>NW_027464589.1:12062500-16862500 GCF_043290135.1 Rhipicephalus microplus
ATAGATAGATAGATAGATAGATAGATAGATAGATAGATAGATAGATAGATAGATAGATAGATAGATAGAAACGCTTATAGCTCATTAGACGGGCTGAATGCGCGTGTTCTGCCAAAAATATGCATAAAGCTGCGCTGATTTCGCAAGCGTGCCAAAGTGCGCGTGCGTGCACAAGGAACCGAGATGGGTTTACTCATTGAGTGTAATGAAAACCAGGATTGATAAGATATTAGGGGTATATGCACATACTTTTGTTTCCGGTGTTTCAGTTCAGGTCATAGTGGTGTAACTTTGACTCGAACGCGTAGAACTGAGCCAACACTATCGTTAGGTGGATTATTTATTTTTTATTTATTTGATTTGTCGGACTAAATAAATACGTTGCTGGCGGTCAGGACAAAATAGTGTGGTTTGCCACCTGACGTGGTCCTTCTCGCGCTATAGGCGTATCAGCGGTCGTACAAAACAGACATTCCCAGCTGGAAAAAAAATATTGCATATAAAATCGAATTCTAAAATTGATTGCACGAAATATCAGTTATGCATAATCTATAAAGCAGCCATAAACTTGACAACATAACTCTACCCTACAATGGGCAAAGAAGAAGTAGTACTATTTGACACAGTTGCCGCATTTGGGCACAAGTAGGTTATAAAGAAAAAAAATGACAAACACTTATGCAAGTGGGCTCACGGACATTTAGACACACTTACAGGGTGTCCAAAGAAATGTGTCCAGTATTATTTAACGAAACAGAAAGCAGGCACCTGCAGGCTATATACCTGCGGTGTTCCTTTTACTTTGGCAGAAGGCACTTTCAGATGTGTTGAAACATTAATTACGGCAATATTTACAGAAATTAAGACAATTAACTGTTTATCCAGTGGAAACAGCTGATTGAGTCCACTGGGTGAATGGAAGTACTTCGTACTAATATTCAACAGCATCTTTGAAATTTGGGAAAGGCGGCACTTTGGGAAAGGAATCGCGTTAATATGAGTAATAAAGCGGGTCAGAACAGCAAAAAAAAAAAAAAACAGGCGTCACACAATGCGAATCACGTAACAAGTGAGTCGTTCAGTTAAGCCTGTCTATGATCAGTATCACGGCTCATTATTGTCTTCGGAAGCACACATTGAGCCCCAACTAATTTTCCTACTCGTGATAAGAATTCTTATCGTCTGTAGCAGCGAGATGACTAGCTTTTTGGCTGCAATGTCTGGCACGCCTGAAACAATCTCTTTTCTGCGAAGCTGACGCCCACGAGTGTGGGGATTCCCCAGTATACCGTACTATTTGCACACCTGCCGTGTGCTGCTTTGCCACTACAGTGGTAGAGCATGACAAATCGTCCAACAAAGAATGACACTGGAGTGAAGACTGTCACAAGGAAATGCTTCTTTTCATCAAGTCACTGTCTCATCCTAAACAATGTCTGCAGTGACAATTCTTGTACGTAGATTTTTAACGAATTCCAGCGTGGATCTTTTCCCGAGCTCGTTTACGCTGGCCAAAGTTTGTAAGGTCGATGAAAATGATAATACTCGATAATGATATAACTCCACGAGTTACAGAAAAGGTGCATAGAAAAACTCCGTGAAAGTTTTGTGACAAGCTTTTGGGGAGAAACCTACCAACCTACGCAGATTGAGGCATCCTTTGTGTTTTTGCTCTAGCTTTATTGTACCATAATACCTATCCATTATGCTTGTTTTAGGCTATAAACACTCGTATTGCGTATTATATCACATTTGCTGTGCAAATGGCACTCACCGTTGGTTGACCAGACTTGGGGTGGCGCGTGCACTTCGAGCTGCGTCGTGCGAGCGTGGCCGACCTTGGTCTGCTCCAAGCGACGACGAGCAGCGCGGAGGAAAGGGGCTGCTGCAGCGATTGCCTCTCAGTTTGGAAAGTGCGGGTTTCCTCCTTAATGTTATGCGCCGTCTTAGCAAACGTCTCGACGTAGGAAACAAAACAGGCACCGTGTCCATTAATGACGTCACGTGACGTCGTAGACAGCGAAGTTGGTGCGCTAACCGGTTTGGGATTTCACACTTGCGAGGCTTCATCGCGGGCCGCCCAGATCTGTCGCTGCTCTGTGCAGCAGATTCACAGTCTTCACTCGACACCCCATCAAATATTTTTTCTTCAAGCCTGCAAATTTGAACTAAGCCGGCAGCTGCTATCATATTTGGGTGGTATCTCTTTTTTCAGCACTGAAACAATTTCTTACAATTTTAAAGAATAATGAAAAATAGTCTGAACTCGTGTACCAAAACACTGCCAATGCGTGTGAGGCATAGTGAAGCTCCAGCTAAGAATTTCGATTCTGCAGTTGAGCGCCCCTGTCCAGCTCAACGTTTTCCCTACAAAGCTGTTATTTTATACGGCAACTATAATAGCCTTTTTGTGATCCGGAGCAGCATCCTTCAGAGCAAGAACCGCGTCTATCAAGTTTGGTTTTTGCTGTATGTCGTAAATATTTGGGTTAACCTCCTTCGCGAGCTCGTACAACTCTTTTGTATGCAACGACCTCAAGTGAATGGCCATTCTCAGTGCGTATCTCTTTACGCGACCACAACGTCATGACCTCTCAACTTGGAGAAAATGACACCCCCAAGTCACACATTTTTTTAACGCTACAATGGTGGCCTTGATAACATCACTGTCAAATGTTTACGACTGAAGGGCAATTTATCGAGGGTCACGGTTCACTAGCAATCCCAATAAAACCAACAGACAACAACATCATGAAAAGCAGAGATGACACCATTTCTGACACGTAGCCGCTATTCTGTGCTACGACACGCATGCAAATAAATTAAAGTGGAGGAAAAGGAAGCTTTCTTGGGGTGGGGAGCGAATTTATAGCGTTCAAATTAGGCCACTCTCTAAACATCCAGCCACGAATCCGGCGTAGGAGGCTGAAAGCGTTACGCCCCCTGTATTAAATTGATACTTGGCAGTTGAGGCTCAGAGCTTTGTACCGCTATACTTGCCAACGACTTTTGACGAGGCGAAATGAGCTGAAAAAGCCGACATCGGAATTCGCACTAAATCCACAAGAAGGAAGGGCAGCGCAGATAATGACACTCAACAACATACTTTTAAACAAGCCTTGTAACGCCTCACTAAATATATCATAAAACGTTTATTCTCTGACAAATGTCATGGTACATTCTTTTCAAGACCATTACATATAGGCTAGCTTATCGCATCACATGCGCGCATTTTTCCCGTTATTTCTCTGCCACGAGAGCTCTATAAACTACAGAAGTCAGTAAATGCACTACAGCACGCACAGTATAACGGACTAAACTTTGAGTTTCTTGAGTTCATATGCTATTTTTGACAAATAAAGTGCACACCTATAGAGCAATTTCACAAGGAGTCTACTATTTATTCCACCGCAGCACCGTCTACCACTTCCTCCGACGTGTCGCCACCATGTCGGTGTGTGGGGATCTGCGGCCGTGTATGCTACATATGCACTCAGTACGCAGGGTGTTGCTGTCCTTTGCGGTACACGGTAAACCACAACAACACATCGCGAGTGTAAAGGCGCTAGTGAATACTTGGTAAGCTGTCCTCTTCGAAACGGCTGACACAGAAAGCAACCGCCATCCATGACACGTTCCCGTAGCGGGGCTGGTTATAGAGAGGAGGTGAGTAGAATTTCAATGCATTTCTTAAGTAGCACGTGTAAAGGAGTAATGGGTTAGTATGTTTTGTTACAGCTGGACTTGCGGGGTGAAAATGGATATTCCGGCGCTTTTAGATATTGACCGATTTCAATGAATCATAGAATCTGTGTTCTGGTGGGTACCGTGGTGAAATGCGCCAAATTATACAACCGTAAGCGATTCAGCATTTTAGAAAAGAAATCATAAAATTAGTAGCCGATTCTGAAATCACACTTGTGAACGTGAGCCACCCTGTGTATGTGACGTGAGGGCCTACTTTTTTCCAAAAATTCCGCCTTCCGCAGCAGACGGCCACGGCGCGTGCTTTCTTCTACGGTAATGCAAGCACAGTTCAAATTTGTCAGCTACATACAGCGAGTATAAGTCATTGTGACATCGAGTTTTACAATATCCAGCAACAAGGAAATTGATTCGGCGCATGTCAGATGCTTCCCGCGCCGGCGGGTTGAAATCAAAAAGCGATGGTTCCGTGCTGAAATAGTAGCTGCAGAGCTTGATCCCGTGTCAAACAACATCACCAACTTGTTTTTCGCGCGTCAAAAGGGGCACGTGAGCTAAGTTTACACCCTGGCCAGCCGTGGAGGGTGTAGCGGATTTTGTGACGTCACCGGCAGCAGATTCTCGTGACGTCATGCGATACAAACCATGAATGGCGGAGAAGCTCTCTCTTTCGGTTTCTGTTTTGACTCGACATTTATTGCCTAATTAAAATGATAGACGAGTTTTGATAAAATGAACCAACCTAGCTCTTGCAGGACTCCCAATACTATTTGAGAACAGCATTATCTCAGTATCATTGATAATGCACCGGAGTTCCCCCTAAAGGTAGCACATCAGTGTTTCAAGTAACTCTCGGGTTTCTTTGCCATGATTTTTTTTGTTTACGGTAACTCTATAATCGCTAGCAGACCATCTGCTTCCACTTAGAGCGAGCGAATAGAAAGTTTATGGAACGAATGATTGATTGATATGTGGGGTTTAACGTCCGAAAGCCACCATAAGATTATGAGAGACGCCGTAGTGGAGGGCTCCGGAAATTTCGACCACCTAGTGTCCTTTAACATGCGCCCAAATATGAGCACATGGGCCTACAATATTTCCGCCTCCATCGAAAATGCAGCACCCGCAGCCGGGGTTCCATCCCATGACGTGCGGTTGAGCAACCGAGTACCTTAGCCACTAGACCCCCGCGGCGGGGTGTTTATAGAATGAAGGAAGCTCAATTAAACCCTGGTGGATGTTTTGATTCGTCTCGGCGTCGCATTCACAAGCTTGTGTCTGGTCGTTAGGCTGCATAATAATCGAATAAGTCACGTAAGGGCTCGAATTTCACAAAGAACCAACAGAAACAGAAAATGAAAATAAGTCTTGCGTGTCTTGAAGCACGGCATGGCTTAATCTCACTTCGGCGCGAACAGCACTGGTGATACGCTGAAAATGCGCCTGAGCGCATGTCTTCAGGTAATAGGGAATTTGAGAATTGGGGCCCCTATTAGCTTGGGGACTGAAGAAGCTTGCGATACACCAGGGCGCATGTGCAAAACTCAAGCCAATCTTGGGCTATTGCGTTCGTGCTTACCCAAGGCCCAAAACTTGTTGGTTCAGCACTGCGAAAGGTATGGGGTATAAGAAAGCGGAAAAACATAGTCCCACATATAATAAGTGCCTTAAAACTGATCGGGTTTACTGAAATTAGTGTTGGTTTGGTGTATAATACGCCACATCATTATGTAATACGTTTGTTGTTCGCAGTTAGTTCGTACGCATGAAATTATTTTTGTCTCTTTTGTCCCCTGGTAACTGCGTTTCCAAATCAGCATGGCAGCATTCATGCAAAAGTGACCGCCCGCTTTGATCCTAACTAGCTCTTGCTACACGCTCACAGCGCTGACAGCAACGAATGAATGGTAGAATCCACCATCGATTTGTTTCATATTACTCGGAGGATAAAACATCGGCTACGTGCAGTGACTATTTGCGAGATATGCTGCTTACTTAGCCGGACGTGCTAAGACTAACCCGCCCAAGCATGGCTTGGAATGCGTCCCCAGACCAAGAACGCTTAATCATCAAACATCGGACATGTAACATGGCACGACGTTTCATGCGCGTCGAATCCCGCTTCGAAGGAAAGGAAAAAAAGAGAGGAAAGAATTATTGGAGCGGGAGACGAGAAGGAACGCGTCGACGGAGAAGCAGTTATAAGAGAGCCACTATAAGCGTCAAAGAGAAACCGGCACAAAGTGAAAATATCCGCCAGCATAAGCGCCTACCAAGCTTCAGCATGCATACAACAAATCCACACTTTAAGTTCTTGGTGTGACTGTTTGTTACAAACTTTTACTGTATTTTCAAGTTAACAAACCAGCCTCATTTACAATGAGGGTGTATAGACAATTCATCACAGAGCCACCAAAATTTTCAAGAACGCGCGAAATCCATTACTTTCCCGCGTCTTTTGCGATGAATATTTGCACGGTAACTTTTGGCAACGCTGGATCAACCGTGCTGGACGTGGGTAGATTACCACTTTATTACTGCAAGTTTCTACACTTCCCTTGCTCAGTTAACTTTCCGCCATCCTCCGTTGCGTCATCTATCTCCTGGTGTCTATTCCATCTTTCTGACTTGTCTATCCTGCGCAGTACTTGACCGATCCCTGACCACAGTAGCGGTGGTGAAGTTTTAGGGCACGAAGTTGCCCCGCTTTCTTTACTACCACTGCGTGGCCACGTTTATTCGCTTTTACAAGAAAAACATTCTGGTCTCGACGAAGTGCGGTACTATCGGCAATCGGCCGCCAGAGGGCCCTCACCCCACTCCGACACAATGTACCAAGTGGGGCACCCTTTCCCGAAGGCCTCAGTGAACATGATTGCCACCCCAAGTGCCTTCTCTGCCACGGTGCCCACGAGACTACGACTAGTGGCTGTTATGCAAAATACCGGAAACACAATTAAGTCGCCCTCAACATCGCATTGAGGACCCACCTTATCTTCGTCACTACAGAACGAAGGCAACCACTTGAAGCAGACTGCTCGTTCAGAACCGGCCAACACTCAAGCATTCCCCCCCCCCCCTTCTCTACGAACCGGCGGCGACACCTCAGGTGAGCAGTTGGGCAGGGATCGCTGCTTTAAAGCCTCTTTGTCTCTCCGCTGTCAATCCTCCTTTACCTGAACTTATAACCTTTCACCAGCAGGTTGTGCAGCTTCAAGAGCAAAATGAATTCCTAACAAAACAGCTCGCACTCTTAACTAAGCAACTTGTTCCTTAACAACAAGGCTCGGCAAAGCCCCTCGCTACTGCCGCCCCTGTCCAGGTGGCTATGCCGGCAACCTCCAAGCCTAGCCCTCACGCTACGTGCATTCCGAATAACCCTCTAGCTCTAGTAGCTGACACACCTACTTCGGAAGCTCCGGTAGCTACTGAAGCACCTCAGGATGACTTGCCGACTAACCCAATTCATTCCAGTGAAGAACGCGTCACTCGCGTGGAGGATCACATTACGCGCGTCGAAGCGTTGATCAGTCACCTCATTGCTAGCTTCTCTGTCCATTGCATAGTAGTAGAGGTCCCTCAGGCCATTTAGGTCTGAAAAATCACTCAGTTTCAACCCAAAGAATCGCGTTCGTGCTCCTCTTTTGTTTGCAGTACGGGTTCAGTTCCCCGACGTAGTCATAAGGTGGGTACCACCACATCCCCGTCAGACAATCCGGCCTCTGTACCCCTCCCTGCTCTCAAGGCTCTGAGCAAGACATGGAAGGTGAAATATAAAACCTAGGATATGCATGATGGCTACCAACTGTACATGTCTTTCAAGTTAGTCATCAAAATTCGAGATCATGCTGTGGAAGTCTAGAGGGTTCGGCAACAGGTGAAAGCACTCACACCTTTCCTTCTTCTTCCACTCACTTGGCTCTCAGCCGGGCGTGTTGGCACTTCGAAAATCTGGAGTGACACCTAGGAGTAGCTTTTGCAAAGGCGTACTCCTTTCGCATAGGAATGGCGGATAGCTCCCGATATGAATCGTGTGACACTGACGAGACAATAGAACATCTACTGTGTTCATGTGAACGTTTTTTGAGCGAACGCAACTTGCTACGCGAAACGTTCGAGACACTAGACAGTAGACCTTTCTCCGAAGTGAAGATTCTTGGTTCATGGCTGTACGCGTCGCAGGCCAGCAAAGCGACGCGAGCACTGCTAAGTTTTCTAAAGACGACTGGACTACGCGACCGCTTATAAGCGTGCAATAGACAAGGTCACATCTACACACACGTTGCCCTTCACTTCTCTCTCTTCTCTTTTAATCCCCTCACCCCTTCCCCCAGTGCAAGGTAGCAAACTGGACGTGCGTCTGGTTGACCTCCCTGCCTTTCATTTCTTCCCTTCCTCGTCCTCCTCCTGGAGGGACACCGACTCTTTCTGGATACTGCTCTTATACGGGAGGCACCACTGCATGCCTTCTTGTGCATAAGGCGTACACGGCAATACAAGTTGACCTCGATCTGGATCTTCCATACGACTCTTGTATGATTTCAGTGCTGTCTCAACCGAGAGGCCAACCATTATTTCACATATTAAATCATGTATTGTCCCCCTCGTCTTGCGAGGGCCTCCTTCACGAATCTGTTTCATAGGGTGCTGCGCATGGCAGACCGTCAACCCCTGGTGATTGTCAGGTACTTCAACGCCCCAGCCCTCACTGGGGTTATCACTATGAGAATGCCCGTGGAAGAGAACTCAAGGAGTTCATCTCTTTGCTTAGCCCCACGCTGCTTACAGATCCAGAAGAGCTCACGCGTTCCGGCAATTCGTTCACACGCGACGGATGTCCCGACCTCTCCCTGACTCGTAACATTCGCGATGCTACACTGAAAAACTTGGGCAAGACCTTTGAGAAGCTACCACTTTTTGCTTCGCATTTTCTTCACACCGCGGCAGAAATTGCGCCGTTACTGGGGCCTGGCCTGTCTCGCAGATTGGACTAAATTTAGAATGCAGTCATTTCGTATGATCCCCAACACAGAGGAATACACGGCGTGGGCGTCTTGCGAGCTCCATGTGCAGCGGGCAAATACTCGCACCCTCAAAACCTTCAATTTGACTCATGCAATCGACACACACCTCTTACATCTCAGGAACGCTCCCCGCGGCCTTATAAAGCACTGAGAATGTAACAAACTCAATCGAAAAATTTGCGCTCGCATTGAGGTGCTCACTGCAGAGGATGCGGTATACTGAGTGCAACTTGTCTCAAATTGGGCTGACACCTTCACGAATATGGCGAACTAGTTGAGCTTTAGGGCACCTGGCGGCTATTTTGTAGCCTTCTGGATCCCTCCAGCACTCGAGCAGAAACGCAGTGCCAGCTCCGCCGTGCTCTGCATGCCTATCAGGGCACTACAGATCAACTTGCGCGAGAATCGTGCGACCAATATATCTGTCGTACAACTGACCCCATACGCCCAGAATACATATTCCGGTACCCCTAACGCCGAGCTTGATGCGCCATACACGCTTTCGAATTTACGGTCTGCACAGGCAAAAATGCGCCTGGCTAACAATCACAGTGTCACTTCTGGATAACCTTCCCGATGAGGCACATCAGTCGACACTCCACCTGATAAACTTGATATAGGATGTCTCCCCGCTACCATCGGAATGGACATCACTCGTCACATTCATACGCAAATGGGACCAAACCGGTCAGCATCGAGGCACTGAGAACAATCTCACTAACCTCCTGTTCCGGAAAGGTCATGGAAACCATGGTGCGCGAACGCCTTTCGGCCTACCTGGAAGTACAGTGGCTAGAATAGAAAAGTGTGATGAACGTGCCGGCTAGTGCGTAACACCTTGGGAGGAAACCGCCCGACGGCGCTGGCACACGTCGGGAGTACACAGTTGGGAGCACACTGGTATCCAAGCCTGCACAGGTAAACCGGGGGCTAAGGCAAGGGTGTCCCCTGTTACCCTTATTATTCATGATGTACCTACAAGAATTAGAGGCCAAATAGATGGAAGTGGACTAGGCTTCAACCTCTCTTTAGTCAAACAAGGAAAACTCATTGATCAGGCACTACCAGCATTAATGTACACAGATGATATAGTGCTAATGGCCAACAACAAGGAGGATTTGCAGAGAATTATGGACATCTGCGGTAATCAGGGAGATATGTTAGATTTTAGATTCAGTAAGAAAAATATCAGCAGTCATGATTTTCAATGACAACGAAGGTAGTGAGCTTAGAATACAGGAGGTCACGCTAGAGATAACAGATGAATACAAATATCTGGGCGTATGGATAAGCGATGGGACCGAGCACCTGAGGGAACACCAAATATACGTGACGACTAAAGGTAACAGGAATGCACCAGTGATGAAAAATAGGGCACTGTGGAATTACAATAGGTATGATGTTGTGAGAGGAATATAGAAAGGGGTCATGGTTCCTGGGCTGACGTTCGGCAATGCGGTCTTGTACATGAGATCAAAAGTTCAAGCAAGATTAGAAATTAAGCAACATAGAATAGGTAGGCTTGCTTTAGGGGCTCACGGGAATACACCAAATCAGGGAGTAGAAGGTGATATGGGATGGACATCATTTGATGGCAGGGAAGCTAGCAAAAAGATAAAATTTGAGAAGCGACTAAGAGAAATGGGGGAGGAGCGTTGGGCTAGGAAGGTTTTCAGCTACTTGCACATGAAGAATATCGATACAAAATGGAGGAAGCGAACCAGGAAATTGACTGGTAAATACTTAGAAAACAGCAGGTGGCCAAACCAAAAAGAACTGTCGGTTAAAAAGAAAGTGAAGGAAACGGAGACTGACATGTGGAAAATGGGCATGATTAGGGAGTCCGCACTAGAGATATATCAAATTTTTAAGCAGGAAATTGCCAAGGAAAGGATCTATGATGATACTCGGGGTAGTTCCCTAATGTTTGAGGCCAGGACGGGAGTACTGCGAACCAAGACGTATCGGGCCAAATACGAAGGGGTAGACACAGTATACAATGCGTGTGGAGAGGAAGAAGAAACTGCCGAACACTTGATAATGTTCTGTAAAGGGCTTCACCCTATAGTTCAGGATGATGGCGCAGAGTTTTTCAAAGCACGGGGGTTTAGGGACCAGGAGGGCAAAATAGACTTTAAGCGGGTAGACTTGACTAGAAGGAGGTTATCCGATTGGTGGCTAAAGTCAAGGCACGAGTGAAATTTAAACCCTTGACTGCGAAGTACGAATCCTCAAACTCACTTTTTAAAGAAAAAAAAATAAATCTAGTTTTTGGTTCATTAAGTATTGCGGCTTGGTGGCGCTAGCCACCGCCCGATCTAAAGGATACAGCCATATCCATCCATCGATCCAGTGGTTTTTTGAGCGCTCCCGATCGACTGCGCAGATAAGTTGTTTTGCATGTTTTGAGCTTGTCTTTATAAGTATAGGGCAGCAGTTAAAACCAATCCCTGAAGCACTTGTTTTACTGTAAGGCATTTTCGTGGGTCAGTTACCAGGTATTTATTAGTTTGTGTGTGTGTGTGTGTGTGTGTGTGTGTTTGATTTTTTGTTTTTTTGTTGTTTTTCTTTTTCTTTTGCCTCCCCGTGGGGGAGGTGCACGTACATTGAACACGCAATATATTGTAGTAGAGCTTAGAATTTCTCTTTTTCGTACGGCAGGGCTTGAGTTTTGTAATTATCGAGTGAGACAAGTCATAAAACGATTGGTGACGGAAAGACATGGTTAAAGAGACTGTAATGTGTTAAGGATGCGGAGTGTGTTTCAAAATGGACCCAAGTGCAGAAGCAAACAGGAAGGAGGCTGATGCGAAGTGTAGGCAATGTGAGGTCGAGGGAAAAATGGAGAAAACGATGGTTGCCCAGAGTGAACTGCTGTTGAGAATCACTAGCTGGACACTGCGTTGGCGACAGAGCAAGAAAAAACGAGGGCAATGGGAGAAAGTCTGAAGTCCGCTGAGGAAGCACTAGCCAAGGTGAACAAAGGAGCGGCCGATGGAGAGAACAGTAGGGCACCGGCAACCAGAACGGCGGAGAAAAAAGAGCTAGCAAGTTTGGAAAAAACAGGTTCAGCCGGTTGAATTGTCGCAAGGCCCTGCTTCGGCGAAGTAGTGGGGGGGGGGGGGGGGGCTGGGAGGGGACAAAGCAGCTGGTGTCACAGGTGCAAGTAACCCCAGGTGCAGGACGCTTCAGCTGAAAAGTTACAGCATGTTATAATCGCTGGGGACTTGGATTTAAATCGATGCGCAGAAGCAATCAAAGGATTGATTTGTGGGGTTTAACGTCCCAAAACCACCATATGATTATGAGAGACGCCGTAGTGGAGGGCTCCGGAAATTTCGACCACCTGGGGTTCTTTAACGTGCGCCAAAATCTGAGCACACGGGCCTACAACATTTCCGCCTCTATCGGAAATGCAGCCGCCGCAGCCGGGAATCGAACCCGCGACCTGCGGGTCAGCAGCCGAGTACCTTAGCCACTATACCACCGCGGCGGGGCGCAGAAGCAATCAAAGAGAGGGTAAGAGGTGACAAGTGTGTTGCAGTAGGGACGTTCCCAGGACACAAGGTGGAAGCAGAAATGAGGCAAGCAGGCACAAAACTCAGAACAACAGCTGATAGACGAAACCTTGTGATACTTTCAGCTGGTTTAAACGATGTCCTAAATAAATATACGGCAGGACTAGCAACCACACTGTCGAAAGGGGTCGATGACATGCGTGCCACTTCTCAGGTAAAGGCAGTGATATAAACGATACCGGAGGTACCGGTACGTGACGGCAACTTGCAAAGAACGGTTGTCAATGCAAACCAAGAGATATGGCAGAAGAGTATAAACAGAGAGGTGTATAGGGGGGATGGTTTTCAACGAGACAGAATTCACTTCGATGAGCGGCTAGGTCATGAGGTGGGTTGGCGACTTGCAGGACGCGCAGTAGCGTTTTTGGGAAAAGCGGGCCCTTCCAGGTGCAGGATAGCTAGTAAAGAGGAAAACAACCAGGGACACTCTTTGACAGATGGTATGGACAGACACAATTTCGAAGTGGCACCAGTATCTAAGATAAGTAGAGTCCGTGGCAGAAATAAACGTAGCCAAGAGCGCCGAGCCATTTCACACATTGGATATATTATCGTATTGCGGTAGGAACAGGCTGAAGTGGGAAGAGATAGAAAAACAGCTAAGGGAGGAGAGGCCGATGGTGTACGGTTTTGTAGAAACACATCTCAGGAACATGGAACAACCTCCGAACAATGCGGACTACGCGTGGGGATATTCTTATAGAACAGAAGGCAGCAGAAAGAGGGGGGGGGGTATTGGGGCATTCATTCATAAAAGTACAGACTGGCAAAAGGTCAAGCAGGAGTGCAAGGGACATTTATGGCTAAAAGGGAAAGTGGCAGGGCAAGTGACACTCCTTGGTTTCGTGTACTTGCGGACGGGAGCAAAGGCCAGAGAGGAAAACCAGGCAATGGTAGAGTGTATATCAAAGGACATTCAGGAATTAGGAGAAGAGTGCAAGATAATTATACTAGGAGATATGAATGCACACATAGAATATATAGATGGGTATACCGACCCTACAGGCAAAATGATCATGGACATGTGTGAAAAGCTGGATTTGACCATTTGCAACAGTACCGGGAAGTGTGAAGGGCAAATAACATGGGAGGTAGGAAGGCTGCAGTCGATGATATATTACGCACTGATGTCACATAGGATGTATGATAAGCTCAGGGAAATGCACATAGATGAAGGTGGCTCCAGAAGTCTGGGTAGTGATCACAAACGTATCAACCTAGTTTTTGAAGAGCAGTGAAAGTGGGAAGGCGACAAGATGAGCAACTACAGGAAAATTTTTATTCAGAAAGGCAAAATGAAATAGCTGCTAAACAAATCGAGAAAGTATACACTGAGAATATTAAAACAGTGTGGACATACACGAATCTACGTACACTGTTTGAGCTAGAGCTTGCTAAGGCACGTGACAAGTCACCCCGGAAAAGAAGATACAAACCCAAAAGTTGGTGAGTTGAGGAAGTCAAGAGAGCCATATCAAAACGTCAGAAAGCCTCAAAGGAACACAGACATGCTAAGCAGCGGGGTGAACCGACAGATGATGTTGAAAAAAAAGGGAAAGCTTTCTAGGCTGTGGAAGGGATGCATCCTTTCTGATCAATGAAAAGATTAAAAGAAAGGGAGCCCAGTGGCTGGCAGAAGTACATAAAAAACACAGAAAGGCAGCTGCGAAATTTTGGAACTATCTAAACTCCCTAAGAAGAAACGAGACGAGCATAGAGCAGAGCTTTATAACTACAGCTCAAGGGGCCAGGCTAGAAGGGGACGAAGCTATTGAATATATAAGAAGAAGGGTGACAGAAAAATGTCAACACAGAAGTGCTTTATGCACCACAATAGCCAAGGATGAATCAAGTGGCATAATGACTCCATTTTAACAACATGAGTGGGGAAGGGCTGAGAAAAGGGTTCCTAGTAGTACATCAACAGGCCCAGATGGCATTCCAATTACGCTGATAAAGGCATTAGGTCCGAAGTCTAAGCAGGCTTTAAGAGAGGCAGTGATCAAGATAATAATCGATGGTGAAGTCCCTGATGGATAGAAACTTAGCAGGATGAGCATGATCTCTAAAGGAAAGGGGAACAAAGCTGACATAAACACCTACCGTCCTATAAGAGTGACATCAGCGGTCTACAGGCTGGTGATGCAGATTATAAAGAAAAGACTGCAGGCATGGATAGAGGATGACGGTGTGCTGGGGAAACTGCAGACTGGGTTTCGGAAACACAAGAGGTTGGAAGACAATCTGTTCTCACTGACGCAGTGCATAGAAATTGCAGAAAAGGAACACAGGCCCCTATGGCTAGCATTTTTGGATATCAAGGAAGCATACGACAGCGTGGTTCAAGAGGAATTGTGGGGAATTCTGGGAACACTAGGCGTGGAAGATGTAGTCACTAATTTTCTAAAGAAGATATATAAAAGTAACAAGGTAGTTATAAAGTGGGAAAAACAGGTATCTACGCTCACAGATGTTAAACGGGGGCTTAGGCAGAGGTGTTCTTTGTCACCCTTGTTATTAATGATGCACCTACAAGGAGTAGAGACCTAATTAGAGGGAAGTGGACAGGGCTTCAACCTCTTTTTTGTCAAACAAGGAAAACTCATTGAACAGTCACTACCAGCATTGATGTACGCAGATGATATAGTGCTAATGGCCGACTACAAGGGAGATTTGCAGAGATTGGTGGACATCTGCGGTAATGAGGGAGATAGGTTAGATTTCAGATTAAGCAAGGAAAATCAGCAGTCATACTTTTTAATGACAATGAAGGTAGTGAGCTTAGAATACAGGAGGTCACGGTAGAGATAACAGATAAATACAAATATCTGGGCGTACTGATAAGCAATGCGGCCGAGTACCTAAGGGAACACGAAATATACGTGACGACTAAAGGTAACAGGAATGCAGCGGTAATGAAAAACAGGGCACTGTGGAATTACAAAAGTATGATATTGTCAAAGGAATGTCGAAAGGGGTCATGGTTCCTTATCTGACGTTCGGATATGCTGTCTTGCGCACGAGATCAGAAGTTCATGAGAGAATAAAAATTGGGCAACGTGGAATAGGTAGGCTTGCCTTAGGAGCTTACGGGAATACACCAAATCAGGGAGTACAAGGTGATATGGGATGGACATCATTGGAGGGCAGGGAAGCTAGCAGCAAGATAAAATTTGAGAAGCGATTGAGAGAAATGGGGGAAGAGCGTTGGGCTAGGAAGGTTTTCAGCTACTTGTACATGAAGAATGTCGATACAAAATGGAGGAAGCGAACCAGGAAGTTGACTGGTAAATACTTGGAAAACAGCAGGGTGCCAAACCAAAAAGAATTATCGGTTAGGAAGAAGGTGAAGGAAGCTTAGACTGATATGTGGAGAATTGGCGTGAATAAGAAGTCCGCACTAGAGGTCTATCGAACTTTTAAGCAGGAAATTGCCAAGGAAAGGATCTATGATAAGACTCAGGGTAGTTCTTTACTGTTTGAGGCCAGGACGGGAGTACTGCGAACCAAGGAATATCGGGCCAAATACGAAGGAGTAGACACGGTATGCAGTGCGAGTGGAGAGGGAGAAGAAACTGCCGAACACTTGATAATGTTCTGTAAAGGGCTTCACCCTATAGTTCAGGATGATGGCGCACAGTTTGTCAAAGCACTTGGGTTTATAGACAGGGAGGGCAAAATAGACTTTAAGCGGGTAGAATTATCTAGAAGGAGGTTATCTGATTGGTGGCTAAAGTCAAGGCGCGAGTGAAAATCAAACGCTTCACTGCAAAGTACCAATCCTTAACCTCACTTTTTAAAAGGAAAAAAATTAATCTAGTTTTTGATTCATTAATTTTACGGCTTCGTGGACTAGCCAGCGCCCGATCTGAAGGGTAACGCAATATCCTTCTATCCATCAATCTATGGTGGATGGGTTCGGAGAGTCACGGTGGATAGACGTGTTTTTTGAGCGCTCTCGATCGACTGCGCAGATAAGTTGTTTAGCATTTTTTTGAGCTTGTCTTTATAACTATGAGGCAGCAGTTCAAATTCCTGTAGCACTTATTTTACTGTACGGCTTTATCGGGGGTCAGTCAGCAGGTGGTGTGTGTGCGTTTGAACTTTTTTATTTTTTGTTATTTTTTTTCAATTGCCACCCCGCGGGGGAAGTGCACGTGCATTGAACACGAATATTTTCGTAGGAGAGCTTAGACTTTCTCTTTTTTGTAGGACAGGGCTCGAGTTTTGTAATTATCGAGCGAGACAAGTCACAGGGACAATTGGTGGCGCAAAGACATGGCTAAAAAGACTGTGAAATTGGTTCGAAAATGGACCCAAGTGTAGAGGCGGAAGGAGAAGATGCTGACGCGAAGTGTAGGCAATGTGTGGTCGAGGAAAAAATGGAGAAAATTGTGGTTGCCCAGAGTGACCTGCTGATGAGAACACCGAACACGAGTTTGCGTCGGTGACAGAGCAAGAGAAAACGAGGGCTATGGGAGAAAGGCTGAAGTCCACCGAGGAAGCACTAGCCAAGGTGAATAGAGGAGCGGCCTACGGAGAGAACAGTAGGGAACCGGCAACCATAACAGTGGAGAAGAAAAGAAAAAGCAAGTACAGAACAAGCAGGTGTAGCCAGTTGAATTGGCGCAAGGCCCAGCTTCAGCGAAGTAGTGGTGGGGCTGGGAGGGGACAAAGCTACTGGCGTCACAGGGCCAAGTAACCCCCAGGTGCAGGACGCTTCAGCTAAAAAGTCACAGCATGTGACAATCGCCGGGGCTCGAATTGAAATTGATGCACTGAAGCCATCAATGAGAGGGTGAGAGGTGATGAGAGAGGGTTGCAGTAGGGGCGTTCCCAGGACGCAAGCTGGAAGCAGTAATGAGGCAAGTGAGCGCAAAACTCGAAAATACAGTGATACACGAAACCTCGTGATAATTTCAGGTGGTTTAAATGATGTCTTAAATGAAGATACAGCAGGACTGGCAACCACACTGGCGAAAGGCGTCGATGACATGCGCGGCACTTCTCCTCAGGTACAGGTAGTGATATGCACGATACCGGAGGTACCTGTGCGTGATAGCAACCTACAAAGAGCGGTTGTCAGCGCAAACCAAGAGATATAGTGGATGAGTCGAGAGAAAGGTTTTGAGGTGGTGAAAATAAACAGAGATGTGCCTAGGTGTGGTGGTTTTCAATGAGACAGAATTCACTTCGATGGGCGGCTAGGTCATGAGGTGGGTTGGTGACTTGCGGGACGCACAGTACCTTTTCTGGCGGGCAAGCGGGCCCTTTTGGGTGCAGGATAGCTAGTAACGAGGAAAACAACGAGGGAGACTCTTTGACAGGTGGTATGGCCAGATACGATTCCAAAGTGGCATCAGTATCTAAGATATGTAGAGTCTGGGGCAGAAATAGACGTAGCCACGAGCGCCGAGCCAATTCAGAAGTAGAATATATTAACATGCAGGGTGGTAGGAACAGGCTGAGGGGGGAAGAGATAGAAGAACAGCTAAGAGAGGAGAGGCCGATGATATACGGTTTTGTATAAACCCATCTCAGGGACATGAAACAACCTCCTAACAATGCAGACTACGCGTGGGAGTATTGTAGTAGAAGAGAAGGCAGTAGAAAGGGGGGTGGTATTGGGGCATTCATTCAGAGACTGGCAAACGGTCAAGCAGGAGTGCAAGGAACATTTATGGCTGAAAGGGAAAGTGGCAGGGCAAATGACACTCCTTGGTTTCGTGTTGTTGTGCACGGGAGCAAAGGCTGGATAGGAAAACCAGGCAATGGTAGAGTGTATATCAAAGAACATAGAGGTGTTAGGACGAGATTGCGATATAATCATACAAAGAGATATGAAAGCGCACATTGAAGATATAGATAGGTACACCGATTCAAGAGGCAGAATGATCATGAATATGTGTGAAAGGCTTGATTTGATTATTTGCAACAGTACCGAGAAGTGTGAAGGGCAAATACCATGGGAGGTAGGAAGGCTGCAGTCGACGATAGATTACGCACTGATGTCACATAGAATGTATGATAAGCTCGGGGCAATGCACATAAATGAAGGTGGATCCAAAAGTCTGGGTAGTGATCACAAACGTATCAAGCTAAGTTTTCGAAGAGCAGTGAAAGCCGGAAGGAAACAAGATGAGCAACTACTGCAAATGGTTCATTCAGAAAGGCAAATTGAAATAACTACTAAACAAATTAAAGAAGTAATCACTGAGGATAATAAAACAGCGCGGACATACACGAATCTAATCAGACTGTTTGAGCTAGAGCTTCCTAAGGGACGTGACAAGTCACCCCGGAAAAGAAGCACAAACCCAAAAGTTGTTGGGATGAGGAAGTTAAGAGAGCCATAGAAAAACGTCAGGAAGCCTTTGTGGAACAAAGACATGCTAAGCAGCAGGGTGAACCGGCAGATGATGTTGAAAGAAAATGGGAAATCTTTCTAAGCTGTAGAATTGATGCCTCTCCTCTGATCAATGAAAAGATTAGAAGAAAGGGAGCTCAGCGCCTGGCAGAAGTACATAAAAAAAATAGAAAGGCAGCTGCGAAATTTCGGAACCATCTAAACTCCCTAAAAACTGAGGCGAGCCTAGAGCAGAGTTAATTAATCGACGTAGCGCGTTAGAATCATAGGACAAGGGAAGGGACAGAAGGGTTCTGTCTCTTCCCTTGTCCTATGATTCTAATGAGCTACGTCGATTAATTATGTCTTACCAACATGCCCAACCCATACTCTAGAGCAGAGGTTTATACCTACAGCTCAAGGTGTTAAACTAGAAGGCAACGAAGCTATTAATTATATAAGAACAAGGGTGACAGGAAAGTTTCAACAAAGAGCTGCTTTATGCACCACAATAGTCAAAGATGAATCAAGTGGCGCAATGGCTGCATTTTCAAAACGAGAGTGCGAAAGGGCTGAGAAAAGGGTTCCTAGTAGTACATCAACAGGCCCATATGGCATTCCAATTAGGCTGATAAAGACATTAGGTCCAAAGTCTAAGCAGGCTTTGAGAGAGGCCGTGAACAAAATAATAATCGATGGTGAAGTCCCCGATGAAAGAAAACTTAGCAGAATGAGCATGATCTATAAAGTAAAGGGGGACTAAGCTGACATAAACAACTGCCGTCCTATAACAGTGACATCAGTGATATACAGGCTGGCGATGCAGATCATAAAGGAAAGACTGCAGGCTTGGATAAAGGATAAGGGGGTGCTGGGGGAACTGCAGAATGGGTTCCGGAAACACAGGAGGTTGGAAGACAATCCGTTCTCACTGACGCAGTGCATTGAAATAGCAGAACAGGAACACAGGCCCCTGTGGTTAGCATTTTTGCATATCAAGGGAGCGTACTATAGTGTGGTTCAGGAGGAATTGTGGTGAATACTGGACACACTAAGCGTGGAAGATGTAGTCACTAATCTTTTAAAGAATATCTATAAAGGTAACAAGGTAGTTATAAAGTGGAAAAAACAGGTATCCAAGTCTGCAGAGGTAAAACGAGGGCTTAGGCAAGGGTGTCCTCTGTCAGCCTTATTATTCATGATGTGCCTACAAGGATCAGAGGCCAAATTAGAGAAAAGTGGACTGGGCTTCAACCTCTCTTTCGTCAAACAAGGAAAACTCAATGAACAGGCACTACCAGCATTGATGTACGCAGATGATATAGTGCTGATCGCCGACAACAAGGAAGATTTGCAATGATTGATGGACATCTGCGGTAATGAGGGAGATAGGTTAGATTTCAGATCCAGTAAGCAAGAATGAGCAGTATGATTTTTAATGATAATGAAGGAAGTGAGCTTAGAATACAGGAGGTCACGCTAGAGATAACAGATAAATACAAATAACGGGGTGCATGGATAAGCAATGGGGCCGAGTTTCTAATGGAACACGAAATATACGTGACGACTAAAGGTAACAGGAATGCAGCGGTGAATAAAAACAGGGCACCGTGGAATTACAATAACTTTGATGTTGTTAGAGGAGTATGCAAAGGAGTCATGGTTCCTGGTCTGACGTTCGGCAGTTCGGTCTTGTGCATGAGGTCAGAAGTTCAAGCAAGATGAGAAATTAAGCAAGGTGAAATAGGTAGGCTTGCCTTACAAGCTCACGGGAATACACCAAATTAGGGACTACAAGATGATATGGGATGGACATCATTTGAGGGGAGAAGACCTAACAGAGAGATAAAATTTGAGAAACGATTGAAAGAAATAGGGGAGGAGCGTTGGGCTAGGACGGTATGCAGCTACTTGTACATGAAGAATGTCGATATAAAATGGAGGAAGCGAACCAGAAAATTGACTTGTAAAATCTTAGAAAACAGCAGGGGGCCAAACTAAAAAAGAATTATTGGTTAAGAAGGTGAAGGAAGCTGAGACCGATATGTGGAGAAGTGGCATGATTAAAAAGTCCGAACTGGAGACCTATTGAGCTTTCAAGCAGGAAATTGCCAAAGAAATGATCTATGTTAATACTGGGGGTAGTTTCTACTGTTTGAGGCGAGGATGGGAGTATTGTGAACCAAGACATATCGGGCCAAATACGATGGGGTAGACAAGGTATGCAGTGCGTGTGGAGAGGAAGAGGAAAGTGCCAAACACTTGATAATGTTCTGTACACGGCTTCACCCTATAGTTCATGATGATGACGCAGAGTTTTTCAAAGCGCTGGGGTTTAGGGACAGGGAGGGCAAGATAGATTTTAAGCGGGTAAGAATAACTAGAAGGAGGTTATCCGATTGGTGGCTAAAGTCAAGGCACGAGTGAAATTTAAACCCTTCACTGCAAAGCTCCAATCCTCAACCTCACTATTTAAAGAAAAAAATAACTCTAGTTTTTCGTTCTTTAAGTATTATGGCTTGGTGGCGCTAGCCACCGCCCGATATCCATCCATCCATCCATGGATGGCCCAAATTGGCCCGGATGGTGGAGGTGTTTTGAGCGTTTCCGATCGACTGCGCAGATGAGTGACTTTGCATGTTTAGAGCTTGCCTTAATAATTATATGGCAACTGTTAAAGGCTTTGCAGCACCTATTACACTGTACGACTTTTGCAGGAGTATTTACTAGTTTATGCATGTGTGTGTGTGTGTGTGTTTGTTTCTGCGTGTTTTTTTCTCATGCCACACTGTGGGGGAGGTGCAGATACACTGAACACACAAACTTTTGTTGTAGAGCATAGACTTTCTCTTTTTCGTAGGGCAGGGATTGATTTCTGAATTATCAAATGAGACAAGTCACAAGGACATTTGGTGTTCTAAAGATATAGTTAAAGAGACTGTAATGTGTTAAGGATGCGGAGTGTGTTTTGAAAATGGACACAAGTGCAGAAGCAAACAGGGAGGAGGCTGATGCGAAGTGTAGGCAATGTGAGGTCGAGGGAAAAATGGAGAAAACGATGGTTGCCCAGAGTGAACTGCTGTTGAGAATTACTAGCTGGAGACTGCGTTGGCGACAGAGCAAGAAAAAACGAGGGCAATGGGAGAAAGTCTGAAGTCCGCTGAGGAAGCACTAGCCAAGGTGAACAAAGGAGCGGCCGATGGAGAGAACAGTAGGGCACCGGCAACCAGAACGGCGGAGAAAAAAGAGCTAGCAAGTTTGGAAAAAACAGGTTCAGCCGGTTAAATTGTCGCAAGGCCCTGCTTCGGCGAAGTAGTGGGGGGGGGGGGGGCTGGGAGGGGACAAAGCAGTTGGTGTTACAGGTGCAAGTAACCCCCAGGTGCAGGACGCTTCAGCTGAAAAGTCACAGCATGTTATAACCGCTGGGGACTTGGATTTAAATCGATGCGCAGAAACAATCAAAGAGAGGGTAAGAGGTGACAAGTGTGTTG
This sequence comes from Rhipicephalus microplus, assembly GCF_043290135.1. Taxonomy (NCBI): domain Eukaryota; kingdom Metazoa; phylum Arthropoda; class Arachnida; order Ixodida; family Ixodidae; genus Rhipicephalus; species Rhipicephalus microplus. The sequence continues at coordinate 12,084,645 of NW_027464589.1, forward strand.
CAGTAGGGACGTTCCCAGGACACAAGGTGGAAGCAGAAATGAGGCAAGCAGGCACAAAACTCAGAACTACAGCTGATAGTCGAAACCTTGTGATACTTTCAGCTGGTTTAAACGATGTCCTAAATAAATATACGGCAGGACTAGCAACCACACTGTCGAAAGGGGTCGATGACATGCGTGCCACTTCTCAGGCAAAGGCAGTGATATACACGATACCGGAGGTACCGGTACGTGACGGCAACTTGCAAAGAACGGTTGTCAATGCAAACCAAGAGATATGGCAGATGAGTCGAGAGAAAGGCTTTGAGGTGTTGTAAATAAACAGAGAGGTGTATAGGGGGGATGGTTTTCAACGAGACAGAATTCACTTCGATGAGCGGCTAGGTCATGAGGTGGGTTGGTGACTTGCAGGACGCGCAGTAGCGTTTTTTGGGGGAAAGCGGGCTCTTCGAGGTGCAGGATAGCTAGTAACAAGGCAAAAAATCAGGGAGACTCTTTGACAGGTGGTATGGACAGATACGATTCCAAAGTGGCACCAGTATGTAAGATAAGTAGGGTCCGGGGCAGAAATAGACGTAGCCGCGAGCACCGAGCCAATTCAGAAGTAGGATATATTAACATGAAGGGAGGCAGGAATAGGCTGAACTAGGATCACATAGGAGAACAGCAGAAAGAGGAGAGGCCGATAGTATACGCTTTAGTGGAAACACATCTTAGGGACATGGAACAGCCTCCTAAAAATCCAAACGACACGTGGCAATAGTGTAGTCGAACAGAAAGCAGCAGAAAGGTGGGTGGTATTAGACCTTAATTCGTAAAAGTACAGACTGACAAAGGGTCAAGCAGGAGTGCAAAGAACATTTATGGCTAAAAGGGAAAGTGGCAGGGCAGATGACACTCCTTGGTTTGGTGTAGCTGTGCACGGGAGCAAAGGCCAGAGAGGAAAACCAGGCAATGGTAGAGTGTATATCAAAGAACATTGAGGAGTTAGGAGGAGAGTGCGAGATAATTATACAAGGAGATATGAAAGCGCATATAGAAGATATAGATGGGTATACCGACTCAACAAGCAGAATGATCATGGATATGTGTGGAAGACATAATTTGATAATTTGCAATAGTAATGAGAAGTGTGAAGAGCAAATAACATGGGAGGTAGGAAGACTGCAGTGGACGATGGATTACGCACTGATGTCACATAGAATGTATGATGGGCTCAGGATAATACACATAGCTAAAGGTGGCTGCAGAAGACTGGGTATTGATCACATACGTATGAAACAAAGTTTTGGAAGAGCAGTGAAAGTGGGAAGGAGACAAGATGAGCAACTACAGGAAAAGTTTTATTCAGACAGGCAGATAGATATAGCTACTAAGCAAATCGAGAAACTAATCATGTGGATAATACTGCAGTGTGGGCATACACGAATTTAATTAGACTGTTTGAGCTAGAGCTTGCTAAGACTCGTGACAAATAGCTCCGAACAATAGACACAATCCCAAAGTTGGTCGGATGTGGAAGTTAAAAGAGCCATAGCAAAGCGTCAGGAATCCTCTAGGGAACGCAGACATGCTAAGCACTGAGGTGAACCGACAGATGATGTTGAAAGGAATTGGGAAATCTTTCTAAGCTGTAGAAGGGATGCATCTCTTCTGATCAATGAAAAGATTAGGAGAAAGGGGGCTCAGTGGCTGGCAGAAGTACATAAAAAAGATAGAAAGGCAGCTGCGAAATTTTGGAACCATCTAAACTTCCCTGCTTCAAAAAGCAGAGGTTTATAACTACAGCTCAAGGTGCTAGGCCAGAAGGGGACGAAGCCATTGAATATATAAGAACAAGTGTGACAGAAAAATTTCAACAAAGAAGTACTTTATGTACCACAATATACAAGTGTGAATCAAGTATCGCAATGGCTCCATTTTGACAGCGAAAGCGGGAAAGGGCTGAGAAGAGGGTTCTTAGTAGTACATCAACAGGCCCAGATGGCATTCCCGTAATGCTGATGAAGGCATCAGGTCCAAAGTCTAAGTAGGCTTTGAGAGAGGCAGTGAGCAAAATAATAATCGATGGTGAAGTCCCCGATGAATGGAAACTTAGCAGAATGAGCATGATCTATAAAGGAAAAGTGGACAACACTGACATATACAACTACCATCCTATGACAGTGACATCAGTGGTCTACAGGCTGGCGATGCAGATTCTAAAGGAAAGACTGCAGGCATGGAAAGAGGATGAGGGGGTGCTGGGGGAACTGCAGACTGGGTTTCGGAAACACAAGAGCTTGGAAGACAATCAGGTCGCACTGACGCAGTACATCGAAATAGCAGTAAAGGAACACAGGCCCCTGAGGCTAGCATTTTTGAATATCAAGGGAGCGTACGATAGCGTGGTTTAAGAGGAATTGTGGGGAGTACTGGACGCACTAGGCGTGGATTATGTAGTCACTAGTCTTTTAAAGGATGTCTATAAAGGTAAAAAGGTAGTTATAAAGTGGGAAAAACAGGTATCCAAGCCTACAGAAGTAAAACAGGGGCTTAGGCAGGGGTGTCCTCTGGCACCCTTGTTATTCATGATGTACCTAGAAGGATTAGAGGCTAAATCAGAGAGAAGTGGACTAGGCTTCAAACTCTCTTTCGTCAAACCAGGAAAACTAATTGAAGAGGCACTACCGGCATTGATGTACGCAGATGACATAGTTCTAATGGCCAAGAACAAGGAGGATTAGCAGAGATTGATGGACATCTGCGGTAATCAGGGAGATAGGTCAGATTTTAAATTCGGTAAGGAAAAATCAGCAGTCCTGAGTTTTAATAATAATGAAGGTAGTGAGCTTGGAATACAGGAGGTCACGCTAGAGAGAACAGAATGTTGCAAATATCTGTGTGTATGGATAAGCAATGGGACCGAGTACCTAAGGGAACACGAAATATACGTGACGACAAAAGGTAACAGGAATGCAGCAGTGATGAAAAATAGGGAACTGTGGAATTACAATAGGTATGATGTTGTGAGAAGAATATGGAAAGCGGTAATGGTTCCTGGGCTGACGTTCGGCAATGCGGTCTTGTGCATGAGATCAGAAGGTCAATCAAGATTAGAAATTAATTAACGTGGAATAGGTAGGCTTGCCTTAGGAGCTCACGGGAATACACCAAATGAGGGAGTGTAAGGTGATATGGGATGTACATCATTTGAGGGCAGGGAAGCTAGCAGCAAGATTAAATTTGAGAAGCGATCGAGAGAAATGGAGGAGGAGCGTTGGGTTAGGAAGGTATTCTTGTACTTGTACATGAAGGAAGTTGGACACAAAATGGAAGAAGCGAACCAGAAAATTGACTGGTTAATACTTGGAAAGCAGCAGGGGGCCAAACCAAAAAGAACTATCGGTTAGGAAGAAGGTGAAGGAAGCTGAGACCGATATGTGGAGAATCGGCATGATTAAGAAGTCCGCACTAGAGTTCTGTCTAACTTTTAAGCAGGAAATTGCCAAGGAAAGTATCTATGATGATTCTCGGGGTAGTTGTCTAATGTTTGAGGCCAGGACGAGAGTATCTCGAACCAAGACATATGGAGCCGAATACGAAGGGGTAGACACGGTATGCAGTGCGTGTGGAGAGGAAGAAGAAACTGCCGAACACTCGATAATGTTGTGTAAAGGGATTCACCATATAGTTCAGAATGATGGCGCAGAGTTTTTCAAAGCACCGCGGTTCAGGGACTGGGAGGGTAAAGTAGACATTAAGCGGGTAGAATTAACTAGAAGGAGGTTATCTGATTGGTGGCTAAAATCAAGGCACGAGTGAAAATTAAACCCTTCAGTGCAAAGTACGAGTCCTCAACCTCACTAATAAAACAGAAAACATAAATCTAGTTTTTGGGGCACTACGTATTACGGCTTGGTGGCGTTAGCCCCCGCCCGATCTAAAGCATACAGCGATATCAATCCATCCATCCAGCCACCCAAGGCAGCGCTGTGCTGCGCAGAGACGTGAATGAACCACGTGCACGAGCAATGTGAAACATTCAAAGTATATCTTTGTGCTCGTGCATGGCTTCAAATGGCAACCGAGAATTTATGTTAATTAGCTTCTGGAAAAGACGATGCCTACGTGGGTGCGCGTTTGAGCGTTTATATCGTCAGGTCAATAGAAAGCCGAAATTGAGTGTGTGACAGCACTGAAACATTTATAGATGTGAAGTGGAAAAAGAGTGCGACGATGAACTCAGTTGTGAGTCATTGCTTGCAACACCTTCCATGGCGATCCCTCCTTTCCTGAAGCACTAATCTATAAATAAAGCCCCATCATTCATAACGTCATGCTCAGGGACGACAATCATGAGCGGTATCTGGATGAGAACCTTTTGTTTTCTTCACACAGGTCATGCAACGCATTCCCGAGCAGTGACTTACTATCTGTTTAAACAATGCACTCTAAATCATTGGTTGCGCGTCCTTTTTTATCCCCAAGAAAAAAAGTTTTATAACTCACAAGCGCCCCACAGAACATTGGGCTGCAAGCCTGGTGATGCTCCTGAGCTTCAGGTACTTCCTCTCTTCACGGGAAGATGTTCGTTCCTTGTGGAGTACCATTGTGTAAAAAGGCAAATGGGGTGAGCAGAAAAAAACTTGGTCACTTGATTGGTGAGGGTCGGACCATGTTGTGTGCAGCCCAGCGTGACATTTTTTGACTAAGCAGAAAACAAGCGCTTCCAAGCTGTCACTGTGAAGCTTGTTGTAGCGAAACCACTTTGAAGAAGTGATTTCAAGGGCATATACAAATGCGAAGAGCGTCTCCTAAAGGCCTACCCATAGGCGTGCGCACGAGGGGGGCAAAGATTAAAGATTCTAGGGTTTTTTCGAGCGCACTCAAACAATATTTGCTACATGTAGATCAATAGTAATGACCATGTACTAAGCCTTACACATAGTTTGATGTTTTGTCTATACTTGATTATTTCATTATATATGAACAAAGTGCAACAATGTGTATCTTCTTGTACTTTTGTTCGTTTGTTGAAAAATCAACGTTTTTTGATGTTTTGATTTTTTTCTTATAGCCAAACTGTATTCTGCTTGTATACTTTCTCTTCTTAGACCCCTTACTAGCCTATGGCTATGGGTCTAATCAGTGTTGTGCATTTCTTGAAATGTGGTCATAACAACCTCAATAAAATGTAATGTAAAGGGGGATGGCGATGTGGGAGGGAGGCGCTAAATCTGTTCAATACATTGAATAGGCAGCGGGGCACTCTCTTAGTCTTCTAAAGGAGGGGGGGGGGCGTATAATTTGCCCAATACTCTGATTTATTAGGGAGGAGGCACCCTGCAATAAACCTTCGCCCTTCTCCCCCCCTAACGGCATGTACGCCTATGGGCCTACCCCTTTCAAAGCGGATAATTTCGCAATTCACAGTGTGCTCGAAGTGCCGGGAGATGTACCTTTCGCCGAAGTGCAGCTCGCATACAGCCGAGTTTTCTTGAAGTAGTCAGCTCGCGAGATCGCTCTCCACCACTGCGCTAACAGAGCTTCGTCCTTTGGAACGCCGAACAACGCATGCTTCTTTTTAGCTGACTGTTAGCCTGTAGTGAACCCCAAGAAGAAGCAATGACATTGATTTCACGCCATGAGAGTGCATACAGAAGCATAGGTGTCAGAGTGCCACCGCAATTAAAAATAAACGAGGACGAAGGCGCACGACGATACTGTCGAAAACGTGCAAACAACGCGGATGGATGGATTGATAGGATGGATTCATATGGCTGTTCATATCATATAATTCAAGCCAGTGCGCCGGGCGTCGCGGAGCGGTGGAGACGGGCGAAGGGGTTGTGATCAAGAGAGGAGAGCAGACACACATGTGAACATGCTGGGTCACGCTTTCAAGGGCGTAGCCAGTGTTTAATTCTGGAAGAAGCGTTGAAACGACGGTGTGGCTGAACTGGTAATATTTTATTGAACTGTATAGTTTGAACCCACCCTTGTGGCAACGCGTAGCACCCTATACTACCACTCAATTTAATTAGGACAAAAAATTGCGCTTCTTCGCCTCGTTACGGCCGTCATTCTCGCTTGGTATTAACGCGTCATTCTCACACGTACAACCATGACTTTTCAGGCATGTCGAGTTCAGGACTACTGCAGCTGCATACCGTCCGGATCTTCGGCATGATCAAATGAAAGATATGCTGCAATCGGATCAGATGATGCTCGTTTTCGCGATTTTGCCAGGATCGCCTGATTTTTCTAGCCAACTCTTTCTAACGGTGTCTTTTGATCGTGATCAGACCTCTCAGGTTTGTTTGGCGCAGAATCACGCAAACATTTGGCGAAGACGTTAGCTAAATGACGGCCTGAGAGTCGAAAATTGCGATGCGCAGATTGCGACCATCTTAATCCCTCCACTATAATAGGTGTCCGTGTGACACGCAATGCAATCTTAGCACAGTTTAAAAGCTATCAGTTGCGTGCTACTTCAATAAAAAAATTTGTTTCCCAGTATTTTGCGCCAACCACGACCTCGGTCGTGATACCAGCTCGCCAAGCTGAGCGACAGTAGATTTTGACATTTGCTGATTGACTACCCCATCGCTGCCTTTCCGAGCGCTAAATATCACTTTTTTTATGAGACTTAAAATCAATGTTAGTTCTGTTGTGAATAAATACTTCCCTGGCCACAATTCGGGCGATTTTGTCCGATTTCATTGACGCTTCCCTACCGAGACATGGCAACACTGATTTGTCATCCGGGTTCTGGGCAGAGAAAAGAAAGTTTCAGCTGCTTCAGCAACGCCAGCGACGAGCCAGATTGCATTTGTGAGTATAAGTTACTTTTCTTCTGTACTAGTGTATTCTTGTTCATACCTGTCACGTGCACCTTAATCAACCACTCGCTGTAGTGTGTGAGTATGTGGCGAGTAAGTAGGACGAACAGTTGCGGCTAGTCACGTACGTGCTACCCGAGTGATCAATCTTTTTTCTTTCAATTCGAGGGTACATAGTAGAGTACAGGTAAATTTTTAATGTGCAATTTGTGTAAGCTTACCGCAACTTGATGGGAGTCCATGTCGTCTGCCTATGTCTCAGGTATCTTTTAGAAAAGTGCCTGCCTGTCACCAATGCTAATTTTAAGTGCGAGGGTGTCAAACTTGTGCAGTGGACCGGCAGTGTGAGCCTAATGGTGCATACACGTAGCACATGTTGCACCATTTGACATAACCGCGTCTTTAGAAGCACCTTAAACAAGGCCAGCTACTGCAGTCTGCTGTGGCTTCAGCGTGGCCATTATGTGGAGCCTGGTCCATGGAACTAGAGGCAGTTAGTTCTCTGTGTGGGATGTTGGTACGCTAGACATGGCTTGTGTAACTTGCTAGCTACATTAGATATAATGAGCAGTGACGTTTAAAAGCATAGTGACATCAATACGAGTAAATAAAAGTGGCATCAACATTTATGTCAGTTGCCCCGCCGCGGTGGTCTAGTGGCTAAGGTACTCGGCTGCTGACCCGCAGGGCGCGGGTTCGAATCCCGGCTGCGGCGGCTGCATTTCCGATGGAGGCGGAAACGTTGTAGGCCCGTGTGCTCAGATTTGGGTGCACGTTAAAGAACCCCAGGTGGTCTAAATTTCCGGAGCCCTCCACTACGGCGTCTCTCATAATCATATGGTGGTTTTGGGACGTTAAACCCCACATATCAATCAACATTTATGTCAGTTACTTCGCAGCAGTAAACGTTGTGGTGGTGATTATGTTGCTACTAGCGGGGTCAGCTTGGCAGGCAGTAAAAGGAGGTCTGAATTACTTTGTCGCTTTTTCTTGCTTTGCAAGCCCAACAATACCTTTCAGTTCGTTTTGAATATTCAATCGTAGCGATTCAGAAACAAAACATGAAATTTCAAGTAATAGTTCATCTGAATTCCTATGTCTGCGTTGTCTGTTAGGTTTGTGTCGTTTTAATAATGTAAACGCCTCCCATTTCTCATTCAGTGATGCTGCTTCCGCACACAAATGTGCCACACTAAGTTTCCTACACCATCCTAATAAAATCAATGTAGATTATGTCATGCTGCACCAGAGTCCCACGTTTGACAGTGTGTACCAGTGGAAATAGCATTGCTGGTCTAAAGATTTGCCGCTTGATTTCGAGGCCAACAATCTCACAGCCATACAGCAAGGATTATTTTTTACCTGAAGAGTGCTGGCACGCAATACGTACTATACTTCATGCAGCCAGAAACCAGATGCAATATTTAACCACCCAGAGGTGGAAATTCAATTGTGGTGAAGAAGTTGAGCGCAAGAACACAACAACCACAAAGCCGTCAAAATTTTTTAAAACGGTGCTGTAATAGCAGAATTAAATGCGTTTGATTATCTAAGCACAGTAATCACTCCTTTCATTCTTCTTTTCACTACCCTCCATTGGTACCTCTCCCAAAGCCGTTTTGCCCTCTTGCCGAGCACCACTCCCAATCTTGCGCGGCATACATCATCGATGACATATTGCTCCAAACACTGTCTTGTTACGGTTGCCGCGACTCCGCCCTCTGTAAATTGTGTGCTTGTTGGCGAATCGCTGTTGCTGTGCCAGCCGGTGCTTATACGAATAGTGTTGGTATGAACCCTGTGCTACGGACCACAGTACCTAACTTGTAAGCTCGTGCATGCATGCGGGCATCCCGACAAACGACGAGTGGCGTGGACAGCTTCTTGCAGGCTAACAGGAAGTCATAGGTGCTTGCTTGGCCAATTGCAGCATATTGCCACCTGGTGTTCTGTGCCAGTGAACAGTGGATCAGTTCTGTGCCGGTGAACGAGGAAGACGAAGACGAGCAACCCATGCCAGCGGAGACGTTTCTTTGTCTCTGAGAGTTTGGACAGTCGCGCCCCTTTGTACGTTCGTTCGAGCTCTTAGCGCGTGACAACTGGTGGAGGTGCGGGGTACCCTATGCACTGAACCCCTCCCAGTACAAGAAGCTCCAGCCCCATACCCGTGGTTACACCTGTTCACCGCGCTAGCCGCAGGATCCGTGGACAGGACCCTGAGTTCGGACTTCTCTCAGAAGAGATGACGGCCCCAACTATGCCAGGCAGCGCCGTCCCAAGCGGCTCCAACACAGCCGGTATGGAAGGCGCAACGCCATTGCAATATACGCTGTTCAAACCACAAACGCCGAATCCCTTTCATGGTGCTGTCCATGAGAATGTTGAAGATTGGCTAGTCCACTATGACTTCGTTGCCGCTCATAACATGTGGGATGACACAGACAAGCTCCGACATGTCTACTTCAGTTCGAATGACGGGGCACGTGTTTGGTACGGAAACCGGGCAGGTGTGTACACGTCATGGGTGGACTTCAAACGCTGGCTTCTCGAAACGTATGCAAGTCCCGATCGCCGAGAGCGAGCTGAACGTGAACTGCAGTGCCGTATGTATACAAATGCCAATTGAAGGGGTAGCAATGTATGTTGAGGACATGACGCGTCTTTTTCGACGAGCCGACCCTCACATACCGCAAGAGAAGAAGGTGCGATACCTGATGCGTGGAGTGAAGGAGCAGTTGTTCGGTGGTCTTGTACGCAGCCCCCCGAAGACTACGTCAGAGTTCTTGCTGAAGCCGTCCTAATTGAAAGCACGCTTCGGCAACGGACCCAGACGTACGAGCGACAAGTGAACTTTGCTTCTGCTATGGACTACATGGGTGGTTTTGGGGCCCACGTCAACTTCTTCCGAGAGCTCATGCGCTCTGTAATTCGCGAAGAACTGCAGAAGTTATCTGTACCCTCGGCGTCCACTGTCAGTTCTTTGTGCGGCATCGTCCGAGATGAAGTTCAGCAGGCACTACGAGAACCGTCCTGTCAGACAGAGCCGCGGCCCCTAAATGACTTCCCTCGCATGTCGTATACAAAAACTCTGCTCCAGCCAGCACGACCTTTGCCTCCGCTTCCCACCGCGGCCCCTGCCATGCTTCCGGCAGATCAAACTCTGCGCCCACCTGCACCACATTTCACTCCGCCTTATACCACAGCCCCAGCCATGCTTCAAGCAGTCCAAGCGGGCCCGTACCTCAGTGACCGCCGACCGATTCCGCGAAAATCAGACGTGTGGCAGGCCCCCGATCAACGTCCCCTTTGCTAGTACTGTGGTGAACCTGGGCACAGCTACCGACAGTGCACTTATCGAAAGCTGGGGCTTCGTGGTTTTCCGGCCAACTCCCCACCTCCTAGGTTCGGCCAGCGGCCTCCGGAAATCGCTGACTACGCTGCTCAGCAGCGCGGATCGACATCTCAACACCACTCACGCTCTCAATCACCGCGGCGGTTCCCGCCAAATCATCGCACCTATGCGGGCGTGGCGCAAGGCCGGTCACCTAGCCCGCGTCGGGAAAACTAGCCTCAGCGACCTTCAGGGGCAAGGCTGCTCAGACTGGTCATGCTCAAGACCCCCTATCGACGCGGACTGAAGATACCGACGATACATCGAAAACGACACCACCAGCTGATTGCGGAAGAGTTTCCTTAGATATTCCTGTTCTGCTAGATGGTCGCGAAGTCAGCGTTTCAGTGGACACTGGTGCAGACTATTGCATAATTAGCGAAAAGCTGGCCGCCCTTCTCAAGAAAGTAACGACGCCTTGGAACCGAACGCCAATTCGTACAGCTGGCGGGCATATCGTCACGCCACTCGGTATGTGCACGGCAAGACTGCAAGTCCGCGGTTGTACAGTTGTTGCTAGTTTGAGCGTTCTCCGGCAGTGTTCTCGAGACCTGATCATTGGCATGGATTTTCTCAGGGAGCATGGTGCTATAATTGACATTCGACGACGTCTAGTCACTTTCGCGACCAGAAACGCCACAACAGTTTACGCCAACCCCAGCCACTCCCGAGTGTCTCTTCGCGTCATCAACGACGCTGTCACGTTACCACCCCGTGCAACTGTTGTGGTTCAGGTGGCGTGGGACGGAGTGATGCACGGTGAAGCAGTCGTAGAAAGCAATCACTCGCTTTTGCAGTCTCAGGGTGTCTGCGTAGCGAGAAGCCTTGTCGACCTTCGTGATGATCACGGCAACGTTTTTGTCACAAACTTCAGCTACGAGCACCGGCACTTTTTTTTCCTGGAACCGTCATCGCCTACGCCGACCCAGTCGCGAATGTCACAGAGTGTTTTGCTTCCGAGGCCATCGGCACTGCTGAAGCGCCTTTTCGCCGCGTCGACATCAATCCAACGCTTTCTGAAGCGAACAAGCAGCGTTTGAGCGAGCTGTTGCTGGAGTTCCACACATGCTTTGCACGTTCTTCAAAGATACGTCAAACACCGATAACGAAACGCCGTATTATCACCTACGACGACGCGCATCCCATACGGCAGCAGCCTTACCGTGTTTTGCCAACCGAACGGCACGCGATTCAAACGCAGGTTAAGGAAATGCTTCAGGATGGCGTGATACAGCCTTCAAGCAGCCCTTGGTCATCACCAGTCGTTCTTGTGAAAAATAAAGATGGCACACTTCACTTTTGTGTCGACTACAGGAAGTTGAACAATGTCACTAAGAAATACGTGTACCCGTTGCCCAGAGTCGATGATTCTCTGGACAAGCTGCGACGCGCGAATTATTTTTCGTCCGTCGACTTTAAGAGCGGTTATTGGCAAATAGAGGTCAATGAACGTGACCGGGAAAGGACCGCTTTTGTCACGCCGGATGGCCTTTATGAATTCAAAGTGCTACCTTTCGGCCTTTGTTCCGCTCCTGCCACATTCCAGCGAATGATGGACACCGTCCTGGCAGACCTCAAGTGGAAAAGCTGTCTCGTCTACCTCGATGAAGTCGTTGTGTTTTCAGAAACGTTTGACGAGCATCTTCGTCACCTTCGGAATGTGCTCGAGGCCATTAGATCGGCCAATCTCACACTAAAGCCTGAGAAATGTCATTTTGGCTACGAAGAATTAAAGTTTCTTGGTCACGTCGTGAGCGCCGTTGGTGGTCGCCCTGATCCTGACAAAACTGCCGCTGTCACCACTTTTCCACCTCCAACTGACAAGAGAAGTCTTCGACGATTTCTGGGTCTGTGCGCTTATTACCGGCGCTTTATTGAAAATTTCTCTAACATGGCGGAGCCACTATTACGCCTCATGAATGATGACACACCATTTGTCTGGGCTGACGAACAGCAGACTGCCTTTGCGGAACTACAGCACCGGCTCTCTTCCCCTCCCGTGCTCGGCCACTTTGATGAAGATGCTGACACTGAAGTACGCACTGATGCCAGCAATATTTGTGTTGGAGCTATTTTGGTACAAAGACAAGATGGCATTGAACGAGTGATAGCCTACGCAAGTCGCATACTGTCCCGCGCAGAATCTAACTATTCCACATCAGAGAAAGAATGTCTCGCGGTCATTTGGGCAATTACAAAATTTAGGCCATATCTCTATGGAAGACCATTTAAAGTGGTGACTGACCATCATGCTTTGTGCTGGTTGACCAATCTACGAGACCCTTCAGGAAGATTAGCACGATGGAGTCTGCGCCTTCATGAATTTTATGTCACCATCGTGTACAAGTCAGGCAAAAAGCACGAAGACGCCGACACGCTATCACGAGCACCTCTTCAATCTGCCAGTACTAGCGCAGAAGAGGACGGCGCCTTCGCGGCAACTGTCAGCGGACCGGATCTGATGTCGCATCAACGAAATGACGCCAATCTAAGAATGATTATAGATCATTTAGAAGGTGGCACTGCGCCCATTTCTCGTCCGATGTCACGAACGTTGCCATCATTTTGCCTACGAAATGACGTCTTATACAAAAGGAACGCCGGTGTTGGTGACAGATCTCATCTTTTCGTCATGCCTGAAGCCCTCCGCAATGACGTCTTATTAGCTTGCCATGACGAGCCCACATCTGGCCATCTGGGCTACTCGAGAACTATGGATCGGGTGCGACAACTCTACTACTGGCCTAAAATGTCTGCCTGTGTCAAACGCTACGTTAAGGGATGCCGTGAATGTCAGCGTCGCAAGACACCACATTTAAAGCCTGCAGCCCATCTACAACCGATCGATCCACCACGTACACCGTTTGAACAAGTGGGGATGGACTTCCTAGGCCCGTTTCCTTTGTCTTCTTCTGGGAACAAATGGATTATTGCCGCAACCGATTATTTGACGCGTTACGCTAAGACGAAGGCGTTGCCACGAGGGACCGCATCTGAAGTTGCCAGTTTTTTTATGCATCAAATTGTGCTACGGCATGGCGCCCCGTCACATGTCGTCACTGATCGAGGGACATCATTCACAGCGAAACTCTTGGATGATATCTTCAGGTTTAGTTACACAACCCATCGAAAGACCACTGCGTATCACCCTCAGAGTAATGGTTTAACAGAAAGGCGAAACAAAACGCTAGCTGACATGATCTCTATGTACGTGGATGTGCAGCATAAAACGTGGGACGACATCTTGCCGTACGTAACATTTGCGTATAACACTGCAACGCAGGAAACTACACGCTTCACACCATTCCGGCTCGTTTATGGTCGCGATGTTAGAACTATGCTGGACGCCATGATTCCATATGAGGACAAGCTCGACCAATTAGCCCCCGACAATGAGTACATTCAGCGCGCTGTGGAAGCACGTCAACTGGCCCGTGTGCACATCCGAACTCAACAGTGCGCAGATGCACGGCGGTACAACACCCACCATCGAGCAGTTCATTATGAAGCTGGTGACCAAGTTTGGGTTTGGACACCCATTAGGCGGCAAGGTCTCAGTGAGAAACTCTTGAGGAAGTACTTTGGACCTTACAAAGTACTCAGACGTGTGAGCGACGTGAACTACGAAGTGGTTCCAGACGGAGGCTCGCCATCATCCCAGCGCAGGTTACCACGTCCAGAGACCGTACACGTAGTCCGCCTAAACAATACTTTACGCGGTGATGCGAATTTTCTTCTTTGGCCAGTGAACTCTTCATGTGAACAGTAAATGCCGTTTATTTCAGATTGCCGGGCCCAGGACACATTTTCTCTCATGCACTAATTTGTTTAATGTTTCTTTATGTTACCTACTTCGACCCACTGCTGTGCACACTTTTGTTTGAGCATCAGGCCGATGCTCTCTTGGGAGGAGGAGTAATGCCACCTGGTGTTCTGTGCCAGTGAACAGTGGGTCAGTTCTGTGCCGGTGAACGAGGAAGACGAAGACGAGCAACCCATGCCAGCGGAGACGTTTCTTTGTCTCTGAGATTTTGGACAGTCGCGGCCCTTTGTACGTTCGTTCGAGCTCTTAGCGCTTGACAATATTTATTCTGCAGGTCAGATTCAACTTCTTGATGTCACGCGCCAGCCCGAAAGACATGCGAGGATTGTTTCTTGAAATTTGTAGAGCACTGGCGGCTTGTTGCGCTGCCACGGGGAGAATCATTGATCATGCAGTATTTTGCACATGATGCAAGTGTTTACGTCAAACGTCTGAAAAAAAAAAATATAGGAGATAGTTTAGGGGCCCTTTATATGGACCGGAGCGGTCACCGAATTTCAAAATAAGGATTGCTTTATTTATTTGCTCTTCATGACGAACAATGCAGGGCAGCTGAGAATAGGCTATTGTAAGACACAGCTGGGGGCTAAGGAAGCTTTGTTACTCCATTGCAAAGCGTAATTTACTAGAAACGGCCTATGTCGACGTGTGGGTTAATTTGGAAGCGTTTCATTTAGAATGTGAGGAGATAGAATGAAACAACAAGAGAGATCAAAAAGCTTCTAGGCAAGCTAAGAGAATTCGGAAATGCTTTGAACACATGTAAAAATATAAAATGAATGCAGCACATCATAAATATTGGCACGTGTTATTTTTCAAAGGTTGACATTGCAGACTGGGATGACTTCAGCCAATAATTTGTGTCTTGAGTAGATGCTAGTTGGTGTTGCGGTTCGGAGGAGTTATTTTGTTGTAATTTTCGCAGCAGGATTATGGTAAGTGAGGTGCAAAACAGGCTATAATTCGATTCTTTGGGCTCAAGCGCTTCATTTCAATCGAAGCCATGTTGTTCGGATGCCATTTCGTCTCCATTTTATTGACGCAATGCCGCTTCCACCCGTTCTATGCACCTTCCATGGCTATTCTCATGTCTTGACCATGAGAATAGCTTTGATCAATCTAGTGTGGCTCCATTTCATTCTTTTGTTTCATGTCTACCCAGTTCTAGTTGGAATACTTACGAAATAGTGCCTCCGATTGATCGCACATCTAACTTAAAATTAAACTTTTTACTCTTTCTTTATATTTTAAATAAATTACGCTTTGATGCTGTAGTCATCAACGTACGCAATATATAGCTTTAACACACAAGTAAATTTTTTAAAGTTTTTAGTCTTCTGTGCGTGAAAAAAAAATGAAAATGTATTCATAAAGTCGGTGCTGATTACCTGGTATTTCATTTAATACCCTTTTGGGGGGCATGTGCTCGTAAACAGCACAGTAGGTGTAAAACATTTGGGTTCATGTCATCACTTTCAGGGCTTATTTGCACCTTACAATTTCATGCCGTTTGCAGCAGGGCAGTTGTGTATCGCCTACTGAACATTTGCAAAACCACCTATGTGCGTAAACAGTGGGAGCGCACCCACAGTTAAGGGTAACAGATTTGCCAGATCAGCATGTTTTTCAGTTTCGCATTGTGTTGACACACTCGATACATATATTAACATTTTAAGACACACAAAGGTGAATACAACATTTCTGATGAAGGACGATCCCTTTTTGGAATAACATATTTGCTTCTCTTAGGGTATAAAATAATATGAACAGGGGGAGGGTCACAGCATTCGCTTTGCCCTTATGAAACTGGCCGCCCGCTCTGAAATGGCACATGGAATGCTTGAAAAGTACACATAGCGAAACAATACGTGTGCAAACCACACCACCAAATGTTACCTTATTAAACTCCACAATAAACAGGTAACAATAAGCAACATGTTCGAACACAAACAGTCCATTAGATGAAAATCGATAACATGCAGAAGCTACGTGGCTAATATGTAATTGTTATCACAATGTAATTGACAAAGTAATGCTGTAAACAGCAGCAGAGGCAAGCATGAGTAGCCGTGATGCAGCTTTGAAGCTCGTGCACAAGGCCAATTTTTCTGTGCCTGCATTCACACGATGCAAAAACTGTTTCATTCTGGCAAGGCATGAAATAGCGTGCTGTGATGAGTGCCTATGCTGTCCCACGTCTGGATAGAACGGAGAATACAAACAGGCATTTAATTGTAAGCAGCAAAATGAGCAACAGATCTGGCCCTTTGCGTTATCTACGAGGAAGTCAAATAACATAGAGGTTGATTTCCTGCAAATATATTTTTAGCATACCAGTTTCCTCAGTCTGAGCAACATGGCACCAAAATTTGTTGGCACTGCCACCCCTATCTGCTACCGCACGTCAATATGGACATTCTATGCCTGCACAGGTGGAGTGCACCCAGCCTTCAACATTGCAGAAATGCGCTCGGTGTCTGCTAGATGGCAGCAGATTCTACACAAGATCTGTACAACGCTGTTGGGTGTTTCAAAAACACATCAGTTTTCATATTATTTCTTTTTTTTAGCCTAGTAAGTGTTGTCGTCCTACCATGATAATAAGGAATTCCTTTTTTCTCGTGCTGTTGATCCATGGTTTGCATTCCAAGGCTTGTTTAGGGCAGTGTGTCGGCTATCGTTTGTACACCAGTGTTAGTACAGAGTGGCAAGTTTCAAAATGTCTCGTAAGTGCTTTCTATTCATAGTAACCAGAAAAGCTAAAGTCTCAAAGCGAGGCTTCCCTTAAGGGCTGAGCGCTTGGCAGTCACCTGCTCTTTAAAGCAGAGCACTTTTAGCGAACTAAAAGCTCCTTAACCATATCTTTCTGTCAGTCGGTCTGTGTAGTATCTATCTGATCGATTGATTTACACTAGCCTATTAAGTTTGGGCGCTCTGTGATCGTCTCCTTAACTTGACACCTTAGGTCAGCAACTAACCTATGAGGTGACTTAGTCGAGACTCGCTCATACTCAAATTAAGCCATGTGCTTGAGTGAGTAAGGGTGAGTAATATTTTAGCGAGCTTGGCGCCGAGCGAGTCTGGTTTAAGAAAATTTTGATGGCTCAGTATGAGCCCTAGGCGCGAAGTATGTATAAGTGAGTTTTAGTGAGCTCTAATTTTTGGCCAACTAATGTTTGACATGAACCAAAACTTGCATGACAGGACAGAGTATGTTATAAAAGGGTTTGATTCAGAAATTCACTGACATTTGGTTTCTATAATATACAAGACGTTTATTTACACTACTTACAAATGCGTTAGAGCCAAGAATCTATGGTTGACTGTTTTCGAAAAGCATGTTGTCACTGTCTTTTCGACCACTGATTCACCCTGCACTGTCCAGTGTACCAAGGGTCGGTCATGCAGTTTCCCTACCATATTGGGCGTGAGTCCCACCACCGGAGGCGCCATTGCTGCGATCGCTGTGACGTGCAGGGTTGGGTCACGTGATCTCGCCTCGCACTGGCAAAGAAAAGCTGGCAGTTGCATATGGGATGTTACCGTGAGTTTGCAGTGTCTTCATTTTCGAACAGCGTTGTTTTGCTCTGGCTTCATGTGTGCCGACTTCTGCAGACAACACAATCCGGAAAGAGAGCAAAAGTTACCGGCGGCATGCCACAGTGCGCTACATACGAGAGGGTACTCTCACGGTGGTTTGCAGTGCCACTCTCACCTCTCTCTTTTTGTGTTGTGGTTGTAATTCAACTATAGGGTTAACATGACCACCGACCCTGAATGCTCACATAAAAGCGCAACATTTAGGTTTTCGCACGGAAGCCACGCTCACAACTAAAAATGAATGCGCGAACAGTCCAATTATGTATATTTCAAAATAGGATGTAGGTGTGTAGATCTAGGGGAAGTTCCTGTCATTGTCATTACACTCAAGAATGTGCCCTATTGTTGTCCGAATTGTCAGAGAGTCCGGATATAGCCCGAAAGCCGAATTCTTTTCCTTTTATTTTGGTAATTTCACCTTATTCCAGTCTATTTCATTGTCAGTTGCTTCTGTGTGTTCGGTCAGCACGTAGGACGAAACCTTCTTTCTTACATCATACATGTGCCGCTCCAGTTAGAGCTACTTCTCTCACCAAGGTAACCTAGTAGTAGCCTGTGCCGCTCCCACCCTCCTTCCCGTCTCTCCTTCTCTATGTGTGTACTCGACCACACTGGTTTTCATCTACAAGTAGCGTAGCCAAGGGGTGGCACACCAGACCCGTGCCTCTGCCCTACCAATATTTTTTATGGTATATAGGGGCGCAGAAAATAACTGTGTACCACATCTACTTGCCTAGCTGGGACCCATTCTAATCAAGTTGGCGCCTCCTTCGAAAAAACAAATTCTGGCAACACCTCTGCCATCTGCGACCTCACCTCACAGGGTTCTTTGCTTATGGATTACGTCTGTAGGATGGGCCCATAGCCACTGTCACTTCCTCTCAACGCTGTTTTGATGTACAGGCGAAAACTTGGTAAGCTTCGAAAACTGATTCATCTCCTAAGAGCTGCCGTCAAATATAGCACAGTTTGTGAATAAACCTTAAAAAAATTTGGCAGCATATCCACGGAGTGAATGATGGAGAGTGGGGTGAAGCATTCGTCCGTCCATTTGTTCTTGCTTCCGTCCGTCCATGCGTCCGCCTGTGTGAGCGTCCATGTGTCCATCCAGCCGTCCGTGCGTGCGTCTGTCCGTGCATCCGTCACTGCGTTAGTCCGTGCATCCACCCCTGCTTCCGTTCATGCGTCCATCCATGCATCTGTCTGTGTGTCCGTTCGTCCATCTATTCAACACTCCAAGTACCGCCATCTGGCATCTTTTCATCATATATTCCCCATATGGATGCACCGTCCTCCAGCGGACATTCCAACGACTAAACGAGAGGTGGCACACGCACACTTTCTTGTGGCTTGCGCTTCGGGTCTACTTCCCACCTTTAACCATCTCGAGTTCATGGTATATAGTAGATCACTGTATTCATGCAACCGCGGCCCAACACTCCTTTCTAAAACCAAGGAGGTTACGCCCAGCGAGTATAACGTAGCAACCTTTTCCTGTCAGATAGTGCTCAATGAACATGCGAATTGCCGCTAATGGGAAATGAAAGACAGGAGAATTCGGCTTTTACTGTCTTACGGCTTGCGCTTCGTATCTACTTCTCACCTTTAACCACCTAGAGTTCATGGTATATACAGGTTCATCGTATTCATGGCACTACAGCTCAACGCTCGCTAAACCTTTCTAAAACTAAGGAGGTTACACCCAGCAAGTATAACGTAGCAACCCTTTCTTGTCAGATAGTACTCAATGTACATGCCAGTGGCTGCTAATGGGTAATGAGAGACAGGAGCACTCGGCTTTTAGATAACGCGCACGCTGCGAATTTTTTATTGTTCAACAACGCACAGAAGAAATTTCTCACCGGCACCACCTTGGAGGTCAGTGTAACACTTGTTACACACTACAACTACGACTACGAAGAACGAACAGGCGCCGCTTTAAAAAGCTTCGACCCTAAAAAAAAAACTGAACACTCCCAATTTCACTGAAAGGTCTGAGACCCTCCCCCTTCTCTTTTTTTTTTTTTTGTCTTGAAGTTGCGTTGTCCCGGCCACGGTCCTGGCGATGGACATCTGCGTTACTGTCGCTAGGTCAATGGGTGCACGCCATAGCTACTTTACCTGGTCGCACGCGCCTTCAAGGGAGAGCCGAAGCGATACGTAACCCCAAGGTGAAAAAAAACAAAAAAACAAAGAAGGTGGGATATTGGGGTAGGGAAGGTGTAGTGATTAGAAAATTTCTTGGCTTGGGATTCTAACACGTGCAGGGAATCCTGAATAAGCCATCTTTGCTATTTTACACCAGTACTTTGCGGAAAAGCGTATTGAGATTTGGAGGGGGCTTTTATGCCTAGTCACGGGACACTGCACATAATGTTCACTTACTCATGCGTTTGTACGCTGCCTAATTATGAGCATCAGTGTAATCACTGATGTCTAAATATGCTACTGCGAATAATTTGGAGCAGTGTATGACATTTTTTTCTCTAAAAAACAAACTAAATTGTGCACCAGTATTTTTTTTTCCACCACCTGTGCTCTTCGGTTTCAGGAATCTCCCCAATTTTATTGTTGCAAGCTTGGCAGATCCATATTTAAATTTGCAGAGTCTGTCAAATGATTTTACAGGCACAGAAATGTTAATATAAACTTTGTGATTGTTGGCTCAGTGGGGTAGTTCAAAATACCACTTTCATTAAAATAGCAGTGCTTATGTTCACACTGCACAATTTAGGTGATGTCAAATGGTGTATACATATTTTGTTTCTAAATGTTAGCGTTCTTTTTTATACTGCTCAAAATTCGGTAGTTAGTGATGAAAAGTGCATATTTTTTTCCCTATAACCTGCTCAAAATTTACATTTTAGTGCTCCAAAAGTAATATTTTGCTGCTCCTAAAATTGCTTGAAGTTGTACTTCGGCTGTTGCACCCCTGATGCTGATAAACAGTAGCTTTCAGTGACACTGTGTTCAATAAGAAAACAAGTTTGATATTTGGATATTCTTTTCGCATTTCTTCTGGTGCCCCGTAATCTAACATGCACCTTCCAGTCTGACCCATATAACTGTTGGCGCATGACTGAGGAATCTTGTACACTACCCCTGTAGCACAAGGAATGGCGGAGCTTCGGTGTTTCTGACAATATTCAACTGCCGCATCATATCTGGATGTGACACTCTTAATTGTGCGCCATCTTGTGGACAAGTCTAACAAGTGCTGTGTATTTTTATGTACGAATAAGAGCTTGTATCAATAAAGATTTTGAACGTAGGGCAGCAGGCTAAAGCGGGTTTCATGATTTTTCTCACAGACTTCGCATTTGCTGAAATGTTTGATCCATCTCGCCATCTTTTCGCAGAATCTAGTGACCGCATATTCTAGAAACCTTGTTGTGGGAAACCTCTGAATCTGAGCATAAACACTGCTCAATACCTTGTGCATACATAACCTGCACACAGCCTCCTGTGCCAAAGATGCAGCCAATTCATCATTGATCACTTTCGAATAAGCTAATGTGTAAGGCAAAAGAGGCTGTTGTGACCTGGGCCTGTACTGCCAACACACATGCATTGGTAAGGAGTGAGACAGCTGGACACATTGCGCATTTTTGATAAATTTCCGTTTTTTTTTTTTGCGCCAAGCTGCTCTAAAGGCACCGTAATCAAATAACTTGCACCGAAACAGCCTGGAAAGCTAGAATTTTGATGCCGACCTCAGCTTCAGTGGGAAAAGAATGGCACGTTTGACTAATAAGACGCACTCAATAGTGTTTTTTTTTCACTTTTCATCTTTCTGGCGACAAAGGCTCCCATGGTGCCGCCTTAATCTTTAAACCCTAAAAAATATGCGTGAGCATACAAAAATGTGCTGCCGTGCATCGAGCGCACTGCTTCTACTAGCTAGGCTGTGTGTTCTAGTGCCACTGTCGGCTAGCGAAAACCACCGAGTTGGGTGGCAAGCATAGCGGGGTTGACTCTCCGGTTCTCTGTCGTACATAGAGCGTTCCTCCAGTCACAGTGGCTTTCGTGTTGACGCTGCTGCATGTGGTCACCTACGAGTACATGTTTGCTGTGAGGGAGTAGCTGTAAATGTGTAGTCATTTTTTTCCTGCATCTGATGCGTCTCCTGGATGCCCTGGCACGTGCACATGGGTTCTCAAAATGGGTTTCGTTAGCGGCAGAATGTGTGCAACCTATTCCCGGTTTACACCCATTAGTTACTAATTTATTTAGACACGCGAGTTCTCATTGCATTTTGCATTTAAAAAATTCATCGCAAGTGAAATCCGCACGTCAGTGTCTGCAGCTAGACTTGGTTACATGTAAAGCCGCGGTGGCAAAACGAGTGTTCAAACCTTTGTAAACGATATTAACAAGCACCTTGGCGCTTTATTCGTGACCCATTATGCATCGGCAATCAATTGGCACAGTTTTCATTATTGGCGATTTGCCACTGCTTCATTTTGTAATCGACACTCGCAACAAGTGCTTAAAGAGGGGTCGCTGCATGCATGCCGGCCTTGGGCTACACGAGCTTTTGGCTTATCTCAATCAGTGGTTCGGTCGGCAGCAGACTGACTTCGTTTACTTTCTTTTCTGCCTTTTTTGCAATAAAACCTGCCTCTCTGTGATCGGCGGTTTGTTTGCGTGGACAGGGAGTTTTTCACCTGTCTTGCACGAGCACTTTACTCGAGTCACGGAGCGGCGCGGTCAGCAATCGCAAGTCGATGTATTATTGGGAGTTCCTTATTGACGGTGATGACCTATAGATATTGAAAAAATATGAAACTGGCCAATTTGTGCTACAATAATAGCGCGTGGTTGCTCATGTGGAGAGGCGTTGTCAGTATCACTCCCTTATTACTTAGTGCCGTATGCACGTGCTTTACGAGATAGTCTATGCGGCGAGATTTCTTGGCTCTCGCGTTGCACTCTTGGAGGTGGTTCTGCAGGAGGTGGCCGCGAGCGGCAGTGCAGCATGCTTTTGTTTGTTAAAAGCTCTTGACGCTATCATGTCAGCCTTTTTTTAAGCGAACAACCGCTGTTACGTCACTAAGATTCTTGTGCAATCACAATTATTAAATTTTTTTTTGAGTGTGATGTGTTTTTTCGATAATTCCACGGAACCTAGCTTTCAACAAAACCTTCTTTAGATATTATTTCACGTGTTAAGAGGGCTAGATAGGTCGCGTGTGTGGTATGTAAAAAAGTGGTGCAGTTCATACCTAGCAATAATCTGTTCAAAAACTTCCTTCAAAATCTGTTTGTGTGCGGAATGTGTATTATAAGCCAAATAAAATATGCACTGGTGCCCCCACATTGCTAAACATCGGTATTTTTAAGCTCCCAGGAAAACTTAGTAAAGGCTGCTAACTGCTCCAAAATAAATATTTCGTTGCACCAAAAACTGCTCCCAATTTAGTTCCAGCCGTCTCAACCCAGTTTGAGTAAAGCGTTATCATTAGGTATAAAAACTGAAGGTTTAATTCCTGCGGCAAATCTGTCGTAAAGTAAAGTACGCTTCCAATCTCTTTAAATAGACACTAAAGAGCAAAAAAATCTTTTGCATATTAGTAACGCTAACTTCACTATCCCAAAAGCACCGCTCTTGCCGCGACATGATGCTTGGCAACGGAGGAAACATGCAAGAAGAAAATTTCAATGGAGATTACACTGAGATTGCCGTGCCAAACACAGTGACGTACGAAATATTGAAGACGTCTACTGGGGAAGTCCCACATAATAAAAAATGGAGTACATTCTGTTCAGTGGGTGCTGCACCTAGCATACGATGGTTGGAAGATTTCAATGAGCCAATGTCGTGAAAATACGACAAAGTAATTTTGAAATTTGCTACGTGATGCTCAAATGCAGGGGTGGAACAGCTGCGCTGATTGTGCCAATTTGATAAAATTCTTCATTTGTGCGCCGAACTGTGCGAAAACCATAAAACTTGCCGAAATTGCGCCACAATGCGCTAAAATGCCCGACCAGCATAAAAAATTTCTCATTTTCCCTAATTTGAGCAAGGAATTGAGACCACTTTAGCCACTTGTAGTTTGCATCATCAATCTAAGCGGGCAGACACTAACCCTAAATCGCAGTGTATAATAGCTGCTCATTCATTAGGTCAAGACACTCTCGAAACTCGATCGACCAGATGAAGTAACAATGCCGCGTGCCTGTCGGTCTGCTGACCGCGGCAGATATTTACTGGCGGGACGACGCAACTACAACACAAAAGATGTACGTGTTGCCGTAGGCAGCAAAACTTCGTTGGAAATATGAATTTTCTTGTCAGCAAGTGCGGCCATGGCATGTTAGGAACCATTAGGAACTAAAGCTGGAAGTGTACAAACTCTCAGCATATCGAGCTTGTACACTACCAGCTTTAGTTCATGCCGTGACGACGTCAGTTGCCATAGACGTCACATGCGATAGATATCCGGTGCCATTGCGAGGCCAACTGGCACATGCCATTATTACTTTATCTGATCAAACGTGCCTTGCAAGCAAGCCAAAAAGTTGTGCCCTAAACCTTACCCCTCCACGAAAAAAAAAAAAAGATAGAGGGGGGAGGGTGGTTGCGGCTCGAAAATTTCTTGGTCTTCTTCTAACCTGTAGTGCAGAAACACCGCTTAAGCCACCATCACCAAAGTACATGGGTGGCCGGTGGAAAAGCGTTATAATATTTAGAAGGGGCTTATAGTGTTAGTCTCTAGACACTGCACAGTTGGTTAAATAACTGATGTATGTATATGCCACATATTTGTGAGAAGTAATATGCTCGCTGATGTCTAAAAAAAGGTTACTGGCAAAATTATTTCGAGTACAATATGACATCTCTGCAGCTGTAAAAATCAAACAGTTTATTTTCCAGTTTTACAAATCTCATGGTCACCATCTTGGGAAATCCACATTTGAATTCTCAAACAATTTGACAGGCCTGGTGACTTCTTATGTGGAGCTCATCATTGTTTGCTGAGTTGAGTGATTAAAGAAAATACTACTTTGTTGAAATGGCAGTGGTCACATTCACTGTGCATGATTTAGAAAATTCTAAACGGCTTGCATATATATATATATATATATATATATATATATATATATATATATATATATATATATATATATATATATATATATATATATATATATATATATATATATATATATATATATATATATATATATATATATATATATATATGGGATATGGCACAACGGGAGCGTTGTCAACAAGGATAAATATATTTATTTCCCAACGGTTTCGGGAGGGGACCTCCCTTCATCAGGGGATGAGTTATACTGACATGAGCTTCCAAAACTTCCTTGCTGCCGCGTCCCTCTCGCCTTGAAAGACGTTTGCGAGAGTGAGAGGGAACTAGAAGAAGGAAAAAAAGGAGAAAAAAGACGAAAAAAGAAAGAAAAGAAAGAAAGTAAAAAAGAGGAAGAACCACTGTCAACACTGAGAACGAAGCCAACTGTCCGTCTACATCCACCTACGGTTCATATCACGTGCTGTTCAGTTCTTGGCGTGTGTCGGGCCACCCAAGATTGTCGCCGCGGTGCCGGGAGGGTCCGGGACGGCGTGCCTAAAGAAAGGGGTTTCCCCGTAATTGGTCGTTCGGCGGGCGGCGGGCGGTGTGTGTGACAACTCCAGTGCCAAACCCACTCAACAACAGGGAGCCGAGGGACACAAAGAGCCATCCAGGGTCCCAGCAGTGACGACGGCGCCACTCCCACCAGCGAGGCCTTACAACACCAGGCGGACGAATGCGGCGAAGACCAAGGCGGCGGCTTCCAAATGACACGGGGAAACAAAAGGTACGGGCAGTCTTAAACACGCATGGTCCCACTCATTTCTATCGATTAGGAAAATCATTGAAAAGCGGGTGCAATACGAAAAACACGCAGAACAACTAAACAAATATCTATCTCACGAAATTGCACCTAAGGGTCTCCGCCTAGCCTGCAACCCCTCAATGTCTACACTAAGTGAAGCAGAAAGGGGGAAGTGGGAAAAAATATTACTAGAAGCGTCCTTGCAACTGACTCGGGTCATTGCGGACCATTGTGAGCGTAAGGCCGCCGAACACAGTGTCACGGAGGCCACGCAGAAATTGGTATCTAATCTCGGAGAGCATGAGGCAAGAGAACTGGAAAGATATGAACTAAAGAAGAGAGGCGAAATTTCAGTAGTAAAAGATAGAAAATTCAAGCGGGATTGCAGTAGCTCCACTGCTCTGCAACAGGAAAATAGGAATGAGGCCGTACAAGAACACCAGGGACCACCCGTACCTCGACCTAACTTTGAGGAGAAAAATGGGAACTCAGAACCAGAGTGCAATCCTAATCAAAACATCCTTACTCTCGAATATGACACTGACACTCCCGTGCCACGTGATAGCCAAGAGCAGCCGAAAACTTATGAGGAAAATGTCCTCAATCTGTCAAACACAACACTCACACCCGCTCAGCTTCAACTTTTGTCGAGAGGCTTGACCTTTTGTCCATCATCCGGTAAATTCAATGAATTTGAACTCTACCAAGACCTCGATAACTTTGCGCGTAATCTCCGCCTCCGTGAATACTTTCATGATCGCAAGGACTGTACGAACGAGAATAGAGTGATTGGTGGTGACAGATCATGGTGTCCGGGTGAGCAGAGGGACAAACACCTCGATATGTATATATCAGCAGTTCAAAAAGATATCATCAGAGCGTATGGAAAAAATCGGTCATTTCGAAACAACATATCAAAGTCAGAACGAAGGGCACTCGATGAACTACGAAAAAACACTGGAATTACTATCAAACCGGCTGATAAAGGAGGCTTCATAGTAATTCTAAATACGTCGGACTACTTAAAGGAAGGGGAACGACAGCTATCAGACACAAAATTCTACGAAGAACTTCCAACGGACCCGACTCCCGAATTTGAAAGGGAGATAAAAGTAACCCTAAACAATCTCCGCCGGGACGAGAAAATTACCGGCAAAATGTTAAAAGCAATGTTACCGGCCCACTCTGTTCCCGGCCGATTCTATTTGCTCCCCAAAATACACAAGGCAGGTAATCCGGGACGTCCGATAGTATCCAGTAACAGCACATCAACAGAAAATATATCAGAATTCATCAATTCCTTAATAAAAAACATCCCCCCAAATTTTCCCTATTACCTAAAGGACACAAACCACTTCATCTGCGAAACTTCAAGTCTCGACATCCCAGGCGGCAGTTTTCTGGTGACCATGGACGTCTGCTCACTGTACACCAACATACCCCACCATGACGGAATAGCGGCTATGGTTTCTGAATATGTAAAATCTGACTCATCAACTAGTGTAAGTGGCGAGGTACTGTTTACACTTCTTGAACTTGTACTAAATTATAACCATTTTGAGTTCAACGGCAAGCATTTCCTTCAGGTCAGTGGCACTGCAATGGGCACGAAAATGGCCCCAAACTTCGCGAGCACCTTTATGGCTTCACTTGAAATCCCATTCATTGAGGGACGCACCTTGAAACCTTTCTACTACAGAAGATACTTAGACGATATTTTTATGATATGGAACCATTATGAGGGAAGTCTTTTCCGCTTCATAGAGGATTTCAACAAATGCCACCCGTCAATAAAATTCACGCACAAAATGTCCAAAACTGGCATTAACTTTTTGGACGTTACTGTCACGGTCGAAAATGACTGCTTGTCAACAAACCTTTACAAAAAGCCTACAGACCGTCAAATGTACCTACATTTCAACAGCAGCCACCCAAAGCATTGCAAAACGGGTATTCCATATTCTCAGGCCTACCGGTACCGAAGAATATGCACCGATATGCGGGAATTCGACAGACACGCGGAACACCTAAAGCATTCCTTATTGAAACAAAATTATCCGGAAGACATTATTGACGATGCCATACTACGTGCTCGCAACGTGAACAGGAATGATATAATTAAGGGACCAAACAAAGTACCTAAAACGACTTCCCAAACGAACCTTGTACTAACTTACTCCTCATCAGCGCCACGAATCAACAACATACTTTCCCGCCATTTCAACATAATCAGGCAAAGCAAACGACTAACTTCTATTTTCGCGAAGCCACCTCACGTGGTGTACCGCCGGGATAAAAATCTGAAGGACATTTTTGTCAGGGCAAAAACAAACACCCCCAAAATTCAATCAGGGTGCCATCCCTGCGGAAAATCTCGATGCAAGGTATGCCCACAGATGCTCACAACACGTGAATCCAAAGCGAACTTCTCGGATTTCAAATTCTGCATAACTGAAAGCCTTAATTGTGACTCCAGTAACGTAATATACATGCTACATTCCAACATCTGCGGACAAGAATATATCGGCCAAACAGACACGCCATTTCGGCTGCGGTTCAATAATCACCGGTACCACGCCACTTCACTGCCGAAGCTACCTTTATCTAGACATCTGCGCCTGCCAAACCACAGTTTTAAAAATATTAGCGTAACTCTTTTGCAGTCCGGTTTTTCAAACAGACGCGAGCGCGAACAGCGTGAGGCATATTTTATTTTTAAATTTCGTACATTAGTAGCCGGTATCAACGAGGACCCCGGAAAACTCAACTGCCTCCGAGAAGTAAGCCAGGAGAAAATTGGTGACAAAGATTGATAGCTGGAGACCATGCTTTTTTCTGACTGACTCGTACGTGTACACTGTCCTTTTTTTTTCACATGCACATACAAAGTGTTTACGTTCGCCTACCACTTCATTACCGTTGAAGGGAAACGGACGAAGATTAAAGGTAAATAGCCGACCGACCCATTAACGAGAAACCTTTCCTTTACACACACCGCCCGCCGCCCGCCGAACGACCAATTACGGGGAAACCCTTTTCTTTAGGCACGCCGTCCCGGACCCTCCCGGCACCGCGGGTGGCCCGACACACGCCAAGAACTGAACAGCACGTGATATGAACCGTAGGTGGATGTAGACGGACAGTTGGCTTCGTTCTCAGTGTTGACAGTGGTTCTTCCTCTTTTTTACTTTCTTTCTTTTCTTTCTTTTTTCGTCTTTTTTCTCCTTTTTTTCCTTCTTCCAGTTCCCTCTCACTCTCGCAAACGTCTTTCAAGGCGAGAGGGACGCGGCAGCGAGGAAGTTTTGGAAGCTCATGTCAGTATAACTCATCCCCTGATGAAGGGAGGTCCCCTCCCGAAACCGTTGGGAAATAAATATATTTATCCTTGTTGACAACGCTCCCGTTGTGCCATATCCCGTACTTTCACGAAGACTAACTGGCCCATTGAATTATTACTCCCACTATATATATATATATATATATATATATATATATATATATATATATATATATATATATATATATATATATATATATATATATATATATATATATATATAGTGGGAGTAATAATTCAATGGGCTAGTTAGTCTTCGTGAAGGTATGGGATACGGCACAACGGGAGCGTTGTCAATAAGGACATAAATATATTTATTTCCCAACAGTTTAGGGAGGGGTCCTCCCTTCATCAGGGAATGATATATATATACGGAAAAGATACTTGTCAATCTGTCGGATAATGAGTTCAGGTATCTTTTCAGTTAAATTGTCATTTTAAGACTGGAATAAGGTGGTTTGGCACATGCGCCATAATTTGTTTTTTCTTGTGTGCATGATCTCCTCGCCCTCTTGACCGTATATATATTCCCGCAATCTGTGCAATAAAATTGGGTGCATGTGTGCGCTCTGTCCTATCTCTCTGCTATATCATCCTTTTCTGATCGAGGAAGAAATGGCGTAGGCCCGTGTGCTCAGATTTGGGGGCACGTTAAAGAACCCCAGGTGGTCGAAATTTCCGGAGCCCTCCACTACGGCGTCTTTCATAATCATAAGGTGGTTTCGGGACGTTAAACCCCAGATATCAATCAATGCTATATCTTCCTTCTGAAACATTCCCTGCGCACAAAGGAAATATATTTCTCCAAAAAACAAATCGCGCTGGCGATACTGCTGCGTATTAAAGTGCAACAGTATGTAAAAAGGAGGACGTGTAGAGGAAAGGGAGAACGTACAAAGAGGAGGCAGCGTTGCATCCAAGCGGTCAGCCGAGCAAAATTATGCTCTCGCTCTTCTTTCTAGTGCTGTCGGGCTCGTTTCTAAACCAGGTGGCACGTGTCTGCTATATTTTTTCGACAGTGAAGACAGCCACCAGTGGAAACCAGGGCCAAACAGTCGAGTTTAAACGGTGTTTTTCCGGAAATGAAACGAGCACATTATGCAACAAACGGCACTGTAAACTTTTTTTTATCTGGCCCGTTGAGCGTTGAGTAGTGAACTTCAAGACTAACAAAGTTTCCATGCGTCCGTCACCACCAAACTCTATCTGCTGCCACTGCGTGTAGTGAAGGAAACAATAGGCAGTTAATATTTTTTTAAACAGTTGCGTGTAAAGGAAAGCTACGTTGCCGACAACACTTGTGAAGGGCCACGCTCATACGCCTCTGAACTTTTATAAAATATGCTCTCGCGGTGAAAACTCGATGCCGAAGTGCCTCTGTTTAACTTAATTTGTGCAAAAGACAGAGTTCTTGTTACGAACAAACGAGACACTACTCAAAGCTGAGCTTTATGGAGCCAGCCAATTCGTTAAGCGTTTTTCTCACTTGCTGCCGTGGCTAAGTAACATCAGAATTTTCGCGTTGCTGCAGAAGTATCAAATGTCTTCGATGTTTACTTGTCGTTTAGTTCACCTAACACACAGTTTCAGTTTTTTTTCGCTTGCCCGTGTCAGCCTAAAACGAACATGTCTGTTCAACATCGATAATTGCTAGGCTTTAATGTGCCAGTTATCAATGTGCACATTGGCACATTATTATTTAATGTGCCAATTATCATTCTGAGGCATGCTGTAGGGTGCATACCAAGATTGTGACCTCTTGGGGTTCTCCAATGAGCACATATCTTTTCGTTCACGGGTGTTCTTTTTATATTTCGTCCCCATCTAAATGCAGCCATTGTGGTCGGAGATCCATACCGCGCTATCAAGCATAAGACCGCGACACTACCCGTGCTATGCTGTCGCAGTGGTTTGCTTGATAAAGTTCACGTAAATACATACCGCATACAGGGTGTACATATGCCGCCAGAAAGAAAAGTGACGCCGCAGCCACTACTTATTAGTTTTTTTTTTACTACAGAAGTGCACAGTGTACTATCGTCGCCGCACGGGCATATAAGCCGGTACTACCATAGCACAAAATCCCAACCAGAAAATGACCACGAGGGAGTTGCCATCACTGCACAACACTGTCTCTTCAAGGCCACATTTATAGATGCAGTCCGCTTTGCAGAGCTTCTCTCCGTTTTCAAGGGCTATTTATGTGAGAGTAGCTTTCAGACAGTTTTAAACGTGAAGCATTTCTTAGCAAACTTCGGCGACATTGGGCGTACCTATCTATCTATCTATCTATCTATCTATCTATCTATCTATCTATCTATCTATCTATCTATCTATCTATCTATCTATCTATCTATCTATCTATCTATCTATCTATCTATCTATCTATCTGTCTGTCTGTCTGTCTGTCTGTCTGTCTGTCTGTCTGTCTGTCTGTCTGTCTCTGTCTGTCTGTCTGTCTATCTATCTATCTATCTATCTATCTATCTATCTATCTATCTATCTATCTATCTATCTATCTATCTATCTAGCCACCAACGACATTTAGCTCTCCTGGCCGTTTGGATGAAGGTATCAACACCAAACTTGGTATGGCATAACATGACTATATGACGATCATATTTGACTAGTCCTGACGTGAAAATCATGACATGTTTGACGGGAATGTCATGATTTACATTTTATTGTGTTGCTGCTCTTGCGGGAGTTTCGTGCACATGACTCGTTGAAAATTGGTATGGCATGACATGACTGCGAGGTGAACGCAAGACACATACCCTTACATTACAATCATGACATGCGTGTCACGTAACAACATGACCACATGTCCCGCTCATGATGAGCTCTCAGCCATTTCGCTAGCGTCACATATACCAAATTTGGTTTTACGGTACGTGAACGGATGATGAAGGTATCTGACTTGTGCGAACAAGGTAATCATGAGATGTGTGTCATGTGACTGCATGACTACATGCCACGCTCATAATGCACTGGTGGCCGTTTCGCTGGCTTCACTTATACGAAATTTGGTATTACGAGACATGGATGCATGACAAAGGTATAAGACTGGTGCAAACATGATAAACCTGAGTTGCGTGTCATGTAACAACATGACTACATGCTATGCTCACGATGCACTCACAGCCGTTTCGCTAGCTTCACATATGCCAAATTTGGTATTACGTTATGCGCATGGACGACATCAGTCAATGACACAACCAAACATCATAATCACGACATGCGTGTCATGTAACAACATGACTGCATTCCACACTCATGATACGCTCGCGGCCGTTTCGCTAGCTTCGCGTATGCCAAATTTGGTAATACGTGACATCAATGAATGAAGAAGGTATATAAGCGGTGCAAACATGATACTGATGAGGTGCTTGTCATGTGAGAACATGACTACATGCCACAGTCACGACGCCAATACACTTCGACGAGACCCGGCGTGCGTGCGTGCGTGCGTGCTACCGTTCGTTTCGTAGCGTCACGCCAGCGTTCCCCCGTCAGGCGCCGGTGCTGCCATATACTCGCAGGCGCACGCTGCGTTGCTTTGACGCATGCGCGTTTCAGCGCGTTCGGCGTCCCCACATCTCGAAAAGAGGCAGACGCAGTGCTGTCTGGGTAACGCATTGGCGCAAAATGCAGCACGTCTAATTTGGGGCTGGTTGCCGTCGGGCCACGATGACGGACGCTGGTCGCGCCGGTCGCGCTTGGCGTCAGACCATAGAGTGCACGCGTTTTGCTAACGAAGCGTCGCTCTGCCTAGTGTTCGCGCGCGTCAACGTTACGTTGAAGCATATTGGGCCATTCATGATGCACTGGAGACCGTTTTGCTAGCTCCACATATACCAAATTCGGTGTTATAGGTCAATAGATGACAAAGGTATATGACTGGTGCAAACTTGATAATTATGAGACGCGTGCCATGTAAGAACATGACAACATACCATGCTTTTAGCGTGCTCGCGGCCGTTTCGCTATCTCCACATATACTAAGTTTAACATCACGTGACGTGAATAGATGACGAAGGTAAACGACACATAGAAACATAATAATCATTACACGGAAGTCGTGTATGGCATAATTTACCTTCACCTCTTAACGTTGCGCTGATTGAAAAGTGGCATATAAACCTTCCTTATTAGTGCTTCGCATATCATCAATTCCCACTGTACATGGGTTCAGTAATTTTGTGTAAAACCACCGGGCAGTATTACTGGTGCAATGGCTTTCACAGCTATTCGTTCCAAAATAAAGCACGGCAGCGCCACAAGTGCGTGCTCTCCCTAAAGCCGGTGGTCTGGGCGCGAATGGCTGAGTTGTGTCGTGACTCTCTGCCAAGTGCTGTTTTAGATGCGGAGCATCTTATACTCGCGCCTTGTAGTGCGCCGTCCGCGCCGTCCGCACCGCTTCTCGAACATTCGACAGCTGACGCGCGCGCATGCGCCGTCGCGCCGTCGCCCACTCTTCCACCATCTGTGCATCCCTTCCTCCTCTACACACCGCGCGTGCTTCACTCCTCCCCCATCTGTGCACCCTTCCTCCTCTACACACCGCGTTCGACATCTACAATTCTCCTGATTCTCCAGTGGACGCGCATGTGGCGTCGCGCTTCGAGAACATTCAACAGCTGACAGTGCATGCGCCGTCGAGCTGTATATATACTCAAGGTCGGCGCTCGCTCACTCAGTTGCCGCTCGTCGGTTGGTTTGTACGGCGCGTCGACGTCCAAGGTCGCGGTGAAATGAATTCCAACGAATCCACAAACACAATGATCGACGTCCCTTCGACCAGCGCCGCCCTTTCGCATACGTGTGTACGTGTTCACTCATTTACCACCCCCTCCTACAACCACGTTAACCGATTTAGCCATCGACCCAAGTAAGTCGCAATTTAACACCCCATTTCACAACCACGTTAACCAATTTAGCCATCGACCCAAGTAAGTCGCACTTTAACACCCCGTTAACCAATTATATGCTCCGCATCCTCCTCAGTGTTCCCCCGAGGGAAGCTGCGCGCAATTTTTTTTTTGGTGAGCCACCTGTCCAGTCCTAGTTTCCTATGAAACCAAGACTTCGGATCAATGCAAGTCTCAAAAGGCACGTGAAATTTCAGAGGTTTATTTATTGCGAAAAGAACAACATAGAAAACCACATCAGCATATCTGTCATAGCACTCGGAGATACAATTTTAAAATTAATACAGGAGCCTTGCAATAATCCACAAGTATCAGTGATGTAATTGGGTTTGCATAGATTTTTTATCTTGTGTTGCCTTCTAGTGGTCAGTCATCCTCTTTTGCAGTGTTAGCTTATGTGTGCCCAAGAATAATCCAGTTCGTGCGGTCCGTGTCTTTTTGTCCTGTTTGTTTTAAATTCATACAAGAATAGACTACAGCTGCAGACTAGTTCACCTGGCTTGCAAACCCTTAAGTCATGATCAGAAATTATGAAATACCTTGTGTTTATTTATAAATTATACAAACAAGCTTGTTTTATACAACTTTCATCGAAACCCTTTTCGAGATATTTTGGTATGTGGCAGATTTTTCTTGCGCAATGACCGTTGAAGTAATTGTTCATTTTTTCATAATGGCCAGATGGCCTTTGATCTGAATAGTTCATTATAACATCTGTTGTCATTGTTTTTCATGTTTTTTTCATTGTTTTTGCTTGCATATATGTTATACTGCAGTACTTAGAACTTATTTTGAGGTGTTTCTTTATATTCACTTAGGCAGGTGTTTGAAAAATGTCAGCGTTTCATCAAGACGTGGCTGTTGAAGTTTGTTGACCTCGACGGAGGTCAGGAAAGGCCCTTCACACATGCTTTCATAGATTTGCAGCCCCATCGCTGCTGCCCGTCAGAGCAGGGATCTGCGACAGTCTGTGATTGTTGGTTTCCTGCCCAATCGCTGCTTGCAGGGCCCTGGGCAGCCCACCGTCATTGCTTCATCTCCTGCTGCAGCCGCTCAATCATCGCCCCACCTCTGCTGCCCTGGCCAGCCCTATGCCCATAGAGCCTTGCTGAACTCCCCTCTTAGTTAGGGCTGCATTACTGAACGGCAGTAACTTGAAAAGCTAAACAGAAAAATAAATAATTTGACTTGGTATATTTAGAAATAAAGTTAAAAAAATTGTGTTCTGGTATTCTTAGTTATAGATTGTGTGCGGAATATTTGCACCGAGCAGGTATTTCAGTTAATGTTTTTTAGCTAATGCTTGATGGAACAGCCTATGTTAGAATTTCTCGCAAAACCGAGGAGGAATGTGTTGAGAAAACGAGACAGTAACTAGACTTGTGCAGTCTTATGCTCTACATGTGGGGAGGGTAATAGGCAATGCAAGAAAACAGGCAAAAATGGACAATTTAGTGGAATCGTGTAGTGTTTCTACCCTAGGCATCGAGTGGTCAGTCGCCTTGAAGTATACTTGACCGTGAAGCTCGTACGGGGCTGCAATAAGCTGCTAGGAGAAGCTGTGGGGGCGTAATGTCAAGTTTACCTGCTAAAGACTGCCAGTAATCAGAAGCCCATATTAATAACGGCGGAATATTGGCAAGCCAATGGTAGCCGATATTCATCGTAAAGCAAATGCTGGCGTAATAATGGAATTCATTGGCCACAAAGTGGCCCGAGAATGGTCCTATGCTTGATGTACGTTGGAAACTACGTCGGTGAAAGGACGGGCCTTCATTGGATGTGTGGAGTGGGCTGGTTTCAGCTGGATGTTGGCAAATGCAACGGCCGAATTTCGGCCCCAGGTCAGCTTGAACATCGGGTCTACATCGAAAGAAGTTGCACTTGGCCAAGAACACGACCTTGGGCCAATATTGCGGCCGACGTTAGCCAATACGGGTCCAAGATTGGTCCAACGCCGGTGTGTTTTCTGGGTTACCATAGATCCTTTACTTGGCAATTTTCTGCTTAAAAGTTGTGTAGATGTCTTCTTACGCATGCCAATTCTCCACATATCGGTCTAAGCTTCCTTCAGCTTCTTCTTAACCAATAATTTTTTTGTTTGGCCTCATGTTGTTTTCTAAATATTTACCAGTCAATTTTCTGGTTAGCTTTTTCCATTTTGTATCGGCATTCTTCATATACAAGTAGCTGAATATTTTCTTAGCCCAACGCTCCTCCCCAGTTTCTCTCAATCGCTTCTCAAATTTTATTTTGCTGCTATTGCTGCTAGCTTCCTTGCCCTCAAATGATGTCTATCCCATATCACCTTGGAGTCCCTGATTTGGTGTATTCCCGCGAGCTCCTAAGGCAAGCCTACCTATTCCACGTTCCTTAATTTCTAATCTTGCTTGAACTTCTGATCTCATGCACAAGACCGCATTGCCGAACACCAGATTAGGAACCATGACCCCTTTTCATATTCTTCTCACTACCTCATACCTATTGTAATTCCACAGCGCCCTGTTTTTCATCACCGCTACATTCTTGTTACCTTTAGTCGTCACGTATATTTCGTGTTCCCTTAGGTGCTCGGCCCCATTGATGATCCATGCGTCCAGATATCTGCATTCATCTGTTATCTCTAGCGTGACCTCCTGTATTCTAAGCTCAGTACCTTCATTATCATTGAAATCATGACTGCCGATTTTTTCTTACTGATACTGAAATCTGACCTATCTTCCTCATTACGGGAGATGTCCATCAATCTCTGAAAATCTTCCTTGTTGTCAGCCATTAGTTCCATATCATGCTATATCCTGTACGTATAAACGATTGCGTGTGCCCCCCGCGGCTCCTCCTCGGAGGCTTCAGTGCGCTCTGTAGGCGCCGATTGCCGCTCATCACACTTTCCTGATTTGATTGATTTGTGGGGTTTAACATCCCAAAACCACCATATGATTATGAGAGACGCCGTAGTGGAGGGCTCCGGAAATTTTGACCACCTGGGGTTCTTTAACGTGCACCCAAATCTGAGTACACGGGCCTACAACATTTCCGCCTCCATCGGAAATGCAGCCGCCACAGCCGGGATTTGAACCCGCAACCTGCGGGTCAGCAGCCGAGTACCTTAGCCACTAGACCACCAGGGCGGGGCCATCACACAATTCAAGTTTCATTTCTTCTGCTGCCAGGTGTTATTGATCATTTGCTGATGGATTTCATCTGCTATCAAGTGTTTCGATTTGACAATAATTGACTGTTTGTTTCTTTTGCAATGAAATGTACTTGATTCCTTTAAACTTATTCTATTGTTTACCGAGTTGCTTTACATGTTTTGTTTTCTTTATGTAACTAGCACAGGAGGTCCCCTTGCAGCCTAGAGCTTTGGGACCTCCTTCTGTATAACTTTTTTCCTATGTATTATCTTTTATTGAATAATAAAAATATTATCTATCTATCTATCTATTCTAGCCACTGTACTGGAGGCCACGGGGACCCTTGCTGACACGATGTTTGGCTTTCGCCCACATCTGTCGGCGCAGGACATCCTGTTCCAGCTTCAGCACGACATCATAGAACCGACTATTATGCGCTGTAACAATAAAGCCGTGCTCGCACTCTATTTTATAGGAGCGTTTGATAACGTCAAACACAGTTGTATTAATTCTAGCCTCTTTACCACCAACTGTGGCCAGAAGACTTTCAATCACATTTGAGTCTTTCTGTCTCATCGCGCCGCTGTCATCCACCTCAATTCTATCAAACATAGCTCGTACCTATTAGGCACGCGGGGTACACCCCAAGGTGCAGTCCTGTCACTCCTAGTCTTTAACCTGGCCATGAAGAACCTCCCCTCTCTTTTGCGCGAGGTCGAGAGAATACACCACGTACTATATGCCGACTATATCACAATTTGGACCAATACCGGTTCTCCAGCACAGATTGAAAAGCGTCTACAACAGGCTGCCCTTCTGGTGAACGCCTACGGTGCTTTATGTGGCCCAGAGTGCTCTCCAGCTAAATCAGCTATTCTCTCGATATCCGACTTACCTCCACACCAGGTTTTGCTTCCGTCTGGTCCCGTCCTATCAGTCGAGACAATTCGAGTTATTCGGCTCCACATCCCTTCATCTTTGGATCCCAAGGACACAATAGCAAGCCTGTGACGCACCAGCGAACAAGTGAGCCGTACGATACGGCGGGTATCTACCAAGCGCGGCGGGCTCTGCGGGACCCAGTCTATGTGGTTGGCCCATGTGTTTGTGACCAGCCGTGTCCTGTACGCCTCTCCTTACCTTCACCTGCATCGCCACCACGAGAGCCAGCTAGATATCTTCTTTCGTTCAGTGTACAAACGTGCACTGGACCTTAACACTGCGCCCCCAAAAGCCAATTCGCGGCACTGGGCGTACATAACTCCTTTGCAGAGCTGCGGAAAGCTCATCGTATTAGCCAAATTAATTGTCTGTCGCAGACGCCCTCATGGCTACGTCTACTATACAGGCTCGGCCTCAGTGCGATCTCCGATCAAGACACTCCGACGCCCATACCAGAACTTTGGCGGCAAAAACTATGGGTGGAACCACTACCCCGCAACATGAACCCCGAGCTACATCCCGGTCATAGAATAGCACTTTCCGGGGCCCTTGAGGCGTGAGACTCCGACCGCCCTGGCATTTTATCCGTAGACGTCTCGGCCTCCTCCGCCTCAGATCACTTCATGGCCGCTGTGACCACAGAGAGAAACACTTTGATGGCCTCTTCTTTAGAGCCAACACTGTGACGCAAGCTGAGGAGGTTGACATTGCTTTGGCCACCTCGCATCCCACATCACGCATCAATATGACGAACTCACGCTCAGCCTGTTCCCAATACGTTCAGGGTTTCATCGCCCCGCAGGCAGCTCACTTACTTCGGGCAGCCTGTAGGCGCTTTAACCCTCACCCCTCACCCTCACTTCTCACCCTCACCTCTCGCGGCCTGTCGTAACACGTGACAGTATAGTAAGGACCCCAGGCTACTCGGGCCTGCCTTGCAACGAGGCGGTCAACCTCACTGCCCGCGCTTCTCTCATCCGGGCAGTTGCACCTCCATGTCCCGAGTCGGAATCTGGAAATACGAAATTGACATGCTTACGTGAAATTCTTGCCTGTTACCGGGCTTCGCGCCGCCTCTACCCGGTCCCTGCAAGTGGTCTGGAGAAAGCGGATGAGCAAATACTACGCCTTCCAAGGCGAACACCTATGTCAGTCCAGCGGTCACCAGGCATTTTTTGCCGGAAATCAGTGGCTCGACCTGCCAGGTCCTGGCCGACACATACCACGTCGTCGCTTCGTGCCCTACTAACCATTTTTCTTTTTCACCCCCTTTCCCCATCCAACCGGAGTGGCTTGGGAGGAGTAGCTGCTCGGCTGCTCGACCTTAGATGCTCAACGCTCCTTGGTAGGGCGTGCTCGAGCCGCTTCCAACTATATTGGCATCCCGGAATAGGGTCTTGCCACTCAATCATGCAATTTGCCGCAACTCTGTGGTACATTTTCTGCGATTAAATGTTTCAAACACCACCGCGCTAGTGCATGTCTCTTTTGTGGTCAAGAAAGATGCCATCGACTTCCGCTCTGTATGCTTTTTTTCATCTTTTATTGTAGTTCTTGTCATTGTAGTTACAGTTTACACTCCGTGTTCTTGAGCTTCCTTTTCGGGTTTACTTGCTTTTCTTCAAGCGTGTACCTGTACTAGGCAGTGACTGTGATTTGTGTCAAGACACTGTGTCTTTACTTCCCTTTGTCTTGTCCTGTTTTCCCTGACCATCAAGAATATTTTCCAGATTGTCCAATTCGCTACTGTAGTTGTTACGACATAGACAAGACCAACAGCCGCGTTTCCCTGGTTGAAGGCTTCGTTCTCCTCTCTTTTTTGCGTTCTTACGTGCCCCCCACCCCTGTGCTCGCGTCTGCACAGGTCTGGTGCGCAGCATAGCGTTTCCCGCCAACGTTTTTCCGCGACAAACTTAACAACCTCCCGGAGCCGCGATGTGCTCACTTGCCTCCAAAGGCTACAACCGATGAGCCGCACCACGAGCTTGCTGGCTGAAGATTCGCAAACCTTTCTGATAGTTAGCATCCCACTGCTGGAAAGTTGCGTAGGCTCGAAGAACGCATGATTGAGCGAGTTTGCCAAGAGGTGTTAAATAGTGACGGAATGACTTTGAGAAAGATGATGTTCAGCGAGGCGGCGGCTTGTTTTTCGGGGGAAGCCGTCCATTCAAGCTGTAGGGTATTTAATGGCTTCACGGTGACTTTGCTTGATATCCTTAATGTTCCATCTCGACACCCGGTGCGCTCACTTCTCTGTTTGGCGCTGCTGGTCGCATCGACACGATGTCGAAACTCACGCTGGCGGCTTTCACGCTTGTTACGTCGCTTGTTGTACGTCGCTTGTTGTTACGTCGCGTGTTGTTACGTTGCTTGTTACGTCGCAAGTACGTATTGAAGTACTTGAACTTTTCGATACTGGTGAGATCGAAGTGTGTGTGAATGGTCGCCTCGTAAAGCACATTGAACTTTTCGATACCGGCCAGATTGATGTGCGTGTGGATGGTCGCCTCGTAATGCACCCAAAACCCCTACCACTCGTAGTTCTCGCCATTGAAGACGGGCACTTGAAGTGCGAATCGCGAGCTTGCTGCGCGTGGCCTACTGTGATTGACGATGGTTTGTCCGGTAGTGTCCGAGTGGGCAGCTCCCATGGAGGGGCTGGATACATCGCTCGTACCCGCATGCCTTGACTGGTTGACTTCCTCGACGGTAGAGTCAATCATTGCACGCGCGTTCATGGCAAATCGAAGCCTGCTAATGGCTTTCACAATCTTCTCGTGGTAGCCAAGAGCGCCCTCAACTTCTTCACCAAACTCTTCCCCGTCGAGGACGTCAGCAATCCGTTTATCCAGTTGGGCAAGAGCTGAATCTTTGTCACAGAGCTCGTCAAGGATTTTCTGCAAGTCGGTGGTAGACGGTTATGTGTCTGCTCGTGGCGCCTCAGAAGTCTGGTCGTGGCACCTCGAATGATGCGGCGATGTCTGCGTAGTTTGTCCATTCTGGGAACGTCTAGATGCTGAGGATATCGGCCTTTTCCCGTGCTATCGGAACTAATATGTTACGACAGAGACGAGACCGACTCCCACGTAGCCCTGGTTGAACGCTTCGTTCTTCTCTCGTTATTGTGTGCTCTAGTGCCCGCCGTCCCTGCGCTCATTTCTTCACGCGTCTAGTGCACAGCATAGCGTTTCCCGCCAACGGTTTCCCACGGTAATCTTAAGAGTTGTACAGTGTGAGCTCCCCAAGCATATTTATGGCACTGCGACTATGCACAGGGTGCGTCATATTTGGCAAAAAAATAAAAACTGGGCAAATGCGTCTTCTCTTACCTGAACCGCGCTGCCACTCGCTTCCGTGCACGTGCAGAGCTTTCACGCTACACTTGCAGCAGGGCGTAAGAGAAAGAAAACATTTTATTAGTATGTATACCTAAAGCATGTGGGAAGGAACCTATGACGATATCGACCGACGCGGCCCATTGAACCAAAGCTTGGCGGACCTCAGGAGGCCGGTCGCAGAGGGCACCCTTTCACAGCTCTGTTGTGGAAGGGGTGCTGGATAGCGGGAAGAGAAGGAAATAAACGTGTGGCCACTTTACCGTGACATGAAATACCGTTGGGGATAAAGCAGAATGCTGGAGCTCCCAAAGCCTGGGCAAGAGTCTGCGTAGCGGTCAGAGTAGAATTTATGCAAGGATAAGAGGCGGGGGAGCATATGCGTTTGAAGTTAGTGGAGATATACCTCTTCCTCTCGCGAGAATGGTGGTGAGGGCGGCTGCGTGGTGCGCCTACCTCTGGTGTAAAATGCCAGTATGTCTCGGTATGTGAGGGGAGGGCCCATTTTATCTGGACTCTCGGCCTCGCTATGCCGGGTGGCTCGGTGGGTAAGTTCTCGAGTGGCCACGTGAGCGTGATCATTACCCGGCATGGAGGCGTCGCCAGGGGTCTAGAGCAGGTGCATACCTTGTGCGCTGGATGTGTCGATGTTTTATGCCATGAGTACGATGCAGAGGGCCGCCTTGGGAAAATCGCGTCCTATCAAAAAGGCTATGCATGCATGTTGTCAACCGGTTAATAAGTAAATTTCTCCAGGATTACCAAGAGCATGTCGGACAGCGAACGCACCACCAAGGACTCGCTGTCTGTAAAAGTATAACTCTGTAAAGAGGCAGTGGTCAGTAGTATCGCGTTGCCATTAACACTACCGTGGCACACCTGTAGCGCCATCGTGCAGAATCGGTGTATAATGGGTTGGTTTCAGCGATGCCACTGAGCATGAGCATCGGGCACCAAACACGAATGCGCCAGTGTCCTGCGTCATGCTCAGGACTCATGTTCAAGGGTAGCGAATGCACCTTAAAGGTTCAACGTACACAAGGTGGGATAACGATAGTGGTTTCTTTGACGTGATCATGCAATACTGGGTATCCCAGTAACGAGAGCGCTTCTCGCCCAGTGGGTGTGAGAAAAAGGCGTTGCCTTTGGCTAGTACATTGAGCTTCCAATAGTACGAAGAGTGTATAATGGGACGTGTCATGGCCGTGTAGTGTGGAAGGCCACTTGCGAACTTTGTCGTCTTTCGCAGCATCACGTCGACCCACGCCTGCTCCGACTGGGTAAGTGTGTCAAAAAGGAGAGGGTATGTGATACTACTGATGACGCAGGCCTGCTCCAGCCAAAGCAGATCGCGTTCTCGCAGTGCCAAGTGCCTGTATTAACCGTCGTATTATAGCGAGAATCTTTTAGGTTTGTTGGGACAAAATAGAAACAGTTTAGTCCGCTCTTTCATTCGCTTGAACGTGCAAGCCACGTATGCGAGCACGCTCCACCTTAGGCAGTGCCATACACATGTACAACGATCTCGGATGGCGGCGTGATGCTACGCGCTCAGATAATAACAAGCTCCAACTTTTGAGGGCAACAGGTCAAGATCCGCTGTGGTACGTAAGTGGTAACGATGTAGGCTGCCTGCAATAGGC
Source organism: Rhipicephalus microplus (assembly GCF_043290135.1). NCBI lineage: Eukaryota > Metazoa > Arthropoda > Arachnida > Ixodida > Ixodidae > Rhipicephalus > Rhipicephalus microplus. The sequence goes on from NW_027464589.1 coordinate 12,127,453, forward strand.
TATCCTGAATAGCCCCGTCTGAGCCTCGAGTCATCCAGATCGTTATTTCAACTGCGTAAATTGCATGGGTGACATCGGGGATCGGATCGAGCTGCTGTGGTAGTCTTGCCGGGGCAATAATAAACAGAAGGGAGGACAAAACTGATTCCTGAACTGATTCCTGACCGGGACCTGTAAGGCGAATTGTGTCTGAACTGTGTGGCCCTATCCCAATGCTAGCTGTCTTATCACGCAGAAAGTAATGAATGTAATTATACATGCTACAACGGGATTTAGCAAGATTCTGTAGGATCAAATGGTGTGCCACATTATCAAATAGTCCCACTGTGGTGGTCTAGTGGCTAAAGTACTCGGCTGCTGACCCGCTGGTCGTGGAATCAAATCCCGGCTGTGGCCGCTGCATTTTCGATGAAGGCGAAAATGCTCTAGGCCTGTGTGCTCAGATTTAGGAACACGTTAGAGTCACACGCTAGGTGGTCGAAATTTCCGGAGTCCTCCACTACCGCGTCTCTCATAATCATATGGTAGTTTTGGATCGCTAAATCCTACATATCAATCAATCAATCAACGTTATATATGCTCCTTTTAAATCAAGGGCGAGGATTGCCCTTGTCTGGGCACGTGACGAAGGGCCAGCACCTCTGCCTTGAGCTGTATAAGCACAATATGCGTAAAGATATGTGCCCGAAATTCAAATTGTGAGTGCGAGGAGAATGAATGTCACTCGAGGAAAGCCTGCAGACGCCGTGAAATAACGTGTTTCATTAATTTTTCTACGCAAGAGGTAAGGGATATCGGCCGCACATTTTTTACGGTTGTGGGCTTGCCTGGTTTAAGCATTAAGGAAATGTCCGCATGACGCCATGCCTGTGGTAGTGTGCCCTCATGCCAATAGTCATCGAGATTTGTTTGATGAATAAGATCTGAGTCACTGAGTTTATGAAGGGCAGAATATAGAATCGGATCGGAACCTGGTGCCGTACTTCGACAAAGATCTTGAAAAACTACCCGAACTTCATCGACAGTTATGTCGGCGTCGAGGTCCTCGTTAGAAGTCACCTTGTGTGGGTAGTCGGGATATTTTGGCAAGGGACAGGTTGCAATAAAACGTGTTTCAACGTCTTTGAGGAGGCCGGATGGCTCGTTGCTGTACATATTCACTAAGCAATTTAGTTGGTTAAAAGTTCGCGTTTTAGTGCGAATGGATTTATAAGGGCGTGAAGTATTGACCATGTTTTTGCAGTGCCCAGAGTGCCTGAAAGACGCTCACCGAAACGCCGCCAGTTCTTCCGAACGAGGTGATGCGCGTATTCTTGTGCCTCATGAGAGTTCGTCGATACGCCGGCGAAGCTGGCGATTGAGACGTTGGCACTTCCAACGCCACGTGAGCCCTCTATGCGCCTCCCACAGATGCATAAGATGTGGGCCCATGTCCTGGTTCGCAGATGTGGTAACTACTGCGCGCGTACACGCATCTAGGTCATAGCCATTTGTCATCTTCTGACTCTTCGGTAAGGTTCTGTCTGAGCTCTCTGAACTACACCCAGTCTCTGATACGCACCTTCCACTCGAGACAGCTTGCATAGTGTAGTGTTAGTATGGTGGGCACAATAAAGCGGTCACTGCCAAGACGTTAGTCGAGAGAACCGTGTTATATTACTGGTTGAAGTGGGTGCTTTGGCGTGCTGGTACGTGAGTAGGCCTGTGGTTGCGCACTCAGAAAGGGAAGTTGTCCTTTTATGTCGGTAATTTTACGAGCTGTGAAAATCATTTTATGAGTTTTTTTTACTATCACTGTTGTACTTTTAGTTTCACTGCATATGTATATATGAGTTGTTTAAAGAATAAAACTTTTGTTGTTAGTTAGCGCTACATACGTGTACTTCTTCGTCTGGTCTCTTGTTTTTACGCGGTGCTTGTTTTTTCACTATTACTGGTCCTGTGTTTTTGAAAATAATGAGGTCAGGGCAACTGTCGCGTGAGACACTGTTCGCTGTGCAAGTAGGGTGTCCGGGATCTGTATGCAATGTGCATCACAAGTTGTATACATAATCTCTGAGCCTAGTTGCTTCGACTACAAATTTGCGCCACCCCCCAACTGCGTGCACAGCATTGAAATCTTCGCACACAAAAAGGGTGCACCCAAGACGCCCAAATTCAATTAGGAGTTGATGAAATGAATATGTACGTGAGCGGGGAGAACTATACACGTTCTTATATAGAAACTGCAACTTTTATTACCCTGGTTGATTTTTTTCAGAGAACTTTTTTGAGGACTATCGATGCTTGTAGTGTGGGTGTTGCATGTGATCTTCTTCGAACTAAGGCTCCAACGAGCGGTGAGTTACCTACAAAAGAGTTGAAACCAGATAGAGCAGGGGAAAAGTTTGGCTTCTGTAGAAGAATTACATCTGGAGGGTTAGTGGTCATGGCAATGTACAATTGCAGGGAGCCCCTCTTTTGTTGGTATCCCTGCAAATCTATATCCATACCACGATCTGCTTCTTTCCTTTTAAGAAACACCATTATCATTTTGAGAGGAAGTGGTCCGGCGGAAGTATGGGTGCGTCTGCCTTGCACCTGTTAGTGGTGGCTGGGGCCGCACGGATTGAGATTTTGGTAGGGAAGCGACAAACTCAAATCGTGAGATTAAATCAGCGAAGAGGGAGTACGTGAGCTTTTCTGGTGCCTGTAACAGACCGGACTATCTGCTATCAGCATTCGCCCTAGGCGATATTGTCTCCTCCTCCTCTGCACCGTTTTGTGCGCTTTACTTTCCGTCCTTTGCTGCACGTTAAAGAACCCCAGGTGGTCTAAATTTCCGGAGCCCTCCACTACGGCGTCTCTCATAATCATATAGTGGTTTTGGGACGTTAAACCCCACATATCTATCAATCTTTCCGTCCTTTGCTTCCTTTCCCCCTTCCCCGCTGTGAGCGCGGCTACTTAAGCCCAGCAAATAAACGGCCAGGGGTCTTTCGCCATGGCGAGGCCCAGCCAAGTGTTCATCGTCGTCTTGTTTCTGAGTTAAACGTTACATGGTGTCAGAAGTGGTCCTGACGTTCGAAATGAACCTCGTCAAACCCCCGGAACCGCTGCAATTGTCCGGCAACATCAGAAAAACCTGGCTGGTATTCCAGCAGAAGCTGCAGCTGTTCATCACCGCTACGAAACCGGGAAGCCCCGCCCATCGGCCGTAAAAGCAGCGATTCTTCTGAGCACCGCGGGGGACGAGGCACTCGATGTCTACAACAACTTCTCGTTTGCCGCAGGTGAGAGCAGAGAAGATTATGACACGTTAGTGCGCAAGTTTGAAGAATATTGTGTTGACCAGGGTAATGAAGTCAACGAAAGGCACATTTTTCGACTGCGAACACAGGAAGAGGCCGAGCCATTTGAGCGGTTCCTATGGGACTTAAAAAAGCAAGCAAAGCTGTGCAACTTCGGTACGCTTGAAGAGTCTATGATCAGGGATCAGGTGGTGTTTGGGACAAATAATGCGAAACTTCGAGAAAAGTCGCTGAGTGACAAAGACTTAAACTTGCAGAAAGCAGAAGAAATTTGCAAAGCCGCTGAGCTTGCTGCCATTCAGAGCGCAGCATGGTCAAATGAAAGCCTGCACGTTGACTTTACGCGCCGCACACACTGCACGAACTTTGCGAATGGAACTCGGTGTCGAAATTGTAACAAGGTACAAGCCCCCGAGCGGTGCCCGGCGTATGGAAAAACTTGTTATACATGCAAAAAACTAAATCACTTCACCGCACGCTGCAACAATGCGCGCAAGATAAGCGAGGTTCACAAAGCCGAAGAAAGCGATGAATATTTTGTCATCTTGAGCATCAGCATTTGCGGCGTCACCGGAGACATAGGAGCGGATTGGATGGTTCACGGAAAAATAGCCGGTCAGGAGATTCAATTCAAGGTAGATACCGGGTCTCAGGCGAATTTGCTGCCCCTAACCCTGTTCAACCGAATCGCCCACGCAAGCACTCCGCGAAAGAGCGCCGCTGTCCTCACCGCATACAACGCAGTGCAATCAAACACGTTGGCGTGGCGACCGAAGACCTTGAGATAAGCGAAGCACAGCATTCGGTCTCGTTCTTTATCGTGAAAAAGGTGCGCCAAGCCATCCTTGGCTTAAAGACATGCCAGCAGTTTGGTCTGGTACCGGTGGCGACGGACGCCGTGAATGTAGGCGATGAGCAAACGAAATTCCAGCTTGCATTTCCTGACCTCTTCAGCGGCACCGGCTGCGTCAAGCGACCCTACAAAATGGTGCTACGAGAGGATGCCGTTCCAGTCGTGCAGCCTGCCCGCAGAGTACCCATAGCGTTGAAAGGACGCCTGCGACAAGAACTGCAACGAATGGAAAAGGCCTCAATCATTGTCAAGGTGGATGAACCAACTGACTGGGTGAGCCGCCTGGTAGTTGTGCACAAGAAGGATGGTACCCTTCGCATTTGCATGGACCCTAGAGCCGTGAGCAGGAGCATTAAGCGGGAGCACTATCCCATGCCTTCACGAAAGGACATAGAGAGCGAGCTGGCAGGAGCACAATACTGCTCCCGGCTCGACGCTAATGCCGGCTTTCACCAGATTCCTTTAGATGAGGCCACTTCACGAATATGCACTTTTGCGACACCATTTGGGCGGTACCGTTTTTTGCGTCTGCCTTTCGGAATTTCCTCAGCCAGCGAGGTGTTCCAGAAGACTCTAACAGAGATGTTAAAATGGCTGCCGGGAGTGCGCGTCTACGTAGACGACGTTTTAATATGGGGCGACTCAAAGGAAGAACACGACGAACGAGTCATTGCAGTGCTAAGGCGGGCGCAAGAGGAAGGGCTGACATTTAATCCAGCTAAATGCGTGTTCTGCACCACGCAGGTTGCATTCCTTGGTGATGTTATCAGTAGAGACGGAATTCGTCCTAGTCCCGATTTAATCAAAAGCGTCCGTGCCATGCCAGCCGGAAAAGATAAACAGGGTGTGCGCAGATTACTCGGGGTTGTGAACTACTTTCGGAAGTACCTGCCAGCTTTGAGCGACAAAACGGCGTTGCTGCGTAGCCTGGTGAAAGAAGCATCGGTGTTTGAGTGGACAACAGCCCATGAGCGCGGATGGGACCAGATCTGCACAGCGCTCGCTAAGCCTCCGTTGCTGGCTCTTTTTGATGAAAAAAGAAACACGAAGATAGCGGCGGACGCCTCAGGAACAGGTATCGGCGCTGCCTTATTGAAAAGACACGGGGATGACTGGCGCCCAGTGACCTACGCCTCAAGAGCACTGACGCCGAGTGAAGAGCGATATGCCCAGATAGAAAAGAAACACTTGCAGTTGTTTTCGCTTGTGAAAAATTTCATCAGTTCGTGTATGGACGAAGCATTACGATAGAAACTGATCACAGGTCATTACTTGCGATTGCTGAAAAGAACATTGCAGATATGCCACCCAGGCTACAGCGGTTTTTCATTCGTTTTATGAAATATGATTTTTTGTTGCAGTTTGTACCTGGTAGGGACTTGTTACTCGCAGACCTGCTGTCTCGTGCCGCACTACCAACTGGCGGAGGCGACCAAGTCGAGGACGTGGACGTCCACACAACGCAAGTAGTCACCAGCATCATAAGCAAAGCGACTATGTTGCAGCTGCAGAAGGAAACCCTCGAAGATCCGCTTCTCAGCCGCACCATGAAACAAATGGAAGATGGCATGGCAATAGACGGCGTACTGAAACCGTATGCGGAAGAGCTATCCGTGGTCAATGGAGTGGTGCTAAAGGGTTGCAAAGTTGTGGTGCCTAAATCAATGCGTGCGGAAATTCTTGAGCGAATTCACGAAGGCTACTTGGGTATGAAAAAGTGCAAAGCTAGAGCACGTAGACTGGTTTTCTGGCCGGGAATGAGCAGTGACATTGAGCAACGAGCGCGAACGTGCAGCGTATGTCGAAAGTACGCAGTCAACTGAGTGAACCCCTCCTGCTACAGCCAACGCCCGACCGACCGTGGCATCGCGTAGGCATAGACCGATTTACATTCGCTGGAGAACACTACGTAGTTGTGTTTGATACCCATTCGAACTTTCCTGACGTCGAGAAACTCAGAGGTACCACGATGGCGGAAGTTATCGACAAGATATCTGCTATCTTCTCGCGATACGGCATTCCCAACCAAGTTTGTACCGACAACGGGCCTCAATTTGCATCGCGAGAGTTCGCGTCCTTCGTGCGCCGATATGACTTCGAGCATATCACCTCGAGTCCAGAGTTCCCACGGTCAAATGGCTTAGCTGAAAAGGGGGTACAGATCGTGAAGCGTATTCTAAAAAATATGATATGTGGGGTTTAACGTCCCAAAACCACTATATGATTATGAGAGACGCCGTAGTGAAGGGCTCCGGAAATTTAGACCACCTGGGGTTCTTTAACGTGCACCCAAATCTGAGCACACGGGTATTCTAAAAAAAAACCACGAGTCCCGGGGTGCTGTATGGCTTGGTCTGTTAGCTTATCGATCTTCTCCCCTTGACAGCGGTCACTCACCCGGACAACTACTGCAAGGTCACCGCCTGCACGCCACTCTTCCAGAATACAATATCGACGGAGGAATACCCGTATGGAAACAGCGACAGTCTTCCCGAGGCAGGCCACTACCACCCTTGGAAGCCGGAAATGTGGTCCGGATCAAACATGGAAGCTGGTCACGCCGAGCGAAGGTGGTGCAAGAGACTGCACCACGATCATACGTGGCAAGAACGGAAGACCATGGGCTCCTGAAACGGAACCGACCGCACTTGCTGCGAACGGACGAAAACTTCGACGACAAGGTCAGCCCCGAGGGTAATCCGAACCCCGACGCGAGGCCCCCGACGAAGTTCAGTGATGGACACCACGGCAACATCACGCCGGACAACCCACTGGGAAGTCACCAGGTGCAACCAGCTCAGCCAGAGGAAGATTATAGCGCCACCATTTCTCCAGACACTCCAGGAAGCCCACTGGCTGGCCTGCGCAGGTCAGGACGCCAGCGCAGCGAACCGAAGCGCCTTCACTACAGGCCATCCTTCCATCAAGTAAATGAGTGCAAAAGAAATCAGTGTTTTGAAAGTGTGTGAAGAGAAGATGTAACAGACCGGACTATCTGCTATCAGCATTCGCCCTCGGCGATATTGTCTTCTCCTCCTCTCCACCGTTTTGTTCGCTTTACTTTCCGTCCTTTGCTTTCTTTCCCCTTCCCCGCTGTGAGCGCGGCTACTTAAGCCCAGCAAATAAACGGCCAGGAGTCTTTCGTTATGGCGAGGCCCAGCCAAGTGTTCATCGTCGTCTTGTTTCTGAGTTAAACGTTACAGGTGTTGCATGTGATGTTCTTCGAACTACGGCTCCAACGAGTGGTGAGTTACCTACAAAAGAGTTTAAACCAGATAGAGCAGGGGAAAAGTTTGGCTTCTGTAGAGGATTTACATCTGGAGGGTTAGTGGTCATGGCAATGTACAATTGCAGGGAGCCCCTCTTTTGTTGGTATCCCTGCAAATCTATAACCATACCACGATCTGCTTCTTTTCTTTTAAGAAACACCATTATTATTTTGAAAGGAAGTGGTCCGGCGGAAGTATGGGTGCGTCTGCCTTGCACCTGTTAGTGGTGGCTCGTGCCGCACGGCTTGAGAATTTGGTAGGGAAGCGACAAACTCAAATCGTGAGATTACATCAGCGAAGAGGGAGTACGTGAGTTTTTCTGATGCCTGTATGACTGCAATTATCTTTTCCTGAAGTGCTAGAATCTCCTGTCTCGCAGTCTCTATAGCTCTTGAATTCTATTGTTTGTTCGCTCTATTGCTTATTCCAGCTGCACATGCATCAGTGCGTAACGTGCTTCTATGTCACGGTGTGACTGTGGGATTTCGAAGTAAGGATCGAAATTCGTATTCAGCGGCGGAGGGGGTGGGACATGCTATGAAATGAAGGTTTAGGGGTACTGAGCTGTCCGGGACTCTGCCCCCAACTCACCTCCCTAGGTGCCGCCTTGGCTTTGCTGGTCCCTGAAGCCTGTGGTTGCTGATGCTCCATGGAACACTCTTAAAAAAATGGAGTGACGTTCTCTCCATTTAGGGAGGAACGGCGATGTCCCCAATGGTCATCTTTAAATAGACAAACGTTGCTCCCTTAGCCACAAAGAAACATGTTCCTCCCTATGAAAATCAACATGGCTGTCTCCAGCCGAAGCGAGTAGGCTTAGCAAATGCAACGATTCTCAACTAATAAGGAGTACACGGCATTGAAAGTTACAAAAAATGGTCCCGCCGAGCTTGATATTAAACGAAATGATTATAAAAACAAGCAAACGAACCCGTGGTGATAAAAACATCGCGAAAGAAAACGACGGAGCAAGCAGGTTTCGTTCGGTCAGCGAAGCAACGTTCACTCCGAAAGACACGGATATCAGAGTCCTCACCTGAAGAGTGCATGCTAGGTTTGCTGTATTTATTTCTCGCAGATTCACATAGTGTAGTGACGTTATCCATGCGTTTACGGGGCCGCAGGTCACGAGATGTGCCTCCAAACCGTAGATTCGATCGCAGCGAAACTATTCTGACTCAGTAGTGCAGCTTTGGTAGATAGATGTTCAACGTTATACAAGTAGCTGAAGGTGTGAGAGCGTCATATCCGTGAAGTAGGTGGTAGCTGGCGCCATCTGGAGAAACTGAACAATACTACAATAAAAAAGTTCGGCTGTGGTGACGCAAGTTGTCATTCCCACTATCACGGCTCCCTTGCCGATTGTTTACGCCTGAACCCATTCAGGAATACTCACTGACACCGTAGGCCTAATATGCACTGATGCAAAGCATATAGCTATACATGCACATAAGGACACATACTACACATAGTACGCAACAAGTACGCTAACATAAACGCTAACAACACGCAACAAGAGCGCAATCAACCATTCGCAGCAGCGGCACACACTTCGACGTGTTTACTCACACCCTACTAGGAAAGCACAAAAGCTTATATAGCGATGAATTTCGACTGACCATAGTTGCACAAGTTACAAGTAGGTTTTTTTACACTTTTTTTCACGTTTTGTGGCAATACCACAACATGCGCACAGGTAAATAAATTGTATTCGATGCTTAGACAAACAGAAGTTTATGAACGGTTGCACAATAATGAACGGAATAATACTAGAGCTGATCTGGTTTTTACGAAAGCGAATACGCCCAAGCCATAAATAGAATGCCCACGGCATTCTGAACGCTGCGCCATCTCTTGACCACTGCCAAAGTTTTGTTTTCTTGAAGCCTCCGAGAATGCAATTGCTTGCCGCGCGCTAGCCATTTCGGAGGTCACGTTTTTTTATTCTTCTTCTTGTTACTAGGAGAGGGCTCAGCATGCAGACCAGACTTGGTCTCTGTCATGGTAGGTGTTCTGGGGTTACGTCGACCTTGTTTAGTTGTTTCGTGTTAACGTTTGCTTATATTCTTTTTACGGGCTTACCACGAGTCTGACCGTTAGCCATGGATACAGTACACCACTAGCCCTTCAATGACAATGTTTTTAACGCGGTAACGACCGTTCTAGCAGTGTATACGTACGTTACAATGCGGGTCTTGCGAGAGAAATAAGCGATGACCTCACATCCGACGGTATTTTTTCGTGAGCTCTGGCAGTGGGTGGTGGCGTCGCGGGAACTCTATTGAGTGGTGGAACTATCGCTGCAGTGCGCAAATTTACTATAACGTTATAGCATGTTGTGCCTACAATTTTCTGCTTCAGATGCCTTTCGCGATTTGCCTCGCGTGTCAACTCGCAATCATAGTGCGTGCCACAATTTTGTTGTTAGCGCTGTGGCTGTGGTGGTTATTACTCTAGATTTGGAATACCCTTTCACAAAGGTGAGTGAGCGTTAGTACTTACCTGCTGTGCACAGCTGTTACTAGAAGTGCATTTTGTGTTCAGATTCTCACGACAGAGGAGAATCATGGACGAGAAAGGCATACTGCACGCGTGCATAATTCCGTCTTACCTCTCAGTGCTGGCATGGGCAATTCAAAACGCATGCGATTGAGAATATGGTTTAACTGACAGAAGTCATTGGTTTACTTTTCACAAAGGTTTAGTTATGATGATGTTTAAAACGCTTCCTATTGTTGTAACCTAGTCTGGCGAAAAACGCTCGGTGAAACTTCGCAGCCTGTTTCCCATTGTGCTTTCACCTGCCGTGGTAGCATAGCCTTATTGGGTGTCGTGTGACTATGCTGGAGAACGCAGGTTCGACTTGCGGCCACGGCGGCCGTATTCGAATGGGGGCAAAGTGCAACGAACATACGTATGGCCATAGTGGCACGTATAACTCTATCAATTGTATATGATCGTGCTTTCACGCATGGACTGTAGAGTGGTATTAGGTTTCCTAGAATGTTGAAACATTAAGTGTGATGCTTTCTTATGCGCCTCGTTGAATTCTTGAGTGCTGTTGGTGCCGTGCGAAACTAAACATGAGTGGGCTTACCAAGTATGCCAGCACCAAAAAAAATAATTATTTTTGTACACTCTAAGGGAACCGATAAAGCAAGACTTCTTGGGAAGCAGAGCTCCTTGTATTCGTTACAAATTAGTAGTATCAAACAGCACGAGATACACATGGAAGTGTGCGGAGCATCATGCGAGAGCCTGACGATAAAAAAGAGAGGCTTTTACTCTACACCGATAAAACAAAAGGAAACGTCAATCCTGAATTGCTTATATAAATTTTAGGTAAACGCAATCGCTTGCGACTGACCGCGGCCGGCTAGGCTTGGCGTGCGCATGCGCGCGCGCAAGACCCCCCCCCCCCCCCCCCCGTGATTGAGGAGAAACTCGAACGCTGAAGGAGTAACGTTGCTGCTTTGGTCCTTGCTGCGAGAGGGCGCGATGGGTAAAGCGCCCGAAAGGGAGGAAATCGCTGCGTCGAAGGAGGAATGGAGCCTGTTGCTCCATCTCACTCGCTTTTTTTTAGAGTGTAGTGGTAGTAGCTGCCGGCTTGCCTAAGAGTGCCTTCTTGTAGGGCGAAGGGAATGTCTGTGTTACAGAGATTGCACGGCGCTTCGCTTGGATGCTTAATGAAGTTGACTGGAAGTGGGATCGGGACTTCGATTTTCTCCGTGCCTTGAAGCGGGATGTGCGCCGCACCTTCGAACGGGACCGTCTATTGTTGATCAGCGGTGTTCGCGTACGCATGCGTTATCGACGATGGTGGAGAAGCCTCATCGGTGCATTTCATCAATTGTCGCTGTTTTTGTCGATGGCCTTTTGAATCCTTGTCGATGGATTTTTGAACCCAAGATCTGTTGAAAGGCTGTTGCAGGCGTCACGTGCTCTGTGGATCAGTTGTGGCATGATCCACTTTACAGGATTTGCTCTGTGAAGAGCACGGTTGCAACGCTGCACTGCTTACAAACGGTCACAGTCAGAATGGGACAATGATCAGCTCGGTGTCCAAATTTGAGGCAAGCTTTGCCGACCTTGTGTCGGGGACGGTTGGGGTTTCTGCGTAGCTCTGCTCCAAAAAAGCAGATGAAGCGGGGCACATGAAGGCTTTCGAAAGTGACGAGTGCAGTATTCGTCTGACCCATCATCCGAGCTTGTAGTATTTGGATTCCAGTCACTTGCATTTCCTCTACCAGCCTATGTGATGCGACACCTGGTTCTAGTCCGGGAACAATACACTTGCACTAGTTGTCGAGGGCTGCCAGATATACAGATACTGGGTAGGTGCGTGGCCGAGTGACAGCTCTTGGACCTTCAGGAGGGCGTCTATAATGTGTGGTGATGGCGTGCGTATGACGGCCAAGTTTCGCTCTGGGAGGGTTCGTAGGTTGAGCGTGGTGTCCAAGGTTGGTCTGGGTCATAGATCCAATCTGAGGCCTCCGAGAGGACGCAAGACCATCTTTTCATCTCTGAATGAAAGAGGAGGTAGGCGCTTAGCCGCCGTCCGTCTCGGCTTGGATTGAGAGTTTTCCGAGTCAGTTCGGAGGGGCGATGCTACTTCGAGAGCTGCAGCATTGCGGGTGCGTCACTTCTTACGGACCACCTTCCTGCAGGCAACACTGTACGCGTCTTCCTCCACCATGTTTGGAACGTCAGTGAAAGTGGTGGAATATTCGTCCGTGCCTTCCCCAAGTTGCTTGTCAGTGTTATGTGCAGTGATATGAAGACTAGTAACGTTGCGGTTGGGTGATGCTCCGATAGCACCTGCCTTGTCAGTATCAGTGAGCGTCTCCTCAGCGTCGCGGAGCGTCGTAGGCGTCGTTTGCTCGCAGCCACTAGCAAAAACAGTGCTTAACAGCGATATTATTCCTAGACGCTGCCTGTGTGTAAGGTCGTGGTGACTGCCGCAAAGAGTGCGAGATGGAACGCTGCCCATTGCAAGCGAGTGGCATGCATCTACGTCGCCGTGCCTAGGTGGTACCGACTACGGCTTCGTTAGGCTTAACGGCCGTTCGTCACCTCGGGACTGAAAGCGTGTGAATCAAGTAGAAACAGACTCACAGTGTCCGCAGAGGCACTCGGAAGCACCAGTAACTTGGTGTGCCGAACTGTGCAGACTTATCGGATGCAGCACTCGACTACCATCCATATGTTCAAAACATCAGGCCTCATTCTTTGAAAACCCCACTGCGCATGCCTAGGCGGCTCCATAAAAAGGGCAGTTTCGAGTGCATCTTCGGCAATACAACGGCGTTTACTTGTTTTGCGCTGCCACACGCCATCCAGCTTTGGAACGATCTCCCTGGCGATATCTTTTCGATCACATATCGCAAAGCCTTTCGCCACCACCTATTCGAACATTTCATGCTTGCGTAGCCATTTCTCACTTATTCTTTTCAGGTGTGTTATCTATGTTTTAAATTGTTTAACGTTGTATTATGTCACATTGTAGTATTGTAAACGCTGCCAAAATTTTCTTTATTTTTCAACCGCTGACTGTTCATATTAATTAGGTTCGTGTTCCGTGCACGCTCTTCTATTGTTTAGTTTTTCTACTGGGGTGTTAGTATTGCTTTTCTGGCAGTCGTTTGCATCACAGTGCACTTTACAGAATGTATTGTTTTGATTTCATCTTTTTCTATACTTATCACATGTCATAATTTACCATGTATCGCCCCCCTTACACAACGCTCCAAGAAGGAGCCTGTAAGGTATTTTGAATAAATGAATAAATAAAAAGATTTAAACGGGAGCCAGTGCGAAATACGTTCACACACCGTGGCCTCCTGGCGGCGGATCCCGGCGGGCAAAGTACCGCTTAAAAAGTATCTCCCAGTTGTAGAAAACTTCGAAAATTGAAAGTGTAATCGAAGCAGAAAAGTTCGTTACTCCTTTTTACGATGTGCAAAAGACGACAAACGGCAACGATGCCAGACTTGACTCAAATCTCATTCAAGACTCTGCGACATTTTTGTTTACGACAGTGCACACTGAGCAAAGCTTCATTCTGAGATACGATAAAAATACCCAATGATGCATAGGCTCTGTGAAATAAAGCCACACATTCGATTGACATTCTACGTTGTTGGCAATACAATACATATGACTGCTGTTTTTCTGTGCACACTGGCAGTAGCAGACGCGTCCTGTCGTGAATTTTTGTGGCGTGCAAAAAAAAACAAAAATTTCAAAGCCGTGGCACTAAAAAGCCTTATAAGGTTAGAGTCATGTCATTCGTGCTGCTGGAGCATCAACCAAGAGGCAGCTAGATAAGCGTTAACCGCTGCGAATCAACCAAAACTTGTTGTTGTTCTTGTTCTTCTATTGTCCTGGAATGGCTACTTGAACTGCTCACCTCGTTTTCTTTGTTTTATTTCAGTTTTGCCTTGAAGCGCTACGAGAAAATCGGCTTTAGAAGTGTACAAGGCCTGCTGCGTGAACGTGGCTGCGCGTGGTAGGTGCCGAATTTTAAGTACTATGTGATAGCAGGCGCGCGACGAGCTCGCACAATTAGCGCACAAGCAAGTTCACACACAAAGCACTTAACAGAGCGCAACACACACACGTAGTGCGTAGTAAAGAAAGCAAGACAGTATTCGAAGGTGACTATTTCGATTCATTACAAAGTGCCCATAACATTCAGTGGCTTGAACCACCATAATTATGCGACTAAAACAGAATAAACTATCAAAGCGATGTCAAAGTTTGTTGAAATGCACAATTGTTCGTTCTAGCGCGTTGATGCAGCCTTCCAAACCAGTGAATTGCGGGTGGTGAACCTTTGACAACGTGCGTAATTCAATTGAAAGAAACTAACAAAGCAACGCTGACAGCGTTGGCGCGTTAGAAGCTCTGATTGCACTCGAAAAAAGATACAAGAAACGCACAGGTATAGGATACACAGCACCACGGAATAACTACTGTTTTTTGATGGGCACTTGACAATAATGTACAAGGTAAAAGCAAAGAAAAAATGTGTGAGCCTGTGAATGGTAGGCTCACACATAATGAAAAACAAGAAATAAATCATCAAAAATAAACATAACAATGTTAATACTGAAAAACACTGACATAAGCTAAAGCACATGATAATAACGTCACGAAGAAACCCTGCAAAAGATCACAAATGTTCCTTAGCCACCATCTAACACAAAAACTTAGCTGTCCAGTGAGGTAATGTATGGCTGGCTAACACATTGAGACCCTTTCCTAATTATAAAGAGCGCCTCCTTAGTCTCTCTTGATAGCTTGTATGGGTGCTTGAAAATGATGTTTGTTTTTTCAAAAAGTGGGTGGAACTAACAATTGTCACACTCATTTGTGATCATTAGGGATCTTATGCCCGGTATCTTGGTGGCGTTTGAATTATATTAACTGTTCTTGTCTGTGTGTGTTTTTGGTATTATTATTGCTTTAATTATTTTGGCCAGATTGCACCCACGTGAAAAATATTCTTTGCATTGAGTATAACTGTGATCGAATGAAAATCCGGCTCAGTCATGGGGTCGTCTCTTCACATGTTATATATGTTCATGTTTTCAATAAAAATTCAGTTGAATGTCAACGCTCTACCATGTTGACTTCTAGTTTATGTCTAGTTGTTTCACTCTGTAAGCTACAAATGTATGTGGGCTTTAATGGCGTACAAGCCATGCTCGGACAAAGAGCGCCACGAACACTGATGAGAGAAGAGCAATTATCCGTAAAAAGAGCTGAATGTTGGGCGTGTTGGTGCTTTGACATACAAACCGCCTTGAGGGCGCTACTAAACGCAACACACAGGAAGAAACTGACGAGGACAAGCGGCTGTCCTCGTCTATTCCTTCCTCTGTGATGTGTTTAGTTGCGCCCTCATGGTGGTTCTATGTCAATGGTCGACGATTGAGGTACGTGCGGAACATTACCAGCGATAGCGTTACATGTCTGAAAGGAGGAGGCTAGAATTTATTGCCCGGAGACAGGTTGAACTATACAAATAGTAAAACCACGAAAGTGACATGAAATATGTGTACCGGGAATGAATGGCAGTGCTCGTGCTGATGGCTGCCACAGCCGCGACCTCCGTAATGAGGTCACTTTAAAGGTCACCTTAGTATATGGGGCTAAAACTATGTATCTTTAAAAAACGTGAACAGTGATTCAGGATTAAAACGCGCATCTCTACCGATGTACATGACAGGATGTAGTGGAAGCTTCTATCGGTAGGGTAACAAAAAGTGCTTTTCTTAGAGCATTTCAATCGCTGCACTAGATGAGGATGTGCAGAACGGTAATTGGTTCTCCACTCATTTCCCGCAATAATGGATCGCGACTAGACAAAAGGTATGAATGTGTCGAGTGTGTGTGTCCAACCTGTAGCCTGGTGTTACATGTGTGTAGTGTACTCTGGATACTGGTGGGCAATTAGCATGTTTCAGCTTGATAACGTGAAATTTGTTTTGCATGTGCCTTTTTTGTAGGTGCTGCGAAGATGGGCTGATCTACCGTTGAAGGAAAGGCTTATGTCTAGTGCAGCGCCAGCCATGGTTGCACTAGCAGCAGCGTTGTTAGGCGCAGATGCGACTAAGTGGCCTACCACCACATTTCCGGTGATGTCGCCGTGCCTTGGCATCCAGCACACTACAACGTGCCATTTATGAGCGTAGATCTTGCATAATACAAGAGAATGAAGTTACTCAAGTACAGTATTTAATGTTTTTCTGGTGTTTTCAGAGCTCTTACTACGCTCAGCGAATCTAAGTATACAACCGCGCGTTTGAGTTGTATTTCCTTAGTATGCATAGTTGCCAAAGTATTGCATTAGCTTATGCGATTTAAACGCTTGTTTGTGAGTGCAGAATACTGGAATTTAAAAAGAATGAGCCAACAGCTACACAGCACACACCAATGCGAGACCCTGAAGCATCTGTAAAGAATTCTGGACAACTATTTCCTTGTTCGAGATCGAGATACTGCATGCGGAAGTGTGCAGCAGGTGCGCATTAAAAAAAATGGCAGATCCCATGTATAATGGGAATCGATGATATGCTAAGCACAAATGAGGAATATTGATACATGACTTTTAAATCCAAACAACATTACGAGGTGGAGGTAAATCATGCCGTACATAACTTCCGTGTCATAATTATCATGTTTGGTTGTGTCGTTTACCTTCGTCACCTATTCACGTCACGTGATACCAAATTTAGTATATGTGGAGCTAGCTAAACGCCCGCAAGCACGCTATGAGCGTGGTATGTTGTCATGTTTTTACATGACACGCGTGTCAGGATTATCATGTTTGCACGAGTCATATATTTTGTCAACCATTGACGTCACGAAACACCAAATTTGGTATATGTGAAGCCAGCAAAACGGCCGCGAGCGCATCATGAAGGGTCCAATATACTCCAATATAGCGTTGCCGCACGTGCACACTGAAAACAGCAACGTTATGTTAGCAAAACGTGAGCACTCTATAGTCCGACGCCAGGCGTGACCGGCGCGACCAGCGTCTATCGGCGCAGCCCGACGGCGACCGGCACGAAGTGCAACATGCTGCATTTCGTGCTGATACGTTAACGAGACAGCACTGCGTCTCCCTCTTTTCGTGACGGAGGGAAACCTGACGTGCTGAAACGCGCATGCGTTAAAGGAACTCAATGCGGCCCGCGCCTGCGAGTATACGGCAGGACCTGCGCCTGGCTCGGCAACGCCGGCGTGACGCAACGAAACGAACGCTAGCGAGCACGCGCACCACGTCACGTCGAAATGTACCAGCGTCTCGACTGCGGCATGTAGTCATGTTCTCACTTGAGACGCATCTCATGATTATCATGTTTGCACCAGTCATATACCTTCGTCATCCATTGACGTAACGTGATACCGAATTCGGCATATGTGAAGCTGGCGAGACGGCCACGAGTGCATCATGAGTGTAGCATGTAGTCATGTTGTTACATGACACGAATGTCGGGAAAATCATGTTTTCATGTGTAAGTTACCTATGTCCATTCGCGTCACGTACTACCGAGTTTGGTACATGTGAAGCTAGCGAAACGGCCAAGAGCTGCTCATGAGCGTTGCATGCAATCATGTTGCTACATGACACGCATCTCATGATTATTATGTTTTTCACTGGTCACATACCTTCGTCATACATTCACGTACCGTAATACCAAACTTGGTATGTGACACTAGCGAAACGGCCTCATGAGCGTCGCATGTATTCTAGTTGTTATATGACACGCACGTCGTGATTTTCATGATAGGGTCTGTCGCTTGTGTTCGCCATGAAATCTTGTGATACCATACCAGTTTTGCAACATGCCATGTGAACGAAACCACCGCAAGAGCTGAAGGACCATGAAATGTGAATCATGACATTCATGACATACACGTTATGATTTTCGTGTTATGACTAGTCGAATATGCTCTTCATACAGTCATGTCCGCCATACCAAGTTTGGTATTGATACAATTATCGGAACGACCAGGAGAGCTAAATGTCGTAGATAGATAGATAGATAGATAGATAGATAGATAGATAGATAGATAGATAGATAGATAGATAGATAGATAGATAGATAGATAGATAGATAGATAGATAGATAGATAGATAGATAGATAGATAGATAGATAGATAGATAGATAGATAGATAGATAGATGTAAACGCTCAAAGTCGCCGAAGTTCGCTAAGAAATGGTTCGCATTTAATACCATGGACGAAAAATGCATCGCTGTTTGCAGCCTGCCACTGCCATGGTGGCAGACATGCTCTGGGAGCCATCAAATGGTGTTCTAAAAGTGGCACACCCGTTTCCTTAGCGAGCGTACTCACAAGGTGCGAGTAGGGCGGTCCGAGCAAAGGATAGTTGTGGTGTCAAGGAGAATTTGAACAATCAATAACTGTGGAGTGAGCGGGAGGTTGTTCGTCTGCGTTCACCTTGAGGTAGTGTACAAAACTCACGAAACATCTCTGCAGACGGAGCGACTATTCATTAAATTCTACGTACAATCTTTTAACGGGGATAGCTAGTAAGCACCCGTAGAAACCCGAATCCCTAATGGACAGGGTCGAAAATCTTTAAGGCTGATGTTGTTACAGGCGGATGGGTTATAGCACCGTAATCTAGGCGCGTGCTTATGACGCTTTTATGCAAATCTATCACACATTTCCTGTCACTACGCAACGTAGTGCAAGACAACACTTTAAAGTTATTCATGGTTTTTAAGCCCGTGCTGGTAAATGCGTGAGGTATGGTATGAAGCTTTTTTGTGTGTGCAGTATTCGGCCTAAAAACTTATGCTCAGTCTTTACAGACAGACGTTGGCCATATACGTAAATATCGGGGTCAAGATGCAGGCCTGCTTTTCATCAGAAAATAACCCAAGATCTCTTTCGAGCGTACACTTTGAACCCATTGTGTTCTGGCCATTGAGAGACGTTATTCAAACCTAATTGAACTTGACGTTCGCACATTTAGACGTTGCAAGACTTGAAATGATCCTGTACAATATGCTCATAGGCGCAATAAAATATTTATCAGTTAACATTAAATTATGGTAAACACTCTACGCCGTATATTCGAGTGTGAATGGTGTCTCACTATATACCAAAGTATCATATCACAGCCCTTCTCCCTACACAGGAACACAGAAAGCAAAAACAATTCTTATGATAAAAGGGATCAAGATTTCTTGCCTCGATACGTACTAGGTTGTTTGTTGTAAGTTTAGCCTCTAGAAACCCGTAATGATATGGATAATGTTGGCAATTTCATTCAACGAATTGCACCAGTCTTCTGTTTATCATTTCCTCAAATACCTCGCAAAGACAACTAGTTAACGCTGTCAGCCTGTAGCTTGAAACTTTGAAACTAAGAATGGGTCGATGCCCTGCTTTAGGATCCGATTCAACGAGTAGGCGAGTACAGTGTTACATTTTCTTGGCAAACCACTTTGCAGGCTCTATGTGTCTATAATAAAACATTCATCCAGTTGATGAAGGGTTTTAGCATACTTCCCAACTCCTACAGAATAGCTTCGCACTAACAGACTTTAACGAAACTTTTACTACTATCACTTACAGTAAACGTCAGGCGCGCAACCGAGATGTAAGCGCCGGTAATCATGTATATTAGACACCACACTCACAATCCTCAAAGCCGAATTTTGCTTCCTTTTCCCAACGTAGTTAGCATCGGCTCTAGTGGTATTGGGAACCCCCCTGGTGGTCGAAATTTCCGGAGCCCTCCACTACGGCGTCACTCATAGTCATATGGATGTTTTCGGACGTTAAACCCCACATATCAATCAATATGGTATTGGGAACTGCGCTACCACAGAGCAAATGCATCATTTTTTCCGTATGACACGTCGATAAGTGCGGACCAAGCCAGCGTCCACATGTGAGGGTCCATATGTGTTCACGCAGCAGGGTGTGGCTTGACCATAAATATAGCCGCATGAGTGAGCCAAGCTACATACACGGCATACTTTGGTTGCTGTGAACGGCCTTCGATGTTCGCTCTACAAGAAGCGCGTCAATGACGTAATTCATTTTGAATGTTTTAGCGCTCGCGAACCTAAGGCCTTTGAGATATACAGTTTTTTATATTTTTGCGCTTGGGTTATGCTCATCATCATAATTTTCCGGAGGAGTTCGTGAATTTCGCGGTGGGACTAGTTATTGTGGTCACATTGCGTATGCTTTGTTTTTCACGTCATAACACATGCCCTCCCACACAAAAAAGAGAAAAAAATGGACGCATATCAGCGTGATTTCCTGCAAATGACAAAAGGCGATAGACGTTTGAGGGCCATGTGGCACATAAGTTTTAATCTTGCCTCTGACAGCACCTCCTCTAAGTTGGATCGGCCACATCTGGCTGACATTAATAAATTAGAGGAGTGAGATATGGACGCCATTGTGCAGTGCCGTAGGGAAACATGAGCTTGTACGCAACCTAGACTTACTACCACCTGGCAGCACCATGTCATCGGCAGAGTGCTTTTTTGTGCATAGTGGCGCATTTTCAGCGCAATGTGAAAAGCATGAGGGTCTTTAGAGTTACGTATTTACATATTTTCTATTAAAGAAACACACGACCTAATATTTACGCATTGATGCTGCACCTGAGATATGCTGAATGGTTGCTTTTTGTTCGGTAATGCTCAAACAAAAGAACACCGCCACTAGTTCAAGGTGGCGGCACGTTCAGCAAATGCTTCAACATTGGCAGAATGGTTGAAATGTGTCGCAATCGTGCCAACCCTAGGCATAAGTCACTGGGTGTAACTTCCGTGGTTTTAGCTGTGGACGTGCCTGTGCGTTCTACGTCAGGGGCGTACATCAGTAGCAATCATGATGCCCGTCGCGTCTTGGACGCCTTCGAAGGCGCTTGTCTTCGACGTCGTTCTGCCTACGGGGACTAGTGCCGAGACCATCGTGGATGCGACGGCCTCAATAGTCGGCCTCTCAGAGGTATACTGCGTGCCGCCTCAGGGAGCTCAAAACTTCCAAGTCACCGTGAAGAGCATGGCCTCTATGTCTCTAATCGTCAATGCTGTCTGCCTGGCGAATGACGGCAAGCGTGTTCAAGTCATCTCCGTTGGCCCACAAGTGACCAACGTCACCTGCGTGTTCCTGCCATAGTCCGTCTCAATCAAAGCTTTCGTTCAAGCGTTGACCCCATATGGCAAGGTGCTCACTGTCTCCAGTGATTTGATGAGTGGGCGACGCGGCAATGCAACGCGCTCTGTTCGACTGGAAACGAACGCCGCTAATCCTGTGCCGAACTACCTGTACATCTCCGGTCACCGTGCCACATTTGACTAGCGTGGTCTCCAGCGTGTATGTCGAAATGATGATTTGTGGGGTTTAACGTCCCAAAACCACCATATGATTATGCGAGACGCCTTAGTGGAGGGCTCCGGAAATTTCAACCACCAGCGTGTATGTCGAAGAACCTGCTCACGGGACCATCTATGAGCCCAGTGCACAACACCGTATTGTGGTCGCTGTGTTGTGCACGGTCACGTTGGTAAAGGATGTGACCACTCGTGCCGACGTTGCGGGGACCGCCACCCAACTATGGTTCGCCCTGTCCGGCGCTGTTACTCAGACGCCGCCGCTGGTGCTTTTCGACCGCTGACACAGGCAACGTAACCAACTACCAACTTCAGGGACACGGAGAAAGTCACGCACGCTGTCTGGCCTCACCCATTCAAGTTCGTTCGAACGAAGCGCACAACGAAAGCCCGATTGTCGATGCGACGCTATGCGCGTCGGCTTTCCCGCTGGTACAGAAACCGTGTGCTTCGAAAGACGCTGTGCACTGCCCTGCGAACGGCGTTGGCGTCCCTTCTCAAATGCCACTCGATGTTCAGTGCACAAATGAAGGCAGTTTTCAGGCTGCTGCTGTTGGAGTTGACCCTACGACTGCGGAAAACAGTGGGGAAAAAAGCACAACCTCTTCTGTTGCTGCCACTCCGACCACTTCGACGCCGCGCGTCGTACACGTAAAAAATCGCCCACAAAAACGCTACCTACACCGGCCTGCCGAGACGTGTACAGTGCTGCCAGCATGAAGGACGTGGATCCAAGCTTGCCGGTCGCTCAGTCCCTACCTCCCCAGGACAAGTCTTGGCGAAGTCGACGTCGAAATGGAAGCTCTACGTGAAACCAAGCGAGGGCACACTTTCAGTTCTTCCTCTGATGAACGCAGTGATTGACGTGGTAAATGCCAATGGTCCCAAAAACCTCGACCCTCTTTCGGAGGGTCGAACAGTGCGTTGTGATTTAGTTGAGGATGTGTCCCCTGGGCACATTCCAGGACACTATCTAGAAATATGCGTTCAGGTTAGTCGTTACCTTTCGTTATGGCTACTACATCACGTATTATCTCATTGTACATTCAAGATATTCGCAGTCCGCTAAAGTATGACGAAGTGATTAGTGTTATCCGTGCTAACAATTCTGATGTTTTGTGCCTGCAGAAAACAAATTTCTTTTCGCTATCCGATGTGCTTGCCTTTAAACCTAAAAAACCGAAAGATTAACCGAAAGATTAACCTAGATTGTTATTTCTCTTTCGCAACATCTCGTTTTACCGGAGTAGGCATTATTATTTTTAATAAGGATTTCTTGCGGAATCATCATGCCTTTTACGATGATGTGGGTAAGGTTTTAGCTTTAGACTGCAGCTACTTTTATTGCGATAGAAGTTATATGTACACTCTCGGCTGGATTTTGCCGCTGGTGTCGGCGTCGTTGCAATGCACCGTTTATGTATATGTATTTTCGGGTGAATAATATATATGAAAACTCAAGAAAGAAAAAAATCCAGAGAAAAGCACTCCAGCGCACTGAATTGAACGTAGGACCACTACGTCGTGGTCCTACCTTCCTCCACCGTTCAAACGGCAAGCTTACGACTTACCGCTGCTCACGAGCATCTAAGGGGAATCGTGTTTTCAGCATTACCAGCAGGATGGCGCAATGAGCGTGCGTCGCCCCATCGCGCGGCGGCGCCTGCTCTAATCTCCTACGCGTGCTTTGCCCAGCTTAGAGAAGGGGAACGACGCTTCCTCACGAGTCCTTATATAGCAGCGGCGAGAAGGGGAAGGTCGTACGCCTTGGCTGACCTCGGGGTTTACGTGGAACGATTCTGCTGTAGTTACCGGGTGCACAAAGGTGACTGAAATCATCGCAGTCTCCGTTCGCAAAAAAGTGGGCGCTTTTCAGACTCACCGAAGTAACAAATGGTATGTTTATTCGCGTGCATCCGTACCTGTGAGCACGTTTCGTGCGTAATTCATGCGCGAGAAACGTGGGGCACGTTTCGGTTTGATTTCCATTCTACACGTGACCTTTCAAAATGTTCCTATTGCGTTCATTGCTTCACCTTTCCGGTTAAGTGTGACTTTTTTTCTTTCAGATTAAGGCTACTGTGTTTGTATGGGCCATCACAAGCTGGACAGTCTAATGAGTTTTTCAGAAACCTGGATGTGTTTTTCTTTGATGGTCGTAATGTCATTCTAATTGGTGACTTTAACTGCGTTCTAAATACACAAACCGACGTACAAGGTCCTTGCTTAGGCCGGTCTGCTTGGAATTCACGCGAGCTACGACGCCTTGTCCACAGCTTTTTGTTACTGGACGCGCACAATGTAGTGCATGGAAATGCCTTTGTTTGAACATCGCGACGTGGACGATCCTTCAGTAGGCTCAACCGGGCTCATGTTTCATGTTCTGTCTTTCCCACTGTCTCCAGTGTACGCATCTTATCATCGGCTTATTGTCTTGAAACATGAAGTTCCATTTTCATTTTCGGAAAAGCCATGGCGTCTGGACGTTCGCGTCCTGCAGGACGCGCACTCAAGATCAGATTTGGCACGCGCAATACGTGTGTCACTCACAGCGTCCAGTCTTGAAGATTAGGATGCACTTAAAACGCAGTGGTGCCTGCGTTGCTTGGTAGAGGGGCAATCGTTTTGTTGACGAGATTCTGAAGAGCTTGCATACACTACAACAAAGTTACGCATTGCTTTGCATGCTAAAACGTCTTCTTCTCTGCTGTGAGCTTCGCAGCGTGAACTTCGTGAACGCTTTCAGTGCTTGACTTCTGCTTCGTCTCTAGCGTCAACAGTGTGGCGCTGTAGACATAACCCAAGTGCACATCCTGAAGTGCTCCTTTACGCGAGACATTCATCTTTTGGTCAATCACGGCCATCCGTCTCTATGGCAGCACAAATTTCACCTGCGCAGCAGCTTACTACGCGTAATCAATCTGTTTTCTTGGCGCATTTTGAAGCAATGTCGTGTTCGGCCATGCGGACAAACTGTGATGAAACAACACCAATGATTAGAAAATTGCCCCCTATTCCTCAAGAAGCTGCAGACTTCTCGCACATACATCCGTCGGCTGAAGAGGTGGAGGCGGCACTGATGTCGACGAAACGTAGAAGGGTCCCTGCACAGACAGTTTTTCTGTCAAGTTTTACTTGACTCATTGGAATGTGGTTTGTGCTACCTTTACCGCGGTTATAGAGCGATGTTACGAAAACGGTGTCTTTCCATTCAGTTTTCAAAATGGACGTATTGTGCTTATCCCAAAGGGTGATACTTCCTCTGTTAATCCTGAAGATCAGAGACCTATCACGCTTCTCAACGTTGACTATAAGATATTTGGGACGGTAGTCGTTCAGCGTTTGAGGGGTCTGTTGAACGTCCTGGTATGTCATCACCAGACTTCATCAGATCTTGGACGAGAAATACACAGCTTTTCATTTACCACAAGTGATATTATAGCCTATACTCTGTCGCGGTCTGAGCGTGGTATCCTTGTGTCATTGGACCAAAAAAAGCGCTTGACTGACTAGAGCACATGCATATCTTTAATGTGCTCATAGCCTTTGGCTTTCCTTATTCGTTTGTGCAGATGATTAGAAGTACCTACATCACTCTAAAAAACACACTAGTTCTGGATGGCTAGGAAAGTGCTGCCTTTTCCACAACACGTGGGGCCCGTTAGGGAAGTTCATTGTCTCCTGCGCTATTTGTCCTCAGCCTTGAGCCATATTTGCGTGCTCTTGACGTGGATTCACGCGTCCGGGGTCTTGTGCTTCATGGTAGCAGTGTAGTGAAAGTCACAGCTTTCGCTGACTATAACCTTGTACGTTTCGGAAGAAGATAGCCTTTCACGCAGTCTGCGTGTGTTTTCCCAGTATGGCGACATTTCAGGTGCAGCGTTGAACATCTGCAAATCCGGTATTTCTTCAGTGGCTCTTCAAACTCCAGGCTTAGCGCCGGTTTTTTTATTCAGCCGGCCGCGTCCCTGCGTATTTTAGATATTTTATACAAGCGCTACGGCATTTGCGAATCCGTTTGGTACAACGCCCTCGAAGAAGTAAGACTGAAAATTCAGTAAACAATTGTATCAGGCCAGTTGCTAAGGATCCATCTTGCTAGGAAGCGCAGCTACTATTACAAAGAACAAACAACACAAGCGCTTAACTTCAACTAAACGTTTATTGCAAACGTCAAAGTTGATAAAGGGGATGAAAAGAGAAAATGAATAAAAAGATGAATAAAAAGATAATAGGGAACAACAAGAAGCACACGTGCGAGTGCCGTACAATACTATCCGTTATTGTCTATCACCCCATCCAAAAAACATAGTTCTTTCCGCGTGAGCGAGATAGAGGGTGCACTAACACAACCGAAATCATCGCGTGTCATTTCAGCCGCTTCTACTATCAAACGTGTTAACAAATCTCTGTCTCGGTACAGCACGCAAGTGTTATCGAAATAAGGCACACAACCACACTCCTTACAGTGGCTCGCCAAGTGACCATCAGTACCCTTCTGCACTTTATTGTGGTGCTCTTTTAGCCTTTCATTAATGCATCTTTCGGTTGTTCCCACATAAAAAAGACCACATGACAAGGGCACTCTGTAAAAAACCGACTGTGCACACTCAACATATTTATTGCGATGCCTAATTTGGCAACCTTTCTTTTTCATTTGAAACAGGACAAGTTTGGTGACATATTCTGGATAGTTTTTTCTGGATAGCAGTGGAACAACACATGTGACGAAGCAGATAGCAAAATGAGGAAGGGAAGCAAATGGGGGCTGCTCAAACACCTTATGGCGGACAGCGACAAACCCACCAGAGGCGGCACCCAGCTGCAAATTGAACGATTGGTGCACAAGCACGCCCAGGATAGTGGTGGATCCGAAGCTCTCCTCAAAACGCTTGGCCAAAAATATCTCCCACTGGAAAGCAAATCAGTAGCCTGGGAAAACAAAAATCCCTCATATGGAGGTCGACCGCAAGAAAAGCTAGACGAACCATTCAGCGAAGCTGAAATACGGTACGCTCTACAACAACTCAATGGCAGATCGGTGCCAGGGCCAGATGGAATCGACAATAAACTGCTACAGAATCTAGGCGATAAAGCAATTGTAATCATTACTAAGAAGATAAATGAGGCATGCGAAATGGGTACCGTGCCCAAAGAATGGCGTAGTGCCAAGGTTTCGCTCCTCCCGAAACCTGGAAAACCGCTGAGCATCGATAACTTAAGGCCCATATCACTCACACCTTGCGTTGGAAAAGTAGCCGAGCATGCAATACTCAACCGTATCACAGACCACATTGAGAGCAATGGGCTCTTTCGACACAACATTATTGGCGTCCGCTGGGCACTGTCCACACAGGACGCCATGTTGATGTTAAGAGAACACATATGTTACGGCCTCCTTCACACGCCCAAAGCCATGTTAGCCCTGGACCTCGCCAAGGCCTTTGACACCGTAAAACATGAACACATACTGGGTGAAATATCACACATGAACCTAGGCGAGAAATTCTACAACTACATTAAAGGCTTTCTGGCGAACCGAACCGCCACCATACGCATAGGAGAGCAATGCGGCGAACCCGAACGACTCGGAAATATCGGCACCTCACAAGGGTCAGTGCTCTCGCCATTGATCTTTAATGTGGCGATGCACAGGTTGTCGGAGAAGCTCGCTCAAATCACATCCGTGCGCCATGCCATATACGCGGATGATATTACCATATAGGTCCCATGTAGGCACTCATATGGTGCCTTGGTGCCTTGGAAGGAATTCTTCAACAAGCACTGACTACAACTGAAGAATTTCTTAAGTCAACTGGACTCGCACTGTCCCCCACTAAATCTACTCTAACGCTCTTTCACCCTCGACGAAATTCGGGCGAAGAGGAGCAGCAAGTAGTGCTCAAAGCTGAGAACAACCAAAACATACCGCAAATATATACGGTCAAAATATTAGGGCTAACGTTAAGCGCCAAGGAGGGCCACAACAAAGAAGCACTCAAGCGCCTTGAAAAAAGCACGAACAATTTTTCAAGAGGCATTGCTAGAATCGCCATCAAGAGAGCAGGCCTCCTAGAAGACAACATCATGAAGGCGTATCACGCCTTTCTCGTAAGTCACATTGCATACGCGTTTCTGTTTCTGAAACTTACAAAGGCTAAAATCAAAAAGGTCGACTCCATGCTCCGCAAGGGACTGAAAACGGCACTCGGCTTGCCCAATAGCACGAGCAACAAGAAACTCGAGCAACTTGGTCTGCACAACACAGCCGAAGAAATTTTAGAGGCTCAGAGAGTGGCACAGATCACACGCCTGTCGTTGACACAGGCAGGCTATCTCATCCTACGAGACGCAGGCATTTGCCCAATTTTCCAACCAGAGAAAAGAACACAACTTGGTAATGACGTGAGGAAACACATTAGGGTTGAGCCAATCCCCCGCAACGTTCACCCTACGTTCAACAAAGGGCGAAGGAAAGACAGAGCGAGGGCGCTCATAAAGAAGGCAAAAAAAACGCAACACGCACGCGCTATTCGTAGATGCCGCCCGCTACTATGGCAGGGAGGCGTTTGCCATAGCGGTCGTTGACATTGTCGCGGTTTATAAATGACAGGGGGTTTATTTAAAAACACGGACAGTGGGACTTGTAGAGACGCTCTCAGAGAAGGCCGCTAAGATTATCGTCTTCTTCACTCTGCTGCGCTGCACCTCTCGAGCAAATCCGCATTCTTCGTTGTCGTCGCTATTTCGCCGCTAAATGCAGCTATGCACGCGGCATTACCCTCCCACAAGAGTGAGCGTCGTCCCGACGCTCAACAGGTGGAGATGCGGCCATCGAGTGTTTACATCACTGAGAGTGGTAAAGTTTCAGGCGGACCACGTGCACTGTCTCAGGCAGATGCTGGCGACGCTTTGAACAGGAGGAGGCGTCGGGCACACTTCGTACGTCACGTCGCTAAGACGACGCAGAACCTTGTAGGGTCCGAAGTATCGGCGTAGAAGTTTCTCTGAGAGGCCTCGTTGTCGTACAGGAAACCAAACCCAGACTCTATCTCCTGGCTGATAAATGACGAATCGATGGCGAAGGTTGTACCGTTGGGCGTCAAGTTGCTGCTGGTTCATTATTCGGACGCGGGCAAGCTGCCTTGCTTCTTCGGCGCGCTCAGTGAAGTCTGCGGCGTCTGTCTCTGAATCATTGCAATCGTAAGGCAGCATGGCGTCAAGCATTGTCGTAACTTCTCTGCCATGAATTAGTGCGAACGGCGTCATTTTTGTTGTTTCCTGGCGCGCCGTATTATACGCGAATGTGATGTACGGCAATATTCGGTCCCAATTCTTGTGTTCTACGTCGACGTACATGCAAAGCATGTCAGCGATTGTCTTGTTAAGTCTTTTTGTAAGCCCATTAGTTTGTGGGTGGTAAGCTGTCGTCTTCCTATGCGCTGTGCCACTGAGCGTAAGCACAGTGCGCAAAAGCTCGGCTGTAAACGCGGTACCTCTGTCTGTTAAGACGACAGCTGGAGCACCATGTCTCAGAACAATGTTCTCAATGAAGAACTGGGCCGCTTCAGCTGCAGTGCCACTCGCGATTGACTTGGTCTCCGCGTATCGGGTTAGGTAGTCCGTCGCCAGTATAACCCATTTGTGGCCGCTGTCCGATGTAGGGAATGGGCCCAGCAGATCCATTCCGATTTGAGAAAACGGGGTTTCTGGCACGGGCACAGGATGTAATAGCCCAGCGGGTTTGACAGGTGGTACCTTGCACCGCTGACAGTCAATGCATGTTCTGCTGCGATTCTTGGCCAGTAATATTTTTTTTTATGCGTGTCAGTGTTCTTGTTAAACCGAGGTGGCCCGCAGTGTCTTCGTCATGGCAGGCTTGTAAAATTTCGCTGCGGAGAGCTTCAGGAACTACCAGCAGATAGCTTCTACGTGTTGATGAAAAGTTCTTTTTGTACAGAATTCCGTCCCGTAAACAGAATGACGATAAGTTCTTCGAAAACACTCTTGGTGCATTGGTGGCTCGTCCGTTCAAGAATTCTATAAGCGAGTTGAGCTCCCGATCATCTTGTTGTTGCCGAGAAATGATAGCTGCATCAACAACTCCTAAAAAACCTGGGCAATCATCATCCTCTCTAGCCGGTGATTCAATCGGTGACCTTGACAAACAGTCGGCGTCTAAGTGTTGCCTTCCGGACTTGTAAACTACGGCCATGTCGTACTCTTGGAGCCGTAAGCTCCATCGTGCTAAACGTCCAGATGGGTCTTTCATGTTGGTCAACCAACAAAGAGAGTGATGGTCGCTGACGACTTGGAAAGCGCGGCCATATAAGTACGGGCGGAACTTCGCAACTGCCCAAACGACGGCCAGACACTCCTTCTCCGTTGTTGAGTAGTTGGACTCGGCGCGTGTCAACGTTCTGCTAGCGTAGGCAACCACTCTCTCCACACCATCTTGGCATTGGACAAGAACAGCACCTAGGCCCACATTGCTGGCGTCTGTATGGATGGCTTTTGTTGCATTCTCGTTGAAGTGAGCGAGGACAGGTGGAGTTTGTAGACGCTGTGGCAGCTCGTTGAATGAAGCTTCTTGCTCTTCACTCCATACAAATGCGATGTCTTCCCTTGTAAGGCGGGTGAGCGGAGAGGCGATGTGTGCAAAGCCTGCTATAAATCGCCGGTAGTAGGCGCAGAGACCCAGAAAACGCCTGACCGCATTCTTATCAACAGGCCTTGCGAACTTTGCGACGGCTGCTGTTTTATCTCGGTCAGGCTTCACACCTTCGCGACTGATCACGTGTCCCAGCAACTGGAGTTCTTCGAAGCCGAAGTGGCATTTTTCTGGTTTGAGTGTGAGTCCAGCGGACCGTATGGCTTGAAGGACTAACAGTAGCCGCTTTAGATGCTCTTCAAACGTGGCCGAAAAAACGATCACGTCGTCGAGGTACACAAGGCATGTTTTCCATTTCAGGCCGGAAAGAATGGTATTCATTAGTCTCTGAAACGTGGCTGGGGCTGAGCATAGACCGAAAGGGAGGACTTTGAATTCATAAAGCCCGTCTGGCGTCACGAAGGCGGTCTTTTTTCGGTCTCGCTCATCTACTTCTATTTGCCAGTATCCACTTTTAAGGTCCATTGACGAGAAGCAGCGCGCATGCCGTAGCCTGTCCAAAGAGTCATCGATCCATGGTAATGGATAAACGTCTTTTTTTGTAACATGGTTCAGCTTACGATAATCGATGCAGAAACGCAAGCTGCCGTCTTTCTTTTTCACGAGTACCACTGGCGATGCCCAAGGACTTTTTGATGGTTGGATAACGTCATCCTCTAGCATCTTCTTGACTTGCTGCTGGATTACCTCACGTTCTTTCTGAGCGACGCGATATGGGTTCTGTCGGATTGGTCTTGCTGTGTCTTCCGTGATTATACGATGCTTAGTCAGAGGCGTTCGACCCACTCGTGATGTCGATGAGAAGCAGTCCTTGAAGTGGTCGAGCAGCTCCATAAGACGGCATCTTTCAGTCGGTGTTAGACTCGGACCGATATCAACTGGTGGTGTTTGTGGAGGTGATTGAGCTGTGGCTTCCCCTTGCATTAGAAGACAGTCGTGAGAGTAGTCGAGCTCTTCGAGGTACGCCACAGCCGTGCCTTTACCGATGTACCGGCGCTCATTCGTGAAGTTGGTCACAAGCACGTCTGCGCGCCCATCCACTAAGCTGACGATACCGCGAGCGATGGTGATGCCTTGGTGATAAAGAAGGTCAGTGATGCGTTTGACTATGGCGTCTTCATTAGAGTACACGGTGCAACATACGGAAACAAGACTACATGACAGTGGTGGAACGCAGACGTCGTCGTCGACCACACGTAACACCCTGGGTTCTTGGTCTGGTTCAGTGGTCACAGACTTGTCCGCGGCGAATGTGATCACACCGTCGCGTATGTTGACCACAGCACCGTACTCTCTTAAGAAATCCATACCCAGAATCATAGGTTTGCAGCACTCCGGTAGGATCAGAAATGTGGCTACAAAAGCCACATTCTCAATAGTGAGTCTTGCTGTACATTTTCCCGTGGGAGTCATTATCTTGCCTCCAGCACTTCGGATATAAGGGCCCGTCCATTCCATCCTGACTTTCTTGAGTTCGTCTGCCAATCGTTCACTCATTATGGAGAAGTCTGCACCCGTATCGACTAAGGCCGTCACTTCAACGTTGTCAATCGTCACAGCGAGGTCGGCAGTCACAGTTTTTTCGGCGAAGTCTTCATCGTCGTCTCTCACGTGTTTCGGTAGCAGTGGGGGTTTTTCGGCAATTCGACGGCTTGCAACTTTTCCCCAAGAGGTCGCTGCTTTCAGTTTCCCCGCCGTGGGCCGACCTCTGACGGCGTCAGCAAAACTACGGCGGCTTGGTGAACCAAAGCGAGCCGGTGATGGTGACCGCGTCCAGAAGGTAGAAGAGCCTTCCCGCCTGCCAGCATGGTCGTCGTCGATGGGGGCACGGCTTTCGTCGAACTGTCGGTGCGTAGCTGTAGGTGCACTACCGCGGTATTTAGCTCGGCGATGTGGGCAAAAACGGCAAATGTGCCCTGGCTCTCCACAGTTGTAGCAGAGTGGTCGACGATCCGCAGTGCGCCATATGTCGGTCTTCCGCATATAGGGTCACCTGACAGAATCCTGCTGAGCCCAGGCTGCCACAGGATACGGTTCGAAGTACTGCGGCGCTGGCATGGGCGTGGGTCGACGAACAGCGTCTGCATAGTTGTATCCGTTCGGCTGGTACGACACTTCTGAAGCCAATGGACGACGCACAGCGTCTGCATAGGTACACGAGCTTGGACGGTGCGGTGGAGCGGAATATTGCTGAGGAGAGGCAAACGCTTGTCGAAGTTCATGGCGAACGATTTCAGCGGCGGAGGCTACCGTGGACTCCTGCTGCGGGCGCGCCTGTGACTGCAATGTGTATTTTGCGTTCTCCTTCGCGATCTCCTCACGCACGATCTGTCTAATCAGGTGGCGTAGAGCAAACTCGTCGTTTGCGGTAAGTGCGGCGGCGCCTGCAGCTGCGCCGGTGGCCGGGCAATCAGACTGTCGGTACCGTTGCTGTAGCGCACGCTCTATTGCGGTGGCCTCCCTGGTGAACACGTCCACTGTTGTCGGCGGATTGCGCACAAGACCAACAAATAGCTGCTCTTTGACGCCCCTCATGAGATGGGTTAGCTTTCGAGCCTCGGGCATGTTGGGGTCCGCGCGGTGGCATAAGCGCACCATATACTCAGCAAACATGGCGACGCTTTCATGCAGCTGTTGGGTGCGTCCTTCAAGAAGGCGTTGTGCGTTTTCGCGTCGGTCCAGGTTACCGAAGGTGTCAAGAAACCGACGACAAAACTCCTCCCATGTCGTCAATGTTGCCTCCCGGTTTATAAACCACGTCTTCGCGCCATCTTCAAGGGCGAAGTATACGTGGAAGAGCTTTCCATCGAGACTCCAGTAGTTCGATTTAGCTACCCGTTTGAACTGCTCAAGCCAATCTTGCGCATCTTCGTTCGGCCGGCCATGAAATGGTTCAGGAATGCGCATATTCTGGACCGTCACCTGTGCAGGCCTCCTTGCCATTTCTTGAGTAGGGGTGGTTGTCGGAAGTGTTGCTCCCTTTAAAAGGCCAAATTCTGGTTCAAGACCTTGAAGGCGACGGCTTGAGCGGTGCACAGGCGTTTCCACGCGTGGCTGTCTCGTAGGGCTGGACTCGGGGCTTCTCACAGGGGTGCTGATTATTAGGTGGTAGTACCCAGCTCCTCCACCAGTGTCGCGGGTTATAAATGACAGGGGGTTTATTTAAAAACACGGACAGTGGGACTTGCAGAGACGCTCTCAGAGAAGGCCGCTAAGATTGTCGTCTTCTTCACTCTGCTGCGCTACGCCTCTCGAGCAAATCCGCGTTCTTCGTTGTCGTCGCTATTTCGCCGCTAAATGCAGCTATGCACGCGGCAATATAGACGGAAACCTCATAAACACGGCAACCGTCCAAACAAGCCATGTCCACGAAGCAGAGGAAATGGCGATCGCGCAAGCCTTGCAAAGCTGCCAAGCCTACTCCACAGTATACACTGACTCTAAGACGGCGGCACGAACGTTCGCGGCTGGCCTAGTAGCTAGAAGCACTGGAAAACTCATCGTCAACGCAATAAGAGAGTACGAGAGCAAAGAAACCCTTGTTAAGGAAGAGAAAGCTCAAAGCTACGTATCCTAGTTCCCAGCCCACATGGGACAGTTACCGGGACTCGACCACTGCAATCCCAACGAAGAGGTCAACCGCGCCTGGCGCGTGAGCTCACATGCCGCGCCGCGGACAACGACCCCTCGATGAGTGAGCGGTACGAGAATCTCTGCAGCCAGGACAAAGCACTCACATACCACGAGATCACTTCACATTACCGGGGACAAAGACGTGCCTTCCCAGCACCGCACCCAAAACTTAACAAAGCACAAGCTCTAACTCTCAGAAGATTGCAAACACGTACGTACATAACACCATTCACCTTACACAGAGTCGACACCGACACACCACCGACATGCTCCCTTTGCAGCCATCCCTATTGCAATTTCGAACACATGCTCTGGCTGTTCCCTACCCATAGCGCAGCACAACTGAATACCCAAGAGGCTTGGCAGGAAGCCCTCAAGAGCAATCAATACAAGCTGCAACTACAGGTGGTCCAGAGGACCCGGGACATCGCTACAAGCCTTCGGCTGCCAGCGCCATCCTGGGAGAAGCCTCCAGATTGAATTAAGGGTCGGAATGGCCCTTTCTCAACCTCCTCAGGATATGTAAATAAAGTCAATCTCTCTCTCTCTGTGTGAAGAAGAATTTCTTCCGCACTCGTCTTGCCCTTTTGTGTCGGTCTGTTACGAACGAGTGAAACTTGTCTTTCGGCCGGCCTGGTATTAGTAAGCTGATGTGTTGATGCGCCAGCAGAAATGGCATGCCAACATGTAAATATGCAAAATTAACAGTTGTAGGCTGATGTGTCGTTGCGCCGGCAGAAATTGCATGTCAAAATGTAAATATGCAAAATGTACAAATTCGTGTTTTATTTGTGTCTCTTGTTTACCTAGAAAAATTTTTGTAGTTTTGTTTGTTCGAAACATTGAATGTACATGTTCTTTCAACGTCATCTCATATCCATGTTCATGTAAATGACGTCGGTTTTTTCATCATCGTCATAGTATATTTAAGAAGAAAATGTTCTGTAGAGTGTTATTGACGTTTGTCAAAATAAACTTTTCTAAACAGGAACAACCACATCAGATCTCTTTGTCACTTTTAAAGAAGGATGGCTCACTGCTCTCCATTAGTATAGAGTACCAAGTACTCTAAATTGTTAACCACTTTCTAAACACAGGTCTAGAGACTTTCTATCAATAAGGGTGATAATGCGTCTTCTAGTTTAATGTAAACTTTTTTATAAAGCCCTGCAGATGTCATGTTTAGTGGCTTGGTTACAGGCGCACCTGATTAATCACGCTTATTCAACTATACAGGCTGTAAGAAAGTGTAATTTTTTATTACCTGTTTTTATTTGAAAAAGCTTGCTTTGTTACTCTGAAAGCCAGTAAAGGCGATATGAGGTGTAACATGAGGTATTTTGAGTAAATACTGTGGAATTCAAACTTCGTAATAGCAAGTGCTTAACACGCAGACATTTACCGTCATGAGCGCCTTGAATGATGGCCGCTTTGCAAAATAAGTAGTACTTTTATCTTCTAGGTCAGAAAAACATTTACGTAGTTCGCGCCAACAGCGGCCCTACGCTCTGCTAATCCTTCATGTTAAATGACTACTGAACCAAGAGGCTTCAAGACAAAACAGACTGGCAGTAGAACTGGAAGCTGTATGAGTTTGTACAGACTCATTATTTCAATAGAGCGTGATGAAAAAAGACCAGAAGATTGTTCGGGTATTTTCAGTCTTTCCGTCATGCCATGTTCATAAGAGCGAAAAAATTTGGCACGCCAGACTTTCCAAGCGTGAGCTAGGGTGGCGACAGCAAACTGAACGTTTTACGCATGGCACTTCTTACCTGTTCAAGTATTTCATCTGCCACAGTCTTTCATGAACGTCGCACGCATTCCAGAGGGATTGCTTACGAAGTCAGTTGCGAAGGTCTGAGTCGCACTGGCGCTTTCGCCAATTTTCATCAAGGGACTTAAGGGGGAGCTTAGGGTGGAATGAGAGCAGAGGATATAACTCCAAAAACAGCTCGGAGCGTCACGTGAGCGGGAGGAGGCTACCACCGGCCTATTAGGGCAAATGAAGGGTGACCTTCGAAAGGAACGGAAAGGGCGGACCGAGCTAGAGCAGCGGGTAAAGGAGCTAATGGCGCTTTGCCCCGGCCTCGAGCAGTGTGAGACGGAAGGCTTGGGTAGCGGAGAAGGCGACAGGCAGGAACAAACGAGAAGGGCGGTTAGAGGGCCGCAGTGTCTGGCCACAGCACGGAGGCTCCGAGAACATACAGCTCGGTAGCGCAGCAGTCTTCAAGCAGGGCAGAAACACAGGACAGGTGACACAGAGAGAAACAGGTGAAGCAATTAGGGGCGCTATCACAAACAGGAAGCCAGCGATTGGAGCGTAGAAGGGTCCCAGTGGTTGGGGACTCTAACGTGGCCAGGGTTAGGGATCGCGTCTTCAAGACAGTGAAGGAAGATGGGAGAGTGAGGGTGGAGGCACAGTCAGGGAAGAGCATGGTGGATACACTGGCCCAAGCTCAGGAGGTCGTAGAAAACAGCATGGAGGGAGAAAATCTAGTCATTATTCATGCTGGGCTCAATGATGTGTTGAAGGGCAAGGATCAAAACCTTCAGAGAAAGTTAGAGGATGGGATGCGTTAGCTCCGAGAAGCCTCTGGGAATGTGCATGTTACCATAAGCTTAAGTTGCAGAGGTCTGGGAGCAGCCTCGTGGGATTGAGAGGAGGGTAGTGGAGGCCAATTGTGTGATCAAGGGTTTGAGCCGGCAACTCGGATACAGCGTAATGGAAGTTAACCAAGACGTGTACGAGCCCGACGCTCGCCCCTTTGCACAGGATGGCATTCACTACAGTGGTGCGACGGGCAGGAGGGTCGGTAACAGAATGGGTCGCCAAGCCATAGCTTTTTTAGGGGGACCCAGAGCCCTGAGGCCAACAGTGTAGCCAAAGACGAACCTAAAGGGGCACAAATATTCAAGCCACACTTAGCCCGTGAGAGAAGAAATCGACGTAAGCACAAGGGCCGAGCTAAGTCAGACGTAGGCTATATTAACATGCCGGGTGGCAGGAATAGGTTAAAGTGGGAACAGATAGAAAAGCAGTTGAGCCGGGAGGAGCTAATGGTATATAGGGTTGTGGAGACACATCTTAGGGACATGGAGCAACCACCCTGCAATACGGACTACATATGGGAATATTGAAATAGAACAGAAGGCAACCGAAAGGGGGTGCAATTGGTGCATTTATACATACGAGCATAGATTGGCAAAGAGTCAAGCAGGGATGCATAGAACATTTATGGTTAAGAGAGCAAGTGTCTAGGCAGATGACACTCCTTGGTTTGGTGTACACACGGGACGGGAGCAACGGCCAGATAGGAAAACCAGGAAATGGTGGAGTGTATATCAAATGACATTCAGGAATTAGGAGGAGAGTGCGAGATAGTTATACTAGGAGATATGAATGCGCACATAGAAGATATAGATGGGTATACTGACTGAACAGGCAAAATGATCATGAATATGCGTGAAAGGCATAATTTGATCATTTGCAAAAGTACCGAGAAGTGTGAAGGGCAAATAAAATGGCAGGTAGGAAGGCTGCAGTCAACAATAGATTACGCACTGATGTCACGTGGGATGTATGATAAGCTCAGGGGAATGCACATAGATGAAGGTGGCTCCAGAAGTGTGAGTAGTGATCACAAACGTATCAAGCTAAGTTATGGAAGAGCAGCGAAAGTGGGAAGGAGACAAGACGAGCAACTACAGGAAAAATTCGATTCAGAAAGACAAATAGAAATTGCTACTAAACAAATTGAGAAAGTAATCACTGATGATAATAAAACAGTGTGGACGTACACGAATCTAATTAGACTCTTTGAGCTAGAGCTTGCTAAGACGCGTAACAAGTCACCCCGGAAAAGGAGAAACAAGCCCAAGAGTAGGTGGGATGAGGAAGTTAGGAGAGCCATAGCAAAACATCAGGAAGCCTCTAGGGAACACAGACATGCCAAGCAGCGGGGTGAACCGACAGATGATGTTGAAAGAAAATGGGAAACCTTTCTAAGCTGTAGAAGAGCTGCATCCCTTCTGATCAATGAAAAGATTAGAAGAAAAGGAGCTCAGTGGCTGGCAGAAGTACATAAAAAAGATAGAAAGGCAGCTGCGAAATTTTGGAACCATCTAAACTCCCTAAGAAATGAGACGAGCCTAGAGCAGAGTTTTATAACTACAGCCCAAGGTGCCAGGCTAGAAGGAGACGAAGCTATTGAATATATAAGAGCAAGGGTGACAGAAAAATTCAACAAAGAAGTACTTTATGCACCACAATAGACAAGGACAAATCAAGTGGTGCAATGGCTCCATTTTCACAACGAGAGTGGGAAAGGGCTGAAAAAAGGGTTCCTAGTAGTACATCAACAGGCGAGGTTGGCATTCCAATTAGGCTGACAAAGACATTAGGTCCGAAGTCTAAGCAGGCTTTGAGAGAGGCAGTGAGAAAAATAATTATCGATGGTGTAGTTCCCGTTGGATGGAAACTTAGCAGGATGAGCATGATCTATAAAGGACAGGGGGCAAAGCTGACATAAACAACTACCGTCCTATAAAAGTGACATCAGTGGTCCACAGGCTGGCGACGCAGATTATAAATGAAAGACGGCAGGCATGAATAGAGGATAAGGAGGTGCTGGGGGAACTGCAGAATGGGTTTAGGAAACACAGGAGGTTGGAAGACAATCTGTTCTCACTGCCGCAGTGCATCGCCACAGCAGAAAAGGAACTCAGGCCCCTGTGTCTAGCATTTTTGGATATCCAGGGAGCGTACGACAGCGTAGTTCAAGAGGATTTGTGGGGAACACTAGACACACTGGCTGTAAAAGGTGGAGTCACTAATTTTTAAAGGAAATCTATAAAAGTACCAGGGTAGTTATAAAGTTAGAAAAACAGGTATCCAAGCCCACTCAAGTAAAACAGGGACTTAGACAGGGGTGTCCACTGTCACCCTTGTTATTCATGATGTAGCTACAAGAATCAGAGGCCAAATTAGAGTGAAGTGGACTTGCCTTCAACGTCTCTTTGGTCAAACAAGGAAAACTCATTGATCAGGCACTATCAGCATTTATGTACGCAGATGATATATTGCTAATGGCCGACAACAAGGAAGATTTGCAGAGATTGTTGGACATCTGCGGTAATGAGAGAGATGGCCTAGTTTTGATATTCAGTAAGGAAAAATCAGCAGTCATGATTTTCAATGATAACGAAGGTAGCGAGCTTAGAATACAGGAGGTAACGCTAGAGATAACACAGAATTACAAATATCTGGGCGTATGGATAAGCAAGGAGACCGAGCACCTAAGGAAACACGAAATATACGTGACGACTAAAGGTTACAGGAATGCAGCAGCGATGAAAAATAGGGCACTGTGGAATTACACTAGGTATGATATTGTGAGAGGAATATGGAAAGGGGTAATGGTTTCTGGGCTGACGTTCGGCAATGCGATCTTGTGCATGATATCAGAAGTTCAAGCGAAATTAGAAATTAAGCTAAGTGGAATAGGTAGGCTTGCTTTAGGAGCACGAGAATACACCACATCAGGGAGTACAAGGTGATATGGAATGGACATCATTCGAGGGCAGAGAAGCTAGCAGCAAGATAAAATTTCAGAAGCGATTGAGAGCGATCAAGCAGGAGCGTTGGGCTAGGAAGGTTTTCAGCTACTTGTACATGAAGAATGTCGATACCAAATGGAGGAAGCGAACCAGGAAATTGACTGGTAAATACTTAGAAAACAGCAGGTGGCCAAACCGAAAAGAACTATCGGTCAAGAAGAAATTGAAGGAAATGGAGACTGACATGTGGAGAATCGGCATGATTAAGAAGTCCGCACTGGAGATCTATCAAGCTTTTAAGCAGGAAATTGCAAAGGAAAAGATCTATGATTATACTCCGGGTAGTTCTCTACTGTTTAGGGCAGGACGGGAGTATTGCGAACCAAGACATATTGGGCCAAATACGAAAGGGTAGACACAGTATGCAGTGCATGTGGAGGGAAAGAAGAAACTGCCGAACACTTGATAATGTTCTGTAGAAGGCTTCACCCTATAGTTCAGGATGATGGCGCAGAGATTTTCAAAGCACTGGGGTTTAGGAACAGGGAGGGTAAAATAGATTTTAAGCGGGTAGACTTAACTATAAGGAGGTTATCTGATTGGTGGTTAAATTCAATGCACGAGTGAAAATTAAACCATTCACTGCAAAGTACGAATCCTCAACCTCACTATTTAAAGAAAAAAAGATAAATCGAATGGTTAGTTCACTGAGTCTTGCGGCTAAGTGGCGTGAGCCGCCACCTGATCAAAAGGGTACAGCCACATTCATCCATCCATCCATTCATCCATTCATCATATTGTCACTGGTTCGTGACGTGGCGGAAGACACGAGACTTCGTGTTGGGATTTAACTGTTTATTTCGGTGAACCTGTGCCCGGTAAAAGGAAAGTCCAATTACAGCAGCAGTCTCGCACAGATAGCAGTCACGGACTGATAGCGGCGAACGGAGCATCGGCCTTCGATCAACAACTCACAAGCGGCGAAGCGCGTCGGCATTTATCCTCTTGCCGTCGAATGTTCTAGCGTTATCGCTGCTGGTGGCGTAGGTTCCAGAACAATCTGTACCGTTCGCACAGTGGGCGTGATCTTACCGAAATGATCTACTAGAGTGCGGAACCTTCTCGAAAACTGCTGGCATGGTTTGCGCTGAGAATCGTGTGGTGTTTTGGGACGATAACAAAAACTTGGGAAATGGAACGTGGCATTGCCCCTCACAGAAAAAAGGCATCGTCCCCATGCTCTAACTAAAGATGAAGGTACAATAATAATGCAAGAGAGTACAATGAATAAATTACGATACAACAATAATACAAAAAAACTGTTTCAGTTTGTTAACGCGCATGAAACGGCTTGAGGCGCGCGACATGGACGACTTCAGGTCGCGATCGGCGTCGTTGAGAGTTCGTGATGCCGTCGGGGACAACCTCGTAATCAAGTGGGCCGAGCCGTCGAACCAGCCTGTACGGTCCGAAGTACCGTCGCAGAAGCTTTTCACTTAGTCCACGTCGGCGTATCGGCGTCCACACCCAAACACTTTCACCGGGCTGGTATTCCACGAAGCGTCGTCGAAGGTTGTAACGGTGGCTGTCGGTCGTCTGTTGATTCTTGATACGGAGACGCGCAAGTTGTCGGGCTTCTTCGGCGCGTTGAAGGTACTCGCTCACATCGAGGTTTTCTTTGTCGGTGACGTTGGGTCACATGGCATCGAGCGTCGTTGCCGGGCTCCTTCCGTAGACCAATTCGTATGGAGATATCTGCGTCGTCTCCTGCACTGCCGTGTTGTATGCGAAGGTCACATACGGAAGAATGGCGTCCCACATCTTGCGTTAGACATCGACGTACATTTACAGCATGCCGGTGATCGTCTTGTTAAGCCGCTCGGTGAGGCCGTTGGTCTGTGGGTGGTACGCTGTCGTCCGGCGGTGGTTTGTTTGGCTGTATGCCAAGATCGCTTGAGGTAAGTCAGCAGTGAATGCCGTTCCTCTGTCGGTGATAAGGACCCCCGGGGCGCCGTGACGTAGGACGATATTTTCGACGAAGAACTTATCTACCTCGGATGCACTGCCTTTTGGCAGGGCTTTTGTCTCGGCGTAGTGGGTGAGGTAGTCGGTAGCTACCACGATCCACTTGTTTCCGAAAGCCGACGTCGAGAACGGCCCCCGTAGGTCCATACCAATCTGCTGGAAAGGTCGGCAAGGTGGATCAATTGGCTGCAGAAGTCCCGCTGGCCTTGTCGGCGGTGTCTTGCGTCGCTGACAGTCCCGGCATGTTCTCACATAACGAGTGACGTCGGGGGTAAGACGTGACCAGTAGTACCTTTCTTGTATCTTCGCGAGCGTGCGAGAAACACCGAGGTGCCCTGCCGTCGGATCGTCGTGCAGGGCCTGTAGGAGTTCTGGTGGCAGAGCTGAAGGCACCACCAGGAGGTACTTAGCTCGAAGCGGTGAAAAGTTTTTCTTTTGTAGGAGGCCGTTTCGTAGAAATAACGACGCAAGTGCGCGCTTAAATACCTTCGGGACTTCGGCGGTCCTGCCTTCAAGGTATTCTATTAGGGCCTTAAGCTCCGGGTCGGCGCGCTGTCGTTCAGCGAAGTTGTCGGTAGTTATCGTTCCCAAGAAGTAGTCGTCATCCAGGTCGTTGGGCAGCGGTCGGTCGACAGGCGCACGAGAGAGACAGTCAGCGTCGGAGTGTTTTTTGCCGGACTTGTTATGACAGTAATGTCCTATTCTTGAAGTCTCAGGCTCCTCCATCGTGCAAGGCGATCTGAAGGGCCCTTCAAGGTGGCTAGCCAACACAAGGCGTGGTGGTCGCTCACAACTTTGAAGGGCCTGCCATAGAGGTAGAGGCGAAATTTCGACGTAGCCCAGATAATGGCCAGGCACTCCTTTTCTGTTGTGGAATAATTTGCTTCTGCTTTGGATAGCGATCAGCTGGCGTAACTAATAATCCTTTCAAGTCCGTTAGCCCTCTGCACAAGAACGCCGCCAAGACCTACGCTGTTTGCGTCAGTGTGTATTTCTGTCTCGGCAAATTCGTCGAATTGGGCAAGTAACGGAGGCGTCTGGAGGCGATGCTTAAGCTCCTGGAAAGCGTGTTCCTGTGGCGTTTCCCACTTGAACTCTACGTCGGCCTTGGTAAGGTTAGTGAGAGGATCGGCGATGCGGGCGAAGTTTTTCACGAACCGCCTATAAAAGGCGCACAGGCCCAGAAATCGGCGCACGGCTTTCTTGTCAGTGGGCGGCGGGAAGTCGGCGATGGCGGCTGTTTTCCGTGGATCGGGACAAACTCCAGACTTCCTGAAAACGTGCCCCAGAAACAAGAGCTCCTCATACGCAAATCTGCACTTTTCTGGCTTCAGTGTCAGTCAGGAAGTCTTGATGGCTTGAAGTACAGGTTCAAGGCGCT
Organism: Rhipicephalus microplus; assembly: GCF_043290135.1. Lineage (NCBI taxonomy): Eukaryota > Metazoa > Arthropoda > Arachnida > Ixodida > Ixodidae > Rhipicephalus > Rhipicephalus microplus. Next base: position 12,170,040 of record NW_027464589.1, read on the forward strand.
GAAGATGCTCGTCGAAACTCGAGGAAAACACGACGACGTCGTCCAAGTACACAAGGCAAGTCTGCCACTTCAATCCTGCCAGTACTGTATCCATAACGCGTTGAAAAGTTGCAGGCGCTGAGCAAAGGCCGTAGGGCATCACCTTAAACTCGAAGAGGCCGTCCGGTGTTATAAACGCCGTCTTCTCTCGGTCTCTTTCGTCGACTTCAATTTTCCTATAGCCAGTCTTGAGGTCCATTGACGAAAAGTACTTGGCGTTATGGAGCCGATAAAGTGCGTCGTCTATTCGTGGGAGAGGATACACGTCCTTTCTTGTGGTTTTGTTCAGGTGGCGATAATCGACGCAGAAACGTAGTGTCCCATCCTTTTTCTTCACTAACACCACGGGGTATGTCCATGGACTCTTGGACGGCTGGATAATGTCATCCCGCAGCATTTTATCAACTTGTCTCTTCATGGCCTCACGTTCTTGCGTCGAAACCCTGTAAGGACTCTGACGGAGTGGTCTGGCGTTTTCTTCGGTTATGATGCGATGTTTCGGGATTGGGGTCTGCCGAATTTTCAATGACGACGAAAAGCAATATTCGTATTGCAGGAGCAGGGCCTTGAGCTGTTCTTGCTTATCGTTCGGAAGTCTGGGATTGACGTCGAAAGCTATAAGAGGGGCTTGGTTCCTCTGAGCAGGTTCCGCAGAATCGGCGAGGGCGAAAGCACTGGTGGCTTCGAGAATTTCTTCGATGTATGCGACCGTTGTTGCTGTGTTCACATGTTCGTACTCATTGCTGAAATTCATGAGCATAACCGTTGCTTTGTCTCCCCGCAGCTCTGCAATTCCTCTTGCGACGCAAATATTTCGGGTGACCAACAGATGCTGACTGCCTTCAACGACACCTTCCAAGTCAGGTGATTTAGGAGCGCCGACTGAAATAATGACGCTTGAGCGAGGCGGAATGGTAACTTGTTCTTCCAGCACATTCAAGGCATGGTGTCCTGACGGCGTGCGCGGCGGTAGTGCTTCTTCTGTGCATAACGTTATCGACTTTGTTTTTAGGTTGATGACAGCACCATGGAGGCATAAGAAGTCCATGTCAAGGATGACATCTCTCGAGCGACGCTGTAGGACTACGAAGTCTGTAGGATAAATACGGCCGTTAATGGTGACTCTCGCTGTGCAGATTCCTGCAGGCGTTACGAGATGACATCCGGCTGTGCGGATATTAGGGCCTTTCCAAGCTGTGCTAACTTTCTTTAACTTCGCGGCGAACGACCCACTGATGACAGAATAGTCGGCTCCAGTATCGACGAGAGCGGTCACACTGTGGCCGTCGATGAGATAGTCGAGGTCACTAGTTCCGTGTCTCGCATTACAGTTAGGGTGTGGCATCGGGTCACGGCTGCGTCGGCTTGTTCCGCTGCTTCCATGTTGCGTCGTCAGGCCACCTTCAGTAAGTGAGCTTTCGCCGTCAGGGCTTTGCCTGGTTGGCGTTGTGTTCGGAAAGCTCCGTCGCGGCGTCGTCGTCGTCGGAGGATCTTCGGTAGTTCGTCGCACAGCAACCGCACCTCCACCGGTTGCTGCCTTTAGTTTCCCGGATACGGGCTAGGAGACCGGCCCCGCGTTGGGCCATAGTACTGCCAGTGGCGCGGTGACGTGCGGCGGCTGGGCGACGGCGAACGCGAAGGGCTTCGTGGTGTATACCGAGTTCCTGTCAGGTAGTCGGCGATGTCATGTGGTCGTTCTCCTGGCTGTGGACGCGGTGCATTGACGGCGAAGCCACGCAGTCCCATCTGTCGGTACTGGCAATGGCGGTATGTGTGTCCGGCCTCGCCACAGTGGTAGCAGAGCGGGCGATGATCAGGGGTGCGCCAGACGTCAGTCTTCCTCGGTGCACTGCGTTGGGCTGCTGGCGAACGGTATGACGTCGGTGGAAGTAGTGGCGGCGGTGGCGTCTGTCGACGGAAGTGCGATGGGGCGGCGTTTTGGCGTGGACGGGGAGGAGCGTTGTGGCGCAGTGCAGCGGCGTAGCTCATAGCTTCCGGCTTGGGCAGCGGTGCGTGGGGAATTTGAAGCGCTTGCCGAAATTCTTCTCGCACAATGTCGGCGATCGAATCCACTTAAGGCTGCGCTGAAGGCAACAGCTTGCGCAGCTCTTCCCGCACGATCGCTCGGATCGTTTCACGCAGGTCTCCGGAGTTACTGGCTTGAGCAGCAGCGCAGTCTGCAGTCAGGCGACGATTATACTGTCTGGTGCGCATGTCCAGGGTCTTTTCGATAGTGGTCGCTTCGGCTACAAATTCTTGGACGGTTTTTGGTGGGTTTCTCATCAGTCCCACGAAGAGCTCCTGTTTGACCCCTCGCATGAGGAAATGAACTTTTTTCTCCTCAAACATGTCTGGGTCATCGTGACGGAATAGTCGGGTCATTTCTTCGGTGAAAATGGCGACATTTTCATTTGGGAGCTGAACCCGGGTCTCGAGTAGAGCAGCGGCCCTCTCTTTGCGAGCGACGCTCGCGAACGTTTGCAGGAATGCGCCGCAGAAAACATCTCACGTTCGGAGCGTGGACTCCCGATTTTCGAGCCAGGTCCTTGCGGTGTCTTCCAAACAGAAGAACAAACGACGCAGCTTTTTGTCATGGTCCCAGTGGTTGAGGGCGGCCACACGGTCGTATGTTTCTAGCCAGGACTCCGGGTCTTCGAACGATGACCCATGGAAAATTGGTGGTTCCCTGGGTTGATGCATGACCATCGTGGGCTGGGACGCTGCGGTTGTCATTGTCGCTGCAGTCGCGGTCATGGCCTTGGTTTTCCGAGCCTTGTCTTGTAGAAGCCCATACTCCAGTGGTAGCCCTTGCTGTCGGCGGCTTGTTCGCTGCTCCTGGTTGGCGTCGGTGTCTTCTCCGCGACGTGGGCTGGGTTCACGGCTTGACGGGGGCGTGCGGTACATGAACGAAGCAGCACCTCCACCAGATGTCACGGGGTCGTGACGTGGCCGAAGACAGGAGACTTCGTGTTGTGATTTAACTGTTTATTTGGGCGAACCTGTGCCCGGTAAACGGAAAGTCCAATTACAGCAGCAGTCTCGCACAGATATCAGTCTCGGACTGATAGGGGCGAACGGAGCGTCGGCCTTCGATCAACAACTCACAAGCGGCGAAGCGCGTCGGCATTTATGCTCTTGCCGTCGAATGTTCTAGCGTTATCGCTGCTGGTGGCGTAGGTTCCAGAACAATCTGTACCGTTCGCACAGTGGGCGTGATCTTACCGAAATGATCTACTACAGTGCGGAACCTTCTGGAAAACTGCTGGCATGGTTTGCGCTGAGAATCCTGTGGTGTTTTGGGACGATAACAAAAACTTGGGAAAAGGAACGTGGCAATATAGTCCTTGAGTCAGCTAGCCTCGATCTCAAAGACGGCGTATTTTGCAGCAGCTGAGATGGTCAGGCACGTCGCTCGCCTCCCAGCGAATGCGCTTTGCTAGACGCTCCTCCCTTTTCTCTGGTGTCTCCACAGCACGTTTAGCCGTCTTCTGTTTGTTCTTCTTAGACTCAACCGCGCATTACCAGGTAAATACTTCAGGATATGATGCGTTGCGCTTCCTCGCTCTTTTTTTGCCGCTGAGCAGCAATTTCGCTCTTCTTCTCTACAGCTATACCATACTTGTAAACACCCTGCGAGTTGCATGTAGCACTCCGGCAGATGTGACCAAAAAAGACGGCAGTGCAGCTCGAGGTGCACAAGCCACGGGGCACAATTAGAATGCATTGATCGCGTCTCTAAAACGTCACCCCTCTAGAATGGCCAGACCATAGAGCGACGAAGCACTCGCCGTCACTGCTCACCATGAGCCACTCGATACTGTTGAATCTCAATCAGAGTAGGTCACGCTACAGAAAAACGTTACTAAAATAATGGGCCAAGTGGTGAACTGATAGTACAAAGGGAATGAGTACGTATCAGCCAGTAAAAATGAGCCCTTTTATATATCTGCTGTAAATTTTGGAACACCGATTGCAAGTTCAGGGAATTAGAGATGAACATTGCACTCCACAAAATCGAACTACAAGAAATGTGCTGCAGACTTGAAGTTGACCCGACCCCGTCTATGCCTTAACTGAGTGCTTGAAGTAAAGTAAAAAAAAGAACGAAATTTGTGTCTGTAGCAACATGTAGATAAAAGCCGTCAAGTAGTAGTCAGTATGATGCTATTTACCAACGTCCGGAAAAAAATGGCAACAAGCGCACTGTGTTTATAGTTTGTTAAAAGGAAATGGACCCGATTAGTGACGCTAAGGTGTTCTATAGAGATTTTTCTTGTAATCTAGGAAAGTTGCAACAGTCTAGGAATAAACACTGTATTAGATTGGGATCACTGATCGTGTGGCAGACAGACATATAGATAAATTAAAATTTCTGCGTTCAAGTATCCCAAAAAACAATCGTCTACGAAATTGCACAGCTTGGTTATATTGTCGCTCTGGATGACGCCTATCTCAGCTCCATGGTTATATCTGCCGGCTAAATTGTGGCTGAAGGTACCAATTCATGCGTCAGTTACATAGTCTTGGGTTGATGGACGAGCGGTAGTTTTTTTCGTAGATCACTTTCAGTGGTACAAAACTTTCGCAAGGCGCTCGACCGTAAACTACGCCCCATCTATAGGTCTGATACTGCGCCAGCAGTGCTACATAACCCCTCAGGGACACCGATGCATCCAGTGGCAACCTTGCGAAGCCATTGTACGCTCTGAGCTTGGCGCTCAGGGTGTATATTGTGCGGAAGTGGGAGGGATTAAATTCGTGTTCCGAGATCACTGGCTAGCTGCTTCCCTGGTGGGTTGTACCGGCATCAGTTCAGAAGATACGCTAGCCTCACGAGTAGTCACTCTCCCACTTGGGTGTTGGAGGACAACACAATTACATACCTATATTTCCTCCATATCTTCCATACCACTTTTTACTCTGACAAATGCTCGGTTTGCAGCGTGGTACCAAAATTATTTCACGTTACTATTGAATGTCAGCGTTCGTCTGCTACGCACTCTGCCACCTCATCTCTTATTGCAAACCTACAAGACTGGGATGGGAGATCATGCTCCGGGATGAAAGACCGAGTGGCCAGTGGGTGCGGGTTCATCGGGCACGAGACTTGGCAGCGGCCGTTTAAGCTTTGGACTGAAAGCCCCACCCAGCATTTCTCAATGATTTAAATAATTTTTTTTTCTCTTTCGCGAAGGTATCGCTAGAACTTAACGCTTGCCTGTTGTCGACCGTGGTCACCTTAGAATCATTAAAAAAATATAACAGCGCAGGCGTTCGAAAGCCTTTTGGACTACACGAGGCAACGTTACACGCTCTTTTCAAGCCTAAGCAATGACATAAAGTTATGTACATTCACATATTTGAAAAGAAGCACGCCATATCAGCGGAATGAATGACGAGAAGTAGGTGAAGCTGGAGAGGGGAATATCATCAGTACATTGTAAATCTCCTTCGAGTATTAGCCCATTACATCATTAGAAAGACGTAAAACTGTGCGTATATCAGAAAAATCGACTCCTGTTTGGAGTTCTTTGCAGCCATTTGCAAACGCTGCAGCTCAATGCCAACCCACACACCTGCTGATGTCGCTGGAAGGCAATGACCGTGCTGGCTCCCTGTAAATGGTAGCCCATTGGATGATTAGAAAGATCTAAGACTGTGCGTATACTACACAGGCCAACGTTTATATTGTTCTGGTTTGCAAAGGTGCTTTATGTCAGTAACGGTTCATTGGGTGAGTTGGCGATACATGATTGTTTTCAAAAGTGCTTGACCCCCTTTTTCTGTCCGCGTCTAAGTAGTTATTTATTATCAGTGAGGCGTGGTTGGGTAATGGGGATAGTGGTATGTTTGCAAGGACGAAATAGTGGGCAGTTTGCAAAAAAATGCCCACGATTATGTGAAAATACACATTTTAATCTTATAGTCCACCCCCTACGAAGTCAACCCGTACCTTGCAGCACTGAATAACACATCTAAAGGGATAGTGTAGCACAGTCATCTTTTCGACCTTTTTTCTTGCTTTATATTTCATTTACAACTACTTCTAATAACAGCCCCCATATTCTCCCTGGCATTATTGTGTGTTCTTTGTATGAAGTTTGTATGAAGTTTCTTTGGGCTTCGCCTTCATTTTACACCACAGCAGTGTTTTTTCCTGACATCCAGGGAAAACGATTGCCTTACTCTGCAATAAGTGGACCTGTTCCACCTGTGTGAATACTATGCAAATGTTCTGTGCAGCAAAGGTCAAGGAAGAAGACCCTTTGTGCAGCCTAGGAATAATTCACTTCAAATAATTTTTTAAAGACGGAAGTCTTTCTTGGGGACCTGCGACGATAAAATTTTGGTCTGTCTGTCTGTCTGTCTGTCTGTCTGTCTGTCTGTCTGTCTGTCTGTCTGTCTGTCTGTCTGTCCGTCTGTCTGTCTGTCTGTCTTTCTGTCTGTCTGTACATTTGTCTGTTTTTCCGCCTTTAATGATACATCAAACGGCCGACTCCATCTGCAGCGCCCACCGGTATTGCTCAAGATTGAGCGTTCATACTTGTGCGATTGTCATTCAAGATCACTCATTGCGCGTATCTGAGGTACAGTAACAACACGTTGATGTTTTTTATGAAGTGCATTTATACTAGACAAGGCGCACACAAGATATTATAAGGACCCTAGCGTTAAACACGCTGCGCTGACAGTTCAATGCATTGCTCAAAAGAGCAAGGGCTACCAACGCTTTGCTGAAACGACACGGTGGTGGCACCTACCCATCGCTTTGCGTTGTACACCTTTTCGCCTCCGCTGCACTCTCGAGGCACTCAAACGCCGTGCCTCCAGAATACATTTGACCGATTTTCTTGCGCAGAACATCAAATAAATGTTTAGTTCACTCACTCCCGACGCAAGACTATCGTCTTTTGGCGGCATTTGCAAAATACCATGCAGATCCAGGGCCAACTTTTTTTCTTTTGGTTTCAGCTATTGAGTACGTAAATTTATGTGGAGTATAGACTGGCTGCAACAGCATACAAGACAAGGATGACTTCACGAAATCGCTAGGAATGCTGTATTGCAAACATTTGGCCGCAGTGTAAGTCAAAAACATATTCATGCCAAGCCTTTTACGATTTGGTTAGAACATATCTGTTTGTTTTTTTTTTCAAAATAGTGTTAGGAGTTATGACAAAGCGCGAATTTGTTTAATAGTTTAAAATACTACTAAATTCAGTGACGTCAGTGCAAAGTGAGTTAAAGCAATAAATTAGATAATAAATAAATTGGTAATATTACACATATAAAAGGGCTTAGATAAGCCAGAATGGAAGTGTAAAATGTATGAAATTATATAAAAGAGCAGCTCTACAATAATCTTGAAACAAAATAAATAACACACCGTCCTAAGGCAATGAACTTCAGACAATCTGTCAGGACGGCTGATTGGGCGAATTGATGATTCGGGATTGGATGAAATGTGAGTGGTCAAAATTTCCAGATCCCTCCACTGCGGCGTCTCTCATCATAATTTGGTGGTTTTGGGGCGTTACATATCAATCAATTGCTTGATGTATGAGTGCGTAGAGTAAACAAGATAAGTAGAGAAGCGGTTGTCTCTGTCTTAGTTGTTCTTGTCTACCTTATGAGCTCGTAACTCAAACAATTTAGACACCCAAGTTGCAAGCAATGAGTATGGGTTTTCTATACGAAATGTTTGGTATTCCTTCAGACAAACGTTAACATCAAAATTCTGCAATTTGTAATGTTTTCTTGTGGCTGAAAAAAGTGTAACTTGAAATGAAGATAGTAATATATTGGTGTAATGAAGCGCTGTTTTTATGCGCACACTGAATGAATGCCCTTGCCGTGTTTGCTTAAAGCAATGACGTCATACAAGTTAGCTTGCTTGGCACCGTTTCACGTGTGTTAAGATGCTATGAGTTTTTCTTTTACAGCGAAGCATTGGCATGATAGGAACCAATCTGAGTACTTCATTCGGTTTTAAGCCCCGTCATGGTGGTCTAGTGGCTAAGATACTTGGCTGCTGACCCGCAGGTCACGGGATCGAATCCCGGCTGTAGCAGCTGCATTTTCGATGAAGGTGGGAATGCTGTAGGCCCGCGCGCTATGATTTGGGTGCATGTTGAAGAACCCCAGGTGGTCGAAATTTCCGGAGCCCTCCACTACGGCATATCTCATAACCATATTGTGGTTTTGGGACGCTAAACCTCACAAATCAATCAATCAAATCAATGGCCAGTTCAAGCGATGACTTTTACTTCACGGAAGTATGCGGCTTCTTAAAGAGCTCGGCATTTTCTTCCGCAAGAATGCTCTTCTCATGCTTCTTGCGTAAATCTTCCATCTAGACGTCCCAGAGAAGAGGTCGTATTACAACTCCTGCAATGAGCAACTCGTTGAAAGCAGCGCGAGACATTAATGAGCCGGGAAGAGAACGGACGCCGTCTGCTACTCAGCCGGAGTAAGTTCTGTGGAGCGAGGTCCCCGCAGCACGCGCGTCCACTTCTTGACTCCACCACTGGCATCACGTGTCAAACGACGTCACTGATCGCTCTGTCGCTTCTGCCATGAGCGAATTTTTCCAACTCTTGCAAGCACCATCTATCTGCTCAGCCGGATTTCGTTGGGTCGCGCTACGGAAGGCGGTTCATTTCCAAAGCGTTTTCTTTTCTTTTTTTTGTAACTTCAATGTCCTTACTTGGGTAACTTTTGTACAGTCTGTAAATGCATGTTTTTTAGCATACTAGACTTCAGTGTTTCTGCTTCATCGTCCGGCGACCATAAAGTCAAATATCGCTATTTGCACGGCGGCACTGTTTTCTTCTCCCACTTTGCTATACCACCTCGGGTGGTGCTTCTCGGGCGCTTAGCGGCGAGAGTTGGTTACTACAGCATCAAAAAAAAAAAACTCGAAGTTTACTGTATGCCAAATAAAAAAAATCATTGAACAAATGTTCAATGAATTAAATGTTCAACTTGTTCAATGTTCAATGTTCAACTTGAAAATGATTTGTTCAATGTTCAACTTCTTATTCGACAAGAGGGCTTTTTCTTTATTGGGGCAGCAAACTGCTTCAAGATTGCTGCCACATCTTAGAGAAATTCTTTCGCTCAAACATTGGCTCCAATAAGACGCTTTATTTAGCAATATGACACTCAATCAAGCCCCAGTCTTCATCTTAACTCCTGCCGTTATAAAATGCACAATTGTGAAGTAGTGTGTACTAGATTTTGAAATGTTATAGACTGCAAGCCTCCTTCGCAATTTAATGCTCACATGTTGAGTTGATGCATTATTATTGTTTTCGTCCACTCATTACCTCCACCAAGATGCTATGATTAGAAAGCGTTTATTAAAAACACACCGTGACGAGCGCTGGATGGGTTCTGGCACGGAAATGACCAGAAAGTCCTCATCCTCTTCGCCTACAGCTTCTGTTCCTCGCTGCAAAGTTGCCGTTATAATATGTTCACTGCCACACGTAGGGTTTTGCAGTGGTCTAAAAAATCTTTGTATTGTGTAAGCAGATTCCATATTATACATTCGAAATTCTTTTGTTCACTCCACATAATATCTGTTTCATTAAGCAGTTACAGAAAATGTAACTCCAATACCTTGGCAATAATTCAGCAGAATTCGTTATGCTAGTATATAAATCGTTTTGCAGTTAGAATATACTGTTTTAATGTTGAGCTCTTGTGTACTATAGCAATAAGTCTTCGCATGGTCCTGCTGCTTGTTCTGCATATTGTTGCGGGTTGTATATTATAGAGGGTTTATTTAAAAAAACACGGACAGTGGAACTCGTAGAGACGCTCTCAAAAGAAGGCCGCTAAGATTGTCATCTTCTTCACTCGCCTGTGCTGTGCCTCTCGAGAAAATCCGCGATCTTCGTTGTCGTCGCTATCTCGCCTCTGAATACAGCTATGCACGCGGCATTACCCTCCCGTCAGAGTAAGCGTCGTCCCGATGCTCAACAGGTAGAGATGTGGCCAGCGGGTGTCTACATCACTTAGAGCTTTAAAGTTTCATGCGGACCACGTGCACTGTCTCAAGCAGATGCTGACGACGTTTCGAACAAAAGGAGGCGTCGGGCACGACTTCATATGTCACGTCGCTATGACGGCACGAAACCTTGTAGGTTCCGATGTATCGGCGTAAGAGTTTCTCCGAGAGGCCTCGCCGTCGTACAGGAAACCAAACCCAGACTCTATCTAGGTGACGAATCGATGGCGAAGTGTTATACCGTTGGACGTCAAGTTGCTGCTGGTTGACTATTTCTCGGCGCGCTCAGTGAAGTTTGCGGCGCCTGTCTCTGAATCATTGCAATCGTATGGCAGCATGGCATCAAGCATCGCAGTAACTTCTCTCCCATGAATTAGTGCGAACGGCGTCATTTTTGTTGTTTCCTAGCACGCCGTACTATACGCGAATGTGATGTACGGCAATATTCGGTCCCAGTTCTCGTGTTTCACATCGACGTACAAGCAAAGCATGTCAGCGATTGTCTTGTTAAGTCGTTCTGTAAGGCCATTCAATTGTGGGTGGTAAGCTGTCGTCTTCTTATGCACTGTGTCACTGAGCGTAAGCACAGTGCGCAAAAGCTTGGCTGTAGACACGGTACCTTTGTCTGTTATAGCGACAGCTGGAGCACCATGTCTCAGGACAATGTTCTCAATGAAGAACTGGGCCGCTTCAGCTGCAGTGCCACTCACAATTGCCTTGGTCTCCACATATCAGGTGTGGTAGTCCGTCGCCACTTTAACCCTATTGTTGCCGCTGTCCGATGATGGCAATGGGCTCAGCAGATCCTTTCCGATTTTAGAAAACGTAGTTTCTGGCATGGGCACAGGATGTAATAGCCCAGCGGGTTTGAAAGGTGGAACCTTGCGCTGCTGAGAGTCAATGCATGTTCGCAAGTGATGTTTCACCTCTGCTGCGATCCTTGGCCAGTAATATTTTTTTTCTTTGACGCGTGTCATTGTTCTTGTGAAACTGATGTGGCTCGCAGTAGCTTTGTAGTGGCAGGCTTGTAAAATTTTGTTGCGGAGAGCTTCAGGGAATACCAGCAGATAGCTTCTACCTGTTGATGAGAAATTCTTTTTGTGCAGAAGTGCATCATGTAAACAGAATGACAATAAGTTGGAAAACACTCTTGGTGCATTGGCGGCTCGTCCGTTCAAGAATACTTTAAGCTATATGAGCTCCCGATCATCTTGTTGTTGCCTAGAAATGATAGCTGCATCAACAACCCTTGAAAACCCTGTCATTCATCATCCTCTGTAGCCATTGATTCAACCAGTTACCTTAAGAAACAGTGGGCGTCTAAATGTTGCCTGCCGGACTTGTAAACTACGGCCATGTCGTACTCTTGGAGCCGTAAGCTTCGTCGTGCTGAACAACCAGAAGGGTCTTTCATGTTGGTCAACCAACCAAGAGAGTGATGGTCGCTTATGACTTGGAAAGTGCGCCCATATAAGTACAGGCGGAACTTCGCAACAGCCCAAACGACAGCCAGACACACCTTCTCCGTTGTTGAGCAGTTGGACTCTGCACGTGTCAACGTTGTGCTAGCGTAGTCAACTACTCTCTCCACACCATCTTGGCATTGAACAATAACAGCACCTAGGCCCAATTGCTGGCGTCTGTATAGATAGGTGTTGGTGCATTCTCGTCGAAGTGAGCAAGGACGGATGGAGTTTGTAGACGCACTTCCACCAGTGTCGTGGGTTATAAATTACGGAGGGTTTATATGAAAACACGGACAGTGGAACTCGCAGAGACGCTCTCAAAACAAGACCGCTAAGATTGTCGTCTTTTTCACTCGCCTGCGCTGTGCCTTGCTTGCTTGCTTGTTCCTTTCTTTTGTGGCTCTCACCCACTAAGGGGGATTGGCCAAGAAGCCGGTGGTTAATGCAAGTAAACACCTATAGATTTTCTAGATTAGGGGAATATGAATACTGTGTTTTGACTGTGAAATTAATTTGGCGCAATGTTAAAAAAAAGAAAAAAAAAGAAAAAAAGGGGGGGGAGAGAAATAATAGAATTTGTTAAATATCTGTGGTGGAATCGTTATATGAAATTCTCCTGAAAGTTGAATCATTGCAGTGTATCAGCTAAATAGTAAGTGCTAGTGTGAGTTGTAAAATTCGAGAGCTGATGGCTGACTCAGCAAGGTAATCTTCTTGTGTTATATATGAAATCGCAGAGAGCCCCACAGATGTTCCTGTCGCTATGTCCCAATGAAATGGCCCCAAAAGACAAAATATTGGGAGTATTAAGTGATATTCCTAATTTTCTGAATAAAATTTCGAAGCAGTTTTTTCTTTGATTTTTGAATCGGTGACATGTGATAAGAAAATGGTCGATATGTTCAGGTTCGTTACAGCTTGAGCACAGAGGGGATGGCACCAGACCAGACCTGTTTAAGTAGAAATTAAAAGGTGGTACACGGCAACGTAATTTTGTTACCAAGACTTCCAATTTACGCGTGGGACACCACTTATTATTCCATGTGAAGTGCAGGTGCGAGAAATCTGGATTCGGTATCATCGTTTTAGATGAGTCTTCAAGAAGGGAAAGTTTTCTAAACCTCGCTGCTGTTACATAAGCTGTAGGAGGCATAATTGGCACAATCGGAAGATCAAGAGATGTTCGCGCAAGTTTGTCAGCCATCTCGTTTATAAATATACTACGATGGCCTGGCACCCATATCATTCGCACTAGACGGATGTTTGCTGGGATTAATGATTTAAAAGTCTCTAGTACTGCTGATGTCGACGACGATGATAAGAATGAACACACAGAATACGAGTCAGTCACTATCACAGCTGTCGAATGAGTCAAAGGAAGTTTACGAATAGCGAGTATAACGGCCGTTAATTCCGCTTCAAATATTGCGCTGTGCCTACCGAGCAAATCCGCGATCTTCGTTGTCGTCACTATCTCGCTGCTTAATGCGGCTATGCACGTGGCAATATAATCAGCTCTTGTCTGGAAATACCATCTCTGCTTTTTTATTCATGAAACAGTAATTTGGAGAGAGGTGATGTACGCAGACACTGTAGTGGTGTTCGAACTGTGAACATTGTTGCTACTGCAGAAGTTTTTTCCTTTTTTACTTGATTTGAGACATACTGAAAGGAACCAAGTGAAGCTGTCTATTCGTCGTGCACGCAGTTTCCTGAGCGAGCATGCAGCCCTCTTGTAAACTGTGTCCCTGGGTACATCTCCCAAAGTGGTGTTCAGAGAAGCGTGTAGTAGTGCATTTCATTGTCTATTCAGCTTGCAGCAGCAGGTATTACCCGCACATGAGCAAGTTCAGGTATCACAGCGCATACACGCGTACCCACATAAAGCATGGATTAGTGGCTTGACTGTAAATTGTTTACTCTGACAGTGTGAAACAAATATTACCAAAATGGCGTGAAAGCTTTGTTATCTCTACAGGTGGCGTGCTCACTATATGCTGGCAACAAGTGGGCGAAGTTGAACCAATTCACTAGTCACATATTTGCTCCTAAGCAATTATAAATAGGAGGCCGAGTTTTTTGCAAGGTGATGCACGGTAAAATATTGACCATGACTCCAAAGTTTAGTTTTCCCTCCTTTATACACAAGGTGGCGTAGCTGAAATGTTCAAGCCATAGCTATGCATTGTTACTTACCACTCTTCAAGCAGCTCTGTGTCAAACATGTCGCGTAGTAAACTTAACCAACAATATTTCTACGTTCTTCAAGTTTTAGTGAATTTTTTTGTTTGTTTTGTCAATGCAAGTTTTGTCGTAATCCTTGCATTGTACTTGATAGATGACCTCACTCAAATCGCCAGTGCTTTTTTGGTATACCTTCAGATATGCGTTCACGGACTCACTTGCGGGTTGTCGAAGGAAAGTTCTCAACAAAGTACACTAGGGTATTGAAACGCCGCTCGTATTGGCAAAATGGGCAGAAAAAGTTCAGAAGTTTAAATATCGCAAAGATGGGATGCTGCTATAGCCACCAGTTTAGCTTGCTTCAAGACTGAGTTTATCTGCTGGACAATAGGGCTTAGCGTCTGATAAACAGTGCTTGAAAATGGCTTGGAGACAAATTGCGAGGTAGGGGGGGGGGGACTTGGAATAATAGTTCAGTCGTCATGAACCAATAACTTCCACGAATAACGCGTTCATGAGGATGTATGATGTTAACTAACTGGTAAACCTCCACTCACTTGTTGACAACATACGCTGCGAATGCCACCTGTAAAACTTGGGAACACTTCTATGCAATTCAATACTTGTTGATTCTGGGTACACATTTTACATTCATTATTTCACCCGTAGTTAGGAACATTTTCGCATTTACAGCTTCGCTCACCAAAGAGAAGTATGTGCAAAATGAGGAAAGGGAGAATTTGATATTGTAACGTCGACTGAACGAGCAAGAAAGACGAAGAGGTAGGACGCTCTCGAGAGATGATGTTCAGCAGTGACGGTTTAGCGCTGGCATTTTCAGTGTAAATAAACCTATCACATCCGTTACAGCTTTGGTGGAGCCGTTCTGGGTAACTTGCCATCCTGGACCCCGCAGCAGAAATGCTTCGAAGAAGCAGACGCTTGCTGGCCTACCCATGGACAACATCAGCGTGAATGACGACACAGCAATCCCGTTGACGTACTACGCTGTTGCATCCACCAGTGCCACGAACACGGCACAAGGAGGTCGTACACCTCGACAACCAGACTACTGGGCACCTGAGGGACGGATATTCTCAGGTAAAAATAAAGAGGACGTGGACTCTTGGCTAAAACACTACGACAGAGTGAGCCGCTACTACGAATGGGGCGCGCTGGCGAAGGTCATGAACGTAGTATTCTTCCTTGCCGGGACAGCCTTACTTTTGGTTTGAAAACCATGAACATGTCCTCACCACTTGGGATATACTTGCTAAGGAACTGAAGGCCTGCTTTGGGGACACGAGTTTCATGAAAAAGAAAGCTGAGCAAACGCCGTCACGTATGGCTCAAATGCCCGGTGAAACATGCACAACCTACATTGAAGAGGTACTGAAGCTTTGCCGGATTGTCCACGCAAATATGTCTGAGGAAGACAAAGTCGGTCATTTGTTAAAAGGCTTCGCCGAAGACATGTACTATTTTCTCATAACGAAAGAGAACTTGAACACTCCTTCTATTTTCAGACAGCAGTGTCGCGCATTGGAGGCGTTGAAGACCCGGAGAGTTTGACCCAAGTTTGGGCGCTTGGACAATCTTCCCACTGTAGCAAGTATGGACGTCGCCACCTGCGAAGACATTCCCTTCCTCGTACGTCGGGTAGTTCGGGAAGAGCTCGTACGGCTTCAAGCAGGTGATGCTCGCCACCAATGCTTGTTCGCCGCGTGCCCCGAACCACCTCCCTACTGGATGCGAGAGCGCCACGTCGAAAACTGACCGCGCACAGAAACTGCAGATTTCGCCCCGCGGTTTCTGTTTTCTCCGACAGGTCATGGCCACCCCCGGATGTCTTCATATTGACGCCGCTGCAGACCTCCGACTATCGTCAACCAGGCCTCTACCAGAAGACTACTATGCGTCCCCAGGAAATGTTCCTGCGGAGCACGACCTCTCTCTGCCTACTTCTGCCACCTCTCCTCCTGCTACTGTAAGCCCACAAGTCCCCGTTTGCTACACATATGGTCTCTCAGGGCATTTTTCACGCTTCTGACCCAGCCGGCTGCGTGCGCCGCTACGTTTTTCGACGTACCTGGCTCGTATGCACGAAACGCCTGTGCCGCCGCGTTTTTTGACATACCCGCATCGTGTACACGAAACCTGGACCGCTCACCCGGCGGACAACCGTCCCCGACACCAGTGGCCTAACGAAATTCGCAGTGAGTCCCCCGCCTCCGACAAAAGCCTGACGCCACCTCCGACACGTTCCCGCCAGTCGCTGTCTCCGCGTCGTCAGTCACCTTGCCCGCATCAGCTGGGAAACTAGCTGGTCGGCCGATGGATGTGCGGTAGCGGGACGGTCAGTTTCGCCAATGCCTCCTCCTGCTGTGATGTTGATGAACAAAGTGCGTGTGTGTATAGACGGTGTAGACACTTGCTCTTGTAGGTACTGACGCTGCTATTTCTGTTATGAGTCTTCGTTTCAAGCATTGTTTCTTGGGCCACAAAGTGATGTTCGCGCGGGATTGTAAAGAAACTTTTCGTGGAGTTGGAGGAGACGCGTTATGCCCTGTCGGTATTTGCTCAGTTGTACTCACGATTGGTGGACAGTAGTAGTAGTAGTAGTACAAAACTTTATTATATACATAATCCAGACAGGCTTGAACTCCAGTGCCCCGAAGAATATACGGGGTGGAGAGCGAAGTCTGTCCGGCAGGGTGGTGCCCCTATTCTAGGGCCTCACTGGCGCGAGCCATTCGTTCAGCTCTTTGAATCAGTCGTAGCTGATCCACTAGGGCTGGGCTAGACAGCAGCGCCTCCCATTCCTCCCACGTGCCAGTGGTGTCATGCTCTTCATCGTGCTCTGCACACTCCCACGTGATGTGAAAGAGTGTTGGGGTGGCTCCACACCACGGGCACATATCTCAGTACGCCGTGGGGTAGATCAGGTGAAGAGTGTGCAGATTTATGTAAGTGTTAGTCTGTATTTTTCTCAGCGCTGTTGCCTCCGCAGCGCTGAGCTTGCTGTGAGGACGTGGATACAGCTGCCTATTTTCTCTGTAGTACTTTAAAATTGTTGCGAAGCAAGGGTCCAGGGGTGTAGGGTCATCATTTGCATTGGCTTGAGTGGCTCGGTGATTTGTGAAGCCTCGAGCCGCCTCATCCGCGCACAGGTTCCCTGTCACACCCTTGTGCCCCGGTGCCCAAGTCATAGCCTGTACGTATTTCACTGTGGGGTCCCATCCTGTCCCAACCAATATACGGAGTGCTTGTGCTCCAATTTTGCCCTTTAGATAGTTTCTGCAAGCTTTTTGCGAATCTGAAATGATTGTTAATGAAGCGTTTCGCGTCCATCCCTCTTTTATTGCGAGTGCTATGGCAACTTCTTCTGCTTGTGTTGTCGACGCCTGATCTATTGAAGCGCAGGCTGTAATTTTCCCTCTACGGTCGGTGGCTACACACACATATCTCTTTGCATTGTTCTGCTAAGGCGCGGCGTCAGTGAATCTGGCCGTGTTCAAAAATCTTGTCTTTTTGTCTATGTAGTCAGCCTTTGCCTTTCTTCTTCCAGCATGCAGAGTAGGATCCATGTTGCTTGCTATTGGCAATACGGTGTACCGTTTTCTGAATTCGCTTGGTACTTCTTTAGTTTCTTGGTGTGTTTGTAATAAAGTATAGCGGCCTAGTTTTGTTAGGACTGCTCTGCCCGTTGGGGTCTGGAGAAGGCGATTTTCTTGCGCTAGTAACTGGGCCTTGGATAATTCTTCAATTGTGTTATGAAGACCAAGCGCCAGCAGCTTGTCGCTTGAAGTATTCCGCGGTAATCTCAGGGCTGTCTTGTAGGCCATTCTAATTATTTGGTTTGCTTTTTCCTTCTCTTCTCTGTTCATAATTTGATATGAAAGCGAGTATGTAATGCGACTGATGACGACGCTTTTGACCAATTTTAGGGTATCTTGTTCTCTCATGCCTTTATGGTTGTTTGTTATTCGCGAGATCATGCGTGAGATCTGCTGTACTGATGTTTTGAGTTGATTTAGTGTGTGCAGACATCTCTGATTAGCTTGAAGCCACATTCCTAGTATGCGTGCGGTATCTTTCTCCGGAATGACATTTCCGTCAAGCTTGACTTCCAACTTTAGATTCAGGTCGATCCTCCGTGTTTTTCTCTTCGTGAAGCGAATGAGCTCTGACTTTTCGGCTGAGCACTGAAGACCCCGTATCCTTGCGTACTCTTCTATGGTGTTAGCTGCCTGTTGTGACCTATCTTCTTTCTCTGCTAGGCTGCCTGTGGTTGTCCATACCGTAATATTGTCTGCATATATCGCATGTTGTCTATCATGGCTTTCAGTATGTTCCATGTTTTGGCCGTACTCAGCATTCCATTGAGTGAATCACAGAAATTGGCCTAATTAGTTGCAGCTATTTGATTGGCGTAATCCTCTGCGCGCTGGGTGATATCTTTGATTTTTTCTTTCAATTGACGGTTACGTTTCTGTCTTTTTCATCTTTTCGTAAGGCTTCTTCTTGCTTCCCAAAAATGTAGTAGGTGTGAGTGGACCTCAGGGGCATTGCTTGATTGCGTAATTTCTTTACTATACCTTTCTTTTTGACGCCTTATTTCGTCACACCAATCACTCAAGCTTGTTATATCTGAGACAGTCAACCTTTGTTCCAGTGATTTTCTGAAAGCATGCCAATTAGTTATTTTGGCAACGCCAATCTTTTTACGTATCTGATCTGTGTGTATAGTGGTGTATAATATGTAATGATCACTTCCTAGATTTTCTAGAGTGTTGTGCCATTCCACCTCTTGACAATTTTTGCACATATTTAGATCCGGTGTCGTGTCTCTGGAGTTACTGTTTCCTAGTCTTGTTGGCATCGCTGGATCCGTCAGGAGTGTCATACCTGTAATTTCAATTTGCTGGGCTATGTTTCTGCCCTTGGCATCCTGAGTGAGGTATCCCCAGCTTGGGTCTTTTGCATTGAAGTTCCTCACCACTATGAGCGTGTTCTGCTTCGCTAGTTTTGCTGAATCTTCAAATAGTTTGTCGAACGTTGCCTTTCTTTGTCGAGGTGGGCTATAAATTTTCAGGATGAAAATGCTTTTCTTTTTCTTCTCTTTATATAGGATTTCCGTAATGATATCTGGGATTTCGATTCCTTCTATTGGTTTATGCTGTATTGCGGTTATGGATTTGTGGACTAATGTCGCCACTCTCCATTCGTTAATATTATTCACAGCTTCACCATGAGTGTCATAACCCTGCATGCTTGGCCTTATTCCCACCTCTTGGAGAGCTATCACAGCAGGTGGCCTCGGCTGCATGGCCACCAGCTGTGAAAGCTGTTCCTTTTTTCGTCGGAATCCCCGGTAGTTCCACTGCCATATGTCACACTCTTCCGTAGTTTTTCTTAGTCGCTTATGCATTGTCAGTATCTTCCTGTGTCATATTAAGTAGGCCCGGCCTGTTGTTTGCCTTATCTGCTTTTTCCCTTATGTGGCTGCTATTAATATGCTTTCTCAACGCCTTCGTGAGTTCTATCTGTTGCGCTTGAATTTTTCTTTCCAACACGTCGAGTTTTCTGTCTACCTGCCCCACGACCTGTTCAACGATGGAGGGAACTATTTCTTTTACGGCTTCTTTCAGAATAGCTATCGTCACCACAGTGTCGCCGTTCAATATTGATACGCTTTGTTGCTGTTGCTGCTGCTGTCCCGCCAAGGAAGATTGAGTGGGTTTCTCTTGTGGTTGTTGCTGCTGCTGCTTTTGTTGGTTTCTAAGTTGCCTATTTTCTCTTTCTAAATCTCCCATTCTTACACGCATTAACTCTAGTTCTCGCTCGAGTCGTGCGAGCTGTGTGTGTGTTGATTGCGCTTGGTTTGGAGGAGGTTGGGAGGCTGCCGCTGCCCAGCTTACCCTTAATTTCTGGTGGTGGTGGTGCTGCTGCTGCTGCTGCTGCTGCTGCTGCTGTTGGTGGTGGTGGTGCTGCTGCTGTTGCTGCGATGTCTTCTTGAGCTTCTTGTTCTTGTTCGTCTTGCTTTCTTCTTGCCGATTGCCTTTGGTGCTGAAGTGGTCTCGAGAATTCGATCTGGATTTTGATCTAGAGCGGGAACTGGATCGAGATCTGGAGAGTGATCCCGTGTCGGACCCCTCCGTTAAATCCGTCCTGTGGCCTTGGCTTTTACACAGTTTACAGTATTGTCTTGTGGGTTGATAGGGTAGGCATGGCATCTCACCACCAAAGTAATACACAAAACGCGGCACAATGGGTTCATCAAAGGTTATCATTGCCGTCTCAGATTTTCCCAACATGCATGCTTGCACGATTGTGACGCCCTGTGTGCGTACTCTAAGGCTGTTGAGACGTTCTTCTTCCGGTGTTTCACGTTCCAGTCCGTGCACAACTCCCTTGAGAAACCCCTCGGGTGTAGAAATGTAGGTATTCACGATATGTCTGGTGTTCTTGAGGTCGAGCGCCTTGATTTTCAAAATTTGCTCGGCGACGTGCTCGTGCGGAGTACTTGCAGTGATAATGTTGGATCCATTCCGAAGGCGCAGCAGGAATTTGTCACATCTGCCTATTTCCGCGTCTCCGCATGCACGTGCAATCGCTCGTGCCACTTTATATGTTTTAAGTCTGTCACCACGAGCCCTGGTTTGGGTCGTATAATAATTTTCATGTCATTCTTGGGTAGAGGCGTCACACGTGAGCGTCGGCGGCCTCTCATGGCACCCGACGCGTCGCGTCTACTCCCGTGCGCCTGCTCAGGCGTTCCATAACTGCCACCCACGTTTCTCTCGCTGTCTCCGAAGCTGCTGTCTGCCAGAGACGCTAAGTCATTAGTTGTTCTTTTCGTGAGATTTAGTGAAGTTTGCTGAAAATCACCAACTTACCTGGGATCTTCCATGGCCCGCGCTTGCTTCCTTAGTCTCTTACGTTCGCGTAATGAGAGAGCAAGCTGCCACTGACCGTCTTTCGCCTCGTCGTCAGCTCCCTTTGATGCTTCATGGTGTTCGCTCGCGTCGCCGCTGGCTGAGTCCACTTGTATCGCCTCGTCAGACGATGCGGAGTATTTGACGAAATCTTCTGCAGAGCCCAGTTCTATGCTCAAATCTTGATCGTCCGTGTCCATGGCTTCCTTTGCCGTTACCTGGTCGTCATCCGTTGGGTTATTGGCTGCTGCATTGGCACGCCCAGAAGAGTTGCTGGTAGTCGATGCACTGCTCCCCGGTCCCCCGCTAGTCCTAGCCTGGTGGCCGGGCATGCCAGGTCCTTGGTCACTTCAGAAGGGAAGAAATCGGTGTCGTTGTCCCGATAACTTGGTGTCAAAATGATCACGTCATACTTCCAGACACACTCTGCGTTTGCTTTAAAGAAGCCATGAAGTTTAACGCAAAAACAGGCACAATTTTGAGGAGCCGAGACGAACGCGTCCGATCCGCTCGACGCCACCTAGCGTCTCTCTGGTGGACAGAATTTCTGAGTTGAATTCACTGTACTGGCTTGCGCAACTCATGACGTCATTTTAGTGATAGACCTCCTTCATGAATGCGGTGCTACTCTTGACTGTGGAACTGGGGAGATTATTATGCAAAGTAAGCTGCCCGCTGCCATAGTTGACGATTTTCCAACTCTCTCCATCAATGCGCTTTCGCTGTCTGAAGATGTGACGATCCCTGGTCGGACAGCAATGTTTGTTCCCGCATGCTCTTCTCACGTCCGCTCAGGACCCCACACTGGACTTGTCGAGCCTGATCATACAAACGCCATCGAGAAGAATGTGCTGGTTTCATAGTCTCTCCTTATAGCCATCGACGGACATGATTGTCTGTGGGCGCTCACCGCCGCATCAGTGCCTGGTGTCCTACCAGCCGGCTTTAAACTGTGAACGTTTGAAGAGCAGAACACAGTTGATGTCAGAATGGGCTCAGAGTCTCGAACCATCAGTCAGACTGCGCCCAACTACTCAGCCGACATGAAACGCACGATCACTAAGTCGTTGCATTCTGCCGAGCAGGATGCCCTCGAGGAGGTGCTTACACACTACGCGGGAGTCTTTTATTTCGCTCAAGACAAGCGTTGTTCCGTGTGGACCAAATCCCGTGTGCACCCCTACATCAACACGGGAGATGCTAAAGCGATACGCCAGAAACCCTATCACGTATCCCCGTCAGAGAGAGAAGTGATCGCCGATCAGGTGAACGACCGGCTGCAGAGAAGTGTTATTCAAGAGTCAAGCAGTGCCTGGACACCTCCTGCTATACTAATAAAAAGAAAAAAGAACTCTTGGTGAATTTTTGTTGACTACAGCCGTCTCAACGGCGTCACAAAGAAAGAAGTGTATCCGCTACCACGCATCGATGATGCTATTGATTGCCTGCACTTGGCCGCATACTTTTCGTTCGTCGACCTAAGGTCTGGATACTGGCAGATACCAATGCGTCCGTCTGACAGAGAGAAGACTGCTTTTGTCACGCCTGATGGTTTATTTGCATTTAACGTTATGCCATTTGGCTTATGTAATGCCCCAGCTACCTTCGAGCGATTCATAGACTCCATTCTTCGTGGTCTCAAATGGGAGATATGTATGTGTTATCTCGATGATGAAATAATTTTGGCAAGACATCCCATGAGCACAATCATTGACTTAGCGTTGTTCTAGATTGCGTCAAACAAGCTGGTATCGTTTTGAGCGCAAAGAAGTGTTGTTTTAGTGAGCGTGAAGTCTTTGTGCTCGGATATATACTGGATAGGGACGATATACGGCCAGACCCGCAAAACATCAATGTTGTCCGAGATTTTAAGCAACCGACGTCTGTGAAGGAAGTCTGTAGCTTCGTGGGCCTGTGTTCTTGTTTTCGATGGTTTAATAAAAACTTAGCCCAGCTTGCTCATCCTTTGAGAGTTGCTCCTCAAAAACGCCCCATTCCGATGGACCGTCGAGTGTGAGGCTGCTTTCGAGCAGCTGAAGTATTTGCTTACTTCAGCGCCCCTCTTACGCCAATTCAACCCGGGGGAACTGACCGAACTGCATACAGATGCTAGTGGTATCGGTGTTGGTGCCGTGCTAGTTCAGTACCACCACAGTCGCCAGCACGTCATGGCGTATGCAAGTCGTACTTTGACTAAGATGGAGAAGGATTATACGGTCACCGAACTAGAATGTCTTGCGGTTGTTTTCGCCAACCAAATGTTTAGACATTATCGCCAATTCAACCCGGAGGAACTCACCGAACTGCATACAGATGCTAGTGGTATCGGTGTTGGTGCCGTGCTAGTTCAGTATCACCACAGTCGCCAGCACGTCATGGCGTATGCAAGTCGTACTTCGACTAAGACAGAGAAGGATTATACGGTCACCGAACTAGAATGTCTTGCGGCTGTTTTCGCCAACCAAGTGTTCAGACATTATTTGTACGGCGGGCAATTAAAGATCGTCACAGATCATCATTCTTTTTCTTGGCTTGGCAGACTACGTGACCCAGTTGGCCAGTTGGTTCGTTGGGCCTTACAGCTTCAAGAATATATTCTGTGACCTACAAGAGCGGTCGATGTCACGCACATGCCGACTGCTTATCTCTTTCTCCATCTCCGACGGTGGGAGCTGACGACGATGATTTCGATAACTACATGGATGCAATCAACAGCGTGACCCTTCGCTGAAACCAATGATCGATGCAGCTCGTAGCTCCAAACCCGCCACGCCATTCGCCATTCACGACGCCCTACTATATCGCAAGAATTACTACAGCCATGGTTCCAACACACTCCTCATCGTGCCAGAATGCCTGCGTCTTGCGGTATTCCAAGATATGCACGATGACATCACGTCTGGGCACCTTGGATTCGCCCGGACGCTTCACCGTATCCGACAATGTTTTTACTGGCCTCGACTCTGAAAGACCACCAACCACTACGTCGCAAGTTCTGATGTCTGCCAACGCCACCAACAACCTACCACGCCATTGGCAGGCCATCTGCAATTCGTTCAGCAACCGACATCACCATTCGAAAAAGTCCGCATGGATTTACTGGGCCCTTTTTCTAATACTACCGCCAGCCGCCGCTGGATTATTCTGTGCGTAGACTACCTGACGCGGTATACTGAAACGATGGCGGCTGCTTCAGCCACATCATCTGATGTGCCATGGTTTCTTCTGCACTCGATTATACTCCGTCGCGTGGCCCCTCGTGTGGTGATAAGTGATTGCGGCCGGCAGTTTACCGCTGACGTTGTCGAAGAGTTGCCACGGCTGTGTGGGTGCCAGTATCGGCATTCCCTGCCATACCACCCTCAGACCAACGGCCTCACTGAGCGCGCCATTTGTACCATCATTAACATGCTTTCAATGTACGTCGCAGCAGATCAGAAGAACTGGGATGCAATATTACCTTTTGTTACATACGCTTTTTTTTACCGCGAAACACGAGGTCACAGGTAATACGCCTTTCTTTCTTCTTTATTCTCACCATCCTCAAAGTTTTCTTGACAACATACTTCCTTTTTCAACGAACGAAAACGCCAGTGTCGCAGAGACTTTGTGTCGTGCCGAAGAAGCTCGTCGACTTGCTCGGCTCCAAAATCTTTCCGCCCACGCTCGCGCGAAAGACCGTTACGACGCAAAACACCCGCCTATGACTTTCGCTGCGGTAATTTCTTCTGGCTGAGGACGCCTGTTAGAAAGAAGGGACTTCGCCAAAAGCTTCTTTCCAAATACTCAGGACAATTCGTCATTACTCAGTGCTTGAGGGACGTCAATTACGCTGTTGCGAAAGTGACAGCTCAGAACTGGCGTTCGCGCAAGACGCAAATTGTGCACATCGCCTGATTGAAGCCCTACAACAACTGATCGCTTCTACTCGCTCGTTGAGCTTTGGCTTGCCCGGAGGAAAATGTAACGCAGACTGAAAGAGCGAGAAAGAAGAAGAGGTAGGAGGCTCTCGAGTGATGGTGATTGGGCAGTGACGGTTGAGCACTGGCATTTTCAGTGTAAATAAACCCATCACATCCGTGACAGTATGAACTTAGAGTAACTTCTTGGCCTTGTTGGTGTTAGACATTGAGAAAATTAAGTGTAGCACTCACAATTACTAGGACCAGACAGGTTTGTGTATGTTCTGCTTGTCCAATCCTAGTTATTTTAGGCTCGCGTTTAGCACAATGAACATGTCATGTGCTCTTCGCGCCATTCTTTGCTCCATATTTTTTATTGTGTTTTTTTCTTCGACTGGATTCCTTTTCAATTCGTTTGAACAGGAACATAACCGGTACTTTAGGGAGCTAGCCATGAGCAGCTTCATTCATTAGAAAAATCATATTACCTTTAGATATCATATATTACAGTACGTCGTAATCTTTCTATGAGCCCTGTTTCAGTTTCAACTTTTTCAAGTGAAGATGTGCACAGAAACGAAGCTTACAGGGTGTCCAGCGAACAAAACTGTCCGTGAAAGAACACAAATAATTGCACATTACTAGGCACGCAAAACATAATGAAATCTTCCATCTTTGTGATTTGCAAGCCGAATGCACGGTAAAACTGTGGTACAGAGCTGTCGTTTTACTATGAAGAAAATCTGCCGTATTGTAAGACACAATACTAGCAGACTGTTGTGTGGAACAATACCAAGACTTTATGTGTTAGTTGTGGTAGCGTATAGATTACGTAGGAATGCCTAGTTCGAAGAAAAGTGTTGTATTTCAATCACGGAATAGGGTCTGTGACTTGAATAGAGTAACTGGTTCCTTTGCGTTCGTTGTGGTCACCGATGAACTCCTTTTTAAGGAGATAGCTGTATTCGTGGTTACGGAAGTGCTCGGCACCGCTATACCTTCAGCAATCTCCGTGAAGAAGCACCCTCATTCTTTTATAGTGTAGCGTCTTGATTTGAAACATATACAGTTCTCCCAGGGGCCACAAACACCGTACTGCATCCCTCGGGGCGAAGGGTGCTGGGCTGGTTGCAGGCGCCCCAGACGTGGTTGGTTGGATAGATGGACGGATGAATGGATGGATGGACGGACGGGTGGATGAATGGATATGGCTGTGCCCTTCAGATCGGGCGTTAGCTAGCACCACCAAGCCATAATATTCAATAATCAAAAACGAGATTTATTTTTTTAATAGTGAGGTTGAGAATTCGTACTTTTCAGTGAAGGGTTTAATTTTCACTCGTGCCTTTGCTTTAGCCACCAATCAGATAACCTCTTTCTAGTTAATTCTACCCGCTTAATGTCTATTTTGCCGCCCCCCCCCCTGTCCCAAAAGCCCAGTGTTTTGAAAAACTCTGCGCCATCATCCTGAACTATAGGGTGATGCCCTTTACAGAACATTATCAAGTGTTCGACAGTTTCTTCTTCCTCTCCACACGCAGTGAATACGTGTCTACCACTTCGTATTTGGCTCGAAATGTCTTGGTTCACAATACTCTCGTCCTAGCCTCCAACAGTCGAGAACGACCCAGAGTATTTTCATAGATCTTTTCCTTGGCAATTTCCTGCTTAAAAGATTGATAGATCTCAAGTGCGGACTTCTTTATCATGCCGATTCTCCACATATCAGTCTCAGCTTCCTTCACGTACTTCTCAACCGATAATTCTTTTTGGTTTGGGCCCCTGCTATTTTCTAAGTATTTACCGGTCAATTTTCTGGTTTGCTGCCTCCATTTTGTATCGACATTCTTCATGTACAAGTAGCTGAATACCTTCCTAGCCCAACGCTCCTCCCCCATTTCTCTCAATCGCTTCTCAAATTTTACATTGCTGCTAGCTTCCCCGCCCTCAAAAGATGTCCATTCCATGTCACCTTGTACTCTCTGATTTGGTGTATTCCCATGAGCTCCTAAGGCAAGCCTACCTATTCTACGTTGCTTATTTCTAATCTTACTTGAACTTCTGATCTTATGCACAAGACCACATTGCCGAACGCCAGACCAGGAACCATGACCCCTTTCCATATTCTTCTTACTACCTCATACCTATTGTATTTATCACCGCTACATTCCTGTTACCTTTAGTCGTCCCGTATACTTTGTGTTCCCCTAGGGGCTCGGCCCCATTGCTGATCCATGCGTCCAAATATTTGCATTAATCTGTTATCTCTAGCGTGACCTCCTGTATTCTAAGCTCAGTACCTTCATTATTATTAAAAATCGTAACTGCTAGACCTCTGCTCTAGCTTCTTTCAGCAGAATAGAGCAGAGCTCTATTCTGCTGAATAGACCTCTGCTCTAGGCTCGTCTCATTTCTTAGGGAGTTTAGATGGCTCTGAAATTTCGCAGCTGCCTTTCTATCTCTTTTATGTACTTCTGCCAGCCACTGGGCTTCCTTTCTTATAATATTTTAATTGATCAGAAGGGATGCATCCCTTCTACAGTTTAGAAGGATTTCCCATTTTCTTTCAACACCATCTGTCGGTTCCCCCCGCTGCTTAGCATATCTGTGTTCCCTAGAGGCTTCCTGACGTTTCGATATGGTTCCTTAACTTCTTCATTCCATTAACTTTTGGGTTTGTGTCTTCTTTTCTAGGGTGACTTGTCAAGTGCCTTAGCAAGCTCTAGCTCAAACAGTTTAATTAGATTCGTGTATGTCCACACTGTTTTATTATTCTCAGTGATTGCTTTCTCAATTTGTTTAGTGGGTATTTCAATTTGCCTTTCTGAATAAAAATTTTCCTGTAGTTGCTTATCTTGTCTCCTTCACTTTCACTGCTCTTCGAAAACTTAGCTTGATACGTTTGGGATCACTACCCAGACTTCTGGAGCCACCTTCAACTATTTGCATTCCCCTGAGCTTATCATACATCCTATGTAACATCAGTGCGTAATCTATCGTCGACTGCAGCCTTCCTATCTCCCATGTTATTTGCCCTTTCCACTTCTCGGTACTGTTGCAAATGATCAAATCAAGCCTTTCACACATATCCATGATCATTTTGCCTGTCGGGTCGATATACCCATCTATATCTTCTATGTGTGTATTCATATCTCCTAGTATAATTATCTCGCACTCTCCTCCTAACTCCTGAATGTTCTTTGATATACACTCTACCATTGCCTGGTTTTCCTCTTTGGCCTTTGCTCCCGTCCACAAGTACACGAAACCAAGGAGTGTCATTTGACCGGCCACTTTTCCTTTTAGCCATAAATGTTTCTTGCACTCCTGCTTGACCCTCTGCCATTCTGTACTTTTATGAATTTTTTTATGGTGGGCTCGGCGGCTGTGCCACGAGACAGTCGCCTAAACTGCTACTTTTCAGCATGCAGGTCTTTGCCGTCGCAGTGATCTGCGTAGCTCTGCCCACTACCACGGCCATCTCGCACGCACCCCCTGCTTGTGTGCAACCATTCCTTGGCCGCATCTCGAGCGCTCTTCCTGCTGATAAGCTAACCACCCCTGCACTTCTGCCAGCGCCACCTGACACGGATTTTGCAACCGTTGCCACCTGGGAGAAGCCTACGTCAGCAACATCAATCGCCACGTCGACTATAAAAGAACAATACCCTGGTGCGCCCACCTGTGGGCTCAGCGGCTTGGCCACGAGACAGTCGCCTAAACTGCTACTTTTCAACATGCAGGTTTGTCAGCCTTTGAGTCTTTACTCTAAGAAATCGAGCGACTTGTTTTTGGTGCTGCTGCCGAGCCCCCATTGTCTATTATCGATTATTGAGCAGTGTATTGATGTCTCGCGTACCGTTCTCTTACTGTCGGGCGACATTGAAACTAACCCCGGCCCCAAATATAACGCTATATTAGCTGAATTGAAAAAAAAACTCTCAGCAGGGTAATCGCAGCTAATAGCCGAACTGAAGGGTCTAAAAAGTTAACTTGCCGAAACTAACAGTACTATAGCAGAACTTAGCAGAAGAATGAATACCGTTGAGAGCCACTGTCAACACAATGGACCACTGCAACAACAGGTCGCAACCATCCATCACATCTGCTGCCACCGAGACAACGCGTGTAATCTCAGACATAGGATCGCGAATCGATGACGCAGAAAATCGAGCCCGCCGCAACAACCTAATCTTCTTCGGTATTCCCGACCCAGGTGCCTCAGAATCTGCCCCACAGATAGAAGAAAAGCGTATTCGCTTTTGCTCAGATCACTTAGGTTTACCCGTAGTTCCCGAGGATATTGAGCGTGCGCATCGAGTTGGCCGCCACTCTACTAACCATAATCACCCCATAATTGCGAATTTTGCTCGCTACAAAACCAAAGAAAAATCCTGTCTAACGAACGCAAGCTAAAAGGCAGTAACTACAGAATTGGCCAGGAATACTCCCGTGCCGTACAAATTGGCAGGAAACACCTTCTTGCATTTGCAAAGGAAAAAGCTGTCGCCTTTTCTCAACGTTATAAAACCTTGTTTATAGGATCCATGAAGTACGTGTACGACGACGCTGAGAAACGTGTTAAAGGAATTAGATAGCAATTGCTACATCATCGCCAGTCATCTCAGCGCCCGAAAGCAATGCGCTCAAGCACTACTATTTCAGCAATTTTACTAATATACGGAGTTTTCTTCCTAAACGCGACATCGTATCTAATATTGTTCTCTCATCTCGATGTAATTTGTTAATATATACTGAAACATGGCTTACTGCTGATGTATCTGACAGTGAGGTCATGGATGAGCTACCCGGTTTTCAGCTTTTCCGCAAAGATCGCCAGAACTCTAGAGGCGGTGGTGTGCTCATTGCCGTCAGTAATACCTTGCCTTGCACTATTGTTCATACGCCCAGTGACCTTGAAATATTATGGCTACTCTTTCGCTCCCCTCCTCATACCATCGTACTTGGTGTATGCTACCGCCCACCGCGAACAGATACAGGCTTTACTGAGAAGCTTAGCTGCGTCCTGGACAGACTCACGACAAAATATACTAACGCTCAGGTATTTTTATTCGGGGATTTTAACTTCCCTCTCATAAACTGGGTTGGAAATCCGCCTTCGTCACCGAACAAAAATGATAACGAGTTCCTCGATCTTTGCTTTAACTTCAATTTGAGTCAGCTTTTGTTGCAACCGACACGCGTCACGCAGGATTCGGCCAGCGTTTTGGATCTGATACTAACCAATAGCCCAAATAGCCTCATTCTTTGATGTCTTACCTCCATGAAATTAGCGACCATCAAATAATCCACGCAGTCTTCAGCTTTACCTTGCCAAGACAAGAATCGTGGAATAAAACAATACGCTTATATGGTAAAGGTAACTACGATGCCATAAACAACGAACTTAACGCTTATTACCCGACTTTTTGCACCGATTTTCATTGCCACACAGTACAAAAAAACTGGTTGATCTCCCAACAAAAGTTTACTGAACTCGGTAATAACCATATCCCAGTTATATCGGTACAATCCAACCACAACAAACCTTCGTTTACCAGGAAATTGAAATCTCTAGAAAATAAGAAAAACGCCTTTTCCGCTTGGCAAGGAAAAAAATTGTGCTGTGGCCTGGGAAAAATATTACGTAGCTGAGAAAGATTACTTATCAGCTATGCGTCGTGACAAGCACTCCTTCTTTGATGATACCTTACTTTGTGTACTGGAAAGCAATCCTAAAAATTCTGGCAAATTCTGAATCCGTAGCCACTCTCTGCTTTTATCATTACCGACCATAGTAATATTACGATTACTGTACAAGAATGTTCTGAGGTATTTATTCTTGCTTTTTCATCTATATTCACCACTGAACCTGATGCTCCTCTACCTGTACCTCCACCCCCTGTCCACGATGTTATGTCAGCAATCGATTTCTGCGAGGAAGGAATAATAGCCATAATTGAAAAGCTTAAACTTTCATCGGCATCTGGGGCAGATGATATCAATCCGAAAGTGTTAAAAAACACCAAGAACATCTGCGCAGCCAATCTCAGATTAATCTTCACGCAGTCCCTTTCTTCCGGTAGCATCCCTCTCGCCTGGAAAGAAGCGCAGATTGTTCCAATTTATAAATCGGGCATCAAAACATCTCCTCTTAACTACTGACCGAATTCCCGGACCAGTGTACCCAGCAAAATAATGGAGCACGTCATCTATACACATATCCTGCAGTTTCTTGACACGAACAGCTTTTTTTCACACATCTCAACATGGATTCCGCAAGGGCCTCTCATGTGAAACGCAACTTGCCATGTTCATCCATGACTTACATACCAACCTCGATATTAACAAACAGGTCGATGCCATTTTTCTTGATTATGCAAAAGCATTTGATAAGTTACCCCACCAAAGGCTATTACTTAAACTCTCACAGTTGAACTTGCAACCCAACATTTTTCATTGGAATAATGAATTTCTTACTGGACGATCGCAGTCAGTACATGTCAATAATTCCATTTCCGGCCCCCTCCCTGTAACATCTAGCGTCCCGAAAGGTAGCGTCTTGGGTCCACTGCTATTTCTCATTTATATTAATGACCTCCCTCTGCATGTTGCCTCTCAAATCCGAATGTTCGCTGACGATTGTGTCATCTGCTGTCCAATCACTAACAATGCCTATCACTCTCTCTTACAAGACGATCTTAACAATGTTCAAGATTGGTGCAACGAATGGTTGATGACCCTGAACCCCAACAAATGCAAGGTAATAAGTTTTACTCGCCGCCTACAGCCATTATTCACACCCTACACTATTGCTAACACTTCATTAGAAAGAGTAGGTACATTTTAAGTATTTTGGTATCACCCTTTCACATAACTTAAATTGGTCACCTCATAGAGCACGCGTAACGGCCTCGGCCAACCAAACCCTTGGATTCTTAAAACGCCATCTCTGCCATGCACCACGTCATATAAAACTTCTAGCATATAAGTCACTCGTACTCCCGAAGCTAGAATACGCTTCCCCCATTTGGTCACCTCATCAAGCATACATTATCAATGCCCTAGAAACCATTCAGTACCGCGCAGTAAGGTTCATTCAATCATCTTATTCTTAATATACCAGCGTATCACAACTAAAAATTAAGTCTGGCTTGAACTCGCTATCGCCCCGGTGCCGCATCGATTCATTAACCCTTTTTCACAAGATTTTTTTTACGGCTCACTTCATCATGCCCCATATATTCTGGCCCCGCCACCGCGCACATCTCTGTGCACAGGGCACCATTTACAAGTTACTCGTCCCCGCAGCCACACTACGACTTTTTCTGAATCTTTCTCTTGTCGATCATCAGCTGACTGGAACGGCCTGCCCCGCGATATCGTCGAAACTATCTGCTTATCCTTATTTTCCGAAAAAATAAAACTTGGTATGTTTCAATAAGTGTATTGTAGCCACTATACTGCACATGCATTGTAGTCACTATCTTGTAAATGTATGTAACCACTGTTTTGTATGTAGCCACTATTATGGTAACCCCACCCCTTATGTAATACCTCCCTGCGAGGTCTTTAAGGAAAATAAAGTGAAGTGATGTGAAGTGAAGTGAAGAATGAATGCCCTGATACCAACTCCCTTTCTGCTGCCTTCTGTTCGATTACAATATTCCCACGCGTAGTCCGCATTGTTAGGAGGTTGTTCCACATCCCTGAGATGTGTTTCTACAAAACCGTATACCACCGGCCTCTCCTCCCTTAGCTGCTCTTCTATCTCTTCCCACTTCAGCCTGTTCCTACCACCCTACATGTTATTATACCCTATGTCTGAATTGGCTCGGTGCTCGTGGCTACGTCTATTTCTGCCATGGACTCTACCTATCTTAAATACTGGTGCCACTTTGGAATCGTATCTGTCCATACCGCCTGTCAAAGAGTCTCCCTGGTTGTTTTCTTCGTTACTAGCTATCCTGCACCCCGAAGGGCCCGCTTGCCCCCCCCCCCCCCAAAAAAAAAGCTTCTGCGCGTCCTGCAAGCCGTCAACCCACCTAATGACCTAGCCGCCCATCGAAGCGAATTGTGTCTCGTTGAAAACCACCCTATCTATGCACCTCTCTGTTTATTTCCACCACCTCGAAGCCTTTCTCTTGACTCATCTGCCATATCTCCTGGTTTGCGTTGACAACCGCTCTTTGCAGGTTGCTATGACGCACTGGTACCTCCGGTATCGTGCATATCGCTACCAGTACCTGAGGAGAAGGGGCGCGCATGTCATCGATGCCTTCCGCCAGTGTGGTTGCTAGTCCTGCTGTACCTTCATTTAAGACATCATTTAAACCGCGTGAAATTATCACGAGGTTTCGTCTATCAGCGGTAGTTTTGAGTTTTGCGCTTGCTTGCCTCATGACTGCTTTTAGCTTGCGTCCTCGGAACGCTCCTTCTGCAACCCTCTTGTCACCTCCTACCTTCTCTTTCATGGTTTCTGTGCATCGATTTAAATTCGAGTCCCCGGCGGCGTACTTGTAATTGCTGGCCCCACATCTCACGAAAGAAGGAAAAGAAAGAGTGCGAGGAGGACGCCAGCGCAAGCATCAGGACTGCTCTCGCGCTATTGGTTCCTCTCTGTAGAGGACAGCATGCCTATAGGTGACGTGCTGGTGACGCACGCACGTGCCCGCGATAGAATGTGCGGAGTTTTTCCGGCTGTTCCATCGTAGGGAAGCACCCACAACCTGCCGTCGCACTCTTTCTATACCTTTCCTTTCTGCGGCAGCTTGGGCAAGTTGATATGGCTTGACGATAGTTATAGCGTGAGAACAAAACCACGACATAGAGACATGAAGGAGACGTCTCCTCCTTGTCTCTGTGCCGTCGTTTTGTTCTCGCGCTATAACTCTCGTCTTCCCTTCTGCCTTTCTGCATCCCTCTTTCCCTCTCTCTGTAAGAGCTGAGTTGACCCATGCTACCCACAAGAGTTGTGGAAGAGTGACTTTTTTTTGTTTTGTCTAATTGAATCAACCACTACATCATACGTGCCACTGCTGGCATGGTCGACGCTCATGTGCGAATTAAAGTTCGAAATTTCCATCTAACGTTCAATCACATGCATCGTACTTCTGTCACACACCATACCAGTTCCAACTGTCCTTGCTGAAACGCAATTCCGACTGTAATGGCAGACGCCCAGACGGTCACATCTGAAGTAGACGCCAACACATCAAACGTCAAGCGTGTTTCAGTCAACGACGCAGTTCCGAATGACATGGAAGTCTCGCGCACATTTACGTGCGAAATAGACGCCAGTTTGGCCGGCCCATCTGACGTGAAGTGCCTCCTCGTCGACCTCTGCATGAACGGACGCGCACGAGTGCCTCGCCAGCTACAGCAAGGCAGCTCATACGACGATCCAGGTCGTATTATTGGCATTGCTGCTGTCTGTGCTGAAAGCATCGCGCAAGCACTTCCCGTTGACAGTCGGAACCTCTTTGCTCATTGAAGCCATCACCGTGCTATCGCCATCTTTTTTCACTCGCTCGTGCCCTCACCGCACGGTAGCGATCCATCCAAGACACCGAAAGGGCGAGGGTGCTTCGGCACGATGGAACAGCCGTAAACACTTCTCTTTGTTTTCGTGACTCCGCGACGTCGACAGTGACTGCCGGCGTGTATTCGGGAGATCGGTGGCTGAGCGAAAATTCGCCCCATGTCTTTGCTTCAAATGACCATGAAGCGGGCAATCTTAGGGGAGTTAACAATGCCCTCTCCGAGGCTTCCGCGGCGTCTGAATAGGCAGCTCGAGCACCCAACTGAGGTCTTTTCTTCGCTACCTTATTGTTTAACCCAAACCCCGTCCTTCGTTACCACAGATTACTGCGGGGGCTGCACCGCTTAGCCGAGAGAGGGTTTATGGCAGAACGGGGAGCATGGCTGAAAATGAGGTGCAGGTGCGCAAGTTTAGTCGGTGTCCTTGCGTTACCTACGCGCGCGTCACCACCACGTCACTTCCAGAGGCGAACCAATAGTGCGCGAGCCATCCTGAAGCTGGCACTGGCGTCGTCCTCGCACTCCTTCTTTTCCCTCTTTCTTGCGATGCGGGGCCAGCAATTCCAAATACGCTCCTTGGCGATTATCACATGCTGTGACTTTTCAGCTGGAGCGTCCTGCACCAGAGGGTTACTTGCACCTGTGACGCCATCTGCTTTGTCCCCTTCCAGCCCCACCACTACTCTGCTAAGCTGGGCCTTGCGACAAATGAACCGGCTGAACCTGTTTTTTTTTTCAAACTTGCTTGCTCTTTCTTCTCCGCAGTTCTGATTGCCAGTTCCCTACGGTTCTCTCCGTAGGCCGCTCCTCTGTTTACCTTGGCTAGAGCTTCCTCGGCGGACTTCGGCTTTTCTCCTATAGCCCTCGTTTTCTCTTGCTTTGTCGCCAACGCAGTCTCGAGCTCGGTGATTCTCATGAGCAGGTCACTCTAGGTAACCATCATTTTCTCCATTTTTTCCTCGACCTCACATTGCCTACACTTCGCGTCAACCTCTTCTCTTTCCGCTTCTACACTTGGGTCCACTTTCAAACCAACCCCACATCCTGAACACTTCACAGTCTTTTAACCATGTCTTTCGACACCAATTGTCCCTATGACTTGTCTCACTCGATAATTACAAAACTCGAGCCCTGCCGTACGAAATAGAGATAGCCTAAGCTCCACTACAAAACATTGTGCGTTCAATGTACGTGCACCTCCCCCACGGGTTGGCAAAATAAAAAGAACAACAAAAGCAAAAAATTGCAAAAACACACACGCACAATCTAATAAATACCTGGTGACTGACCCCCGAAAAAGCCGTACAATAAAATACGTGCTACAGGGATTTTTACTGCTGTCTTATAATTATAAAGACAAGCTCAAAACGTGCAAAACGACTTATCTGCGCAGTCAATCGGGAGCGCTCAAAAAACACGTCTATCCACCGTGACAGGCAGAACTGAACTGCTGCGGCTTGCTCTAAACGCCACCTGTATTGTTGTTCAGCTCGGAGGAACGCTGGGTGTAGTAAACCAATCTTTGGTAGCAGCAGCGGATCTTTGCACAGCCTACTGAAGCCCTGAATATTGTTTTTACAGGTGAGTATTATCGCTGTTTCTTTCCTTAATATATCAGTTGCATTTCTGCTGCTGCTGCCGGAATGCTTCTTGTATCTTGAAGTCGCCCGCCGAGATAGAAAAAACATTTTAGCGTTAAAAGGAGAGTTTTGAAAAATGTGGACTGCCCTAGACAGGGAGCTACGTAAGAAAATACGAAAAGTAAAGAAAAGCCTGCATTTTATTATTATGAAGCTTGAAGAAATATTAGTTTTGTGCTGAATGCTTGAAAAAGAAAATGCTGTGTTTTAGGCTCAAAATGATGCTATCCAAACTGAATGCAGCCAACATGAGCAGCTTGTTCTGAAGAATGAACGTAGACGTACCGCCCTGGAACAGTATTCGGAAAATCGAATCGTGAAATTAAAAACATTTCTCTCAAGGGAGGTGAGCAGTTGACAAGGGTTGTTTAGAAGATTGGTGAACCCATCGGTCAATTGCTAAGGGAAGATGACATAGATTTATGCCATTACGTGGCTCCTGAGGATGCCTCTTGTGCTAATATTGTTGTGCAGTTCAATAACTGGTGTAAGCGAAACCCAGTGCAAGGAATGGCGAGGAAGTTGCGCTTAACCACAGCTGACATTGGTTTCCGAAAAAACACTTTTGTGTGCGTGAATAAGCACCTTAGCCCTCAGTTGAAAAAGCTACTTGGACAAACTATTGCGCGTAAGAAAGAGGTTAAATGGTGATTTGCCTGAACGAAAGGTGGCAAAACTTTTGCCTGAAGAAATTACAAGTCGAGGGGGCTTCAGATAACAACTGACAGCAATCTGGACAAGATAGTTTAAATTGTTTTGTACCATCTATCAGCAAAAACAAACAAACAAACAAACAAAAAACAAAATCAGGATGGCTGCAGTTTCTTCAACGCCACAGGAATTGAGTCTATTGGTGTCTGATAAAAAGCATTACGTTTGCGTCCTTCATATGAATGCTCAATCAGCAAAAAAAAACAAGCCAGATGAGATAACGATACTGCTTGGACTGTTTGAATTTTCCTTTGACGTGATGGTGGTCACTGAAACGTGGTATTGCCATGAATTGAACGTTCTTCGTATACTTGCATCCCTTGTTTCTTCAACTGCAGTGATAAATTATGTGCTGGAATTATGATTTTAGTTAAAGATATGCTTGAGCAAGAAATAGTTGAGGCTTTTTATCTGGTTACTGACGATTACAATATTCCAACTGAAATTTTTTTAAAGTACTTTTTCTGTAGTATACTGCCACCGCCCCCCCCCCCCCTTCAAATGCAACGTGTTCACCTTTCTTACTTTTCTAGAAATTTTTCTGTCGTAGGCCAATGAAAATAAATATATGATTACTATCGGAAGTGACCTGAACATTGATATGCTAACTACCAGCGCCCATGGGCTTTAACTTTGTGATATGTTGAAGTCAAATGCATTTACGAATGTCATAAAACATCCCGCTCGATTCCATGCCTATTCCTACACACTTATGGACATCATTATAACAAATATCACTAGTACACCTATTTGTTCTGGTGTCCTTAAGACCCACATTAGCGAGCATTTAGCTGTCTATTCAATTTTTAGACAACGGGAACTTAAACTCATGAATGCTAAGCCACCGCCTACACAAAACCGCTACTTATGCGCTAGCACATTCGATACGTTTATTGAATATATATCGAAGATCAAATGATACTCCATTTTCTGTGAAACTGACGCTGACACAGCGTATAATGCCTTCATACAAAGTTCTATTGAAGCCTATAACAA
The DNA here is from genome assembly GCF_043290135.1 of Rhipicephalus microplus. Taxonomy (NCBI): domain Eukaryota; kingdom Metazoa; phylum Arthropoda; class Arachnida; order Ixodida; family Ixodidae; genus Rhipicephalus; species Rhipicephalus microplus. The sequence goes on from NW_027464589.1 coordinate 12,207,471, forward strand.
GTGACTTTCGCTTGAAAGAACAGGGCAACCACGTAAATCAAGAAATATTTGGATTACTTCGGAGTGCCTTAGAGCTAATAAAGTAAAAATGAACTTTATCAGCAATTAGTAAACTGAAGAGAGAAAGAATATTTTGAGATATTTCATAAACAGAGAAATACTACAAATTCTTTATGAAAAAAAGAAAATATTTTAGTAACCTTTTGAGCCTTAAAAAGACTAAAACATCTGAGGCTATCTGAAAAAGACTGAACATGTTGCTTCATTCATCTCGGGATGATGGCAAGTACCCAAATAAACTTACTGTAGATGATGAAGTCCTCATCGTTAAGGACGTTCCTGAAGGAGGAGGAAAGAACTTCATTCCGGGTCCGGCAAGTATGTGGGGTGGGCGAATGGCCCCGCCTAGGTTACGGCCAGTAGTCCTTTAGTCCTTGATTCTTGGTGGCTTCCTCGGCCCGCTGGACGCCCAACATCTGATCTCCGAGGTCGGGGTTGAGCATTGCGGCTTCCCAGTGCGCGCGAAGGTTGTCACCAGAGACCGCATACTCGTTATGGGCACTAATTCCTCTAGATTGCCATAACATATGCTCCAGAGTAGCTCTGGAATCACACCACTTGTAGCTGTTCGTTTTGTATATATCAGGATACATTATATGCGAGAGTGTAGGATTCGAATACGTCCTAGTTTGTAACTTCCGCCAATCGACACACTGTCTTTTTGTTAATTTAGGTGAGGGGGTGGGAATATGCCCCTCTGTAATCTATAATGTTTTGTTATGTCATATTTTATCTGATCATTCTGTCTTCCCACTCCCACTCGTACGCCGCGCCGTAATCACCGGAGGATGCTTGGGCGGCACTTGATAAGGCAACTCGGTCGGTGAGCCCTCGTGCTGCGTCACGTTCAGCCCCGTTTTTGCCGTCCCCTGCGATGGCGTGGGCAGGTGTTCATATAATATATGTATTTCTGGTGCTTGTTCGACACCCTCCATGTAGATTACGTAGTGCCTCCGCAGAGATGCGGCCGTTGGCAAAGTTTCTCACTACCGTTTGAAAGTCATTGACTATCACGGTTGCGTTTGTCTGAGCTACTGCGAACGCTATGGCTACCTCTTCCGCTGTCTCAGTACATGTGGTGCGTATCGTCGCGCATGTCGTACAACGTTTGTTGATATTGATTACGGCTGCTGTAAACCCCCGTCTGCACTTGTATCGAGCAGCGCCTACAAAAACTGCGTCCTTGTCATTACCAAACTTTTTTTGTATTTGCTTTGCTCTGGTTTCTCGTCTGGCCTTATTGTGCTTGGGGTGCATGTTTTTTGGCAAGGGGAATATCGTCATTGTTTACATAGTCTCTCCTGGGATGTCCACTGTGACGCCGTGTTGTGTGTGATACGTTATGCCTAGTCGCTCTAGTTTGTCTTCCTGCTCGTGTCTTGGAGAAACGTTCATATTGCGCCGTACGCCGCGCCTCAATGAGCTCATTTATTGCATTGTGCTGGCCTAGCTGTAGCAGTTTATCCGTGCTTGTGCTAATCGGTAGCTCTATGGCTAGTTTGAATATTTTTTGAATAATGCAGTCTAACTTGATTTCTTTGGCGACTTGCCATTTCAAATATGGCGCTACGTATACTATTCTGCTTATCACAAATGCCTGTACCAACCTTATTGTATTTTCCTCCCTCATGCCGCTGTGGTTCGTTGCTTTCCTTCTTATGAGTCTCATTATTTCGGCTACAGTTGCATCCAGTCGTCTGAGGGTTTCTCCGTTGTTGCCCTTGGCTTCGGTGAGCAGACCCAGTACCCAGATCCTGTCAAAAATTGCTATGGTTTTTCCATCGACTGTTCCTAAGTGTATTTTTTTCTTTATGAGCGGGATCTTGCAAGCAGTTCCCTGGCTTGCGACCTCTACGAGTAGGTCTGTACAACAACAGCTCCGATTTTCCCGCAGAACAGGCTAGCCCAGTACCTTCCAGATACCACTCGACCGTTTCGACTGCTGTTTGAAGCGTTTCCTCTCTTTGCCCATTACTCTCATTTCTCACCCATAGGGTGATGTCGTCTGCATAAATTATATTATGCAGTCCTTCAATTGCTTGGAATTCGGTCGGCAGTCCAATAGGGGCCAGATTGAATAACATAGACAATATTACCGAGCCTTGCGGCGTACCTGAACTGCGCATCTCAATTTCCTTCGAAACTAGGCGTCATGATCTTTGCCTTCCTTCTCGTCAGGAAATTACGCACATAAATGTACGTCCGTTGTCCCAGACCTAGATCGTTTACCCTTTTAAGCACCGTTGCATGTGTTACATTATCAAAGGCCTTCGTCGGATCTAACCCTACAATGGCCTTTGTCGTTTTTCTCGGATTATCTATGATTAGATGTTTTTACTGTAGCATTGCATCTTGCATTGAGAGGTTCCTCCTGAACTCTATCATTGTGGGTGAGAGCGCATCCGGGTTCTCGAGATAGGTAGCTATCTTCTTCGAAATTGCGTGCTCCATGAGTTTCCTCCCGAAAGATGTGTGAGATATGGGTCTCAAGTCCGCAATCTGCAGTTGCTTGCCGGGCTTGGGTATTAACACAATTTTTGCCGTCTTCCTTTGTGGCGGAGTCTGTCCTGTCTTCCAGGATTTGCTAATGAGTTCAGTAAACTTAGTTATAGACTCGTCACCCAAATTGCGTAGCGCGTCGTTAGTTATGCCGTCTAGTCCAGGTGTTCATCAAGTATTGAGTTTTTGCAAGGTGGCCTTAACTTCTGCCTCACCGATCTCGTTGTATAGACCACCGTTTGCCACACCTGTGTAATCATGGTGTGTAACGGGAAGCGCTTGAGTGATGTATATTTTCTTGATTTCATTCAGGAAATCCTGCTCTGTAGCTTGATACGTTTGTATAAACCGATTAATGTTGTGTCTTTCTGCCGACTTGTCCCGTACGGGTTTGACAAATGTCTAAGGATGTTCCACGTTTTGCCATTTCTATCTGGTTGTCCATGTCAATGCGTTTTTCTTCCAACTGATATCTGCACAGCTGCTGGGCGTATTGCTCTATATCCCTGTTCAATTGAGATATCTTTGTGCGAACTGTCTGGTTGTGCTTTTGTTTTTTCAACCTCCGTTGTAAACCTTCCTTAGCTTTCCACATGTAGAGAAGCTTATTGTCTACACACTCTAGCTGCGCCTCCGGTGGCACCGTTTGCGTTGCTGTTACCACGTCTCGTTTCAACTTTTTCGTTCATTCCTCAATACTCTGTATCCTTTGGTCGGGCTCCTCTCTGATGTTTCGGAACTTGTCCCAGTCGACAAGTTTGAGTTGTCTGCCTTTTGCCTTCCGCGGCCCTGCCGTCACCGTTATTTGAAGTATAGAATGCTCGCTTCCGAAGTCATGTTTATGGGTCCATTGCATGTGCAGTATGTTTTTGGTGAACATAAAATATGGCGTGGTATCGGCGCAAACGCTAGTACCTGTTCTTGTAGGAATTCATTGATCGGTCGCGACCGTCAGGCCCTACTCCTGTGCGTCCAACTACAAGTTCCTGCCTTTCTAGGTTTCGATCCTGTATCCTCATGCACCAAGCGGGGCGTTCAAATCTCCTCCAATCACTGGTGCTCGGTTGCTCGTTATAGCGATGGTTTTGCGAAAAGCGTGCAGAGTTAGTGTTTTCTGCATTTAGAACTGCTGTAGATATTTGATACAAAAAGACTGTTCTCTGCTTTTCACAAGGGTTTGAGTTCAAGAAGAATGTGATTTATTGCCTTAATTTCCGTGTCGTGTTGCACCACCGCGTGTTTTCGCTTAACCAACGCTGTTAATATCTTTGTCTGTCCATCAGCACTGCCGAATGACTTATATCCCGATAATTTCGCTAGCCCATGCGTTTCTTGCTCCATTATAACATCTGGGGTGCTGGTGTCTTAAAGACGTTGTTGCAAAATGTATCGTTTTAGTTTAAATTTTTGATAATTCCATTGCCAAATTGTGTAGCTATTTTGTCTGTCCATGGCGGCGTTACAGGCTCTCCGATCCCTCGGTGGGCACCAAGGTCCTAGCGTACGGCTTGAAAGACGTCTTAACTGAGCCCCCCCCCCCTTCCCCCACTTGACTCCAATCCCAATATTGCTAGCTTGGCGTCGAAATCACCCACCATTTGCTGCACTTTCTGCAATATCGTCTTGCCTAGCGCCTCGTTTTTTGCCTCTATGTTTGCCTAAAATCTAACTTCTTGTTGTTCGAGTTTAGTTTGCAATTTCCTTTCAATCAGTTCTATTTTGGCTTCCATGGCGTTTGCAAATTGCCCGTCTTTCTTGTGGCGTCGCCACTGCTTTAGATTTCTTTACCACATTTTTAACCGGAGCATTCTCTGGTTTACGTTTAATGGGCGTGAGGGCTGCTACATTTCCATCCATTGCTGCGCTTTTTTTTCTTCGTTATATCTTGTGAGGTTTTCTCGTCGCGCGTAACCCCTCCGTTTTTCAGAAGGCCATTTTTTTCCCTGAGTTTTCTAATCTGACTCATAAATGCAACATTGTTCTGCCTGATCTGCGCCAATTTGTTCTCTAGCGCCTTAATCCTACATTGAATAGCAGCCTCTGCCTCCACGCGTGCCCCGGAAGCTACGTCAGCCCAGCTCACCTGGAAGGGTCCCGCGGTGCCACAGACGCTGCTCGGTCCTTTTGGGCTTTGGGATCCTCCCCCCTCCAGTGGTCAGGGAGACCCGGTATTGCCGGTCTTGGATCTACTCCTCGGTCTGGACCTCGACATGGATGCGGTGGTAGTGAACGTAAAGCGGCATTTGTCGTTTGCTTGAAGCTTGGGGAAGGCTTCTGGTCCGGATGCGTCCCGCGTCCGATGTTCCGATCGTTGACTTGAGTCGCCCCATGCTTGCCTGTGAATTGCTTCTGATTCCGTCTCGTAGTAAATCGCTTCGTCTTTCTTTCGTCAGACTTGTTCCCAGCAGCGTCGTTTCACCAGGTACGGTACCTTGAATCGGGTCTTGCAATGGTGATCTGCCGTCGGGTTGTCTTTTCCACACAGCTGGCGCTTCACTTCGCACTTGTGGTCCTGCGGTGGGTTTTTAGTCCTGCACCCTCTGCATATTCTTCCGTTCGGGCTCGGGCAGACGTCAGCTCTGTGACCAAGACGTCCACACTGGTAGTGCACGTCTATTTTCTTGCCGTATAGTGAGCACTTGACCAGTGCTCTGCCGTATCTCACATAACTTGAAACGCGATGCCCATTGAAAAGGGCGATGGCGTTCGTGGTGTTTCTCATTCTCTTGGCTATGAGGACCGTCAGATTTCTCCGTGTTACTAGCATTTCCACTATCTCTCTTGGAGACACGTCCTGTGTTATTCCTCGGATCACCACTTCAGATGTATCTTCCGGAGCTGACTAGTACGCATTGGCATCGAATTCCTTGTCCCCAATCTTTATTTGAGTGATGTTTCTGTATTTTTCGGTGCGCTCCTTTGATGGTGTGCTGACCACTAGAATGTTCTGTTTAGAGTTGGCACATGCCGTGTCTTCTCACGATTCATTCCTGGGTATTTTAGCGGCATTGGCGACGCAGCATTTTAGACGATTGATCCCGTAGTCAGCGACCTTGAAGCAGTCACGTGGGCGCACAATTATCTTGTAATCTTCCTTTGGCAGATGGGGCATCCTGTTCGCAGCCACAATTTGTCTTGCTTTGTGTCCCTTCTTCTTCCTAATACTGACCGCGTTCTCACTTAAGAAGTGCGTTTCTTGGTCTTTGGCTTCATGCTTTGTGGTTTCTTTGTTGGCTCGTCCTCTTCTGTTCACAAGGCGCCAACCTGCTTCGTTCTCATACTCTTTTTGTGTGATATTCTCGCCATCCACGCTCATCGTAGCATCGTAGCTATCCTGTGGCATTAACCCGAGAAGACGCCGCCTTGAGGGGGCTCAAGATGCCAGCGTCCGTTGGTCAGGCCAAGCGAATTATGCACAGTAGCAGGACGGAACAGCGCCTTGCGTTTGTCGGTGTTACAGAAAAGTGGTCGCTGTGCCGAAAACCAGCCGTCCACTTACTTGAGAGTGAGACCACGGGGTGCCGTGGAACTTCAACTTTCTTAGCTGTAAGAAAGCGTTGGTCAATTTTTAGATTTTACGCCGAGAATCCCTCAAAATCTGCGGAGCCGACGCGACACGCGTGTCTGCACTCCGTGGCCCCCTGGCGTTCTCCCAGGATGTTCCTGAAGTCTTCAATAAATTCTTGACCTCTATCTGGGAGAGCTCGCATGATAATAGCTTTGCATGATTCATGGGTACGCAAATAGACAATAGTGCATTTGTGTTTCCGATCAATATATGCACACGAAGTTACAACTGAGTTCATGTCGCTAAATTTTAGCAGGTGTTGCGATGTAGACGGCCTCGCAATACACGCTGTCAAGCACGTCATTCCTGTTATATCGCCTATATTAGTAAACGTCAATAATCTAATCTTCTAATTGAGCACCTTTCCTCGTCGTTCTCAAACGGCGGAAGTTTCGGTTATTTTCGAAGGCGACAAAAACATAGCATGTCGAATTAAAGATCCATTTCTTTTCTAGGTGTATTTTCAGAAGTAGTTAAAAGGACTTTTCATAAACGAGTAGGGTTATTCTTAACCACGCACCATACCATCACGCCTTCTTATTTTGCTTTTACAAAGCAGCACTCCACAGAAACTGCTCTAATATTTCAAAAGGAAATATTACTCGATGCTTTTGAATAACAAATATATACACTTGAAATTTTTGTGGATTTTTCAAAGGCTTTTGAAAGAATTAGCATACAACTCTAATTATAAAACTAGAACACTATGGCTTTCGGGAAGCTTTCTAAATGTCAACAAAACATATTTGGTGCTCCGAAAGCAAAAGGTAGCACATGATGTCTACACATATAGTTTTAGAAAGCGGTTTCATGGCATGCCCCAAACAGTATCCCTGGTCCTCTCCTGTTTATTATATGCGTCAAAGACCTGGTGAACGTCGATATTGATACAACTTCGATTAGTTATGCAGATGATACCAGTTTACTTTTTAAGGGCCAGGATTTGAATAAACTTGAAATCAAAGCAAACGGTGTCTTAGAAATGCTGAACAGTTGAAGCAAAACAAATTCACTAATTATAAACACATCAAAAACGAAATGTTTCTTTTTTCGCCCCAAAAACAAGCCCGTAAGTTAGGATTTGGCCTTAAGGATTGACTTCGAATTCATCAATATTGAGCATCAGGTGAAAATGCTAGGAGTAGTTTTCAATGAGAGAAAACTATGGAATGAACAACCTCATCTTATTCGCACTAAAGTTTCCCGTACTGAAGGTGTCCTATCCCGTTTTCGTTTCCTTTTGCCGCAGGAAATTGATTTGATATGTGAGGTTTAAGGTCCCAAAACCACCATATGATTATGAGAGACGCCGTAGTGGAGGGCTCCGGAAATTTTGACCACCTGAGGTTCTTTAACGTGCGCCCAAATCTGAGCACACGGACCTACAACGTTTCCGCCTCCATCGGAAACGCAGCTGCCGCAGCCGGGATTTCATCCCGCAACCTGCGGGTCAGCAGCCGAGTACCTTAGCCCCTACACTACCGCGGCGGGGCTTGACGCAGAAAATAAACTCCTACTATATAGTTCTTTATTTTTATCTACATTAGGTTACTGCCTTTTTGTGTGGGGCACCACAAGCGAAAAGAACTTGGGCTGCATGTATAGATTACAGAAAAGAGCTGTGCGCCTAATTGCAGGTATTTCACGCGATGAGCAAACGAGACAAATTTTCGAAGCCTTTATAATCTACAACAAATATCTGACATGTACAATTCAGTTTTAATGTAGTGATGTACTTCTCGAAGGAAGCGTGATTCTTTTGTCGCTGATATAGCGCGTTTGAAACCCTACACGTGCTCCTATATCACAGGAACCACTTGAGAGTGGAAGATCCCTTACACGCGTCCTAATTATGGTCGACACATGATGTGGCACTTACTGTTGCTAACACTAAAGAGTTGCCCGTAATATAACGTTCCTACTTTTCGTTTTGAACTCAATATTTGCTTTTAGATAGTGTAAAAACTGTTGCTGTTGCTGTGTTGTTCAATGTTGCGAAAGCCCCTATCAAGCCGAGATGGCTTTTTGCTTTCACCCCAGAGCTTTACTGTTAGAATTTTTAAATGTCTATCTTGATGTTGAAGTAAAGTTTGAATTTTAATGCATATGACTGGTGAAAACATCATAATCGTGACATGAGTGTGATGTAATAACGCGAAAAAATACCACAATTATAGTGGTCTCGCGGTCATTTCACTAGCTTCTCAAATACGAAGTTTGGTATTATGGGACGTTATTTATTGGCGAAGGCAAACATATTTGACAGATTAAGAGCTCTTTCTTGATTCGGTGAATGATGGTGCATGGCTGTTATTGGTTGTTGGACCGATTTGTCTGGTTAATTCCGATAACCAGCGAGACTGTAGCCTTTTATATAGTTGCGCGGTTCCCAGCAACTTACAACCTTCTTAGAGAGACAAGCGGCTCCTAGCTGCACGAAACAGAGCAATAACAGGTCTGTGATGCCCTTAGATGTCCGGGACCACGCGCGCGCTACACTGAAGGAAGCAGCGTGTCTTTATCCCTGTCTGAAAAGACTGGGTACCCCGCGGAACGTCTTTCGTGATTGGGATAGGGGCTTGCAATTGTTCCCCTTGAACGAGGAATTCCCAGTAAGCGCAAGTCATAAGCTCACGTTGATTACGTCAATGCCCTTTGTGCACACCGCCCATCGCTACTACCGATTGAAGGATTTAGTGAGGTCTTCGGACCGATGTCTGGCGCGGCCTTTCGGTTGCGGCGGTCTGTTGGAAAGATGTTTAAACTTGATCGTGTGGAGGAAGTGAAAGTCGTAACAAGCCTGGTGCACACATGAGAATCATGGCAGGCGTGTCATGTAATATTATGACTACCTGCCAGCTCATCATACGCTCACCGCCGTTTCGCTAGCTTCACATATACTAAATTTGGTGTTACGTGATGTCACTAAATAACAAATGTATATGACTTCTGCAAACATGATAAACATGCTCACATAGAAACCAACTAGCCCTAACTAAAGTACTTCTCGAGCAAATGATAAACATGGCAGGAGTCTCATGTATTAACATCACAAAATACCACTCATGATGCGCTCGCGCCCCTATCGCTTGCTTCACATATACCAAATTTTGTATCACATGATGTGAATAAATGACGAAGGCAAATGACACGTCTAAAAACTATAATCTTTATATGTGGGTTATGTGAAACAATATTACAAGCTACGCTCATAGCTTGCTCGCGACCGTTTCGCTTGTTCCCCATACGAAATTTGGTATCACGTGACGTAAATGGACGACGAAGGAGAATGACATGTGTAAACATGATAATCATGATATGCGTTTCATGTGAAACATAAATCCATGGTACGCTCATAGCGTGCTCGCGGCCGTGTCACTAGCTTGACATATACAATATTTGGTATCAGGTGACGTGTACACACCACGAAGGTAATTGACTTCTACTGGCTTCTACTGACGTATCGTGTCGATGGTGTGCGACGGGTGCCTTCCATATAATAAAAAGAAAGGTGAAAAGCCAGTAGTGCTTTGAGGGGCGGTATTATATGCGTAGGTCACGAAAGGTAGATTGGCAACCCAATTTGTGTGATCGGTGGTGACGTACTTGGAGAGCATGTCACCGAGCGAACGGTTGAAGCGTTCGGTCAGGCCATTCGTCTGCGAGTGGTAAGCAGCAGTTTTGCGGTGAACAACGTTGCACTCTTTGAGAATGGCTTCAACGACTTCAGTTAAGAAGACGCGGCCTCAATCGCTGAGCAGTTCCTGAGGTGAACCGTGTCGCAGCATGAATTGTTGGACCAGGAAGGAGGCCACATCGCTCGCCGTAGCAGCGGGGAGAGTGGCAGTTTCGACGTATCGCGTGAGGTTGTCTACAGCGACATTGGCCCAGCGGTTAACAGCCAACGTTAGTGAGAGTGGCCCTCATAAATCGATGCCAACGCGTCAAAACGGCCTGGCAGGGCAAGGTAGAGGTGGCAGACCTACCAGCGACAGGTGCGTTGAAGTTTTGCGGCGCTTTTGATCTATGCAGGAGCAAATGAATATCTGCACGTAGCGGTACATGTCGTGCCAAAAGTACCCTTGGCAAATGCGGTGATAAGTCTTCGATACCCCGGAGTGCGCGATATGCGGATCAGAATGAAAAAAAAATCGCATATGTCAGAGCACAGACTGCTGGGTATAACTAGTAGCCACTGGGGGCCATCACTGTTGTAATTGCGTTGGGGGAGGAGGTCGTCGCGAACGGAGAAATGGAGGGCTTGATGAAGCAACGCGCGAGTGGATGAAGTGAATGGATCAGCCAGCAAGTCTATCAGTGAGGCAATGCATTGATCCTTGTGCTGTTCAGTAGCAATGACATGAATGCTAATGTAAGAAGTGGCAAGGTGAGACGCTGAATTGTGGGCATTGTCGTCAGGCAAGGGAGAGCGCGACAAGGCGTCGGCGTCAGCATGTTGCTTTCCGTTGCGGTACAGCACGCGGATGTCGTAGTCTTGCAAGCGAAGTGCCCACAGGGCTAGACGGCGTGAGGGATCTTTCAATGACGACAACCAGCATAGTGTGTGATGTTCGGCGACGACATCAAACGGGCGAACATACAAATAAGGTGAGAACTTTGTAAGGGCCCAGACAATTGCCAGACATTCTTTCTCGGTGAAGGTGTAATTAGTCTCGGCTTTTGTAAGCCTACGGCTTGCATACGGCACGACATATTCCGGGAACCTTGATTTGCACTGCGCAAGGACAGCGCCCAGGCCGACACCACTGGCGTCCGTGTGTACCTCTGTAGGGTTCGTAGGGTCGTAGTGGTGGAGTATGGGAGGTGATGTCCACAAACGACGGAGAATCGTGAATGCGTTGTCGCACTGTGCTGACCACGAATGGAGAGGCCCGTTACTTCCGAGGAGTTTCGCCAGTGGCGATATGATAGTCGTGAAGTTTCGAATGAAGCGCCGAAAGTAGGAACACAGTCCTATGAAACTGCGCAGTTATTTGGCAGATGTCGGCTTGGGGAACTAGGTTATGGCCCGAAGCGTGGCTGGATCGGGGACAATTCCGTCCTTGGACAGGACGTAGCCGAGTACTGTCAGCAGCGAAGCTGCAAATCAGCACTTTAGGTTCAGTTGCTGACTGGCGTCTCTCAGACGCGTTAAAATATGCCGCAGACGTTGAAGATGCATGGAGAAGTCCGCAGTGAAAACGACGACGTCATCGAGGTAGCACAGGCACGTGTGCCATTTCAGGTCACGCAGAACGGTATGCAGCATGCGCTAAAGGTGGCGGGCGCATTGCATAGCCCAAACGGTAAGACGTTCAATTCGTACAAGCCGTCGCGGGTGACAAAAGCGGTCTTCGGTAGAGCGTCCTCAGCCATAGGTACTTGTCAGTACCCTGAGCGCAAATTGAGGGATGAGAGGATTCGGCTCCGTGCAGGCTGTCAATCGCGTCATCTACCCGTGGTAGTAGGTACACGTCCTTACGAGTGATCTTGTCGAAGCGTCGGTAGTCTACACAGAACCTCACTGAAGCGTCCTTCTTCGCGACGAGAACGACAGGAGACGCCCAGGGGCTGTTAGAGGGTCAAATAACATCGCGTCGAAGCAGTTCGTCAACTTGCTCGTTCATTGCACGGCATTCTGTGGGGGATACGTCATATGGACGGTGCAGCAGTGGTGTTTATGCGCCTGTGTCGATGCGACGCGTAACGGCGGGTGTGCGACCGAGAGAAAGTTGAGTGACATCGAAAGAAGAGCGGAATTCTTCTAACAGGCTCAGAAGCTGGGAACGCTAGAGCGGCGTAAGGTTGTCGGGAATGGAGGGACCGAATACGTCAGGGAATGATGAAGCAGATATAGAAACAGCACTAAGCGTACTGGAACTTTGGCAGTGCGTGTCAACGGGTTAATCTATGACTTGTGCGTCTTCGATGGGTTCCACGCTGCCGAGACATTCCCCTCGCACCAACGTAACACTGTACGGGAATGAGTTCAAAACAAAAATAGTGATGCAGCCGTGAGTGACTTGCACGGCCACGAAGGGAAGCAGCACGCCTTTTCTGGTGAAAAGACGATGAGATGGCGAGAGGAGTGCAGCGGTGTCGGAAAGACTTGCGCAGTAGACCAACACCGCCGCGGACGAGATTTCAGGCACTTGCGTGTCGTCTCTGACGAGTAACTTGATTGGAGCAGATGGACTGTTGGCTGGCGTCAAAGAAGAAAATTGTGTGAGCTCTATTTTTGCTGGTGCGCTATGAATGAAGGCGTCGTGGCGGGAGAGGAAATTCCATCATAGGGTGACACCGTGAAAGCATGAAGGAATTATGATGAATTCAATGGCGTTTATCACGTCCTGAATTATGAGGCGGGCTGTGCACATCACTGTAGGGTGAATGCTTTGGGCGCTGGCTGTATGGAGGGAGAGACCGGAAAATGGCGTGGTCACTTCGCGCAGTAATCAGCTAAGTTTCGCGTCCATGACGGATATGGCGGCTCCAGTATCTACAAGAGCAGAAGCACGAACACCATCCACATGCACATCTATCACGTTAGATGGGCTTTCCTGAGGGCTTCCGCAGTTCGACAGCGTCGCAGCCCTTGCTTCGTGGGCTGCAACGAGTAGTTTCCTGGTCAGTTTCGAGTTAACGTGGGCGCATAGGTGACAGTGACAACGGTACGATGGTGGCATAGGCTGCGGTTGGTCATAAAAGCGGCTCGATCAGCTGGGAAAGTTGGAGGCGACCTGCGGTTGCTGCACACGATTGAAATAGCGTACTACGTGACCGGCGCAACCACAAGCAAAGCAAATTGTCAGAAGGGCGCCGTCGGTTCGCGGGTCCCATCTATTTCGCAGAACGCGATGTGCGAGCCGGCTGCTGATATGACTGCATAGTGGGCTGCACTCGGGGCACGCGGATGACGTCGGCATATGGAGGCGGCACAGTTTCTCCGAAGGCCTGGGGCCTGGCGATGGTTTTGGTGTTACCTAGGCGGCCAGTTACAGGAATCGGTGGGGGCAGCCTGGCGACAACTTGGACGTAGTTGAGTGCCGCAGATACGGGAGGCGGCTGGTGGTATTCAGCAACGACTTCCGCAATTTTCTGCTGAATCGCTTGGCGGAGGGGAGGCAAAAGTGTCCTTGACGGCTGTTGAGCATGTTGTGGAGAAGCAAAAAGCCAGTAAAGAGACCTGGCGGGCAACTTCCTCCCGCACGAATGACCTGATTTCGGCGAGCAAGGCTGTGTGGTCAGGAACTGTTGACAAGGCAGAAAAATCAGCGTCACGTGAGGGCGAACGACGGGTCATCAAGGGCTACCGCCGCCGCTCCTCGTAACTTTGGCATAGTGTAATGGTTTCTGCCACAGTACTAGGGTTCTTGGCCAGGAGCATGGTGAAGGCATCTTCAGCGATGCCTTTTAGAACATACGTGATTCTGTCAGCCTCTGACATGTTCGCGTCCGCTTCCTTGCACAAGTCAAGGATGTCCTCGATATAACTTGTGAAGGACTCACCGGTTTGCTGTGCTCGTTCGCGTAACCGCTGTTCGGCTTGCAGCTCATGAACAGCAGGACGGTTGAACACGTCGACGGCGGTGGTTTTAAAGGCGGACCAAGTCGGGAAATTGGATGTGTGGTTGCTGTCCCACACCCCGGCCACACCCGTGAGGTAGAAAAATGAGTTGCCGAGTTTACCTGCCTCGTCCCAGTGATTGGGTACGCTGACGCGTTCATACATGGCAAGCCAGTCCTCGACGTCGGTGCCATCCGCACCGGTGAAGACAGGAGAGTCGCAGATGCAGAGGACACCGGAACATGGCGTCGACTCAGCAGGAAGCGTTTGCTGAGCGGCGTCTTGGTGCATGGTAGAAGGCTTGGTGCGGGATGGAAGCAACAAGGGCATCGAATGTGAACCGAAGGTGTTTGAAGGGCACAGCACTCTCCACCAAATTGTTAAGACGTTTATTGGCTGGCACTCGGCGCTGATGCGCAACAGCGACAGCAAATGCGGGGACCGACTCTCTGCACGAGCTGCTCTTCTTTTTACGAAAAGGGTGCCCACTAGAAGGCGCTGGAAAATGCGACCCACTGTTCGAAGGCTTCGCCACAGTGTTTTTGGACCCTTAGGTCTAGTAGTTTGTGGGCATGGTCACGTCTGTCGACATTGGCAAAAGTTTCAACCGTCTGCTGGTGAAAGTTGGTCCATGTGGACAGGCTGCCTTCTCTGTTCTCGTACCCAGTACGAGCGCTGTCACCAAGATAAAAGTAGGCCCGGCAGAGTTTTTCCTGAGCTGACCACCGGTTGGTCTTCGCAACACGGTCATGATGATCTAACCAGTATTCTACCTCTACGTGGGCGCCACCACCAAAGCGTTCAGGCTTCAGCGATTGAAAAAACATTACCTGGGATGGAGCTGAAGGGCTGGTGCCGAGAAGTACAGACTGGGAGCTGCTGTTAGTCATTTCTAAATGTCTTGTAGAGGGCTTTTGTGAGAGGTAGAAGTCTGGAGGAAGACCTCGTAGCCGACGACTAAATCAATAGATAGGGGTTGCAATAGGCCCGTCCGGGCTGGATGAACGGCTCCCACTAGGGGTGTGAAGCATCGGGCAGCGTCGCGGCCCAGCACCTCTACCAGTGTCGCAGTGCAACGCGAACATAAGATGACAGCAACTTACAGCAGTGAAAAGAGCGTGTCCAGGATCACCTGTACAGCAAGAGGCCTGCTTTGTTGTCGTCCCGAAAACCGTCTGACCCACTATATCGAATCTACAAAACATTTCTATCGTTTTTCATATACACACGTGTCAATATATTCGTTCATAGTTTACGAGAAAAAAGTTTCATCTAGTTGAAATCTCAAACCACGGAATAAGTATGTTTACGAACCATATGCTGTAAAAATTGTTATTTACAACTTCTTTGACTGGGTATTACATTTATTTTGAACTGAAGCCCTTGTTCTGGTACATCCCTGCGTATTTTATGGGAAGAAACAACCAATAATTTGAACACGTTCGTATTTACAATGGTAATTTGAATTAGGAGTCACCTCGCTTTTGTGCCTCATTGCACGAACGAGCCCAGAATGATCACGCAAATTACTCATTAGTTTAATATGTGTAAAACAAGTGTAGCATTTGACATTCATGTACAATTTTATGGTTGTGTTTTCTGCATGCAGTTGCTGGTGTATGGGTGGCAAGGCCCTGTCAGAAAATATTTACATTTAGCCCTGTCCTCTCAGACAATTTAAATATTGTTCTAGTTATGTAGATTAAGAAATAGTATAATGTCACAAATTTATCTCTGAAGCACTTGCGAAGGATGGATTTGAGAAAGACAGGAGATGGGTGTGGCAAGACAAACAACCTTTATAACCTGAACGGAAAAAAACCGATACACTGAAGTAGTATTGAACGCATAATAACTCAATAACACTCAATAAACAACTAACGCTGATAAATCAATAACAATCCGCGTACATGGTAAACCAATACCATCTAGCTCAATGATCTGTGCTACTACATGGTCAAGCCAAACTGACTGTTGCTTAGTCAATGCCTGATACTAGCCCTAGCCGCTAGTACTAAGCCAATATAGCGTCTCAACAATACAATGTTCATAAAGTTCGTCGCCTTTCCACGTCGACTTATACCGAGCTTGTGGACGCTTAATCGAGTCCTTCATCGTTGACGGGCTGCTCGATTTTATACGATCACCATCGGTTGATTCCGCCGAACGAACCGCTCGTCCTCATCACCGGTGTCTTGGTCCTCGTCTCAATCTTCGGCCTCGCAAGACTAGGCTTAGCTCCTCATGGGCTTCCCTGCTGACGAGTCCACTCTGCTGACTGACGTGGGCTGCTACCATCCCGACGCGAAGTGGGATAAGCTACAAGTTCACCAGAAATAGTTTGGTAAGAGAGCGGCCAGTCCGGGCAGCCTAACTCAGGACACCCGGGGTCAACGGCCACTTTCCGCTCCTCTCATGCCGACATCCTTTAGAACCGAGTGGCTATGCTGCTCGCGTCACTGTAGCAACGCTGGATTACCACGTCTTCGCAGCTCAGAACCCCAACGCACAGTGCCAGCTCATCCTTTGGGATTTTTATTCACTGCTCAGGTCGCGTTCCGCGAGCCTTTTTTTGACCAATCTCCTGCGTCGACAAGGCTGATGTGCGTTCCCTCGGGTGACTTTGTTCTCTTCGTGCAGCGTCGTAGCGCCTTCACGTTCGGTACGCACCTGTTGCCTCTCCTTTACGCATCACATCTCAACTGAGTGTGTTTACTCGGGCATTTAAATGAACGTGTTCTAGAGCACAAAAGGCTTTGTATTTTTAATTGGGGCTCACTGCTCTTGCGCATGAAAGTCACTGCTTGTTTCTTGCGTATCACTTACAGACCAATAATTTTTGTTCGCTGTCAGAAAATGAACTACTTCTACAAAATCACCTGCCAAGAACATGTAGGATCGCCTAATTGGTGGGAACGAGTCCTGAGGTGGCTTGTCTGGGTTCTGTCCGCACAATAGTGCGTGGTGTCTGTAAAAACTACAGCTTGCCCAATAATTCAAACTCCACATTATTTGAATAGTATCATAGTTTCTTTTGAGTGCCAATCAACACGCTTTTAATGTATAAAAATAGGGGACGAAGTAAGTGGTTCTTTAACAGCTACTAAAGACTACCATAGGGAAACGATAAAATTTTTACAGGCAAAGGATACCAAGGAGACACGGTCCCTGCAATGCCGTTCATGACGTGCTAATTGGGGGTATTCCGAGCCCTTCATTGGGAACAGGAACAAGAGATATTGAAAACACTTCAGTGATTGGTTCATTGCTCTGCCATAATGAGTGACTAGGAGGACAAATTGGAGCTTATGGTTACTGAATTTGACAGGAAAAGCAGAATGGTATGCCGACATTTTTTTTTCCGGAAAGCAAATTTGGTAGAGTCTCGGGACTGCATCTGAAAGGTGTCGTTTGAATGGCTTGCGATAAACTTATGTGTAGTTTAAAGAGTGACCTTAAAGGTTACACGACATAAGCCAAAGTAAAGAAAAAGAAAAAAAATGTCGTGTATCCTTACGTTCACCAACTACCACATAGACTTAAAAAGGTGGGTGAATGGCATGGCATTGAAGTGGTTTTTGCTGCTAAGAATAAGGTCGGCAGTGTTTACGCGGCGGGGCGGAAACGCGTCGAAAACGCTCTGTTGACGAGGAGTGCATGCTTTAATAGTCACAAAATTATGTTCGTAGAGTGGGCAGTTTGAGTTGTGTACAGCGTACTATTCCTGTGCGTATGCGTTTATTTTGGTCAGACGGGGCTATGGGTCAACTGTAGACTGAGGGAGCACCGAAATTCCCTTCGGAGTATCGCACTTTCGACACACTTGGCCATCCACTGCCGAGACTGTGGATGCAACCCAGACTTTTTGAGAACGAAGGTTCTTTTCCGCCACCGTGACCAACTGACAAGTATAATTTTTGAAGCCTACACAATTCTAAAGGCAGGCAAAAACTGCGTCGGTGAACCATCAATCGCTCTCCTTGATAAAGAATTATCATTTCTAGATTATCGCCACTTACGTTCTGAGCGCAAGTTGCCTCGTGTCTGCAGCATTTAATTTAGTTTATTTAATTTCTTTAGTTTTGTCGCCGTGCAAGAGCATGCGTGAATAACTGTATATATACGATATTTATTCAATAATTTTTTAGTTGAAAGTCAGCGCTTGTCCTGTGTCCTCCTACTTCTCTGTTTTCGTTTTTCGCGCTATTTACTTTAAAAATAAATCGTTACCAACCTGGCCATTTTTGAATACATGAAACACTTTTGCAGCCAAATGTGACACAAAACAGTCAGAAACTCAAAAAGGTGTTAACTCTTCTCAAAACATCTGTGCAAGCAAAGGTAATAATTGTTTATCGTCAGGTTTTTCGGAACTCCGCAAAGTAGACAACAAAATGGCGGAATGCGTTAACGATGATACTCGCCACAACCAAATATTAAATTCCAAAATTACTTTGTGTTTTTAAAACCATAAGCTTTTTACTTAAAGTTCCTGCCGCCCGGTTCTTGGCCGACTCCCTCTGTGGGTTTGCGCCAGAGTAACAAGTATCATCATCATCATCATCATCATCATCACCACCACCACCTTATAATCGGCCAATCCCCTCCCTTGAGTAGGAGCCACTTGCAGAGAAAGACAACAAAAAAAATATGGGCGGAATTAATTATGAGCCGCGAAGTAGGATATGCTAATTTTTATGATATTGAATCTTCCAAATCGCTCAATATGTAGATGGGGGTCATTTAAGTGCGATGAGTAGCTGTGTATCCCGAGCACGAAGACTTGCTATTGAGCAGTTCATGCGCTGTAATTAATACGTGGTTGCTGTTCGTTAGCTTTACAAAAAGAACTTGCACTAACAGGGCTAAATAAATAAATGTGTTAACATTCACGACATTTCACGTTACAACAATTAGGTCCTGGTTTCTTGTATTTAGTACACAGAGCCACGTTTCTTTAGGTTGTAGTGACTACAAATCTACGAGAAACAAAATATCTGCTTGTTGAAAAAAATTCAGGGCTAAAAAGATAAAGACTAGCAGACTGGATTCTAAGAAAAAAGCAAGCGTGAGAACGGCTAGATGATAGTTAAATGGGCAGATCAGAAAATGTCTGTTTGTATAATCATAGGAACGGAGGAACTATATAACCAGGTTTGTAAAAAAAAACATGGGGAAGTTGTTTCGCTTTCAGTGGGCATCGTGGGGTTGAGAGTGGGGAAATTTCAGCCTCAAGATCACTGCGTTCACTCGTATTTTTGAGATTCGATGACTCTGTAATTATGCTCTATTCATAGTGTTTAGTCCTCAGATATTGAATTATGCCTCAGGGTTTTCCACTTTCAATGCGAAGGCTGGTAATAATTTCTGAATGAACGTTTAGTCTTGCGGTGATTTGACGTACGGAGTGCAATGTTTTTCCACGAATATCATTTCGCATCTCTCCACAGAATAAAACAATGAAGCTTGTTTTTCTTTTCTTTAAAAATTAATATAATTTGACGCATAAGCAGAGATGCCACTGACTTTCAAGCAAAAGTGACCAAACAACGAGCAGGAAGCCACCAAATGTCGCCATTTTTCTCAAAACATTGCCCTAAAGTCGTGACTCTTGATGTGTTTGTCATGCCTAGTAAAAAAAACCGCAAATTAGGTGTAGCACCGTAAAATACACTACTATCGAAAACCCTAAACTATATTCACTCTTTTCGTTACCAGTTCATTTCTCCGGTTTCCTATGGGAGTGCTTAGTCAGCGCCTCCTCTATTTTTTCCAGTGCTTGGGCGAAGGAGCGTTTTTCAATGGGTAGCGGCTGTTAGTGCTAGTGCGGTGCTTTGCCGCCAGATGCCGCAGCTGGAGTAGAGATGCCGCCGCGTCGTCTCTCCCGCAAACGAATGCCGCGGCTGCATTCGAAGCTGCTATACGGCTCGGTTTTTGGCTGTAATGGCATTGTTCAAGGTGTAATGGGAAACGAGAATCATGAAGCACTTGTTCTAGGCACTCAGCTCATTTCAAAGGCTTGAGGCGTTCGTGACTGCTTGATCTAGGCACTTGCACGTCATCTGCTAGCAAGGCTGATGCCAGATAGCTCATGCAAGTAATCTGCGGAAGATCGTTTTGTCACCGTGGTGTTCGCTAGACTGAGTTGCTTTTTTGGCTAACTGAAAGTCGATTTTTGAGAGAAGTCTATGCCAGGAGCTAATATTAGGAGCTTGGGGGCCTAATGTTCCCCGATGCTTGCTTCTCTCCAGGGGCGTAGAACATTTTGCGCAAGCCTGGAGTTCATGCACCAAATAGCACAAAATGTCACTAGACTGCTTTCAGGGATATAGGTCATTATCCATTTGCTTCTCAAAGCCTGACATGTGTTGCAACCGAGAAAAAAGCAAGTGTCAGAAAATGAGGAATTACGGCAGGTGACTTCACCATGTGAGAGCTTAAGCAATGAAATCATCGTTAAATAGACAAAAACAGCTCCTTATGCAGAGATTTTTGCGATCATTGCCTGTGTTTTGAAGAGGCGTTGTTAAACTCAGAAGTCTGACACCGACTCTCAGCTTGAGCCAAGGTGACAAGGCATAAAAAACGCGGCCTGTGGTCAGCTGATTCAGCTTGTATGTGTATTCGTGGACGAATTGTCGTAGCCTTAATATTCGGCTGCTCAGGTGTTTTTTTTTTTTTGCTTCCCTCTGACATCTTAATTCGGTAGCAACCAGAGTAGAGACGAAGTGGCTGCGTGGAGCCCATGGGTTACCGTTCGGCCTCGGGGCGTAATGTAAACGTCGCACACGGCAGTGATCGTAAGGCAGTGTTTCTGCTAGACTCATTTGCTGACTGTTCGGATGCAGCGCACTGCTCTTTAGTGATTCCAATTGCCATGTTGCAAAACATGATGGGTAGTCTTCAGCCGCCACTACTCATAGTCTATAAAATACCCGGGTTGTAAATGATGGCTACATACTAGAGTGTAGAACGTAGGTTTATTAGGAGACCAAATGGTCTGCCTGATTAATGCGAGCACGCTCCCCCGAACACCAGCGGAACTTGCAATTTCACGGAGATACAGCCGTACAGTGAATTAAGGCGACAGCTAGAAATGTCTCATCAAATGCGAAAATTGATCACCGGCGGCGTCCGGAGTCTCCTCGCGTCGGCGGCGTGAACACGAGTGATGCAAAGAATCATCACTACGTGCGAACGTCATTATATGACGTCACATGTATTAAATGTTTGTGACGTATATGAACGTCACGTAACTTGACGGCATCATATAACATCTTCGCTTGGTTGAAATGGGCTGATAATTTGGGCAGTGCATAACCAGCTGCGGGGCAGAAAGCTAGGCTTGTCTCCAATCCTTGAGGCAGTAAGAAAAACATGTTGGGCGCAGAAATATCACGCAGGGAAGTAAAAAGCACTTAGTGAATTGAATTGGAAGAAAACAAGGAGAGTTTTTGCATTTGACTTATCTCGAATTTCCATGTGAATGTTTGTGCAGTTCGTCAAAAAAACTTGAAGTTATTGTCTCCAGATTACGGCACCCTGATCCCCCAATAGTTATTTATTTACACAGAGCTGGTCTTACACTCTCCCCTCTTTGTATGTTTTGTGCAGAATCGGAAACTACTGAACATTATTTTGTCTCATGTCGTAACTACGCAGTAATTAGAAAAATACTTCTAGCTATTCCGTTTGCGAAGCTAAGTTTAATTTAAACCACAAAATCTGTTGTGAATTTTGGTGCCTCCTTTCTGGAAAATCGCTTTAGAGATTTATTTAATGCAGTGTGCAATGTCATTTCAGACATTAAACGTATTTAAACATAGGGCCCCCTTTAAGAAATACTTGAAAAAGAACAGTCAGGAAGTAATTTTTGAAATTTCAATAAATATGAGACATACAACCCAAATTAATCGGGTTTGGCACACTCAGCTGTCTGATCGGCTCCCAAAATCAAAGTATAATTATTATATTAGTGATTGCTTTACTTTTTCACACTCTCTGAATCTTTGTTTTTCTTTTATGTCTTTGTTCTACATATTTTTTCTTTTTTTTTGTAAGCAATAGTGCAGTTACCGTTCTCAGGATACTATATGTTTTCTTGGCCAATCCCCCAGAGTGGGTATGTACCATGGATTCCAGGCTACAAACAAAGAAACAAGTCTTCTCAGGTGAATTCATAAAAGGAATGGCGTGTTTTTCTGTATCTAAAGAGGAATGACAAAAAAAGACAATCTGTTTTATTTCTGTCAGATATGCAGAGTGGCACACAGCAGTATTATGTACTGAGGCATGCAAAACATGGGGTTTCAGTGGCTTCAATAAGAAAAGAAAATGCGAATGCTATGAAACTCGAACGCATTTATTGAACGGGTAGCACTGCCTGGCAGAGCCCGGTGAAAACAGCACGCCGCTATGTTCGTGATACGTTTTATCTTCCCCGCATACGTGAAGCCGTCAAGAAGCACGACTGCAAATTAACTCACATGGAAACACGAATTTGCGAGCTTCATAATACGTGTTGCCGTTATTTTTGTTTAATTCTAAGTATAATTCTATAAAAATTACAATACCAACCAGCCCAAGTAACCACTCTTTTCCTGTAGTCTACTCGCGCAGTGCCACCATGCGGCAGCGGCAAGCGGAGGAGGAGAGTGTGCTCGACGGCCTGAAGAGAGCGTTCACCCGGGCACTGAAAAAAGTTAGAGGAGGCGCTGGCTTGGTGCACCTGGTTCTCCGACTAGCCGCGAGATGCACTTTGTGGCGCACGGGCTGCACCCGTTGTGAATGGAACGCTCATGATCATCCATTCACAGCAATTTGCTGAAGACCGAAAAAACGGAAATGACGTCTTCGAAGTACAGTGTAACCTTCACAATGCGCACACCAAGCTTTCTGCGTGGTCAAGCTTACGCTACCCATTAGCTTCACTGAAGTTGCTGAAGGCTGCTTAGAGAAGGTGACTTCATGGTGAGACCGAAAATGGGTTATTGACAAAATAAACTTCATTTAGTGAGTTAGGAGAAACCGCTGCAGTGATGAAGTCGACAAGCCACCCAGACACGTTGGAGCAATGGTCAGAACACGTGACCTAACTATCGTCTAGCCATTTTAAATGCTAAACTTTCAAGAAGCTTAAAACACCCTAAAGAATTTTGTTTCATACTGCATCCTCACGGCACTCGAAGCAATCGGTTGACTTACATTTTGCAAGTAGGCTGCTGCTGGGGGACGCACCAGCACTCCCGTTACCTAGATTAATTTAAAAAAAAAGCACTGACGTACTGAAGAGTGGAAGAAATGGGACTTTTACATGTGAGTCTAAAAAAAGATCTAGGAAATGTTCCTCAATTGTTAGAAAGACGCTGAGCGTAGAATGCATAATTCAGTGGAAACGTAAACCGAAATTCACCAAAAAACTTGCCACTTCACCATTCCTAATTTTAGGTCAGTACGCGGCTCTCAAATTCGCCAATTTCGCAAAAAGTAGCCACCATTGGCAAACCTGCGCATAAGCTCTTAGAGTTACAGTCAGCTATTCAAGCCAAAGAGTTATCTCTCTCTACTGCATCAAATATATCTACGTTCCCCGGAAAACCGCTGCAGCTCTCTTTCAGTTCCGCTGGCGAATAGCCCTTTTTTTACTGGAGGTGATCTTAACTAGTCTACCTCAAAAGTTCTTCGGGGTTCTGCAGTGAAGCTATCCTGATCTCTTAGGTTTCAACGGATAGAGTGGCAGGAAATTAAAAACGCACTGAAATGTGTGTTTCGATTTAGAAGTGGTTTGATTCACAAAACACTACTAAAGAATGGTGTAGTCTTCTCCGTAAACAGTGCGCGCACACCAGAGCAGCCCAGCTCAGGAAAATAAGTCTATACTGTTTGCCGAAGATTCGTGAAATGAAGACGCTCAATCCCCCTGTGATTACGACCGCTATCACACATAGCAATATAGTTTCTCTAAATCATCGGATTCGGACGACGACCCGCCTTGACGTATCAGCAGTGGAAGACTCGCATCTCTGTGCTTCCTTTCGTTAAAATTCGTCAACGTTTCTGCATGGTAGACGGGAGAGGATAAGATCCTTTCCGTGGTGCCATGCAGTAGAGCTTCTTCTCCTTATATAAAAGAAAATATAGTCGTATCATGGTGTGTTTTGCGAATAAAGTGTGTTTGAATAGCTTCAAAATGTTAAAAGGCGCGTAAGATTGAACAGGCAAATTAAAAAAGCGACAGTTTTCATTGTTTTCTCTTCAATAACTAGGTAAAGAAAGGGTTAAAGAGTGGCTATTGAAAATGCTTGACTTTTTTTTACTAAATGATAACAAATCATATAGCCAAAGATATTGCTTTTATTTGAAGCAGGCTGCCTGAAGCTAAACTGTGTATTGAAGTGCAGCGATGAAAGAACACAGAGTTTACATTTCAAAGCTATCGATAAAAGTTACCTTATTATGCTTCATTACGTTCCTTGTCCGTAAAACACCTATATGAAGTTTTCGCCGGCTGTTCTAAAACCTTAAACATTAGAGATGCTTGTAAGATTTTGCTGTCTTTTAATGGGTTTTAAGCCAAGTAGTGCGTTACGTTGTAGCCACAAATAAAAAATAAAATTGCTCCAATTACCTCAGTTTGCCTTTACGGTGCTTTTAAAAGTGAGCCTTATAATCATCTGCATGCCATTGTAATTCCAGCTTCACTTGAACAGAATTAAGCTGAATTCAGTCAGCAAGATACTCACGCGTGTAGTCCACCGGGGGTGCCTTGTGGCCGTCTCGTCAGCCGTCACACGTGGCTTCTGGCGCAGGAGGAAACGGGTGCCACCAAGCAGCAAAGCCCGGACACCCGGCTGCGCTTATCAGTCCCGGTATGCCGGAACGGATGCGCCGGCACCCATGGTAACAACGACTTCTCTAACAAAGCTAACCGACAGGGACTGCAGGGGCTTATCGAAGTAGAGGCACGCACAAAAGAGGCAGTCATAGTAGGGACGGAATACGATACCAAAAATCCTATCGAAACAGGCACATTGTTACATTCCCGTTCTTTTCGTTCTTTGATCTCGTGGTTTTTTGAACATCACTCGACATACGTACATTGAGTCTCAATGAATATTGAGAATACAAAAAAAAAGGTCATTTGGAACCTGTGGGGACAAAGTGCGAATCAACCAACTAATTTGCAATGACTGACCAGCGTTTCGTCAGACTACTGCCAAATAAAATGAAAATTGACCTTAATCTAACTCGGCTCATCTTGAGAGGCTATGTGCTATTTCGCAATGAAACTATTTGTTCGTTGCTATTTCTGTATATCTTTGTCTTCGCCAAAGCTATAGTGAGACCATGGACTCGTACAGCGGAGCACTGCTAAGCTGAATGTCTAAAATTATAAGAGCAACTATCTTAAAATGCACCCTTCGATAGCCTAGAAGTGGAACTGCCAAGATATGTGTGACGTTTATAAGTAGCAGCCCTTTGATTCAAATGAGACTATTGAAGTCAATATAGTATGCTTCATTTTATTTGAAATTATGTTACGGAAATTCAGTCTATAGATGACAAAAAAGGTAACTATAGTGCATAATTACTCTTAAAAAATTTACTGTGCTGCATAGAGGAATACACGGCAACCACAGAATTTAAAAACCACCAATATTTATAAAGTATGGCATTTTTCGGGTTGACCAAATATTGAATTTCAAGTACCATCGATTAGTACCTCGTAAAAACTCATATATTAACCATCAAAATGAATCAACGTACTGTTTACAGCACAAAAGCAACACATGCCAACAACACAAACTTTTTTATGGCCAGGTTTGTCGCTAGGACTTATGATTGTGTATGAATGCAGTGCCAAGAGTCGTAGGGGTCTAGCACTTCAAGTTGGTGGTGAGTACTGCAAACACGTCATTACTTTCGTACGATGTTTCTTGCCTTTCGCCACTTTCTGGAATAGGAAATTATTGACTCGTCACCTTTTCATTCACTATTTTACGTCATTAGGCTAACTGTAGATGTAAGTACTAGTACGTATATACCAAGGTTGTAATTACTACTCCAAACGGCAACAAAATAGGATACAGCCTTAAAGGCAGCACCTGTCTATTCTTTAGCAGTTAGAAACTTCTCGCATTTGATTTTCACGCACTCACACCACCCGCGACGTACACGCTAAACGTAACAATCACATAGAAGTAACCGATTAGTTCACAAATAAGATGCGCGCAGCTCGTCAGTTGACCGAAAACGTCAAAGTAGGACTGTGACCACTCGAAATGAGAAAAACTCGTACAGTGCGAAAATTTCGAAGTTAACACAATGTCAAAATTGAGTGAGAGAGGAAGACAGTTGGGAAAGGATAAACGTCTCGAGAAAGAGGGTCATTGAGGGCATTAGGCAGGCCTAAGCTTGCGAGGTCAGAAGATTGAAACCGCTCCGAGTGTTTTTTTGTTTTTTTATAGACTTTCGGACAGTTGAAAAAAGGTGAGCTACGTGCCCGGTGAGCTACACTCTAAATAAGAAATTGGGCCCGTATTTACATGTGAATCTGCAAATCTCGTCGAAAGACGATACTCTTGCGTCTGGAGAGGTTGAGCAAAATGTTTACTTGATGTTCTGCGCAAGAAAATCAGTGAATGGTAATCTGTAGGCGCTGCGTTAAAATGCCTCGAGCGTGCAGCGGAGGCGAACGAACGCACCAAGTCACGTCACACGTGAGACAGGAGCGCTATCTGGCAGTCATCTTGGAAAACGATGCGTGCCCACAGCGTGCACAACCGTCTCGAAGGCGATAAGGTGTAGAACACAAGGCGACGGGTAGGTGCCACGACCGTGTCGTCTTAGCAAAGCATTGGGAACACTTGGCTTTCATGCAAGCGTTGCATGGTCAGCGCAGCGTGATAGACTCTACCGTCCTTAGAATATCATATGGATGCCTTTCCTAGTAAACGGCGTAGACACAGAACATATAGGTATTGTTATGGTGCCTCATATATGCGCGATAATTGATTTTTTAACGACAATTGCACAAGAATGAACGGTGAGTCTTGAGCAACATTGGTGGGCGCTGCGGATGGGGTCGGCCGTTTAGAATATTGTCACGGGGTCGTGACGTGGCCAAAGACAGAAAACTTCGTGGTTGGATTTAACTGTTTATTTGGGCGAACCTGTGCCCGGTAAAGGGAAAGTCTAATTACGGCAGCAGTCTTGCACAGATAGCAGTCTCGGACTGATAGCGGCGAACACAGCGTCGGCCTTCGATCAACAACTGACAAGCGGCGAAGCGCGTCGGCATTTATACTCTTGCCGTCGAATGTTCTAGCGTTATCGCTGGCGGTGGCGTAGCTTCCAGAACAATCTGTACCGTTCGCACAGTGGGCGTGATCTTATCGAAACGATCTACTACAGTCCGGAACCTTCTAGAAAACTGCAGGCGTGGTTTGCGCTGAGAATCGTGTGGTGTTTTGGGACGATAACAAAAACTTGGGAAATGGAACGTGGCATTGCCCCCCTCTGAAAAAAGGCATCGTCCCGATGCTTTAACTAAAAATGAAGGTACAATAATAATGCAAGAAAGTACAATGAATAAATTACAATACAACAATAATACAAAAAAACACTATTTCAGTTTGTTAACGTGCATGAAACGGCTTGAGGCGCGCGACATGGACGACTTCAGGTCGTGATCGGCGTCGTTGAGAGTTCGTGATGCCGTCGGGGACAACCTCGTAATCAAGTGGGCCGAGACGTCGAACCACCTTGTACGGTCCGAAGTACCGTCGCAGAAGCTTTTCACTTAGTCCACGTCGGCGTATCGGCGTCCACACCCAAACACGTTCACCGGGCTGGTATTCCACGAAGCATCGTCGAAGGTTGTAACGGTGGCTGTCGGTCGTCTGTTGATTCTTGATACGAAGACGCGCAAGTTGTCGGGCTTCTTCGGCGCGTTGAAGGTACTCGCTCACATCGAGGTTTTCTTCGTCGGTGACGTTGGGTAACATGGCATCGAGCGTCGTTGTCGGGCTCCTTCCGTAGAC
Source organism: Rhipicephalus microplus (assembly GCF_043290135.1). Taxonomy (NCBI): domain Eukaryota; kingdom Metazoa; phylum Arthropoda; class Arachnida; order Ixodida; family Ixodidae; genus Rhipicephalus; species Rhipicephalus microplus. Next base: position 12,235,207 of record NW_027464589.1, read on the forward strand.
CAATTTGTATGGCGATATCTGCGTCGTCTCCTGCACCGCCGTGTTGTATGCGAAGGTCACATACGGAAGAATGGCGTCCCACGTCTTGTGTTCGACATCGACGTACATTGACAGCATGTCGGCGATCGTCTTGTTAAGCCGCTCGGTGAGGCCGTTGGTCTGTGGGTGGTACGCTGTCATCCGGCGGTGGTTTGTTTGGCTGTATGCCAAGATCGCTTGGGTTAAGTCGGCAGTGAATGCCGTTTCTCTGTCGGTGATAAGGACCTCTGGGGCGCCATGACGTAGGACGATATTTTCGACGAAGAATTTAGCTACTTCGGATGCACTGCCTTTTGGCAGGGCTTTTGTCTCAGCGTAGCGGGTGAGGTAGTCGGTAGCTACCACAATCCACTTGTTTCCGAAAGCCGACGTCGGGAACGGCCCCAGTAGGTCCATACCGATCTGCTGGAAAGGTCGGCAAGGTGGATCAATTGGCTGCAGAAGTCCCGCTGGCCTTGTCGGCGGTGTCTTGCGACGCTGACAGTCCCGGCATGTTCTCACATAACGAGTGACGTCGGGGGTAAGACGTGACCAGTAGTACCTTTCTTGTATCTTCGCGAGCGTGCGAGAAACACCGAGGTGCCCTGCCGTCGGATCGTCGTGCAGGGCCTGTAGGAGTTCTGGTGGCAGAACTGAAGGCACCACCAGGAGGTACTTAGCTCGAAGCGGTGAAAAGTTTTTCTTTTGTAGGAGGCCGTTTCGTAGAAATAACGACGCAAGTGCGCGCTTAAATACCTTCGGGACTTCGGCGGTCCTGCCTTCAAGGTATTCTATTAGGGCCTTAAGCTCCGGGTCGGCGCGCTGTCGTTCAGCGAAGTTGTCGGTAGTTATCGTTCCCAAGAAGTAGTCGTCATCCAGGTCGTTGGGCAGCGGTCGGTCGACAGGCGCACGAGAGAGACAGTCAGCGTCGGAGTGTTTTTTGCCGGACTTGTTATGACAGTAATGTCCTATTCTTGAAGTCTCAGGCTCCTCCATCGTGCAAGGCGATCTGAAGGGCCCTTCAAGGTGGCTAGCCAACACAAGGCGTGGTGGTCGCTCACAACTTTGAAGGGCCTGCCATAGAGGTAGAGGCGAAATTTCGACGTAGCCCAGATAATGGCCAGGCACTCCTTTTCTGTTGTGGAATAATTTGCTTCTGCTTTGGATAGCGATCGGCTGGCATAACTAATAACCCTTTCAAGTCCGTCAGCCCTCTGCACAAGAACGGCGCCAAGACCTACGCTGCTTGCGTCAGTATGTATTTCTGTCTCGGCGAATTCGTCGAAATGGGCAAGTAACGGAGGCGTCTGGAGGCGATGTTTAAGCTCCTGGAAAGCGTGTTCCTGTGGCGTTTCCCACTTGAACTCCGAGTCGGCCTTGGTAAGGTTAGTGAGAGGATCGGCGATGCGGGCGAAGTTTTTCACGAACCGCCTATAATAGGCGCACAGGCCCAGAAATCGGCGCACGGCCTTCTTGTCAGTGGGCGGCGGGAAATCGGCGATGGCGGCTGTTTTCCGTGGATCGGGACAAACTCCAGACTTGCTGATAACGTGCCCCAGAAACAAGAGCTCCTCATACGCAAATCTGCACTTTTCTGGCTTCAGTGTGAGTCCGGATGTCTTGATGGCTTGAAGTACAGCTTCAAGGCGCCGAAGATGCTCGTCGAAACTCGAGGAAAACACGACGACGTCGTCCAAGTACACAAGGCAAGTCTGCCACTTCAATCCTGCCAGTACTGTATCCATAACGCGTTGAAAAGTTGCAGGCGCTGAGCAAAGGCCGAAGGGCGTCACCTTAAACTCGAAGAGGCCGTCCGGTGTTATAAACGCCGTCTTCTCTCGGTCTCTTTCGTCGACTTCGATTTGCCAATAGCCAGTCTTGAGGTCCATTGACAAGAAGTACTTGGCGTTATGGAGCCGATCAAGGGCGTCGTCTATTCGTGGGAGAGGATACACGTCCTTTCTTGTGATTTTGTTCAGGCGGCGATAATCGACGCAGAAACGTAGTGTCCCATCCTTTTTCTTCACTAACACCACGGGGGATGCCCACGGACTCTTGGACGGCTGGATAATGTCATCTCGCAGCATTTCATCAACTTGTCTCTTCATTGCCTCACGTTCTCGCGTCGAAACCCTGTACGGACTCTGACGGAGTGGTCTGGCATTTTCTTCGGTTATGATTCGATGTTTCGTGATTGGGGTCTGCCGAATTTTCGATGACGACGAAAAGCAATCTTCGTATTGCAGGAGCAGGGCCTTGAGCTGTTCTTGCTTATCGTTCGGAAGTCTGGGATTGACGTCGAAAGCTATGGGAGGGGCTTGGTTCCTCTGAGCAGGTTCCGCAGAATCGGCGAGGGTGAAAGCACTGGTGGCTTCGACAATTTCTTCGATGTATGCGACCGTTGTTCCTTTGTTCACATGTTTGTACTCATTGCTGAAATTCGTGAGCATAACCGTTGCTTTGCCTCCCCGCAGCTCTGCAATTCCTCTTGCGACGCAAATATTTCGGGTGACCAACAGATGCTGACTGCCTTCAACGACGCCTTCCAAGTCAGGTGATTTAGGAGCGCCGACTGAAATAATGACGCTTGAGCGAGGCGGAATGGTGACTTGTTCTTCCAGCACATTCAAGGCATGGTGTCCTGACGGCGTGCGCGGCGGTGGTGCTTCTTCTGTGGATAACGTTATCGACCTTGTTTTTAGGTTGATGACAGCACCATGGAGGCATAAGAAGTCCATGCCAAGGATGACATCTCTCGAGCAACGCTGTAGGACTACGAAGTCTGTAGGATAAATACGTCCGTTAATGGTGACTCTCGCTGTGCAGATTCCTGCAGGCGTTACGAGATGACCTCCGGCTGTGCGGATTTCAGGGCCTTTCCAAGCTGTCCTAACTTTCTTTAACTTCGCGGCGAACGACCCACTGATGACAGAATAGTCGGCTCCAGTATCGACGAGAGCAGTCACACTGTGGCCGTCGATAAGAACGTCGAGGTCGCTAGTTCGCCGTCTCGCATTACAGTTAGAGCGTGGCGTCGGGTCACGGCTGCGTCGCCTTGTTCCGCTGCTTCCATGTTGCGTCGTCCGGCCACCTTCGGTAAGTGAGCTTTTGCCTTCAGGGCTTTTCCTGGTTGGGGTTGTGTTCGAAAAGCGCCGTCGCGTCGGCGTCGTCGTCGGAGGATCTTCGGTAGTTCGTCGCACAGCAACCGCACCTCCATCGGTTGCTGCCCTTAGTTTCCCGGATACGGGCTAGGAGACCTGCCCCGCGTTGGGCCAGAGTACTGCCGGGAGTGCGGTGACATGCGGCGGCTGGGAGACGGCGAACGGGAAGGACTTCGTGGTGTCCATTGAGTTCCTGCCAGGTAGTCGGCGATGTCACGTGGCCGATCTCCTGGCTGCGGACGCGGTGCATTGACGGCGAAGCCACGCAGTCCCATCTGTCGGTACTGGCAACGGCGGTATGTGTGCCCGGCCTCGCCGCAGTGGTAGCAGAGCGGGCGGTTGTCAGGTGCACGCCAAACGTCCGTTTTTCTCGGTGCACTGCGCTGGCCCGCTGGGGAACGGTAGAACGTCGGTTGGGGTGGTGGCGGCGGTGGCGTCTGGCGACGGAAGTGTGACGGGGCGGCGTTTTGGCGTGGACGGGGAGGAGCGTTGTGGCGCACTGCAGTGGCGTAGCTCATAGTTTCTGGCTCGGGCGGCGGTGTTTCGGGAATTCGAAGCGATTGCCGGACTTCTTCTCGCACAATGTCGGCGATCGAATCCGCTTGAGGCTGCGCCGAAGGCAACAGCTTGCGCAGCTCTTCCCGCACGATCGCTCGGATCGTTTCACGCAGGTCGTCGGAGTCACTGGCTTGAGCAGCAGCGCATTCTGGAGTCAGGCGACGATTATACTGTCTGGTGCGCATGTCCAGTGTTTTTTCGATGGTGGTCGCCTCGGATACAAATTCTTGGACGGTGTTCGGTGGATTCCTCATTAGTCCCGCGAAGAGCTCCTGTTTGACCCCTCGCATGAGGAAACGAACTTTCTTTTCCTCAGGCATGTCTGGGTCAGCGTGACGGAATAGGCGGGTCATCTCCTCTGTGAAAATTCCAACCTTTTCGTTTGGTAGCTGAACCCGGGTCTCGAGTAGAGCAGCGGCCCTCTCTTTGCGAGCGACGCTTGCGAACGTTTGAAGAAATGCGCCGCAGAAGACATCCCACGTTCGGAGCGTGGACTCCCGATTCTCTAGCCAGGTCCTTGCGGTGTCTTCCAGGTAGAAGTACACACGACGGAGCTTTTCTTCGTTGTCCCAGTGGTTGAGGGCGGCCACACGGTCGTATGTTTCTAGCCAGGTTTCCGGGTCTTCAAACGATGAGCCATGGAACGTTGGTGGTTCCCTAGGTTGATGAATGACGATCGCGGGCTGGGACGCTCCGGTTGTCATTGTCGCTGCAGTCGAGATCATGGTCTTGGTCTTCCGCGCCTTGTCTTGTAGCAGGCCGTACTCCGGTGGGAGACCTTGCTGTCGGCGGCTCGTTCGCTGCTCTTGGTTGGCGTCGGTGTCTTCTCCGCGAAGGGGGCTGGGTTCACGGCTTGACGGGAGCGTCCGGTACATGAACGAAGCAGCACCTCCACCAGATGTCACGGGGTCGTGACGTGGCCAAAGACAGAAAACTTCGTGGTTGGATTTAACTGTTTATTTGGGCGAACCTGTGCCCGGTAAAGGGAAAGTCTAATTACGGCAGCAGTCTTGCACAGATAGCAGTCTCGGACTGATAGCGGCGAACACAGCGTCGGCCTTCGATCAACAACTGACAAGCGGCGAAGCGCGTCGGCATTTATACTCTTGCCGTCGAATGTTCTAGCGTTATCGCTGGCGGTGGCGTAGCTTCCAGAACAATCTGTACCGTTCGCACAGTGGGCGTGATCTTATCGAAACGATCTACTACAGTCCGGAACCTTCTAGAAAACTGCAGGCGCGGTTTGCGCTGAGAATCGTGTGGTGTTTTGGGACGATAACAAAAACTTGGGAAATGGAACGTGGCAATATCCACTGGTGCCGTTAAAGTGCCTGGTACCGTTAAGGGTGGACAGACATATGGACAGACTGACAGACAAAACTTTTTTTGGTCGAAGGCTTTACAAGAGAGCGAGAATGAAGAAACGGCCGCCTTTTCTCCTTGGGTGCAGTGACTTTCTTTCTTTCGGGCGTCTTACCCGTCGCGCCCTCTCGCGCCAAGGATCGAAAAAAGCAACGTTTCTCCTTCAGTGTTCAAGTTTCGTCTCAACCACGGGGATCTTGGATGCATGCATGCGCATGTCGAGCCTTGCCGGCCGCGGCCACACGCAAGCGATTACTTTTACCTAAAAATGATGCAAGAAATGCAGGAGTGCCATTTATTTTTGCATTGGTGTAGAGTAAAAGCCTTCTTTTTTTTATCGCGAGGCAGTCGCATGATGCTCCGCGTACTGCCGTGCATGTCTCCTGTTGTTTCATACTACCAATTTGTCACGAATACTAGGTGCTCTGCTTCCCTAAACAGTCTTGCGTTATTAATTACGTTAGACTGTACCCAAATAATGAATTTTTTCGGTGTCGACATACTTGGTAACATGGTGGAAGAAAAAACTGACGAGAGGCCCTATCATATTCTAATGCATTGCGAGAAGTGTGGCGGAAGTGACGTCAAATTTATGGGGCAAAGAAACCAGTGGTGCAATGTACAAATTCCAAATCCGGGCGGAGATGGTCTGTTCCGTTGAGTCACACGCGATTGGCCCATTCGAGCCGTGACGAATGCTGTGACGTTCTATGTGACGTGGGCCGAGGTGTCACGCGACTGTTTTTCTCCGATTTTCGGACGAAGGCAAAGGAACGGTTGGAGAGACTATCCGAAAGGAACTGGATGGATTGAAATGGCGGCAAGGTGGCGTGGATTGAATTGATATGTAAGGGATTTGCGACTTTTCAGTATCCGAGCACTTAGACAACATGGCATTTTCTACTGCTATGGTTTTTTGTCTCGCCTGTGCGGAAGCTGCAGCCAAGCAGAGATGACGAAGCGAGGGTAAAGATGCACTTGAAAAGTTCACTGAAGAAACGTTCTGGCAATGTTTTTGTCTGTCCGAACGAACAGAGCTTAGCTTGTGCAATAAACTTGTCCCTATCATCCAATGCCAGTGAGCCAGTGGCCTTTCTACAGAGAGGAAAGTGTGTGCGCTGCGATGTTTCGCCACCGGTTGGTTCTGGAGGAGTGTTGGTTGCGAAGAGCACATCGGCAAGTCTCAGCCGGCCGTGAGCAACACTATCCACGAGGCGACGGAGGTCATCATCACCGTGGCTGCTAAGAAAAAGCTGGCGGACTTCCTACTGACAACAGCTGCTGAAGATGAGGCAAAAAAGGAGTTTGTGCTCCGCGGTAGCACCCCAGGCGTGCTGGCGTGTGTCGATTGCACGTTGGTCCCCATTCGCAAGCCAGAGGGATTTAGACTGGCCGACACGGTGAGCTTTATGTCCATAAAGGGCTATTATGCCCTGAACGTCATGATCGTAGGTACCGTTAAGATTCTTTCTTACTCGCTCATAAGAGCAATTGTTCAGTTTTGACGCTTGAGCTGGAAAAAATAGTGCAACGAATAAAAGAGAACCTGCGAGGAACTGGGTGTGAGCTAGTTGGTGGCTCGCAAGGACTCGGTAATCATAAGTGGCAAAGGTTTTGTGCGTGGGCCAGTTGCCGTTTTTGTACTGGCGTACATGCGCAATTGAGTTGTGCATTTTAGGGGTAATCAGTAATATGGGCCGCAGACGCAGCAGAAATATATACACGACAGGGAAGTATTTGAAACACGAAAGTGCTTTTAGTAACAATTGCATGAGCTGGTTTTGGCATTTACGAGTGTTCTTTCCCAAGAGCGAGGCGTAGGTTTTCACTTATCGATCATTCAGTGGAAGTCATAGCCATGTGTACAGCAGAGGAGGGGTCATTGGCCCCCTCCCCCCTCGTCAGTTGCTACAACACCCTGTCTTGCCTTCTAACTGAAGCTTCTTGCACCAATGACTCTACTAGTGCGCATTGTTCCCTGCATATGCGTAGAGAAAAAGGGATTTATTTGGAGCATAAATGCAGTACTATTTTATATCGCTCCTCCTGGCAGGTGTGCAACACGTGGCTGCGCATCCTTGTCATGGACCCATGATTCCCAGGTGGAAAAATGTATCGTGGAAAAATGTTTACAGAAAAAGATATCGGAGTGTTGAAGAGCAAGTTCTGCTGCTTGCAGTTTTTTGGAACGATGCTCTACAACCCTGATCGTTCGGCGCCAATCATCTTTACTTATGTTGCTTTCCACAACATTGCGTTGCATGCGGGCGACTGGACCTTGGACGAGTATGGTGTGAACTTGCCAACAGCTGAGGATGAGGAGCCAGAGGAGAACCCACAGGAGCCAGAGGAGCCAGCACGTTGCCCGGCTCACACCGGGCAACGTGCTGCTCAGAGGGCAGCGGCGGGACAGGGCTGTCGTGGGTCTTTTTTGAAGTACACAGGAACGATAAGTTTTTATGTTTTCGTATCACTGACATAGTTTACTTATACTGATTCCAGTCCATCTAAGCATGGCAGGGCTGTGTTTGCCACATTTGAATACACAAAGTACTTACTCGTGCTTCACTATGAAGCAAGGTGGCAATGTTAAAATGCTGCATTTTTCAAAATGTCACAGGAAACATGCAACAGAAACACCCTTTTCATATCAGGGATCACAATCACAACAGACTAGATTGGAAAAGCATATATTATCACGCAGCAAAGGACGACACAGTTGTCTATAAGGAAAACAAGTTTATTGGAGTGAACCTGTGCTCCCCTAACAACTGAAAGAATACACAGGCGGCGAAGCAGCGGCCGGCAAAACTACGGGCACGCAAGTGAGCGTCGGCGATCGAATGTCGCGGCATCGGCTGTGCGGGAATATATATCTCTCGGCGCGAGGTTTTCTCGAATAGTCGAATTGTATCGAGAACGCCGTGATAGCGTTTGTTCGAAACGCTGTTCGTTCAGAACGCTCGAAGCGCTGTTCGATAGCGCTTGTTCGAAACGCTGTGATAGCGTTTGTTCGAAACGCTGTGAAAACAGTGATAGCACAGGCCGGCGCAGCCAGGCCGAAAAAACAAAACACAAATAAACAAACCCAATGCATGGTTCGCGGCAGTACCCCCCCTCTAAGAGTGCATCGACCCGATGCTAACATAAGGGACAGTCCAAACAAATTAAAATAAATGTTCGTCATCGTTCGTAGAAAAGTTTTAAGCGAACCACATGGACGACTTCGGACCGCGTGCGTCGTCGTGATGTACGGGAGTCACCATTGGGGATCACTTCGTACGTTAGTTCGCCAACACGTCGTAGAATCCGGTAGGGTCCGAAATAGCGTCGTAGAAGTTTCTCACTGAGTCCACGTCGTCGAATGGGAGTCCAAACTCACACACGATCTCCAGGATGGTACTCGGCATCTCGGTGTCGGAAAATGTAGCGTCCGGCATCCACCAGTTGCTGGTCCATTATACGAACTCGAGCGAGCTGGCGGACCTCCTCCGCACGTTGGAGGTATCCTTGGGCGTCGGCATTGAGGTCGCCGTCTCCTACGTGCGGAAGCATGGCGTCGAGCATCGTAGTCGGCCTTCTTCCGTAGACGAGCTCGAACGGTGTCATCTGCGTGGTTTCTTGGATAGCCGTGTTGTACGCAAACGTGACGTACGGGAGGACTTCGTCCCACGTCTTATGTTCAACGTCGACGTACATAGACAGCATATCCGCGATTGTCTTATTCAGCCGTTCCGTTAGTCCGTTCGTTTGGGGGTGGTGCACCGTCATTCTTCGGTGATCTGTGTTGCTGTAGCGTAAGATTCCTTGCATGAGCTCCGCAGTGAAGGTCGTTCCGCGGTCCGTGATTAGGACCTCAGGGGCTCCATGTCGCAGCACAATTTGGTTAATAAAGAACTTTGCAACTTCTTGTGCAGTTCCCCTAGGAAGAGTGGTGGTCTCTGCGTAGCGCGTCATGTAGTCTGTCGCTACGACAATCCATTTGTTCGCGGATCGGGATGTAGGGAACGGGCCCAGAAGGTCCATTCCGATCTGTTGGAAGGATCTCGTTGGGACGGCGATCGGCTGCAGAAGTCCGGCGGGTCTCGTCGGCGGTGTTTTTCGTCGCTGGCAGTCACGGCAGCTCCGGACGTAGTGGGTGACATCGGATGTAAGGCGGGGCAAGAAGTATTTCGCCTTGATTTTTGTAATCGTGCGCGCTGTTCCGAGATGTCTGGAAGACAGGTCATCGTGGCACGCTTCCGAAATTTTGTCACGAAAGTCTGCGGGGATGACAAGTAGATAATTCGTTCTCGTTCCGGGGTTCAAATTCTTCTTCACTAGGATGGAGTTTTTGAGGCTGAATGCTGGTAAGTTGCGCTTGAACGCCCTAGGCACGGCGACGTTGCGTCCTTCGAGGTAGTCGATCATGGCGCGGAGGTCAGGGTCGGCACGCTGCTGGGCGGCTAGGTCGCTCTCTGTCACGACTCCGAAGAACGCGCTGTCTTCATCGGAGTCCTGTGGTGGTGGGTCGACGGGGGCGCGGGACAGGCAGTCGGCGTAGGAGTGTTTCCTGCCGGATTTGTAGAATATTATAACGTCGAACTTTTGCAGGCGCAAGCTCCACCACCCAAGACGGCCAGAGGGGTCCTTCAAATTGGTGAGCCAACACAGCGCCTGATGGTCTGTCAACCCCTTAAACGGTCTACCATAGACGTATGGGCGAAATTTTGAAATGGCCTATATGATAGCCAGGCACTCTTTCTCGGAGGCAGAGTAGTTTCTCTCGTCCTTCGACAGACCACGGCTTGCATAGGCGATTACCTTTTCGTAACCGCTTTGCTTTTGGACGAGGACGGCACCCAAACTGATATCACTGGCGTCCGTGTGCATTTCCGTTTCGGCGTTTTCGTCGAAATGAGCGAGCACGGGCGGGTTTTGCAGGCGTTGTTGCAGCTCGCAGAATGCCTTTTCTTGGTCGTTTCTCCAGCTGAAAGGGGTGCTTTCTTTCGTCAGGCGCGTGAGTGGCTCTGCAATGCGTGCGAAATTTGCGACGAAGCGCCGGTAATATGCGCACAGTCCGAGAAACCTTCGCACACCCTTCTTATCTTTCGGCCTTGGAAAGTTCGCAATGGCTGATGTTTTTGCCGGGTCAGGTAGGACTCCCGCGGCGTTCACGACGTGACTCAAGAACTTGAGTTTCTCGTACGTGAAACGGCACTTCTCAGGCTTCAGCGTTAACCCCGACGTACGAATGACCTCGAGTACAGATTCCAACCTTGTGAGGTGTTCGTCGAAAGTCCGGGTGAATACGACAACGTCGTCGAGGTATACGAGACAAGTGTGCCACTTCAGGCCTGCTAGCACAGTGTCTATGACTCTCTGAAACGTTGCGGGCGCCGTGCACAGCCCAAACGGCATCACCTTGAACTCGTATAGACCGTCCGGGATTATAAATGCAGTCTTCTCTCGGTCTCTCTCGTCCACTTCAATTTGCCAGTAGCCGGTCTTCAGATCCATGGATGAGAAGTACTTGGCGTGGCAGAGGTGGTTGAGGGCGTCGTCGATTCGTGGCAGGGGGTACACGTCCTTTTTGGTGATTTTGTTTAGTCTCCGGTAGTCAACGCAGAATCTTAAAGTGCCATCTTTTTTTCTTCACGAGTACAACCGGCGCAGCCCACGGACTTTTCGATGGCTGTATTATGTCGTCGCTGAGCATGTCACCTACTTGAGTCCGGATGGCTTCGCGCTCGTGTGAAGAAACGTGGTACGGTGACTGTCTGGTAGGTCGGGCTCCATCTTCAGTTATTTTCCGGTGCTTCGCCAAAGGGGTCTGACGTAACTTCGAGTTCGAGGAAAAACACTCGCTCTAGCGACGGAGCAACTCCAGTAATCTGTTCCGATTTTCTTGCGACAGCGCCGGGTTCACGTCGAAAGGATGTGGCAGCCTGCAAGCATCTGCGCGTGCGCGTTCAAAGATGGCAACCGCGATCACTTGACTCGCTTTTTGCGTTTCTTCGATAAACGCAATCGCAGCGCCGTTGTTTATATGCCCGTACTCCTCGGTGAAATTGGTGACCAAAACGTGGGATCTGCGTTGCTTAAACCGCGCAATGCCTCTTGCGACAGACACACCACGGTCTAGAAGCAACCTTTGGCCAGTCTCCACGATAGCGTCGACGTCAGGAGCAGCACCTTCACAATAGACGGCGATCATGAAGCTTGCTTGGGGTGGCAGGGTGACGTGATCGTCGGCGATCCTTACAGCAGCACGGTGTCCGAGGTTCGGCTGCGGCGTCGTGGAGTGATCGGAAGAAAACGTTATCGACCCGGTCTGCAGATCAATTATTGTGCCATTGTCCATCAAAAAGTCCATTCTGAGAATTACGTCGCGGGAGCAGTTAGGCAAAATGACGAACTACGAAGGGTACGTAGTGCCGTCTATGGTGACGCGCGATGTGCCAATTCCACTTGGCCGAGGTGGCCTCCTGCTGTGCGTATGTGCGGACCGTCCCGTCTGGTCATAACTTTCTTTAGCTTGGACGCGAATGACCCGCTCATGACCGAGTAGCCAGCTCCCGTGTCGATGAGGGCGACTACGTCAAGGCCGTCGATGGACAACTGGACGTCGAATGCCGCTTTCCTCGAATTTCGGGTGCGTCGGGGCGTCGTATCGCGGCTTGCGCGTGTTGATGGTCGGGCGCTATGCGTCGTCATCGTCGTCTTCTCAGCGGCAGGCTTCGTCATTTCGGGTACGCGTCGCGCAGCGTAGCTGTCGTCGTTTTCGGGGTCTCGTCAGGGTGTCGTTGGGTCATCGGGATGAGGGCATGTCGTGAATCACGGTCTTGCGTTGTTGGAGGGTTTTAATTTTCTCGCCGTTGTGCAACTTCACCTCCAGAAGTTGCTGCTTTTAGTTTTCCCCTCGTGGGCTGGGGGACCTTCCACGGGTGAAGTCAGCATTGCTGCGACGGTTGGGGGATTGGTACGCGTATAGGGCGACGGCGAACGGTTGAAACGGGATGATCCACGGCTGGTGTTCGACAGGTATTCTTCGATCTCAAATTGGCGCTGGCCGGCTCGCGGGCAGGGTGCGTCAACGGAGAACCCACGCAAACCCAGCCTCTTGTACGGGCAGCGGCGGTAGACGTGGTCGGCCTCTCCGCAGTGGTAGCACAGCGGACGATTATCTGGCGTTCGCCACACCTCGGTCTTCCTGGGCGCATGGTTTCGGGTTACAGGGGGTCGGGCGGTCGACATTGGGCGGCGGTACGGCGGGGCCTCTTGATAACGGGTTGGGACGGGTCTGGGTCGACGAGCAGCAGCGGAGTAGGTCATCGCTTGTGGTTCGCAAGATGCTTCCGACGGTGTGGAATTCCCCAGTGCTTGCTGAACCTCCTCCCGGACGACATCAGTGAGGGAGGCGACTTGGGGCTGCGGCGTTGCTGGGAACAATTTCCTCAGTTCCTCACGAACGACGGCGCGGATGGTCTCCCGCAAGTCTTCCGTCACCAATCCAGGGGCGTTTACCGGGTTCACCGAAAGGGTGTTGAGTGGTCTATCGTATTGCCGCGAACGCATATCCAAGGTCCTCTCGATCATCGAAGCCTCGGTGACGAACTCAGCGACGGTCTTAGGGGGGTTGCGGATGAGTCCAGCGAAGAGCTCTTGTTTAACTCCTCGCATCAGAAAGCGCACCTTCTTCTCTTCTGCCATTTCGGAGTCAGCTCTCCGGAACAGCATCTTCATCTTCTCAGCGAACAGTACAACACCTTCGTTAGGGTGTTGCCTTCGCGTCTCCAACAAAAGGGCGGCTCGTTCTTTCCGCACAACCGTAGCGAATGTTTTGAGGAATTCGCTCTTAAAGACAGTCCAGTCGGTTAGGGAGCCTTCATGGTTCTCACACCACGTTCGAACAGCATCCTCCAAATAGAAGAAGACATGACGAAACGTTTCTTCGTCATCCCACCTGTTAAAGATGCGGATGCGCTCCAGCTTCTCCAGCCACTCTTCCGGGTCTTCACCAGGAGATCCTCGGAATGATGGGGGCTCACGAGGTTGTTGCAGAACGACGGGAAGGTTGGTAGCGCTGGTCATGGTGCCTGCGTTGATCATCGGGGTTTTTACGTCTTCTTTCCTTTTTTTTATCCGGGAGCAGTCCAAACTCTGCCTGAAGGCCTTGCTGTCGGCGGCTGACACGAGTTGAGCGTGCTTGTCGTGTTGGGCTTGCTTGTCGGCTTGGCAATGGCTTAGGGTTCATGTACCCCGCACCTCCACCAGATGTCACGCAGCAAAGGACGACACAGTTGTCTATAAGGAAAACAAGTTTATTGGAGCGAACCTGTGCTCCCCTAACAACTGAAAGAATACACAGGCGGCGAAGCAGCGGCCGGCAAAACGATGGGCACGCTAGTGAGCGTCGGCGATCGAATGTCGCGGCATCGGCTGTGTGGGAATTTATATACCTCGGCACGAGGGTTTCTCGAATAGTCGAATTGTATCGAGAACGCCGTGATAGCGTTTGTTCGAAACGCTGTTCGTTCGGAACGCTCGAAGCGCTGTTCGATAGCGTTTGTTCGAAACGCTGCGATAGCGTTTGTTCGAAACGCTGTGAAAACAGTGATAGCACAGGCCGGCGCAGCTAGGCCGAAAAAACAAAACACAAATAAACAAACCCAATGCATGGTTCACGGCAATATGAACAGCTTTGTGCTGAATGTTGCCATCAAAACAATGTGCGTACAATGGAGCAAAGTCACACACTTTCTTTCATCAGAACGCATAAAAAATGCAAATAAATAACATGCTGCATGAACTTATGATACATAAGTCCGTCTCTTCTCGTAGTCACTGACTACAAGCATTCAATTGCGCACGCCAGACTTGACGAGCAGTTGTGCTCATCAAGTTGTGCTGGTTTTTGTTCATTGTCCTAAACATTGTAGAAATGTTGAAATAACATTTCAATTGAATTCTAGACTGCAGTCTTGCTGCAATGTTAAAAAATACGTAAATTAAGACAGCAAACAACAGGCGAGTTGTTTTGATAACATACCGCATGAAAAATTGGCTCTGCAATCTCGCGGCTCCCAAACCGTCCTACGTTCAAAATTTATTCCCGCAACGAGTCGTGTACATGAAAACTAGATGAAATCAATCACTGGCATGTTGCGGTGATGATGACCATTTTCATTTGTGAAACTGTGCGACAAGACTAATTACTAGCATAGCGCTCTGAAAAAAGACTCAGAATGTATGTTGTTGTACCTAAGCCTTATTGTGCTGAAATGAAAATGTCACAGTAAACTGCAAAACATTGTGAGACAAAAAGATATCATAATCCTACACTATGTGGTAATGCTGCATAAAAAGTGCAGTGAGCTAGAAAACAAAGTGCGGGTTCAAATCCTCGCTGCGGCGGCTGCATTTCCGATGGAGGCGGAAATGTCGAGGCCCATGTGCTCAGATTTGGGTGCACGTTAAATAACCCCAAGTGGTCAAAATTTCCGGAGCCCTCCACTACGGCGTCTCTCATAATGGTGGGCACAGCGGCACTCAGGCAATGCGGACGCTTAACCCCTTCGTCTTCATCGTGCAGATGCTGCAGCTCTTCCCGGACTTGCTGTTCTCTGTCAGCGGTGGAAACGCCATCTTGACCACGGACACGTGGACTGCGCAGGCATTCAACGCACCGACACTACACGCACCAGATATCCTGCTCTTCGTGGCAGTTGAATCTGTGTTGCGTCACTACAAGGCAACCAGTGCAATCAACCTACAAGCAGCGCCACCACGGATAACCACGACTACAAAAGCGCCCGCACCAAACAACGCAGGCTGTGGGCACAGCGGCACTCAGGCAATGCGGACGCTTAACCCCTTCGTCTTCATCGTGCAGATGCTGCAGCTCTTCCCGGACTTGCTGTTCTCTGTCAGCGGTGGAAACGCCATCTTGACCACGGACACGTGGACTGCGCAGGCATTCAACGCACCGACACTACACGCACCAGATATCCTGCTCTTCGTGGCAGTTGAATCTGTGTTGCGTCACTACAAGGCAACCAGTGCAATCAACCTACAAGCAGCGCCACCACGGATAACCACGACTACAAAAGCGCCCGCACCAAACAACGCAGGCTGTGGGCACAGCGGCACTCAGGCAATGCGGACGCTTAACCCCTTCGTCTTCATCGTGCAGGTGAGAAGGGAACATGGAATTTGTATTCGATCAGACAACCGTTTCTTGCTTGTGCTGCTGTGCCCGCGGCAGTTTTGTGGAATTGTGTCAATATGTATAGACCTAGCGAAGAAATTATTGCTCCTTGGGGGCGATATTGAAACAAACCCTGGGCCTGAGCTAACCCAAATCGCAAGACAGATAAAGGAAATTGCTTCCGACATAAAAGAGATAAAAGAGAAGCGTCTGACCGATATTGATAAAAAGCTTGACGCAATAACGGAACTAGAAAAGAAAGTCGAAGCTTCTCACGGTGAAATATTAAACATGAAACAGGTAATTGAAACACTGCAAAAAAGAATAGATGACCTTGAAAATCGAAGCCGCCGGTCAAACCTTATTGTGTACGGCTTAGCTGAACAGGAGGGAGAAACAAGTGAAAGCTTAGAACAAGCCGTAAACGAAGGTATTATTAAAGAAAAACTGGAACTTGAACCAGTTGCAATCGAACGTATACACCGATTAGGGAATGCACAGACAAATAAAGTCAGACCAGTGATTTTCAAACTGCTGGATTCTAGACAAAAAAATGGAATACTCAAAAATGGGTACAAACTGAAAAACTCTGGCTTGTCCATTGGTGAAGACTTCTCGCGTAAAATACGGGAAGTCAGAAAGAGGCTTTGGGAGAGTGCAAAAGAAAATCGACAGAAACACGAGAAGGTGTCACTAGCCTTCGACAAACTCTATATTAATGGCCAAGCCTTCGTTTGGAATAACGAAAAAAATGACAAAGTTCTGCTTCGTCAAAAAAAGGACGACACGAAGGGGCGGCCTTACACTCGCCAAGGCACAAAATTAAAGAAATAACTGTACTGAATATAAATGCTAGAAGTATTCTAAACAAAATCGAAGCTCTTGAAAATCTGTTGCTTGAATATGAACCTGATGTTGTGGCTATTACTGAAACATGGCTCACCCCTGACGTGTACGACTCTGAAATTGCTCCCCCAAGTTATTCTGTAATCCGCAAGGACCGTCTGACGCGAGGGGGTGGTGTTGCTCTGCTGATAAAGAATCGCTTTTCCTTCCACGTTTTGGCGCACAATTTAGAAGCTGAAGCAATCTTTTGTAAACTCACGTGTGACTCAGGGACTGTGTTCATTGGGTGTGTTTACCGGAGCCCGTCATCGGGTCATGAAAGTATATCGGCCATTCAAGAATTCATGCATCAAAATGTGAGAAATTCGAAAGTACTGCTGATGGGTGATTTCAATCTTGCTGACATAGAATGGAATACTATGCATCACTCGTCAGCAGCCTCTGAAGCTCTCCTTGATATTATGCTTGCCTTTAACCTTCAACAAATCGTAACTGAGCCTACGCGCACACAAGGTGCCGTTAAAAACATCCTGGATCTTATCCTTCTCAGCCAACACTTCCCGATAAGTGCCGTTAAATCGAGTATTATTGAAGGCATTTCGGACCACGATATACCGCTATGCATTCTACCTATTAGCAATACCCAAATCAATCGTGACGAAGTGTCTGTGATTGCTGACTTTCAAAGAGCAGACGACAACAGCATACTAACACACTTAGACTACGAGTTTGCCAACTTTTCACAACTCGCGTCGGACGCATCATGTGACATAGACGCTCTATGGATTAAGTTCAAATCAATTATATTTTTTTGTATCGATAAGTATGTTCCCCAAAAAACTAGAAAACAGCAGAGGTCAAACCCATGGATCACGCGTGAAGTTATTCACTCAAAACGTCGCGTGAATCGTCTTCGTAAAACAGCAAAAAATAACCAAAGCCAGTCGATAACTTTAAAACTGCAGAACGCTAAGACTGATCTACGAGATAAAACCAAAGCGGCAAAAGATCATTACTTTAACGTAACTCTGCCGAGTTTCCTTGCAAATAACCCTCGCAGGTTCTGGAAACATTTCAGTGTAAAGGGGGCAGTGACACAACTATCTGCAAAAGAAAAACAAGATAAAGCTGAGTCATTTAACAACTTTTTTCAATCTGTATTCACAGCTGAAAATAAAAATGTACCCTCTATTAGTTCGCGCATTACCACGACCATCGATGACCTAATCATTACAGATGCCGGTGTCATGAATCTTTTATTGAAAATTGATCCCAGGAAATCTAGTGGTCCCGATAACATTCCGAACGAATTTCTTAAAAGGTACGCGGAATGGAGTAGTAAATATCTCGGAATAATTTTTAGGAAATCCTTGCAGCTCGCTAAATTACCGTCTGACTGGAAATTAGCTAAAGTCATACCAATACATAAATCCGGAGATAAAGTCCTGGTATCGAACTATAGACCTATATCTCTTACAAGTACATCGTGCAAACTACTAGAACATGTTATTTTTAAACACATCACATCTTTCCTTGAACAAATACATTTTTTTTCTCCCAACCAGCATGGATTTCGAAACGGTTTATCAACTATTACACAATTGACCGAAGTTGTACATGACCTTGCACATAGCCTCAATCGCCGCAGTCAAACAGATATGGTCCTATTAGATTTTTCAAAAGCATTTGACAGTGTCTGCCATAACAAATTAATTGCGAAATTGGAAGCCATCTTAGGTAACACCTCATTCGCCAGTTGGATTAAGGACTTTTTGCTCAATCGAAAACAATTCGTATTCTTTGAACAAGCTACATCGAAAACCGTTTCTGTATCATCAGGCGTACCACAAGGATCAGTTCTTGGACCATTGTTATTTTTAATCTATATCAACGACATTGCAACAAACATCGACTCTAACATAAAACTTTTTGCTGACGATTGTGTTATATATCAGGAAATCAATAGCCATACAGACCACCTTGCGCTGAGTGCCTCCCTAAACACAATATCCGAATGGTGTAAACAATGGCAGATGTCAATAAACGTAAAAAAATCCGCTGTGATCACAATAACTAAAAGAAAACAGCCCTCAATATTCAACTATGCAGTCGACGGCACCATGCTACCTAAAGTAAACCAACATAAATATTTAGGGGTGACGCTTACTTCGGACCTTAACTGGACCCAGCACATAGATAACGTTTCCGCAGCAGCACTACGCAAGTTATTTTTTCTTAAAAGAAGCCTAAAACTAGCTCCCACCCCAATAAAGCTGCTTGCCTATAAGACATTTATAAGACCGATTTTAGAATATGCCAACGTGGTTTGGTTCCCGCATACAAAGACTAACATAAGGAAACTGGAAGCAGTGCAAAGAAAAGCGATAAGATTTATTCACAACAGGTACAGGCGCACTGACTCCCCAACTTACCTTTTAAACGCATCCAATCTAAAAACGCTGCTAGAAAGGGCGAAAGAAGCCCGCTTAAAATTCTTGTTTCAGATAATTCACAACAGTTTCAAGATAAACGTGTCGAAGTACATTTCGTTTTCCGAAACCCGACCTACACGCCAACAGCATCCCAATATACTAACAGAATATTCATATAGTAATGAAACCTTCAAGCATTCTTTTTTTCCACTTGCCATTAGGGAATGGAATCAAGTACATCCATCGATCACAAACACCAAATCATTCTCGGAATTTGTTAATAAAATTGAAGGCACAAGCAACTAATCCTCGACACAGAGAGGATATAACTACAGGCCTGTCTCAATAGTGTGATAAATGTATTCATTGTATATATTTTGGTAAACGCTATTTGTTCTTGCCTTATATTTATTGTAACCTCTTTTTTTTACATTTATTAGATATTTCATTGTTCCTGAAATGTTTTATGTTTTATATATTGCACTTTTTGTATTGCCCTCCTGCTACGCTCTCAGATGAGAGCAGCAGTATTGGAAATAAATAAATAAATAAATAAATAATGATATGGTGGTTTTGGGACGTTAAACCCTACAAATCAATCATAGAAAACAAAGTGGGGCAATACAAATATCACAGTTCCAGAAACATTTACTGAAGCTGTCAAATATACGCTCGTGGTCTCCGTGTGAATGACTAAACACCTTTGAAATATGGAGACAAAACACTGCCAATGGAGCAGCTCGAACTTAAATTGAGAAACGGATATATCGAACATAACAAACGTTGTACTTCTTGTACAAAGTAAATGCTAACCTAAATCTGGTAATATGTACTAAATGCAAACGAAGAACATATGAAATAGAACATGAACAGCAACACGTAAACATATCAAAATCAATAAACCAACAATGCATAATAAAAAGTTCAAACATTGAAAAAATGGCGAAAAACAAACCAAACTCTGCATATGTCTCCTGAAGCGTACAAAATTGAACAGGAACCGCAACACCTCAACACATTGAAACCGACAAATCATTTATAAATGATGACAAGTAAAAACATTGAACACATGACGAAACTTATTAAACTAAACTGCGTATCCCTTTCTCGCAGAAGGGCCTCAGCCATGGCCCGTGCCAGACTAAACCACCTGCAGGACGCCCTCCTGCGCCATTGCCGCCTTCTCCTGTGCTGCAGAAGCGATGCGGGTGGTTGATGTTTTTATTCCCCGCTGCACCTGCGATGAATCATCGTTAGTGGAAATGTTTAGGTGAGCTGCCGGTAAACGCTTAATCATCTCGTGGCTGGAAGCTGCTGCTGCCAAGAATTGCGACGGGCACAACAATATCTCCTCAGTTGAAGACCCAATGGCCTCATGGCATCCTTTGAAAGTGTGGAGCTTCGTGTACAAGCTATGCCCTCTTTGTGCGGACCAACAAACATTTGCTGGAACTACTCTTCATTGATCTTCTCAAATTTATGTCTCACCATCAAACAGCCCTTTTCAGGGCTATCCAACCTTTTGCCCGGCAGTTTATCATTGCAGATATCCAATACCGTGCCCTTAATACAATGCATGGTTTTTCTTCACAGCCCAAGTTGGTTTCAGTCATCAAAATAGAGCATGGGGAATGTATACGCCATTTATGTAAAATGTAAACAAAGGGTCTACTCACCTTGAGCACCTTGCCGCCCTGCTTAATGTTCCGGTGATGCGCTCAATAAAGCACCAAGTTCTCACATGCTTGCGTGTTACTGTGTCACTGCCATCAGCAGCCGCTTCAGTGGCCTCCAGCTCCGTTTCCATCGCAGCAGTGGGAACATCCGCCTGCTAGAAATTGTCGTAAGCATGATCCTTCAGGAAGTGGGTGTTTGTTGCAATGGCTATTTTACAAGCTTACGTACTAAACATCTGTGGAAACGTTCTGCAGCTATTCAGTGGTCAATGAACCATGTATTAGCATTTTAGTGCATTCACTTGCCCGCAGGCATTGCGTGTCTGTTATGATAAATAAATACCCCTTGTACTGCAAGGGCTGCAAACTGAGGTTGTAGTTGATAAACCTACCTGCTTTTGAATTCTCTCTCCTGCGGTCTCTTACCATTTAAGAAGGTTCCGCTGAAGCCACCCCTTCTGATATCAAACTCTGTCATGGCACCGCTCAGGAACCCGTGATAATGGGGTGGCAGAGTGCTTACCTGTTGATAGTTGCGGCCAGAGACGCCCCTGAAGCGTGTCATCCCAGTCGACTGTAGAACCCGGTCGCGGAAGCCAGGCAGTCAACTCCGTCTAATGCCCCTTAAAATATACATCGTGTCGAAGAACAAATCGCCCACGCCATTTGACGGTCACTCACGTTTGTGCCTCTCTGATGGCGGCGGCGTCACGGCAGGCGTCGTGCACCTGCCTGCGCCACCAGGCCTGTCACTCCTGCGCAGGCCCTTCATAGTTCAGCGCGTCGCTGAGATTTTCCCACAGCCGCCGCTGTTCGGCGATGGCTTCGCCGTGCCGCAGCTCGATGGTTTTCGCCGCGAGCTGGGGATGTTCGTCCATAAAGGCGAGCACCGGCGCCCGCTGAGCCTCGGAAACGTGGATGAGCCGCTGCTGCTCTTGCCGTTGCCCTCCGCCATGATTGCGCTCGACTGAGCTACAGTGTACTAGAAGAGGGCAGTGGGCTTACTCCACAGCTACTCTGGCGCTTTTGGCGTCACATAAGAGAGATGGCGCCACTGGATCTTCAATGGAAGCTTCACCTGCAGAAGCTGCTCGCCGATGGCCGCTCGTAAAAGTTGGAACGTGCATTTAGTCGATATTTGTAATAAACTTGTATGCTTCGACTCCCCTGTGATTATATTAAGAGCTTCTGGTGCTCTCGATTCACAGTGTTCTTTTCTTTTGCGATACAGCTTCCCGAAAATTAGTCCGATGGCAGCCGGTGCAGTCTGTGCATTCTCCTCTCTAGTGCGACGCTGCTAACGCTTTTTTTGTGTGTGGGTTTCGGAGAAAGTGTGCTTGAGTTAGTAGAGTATTCCTGATAAGCACTATATTTGTTCAGGCCACATCATGTTTCCTCGAATATAACACCTCGTCGAAAAGGATGATGTATCCCACAAATTATATGTTTTGATACAGTGACTGAACGTACGGTTCATGCTGTGTAGACCGAACCTAAAAAGAATTCGCAACAAGATTATGCCCGCCCTTTCACGACATAATTAGAAAATAGTGCACGTTCACTTCCTAGAAAAGCTTTAACAAGCAGGCGTGCTGGCTGGGTTCGCGCCTTTATCATAAAGTGAAATTGTAGTGCTTAAATAATTTTTGTTCTGCTTCAGTTGTAGACCATGGTACAACAGTTTTCTGGGGGTTATTAATATTCATAATTATGCAGATACACATAAGTTAGACATATGTAGAGCGACATAGTGAAAAACTTAATAAAGATACACACTAAGCTTCTGCTCCTGACATGAAGCTCTTATTTGCAAGAACTGAAGTACACAATCTAGCCACTGATTTACACATTTTATTCACTTCATGTGTGACGGCTCATCTTCAGCTGCTTCGCCCTGTGTCGCTTCTCTGCCTAATTGTCACATTTCAGTGCTGTCAAAATGAATGAATACGTGTGACAACGTAAAAAGTAATTACTTTCGCTTTCAGGGCAGCTGCGTGCACACTGCAACCAACTTCTATCGAGAGTCTGCGCTGAACAATTGCCAGTATGTCCATAATGCTGTCAGTGTGCAGCTTACTCTGGCAAAAACATTCTGTGAAAATATCCTCGAGCTTTTTCATGAAGCTGTACAGCTGACTTGAGGGATGAAGGAGGCCTCCTCGGTCACAAAAGTTGGTCAGCTGAACAAGTTGAAAACAGCCTCGGCGTGGATAATGGGTGAGGTACGTGCAATTTTTTTCAACAATAATATGCACAGACGCGGCTGCAAGTGGAGTTCGCAAACTGCGTTGGTGTCTTCCGAAAGCTTGTACGCTCTGTGCTGGTTCTTCTCGCAATTTTTCGGCCTGTTTTCATCCTTCAGGAAGCCAAACATAGAAAGGTCCTGTTTACTCTTCACGACCACGTTGCCTGTTAGACACCCAAGCGCCTAACAGCGGTTTTGCCGTTGTCGTGGCATGGTTACAGTATGCCCTGTAAAGCATACTGTCATCTTGCGTGGTGCGTAACACTCAAAGCTGATGGCGAAAACTCGGCGCAACAATGTCCACAGCCAACCAACGTGGCTGAAACAATGTTGCTCTGCAGGACTTGACTGGCTCACAACCGGCTCATCTGCAACGTCCCTCCCAAAATTCTTCCATGGATGGATGAATGTATGTATGAGGCTCTACACGTTAGATCGGGCGGCGGCTAACGCCACCTAGCCGTAATACTTAGTGAACTAACCACTAGATTTATCTTTTTTTTCTTTAAATAGTAAAGTTGGACAGGTACTCTGCAGTGAAGGGTTTAATTTTCACTCGTGCCTTGACTTTAGCCACCAATCAGATAACCTCCTTCTAGTTAAGTCTACCCGCTTAAAGTCTATTTGGCCCTCCCTGTCCCTAAACCCCAGTGCTTTGAAAAACTCTGCGCCATCATCCTGAACTTTAGGGTGAGGCCCTTTACTGAACATTATCAAGTGTTCGGCAGTTTCTTCTTCCTCTCCACACGCACTGCATTATGTGTCTACCCCTTCGTATCTGGCCCGATTTGTCTTGGTTCGCAATACTCCCGTCCTGAACACAAACAGTAGAGAACTACCGCGAGTATTATCATAGACCCCTTCTTTGGCAATTTCCTGCTTAAAAGCTCGATAGATCTCTAGTGCGGACTTCTTAATCATGTCTATTCTCCCCATGTCAGTCGCCGTTTCCTTCACTTTCTTCTTAACCGATAGTTCTTTTTGGTTTGGCCACCTGCTGTTTTCTAAACATTTACCAGTCAATTTCCTGGTTCGCTTCCTCCATTTTGTATCGACATTCTTCATGCACAAGTAGCGGAAAACCTTCCTAGCCCAAAGCTGATAGCGATGCCAGCGCCTCCGCTCGTGCGACCAGAGAACCACAAACGTGCGACATTTCTGAAGCCACGCCTCTGCATGCCCTCTGCCGGAGAGTGAGCCCACTTCCCCCTTCTAGTACACTGTAACTAAGCCAACGGCTTCAAAAGTTGCGCCGTTTGGGTTTGAATAGTGGTGGAGATATGAGAACAGTAAGTGCTTGAAACGGGGTTGTACCTAACGCCACTACTAACCATCCTGCTAAATTTAGCGTCATTTCATAACAATAACAGAAAACATATGCTTGGGTTGGGCCGTATTCCTTAATCAACGTTTGAAAACTAGTGCCAACACATTTTAATGGTGAGCAATAATACCTGAACATTTTTTAACATGTTGAAAACACTTTTTACTTTGCTAAGCGGTCCCTTAGTCGACGTTAAAATGATGACGCAGGCCTCCATTTTCCTCGTTGGCTGTTCGCTTTCCCTCTTCCTCGTGACCGCTGCGGACCACCCACTTTTTGACGTCGCCGACGGAACGCCTCCATCCGGATTTCGAATTTTTACATAATTACACCCCAGTATGCGGCAAAAAAAACCGCAGACGCTACGCGGCGTGCTCTAAGCTGGTTCGCATGTGCGCGGAATTATATTGCCAGTGTAAACTTAAGGTGTGTTGTATTGTCTGCATGCAGTAAAATATTGCGAGCACACTTTTCCCAGACTGTTCGTGCGTGGCAGGCCCGAGAGCGGCGGGAAGAAATACTTCGTGGAGTGTTTTTGTGCAATTGCGCAGCAGGCACCGGTACGTGCCGTAATCAAAATCATTCAGAGCCTCTGCATCATAGTATTCGAACTCACCTGGCTGTGACTTATGCGTTCTGCTTGCCATAAGGCCTTGCTTTCCCTGAGTCAGATTTCCCAATCTACGGGTCGATTAGCAGCTCTTTGCTCGTGCGGCAAGCCGGCGTTTCTCGGCGTTGCGGCTGTTGAACGATGTGCTTGCTATATGTGTGTCGCGTGCATGGCCTGGTGCAGGTGAGGCGCGTCGGGACCTAACTGCAGCTGTTTCCGCACTATAGCTGCGTATACATATGGGGTTCAGAGGCGATGAAATGGCGCTCGTTGTCACTAGTGAGCACAACATACCGGCCTAGTACTTGACGTACTTCACGTCGATAAGAAGGGACCCCTGTATTGTATACGCGAACGTGCATGTGAAGTGTGTAATTCCTGTGCGCACACAACTAACACGCAGCGAGCGCACATCGTACAATACATACACACTTAGTCCAATAACAAGAAAGGTTTTTTTTGGCCTTCCGTATGACCAACAAAACTTCTAAAAACGCGACACTATGCGTACAAACACTAAAACGAAAATGAGCGTGTATAAGAACCAACGGAGCAAACAGCCGAGAGCTCCGCAAGCACATAGCATGCATTGTTGATCACCAGTGAAGCGGACGTACGTGAATAGTGACACCAAGTGCTTGCGGCAGTGCACACGATTCGCACCGCTGCGCATCGCACAGCTTTTCTAAAAAACGGGCAAAAGAAGCAGCTGTTGTGTCGGTGAGCGGCGTCCGACGGTGAGGGCCCGACGACTGAACGCGAGACGCAACGTGCGCCGACACGCGCCCCCGACACGCGCAGTAGTAATGAGTTGACCGGAGCCCGCGGGAACCCAACAAAGACTGAGCCGGCCAGCGGCCGTTTATTGAACGACACACAACGGACACGCGGGCACACGCGATTGGCTGCATGCAATCACGTGTGTGCCATTACAGACGACATCTGTTGAACAGAGTACACACTAGGGCGCACTCAGTGCGCGCGCCACTCACAGGTGGCGCCACGACACATCATCCCCCCCCCCCCCCGTCGACAAAATGAGCATTATCACAGGGTAACACTAGAGAAAGTCCCAGGATCTCCACTAAGGAATGTTCACACCACACGAGCGGCAGGGAGAAGAACAGTTCGCGCACAGGCACAAGTGCCCTAATACAACAGATACGTCACACATCTTAGGGAACGAAATACACTGCAAAAAAAAACACAGAACTGATTGATTGATTGATTTGTGGGGTTTAACGTCCCAAAACCACCATATGATTATGAGAGACGCCATAGTGGAGGGCTCCGGAAATTTTGACCACCTGGGGTTCTTTAACGTGCACCCAAATCTGAGTACACGGGCCTACAACATTTCCGCCTCCATCGTAAATGCAGCCGCCGCAGCCGGGAATCGAACCCGCGACCTGCGGGTCAGCAGCCGAGTACCTTAGCTACTAGACCACCGCGGCGGGGCCACAGAACTGAAAGTCTCCTGCGATGTCGTTGCTGGGCGCACTAGCTCTCTTTTGACCTTAAGTGACAAAATCTTTGAGCCAGTGAGGTCGTTTTGTCTGACGGCGCGGACCCATAGAAGTCTCAGTAGAACTTGTTGAAGTGCGACCAGGTTCGGTCGTCTTTGAAAACCTTGTAGCCCCTTCACTTTCCCGCTCCCCAGGGTTGAGATTTAGTGGATTACTTGAAAAAGGTACCCGCACCGGGTCCTGCTGACTTCGCAACGTTCCTTGGGGAACAACTGATTCAGACCCTTCACTATAAGAGATCTCTGACGAATCGGAGTCTGGCTGAAAACTGGGGGTGGAGCCCTGCAACGTAGGTGCACCAGAGGACTGACTGCCACAAAGATCTAAACTGGAATAAGAGTAAATAGGTTCTTTGGGTGTAGTAGAAAGGGTGGCATTCTGGAAAGAATCCCTAGGAATTGCTGTTAACTTGGATGCATTCCACACTTTTCCGTCACTGAGAAGAAAAGTGGACGGCGCAACCCGAGCCTTCACTGTAAGAGGCCTACTATACTTGAAAAAGCCTTTCCTAAGGAGTCTTACCTTAACCAAATTGCCGACCTTTATGCGGGTTTGCTGCGCACCTCTCCTTTTGTCAAAATACCCTTTGCTCTTATTCTATTTTGCTGCAACCTGATTCCAGACATGAGGCAACTCATTGGGCGACTGCGATACTTTAGGACGAATGCTAAAGTTGCTAATGTCTACTTTGGAACGAGGTTGTCGACCGTGCAGCAAAAAGGCTGGAGACAGGCCAGTCACCGCATGTGGTGTGACCCCTTACGAACTCAAAAACTGTGTGATGCTCCTCGAGGCATCTTTACCTTCAAGTCTGGCTACCTGCAAATATTCCTTAAGAACCCTGTTAAGGCGTTCTATTTTACCGTTGGCCTGGGGTTAATAATTGGACGAAAATATATGACGGATACCCAGTTCCTTTAGATATTCCTGAAATTGTACAGAGACAAATTGTGGACCATTGTCAGTTACGAAGAACTCTGGTAGCCTTTTCCGGCTAAACGACGATTCCAACAGCTTAATGACATTCTCTGTGGAGATTGAATTCGTGCCAAGAACCTCAGGCCATTTTGAATAGTAGTCGACTTAGGTAACAAGATACCTGGGAAAAGATACATTTAACGGGCCGACAATGTCCATACCCAACTTTTGCCTCGGCCCTTCAGGCCATTCAACGGGCTGCAACGGTGCTACACGCGGCTTGGCCGGCTTGTCTGTCAGCTGACAGATGTGACAATGCTTGACATGTTCTTCTACAGAACGATCCATTTGAGGCCACCAATACCTTTCACGTAGAAGTTGCTTAGTACGTACTATCCCTTGATGATTTTCATGTGCTAATTGGAGGAAAGTAGGTACCAGAACACTAGGAATGACTACACGTTCACCACGCATGAGTAATCCGTCAACACAAGAGAGTTCATCCCTAACATGAAAGTAAGCCATTAACTCATTGTGTATATGCTTTTTAAAAGGCCAGCCCTTGGATACACATTCATAGACTTTTTGAAACGTCACATCTTCATTCGTTGCAAGTTGGACGGTTTCTTTGTCAACTACAGATGTCAATAAAGACACTATTTCTTCATCCTTGCTAAGTTCTGGACAGGTCTGAATTGGCAGCCTAGACAGGGCATCAGCGACCACATTTTCTGAGCCCTTGCAATATTCTATGTCAAAGTTGTAATACAAAAGTCTAGCTGATCACCGCGAAATCCTTAAAGGCCGTCGGCCTGCATCACCTGCGGCTAACAAAGCAACTACAGCCTGATGGTTGGTTCTAAGGGTGAAACGTCTACCCCAGAGGTTAATACGCCACCTTTATTTTATTTTATTCATTTATTGTATTTACATTACCCTCAGGGCCCATAATGGCGTTACAAATGGGGTGGGTAATATAACAAAAATGCAGCAATAACAGAACACAATAATACAATCAATTAATTAGAATACATGTTCAAACAATATTCAGTTATTAGAGGCTTAAGATATGATCGGTTAGTGCAGTCTTGCAGGATGACACGTCCTCAATAGAGGCGATGGAGGGGGAAAGGTGGTTCCACTCGGCAATGGTCTTTGGCAGAAAGGAGTCTGAAAAAACGTTAGTACGGGAGAAAGGAATGAAAACTTTATACTGATGATCAAGACGTGACGAATTGTATGAAGGTTGCGAGATGAGTAAGATTAGAAATTAAGCAACGTGGAATAGGTAGGCTTGCTTTAGGAGCTCACGGGAATACACCAAGTCAGGGAGTACAAGGTGATATGGGGTGGACATCATTTGAGGGCAGGGAAGCTAGCAGCAAGATAAAATTTGAGAAGCGATTGAGAGAAATGAAGGAGGAGCGTTGCGCTAGGAAGGTTTTCAGCTACTTGTACATGAAGAATGTCGATACAAAATGGAGGAAGCGAACCAGGAAGTTGACTGGTAAATACTTAGAAAACAGCAGGTGGTCAAACCAAAGAGAACTATCAGTTAAGAAGAAAGTGATGGAAACGGAGACTGGCATGTTGAAAATGGGCATGATTAAGAAGTCCGCTCTAGAGATCTATCGAACTTTTAAGCAGGAAATTGCCAAGGAAAGGATCTATGATAATACTCGAGGTAGTTCTCTACTGTTTGAGGCCAGGACGGGAGTACTGTGAACCAAGAAATATCGAGCCAAATACGAAGAGGTATACAGTATGCAGTGCGCGTGGAGAGGAAGAAGAAACTGCCGAACACTTGATAATGTTCTGTAAAGGGCTTCAACCTGTAGTTCAGGATGATGGCGCAGAGTTTTTCAAAGCACTGGGG
The DNA here is from genome assembly GCF_043290135.1 of Rhipicephalus microplus. Taxonomy (NCBI): domain Eukaryota; kingdom Metazoa; phylum Arthropoda; class Arachnida; order Ixodida; family Ixodidae; genus Rhipicephalus; species Rhipicephalus microplus. The sequence continues at coordinate 12,263,951 of NW_027464589.1, forward strand.
TTTAGGGACCGGGAGGGCAAAATAGACTTTAAGCGGGTAGACTTAACTAGAAGGATGTCATCTGATTGGTGGCTAAAGTCAAGGAACAAGTGAAAATTAAACCCTTTACTGCAAAGTACGAATCCTCAAACTCACTTTTTTAAGAAAAAAAAAATAAATCTAGTTTTTGGTTCATTAAGTATTACGGCTTGGTGGCGCTAGCCACCGCCTGATCTAAAGGGTACAGCCTTATCTATCCATTATATCTATCCATCCATCTATGTGGCAGACTCACAATTGTGACGTCATGGCCTCTCTCTAGTTTTTCCTTCATCCATGCTTGGTAAGCATACGCGTTTTTAGTTTCGCATGGCACCAATGGCACTCATCGATGGCACCAATGGCACTCAGCGCACGGCACTGCTTCCGCCATGCGCTGCTCACGAATGATCTTCTTCCAGGCCACACTGTTATGGACCGTACACTCTTGGCTGCCTGGCTTTTTCCCGCTGCACTTCGACGAGCCACCACCGCTTAGTCCGGTCCTGCTCGGATCCCCGCCGGGTCTGGATGCATCCGCTTCCAACGCCTGGCAACCCGGATAGGGCATGTTTACCGGTGACGCAAGCGGAGCAAAGCATAAATTGGAGCCAGCCGCCAACACCATCGGGCACGGCACTGCTTCCGCCATGCGCTGCTCACGAATGATCTTCTTCCAGGTTAGTTACTTGAACCATGCCATGTGTTACAAAACGAACAATTACTGCCTTATTGCGGTGTCGTGCCCATTAGAGTTGTCTTGCGTTAAAAAGCATATCTTGAATTGTTCATTATGCATTTCTTCTTCCCTTGTTCACTTGCTGCTCTTGCTGGCGGGCGATGTTGAATCGAACCCCGGCCCGATGAGTAAGGCAGAGGGTGTTGCCTTCGAATCGGCTTTGGGGGTAATTGAGAAACTGCGTACTGAACTGAAGTCTGTTTTGCTTGAATTTCAGGGTATTAAGGCGGAACAAGCAACTACTAATGGAAAAATCCAGAATCTTATAGCGAAAGTAACTGCTCTTGAAACCGGTGCAATCGATCCAGCTTCCCCTGAAGTAGTTCCTTCTCAAAATGCCTTGCATGATATCTCAATTCAGCTACAACAAATAACTTCCAGATGCGACGATGCAGAAAACAGATTAAGACGTTCCAACGTGATATTTTTCGGTTTAGAGGATGACGAAAAAGAAAATTGGGCAGCATCTGAAGAAAAGGTCATCAAATTCTGCGCAGAAAAACTCGAACTTGCCACTACAAGTGTGCAGTATGAACGTGTACACCGCCTGGGCAAATTTTCCATTGGAAAAAAACGGCCCATTATAGCAAAATTATCTTCATTCAGGGACAAACAGAGCATCTTGTCTGCAGCTCGTAAGCTTAAGGGAACAACTTTTTCGATTGGGGAAGACTTTGCGCCATCAACACGTGTGGCCAGAAGAAAGTTGGTCGCTTTTGCCAGATCATTCGACAAGCCGTACAAGTTGGTCCTTGACAAGCTTCACTTGGATAAGAAGGTATATGTGTATGATGCCGTTAATGACACAGTTGCTCAATCTTCCAGATAGCTAGATGTAAGCTTAAACTCACACGCGCCGCATCTCGTGCCCCAAGCAGCCTTTCCACTCTCGGTCGCGTACACGAACATCCGAAGCTTGTTACACAAACGTGACACATTTTGTTCTTTTCTTGATGATAGCGATTCAGATATAGTAGTACTAACGGAGACATGGTTGAATCCAGATATAAGAGATAACGAAGTACTACCTGACAACGACCTTTACAAAATTTATAGGAACGACCGCGTAAATAGGCGCGGTGGCGGCGTACTCCTTGCTATTAAGAAAACGCTTCATTCGCATTGGATTGATTCGAAATCTTCCGTCGAAATTGTATGGGCAGCTTTGTCTATGTTATCTAGTGTGGTATTAATTGGGGCTTGTTACCGTGCACCAGATTCTGATCATTCCTTTTTGGGTGACTTGCGTGATAGCATCTCTCATGCCATTCAGTCATGCCCATCTAACCATGTATATCTTCTTGGCGACTTTAATTTTCCTCTTATCGACTGGGAACACATGTCATCCTCATGTCAAGCGTCTTTAGAACTAATAAATCTAACGTTGGATTTCAACCTGTTCCAAGTTGTCAAAGAACCCACCCGTGCTTCTAATATCCTGGACTTGGTATTCACCAACGCTCCTGACACAATACTTTCAATTTCAAATGTGAGCGGTTTTAGTGACCATAACCTCCTCCAACTTAATTTAAGCATCCCGAAGCCCGTATCTGGCAAAACAACAAAACGAATTCGCGATTACAATAGAGGAAATTACGCTGCCATTAACACAGAACTAGAACAATTTTTTTTCAAAGAGTTACTACCTACTTTCATTTGTCGATCCGTAAATGAAAACTGGGTACTCTACAGAGATAAATTAACAGCGCTAGTCGATAAGAATGTTCCCTTAGTGTCCATAACCAACGATAAATTAAGCCCCTGGTTCAGCAAGTCCCTTAGCAAACTGCGAAACAAGAAGAAACGGTTGTACAACAGGGCTAAACGCTTGCGCACTGATGGGGCATGGCAGGCATACAGACACTGTTTGAAAACCTACTGCTCAGCAATAACCTCAGCTAAAGATAAATATTACTCGCAAGGCCTACCTTCCCTGCTTCAGTCTAATCCCAAAAAATTTTGGCGAACTATATCTCCGGTCAGAGATACTAACACTATTACTTTACATGGAACTGACAAAATACCTATTCCTATCGCCGATTGCCCCTCTGTTTTCAACAGGTTCTTCTCATCTGTTTTCACTCAGGAAGATTCTTCCAATGTGCCTACTTTTCCTGAACTTGACGCCGCCTATATGGAACCCATTACTGTCACTGTTGGAGGCATTGGATCACTCATTAACAAACTAAAATTATCCACATCAGCCGGTATTGACAACATTAATTCCAAGATACTAAAGAACACCCTCCCCATATCAAGCGAAATATTATGCCAAATTTTTGACCAATCTCTAACATCTGGCATGCTACCGGACGACTGGTTAATAGGAAAAATAAAACCAATTCACAAAACTGGAGATGTTCACTCACCTGAGAACTATCGACCCATATCTTTAACTTGCATATGCTGCAAAATGCTTGAGCACATAATCAGTTCACACGTGTACAATCACCTCGAGACGAACAATTTTTTCTTTCCTAATCAGCATGGTTTTAGAAAGGGATTTTCGTGTGACACACAACTGTTTGAATTCACCACCGATTTACACTCAAACATGAACAGCAACCTTCAAACGGACTGTATCTTTCTTGACTTTTCTAAAGCCTTTGATCGTGTGCCCCATTGCCGACTAATCTCTAAGCTATCTGCTCTACGGCTTGATTCTTTAACATTAACCTGGATTCGAAACTTCATTTCTTTTCGACAGCAGTTCACTGTTGTTAACAATCTTGCGTCCCCTTTTTCTTCTGTTAGTTCGGGCGTACCGCAAGGCAGCGTCCTTGGGCCCTTACTATTTTTAATCTACATTAATGACTTACCCTCCGAGATTACTTCTTGCATGCGTCTATTTGCCGATGATTTTATAATATACCGTTCTATAAACTCCAGTAATGACCACTTAACCATTCAAGCAGATCTCAACCATATTTGTAACTGGTGCGACAAGTGGCTTATGAAACTGAACTTAACAAAATGCGAGGTAATGTCTTTCACCCGTAAACACGTAAACTCTGAATTCTCCTATTACTTGAACAATACCATGCTTTCCCACACTTCTTCCTACAAATACCTAGGTGTTCTTCTCACAGAGAATCTTTCATGGGCCTCACATATCGAGTCTACCTGTGCCAAAGCATCACGTTCACTGGGCTACCTACGCCGCAACTTGAGAAATTCCCCTACTAATATTCGAAAACTAGCCTTTCTTACCTTTATTCTGCCAATATTAGAATTCGCCTCAGCAATTTGGTCTCCTCATCAAAACTACTTGATTATTATGGTAGAAAGGATTCAAAATAGAGGTGCCCGCTTCATATCACGAAACTACGACATCACGTCAAACATAACGCAAATTAAATCAGACCTTCAGCTGCCGTCATTGGATAGCCGTCGCAGTATTGCTCTTCTCTGTGTGTTCCAGAAATATATTACCTCTAATAAACGAACGCGGCTTCAGCTTCAAACACCTCACTCTTTTTCACGCAGATTGCATAATCAGTTCAGCTTCATGCGCATATACGGGTCTACTAATGCATTCAATTCATCACCACTGCCTCGGGCCGTTCGTCTTTGGAATGACCTCCCTGATTGCATAGCCTCCATATCTAATCCCGATACATTTCGCCGTCAGCTACTCCCTCTGTTCACCATGTGACCCTGTTTTTGTATTCTGAGTGCATTGCGTAACGGTGATTTATATTCCCCTTGTCTTTTATTTTTAAATGTATCCCTCTGTCGCCATGTTCATATCAACAAGTGCTGTATTCCCTCAAATTTACCTCGCCTTGTATAGCCTAAAATGTGATCTCGTTTATATATATATATATATATATACTTTTTCGTTGTTTTTGCACTGATTCTGCCTGTAAACTGTTCATTCCGATTCCTCCCCCCCCCCTTACCCAATGCCCTGTTCTGGGGCCTGTAAGGTTTTTTTTGAATAAAGAATAAAGAAGATTTAACGAGGCGCATAAAAAAGCATCACAGTTAATTTTTCAACACTCTAGGAAACGTGATACCAATGTTCAGTGCATGCGTGAAAGCACGATCATATCCAATTGGTATAGTTATAAGTGCTGCTACCTACATATTGGTGTTCTTCGCATTTCCCCCCCCCCCCATTCGAATACGGCCGCCGTGGCCAGAAGGCGAACCTGCGTCCCCCAGGCTTGTCAAACGACACCCAATGAGGCTATGCTACCTCTACAGGTAAAATCACAAAAAGAAACAGACTGCAAAGTGTCACTGAGCGTTTATTTGCCAGACTGCGTTACAACCATCAGAAACGTTTTAAAAGTCATCATAACTACACTTTCGTGAAAAGTAAACCAATGGCTTCTCTAAGTTAAATCAAATTCTCAATCGCATGCATTTTGAATTGCTCATGCGAACACTCAGAGGTAGGACGGAATCATGCACGCGTGCTGTATGCCTTTCTCGTCCACATGATTCACCTTTGCCGTGAGAAACTAGACACAATATGCACATCTAGTAACAGCTGTGCACAGCGGGTAATTACTAACACTTTCACTCACTTTTGTGAAAACAGAATTCTAAATCAAGAGTATAAAAAATCACCACAGCCACAGCGCTAACAACACAATTGTGGCACGCACAATGACTGCAAGTTGACACCCGAGGCGAATCGCGAGACGCGTCTGGAGCAGAGAAGTATGTGTAGCACAGCATGCTATATTGTTACAGTGAATTTGCGAACTGTTGCGCAAGTTCCTCCACTCAAGTAATCGATCTGGCGCGACGTCAACAGCCACTGCCATCGCTCACGAAAGAACACCGTCGGGTGCGTGGTCATCTCTTATTTCTCCCGCACGACCTGCATTGTAACTTACGTACACAGCACTAAGACAGTCTTTACCGCATTTCATCGAAGGGCTAGCGGTGTACTGTATCCATGCTTAACGGTCATACTTGTGGTAAGCACGTAAAAGGAATACAAGCAAACGTTAACAAGAAACAACTAAAGAAAGTCGACGTGACAACGGAACATCTACCAAGACGGAGACCAAGTCTGGCCTGCATGCTTGCGCCCTCTACGAGTAACAAGTGGAAGAATAAAAAAAAAAGACGTGACCTCCGAAATGGCAAGCGCGCTGCAAGCGTTTGCCTTCTCCTAGGCTTCAAGAAAAAAAAATTCTCTGGCAGTGGTCGAGAGATTGCGCACTCTTCGGAATGCCGTTGGCATTCTATGCGTGGCACGGGGTCATCGTTTTCGCGAAAACCTGATAAGCTCTAATAATTTATACGTTCATCGTCGTGCAGCTATTGATAAACTTCTGATTTCTAAAAATCAGATACAACATATTTACGTGTGCGCATGTTGTGGTACGGCCACGAAAAGTACAAAAAAACCTTACTTCTCACTTGTGTCACTATGGTCAGTCGATATACATTGCTCTATAAGCTTGTGCGCTTTCGTAGAGGGGTGTGAGTAAACACGTCTAAGCGTGTGCTGCTGTGGAGAATTCATGATTGCACTCTTGTTTGTTGAGTTAACTCTTTATGTATGTATGTGTGCTTTGTGTTCTTGTATGTATGTGTAGCTATATGCATTGCATCAGCATTTTATAGGTGTCGTGTCAGTGAGTAATCTATAAATGGGCCTACTTGCGGCTCGTCAACTATCTTCTAGAGAGCCGTGTGGGTAGTTATGTCAACGTACGTTATCGCTGACAACTTTTATTTTTCTATCGTTAATTCTCTCAAGATGGCACCAGCTACGGCCCCCTTCACGACTGTGATGCTCTCACACCTCCAGCTGCTTATATAACGTTCAACATTTATCTAACGAACCTGCTCTGCTGAGTTGGAATGGTTTCGCAGCGATCTAGTCTACGATTTGGGGGCACATCTCGTAGCCTACGGTCCCATTAACGCTTGAATAACGTCGCTACACTATGTGAAGAAATAAATGCAGCGAGCCTAGCATGCACTCTTCAGGTGAGGACTCTGCAGTATCCGTGTCTTTCGGAGTGAATGTTATTTCGCTGACCGAACGAAACCTGCTTGCTCCGTCGTTTTCTTTCCGATGTTTTTAGCGCCACGGGTTCGTCTGCTTGTTTTTATAATCATTTCGTTCAATATCAAGCTCAGCGATGCCGTTTTTTGCAGTTGTCAGTGCCGTATTCTCATCAGTCGAGAATCGGCGCATTCGCTAACCTACTCGCTTCGCTAACCTGGGGTCAGCCATCTTGATTCTCATTGGGAGAAGCATGTTTCTCTGTGAAAAAGGAGCAACGTTTCTCCTTTAAAGACGAGCATTGTGAACATAGCCTCTTCTCCCTGAATGGAGAGAATGTCACTCCATTTTTTAAAGAGTGTACGTGTCAGGAGACGTTGAGAGCTAATAAGCGGTCAGTTGGCATTCTACAGAGCAAAGAAAGTGCAACAGAATCCCCTATTTAGTGATAACATGGTAGCCTTGCATGAAATGACAAAATTTGGTTAGAATGCATATGCCGGACCATTCCCAATCATATATCTACGCAAAGCGAGGAATGGTGGAAATTTTTAAAGAAAAGAAGAGGTCTGAGGTGTGACCTCACTGGCAACCACCTGCCAATAAAGCACTTTCTCATCAGAACAGGATTGACCACACTGGTGCAGCGTTTCACTACTACCTCCTATGACTACAGCAAATAACCCTTGACCCTCAATCTCCAGCGGCAGTGAAGCAACTATCCAAGGTAGCAGTCAGATATTCCACGCAGCAGAGGGTGTTAAAAAAATACCTCGGTGCAGCCAGGCGGCCAGTGGAATCTGAACTTGGCTACCTTTAACGCTACAACGCTATCTAGTGAGGTTAGTCTAGGTGTCCTAGGAACAAAAGGGTGTTCAAGGAGATGTAATAGGGCTCAGCAAAGTTAAGAAAACACGGGAGGCTTATGAATTGCTGAAGAACAGACACGTCCTATGCTATACCGTAGATTAGATGACAGAAAAAACTAGGATTAGGGTTTTTTATACACAGGAGTATCGCTGGAAACAAAGAGGAATACTATAGCATCAACGTGAAGGTGGTAGGTACTATAAATAAAGGGGTGGTGACAACAAATTTCAAGGCTATCTCATGCTTGTTGCGGGTTTCCTCTGTATGCAAGGACTCTCCACACAAATAATCGGACAAAACAAACGCGTACAATGTATTTTATTTCACTTCTAAAAGTGCAGCTGAACGCCCACTCTCGCTATGTTGGCAAATCGCTTGCGCAGCAACCCTGAAGTTACAGAATAGGAGAAGCAACAGCAGTTTTCGTGAAGTCACACCAGATTTTTAGGGACGTGAGTGACCTCCGCTATCTCCGAAACGCATTTTGTGAACAAAGAAAGAACCAGCATGCCTGCTGTTACAAGTGTGCTGGCGTCTTTTGTAGACACACTGTGTTCATCAAGGACTCTGAACGCTTTCGTAAAGACAGTCGACGTGTAGTTCAGAGATGCTGCGTGCGTCTAACAGCGGGACTGTCCCGTCCTCCATCACAATCTCGGCGGCTATAAAAGACCGGTACATCGAACGTCAGGTGGCTTCGTCGTCCACGTTCTGTACATACGTTGTAAATATTAACGCTTTGTTTTCTTCTTGCTGCATTTTGCCTTGTAACTGCCTCGATGATACCGTAGCTGGCCATCTCGACTGCCAGCACGTTTTTTTTTGTTGGCGCTTGGTGTGGCACATGTGTATGAGAGCAAACGAAACCATGTACATCACAGCCATGTGTGCTCATGTGACCAAGCCACCTATGCATCAACGTCATTGCCCAATTAAGCACCGCGAAACTAAAACCGAAAGTAGTCCACATAAGTAGAGCAGTATTAAATTATTTAGGAAAATTACATGAGTCTTGGTGTGTGCATCATGCTTCCTGAAGCTGAAGGAAACGCTAACAGCAAAGAACATGCATGCGACAAATTTGTTGGCACCATTCCTTTAAGTGACAAAATGAACAAGACGAAGGTGGTACAGGCCTACGCGCCTACATCAAGCCACGACAATCATTTGGTTTGACGCTTTTATGAAGACGTAAAGTAAGCCATTAATAAAGTAAAGTCACAATACATTATTCTGATGGTTGACATTAAAGGGGTACTGGCGCAAAAACTTTGACTTCGTGTTTTTCTGCTGCAATGTGTTGCTGGGGGCCTGTTAGTCATGACACATCGTTTGCTGCAGCACTCGACAGATAATAACCTACAGGCGCCTCTTTATCGATCAGTTTCAGTTTCAGTTTAAGACAGCTCCAAGAGCTGGGTGCAACTGTCACCACCTAGCGTGTGCAGATCTTGACCAGGTCACCACACAGAACCATAACACACTTCCGCACAATCCGCATCATGAATTACTTTTGAATAGGAAATAGTACTGCAGTGTCGCCAAACAGAATTGTTTCTAAGCGTGCACCACGGCCACACACTCGCAACCAGCCACCAAAAAGTTAGGACTGCGGGAAGAAACGTGGCCGAAAATGGCGGCTATGGCCTCATCATAACTTGTTTTGTTCACTGCAACACGGTGAAGTGGGGGAAGTAGGGTGTCACCTCAGGGTCCCCTTCAATGATGTCATTAGCACGATAGAGTCGAGGGTTTACGCAAACTTCGAAATTCTATTGAAGTACTTTTTCCAGCTATATTCGCTGTTGATACTTTGCAGATAATGTACGAGTGTTCTTGGGAATCGACCCCGCAGGCTATCTCGGCCGCGAAGTTTCGTGCCACTGCCTCTTTGTTGCTAAAGTGGGCAAAAACCAAGCCGGATATCATGCAGTTGGGATAAAGGCCATCGGCTCTAGAAATGCCAGAGGGGAGTTATAGTACAGTTCGAAAAACTTAATAATTTGCGGATCTTGAATGCCCTTTTCAGAAAACGGGCTAACCGTAATTGGATGTGGCGAAGTTTTAATGGCGAAACGTGAAATGAAATAGACTTCACTTTGTGTGCAAACGCTGGCGTTGTACAAGATGTAAAAGTAGTTGGGAAGTTAGGAAGACCATAGAATGATAAGAGTTCGTAGTCACCTCGTTTAAAAAAAAAGCAAAGACAAAAAAAGCCAGGCCTGTCCGGAATGTGCCGCACAGTCACAGCGAAAGCTAGAGAGCGGCCTTTCAAGGCCTTTTCTAAACACTCATTGGTTAATTGCTGCAAGCACCCTTGCTGGATACCCCTTACAGCATAAATAATATAATTTCTGGGCAGTCGACCAGCATTCACTCTGCTATTTAAGTCATTATTCTGAGAAGCGCTGTATCCAATAAATACTTGCAAGGAATTTTGTTCATATTGTTTATGCAGAGGCTGACAACGATGAGGAAGTAAGCCTGAGGTCGGTATGCGTCGCACAGTTAAGGGGTGATTGAAAACAAGCTTTTGTATTGGGTTGGAGCATTGGAAAACCCACTCATTATGCTATTCACATTGTGTGACACTTAGCTTTTGCTGCGATAGCAATCATATGGACACTCTCGGCTGGATTTCGCTGCCGGCATCGGCGTGGGCGTCGCTGTCATGCACCGTATATATATATATATATATATATATATATATATATATATATATATATATATATATATATATATATATATATATATATATATATATATATATATATATATATATATATATATATATACGTATCTATATATATGAGAACTGAAGAAAGAAAGAAGCACAGCATATCCACGGAGGGAATGCTGACAGTGGGGTGAAGCGTCCGTCAACCCGCCGGTGATTCCGTCGATTCGCGCGACCATCGGTGCATCCATTCATGCGTCTGTCCGTCTGTCCGTGCGTCCATTTATGAGTTCGTCCATACGTCAGTTCGTTAGTTCGAGCGCCCATCCATCCATACGTCCGTCTGCTAATCTTTCTGTCCGTCCGTCCATGCGTCCATCAAGTGAACACTCCAAGTACCGCGATCTCCCATCTGCCATCCCCTGTGGCACATACCCGCTCTAGAGTGGGTATGTGCCAGAGGGGATGTGGCAGAGAAAAAGAGTCCGGCACGCGGAATCGAGCGTGAAACCTTTGCATAGTGAATGCAAGGCTTTGACCACTGAGCCACCAAGGAGTTTTTTTATCACCTGATTTTGACAATCAGCATATTACGTCAGCGACATAGTAAAAGCACACAACGTAGATTGCACACGTGGTGACTGTTAATTCAACCAGCGTTGCGCTGGTATCACCGGGTTAAAATTCGGGTAATATCACAAGCGGCTTTACCCTTGAAAGCCGATCTGGTGGTTCTGGTGCAGCTTGGCGAATATCTAGGAACCAATCGACACTTTCGCGCAAATACATTCTCACAGGCCGTGCTTTTTTGTCTAAACGGTGGCCTGCCATTCATGATCTCCACTTGGAGTGGAGCCCCAGCAGCATGATGGCGTCATAAGGTACCCCCATTTTAATTGACAACATTTAGTAACCTAATTTCGTACGGGTCTAGAGGTAAATACTTTTTTATGGCTTGGTGCACGACATCCGAAAAGTAGACCCCCTCCCAACAATGCGGAAATGCACGATCAATAGTTTACGGTAATTTGCAAATAAACAACGTGTTCCTCACGGCGAAAAAATTATTTTCTTTTCATAAATGATTTTACTCGCAGAGTGCCCGAATACAATACAAAGAAGAAACTTTTGGCACTAAGTTGCAGATGTATTTTTTTACTACATTTAGGACATTCCTACCTGAGCCTCCACTGTACAATGACCTGTGAAACTGCACAGGAAATACAATATCACTTAAATCAAAAGAAAGTTCTTTACGTTTGACACTAGAGAGATATTCTCGAAAAAGTAGCGCACATAACAATCTTACACTGGACACTATTTCCTTGAAAAAAACCCTCAACTCCTTCCACCATATAGTCTGTTGACACGGCCAACTCCGGAAGCAGTCGGCGCAGTCCTAATTGTATGTGTGTGCGTAAGAATGGATCTTTCGTGGCGCTCTAAAGAACAAAAACTGATAAACCAACTTACGTAAAAAGAGGTGCCCCAAAGTCAGCCCCCCTTCCTTTACTGGCCGAAACAAGTTGGTACGGCTGCACCGCTTCAACTCAGACGCCCAGACAAATGTGCCGAGTATTGTGTAAAATTTCTGCACATTTGTCCGTGAGCAGTGCAGCACCTTCAGCGCATATCATAGCTTGCTAATAAAAAAAGACGTGGCAAACGGTGGCTCTGGCGAAGATCGATAAGGCAGCACCTTTCCATTTCGCCGCTTTTTCTTATAAGTCTTTCGCCTGCCCTTTGCAGTAATCAGCACTGCCCCTATAACAATCAATTAGGCGTAACGCCTATGTATTTGCCCGGGATTGTTGCCCAAGGCATGTTGGCGAAATGATCTGGCTTCGCTGCCAATGATCCATGCAAAAGCCTGAGGCACTTGGCCCTGTTTACACTGCTCCCCGTAGCGTGGCTAAACTGACACACAATTTCAGCGGCCTGCGTAATACTGGCACAATCTCTGGGGAAAATGGTGATGTCATCTGCATATGCCATTAGCCTAACTTCAACTGCTTGTAACTAGAAAGCAAAGATACTATTGTCGTTGAATATTTTCATACACAGTGTTTCTATGTAAATGCAAAATACGAAAAGGCTCAGGGGGCAACACTGGTGAACCGAACGCTGCACGGTAATAGAAGCTCACAGACTTTTATTTACAATCAACCTTGTTGTGCAGTTCCGGTATGCCAAGGCCACTCCGTAACAAAATAACTAAACCAAAATTACCGTGATTTAAATGGCAAACAGTTTCATGATCAAAACAAACAAAAGCTTTTTCCAGGTCTGCTTGTAAGCTAGCAACGCGTTCATCTAAATAGTCACAACGCTCAAGAAAGCAGTGCACTTTTGGGATATATGTGACAATAGAACAGCCTTTTATGCCACAGATTTGATGAGGCTCAACTATGTCTCGTATTATGGTGTGCAGTTTTTAAGCCAATATCTTCATATAAATTTTGTACTGAACGTTTGTTAAGATTGTTGGTCTATATGCAGATACAGCGCCACTGAGGGATACCTCATTAAATGTTATAACGGCAAGCTACTTATATCTACCACTTACCGCTGTTGGTGGGCATCTCGGGGGAATGGGGGAAATATTGTATTTTCAGCATTATCAACCAGATGGCGCACTGAGCGCGTGGTGGCTTTCATCCCTCCCGCGTCTTTTGCCCGCGGAGAGCAGGGGAGTGGAGAATCTATCAAGTGCCCTTATCTCCCGGTCGAGAGGATCATACGCCTTGGCTGGCGTTGGGCTTGACTGGAACAATTCGGTTGTAGTTACGGTGCACACGAAGGTCACTACAATCGTTGCTCAGCCTGTGTTTGAGAAAAGAGCGCGCTTTTTAGCCACAGTGAAGTATCAACTGAGACCCTTATTCGCGTTCTTCTGTTTAGAGGGCCGTACGTTTGGTGGGTAATTTGTGTGTGAGAAACGTGGGGCAAGTTTCGATCTGCTCACCATTCTGCTCGTGTCCTTCGAATTTGTTCTTATCACGTTTATTGCTTCCCCTTTGCGCCAAAGCTGTGACTGTTTTTTTGCTGCTCTAAAACGCTTCTCATAATGATGCGATTTGTTTCCAGATATCTAGCCAGCCTAAGGCAAAATATGAGAACGAGTCCAGAGCCCAGGCGTGGCCCATTGGTAGAATACTAAGCTGGCACGTAGTGGACCCTGGTTCGAGCCCCGCTGTGTCCATGGTACTAGGCTTTTTTTTGTTATCTCGCTGTAGAGGTTACGAACACCGGCGGCAGCGCCACGCGTTATGCAAGTTTTGATTTCATGACAGCTTTCGCTGTAAAACTTATACGCAAGAAGGCAGTTGATGAACTAGTGGTGAGAGCAAAAGCAGAGGAGTTCGGAGTTTTGCTTCAGATTAGACTCGAGGCACCAGACGAGGTAACTTACGTTAGCGTTGACACAATAAACGATAATCTTACTAGTATTGTAAGCACAATATTCACAGCGTTTGACCTTCATCTTTTTCATCTGCATATAATAATCATCGCGAAAGACGTCGTGTTCGTTCGAAGCGTTGATCAGGCGATTCGGCCTAACAAATGCCGTCGCGACCCGAACACCGCTACTGTCTTACCGAGTGGTGGAGGCTGCTTCGATCCTCAAGTCCTCCCTGACGTCACGTTCTGCTGGAGCTTCGTTCGGGTCGTCGCTTTCTTCCCCCGTCTCCTGTCATGGCTCAGGAACCGCTGCCCGGAAAATCCAGCATCCCTGTCCAACATACCATTCCTGCTTTAATCGTTAACGCCCGGCAGCACTACCCACCCATCTTCTCTCGTCTTCCACGTGACGACGTCGGGGCATGGCTGAAGGCATACGACATGACGAGTGTTTATAGCCAATAAGATTAACCTTAAAATCTGTGTCACGTCGCCTTCTATCTGTCAGATGTCGCAAAAAGGTGGTTTTTTAACCACAGGAGCAGCTTTCCGGATTGCCCTACTTTTGCTCAAGTCCGTATAATTTTGGGGAAACCGAACATTCATTCTGAAGTATCGAAACGGAAGCTTGATAGGCGAGCCCTACAACCCAGGAAGACGTACACTTCGTACTATGAAGACGTCCTTACCATTTGCCACCGCGTGAACTCGGTGATGACACTAGCTGATCGTGTTCGCCACATCATCAAAGGGAAAGACCATGTAACGTTTAACCCTCTGGCTGTTGAAAACCCCACCGCCGTTGAGGACTTCATCACTCCATGTCAACATTTTCATGAACTCCAAGTCATTCGATTGCACCCAGACTACCAAGACGCCAGTGACAGCCGGCTTTCCTCGGATGTGGATTCGCGCACGCCGATTCGCACTCAGATTCGCGAGGAACATCAAGCGCAAGGGTTTTCATGTGCACCCGCCCCTCAGCACCTCCCTCAATCTGCTGGTCTGCGCGACATCATGAAAGAGGAGCTCTCATCCATGGCTTTCGCTTTCCCATCTGACACTTCGACGCCATCAATGCCACCCATGTCGTATGCGCAAGTCACGGCCATGACACCTGCCTTGGTTCAGCACGCACGTCCTGTTCCTGCGCACTTCAAAGTAGCAGCACTTGCACCACACTCGCCTGTACCTGTGCCAGTAACAATGCCTGTCACAGCTCCAGCACTCTACGCCCCCTGGCGCTCACCTCACCCAATATGTTACTATTGTGGCATTTGGGGCCATATTTCACGATTTCGCCGCAAACGCCAGCAGGATGAACGTCATGGCTACAAGTTTTACGAAAGCGATTCGATGGCCTCTCTAAACCAGTACCAGCGTCGGCCTACGACACGTTCCTTCTCTCCCACTTCTCCACCCGACGCGCCTCGCCCCTACTATACCTCATGCCACCGGTCCCTTTCACTTCTGCGACGCTCAACATCTTCTCCGAGACCAGCTGCACCTACCTCTCACTACCACTCGGAAAACTAGGTGGTGCAGTTTAAAACGCAAAGCATTTCTTAGCGAACTGCGGCGACATTGAGCGTATCTATCTATCTATCTATCTATCTATCTATCTATCTATCTATCTATCTATCTATCTATCTATCTATCTATCTATCTATCTATCTATCTATCTATCTATAAATCAATCAATCTATCTATCAATCTATCATTCAATCTATCAACCTATCAATCTATCAATCAATCAATCTATCTATCTATCTATCTATCTATCTAGCCGCCAAGGACTTCTAGTTTTCATGGCCGTTTCAATAATGGTATTGATACCAAACTTGGTATGGCAAAACATGACTCTATGAAGAACATATTTACCATGAAAGTCAATAAATGTTTGTAATGAATGTCATTATTTATATATCATGTACCAGCAGCTCTTGCGGTAGTTTCGTTCACGCGGCATGATGCAAAACTTGTATGGTATGACATGATTGCATTGCCAACACAAGCAACAGACTCTAACATGAAAATCATGACATGCATGTCATGCAACATGGCTTACAGCCACGCTTATGGTGCGCTCGCCGCCATTTCGCTAGCCTCACATATACCAAGTTTGGTATTACGGTACGTAAATAGATTACGAGGGTATGTGGCTGGAGCAAACATGATAAACATGAGATGCGTGTCATGTAGCAACGTGACAACATGCTACGTTCACAATGCGCTCGTGGCCATTTCGCTAGCTTCGAATCTACCAAAATCGGTATTACGTGACGCGAGTGGACGACACAGTTAAATGGAACATGCAAACATGATAATCACGACATGCGTGTCATGTAACAATATGACTACATGCCACACTCATGATGCGGTCACGGCCGTTTCGCAAGCTTCGAACATGCCAAATTCGATATTACGTGACGTCAATGTAGGACGAAGGTATGTGACTGGTGCAAACATGCTAATTATGAGATGCATGTCATGTGGGAACATGACCACATGCCAAAGTCAAGGTGCCAATACTTTCGATGTGACGTGGTGCGCGTGCTCGCTGGCGTTCATTTCGTCGCGTCACGCTGGCGTTGCCACGCCAGGCGCCGGTCCTGGCATATATTCGCAAGCGCGCATCCTTCTGCGTTGTTTTGACGCCTGCGCCTTTCAGCGCTTCCGGCGCCTCTCCGTAACGAAAAGAGGGAGGGGCAGTGTTGTCTCGGGAACGCATCAGCGCGACTTGCAGCATGTCGCATTTTGCGCCAGTTGCTGTTGGGTCGCGCCGACAAATGCTGGTCGCACTGATCACGCCTGGCGCCAGACTATAGAGTGCTCGCATTTCGCTAACGTAGCGTCGCTGTGCCCAGCGTGCGCGCGCATCAACTGTACGTTAGAGTTTATTGGGCCATTCATGATGCGCTCACGGTTGTATTGCTCGCTCCACATATACAAAACTTGGTGTTACGCGAGCTTAATGGATGATGAAAGTATATGACTGGTGCAAATATGATAATCCTGACACGCGTGTCATGTAAGAACAAAACATACCACGCTATCACGCTCATAGCGTGCTCGCAGCTGTTTGGCTAGCTGCACATATACTAAATTTGGTATCATGTGACTTGAACAGATGACGAAGGTAAACGACACAATAAAACATTGTAATCATGATAATGTCACGTGCTTTAAAAGGTCTTCAACTGGGAAGCCATGGACAATGTGGAAGTGATGTAGGGCATCAGTTACCTTTACTTCGTCACGTTGTGCTGATTTTAAAGAGACACATCAACCTTTCTCATTTCTTGTTCGCATATCATCGATCCCCACTGTACGTGAAATCTGCAATTTTTTGAAGAGAAAGCTGCATCACTTTAACAAACACCAAGACCTCCAGAGGGCCCGGCCAATTTGTTGTTAGTGTATGCTGCAGGGGTACCAGTTCAAGCATTGGTGGACATGGGGGCTGCTATTTCTGTAATTTATACTAATTTGCGTTCTCGTTTACATAAGATACCACACCTCATACTGGCACTCTCTTACATAGCGCGAATGACTCAAGGTTACGGCCATCGGCGTAGTGCACCGTTAGATTTTTCATTGATGAAACCCGGCACCATATCCAATTTGCCGTGTGAGATTCGTGTGCTTTTCTGCTTATTTTAGGATGTAACTTTATTTCTGACGCTGCTGCTTTTATCACTTGTTGACAAGGACTCCTATATATGCGTGAGATGGATGATATCTTCCCGAAATCATCACGTAACCGGCTACGAACAGCCAACGACTTCCTTGTGCCACCTAACCACGAGCATGTTATCACTGTTATGTCTGACTTCATTGACCACGGTGACGTCCTAGTCACTCTATCAGCCAGTTGTCTTTCCAGAGGTATTGCACATTCATCGAGTCTTGTCCGCTTTTCCAAAGACACCACCTTTCTCGCTGTGCTGAATATCACCAATGAGCCGATTTTGCTTACCAAGGGCACTGTTGTAGTTTGCAGCATTAACACACAACCTATCTCTGTAGTGGCTTCGGATATCAATATGCTGAAATCACGTCCGATGCCAACAGATGCTCCACCTACTACTGCTCTCGTCAATGCCATCAGCACGGCTCTCACTCCCCCGCAAGCAGACGAACTACAGGCGTTGTTGTCCTAGCATAAATCTTCTTTCGACGTACATTCCATACCTTTTAGCTAGACTTCTGTGGTAGCTCATCGCATACACACTGACGAAACTTCTATTGTCTGTCGTCGACCATACCGTGTCTCTCCCAGTCAACGCGAGATCATCGACAAAAAAGTTGCTGATATGCTGCGGCAAATTATCATCCGCCCCTCCTCAAGCCCTTGGTCGTCACCTGTCGTTCTCGTGCGATAAAAAAGACGGCTCGGTGCGTTTCTGCGTTGACTACCACGCATTGAACAAAGTAACCAGAAAAGATGTTAATCCTCTGCCTCGCATTGATCATGGCTTAGGTTCCATACAAGTAGTGGAATGTTTTTCGAGTCTTGACCTGCGCTCTGGTTATTGGCAAATTCTAATGCACGAGGATGACAAGGAAAAAATCCTTTGCCACACCCGACGGATTTAACGAATATAACGTCATGCCTTTCTGCCTCTGCAATGCGCCAGCAATGTTTGAACGACTGATAGACATTGTATTGTGGGGCCCTAAGTGGAAAACATGGTGAACTTCGTCATATTTTCTTCAACACTCGAACAGCACTTGCAGCGCCTAGATGAAGTTCTGACATGTGCTCGCAGCTGATGGTCTTCATCTCAACACCAAAAAGTGCCACACTGAAAGCACAAGTAATTAATTAATCGAACATATCGTCAGCAAAGATGGCATCCGGCCTGATTTCGACAAGATTACCACCGTTTTTCGATTTCCGGTGCCTCAACGCGCCAAAATGCTCCGAAGATTTTTTGACCTTGCGTCGTACTTCCGGTGCTGTATACGAGACTTCACCACTATTGCTGCAGCACTTCATCAACTGCTTTCTTCGAGAACGTCATAGGTATGGTCGGACGATTACCAAATGGCTTTTCACAAATTGAAAGGTGCCCTCCCGTCTGAGCCAGGGCTTCATCATTTGATAATGCCACACCAACTCTCCTCCATACTGATGCAGGTGGACACAGACTCGACACTGTAATTTTGCAACGAACAGAGCGTTATAGCGAACGTGTGATTGCATATTGTCATACGCCTCACTTACTCTGGCGAGCGTTTGCGAGTAACCTAGATGACCAGATGTGGGCTCGTCATGACACGCGGAGAGGACTTCGTCCCGCATGTCTTCTGGAATGACGAGGAGGTAAATGCGACTCGTAGAACGGGCGTTTTTTTTATACAGGACATTATCTCGGAGGCAGAAAGAAGTCACGACGCGAGATAGATAGCGAGGTATAACGGCGCTATGACCCTCCAGATAGTCGATGAGCGGTCGAATCTCTTCATCTTCTTGCTGGCGTCTGCTCAAGTCAGATGAGCTAAGGGCGCTCAGGAAACCGTCATCGTCCTCTTCTTCTTGATTGACTAAAGGTATGGGTGCACGCGAAAGCGTATCAGCGTCTTCATGCTTCCGTCCAAACTTATATACGATGGTCACATCAAATTCCTGTAGACGCAAGCTCCATCGGGCCAGTCGTCCAGAGGGATCACGTATGTTTACCAACCAGCAGAGGGCATGGTGGTCCGTCACCACTTTAAATGGACGACCATTGATGTACGGGCGAAACTTGGTGATCGCCCACACTACTGCGAGACACTCATTCTCCGTGGTCATGTAATTCACCTCGGTACGGGACAGTGAGCGGCTGGCATAGGCTATGACTCATTCTTTGCCGCGTTGATGCTGGACGAGCACGGCGCGGAGGCCCAGGTTACTGGCTTCATTGTGCACCTCTGTGTCAGCATCATCGTCACAAGGCACAAGAACAGGGGCTGACTACATCCGCTGTCGTAGCTCGGCAAAAGCAGCCTGTTGCTCGGTAGCCCATACAAACGGTGCGTCGACGCGTGTAAGGCGAGTCAAGGGTTCCGCTATCTTTGAAAACTCTCTAATAAATCGTCGATAGTAGGCACACAAGCCCAGAAAGCGCCGAACAGTCTTTTTTTGTCTGTAGGATGCGGAAACGCGGCTACAGCGGCAAGTTTTTCGGGGTCGGGTCGGACTCTTTTCGCGTGGACTACATGTCCAAGGAATTTGAACTCTTCATAACCAAAGTGACACTTCTGCGGTTTGAGTGTAACATCTGCTGATTGAATAGCATGTAGCACACTCCTGAGGCGGTGAAGATATTGCTGGAAGGTTTCAGAAAAAACGACATCACCAAGGTACACGAGACAAGTTTGCCACTTGAGACCAGTAAGCACAGTGTCCATCATTCGTTGGAAGGTTTCGGGCGCTGAGCCCAAACCAAAAGAGGAGAAATTGCGGGCGCAGCGTAATCTGTCTAACGAGTCTTCGATGCGTGGTAGCGGGTACATGTCCTTTTTAGTCACGCTTTTCAGCTTCCAATAATCGACGCAAAAACGTTGCTTTTCGTCTTTCTTCTTGACTAGGACGACCGGAGAGGACCACGCACTGTTGGAAGGCTGGATGATGCCGTTGTCAAGCATTTCTCGAACTTGCGTACGAATGGCTTCTCGTTCCTTCGCTGACACGCGGTAAGGCTGTTGGTGTACTGGGCGGTCGTCGTCGTAAGTGATGATTCTGTGTCTAGTGATCGAAGCCTGACGTACCATAGAGGAAGCAGCGAAGCATGACTTGAATTCAAGCAAGAGTTTTTGCAGTGCTGTCTGGTTTTCTGGTGTGAGGTTAGAATTATAATGATATTGATAAAATACGTATCGGCGGTATCCACTGCGTCCGACGAGAAGCTGATGGGAACGGTTCCTAATTCATCTGCAAACGCTAACGAAGTACCACGGAAAAGGTGTCGGTGTTCGTTGCTGAAACTTGTAACGAGGAGTTGAGATCGGCCATCACGTAGCTGTATGATACTCCTAGCCACACAAACACCTTGAGTCAGCAGGTGTTCAAAATTACTTGCTGCAATCGCTTCACCATTTCGCAATCCACAGCCTGTGACGTCGACTATAACACTGGCTCTTGGGGGAAGCGTTATACTTTCAGTAGAAACACGAAGAACGTCGGTACGTTGTTGGTCGTCCTGCTTGTCGATTACTCGGTCGGCTGAAAAGGTGATGTGATTCTCTTGAAGATCAATGAGAGCTTCATACTCCTGCAGGAAGTCAACACCAAGAATAACGTCGCGTGAACATTCACGGAGCACAAGAAAACTTGCTACAAAAGTATAACCACAGACCCGAACTCTACTCGTGCAGGTTCCAAGCGGAGAGATGATGTGGCCACCAGCCGTTTGAATCACGGAGCCATGCCAGGGCGTGATTACCTTCTTTAGAAGTCTGGTCATTTTCCCGCTTAGTATCGAATAGTCAGCCCCGGTATCAACTAAAACACCTGCTGCATAGCCGTCCATCAGCACCGGTATATCCAGATAAAGCCGCACATATCACTCAGTTGAATCTACACCCTTTACTGTTAGCGTCTATCAGAGGTCTTCAGCACGTCGACTGCCAGTGACATCGCCTCCAAGGGTCGCTCGCGCTAGTTTTCCCGGCGGGGACTGGGGGACCATGCGCCAGCATGGCGCTGTGGCGAAGATGAAAAGCGCCTCGGCGATGGTGAGCGCGACTGCCGTCCAAAAGGCGGTGGCATGCGCTGTTGAGCCAGGTAGTCCTCAATGTCCTGGGGTCGCTGGCCATACGGAGGAGGCGCTGAATATACTGAAAAGCTGCGTAGCCCGAGGCACCGGTATGGACACTGGCGTTACAAATGGTCCGCTTCACCGCAGTGGAAGCACAGAAGTCGGCGATCAGGAGTGCGCCAAACATCAGATTTCCGAGGCGAAGCGCGTCTGTCGTCAAGGTAGTGTGCTGGTTGTTCCACAAGATGCACAGGGCTGGCGTAAACAAGGGGTGGGGGCGTGCGTGTGTTCTCGTAGTACCATAGAAGCTGCGCCGTCTGAAGTGAAAACGTAGGAGGCGCCTGAACAAACAGCGGGGAAGAGGAAGCTGGGCGCTTCAAGGCTTCCGCATAGGTCGCATGGTGGTAGTCAGCCGGGGCGGGTGTGGTGTTATTCAGACTCACAGGGTCACAAAGGGCATGATGCAGCTCGTCCTTGACGATGCTTTCAATGGAACTCACCGTAGGTAGTGATGGTGTGGCAGCCTTTTGCAGCTCCTCGCGTAGTATAGAGTGGATAAGGTCGCGCAGACACTCGGTGTTGCTCCCAATAGTCGCGAGAACTTGGGCAGTGGACGTGTTCACTTGCCGCTCATACAGGGTGGATCGATGCAGAAGCATCTTTTACATCGTGACGGCTTCGGACAAAACCTCGGCGACCATGTTCGGAGGGCACCGTACAAGGCCAGCGAAAAGCTGCTCCTTAACTCTCCGCATCAGGTGACGCAACTTCTTGTCTTCTGTCATACTCGGATCAGCCCGTCGGAACAGGCACGTCATATCTTCCACATAGGTCATGACAGTTTCATTTGGCATCTGGATGTGGGCCTGGATCGCTCACTCCACTCTTTCGTGGCGATCAGCACTTCTGTAAGTATCCAACAGCCAGCGGCATAATTCGGGCCGCGATGTCATCTGTTCCTCGTGATTCATGTACCAGGTGCGTGCTCCATCCTCCAAATAGAAGTACACACGCCGTATTTTGGCCGCGTCGTTCCAGTCGTTCAAAGCAGCCACGCGCTCGAAGTCGACCAACCAGTCCTCGACGTCTTCGAGCTCGGTGCCATGAAACGGTGTCGGAACCTGTGGACTTTCGAGGGTGTACCGAGTCACCGGGCGGTTTTCCGTACCTTTTAAAGTGGTTTGAACGGACGTGCTCATCATACTGGTGTGAACTGTAGGGTCAGCTTCAAGTGGCAATCCCCTGATCCTGCGGCTTGTCCGATGTACGGGAGTGTTGACTCGCACTGGGCTTGTGGCGTCGCTTCAAGGAGGGATCTGAAACATCCATGAGGGGCTACCCAAAACCTCCACCAATTGTCACGTCGCTCCAGGGGGTGTCGAGAAGGTTTAATGACGTCTGAGCAACAGGGCTCTAACCAAGCGTGTCGGTTGAGCTTGCTTGCTTGCTTGCTTGTTCCTTTCTTTTGTGGCTCTCACCCACTAAGGGGGATTGATCAAGAAGCCAGTGGTTAATGCAGGTCAATACCTATAGATTTTCTAGACTAGGGGAAAATGATTACTGTGTTTTGACTGTGAAATTATTTTTGCGCAATGTAAAAAAAGGAAAAAAGTGGGGGGAGAGAAATAAAAGAATTTGTTGAATATCTGAAGTGGGATTGTTATATGAAATTCTCCTGAAAGTTGAATTATTGCAGTGTATCAGCTAAATAATAAGTGGTAGTGTGGCTAGTAAGATTCGAGAGCTGATCGCTGACTCAGCAAGGTAATCTTCTTGTGTTATATATGAATTTGCAGAAAGCCCCGCAGATGTTCCTGTCGCTGTGTCCTGATGAAGTGGCCCCAAAAGACAAAATATTGGGAGTATTAAGTGATATTCTTAGTTTTTTGAATAATATTTCGAAGCAGTTTTTTTATTTTTGAAGCGGTGACATGTGATAACAAAATGGTCGATATTTTCAGGTTCGTTACAGCTTGAGCACAGAGGGGATGGCACCAGACCGGACCTGTTTAAGTAGAAATTAAGAGGTGGTACACGGCAACGTAATTTTGTTGTCAAGTCTTCCAATTTACGCGTGGGACACCATTTATTATTCCATGTGAAGTGCAGGCACGAGAAATCTGAATTCGGTATAATGATTTTTGATGACTCTTCAAGAAGGGAAAGTTTTCTAAACCTCGCTGCTGTTACATAAGCTGTAGGAGGCATGATTGGCACAATCGGAAGATCAAGAGATGTTCGCGCAAGTGTGTCAGCCATCTAGTTTATGAATATACTACGATGGCCTGGCAGCCATATCATTCGCACTAGACGAATGTTTGCTGGGATTAATGATTTAAAAGTTTCTAGTACTGCTAATGTCGACGACGATGATAAGAATGAACACACGGAATACGAGTCAGACACTATCACAGCTGTCAAATGAGTCGCAGGAAGTTTACGAATAGCTAGTATAGCGGTCATTAATTCCGCTTCAAATATTGGTGTATAATCTGGGAGGCGTAATGAAAATGACCAGAATAATGAGAGAGAAAAAATACCCACACCTGCCTTCTCGCCACTCATAGATGCATTCATTGCAGTTACTATATTAGTACCTAATTGAGACAGGTGTTGTTCTAATAAACTAATCAAATATTTAGACGGCAAGTGTTTAGCGTTCATGGGGAAGATATCGTCAAATTTTATTTGCACTTGGCTGATTGGTTTGACAGATGGTGTGATCTCGAATATATTAACATTTAAAGCATCTAGAAGTGTTTGAACAAATAGCACTTGGGGCTTATATACATAGGACCAATGCTCATTGAAAAAGACACCAGGCTCGGCAAAGAATACAAACTGTCGCCTTCTTAAAGTGGAGTCAGAAAATTTTAAATAGGTTTTCATTGTTAAAATACGAAATCTGCAAGCAAGGGTGGGTATCCGAGCTTCTTGATATAAAACATTGTTAGCTGTGAATTTTGGCACACCTAAACAACTACGTAGAGCTTCCCGCTTTAAGAGAATGAGGTGGTTTATTTTGTATGCTGGTCCACCAGAGAATAGTACACATCCGAATTCAAGAATCGGACGAACGTACATGCGATAAATCATGATCAGCGTATCTCTGCGAAGACCGGAACGGAGGCGGCCAAGCCTACCTATCATTCCAACAGCGCGTGTAGCCTTAATTTAATATATTCAATGTGGTCACGCCAGCTCAGTTTTTGATCGTGCAGTACACCCAGATATTTAATACAATTAACCTGGGGTATTGTTTCCTGATGGTAGTGAAGAAAAATAGTAACTGGTGCGTCCAATAGAAAAACTATTATAGCACTTTTAGTTACGTTCAGGTTCATATGAATTTTCTGAAACCAGGTTTCCAATGTTGCCAAATAACACTGTAAAGTCGAATGTAGTAAATAAATATCGTTGTCAGATGCAAAGAACGCGATATCATCTGCATATACATATATTTGTACCTTATCACTCTGTGGTATTGAACTTAACGAAATGTTAAATAGCACAGGCGATAGAACAGAGCCTTGAGGAACACCTCTCGTTTGGCTACACTTCGGCGTGGAAACACCTCGTTCGCAGCAATAAAATTTTCTGGCTTTTAAAAATTCGTATATCCAATTTGTTATGTACTGCGGGAACGTAAGCTCTTTTAGGACATTGATAAGAATAGGATGTTCAACACTGTCTTATGCCTTGGCTAAGTCAAGGGTTACTAGGGTCGCATATGGTCGTCTGTGTCGAGCAAGCTTTATACGAGCCTCTAAATCAAGATGCGCCCACCATATAGAGTAACCTGGTCTAACCTGGTAAAGGAAAAACATTTGAAGGCCGTGCATTCCATTCGCTATTGGTTCTCGGAAAGAAGGAATGTTTGAAAAGGTTAGTACGTGCAAAGTAAGGTGTGAGATCATGATTG
Organism: Rhipicephalus microplus; assembly: GCF_043290135.1. Lineage (NCBI taxonomy): Eukaryota > Metazoa > Arthropoda > Arachnida > Ixodida > Ixodidae > Rhipicephalus > Rhipicephalus microplus. The sequence continues at coordinate 12,289,304 of NW_027464589.1, forward strand.
TGAGCATACCTGGTTTTCCTGGAAGAAGAGGGAGAGATGTATTTACTGGGATCGATATTAAACTGATGATTACGAAGCAGGATAAGAAACTTGAGTCTGGCGATAGTTCTACGCTGTTTCAAGAGCGGAATGTTGTTAGTAGCCATAAGTGATGAAGGTGAATGAAGATTGTGATAGGCATTGTAGATGAATCTTACCGCTCTCCTCTGGACCATTTCAAGTTTATGAACATCCTTTTTAAAATACGGGTCCCAGGCTACGCATGCGTACTCTAAAACGAGGTCGAATAAATGTATTATATGCAGGAAGTTTGATCTGAGTTGGCGCGTTTTTTAGTTTGTGTCTAAGAAACCCTATATTTCTAGAGGCGGAGGAACAAGCATCGTCAATGTGGTTACTCCACGACAGTCAATTGGTAATATTGACTCCCAAGTATTTAAAATTGCTCACTTCGATCAACGGATTATTATTTAAGATGTAGCATGATGCAAAAGGGGTAATTTTATGTGAGATACGCGTATAGACCGATTTACTAATGTTTAACTCCATCGACCAGGTGTGGCACCAATCGGAGAGATAATTTAGGTTGTTCTGCAAGCACTCTTGGTCCCTTTAGCTTTTATTTGGCTTGTAAAGAGTGCAGTCATCTGCAAAAAGCTTTAGGCTTATGGCGGAGGTGTAAACTGATGAAACGATGTCATTGATAAAGATGAGAAACAAGGCAGGGCCAAGGACACTGCCTTGTGGAACTCCCGAGGTTACAGGTAGAACCCCAGAGCAGCAGCCCTCGACCTGGACAAACTGTTTGTGGCTGGTAAGGTAGGAGCGAATCCAATTAATTACAGTAATGGGTAGGCCAATGTTTACACGTTTGGTGAGTAATTTACTATTGCAAACACAGTCGAAAGCTTTTCTAAAATCTAAGAAGATGGCGTCTGTTTGGTCGCCCTTATCAAGTGCCATTGTGAAGTCGTGAATTGTGGTGACAAGTTGAGTGGTAGTCGAGAGGCCTTTCCTAAAACCATGCTGGAAAGGAGTCAAAATACTGTATTCTTCAAGAAATGACATTATGTAATGTGTGATGATATGCTCAAGAAGTTTACAAGGACCGGAAGTTAATGATATTGACCTGGTAGTTTTCAACATTTAGGCGATCACCTTTTTTAATTACGGGAATAACACGTGCCGTTCGCCAATCATCGGGAAGAATTGAATTATGAAACGAGAGACGAAAAGTATGGGTGAAGTGATGCGCGATAGGTTCGGCGTTAACGTTGCAAAAATGCATTAGGTATGCCGTCGGGACCATCGGAAGATTTAGTCTTAACATTCAGTAACAGTGAAAGGACACCTTCGACAGTTATGAAATCAGCACATATAGTAGACAGAGAAATAATGTTTGTGTCAGCATGATCTCCCTGAGTGAATACTGAGTGAAAATACTGATTGAATTGGTTTGCGATTTTGACTGGATCGTTAACAATACAGCCATTTACTGATATCTCGGTCGGTGTTTTGTGCGCATCGCTCAAGTACCGCCAGAATCTATCCGGGTTAGTTTTCAAAAAATTAGGAAGCGAGTGTTTGAAGCATCTTGCCTTAGCTTCGCTTAGCCGAGTTGCAAGCTGGACCTTCAAAGAGATAAGTCTGCAGGGTATTTTTTTTCTTTTATCTGGCTCGTTTTAGCTTGCGGTGCAAATGTATGATATCTCTAGTAATCCATGGGTTATTTCGGTTTTCCCTAAGCCGTTTGCTTGGCACAAACTTATCAGTGCAGTAATGTATCGCAGTTTTTATTTCGTTCCAGGCGATCGGCACATCATCAGCAAGATTATCACATAAGAACCACCGATAATTCAAAATGGCCTGGCCATCCGCCTTCGAGTAATCCTTAATGACATGTCTGGTCTCTCGTCGGTGTGCTCTGTTTTCACCAATACCGAAGGATAAAAATACTGCTTTATGGTCGGAAATGTCATCTTCAATAGAGACCGTGTACTTGCATACATCAGAATTTAAAAAGACTAGGTCGAGTGTAGAACGGGTGTTTCCAGCCTCTCTGGTGCACTAATTAACAATCTGCACAAGATCGCACATCAAGGCAATGTCAGCGAGAGGGCTTAACGTCGTTACATCAGATACAGAGCATGGAAAGCGCCAGTCAACATTGGGCAAGTTAAAATCACCTGCTAGAATCAGACGATCATTTTTAAACGCGCACATGTGGTCATATAGTCTAGACAGATATTTGTGTGTTGAAGAGGGTGGTCTGTAGATGGCACATACGGTGAAGTAATGGCCCCAGCAGCTTACCTTAAGGAACAAACTTTCGTGCTCATGAATTTGTTGAAGGGGCCGAGCACTAATACAATCTTTGAGAACTATTGCTACACCACCACCTCTTGTTGGCCGATCACGTCTGAAGATTTGATATCTCGGAGGAATTAGTACTGAATCATTTATACCTTCGTGCAGCCAGATTTCTGTGATTATTGTAATGTGAGAGTCGTAGTTGAGTAGAAGATACTCGAGCTTGTCAACTTTATTTGACAGGCTTTGCGCGTTTACGTTAAGCACTCGCAAACTTTTAGACACACACTGTCGAGCGGGTCAATCAGAACCTGTAGCTTGCGGATTAAGGGCTACACGCACATTTTTGGCTTCATCCCAGCCAAAATGATTGCCATCATTTTTGATCTTGTCGTGAATAAGAGTAACCCGTTTCCTGCTGTCGCGTTCAGCTTTTGCACTTTCCCAAAGCAGGTGACGCTTGCGCAGCGTGCACTGGCTATAATAATTTTGTACATAAATATTGGAGCCCTTCAATTCATTTGAATTCTTTCTTCTTGTTTCTCCTGATAATCTTGAAAGTCAGCTATGACAGGCCTACGACTACCTTGGCGGCCAAGACGGTGAATGCGGGCCATGGATTTGCACTTCACTCCCAATGTATTCTCGAATATATCGGTTACAACAGCAGTTCGAAGACAGGTGTCATTTTCATTTGTGTTTTCGAGAACACCATGAATGATAAGGTTTTCCCGACGGCTTCGCTCTTCGAGATCAGTTAACTTGGAGCTTTGCCATGACAGCACAGTTTTAAAGGAAGCTGCAGTGGATTCAAGAGCTGCCCCTTCTGATGATTTATCTTTAAATTCCTGTAGTTTGGCTTCAATTGCTCGAAATCGCAAGTCCATGTTGCACATTATTTGTTCGTTCATCGATTTTAATAGCAGTATTTCAGCCTTCATATCTGCTTGGCCCTGAAGAATACTGTGTAATTAATCAGCGTTCGTGGGTCCCGGGTTTGTCTCAACGTCACCACAGAGTAACATTTTGCATGCACAATAGCACTCATATGCAATACTTAAACAGATGCTTGGGCACGGCACAACTACTAACATGACTTCATCACTAGTTTTTATGTTGGAAGCAGAGTAGCTAACCTGTACAACGAAGAACTTCGTGGTCAGCAACATGGTCACTGTCGTCTCGCCGTGCCCACTGTCGAAGAAATGCTTCAGTGGATGCTTTATAGCCTCGGTCACTGATGTCACGGACATGCGCAACTGTCCCTGCGTCAGAGCGTCCATACAGAAGGTCAGTATCGGCGTCCGCACATGCAGATCTGCCACGGAAAGGTAGATGATGTCAACCGGCGGCACGCACGTGTCATTCGTGCTCGGTAATCCTGTGACCGTCAGCAGCGAAACCTGTACAACGAAGAAGAACTTCGTGGTCAGCAACATGGTCGCTGTCGTCTCGCCGTGCCCACTCAAATCAACACTGTTGATACTTCAATGCTAGATTACCTCATCTTATTATTTCAACTGTGCAGCTTTACTTTTTTGTGCTTGAAACTGGTTCTAGAAGTTTGTTTGCTTTGTTTCTAGATATGTATAGCTAAGCATCCTATTTAGTATGACTTGTTTTTCAGTAGCTTTGTGTGTTCTAACTTGCTGTATAACTTGTTCGCTTTTTTCGCTATGCTCCCTTTTTGTGCCCCTCCTTCTTGGTCTACGGACAGCAGTATGTAATAAATAAATAAATATAAATTTAAAAAATCTAATCTGGCCGCACTGAGTATCGCATTATCTGTTATGAACTTTGTAACTCTAATGTAAAGTATTCTTTCTATTAACTTAATTACGTGTGATGTTAAAGCGATTGGCCTAATGTTATCTATCTGCATTCCTAGTCCCTGTTTTTAAGAAGCGGTATTATTTTTGCAAGTCTCCAGTCGGGAGGTATCCAACTATTTTCAAGTGAATAGTTGACAACGTTAAAGAGGTCTTCAGGAGAGATGTCGAATAATATTTTTAACATTTCTGAATTGACGCCATCTGGTCCAGGACCTGTGTTTGGCAGAATACGAACAACGTGCGCAAGTTCATTCCTACTCACTTCAATAAAATCATTTCCGAATGACGGTTTTGCACACTTCATTTTTATTTGTGATGTAAATCTCTTCTCCAATCCTATTGCAATTTCAGTTAATGTATCTTCCAACTCAGTTAGAGAAAAAATAACTGAGTCAATATTTACGTCTGCTGTATTAGCTTTACGATTACGCAGAAATCTGAATAGAGCTTTTATTTATTTTTTTATTTAAAAATACCTTACAGGCTCTATTACGGCGCGTAGAGTAAGGGGGGTACATAGGAAAGAATGCTAGTGGGTGATACTTCTGTCACAATACAAAGCAACTACAAAGCAAAGCAACTACAGAGCAACTAATAACTAATAAAATACAAAGCAAGTCATAACATTGGAACTAATAACAGTGGTTGCACAAATGACAAAGAGGGGCTTCAAGCAACAACAAGAATTTCCCAGCCGCAAAAAAGCACAAAGAACAAAAACAGAATTCAAGGAGGTTATACAATGCTATTGAGATAGATGTATCATTAATTGCTCGCGAAAGTTTTCATGGTTAGTTAAATTGACAATGACGTCGGATAGGTCATTCCAGAGTGCTGTGGCACGAGGCAAAGCCGATGAATTGAATAATTTTGTTTTTCCAAAGATGCGTGTGATGCTTCGCTGATTGTGAAGTCGTTTAGACATGCGCAATGGTGCCGTTAGTGGAAAGGGTGGTGGCCTGGACGCGTGGATATATTTATGAAGCAAAGACAGGAGGGCAACTGTGCGCCGTATGTCTAGATGCTGTAATGAAAGGTCATGTTTTATTTGTGTGACGCTCGAGGGGTGACTGTAAATACGTGAAATGAACCGTGCCGCCCTGTTTTGCACAGCTTCTAGCTGGTTAATGAGATAGGCTTGGAAGGGGGAACATATGGGTTATGCAAATTCCAGCGGTGGGTGAACAAAGGTTAAGTAAGCTTGTTTGCGTACGTTATTTGGCGCGTTTCGTAGGTTTCGACGTAAGTATCCCATCGTTCTTGATGCGTTTGCAGATATGTAGGTTACATGTGCTGCCCAAATAAGATTAGAAGTGAAATGAATGCCGAGGTACTTATACGAAGACGACCGTGACACGTTGGAATTATTTATGGAGTAATCAAATTCAACAGTTAATTTTTTTCGACTAAATGATATTAGATTACATTTTGATAAATTTAAAGTCATTTGCCATGCACCACACCAGTTGTTAATGAGATTAAGGTCTTTTTAGAGAGCAAGGTGGTCATCGGTACTAGTTATAGAACGGTATAGAATGCAATCGTTAGCAAAAAGCCGTATTGACGAAGAAATATTAGTTGGAAGATCAATAATGTAAATTAGAAAAAGTAGTGGCCCCAAGACGCTACCCTGAGGCACTCCGGAGGTGACATCGGAAATTGGAGAGGAAGAGGTATTAACCAGAGTGAACTGCTTTCGAAAAGACAAAAAGTTACGGATCCACGATAAGGTTAGCGAATCTAAACGAAGTTCTGTTAATTTTGAAATCAGACGGGAATGAGGTACGCGGTTTAATGCTTTAGAAAAATCTAGGAAAATGCACTCAGTTTGTAAATTATTATCCATATTGAAGTAAATATCAGTGGTAAATTCCAGTAATTGGGTGTCGCAAGAAAAACCTCGCCTAAATCCATGCTGATTCTCAAAAAAGAAGTTATTGGTTTCCAAATGACAATAAATGTGCGAAGAAATGACATGCTCAAGCATCTTGCAGCAAATGCATGTTAGTAATATGGGGCGATAATTTTCTGGTGAGTATCTATTGCCACTTTTAAATAAGGGAACTACTTTACCTATTTTCCAATCAGCCGGCAGTTGTCCTGTTGATAAAGATTGCGTGAAGATGTGGTACAGGATTTTACTTGAGCATAATGACGTGTTTTTGAGCACCTTAGAATTAATGTTGTCAATGTCTGAAGAAGTTGATAATTTAAGTTTTCCAATAAGATTCGCAATCCCTTCAGTGCTGACGGCAATAGGTTCCATGAATGTATAATCAAACTCGGGAACTTCTGGCACTCTGGAATGATCTTCACACGTGAACACAGATGAAAAAAATGAGTTCAACACTGAAGCGCTGTCTACATCTGATAGAGGCATATGGTTAGCATCTTGTATACTGACAGATGTGGTAGCATTGTGAGGGGAAATTACTTGCCAGAATTTTTTCGGATTAGTATTTAGCATGGAAGGCAAATCGTGTGTAAAATATTTATATTTTGCTTTGCTTACAAGAGAGCAGTACTCTTTCAAAGAACCCTTGTACTTTTCCCAATCTGAAGGGCTCGAAGTGCGTTTTGCAATTTCGTAGAGCCGCTTCTTCCTTGATTTATGAGACTTAAGCGTTTTGTTAAACCAGGGATTTTTATTGTCATTAGAGATACAAATTAGGGTAATATATTTATCAACCAAAGTAATGATTTTGTTTTTGAAGAGAATCCAGTTTTCGTTGACTGATCGGTACGGGAAATATGGAAGAAAAACCTGATTGTAAAAAGCTTCCAATTCGTCATTCATACCCTCGTAAATACCTCTGTTATAGTCCCGAATTTTTTTAACAGTGCTATGTAATACGTGGGTTTGGAGGCTAAGTGTTATTTGAAGTAGCTTATGGTCACTGAAACCGTCTACGTGCAGAATAGAACTAACAGTCTTATGAGCGTTAGTTAAAATTAGGTCTAAAATGTTTGTACCACAAGTTGGTTCCTTGACAACTTGAAACAGGTTATAATTTAGGGTTACACTTACAAATTCCATTGCTTCGTGGCAGGTAGAAGTTAGGAGAGACCAATCAATCTGGGGAAAATTAAAGTCGCTGAGTAAGTATATATTATCAGGAGAGCATTGTCGAATTGCGGGATCAACGCTTTTGCGCAGCTCTTCTACAAACGAGTTATCCGAGTCGGGAGGGCGATAGCAGACACCTATCAATATTTTTGTTGCTGATGTGATGCATGCAGTCCATACAATTTCCATAGTGGAGTCTATATTGATGCAAAAGGATGACAGTGTTTTTTTAATAGCTAGTAGAACGCCACCGCCTCTTCTTTTATCGCGGTCATGCCTAAATATGTTGTAGGCACTGTTATCGGGTAGAAGCTCGTGATAGGGTATATCAGAATGAAGCCAAGTCTCTGTTATTGCTAAAATGTTAGGGTTACTATCTTCTAAGAACGAGCAAAGCTGATCGCGTTTGGGTATAAGGCTGCGTATGTTAGTAAAACATAACTGCATGAATGGTGGTTTGTTATAGTAATCTGAACACTTAGGTTCCGTTGCGTGTGCATGCTTTCTTTGCTTTGTTTTGTGAAGTACAACGGAATCCGTTGCGTGATCATACATGTAGGTCTCGTCATCAATGCGCAGTTTATCCACTGACAACTTTACTGGCTTCTTTAGGCATTTGGCGATTTCAATTATTTTTTCCTACAATAACGTGTAGATGGCGAGAAGTTCTCACCAATCAAAAAGTCGGGAACCTTTACTTTATGCGTGGCAGAAAGAACTTTTTGTTTGTTTTTAAAGGAACTCATTTTAACTATGATTGGCCGCTACTTATCAGTCTTGTACTTTCCTATTCTATGTACCCGTTCAAAGTAGTCGTTTGTTAGTGGGATGCCAAGTTTTTGAGAACAGAAAGTTATTATTTTTTCCTCGGATGTTGCCCAATCTTCTTTGTCTTCGTCATCTATATAAAAAGAGCAGATTGTCCCGCCGTTGCCTGTTTTCCGCGTCATCACATCTCATCGTTATAGACTGTAGCCTATCAGTTATATTGCGCAAAGACTCATTAGGCACAGAATCGAGTACAGTGGAATCAACTGCAATCTTTGCGGTTTCCAGGGCAGTAACTCTTTCCGTCAATTGCTTAATCTGCTGGTCAGCCACATCTTGCCTTTCCCGAACACTTTTTAATTCACTGAGTATTCTGGCCTGCCCAGCTTCAAGCTTGCCGTCAACCTCCAAAACTGTGGCAACCTTGTTTTCCAAGGTAGGCCCAGGGTTCGTCTCGACATCGCCACAAACGATGAGCAATAGTTCAAACAGAGCATGGCACAGGCGTGCTGGAAGACAGCATGCTCGCCTCACAGAATCGAACAATGTCACTGAGCACGACACCGCAATCAAAAAACGATTGTCGCTCTTCACACAAACAGCGCACTCAAGGTAACTAACCTGAAAATACAGTAGTGGTAAGCGACCCATTCTCGATGCGGTGTCGTGCCCAAAGAAAACAGTTGTAGGCGGGCGCTTATAACCGGCGGTGGTGACGATATCAGTTGACGATCTCAGTAGCTAGACGAGGGAACTGTTTCCGTCCAAACGTAGTTGTGCACAGAACGATGTCGACTGGAACGAAGCTGGTTCTGATTGGCACTGCTGCCAAGAATCAGGAGACCAGGAGCTGAAGCCCATGAGCAGTACAGCCTGAAAATACTGTAGTGGTAAGCGACCTATTCTCGATGCGGTGTCGTGCCCCTTCTTTCTTGTTGCCACACTTGGATAAATAGCTGTACCGTTTTTCTTCATATTCGTCTTTCGCTAATGAAACTGTTCTCTTAAAGGTAGCTTTAGCAAATAAATAATTTTTACAATTAGTCAGACATTGGTTGGTGAGAAGTTTTTTCCATGCAGCGTTGCGGCGTCTATAATCTCTGGCGCAATCCGAATTCCACCAGGCAGATATGAATTTTCTCTTTGTTGAAGATATAGTGAACTGTGATTTTTTATTGTACACTTTAGGATGGAACAAAGGCTCATAGATTTCATATTTGCTTCCATATTTGGCAAGGAAGACAGCGTTGACTGTAAGTTCTTTTTAAATTTGGAGTACTTTACAAAACTTTGCACCTGGCGATCTACCGTCACTAAAGGAATGCTGACTTCAAATACCAGGGGGCAGTGATCACTACTCGTAGCGGTAACAAGAACAGTCCAAGACAATATTGTCACACTTGAGCTAGCAAACGTCAAATCTAAGACGGACCTCGAATTACATCGAACGAATTTTGGAACTCTGGAGTTCCAACAAATAAGGTTATTCCGATTAGTCCAGTCGCACAACCGTTTTCCTGATGAATCAGTGTGGAATCCCTATGAAACGTGATGGAAATTGAAGTACCCGCAAATAGTATACTGTTTCTGCAAAAACTCGCAGTCACGTCGAGGGCTCTTTCATCTTGTATTCCAGCCGGAAAGTAGTTGTTGACTATAGATAGTGGCGCGCATCCGGGAAAGTGAATTTCCAAAACCAATACTTCATAATCGTGTGATATTTGTTGGCAAACTAAGTGTGCTTTACGAAAAATTTTGGATGAAATGAAAAACATTAATCCTCCACCACGTGAGTCTCGGTCCAGTCGAAAGCACTGATAGTTCTTTAGATAAAAGTTTTGATCAGCAGACAGCCAAGTTTCTTGTAAAATTATGACGTCTGGAGATTGTTGAGAAATTAGGTATAATAAGTCAGTAGTTGCAAAGAGAATTGAACAGCAGTTCCACTGAAGTACTCTAAGGCACCCTATGATGATACGCAAGCAGTAGCAACTGCTTGATCTAAGATACTATCTTCTAAGACGTCCGCTTTAGTCCTAGGTTCCTTCACACTCTTTTTCGTTTTTGGATGAGAAGAATTATTAAGTTTGCTAGTGGGTGATCTGGTGCGTTTCAATAGGCGTTTCCATATCTACACCCCGATTACTTATTGATTCTGAATCAGATATACTTTCCTGCTCAGTTAAGTTAGATCTAGAAGGCATTGCCTCATTATCGATAGAGACATCTGACTGATGTTCGGCAGGTTTACTAATTGAGGCACTACGAGGTTGGATACTCTTAGTTATTCGATCAGATGCGCCCGACATCTGAGAATCCACAATATTATTGAGTGAGCCGCACAGATTGAGTAAAAACTTTTCTAATGCTTATTCTACGGCCTTTTCTACCATATCAAAAATGGACTGAGAAAGTGATGCATCCATAGAAAGAGGTGGACGAGCTGCTATGCCGGCATAACCCTGACTCCTGCTTTGAATTTCTGCAATTGCTTCTCTACGAGAGCATCGTCTCCTTTCAATGATTTCAATCACCTGAAGTTCCTTTGATCTAGCAAGGCAGTTAGGATCGTCTGCAGCGTGATTTGCCTTGCACAAACAGCATGTCTTATTGTCTGATTGACACTCAACAATACTACGACCAGCCCCGTATATGGCCCTGCATATGCGGCATCGCGTCTTTGATCGACAATTTTTAGTACTGTGCCCAAAGCGCCAACATTTAACACAATGCAGCGAACGGGGAGCCAAAGCTTCGACCTTATAGGCAAGCGGCCATGCCTTGGTCTCCGAAGGGCGATCTGTTCCAGCGAATGTAGCAATTACAGTTTCAGTGGGAACTTTCTGTTGGTTTTCCTGTTTGGTACAGCGGTAAACAGAAATAACACCTGCTGGGCAAAAGATGTCCAAGACTTCTGCTGGGCTTAGACTTGCGTCTACCCCCCGAACGAATCCTTTGCAGCAAGCTAGATGAGGTGGGATAAAAGAGCTCACCGGATGTGATGCAAAAGTAGTGCACTTCAGAAGGTCTTGGATGCAAGCCTTGTCTGGTGAGCAGCGTAGTATCCCCCCGCGTCCAAACTGACGAATCTCTGTTACCAGTAGAGAGTGGGGAGTGATCGCACGAAGTTCCGTTTGGATTGTCTTGGGATTTTTCATGTGGATGAACCCACGGTGGTCGGCACCAAAGTGACAGGAATGCTACGGGTTTCATTGCGGAGAAACCACTCCAGGGGATGATCTTGAGGGGGAACAGAGGCTGACCAGAGGGCAGGCCTCTGGCCCGGAGAAGAAAGAGACATGAAATAAGAAGTTACACTTATCGATGCACTAAAACAGTTGCGGAACAACGGTAGATCTAATAAAATAAAAGTAACCGCCGGCTACTTGACCGCAACCCTGAGGATGGAACAAGGAACGCAGGCGCAGGCACAAACGCAGACACAAGCACGAACGCAGGCCCCCCCGCTCTGGCTTGTTTGCCACAGCGGGGGGCCCACGCGCACTTCTCTGTGGTGTGTGCCTTCACCTTGGCATACGACCCACTACTAGAAGTAGGTGGCAATATGCTAGTCACACTCTCGCAGCAGCAGAGGAAAACATCACCATCACTGAGCAGGAAAGTCTCGCTGTTGTCTGGGCCATCCAGATGTTTTGACCATATCTTCGCGGGCGCCACTTTACCGTTGTCACTGACCACCACGCTTTGTGCTGGTTGTCGACATTGAAGAATTTGTCTGGACGTCTCAGTCGCTGGATAATTCGTCTCCAAGAATACGAGTTGGACATTACCCACAAATCCGGCAGGAAACACTACGATGCCGATGCCCTTAGCCGCGGTCATTTACCATCCTCATCAGGCGCTCCTGGCCTGTCACCAACTGTGAGTTAACCCATCAAAGCGTCTTCGTCAGTTCATTCACTTGCCGCTGTCGACCTTCTGCCTTATACAACAAGACGTTTACATGCCACCAACGCAGAGACACTTACTGTCGCGCTATAATGCAGTGGCTTCAAGGCTACTCTCGTCCTCCCAATGCCCACGCCCTTAGACAGCTGCGGAAATTCAAGACTGAAAACTCAATCCTTTACCGCTTTGTCTTCCAACCCAAAGGACAACGCTAGGTTCCTGTCGCTCCTCGTTCCCTAAGGGCGAGGATTTCAGAGGCGTTTCACAATGACCCCAAGGCTAGTCATCTCAGTTAAAAAAAAATTAATGAACGCATCCGCAGTCTTTTTGCCTGAGCTAGGCTTTCCACCTGCATAGCGCGATATGTTGCATCAAGCTCGCTCTGCCAACGCCACAAGCGACCCACTTCCTCCCCAGCCGGTGTCCTACCACCTCTCTCGTGTCATGACGCTCTCTTCGATGTCATCGGCATTGACCTCTACGGACCTATATCAATATAAGCTAGCGGCCAGCGCTAGATTGTTACAGCAGTTGACCACTTGACAAGGGACGCCAAAAGAGCTGTACTTCTTTCGGGATCAGCAGAGCACATTGCCACATTTTTTCTGGAGGCAATCTTTTCGACACATGGTGCGCCACGCATCCCATTGATCGACAGCAGCAAGGAGTTGCTCTTGAAACAACTTGAACACGTCCTCCACGCATGTAATACAGTTTATAAGACGACTTCCAGCTTCCATCCTCAGATTAATGGCCTCAGAGAGCGCTTTCGTCGAACTTTCACCGATATGATATCTACGTATACCAACGCCGACCACACCATATGGGATACCATCCTGCCATTCGTGACTTTTGCATACAATGCCGCTACGCAGCGCACTATGGGCTATTCTCCATTCTTTCTCGTCTATGACCGTCAACCAACATCTCCACTGGAGATCTTCTTTTTTGACGTCCCTATGAACTCGGTGTCATCATCAAGTAAGCACTTCATCTCTCGCCTTGCCGATTGTCACCGACAAGCCCGCCTCAATACAGAAGCAAGCCAACAAGAGCGGAAGACTCGCTACGATGCCATTCACCACGTAGTTCACTTTTTTACTAGATACGAAGTACTGTTGAGGACGCCAACGCGGGTTCCCGGCCTGTGTGATGTTTCATTTACGTTTCATGGGCCCTACGCTATAGTCGAGCATACGTCTCTTGTTAGCTACCAATTAACCCCTGCTGTCATGCCTTCCGACCGCCGTTTTCGTGGTACGGAGGTTGTTCGCGTGTGGTTCCTAAAACCATTCATGCGACGTACACCATCATCATAAAGAAAAGCCACGTGGGTGACTTCCGCGCGAAGTGTAAGTCGAATATTCACAGCATTTGATCTTCATCTACTTCATCTGTATCTAATCATCATCACGAAAAACTTTGTCATCGTTCGAAGCATTGATCAGGTGATTTGCCCTAATAAATGCCGTCGCGACCCCAACTTTGTGACTGTATTACAGTTTCATCAAAGAGTGTGCACTGGAAGTCAGAAGTAAGGTCACTAGACAAGGCAGGAGACCAAAAAAATGCTAAATAGAGACAACAAATCATAAAACTCTCGAATGCAACCGACAAAATAGAGCTGGCGGAGCTTTTGAAGGTATTTAATAGACGTAAGGTAGCCGATGTCAGAAGGTATGACATGAAAAAATTGCACAAGCTGTAAAAAGCGACAGAGGCGTAAAAGCTGCAAACGCAGACTTGTGCAGAAGCAAAAATTGGATGTATGCATTAAGGAACAAGGAAGAGAATGTTATAACTAATATGCATACGATGGTGGAGGTGGCGGAGGAGTTCTACAGAAGCAGAAAAAACCAGGATAATATTGTGAGAAACAATAATAGTCCAGAAAAACTTGACATCTTACCAGTAATGACAGCTGAAATAAAGAAAACCCTTCAAGATTGCAATGAGGCGAAGCCACTGGTTAGGATAAGGCAACCACACACCTCCTGAAATATTGTAGAAGAACTGTGTAATAAAAACTGGCCATCTTATATACGAAGTGTCTTTTAAAGAGAAGGGTACCGAAATCTTAGAAGAACACCCACGTCCCCTAATTCATGCAAATAGAGACGTCAAAAACTTGAAAAATTATAGACCAATCAGCATACTGTCCGTTCTCTACAGACTATTTGCAAAAAATAGCCTATATAACTAAGGCGACATTAGAGTTCAACCAACCAAAACACCAAGCCGGATTTCGTACAGGCTACTACATAATCGACCATATTCATACTATCAATCAGGTAATACAGAAAGCGCTCAATATCACCTACCCTTATACATTGCCTTCATAGATTACGAGATTGCGTTCAACTGAATTGAGACATCAGCAGTAATGCAGGCACTACATAATCAGGGCATTGAAGAACCCTACATAAACATACCGGAAGAAATGTACAGTGGAGCACAGCCACCATAGTTCTCCATGAAACAGCTTCAGAATCCCAATTACGAAGTGTGGAAGGCAGGGAGACACGATCTCTTCAGTGCTAATCGCCACGTGCTCACTGCAGGTTTTCAAGACCCTAGATTAAAAAGAGTTAGAGATAAGCGTTAATGGAGAGTATCTTAGTAACGTGGTATACATTGATGACACTGCCTTCATGAATAACTCTGGGGACCAATTACAACTCAAGAATACAGAACTGGACACGGAAAACAGAAAAGTAGGTCTAAAAATAATTATGCATAAAAGTAGAGTAAGGTGCAACAGTCTCGGCAGAAAACAGCACTTTGCAATAGGTGGAGAGAGGCTGGAAGTTGTAAAGAATTATGTTTACTTAGAACAGGGAGCAACCGAAGAGCCGACATGAGAGTGAAATAACTAGAAGAATAAGGAAGGGGTGGATCGAATGCGACAAGCATTTCCAAATCACGAATGATAATCTGCCAATAACAGTCAACAATAAGGTATATAACAGCTGCATTTTGCCAGTACTTTCCTGCGGAGCAGAAATTTGGAGGCTTACAAAGAGGGTTCAGCTTAAGTTAGGACGACTCAGCGAGCGATGGGAAGGAAAATAATAGGTGTATCCTTAACAGACAAGAGAGGAGAGTGGATAAGAAAAACCGTGGTTAGAAATATCACATTTGAAATCACGAAATGGACATTGGCCGGGTACATAGCATGTAGGCATGATAACCACTGGTCATTAAGGGTAACTGGCTCAAATCCCAGAGAAAGCAAAGGCAAGAAGTGGTTACAGAAAGTTAGGTGGGCCGATTAGATTAAAAAGTCTGCATGTATAACGTGGCAGCGGAAACCAGAAGACGGGGTTCATTGGCGGATCATAACACAGGCCTTTGCCCTGCAGTGGCGTAGCCAGGCAGATAATGATGATGATTATTATGGTGAGCAATTCCTGAATTTTTATGTTTCTTCTTAACAGATTAGAAAGACATTTGGAGTTCGATGTTAGTACAAACATTTCTAAGAAGCAACTTCAAAGCGTATTGTTAAAACTCGCGCTCACTATCAAAATGTCCAGTTAAAAGACATGTTTCATACTACTTTGTTCATAAAGAGGCATTTTTGTTTCGGTGGAATGAACTGTCATACATTTGTTTATATGTGCTTGTGTCTTTATTTCTTGTTTATTTTTATTTTGCACAAAACTATTCTATGTATTGAAATTGTACTACTAGGCGAGTTATCGTTATACATTTTTTTAGTTCTGTACAAATGAACTTTTTTTAGTTAGGGCACTACGTACTGTGAATTGTGTGTTTATTTGGGTGTTGTATTCTACATTGAAGCAATAAACTGTACGCTACGAGCATTTTTCTATGTATTTGTTTACTTTTTTTGAAACTGGTTCACAGGCCTTTCGTCAGGTATTGAAATACCTTTAGCTTCTGTGCCTTTCTTGGTGTAATTCAAGAAAAGTAGTGCAGCTGAACCTGAATCTGTAGTGAATCAGCAATCAAAAGTGGTAGACTAGTGACTGAAGTTAAGATGGCCTCTGCCACTTCTCTCATCAAGTGATTACGAAACTGTAACGGAGTGCGCATATATTCAATGTTCAAGAACGATCAATAGCTTTTATTTTTATTCGCTGCTTGAACTCTTCCCATTGTTCTGCAAGTTTAACTTCATCGTCCATTTTTATTTCATTGATACAGTTCATTACCTGATCTAAGAAATATTCGTCAGTGATCAAAGTGGAATTCATCTTCCACAGCTCCCATGAGAAAGTTCTACCTTTTGTTTTTTCTCCCATATCACACTTAACTAAACAATGATCACTGAAGTGTATTGGGTAGACCGCATATGTCTTAAGTTGGCCATTAATTCAAGCGACACGTAAATGCGATCAAAGCGCGCATGGCTATTGCCCTGAAAATGAGTGAAACACACATCCCGCGTTCCCTCCATACAGCTGCCCACGTCTTCTAACTCGAATTCAGTAACTACGTCCGCTAGCGTCCTACTACTTTTATCGTAAATGGCACGTCCGTTTGCTCGATCTCGCCCATTGAGGACGCAGCTAAAATCACCAAGTAATACATATTTCCTTTCCAACGTGAAGTGCTGCTTTAGGCTTGAAAAAAAAGTGATCACTCCTCGCAAATGGTTGGTGCATAAATACACACTATACGCCACTGACATTTACTGAATACAAAATCACAGGAAACCAATCTACCAGATGGGGAAGAGAAGGTATCTTGCACTACCAGACCCGGTAACTTCTTAATGAACAAAACACAGCCTGCAGACGTGCCTATTGCTTGATTTACAATTGCGTAGTAACGCGCCGTAAACCTCAGCACCATGCCCTAGGTCTCCTCCTCACCGTCTACTTTTGTTGCTTGTAAAGCTAGTATATCCAGATCATGATCCACGAGCAGCCTGTAGA
Organism: Rhipicephalus microplus; assembly: GCF_043290135.1. NCBI lineage: Eukaryota > Metazoa > Arthropoda > Arachnida > Ixodida > Ixodidae > Rhipicephalus > Rhipicephalus microplus. The sequence goes on from NW_027464589.1 coordinate 12,306,094, forward strand.
CTTGGCTCTGTTTCCGCTTGGCGGCAAGACCTCGAACATTTAACGTTGCCACTCTAAGTTTCGGTGCAAAAGCCATGTATACACCATGAAGAAGTTAGCCCGGGGCATGATGCTTACTTTCAGCGTCTAGCATAGAGCTAGACATCTTCGGAGCCTCCAGGTGGACCCGTGCCACTGGAGGGCAAACGTGGCCAGTGTTTGTCCAATGTCTGGTTGGGACGCAGCCTTGTGCGGCTGCGTCTGAACGAAGTCGCCTTCGCAGGTGGCCCCTCTTCATGCTTTTCACTGGACACCTCACGCCGTCCTGCAGACTGCTCGCGGGGTCTTTTGCTTGACGCCCCACCACTGATACTCTCACACGACACTGGAAGTTCGGTTAATTCCACCGGCTTAGGCTCCTTCGATGGGGTACTTGTGATGCCTTCTTCGGTTTGGCCGGCTGGCTCTTGAATAACCTCCCGAGATTCTATGTCTGGTTGGACTGTTGGTTCATTACCACCAGTCGGTGTGGCAGTACCTGTTGAAGCTTCTGGGTTCACCACGTCGCCTGTGCCTTTCGCCACGTCTTAAACCTCGGTCACGTTCATCACCAACTCTGCTGCGTCTTCACCTTCAGCTGATCCTATAGCCGATGCGGACGTGAGCATGCACGCGTCTTCGCTGTGGCCAAACCACCGACAACACGAGCATCGGGGTACCTTACACTCTCTTCTAACATGGCCGGTACCTTGGCAGCGCAGACACTGCATTGGCCGACCAGGTGCAACCACAAGCGCCAGTTCACCAGCCACCCTGATTTGATGCGGCAGATCTTCAACCTTCACACCACTCTTGAGCATAAGTAGCACAGTCCGTGTGGTTGACCCCTTGTCGCTGACTCCTTGAACACGGCAATTCTCCCTGGTGACTTGTACGACCTTCCCATAAGCCACCAACGCCGTTCGCACGTCTTCATCGTTTACGCCATACAGCAGCCAATGAAGACGCAGCCGCACCTGCTGATCCTGGAGGTCTACGATGATGCAGCGTCGACCCTCGACTTTCAGCTCCTTCACGTCCAGCAAGCGTGTCGTAGCATCCGCGTTGTTCATGGTGACTGCCCAGTGGTGCAATTATATACAAATTCCAAATCCGGACGGAGGCGGTCTGTCGGTGACGTCAAAAAATGGGCGGTCCGCAGCGGTCGCGAGGACGAAGGGAAGTGAACAGCCAATGAGCGAAATGAAGCCTCGCGTCATCATTTTGACGTGGCCTTGGGGCCGTATAGCAAAATGAAAAGTGTTTGTAACGTGTTGAAAAATGTTTAACTACTATTGACCATTATCAAATTGTGTTGGCACAAGTTTTCAAACGTTTATTAAGGAATACGGCACAATATAAACGTATTTTTTTGTTATTGTTTTGAAGTAACGCTAAATTTAGCGGGGCGGTACGTGGTGGCGCTAAGTACAACCCCGTTTCAAGCAGTTACTGTTTTCATATCTCCCCGACTATACAAACCTAAACGGCGCAACTTTCGAAGTTGTTGGCTCAGTCGAGCGCAAACGTGGCGGAGGTCAACTTTACCAGTAGTCAACAGCAACAGCGGCTCATCGGCGTTATCCGAGGCTCAGCGCGCGCTGGTGCTCACCTTTATGGACGAACATCTCCAGCTCGTGGCGAATGCCATCGAGCTGCGGCACGGCGTCACCGTCGCCGCACGGTGGCGGCTGTGGCAAGAGCTCAGCGACGCGCTGAACCATGAAGTGCCTGTGCAGGAATGGCAGGCTTGGTGGCGCAGGCTGGTGCACGAGGCCCGCCGTGACACCGCCGCCATCAGAGACGCACAAACGTGAGTGACCGTCGAATGGCACGGGCAATTTGTTCTGTGACATTAGTGTATATTTTCAGGGGCACTGGAGAGGGTTGGCTGCCTGGCTTCCACGGCCGGGTTCTACAGTTGACTGGGATGACAGGCTTCAGTGGCGTTTTTGGTCTCACCTATCACCAGGTAAGCACTCTGCTGCCGCAGTATCACGGGATCCTGAGCGGTACCATGACAGAGTTTGATATCTGAAGGGGTGCCTTTAGCGGAACCTTGTTAAACGGGAATAAAGCGCACGAGAAAGTAATCAAAAGTGGGTAGGTTTAACTAAAATCTCAGTTTGCAGCCCTTGCAGTACAAGGGGTATTAATTTATCATAAAACACGCAATGACTGCGGGCAAGTGCATGCACTAAAATGGTAATACATGACATCAATGACCACTGAATAGCTGCACAGCATTTCCGCAGATGTTTAGTACTTAAGGTTGCAAAATAGCCAGAGTAACGAATACCCACTTTCTGAAAGATCATGCTTACTACACTTTCCAGCAGGCGAATGTTCCCACTGCTGCAGTGGAAATGGATGTGGAGGCCACTGAAGCGGCTGTAGATGGCAGTGACACAGTAACACGCAAGCATCTGAGAACTTAGTGCTTTATTGAGTGCAGGACTGGAACCTTGAGCAGGGCGACAAGATGCTCAAGGTGAGTTGACCCTTTGTTTACATTTTACATAAGGGGCATAAGCATTCTCCATGTTCTATTATGATCACTGAAACCAACTTGGGCTGTAAACAAGAACCATGCATTGTATTGAGGGCATGGTATTGGGTATCTGCAATGATAAACTACCGGGCAAAAGGTTGGTTAGCCCTGGGGCTCTTTCATGGTGAGAGATGCGTTTGAGGACATTAATAAAGAGCAGTTTCAACAAATATTTGTAGGTCCGCACGAGGAGGGCATAGCTTGTACACAAAGCTTCCCACTTTCAAAGGATGCCATCAGGCCAGTTGATCTTCAACTGAGGGGAAATTGTTGTGCCCATTGATATTCTTGGCAGCAGGAGCAGCTTCAAGCCACGAGATGGTTAAGGGTTTGCCGGCAGCTCACTTAAACATTTACACCATGACGATTCATCGCAGGTGCTGTGGGAGATGAAAAATCAAACACCCGCATCGCTTCTGCAGCACGGCGTGTGGCAGCGGCACAGGAGGGCACTGGCCATGGCTGAGGGCTTTCTGCGAGAAAGGGATACGTAGTTTATTTTAATTTTTCGTCATGTGTTCAATGTTTTTTCTTGTCATCATTCATTAATGATTTGTCGGTTTCAATGTGTTTAGGTGCTGCTGTTCATGTTCAATTTTATACGCTTCGGGAGACATATACATAGTTTAGTTTGTTTTTCGCCATGTTTTCAACTTTTTATCATTCATAATTGGTTTAGTGTTTTTGATATGTTTACGTGTTGCTGTTCATGTTCTATTTTGTTCGTTTTTTGTTTGCATTTAGTACATATTACTAGATTTAGGTTAGCATTTACTTTGCACAAGGAGTGCAGCATTCTTTATGTTCGATATATGCATTTCTAAATGTATGTTCGAGCTGTTCTAGTGGCAGTGTTTTTTACCCACATTTCAAAGGTGTCTAGTCATTCACACGGAGACCACAAGTGTATAGCTGACATTTTCTGTTAATGTTTCTGTGATATTTGTATTGTCCCACTGTGTTTTCTAGCTCACTGTGATTTTTATTCAGCATTACCACATAGTGTAGTAATGTGATATCTTTTTGCATCACACTGTTTTGCAGTTCACTGTGATATTTTCATTTCAGCACAATGAGGCTAAGATGCAACAACTACATTCTGAATCTTGTTTGGGAGCGCTAAGCTAGTAAGTGGTCATCTCGCACAGTTTCACAAAGGAAAATGGTCATCACAGCAACATGCCAGCGATTGATTTCATCTAGTTTTCATTATAAACGACTCTTTATGGGAATAAATTTCGAACGTGGTATGGTTTGGGAGCCGCGAGATGGCTGAGCGAATTATTCATGCTGTATGTTATCAAAACAACTCGCCTGTTGTTTGCCGTCTTGATTTGCGTATTTTTTAGCATTGCAGCATGACTGCAGTCGTGAATTCAAATTAAATGTTATTTTAACATTCACACAATGTTTAGGACAATGAGCAAAAAAACAGCACAACTTGATGAGCACAATTGCTCGTCAAGCCTGGCGTGCACAATTGAATGCTTGTAGTCAGTCACTATGAGAAGATATGGACTTATGTATCATGTGTTCATACAACATGTTACTAATGGAATCTCAATTTTTATGCGTTCTGGTGAAAAGAATTTTGAGACGTTGCTGCATTGTTCGCACAATTTTGTGATAGCAACATTCAGCACAGAGTGCCGCTCATATATGCTTGCTCCAATCTAGTCTGTTGTGACTGTGATCGCTAATATGGAAAAGGGTGTGTCTGTTGCATATTTCATGTGCCATTTAAAGAAAATGGTGCATTTTGACATTGCCACCTTGCTTCATATCGAAGCAAAAGTACTTTGTGTATTCAAATGTGGCAAACACAGCCCTTTCATGTCTAGATGCACTAGAATCAGTGTAAATAAATTATGTGTGAGATATGAAAACATGAAAACTCACCGTTCCTGTGTACTTCAAAAAAGGTCCATGACAGCGCTGCTGCCGTCTCTGAGCAGCACGTTGCGTGGTGTGAGCATATGGCTCCCCCTTGGCTCTCCATCGTCATCCTCAGCTGGTGGCATGTCCACGACATACTCGTCCAAGGTCCAGTCGCCTGCATGCAACGCAATGTTGTGGAGAGCAAAGCAAGCATAGATGATTTGCGCTGCCCGATCAGGGTTGTAGAGCATTGTTCGAAAGTGCTGCAAGCAGCGGAACTTGCTTTTCAACACGGCGATACACCTTTACACAACATTGTGCATGGATGCGTGCTCCTTGTTGTATCGGCCTTCGGAAGTGTTGCACGGTTGACTGCCAAGGACTGGAATTAGGAGCCATGGCTTGAGGGGATAACCTGCGTCTCCTGCAATGTAAGCATAAAAGCTGAGTGCTCTGCCCAGATAGTACACATTAATACTTACCAAGCAGATATTCGCCAGGCTGCAGATGTGCAGCTAGGCGTGCACGCAGTGGGTTGTGTTGCCACACCCAGGAGTCGTGGCACGAACCTGGGAATCATGGGTCTTTGACAATTATGCGCAGCCATGCTTTGCACATTTGCGATGAGGAGCGATATAAAATAGTACTGCATTTATACTCAGAATAAATCCCTTTTTTCTACGCATATGCAGGAAACAATGCGTACTAGTACAGTCATTGGTACAAGGAGCTTCTCTTAGAAGGAAACACAGGGTGTAGCACACTGAGGAGGGGGGGAGGGTGGGGGCAACGACCCCACCTCTGCTGTACACATGGCTACGACATCCACTGAATGATCGATAAGTGAAAAGCTACGCGTTGCTCTTGGGAAAGAACACTCGTAAATGCCAAAACCAGCTCGTGCAATTGTGATTGTAAGCACTTTCGTGTTGGAAATACTTCCCTGTCGTGTATATACTTCTGCTACGTCTGCTGCCCACATTACCGATTACCTCTAAAATGCACAATTCAATTGCGTATGCATGCCAGTGCAAAAACGGCAACTGGCTCACGCACAAAACACTTGCCACTTATTATTACCGAGGCCTTGCGAGCCACCATCTAGCTCGCACCCAATTCTCTGCAGGTTCTTTTTCATTCGTTGCATTATTACTTTTTCCAGCTTTGGCGTCACAACTGAACAATTTCTCCGAAGGGCGAGTAATAAACGATCCTAACAGTACTTACGATCATGACGTTCTGGACATAATAGCCTCTTCTGGACATGAAGCTCGCCGTGTCAGCCAGTCTGAATCCCTCTGGCTTGCGAATGGTAACCAACGTGCCATCGGCACACGCCAGCACCCCTGGGATGCAACCGCGTAGCACAAACTCCACCTTTGCCTCATCCTTAGCAGCTGTTTTCAGTAGGAAGTCCGCCACCCTTTTTATAGAAGCCACGGTAATGATCGCCTCCGTCACCTCGTGGATGGTGTTGCTCACCGCCGGCTGAGACATGCCGATGTGTTCCTCGCGACCAATGCTCTTCTGGAAGCTACCGGTGGCGAAAAATCGCAACGCGCACAACACCTTTCTCTCTGTGGAAAGGCCACTGGCTCGCTGGCATCCGATGATAGGGTCAAGTTCGTCGCACAAGATACGCACTATTTGTTTGGACAGACGAAAACATTGCCGGAACTCTTCTTCGCTGAACTCTTCAAATGCATCTTTTACCTCGCGTCGTCGCCTCTGCTCGATTAAAGCTACCGCACAGGCAAGGCGAAGTACCGTGTCAGTGGGAAACGCCATGTTGTCTAAGTGTCCCGGTGCCAAAAAGTCGCGCATTTTTTCCTTTTCAATCCAATCCACGCCACTTTGCAGCCATTTCAATCCATCCGGTTGCTTTCGGACAGTCTCTCCGACCGTTCCTTCGCCTTTCTCCGAAAACCGAAAAAAAAGAGTCACGTGACACCCCAGTCCACGTCACTCATAACGTCACAGCATTCGTCACAGCTTGTATGGGCCAATCGCGTGCGACTCAATGGAAGAGACCGCCTTTGTCCGGATTTGGAACTTTTACATAATTGCGCCACAGACATAATTTATCTGGTAGGCTCCCAGTGCCAACACCTCCGGCAGCAGTCCCGTAGGCCCGAGCGCGTCTCAAAAATCTTCTACTCGATATGGTCTGCCACGCACATCACCGTGTAAAAACACGGTGTTTTGCGCGACGCGTCCCTTGGGCAGTGGTGGCAAAATTATCTCGTATCCTGCGTCTTGCTCTGCGCTCATCCTGTTACCACGGCTAGTAGTGCCGCAAACGCCGCTCCTACGGAGCACATGAGGGCCAAACCTCATAAGCGCGAAAATGCACGCGACGAGCGACGCTATGAGCGACGAAACAGGGCGTTCGCGCGACGTGTCGCTTGCTCGCTTTCACGCGATCGCTTGGTTCTCCAGATTTGTAAACCATCGCTCATCGCCCGGAAGTGCTGGGCTCAAGCAGCCAATAGTGAATTACCGGAAAAGACAAAGACTACATAGATGCACGTGACCCTGCCCTAGTCACGTATGCGCAACAAGAAATAACGCAATGTTTATTACGCATGTGCATATAAAAAGTGCTGCAAGGCAATAATAACACTTTCCGTTTCATTACACAACAATATATCTTATTTTAAATTGCATACCGCTCGCTACGCGGTTTTCTTGGTGCGAGTTGACGGCCTCATGCCAGCAACAGTGGAATTAGCTCGCCGAAGCCGTCGCGTGAATGAGGTTTGCCTGCGCTAGCGACTGATCGTGCGAAGCCGATCTACGTCGCGTCACTTGTTGCTGTCGCGTGCATTTTCGCGTTTATGAGGTTCAGCCCTGATTCTTGCGTACGACGCGCGTGAGTGCCGACGAAAGAATAGCTTGCTAAGCTATGCGCGCCAAAGAGTGAGGGTTTATTTAGGATATATATACAAATTTGCTGTTTACACGCTATGTGTTGGCATATTTATGGACGATATGCGATCGTATCTATTATTGTGTGCATATGTTTTGTGATTGTATCTACGTCACATGCTTTTCGCATGTCTTTCAACTATAGATTGCCGCCCCCTCGCGGATGAAAACAAGTATTTTTACGCCCACACACAAGCTTGAGCAGTTGAAGGTTGTTTCCCGGGACTCTTTTGCGATTGAGTGGGCCACCACAGGAAATTAGAGTGATACGCCATTAGCCCATGCATCTTGCTGTGTTCCACTTAGTAGCTCTCGCTCTCAATGACAAATCGAGCGTGGGGCGCGACGCTAATGCGCACGACCATGCCTCGCGTAGCGGCGACATCAGCTGATTGCACCGGCCGGCTTGCATCGATTTGCTTCAGAGCAAAGAAATGTCACGCCTTAAAAGATAGCGTACTGCACTATGTCAAAATGTTACTGCTTTGTAGCCATTCTATGATTCATTGAGAATTGATAACCATGATACAACTACCATAGAGTTTTACGTCGGCGACACGCACCGAAAGTGAAACCGCAATTCGTCTGTCATAGAAGTAGTAGGAGGCTGTCGTCTGCTAGAACAAAAAAGAAAACAAAACAAAGACCTGCGAAAGTATTCATAAGTTGTAACTTGTTTCTTGAAAAACCGTTTATCACTTTTAAAGTGGTTTTGCCAGATAACATACATTTTTTTTCAGTGTATTGCAGCGAAAGATGTTTTTTTTCCTCACACAGATATTCAAGTCAAATCCATTCACAGCTAAAGCCACATAATGCTTGTCTTCTTTGTTTCCGTGGGCATGCTGTTTCGGTGCGTCTCTCATACGTTCGCGCTGCTACACACGAGAGCACGAAATAATAAATTTACGCAAGGAAGCGTCGTTGCTCGTTCATGCAATGTGCGAAGATTGCGCGCTATTCCCGCGGTTTTTCGAGTGCGTATCAAGTGTGAGTCGTCCAAGGAATCGGCGGGTTGTGCGGGTGCTCGAAGGACTCCGAGGTGACGGCTGACGCCTGTGTGAGAGAAACTAAAGGTAAAGACAGTGTGAAAGAAACTAAAAGTAAGGGAACACTTTTTTATGTAGACTAAGTATGCCACTCAGCGCAAGTGTGTGTTGCCGCACAGGAACGAGGCGTCGTGAAACGGCAGCCTTACGCGCCTTTGCGAGTGCGGTTACCAATTCGCTTTGACAACGCTAATGCCAGCAGAGCCATGGCGCATCGGCGCGGCCTTACTGGAGCTCATTCGCGACAACTGCGGCAACATGCATGTCTATGGTGATCAATTTTTTCATATGTGCAATGTAGTGAGGAGGACGCACACGGCGCTTGCTACGTTGTTGATTAAACGAAGCCTGCAGTGCCATTTGATGCAAAGCAGCATTTTGTTCACGTTCGCGGGCGATACAATTTGTAACTGGCTCGATTCACCTAGCCAACCGCCTTAGTGGGTTGATAAGCATACGTTCACGGTAGAGCGTTATTATGCCCCTAAACAGTGGCGTATGCTTGTTAAAAGATATAATGTGTGTGCCTAGTGTAGAGAGAGACAGGTGTTCGTGCAATCTGTATGTGTACCTGCAAGACGCCTTTGCTTGTAACTAATAATGTACCGGCCAGCACCTACATTGTACGCCTGACTTTGAAGAAAACTTGCATGCACAATGTGAGATTTTGTAATCTGCCAGAGTTGCTTTCTATAAAATAATACACTGCCAGCATGTTCAAATATGTTTTGCCGCTGTGTGGCAGGGGTGCGGTTATCACGCTGTTGTGTAGGTGCTGATGAAAGCACTTATAGTTTTGATGCATTATTATTTCTCATCTAACTCATCAGGTGTTTGGCTGTTTCAGCACAAACAAGGCAATGAGAGAAGGAAGACGGGTATTGACAGGACCAGTGCCGACTTTTGTTTGTAGGAGAATACCCACGTTGGTGTATTTATTGTGACAGCATTTCCGTGTTGCTTTTTTGCCCAATTTATGCAACGACACAGTTGTCAGCAATATGAGAGAGAACACTGAAATTAGCTTTTAAAGATCATGGTGACTAAATGCCTAGTAATTCACAGCACAATGTAAGAACAAAAAAAAACATCAGTATGATCAATGTGCGACGAGTACAGTCTGTCATCTAAAAATGTATCGTGCAAAATGTTTCTTAAGTAAGAAACCTCTCTATGTTTGCAAACAGTGTGACGTCACTTCGAGCACCGTGCCAGCCATTCCCTTCCTCGGTGCAAGGACTGGTTGGAAAGGAAGTTGTTGGTGACGTTCCTGATAGCCCTTTCAGATGTATGCGATTCTAAACCTATAGCCTAATATATACGCAATCTTTTGTGCAGTTACATCGCTGCATTTGACACCTACAACTTATTTGCATTCTTACATTGATCTCTTAGGACCTAACACACAAACTTGTAGTGTGCACTGTCACTTCATGAATATCGAACGGTAAAGGTACTGAGTATATGTGAAACAAGAATCTGCTTGTTACATGAAGACATATGAGGCCTTCGATAAAACAAGTTATACCTTTATTGGGCTTGCGTACTCGTCGGGGCGATGCATACATGCAGCTTCAGCAAATGGTATCTTCCAGCCCGGTGACCATGCAATTTTTTTCTGCACACAGCGCAAACACCGAGATGTACCCAGTCACAGATGATCAAGTCAAGTGCATATTTACCTTCACTAAAATGTCGAATCAAGTTTTTTCAACAACCGGTCACTGCCACGAGTGCTAACGTCTTCGCAAACGGTACACATCATTATTCACACTGCACACACCACGCACAATATTCTCAGTTGAACCGATATTCTCAATACATTTCAATGGACACTACATGCAACAATCAACAGTGCACATTTTTTGAAGACTATGCCGCTGTTCCTCGCACAGGCCACCACGTGTGTTCACTTTTTCAAGATAAACAGACAGCGTGGCAAATATTTTACCACACAGCTTACCACACAACTAGATGCTTGCTGACACATACTACAGCTAATGTAGACATTGTAACGTGAGGTGTAAGCTTTGACAAATTAAAACTTGCCCCAAACTCCGCAAGACTGTCTGTACCGGGCTGAGCCACCAGTGGGAGTGTTTTTTCAGCCACACCTTTTACGTGTGCTAGTGACATCATGCTGTGAGGTACCTCGGTAGGGGCCTATCGCTGCATACTTTATGTGAATGAGGGTCCTGTTAGAAAAAGCAGGCATTGTTGAATTCGTAACTTGTTCATTTCCAACCTTCATATAAACGAGTGGTCTGACTGATATTCAGGCGAACTTTTGTGCAATAAACTATACAGTTGGCAGTCTGTGCTTGCCCCTTACTTTTGTTATTGGTGTTTCTCGTTCTTACTTTGCACTGTTCATTACTGCTAACCTACAGAAACTAGCCTAGCTTGCCGCTGTTTTGGACAAGATGCAGCTCGCAAGTGTGACAGTGTTCATAACTTTAAATGCTCAAGCACAATTATCGTTTCATATTCATTTAGTTGCATTTAGTTGCATTCATATAAGTACATTAAAAGTAATCATTGATTAAACATGAATCTGGGTTCTTTCACATAATGCTCACAACTTTATATATCAAATTGAATGGTGTTTATAAAAACATGGGTTTTAGCTAAACTTCATGCTGTTTTCTTACACAGCTGACAAAACGCTATTGCATGCTTACTTGCCATGAATTGGATTGTGTTTGAAATATATTGCAATTCTTCACCGGACTGCCAGTAGCACTTCACATTTATTAACCATGGATTGTTTAATTTTTAAGAACGGAAAGAAAGAAGTGGCAGGCCGGGATACTTACTTGATATTGGCATCCGTTTTGCTACCCGGCGAATTCTAATGGAAACTTCCTATAGAGTGGTTATGCGTCTTGCATGTGTGTCTGTAAACCAAGAACTTTGGGCAGAACTATATTTGTCTTACAAATGGTTCCAGGACTGTTGAGGCTGTAGGGCTGCTTAGCCAATATGAATGGTGGAATCCCTGGACATGTGTTCAACCATGCTGCATCAGCTGCTTGGTGTTTTCACGGCATCTTTACAGATGTGTTGGGTGAGTAAAGCAAGCAGGTTTTAATACAGGGAAAAATATAATATGGCAGCACCTCTTGTGTGTGCTTTACATCCCAAGTATATCAAATATTTATCTTGCACCTTGTGGCCTGAAATGTTTAAGGACACTTCTTTTTGCTTTATATTTGAGTCCTGATGCTTCGACAGCAATGTATTTGTGTTTGACAGCAAGTGTTCTTGAACCAATAACTGATCTCAATAATGACAAAACACCCTCCATACTTGGTCCTTAGCATAAGCTTGCACATATCTATAGCAGATTCAATTGTTCATTTTTCGCTGTGATGATAATGGGCAAGCAGCAAAGGTAAGTTCAGGTTGGAGTGGTCGGTGATGTCCGTTTAGGCTGTGCTCTATTGCTTTGCAACCAGAGTTACTTTTGGCCACATATACAATAAAGCCATGTGCCGTGCATTCTAAATGAGATCACCATATTGCATTTCACTACATCTTAGTATGTGTCGAACAAATGCAGATATCTTTAGCTTGCCACTATAAAGGGATCCTAAACCAACACAAGGTTGAAATTTATTCGTGGTGTTGCAGCTGTGCATGACTCTACAATGGATGCATAGCCGTGATAATTTTTCTATATGTAGTCGCAATAGTATTGTTACACACATTGGATGATAGAAAAGAGGTCCTCGCTTATTTCGCTTTTTTTTTGCTATGCTTCTCTCTTGTCTCTTCTTGCCATATGCTCCTCCTCACTGTGCAAGGAGCAAGAGCAGTGGGCACACAAACACGTCTTAAAAAAAAGCTGTTATAAGGTGAGCATTGAGGGACTGAACACTTCCAAAAGGCTCAAAAAGGAAAACGTATTGTTTATAGCTACTTTTTGGGCACCCATAGCTAGTTGTGCTGCTGCAGTTGTCATTGTTGATCAGCAGACTATTCTGAAGTTGTTGCACACATTTGCTTTATATGTTAAAAATAATTGGAGGTGGTTTGGCACCCTTTATTGCAGTTACATACAGAACTAGGTTTCAATGTGTAAGCAAAATCTGTTCACTATAAATCAATCCTATTGATATCTGAAATTCAAAAAATATTCACAAAAAAGCTCAGGAAAAGGCTAAGTGGTTGCCCCTTGAACGTGAAGGAGATACCCTTCTTTTAAAAGGCCAATACAGTCTAGTAGTCTCGATATTACCTGCACTATAATATATTCTGGTGTGGTGCTTTTCATGCATGTTATAATTAGAGGGCTTTTTAATTGAACTGTTGTCACTTTGCCCTGTGTTGCTGAGATTGTTCACATAGTTATAATACATGAATCAGTTTATGCCTATAAAATATCATCATCAAACGCCGGAAGAAGAAGAAAGAAGACTGCTGCCTGGAGCGAGCGCGCGCTACTTCGCTTCTTCTAATAATCCGTATTCGTTCGAAGCAGTCCCTGGTCTCGATCGTCTTAATAAAGGTGCCTTGACCCAGGATACTACCTCCTCGCGGGCAAGAAAGGTCAACCTGCCACAGAGCAGCAGAAAGAAAACGGCGGAGGAGCAGAGGATCGACCTGGATCGAGCGACGAGACCACCGTGGACAGTACGAGCATCAGAACGAACGATTGGCAAGTAAGGAGTCATTGTTAACCGCCTCAATATGAGCAAAGAAGTGATAACTAAAAAAAGGAAAGTGCTTCGCTCCCAGATCGCGCGACTGATTAACGCAGCTGAGCAGCAAATTAATGATGGGCATGCGAGCAGCCACTACGAAAGCATGGCTAACATGTTGATCTTCTACGCCCCACAGGTTGTTTTGACCTTGTCAGCTTCTCTGCTGATTGCAACACCCTGCCCTGCCTCGTGCCTGTTTCTCGGTGCCGACACTGATACGGTACCAGCCTTCCCGGACAATTCTGCGCGCGCAATCATCGAGGCATCGTCATTGCCCTTCACTTCTGCGCACAAGTGCACCGACTCCACAGCGACCCCTGGACCCAAAGACTACTTAAGCCTCCGGAAATCCTTCCCCGCTTTCAGTGGGCATGGGAGCAGCCACTGCGAAAGCATGGCTAACATGTTGATCTTCTTCGCCCCACAGGTGTGTACATATACTCCACTGCATGCTAAAAAAAGTGACAATCGTTTCTTAGTCGTGCTCCCATGCCCACGTGAGCTGTGTATTGTCTTGAAAGAATGCTTAGATGTGAGTTTGCTGTTGCTTTGTTCTGGTGACGTAGAAACTAACCCTGGCCCCCCTACTCTTCGCAGTTCCAGCGCAGACATAGGTGAAGAACGAACTCCTGTACATAGTGCCGCCATACTTGAAATACTCAAAGGTGTCAACGAACGAACAATTCATCTAACTGAGAGCCAAGCCAATCTAACCACGGATGTTAAAGCAATAAAAGATAACCAGGAGACTATAAAAACTAGTCTCTCAGATATATTCACCCGCCTTGAAACCTTGGAGCATGAATCGAAAACCCTAAATGCACTTCAGGAAGATATCGTGTCAATTAGGAGCTCCACCGCCCATCTGACGTCCCAACAAGAGATGTTACAGACGCGGTTGGATGACTTAGAGGATCGCTCCAGACGAAATAACGTCGTTATTAATGGTATATCAGATTCGAAAGAAACGTGGAACGATACGGAGGAGAAAGCACTTGCCGCGTTACACTCCGCACTTGGCGTCGAAATACCCCCCTCAGACGTCGAAAGAGCTCACCGTATAGGGACGCTATCTGCATCCAAACCCCGCCCCATTATAATGAAATTTTGTTCCTTTAAAACCCGAGATAAGGTATTATCAGCGCGCGCTAAACTTAAAGAATCCGGTATTTCGGTATCCGAAGACTTTTCGCCAGCGACTCGTGAGGCACGAAAGAAACTGTCTGAATTCGCTAAGGGTCTACCTGGATCCCCGAAATACAACTTGCGCTACACGAAACTGTATGTCAACCAACAATGCTACGTATATGACTCTTTAACCGATACTGTAACAGAAACGAGTAACTTTCCCCACCCTGAAACGCATCAACGCAAAGCATCGCAAAACAACGGCCTAGACGCTACGCAAACAGCAAACCTAGAGACACGATAGGAAAACGCGAGGGGATGTGGGCGATTGCCGCCCCCGTCACGCTTATCTGTACTTCTTGCGAACGTCAGGAGTGTGCTTAATAAACTTGACTCTTTTAACTCTATTGTAGACACGTGCAGACCTAATGTTATCGCGCTAACCGAAACTTGGCTGAATAATAACATTCGGAACACGGAAATTTTTTACGATGCGTCCCGCTACACAATTTACCGTTGTGACCGTACCTTCGCCAAGGCGGTGGCGTTATGCTTGCTGTTTTGAATGCACACGATTCTTACCAGGTTGCTGTTGAAACCGATATTGAAATTATCTTATAGTGTGTTGAGGTGGCACACCAGAAATTCATTTTTGCGGCATGTTATCGCCCCCCTAACGCCCCGCCAACTTTTACTGCCTCCTTACACGATGTTCTTAATACCGTAGTAACTCGCCTGCCAAGCGCCCCGATTTTCTTATTAGGTGACTTTAACTTCCCTCAAATTATGTGGTCCTCCGAATCGCCCATGTTTAATTCAAGTTCCTCACAAGTTAGCGACTTTCTGAACCTTTGCTCAACCTTCACCCTTACCCAACTAGTTACCCAGCCGACGAGAATAACAGACAGCACAGCAACGGTACTAGACCTCGTACTTACCTCACGCCCCGACTCTGTCTCGTGCATGACATATTTACCCGGTTTATTTGATCATTTAATCCTTTCTTTCAACATCTCAGTACCAGCTCTAGAAACACGTAAGACAACTAAGCAAATTCGTGATTATAAGAAAGCAAATTTTGATGCCATTAACACTGAACTGTCCACTTTTCTTGACATTTTTCTAGACAATTTCGACAATCGTACAGTTGAAGCTAACTGGAACTTATTCCTGCGAAAAGTCGACGAGCTAACCAACAAATACATCCCGCTTCGCAAAATCTCTTCGCATGCCAGAGCTCCATGGTACAATGCCTACTTAAAACGTCTATCAATCCGCAAGCGCCTTTACCGTAAAGCGAAACTGCTGCCCACGAACGCTCGGTGGGTTGCATACAAAGTAGCCAACAATTCCTATGTATCCGCTGTCAAAATGCAAAATCCAACTTTTTCCAAAGTACCTTACCTAGCCTGCTTTTAAACAATCCTCAAAGCTTTTGGCGTGTAATTAATCCAAGCACGACTGAGTCAATTAAACTGCTGGACCATAATGACGAATCCACTCCCGACAATGAGTGTCCGGTTGTCCTGAACAGGTTTTTTTGTAGTAATTTTGTGGTCTCTTCCAGTACATCTATTCCTTCCCCAAAGCTGCACGATTATCCACTCATGAATTCAATTATTATTGACACTCGGGGAATTTCTAAAATAATACAGTCACTTAAGCCCTCTTCAAGGCAAGGTGTCGATCTTATAACTTCTAAATTTCTTCAAGGTACGGCCTCGTATTCTTCAATTCTTCTTACCAAACTTTTTCAACAATCCATTGACAGCGGGTCCCTACCCATCCAGTGGAAAGTCGGTAAGGTGGTCGCCGTTCACAAATCAGGTAGCAAAGAATCTCCTTTAAATTACTGCCCTATATCCCTTACGAGCATTCCTTGTAAAGTCTTGGAGCATGTCTTGTACACAAGCATCGTAACTTTTCTCGAATCCAATTCATTTTTCACGGATGCACAACATGGTTTTCGAAAGGGATTTTCATGTGAAACCCAATTACTGTCTTTTACACACCAGCTTCACCGCATTCTTGACCGTCGCTCCAAAGCGGACTGTATTTTTTTAGATTTTGCAAAAGCCTTTGAGAAAGTGTCCCATAATCTCCTGCTCCTGAAATTTAGCAAACTTAACCTTGATCGTGATGTGTTCAAATGGCTTGAACACTTTTTGTGTGGCCGTACACAGTTTGTTGCAGCCAACTCATATAATTCCCCAGAATGTTCTGTTAATTCGGCCGTACCCCAAGGCTCAGTCCTGGGCCCCTCTTATTTTTAATTTACATCAATGACCTCACTGATTGCTTTTCATCAAACATACACCTGTTCGCTTACGATTGTGTGATATTTCGTGAAATTAACGACACAAACGATGTTAGTATTATGTAAAACGACCTTAACGCTATTTCAAACTGGTGCAGTCTTTGGCCAATGAACCTTAATATTAAAAAGTGTAAAGTTTTACGCGTATGTCGAACTTCAACCACTCCCGCCTCGTACCATCTTAATAATGTTCTACTCGATTGTGTTTCATCCTACCGGTACTTAGGTGTGCACATTACTTCTTGCCTGACCTGGTCCGTTCACATAAGCAACATTATTAACAATGCAAACCGTATGTTAGGCTATCTTCGTCGCAATTTTTCTTCTTCACCTGCCTCTCTAAAACTACTGATGTATAAGAACTTGGTTAGAAGTAAATTAGAATATGCTGCTTCAGTTTGGGATCCCAGCATGGTTTATCTGATCAAAGCCCTCGAACTGGTCCAAAATAACTCTGCCCGGTTTATCCTACACGATTACGATCGAACAGCAAGCGTTACAGCTATGAAAAACTCGTTGCAGCTGACTTCCCTTTCTTCTCGTCGTAAGTTTTTTCGCCTGTGCCTTTTTCATAAAATCTTCCATAACAGCCCCCACCTTCGTGCTAATCTTTTTCTTTCACCGTCCTACGTGTCCTCTCGCATCGATCATGCGAATAAAGTATACCTATATGCCAAACAAGAACGTGTTCAGAATCTTTTGTCCCACGCACCAGCAAAGACTGGAACCAGCTTCCTGGAGCGACTGCTGCGATTACTGATTTTCAGCTGTTTCGCGCTGCACTAACAAACATTGTAAACTGAGGTTACTTATTACGTGTGCCTTTTTCGTTTTTTTATGTTCTTGCGTGTTCTGATGTGTTTTGCAGCTAGAATTGTATACTAGGATTATTTAAAATATGTACACTAGATCTCTTTTGTTCTACTTTTGTGTCCTAAGTTTGTTATCAGCTAAAATTGATTATTCAGTAAACGTTGAATCCTGTACTCCCCTTTACTCACCTTCTGAGTCCATTTTTTGTAAACCCACTCCCCTCTTCAATGCCTCTGGCCCTGAGGGTACAATAAATAAATAAATAAATAAATAAATAAATAAATAAATAGATGGAGCTAACCGGGAGCAGCTGCTTACAACGCAGGCGCAGATTAAAGCAATAAGTGACAGTCTCAAGAGCGTGAACGAGCAAATAGAAAGGTTCTAACAGAAGACAATGCCGAAGCTGAATTCGAAAGCGTCATAGAGTACGACATGAAATTAACGACGATCTTATCTGCAATAGAAATCTGACTTCGACAGCCTGAACAATTGGATTCAAGCGAAAGGACAAGGCTGGTGACGTCCTCAAGTACAGGACAAGAAGCAACGGAACTAGTTAAGCTACGTAAGCTTGAAATGATAAAGTTTGGGGGAAAAACTTTGGAGTGGAACCGCTTTTGGTCTCAGTACGAGTCGGCAGTTCACCTGAGACCGAACATGAGCAAGGGACAGAAGTTCAATTACTTGTTAGCATCACTAACTGGAAAAGCGGCGGCTGCTATTGAAGGACTTCAGTACTCGGCAGAGGAAAATTATGATGACGCAATCAAAATACTGCAAAAGACGTTCGGCAATTGAGAACATTCCATTGAAATGCACATGAATGAGCTATTGAGTTTGGAGAAAGTGAGGTCTGTTCAAGATACCGATGACTTGGCTAGTACAGAGAGTGCAAGTTAACATATTGGCACTCAAGTCGCTAAAAGTGGAAACCGAGAGCTGTGCGCTGATGTTGTTACCGGTATTGAAAAGAGCAATTCCACCAAAATTACCAGTGCAGTTCAAGTCAAAAGAGGCTATGGAAAACAGCTCAGCTTCAGAAAACGGCGAGCAAAACAAGGCAACGGGAAAAGCGTGCCAGAAAAAGCTGGACAGGCTCATGTTATTCTAGAGAGAGCAAGCAGTTTTTCGTGAAGAAACACAACGTGAACAAAAAAGGATAACTGCAAAACCAAGAGAGAACCGCGGACAGATGCGCACAACTTCAAGCTTCTATAGCTCAGCGCACAGAATATGCTTATTCTGCAAGCAGAAAACCCACGCAACCGCAAACTGTCGTAGAAGCATTCCAATGGATGAAAAGAAAACTATGCTTACCGAAAATAGAGCATGCTTCAGATGCACTCGACCAAACCACACTGCACGCATTTGCAAGGCCCAAGTAAAATGCAAGCAATGCAAGGGACGACATGCCACGTCAGTGTGTAGAACGGTGATGCAGAAAACAAGGGCAGAGCTGGTCTCAACAGTGCAAGCCGAAGCGACGACGTCTACGCTACAAGCAACCGAAGATATCGAGCATAAGTTTGTGCTTTTGCAGACGGCTGTAGCGTGCGTAGAAGGAGAAACATGTGGCCGACATTGCCGTTTGTTATTAGACAGCGGAAGTCAACGTTCATTTTTGAAGCGGGATTAGCGAAAGAAATAGGTGCGAAGGTGTTGCGACAGGAAAGGCTGATGATTGGTTCATTTGGAGGAGACGAAAAGGTCAAACTAATGAACGTGGTGCTAGTGACTGTAGGATCACGAGAAACAAGCACGACAACAGTGATTGAAGCGTTACAAGTCGACGTTATCTCGCACAGTTGTATACCCACTCCAACTAAGAAACTCAGCGAGAAAATGAAACAGCTAAATATGCAAGTGGCTGATCACAGAACCAAGACGACTGCAACAAATTCCGTAGAACTACTGATCGGCTCAGACTATTATTGGGAATTCTTTACTGGTAGAACTCAAAGAATCGAGGACAGACTGATGGCTGTAGAAACTATACTTGGATGGGTACTGCAAGGGCTGTCAGAGCAAAGCAAGACAAAACTAACACATAATCAAGCAGTCATGGTTCTGAAGGTCGAAGCTGCGGAGACAGAGCTCCAGCAAGAGCTACAGAAGTTCTGGAGCTTGGAGTCAATGGGGATCACAAGAAATAGTTTGAATAACACCGGAAATGAAGTGGTCGAAGAATTCGAGCGCAAGATTGTACAACAAAACGGTCGCTATCAAGTCAGCTTGCCATGGAAACAGGACGTAAACTTGGAAAGCAACCAGAAAAATGCGATAAAAAGACTACAGCAACTGACTAAAAGGCTGCCGAAAAATGAAGACATGCTGTATCGCTACGACAAAGCTATATCAGAGTATATGGCATTAGGAGTTGCAGAGGAGGTCCAAAATCCATCAGAACAGCCAAATGCACTTTGCTACTACAAGCCACATCATGCGATCATTAGAGAGGACCGAGCCACAACAAAGGTTCGAGTAGTGTTTAACACCTCATCACACTCTCGAAAAGGCATGTCTATAAACGAGAACCTAGAGGCAGGACCCAATTTGAATGAGGACATGCTATCGCTGCTCCATAATTTCCGAAAGAAAAAGGTGGCATTAGTTGGAGATGTTGAAAAGGCATTTCTACAAATCTCTTTACATGAAGAGGATAGAGATGAAATGAGATTTCTGTGGTGGAAGGATGACGCTGAAGCAAGGTTAATGAATGAAGCGCAAACATGGCGCATGACAAGAGTAACGTTCGGAACAACACCAAGCACGTTTATACTGGCAGCTACAATTAAACACCATTTGAAACAAGTGGAAGACTAGTTTCCTGATACGACAAGGACACTGCAGAAAGCGATCTACGTGGATGATGTTATTTTGGGAGCAGCAAAGCTTGATGAAGCAGTCAAGTTGTACAAAGAGGCAAATCAAGTGTTCAGAAAGGCAGCGATGAATTTGAGAAAATGGACATCCAATGAAGAGCGATTAAACAAAATAATTGATGAAAAAGAAAGAGACGATTCTCACATAGATATTCGATCTAGATGATTTACAATGCTTCTGGGCTTGATATGGAAACACTCAAAGGACATGATTTGCTTCCCTAAGGAAAAGTGGAATTTATTAACAGGTACAACGCACTTGACAAAAAGGGCTGTGTTTCAAACCACAGCGAAGATATTTGACCCACTCGGTTTGTTGTCGCCATTCACAGTACGCGCGAAAATAGGACTGCAGAGACTGTAAAAAATGAACGTCACGTGGGACGACAAGCTCCCTAAAGATGAATGCGACAAATGAAAGAGCCTTATGTCTGAAGCGGAGGACTTTCGAGTTCTAGAAATCCCACAATGCTACACAAGCAAGAATCAACCAGTACAAGCATACAAGCTGCATGTATTTGCCGACGCGAGCCCATTACCATACGGAGCGGCAGCATACTTGATAGCAGTATACCATGATGGAAGCAAAGAATCAAGGCTGGTAACACCAAAAAGCCGC
The DNA here is from genome assembly GCF_043290135.1 of Rhipicephalus microplus. Taxonomy (NCBI): domain Eukaryota; kingdom Metazoa; phylum Arthropoda; class Arachnida; order Ixodida; family Ixodidae; genus Rhipicephalus; species Rhipicephalus microplus. The sequence goes on from NW_027464589.1 coordinate 12,326,986, forward strand.
GTAGCTCCAATTAAAGAGCTGGCATTGGCGCTATTTGAACTGAGGGCAAAAGAGATCCGTTTGTTGCCAACAAAATCGCAGAAATTAGAGAAAAAATACTTCAAGCAAGCTGGTCATTCGTTCAAAGTGACAACCCTGCTGACCTATTTACACGAGGAATAAGCGCAAAGGCATTGATAACGTCAAAGTTATGGTGGAACGGTCCCGAATGGGTAACATCACTGGAAAAAAACTTAGTAAGCATAATTGGCACAAATACAGACGTGGAAGACCAGCATAAAACACAATGTCACCAATGCTTGGGAAGAGCTGAAATTGCGCCAATCTTGGAAATCGAAAGGTATTCATCATACGGACGGCTTATAAAAGTGACAGCATGGGTGTTCAGATTCATAAACAACACAAGAAAGGAAAATCACAAAGGGCCGTTGACAGGAAAAGAGGTAATAAACGCAAAGAAATACGGGATAATACAGACCCAAATATCACTGAGACAAACAAAGGGTGAGGCCTATTCAAACAATTGATCATTTGAAATTAATGGACACAAAGTCTACCTTGATGACGATGGAATCATCAGACAGAAAGGACGATTGCAGTGCAGCCAAGAATTCAACAAGCACGTAATAGTAATTCCAAAGGATGAGCATTTCACGGAACTGCTAATACGTCACGTGCATAAAATGGTATCACGCGGAGGAGTTCAAGGGACGCTAGCGCAACTTCGAACTAAGTTCTGGATATTGCAGGGTAGACAAGCAGTGAAAAGAGTTCTAAACAAATGTGTCGTCTGCAAGAGGCCTAACTCCAGACCGGCGACTCGAGACATACCTCCACTTCCGGCAGACAGAGTCACTGAAGCAGAGCCATCCAAAGTTACAGGAGTTGACTGCCCAGTACCTCTTTACGCAAAGGACAAGTATCAGATTGTGAGCAATATGTACTGATATTCACCTGCGCGGCAACAAGAGGAGTACACTTGGAAGTTACCAACGATTTGTCATCGTCAAGTTTTCTACAAGCCTTCCGACGATTTACAGCTCGACGGGGAATACCAGCAGTAATATACTCGGACAACGCCAAAACATTTATAAAAGCTGGAAAGGAAATCAACAGAATGCTCGAAACAATTAAAAACGAGGTTTTAAAGAATTACTGCAGTGGCCCACAAATTCAATGGAAAACGATAGCCGAGTGCGCGCCATGGTGGGGAGGATTTTACGAGCGCCTCATAAGAAGTTTGAAGACGTCGATGCGAAAAATAATATCGAAAAGCACAGCTTCGGTAGAGGAGCTACGCACTATTGTAGCAGAAGTTGACGGAACACTCAACAATTGACCATTGACTTACGTATATGGAGAACCTGACGAGCCAATGCCACTAACGCCGGCAGACATCATAGGTGGACGGCGACAGCTTCAAGACGGACAAACAAGACTGTACAACGGTGACATTGAAGACGCATGGCGACGTAGATGCAAACTCGTGCGCGCATGGTGGAAAAGATGGCGTCTAGAATATATCAAGAAAATAGGAGCTACGGTCAAAGCCAAGACACGGCAAGCAAAACCACTCTCACAGGGTGACATCGTGTTGGTTTAGGACAAGGCTCCAAGAACATTTTGGAAAATGTGCCGGATTGAAAAACTCTACCCTGGGCGAGACGGAATAACAAGAGCTTGTCTCCTTCGCACAGACAAAAAAGAGCTTCTAAGAAGATCGGTGAACCACATATACCCAATGGAAGGTTGTTTCAAATAGCCCGCGAGAGCTTATCACATTTCAACTTGGGCGGGCGGGAGCCTATAAAATATCATCATCAAATGCCGGAAGAAGAAGAAAGAAGACTGCTGCCTGAAGCGAGTGCGCGCTACTTCACTTCTTCTAATAAACCGTATTCGTTCGAAGCAGTCCCTGGTCTCGATCGTCTTAATAATGCCTTTTGATTTTATGCAAATAGTTCGCTTACCCAGTCGGTATAATTTGATTTGGATAAACTCATAAATGGTCTAAATTTTTTTTACTATACAGCAGGTTTTTTTTTAAAATACGTGACCATAGATGTGAACGCAGTTGGTGGCATGCTTGATTAATGCTTCACTATCACCAGTCTAATTACACCTGCTACAGTGCATAGTGTGACAAAAATAATGGTGTTTAGCATTACTGGCAGCATACACTTTTATGTCTCAAAGTGTGTTAGAAAGCCTGGTAAAATTGTGTGTACTTTTTTTTTCGCTCCAACTAAATGTTATGGTCTACTCAAAGCAGTTTCTGCTCTTTTAAAATCCTCAAAAGGTGTTCAAAAGATGTATCAATGCCATATCCTTCCTTTGTCGGCCTACTCACCACTCTAATAATGAGAATTACCTGACAACATTACCCAGGAAAATAGGGATGTTATAAAAAGTAATGTCAATTCAGTTGTCAAAAAACGTGAACCCATTAGTGACTTGTCACCAAGTTACGTTTTTGTTGACTTTTCTTTTCACAATTTTGTTGAAGTTACTTTTGATAACATCCCCTATAGTTTGTTTGTCATCATTGTCGGTTAGTTCTCATTATAATGTGTTCAGCAAAGACAATGAGCCCTTACATTTATAGTTCTTTTTTTTACTCGTGAATCTGAAACAGTGAATCTCAGTAATCTTAGCGGTGTGTGGCTTGTTTTTTTTTTTTTTTTGATCAGTTGTGCGCGTGTTCGTGTACGTGCATTTAAGTGGGAGGGCAAACCATTGCCACCTCCTGTGACCAGCAGATTTTCTGAGATATAACAGATGCATAATGCTGCCAAAGAAGTATAGGGATATTCTAAGTAATCGTAATGTAGTTGTCAAGAAAGAAAAGTGGAAGAAAAGATAACTTGCCATGGCGAGAGACTGAACCTGCCACCTACAAAAAAAGCGTGAGGTGCTCTACCAACTGTGCTTAGTACCACAGCAGCTATTACCCCTTCCACTTGGCAAGGTATATATGTGTACCTAAACGTCGGAGAGACAGTCAGCCCCGCTTTTTGCCATCATGGCTAGTTTGAGACACTATTTCTTTTTTGTTGGTATCACGTAGCATGTGATGTTATTAGAAGCTGGCAGCCTGACTAACGCTCCTGTGCCTAATGCACATATATACCCCATAAGTGGACGGTTAGATAACTGTCATAGTAGCGCAGTTAGTAGGGCACCAGATGCATTAATCAAAGGTTTCCAGGTTTGGTTATTGCGCACGACAAGTTACCTTTTCATCCACGTTACTTTCTTCTAAATTACATTACAAATACTTCCAATAATATCCCTAGTACTTTTTCTGGCAGCATTGTCAGTTCTCAATATTATCGTTTCTAACAATGAAAAACGAGCCCTCCTTTCCTTCATTCGCAGTGAGAAACTTCTTGTTGTATATGAGGAATAATTGGTAGGCTGTTAGCTCGTGTAATAATAGCGCGTTCTGTGTGCCACCAGTAGGCAAAAAAAGGTGTCCGACACTCGCCATAATAGTAACAGGCAGCGCTGACTGACTCTTCTATAACTAAATGCACATATATACCGTACAAAGTGGAAGGGAGATAGCCACTATGGTTGCTCAGTTCATAGAGCATCAGACACGTTATTCAAAGGTCGCAGGCTCGGTCCCTGTCCAGGGCAGGTTATCTTTTTTCCTTCTACTTTTCTTTCTTCACCATTACAACACTTCTATTCTTCTTGCAGATTTTCTGGTGTTCGTTAAAAAAGGTACCTTAAGTTCTGAAGAGGCAAACAGAATGTGCCAGTGTACGAGCTAGCTCTTGTAGTGATTACAAGTAAGATATGTTTTGAAGAATAAATCATTCTGCCACTTGCCTAAAGAATGGCTACAGGACATGGTGCTGGATGCACTTTGTTATTTTGAATCGAGCTATCTTGAATTCTATTTTTATAAATTACATGGGCTACACATGACGGTATCACCCACTTTAATGCCACAAAGAATATGCAGCGAGCAAAGTTATGAATATGAAATTGCATAAGGATGAGGTGAAAACTGCACCCTCCACGACAATGTACAGGAAGCACAGGGTGCAGGCGTGATTCCTTCTGCCCGCCCTCCTCAAGTGAGAGCTGTTTTCACGTTATTTTGATCAACTAACTAGATTGAGATGTGTTGTTATAGTGCATAACGATGCTCCACGGGAAACTAGGTTTGTCTCAAACTCTGTGTGTGTCTTTCAACCTATATGGTGCCCGGTTCAAGAGTTCATGCAGACCAGATTGCGTAAAACAAAGCATAAAGCAGTTAATGGGACCGAATATCAATTTTTATAGTAGCTGTTTTTTTCGGCAGTAGAAAGCTTACTGGTCTGAGCGTATAATCATGCAGTGAAGCAAGAGAATTTTCGGGGCTTGTTTCTTTTTGTTTGACATAGCTTTCATGAGTACAATTATTGGCAACACACAAATTGCTGGAAACATTTAAAGACTTTTCAGGTCTCTGACTGCTATGAAGTGTCACACAACGCAGGCTGCAAACAGTGGGAGGTCAGCATAACAGCTTTATATGTTTGTGCATTGCAGTTTGCTGCGAAAGCATGCATTTCAATTGCGTGTGAAGTGCACATATTTCGCACTGTTTGCCACGATGGCAGTGCTGCTTTTTTGGAGTTGACTTCTCGGCGTAGGCAGCACAGAATAATGTTGGCACAGGTATTATGGATATATGCTGTAACTTTGACCACTAATCTTTTTGCATGTTAAAGCATCAAACTATTTGCAGTAAACATACAGGTTGCATGACATACTGATTTTTAGGCTTTTTAAGTGCAATTTTAAAAGGAAATGCCACTCAAGTTGCAAAAAGAATGCAGTTCAATTCACGGATTTTTATTTCCACCTCCAATCACACATTATGGCGACTTGTGCGTATCATTACTGAAGAAATCCTAATCAAAATTTTAGCTAAATGGGTTGGTACTGATGTTGAAGTTTGTGCATTGCTCATGAGTAGAACGATAGATTCGTGCCCTACCCTTCAGTACTGCCTGAAATTGATCAGGCAATTTTTGCATATTTTTAGTACCGTTGCTCGATCAGTGTCAGCTTAAGCTATGCCATGAAAGCGACCCACAGCGTCCAGCTAATGTTGTTTCCGTGTGCAACTGTAGTTGCGGTTGTGCTGAATGACCTTTCTTTATATACACTACATAACAAACTTGCTCCTTTAGAGTCAAGTGCATCTTCGGATCGATTGTAAATGTTTGCATATGCGAGGCCTTAAGTTTTATAAAAAATTCCTCAGTGTGCCACGAGGAAATGTGTGTTCTGCAAAAATTTGTATATCATTATATACAACTCTATAAACATCGTCTACAACTTTGTGCAGGTTGACCTTGAGCAGAAAACGAGGAGCGGCAGCAGCCCCCAGAAAAGAGCAAACACCCTCTAAGCTCCCCAAGCGCTCTTCGACAGGAACAGCAAAGTCACTGTGTGTCATTGAAAATCATTGCAAGCAGTGCCTTATCAGTACACTGTGCTGCTCTTTCATTGCGGAAGACGAAGTTGACCATTCCAGAGGAAGTTCACGCTGTGTATTGTGAGTGCTTCAGTAGTTTTATTTTTGTCCAGCCAGCAGTCAAGAAAACATGTGTCAGATTCAGCCGGGATGGCTAGAGGGAGTCGGGCAGGCATGTTTGGACATTTGTCTAGCCAAGTAGTGCCAATTTTTGCACTGGTTCTGTTGGAGTTACTGCCACAAATGACAGAAGCTTCGTCACCACTGTATATGTACAGATGTGTCGGGGAAGATTAGCTGCATTAGTTTTTTCTATAACTGATAGCGGCCAGCATTCTTCATTGTACATGAGTTTTGTTCCTCACTTATGGGTGTAAAGCCCTCCACAGAAAAAACGCTACACGTCCACACACAGAAGGCCCCAAGGCCCTACTTGTAGGTTTTTCGGCTTGTAATCATAAGCCACTCGTTTGGGTGCTCATGAGCATTTTAAACATGTACAGCGGAAAATTTGGGTGGCTGGTCGTTTTGTCGTTATCATATTTCTCGCAATATTCTTAAACATACTGTGCATTACGTTGTCAATCTGGTTCATGTGAATAGAAGACATTACGCAGTTCCAGGCTACTTCAAGCACCGTAATGTAGTATAAAAAGCCTGGAAGCAACCTATAAATATTTTTTAACACAGTTGCTTAATCTTATGCGTGATACATCGCTAAACTTTCGTGCGTATTCATCAATGTAAGCTCGTATTAGTGTTATTCGAAATAAAGATGCGAGTTGACAGACGGAAGCATCTAGTGGGGTAATCAGGGTGAACAGTGGAAGTGCCTCAGACAGGCTGGCCGATGTTGCGATAGGAGGACCTATTTTTTAGAAGTCACTTTGTCACCCTTGGCGTGTTAGTTTAAATGGGGTTAGTAATGACATCGTCTTTTGGTGCAGGCGTGTGTGCCTTTTGGAAATGTTTGTCTGATAAAAAAAAACTATAATGCAGAAGAGTGTAGCCCTCGCTTCCTTTCAAGTTAGGTTGCGATGATACAAAGTGTTCTGTCGGAGGTTGGGGGCAAGGGAAGCAATAAAAGGTAAAAGAAAGAAAAAAAGAATAAAGAAAAGGGGTATGCAAAGTAAAAGTAGTGCGCTACACTGTTCCTACTTTACATCCCCCTTTTTCTTCTTTTTACCCTTCTTTTCTTTTTTCACCTTTTTTTACATTTGCATTGTCCAATCTAGTGCATGAATCAATGACACATGGCTTTGCTATAGCAAAGATGCCTATGTGGTGTTAGATTGAACAGTGCATTGTACTTCATTCAGTTTAATTACAGGCTGATCAGTCTTGCAGTAGGTGCTTCCTGTCTATCACCGCACATGATCAAATTGAAAGTTTGCGCTTGGCTTTTTGTATACTGGTATATAGCTTGTGTCTCGGACTACTCAAAATGAATGTTATTTTGCTGCTGTTTATGGTAATGGAATTATCCAACATGAAAATATCTTGACTTGTGAACTTTGTCAGACCTGCCTTTTTTTCTTTCCTGTGCAGGCATTGTATGTAAGGATGGCAGTAACGGAGAGGTGATAGCTTGAGCTTCAGAAGAATAAATACTGGTAGTGAGACAATTCCACATCAAACATCCCAGCCATTTTGCCAACTATCCTAAATGTGTTTTGAAAAAAGATATTGTGCTCTTTTACTGTATTTAAAACAGCAAAATGCTAAAATATATCGTGGAGAACAAAATATTAGGCCACCTTGGTGCCTTCGCAACTTCCCAGGATGTCGTCTGGGTGTTGTTTGTTAAAAAAATTATTTCAAAAATACTGCCTTTGCTGCACCAAATTTGGTCTAGGTATTAGGTAAAGGTGATTGTGTGTAGTGCATGAAGCTCAATAATATTAATGCAATTTTTTTGCCACATTAAAAGCAAGAAAGCAGTTCTCTTTATATGGCAAGTTATGTGATTACACTTTTTGTTTTAAAGAAGAAAATAATTTTTGACGTTTCCTAATGATGGCTGTTTTCGCATTTTATATACGACAGCTTCGGTTCCGAAGTTCCCCACAACCCTCAATAGGAGACTTCAAACATCATTTTCCTCAATAAAACAAAAATTGTAATGATAACACTTGCCATATAACAAGAACTGTTTATTTGCTTTCAACTTACACATAAAAGTAATTTTCGATTGGACAAACACATAGTGCAAATGGTATCTCAATGTAGACAAAAACGATTATATAGTGATTTTTGTAATCTGTACCTAACATCATTTTTTTTTCGTAAAATATACTTTCTGTGGAGTGACTATTTATGGCTCAAATATTCATACAAAGTGCAGTATTGCCATACAAGAAATGCAAACGATAAACAGTTTGGCTGAATTCTTCAAAGCCTACACTGCAAATCATTTCAGACCCTTAGGGGTGGATTTTTCAATAAATCACCCATCTTACACCTATTATTTCTGCCAAACTTATCCGCACGGGTGTAACTTCTGCTATTCCACCTTTTGTACACCCATTTGTCATAATTAGGTGTACTATAGGTGTATGTTCGCAAATTACACCCAACGGTGTTTCCTTGAATGTTACACCTATCATATATGCATATAGTTTAGGGCATCAATACATATCACATCTCAACGGATTCAATCAAACCGCAAGCCAAAGTTCTGGTGAAAATATCGATGTTTCGGCCTTTGTTTTCATTTCCCGTATCATTCACCAAAATATATCGTGCTATGTATTATATTTATTATACCATCCCCTATTTACATTATTCAGAACATTTCTCACATGTTCAACGACTTAATTCATGAGTTACGTTTTTGGGATTCTTACTAAAAATATTTTGCTGCCGCTGATGTCCATTCTTCCCTGATTCTCACAGAGACATCGGTAAAAGAGATTATGTTGCGCTTAAACATAACATGAAACGATTACACACAGTTTTCGACAGGCTATCGTGCGCGCTTTCTCATTTGAAATCACACTAAGTATTTCGTACCAGAGCTCCTGGTTTATTCAAAACGATAGTCTTTCTTGTGGACCTTCGACGCAAACATTTTGGTCTGTCTGTCTGTCCGCCTGCGCATTTGTCTGTTTGTTCACTCTATACGGCATCTGGTACTTGAAACGGCCGACCCCATCCGCAGCGCCCATCAATGTTGCTCAAGATTGAGCGTTCATGCTTGTGCAATCGTCAATTAAAAAACAATTATTGCGCATGTCTGCGACACCATAACAACACGTATATATTCTGCATGTGCGTATTTTACTAGAAAAAGCATACATAAGTATTTTGAAGGACCGTAGCGATTATCACGCTGCGCCGACCATGCAACGTTTGCACGGAACGGGGAGTGTTTCCAACGCTTTGCTAAGACGAGACGGTGGTCTCACCTACCCGTCGCCTTGCGTTCTACACCTTATCACCTCTGAGACGGGCGCGCACGCCCGTATCAGAGCCATACGCTTTGTTTTTTTTTTTTTCAGAAAACTACCAGATGACGCTCATGTCTCATGTGTGATGTGACTTGATGCGCTCGTTCGCCTCCGCTGCACGCTCGAGGCACTCAAACGCAGTGCCTCCAGAATACCACTCACCGATTTTCTTGCGCAGAACACCAAATAAATGTCATGTTCACTCTCTCCACACGCAAGACTGTCGTCTTTCGATGACATTTGCAGAAACATGCCGATACGGGGCCAATTTTTTTATTGGGGATCCACATATTTCCTTACACTGAAGTATTTCGCATCAATACACAAGTCCCTGATTTATTCAGTGAGTTATATTTAGATCTATGAACATGGATGAGTTCAAATTGAATGTTTGCAGCATCCGCATTGCCGTGGAACTAGGCATGTTTACAAATAACAGGCTAAGCTTACTCTAGTGCAGCTGCTGTGCACGCATGCAGCGCCGCAGGACAAGCTTAGCGAACATCCGCTAAGCACGGGTGAACTCGTGCTTAGCGGATGTGCCACTCTGTGGGCACTTACTGTTCTTTTTTTATTTCCTTGATATGAACGCTTGCGTGTCACTTAACATACACATGAACGATCGTAGACAACACTAGCGCAATGTACCCGTGCCACAAGAATGGAGAAGAGTTGTTTAGTTGCAGCATTGTAATTGACAGTTGTTACTGTGGCGCTACAATGCACTGATAATCGCACATTGCTATGCTCACAGACAATTTAAGACTTGAAATAAAAGCAAGCGTCATTCATACTTTGTCGGTGAAAAAAAGCATAGTCCCCAGGTTCTTGCTGAATGGCAGAGTGTTATTTAAAAGAAGCTAATAGCACAGCGGGGGTGTTGCTAAGGTTTATGTCTGCAGGGGGATAGAAAAAGAAAAAAAAGAGGGCCTGACCCATTCGCATGTACATTTTTGCCTGTGGTTGCATACTTGAGAAACCAAATTGGGTGCTTTCATTTTTTTTTTGTGCGAAATGGGCCAAACCCTGACCCGAATGTAGCTCCAATGACACTCAATTGGCTCATACATACGTTCTCACCTTTCCTGTAAAATAGTAATATTGAAACATTATTTATAATAGTTACTGTTCTAGAAGAACGTTGATAGCATGTATATGTCAAGGCAGCGTTAGTTGAGCTTGTTTAGGTTCTAGATTTGCCCAATTTTGAATAAAAAAAAAGCTCCTCTAACGAACATAAAGAAGGGTGGGAGATGTGTCAAATATGGAACAACCTCATTGCCACCCTTCCCTAACTTTTTATTTATATCTATGTTCCACAAGTAACAAATTTTGACTCCAAAATGTCGAAACAACACCGCAATAACGCCTCACCCGGGAAAAGAAAAATGTACATCACGAAGGCTACGCATTTGCCGCCTGAACACGTCAGTGGCAAAAAAAAAAAAAGACTTTGAAGCTCTGTTAGCAAACAAATACGTTGTCAAGCATGAAATTACACTATATCAAGATTAAGTTATAGTGTCAAGATATATCAAGATATCGTGTAATTACAAGATTACACTCTATCTTGGAGGCTTGACATAGCTTAGAAATTATATCATAAAACGATACTGCTATGAGTTTCGGTTTCGTTTTTGAGGTCTCGGGGCAACTGCGCATCGCCATCGTCAACAGGCAGACTTTGAATTGCGTGGTAACATGTCGTGTGCGCGTTTGCTGCAGGCTGCCGGTGGTTTATTATTTTACTATTCACTTGCTTTGTCCAGGATGCGCACATACACGGCTTGCACAGTTTAACTCGCGCCTACAGTAGATACAGTACGTGTCACTGCAATCTGTGGCGTGTCGGCAAGTACAGAACAACTTCGGTGCGGCGGAGTGTGTGTCCTCTGTCAACGGCTTTCGTTGAAGCTTGTGCACGCCGCAAGCAGAGTGTTTCCGATCAAGCGATCAACGGAGTGTACGCAGGGAGCTACATGGAGAACGCTTTTGGATTTCGTGCTATTGCTGAAAAGGTAAGCTTTCGTGCACGCGAACAACGAAGTGCAGAAGTGCGTGCCTGCCTGCCAACTCCCGATTTGCCCGCGATACTCGTAATTGCAGATCACTTCAAATGGCAACATTGCCAACAAAGCTCCTAGCCTACAAAACATTCGTCAGGCCTATCCTCGAATACGAAAGTACAGTGTGGTTTCCTCACACCCGCACAAGCATAAAGAAAATTGAAGCAGTACAGAGGAAAGCCATAAGATTCATCCACAGCAAATATAAACGTGAACAGTCACCCACTAGTCTGCTAACTCTTTCTGAACTTCCTATGATAGAAGTACGAGCAAAACAGGCACGTCTAAAATTTCTTTACCAACTCCCGCACAATTATTTTAAAATAGACAAAACAGACATTTCAAATTACGTGTCTTATTGACAAACACGAGCCACAAGACACAAACATACACACACATTAGTACAATACAAATGCAACACTGATGTGTTTAAAATTCTTTTTTTCCAGTAGCTATTCGCGAATGGAACATGTTGGCCCCTCACATAACCAACACTGAGTCACTGTCTCAGTTTGAATTAGAAATTGAAAACAATTCTTAGCTTCTTTAAATACCCAGTGACAATGGTAATGAAAGCAGTATGTACTACTTGTATGTTCTGTAAACAGCCATGTAAGCGGCCTTATTGTTAAACTTGCCATTTTTGTATGCACTTGTATTTTGTTTATGTTGTGTAAATATTGCTAATGTACAAAGTGCCAGGTTTATGTTGCTTTTATGTTCTGTATTACAGTTTTTTTTTACTATTATAAACAATCATAGCATCTGTACAGAGTGCCCACCTTCTATGGTCTCAATAGAGACTGGCAGTATTGCAAATAAATAATAAATAAAATGCAGCAAATTCTAATGGGCCATTTTCATTATGAAAGTGCACAACAAAGGAAGGTCATTTTCCACACTGAATATAGCTGCGTCGTGTTTTTTTTTTGTGTGTGTGTGCCTGAGACATGATCGTGAGAAGCGTAAATGGAGACCAGAAAAAGTTACTGCGGCCTGAAAATAAAATATCTGAACCTCAAAGAAAAGCTTCAGACTTTTTTTTAATTATAACTTTCACATCCATGTAACAAAAAAAACTTCGCAAACACTTGTTTGGTCCCATAGCCTAACTGGCTAGTAGAGGGACCAATTGTGTGACATACCTACATACCTGCGCAAGTGGGTACACAGCAACAAAGGACATCAAACTGGATACAATGTTTAAAACTAGAAAGAAAAAACCAAAAAAAACATAATTGAAATATACAAAGAAACAAAGCGCAGAACATAGCAACTTATAGCACAGAATAATAATAGCACTAGAATAATATTAATCATAATAATATTAATAACACTAAATAACTATACAATCGTATTACTTATAAAGTTCGCATGAAGTGGCAAAAAGTTCGCAAAAATTCGCAAAAAAACTCTTCATGGCCAATGAAAAATTTCTGGCCTCTTTCACATCAGTCCGTATTGCATTCCATTTGAGAGCGCCGTGAAATTCTATGAGCCTTCGACCGTAGGCATTTCTGGCTACCGGTAAATTAAAATAGTGATTAGCTGCAGCTCTAGTACAGCGCGCGGGTAACGTAAAGGTGCTTAATGGGAATGGGTCATCACGTTTTATTATTACATGCACTATATCAGCAACACTGGACACGTGAACAGAGTCCAGTGGAAGTACACGCATCATTTGAAACAGTTGTTTTGCCGTATCCGTCGTGTTTGAGTATGTGATAATCCGGACTGCCCTCTTTTACAGGCGGCTAATACATTTCAAATGAGTTTTATATGTACTGCCCCACGATGCTATACAGTAGCTAAAGTGACTGTGCACGAATGCAAAATATAGGATGTGTAAAATCGATGCGCCATAACATTCACGGGCTTTTAGTAGCATGTGACACCAATATGCTAGCTTGGAGCATGTCTTTTCTATATGCGATTTCCAGTTCATGTCCAAGTCAAACATGACACCTAAGTACTTAAACGAGGCTACTGGCCGTAGCAGTGCCGCATCTAAAACCAAGTTCAAACCTCCAAAGTCGAGTTCTTTTTTCCTAGAGTGAAAGACAATGTATTTAGTTTTCTCTCTGTTGATATTTAGGTGGTTTCGTTTAAACCATATTGTACTCTCTATAACTTTTCGTTAATTTTACCTTCGATGTCCCTTAAGCTGTCACCAACAAAGATTAGTGCCGTATCGTCTGCGTACATTAAAGCTTCTGATTATAGTAGGATGGAGGGAAAATCGTTAACGTACAGGGAAAAAAGGGTGGGTTCAATAACTGAGCCTTGTGGTACCCCAGAGACTATTGATTGAGTAGAGGACTCGACACCATTCGTCACTACTCGTTGCTGGCGGTAGGATAGGTATGATTTAAGTAGCTGGTGAATTTTGCCTCGAAAACCGTAGTCATGAAGCTTACTTAACATGATGTTGTGGTAGACGGAATCGAAAGCTTTTCTTATGTCTAAGAAAACTATGACGGCTATCTTATTGTTGTTCAAGGCTTTGTTAACTTGTTGGGTTAATACCAAAACTGCAGTAGATGTAGGTCTGTGTACTCAAAAACCATGTTGGTTTGAGCAAATTATATTATGTTTGGATGCAAATGATGTTATCTGCGCTGATAGAATATTTTCAAACACTGTATTTTACACTTAACACAGATATCGGTCTGTAATGTGAGGCACTTGATCGGTCTCTATCTTTGTATACATAGACGACTTTGCCCAACTTAAGCTCATAATAATTTTTGCATGGCAGATGAAGTAATGTTTCTAATGTGCTCGTCCCACCTTAAGTCGGACGTAATTGTTAAGCCTAGGTATTTTTGTTTGTGTACTCTGCTCAGAGCAGTGCCATTTATAGTGTAGCAAAAGTTTGATGGCTCTCCTCGTTGTTGTCATGCAAGCTGACTTTTTTTTAACATTGATTGTCATCTGCCAGTTTGAACACCATTCAGAAATAGCAGAGAGTGATTTGTTGAGCGAATAGTGATCTTGGTCATTTCTAATTTCTCTATAACAAGGGCCCAAGCACGGAACCCTGGGGCACTCCTGACATGACTGGTACAATATTTGATGCAATGTTTTCGACAACAAGCTGAGACCTATTAGATAAAAACTCACGAACCCAAGCAACAATTTCTCCGTCCCCGATAATGTTTTGTAGTTTAACGATTAGCTTGGTGTGGCAAACGCAATCAAATGCTTTTGAAAAGTCAAGTAAGATTATGTCCGTTTGGCTGTGATTGTCAATACCTAGTGCAAGATCGTATATAACCTCAGTCAGCTGCGCCGTGGTTGATAAGCCCCTACGAAATCCATGCTGGTTGGGGGACAGGATGCCCTCGTTTTCGAAAAAAATTGCTAACTGTTTTAAGACTATTGCTCGAATAGTTTGCATACTATGCTCATTAAAGATATCGGTCTGAAATTGGATTCAATGGATTTATCTCCCAATTTATAAATTGGAATAATTTTAGCTATTTTCTAATCTTCTGGTAGTCTTGATGTTGAAAGTGATTTACGGACAATACTGCAGAGATATCTGCTACACCATTCTGCGTATTTTTCAGAAATTGGTTAGGTATATTATCTGGACCACACACTTTCTTAGTATTTAGAGCAAGCCAAAGATTACGAATACCAGTGTCTGTGATAACAAGAGGGTCCATCACAGACACCACACGTGGAACCGATTCCGGCATGACGCTACTATCTCTTGTAAAAACTGAATGAAAGAACTGGTTATATCTGTTGGCTTTATCTAATTTTTCAAGTGACGATAGTTGAGTGGTGAGCGTGTTCTTTCGGCGAAAGTGGTTCCAAAATCTTTCTGGATTACTTTTGAGAAAGCTAGGGAGTACAGTATTGAAATAGTGTTGTTTGACTTCCTTGGATTTTTGTATAAAGTTTTTTGCGGCAAGCGCAAGTCTGGCGGTGCTAACTAAGTCATTTCCGGCAGCCTTGTTAACTTTCCGTAATTTTTTGCGTTGGCGCTTTGCGTGTATTACTTCACGAGAAACCCACGGGTTATCTTTTAATGTCTTTTTCAGTTTGATGAGAACAAAATTTGTTGTACAGTGTGACACTATGTCTTTAAAGCGCAACCAGACAGCATTTACATCAGTGAAAGGATCTGAGGCCACTGCCAAAAACTCTTGGTATTCATTAGCTAGATAGGTTTGTATGCGGTCGTCGTCAGCTTTGTCGAAATTGATTATAGTTTGGGCAGCAGTTTGTACTGATATTTTATAATCTAGAGGTAAAATACACATCGGAATATTATGGTCAGATATTCGTTTTATTACCTCAATCTTCACCTGTTCTAAGAGAAAATTGCTACTTAGTAAAATGAGGTCGAGTATACTCTGACACTCGCTTTGCTCTCTTGTGGGGCTTTCCATGATTTGGCAAAGGTTAAAGTTTAACATCATGTCGAGAAGGGTTTCTGAAGCCTTTGATTTGTACTGCATAGTAGACCAATTAAAATCTGGAAGGTTAAAGTCACCCATGAGAATGACGCGGCTGTTTCGAGCATGCTGCTGCAAATACTTTTGTATCACAATAATGCATTCATGGCCACATGTGGGACTTAGATACCGCCAACGACCATGCTTGTGCCATTTGCATTAATCTTACAAAAAACTGCCTCGGCATCAGTTACCTCTGGCAGAATGACCAGTGGGATTGGTTTCTTTATAGCTAAGGCTACGCCTCCACCACGTGATTGCCTGTCTTTCCGAAAGAGTACATAGTTTGGGGGAGTAATTTCATCACTCGAGACGGGCGGGGATAACCATGTTTCAGTCATTGCTACTATATCTGGTTCACGATCGAGCAATAAGTTTTCAAATGGCTGTACCTTATTTAAGATACTTCGAGCGTTTATGTATAGCAGAGTTATTTTTTCTTGAGCTGGTTTTGCCAAGTTCCTGGATGGTACGCATCCTTTTTTCTTTCTTCTACGCTCTCGTACTTTTTTGAGCTATTTTTTCATGCTTTCTTATTTCAACTTTGTCATTCTTTTCGACATCCCAGATGTAAACACGGTTATTAATGAACAGCTTGTACACTAACGACACCTTGTCTTTGTTTTCATGGTTTTGCTTAGCACTGTCCCAGAGTTTCTTGCGGGTTTATCTAAGTTATCGTGAGAAGTCTTCTTCTATCGAATAATCCGTATTTTTCAGCTTGAAACCGTTTTTGAGTATAGCATTTTTACTTCTTTCGTCAAGTAAATTAGGTATGACTGGCCTCGTCTTGTTTGGTCCTCTTCTTCCTAAGCGATGTATGTGCTCGATGGCCACAGGTTCGAGTTCAAGGGTTTCTGTGATTCCCTCGTTTACGACCTCTGCAAGCGCTTCGCTAGTTTCACCTTCCGCTTCTGGTATACTATAAACTGTAGATTAGGTTTGACCTGCTGCGGTTTTCTAGGTCATCTATTCTCGCTTTGAGGCTTTTAATTACTTTATTCATGCCATCTATTTGTTCTTGGCATGCAAGGACTTCAGCTTCAAGTTTTGCAGTGACATCAAGCTTGCAATCTATATCTTTAGACGCTTTTCTTTGATATCTTTAATGTCCGAAGCTATTTCGGTAAGTTGTGTGGCGATTTCCTTCAAGTCAGGACCAGGGTTGTTTTCAATATCTCCACCCATCAGCAGTAGCTGCCTAAGAGATGTCATGCACAATTCATACACAGCACTACACTGCCATTGGCACAGCAATACCAAAAGAAACGGTCACTCGAGCGGATGCATTTTCCAAACTGCTTTCTCACCTACAAAATGTAGGTGAAGGGGAAACTTGAACCCCGCATGTCGACAGTACCGCCGTGCCCAGTGACAGATGGTCCCCCGTGGAGCAGATATATGGCAGGCGGTGCAGACGCAGGGTGGCACTCTACAGCACGTAAGTAGGTGCATGTGCCGGTGGGCTGATGCAGCTGATAGTCCAAGATCGGTGTTGACATCGTCGATGCATGGTTGTTCCGTGCTTGCTGGTCCAGCGCAGTCGCAGCAGCCCCGGCAGTGCCGAGGCGCACATCGCCTGAGCCGATCAGCAGGCCGAAGACGAACTGCAAAATGTAGGCAAAGGGACACTTTGGGAACCGCATGTTGACGGTACCGCCGTGCCCAGTTTCTCTGGGAACACATACAACGCACACAGGCCCTATGAAAACCTATGCAAACTGACCACAAGTGCTCAGGTGCCATTGTGTAGCAGCGATGACAATGCATCTGACTCCTCCGATGGCAGTGCTAGTGCTGCATATGTGGTTTCCATTTCATGTGATTACAACGTACAGACACTCTTTGTTCCTGTTTTCACTTTCATTTGGCTTTTTTACGGCCCCCTTCCCTTGCATTCCCTCCTCTAGCCAAGCTCTTGTGTTCTTTTGTTCTCTACTGTACTCCTGTTGGAGAACTGCACAACTAGAATACGAATGGACGAACTTATTTTGTTGCTTTCCTTGCTGCTAAAGCTGACTCTTTCTTCACCTACTGGTTAGGCGTAGGGAGTTACCAGCTTTATGTGTGGACCTTTTGCACTCATCTCGCTTTCTCCCTCCTTGTAGCAATTCGATTTCGGTTTGCTTTGAGTCTTTGTGCTAAGAAGTTTTTTTTTTCATTTTGCTTTCTCTAGTTTGCCTGAATATGCCCATAAAGTTTGTTGCCCAGACTTCCTGTGGTTGTTGGTCGCTGCGAGAGTTCATCATGACAGAAGAGGCCAGTTAAGTGGTTCGTCTTAAGCAGATTTTTTTTGCGTCGAGTCTACGAGAAACCAAACAAACATTCCTTTGTTGTTCATCTTAAGTAAGAATTTGTCTCAACAGAGTTCGCCGTAAAGGGAGTCTACTGTACTTGTAATGTAAATGTGAAGAAATAAAAGTTGACCAAAAATAACTTGCCATGGGCAGGCACTCAACCAACGACGTTTGAATAAGGTGCCCAATGTTCTAACACTGAGCTATGGTGGTGGTAGTCCCTCTGTTTACTTTATAGGGTATATATGTGCATTTAAACGGGGCAGTGCCAATCAGTGCCACCTGTTGTCCTTATGGCGAGTGTGGAGCACTCTTTATCGGACTGTTTGGGGCCACGTAGCACATGAACTTATGACGAGCTGGCTATTGACCAGTAATCCCTTGCATACTACCTGAAGTCATCGAGTTTGCCAGGGACCATTTATATGCACATATATACCCTATAAAGCGGACAAAGGAATGACTGCTGTTTTAGCTCGGTGGTCGAGCATTATTCGAAGCAGCACATCGCTTCGAATAATGCTCGACCATTGAGCTACAACAGCAGTCATTCCGCCGTTCGCTTTGATCACTTCAAATAGTGGTCTCCGCCAGTGGCAAGTGATATCTTCGTGCACTTTTTTTTGCTTTCTTGACGTTTACATTATAGTTAATACTAACAATGCCCTATACTTTACTTGGCATCATTGTTTGTTAGTTCCAGTAATATTGTGTCCAACAAAGAAAACAGGTTGTTGCACTTCTTTCCGGTGTCAATACATGTCGCTTTGGGAAAAGCTTATGTAGTGCACTCAGGAAAGGTTTTGTACATGAAAGGTTTGCTACCTCGATGCCTGCATTGCCACAGGCATCAATGTAGCAGAGCGCAGCTCTCGATTGTATATCGGCATGGTTGTACGTTTTTTGGTGTCTCCACCTGCATGCATGAGCTAGGAGGTTTTTCATTACTAGAATGATTTCATCTGATCAAACTACTTGTCAACACATCGTCTTGCCTTGTCTCTTTCCAAGGGCTCGCCTCTTTCTGAGTCAAATTTTCTACCCTTTGTGCGTGCCACAAGAGACGATTGTCAAATGTCGGCCCAGGACGAGTTCCACTCCCGCCTGCGCTTTGTTCGTCGTGGACTGGTGGCCATGGCATCGGGCGGGGCCGACGACAATGGCAGCCAGTTCTTTTTCACCTTGGGCGCCTGTCCTGACTTGCAGAACAAGCACACCATTTTTGGGAAGGTACATAGTGTAGCAGTTGCTGCAGCGAGAGAAAACCTGTTGTATTAAATAAAGCGGAATTTTAGTGAGAAAAATGCACTGCCTGCATTACTGTAAAAGCAGTAGATAACATTGCCCAAAAGAAAATGAATAAAAACATTTCTATAGATAGAGCAAGTTAAATGTCAAGAAATGTTAGTACTCCACAAAACAGAATTCCAGGAACTGCCATATAATACACAATATTGGTGAGCTCCCTTACCTTGAAGCCGAAAAATGAAAAAGAAAAATCAAGCACAAAACTTTATTTTTTTGAGCTATCTCACTCATTTAAACCATGGAAGCTCTCATCCAAGGACGATTGCTTCTCACCAATTGCATCGCACCAGGTGTCAGGGGTACGGAGATGAATATTTTCATTTATCATTCTCTGGTGCCAAATGAAAGGCGAAGCCCTCAAGACTTCGGAAAAAGTATCGCTAAGTGTGTGTGTGCACCCTAAAAAAGTATTTAACTTGCACTTTGTTAACCTATTTTTAGCGGCGATGGCGTAGTGGTTAGAGCATCCGCCTCGCATGCAAGAGGTCCGTGGTTCAAATCCCGGTACCGCGATTTTCCCAACCGGATTAAAAAAAAAATCCGCGTGTTGGTGGAACTGCATTAAGAGGCCTGGGGTGCGGCCTCACCGGCAAACACCGCCGAGAACGCATACTTTCACCAGAGAAGGATTGGCCACCCTGGTGCAGTATCTGGCCACTACCTCCCACATGCTTACGTCAAATAACTCACGGCCCTCAGTCCCCAGCAGCTGCGAAGCAACTGACCACGGCGGCGGTCAGATCTGCAACGCAGCAGAGGGTGCTAAGAATCTCTGGATCCGGACAGGCCGCCATTGGAACCTGAACTTGGCAACGTTTAACGCTAGAACCTTATCTAGTGAGGCAAGTCTAGCTGTACTATTCGAGGAGCTAGAGGGTGTTAAATGGGATATAATAGGGCTCAGTGAGGTTAGGAGGACAGACGAGGCCTATACGGTGCTACAGAATGGGCACGTCCTTTGCTACAGGGGCTTGGCAGACAGAAGAGAACTAGGAGTGGGGTTTCTAATTCACAGAAACATAGCTGGCAACATAGAGGAATACTATAGCATTAATGAAAGGGTGGTAGGTATCGTAATTAAACTGAATAAGAGATACAAGATGAAGGTAGTACAGGCTTACGCGCCTACATCCAGCCATGATGACGCTTCAGTTGAAAGCTTCTATGAAGACGTGGAATCGGCAATGAGTAAGTTAAAAACACAGTATACTATAGTGATGGGCGACTTTAATGCAAAGGTAGGGAAGAAGCAGGCTGGAGACTAGGCAGTAGGAGATTATGGCATCGGTACTAGAAACGCCAGAGGAGAGCTACTAGTAGAATTCGCAGAACGCAATAATTTACGGATTCTGAATACCTTCTACCGAAAACGAGAAAACCGCAAGTGGACATGGAGGAGCCCTAATGGCGAAAATAAGAACGAAATAGACTTTATAATGAGTGCACACCCTGGAATCGTGCAGGATGTGGAAGTGATTGGCAAGGTACGATGCAGTGACCATAGACTGTTACGGTCTCGAATTCGCCTAGACTTGAAGAAGGAACGACATAAAATGATACGCAAGAAGCCAATCAATCAGCTAGCACTGAGAGGGAAAGTACAGGAATTCAGAGTGTCGCTGCAGAACAGGTACTCTGCTCTTAGTGAGGAAACCAACCTTAGCGTAGATACAATGAATGATGATCTGACGAGTATCATTACGGAGTGTGCAGTGGAAGTTGGAGGCAGGGTAGTTAGACAGGACACTGGCAAACTTTCCCAGGAAACGAAGAACCTAATTTAGAAGCGTCAAATTATGAAAGTGTCAAGTACAACAGACAAAATAGAACTGGCAGAGCTTTCGAAGTTGATTAATAGACGTAAGGTATGCGATGTAAGAAGGTATAACATGGAGAGAATTGAACACGCTCTGAAAAACGGAGGAAGTGTGAAAGCATTGAAGAGGAAACTTGGGATAGGCAAACGTTGGATGTATGCACTAAGGGACAAAGAAGGCAAAATAACTACCAATATGGATAGGATAGTTCAAATAGCGGAGGAGTTTTACAGAGATCTGTACAGTAGCCGAGACAACCACGACCCTAATATCATAAGAAGCAGTAACCCAGATTACACCCCACCAGTAATGATAGAAGAAGTCAGAAAAGCTTTGGAGAGCATGCAAAGGGGCAAAGCTGCTGGTGAGGATCAGGTAACATCAGATCTGCTGAAAGATGGAGGGCAGATTGTGTTAGAAAAACTAGCCACCCTGTTTACGAGGTGTCTCCTGACGGGAAGAGTACCAGAGTCTTGGAAGAACGCTAACATCATCTTAATACATAAGAAAGGAGATGACAAGGACTTGAAGAATTACAGGCCGATCAGCTTGCTCTCTGTAGTGTACAAGCTATTTACAAAGGTAATTGCTAACAGAGTAAAGAAAACATTAGAATTCAATCAACCAAAGGAACAAGCAGGATTTCGAACAGGCTACTCAACAATTGACCACATTCATACTATCAATCAGGTAATAGAGAAATGCTCAGAGTATAACCAACCACTATACATAGCCTTCATAGATTACGAGAAGGCGTTTGATTCAGTAGAAATATCAGCCGTCATGCAAACACTGCGGAATCAGGGCGTAGATGAAGTATATATAAACATTCTGGAAGAAATCTACAGGGGATCAACTGCTACCATAGTGCTTCATAAAGAAAGCAACAGAATACGAATCAAGAAGGGTGTAAGGCAGCGGGACACAATTTCCCCAGTGCTATTTACCGCGTGCTTACAGGAGGTTTTCAGAAGCCTAGAATGGGAACAGTTAGGGATAAGAGTCAATGGAGAATACCTTAGTAACCTGCGCTTCGCCGATGACATTGCATTGCTGAGTAACTCGGGGGACGAATCGCAACTCATGATTACGGAGTTAGACAAGGAGAGCAGAAAGGTGGGTCTTAAAATTAATCTGCAGAAAACGAAAGTAATGTACAACAACCACGGCAAGAAGCAGCGCTTCGAGATAGGTAACAGTGCACTTGAAGTTGTAAAAGACTATGTCTACTTAGGGCAGGTAATAACCGCAGAGCCGAACCACGAGATTGAAGTAACTAGAAGAATAAGAATGGGGTGGAGCACATTCGGCAAGCACTCTCAAATTATGACAGGTAGATTGCCACTATCCCTCAAGAGGAAGGTATATAACAGCTGTATCTTGCCGGTACTTAGCTACGGAGCAGAAACCTGGAGACTTACAAAGAGGGTTCAGCTTAAATTGAGGACGACGCAGCGAGCAATGGAAAGAAAAATGGTAGGTGTAACCTTAAGAGACAAGAAGAGAGCAGAGTGGATTAGGGAACAAATGGGGGTTAAGGATATCATAGCTGAAATCAAGAAGAAGAAATGGACATGGGCAGGGCATGTAGCGCGTAGACATGATAACCGCTGGTCATTAAGGGTAACTGACTGGATTCCCAGAGAAGGGAAGCGGGTTAGGGGGAGACAGAAGGTTAGGTGGGCAGATGAGATTAAGAAGTTTGCGGGTATAAATTGGCAGCAGCAAGCACAGGACCGGGTTAACTGGCGGAACATGGGAGAGGCCTTTGTCCTGCAGTGGACGTAGTCAGGCTGATGATGATGATGACTCGTAATTGCAGGAAGCGACCGTCTCTTGGTAGCTTCGTGACCTTCGCTCGCTGGGTGCTTATCAGCTGCAATGTCTCAACAGTCGCAGTGTTCGTGAACATCGCTGTGGGGCATGGTTAAAGAAAACGGGGGGGGGGGGGGGGATGTGCCGCGGCGCGCAGATAAACCTTACGGCATGCGACAGCGGGTGAGGAAAAAAAAAAGGGGGGGGGGGTGAGCGAGCTGAGGTGGGCGAAAGAAATGGCATAATAATAATAATAATAAAACGAAGCAGATAAACGGTAAAGGAGGCGCCAGTTGTCAGTTAGCGGGACTGCAGCGGACAAATGGGGCGCGTTTAGTACGCGGGAGAAAAAAAAAATCCAGATTTCAATCACTGAAGATAGGGGTGCGTTTTTAATGCGATAAATACGCTATTTAAAGCAACAATTCAAAAATACTTAAACATTGTATCAGTACCCCTTTGATGCCTGCGCTTTGCAGTGGCGTGACATGTGTTTTGTTAAAAATCGTGCAGCTAACCAAAGAATTTATATGACCTTGTTTGTTCAGCGATTTGCGCTTTTTATGCCTTGTTAGGTTTGTTTATATTTATACTAGTATATTGTAGATAATCAGGATATATAAATATTGATGTGCTTTAATAAGGGATTGCACAGCCACACTCAATTGCACACATCCTTTTGCATTTTTGCACCGTTGTAGTGCGGCACATAGAATATTGTAGAATAGAATATTTCTGTATATTTTGGTGTAGGGTTTTGGTGCTGTGGTTACATATCAAAGCTTAGCCAAAGTGTACCAACAAACACCCACACAGAACTTTCAGTTAAGCTGATACAGCACAGATGATAATGGTGTAGGCATAGTTAGCCAATGAAGAACACGCTCGCGAAAAACGAAATGATGGCGACACAGGTGGCTGTAAATGAAAGCAGGCAGACCTAACAGTTTTTGTCTGTTTCATGCATTTTGTCTGTGCAGGTTTCATCCTTACGAATGCAAACACACTGATCTAACTAATAAGCCCTCCATGCATATATACCTGTTAGCTACTTTTCCAATAAGTCGTGCATTTTTTTTAATTATACATATTTATAGTCCAACAGTTCAGAGCTTATTTAGCATATATTTAACTTACTTGTGATACATTATCTGTTGCATGGCTGTTTTTATGAATTAACAAAATTCAACTGCGAATGAGCTGCTTACGCGTGCACTCGAAGAATAAGATTAGCACGTCTTTTTGATTTTGAGAGAAGTCAGTTTTTTGATTTTGATAGAAGTCAGGCCTAAAGTAATCATTTTGTTGACCAATAAGCAACCTGTGAAAGACATATTATAAAATTATCCAGTACAACAAATTTATGTAACTGGAGAAGAAATTTAGAGGTGAGCTTCCACAAATACACAGTGCTGTGTTTCCAGCAGCAGTTGTCATTTAATAAGTGCAGTTGATCCTTTCAGAGTGGGGCTTGCTCGATGTTTTACACTAGTTTCACACAGTAGATTGTACATCTGTGATGTGTACATGTCTACAAAACGATCCTTCAAAGTAAATGATAAATATTGCTACTTTTCTGTCTGAATGGGTTTATATAATTTTTTGTATCACCCATTGTAGTGGCCTATTGGTTAAGGTATTCTAGCTAAGCAAGAAAACTTGGTAAAAACGCTGAAATTTGAGCATCCTAGTATATTTCAGACTTCTTGGTAGGTGCATGATTTAAGAGAGAAGCACTTTTTCACCACCACCATGGTGTAGACTTAAACATGGCACTTGCATTCGTACACTAATATGCACAGATGCTTGTAAACGTAAAAGTGAATAGTGGTAAAGCTGGAAGGGGGGAAGCTGTAGCTTTTTATTATATGATACATCATAATGAGGTTCTGATTGTTCCCAGTATTTTTTAAATGCTTAGTTGAATGTTATGCATCTCTTACATGCAGAATGTTGAAAGGAAAGCACACTACATCTTCTACGATGAACTGGGTGCTGACAATGCACTGTACTCTTCATCACAACATGAAAACAGGTGTTCCGGGCTCACGACCTCACTCAAAGGGTTTCAGCAGTGGTGGATGCTACTCATAGGGTGCACCAATTATCTTGTACATTTTAGGAACATTCCTCTGATGGGAAGGCTTTATCTCAAGCTATGTGTCCTATATACTTATTTATTTTTCCAATATGAGTATCAGTTTGCCATCAGCTTAACAGCACTGCGTGTAGAAAACTGTGTATAATGCATAATGTTAGAGTTGTATGATAAACTGCAGACAGCCTAGATGTCTCCAGCTTAAAGGTTGATTCACTTATGGGTCATTTCCCGCCAAACATCCCAGCTATTTTAGCGACGATCTCAAATGTATTCGAAAAAATTGTGATGATCTACAGCATTGGAAACAGTGAAACAATAAATATTTCTGAAAGAAAAAATTTTTGGTCACGTAGTTGCCTTATGAACTTACCGGAATGTCGTTTTATTCTTGTTTGTGCAAAATTTTATTTTAAAAGTACTGCTCCTTGCTTCTATACCTAAATTTGTCTACATGTTAAATACAAGTTCATGTGTAAAGTGTTTGAAGCGCAGTAATATTAGTGCAATTTCACTGGCACATACGCCTCCAAGACTAACAAAGTGCTATATACGGCTGGTTGGTGCTGTATGGTAGACAAAGAAAGTACTTAACAGCGCAAACGACAAGAAGAGAAAGAAGAAACGAGTTGAGCCCTGAAGAAACAACCAGAGTTTATTGCAAACCAACTGCAATATATAGAAAACAGAATCTGCGTATAACGACGCACCATAAGCAGAATCGCACATACATGCACCATACAGGCTACCTTATCAACAACCGGTCATATAAGTGGACCCCAGATAACTAACTTCACAGCAGTTAAGAAAAATTGAGGGTACGCTAACACAGCAAGCACAAGGTGTTGAATGTGGAAGGCTTCACTAATCTCGTGATCGCACCGATTTTTATATCCCCCCCATGATCAAACACTTTTCAAAAATTGGCTGACAACAAGACTTATCACAATGGTCTGCCAAGTGGCTAGGAAGAGAACCTTTTAGAGGGTTAGCGTGCTCTCTCAACTGATCATTTATTGTGATAAGTCTTGTTGTAATAAGTCTATTGTAATAAGTCTTGTTGTCAGCCAATTCTTGACAAGTGTTTGATCACGGGAGATAGAAAAATCGGCGCGAGCACGAGATTAGTGAAGCCTTCTATATTCAACAACTTGGTGCTTCCTGTGTTAGTGTACCCTCAATTTTTCTTAACTGCTGTCAAGTTAGTTATCTGGGGTCCACTTATATGACCGGTTGTTGATAAGGTAGGCCGTATGGTGCATGTATGTGCAACTACACAAAAGATATATTTTGAGGAAATAATATTGAGACCTCTTAAGCTGCTAAACATTACAAGAAAAATTACAAATTTCGCAGAATCGTCATTTTTGTCTGTGTTGAGACGCGATTTGCACTGTCGAGTGGTCCAAATAAACATAACCTTCAAACCTAAATCAAAAGGAAAAGAAAGGTATTTTCATATGCCAATTGTTATCACATATTTTTGTTTTAAGGAAGAAAATAAGTTTTGAACTTTCCCATTGATGAAAATAGGGAGTTTCAAGGCGGCAGCTGTCATATGACCAAACGGGAAGGTAGGCGCCAATGGGAATTCTAAAAACATATTTTCTTCCTTAAAACAAAAAATGTAATGATAGTATATGAAAAGAACTGTTTATTTGTTTTCAATTTATGTATAAAGGCAATTTTTAGTTTAGCCACCACATGGCGTAAATCGCATCTCAATATGGACAAAAATTACGAATTTGTAGAATTTATGTTTTTTTCTCATAAAGTTTACCAGCTTGAGAGGTCTCAAATATTTTTTTCTCAAGATATACCTTGCGTGGAGTAAGTATTCACTACTCAGATATTCATACAAATTGCAGTATTGCAATAAAAAATTGCAAACATAACACATTTTGGATGAATTCTTAGAAGCATATGTGTCAGTATAATTGCAATAATATTACTGAGCTTCAAACACCTTACACAAGAACCTTTACTCAACATGTAGACCAAGTTTGGTATAGAACGTACTTTTAAAAGAACTTTTTTCACAAACAACACCCAAATGACATTCCGGAATGTTCTGAAGGCAACCACGTGACCAAACATTTTTCTCTCCGAAATATCCTACTGTTTCATTGCTTTCAATACAGTTAATCAGCACAATATTTTTCGAATGCATTTGAGATGGTCGTCAAAATGGCTGGGCATTTGGCATGAAATCACCCTAAGAGCATGTCATGAACACAGAAAAAGGTCCTGTGCTTATTAAGCTCCTTATTTACCAAGAAATATATTGAAAGTGCCTCATCTGAAGCACTGTATAACGCTGCTTTTTTTTTTTTCGGAGTGCTAAGGCGGCTGCACGTGCTATTGTTGTTTACATGTGCAGCAGCGGCATTCATATCTAGTAGAACTCGCTGTTGGGATAGTTGGTGCATGTTTGCAATAAATATTAGTCAATATTGCCCCAAAATGACGACCACACAAAGAAAACACATAAACTGGATGGGCACTCATTTGCAATTGTTTATTTCTCGAGGAAACAGGCTGATATAAGCCCACTTTTCGTCAACGCATGTGCAACCTACTCGGGCCGTCCCTTACCTAATCGCGCTATAGGGCACATGATCGCTAGATACCGTGCTTCCAGCTCATACATGATGAGTGAAGTTTTTCTAACGCAATTGATACCCCGTTTCTTCTGTGAAAGCCCTTCGGAATTGCTCTGGGTGTGAATCCAGATGAAGTGACTTGCGCTCTTGAACAGGCACCGTCGTTATTATTTGCCGTAAGGGCGTGTTCCCTCGTTCGATCATTGACGCAGCGCCTCGTCGTCTGTCTAACATGTCTCTTTCTGCAGGATAGGGGTATTTTGTAAACCACTTCAGTGGCAGACTTCGTGAATGGCCACGCATGCTTCTTTTTACAGCCTTTCAGCTGCTCAGCATGATTTCCAGCGATGCACCGGCGCAACTTTGCTAGTTTGTTAGGGGCACGAACTCCATCAGTACTTCATGCCGACTCGCCACCTTTTTAAGGTTGTGTGTATGAATATATGGTATATTATGAATATATGGTACAAACAGCTGCTAGTGAGCACCTGTCCTGTCCATGTGTTTTCTTTGTGCGGTCGTTGTTTGATCGCGAAATCGACTATTCAATTCAGGCATTCATGTCTATTTACAGCACATGTTTAATGTGTGTAGCACAATATCACATGCTATTTTCGTATTCATATTTGCATGCTTAAGAGAACAGCAGCCGCGCCAATTGTGTCAATTGGATACAATTTCTTAATTTTGCACAAAACCATTATGAATTGCCCAACCAGCCTCAATTATTCCTCAGTATTGTTAATTTTTATTAAGAAACATGAAATTCATTAATCAACTTAAGTTTGTGCATCATTATCCAATTGATTGATGTGTGCAGTTTAATGTCCTAAAGCCACCATTTGATTATGAGACGCTTTAGGGGAGGGCTCCAGATATTTCGGCCGCCTGGGGTTCTTGTGCACCCAAATCTAAGGGAATGGGCCCACAGCATTTCCGCCTGCATGAAAAATGCAGCTGAGTACCTTGGCGACTAAACCATCGAGGCGGGGTCATCATCATACAATCAAATACAGATGCGCCAACCGTAATTATAACTTTTAATTGACTATATTCTAACCTCACAGTAAAAGAAAAGAGTAGAACAGTTTAAAAGAAAGTTCTCCCCCCCTTTCTATGACAACCATAACGCTTTTTAGGTCGCTTTTGGCAGAGTGCGCTTTCGCTCTGCGGAAAAGTGCTTTATGATTTGGAAGTGGCTACTAATACTCGTTGTCACAGGACACAAAATATTTTTTCCCTATATTACTCTGCCATGCAGATGCCACTCAACAACGAGTACTAGTATGGGCGCTGGCCGTCTTTCAGAGTGATTTATGAGTTTTTTGCAGCCTTAAGCAACGATAAAATCGTATGCCACTTTCTTCATTTCGCCACCCCCTTGAGCTCCTCCTTTACGAATATCTGGAATTTCTGGGAAGCCTGTCAAACAGTTTGACAAGCTCGGCAAATACTACTGTGAGTTTTACCCCCGAATTTTAGAACGTCCCTTCACTAAATGCTTCACCTTGACTTGAGAAAATTGATTCCAGCGCAGTCTCTAGGCAGAGCAAGTGAATCAATATCAGGGATAATCTGCAGCGATTCTCGAGAAACGCAGCGTCATTTTTAGACAAGCGGTAGCGCTGTGCTCGGCTAGTTCAAGTGAAGGACGAGATTCGAGTCGAAGAGCGTTCGTAAATAGGAAGGTTAGCATTGTTCGCATTGTGGGCTTTTATTGAAATAGCTGCGCTCTCGTATATTTTGAATGACTTAGCGGATATCAAATAATTTCTACATATATTTTTTCCGTTTGTGTGATTCAGTCTAATTTGTTGTACTACCGTAAATTTGGAGCCCCACCGTGGTGGTCTAGGGGCTATGGTACTCAGCTGCTGACCCCCTGGTCGCGGGATCGAATCACAGCTGCTGTGGCTGCACTTCCGATGGAGGCAGAAATACTGTAGGCCCGTGTGCTCAGATTTTGATGCACGTTAAAGAACCCCAGGTGGTCAAAATTTCTGGAGCCCTCCACTACGACGTTTCTCATAACCATATGGTGGTTTTGGGACGCTAAACTGCTCATATCAATCAATGCTGTAAATTTAGAATTTCAGGCTAAAAAATGCTGTGTTTGTTTTTCCTGAAACCTGCTCCAAATTTGAATTTTCTCTATGGAAAAGCAAGATATGATGCTCCAAAATATTGCTTCAGATGATAGCTTGGCTGCTCCACCTCTGCTAGCTGTAAGTGGTTAATCTTTCACCCTGCTTTTGTGTGTCCATTTTGTGTTCCTTGATGCTGCATTGTTTCAGGGGGACACATTATGTGATGCGCTTCATATTTTACAGCTTTAAATCAATTATTCTGCATGGTTAGTATCTAGTGACACTGTTAAGCTATTATAGTTTTGCCTATTGTTTTCACTCCTATATTATTGTTTCTCCAGTATTCTGAATGTCTGGACACACAAGGGTTATTGTGAAATGAAAATGCCATTTTAAGACTGTTTTGTCATTGCATTCATTAGAATACCACTAGCCTTGCATAATATACATAAGGCATGCCACAACACATGCAAACTGTGGTGTATCAAGGAGGCAATTGTAGTGTGCATTGCTAAAGTATTTCAGTATATTGGAGAAACAAGGCATGCTGCATTGCACTACTCTTTCTACTGTTTGTATGCTTCACTGCACTGTGCTTTTGTGCTTCTTGTGTTAAAATTAGTTCTTCATTTTCAAGTGCAAATAAAGGCTCTTCTGTTGTACTTTGATATGCATGCATCGGTCGGTAGAGCTCCATGCCGTACCATTGACGTCTGATTTTCGGTCTTCTTTTGTAGCAAATGGCATTCTGCTCTGCACAATTGAAAAAGGCTTTTGATTAAGGTACAATTTGTCTCTGAAGCCTATATGTGCTCTGTGTCTAATAAAATAAATCTTGATTTCATTTTGCACTATGGCATGACTTTGTGAACGTTCTGTTATGTGTGACAGCTCATTTTGAGTGATGCCTTCGCATTCAGCTACGATTACATGTTTAATGTGAGAGCCTTATATGCCGTGCTTCATATATGCACCATAAAAGCTGCGCTAGGGCCAGGATTACCACACGGTGGCAGGAGCCACTACAATAGGACATCTGCACATGAAAGGTCTAGCTAAAGGGTAAGCTTTTACGTGCTTCTACAGGGGCCTACTGGGAAGGGGTAACACTCGAAGTAAGGTATTTTTCGCATGGGTGTTGGGGCATTATTCAGCATGAACACCCCCACACCCTTTTCGCTGTTTGGGTGAATTACACCCCTACATATACTTTAGTTTTTTAAGGGTGTTAGGGTGTCATAGCGATATTACACCCTTACGCCCTCAAGATTACTTGGGTGTACATTCGCTTTTACACCCTCACTCCCTTAAGGCCACTTGGGTGTACATTCGCTTTTGCACCCCAAAAATGTTTGTGCCATAGGGTGTAAATTCGGAAATCCGCCCACAGTATAGGTGTAGGTCCCGCTTAATACACCTATTTCGTGGGGTGTTGGGGTGTGAGTTATAGACACTATAAAACACCTATATGGGTGTAATCTGGTTTACAGTGTATGTAGCGGAAAAATTGTACTAATGTTACTCGGCTTCAAATGCCTTAAAGAAGCACGTTTACTCATTATGTAGATCAAATTGGATATGACAAGAAAAAGCGGTACTTTTAAATTTTTCTCACAAACAACACCCGCGCGACATTCTGCGAAATTTTGAAGGTACCCACCTGACCACGACTTTTTTCTCTTCAAAATATTTCAGCAAATAACTGTTTTCAAAAGAGTAAATTAACACCATTTTTTAAACTATATATCTGTGATGGTCGCCAGGCTGTATGGTTTGGATGTTTGGTGTAGAATTGCCCAGTAGAAAACACAACAAATGCCTGAGCATGCCTTGATGCTCAGGCAATTTCGAAAGCATTTTTTGTTAGCAGCAATTCAATCAAGCCCTTGTCTTCATGCTTAGGCCCAGAAACAAAACACAAGTAACCAAAGTAGTCCTAAGAGTCATGCAGTTTCGCTGTTCTAAGACTTGTGGAGCCTAAATTAGTGGAAGCTTCATCAATTTTTTAAAAATGCAGATTCAACCAACAGGTTTTGGAAGAACAGTGCATTTTCAGCTAAATTGTTTCACACCAGTTACTTAGATAAAAAGCGGCAAGTAGAGGTAAAAATACCATTTTAAAGGCATTGTAGGTAATAACAAAAAGGTCTGTTTTCTTTTTTGTGTGGTGCTTTGCCTGAGCGCTGTGCTTTTTGTTGTATAGTTCATTGTCTAGCGAACATAGGCCTTAAAAACTAACATTAGCCATGTTGAGCTCGATTTCTTGGTTATAGTTATAGTAGCCATAATAAAAGTTATGACTTCAAACTTGATTGTTCTTTTGAAGATTTTTTCTTCCATAATGAAATTTCAGGGTCTTAGTCAAATTTGTTATAAGAAAACGTGATGTCATAATAGGGTCACTTTTAATAGAGTCGTTCAGTTCTATGTCATCTTTTACATTCCTAATGGAGCAGTTATTTTCAATATCAGTATTTAAAATGGAATGATCATGATGTATGTAGTAAGGTGTAAGCACTTACATATATCACACGCACCCAACTTTTCTGTTGGCAGTTTATTTCAGTTATTCTTGATTGATATGTGGCGTTTAACGTCCCAAAACCACTATATGATTATGAGAGACGCCGTAGAGGAGGGTTCTAGAAATTTCGGCCACTTGGGGTTCTTTAACGTGCACCCAACTCTGAGCACACGTGCCTTCAGCATTTCTGCCTCTATCGGAAATGCAGCCGTGATATGATACCGCGACCTGCTGGTCAGCAGCCGAATTTCTGTTACTCTTGCTCTCATATTTCTGTGCAGTTCGGTTATAGTAGTCTGGCTTGCAGACATTTTAAATGGCACCTGCCTCATCCTGCTTGCTTTCTTGGTAATTTTAACCTTCATTAGTTGCATAGTTTTACATCTCAAACTTGTTAAAGATGCCAATTTTGCGCACAAACTGTATAGTTTAAAGACAGCAAATGTACGGACTATTAAATGTACATTGAGAGCTTTCACAAGCAGTTCCTAAAGTTTTAGTGTGCAGGAAGCATTTAAATCATAATTTTATAAGGACATATCAATAGATAATCTCTACCATTGAAAATTATGACAACAACCTAGGTATTTTCACTGTGGTAAGCATGCTGTTTTCTTTCATGTTGAAGAACTAATTTCTTTCATGTTGAAGAACACTTCTTTCTTCTAATATTCACATATGCATAACATGAAGGTTTGTGTGCCTTACATTTTCAGTTTCATTCTGTGTGTCATATTTCTTGTGCATGTGAACTAAGGTGCTAACATGTGTCTCTAACATTATTTGTGCCAATTATTTACACTTTCAGGTGCCTATGACGGACACATAAGTTCTATGGCAGTGACCTACCAAATCTACAGTGGTGCCGGAGCCTCAAGCAGCATTTCGCCGATCTCCACAAGGCGTTCATAAAATAAACACCGCGCCACACTTTCACAGTGCTATGATTAGTATTTATGTTTAAATATTTCGTTCCAAAATTGCTGTTAGATAGTGTTTTGTGCCACCATCCTGTGGCTTAGGTGGAGCTCGTGAAATCACGGTGCAGTCACCTCATTTGCGTACCATCAACACTGCAAGGTCGCTATTCTCAGCTGCAGCATACTGTCACGGGGTCGTGACGTGGCCGAAGACAGGAGACTTCTTCTTGGAATTTAACTGTTTATTTGGGCGAACCTGTGCCCGGTAAACAGAAAGTCCAATTACAGCAGCAGTCTCGCACAGATAGCAGTCTCAGACTGATAGCGGCGAACAGAGCGTCGGCCTTCGATCAACAACTGACAAGCGGTGAAGCGCATCGGCATTTATACTCCCGCCGTCGAATGTTCTAGCACTATCGCTGGCGGCGGCGTACGTTCCAGAACAATCTGTACCATTCGCACAGTGGGCGTGATCTTATCGAAATGATCTACTACAGTCCGGAACCCTCTAGAAAACTGCAGGC
Organism: Rhipicephalus microplus; assembly: GCF_043290135.1. NCBI lineage: Eukaryota > Metazoa > Arthropoda > Arachnida > Ixodida > Ixodidae > Rhipicephalus > Rhipicephalus microplus. The sequence goes on from NW_027464589.1 coordinate 12,360,445, forward strand.
GCGGTTTGCGCTGAGAATCGTGTGGTGTTTTGGGACGATAACAAAAACTTGGGACATGGAACGTGGCATTGCCCCCCTCTGAAAAAGGCATCGTCTCGATGCTTTAACTAAAGATGAAGGTACAATAATAATGCAAAAAAGTACAATGAATAAATTACGATACAACAATAATACAAAAAAAACACTGTTTCAGTTTGTTAACGCGCATGAAACGGCTTGAGGCGTGCGACATGGACGACGTCAGGTCGCGATCGGCGTCGTTGAGAGTTCGTGATGCCGTCGGGGACAACCTCGTAATCAAGTGGGCCGAGACGTCGAACCACCCTGTACGGTCCGAAGTACCATCGCAGAAGCTTTTCACTTAGTCCACGTCGGCGTATCGGCGTCCACACGCAAACACGTTCACCGGGCTGGTATTCCACGAAGCGTCGTCGAAGGTTGTAACGGTGGCTGTCGGTCGTCTGTTGATTCTTGATACGGAGCCGCGCAAGTTGTCGGGCTTCTTCGGCGCGATGAAGGTACTCGCTCACATCGAGGTTTTCTTCGTCGGTGACGTTGGGTAACATGGCATCGAGCGTCGTTGCCGGGCTCCTTCCGTAGATCAATTTGTATGGAGATATCTGCCTCGTCTCCTGCACCGCCGTGTTGTATGCGAAGGTCACATACGGAAGAATGGCATCCCACGTCTTGTGTTCGACATCGACGTACATTGACAGCATGTCGGCGATCGTCTTGTTAAGCCGCTCGGTGAGGCCGTTGGTCTGTGGGTGGTACGCTGTCGTCCGGCGGTGGTTTGTTTGGCTGTATGCCAAGATCGCTTGAGTTAAGTCGGCAGTGAATGCCGTTCCTCTGTCGGTGATAAGGACCTCCGGGGCGCCGTGACGTAGGACGATATTTTCGACGAAGAACTTAGCTACCTCGGATGCACTGCCTTTTAGCAGGGCTTTTGTCTCGGCGTAGCGGGTGAGGTAGTCGGTGGCTACCACGATCCACTTGTTTCCGAAAGCCGACGTCGGGAACGGCCCCAATAGGTCCATACCAATCTGCTGAAAAGGTCGGCAAGGTGGATCAATTGGCTGCAGAAGTCCCGCTGGCCTTGTCGGCGGTGTCTTGCGTCGCTGACAGTCCCGGCATGTCCTCACATAACGAGTGACGTCGGTTGTAAGACGTGGCCAGTAGTACCTTTCTTGTATCCTCGCGAGCGTGCGAGAAACACCGAGGTGCCCTGCCGTCGGATCGTCGTGCAGGGCCTGCAGGAGTTCTGGTCGCAGAGCTGAAGGCACCACAAGGAGATACTTAGCCCGAAGCGGTGAAAAGTTTTTCTTTTGTAGAAGACCGTTTCGTAGAAAAAACGACGCAAATGCGCGCTTGAATACCTTCGGGACTTCGGCGGTCTTGCCTTCGAGGTATTCTATTAGGGCCTTAAGTTCCGGGTCGGCCCGCTGTCGTTCAGCGAAGTCATCGGTAGTTATCGTTCCCAAGAAGTAGTCGTCATCCGGGTCGTCGGGTAGCGGTTGGTCGACAGGCGCACGAGAGAGACAGTCGGCGTCGGAGTGTTTTTTGCCGGACTTGTAAATGACAGTAATGTCATATTCTTGAAGTCTCAGGCTCCATCGTGCGAGGCGACCTGAAGGGTCCTTCAAAGTGGCTAGCCAACACAAGGCGTGGTGGTCGCTCACAACTTTGAAGGGCCTGCCGTAGAGGTATGGGCGAAATTTCGACGTAGCCCAGATGATGGCGAGGCACTCCTTTTCTGTTGTGGAATAATTTGCTTCTGCTTTGGATAGCGATCGGCTGGCGTAACTAATAACCCTTTCAAGTCCGTCAGCCCTCTGCACAAGAACGGCGCCAAGACCTACGCTGCTTGCGTCAGTATGTATTTCTGTCTCGGCGAATTCGTCGAAATGGGCAAGTAACGGAGGCGTCTGGAGGCGATGTTTGAGCTCCTGGAAAGCGTGTTCCTGTGGAGTTTCCCACTTGAACTCCACGTCGGCCTTGGTAAGGTTAGTGAGAGGATCGGCGATGCGGGCGAAGTTTTTCACGAACCGCCTATAATAGGCGCACAGGCCCAGAAATCGGCGCACGGCTTTCTTGTCGTTCTCCTGGCTGTGGGCGCGGTGCATTGACGGAGAAGCCACGCAATCCCATCTGTCGGTACTGGCAACGGCGGTATGTGTGTCCGGCCTCGCCACAGTGGTAGCAGAGCGGGCGATGATCAGGGGTGCGCCAGACGTCAGTCTTCCTCGGTGCACTGCGTTGGGCTGCTGGCGAACAGTATGACGTCGGTGGAAGTAGTGGCGGCGGTGGCGTCTGTCGACGGAAGTGCGATGGGGCGGCGTTTTGGCGTGGACGGGGAGTAGCGTTGTGGCGCAGTGCAGCGGCGTAGCTCATAGCTTCCGGCTCGGGCAGCGGTGCGTGGGGAATTTGAAGCGATTGCCGATCTTCTTCTCGCACAATGTCGGCGATCGAATCCACTTGAGGCTGCGCCGAAGGCAACAGCTTGCGCAGCTCTTCCTGCACGATCGCTCGGATCGTTTTACGCAGGTCTCCGGAGTTACTGGCTTGAGCAGCAGCGCAGTCTGCAGTCAGGCGACGATTATACTGTCTGGTGCGCATGTCCAGGGTCTTTTCAATAGTGGTCGCTTCGGCTACAAATTCTTGGACGGTTTTCGGTGGGTTTCTCATCAGCCCCGCGAAGAGCTCCTGTTTGACCCCTCGCATGAAGAAACGAACTTTTTTCTCCTCAGGCATGTCTGGGTCAGCGTGACGGAATAGTCGGGTCATTTCTTCTGTGAAAATGGTGACATTTTCATTTGGTAGCTGAACCCGGGTCTCTAATAAAGCAGCGGCCCTCTCTTTTCGAGCGACGCTCGCGAATGTTTGCAGGAATGCGCCGCAGAAAACATCCCACGTTCGGAGCGTGGACTCCCGATTTTCGAGCCAGGTCCTTGCGGTGTCTTCTAAATAGAAGAACACACGACGCAGCTTTTCGTCATGGTCCCAGTGGCTGAGGGCGGCCACACGGTCGTATGTCTCTAGCCAGGACTCCGGGTCTTCGAACGATGACCCATGGAAAATTGGTGGTTCCCTGGGTTGATGCATGACCATCGTGGGCTGGGACGCTGCGGTTGTCATTGTCGCAGCAGTCGCGGTCATGGCCTTGGTCTTCCGCGGCTTGTCGTGTAGAAGCCCGTACTCCGGCGGTAGCCCTTGCTGTCGGCGGCTTGTTCGCTGCTCCTGGTTGGCGTCGGTGTCTTCTCCGCGACGTGGGCTGGGTTCACGGCTTGACGGGGGCGTCCGGTACATGAACGAAGCAGCACCTCCACCATATGTCACGGGGTCGTGACGTGGCCGAAGACAGGAGACTTCTTCTTGGAATTTAACTGTTTATTTGGGCGAACCTGTGCCCGGTTACAGAAAGTCCAATTACAGCAGCAGTCTCGCACAGATAGCAGTCTCAGACTGATAGCGGCGAACGGAGCGTCGGCCTTCGATCAACAACTGACAAGCGGTGAAGCGCGTCGGCATTTATACCCTTGCCGTCGAATGTTCTAGCGCTATCGCTGGCGGCGGCGTGCGTTCCAGAACAATCTGTACCATTCGCACAGTGGGCGTGATCTTATCGAAATGATCTACTACAGTCCGGAACCCTCTAGAAAACTGCAGGCGCGGTTTGCGCTGAGAATCGTGTGGTGTTTTGGGACGATAACAAAAACTTGGGAAATGGAACGTGGCAATACAGACAAGTAAAAAAATATATTCATTGTAGCAGGGCTGATGTGTATATTATTGCTTCTCTATTGCAAATAATTACTTTATAAGTTTTTTAAGTCTTGCATAGAACACTGCATTATTGTGTTGCTATGTAACTACCATTTATGATTGCTAGCATGTTAATTTAGTAGCTTTGTAACATATTGTATCTAAAAGCTAATTTTGCTTCCGCATCGCGACAATTGAAAAGATGCTGATGATTCAATCCCTCATCATGCATATTTAAGAAATATTGTGATTTGTACGCAGTATTGCATGTACTCAAGATGTGGACGTCTATTCAATTTACACTATACATTGCTTTGTACTAGATTCGGACGTAACATGCACACATTTCCGTAACATGCAAAGATTTCAGTAACTTCTGCATGATTCGTCTTTCCAGGAAATGCGGAGTGCCGTATCACTTCCGCATGATATGTCTTTCCATAAAATGCGGAGTCCGCATCATACGTCTCTCCATTAAATGCGGAGTCCGCATCATACGTTTCTCCATAAAATGCGGAGCCAGCATCATTTGTCCTTCCATAAAATGCGGAGTCTGCAACATATGGCTTCCGTATTCCAATAATTCCGTACTTGAGGTTTCCTCATCAAACGGAACGTTTCAGTAGGGTACTTGGTGAGTTTGTCTCACTTTGTTACGACATGCGCCTTCTTTGTGCCCGGTCTGACCACACTTGGAACATTTCACAACCGTAGGGCTTGTAAAGTTAGTTCGACAGCTGTTCGCGCGATGACTCACTCGGTTACACAGAAAACATCGCGGAACACTTCCCGGTGCACGCTTCTTTTGTTCGGGTGCCGCATTCATCGAATCTTCGGGACACTCCTTCTTGACTTTGGCCAAATTTGTGCTACATTGCGCTTCCAAGAATTGGTCGGCCAACTCAAGCATGTCTTCAAGTGACTCAACCTTCCTCCCTTTAGAGTACAGCGACAGGCTTGGGTGGCAACTCGTAAGAAATCGCTCTCTAATTAGGAGCTCTCTAAGCTCATCATACTCCTGTGCTGTGCCTGAAAGTTCAATCTACCTGTCGAAATAATTGCTAAGTCGGGCGCCGTACTGCGTAGCCGTCTAACCATCAGCTGGTTTTCCTGTCCCAAATCTGTCCCGGAAACCTTCCACAGTAAATCTAAATCGCTTCAGTAAAGCAGCTTTCACCTTCAAATACTTGGCTGCATCGGTCGGCGTCAATCTACCGTACACACTTAGCGCTTCGCCACTCAAGCAAGTATTCAAAGCAGTTGCCCATTGATGTTCCGGCTAATTCTGGCTCCTTGCAATTGTCTCAAATCTGTGAAGATACGCCTCAAAGTCGTCCTTCCTTTCATCAAACGCTACGAGTAGCTTGCTTGGGGTAAAGCGGAAGCCATGGTCTTCCCGTTCGCTGCTTTCAACTAGCTTGGACGGAAGTTTCACGTCGTTGTTGCAAACAGAGCAGCTCGAGTTCCATCTCGTGCTGCCGCTGCTGTTCCCTTTCAGTCATCTCCGCTTCTTTTTCTTTTTTCGCCCTCCCAGCTGCCAGCCTTTCTCTCTCCAACTCAGCTGCTTTTTCAGCTTTGGCTCTTTCGACCGCCAAACTTTCTTTTTCCAGCTAAGCTGCCTTTTCTTCTTTGGCCCTCTCTTTTTCTTCTTTTTCCTTCTGGGTGACACACTTCCGTTGTTCGGCACCAGAAAGACTCATCTTCTCACCAACTTCTAGTAGCTTGAGCTACTAACTTTTCGAGATCCATTGCGTCTCGCAAATAAAATTCTAGCCATGTGCACAAGGTATCTGCCAACTCAGTGTATCGAAACACTCTCCTGCACTCGTTAACGAGAACACTGAGCAACACACAAAATCGTTCCGATAGCACTATCGACAACTCGAGGCTCTTTCTCACTACTTTGGACACACTGTGCCCAAAAAAGGTCCTTTTGTGGACGCCAGATTAATTGTCACAGGTCCCATTAATTAGGGAGGCGATGGCCGGGATAATTCCAAAGGCCTAAATATTGGCCCCCCGAACTGCACCACGAAAGTGTGGACAATTTAGAAGTGGTCCTATTTGGCACGCCAGCGGACGCATGCTGTGGCCCAAAGAACAAGTCAGAGCCGAGAGCTGATAAACGAAACAAATTATATTCTCAATTCTGGCACAACAAATCGATACCAAAATATGCACACTTGACAATAGTTGAATACGATATGTCACCAATAAACAACGTACTACACAGTACAATCAGCCACCCTCGAAACAACGGACACATACAATACGCACTCCAATGCAGTCGCATGCATCGAACAACCAAGACACTTAAAGACTAAAGAGTTCGAGAACTTATTCAGTCCAAAGTCCTTGGAACAAAAGTCTGAATGATACTCTTCCGCAAATCACTCACTCAAAGTCCAGCGCTGTTGTCGTTCCACTGCCCCCGAAGTTTCTCTTCCAGGAAACCTCGCGTCTTCAATTGACCGCTCTCCAAGCACCAAACTTCTTCGCCGGTAACACGTCGGCTTCCTACGCGCAGCTGTTGCCACGCGTCTTCGCTGGCTGGCGGTAGACACACACTCCTGCCTGTAGCACGAGGCTTAACCCCTCAGGTGAAAATTCTCTTCTTCTCCTCCTTTGTCACTTAGGACAAAAGGCTTCGCCCACACTGTGGAAAGACCCTATGCATACTTGTGCAAAACTTTCATCTTCTGCCTACGCACACGGGCGCGAAGTTTCTTCTTCTGTTTTGTCCCTAAGGGCAAAACCTTCGCCCGCAGAAACGGTGGAGACACCCCACGCAAACTGGCACTTACTTCCTTCTTCTCCTTTGTCACTGAGGACAAAAGGCTTCGCCGACAACGCGGAACACCCTACGCGCACTGGCGCGAAATTCCTTCTTCTTCTCTGTCACTGAGAACAAAAGGCTTCGCCGACGACACGGCGGAAACACCCTACGCACACTGGCGTGAAATTCCTCCTCCTAATCTCCCTTCTCCGCTGCTCACTTAAATGCCTTTCGCGCTAGGTTCCAGAAAATTCTCATCGTTTCGTTGCCGCGATGCACAGCTAGCACAGCCAAGCCTGGGGAAAGCGCGAGACGTTTTGAGGGCCGTTCGCGACTCATGATGCAACTCTGCATCACCACGCCCATATCCCTCGAGAACCTTCCGGGGCTTGCTCGGCCGCCGATGTAAGGAGGATGGTCGGCGAGACTACGCTTCCGATGGGGCAGAGACGCACGCCCGAGGAGCCTTTGAATGCTGGTTTTCTTTTTTTTATCGTTGACCTTGAGGCGCCTCTCTGCGCTTGGAATCATTACTGTCGCTAGAATTCAGCGGCACGCGCTTTTTCGGAGCGTTGTTTGTGACACCACCTCAAAAACATTTACGACGAGCAAGACTTTAGACCGGACTGGTACTCCATTTTAAAGAACTGTTTGACCTCACCCCTTTTTTGTTTGCATAAAACGATGCGAAGAACTCTCCACGTGAGGAACTCACGCTGTGCTAGCCATTGAGTGTTTATGAGTAACGCTTGAGCGCATATTTTCGCGATTTGATTGTACTTGTGCTCGCTTAATTTTGTCTTTATTGCGCAAATACTTTAATATTTACCATGCACAAAATTTTCTCGTGGCGTAGTGGGTAGCGTACTCGGTTTAAAATTATAAAGTGGCGAGTTCGAATCCCGCCAGGCAGCGTTCTATTTTTTTTCTTTTTTAATTGTTTAATTTTGAATATGAATGCGCTGTTTTACTTATATATTTATTTATTTATGGCGAATGGGCACCTCTGTTTTAACCCTGTGCAGCCAATTTGTGCAGAGTACTGGGATCGCTCCAGCATCCCAGAACCTGCGCTGGGAGGTGCTGGTACCAGCACCATACTGGGCCCATAATCAGGCATGGCGCTGGACGCTGGTACAGTGACTCTGGTTTTTGCAATAGGGTCAGATATGGGTGCGCGTGAAAGAACCCCAGGTGGTCGAAATTTCCGGAGCCCTCCACTAAAACGTCTCTCATAATCATATGGTGATTTTTGAACGTCAAACCCCACATATCAATCAATCAACTCTATATTTATACGTATCTATATATATGAAAACGCAAGAAAGAAAACAATCCCAGAAAAAGAAAACCTCCGGCGTGCAGAATTGAACGAGGGACCTCTGCATCGTGAATGTGTGGCGTTAATCACTAAGCTACTGAGAGGTTTTTTTTCTTCATTGCCTGTCTTTGGCTCTCGTAAACAATACACAAATTAACAGATAATTACACAACACAATACAAACATTGTAAAAACCGTGGCTCAAATGTTGTGGCCACGCATCCGTTAACATGTTTTTATCGTCGATAATAATTAGACGCGCGGCAACCACTCTGGGGTGAATTCCTGCAACTTTTGTGCATCCACAAAATTTCTTATATATTCTTTGAAGTACTGGGTGGGCGCTCATGCATCTACATCAAAGTGCATGGCTGCCATCCTAGATTTCCAAATGCTATGAAGAGCCATAAGCATTATCATATCATACGGGGTACCAACGTCACTTTGTATTTGCAAATAGCGGATGCCATGTGCAGCAAGGGGGAAATCTTTTTTGACCGTGCGTTGAAGCACGTTCCAAAGAAAGACAGCATCCCAGCAGTCAAGGAATACATGCTCAATTGTCTCCTCCTTTCTGCATATTATGCAATGCGTGCCCCAAGGACATAAAACCCCTTCGCAGTCATTCAGGTTTTGACGGCCAGCGTACCAGTATGTAATTTAAAAAAGAAATTCTTAGCACCTGGCGGTATTTTCATCGCCTTGACGCGCTTTTGTACAGTGTGACCATGGCACACATTGTAAAGGGACCGATACAAAGGCACTAGTAAAAACACATCATATAGGTCCTTGTACAACTTTTTACGTTGGACTTGACTCAAGTATTCATGTGAAAGCCGCACTGACAGAAAGCTACAAAAAAGCACAACTTCGCGGAGAAAGCCATAAACACTACCGGGTACGCTGCCGGTTCAGACAACCATGTTAGGCAAGTGTTGCGCCAGGCGAAGTTGACAGACAGTGCGAAGAAATGGGCTGTTGACGTCTCTAAGGAAACAAAATTGATTGACTGCCTGTCTGCAAAACAAATGCGACAAGCCCAGTCCCCCATTTCGCACTTGAATAAATAAATTGGTCCGACTTGAACTTTCCCAAGGCGGTTCCCATACGAAGACAGCGAACACACGGTGAACATGAACTTTCTCAAGACGGTTCCCGCACGAAGACAGCGAACAAACGGTGAAATTTTTGGATGTTTACCCTTGAAGTGTGTAAGACTTGTAAGATATACCAAATTTTACTCACTAAGAATATGTTGTAAATTGTTGCTTTAGAAAACATAGACCGATTCCAGCCATTCCACTGGTTCACTCTTTCCCACAGGTTATCCACTTGGCTCCTCCAGTACAAATCGCTGTCTTATTAGCATTCGAGGGCGGCACCCAAGTATTTCACCGGTGTCGGAACAAACCTCATGCTGGCAAAACTGTCTGGGGTTTCTGCCCGGTCACCGTGCCAAAAGCCAAGGCATGGATGGATGGATGCTATGAGCGTCCCCTTTATAACGGGGTGGTGACAAGTATGCCACCAGGCTCGACAAAAAAAAAAAAACCTTTTTTTTCTTTTTATGTTGGCCCAATGCCTCTACTTCGATAAATTCTATCTTAATGGAAAAAAAGGTAAATTTTCAGCTTAAGTTCTCTGCCATTTACGGCACACTGTCCATATTTTATTTTTCCAATATTTATTTTTGTCCTTTCTCTCTAATTTTCTGCCACCAATACTCTAACCGTCTCTTACTTATTTCAATCGCGGGTGTGTTCAGCTTTCCATTGTTGTCCCTAAAACCCAAGGCTTCCTGTAGGCTCGTGCCCAAACGTACACCTGGGTGGATATCTCCACATTCAATCAGAACATGCTCCGCCGTTTCCTTATCTTTCCCGCAGCATGTGCATTGTTCTTCTTCTTTACTGAATCTTGCTTTATAACTACGCGTTCTAAGGCAACCCGATCTCGCTTCAAACAGTAAAGCGCTTCCCCTTGAATTATCGTAAAATGCCTCCCTCCTTATTTCATTTTTGCCCTTTCGGTAGTTACTCAAAGCCGGTTTTTTCTCCATAGCTGCCATCCAGTAAATCCTCTCCGCCTCCCTGACTTTTCCCTTAACGCTCCTTGTTGACATACGGCTTACAATACCAGCCGTATACTTACTAGTGAGTCTTCTAGTTCTTTTTCTCCACTGTGTGTCCACGCTCTTCCTATACAAATAACGGAACACCTTCTCTGCCCATCTACTCTCCTTCATATTTCTTAGCCTTTCTTCGAACCTTATTTTGCTCTGCGCTTCCCTCGCCTCAAAACCTGCCCACCCCATATCGCCCTTTACAGCCTCGTTTGTCGTTAATCATTTGCATTTTCCCCAGTTTACATTTCCCCCAGTTTACATTTCCCCAGTGCATTTTCCCCAGTTTACAGCGCTGCCACTTGCAGCACACAAGTTAGTAACACATTTGACAGCCTCTGCTATGCTGTCAGAGTCAGCGCGAAAAATGGCAATATTATCCGCATAAGCCAACAGATGGGACTTCAACCTCGTGCAGCTTAAACCCACGGACACAGTCATTCCCCATGACACTCAAACAAAAGGACTCTATGTACAAACAAAACAATAGTGGTGAGAGAGGGCAACCCTGACGGACTGAACGCTTGAACGGGATGCGCTCCCCACCGCCTTGTTAATGATTAGCCGCGTTGAGCAGTCTCGGTACGCCATGGCAACCCCCTCTTTGATTATTTTCCCTCAATTCACATAATCTAGGATTCACAGCAGACTTTCATGAGGCACCCTGTCAAAAGCCTTCTCGAGGTCAGTTTGCAGCATTGCCACTCGCGCACCAATAGCATCGCAACATTCGAGGATGCTCCGTGCTGCGTGTTCATTAGTGAGGATATTTCGACTTTTAATGCCGCACGTCTGATGCGGCCCCACGAGCTCCGTAATGACTGTTTGCAACCTTTTAGCTTGGATTTTTCATGAATATCTTCTAATCTCCATTAGTGAGGCACATTGGGCGGTAAGAAGATACTCTGCGCAGTGCAACAGGGTCTCCCGATTTTGGTATAAGAACAGTGTGAGAGGATGAAAAGCAGGCGGGTAATATTTTCAGCTCAAACACCTCATTATAAACGTCGGCTAAGACTGGTGTTATTTCTAACTTGAAACACTTTAAAAGGCAGAAGTTAGACCATCAGGGCCAGGGGATTTCCCTGACTTTCAATGGCACTGTTAACTTCCTCTTCCGAAATGGGTTCTTCCAATATTTCTTTTGTATTATTGTCAAGCTTTGGCATCAGCGTTAAAAACTCTTTTTTAAAGTGATTGACATCAACTGAGCTGGCGGCGAATAAACCATTGAAGTGCTCAAAGAAAGCACGCTCGATAACATCTGCGACATTGCTGATTTTCACCCTCGTGTTCAATTTCTGTTATCTGATTACGTCGCGCATGCCACTTTTCTGAGCCCAACGCCCTTTTTGACGGTGCTTCTGCCATTATCAGTTGCTCGGCCCTTGCCCGAACCATAGCACTGCTGTATCTTTCGATATCGAACCGTTACATTTTTTACATTTCGATGCGCGAATATCGTCAATACACATGCCGGGCATCCTACATTCTTCGTTTAGCAATTTGTCCAGGTTTCTGCGCATGTGCTTTTCTTCTGCTCCTTTTTTTCTGCCTATAGCGCTCGAGCGCTCCAAAGCCTTCAATTTAACGACCTGTTTGAAGTTCTCCCATTTTTCTCTAAACGTCTTTTTACTGAGAACTTTCATTTTTTCAACTTCCGTCATTACTTCCGCCATAAATTTTTCATCACTCAGCAGATTCGAATTCACTTTCCATAGTTGCCACTCCAAGGCCCTTTTCGTTTCTTTCATGCTAGCTACTACAAAGCTAACCAGGCAGTGGTCACTAAATGTAACGGCGTTAACACGGTATGCTTTGCAAAGCGGCACCAATTCAACACTCACGTACACGCTATCTAGTCGGCTGTGGTTGGCTGCCTGAAAGTGGGTGTACTGCATAGTCCCGCCACCACCGAGACATTCTACCACATCCTCCAAACCATGTTCCCTTACTGTATCGCTTAAGACAGCGGTGCTTGCATCCCTGTAATGTCGTTCGCAAGTTTTGTCTTTGGCTGAAAGGACGCAGTTGAAATCACCAATAATGATAAGGAGCCTATTACACTGGGTATACTGCTTTAGTTGTTCGAAAAATATGCGTCTTTCGTCGGTGACAGTCGGTGCGTACAAACATATTATGCACCATTTCAAACCTGAAAACAAAAGATCACAAACAATGAGCCGACCAGACGGACATGACGTTAAGGCTTCTATTTTGGTGCCCAGGCTCCATCTGACGAACAACACACAGCTGGAAGAAGTCCCTATGGCTTGACTAGCTCTAGCGGAATACCACGGCAAGAATTGGCGCACCATGCCCCCAGTTTCATCGTCGCCATGGACTTTAGTCTCTTGGACTGCCAGGATGCCAAGGTCGAGGTCACTTACTAGTCGATAAAGCTGACATTGTTTTCTCCGTGAGGCCAGGCCACGCACATTTAAAGTGGCCACACGGATTGAATTTTCTATTTGCACCATTGTAAGGCTGCGAAAAACCCAGGAGCATGGCGCTTACCTTAGAATTGCAATTCCTTCCTGAATGCCTTGTCCCAGTACAGTCTTTAAGGTGGCGAAGGCGGCGTTTCCGCCGTCTTGCGCTCCGTCGAAATGTTTGGCCGTGGCCGAAGGACAGACCACCGAGCGGGAGACGTTTTGGCGGGTGGTTCGTCCGGCGTGGCAGCAGTGGTGCCCTTCTCTTTTTTCCCTGCGTCACGGGGACGCTTCCCCGTCACAGAGCCACTGTCGCTTTCAATCCCAGTCATCGGTTACGCCTCAGAGGGGGTCTCGTCTGCTAAGCCAAAAAACGTGTCGCCGGTGCTGCTTGCATCCATCTTTTGCTGCTTTCTTCTACGCCTTCGTATGGAAGCCCAGTACGTCACTTTCCTGCGCTGGTCCTGTCACACTGGCATATGTCTTCGCGCAGTCGTCGTCTTCGTGGCCGAAGCGGCGACAACGACTGCAGCGGGGTATTCGGAAGTCGCGACGTATGTGACCGGTACTCTTGCACCGTAGGCACAACGGTGCACGGCCCGGAATGACAACGAGAGTCAACTCTCCGGGAATCTTGAGCTGGTGCAGAATGTCATACACCCTGACGTCGGAGTGCAACTTTAGTCCGACAGACCGCGTCGTTGAGCCCTTTTCAGTGATGCCCGGTGCTCTCCACTTCTGCAGCTTCACTTCGAGTACTTTCCCATAGGGAGTCAAGGCAACACGCACACCTTCATCGGTCACGCCGTGCAGTAACCAGTGAAGCGGCAAGCGAACCTCGCGGTTATTTGGGTCAGTAAGCAAACATGGGCGATCCTTTACCTTCACATCGACGGCGGAGAGCAACTTCCGAGCAGCCTCAGCCCTCGTCAGCGTCACAGCTCATACGATGGATGGATGGATGCTATGAGCGTCCCCTTTATAACGGGGTGGTGACAAGTATGCCACCAGGCTCGACAAAAAAAAAACCTTTTTTCTTTTTTTTTAGATGCGGAGCATCTTATACTCGCGCCTTGTAGTGCGCCGTCCGCGCCGTCCGCACCGCTTCTCGAACATTCGACAGCTGACGCGCGCGCATGCGCCGTCGCGCCGTCGCCCACTCTTTCACCATCTGTGCATCCCTTCCTCCTCTACACACCGCGCGCGCTTCACTCCTCCACCATCTGTGCACCCTTCCTCCTCTACACACCGCGTTCGACCTCTACAATTCTCCTGATTCTCCAGTGGACGCGCATGTGGCGTCGCGCTTCGAGAACATTCAACAGCTGACAGTGCATGCGCCGTCGTGCTGTATATATACTCAAGGTCGGCGCTCGCTCGCTCAGTTGCCGCTCGTCGGTTGGTTTGTACGGCGCGTCCACGTCCAAGGTCGCGGTGAAATGAATTCCAACGAGTCCACAAACACAATGATCGACGTCCCTTCGACCAGCGCCGCCCTTTCGCATACGTGTGTACGTGTTCACTCATTTAACACCCCCTCCTACAACCACGTTAACCAATTTAGCCATCGACCCAAGTAAGTCGCAATTTAACACCCCATTTCACAACCACGTTAACCAATTTAGCCATCGACCCAAGTAAGTCGCACTTTAACACCCCGTTAACCAATTATATGGTCCGCATCCTCCTCAGTGTTCCCCCGAGGGAAGCTGCGGGCAATTTTTTTATGTTGGCCTAATGCCTCTACTTCGATAAATTCTATCTTAATGGAAAAAAGGTACATTTTCAGCTTAAGTTCTCTGCCATTTACGGCACACTGTCCATATTTTATTTTTCCAATATTTATTTTTGTCCTTTCTCTCTAATTTTCTGCCACCAATACTCTAACCGTCTCTTACTTATTTCAATCGCGGGTGTGTTCAGCTTTCCATTGTTGTCCCTAAAACCCAAGGCTTCCTGTAGGCTCGTGCCCAAACGTACACCTGGGTGGATATCTCCACATTCAATGAGAACATGCTCCGCCGTTTCCTTATCTTTCCCGCAGCATGTGCATTGTTCTTCTTCTTTACTGAATCTTGCTTTATAACTACGCGTTCTAAGGCAACCCGATCTCGCTTCAAGCAGTAAAGCGCTTCCCCTTGAATTATCGTAAAATTCCTCCCTCCTTATTTCATTTTTGCCCTTTCGGTAGTTACTCAAAGCCAGTTTTTTCTCCATAGCTGCCATCCAGTAAATCCTCTCCGCCTCCCTGACTTTTCCCTTAACGCTCTTTGTTGACATATGGCTTACAATACCAGCCGTATATTTACTAGTGAGTCTTCTAGTTCTTTTTCTCCACTGTGTGTCCACGCTCTTCCTATACAAATAACGGAACACCTTCTCTGCCCATCTACTCTCCTTCATATTTCTTAGCCTTTCTTCGAACCTTAATTTGCTCTGCGCTTCCCTCGCCTCAAAACCTGCCCACCCCATATCGCCCTTTACAGCCTCGTTTGTCGTCTTCCCGTGAGCACCCAACGCGAGGCGTCCCACAGTCCTTTGATTTACATCCATTCCCGATTGCACCTCTGCCCTCATGCACACCACTGAGTTCCCAAAAGTAAGCCCTGGAACCATTACACCCTTCCACAGACCTCGAAGCACCTCATACCTATTGTATCCCCACAACGCTCTGTGCTTCATTATTGCCGCATTCCTCTTTCCTTTTGCTGCCGAGGCTTTTTCCTGTACCTCCATGTATCTATCACTCTCATTTACCCATACTCCAAGGTACTTGTATTCACTTACCCTCGGTATTTCTTGGCCTTGTATGGACACCGTCTGATCACAGGGATCATTGAATACCATCAATCCACACTTCGTTACACTGAATCCTAGTCCAAGAGCTTCACCTTCCCTTCCGCATATATTCGCCAGCTGCTGTATATCATCTCGACTGTCCGCAAATAAGACGATATCGTCCGCATAAAATAAACCTGGAAGCTTCTGCTCAATCATCATGCCGCCCTGTTTGTGTGACAGATTAAAACCAATGTTGCTACCTTCTAGCGCTTTTTCCATACTCACCATGTACAGCATGAATAACAGCGGGGACAAAGGACATCCCTGTCTCAGACCCCTGCTAACCTCAACGTTCTCTTTGCTACGCATTCCTTCCCACTCTATGCAAACTGTATTTTCTCGGTATATCTCCCTCAAAAGCTGTATACAGTCGTCGCCCATGCCCATTCCTTTCAATATATCCCACAAAATTTCCTGATTAACGTTGTCGTATGCCCCAGTGATGTCTAGAAAAGCCACGTACAAGGGCCTATTCTCTATTTTAGATATTTCTATACACTGAGTGAGAACAAACAGGTTATCGTCTAACCGCCTGTCGACTCGAAATCCGTTCTGGAGTTCTCCCAAAATATCGTTATGTTCGGCCCATGTTTCTATTTTCATTTTTACTGCTTGCATCGCCAACCTGTATAGTACCGATGTAATGGTTAGTGGTCTATACGAGCGAATCTTCTCCTTTTCTCCCTTGCCTTTATAGATTAAGTTCATTCTACTTTGTCGCCAACTGTCCGGTATTTGTCCGTCCTTTAAGCTTTTTTCTACTGCTTTTAACAATGCTTCTTTAGTGTTATGTCCTAGTTCGTTAATGAGGCTAACGGGAATCCCATCTAAACCCGCGGCAGTGCACTTTGGAATTTTTCCTTCGGCCTTTTTCCAGTTGAAATTATCAAGTACTAGCTCTTCCTCTGTTGCTTTCTCCGCCACACTTTTACTCACCGGGGAGATCCCCTGGACGCTCTTTTGAAACGAATCGGCTGTTACCTTTTGGATGTAACCTAGCGCTTCGTACCCTTCCAATTGATTTCCTCCTTCATCTAGAATATGTTGTTGCGTTGTGACAGACTTCCTACCTAGCGCCTTTATGTGGCTCCAAAAAATCCTAGGCGCGGCCTCCTTTTTTTCGTGTATCTCTGTCATCCAGCGTTCACTTTCACCTTTAATTTTTGCCTCTACCAATTTCTGTACAAGGGATTTTTTCTCTAAATATATTTCCCATATTTTTTTGACTTCGTCCTGCGGCCGCTTCTCCTTTTTTGCCTTTCTATGCTCCCGTGATGCTTCGCGTCGCTTCTCGATCGCCTCCCGGATTTCCTTGTTCCACCAACTTTTTGGCTTCCTTTTTCCTTTCCAGCAAACAGTTTTCTTCTCTTTCCCTATCTCCTTCGTCATTAGATGTAACAGCTCACTATACTCCCAGTCCTTGCCTGGTATTTCGCCTACTTCTTCCTCGACTCTTGCGGCTATATTTATTATTTGTTTGTCATTTAAATACGAGCTGCCAGACTTTGATTCCATGCTCATATTTTCAGTTTCGTATCCCATTTGTAATGTTATTCGTTTATGATCACTACCCAAGCTGTTAATGCCTTCCTCGTCTATCCTCATTTCTGTCAGTTTGTGGTGAATTCCTTCAGTCATGAGACAATAATCAATACTTGATTGCTTGTTTCCGACTTCCCATGTGATCTGGCCGTCACATTTAGGCCCCGTGTTAACTATCTCCAGACTATGTTGCTCGCAAAGATCTAGTAATAACTTCCCATTGGTGTCTGAATATCCGTCAAGGTCATGTATGTGGGCATTCATGTCCCCTAGAAGGATGATTTCGGCCCCATTACCAAATTCCTTAATATCCGCACTCATGCAATCCACTATCTCCTGATTCTTTTCTCTGCAGTTATTCCCCGTCCACAAGTAGGCTACCCCTAGCCACGTTTCCTTTCCACCTACTGTGCCCAGAACCCAGAGGTGCTCTGAACACGTCTAGTTCATTTGAGACGCCCCCAACGCCAAAACGTCGTCGAGCGCACCAAGCTTGGCGAAAGTGTCCCGGTAATCTTCGACGTGATAAGGCCGGGCTCTCGAATCACCATGCATGAAAACGGTATTTGCAGCGTTACGTCCGGAAGGCAGATTGAGCAGAATCACCTGATAATCGTCGGCGCTAGGCGCAAAAACCCTGTTACCACGGCCCATTCGGGCCGCTGAAGCTGTTCCGTCTGAGCCGAACATTCCGCAACCGTATCGCTCGAAAGCCGGAAGTGAAAATGAGCTACTTAGAGGTACCTCCTTCAACGTTCAAATGACAAGCTATTCATATCTACCACTTTTCGCTGTTGGCGGGCATCTGGGGAGGAAAATATCGTGTTTTCAGCATTATTAGCAAGATGGCGCAGTGAGCACACGGCGGGTCTCATCTCTCACACCTACCTTGGCCTGCGTAGAGAATAAGGGAGTGTATATGCTCGATCGCGCGCCCTTATCTTGCAGTGGGGAGAATCGTACATCATGGCTAGCCTTTGAGTTTCGTCAAAATCTTTTGTTGCACTTACCGGGCCCAGAATGGTCACTGCAATCGTTGGACAGCCTCCGTTTGAAAAAGGGCGCGCTTTTCAGGCACGGCGAAGTAACAACTGAGACGCTTATGCGCGCTCATTTGCACCTGTTAGTACGTTTAGTGCATTTTTCGTGCGCGAGAAACGCGGGGCAAATTTCGATCTGCTTGCCATTCTGTGCATGACCTTCCAATTTATTGCTATCGCGTTCATTCGTTCGCCTTTCCGGCAAAGCTGTGGCGTTCAATAAGTCTGCACCCCCGCCACGGTGGTCTCGTGGCTGCGATACTCGGCTGCATCCGCAGCTCGCGGGATGGAATCCCGGCTGTGGTGGCTGCATTTTCGATGGAGGCGAAATTGCTATGGAACCGTGCGCTCAGACTTGGCCACACGTTAAAGAACTCCAGGTGGTAGAAATTTCCGGAGCTCTTCACTACGACGTCTTTCATAATCAAATGGTGGTTTTGGAACGTTAAACACCACATATCAATCAATTGTTCAATTAATGATGCTGATGATTGTGTTTATTGATCAATATTATTGATGTCAGAGCTCTCAACAAGCGTTAAATATCGTGCTACCAGGCACTGCGCCTATGCGTAGCATCAGCGGCACCACCGCCAGACACGAAACAAGCCGCACAGGATCGCGCGGAAACGAATGATCGTGCAGATCACCACTACCGCTGGAAAACGCTGCATCCGGTCAGTGCTACCATAGGAGCCAGGGGAGCGACGTCACCAGTGAAACTTCCTTTATATCTGGTGCTGCTGGACAAAATCTTAAGTGGGCCCGGTGAAAGCGCAGTCTTCATCACTCTGAACATGCCTTCTTTATTGTGCTTCCAGGTAAGTTACTACTGCTCATACAAGAGTGATCATCGAAGAGATTCGGTTGTGCCGTGCCCACATAGACAATTGTTAATTACAGCGTAATTAACAATTGTAAGCCTTTGCTTGCTCACGACGTTCAAGAAAACCCTGGTCCTGATGTCGCTAAGATGCGTTTAACACACACAGATGGACGGAAGCCTATATGAAGTGACTTGGCTGTTGTCATAAAAACAATAGATAAAACTGGTAAAAACATCGGATCGCTTACGGTCAGACTGCCTCGCCGGCGCGGAAGGCACAGCACAGACAAAGCGAAACCTAGAAGATCGGCCTTTCAGATTCTTTTCCATACACTAATTAGGTAACTGCTACAAGCACCCTTACCTTGTACCCACTACGGCATCATAATAAAGCTTTTTGGGCTGTAGGCCAGCATTTGCTATGCTATCTTTTGTCATTCTTCTGAGTAGCATGGAATCTGCAAAGCACTTGCATAGAATTTTGTGCCAATTTTTGATGCAGTGACTGACGACGACGAGGACTTATGCCTGTAGTGAATATGGGCCACAGTTATTAGGTGAACATTAACAAGCTTTTGTAATGGTTTGGAGCACTGGATGGCCCACTCATTACGCTACTTCAATTGTCCGACGACTGGTTGTTCTTTCGCGGTTTTAAAACGCGTTATAGGTCGTAATAATGTGATTGTTTTCCCGACATCATGCCTGCCTAAGTCAAGTTTGCCAAAACGTCCTAAGCACCGGCGTGGCTCAGTAGTAGAATACTGGGCTGGCACCTAGCTGACTCGGGGTCGAGTCCCATATTGTCATGGGTTCTAGCTTTTTTTTCTAGTTTCTTTCGATGTAGTTACGGACATAGGCCGTGGCAGTGGTGGTGACCTGTGTCCTATACGGCGTCGTGCATGACCCGAGTGTTCATCTTATAACAGATTTTGCTGTGAAATACATTAAGGACGTAACCAATGTGACTAATGCCATGAATAGTTCAAACACAATCCTGAGGGAACGGAAGGAAGCTATCGAAGCGCACGAAAAAAAAAGCTGGTGGAACTAAAAGACCACAATAGAAAATATATTTATGCGTTTCGAATCAATGAAAGCAAATACGAAAATTATGAAATTCTTGATTAAAGAGTGGTTGCTTAAGGAAGTCATAGAAGACAAGCTTGAGATACGTTGTTCGACTGTAGTACGAATAAATAGATCGAGAAGGGCATAATCAAACCAACCAGTCATTGCAAAATTACTTGCAAAAACAAGACGTCCTACGTAAATAAGAAAAGTTGAAAGAAACTCGTATATTTATTCAAAGCAAAGTATCGGTTGAAACACGAAGCAAACTAAACAGCCTGTGGCTAAGTGCTAAATATTACAGAGAGATGAAAGAGTATTTATTGTGTGAGTGAGAGGCTTCGTGTGGATCAATCATTCTAGGTCTGAATCGATGCACTAGGCGAACGTGTTTTGGCAACGCAAACAGTGGATGCGCAGGATGACAGATAGCTATACCAAGATCCGAGGAAACTGCGCATTCTCTCTCTGAATGCTACAAGTACTGTGAATAAGATAAACAATATTGACACATATTGCAACAGGGTAACACAAACAATAGTTTTATTTAGAGGCAAACTTGTGCCCAGAAAACAAAGAAGCAATAAATGCCTTCGCTAAAGAGTGCCACAGGAATGTCTCTTTCGAACACTTCTCTGACAACCAGCAGATCAGGCCACTGTAACGAGCCCGAGTACGAGGAATATGTCTTGCGGCACCGCATTAAGTTCACGCAGGCGCGCGATAATGTAGACGCTTGCATAGCGGCTCGGTGGTTCTCCTGGTAGAAACCCTCATTTTAAGGCAGTGGTCAAATAATAGTGACATAGTCGTACCAACAGGTTACAAGTTATGCAAACGTGATAGAGGTTGAAGATAAAGAGGTGGTTGTGTTGCGGTTGCGGCGAAAAAAAATGCAGCTAAGAATTCTATGGACCATATTCCGAACCACGAGACCTTATTTCAAAATGTAACATTATCAGGCTTCACATTCTGTCTTTGTTCAGTTTATCGACCACCTGATGCTGCTGATTGTTAATTTGAGAAATTTTGTGAATTCCTGTTTTCAAAGCGAATTGAAGATATCATTATCACAGGTGATTTTAGTTTGCCTGACTTGGATTGGAAGCGATATATTTCGAAAAATATATACCCTGCAGTGTGGGAATGAATGTGCTTCTAGCTATGAATCTCGGCTCCTGCTTCAAGCGACAGAATCACCTCATCAGAATACATACGTGATTTTTAACGTGCTGATGACAAAAGCATTCTTCATTAGTGGGAAAGCATACTAGTATATTGTAGGCATTCATTAAGCACATATACTATCTTTACACTTGTTCATCATCAGGAGTGGTCGTCATCTTCATCTGCTGTGGCGACTTGGCTTGCCTGAGTTCTGTGCTTTGAGTGCGGTCGCTTCATCGTGTCTTCTGGGCCTAGTAAAGATTGCCTTCACCGTTGCATCACAAGTGGTGGAGTGTGCTCTGCGATCTTCCATCCTCTCCCAGCCCGCTTTACCCCCTGGAGCTCCGCTCAGGTCGTCTTCTTTGCCAGGTATCTGGTAACATGCCTCAGGACAAGCCAACCGACGCTTCTGCATCTACCTTCACGGCCTTGGCTACCGCGGCCTATCCATCGTGGATTATCACCGCGCACCAGCGTGAGCCACCCACGTTTGCCGGACTTCGAGGTGAAAATGTGGAGTATTGGTTCAATCGAGCGAGCTCCACTAACAACTGGGATGATCGAAGGATACCAAGCTTTGCCGTGTTTCTTTTTATCTGACAGGCGTTGCTAAAACATGATATTTCAACCATGAAATGGACATGACGGGCTGGACACATTTCAAGCAACAGCTTCGCCGAATTTTCGGCACCCCGGCGGTTTGTTCAGCTGTCGCGAAGAAGACACTGGATGCTCGCAAGCAACAATGCGGTAAGTCTTACACCTCGTACATAGAGGATGTGGTTGCTCACTGTCACCGTTTCAGCACGTCTATGTCTGAATCAGAGAGAGTTCGTCATCTACTGAAAGGGATCGGCACGGTCACGTTCAATGCCTTGGTCATTGAACGTGACTCCCAACGGTTACCACCGGACAGCGCTAAAAATACCACCACGACTGATGCCTCATTGCGTGCTACGATCCGGGCGACTATACGGAAAGACTTGCAATCTTTCGGCCTTTCAATGACACCATGTCCACCCTCCCTCCTCCAACGCTCCTTTGCACGACGTTATCAAAGAGGAGTTGGCGTCCATGACCGGGCCAGCGTATGTGGACTCTCCGGTACCTCGACTCCAGCCGTCGTACGCACAAGTCCTCGCTAGTTCACCACCCGTCATACAACCGATGCCCGCACACTCGACGCCTGTCCCACAGGCTTCGTTAACTACGAGTGCGTCTAGCCAGGCCTTTCACCCACCATGGCGCCCATCTCGTCCGATCTGTTATTACTGTGGCTACCGGGGCAACATTGCACGCTTCTTTCGGAAGCGTCAGCAGGGCGAGCGTCGTAGATTTGACCCCTATGGACGGGATAATGCGACAAGTGGGTCCGCTTTCCAACGTCGTCCTTATGATCCGCCGTTACGTCGCTCACCGTCTCCAAGAGCGACAAACGCGCCAACCACTTTTTACCACCCTACTAGACGCCGCTCACCATCACCCCTCCGCCGCTCCACGTCTCCATTGCGACCTGTCTCACAATTCACCAACCAACGCCCGGAAAACTAACCTCTGCAGCTTTTGCAGGGAAAGCTGCATCGAACAAAAAGACAGAAATTCCTCCAGTGCGTCCATATAATACGATATATGTTTTAATAGAAGGTGTGTACGTTGACGCTTTAATAGACACTGGTGGTTGTTTGTCTGTGATTGATCGTTCCTTGTGGTCACGTCTGCGAAAAGTCACAACCCCTTATGACGAACCTACACTGCTCGCTGCTCAGGGGGACGCCATTAGACCTGCCGCTCTGTGCACCGCCCGTGTTTTCATAGCTGGTCTTCTCCATTTTGTGCAATTTGTCGTGCGGAGTTCGTGGGCCCCCCAGCTTATATTAGGCTCGGATTTTCTGTCTACGGCGAACGCTTCCATCTGCTGTCGAGAAAATGTTGTTCATATGACGGAAGCTGACAATGCCCTTATACGGATGACAAGCCCGTTCACTTGCTCGCTGTGGAAAATACCGAGCTACCACCTGGCCGTCAGCGAATGGTCACCATCACTTTTAATGTGATAAACTCTAATGACGTGTTTGTACAGCCATCTGCACGCTGTCTCGCAAGAGGTATAGCACTTGCTTCAGGTCTAGCGCGGTTCCACGATGGCCCCGGACTCCTCTACGATACAAACCAGACGTCTGAGAAAATTCTCATTCCTAAAGGCACCACAATGGCTTGTGTTACCCAATGCCAACCTGTCTCTGTTGTCCCGCTTATGCCAGCGTGTTCAGACCTTCCTTCTATTGGACGTTCATCAAGCGTTTCTGCTCTTGCTGCGACTATTAGTCCAGAGCTGACCTTCTCACATGCAGATAAGTTGCTTGCCTTGCTACAAAAGCATTGGAGTTTTTTTGATGCCCATTGCTCATCTCTGGGACAGACGTCCATTATTAAGCATCGTATCCAGACCGATGGTACTTCCATCGTACGCCGTTGACCATATCGCGTCTCTTCGTCCGAGCGGGAGGTCATTGAACGAAATGTAGCCTATATGCTGCAACGGATTATTATACGTCCTTCCGCGAGTCCTTGGTCATCCCCTGTTGTTGTAGTAAGGAAAAAAGATGGCTCCGTGCAATTTAGTGTGGACTATAGAGCACTTAATAGGATCACCCACAAGGATACTTGAACTGGTATAGCGCATTACGGGGAAGAAGAAACGGCCGAGCAGACCGACAGAAGAGGACAGAGCGCTAACTTCCAACTGAGCTTTATTGTCAAACTGCATCAAATATGTAGACTGGCGCAAGCATTCAAAACCACGCTAACTCAACGACAAGATAACACACAACATCACACCGTCACATATCACAGATTCATAGGCGGTTACTCTGATTAAGGAAGGCCACTTCATGTTCAGATAAACCCAAAGAAGGGGCGCTAATACACGTGCTGCCAGCTCTTGCTATACAATGCGCTTCTATAATTTCTTGAGTCAATTGTGACGGGTGCTTTTTTGTCACTTCACATTGGTCAAACATGGGGGTACATCCACAATCGCGGCAGTGAATTCCATTGTGGCCCTGGATTGCTTTGTGAGCATTATAATGGTGCTCTTTTAGCCTTTCATTAAGACAACGCCCCGTTTGGCCGAAATACCACATACCACATGAGAATGGAATCGCGTAAACAACCCCCACTACACACGGCACAAACCGGGCTTTGTGCTTAGTTGCGCAACCAGTCGTACGTGATTTGAGAGGGTTGACAGCTTTGCAAAGCCGTTGTAACTTATCCGGCGCTGAAAACACCTCTTTGACGCTGCATTTCTCCCCTATCTTTTTTATCCGGTGGGAAATGTCATGCACGTAGGGTAAAACTACGGGTCTTTTTCGGTCGTTAGATTCCGGCTGGGCCTCGGAGTTGCATCCTTTCTTTATCTGTTTTAATAGCTTTTCAGCTATAGATGCCAGTAGGATAGCTGGGTACCCAGCACTCAAAAGCCTTTCAGCTTGAGCAGCAAAGCTGCGATGCATGACATGATGACATGATTTCCTAAGAGGATTGATGAGGGAAAGATTTGTGATGCTGCGCTTAACTAACTTGGAATGGGAAGAGTCATAGGGTAAAAGGGGTTTTCCATTTCTAGGTTCAAATAGCCAGCACACATGGTCAGGTGAAAGAATTAAATTCAAATCTAAAAAGCGTAAGCTATTGTCTTAATTAAAGGCTAAAAGATGATGCCTTAATGAAAGGCTAAAAGATGATGCCTTAATGAAAGGCTAAAATAGCACCATTATAATGCTCTCAAAGCAATCCAGGGCCACATTGGAATTCACTGCCGCGATTGTGGATGTACCCCCATGTTTGAGCAATGTGAAGTGATAAAAAAGCACCCGTCACAATTGACTCGAGAAATTATAGAAGCGCATTGTATAGCAAGAGCTGGCAGCACGTGTATTAGCGCCCCTTCTTTGGGTTTATCTGAACATGAAGTGGCCTTCCTTAATCAGGGTAACCGCCTATGAATCTGTGATATGTGACGGTGTGATGTTGTGTGTTATCTTGTCGTTGCGTTATGGTGGTTTTGTATGCTTGCGCCGGTCTACATATTTGATGCAGTTTGACAATAAAGCTCAGTTGGAAGTTAGCGCTCTGTCCTCTACTGTCGGTCTGCTCGGCCGTTTCTTCTTCCCCGTAATGCGCTATACCAGTTCAAGTACGACGAACCAACTCGCCCAATCTTCAACACTCGTGGACCCACAAGGATGTTTTACCCATGCCGCGCATAGACGATGCTTTGGATTCCCTGCAAAGTGCCGAGTACTTCTCAAGCCTAAACCTGCGTTCGGGTTACTGGCCAATACCCATGCACGAGGACGGCAAAAAAAAGACAGCGTTTTCAACACCAGATGGGCTGTACGAGTTCAACATCATGCCATTCGGCCTTTGCAATGCTCCAGCAACATTCGAGCGGATGATCGACACAGTTTTACGAGGCTTGAAATGGAAGACTTGCTTGTGTTATTTAGACGATATTGTTATTTTCTCCTCAACTTTCCCTCAGGACTAGCAACAACTGGACGAAGTTCTCACGTGCCTTGCAAACGCAGGCCTTCAGCTGAACACCAAGAAGTGACGTTTTGCGAGCAAGACAAGTAAAGCGTTAGGCCACATCATAAGCAAAGACGGTATTCGTCCCTATCCAGACAAGCTTTCCGCTGTCAAACACTTCCCGCATCCTGAAAAATCCAAAGGTTTGCGCAGTTTCCTCGGCCTCTCTTCTTATTTTCGCCGATTCATTCGAGACTTCTCCTCAATAGCTTCACCATTGCACAAGTTGCTCTGATCAGGCGTCGCCTTTGTGTGATCTCCTGAATGTGAAGCGGAGTTTGCCCAACTGAAGTGTGCACTCACATCCAAACCACTCCTCTTTCATTTCGACGAAACCGCGCCTACGCTCCTGCATACGGACGCTAGTGGTGAAGGCATTGGTAAAATTCTCCTACAGCAAGACAAATATTCACGTGAGAAGGTCGTCGCATACGCGAGCTGTCCACTGACCCCTGCCGAAAAGAATTATACCATCACCGAACAGGAGTGCCTAGTGGTCGTATGGTCGATACAAATGTTTCGATCTTATCTCCATGGCCGCCACTTTACCGTGGTTACGGACCATCACGCCTTGTGCTGGCTCTCGACAATCAAAAACTTCTCCTGCGGCCTTGGTCACTGAATTCTTCACTTACAACATTATGACTTCACGAACACATACAAGTCGGGAAACAAACATCAAGACGCCGACGCACTTTCGCGTTGCCCGCTCTCTTCAGCGCCACTTAACAAACGGGCCACTGCCGCACTCGAGGAGCTTTCGACCGTCTCTTCCCTACATATTTCGTCCTTAGCTACTGTGGACCCAACTTCTCCATGTGAGTGTGAATTGTTCTTATCTCACCAACATGCTGACCCTTACTCTCACCGCATCATGGACCGCTTTGACGGGACTTGCCGGCCCCCTAACGCCCGTCTTCGCCGACAGCTGACGCAATTCAAGCTCAACAAGTGTGGAATTACAATAGGTATGATGTTGTGAGAGGAATATGGAAAGGGGTCAGGGTTCCTGGTCAGACGTTCGGCAATGCGCTCTTGTGCATGAGATCAGAAGTTCAAGCAAGATTAGAAATTAAGCAATGTGGAATAGGTAGGCTTGCCTTAGGAGATCACGGGAATACACCAAATCAGTAAGTACAAGGTGATATGATATGGACATCATTTGAGGGCAGGGAAGCTAGCAGCCTGATAAATTTTGAGAAGCGATTGAGAGAAATGGGGGAGGAGCGTTGGGCTAGGAAAGTATTCAGCTACTTGTACATGAAGAATGTCGATACAAAATGGCGGAAGCGAACCAGAAAAGTGACTGGTAAATACTTGGAAAACAGCAGGCGGCCAAACCAAAAAGAATTATCGGTTTAGAAGAAGGTGAAGGAAGCTGGGACCAATACACGGAGAATTGGCGTGATTAAGAAGTCCGCACTAGAAATCTATCGAACGTTTAAGCAGGAAATAGCCAAGGAAAGGATCCATGATAATACTCGGGGTAGTTCTCTACTGTTTGAGGCCAGGACAGGAGTATTGCGAACAAAGACATATCGGGCCAAATACGAAGGGGTAGACACGGTATGCAGTGCGTGTGGAGAGGAAGAAGAAGCTGCCGAACACTTGATAATCATGTTCTGTAAAGGGCTTCACCCTGTAGTTCAGGTTGATGGCCTAGTTTTTTAAAGCATTGGGGCTTAGGGACAGTGAGGGCAAAGTAGACTTTAAGCGGGTAGAATTAACGAGAAGGAGGTTATTTGATTGGTGGCTAAAGTCAAGGCCCGAGTGAAAATTGAACCCTTCGCTGCAAAGTACGAATCCTCAACCTCACTATTTAAGAAAAAAATTAATCTAGTTTTTGGTTCATTAGGTATAACGGCTTGGTGGCTCTAGCCACCGCCCGATCTAAAGGGTACAGCCATATCCATCCATCCATCCATCCAACCACGTCCTGTACCGTCCGTCATATCTACCACCCTGAAGGTCAACGTTGGGTGCCCGTTCTACCTCGCTCCCTTCGGGCTAAAGTCATCAAGACATATCACGATGACATGTCTGCTGGACACATGGGCTTCCAGAAAACGTATGACCGCATAAAATGTCACTACTACTGGCCGGGCTTGTCAACCTGTGTCGTGAAGAACGTTGCTTTTGTCAGCCCTTTGTCACCCTTTGTCAGCGTCGCAAGCTACCTACATCAACTCGAAGTGGACAATTACAACCCCTTCCGTGTCCCCTGCAACCATTTGAGGTAGTTGGCGTTAACCTGTGTGGTCCGCTTCCTATGACTGTCCCGGGCAGTCGATGGATAGTTACAGCTGTCGAGCACCTGACCCGCTACACCGAAACAGCTCCCGTGCCTTCTGCATCAGCTTCGGAAGTTGTTGACTTCATCCTTCGAGCAATAATCTTTCATCACGGAGCTCCTCGTGTGATACTGATTGACTATGGAAGAGTATTTCTTTCAGAACTCGTCGAAGAAGGGCTCAAGGCATCCGGCACTACTCACAAAACAAGCTCTATTACCATCCTCAGACGAACGGCCTGACTGAGCGCTTTCATCGTACCCTGTCAGATATGATAACGATGTATATCGAACCGGACCACAGAAACTTGTACACCATTTTGCCATTTGTCACTTTTGCGTATAATACCTCTATACCGCGCACAACCGGTTACTCGCCACTCTACCTCGTCCACGGTCGCTTCCTTTCTTCTTTCCTCAATGTTTCGTTCTTCTCTGCGCCCATTAAACCACGTTCATCTTCAAGTGAAGGATACGTGTCTCATCTACTTCATTGCTGCCAGCTGGCTCGCGTCAACACTGAAGCCAAGCAACAGGATCGCAAGCATGAATATGATGCCTCTCATCTTGCCGTGTCCTTCAGCCCTGGCGACGAAGTCCTCCTCCTTACACCTATTCGCACTCTCGGCCTGTGCGAGAAGTTTCAATTACGTTTCATAGGCCCCTACACTGTCTTGGAGCAAACGTCTCCTGTCAATTATAGCGTGGCACCCGTTCTTCTTTCAACGGATCGCCGTTGCCGGGCAGCAGAAATAGTCCACGTATTTCGCATGAAGCCTTTCATATGGCTTTCCTCTTCGCTTTAAACTGCGGCCAAGAACTGCGGTCAGGATGACCGCTTTCACGTGGGGGAGGGGGGGGGGGGAGAGTTAGTGTAGGCATTCATTAAGCACATATACTGCCTTTACACATGTTCATCACGAGTGGTCGTCATCTTTATCTGCTGTGGGGACTTGGCTTACCTGAGTTCTGTGCCTTGGGTTTGGTCACTTGATTGTGTCTTCTGGGCCTAGTAAAGGTTGCCTTCACCGTCGCATCACAATATAATGAGTGTAAATATGTTCGTCGCTTGTTGAACAGCCTCAAGAAAGCCCTAAATTGTGTACAGAACATTTGCTAGACATAAAAAAGAGTTTAAAATAGTCGTCTCAGCCCTTGGATTAGCTATAAGATTATTCAGACTAAACGAAAATAAAAACACTCTGTGTAACACAGCACCAAAACATACACTTTTCGAGTGCTTAGGCATTCTCTAACCACTAAGATTGATTAAGCCAAGAGCAAAGGTTTCAGGACCACACTACCGCAGTACATTAAGAGCGATCTAAAGAAGTTCCGGCGCTTTACTTCCAACTGCAAAGAATGCGTAAAAGATCGCGTATTTCACGGAAAACTAGTGAATTATGAGGTAAAAATAGGTCAGTGCTTAAAGACTATTTTTGGAGCGTACCTAAACAAAACGAAAATAAAAACACTGTGTAACACAGGACCAAACAAACACTTTTCGAGTACTTAGGCATTCTCTAACCACTAAGATTGATTAAGCCAAGAGCAAAGGTTTCAGGACCACACTATACCGCAGTACATTAGGAGCGATCTAAAGAAGTTCCGACGCTTTACTTCCAACTGCAAAGAATGCGTAAAAGATCGTGTATTTCACGGAAAACTAGTGAGTTATGAGGTAAAAATAGGTCAGTGCTTTAAGGACTATTTTAGGAGGGTACCTAATTTATATAGTGTTACAACAGCAGCATCTGTGCCAAATTATTCTGTTGGAGGCGTTCCTGTAGTGTTGGTCAAAGGTGTACTGAAAATGCTGCCTAATATCAACGCTGGGAAAAGTGCTGGAGTAGACGGTGTTATTAATTTATTTTGATAGTGCTATACAGATCAGCATTCAGAGTTCGCACGAAACGCACGAAACGTACTCACAGATAAAGATGAACGCGAAGAAGCGTCTCAGTTGCTACTTCGCCCTGTCTGTAAAGCGTGCCTTTTCAGCAAACGGAGGATGTGAAACGATTGCAGTGACCTTCGTGCACCCGGTAACTACAACAGAATACGTACGAGATGTACAATCCTCCCCACTGCAAGATGAGGACGCGCGATCAAACGCCCACTTATTCTCTACGCGGGCATAGTACGCGTGAGAGATGAGAGCTTCCGCGCGCTCACTGTGCCATCTTGCTGATAATGCTGTAAACACGATACTTCCTCCAGGAGATGCCGCCAACAGCAGTAAGTGATAGATATGAATATCTTGCCATTTGCATGTTCAAGGAGAAACCTTGCGATGGGTCAGTGGTAAGTCCTCGCATTCATATCACGGAGGTCCCACGTTTGATTCCGCGCGCCGGACTTTTCTGAATTTTTCTGCCTTGCTCATTCAATATTATATATATATATATATATATATATATATATATACAACAAGAAGTGGAGGACGGACAAACCGAAAACGTTTTATTTTTCCTACGTTTCAGCCGGGGACCGGCCTTCATCAGGGAAAACACGTTACAAAAATGCGCTTTTCTTAAGTAGGCATGGTACATCAAGGGCTCCTGTCACGTGAACTATCACTAATATGCACTATCTACTGTGACATGGTGAGTAATGAACAGCAGAGAATGTCAAAGCAATGTCAAAGAAAGATTATGAGAATGCATGAGCGGTGTTTACATCAAGTAGATCACATGAATAGCAGTTTGAAAAGTACAGTAATATCTACAAACAAAACTATCAAACCCATACAGCAAATCACACGCACAAAAAAGACAAAAAGTATAGCAGAAAACGCTCAAATGGAACAAGATGCATAACTAAATATTTCATGGGGCACAAAGAAAATTGATGACGCAAAGTCAAGATTCACTGCACCGGAAAGGAGTAGAAAAGATCTGCGTGTACAGTGATTATGAGCATACTGTACTGAAACTAGAACTTAGTTCTGCACCGAAAGAAACGTCAATTTGCCTGGATCTTGATTTATACCGGATAAGATGACGTTGGACTTGTGTATCAGAAATGACTCGCGCAGTTCCCTATCATAGTGTGAAGAGAAACCGGATTCCAGTATAGTAGCTCTTAGTTTATTGAATGAGTCACCAGGAATGTTAACGTGCTTAGACAAAGGTAGACTGGGTAGGCTTGTGGCCTGTGACTTATGATTATTAAAGCGCAGTCTAAAAGGTCTTACAGTATGTTCGATGTATTGGAGTTTGCACCCAGAGCATTGAAGCATGTACTCAAAGTTGCTAGTGTCGCAGTCAAAATACCCTTTAATTTGTAGATGACAGTTTGAGGCTGTACTCTTAACCAAAGTGGTCGTCTTCATATGGTTGCAAACTTTGCGCCCCGCCGTGGTGGTCTAGTGGCTAAGGTACTCGGCTGCTGACCCGCAGGTCACGGGTTCAAATCCCGGCTGCGGCGGCTGCATTTCCGATGGAGGCGGAAATGTTGTAGACCCGTGTGCTCAGATTTGGGTGCACGTTAAAGAACCCCAGGTGGTCGAAATTTCCGGAGCCCTCCACTACAACGTCTCTCATAATCATATAGTGGTTTTGGGACGTTAAACCTCACATATCAATCATCAAACTTTGCAACGGGGTTTGTTGCATGAATGACAACCAGAAAATGGGGTGGCGGTAATCCTTGATGAGTTTGTACGTCGCGTAAGTTCTTCGATCTGCGATATACCACACGTGTGGGATCACGAAAGATTTTTTAAGGTGATCACTCTGTATTAGTATGTTGTGACGTTCCTGAAGGATGTTGTTGATGTTTGGTGCTGATGCGGCTTGTGTTAAAAGCAGGCTCGTGCTTGAGGGTGCGGCCTGCTTCTTCCAAATAAAAAGTTCCTTACGGTCAATGTCCTCAGCCCGTTTAATAGCATTTTTAAGAATTTATGGTGGATATTTTTGCTTCTGTAGGGCCTCCCGAAGTTTGGTGCAGTTGTTTGTAAAATCTGAATTGTTCGAACATATTTTCTTAAAAGGCAATGCTTGACCATATGGGATTGCCGTTTTGCAGTGCTTTGGATGTGAACTATTGAAATGTAGGTATGACTGCCTATCCGTAGGTTTTCTAACGAGTTTAGTCGTCACTTTGTTAGCACGTATAGTAACCGTGACGTCAAGAAAATTTATTGCTGTGCTTGAGTATGATGAGCCTTGTTGAAGTCTGCAATGAACGACAAAAGTTCTGTCTCTCCATGCTGCCAGATCAGAGAGACGTCGTCAATATGACGCTTATAATAAAACGATTTGAGACTGCATGCGTCTAAGAATTTATCTTCTAGTTGGCCCATAAAGATATTTGCATAGCTTGGTCCAATTTTCATTCTCATAATCTTTCTTTGACATTGCTTTGACATTCTCTGCTGTTCATTACTCACCACGTCACAGTAGATAGGACATGATAGTGATAGTCCACGTGACAGGGGCCCTTGATATACCATGCCTACTTACGAAAAGCGCATTTTTGTAACGTGTTTTCCCTGATGAAGGCCAGTCCCCGGCTGAAGCGTAGGAAAAATAAAAAGTTTTCGTTTTTCACGTCTTCCACTTCTTGGTATTTTTCCACTGGATCCGAGGACACCTTCTTTTTCATACCTTACACCTATGAATCCCGAACGGATGGCGACGCAAACTATACTGTTGAAGTTCCAAAAGACGGCGGTTTTAACTGTCGTTGTAGGGGACTCCCAAACAATGTAGCTTTACCAGCACTTCGACCTTGCTCGAGAAGGCAGTCCCGCCTTCGTCACACAGTGTGGCGCCAGCATCGACGACGTATGTGCGTTACTGGACTTCGTGCCACCGTCAATAACGACCCTTATCGCCAGCTCCGGGACTAATGACCTCACCCGCAACACCGGTCATGTGGCGTTTGACAAATACAGCGACCTGCTAAACTTCATTGCTTCGCAACGCCCTGAAATACACAGGATACATGCAAGCTTGGTCCTTCCTTCCCCGATGTACCAATCGTCGCCGTGGCAACCGTAACACAGCGACTGTACAACAATGCAACCGAGAGGCATGTGAATTTAACCATCGCCTGAGAGATTTTTGCCGTCACTCTCGTCTTGTATTTTTTCTGGACCACGGTTTCAAGTGGTTCCCATCTGCGCGTGTTCTCGCTGCTGACGGCCTACATCCCAGCTACAAGGGCGTCGCACTGATGGCGAGCCATATCCGACAACTATGTCTTGGTTACATGCGCAACGTCGTATCTTGCTCATGGCTTGATCACGCAACCAGCTGTTCTTGAAAACAGAAGTCTCCCGATCGACTGCCGTCACCTCTGGACCAACGACAAAGTCAACCCTCGGGCAGTCAACAACGCAGCGCATCTCCGAAGCAAGCTTCGCTCAACCGCATACCATGCGAACAGAAGCAATACACAAAGGGTCCCTCCTTCATTGGACAGTTGAACAGTTACTCAAACCAAGCGCACGCCACCCGACCGTCTCCCGCACAAGACGAGCGCACCGGTGACTCTCTTAGCGGGTGTCAAACGAAAGAGCGCCGGTGTTCTCCTAACAACGCTTCAAGTTTGCAGACGCAGCCACCACAAAAAAGGTCCGTTACTCTTCCTGCTTCACACTCATGCAAACTTAGGAGTGCTAAATTCAGCAAGGTCTCTAATCATTGACTAGTATTCCAGCTGGCAGTCAATCTATCCAACTATTCGAGTTTTTGTAAAATCGGGAAGGTTATTGAAAAACGAATCCGCCATGCTCTCCCCGCGTCCACACTTGGTACCTATGTAACTGCTTCGACGGTACCTAAGGGGCTTCGACTTTCGTTGAAACCAGCAACTTCCAAAATGTCGGGCCATAAAAGCGACATATGGAATGCAATCTTAACAAATGGTTCTTTAGACCTAACACGTGTCGTGATCGACCATTACAAAGAATCCTCCAAAGCATTAGTTAACACTGAGCGACAACTACGTGCCTCGCATCCGATTAGTACTTCAGAGATCAGGGCCCTCAACGAATACGAACAAACTAAATACGCTGAAATCCACTCAAAAATGCTAAGAAGTTGCTCCGCGACAAAATACTTTCTGAGACGGCTTAAAAAAAATAGCAGATTCTGATAATACAGAAGAAGACAAGTCCACTAACATTGTCAAAATTTCTGAGGTTGTTCTTTCCGAACCGGAATTCGCGGTACTTGCTCAGGGTTTTAACTTCTGTCCTGCCACTAGTGGCTTTAACGATTTCCAGCTGGCAAAGGACTTAAATAATTTTGCCCGAAACCTACGCTTAAGAGAATTCTTTCATGAACAGCCATCTTCTTCGCACATGCCATCCCGCGAGCACTGGATGCCTCCAACACAATGTGACAAGTTTCTTGATCTCTACATCTCAGCAGTACGAAGCGACATTCTGGAGGCCTATAAGAAACCCACGTCCTTTAAACATAATCTGTCCATTTCTGAGAAAAAAGCCCTGCATATGCTGCAAGATCGCGAAAACATAATTATCAAACCAGCTGATAAAGGTGGCGCTGTAGTAATAATGAATAAGTCTGATTATACTACTGAGATGCAAAGACAGCTGAATGATACCCATTTCTACAAGCACCTTGATGACGATTCGACAGAGCAGTTCAAGGAAATGGTTTCCAATACCATAAAAGACCTTGACAAAGTATACAAAATCAACGAGAGAGCTATACGCTCCTTGATCCCCCTTAGCCCCCCCTTAGCCCCATGCCGGGGCGATTTTATATCCTACAAAAATACACAAAGTAAATAATCCTGGCCGCCCTATTGTTTCCGCTATTGGCGCCGTCACTGAACCGGTGTCTATATTCGCTGATAATCTCATTAAGGATATCCCACCCACTTTCAAATCATACCTGAAAGATACAAACCATTTTTTGCTCGACATCATTGACCTTGACGTGTCACTTGATTCATTGCTTGTGACACTAGACGTAGCCTCACTCTAAACGAACATCCCTCATATTGATGGCATTCAAGCAATATCGGAGGCTTATGAAGAAAAAGTTTCCAACAAAACGGTGGACAGCAACACACTAGCGCGGTTACTGGAAATAATCCTGACATTGAACAATTTTGAATTTGACGGAGTGCATTATGTTCAGGTTAGTGGCACTTCTATCGGTACGAAAATTGAACCAAGCTATGCAAATATCTTTAAGGGCCAACTAGAAGATAAATTCTTAGGCGCATGCAGTCTCAAACCGTTTTATTGTAAGCGTTATATTGACGACGTCTTTCTGATCTGGCAGCACGGAGAGACAGAACTTCTGTCGTTCATTACAAACTTCAACCAGGCTCATCCCACCATCTCTTTTTCGGAATCATACTCAAGCACAGCAATAAACGTTCTTGACGTCACGGTTACTATACGTGCTAACAAAGTGACGACTAAACTCTTTAGAAAACCTACGGATAGGCAATCATACCTACATTTCAATAGTTCACATCCAAAGCACTGCAAAACGGCAATCCCTTATGGTCAAGCACTGCGTTTCAAGAAAATATGTTCGAACAATTCAGATTTTACAGACAACGACACCAAACTTCGGGAGGCCCTACAGAAGCAAAAATATCCACCACAAATTCTTAACGATGCTATTAAACGGGCTAAGGACATTGACCGTAAGGAACTTTTTATTTGGAAGAAGCAGGCCGCACCCTCAAGCACGAGCCTGGTTTTAACACACGCCGCTTTTAACACACGCCGCATCAACACCAAACATAAACAGCATTCTTCAGAAGCATCACAACATACTAATACAGAGTAATCACTTTAAAAAAATTTTTCCTGATCCCCCACGTGTGGTATATCGCAGATCGAAAAACTTACGCGACATACTAACCTCATCAAGGATTACCGCCACCACTTTTTCTGGTTGTCATCCATGCAACAAACCCCGTTGCAAAGTTAGTAACAATATGACAACGACCACTTTGGTTAAGGGTGCAGCATCAAACTTTCTTCTACAAATTAAAGGTCATTTTGACTGCGACACAAGCAACATTGTGTAAATGCTTGAATGCTCTGTGTGCAAACTCCAATACATCGGACATACTGAAACACCTTTTAGACGGCGCTTTAATAACCATAAGTCACATGCCACAAGCCTACCCAGCCTACCTTTGTCTAAGCACGTTGACATTCCTGGTCCCTCATTGAATAAACTAAGAGCTACTATACTGGAATCAGGTTTCCCTTCACACTAAGATAGGGAACTGTGCGAGTCATTTCTGATACACAAGTTCAACGCGATCTTATCCGGTATAAATCAAGATCCAGGCAAACGGACGTTTTTTTCGGTGCAGAACTAAGTTCTAGTTTCATCACAGTATGTTCATAATCACTGTACACGCAGACCTTTACTACACCTTTCCGGTGCAGTGAATTTCTTGACTTTGTTTCATCAATTCTGTTTTTTCCCCATGAAATTCTTAGTTACGCATCTTGTTCCAATTGAACGTTTTCTGCTATACTTGTTTGTCTTTTTTGTGCGTGTTATTTGCTGTATGAATTTCATAGTTTTGTTTGTAGATATTACTGTACTTTTCAAACTGCTATTCATGTGATCTACTTGATGTAAACACCGTTCATTCATTCTCAAAATCTTTCTTTGACTTTGCTTTGACATTCTCTGCTGTTCATTACTCACCACGTCACAGTAGATAGTGCATGATAGTGATAGTTCACGTGACTGGAGCTCTTGATATACCATGCCTACTTAAGAAAAGCTCATTTTTGTAACGTGTTTTCTCTGATGAAGGCCGGCCCCGGCCCGGCTGAAACGTAGGAAAAATAAAAAGTTTTCCTTCTGCCCGTCCTCCACTTCTTGGTATTTCTCCACTGGATCCAAGGACACCTTCTTTTTCACATATATATATATATATATATATATATATATATATATATATATATATATATATATATATATATATATATATATATATATATATATATATATATATATATATATATATATATATATATATATATATATATATATATATATATATATATATATATATATATATATATATATATATATATATATCATCAGCCTGACTACGTTCACTGCAGGACAAAGGCCTCTCCCATGTTCCGCCAGTTAACCCGCTCCTGTGCTTGCTGCTGCCAATTTATACCCGCAAACTTCTTAGTCTCATCATCCCACCTAACCTTCTGTCTCCCTCTAACCCGCCTCCCTTCTCTGGGAATCCAGTTAGTTACCCTTAATGACCAGCAGTTATCCTGTCTACGTGCTACATGCCCGGCCCATGTACATTTCTTCTTCTTTATTTCAACTATGATATCCTTAACACCCGTTGGTCCCCTAATCCACTCTGCTCTCTTCTTGTTTCTTAAGGTTACACCTACCATTTTTCTTTCCATTGCTCGCTGCGTCGTCCTCAAGTTAAGCTGAACCCTCTTTGTAAGTCTCCAGGTTTCTGCTCCGTAGCTAAGTACCGGCAAGATACAGCTGTTATATACCTTCCTCTTGAGGGATAGTGGCAATCCACCTGTCATAATTTGAGAGCGCTTGCCGAGTGTGCTCCACCCCATTCTTATTCTTCTAGTTACTTTATTCTCGTGGTTCGGCTCTGCGGTTATTACCTGCCCTAAGTAGACATAGTCGTTTACAACTTCAAGTGCACTATTACCTATCTCGAAGCGCTGCTCCTTTCCGAGGTTGTTGTACATTACTTTTGCTTTCTGCAGATTAATTTTAAGACCCACCTTTCTGCTCTCCTTGTCTAACTCCGTAATCATGAGTTGCAATTCGTCCCCTGAGTTACTCAGCAATGCAATGTCATCGGCGAAGCGCAGGTTACTAAGGTATTCTCCATTAACTCTTATCCCTAACTGTTCCCATTCTAGGCTTCTGAAAACCTCCTGTAAGCACGCGGTAAATAGCATAGGGGAGATTGTGTCCCCCTGCCTTACACCCTTCTTGATTGGTATTCTGTTGCTTTCTTTATGAAGCACTATGGTAGCAGTTCATCCCCTGTAGATTTTATCCAGAATGTTTATATATACTTTGTCTACGCCCTGATTCCGCAGTGTCTGCATGACGGCTGATATTTCTACTGAATCAAACGCCTTTTCGTAATTTGCGAAGGCTATGTATAGTGGTTGGTTATACTTTGAGCATTTCTCTATTACCTGATTGATAGTATGAATGTTGAGTAGCCTGTTCGAAATCCTGCTTGTTCCTTTGGTTGATAGAATTCTGATGTTTTCTTTACTCTGTTAGCAATTACCTTTGTAAATAGCTTGTATACTACAGAGAGCAAGCTGATCGGCCTGTAATTCTTCAAGTCCTTATCATCTCTTTTCTTATGTATTAAGATATTGTTTGCGTTCTTCGAAGACTCTGGTACTCTTCCCGTCAGGAGACACCACGTAAACAGGGAGGCTAGTTTTTCTAACACAATCTGTCCTCCATCTTTCAGCAGATCTGATGTTACCTGATCCTCACCAGCAGCTTTTCCTCTGTGCATGCTCTGCAAAGCTTTTCTGACTTTTATCATTACTGGTGGGGTGTCATCTGGGTTACTGCTAGTTCTTATAGTATTAAGGTCGTGGTTGTCTAGGCTACTGTATGGATCTCTGTAAAACTCCTCTGATATTTTAACTATCCTATCCATAATGGTGTTTATTTTGCCTTATTTGTCTCTTAGTGCATACATCCGACTTTTGCCCATCCCAAGTTTTCTCTTCACTGCTTTGACGCTTCCTCCGTTTTTCAGAGCGTGTTCAATTCTCTCCATGTTATACCTTCTTACATCGCATACCTTACGTCTATTAATCAACTACGAAAGCTCTCTCAGTTCTATTTTGTCTGTTGTACTTGACACTTTCATGATTTGAAGCTACTTAATTAGGTTCTTCGTTTCCTGGGAAAGCTTGCCAGTGTCCCGTCTAACTACCCTGCCTCCAGCTTCCGCTGCACACTCCGTAATGATACTTGTCAGATTATCATTCATTGTATCTACGCTAAGGTTGGGTTCCTCACTAAGAGCCGAGTACTTGTTCTGCAGCGACATTCTGAATTCCTGTACTTTCCCTCTCAGTGCTAGTTCATTGATTGGCATATATATATATATATATATATATATATATATATATATATATATATATATATATATATATATATATATATGCGTAAGCATATACGGTGCATGACATCGACGCTGTCGTCCACGTCGACGCTGGCGGTGAAATACTAAAAAGAGTGTCCATAATATTCCTGTCACAATAATAAATTGGTTCTGTATCTGCATGTCACACTGCAAATGTCGTCGAAAGATGATAGCCTTGAGTAGGAAGAGAGTGAACAAAACGTTTATTTGAGGTTCCGCGCAAGCAAATTGGTGAATGGTATTCTGGAGGCGCTATGTTAGAGTGCCTCGAGCGTGCAGCGGAGGCGAATAAGCGCATCAAGACACTTCAGACGTCAGACATGAGCATCATGTGGCAGTTATCTTGGAAAACGATGCGTGCACGCGGTGTGCGCGCTCATCTCGAAGGCGATAAGGTGTAGAACCCAAGGCGACGGGTAGGTGCCACCACCGTGTCGTCTTAGCAAAGCATTGGAAACACTTGAATTTCATGCAAGCGTTGCATGGTCAGCGCAGCGTGATGAACGCTACGGTCCTTAGAATTGCTTATGTAGGCCTTGTCGAGTAAAAGATAAACACACAAAATGATGACGTGTTGTTATATAGTGCCTCAGATATGAGGAATAGCTGCTTTTTGATTGACAATCACACAAGTATGAATACTAAACCGTGAGCAATATTGGTGGGCGCTGCGGATGGGGTTGGCTGTTTGGGGTATCGGCCGGTTACTCC
The DNA here is from genome assembly GCF_043290135.1 of Rhipicephalus microplus. NCBI lineage: Eukaryota > Metazoa > Arthropoda > Arachnida > Ixodida > Ixodidae > Rhipicephalus > Rhipicephalus microplus. Next base: position 12,400,096 of record NW_027464589.1, read on the forward strand.
GGTACCTTTTAAGGTGCCGCTAAAGATGGACAAACAGACAAATGTAAAGACAGACAGATCAAATTTTTTGCGTTGAACGTTCTTAAGAAAAACTATCGTCTTCAATAAGGCAGAAGCGCGGTTACGTTTGCGTGCTTTGGGACCCACATTGGTAAAAGGCATGCACCAGCTTGAGGGGGTGCCGTACAGTGTCGTCCTACTCACATGGCTCCAGCTTTTTTCAGTGTTTGCGTCAGAAATATTCTTCCGGCACACAGTGTTTTTGACTGAAAAGGCGTCCAAACTGAAGAAAATTACGTTAACACCTTTTTTATTGGTGGGAGAACTTTTCATCGATTTATCGCCACTTTTTGTTTCGACGACGCAGTGGAGGGGTGTGTGTGCCCACCCTAGGCCTCAGCGCTGGCGGAGCCTGTTTGACGCTCGGGCGACACTAGTCAGAGCTACTCAAAATGTGAGTCACTGTGGAGGGGGAGCATATATCCTCCGAGGACGTTTCCGAAGATTCAGGATGGTAGTAGACGGTTTCCAGTCTTTCTGCGAAACGCTGCAGAGCTGCTCTCGCTTTCGTTGAAGAAACTGTTGGCGCTGATCCTTGCATTTAAAATACCCGGCACTGTGGAGCCCGTGCTGCGCAACTCAACGGAAGTCTACTCAAAGCAGGGTGAATGCCCCATTTATCTAAAGAGGCTTAAATCATCGTAAGGCCGAGAGGAAAGTTTAGCATCGCCAGGATGGAGTCCCGGTGAGTGCAAGTCCGCTTATACGTATGGCCGGCATCGCTGAGAGTGAAGCAGGAGGGGACATATAGGTCCCAAAGGAATGCAGAATATTGTCGTCGTCAGCACGCCAAAGAAGGAGACCCCAACCCTGAACGTGAAAACGCAGGCCCTTGAGCTAAATGGTAAGAATTATGAAATAGCGCCTACGAAGTGGCACCACACAACCCATGCAAGCGCGTTATTCGTGGCATTCCCATCGGAGACAACCACGTGGTGGTGCAATGCCGAATCATCAACAGCAAGGACCCACTAGCTCTCGAGGCTAAACGTATAAAGGACACGGGCACGGTGATAGTGGCGTCTGATAGGCAAAGGGTGCCAAATTTTCTGAGGTATGGTCCAACCCTTGTTAGATGTATCTGTATCGCAAGCAAGTGAACACGTGCTATCAGTGTGGCAAGGTGGGGCATCACCTGGACGTATGCCGAACGCCGGAAGTCATGACATGTCGACAATATGGCCCAGGCAGCACAGAAGGTTGGCCCAATATTGGGGATAGATCGGCATTGCCTGGCCCATGAACGGCCCAGTTTTCACAACGTGCCGCCAAGATTGGCTGTGCCAGCCAAATAGAACGGCGACGTTGGACCAGCGTTGACAACGTACCCCCAATATTGGCTGTGCCAGCCGAATAGAACGGTTATGTTGGACCAGCATTAACAACATTCCGCCAATGATGGTTGCGCCAGTCTATTAGATCGGTTATATATTGGGCCAGCTTTCAGAACTTTCCGCCCATATAGGCTGTGCCGGCCTATTAGAACGGACACATCGGGCCAGGTTGTACAAATAGCAGCCAATATGGGTGGAGCCATCCAATAAGACCGGCATTATTGGCCCGCCGTTTCACCGTTATTGCCGGCGTCAGCTGAAAAGTCAGCATCACGATGTCATAACATTAGAATATGAGCCAATTTCTGCGTCTGCTGCTTTTTGGCGCTGTTCTGGCCCCAATTCACGCGCCGATTTTTCAAGTTAGAGAGAGAGTAATATATGTGCCGGGCACAACATTAGAACTATCTTTTCGTCATTAAACCATGCACAGCTCGTTGATATGCATAATCGTTGGTTGAAGTTGTGCAAGGTAGACTATTTAAGTGAGAAAAAATTACCGATCAAGTTTCTCTGTCAGACGTGACGTCCGATGCGGTGCTATCCATACGTATGACGAAGCTGCTGCGGATACCGCTGTCAAACGCGTGCGTGTAGACGTCGAATATCTGACGCAAATCTTATCGTATCATGTGTCGGGCTAGCTATCTACGCAACCTATTCGAATCTGTTTTGCATTCACAGCACAGTACGTGTTAACGGCACTTGCTGCTGCTTGACGTGTGGGAAGAGCGGGGGTCGTCAGTTGCGTTATGGTGACTGAATCATACAACATATGCAGTTGCCGTGATCTAACACACAGACGCGCGTGCGCACGCACGCGCTATATTCATGCAACGACCACACGAATTCCCAACAACATCGCAGCGAACGGGGAGTGTGTGGGCGTCGTAGGGCACCCTGTCGGTGCCCAGCTCGTTGCGAACGCGAATTTCGGCGTGGAACGCTTCTTTTTTATGTACTTTTTTTACGTGTGCCCAAAACGGTAGGCTGCGCGATACGAGCAGTACGACACACAAAAAAAGAAGAAACGTGAGTGGGTAGGGCAAATCGTTAATAAAAAAAAAAACACGCACGCTCACGCCACTGCAGTGGCGTGAGCGTGCGTGTTTTTGTGTTATTAACGAAGCACATGTGCTTCCATAAAACATGACAGCCAAGAATGATGAAGTATTCATTTACATACAAATTACTATGAGTTGCTGAAACTCACGCAAAATAACATAATTTTCTTCCTCGTATATTGATCGAGTGCCTTGAAATTATGCTATGTGAATTTGACACATCAACAGTGCATTATGATTCCCACCTGAAGGGGCTACAATCTTGGCAAGTAATAGAAGTACTCTTCCCACCTGATGTGCACCTAACGTAAAGAGGCCTTGTTTCTCAAGTTAGCAACATATATTATATATATATATATATATATATATATATATATATATATATATATATATATATATATATATATATATATATGTATGTATGTATGTATGTATGTATGTATGTATGTATGTATATATATATGGAGCACATCACCACTGGAAAACTATACCAGGTGTAACCAGAAAAAGGCGCACCTGCAGTTTTATAGTTTAAAAGAAGCAATGACATGCCAACCATCCAAAATAGAACGCCCGAGAAAGGAGCATCAATCAGTTTTACAGCAGCTAAAAGCCTGCTAACAGCTGAAGGTAGTCATGCTGCTCTTCCATTCAAGTATAGTGTACACTGAAAAAAGATACTGAAGATACACCATCAGCAAATGACAAAACCAGAACAGACAGAGCTTTCTCTTAATATTCAAAAAGTCTTTAGCTGAGGAGGCAAATAAGTCATTGGCACACAATAAGTGCACAAAAAAAACCTGTCGCACGAGGCTGTCAGCGTTTAGACAACACAGACAAAAATACGGTAGACTGAAGAAGGGAAACCCATAGCAAAAGTTACCATACTCCCGAGTTCTTGCTTTGCGTGCAAATGAAGCTAGCATGAAGTTGAACACTAGATTAAAGCACCACAATCAACTTCTAGAAGTCAATGCTTTAGGAATAATACAAAGTACTGAAGAAGCATGCAAAGAGCATTCCTATGAAGGCATATATAAAAAAAGACTGAAAGCTCTGTGGCCCTGAACATGACAACACCACAATCAATCGAAGAGCCCTTCAGACACACCAGCAGTTCTGGCTAACACTAAAAAGTCACAAAAACATACCTTTAATGCCTTTTTTGCAAGAGAACTTCAAAAGAAATGTGCGTACACCAATGCCAGAAGTATCGATGGAAGCTATTACTCATATTCAGCTCTTCATTGAAACACTGACAGAAGATACTTGTACCTGGATGCTTAATTACTTTGGTACAACTCAAGAGCGCCGACGCCAAGTGGCAAAAAAATTATGATGGAAGACTACGATGCGATCAAATGCACACGTTAACCACCAACCAAGGTTCTATGCTAGGGTGAATATCGCAAAAAATCTTGAACGCCTAATGTCACTGGCTCATATTCAGCGTTCTCAATCAAAATCTTGACCTCCCACACAGCATATTATTTCCACAACCTGCCACCTCTCACCATGTGATGAAACAAGCTCGAGTATACACAAACCCTCCTCACCGTTAGGTAGTTAGATAGCTCCACGAGTGCTTCACTCTCGGAACACATAGACCAGGGCCGTAACTAGACGGGTAGTGAGGAGGTTCTGAGCCCCTGAAGTTTTTCATGCTCTGACTTTTCGTCAACAATAGCTTAATCTGGGCACGTTGGTTCATCGTGGTTGTGTTCTAGTAACAGCGAGAGAACTTCAGGAAGAGACAAAAAGGACAAGAACGAGCGCTGACTGCCAACTGAATTTTATTGAAGGTACTACGCCCACTTTTATGAGCCCCCTGAAGTTTTTCATGCTCTGACTTTTCGTCAACAATAGCTTAATCTGGGCAAGTTGGTTCATCGTGGTTGTGTTCTAGTAACAGCGACAGAACTTCAGGAAGAGACAAAAAGGACAGGAAAGAGCGCTGACTGCCAACTGAATTTCATTGAAGGTACTACGCCCACTTTTATACAGAGTACAAGAACAGTGCTTATGCACAACGACACATGTGAGACCATGATAATATAATCTTAACTGAGAAAAGAATACTCTCTCTCCAAATGGATGAGTCAAGGTATACTGATGCACTGATCCATGGCCTTCCTGACAAGAAAATGCTTTCACAGTCTCTCTTTCATTTCTTGTTCTTGCTTTTTTCAAAAACAGTGTTTTATGAAACATAGAACTGCACTTACATTCTTTACAGTGTATGGCCATGCGACTACCATAGCCATTCTTAACATTTTAAGCATGCTGTCTTGCTCGATCATTGGAGCATTGCCCAGTTTGTCTTATGTTTACGTTTCCACATGTCAACGGTATCTCATACACAGCATTATATTGGCCTTCAGTATACCTATTCTCGTGACGAATGGTGAAATAATGGCTATTCCTGTTGCTGTTTAGTACACACACTTTTGAAAACTTGCAAGGGATGGCAGATAACAAGATAAAATCATATCGGCTCGCTATATTCTTTATATTGTGAAACACCTTATGTACGTATGGTATAGCATGCAAATATCTTTGGTCATTCTGTTTTTATTTTGGTCCTGTTTTGTTTAACTTGACTTTCTGCAGAAGGGTTTAGCACACGGGTGTGATGATGCTGTTGAGATATCCAGCATCTTTTAGTCTTTTAATCTGGTTTTTACGGCTTACCTCATCCTTGTGCTCACATGACTTCTGAAGGGTGGCCTCAATGCACGTAGTGGCAATTCCTCTGTGTAAATTGTGTAAATGTGTAATTATGTGTTATGATGTGCTAAAAAAGATGTCCCAAGAATCAGAATAAGTGACAGTAGTCAAAGTTTTTGTCACTGCCTTTATACAACTACCAGTTTATTTGTTGCCTCCTGCAGTATTTTAGGGCCTCTTATGTAGATAGGATGTTTTCTCACTTTTATTACATTTTCGTATTGATGATGCCATATGCTCAGGAGGTAGAATGTCATTATGTTCTTTCTGATAACTTCTAGCTTCTGAGCAAAGATAATGTTTCAGAAAAATGAAAAAAAGACTAGCAAAATATTAAGACATGGGAAGAAAGCAGAGTTTATCAAAAAATGAATTGCTTAGTTGGCAATGAGAAAAAAAGATGGATGACAGGTCAGTAATGTCAATTAATTTATATTAGGACACATGAAATGTAGCAGAGGGTGGCAGGTGATTAGTTCTAATGAGATCGAGAAATTATCAGCCATAATATGAAATTGGCTCATACAGGACAGGGAACATTGGTTAGGCTTCCACCCTGCAGTGAACATAATATAGGCTTAACGCTAACAATGAGCAAAGCCTGTGAAATTAATGCTCCATGAAATGAGCAGTACTGCACAGATTGCTGTGCTAGACTTCCCATTTTGCATGTTTTTACCAGCTTATCCTGCTCGCTGTTCAGACACAAAGCTTCACCGGAAAAACAATGTTATACTTGGTGAGGATAATGCCAGTGAAACCAGTGTTTTATCTACACCTTTCCTTGCTTAAGTCCTCTTCCAAACTATACGATTTTTCTTGGAAATGTTCAGCTTACAGCACACCAACCGATCAAGTGAAACAACTTTATTGGGGTCCTGCAGGACGCGCCCTAGTATGCAATCGCCATTTCACTTCGCGTTACAACATACTGGTGGTAAAAATATTCTCTGGCAGGGTACAGAAGTGCATGAACTGAGCTAGCTTGTGCAGCCCGGTCTATTCCAGAAAGCTGAACCTATGTTTGGTACAGAATTTTGTAACCACACGATGCTTGTACAGAATAAATGTGGCCACACCGAGCAACTTCTGAGCTTTTTTATGAAATAATCTCGCAGTATCTTAAAACATTTGTTTTTTTGTTTACTTCATAGTTCCCAGTGAAATATTTCTCTTGTTCCTCTTATTGAATAATGGCATTTGGCGTGACTAAGGTGTTCCTTATGCCTCACTATGAGATCAGAAAAACGATTCTCCTTGAAATTGCTTCACAAGCATTTCCTAAGATATTGAATGAGACTGCTTGCACATGTACAAACATTTGCTAGTTTTATTGAGGGTTGATGATAAAGGGAATCAGTTGGTGCATCCAAGCCGGACAGAGATTGACTGGCCTTGAAAAGGGCCTTTTAGTTATATATCTTGCAGCTTGTTCCAGGTAGGCAGGGCTTCATTCTGTAGAAATGGTAACTCATCACACTGGTTCCCCAGCATGAAGAACATAACTTGATGCTAACACTGACTCAGATGTTCTGAAATGTCATAGAGGGTACATGAAGGCTGGGTACATGAAGGTTGTAGTTGTGCTAACTGTATAGTCAGCATGCTTGCGTGATATGTGCATCAAAGCCACGTGTGAGAATTGCGTGAACAGCTGAAAATCTCAATGGCGGCATAGCTTCAGAAGTCTGTCATCCCTTTTTTGCCAGTTTCCAATATCATCCTTCCCTTTTCATGCATCTTCTTTCAATATATCTGGGGTTTAAATTCCCAAAACCACGATATATTAATGAGAAGCAAATTTTGAACATCTGGTGTTCTTTACCATCTTCACTTGTTTGCAGCGTAACACCAGAAACACAGGACAGGGAAGGAGCAAAAGAGAAAGACGGCGCCGACTCTGAAAAAGACGGCACTGACATCATGACACGCGCATGTCGTGATGTAAGCTGCCCAAAGAGTGCCCTCCCATGAGAATAGTGAAGAATTTGGAATAGGATCTACCAGTAAGGGCTTTGTGTGCAATTCACAAACAGTGAAAAAGATCCACCGGGGGTGAACCACAGGTGGTGCACTCTGGTTGAGAGAGAGCAGAGTAAAACTGATGTGCCAGACAGGAGATTATAAATGGTTTTGTCTGGAGCTGGTGCCAGACCGAGCTCTGATTAAGCGTAAGGGAGTATTGAGCGCCAGGCCAATCTGATACCATTCCTGTGATGGGGTGCAGTGTGATGACAGGTGTGAATTCAACTTTCTTTTTTTTCCATGGGTTAAGGGAAATAATTTTTCAGGGTTCAGATGGAAATACCTCCGACATACATACTAACATGCTTATTCTTGGGCGTAGTCTTGCCTAGCCACCAGATGGGGAGAAATAGGAATGTTTCCCAAAATGTGCGATAAAATCTTTGGTGCTATGCCTTGACAGAAGTATTGATAGGTGCTTTGGAAATCGGTACACCATTTCTGTAATCGTAAAATACGCAACTGCATGTGCCACTGCTAGGGATAGCGTGACACTCCCAGCCATTTCGGGGTAAGCCGTTTTAATCTACATGAAGATGTTAATGAGCCCGTTCTCCATCACAGCAGTAGCTGTGGCTATTCCTTCAACTAGGCCTACTGCAGCGCCAACTAAACGTCTGCATGAATTTAGCGCTAGTACCGTACATAATAATCAGCACGTGCCTTGGATTCACTTCGATGGTGTTGTGAATTGATGTTGCGTGACAATGGTTTAAGTTGCACGCGTGCCTTAACCATTACTGCAATAGGAGACCATGATTTATCGTCACGCATGGTGTTGCTTAGCTCGGTCCTCAGTGTTCGAAGCAGGTTCCGCCTTGTGAGTGCCTGAGAGAGGCACAAGGGTTTATTTCTGCTCTGTGTTTCTATAATTCCCTAGCCTGTCTTATACAGGAAGCGGATACTGCTGGTGTGCGTCAGCTGCCTCGGTGCGCTCTCAACCGCCTGCCTGGTAAGACTGATAGCTCATTCTATCAGCGCCTTGTCGTACTCCCTCCTCACACTGTGACATAGCCTCCATTTGGAGGACATGATGACAGAACTAGATGATACGAAATCCCAAAACCGCAACGTTTGCAAGCCACAACCTGAGCAAACAATTCAACGGTGAGGCCAGAAAATCTACCTCACTAGGCCTGGAGCAACAAACCAGAGGCCAGAGAGCATATTCTTAATGGCTGGATGGATGAATGGATGTGGCTGTACCCTTTAGATCGGGCGGCGGCTAACACCACCTAGCCGTAATGCTTAGTGAACTAACCACTAGATTTATTTTTCCCCTTTAAATAGTAAAGTTGGACGGGTACTTTGAAGTGAAGGGTTTAATTTTCACTCGTGCCTTGACTTTAGCCACCATTCAGATAACCTCCTTCTAGTTAATTAAGTCTACCCGCTTAAAGTCTATTTTGCCCTCCCTGTCTCTAAACCCCAGTGCTTTGAAAAACTCTGTGCCATCATCTTGAACTATAAGGTGAAGCCCTTTACAGAACATTATCAAGTGTTCGGCAGTTTCTTCTTCCTCTCCACACGCACTGCATACTGTGTCTACCCCTTCGTATTTGGCCCGATATGTCTTGGTTCGCAATACTCCCGTCCTGGCCTCAAACAGTAGAGAACTACCCTGAGTATTATCATAGATCCTTTCTTTGGCAATTTCCTGCTTAAAAGTTCGATAGATCTCTAGTGTGGACTTCTTAATCATGCCTATTCTCCACATGTCAGTCTTCGTTTCCTGCACTGTCTTCTTAACCGATAATTCTTTTTGGTTTGGCCACCTGCTGTTTTCTAAGTATTTACCAGTCAATTTTCTGGTTCGCTTCCTCCATTTTGTATCGACATTCTTCATGTACAAGTAGCTGAAAACCTTCCTAGCCCAACGCTCTTCCCCCATTTATCTCAATCACTTCTCAAATTTTATCTTGCTGCAAGCTTCCCTGCCATCAAATGATGTCCATCCCATATCCCCTTGTACTCCCTGGTTTGGTGTATTCCCGTGAGCTCCTAAAGCAAGCCTACATATTTCACGTTGCCTAATTTCTAATCTTGCTTGAACTTCTGACCTCATGCACAAGACCGCATTGCCGAACGTCAGCCCAGGAACCATGACCCCTTTTCATATTCCTCTCACAACAATATAACTATTGTAATTCCACAGTGCCCTATTTTTCATCACTGCTGCATTCTTGTTACCCTTAGTGGTCACATATATTTCGTGTTCCCTCAGGTACTCGGTCCCATTGCTTATCCATACGCCCAGTTATTTGTATTTATCTGTTATCTCTAGCGCGACTTCCTGTATTCTAAGCTCACTACCTTCGTTATCACTAAAAATCATGACTGCCGATTTTTCCTAACTGAATCTAAAATCTAACCTATCTCCCTCATTACCGCAGATGTCCATCAACCTCTGCAAATCTTCCTTGTTGTCAGCCATTAGCACTATATCATCCGCGTAGATTAATGCTGGTAGTGCCTGATCAATGAGTTTTCCTTGTTTGACTAAAGAGAGGTTGAAGCCAAGTCCACTTGCCTCCAATTCGGCCTCTAATCCTTGTAGGTACATCATGAATAACAAGGGTGACAGTGGGCACGCCTGGCTAAGTCCACGTTTCACCACTGTGGGCTTGGATACCTGTTTTTCCCACTTTATAACTACCTTGTTAGTTTTATAGATTTCCTTTAAACGATTAGTGACTCCATCTTTTACACCCAGTGTGTCTAGTATTCCCCACAAGTCATCTTGAACCACGCTATCGTACGCTCCCTTGAATTTCTGCAGGCCGGTAGGAAGCTTCACAGCGCAGCGCCTGATCTTGTGAAACAGCGCAGCCATGCAGGCAGGGCATTCAATCCCCTCCCTATTTTTTGTATACTACTGTCCTTGCGTACATCCTAGAACACATAACAGTAATGATAGCAAACAGATCATTGATTCGGGTAGGCTTGGTGTTTTTATTTAAAATGGAACAACGAGGAAGCTGCTGAAGCTCGTGCCTGTATACAGCTGCTTTATATTGAGATGACACTTTAACGAAAAAAAAAATGTAATGATAAACAGTAGGCTCATAACAAACAACATTTCTCTGAGGGTGCATGTAATATATGTCCCATGCAAGGCTATGCATTGCAGTCCTTACTGCATTAATTATGTACACGTACTGCAGGGCATGCAAGTGTATGCAGACATACGTTGACGAAATGACATGTTTTGCTACATACAAACGTGCACCGCACCAAATAAGACGCACGTGTTTGTATAGTCAGGGAACACTCGTGAATATTGATGAAATCACACAGCTAGCTTACAGTGTAAGACAAACACAATGGCGAGCAATAAAATGCGACGCTGTTTAAAGAGGCGGACCCAGGTTACGAGAAGAATTATCAGTACGGCATACACACCACGTGTCAAGCTTTTGCAACATCTAAAGAGACTAAATATGGAAAATTGCCTTTGTAAGTTAACATGACAGTACCAAATGGAGAAGCCACACGAGAGAACAATTCATCGTGGGCTAAAGAATGTGTTTTAAATATTATACACAGCTTTGCAAGACAATATCGACGAGTTTCACTCGTCTGGGTGTGGGAGGTGTAGGCCTGATAAAATGCGATGTTGCATCAGAGCCTTCCTTTCGTAATATTGCAATTTTATTCAACTCTCTTAAACGCGGCACCGTAAATTTCTACTGGGTGCTCGAACACGGCAAGCAGGTCGCGGGGCAAAATCTTTGTAACATTTTATTACCGAAACAGCGATACTAGCAATGCTTGAGCTGCACTTGCTGTTTTCGAAATTGTAACCTCCTCAATCTCATCACTGCGGTCAGGAAACAGAGAGGAAAAGTACAGCAGCAGTACGTAGAGAAATATTCAATTTCAAGCCCTTAAGCAATATCATCTAAACAAATTGCCAGTTCACTGGGCTTTGAATTCTCGATGGAAACAAACAGCTGATCAGGGACGCAAGCTTGGCTTGGCACTGGCTTGGCCGTTCATACAGAGCCAAAATCCGCTGCAGGAAACTGCATTGCGGATCGTATTGAGACAAAATATTTTATACATTTTTGTTTTCTTTGTTTCATTTTCCTAATTGCTCTTGTGATAGCGTGGACCGCGCTTCGTGATCTCATGTACCAACGCACTGTTTTTAAGTTTAGTATGGCGCACGATAATACATGATTGCGTGCTTTAATTTAAAAAGGTTCGCGAGTATGGCAGCAACACTGCAATGTCGGGAAGAGGCACGGGGAAGAGGATAGTAGTAGAACCAGTAGCAGCTGCATGCCCGGGTGGAGCGACTGATGCCCAGATGGAGGAATGTCAACCCGATGCCTTTTGTGTTGGCCGTTCTGGCAGTTCCGCCGACTTTATAGAAAGAGACGACCCCGTCGCTTGTCCTCTTCTCTTTTCCTTCGGGCATCAGCGACAACATTGACGGACGACGTGTTCGACTTCACCGTGCACGTGAGTATAGGTTGGTTTTTCATTCGAGTGAATTCTTGTTCAGATTTGCAACTTGTCGACTTCATCCTGATCACCTGTCACCGGCAATAAGTCACATACGTGCGATATTTAGGTGAAATAAATGATAATGCACATTTTCTGCTCCATTTGCGTGACTTAGCTACACCAGGACGTGAGGTAAAGCCTTTGTCGCCTAGCCACTAGCAGGCAACATCGATCACTCGCATCCTTCAGTTCACGAATCAACGTGCCTGCCTTAAAATTAGTAAGCTGCTCGCAAAGAAATCTCACCGAGGCAATTTTGTTTTCTATGAACAATGCACCGTAGATTTGTCTTGAATAACAAAAAAAAACTTGAAAAATAAATGTCGCGACCTTTTAGAAAACGCCGTGTCTGAGGGCTAGACGCGGCATTTTGTAAAAGGCTCATTAAATTTAGTACTTTTTGGTAGTTTCTGCTTGAAATTATTATTGTCTGAATTTCATTGCCCAATCTTTCACTTTGGCTGAAAATCTCGGCGGCAAAAACTTTGTTCAGTGTCCCTTTAAGGGCAGGTGTAGATGCCATCATTTCAGTCGCAAATCTTTTTGCTAGTCGGTCGGCTGGTTAACAATAAGGGTACTAACTAGAGTTCCAGATTTCATCAGCAACACATCATCATGGCTTCATCAGATGCTGCATTATATACATTCTATCCTCGTTTTTAAATAGGTGTACCGTATGGTCCACTGTTACAGGAAACAAGCGAGCTCATGGACAGTGAGCCATGTGGTGCTAACTGGCAGCAAGGCTTGTGAATGGGACGCATGCGCATAGAATCGGGGTGCGCCCAGTTTTGTCTGCCATTTCTCCGCCTGTACGCATGACAGCATTGGAAAGCGCATCCGTATTTTATGGCGAATTCCATTGGGAGAGCAGGTGCACTCAAAAGCACGCTCAAAGTGCTCTCTTCCGAGGCGGCGTGTTTCAGTGGTCGAACAGGAGTAGGAGCACTGTCATCCATTGGTAGAGCGAGAGCGCTTTTGCTGCGCCGAGAGCAGCCAGGAGCAGTTCTGTCTGCTCCCTCTTAAAAAGCGGAGTGAGTGGAAAACGCAGGAAACCACGTGTTTGGAACGTCATGTCCGGACATACCCTCTCAGCAATCCTCCTCACTTGTTTACATTTTGCGGCGTCGTGTCGGGCGGTTATGGCGGCAGCGAAGCGTGCGTGGTGCTCGGGCTCGAACGATTTTAACGTCGTAGCGGCAGATTCTGGCAGTGAACGTCCACCTTGCCTGCCTTCAGATTCACGGATGGCGGAGGCAGCAAAACGTCGTCGTCTTGCCGAAGTATTTGACGAGCTAGACGATGTCAGCAGCGATAGCTGCTGGAGCTCTACGTCCGAGTCGAGTTCAAGCAGCAGCGACGATGACGACGAAGTGTATGCAGCAGCGTTTCAGCAGCTCTTTTCTCTGCCAGAGCGAAGGCCGAAAGTGGAAGCATATGTTACAAAGACGGTGGCTAGCTACTCCGACGAGGAGGTGAGTCATTCGGCTTCTGTTTTAATTAGGTTGCTTAAAGGCCTGTTTTCTTCCAGTTCAAAAGAAATTTCCGCGTCACGCGGCCGGTCGTGGACTTCTTGGCAGCAGAATTCGCCAAGTCACCGCACTGCCCTCAGAACAGTGATCATGGTGGCCTGCCTGCCAAGTCGGCTGAAGAACACATTCTCTCCTTTCTTTGGTGAGTGTCCGTACGTTTAGGAATGCCGCTGTCATCAGGTCACTGCATAATCCGTTTTATAGTGGGTTAGAGGCATATGAAATATTGCAAATAAATGTACCTAATTCGCAGCATGTCATTGGACCACCTTGCTTTAAACTTGTTAAATGCTACTAGCGAGTGTCGAACGTAATAGAGTTATAGTATTTTGTGAAATGCTTTCGTAGTTTGTACACCTACACACTGAGCTTCACAAAATTCTCGTTACTAGAATCAGTGGCAAAGCATAATTCATGATGCATCATTACAAACAACCATGAAAACTTTTGCTCACGAAGCATTTCAAATCGGCTGTGTCAGCAGGTTCACAGTGAGCTTCATCTCCACACTTATAAATGTAATGCGCGAATTAAAATTAGAATTTGTTATTTAGATAGTGCTTCTACTAATCAAATATTTTGAGTTTCTAAGGTGTCACCCAAAAAGGTGGAATCGTGTTTTCTGACTTCAGTTGTCTTGCTAATTTGCTTCATTGACAGCGACAGCATTGTTAACACCATTATTCAGTCATTGACAGCAACAGCAAGCTTAATTCCATTATTTAATTAGAGTATCCTCTCCTTTTCAGGTATGCAGCCAACAAAGCATGCATTAGAGATGTCGCTGGCCGCTTTGAAGTCGCAGAAAGCACTCACCACAGAATGATGGGCCGAGTAACTGCATTCCTGCTCGACATAGCACCGAATGTAATCAAGTTCCCCAGTGACCTGCAGAAGCTTGCTGTGGATTTTGAGAAGGTAACTATGCTTTTGTAAACATGCTATTTAAGGTATAAACTACAGTTTTTTTCACACCAATGTCATACAGCTCTACACAACTCAAGGGACCAGACTAAGAGGAATTACACCTACTCAAACCACAATAAGGACTGAAAGCAACTGATATGCAGGATCAGAACTGCAAATGAACAGAAAATGTAAAAATGCAAGAGATATGAAAGAGCACCACACAGTCAAGCCTCCTTCATGTGTATTACAAATGCTGTCAGCAATCGGACATTTTTCTTGAGTAGTTTTGACCATGTGATGCTGTTTCATATCTCTTCTATTTTCCCATCTTCTGCTTAGTGATGTACATCTAGTACTTGTCCTGCATGTACAGTGAATAAACCTAGAGTTCAGTTACTTGTGCACTCTGTATGTACTCTGTATGTGTCATTAATTCCCCTTCGTGCGGTCCCATGTGTTCTTTACCGCTCTACTATTACAATTATGAATTAGTTAGTGCCAGAATGCACCTTTTAAATAAGTTATTACAATTATTTTTCCCAGATGCTTCACAATTAAATAGCCAGTTAATTTCAATCATGTGTACCGGTAGTGTATTGCACTCGCCGTTATGAGCTTCAAGTCTCCAGTTTGTTTTAAACTTTTCCGCATGTTATTGGCACCTTTCATTACCCTTAGTGCCATGCTTATTTGACTATGTGTGTGCACATTTTTTTCTCTTGCAGCTGTCGGGATTCCCAGACACAATTGGGTGTGTTGACGGAAGCTACATGCCTATCAGGTGCCCAGCCAGGAAAGTGCGATCTGTTTATATAAACCGGCACCATTACCTATCCTTGACACTTCAAGGTGTTTGTGACAACAAGAAGAGGTTTCTTGATGCCAGCACTGGCTACCCAAGCAAAATTCATGACGCACGCATTTTCCGTCGGTCCAGGATTTCAAGTGTTTTGCCACAACTGTGCTCTAGCAAGTACCATATAGTGGGGGATGCTGCATATCCTTTCCGGGAGTACCTGATGACACCAATTCGAGACTATGGGAATCTTGACAGCATCAAAAAAACCTTCAATGCAAGACTCTCCGGGACAAGGGTGCTTATTGAAAATACTTTTGGCGATTTAAAAAATCGTTTCAGACAACTGCACAGGTTGGATATGTGGACAGTGGATAACATGTCCAAGTTTATCATTTCATGCTGTGTGCTTCACAACCTCTGCATTGATTGTGGAGATTTGCCAGAGAACCTGTCACGAGACCTGTCACTTACCTCACAAACAACAAATGTAGACTCAAGCTCTTCTGCAGTTCAAGTAAGCAGCAGTAGTGTAGCCCAACAGGATAGCCTATTACGTGGCTTGGCTAGCATCAAGAGAGATCACTTGATGATAAAAATGGGGTTGCAGAACCAGCAGCCATGAAACAAGGAATTCCTTTACGTGTTATGCAGTTGTGAGCAAATATATGCTTACCAAAGGCCCACCTGAAAAGCTGAACTCGTTAAAACACCTTCAAGGTTGGGAAAAATTGTCCTTACCACACACCTGTTGGCCCATTTGCATTTTCTCAAGGTAGTGTATTGTGCCAAACTAGAAAATAAAAGACATTGAAACTAAGTAATCGCTTTGGGTAGTACGTTTATTTATTTAAAACTACCACTTTATTTTGGAAGTCCAAAGGCCTGACGGAGAATCTCCATTTTTTCTTCATGCATTTTGCGCCGCTCTTCACGAAGCACCTGTCGCTCGGCCTGCCTTTCAGCTCTTCGATTTTCTTTTTCTTGACGTCTGGCCGCCTTTTGAGCCTCCTTTTCTTCTTGCAGTGCCCTCATTTCAGTAAAAAACAACTGCATGTGTGCCAGGCGTGCAGTTCCTACCCGTGGCTTCGTGTCGGGATTTGAGGACTGCGTCTTATTTTCCTCAGTGGTGTTGGCAGGTGACAACACGGCCGGAGATTCGGGCGAGGCTTTGAATGTAGCCCCTGAGGCGTCTCGCTCTACCTCCGGTTCAATGCTGTCATCAATGCTTTCAATTTTTTTCACCTCGTCGTCAAAAGGCACAGGGGTGGGTGAAGCACCAGACCTTTTGTTATGGTCGGAAGACGCCTTCCGACGCCTAATTACTGTTTTGTACCTATTTTCACACTGTTCTGGGGTTTTGGCTATGCCAAGCACAGCCTCGATGTCCATCGATATTTGTTTAAAGGCTTGCTTCCTGTTTTTGAATTTTTTAAATGGGCCAATCTGAGGGAAATATTTGAGGTAGTACTCTAGGAGCAGCCTTGTTTGCCCCTCTGTCCATTCAGCAGCTAGAATAAGAAAGAACCAACACATAAATGGTTTATTGGGAAACTGTCGGTCATTGTGCAGGCATTACTTATAATTGAATAATTTAACACACAGCACGGTCACTTGAGCTTAATTATCAATCAGCAAGCATTAATCAACAAAACAAGCATTTGCGCAGAATAGCAAACATACATAAGTGATAAGTTCTGGTATTGTGCATGTAAATGCAATATGCAAATTGTGCCAGTCTTCCAGTAATTGTAGTGGTCTGCTTTCCATGCTCTCTTTTTTTTTTGTCATTTAAGGATCACTCCTACAAGTACACTTTTACACGCTCTGATGCATGCTTGTTAGATTTACCCAAGAACACTTGCTGAGGCAATTGTAGACACTCAGTGTTAATATACTTGCCTCCACCTCCTCTCCTAGAGCCTGATGGCTTGCTTTGAGCACCAGTCTCCCCGTCAGCTGATCTTGATGCAGTGGGAGCTGGCAGGTGCAGAGTATCTGTGCCATCTAAAAAATATAAATGAGCAGTAAATGTAGTGCCTCGCAATAATGTTAATACTAATACTTACCACCTCCTGTTTCAACGCATGGCAATCTGAGCTCCATGCGCATTTCTTCGCTCCCTCGCCTTGGCACATCGCCAGCCATATTTGTACGCAGAACTGCATCTGTTTTCACACAATGATGGAAATGTAATCAAATCAGTTATATAATGAAAATGGTTTCTCAAGTAGTCAGCTACATTATGCAAACTCGGATGCCTTACACTCGAAGGTAAGCGGATTAGAGCAAGCAAAAAACAAATTCTAAAAAAGTCAATTCATCATGTTACAGGGCTGCATGAAACACTGCACAAATCACTGATAATTAAAAAAAAATATCGCTTATCATATGTAGCATCTCGACCCTGCGATAAGAAATCGTGCTTCCGAGGAGATGTATGGCTTCACCGTATCACGTGGGATGCTGATCTGCCGTCTGGAGACATTAGCCACTTAAAAATCAGAAATAAAAATAAATTGTTACTGCGTGCAATACTTAGCTGCACCCACGTGACACTTGCTACACGCCACTTCGCAGTTACTTTTCTTAAAACGCTGCGAATCATTCTGTTGCTGATGGAGGGGTCTGCAATGTAAGTTTGTTTTGAATTAAGGATTAATTACTCATGCAAGGAAACTTGGCAACAGGATAGTGTACTGCAGTACTTCTAGAATTGTTTACGTTTTGTTAACTGCTGATGACAGCAGCAGCTGGTAACTGCATGAACAGTCTGATAAAGCTGTCATATCCACGGTGTTTTTCTGATATGATAAAGAATAGTGGGCTTAGGTCCACGCGCGCAAGAATGCATTGCATGCTGCATGCGCGACAAGTGCGCTGAAACAAATAAAAAGCAATCAAATTCACTTTACCTTCCGTACTAGATGGTGCCTGGTGTTGAATTAAAGACAGTAGGATGCGCTGAGCTTCCGAGTCCATCATGTAGTAGTATACGAAGCAGCAGCTTTGCAGGATAGCGCGCAAGCGAGTGCGCTGTACCAACCACTGCCACACGTGCTTTCCTTGCCCGTCCGGATCAGACCGCACGTGTTTTGCAGCAGAGGACGCTGGGATGCACAACCTTTCTCCTCACTCGCCTTTTTATTCCCTCACACCTGCTCTGCGGAGGTGTGCCGCATTCCAGTGGCAGGTCGAGTGACGCGGCTCTCAGTGCTCTGCCCCCTACTCCTCTCTGCTCGGCACCCTTACTCCTGTTCTCTCAATGGAATTCGCCATTAGCTGCGCAATTTATCTAGCCCAGTGCCTCCTGCTTCAGGGATTTCCCGTGAGCACAAAAAATGCATGATTTTAATCGTTGCTGCAGTGTTTTGCAAGTTGTCACCGTAAAGCACATCATATTTTTCGCATAATGCTCGCTGCAACTGGCAAGTTTCGATGACTCAAAATGCTGTTCAGGTCTGATGTAGCAAACATTTTAAGCTCATTCTTGTGACCATGAAATATTGGTTTATTAAATAATGAAAGGCAGAGTTGGTATCAGTTGATTTACAGTGTGAGAATGAAAAGTGCAAAGGACCGTGCCTCGCAAGTAAGCCCCGAGAGCATGAGCAGAGAAGTAGCAGATGAGGATGCACATGCGCTGCATTTCCAAATCTCACCAGCACTAGTGCTTGACGGACTGCTGGCCATGCACTAGCGTGTTCCTTCTGAAACAGGACTTTGGCCCTGTAAGCAAGTTCTCGAAGGGCATAAGTAAAACGTAGAATGGGCCCCCTAAATGCACCTATCCTTGAACCATTGGGCTTATGAATTAGTGCCCTTTCCAAAATACAACTATTCGGAGCAATAAATTGTGACAGAACAGTGCATGAAGTTTAAAAATGGGAAAAAAGTCTTTAAATGTCCCCTTTATACATAGCATTCTTCTGGTGTCACTTCTGCCATTGTCGCCCTCTCCCGCCATGCCCGGGTAACTCTCTGGGTACCTACGGCAGTTCACGTGCTGTAGTGCGGTTTGTTGGGGGCTCGTCATCTGTTGCTGTGAACGACGTGGAAGCATTGTGGTTTTTTGTTGTCTTACTTTAACGAGCTCATTGGATCAGGAAGGCCTTGCTCGTTCACTCGATACAAGACCAGATAATCAAGATGTGCGACACATACACCAGCCACGGCGTACACCGGCTGCCCGCCACAACCTATGAGGGCCTATTATCTTGCTTTCACTACAAATTGCCTGGCCCAAAAACAAGTGAAAGCTCAAAATCACTCGAGCCGCAATTTTAAGAGTGGATGTGCGAAGCGCAGCAGCTCCCATCAAAAACTAGTCATGCAGAGCTAGGCAAGTTTACAAGAGATATAATATTATGAATATATTGTCGCGGCCCACGCCACCAAAGTAGCAATGACCCCCCCCAAGTGTTTGAAACAGTGCTGATGTTGAGCTTGAGCCTCTTTGATTGCAATTTGTGGAAATAGTCGAGGAAAATATTATACAAGGCAGATAGCGACTTTGCGTGGTGTGTGCCGCGGTAATTCCAGTCATCACTTTATTTTTCGCGTATGCCTTAACACACTTTTCACTTTGTATTTTGCTTTTGTTGTACGCTTATGTACAGTGGAGTCACTCAACATGATAGAGACCGTGTATAGAATTAATTGACTAATTAAAAAAAATTCTGACGCCCAACTTGAACCGATCGGCTATTCTTCAAAGTGAACTAATATTGTTTCCTATTCTTTACAGTTTGTTTCAATGCAATACCAAATCTCCGCGATCGCCATCACAATTTTAACCGCCTTCCTCGCCATCATGATTTTAACTGTGGACAAGTTTGTATGTACAGTATCTTGGTAAGCTATATCTGTTTGCAGGTAAATACTTGGCTATGGCACTTACCTGTAATGAAGTTGCACCTGAAGATGCAAATATTGCAAAGTTTCTTCAAGTAGCTTTTGTTAATCTGCACCAGCCAAATACGCTGGTACTTTTAGGAAAATCGCAATGTGCGTTCTCAATTTTAGGTAATAACTTTCAGCGAAGAAACACCCTAAGCTCTGCTCCCTCTGCGTGGACTACTAAATCAACTTGCCTCACTAGCAGCTCATAATTTCTCAAACTTGCATCGTGAGGCAAAACTAAACGGGTGCAAGCACGAGGAGACAACATGGCAGTTGAAGGCGATAGATTCGGTTGGTGCCCGGGCATGTCGGTGGCGCATTTGGGAAGTGACGAAAAGGCACTGCGAGATGCACGTGCACACTTTGTGTAGTTGCTGCATTGGACAGCAAACTTTTTTTCTTATCTGGGCAGTTTTACCAAAGGAAGCTTCATCATATGGTGTGATAAATGAAGCGAATCCACAGGTTGAACCACATCATTGTCTCGCTGTGCTTTTGTACTTTTTTTAGCTCACAAAATTTATTTGTACATATAAGTGACAACTTGCCAGTAATAAGGCAGCACTCGTTTCTTTACCATGTTTTCATCTCCGGTGTGCTGCTGCCTCAATATTTCAAATTCTAAGCATTTACACCATTGTATGCTAACTTTTCCTTCAAAGTGAGACAAGCCACATGTGTATCGTAGATCAAGAAGCATGCCAGTTTCACGTACTTGTAAGGTAAACTTCAGAAATGCACAGTTGATCAAAAATATTAGTTTAATGGTGCATCTACATAGCAGAGCACCTGTGGCACCAATTAAGCCATTTTGCATAGCTTCGACGTATTCATTGTACATCTAAGACTACCAATTATTGTGCTGTTCCACATTGTCCATGTGGCTATTAGGCACAGAATAGATCACTGTTGCATGTGGCAGTACTTTGTATGGCACACTAGACAAGGTCGAACAAGCTGTCAGCTGCAGTGTGTTCAGGAAAAATCTATGCTATTTTGTACAGACAGTGCTGTCACATTTCATCAGTGTGCAGTTTTATCGAATATCAATAAATATACCTATACATCCTTATTTACATTAGGCATAATGCAGAGAGCAATTAAAAACCTTTGTAGCATAATGTGAAAGATGTCAGTTTTTTTTCATTTTTAGCACTCTATACACTATAATTTCTCTTTTTCATTCATGTAAATTATAAGCTACCATTTTCAGTGTATGTTGCCATCTACGGTTACAACATAACATGTAAGGCACTTGGTACCTCTTCTCATTATTCATAAACATTGAATTTTTTCTTGAAGTTTGAGGCGTCTTCTTTATTAGAGCTGCTCTGGACTTGACATGTAGTTCGTTATCAGTGAATGAACAAAATTGACGCGGTATCTTGGCTACAAACTTTACCACTTTGATTACAGCACGCTAAAGCTTTTTGCTGTCGTGACGTTTCCGGAAGAACAAGATAAAGTGGCCGTTCTGCCACTCTCGTGGCTAACGGAAGACCGGGCCCAGTGCCACTGGCCTCCAAAGAGGAGGGGTGTTCGGGTCGAAGAATTGGTTCAAGACCGGGTGGACCCAACTGCAGCCTGGCAAAAGTACCCAGCTTGTCTTGTGGCTCGTTGCTGTAAGTGAAGTTTCTGAGTTTTTTGTGTTTACCGTGGGCACATCAGACTAATTATAAAAAAAAGAAAAACTTTTCACTTAGGAAAAACCCGAAATTTGGGCACATTAACATGTGCCACCTTCCTTGTCCCTTAGTTTTCTTTGTTTTATTGTTGTGTTTTCTCTTCACACACCAAATTAGGCATGCCACTTTATCTCAGTATCTCTTCCCATTTTTTTTTAATGCAGAGCACTTCAGGTGGTAAGGCTGTTGTATGCTATCACTGTTGCTTGGCCTGACACATGCAAATCTACATACAGCATATTGAGCGCATGCTCACACTTAAAAGAAGTCTTCTTCCTCTTCTCTGAGTGTTTCGACAATGATATTAAGGTGGGACGTTACTACTATGGCTAGGTGCAGCGTTAATATTCTGTCTAACAAAAAAATGAGCCCTCAAGCGTGCACTTCTTTCTTATCGCTCCACAAACATGACAATGCAAACCATGTGTGAAAATTACGAGAGGAAGCCGGCAAAAATAATAAGAAAAGGAAAGAAAGGATACAAAGTAAAAGAAATAGAAACACAAAGATAAATACAGAAAAAAGTGAGGAAAAGGGAGAGGAGGAAAACAAACCAAAGAGAAACAAAAAAGGCTCCACACTTCCTTCAGGCTTAGCAGCAGCAGGGCTAAGCTGCCTTAATTCTTTTCTCACCTCATTTTTCTATTTGCCCTTTCCTTTGCCCCTCGTTTCGGGAGGGCATAGAAAGCATAATATAAACCTGCTATGGTAGGTACTTATGAAAAGAGACTGTAAGTTCGGCACAGTGACAACCACTGTTCATGGATCTTTCACTAGGTACATAGTCACCTAACACTTTTACTTTCTTTGAGGCTGTAGCCGACGCCAGCTGAAGAACAGGGACCAACACTGCCAAGTAATTAGTCGTACATATCCCCGGAGACTGGCATGCATCATGCGTCTGTGCATTGCACAGCCTTCTCATTCTGGCGCATGCAACTTACTCTATGAAAATTTTCGTGATGATGAATCCACGCTTTGAAAAAATATTGGGCTTGAATTCTTCAGAATATATATGAATTGGTTAAAAATAATTTAGACACCTTGTGGCACCGATGTTCGGCATAGCAATAGCCATGTGGTAACAGAAGGCTCAAAACAAACAAATTATTTGGGTGACTGAACTCATGTCACTGTCATGAAGTCGGAGCTTCTGAGACTCTTGATCTTTTTCGTTGACACCATGCACATGGTCCCCTAAATGGCCACCTATTATAGCAAGCAAGATGTTGCCATCAAGCAGTCTCTCTGCTTGACATGTGTACATGAGCTAGCTTCAAACAGTCTATAAGAATTGTCTAATTGTGTTCGTTAACTAAAAGTATAAAGTACTTCAAATCGCACTTGAGGACTTTAAGTAACATCATAGTGGATGAAGATGCGGCTGGTATAAGCTGTCTTGGAATCATGACGAAGTGGCGGTACTGCGGCAGTAGTCATAGTAGTTCGCAGGCAATCGGCATAGCAGTGTACTTCAATGGTACTTTACTTCAATTCTGAAGTAAAAAATTCGCAAGGTACACAAAGTGCAGTGCCAAAAACTAGCTCTGCAGACGAGCGCTGCGTGTTTTCTTTCAACGCTGTGTGAAGACATAGTAAAACGAAAGGCAGGTGCTCGGTCCATGGAGTTCTTGAGAATTGTGCTCGTGACGCTTTTAGTTGTGCTGATATTTTGGGAGTGAAGTTGCTGCTGAAAATTTGTTGCTCTGGGTGTTTATTCGAGAGTGAGAGCACATTGTGATAATCTGCTGTGGCAACTTCCGAATAGTTGCCTTGCACGGACAAACTCTGTCTTAGCTTTAACTTGTCACCACTTGCTAGGTTTGCCGCCCGCTTTGCAAAACTGTGATCTATCTTTACCTTGGTTGCAGTGCAACACAAAACGAAAGCAACAGGGAGTGAATTGACAGCACGGCACTGTGTTGTAGCTTTTCTTCCTGTTGTCCTAATCTTGAGCTTTGCTGTAATTTAAGTTAAAAAGTGATTGCAACCAACTGTCCCAGCATGCAGTCTACAATTGAATTCGCTACAATGAACACCGCTACAATGAGCACCAGCTTAGTGAATTTGTACAAATTGTTGGTGTTTCTAAACAGGTCACTTTTTCATTGATAGTATAAACACATATTAAGATATGTACTGCAACATGACACTTCCATGGGTCATGAAACTGACTGCTAACAATATGTACGACTGATAACTTTTAAAGCATGTAGAAACATTTAGAACTGTTAAGGAGAGATGTGGGTCGAAAAACAAGAGTTTTCTAAAAAATTTACAATTTTTGTTCTCACCTGTTAAAAATAGAACCTTTACTGTACCGAAAGAAGATATATATGTCGATACTCAATCAAAAATGCTTTAAAATTGTGTCCAAAGAGCACAAGTTAGTTGTTAAAAAGTTGTTAGTGTGCAGTCTTTGGGCCCCTTACCCCTGATAATGCGCCACCGCTCGCCATTGTCGATCGCATGAGGCAAAGAGGCAAGCCTCACTCTTCAAATAACTACTGTTTTCTTCACTGCTTCAGTGCAAGAAATAAACAGAATCATGCTTTTACCCAGTTTTCTTTAATGCCGCGACTGGCTTTTATATTGTGCGTTATGGGTCGGGGATAACCACTGTGTGTAATGTAGAGCCTACTTGCGGGGTTCATGTCTCGTCAAGCACCACAGTTGAAAGCTTTTCTCGTGTGTTTATCTCTGTTATGGACCCGGAAAGGTGTAGCTCAAGCGATAGCTGTGCTGCCAGTGGGAAAGCTGTTGTGGCAGCGCACCCTGTAGGAATGGGCTATGAGCAGTTGGTCCGATTTGCGGCAATTTTTGGCTTGAACTTTGGCCAATGCATCATCAGTCATTTACAGCCACCAGCTGGAAAGCTTGTGATTTGGCAGTATACGTCGTCTGTGGCAGTCTTGTGAGGTCGAAAGGGCTCACAGTGAGAGACATTGGTGGGGATCACATTGCCGTTATGTATGACGGTGTGTGGCACAAACGCGGCCACAAAAGCCACAAAGGTATCGGTATTGTTGTGTCCCTCGACACTGGATTTTGTTTAGATTTCAAACTCCTGTTGAAATTCCACATAGCTTGCAGTGCACAAGGCTCTGCCAGATAGTGTTTGGGAAGCGTTTCATGGCTTTGTTTGTGAGCGAAGTGTGTGAGGAGTCTGCTCGAAAGAGCTTTGAGGGATAAGCTTATGGTGCTGGCGCATTTTAGTGGCAGTTGCCACTACAAGAAATATTATTGTTTTTTGTGTGGAAATTTCATTCCATTTAATTGCATATTTATTAAATAAACAATCAGTTTTAACCGACTCGTTTTTCTCAAAATAAATGTTGTCATTTTTTGCAATGTGCCCCTCTTTTTTCGGGTTCTTCTGGTGCTTGGATCTGCATACAGTTCACCCAATCTGTTCCAAAGTACGAGAAATGCGGTTATCTTGTTTCAATTTCAGTATCTTTATATAGTAAAGAAATTAGTTCTATGTAAACTTTTACTAGAGTAGAATAAACAGAGACTTTCTATGTTGTAATTTTTCACGTCTATTACATATTTTGTATACACTTCCTAATTGGCTTTCTGCATTCTATACTTTATTTAAAATATTATGAACGATCAGTTAGTAGTGGAAAGAGGATGGGGGGAGGCTAAAGGTTTTCGCTTTGTCACGTTGCGGGACTCAAAGTATGCAGCTTGCGAAAAAACTAATTATATCTTTAAAATCTTCATAAAAAGTTCTGCAAACAGCTCAAGTTTCATTGCTTTAAAACGGTTGTTTTGGTGTCATTCTTCAGTTTCTGATCATAGCTGTGCCAGTTTGTTGTCAATATTTTCTAGGGTTGCAAATTTATTTCTAGGGACGTTTGTCTTTCTGAGAACTAGACGGGCACTCTTTAACTAGTTGCGTGACCCTATGTTGCCTTTATTATGATTTGCTCTAAAAAATCTTTCGTTCGCAGGCACTCTTGAGAAAGCCGAGCGCCGTACCACTGGTGCACAGTACGGCCTAGTGGCAGACACAACGGAGCAATCAGGTAATTGCTAAGATTCATTCTTTGCTTACATAAAATTGTAAGCTGGTGCCTGCTTACCATGCCTGTTAAAGAAGGTGAAACAAGTTTGGAAGAGATGATGACCACTTCGATAATTGAGCTAGCTGGGAGGTTAACCTGAAGGAACCATTGGGATCTAATCTGCAAGCTGAAGTGTAAACCAAAAACAATGTTTATGAATAATACAGTGCCTAAATTTCCAGGCTATTTGGAACCTGGGGTCATATATTAGCTTCCTATTCTTGATGCCCCAAAATGTGGTAGTGCTCATTGAATCCAAGGGAAAAAAATGGGGCTTTCATTACTACAGTATTTTATTTTTAAGGATACGGTATAAGCTTCTTTTGCCACTTCATGCAACCTTAAAAGGTCCACTTATCTGTTTCATATCTAACTGTCGTTTAAAATAAATGTACATGCATAAACATTCTTTTTAGGCAATGAAGACCACAATAGACTGGAGGGCGGTTCATCGCCTGTGGTGGGGTTGCCGGAACCTCGTAATTCATAGAGTAATTCTCAAAGATACCTCAGTGAACAACACCTGTGTTAATACTGTGTTAAAGTGCTCGAAATTGTTTTTTTCATTAAAGTCAACTAACAATTTACGTCAGAGTAAAAGCTCAATGTATGACAGCGTATAAAATGACAATACCGTTAAACCTCGTTATAACGAATCTGAAGGGGGAGTCTTAAATTCTTCGTTATAGCATTAGTTTATTTTAGCCCATATTCATTTCTACCAACCATTAGCCAGCAGCGAAAGAGAATGTGCTCGCCACTGAATATCACAGCAGCCTGCCTCGCAGAGAAAATCATTTCACACTTTGTTATAACGCGGTACTACTGCATTATCAAGAGCAGTGCCCTATTTGCCGAGAAATTAAGGTAAATGCACAAGAATACACGTGCCGCAGTAGGATATTATCAAAATGATCCCGGTGACGTCAGACGAACAAGCTAGATGGCATGATCAGTCTAGTTTAACCAGGTCAAAATTGAACTATTGAACCACTCGCGCCATTCCCCGTAGTAACGTCTGGCAGTTTTTTTCCGTGAATCAAACTGAAACGAACAAGCAGCATTTTATTAAGTCTCTTGATGCACCAAAAGTTCTTTATTTAGTACAGCTAGTTTGATTATTAGTGATAATTGTAGGCTGTAACTGATGTTATCAGGATCAATGTGTTATTTTGACGCATGTGTTCTCATTCATTTGCCTTAGTT
This sequence comes from Rhipicephalus microplus, assembly GCF_043290135.1. Lineage (NCBI taxonomy): Eukaryota > Metazoa > Arthropoda > Arachnida > Ixodida > Ixodidae > Rhipicephalus > Rhipicephalus microplus. The sequence continues at coordinate 12,426,924 of NW_027464589.1, forward strand.
TTTTGGTAAGTAGGGCATTGCTGTTGATAATATTGTTGTTTTAGACATTATACATTGAGCTTTCACTGTCACGTAAAATGTTACTTGACTTTAGTGTCCCTCTAACAAGTGGCGGGAATCTTGCCGCTGTGTTGCTGTGTGCACCAGTGCACATTCACTAGCCGTTTCTTTTTACATATGCTGAAGAAAAAATGCTGTTGGCACTTCCAACATGCACCAGTGCCGCACTTTTCATCATGCGGGTCTGGCATCACACTGTTCTGTATCCTGTGTGCAGGCTGTGAGCGGCAATACACTTATAAAGTGGGCAGTGGTAACAGTCAGATGTATGGTACAGTCGAATCTCGATAATTCGAACTCGAAGGGCCCGAAAATTTGTTTGAATGGAAAGAAGTTCGAAATAATGAAAGCTAAGTAAACGGAGGGCTCTCTATGCAGTGGTGCATGTGCATTGAGCTAGCACACGAGGGGGAAGTTTGAGAAGACTTGCATTTATTCACAAATCACTGGACATCTGGTATTATTTGAGGTAATCGGTAATGCACGTCTGCACACGTTTGCCTTGCAGTGAGTCAATCAATTTCGCACACATTTTGCAAAACATTTCTACTTCGGCTTCAGCATTCTCCTGGCAAGAGAAGTTTCGCGCAAAAATGTCCATCGCCGACACTTTTTAAAGATGACAACAATGACCGCTGCATGGCGGAGCTTCCCGCTCTCTGCCACGCAGCTGTAGCATGGCCAGCACGTGACGAGAAAGGAGGAGGGTTTGCACAGGGAGAGAAGCAGATAGGTATTTGAGAGAAAACCAACACTCTACCGCATCTTTTTCTTTTTTTTTTTTTTGCTCTCTTTCGCGCCCGCCGTTGAATGAAGAAGGGTTACATGGCAGGGAAGGGAAAAGAGCATGTCTGCAACCAGATCGTGAAAGCCCCCCCCCCCCCCTTAAGGCGCAGAGCCGTGCTCCTGCAAGGGCTGCAGAAGATAGTGCCTTTATCCTTTCCTTTAACCACACAATAATTCATTTAGCGACGGCTTTCTTTTTTTCCCTCTTTCTCTTTGTGCGCAGCGTTGGAAGGAGGTGGGATACTTAGCAGGGACGGATAAGGGAGAAGCGTGACACGGGCGCGTCGCAGATCAGCATTTGAGAGAGCAAACATTCCACCCCAGCCTTTCTTTTCCTTTTCATTTCCTTCGCGGGCAGCGGTGAGGTGCAGCAGGTGCTGCAGCAAAATTGGGCCGGGTGCTGAGAGCATTTTCGGAGCGTGGTATGTTCGAGTTAATCGTCGGAAGTTCTTGGGCGTTTGAATTACCGGGTGTTTTCGCCTATTGGAATACACATAGCTTTGACGGGGCCTCATCGTGAGTTCGAATTAACCGGAAGTTGGAATTGAGCGTGTTCGAAATAATGAGATTCGACTGTATCATGCTTTGAGGATTGAGTTAAAAGAACCGATAACCAGCCAGCACATGGATTTGATCTTGGTGATAATAAAAAGATCTTGAATATAGCTACAGATTGAAACATACCTTTTCTAGTTTGAGTATTGTATATACTCTCGTAATGAATGCACATCTTCTCCTGAAAAATCGAATCAAAGGTGGGAGTGAGCTTATTATGTGGGGTAAATTTAATGAAAACTTTTGAGGGATGAGCAAAAAAGTGGTTATGCAAAAAAAATACGTCATGAAGCTTAACCTTTTACAATTCACATATGCAAACACTGTTTGGAAACAGTAGAAACTAGATTCTCTGTTACACTTCACATCCTCAGTGCTTGATGGTGCTATCTTCTGCAAGCTATCCTCGCACCACCTGTGCACCCCATGAAAGTGTTTCGCCGCTTTATATTCTCACTATCCTTTAACGTGAGACGTCGGTCTTCAAAAACTTTTTTGTTATTTGTCTGAATTGAATGAAACTTATTACACTTATTCAGTTCTGCAAATTCCAAATGTATAAGTATATTTTCGATGGCTGCGTTAGAACAGAAGATGTCACAGTTTTGTAATACACAATTAGAATATTTCTTACGAGGCTTTTGGCAATTTTACGGTGTCAAACACAAGAAAAAAGTACATATGCAGATTACCAAGGAGCTGGCATAGCCTATGATACTAATTTAATAGTTTGGAACAAATTTCGAATGTAAAATAAATGGATACATACATGAGTGAAAAATTTCTGCCACATATTGTTTACTATCGTCAAGAATTACAATTTGGTGAAAAAGGTATAGAAGAATATGAATAGCATTATCATCCCGATCTATTCAATAAAGCACATTGGTATCAAACTTGTTATTGTGAGTCAATGAAACATGTCAAAATGCCCCGTAAGGCTACGTATTACGTCTAAAAACATGAAACTGACAAAAATGCATTTGAAGTTTTCGTTTCCCACAAATTGATGTGGTGTTGCGACATAACTGTGTAAATGGCATCCAGGGTGTTGCTTTGTTCCTCGGGAACAAGATGATGCCACATATGTTACAACAGATAATTAAAAACGACAGGGGACGTGCCTTGAACAAATAGAAACAAAAATGAAATGGCACGTGGCAGCAAGCGAAGGCGGGATGGGGGGGGGAGCACGTGGGACTGCAGCGGATGAACGTAGGGTGTGTGTTTAATATGTGGATGAAAAAAAATCATAATTTTGGCGACTAAAATGGGGTTGACTTAGTGAGTGCGTTCATGACGAGAGTAAACACGGTTATTATTTTTTCAAATCTTTTTTGAAAGCCACGAAAGATCTGTATGTGGTGCAGCCTAACAGAAGGTTTGTGAAGGCAAATTATGAATTCGTCGTTGTACGAAGGCCTAATTTTTTTATGCGCACCATAAATAGTGTTCAAAAATTGATTGCATATGTTGTTTTCATCCTCGCTGTATTCTGTGCTGTTTATGATGTAAAAAAAAAGTAGCACGCTGAGAAGTGGTGCTGCTTTTGGGCAACAGTTGAAAATGACACAATGCATGAATGCGGAATACTGCCGTTTACACTCAAATCACTCTTGTGGTCACCTCCCACTGTTTGCAGCATGTGTTGTGTGTACACAGCTGTGTATTTCCTAGCTAGAAAAATTTTATTTTAGGTGTTTCACGCCATTTTTCATGTAACTATTCCACGATTACACACACTGATCAGCAGGCTTTCAATTGCGCTGAAGGACACAGGTGCCATAAAAATTCATAGTCGATTCTTTCAAGAAACCGCATGTAAGGGCGGAAGCTTCATGTGTACATACACACACACACACACACACAGCATATTGTTTTTCGTACTTTATGAAAGCTGCCAAGGTCTCATGTGCCTCCAAAAGTAACCTGTCTTATTGATTCTCCATCACAGCAAAAGTTTTGTGAGTTTCAAATAAAAGTACTTTGCGGATGGCCACGTTTGGGTAATTTTTTGTGTAGGTGTTATTTGAGCAGCCTACTGTGTTTACTTTTTAAGCCTGTATGATATGTTGCATTATAAGGATGCAGAATGTGTGTGGCTGTACAATATAGATGAAGTGTAAAAATTAAGTGTGTCAATTGTAGTGTTCTTGCAACCAATCTTACCCCCGTATTCTAGAACGTCCCTCCACTCAACGCTTCACCTTCACTTGAGATGGCCGATGGGAGCGCCGCCTCTAGGCAGAGAAAGCCGCTGCATGTCAGCAATAATCTGCTGTGATTCTCGAGTAGCGCAGCATCGCTTTCAGATGAGCAGCGGCACAGTGCTCAACTCTGTCAAGTGAAGGGTGAAAGTCGAGTCGAGGAGCGTTTATGAATATGGGGGTTAGTTTTGTTGTCTTGTTAACCTGTCATAAACACTGGACTGATGCTACTTTGCTCTAGCTGTACAGTGCTTTCCAAGGCACAAGGAGGCACCGCAGGGGGAAGGCTCGGAGCAAACCATGCGTGAGTTTCCTTTCATTGTTACACTATGCACGTATTAAGTGATGGACTTTAATGTATGCTATTTGTATTGTGCAAGTTTTTGGGGACATACAACTTCCAACACTTATATGTTGTGACGAAAACCACGCAAGAATTGAGAAGCTTGTGCAAAAATCATGCAAGAGTGTAAGAATCTTGTGCAGAAGTCTGTGAAATGAAGTTTTGAAATTTTGTGGCAATGTGTCATTGTACAGTGGTCAACAGTCTTGCTCAGCATGCTTGACTGCAGGGCTCCCGGCTGCACAGGCGCATCTACGAAGTGCCTGATGCATGATGGGCCAAATGTCAGCCTGCACAGTCCGTATTAGCGCACCTGCTGGGAATTTTCTCTCTTTGTTTATCGTCCGGGCTTCAACACTGTTATAGCATTCAGAAGTGCTGTAGGTGATGCAGTACCACAGAAAAAAAAATTATTGACCATCTCCCCAAAGAGAATCATGATGGGATGGCAAGGAGCAGTGGTATACCCGATGTTGACTTGGCTGAAACAGGCGTCAAGGCGGGCACTGAAAGAACAGGTTGAAGTGAAACTGTGTAACCTTTACTCGAGTAAACGTTTCTTTGAAACGCAAAGACACGGGAGGCGGGTTGGAGTTTCATCGCAGATAAAGGAGCCGAAAGAGTGTTTTTACTCGACGGGCGGTTGAGCATTGCGGGTGGTGGAGAGGGTGAAGCGATAGAAAAGTCTGTTGCGAGCGGGGGAAGAAGCAACACCACCTGGGTTTGTTGGGAGCTACTGCGGGTGAGGGAGAGAGTGATGTCAATGTGCAGCTATGGCTTGACCTACTTGGCATCGTTCCAACAACTGCGGCTGGGCAACGCAGTGGGGCGCTTTAGCATGGAGACACGGATGGACAGGTTACACAGGCTGCTTCGCATCTAAATAAAAAATGTGGAGTCCCTAGATGTCACAGAACGAGCGCTAAAAAAGAGCGCGCCGCCAAATCCTTGCGACAACGGGTGGCAGAAACGCCGCGAGGTAAAAAAGAAAACAAACATCCAGGGCTCCCGGGCGCGCGCTCTCCCCGCAGAAGCATGGCTTCGCAGACGATCCTCCTCACCCCACATCGGCGGCCCAGCAAGGCCGCGATTTTTCTAGAACGAAGGAGGCGGGGTCAGACCGAGTGAATCATTCTCCGGAGAGGGCTGTCGAACCGTCTCGTGCCTCTCCCCAGCCTTCGCTGCGTATCGCGCCGACGAAATGACGAGAAATTTCTGGAAGGTGGCGCGGAAGGTATTTAATCGAGCGGCCGAGACGAGAAAGCAGGAGAAGACGGAAAGTTAGCGCCGGAGCGCGTAGGAATTCCGCCGTGTAGTCGGCGAAGGTTCTGCCCGTAGTGACAGAACAGGAGGAGACGGAAGTGAGCGCCAGAGTGCGTAGAGAGTCCGCCGTGTAGTCGGCGAAGTTTTTGGTCCGTAGGGACGGCTTGAGCTACAGGCAAGAGCGTGGGGTTACCGCTATCGAGCGAAGACGCGGGCAACAGCTGCGTGTGTGAAGCCGACGGATTTCCGGCGAAGAAGTTTGAAGCTTGGAGAGTGGCCATTTGAGGATGCGAGGTTTCCTGGAAGAGAAACTTCGAGGGCTGCGGAACGACAACAACGCTGGACTATGAGTGAGTGATTCTCGGAAGAGTATCATCTAGACTTTGGTTCCAAGAACTTTGGACTGGATAGGTTTTCTATCTCTTTAGTCTTTAAGTGTCTTGGTTGTTCAATGCATGCGACTGCATTGTAGTGCGTATCGTTGTCTGTGTCCGTAGTTTTGAGTGTGGCTGATTGTACCGTGTAGTACGTTGTTTGATTGGTGACGTATTGTATGTAACTATTGTGGAGTGTGCATTTTTGTGTATTATTTTCGATCTGCCATTATTGAGAATATAATTTGTTTGTTTATCAACTCTCGGCTCTGACTTGTTCTTTGGGCCACAGCCGGCGTCCGCTGGCGCGCCAAAAAGGACCACTTCTAAATTGTCCACGCTTTCGTGGTGCGGTTCGGGGGGCCGATACTTTGGCCCTTGGAATTAGCCCGGCGATCGCCTCCCTCATAACGGGACATGTGTGACACTAGACTATGCAAGAAATGCTGCAAAGGTTATCTTCAGTCTGTAGTGTTTGCAGGTTTACATAGGATGTGGGCCAAGGCGATTTCTCGTGTTTTAATTTCCTTTCTTTGCGGTTTTGCTACACCGTCGGCGGCACCTCTGATGGCCTAAACAGTTGTAGCCATGACAAAAAACAAAGAGAGAATCTATGTGGTGTTCTTTATATATTGGCAATGCAGCTTCAAGTGCAATGCTCTGGTATTTTAGAGAAATATGTTAATGTCTGTTCATATTCTTGAAGTGCCGCCCTTAGGTATTTGAGTAGAATAAAAGCTGGGAAAATTCATTTTGAGCCATTTATTATTTGCACGGTGACATCTTTGCAGGCAAGTTGAAAATAAAGTATTTTCATTGGTGGTGACATGATAAACTTAACTGTACCAAAGCATGACCAGTTGTATACTGCTGCTGTGCATAAAAACTTATTGTTCCTGCTGTAGTTGCAAGACAGCCAGTAAAGTCGGTATTACACTTGAGAGCGATGTACCGAGAAATGCACCGGGGAGCGATTCTTCTCTATTAAATGAGGCATCTCTTATCAGCAGGGTACTACATATGCATTTTCTTATCAACCTGTATTTTACTGTTGGCGCACTGGTGCCTCTTATCCCCGTTTATCTGTTACATCAGTGTGTTTTGTAAAAGGGATCAACTGGGCTATCATTTTTTTTTCGAATGTAATGAGTTCTTTTTCTAGATTATTGTTGTTTTAAGGTGGATCCTCACATTTCAATCAAATACTGAAGATTCTATTTTTCCTTCTAGATGCTATGAAGTCACTCCTTGTGTTACAATGAAGTGAACACTGTTATGAGAAAAGCTACTTTATGAAGTTAACTCACTCCATATTGACTTAACACACAGAATCGGTGAAAACTACACTTCATTCCAGCTGCATTAAGAATAATATTCATCTGCATACTTCTGTTTTTTTTTGTTTGTTTGTTTGTTGGCTGGAGGTTTGGGGTATAGGGTGGCCAGAGGGCACTGTGTAGTCTTTGTTGATCTTCCCAATTTTATCAACATCAATTGATAGGCGTATAGGGAAGCCAGCATGCTGAAACAGCGGTGCAAGTGTGCAAGATGTTCACCATTGCATGCTGTCAGTCGCTGTGAGCAACCTACTGCATACAATTAACTGTGAGTGGTGAACTAACGCTGCACTATGTGTGCCTCCCGGAAAGCTGCAATGGTAAAGTGCCACAATCGTATAGTAACATTGATAAAATCGCAATTTTTCGTTGAATAATTTTGCAACAGAATCAATGAAGTTTTGGATAAATTTGTGTATCTGCCTGGTTCATCAAAGCTACAGAGTGAAATGCGGTATATACTCGCATATTATGTGTACTTTTTTTTTGTTGATCCGGTTATGTGCAAAGCTAGTAGGAATTGCTGGCCTAAAAGCCCAACTGGGAATATATGTTGCAGGCGCTGTCACAGCTGTCTCAAAGTGGATTGCTATTGTTTGCTAAGCCTGTTCAAATGCCCCCATTTTCTCGAAGTTCTTCCGAACATTGCTCACAAAAACCAGTTCCCACGATAGGGTTATACCAGAGAACATAAGTACTCTCCAATTTGTAGGGAACCCAACGCAAAGTAAGATGCAGACAAGGAAGCGCGATGCCAACACAGTGCTGTGTGTGTCGCCCTTCATGTGTGTGTGTCCCCATTCCTTGTTCCAGTCTTCTATTGCATTGTGTTCTCTCCGATATCTAACCAACACACCCAAGCTTCTATGCCAAGTCTTGTTCAATGCACTCTTCTGCTGGCTCCCATACTGAATATTGCATGTCGAAGAACTCCACGCTGATGTGCTTGGCGGTGGCACGGTTTCAGTTTTTTTCGGTAAGCTTTATAACAGCAATCTGCCACATATATAATTATTGTAGCCTATCACAAAGGAACGGTAAAAACACAATGGACAAATTGCGAAACTGAAAAAAAAAAAAAGAATATGAGTGCGAAAACCTGCGTCATCTTGTTGAAGTGACGGGTCCTTGCACGTGTCCAACATCTGTGCTGTGTCTCGGGAATACATTCTTGCCATCGAAGAGGTGGGAAGATAGGAGGCAAACCTTTAAGCATTTCGGACTACACATGAACAGGTTTCGGTTTTCAAGTTCGATATTCTAGGAAAAGCATAAAAGTTCATGGAAGAAGGAACCTTGCACTCAGCTGATTTTGCGTAAGACTGCACTCGCCTGCTCGACAAGAGATGTGCCTGACCAGAGCATCATGAAGTCAAATGTGGCTGTGTGTGTGCTGGCAAGGTGGCTCGGGCTGGTTGGGGAGGGCAAAGTATGCGAGCAAAAAGTTTCTTGTAGTAAAGCAGGCTGGCTAGTTATACTGGTGAGCAAATTATGTGAGGATGCAAATTGTGCGAGCAAATATGGTATGTACTCTTGTATGTTTCAGCTTTGTTGCTACGGATCCTGCGGGTCCAACTTGGCATCCGGCAGCAACTAAAAGAGGTTCTGCAGGAGGTGTGACAGCTGAAGCACGAGGTACGGCTCTTGTCCGTGCCTCAGCACGCCCAGCCAGCACAGCCCCCTGCTGACCTTTCCCGGCTGCCAGCTGGTACAATTGGAGAAGTGGAGGCAGCAGAAGCAGCTGTGCAGAGTGAAGCTTTGGCTGCGGCTTTGGTGTGTATTCCTTGATTTTTAATATGCCTATGTAACATGCAGAAATTTAGTACTGCTTTAAGATACTGTGTTTCGGGAAACAAACTAGTCAGGTAATCTCATGAGCCACTGTACTACAGTCGAATATGAATAATTCTTACTCAAAGAGGCCAGAAAATTTGTTCAAATTAAAAGAAGTTGAAAATAATGAAAGTTACCGTAATTACTTGAATCTAACGCGCACCTTTTTTCCGGTTAAGCGAGTTCATAAATCGCATGCACGTTAGAATCGAGTACAAAAAAAATGAATATGGTCATTCTATTGCCATCGGCACTTCCAAAATGGCCGCCCCCTACGTGCGTTGGCATGGCGCGTCGGCCATTTCTGCCTATGTGTTTTCCATGTGCGGCACTTCGTACGTGTGCTGAGGAGTTCGTCATCTTGTTGTACATTAGCATCGACGGCATGGTAGGGCCGACTCCAAAAACTCGACGAGTGTACCACAATGCTACTTTTAAAAGGAAAGTCATCGCGTGTGCCGAAACGGACAGAAATCGGGCCGCATCGCGGTCGTTCGGATTTCCCGAAACGTGCGTGCGGGACTGGCGGAAACAAAGGCAGGATATTGTCGACAGCAAAGATTCACGCAAAAGCTTCAGTGGACCACAGCAGGGTCAGTTTCCCCAAATTGAAAAGCTGCTTGGCGAGTATGTGATTAAGCAGTGAGCGGCACAGCGGCCCGTGACGCCAGAACTGCTCCAAGTGCAGGCTGTGCAGTTAGCCTTAGAAAAAGGGCTAATGCAGAGCCAGTTTAAAGCGAGCAGGTGCTGGCTAACTAACTTTATGAAGAGGAAAAGCTTTTCTCTCCGAAGGCGAACGGGCATATGCCGGAAGTTGCCGGAGGAGTACGAAGAAAAGCTTCAGAGTCTTCAGAGGTTCCTCCTAAACTTGCGGCACAACAACGGCTACCTGCTTGGGGAAATCGGGAATGCCGATCAGACGCCTCTTTACTTCGACATGCCTGGCACCAAAACCGTCGAGGAGAAGGGGGCGAAGCAAGTTCGTGTGCTGACATCGGGCCACGGTAAAACTATAGTGACAGCAATGCTCCGTTGCACGTCAGATAGGCACAAGCTTCCCCTGTACCTCATATTTAAACAGAAGACGCTCTCAAAAGGAGTCGTTTTCCCGAGTGGTGTGATCAAGCGGGCCAACGAGAAAAATGGGTGCGCGTTGCAATCGATGTCTTATTTTTTTTTTTTTGTCATGGAAACCAGGTGCGCGTTACGATTGAGGGTGCGGTAGAATCGAGTAATTACGGTAAATGAGCGGAGGGCTCACCGTGCAGTGGTGCATGTGCATGAGGAAGTTTTATTCACAAGTTACAGGACATTCGTCAATAATTAAAGTAATCAATACATGTCTGTACACGTTGGCCTTGCAACGAGTCAACCAGTTTTGCGTGCAGTTTGCAAAGCATTTGTACTTCGGCTTCAGTATTCTTCTGGCAAAAGAAGTTGCGCACGGCAATGTCCAGTGCTGACACTCTTCGAAGACCACAACTGTTTCCACTGTTACGATCTGCGCTGCAGCCGGAGCGTGGCCAGCACATGATGAGAAAGGAGGAGCGTCTCCACCTGGAGAAAAGCAGATCGGCATTCGAGAGAGAAACACTCCGCGGCAGCTTTTTTTTTTTTTTTTGCTCTCTTGATGCGCGGTGTTGAAAGGAGAAGGGTCTCTACATAGCAGGAGCGAAAAACAGGAAAGCGTGACACTGGCGCGTTGCAGATCGGCATGAGAGAGAGCCAACTCTCTGTGACAGCTTTTTTTCCTTCTTTCTCTTCGTGCACGGTGTTAAGAGGAGAAGGGTCTCTACGTGGCAGGGACGAAAAAAGCCGAAGCGTGACACAGGAATGTCGCAGATTGGTATTTAACAAACATTCCACCGAAGTCTTTTCTTTCCTTCTCTTCATTTTTTTTCTTCAAGCACAGTAATGAGGTGTCTGAAGTGCCACAGCAGGATTGGGCGGGGTGCTGAGAGCATTTTCGGAGCGCGGTATAGCTTTGATAGGATCACAGCGTCAGTTCGAATTAAGTGTGTTGGAATTAATGAGATTCGACTGTATTTACTATAGTCTGTGAAGTCCGAGTGAACTGTCCTAAGCTAGCAGACGATGTAGGCGGCATCGTGTGTTTGATGGGCACTGACTAGCAATATTCTGCTTAAAACAGACATTCAGTAATTTTGTTCATTTATCACCCTATTTCGTGTCCGCTGCGGCTCTCTCTACTTTGAGCTACAGTTCACCCTGCCTTGTGTTAGCCGATTTCTTTCTTTTTTTAAGGGGAGAGGCTACCTTCGAAGGGCAACTTTTTTGTTTGTTGAGATATCTTAATGAAATTTTCAGGGTACACTAATAGCAAAGCCATTTGAATAACCACAAAGTTTCATGCAGTTATGTTCACTGGTTCCCAAGTTACAGCCATTTATCAGGGTAGTCCACATGGTCCCTTAGTCAGGGTCTGGAGAATTTGAAAAATGTGCTAGCACTGTGAAATTCACTATGATGATTCCTGGATAGGTGCTTTAGGGCAAGACAGAGCCCTTTTTTTAAATTTCCTTGCCAAAAAATGTTAGCAGAGCACTGAATTTAGTGTTCACAATTTGGCTCTCATCAATGAAGTTTTAGTTAATTATTACAAATTACAGACACAATAAATTGAAAAAGCGGGCTTGTCTTGCCCTGGGCATTTCATTAAGGTGCATAATAAAAAAAACCTGATAGAAATCAGACCAGCAGTTCCAGAGAGATCACCTGACTAAGCAGCCTCACTGGCCAAAAAAGTCATTCTGAGAAAATTGACTTAGAAAGTTTCAAACATTTATTATAATCTAAAATGACCCTGCAGAGTACCTAGATGTGTCCTTAGGCTCTCTTTTTCTTTGTCGCTTTTCCTGCTTCTCATTCATCCGTTTCGGAGCATTTCTCAGACGCAGAGAGTCTTTCTCCGCAGCTCGTTGAATGGTTAGGTGGCCAGGTGTGAGTCCCACTGATGACAACTCTTGGGTGGCCCTGTAGCAGCCGGCATTATACCGCAAAACTGCGTCATGCAGTGCTGTCTCGACAGCAATCAATGATGCATGTTGCTCCTTGGGCATCAAGGACCATAGGACAGAATGGAATGACTCCGATGCATTTTGCGTCTTTGCTCCCAGGCAGCGTTGCAGTAGAGAAGCCTGCGAAAGGCGCTGGTAGACTGGCAGCAGCGCTTCTGCAACGTAGCCCGGAAGATTGTATTTGTGCATTGGAGGTGGCACGCCATTCCCCTTGCAGGCATTATGACGGCACCACGAGTCTGCACCTTCCGGGCACAAGTCATGGTGAGGATCCTCGTCAGTTGAGGTGACGTGATAATATGACGCCATCACTGCACGCTGCATTGCAGCCACATTGTTTGAATTGTTCCGCAGTGCCCAGCCATAATAGTCTGTGAGTTTATCAATAAGGGCTTTTGTCAATCTGCCCTTCCCTCCCAGAGCCTGTTCGCTTTTCTGCACAAGATTACGTAGGGCTGTGCCCATCCTCTTCCGGACATGGTTCAAGCATTCTTCTTTCACAATAGGGACTAGCCCATAAACATTGTCTTGTTGAAGGGCAGAGAATGTGGCGCTGTCCCCATCAGATACAATGGTTGTATACCGGAGGTTATGCTTGGGCAGTGAACGTGAGAACAGAGTTACAGCTGCTTCAACCTCCATCCTCCCAGACTTGGCATCAGTGTTTTTTTGGCACACATGGTGCTTCAACCAGCTTGCATAGCCCTCGTCTTCAGGCTTCGGTCCTACCTGGCAGCCGAGACACTGATTCGATAAAACTACAGCATCCAAGATGAGGCCTGTGTGATACTCGATGATTGCACCAACTCCAATGTGAGATGTATGTCCGCGCTTATGCCACGTGCCATCATAGTTCACTGTAATGTCCTTGCAGAAAGATGGGTCCATCTCCTTGTACACCTTTTTCACAGCAGAAGCCGATTCTTCATAGAATTTATCCAGGGTCTGTTGCTGTGGTTCTCCGAATTGCTTCAGGTGCCTCTGGAAAGTTCTGTGGTGCAGGCCACGGTGGGAAACATTCATAGTTGCCCAAAAGTCATTGAGGGCTGTCTGTTCCTTCCCTATTTGTTTCATGGCCGTAATGGCTCTTATATTCACGTCGAAGGCCCTTGACTCGTTCTGACGAGCAGAGCTCCACGAACTTGAAACTATTCCACAATGTGGACATACCAGCTCAAGCTTCGTGGCAAGTCCAAGCTGGGTGCCTCCTTGAACTTTCATCTCGGTCGCGAGGCAGCGCGGGCGCGGGGTCTTGGACAGCATGTCGCTAAGGGCATCCCCTTGCACGAGGAAATATCTCTCGCCTTCGGTCGTAGCGGTGGCAGCTTCGGGTTCAGGCATCATCGCTTGAAACTTCCTCTAGGTCGCTGGCATAGCGCCAAGCTTTCGTTGCACAGCAGCACGTTCTCTCTCTGCCGTCGCCAACTCCTCGCATGTCCGAAAACGTGTTTGGAAGTGCACAGTCGACAACGCGGTCTCACTGTTCGGGGCCGGAATCAATGCGGTTGGCGAGCGCGACACACCAGGTGCACTTGAGCACGAAACACCAGCCTCACTCGTCACGACGGATCCTTGTGCCGATGGTGTAGAAGTCTCGTCGCTAGAAACGTCGACGCAACCGTCTTGAAAAGATGAAGCGGAAGCATCGGTGCAACTGTCACCGCGCGTGGGCGTGCAGGTGAGCTTCGCCATGCGTACGAGCTTCAGCTGACGCTTTCTTGAACCGAACGCGTGCCGAGTCTTGAACTTCGAAATGCCCATCGTGACCGTCAGCGCAACAATCCGCGTCCCATGAACACGGCGAAAGATCGTCTCGTGAGGACGGTAGTGATCGTCTCGTAAAGATGGTAGTGATCGTCTCGTAAAGACGGTAGAAGATCGTCTCGTGAAGACGGTAGAAGATCGTCTCGTGAAGACGGTGAAAGATAGAGGAGCACGTGTGACGACCGATCGGAATGATGGCAAACGGGGCACACAAAGAACGCCGGCATTGCAAGCGCCGGTGCAGACGACGAGCCGGCGCATGCCGGAGAAGCAGCTACGTCATCGCGCGCAGCAGCCAATAGGAGCCGCGCGTTCCCCCATTCCCTCGAGAAGCGCGCGCTTTGTCCAATTGCGGCTTCGCATCCAGGCAGCGGGACATTCGAAAGCTTCCGCGAGCCCCCCAATCGTGAGCGACTCCCGCCTCGGAGCGCCACCGCCACTGCCGCGGGTGGCGAAAAAAAAAAGCGCAAGAATTCACGAGCAAAACAACATCAAGATGGCGGCGATCGGCCGAGCGGTTGGGAAATGGCGAGCGCGCGAAGTTGGGGTATTTTTGGCGCTCGCTCGCCGCTTGCCGGCTGCCGCGGCATGTTATAAAATTTATTTGACGTACTTTCGCGATGAATTAGACATTGATATTTACAGTAGAGGCAATTTATGAGTCATACTGCCCGAGTATGTGGTTTTCAAAAAATCGACTTTTTCGCGATTTTTCGGTTTTCAAAGGGCGCGTCCCCCCTTAAAATCTAACATGCACCCCATTTTGCAGGGTCAAGAAAAATGCACCTTTGTTTATTGTGATGAGATTTCTATAGCGACATGCCTCTTTGTTGGCTATCACAGAAAAATATAAACAGCAAATGGTGCGACCATCTAGTGCGACCTTTATTTTTCTATCAGTTTCATCTATGACCAAGATTTGGTCGCTCTAAGGTTGCCTCTTAGTGCGCCTTGATCATGTTCATCTATCTTGTTGCGCTCTGCTTACAATGCATTGATTAAAAACATGTCCAAGCTTCTTTTTGAACTCCACATATTTTATCGTTTTTAACCTGTAGAAGCTACTCCTGGTCAACATTCAGGCAAAGACATTGTAACCACGAAGAAAAGTGTATTGGAATTTGAGCACTCTACAAAGTAATTATACTATTTCATAGCTAGAATCAATATTTATTAAGGGTTATAACAGTGTTGTATTTGATTTCATAACAGCAAAACTAGGCATATCAGAGAAGGACTCTGAAAGGTTCTCACACTGAGTGTGAGAGGGCTGATGTGGAAACAATTTTAGGTCAAGCTAGCTGAAGTTAGCGTAAAAACAATGAAATGTTGTGATGCCCAAAAATTCAAGTTGTTGTTTTCAGTTTCCTCTTCTTGCAGATTTTTATCATGAAAACATTTTCATGTGCTGTTGCGTTTACCCCATCTATGCTTCTTGCATTTTTTTACAGCGCGAGCACCTTCTGCAGATTGGGGGACATGGCCTCCAGAAATTGGTGTGAATGCCATGAAGGCTGTATTGGCACATGATGTGCAAGTGCTGTACAGCCTTCATGGCAGAAAAGGGAAAAGGGCCTTTGTGAACCTGAGGCTCTGTAGATTAGTGACAGGTTAGACTTGTTCATTGTTTTATGTGTGTGTACCCTTGTGTATTCTCTGTACTGCAGTGCTTCATGTGTGCTATGGTATTTCTGTTCTTGTATGCAGATGTCATCTGCCAAAAAGCACGGTGCGACCAGGCGGAGGCCCTCAACTGTATTAAGAAGTGGCAGCCAGGGTCTGGTGACCGCTGTGGGGGCAGGAAGCGGCGCTTCAGAGAAGCATTTGTTGGGGAGCAGCCCGATGATCCCC
This sequence comes from Rhipicephalus microplus, assembly GCF_043290135.1. NCBI lineage: Eukaryota > Metazoa > Arthropoda > Arachnida > Ixodida > Ixodidae > Rhipicephalus > Rhipicephalus microplus. The sequence continues at coordinate 12,442,335 of NW_027464589.1, forward strand.
ACTCTCAGAGTGGAGATTATCGGCTGCTCGCGGCAGCTGGCTTCCTGCCCAGCCACAGCGGCCAGGGCCTTGACAGCACCACGGCCACTGTGCCCCAACACAACCTGACCTGTAGAGCGGGCCCTTTTTAGTTGTGTATATATTTTTTTCAATGTGTATATTTTTGGTGTACCTAATAAATAAAAAAAAACAAAAAATAAATGGTCTGAAGACTGTCGGTGGTGCACTGTTCAACTAGCTTATGCTGAGTAGGAAGCACCATCACCATGTTTTAGTTGCAAAAAAATGCTCTAAACTGTATGAATATTCTCGATTATCATGTGGGGGACATATGTGGAGATTGCATGTGGGGGACATATGCTTTCAGAATTTACTTCCTAAGGACTTTTTTCGATCTGCTGCACCAAATACCAGTACCAAATAAAGCACTCGCTATTGCAAAAGATGGATTGGTAAGTAAATAAACTACACTTCTAGGGTTAGCAAAGGGAATGAGGTATAAAAGATGAAATAGATCGAGTAACTGCTTTCAGTTCTCAGCATTCAATTTTTTGTTGCCCCAAGTATACAGGGCTGCAAAGCTACAAGAGCGGGTCATCGGGGCATATTGTTTAATCTTCCGGTAAGAAAAATTCCCTACTAATGATGGTTACATAATGGCAAGCCAATCGGTAGCCAATATTCGTCGTGCAGGATACATCGGTGTAATAACGGCATTTGATTGGCTGCAATGTGGCCCTGGATTGGTCCAATGTCGGTCGTACATCGGTAGCCAATATTCGTTGTGCAGCAAACATTGGCGTAAAAACGGCATGTGATTGGCTGAAATATGGCCCAATGTTGGCCGAACATTGGCAGCTTTGTCGGCAATACGATGGGCCTTCGTCGGCCCAATGTTGGTTGGATACTGGCTAAAACATCGGTAAAACGTCGGCCCATCATAGGCTTGAACGTCGGCCCGACATTGGAAGAAGTTGCACTTCCGACGTCGGTGCCGATGTAAGCCGATGTTGGTCCAAGATTGGTGCAACGGCGGCGTGCTGCCTGGGGGAGTTCTTAACCCGGAGGGAAAGCATTGTTGTACGCCAAGCCGCAAACTTTGTGGAAGCACCCACGCAACCGCGGACCACCTCTGCAAGCGAAGATACCAGGTACCATACGTGGTACGACGCAGAAAATGGGACAAAGTGGCAGCTTTGAGGACACCGAGGCACCACATGGCAACACTGGGTTTTAAATCCATCGAGCCGGGGCCATGCTGGAAGACCAGTGGGCTGGGTGCACGGAAATAGAGGGAGAGCCACCACTCCGGGAAAGCTGAAGATGCACTGGGTGCTTCAGGTCCAGTAGACCGTCCGGCTCCTGTGGCCGATTCCTTTCTGAGACAGATTCCGGTGGAGAGGGCATGACCAATGCAGGGAACACTCGTTTTTCGCATCCAAAGGCAGTCGAACGAACCAGGTGCGATTCCTGGAGGACCGACGCGAAGGAGCCATTTCGACGACAACCGGCACAACGTGAGCTTACCACATGCAGGAAACCAGCCCAAACAAGGCAACTGGGGCATGTGATAATTGATACACTGTCTAAGCTAGAAAATGAGAACGCGCATATGGTAACCGTGATTCGGACACTCATGATTCAAAGACTCGAGATTCAGAGAATTCGAGGAGCTCAGGAGTGACAATGCGGCTTGTGTAACGACTGGGCCTACATCCTAACTATTACAGAGCAGTAATGAAGGCCATGATGAAACTGATAGCGAGAGGTCTACAAAACGCATGGCTATCAATTGCGAAGAAGAATCAATAGCAGCTGGATGTGCTCGCTCTCAGATCTGTGATATGCTGAGTGCGCTCATTGATAATGTCGAGCACCTAACGGAGTCAGTTGCCGGCATGTAACTCACCATTGCTCGTCTGGAAACGAATGTGGCCAGCTTACAAACTAATTCAAACAGTCTCCAAAAAAAATTGGCAGCTATGGAAAAAAATGCAATGAATAATGCAGCACAACTGATGCGTTTCTAGACAATGTGGTGGCTGCTACATGTGACCGCGAATGACTATTTTCTCCGGGACAGCGACCAGTCAGCCAACGAACCAAGTAATGCCAGATGGTCACGCCGATGTACATACTGCTCCTCATGATTGCAGGACCCACTAACGACGTCATAGTATAGCCGTGGAGCTGTCGAGGACTTGGTGGGTGGTGGTGGTGAAAACATTTAATAACCATTAAATGGTTACAGAGAGGTGATTGGGTTGGGGCCTTATTGGCCTCCTACCCTCACAGCACTAGGTGGAACCCCTATTCCGGGGCTCCATTGGCAAGCAACGCCGCCCGCGCACGTTGAACCAGAGCCTCTTGGGACTTGGAGGCAAGGCACAAACGCTACAGCAGTTCCTTATGACACATGAAAAAAGAAAAAAAAACGTAGCGTATTTCTGCTGCAGGAGACACTCACCTAGCACGTTAACATCCTAGGGCACGGAGTAAGATAAGAGAGGAGCGCCGACTCCGCTTGTCTGAATGGGACACATCTTTCAATGCCACTTCATGATTCTCGGTTCGTCTGCAAAGTGGCGGTGGTGGTAGTGATTAGAATGAAGAGGAAAAAGGCACCTAATTTCTGTCTGCCTTCAGGCGACACGGCGCAGTGCCTTATAGGGGTGGGGGGAAGGAGGGATAAAAAGAATAGAAGGAAAGTAGAAGCAGAAGAAGACAGCCAACGAGAGGAAAAAGAAGGAGATAGGAAAGTGGGGATCCGGTCGAAGCAGTCCAAGGGCGGGGTGCCACAATGCGAGAGCTACACGGCGTCAGGAGACCGCGGAGGGCGAACCAGTCGGCGGGAGCTACGCTGAAGTCGGAGATCGCGAGGGCACAACCGTCCAGCTTGAAATCCTGCGAGCGAATCCCTGCAAAGTGGCGCTACGAATGAAGGAGAGCAGCGGAGGAGAGGCGCTGCCCTCGAGCAGAGCCGCGGGTGGGGGCTCCGTCTGTCGTTCTTATAGGAACAGCACGGACTCGCGCATGGCCGTGTTCATGGATGTTCTCGCCTATCTGTTTTGTTGTCTGTTCCACGCACGCCTTACGTCTGCTACCAATTCTTTCTTGTATAGCGCGTAACTATTGCAGTTTGTGGATTGACGTCAAGAGAAGAAATAACCCAATGTATCGTTTTACTTCTTTTATTTGAAACAGGCCAAATGCCTGGCATCTTTAACGTAGACCAGACAGAATTATACAATGCCACTACAACATACATAGGCATAATATATACATAAACTTAATACATGAGGTCACATTGCAAAAACATGGTGCTTAAAGAAGTGTAACAAATCTTTTATGTGCAATAAAAAACATGGCTTCTGAGTATAAAACTTACATGGCAAGAAAAACTAGGAAAGGGTACCGTATTGTATTACAGAGAAAGAAGCTTGTGAGGTGGTGCTTGTCGCTTCTTTTTTTAGCGGTAATCAAGTTCGAAGGTGCTTCGCATGTTTCTTTTTTTTTTATCTTGACGCTTTCCGCACCCTTCGGTTCTCTTACGAGCAAAATTGCCGCATTCTCATTAGAACGTAGCACTATAGAATTCCTGCTAGGGCTTCTTTCTTGTGAGCTTCACAAGGGAAGCTGAGACTGTGTGTCCACGGTACATGTTCAATTGTTTCCTCGTAAACAGTAGTTGACTTGGCATCACGAGAAAAGCAGTCCTCGGCCGCATGTAATATTCTGTACAGGTGCTCGTTTGGAAACACTAGTTTGCCACATGTTTTGGTGGCATTGTGACTGAAAATTTTTTTCTTTGACGGGCTCCAAAGTCTAATCAAGTGCGTCCCTGCACGTCTCACAGTTAGTTTTTTGGCCAAATTTTTGCGCCATCCAGCGAGGAAGTATATTATGCAGTATATTATGGCGGGATCGCCCTCTGTCTGGGGAAAAATATCACATTCCTGAAGGTCTGTTTTGATTAGTCTGTCTAGCTTTGCTCTCAGGTTACCGATCTTGGTCTCTGGCCTTTCACTGGAGGCGAAAATCGACTTGATGTGTTTGGGAGTTGACCAGGGCTTCTCCTCGCCGTTGTTGATTTCACAGTTGGCGTATTTTAGGGGTTTTATTAACTTTTGCGCAGACAGGAGGTGGTCCAACTGAAGGAATGTTGGCCTCGTGGGATGGTCATTTTGCACTTCAACTTGTCGAATGGTTTCAAAAAAACCACTCTATATAACGGGTCCTGATTAAATTTGTTTGTCAATACATAGCGAAATCTGCATTCAGATAGTTGAGCTCAGTGCACTCAAACGCTACAAAGCGTTTGTTTGATGTCATGTTCAATCGTTATTCCATGGACGTGAGTGAGTCAGAGAGACAGCGAGATTTTGTGTTTGTTTATGTGCGTGCGTATGCGCGTGTGTTTACACTTTAGTAAAGCGACGCCGGTTTCCGTTTGTCAGCTGTCACTGAGGCACCTTTGGTCGTGTCGTTGAACCAACCGCCACAGTTGGCGAATTGTAGGTGAAAGACGCCGTCTGCATTCGTGCTCCTTGCTTTCTATCGGCCAGTTTCCGCCGCCTCGCGCGACATATAACACACGCGCTAGGCGACGCTGACCGTACTTGCGCGCGCAATTTTCTCGCTTTTTGCAAGCGTGGATGAGTGGTGTCGTCTGGTGTATTCTTTCAAACTAGTACGAGAAGGGATTGGTCCCGCCACCTTAACGCGCAAGAAGGACAAAGATGGCGTGACACATACATAACGTCTGTGTGTGTAATGGAGGAAGGAAAAACTGAGGTGAGGCCAAGACGTCATATTCTTCAAGCTGCCGCACGGATGGATGAATGGATGGATGGATATGGCTGTACCCTTTAGATCGGGCGGTGGCTAGCGCCACCAAGCCGTAATACCTAATGAACCAATAACTGGATTTATTTTTTTACTTTAAAACGTGAGTTTGAAGATTCGTACTCTGCAGTGAAGGGTTTAATTTTCACTCGTGCCTTGACTTTAGCCACCAATTAGATAACCTCCTTCTAGTTAAGTATACCCGCTTAAAGTCTATTTTGCCCTCCCAGTCCCTAAACCCCAGTGCTTTGTAAAACTCAGCGCCATCATCCTGAACTATAGGGTGAAGCCCTTTACAGAACATTATCAAGTGTTCGGCAGTTTCTTCTTCCTCTCCACACGCACTGCATACTGTGTCTACCCCTTCGTATTGGGCCCGATATGTCTTGGTTCGCAGTACTCCCGTCCTGGCCCCAAACAATAGAGAACTACCCCGAGTATTATCATAGATCCTTTCCTTGGCAACTTCCTGCTTAATGGTTCGATAGATCTCTAGTGCGGACTTCTTAATCATGCCCATTTTTCACATGTCAGTCTCCATTTCCTTCACTTTCTTCTTAACCGATATTTCTTTTTGGTTTGGCCACCTGCTGTTTTCTAAGTATTTACCAGTCACTTTCCTGGTTCGCTTCCTCCATTTTGTATCGACATTCTTCATGTACAAGTAGCTGAAAACCTTCCTAGCCCAACGCTCTTCCCCAATTTCTCTCAATCGCTTCTCAAATTTTATCTTGCTGCTAGCTTCCCTGCCCTCAAATGATGTCCATCCCATATCACCTTGTACTCCCTGATTTGGTGTAATCCCGTGAGCTGCTAAAGCAAGCCTACCTGTTCCACGTTGCTTAATTTCTAATCTTACTTGAACTTCTGATCTCATACACAAGACCGCATTGCCGAACGTCAGCCCAGGAAGCATGACTCCTTTCCATATTCCTCTCACAACATCATACCTATTGTAATTCCACAGTGCCCTATTTTTCATCACTGCTACATTCCTGTTACCTTTAGTGGTCACGTATATTTCGTGTTCCCTCAGGTACCCGGTCCCATTGCTTATCCATACGCCCAGATATTTGTATTTATCTGTTATCTCTATCGTGACCTCCTGTATTCTAAGCTCTCTACCTTCGTTATCATTGAAAATCATGACTGCTGATTTTTCCTTACTGAATCTGAAATCTAACCTTTTTCCCTCATTACCGCAGATGTCCATCAATCTCTGCAAATCTTCCTTGTTGTTGGCCATTAGCACTATATCATCTGCGTACATTAATGCTGGTAGTGCCTGATCAATGAGTTTTCCTTGTTTGACGAAAGAGAGGTTGAAGCCCAGTCCACTTCCCTCTAATTTGGCCTCTAATCCTTGTAGGTACATCATGAATAATAAGGGTGACAGGGGACACCCCTGCCTAAGCCCCCGTTTTACCTCTGCTGGCTTGGATACCTGTTTTTCCCACTTTATAACTACATTGATACTTTTATAGACATCCTTTAAAAGATTAGTGACTACATGTTCCACGCCTAGTGCGTCCAGTACTCCCCACAATTCCTCTTGAACCACGCTATCGCACGCTCCCTTGATATCCAATAATGCTAGCCACAGGGGCCTGTGTTCCTTTTCTGCTATTTCTATGCACTGCGTCAGCGAGAACAGATTGTCTTCCAGCCTCCCGTGTTTCCGAAACCCATTCTGCAGTTCTCCCAGCACCTCATCCTCTGTCTGTGCCTGCAGCCTTTCCTTTATAATCTGCATCGCCAGCCTGTAGACAACTTATGTACCTGTTATGGGACGGTAGTTTTTTATGTCAGCTTTGTCCCCCTTTCCTTTATAGATCATGCTCATCCTGCTAAGTTTCCATCCATCGGGAACTTTACCATCGATTATTAGCTTGCTCACTGCCTCTCTCAAAGCCTGCTTAGACTTCGGACCTAATGTCTTCATCACCATACTTGGAATGCCATCTGGACCTGTTGATGTACTACTCGGAACCCTTTTCTCAGCCCTTTCCCACTCACGTTGTAAAAATGGAGCCATTGCACCACTTGGTTCGTCCTTGTCTACTGTGGTGCATAAAGCACTTCTTTGTTGAAATTTTTCTGTCACCCTTGTTCTTATATATTCAATAACTTCGTCCCCTTCTAGCCTAGCACCTTGGGCTGTAGTTATAAACCTCTGCTTTAGGCTCGTCTCATTTCTTAGGGAGTTTAGATGGTTCCAAAATTTCGCATTGCAAAGCCACGCACTGCTTCCTAGCGGCGAAGCAAATAAACACTTTGCGATTTCCGGCAAGGAGCCGCCGCAGCAGCCTTGGAAGCAGCGGCGGCGGAGTGGTAGGTGTTCTGTGCCGGCGGCGAGTCAATTCACGAGTGCTGCTTTTTTGCGTGTTTTTTAGGAAAACTGTGTGATGCCTAGCGGTAATGTATACTCGTTGCAAATAGCATGCACTGCCGGATGTACTTGGTGGCACTTTCCACGTATGTTCGCTCGACTGTTGATCAATAATGCCTGGTACTTGCATACGGAGCTCTTAACTGTACGCTACGTCGGCTCCTACTCAGTGTGTCAACTGAGAACACACGCGAAATTTAGTGTTGAGTGTTGCATGCATCGCTCACTGCTTGTTGTTTGCGTGCGTTCTGTAATTACACACTTTACGTGTACGATCGCGTATACAATACCGTAGTCCCTTCTTATCGATGTGAAGTACGTCAAATAGCAGGCTGGCGTTTCACGGAATAGCTACAAAGCAGGCTCTCATAATCGAAATTGCCACACTGACCCTATATGACAGCAAAGAACTGCTATTGGGCCCGTAGATCGGGAAATCTGGCAAAGAGAGAAAAAATGAAAGGCCTTACGTTGAGCAGAACGGATAAGTCACTGCCGGGGGGGGGGGGGGGGGCTGAATTATTTTTATTACGGTACGTACCGGCCCTTTCTGTGCTGTTGCAGAAAAACACTCCACGAAGTATTTCAGCGCGCCGCGTTAAGGCCTGCTACGCACGAATGGTCTGGGAAAGGTATGCTCGCAGTATTTTTCTGCGTGCAAATCATGCAATATGTGCTAAGTTTACGCTCGGACTTTAAGTACGCCCACAAGCAAACCAGCGTTGAGAGCACGTCACGGAGCGTCTGCTGTTTCGTTTGCCTCATACCGGTTTGTTTTCCCCATACACTTGACGTCACTTCCGCCACACTTTTCGCAAAGCATTGGGATACGATAGGGCCTCTCCTCAGGTTTTCTTCCTCCATGGTGTGTGTCTTGTCTGTTTTTGTTCGTGTCTACGAACAAAAAAAGACATTGGCTACTAGCTCCTAAATGCTGGATAATTGTCTTGCTGATTTTGAGATAGCAGATTCGATACCTGCTTTATGGCGCCCAATTTCGATGGAAGCAACGCAAGTTTCTAATAAAACACACACAAAATACTTTAGTTTTGTTATATTGCTCAGCCACCTGCAGAGAGTTCCTACTTTTGCCACGTTCCATTCCAGTTACATTATTATTGTTACCTTTAGGTTGAACTTCAACTGCGCTTTCAAGTACTTTCATTGGCGTTAATATGTGTCCCACCTTTACGGCTGTGACTAACTACAGTCAAGCGGCGACGCGCTTTTCGTTTTTTGCAGGAAAGAATGGTTGAGGATTACCTCACCAGCATTTCATCCAATACAAGTATTGTGCGTCTTTGGCTCTCTTTCTTTTTCAGCAGCTTCTTCTAGAATGCTTTGAAAAACTTGCCATCGAATCCGCACTCCAGCCTCACGAGCAATATATATTTCCTCACAGTAGACAAGGCGGGAAGAGGCATCAGGTCGTTGGGCCTCAGAAACTTGTATGCAGAGGGGCTTCAAATTCGCATTAAAAGACACAAGGTCAGAAACGTGTCCAAATTGCGGCGGCCTTTTGATGAAATGCACGTGTCCTGTTTTATGCGTTCTTCCACGACAAAGCGTTGACCTTCCGGCAGTCGCTGTAGAAGGGACTCAGATTTTTCCTCGCTTATATTGCTCATGCTTTCTTGATACACATTTAGTTCCTTCTCATGCTCTTAGCCGTCAGTTTGATGACCAAGCTTTTTTGTAAAACAATGTTTGATGTATGCGCAAAACATCAAACTTGGGCTTCCTCATCAAAGGCTGCACTGCAGTCGTTCTGGAAGCATCCATTCTCTTTTGTTTGCGCATCGCGTGACAACGCAACGTGCCCGCAAGTTTTTTGCACTACGTGCACTGGTCTGTTTTGTAGATCGCGAATTTTTTTGTACTTCCACGCACATAAGCAGCCAATGTAGGTACACCAAAATTTCACGCCTGGGTATTTTTCTTTTGTGGGGCCACCCTTCCATATCTTTGTATCATGTTGGATCTCTACCATTCGTTCAAAGTCTTCCATAGTAGTCGGCTCCTCTCCAAGGTTGACAATCCTATTCAAGTTGCAGGTCAGAATAACTGCCTGAAATAATTTCTCATGGAGGCCTTCGAAAGCATAGATGCACTTCGTTACAGCCGGAACTGCGTCTTCACTTACAACTGAGATTGCGCTGTGCACAATGCTGGCTCCATGAAACGTTTCCACCTGCAATGGAAGACAAGAAAACCCTGGTAATTTTTGATCAAAGAACAGTAATTACAAGCGTGAGTAAATAACAGTATTGGTATTTGTAGTGTATGCATGAGATAGCCTTAAAATTTCTTCAAAAGTTACTGCCAGCAATATTATCATTTGAAACGATCCTACCAATTATTCACGTTTTCTGGTTACGTTTAGGAAGTACCTGCAACTTCGCTGCCCTCAGCTAGGCTACTAACTATATGCAAGATCAACTGCAATTAAATAAAAAACACCCAGCGCACAGAAATCATTCATGACATCATTTTTTCTAGATTGCCTGGTCAAATAATCTCTGTCTTTGCCTTATATCAGAGTGCAAGCTAAGAAGATAATATAACTAGCTTTGAACGCATTATACGTACATGCAGCAGTAGATGCGTATTTATCGCGTCGGGATCAGCACAAAAAGCCTTGGATTGAATTCTGAACAAAACTATGTGGCGAAAACCGCGGGAGCAGTAACACGGATTTCACGTTTTCTTTATTTATTTGTGACTAGTGCCAGACATCTGTTTCTATGAAAATGTCTTGTACCTTGTGGTAGCCCTGTGAAGTAGGAAGCTTGACTTTTTCTGGGTGCTGAATGACCTCTTGCAAAAGTGTGCTTCAATCTGGCCACAGAGGGTCTCTGTTGTCGCTTATAGCAGTAGAGCTGCTTGCATCACTTTCTACCGCAAATTGTTCGTTGGAAGGCGCACTCAAGCTGTTGTTTCTTAGATCCTTGCCAGGTCACCAACTGAAGGAGTCCTCTCGTAGACAAGGCTGAGAATTGACAATATTTGGTGAACGAAAGGCGCCCACTCTGTGCACGGTTGTAGAAAAATTGATGTCCTCACGCTCTTCGGCACCGGTGTCTGTTGGTTTTCTCAGGCCCACCGCGGTGGCCTAGTAGCTAAGGTACTCGGATGCTGACCCGCAGGATCAGGGATCAAATCCCGGCTGCGGTGGCTGCAAATCAGAAGGGGCGAAAAGGTTGTAGACTCGTGTGCTCAGGTTTTGGTGCACATTAGAGAACCACAGGTGGTCGAAATTTCGAGAGCCCTCCACTGTGGCGTCTCTCATAATCACGTTGCAGTTTTGGAACGTTAAACCGCACAAATCAATCAAATCATCGAATCTGTTGGTTCTGCCTGGTATTTAGCGTCATTGAGTTGACCCACGCTTATCCAAAAGAAGAAAGAAATTGCTGCTTTTTGAAGTCGAGGCACTTACTTTAAGTCTAGTGAAACGTTCCCTTTGTGTTCACTAAAGCACCTATCAAACATGAGGTGCTTCTCGAAATAACGAGCACATATGTTGTCCTATGATTTCAGGGGACGTTTACTAACGGGTACTTTTCGACGCCACTGATCCAGTAGCAGCAGATCAGATGAGGCTGCGAAGAGCGAAATCTTCTCGCATCCTTTGCCATAACCAGACCTGTAGCTGGGAACGAAACTCTTCATTGTCCTCGGTCCGGTTGCCCCGCATCTTTCAACACAAATACGAAGATATCTTGTCCCTTAGAGCGTAACTAAGCGCACTACTGGCATTATGGACAAAGGTGTAAAACGAAAATGTCCGGCCAACACAGCTGCTCAAGAGTCCAGGTGTGGAAAACAAGCGTACGTCTGCTCTGCCACTGTTCTTCTGCAGAATTTTTCGTGTGCTTTGTCTAAACATCTGTAACAGTGTTCCACTTATGTGTAAAAAAAGTGGTACGAAGTTTTTATTTCGTATTTCCTTATAAGTATGCGTATATACGTTTTGTTTGGTTGCCACACTGAGGCAGCCGAGAAAACGATTTTCTAGCAGACGACATGTTCCGTGCTCGCCGCTTCCCGCCACCACCGCCATGGATTTCCCCAAGTTCGTGCGTGCGCTCTTAAGCGTACAGTGGCGCTACGCATTGAGATACGTGCCAAGAGAGGAAGAAGCATGTGTGAAAGCAAGAAGAGGAGCGGAGGAGGAAACAAATGAATGAGTTACACCACCGCGTGCACCTTGCACGCCGTGTCCTGCGCGAAAGCGTGGGGCACCGGCGGAGTCGGCGCTCCTCTCTTCTCTTACTCCATGTCCCAGAGTATGCTATCTTGTTTAAACTTTACTAAGGTAGGGGGGTCGCTATTTTGGTGCATAAAAAGCTCACTTTTGTAGAGCATGACAATCATATGCCATATATTGACATCGAATATCTTATGGTAGAAGTAGCTGGCAAGGGGCAGCATAGCAAGCCAACGTTCATTCTCAACGTGTACAACAGCCCGAAGCACCACAGGCAGATGCTCCCGGCTTTCCTAACCAAGGCCACACATCTGGCAGGCAGTAACCCTGTGCTCATGGCGGGAGACTATAGTGCCCGGCATCCGACCTGGCCATACGCGCACAGTACACCTAAGAGAAAAGATCTGTGGGTAAAGTGCATCGAGACTGGCCTCGGGCTCATAACCGACCCGACAGAACCAACGAGATAGGAAATCGCACCTGCAAGGACAGCACGCCCGATCTCGCCTTCATGAAGAACATTACTAGAGCGTCGTGATATAATACAAAGGTTTACCTTGACAGCGACCGCTATGTCAACGTGATGACTACGCTCGCACAAGGCTCGCACAAGACAGAGAAAACCTTGTTAATGCTAGTGAACTGGGACAAATTCAGAGAGCTGAGGACTGATCAGGCCGCGGAGAACGCGAAAGCATTCCTGCACGAGTAAATGATGCAACTCAGCGTGAATCTCGAAGCGGCAACGACAACAGTCATCACCAACCTGAAAACTGAGAGATGGACAGCAGACTTGCCCGCATGCTTGAAGCCGAGCTATGATTGCTGCAAAGATGAAAAGGGCAACGCCTGAACCGTCGGCTGCAAAAGAAATTTGTGGATCTCCACTGGAGCATTAAAAAACGCTGCTCCACGTTGACAAAGCAACAATGGAACGAAGTCTGCAACACGACTGATAGAAAGGTGCGCAAAGGCGGCTCTTGGGACCTTCTTAAACACCTCTTAAACGGCGCGAACACTAAGACATCACCGAAGAATGCCTTGAGCAAGCTGCTATACCAGGCATGCAAGGCCGAAACACCAGATGAGCTTGTAAGAACCCTGACGACCATGTACCTCCCCGTGGCGATTGCGGCAGCTACCTAGGGCGCTAACTTCAAATACCTGCGGCAACCTAGTCCGGAGCTTGATGCCGACTCCTCTGAGGAAGAAATAGTACAAGCAGTCAGAGTTCTGAACAGCCGATACGCACTGGGGCTGGATAACATCACTAATAAGGCCCTCCGTAATCTTGAGGAGGATGGTGCGGAAAAGATCACTGCGATAGATAACAAGACTTAACGCTCTGGCAAAGTTCCCATAGAATGGAAGAGAGCGAAAACGGTATTATTACCAGATCCCAGCAGACCTCTCAGCGTGGATAATATTTGTCCAATATCTCTATCATCGTGCTTAGGGAAGACCATGGAGCATGCGGTACTTACCCGCATAAGGCCTTACCAAGAGAACAACAAGATATACGCTCCCAACATCATTTCCTTTCGTTAGGGGCTGGCAATGCAAGGTACTATAGAGTTAGTCAAGAGTTGGATAATAGACAGCACAAGAGGAGTAGAGGTCATCCTAGGCCCATACAGAGAAATGACCTTTGATAACAAACAGGATGTCTTCATTCTACAGTAAATCTCAATACTTGGACTTCGACAACGTCTTCACGACGATATTCGGGACCTCCACGGTGAAAGGGAGGCATTGCTAAGGGTCGGGTCTCCGCAGTCACAGCCAGTCGAGCTGGGCGACAGTGGTACCCCGCAAGGCTCGGTAACATCCCCTACCTTCTTCAACCTGGTCATGCTAGGACTGCCCAGGCAACTGAGTAAAATCGAGAACCTTTAACATACTACCCATGCATATTTGGGTGGTAAAGGGTAGTGAAGGACAAACAAAGTGCACTTTACAAAATTCAACCCAAACCACTGAGGAATACCTAAACCGACAAGCTCGCGGTGCTCACCGAGCAAGCTTGAGCTGCCGTAATACACAGCAAAGAGGCAAAGGCCCATATTAAAGGGTTGGGACACAGGCACCTAACCATACGTCGCCTTTACACCACTAAATGCAACATGATACCTGTGGTCGGTCACATCAAGATGTTGGGCATGAAAATAGAGGTGAATATCTGGAATACCATCCCAGTCAATAAGCTCACTGCGAAGGCAAGGGAACGACACGCGTTTACTGAGATGAGTGGCCAACCAGCATCAGAAGCTCAAGGAAGACCACTTGCTTAGAATGGCCCAAACATTCGTGATAATTCACTTTGTGTACATGGCAGCCATGCATAATTGAACCAAAGTGGAAAAAGACAAGCTAGAAGTGCTTCTTCGGAAGATTGCGAAAAGAGCCACGGGGCTACCCATGCGCACTAGGACACGCGTAGTCAAGCATTAGGTCTATACAACAATCTAAGCGAGATTGGAGAGTCACAAGAACGGGCACAGATTAGCAAGATGTGTGGCGCCCCTGTGGGCAGATAGATCCTATGAAAAATTGGCGTCATGCCTCGGGAGATGAAGTGTAATAGCCGTGAACTGACACCTGAGCAGAGGAAAAAATTAGCATACTACTCCTTCCCAGGAATATGAACCCAGAGCAATACATCTACAGGAGACTTGCTCGAGCCAAATAACTTATCCGACAGTCAGCGGCTTCCGAAAGTGCATGCTGCTTTACGAACGCAGACAAATATCCTGGCAGACGAGCCTATATAGCAGTGAAGGCCAACAAAGATGGCGTGGTTATCAACGCGTGCACGGCCCAAACGGATAGTCCTGAGGTGGCCGAGCAGGCAGCCATCAGCCTGGTATTCCTGGAAGATGAAAAAAACCTTAGTGTACTGCGACTTCAAAATGTCAAACCTGTCCTTCAGAACAGAGAACATATCCCCAACAGTCGGCGGAATACATGACACTCAGCACCTTACCCCGCATTACATCCATTGGTTTCAGGCATTGGAGTATTGAAGGGGCCACTGCCCAACCTCAAAGAGATCGCACATGAGCTTACACGAGACCTAACTCACTGTGTGGGCCCAGACTCTTTCTCGGCAGGATGGGAGAGTGAGTATGATGCCCTCATCACTTATAATGATCTCGTGCAGCACTATCGGTTAACTAGGAGAACTATGCCTCTGCAGCACAAAGCACTCGATAAAGCACAAGTGGCCACGAACAGCCTGCTTCAGACGGGCACATATCCGTGCCTGGCCTCTTCTTGCACAAAATATTTTCGGACGCACACCCTGACGCTGCGCGTCGCTATAGTGAAAATACAGCTAGTTTAGCTCACTTGCTCTGGGATAGCCCCCCCCCCCCCCCCCAAGCAATGAAGGCCAGGATCGCTAAGAAAGAGTGGGACCGAACTCTACAGATCTCGGGCTTTTAAGCACAGCTTTGAGCTGTCCGTTGGGCCCGCGACACGGTGGAGGGGCAAGGTCTCTGTCCCGAGAAAGTGACCTGCTGCGCGCTAAATGCATGTGCTGGGGACCGTAATAAAGTTATTCATCTAACCATGCATCCTACCATGCACCAGTTTAAGAATATTCAAAGGAAGGCGGCTTTTTATGGAAAGTATCGACGAAACGAGGCAATCACAGAGCTATTTTGGAACAGAAAGATTATGTTCCTGAAGAGGCGTAGAAAGATATCATTCGGAGCAAGACAGTCAATATAGCACGGCTGTCCTTTCTAATGTGGCTGGCGGCAAGAAGAACAAGTCACATGGCGACATATAGTTAGAAGCCTATATTTGCTCCTACAGTTGCTTTTAGTAGAAAAAAACGAAACTTTATTTGCAAAAAAGACTTTATTGCCGTTGAAACAGGGCAACGCTGCGTGGTCAGGCCCCGATTTCAAGGCACCACTGGCTCTCGCCACCCTTTCAACCCTGCTGACTAGCCTCAGCTGTAACTGCTTTCAATTAAAGTTTTTTCCGAGAATTATCTTGTAATGGAATACGCTCCCAGAGTTTGTAATTGAAGTACTTGATTTTTATCACAGTCTGGAAGAATATTTTTTTCGGTGACTCAAGGATACCAGTGTTTTGTTTTCTGATGTGTTGGCTGCTATATTGGCTTTTCCTACAACTTATAACTTCCCGCTGATAGCGTTATCTTTGGTACCACTCTTACAAATACTTGTTAGTTCCTGAATTAAACCTATTTATGGACGTGTACATTTGATTGATTGATTTGTGAGGTTGAACGTCCCAAAACCACTATATGATTATGAGAGACGCCGTAGTGGAAGCCTCCGGAAATTTCGACCACCTGGGGTTCTTTAACGTCACCCAAATCTGAGCACATGGCCTACAACATTTCCGCCTCCATCGGAAATGCAGCCGCCACAGCCGGGATTCGATCCCGTGATGTGCGGCTCAGGAGCCGAGTACCTTAGTCACTAGACCACTGACGCGGGGCGACGTGTACATTTCAGATACGCTTGTTCACGTTATTGTTCTTGTATACGTACTCCCCTCCTGCAACGGGCCGGCAACCTCGGCCTGCAATATGATGAAATGAATAAATAAACAATGATGCTTTGAGCTTTATAGGGGGTGATCAGGCGGAAAATCTGATGCGTGCATGCATCGAAATGTTGTTTTGGGCACGGGGCTACTCAGTGGTTAATCTGTTTTGCTGTTAACTTCTAAAGCTTGGGTGCGATGCCTGTGGTGACAGCAACAGCATTTTGATGGCGGCGAAGGAGGGAAGAAAAAAATAGTAAGAAGGGAGCACGACGTCACGCAGCAAGCCTTGGCAAGCCAAGTCGCTTTGAAGCTAGGCCAAGTCATTTGGTCCAGCAGTGCCGGCCTAACCTCTGACCTTTTATTCATGCTAACAACAGCGACGAGACTTGCTGATAATTCGAAGCCCGACACCTGGTAGCTCTTCATCGAAATGAACTTGTTCGGTGAAGACCAGTAGAAACCAGCAATCGGTTCACGCAGGAGAGTCCGAAGCCGGCCCAAGCAAAGCAACAACAGCAGTAGGGAAAGAAGGCGCAGAAAAAAAAAAGCGAAGAACCAGGTGAGCTGGGCAGCGAAATTATTCATACACTCACACCAAACACCACAACTCACGCGCTTAGAACGCGAATTAGAGATAATGCGGGTGAAAATAGGTGACCTAGAATGTGAAAATAGGGAACTAAAAAAGCAACAAGCGCAGCACCCACAACAAAACTCTATACCCGCCCGGAGTGGCCAGAAATTGCAGACGCAACCGAATGCAGGAGGCGGTTCAATATTTACGTCGTCGATGCTGAAAGAAACATTAAAGGAAGTTATACTGACAATTATAGAGGAAGTAATGATAAAAGTAGATAGAAAGCTCGAGATTCTGGACAAGAAAATCCATGCACAACACATCGAACTCACGAAAGCCTTGCGAGAGCATGCCGCAGGCGTCAACATTGGAGAAAAAGCTGAGAAATTTTACAACAGGCCCGGATTGTCAGTCATAAACCAGGAGACGCATAATGGCTAAATATCAAACGCAGCGGTCAGAAAAGTGCGAAATATAACACTGGAACTGCTATGGTTTCCGGCGGAAAAGAGAGCAACTGTTGCAGCTGGTGGCGTCGCAACAAAAGCCACCTGCTGTCATAGAAGTCCAGGAAGCCGAAGCAGAACCAAAATGACGGGGCTACAAAACTTACAGTGCCGGGGACGCAGAATGGAAAGTTGCTTCTTTAGTCGATAACTCAATTACAGCAATATGTCATCCGCCAATAGAAGAGGCGGATATCCCGCATATCATAACACAAATAACCTACAAAGGGAGCCATGGAAAGAGCGCCTTCGTACTTATTATCCACAGTCCCCCAAGAAAAAAGAGAGCAACGTTCGACAAGCTCTTTCAAGAGACTTCAAAACTGGCGGAAGGGAATCCACTAATTATAATTGGGGACTTCAATGCCAGACATGCAAGCTGGGAATATAAAATGCAAGACACCAAAGGTAAGTACATCGCAAGACAAATAGAGAAACTGGAAATGACGCTGTTAATTTACCCTTCGATACCAACGTGAATAGGCAACAGCGTATCAATGGACACAAGTCCGTACTTGACGATAGTACGAAACTGCCACAGCGTGGACTGGTACAACACCCTTGAAAACCTGGGCAGTGATCATTAAGTACTAAGCACCACAATCCGCACCGGCCGAATCCGCAAACACGACGGCACAGCTAAATGTTCAGACTGACATGCATACAGAAAATCGCTAAAAGCGTACGTGACTGCCATAGACAACTTGGACGAGTGGTGCAAAGTAATTCGAAATGAAAAGCAAATGCACACCAAAACTGTCGCCAGAACAGATGACACCCCTGAAGTAGACGGTCACCTTCTCCACCTGTGGAGAGCAAGAAGACACCTCACTAAAAGATGAGAAAATTAAAAGCGAAATAGGAAACTCAAAGCAAAAATTAAAGAAATAACGCAGCAAGCCGAACAGTATGCTAATCAACTCGCGACAGCCAACTGGGAACAATTTTGCGATTCACTAAATGGAACCTTAGGAACAGCAAAGAAACGGAATATCCTCAGAGCCTTGACTGACCATCTGAAAACTAAACACGAAGGCAAAAATCTCTAGAAAGATTATTGCACACATATCCAGGCACACGAGATGACCTCCTTCTAGACAACTATATTAAGTGTTTTGGTGCCCGAGCCATCACAGCCCCTAACCAGGCCAGATACACTGGGCTCCCAAACTCAACTGGATGCACCTTTTACGCATTCCGAGGTCAGAGCGGCAATCGTCAGCATGAAACGCAGCACAGCGCCTGGGGCGGGTCAAATCACCAATGTCATGATTCGCAACATGAATGACGAAGCCATAACAGCGATTTTAAACTTCATTAACAAACACAGTCTGGAAGAATATTTTTTTCGGTGAATCAAGGATGCTAGAGTTTTGTTTTCTTATGTGTTGGCTGCTATACTGGCTCTTTCCACAACTTACAACCTTCTGATAGCACTATTTTTGGTGCCACTCTTACAAGCAATTGTTAGTTCCTGAAGTAAATCCTATTTCTGGACGTTTACATTCCAGATGCGCTTGTTCACGTCATTGTTCTTATATACGTACTCCCCTCCTGCTGCAGGCCGGCAACCTCGGCCTGCAGTATGATGAAGTAAATAAATAAACAATGATGCTTTGAGCTTTATAGTGGGTGATCAGGCGGAAAATCTGATGTGTGCATGCATTGAAATTTTGTTTTGGCATGGGGGTACTCAGTGTTTAACCTGTTTTGCTGTTAATTTCAAAAGCTTGGGTGCGATGCGTGTAGTTACAGCGACAGCATTTTGATGGGGGTGAAGGAGGGAAGAAAGAAATAGTATGGAGGGAGTACGACGTCGCGCCGCAAGCCTTGGGAGGCCAAGTCACTTTGAAGTCATTTGGTCCAGCAGTGTCGGCCTCACCTCTGACCTTTTAGTCAAGCTAACGTCAGCAACGAGACTTGCTGATGATTCGAAGCACGACACCCGGTAGCTCTTCATCGAAATGCACTTGTTCGGCGGAGACTAGCGGAGACCAGCGATCGGTTCACGCAGGAGAGTCCGAAGCTCAACACCATAGACAGTACTGAAACCTACCACTCATTCGGACGTTTTGACCACTTGTTGAGCCGACACGGTCGGCTTCACTCGTGTGACGTAATGCTCGCTTACTTCTTTTTTCTTCCTTCATTGGGTGAAATGCAACAAATTCCTTTACATATATTTAGGTGCACGTTAAAGAGCTCCAGGTGGTCGAAAGTTATCTGGTCGAAACTACGGCATGTCTCATATCCATATCGCAGTATTCGCACGTAGTACCGAGAAATGTAATTGAATTGTGGTCTCTATGGCACATGGCAAGACATTACAATGGCAGTACAATAAATAGAAAACATAGCAGAACCTTACCTACTGTGAAAAAGCAGATAGAAGCAAACCCAGAATATTTTTGTTAATGCACCTTGCTACTCTCGCATTGGTAACTTCAATTATAAGATTTTTAAAGGGGGCTTCAGATTAAGCATTTTTCGCAGCAAGAAAAAAAATGTTAACGTTTTGTGGCAAGCAGATTTAAACAGCAGATGAAATTTAAACAACTCTTATTCTAACTTCATCACTACAAAATAATCTCCATATGCAATATAATAATTTATTCGAGCTGCTACGGACTAAACTTAGTGCGATTCTAGATAAAAGGTTTTGCGCTACTTCATGAAACAAACATAACAACTACGTTTAAAATAACACCCCGGGACACAAAAACACCACGCCATAAAATGACGCCACAGCAATACAAGTGCGAAAAGGCCACCCCGCCGCGGTGGTCAAGTGGCTAAGGTACTCGGTTGCTGACCCGCAGGTTGTGAGATCAAATCCCGGCTGCAGCGGCTGCTGCATTCACTATAGAGGCGGAAATGTTGTGGGCCCGTGTGCTCAGATTTGGGTGCGCGTTAAAAAACCCCAGCTGGTTGAAATTTCCGGAGCCCTCTCCTACGGCGTCTCTCATAAAAACTTGTGGTTTTGGGACGACAGACCACACATATCTTCAATCAAGTGTGAAAAGGCCAAAACAAGGCAGAAATCTAGAAAAAGGCAAATCTGCTAGGGCAAAACCAGCAATGGTCCTGCTGTCGTGAACTACGTACCCATTTGCACTAAAATAGCGTTCGCGGCTGCTGCCCATGGATGGATTGCAAAGCACTTCGTTTTTTCGCAAGCAGTGAAAAATCATGGTATTTTCGACAATGGGCTTCTCCCCATTAAAACAGTGTTTCAATGTCTTCACAAGAATCACTATACCGAAGGTAACTGTCGAGCCCACTCTCAGCTGTTTTTGTTTTCACAGCATTGCGTCACTCCCTAAACTCATCAAGAGATGCATACTTCACTGGGAGTTCATTATCCGGCTGCTCTGTGCTCGCTTCTTGTGGCAAGCACAGATGTAGAGTGCCACGAACTGTTGGGCACCACTAAACAAGCACTGCCAGTCTACGCTGCGCGCGCCTTCTATATTATCTCCCTCTTCCCCTTTCCTTACCTTTCGTTCTTATAAAAACTCATGCCGGACAATAAACGCTCTCTTTTTGCCCTGGCCACTCTGTTCGTGCTTTTCGGGGTGCGGTCCAGCCGCGGGGCCGGTTGTAACTGTGGCGACGAGTATTTCAACAAAGAACGAGACCCAGCTGCTTCCTGAAGGCGGGCAAGCAGCCACCCCATCGACAGGCATGAGTCACCGGCTCCCGGAATTCAACGACGACACAGATAAGTGGCAAGCATACCTCGCGAAGGTTGAGGCATATTTTGAACCAAACGAAGTCACTGACGATGCCAAGAAAAGAGCCCTGTTGGTAGCCGCACTTGGGTCGCGAACGATTGATGTGCTATGTGGTTGAGTGGCACCGCAGAAGCCAAACGCACTCGGCTACGATGTGGTAGTGAAAGTTCTAAGCGAGTATTATGACCCACGACTAAACGAAATTTCAGAAAGATTCAAGTTTTTCCACCAAAACCAGCAGGAAGGAGAGTCTGTTCACGCATTCATTGTGGAAATACGGCGCCTAGCGCATAACTGCAAGTTCTCGTCCATGCTGAATAGGACGTTAAGGGACCGTATCGTGTGCGGTGTACGTTCAAGAAATTTGCAAAAGCAGCTGCTCGCGAAACCTGAGTTGACGTTACAAGAAGCAGAGGCACTTGCGTTGGCGGCAGAAAGTGCAGAGTTAGATGCGGAGAACATAAATCGAGAAACACCCCCGGTAACAGTGTCGGCAATGAAGGAGCAACGCTGGGTGCCGCGAGGCCAGAAGAAAAACGAAGGCGGAAAGCCATGCGAGTGCTGCGGAAAGCGTAATCATAAGCGCGCGACCTGTTCAATGCGCGGGAGGCACTGTTACAAATGTGGAAAACAAGGGCACTTGGCATGCATGTGCCAAAGGATCGACAACGCGTTGAATGTAACAGCCCAAACCAACGACAGTGATAGCAGCGCGTCGCAACTTTGGTCCGTAACTTCGAAGAATTCATTGGTGCCACCGATTCAGGAAACGTTCACGTGGAACGGCGTAAAGCTGAAGATGGACGTTGATACCGGCTCGCCCGTATGCGTCATTCCTAGAGCAACCTAGAAAGCCCACCGTCATCAATGGCCGAAGTTGCAGGAGCCGAAGATAAAGCTGGCGTGCTATTTGGGGAAGCTACCCGTACTCGAAGTACTGTCAATGCGTGTATGCCACAAATCGGCGGAGGTTGATTGTAACCTAATCGTCTTGGACTGCGAAGGTCCTCTCCTGTGCGGTCGTGATTTGCTGCAGAAACTACAAGAGCAGGGCGCAGCAGTACTCCACGTAGCTGCGCCACCACTCGGGTCGAGCCCGGAGTCTTCGCCCGCGGCTTCTGTGTTGGACTGCTACTCTGACCTGTGCACGGAGGGCGTAGGACTCATGAAAGGCCCACCGGTGCGCCTTCACATCAAGGCTGGAGTGACGCCAAAGTTTTTCAAGGCAAGAAAGATACCCTACGCTCTTTTGGATAAATTTTCAGGGGCATTAGATCGACTCGTGGCAGCTGGCATTATATCACCAGTGACGCACTCGAAATGGGCTATGCTTATTGTTCCAGTCTTAAAGAAAGACGACACAGTTCGCATTTGCGGTGACTTCAAGATTACTTTGAACTTAGTTTGCAAGCTGGAACAATACCCGCTGCTTCTTATCGAGGATATTTTTGCGCACTTAGGGGGGGGGGGGGGGGGGAGTGGTTCAGCATTTTGAATTTGCGCGACGCCTACAACCAGATCCCGCTAGACGAAGAGTCTCGCAAATTGGCCGTGATAATAGACCCACAAGGGCCTATTTTGCTTCAACCACCTCCCGTTTGGGATTGCTTCGGCACCGGCGATATTTCAAAGGCGGATTGAATCAATCCTACAGGGCTTGCCTGGAGTGCAAGCGTACCTAGATGACGTGTTGATAGCGGAAGAGGGTGACAGCCAAAATCGCTATCTGATGGGTGTGCTCGAGCGCTTCCGTGAACATGGCATTGAGCTTAGAGCTGATAAGTGCCGCGTTAGCGAGCCCTCTGTTACATATCTAGGTCACCGTATTGACGCGAACGGACTGCATCCCATGGAAAAGAACGTGGATGCTATCAGGCTAGCCCCCTCGCCACAGAACGTCTGTGAGCTACGCTCATTTCTGGGCATGGTAACCTTTTATAACAAGTTTATGCCTGACTTGTCTACCATTCTAGCACCGTTGTACAAACTGCTGGAAAAGGGCGCTAAGTGGACGTGGAGCACCAAAGAAAAGAAAGCCTTTGTCCAGGTGAAAAATGCGTTGTGCGCGGCACCCGTACTCACTCATTTTGACCCGAACCGTGAGCTCTTCTTGGAGTGTGATGCATCCCCATACGGAGTTGGTGCTGCACTTTTTCATCACACCGAAGGCGACAAGCGACCCGTAGGCTTTCGATCGAGAACGCTGACAATTGCCGAAAGAAAGTACTCTCAGATCAAGCGCGAGGCGTTAGCCTTGATATTTGGTGTTACTAGGTTTAGGGACTACCTGTTGGGGCGAGAGTTCGCTCTGGTTACGGATCACCAGCCGTTGCTCGGCTTGTTAAGGCACGACCGTCCGAACCCCGTCATGGCGGCAGCCAGATTACAAAAATGGGCGCTACTACTTGGTGCATACAACTATAAACTGCAGTACAAGCCGGGAAAATTTATGCTCAACGCGGATGCATTAAGCCGGTTACCCCAATTTCTTGAACAGGCGCTGCAGGACGACGAGGATGCGGCCGAGTACGTCCTCGTCGTGGACCAGTGGGACGAGCTGGCGGTGCCCATGAAAGAGCTTCAAGCCCTCACGCAGTCAGACGGCGTACTGTCAAGTGTGTGCAGGTACGTCATCCAAGGTTGGCCACAACGCACTGCGGAGGAAGGCACAGGGATGCGGGAGTATCACAAAAGGCGGAACGAGCTGTCCGTGCAGCATAACTTGCTTCACTGGGGTCATCGTGTTGTGGTTCCGGCGGAAGCCAGGAAGAAGCTACTGAAGTTATTACATGGAGCTCATCAAGGAGTTTCTGCAATGAAGGCAGTTGCACGGTCAAAATTTTGGTGGCCTGGCTTGGACCACGATGTTGAGCACTTAGCCACTGTGTGTCGGCACTGCGTACAGGCGTTGCCCATGCCACCCGCGCAAGCACCCATTCGCTGGCCAGAGACGCAGGAAAGATGGTCGCGACTGCATGTCGACTTCGCGGGTCCGATCCAAAACAAGATGCTTCTTGTCGTCGTGGACTCTCACAGTAAATGGATTGAGGCCATTCCCCTGGCTCACGCGACCTCGCGCAACACAGTCGATGCCCTGCGAACGCTGTTCAGTAGATTCGATCTGCCACACACAGTAGTGTCTGATAATGGCACGCCATTCTCCGGATGGGAGTTCAACGAGTTCTTGCAACAGAACGGGGTAGTTCACGTGCGGGCACCCCCCTACCATCCACAGAGTAATGAACTCGCCGAACGTGCGGTGCGAACCACCAAAGACGGACTAAAGAAGTGTGGGGTACGCCGACTTGTCAAATACGCTGGCTAGAACACTGTGCCTCTATAGAAACACGCCGCTTCCGTTCGGGCGCTCAACATCAGAAATGTTGTTGGGTTACCAGCTCCGCACCCGATTAGACATGTGTTTCCTCCCAGGAGCCGAGCAACAGGGGATGTCCACTCTGCTGACAGCGCCGGGCGGAACTTCGCACCGGGAGATCCTGTGTACCTTCGCAATTACGACCGGGGTGACAAGTGGACACCTGGGAAGGTCCGGTCAACCTCTGGTGCACGCATCGTGTCTGTCGACACGGAGAACGGGCTTGTTCACCAGCACATGGACCAGCTCAGGCGGAGAAGCATCGAAGAACCGTCGAGTCCAGATGCTCTAACTAGCCCCCAGATAAGCCCGGACCCTCCAGTACAAGATTGCGAAGCTCCAACGGCTACTGACCCGGTCTTCCGGGCTACCCGCCCCCAGAGCTAAGACGTTCCACACCTATCAAGAAGCCAGTAGAGCGTTATGGATTCTAAGGAAGAAGGAATGCCACGAACTGTTGGCCACCGCTAAACAAGCGCTGCCAGTCTACGCTGCGCGCGCTTTCTATCTTATCTCCCTCTTCCCGTTCCTTTACCTTTCGTTCTTATAAAAACCCAAGCCGGACAATAAACGCTCTCTTTTTGCCCTGGCCACTCTGTTCGTGCATTTTGGGGCGCGGCCCAGCTGCGGGGCCGGTTGTAACATAGAGCAATCAACATTTCGCGTACTCTGTCGTTAACAAGTTTTTTTCCATCTCTTCAAGAACGCAAAGTTGGCGTAGAGGTGGCCACAAGGACGTTGCCATATTGTGAAACTCTCCGTTGGGCCGTTCTATTCAAAAAGATTATTGTCCTCGACGTGAGCTTTCACACTTCTGGTGCTTGTTCAGTATTGCGTCGCACATCAATACAAGCGGCAGTGTATTACTTTGTCGCACGCAAGCTACCCGCTGACCTCTTTGAAGGGCTTTAATAATAAACAACCTCAAACAACTTGGCCACATTGACGTCTTCCAACAGTATGTTTTCCATTTGATCAGCGCAGTTCTCTGTCGCATCATACTAAGTTACCACGGAGTTAATCATAGCGAGCTTTGAATTCCACCAACCCTTTCAACACGTCACTTATGCACATATAGCTTTATACAATGCAGTGCATATAGTTCGCTTGTGTTAGAAGGCCTGACTTAGGCTTTCAAATGAGTGGGAGTGTGGCCAAGCACACAGCCTCATGCCCGGGCCCCGCCCAGACCCGTAGCATCACGCCTGGGCCCGGATCAAGCCAGAAATTTCAAGCCCGAGCATGACCCAAGTCCACAGCAAAATGCTTCAGACGGCCCGGCCCGTGCAGTACTCTGGTAGGTTCCCTGTTGTGCTCGAAGTTTCTCTTGTGAGCGACGCTTTCTCGAAAACAGAACACAGGGAACTCTCGAGAGAATATGCGTGGGACTTGAACGTCGACACCCAGCAAGTGTTGTATAAACTGTTGCAAACCGAGGTTGTCTCGTAGGTGCTGAGCGATATCTGATGCGTATTCAAGGTGGAGATATATTTTAAGCACCACAACCGATCTAGTGTATTGTCAATATGTGTTTAAGGGTATAAATATTGTTTGATTACAATGTTCAGTTTCCGGTAGTCGTCAGAGAATCAACGTGTGTTCTCTCTTAACCAGCACTATGACAGACGCCCATCGACTATTGGAAGGCTGGATGACGTCATTAGAGAGCATTTTCTCAACTCGTTTCTTGATAAGTTTTCTTTGTTTTTGTGCCACTCGATATGGGTGCTGTCAAATAAACCTTCTTCAGGTTCTACCGCAAGCCATTGCCACCATGCGATGCAGCCTGGGAAAAGGTGTTACACGCGTGCTAGCTCTGGTTGAATGGACGCAAAAGCACGCGTAGTGTTCAGATGATCGCAATGGTATTGGTCACCGTATTTTACAGGAGGCTTTTCTTCAAGAAAATTTCTAGCGTCAACATCGTTCTTGAGCTGTGCGTATCCATATATTTGTATACTTACGCGCTAGGTGATCAAGCATTTCTACAACTACTGCTCGAATGCCAGGCAGGTACTTGCACCACGAGATTGTGCTCAAAGTGACTGCTTTGTTACTGTCGAACATTTTCAGTGCGTCGCCTGCTAGGAGCAAGATACTGGATTTCCTATAACGACATCCGTAAGAGGGAGTTGAGCGTGCGTATTGTTTCTATGCCGTGCATTGTAGCTAAACGCCTATGTGAGCTGAGCAGACGGAAAGCTGTGGAGAATGACAATAGGATGAACGGTGAGTGGCAATTGTACGTTTTTCGCACACCGATTAAAAACAATACCGATTTCAAAGCAACGGATAGATGGACGACAGATGTGCTTGTAATTTAAACAGCTCGCCTTGTTTTTCTTTTTGCACTTATAACGCGTCGGAACATCAGTCGCACGTGGTCACGCCGTGGAGGCACTCGTATGTAGGGTGATATGACGCCATTTTCTCTTTTCTTGTGTACCAGTGTCTCGTAGTTCATGCGCGAAACAGAAATACGCATTGCCCGATTGAGACATACCAGTTAATGGATAATCAGACCAACTTTCCTGCAACTTCAGCATGCATGTCTGTTTGAAAGTGTCATAAGCAATACACTTTAAAATTAGTGCATGTAGACTGAGAGTGCTGCTATATGTCTAGACAGTGCTCAACCATAAAATAAGACTACATCACAAGCTGATTTGACATTTTGAGTACTGTATTCTTTAAACCAAACGATAATGGTGACTCATTGATTGATTTGATTGATTTGTGGGGTTTACCGTCCCAAAACCACCATATGATTATGAGAGACGCCGTAGTGGAGGGCTCCGGAAATTTCGACCACCTGGGGTTCTTGAACGTGCACCCAAATCTGAGCACACGGGCCTACAACATTTACGCCTCCGTCGGAAATGCAGCCGCCACAGCCGGGAATCGAACCCGTGACCTGCGGGTCAGCAGCCGAGTACCTTAGCCACTAGACCACCGCGGCGGGGCGATAATGGTGGCTCAAAAAGATAGCGTAAAAATTCGCAACTCTGTGCCAAAAGCTTACAGAAAAAATTATTCAGGTGCACATATATGCGCAGGTTGGCAAAATCAAGTGAGTTCACTGAAGCTCACCAATGTCGGTTTTGAGGGGCGAAGCTACTTACGCCATGGAGACTTGGAGTGGGCATAGAAGCACGGCCGGAGCGATGTTCTTACGCCTCTTGTTTGTTGCGCAGATCGTCACGGTTTGCCCTTGGCTGAGCGCCGTCCCCGTGACGCAGTCCTGCACTGCTGCCTCGAGTAGTAACCCGGTTATGGCGGACTTGTTTCGCTGTCCCACCGGTATCTCGAGCCTGCTATCATCGAGGAACGCAACCAGCTCTGCCACAACGAAGCTATCGCAAGATACTCTCGGACTCAGCCTACCAGCATCTACGTCATCGCTCCACCCCCCGTCAAGCCATACAAAAGGGCGTCCCACGGACCACTTTGCCAGTGGGCATGGAAGCACGGCCGGAGCGATGTTCTTACGCCTCTTGTTTGTTGCGCAGATCGTCATGGTTTGCCCTTGGCTGAGCACCGTCCCCGTGACGCAGTCCTGTACTGCTGCCTCGAGTAGTAACCCGGTTATGGCGGACTTGTTTCGCTGTCCCACCGGTATCTCGAGTCTGCTATCATCGAGGAATGCAACCAGCTCTGCCACAACGAAGCTATCGCAAGATACTCTCGGACTCAGCCTACCAGCATCTACGTCATCGCTCCACCCCCCGCCAAGCCATACAAAAGGGCGTCCCACGGACCACTTTGCCAGTGGGCATGGAAGCACGGCCGGAGCGATGTTCTTACGCCTCTTGTTTGTTGCGCAGGTCAGTCATCCTTCCTTTCTGACCTGTAGATCCTACAAGTCTGACAACCGTTTTATTGTCGTGGTTCCATGCCCAGGAGCCGTTCTTGAACCTTTTTGTGCATTGTTTTTGGTGATATGCGGGGACATCGAGCAAAATCTCGGGATGCCAGACGAATTACTGAAATTAGTTAAGGAAACCAACGAGCGCTGTATAAGGATTGAGGCTAATCAATCCAGCATGGCAAAGGCGATTGACGAACTAAAACGTGGTCATGAATCGATGGTATCTACTGTTGCGAATATCAGCCCCCGCCTAGAAGCCGTTGAAAAGCAGGCTGCCAGTCTTGAGCTCTGCCAGCTAGATCAGGCTGGTGCTGATGTTCCAAGGTGCCGTCTGCGTGAAGAAATAACCACGTTACGCGCAAAGCTTGATGAGGCAGAAGATCGATTGAGGCGAGATAACTTGCTGTTTTTCGGAATTAAAGACAGTCCTAAAGAAAGCTGGCAGGAATCTGAAGGCCAGATTATCTCGTTTTCTTCTGAGATACTGCAGCTGCAAATTCCTGCAACCGACATTGGGCGTGCGCATCGGATAGGCCGGTATTCAGTTGACAAAAACCGTCCCATTGTAGTTAAATTTTCTTCTTTCAAAACTAAAGAACTTATTCATGCAAAAAGATCCTTGCTAACTAACACAGATTTTAACATAAGAGAAAATTTCTCTCTTTCTACGCGCATTGCACGTAGAAAGCTGCTTGACTTCGGCAAAGGCTTGAAAACTTCGTACAAACTGCGCCACAACAAGCTTATTGCAGACGGGAAACACTACCGGTACTGTGCAGATGCAGATTCTGTTCTTGAAGTTAGTGCAGTTGTTTCCTCTCTTCCTGCGGTTGCCTCTCCGGATGTTCCGTCTGGCTCTACATCACCGCGGTCGACGCGTTCGGGACGTGTGTATAGTCAGCCCAACGGTAGCTAGGATAGTGTGAGGGGTAGTGGCCGTACGCGCAATGTTTCTGTTCTGTATACCAACATCCGTAGCCTATATCAAAAGAAGGATAGACTTAACGCATTAATCAATGATTCTGAAGCCGATATCGTCGTACTGACGGAGACTTGGCTCACGAGCAAAATATCGGTGGATGAGTTATTTCAGTGTGACAAAAATTTTGTGGTATATCGACGTGATTGCAGTGGCAGGACAGGTGGTGGTGTACTAATCGCAATCAGTGACCAGCTAAAATCTTTTGCTGTCTCTGTAACTACAGACCTTGAAATTATCTGGTGCTGCTTAACGTTCAATTATAAGAAAATTATTCTTGGCGCCGCTTATCGGTATCCATCCTTTGCTACCGGTTTTTGTGAAGGTCTTCATGATAGTTTGAATCAAATTGTGGTACAATATCCAGGAGTAGAAATTGTTTTGGTTGGTGACTTTAATTATCCCAATATTCAATGGCTGCACTCCACTCCTTTAGTCGAACCTGCATCTGCTGATGCATCATCGTTTCTCGACGTTTGCTCCCTTTTTAACTTATCCCAGCTTGTCGATCAGCCAACCCGTGTAACACCGAAATCATCGTCTTTGCTTGATCTCGTCCTGTCATCTTCCCCAGATATTATTTCGTCAATAACACACATCCCCGGCTTGAGCGACCATGACGTATTGCAGTTCGCTCTTTCCCTTCCTGCTACAAGAAAACAGAAGCGCATAAAAAGCATCGGGGACTACAATAGAGCCAACTTCGAAGCTATTAATACGGGGCTTTGTATTTTTCTTGATAGCTTACTGCCACGTTATAGAGAACTAAGCGTTGATTACATATGAAATTCCTTCAAACAACAGGTCTATCAATTAATCACCAAACATATACCGTTGCGGCGCGTTTATAGTAACACTAATGCTCCCTGGTTTACCCGTTATTTGAAACGATTGTCTAACGAGAAAGCCAGGCTCTATCGTACTGCCAAGAAATCTACTGGGCCGCAACGCTGGTCAGCCTACAAATTAGCAGCCGCATCTTACACCAAGGCCCTTCTAACGGCAAAACGTACCTTTTTTCAGTTAACTCTACCGTTATTGTTAAAGACAAATCCTAAGCGTTTCTGGAGCATAATGAAGCCTAAAAACGACACCACAATAAGCCTGGTTGATAACCGCGGTGTACCAGTTTCTAGCCATCTGTGCGCATCGCTGTTAAATAATAGCTTCGCCAGGTCTTTTTGTAACCCGGTTGTAGATAATTTTCCAGATCTTCAGTGCGTAAATTTTTTCCCAATGGACCCTATAGTTTTCGATCCAACTGGAATTTCTGGCGTCATCAGCAGCCTGAAACTGTCTTCTTCATGTGGCCCTGACGGTATTAATTCAAAATTTCTGAAGAATACTAAAGAGTATATGTCGATTATATTATATTGCCTTTACACTAAATGTTTCGATGACGGTTACTTGCCTAAAGATTGGAAAACAGGCCGGTTGGTACCCCTTCACAAATCGGGCGACGCACATAACCCCTCGAATTACCGACCCATCTCACTTACTTCAGTTCCACGCAAAATTCTTGAGCACATAATTTTTTCCAATCTTGTTAAGCATTTAGAATCAAATAAGTTCTTCCATTACTCGCAGCACGGTTTCCGGAAATTATTTTCGTGTGAAACACAACTAATCACGTTTACTAACGATCTGCATGTATATCTTGATTCAGGTTTTGTGACTGACTGTATATTTCTAGATTTTTCGAAAGCATTCGATAAAGTAAATCACCAGCTACTATTACATAAACTCAGCCATTTGAAAATTGATCCACAAGTACTACAGTTTATTCGAATCTTTCTTGCTAACCGCACGCAGTTTGTATCCATTAACGAAACTGACTCTCCCGAGGTGTCGGTACATTCAGGAGTACCTCAGGGTTCTGTGCAGGGGCCTTTACTGTTTCTAATATACATTAACGACCTGCCTTCTAACATTTGTTCTCCAGTTTGTCTTTTTGCTGATGACTGTGTGCTTTACCGTAAAATTACTAACGATACTGATATTGCCTGTCTACAATCCGACCTTAACAACATTATTTCCTGGTGTAACCTCTGGCACATGGATCTTAACGTTTCTAAATGTAAATCAATGAGAATTTCGCGTAACAAACTACCTAGCCCTGATTACTTTCTTAAAGATACCTTACTAGAGTCAGTTGAATCTTACAAATATCTCGGTGTGCACATAACCAATAACCTATCCTGGGCGCGCCAAATTGAATATGTAACATCTAATGCAAACCGCATGCTAGGCTACTTGAAAAGAAATTTCTCGCTGTCCCCGTCTTCCTTAAAAAAGCAGCTATATATAACCTACGTGCGCCCTAGGCTTGAATATGCTTCCTCAGTTTGGGACCCTGGCTATGTAACACTATCTAATAAAATTGAAGCTGTGCAAAACCGCTCCGCGAGGTTCATACTTTCTAACTATCGCCGCACTTCCAGTGTTACTAACATGAAATCCAGCCTCGACCTTGCTCCTCTTGCTACTCGCCGGAAACTTGCTCGCCTTTGTGTGCTGCATAAAGCGTATCACCATAACCCCATACTTAAATCACGTTGGCTCAATCCTCCTTTTTTCCTATCTGAACGCCTCGACCATCATTACAAGGTTCATATTCCGCGCCAAAACACCGTAACATACTCCCATTCTTTTTTACCAAAAACATGCCATGATTGGAACAACCTGCCTGCGTCACTAGTCACGATTACTAATCATGAACGCTTTCGGGCGGCACTAGAAAATTTTATGCATTGATGTGCTCAACGCATTTTATTTTTCCCTGGTTTTGTTTGCTGCTGTTCGGTTACCGTTCATTTGTGTATCGCAAATACGTTGTGCCATGTTGTAATTTTTTTTCATTTTTTTTCTTTTTTTTCTTTTTTTTGCGGTGCTTCCTCGTTTGATTTTGATTTTTTGATTCCTTGTTCGATTTGTCGCGGTGCTTCCTGTTGTCGCGGTGCTTCATTTACACGTTGTTCTCGAGTGTTGTACACATGTACTGAATGTGATTTGTTTTTCACGTTTCAATTGTATTTTTTTCTTCTAAACCCACTCCCCTCTATAATGCTGTATGCCCTGAGGGTACAATAAATAAATAAATAAATAAATAAATAAATAAATAAATAAATGGGTCGCACGTCCCATGCCGCTCCGTATAGCCATTATAGCCAGTTTTCAAGGTCATAAAATTGCATTGCACGTCAATCAAAAAAGTGTCACACCATATCCACGGAGTGAATGATGATGAGGGGGGCGAAGTGTTCGTCAGTCTGTCCTTGTTTCCGTGCGTTCATCTGTGCGTCCGTCCGTGCGTAAGTTCACCCGTCCGCACGTCGTTTGTTCGTTCGTCTTCCTGTCTTTCCTTTCGTCCGTGCATCTGTTCGCGCTTCCGTCCATTCATCCATGCATTGCCCCACTTGTTATCATTCATTTCGGAGGTATGCTGTGATTTTTTCTTGAGGATGCGGTTGCTTCGGGCTCACATATTCTCCGAATCTTTCCTGAACGAAAATCACTCTCAGCCAAGATCGCCAAAATTTTACTGATATGGACTCAAATTTATTGATATTGAGCTTGCCTAAAATCATTTGAAATCAGACTCGCAAAGTTTCTGATTACTGCGCTCGATCCGAACGAGTCATTCTACAACTTGTGCTATCTTCTGCGTGCATGCGCCATTTTGCTTGTAATTTTTAACGCAAAAGCGTTAAAGAGCTCCTTTTTCGAAAATTCGGGTGTCGGTGTGTCGGCGTTGGCGCCTGCGTCATTGGTTGCGAGCGAAAATTGATCATCTGATGCACGAACAAAAATCTAGAACGACGCAAATAAAGAATATATGATAAAAAAAACCCCGGAGCAGAGTGGGGCAACGAGGGTTGTTTGGGTCCTATTGGGGATCAAACCCGAGTCGTTTGCGTGACAAGCATTTGTTCTACACCCGACCTTGCCTCTGCTTGTGAAAACTGTGAAAAGAACTTCCTCTGCTTGAAATTGCAGTGAAAGACGCTTTCACGCCTCACAGACAGAAGCGTCCTGTATAGATGCTTCACAAAATAAAATAAAATATCGCACTAATGACGTGTGGTCAAGCGCACATTGTCAATGGGCGTCAGAATAAGTAGGTATCATAATGGCTTCATAGTTGAAAGCCATTATCTCGCTACAAAATGCACACACGCTTGTGCGCCTATTACCTTAAGGCCAAGTAGCGGCTACATAGCAAACTTGAAAAGGTTTCCTACACTGAGTATTTGATGTACTCACTACGAACAGGACTCGCTATCGCGTTCAACTCCTGAAGACAAAGCTTCAAGGTCCCGTAATTTTTCCACCTTGATTATGCTGCTTATTTTCTAGGTTAAACCTTGCTCAACAGTATGATTTGAACTATGAACTTTTGGAAATGTTCCTGGACTAAGCGGAAGAAATCATTTCCTTCAAGTTTCTGTGAGTGCAGCATTATCGAGCCTGGGAAGACGTACGGAGCTGAAAAACAACGCGGGTCAGGTTACGAGATGTTTAAAGCTCACAAAACGAGCCCTATTTCGCGTTACCACGATAGTGAAATTACAATATGCAACGGCAAACGTTCCAGCTTCTTTTTGAATAAGTTACATGACACAACGTGCGTAGTTGCTCCAAATAGCCACGTAAAAGGTGGTCGTTGGTCTTGTGCAGCCGGTTCTGTAGGTTTGTGTAGGCGTGTTGCCACAATATTGTGGTGTTTGTTTCACATTAAATGCATGCGCCACCATTTTGTGTCGAACAGTCTATCTTGCACATCAAAGCTTCAGATTTTTCAGAAATTTCGACCACCTGGGTTTCTTTAACGTTCACCCAAATCTCGGCACATGGGCCCACAACATTTCCGTCTCCATCGGAACCGCAGCCGCCGCATCCGGGATACGATCATGCGACCTGCGGGTCAGCAGCCAAGTACCTTAGCCACTAGACCACCACGGCGGGGCATCCTCAGCTCGCAGTGTAACGCTAATAAGTTTCTGATCATGGAATACCAACCAGCCCAATTCGCCAACCTTCAAGCCATTTTCAACGCATGGTACTATTTATATGCGGGAACAACAATCCGAAAGCCGACATTTGCCAAAATCCATGACGAACGAAACTGCAGAAAAGACTTTTCGAGCATCACAACATGGCCTCCAAGTTCATTGAATTTGCCGGAGGCGAA
Source organism: Rhipicephalus microplus (assembly GCF_043290135.1). Taxonomy (NCBI): domain Eukaryota; kingdom Metazoa; phylum Arthropoda; class Arachnida; order Ixodida; family Ixodidae; genus Rhipicephalus; species Rhipicephalus microplus. The sequence goes on from NW_027464589.1 coordinate 12,476,537, forward strand.
AATGCTTGAAGCTCGTGTGATTTATGCGCAGGTAAATAACCCCGAATGGCGGAAGTTTCCGGAGCCCTACTCTACAGCATCTCTCATAATAAGATGGTAGTTTTGAGATGTTAACAATTGTTATTATTCTACAATATCGTAGAAGCAGACAGAAGAACATGACTGCCACGAAAACGCACGCCTGCAGTGCCAACCAGGCGGGCTTCGCGAGAGTGCTATGCTACGTGTCATGCGTCCGTCTTCTCAAGCGCAGTCACCTTTATTTCCGAAACTTTCTTTGTCCTTCACGTCACTTGTCACATGAATGTTTTCTCTGTAGGCATGCCCCTGGCATGCAACAAAACTTTATAGTATCAAAAACCCTCTTCGGAGTCAGGCATAGTTATTTTCTGCATGCTGCCCTCGGGGTCCAGCCCTGGCCCCTACACCCTCACAAATCCTCGTCAAACGGTTGATTCGCTTCTGCACCCCGCCTTGATTGACAGGGCCTCCGCGAAGGGCTCACCTCAATACAAGTGACGACGATGCAATGTGAGGTGTCGTAGTCATATGGCGTTATTGTGACGTCACCGATTCTGGTGACGTAAGGTGGCGACGTAATTATAACTCATGTTGACGTCAATATTTCACTTTTGTTGAGAACTATAAAAAAATGTGGTGTATCAATGTGCTTCACAGGCAAATGTCAATAGAAAGACGATAATCTTAGGTCTTAAGCGAGAGCATAAAACGTTTATTTGACATTCTGCGCGACAGAATTCAGGAGTAGGCGCTTAGTTTAAGTTCATAAAAAAACTAAGGAAGCGCAGATCACGCTCCCTCACCTCTGCGCCCTTTATCAGAAGCTGCAGCAGCGCCGCTAGAACGTCTGTCAGAAAACTAGCGACACAGGTCACGGCCTGACTCGACTCTGTTCACCGCTTTGAGAAGAGTCGAGTCCGACAGTGCAGAAGCACACCCTCTCCCGGCGCACAGTGGAGGTTAGGCCAGTGGCGTTGTAGAAGTAAAATAAAACACGCGACTTAGAACAAACAACATGTCACTTGCACTACCAAGGTTAACTAGCACAGGGGAGGGGAGGAACATGCACTTCGACACGAACGGTACTACTTTAGTTGTCTCGAAGAACTTCTTTCAGTAAGAGATATGGGCACCATTTAGCTGTTTCTTGAAGAAAGGAACGCTTTCTAGAACGCAAGACCACCGGTAGGTGGCAGCACTATACAATTTTAGTTAGGGAGCCTTAAATGTCACGCGTCTTCGTGTTTTAGGGGGTTATCAGCCTTTGACCCATAAAGGAAGGAAAAACTAAGGAGAGGCAATATCATATCTCAATGCATTGCGAAAAGTGTGGCGGAAGTGAAGCCAAATTTATGGGGCAAACAAGTTGGTATGGGGCAAACAAAACAGCAGACGCTCCGTGGCGAATTTTAGCGCTGTTTCGCTTCTATAGTCCCGGCGTTAGTTTGACGCGTATGTTATGGTTTGCATGCAGTAAAATGTTGCAAGCACACCTTTCCCCGACTGTTCGTGCGAGCTAGGCCAGAGCACGGCGTGGCAAAATACTTTGTGGAGGGTTTTTGTGCAACGGCACAGAAAGCACCAGTACGTGTCGAAATGATAATCATTCAGCCACTACATTATGGTATTGGAACACAACTTGCTGCAAGACTTTTTTCTCTCTCTTTTTCTTAGCCAAATTTTTGATCTACAAGCCGATTATCAGTTCTTTCCTCGTATATAGCGTCAGTGTGGCAATGCACGATTTTTAGAGCTTGCTTTTCAGTTATTCCATGCAATGTAAGCCTAGTTCTTGACGTACTTCACGTCGGTAAGAAAGCACAGCTTCATTGCATACGTATTAGTGCACTTAACCATCGGCTGCTGACCCGCAGGTCGTGGGTTCAAATCCCGGCTGCGGCGGTTGCATTTCCGATGGAGGCGGAAATGTCGTAGGCCCGTGTGCTCAGATTTGGGTACACGTTAAAGAACCTCAGGTGGTCAAAAAATTTCCGGAGCTCTCCACTACGGCGTCTCTCATAATCATATGGTGGTTTTGGGGCGTTAAACCCCACAAATAATCATCAGTGCACTTAACCAGTGTATTTCCAGTGCGCACACAACTAACACGCAGCGAGGGCACACCAAACGATGCATACACACTTAGTCCGGTAACAAGAAATCTTTATTGTCCTTCCGTGTGAACGACACAACTTCAAAAACGCAACACGATGCCTACAACACTGAAAACAAAAGTTCACGTTTGTTCTCAGTTGACATAATGAGTCAGAACCAACGGAGCGTTCAGCTGAGAGCTCGGGAAGCAAATGCCATCAACAGTAAAGCGCATACACATGAAACGTGCCACCAGGTGCATCCGGCGGTGCCCGCGATTTGCACTGAGTATACACTACAGCTGCGCATTTCACAGCTTTTCTAAAAAACACGCAAAAGAAGAACCACTTGTCGATTGACTCGGTGCTTGCAGAGAACACTGCTTCGAAAGCCGCTGCACTGGCTGCTGGCCGGAAATCGCGAAGTGTTTATCTGCTTCTCCAATAGGAGGTAGTGCGGCTGTTTGCGAGAAATTTTTCAACAAAGAAACGCACCATAATAGACAACGAGGAATCAAGTGGCGCAATGGCTCCATTTTCACAACAAGAGTGAGAAAGGGCTGAGAAGAGGGTTCCTAGTAGGTCATCAATAGGCCCAGATGGCATTCCAATTATGCTGATTAAGACATTGGGTCCGAAGTTTAAACAGACTTTGAGAGAGGCTGAGCAAAACTATCATCAATGGTGAAGTTCTAATGGCTGGAAACTTCGCAGGTTGAGCATGATCTATAAAGAAAAGCGAGACAAAGCTGTATTAAACAACTATAGTCCCATAACAGTGACATCAGTGGTGTACGGGCTAGCGATGCACATTAAAAAGGACAGACTGCAGGCAAGGATAGAGGAGGAGGGGGTGCTGGGGGAACTGTAGAATGGGTTTCGGAAACGCAGGAGATTGGAAGACGATATGTTCTCACTGACGCAGTGCATGGAAACAGCAGAAAAGGAACACAGGCCCCTGTGGCTAGCATTTCTGGATATCAAGAAAGCGTTCGATAGCGTGGTTCAAGATGGCTTGTGGGGAATATTGGACACACTAGGTGTGAAATATGGAGTCACTAATCTTTTAAATGATATCTATAAAAGTATCAAGGTAGTTATAAAGTGGGAAAAACAGATATACAAGCCCACAGAGGTAAAACGGGGGCTTAGGCAGAGTGTCCTCTGTCACCCTTGTCACTCATGATTTACCTTAAGGGATTAGAGGCCAAACTAGAGGAAAGTAGACTTGGCTTCAACCTCTATTACGTCAAACAAGGAAAACTCCTTGAACAGGCACTACCAGCATTGGTGTACGCATATGATATAATGCTAATAGCCGACAACAAGGAAGATTGATTGTTTCAAATATTGAAGATTGCAAAGATTGATGGACATCTGCGTTGATGAGGGAAATATATTTCAGATTCAGTAAAGAAATATCCGAAGTCATGATTTTTAATGATAATGAAGGTAGTGAGCTTACGATACAGAAGGTAACGCTAGAGATAACAAATAAATACAAATATCTGGTCGTATGGATAAGCAAGGGAATGAGTACCTAAGGGAACACGAAATATACGTAATGACTAAAGGAAACAGCCATGCAGCAGCGATGAAAAATCGGTCACTGTAGAATTACAATAGGTATGTTGTTGTGAGAGTAATATGAAAAGGGGTCACGGTTCCTGGTCTGACGTTGGGAAATGCGATCTTGTGCATGAGATCAGAAGTTCAAGCAAGATTATAAATTAAGCAACCTGGAATAGGTAGGCTTGCTTTAGGAGCTCAAGGGAGTACACCAAATCAGGGAGTACAAGGTGATATAGGATGGACATCATTGGAGGGCAGAGAAGCTACACAGGCAGCACAGAATGTTGGCCCAATGTTGGGGAGAGATTGGTCGTTTATGGCCCAAGAATGGCACATTTTTGACAACGTACTGCCAATAATGGCTGTGCCAGCTGAATGGAACAGCGATATTGGACCAGCATTGACAATGTACTGCCGATAATGGCTGTGCCAGCCTAATAGAACAGCAATGTTGGACCAGAATGGACAACATTCCGCCAATATTGGCTGTGCCAGCCGAATATTTAGAACGATGATGTTTGACCAGCATTCAGAACTTCCCGCAAATATTGGCCGTGCTAGCGTATTTGAACGGCCACATAAGCCGAGTTGTACAACCAGCAGCTAATATGGGTGGAGCCATGCAATTAGGCTGGCATTATTGGCCCATCGTTCGAACGTTATTGCAGGTGTCGGCTAAAGAGTCAACTTTGTTGGCATAAAATTGGACCAGTAAGGGCTAATTACTGCATCTGCTGCTTTTGGCGCTGTTCTCGTCCGACTCACGTGTCGATTTTTCAAGTTCAAGACAGTAATATGCTGGGAACACGAGTAATATAATTTTCTCATTAAATCATGCACACCTTGTTGATATGCATGATTGATGATTGATAAACATTTTTCGAGTTTGTCACCTGTCAGACGTCCGATGCAGTGCTTTCTCAGATGAAAATTGTGCAGATCTGTGCGATGAAGCAACCGCAGATGCCACTGCCGTATGTGACCCACTTCGATGTGACCCGTCGTGCACGTACGCCAACGTTTGTTTTGTCGCATCACGCCGGCTATGCCACGCCAAGCGCTTTGGACTTCGCGGATATCGGACGCAAAGTGTATCGTATCATGTGTCCTGCTATGCTATCGCCATGACCGATTTGGTTTTTACATGCGGAGCATGTCATATTAGGGGCTAGTCATGCGCCGTAGCCGCCCGCAGCCTTCCCTCCTCCTCCACCAGCCATCTGTGCACTCCTTCCTCCTCCCAACACAGCGCGCGCTGCGCTCGCTTCGCCTCTTGACGCGCCGCGCGACGTTTAGTTGTTCGTGCGCCAGCTGTATGCTAACGCGCGCATGCGCAGGCCGGGGCCGGGGCTCCCTATAAATAACACAGTGTCGGGGCGTGCCCGAGGGGAGAATGAACTGCATCGTTTCAAAGCGTGGTCGGTTCTTTGCAATGCGTTTGGAAGCGACGCTGACGAATTTGCCAACTACGTCGCGTGTGCTACGTACAAGCAGTCGTTAATTGCTGGTGAAATTTGATCGCTCAGCGTGAGTTACGGCTACCGCTACCCACCCCGACCGGAACATCTACCCGAGTTGAACGATGTCGAAGAACGGCTCATCGCTCCTCGACTCCCGTTTATGAGTATACGACACCTGACTCACGGCAACGACAGTACGGAATCAAGGGCCAGGTAGTGAACGTCCCTATCGAAGTTCCAGACGTCGTTAGGTGTCTGCCTCGACCAACTCCAGACCACGCTGCCATCGACGTCCACGTCAAGCGGAAACTGGTGAACAAGGCCACGTACAAGCGAGGGTTGGTCAAGCGCAGCAACATCCACGCTGGGCTTAAACACTTGAAAAACACCCCACTGTACAGACGCATAGACTAGAGCCGACTCGAACGTTTCCACGACGACGACGCCGCCGCAACTTACGACAAAAACGAAATCGAAGCTCTACCCAAAATCAGCGACTTGAACGACCCAGCGTGCGGCTGAACGCCGTCAGCCGCACGCTGGTGGGGTGTACGACGACATGGGAGCGTGCCCCGGTGGCGGTGCCAAAGGTGCAGAATATCCAGAGCGTCTCATCAATAAACATCGTCTTTCGCAGCATAAGTGTGTGCGTGTTCACTCGTGTTCCCTCATAACACACACGCACGTCACAAATACAAACCACGTTTATCACAGTTCAACATATATGCTCCGCATGCTAACCAGTGTTCCCACTCGGGAAACTGCGATCATTTTTTTCGCGTTCACAGCGCTGTACCTATTAACGGCACACAAGTGCTTGACGTGTGGGAACTGGAGTTATCAGTTGCGTTACGGTGATTGAATCTTCAACACACGCATTCGCCGTAATCTGACGCATGCACCGACGCTCGCATCATGTATCGCAATGACCACACGAATGACCTACAACATTGCAGCGAACGGTTGGTAAAGCATGGTGGAGTGCGTGGGCGTCGGGCATCTTGTCACCGTGGGTCGTCGGGAGTTACAGTTTTGTTGTGGAACGTTTCTTTGTACATTATTTTGATATATATATACATTGCTCTACTGTACCCAAAATATCAGCCAGCTTACGCAGTACGTAGACCTAATTGAACACGCTATACGACGCGCAAAAAAATCGTTTCCATGAGTTCATATGTGCTCAAGCATAGGACACACAACACGTAGGCTAAATCGTTTTTAAACAAGAAACACGCACGCTTACGGCGTCGTGTTGTTTTATCAAATACAGAACCACAGACTACTCTCCGCTCCCCTCCCTCCTGCTTTTTTTTAAGTCAGTGGAAAAAAGGAAGTGTTCTGCACAGATCTGGCAACCTTGTTCCTGTAAAGTTGAGAGTTTTAATTCACACTCGCGGTCCTTCAATAATTTTCCATTTAGTTGGGTGGCTAAGGCCAGCTGGCTGTCTTTCGAGAAATCAATGGACGTACACGTTACAAACCCGAAAATGTGTCGAAAATTGCTGTAATTTCCACGACATGAGGCGGATAATTTGACAGCTGGTGTCAGGACTGGTCCTCACAAATGAAAGACAATATCAATGAATAAATCTTAAGCTACAAGTGAGTGTTGTCAGCAGCTGTGCAGTTTTGTATATTTGGCATGTGAGATCTTGCGATTTATTTCTCACAGTGTGTCTCAGTCTAGCTCAGTCATATTTTTATAGTTTCCTTTCTCCAGACTCAGTGCAGAAGAGCAAACAGGATTGTTGTGATCAGCGAATAACTAGTTCATTGGTCTTAACTATCGCATACTCTGTGTGCAATTTTGCGGTGTATGTGTCTTCAGGACGTCCTATAATCAGTGGGAGATTAAAACACAAACTAAAAGCAAGGAACGGCTCAGTTGGCCAAAGTAGCTGGTGCATATCACCCTTACCATATTTTATATCTTTGTGACCTATACTGCTCTACACGCATGAAGATCTCATTGGTTTTCATATTCATGTGGTATATGAACATTTTCCTCAAGGCTTTTTAAACTGAAACGACCCTTTCACTTTTAGTTTGACATGCAGATCAAGAGGTTTAGCTTAGCTGTATTATCAACGGCTGAAATGATCACGTCCACCAGAGAGGCAGTTTAATTGATGAGCCACTGAAGGCACAAAAGTGCAAGTCGGGTGCTTTATAGTTATGCAATGATGTAGCCAAAGAATGGGACACTGGGCAAATGGCCCACCCTTGAAATTTTCAGCAATGGGATACAGAAAACCAAATAACACATACTCGACTTGCCTGCACTTAAGACCAAGGACGTCATTCCCCCTATCCCTCCACCACGCAAAGTTCCGCCTATATCACAGGTTATAAGTCCACGGCCCATGTGCAAGCATTTCGTCAAGGTTTATGCGACCTTATGTTTTCAAATGGAAATATTTTTCTAAGAGAAACAGACATAATGCTTTAGCATCAGTGGCGAAATTTGCGTATGCAATTTGTTTGTGCTAGCTTCGTCAACTTTAGGCCAGAGTAAAATAAAAAAACAGTTCGTTAGATGAACTGTACCTTCTTCCTAGTCAGTATGTCCTGATGTGACCTCAGTCTGCTGCGCACAACCGTAGCTGATCACTCTAGTGAAGGAACTGTTATATTTGATTGGTCGTTCAAATCGTGTTCGAAAACCAATTTCAAGTGTTGCTTTTCTTCTCCCGAAATAATGCATTAAAAACTAATTGCACACATATCCAGAGTTTATGACTTCCATTTTTATATAAAAACTAAATTTAACTTACAGCACAATGATGTATTTAATTTCAGAGAAATTTTATTGGATTGCTGAACCTCACATTAAAGAACACATAGTTTTCTTTCTTGGAATGTAACATTGAGTGCCTTGTGATTGTGTTATCTGAATTTCCCACATTTGTTGACAGCGCAACCTACTTCACACCTGAAGGGGCTATAATCTTAGCAAGTGGTAATAGTGTAACGATGTTGAAGTACTCGGGGTGTAAGAAAACGTATTTAATTAAGAGCGAACCTGTGCCCACAACTCAAAGGGACTACGGTCGTAGAGCGTTACAGCAGAACACCAAAGATATCTGCCTTCTTCTACCTCTTCAAGAGTAGTCCCGAGCATGTGGTGCACATCAGCCGAGGCCAGCTGGGTTCTCGTGCTATCATCATCGTCTCTGCGCAACACTAGACGGCGCGCCTGAATGTCCTTGTGCGCGCGTTGATGGACGCGTTGTTTGAATGCAGGGAATATGTCGCGGCATAATCCCCCTCCTCATACGCATCGTCCAGATGTGTCAGGCAATGAATAGATTCGTGGTAGGCGTCACTGGTTTTCCGATGATCTTTCGTTGTAAGGCTTCATCCGGACTACATGTACAACCTCTGTAGGGCTGCGGCGTTTTGAGCTCCCGTGTATAGCGGATCTGACTTGGTACGTTACATCACTTACACGATGAACTACTTCGTAAGACCCGAAGTAGCGGCTAAGAAGTTTTTCAGAATGTCCACGGTGACGCACTGGGGTCCATATCCATACTTTGTCACCTGGTTGAAAATGAGCTTCGGTACGACGCTGATTGTACCGGTAGGAGTCGATACGCTGTTGGCGGCGTATTCTGTATCTTGCCAGCTGTCGTGCTTCCTCGGCTCTTTGCAAAAAGTCGTCTAGGCCAGGTAGATTGCTGCTTTCATCATTCAGTGATAACATGGCATCCAGTGGAGTGGTGACTGTTCGGCGGAATATAAGTTCAAATGGTGTCACTCGCGTTGTTTTTTGAACGGCTGTATTATATACGAACGTGATGTAGGGCAATATTTCACCCCACAGTTTATGTTCGACGTCGACATACATTCTAAGCATATCAGTGAGAGTTCTGTTGAGGCGCTCCGTTAGGCCAGTTGTTTGAGGATGGTAGGCTGTAGTTCTTGAGGATGGTATGCTGTAGTTCTGTGGTCTGTATGGGTCATTCGCATCAGACATTTCACTAGGTCTGCAGTAAAAGCTGAGCCACGATCTGTAATTACGACGCTGGGCGCACCATTTCTGAGGAGTATGTTGTTGATGAAGAACATGGCAACTTGAAGAGCTGTTGCACTGTACAGCGAGAAAGTCTCAGCGTAACGAGTGAGATAGTCCGTGGCTAAGACTATCCACTTCTTGCGTGCAGTCGATGTCAGAAACGGGCCTAGGAGATTATGCCGCGACAATAGTACACTTCGCACGTGATTTCATCATCATCATCATCATCATCATCATCATCATCATCATCAACAACATCATTAGCCTGACTACGTCCACTGCAGGACAAAGGCCTCTCCCATGTTCCGCCAGTTAACCCGGTCCTGTGCTTGCTGCTGCCAATTTATACCCGCAAACTTCTTAATCTCATCTGCCCACCTAACCTTCTGTCTCCCCCTAACCCGCTTCCCTTCTCTGGGAATTCAGTTAGTTACCCTTAATGACCAGCGGTTATCCTGTCTACGCGCCACATGCCCGGCTCATGTCCATTTCCATTTCCTCTTCTTTATTTCAACTATGATATCCCTAACCCCCGTTTGTCCCCTAATACACTCTGCTCTCTTCTTGTCTCTTAAGGTTACACCTACCATTTTTCTTTCCATTGCTCGCTGCGTCCTCCTCAATTTAAGCTGAACCCTCTTTGTAGGTCTCCAGGTTTCTGCTCCGTAGCTAAGTACCGGCAAGATACAGCTGTTATATACCTTCCTCTTGAGGAATAGCGGCAATCTACCTGTCATATTTGAGAGTGCTTGCCGAATGTGCTCCAGCCCATTCTTATTCTTCTAGTTACTTCGATCTCGTGGTTCGGCTTAGCGGTTATTACCTGCCCTAAGTAGACATAGTCTTTTACAAATTCAAGTGCACTATTAGCTATCTCTAAGCGCTGCTCCTTTCCGAAGTTGTTGTACATTACTTTCGTTTTCTGCACATTAATTTTAAGACCCACCTTTCTGCTCTCCTTGTCTAACTCCGTAATCATGAGTTGCAATTCGTCCCCTGAGTTACTCAGCAATGCAATGTCATCGGCGAAGCGCAGGTTACTAAGGTACTCTCCAGTAACTCTTATCTCTAACTGTTCCCATTCTAGGCTTGTGAAAACCTCCTGTAAGCACGCGGTAAATAGCTTTGGGGAGATTGTGTCTCCCTGCCTTACACCCTTCTTCATTGCTATTCTGTTGCTTTCTTTACGAAGCACTATAGTAGCAGTTGATCCCCTGTAGATTTCTTCCAGACAGTTTATACATACTTCATCTATGCCCTGATTCCGCAGTGTCTGCATGACGGCTGATATTTCTACTGAATCAAACGCCTTCTCGTAATATATGAAGGCTATGTATAGTGGTTGATTATACTCTGAGCATTTCTCTATTACCTGATTGATAGTATGAATGTGGTCAATCGTTGAGTAGCCTGTTCAAAATCCTGCTTGTTCCTTTGGTTGATTGAATTCTAATGTTTTCTTTACTCTGTTAGCAATTACCTTTGCAAATAGCTTGTATACTACAGAGAGCAAGATCATCGGCCTGTAATTCTTCAAGTCCTTGTCATATCCTTTCTTATGTATTAAGATGATGTTAGCGTTCTTCCAAGACTCTGGTACTCTTCCCGTCAGGAGACACCTCGTAAACAGGGTGGCTAGTTTTTCTAACACAATCTGTCCTCCATCTTTCACCAGATCTGATGTTACCTGATCCTCACCAGCAGCTTTGCCTTTTTGCATGCTCTCCAAAGCCTTTCTGACTTCTTCAATCATTACTGGTGGGGTGTCATCTGGGTTACTGTTAGTTCTTATAGTATTAAGGTTCTGGTTGTCTCGGCTACTGTACAGATCTCTGTGAAACTCCTCCGCTATTTTAACTATCCTATCCATATTGGTAGTTATTTTGCCTTCTTTGTCCCTTAGTGCATACATCTGACTTTCGCCTGTTCCAAGTTTCCTCTTCACTGCTTTGACGCTTCCTCCCTTTTTTAGAGCGTGTTCAATTCTCTCCATGTTATACCTTCTTACATCGCATACTTTACGTCTATTAATCAACTTCGAAAGCTCTGCCAGTTCTATTTTGTCTGTTGTACTTGACACTTTCATGATTTGACGCTTCTTAATTAGGTTCTTCGTTTCCTGGGAAAGCTTGCCAGTGTCCTGTCTAACTACCCTGCCTCCAACTTCAACTCCACACTCTGTATTGAGACTCGTCAGATTATGATTCATTGTATCTATGCTAAGGTTGGTTTCCTCCACTAAGAGCCGAGTACCTGTTCTGCAGCGACACTCTGAATTCCTGTACTTTCCCTCTCAGTGCTAGCTCATTGATTGGCTTCTTGTGTATCAGTTTCTGTCGTTCCCTCTTCAAGTCTAGGCGAATTCGAGACGGTACCATTCTATGGTCACTGCATCGTACCTTGCCAACCACTTCCACATCCTGCATGATTCCTGGGTGTGCACTCATTATAAAGTCTATTTCGTTCGTATTTTCGCCATTAGGGCTCCTCTATGTCCACTTGCGGTTTTCTCGTTTTCGGTAGAAGGTATTCAGAATCCGCAAATTATTGCGTTCTGCGAATTCTACTAATAGCTCTCCTCTGGCGTTTCTAGTACCGATGCCATAATCTCCTACTGCCTGGTCTCCAGCCTGCTTCTTCCCTACCTTTGCATTAAAGTCGCCCATCACTATAGTATACTGTGTTTTTAACTTACTCATTGCCTTTCCACGTCTTCATAGAAGCTTTCAACTGAAGCGTCATCATGGCTGGATGTAGGCGCGTAAGCCTGTACTACCTTCATCTTGTATCTCTTAATCAGTTTAATTACGATACCTACCACCCTTTCATTAATGCTATAGTATTCCTCTATGTTGCCAGCTATGTTTCTGTGAATTAGAAACCCCACTCCCAGTTCTCTTCTGTCTGCCAAGCCCCTGTAGCAAAGGACGTGCCCATTCTGTAGCACCGTATAGGCCTCATCTGTCCTCCTAACCTCACTGAGCCCTATTATATCCCATTTAACACCCTCTAGCTCCTCGAATAGTACAGCTAGACTTGCCTCACTAGATAAGGTTCTAGCGTTAAACGTTGCCAAGTTCAGGTTACAATGGCGGCCTGTCCGGATCCAGAGATCGGACAGGCCGCCATTGCACCAGGGTGGCCAATCCAGATAGCGGCCAGATACTGCACCAGGGTGGCCAATCCTTCTCTGGTGAGGGAGGGCGTTCCCGGTGGTGGTGGTTACCGGTGAGGCCGCACTCAGGCCTCTTTATGCAGTTCCATCAACACGCGGATTTTTTTTAAAATCCGGTTGGGAGTTGCGCGGCACCGGAATTTGAGCCACGGACCTCTTGCATGCGAGGCGGATGCTCTAACTACTGCGCCATCGCCGCACTCGCCGATTGAGACATCGCCGATTGAGACTTACATCCCTGCAAATATGGATGAGAAAGCAAGCGTCCAGTTTACTACACAGCACGGAGAATCAGGAAATGGGGAACAAAAAGTGAAGAAAAAAGAAGAGCAGACGGTCACCGCATGCACAAAGGAGTGCATTTGGTGAGAGAGACCGGATTATTTCTAACGTATACAGTGCACACGACTTCTGAACCCTTGCATTGGATAATACGGCGCTGGAAACACTGCATTAGGAACCAAAAGCACTTGCAGGGCACTTCGAAAAGTCGGAGTTATTTAACGGAGGTCACGTAAAGTCTGACTTGCCACAGCCAGGGGCGTAGCCAGAAATTTTTTTCGTTGGAGCAAGGGGTGGGGACACCTCCGTGATTTCAAGGGAGGGGGCACCCCTTGAAATGGTCATATTTGGATCTTTATGGCGAAAAAAGTTTTAGGGGAAGGGGGGCACAGGCCCGGTGTTCGGCCCCCTGGCTATAGTGGAAGGTCGCGCAAACGCAGGCTTCAGAGACACGTCACGAGGCGTGTCTTCACGTTCATCATGCCATAACAATGTGACCTTCAGTGGTCCAGCGGACATCGGGCAAGACATGGCCATGGTTGCTTTGAACTTGAACTTGAACTTTATTTCGCATCTATACATTGTACAGTTAACAGGGACACAGACAAAAAGCCACATTACGGCTTGACGAGGTCTCTGCCCCTTTTCTTTCGCAACAAACAGTTGGCGGGCAAGATCAAAAATGCAATGCAAGAACAGATTCATGTACACACACGCACAGTAAGAAATAGAGATAATTTAAAACACTTGCATCCGAAAACAATGAACAAATATATATACAAAGTTTGAAACGCGTCGCTATACACCTTCAACACAAAAATACACAAAAATACATAGTAAACATACGAGCATAAGAAGTATTCACTAATGAATATACAAAAGTTCAAAAACGCTTCGCCTTGTACTTTTAACATAAAATCCATGTTCATTTAAAACACAATAGCGAATGAGATGTATGATTGGCATAACCAGACCCTTCGGGAGGGGAAATATGGCAGTTAATGAAGAGAGTTTAGCAAAGATGGTAAGGCATGACGTAGCATTTGTTTTCCATAATTTGTTCTATAATGTGGAACATGCCAGGTTTCTTTGTGGCGTGTACTGAACGTGCTTGAATTTAATGTGAGCCTTGACAATTGCTCTAGAAAACCCATGCTATTCTTTCTTTCTATTAAAAACCGTTTTTGCAAAATTGTATTGTACACTGCCTTTAATGGTATCATATTTAACTGGTCAAAATAGGGTCCGTGTGTGCATCGAATGGAGCATTTAAAATCGTTCGAACGGCTTTCTTTTGCAAAAGGACTAAAATGTTGATGTTTGAGCTGGTTGTGTTGCCCCATACGAGATGACAATAATTGATATGTGATAGAAAAAGAGAATTATAAAGTAAGAGCTTCACTTTCAATGGCAGCAAGAGGCGTAATCTTACTAGTATACCTGTGACTCGAGCAAGCTTATTGGCAATAGTGTTGACATGTTCATTCCATAACATGTTTTCCTGAAAAATGACGCCTAAACTTTTGACTGAAGGTACTACTTCTATCCCGGAAGTTCCTATCTGGAGACATCCATGGACTACTTGTTTTTTATTCTTTGGTTGAAAAAGCACGCCTTTTGTTTTGGCAACATTAATAGTTAGCGAGTTTGATAAACTCCATTTTTTTATTTGTTCTAGAGTATCATTGGCAGTGCTGATGAGTTCGGCAACGTTTCTAGAAGTGATAAATAAACTAGTGTCGTCCGCATAGATAACAAATCGCGCCGTAGTCTTAATATTCGTTAAATCATTTATACAAATGTTAAACAATAGTGGTCCAAGTATGCTCCCTTGCGGGACCCCAGCACGTATCGGTAAATTTTTTGAATAGTGATTGCCTATAACAACAGTTTGATACCTATACTGCAGATAACTTCTAATTAATTTCAGAAATGTTCCTCTAAAGCCGTAAATATCAAGTTTTGTTAGTAAAGTGTTGTGATTGATGGTATTGAAGGCCTTTGAAAAATCAATGAATATGCCAAGGGTAACCAAATTTTCTTCAAAGCCTTGCAGAATTATTTCTTTTTGGGTCAATAATGCTAATTCAGTTGAGCGACCTTTTCTAAATCCAAATTGAAAATCTGTAAGAAGATTGTGCTTGTTACAGAATGAGGTTATTCTTACATTTATCAGCTTCTCGAGACATTTACAAAAAATAGGCAGAATTGATATTGGTCTATAGTTCGAGAACTTGTTTTTGTCGCCAGATTTGAAAAGTGCTGTTACCTTCGCGATTTGCATGCGTCTTGGAAATGTGCCGTTCGCCAGCGAAAGATTGTACACGTGCTCCAAGACAGGACCGATTAGATCTAGTACATGCTTTGCTGGGCGAATCTGCAGGTCATCGATATCGCAGCTTTTACTATTCTGAATACTGCGAAACATGCTTTGTATCTCTTGAGTGTCTGTCGGGTTTAGGAATGCACTGTGAACGATTTTGGGTTTTAAATATTTTATGCATTGGGGATCATAGGAGCTATTTACAAGTGACACAAAATAGTTGTTAAAAGCGTCAGCTAAGGCCGTGCCAGAAATGAGCTCACTGTCTACTGTTAATTCCTCTAGATTATCTGCCTGTTGGTTTCCATGCAGTAAACTATTTAGCTTTCTCCATGTGACATCGGTTCGCATTATCGTTTCGGCAGGGAACAATTTCTCGAAGTACTGTGTCTTTGCTGCCCTTAGGAACCCATTAACTTTATTCCGGAGTTTTTTAAACGCGGCTAAAACTACTGCGTCTCTTGTCCTTAAGAACTGTTTAAAAAGAGCATCTTTTTGCTCTATCAATTTCAACGCACTGTCAATAATCCATGGCTTTCTTGCTTTTCTAGCTTTTTTTGTTTTACGCTTGAATGATTTTGCGTAAGCGTTCTTAAATGCGGATAAAAACAACTCGTACGCTTTGTCGCAGTCGCTTTCGTCGTACACGTCTTGCGCGAGATTTCGTCGCGGAATTTATCAAGAGTGAATGGGTTGATATCTTGAAATGTGTAGTGCTGATCTGCGGAAGGATGCAAGGGCAACATAGATGAATTCACAATGAGAAATATGGGCAAGTGGTCGCTGACCTGAGCCGTGATGACACCCGATTCAACGTTTTGTGCATCAATATTTGTGACGAAAATGTCGAGTAAACTTTCGCAGTTACCTTGGATACGAGTAGGTGTGGAAATTGTATTAGTGCATGCATTTGATTCAAGCACCCGTACTGTGTGTCTGCGAAGCGGGCTGTCATGAAACATGTTAATATTAATATCACCACCCAGAACTAGTCTGTATTCGTTATCATTAACCCAGGACAGTAGATTGTCAATGTATTCGAGAAAGTTTACCACGTTTCCTACAGGTGGGCGATATACTACGGAAAAAATGCTACGACCATGCTGAACAGTCAAGATTTCAAAGTCAGTAGTAGTGCGAGTAAAATCTTTCAACACTTCACAATGCAGGGTACTCTTAGTTAGCAGTAGAACGCCACCTCCTTTTTTATCGCGTCGATTCAGATAATGCGTAACATAACCAGACACCTGCAGTACTTCGTCGTTGCGATACCATGTTTCACTCAACATTACAATGTCAAATGGAAAACCAGAAGAGGACAGCAGCGCGCTCAGATGATCGTCCTTATTGCGCGCCGATTGCGTGTTCAAGTGCAAGAAGGACGTACATTTGTTTTTCTTTGAAGAAAGTATTCTGCTGACGTTGCTAGGTGTGTGTAGCGTATCGGCCATGATGAAGGGCCGTAGTGGAGAAAACGTCGAATTCAAGAGTGAGATCACTCCATTTTTTTAAGCTCTTGAACGACAGATATGCGAAGTACACGTGAGTTGTCACTTTTCCGCGCGAAAACTATGCCCTCCCGTGTCCACACGTACTTCCACTGCCTTTCTTTCGTTCGTGCTACAGCCTGTCCGAGAAGCCTCTTTAGCGTTGGGCACAAGTGTTCATTTATGAAAATGGAAGTGTCATCAGAGTGACCCAGATCAGTGGCAGATATGCGCTTTTTCCGTGCTTTTTCGATGAAACCATCTCGCTTCGTACGCGAACGAAACTGAACGACAACATTCGGACACCCACCGTCCTGTCGTGATACACGGTGGCAAACATCAACATCGCTGTCACAGACGGATTCACCTACAAGGCTACTAAGCTTCCCTAAAACTGCAGAAAGGTTTTCATTTTTTACAAACGGTGCACCTTTAATTTCAACGTTTTTGTTTCTTGAATACTGCTCTTGGGTAGTCACCCTCTCTTCCAAGCGAGCAACCTGGTGTCCAAGTTCCCGACATTTGTGGCGCAATTATGTAAAAGTTCCAAATCCGGACAAAGGCGGTCTCTTCCATTGAGTCGCACGCGATTGGCCCATACAAGCTGTGACGAATGCTGTGACGTTATTAGTGACGTGGACTGGGGTGTCACGTGACTCTTTTTTTTTCGGTTTTCAGAGAAAGGCGAAGGAACGGTCGGAGAGACTGTCCGAAAGCAACCGGATGGATTGAAATGGCTGCAAGATGGCCTGGATTGGATTGAAATGGAAAAAAATGTGCGACTTTTCGGCACCGGGGCACTTAGACAACATGGCGTTTCCCACTGACACGGTACTTCGCCTTGCCTGTGCGGTAGCTTTAACCGAGCAGAGGCGACGACGCGAGGTAAAAGATGCATTTGAAGAGTTCAGCGAAGAAGAGTTCCGGCAATGATTTCGTCTGTCCAAACGAACAGTGCGTAGCTTGTGCGACGAACTTGACCCTATCATCGGATGCCAGCGAGCCAGTGGCCTTTCCACAGAGAGAAAGGTGTTGTGCACGTTGCGATTTTTCGCCACCGGTAGCTTCCAGAAGAGCATTGGTCGCGAGGAACACATCGGCATGTCTCAGCCGGCGGTGAGCAACACCATCCTCGAGGTGACGGAGGCGATCATTACCGTGGCTGCTAGAAAGAGGGTGGCAGACTTCCTACTGACAACAGCTGCTAAGGATGAGGCAAAGGTGGAGTTTGTGCTACGCGGTTGCATCCCGGGGGTGCTGGCGTAGGCCAATGGCACGTTGGTCACCATTCGCAAGCCAGAGGGATCCAGACTGGCCGACACGGCAAGCTTCATGTCCAGATGGGGCTATTATGTCCTGAACGTCATGATCGTAAGTACTGTTAGGATCGTTTATTACTCGCCTTTCGGAGCAATTGTTCAGTTGTGACGCCAAAGCTGGAAAAGTAATAATGCAACGAATGAAAAAGAACCTGCAGGGAATGGGGTGCGAGCTAGATGGTGGCTCGCAAGGCCTCGGTAATAATAAGTGGCAAGTGTTTTGTGCGTGAGCCAGTTGCCGTTTTTGCACTGGCATGCATACGCAATTGAATTGTGCATTTTAGAGGTAATCGGTAATATGGGCAGCAGACGTAGCAGAAGTATATACACGACAGGGAAGTATTTCCAACACGAAAGTGCTTACAATCACAATTGCACGAGCTGGCTTTGGTATTTACGAGTGTTCTTTCCCAAGAGCAACGCGTAGCTTTTCACTTATCGATCATTCAGTGGAAGTCGTAGCCATGTGTACAGCAGACACAACCCACTGCGTGCACGCCTAGCTGCACATCTGCAGCCTGGCGAATATCTGCTTGGTAAGTATTAATGTGTACTATCTGGGCAGAGCACTCAGCTTTTATGCTTACATTGCAGAAGACGCAGGCTATCCCCTCAAGCCATGGCTCCTAATTCCAGTCCTTGACAGTCAACCGTGCAACACTTCCGAAGGCCGATACAACAAGGAGCACGCATCCATGCACAATGTTGTGTAAAGGTGTATCGCCGTGTTAAAAAGCAAGTTCCGCTGCTTGCAGCACTTTCGAACGATGCTCTACAACCCCGATCGGGCAGCGCAAATCATCTATGCTTGCTTTGCTCTCCACAACATTGCATTGCATGCAGGCGACTGGACCTTGGACGAGTATGTCGTGGACATGCCACCAGCTGAGGATGACGATGCAGAGCCAAGGGGGAGCCATATGCTCACACCACGCAACGTGCTGCTCAGAGATGGCAGCAGCGCTGTCTTGGACCTTTCTTGAAGTACACAGGAGCGGTGAGTTTTCATGTTTTCATATCCCACTGTCACAGAACGAGCGCTAAACAAGAGCGCGCCGCCAAATCCTTGCGACAACGGCCGGCAGAAACGCCACGAGGTAAAAAGAAAAAAAAAAGAAAGCCAACATCCAGGGCTCCCGGGCGCGCGCTCTCCCCGCAGAAGCACGGCTTCGCAGACGATCCTCCTCACCCCACATCGGCGGCCCAGCAAGACCGCGATTTTTCTAGAACGAAGAGGCGGGGTCAGACCGAGTGAATCATCCTCCGGAGAGGGCAGTCGAACCGTCTCGTGCCTCTCCCCAGCCTTCGCTGCGTATCGCGCCGACGAAATGACGAGAAATTTCTGGAAGGTGGCGCGGAAGGTATTTAATGGAGCGGCCGAGACGAGAAATGAGGAGGAGACGGAAAGTTAGCGCCGGAGCGCGTAGGAATTCCGCCGTGTAGTCGGCGAAGGTTCTGCCCGTAGTGACAGAACAGGAGGAGACGGAAGTGAGCGCCAGAGTGCGTAGAGATTCCGCCGTGTAGTCGGCGAAGTTTTGGTCCGTAGGGACGGCTCGAGCTACAGGCAAGAGCGTGGGTTTACCGCTATCGAGCGAAGACGCGAGCAACAGCTGCGTGTGGGAAGCCGACGGATTTCCGACGAAGAAGTTGAAGTTTGAAGAGTGGCCAATTGAAGACGGGAGGTTTCCTGGAAGAGAAACATCGGGGGCGCGGAACGACAACAACGCTGGACTTTGAGTGAGTGATTCTCGGAAGAGTATCATTCAGACTTTTGTTCCAAGGACTTTGGACTGAATAGGTTTTATATCTCTTTAGTCTTTAAGTGCCTTGGTTGTTCAATGCATGCGACTGCATTGTAGTGCGTATTGTTGTCCGTGTCCGTTGTTTCAAGTGTGGCTGATTGTATTGTGTAGTACGTTGATTGATTGGTTTGATTGGTGACATATTGTATGCAACTATTGTGGAGTGTGCATTTTTGTGTATTGTTTTCGATCTGCCATTTCTGAGAATATAATATTTGTTTTGTTTATCAACTCTCGGCTCTGACTTGTTCTTTGGACCACAGCCGGCGTCCGCTGGCGCACCAATAAGGACCACTCTTAAATTGTCCACGCTTTCGTGGTGCGGTTTGGGGGGCCGATACTTCGGCTCTTAGACTTAGCCCGGCGATTGCCTCCCTAATTAACGGGACAGGTATGACAATTAATCTGGCGTCCGCGACAGGACCTTTTGGTGCACAGTGTGTCCAAAGTAGTGAGAAAGAGCCTCGAGTTATTGATACTGCTATCGGAACGATTTTGTGTGTTGTTCAGTGTTCTCGTTATCGAGTGCAGGGGAGTGTTCCGATAGACTGATTTAGGCAGATAATTTTTGCACGCGGCAAGGCCTTATTTGTGAGATACAATGGATCTCGAAAAGCTAGTTGCTCTTGGTGAGAAGATGGGTCTTTCTGGCGCCGAACTACGGAAGTGGGTAAGCCAGAAGGAGAAAGAGGCGTTGGAGAGAGAGAGGTTGGCAGCGGAGAGAGCCAAGGAAGAAAAAGCCGCTGAGTTAGAACGAGAGAGGTTGGCAGCTGAGAGGGCCAAGGAAGAAAAAGCAGCTGAGATGGAACGAGAGAGGTTGGCAGCTGAAAAGGCGAAGGAAGAAAGAGAGCAACAATTGAAGTTGGAGTTAGAGAGAGAAAAGCTTGCAGCTGAAAGGGCGAAAGAAGAAAGAGAGCAGCAATTGAAGTTGGAGCTGGAGAAAGAGAAGTTGGCAGCCGAAACGGCGAGAGAAGAAAGAGAAGCGAGGGAGCGACAGCTGAAAGAAGAAAGAGAAGCGGAGATGGCTGAAAGGGAACGGCAGCGGCAGCACGAGATGGAACTCGAGCGGCTCCGTTTGCAACAGCGAAGTGAAACTCCCGTCCAAGCTAGAGTTGAAAGCAGCGAACGGGAAGATCACGGCTTCCGCTTGAACCCAAGCAAGCTGCTCGTAGCGTTTGATGAAAGGAAGGACGACCTAGACGCGTACCTCCACCGATTTGAGACGATTGCGAAGAGCCAGAATTGGCCGGAACATCAATGGGCAACTGCTTTGAGTACTTGCTTAAGTGGTGAAGCGCTCAGTGTGTACGGTAGGCTGACGCCGACCGATGCAGCTAACTATGCAAAGGTGAAAGATGCTTTGCTGAAGCGATTTAGGTTTACTGTAGAAGGATTCCGGGACAGATTTCGGACAGGAAAGCCAGCTGACGGTGAGACGGCTACGCAATATGCCGCCCGACTTTGCCATTATTTCGACAGGTGGATTGAACTTTCAGGGACAGCGCAGGAGTACGATGAGCTTAGAGAGCTCCTAATTAGAGAACAATTTCTTACTAGTTGCCACCCGAGCCTGTCGCTGTACTTGAAAGAGAGGAAGGCTGAGTCGCTTGAAGGAATGCTTGAATTGGCTGATCAATTCTTGGAAGCGCAAGGTGGCACTAATTTGGCCAAGGTAAAGAAGGAGTGCCCCGATGATTCGAAGAAATTGGCGCCCGAAGAAAAGAAGCGTGCACCAGAGAGCATTCAGCGATGCTTTCTGTGTAACCGAGTGGGTCATCGCGCGAAAAACTGTCGAACGATCTTTACGAGCCCTACGGTAGTGAAATGTTTTAAGTGTGGTCAGACTGGGCACAAAGCAGATGCATGTCGAAACGGAGCGAGTCAAACTCACCAGGTATCCTGTGTGCAAGCGGCACCGAAATCTGATAATAATGCCGTCACCGATGGATTCGTAGAATTGAAGAATGGGGAGAAAATTCCTATTGTGGGTGCTGTAATGTCAAAACAGCCAACCGGTGTTACGAAAGGAATGCCAACGCTGCCTGGAAAAGTTGCCGACAAAAAGATTACGGTGTTAAGAGATACCGGCAGCTCCACTGTTATCGTGCGGAGAAATTTGGTACGGGAAAGTGAGTTGACAGGCAGAACGAAGCCGGTTTGCTTAATTGACCGTACAGTTCGGATGCTTCCCGAAGCAGAAATTGAAGTTGAAACCCAGTACTTCAGCGGGAAGGTTACTGCTTTATGCATGACGACCCCCCTGTATGACCTTGTCATCGGAAACATCGACGGGGCGCGAGGGCCAAGTGATCCAGAATGTTTGGGAGAAGACCCGAAGTTAGAGCCCTCGCCAACACAGCGGCCGCGAGATACAGTGGAGGAGCATCCCGTGACGGATCTCACTAGAGCCCGAGGCGAAGCCGCGGCGCAAGAGACAGCGAAGGAGAAGACGATCGTGTCGAATAAGTTCACGGGCCGAGCAACCGGACTTACGTCGGCACGACCTCAACCGACCGACAGTGTAAAGGAGACGGAGTTGGCCAGCCGGGCAAAATGTAGAGGCATGATCAAGCGGGTAAATAGACAGACAGGACCCGTCGAATGTAATGACGCGTTAACGGTGTCGGAAGAGACAATGATGGCTGAGACGACGCCTCAGATATCGTCGTGGGAAAGGGCTCGCCGAAAAAGAACGTGGAAACACAAGAATAGATCGAGCGAGCACCGCAAAAAGGGGCGCAAGCGCTGTTCGAAGTACTCAAGATAGGTGCTGAGGTGGAATCAGAATGTGTTCGGCAGGGCTGAGTGACATATGTTGTGTTAATGTTCTTGTTATCCTGTGTCTCAAGTGTATGTCGAGTGAGTCAGTGTTCTGTGCGATGGTGTGATGTATAGTGTTGTATAATTGTTGGATAGACAGAACTTTGTACGTTTGTATTGTTTAGAATGTGTGATGAAGTGTTGTAGGCATGTACCTGTGGCTATATTTCATGTGTTGTGGAATTGAACTACAATGTACGATTGTATTGAGAGATATATTGTGAATGTGAAGTGTCATGAGCGACGGATTGTGTTACTGTCTGTGAGAATGTGTGGTGACTGTTCGCGCTCGTTTGTGTGGTTTTGAATATTATGAGATGATATTCTTAAAGTGGGGGGGGGGGCAGTGTCACAGAACGAGCGCTAAACAAGAGCGCGCCGCCAAATCCTTGCGACAACGGGCGGCAGAAACGCCGCGAGGTAAAAAAAAAAGAAAGCCAACATCCAGGGCTCCCGGGCGCGCGCTCTCCCCGCAGAAGCACGGCTTCGCAGACGATCCTCCTCACCCCACATCGGCGGCCCAGCAAGACCGCGATTTTTCTAGAACGAAGGAGGCGGGGTCAGACCGAGTGAATCATCCTCCGGAGAGGGCAGTCGAACCGTCTCGTGCCTCTCCCCAGCCTTCGCTGCGTATCGCGCCGACGAAATGACGAGAAATTTCTGGAAGGTGGCGCGGAAGGTATTTAATCGAGCGGCCGAGACGAGAAATGAGGAGGAGACGGAAAGTTAGCGCCGGAGCGCGTAGGAATTCCGCCGTGTAGTCGGCGAAGGTTCTGCCCGTAGTGACAGAACAGGAGGAGACGGAAGTGAGCGCCAGAGTGCGTAGAGATTCCGCCGTGTAGTCGGCGAAGTTTTGGTCCGTAGGGACGGCTCGAGCTACAGGCAAGAGCGTGGGTTTACCGCTATCGAGCGAAGACGCGGGCAAGAGCTGCGTGTGGGAAGCCGACGGATTTCCGACGAAGAAGTTGAAGTTTGAAGAGTGGCCAATTGAAGACGGGAGGTTTCCTGGAAGAGAAACATCGCGGGCGCGGAACGACAACAACGCTGGACTTTGAGTGAGTGATTCTCGGAAGAGTATCATTCATACTTTTGTTCAAAGGACTTTGGACTGAATAGGTTTTATATCTCTTTAGTCTTTAAGTGCCTTGGTTATTCAATGCATGCGACTACATTGTAGTGCGTATTGTTGTCCGTGTCCGTTGTTTCAAGTGTGGCTGATTGTATTGTGTAGTACGTTGATTGATTGGTTTGATTGGTGACATATTGTATGCAACTATTGTGGAGTGTGCATTTTTGTGTATTGTTTTCGATCTGCCATTTCTGAGAATATAATATTTGTTTTGTTTATCAACTCTCTGCTCTGACTTGTTCTTTGGACCACAGCCGGCGTCCGCTGGCGCACCAATAAGGACCACTCTTAAATTGTCCACGCTTTCGTGGTGCGGTTCGGGGGGCCGATACTTCGGCTCTTAGAATTAGCCCGGCGATTGCCTCCCTAATTAACGGGACAGGTGTGACAGCCACACATAATTTATTTACACTGATTCTAGTGCATCTAGACATGAAAGGGCTGTGTTTGCCACATTTGAATACACAAAGTACTTACTTGTGCTTCAATATGAAGCAAGATGGAAATGTCAAAATGCTGCATTTTCTTTAAATGGCACATGAAATATGCAACAGAAACACCCTTTTCCATATTAGCGATCACAGTCACAGCAGACTAGATTGGAGCAAGCATATATGAGCGGCACTCTGTGCTGAATGTTGCTATCACAAAATTGTGCGAACAATGCAGCAACGTCTCAAAATTCTTTCCACCAGAACGCATAAAAATCGAGATTCCATTAGTAACATGTTGTATGAACACATGATACATAAGTCCATATCTTCTCGTAGTGACTGACTACAAGCATTCAATTGGGCACGCCAGGCTTGACGAGCAATTGTGCTCGTCAAGTTGTGCTGTTTTTTTGCTCATTGTCCTAAACATTGTGTGAATGTCAAAATAACATTTAATTTGAACTCACGACTGCAGTCATGCTGCTAAAAAATACGCAAATCAAGACGGCAAACAACAGGCGAGTTGTTTTGATAACATACAGCATGAATAATTCGCTCAGCGATCTCGCGGCTCCCAAACGATACCACGTTCGAAATTTATTCCCGAAAAGAGTCGTTTACAATGAAAACTAGATGAAATCAATCGCTGGCATGTTGCTGTGATGACCATTTTCCTTTGTGAAACTGTGCGAGATGACCACTTACTAGCTTAGCGCTCCCAAACAAGATTCAGAATGTAGTTGTTGCATCTTAGCCTCATTGTGCTGAAATGAAAATATCACAGTGAATTGCAAAACAGCGTGATGCAAAAAGATATCACATTACTACACTATGTGGTAATGCTGAATAAAAATCACAGTGAGCTAGAAAACACAGTGGGACAATACAAATATCACAGAAACATTAACAGAAAATGTCAACTATACACTCGTGGTCTCCGTGTGAATGACTAGACACCTTTGAAATGTGGGTAAAAAACACTGCCACTAGAACAGCTCGAACATACATTGAGAAATGCATATATTGATCATAAAAAATGCTGCACTCCTTGTACAAAGTAAATGCTAACCTAAATCTATTAATATGTACTAAATGCAAACAAAAAACGAATAAAATAGAACATGAACAGTAACACGTAAACATATCAAAAACACTAAACCAATTATGAATGATAAAAAGTTGAAAACATGGTGAAAAACAAACTAAACTATGTATATGTCTCTCGAAGCGTATAAAATTGAACATGAACAGCAGCACCTAAACACATTGAAACCGACAAATCATTAATGAATGATGACAAGAAAAAAACATTGAACACATGACGAAAAATTAAACTAAACTACGTACCCCTTTCTCGCAGAAAGCCCTCAGCCATGGCCAGTGCCCTCCTGCACCACTGCCGCCTTCTCCTGTGCCGCTGCCACACGCCGTGCTGCAGAAGCGATGCGGGTGGTTGATTTTTCATCTCCCACAGCACCTGCGATGAATCGTCATGGTGTAAATGTTTAAGTGAGCTGCCGGTAAACCCTTAACCATCTCGTGGCTGGAAGCTGCTCCTGCTGCCAAGAATTGCAACGGGCACAACAATTTCCCCTCAGTTGAAGATCAACCGGCCTGATGGCATCCTTTGAAAGTGGGAAGCTTTGTGTACAAGCTATGCCCTCCTCGTGCGGACCTACAAACATTTGTTGAAACTGCTCTTTATTAATGTCCTCAAATGCATCTCTCACCATGAAAGAGCCCCAGGGCTAACCAACCTTTTTGCCCGGCAGTTTATCATTGCACATACCCGATACCATGCCCTCAATACAATGCACGGTTCTTGTTTACAGCCCAAGTTGGTTTCAGTCATCATAATAGAACATGGAGAATGCTTATGCCCCTTATGTAAAATGTAAACAAAGGGTCTACTCACCTTGAGCACCTTGTCGCCCTGCTCAAGGTTTCAGTCCTGCACTCAATAAAGCACTAAGTTCTCAGATGCTTGCGTGTTACTGTGTCACTGCCATCTACAGCCGCTTCAGTGGCCTCCACATCCATTTCCACTGCAGCAGTGGGAACATTCGCCTGCTGGAAAGTGTAGTAAGCATGATCTTTCAGAAAGTGGGTATTCGTTACTCTGGCTATTTTGCAACCTTAAGTACTAAACATCTGCGGAAATGTTCTGCAGCTATTCAGTGGTCATTGATTTCATGTATTACCATTTTAGTGCATGCACTCTCCCGCAGTCATTGCGTGTTTATGATAAATTAATACCCCTTGTACTGCAAGTGCTGCAAACTGAGATTTTAGTTAAACCTACCCACTTTTGATTACTTTCTCGTGCGCTTTATTTCCGTTTAACAAGGTTCCGATAAAGGCACCCCTTCAGATATCAAACTCTGTCATGGTACCGCTCAGGAACCCGTGATACTGCGGCGGCAGAGTGCTTACCTGTTGATAGGTGAGACCAAAAACGCCACTGAAGCGTGCCATCCCAGTCAACTGTAGAACCCGGCCGCGGAAGCCAGGCAGCCAACCCCCTCCAGTGCCCCTGAAAATATACACTAATGTCACAGAACAAATTGCCCGTGCCATTCGACGGTCACTCACGTTTGTGCGTCTCTGATGGCGGCGGTGTCACGGCGGGCCTCGTGCACCGGCCTGCGCCACCAAGCCTGCCATTCCTGCACAGGCACTTCATGGTTCAGCGCGTCGCTGAGCTCTTGCCACAGCCGCCACCGTGCGGCGACGGTGACGCCGTGCCGCAGCTCGATGGCATTCGCCACGAGCTGGGGATGTTCGTCCATAAAGGAGAGCACCAGCGCGCGCTGAGCCTCGGATAACGCCGATGAGCCGCTGCTGCTGTTGACTACTGGTACAGTTGACCTCCGCCACGATTGCGCTCGACTGAGCCAACAACTTCGAAAGTTGCGCCGTTTAGGTTTGTATAGTGGGGGAGATATGAAAACAGTAACTGCTTGAAACGGGGTTGTACTTAGCGCCACCACGTACCGTACCGCTAAATGTAGCTTTATTTTAAAACAATAACGAAAAAAAGTTACGTTTATATTGTGCCGTATTTCTTAATAAACTTTTGAAAACTTGTGCCAACACAATTTGATAATGATCAATAGTAGTTAAACATTTTTCAACACGTTACAAACACTTTTCACTTTGCTATACGGTCCCCAAGTCCACGTCAAAATGATGACGTAAGGCTTCATTTCGCTCATTGGCTGTTCACTTCCCTTCGTCCTCGCGACCGCTGCCGACCGCCCATTTTTTGACGTCACCGACAGACCGCCTCCGTCCGGATTTGGAATTTGTATATAATTGCACCATTGGTTATTAAAGCAGTGTTTTCCTTTTTGAGAGAAGCGTTTTCTTTTTCAATTGCCGAACAGCGTGTCGCCATCGCATCAAATTGAGTGCTGAAAAAGTCGATAGACTGTTTCATATCTTTGAATTCTTTTCTGAGTTCTTTTTCGATAGCGCTTCGCATGTCACGCATTTCCTGTCGAATATCTTTAAGGAACTTCTTGAGTTCAGAGGGCATCTGAGTACTGGGCATCTACACTCCTAGTTTGGCAGCAGCAGCGGAAAAAAGTTCCAGAAGGGGTATGAAAAGTCCTGCACAAACCTGCGTGTAGGATGGTCAGGGTAAGTGATGATGCCGGTGCCACCGCCGCCGCTGCCAAAAATGCCGGTCAAGCAGAAGATGTGGCTCCTTTAAAGCCAGAAGATGTGCGAATCCGAGGTCACGGGGACTGACGTCACTCAGAAAGCCAGGCCGAGGGTAAGCGCTGTTTGGACGGTATGATGTGGCAACGCAGGAAGCATCCCGCGCAGACGCAGCCGTGAAGTCCCCAGGCAGCAGTCAAGTCTCCGCACGTGGAAACAATGAAAAGCCTGCGTGTAGGATGGTCAGGGTAAGTGATGATGCCGGTGCCGCCGCCGCCGTTGCCGAAAATGCCGGTCAAGCAGAAGATGTGGCTCCTTTAGAGCCAGAAGATGTGCGAATCCGAGGTCACGGGGACTGACGTCACTCAGAAAGCCAGGCCGAGGGTAAGCGCTGTTTGGACGGTATGATGTGGCAACGCAGGAAGCATCCCGCGCAGACGCAGCCGTGAAGTCCCCAGGCAGCAGTCAAGTCTCCGCACGTGGAAACAATGAAAAGCCTGCGTGTAGGATGGTCAGGGTAAGTGATGATGCCGGTGCCACCGCCGCCGCTGCCAAAAATGCATGCAGTAAACTATGCAGTTTGGGCATGGCTGTGCAAAGCCATGCCCAAACATTATTTGGTATCGGAAGGCTTGTTGCGCGTACGGAACTTGTTGCAATTTTCTAATGCGTTACTGTCACCTTCTCTTTAAATGTGAAGCAGCTCTCTGACTCCCGTGTGTAACGCCGTACGTAGGTGAGTTTGTACGAAGGCGCCAAAACACGTTCGCCTCGCCCGAGGTGCAGGAGCGCAGCCAAGTAGGGTCACGCTGCAGCTGCGCGTTGACGTTCGCTCCCCCCGCGCGCTCTCCTCCCGGGTGCAAGCTGACGTCACTCTCTCGCTCTCACCCGCAGCACGCTCGCCGCGGCGCCCGCAGCGGCCGGCTCCTCCCAACACCACCTAGAGGTAATTCTTTCCAGGCCGGGGGGCTGCCTCTGTGACGTAGCCGGGATGGGGCCGACGGAAGCGGGGGAACGTTTGTACAGAAGTCCTTATATTATTTATTCAGACACCTCGGCGCGGCGGGCACGTTTGGACGCGCTGCGAGCACGTGATTTGCAGCTAATTAAAAAAAGAGGCTTTGCCTGTCGAGCTAGTAATACATACTCAGGACATCATCACTGCAAAGATACACCAGCTGCAACCAAGAAAGGGCACGCCTGCAGTGATTAGTCCACACTTTTTATGTTTTATGCATTGCCATTAAGGCTAGCTGAGTGAGCACTGCATCCAGTACCAGGAGGCTGCAGCGACAAAGTCCTACTTACAAAACGCTCACCAGGTGAGAGAAGCACTGACGTGCCAACCATCCAAAACGGAATGCAGGAGAAAAGAGCGGCGATCACTTTTACAGTCCATAAAAACATGCTAAGAGTTCAAAGTTATAACTGTTCTGATCTTCCAGCTAAGTAAAATAAGGGTACACTGAGAAAAAATACTGAGAATGCGTCATCAGGAAATGACAAAACATGAACCAACGGAGGTTTGTCTTCATTACATGAACAGCCTTCAAGTGATAAGGCGAGTAAGTAACTGACAAACAATGAGTGCATGAGGGAGAGCTGTCCGACGAAGTCGTCAGCAGTGAAGTTACACAGGCTGGAATGGCCAAGTTCCCCGCCTCTCTGCTCCTCCTACAGAACCTCGCTTATCGTGGGTGCACCCCCGGTATATATCAATCCTGTCGCCAACCCTGGCTAAAATACAATAAGAACAATAGAAAAGTCAAGGCATTATTTTACCATCATACTTTGACTTCTTCCTTTGTGTGCAAATGAAGCTAGCTGAAGTATGTGGAACACCAAATAAAAGCACCACAGTCAACACCTGCTAGTACCTGCTTTCATAATAGTACAAAGTACCGAAGAAGCATGCAAAGAGCAATCCTACGAAGCGAAATATTATAAAGCAACAGGAGGCTGTGTGGCCGTGTCTGAGACAACACCACAACAACAACAAAAAAAAAAACCTTTCAGGCATACCAGAAATTCATGCACACCACTGAAAAGTCATGAAAACCTACCTCCAATGCCTTTCTTGCACAAGAACATCAAAAAGAATACACACTGATAAAGAAGAAAGCCAATACTCAAATCGGGCTCTTATGCACTGATGGAAGATACTTGGACCTGGATTTCTAACAATGGCTTCAGTACAACTCTTGAACATACCCTCAAAAGTGCTTACCGCAAGTGGACGAGACATGAGGGCAGACTACAACGCGACACAATGAACACGTCAACCCACAACTATGAACTTATGGTAGTGTGGATGCCGCGAGAAATCTTGAACACTGGAAACACTCAACGTTCCCAACCGTAATATAGACATCCTAAACACGATAAGAATGTTCCGATGACCTGCTGCCCATCGCCATGATGTGAAACAGGGGCATATATATACACACACACACCTCGTCTTTACGTGATCCTCTTGCTTCCTGGTTTATAGAAACCGTCTCACTAAATTTTTCTCTAATAAGCTCACCACCTTCATCGTTGCTGGGAATGTGTTCAAATTGAAAAAGACAGATGGCACTGGTGGGGCTGCATGCAGATGGTGTTCTTGCAATAAATGAGCAATGGTCTCCATGGTCATCTTTGACCACCTTTCACGTCTGAGCCATTTGTTATATTCACGTTGACATATTAGTGTAAAAGTCGTACCTAATGAAAAGAATGAAAGACATAAATATCAGTAAGAGAGCCATGTAAACTTTGAGATATCCTTTAATTATTGCAAATTTGAACTGTGTTAGAAACAAAAAAAAAACAAATTGTTGCTCTAAGGACACTGTGTATACTATAGAGAAATATTTGTACTGTGTTTCTACTAATTTTCTACATGTAATGAGTGGATAAATCCAGGCTTGCTTATGCTAAAGTGAGGCTTAGAAGGTGATCAGAGAATGACAATCAACGTGCTTTCTTGTGTAGTTCTGGCAGACTCGGCTCTCATGTTCATTTTTAGTATTAATATTATTAAGTGTATATAGATAAGGCTAACATGTTCCTCAATTTATATGGCCTTTCCTAAAATATAATCCTGTGCCTTGCTCCATATAACTTTTTCATTATGAAAAATGTCATCACTAGCTGTCCTTTTACTTCATTTGCCTTGAATATGTGTTTGATTCAGTGAACTACGGGAAAATTTGCTGCAGTAACTTACTGTCGGTGACAAATTCAGTTCATTGCACTAAAGCTACCGGGAGTCTGAATAGTAGCATTATTTTGGTGTGCTAGAGCTGACTCAAAAAGTAACTACTCAGACAGAAGATACAAGGCATTTATGGCAACAGTGGAGTCGAAGAGCTCATACTAGCGGATTTTCACGTAAGCAAGTAGAGAAACTACTACTATATATAATCTTGAGATCCAGTAAGCTTTATGGTTTTTAGACTGGCACGACAAAGAAGGAAAAAAAGACTATTGAGTAACGTGTGCGAGCACAGGCTTCCTGAGTTGGCCTATGATGATGTTTTTCTTAAAAAAGGTACTATTTGAAAAGGTACAGTCAAAATGAAAAACAATTATGCATCAGCTTTCTTTGAATTATACTGCAGGGTAAACAAATCCTTCACTCTTGTGTACAACTTGTTTCTTTATTTTTTTAGATTGCTGGTCAATTTTGCCTATTGCTATGTTGATGTAGTATATATGTGTTCTGTAGTTTTGAATAATCTTCAGCCACGAATCGGAACTTGTGTTCCAGTGGCTCATTTGTTTTCAATATTCTTTTTTGTACTGTTTTAACATCAGGAATCTCTAACAACTTAGTCTGTGTGAGTCCTATTCAAGCTTTCTGGCTCCTATAGTTGTATTACTAAACCATGTCAGAGTTAAGACCAAGCATACCTCTCAAAATGTTTGGAGGACCGTTTGATGTACAACAGGGTTCCCAGCATTCATCACATTGGTTATGTAAAGATTGCTTTTTACTGTTCAGGGGCACATGCACGGTCTTAATCTTTAGTTTTTGTAAATGTGGCTTTACAAGCTTCAGTGCTTTTATGATGTGAATGAGTTAGGGAAGACAATTTGGCATGACTTAGGGCCACGACCTTGTTGATCTACAATTGAAAGAAAGCTCAAGATGCAAGACCACACCGTCTTTTATTCCTACTGATAGAAAATTCAGGTATTTAAAATGATGCCTAAACCTTCTTTAAGTGAGGTCTGGTTGCAGGGGTGAACCTCACAGAAAACATGAAGTTAAACTTTCTTTTTCATAGCACTTGAGCGTAAGTACCAGGCAATAAAAACTAATATTACATTTTCACTTTTTATTTCTGGCCCTCGAGAGCTAGCAACTTTGCAAACCCATGCAAAACATAGATTTACTGAACCATATGATGACATTAAAGCTGTTATTCATTATATTTGTAGCCATCATAACTGAGACGTTAGAAATCCAAAAGTGCATTTTTTGCACCTAAATAAATATTTGAGATATAACAAATGCATAAAGCACAGAAAAAATATTTCCACATTGCCTGAAGAAAAGATGCTGGTAATGGCTTTATTAGCTAGATTGACTCAACAACCAGTTAACATGCAATTTTAATCATAGCCGGAAATGTAGGGAATGTTTATTGATATTATTTAAGCGGTATATTTTTGTTGTTTCAGGCCGTTTGTGCAGCGACGATGACTTTTCCATAAGAAGTGAATCGTCTGTTTTGTTTTCATAACACTTCAGTAAAAGTTACTTGTAAGAAAAGTTTTTAAAGGTGGCAGCATGACAC
Source organism: Rhipicephalus microplus (assembly GCF_043290135.1). Taxonomy (NCBI): domain Eukaryota; kingdom Metazoa; phylum Arthropoda; class Arachnida; order Ixodida; family Ixodidae; genus Rhipicephalus; species Rhipicephalus microplus. The sequence continues at coordinate 12,508,925 of NW_027464589.1, forward strand.
CGATTATGGATGGTTAGCCCCTATCATTTCATTATGCATGCGTGTACAAGACTCTAGTTCACTGCTACCATAAGTGCCTTCCAATGCGCTGTCACACAGCTATAGGTAGAAGGTTCTACATAGACGAGATGCGTAGTCACTGGCAGGAAGGTGAGCTTCATGTCGATCAGAGTAAAAGAACATGGTCACTGGGTAGACCTACAGTCACACCTAAAGCAACTTTTACAGTGTTGTAACCAATGTCTGCCTTGAATGTCATGCATGTACGTTTCCTTAATTTCATTGCTCATTGGGAGGTAGGGCTTGGTGAGATACTGTTGGTTCATATTGGCTTTCTCTATCTGTTGGGACCAAGGATGACATGAGTGATGCAGCCAGCAGCTACAAAAGCAGGAGCAACAGTGCGTAACCTAGAAATGTCCGGAGTAAGAATATATTCTACCCAACGCTGAACCATGCAATCAACAGAAGCCTACAAGTTTGTCTTTTCCAAGGAAGCAGTATAGTCAATGACACGATAAGATCCTCAGAAACGTCGCTGAATCAAGTGGTTGGACCTGCAAACATATCCAGCAATGTCACAATCTGTTGAACCCTGAAGTGCTGCAAAGCATTCGACACATGTGGTACGTAAACCCACGGGATGCCATACACGTTACGTTATCTGCCAGGGGAAGCCTTTGGATTTCCCGTGTATTTGGCCACGAAAGACAGTGTAGTAATATGCCTAATTGTGCTTGCAAGTGGGCATAAATGGTCAGTTCTTGGGTCACAGCATGTGTTGAAGCTAACATATCTCCTGTTACTGGCAAACGACTTTGCACTACTGAAAGTCTAGCAGCGTCGAAGCTTATATTTCTTGCAGATGGCAGAATTCGTTGCCATGTCAGCCAGTTGCCACTTTTTAAGGGTGTATACTTCTCAGGGACAGGTTAACATTTTGATTGGGCTATGTTACAGGGCATCAATGACAATGTTGATAACTCCTATGATATGTTACTGATATGTTTGACATCTGCAGTAGTTCATGCGAATATTGATGTCATGATTGTAAGTGAAGGAGTGTAACATGTACCGATAAGAGATGTACTGACATAATCTATGACACAGAAATCACGTTATTTCTTCCATGTAATAATGTAATAACTTAATCATTAACTATTTAAGCCACTTGTAAGCACAATTAGGTATATCACAATTAGAAAGTCTTTCACATACACCCAAGTACACGGGAAGTCCAAAGACTTCCTCAAGCAAATAACGTAGGTGTAGTATAGCGTCACGTGGGTGTACGTACCACCTGAGTAGATTGCTTTGCGACAGTTCAAGATTCAGTTGCATTGTCCCATTGCTGGATATGTTTACAGGGTCAACCACATGATTCATTGACATTTTTGAGGATCTATTGGCTTCAGACTCCGCAAAAAATGCTGTGATGCTGCTCAGATAGTGGGCATAAGTTTTCAGGACATGCCAGGAAACTGATTGGCCACCATATGTAGGTACTCATTTGACGAGTCGGTGATCTAGCACAAATATCATTCAAGGTGTCATATGACGATGTATAGTGAAACTCTCATTTGATAATCAGGAAGTAGCATATACTGTCATGCAAGCATCTGTTGATCCCCAAAAGTTTGTATGGGAGTTCTCGGTCTAAGGGAACTCAATATAGTAGCCTTTCTCTGTATCAATAGCACGAAGTGGAGGGAATATGTATAATGGCCTGGCAACATGGTACAAATTGTTAGTATAGTACCTAGTTCACAAAAATAAGACGAAGGAGCTTCTAGGGCTTATCAGCATCTATTATTTGGAGATGGGAAGCTCTCAACACCTATAAATCTGCCTGGGTAGAGCTACATACTGGATGCGGACAACACAAGGATAAGACAGGTGAGCTTTTGGACATCAAATGCACACCTGCTTATGCTGACAAATGTTCCTTGTTCAGGTGTTGGATTACAGAATTCAGATGTGAACTGTGCTCATCGGATGAACTCGCGATGAGTAGGTTGTTGAGGCAAGCATGACAGAATTGAAGGCTGGAGAAAATGCTGAAATGTATGTGCGGAATTTCTCAAGCCGCATGGCATATGTAAAAGATCAGACACAATAAACGGTGTCACTATCAGTATTTTATTTGAAATATACACATCTTCTTAAAGTATTTTATGTTTGAACCACATCAGGCCAATTTCGGAGGAAATTGCTGCATCATATATCTATGACATCATATACGAATGTGAGGTGCAGGGTTGAAACAGCTAGGCTCAGTTGACTGTTGGTGTTATGCCGTCAGCATCCTGATTTCTACTTTATCACCATTCGCAGTACACAGTAACACCAGCACTAAGCACACATTGGGCTGAGTGAAGTTGGCAAAATCTGTAAATATTTTGTATGGCTGCCTCGAAAATTCTTTTTAATTGCAGGCAAATGAGATAGTGCTTCTAATATAATTTTTGTAGTAGATCGATTTCATGGTTGAGTTGCCATATGCAAAATTATTTCTTCTTTGTTTCTCTGTCATCAGAGACCTGAGACTAGAGCTCTTTATCAAAGAACCATCCCATACTGTTGTGGTGGCTCCACGGTTTAATATGTGAAACAGTGATAAAGTAGTGTGCAGCAATATCGTTGCAACAAAAAGAAGCAGGTATAATTGCTATGCCTTAAAACACAAGTGAAAATCTGAAAGATCGCTTCGCACCGATGCAGAGCTTTCCTTAGCACTTAATCTGTCAAAGATTTTGAAAATTAGCGCTCGTGTTGTGCACACTCTTTCATAGTCCTCGTTATTTTTGCGATGTTTTGCTTATACGCTCGCTGGTAACATAATCTGCTACTTTTTCCGAGTGTATGCATGTAATGTTGTTAGGACTAAGTTAATAGCGGACAGGCGTAGGTAGACTAATAAGGCTTTGCGCATTTCTTACTAATAAACCATACACGTGTATAGGCTTAGTTATTGTATTTTACGAGCTGCCGTATTGCGTTCGCGCGGTCTGGTGTATGTCGCAATCAGAGCGAGGTGCACCTGAGATTAAAAGTACACACACATGTGGTCATGCTAGGTCACGTTTTCAAGAACGTAGCCAGTGTTTATTTCTGGGGAAGCGTTGAACCCACGGTGTGGCTGAACCAGTATTATTGTATTGAATTGTATAGTTTGAATCCACCCTTGTGGCAACGCCTAGCATTTTATACTACCACTCAATTTAATTATGACGAAAATTGTGTGCTTCTTCGCCTCTTTACAGCCGTTGTTCTCGCTTAGTATTTACGCGTCATTCTCGCACGTACAACTGTGGTTTTCACGCATGTCGAGTTCAAGACTACTGCAGCTGCATACCATTCGGAACTCCGGCATGATGAAATGGAGTGTGTGCTGCAATCGGATCAGCTGATGTTGGTTTTCGCGATTTTGCGTGGATCACCTGATTTTTCTTGCTGATTCTGTCTAACGGTGTCTTTTGATCGTGATCAGACCCCTCAGGTTTGTTGGGCGAAGAATCACGCACACGTTTGGCGAAGACGTTAGCTAAATCATGACCTGAGAGTTGAAAATTGCGATGCGCAGATCGCGACCGTCTTCTTCCCTCCGTTATGATAGGTGCCCGTGTGACGCGCAACGCAAGCTTAGCACAGTCGTAAGAAGTAGTACGCTTGTTTTGATGGTTATACAGCCAGCTGGTGCTGTATAAAAGCTATAAATCGCATGCTACTTCATTAAAAAAATTCGTTTCACAGTTTTTTGCGCCATGGCCTCGGTCGTGATACCAGCTCGCCGAGCCGGGCGACAGTAGATTTTGACATTTGCTTGTTGACTACATCATCGCTGCCTTTCCGAGTGCTAAATATCACTTTTGTTAATGAGGCTTGAAATCATTTTTAGTTTTGTTGTGGATAAATACTTCCCTGGCCACATTTCAGGCGATTTTGTCTGATTTTGTCAACGCTCCCTCACCAAGACCTGGCAACATTGACTTTGTCAGCCGGATTCTGGGCTATAGTGTACTAGAATTGGGGGTAGTATGTTCAGGGAGGAGCCGTGGCTGACGCAGTGGTATCGACAGCCGCGAGATGGCGCCACCTTAGCATGGGCTGTCACCTCACGCTTTGCCTTTTATGCACTTCTGTGCTTTGATATTAGTGATAGCAGGGGTTTATTGTCCCAAAACTACCTTACGACTATGAGAGACGCCGTAGACGAGTGCTCCGGAAGTTCAACCACCTGAGGTGCTTTAACGTGCACCTAAATCTAGGTGCACGTTAAAGACTTACAAAGAGGGTTTAGCTTAAATTGAGGACGACGCAGCGAGCAATGGAAAGAAAAATGGTAGGTGTAACCTTGAAAGACAAGAAGAGAGCAGAGTGGATCAGGGGACAAACGGGGGTTATTGATATCATAGTTGAAATGAAGAAGAGGAAATGGACATGGGCCGGGCATGTAGCGCGTAGACAGGATAACCGCTGGTCATTAAGGGTAACGAACTGGATTCCCAGAGAAGGGAAGCGGGTTAGGGAGAGACAGAAGGTTAGGTGGGCAAATGAGATTAAGAAGTTTGCAGGTATAAACTGGCAGCAGCAAGCACAGGACCGGGTTAACTGGCGGAACATGGGAGAGGCCTTTGTCCTGCAGTCGACGTAGTCAGGCTGATGATGAAGATGAATTCTAGTTACACAAACCACGAGATTGGCGCCTCCACCGAAAATGCTGTCACCACGGCCGGGATTTGATCTCGTGATATGCGCCTGCATACGTAATTGCTGACACGTCCGCGCGAAGCATTCTAATGGTTTGTTTGTTTTGCATTCAAAACAAAAACGAAATGTCAAAGCCGCAACACATGGTTCAAATGCAATTAATAACAAACGATGGCGAAGCAGTCATCCCTGGGGAAACTTCCTGCAGTTTTTAAAGCTTGGTTGGTTAACGAATAAAAAATTGAGAAGATTGAGGTATCAAAGAATCATCTACAAACGCGAAAGTTTCTTGTTATATTACTGCTATATCGAGTCGTAGTCTGCACACTGCGACAGCTTTTTGTTCTTTCGGTACGCGCGCGGCACCGTTCTTGTCGATTATGTTGCTAAGGTGACAAAACTGCCATTCGATTGAAAGGCATGCCGTAGCTGAAGACTTGGAAATAATCTTGACAATCTTGGGTCTTTAAACGAGTACGCGCCCACCGATATACTGGTGCTGTGGCCGAGATTTTTTTTATTTATTCATACTGTCAGCCCCAGGGACAAGACAGGAGTTGGGGTTACATATCTGGCACGTGCAAAAAACATATGTGGAAACAAGTTTCACACTGTACGCTGAAGACGCACACTATATGAAAATAACAAAAAACAAAAACGCAAAACTATATCAGAATACATCCCGCATAGGTCACGGATAAAAGAAACATGTTCGAATTCATCTCGTACACGTCACCAAAAAGAGAAAAAAAGATTTGAAGTGATATAGTACATATTGAACATATTGATATATTACCATGAACATATTCCACCGACGAGGAACAAGCAATTTGGTTACAAATATTCTGACAAAGCCTTTTGGAACCTTTGTAAATCGCAATGTTCGACTATGTATTGAGGTAATTGATACCAGTCATAGATGCTCCGAACCAAAAACGAATACTTGAATAAATCTGTTCTGTAGCTAAGTGGTGTGATATGTTTTGAGTGTTTTGTTCTGGATGTGATAAATGGCTGTACTGCGATGTGTTCCTTTAGGTGAACTTTGTAGGCTCCATTGAATATCTGAAAAAAGAATATCAGTCGATTATGTTGCATTTTTCGTTTCACCGCCATTAAACCGACTCTGTCTCTAAGCTCACTAATAGACCGAGTTCTGGAATAGGAGTTGAAGATGAACCGTAAGGCTTTGTTTTGTATACGCTCACATTTTAGTGCATTTGTTTTGGTGTATGGTTTCCATAGATGACTTGCGTAGGTCAGTACTGGAAGAATAGTCATTTTATACGCCATTGTTTTAGCTTGCGGGGTGGCATCGTGAAGTTTTCGTCGTAACGACCAAAGTTTACGCATGGCTTTATTGCAAACACTGTTGACATGCATGGACCAGTTGTTCAAGTCATGTGTAAGATGAACTCCTAGATACTTAACATTCTTTACTTCAGTCAGCACTGTGCCTTTAATGCTTTAAGAAAAGGATAACGGGTCTTTTTTACGTGTCATGCGCATGAAGAATGGCAAATGGAACTGAATGTTCCATTTGCCATTCGTCGCACCAAAGACTAATTTTTTTGGAAATGGTTATCAAGCTCCAGCTGATTGTCAGTGGAGCTTATCTTCGCATACACAATGGTGTCATCTGCATAATGTTTTATAGCTATTTGCTGAGAAAAATTGGCACCCATGTCACTGATATAAATAGAGAAGAGTAAAGGGCCTATTACGGACCCTTGCGGCACGCCTGATCTGACTGGTTTATTGGTGCTGGAGACATTATTCAATTCAACAAATTGTTGTCTATTTGACTAATATGCCTCTTTCCATTTCATTAGCTGACTGTCACCAGTCAAACAAGACAATTTTTAAGCAACTTTCTGCGAGCTATTTTATCAAATGCTTTTCGGAAATCAATAAATATGATGTCTACTTCACCTTTTCTATCCAAACACTGATCAATTTCATGCGTAACCTCAGTAAGAATTGAAATTGTGGAATACCTTTTGCGAAACCCGTGCTGATTAATACCTAAAATACTATTTTCTTTACAAACTTCATTTGGTGAGTAGTCGAAATGTGCTCCAGTGTTTTACAACAAGTACTTGTCGAGGAAATTGGTCAAAAATTTGTGACGTCATATTTGGAACCCTGTTTATGGATCGGTATTACCTTGGCACGCCTCCAATCTATCGGGACGTCACCGGATTGAAGTGATTTTGTGAAAATGTCCAACAGATAAAATTAACACCACTCGGCATAACGCCTTAAAAAAGCGTTAGGAATTTGATCAGGTCCAAGGCATTTTTTCACATCTACTTTATGTAAGAGACCCAGAATGCCTTCTTGTGTTATAGTTAGCTCAGGTAGACATTGCTCATTAGAAATTCGCACTTGAGGAGTTGAACCATTGTCTCTAATGAAAACCGATTCAAAATATTCATTAAATTGGCAAGCCTTCTTATAATTAGTCGTAATAGTTACACTATCGTTCTTCAAAAATTAGATGCCAAGTTTTGGTCCTAAAAGGCACCTCCAAAATCTTCCCCGTGATGTTTTAATGAAATCAGTAAGAGTTTCATTCATGTACCGGTGTTTCGCTTGACTAATTTCTATTTTGAGTTCTTGAGAAAGAGAACTGACGTAATGACGTGTTTTTGTTGACAATGGTTTTTTAGCCCTCGTTCTTTCAAGAGTCATTTTTTCTGAATTATTTTTCGCGTAATTCATGGGTTTCTTCTGTTAACTTTCTTGGTGCGTCTTGGAACAAATAGTTCTATTGCTTTCCAAACAATGCATTTAAACCTGTTCCATGCATCATTTACCGATGTAGTATTCAGAGAGATATATTGAGTGAAATTATCATACCCCTGCTCTAAATGATCGATTGCTCCAGTATCATCTGCTTTAGAAAAATCGAGAACTGTCGTAGTTTTATTCTTTTTTACCCGAGTGCGCGTGGTATCGATATGCATGATCACCATTTTGTGATCAGATATCCCTTCTAATACTTCACATTTATATGTGGATTGCGCGTCTGATCTGCTCAAGAAGACCAAGTCGAGCAGTGATTCTCCTGATTCGTGGATTCGCGTAGGTGTAGTTACAATTTGTGTTTGGTCAAGGGAGAAAGCCAGATCCAAAAAAAAAAAAAACTCGAGACACAGCTTGTTCATTTTAACCTTCCTGATAATTCACCCAATCGATATGCGGTAAGTTGAAGTCTCCAGCCAGTATGATCTTATGATTAGAATGGCCAAACTTATCAGTTAAGAAATTATTAAGGAGTATCATATATTCTTCAGGGGTGCCAGGTGGGCGATACACTGCGATGACTACAAGATACTGCCCATTCATTTGTATCGTGCACGCAACGCATTCTAATTCCGGTGGGGTGAAAATTTCAGTACAATGAATTGAAGTTTTGTGAATAATGGCAACACCTCCTCCCCTGGATCCTCGGTCTTTGTGACGGGCAGTATAATTGGGAGGCAGTAACTCTGTATTTTCAACTGATTCGCTTAACCAGGTTTCTGTCATAATTACAAGATCCGGTTCATGTTCAAAGAGCGCAGCCTCAAAGAGTGATGACTTATTACAGATACTACGTGCCTTAACATTCATAACTGTTAACTTGTCAAGAAAAATTTCCACTGCCGTCCAAGCTGGTGTCTTTCTCGTAATGGTGAGCGTTTCGGCACTCTTTACGAGAATCAGTGGAATCGTCCCAGTAATACGCCTTGCCGTCTACGTAGAGCTTATCGTAAGCTAGACGCACCCGCTTTCCACTCAACTTCTCGTCTTTAGCGCTTTCCTAAAGGCACTTTCTGCTGTGTAGCACGCGTTTTGAAAAGTCATCACTGATTGAGACGCGCGAACCCTTAAGCTTGTGACAGTTACGCATAATTTCCTGCTCTTCCTTGAAGTCGCATAGTCAGAGAATGACAGGTCGCGCTTTTGTCTGTCTTTTTCCAATGCAGTGCATACGCTCCACGCTTTTAGGTGATAAACCGATGACTGAAAAAATTTTCTCCTGTACCACTTTCGTCGGGTCTTCCTGTGTTTCCCTGTCCTGCTCATGAAGACTGAAAATAACAAGATCATTGCGGCGCTGGGGATTTTCAATGTCATGAACCTTCATAGATAACACTTCAACTATTTCTTTTAGTCGGGTTGCTGTTTGTTGTGCGTCATCCAGTTTAGACAGAGAGGACTCAAGTTTACCTAGGTGGTCGTCAATATTTTTTATTGCTGCACCATTTTATTTTACTTCCTTTTGAACTGCTCTCTGATCACGTTTAATGTTGGCTAATGTTTTTGACTGCTCCTTCAAACTTTGCAAAATCTGCTCAAGTTTGTCATCTGAGTTTGAACTCGGACCCGGATTCAACTCGACATCAACCCCTTGTGACAAGCTTGAGAAATATGGACCAAAAATTGTACACTATCAACTCCAGTGTTCGTTGGCACGGCACAACTATTAGAGACAAATGATCACTTTTAAATGATGAAGTAATCTGCCTCACCTGCAAACAAGCAAATACGAACAGTTGGACACCATGTTTGTATTCGTGCCGTGCCCGCAACTGAGTAGGTGGGCGTCCGGTGGGCTATTTAAGTCGGCGGCAGTCCATAGCGTGGTTGTCTTCGATTGGTAGATGCTTCCGATACAGGCGTCTTTGCTGCACGTGGATAGAAGCGGCATCGGCGACAGATCCAGATAGCTTGAGAACGGCGGCTCGTGCTCCGTCTTGGTGAAAGCGGCCATTGCACTTGAATTCGCAGCGGTGACAAGAAGCGGAACCTGCAAACAAGCAAATACGAACACGTTGGACACCATGTTTGCATTCGTGCTGTGCCCGCAACAGATATTGCACTGTACAGTCAAAAAGAAACTTCACTTGGCAACACTGTCGGACGGTAAGAAGACACCCTTTATTTACGACCGCGCATACTGCAGTGAGCAGTAACACTGAATAAATTTGTCGCCATTCCGTGGAATTATCAGTTCACGAGCACTTCATCACGTTGCACCTTTATGAACACAGACTGATTTTCACGTGCAGCTTTCTTTTTTTTTTTTGCTTCTCGAGACTGGTTGATACCCTTCACGAAAAAATAAAGTCGTGACAGCTCGCATAAAACCACTCTTTTTGACACGAGATGCGGTGCGATCGAGGTCGTATAAATTCAAGGTAAACAAAGCTTGAGTAAGCGTTCCAGCGAAGCTGCAGTCCCCGTAGGGTTCGCCACCTCGGGACCGTAGTCAGCAGGAAGGTCCATCGATGAACCTGAATCGGTGGCCTCACCGTGAACACATAGTGCTGCAGTTTTCTTGGAGATGGTAGATTCGGCCGCTTAATTCTCCCGCTTTCTCGGAGGTTTTGGGTGCGGCGCTTTCTTCGATAACTAGCTTGGTAAGATGGGCGGTAACATCGGCACGTCGTCCAGCGTTAGCTCTGGTCTCCTATGTGGTACGTGAACTTCTTCACCGTTTACAACGTGCACGTAGTCTCCGAGAACACATGAAGACTCGAAGTGAAGCTTACATACAGAGCAGCTTTCGTTCATGGTCCCCTCTTGTCGATGTAAATTCTGTTCCCACACCTTCCTCCATGCATCGCCTTTGGGTGCAGTGAAAAGTGACGGCTGCTTACCTTTTTTCCAAAGGTATACCCTGCTTCGCACCTAGGTGCAAAGCGGTGTCGTTGTGGCCGATGACTCGGCATCGCCTCACTGTTGCGCGGCCAGCAAAAACATTGCCAGAAAAAACTTTGGTTAAGCGGGCGTGAACACAAGCAACAGGTCACTGAACAGCACCTGAGAAGGCAGAGCGGGGTGGAGCTGACAAGCCTGCCAGCCCATGCTACGGCAGCGCTCCCTTTGGAACCAGTTTTTTGTCCACGTGCGCCGTTTCACGCGATGCATTGCGAGAGAGAATGCCTGAACACACTACCCATATTCTAGTACACTATATCTGCGCAGAGAGAAGAGAATTTCAGCTGCCTCAGCAACGCCAGCGACGAGCCAGATTACAATTGTGAGTATAAGTTACTGTTCTTCTGTACGAGTGCCTTCTTGTTCATACCTGTCACGTGCACCTTAATCAACCGCTGAGCGTAGTGTCCGAGTATTCGGAGAGTAAGTAGGACGAACAGTTGCGGCTAGTCGCGTACGTGTGACCCGAGTGATCGATCTTTTTTTCTTTTGAGTCGAGTGTACATAGTAGAGTACAGGTAATCTTCTATTACGCAACTTGTGTAAGCTTACCGCAACATGACGGGAGCCTATGTCGTCTGCCTATGTCTAGGGTATCCTTTAGAAAAGTACCTGCAAGTCACCAATGTTAATTTTATGTGCCTGGATGTCAAACTTGTGCAGTGGATCGGCAGTGTGAGCGAAATGGTGCATACACGTAGCACATGTCGCATCATTTTGCATAACCACGTCTACAATTCACCTAAAACAAGGCCAACTACTGCAGTCTGCCGTGGGTTCAGCGTGGCCGTTATATGGAGCGTGGCCCATTGTAACTAGAGGCAGATCTTAGTGTGGCAGGTCAGTACGCTAGACAAGGCTTGTGTAACTTGCTAGCTACATCAGATATAATGAGCACATACGTTTAAAAGCTTCGTGACATCAACATTTATGTCATTTGCTTCGAAGCAAAGAAAGTTGTGGCGGTGATTATGTTGATAATTGCGGGTTAGCTTGACAGACAACAAAAGGAGGTCTGAGATACGTTTTCGTTTTTCTTGCTTTGCAAGCCCAACAAAACCTTTCAGTTTGTTTTGAAAATTCACTCGTGGCGAGTCGAAAAAAAAATATGAAATTTGAAGTAATAATTCATCTGAATTCTTATGTTTGCCTTGTCTGTTAACATTGTGTGGTTTTATTATTGTAAGCGCCCCCCCCCCTCCAATTCCTCATCGAGTGATGCTGCTTCTGCACACCAATGTGTCAAACTAAGTTTCTTGCACCATCCTAATAAAATCAATATAGATTATGCCATGCTGCACCAGAGTACCACGTTTGACAGAGGCAATAGCATTGTGGCAATGGCATCTATCAGTGGCAATAGCATTGCTGGTTTAAACATTTGCCGCTTGATTTCGAGGCCACCAATCTCACAGCCAAACATGAAGAATTATTTTTTTACCTGAACAGTGCTGGCACGCAATATGTGCTATACTGCATGTAGCCAGAAACCAGATGCAATATTTAACCACCCAGAGGTGGAAATTTAGTTGTGTTGAAGAGGTTGTGCGCAAGTGCACAACCATAAAGCCGTCAAAATTTTTTGAAACGGTGCAGTAATAGCGGAGTTAAATGCGTTTGATTATCTAAGCACAGTAATCACTCCTTCCATTCTTCTTTTCACTACCCTCCGTTGGTACCTCTCCCGAAGCCGCTTTGCTCTCTTGCCGAGCACCACTCCCAATCTTGCGCGGCATACATCATCGATGACATATTGCTCCAAACACTGTCTTGTTACGGTTGCCGCGACTCCACCCTCTGTGAACTGTGTGCTTGTTGGCGAATCGCTGTTGCTGTGCCAGCCGGTGCTTATACGAATAGTGTTAGTATGAACCCTGTGCCACGGACCAGAGTACCTGATTTACAAGCACGTGCATGCATGCGGGCATCCCGACAAACGACGAGTGGCGTGTACAGCCTCTTGCAGGCTAACAGGATGTCGTAGGTGTTAGCTTGGCCAATGGCAGCATATTATTCTGCACGTCAGTATCAACTTCTTGATGTCACGTGCCAACCCGAAAGGCATGGGGGGGAGGGTGGTTTCTCGGAATTTGTGGAGCATTGGGGGCATGTTGCGCTGCTACGTGGAGAATCATTGGTCATGCAGCATTTTTCATATGGTGCACGTGTCTACTTCAAATGTTTGAAAAAAATTATAGGGGGTAGTTTAGGGGCACTTTATATGGTCACCGGATTTTAAAATAAGGATTGCTTTAGTTATTTGCTATTCATGAGCAATAATGCAGGGCGGCTGAAAGGAGGCTATAGCGAGACACAGATGGGGAATAAGGAAGCTTTTTTACACCATTGCGAAGCGTAATTTACTAGAGAGGGGCTATGTCCATGTGGGAGTTAATTTGTAAGCGTTTTAGTTAGAATGGGAGGAGATACAATGAAAGAACAAGAGAGATCAAAAAGTTTATAGGCAAGCTGAGAGATCCGAAAATGCTTTCAACTCATGAAATAATATAAAATGAATACAGCATATCATCAATATTGGCACGTGTTGTTTTTGAAAGCTTGAGATCGCAGAGTGGGACGACTTCAGCCTTTTATTTGTTTCTTGAGTAGACGCTAGGTGTTGTTGCAATTAGGAGGAGTCATTTTTGTGATTTTTGCAGCAGGATTACGGTAAGCCAGGTACAAAACAGACTAATTCGATTCTTTGGGCTCAAGCGCTTCATTTCAATTGAATTCATGTTGTTCGGATGCCAATTTGTCTCCATTTTATTTACGCAATGTGGCCTTCACCCGTTCTATGCACCTTCCATGGCTATTCTCATATCTTGACCACGAGAATAGCCTTGACTAATCAAGTGTGCTTCCATTTCATTCTTTTGTTTCATGTCTGCCCTGTTCTAGATAGAATACTTACAAAATAGCCCGTCCGATTTATTGCACATCTAACTTGAAATGAAACTTTTTACTCTTTCTTTATAGCTCAAATAAATAATGCTTTGCCACTGAAGTCGTCAACGTATGCTATATATAGCATTAACACACAAGTAAATTTTCTAAACTTGTAGTCTTTTCTGCGTGAAAAAGCAAAATGAAAAGGTATTCATAAAGTAGGTGCTGATTAGCTGTTATTTCATTGAATACCCATTTTTTGGGGGAGGGAGGGGATGTGCTGGTAAACATCACAGTAGGTGTAAAATGATTGCGTTCACGTCATCACTTTCGGGGCACATTTTCACCTTTCGATTTCACGCCGTTTGCACCAGGGCAGTTGTGTATCGCCTACTGAACATTCGCGAAACCACCTCTGCGTAATTAGGAGGAGTGCACCCACAGTTAAGGGTAACAGATTTGCCAGAACACCATGTTTCAGTTTCGAACTGTGTTGAGACACTTGAGACATTTATTAACATTTTACGGCACACAAAGTTGGATACAACATTTTTTTTGAAGGAGGATCACCATTTGGAATAATATATTTGCTCTTCTTGTACTATAAATAATAATAATATTAATACCAGTGGAAGGTTCACAGCATTCGGGTCGCCCTTCTATAATTGGCCGCCGCCTCTGAAAGAGCACATGGAATGGTTGAAAAGTACACATAGTGAAGCAACAGGTGTGCAAACCACACCACCAAATGTTACCTTATTAGACTCCACAATAAACAAGAAAACATAAGCAACATGTTCGAGCACAACCAAACCATTAGATGAGAATTGATGACATGCAGAAGCTACGTGGCTAATATGTAGTTGTTATCACAATGTAATCGACAAAGTAATGCTGTAATCAGCAGCAGAAGCAAGCATGAGTACCGTGACGCATCTTTGAAGCTCGTGCATAAGGCTGGTTTGTCTTTGGCTGCATTCACACCGTGGAAAAACTGTTTCATTCTGGCATGGCATGAAAGAGCGTGCTGTGATGAGTGCCTATGCTTTCCCACATCTGGATAGAACGTAGAACATAAACAGGCATTTAATTGTAAGCAGCGAAATGACCAACAGATCTGGCCCTTCACGTCAGCCACGAGAAAGTCAAATAACGAAGAGGTTAATTTACTGCAAATATTTTTAGCATCCCAGTTTGCTCAGTCTGAGCAACATGGCACACGAAAACTTGTTGGTGCTTGCACCCCTATCTGCCACCACACGTTAATATGAACATTCTGTGCTTGGACAGGTGGAGCGTGCCCAGCCTTCAACATTGCAGAAATGTGCTCGGTGTCTGCTAGATGGCAGCAGATTCTGCACGTCTGTACAGCGCTGTCGGGTGTTCGAAAAGTTTCCACACGGGATCCACGCTCACAACTAAAAATGAATGTGCGAACAGTCCAATTATGTATATTTCAAAATAGGATGTAGGTGTGTATATCTGGGGGAAGTTGCTGTCATTGTCATTACACTCAAGAATGTTCCCCGTTGTTGTCCGAATTGTCAGAGAGTCTAGATATAGCCCGGAAGTCCAATTCTTTTCCCTTTATTTGGGTAATTTCACATTATTCAAGTCTGTTTTGTTGTTAGTTGCTTCTGTGTGTTCGGCCAGCACGTTGGACGAAACCTCCTTTCTTATATCATACATGTGCCGCTCTAGTTAGAGCTACTTCTCTTGCCAAGGTAACCAACAGTAGCCTTTGCCACTTTCACCCTCCTCCTTGGCTCTCCTTTTCTATGTGTGTACTCGACCACACTGGTTTCCGTCCACCAGTAGCGTAGCCAGGGGGTGGCACACCAGGCCCGTGCCTCTGCCCTCCCAATATTTTGCTACGGTATATAGGGGCACAGAAAATAATGGTCTACCACATCTACTTGCCTAGCTGGGACCTATTCTAATCAAGGTGGCGCCCCCTTCAAAAAACATTTCTGGCTATGCCTCTGCCATCTGCGACTTCAGGTCACACTGCAGGGTTCTTTTCATATAGATTACGTCTGTAGAATGGGCTCATAGCCACTGTCACTTCCTCTCAATGCTGTTTTGATATTCAGGCGAAAACTTGGTAAGCTTCGAAAACTGATTCATCATCTAAGAGCTGTCGTGAAATATGGCACAGTTTGTGAATAAAGCTTAAAAAAAAACTGGACACTCTATTTCATTGAAAGCTCTGAGCTCCCACCACCCCCAATTTTTTGTTTTGAAGTTGCATCGTCCCAGCCACGGTCCTGGCGATGGACATCTGTGGTACTGTCGCCATGTGAACGGGTGCACGCCGTTGTTACTTTACCTGGTCGAACGTGCCTTCAGGGAGAGCCAAAGCGATACCTAACCCCACGGTGGAAAAAAAAGCAAAGTTTGAAGTTGGTGAAGGGGAGCTGTTGTGATTAGAAAATTTCTTGGCTTAGGATTCTAACCCGTGCATTGAATTCTGAATAGGCCACCTTTGCCATTTTACATTAGTGCTTTGTGGATAAGCATATTGAGATTTGGAAGGGGTTGATGTCCCTAGTCACGGGACACTGCACAAAATGTTCACTTACTCATGCGTTTGTATACTGCCTAATTATGAGTATCAGTGTAATCACTGATTTCTAAATATGCTACTGGAAATAATTTGGGCAGTGTATGATATTTCTGCTTCCCTAAAAAAACAAACTAAATTGTGCACCAGTTTTTTTGTTTTTGTTTTCACCACCTGAGCATTTCAGTATCAGTAATCTTCCAAATTTCATGGTCGCAAGCTTGGCAGATCCATATTTTATTTCGCAGAGTCTGCCAAATGATTTTACACGCAGAGCAAATGCTAATATGGACTTTATCATTGTTGGCTCAGTAGGGTGGTTCAAAATACCACTTTAAATGAAAGAGCAGTGCTGATGAGTACACTGCACAATTCAGGTGATGTCAAATTGTTTATACATATTTTGTTTCTAAATGTAAGCATTCTTTTTTATACTGCTCAAAGTTTGGTATCTAGAGATGAAATTTGCATATTTTTTGTCCCTGTTACCTGCTCAAAATTTACATACAAGTGCTCCAAAGTAATATTTTGCTGCTCCTAAAATTGCTCCAAGTTCTATTTCGGCTGTTGCACCCCTGATTTTGGTAAACAGTAGATTGCAGTGACACTGTGTTCAATAAGCAAACAAGTTTGATATTCGGACATTCTTTTTGCGTTTCCTCTGGTGCCCCCATAATCTAACATGCACCTAGCAGTCTGATTAATACAACTGTTGGCGCATGGCTGAGCAATCTTGTACACTACTTCTGTAACACAAGAAATGGAGGAGCTTCGGTGTTTCTGACCACATTCACCTTTATTTTTTGTTTTGCGTTTGGCCCCGATCGTAACAAGTGTGCAAGTGCTGCCCAGCTTCTTTAGAGCAGTACATACCACTGCCAGACGCTCTTAATTGTGCGCCATCTTGTTAACAAGTCTAAGAATTGTTGTGTATTTTCGTGTATTAATAAGAGCTTGTATCAATAAAGAGCTTGAACGTAGGGCAGCAAGCTGAAGTGCCTTTTATAATTTTTCTCACAAGCTTCGCATTTGCTGAAATGTTTGATATATCTCGCCACCTTTTCGCAGGATCTAGTAACCGCATAATCTGGAAACCCTGCTGTTGGAAACCTCTGGATCTGAGCATAAACACTGCTCAATACCTTGTGCACACATGACTTGCACACAGCTCCCTGTACCAAAGATGCAGCAATTCAATCTTTGATCTCTTTGGAATAAGAAAATGACCGGCGAAAGAGGCTGTTGCCACCTGGGCCTGTACTGCCAACACACATGCATCGGTCAGGAGCGAGACAGCTGCTCAAATTGCACATTTTTTATTCATTTCTTTTTTTTCGTGCCAAGCTGCTCTAAAAGCATACTAATAAATAAAATCACACTGAACTGCTCTGAAACCTACCACCTCATTCTAATCCTAAAATGACAACTGAACTGAAAAGGTACCTGTCAATCTATCGAATGATGATTTCAGGTATCTTTCCAGTTAAGCTGTCATTTTAAGACGGGAATAAGGTAGTCAGGCGCATGCGCCATCATTTGTCCTTTCTTCTGTGCGTGATCTCCTCGCCCTCTTCACCGTATATATATTTATGCCATCTGTGGAATAAAATTGGCTATAAGTGTGCGCCCTGTTCTATCTCTCTGCTATACCTTCCTTCTGAAAAGTTCCCTGTGCACTAAAGAAATATATTTCTCCCCAAAAAAAACCAAAGGGCGCTTGCGGTACTGCTGCGTATTCAAGTGCAACAGAATGTAAAAAGGAGGACGTATAGAGGAAAGGGAGAACGTAGAAAGAGGAGGCAGCGTTGCATCCAAGTGGTCAGCCGCGCAAAATTCTGCTCTCGCTCTCCTTTCTGGTGCTTTCGGGCTCGTTTCTAAACCAGATGGAACGTGTCTGCTATTTTTTTCTGATAGTGAGGACAGCCACCAGTGGAAGCCAAGGCCTAACAGTCGAGTTTAAACGGTGTTTTGCTGGAAATGAAACGAGCATAATATGCAACAAACGGCATTATAAATTTTTTTTGATCTGACCCACTGAGTGTTGAGTAGTGAACTTCAAGACTAACAAAGTTTCAATGCGTCCGTCCATTTGACCATCACCACCAAACTATATCTGATGCCACTGCGTGTAGTGAATGAAACGGTAGGCAGGTAGTCTTTTTTTTTTTTGTAAACAGTTGCTTGTAAAGGAAAGCTGCATTGCCCCCAACACTTCTGCAAGGCCACGTTCATACGCCTCTGGGCTGTTAAAAGAGATACTCTCGCAGTGAAAACTCGATCTCGAAGTGCCTCTGTTTAACTTAATTTGTGCAAAAAACAGGGTTCTTGTTACAAAAAAAGGAGCAGACTACTCAAAGCTTAGCTTTATGGAGCCAGCCAATTCAGTAAGCGTTTTTCTGACTTGCTGCCGTGGCTAAGTAAGATCGGAAATTATGCGTTGCTAGAGAAGTATCAAATGTCTTTGATGTTTGCTTGTTGTTTAGCTCACCTAACACGCAGTTTCAGTTTTTTCCGCTTGCATGTGTCGGCGTAAAATGAACATGGCTCTTCAACATTGATAATTGCTAGGCTTTAATATGCCAACAAGATATCATTCTGAGGTATGCTGTAGTGTGCGTACCAAGATTGAGACCACTTGGGGTTCTCCAATGAGCACATATCTTTTCGTTCACGGGTGTTCTTTTTATATTTCGTCCCCATATAAATGCAGCCATTGTGGTCGGAGATCCATGCCGCGCTAACAAGCATAAGACCACGACACCACCCGCGCTATGCTGCCACAGTGGTTTGCTTGATCGACGTTCACGTACATACATACCGCATAGAGGGTGTAAATATGCCGCCAGAAAAAAAAGTGGCGTGACAGCCACTACTTATTCGTTTTTTTTCTTACTGCAGAAGTGCGCACTGTAGTACCGTCCCCATGGGCATATAAGCCATACTACCATAGCATAAAATCCCAACCAGTAAATGATCCCGAGGGAGATGTCATCACTACACAACACTGTTTCTTCGATGCCACATGCATAGATGCAGTCCGCTTTGCAGAGCTTCTCTTTGTTTTCAAATGCTATTTATGTGAGAGTAGCCTTCAGACTGGTTTTTAAACTACAGTACAGTATTACTGGTGCAATGGCTTTGAGAGCTGTTTGTTCAAAAATTAAGCACGGCAGCACCGCAAGAGCGTGCTTTCCCTAAAGCCGGTCTGCGAATGGCTTAATTGTGTCGCGACTCTCTGCCAAGTGCTGTTTTTGGCGAGCCAGCTATGCAGTGGTGGTCTCCTATGAGACCAAGACTTCGGATCATTGCAAGTCTCGAAAAGCACGTGAAATTTCGGAGGTTTATATAATGCCAAAAGAACAACATAATAAACCCCATTAGCACATCTTTCATAGCATTTGGAGTTATCATTTCAAAATTATTACAGGAGCCTTGCAATTATCCACAAGTGTCAGCGCTAAAATTGCGCTTGTATAGATTCTTTCATCTTGTATTGTCTATGTGGTGGTAAGTCATCCTCTTGTGCAGAATTAGCTGATGTGTGCACAAGAATAATCCAGAGTGAGAAGTTCGTGCGGTCGTGTGTCTTGTTGTCCTCTTATAAATTTATACAGCTATAGGGTATAGCTGCAGACTAGTTCACCTGGCTTGCAACCCTGTAAGTCATGTTTAGAAATAATGAAAGACCTTGTGTTTATTTGTAAATTAGTCAAACAAGCTTGTTTAATCAAATTAATTTAACACCTCTTTCTAAATATTTTGGTCTGTGGCAGATTTTTTCGCACAACGACTGTTGAACTATATGATCATTTCTTTTCATAATGAACACATGACATTTAATTTGAATAGTACATTATAGCGTCTGCTG
The DNA here is from genome assembly GCF_043290135.1 of Rhipicephalus microplus. Lineage (NCBI taxonomy): Eukaryota > Metazoa > Arthropoda > Arachnida > Ixodida > Ixodidae > Rhipicephalus > Rhipicephalus microplus. Next base: position 12,528,667 of record NW_027464589.1, read on the forward strand.
TGAACATGAATGATCACTCTATTGCCCAGATTACAGAATACTTCAATAAATGCTGAAGGAAGCCACAATCCTGGCGCCATGCCAAGATTATCTTTGTCCCTAAACCTAACAAACCTCTCACTATATCTAACATTTGGCCAATTTCGCTCACATCATGTCTCCGGAAGCTTCTCAAACCCATTGCAATAAACCGACTAATGAACACATGCACGACCACATTCTATACCCGCACACAATGGTGAGCTTCCACTCATGTCTCTCCGTCCAAGATGCCATGCTTCAACTGACGCACGACATCCTTGATCCTACAATAGCCGCTCATAATAAAGCCATCTTTGCCCTGGACTTAACCAAGGCTTTTGATCGCGTTGATCGCGTAGAACAGGTAGCGATCATTGCGGCTCCCTCCCTCTCAATGTGGGCGTACGCATGTACGCATACATACAATCCTCCCTCTCGGGACGCACGGCCGAGTTTCAAATGGGCCCCCATGCACCCCCTTATACACCCTCGGTGGAGTAGGCACTCCGCAAGGTTCAGTCCTTTCCCCTTTACTCTTCGGTGTCACACTCGTTTCCTTAGCCCGCGCTCTTGACAATAGCCCTCACCTTCACCACACCCTCTATGCCAACGACATCACTCCGTGGGATACCCGCGGTAGTTATGGAGACTTAAAGGTAACATTACAAACCGCTGCAAATATCACACAGCGACACGCACAATGCATTGGTCTTTCCTGCTCTCTGGGAAAATCTAAGCTTCTTCTCATAGGCCCTTCACCACGTACTCTTCCCTCTACTTCTATCACCATTACTCTGACCAGCCGTGCTATCCCGGAGGTTGACACACTCCGGATCTTGGGCCTTCACATCCAAAACAACGGCCATAATATTTTCACCATCCGAAAACTGAAACAGGTGACGAAGGGACTCTCGCACCTCGTCCGCCGAGTTTCTGGCAAACATTAATGCATGACAGAACACGATTTTGGTCGACTTATTCATGCATTCATACTGAGCCACTTTCTTTGTGCAGTCCCTTATCTCCGACTTCGACAAAAAGAAATGGCCACCCAAGATGTCATGCAGGCCTACAATATGGTTTTAAATTTCCCTCCTAACACCCAAACCACTTAACCTTTTCAACTTGGGCTTCAGAACACTACACACGACCTGATAGAGACCCACAGGCAAGCCCAATACACTCTTCTACCTGTGAAGATGTGCCTGCAGCAAGCAGTATCGCCAACGCCCGGCTCTCTCGGCTCGTGCTTCGGTTCGTTGCTGTGCCAATCACCAGACGGTTCTTCACGCTGTCTCGTCCCTGTCTTTAACGGCTAATAAACTTCTTCACATTTGGTGGAAGGTGTTGTTAATCCCCGTTGCTACACCCTAGAGCTGCGAAGCCGCACGCTACTGCCTGTCATGACAACGCCACTCTATCGGCGCCTTCGCCCCAGTTCAACTGCCCTGGCCATCCTAGGCTACGGGGCCCGAAGGTCTTCAGTGTTGCGGGTGGGACCGACGTCGAAGACTGGCTCGAGTACTACGAACTGGTGAGCACCAAAAATAAGTGGGATGAAGCCGACAAGCTGGACCACGTCATATTTATCTCACTGGCGTCGCCGAATTGTGGTTTAACAACCACAAACACAACATCCCCACATGAAGCGTCTTCAAGACGTCATGTGCTGAAGTGTTCGGTCAGCCGGCTGTCCGCAAGCAGTGGGCGGAACAGCGCTTACGCGTCTGCTCTCAGCAGACTGGCGAGACCTTTACCAGCTATATTTAGGACGTCGTCGACCTTTGTTGACGTGCAAATGACACCATGCCCGAATCTGACAAGGTCAAACACATTCTGAAGGGCATCGACCACGGCGAATTTCAAATGATATTGGCAAAAAATCCAAGCACAGTTTCCGAAGTCGTCAGCTTGTGTCAGAGCTACGAAGAGTTGAAGAAGCAACGCACTCTGACTCGGCAGCCTCAGCGTGGTGGTGAGTCACTGTCCAGTTTTGACACCCTGCCTGACAATTCATCATTGCTTCAGCAGGTCCGAGCCTTCATCCGTGAGGATGTCGCCCGCCAACTTTCCCTAGTGCCCTTCACTCACGAGACCACCACCCGTCTACCTGCCCCGCTTCGCACTGCTATTTTAGAAGAGATTGCCCAAGCTGTTCTTCTTGTGCACCACGAGCCGCCTCTATTCAGCCGTGTTCATTGCCAGCGTGTCGCGCAGCCGGTAGGCTCTCCTGTCACCTATCCGCCAGCCGCGCAGCCTGTGGCCGCACCCCTAACGTATGCAGCGCAGCCTGTGGCTCCTCCTGTCGCCTGCTCGCAAGAGATGCAGCCTGTAGCAGCGCCGTTCACATATGCAGACGCTGTGCGTAGGCTTCCGCAACCACCCTACACCACGCGCTCACAGCCCGCACACCCCGCTGCTTATACTGCACCTTGGGCGGCACCACCAGTCGCCAATGCTTGGAGGACGCCCGATAACTGACCGATATGCTACGCCTGCTTCACTTCCGGACACGTTGCCCGCTACTGCTGCCGTCGACCTCAGACGCTCGGCGACTATGTCCGTTCGTCGCAACGCGGCAGCTAACCCTTCGCACAATACTGACCGGTCTCGTCACCTCGTTATGCCCCTCCCAACGACCCCGACTTCGTGACGCCGCGCGCACCCTCTCCTTGCCGGCAATCGCCCTCCCCCATGCGTCGCCGGCCCGGACCTTCTGACCAGGAAAACTAAGCACCACAGTTCAAGAGGCAAGAACTTCGCCATTTTCAAACTGTCTAAGCCCTCACCCCTCTCCTGCTAACGTGGTTGCAGTAACTGTTGAAGGTTACTGTACTTTCGCCCTTGTGGACACCGCCGCCGCTGTTTCTGTTATTGCCGCTAATGTCTGCCGTGTATTACGTCAAGTCACGACGCCGCTTTCGGCACTGTCACTCCACACCGCAAGTGCACAGCAAGTAATGCTTCTCACAGCCTGCACTGCGAGAGTGTCCATCGAAGGCATTGTTTACATTGTGGAGTTTATTGTCCTCACTGTCTGTTCGCATGACGTCATTCTCGGGAGCGACTTCCTATCCCGCCATAATGCCGTCATCGACTGCGCATGCGCTGAAGTTGAGTTTTCACCCTTTTGTGATGTCTCGTTACTTGACGCTCTTCATCAGCCGACGAAGTTGTTCGTGCAAGAAGATACCGATATTCAGGTGGAAACCTGAAAATTTCGCACTTGATCTCGTTTCATGCAACGCCTTCACGACGCTACAGTTTTTTTATGCCTTCAGATATCATCACGAGTCGTCCAGCTCTGTCGCTGCCTTTCGAAACAATTGACCTTGCCACCGGAAGAAGCAATATGTTCATATTCAATCCGCTTTTCACACCGGTCACTTTGCTTGCAAGAGAATGTTGCGGCCGCGTGCAGGATCTCGACTCTTCGTCTTTGGTTGATGCCCCGGATGGCTACTGCGACCACCCAAAATCACTGTCGGCCATCGAGGAGTCGTCCAAAGATACGTTTTTCAGCGCCATCAGCGACACCCTCACTAATACTGAACATGCCAACCTGCTTGACCTTCTGCATGAGTTCCGGAATCCTTTCGATGTGTCACAACCTCAACTAGGCCGTACGTCGCAAGTCAAGCATCATGTTGACACCGGCCAACACCAGCTACTGCGTCAAAGACCATACCATGTCTCCACTGAAGTGCGCCGCGTCATCAACCATCAAGTCAAAGATATGCTTTGTAGAGACGTCATTCCGCCATCTCACCGTCCCTGGGCGTCTCCTGTCGTTCTGGTGCGTAAGAAAGATGGATCTATCCAATTTTGCGTGGACTATCGTCGTTTGAATAAGATAACCCGCAAGGACGTATATCCTTCCCGCGCATTGATGACGCCATTGACGCCCTTCACGGAGCGGAATTCTTCTCGTCGCTAGATTTGTGTCTGGCTACTGGCAAGTTCCAATGGCTGAAAGCGATCGCCAAAGAACTGCATTTATAACACCTGACGGACTATACGAGTTTAACGTCATGCCCTTTGGACTTTGTAACGCGCCCGCCACGTTTGAACGACTTATGGATAATACGCTACGTGGCCTCAAGTGGAATATGTGCCTCTGCTACCTCGACGATGTCGTGGTTTTTTCGCACGACTTTTCTACGCACATTCTTTGCCTCAGGTACGTTTTGACTTGTCTGACCTACGCTGGCCTGCAGCTTAACCTGAAAAAATGCCGCTTCGCTGCATGCGAGCTCGTCATCCTAAGCCACATCGTGTCGAAGCACGGCGTATTACCAGACCCGGCGAAACTTTGAGCAGTCGCAAAATTTCCCAAAACGACGACCCTGAAGGAACTTCGCAGTTTTGTAGGCCTATGCTCTAACTTTTGGTGCCTTGTTCGCAATTTTGCATCCAACATGTCACCTTTAACCCAGCTTCTTCGCGGTGACGTGAACCTCTCCTCCTGGTCCCCTGTATGTGACGTTGCCTTCACTACTCTGTGCCGTCTGCTCACCTCCTCACCTATTCTTCGCCACTTCGACCCGACGGCTCCTACCGAAGTGCACACCAACGCCAGTGGCGTCGGGCTAGGCGCTGTTCTCGCTCAACGAAAGCCCGGCTATTCGGAATACGTTGTAGCCTACGCTAGCCGCACTTTGACGAAAGCCAAAGCTAATTACAGCGTGACAGAAAAAGGGTGTTTCGCTCTGGTGTGGGCGCTTGGAAAGTGCCACCCGTTCGATCTAGTAACTGATCACCATGCGCTTTGCTGGCTCTCCACGCTGAAAGACGCTTCTGGCCGCTTTGCGCGATGGGCACTCCGCATCCAGGAGTACGACATTCGCGTCTTATACCGCTGCGGACGCAAACACTCTGACGCTGATGCTCTGTCCCGCTCACCTTTGTCACCAGATCTGACGTGCGGAAACACGTGCCTCCAGACCTTGTCATTGTTAAATCTTGACTCGACTGCCACCGAACAACCTCATGCCCGTGAATCGCGTCTCTACTCGAATATCTATCCGGCACGCCCAACCTTCCGGTATCTCGATCCCTCCGACGTCAAGCTTTCTATTTCGCCATCCGCGTTCAACTTCTTCATCGATGCAACTATATACGCTCCCGATGGCCGCCGGTGGCTATTGGTCATTCCACGCACTTTACGATCGCAAGTATGCGCCTCTCTTCACGACGATCCCCAATGTAGCCACGCCGGGGTGTTCAAAACATATGAACGCCATCGCCATCGCTATTACTGGCACGGCATGTACAATTTTGTACGCAAATTTGTGCAGTGCTGTCCTGACTGCCAGCGACGCAAATGAACACCGGTACGTGCGACTGGCGAATCGCAGCCACTTCCGTGCCCTGCCAAGCCATTTGATCGTGTTGGCGTCGACCTCTACGGCCCCCTTCCATTGACACCAGATGGCAATGGTGGATTAAAGTGGCGGTCGACCATTTAACACGCTACGCCGAAACAGACGCTTTGCCGGGCGCTACCGCTCAGGATGTCGCCGCTTTCATTTTACGTCGCTTTATCCTTCGACATGGCGCACCTCGAGAGCTCCTCAGTGACAGAGGCCGCGCTTTCCTCTTGTAGGTCATCGAAGCTCTGCTTTCGAAATGCCACGTAATTCATTAGAAAACGACAGAACACTACCCTTAGACTAATGGGCTAACGAAACGGTTTAACCGCACGCTGAGTGATATGCTCTCAATGCTCGTGGCATCTATTCATAGCCACTAGGACCATGTTCTTCCATACTTCACATTCGCATATAATACTGCAATACAAACAACCACTGGGATTTTCACCTTTCTTTCTTCTTTATGGACGCGACCCTTCCCATACAATCGATACTCCACTTCCCTACCGTCTTGATGCTTCCGAATGTCCACCTATCTCCGATGCTGCTCGACAAGCAGAAGAATGCCGCCAGCTCGCCCGTGCGTTCACCCCGGACGAGCAGCAACGCCAGAAAGAAAACCGTTGCACCTCTCTTCCGGATCCTAGCTATGCCCCAGGGTCTCTCGTGTGGCTTGCCATCTCATACCAAACTCCGGGACTCTCATCAAAACTTGTCCCCCGGTACGAGGGGCCTTACACCGCCTTAGAGAAAACCTCTCCGGTTAATTACGTAATTGAGCCAGTTTCCCGATCGGATGACAGGCGCCGGCGTGCACGTGACATCGTCCATGTTTCCCGCCTAAAACCGTATCATGAGCCTCTCCCTGAAATTTCTTAAATCGTCAGGATGGCTTCTTTTTCAGCGGGGACGATTGTGAAGAAGAAGATGTGTTTGCAGCATGCAGCATCGCCAACGCCCGGTTCTCTCTGCTCGTGCTTCGGTTCGTTGCTGCGCCTATCAATGGACGGTTCTTCACGCTGTCTCGTCGCTGTCTCTAACCGCAAATAAACCTCTTCACCTACCTAAGACTTTTCATGGACGCCACATACTTAACAACCTCAAAATTCACATACCAGCAGCCAACCTCACTTCTATCAGTCCCTTCAAACATACACACACAGCTCATCATAAAGCCTCTCCCTAGAAACACCCAGGTTGCGTACCATTCGGCCCGCCGCAAGGTACGTGCAAAAGCTCTCCACACGGTTCCGAGGAGGATGCCGTATGGGTGTATGCAGCTTTCACGGGTGCTGACGCGGCAGCTGCAGTCGTTGATCGCACACTCCAGCCCATCGCAAGTTTCCGCCTAATTCCTGCATTCAATCCAGAATCCTCAGAAGAGGTGGCGATCGCACTTGCTCTCACTTGCACAGATGCCCGGTACGTCCTTTGCGATTTAAAAAAACACAATCCTAAGTTTTACGTGAGGCCGGGTCCTTGAGAGTGCTTTCGGCATACTCAGCTCACTCCCCAAACATGCTGTCGACCATAAGCAGCTGATCTGATGCCTGCTCACTCTGAAAATCCCGACGACGAAGCCGCCAATGACCATGCCCGAGGTCTCATAAACTGGGTGGTGGCGGAAAATGAGTCGGCCTCTTCCAGAGAGCGCCTGCATTTCTTCAGTGACATGACTGAAGCATACCGCGCGAAATGACAGCGTTTTCTGGACAATTTTAATCAGATATTACGGCGTCGCCTCAAGACCCGCACACTTCCCTCCCCATATTTACTTTCCCGCATCTACCCAGGAGAACTCTCTATCCTGAGCTCGATGCACTCACCCCCATGCTTCTCTTACCCACATCCTCCTCGAGTGCCCGGTGGACCCTCCCCCGCGAGACCCGCAGCCACCGACCTCATGGGAGGAATGGGAGGCCCTGCTGCGCTCGACGGACCTGGCCAAGCAGAACACCGCCACTGACCGAGCCGCCTACATAATGGAACTGCATGAACTCATGAACGAATAGCGCAGTGGGGGTCGTGCGAGAACCCTGGGCCATACGTGCCCAAATCCTTTGGTCAATTATTGTTTTTACCACGACCTACACGTCCTATGTTCTCATTTTCTGAAACTTCGGTACCGATGAAATAAATGACATCTATATGGTTTCGCTGGCATTTGTGTTTTCTAAATCAAGTGCTCGCTTCGTCAGACGTTCATCCAAAGTAAATGATGTTGCTATGAATAATTCCAGCACTGCACTTTAGTGTTCTTCATCAAATACCTCTATCCTTTGTTTGACACTTCGTGAATCATCAGCATATATTCCAGATTTTCCACATTCAAGAGCCGTTAGCCTTTCAAGTGTCTGTTTAGGGTCTTCGTCCATATTTTTTGATTGAAAAAATTACACGCTAGATCTCTCTATTTCTTTCATTTTTATTCGTTGCTTGTATAGCTGCCAGTTTTCTCCAATTTTTTTCCTACGCTACATGTTAATATTATTACCTCTCTTATAACATTGTCGCTAAATGACTCGTCACTTACGAGTTTAGAGTTCATTTTACACTGTTCTCAAGAAAAGTCATTCCTTTCTCTCTTTGGCCCAATAATGCCTTTTCCAACACAGTGCTCAGAAAGGAAACAGGAACAACCTAATAACTGCCACATTGTGCTATCGCATCCCCAGTTTGGTAAAGTCGGTCCGATTGGGCATAACTTGTGCCCTAAATGTAGATATACTTCACATCTTATGAGCTATAAAGGCATTCCGATAGATCTAGTAATTCGTATTTGATTGATTGATATGTAGGGTTTGACGTCTCAAAATTACTATATGATTATGAGAGACGCCGTAGTGGAGGGCTCCGGAAATTTCGACCACCTGGGGTTCTTTAACGTGCACCCAAATCTGAGCACACAGGCCTACAACATTTCCGCCTCCAACGGAAATGCAGCCGCCACAGCCGGTATTCGAACCCGCGACTTGCGGGTCAGCAGCCGGGTACCTTAGCCACTAGACCAACGTGGCGGGGTTCGTATTCAGTTATCACCTGTGCCATAACATCACTGCTTTTGTCTTTATTGTCGCAACTGATTCATCTATCACTTTATTTCAGGACACAGTTCAAATCCCCCACATATAAGAGCTTCCTACCAGTACACATATGCTGTCACAAATTAGAAAATTGGTGAATCCCACTTGCAGTGGGAATTGATTATATGCGAAGCAAAAATGAGGAACTCTAGTACGTCACTTTCAAACCAGCACAACGTCACGAGGCGGACGTAAAGTATGCCGTACATGACTTCCATGTTCGTGATAATCATGTTTGGACGTGTCATTTATCTTCGTCGTCTATTTATATCGCGTGATACAATTACTGCAGCTAGCGAACCACCATGAGCAAGCTATCAGCATAGCATGTAGTCATGTTTTACATGGTACACATGCCATGGTTATCATGTTTGCACCAGTAATACGCCTTCGTCGTTCATAACAATCACGTTACACTAAATTCGGCATATGTGCAGCTAGCCAACCACCATGAGCACGCTATGAGCATACCACGTAGCCTTGTTTTACGAGGTACGCATATCAAGATTATCATGTTTGCATCTGTGATATGCCTTCGTCATCCATTGACATCACTGAATAACAAATTTGGTATAAGTGAAGCTAACGAAACGGCCGTGAGCGCGTAATGAACATAGCATGTAGTCATGTTCTCACGTGATACGCATCTCATGAGTGATGCATGATTGATCCTTGTAAGAGAACAAAATGTTTGCAACAGTCATATTCTTGGTCATCCATTCATGCTCCGTAATACCAAATTGGGTATATGTGAAACTAACGAAACGATCACTAGCGAACCATGAACATGGCGTGTAGTCAAGACTCACGACTTACATGACATGATGTCATAACTTCCACGTTAATGTTCGCCATGCCGTTATGTCATACCATACCAGTTTCGCAACCTGTCATGTGAATGAAACTATCCCGAGAGCCGCAAGACCATAAAACATAGTCATTACATTGATGACATACATGTCATGATTTCCATGTTATGATTAGTCACTCAAGCTCATCATACCATCACGTTATTTCATGCCAATTTAGGTATAGATACAATTATCGATACGACCAGAAGAGCTAAAAGTCGTGGGCGGCTAGATAGATAGATGAATGGATGGATGGATGGACGGATAGACAGACGGATACCCTCAAAGTCACGGTCATTTGCTAAGAAATGCTTCGCATAAAAAAAAACTCGCTTTTGGCCTATAGTTGGAGCGTAAAAATATAGAATGTGCCATTCTGTGCAGCAATAATCAAAACCATTCATAATAATCGGCCTGATGAACATGAAAAGACCGTTTGCAATGCTGGAAGTATTTTAACAAAGAGAAAACACACCCCAGACCTTCTTTTTCAGGTTTGAGGTTAACATGCGAAGGTATTTAGTGGCACGTTAGGGACACCCCACGAGTAATAGGTTTTGTGGCAGATTTAACGATGCTGCATATAATGGGGCTAATGGTGCTAATGGGCTATACTCAAGAAATTTCTAAGAGCAGCACAAGAAAGGGTAAGTGTCGGTAAGTGAAGACAAAAGCACGCTATTCGGCGTAACTTCGTCTGTATCACAGTTGACGCCCTATTGAAAAAACACCCACCATAGGAATGGTGGATTTCACCATCCACCATTTTGGTGGATTATGGCGGTGGAAATGTTGGTGGCACATAGTGTACGGTGGCTATGGTGGAGCGTATGGTGGATGGCATGCTCCAGCTGGCAATGCTGGAGCACGTAGCAGCGTCAAAACCCCCGTGACACGCTAGCCACTAGCGCTATTATTATTATTTATTATCGCTGCCACTAGCGATAATAAAAATAATTGTATTAAAAAACGGTCTAGAAAGCACCTAGAAAAAAAACTTGCGACTGCTGGGAATCCAACCTGCCACCTCCGAATTCTGAACTGAGCACACTAACCATTGCGCCCCACCTACAGATGGCGATGTGGGTGTTAAAGTGGTAGTCAAGTAAGGAAGTCACTGTTTAACTTCAGTTCTGTTTGTTGTTCACTCGGGAGGAACGGGATCTGCATCTGCTAAAATTTGCACATTTGATAAACACGAAGAACTGCTGCCTGTAACGATTGCCACTGCGATAATGGCAACAGCGCTATGTTATTTTTACAATTGACAACGGCAAGGGAAAAAAAAAACAACTCAGTGGAGTAAGGAGCAGGTAGACTTTATCGGCGGTTACTGCCAAGTTTATTATCCGCTTCTCGCTTCTTCCAAAGAGCGATATCAGTTCAGGCTTTATGACGCTTCTATGGTCATTTGATAGATACGCCCACACAATTGATTCTGATGTTTTTCGCGCAACACAGAGCACCGTCGTGCCAGCGCACCGCTGTCGCTCTGTCGTCAGGAACAACTACCTAACGGCTTGGCGAAAACGATTGCAGTGCGCCAGAAATATTATTCTATCATATTAGTTCATTAAGCATACAAATTGACGTGTCTATGTTCTCGATTGATTGATTTGTGTGGTTTAACGTCCCAAAACCATCATTTGATTATGAGAGACGCCGTAGTGGAGGCCTCCGGAAATTTTGACAACCTGGTGTTCTTTAACGTGCACCCAAATCTGAGTACACGGGCCTACAACATTTCCGCCTCCATCGGAAATGCAGCCACCACAGCCGGGATTCGATCCCGCGACCTGCTTGTCAGCAGCCGAGTACCTTAGCCACTAGACCACCGTGGCGGGGCCATGTCTATGTTCTCGCATAAGAACCAGTGAAGTGCCGGCGAGTGCGACCGGCGGCTGTCGGTGAGAAGAGGCGTACCTTTGGTGGAAGTGCTGCAAGTGCGTCGCATCGATGTTTGTCGCTTCTTGCGAGGACACCGCCCATGATAAAAAAGGCTTAATTTAGGGTAAATGATGCCACAGCTGTGCTGTATTATCATTTTTACTTGTCAAAATTGTGTATTCTGAAAGCCAGAAGCGCTGAAAACACTTGTACGGGCTCGGTCGGTATGACTAACCTTTGGTGGAAATCATGGTGGTAGAACAGAGGGGTAAAAATCGAATTCTCTGGGGCTCATCTCGATGCCTGTCGAAAGTGAAAGTTTATGCATATTAGCACGCACTTTGTTAACTTAAAGGGACGGCTCAAACAATAGAGTGTGCAAGAATTACCAGAGTTGCGTTTCTAGCGTGGCGACATCGAGCTACCACTAGTGTTCTGCTCTAACATTCACAGGGCGATAGCGAACTGGAGCCCATTTATTGGTCGACTACTGCGCGCCGATGTAAAACATTTACTGTCACGTTCACAGTGACAATTCTAGTTTTCTAAACATCACAACAAAGAAACACATCGCGGATGTCGAACTGACGTAAGTGTGTGCGCAAAATGTGAACATATTCCTGGCCGCATATTTTATGCTCCACAAAAATTGAAGCGTTGTTGACACCACAGGAATAAAAAACAAACGTACTAAAAAAAGCGTAATGAGCAGCGTTGTTTTTTTTACCGTAAACATATATCTCTGCGCATTCAAAAATGAAACACTACAAATAAGTGATTTCGCATACTTTTCTGTGCTTTTCATTATGCCACCCTCATCCGCCAAGCCTTCCACCAAACACGTTTTGCCTCGCCACCATGAGCCGGCATTTTCCACCGTCCCCACTATTGGCTCGCCACCACCACCACCATCTGCCACCATTTTTTTCCACTCTAGCCGCCATCAGCCGACGTTTTCCACCGTCACCCCCACTGGCTCACCACCACCACCACCATCTGCCATCATTTCTCCACTTTAGCCGTCATCAGCCATAATGGCCACTACAGTTTCCACCATATCCACTAATATTTCGATCATATCCACTATTCTTTCCACCATATTCACCAACAATTCCAGCATCTGCCAACTCAGGATTTTCAATAGGGCGGAAGCACCACAATCCTGAAGGAAGTCATTTTCAAGAATCGCGTCATGAGTGCAACGTTATAGTACGAGAAATTTCGTTATGAAACCTTTTTGACCCATTAGAATACTTGCAATGCAAATGCCAAAAGAAACAAGGCACTCTCCGCTGACATCCCGAAATGTCCCATAAACACTCCACGGAAACATAACTTTCCGACCCAGTCGTACTTCAAAAGTCCCTCACATGACACAAACTGCAGCACGGTTATATGCTAATGCACTTGCAGCCTGTTGTGAACGAACAGACCGAAAAGGCATGATAGTTAGAACTGCCTATTCACATAATTTGAAAGCGAATATTATGATGATGATATGTCTCCTTCGTCTTTGAATTCTTGCTCGTCTTCTCATTTATCTTCCTGTTTCTACATATTACCGGGGTCTCTATGGCGCACACTTATAAGCCGCCTTCCAGTGTATAAAGCAACATGGTAAGAAGTCTTCAAAATACAGACTCTTTAGAGTTGGTTTCGCCCTGAAAAAACTTCCTTCACCAACCATATTTTTCAAAAGCCCTTTATATTTCTTTCCTAGAGTAAAACAATGTCACCTTTTTTTAAGTTTCTCATGATTATTTCTCTTGTGGGTTTCAATAATGCACTCCTCATTTCTTTCATATACTGAGAGTTCCATCATTGCAACTATACTTTAGTAACTTCTTCACGAAGTCTCCACACTTGCTGAAGGTTGTGGTCCCATTCTTTATTTACGGCTACTCTAATCTTTCGCTTCCCGCTAATCAGATGTTGGCTCGTCTGATTCCTCGTCAATGTACGTAAATGGTCGGTTGTTCATGATGCCATCAACTTCACTGACTAAAGTATGCATCTCATCTTCATTTAGTAAACGCCGACCTATCAGTTTTTGCAAAGATTGTTTGAACCTGCGTATTAGTCGTTTACAAAATTCACCCCGCAATTGTGCGTTTGAGGGAATAAATGTGCACTTGATACGATGCTTGGCGAGAAAAATTCTTGTTTGCTCAGGTTGTAACGTCGTCATTATGTTCAATTTTTGGTAGCTTTATTGAAAGCCTTCCCATTGTCGCTGTAGATGACTAGGGACATCCCTCTTCTTGCATTGAAGCGTCGAAAAGCTTGCAGAAAACTTTCAACTGAAGTGTCTCTAGCTGTTTCCAAGCGCACGGCCTTCATAACTGCGCATGTAAAGATCACCATTGTGATAGCAAATATATGGACACTCTCGGCTGAATCTCGCAGCTGGCATCAATATTGTGCACCGTATATGTATACGTATCTATATATATAAAAACGAAAGATAGAAACAAAATCCAGAAAAAATCTCCAGCGCGCAGAATCGACCGTGGGACCTTCGCGTAGAGAATGCGAGGCGTTAATCACTGAGCTACCGACGGGTACCCCCTTGATCATTCAAATGGCAAGCTATCTATATCTACCACTTGCCACTGCTGGCGCGCATTTAAGGGGGGGGGGGAACTATCGTGTTTTCAGCATTATCAGCAAGATGGCGCAATTCGTGCGCGACGGCTCACATCTCTCACGCGTACTTCGGTCCGCGGAGAGGAGGTTATTTGACAATCTCTCAAGCGCCCTTATCTCCCGGTAGGCAAGATTATACGTCTAGGCTGGTGTTTGGCTTGCACTGGAGCGATTCTGTTGAAACTTCGGGGCTCACAAAGTTCACTGCAATCGTCACACGGCCTCCGTTTGCGAAAGGGGGACGCTTTTCAGACGCAGCGAAGGAACAACGAAGAAGCTTATTCACGTAGTTGTGAGTACGTTTGGCGTGTCAATTGTGCATGAGAAATGCGGACACGTTTCGATCTGCTTGCCATTCTGTGCGTGACCTTCCTATTTGTTTCTATCGCGTTTATTGCTTCGCCTTTGCGGCAAAGCTGAGACTGTTTTATGTAAACCTTTATTATCTCTTCCTTCGTTTTGGCTGCTTGCATAGGGCCCGTGAAGTCTATTTCAACTATTTAAGAAGGTGCAGTCCTTGTTACTCGGTCAGCAGACAAGGTGTTTCTTGTCGCAGTGGTCTGTATTTCTACATTCTGCATATAATGCATGTTCTAATGATATCTTTTACATCCTGTCATCGTCTGATTATCCAAAACTTGGTTCTTAAACGGGCTAGTGTCTCGTAATCTGCCGTGAAAAGTTTCTTCGTGCGCATGACTAATCAGTACCCTTGTAAAATGATTTTTACGGGTATTACTATCAGATGCTTTCGTAGAATGTCGTACTTGTTTCTTGAAGTCGTCCTCTTAGACTCAGTATGCATTGTTCGCCTGTGAATATCTGACATCCCCTTATTCTTTCATGTGATCCGACTTTCTATATTTCTTGGGTAGGTTCCACATTTTCTTCTTGCCGAGAAATACGGTTCTTCTCGGCCTCGTTCTCTTCAGCTGTTAGAGGACCACATAGTGTCTCGCGTTGATTAATACAGTAAAAGTGAAACATCCAAGCTGATATCGTTTGCATGTTTGAGTAAGTACCAAACATCTCTATTTATTTTATTTATTTTATTTTATTTTATTATATTTGAAGTTTATTTCTTTCTGATACAGAAAGAGGAGTAAGAGCTAAAGGCCGTATTGCCTGACAGAGGCTCCTACTCCCATGCGCATTTGGCATGCGTGTACATGTTTGCATGCGATGCAAGTATACAAACAATAGAGCAACCAGAAAAATCAAAACATGTATGTACATAATTGTGACTGCAAATAAAGCATTACAGATAGCCATCATACATGAAAACTCTTCATGAAAACAAACATATCATGCACACACTCCAATAATATATACCTATAAGCATTAAATTGCGAACTTTCAAATTGTAGCACAAACTGTATTTCGATTCCTCGTTCTGCGCGTTGTTACGTCGTATATTCAACAAGTGTTTTAACTTCCCTTCTTTTTTCATTACTACCTGGCTCTTTGTGACCCGGATAGCTTTTGTTCAGTAACCACTCCGGTCCTTCGTACAGAGTTTCTGCTGATGAAAATTGTTCCCCGTTGACTCATCTTGCTAGAAGTTTCAACCGGATTTTCATTACTGCTTACGTATGCACATTGACTCTCGGCTGAATCGTTTTTTGCATTTCTTGTAGTCGATGTTCAATGAGCGCTGCACGCATTCCTTTTTTTCTTATCCAGGTTAACACAATTTTAGCATTCGCCGAAAATTCAGCAAGTCAGTTACTTGTTTCAGACTACTTCTGATGTAAATCCACATGTTCGCAGATACTGTTACTCCAAGAAGTTCTAATTTCGCTTGGATCATTGCTTCATTGGAGACACTTTACTTCTTGCGAAAATCAGCACTGTCTTTTTGACTCCGTTTTATTAGGACAACACCATGTAGGCTACACTCCCATATGCGGCAGGGCTTGCATCGGAGAAAATGTGCAATTCTCTGTTCAAATTTAGTTTCTTATTTGAAATATACTGCCCTCGTACATTTATATTTTTGGTTGATTTAGTTTTCTCCAGCCATTTCCTCCATACCTTCTCATCTTGCTCTGCTAGATGATTGTCTCAAGCAATTCCAGACTTTCAGAGCCTTTGTATCGCTATCTTTGCTTTTACAGTGACAGGTGTTACAAGTCCCAGTAAATCGAATATCTTGGCATTTTCTCAAAGCACTGCTAGCCTAATCAGCATTTCACTCACTTTTGGTGTTGCCCATTTTTCACAGCACAGCACAAAGTATCGTCATCCGTAGTCCATGTAATTCCGACAGCGTAGGTTTTACTTAGGTAGGAACGGCATCTTGAATCGCGGAAAAACGTTTCCTCATCTCTTCACTGTTCGATGTCCATTTCCTTAGGTTAATTCCTGCGCTGCGACAAATATCCGTTGCGTACCGGTATGAACTATTCGCTTGACTCTCTCGCGTTGCCTCAATCGTAAAATTATCGACCTATATCGAATTTCGATGTTTATCTTCCGTTCTGGGAAAGTTTTTCTGTTCTTGATTCGGAACTTCCTGCCAGCAAAATACTTCTCGGCGTTGTACCAAACGTCAAACTGGTTGTCCTCCATGCAACGAGGTTTTCTTTAGTTAAGTTGCAAAGCTCGTTTTTCCACCACCGAAAAAATGAAGGGCGTCTAGAGCTTCTTCGTGAATACGGATCTAAGGGAATGCCTTTTCCACGTCTGCCGTCATTAAAACTCAGTGTTTGCGAAAGTTCATTATTAATGCCAGTATGGCTGGATTCAAGTTTTCTCCAGCTTCTGGGTTTTCATTTAACGACATTCTTGGTTTCACTGATGACGAAGCATCAAACAATATCTCCACTTTTGTTGTCAGTCGATCTTCTCTAATGACTGCTTGATACGGTATGTAATATGAAACTTGCTCAGATTCATTCGACGTCACTAGCTCTGCCACTCCCGATGTAAAGTATTCTTTCATAACACTGTTCTTACGTCCTCTTGGCACCGAGTCTTTCTGAAGTCTTCTAGAAACTTGGATCAATATTCTAATTGCTAATTTCTTATTGTCTTTCATTCTCGCTACTTCTTTCTGTGGTAGTCTTACTTTGTATCTATCTCCATTCTTCTCCAACGTTTTTTCAAGTCTCCACTGTCTCTTCAAAAAGGCCCTGCGTTTGAAATAGTAAATCATTCGTGAGTACAGCGTAGTGTGTGTGTGTCTTTTCTAAAAGCTTGTCTTCTTTGCGCTGATAAATCAGTCTAAATAATAAAGAAGATTATTTGAAAGAAATTCACATGAATGCATTGATGAACTTAAAACCAGTAAGGAATCCAGTAGATGGTAACGGCTTACGCGAACATTACAAGACAGTGCAAGTGCACACTAACACATTGGAAGCGCTCGGAGTTGCAGTGCTTCCGTTCGCTACGATGTTTATGCCACTCTTAAAGTGTTGCACACCACAATAATTGTTCCTTGATTAGCAATTCTACGAGAAGAGAAGAGAAAGTACGAAAGAGAGCAGGAACTTCGGAAGGAGAAAACAACATCGGTACTAGTGAAGATCCACTAAAAGGATGGATAACATTTTGCAAGCACAGCTGAGGTTCAGAGATGCGCTAGAAAGGTTGAAGATGGGGAAGACAGACCTTGAAGAAAATGAACAAATAGATAAAAGTTAACAAGCAATACTTTCACATTTCAGAGCTCCGTCACAAAAAGATGTTGATTCTGAAATCTAACCAATCGCAGCACTGAAGACTGTTGGAGGTCACTAAAATACAACGACACAAAAAAAATGTTTCCTGAAGAAGTAAGGTGCTTTAGGTGCATGAGACCAAATCAAAACGTAAGAGTTTGTTAAACCGCGGTAGTTCGTAAACATTACAGAGCAAGACACGCAACTTTCATGTGCACGACCAAGGGCAGTGATTGGAAAGAAGCATATTGACAAAAGACGGGAACGAAACAACGGTTTAGATTTTAGCAAATTGTGCAACCTGCTAGCGTCTTCTGAACTGCAAGAAAAATGCCTTCGTACTCTATTGTAGACGGGCATAGCACGGACAGAAGGTGTAGGTAAAACAGAGTACGCCAGAATTTCATTCGACAGCAGAAGCAAAAGATTATTCATACGAACCACTCTATCAAGAAGAATTTGTTGCAAAGTACTTCTCAGCGAAAACCTGACAGTTCGATCATTTGGAGGTAAATAAAGTGAAAGTCTTATCAATGTTGTCGAAGTCACACTGAAGAAAAATCCGAATGGGGAATTACTAGTAAACGAAGCTATTGAGAGAGACATGATAATAAAGATGCGACTCCCTTGCACTAACCACAATTGAAAGTCCTATATAAAGAACACGGTAATAAAAAGAGCTGCTGACAACCATAAAAAGATGTAAATCACAGGAAACAAGCTTAATCCTATGACCTGATTTCTGCTGCAAGCCAATAACAGGACGTGTGAATAGAATAAATGAACAAATGATGCTAGTAAAAAGCATTCTAGGTTTGATTGTACTTAAACAGTGTGGTGTAGAGTCATACGCCAGAAAAGCGAAATAAGTCATGGTTCTTCACGCTACAGAAAGAACAGACCAGATAACGGGTGCCATCCAAAGATTTTGGGATCTTTGAAATACAGTAGTAACTAAAAGGAAGAACAGGCTGCATAAATTTGACCACCTTTTTGAATCAATTCAAAAGACGGTAGAGAGTACTGGAGATTGATAAAAAGTAAGACTACCACAGAGAGAAACAGCGAACATAAAATTCAAGTATCTAGAAGACTTCAGAAAGACTCGGCGCTGAAAGGAAGTAAGAACAGTGCTATGAAAGAATACTTTACATCGGGAGTGGGAGAGCTAGCGACGTCGGATGAACCTGAGCACGTTTCATACTACATGCTGCATCAAGCAGTCATTAGAGAAGACCGGCTGACAACAAAAGTGAAGATAGTGTTTGATCCTTCGTCATCAATGACACCAAGAATGTCGTTAAATGAAAACCTAAAAGCTGGAGAAAACTTTAATCTAGCCATACTGGCATTAGTAATGAACTTTCGCAAACACTGAGTTGTAATGACGGCAGACGTGGAAAAGGCATTCCCTTAGATCCGTATTCACGAAGAAGATCTAGACGCCCTTCAGTTTTTTTTTGTAGTGGAAAAACGAGCTTTGCGACTTAACTAAATAAAACCTCGATGCAAGGAGGACAACCAGGTTGACGTTTGGTACAACGCCAAGAAGTATTTTGGTGGCAGGAAAGTCTGAATCAAGAACAGAAAAGCTTTCCAAGAACGGAAGATAAACATCGATATTCAATATAGGTCAATAATTTTACGATTGAAGCAGCGCACGAGAGTCAAGCGAATAGTTTATACCGGTACGCAACGGATATTTGTCGCAGACCAGGAATGAACCTAAGGAAATGGACATCGAACAGTGAAGAGATGAGGAAACATTTTTCCAATATTCAAGATGCCGTTCCCACTTAAGTAAAACCTACGTTGTCGGAATTAATGGGATACGGATGACGATACGGATGACGATGACGAAACACCAAAAGTGAGTGAAAGGCTGATTAGGCTAGCAGTGCTTAAAGAAAGTGCCAAGATATTCGATTCATTGGATATCTAACACCTGTCACAGTAAGAGCAAAGATAGCGATACAAAGGCTCTGAAAGTCTTGAATTGCCTGAGACGATCATTTAGCAGAGCAAGATGAGAAGATACGGAGGAAATGGCTGGAGAAAACTAAATCAACCAAAAATTTAAAAGTACGACGGCACTACGTCTCAAATAAGAAACCACATTTAAACACAGAATCGCACGTTTTCTCCGATGCAAACCCTGCGGCATATGGAAGTATAGCCTACATGGCGCTGTCCTACGAAAACGGAGTCAAAAAGACAGTGTTGATTCTCGCAAAAAGTAAGGTATCTCGAATGAAGCATTGAGCCAAGCCAAATTAGAACTTCTATGAGCTACACTATCTGCGAAATTTTGGATTTACATCATAAGTAGCCTGAAACAAGAAACTGACCTGCTGAATTTTAGGACGAATGCTAAAATTGTGTTAACCTGCATGAGAAAAGAAGGAAGGCGTGCAGCACTCGTTGAACATCCCCTACAAGAAATAAAAAGAATTCAGCTGAGAGCCAATGTGCATACGTGAGCAGCAATGAAAATACGGCGGATCTTCGAACCAGAGGGGACAACGTGGAACAATTTTCATCAGCAGAAATTGGGTGCAAAGGACCGGAGTGGTTACAGAAGAAAGGCTATCCAAGTTGTAAATAGCCTGGTAGTAATGAAGAAAGAAGGGAAGTTGAAATACTTGTTGAATATGCGACGGAACAACGCGCAGAACGAGGAATTGAATTAGAAATGTTTTGCACTTACTCAAATATGTAAAGGATAACAGCTTGGATTTTTTGTTTCTACAGCAATTTTAAATGAAGAACGTCTGTGCTCCTCCGGGAGCTGAAGAGATCCGGGCCACGGAGAACCATATTTTTCGGCGAGAAGAAAATGTTCAACTTTTCAAAGAACTATAGAAAGTCGAAGCACATGAAAGAATAATGGACGTTAGATATTCACAGGCCAACAAATCATACTGAGTCTAAAAGGCCGACTTTAAGGATCAAGTATGACATTGAACGAAAAGCATCCGATTGCAATCCCTGTAGAAATCATTTTACAAAGATACTGATTAGTCATGTGCATGAAGAAACGTTTCATGGCGGATTGCGAGACACACTAGCCCGTTTAGGAAACAAGTTTTGATACTCAGAAGACGACAGGAAGTAAAAGATATCATCAGAAGAGGCATTATATGCCGAATGTATAATTCCATATCACCGCTACAAGTAACACCTCATCTGCCGACCAAGTAACGAGGACTGCATTTTTTCAAATGGTTGGAATAGACTTCACAGGCCCTATGAAAGCAGCCGAAATGAAGGAAGAGATGATAAAGGTTTACATAAAACAGTCTCAGCTTTGCCGCAAAGGCGAAGCAATAAACGCGATAGCAACAAATAGGAAGGTAACGCACAGAATGGCAAGCAGATCGAAACGTGTCCGCATTTCTCATGCACAATTGACACGCCAAACGTACTCACAACTACGTGAATAAGCTTCTTCGTTGTTACTTCGCTGCGTCTGAAAAGCGTCCCCCTTTCGCAAACGGAGGCCGTGTGACGATTGCAGTGAACTTTGTGAGCCCCGAAATTTCAACAGAATCGCTCCAGTGCAAGCCAAACACCAGCCTAGACGTATAATCTTGCCTACCGGGAGATAAGGGTGCTTGAGAGATTGTCAAATAACCTCCTCTCCGCGGACCGAAGTACGCGTGAGAGATGTGAGCCGTCGCGCACGAATTGCGCCATCTTGCTGATAATGTTGAAAACACAATAGCTCCTCCTCTCCCCCAATATGCGCGCCAGCAGCGGTAAGTGGTAGATATAGCTATGTTGTCGTTTGAATGATCAAGGAGGTGCCCTTCGGTAGCTCAGTAATTTACGTCTCGCATTTACTATGCCAAGGTCCCACGTTCGAATTCCGCGCGCTGGAGACTTCTTTCTGGATTTTTGTTTCTTCCTTTCGTTTTCGAATATATAGATACGTATACATATACGGTGCGTGATATTGACGCCACCTGCGAGATGCAGCTGAGAGTGTTTATATAATTTCAATCACAATAATACTCCTTACGTTCGCAGTTACGAAGGCCGTGCGCTTGGAAACAGCTGAAGACACTTCATTTGAAAGTTTTCTGCAAACTTTTCGACGCTTCATTGCAAGAAGAGAGATGTCCCTAGTCATCTACAGTGACAAAAGGAAGGCTTTAAATAAAGCTAACTAAGATTTGAACATAATCACGACGTTACAACGTCAGCAAACAAGAAATTTTCTCGCCAATCATCGTACCAGTGGACATTTATTCCCGAAAACGCACCATGGCGGAGCGGATTTTATGAACGGCTAATACGCATGTTGAAACAACCTTTGCCAAAAGTGATTGGTCATCGTTTACTAAATATTGATGAGATGCATTCTTCAGTCTGTGAAGTTGAAGGCATCATGAACATTTGACAATTTACGTACATTTACGAGGAATCGGACGAGCCCACTTCTTTCATGCCATAAGATTTGACTGGCGGGAAGTGAAAGATTAGAGCAGACGTAGAGGAAGAATGCGACCACAATCTTCAACAAGTGTGGAGACTGCACTAAGAAGTTACTAAAGTATAGTGGCAACGATGGAACTCTCTGTATATGAAAGCAATTAGGAGTGCATTATTGAAACCCGCAAAAGGAGTAATCCAGAGAAACTTAAATAAACGCGACATAGTTTTACTCTACGAAAGATATCCAAAGGCCATTTGGAAAATATGGTTAGTGAAGGAAGTTTTTTTCAGGGCGAGACCAACTCTCAAGAGTCTTTATTTTGAAGACTTCTTACTGGGAAGACTTCTTACACTGGATGGCTGCTTATAAGTACGCACCATTAAGACCCCGGTAATATGTGGAAACAGGAAGATAAATTAGAAGACGAGAAAGAATTCAAAGAAGAAGAAGACATATCATCATAATATTCGCTTTCAAATTATTTGAATAGGAAGCTCTAACCATAGTGCCTCTTCGGTTTGTTCGTCCACAACAAGCTGCAAGTGCATTAGTATATTACCGTGCTGCAGTTTATGTCATGTGAGGGACTTTTGAAGTACGACTGGGTCGCAAAGTTCTGTTTCTGAGGAGTGTTTATGTGACATTTCGGGATGTCAGCGGAGAGTGCCTTGTTTTTCTTGGTATTTGCATTGCAAGTATTTTATTGGGTCAAAAAGATTTGATAACGAAATTTCTCGTACTGTTTTTCGTCATGTTTCTCGTCAAATTTCTCGTCATGTTGCACTCATGACGCGATTCTCGGAAAGGACTTCCTTCAGGATTGTGGTGCTTCGGTCAACTGTGACACAGACGAAGTTACGCCGAATTGCGCACGTTTGTCTTTACTTACCGACACTTACACTTTCTCTTACTGCACTTAGCAAATTTTTGAAAATAACCTTCATTAGCCCCATTATATGCAGCATCGTTAAATCTGCTTCAAATTTTATTACTAGTGCGGTGTCCCTGACGTGCTAGTAAATACCTTCGCTTTTTAACCTTAAACCTGAAAAAGAAGGTGTGGGGTATGTTTTTCCTTTTGCTAAGAAACATCAAGGATTATTCATGCAAAAAGTCTTTTCATTGTCATCAGGCTGATTATTATGAATGTTTTTGAATATCGCGACACACAATGGGACATTCTATGTGTTTACGCTCGAAATATTGGCCAAAAGCGAGTTTTTTTAATGCGAAGCATTTGTTAGCCAACGTCCGCGACTTCGAGCGTATCCATCTGTCTGTCCGTCTATCTATCCATCCATTTATCTATCTTTCTATTTAGCCGCCCATGACTTTTAGCTCTTCCGTTCATTTCAATAATTGTGTCGATACCTAAATTGGTAGGAAATAACATTACGGTATTATGAGCTTGAGTGACTAGTCATAACATGAAAATCATGACACGTATGTCATGAATGTCATGACTTACCTTTCATGGTCTTGCGGCTCTCGCGATGGTTTTGTTCACATGACACGTTGCAAAACTGGTATGGTATGACATGACAGCATGGCGAACATGAACGTCGAAATCATGACATCATTTCATGTAAGCCGTGAGTCTTGACTCTACTATTCATGGTTCGCTCGTGAACGTTTCGTTAGTTTCACGTATACACAATTTGATATTACGGAGCGTGAATGGATGTCCAAGTATGTGACTGGTGCACACATTCTATTTCGATCAAGGATCAATCATGCATCACTCATGAGATGCGTATCATGTGATAACATGACTACATGCCACGCTCATGACGCGCTCAGGGCCGTTTCGTTAGCTTCACATATATCAAGTTCGGAATTACGTGATGTCAAAGGAGTACGAAGGTATATGACAAATGCAAGTAGGATAATCAGGATATGCGTACCATGTGAAACATGACTACATTTTATATTCGTAGCTTGCTCATGGTGGTTTGCTGGCTGCAATTATACCGCTAGCAGCATCAAGGTATCACGTGATATAAATAGACGACGAAGATAAATGACACGTCCAAACATGATTATCACGAACATGGAACTCATGTACGGCATACTTTACGTCCGCCTCGTGACGTTGTGCTGGTTTGAAAGTGACCTAATAGAGGTCCTCATTTTTGCTTCGCATTTTATCCATTCCCACTGTAGGTGGGATCTGCCGATTTCTCAATTTGTGACAGCATATGTGTACTGGTAGGAAGCTCTTATTGGTGGGGGACTTCAACTCTGTCCTGAATCAAAGTGATAGACCAAGCAGCTGCAACAATAAAGACAAAAGCAGTGTTGTTCCGGCACAGGTGATAATTGTATACGAATTACTAGATGTAGCGGAATGCCTGAATAGCTCCCAAGATGTGAAGTATATCTACATTCAAGGCACAAGTTATGCCCGATTGGACCGACTTTACTGTACTGCGGATGCGGTAGCACAATGTCGCATTTATTAAGTTGTAGCTGTTTCCTTTTCTGAGCACTGTGTTGGAAAATGCAATATTGGGCCAAAGAAAGAAAGGAATAGCTTTTCTTGAGAACAGTGGCTGTTCTTGAGAATGGCTGTTCTTGAGTACGTGGCGAGTCAAGTGGCGAGTCATTTAGCGACAATGTTATAAGAGAGATAATAATATTAACATGTAGCGTATGAACAAAATAAGAGAAAGCTTGAAGCTATTCAAACAACGAATAAAAATGAAAGAAATACAGAAATCTGGCATGTAATCTTATCAATCTAAAAGTAAAGACGAAGAGCCTAAACAGATACTTGATAAGCTAACGGCTCTTGAACATCGAGAACGTGGAGTTTATGCTGACGATTCGCGGAGTGTCTAACGAAGGATAGAGGTATTTGATGAAGAAGGCTAAAGCGGAGTGCTAGTGGGAGTCAGAGCAACATCGATGACTTTGGATGAACGGCCGACGAAGCGAGCACTCGATTTTGAAAACACTCATGCCAGCGAAACCCTATAGATGTCATTCAAGCCAGCGCTACCGAAGTTTCAGACAATGATAACATAGGACGGGTAGATGGTGGTAAAATAATTATTCGACCAAGGGATTTGGGCAGGTAAGGCCCAAGCTCCCCGCACTACCCCCACTGCGCTATGCGTTCATGAGGTCATGCAGTTGCATTACATAGGTGGCCCGGTCAGTGGCGGTGTTCTGCTTGACCAGATCCGTCGAGCGCAGCAGTCTCCCATTCCTCCCATGTGGTCAGTGGCTGCGGGCTCCGCGGGGGAGGGTTCGCCGGGCATTCGAGGAGGATAAGCGTAAGGGAAGCATGGGGGTGAGTGCATTGAGCACAGGATGGGGAGTTCTCCTGGGTAGATGGAGGAAAGAAATTTGGGGAAGGAAGTCTGTGTGTCCGGAGGCGACGCCGTAATATCTGGTGAAAATTGTCCAGGGATCGTTGGGGTGGAGAGTAAAGCTGGCGTTCCGCGCCGTACGCTTCAGTCATCTCGCTGAAGAAATGCATGCGCTTCCTGGAAAGCCCGGCTCGGAGTCCTCCACCGCTTGGTTGATGAGACCTTGGGCATGGTCATTGGCAGCTTTGTTGCCGGGATTTCAAGAATGAGCAGGCACCCAGATCAGCCCTACATGGCGGAGAGGATGTTTGGGGGGCGAGCTGAGCATGCCGAAAGCGCTCTCATGGATTCGGCCTCACGTAAAACTTAGGATTGTGGTTTTTGAGTCGAAAAGGACGTACCGGGCATCTCTGCAAGTGAGGGCAAGTGCGATTGCCGCTTCTTCCGAGGATTCTGGGTTGGATGCAGGAATTAGGCGGACATTTGCGATGGGCTGGAGTGTGCGATCAACGACTGCAGCTGCCGCGTCAGCACCCGTGAAAGCTGCATACACCCATACGGCATACTCATCGGAACCGTGTGGAGAGCTATGATGATCTGTGTGTGTATGTGTGGTGGAACTGATAGAAGTGAGAGGTCGGCTGCTGGTATGTAAATGCTGAGGGTGTCAAGTATGTGGCGTCCATTAAAAGTCTTAGGCCCGTATTCACAAACGCTCCTTCACTAAAGGGCTCCCCTCGACTTGACGAAGTCAAGGTGGAGCGTGCTCCTCCACTCAAGGGGCCGCTGCGTTTCATGAACGCTCCTCCACACTTCCTTCGCCAAGGGAGGCCTTGGAAATGCTCCCTTCACTTGAGTGAACTGCATTCGCCGAGAAAAGCGCCTGATAACGGAAGTATTCGCAATTGTGGTTAAGAATTGCCCATCCATATACATTAGGAGAACGCCTTTTCTAGTTATTCTTTTTCCTAAATTAACATTACAGCAAAATACGTGCATTTAGAGTGGTAGTGTTGTTTCCCTAAGCCTTGTGCTGATAGAGTTAGCGAAACCCTCCTTCAAGTCTGGCAACAGTCAAACCCAGGCAGCTGAACGAACAGCTGATGGCATTTCGTCTGCTGCTGAACGTGTCTACCTGCTTAGTTTATTTTGTCTTGTATGCGTCTATCAATTGCAGTTTATATTTGCGGTAGTGTTTGCGTGTGTGTCGTTTGAGAGCCTACTTTCGCCGGGTTGACTAACGAACTACGTGAGCGATGACAGGAAGCGCAATAGATGGTTTGTAGCTTTGTTTACTTTCGCTTTACTGAGAGCCTTCTGATCACTAATGTAGCCACCGAATGTATAACGCGGTGGAATGAGTATTTTTTACTATATATCACAGTATGTTGGCGTGCTTTTAGCATTCACCACCGCATTATGTATAAGGATTACTCGTACGTAAATTCGTTCTCGCTACGGGAGTACGTGCACAGTTCCTAATGTCAGGGGCCTGTGCAATGTTTATTTTTCTCATTTACTGCGAATTTCACCGTGGCGCTTTCGTAGTTGTTCCTCTGCGTATAATAGGAAATTTGAAAGACATTGTTCGCAACTAATATTCAAGGTTATACCAGGGTAGCGTTAAAAACTAGGCATGTTATACTCGTGGCTGAGCGTTCGATTTAGACTGCTACGCAAGTTAAGGAAAGCGATCATGTGGCTTTCTTTCACTATTGGCGAAAAATACATTTTAAAGTTGTTTTCTTCATTTAGTAACATATATAGTCGGTTAACAGGGACTGGTGTGTGTGTGTGTGTGTGTGTGTGTCAAATTTAACATTTTAAACTTCCAAGGAATAAGTTATTGTTTTTGCATTGTTTTTCTATTTGCCCTGCATTTGTGGATGCGTCTAATTTGACAGATTCGCATAGAAGTAACCTTTAAATTTGTGTAGCTTCCGTCTCCAAGTTCACACAGCGGCATCGTCTTAAATTTTTTTTCCCGTCTCTTTCATCTGCATGCTCAGAAGCACAACCGTTAGTGCATGAATGACCTTCGCACTAATGTTTTGGATTTTATTTGCAATATAACTACTGGAAATACCTGTTAAAAACAATCGCGGTGTCTGTGCTGCATTCCAAAGCCCCGGCACAACATAAATGTTAGGGGATGTTTTTTTTTTTTGAAATCATAAAATTGAAGCCGCGTCTGACTTTTGGTGCTGTTCTGTTTTAACAACTATCCTTTGGGTTCTCTCAACCTTCGAGAAAGTGTCGTCAAGAGCAGCGTATAATATTCTGCTGATTTATTGAAGACCAGTGCAACAAAGCGGTGAAAAATGCTCAAGAGTATTGCAGTCATCGCGAATACATCTGGTCAGAACCCTGTAAATAAAATATCCGCTATTGCTGCATCATTAGCAAATCTACCAGTTAGAACCCCGCCATCGCAGTTCCGTGGAAGAGGAGTGGTGCTGCTTTATATAAAACAAGTTTAATTTTCCTAGAACTGCTTTCCTGTAGAATCGGAGAAGTGGTTTTTGCAGTCCTGTCTCATCATGAAAAGACAAGCACGACGATAATTATGTGTTGATATATGAACAAAACAGAAGCTGTGAATGACAGATGGACCTTTATTACATGTGGCTGATGAGGAGCAACGTGGCAAACATAAGAATGCAAATGAAAAGTGTTCATCAATCAAACATATGCAACCTACACACTGTAAAGATAAAGTACAAGCTCGGAGGACATCATAAATAAGATTAAGGAAGCAGACACCATAGCGCGCCTAATGCAGTGTAGCTGCACGCATTCACTGCTGTTTTTGTGCTTTTGTATACAGTCGTGCAAACTCTGCATTGCATTGATAATACGGCAGGTTCTAGGAGGCCTTTTCTCTGTGTTCTTCTGTCGGCAGCTGGTCCCCTGCACAAAAGAGGCAAGAAATAATATTAGAAAAAAGTAATAGCTTGGATACAAAAATCGCATTTTTCTTTAATTCTAGCTGTGCAGACATTCATTAGTTTGTCTCGCATTCAAGAACAGACTTGGTTGAAGTACTGAGCTTTGACTATTTTGACACATGTTTGGCTCAGGCACTTGGGCAGCTGACCAGGCATATGGGTTTACAATTTCAATATCTAATTGCCATAGCCAGCATTTCTTCTTCGGGGGGTAAGAATGGGGTTAAATTAAAAAAAAACAATCTCATTATGTATCTGCTGTATTTATATTTTATATGTTTGCGTTTTCATACGACACTCGACGCACTTTTGCGTACATGCAGGTTTCACAGAGCATGATCATCTGCTTGATCCCCTAAATGTGTACTTGGTTGTTCATTGGTATTGTGAGCTGCATAGACACTGTATAAAGAAGCTATGATTCACGCGTAGTAGCTACAGCAGCACACTCATTGCGCCCAATGTATTGTGTTGTGCTTTTCTTAAACTGTCTTTAATAGTAATCTGACCGAAGCAGGAAAATAAATAAAAAAAACACAGGAGAACTTACCTTCTCATTGGTACAGATGGTCGTCTAACGGAGGTGTGCTTCGTCGTAAATTTCGGCTAGGGCAGCGAAGGTTCACCGGAGAGGAAGCCACTCTAAAGTACGGTGAACCCAGCGCCTCAAAAGTTTGCTCTGCCGCTTGCTTGTCAAGCTTTCGCACCACGCTTGAACTGATGCGGTGTGCGAGCTTCATCAAAACACTTCAAAGCACTGGAATCCGCTGTAAGTCATGGAGCACTCGCACGAAGAGTATACGCACACCCGAAGGCAGGTAATGCACTGGCTCATGCACGGAACGCAACACATCACGGCACTGGTGAGTGCTCCTTTTGACACCACGCCCGCTTGTCCCGGCACCACAGTAGCCGTTGCTGAACCGTTCGAAGACAGCTCCGTAGCAAACGCGCACCTTCATTGTCGAAAGAACGCGGTGGTGGCAGCCTACTTGATTGAGAAACGCCGTCAAAGTGAGACGGGCTCCGCCATGGACGCGATGCTGGCGCAAATATTTCACTCGAGGGACGGTTGAAGGTAGCTCGATCGCTTCCTTGACAATCTCGAGGAAACGCTCAAGATTTTTTCAAGTGAAGGAAGCGTTTCAAGTGAAGGGCGGTTTGTGAATGGGAAAACGCCATTTAAGGAGCGTTTCGAGTGAAGGGTCGAGTAGAGGAGCGTTTGTGAATACGGGCCTTAGACCTCCCCCCCCGCCCCCTCATGCGTCCTAATAGAGATCATCCCCACAAAACTCGGTGCACCTCCAATATTTGCAGCCAATATCTACCACGCCCCACGCCAGGCCATCATGTCCACTCACAATGTTTAATGCAGAGAATTTACCGCATCACCGTCCCGTACGCAACACACACTTGGAAGGGACCATTACATTATCGCCATACAAATACCTTACACACCCCACAGACCTCGACTACTTACGCAGAATGAATGAATGAATGAAACCTTTCTAAAACCAAGGAGGTTACGCCCAGCGAGTATAACGTAGCAACCTTTTCCTGCCAGATAGTGCTCAATGTACATGCCAGTGGCTGCTAATGTGAAATGAGAGACAGGAGGATTCAGCTTTAAATTTTTTAGGCTTGCGCTTCGTATCTGCTTCCCCGCTTTAACCACCTCGAATTCATTCATGGTATATACTAGTTCACTGTATTCATGGCCCTGCGGCTCAACGCTCGCTAAACCTTTCTAAAACTAAGGAGGTTACACCCAGTGAGTATATTTTAGCAACGCTTTCTTTTCAGATAGTGCTCAATGTACATGCCAATGGCTGCTAATGGGGATCGCAGCGTGCGCGTTGACTAAAAGCCGAATGCTCCTGTCTCTCATTCCCCATTAGCAGCCATTGACATGTACAATGAGCACTATTTTTTATTGTTAAACAACGCACAGAAGAAATCTCTCACCGGCACCACCTTGGAGGTCAAATGTTATACCTATTTCGGGTATGTGCCATTGGTGGTTACGTACTACGAGGGACGCACAAGTCACGCCATAAGGAGCTTCGCTCCTAAAAACTTGATAGTATCCCACGGAGCATACGGAATTACGGGATGCTCCATTGTGACAATATACACAAGATGCGATGGGTGCTCGAGTGTTGCGGCGCCAATCATAGAGGTGGAGCCATTATAGAGATTGATCTCGAAAAAGCTTTCTATCGTGCCTGCCAGAACCTTTTGTTTGCAATTCTTCACCATGTCAACGTTGGTTCTGTAATCAGAGATGGGGTAGCTAAGACATACCGGAATTGCATGACACGACTGGTATTCAACAAGTCGCTAAGGAAAAAAACTGGTTTAAAGTATTCTGTCCGTCAAGGCTGCCCGCTGAGTCCCCTAATCAGTTTATTTATATAATTGTTCTGCATAGCAAAACACAAAACAGCCCATTTCTTGTCTTAGGTTACAAGAAACGGAAGTTAAAATTCTGGCGTTTGCCAACAATGTGGCTGTTTGTTGTACCGATCAAGATAGTGTTACCATTAGTATCACTGTAGTTAAAAGCTTGGCAACGCAGCTAGCAGTCTAGTAAACTTGGGAAAGTGTCTGAGCTTCTGGCATGCAGTGTGGTCGGCCAGACAAGACAATTTCGGCAAGGTTAAGTGGGAGAACACACCTGCGAAGTACCTTGGTGTGCCATTGGAATATTTGAAAAAGTTAACGAGAGCTACTGGCGAGAACAAGCGAAAAAAATCTAGACGAAAGCCAGTATAAGCAGTGGTAATTATGTGAAAGTGTTTTCGAGGGCGACTATTTGCAATCTCTTCTTTGCCTCAAAACTTTCGTATGTGATTCTTCATAAGTAGTGCACGAGTCCGAACGATATGTCTAGTGCTGACACAGCTAAGGAAAGCGTAGCATCCTCGCCGTAGCGTTTGGTCATGCGTGCATGATCAGCTGTGAAAGAAAGAGGGGGGGGGGGCAGCGCACCACCTGCTGCGACTCAACTCAGGTTTCTTGTTGTCCCTAGTATTGAGACGCGATCTCTTGATTGCTCAACAGCGTACACAGCAAGAAAACGCGTCCCGTCTTCGGCAGCGTGCGTTTTACGTTCATTCCTTTAATTAAAACAGCCAACGTAGCTAACACACTCACAAAATGCACCACGAACGACACCGAATCCTCACGGAGAAGCCACAACTCCAGAGAAAAACTTTTCGGCCAAATCTGGTTACAGTCTGGCAACACTCACCCTAAAGTCTGTTAAATAGCAATACAATGCTGTAAACCAAAAAAGAAAAAAGAACGGGTGTTTCCGAGCTTCACTAAAATTAGGTCGCCTTCATGTGCGCGCATCTCTGATTTTTAGGGTGGTGACAACTATGATCGTGGTTGCTTACGACTGGTTAAAACGGCCACCATACTTGACGGGCCGCCATGTTGGTGCTGAGCGGTCGCTCATTTACATTGAAGTCAGCGTAGGTTTCCACGAGAAGGGGGTAG
Source organism: Rhipicephalus microplus (assembly GCF_043290135.1). NCBI lineage: Eukaryota > Metazoa > Arthropoda > Arachnida > Ixodida > Ixodidae > Rhipicephalus > Rhipicephalus microplus. Next base: position 12,560,396 of record NW_027464589.1, read on the forward strand.
TTTCCATTATGCAGCATGTTCTGAAGGCTTAAGGGTTGTATTCTGAAGTTAGCCGTGGTTCCGGTGAAGAGGAGGGACATGTTAGTGACTCGAGTTTGTATAAAATACTGTTGAAACAGTTTCTCCCACCTAGTAGACCCACCGCATTGGCGGAGTGAGGATATTTAGGGAGCCTATATTTGCGTGTGGGGAGCACCTCGATATCAATGTGAACGGACCTCAATGTCTGCGCGGCATTCCCGAAGCAAATTCACCTTATCACCGCAGACACCTCAAAGGCCCTCTAGTGCAAGGCTCGAAAGCGTGCCCTCAATATGATGGTACCCATATTAACAGGGAAGGCAGATCAAAAACTGGGCCGCTCGCGATGTTCTCTGTACACCGCATAACTCCGCTAGCCTGTTTTTTATACCAGAGTTATTAATTTTGTTCGTAGTATAATTTACTGCAGCAAGTTCAGTTCCTGCGAACGAATCTGTACAGTGGACTGCTTAAAAACCTTACAAGCTGTAAGCATTTCCCGAAAGTAGTAGGGCACTCAATCATATTACACCAACCCCCCCTTCACAAGCCTGTGTATTAGGCTATACGAAAGGCAAAGGGGAGCAACAAGAGACAAACCAAGTTTTTGCAGGTGATATTGTATTGCAAACTGCATTCAAACAGCATCTAGCCTTAATTTCATCAAACCATTCCGCCTCCTTTGCACGAAGCTTCTGTCCTTGCTGTGGGCCTACAATAATGCAAGAAGACGAAAAGTCATACATGGCGCCAACCACGTATACGGAGTCCATACTCATTTTCTCTACAAACACTAAATAAAAACTGAGTTTACGATATCAAATCATCCGTGTGGCTAGTTATGAAACAAAAGGATGATATAAATAACGTTGCAGCACACAGGGTGTATCTGAGGCATGGGCAACAACCGACTTGCTTAGTGCATATGTACTGCACCGTTCAGGACTGACAGACACGAGAGAAGAACGGATGGACACGAACAGTTTTTCTGTCGCACTCTATGTTAAAGAGAATTTTTTTGCAATTAATGAGCGAGTTTCGGTGTGGTTGCATGGGTCATTGAAGGGAAGAACAAATGATCCATGGCAAGCCGCACAAAATTTAGTTGTGTTGCAACCGTGCAAGGCTAGACTACAACAGTCTACAGAGAACGCGTTCGTCGGCTCGTCTGTCTACCTCTCCAAATGCTCTTCCTCAGCGACTGTGGTGAAATCGCAGGAACGCGAACATCTGCCAGCAAAGTAAGACGTGAACGCGAGCATCTGTAGGTGGTTTATGGGCCTGGGGTTTTCGCGATGAACGTGGCGACGGCTTCGGAAATCGATAAAGCACATATAGCGAATGCATGCAGGAACACACATTGAACTAGTCATATCATTCGATCAGTGAACTGTGCTTCGACTACGCGGATGAACAAGCATACTCAACCAGCTTTTGCTCGCATAGCCAGGTGCAACCGAACGAAGCATAATTCATTGATATACTATGCACGTGTCATGTATACTTCCTCAAACTTCTTTTTGTTGAATGGCTGTCAGCCATTTCACAGAATGAGCTGAGCACCTTGGCATTTACACTTCAAAGTTCTTGTAGGTGCGCTTAGCGCGATTTTGGTGTCGTAGCGCAAGCTACGTCTACGGTGTAGTCAAACACAGTTCATACCACACCTTCCACCCCCGCGCCAACATGCAGCTGCTGCAAAGCGACGGGGGAGAAATGCCTGGCCGCAGGAAACAACATGGCGCTTGTTGCCATGGCAACCAGGGTGGGCAACAATATTTTTTAAGGGGCGGCGGTAAGTAGTGGGTTAAAGCATGGAGGAAGGAGGAAGGAAAAAGTTGTTCCTTCCTCCATGGGGGAGGAATTGACGTCATATTCGTGAAGCCGCCACATGGATGGATGGATTGGTGTGGCTGAACCCTTTAGATCCGGCGGTGGCCAACGCCACCTAGCCGTGATAATTAGTGAAATAACAACTACATGTATCTTCTTTTCCCTTTATATAGTGAAGTTGAGGACTGGCATACTTTCCAGTGAATGACTTAATTTTCTCTCGCACCTTGACTTTATCCACCAATCAGATAACCTCCTTCTAGTTATTCTAGCCGCTTTAAGTCTATTTTCCCTCCCTGTCCCTAAACTTCTGTGCTTTGAGAAAACTGCGCACCAATATTATGAACTATAGAGTGAAGCTCTTCACAGAACATTATCAAAATTTTGGCAGTTTCTTCCTCCTATCCGTTTGCACTGCATACCGTGTGCAGCCAGATATGTATTGGTTCCCACTACTCTCGTCCTGGCCTCAAACAGTAGACAACCACCCCGAGTAATATCATAGATCCTTTCCTTGGAAATTTCCTGCTTAAAAGCTCGATAGATCTCTAGCGCGGACTTCTTGGTCATGCGGATGCTAATGTTGACGACGTACGATGAATGGCGCCCACCCACAGTGGGAGATGGGCCAAGATCCCGGTGGCAGGATACTGATATGGAATTTAAATGAAAGAAAGCTATTCTGAAAATTTAGTTTAGAGATATTCATGCCGATTCTCCACATGTCAGTTTTTGTTTCCTTCACCTTCTTCTTAAGCGATAGTTCTTTTTGTTTTGGCCACCTGCTGTTTTCTATGTGTTTACCCGTCAATGTTTGGTTCACTTCCTCCATTTTGTATCCCCATCCCTAATGTACAAGTAGCTCAATACCTTCGTAGCCCAACGGTTCTCCCCCAGTTCTCTCAATCGCTTCTCAAATTTTACCTTGCTGCTAGCTTCCCTGCCCTCAAATGATGTCCATCCCATATCACTTTGTACTCGCTTATTTGGTGTATTGCCGCGAGATCCTAGAGCAAGCCTACCTAATTCACGTTGTTTAATTTCTAATCTAGCTTGAACTTCTTATCTCATGCTCAAGATCGCGTTGCCGAGTGTCAGACCAGGAACCATGACCCCTTTCTATATTCCTCTCACAACATCATACCTATTGTATTTCCACAGTGCCCTATTTTTTCCACTGCTGCATTCCTGTTACCTATAGTCGTTACGTATATTTCGGGTTCCCTTATATACTCGCTCCCATTGCTCATCCATACGCCCAGATATTTGTATTCATTCGTTATCTCCAGCGTGACCTCCTGTATTCTGAGCTCACTACCTTCATTATCATTAAAAATTATGACTGCTGATTTTTTCTTACTGAATATGATATCTAACCTATCTCCTCCCTCAAGACCGCAGATGTACATCAATCTCTGCAAATCTTTCTTGTTGTCTGCCATTAGCACTATATCATCTGCGTACATCAATGTTGGTAGTGCCTGTTCAATGAGTTTTCCTTGTTTGACGAAACAGAGGCTGAAGCCAAGTCCACTTTCCTCTAATTTGGCCTATAATCCTTGTAGGCACATCATGATAATAAGGGTGACAGAGGACACCCCTGCCTAAGCCCCTGTTTTACCTTTGTGGGCTTGTATACCTGTTTTCCCCTTTTATAACTACCTCGCTACTTTTATGAATATCCTTTAAAAGTTTAGTGACTCCTTCTTCCACAGCTAGCGTGTCCAGTATTCCCCACAAGTTCTCTTGAACCACGCAATCGTACGCTCCCTTAATATCCAAAAATGGTAGCCCCAGGGGCCTGTGTTGCTTTTCTGCTATTTCGATGTACTGCGTCAGTGAGAACATATTGTCTTCCAACCTCCTGTGTCTCCGAAACCCTTTCTGCAGTTCCCCAGGCACACCCTCATCCTTTATCCATGCCTAGAGTCTTTCCTTTATAATCCGCAGCGCCAGCCTGTAGACAACTGATGTCAGCGTTATGGGACTGTAGTTGTTTATGACAGTTTTGTCCCTCTTTTCTTTATAGATCATGCTTATCCTGCTGAGTTTCTAGTCATCAGGGACTTCTTCATCGATTATTGTTTTGCCCACCGCTCCTCTCAAAGTCTGTTTAGACTCAGGAGCCAAACTCTTCATCAGCATATTTGGAATGCCATCTGGGCCTGTTGATGTACTTCTGGGAACCCTCTTCTCAGCCTTTTCCCACTCTTGTTGTGAAAATGGAGTCATTGCGCTACTTGATCCCTCCTTGTCTTTTATGGTGCATAAGGCACTTCTTTGTTGAAAATTTTCTCTCAAATATCCACACTACTTCCTAGTGGAGAAGCAGATAAGCACTTCGCGATTTCCGGCGAGCAGCCGCTGCAGCGGCCTTGGAAGCGGTGTTCTCTGCCAGCAGCGAATCAATCGACGAGTGGTTCTTCTTTTGCGCGTTTTTATTCTTTAGAAAAGATGTGGGATGCCCAGCTGTAGCGTATACTCGGTGCGATTTGCGTGCACCGCCAGATTCACATTTTGACACTTTTCATGTATTTTCGCTTTACTGTTGATAGAATTTGCATGCCAAGCTCTCAGCTGTATGCTCCATTGGTTCTTACTCATTGTGTCAACTGAGAACAAACGCGAAATATTGTTTTTAGTGTTGTAGGCATCGTGTCACGTTTTTGAAGTTGTGTCACGGAAGGACAATAAAGTTTTCTTGTTACCGGACAAAGTGTGTATGCATTGTACGGTGTGCGCTTGCTGCGTGTTAGTTGTGTGCGCACTGGAAATACACTGGTTACGGGCACGATCACGTATACAATACAGCTGTGTCTTCTTACCGACGTGAAGTAGGTCAAGAACTAGGCTTGCGTTGCACGGAATAGCTAACAAGCAAGCTCTCAAAATCGTGCGTTGCCACACTGACACTATATACGAGCAAAGAACTGCTCATCAGCCCGTAGATCAGACAATCTGGCTAAGAGAGAAAAACAAAAAGGTCTTGCAGCGAGCAGAATGCGTAAGTCACTGCCGGGTGAGTTCAAATACGGTGATGCAGGGGCTGAATGATTTTCATTACGACACGCACCGGCGCTTTCTGCGCCGTTGCACGAAAACCCCCCACGAAGTAGTTCGCCACGCCACGCTCTGGCCTGCCGCGCACAAACAGTCGAGGAAAAATGTACTTGAAACATTTTACTGCATGCAAACCATAACATACGCGTCAAACTAACGCCGGGACTTTAGAAGGGAAACAGCGCTGAGAGAACGCCACGGAGGTTCTGCTGTTTTGTTTGCCCCATACCGGTTTGTTTGCCCATATATTTGACGTCCCTTCCGCCACACTACTCGCAGTTCATTGGGATACAATAGAGCCTTTCCTTAGTTTTTTCTTCCTCCAACGGTCAAAGGCTGACACCACAATAAAACACGAAGACGCGCGCACACGAAGGCTCCCAAACTAAAATTGCATGGTGCTTCCGCCTACCTCTGGCTTTGCAATCTAGAAAGCGTGCGTTTCTTCAAGAAACTCTTAAATTGTGCCCATATCTCACACTGCCGAAGTTCATTGAAACAACTAAAGTAGCACCGTTCATGTCAAAGTGCATGTTCCTTCCCTCCCCTGTGCTAGTTAGCCTTGGTAGTGCAAGTGCCATGTTGTTTGTTCTCAGTCACGTGTGTTTCATTTCGCTTCTACAACACCACCGGCCTAACCACCCCTGTGCGCCAGGAGAGGGTGTGCCTCTGCACTGCCGGATTCGACTCTCCTCGAAGCGGAGGACAGAGTCGAGTCCGGCCGTGACCTGTGTCACTAGCTTTCTGCTAGACGTCTTAGCGGCGCTGCTGCAGCTCCTGATAAAGGGCGCAGAGGTGAGGGAGCGTGGGTTTCGCTTCTATAATTTTTTATAATCTTTAACGAAGCACCTACTCGTAGATTTGCTCGCGCAGAACGTCAAATAAACCTTTTATGCTCTCGCTAAAGACCAAAAACAATCGTCTTTTTGTGACATTTGCCAGTGAAGCAGGTGGATACGCTGCATATTTTTTATAGTTCTCACCAATAGTGAAATAATGACGTCAACATTAGTGATAATTACGTCGTGACATTACGTCACCAGAATCGGTGACATCACAATAACGCCATATGACTACGAAACTTCACATTGCATCGTCGTCATTTGAATGCAGGTGAGCCCTTCGCGGAGGCCCTGTCAAAGAAGGCGAGGTGCAGAAGCGAATCAAGTGTTTGACGAGGACTTGTGGTGGTGTAGGGGTCCGAGCTGGACGCCGAGGGCAGCCTGCAAAAAATGACTATGCCTGACTCCGATGAGGGGTCACGATAACATGAAAATTTGTTGCATGCCTGGGGCATGCCTACAGAGAAAACATTCATGTGACGAGTGACGTGAAAGACAGAGAAAGTTTCGGAAATAAAGGTGACTGCGCTTGAGAAGGCGGACGCATGATACGTAGCATAGCGCTCTCACCAAGCTCGCCTGATCAGCCCTGCAGGCATAAGTTTTCGTGGTAGTCATGTTCTTCTGTCTGCTTTTTCAATATTGTAGAATAATAATAATTGTTAACGTGAAGCACTACCATATTATTATGGGAGATGCTGTACGGTAGGGCTCCGGAAAACTTCGACCATTCCGGGTTATTTCACCTACGCATAAAGCACCCGAATTTCAAGTGTTTTCGCCTACATCAAATTTAGCGAACTTAGTGGCCATGCTGTGTCGCTCGAAACGTTTATTCCGCAGTTTCTTTTGTCTTGATTTTGGCAAATGTCGGCTTTCAAATCGTTGTTCCCGCACATAAGAACATTGCGTTGGAAATGATTTGAATGTTGGCGGATTGGGCTGATTGGTATTTCATGATCAGATACGCATTAGAGTTATACAGCGAGCTGAGGAGGTGGCGACCAGACACGGCCTGATGGTCGTTCCTCTGTGAAGTTTTTTTTAACCTAAATAACGTTGTTTTTCTCTTTATTTCTAGCGGCGAGGCAAAGGTATGGGATGAGGATAGAAGAGACGCACGCAAGCGCTAAATTTTAACTGAGCTTTATTGTGAAACGAAAGAATTATAATGTGGCCAACAGAACGAGTAAAAAGAGAGACGTAACCAAATTCGAACTTCTCACTTTTAGAAATGAAAAAAAGTAGCAGAATACCCACGTAGGAAATGATCAGTGGCGCGAAGCGTCCGTTGGTTCATCCACCCGTCCGTGCTTTCGTTTGAGTGTCTGTCCGTGTTTCCGTCCATGCATCCGTCCGTACTTATATCCGTACTGTGCGTCCGTGCTTCCATCCGTCCGTGCTTCCACTCATCCATGCTTCTGTTCGTCCATCCCTCCATCAGTCCATCCATCCGTCTGTCAGCCTGCCTGTCTGTTCACCTGTCCGTCCACCTGTCTGTTAGTTTGATTTTCCGTCGATCCATGCGTCTGCCTGTCTGTACATCTGTCTGTCTGTCCATGCATCCACCCGTCTGCGCATCCATCCATTCGTATACACACAACGCCATTCACGGAGCATTTCATAAACTAGAGGTCACTACATACTACCAGCACTACTACTGCTAATACTACTACTACTATAAAGGAGATCATGATCTACAGCCTAAGGAAGGAGCTTCACCACCACTCTAAGCCAAAACGGAGCAACGAAGGTATATGGGGTCGCTCCTTTCAGGGAGCAATTGCATTGCCACTCCCAATACTCCCCTAAAAGGAGTAACTGCAGAGGAACGAACCGTTGCTCTCCTTTCAGTTCCTCCTTCGGGGGATGAACAGTTACTCCCTCCAGTTGCTTCCTGCGGGCCAACAGTTACTCCCAACAGTTGCTCCCCGAAGACCAACCATTACTCCGACCAGTTGCTCCCCTGGTCGGAGTAATGGTTGTTCTTTACCGTTCCTCCCGCGTGTTCGCAGTCACTCTCTGAGGACCAACTGCACATGCTTCCAGTTACTCCTTGAGAAATGTCTATTTATCTCGAGTATGCTTGTCACACACTTAACACATGGCGAGAGCTCCTTGGAAGAGCACTTCTTGGGTGCTTCCGACACAAAAAGTGGACAATATGAAAGGAAAAGAAATGCTTTATTGTTTTTTTAGGCGACGTGTGAGCACACGCAGAAGTAGACTTCGCCACACCACAGCCAGCACTCAACAAGCGCCATAATACATCAAATGTTTTCTGCGTCTTCCGTGAAAAAACTATCTAGAATAGGGCAGTCTGTGTCATCACTGGTGAGAAAAGGGCAACTTTTCCAATTCTGAAGGACTCAAATTTCGCAGCTGGTGTTTCCATCAGGCTAGCACAGCGAATGTCACCACAGGCATATGTGAAGCATCTTATTGCTGCAAGAAAAAAATAGAAGTGTGAGGTTTAACATGCCAGAATCAATACATAACAATGAGTCACACACACTGCAGCAGCGCTTACATTCTAGGATGTCTACTGCAAAACGAAATGTGAAAAAAATAGTAGGTTCGGCCAAACGTTACTTGGCAAGCATTATGAATGCTGATGTGGTAGACGCTCTCCACATGATGTCTCTGATAGCCATACTCTAGAAGAAAATGTGCAGCACATTAAGAAGGCATATTTGTAGCAGTTAAAGATACCCTTAGGTTCCGTGAACTTGTTTGCTATACACAGCTGAGTGACATTTCTATGAGTCAATTCACCAATAGGCATTCTGAATGAGATCATATGTGTGGCAAACAACATGTACCGTCTGCTCATGTTAAAATACATATTTAGCTCGTGCACACAGTTGCTGTCAATTCTACTGTTCTAATATACGCTGCTGCGTCTTGAATTGTGCAATACCTGTAGGCACAAGCCAAGCATGCAAAGCCTGCTTGAAATCAACCATTTACAGAGGCTACATGATAATCTTGAGTATATTTTCTTGTACTTGACGCAAACGACTGGACAAAACTATAGACGAATAAATGTATACCAGGCTAACTTCAAAAATGCTTTGAATTTAGGAAACTAGGGTGCACTTGTTCTTTGGGGGGACACTAAGTGGCGTCGAGCAGATCGAACGCGTTTGTATTGGCTCCTCAAAATTTTGGCTGTTTTTGCGTTAAACTTCGTGGCTTCTTTAGAGCAAACGCGGAGTGTGTCTTGAAATATTACGAGATCGATTTGACACCAAATCATTGGGACAACAAGACTGATTTCTTCCCTTCTGAAGTGACCATGGACTTGGCAAGCCCGGCCGCCAGGCTAGGACTAGTGGTGGACCGGGGAGTAGATAATCGACTACCAGCAACTCTCCTGGGAGTGTCAATGCAGCAGCCCAACGGACGACGACTAGGTAACGGCAAAGGAAGCCATGGACACGGATGATCAAGATTTGAGCACAGAACTGGGCTCTGCAGAATTATTTGTTAAATACTCTCTATCGTCTGACGAGGCGATACAAGTGGAGTCAGCCAGCGGCGACGCGAGCGAACACCCTGAAGCATCAAAGGGAGCCGATGACGAGGCGAAAGACGGTCAGTGGCAGCTTGCTCTTTCAATACGCGAACGTAAAAGACTAAGGAAGCAAGAGCGGGCCATAGAAGATCCCAGGCAAGTTGGTGATTTTCAGCAAACTTTATCACTAAGTCTTACGAAAAGAACAACTAATGACTTAGCATCTCTGGCAGAGAGCAGCTTCAGAGACAGCAAGAGGAACGCCGGTGGCAGTTACGGAACGCCTGAGCGGGCGCACGGGAGTAGACGCAACGCGTCGGGTGCCATGAGAGGCCGCCGACGCTCACGTGTGATGCCTCTACCCAAGAATGATATGAAAATTATTAGATGACCCAAACCCGGGCTCGTGGTGAGAGACTTAAAACATATGAAGTGGCACGAGCGATTGAACGTGCATGTGGAGACGCGGAAATATGCAGAGGTGACAAATTCCTGCTGCGCCTCCGGAACGGATCCAACATTACCATTGCAAGTACTCCTCACGAGCACATCGCTGAGCAAATTTTGAAAATCAAGGCGCTCGACCTCAAGAACACCAGACATCTCGTGAACACCAACATTTCTACACCCGAGGGGTTTCTCAAGAGAGTTGTGCATGGACTGGAACGTGAAACACCGGAAGAAGAACTTCTCAACAACCTAAGAGTACGCACACAGGGCGTCACAATCGTGCAAGCACGCATGTTGGGAAAATCTGAAACGGCAATGATAACCTTCGATGGACCCATTGTGCCACGTTTTGTGTATTACCATGGTGGTGAGATGCCACGTCTACCATACCAATCCACAATACAATACTGTAAACTGTGTAAAAGCCAAGGCCACAGGACTGACGTCTGTCCAACACCAACTGTGAATGTTTGTGGTGGCTGTAGGCTTGAAGACCCTCCAAAGGACCACGAGTGCGTTCCCGAGTGTGCCCTATGTGGGGCATCATCCAACGGCGGCAAAGAAATGCACTAAAAGGCTTAAGAAAGTCCCCCAACGAGGAAAAAAACAGGTACAGCAGCTTAGACACGAAAATGGACAACGATCCCCAGGAATACTGAAGCGTCGGTGGTTCAGCACCGAAAGGCAGGATATAGATTTAACGGAGGGGTCAGCAGTGGCGGTGGCAGCGGCGGCGGCAGCGGTGGCAGCAGCAGCAGCAGCAGCAGAAATTCAGGGTAAGCTGGGCAGCAGCAGCAGCCTCCCAGCACACACACAGCTCGCGTGACTCGAGCGAGAACTAGAGTAAATGCGTGTAAGAATGGGGGATTTAGAAAGAGGAAATAGGCAACTTGGAAGCCAACAAAAGCAGCAGCAGCAACAACCACAAGAGAAACCCACTCAATCTTCTTCGGCAGGACAGCAGCAGCAACAGCAAGAAAGCGTATCAATATTGAACGGGGATACTGTGGTCACGATAGCTATTCTGAAAGACGCCGTAAAAGAAATAGTTCCCTCCATCGTCGAACAGGTCATGGGGCAGGTAGACAGAAAACTCGACGTGTTGGAAAAAAAATTCAAGCGCAACAGATAGAACTCATGAAGGCGTTGAGAAAGCATACCAATGGTAGCCACATAAGGGAAAAAGCAGATAAGGCATACAACAGGCCGGGCCTACTTAATATGACACAAGAAGCTACTGACAATGCATTAGCGACTAAGAAAAACTACGGAAGAGTGCAACATATGGCAGTGGAACTGCCGGGGATTCTGACGAAAAAAGGAACAGCTTTCACAGCAGGTGGCCATGCAGCTGAGGCCACCTGCAGTGATAGCTCTCCAAGAGGTAGGAATAAGGCCAAGCATGCAGAGCTATGACACTCATAGTGAAGCTGTGAATAATAACAACGAATGGAGGGTGGCAACATTAGTCCACAAAGCCATAACCGCAATACAGCATAAACCAATAGAAGGAATCGAAATCCCACATATAATTACGAAAATTCTATATATAAAGATAAGAAAAAGAAAAGTGTTTTCACCCTGCACATTTATAGTCCACCTCGACAAAGAAAGGGAACTGTCGACAAACTATTTGAAGATGCAGCAAAACTAGCAAAGCAGAACACGCTCATAGCGGTGGGGGACTTCAATGCAAAAGACCCAAGCTGGGGATACTTCACTTAGAGTTTGGATGCAAAATGCAAAAACATAGCTCAGCAAATAGAAAACAGGTATGACACTTCTGACGGATCCAGCAATGCCAACAAAACTAGGAAACAGTAATTCCAGAGACACGACACCGGATCTAACTATGTGCAAAAATTGTCAAGAGGTGGAATGGCACGACACTCTAGAAAATTTTGGCAGTGATCATACATAATATGCACCCCTATACACACAGATCAGATACGTAAAAAGATTGGCCTGTCAAAATAACTAATTGGCATGTGTTCAGAAAATTACTGGAACAAAGGTTGACTGCCTCAGATATAACCAACTTGAGTGACTGGTGTGATGAAATAAGGCGTCAAAAAGAAAGGTACAGTAAAGAAATAACGCGATCAAGCAATGCCCCTGAGGTCGACTCACACCTACTACATCATTGGGAAGCAAGAAGAAGCCTTACGAAAAGATGGAAAAGACAGAAACGTAACCGTGAATTGAACGAAAGAATCAAAGATATCACCCAGCGCGCAGAGGAATACGCCAATCAACTAGCTGCAACTAATGGGGCCAATTTCTGTGATTCACTCAACGGAACGCCGAGTATGGCCGAAACAAGGAACATACTGAAAGCCATGATAGACCCCACGAAGACAAAAAATGAAATCAGTAAAGCTGTTGAAAGATTGCTGCACTTATACCCTGGTACGAAAGAAGACCTCATTCATGCCATGCATAAAAAATGCTTTGGGGAAGACGAAGTGACGCCTTCATATCAAGGAAGGTATAATAGATCACCGCAACCTAATTTAGACAAGCCTTTTACGGACGTTGAGACAAGAGCAGCCATATTTAGTAACAAAAAGAAAACAGCCGCGGGTGCAGATAAAATCACCAATGGTATGATCAGGGACCTAAATGACGAAGCCATGGAAGCTCTCACTAAATACATAAACAAACTTTGGCTCGCTGGAACGTTCCGGCCAGAATGGAAACATGCGATTGTGGTCATGGTGCCTGAACCAGGAAAAAACTTGCCATTGAGAACTTGATACCTAACTCGGTCACGTCCTGCTTAGGAAAAATTTTCGAAAAACTGGTGAACACCAGGCTCCTCAACCATCTCGAGAACAACAACCTCATGCCCGAAACTGTTTGGCTTTTGCCCACACCTTTCTACGCAAGATGTTGTACTACTGTTAAAAGAATAAGTATTAATAGACATTTCTAGGGTTGGGGAAAACGTTGTTATGGCAGTTTACATGAGGGGAGCCTTTGATAACATCAGTCACAAAGCTATACTAGAAGGTCTGGAGGAAGAAAACTGTGGAGAACGAATGTTCGACTGCATCAAAAGTTTTCTTAGGCACAGGACTGCAACAATCAAGCTGGGATATTACGAATCCGACATCATTAAACCTTCAAACAAAGGAACACCCAAGGAGCGGTCATTTCACCGACACTCTTTAATGTCGCCATGACAGGCCTTGCAGAATAACTCAAATAGATTGCCGGCCTACAACATGCGATATATTTATTTATTTATTGAAAATACCTTACAGGCCAGAAGGCATTGAGTAAGGGGGGTTACAGTGAAAAATCGCATGTAAATTTCAAAATAAAAACGGTACAATGTCGGTTAGTAATAACAAAAAAAAATTAACAAAGCAATAAGTCAGCAATACGTAAACATGGCGATGAAGTATATAAGAACACTCCGTAACATAAAAACCCTCGGAAAAGAAGTAAAAGAACGTCAAGATGAAATATTAAGGAAATGCGTCTGAACTTTTTGCCGAAACGTGTTGGGGTTGCTATCAGAGGCGATATCGTCGGGAAGATCATTCCACATGCGGATGGCTTGTGGTAGTGCGGATGTGTTGAACGCGTTCGTGTTTCCAAAAATGCGAGTGAAGCTGAGATGGTTATGTAATCTGCGTGACGTGTAGAGCGGGCGTTGAAGGTGCAACGACGATGTTTTGTTACTGTAGACGTACTTATGAAATAGGCATAACAAGGACACGTGACGACGAACATTTAGTGCTTGGAGGGAATGATGGAGTTTAAGCTGAGTCACACTGGAATTGATGTCATAGTTTCTAGAAATGTAACGGGTGGCTCTGTTCTGGATTGTTTCCAGCATGTTAATTTGATACTGAGCGGAAGGGGACCAAACAGATGAGGCATATTCAAGTTGCGGGCGGACGAAAGTTAGGTAAGACATTTTGCGAATGTTAGTGGGACAACGACGAAGGTTTCGGCGTAAATACCCCAATGTTTTGGAGGCTTTTGCACAAACGTTAGTGATGTGATCAAACCAGGAAAGCCCTGGTGTAAGGTGGATGCCAAGATACTTGTAAGAAGTCGCCGTGGAGAGCCTGTCACATTGCATATGGTAAGTGAAGTTAGATATGACCTGTTTACGTCCAAAAGAAACAACTTTACACTTATTAGTATTCAACCTCATAAGCCAAGTGCTGCACCAGTTAGAAATAGTGTTCAGATCATCTTGAAGGATGGAGTGATCGTTAGGACAGTTTATAGGTCTGTAGAGCATGCAGTCATCAGCGAAGATTCTGATATGCGATGATATGTTAGTTGGGAGGTCGTTGATGTAGATAAGAAAAAGTAATGGGCCAAGAACGCTCCCCTGTGGGACGCCAGAAGAGACATACGAAGAGGGAGAGGAAGAATTATTAACGATTGTGAACTGCTTGCGAAGTGACAGAAAATTGCGTAGCCAAGATAAAGTGAGGGAGTCTAATCGGAGGGCAGATAATTTTGAAATAAGGCGACAATGGGCGACACGATCGAATGCTTTGGCGAAATCAAGAAATATGCAATCAGTCTGTAGGCCATTATTTATGTTGTAATGAATGTCTGTAGTGAATTCTAGTAACTGTGTTTCGCATGACATGCCCTTTCTGAATCCGTGCTGGTTTGAAAAGAAGAATTTGTTAGTCTCGAGGTGACTGTATACGTGGGAGGCGATTATGTGTTCGAGGAGTTTGCAACATATGCATGTGAGCGAGATTGGGCGATAATTTTTAGGTGAGTTCTTATCTCCGGATTTAAAAATGGGTACTACTTTGGCTATTTTCCAGTCGTCTGGAAGTTTTCCAGACGATAGCGACTGTCGAAAAATGTGGTATAATGTAATGCTAGATATGGAAACAGTATTTTTAATTACCTTAGAGTTGATATCATCTATACCAGCTGATGAGGATGCCTTAATCTGTTTAATTCGACACGCGATACCCTCCACCGTAATTTCAATAGGCTGCATGTATTGGAAGTTGTAATCAGGGATATGTGGTACGTCAGAAGAATCTTCTTGGCTAAATACAGATGAAAAAAAGGTATTAAAAGTAGTGGAGCACTCGTAGTCTGAAAGCGGAATGTTGTTTTCATTAAGTAATGACAACTGGTTGGAACCGTGGTCAGGGGATATGAGGCGCCAGAATTTTTTTGGATTATTTTGCAGAAGAGAAGGTAGGTCGTTGTGAAAATATTTTTCTTTGGCGTTGCATATTGCTTTACAGTAGTCAGTCAAGTACTGCTTGTATTTTTCCCAAGCGGAGGGCGTAGCACTGCGTTTGGCATTGCAGTACAGGCGTTTTTTCTTGTTTCTTTGCTTACGGAGGGATTTAGTGAACCAGGGATTAGATAGATCATTAGAAACAGTGATAACAGGGATATATTGGTTTATCAATGAAGACATCTTGTCTCTAAAAAGCACCCAGTTTTCATTTACAGACCTGTTGTAGAATGACGGAAAGAGGACATTGCTAAAAAATTCTTCGAGCTGTGCACTTATTTTGTCAAACTCTGCTTTGCTGTAGTCCCGAATTTTCTTTTTGGATATTCCTGCAAATGGTACAGGTAAGTCCAACGTTACCTCGATTAAATTGTGATCACTGAAGCCCTTTAGGCAAGAGACTGTCCTCACTGAATCAGGAGCATTAGTTAGTAATAGGTCTAACGTATTTAAACCACGGGTTGGTTGATCAATGACTTGCGAGAGGTTAAAGTCCAAGATTAAGTTAATGAATTCTGTGGAAAGGCAGCATGGTGATGAGAAGTTTGTCCAATCAATCAGCGGGAGGTTGAAGTCACCGAATAGGTAAACTACACCAGTAGGGCAAAGATCTTTGGCATTTTTGATGCTATCACGAAGATCACGTACAAATGTGTTATTATAATCAGGCGGACGGTAACAATTGCCAACCAGAATTTTAGCGTGTTTAGTCACACACATTATCCAAATTATTTCAATGGGTGAGTCAAGATTCAGTACATACGAAGAGATTGTATTTTTTACACCAAGAAGTACACCACCACCTCTCCTGTCGACGCGATCTTTGCGGTATATGTTATATCTTTCACTGCCAGCAAGAACTTCGTTATTTGTGATTGCAGGGTATAGCCAAGTTTCCGTGAGCACGAGTATATCTGAATTGTTGTCTTCCAGAAAGGAGCAGATTGTATCGCGCTTGGGTATTATGCTTCTAACGTTAGTAAATGATATCAGAAAAGAAGGGGTCGCCAAATGTGATTTAGGTTTCTGGTGGTGTTTAGGTGGACATGTTTTGGTTGTGAGCTATCTTTCTGATAGAATAACGGTTTTGCTGGCATGATCAAGTATGTAGGTTTTGCCATCCATGCGTAGCCTGTCAACTGAGAGCTTAAACGGTTTTTTTGCGTTTTAGCGAATGCAATTAGGCTTTTTCGTGCCTGTCGCGTAGCTAGAGAAAAATCTTCTCCGATAGAATATTTTGACCCTTTTAGTTTTGGAGCTGACGCAAGAATTTGCTGCTTATCTTTAAAGAAAGTCAGTTTGGCTATTATAGGTCTCTGTTTGCTGTCTCTGAATTTCCCCAGCCTGTGCACACGCTCGAATTGTGCGCCAGTCAAAGAAATGTTGAATTTTTCGGAGCAGAATTCGATTATTCTTTTTTCAGATGCTGCCCATCCCTCCTTAGGGTCATCTTCTATTCCAAAAAAAAGCAAGTTAGACCGCCTCTGTCTGTTTTCGGTATCGTTACACCTGGACGTAATCTCGGTCAAATGATCCGAAATTTGGTGCAGGGAGTTATTAGGCGTACCGGTACCAGTTGCCGAACGTGACGCGACAGATGATTCAAGCGCTAAAATGCGTTCAGTCAAACGAGCCACTTCGTTCGTAGAAGCCGTCAGTTTTTCAATGGTCTCGCTTAATTGCGCTGACAAGGCTGCATGCCCTTCCTCTAATTTCTGTATGGTTAACATAGCTGCGGCGAAAGCCTCAGACTCGATCTTGCTCATATGCAGACAATATTACGGTATGGACAACCTCAGACAGCCTAGCAGAGAAAGAAGATAGGTTACAACAGGCAGTTAACACCATAGAAGAGTACGCAAGGATACGGGGTCTTCAGTGCTCAGCCAAAAAGTCAGAGCTCATTCGCTTCACGAAGAGAAAAACACGGAGGATCGACCCGAATCTAAAGTTGGAAGTCAAGCTTGACGGAAATGTCATTCCGGAGAAAGATACCGTACGCATACTAGGAATGGGGCTTCAAGCTAATCAGAGATGTCAGCACACACTAAATCAACTCAAAACATCAGTACAGCAGATCTCACGCATGATCTCGCCAATAACAAACAGCAATAAAGGCATGAGAGAACAAGATACCCTAAAATTGGTCAAAAGCCTCGTCATCAGTCGCATTACATATTTACTTCGATATCAAATTATCAACATGAAAGAGAAGGAAAAAGCAAACCAAATAATTAGAATGGCCTACAAGACAGCCCTGAAATTACCGCTGAATACTCAAACGACACGCTACTGGCGCTTGGTCTTCATAACACAGTTGAAGAATTATCCGAGGCCCAGTTACTAGCGCAAGAAAATCGCCTTCTCCAGACCCCAACGGGCAGAGCAGTCCTAACAAAACTAGGGCGCGATACTTTATTACACACACACCAAGAAACTAAAGAAGTACCCAGTGAACTTAGAGAATGGTGCGCTGTATTGCCAATACCAAGCAACATGGATCTTACTCTACATGCTGGAAAAAGAAAGGCAAGGGCTGTCTACATTAACAAAATGGCAAGATTTTTGAACACGGCCAGATTCACTGACGCCGCGCCTTATCAGACCAATGCGAAGAGATAGGTGTGTGTAGTCACCGACCATAGAGGGAAAATTAGAGCCTGCACTTCAATAGATAAGGCGTCGACAACACAAGCAGAAGAGGTTGCCATAGCACTTGCAATAAAAAAGGGATAGACACGAAACGCTCCATTAACAATCATTACGCATTCGCAAAAAACTTGCAGAAACTATCTAAGGGGCGAAATTGGAGCACAGGTGCTCTGTGTATTGGTCGGGACTGGAAGGGACCCCACAGTAAAATACGTACAGGCTGTGACTTGGGCACCGGGGCACGAGGGAGTGATAGGGAACCTGCGCGCGGATGAGGCGGCTCGAGGCTCCACAATTCACTGAGCCACTCAAGACAATGCAAGTAAGGACCCTACATCCTTGGAGCTTTGCTTCGCAATAGTTTTAATGTACTACAGGGAAAATACGCAGCTGTATCCACGTCCTCGTATCAAGCTCAGCGCTGCGGAAGCAACAGCGCTAAGAAGAATACAGACTAACACTTACATAAACCTGCACACTCTTCACCTGATCTACCCCACGGCGTACAGAGATATGTGCCCGTCGTGTGGAGCCACCCCAACACTCTTTCACATCACGTGGGAGTGTGCAGAGCACGACAAAGAACACGACAACACTGGCACGTGGGAGGCGCTGCTGTGTAGCCCAGCCCTAGTGGATCAGCTGTGACTGATCCACAGAGCAGAACGGATGGCTCGCGCCAGTGGGGCCCTGGAATTGGTGCACCAACCTGCCGGACAGACTTCGCTCTTCACTCCGTATATTCCTCGTTGCACTGGAGTTCAAGCCTGTCTGGATTGTTTATATAATAAGGTTTTCTACTACTACTACTACTACTACTACTACTACTACTACTATTACTACTACTACTACTGCTACTTGTTCACTCGGTTGACGAGTCACAGCCACGAGATATGTGAACGAAGCAATATATCGTAAGGAATGCACAGATATTCTGATTCTTTGTTTGACAGTGTCACAGATAGCTTGCCGATACATATATATCTGAGCGCAACAATATGGGAAGCTTTTATTATAAGAGAACTTGTTGTTGGGATAGTTGGTAGATCCTTTCGAAAAGTTAATCAGAGCACGAAAACTTGACACGATCACTCACACACGCACACACCCATGCATCAAACACACAGCGCTCACACAGCATCAAACACACAGCTTTTATTAGTTCGTCTTGTTGATTCACAGCCGAACAGGTTACTGCTCTGTTATACAAATCGGAATAAGCGCACCGTGGTTTCCAAAAAAAAAAAAGCATTATCAGAAGTCAGCACCAGGTGTGATTGTCTGCCTATTTATTTTGTACTGTCATCTACATGTGCCACAAAGACATTTGTTGTGGATGTGCTATCATTCAAGCCAACATCGCATACTTGGTCAATGTGATGGAAATGCAAACATTAGGAAGACTGCCACCTCTAGTAAAGGCATAACACTTCAGGATGTTGGAACAGCAAGGAGGTGCACAAGAAAGTTAAGCCCACTCTTGCAAAACTTTGAACGGGAATTTTTCAGAGTGGGAGAGGTCAACATGCTGTGGCACTTTTAAACTCACGAAACATCTGCAGAAAACAGGGCAAAGGCGAGTCAAGAAACACTGTTATGAAAGCCTGCGCACAAACAGCTTTGTGAATCTAGGCCCAAGTATTATGCTTTGCACAAGCAAAACCCGTGTAAATAGGGAAAGCGTACTTTTAGTAGCACCAGCGTAAACAAATCTTGGCAGTTGGCTTTCTAGTACAAACAGCGATTCCTGCAATAAAAACATAAACATTTTATCTTAATGGTAACAGTGTAAGCACACACATGGGCCAACGGAGCCATGTCAAATTGTGAATGTCAGTGTAACTATTTGGCATGATAAACTATTCGCTGGCCAACACATGCGCAGTTTGCACCCCAAAAAGCGATGCTTTCATATCTGAGTATAAAAAGTCTGCACTTACCAAAATTCCCTTGCTTTCTGTACTTTAGCATCATTGGGGGCACCATTATCTGCAGTATAATCAAATTTGTGTCATACACCTGAAAAAAGTAGTAGAGAACTTGCATCAAGTATTGTTTTATTTGGTAGCAGTGAAGTCTGGTTAAGAACAGCCAAGTGGGAATCAGCCTAATTATGTGCATGCAGCAAATCCCAAACGGCGTTATTGAGGTTGTCGAAGTTTTCGTCGATTGGTATTAACGTCAAATTGTGACTTCAACAGCTTGCCAAATTTTCACAGCTCATAAAGATTTTATGATGCAGAATAATGACAACGCTTACGTGAACCTACAGCATTTATGATTGTCTTTCACAATATTCAGTTTTGCGAAGGTTTTGCATCTTAAAGAAATCTGAAAGATTCGGGTCATTCCTCCTTCCATTGTTCTGTCCATATGTAGAGTGCTCGCTTGAAGGTGCACTTATAAAATAATACGTTCCGCGTAGAGGTGAAGCAAGTGACGCAGTGATGTAGACAGATTTTTTTTAGACGTACGGGGAGGGGGGGGGGGGTGTTTGCTTATTTGAATTGGGGGCCGGGCAAGCAAATATGGTCGTCATATTCGGCTCCCTACGCCCGGCCTAAAACGATTCTGCGCGCCACCGCCTGGCTATGCCAGTGAAGTGATGCGACAATGATTTGTTCACTTATTGATATGCATACACTTTACAGCTCTAAAAAATGCGGCCGAAGGCCCCAACACCTAGCTGTTAACGTTACATAAAGCCAATGATGAAAAAGTACCAGTATGAAGGCAGCTACAACCCATCCCTAATGTTTTTTAAAGCGAGGTATTGTTGCGGAAAAGTACATTTAACTGCAAAAGTACACTGCCACTGCAGTGGTGACACAGGAAGCAAGAGGGTAGGCAGGCGGTAATAATGGAGGTAATTAAGTCCGATACGGCTAGCAATGGATATGGTGAACAAGCAAGAGCAACTCATTTCTCTTTTGATAGCGCAACCACTCAACAATGTATTTGGAGAAAAAAACAATGAGCCAGCTGTTCGAGAACTCAACCTTTTTTCAAGCTGTGAACAAGCATAAATTTGGGGTTGAAAACGCCCCGACCAATGCTAGACTGTAATTTCCCACACTGTAAGAGCATTAAATATTGCTTGAAAGGCCACTCAACAGAACGCTGATGCATGCACAGTCTTTTGTTTACGTTGTGTTTTTTCCATCCACCAGCAAAATCCACAAAAACATTGCACTCTCTAAAGATAAATATACACTAACCTTCAACACGATTAAGTAGAAACGCAAACCTGCAACACACATGCACGATCAAAACATAGCACACAAGCTCGCATGTCCATGTACTCGCCGACAGCAACTACATGATTATGACTAGTGCGAACGCGAACCTATTTGCGCCGAAAAAAAAAAACGTCGAGCAGTGGCAGCATAGGCGTCAGCGCAATGCTTTCAGTGTGTTCTTCTAATACGCGTATAAAAAAAAAAACTTAGGTATACTAAAACCTCTAATTATTTATAAAAAATTGAGTTTATTTTTTTAGAGCTAGTACACATAAACATTGAATAAGGATCACTTTGTAAATTACATCGCTTGCTATACTAGCGCCACACTTGTCAAGCGGGCGCAGATTTGTCATTCAGCCCTCAAACTACACGTTGAAGCGTGCTACTAAGTTGTACGGCTGACGAAAAGCGCGTCTGGGTCTGTTTTTTTTCCTCCAACATATTTGGCGAAGTGTGTGTGTGGGGGGGGGGGGGGGGGGCTCCTTTTGCACGTGTTTTGGTGCTTGATCGGTTTTGACGCCCTTCCCTAGCAGACAAACAACGTGTCTAGGCTTTTTTTTTGCATCCTTGTTTTGCACGTGTTTCGGCGTTTGGTCCGCTTTGACGTGCCAACTCTCCATGCTGCTGCGGCGTGTGTTAGGCACTTACGGTATCTGTATTCTCAGGCCTTCTGTGTTCAGCCAGCGCTGCTATTTCATTATCTGTGGATGCTACAATAAACCACTGTTTTGGTTTGGTGAAGTTTGGCACACAGAACAAACAATAATCTGGCCCATGAATAGCAATGTGGGTGGCATGCATATTTGTGTGCGTTGTCCTTCAGGGGAGTAAGCGTTGCGTGATGAGAGCATTTGCAGTGGTTCCTCCTTCCGCTTCTTCCTAAGAAATTTCACACTAACATTTGCTCCCCCGCTTTCGAACATGTCGGCTATCTTGTTCCGCTTGGTTCTTTTGGGGGAGTAACAGTTAGCCTGAAGGACTAAAACAGCCGTTGCTCCCATTTCGGCCGTTTTTGGCGTAGAGTGTAAAGTGGGCCGACCTAATCGTTGGAAGCCGGCCTCCGAGAGCATATTCACCTGTTCACTCGGAGTGGTTACCCGACACGAAGGGTTGACAGCATTAGAGTACTGGGTATGTTAATCAAATTGTGTAGTGATGACGGCACTGCATCGCGCAAAATTAATGCTTCTCGTCTCGTGCGAAGGGCCACAAATTGTCCCAAAGGAAGGACAACCTGCTTCAGCTAATGAACGCCTGTGTGCTATTTCCCTTCACCTACACAGTTGCCATGCACAACTGGTTTAAAGCAGAGTGAACCAAACTCACTGCCCTCGTAAATGATATTGCTATAGCGCTGCTCAGTTAAATAAAGCATGCAGTCAGGAATGGGAAACGATAGACGACAGTGTGATTGCTAACTTACAACTTTTGTTTACTGCGTACTTTTACAACACATTATATAGCTCATTTCACTTGATGCCACTCACATGACAAAACTGTACTCGTGTGGCGCAGCACGCTATCAAGGAAACCTAGTTATGAACTGATTTCAAATTAACAATTCTGTATCAATGCTTCACAGCACGCGCTCCAGAAAATCGAGCTTTTTTTATGTAAAACCACAGACGCCGCACTCACACACAGCTTCACACATTTGTTAGCGATAGCGTTGGCCTCAATAATTTTCCGTGTCAACTGGTTACGACTGCGACCCAAGACGACACGCTGGTCAAAACATGGAGTGCATCCACACGTCTTATAATGCATAGCCAGAAAACTACCATAAAATATTTTCTTTTTACGTTGCAAGATTGGACGTGCAAGTGGTCTATAAAACACTTAGCAGTCTCCCCTATGTACACCACGCCACACGACAACAGGAACAAGTAGACAACAGCTAGGGCACATTCAGCAAACTTAGTGAAATGCTTCTTTCCACCGGTGGGTCGCACCTCCTTTATGTGGTTCGTAAGCTTACATGGACGGCTTAGTTTGTCTGGTGCAGAGAACCCCAAGCCGACATTTCCTCTCGGGGCTATCTTTTTCAACTGGCGTGAAATTTGATGTAGGTACGGGATCACACTAGTTTTCCCAGCATCAGGCTCACCAATGGTCTGCGGCCGTCTCCGCACGCGTGGACCACGCAACAGGCACTCAGCTACCGACACTTGCGCCAACACTGGGTAGCCTGCCAAGGACAATCCCTTGCTTTGTCTTGCAAAACTAGCTGCCATAGTGTGACGGCATGACTTCAACAGGGCTTTTCTAAAATATAACCTGGCAATCCCTCGTTTTAATGAATGCGCCAAATTGTACTGCAAGAGAGGCTTTTCCAACCGTGGTTCATAGCGCCAGCAAGTGTGTTAAAACGAACAAGGGAGACGAAGGTCAAGAAAACGTATTGAACTTTCTTGTGGTGTTTCATACGTCACTTCATAGGTACAAGACCCTTTTTATTATTGGCGGAATTTCTGCTGCCTGCAGCCTAATCTCAACTGAAGTACACTCAATAAAGAACAAGAAATCGTCCATATACCAAAAAAACCTTTCAAAGCTTCGTCGAATAACCTTATCTGACAGCAAAACATCAAGACGGGCGAGAAAAAGATCGCTCGGTGTGGGTGCAATGCACGATGATGTGCATACCCCCGTTTTCTACACCAACTGGCCAAGTCAGCTGTCCTTCTCCATGCCCCCTAATGAAAATACGTCCACCATAGGAATGGTCGATTCCACCATTTTGGTGGATTATGGTGCTGAAAATGTTGGTGGCACATGGTGTATGGTGGCGTATGGTGGAGTGCATGGTAGATGATGCACTCCAGCTGGCAATGCTGGAGCGCAAAGCAGCGTCAGAACCACCTTGACGAGCTGCCACTAAAGAAATAATAAAAAATTGTATAAGAAACGATGTAGAAAGCACCCGTAAAAGAAGTATGACAGCGCGGAATCCAGCTTACCACCTTCGGATTCCTAACTGAGCACACTAACCAGTACGCCACGCCGCCAGATGACAAATACACTGTTAAAAAAGTAGTAAACTTACAAACTCACTGTTTCTCTTCAGTTATGTTTGTCGCTAACTCGAGATGGCCGGGATCTGCACCTGCTACTAAAATTCGCACATTTGATAAACACGAACAACTGCTGCCTGTAACGATTGCCACTGCGATAATGGTAGCAGCGCTATGTTAATGTTACAATATACAACCGCAAGAAAGAAAAAAAAAACAACTCAGTGGACTTAGGAGCAGGTAGAGTTTGTCGGTGGTTACTGCCAAGTTTAATATCCGTTTCTCACTCCTTCCAAAGGCCGATATCTGCTAACGCTTTATGACGCTTCTATGCTCATTCGATAACTACGCCCACACAATTCATTGTGACGCTTTTCGCGCAACGCACAGCGCAGTCGTGCCAGCGCACCGCTGTTGCTCTGCCGTTAGAAACAACTACATAACGCCTTGGCCAAAGCGAATGCAGTGCGCCAGAAACATTATGCTATCATACAGGTTCAGTAAGTATACGAATTGACGAATCAGTGTTCTCGCATAAGAGCCATTGAAATGCCGGAGAGTGCGACCGGTGGCTGTCGGTGAGGGGAGGCGCACTCTTGGTGGAAGTGCTAGAAGCGCGTCGCATCGATGTTTGTCGATTCTTGCGCGGACACCGTGCACAACAAAAAAAACTTCATTTAGGTTAAATTATGCCGCAGCTGTGCTCTATTGTCAATTTTTTTCTTCAAAATTGTGCATTTTGAAACCCAGATGCACCGATAACACTTTGACGGACTTGGTCGGTAGGACTAACCTTTGGTCCGAAAATCATGGTGGTAGAACAGAAGGCTGAAAGCCGAATTCGCTGGGGATCGTCTCGACGCATTTCGTAAGTGAAATTTATGCCTATTCGCATGCACTTTGTTAACTTAAAAGTACGGCTCAAGCGATAGAGTGTGCAAGAATTGCCAGAAATGCATTTCTTGCTTGGCGACATCAAGTGATTGCTGTGTTCTGCACGAACATTGAAAGGGGAAACTGCGAACTGGAGCTCATTTATTTCTCGACAACTGCGCGCCGATGTAAAACATTGTCACTGTTCACTGTGACACCTATAGTCTTCTGAACATCACAACAAAAACACATCGTGGATGTGAAATATATATGTAAGTACGTGCGCGAAATTTGAACATATTCACGGCCGTATATACCATGCTCCACGAAATTTTATGCGTTGTTGACACCACAGGAATGAAACAATAAACGTGCTAGAAAGCATAATGAGCAGCGTGGGTTTCTTTTGACCGTAAACATATATATCTGTGCATTCAAGAACGAAACACTACAAATAAGTGATTTCACAAAGTATCATGTCCTTTTTCATTATGCCACCATCATTCACCAAGCTTCCATCCTTGCTCACCATACCTTGCTCACCAAACCTTCCACCTAACACGTTTTGTCTCGTCACCATCAGCCGGCATTTCCACCGTCTGTACTAATGGCTCGCCACCACCACCACTATCTGCCACCATTTTTTTTATCTCTAGCCGTCAAGAGCTAGCATTTTTCACCATGACCACCATTATTTTGCCGCCACCACCACCATCTGCCATCATGTTTCCCACGCTCGTCGTCATCAGCTATTGTGCCCACTTCAGTTTCCACCACATTCACTAACATTTTCACCACATTCACTATTCTTTTCGCCATATCCATCAACCATTCCAGCATCCAACAACTCAGGATTTTCTCCTTCTAAAAATCATGAAGCGTGCACTCGGGCTATCATATCAGCTGGTAGGCATATTCTAGAGCAGGTGAGATTCCGCCAGAAACACCCAATTCCTGAGAGAAGTAATAGAGAAGCTCGTTGTTGTTCCCCTGACTCACAACGTACATCCTATACACTAGGCAGGTAGCCGCAAGGTATTAAACATAGACGCAAGCTTTGTAGACGCCACCGCATACCGAGACGTCAAGGGTTTTGCTGATTCTATCGTAGACTCGCCGGGCCACGTCATGATTTTTGCCTTGATCAATTCGGACGACAGATACCGAGGTGTCCGAGCAAGTGGCCATTGCACCCGCCATGCAAGACAGTTGGAAGGACAGAATGTATAGCCGCTCAAAAGTGACCTTTAGAGCATTCCAGAGAGGCGGGGCAGTCTGGCAGGTAGAATTCGGAAAGGTGCCAAAAACACTGGCAGTTCCGCACTTTACATTTTTTTTGCTTTCCTGCCCACGGTGGAGCAATCTAGGAGGTTCCTCTTGACTCAACGAGTCCGCCCACGAAGCTGCGCTTACCGACAGCGTTACCCTCGGATCAGACGACTTTTCTCCCGGAAACAGGGACGCCACAAGCACTCACGATGAAATTACTAAGTTCCTTTACTTAGTGAGAAGAGTCCCACCGCCACCTCATTCCAAGCTAAGCAGGCAGGTGGCCACGCTCAGACGCCTGCAAACTAACTCATAGCCAAATCTGGTTGCCCGCCGTAGCATATATCTGGACGTTTACCGAAATAATTCTTGCGAAGCCTGTGGCGATACTTCTATGTTTATCCCATACGCTCTGGAAGTGCGGGTCTTCGAGCCCTGGGTTCATCAAGGAACAGTACGATGCGCTCCTGCGATGTCCCGCTCATAAAGATGAAATTATAGACGTCCAGCGTGCCCATTATTACGCCGTCAGGCTAGACCTGTCAGTCCCTTCGTGGAATTTGCTAGGTGTGCACTTTATTGCGTTTTACAGCACCCAAAAAGGTTGCATTTCTCACCCTTTCGCACGTGTCACTTTCCATGTTCGTACACGCGCTGTTCTTTATTATGATGCATTATGACACGTGTCCGCCTTTATTCGTTTTCTTAATCAATATAATCATAACCTGAATTTGTGTACATCTTGTTTCACAATAAAGCTCACTTTAATGTTGACACCTGGCTGCGGCTTTTCTTTTTTTGTTACTTGTGTTTGCTTCTCCGTTTCTGTTCTTGTAAATGACGTTGCACAGATAGCTTTAGTGGTAGGCATATCTCACATACCTCGCTTTCCAAGGAAAACGAAGGCATCTTCTGAAGCAGGTCGACACGCGAAACCGGCGGAAAGTGCGTGGCCTCCTCCGCCGACCCATTTTCTGGCAAGGTCACTCGCAAAGCGTGGCCTTCATCTTGCGCTGGTTCAATGAACGCTCTATTCGAAACGTTCAAAATGTGAAGCACGGGCCACGAAAGCGGCACGGTGCCCGGTGTCTCACTTTTGTGCATGGCCAAATTCGTCGTTATGCATCTCCTGGGATGCGTAGGTTATGCATCTCCTGGGATGCGTAGGGTACGTAACGGCACAGGCCGTTATGTACAGTACGGGCCCGACCCACACCCACAACTTGTTCAATTTTACCCATCCGAACTCGACCTGGTGACTCAAAAGCAAAACCCAGGCCTGAACGGAACGCTAGAAAAAATTTCACCTATCCGGCCCGGTTCAGCCTGACCGCAGATCAGGCCCGACCGGGGCCCTATCCAATAGTATAGGTGGCGTTGCATGAACATGGAATCAGCAACAACGCCTTTTAACTAGCGTATTGTCTAAGTATGCTTGGTGTACGCTTCGCTAAAGAGTGTGCTTTGTCGTACAATATTTTCTAGTTAAAGGAGGGTGTAGAAAGAGAGGGAAAAAAGAGTAAAAATGCACGTGCACTCAGGAAATAATAGCAATGCACGCAGGGAAGGCGTTCTGGCTTTGACCGTTAAAACGTCTGGTCAATCGCAAGAAGCACTGTAATGCACGCAGAGTTTTTTTTTTGTTTGACGTTGAATCCTGGCGGTATTGTGAAATTCTTTCTCTTGTTGCAAAGAGCTTACGGGGGAAGCACTAGAGTGGTCATACCGTGTACGATAAACGTTTGTTCAGAAGTGGTATGCTATAACTAGTAAATACAATGAAGATCATGAAGACTGTTTTGTAGCGCATCTTGTGATGAAGTTTGTGATTTGTGGCACCAGTTCAATTTTGACAGGTAGCGAGATGCGAACATAGAAGACAAAGAAGGAAACTTCTAGTTACGTTGTTTTTAGTGCGCTCTCTATTGAAATTTAAAGCGCGCTGTAATAACAAAGCCAATCATGCACTCTTCCCGACATGTAGCATCTGTATTCGGCATAGTAGTACCTAGCTCAATCAAGAAGAGTACTCAATAAATCCTAGCCTGTCACTTTTGTGGATGGCACATACGGGCGCAGACTAACAATTGAAACACGCATATGAAAGAAAGGCAAAGCCATCTAATTATGATTACAACTTGGCAGTTAGATAATCTAACTCGAGTTTATACAGGTTCTCCGATGGCCTCGCCATACATAGGTTACCGGCCTTACGTATGAAAAAGGCCTCAATGATCTCCCGTACGGCCCTATCTCTGAGCCTCACCAACACATCCGTTTCGTTTCGTGAAGAATGACATATACATTCCTTGCGATGCGAAGGCTGCTCTTACATAGAAGTTCGGTGGTCCAATAATCGGTTAAGTTGTGCCCAAAGTGACCGATGTAACAATTTCCACATGATAATGGTATATGATAGACTACCCCCATTCCACATGAACCAATCTGTCCCGGTGTTTCACATCGCACTCATTTCATTTTGCCACCCTCAACTTTCCTTTCAACCTATGTGTGTATGTGACCTAGCTTGTTCTTGGTGAAAAATTTATGTCAATTCCAAATAGACTTCTCATTTTTTAATGCGTTGAAAAAGAGCATGGGCATATGCAATACTAACGACTGGCCTATCCTTATGGTGAGCCTCACTCATGAAGTCACACTCAGGAATGTATGCAGTGGCAGGGTGAAAAATGGAATGAATGTGATGCCAAACACAGAGATAGATTGGTTGAGGGTGAAAAAGGGTAGTATATCATATTCCACTATCATGTGGGTAGTGTTAGATTGGCCACACCGGGCGCTGCCGAAATTACAGTTAATGGACCACAGAACTTCTCCGAAAGGGCAGCCTTCATCTAGTATCTGCCTCCATTGCAAGGCATGTAGATGTCATAAATCACTGATTAAAAACGGAAGTATTGTCGACTTTTAAAGACCGCAAGAGAGGCCATTGAGACTTTTTTCATTCACAAGTCTGGTAACGCATGTGTAGCGAGGCCGTCGGTGAACCTGCGCAAGCTCGAGATAGATTACCTAACTGCCAACTTGTAATAATACCCACGTGTCCTTGCCTTTCCTTTATGTGAGTTTTTCCAAAAATAAACTTCAGTTTCTAGTTGGCACCTGTCTGTGCTTTCTTCCTTCGTGACTGATTTTTCGTTTTGCGCAAAGTGCTATCTACAATGGAATATCTACTCGCCACACGCTTGGTTCTTCCTATGAGGTTTGTAGTAAATCCACTGGCATAGATAAAAATTGTAGCAAAGCGTGCGCACCTCGTGTACGTTCATGAATACGCACAATAAAAATTTGCTGATTCCAACTAGCTGCAAATTAAGTTGTGCTGTTCGCGTGCACGCATGGCTGCGTCTATACTGTTAGAGATATTGATTTCTTTTTGTCGCACTGAGCCACACTGGACTGTGCTTCATATAGTTTCGTGGCAGCTATAAAAAATTACAGCATATCCAGTGAGTGAATAATGACGAATGAGATGAAGCGTGCGTCCATCCGTCTGTCTGGCTGTTTGTCTTTCTGTCCAGCCACTTCTATCACACTAAAGCACGCATTGAAAGACGGACGCTTCGCCTAGCTCATCATCTTTCTTTCCGTGGATAAGCTGGCTACAGAGGATGGACCGACGCTGCTCGGCCAGGCCTCACCATGGGAAGCTTCGTGCGTAATATATGGCAGGTCCTGGGGAATAGATGTTATGCGAAGCATGCGGAGAAAATGTGACTGTGACGTATAATTTCATTATTGAGTAACATTTTACTACATGATGCTAGAAATGTGTGCAAATGCTCTACCCACAGAAATATGCTACAGTCGCATGTTTACTGGTGTGTAACGAGGCCAACGGGGACAAGCATTGTTATGTTATCGTACGCAGCTTAAAAGACGAACACTTGAGATGAATTAAGAACTAGAGACACAAGCACAACGTTTGAACTGAGTTTATTAGATGGACACATGAGGCTTTACCGCAACGGTGTTTTGTGGTTACAAAAAAAGGAAAGGTTTAAAGATAAATTACACCAATCGTTAAACAGTTCAATTTAATTGACTAGTTATGCCGAGATAACAAGCACCTATTGAACATTTTGCATTACGGGTCAAGATACATCATTTGTTTCAGCCGAAGAAGCCATACTGACGAAGTCATCTTCCAGGCGGATAATTTCGGACGCCTGAATCATTTTGTGCGTCATCTGATTAATGTGGCCAGCGACCACCTTAGTTTCACGGAAATCCGCCGGGCATCCGCAAACTTGACTATGCAAACCTCGGTTGCCTTGCACAGACTTAGGCATATTGCTGTTGTGCTCTTGCAGTCTTTCATTTAGGCACCTGCCCGTCAGACCTACAATTTTTTTTTCACATTTGAGTTAAATAACGTACACCACTTTTTCAACGCAATCCACAAATTTGTTTCTATGGCTAGTTCTGCCCGCACTTGTTTCTTTCACAAGTCTTTTTGCTACTTTCCGAAGAGACGACAACTTACGGGGTGCCATGAAAACAACTTTTTTACTGACACGGCCCAAAAACTTTTTCACATGACGCAAGGCGTCGTGATTGGAGGATAACTATTTTGATTCTGATATTAGTGCTGCTCTTGCTTCTTTGTAACATTTTGCCTGATTTAAACAGAGTTAGCCACTGACCGAGTGATATAAGCTGGATCTGCTAAAGACAAACAAGTTGGACTTGAAAGCTTTTTTGAGCCAAAAGATGGCGACACTTGTGCAAAGCATTTAATAATCACGTGCTTGCAACCTATCTTTTCACAAGTTCTGAGTGACTGGAAGAGAAAGGAAGCAATGATTATTTGGCGAGTGGCTCATATTTTTAGCACACATGAGAACTCTGAAAGTTTAATCGCTAGTGAAGAAAGCTGGTGATTCTTCCTTCTACCAACTGATGGCTCCGCTTCAAGGGGCTCAGTTCTGCCTTAAGGTTTTCAGTTACTAAGCCGCCTTATGCAGAGCACACATTAATGTCACTACAAGGAAATTATTGACGTCATGGAACAATTTATTTACCCATGTCATATCTGAACAGCTAGAGAGGGCTCGGCATATTGCGCTTGAAGAAAGAGGTCACTCAGCACCGACTTGGTACAAGAACTGATGCACACACCTTGCTATTGTGAGTACGCCTTTTTTTCTCCGTTATGAATTTCAATCGTAAATAAAATGAAAAATGCTCGAAGAAACGTTTTACATTCACCAGTGCATTCCCTGGGAGTGACGAAGCATCATACATATCTATACGTTTTTCAACTCAAGTCATTATCGGCTCACGGGGCAGTGAATAAAATAATCCGTTAGATCAATCGACAGAGCATCAAAATCGTCTTCTGCGTTTTCTTTAAAATATGAAATTACACTTCCCGTGTTTTCAGCCAAAAGTGAGTCATCCCACTTCAGGTTCAGTTTTTCTTGCAAGCAGAAAACCACTGACTTGCACCAAGTTACTCTCTTTGATACTATGAAACAGGGAAGATACTCGGCCTAGTGTGTTCTAGTCGCGAAGAGGAAATCTCAAACAGTGGCCTTGCTCTTGTATATCGAGTTTGATACCATAGCCAAGCAGGGCTTGTCACACATACTTTCTTTATTTTGATTTTGACATTGAAAAACCAATACAATCTTTAAATTTTGAGTGAAGAGCGTCCAGGGCCTTTGCATTAAACGTGCCAGTAGGCATAAACATGAAACCACATTCCTTATCGGCGGGTAACACACATAGGTCAGTGTCTTTGAGAAAGAAAATCACTCTCTCATCAGAAAGTTAGCTGTAGGCGCCTTACTTTGTAACAGGATGCGCACTCCTTCCGCTACACACCTGCCCGCTTCACTGTCCGCCTCTTGCTTCGCAACTTGTCGTACACATATCAGCAGTTCCGGGGTACGTCTTCTTGGCTCGATCACATGCTTCGGTCCCACTGCCAACGAATGCCTGACGTAGTCTGGTAGACTGGTAATTTGCGAAGTGTGTACGGTGTTTCCTGTCAAGGCACGTTCTCTTGGGAAAACTCCTCTCAAACGTTGTAGTCGAAGCCTTCAGTGCTCCTTGAGGAAAATTTCGATCACCTTCTACAGCCCCTGGATCCTCTTTCATCTGGCTCGTTGATTGCGCATAGATTCATTGACTTGGGTCTTCAAAGCGTCTTTAGCAAGTCTGGCCTGCCCGTGACATTCAGACCTTTTTATTTTACATTTTGTTGTTGCATGCCCCTTGGGCGAATTTATGCCCCCGCAGAGCTGGCGAACCTCTATTGGGACACCGTGTTCTCAAATACAGTATGCGTATGTACGTGCTCGACATGTGACGATGACTATTAGTGACAGGAGCTGGCCGGTTAACATAGGGTGGAGGGCCCATCGTACAAGAAATATATCTTTTAAGGGGTACTTACTTTGGCGAGTTACGAGCTATTCGTTGTTACGTTTCTGCAGACTGCATAAAAAACGAACACTTGACATGAAGGACAAGACGGACACAAGCAAAAACTTTCAAAAACAATTTTCGCGGCAGCCCGTAAGTTGTCTCTTTGCAAAGTAGAAAAGAAGCAAATTGGCAGATCCCACGTAAAGTGGAAATCGACGATATGTGAAGCACGAATGAGAAACGTTGATATGTCACTTTAAAATCAGCACAACGTTACGAGGTGGAGATAAATTATGCCATACATGACTTCTGTGTCATGATTATCATGTTTATATGCGTCGTTTACCTTCGTCATCTATTCACATGACGTGATACCAAATTTAGTATATGTGAAGCGAGCGAAACGGCTGCGAGCACGCTATGAGCGTAGAACGTTGTCATGTTCTTACATGACACGCGTGTCAGGATTACCAAGTTTGCACCAATCATATACTTTCGTCATCCATTGACGCCACGTAACACTAAATTTGGTATATGTGAAGCTAGCAAAACGACCGCGAGCGCATCCTGAAGGGCCTAAATTCAACCATGTATCGTTGATGTGCGCTCACGCTGGGCACAGCGAGGTGGCGTTTGCAAAACGCGAGTGCTCTATAGTCTGGCTCCAGATGCGACTAGCATTCATTGGTGCAGCCCACCGCTACCGGCACGGAGCGCGACATACTGCGTTTCGCGCCGATCCGCCGACCACACTGCGTCTCCCTCTTTTGGTGATGGAGGGATGCCAGACCCACTGAAACGTGCATGCGTCAAAGCAACGCAGTGCTCCGCGCGCCTTCGAGTAAATAGCAGGACCGGTGCCTGGCGGGGCAAAGCCGGCGTGACGCGACAAAATGAATGCCGGCGAGCAAGCTCGCAGCGTCACGTCCAATTGTATTGGCGCCTTGCAGGTGGCAGGTAGCCATGACTCGACACGTATCTCATGATGATAATGTTTGCACCAGTCACATACCTTCGTAATTCATCGACGTCACTTATTAACAAATTTCGCATATGTGAAGCTGGCGAAACGGCCACGAGCGCATCATCAGTGTGGCATGTAGTCGTGTTCTTAGATGACCTGCATGTCGTGATTATCATGTTTAAATGCGTCGTTTATTATGTCATCCGCTTGCGTCGCTTAATACCAAGTTTCGTACATGTGAAGCTAGCAAAACTGCCGCTATTGCATCATGAGTGTACCATGTGATCATGGTGTTACATGCCACGCATCTGATGATTATCATAAGCCAGTATCATATTTTAGTCATTCATTCACTTCCCGTAATACCGAATTTGGTATAAGTAAAGCTAACGAAACGGCCGCCAGCGCATCATGAGCGGGGCATGTAGTCATGTTGTTACACGACACGCATATTATGATTTGCACCAGTTACACACCTTCGTCATCAATTCACGTACTGTAATACCAAATTTGCTTTATGGGACGCTAGCAAAACGACCGCGAGCGCATCATGAGCGTGGCATGTCATCATGTTCTTACTTGACACGCATGTCATGATTTTCATGTCAGAGTCAGTCGCTTGTGTTCGCCATGCAATCATGCCACACCATACCAGTTTTGTAACACGCCTTGTGAACGAAACTACCGCAAAAGCTGCAGGACCTTGAAATGTATATCATGACATTTATGACATAAGTGTCAAGATTCTCATGTTATGACTAGTAAGATATGTTTTTCATACAGTCATGTTATGCCATACCAAGTTTGGTACCGACACCATTATCGAAACGGCCAGGAGAGCTAAAAGTCGTGGGCGGCTAGATAGATACGTAGATAGATAGATAGATAGATAGATAGATAGATAGATAGATAGATAGATAGATAGATAGATAGATAGATAGATAGATGCGCTCAAAGTCGCCGAAACTCGCTAAGGAATGCTTCACATTTAAACTGTGAAGGAAACAAAGGCGTGCACAACTAACAGAAACAAATTCGTGGATTGCGTTGAAGAAGTGGTGTACAGCCGCGGCCACGTCTGTGCGTAGCGCTTGAGCAGCCAGCCTTGCTCTGCGGCGCGACACCTTGCGGCCTAAGTATAGTTATAGCGCGAGATCAGAATGACGACAAAGATACAAGAAGACCACGAGCGCTTGTGTCCTTCTTGTCTGTCATCGTTCTGTTCTCGCGCTAAAACAATCGTCATGTCATACCAACTATCCCGAACTGCCACACTTCCAAGTTACTTTGCGGCCACGTCGTGTGTACAAGAGCATGTACGACCTTATAGATATGCAGGCCTGTTCTGCAAGGGCGACGGTGTTGGAAGCTTTGCTAGTTTAAACAAAGATCCCCGCTGGCTCAGGGCTTCTTGTTCATATCTATTTTATTTCTCAAATTATTTTTCGCGACTTTTTAGGACATATAATCTTCTGGAATCTTGCTAACTTTCTAGAGTCTAACTTATACTTCGCTAAAGCGCAACATTGTTTTAGAAAACAGTGCTCCTGCAAGACACAGCTTGCTTCGTTTACTTATCATCTGCATCAAATCCTGGATCGATCATCTTGCGCTGACAGTATTTTTTAAGATTTTAGCCTCCTAAACGAAAGACTGTGAGAGCACAAGAACAGTGTGCTTAAATAATTGCAAGAACACCAAGATTTTCATAATCAAGTCTGCGGATGCCAGCCGTATTTCCGTGAAACTAAAGTGGTCGCTAGCCACAATAAGCAGATGACACACGTAGTAATTTAGGGGACAAAGATTATCCGCCTCGAGGATGACTGCATCAGTATGGCTTCTTTGGCACTGACGCAGATCAAAAATGATGTGTCTTCGCCCGTAATGAAAGATGCGCTATAGGTGCACTTTTACGTCGGCGTGACTGGTCATTTCAGGTGTACTGATAAAAAGAATATGTAATTCATTTTTTTAGTTTTTCTTTTCTTTCTGTAACCATGAAGCTTAATTGCATAAAAGCATCATGTGTCGATCTAATAAAATAAGTGAAGAGCTTGCGCTTAGATCTGTCAAGTCACTTATCTGAAGTGTTCATCGTTTAAGCAATGCGCAAGAATATAAAATGAAAAAAAAATTGACAGATCCCATGTACAGTGGGAATTGATTATATGCGAAGCACGACTAAGAAATGCTGATATGTCACTTAACGAGGTGGTGGAAAACGATGCCGTACATGATTTCCATATCATGACAATCAAGTTTAGATGTGTAGTTTACGTTCGTCATCTATTCACGTCACCAAACATAGCATGTGTGAAGCTAGCGAAACGACTGCGAGCACGCTATGAGCGTGGTATGTTGACATGTTCTTACATGACACGCGTGTCTGTGTTATCACGTTTGCACCGGTCATATAATTTCGTCATCCGTTGAAGTCACGCAACACCAAATTTGGTATATGTGAAGCTAGCCAAACAGCCGCGAGCGCATCATGAGGGCCAATATACTCCAATGTTGGGTTGAAGCGCACGCACGCTGGGCACAGCGACGCTACAATAGCAAAACGTGAGCACTCTATAGCCTGACGCCAGGTGCGACCGGCGCGACCAGTGCCCGTAGGCGCGGCCCGACGGCCACCGGCGCGAAATGTGACATGCTGCGTTTCGCGCAAATGCGTTACCCAGATAACACTGCGTCACCCTTATTTCCTGACAGAGGTATGCCAGACGCGCTGAAACATGCATTTGTCAACGCAACGCAGCTCTGCGCGCGCTTCCGAGTATGTGGCAGAACCGGCGCCTGGCATGGCAACACTGGCGTGACCTGACGAAATGAACGCCTATGAGAACGCGCACCGCGTCACGTCGAAATGTATTGGCACCTTGATCGTGACATAAAGTTATGTTCTCACATGACAAGCATCTCATGATTATCATGTTTGCACCAGTCGCATATCTTCTCATCCATTCGCGCACCGTAATACCTAACTTGGTACATGTGACGCTAGCGAAACGGGTGTGACTGCATCATGAGCGCGCAACGTAGTCATGTTGTTAAATTACACGCATGTCATGATTTTCATGTTAGGGTCGGTCGCTGGCGTTTGCCATGCAATCATGTCATAGCATACCAGTTTTGCAACATGTTATGTGAAGAAAACCACCGCAAGAGCGGCAGTATCATGAAAAGTTATTCATGATACTCATGACATAGATATCATAATGTTTATGTTATGACCATTCAAATACGTTCTTTATACAGTCATGTTATTACATACCAAGTTTGGTATTGATACCATGATCGAAACGGCCAGGAGAGCAAAAGTCGTGGGCAGCTAGATAGATAGATAGATAGATAGATAGATAGATAGATAGATAGATAGATAGATAGATAGATAGATAGATTGATATGAATGGCTGCGAATTCGCCCAAGCTCTTTTAAGAAGTTAGCCGGACCAAAAGCGGTAATCTGACCTGGACACTGCACGATAAATGAGGTTCAGTGGATAACACTTCCCTAACATCGTCGTTAAGATGACGTAACGGCTCCATGATAGTAGTATGCATGTACTGTTTGTATATTGTATAGCCAGAACTGCAACCACATATAACGTTTCATAACATTACGGTCTACTTGAAAAGTATTTCCAAGACCTGGCACGATTCTGTTGCCGAATACTTGATTGCCACGCAGACTGGTGAATTCGTTTTGTGCTGGGACTATGTATGATATTTATTTTAGGCGTTTATAGATTAATGCTGCCGATGTCAGATTGTAAGGACTAAGCTCCTTCAAGCGGATATAGTTGGCGTTCGTCACGCTCCACAAAATCAAAATTGAAGGACCGGAACAATAATAAGTTCAAAGCATATTCATGAAGTGAATGATGATCAGTGGGGCGAAGCTTCGGAGAGTTTTATATGGGTAACCTTATGACAGTCTGTCTGTCTTTCCATCCGTCTGTTTGTCCGTCCATTCATGTGTCTGTGTGTTTTTTATCGAAACATTTCAAACGGATGAATGAATGTATCCAGCTGCGCTCTTTAGGTCAAGCGGTGGCTCAAGCCACTTAGCCATAACGTTTAGTAATACCACAAGTGTTTTAAGGATGGAATTTCACTCGCGCTTTGATTGTAGCCAACAATCGGTTAGCCACCCTTTGATTATTTCTACCCGCTCAAGGTCTATTTTGCCTTCACTGTCGCTAAACCACAGTGCTTTCAAAAATTCGGTATCATTATCTTTGACTATAGGGTGGAGCCCTTTAAAGAACATTATCAAATGTTCAGCCGTTTCCTCCTCCTCTCCACACGCATTTCATACCGTGGCTGTGCATTCTTATTTTGCTTGGTGTGTCTTGGTCCGCAATGCTCCAGTTCTAGCCTTAAACAGCAGAGAACTGCCCCGAGAATCATCGTAGATAGTTTCTTTTGCCATTTCGTGCTTGAAAGTTCGGTAGGGCTCCAGGGATGATTTGGTAGGCATTCCTATCTTCCACATGTCCCTCTCTGTTTCCTTCACCTTCTTCCTAACCAACGTTTCCTTTTGGATTGGTATTCTTCTGTTGTCTAAATACTTGCTTGATTATTTTCGAGTTCGCTTCCTCCATTTAGTATCAACATTATGCATGTAAAAGTAGTTGAGAACTTTCCTAGTGTAACGCTCCTCTGCTATTTTTCTCAATCACTCCTCAGATTATATCTTGCTGCAAGCTTCCCTGCACTTAAACGATATTCATCCAATGTCACCCTGTACCACATCATTTGGGGTATTCCCGTGTGCTCCCATAGCAAGTCTACCTATGCCAAGTTGTTTCCTATGCAAACTTGCTTGAACTTCAGATTTCACGCACAAGACCGCATTGCCTAACGTCCAACCCGGAAGCATGACACATTCGTAACTCCTCTCACAACGTCATACCAATTGCACTTCCACAGTACCTTATTTTTCATTGCTACTGCATTCCTGTTACTCTTAGTCATTACCTATCTTTCGTGCCCCCTCAAGAACTCAGCCGCGTTATTTATCCATATGCCCTAATATTTGAATTTATCCGCTATTTCTAGCGTACCTTTCTGTATCTTATGCTAACTGCCTTTGTCGTAATTAAAAGCTATTATTGCCACTTTTTCCCAGCTGAACTTCAAATTCAACCTATCTCTTTCATTACCACAGATGTCTATCAATCCCTGCAGATATTCATTGTTGTCGGCTAATAATACTGCATATTCTGCATACATCAATGCTGGTAATGACTGTTCAATGCAGTTTCCTTGCTTGGCGAAAGAGAGGCTGAAGCCGAGTCTACTTGCCTCTAATTCAGCTTTTAATCCTTGTATACAGCATAAAAAACAGAGGTGACAAGGACGTTCCTCTCGAAGCCCGCATTGTATCTTCATAGGTTCAGATACCCATTCTCCCATTTCATAACTACCTTGTTACCTTTAGAGCCATCCTATAGAAGAT
The DNA here is from genome assembly GCF_043290135.1 of Rhipicephalus microplus. NCBI lineage: Eukaryota > Metazoa > Arthropoda > Arachnida > Ixodida > Ixodidae > Rhipicephalus > Rhipicephalus microplus. The sequence goes on from NW_027464589.1 coordinate 12,599,241, forward strand.
TAGTCATTCCATCTTCCAAATCTAGTATGTCCAGTATTCCCCACAAGTCTTCTTAAATCACACTTTCGTGATTTCCCTTGATATCTAGAAATGCCAGCCACTGGGACCTGTGTTCCTTTTGCCCTATTTGAATACATTGCATCAATGGAAACAGATTGGACTCTAACCTACTTAGTTCACGGAATCCATGTTGTAGTTCTCCCAGCACAACCTCGCTTTGCATCCATGTCTGCAGCCTTTACTATCTGCATAACCAGCCTGTAAACTACTGATGTCACTGTCATAGGATGGTAGTTGTTTGTATTGGCTTCGTCCTCCTTTCGAATATATATCATGCTCATCCAGCTTAGTTTCCACCGATTGGGGCCTTCACCATCCATAATTGCTTTGCTCGCTGCCTCTCTTAATGCTTGCTTAGAGTTCGGTCCTAGTTTCTTTATTATCGTATTTGAGATGCCGTCAGGGCCTGTTGGTGTGCTATTAGAAATCCTTTTCTTGGCCCTTTCCCGCTTTCGTGGTCCCAGTGGAGCCACTGCACTACCTACCTCAAAGCCGTTCTCTAGACTCCTCTGCCATATCTCTTTCTTTGCGTCGACAACCGCTCTTTACAGGCTGCCGTTACGTACCAGTACCTTCGGCATCGTGCATATCTGTACCTGTACCTGGGGCGAAACGGCGCGCATGCCATTGACCCCTTTAAGTGTGGTCGCTATTCCTGTGAGATCTTTATTTGGGACATCATTTAAATCAGCCGCAATTATCACGAGCTTTCGTCCATCAGCTTTAGTTGTGAGTTACGCGCTTGCTTGCCCCAGGACTCTTTTCAGCTTACGTCCTGGGAACGTCCCGACTTAAACTCACTTGTCGCCTCTTACCCTCTCTTTGATTGCTTCTGCGCATCGATTTAAATTGGAGTCCCCGGCGGCGTATTTGGAATCACTGGCCCCACATCACACGAAAGAGAGAAAAGAAAGAGTGCGAGAAGGATGCCAGCGCCAGCGTCAAGATTGCTCGTGCGCTATAGGTTTCTCTCTGTAGGTGACGTTCGCGCGTGCAGGTGACGTCAGGTGACGCACGCACGTGCCCGCGGTCGAATGTGCGGAGTTTTCACGGCTGTTACACCGCACGGAAGCACCCACAACCTCCTGCCACACTCGTGCTCTACCTTTTCCTTCTGCCTTTCAGCGTCCCTCTTTCCGTCTCCCTGTAAGAGGTGAGCTGAACTGTGCAACCCACAAAAATTGCAGAAGAGTAACTGTTTTTTTATTCAATCAACCACTACATCATACGCGCTCTCCTGGCGTGGTCGACACTTATGTGCGAATTAAAGTATATATATTATATATATATATAAATATAATATATATATATATATATATATATATATATATAAATATATATATATATATATATATAAATATATATATATATATATATATATATATATATATATATATATATATATATATATATATATATATATACAGTATAAAAAGAGGTCGACAAACGTGCGAAAAAACACTAGTTTTACTAACGTTTCGGCAGGTGGGCCTGCCTTCGTCGGAGTGAATGGTTACACATGGCACACAGGGCACATATATAAGCCGCTTCTTTGCGTATCACACGGCTAAGTCATTATCAGTAGTATAGGAAACAAGATTATATATCACCAAAGGTACGTGGCTATAGTGTATATACAGCTGAAAACGCGTATCATTATACAATAGTGAATTGGCACGTATTAGATACCCTACAACTAGTGTGGAATGAAACAGGTCAGCAAAATAACAAACTGCGCACGCAGTAGCTCACTCGGTCATACGTTCTGCGGGATAAACACAGCCTAAAAACATTCAGTAAGCCTTTAAAAAAGAAAAAGAAGTTTAGAGAGATAAACAAAATCACAAAGCAGGCAGAGCAAAATGAATGCAAGTAAATGATGAAGTGACAAAGGCCACCTACATTATGTAGGTAATATTTGACAATAGGCCAACATCGTGCGAAGAATATACACTTGTCAGTAAAACAAAAAAAGGCGATTTACTAAGGCAATATGCAAGTAAGCGTACCCGGGCTCTCGTTCATGCCGGCAGATAGTGTTTTGAATTTATGAATTAAAAATGACTCTTTTACTTCGCGTTCATGGTGTGATTTAAAACCCGATTCCAGTATTGTAGCTTTCATGTTACTGAATGAATGACCTGCCTCGGTGACATGCCTTGAAATCGGTAAGTTAGGAAGGGCATGCACATGAGCTTTATGATTATTGAAACGGTATCGAAAAGCAGTTTCAGTATGACCTATGTATTGTACATGACAGATTGAGCATTCTAGCAAATATACGACATTTGCAGTATCACAAGTAAAACTGCCCTTAATTTTGAACTTGAAGTTCGTCGCAGTACTGGCTGCCAGTGTTGTTGTCGTCATGTGTGCGCACACTTTACAGCGGGGCTTTTTACAAGGACGGCAACCAAGCGCCTGGTCGTTATTGCTCTGTCTGGTTTTAGAGGAAGTTAATAAATCTCGCAAATTTCTGCCTCGTCTGTACACAACACGTAGTGGTTCTGGAAACGCTTTTGCAAGGCGTTCGCTCTGCATAAGTATGTTGTGGTGTTTACGGAAAATTGATGCTACGTTAGGTGCCGATGCGTTATGGGTTAAAACCAGGTTAACCTGTGAATGACTTTTAGGATTTTTCTTGGGGATGCAGAGTGTTGTACGGTCTTGTGCGTCGGCACGCCTTACTGCGTCATCGACTAACTTGGGCGGATATTTCTGTTTAAGAAGTGCAGTGCGTAGCTGGTTACAGTTATTATCAAAGTCAGATTGCTCAGAGCAAATTCTCTTAAAGCGTAAGGCCTGGCTGTAAGGTATGCTGGATTTGCAGTGCCTTTTGTGGCTGCTTTGAAAGTGTAAATACCTCTGTCTATCAGTCGGCTTGCGGTACAGTTTAGTGCTCAATTTTGCATTATCGAGACAAACGGTTACATCGAGAAAGTTAATGGTCTCTGGTGAATATGTGTGCGAAAAGGATATGGAAGGGTGAGCATTATCAAAGTCCGAAATAAAAGACAAAAGTTCCTCCTCTCCATGTGGCCAAATCATGAAAATGTCGTCAATAAATCTTTTATAATAAAAAGGTTTTAGCGAACGACCCAACAAGAATTTGTTCTCAAGGGATCCCATAAATATATTTGCATAGCTTGGCCCGATCTTAGTACCCATAGACGTACCACTTACTTGAACATAATGCACTCCATTGAATTCAAAGTTGTTGTACTGAAGAATCATTTCAAGCAGTATAGCTATAGTCGAGCTATCAATGGACTTGTCGAGAGCGGAGTGATCGTAAGCCTCAACCACGGACCTTATACCATCCAAGTGCGGTATGCTTGTGTAGAGAGACGCAACATCGAGAGTTACAAGAAGAGCGTTGTTAGGTATAATAAGGTTGGCAATATCAGAAAGGAAGTCGTTAGTATCTCGCAGAAATGACTGGAACGTAGGGGGTATCTGGTTTATCAGGCTATCTACGTAACGCGACAAGTTTTCTGTTACGGTACCTATGCCGGAAACAATTGGGCGACCAGGATTGTTGTGTTTGTGGATTTTCGGCAACAAATAGAATCTACCAGCTGCCGGACTAAGAGGGATTAGAGAAGCTGCCCTATCATTTAGTTTTTTCTCCTTTATTAGTTTTCTTATTGTGCCATCTAATATCGCTTTGTAATCCTCAGTCGGATCGGCCTCGAGTCGCTTATAAAACGACCTATCATCAAGTTGCCTGTTCGCTTCAGCAATATATTTGGTCGTGTCCATGACAACGATGGCACCTCCTTTGTCCGCAGGTTTTATTGTGATGTCGGTGCGTTTGCCAAGGTTTGCTATAGCTTTTCTTTCTAGGGTCGATAGGTTTCGACGAAAGGACTGGGGTTCATTATAAGCTTGAATGATATCTCGCTGCACTGCTTTAATAAATATGTCCAAGTGTTTGTCACGTTGTGACCCCGGTGTCCAACGTTTAGCCGAGGGTAAAGCGGTTGGATCGTCGGCGGGAGTCGGCTGATCGAAGAAATATTCGCGTAGTCTCATATTTCGTGCGAAGTTGTCTAAATCTTTGTATAACTGAAATTCATTATAGTTACCACTTGCTGGACAGAAGCTTAAACCACGGGATAAAAGACTAAGTTCTTCTTTAGATAAGATAGCAGTTGAAATATTAATAATGTTGTCGGGTGCAGGTTTACATGTTCTTTCCTTGGCCGAAGATGGAGGTGTTGAGTTTCGAAGTTTTACACCATCTCTGAGCAATTTTTTGCGTTTCTGTGCGTTAAGCTTGGAACGTTTCTTTTGCTCATATGCTCTTAGGTCGATGATTCCTCTGGAGAAAGGCTAAACTGATCGAGTAGTTGGCGCTCCCTGTTTATCAGCGATTTCACGGAAGATCGATAATGGTTTAATACAATGTGTACTAGCTCAAGTGAGGCGTTCTTTAAGGTGTCAAACCACTTCCTCGCGTTGCATTTCGATAGCTTTGATGTTGCTGGCTGTAGACAGAGACTTAAACCTCTAGGCGGAATGGAAGCCGCTAAATATGCTTCTAGAGTAGACACATGTAGCTCGTAACGGACACGTTTCTCGACAGACTTCCTAATTATTTGAAACTGCTTAGAACACTTTGAACTCAGGATACTATTCGACAATGAGTGCTGTAGTCAATTATTCGGTTTTCTTTTTAAAACGTCTGAATATTTGCGTCGAAGTGGGTACCTGGAGCCCGTAAGGGAAACTGCCGTCTTTCGTGGGTCTTGTGGAGCCAAGCTGGCTGATGTTCCTGGTGCGGAATTCCTCTGGGCAGAGCAGGAGTAGCACTTCTCGTTCCGGGGCACACAAGGATGATCCGCTGACCGCTGGTTGGCGGACGCTGTAGGCGTTGATTCGGCGAGCATGGCATTGCAGCGTGGCTCCTTCAAGGTGGGTTCGTTGCGAGAAGAACTTGCATGACCCTGGATGCTTTTGGTCGGCCGGATAGCCCCAGGTTGTCTTTTGCGGGTCTTGGCGGTTTCTGGCGTAGTCCGGTGGCTTCTTTGTGGGGTAAGCCCCCGAAGGTGCTGGGGCGAAGATACAGCATCGCCCCAACCATTTGAAGTTGCTTCACTTGGGGAGTCGAAGCAAAGCTGGCGTATGTGACTTGCCATCAGCGCGACGCCCTCAAAGCTCACGTGCAGTCCATCGGCTGCCAGTACTCGTCCAGGTGGCAGCCATTCGAACATGTGGTCAAGAAAAGACAAATCCCTAGAGCGTTCGCAGAAACTTCGTAATAGGCTGTTGAAATGGCTTGCTTCGCGGTTGAAACGATGGACAAATACTTGGTTATTATTTCTGCGACGTTGATTCGTGGCCCTTGGCAAGACAAGCGTGGCGTACAGACGGCTTATTTCGGGTCGCTCTTCACGGATTTGGTGTAGAAGGTTGCGATAACAACGAAAGGTTGCTTGAGCACTTCTTTTTGCCAAGTCGTTGCTCCCGACGTGTAGAACCAGAGTTCTTGTCGACGAAGGAACTAGGTCAAGCAGTGAAGGAACATCCCTGACCAAAGCGCCCGACTGCGTTATGAACGCCGGTGTTCCTTGTAGCAGGGGGTCGAAGTATTGAAACAGGTACTTTGTCTGTGAATCACCCAAAATAGCCGTGGTTATTCCGAACTTGGGATACTTCCAGGTGGTGCATTTCGACGTTGTCTTCCGGATATCCATAGCAGGAAAATATGGTGGGGTGATATTCAATGGATCCGGTGGAAAATGCAGTATAAAAAGAGGTCGACAAACGTGCGAAAAAACACTAGTTTTACTAACGTTTCGGCAGGTGGGCCTGCCTTCGTCGGAGTGAATGGTTACACATGGCACACAGGGCACATATATAAGCCGCTTCTTTGCGTATCACACGGCTAAGTCATTATCAGTAGTATAGGAAACAAGATTATATATCACCAAAGGTACGTGGCTATAGTGTATATACAGCTGAAAACGCGTATCATTATACAATAGTGAATTGGCACGTATTAGATACCCTACAACTAGTGTGGAATGAAACAGGTCAGCAAAATAACAAACTGCGCACGCAGTAGCTCACTCGGTCATACGTTCTGCGGGATAAACACAGCCTAAAAACATTCAGTAAGCCTTTAAAAAAGAAAAAGAAGTTTAGAGAGATAAACAAAATCACAAAGCAGGCAGAGCAAAATGAATGCAAGTAAATGATGAAGTGACAAAGGCCACCTACATTATGTAGGTAATATTTGACAATAGGCCAACATCGTGCGAAGAATATACACTTGTCAGTAAAACAAAAAAAAGGCGATTTACTAAGGCAATATGCAAGTAAGCGTACCGGGGCTCTCGTTCATGCCGGCAGATAGTGTTTTGAATTTATGAATTAAAAATGACTCTTTTACTTTGCGTTCATGGTGTGATTTAAAACCCGATTCCAGTATTGTAGCTTTCATGTTACTGAATGAATGACCTGCCTCGGTGACATGCCTTGAAATCGGTAAGTTAGGAAGGGCATGCACATGAGCTTTATGATTATTGAAACGGTATCGAAAAGCAGTTTCAGTATGACCTATGTATTGTACATGACAGATTGAGCATTCTAGCAAATATACGACATTTGCAGTATCACAAGTAAAACTGCCCTTAATTTTGAACTTGAAGTTCGTCGCAGTACTGGCTGCCAGTGTTGTTGTCGTCATGTGTGCGCACACTTTACAGCGGGGCTTTTTACAAGGACGGCAACCAAGCGCCTGGTCGTTATTGCTCTGTCTGGTTTTAGAGGAAGTTAATAAATCTCGCAAATTTCTGCCTCGTCTGTACACAACACGTAGTGGTTCTGGAAACGCTTTTGCAAGGCGTTCGCTCTGCATAAGTATGTTGTGGTGTTTACGGAAAATTGATGCTACGTTAGGTGCCGATGCGTTATGGGTTAAAACCAGGTTAACCTGTGAATGACTTTTAGGATTTTTCTTGGGGATGCAGAGTGTTGTACGGTCTTGTGCGTCGGCACGCCTTACTGCGTCATCGACTAACTTGGGCGGATATTTCTGTTTAAGAAGTGCAGTGCGTAGCTGGTTACAGTTATTATCAAAGTCAGATTGCTCAGAGCAAATTCTCTTAAAGCGTAAGGCCTGGCTGTAAGGTATGCTGGATTTGCAGTGCCTTTTGTGGCTGCTTTGAAAGTGTAAATACCTCTGTCTATCAGTCGGCTTGCGGTACAGTTTAGTGCTCAATTTTGCATTATCGAGACAAACGGTTACATCGAGAAAGTTAATGGTCTCTGGTGAATATGTGTGCGAAAAGGATATGGAAGGGTGAGCATTATCAAAGTCCGAAATAAAAGACAAAAGTTCCTCCTCTCCATGTGGCCAAATCATGAAAATGTCGTCAATAAATCTTTTATAATAAAAAGGTTTTAGCGAACGACCCAACAAGAATTTGTTCTCAAGGGATCCCATAAATATATTTGCATAGCTTGGCCCGATCTTAGTACCCATAGACGTACCACTTACTTGAACATAATGCACTCCATTGAATTCAAAGTTGTTGTACTGAAGAATCATTTCAAGCAGTATAGCTATAGTCGAGCTATCAATGGACTTGTCGAGAGCGGAGTGATCGTAAGCCTCAACCACGGACCTTATACCATCCAAGTGCGGTATGCTTGTGTAGAGAGACGCAACATCGAGAGTTACAAGAAGAGCGTTGTTAGGCATAATAAGGTTGGCAATATCAGAAAGGAAGTCGTTAGTATCTCGCAGAAATGACTGGAACGTAGGGGGTATCTGGTTTATCAGGCTATCTACGTAACGCGACAAGTTTTCTGTTACGGTACCTATGCCGGAAACAATTGGGCGACCAGGATTGTTGTGTTTGTGGATTTTCGGCAACAAATAGAATCTACCAGCTGCCGGACTAAGAGGGATTAGAGAAGCTGCCCTATCATTTAGTTTTTTCTCCTTTATTAGTTTTCTTATTGTGCCGTCTAATATCGCTTTGTAATCCTCAGTCGGATCGGCCTCGAGTCGCTTATAAAACGACCTATCATCAAGTTGCCTGTTCGCTTCAGCAATATATTTGGTCGTGTCCATGACAACGATGGCACCTCCTTTGTCCGCAGGTTTTATTGTGATGTCGGTGCGTTTGCCAAGGTTTGCTATAGCTTTTCTTTCTAGGGTCGATAGGTTTCGACGAAAGGACTGGGGTTCATTATAAGCTTGAATGATATCTCGCTGCACTGCTTTAATAAATATGTCCAAGTGTTTGTCACGTTGTGACCCCGGTGTCCAACGTTTAGCCGAGGGTAAAGCGGTTGGATCGTCGGCGGGAGTCGGCTGATCGAAGAAATATTCGCGTAGTCTCATATTTCGTGCGAAGTTGTCTAAATCTTTGTATAACTGAAATTCATTATAGTTACCACTTGCTGGACAGAAGCTTAAACCACGGGATAAAAGACTAAGTTCTTCTTTAGATAAGATAGCAGTTGAAATATTAATAATGTTGTCGGGTGCAGGTTTACATGTTCTTTCCTTGGCCGAAGATGGAGGTGTTGAGTTTCGAAGTTTTACACCATCTCTGAGCAATTTTTTGCGTTTCTGTGCGTTAAGCTTGGAACGTTTCTTTTGCTCATATGCTCTTAGGGACGATGATTCCTCTGGAGAAAGGCTAAACTGATCGAGTAGTTGGCGCTCCCTGTTTATCAGCGATTTCACGGAAGATCGATAATGGTTTAATACAATGTGTACTAGCTCAAGTGAGGCGTTCTTTAAGGTGTCAAACCACTTCCTCGCGTTGCATTTCGATAGCTTTGATGTTGCTGGCTGTAGACAGAGACTTAAACCTCTAGGCGGAATGGAAGCCGCTAAATATGCTTCTAGAGTAGACACATGTAGCTCGTAACGGACACGTTTCTCGACAGACTTCCTAATTATTTGAAACTGCTTAGAACACTTTGAACTCAGGATACTATTCGACAATGAGTGCTGTAGTCAATTATTCGGTTTTCTTTTTAAAACGTCTGAATATTTGCGTCGAAGTGGGTACCTGGAGCCCGTAAGGGAAACTGCCGTCTTTCGTGGGTCTTGTGGAGCCAAGCTGGCTGATGTTCCTGGTGCGGAATTCCTCTGGGCAGAGCAGGAGTAGCACTTCTCGTTCCGGGGCACACAAGGATGATCCGCTGACCGCTGGTTGGCGGACGCTGTAGGCGTTGATTCGGCGAGCATGGCATTGCAGCGTGGCTCCTTCAAGGTGGGTTCGTTGCGAGAAGAACTTGCATGACCCTGGATGCTTTTGGTCGGCCGGATAGCCCCAGGTTGTCTTTTGCGGGTCTTGGCGGTTTCTGGCGTAGTCCGGTGGCTTCTTTGTGGGGTAAGCCCCCGAAGGTGCTGGGGCGAAGATACAGCATCGCCCCAACCATTTGAAGTTGCTTCACTTGGGGAGTCGAAGCAAAGCTGGCGTATGTGACTTGCCATCAGCGCGACGCCCTCAAAGCTCACGTGCAGTCCATCGGCTGCCAGTACTCGTCCAGGTGGCAGCCATTCGAACATGTGGTCCAGAAAAGACAAATCCCTAGAGCGTTCGCAGAAACTTCGTAATAGGCTGTTGAAATGGCTTGCTTCGCGGTTGAAACGATGGACAAATACATGGTTATTATTTCTGCGACGTTGATTCGTGGCCCTTGGCAAGACAAGCGTGGCGTACAGACGGCTTATTTCGGGTCGCTCTTCACGGATTTGGTGTAGAAGGTTGCGATAACAACGAAAGGTTGCTTGAGCACTTCTTTTTGCCAAGTCGTTGCTCCCGACGTGTAGAACCAGAGTTCTTGTCGACGAAGGAACTAGGTCAAGCAGTGAAGGAACATCCCTGACCAAAGCGCCCGACTGCGTTATGAACGCCGGTGTTCCTTGTAGCAGGGGGTCGAAGTATTGAAACAGGTACTTTGTCTGTGAATCACCCAAAATAGCCGTGGTTATTCCGAACTTGGGATACTTCCAGGTGGTGCATTTCGACGTTGTCTTCCGGATATCCATAGCAGGAAAATATGGTGGGGTGATATTCAATGGATCCGGTGGAAAATGCAGTATAAAAAGAGGTCGACAAACGTGCGAAAAAACACTAGTTTTACTAACGTTTCGGCAGGTGGGCCTGCCTTCGTCGGAGTGAATGGTTACACATGGCACACAGGGCACATATATAAGCCGCTTCTTTGCGTATCACACGGCTAAGTCATTATCAGTAGTATAGGAAACAAGATTATATATCACCAAAGGTACGTGGCTATAGTGTATATACAGCTGAAAACGCGTATCATTATACAATAGTGAATTGGCACGTATTAGATACCCTACAACTAGTGTGGAATGAAACAGGTCAGCAAAATAACAAACTGCGCACGCAGTAGCTCACTCGGTCATACGTTCTGCGGGATAAACACAGCCTAAAAACATTCAGTAAGCCTTTAAAAAAGAAAAAGAAGTTTAGAGAGATAAACAAAATCACAAAGCAGGCAGAGCAAAATGAATGCAAGTAAATGATGAAGTGACAAAGGCCACCTACATTATGTAGGTAATATTTGACAATAGGCCAACATCGTGCGAAGAATATACACTTGTCAGTAAAACAAAAAAAAGGCGATTTACTAAGGCAATATGCAAGTAAGCGTACCCGGGCTCTCGTTCATGCCGGCAGATAGTGTTTTGAATTTATGAATTAAAAATGACTCTTTTACTTCGCGTTCATGGTGTGATTTAAAACCCGATTCCAGTATTGTAGCTTTCATGTTACTGAATGAATGACCTGCCTCGGTGACATGCCTTGAAATCGGTAAGTTAGGAAGGGCATGCACATGAGCTTTATGATTATTGAAACGGTATCGAAAAGCAGTTTCAGTATGACCTATGTATTGTACATGACAGATTGAGCATTCTAGCAAATATACGACATTTGCAGTATCACAAGTAAAACTGCCCTTAATTTTGAACTTGAAGTTCGTCGCAGTACTGGCTGCCAGTGTTGTTGTCGTCATGTGTGCGCACACTTTACAGCGGGGCTTTTTACAAGGACGGCAACCAAGCGCCTGGTCGTTATTGCTCTGTCTGGTTTTAGAGGAAGTTAATAAATCTCGCAAATTTCTGCCTCGTCTGTACACAACACGTAGTGGTTCTGGAAACGCTTTTGCAAGGCGTTCGCTCTGCATAAGTATGTTGTGGTGTTTACGGAAAATTGATGCTACGTTAGGTGCCGATGCGTTATGGGTTAAAACCAGGTTAACCTGTGAATGACTTTTAGGATTTTTCTTGGGGATGCAGAGTGTTGTACGGTCTTGTGCGTCGGCACGCCTTACTGCGTCATCGACTAACTTGGGCGGATATTTCTGTTTAAGAAGTGCAGTGCGTAGCTGGTTACAGTTATTATCAAAGTCAGATTGCTCAGAGCAAATTCTCTTAAAGCGTAAGGCCTGGCTGTAAGGTATGCTGGATTTGCAGTGCCTTTTGTGGCTGCTTTGAAAGTGTAAATACCTCTGTCTATCAGTCGGCTTGCGGTACAGTTTAGTGCTCAATTTTGCATTATCGAGACAAACGGTTACATCGAGAAAGTTAATGGTCTCTGGTGAATATGTGTGCGAAAAGGATATGGAAGGGTGAGCATTATCAAAGTCCGAAATAAAAGACAAAAGTTCCTCCTCTCCATGTGGCCAAATCATGAAAATGTCGTCAATAAATCTTTTATAATAAAAAGGTTTTAGCGAACGACCCAACAAGAATTTGTTCTCAAGGGATCCCATAAATATATTTGCATAGCTTGGCCCGATCTTAGTACCCATAGACGTACCACTTACTTGAACATAATGCACTCCATTGAATTCAAAGTTGTTGTACTGAAGAATCATTTCAAGCAGTATAGCTATAGTCGAGCTATCAATGGACTTGTCGAGAGCGGAGTGATCGTAAGCCTCAACCACGGACCTTATACCATCCAAGTGCGGTATGCTTGTGTAGAGAGACGCAACATCGAGAGTTACAAGAAGAGCGTTGTTAGGTATAATAAGGTTGGCAATATCAGAAAGGAAGTCGTTAGTATCTCGCAGAAATGACTGGAACGTAGGGGGTATCTGGTTTATCAGGCTATCTACGTAACGCGACAAGTTTTCTGTTACGGTACCTATGCCGGAAACAATTGGGCGACCAGGATTGTTGTGTTTGTGGATTTTCGGCAACAAATAGAATCTACCAGCTGCCGGACTAAGAGGGATTAGAGAAGCTGCCCTATCATTTAGTTTTTTCTCCTTTATTAGTTTTCTTATTGTGCCGTCTAATATCGCTTTGTAATCCTCAGTCGGATCGGCCTCGAGTCGCTTATAAAACGACCTATCATCAAGTTGCCTGTTCGCTTCAGCAATATATTTGGTCGTGTCCATGACAACGATGGCACCTCCTTTGTCCGCAGGTTTTATTGTGATGTCGGTGCGTTTGCCAAGGTTTGCTATAGCTTTTCTTTCTAGGGTCGATAGGTTTCGACGAAAGGACTGGGGTTCATTATAAGCTTGAATGATATCTCGCTGCACTGCTTTAATAAATATGTCCAAGTGTTTGTCACGTTGTGACCCCGGTGTCCAACGTTTAGCCGAGGGTAAAGCGGTTGGATCGTCGGCGGGAGTCGGCTGATCGAAGAAATATTCGCGTAGTCTCATATTTCGTGCGAAGTTGTCTAAATCTTTGTATAACTGAAATTCATTATAGTTACCACTTGCTGGACAGAAGCTTAAACCACGGGATAAAAGACTAAGTTCTTCTTGAAATAAGATAGCAGTTGAAATATTAATAATGTTGTCGGGTGCAGGTTTACATGTTCTTTCCTTGGCCGAAGATGGAGGTGTTGAGTTTCGAAGTTTTACACCATCTCTGAGCAATTTTTTGCGTTTCTGTGCGTTAAGCTTGGAACGTTTCTTTTGCTCATATGCTCTTAGGGACGATGATTCCTCTGGAGAAAGGCTAAACTGATCGAGTAGTTGGCGCTCCCTGTTTATCAGCGATTTCACGGAAGATCGATAATGGTTTAATACAATGTGTACTAGCTCAAGTGAGGCGTTCTTTAAGGTGTCAAACCACTTCCTCGCGTTGCATTTCGATAGCTTTGATGTTGCTGGCTGTAGACAGAGACTTAAACCTCTAGGCGGAATGGAAGCCGCTAAATATGCTTCTAGAGTAGACACATGTAGCTCGTAACGGACACGTTTCTCGACAGACTTCCTAATTATTTGAAACTGCTTAGAACACTTTGAACTCAGGATACTATTCGACAATGAGTGCTGTAGTCAATTATTCGGTTTTCTTTTTAAAACGTCTGAATATTTGCGTCGAAGTGGGTACCTGGAGCCCGTAAGGGAAACTGCCGTCTTTCGTGGGTCTTGTGGAGCCAAGCTGGCTGATGTTCCTGGTGCGGAATTCCTCTGGGCAGAGCAGGAGTAGCACTTCTCGTTCCGGGGCACACAAGGATGATCCGCTGACCGCTGGTTGGCGGACGCTGTAGGCGTTGATTCGGCGAGCATGGCATTGCAGCGTGGCTCCTTCAAGGTGGGTTCGTTGCGAGAAGAACTTGCATGACCCTGGATGCTTTTGGTCGGCCGGATAGCCCCAGGTTGTCTTTTGCGGGTCTTGGCGGTTTCTGGCGTAGTCCGGTGGCTTCTTTGTGGGGTAAGCCCCCGAAGGTGCTGGGGCGAAGATACAGCATCGCCCCAACCATTTGAAGTTGCTTCACTTGGGGAGTCGAAGCAAAGCTGGCGTATGTGACTTGCCATCAGCGCGACGCCCTCAAAGCTCACGTGCAGTCCATCGGCTGCCAGTACTCGTCCAGGTGTACCGGATCATGATATTCAATGGATCCAGTACCGGATCCATTGAATATCACCCCACCATATTTTCCTGCTATGGATATCCGGAAGACAACGTCGAAATGCACCACCTGGAAGTATCCCAAGTTCGGAATAACCACGGCTATTTTGGGTGATTCACAGACAAAGTACCTGTTTCAATACTTCGACCCCCTGCTACAAGGAACACCGGCGTTCATAACGCAGTCGGGCGCTTTGGTCAGGGATGTTCCTTCACTGCTTGACCTAGTTCCTTCGTCGACAAGAACTCTGGTTCTACACGTCGGGAGCAACGACTTGGCAAAAAGAAGTGCTCAAGCAACCTTTCGTTGTTATCGCAACCTTCTACACCAAATCCGTGAAGAGCGACCCGAAATAAGCCGTCTGTACGCCACGCTTGTCTTGCCAAGGGCCACGAATCAACGTCGCAGAAATAATAACCAAGTATTTGTCCATCGTTTCAACCGCGAAGCAAGCCATTTCAACAGCCTATTACGAAGTTTCTGCGAACGCTCTAGGGATTTGTCTTTTCTGGACCACATGTTCGAATGGCTGCCACCTGGACGAGTACTGGCAGCCGATGGACTGCACGTGAGCTTTGAGGGCGTCGCGCTGATGGCAAGTCACATACGCCAGCTTTGCTTCGACTCCCCAAGTGAAGCAACTTCAAATGGTTGGGGCGATGCTGTATCTTCGCCCCAGCACCTTCGGGGGCTTACCCCACAAAGAAGCCACCGGACTACGCCAGAAACCGCCAAGACCCGCAAAAGACAACCTGGGGCTATCCGGCCGACCAAAAGCATCCAGGGTCATGCAAGTTCTTCTCGCAACGAACCCACCTTGAAGGAGCCACGCTGCAATGCCATGCTCGCCGAATCAACGCCTACAGCGTCCGCCAACCAGCGGTCAGCGGATCATCCTTGTGTGCCCCGGAACGAGAAGTGCTACTCCTGCTCTGCCCAGAGGAATTCCGCACCAGGAATATCAGCCAGCTTGGCTCCACAAGACCCACGAAAGACGGCAGTTTCCCTTACGGGCTCCAGGTACCCACTTCGACGCAAATATTCAGACGTTTTAAAAAGAAAACCGAATAATTGACTACAGCACTCATTGTCGAATAGTATCCTGAGTTCAAAGTGTTCTAAGCAGTTTCAAATAATTAGGAAGTCTGTCGAGAAACGTGTCCGTTACGAGCTACATGTGTCTACTCTAGAAGCATATTTAGCGGCTTCCATTCCGCCTAGAGGTTTAAGTCTCTGTCTACAGCCAGCAACATCAAAGCTATCGAAATGCAACGCGAGGAAGTGGTTTGACACCTTAAAGAACGCCTCACTTGAGCTAGTACACATTGTATTAAACCATTATCGATCTTCCGTGAAATCGCTGATAAACAGGGAGCGCCAACTACTCGATCAGTTTAGCCTTTCTCCAGAGGAATCATCGTCCCTAAGAGCATATGAGCAAAAGAAACGTTCCAAGCTTAACGCACAGAAACGCAAAAAATTGCTCAGAGATGGTGTAAAACTTCGAAACTCAACACCTCCATCTTCGGCCAAGGAAAGAACATGTAAACCTGCACCCGACAACATTATTAATATTTCAACTGCTATCTTATTTAAAGAAGAACTTAGTCTTTTATCCCGTGGTTTAAGCTTCTGTCCAGCAAGTGGTAACTATAATGAATTTCAGTTATACAAAGATTTAGACAACTTCGCACGAAATATGAGACTACGCGAATATTTCTTCGATCAGCCGACTCCCGCCGACGATCCAACCGCTTTACCCTCGGCTAAACGTTGGACACCGGGGTCACAACGTGACAAACACTTGGACATATTTATTAAAGCAGTGCAGCGAGATATCATTCAAGCTTATAATGAACCCCAGTCCTTTCGTCGAAACCTATCGACCCTAGAAAGAAAAGCTATAGCAAACCTTGGCAAACGCACCGACATCACAATAAAACCTGCGGACAAAGGAGGTGCCATCGTTGTCATGGACACGACCAAATATATTGCTGAAGCGAACAGGCAACTTGATGATAGGTCGTTTTATAAGCGACTCGAGGCCGATCCGACTGAGGATTACAAAGCGATATTAGACGGCACAATAAGAAAACTAATAAAGGAGAAAAAACTAAATGATAGGGCAGCTTCTCTAATCCCTCTTAGTCCGGCAGCTGGTAGATTCTATTTGTTGCCGAAAATCCACAAACACAACAATCCTGGTCGCCCAATTGTTTCCGGCATAGGTACCGTAACAGAAAACTTGTCGCGTTACGTAGATAGCCTGATAAACCAGATACCCCCTACGTTCCAGTCATTTCTGCGAGATACTAACGACTTCCTTTCTGATATTGCCAACCTTATTATACCTAACAACGCTCTTCTTGTAACTCTCGATGTTGCGTCTCTCTACACAAGCATACCGCACTTGGATGGTATAAGGTCCGTGGTTGAGGCTTACGATCACTCCGCTCTCGACAAGTCCATTGATAGCTCGACTATAGCTATACTGCTTGAAATGATTCTTCAGTACAACAACTTTGAATTCAATGGAGTGCATTATGTTCAAGTAAGTGGTACGTCTATGGGTACTAAGATCGGGCCAAGCTATGCAAATATATTTATGGGATCCCTTGAGAACAAATTCTTGTTGGGTCGTTCGCTAAAACCTTTTTATTATAAAAGATTTATTGACGACATTTTCATGATTTGGCCACATGGAGAGGAGGAACTTTTGTCTTTTATTTCGGACTTTGATAATGCTCACCCTTCCATATCCTTTTCGCACACATATTCACCAGAGACCATTAACTTTCTCGATGTAACCGTTTGTCTCGATAATGCAAAATTGAGCACTAAACTGTACCGCAAGCCGACTGATAGACAGAGGTATTTACACTTTCAAAGCAGCCACAAAAGGCACTGCAAATCCAGCATACCTTACAGCCAGGCCTTACGCTTTAAGAGAATTTGCTCTGAGCAATCTGACTTTGATAATAACTGTAACCAGCTACGCACTGCACTTCTTAAACAGAAATATCCGCCCAAGTTAGTCGATGACGCAGTAAGGCGTGCCGACGCACAAGACCGTACAACACTCTGCATCCCCAAGAAAAATCCTAAAAGTCATTCACAGGTTAACCTGGTTTTAACCCATAACGCATCGGCACCTAACGTAGCATCAATTTTCCGTAAACACCACAACATACTTATGCAGAGCGAACGCCTTGCAAAAGCGTTTCCAGAACCACTACGTGTTGTGTACAGACGAGGCAGAAATTTGCGAGATTTATTAACTTCCTCTAAAACCAGACAGAGCAATAACGACCAGGCGCTTGGTTGCCGTCCTTGTAAAAAGCCCCGCTGTAAAGTGTGCGCACACATGACGACAACAACACTGGCAGCCAGTACTGCGACGAACTTCAAGTTCAAAATTAAGGGCAGTTTTACTTGTGATACTGCAAATGTCGTATATTTGCTAGAATGCTCAATCTGTCATGTACAATACATAGGTCATACTGAAACTGCTTTTCGATACCGTTTCAATAATCATAAAGCTCATGTGCATGCCCTTCCTAACTTACCGATTTCAAGGCATGTCACCGAGGCAGGTCATTCATTCAGTAACATGAAAGCTACAATACTGGAATCGGGTTTTAAATCACACCATGAACGCGAAGTAAAAGAGTCATTTTTAATTCATAAATTCAAAACACTATCTGCCGGCATGAACGAGAGCCCGGGTACGCTTACTTGCATATTGCCTTAGTAAATCGCCTTTTTTTTGTTTTACTGACAAGTGTATATTCTTCGCACGATGTTGGCCTATTGTCAAATATTACCTACATAATGTAGGTGGCCTTTGTCACTTCATCATTTACTTGCATTCATTTTGCTCTGCCTGCTTTGTGATTTTGTTTATCTCTCTAAACTTCTTTTTCTTTTTTAAAGGCTTACTGAATGTTTTTAGGCTGTGTTTATCCCGCAGAACGTATGACCGAGTGAGCTACTGCGTGCGCAGTTTGTTATTTTGCTGACCTGTTTCATTCCACACTAGTTGTAGGGTATCTAATACGTGCCAATTCACTATTGTATAATGATACGCGTTTTCAGCTGTATATACACTATAGCCACGTACCTTTGGTGATATATAATCTTGTTTCCTATACTACTGATAATGACTTAGCCGTGTGATACGCAAAGAAGCGGCTTATATATGTGCCCTGTGTGCCATGTGTAACCATTCACTCCGACGAAGGCAGGCCCACCTGCCGAAACGTTAGTAAAACTAGTGTTTTTTCGCACGTTTGTCGACCTCTTTTTATACTGCATTTTCCACCGGATCCATTGAATATCACCCCACCATATTTTCCTGCTATGGATATCCGGAAGACAACGTCGAAATGCACCACCTGGAAGTATCCCAAGTTCGGAATAACCACGGCTATTTTGGGTGATTCACAGACAAAGTACCTGTTTCAATACTTCGACCCCCTGCTACAAGGAACACCGGCGTTCATAACGCAGTCGGGCGCTTTGGTCAGGGATGTTCCTTCACTGCTTGACCTAGTTCCTTCGTCGACAAGAACTCTGGTTCTACACGTCGGGAGCAACGACTTGGCAAAAAGAAGTGCTCAAGCAACCTTTCGTTGTTATCGCAACCTTCTACACCAAATCCGTGAAGAGCGACCCGAAATAAGCCGTCTGTACGCCACGCTTGTCTTGCCAAGGGCCACGAATCAACGTCGCAGAAATAATAACCAAGTATTTGTCCATCGTTTCAACCGCGAAGCAAGCCATTTCAACAGCCTATTACGAAGTTTCTGCGAACGCTCTAGGGATTTGTCTTTTCTGGACCACATGTTCGAATGGCTGCCACCTGGACGAGTACTGGCAGCCGATGGACTGCACGTGAGCTTTGAGGGCGTCGCGCTGATGGCAAGTCACATACGCCAGCTTTGCTTCGACTCCCCAAGTGAAGCAACTTCAAATGGTTGGGGCGATGCTGTATCTTCGCCCCAGCACCTTCGGGGGCTTACCCCACAAAGAAGCCACCGGACTACGCCAGAAACCGCCAAGACCCGCAAAAGACAACCTGGGGCTATCCGGCCGACCAAAAGCATCCAGGGTCATGCAAGTTCTTCTCGCAACGAACCCACCTTGAAGGAGCCACGCTGCAATGCCATGCTCGCCGAATCAACGCCTACAGCGTCCGCCAACCAGCGGTCAGCGGATCATCCTTGTGTGCCCCGGAACGAGAAGTGCTACTCCTGCTCTGCCCAGAGGAATTCCGCACCAGGAATATCAGCCAGCTTGGCTCCACAAGACCCACGAAAGACGGCAGTTTCCCTTACGGGCTCCAGGTACCCACTTCGACGCAAATATTCAGACGTTTTAAAAAGAAAACCGAATAATTGACTACAGCACTCATTGTCGAATAGTATCCTGAGTTCAAAGTGTTCTAAGCAGTTTCAAATAATTAGGAAGTCTGTCGAGAAACGTGTCCGTTACGAGCTACATGTGTCTACTCTAGAAGCATATTTAGCGGCTTCCATTCCGCCTAGAGGTTTAAGTCTCTGTCTACAGCCAGCAACATCAAAGCTATCGAAATGCAACGCGAGGAAGTGGTTTGACACCTTAAAGAACGCCTCACTTGAGCTAGTACACATTGTATTAAACCATTATCGATCTTCCGTGAAATCGCTGATAAACAGGGAGCGCCAACTACTCGATCAGTTTAGCCTTTCTCCAGAGGAATCATCGTCCCTAAGAGCATATGAGCAAAAGAAACGTTCCAAGCTTAACGCACAGAAACGCAAAAAATTGCTCAGAGATGGTGTAAAACTTCGAAACTCAACACCTCCATCTTCGGCCAAGGAAAGAACATGTAAACCTGCACCCGACAACATTATTAATATTTCAACTGCTATCTTATTTAAAGAAGAACTTAGTCTTTTATCCCGTGGTTTAAGCTTCTGTCCAGCAAGTGGTAACTATAATGAATTTCAGTTATACAAAGATTTAGACAACTTCGCACGAAATATGAGACTACGCGAATATTTCTTCGATCAGCCGACTCCCGCCGACGATCCAACCGCTTTACCCTCGGCTAAACGTTGGACACCGGGGTCACAACGTGACAAACACTTGGACATATTTATTAAAGCAGTGCAGCGAGATATCATTCAAGCTTATAATGAACCCCAGTCCTTTCGTCGAAACCTATCGACCCTAGAAAGAAAAGCTATAGCAAACCTTGGCAAACGCACCGACATCACAATAAAACCTGCGGACAAAGGAGGTGCCATCGTTGTCATGGACACGACCAAATATATTGCTGAAGCGAACAGGCAACTTGATGATAGGTCGTTTTATAAGCGACTCGAGGCCGATCCGACTGAGGATTACAAAGCGATATTAGACGGCACAATAAGAAAACTAATAAAGGAGAAAAAACTAAATGATAGGGCAGCTTCTCTAATCCCTCTTAGTCCGGCAGCTGGTAGATTCTATTTGTTGCCGAAAATCCACAAACACAACAATCCTGGTCGCCCAATTGTTTCCGGCATAGGTACCGTAACAGAAAACTTGTCGCGTTACGTAGATAGCCTGATAAACCAGATACCCCCTACGTTCCAGTCATTTCTGCGAGATACTAACGACTTCCTTTCTGATATTGCCAACCTTATTATACCTAACAACGCTCTTCTTGTAACTCTCGATGTTGCGTCTCTCTACACAAGCATACCGCACTTGGATGGTATAAGGTCCGTGGTTGAGGCTTACGATCACTCCGCTCTCGACAAGTCCATTGATAGCTCGACTATAGCTATACTGCTTGAAATGATTCTTCAGTACAACAACTTTGAATTCAATGGAGTGCATTATGTTCAAGTAAGTGGTACGTCTATGGGTACTAAGATCGGGCCAAGCTATGCAAATATATTTATGGGATCCCTTGAGAACAAATTCTTGTTGGGTCGTTCGCTAAAACCTTTTTATTATAAAAGATTTATTGACGACATTTTCATGATTTGGCCACATGGAGAGGAGGAACTTTTGTCTTTTATTTCGGACTTTGATAATGCTCACCCTTCCATATCCTTTTCGCACACATATTCACCAGAGACCATTAACTTTCTCGATGTAACCGTTTGTCTCGATAATGCAAAATTGAGCACTAAACTGTACCGCAAGCCGACTGATAGACAGAGGTATTTACACTTTCAAAGCAGCCACAAAAGGCACTGCAAATCCAGCATACCTTACAGCCAGGCCTTACGCTTTAAGAGAATTTGCTCTGAGCAATCTGACTTTGATAATAACTGTAACCAGCTACGCACTGCACTTCTTAAACAGAAATATCCGCCCAAGTTAGTCGATGACGCAGTAAGGCGTGCCGACGCACAAGACCGTACAACACTCTGCATCCCCAAGAAAAATCCTAAAAGTCATTCACAGGTTAACCTGGTTTTAACCCATAACGCATCGGCACCTAACGTAGCATCAATTTTCCGTAAACACCACAACATACTTATGCAGAGCGAACGCCTTGCAAAAGCGTTTCCAGAACCACTACGTGTTGTGTACAGACGAGGCAGAAATTTGCGAGATTTATTAACTTCCTCTAAAACCAGACAGAGCAATAACGACCAGGCGCTTGGTTGCCGTCCTTGTAAAAAGCCCCGCTGTAAAGTGTGCGCACACATGACGACAACAACACTGGCAGCCAGTACTGCGACGAACTTCAAGTTCAAAATTAAGGGCAGTTTTACTTGTGATACTGCAAATGTCGTATATTTGCTAGAATGCTCAATCTGTCATGTACAATACATAGGTCATACTGAAACTGCTTTTCGATACCGTTTCAATAATCATAAAGCTCATGTGCATGCCCTTCCTAACTTACCGATTTCAAGGCATGTCACCGAGGCAGGTCATTCATTCAGTAACATGAAAGCTACAATACTGGAATCGGGTTTTAAATCACACCATGAACGCGAAGTAAAAGAGTCATTTTTAATTCATAAATTCAAAACACTATCTGCCGGCATGAACGAGAGCCCGGGTACGCTTACTTGCATATTGCCTTAGTAAATCGCCTTTTTTTTGTTTTACTGACAAGTGTATATTCTTCGCACGATGTTGGCCTATTGTCAAATATTACCTACATAATGTAGGTGGCCTTTGTCACTTCATCATTTACTTGCATTCATTTTGCTCTGCCTGCTTTGTGATTTTGTTTATCTCTCTAAACTTCTTTTTCTTTTTTAAAGGCTTACTGAATGTTTTTAGGCTGTGTTTATCCCGCAGAACGTATGACCGAGTGAGCTACTGCGTGCGCAGTTTGTTATTTTGCTGACCTGTTTCATTCCACACTAGTTGTAGGGTATCTAATACGTGCCAATTCACTATTGTATAATGATACGCGTTTTCAGCTGTATATACACTATAGCCACGTACCTTTGGTGATATATAATCTTGTTTCCTATACTACTGATAATGACTTAGCCGTGTGATACGCAAAGAAGCGGCTTATATATGTGCCCTGTGTGCCATGTGTAACCATTCACTCCGACGAAGGCAGGCCCACCTGCCGAAACGTTAGTAAAACTAGTGTTTTTTCGCACGTTTGTCGACCTCTTTTTATACTGCATTTTCCACCGGATCCATTGAATATCACCCCACCATATATATATATATATATATACGTGACGTAGATGTTGTTGCTGCTGAATGTTTCGCATCAACATGTGCAGACGGCGGGCTTCGACCGACATCGAAAGACGAGACTTCATTTCGCCATAGTTACTGACAACTCGACTTTCTCACTGTAACAACAGACCGATCTACGAAAACTGTTCTATCATATTTGAGAGTGCTTCGCTTCCACCTCCAAGGTTCGTTAGACTCCGATCGTAAAACACCGAATAAATTCAGACTACGGAATGCAAGCTATCATTCTTAAGAAGTAAGTTTCGCAACACGCCACGAACTGTCAAATTAAGTGCCAACAAAACATTCATCAGACCATTATTAGAGTATGCTAACTTAATCTGGAGCCCTTATTAAAACCATCTAACCGCAAAAATTGAGCGCATACAAAAACTAGCGGCTAGATTCATATAATCTGTCTATTCTAGACAATCTAGCTTCCATGAATTATTAGCGAGAGCAAACCTTGAACCACCTCCAAAACAAAACTGTTTCAAAGTCTAAATTCATCTATCTCCTGTACAACGACCATTTGAAAATTCTGAAGTCGCGTTATTTGCGTCATACTTTCTCGCATTCATCAAAACAAACCACAGCAAAACAATTCGACAGCCTTCTAGTCTTCCCTCAGCAATTTCTCGGTGGAACAAGTTGCGTGATAGTGTTGTGCACAGTAGCACCGTAGAATCCTTTTTTTCTAAAGTACAAGCAATTTATTTGTTTATGACTGCTTTCTTGTATATATATATATATATATATATATATATATATATATATATATATATATATATATATATATATATATTTCTCGGTGGAACAAGTTGCGTGATAGTGTTGTGCACAGTAGCACCGTAGAATCCTTTTTTTCTAAAGTACAAGCAATTTATTTGTTTATGACTGCTTTCTTGTATATATATATATATATATATATATATATATATATATATATATATATATATATATATATATATATATATATAGGGTAGAAAAAGAGGTCGACAAACATGCGAAAAAACACTAGTCTTACTAACGTTTCGGCAGGTGGGCCTGCCTTCGTCGGAGTGAATGGTTACACATGGCACACAGGGCACATATATAAGCCACTTCTTTGCGTATCACACGGCTAAGTTATTATCAGTAGTTTAAGAAACAAGATTATATATTGTCACGGGGTCGTGACGTGGCCAAAGACAGGAAACTTCGTGTTGGAATTTAACTGTTTATTTGGGCGAACCTGTGCCCCGTAAAGGGAAAGTCTAATTACAGCAGCAGTCTTGCACAGATAGCAGTCTCGGACTGATAGCGGCGAACGCAGCGTCGGCCTTCGATCAACAACTGACAAGCGGCGAAGCGCGTCAGCATTTATACCCTTGCCTTCGAATGTTCTAGCGTTATCGCTGGCGGTGGCGTAGGATCCAGAACAATCTGTACCGTTCGCACAGTGGGCATGATCTTATCGAAATGATCTACTACAGTCCGGAACCTTCTCGAAACCTGCAGGCGCGGTTTGCGCCGAGAATCGTGTGGTGTTTCGGAACGATAACAAGAACTTGTGAAATGGAACGTGGCATTGCCCCCCTCTGAAAAAAGGCATCGTCCCGATGCTTTTAACTAAAGATGAAGGTACAATAATAATGCAAGAAAGTACAGTGAATAAATTACAATACAACAAAAACAAAAAAAAACACTGTTTCAGTTTGTTAACGTGCATGAAACGGCTTGAGGCGCGCGACATGGACGACATCAGGTCGCGATCGGCGTCGTTGAGTGTTCGTGATGCCGTCGGGGACAACCTCGTAATCAAGTGGGCCGAGACGTCGAACCACCTTGTACGGTCCGAAGTACCGTCGCAGAAGCTTTTCACTTAGTCCACATCGGCGTATCGGCGTCCACACCCAAACACGTTCACCGGGATGGTATTCCACGAAGCGTCGTCGAAGGTTGTAACGGTGGCTGTCGGTCGTCTGTTGATTCTTGATACGAAGACGCGCAAGTTGTCGGGCTTCTTCGGCGCGTTGAAGGTACTCGCTCACATCGAGGTTTTCTTCGTCGGTGACGTTGGGTAACATGGCATCGAGCGTCATTGCCGGGCTCCTTCCGTAGACCAATTTGTATGGAGATATCTGCGTCGTCTCCTGCACCGCCGTGTTGTATGCGAAGGTCACATACGGAAGAATGGTGTCCCACGTCTTGTGTTCGACATCGACGTACATGGACAGCATGTCGGTGATCGTCTTGTTAAGCCGCTCGGTGAGGCCGTTGGTCTGTGGGTGGTACGCTGTCGTCCGGCGGTGGTTTGTTTGGCTGTATGCCAAGATCGCTTGAGTTAAGTCGGCAGTAAATGCCGTTCCTCTGTCGGTGATAAGGACCTCCGGGGCGCCGTGACGTAGGACAATATTTTCGACGAAAAACTTAGCTACCTCGGATGCACTGCCTTTTGGCAGGGCTTTTGTCTCGGCGTAGCGTGTGAGGTAGTCGGTAGCTACCACGATCCACTTGTTTCCGAAAGCCGACGTCGGGAACGGCCCCAGTAGGTCCATACCAATCTGCTGGAAAGGTCGGCAAGGTGGATCAATTGGCTGCAGAAGTCCCGCTGGCCTTGTCGGCGGTGTCTTGCGACGCTGACAGTCCCGGCATGTCCTCACATAACGAGTGACGTCGGCGGTAAGACGTGACCAGTAGTACCTTTCTTGTATCCTCGCGAGCGTGCGGGAAACACCGAGGTGCCCTGCCGTCGGATCGTCGTGCAGGGCCTGCAGGAGTTCTGGTCGCAGAGCTGAAGGCACCACAAGGAGGTACTTAGCTCGAAGCGGTGAAAAGTTTTTCTTTTGTAGAAGACCGTTTCGTAGAAAGAACGACGCAAGTGCGCGCTTGAATACCTTCGGGACTTCGGTGGTCCTGCCTTCGAGGTATTCTATTAGAGCTTTAAGTTCCGGGTCGGCCCACTGTCGTTCAGCGAAGTCGTCGGTTGTTATCGTTCCCAAGAAGTAGTCGTCATCCGAGTCGTCGGGTAGCGGTTGGTCGACAGGCGCACGAGAGAGACAGTCAGCGTCGGAGTGTTTTTTGCCGGACTTGTAAATGACAGTAATGTCATATTCTTGAAGTCTCAGGCTCCATCGTGCGAGGCGACCTGAAGGGTCCTTCAAGGTGGCTAGCCAACACAAGGCGTGGTGGTCGCTCACAACTTTGAAGGGCCTGCCGTAGAGGTAGGGGTGAAATTTCGACGTAGCCCAGATGATGGCGAGGCACTCCTTTTCTGTTGTGGAATAATTTGCTTCTGCTTTGGATAGCGATCGGCTGGCGTAACTAATAACCCTTTCAAGTCCGTCAGACCTCTGCACAAGAACGGCGCCAAGACCTACGCTGCTTGCGTCAGTATGTATTTCTGTCTCGGCGAATTCGTCGAAATGGGCAAGTAACGGAGGCGTCTGGAGGTGATGTTTAAGCTCCTGGAAAGCGTGTTCCTGTGGCGTTTCCCACTTGAACTCCGAGTCGGCCTTGGTAAGGTTGGTGAGAGGATCGGCGATGCGGGCGAAGTTTTTCACGAACCGCCTCTAATAGGCGCACAGGCCCAGAAATCGGCGCACGGCCTTCTTGTCAGTGGGCGGCGGGAAATCGGCGATGGCGGCTGTTTTCCGTGGATCGGGACGAACTCCAGACTTGCTGATAACGTGCCCCAGAAACAAGAGCTCCTCATACGCAAATCTGCACTTTTCTGGCTTCAGTGTGAGTCCGGATGTCTTGATGGCTTGAAGTACAGCTTCAAGGCGCCGAAGATGCTCGTCGAAACACGAGGAAAACACGACGACGTCGTCCAAGTACACAAGGCAAGTCTGCCACTTCAATCCTGCCAGTACTGTATTCATAACGCGTTGAAAAGTTGCAGGCGCTGAGCAAAGGCCGAAGGGCATCACCTTAAACTCGAAGAGGTCGTCCGGTGTTATAAACGCCGTCTTCTATCGGTCTCTTTCGTCGACTTCGATTTGCCAATAGCCAGTCTTGAGGTCCATTGACGAGAAGTACTTGGCGTTATGGAGCCGATCAAGGGCGTCGTCTATTCGTGGGAGAGGATACACGTCCTTTCTTGTGATTTTGTTCAGGCGGCGATAATCGACGCAGAAACGTAGGGTCCCATCCCTTTTCTTCACTAACACCACGGGGGAAGCCCACGGACTCTTGGACGGCTGGATAATGACATCTCGCAGCATTTCATCAACTTGTCTCTTCATTGCCTCACGTTCTCGCGTCGAAACCCTGTACGGACTCTGACGGAGTGGTCTGGCATTTTCTTCGGTTATGATTCGATGTTTCGTGATTGGGGTCTGCCGAATTTTCGATGACGACGAAAAGCAATCTTCGTATTGCAGGAGCAGGGCCTTGAGCTGTTCTTGCTTATCGTTCGGAAGTCTGGGATTGACGTCGAAAGCTATGGGAGGGGCTTGGTTCCTCTGAGCAGGTTCCGCAGAATCGGCGAGGGCGAAAGCACTGGTGGCTTCGACAATTTCTTCGATGTATGCGACCGTTGTTCCTTTGTTCACATGTTTGTACTCATTGCTGAAATTCGTGAGCATAACCGTTGCTTTGCCTCCCCGCAGCTCTGCAATTCCTCTTGCGACGCAAATATTTCGAGTGACCAACAGATGCTCACTGCCTTCAACGACGCCTTCCAAGTCAGGTGATTTAGGAGCGCCGACTGAAATAATGACGCTTGAGCGAGGCGGAATGGTGACTTGTTCTTCCAGCACATTCAAGGCATGGTGTCCTGTCGGCGTGCGCGGCAGTAGTGCTTCTTCTGTGGATAACGTTATCAACCTTGTTTTTAGGTTGATGACAGCACCATGGAGGCATAAGAAGTCCATGCCAAGGATGGCATCTCTCGAGCAATGCTGTAGGACTACGAAGTCTGTAGGATAAATACGGCCAGTAATGGTGACTCTCGCTGTGCAGATTCCTGCAGGCGTTACGAGATGACCTCCGGCTGTGCGGATTTGAGGGCCTTTCCAAGCTGTCCTAACTTTCTTTAACTTCGCGGCGAACGACCCACTGATGACAGAATAGTCGGCTCCAGTATCGACGAGAGCAGTCACACTGTGGCCGTCGATAAGAACGTCGAGGTCACTAGTTCGCCGTCTCGCATTACAGTTAGGGCGTGGCGTCGGGTCACGGCTGCGTCGGCTTGTTCCGCTGCTTCCATGTTGCGTCGTCCGGCCACCTTCGGTAAGTGAGCTTTTGCCTTCAGGGCTTTTCCTGGTTGGGGTTGTGTTCAAAAGCTCCGTCGCGTCGGCGTCGTCGTCGGAGGATCTTCGGTAGTTCGTCGCACAGCAACCGCACCTCCATCGGTTGCTGCCCTTAGTTTCCCGGATACGGGCTAGGAGACTGGCCCCGCGTTGGGCCAGAGTACTGCCGGCGGTGCGGTGACATGCGGCGGCTAAGCGACGGCGAACGGGAAGGACTTCGTGGTGTCCATTGAGTTCCTGCCAGGTAGTCGGCGATGTCATGTGGCCGATCTCCTGGCTGCGGACGCGGTGCATTGACGGCGAAGCCACGCAGTCCCATCTGTCGGTACTGGCAACGGCAATATGTGTGCCCGGCCTCGCCGCAGTGGTAGCAGAGCGGGCGGTTGTCAGGTGCACGCCAAACGTCCGTTTTTCTCGGTGCACTGCGCTGGCCCGCTGGGGAACGGTAGAACGTCGGTTGGGGTGGTGGCGGCGGTGGCGTCTGGCGACGGAAGTGTGACGGGGCGGCGTTTTGGCGTGGACGGGGAGGAGCGTTGTGGCGCACTGCAGCGGCGTAGCTCATAGTTTCTGGCTCGGGCGGCGGTGTTTCGGGAATTCGAAGCGATTGCCGGACTTCTTCTCGCACAATGTCGGCGATCGAATCCACTTGAGACTGCGCCGAAGGCAACAGTTTGCGCAGCTCTTCCCGCACGATCGCTCGGATCGTTTCATGCAAGTCGTCGGAGTCACTGGCTTGAGCAGCAGCGCATTCTGGAGTCAGGCGACGATTATACTGTCTGGTGCGCATGTCCAGAGTTTTTTCGATGGTGGTCGCCTCGGATACAAATTCTTGGACGGTGTTCGGTGGATTCCTCATTAGTCCCGCGAAGAGCTCCTGTTTGACCCCTCGCATGAGGAAACGAACTTTCTTTTCCTCAGGCGTGTCTGGGCCAGCGTGACGAAATAGGCGGGTCATCTCCTCTGTGAAAATTCCAAGCTTTTCGTTTTGTAGCTGAACCCGGGTCTCGAGTAGAGCAGCGGCCCTCTCTTTGCGAGCGACGCTTGCGAACGTTTGAAGAAATGCGCCGCAGAAGACATCCCACGTTCAGAGCGTGGACTCCCGATTCTCTAGCCAGGTCCTTGCGGTGTCTTCTACGTAGAAGTACACACGACGGAGCTTTTCTTCGTTGTCCCAGTGGTTGAGGGCGGCCACACGGTCGTATGTTTCTAGCCAGATTTCCGGGTCTTCAAACGATGAGCCATGGAACGTTGTTGGTTCCCTGGGTTGATGAATGACGATCGCGGGCTGGGACGCTCCGGTTGTCATTGTCGCTGCAGTCGAGGTCATGGTCTTGGTCTTCCGCGCCTTGTCTTGTAGCAGGCCGTACTCCGGTGGGAGACCTTGCTGTCGGCGGCTCGTTCGCTGCTCTTGGTTGGCGTCGGTGTCTTCTCCGCGAAGGGGGCTGGGTTCACGGCTTGACGGGGGCGTCCGGTACATGAACGAAGCAGCACCTCCACCAGATGTCACGGGGTCATGACGTGGCCAAAGACAGGAAACTTCGTGTTGGGATTTAACTGTTTATTTGGGCGAACCTGTGCCCGGTAAAGGGAAAGTCTAATTACAGCAGCAGTCTTGCACAGATAGCAGTCTCGGACTGATAGCACGCAGCGTCGGCCTTCGATCAACAACTGACAAGCGGCGAAGCGCATCGGCATATATACCCTTGCCTTCGAATGTTCTAGCGTTATCGCTGGCGGTGGCGTAGGTTCCAGAACAATCTGTACCGTTCGCACAGTGGGCGTGATCTTATCGAAATGATCTACTACAGTCCGGAACCTTCTCGAAACCTGCAGGCGCGGTTTGCGCCGAGAATCGTGTGGTGTTTCAGAACGATAACAAAAACTTGTGAAATGAAACGTGGCAATATCACCAAAGGTACGTGGCTATAGTGCATATACAGCTGAAAACGCGTATCATTATACAATAGTGAATCGGCGCGTATTAGATACCCTACAACTTGTGTGGATGAAACAGGTCAGCAAAATAACAGACTGCGCACGCAGTAGCTCACTTGGTCATACGTTCTGCGGGATAATCACAGCATAAAAACATTCAGTAATCCTTTAAAAAAATAAGTTTAGAGAGATAAACAAAATCACAAAGCGGGCAGAGCAAAATGAATGCGAGTAAAATGGTGAAGCGACAAAGGCCACCTACATTATGTAGGTAATATTTGACAATAGGCGAACATCGTGCGAAGAATATACGCTTGTCAGTTAAACAAATAAGCGATTTACTAAGACAATATGCAAGTAAGCGTACCCGGGCTCTCGTTCATGCCGGCAGATAGTGTTTTGAATTTATGAATGAAAAATGACTCTTTTACTTCGCGTTCATGGTGTGATTTAAAACCCGATTTCAGTATTGTAGCTCTCATGTTACTGAATGAATGACCTGCCTCGGTGACATGCCTTGAAATTGGTAAGTTAGGAAGGGCATGCACATGAGCTTTATGATTATTGAAACAGTATCGAAAAGCAGTTTCAGTATGACTTATGTATTGTACATGACAGATTGAGCATTCTAGCAAATATACGACATTTGCAGTATCACAAGTGAAACTGCCCTTAATTTCGAACTTGAAGTTCGTCGCAGTACTGGCTGCCAGTGTTGTTGTGGTCATGTGTGCAAACACTTTACAGCGGGGCTTTTTACAAGGACAGCAACCAAGCGTCTGGTCGTTATTGCTCTGTCTGGTTTTAGAGGAAGGTAATAAATCTCACAAATTTTTGCCTCGTCTGTACACAACACGTAATGGTTCTGGAAACGCTTTACAAGGTGTTTGCTCTGCATAAGTATGTTGTGGTGTTTACGGAAAATAGATGTGACGTTAGGTGCCGATGCGTTATGGGTTAAAACCAGGTTAACCTGTGAATGACTTTTGGGATTTTTCTTGGGGATGCAGAGTGCTGTACGGTCTTGTGCGTCGGCACGCCTTACTGCGTCATCGACTAACTTGGGCAGATATTTCTGTTCAAGAAGTGCAGTGCGTAGCTGGTTACAGTTATTATCAAAGTCAGATTGCTCAGAGCAAATTCGCTTAAATCGTAAGGCCTGGCTGTAAGGTATGCTAGATTTGCAGTGCCTTTTGTGGCTGCTTTGAAAGTGTAAATACCTCTGTCTGTCAGTCAGCTTGATTGATTGATTTGTGGGGTTTAACGTTCCAAAACCACCATATGATTATGAGAGACGCCGTAGTGGAGGGCTCCGGAAATTTTGACCACCTGGGGTTCTTTAACGTGCACCCAAATCTGAGCACACGGGCCTCGACATTTCCGCCTCCATCGGAAATGCAGCCGCCGCAGCCGGGATTTGAACCCGCGACCTGCGGGTCTGTCAGTCAGCTTGCGGTACAGTTTAGTGCTCAATTTTGCATTATCGAGACATACTGTGACATCGAGAAATTTTTTGGTCTCTGGTGAATATGTG
Organism: Rhipicephalus microplus; assembly: GCF_043290135.1. Taxonomy (NCBI): domain Eukaryota; kingdom Metazoa; phylum Arthropoda; class Arachnida; order Ixodida; family Ixodidae; genus Rhipicephalus; species Rhipicephalus microplus. Next base: position 12,630,590 of record NW_027464589.1, read on the forward strand.
TGCGAGAAGGATATGGAAGGGTGAGCATTATTAAAGTCCGAAATAAAAGACAAAAGTTCCTCCTCTACATGTGGCGAAACCATGAAAATGTCGTCAATAAATCTTTTATAATAAGAAGGTTTTAGTGAACAACCCGACAAGAATTTGTTATCAAGGGATCCCTTAAATATATTTGCATAGCTTGGCCCGATATTAGTACCCTTAGACGTACCACTTACTTGAACTTAATGCACTCCACTGAATTCAAAGTTGTTATACTGAAGAATCATTTCAAGCAGTATAGCTATAGTCGAGCTATCGATGGACTTGTCGAGAGCGGAGTGATCGTAAGCCTCAACCACGAACCTTATACCATCCAAGTGCGGTATGCTTGTGTAGAGAGACGCCACATCAAGAGTGACAAGGAGAGCGTTGTTAGGTACAATAAGGTTGGTAACATCAGAAAGGAAGTCGTTAGTATCTCGCAGAAATGACTGGAACGTAGGGGGTATCTGGTTTATCAGGCTATCTACGTAACGCGACAAGTTTTCTGTCACGGTACCTATGCCGGAAACAATTGGGCGGCCAGGATTGTTGTGTTTATTTATTTTCGGCAACAAATAGAACCTACCAGCTGCCGGACTAAGAGGGATCAGAGAAGCTGCCCTGTCATTTAGTTTTTTCGCCTTTATTAGTTTTCTTATTGTGCCGTCTAATATCGCTTTATAATCCTCAGTCGGATCGGCCTCGAGTAGCTTATAAAACGACCTATCATCAAGCTGACTGTTCGCTTCAGCAATATATTTGGTCGTGTCCATGACAAGACGGCACTTCCTTTGTCCGCAGGTTTTATTGTGATGTCAGTGCGTTCGCCAAGGTTTGCTATAGCTTTTAATTCTAGGGTCGATAGGTTTCGACGAAAAGACTGGGGTTCATTATAAGCTTGAATGATATCTCGCTGCACTGCTTTAATAAACATGTCCAAGTGTTTGTCACGTTGTGACCCTGGTGTCCAACGTTTAGCTGAGGGTAAAGCGATTGGATCGTTGGCGGGAGTCGGCTGATTGAAGAAATATTCACGTAGTCTCATATTTCATGCGAAGTTGTCTAAATCCTTGTATAACTGAAATTCATTATAGTTAGCACTTGCTGGACAGAAACTTAAACCACGGGATAAAAGACTGAGTTCTTCTTTAGATAAGATAGCAGTTGAAATATTAATAAAGTAGTCGGCTGCAGGTTTACATGTTCTTTCCTTGGCCGAAGATGGAGGCGTTGAGTATCGAAGTTTTACACCATCTCTGAGCAACTTTTTGCGTTTCTGTGCGTTAAGCTCGGAACGTTTCTTTTGCTCATATGCTCTTAGGGACGATGATTCAAAAAGGAGAAAGGCTAAACTGATCGAGTAGTTGCCGCTCCCTGTTTATCAGGGATTTCAGGAAAGATCGATAATGGTTTAATACAATGTGTACTAGCTCAAGTGAGGCGTTCTTTAAGGTGTCAAACCACTTCCTCGCGTTGCACTTCGATAGCTTTGATTTTGCTGGCTGTAGACAGAGACTTAAACTTCTAGGCGGAATGGAAGCCGCTGAATATGCTTCTAGAGTAGACACATGTAGCTCGTAACGAACACGTTTCTCGACAGACTTCCTAATTATTTGAAACTGCTTAGAACACTTTGAACTCACGATACTATTCGACAATGAGTGCTGCAGTCAATTATTCGGTTTTCTTTTTAAAACGTCTGAATATTTGTGTCGAAGTGGGTACCTGGAGCCCGTAAGGGAAACTGCGGTCTTTCGTGGGCCTTGTGGAGCCAAGCTGGCTGATGTTCCTGGTGCGGAATTCCTCTGGGCAGAGCAGAAGAAGCATTTCTCGTTCCGGGGCACACAAGCATGATCCGATTACCGCTGGTTGGTGGACGCTGAAGATGTTGATTCGGCGAGCATGGCGTTGCTGCGTGGCTCCTTCAAGGTGGGTTCGTTGCGAGAAGAACTGGCTTGACCCTGGATACTTTTGGTCGGCCGGATAGCCCCAGGTTGCCTTTCGCGGGTCTTGGTGGTTTCTGGCGTAGTCCGTTGGCTTCTTTGTGGGGTAAGCCCCCGAAGGTGCTGGGGCGAAGATACAGCGTCTTCTTATTATAACCTTCTTATTATAAAAGATTTATTGACGACATTTGAATGATTTGGCCGCATGGAGAGGAGGATCTTTTGTCTTTTATTTCGGACTTTAATAATGCTCACCCTTCCATATCCTTTTCGCACACATGTTCACCAGAGACCATTAACTTTCTCGATGTAACAGTATGTCTCGATAATGCAAAATCTAGCACTAAACTGTACCGCAAGCCGGCTGACAGACAGAGGAATTACACTTTCAAAGCAGCCACAAAAGGCACTGCAAATCTAGCACACCTTACAGCCAGGCTTTACGCTTTAAGCGAATTTGCTCTGAGCAATCTGACTTTGATAATAACTGTAACCAGCTACGCACTGCACTTCTTGAACAGAAATATTCGCCCAAGTTAGTCGATGACGCAGTAAGGCGTGCCGACGCACAAGACCGTACAGCACTCTGCATCCCCAAGAAAAATCCCAAAAGTCATTCACAGGTCAACCTGGTTTTAACCCATAACGCATCGGCACCTAACGTCACATCTATTTTCCGTAAACACCACAACATACTTATGCAGAGCGAACGCCTTGCAAAAGCGTTTCCAGAACCATTACGTGTTGTGTACAGACGAGGCAAAAATTTGCGAGATTTATTACCTTCCTCTAAAACCAGACAGAGCAATAACGACCAGACGCTTGGTTGCCGTCCTTGTAAAAAGCCCCGCTGTAAAGTGTGTGCGCACATGACCACAACAACACTGGCAGCCAGTACTGCGACGAACTTCAAGTTCGAAATTAAGGGCAGTTTCACTTGTGATACTGCAAATGTCGTATATTTGCTAGAATGCTCAATCTGTCATGTACAATACATAGGTCATACTGAAACTGCTTTTCGATACTGTTTCAATAGTCATAAAGCTCATGTGCATGCCCTTCCTAACTTACCGATTTCAAGGGATGTCACCAAGGCAGGTCATTCATTCAGTAACATGATAGCTACAATACTTGAATCGGGTTTTAAATCACACCATGAACGCGAAGTAAAAGAGTCATTTTTATTTCATAAATTCAAAACACTATCTGCCGGCATGAACGAGAGCCCGGGTACGCTTACTTGCATATTGCCTTAGTAAATCGCTTTTTTGTTTAACTGACAAGTGTATATTCTTCGCACGATGTTGGCCTATTGTCAAATATTACCTACATAATGTAGGTGGCCTTTGTCGCTTCACCATTTTACTCGCATTTTGCTCGGCCTGCTTTGTGATTTTGTTTATCTCTCTAAACTTCTTTTTCTTTTTTAAAGGCCTACTGAATGTTTTTAGGCTGTGATTATCCCGCAGAACGTATGATCAAGTGAGCTACTGCGTGCGCAGTCTGTTATTTTGCTGACCTGTTTCATTCCACACAAGTTGTAGGGTATCTAATACGTGCCAGTTCACTATTGTATAATGATACGCGTTTTCAGCTGTATATGCACTATAGCCACGTACCTTTGGTGATATATAATCTTCTTTCTTAAACTACTGATAATGACTTAGCCGTGTGATACGCAAAGAAGTGGCTTATATATGTGCCCTGTGTGCCATGTGTGCCACTCCGACGAAGGCAGGCCCACCTGCCGAAACGTTGGTAAAAGTAGTGTTTTTTCGCACGTTTGTCGACCTCTTTTTCTATCGCATTTTCCACCGGATCCATTGAATTTCACCCCACTATATATATTGTAATGATATTAAATAGTGGGGCTGAGGCAAGGGCGCAGGCAGGGTTACGGAAGACGACGAAGACGAAGCTGAATAAGAACAGCCGGCCTGCAGCAAAGGCGTTGTCTCTTATTTCTCGTCGTTACAATGGCGCAGCCGACGAAGAAAACGGCTTACGTCTCGGTTTCGTCATCCACAACGCCCGCCGACGTGCAGCCGCGGTAAGCGTCGCTTGAGGACGGCGTCAAGCCCTCCTCGGCAGCTGTTTACTGACACCACCGTTCAGGGACGGCGTCAAGGCCTCCTCGGCGGCTCCAGCACCCGTTACCGGTACCAGATCACGAGAAGGAACGCCGTCACGCTTCTTCGCTGATGGAACCCGCAAGGCGTCCGTCGCGGCCAGCATCCATCCCAGCACCGACGGATGGCGTCCAGGCCTCCGTTGTGGTTCCGGGAAACTTGTCCTGGGACGCGACACGTCGCGGCAACCATGCGCACGGGCCTCTCTCACCTAGGGATGGCGTACATGCCTCCTCCATACCTGGCAACCTGTCGGCGCTTCAAGCACCCACCGTGTACGGCGTCGAGGCCTACCCGGCGGCGCAAGACCGCTTCATCTACGCCGCAGTACCAGGTCACAACTCATCACATGGGTTCCGCTTGCCTGGGAACGTCGTTGACGCTTCCAGCGCCCTGGAACCCATGTCCACGATTCCTACCACAGCTGGATTTCCAAGGGACGCCGTCCACGCGTCCTTGGTCAGCAATTGTACCACCTCGAGTACCGCAGTCACTGTATCCTCCGCAGAGGCGGGCCTTGGCTCTTCGTGCGGATCACACGACAGCGCAGCGGAGCTGCAGCATACCATCGCGCAACTCCGCGTCACGACCAACGCCCTCATAGCGTCGAGCTCCCAGCTATGTCCTGCCATCTTGCCAACATTGTGCGCACTCAATGCCATGTTGGCTGCGGCCGCCTCACAAAACTTCGAGGTAAGCTCGCCCGAGAACCGTCGCAATCTCGGACGTTCTCTCACGGAGGTATCAGAGCAAGTGAACTGCTTGGCGTGGGCACATTTCGGAGTTTTGCCCGCAGTCCCGCCATCGCCGATTTCCTTCGAGCTACCGGAGTTTCGCGGCTTCCAGGACGATGCCAAGGAATGGGTGGCAACCGTCAACGCTGTCGGAGATCACGCAGCGTGGACGGACCAAAAGAAGTGGGGCATGGCCATAGACCGCCTTCGGAATGCTGCCGCGGCTTGGCATCGATACGAAGGCGTGCGGCAGACGTCCTGGGTGGACTGGAGTGACAAGCTCATAGCTGCTTTTGGACGGAGTCACCATCACCTCTCCACGACCACCCAGTCTTACGCGACCGCTACCGAGAATAGATCCGAGAAGGAGACCACCCTCGCGGCTTCAGCTGTATTTTGCAGCTTCCCGACAGCCAATTTAACCACCTACCCTGGGACGAACAACCCTACAGTGCTGACCCTCACTTCGAAGCGACATCTCCTGATATCACGTCAGTCTGTGGCCGAGTGTGCGGACGTCTGCCACACGCTAAGCGCCGCTTCCTTCAAAGTCACTGTCAGCAAAGACCTACCAGAGAAGGTAATACTTCCGGTTAGTGACAGGTCATCTGACAATGAAGGCTCTACTGCACGTGAAACTATAGGAATAAGCAGCTTGAGCATGAGTCCGACAAAGGCAGTGCTGCAAGAGCACGCGTTGCCTCTCAAGCTGCAACCTGAACTCGGCTCTCAGATGACTACAAAGACACCCCGACGCCCCTTGCCACACCGCAAGCAACGCAGGCGTCGACGCTCAGTGCAGCAGGTGACGGTGCAGCGTGGACTATTTCCAGCATTTGTAACACGACTGCGACAGGATGCTCAAACCGACGAGATTAAACCAACGCGGCCACTTTGCAGGAGTCTGTATCTCCTGCTAGCGGCATCTTGTCCAAGTCAACAGCGTTGGCCCCATCGTGGACGACGCCTGCACCGACCATCACGTCACAGCCAGTGTCGTCCTCCGGAATCTCCTTCAACAAACTTCCATGTGAAATATCAGCTTGGCCGAGCCCGGCCACCCCGGAATAGTCAATGCCGCCCACCGGAGACATTGTCGGTAGCCCACGAGGCTCGCAGTCGGGGCCGAGTGTAATGATATTAAATAGTGGGGCTGAGGCAAGGGCGCAGGCAGGGTTACGGAAGACGACGAAGACGAAGCTGAATAAGAACAGCCGGCCTGCAGCAAAGGCGTTGTCTCTTATTTCTCGTCGTTACAATATATATATATATTGATGAAATCTAAGAGACAATAATGCTAATATTGTGTGTTAGATCTCATAAATATAGTGTCAAAACCCGGAAAACGATCCCTTAGGTATACACTTCTTTCCCTTGTACATAGTGTGAGCGCTGACTATATCCTTCATTTTCATTTGCATGACAAAACCATAGTGTTTCCATCACCATCGTCTGTCACGCGGGCTGGGCCGTTTTGGCTTGTGCGTCTGGATTAAAAACGTAACATGTTTACAGACGTACCGGACGTCGTCTTATAAATGGTGGAGCGTGCATTCGTTCCGAAGTCCTCCTGCTCTACCAGTCACCCCTTGAGCTCTTGTCTGGTCGATGGTTGTGCCCTCAAACAACAGCGATGGCAGAACCCGATGCGTCGGCTGCTGCAACCTCTTCTGAGCAACTTCGGCCTCACTACACCGTTAGTACCTCTCACCAAGATCCTCCGTCATTATTCGGCCTACGCGGTGAAGACGCCGAAAAACGGCTGGATAGTTATGACCGAACCATCGTTTTATTTATTAAAATGAGGCGCACAAACTGCACTACGTTCCTTTTTACCTCAATAGGTAGCTAAAACCTGGTTCTGCAACCACGAAAGCAACTTTTTCAACTGGCTGGCATGCCCGGGACCTCTACGTCACATACTTGGCCCGTCTGCAGGGCGCTGTGCGGTAGCGAAACAGAAGCTCGCCACCCACCTCCAGTGGGACAACGAATCATATACTTCTTACACTTAAGATTTTATGGCTTTCTGTAGCCGAGCCTAAAATGGCGTGATAAGGCCGATCGCATCCGACACCTACTAAAAGGTATCAACCCTGTGGCCTTCAATGCGCTCGTTATCCAGAATCCAACTACATTTTAGGACGTCATCACCACATGCCAACACCTGGACGTGCTTCATTTCATGCGCCTTCCACATGCCTCCTGTGACCCTCGCTTTACTGGAGAGCATGAATTGCGAGCCCTCATCCGCACAATTGTCAGAGAGGAACTCGACAGCATTGTTCCGGGCAAACCAAATATTGCGTCTGTCCGCACTCCGCCTGCCCCCTTTGCGAGATAATCAAGAACGAGCTGGCATTGATGACAAACGCCACATGTCCCCCGCCTCCTGTGCCGTTTCGTGTGTCTTCGTACGCAGAAGTTGCATCACGGGCTCCTGCACCGGTTCCCACCATGTCTGCGGACGTTGGAAGTGACAAATTGGCTGCGGTGGCAACGCAGGTGCCAAGGCCATTGTACTATTCTACATGGCGTCCTCAGAGCCCCGTCTGCTTCTACTGCGGCGTATGGGGTCCTATATCCTGTTTCTGCCGCCACCGTCAGCAGGATGAATGACGTAGTTATTCAGCTTATAAAACAGACTTTTACCCGAGACCCAATGAATACAATCCCGCACCGTATCCGTCCACCTCCCATCACTCGCGCTCCCTCCGCGGTCTCAAGCCGAGTCTAATCCTGCTAGTTTATCTCACCGCCGAAAGTTTTAGCCTGGCTTCTCAACTTATGCCGCCAAGTACGTCTCTTCCTGTGCGTTATGCCAGCCCCAAAAACGCACCCCGTCTTTTCCCGCGGGGTCACTGGAACCACTGCTGTGCCCGTCCACTCCCTTTGAATTTGTGGGCATACACATATACGGACCGCTTCCACTTACACCCGCTGGTCACCGTTGCATTGTTACTGCCGTGTACCACCTTACTCATTATGCGGAGATGACAGGTTTTCCGTTTGGGGCTACTTCTGAAGTTGCCGATTTTGTCCTTCGCACTGTTATTTTACGACATAGCCCCCCACGTGTGCTTCTTAGTGATCGGGGCAAGACATTTATTTTCCATGTCTTTGCTGAATTTCTTCAGGCTTCCAACACCATGCACACCCTATTGCAAAAACGGCGTGACGCCAGTACGTTTTTTGGCACTGGGGCACCCTGGAGACACTGGTACACGCTTGTAATCACTGGCACTTGACTGGGCGCACTGGTAAAAAGCTGTGTCGCACTGGTAGGGTCAGTGGCTAAACCGCTGTGATGCTGGTGCGCACTGCGAAGCGATGGGAGCGCTGGGATTTTCACTGACAAGCGCTGGTGAATACTGGAGCACGCACTGTTTCTACCAGCGCAGCTGCGGCGTGCATGTTATTGTATAGCATGTGCCGTGGTATGTTTCGGTGTCGTTGAATATGAAGTGCTTGATTCGACAGCATGGAGAGATGCTACCCTAACAGATACCGAGCATACGTATTTTTGATTGATATGATTGATATGTGGGGTTTAACGTCTGAAAACCACACATGATTATGAGAGACGCCGTAGTGGAGGGCTCCGGAAATTTCGACCACCTGGGGTTCTTTAACGTGCACCCAAATCTGAGCACTGGGGCCTACAACATTTTCGCCTCCATCGGAAATGCAGCCGCCGCAGCCAGGCTTAGAACCCGCGACCAGCGGGTCAGCAGCTGAGTGCCTTATTCACTAGAGCACCGCGGCGGGGCGCAAACGTAATTTTTGCGGCACGCGTGCGTATCGCAGCAATTATAATGCACCGTTTCCGCATATGCCCCCACGTAAACCAGCCATATTCGCATTTGCCGTGTATTGCGCTAACAATACTAAGTTGTAGTGTTGGAGCCGCAAAGTCGACGAAACGTAAATGAGCTATCTCGATTGCTTCGCAAGGTTTCCCAGCGGAGGCCAGAAAAAAAAATGCTGTCGTTCGATTCCGCCACACCGGATAAATGTATGTCTGGGCATGCTTATTCTTCTACTTACTTCAGCTAAGAGTTACAAATGGTCCGAAGCTGAAATACAGAATCTTCAACCATATCATCTCACGGCGTCGAGAGCGAGCTTACCCAGTGCCCGGCCCAGCGAGCATTAAACCTGTCGTGCCGGCCGCGTTGGTATATATGTTACTGGCTCTTCTTGCTTCGTGTACACACAACTTTAAATTGTGAGAATAACTGTAAAATATAGTTTAGACACTCATGAACCTAAATCAACTATTTTGTCTTGTGTCGATGTTCACACAAGTAGCACTGACGATCGAACGTTGCGCTGTCAGCTATACGCAGGCTGTCACCAAAAGCTGCTGGCCGCACTTAGCCAGTACTTCTCTGAGTGATATGTAACAACATGTGCACGCAATTTTCAGTTGATAATTTGGTACGCCTTCGTGAACTGACTCCCTGGCATACGTTTTTAGCGGATTCCATTGGTATTTCTATGGGTGTTCTTTTAATTGTAGGTATTAATATAACTGCATATATCTGTACACAGGCACGCCCGCTGTATACTGCCAGCGGAGGCCAGAAAAAAAAAAGAACGGCCATTGCTCGCTGTCGCCACTCCGTAAATGCATTTCTGGCATTGATTGACCTTCCGCTTACTTCAGCTACAGTTCAGGGAACAGTTAGAAATGTTGCAAAGCTCAAATGCAGAAACTTCAAGCATCGCAACTCAGCTGCTTCGAAAGCAGCCATACCCAGTGCCCCGTCCCAGCGAAGCCTCTCGTGCCGGCCGCGTCGGCGTACCTGCTGCCAGCGCTTTTTACTTTAAATAGGCACAATTCCAAAGTGTAAAAATTACTGTAAAGTGCCAACCAGTTTCTAATAAATGACGCATTTTTTAGGTTCTGTACCTGGATTGATTCCTGCCAACTATCCACTAATCTAACGAAGACACTGTCTCCTATGACTTTCTTCAATAAGGCACAGCCGTTACGCTTTCATTAGAGTTATAGTATAACTAGTATACACATGCAGGAGTTTAAATATACCGGGGTAACTTTAACACACTACTTGAAATGGCAGAAATATATATAACCGCATTCACTCGAAAGGCCTTCGTAATTTATTCTACTTAACCATACATAAAAGTGTGTCACTAAAGACTGCAAATTACCTGCATACGAAACCCTAATCAGGCCAATCTTGGAGTACGCATCGGTTTTCTCGTCCTCATACTTTTTTGTGATATAGCCAGGTTGAAATCTTCGCCCCGCCGCGGTGGTCTAGTGGCTAGAGTACTCGGCTGCTGACCCACAGATTGCGGGATCAAATACCGGCTGCGGCGGCTGCATTTTCGATGGAGGCGGAAGCGTTGTAGGCCCGTATGCTCAGATTTGGGTGCACGTTAAAGAACCCCAGGTGGTCAAAATTTCTGGAGGCCTCCACTCTGGCGTCTCTCATAATTATATGGTGGTTTTGGGACGTTCAACCTCACATATCAATCAATGATGTTTTACACGTTGCAAAAGATAGCCATGAGTTTCATATACAGGAGATACGATCGCCACTTCTTTGCTCCGCACGCACATAAAATATCTCTTGAAACAATCGCACATCGACGCATGTGCGAATGACTTGTCACTTTATATAAAATTGTAAAAGAATCACCAGTTATCATGGCCATAGTTTCATTTGTGGAGCATACTACTGAAGCTCCTCGAAGTGATCACTACCTTAACCTTGCGCTGTTTTCGCTCACGTTCAAATAGTTTTAAATACTAATTCTTCCCATCCACAGTCGAACCATAAAGTGGTCTAGACGGCGCACTTTGCCGGTTACCTTTCGCTTTATTTTCAGAAAGAATTTGTCAGCACGTGCTTCCGGAGTCCTAAATGAATGTGCGCTTTCTATATATTTTTTGTATATTCGTGTCATCTAACAAGCGTTATTTGATGTATTGTGGATTCGCTACCCCCGCACTTGCATAACTTTCTTTTCGTATGCTTGTTCATTCAACCAGTTTAGCAATAATTTTGTATGCTATTTTGTTTACGCTTTAATTTCAAGCAAATCTGTATCCACCCCTGCAAAGCCTCGCAATGAGATGGGAGTATATGTAAATAGAAAATTACAAGTGTTGAGCGTGGTTATGGCTTTGTGTTTGTGCACGTGCTTGTTGCAGTTTAACACGATCGATCGTTAAATGAACATCATCATCAGCATCATCATCAGCCTGACTACGACCCCTGCAGGGCAAAGACCTCTCCCATGATTCAATCAACCAAGTCAATCAACCAAGTCTTGTGTTTTGTTGCCACGTTATACCTGCGAACTATTTAATCTAATGGACCCACCTAAATTTCCGTCTTCCCTTCACGCGTTAATCTTCTCTAGAAAATCAGTCAGTCCCCCTTAATGTTCATTAGTTATCCTGCCTACCTGCGACTTGTCCGGCCCAATGTCCCTTTCTTCTTGATTTCAACTATGATATCCTTCAGCCGCTTTTTTCCCTGACCTACTCTGCTTTCTTTTTGTATCGCAAGATTACACCTATCATTTTCCTTTCCATCGCTCGCTGCGTCGTCTGTGTAACCTCCAGATTTCGGCTCCGAAGGTAAGTAAGTACTAACAAGATGCAGCTGTTATATAGCTTCCTCTTGAGGGTTAGTGGCAGCTTACCATTCATGATGGTGAACTAGCTACCCCAAATACTTTCATGGCATCTGAACCAATCTCACAAGTTTGATGTATTCTTCGACGTGAGCTTGGAAATAGTCTTTTGGCTGTCACGGACATATCCTTTTGTTTTGTTTATTGCAAGATGGTGATCAGAGTTGTGTTACTTTGCAGAGCGAGAACTACAATAAGAAAAATTGCTTTTCCTGCTCACATTGCTCCTGATAATGCGTTCTGACTACATGCACTGGCCTGGAATCACTCGCATGCCACTTAACTGGTACATGCCGTATACACCCTCTCAGTAATATTTATACACTTACTCAAAAAATTTGTGAATCTCACGTACGGTGCCAATAGATAATATTTGAAGCACGAGTAAGAAGGGTTGATATGTCACTTAAAAATCAGCACAACACTGTGAGGTGGATGTAAATTATGCCGTATATGTGACTTCTTCTATATTGTCATAATTTTGGATTGACGTGTCATTTACATTCGTCGTCTATGCATATCACGGGATACCGAGTTTGGTATATGTGGTGCTAGCGAAACGACCGCGAGCGCATCGTGACCGTGGCATGTAGTCATGTTCTTACATGACAAGTATGTTATGATTATCATGTTAACACCAGTCATATGCCTTCTGCACACATTCACATCTCGTAATACCAAATGTGGTATTATATGTGAAGCAGCTCTTTGACGAGCCCGTGTAACGCTGTCCTTCGATGAGCTACTCTCCTCTTGCCGCAGCTGCTAAAGCGGTGCCAAGTAGTTCACGCCCACTAGGAGTGCGTGGTGACGTTTTTTTCCCCTACCTGCCACGCACTCACCGCATGTCAGCTCTTTCTCGCTTCACCCTCTGCACCGCCTCCTGACCGGGGTTTCACCAGTAGGAAGAGGTCCATGCTACTTCACTTAGACATCGACTGTCTTTGGCCGACGGCTCGGCGTCATCGGCTTGGCCGGGCCTGGTCCCGTGCATGCAGTGCGTGTGGGGCAGACGAAACCATCGAGCACCTGTTGAGGGCAGATGAAACTATCGAGCACATAACGCAGTGTCTTGCTCGCCACCCTGCGTCCCCATGGTCTGAAACCTTCTTTTTCCTTTACGGTACCAAACTGTGGTCTTCAAGGCAGCTCTTCGCTTCCTTGAGGACCCTGGACTAGACAACCGGCTATAGAAGCCGCCCGCCATGTCCTTGGGCATAGACGCCATCTCTCTTCTTCTTTCCTCTTCTTCACATATTTAATGCCCTCTTCCCCCCCCCCCCCTACAGGCTTTGCGCTGTGCCCCCAATGAGGGCTGCAGACGTTGTGTCTTTTCCTTTCCTGAACCTCTGTCTCTCCACCACTCGCTGTAGAGGTTCTTGAAAGGGAAAAGAGAAGAGAAAAGCACCGACACTGCCCCGTGCGGGGATGGGGGAGGGGGAAGTAAAGAAGGAGGAGAAAAGTATAGGAGGAGGAAGGGTGCATTCGACTGTGTCGCGCGGGCTACGTGCTGCCGCCGGGAAAGGGGAAGCAGTCAGGTAAAACAGCACGGGGCGGGGAGTGGGAGCACCACGTGACGGGCGTCAGAGGAGGCGGGCGGGGCCACAGGCGTAAACAAACAACACGTGGATGCTATTACGACAGTAGTTCCTATTAAAATATTTCGGCGTTTGTGAGCGGGATGAAAATGTTTCGATGCATTCCAAGCAAGTATGTGCCGTCAGGACCAACACCTCCTAAAATTCTTCAGGCCTGCGCCTCGCATGACATGACGTCAGCTACGTGATCACTCGACGTCCGACCGGTCCTGCGGGAGCGCTTCTGGCACTCCTCTCGCAGTGAACCTGTTGTATCTCAGCAATATTGTTTTATCTCGCGTCTGAATGTCTTCAAAGGGTATAGTTAAATATAAGAAACTTGTCAAACGCTGAAACTTCCTGTAGTAAGAGTTAGTTTATTCAACATGTACACACGAAACAGAGGCACTAAGCAATAATCAAAAACACAAATAAATGAACATACTAATGAAAATTACAAATGATACATGAGCACTTTATTTTGGAGCAACAGTTTTCAATTTCCGTGCTTTTGCGACAGCTTGGGCATCGGCTTTAGCAACAGCGGCTGCGTCATTCCTCTCTTTGCAATAATTATTTAGCAGAACATTTGTTGCACATTTTATCAACATATTTATCACGAAATCTGGTTCGTGCCCATTCGCACAAGTCACCAGTACCTCAAATGCTAGCAAGCTCTCTTTCACAAATTGTTGAACAATACATCTGTGATTTCGTGCCTGCAGAAAGCACGCGGCATTTTTTTCATTCTGCAGCAACTTTGCAACAATAACTTCAGCGTGCATCACTACTGTCACAACACACGCGTTCGGAAATTTCAAGCCACCTCGATTGAGACTTGCTATTAAAGAATTAGCATCGCCATCGCACTCTGCATCGAAACTGTCAGCAACAAGGTTCTCCTGACAGTAGTTGCACTTCAACGTTTTTACCACAGAGTTAGTGTAAAAGCCTCCAACATAAGCAAAAACAGCGACGCGTGTGCTTAAGCTGTCAAGGTCTTCAGGTTTGACAGTAACTCTGAAGTCCTGTCGATTTGTGGCTGTTGCCGATGGAACAGCCTCATCAATGAAATCGTCACTGCTCATTATAGGAAGAGTATTTTGTAGGCGAATTCTGCCTTCACTCTCGTACAGCTGTCTAATGCTGATGTGGTAATGACCACCAGTCATTTGCCTGTACTGGCCAAATCGGTTTTCAAGGCCGTCTGTCTGCAGCTTGCCGAGCAGGGCATATTTATAACGAAGCTCGACAAGGCAGTACTTGTTGAATTCAAGTATTGCATAGGCGGAATGCCTTAGAGCAGATTGAGTTTCTCGCGTGAGAATGCCATTGTCGTGTTTGTTGGATTCCCACACATTCAACCAAGTGACAAATGCATCGACAAATTCCAGCTTAGGGTCACCATTCAGGCACGAAACTGGCTCTTTGTAAACATCTCTGTGGTGATGGCCTTTGTGAGGTGTTTTAACGTTTACATTCTTCCACCAGCGGAGAACTATCCTGATGAAATTGGCAGTTTCTTTGGCATGCCATAAAGCATGAAAGTTCCAGTGGTGATCCAGTGCCTCAGCTACAAAAGCATTGAGTATTTGTAGTACTAGCTTAACATTCTGCCTTTCGAAGTTGCTAGGATTTAGCTCCTTTGACGAAAGGCGATAGCTGTGTTTCAAAAGCTGAGAAGCCTCTAGCTTGTGCAGCTCCCGAAAATCTTTGAATGATGCCCGCTGTATGCAGTCGGGATGGACACTGTTGTTTGAGAGATCAAACATTGGAAAATATAGGCTTGTCCCAAGATTCTTTTTATTTATCCAGTTCTTTCGGATGCATTTCAAGAAGTGCACAGAATCCACAACATAAAACATAGGTCTTGTTGCGTCTTTTGGATTTGGGTAAACGATGCTCAGCTTTGGCAGGTCTGTAAACATACTGAGTGCCTTGCGATTGATTGCGTTGTTGTCTGAAATTACTGCAAAAAACTTAAAACCTATTCCCTCAAGGCCAATGATTACATTTTTCAGGACTGCATGAAGAGAGTAAGCATTCATTGTTCGTGCAGGCAGAATGTGCACCACCTCGCGAAAAGAACTCAGCATGCTTTGCACCATAAACACATGAGCAGAAGTAGCGGCCTCTTCACTGTTTCCTGCTGCCCCTGAAATTTTTCCACCTTTAAAATCGAAGAAAGGCTAAATGTGAATTTCGCAAAGCATGAGAACCACGGCACCTTCATGCGGCTGCAACTGCTTTAATCTGTGCTTTATCTACCTGAGAAACTTTTCATTGGCTGACTCAGTGTCAGGTGACAAGTGAAACGAGGAGCAGACATTTCAACAAGTACTGGGATGTGGCATGGCAAAAAAAACTGAACCCCTCAGACATTTGTAGGCGTGTGGAGATATGGTATGCAATATGCAAGCAACCACCATACTTTCGGAGGAATACTGCAATCCTTGTTTTCCAAGCAATGCCACATGTTCTCGCAAGAACCGACTGATACGTTTCTTGCTGTTGATGGCATCTCGTTCAAGTTGCTCGAGAAGGCTAACGACTACGTCACAAAGACCTTCTGAGGAGCATTTTTCGAGGATGCTTTGAAGCCTACTCAGGATGGCAGACAGGACATTCACATTCACAATGCTTCCTGGCAAGACATAATCACCTATACGGCTTAATTTGGTACCATGAAAACATACACTGATACTCAGGTAGCTGAAAACAGTAACAGACGACCGTAACAGCGGCATGCTCTCATCAACAATATTTAAAAACAGGGCACAGTTTGTGCGGTTAATTACAATCCACTCATTTGGCACAGGTGCACTTTTCAAACATTCCATAAGCTCAAGAAGCGAGGAAAAACAGCATTTCGTTTCTTCATCACGATAAGAAGCCTCCGATTCTGCGATGGCACGAGCGAAGTCAGCCGCTTCTCGGCGCATTTTTATCATTTCCAGGCATTCTCTCGGAGAAGGGTCATCCTTCGACAAGTACGTAGGACATCCTGGGAACTGTGTGGGCACTGATCCTGAACGCAGGCGTGGTACTTTCAGTGAGACCTCTAGCACTCTTCCTGTCATAGGATCCGTGTAGGACGACTTGTTCTGAAGGCATGACTCGGTGAAATGCAATGCGCATACCTGCATACCAACAGCAGTCGCAGAGTGTCAACGAACCTCGGAATGCGTCTAAACATTGCACAAGCGCTTCGCAAACTGTTACAATGAGTATAATTTCACCATCAGTGTAATGCAATGGTGACATCCAGTTTCCTCTTACCTTGTTGCTTTCCGTAGGAAAGAAATCCTTTCTTGGAATAGCACTGAGCCACTTCTTCCTTAGCACTTCATACTTGGGGAATAAAAAGTACTTGAACTTTCTTCTCTGTCTTGTAATTACTTGAACATGCCAACACACAGCACTTATTGGGCATGTCAGAAGCTTCATGCAATAAAATTCCGGCAGTAAAATTCACTGCACACAACGCAAAGAAAATGGCTTGGCAGACTCGCGAAAAAAAAAACACGTGCAGCACGGCCGTCACCACTGCAGCGAGTGGAAATTCGGGAATGCGCGACGGAACCGGTCAGGAAGTATGGGACTGGTAGGACGGCTGGTGGTGACGTCACAGCGGAGGGCGCAGGCCTGAAGAATTTTTAGGAGGTGTTGTCAGGACGGGTTGGTTTCCTGTCAGCAAAACGTGAAAAGGGGGTTCAACACACTGCCCTGAGGCACACCCGCTGACACCACCCGAGGTCCGCTGAGCTCACCGGTGACGCACACAAGAAAAGACCAGCCACTGAGGAAATCCTCGACGTAACGCACCATCTTCCAGCACACACGCATCTCACGAAGGACGTCGAGGATGGTGTTCTGTGGGAGCGAGTCAAAAGCACTCTTGACGTCGAAAAGGATGAGGTATCTCGCCTCCCCGCGGAGCTTGGGTTCCTCAAGAAGGTTCACGACGTCAAGGATCGAGTCCGCTGTCACTCGATGGGCTCTAAAACTGGACTGTCCAGCTGCGAGGCAATCTAGAGCAGAAGCGATCTACTGGAGGCGTCGGAGTGCCATAGCTTCGAACGTTTTCCCCGCGGCCGAAGTGAGCGAAACGGGTCAGTACGAGGGAAGCTCGGACTCCGGCTTCCACTTCTTGTGGACGGGGATCACCAAGGCTTCCCCCCACGAGGTTGGTAGCATCCCCGCGCGCCAGATGGCATTGTAGGCATCAAGCAGAGTGCATGAGATCAGAAGTGCTGAGATCATGAGTGCATGAGATCAGAAGTTCAAGCAAGATTAGAAATTAAGCAACGTGGAATAGGTAGGCTTGCTTTAGGAGCTCACGGGAATACACCAAATCAGGGAGTACAAGGTGATATGGGATGGACATTATTTGAGGGCAGGGAAGCTAGCAGCAAGATAAAATTTGAGAAACGATTGAGAGAAATGGAGGAAGAGCGTTGGGCTAGGAAGGTTTTCAGCTACTTGTACATGAAGAATGTAGATACAAAATGGAGAAAGCGAACCAGGAAGTTGACTGGTAAATACTTGGAAAACAGCAGGTGGCCAAACCAAAAAGAATTATCGGTTAAGAAGAAAGTGAAGGAAACGGAGACTGACATGTGGAGAATGGGCATGAATAAATGGTCCGCACTAGAGATCTATCGAACTTTTAAGCAGGAAATTGCCAAGGAAGGGATCTATGATAATACTCGGGGTAGTTCTCTACTGTTTGAGGCCAGGACGGGAGTACTGCGAACCAAGACATATCGGGCCAAATACGAAGGGGTAGACACAGTACGCAGTGCGTGTGGAGGGGAAGAAGAAACTGCCGAACACTTGATAATGTTCTGTAAAGGGCTTCACCCTATAGTTCAGGATGATGGCGCAGAGTTTTTCAAAGCACTGGGGCTTAGGGACCGGGAGGGCAAAATAAACTTTAAGCGGGTAGACTTAACTAGAAGGAGGTTATCTGATTGGTGGCTAAAGTCAAAGCACCAGTGAAAATTAAACTCTTCACTGCAGAGTACGAATCCTCAAACTCACTTTTTAAGGAAAAAAAAATATAGTTTTTGGTTCATTAGGTATGACGGCTTGGTGGCGCTAGCCACCGCCTGATCTAAAGGGTACAGCCATATCCATCCATCCATCCATCCATCCATCCATCCATCCAGAGTACAGCTGATAGACGAAACCTCGTGATAATTTCAGGCGGTTTAAACCATGTCTTAAGTGAAGATACAGCAGGACTAGCAGCCACACTGGCGAAAGGCGTCGATGACATGCGCGCCACTTCTCCTAAGGTACAGGTAGTGATATGCACGATACCGGAGGTACCGGTGCGTGATAGCAACCTGCAAAGAGCAGTTGTCAACGCAAACCAAGAAATATGGCGGATGAGTCGAGAAAAAGGCTTTGAGGTGGTGGAAATAAACAGAGAGGTGCATAGATGGGGTGGTTTTCAACGAGACAGAATTCACTTCGATGGGCGGCTAGGTCATGAGGTGGGTTGGCGACTTGCAGGACGCGCAGTAGCTTTTTTGGGGGGCAAGCGAGCCCTTCGAGGTGCAGGATAGCTAGTAACGAGGAAAACAACCAGGGAGACTCTGCGACAGGTGTTATGGACAGATACGTTTCCAAAGTGGCACCAATGTCTAAGATAGGTAGAGTCCGGGCATAAATAGACGTAGCCACGAGTGCCGAGCCCATTCAGACATAGGGTATATTAACATGCAGGGTGGTAGGAACAGGCTGAAGTGGGAAGAGATAGAAGAACAGCTAAGGGAAGAGAGACCGATGGTATACGGTTTTGTAGAAACACATCTCAGGGACATGGAACAACCTCCGAACAATCCGGACTACGCGTGGGAATATTGTAATAGAAGAGAAGGCAGCAGAAAGGGGGGTGGTATTGAGGCATTCATTCATAAAAGTACAGAGTGGCAAAGGGTCAAGCAAGAGTGCAAGAGACATTTATGGCTAAAAGGGAAAGTGGCAGGTCAAATGACACTCCTTGGTTTAGTGTACTTGTGGACGGGAGCAAAGGCCAGAGAGGAAAACCAGGTAATGGTAGAGTGTATATCAAAGAACATTCAGGAGTTAGGAAGAGAGTGCGAGATAATTATACTAGAAGACATGAATGCGCACATAAAAGATATAGATGGGTATACCGACCCGACAGGCAAAATGATCATGGACATGTGTGAAAGGCTTGATTTGATCATTTCCAACAGTACCGAGAAGTGTGAAGGGCAAATAACATGGAAGGTAGGAAGGCTGCAGTCGACGATAGATTATGCACTGATGTCACATAGGATGTATGATAAACTCAGGGGAACGCACATAGATGAAGGTGGCTCCAGAAGTCTGGGTAGTGATCACAAATGTATCAAGCTAAGTTTTGGAAGAGCAGTGAAAGTGGGAAGGAGACAAGATGAGCAACTACAGGAAAATTTTTATTCAGAAAGGCAAATTGAAATAGCCACTAAAAATTGAGAAAGTAATCACGAAGGATAATAATACAGTGTGGACATACACGAATCTAATTAGACTCTTTGAGCTAGAGCTTGCTAAGACGCGTAACAAGTCACCCCGGAAAAGAAGACACAAACCCCAAAGTTGGTGGGATGAGGAAGTTAAGAGAGCCATAGCGAAACGTCAGGAAGCCTCTAGGGAACACGGACATGCTAAGCAACGGGGTGAACCGACAGATGATGTTGAAAGAAAATGGGAAACCTTTCTAAGCTGTAGAAGGGCTGCATTCCTTCTGATCAGTGAAAAGATTAGAAGAAAGGGAGCTCAGTGGCTCGCAGAAGTAGATAAAAAAGATAGAAAGGCAGCTGCGAAATTTTGGAACCATATAAACTCCCTAAGAAATGAGACGAGCCTAGAGCAGAGTTTTATAACTACAGCCCAAGGTGCCAGGCTAGAAGGGGACGAAGCTATTGAATATATAAGAACAAGGGTGACAGAAAAAGTTCAACAAACAAGTACTTTATGCACCACAATAGACAAGGACGAATCAAGTGGTGCAATGGCTCCATTTTCACAACGAGAGTGGGAAAGGGCTGAGAAAAGGGTTCCTAGTAGTACATCAACAGGCCCAGATGGCATTCCAATTAGGCTGATAAAGACATTAGGTCCGAAGTCTAAGCAGGCTTTGAGAGAGGCAGTGAGCAAAATAATAATCGATGGTGAAGTTCCCGATGGATGGAAACTTAGCAGGATGAGCATGATCTATAAAGGAAAGGGGGACAAAGCTGACATAAACAACTACCGTCCTATAACAGTGACATCAGTGGTCTACAGGCTGGCGATGCAGATTATAAAGGAAAGACTGCAGGCATGGATAGAAGATGAGGGGGTGCTTGGGAAACTGCAGAATGGGTTTCGGAAACACAGAAGGTTGGAAGACAATCTGTTCTCACTGACGCAGTGCATCGAAATAGCAGAAAAGGAACACAGGCCCCTGTGGCTAGCATTCTTGGATATCAAGGGAGCGTACGATAGCGTGGTTCAAGAGGAATTGTGGGGAATACTGGGCACACTAGGCGTGGAACATGTAGTCACTAATCTTTCAAAGGTTATCTATAAAGGTAACAAGGTAGTTATAAAGTGGGAAAAACAGGTATCCAAGCCTGCAGAGGTAAAACGGGGGCTTAGGTAGGGGTGCCCCCTGTCACCCTTATTATTCATGATGTACCTACGTAGACTGCTCGAAGTTCTATGTGCTAAAATAAGGTGAACAGATGGCATCAAGCTGGTGTGGATGAGTTTGTGAAATAGTGATAAAAGTGAGATGTCGCGGTGAATTTTCAGTGGCTCGAGTGCAAGGCTATTTTTAATCTGTGTTACGCTGGACGGGTAGCTGTGATTACGCGCTATGAATCGACTAGCTCTGTTCTGTATACATTCTAACTTATCTATGAGGTATTGTTAATATGGTGACCAAATGGAGGTTGCGAACTCCAGTTGAGGACGAATCAGAGCAAGATAAGCCAGTTTGCGCACATCGGAGGGAGCACAGTATAGATTTCGGCACAGAAAACCTAATAATCCTGATGTATTGGCACAGATAGAAGTGATATGTGTGGACCACGAAAGTGTAGGAGTTAAGTTTATGCCTAGGTGTTTGTAATGATCAGTGCGTTCTATAATGCTATTATCAATTTTGTATTGGCCATTGAAGTTATCACGTTTGCGACTAAAGGTGATTAGTTTGCATTTCGAAACGTTAAGTGTCATCTGCCATGTTTTGCACCACTCAATTATATGCTCGAGGTCGTTTTGAAGAGTTATATGATCGCTATTGTTTTGGATGGGACGATAGATAATGCTGTCATCGGCAAATATACGCATACAAGACGATAAGTTGTCAGACAGGTCGTTAATGTAGATGAGGAAAAGTAAGGGACCAAGAACACTGCCCTGTGGTACAGCAGAGGAAACGTAACAGAGTGATGAAGAGTGATTGTTGGCGACAGTGAATTGTTGGCGGTTAGTTAGGAAGTTTCTGAGCCATGTTAGCGTGAGTGAATCAAGTTTTAGTGATGACAGTTTTAATATCAAGCGACAATGAGCAACACGATCGAATGCCTTTGCAAAATCAAGAAATAAACAATCTGTCTGTAGATTACTGTTCATGTTAGAATGTAGGTGGATGGTGAACTCAAAGAGTTGAGTTTCGCAAGAACGACCCTTTCGGAACCCATGCTGGTTTGAGAAAAAGAAATTGTTAGATTCTAGATGCGCATAAATGTTAGAAGCTATGATATGCTCAAGCATCGTGCAAAATATGCACGTCAAGGAAATGGGGCGATAATTTCCAGGTGAACTTTTACTACCACTTTTATGAACTGGTACTACCTTCGCTATTTTCCAGTCAGAAGGCAACATTCCTGTAGCGAGCGACTGCAGAAAAATGTGAAACAGGCTATTGCCAGACACATAAACAGTGTTCTTCAATATTTCTGAATTGATATCGTCAATACCAGAAGATGATGACATCTTCAAACTTTCAATAATTTTAACTATGCCTTCAATTGTGATATCTATAGGTGACATGCATGAGTAATTGCGTTCAACAATATCTGGAAGATGAGCATGCTCGCTAGTAAACACGGATGAAAAGAATGAATTAAAGACATGAGGACAATCAGTGTCGGCAAAAGGAGTGTTATATGCCTCGTGTAATGAATTGAAGTTATCGTCCCGATCAAGACTTATTACTTTCCAGAATTTTTTCGGATTAGATTTTAGGAGTGAAGGCAAATCCTGGGAATAGTATTTATTTTTCGCAGTTGTAATTTCGTGGCAATATTTCTTGAGGAATTCCTCGTATCTATCCCACGACGTGTGTGAACGCGAATTTTTTGCAGACCGATAAAGCCACTTCTTTTTGTTTCTAAGTCTGCGCAAAGACTTGGTGAACCATGGATTAGTTTTATCATTCGTAATCGTTATCAACGGCACGTGTTTTTCTATTAGGGCTGAAATCGCATTCTTGAAAAGAACCCAGTTTTCCTCAACTGAGCGACTGTAAAAGGAAGGCAGCAGCACATTGTCAAGGAAAGACTCAAGTTTCCTGTTAATGGCATCGTAATCGGCTTTATTATAATCTCTAAATTTCTTTGATTCGGGAAGTGAACTTGGCTTCAACCTCTCTTTAGTCAAATAAGAAAGACTCATTGATCACGCACTACCAGCATTAATGTACGCAGATGATATAGTGCTAATGGCCGACAACCAGCAATATTTGCCAGAGATTGATGGACATCTGCGGTAATGAGGGAGATAGGTTAGATTTTAGTTTCAGTAAGGGAAAATCAGCAGTCATGATTTTTAATGAAAACGAAGGTAGTGAGCTTAGAATACAGGAGGTCACGCTAGAGATAACAGATAAATACAAATCTCAGGGCGTATGGATAAGCAATGGCACCGAGTACCTAAGGGGACACAAAATATACGTGACGACTAAAGGTAACAGGAAAGCAGCAGTGATGAAAAATAGGGCACTGTGGAATTACAATAGGTATAATGTTGTGAGAGAAATATAGAAAGGGGTCATGGTTCCTGGGCTGACGTTCGGCAATGCGGTCTTGTGCATGAGATCAGAAGTTCAAGCAAGATGAGAAATTAAGCAATTTGGAATAGGTAGGCTTGCTTTAGGAGCTCACGGAAATACACCAAATCAGGGAGTACAAGGTGATATGGGAGGGACATCATTTGAGGGCAGGGAAGCTAGCAGCAAGATGAAATTTGAGAAGGTATTGAGAGAAATGGGGGAGGAGCGTTGGGCTAGGAAGGTTTTCGGCTACTTGTACATGAAGAATGTCGATACAAAATGGAGGAAGCGAACCAGAAAATTGACTGGTAAATACTTAGAAAACAGCAGGATGCGAAACCAAAAAAATTATCTGTTAAGAAGGTGAAGGAAGCTGATACCGATATGTGGAGAATCGGCATGATTAAGAATCCGCACTAAAGATCTATGGATCTTTTAAGCAGGAAATTGCCAAGGAAAGGATCTATGATAACACTCGCGGTAGTTCTCTGCTGTTTGAGGCCAGGACGGGAGTATTGCGAACCAAGACATATCGGGCGAAACACGAACGGGTAGACACGGTATGCAGTGTGTGTGGATAGGAAGAGGAAACTGCCGAACACTTGATAGTGTTCTGCAAAGGGCTTCACCCTATAGTTCATGATGATGGCGCAGAGTTTTTCAAAGAACTGGGGTTTATGGAAAGAGAGGGCAAAATAGACTAAGCGGGTAGAATTAACTAGAAGGAGGTTATCTGATTTGTGGCTAAAGTCAAGGCACGAGTGAAAATAAACCCTTCACTGCAAAGTACGAATTCTCAACTGCACTATTTAAAGGGGAAAAAAGATAATTCTAATGATTGGTTCACTAAGTATTACGGCTAGGTGGCGTTAGCCGCCACCCGATCTAAAGGGTACAGCCACATCCATCCATCCGTCCATTCATCCATCAAGATTCCGAAGCTGGCTGGCATCCAAGCTTCGGAGCATCTGATATGTGACGCCATCACGCCCTGGAGCTGAGCAGTGCCTCCGTGGGTCAAGCACATCGCGAAGCTCCCGGATGCTGTAGTCGGCCGTGCACAGCTCGCCGATTGCTTCTACGATGGCTGGTGTGGGGAAGAAACGAAACGGCGCAAAGAGTTCGGGCCATGCATGTGGTGGCAGTGCAGGCATATGAACAGCTGCACTGGTAGTGGGCGCACTTGCGAAAGTGTCAGCCAGCAATACGGTGAGTTGCGCGGTGCTGATTTCGAGCGTGACCGCGATGAAGAGCTCCGGATGCCGGGGCACATGGGGGCTGAGGGGGGCTCGGAACACGCGCCAGGCACGCCGCTGGTAGTGAGGGTCGTCGAAAGTGCGGCAGAGGCTGGACCAGCCGCGATCCCGTTGTTTGTGGGGTGGCGTCGACAAACCACGTCGATGCGGCTGTAAACAGTCCAGTACTCTGCCTTTTCTGGACATTCCGTGCTGCACCCAGCGGCGAGCTGCGCGAAGGTTGAGGAGCTTAATGTCGGGCACTGGCGTGTCAGTCGGCACTCGACACACTGTCGTGGCGACACTCGCACACTGCACAATGTGTTGGAGAAAGTCGCCCGCGACTGGCACAGCAGCAAACAGTTCGCGGAAACGGGGCCTGTTCACAACACTGTACACACTGTTGCGTAGAGCGCTGGTATAGCAGGGCTCCAAGAGGATCAGATAGTGATCCGAGCCGCCAGTGTCCGGGCGCGATGCCATGAGTAGGGGCATTCGTCCGTCACGAGGGTGAGGTCGAGTGCACTGCGCTCAGCACCGGGGCGCACGAAGGTGTGGCTGCCATCGTTTATTATGTGAAGTCCAGCTCTTAGGGCAGCATGCATTAGGGCGCGGCCGCTGGCGTTGAACTCGCGCACCCCCACGCAGTGTGATGGAAGTTGAAGTCCCCGCACAAGGCGGAAGCACTATCGAGGCGATCGGTGAGCCGCGCAACAAACTCGGCGACCCACTCGTGCGGCAAGTGAACATACACACTCGCGACACATGTATCCGTCGTGCCAACGCGCTTCTTCACTGCAACATACTCGACGCCCGCACCGACGATGTCCGAAACATCGAGAAGCACTTGGGGAAGGCGCGCGCGCACATAGAGGCCCTTGCCACGCCCTGTGGGTGCACCATGTTGAAACAGTGCGTGCTTAGGCACGCGTTGTTCTTACAGGTCGTTGCGCCGTGATACGCCACATACTTTGAGAGGTTGAGGGCCCCAGCACGAATTCACGTCTCTTGCAATGCTAGGACATCGAGGTCGCGCTGGGGCAGGGAGCGGACGAGCTCAGGGTTACGGTAGCGGAGGGAACGCACGTTCCTCTGCAAAATCCGCGGCCGCGGCTTCTTCGACGCACTAGCCTTGTTGGGGGAGTGATTGCTGTGCGGAAAGGGCCACTTCGCACAGACCACGTGTGTTCGGGTCACAAAAAACACTGGCTAAAAGCGCACGAAAAGCCGTGCTTAGTGCCGTGATTACAGCGTCCCTCTGGTCACCCGTAGGGACTGGTGGAGGTGATGTCTCCGTGGCGGCGGCAGGTGTTGGAATGACCGCGAGATTGCTCCCAAGGGCATCGTGAAAACAGCATGGGGCAACTGTTGCCAAGGCACCAGTCGGCAGTGTTTGGGCCGACGCTTGAGCACGCCGGAGCGCCTCACGACGCGTGATCTTGCCGTTGGATGAGGTCAGGATGAACACCGCCTTGCGCTGAAGCTGCCAGTATGCACAGCGCGGCTCGTTGGCAGCGTGAGTGCCCGGGCAATTGAGACATTTTGGACGCTCGAGAGGGCATGGGCTCCCAGTGCTGTTCTTGCTGCAGCGAACGCAGCGCTTGTCCTTTGAGCACGTCGCCGTGGCGTGCCCGTAAACTCCACAGCGCGCGCACTGTAGGGGGCGAGGAACGCTCCTCCACCACTCGCTACGCTCGAGCCCACTCCTCACGCGGGCTTCACCCAACGCCGACTAAATTTCAAGACCGAAAGGCTGCCGCAGTGACGTCAGAGGGTGGGGGCCCAGTTACGCCGCGAGCGTGGCGGAAAGCCTGTGTTTTGTTCACATTTTAGGAGAACCAACGCTCCCGCTCTCGCAGCTGCTGCGGCTTGATTGGGCCGAATAAAAGATGTGGATAAAAAGTCTTACTGAGCATGCTCAGTTGGGCTACTGGGCCCCCAACCTCTGACGTCACTGCGGCAGCCTTTCGGCCTTGAAATTTATTCGGCGTTGCTTCACCTCACCCGCACAGCCTCTTTCCATCTGCCGGCAATAAGAAGCTGAGAGCCAGCGGATGCGCGCGCTGGGCTTCTCGAGAATCGCCCGGCGCCGACAATGGGGACAGCGCGCCGCTGCTTGCCGGGCGATCGCAGTGATGGGCAGGATACCGTAACGGCAAGCTTCCCGCTAGTGTGCGCGTACCTTCTCAGGCTGTCACCGCCGTTGCGAGGGTTAGCGAAGCCAATCGCGTTCTCGAATCGCGACGTTACACAGACGAGGCGTGAGGCAGGGAAGCCGAACGCAAGGGTAGGCAGTGGAAGACCAGCGAAACCGACGAGGTGCAAGTCAAGGACACCGATCGCGTTTGAGAATACTGATGGCGCGCGGGTAACACCACGAGACGCGAGCCGGGGAAGCCGAGCGCAAGCGTCTTTAACGCGACCCGCCTCCGGCGTCTTTGCCTTTTAAACAAACGTTTACTCAAGAAAACGATACACCGAGTTTCGCTTCAAACCATTCTTCTAGCACCCGCGTCGACACCCGTTTCTGCCAGGTGAAACCGTGCGATCCGCTTCTGGTTCACTTTATATCGGGGTTCCCTACGGGGAGATGGTCCATAGTTTTTATGTGAAGCAAGCGAAACGTCCACAAGCACGCCATGAGTGTGGCGTGTAGTCAAGACTTGCATATCATGCATGTCATGATTTCCACTTTAAGGCCAGTGAATTACGTTCGCCAAGAGGCCATATCATACCATACCAGTTTTGCAATATGCCATGTGAACTAAACTACCGCAAGAACAGCAAGACTATGAAATTTCTATCATGGCATTTATGACATAGATGAAATTTTCTCGTGACGACTAGACACTTATGCTTGTCATAGAGTCATGTTATGCCGTACTAATTTATTATCGATAGCATTATTAAAACGGCCATGAGAGCTAAAACTCATAGGCGGCTTGATAGATAGATAGATAGATAGATAGATAGATAGATAGATAGATAGACAGATAGAAAGATAGATAGATAGACGGATAGATAGATAGATAGATAGTTAGATAGATAGATGGATAGATAGATAGATAGATAGATAGATAGATAGATAGATAGATAGATAGATAGATAGATAGATAGATAGATAGATAGATAGATAGATAGATATACACTCAAAGTGACGGAAGTTTGCTAGGCAATGCTTCACATTTTTTAGTACGCACTAATATACACCGATTCTTTTCAAATTTGTTGTGGAGAGACACATGCAAGTTCGTTCAGACTTGTGTAGTATTTAGAATTCAATTGTGGTCAAAAGCGGCGGCATTTTTTTGTAGGGTGCTTTTATTCTCATTAGATTCCATGGCATGAATGACGAGGGAGTGACGGAAAAGCCAGTGCACTCAGCGTACTGATTTTTCCCATACTGTTTCGCGCATCCCCGTGGGGTTCACGGGTGGCCTGAAAATGACCTATTGCGACAATAACACCACACAGTCCGCGGCCTACAGCTGTACAAAACCTGATTCGCTTATGCATTGTTATATCTAAGCTGACTTAAAATGGGTTTGAATGTAATTGGTGCATGTGCGCTTGCTATAGCTAGCAGTATCACTAGAACCTGCCTGAGCGAGCCTGCAATTAGGAATGGGTTGGAAATCACGTGCTCCGGTACATTACATTTTAGTTTATTTCCACACCATCTCTATTCTAAAGATCTAATCTGGGGGCGCCACTTTTACGTTTTAGGAGCGAAGCTTGTTATAATATAGAACAGTCCCGCATCCCTCCAGCGTAACCTTCACTGCATATTGTCGTGACGGGATGATAAAGGTTGTAGGTATTGAACAGGTTGAGAAAGCAACAGCATGTTGGTCTTTTTATTTACCGCGCATCAGAGCATTACTCTTCTTTCTGGGTGCGACTGTTCTCACAACAAATCCGTGCAGGGCGGGGCCTCGCCGCGATGAAATAGCCACCATTTCGTTTTTTTCACTCTGTCTCTCTCTCTCTCTCCATTTGACGGCGAGGTATTAATAATAATATTAATTATATTTATTATTCTGGTTGACGAAAGCCGGCCAGAATTTTTGCCAGAGGCAGCGCATCTTAAAGTTTTTTTTGCTGCCATTACACAAAAACTGAAACGAGATTTGATATTGCCCTCTGCCATGCATAAAACTAGGTGCCTAGATTAAATCCTCTTTATTGTTTATTTTCAGCCACTGTCGTCTTCTCCGTGATCCACTGCGGATCTCGAATCCCTCTGGATAATGTGGCGTTTCCAGTTGTCAAGGGAACCGTCAAAGTATGCCTATCTGGAATGGAATACTAGCAGAAGACACAAGAGAAAAAGAAGACCAAATATGTTACATCGCGATGCACTTGCAAACGTTTCAATCTCATTCAGATATGCAGTAGCCTTCCAGTTCAAAGATTGTATGCAGGCAGTGTAAGGTGCATACTTTGCGGCAGCTGTATTTAACGTATTTTCTTTTATACATATGCCCCTTTTGGGGCCCTTAGGGTATTTCTAGCCAATGAATACATTTAGGAAAAGCCCAAGAGCATTATGACTGTGAACGAGACACATAGCCGGGGGTTGCTGCACACCGAAATGTTCAGTTTTGCTGGGACCTCTTCTACCTCCTCTCCCACCTTTGACGTTTTGCCATGCCTTCTCCCCATCAGTAGTTGCGAGCGAAAGAAAATCCCTGGTGTGAACTATTAAATCCCTGGTGTGAACTATAGAAACATGGGCTTGTTTTTTTTGCACTTATCAAAGCCGACCTGTGTGTCTGTTAACATGCAAAAACACCAGAAATAAATATTCTTGATTTCATTTACAGCATGCAAGTACCGCTGATTGGCCGAAGGAGTGTACGGAAAAAGTGAACAAACCTCCAAGGCACAAAAAAGAGGGTTCATGAGGCTTCTCTCCTTTGAAGAAGAATGGCAATTTGGGCTAGTTGGTTTGCATTCATGGTAATGAGGGCTGCAGCGTGAGCACGAATGTGCTAGAAGAAACAGACGAAAGTCGAGGCACGGAAAGCAAAGAGGACAACACCTCTTTGCTTTCCGTGCCTCGACTTTTGTCTGTTTCTTCTAGCACATTCGTGCTCGCGCTGCAGCCCTCATTCTCTCCTTTGCATGGAAAGGCTATGTAGTATGCACCTTACATTGGGTTGCATGTTTTGGATACATGACGGGCAAAAACTAGGCAGCTCTACGTTGACTATTTCTAGTTTCACGATACTAAATGTACATGTTAAAAACTTTAGTTAAAAATACTAGCTGATAAATGCTAAGTTGAGACGATCACCTTCCGGTGATATTTTCTTGTGCATTCGTGTTTCTTATGCAACCCCTTTTTATATCCCCATTCCCATATGGTGCCATTTAAAAAGTTTTCAGATTGAATAATTAAGCAGCTCACCCAAGTCAGTAGTATCAATATGGACCAGATTTAGGGGAAACCCCCAAGGTGGAGTAAGATCCTGCAAAGCAAAGTTTGACATCCACATTTAGGTGGATGTCAAACTTTCCTTTGCAGTATCAATATGTATACCTAAAGCGTTTCACTGAGGGGGTAGTTCCCATAGTTGCCCTAAAAAAAGGCCAGTTTGTTTGTCCAGCCTCCACATCAACCTGTCACAGCTGTTGCAGCAGTCTTGATGAAATTGCTCTGCTGTGTAGGTAACCATACTTCACATTTTCACAGTAAACTTTTTGTGCACATTACGCATTCTCTCACATTTGGTTATTTACAGTCTATGGATATTACAAGCACGCTATAACACATCTTGAAATGACCAACCGAAAAAATGTACCAACATGCTTTCACATACAACAGGTACTATATTAAAATGTCAAAAGGAAAGTATAAAACCAAGCACGTCTGTAGCAAGTACAGAAAGAATGCAACTTTACAAACCGTTTCATACACATAGATTGAAAGCCGAAGCCTAAAAACATACTTTCACACACTCTCTGAATTGAGAGTATCACCAACACAAAAAATTACGGCTGCATTTATACACCTACACAGTCGTTGCCAATGTCACAATTGCATGACTATAATTAAGTCTAGTATAAAACATACCATATTAATCTTAAAAGCTCTAAACATTTTAAAAATTATGCGCAAAGATGTCCGAGAACTGTGTTTAGGCCAAAGTTATGAATGGTAAAATAAATTAAGTTTTGCAACAATTGCAATTCTTTTAAAAACAATGAAAAAAAAATCACCGAGTGGTCCATCTCTACCGTTTCCCCCGATCCTTTCCTAGCAGTCAAAGCTCCAGTCAATGGCAGAGTGACAGCACACTATAGGCGTCTTCTTTTCGGAAGAGGCTTCAGAGACTAGCATCCTTTTGTCGGTGAGCCCCGAATGTGAAGGCCAGAACTCTGTGGCACAGATTAAGCCAGCTTACGGAAGGTGGCTTGCAATAAGCCCCTAGCCTCCACCAGTGTTTGAACGTCATGGCAGCAGTAAAGAAGGGAACTGCACTTTTCCAATTCCTCGGTTATACTTTTGTGTAGCTCCGACAATGAGGGGGCTGCTGTCCCAGGAAGCATAGCAACCCCAGGCTGTAAAGGCACTTCACAAAAGCTGGTCTCATTGACAAAGGGAATGTCTGATTCTGATGCTGCTGTACCAAGATCCTGTGAAGACACTTCAGAAGGGCTGGGCTGATTGACAAGGGGAATCTCGGAACTTGTTTTTGATTCTGGACAGCTTTCAAGAGTAATTTGCGGTCGATTGAGGTAACTCTGCGGAAGAAAGGAAAGGCCCCACCTGTCGCTGTACTTAAAAACAACACAAAAGTGCTTGCATCGGTACTTGTGCTTCCTGAAATCAGGGCAGGTACACGATGGCTTGGTGAAGTCGACAGTGTACAGATCATCATCACTTTTTTCAGAATGAACCGTAAACACACCTTCAACGGGGAGCTCTTCCAAGTCTGTGGGGGTGTATTCCTCTGCGTTAACGAGCCGTCTCATCATATGCTTAACGAAACCATGAGGCCAGTTGTGCAGGTATGCAAGAACATTTTCACTGTACTGTCTGTACGCTGATGACTGCCTCCTTGCTGCCTCATGAAAGTTCGCTTCTTTGTCGGGAAGGTAGCCATGAACGACAGTCATGATCAGTGATGTTAACGACCGTTTCCCGCTGGAACTTTTCACGTACTGTGCCTTCAACACGCGGTTTTGGGCCTCAATGCCGTTATTTGTGGTCAACACAACGTCAAACTCCAGCCTGTAAGACATGACCCACAGTTCTTTTACTGACAGCCACACTTCTTCAAAGTAACTGCGGAATCTTTCGTTTTTCCAATACTCAGAGTCAACAAGGACTTCGACCGCCTTGTCAAAGTCATGCTGATTTGAAGCACCGCCTACGTGTTTCATGAGTCTCAGGGCCTCATCTGGATCGGATATGTTGTTTTCCTTTCTGCGCAGCCACCTCTGCCATGCCTGTAGTCTATGGAAGTCACACATGGAAATTTGACCCTCTGAAAACACTTGCTTGATGGCACTTATTTCTACCTTGCTATAATCCACCATCCAGTATTGTGGGGACCAGTTGTCACACCACTGCTTGAAAACGTCTAAAGCCTCAGCGATACAGTGGGCCGACTCGAACTGTATGATAAACACACCAGCTGGTGTGTATCCCGACGGTGTTTTCACGAAAAGCAAGAAAAGTGATGGGGCATAGTCACTCGTCTTGTGCGTTGCGTCCAGGCAAACTACTGAGCCTCCGTACTTTTTGAGCATGCTCCTCATGAATCATTGTTTGGAAGAAAAACAGGCAACGCCCTCTTCCACGTTGTCCGAGTCGCTGCTACCCACGAAGCTGCGTGATGCATACGGCTGATAGACAACGGAGGATTCGGGTTGCTCACCCCTGATCTTTTCAATTAGGATTCTAGCATTCTCTTGATCAACTGTGCTGAAGCGGTCTTTCTTAAGCACAGCTTGGATCTGGTTGCTGTTGTCACGATGTGTTGGGAAAAAGTCCCTGCAGCTGCTATCAGGCTTCTCCTTGTTCGCAAAAAGTGCGTCGTGCACATAATAGTGAAGGCACTTTTTCATATCTGATACAGAAGTAATGCCTTCTCTTGCCAACATTTGAATTCGCTCAGCAACGCTTTTGTCCATGTTTTGGCTGAAAGCTTCCATGTACTCGAAACCATGGTTTTTATGGGAACTGCAGTCGGCAATCCTAACATATACCCGCGTCTCTTTGGCCACAGTCTGCTGCTCTGCGTCAAGTGCCTCCTGCACCTCCTTGACCTTGTCGGCTTTCAGACGACCCTCTCTTGTCTGGCCGCATGGCTGGGGCACATCCACCTAAAAAGCAGGCACTGTTAAGTACACAGATCATATTTTATGGTTTCCAACAGTGCGACAAGTTGAGGGCAAAATCAAGATAAGACATAAGACAGTGCTGCTATTGCCAGTATGTATACATGTGGGAAATAGCAAAATAAGAGCGCAAAGCACAAAACACATACAGTCTTGGCTTAGAGTCCGAGACTGTATGCGTTGTGCTCATTTTATCTTTCACACTCTGTTTATCTTGCTATTTCCCTCGTGTATACATACTGGCAATGGTGGAAATATAGAGCGCTGTCTTCTGTCTCATCTTGACTTTGCCCTCATCTTGTTGCGCTGCTTGAAACCATAATGATCTTCAACCAACTGTGTTTTGTCGGATTGCACAATCATAAATGACATGATAAAGGTCCCCAGAAATTAACCTGGAATTATTTTTTTACTTGTCATCGCACATTACATACCTGGAAATCTGGGTACAACTCAATCCACTTCAAATTCATTGTTGCTGCGCACCCCTTCTTCTTTGTGCCTTGGAGGTTCACCCGCTTCTTCTCGTACACCTCTTTCTGCCAGTCAGTGGTACTTGAACTCTGTAAATGAAGTTAAAAATATTTATTTCTCGTGTAAACTTGTAGTAACTTAAAGTAAATCTTCTTTACACTGCCTACACACAATCTTTGAACTGGAAGACTGCTGGATAGGTGCATGAGATTGAAACTTTTGGAAGTGCATCACCATGTAACAAACCTGTTTTTTTTTTCTCCTGAGTTTTCTTGTAGTACTCCGTTCCAAATATGCACACTTCGACGGTTTGCTTGACAACTCGGAACGGCAAAATGTCCAGAGAGATTCGAGATCCGCAGTGGATCACGGAGAAGACGACATTGGCTGAAAATAAACAATAAAGATGATTTACCGAAGGCACCTAGTTTTATGCATGGCAGAGGGCAATATCAAATCTTGTTTTAGTTTTTGTGTAATGGCAGCAAAAAAACTTTAAGATGCGCTGCCTCTGGCAAGAAATTCTGGCTTTCGTCAACCAGAATAATAAATATAATTATCATTATTAGTATTAATAATTACCCAGACCTTTTATGCGGTTTTTAAGTTACAACTTACAAGCAGCACCAACACGTTACAGTTTGGTTGGGCCTTGGGATTTTAATATAATTTGGCAAAAAATCTCGACCCTGACCCTTCAGCTTCTCATATACAGCGTTCAACATCAGGCCCGCCTTGCTCTAGACGTCTAATTCACACTTCCTGGAGGACCACGGATGGCACGCACGGCCGTGTCACAATTAGCTTGCTAGCGCGGTGCTAATCATGACTGAAACCGAAAAAATACAGTTCAGTTACAACTGAATAACTTGGGGTGCTAAGCAACGGGGACCAAAGAAACACGCAGACACAGACAAGGCGCCAATTACAGCTCCAATAACGTTTATATAATCTCTGAAGATCGGGTCATGTCCCGGTAATTCGAACAATACTTCACTCACACCGAAATGAATCGGTTCCACGGGAACTGTGAACCGGTAACGAAAACAATGATACTTAACCCTAACTTCAAAAAGGCGAAAACCAATAACTGCAACTGAGAAGAAACCTGTCCTGCCGTGTCCCTAGCTGGTTTAAATTACTACTGCGTGTTTCAATGCTAGATCTACGCGCAGATCAATACATTAAGAAGCAATCGAGACATCCTCACATTTAGACGACTTGCTCTGGTCTCTTGATGTCCGCACAGCATACCTCTCGTTGACGGCAGCCAGGGACCTCTCAAAAAGCTTCAGCTCTTCGTCTGACTTCAGGCAGCCATGAGAGTAGCCGTCGTCATGACGTAATCCTTGGAGGTACTTTTCGATCAGCTTCTGTCGGTCAGGAGGCTCACTCATCGTTGCGTTCCGATTTTCCGGCCACTTAACAAGACAGTGCACGCTTCTCGCTCACGTGGAGTGCACGCCACCACAGCGAGCGCGTCGACCGCGACCGCGTACCGCGCCGTCAAACGGAGAGAGAGAGAGAGACAGAGAGGAAAAAAAAAAGAGGATGGTGGCTACGTCATCGCGGCGAGGCCCCGCTCTGCACGGATTTGTTGTGAGAACAGTCGCACCCCTTCTTTTTTGTTACTGCTTTTTGTATATAAGCATGCAGATGCTCTTGCGTCCTCGTCCTTCTTGCAGCACGTATGTGGCATTTGCCTTCCTCCGAAAATGCGCAGCCAAGGTGCGCAACTTATTAAAACGGACGTATACGCGCTGACACTCTCAAGACAAGAGATAGTTAGCTGGACAAGTAGGGTTTCACCCGGAAGACATGTACGTTCTCGGGTGAACACTTTTGGCGATTAGAACTGCAATTGCCGTCGGGAATAACTTTGTAGTTGACGTCGCTCAGGCGTCGGGTGACTCGATATGGGGCGAAGTATCATCTTAATAGTTTCTCTGAAAGTCCGCGTTGAAGTATAAAGATCCATACCCATACCTTGTCACCTGGTGTTTAAATAACTAATTTGTGTCATGGTCATAACGTTTCGCGTCTTTCTGTTGCTAGTAACAAGTTTGCACGCAGGCTAGCTGTCAGGCTTTTTCGGCGCACTGACCAAATTTTCAGCGTCGGCATGATTGCCGTCACACTCATGCGGCAGAAGCATCCAACGTTGTAGTGACCCCGCGACCATGGATTCCGGGCGTCATTCCGGTAGTTTCCTGCCGGGCGGTAATATAAGCGAAGGTCACATAAGGCAAGATTTCATCCCAGTTCTTATGTTCTGTGTCGACATACATGCTGAGCATGTCTACGAGGGTCTTACTGAGGCACTCAGTTAGTCCGTTCGTTTGGAGATGGTACGCTGTTTTTCTCCAGCAAGCTGTACCGCTGAGCCCAAGAACCGACTCCAAAAGTCCTGCCGTGAATGCAGTTCCTCTATGCGTGATGAGAATTGCGGGAGCACAGTGCCGAAAGACGACGTTCTTTATGAAGAAATAAGCCACGTCTTCTGCTGTGCCCCTCGGCACGGCTTTAGCCTTTGAGCAGCCACAAAAGTAATAGGTGGCAACAATAATCCATTTGTTCCCTCTGGTAGAAGGTGGAAATACGCCCAAAAAATTATTCGAATTTCGACGAATGGATTTGGTGGTACTTGGACAGAATGTAATAAGTCTGCCGGCATGCCGGGGGGCGCTTTGCGTTATCGGCATTCGACACAGGTTTGGACGTGAAGTTTTACAGCAGCAGGTAGCTATGACCAGTAGCAATTGTTTTGCAGTCGGGACAATATTTCAGTGTAGCCAAGATGACCACGGGTGACTTTATCAAGGCAGACTTCCAGAATTTATTTTAGCAGAGATGCAGGGACGACAAGCAAATATAATCTGCTGGTGGGAGAAAAGTTATTTTATGGAAAATCTTTCCTTAAAGGGGCCCTGAAACACTTTTTTTTCAAGTAACCATAGAATGAAATAACTGGAAGAGCTTATTGCCTCGTGAACTCAACACCTTAAAAATTTTTAAAGCAAGGAAGGATGGCAGGCGCAAAGAAAAAAAAAACTATCACGCGCACCGCGTGACCTAGAGCACTTTTTTTTTCTTTGAAAGCGCGACTTTCTCAGTGAGATCGCGCGCGCAAACGTGGGCAAGTCGCGGCCTCCCGCGGTAGTCTCTATGACGACCTAGTGCTCCATGTTCGAATCAGTCAATGGCTGATAGATGGGCTTACTGTGAGTGATTTTTTAGCTTATTCCGTGATTTGTCGAGAGACAAGGAAGCCATTTTTAGCGGACTTTGATAACTTATTGTGAATTTCAGGCCACGTGCTGCGCTATATATTAGTCGGCTCGCGTGTTCTCGGGAGCCTCTTCTACCGATCGGCTGCGTTTTCTGACCGTGTTGAAAGTTGTAGTCGGGCCCCTTTGAAAAAAAAAGATTGCAGTTCCTTGGCAGAACTCGCAGTACGTCTTCACATCGTCCTTCTAAAAAGCCGATGAGCGGAAACAAGTCAGGGTCACTGCACTGCTAATGTGAAATAGTGTCTGCAATTGCGACTCCCAAGAATGTGACGTCCATGCACTCATCATTATTATCGGCAGGCTCGACGGGTGATTGCGATAGCCAGTCTACGTCAGTATGCTTCTTCCGTGATTTATAAATTATGGTCATATCAAACTCTTGAAGCCGAAGGCTCCAGTGCGCCAAACAGACGGATGGGTCTTTCAAGTTAGCCAGCAAAGCGAGTGGTGTTCGCTGACGACCTTGAATCAGAGGCCGTACAGATAAGGGCGAAATTCGAGCACCACCCAGTCCATGGTGAGGCACTCCTTCTAGGTGGCTGAGTAGTTATTCTCCGTTCGAGAGGGAGTGCCCCACTGGAATAGGCTATAACTTTTTCAAATCATCTTGACACTGTACCAGCATGGCGGCCAGACATACATTGCTGGCGTAGGTGTTAAGTTCTGTTGGCGCTTCTTGGTCAAAGTGCGCAAAAACTGGAGGTGTTCGGAAGCGTAGGCGTAATTCGTTGAATGATGTTTGTTGCCTTTCGCTCTAAAGAAACGGGACTTCCTCTCGTGTGAGCCGTGTCAACGGCACCGCAATAGACAAAAACTTGGCGATTAACCATCGGTAATAGGGGAGACCTAAGAAGCACCTCACTGCTCTTTTGTCATGCAGTGTAGGAAACTTTGGAAAAGCGTCCATTTTGCCCAGGTCAAGTCGAACCCCTTTGAGGCTGACTACGTGGCCTAAGAAGCAAATTCACTAACACCAAAATTACACCTCTCTGGTTTTAAAGTCAGCCCAGCCGAACAGATATCTTGTGGAACTTCCAATGAGCGACCGAAGTGTTCTTCGAATGTAGCTGAGAAGAGTATAACGTTGTCCAGACAGGCTAAGCATGTTTACCACTTCAGTCCTGAAAACACAGTGTTAATTAAACGTTGAAAAATGGCTGGTGCTGAGCGTAACCTGAATGAAAGCACTCGCAATTCATAAGAGCATTGGGCGTCATGAAGGCAGTTTTCTCATGGTGTCCCTCATTGACCTCTTCGTAGGCCCATTGTTGAGAAACATCGCGCATGCTGCAGCCGATAAAAATAGTCATAAATGCGGGGCAGTGGATAGACGTCCTTCTTCGTGACGTAACTTGCGGTAATCTATACACAAACGCAAGCTTCCACTTTTCTTTTTAATCAATACCACGAAGGATGCCCCAAGACATTTTGAAGGACGTATTACGTCTTTTAGGAGCATTTTCTGAACTTGCTTTAAAATCTCCTCGCATTTTTTGGAGCCACACGGTATGGATTTGGTTAGATTGGTCTTGTATTTTCTTCAGGAGGGATTCGGTACCGGGTCAGTGGTGTTTTCTTGACCTTCGACGTACAAGTAAAACAATTTTGTAACTTGTGTATATAAGCTCTAGTAGGCTCTGTTCATCCGAGGACGACAAGGTAAAGCAAATGTTGACAGGCAAAGGTGTCGAAGATGGGATGGTCGCGTAGTCCGGTTGCGAAACGAAGCGATTCCTGACTTGGTTCACATCGTCGCAGTGGGCAATTGCGGGGCCCTTCTAGATGTGACGGCCCTCGTTGCTCACAGCTTTGAGGAGCACTTCTGCCTGCCTATCAGATAGTGCCAGAACGTCTCTCACTATGAAAATACCTTGTGTAAGCAGTAGTGTGACTATTCGCGCTGCTATAACCTTCTTGCGGCACTGTCGTTCGCTTACCACCGACACAAAGCAGAAAGATCTCGGCGAAAGCACATCATCAGCTGCACGGTAAAGCTGCAGTTGTTCTTCAGTGGCGCCGTCGACGTAAGGATAGACGGAAAAGATAACAATACGTTCCGGAACGTTGATGACAGTGCCGTGCTCTCACAGAAAACTGAGACCGAAAATCAGCGTTTTACTAGTCTGGTAAAATTACAAATTTGGCGACAAAAATCAAATCCCTGATTAGGAGCCGAGTGGTGCATTTACCGGTTTGAGTCATTAGCGGTACACCAACCCTCCTTATTCTCGG
This sequence comes from Rhipicephalus microplus, assembly GCF_043290135.1. Taxonomy (NCBI): domain Eukaryota; kingdom Metazoa; phylum Arthropoda; class Arachnida; order Ixodida; family Ixodidae; genus Rhipicephalus; species Rhipicephalus microplus. The sequence goes on from NW_027464589.1 coordinate 12,669,315, forward strand.
CCCCATGCACAGCTACTTTACCTTCGTGGTCTTGGCGGTCGGCGAGGTCTTGTCGCATAATAGTGGAGTCAGCAATATTGTCAACGAGTGCTGTTAGTGTCCATCTACAATAACGCTAAGGTCGGCACGTGCAACTTCTTCGGGATTAGTACTCGTATTCGTCATCTTCGTCACTACCACCATGATGTCCTCTTTCTCTAGTGGCAAGGGGTGTTCTTGGCGTCTCGGCGATTGACAAACCTGTCCCTGAAGATCTTGGCAGTTAGTTTACCCGGCGCAGGCTTGGAGAGCGGGTACTGACGGTGCCAGCGTAACTTTGATGATTAATGTAACTGTGACTTCGTGTAGGTGAGTGAGACCACCAGACACGACGTGGTGAAGAAGCTTGGCTGGTCGACAGGTAATAAGCGCCGTGGTCACCAGGGTCCCCAAAATAAAAAGAAGCGGGTCGAGAAAAGTTTCCAAACCGAGATTCTAGTAGACGGCAGTAGTACGCGATGTGGCGTGGTTCGCCATAGTGTAAACAGAGGGGCTGATGGTCGGCAATGCACCACGAGTCGGTCTGGCATACAGGTGGTCGCCAAACAGGTTCCCACTGCCACCAAGATAAGGTAACAGGCCGTGGCTGAGGGGCTTCTTCTGGGGCAGGTAGAGCACGGTGAACGACATCAGCGTATGTCCATGGACATGGCTCAGGTGGTGGCACCGGGGATGGAAAGGCTTCCCGTAGTACGTGGCATACGATTTCCGGAACAGATGCGACTGGCGACTGGAGACTCGGAAGACGGAATGCTGAGGGCCCGCAGCTCTTCCCGCAGGGTTTTCCTAATTATTTGCCGTAGAGATCTTTCGTTAAAGGTCACGTTCTGATCGGCGGCACCTACAGGCGTGTGGTTGGGCAGGCGGTCAAAGTGGAGGCATCATTGCCGGAGTGCCCGCACGATGAAAGTCGCCTCTTTGATAAATTCATCGCCTTTTTGGTGAATTCCGTATAAGGCCGGCGAAAAGCGGTTCCTTAACTCCCCACATCAAGTGACGAACTTTCCTTGCCTCGAGCATGACATGGTCAGCGCAGCGAAATAGACGGGTCATATCTTCAGCGAACATAGCAACGTCTTCGTTCGGCTTTTGCACGTGGGCTTCAATCAGCTATTGTGCGAGATCCCGCCGGTTCACACTCAAAAACGTTTCGAGAATATTCTGGCGGCAAATGATCCCAGGTTTGGGAAGTGGCCTCCCTTTTCTCATACTTAAAGCAAGCACTATTTTCCTTTGTGAAGGAGGCATGGCGAAGTTTCTCTTGTGCACTCCAGCGATTTCCGACAGTGGTCCGTTCGAACTGGTCGAGCTAGTCCTCGACATCTTCATACGCTTCTCCACGGAAGACATCGGGAACACGAGGAGGCCGTAAAATCACCTGGGAAGGAGGAAGATTCGTAGACATTGTAGATGCCGCCATGTTGGTAAGAGGCGTCCCAGCCAAGAGTTTCGAACTTAGGCCTAGTAGGCGTCATCTGAACTGTTGTAACGGAGTCGTAATGATATTTTTAGGCTCCAGACTCTGTGTGTGGTCCCGAACAACACTTTGCTGCATCTGCTTGCATGCTGCAGCCCCTCCACCAGTGCCGCGACGTGAAGGCAGAGGTTGTGATGAACAGGTTGATAAAGCACTAGCAGGTCAGTCTTTTTATTCACCGCGTGCCAGAGCATTCCTCTTCGTTTGCGTTATTGCTTTCCAATTGAAACCATGCAAATGTGCGTTTGCACTGTCGCGTTCGTCTTATTCGTAGCGCGCATGTGTCAATATCCTTAGACATACGCATGGATGCACGCACGGCCAGGTAGGACGCACGATCGGATGGACAGGTGCACGGACGGACAGATGGACGCATGCTTGGATGGATACACGCATAGACGGACGGGCGCATGCACGGACGTTTGGCCCCACTCATCGACATTCACTTCGTGATATGCTGTGAGTTTTTTGTTTCGATAATTCATTTGCCTCACTAAATGCATTACACGCTCATATTAGGAAAAACCGGGACGTTTAAAGCGCGCATTTAAATACTATGTGGTGACCTTTATGAATTCAGGCTGAAATGACTTTCGACAAACATAAAATCACATATTCTGTGCTTTAATGGTAGGTGCAATATCACACCTTTTTTCGTTCTTACAGTCAAGGAAATCATACATTTCTATTACAGTTTTATAATACAGGGTGTTCTCCATCTCTAACATGCCCTAATAAAGCTAAGCTCTCGTGCCTTCACAAAAACACACACATTACCATATCCACCCACAAAGTATAAAAGTGAATAGGGATGTCTGCAGCTGCGCTCCACTTAGCCGCAGCCAGCAGCTGAGTGGCCGTGCTTCCACTAAGGGATGACATGTTCTGCAACACTTTCAGGCGCGAACAATTGGTTTTCTTGTCGAGATGCTTGCCTACAAACTCGTGACTAGCAACATTCGTGAACGATGTTGAGATTGTGAAGGCAACCACAGTACAAAGTGCCTTCACTCGAGAGCAAAAATTCTCGAAGTTGCTCGCTTGCAGTGCGCACATCGAGGAGTGGGCCAGGTAATGGTGACCGCTGTAGCACACGACACCCTTGTCTCCACAGTCAACGAAGCGGAAGCAAACTAGCGCAGAAAGACCCTCCATGGGAAGCCGGAGCACTGGCGGGGCGTCGCCTGCTCGCGAAAGCATGAACTTGCCTCGTCTTGAGTTTGTGGATGCACTGTGGGACGTCTTTGAAGAAATATCATGCGGTATAAGCCTGCTTCAATGTGCACTTATTGAAGAGATACAACCCAGAGCAACATGAATAGTAGCCAGCAAGTAGTCAGTGTACTTCACTTAGCAATGACCCGGAAAATGCTCATGTACCCGCAGGAATGCCCGATTACTTTGACAAAGCTTTTGCGGCACGTTCCCTGCGCTTCGTTGATCATACATTCAAGTAAGCTAGCAGAGCTTTTCCCCGTTCGTTTTATATTCAGTGTTGGGCACTATCGCTCGTGGTGTTTCTGCATGATGCGCAGGAATATGGCCCTTCATGCACGATTATCGATGTCAGTTGGACACTGATAAATGATGTAGAGGCCAACTACGCCGTTTGAGTTGCAATGCTAAAAACATCTTTCAGGTACTGTGTGTAAGAAACTGTATTAGAGATAGATACTGAGCGTAGTAAGAAGCCCCTTTCCCATATAGTGGACATCAAGCACTTGGTACCGGATACGGAGATCGCGTAATCAGGGTGCAATGTTGCGCTACGTGAGCTGATGGAATTCTGCACATTTGACTTCCCTGAGTTTGTGTTCAAACAAAATACACAGGCTGTCTCTTTGTCGTGCCCGTGTTTTTGGACCACCAGCTAGAAGTTAAGTCAAAAATTTTGTACCTGAAAAGCTGGTGAGTCTTGAATTAATATAGGCAAAGGATTATTATAGAGCAGAATTCGCATCTGTTTGTACCATTTGCTCGATGTTCGATTTTACTGTTGTAGATCTGTTCTTTCATTCACGCAGGCAGTGCTTAGCGTTGATGGCTTGCGGTGACGTCATAATGAGACGTCATGATGACCTGAAACATTCTGGTAATAAGTGTTGTGACATCATATGATGACGCCATCATGTGGTGACGTTTGCACCACTCTTGTTTACGCCACTGCGGGATGCCGTAAACATCGTTGGTGAACTTGCGTTTTCGGCGAAAACCTTGGATGCCCATCAAACGCGAATTTCGACCATTGGTGTGCCGCGTTGGTGGCGTCGAGGGTTCGTAAATTTGGCTTCACGTGACTATGATGCTATAACGACCCCTCAATAGTCCGAAATTGTGACGTCACTAGTACGTCACGCAAATATACATCACAGTGTCATTGCACAGCATCTTATCTTGATAAAAGGTGCACTAATTGACGGAGGCAATTCAAAATCAGATGTACAATCATGAACATTATGATTTCGAACATGCGAGTGCGTGGAGAATCACCTCGAACCTTACATCAGCTGAATCGCAGTGGCCGTTGTCGGAACCAAAGTGGAAAGGGCGGTGCGCTTTTAGTATCTGTCGACACTCCCGCCTAGGCGTCGGTGCTGCAAAAGGGCGGCTTATTGCATGTTAACGGTAGCCAGCGGTGATGCGAACTCGCACAACGCGCACAAACACATCGAATCCCCCATGTAGCTGCTAATTGATCAGATGTATTGTATTGAATGGAATTGTTTATTCCAACAACAAAGTTGCGAGGATGACCAGGCAAAAAAGCTGCACTGAGCAGCTTGAGGGGAACCTGGCCACTTCATACACTGGGCAGCTTCACAGCGGTCACATAAAAACATGGTATACATCATGATTGAACTAACTTAAAAAACACAAAAACAGTAAACATCCATGGTCGGAATAAATAAACAAGGTCATTATAGAAACATTTGAAAAAGAGGGGAAAAAATAAGCGAAGTGCTAAAGACAGAGAAAAGAACAAACAAATAAGCCCTTAGCAGCAAAAGCAATCACATAAATACGTCGCGTAGCTTTTTTAGCGACAGAGTTGATACACTGAGACCATTTTCTTTGTGTAGTTGATTTAGCACAGTAGGTAAACAGGATTGTAGCATTTGGTCACCGTATGTAGTTCTGTTTTTGTTAACAATCCAAGGCTCGGAATGACGAAACTTATAAAAAGAATTATGTTGCTGTAAGGATGCCAATTTTGTTAAAGCGTTATCATTCTTAATTTTTTCCATTCTATACATGCGACATAGCCTATATGTGTACAAAGATTCAATTCTTATTGTTCTAAGCTTTGTAAACAAAGCAGCAGTATGCCAAAGATATGGCACCCTGCAGACAATGCGCATTGCTCTTTTTTGTAATACCACCAGCTTGTGAATGTTTTCAGCTAAAGTCGTCCCCCAGACTAAAATTCCGTATTGAACTAGGCAAAGAAACATTGAATTATTTAACATCATATTAATGGATGTAAAAAGATAGTAACAATGGCGACGCATAGTACCTATTGCTTTAGATAATTTACTAACTAAGTGATTCACTTGGCAATGCCACGACATAGTTGCAGAGAAATATATGCCAAGCGATTTGAAAGACGATAGTATTTCTATTTCAGTATTATTTAATTTAATGGGGGTTAGTTGAAATTGTTTGTTACGTGGGTGAAACATCACTGCTTTTGTTTTTTCTACCTTAATCTTAAGATTATTACTTGTAGCCCACTTTTGTATACTTGCAAGCGTCTTGTTGGCTCGATTTGACATTTCAGCACCTAAGTCACCCTCAAAAAACAGACTTGTGTCGTCTGCATAAATTACGCACTTAACAGAGGAATCAACATTGACTATGTCATTAATGTACAATATGAAGAGATATGGACCCAATCTGCTCCACTGTGGGACACTGGTTCTTACAGATTTCAACTCTGATTGGTCCCCGGCTATAGCTACGAACTGGGTTCTGTGCTGAAGGTAGGACGTAATAAGAGAGTGAGCTACGCCACGAATACCGTAGCGATCAAGTTTTTTCAGCAAAACATCATGACTGATAAGGTCAAAGGCCTTGGAAAAATTGAGAAAAATTCCAAGCACCGTTTCATGTGAATTCCATGTGACGTAGGCTGCCGTAATGCCATGCCTGTATTATATGTAGGTGGTGTTAGATGCGCATTTTGGGGCACGTATTTCACTTACTTTGTTTTTGGTGTAATTTCTCTTCGTGTTATATCGTCGCTAGCGGCAGATTGCATGCAATCATTTGCCGTTTGCCCGCAATGCTAGTGAGGCGGGAGGGCCAACAGACAGTGGAACAGTGCCCTCCTTTCCCGCCCTGTTTCGGTAGCGCCATCCATTGTCAAGTTCCTTTGGCTTTGATGCTACTTGCCGCGCAATCGCATGTTCTAGCTCATATATCTCACGATGGTACATGCGATATTGCAGGCAGTGCAGAACCTCGTTCTGTGCAGCAAGCTCTTTAATGGAGGTGTGAGTGTTGGCGGGCATGTAGTGCAAAAGGGACACTTGCCCCCTCAAGCCACACCAGCACTTGTCCAGAACCAAGCTACAGCAGAGCTCTACGGGTTTACCATCCGCGGCACAATACCGGTTCGCACCCAAGCCAAAAGTCTGCTGGTGCTGATTGACTGGCGGTGTAGGATTGGCACACCGGCTGAGAAGAGATGACTATTCATTGTTACGTTATTGCGCACTACTTAAAAGGAAGCACTTAGGAGGAAGGACTACACGGACACAACCGAAAACTTTGAATTAAGCTTACTAAAGGACACATGATGCCTTTATGCGATTGCTTTTCAAGGTTACCAAAAAAGAGATTACAAAAGAAATGAATTCAAATGTTTCTAAACAGTAACGTTCCAGTGACCACACATAGCGAGTAAACACGCACCTATAGCACATCCCGTATTACGGATTCAGATCCGTCATTTATTCTTTATTTCTGTGTTAGGCCAAAACAAGCTATACTGACACGGTGATAATCCACACGAATTATCTCGGACGCCTCAATGTTTTCGCACGCCATCTGATTATTGCGCCTAGCTAGCACCTTAGTTTCACGGAAATCCGGCTGGCATTCGCATTCTCTACAATGCAAGCCTATAGGTGGCCTCGCCCCGATTTTACCACATTGTTATTGTGCTAAAAGCACTTTGACTTGGGTGAGTTGGTACATGTTTACATAGGCTTCAGCGCAATTAGGAAGAATACCATACGAGACACACGCTCGTCTGTGTTATGTGTGTCTTCTATGATCTTCGTCCAAATTGTGCCTTCGCTGCCTTTTATTTAGACTTGCCCAACTAACCTGCGCATATTTTTTCATGCGTGAGTGGAACCACGTATACCACTTTTCAAACAATACAGAAATTCACTTCTTACCTTCAAATTTTCTTTTCTACATTGTAAAGTGACAACAATTTATGGGGTGCCATAAAAGGCACTTGCACACCGACAAGGCCCCAATCATTTTTGGGGGCGAAGCTCCTCTTAGTCTTAGAAGAGACGAGAAAAAAGTGAAAGCAAAGATATAGATGGCCATTTATCGTTCCAATTTTTAGGGGGCGTTAATCTGCCGCTACTCTCCTATTCGCTGCGTCGTGGTCTTTGCCTGAGTGCACGGAGAACGAGTGCCTTTTTCAGTGTCCTGGATAGTCGCCGCAGTGGCGGATAGTTGTTGGGGCATGGACGAAGCAGAGTGGCGGGCCTGTTGACGCTTGCGCTTAGCTTCCTTAGCTTCCTTGGCTTCCTGGTCGGTGTTGCCCGCGCGCCGTCTGCATTCTCGAACGCGATCGCACGCATGAACGCACGCACACAAACATATGGACAGTCAGACGCTTCAAATCACTCATAATCATTCACTCCGTGGATATGCTGTGATTTTTGTTGACAATGGGAGACGTCGTAAATGTATGGTGTTGCCGTGGTCATACGCAAATTCGTATTTTAATTCTGCGATTTTCGCTGCTGCTTCTGGGACTTCTTGACTGCTTGCAATATAGAGTTAGCCAGTGAACTGGTAATAAAATCTGGGTAGCCAGCCTACTGAAGTCGAACAAGTCGGGCTTGAAAGCTTTCTTTGCCAAATGATGGCAAGACTTGTGTGAACCATTCTTTAGGCACGTGCTTGTGACTTCTCTTTTTACAAGATTTGAGTCACTGGAAGAGAATTATAGGAAAGGTTTACTGACGGGCAGCTCATATTTCCAGAACACATAGGATTTCAAAAAGTTTTGACTCAAGTTCGGAAGCCTGAAGGTTTTGTCTTCGGCCAACTCATGAGTCAGCTTCAGGGGACTCAGTTCTGCCTGAAACGTTTCCAGTACAAAAACCACCTTGTTCAGACCAATCCCCGATGTCACCACTAGCAAATTACCCACGTTATATTAAAAGACCAGGCCCCGCCGCGGTGGTCTAGTGGCTAAGGTACTCGGCTGCTGACCCGCAGGTCGCGGGTTCGATTCCCGGCTGCGGCGGCTGCATTTCCGATGGAGGCGGAAATGTTGTAGGCCCGTGTGCTCAGATTTGGGCGCACGTTAAAGAACCCCAGGTGGTCAAAATTTCCGGAGCCCTCCACTACGGCGTCTCTCATAATCATATGGTGGTTTTGGGACGTTAAACCCCACAAATCAATCAATATTAAAAGACCAGAGATGAGAGCACTGCACGGGCATGATCTTGTGGCCCGGCCCCAGCCCGGAGCATGAGATATGGGGTAAAATCCAGCCCGGGCCTGGCATGGGTTTGGGCATGCAACACGGACCCATCCCGAACAAGTGGTTCCGAGCTTGACCCGAACTGGGCCCGGGCGCTAATTACTAAACTTATCCAGGAAGCTCTTGTTCATTACCGGGCTCGGCCCTCACCCGCTAAGGGTTATCAGTTGTTGATGATCAATAATAATGATGCCTTGTGGTTTGTAGCGGGTGATCGGGCGGAAAAAAACAGTGTGTACATGCATCAAAATATTTCTTTGTTGGCGCCGGTATTCACTGATTAAGGTATTTCACTATTAAGTCCTAAAACGCGGGTAAGATTCCTGCTGCCACATTGGCGGCAATTCGGTGGGAGCACGCAGCCGATGGGGGCACGCAGCCAGGTTGGGGTACGTCCCTCAGCCAGCCTTTGCAAGCCTAGCCGTTTTGAAGCCAGGGCAAATGTTTGTGTCAGCATTGTCGGCTCAACACCTGACCTTTCGTGCAAGATAACGTGAGCAACCAGACTTGCTGACACATCAAAGCACCAGCTCTTAATGGAAAAGCGCTTGTGCGGCGGAGACCGGTGGCCGCCTCACGCAGGAGTGTGCAAAACTGAACATCATCGTGAATATTGAAACTTAGGACTCGCTGTGACGTTTTGACCAATTGTTGGGCCGACACGGTGGGCTTCCCTCTTGTGACGTAACGCTCCCTCATTTCTTTTTTTCTTCTTCCATACGGCGAAATGCAACAACTTCTTTGACATATATTAAGGTGCCCATTAAAAACTTCAGGTGGTCCAAAATAATCCGGTTTGCACTACGGCTTGGCTGATAATCATATCACCGCTTTCGCACGTAATACCAAGGAATGTAAATAAAATATAGTGTCTGCCACACATGGCAAGACATTACAATAACAATAGTGGGAAAACAAGCATAGCAATGAAATTACCAATCATGAAAAAGCGGATAGAAGCTAACCAGAGATATTTTCGTTAATGCACTTTTCTGCACTCGCATTGGTAACATTACTTACAGAATTTTTCAAAAGAGGCTTCTGATTATTTATTTGTTGCAACAAGTGAAGAAACGTTAACGTTGTATTTGGTGAACGGACACAAGCAGCAGCTGAAATATAAATCGTTCACATTCTAACGTCGTCACTACAACGTAATAGCCATGTACAACCTAATATTTATTCAAGCTGCTACGGACCAAAGTTAATGCAATTCCAGATAAAAGTTTCGCCCTGGTTTATGAAACAAACATAAAAAATACACTTAAAATAACACGCAAGGACACAAAACATCGCACCATAAAATTATGCCACGGCAATACAAGTGTGAAATGGCCAGAAAATGACAGAAATCTACATGTTTCTGAGCAAAATCAGCAACGATCCGCCTGTCTTAGACTACGTACCCAGCTGCACTAAAATAGTGTTCATAGCTGTTGTTCGTGAATGGGATGCAAAATATCATTGTTTTCGCGAGAAGTGAAAGACCATATTATTTTCTACAATGGACTTTTCCCGATTGAAAACTGTCTCAGTGCCCTTACAAAAAATTATTATCTCGAAGGCAACTGTCAATCCCACACTTAGCATGTTCAGTTTTTGCAGCACCATGTCACTCCTTAAATTCTTCAAGAGACGTAAGCTTCGCTGAGGGTTCATTATCCGGTTGGTCTGTTCTCGCTTGTTGTGGAAAGCGCAGATGTACCGCAATCAACAACTCGCCTTATCTGTCGTGAATCGTTTTAAAGACGATAGTATTTCTTGGGGACCCTCGACGGAAAAATTTTGGCCTCTGTCTGTCTGTCTGTCTGTCTGTCTGTCTGTCTGTCTGTCTGTCTGTCTGTCTGTCTGTCTGTCTGTCTGTCTGTCTGTCTGTCTGTCTGTGCACTTGTCTGTTTGTCCCCTACCAACGGCGTGGAGTATTTGAAACGGCCGACGGGTACCGCAACGCCCACCAATGTTGCTCAAGATTTAGCGTTCATACTTGTGCAATTTTCCATAGACAGTAATTATTGCGCATGCCTGGGCCACCATAACAAAACGTATACATTCTGCATGTGCGTCTTTTACAAGAAAAGGTAAACATAAGCAATTTTAAGAACCGTAGCACTTATCACGCTGCGCTGAACATACAATGCTTTAACGAAAAGGCGAGCATTTCGGACGATTTTCCAAGACAAGACGGAGGTGGCACTTCCCGTCACCTTGCGTTCTACACCTTATCACCTCGAAGACGGGCGCGCAGACCTATCTCAGAGCCACACGCTTCATTTTCCAAAAAAAAAAGAAAAACTGCCAGATGGCACTCATGTGTCATGTGTGACGTCATGGAGGAAGAAAAAAGACTTTCCTTCCTCTATGTGTGACGTGCTTGATGCACTCGTTCGCCTCCACTGCATGCTAGAGGCACTCTAACGCAGTGCCTCCAGAATACGATTCACCGAGTGTCTTGCGCAGAACATCAAAAAAATATTTTGTTCACTCTCTCCACACGCAAGACTATTGTCTTTCGACGACATTTGCAGATTACAATGCATATACGGGGCCACTTTTTTCCCTCCTGCTCCCAAAGGACGGTGAAGTTGGTGGAAAGGCGGCCACATGGACGTTGCCATAATTGAAAGCTCACCTACAGGCAGTTATATTGAGAAAAAAAAAATTTAGTGTCCTCGACTGGGCTGGCACACTAATGGTGAGTCTCGAAACAGCAGTAATATGCTTTTTCAGCTTTTTTATCGCACAGATCAAATCAGCCTTGTCTAGAGCGCCGAACTGGCTGCTTCAGATGCCGTTTTCTGCAGAATTATGTACAGACCAACATTGTAACGATAGACATTTCCGTACTGTGTGCTAGGCTCTTGTGCTCTACTTTGAGCATAAACAGAAGCTTGTGTCTAACATAAGGTAGGAGCCGCGGGTAACAACAGCGTCAAAAACCACGTGCTTCGCTGATAAGTGTGATTCTATCTGCACACCAACACAAGGGGCAGCGTTGCTACATTGTGCTGCTCAATAATATGGCTGACCTCCTTGAAGGGCTCCAACAATTCGACGATCTCCGTCAACATGACTGAACTGATGCCTTCATAAAGTTGATGATTGATATGTGGGGCTTATTGTCCCGAAACCACCGTAAGATTATGAGAGACGCCATAGTTGAGGGCTCCAGAAATTTGGATCAGCTGGGGTTCTTTAACTTGCACCCAAATCTGAACACACGGGCCTACGACATTTCCGCCTCCATGCCTTCCAAGAGCGGATTTCACTTTTACTTTAGGAGGTTCTTGAAAGCAACGTACTGAGTTAGCATGAACTGGATCACTGCGAGCTTCGATTTCCACCAACTCTTAGCGCGTGTCACTTCAGGTCGGCAGAGAATGCTTTATACCTTGCAATGCCTACCTTTCGAATGTGCTCGAAGATCTCACCTTGGCCTTTATATGAGCGGGCCCGAGTCCAGCCTGGCCCGCCGCCTCGAGCCCGGGCCCGACCTAGGCCCACGCATTCAATCCCAAGCCAGGCCTGGGCCCATCAGAAAATACTTGGGAAGGCCGAGGCCGCCCCCGGCCCATGCAGTGCCCTACTAGAGAGTGCACTGTAATTCTGTGCTAACAAGAGGTTACTCAGCTTCAGCGCGATATGGCTACCAATGCACACACCTTCGTTTGTGTGCCCAACTTATTTTCCCACATTACAAATGTTGATCGCAAATAAAATGAAAGAAGCTCAATGAAATTTCCTACATTCACCAGTGCATGCCTGGTAAATGGTGAAGGGTCATACATATCTTTACATTTCCCGACAGAAGTCATGAGGCAGGAAATAAAAAAATACTTTATATCGATCGACAAAGCAACTGAACAGGCTCCTCTGCCTTCTTACAAATATTGAAATACACTTTCCGTGTTTTTAACCCAGGAAGGGCTATCCACCTTGAGTAGGCTCAGTTTTTCGTGCAAGTACGTTATGCAAGCTGTACGATAGTTTTTTTTAATCGGCATGTTTGGTCATTGGAACTGTAGCGTTTAAAAAAATATTTGTAATTTTATTTTTGTGATTGCATAAAAGCATCCTGCGTCTGTTCAATAAAGTCAGTTGAAAGTACGCGCTTGTGTATGTCTTGTCCTTCATTCCAAGTGTTCGTCTTCTGAGCAATGTGGAGTAACGTGACGATTATAGCTACCAACTAACGTAAGCAAGTACTCTCATAGAAAGAAAACTTCCACCTTCGAGGCGTCCAAGAGGTTTCTTTTGAGTTTTAAAGAGACATCCAAGGCTTTCACCTTCAAAAACTCACGTAGTTACATGGTGTCTTCAAGTGTTCAATCCCAGACCCGTAATCAAACTGATTGAGAACGCACACACCTTCACAAAGGTCAAACATAGCTGCAACATTGCAAAAATTTTAGTGTTACAGTAGAATCAAGCCATGAAATGAAAAATGCGGTGTTTTGCACGTGTTATCACATCCAGGAACAGAGCAGGTCGGTCCACCGTGTTTTTTCTCAAGACTTTGGCACGTTCACTGATAATTTGGGCTGTTTAGGACAAACAACAGTCTACTTTGCATGCATGAAAGTCGAAGTGCTCAAAAGCAGGTTTTTATTTACCATTCAATCGCCTTACACTATTAAAATTGTATACACAGCGCGCGACAAAAGCAGATGAAAGTGAGAAAGCGTCACGGCCTGTCTGGCGCTTTGCTCTCTCATAATGCCCCAGCGCCGATTTACCAGGAGAAGGTGAGAAGGCGCGGCGCAGCTATTTCTTGAAAAAAATATCGAAATGGGACTGCCATGGCCAGGACTTTCAGGTCATGAGCCGAGCAACGTGCAACCGCTGCATCACCAGGACAAAAAAAAAAAAAAAAGAAAGTTGAGAAATACGCCATTCGACCTTCTTGAAGCAAGCCTTCGCAAATGTAACACACCTTCAAGAATTTGAGGTCAGCTATATTGCTGATGTAAAAAACTTACCTAATCCCATGTACCAAGAAAAATCAATCTCATTCAAAGCATGTGAAGGGAAGGTGACAACTGTATAATTGTTTTATTGAGCAAAATGTTACGAATTGAGGCGAAAGACATGTACAAATGTTGAACACAGAGCAATATATTGAACAGTGACATAAGTTTTATTGTAAGCACTTGTTTGCAGTTGCGTAGCAATACCAACCGCAAGAAGGGTATTACTAACACCGGAAGCAACAAAGTGATACGTAGTGCATTTGCTTGCGAAGATGGTTGACGAAATAGTGTTATCTATGTTGCTACTTCAGTGAATGACGCTTCAGTGATTGGCGCTGAATGGCGCAGTGAAGATCGTCACGATGTAGGACGACATCTTCGTTTAGATGTTCTTCATGTGATGAGAAGAGTTCTACTTGTGCAGAAAGTATATAAACCCTCTGCCAAGTTCACCTTTCTCCTGCCTCGACAACTTCATCCCGGCTCTCCGGAGCCTCAGTGCCTGCAAGGCTGGTGGCAACACCTCCTCCTAGGGCGGGGGGCGCAACATCTCTGTAAGCATATTTGAAGAGCAAATATACATCTAGAACGTGTAAGTACGTGGTGATAATTAGGTACTCTGTAGTAAGTCGACCTTTTTAGGGACGAAGCTCCATACGCCGTGGGTCATTCGTCCCGTGTCATTGTCGTAGTAGTAGCAGTAGTAGCCATCTCTCGGTTAGTTCTTGAAATTTCCCCTGGATGCTGATGCTGGTACATGGTGAATATATGATCTAAATATGTGAGATGGCAATACTTGAAGTGTTTGCTAGATCGAGAGATGCACGGACGCACAGACAGACATACAAACATACGAAAGTATGTGCGGACGGATGGATGGAGAGACAGATGTACGAACGGATAAACGCACGTAAGGATAGATGGGTAGACAGGCAGACAGATGTGGAGACGGAAGCAATAATGAATGGACGGACGTAATCACTGATGGACTGATGGAGTTTCGCCCCACTCATCAACATTCACTCCTTGGACATGGCGTGATTTTTTTCATAAAACTACATGGCGTCTAACGGCTTAACGCCGGTTTCCTTACTACATTTCAAATGTCAGCTTGCAATGTGCAAGACAGGTTAGGAAGATTTTTCTCTGCGCTCTCAGTGCATAATGTTAAATGGTGAAGAACCAGAAGTGGCTCGCGCAGAATCTGGTGTTTCTCAGGACAGAGCGTTAGGCCCATGGATAATCTTATTATTCATAAATGACTTTTCCGACACAATCACGTCTTCTATTAGTTTGTTTGATTATGGTGTAATAATACATAGATAAATTACAAGCATTGTTGATATCACTATATCACAAAATGATTTAGCTAAAATATAAAATTTTTGCAACTACCGAGTGAAAAAAAAAAACACCCAGACAAATGTCCACGTGTGTTTCATAAAGAAGTTCATTCTAACGGAAGCCTGTGTCCTGTCTGGACATTTATAGCAGATGATTTCCGAATATAAGTACTGGAAGATATGCCTAACTCAATTCGTTTGTTGGCACGGGCACGTTGATTTCACTACAGCAAGTAAATGCAAGGTGTTCTGAACGCAAAGGCTTTGTTTATGACTTTTTTTACTATAACTGGTAGCTTTGTGTCTGGTAATGCCGAATTAATTGTAAATACCCTGACGCAACTTACAAATATTGCTAGCATTGCTAATTTTGTCAATTGGGAATGCCCGCCTAAACACCATCACTGGTGTCCCCCAGCGGAGCAGCGCGTGAGACTACGTGCGCGAAGTTTCTGTGACGCTGAACGCGCCGTTTTCTAAGGGGGGGCCGGTGCACAGTGAAGAATGAAACGATGTGGGTGCTTCGAGAGCGTCCTTCAAAGAAAAAAAAAACATGCTTGATTCTTGCGCTATAGGAATCTGTAAAACATTAAGGTAAGTCATGTCCTTCCAGAAGAATGGGAACGTTTACTGTACATTGAAAGAGAGCTTGCGCAATTTCTGTGGGTGTATAAAAGCTATAGCACCACCTATTGTGGATGCATTCACGTAGATGCTTAATCACGCACCTCCATCCTGACGGCTAATGTACATCATCATTTGTTAAAAAAACACTTGTGGTCATAGAGGATTGTAGGACAGCTGTAGTAAACGGTGAGAGTGGAATCAGAGAAAGATATGTGTGTGAGAGAGAGAAGGAAAATTGTTTATTCATGAAGGAGCGCATGAAGACAAGTACAAGTACAAAACGGACGAAAAACACACCGCTGTACTCGCAACTTCTTTCTTTTGCAGAAAGAACATCATTAGTGGGCACAGAAACACTGCGCTTTGCATGGCTTCTTACCACCGGTTTTTCATCATGCAGAATCTGCTGACGCTCCTGATTGCATGGTCGTCGGCAGCACACGTGTGTTCGTGGGATATAGTGATGAAGTTGCCACCCTCGTACGAACCAGACGACAGGGGTGGCGATGAAATTTTCTACAATTTGACTGCGACTGATGGACTCTTCTTCGGGTTACTAGCCGCATCGACGTCGCCAACGCCTCCCGTAGTCCACTTAAGCACACGGCGCATCGATTTGCCTTTCAGTGGGCACGAAAACAGTGCGCTGCGTATGGCTTCTAACCACCGGTTTTTCATCATGCAGGTGTGTGAAAAGTTTTCTCTATGCGCTAAACAATCGGACGACCCGTTTTTCCTACTGTTTTCGTGCCCAAAAGTGCTGTGCGAAGTTGCTTGCGCCTGTTTTTCCATGCTTTTTTTTGCTCCTACAATCTGGAGATGCTGAAACTAGCCCGGGACCTAACACACGCTCTGAAAACCTACTTGATATTGATTCGTTACCAGAAAATCTCGCCGAGCAGATGAAAGCAATGTTTAAACAACTCAAAGGTATACACGGCCATTCACTTTAAAGTTCGAAAGCGCAAACCGAAGTAGCTGCTGACGTTAAAGCAATTAATAACGGACAAAAAAGCATACAAACAAGAATAACCGGCATACAAAAAAAAAGACTAGATGAACTCGAAGAAAAATCGAAGGACTTTGATCAACTTGGCAAAGATTTATCAGAAATTCACGCGTCGATATCTGGTCTAACGCACCGAAGTAATAACTATCAAACACGATTTGATGAGATTGAGGACAGATCTAGACTTGACAACCTACTCTTTCATGGTATAGCTGACGCTAAAGAAACCTGGAACAAAACTGAAGCTAAGCTATCAGCAGCGATAAATGAAGTACTTGAATCTTTCTGCACAGAGTCATTTGATCGCACACATCGACTTGGCCCGTTCGGACCTGCCAAATGCCGCCCCTTAATAGCCAAATTTTGCAACTACAAGACCAGAGAAAAAGTTTTGTCACTTCGTAACCAGCTGAAACAAAAGAACATTTCAGTGACGGAAGATTTTAGTCAACGTACCCACACTTCTCGCCAAAAACTAATCGAACTGGCAAAGAGCTTTCCTGGGTGCCCGCAGTCTAAACTGTGCTATAACAAATTTCTCGAGAATAATAAATGTTTCTAATACAACTTTGAACTTGATCGCGTTGAAGAAATACGCTTGCGTGGCAACGAATCAGGTCGCGGAGACTACACTGGGCGAATTGCCTCACTGTAGGGAGAAAGAAGGGGTAGTGGCATATCATCGCCCATGAGATAAGTCAGCCATACACATCTCTGTCTGTGGTTCCCACCAGAGAGGTAGAGGAGCTCCGGATTCTGGGCCTGTTCATTCACCACAGACTCAGACCGGACTCCACTATAGCGAACTCAAGAGAATATGCGAACAGGTAGGGCGCATGATCCACCGCGTTTCCAACAAGCGGGGTGGTCTACGGGGCAGGGACGCGCTTCGGCTCGCCCATGCCTTCGTGACTAGCCGGATCCTCTACGCCGTCCCATACCTTCGCACTAACAAGCAAGAAGACGAAAGAATAGATGCCATCATTCTTAAGGCTACTAAACGAGCTCTGGATCTCCCGGTGGCCACTTCCAACGCCAAACTGAGGGCGTTAGGTGTGCTCAACTTCTACCAGGAGTGGCGGGAGGCCCACCTTATGGATCAATATACGCGGCTCGTGCAGACGGCTCCCGGGCGCCACCTGCTGAACCGCTTACACATACAGAACACTTGCACTGCAGAGGTGGCGGAGCGTATTCCGGAACTGTGGCGGCATATGCTCTCGGTCTCTCCACTCCCCAGTAACATGGATAAGCACACGCACGAAAGCAGAAGACAGGCGCGGGCTCGGACGCTTCAGAGGCAACACGGCTCCCGACCTGGTGTATTCTACGTAGATATAGCAGGGCCTTCGCCCACAGGATTTTACACGGCCTGTGTAGTTCACCGGGAAAAGCCTGTCAATGGGCTCTCGTTCCGAGCACAAAATCCAGAGCGCGCTGAGGAAGTCGCGATAGCGCTTGCTGCTGCGGACCCCAACTCGAAAGTTATCATCACGGACTCCCGGAAATCATGTGCTCATTACTTGGTAGGAGAGATATTCCCCCTAGCGAGCCAAATTCTAAAACAGGCTCTCGCTGATCCAGCCCTGAAACACATCGTATGGGCTCCTGGCCATCAGGGCTTACGAGGTAATGAGGCCGCTAACGCGGCTGCCCGAGCGCTTACCCACCGGGCTCCTCACCTTGGCTCTTATGACTCGGAAGCCAATACACCACTGCTGCGGTTTAAAGAAATTCTGACCTATTATCGCGACACTCACCGCCTTTACCCGGCTCCTGCAAAGGGGCTGAGTAAGGCGGAAGAGCGAACTCTGATGCGCCTGCAGACAGGTACTCTACTCTGTCCTGAAATCCTAAAACATTTCGATGCAAACACAATTGGGCGGTGCCCACACTGTGGGGAGACGTGTGATATCTTCCGCATGGTATGGGCATGTCAGAAAAATCCCCACCTACCCCCTTCCCCTACCCCTTCCCGAGAGGCATGGGAGACTGCCCTCCTTGACTGCTCATCGCTAAGTCTCAACGGGCTATGGTGAGACGGGCGCGAGTAGGAGCCTCGTCATGCGGTGTCCCGGACTAAGGACGCCGACCATGTAGCGGGGTTATGCTTTGGCCCCGTACCTCTCTCTTTTATAATAAATGTTTTTCATCATCATCATATCGTCGCATCGTCAATCAAATCCGGTATCTGTATTCTTTGCTAATGCCAGCAGTGTTCTCAATAATCGTTGTGCCCTCTCATCCATTATAGATACATGCGATGCCAAAATAGTAGCTTTAAGTTATACGTGGCTTTTCGCGCAAACAACAGACTCAGAAGTGTTTCACGAGGCAAACAACTCTATGGTATATCACTGCGACCGCACCGAGCATAGAGGAGGAGGCGTACTACTTGTGGTCTCGAAGGACATACCATCATCACCAATACAAGTTAATAGTTTACTAGAAATAACCTGGTCTTTACTAACTTTGGGTGACTGTAGGCTGGTTCTAGGTACCTGCTGCAGATCACCTTCTTCGCCATCCACATTTGTTAACGAACTGCATGACTCCATCATCGTAGTAAGCTCTCGTTTCCCTTCTTTACCTATGTTTTTACTCGGAGATTTCAACTTTCCAAACATAACGTGGAACACAATGCCATTACGTATTTCCCCCTTTTCACAGCAGGGTGAAGCTTTTCTGAATATATTTTCTGTTACTTGAATCAGTTAGTAACTTAAGCCACCAGAATTACAAGTAATGCAGCAAGCATTCTCGACCTAATACTGGCAAATCATCCTGACCTTGTCTCTGACATTACTTACTTACCAGGAATCAGCGACCACATCTCGCTAAACTTTGTTATTATTATTAGCCCTAGTAAAAAGCCTAAACAGCAGAAACGCATACGATACTACCGGAAAGCTAACTTCGAAGCAATAAATAATGAGCTAACTCACTTTTACGATGATTTTGTTAGAGATGTTGAATCTCGTTCCATTCAATCCAACTGGAACCTGTTCGCATGCACAGTCCACACATTGATGGAGGCGGAAATGTTGTAGGCCCGTGTACTCAGTTTGGGTGCACGTTAAAGAACCCCAGGTGGTCAAAATTTCCGGAGCCCTCCCCTACGGCGTCTCTCATAATCAAATGGTGGTTTTGGGACGTTAAACCCCACAAATCAATCAATCAATCAATCAACAGTCCATAAATTGATCAAAAAGTACATCCCTAATCACACACTCATTTCCAATTCAAGCGCTGTGGTATTCCAGTCATCTAAAACGCCTATCTAATCAAAAAAAGCGTTTCTTTCGTTTAGCTATAAACTCGGCTTCACCTTCGCGCTGGAAAACTTACAAATCTGCTGCAAACGCCTACTCAAGAGCTCTAAGAACTGCAAAAAACAACTACCTAACTAGAACACTACCTGAAACCCTGAAAAATATCCCTAGAAAGTTTTGGCAAATGATTTACCGAACCACTAACAACACTATATCAATAGAAGATTCATCTGGAAATAATATCCTCGATAACATGTGCGCATCAGCTAATAATGACTCATTTTCAAGCCAGTACTCTAAATCCGCCAACATCATACATTTCATTTCATTTCATTTTATTATACTGTCAGCCCCATTTGGGCTATAACGGGGGTGGAAAAACCAATATACATACAAAAAATGGGTACTCCCTATACAACTTCTATCATATATAACAATGAATGACAAGAAATAGCCAAATCACTCTGCTCTTGAGGACATAGAATAAGCAAAATATAAACTATACACCTTTATACACGACATCCCTTAGGCCCTTCAAGAAAGAAGGTACCCATTCCGATAAGACAGAGGAATTCGGCAGCCTGTTCCACTCACTGATCGCCCGCGGAAAGAAACTGAACTTAAAACAATCGTTGTGTGATCTGGGAGGAGGGATGTACATGTTGTGCCGGTGCCTTGACGTTTCCCCAGTTTTTATATACATATACTTCGATTTGTCTATTTTTACTTGTTCTTTAATGATTAAAAAGAGTAATTTAGGTCTTTCATACTCTGTCCTTTGTTCTAGTGGTTCAAGGTGGGCCAGCTTGCAAAGCTGAGTTGGGGAGTGGCAGCGCTGGTATTTGTTAAATATGAAACGTGACGCCAATCTTTGTATTCTATCTAGCTTAGGGCGATTACTTGTTGTGTACGGATCCCATACCACCTTTGCGTACTCCATAATTGGCCGTACGAGAGCCTCGTAAGCCAAGCATTTGATTTCCCGGCTAGCATGGTGCAGATTTCTCCGAAGTTTCCACAATGCTTTGTTAGCCTTAGCACAAACGGAGTCTACATGCAAATTCCATCGTAGATCGGAAGCTATTAATAAACCCAAATATTTGTGTTGTTCTACTCTGCCAATCTCATGATCGTTTATAGAGTACGTCGTATTTAGAATGCGTTTTTTCCTAGTTACGGTCATCGTTAATGTTTTTGCGGCGTTTAGATCCATCTGCCAAATGGTGCACCAGTTTTGTAATTTTCGGAGGTTTAGATTTAGTTCTAATTGATTGGTAGGAGACCTGACTGTTTTATACATTACGCAATCGTCTGCAAAAAACCTTATGGGGACCGTAATATGTTTAGGTAAATCGTTGACAAAAATCAAAAACAGTAGTGGGCCCAAGACACTGCCTTGGGGAACTCCAGAAATAACATTGGCAAGGGCAGATTTTTTCGTGCTGACTTGAACATACTGCTTGCGATTGGAGAAATAGAAGGAAAACCACTGCGTTAGGTTTGGGTTTTTAAAAATAGTGTTTATTTTTAACAACAGTTTAGCATGGGACACCTCATCAAAAGCTTTTGGAAAATCTAAGAGTACCATGCCAACCTGACCTTGCGAGTTAATTTCAGAGGAGAGATCGTGAACAAGTTCAACAAGCAGAGTAATGGTAGATAGGCCTTTTCGAAATCCATGTTGCTGTGAGTATAATAGGTTGTGAACATCTAGATAAGCCAAAAGATGCTTGGAGACAATATGCTCGAGAATCTTTGAACAAGTGCTTGTGAGCGAGATGGGACGGAAATTTTTGCAGTGGTTAGTAGTACCACCATTGTGTATTAGTATGACCTTGCCAACCTTCCAAGCAGTGGGAAAGCAACCGCTACTTACGGACGACTGAAAAATAATTGTCAAGTGCTTCGAGACCCAAACTGCGTACCTATATAAAAATCATTTGGTATTCCGTCAGGTCCTGCACTTTTGTTTTTGTCAATTTTAAGGAGCAGGTTCAATACTCCTTGTTCACTAATCGTTATTCCTTCTATGGCAGGTGTGTCAGAAGCCTCATTAAAAGTCGGTACTTGTCTGTCATCGTGGGTAAATACTGACGGAAAAAAGGCCTTAAAACTTTCAGCACGGTCTCGTGAGTTTTCCTTATCTGCATCAAGATGGGTTTTTGTGTTTGGATTCACGTATCTCCAGAACTTTTCGAGTGCTTCGTGCAAGAACTTTTTTAGTTTAACATTATAAAAATTATCTTTGCAATTTTTAACTAGACGTCTCAATTCCTGGCTCATAGTGTGAATGGTTTCCTTCTCTTCAGGGCAAGGATTCTTTGAGTGAGCTTTCTGTTTTCGTTTCAGTTGCCTTTTGGCATGGATCACGTCACGCGTTATCCAAGGATTTCTCTTTGCTATCTTTTTTTGTCGCGTTGGACTATAGAATTATATGCATTCAGTGACGACCTGCGAGAAGTAATCCCATAGTCTAATTGTACATGCATTTGAATTTTGCAGGAGAACAAAAGTATCGGGAGAGTTTTCAAGTTTTTCTAAAACAGAGAAGTCATCAGCAGCTGCGAAGTTTAGAACTGTATTTTTGTAATCCTTATACAACCTGGTGGACGCCATATCCAAGGAAAACATAACCATCTGATGATCTGATATGCCCTCGATTACATCACATGCTTTAACATTTTCCTCCTTGGAGTGAAGATACAAATACAAGGTCGAGAATAGAGGATACAGCCTTAAAAACACGTGTGCAGCTAGACACAATTTGGAATAGGTTAAAATAAAAGGCAATGTCCAAAAGATGTTCACAATGAGATACTTCGTTTCCTATAATATCATGCTAATTCCATTGAATGCCTGGTAAGTTGAAATCACCAATCAAAAGTATTTTGTCGTCCTGGTGCATATTAGAATCTATAAAACATCTTAAGTGAGTCAGAGTCGTAGCAGGAGAACAGGGGGGTCTGTTCATAACTCCAATGTACACAGTGTGATCATTTAATCAAATCTTTACCCATACGGCTTCAATATCACCAGCATCTGGCAAAGTTTGATACTCTATGTCTCTTTTAATCATAAGTGCTACCCCGCCTCCTCTCCCGCCTCGGTCCTTCCTTATTAAGACGTAACCTGGCGGTGTAACTTCCACATCATGTACATCACTGTGCAACCATGTCTCGGTGATTGCCAATATGTTAGGATCATGTTCAAAGGTTACACTTTCTATTAAGTGACTTTTGTTCAGTACGTTGCGAGAATTTAAGTTGATGATCTTAAAGTCGGCTTGTTTTTGACTTTCAGGTCATTGTTGGTTGGGTTTAGCAGATGCTTTGCACTTGATCTTCTCCTTGGCATCATCACTCCAGGTGTACAAAACATTGTTGATGAGAACTTTGTCATAAACCAGTCTAACTTTCGCTCCTTTCTTTCTTTTTTCCAGACTTGAGACCCACAAGTTTCTCCGTATCTCTGTTACACGTTTTGAGTAGTCCTCACTAATTTTAATATGAGTGCCTTTTAGCTTGAAACAATTTTTCAGTATCTTTACTTTGTCTGGGTAGTCTGCCACTCAAAGTATTACAAAGCGGTCTTTGCCAGGAAATTTCTTTCCCAGTCTATGTATTCTTTCTGTAGAATTCAGTTTCTGGTTGAGAATGGAGCCAAATATATCGTCATGTATTTTTTTCAGTAAATCATCACCATTCTGAGGGCCTTCTTCTTTTACGCCTCTAATAATAAGGTTGTTTCGTCTCGAGCGGTTTTCTAGGTCGTCAACCCTACTGCACAGAGCAGTCAATTCTGTATGGCTCCTATCGATTGCATTCTCAAGCTTTAGCAGCCTACCATCCTCTTTATCTATGCACTAATTTTTTCTCAATTGTTAATAATCTGTTTTGAACTTGAATCATAGCAGACTCAGATGAGGCCTGTTGCTCTTGCTTTTGCTAAATTTTAGACAAGATAGTTTTTTGCGTTTCTAGCAGTTCTTTAAACATTGCATCCGTAATAGGTCCAGGGTTTTGCTCGACATCTCCCGACAGTGAAAGCAACAGACCCGCTAGCGCAAAACAGTCACTTATGCATTAGAATGGTGTGCGGACACGGCAACACTATTAAGCAAGGATTGTCACTACGGAAACTATATTTCCAGTCACCAACCTGCACGAGTAGGGGTACGTTAGGTGACATCGTTGCGGCTTGGTTGCCGTGTCCACTGCCGCTTGAAGCAATTGGCGCCCCTTTTATAGCCGCTGGCGTGGCGCTGGCGCGCTGAACTGGTGACGTCATCATGCCACGTAGGTGTGCGCAGTAAAGATGATGCTCGGGCTGCAGGCGTGGTGCCACTGGCGTATCAAAGATATCACCAGCAACAATACCCGTGCCGAGCTTGAACGGTGCATCAAAGGTGTGACGCAGATCAAGCTGGCCCGTGCAAAACGCCGATGAGCCGGTCGACCAAAAAAGGCATCCCATCAAAACCTGCACGAGTAGGGGTATGTTAGGTCACATCGTCGCGGCTTGGTTGCCGCGTCCACTCCCTTATGCGCGCCAATATATTTACATGCCCATGGATCCAGTAATATTTGAGGTACCTGGAATATTGAAACTAATAGATAAGTTACCATTCCACTCCGCTACGGGCTATGATGGCATTAATAGCAAATTTCTTAAAAGCACTAACGTAGTTAGTTCTATGATACTAAGCAAAATATTTGAACAATCATTGAGCACTTGTCAACTTCCAAAGAAATGGAAAATATGGACGGTGGTTCCAATATAAATCTGGCCCCAGAAACTCACCTCTTAATTACCGACCCATATCACTAACAAGTAATTGTTGCAAGTTATTAGAAACATGTAATCTTCTTGAATTTTGCTAACTTTCTAGAGTCAAACTCATGATTTGCTAAAGCGCAACATGGTCTTTGAAAACAAAACGCCTGCGAGACACAGCTTGCTTCGTTTACTCATCATCTGCATCAAACCCTAGAATGACCATCTTGCGCTGACTGTACTTTTATTAGATTTTAGCAAAGCAATTGACAAGGTTTGCCATAAATTACTGCTCTTAAAACTAAGCTTGCTAAATATCAACACTAATCTTCTTAAATGGATTGAACAATTTCTCTCTAATCGTTTCCAATTCGTGACTGCTAACGACCATCATTCACCACTCACTGAAGTACAATCAGGTGTCCCTCAAGGTTCAGTGTTGTGACCTTTATTATTACTTGTATATATTAATGATCTAACTTCTTCAATAACTTTTAACACACATCTGTTCGCAGAAGACTGTGTTATTTACTGCGAAAAACCAATGTTGATGATACTAAAACACTTCATACTGACCTAAATAATATAGCTAATGGGTGCAATATCTGGTTATTGAAACTTAATATTAAGAAATGTAAATTAATGCACGTATCAAGAACTAACTCGAATCATAACACCTGCCACCTAAACAACGTTCCCTTAGATTCCGTCTTGTCTTATCAATATCTTGACGTGCACATCACAAATAACTTAAGTTGGGCAACTCATGTAGAGTACGTGATTAACAATGCTAATCGCATGCTTGGCTACTTACGATGTAACTTCTCCAAAGTACCCTCTTCCTTGAAACTAATACTTTATAAGTCTCTCATACGCCCTAAACTTGAGTATGCATCTGCCATATGGGATCCCAGTCAAGCTAATCTCATCACCTCTCTTGAACTAGTACAAAATAACTCTGCAAGGTTCATCCTCTCTAACTACAACCATACTGCAAGTATGATTTCAGTAGAAAATAATTTATCACTTATTCTATTGGCTCACCGACGAAAATCGCCTGTCTTTCACTGTTTCATAAAACTTTATATCCCCCTACACTTCATAATGCCCTGATACTCCAGCCTCTGTACATCTCACACCATGTTGATCATCGCATTGAGGTAGGAATCGCATCATGTAACACTAGGTCTTTCTTTCAGTCATTTATTCCCCGCACATCTCATGACTAGAACCGCCTTCCCTCGAATGTCGCAACGATCACTGACTTCAAACTTTTTCAGGAAAAATTAGCTAACATTGTACAACCAGGAAAATCTGCCACCTATGCTTATTGCTTCTGTTTTTGTATATTTGGAAATAACTATTTTTGCACATTCTGCAGGAATGTTGATATTGTCTGTCTTTTATTATCTTGTTTTATTTGTATTTTTCATGTATATACTCACTCCCCTTTTTAATGACTTTTTGTTCCTGAGGGTATTATAAATAATTAAATAAATAAACAATATGAGAGTACCATGTGTGAGAAGACGATCAAGTTAAAGCACATTTTTCAAAAAGCACACTTCAAAAATGCTTAAATTAGTCGATGCTTGGTTAAGGCAGTTATGTTTTCTGAGGGGGAGATGCAGGTCAGAAACGCAAGTTTTTTTTTTTCAAAATTACCGCTTTTTTATTTTCGCCTGTTTTGATAAGATTAGTACCTCTACTGTTATGAAAAAAAGTACAGATGAAGACTTAACTAAAAATGCTTTAAAATTACATCTAAAGAGCACAAGGTGCCTGTCAAAAGGTCCAACGTGTGCAGTCTTCGAGCACCTTGCCGCCGATAATGGGCTGCCGCTCGCCATTGTTGATCGCATGAGTCGAAGTGACTAGCCTCACTCTTCAAATAACAACAGATTCTCTCACTGATTCAGCGCAAGATATAATAAAAAGAAGCATGCTTCTGCACGTTTTTCGAGCGCTGCGACTGGCTTATTACGTAGTACAGACCGGGGACCGCCATTAGCCGCTGCACGTCTGTATGTGCTGTGAAACCTATTTGCGGGGTCCATGTCTTGTCGAGCGGCACAGTTGAACTATGCTTTGCTCGTGCAACTATCTCCGTTATGAATGAAAAAAGGAATTGCTCGCAAGTGAAAGCCGTTGTGCGGCATGCTCTGTGGGAATAGGCTACGAGCATCTGGTCAGACTTGCGGCAGTTAATTTGTTGGCCTGCAAAAGCCAATGCGTCAAAAGTTATTCACACCCGTCAGCCGCAAAGTTCGTGATGCGGCTATAGATGACGTCAGCGCCAATCTTGCGAGGTCAAAAGATCTCGCAGTCAGAGAACTTAGCAGGGACGACATTGCTATTATGTACGACGGTATGTGGCCCAAACATGGCCGCAAAATGGCATGACACTGGACTTAGTTTGGATTTCACAGTCCTGTCGAACTTCTTCCTAGCTTGCAGTTGGCACAATGCTCTGCCAGATAGAGCGGAAGTTTGGCAAATGTTTCATGGCCCTGTCTGTGAGTGCAACGTCTGTGAGGAGTCGGCTCGAAGAATACGAGAAGGACAAACTCATGGCGCTGGCGTATTTTAGTCGCAGTGGCCACTACAAGAAGGATTGTTCTATTTGGCGTGCAAATTAATACATATATATTGATATCTTTAATAAAGAAAAACTCAATTTTAACTTTAAAAATCGTTTTTCTCAAAACGCAAATTTTGCCATTTTTTTCCTATGTGCCCCTCCTTTTTCGAGGACTTCTAGTGCTCGGATATGCATGAAACTTTCCCCAAAATTTTTCCAAAGTATGACAAGGGCAATTATCTACTTTAAATTCTAATATTTTATTGTATGTAAAAATTGTATGTAAACCTTTACTAGGGTAGGTGAAAATGTGGACTTTTTACGTCTATTATTTTTGACATGTATTACATATTTTGTATGTGCTTCTTAATTAGTTATTTGCATTCTACACTTTATTGCTAACACTATGAACTATGATTGGTAAAAAAATTACGGAAGCTTAAGGATGAAAAGAGGGGGGGGGGCAAAAGGGTTAAGGTTTTCTATTTGTCATGTTGCAGAACAAAAGGTGTGCAACTTGCAAGAAAACTAGTTATATGTTTGAAATCACCGTGAAAAGTTCCATAAACAGCTCAAGTTTCGTTGCTCTAGGGTGAATATTTAAAAAAAGTGTCTTCGAGTAGCATCTCCTCTTAAGCGATGTGGAATGCCCTGAGTTCGGCAGCGGTGCGAATACAGCACGCATCTAATCTGAGCTGTCTGCACTTGCAGGTATCTCAGATAGCAGCGACCAACGCATCCGGAGCACAGAGGCGTCGTTTTTCGATGTGGCGGCTACTACGACCCAAGAAGTGAGGGCAATCACCATATCCGCGACACGTGACCGACTGCGGACTGGAAACTACGCCCACAGAGACGCTACTTCAAATATGACGGACTGGCTGACCCGTTCAACAGTTCGGCAGCGGTGCGAATACAGCACGCATCTAGTCTGAGCTGTCTGCACTTGAAGGTGAGAATTACCTAAATAATTATTGTACTGCGTAGCTGTCTTTTCCAAAACGCACTGCTGCCGAACAAAGTGTCTTTTTTTTCTCTCTTGTTGTGCTGCCATTCTTGTTACAAGTCATGGCACCATCTGATATTAAGGACATAGAAGAAGTTGGGAAGCTCATTGAAAATCTGAAGCGTGACTTGACAACAGAAATGAGGGGATTGAAGGACAGCATGAAGTATTGCTCGGACACATGCGATGATGTGAAGGGCCTGAGCAACGAGATTGCAGCACTCAGAGAGGAAGTGAGGGAAATGACAACCCTAAACAGAAAGTTAAAAACGAAGAATGAAAGACTGTCACCACAAATTGACGATTTGGAACAGTATCAACACATGAACAATATGGAAATTAAGGGAATAACAGAACAGGCTGATTCCATAAAAGTTGTGGAACGGATAGGGCAGCGCATTGGTGCCACGATTAGTCCGACTGATATTGACACCTGCCACTGGGTGGAGACTCCAAAGGCAGGAACTAAGAATATAATTGTTCGTTTTGTTCAAAGAAGTAAGCGAGATGAGGTTTTTACACTTGCAAGGAAAAAGAGGTTAAATGCAGCAACACTGGGATATCAGACTACAAATAACGTGTTCGTCAATGAGCAGCTCACACAGGCAAACAAGAAGTTGCTTGCAGCCGCAAAACAAAGAAAGAGAGAAGTAACGTGGAAGTACGTTTGGACGTCAAGAGGCAAAGTATGCGAAAGAAGGGACGACAACACTCCTGTTCTGCGCATAACTAGTTTAGACGATCTGTACAAAATGGCACCATTAGAATAGACGGGCAGTGTCTGAGAGGCGTTTCCAAATGGCAATCGAAAACAAAAAAGAAATGGATACTACACCTTAGGTAGACTTGCGAAAGAGTTAAATGAAGGGAATGCTTTGAGAGCTGTACATAATAATGCGAGAAGCATGAGAAACAAAGTAGAAGATCTAAGCATCTATTTCGAATTGACACCAGTAAAATTCGATATTATTTGGATAACCGAGACCTGGATGACGGTACATAATCAAACTCCATTTTTTTCCCTGGCTATCATTCTGAACACCTGGTGCGGAACTAAAAGAAAGGGGGCGGAGTGGCAATATATGTCAAAGACACCCTTTCTTACTCTGTGGCTGAAGAACTATCAAAAATTAGTGAGGATGTCGAGTGTTTAACGCTGCGAATAGGAAAAACAACAGTATCTGTAATTTACAGGCCCCCAAATGGGCAAAAAATTAATTTTAATAATTGTTAGAGCGGTTACTTCAACAACAATACCAAATAAGTGAACTCTCAGTTATCATGAGTTATATTAACATAAACATGATCTCAGAAGACACATGGTCACATGAGATAAGTAATCTTGTTCATTGTCATGCTTTCAAAAACTTTATTGATTTGCCCACAAGAATAACGGCAACTTCTGGTACTTTAATAGACGTATGCCTATCAAACATATGTCAGATTTGGGTGCACGTTAAAAAACCCCAGGTGGTCTAAATTTCCGGAGCCCTCCACTACGGCGTCTCTCATAATCATATAGTGGTTTTGGGACGTTAAACCCCACATATCAATCAATCAATCAAACATATGCAGTAGTGACATTAAAGCAGGTGTTCTAGTTTCTGATGTAAGCGATCATCTTCCAATTCTTCGCATTATCAAAATCAGCTACAGTATCGGAAATGTACGTCGCCCAGCTCATTTTCATCGCAAGATTAATGATCAAACATCGGAGAATTTTAGGCTGTTGCTGTTAAAAGAACGATGGCAAGATGTTTATCGTGAATCCGAGGCTGGGAAGGCTTACAGTATCTTTTTGCAGCGTATGCGTGAATACTATGACATTGCTTTCCCATTGCAACAAGCTTATCACAGAAACAAAAAAGCAAGAAAGCCATGGGTAGAAAAAAACTTCTATAAACGTATAAAACACAACAATTCAATATTTCACAAGTTTCTTTGAAATTGCGACCCAGAAGTGCTAAAGGCGTATAAGAAATATAGAAATAAATTAAACAGGGATATTAAAAGGACGAAAGACGCGTACTTTGAGGAACTTTTCTATCGGCTACGAAATCAACCAAAAAATTGTGGGAAGCAGTTACCAATCTACAGGAAGAAAAAGAAGTGACCGATACCACACAGCCCTGACGACAGCAGAAAACACAAAACTAGTTGACGATATGAACAGACATTTTATAAAAGCGGGGGCTTATCCACCTGGTGCAGAAAGCAGTAGAAATAATAATGAAGTTATAACCGAGGTCAATGAAACTATTTTCTTGAGACCAACAGATCCCAACGAAGTAGTAGCAGTAATAAAAAGCTAAAACGAAATGTAGCTGCGAGTATAGACGGAATTACTTCGAATGCAGTACTACATGTCGCACATGAGATTAGCGAATTGCTAGCATATTTACTAAATTAAACATTACCTGGTGGAATTTTCCCAGAAGAATTGAAAACAGCCCGAGTTACGCCAATACACAAAGGGGGGGATAATGGACAATTTAGTAATTGCAGGCCAATATCTATCTTAACTCTGTTTTCAAAGATTTTTGAAGATATAATTTACGTCCCATTAGTTACATTTTTAACGCACGCAAAGTAATTACAACGAGTCAGTATGGCTTTCAAAAGAATAAATCCACTGAACAAGCACTCTTGTATATCAAAGATAAAATAATAACTAATATTGAAGACAAAAACTGTACGGTTGGTGTATTTTTAGATCTAAAGAAGGCATTTGATTCTATAGATCACAAAATTTTGTTACAGAAGTTAGAGAAGTACGGAATTAGGGGTGTTGCAAGTCGGTTGCTGAAAAGCTATTTAAATAATCGTCAGCAGTTCGTACGTATGCAGGATGTTTTTTCTAGTTATCTAACGCTTGAACAAGGCGTCCCTCAGGGCTCTAAGCTAGGTCCGTTATTATTCATAATTTTCGTAAATTATATAGTTAATATACCTGATTCCCCAGAAATAATAATGTACGCCGACGACACCAATCTATTTTTTAAATCACGGGACCTGAATGAATTAGAATACAGTGTGAATCACTACCTTGTAACGCTAAAAAAAACAAAATACATTTTATTCAGGTCGCGCAATACACCCATCGATAAGGAAATAACCATTACTTATGCAGGAATGAAACTGCAGCAAGTGATATACCAGAAGTTTTTTGGAGTGACGTTTAATGAAGAGTTAAGCTGGAACGCGCATATTAGCCAACTATATGTAGACTCACATAAAAAACAGCGCCAATAACGAGAGACTAGAAAAAGAAGGAGACAGACAGCGGCACTGAACTTACAACAAGATTTATTTGCCAGAACCGCACAATATATACTTGGTCAGTATCTAACAAAAAAGAAAAAGATATGTAGACTTATCAAAAAGCATTGGTATTATGTACAGAACTTCTAATTTGATTCCCCTATGGCTGAAACAACAGCTATACAATTGCCTTTTTTATTCTAAGTTGTGCTATGGAGCTCTGGTGTGGGGAACAATTACTAAAACTAACTACAAGAAACTTGTACTTCTACAAAAAAGGGTTCTCGGCATATACTGCAAACACCAAGGAAATTACGCAAACTTGAGGACAGCACCTTTATTTCAAAGATATCATAAGCTTTGCGCCGATCAAGTCTAATATATGAAAATATTGCAAATCATATACAGCAGAAAACTGTATGAGCCCAACGAAGGAGCTAGACAACACACTTATCCGATCCGCCAAATATTACGCCGTCCACAACGAACAAGAACAAGTTATGGTAAACAAACTTTTACCCATCAAACAACTTGCATATTAAACAAATTAGAACATAAGCTTGATTTGGACTGTACAGAAAAAGAATTTAAGGTACAAGTTCAAGAAGTGCTAATGCAGAAAAACATACTTTTTGGTGGATCCTAAAAAATACTGATGTTAGCAATGGTAGTAGTCGAGCGATGGAAATCTTGTACTGCATGTATTTTTTTAACTATAAAATATTATGGTATGTATCACATGTCTCTAATGTTCTAGTCTGATTCTTTCCAGAGTGATTGTTATTTAAGTATGTTATGTAGTAAGTATGTTACAAGATTTGTATAATCAGTCAGATTCAATGTAACATGGTATTTTCGTCAGCTATTTTTCGCTCCGTTGCTTCTTTTGTTCATGAAGGTCTGGATGCCGCGAAAGCTGTTTTTTATTTTTACCTTTTGATGTACGAACTGTGTACAAAGGTGTTCAAAGGTCCTCTGTCAGGCTATATGCCTTTAGCCCCAACAACCATTTGTTTCTTGTGTCTTGTACAAAAAAACAATAAAACAAATTTTGAAAATTGAAATTGAAAAAATAACTTCCCTGGTCAACCTGTGGTGCAATTTTATACACATTTAAAATATGAACGGAGGCGTTTTTCACTCGTGCTTGGGTCATTTGAGCCGTGAGAAATTCCGTGACATTCTATGTCACGTGAGCCGAAATTGGACGGAGGTGTTCCGTTTCATCAAGTCGTACGTAATTGGTCCATTTAAGCCGTGGAGAATGCTGTGACCATAGAGTTTCTCACAAATATCTAGAGAGAAGTGTGGGGCCACCGTCTATGTGAATCCTTAAGGGGCGACGTTGGAGCGATGGAAGTGACTATATAAGTCTGCGATGCTTGTGTTGGCAGGTGTGTATTGAGGCTTCGACTCAAAAGCGAATATGACTGCATAAATAAAGCTTCTCTAAAACAAAACTTTTGTAAGCACATCTCATTCATGCGTAATATATTCTAAAATAAAAGTCCACTCACTGTGACAACACAACGAAACGGCAAATGAAAGAAACAGATGACATAATAGTGCCGTAAAAAACGCTTACTTTGTCATCTGCCTCCGAGTTTAGCAGCTGCTAGTTACTTTTAACGCTTCGTAAAGTTGTACATCAACGTAGAACGTTCTATTGGTAAATAAAACACGTTTCTGTGCACTGACAAAAACTAAGTAGCTTGGTACGTGCTCTTTTAAGAACTCTATCCCTTTAACGCGGAACCAAACGCGTCTTCGGGGTATACAAATCCGAGTCAAGTTTGAAGCTCACGTATAGGGGAGACCCGCTCAAGTTTGCCCGGCGACGCCAGAGCTTGCCTTTCTCCTGCCAGAAAAAGCGCACAACAGTAGAGTCTTCCGACCCTTCCGCTCCCTTTGGCTTCCACGCATTTCCGAAGCACGCGCTGCACGTGAAACGTACCTCGTTCCGCGATGTCACCCCAACTGAAAAGGGGGTGACATTGCTGCGTCGTCAACTGTCACAATAGCCATGCAAACACGAAGAGGTCGACTCCACCAGTGAAATTCTACCAATTCCCAAACTGATAGTACGAAGCAAGCAGACGACAGAAATGGATTAAAGCAGTGCGCCGAAAAAAGTGTGTAAACAATTTTTTTCATAAAAATTAGCACGCGCACAATGCATTCAAAATTACGGGTGTTAATTCCTGCATCACCGTTCCTCTAATCTAATGAATTACTGGGAGATGCACGTCCCCATCTTAAAAGTGTAAATTTTCAACTCCCGTCTTTAGAGCACTGTTAAAAAATAGCGAAGAAATATTTTATGCTGCTACTATTATTCGATATTGTTGGGGACGTAGTAGTTGAAGCTGTGTGCACATGTGGTATTGGTAATGTGTTGTTATATATTTTTAAATCTACGCAGTGCCGACGGAAGTGTGTGGTTGCCAAAAGCTTGAACAACTATGAAAAAAAGAAAAAAATGCATTAGCCGTTGTTGCACGTCCGTTGGCAGATACAGTGAGCTAGTTGTTACTGAGTGTGCAGGGGTAGCCCAAACAACACGGTGCATTTTTTATACATGACCAAGATAAAATGCCTTTATAGCAATGCGCTCTTCCCCTGCAGATTAGACACACACAAAAAAGTTTCTCTGAAAGCTGGGCGCTCATCATGATGGTACGCACGCTGTTCGTGAACTCAAGCTACCCGCGATGAGAATGGTGATAACGCAAGGAAAGACACGCAAGATAGATGTCAATTTTCTTTGTGGGTCAGAAAGAAGCCCGAAATAGATCATTTATTTTTGAAGTGCTGTGTATATACCACACGATAACTTGGGTGGGTGCTAGTAAATTAAGGTACCCCAACTAATAGCAGTCACAGCGCAAGAACCGCTTAACCTAAAGCACGAGAAGCGGCTTTACCCATGCATCCAGTAACAAACATACTGCATAGTACACACAGCAAACCAAATAAAAGAAGTATATAATTATGAACGTACAGAAAGTTTTACTCACCTCTAACGTCGTAAACAGCGTCGTCTTTCACTTGCGAAACGCACTTCGCTCTGACGAGGGCGGCGTCGTCTGCTACAACTTGCTTCGCTGCTCTTTTACCAAATTGCTGCCACGAAAAAAAAAATCCTCAATAGCGGCATCCTATTAAATGCGGACAGAGCACATATATCATAACCGCACGCGACGCGAGACCCTCAAAAACACGTGCAGAACGCGTGCAGCGTGCGAGCGAAGCAACGCGTTTTTAAGCAGGTTGAATGAAACAGCGGAGAGGCCAACACTCGAGTAACCAGTTTTCTCCCCACATTGACTGACAGCGCCACGCTCCGCAGCGCCTCCCTCAGCGTGGGTCTCCTCTATTCCGTCCTTCCCTTACACCCAGCAGCTCGCTAGCGACACATTTTCCCTCTAGGTGTGATTGTGAGATACCCTGTGGCCGAGACGTTCTCTGTCACGTGAGCCCAGTTCACACGGAGGCAATCGGCTTCATCGAGTGTCACGCGATTGGCCCATTCGACTCGTGACGAATGTCGTGGCGTTCTATGTCACTTGAGCCGACGTGTCAAGTGCCTGTTTTTGGCCGTTTCTCGAACGGAGGTGAAAGAATGGTGAAAGAGACCTTCCGAAACGAAACAGATGGATTGAAATGGCAGCAAGGTGGCATGGACTGAATTGACATGTAAGCACTTCGCGCCTTTTCAGTATCCGGGTACTTTGAGAACATGGCGTCACAGCGGGCCTCATGCATTTACGCGGTGGCCAAATCCCCCCTCCATTGTCCTAGCCACCCAGCTATCTGACGGTGTCTGTTGTCTCAGACAGACAGACAGACAGACAGACAGACAGACAGACAGACAGACAGACAGACAGACAGACAGACAGACAGACAGACAGACAGACGGAAGTCTGACAGACAGACGGAGGTCAGACAGACAGATGGAAGTCAGACAGACAGACAGAAAAGCAGACAGAAAAGCAGACAGACAGACAGACAGACAGACAGACAGACAGACAGACAGACAGACAGACAGACAGACTGACAGAAAGAAAAGCAGACAGACGGAGAGACAGACAGTCAAAGAGACAGACAGACAGACAGACAGACAGACAGACAGACAGACAGACAGACAGACAGACAGACAGACAGACAGACAGACAGACAGACAGACAGATGGTCCAACGACAAACGGACAGGAGGCCCGTGGCATGTTGGGAGCTTCGCGTCTGCGCCGTGAGGCGTCACCACCATCAAAACGACGACAGCGCACCGCTGGCCGCGGCAAACAAACGCCATCGAAGCCTTTTTTTTTGACAATTTTATTTATAAGACTTGAGAACGGTAAGCCTAAAAACCGTTTCTCGTTTATTTTAGACATTTAGAAGCATGCGTGGGGCAAACGCCTGAAAATTTAAAAAGCTTGAAGTTTATTGAAGGGTGAGCATACATATAAATCAACAGATAAGGGAAGTACAAGAGGAGGTCCCAGAGTAAAAACTGTCGGGGCGACCTCCTCACACATGATGAATAAGATGATGCACAATATGCAGCAGACAATTGGCGTTGCGAAAAAGTTCTAAAAAGAATGTGTAGCGTGAACAAAATGAACGAAAACACTTTACTATATTTTCAAAAATACGAAGATAAACGACAAGTATACATTAATAAGACGAGCAGAACTGATACATACATAAAACTACGTTTCCTTTGGAGGTGGTACACATCTCCAATAACACTATAGGAGTAGCGACAGTGTTATCACACATATAACGTACAATTCATCAAAGCAGTGCAAAACAAACAGAAAGTAAAGAAAAAATGAACCAATTTCAATTTTCAAATGGCACCGATATCTAACACCTTCTAGTTAGTTCAGTAATTAAGTGTATTTTGGTTTTCGGCAAAATGACCTTGTCGTGAAACATTGTTTAATTTCAGAAGGAATTGAGGTCCACACGGACACACCAGCAAATTGAGCAGTAATTTTCCCATAGTTTGTGCGAGCTTTAAGTAAACGGAAATTCTCACGCAAAGTGAACCAAGCTCTATTTATATTAGTCAAAAATTAAGGTGAGAAACTTTTTATGCGCACATCGTGATGTATAAGGCGAAACGTGATTACTGCTCATTTCAAAGTAAATAATTCGTTAATGGGAAGGAGGTTTAGGTCAACGTGTAGGGGGGTGGAGCGACAAAGGTACGGACTAAACGTTATTAGCCGCACCGCTTGGTATGAGGCGTCGTAGATTATCTAGATGTGTGTTTTTTGCGTTTTCCCAAGATGATGAGCAATATGAAAGGTGGCTGGGAATGTAAGAACAGTATCGGGACAGGATAACATGTGGTGGAATGTATGATCGTCCTTTCAGAATGGCATGAATACCGAAAGAAACCTTTTCAAGAAGAGACGGCGCATGAGCAAAAAACTTCAGATGTTTATCCAATATGAAGCCTAGAAACCGAGTGCTATCAGAAGCAGGTATTGTAGAATAATTTAATACAATAGAAAGAGGCAAGGTAACCGTTTTCTGTTGGGAATAAAATGCCATGTTGTTTTTGACGTATTCATTTGAAGTTATATATTCAAGCACCACTCGTGAATCTACGTCCACCAGTGGTGAAGCACCACTGGTGAACGTAAATAGTGCATTCTGAAGTGGACGTAAATATAGTCATATCATCCGCATATAGCAGACATTTAGAGCTTTGAAGCACACTAGGGGAATCATCAATAAATAACAAGAAAAGTAGAGGACCCAGAATTGTACCCTGAGGAACACCCCTGTTAACTATTTTTTTGCGGAAGAAAGGTGACCGTTAACTTGCACTATTTGACGTCGATCGCCTAAATAACACCGAATGACTTCAAGTAGAGTGCTAGAAATACCAAATAATTCAAGTTTGTGCAGCAGGATTGAGTGGTTAACTGTATCAAATGCTTTAGTAAGGTCAATAAAAGCAGCCCCAAAAAGTAAGCGCTCATAAGTGGCGTCTTCAATTTGATCAGTAAGATAAAGAAAAGCAAGCTGTGTGGAATAACCAGGTCGAAAACCAAACTGGCGTGAGGTTAAGAGGGTAAATTTAGTTAAATAAGACATAAATCTTTAGTACAACAGCTTTTCGACTATTTTACTAAAAATTGGTAAAACACATATGAGCCAATATTTTTCAATAAATTCGCGAGTGCCTTTTTTGAAAAATGGGGTTACTTTTCCTTTCCTAAGCGATTTCAGAAACGTACCATCTTCGTACAATTTGTTGATAACTTCTGCTAGAATAGAAGATACTTCTCTTGATACCTGTTTTATTCTGGATGGATGGACAGAATGTAATCCTGGGCCAGTTGATTTTAGCGATGAAATGAGCTGAAAAACTTCATCTGGCGATGTGGGGAACAAATAGAAAGACCGATCACAACGCGGTACAGAATGCAATGGCACATCTGTTTGCGAGTGAGCAGGATTACCAAAATGGTCACTAAACGTATTCGCTATATCACAAGGATCAGTGTAGGTGTTGACATTTTTTATTGTTTACTTCACAGAGGGTTGGCTGTCATCGCTATTGAGAAACTGTTTATTTACCTGCCAGTTTTTTCTGCAGTCATTGCCATTCTTTGTTATTTCATTTTCATAGTGGAGGCACTTAGCACGCTTCAGTAGGGAGGATAGTAGATTGGAATACTTCCGGAACCGCAATTTGAGGCCATTATTCTATGGTTGACTTCTCACTTTTTATTAAGCTCATTCTTCTTTGTAATTGATTGCAATAACGTGCTGCAGATCCATGGCTTCCTTAGAGAATGGTACCATTGCATGACTGTGATAACAGACGTGCACTGGGTAATGCACGAGGAGATTTTAGTATAATTAAATGAGAAGCTTTCCCCCGCATTTTTCCTCTGTAACAAAAGCCAAATGAATGGCTTTGATCATTTCGACAAATTTTGAAGCGTCGAAGGATTTTAGTGCTCTCTAAGTTACGGTTGAGGTCTTGAGAGCCCAATAGCAAAGAGGTGGGGTAGTGATCTGTAAATGCATAGTCTATAACCCCGGCTGTGTAGTACGGTGTTATGTTCGTCAAATTATGATAACTTAAGGTGTTCGAACCAGACAAGTAGAATCGAGTAGGAGAATTGATTGCGGAAGCAAGTCCGAAATCTAGAAAGAAGCACACATTTTGAGAGCAAGATTGGTTATTAGATGAATAATGCTCGTGTTGATGTCACCACATATAATATTTTTACTTTGGGAACTTAATGCGTGTCGTATTTTTTCAAGTTGACAGCAAAATTCAGAGTAGGCAGATGAGGGTGAACAGTAAACTGAGGCAACAATTGTGTTAGCGTTCTTCAATGGCACGGAATGGCGGTCGATTTCTAGCCGTACTGATTCACATACAATGTTTGTAAACGATATGTCCGAACGACGTTTGTACGACAAAAGAATTTGGCAAGAGTGTTGGAACCACCGCCACGCAGAGAATCGCGGTTGCAATACTCAGTTGTGTAGCCGGTCACAGTCTGATAACCACGTTTCCGATAAACATATGATTGAAAAATTGCACTCAATTTCCGAGATGAAGTCAAGAACGTCATCGTGGTGTTCACGAAGGCTGCGCGTGTTAAACTGTATTACTGATGACGCAGGTGATTGTTGTGCTATCAGTGATTTAGTTTCATTGCAAGTGAAGCCTCTGTCCGCCATGGCTATGCTTTAGAGAGGCTTGCATGGATTGTCTCACGTGTTCACCTAACGATCGCAAGATCATTCGTGCTAGAGATGCGGTGAACACGGCTGTCGTCAGTCTACCTAGCCCTGATGTGTCACCGGTCCGTCCAAAGATACTTCCAGCCCTTTTCTTTTTCGTGTGCGAGCGCTAGCGCAAACAGTCGCTTGTTATCTGATGTGAGGTGGTCGTTTACAAACACAGGTTCATCGGAGTTTTCTTTGAAAGCAACCATCCCCGCTGTCACCTGGCCTTCCTTGCTTTTCTAACAAACTCTGCTTTTTTGGACCGCGAGCAAAACCTAGCGATGATGTGGGTTGTCTTGTTGATTGCAGGGACGCGGTGCACAATGTTAGTGTCAGAAGCATTGATAGGACAGCCAACTTTGTTTCCCATATCTTGGACTATCTGAAGGCAGCTTTCGCCATCAGTGAATGGAACTCCTCTGATCTCAACGTTGTTCCAACGCGAGTACTTATCTCGCTCACCAATGCGCATAGTCAACTGCTTATTAGCTTCGTGAAGTAATTTGTTGTCTTCGGTCAAGGTTTTATTCTGCTTTTTCATGTCCTCTTAGAGCTCAATGAACATTTTCACGCATTTCAGCTACTTCGGCACAAAGTGCATCGAGTTGTTTAGCTTGTTCGGCATTTGAAGGCATATTGTACACTGAACGAAGGGTAGCAGCGGTTGCAAAAAAAGCCTAAGACGCACCAAAAAAATTTCACCAAACCAGCAAAAGTGACACCAAAGCTTAGTAGCGTGTCCTCTCTGTCGCAACCGCTGCTGCCAAGTGATGCGCGAACGCTGGGGCATGTTTTTGAGAGCTGCCGATCACCTTTCCCAGTCGAGGCACGCAGATGTCTGCGCAGTGGGTTCACGCAGGTTACACGCGTAGTCGGGCCGTCTGTCAATGACCGAGGAAGTCAGGGTCCCCAGACAAGAGAGCATCGGCGCGTGAACGGCTCCCCGGTGACGCGACGAAGATTCACTTCAGCAGTGAGCGCAGGCCACCAGGTTTCTGCAAAAGTGACACCGATGCTTAGCAGCGTGTCCTCTCTGTCGCAACCGCTGCTGCCAAGTGAAGCACGAACGGTGGGGCCGTGGCTTTATGTTCCTTGAACATAAAGAAATTGAGACAGGGAGGTGCTTCAATGAGCGGGGGACAGCCATGACGCAGAAGCAGACGACATCAGTCACGACGGTATCGTGTGCTATGTGAGCAGCCAGCCGCACTATCAAATTGCCCTGGTGCTTTGAAAGCCATTTCGTTTTATACACAAATTTAAATTATAAAAATAATATTTTAGTTATTATTTGTTCAAAAAAGCTAATTGAGGGCAGAAGATAGTAAAAACTTGTTCATTTGTCAGTAAAATAGCAATTTTCTACTGTTTGTACAACTGCCGCCGCAATTCAGACAGCGCTATCAACGTGGCTAATTTTCGTCCCCATTGCCTCTATGGACATGTCACTCCACTGTGGACAGCCAGCCAGCCAGCCATACGTACAGATGGACGGATGAACAGACGGAGGATTCGCGGTTTACTAATGCAACCCTTTAGAGCTTCGCCCCACTTGTCATTCAATCAATGGTAACACACTGGGCGCGTCCCACAAAGACGCTGGACGCGTCCTATTGACGGTAGTGCTCTGTTCTCGAGTGTCTCGGCGCCTTGCCACTGCCTGGAGGCTCCCTGTCCGGCATTGGCCCTCACGACACGGTAGTGGGGCCTCTCTTGCAACAGTGAATATGGCGTGATTTTTGTGTATGTGTGTGTGTGTGAGGGCGGGCACTTCATGCTTCATGCTCATATCCCACATTGGCTGTTCGCTTCCCCTCGTCCTCGCGACCAATGCGGACAGCCCTGTTCTTGACGTAACGAATGGAACGCCTCCATTCGGATTTAGAACGCGTATAAAATTGCACTGCAGATCCCTGTGACTAAAGAGTATATAAGTTCTAGGGAACAGTGGGGATCAGCTTTGCTAATGCCCTATTGTGCTCAGTAAGCCTTGTATATACGCACCGGCCAGTTTGACTGACGTACAGCCGCAGCCAGATCTGTGAACAGCGCGTGAGTGGCCGGCCTTTTTCTGCGGCGTGGCACCTTGCCACCGTCGCAGGTGGTGACGTCGCGTTCATATGAGCATGCGTGGCCTTAGGGCCGGTTCACACTAGCGGCAACCATGCCCTGACGGTGCAGTGCCGTAGACCGGCAGCCGGCGTCATCCGCAGGTGCGAGCTGTTGCAAGTGCTCGGCCAGCTTCACCGGCGAAGCAATTGAGCCTCCGAAAAACTTGGCTGGCCTTCCGAATAGAGTTGTTGACCGCCTCGAATCTATCAATCGACCACCATGTGCTGTTTAGCTCGTAAGCTCCGAACAGATGCTTCCATTTGCTTCAGACTGATGTCCTTTAACTTCGATAACACAGTAGTCGAATGAATTCGGCACCGTTTTTGCAAGCCATATTCAAATAGTATATGTTGTAGAGTTAAGGAAGTCTTTCCGGATCCGAGAGGGCGTGCAATAAACGTTTGTTAGTTGTTGCTGGTAGGGGATAGTGGGCGCCACTTGTCCAAACACCTGCTTTGGGAGACGTCCTTTTGAATTGCTGGGCAGAATTCTTAAATTCCTCCCAGGCTAAAATGCTCTTTGCACTGCTGGAACGTAGTCTCGGAAAAACACGTACGACATAGCGGGAAAACCGTGGAGCAAGACGCAAGCAGCTCGAAGTGTCCCACGGCAGACGCAGACGATGCGGAGAGGCCAAAGCAGACGACGCGGCCCAGCCATGTCACTTCTCTATCGCTGATTGGCGGCGTCGATCTCCCGCAAAATGCAAGTGGCGCAAAAATGGGTCTGGGAACTATTTTTTTTTGAACCGGGAAGAACGGCAGACGTGCGCGAAGGAAACAGCTGCGCACGGCTGCTTGAGAACGTTTAACGGTGAGGCATGCTTGTCCCTAGATGAACCGGCCCTTACAGACATGCAGGCATGGTATACATGGGTGATGACAGTGGAAGGTTAGCTTGTTTAGCTGAAAATCCGTGCTCCCTCAGGGTGTTTCCATCACATCTATTTCATAAGATGAAGCGTGTTTCAATTGATAAAACGTGCCTGCATCAACGATGCATGCTTTGTCACCATTTTGAGGCATGCGATTATATGATGATATGATGATATCAACAGCTGCGTAAAAATGTAGACGGTGACAAAATCAAAACGAC
The DNA here is from genome assembly GCF_043290135.1 of Rhipicephalus microplus. NCBI lineage: Eukaryota > Metazoa > Arthropoda > Arachnida > Ixodida > Ixodidae > Rhipicephalus > Rhipicephalus microplus. Next base: position 12,711,385 of record NW_027464589.1, read on the forward strand.
AATAAAGAGTGCGTCGTTTTTTAGGGCGTGTGTTATTAGTCGAAACGCGCTTCGTCTCGTGAAATATGTAGGAAGAAAGCACCCTGAGCAAGTGCGGATCTTCGTTTAAACAAGCAAACTTTCCCCATTCCTTTCTGTAGAGTAGGAATTTGACTTGGGGGATTAGCATCTGAGTCCCGTCGGGCGCAGGTACGACTCCGTCTCGGCAACTGCTTCTTGAAGGGTAACTTGTACACGTCCTTCACTGCCGCCGACGCTTCAGATCGTGATGTCGTCGCCATAGATGGTATGCTTGCTGCCGTTTACGCTAGGCAGTCTTTTTGAGCGTCCAGTCATGCAAAGATTAAACAGCACCGGAGAAATCACAAATCCCTGGGACGTGCCTTGATGTGCAAGTGGTATTTCTTCGGAGAAGTTACCAATGCGCAGTCTGGCTTTTCTTCCAGACAAGAAGGACATGATGTAGTCGTGCAACATGGGCCCAAGCTCAAGTCCGCCTCCGTCTCCAAGGTGAATTCATGCTTGATGTTGTCAAAGGTCATCTCCAGGTCTAGGCCAAGGGCCTCTGTATCTCTAGCACTTTGGGATGCCCACTATGAAAAACTGTCTGTAAAAGTGTCAAATCATTACAATGTTACTTCAGAACATTCAATACTCTAATGAGTCTGCTTCAATGCCTTCAAAGCTTTCAATGCCTGTGGCCATGGCGCAGTGGCTCGAGTACGCGGCATGTTTTGTGTTGCATCGGACCCATAGGTTACGGGTTCGAATGCCGTCAATAAAATTTTTTTCTCTTTGTCGTCGGATCAAGTGTACTTTTTGATGTCATTTTCTGGATGAAACTACGTCAGTCAAGTTGTGGTGGACCCCGGCATAAAACACATCCTAGTTATAAAATAAAATCATTCTTGGCGTACGCAGTCAAAAGCACCTTAGGAAGCAGCCCGACAACAGAGTGAGAGGCGTGATGAACACAGATTCCTCGCTGAATGCCAGTCGGGGTGTTGTGCGTGGCCCGCGATTGTTCTCGACGTCGACAAGACTTGCTTGAGGTTTACAACGTCCCGAAGGAATTCCTTGTCTACGTGTAAACAGAGAAAATGGTAATTGCACCTGAATTCTGGGAAGAGCATGCATGCTTTCTTTATAACAAAAATATGTCTTGCTGGCAACACTCGAAACTAATAACCGCTCGAAGTGCCCCCGCACTCAGGACTGTCGAACAACATACACTAGCATCGCCAGTTTCAAAATTTGGCGTCATAAGTTTTTAAGGCAGAACAAAAGTTCTTCCCTCAACCGATCCGCGTTCTTTTTACAAGAGCTCTGTCAGACCAATTTCGGAGTACGAATGCACTGTAAGGGACCCTCGCACGAGTACTCATCGTGAAAAACTCAAGAGTTCAGTACATTTTAAGTCTCATTACATACTGTGACAGGCAATGAACTCAAAGTTAGAGAATCTAGTTGCAGAACGGATCTTTTTAAAAGCACTCCCCCCCCCCCCCCGAGCAGTTTCACAATTGAATTCATTGGCTACTGCCACATTGAGCGTATTACTATATAATAAACCTTTTTTAACAACTCGTTCTGTCTTCGGAAGAAGTTCACTTTTACACAGAATATGTTTCACTGCTTAGTTTCTTTTTGTTTTTTTTTCTTGTTACAGCGTCATTGTCTCTGTTTTCTTTCTCCGTGTAAGGAAGTTTGTTTGGATGTTTTTGATGTACACTGTCACTCACATTTACTAATTTTGCTACTTAATGCTTTTGAATGTGTTTTGTTGTTTTTGGTGCTGTTGTTGATGACGATGATAATGCTTATAATTATCACAATGATGATAATGACCATTATGATGATGTCGTTGTTATTATTATCGACCAACCTTCATTGCTGTATGTGAGGTGTTTTCATCACTTCTGTTGCAATGCGTTATTTATTGTGCACAACAATAGCGTGTTCAAAGTTCTCTGAATACCACTCCACCCACACTCTACCTAGCCAGGAAAAACGAGATTTAAAGTACCTTATTAAGTTATATATATTGTCTAAACCATCTGCATGCCTGATCAAAGAAGTACACTTCAAAACGGATTAGTCAAGACAAAATAAAAAAAAACGACCGTAAGATGAGCTTTTAAAGGCGCTTAGAAGCATAGTTGTTTTGGTAAGTTGTGTTGCATATGAACACATTTCTTAGCGTCAGCAATCCGTATATAAGAAGTAAACATTAGTAATAACGTAACTGCAACTTGAAATACCACCAGAAGGTGAATTTTGAAAGATCCGTGTTTTCGTGGAGCTGCAGATTGTGCGTCATTTTTAATCCATGCACGAACATGCATGAACCACCATGAATTAAAATTTCAACTAGAGTCGGCGTGCCTTATCTCTTTTAGCGATATAAAAGAACGCGCGAATTGATAAATGTTTGTGGTGGGGACATTGCTTCAGCAATAAGGAGGGCCTCCAAAAGTTGACGCACTTGCAGCGATAACCATCGAGCTTGATTTCTCCCGAGCCCTTTAGCGTTGATCTTATATCCACCCGCGCGGATGCTTCGGATTCTGCAATGTCAGTTTGGCTCGTCGACTGAACAAGGGTGGTCGCGCGCCAGTCATTCCCTGTGTTGCGTTATATCGCGCTTCTGTTGTGATTCTTAAAAATGCTGACGCAGCTGTGAAAAAGTCATATTCCTCACATCATGTGCAATGTATGTGTCCGATCAAATGCAAGTATGTTTGTGGAGAGTGACTGTTATGCTTAATGACGGCAAGGCCTATAGCACCATTAGATTCTTAATGAAAGATATGCATGCCTCGTCTTGGAAATGGAGTGCTCTCAGAACTTCCTTTCTTAGATTCTGGAAACATGGAGACGACCGATTGATGTGTGCTAACCTTTATTTGGATTTGAAAATTTGGTTCAACGCTCGTATGTGTACTGTTTTTCTTTGTCGTCATCTCTTTTGCGCTGTTTTTCCCAGCTAACAATGTACCTGCTCACCCAAATGAAAGCCCTGCTTAGCATAAAGCTCTGGCTCTGTCTTATTTGAAGGCAAAATTATTTTGTTGCGTTTTCTCCTCTGCGTTCGAGTCACCGAATAAAATGAAAGCTAAATGTGCTGCGTTGTATCACGAATGGCTCATGAGACATGCTTCTGCAGCGCATAATAGCTAGTCTCATGCATAATAAACAATTATCTGTTCAGACATAAATAAAGCCTTTGATTTTCGTTCATGTTCGCAACAACACGAAATGCAGTTTTTAGTACATGACCTGATTTCAGTAAATTGTGCCTATATATTATTTTTGGCCGCCTAATGGATCTAGTTTCAAGATATAGGTTAGCTTTAGCTGCGTCTGTCACGTAAGATAGTACTTGCAGGTGTCACGTGCTTTCTGGTGCCACTGCAAATGTTTGTGGGTAAGAGAACTATAATACCGTTAATGTAATAGTTCGTGATTTTTCGCACAGATCTGTAAATGACTAAGGCCTTTATGCGCTTTTTATTACTAGTGAATTGCTCAGGGCATGATGGTGAAAGGCACATGCATAGTATTATGCAGAGAGTACAACACCACAAAAATGCGTTCGAAATATTCTTTGCGAACAGTCCTTGCGAATTCAGACGCGGTACAGTTGTTGTTTCAATATAATGACTCCTCAACCTAATAATATCGCCTTGGCACGAATATGGGTACTAAAGGTATGTTGATCTGATGTAAGTGAACGAGTAGAAATAGCGCCGAGATCACACCAACTGAACATGGTGTAAACGAAAGCGTCTGCGCCCTAAATTAGCCATACGTTTCATCATTTACTTCTGTGAGCGCTGTGCTCTCTACATTTCCGACCTCCTTATTCACTCGACGTCGCGAGGGAAAACCCATTGTTGCCAGCTTCCGCGGTAAAAGATGACACTTCGCTCAGAAAGCAGCAAACGAAAGCGGCCAGAGAACCGGCTTGGTCATCAGTTCGGGAATTCCCCGGCACCGCTTGGGAGCACAGGCGGTCAAACCACTCCCGCCTGAAGCGACAGCAGCAGCACGAAAAAGTGATACAGGGTTCTTAGACTTGAAACCCGCTTTCCTCTTTGTGATGAGTCTGCTTCTTCCTCTGGTCACACCCCATTTCGGGGAGGGACACGCCTTGAACGAAGTGAGACTGTGCAAAAGATTATGACACTAGTAAACAACTAAGGAAAAAGAGAAAGGTTTATTTTGAGAGAAAAGCTCCGTAGTCGACCTGAATCAATTTTTTGACCTGCTACTCAGCGTTAGGTATTGAAAGGGAGTGGTGAAGAGAGTGTATAGAAAAATAAGGTATACGTGAATACGTGCGGTATTTCAGGCGTTTCTGATAATGTGTGGTCGGGCCTTCTTTGTATTTGAATATCAAAGAGTTCTAGTTTCTTGATAATGATTCTAGCATCTAGAGCCTTTCAACGTAGTTGTTGCCCCATATGCCTTATGTCGGCTTTTTTTTGCCTTTGACTTGCATAAAAATACTTCATAGGTAAAATAAAGTAACATCTAACTAATGTCTTCAAAATTATTACCATCACATTATTACTGCAGTATAAAATAGAATCTCAAAAGCAAAATTGTTTTAGTTTTATTTATGTATTACGTAATACTGCCGTTTAAATCACCTACCAATCTTAAAATAGCATTTTAAGTTGTCAACTTCGCATTCTCGGCCAATATCCCAGAGTGCCATAAATTGTAGGAAAAACGAACAAACCAGCATCAGAAGTTCTCGATAATCCTGCCTGCTCATTGTTTGGTTGTCTCGGTTCTTTCTTGTTTCGTTTGGGTGCTAATACATTTACGTTATGCTATGTACGAGCTTGCCTAACAAGGCATGCTCATGAATATCAAAAATTTAGATTTGCATAAATAAGACGCAAGAGAGAATCATAAAAAGTAATACTGTTTCTGATGACGTGTTTAGTTTCAGGAATAATCACCTGCGTATTTATTCATGTTATGGGTGCAACCATTCTCATATGACCATTGAGTATTGGTTTAAATAAACGTGAAGTGTCATAATAAAAAATATGCAATGTCGAAAGTGAGATAAAAAACGTTTACGATAAACCTCGAAAATATAACTATATATGCGCTTGTTTTGTTCTCAATCTGGTGAGTGCGTGATGTGGTTTATACCGTTTGAAGTCCGACAAAGCAAAAGTATGAGAACCTTTAAAATATTGTCTTGATGGGTAGATTGGCATTACATGCCTAAAACAATAACAAAGAAAAAATTTCATGGATCCCACTTACAGTGCGAATCATTTATATGCGAAGCATGAATCATGAAGGTTGAATCGTCACACTAAAATCACCAACACGTTACGAGGCGCATATAAATAGTGCCGCACATGACTTCTATGTCATGATTATCATGTTTGCGCCTGGCATTTGTGCTCGTCGTTTATTCCTATTTCGTAAAGCATAGTTTGTATTTCTGAAGCTGGTGAAACGGCCACGAGTGTGCTATGAGCGTGGCATGTAGTCATGTTTTACGTGACACGCATGTTATTAATATCATGTTTGGATGTGTTATCTACATTCGTCGTCCGTTCGCATCAGGTAATACCAAATTTGGTACATGTGAAGCAAGCAAAATGGCTGCGAGTGCATACTGAGCATGCAGTGTAGTCATGTTCTGACATGACACACATGCCATTGTTATCCTGTTTGCACCGGTCATATAACTTCGTCACCCATTCACGTCTCGTAACAAGCAATTTGGTATATATGCGTGAAGCTAGCGAAATGGTCGCGAGCGCGTCATGAGCGTGGCATGTCATGTTTTACCTGACACTCGTGTGAAGATTATCATGCTTGCACCTGTCACATACCTTCATCAGCCATTCACACCTCGTAATACAAAATTTGGTATATGTAAAGCTAGCGAAATAATCGGGAGTGCATCATGAGTGCATACCGGCCATATTCGCATCATCCGTGTACGGCTGTAACGATTCAAAGTTGCATTGTTTGTAAGCCTGGAGCTGCACGCCACTCCTCACAGAAACAGGAAATTGTTTTTGCCACAAAGTTGACTAAACGTAAATTAGCTCTCTCGATCACTTCGCAGGGTTTCCGGCAAAGGCCAGAAAAAAAAACTATCGTTCAATTCCGCCACACAACATAAAGTATGTCTGGCCATGCTTATCCTTCTACTTACTTCAAGTAAGAGTTAGAAATGTTCCGAAGCTCAAATGCAGTCTCAACCATGCCAAATCACCGCGTCGAGAGCGGTCATACCCAGTGCCTGGCCCAGTGAGCATTAAATCTGTCATGCCGGTCGCTTAGTATATACGTTACCGGTGCTTCTTGCTTCGTGTACACAAAACTTTAAAGTGTGAGAATAACTGTATAGTTTAGACATCCATGAAACGAAAATCAACTATTTTGTCTTGTGTCGCTGTTCGTACAAGGAGCGCTCACAATCAAACGTCGCACTTTCAGCTACGCAAGCTGTCACCGAAAGCAGCCAGCCGCATGCGGGCGGCAGCTTTTAGCCGGTATTTAGCCAGTACTTCTCTGACTCATATGTAACAACACGCAATTTTTAGTTGGTAATTTGGTACGCCTTCATGAACTGACTTCCTGGCATACGTTTTCGGCAGATTGCATTGGTATTTTTATCAGTATTTTTTTTTATTTGGTTGGTATCGTATAACTGCATATATCTGTACACTGGCACGCCTGCTGTATACTGCTATCGGAGGCCAGAAAAACGGCTGTCGCTCGACATTGGCACTCCGTAAACGCATTTCTGGCTTTAATTGACTTTCCACTTGCTTCAGGTACAGTTTAGGTAGCAGTAAGGAATCTTTCAAAGCTCAATTGCAGATACTTCAAGCATTGCAACTCAGCTGCTTTCAGAGCAGCCTTACCCAGTGCCCCGTCCCAACGAGGCCTATCGTGCCGGCCGCGTCAGTGTACATTCTGCTGGCGCTTTTTACTTTAAGTGGGCGAAATTCTAAAGCGTAAAAATGACTGTAAAGCACGGTTTAGACATCCCTGAGCCTAAATAAACCATTTCTCCGTGTGTGTGATGCCTGCGCAAGGTGCGGTGACGATTGCTGTGTTGTGCTTTCAGCGACGTAGGCTGTCACCGAAACCTTCCTTCTGAGCGCAGGAGCCTTTACTTCTCTGACTCGTACGTAAGAACACACAATTTTGAGTTGGTAATTTGGTACGCGTTTGTGAACTAACATACTGGCACACTTTTTCAGCGGATCGCATCAGTCATTTATTTGGCGGTTTCCGAGTTACTGGTATCGATATAACTGCAAATATGTAATCTGGCACGCCGGATCTGTACTGCTACATTGTCGCCTGCGCGAAAAAAAAAAAAACTCAATGTTCCCTCCTGTGCACGGATATTTACCGAACAAGACATTTAAATCATCTGTACATGTTGACCAGTAGAAACTGCGAGAACCGACTATCAAAGGGAAAAGCTATTGGCAGCAACAGCCGACAATCTGTGGCTGCTCCTCCAGTCAATTTTAAATTTTTCAGAGTTAATATGTGGATGCTTCAAAAAACTTTGCGTTCTTGCTAATATCCGCACTTCATTCGGTGCCCGGAAGCCGCTCGTCACGGTGGAATCAAGGCGACATTGTTATTTGGAAAGGAATATCGTGTCAGTCTTGACTGTGTGACTTGTAAACATGAAGTTGAATGGCGCGTTCTTTGGATAAATAGTCATTATACAACCCTATATACATGTTCTGGCATGGCATAGTGGATAGCGCACTCAGTTCAAGATCAGGAAGTGGTGCTTTCGAATCCCGTTGAAAGAGCTTTTTTTATGTTATTGCGTGCTATTTTACCCATATATTTATTTATTTATGGCGAATAGCCACTCCTATTTTACCCCGTGAAGCCATTTTGCGCAAAGTACTGGGACGCTGCCGCTCCAGTGTCTCAGTACCTGGTCTGGAAGATGCTGGTACCAGTGCCATACTGGGCCCATAAACAGGCATGACGCTGGACGCTGGTACCCAGTGGCGCTGGTTTTTGCAATGGGGGTCGTATGTAATCATGTTCCTACATGATACGCATGTATAGATTATTATGTTTGCACCCGTCTTATACCTTCGTGATTCATTCACGTCACATAATACCTAATTTGGTGTACGTGCAGCTTGCGAAACGACCGCGAGCACGTCGTGAGCGAGGAATGTACTCATGTTCTTACATGACATGCATGTCATAATTATTATGTGTGCACCAGTCATATATATTCATGTTTCATTCACGTCACGTAATACGTGAAGCTAGCAAAATGACCGCGACCCTAACATGAACGTGCCATGTAATCATGTTCTTCATAAAACTCATCTCATGAATATCATGTTTGCAGCAGTCGTATACCTTCGTTATCCATTCACGTTCGGTAATACCAAATTTGGTGTATGTCAAGGTAGTGAAACGACCGCGAGCCCACCATCAGCATGAGATGTAGTCATGACTTACACGACATCACTATGCTGTGCTGACCCTATTGCTGTAGAAATGTACTCAGTGCGTAGCATGCTGTTATGACCCTTTTTGCGTAGTATGCACGTACTACATCAACTTTTTATTCCCACTTCTGCTTAAAGGCTTCTAATGCCAGCTGTACTTCACAAATAAATAATTAAATAAATTAATTATTAAATAAACCAATAAATAAATAAAGAAACATGAATGCCATGATTTCCACGTTAAGGTCTGTCACTTATGTTCGCCACGTAACCATTTAATACCATACCAGTTTTACAATATGTCCTGTGAACGAAACACGTCGAGCTGCAAGGCCATGAAGTGCAAGTCATGACATTCATGACACATATGTCATGATTTTCGCGTTATGACTAGGCAAAAATGCTCGTGAACCGTCATATCCTTTTATACCAATTTTAGTATCGATACCATTATCTAAACGGCCAGGAGAGTGAAAAGTCGCAGGCGGCTAGCTAGACAGATACATAGATAGATAGATATAGATCAATACATAGATAGATAGATAGATTGATAGATAGATATATAGATAGATAGATAAATAAACAGACAGACAGACAGACAGACAGACAGACAGACAGACAGACAGACAGACAGACAGATAGCTAGTGGGATTTGGAGCCGGCACACTTGCCGACATGTCGCTGATGCAACTGTTGCTGGTGCAGGTACCTCTGCTGCTGGTTTCTGCGATCCACTTCGATGCGGCGGAGCGCCGGACACAGCCCTTTTTGTCTGATCCTTGGTCGGCATCTACAGTATCTCGACTATCGTCCACACGTGTGCATGGGTCATCATCTGTCGTCAGAGGCACGTGTGGCCCGAGCCACGGATGGATCAGCAAGGATCAACCAATGAATTCGGGCCAACAGAACTCACGTGGTGCCGATCAGGCGTATATAGGCACTCAGCACGATGGCTTCGTGGGATTTGGAGCCGGCACACTTGCCGACATGTCGCTGATGCAACTGTTGCTGGTGCAGGTTAGTCATTACTACCCATCTCAATCGCGGAGACTTGTATATGCATTGCCGGCTCCTCTCGCGTTGCTAACTGTTCGTAACAAAAACCACGGATGCACGATGCATATGTCGCGTCTGAAGAGATTGCGATTATTTTCTAACAGAGTTCTGTATTTGATTTTGTTGTTAATACTCGCGGGAGATGTTGAACTGAACCCAGGTCCTGCTAAGACACCGGAGATGGAAGTGCTGAAATGTTTGCAGAGTGGGCAGGAAACTTTAATTTCAAAATTAAACGGCAATGAATCCAGGTTCGAAAAAAATGAGAACATACTGATGGAAGTAAAAGATAATCTTAGCCAAACTCAGAACCAGATAAGGGACCTCGGCAAGATTGTAACTGAGCAGGCAGCTATAATACGGCAACTCATGCAACAGGTGAAAGATCTGCAAAAGAAAACAAATGACCTCGAAAACAGAAGTCGCCGGAAAAATCTTGTTTTCTATGGCGTTGATGATAAAACCTCAGAATCGTGGGATGAATCCGAAGCTATAATAAAGAATATTTGCAAAACGAGCCTTGGAATGGAACTCGAGTCTGTGGAAAGGGCACATCGCTTAGGACGCTATAATGAGAATAAGAAGAGGCCAATTATTGTTAAATTCTCATTGTACAAAGAGCGTCAGGCAGTGCTTCTCAATGCCAAAAGATTCAAGAATTCCCAATAGAGCGTTAGTGAAGATTACTCACATGAGACAAGAAGTATCAGGAATAAGCTGTGGGAATATGCCAAGACAAAAAGACAGGATAAGAGCAATAAAGTGAAGCTGAATTTTGACAAACTGATTATTAACGGCAGGGCTTTCAGGTGGGATGACGAAAAAGAACAGGTCGTCCCAGTAAGCAGGCGATGACAAACTAGAAAAAAGGAGAAATACCGATGTCAAGAACTTGTTGCCGTCATCGTGAACTGCCGCAGCGTAGTTAATAAAGTTGCTGAGCTCTTGGGCCTAATTGAGAGTGTTAACGCAGATATAGTCCTTGGTACATAATCTTGGCTAAAGCCCTCGATTGCTGATAGTGAGGTGTTTCCGCAAAATTACGTCGTCTATCGTAAAGATAGGCTCACAGCAGGTGGTGGCGTTTTTTTACTTGTTCGTTCTTGCTTACAGTCATTTGAAGTTGATTATAAGTGCGACGCACTGGAGTCTGTATGGTGCAAGATAACACTGCCTGATATCTTCGCGTTTTTGGTCGGAGTGGTTTATCGCTCGCCGAGCTCAGATAGTAGCGTAATGCAAACATTAGATGAAATTCTTTCCGAAGCATCGGCCCAGACAATACTCCTAGGGGGAGATTTTAATCTGCCTGGCTTATCCTGGGGTAATGGTTCCTGTATAAGTATAAGCGGGCGCATGAACCGTGCGATGAAAAATATCGTCGACAGGTTTGGTCTGACGCAGTACGTTACCACCCCTACTCGCAATGACGCTGTGTTAGACTTGTTGTTTTGTAACTCGCCAAATTTCGTAAATGACGTGACTGTGATTCCAGGAATTAGTGATCATCTTGCTGTTGTTGCTTGTATCCAAAAGAAAAAAGTGTGTGCGAAGTTACCTACGAGTAGAAGGATATACTTTTATGACAAGGGTGACTACGATGCAATTTCTAAAAAACTTCGTAATTCGTTCCCTGTTTTCGAATGTCTTTTTGAGGAGGGCAATGTGTATGATATGTGGGACAAATTTAAGAATATACTTTCCGAGTTAACAAATAGACATATCCCCAGTGTTCATTCATCACGGCTAAAAAAACACAAACAACCATGGGTAACAGCACATATATTAAAACTTATCAACAAAAGAAAGAGGGCATTAGGTGCATTCAAGAAAAGCAAATCAGTTGCTCACTTTGAAAAACTGAAGTCGATTACCCACGAATATAAGCTAAAGATAAAAAAAGCTAAAGATGATTACTTCACTGAGCTGAGCAACAAAATGAAATCAAATCCTAAAATGTTTTGGAAGTACCTAAAACAGTGTGGCTCAGATTCCTTTGGAATACAGGAGTTAAATTATAACGGCACGGTAATTACGAATGACGAGGATAAGGCTGCATGCCTAAACAACTTTTTCCACTCGGTATTCCTACCTAAACACAGCTGTAATTATCATCAAACTATTATGAGCATTTCGCATATGCTTCCTGTCGAGCTTAGTGTTAATGGAATTGAAAAACTATTGAAGGACGTTGATGAGAGTAAATCTAGTGGTCCAGATAGAATTTCTCCGCGTGTACTCAAGCGTTGTGCAGGGCCAATTTCTATGTATCTTTATACAATTTTGAAAGATCTTTAGCGACAGGCACCTTACCACATGACTGGAAAATCGCGCACGTGGTACCGATACATAAAGGTGGGTCCAAAAAAGACGTTGGTAATTATAGACCAATATCGCTTACGTCTATCCCGTGTAAAATCCTCGAACATATTTTATACAAAGAAATATTAACTCATTTAAACAAGCATAAGGTACTAATCAACGAGCAGCATGGATTTCGCAGAGGGCTGTCTTGCACAACACAATTAGTCGAATTTTATCATGACGTAATATCGGGCGTAGATACTGTGGGACAGGTTGACGATGTGTTCTTGGATTTTCGGAAAGCGTTTGACACGGTGTCACATTCACTCTTACTGTTTAAACTTACCACCCTGAACATTGATAAGACTGTCTTTAAATGGATCGAATGTTACCTTTCCCAAAGAACACAATTCGTAGTACTGAATGGAAAATGCTCCGGGTACACCGATGTTACCTCAGGGGTCCCACAGGGCTCCGTCCTGGGTCCGCTATTGTTTTAAATTTATGTTAATGATATCTCTGCAGGAATTTCATCTTCTATACGGTTGTTTGCGGATGACTGTGTTGTGCACAGAAAATTTTTTGATCACAATGATGTATTAGAACTTCAGAAAGACTTATCGCTCATTTATAGCTGGTGTACCAAATGGAAAATGAATTTGAATATAACAAAGTGTGTACATATTTAATTTACCAAAAAGATTAAACCATTTCAGTCACAGTACCATCTGAACAATGTACAGTTGAAACAAGAGAGTACATATAAGTACCTAGGTATAATACTATCATCTGAATGTTCATGGAGGCCTCAGGTTGACACTCTCATAGCCAAAGCTGGTAAGGCTTTAAATTTCATTCAAAGAAACCTGCGATGTTCGCATGTGAATTTAAAACGTATGGCATACACTACTTGTATCAGGCCTATCTTAGAATACGGTTGTGTCGTGTGGGACCCCGCCGAGGTAACCTTCATTGCTGCTCTGGAACAAATACAAAATCGTGCTGCCAGGTTCGTCTTGGGACGGTACGGAAGGGGGGAGAGCTGCACTGCAATGAAGGCTGAGCTAGGATGGGAGTGTCTTTCTGACCGCCGCCAGAAGCAGAGATTAAAATTTCTTTACTGCATTTACTACAATAAAACTGGAATTAATAGAGAAATATACCTACACAACCCTCATTACACTTCAAAACGTTTTGATCATAGTTGCAAAATTCGGGAATACCCAGCTAAAACGAACATGTATGCGAATTCATTTTTTCCTAGAACGATTAAACAGTGGAACAGGCCAACTGAAATGCAGGTACATAGTGGGAACGAAGATATATTTTATTCACTTAAGTAAACCCATGCTGTAACCTAACGAAGATATATTATGTGTGAACAAAATTCTGCTATGTGTGTGAACGAAAATGTATTTCAGTTATTTATGTATGAACAAAGTTGTATTGTGTCGGTGAACGGAGATGTACGTCATTTATTGATGTAACCCCCCTGCTATAACGCCTTCGGGTGCTGCGGGGTATCTGATGAATAAAGAATAATAAAGAATAGCTAGATAGATAGCTAGACTGACAGACAGACAGACAGATAGGTAGATAGATAGATAGATAGATGGATAGATAGATAGATAAATAAACAGACAGACAGACAGACAGATAGCTAGATAGATAGCTAGACAAACAGACAGATAGATAGATAGATTGATAGATAGATAGATAGATTGATAGATAGATAGATAGATAGATAGATATGCATGAAGTGGCCGAAGTTCCCTAAGAAAGGCTTCGAATTTAGGAGGAAGAACACTAAATATATACCAGACATCCGGGTTGCAAGCCTCCAGTTTACCAAGATCTTCTACTTGAGGATTTATTGTACCCCATTTTAATGTACAACATTCTTCTCACTCATGTCGCTTGACATTGTCTACAAATGTTAAGTCCTTTGCTATTCTACGCGCTATAAATTTATAAATTTCGTAAATTATGTTCAATTATGATAACTTAATGTGAACCACAAGTGGCAATACCATCACTCTGTAGCACGAAAGCGGAAACAGTAAATGATAACCTAATTTAGAGGATAACTAAATAGCTCCTCAAATCAAACAAAACGCAACATGCTAAATTGATTCAGTAGATACCGCGATACTGCAACATATCAGACAACGCAGCAGCAGCTCATGAAGCAGCACGACAAGCCCATCACAAAGATTCCTCGGTTTCTCTTCCCATACCAAAATTTATTTGCACCACATTTTAAAAGCAATTTTTCTAAAATGTGTTAAAATTTTTGGTTCGATAAAAACTTCGAAAGCGATGAACTTGATCATATAGATCCACTAATTGAGTTTTACATTCCCTTTCTCTCTAGAGAGCAATGTGCAGGTCTTTACTCATCTATTAGGGTTAAGCACTGCCAACACCAAGATTTCTGAACATGATTATCACCTCCTTCTAGAATGCCCTCAACACGAAACACCAAGATGCAGACTTGGATCACCCTTAAAGGTCGCAGATCAATCTGTTTAAAGTTTTCGGGCCTGCGGCCAAGAAGAGCTTTACAGGAGTGCACCGCAAAAGCAGTGAAAGCTTTTTTGAAGACAGTGGCATTCTTGGCCGATATTTGTGCATTATAGAGTTTCTTCTTTTATTTCTTTTTTTACGTGACAACGCATATTTAGAGAACTGTTGACTGTGATGGTGACCATTACATGACTGTTGAGCGTTTGCATTGGTTTTTCTTCAGTTTGTTGTCATCAAGGTATATGCTCGTATACTTGACTGAATAAGTAGAAAAATTAAAATAAAACAAAAGTTTAACAAACTAAGCACAATCTAACGCGAATGTTTGGCTCCAAGTCAACTTGCGTCTACGCTTAAAATATCTTGCAAAATATACCGCCATAGCTTTTGTTATCACTGCTGGATATTCATATTTTGAAAATCACTTTTTTGAAGTCACACCCTACCTTAACGTTAATAAATGAACTTTACTCAAGCTCACCAATTCGGCTACATATGGCTCATAAATATACAAGAAAAAGCATCTTACGACGGGGAAGGGCATAAGGACATGCTGGAGGTCATAAAGATTAAGTGTGCTAAAGAGAATAAAAATAGAAGGGAAGGAATTGATGCTTACCAGTCTAGAACGACCAGTATGCTACCTTTCACTGGGAACAGGGATGATGTATTTTAAAAGATGTAAAAAGGGAGAAAGAGGAGAGCACGCACACTCAAAGTCACATGTCATAGTCGTCACAGCACTATTTGTCTATAACCACCGTTCCAAGCCCATTGCCTTCAAGAAGCTGAGGACTGCTTTCATGGCCTTCACTCGCGAGGACCTCTCTGGGCGACATTCGAGAATAGTGTCCGCCGTTATCGGTCTGTGATCTATGCGAGCTAGAGTGTCTGCTAGCGATGTTCTCTGGGCATTTCAGCACCGACAGTCGCAGAAGTGTGCCTAATAAAAATAAAATAGATTATTTCATATATGCGAGTTTTAACAAGAGCCTCGTTTCACGTTACGTTATTCAACACTACTAAAAAGACGAGCTGTTTGGACGAAAGACTAGGCATGGTGGGCTTGGTGGCTACGCCACGGAACAGTCATCTAACGCGCTCCTGTTTGCTATGCAGGTGTGCCTGATGCTTGCCATTCACGCACTTGCCCCCGCCTCACTGGGCACAGTGCCTCACAGACAAGCAGCCTGCGAGCCTTTGTGGCTCGATATAAGCGTGGATGCGCCTACCCAAATGCGGTTTCAACATCGATGCGCTGGCCTCTCAAGCGGCGCCCCCACGCAAGGAACTATGGATACGGCAGCCACCAGTATCCCAATCGTCATCAGCATCACCAACAGCTGTAAAACCGGAGCATCCCCACGCGGCATGCTGTGGGCTCGGTGGCTACGCCAGTGAAAAGTCATCTAACCCGCTCCTGTTTGCCATGCAGGTGTGCGTGATGCTTGCCATTCGCGCACTTGCCTCCGCCTCACTGGGCACAGTGCCCCACAGACAAGCAGCCTGCGAGCCTTTGTGGCTCGATATCAGCGTGGATACGCCTACCCAATGCGGTTTCAACATCGATGCGCTGGCCTCTCAAGCGGCGCCCCCACGCAAGGAACTATGGATACGGCAGCCACCAGTATCCCAATCGTCATCAGCATCACCAACAGCTGTAAAACCGGAGCATCCCCACGCGGCATGCTGTGGGCTTGGTGGCTACGCCAGGGAACGGTCATCTAACCCGCTCCTGTTTACCATGCAGGTGTGCGTAATGCTTGCCATTCACGCACTTGCCTCCGCCTCACTGGGCACAGTGCCCCCCAGACAAGCAGCCTGCGAGCCTTTGTGACTCGATATCAGCGTTGATACGCCTACCCAATGTGGTTTCAACATCGATGTGCTGGCCTGTCAAGCAGTGCCCCCGCGCGAGGAACTATGGATACGGCAGCCACCAGTATCCCAATCGTCATCAGCATCAGCAACAGCTATAAAACCGGAGCATCCCCACGCGGCATGCTGTGGGCTCGGTGGCTACGCCAGGTAACGGTCATCTAACCCGCTCCTGTTTGCCATGCAGGTGTGCGTAATGCTTGCCATGCGCGCACGTGCCTCCGCCTCACTGGGCACAGTGCCCCCCAGACAAGCAGCCTGCGAGCCTTTGTGACTCGATATCAGCGTTGATACGCCTACCCAATGCGGTTTCAACATCGATGTGCTGGCCTGTCAAGCAGTGCCCCCGCGCGAGAAACTATGGATGCGGCAGCCACCAGTATCCCAATCGTCATCAGCATCACCAACAGCTATAAAACCGGAGCATCCCCACGCGGCATGCTGTGGGCTTGGTGGCTACGTCAGGGAACGGTCATCTAACCCGCTCCTGTTTACCATGCAGGTGTGCGTAATGCTTGCCGTTCACGCACTTGCCTCCGCCTCACTGGGCACAGTTTCACGCAGACAAGCAGCCTGCGAACCTTTGTGGCTCGATATCAGCGTGGATACGCCTACCCAATGCGGTTTCAACATCGATGCGCTGGCCTCTCAAGCGGCACCCCCAAGCGAGGAACTATGGATACGGCAGCCACCAGTATCCCAATCGTCATCAGCATCACCAACAGCTATAAGATCGGAGCATCCCGGCTTGGCATGCAGTGGGCTCGGTGGCTACGCCAGGGAACAGTCATCTAACCCGCTCCTGTTTGCCATGCAGGTGTGCGTAATGCTTGCCATTCACGCACTTGCCTCCGCCTCACTGGGCACAGTTTCACACAGACAAGCAGCCTGCGAACCTTTGTGGCTCGATATCAGCGTGGATACGCCTACCCAATGCGGTTTCAACATCGATGCGCTGGCCTCTCAAGTGGCACCCCCACGCGAAGAACTACGGATACGGCAGCCACCTGTATCCAAATCGTCATCAGCATCATCAACAGCTATAAAACCGGAGCATCCCCGAACGGCATGCTCTGGGCTCGGTGGCTACGCCAGGGAACAGTCATCTAACCCGCTCCTGTTTGCCATGCAGGTGTGCGCGATGCTTGCCATTCACGCACTTGCCTCCACCTCATTGGGCATAGTGCCCCCCAGACAAGCAGCCTGCGAGCCTCTGTGACTCGATATCGGCGTGGATACGCCTACCCAATGCGGTTTCAACATCAATGTGCTGGCCTGTCAAGCAGTGCCCCCGCGAGAGGAACTATGGATACAGCAGCCACCAGTATCCCAATCGTCATCACCATCATCAACAGCTATAAAACCGGAGCATCCCCACGCGGCATGTTGTGGGCTCGGTGGCTACGCCACGGAACAGTCATCTAACTCGCTCCTGTTTGCCATAAAAGTTGGTAGAAAAAGCTCTTTGTTTTCAAAAGAATCAAGTAATTACTGTCTCGTCCAGCTGCCGAGCCCGCAGTACAGTGTATGCCTTGCTTTCGAATGTATCAATGCCATTCCTATTATTACTGCTACTGTCGGGGGACATAGAAACCAATCCAGGGCCTACTGACCGTGCAATTCTGGCTGTGCTGAAAAAAATATCTACCGGGCAGTCTGCACTCTTTTCCGAAGTGCGAGACTTACAAGTACAACTGCATACTACGGAAAAAAGTATTCGTGGCCTGAGTGATAGAATAGCACAATTGGAGGAGCACTGCAAAACCCTTTCAACTGTGCGATCAGAACTAGTGAAATTGCAGACCAGTACGGCTGCCACCAGCCGTCACATTGAAAATTTAGAGGCTCGGTTTGAGGACGTTGAAAATCGCTCACGACGCAACAACCTGCTATTCTACGGACTTCCAGATACTTACCACTCTGAAACTTTCTTGCAATCGAAAGGATTAATCATGAACCTCTACAGTGAGCACTTAAACGTAAATATTGACCCGAAGGAAATTGAAAGGGCGCATCGGCTCGGCCGCTACAAGGCTGGCCTGCAGCGTCCTATTATATAAGATTTACATCTTTTAAAACAAAAGAAGCGATCTTGTCTAACGGCAAAAAACTTAAAGGTACAACTTGCGCAATCAGGCAGGACTTCTCACGTTCGGTTCAAAATGCACGAAAGCACCTAATAGCCTTCGCTAGAAACAAGTCAACTGCTTTTTCAAGACTTTACAAAACGTTGTTTCTTGGTTCAAAGAAGTATGCCTTCGATTAAATATCGCAAAAAGTCAAAGAAATTCCATAGCAAACCAGGCAGTATCGCCAACTGCCACACCGCCCCCGTAATGACGCCCGGGCAAATATCACTACTGCTGTGGTCTACACTAGCGTGCGCAGCTTCCATTCAAGACGCGAGGAAATATGTAGTCTTTTCTCGTCATCTAGCAGCCATAGGGGAGACCCACGCCGAGGGAGGTGCTGCAGAGCTTGGCGCTGTCAGTCAATGCGGGGAGAAAACTGGTTACTCGAGTGTTTACCCTTTTGCTGTCCCCTTCAACCTGCCTTGAAAACGCGTTGCTTTGCTCGCACGCTGCACGTGTTCTGCACGTGTTTTTGAGAGTTTCGCGTCACGCGCAGTTATGGTGTATACGCTTCTGCCCGCGTTTAATAGGATCGCCGCAATTGAGGATTTTTTTTCACGGGAGCAATTTGATAAAACGGCAGCGTCTGTTCAGCCATGTAGCCGATGTGAAGCAAATTACCGGTGGGTGCGAGAGGCGTCTCTAGCAATTCAAATCACTTGAAAGCGTAACATCGAGCAAAACAGAGTTCTCTTCATCTTGCATTGCTGGGTCATCTTGAGCAATACCTTGCGGCACAGTCTGCTCCACGGAATTTTGTGCTGATCTGGCTGGCCTCACAGAATGACGCTTCCACCAAAGCAAAATAAGGTGGTGGCAGAGATTAGATCGTACCGTTCACAACAACGTTCATACGTTGGAGTTTTTTTGTTCAGATATTGTATGGTGATCAACATTGAGCATATCTTTTTATCAATCAATATCAATCAGTTTATCAATATTTTTTATCATCTTCAAGTATAAAGTGTACAAGAAGTCTGAAAATGAGTATACGTTTAAGGGTTTTCCGTGATCCTGTTAGCAACGTCTTACATTCAGAAAATAAAACAAGTAGTGCATATGAAATCGAACTCTATGAAAACATGTACGATGGCAAAATGCCCCATTAAAAAACACTAGCAATTGTGTCCATCTGTGTGCACAGAAACATTTTATACGAGAACTTCACGGAGAGAGCTACGTATGAAAACTGATTGATTAAACTTTTTGCATTGTCTGTTGCTTGAATCATTTTTACTTTGTATGAAAACTATCAAAAAAGCAATGTGCCTATTACTAACCGCGTTCCAATCGTACTCTTAAAATGTGGTGGTGTGAAAGTATCATGTTTGATCAAAATCCTATTTTAGCTTTACTTGATAATTGCGCATACGCGGAACGAATTCTCGCTGAGCTTGAAATGAGGAATCAAAAATCCTCACAAAATGGTCTAAAATGCATAAATAGTTATGCGCAGCACTGCCTATTATACCTCTGCGCCGTTTCTGCGTGAGGTGCCCGTTTATTGTAAGCCGCATGAAACACTGTCGACACATATTAAGGGTGCAGACTTGAGTCATTTTTGCAGTTTCCCACAAAATGTCTGCTCCAAATCATTCTCCAAGCTTTTGGCAACCACACACTTCCGTCAGCGCTGCGTAGATATAAAAAAATATATAACCACACATCACCAATACCACGTGTGTACACAGTTTCAACTACTACGTCCCCAACAATATCGAATAATAGTAGCAGCATAAAATATTTCTTCGCAATTTTTTAACAGTGCTCTAAAGACGGATGTTGAAAATGTATACTTTTAAGATGGGGACGTGCATCTCCCAGTAACTCGATAGATTAGAGGAACGGTGGCGCAGGAATTAACACCCGTTATTTTGAATGCATTATGCGCCTGCTAATTTTTATGAAAAAATTGTTTTCACACTTTTTTCGGCGCACTGCTTTAATCCATTTCTGTCGTCTGCTTGCTTCGTACTATCGGTTTGGCAATCGGTAGAATTTCACTGGTGGAGTCGACCTCTTCGTGTTTGCATGGCTATTGTGACAGTTGACGACGCCGCAATAGTTCTCCTTTTCTGTTGGGGTGACATCGCGGAAAGAGGGACGTTTGACGTGCAGCGTGCGCTTCGCAAATACGTGGAAGCCAAAGGGAGCGGAAGGGTCGGAAGACTCTCCTATTGTGCGCTTTTTCTGGCAGGGGAAAGGCAAGCGCTGTCGTCGCCGGGCAAACTTGAGCGCGTCTCCCATATATAGTCGTGCTCTCCGAAACGTGGCTTTATGGTGACGTCACAGACGATGAAATCCTGATCGATCTTCCGAACTTCAACGTTTTTCGTAACGATCGTAAAGGCGCCCGTGGGGGAGGTGTTCTGATCGCCACTAGTAAGCTACTTTCGTGCTCAGTCTTCGACATTCAGACTTACTTAGAAATCCTATGACTTCTCATTCGTTCTACACCAAGAACATTGCTACTTGGAGTATGTTCTCGGCCCCCGCAAAGCAGCCCAGACTTTCCACAGAAATTTACCCACATATTGAATCATCTCATTTTGAAACACCCCAACGCGCGCGTCCTAGTTTTCGGTGACTTTAACTATCCCGACATCGATTGGCAAAGTCAGGAACCTTTGTCAGGAACAAGCGCGGAAGCAAAAGAATTCGTCAATGTCTGCCTTAACTTCAACCTCACACAGCTGGTTATGGATCCAACCCGCGTGACAAATAGTTCAGCGAACATATTGGACTTGATATTAACACATCCCGAAACGCTATCTTCGCTTATATACCTGCGCGAAATCAGCGACCCTAAGGTTATACACTCAGTCTTCAATTTCAGTCACTTGCCCAGCCAGATTCAATCGAAGACTATCAGTCTGTATGATAAAGGGAATTACGAGGCAATCAACAACGAACTTCAAGGCTTTTTACCAGACTTTGAAGCTCGTCTTTTAAGCAGAACAGTCGAAGACAACTGGACAATCTTCAAGAAGAAAATAGGGGAGCTAGCAAGAGTGTTCATACCTACAACTACACTTCGCATGTCATCCCAGAAACAATGGTTCCCAAAAACCTTGAAAGACTAGAAAATAAGAAAAAACAATTTTTTTCGGGCTGCCAAGCTAAAACATCGTGCTCACAATTGGGAAAAATGCTACGCGGCTGAAAAAGCATACTTGCTCGCCTTACGCAGTGCCAAGCACTCGTTTTTTCACACAGATTTACCCGAGATACTTACTAATAACCCCAGTAAATTTTGGAAAATAATTATTCCGCAGGAAACGCGCAGTATTACACTGAAAAGTGAAATGGGCGACGATATTGGTAATTTTGAGTTCACTGAGCTATTCAATACTGCTTTTTCATCTGTGTTTACGCACGAAACCCCAATACCATACCCTGTGTTACCGATTTGTGTACCGTCTTCTATGTCGCGTATAACATTTATGCCAGAGGGTATAATGTCTGTCATTAAAAAATTGAGACTGTCTTCTTCAGCAGGTGTGGACGGAATCAATTCCAAAATTCTTAAAAACACTAAATATATTTCTTCAGTGATTCTGTCACTGATATTCTCACAGTCACTTCACACCAGCCACTTACCAGCCGACTGGAGGATAGGGAAGATCACTCCAGTCTTCAAATCAGGTAACAAAGACAGCCCTCTAAACTATCGCCCCATTTCTTTAACAAGCGTACCCTGTAAAATTATGAAACACGTCATATTTTCCCAAATCATACATTTTCTTGACGGCAATAACTTCTTCCATCCCGCACAGCATGGTTTTCGCAAAGGTTACTCTCGCGAAACCCAATTAGCCCTCTTTGTTCAGAATTTGCATGCTAATAATGACATTAATCTGCAGACGGACGCAATATTTTTAGATTTCTCGAAAGCGTTCGACACGGTGCCCCATAAGTGGCTCTTAATGAAACTTGGATGTTTAAATGTACATCACGACATCATAAATTGGACTGAGGAATTTCTAACCAACCGCTCGCAGTTTGTATCTATCGATGAAGTACACTCTAGTCCCGTTCCAGTAGCGTCAGGTGTCCCCCAAAGCTCCGTACTCGGGCCCCTTCTCTTCCTGATTTACATAAACGACCTAGCTTCATGTGTCTCCTTTTGTATCCGTTTGCTCGCCGACGACTGCGTAATATATCACCCAATTACCAACCCCGCTGATCAAGCCGCTGTCCAAGATGACCTAAACCACGTGCAAGAATGGTGTGACCTGTGGCTCATGAAACTTGACCACAACAAATGCAAGACCGTTTCAATTCACCGCCGTCACAGCCCCTTATGTAATTGCTAGCGTTACCCTCGAACACGTGCAGTCATACAAGTATCTCGGTGTCACCATATGTAAAGATCTAAACTGGTGCACGCATATTACTAACATTATATCATCAGTGAACAAATCTCTGGGTTTCCTGAAACGTCACCTCCGGCACACACCTAAAAATGTCAAGCTACAGGCCTACAAGTCCCTTATCCGATCCAAATTGGAATACGCATCCGCCGTCTGGAGCACACACCGAGCCTACCTGATCGACTCACTCGAGGCAGTTCAAAACCGTGCCATCAGGTTCATACATTCTTCGTACTCATACTATACAAGTGTAACATTGCTCAAAAAAGAATCGGCTATTTTAAACCTTGACACTCGCCGCCACATCTCTAGTCTCAGCCTTTTTCATAAGTTTTTTTACAGCACTTTTCGTCATCCCTACTTCGCCCCACCGGCCCGCATATCTCACCACACGTGTCATTCGCTTCAAGTTGCCCGGCCGAGCATTAGGACGACAACGTTTTCTATGTCCTTCTTTGTTCCGACAGCAAAAGACTGGAATGAGCTTCCCCATGATGTTGTCACCTCTGAATGCTCATCATCATTTTTTGATTGATTATGTGTTCACTTTTCGTGATAAAAACTTGTGGCAACAAAAAAAAATTATGTGTTAACCCACCCATTATGTAATACCCCATCGAGGGGTCTTTAAGGAAAATAAAGTTATGTTATGTTATGTGTGGTCCTTCATCCCAAGTCCTGGTCACTTCGGCAGTGCACAATAACGCAACAACGAATAGCTACCAACTCGCCCAAACGAAAAAAGTACGGCATATTCTCGGGGTGAATGATGATGAATGGGCGAAGCTCCGGAGGTATTCATCGGTAAAATGTGAATCTTCCATGTAATTCGCCCCGTCGATCATCATGTAAAGACGTGAGAAACGCTGTGTGTGTATATACACAAATCAACTTTTATTTGTTCTTAGACGATGGATGGCTTGCGATGTCCCTTGCCTCGCGCGCTCACACATCGGCATTCTGTCTGCGAGCGCGCGCTGCTGCCGCCTTGCGCTCTCTCCGCTGTGCAGCCTTATCCATCCGGCAACTCCGAGCGCGCGCCAACAGCGAACGGATTTTATTACAACGCTCCCCCTAGCGTACGTCGCCGCACTAAATCGAACGATTGCCTTCAACCAATGACACGCGCCATATGTGACATCATTCCTATTTTATAAGATCTCGCGTCTTTCATCAACTACAAGTACCGCTTTCTAGTTTGTAACACCTTGCATCTTTTCTTCATCAGCTACAAGTACCACCATCTAGTAAACACTACAAGAACTAAACGAGAGGTGGCTACATACAGGAGACGGTACCGCCATCTAGTGAACAATGCAAGAACTAAACTAGAGGTGGCTACATGGATGGATGGATGGATGGATGGATATGGCTGTACCCTTTAGATCGGGCGGTGGCTAGAGCCACCAAGCCGTAATACCTAATGAACCAAAAACTATATATTTTTTTTCCTTAAAAAGTGAGTTTGAGGATTCGTACTTTGCAGTGAAGAGTTTAATTTTCACTCGTGCCTTGACTTTAGCCACCAATCAGATAATTTCCTTCTAGTTAAGTCTACCCGCTTAAAGTTCATTTTGCCCTCCCGGTCCCTAAACCCCAGTGCTTTGAAAAACTCTGCGCCATCATCCTGAACTATAGGGTGAAGCCCTTTACAGAACATTATCAAGTGTTCGGCAGTTTCTTCTTCCTCTCCACACGCACTGCATACTGTGTCTACCCCTTCCTATTTGGCCCGATATGTCTTGGTTCGCAGTACTCCCGTCCTGGCCTCAAACAGTAGAGAACTACCCCGAGTATTATCATAGATCCTTTCCTTGGCAATTTCCTGCTTAAAAGTTCGATAGATCTCTAGTGCGGACTTCTTAATCATGCCCATTCTCCACATGTCAGTCTCCGTTTCCTTCACTTTCTTCTTTACCGATAGTTCTTTTTGGTTTGGCCACCTGCTGTTTTCTAAGTATTTACCAGTCAACTTCTTGGTTCGCTTCCTCCATTTTGTATCGACATTCTTCATGTACAAGTAGCTGAAAACCTTCCTAGCCCAACGCTCTTCCCCCATTTCTCTCAATCGCTTCTCAAATTTTATCTTGCTGCTAGCTTCCCTGCCCTCAAATGATGTCCATCCCATATCACCTTGTACTCCCTGATTTGGTGTATTCCCGTGAGCTCCTAAAGCAAGCCTACCTATTCCACGTTGCTTAATTTCTAATCTTGCTTGAACTTCTGATCTCATGCACAAGACCGCATTGCCGAACGTCAGCGCAGGAACCATGACCCCTTTCCATATTCCTCTCACAACATCATACCTATTGTAATTCCACAGTGTCGTATTTTTCATGACTGCTGCATTCCTGTTACCTTTAGTCGTCACGCATATTTCGTGTTCCCTCAGACACTCGGTCCCATTGCTTATCCATACGCCCAGATATTTGTATTTATCTGTTATCTCTAGCGTGACCTCCTGTATTTTAAGCTCACTACCTCCGTTGTCATTGAAAATCATGACTGCTGATTTTTCCCTACTGAATCTAAAATCTAACCTATCTCCCTCATTACCGCAGATGTCCATCAATCTCTGCAAATCTTCCTTATTGTTGGCCATTAGCACTATATCATCTGCGTACATTAGTGCTGGTATGCCTGATCAATAAGTTTTTCTTGTTTGACTAAAGAGAGGTTGAAGCCCAGTCCACTTCCCTCTAATTTTGCCTCTAATCCTTGTAGGTACATCATGAATAATAAGGGTGACAGGGGGCAACCCTGCCTAAGCCCTCGTTTTAGCTCTGCACGCTTGGATACCTGTTTTTCCCACTTTATAACTACCTTGTTACCTTTATAGACACCCTTTAAAAGATTAGTGACTACATGTTCCACGCCTAGTGTGCCCAGTATTCCCCACAATTCCTCTTGAACCACGCTATCGTACGCTCCCTTGATATCCAAAAATGCTAGCCACAGGTGCCTGTGTTCTTTTTCTGCTATTTCGATGCACTGCGTCAGTGAGAACAGATTGTCTTCCAACCTCCTGTGTTTCCGAAACCCATTCTGCAGTTCCCCCAGCACCCCCTCATCCTCTATCCACGCCTGCAGTCTTTCCTTTATAATCTGCATCGCCAGCCTGTAGACCACTGATGTCACTGTTATAGGACGATAGTTGTTTATGTCAGCTTTGTCCCCCTTTCCTTTATAGATCATGCTCAGCCTGCTAAGTTTCCATCCATCGGGAACTTCACCATCGATTATTATTGTACTCACTGCCTCTCTCAAAGCCTGCTTAGACTTCGGACCTAATGTCTTTATAAGCCTAATTGGAATGCCATCTGGGCCTGTTGATGTACTACTAGGAACCCTTTTCTCAGCTCTTTCCCACTCTTGTTGTGAAAATGGAGCCATTGCACCACTTGATTCGTCCTTGTCTATTGTGGTGCATAAAGTGCTTCTTTGTTGAAATTTTTCTGTCACCTTTGTTCTTATATATTCAATAGCTTCGTCCCCTTCTAGCCTAGCCCCTTGGGATGTAGTTATGAAGCTCTGCTCTAGGCTCGTCTCATTTCTTACGGAGTTTAGATGGTTCCAAAATTTCGCAGCTGCCTTTCTATCTTTTTTATGTACTTCTGCCAGCCACTGAGCTCCCTTCCTTCTAATCTTTTCATTGATCAGAAGGGATGTATCCCTTCTACAGCTTAGAAAGGTTGCTCATTTTCTTTCAACATCATCTGTCGGTTCACCCCGCTGCTTAGCATGTCTGTGTTCCCTAGAGGCTTCCTGACGTTTTGCTATGGCTCTCTTAACTTCCTCATCCCACCAACTTTTGGGTTTGTGTCTTCTTTTCCGGATTGACTTGTCACGCGTCTTTGTAAGCTCTAGCTCAAAGAGTCTAATTAGATTCGTGTATGTCAAAACTGTCTTATTATCCTCCGTGATTATTTTCTCAATTTGTTTAGTGGCTATTTCAATTTGCCTTTCTGGATAAAAATTTTCCTGTAGTTGCTCATCTTGTCTCCTTCCCACTTTCACTGCTCTTCCAAAACTTAGCTTGATACGTTTGTGATCGCTACCCAGACTTCTGGAGCCACCTTCATCTATGTGCATTTCTCTGAGCTTATTATACATCCTATGTGACATCAGTGCATAATCTATCGTCGACTGAAGCCTTCCTACCTCCCATGTTATTTGCCCTTCACACTTCTCGGTACTGTTGCAAATGATCAAATCAAGCCTTTCACACTTATCCATGATCATTTTGCCTGTCGGATTGGTATACCCATCTATATCTTCTATGTGCGCATTCATGTCTCCTAGTATAATTATCTCGCACTCTCATCCTAACTCCTGAATGTCCTTGGATATACACTCTACCATTGCCTGGTTTTCCTCTCTGGCCTTTGCTCCCGTCCACAAGTACACGAAACCAAGGAGTGTCATTTGACCTGCCACTTTCCCTTTTAGCCATAAATGTTCCTTGCACTCCTGCTACATACAGGGGACAGTACCGCCATCTAGTGAACACTGCAAGAACTAAACTAGAGGTGGCTACATACCGGCTACAGGGGACGCACAGCCCACGCCCTAAGGAGCTTCGCCCCTAAAACCCTTAAAAGAAATGAAACTACCAAGGCTTTGCAACAGCTACATGGCTTCATGTGGATTAGGCAGCTTCATAAACACACAACTCGAAATTGTTCAATTTTTTCAATCACGAACAGCAAACTAACAGGTGAATCATGTCACGAAGTCCGGACCTCTCAACAGAGGCCCACAAAGAGCCCGAGGTCTGTAATAAAACAGAGTCTTTATTTTTACTTATTATGAGTATGAGTATTTGTATATCAATAGTAAAATGGCTCATAGAGAACCATCGCACGCAATGAGACAACGCGAAACGCAAGTCATCGGTGCCGCGTCACGTAAAACGCGAATGGTAACACGAACCCACTTGGGTGGCTTTGTAAACGGAATTGCCGCGGCATCTTGCGGAGCGCGTGTCGCTGTTTGGTCCCGGTGGCCGTACATAATAAGGTGGCCCTGCAACTGCACAGCAGCCTTAATGTACCCTAACTCCGCTATGACGGCGTCGTATCGAGAAATTATCGAGGCTACGTGTTCGTTGTGTGCTTGTGTACAACTGTCACACCACAACTAAATTTCGTCCTCCGGTTTGTAGAAGGCCGCTTTAAGCATCACCTGAGATGACGTGTCGCATCAACACTCACCCCCAACTTCTGCCCATCCGTTCGCGCACCTCATAGCTTGAAGCTACCCCCCAACAATTTTTATAATTGTGGTACCATCACTTTAGCATACAACGCCATCTCGTCACGCTAAGCAATTCAGTTCAATCTCTTCATTTCGCCATCTGAGTAGTTGGACGCACGTGCGGTGTTCTCGTTTGTTTCACTAGAAATTTTTGAAACTTGTAAATGTTACGTGTATGTATATATATATATATATATATATATATATATATATATATATATATATATATATATATATATATATATATATATATATATATATATTGTCCACATGCAGACACGGGTAGACACGGGTCAATGACCCGTGTCTACATGTACACAAAAACGATGATGGGGGGATTTAGCGAACACCAGGTAGTGGGCCTCTGGCTTGACGCGAGAACGAAGAAGAAGATCTTGCGGCTCAGCTGTTGAGAACACGCTGCTTTCGCTGCCTCAAGGCGTACGTGTGCTTTGTTCGCGTCTTACTGCGACACTGGTGGAGGTGCTGGCCCGCGACCCCACCTGAGGCTCCACACTCCCACGGGGAGCCGTTCATGCAGCCCAGAAGCACTTGTCGACACTCCCGTGCATCGCTTCATTCGTCGCTTGCGAGGCCTCCTTCCAGAGTTCACCCTCTCACAGGAACACTCTACAAGGCACCGCTCACATCTACCAATGGCCACCGCCAGTCCACAACAGTTACTACGAGACAGTAGTTTGCCAACCCCATCTCAGGTAACCCTTTTTTTCACCGCTGGTACCTGATCGCTTTGGTGGTGGAGCACATGAAGACGTCGAAGAATGACTTGATCACTATGAACGTATCGCTAACACCAACCAGTGGTCCCTTGAACAAAGGCTTTCCCGCGCCTATTTTTATCTCGACGACAGCGCTATAACCTGGTACGAGAACAGAGAAGGCAGTTTGTCAACATGGAGTGACTTTAAAAGAGGAATTATTGACACATTTGCCGATGTCGACCGGCGTGAACGTGCGCAGCATTTACTCCAGCTACGGGTTCAGAAACCCAATGAAACGGTCGCAATGTTAGCTGAGGACATGGCCCGTTTCTTCCGTAAAGCTGACCCGCATGTGAGCGACGACAAAAAGTTGCACTACCTCATGCGCGGCGTTAAAGAGCAATTGTTCGCCGGACTTTTGCGGAACCCGCCAAGCACCGTGACAGACTTCATCAAAGAAGCTACGGCTATCGAACGGGCGCTTCACCTACGATGCCGACAATACGATCGCTTGTCCAGCAGCGCCCACATGCAAGTCGCCGCTACGACATCTGACAATCAAAGCTCGTTGCGCGATTTGATAAGAGAGATTGTTCGCGAAGAGCTGCTGAAGCTGCGGAATCTGGTCACGGAACCACCCACGGCGTCTGTCGCTGAAGTCGTCCGCGAAGAAATACGCCAAGCGTTTTCAACAGCTGATCCTACTGACGATCAGCGACCTATGAGCTACGCAGCCGCTCTTCGCCGCCTGCCGCCCGTTGCGCCTTCGTACCGCCAGCCATCGGCAGTCGTTCCTTGGTCGCCACCACAAGAACAGACACCGCGGCGCCCTGCCGGCGTACCACCGTACGAAAAGCCGCCGTACCAAGAGCCGTCTCCCAACGAGGCACGGCATTTGCCACATTACGAGCCGTTGCGGCGTCCACAGCTTCGTAAAACAGACGCCTGGCGCACTGTAGATAGGCGTCCGCTTTGTTTTACCTATGGAGGTGTGGGCCGCATTTCCCGCCATTGCTGGCACCACGTAGATATGTTTCGACCTCTTCGGCAATGGCCTGACGGTCAACGCGCCAACGACGGCTACGCACCACGCCGGGACGCTAATTCTCAAGGAGCCCCCTTGTCTCAGTCCCATTTTGACAACCGCCGTGCCAATAATGACGACAGTGTGCCTGATTACCAGCCAGGTTTCGGACGTCGACCACGCTCTCCGTCTCCGGCATATTCGTCTTCGTCACGCCCCGAACTACAGCCGACGACAGTGGAAGGAGGTCACCAAGTTCACGCCGGGGAAACTGAAGGCGGCGACCTCCGGGGGTGAGGTTGCAGGCCGCCAAGGCGACGAAAAAAAGCCTCCGTTACTTGTACCACAGGACGCCGTAAAGCCGAGAAGTTGTAACACGGACGAAACTGTGACCACAGATCTTACCGTTTCGGTATACGGACAGCAAGTAACAGGCTTAGTTGACACCGGCACCGACTTTTCCATCATAAGTGAAAACCTTGCCGTACGCCTCAAAAAAGTGAAGACTACGTGAATGGGACCTCACCTGAGGACAGCAGGCGGCCAGCTGTTGATGCCTGTCGGAAGTTGTACAGCGAGACTCGACATCGGTGGCTCTTCTTTCGTGGCGACGTTCGTCATCCTCACTTCGTGTTGCAAGGACTTGATCATAGGGATAAACTTCTTAAGAGAATATGGTACCGTCATCAACATCCCGGACCGTTAAACTACATTCCGCAACAGCTCTGGTTTATTTGACTGTTCAGACGCAATACGCAACACTTTACGTATAATTGATGATGATGTGGTCATCCCGCCCTGGTCATGCACTCTTGTTTTGGTGGAAGGCCACAAAGTCTTTGATGGCGAAGGCATTGCCGACCGAATTGGCTCGCTGCTATTTAGTCATGGCATTGCGGTCGCACGAGCTATTATCGTCCGTCTCACTGGTGGACGCGCGAATTTACTTTTGACGAACTTTAGTGCTGAGCGCCGGCACCTTCCGAAGGGCACAGCTATCGCTTCGTACAACAATATTGTAGAATTGCGAGGCAGTTTATGTTTGTCGGTGTTGGACGAAGCGCCTAATTAAGAACCAGAAGCGGTTCTCGATGTTGGCACCACTCTGTCAAAGGACGAGCGACACAGACGTCTTCAGCTGCTAGCCGAATTCTGCGACTGCTTTTTAACGACATCACGAGTTGGTCGAACACCTTTGACAAAGCACCGATTAATCACCGAGGACACGGTGAGACCTATCTGCCAGAACCCTTATCGCGTAGCTTCAAAGGAACGCGAAGCCATACAACAACAAGCCGCGAAAATGCTTGCAGATGACGTCATTCAACCGTCGCAGAGCCCCTGGGCATCGCCTGTAGTGCTAGTAAAGAAAAAGAATGACACCCTGTGTTTTTGCGTGGACTACAGGAAGCTGAATCGGGTGACCAAGAAAGATGTGTACCCGCTCCCACGTATTGATGACTCCCTTGACAAACTTCGGCACGCTCGCTACTTTTCTTCCATGGACTTGAGGAGTGGATACTGGCAGACCGAGGTAGACCCAAGAGACCGAGAGAAAACCGGTTTTGTGACGCCAGATGGTTTATACGAATTTAAAGTCTTGCCTTTCGGTTTGTGCTCCGCGCCCGCGACTTTTCAACGGCTTATGGACATGGTACTTTCGGGATTGAAGTGGAAGACGTGCCTAGTCTATCTGGACGACATTATAGTGTTTTCGACCACTTTTGACGAGCATCTCAAAAGGCTGGAAGTTGTTTTACGTGCCATACGGTTCGCGGGCCTAACATTGAAACCAGAGAAGTGCCATTTCTGTTTTCGCGAACTTCAGTTTCTCGGTCACGTCGTCAGCAACGTAGGCGTCCGGCCCGATTCTCCAGTACCCTCCAATAAGAAGGCTGTCAGACGCTTCCTAGGCCTTCGTGCCTATTATCGCCGGTTTATCGCAGACTTAGCCCGCATTGCGTCGCCACTAACTCGTCTCACAAGAGACGATGTTGCCTTTGAGTGGAAAGAAGAACAGGAGGCTGCCTTTAATGACCTGCGCAACGTCTTCAAACGCCCCCTGTGCTCTCCCACTTCGACGAAGACGCCCCGACGATGCTTCACACAGACGCTAGCAATGTAGGTCTTGGGGCTGTGCTTGTGCAACGGCAGGAGGACACAGAGAGAGTGATCGCCTACGCAAGCCGAACGCTAACACGCGCAGAGGCTAACTATTCAACAATAGAGAAAGAATGCCTCGCCGTGGTATGGCCAGTAATTAAATTTCGCCCGTACTTGTATGGCCGGCACTTCAGAGTTATTAGTGACCATCACTCCCTTTGCTGGTTAACTAATCTAAAAGATCCCACCAGCCGATTAGCGCGTTGGAGCCTAAATCTGCAATAGTTTGACATGATGGTCGTGCACAAGTCAGGCAAGCGACATATGGACGCTGACTGTCTGTCCCGTTCACCCATTGAGTCGGCAACCCTACCTGAGGAGGAGGAAATGGCATTTCTCGGTGTCCTCGACGTGACCGCCATTGCGCAGCAACAACGTGATGACACTGAGTTGCTTGGCTTGATTAAATACTTAGAAGGCAGATCTCAGAATGTGCCAAGAGTTTTCTCAAAAGTGTTGTCATCGTTTTGTTTGCAGGGCGGAGTACTCTACAAAAGAAACTTTTCGTCGACAGGATCCGCCTATCTGCTCGTCATACCAGCAGCCCTTCGTACCGAAGTACTCAAAGCATGCCACAACGAGGTGACCTCTGGCCATTTGGGTTACACGAGAACGTTGGCCAGAGTACAGCAAAGGTATTACTGGCCAAGACTAACCACAGCCGTGAAGCACCACGTTCGTACCTGTCTCGACTGCCAGCGACGCAAGTCACCACCGACTAAACCAGCTGGCCTCCTGCAACCCGTGCAGGTCCCAACAGCTCCCTTCCACCAGATAGGCATGGACCCACTTCCTATTTCTACTGCAGAGAACCGCTGGGTTATCGTCGCGACGGATTATCTGACCCGTTATGCCGAGACAAATGCTATCCAGAGAAGTACAGCAGCGGAGGTGGCAAGATTTTTCATAGAAAATATTGTACTGAGGCATGATGCACCAACCATCGTGATCACAGACAGAGGAACCGCATTTACGGCAGCTCTTTTAGATTACGTCCTGATGGTGAGTGGAACAACGCATCGTAAGACCACTGCCTACCACCAACAAACAAACGGGCTGACGGAGCGTCTGAACAAAACCATTGAAGACATGCTTTCGATGTACGTAGATATTGAACACAAAATTGGGATGAAATCTTGCATACATAACGTTTGCGTACAACACGGCCAAGCAAGAAACGATCCGCATGACCACGTTCAGCCTGGTTCATGGACGAGAAGTACGAACTATGTTCGATGCGATGCTACCGCACGAAAGTGATGACATCGACCCAGACGCCAACACGTTTACGGAACGCGCAGAAGAAGCTAGACAACTGGCACACTTACGGATCCGCCAGCAGCAAGAGTACGACGCAGGCCGCTACAATGCTCACCGCAGAGCAGTTGTCTGTCAAACTGGCGACAAAGTATGGATTCGGACACCCGTACGGAAACGAGGACTATGAGAAAAACTCTTAAGAAGATACTTTGGGCCATACCGAGTGCTGCGACAACTGAGTGACGTCACTTAGGAAGTTGTTCCCGACAATTCGTGTAGTACCAAGCGTCGCCAGCACCATCCTGAACTCGTTCACGTAGTGCGCATGAAGCCTTACGTCAGCAAGTGATTGCGTGAGACTTATCTTTTAACAAAAACTGCATTATTGACTTCGCATCGGGTCGATGCTCTTCGAGAGGGAGGCAAATGACCCGTGCCTACATGTGGACAAAAACGATGATGAGGGGATTTAGCGGACACCAGGTAGTGGGCCTCTGGCTTGACGCGAGAACGAAGAAAAAAATCTTGCGGCTCGGCTGTTGAGAACACGCTGCTTTCGCTACCTCAAGGCGTACTTGTGCTTTGTTCGCGTTGTACTGCGACGATATATATATATATATATATATATATATATATATATATATATATATATATATATATATATATATATATATATATATATATATATATATATATATATATATATATATATATATATATATATATATATATATATATATATATATATATATATATATATATATATATATATATATATGTATATATATATATATAGCCAGCCAAGGAATAGGGAAAGTTATTAGGCCAATCGTAACGTAAATGAGAAGAAAGAAAAGTGGGTGAAAAGATAACTTGCCGTGGAGAGGATCCGAACCTGCGACCTTCGAATAATGCGTTCAATACTCTACCACTGAGCTACTACGACAGCCATCCCCCAGCCACTTTATTGGGTATCTATGTCAGTTTAAGCATGGGAGTGTCATTCAGCGCCACTAGTAGCCATGGCGGAGAGTGTGCTACACTCTTTATGAGCCTGTTTGGCGTCACGTAGCACGTGAACTTATTACTAATTGGCAGCTGACCAATAGTCCACCGTATACAACCTAGAGGCACCAAGTCTGCCAGTACGAGACCCTCGTTCATGAATAAGGGAAACAATTGGCCTAATAACTTCTCCTATACCTTTCTTGGCTATATTGTCTGTTATATTTCATTATTATTGTGTAAAACATGAAAAACGAGCCCTTAAGTATACACTTGTTTCCCTTATTTATGAACGAGAGTCTCGTACTGGCAGACTTGGAGCATCTAGGCTGTATACGGTGGACTACTGGTCAGCTGCCAATTAGTAATAAGTTCATGTGCTACGTGACGCCAAACAGGCTCATAAAGAGTGTAGCACAATCGCCGCCATGGCTACTAGTGGCGCTGACTGACACTCCCACGTTTAAATTCACATAGATACCCAATAAAGTAGCTGGGGGGATGGCTGTCGTAGTAGCTCAGTGGTAGAGCATCGAACGCGTTATTCGAAGGTCGCAGGTTCGGATCCTGCTCACGGCAAGTTATCTTTTCACCCACTTTTCTTTCTTCTCATTTACATTACAATTGGCCTAATAACTTCCCCTATACCTTCCTTGGCTATATTGTCTGTTAGATTTCATTAATATTGTGTAAAACACGAAAAACGAGCCCTTAAGTATACACTTGTTTCCCCTATATATATATATATATATATATATATATATATATATATATATATATATATATATATATATATATATATATATATATATATATATATATATATATATATATATATATATATATATATATATATATCTTGCTGTACAGCTCATCCCGAGTACGCCCGTAAGCTTCTGTCATCTTTTGTTCGTGTTGCACTGCGACACTGGTGGAAGTGCTGGGTAACGATACCAGTCTTCAAACACCTCCAGTGCTTGCTCACTTCGACGAGCAAGCGCCAACAATGCTTCACACTCACGCAAGCAATGTAGGCCTTGGAGCTGTGCTTGTGCAGTGGCAAGAAGACGCGGAACGAGTGATCGCCTACGCAAGCAGGACGTTAACACGCGCTGAGGCCAATCAATCAACAACTGAGAAAGAATGCCTCGCCGTGGTCTGGGCAGGTATAAACTTTCGTCCGTATTTGTATGGCCGCCCTTTCAAAGTTATAAGTGACCATCATTCACTCTGTTGGTTGACTAATTTAAGAGATTCAACCGGCCGATTAGCGCGGTGGAGTCTGAAGTTACAAGAGTTTGATATGACGGTCATGCACAAGTCTGGGAAGTGCCATACGGACGCCGACTGCCTGTCTCGATCACCGGTACAGTCAGCTTCTCTTTCTGACGACGACGATATGGCCGTCCTTGGTGTTCTCAACGCGTCCACGATTGTCCAACACAACGAGGTGACCCTGAATTGCTTGATTTGATTAATTACGTGGATGGACGTTCTTCGAGGGCACCTAGAGTCTATGCCAGGACATTGTCGTCGTTTTGCTTACGCAATGGCGTCTTCTACAAAAGTAACTTTTCATCCATCGAAGCTCCCTATTTGCTCGTTATTCCTACACCCCTTCGAACTGAAGTGCTCCAAGCATGTCACAACGAGCCGACGTCTGGCCATTTAGGCTACACTCGCACATTGACAAGAGTACAGCAGGGATACTACTGGCCACGACTCACAACAGCCGTCAAGCACAACATTCACACTTGCCTCGATTGCCAACGACGCAAGTCACCTCCAAAGAGACCCGCCGGTCAGCTGCAATTAGTTCAGGTTCCACGTACACCGTTTTAGCAGATAGGAATGAATATTTTGGAACGCCTTCCTACTTCTTTTGCAGTGAATCGCTGGGTTATAGTCGCAACAGACTATCTAACCAGGTATGCCGAAACAAAAGCTATCAGAAAGAGCACCGCAGCGGAAGTGGCGAGATTTTTCATAGAAAATATTGTGCTACGCCACGGTGCCTCGACTATCGTGATAACAGACCACGGAACAGCATTTACGGCAGCTCTTTTAGACTACGTCCTGATGCTTAGTGGAACGACTTACCGTAAGACCACTGCGTACCACCCGCAAACGAGTGGACTAACGGAGCGCCTCAACAAGACGATTGAAGACATGCTGTCGATGTACGTGGATGTCCAACATAAGAATTGGGACAAAATTTTACCCTATATCACGTTCACATACAATACGGCTAAACAAGAAACGACTCGCATGACTCCATTCTGCTTGGTTCACGGACGGGAGGTACGGCCTATGCTGGATGCGATGTTGCCACATGAATGAGACGCTACCGACACAGGCGCTGACGTGTTGACTGAACGCGCGGAAGAAGCTAGGCAGCTCGCCCACTTACGGATACACCAGCGACAAGACTACGACGCAGGCCGCTACAATGCTCGCCATAGAACTGTAACGTACAAAATCGGTGACAGAGTGTGAGTTTGGACACCCGTATGAAAACGTGGACTGTCCGAGAAGCTGCTAAGGCGATATTTTGGGCCATACTGAGTATCGCGCCAGCTAAGTGACGTCACCTATGAGGTCATCTCCGACAGTCCCCAATGCCCGAGGCGTCACCAGCACCAGCCTGAACTTGTTCATGTAGTGCGTATGAAGCCGTTTGTGAGTGACTGACTGCACGCTAAAAAATACTGTGGATCTGAACCAGCATCGGGGCGATGCTCTTATAAGGAGGGGCAAGTGACTCGCGTTTATATGAAAAAGAACGATGACAGGAATGTTCTGTAGATTCCAGCTAGTGGGTCAGGTGGTTTTTCGGGACGCCAACGAAGCAGACGTCTTGCTGTACAGCTGATCCTGAATACGCTCTTTTCGCTGTCGTAAGCTGCTGTCATCTTTTGTTCGCGTTGCACTGCGACAATATATATATATATATATATATATATATATATATATATATATATATATATATATATATATATATATATATATATATATATATATATATATATATATATATATCAAGAAGTGGAGGACGGGCAAAACGAAAACTTTTTATTTTTCCTACGTTTCAGCCGGGGACCGGCCTTCATCAGGGGGAAAACACGTTACAAAATGCGCTTTTCTTATGTAGGCATGGTATATCAAGGGCCCCTGACACGTGAACTTTCACTATCATGCACTATCTACTCTGACGTGGTGAGTAATGAACAGCAGAGAATGCCAAAACAATGTTAAAGAAAGATTATGAGAATGCATGAACGGTGTTTACATCAAGTAGATCACATGAATATCACTTTGAAAAGTACAGTAATATCTGCAAACAGAACTATCAAACCCATACAGCAAATCAGACGCAGAAAAAAGACAAAAAGGAAAGCAGAAAACGTTCAAATGGAACAAGATGTGTAACTAAGAATTTCACGGGGCACAAAGAGAATCGATGACAGAAAGTAAAGAAATTCATTGCACCGAAAAAGTGTAGTAAAAATCTGCGTGTACAGTGATTATGAACATACTGTGATGAAACTAGAACTTAGTTCTGCGCCGAAAGAAACGTCAGTTTGCCTGGATCTTCATTTATACTGGATAAGATGGCGTTGAACTTGTGTATCAGAAATGACTCGCGCAGTTTCCTATCATAGTGTGAAACCTGATTCTAGTATAGTAGCTCTTAGTTTATTGAATGAGTGACGAGGAATGTTAACCTGCTTAAACAAAGGTAGATTGGGTAGGCTTGTGGCATGTGACTTATGGTTATTAAAGTGTAGTTTAAAAGGTGTTTAGGTATGTCCGATTGATTGGAGTTTGCACACAGAGCATTCAAGCATGTACACAATGTTGCTTGTGTCACAGTCAAAATCCACTTAAATTTGTAGATGAAAGTTTGATGCTGTACTTTTAACCAAAGTGGTCGTCGTCATGTGATTACAAACTTTGCAACGGGGTTTGTTGCATGGATGACAACCAGAAAAAGTGGTTGCAGTAATCCTTGATGAGGTTAGTATATCGCGTAAGTTTTTTGATCTGCGATATACCACACGTGGGGGATCAGGAAAGATTTTTTAAGGTGATCACTCTGTATTAGTATGTTGTGACGTTCCTGAAGGATGCTGTTGATGTTTGGTGCTGATGCGGCTTGTGTTAAAACCAGGCTCGTGCTTGAGGGTGTGGCCTGCTTCTTCCGAATAAAAACTTCCTTACGGTCAATGTCCTCAGCCCGTTTAATAGCATCAATAATAACTTGTGGCGCCCGTCCTCCACTTCTTGTTATTTTCCCACTGGATCCAAGGACACCTTCTTTTTCACATATGTGTATATATATATATGTATATATATATATATATATATATATATATATATATATATATATATATATATATATATATATATATATATATATATATATATATATATATATATATATATATATATATATATATATATATATATATATATATATATATATATATATATATATATATATATATACGACGCATATATATATATATATATATATATATATATATATATATATATATATGCGTCGTTGAGCAAGTGGCCGGTGCCAGTAAGATGGACGACACGTTGTGCACAGCAAATAGCCGCAGAAGCAGAGGAAAGAAAGTCCCAGCCTAAAATGAGTTCATGGGAGCACGGGTATAGCACAGCAAATTCTATATGATGAAGAATTTCGTCGATTAGTACACGGGCAGTACAAAGAGCGGAAGGGCGAATCATTGTTCCCTGGGCTGTAACCAGTGTCGGTCCATCATAAGGCGTCGTGACTTTTCGAAGACGGGCACACAAATCAGCACGAATAACAGAAAACGCAGCCCCAGTGTCCACCAAAGCATCAACGTCCACTCCCTCAACTGTGACCGCAATCATATTGTAGGGGCGCGCTGGAGGAATTGGAGTCTTGTGTTGGAATGCAGTTTTTCCTCCAAAAACTGCATCGCTTAGTTTTCCGGACGGCGATCAGAAGTAAGGGTAGCGGGCTGAAGAGGGGAAGAAGAGCAACGGTAAGGCGACGGTGAACGGCGTCGGGTTGATCGGTGACTACTGCGCAGTTCACCCGATGCTGGCGGAGATGGAGATTGACGCGGCGGTGACGAATAACGGCGACCCTGGTACAAGCCTCCTGCGGTATAGTCCCGTTCGCGTATGTCGTACCCTCGGCGCTCGTCTTGCTGGTGCTTGCGGCAAAAGCGTGCAATGTGACCACGATAGCCGCAATAATAGCACGTAGGCCGAGTCGATCGATGATAAGGGTAGTAGCTTGCGCTAACTGCACTAGGAGAGAGAGAAGTCAGAGGGACAGGTGACGGCTCACGCGGTGGTGATGAAAAGCTCGTGGGAAAGCTTGTGGGAGGTGCGGCAGCAACCGACGCGTACGTTCATGGCGGGGACGTCGAGCTGGCGGTGCCTGGTGGTGCGGCGGCGGTGTGCGGGAACGATGGTAGAGTACGAGAGACAATGGGCTGCAGGTTGGCCATGTGGGTCATAGACGTGAGCTCTTCCCTGATGACATCCCGCAATGACGTTGAAGAGGACTGAACGGGACACACTGAAGGTAGTGTGAATCCCATTGATTCCAATTCTTCACGTATAATCGCCCTTATCGTATCCCGCAGGTTTGGATCAGTCGTAATACGGGCCGCGTCACTGTCTGATTGCAGGCGCATAGACTCAAGTTCTTCGAGGCGCTGACAGGTTGTCGCAACGTCAGCAACGGTAGCCGGATTCTGGATCGCTAGGGCATTGAATGCGACGGGTGCAATCCCCTTAAGAAGCTGGCGCACCTTGTCTGATTCTGTCATTGGTGTGTCAACCCGGCGGCAAAGTGAAAGAACATCCTCGATGTAGGATGTGTACGACTCCCCGATGTGCTGTTTCCGAGTCGCGAGAGCTTTCTTTGCGAGAGCCGAACGAACAGCCGGTGTGCCAAAGACATGACGAAGCTGATCCTTGAAGGCTGACCAGTTGGGGATGTCGATGAAGTGGTTGAGGAACCACGTCTTCGCGACACCCGTGAGGTAGAATGACACGTAAGCGAGTTTGTAGGCGTTATCCCAACGGTTAGCAGCGCCGACACGTTCGAAATCGTCCAGCCATTCTTCCACATCTTCCCCGCGCATACCAGCGAAGGGATGGGGCTCACGCTGGAGGCTGTTGATGACGTGAGATGGCGCGGCACGCGGTGGTTGAGTGGGAACGGCTGCAGCACCGGCCTCATCTTGGTGCGACATATTTCCGGACACCTGGGCCAAGCGGCGACCTGAACGTAGCTCCAGGGGGTAGAGTGGTCGAGAAGATGACGAGGGATCTAACAGCACTCTCCACCACGTATGAAGTCTTGGTTTGGATTACCTTTTATTAGGCCCGAGGAACCGGCAGCCGACAGCTACGATGAATGAGCCAAGATGATGGTGCTACGCGACAACGATGGGGATGCATGAGCCACACATGATAATGATGATAATGTACCGGTGAAGAGGATGCGTATACTAAATGCCCACAGTATATATATTTATATATACACTGGCTCCGTAGTAAAAACGGAAGTGAAAAAGCACGACTAATGAGGAAACACTTTTATTATTCACATACGTTTCGGCCTGTGGGCCAGCCTTTGTCAGTGTGACATGTAATGCAGGTTCCGTAGCCATTATATACATCTCTAAAATGTTTTGGGACATGCGCAATAGCAATCAGAAGTGATTCGACATGATTATACAAAAAAGCGAAATACATTTAGTGTGAAGATGCAATGCGTAAAGTAACATAGACACAGTGGTCACCTCTTATCGTTATAGTGACATCAGTACGAGTGAAAGAGATTTGAAATATAAATATGGCGCATGGTGTGGAAAGCATTATGACAACCATGCGTGCATATTGAAGCACATGAACGAGCGGTATACACACTAAAGAAAAACAGGTAAACTGAGTTTGTTAAGCATGGAACAAGGATGGTTCTGCCGAAAACAAAAATAACAAGTAAAATAACAGAAAATGAACTAGAAATCTCGGAAGGGTATGAGACACCTTAAGTGGTGCTTAGAACTAAACAACTTCGAATTCAATAACTTGCACTACGTTCATATTGCCGCCCATCTTCGCCAACTTTGCTTCAAGCACACCAGAATCGCATCCACACCATGGCGCGACTTCACGTCCAGTGAGACTTCGCAGTACCCGACACGTACATTGGACATTTCTACAAGCCAGTCCCCACTGATAAACGCTTCACGTGATGCCGACGTGATGTTATCCCCTCGGAAAACTTCTTATGTCGTCAACGAATGTGCGACGCAGACTTCTGCGAACATTGGCCGTCGCTACCCGTCGAGGAGAAATGCTGACCGGGACACAGGGTCCAAGTGACTTCCTGCACCTTTGACTGATAAAGCTACCTTTTGTACACATTCTGAAACATTTTTGCAAGCTAGAAAACTAGTAGACAAAAGTATTCGCGCGGAGCTCCATGCGTCAACGTTATCAACATACCTAACTTCGTCCAAAGTGCCCAAAGGGTTACAACTGCGACTAAACGCAGCTACTTCCGAGCTATCTTCTCACCACAAGGCGAGATCGCAACAAGGTTTACAAAGTGCTTCGCTAAATTTGACGCGTATTGTTATAGACCGTAACAAATTACGCGCTAAACAACTGTTTCAGAAAGAAAGAATTCTGCTTTCGCAGATATCCGCACCGGAGTCTGAACAATTAGTAGCTTACCATTAAAATAAGGTTGCGAAACTAAATGCAATTAAACAAAAGAAGTACATGCGTGACAACATGCTCCCATCCTCAAGCCATGATATTCGAGTAAATCCAGCCGATAAAAGAGCATTGCCAGACAGTGTAATGGATCTTTCTTCAGCGAGGCTTTCAGTCGCGCAGACAGGTTGTTTATCGGAGGGCCTTAGTTTTTGTCCAGCAAACGGTGGGTTCAATGAGTTTCAGCTCATTAAGGACCTTCACAGCTTCGCCCGAAATATGCGCCTTAAAAAATATTTTTACGATCACTCTAGTGACCACAGAAGCGGGCTGCTACTGCCTCAGCAGAGAGCCTGGACCTCACCACAGCAACGTGATATGTGCTTAGACCTATATATTTTGCCTACAAGTTGGACCCGTTGGGTTCAGCGACGTACTGCGGCGACGCCATCTTCAGCGCCCCCTTTGTACCTCACTCGACGTCGGCAACCCTGGACATAAATACGGCCCCCCAAGTGACGGCAATTAATGGGCACGGCGGCACCCGAAGCATGCAGAGCGCTAATCCCTTCTTGTATGTTGTACAGATCGGCACTTTCCTGCTGCTGATACCGGCGGGGCATGAAGAAGCGGGCGAACCGACGACAGCGTGGACAGCAAATCCAGGCCGTGATAAAGCCCGCCACGTGCAACACGCGCCGATTGGTCTGGATGGTCAGCCCTACAAGTTGAACCCGTTGGGTTCAGCGACGTACTGCGGCGACGCCATCTTCAGCGCCCCCTCGGTACCTCACTCAACGTCGACAACCCTGGACATAAATACGGCCCCCCAAGCGACGGCGATTAATGGGCACGGCGGCACCCGAAGCATGCAGAGCGCTAATCCCTTCTTGTATGTCGTATAGATCGGCACTTTCCTGCTGCTGATACTTGCGGGGCATGAAGAAGCGGGCAAACCGACGACAGCGTGGACAGCAAATCCAGGCCGTGATAAAGCCCGCCACGTGCAACACGCGCCGATTGGTCTGGATGGTCGGCCCTACAAGTTGAACCCGTTGGGTTCAGCGACGTACTGCGGCGACGCCATCTTCAGCGCCCCCTCGGTACCTCACTCAACGTCGACAACCCTGGACATAAATACGGCCCCCCAAGCGACGGCGATTAATGGGCAAGGCGGCACCCGAAGCATGCAGAGCGCTAATCCCTTCTTGTATGTCGTACAGATCGGCACTTTCCTGCTGCTGATACCGGCGGGGCATGAAGAAGCGGGCAAACCGACGACCACGTGGACAGCAAATCCAGGCCGTGATAAAGCCCGCCACGTGCAACACGTGCCGATTGGTCTGGATGGTCGGCCCTACAAGTTGGACCCGTTGGGTTCAGCGACGTACTGCGGCGACGCCATCTTCAGCGCCCCCTCGGTACCTCACTCAACGTCGACAACCCTGGACATAAATACGGCCCCCCAAGCGACGGCGATTAATTGGTACGGCGGCACCCGAAGCATGCAGAGCGCTAATCCCTTCTTGTATGTCGTACAGATCGGCACTTTCCTGCTGCTGATACCGGCGGGGCATGAAGAAGCGGGCAAACCGACGACAGCGTGGACAGCAAATCCAGGCCGTGATAAAGCCCGCCACGTGCAACACGCGCCGATTGGTCTGGATGGTCGGCCCTACAAGTTGGACCCGTTGGGTTCAGCGACGTACTGCGCCGACGCCATCTTCAGTGCCCCCTTGGTACCTCACTCAACGTCGACAACCCTGCACATAAATACGGCCCCCCAAGCAACGGCGATTAATGGGCACGGCGGCACCCGAAGCATGCAGAGCGCTAATCCCTTCTTGTATGTCGTACAGATCGGCACTTTCCTGCTGCTGATACCGGCGGGGCATGAAGAAGGGGGCAAACCGACGACAGCGTGGACAGCAAATCCAGGCCGTGATAAAGCCCGCCACGTGCAACACGCGCCGATTGGTCTGGATGGTCGGCCCTACAAGTTGGACCCGTTGGGTTCAGCGACGTACTGCGCCGACGCCATCTTCAGTGCCCCCTTGGTACCTCACTCAACGTCGACAACCCTGCACATAAATACGGCCCCCCAAGCAACGGCGATTAATGGGCACGGCGGCACCCGAAGCATGCAGAGCGCTAATCCCTTCTTGTATGTCGTACAGATCGGCACTTTCCTGCTGCTGATACTGGCGGGGCATGAAGAAGCGGGCAAACCGACGACAGCGTGGACAGCAAATCCAGGCCGTGATAAAGCCCGCCACGTGCAACACGCGCCGATTGGTCTGGATGGTCGGCCCTACAAGTTGGACCCGTTGGGTTCAGCGACGTACTGCGCCGACGCCATCTTCAGTGCCCCCTTGGTACCTCACTCAACGTCGACAACCCTGCACATAAATACGGCCCCCCAAGCAACGGCGATTAATGGGCACGGCGGCACCCGAAGCATGCAGAGCGCTAATCCCTTCTTGTATGTCGTAGAGGTGAGAAAACGCTACGGCGAATGCATGCGTTCTGACTGCCTCTTCTTGATTGTGCTGCCGTGCCCAAGGTTGCTTTGTGATCCCTTGTGTAACTCGTCCTGCTATTTGAGAGACCTGTTATTACTAGCAGTTGACGTCGAGACAAACCACGGGCCTGACCTGAAACAAATTTCTCAACAACTAACGCAAATTGCTGGTGATATTAAAGAAATTAAAAAAGAACGACTAACCGCTATTGAGTCCAAATTAGAAAAACTGGCTGCCTTAGATGAAAAAATACTGGACTGCACCACAAAAGTTTCCGCCTTAGAAAAAGTAGTATCAGGCCTAGAATTAAAGCTGGATGATTTAGAAAACCGCTCAAGAAGAAGTAACTTGATAGTGTATGGCATCCCTGAGGATGAAAAAGAAGATGAGGAATCACTAGAGCAAGTAATAAACAATACTGTTGCGAAAGGTGTTCTGAAAATTGAACCTGTTTCAATCGAAAGGATACATCGGCTCGGTAAACCAAGC
Organism: Rhipicephalus microplus; assembly: GCF_043290135.1. NCBI lineage: Eukaryota > Metazoa > Arthropoda > Arachnida > Ixodida > Ixodidae > Rhipicephalus > Rhipicephalus microplus. Next base: position 12,756,336 of record NW_027464589.1, read on the forward strand.
GCGAACAAAACCAGACCAATAATTTTCAAACTCCTTGATGATCGAGACAAAACAAAGATTTTGAAAAACTGTCATAAACTAAAGGATACCGACATATCAATTATTAAAGACTTTTCCCAGCGTGTGTTTAATATAAGGAAAAAATTGTGGGACTCGGCGAAACCAAATAAGGAATCCGGGCAAAAGGTACATCTTGTCTACGACAAAATTAATATAGACCGTATTCTTTATCGCTGGGATGACACCGTAAACGATAAAGTGATGATTGGCGAGGCAAAAAAATCCCTCAACTGGAAAAAAAAACCTGCCAAGCGACGGGCCGGCGTCGCGCACTCGAAACCGCCCCAGGTGAGGTTTATAAATGTGAATTGCCGAAGCGTCTTAAACAAATTAGAATCCCTTGAATGCCTACTTCTCGACCTTGAGCCAGACTTTGTTGCTTTAACCGAAACCTGGTTAAATAATGACATTTTAGATAGTGGAGTAACGCTCCCAAACTACAATATAATACGGAAGCACAGACCGACACGAGGCGGTGGAGTAGCGTTAATGATAAAACGCGAAATACAATCCACTGTGCTGCCAGAGGTTGAAGGCGTAGAAGCTGTCTTTTTGAAACTAAAATTTAACCTTCACACAACAATTGTAGGCTGCTGTTATCGCAGTCCTACTTCTGGCGAAGATAGCATGCAATCGCTCTACAACTACATTGAACAAAACATACAAAGCGCAAGATTCATCTTGTTGGGTGATTTTAACCTTCCTGATATAGACTGGCAATCCATGAAATTTCATTCCGCATGCTCAGATGTTGTTATCAACACAATGCTGCGATTTAATCTTCACCAAGTAGTCAACCAACCAACACGTGTCCAGGGAGAAACCTCAAATATTCTTGACCTTATATTCTTGAGTAACCACTTCCCAGCCGATGAAACGAAGATTGAAGTTATGGATGGCATATCTGATCACAAGCTCACTTTGTGCACTGTCCCCTTTCGTGATAAAATAGAACCAACGAACATAAAAATTACTTACCCCGGATTTTAAATATGCTGACGACACTAGCATACTAAATTATGTAATTATAAAGTTTCCGTGCTTCGAAGAATTGTCGAATGATAGTTCCACGACCATCGAAATATTATGGTCTCAGTTAAAAGAAATTATGCACCACTGTATTAATACTTTTGTACCTATTAGAGTGAAAAAAATTAAGAAACACAACCCGTGGATAACACGTGAGGTAATACATGCGAAACGCAAAGTAAAGCGAATACGAAAGAGAATAAAACAAAAACCCGGAGTAGTAACAGTAAATAATTTGACTGCTGCTGTGAGCGACCTAAAAACAAAAATCAAAACAGCGAAGAGCAACTATTTCACTAAAACGTTGCCAAACTTTCTAAAAAATTCCCCCAGCAAGTTTTGGAGCTACCTAAAGCCTGCAAAAAACAACAAAAGCAACACACCCCCGGAAAAAGATAACCCGGTCACTGCAGACAAAATGAACAGGCATTTCAAGTCTGTATTCACGGTCGATGACGGGAACATTCCAGACATCGACTCTAGTGTGGAAGGTACCCTGGAATCGATTATTATCAATGAGGTCAGTGTCATAAATCTCTTGTTAAACTTGGACGCAAAAAAAGGAGCAGGGCCCGACAACATTCCTAACATCTTTCTTGTAGGATATGCAGAGTTGCTAGCTAAATATCTGGGCGTCATGTTTAACAAATCACTATCAACGTGCTCTTTCACTGTGGAGTGGAAAAAGGCCAAAGTTGTTCCTGTGCATAAAGGAGGAAGCGGAAATGATATATCTAACTTTAGACCTACATCCCTGACATGTACAATCTGTAAAATCTTGGAGCACATAATTCTTAAACAAATAACTGTTTTCCTAGAAGAAAAACGTATATTATCTCCCTATCAGCATGACTTTCGCCGAGGTCTTTCAACCATAACCCAATTAGTGGAATTAACACATGAGGTATCCCAGAGTATTGACAACCAAAAACAAACTGATCTAATCTTCCTCGACTTTGCCAAAGCATTCGACAAGGTATCACACAAGAAACTACTTCCAAAACTTGAGGTCACCTTAGGAAATTCTACTGTTCTTAACTGGATCAAAAATTATCTTACTGATCGTACACAGTATGTGAAATTTAACGATGAAACCTCTGCTAACACCTCCGTCACATCTGGAGTTCCGCAGGGCTGTGTGCTGGCGCCAATTTTGTTTCTTCTCTTTATTAATGATTTGCCTACAAATATTAAGGAACATATCAAATTATTCGCGGATGACTGCGTGCTATATCGAGAAATAAACTCAACGGAGGACCATGTAGCTTTAAATAGTGCTTTACAACATGTTTCCTGCTGGTGCCGTAAATGGCAGATGTCACTTAATGCAAACAAGTGTACAATTTTATCAGTAAGTCGAAAAAAAAACTAGGTCGAATTTTCTTTACACTATCAATGACATTCCCATACTAGAATAAATCAGCATAAATATCTTGGAATTATTATAACTAAAGATCTAAGATGGGACGCACACATAAGTTACGTTACTTCAGCTGCACTACGCCGCTTGTTTGCACTCAGATACCGGCTTCGCCAGGCCCCGCCTTCTCTAAAAATGCTTGCATACACTTCCCTTGTGCGATCATTACTTGAATACGGTAATATTATTTGGTCACCATTCACTAAACAGCAAATCACGAAATTGGAAGGAATACAAAGAAAAGCTATGAAGTTCATTTACAACAAGTACAGACGTGCAGATTCTCCGACTAAACTAATTAAAAAAGCTGCATTACTGACTCTAATAAATAGAACAAGGTTAGCACGTGCAAAATTCATACATGAATTAATCCATGGTCATTTAAACATTGATGTATCCGCCTATCTTACGTTTGATCAAACTAGAACAACACGCCAAAAACACACAATGAGACTTAACGAATACTCCTTCAACACAAACTGCTTTAAGTACTCATTCTTTCCGATAGCCACTAATGAATGGAATAAACTGGATCCGAGTATCTCCAACACTACCGAATTAGCAAAATTTCTAACCCTTGTCGAAAATGAACTTTGTATTATGCAAACGGAATCACCTGGTTGATTTTAATATGAGTGTTCGTGTGAACATTGTACGAGCGAAGTATCATGTCATCATATTTTTTCTTTAAGCAATTTTTAGTACTGAATCCAGGTGAAGAGAAATCGCTCTGTTGATTCTTGAACATGTTTCTGGTTTTCAGTGTGTATAAATTTGCCCTTCCTTGAAATACTTCGCCATATTGTAGGGTAGTTTCTTATTGCTGTAATTTCTTGTTGTGTTTCTTGATGCATATGCCAATAAGTCAACCAATGTGTCAACCAAGTCGCTGCATTTATTTTCTTCTGACAACTTTTCTTTACACTAATGTTTTATGCCTTCTTTGATCTGAAACTGTTAAATGATCCGATTCTGTTAGTATCATACTGTACTTTATCGCGATGTATGTCTTTATTGTGTACTTGTTCGAATTTTTATGGTCACGCCCTTCCTGCTAAAATTCCTGATGGGATTGGCAGTATGTCGAAATAAAGAAATAAATAAATCAAGGCTGTACAACAAGATGTCATAGATTCTTACAAAAATCGTGCTCCCCATCGACATAACCTATCAACAAAAGAAAAAAAAGCACTCGAAGAGCTAGAAAACAACTCCGACATCATAATCAAGCCGGCAGACAAAGGTGGCGCTATTGTCATTCTTAATCAATGTGACTATATAGGTGAAGCTGAGAGGCAGCTCTCAGATCGAAACTTCTATAGACCACTCCCTACCGATCCTACAAACGACTACAAGGTCGAATTGCAGGACGCACTCGCACAACTTGTAAAAAATGAAAAGATCAATAAAACGATAGCCCGGTCACTCGTCCCACTCAGCCCTGTTGCAGGTAGATTTTATCTTCTGCCCAAGATACATAAAGTAAATAACCCCGGACGCCCTATCATCTCTGGCATAGGAACAGTAACTGAATACTTATCCAGGTTTGTCAATAGCCTCATAAACAGGAACCCACCTACTTTCTCGTCATTTATAAAGGACACAAGGCACTTCCTGAAAGAAATTTCAGACATAGGTGTTCCCGACGATACCTTTCCGGTAAAACTTGACGCCTCGCCCTTGTACACAAACATTCCACACGACGATGGCATTTGCGCTCTCATCAAGGCTTACGATGATTGTTGCTTTGACAAGCCAGTTGATGGTGAAAGCATTGATACTCTCATGAAGCTCATCTTAGAACTAAACAACTTCGAATTCAATAACTTGCACTACGTTCGTATTGCCGCCCATCTTCGCCAGCTTTGCTTCAAGCACACTAGAATTTCATCCTCACCATGGCGCGATTTCACATCCAGTGAGACTTCGCAGTACCCGACACGGACATTGGACATTTCTACAAGCCAGTCCCCACTGATAAACGCTTTACGGGATGCCGACGCGATGTGCTCCCCTCGGAACACTTCTTATGTCGTCGACGAATGTGCCACGCAGACTTCTCCGAACCTTGGCCGTCGCTACCCATCGAGGAGAAATGCTGACCGGGACACAGTGTCCAAGTGACTTCCTGCACCTTTGACTGGTAAAGCTACCTTTCGTACACACTCTGAAACATTTTTGCAAGCTAGAAAACTAGTAGACAAAAGAATTCGCGCCGAGCTCCTTGCGTCAATGTTATCAGCATACCTAACTTCGTCCAAAGTGCCCAAAGGGTTACAACTGCGACTAAACGCAGGTACTTCCGAGCTGTCTTCTCGCCAGAAGTCGAGATGGCAACAAGCATTATAAAGTGCTTCGCTAAATTTACCACGTATTGTTATACACCATAACAAATCACGCGCTAAACAACTGTTTCAGAAAGAAAGAATTCTGCTTTCGCAGACATCCGCACCGGAGTCTGATAAATTAGTAGCTTACCAGCAAAATAAGGTTGCCAAACTAAAGGCAATCAAACGAAAGAAGTACATGCGTGACAATATGCTCCCCTCCTCAAGCCATGATATTCGAGTAAATCCAGCCGATAAAAGAGCATTGCCAGACAATGTACTGGATCTTTCTTCAGCAAGGCTCTCAGTCGTGCAGATAGGTTGTTTATCGAAGAGCTTTAGTTTTTGTCCAGCAAACGGTGGGTTCAATGAGTTTGAGCTCATTACGGACCTTCACAACTTCGCCCGAAATATGCACCTTAAAGAATATTTTTACGATCACTCTAGTGACCACAGAAATGGGCTGCTACTGCCTTAGCAGAGACACTGGACCCCACCCTTGCAACGTGATAGGCGCTTAGACCTATATATTAAGGCTGTACAACAAGATGTCATAGATTCTTACAAAACTCGTGCTCCCCATCGACATAACCTATCAAAAAAAGAAAAAAGGGCACTCGATGAGCTAGCAAACAACCCCCACATCATAATCAAGCCGGCAGACAAAGGTGTCTGTATTGTCATTCTTAATCAATGTGACTATATAGGTGAAGCTGAGAGGCAGCCCTCAGATCGAAACTTCTATAGACCAATCGCTACTGATCCTACGAACGACTACAAGGTCGAAGTGCAGGACACGCTCGCACAACTTGTAAATAATGAAAAGATCAATAAAACAATAGCCCGGTCACTCGTCCCACTCAAACCGGTTGCAGGTAGATTTATCTTCTGCCCAAGATACATAAAGTAAATAACCCCGGACGTCCTATCATCTCTGGCATAGGAACAGTAACTGAATACTTATCCAGGTTTGTCGATAGCCTCATAAACAGGATCCCACCTACTTTCTCGTCATTTGTAAAGGACACAAATCGCTTTTTGAAAGACATTTTAGACATAGGTGTTCCCGATGATAGGTTTTTGGGAACGCTTGATGTCTCGTCCTTGTACACAAACATTCCACACGACGATTGCATTTGCGCTCTCATCAAGGCTTACGATGATTGTTGCTTTGACAAGCCAGTTGATGGTGAAACCATTGGTACTCTCATGAAGCTCGTCTTAGAACTAAACAGTTTCGAATTCAATAACTTGAACTACGTTCAAACAAACCGGACATCTATGGGCACTAAAGTAGGTACTAACTATGCAGATATCTTTATGGGCCTGTTGGAAGCTAACTTCATAGAGGATTCACCTTTGAAGCCGTGCTTCTACAAACGCTTCATCGATGACATCTTCATGATTTGGCCACATGACGAAGCAAGTCTTTTAAGTTTCATTAAGAATTTCAACAATGCCCACCCCACCATCACTTTCACCCATAATATCTCATCAACAACAATAAACTTTGTTGACGTTATCGTCAAAGCTAGCGAAGGACGGCTCTCCACAAATCTCTTTCGCAAACCGACTGATAGGCATCAACTCCTCCATTTCTATAGCAGTCACGTCCGACATTGCAAAACAGGGATACCGTACAGCCATGCTCATAGGTTTAAAACAATATGTTCCAAACACGAAGATTTCCTCTCGAATTGCCAGGATCTGAAACATTCGCTCATTCATCGTAAATATCCACGGGGAATATTTGATGACGCCATAAAACGCACTGACAAACTAAACCGAATTGACCTGCTCAACGCTGCCCCCAAGGCGTTGTGTACATCCCAGGTTAACCTTGTGCTCGCCCATTCAACGTCAGCTCCAAACGTCACCGCGATTTCGAAGCGACACCATAACATATCAACTCAAAGTAAGCGCCTTAAAAATGTACTCGCAGAGCCACCAAGAGTAATGTACAGACGTGCACGTAAACTCCGTGATATTCTTTCACCGTCTAAGCTCGCTGCCCGTAAACAAAATGGCTGCGCTCCTTGTGGGAAGTCGTGGTGCAAGGTGTGTGCACACATGGTAACTACGCAAACTGTCACCAGTTCATCCACTGGCTTTCAGTTAACAATCAGGGGCAATCTCAATTGTGACAGTTCCAACGTAGTATACATGCTCGAATGCGATATCTGTAATCTACAATATATTGGCCATACAGAAACACCGTTTAGAACTCGTTTAATAATCATAAGTCACATGCCAAAACCCTTCCAAATCTGCCTCTATCGAAACATCTAGCAATACCTGGTCATTCTTTCGACAATATTGAAGCAACATTACTAGAATCCGGTTTCCGCTCACATCATGAGCGGGAAATGCGCGAGTCGTTTCTAATCTACAAGTTCGGTACACTAAACTCTGGAATAAACGAACACGCAGGAACACTCGCTAATCTACCTTGCACCACTTAAGGTGTCTCTTACCCTTCCGAGATTTCTAGTTCATTTTCTGTTATTTTACTTCTTATTTTTGTTTTCAGCAGAACCATCCTTGTTCCCAGCTTAACAAACTCAGTTTACCTGTTTATCTTTAGTATGTATACCGCTCATTCATGTGCTTCAATCTGCACGCATGGTTGTCATAATGCTTTCCACACCATGCGCCATATTTATATTTAAAATCTCTTTCACTCGTACTGATGTCGCTATAACGATAAGAGGTTACTTTACTTTACGCATGTTACTTTACGCATTGCATCTTCACACTAAATGTATTTCGCCATTTTGTATAATCATGTTGAATCACTTCCGATTGCTATTGCGCATGTCCCAAAACATTTTAGAGATGTATATAATGGCTACGAAACCTGCATTACATGTCACAGTGACGTAGGCTGGCCCACCAGCCGGAACGTATGTGAATAATAAAAGTGTTTGCTGGTGCTGGTTAGTCGTGCTTTTTCGCTTCCGTATATATATATATATATATAAGGGATTATAGGAAGTATCACGCAGGCTCTGATAGTATAGAAAAAGGAGTAATTCACACACAACGAACGTTTCAGCACAGTTTAGTCCGACGTTTCGACCGTGGGACCGGTCTTCGTCTGGGAAATTCCCAGACGAAGACCGGTCCCACGGTCGAAACGTCGGACTAAACTGTGCTGAAACGTTCTTTGTGTGTGAATTACTCCTTTTTCTATATATATATATATATATATATATATATATATATATATATATATACATATAGGCCACGCAGAAATTGGTATCTAATCTCGGAGAGCATGAGGCAAGAGAACTGGAAAGATATGAACTAAAGAAGAGAGGCGAAATTTCAGTAGTAAAAGATAGAAAATTCAAGCGGGATTGCAGTAGCTCCACTGCTCTGCAACAGGAAAATAGGAATGAGGCCGTACAAGAACACCAGGGACCACCCGTACCTCAACCTAACTTTGAGGAGAAAAATGGGAACTCAGAACCACAGCGCAATCCTAATCAAAACATCCTTACTCTCGAATATGAAGCTGACACTCCCGTGCCACGTGATAGCCAAGAGCAGCCGAAAACTTATGAGGAAAATGTCCTCAATCTGTCAAACACAACACTCACACCCGCTCAGCTTCAACTTTTGTCGAGAGGCTTGACCTTTTGTCCATCATCCGGTAAATTCAATGAATTTGAACTGTACCAAGACCTCGATAACTTTGCGCGTAATCTCCGCCTCCGTGAATACTTTCATGATCGCGAGGACTGTACGAACGAGAATAGAGTGATTGGTGGTGACAGATCATGGTGTCCGGGTGAGCAGAGGGACAAACACCTCGATATGTATATATCAGCAGTTCAAAAAGATATCATCAGAGCGTATGAAAAAAATCGGCCATTTCGAAACAACATATCAAAGTCAGAACGAAGGGCACTCGATGAACTACGAAAAAACACTGGAATTACTATCAAACCGGCTGATAAAGGAGGCTGAATAGTAATTCTAAATACGTCGGACTACTTAAAGGAAGGGGAACGACACCTATCAGACAAAAATTCTACAAAGAACTTTCAACGGACCCGACTCCCGAATTTGAAAGGGAGATAAAAGTAACCCTAAACAATCTCCGCCGGGACGAGAAAATTACCGGCAAAATGTTAAAAGCAATGTTACCGGCCCACTCTGTTCCCAGTCGATTCTATTTGCTCCCCAAAATACACAAGGCAGGTAATCCGGGACGTCCGATAGTATCCAGTAACAGCACATCAACAGAAATTATATCAGAATTCATCAATTCCTTAATGAAAAACATCCCCCCAAATTTTCCCTATTACCTAAAGGTCACAAACCACTTCATCTGCGAAACTTCAAGTCTCGACATCCCAGGCGGCAGTTTTCTGGTGACCATGGACGTCTGCTCACTGTACACCAACATACCCCACCATGACGGAATAGCGGCTATGGTTTCTGAATATGTAAAATCTGACTCATCAACTAGTGTAAGTGGCGAGGTACTGTTTACACTTCTTGAACTTGTACTAAATTATAACCATTTTGAGTTCAACGGCAAGCATTTCCTTCAGGTCAGTGGCACTGCAATGGGCACGAAAATGGCCCCAAACTTCGCGAGCACCTTTATGGCTTCACTTGAAATCCCATTCATTGAGGGACGCACCTTGAAACCTCTCTACTACAGAAGATACTTAGACGATATTTTTATGATATGGAATCATGATGAGGGAAGTCTTTTCCGCTTCATAGAGGATTTTAACAAATGCCACCCGTCAATAAAATTCACGCACAAAATTTCCAAAACTAGCATTAACTTTTTGGACGTTACTGTCACGGTCGAAAATGACCGCTTGTCAACAAACCTTTACAAAAAGCCTACAGACCGTCAAATGTACCTACATTTCAACAGCAGCCACCCAAAGCATTGCAAAACGGGTATTCCATATTCTCAGGCCTACCGGTATCGAAGAAAATGCACCGATATGCGAGAATTTGACAGACACGCGGAACACCTAAAGCATTCCTTATTGAAACAAAATTATCCGGAAGACATTATTGACGATGCCATACTACGTGCTCGCAACGTGAACAGGAATGATATAATTAAGGGACCAAACAAAGTACCTAAAACGACTTCCCAAACGAACCTTGTACTAACTTACTCCTCATCAGCGCCACGAATCAACAACATACTTTCCCGCCATTTCAATATAATCAGGCAAAGCAAACGACTAACTTCTATTTTCGCGAAGCCACCTCACGTGGTGTACCGCCGGGATAAAAATCTGAAGGACATTCTTGTCAGGGCAAAAACAAACACCCCCAAAATTCAATCAGGGTGCCATCCCTGCGGAAAATCTCGATGCAAGGTATGCCCACAGATGCTCACAACACGTAAATCCAAAGCGAACTTCTCGGGTTTCAAATTCTGCATAACTGAAAGCCTTAATTGTGACTCCAGTAACGTAATATACATGCTACATTGCAACATCTGCGGACAAGAATATATCGGCCAAACAGACACGCCATTTCGGCTGCGGTGCAATAATCATCGGTACCACGCCACTTCACTGCCGAAGCTACCTTTATCTAGACATCTGCGCCTGCCAAACCACAGTTTTAAAAATATTAGCGTAACTCTTTTGCAGTCCGGTTTTTCAAACAGACGCGAGCGCGAACAGCGTGAGGCATATTTTATTTTCAAATTTCGTACATTAGCAGCCGGTATCAACGAGGACCCCGGAAAACTCAACTGCCTCCGAGAAGTAAGCCAGGAGAAAATTGGTGACAAAGATTGATAGCTGGAGACCATGCTTTTTTCTGACTGACTCGTACGTGTACACTGTCCTTCTCTCTTTTTTTTTTCACATGCACATACAAAGTGCTTACGTTCGCCTACCACTTCATGACCGTTGAAGGGAAACGGACGAAGATTAAAGGTAAATAGCCGACTGACCCATTAACGAGAAACCTTTCCTTTACACACACCGCCCGCCGCCCGCCGAACGACCAATTACGGGGAAACCCCTTTCTCTAGGCACGCCGTCCCGGACCCTCCCGGCACCGCGGCGACAATCTTGGGTGGCCCGACACACGCCAAGAACTGAACAGCACGTGATATGAACCGTAGGTGGATGTAGACGGACAGTTGGCTTCGTTTTCAGTGTTGACAGTGGTTCTTCCTCTTTTTTACTTTTTTACTTTCTTTCTTTTCTTTCTTTTTTCGTCTTTTTTCTCCTTTTTTCCCCTTTTTTTTCCTTCTTCCAGTTCCCTCTCACTCTCGCAAGCGTCTTTCAAGGCGAGAGGGACGCGGCAGCAAGGAAGTTTGAAAGCTCATGTCAGTGTAACTCATCCCCTGATGAAGGGAGGTCCCCTCCCGAAACTGTTGGGAAATAAATATATTTATCCTTGTTGACAACGCTCCCGTTGTGCCATATCCCATACCTTCACGAAGACTAACTGGCCGATTGAATTATTTCTCCCACTATATATATATATTGTGGGCATTTAGTATATCAATCCTCTTCATCTGTACATTATCATCATTATCATCTGTAGCTCATGCATCCTCATCGTTGTTACGTATCATCATCTTGATTCCTTCATCTCAGCTGTCGGCTGCCGGTTCCTCGGGCCTAATAAAGGTCTTCGAAACTAAGACTTCATACGTGGTGGAGCGTGCTGTTAGATCCCTCGTCATCCTCTCGACCACTCTACCCCCTGGAGCTACGTTCAGGTCGCCGCTTGGGCCAGGTGTCCGAAAATATGTCGCACCAAGAAGAGGTCAGTGCTGCAACCGTTCCCACTCCGCCACTGCATGCGGCGCCTTTTCACGTCATTAACAGCCTCCAGCGTGAGCCCCATCCCTTCGCTGGTATGCGCGGGGAAGATGTGGAGGAATGGCTTGACGATTTCGAACGTTTCGGCGCTGCTAACCAGTGGGATAACACCTACAAACTCGCTTACGTGTCATTCTACCTCACGGGTGTCACGAAAACGTGGTTCCTCAACCACTTCATCGACATCCCCGACTGGTCAGCCTTCAAAGATCAGCTTCGCCATGTCTTTGGCACGCCGAGTGTTCGTTCGGCTCTCGCGGCTCGGAAGCAGCACATCGGGGAGTCGTATACATCCTACATCGAGGATGTCCTTTCACTTTGCCGCCGGGTTGAATTCCCAATGAGAGAGTCAGACAAGGTACGCCAGTTTCTTAAGGGAATTGCACCCGTCGCATTCAATGCCCTTGCAATCCAGAATCCGGCTACTGTTGCTGACGTTGCGACAACCTGTCAGCGCCTTGAAGAACTCGAGTCTATGCGCCTACAACCGGACAGTGACGCGGCCCGTATTACGCCAGATCCAAACCTACGAGACACAATAAGGGTGATTATACGCGAAGAATTATAATCAATGGGATTCACACTACCTTCAGAGCGTCCCATTCAGTCTTCTTCAACGTCATTGCGGGATGTCATCAGGGAGGAGCCGCCGTGTCGGTCTCCATCTCCGCCAGCATCCGGTGGACTGCGCAGTAGTCATCGATCAACCCGACGCCGCTCACCATAGCCCTACCGTCGCTCCTGTTCTTCTCTTCAGCCTGCTTCCCTCGCTTCTTATCGGCGTCCGGTAAACTAAGCGATGCAGTTTTTTGGAGGACAAAATGCATTCCAACACAGTACTTCAATTCCTCCAGCGCGCCCTTACAATATGATTGCAGTCTCAGTTGAGGGAGTGGACGTTGATGCTTTGGTGGAGACTGGGGCTGGATTTTCCATTATTCGTGCTGATTTGTGTACCCGTCTTCGAAAAGTCACGACGCCTTATGATGGACCAACACTGGTTACAGCCCAGGGAACAATGATTCGCCCTTCCGCTCTCTGTACTGCCCGTGTGCTAATCGACGACATTCTTCATAATATACAAATCGCTGTGCTATCTCCGTGCTCCCACGAACTCATTTTAGGCTGGGACTTTCTTTCATCTGCTTCCGCGGCTATTTGTTGTCCACAACGTGTCGTCCATCTTACTGACACAGACCACTTGCTTAGTGACGAAACCTACAGGCCACTTCGACTCATCGCTGCTGTAGACATCGAGTTACCCCCAAGTGAACATCAATTAGTCACTGTTTTGTCCAACGACGTTGACTCTGGTGACATATTGGTCACTCCATCGCCCCGTTGCCTTAATAAAGGCATAGCTCTCGCATCGGGTGTGGCTCGCTTCAACAATAGATCTGCTGTCCTTGCTGCTACGAACACCACACCAGATAAAACTTTACTGCCGCGGGGCACTACTGTCGCCTGCGTTGCCGATCTGGAGCCTGTGTGCGTCGTGCTTCTTACCCCTGCCTCCCCTGAAGGCCATCCTGGAGATCATGCGGCTTCCTCGGCCTTTACAGCAGCCATCAACAAGGACTTGACAGATTCGCAGAAGCAGCAGCTGCTTGATTTGTTGCAAAAGCATGCAAACTCTTTTGACATTCATTCATCCAGCCTGGGTCAGACAACTGCTACAGCACATCGTATTCAGACCGACGAAACATCCATTGTGCATCGTCGTCCGTACCACGTCTCCCTAGCCGAACGAAAAATCATTGAGGAAAACGTAGACGATATGCTGCAACGGGAGATAATCCGACCCTCAACCAGTCCTTGGTCGCCTCCAGTGGTTCTGGTGCGTAAGAAAGACGGTTCCGTACGATTTTGCGTCGATTACCGAGCACTCAATAAGATCACTAGGAAGGACGTATACCCCTTGCCACGTATCGACGACGCCCTCAATTGCTTACAAGGTGCTGAATTCTTTTCAAGCCTTGACTTGCGTTCCGGCTATTGGCAAATCCTCATGCACGAAGATGACAAAGAAAAAACTGCGTTTGCAACCCCGGACGGCTATACGAATTCAATGTTATGCCGTTTGGTCTATGCAATGCGTCCGCAACTTTTGAGCGCTTGATTGACACCGTGCTGCGTGGCCTGAAATGGAAGACTTGCCCATGTTACCCCGATGACATTGTTGTCTTTTCATTGACGTTTCCTCTACATCTGCAATGCTTGGACGAGGTCCTAACTTGCCTTGCGGGCACTGGTCTTCAAATTAACACCAAGAAGTGCCATTTCGCCAGCAGATCTATCAAGGTCCTCGGTCATGGTGTGAGCAAGGATGGTATTCGTCCAGACCCTGAGAAAACTGCTGCGGTGCTTCGCTTCCCTCGCCCTGACAACCTGAAAGATTTGCGAAGTTTCCTTGGTCTCGCCTCTTACTTTCGGCGATTCATACAAAACTTTGCCTCAATAGCCGCACCACTCCATAAGCTACTTGCTTCTGGTACGCCCTTTCAGTGGTCTCAGGAATGTAAATCAGCTTTTGACAGTTTGAAGAGTGCCCTCACGACCGATCGTGTACTTTCTCATTTTCCCGATAGTGCACCGACCTTCCTCCATACAGACGCTAGCGGCCACGGTTTAGGAGCCGTCCTCCTCCAGCGCTACAACTCTTCGCGAGAGCGAGTCGTTGCGTACGGCAGCCGCGTCCTCTCCGCAGCCGAGAGGAACTACACGATCACCGAGAAGGAGTGCCTCGCCTTCGTTTGGTCAGTGCAGAAATTTTGTCCCTATCTTCACGGCCGCCATTTCACCATTGTGACCGACCACCACGCTTTATGTTGGCTTTCGACACTCAAGAACTTGTCGAGACCTCGGCCGCTGGATTCTACGCCTACAAGAGTATGATTTTGACATCGTATACAAGCGTGGCAGAAAGCATAGCGACGCCGATGCTCTTTCTTGCTGCCCACTACCAGTGGCTCCCCTCAGCGTTTCCGCAATCACTTTGCACAACACACCCTCGGAGTCCACGTCTACCGCGGTTTCCTCTCTCGCCTCTATCGACCAACTGCCTTCGGACGACCCGCACGATTTTTCTTCTCGACAGCTGGCTGAACCATACTGTCGACGTATTATAGGCTACCACACTGGCAGTTCCGTCCACCTAATGCGAGGCTCCGTCGCCAACTCTCGCAGTTTAAGCTGGACAACTCGGTGCTGTACCGCAAAATTTGCCATCCTGACGGTCAGCGCTGGGTTGCCGTTCTGCCCCAATCGCTTCGGTCCAAAGTCCTCAGAGCACTTCATGACCATCCGACGGCTGGTCACCTTGGTTACCACAAAACCTACGATCGCCTTCGAAGTCGGTTTTATTGGCCAAGTAGTACCACTAGTGTAGCTCGGTACGTTGGGTATTGCACTACCTGCCAATGTAGAAAACTACCCACATCTGCTCCAGCCGGTACACTACAGCCTCTTCCATGCCCAGCCACACCATTCGAAGTTGCAGGCATCGATCTTTATGGCCCCCTTCCAGTCAGTGCTGCTGGAAACCGATGAATAGTAACAGCCGTTGACCATTTGACGCGCTACGCCCAGACAGCATCCGTCACTACCGGTTCAGCTTCTGAAATTGCCGACTTCATCCTCCGAGCCATTATACTGCGTCATGGTGCTCCACGTGTATTGCTCAGCGACCGTGGAAGGGCCTTCCGTTCACAACTAGTGAACGAACTTCTTCGTGCCTCTGGCACAACTCACAAGACTGCCTCTAGTTATCATCCCCACACTAACGGCCTCACTGAGCGATTCCACCGCACTCTTGCTGACATGATCACCGCCTACATTCAACCTTATTACAAGAACTGGGATGTAGTTCTGCCATTCGTCACTATCGCCTACAACATGGCTATTCAGTGGACAACCGGCTACTCACCATTTTACCTAGTTTATGGACGCTCCCCTACTTCTTTCCTGGACGTCTCTTTCTTTACCTGCAATGCTGATTCATCTCCATCCTCTTCAGAGGAATACGTTTTGCGGCTCGCAGAGAGCCGCCAACGTGCTCGAATGAACACTGAAGCCCGACAGCAAGACAGGAAGCTGGTTTATGATGAATCGCATCGTGCTGTATCCTTTCAACCTGGAGACGAAGTGCTCCTTTTGACGCCTATTCGCACACCTGGGGCCGGATTCACAAAACTCACTTACGAAAACATTTTCGCGCAAGAGAAATTTTGTTGCGTAAGTCGATTCACGAAACGAAAAAAACGTCGTAAGAGGCCATCGTTGTCACATCGGCCGCTGCAAATAAAGCGCGCTGTGACTGCCCGGGAACATGTCAGCGATGGTGATGCAGTTGCTATATTTGCTTACGTCATCGAAAAGTGTTCGTAAGTAGATTCACGAAGTGAAATTGTGCGTAAAAACAGCATGGCTGAGAGAAAATCCTAAGAGTGGTCCGGACCACTCTTAGGAACAATGTGGCTACTTAGAACCTGCTGCCGCGGCGGTATACTTTGGTGCCCTGGCTGGTTTTGAGTTAATTCACGCCCATTAAGGGCTGCCTGATGACTGCTGGTGCGTTTTTATTTCTTTCGGCGCTTTGAGCTTTGTGTGTTGTTTCTCTTGTACGCAGTGGATGGTGTTGACAACCACCATCGTCCAATAAGTTCGAAGTCGCAGTAATTGAAGAATTCTATTGGGCGTCAATGGCATAAAACTACGCATGTAAAGATTTGTGGTTGGATGAAAACCAATGTGATACGTGAATGGTCGGTGCATTCGAACGCGGCATAGCATAGGATCAACCTTATTTGTTATGTTGTTGTGTTGCGCCCCATCTCATCCAATTAAAAGTGCAACTCGTGATCCTTGCCTTATTGGTGGAAATTACCACCAAAGAGGTTAATGAGAGCACATTCTTTGCACGCTATTGGAAATAAAAATGAGAGGAAGTTTTCAGTCAATCGTTCATAAAGTTTGTGCTCTAGTGTACTTTATTGGCTCTAACTGTCCAATGGTTGCGATCTCTGAAATACAGCTGTCGATACACTTTGAGACGATCTGGAACAAAGCGTACTTTGTAAACCAAAGCGTATTAAGGGTGCGCGTGATTACGCATGGAACTACAAACAAATCATGCATCTTCACCTTCACTGTTCAGACACCGATATGGACCGTGATAATATGGCAAGCAATCGGAATGAAATGACCCTAGTAACTTTGTATGACACCAAAAATATGCAAACCCTCACGATTATGGAGCAAACCTGCTGAATTCATCCCTGCGTCAATTACCAGCCATTTAACTTGGCGCACGAACATCATTCAAAGGTAGAGCGAGCCACTGACATGTATTTTGTGCGACGCAGCGACCACTTGACCTGAGAAGCGTTTGTAGCGTTGCGAAGGCGAATCCCCTGCCGCATGCTCTGATCAAAGCAGACGACAAACGCGAGCAGACGACGGCTTGGCCGGCAGGCACATCTTGTGATTGGTTATGAAGCAATACCCTCTACATCAGCTCACTCCGTCACGTTGCCAAAACACTTCTTTCATCTGGCACGCCAGTCCTGTTCGTCATATCACCCTCCTCGCACATAAGAGAAAATTTTGTCACGCCGTGAAAATAGTTCAAGTACTTTCTAATAGCTCTCTTATGTGCTGCGCAGTTGTCGAAAGCAACTTGGCGTCGTAAACAGCATATCGGTCGGTGCGACTTTCAGCAAACGCTTCTCGCATGAGTTACTTCAGCGTTTGATCGGATGTGTTGTGAGTACAGCAGCTCTTTCGGTGCGTGTAAGCAGTGCGGAAAGCTGTGGCAGTGCATTGGTGTACGGTGAAGCGCAGCGAAGCCTGTGCGTGTGTGGTTATCAAGCGGGGATCGGCGTTGATGTATCGACGGCAACTAGCACTCGAGAAGCCTGCAATGTGTGTTTGTGTGCCGGTAACAGTTCGTTCGCTTGACTTTCCAGTCTCTCAGTTGGGTGCGGTGCGACATTTCGGATTGACAGCGTTTTGACACGTTACTTGAGTGACCCCAAGTACGTACGGAAACGTATGAACTACGCGCTCGGTTCTTGCTTCAGCACTCTTTAGCCCGTACGCTTCTACTACTTGAGAGCAATGTACTCTTCGGGAGTGAAACGATGTTCGTTGTGAACAGTGGTGCTGTGTTGACGTTCAAAGACTTGTGAACAAGCTGTGCTCGTGTGACCGAAAATTGAAAGACAGCGTTGATAACTGTTTTGCCCTGCGAAGTTGTGGTGGGGCAGATTGGCGCTTTTGTTTGTTAAGTCGTCACTTCTCCTTTTTGTGATAACCATAGTCCTAGCGCTGTGATGTGATCAACCAAAACTGCGAGATGCTACATTCTGTTGTGGATCGTGTTACTTTGGAAGCGCGCCTAGACTGTTCTTCGGTAACGACTTGAGAGTTCTATGTGGCAGCGAGAGCTCGTGAACGTCAAGCTTCCCTCCGGCCCCCAGACATGGCGCTGTGATGTGATCAACCAAAGCTGCGAGATGCTACATTCTGTTGTGGATCGTGTATTTTGGAAGCGCGCCTAGACTGTTCTTCGGTAACAACTTGAGAGTTCTATGTGGCAGCGAGAGCCCGTGAACGTCAAGCTTCCCTCCGGCCCCCAGAAAAAGCAAAGATTTCACCGGTGCCTTGCTTTGGATGAAGTTGTAGGCCAATATCGCCTAACTACAGGTTTCCGGGTTCGTCTGGCCATCGTTTTGCACGGCACTAGAGCCTTGACAACAGCCGGTCATGGCCAGTTCTTACACTTTATCAAGGGACGTGCACGCCCGGCCAGCCCTTCATTGCTGTCATTGGCAGCTTCCAGTCTGCAGATGCCGTTTGCCTGTTGGCCACACTTGGTTCCTCATGACACCGACGGCTACTAAATGCTGCCATCGGTGAGTTCACCTTGCAGAACTAAATTTCACTGGTACTATAAATCACGCAGTTCTATAACGTGTGGAAGTTTTTAAGCCCATCAGATGTAATGTTTCACTATGGTAAGTTCAAGCATGAAAAATTTACTACTACTGTTATATACATACATATATTATGGAGCAAGTACATAAAAAGTTTTTTTGTGATTTGATACAAGTTCGCTATGGTTTGATTGTGAGGTTGGGCCTGTCGATTGACCACGTTTGACAGTTGGCAAGTTAATGTGAATTTATTTTTCAGGAGCCAGGTTGCACTTAAAAAATTTATGTTATTTTGGAAAATTAGTTCTATAGACGATTACCACTGTGATAGTACTATACTTCAGTAGGACATATATATTGCGGTACGTAAATTTTACATGAGGCTTCAGTTTATTTCAAAGTGATTATAGCAGATTTTGGTCACTTTAAGGAAGTGATAGCTTCCTGAAATAAGTATTAGAAGTGAGTGCTTTCAATGATTGTTTTTAAATATCTCGTTTTTGGCTCTTCACTGATCGCAGAGATTGGTTTGTTAAGTTCCTGTGATGCATTGGTTGCACATTCTGGCACATCAATCTTCATCATTACTTGGAGCACCTCTACAAAAATAGGAAGGACACGTTCTCATAACTGTGCAAGCCTTTATCGCTGCTGGGACTGTTATCATTCAGCGGATGTGGCGTGGAAGCATGTATGGCAGCCTCATCTGGAAGGACTGCGATCTGCTTGGGAGCTTCGAGGGCACAAAACTGCCTAACGGCTGGCTGCAAGGTTAGTTTTTCTGTAATACATACGATTACGTGAACACCACTTACTGTGCACAAATTGAAAACCCAAGCAGGGTTGCTTTCAGTGGATACCTGTAATATTCTTACACATAATTCTTATTCAACATTTATAGAACTAAATTGCAAGATAATTGAGAATGATGAAAGCTGAAAGCCTGCAGATTATGAATGAAACTCCAATATTCTGAGACTCAAAAGCTTGTACTTTAAAACGAGCACAAATACTTTGATTCCTTATTGAGCTCTCGAGCTTGTGACTCCCTCTGTGAATCAAGTGCTCTGGAAGGAAATAGCAAGTGGGTGAGAATTGCCTGGCTGTTCACAACTTGCAAGAAGAAAGACCCATTGAAGAAGCCTCAGATGACATAGGGCCAGTAACTGCATCTTTTACCTAATGTAGCTTTTTCTCTCTCAGTGCTGTTGCTTGTGTTTTAGCCGAACATGTTCACCACGATTGCATAGTGATATATATTTTTCTACAAATTGTACCTGACCTAAGTATGCATTGTTGATCTCTAAAGGTGACGTTCAGTGTGTTTCAAAGCCATGGCTTCTCATTTTTCTGTCTGTGGCTAGCCTATTTCAGCAGCAGAGCGATGCAGCTAGCACACATGCAATCCAAGTCATGGAGCGCTCCTTTGGTGTTCTGTGCAGGACGCAGCATATCCATCCGGCAAGACACTGGTATCAACAATAATGGTGAGTGTTGGTGGCACCTGTAGGAGCCCGTTGTGTTTGTTGCGTATGATTATTTCCCCTGATGAAGTGCATTTTTGAAAGGTTTTTTTCATTTAGAATATTAGATGTCTGCAACAAGCACACTCATAATCCACAAGTTCTTTGTGTCTTCTAGACTGTCCATTTGCTCCTATATGCTGTATGGTGAGCTGGCTATGTTAGACAGCCTTAAAGTTATGAACATTGGCTGTTGTGTCGTAATGCAGTCTAACTTGTGTTTCTTAGTGAACTTATTTGTGGTCTACTTCTCGCACCTAGTGTAAAGTCGAAATAGAAGAAACTCTATTGGCTTTTTATGCCTGTCAGAAGTTTCATGCCTTCATCTATAACATTGTAGTTTTGCTCTTGTATTATAATAAATATATTTTCAGTCTTCACTGTTTGTGTGTGTGTGTGTTGAGGCTTGTCATTGGCTTCTGAAAATACAATATCTGTAAATATGAGCACATAATTGACAACTATACACTCTTGCATGTAGCATGGTTGTAACAATGATCTGTATTTTTCTAAGTTCCAGCAGTAACAAGGGGTTCGGTGCTCCACCGTCATGTACAGTGTATCAAGAACAGAGCACAGAAGACCAACAAGTATAAAGGGACTGCCAATGACTGTTCTCCTGCTCAAAGTTTACAACAGCAGAAAGAGCACATTGTGATGTCAGGAGCAGTTGCTGCTTAACTTCTCAGCAGTGCTTTATTCAGCAGTTCCTTTGCTTGCATTCGAAATAATTTAAATTTTGCATGGAAGATACCAAACTATGACTCTAATTTAAAGGCTGCTGTAGTGTTAGTGGTCAAATATTTTTGAGCTGAAGTTTTTAACATATGTGTTAAGTGCCTGCGTGCCTCTACATTTACATGCCAGAAATCACAGCATCCATGGTCGCCAATGGTAACTGTGTTTGCATTTTTTGCAGTACAAGAAGTAAAGCGATGGATGCAGTAATCATGTACTTAGTCGATGTAATCCTTCAGTGTACACTCATTTGTATAGCGCCAATGATGTCATGAGTGTATAAGCTCTGGGAAGTGAATCTATGTGGATTATTTTATTTGGAAGGAAGAGGATCATCACTACTTCTAGTACATCTTAACAGTAGATTTTAGTGCTTGGGTATTATCCCACTGCCTGTCCGTCCTTCAACAGTCTACTTATCTACTGTGTAAGTGTAACTTTTTAAATGTATACTTTGCTCGGATAGGTTTGTTCATAATGTAATGCAAGTGACTTATCATCTATGTAGCTCTACTCAGACTAGAAATAAACGTATTTATTTTTATATGTAGCTAAGACTAGTTAGAGAGTAGCTATGCTCTAAACTAAGATTAGTTTAGAGCATAGCTACTCTACATGGCATATCTCGTACACATTGCGTTGGTTGAATATGTCGATTTCAACCTTTCAATTTTAATCAGAATAAACAAGCTATCACCCGTGGTTGTATACGTGTGTGATATTTATGCATACTGTAATAGCGGTTCGCAATTACAATTAGGGTAAAAAATCTAGTCAAACTGAATACACGAATTTTGTCCATGCACCTTTCATCTGCACTGGAACTGTTGTTAATAAAAAATAGACTTCAGTTTAGAAATTTATTCTAGTAACCAAAAGCAGGGAATCCCTTTATCACACAAATCAAATTGCCTTTGTTCTGTTCCATTCTGGACAATAGGGGACCCTCTCAGCAGAACTTGATTAACTGCTATAATTTATATCAACCATTGACAGCGACAATACACTGAAGCGCGCAGCATGACAGATAGCGGGAGAGAAGACACAAACTAATCACTTTGTGTCAGCTCTAACTGTCCGTGCTCTTTGGTCTTGCTGGATGTGATGATGCGCACCAAATTAGCACGAAAGCGTGTCCCTACAAAGGCCGTCAACTTGGCTGCAAGCAGTTAGCTCACTGCATGTGTAGATTTTCTTCAAAACACCATGAAGACTGATTGCTGGTCGAGTATCCAAACACGTGAAAAGTAATATACCAGGTATGATATTGGTATTTCAGCACTGGACACTTTTGCGATAATAGAGGATGGAGGAGTAAATTATGAACCCTGAATTGTTTAATTTTTGAAGGAGCACAGTACAGCGCTTTTCGGTCAAAAGGGGAGTGAAAGAAGCAAGTGCGAAAGCCTACTTCTCAAAAAATTACTACCCGCCACCACGCATAATGTCAGGCCGGGCAACCTCCTGAAAAAAAAAAAGTGCTCAGTGATTCTGCGAATCGAACCAAGCACCTCCTAGATTGTAGTTGAGCGCTGTAACTGCTCGTCCACTGCAACAGTGCTTGCATTCGCCCTATTGCTGATATATCATCATTCCTTTGAATGAAGCCAAATGCAAAAACGTCCGGTGAAACTTTGTCAAAAATAGAAAAAATAGTTAGAATGCGTTTGCCCTAGGTTACTAGGAGATAGAAACCACCACGTGTGACTGTATAACCGTGCGCTATTTATTCTTGTACATTAGTGTCATGACGTTGGGATAGCCGGCTCTAACGTAGGCTACCTTCTCATAGTTTGCCAAATATAAATAAGAAAATAAAAATATATATCGGCCTGTGACAACGCTAATCAACTATTGTGAATTCACTGTCACTAGTGTCGCTTTCACTAGATGAATGCTCAGTTTGCTTCCATTATCGTTATTTAGGAAAGCTTTGGCTCATTAACTCAACTCTCCTAATTAGCATTCATTCTCACATCTAAGGACAGTCACACTTCATCTCGCTTTCTGAGTGGCTGTCACTCCTATATAACGCGTACTCCACTTTTTTATGCTCTCCGAGCATCTGACGCTGCTTTGCGGAGACTTTGCCTGACGTCTGCTGGGCCAGAAAATTGTCTTTATTATCTATCAATTTCAAGCTTTCGCGAAGCCGAAACGAGAGTCTCTCTCTATCTTTTCATCCTTTTCGCACGTGTGATAACGTCTCTCAACCTCAAGACTCGTATACACGTCCCTTGCTTTGTTTGCGCACTCAAACAACGCTGGACGAAATATTTGCACCGTGTTTTGTGAAAAGCATTAGTGCTGAGACACCTCCCGACGAGTCTCCCTCATTTTACGTAGACATATACCTAAGCTAAGCGTATGCACGTTCTCGCACTCCGGCTTTATAAAAATGCTGCGGTGCATGGAACCAGCGAAATCGCGCTCACAATTTCATTTGATTACTGCTGTTATCTATTTCCGCACAATTCGCCTGCAGGCACCAAAGTCGCTCATGTGTCTTGTAATAAGAATATTGTAACAAAGGCTACCTTTGACTATAGGTACAAAACACCCTTACGTTCACCACTATACCATGCTAGATTGCACCGAATTAGTTAAGTAGCAGCGTAACTTCAATGAAATGTAAGGTAACTGGTCGCGTTAAATAGCAGAAGACATTCGAGATACATTTTCAAACATTGCATGCATCGATTTATGTGTGGTTTCATTTATGTTGTGCACCTGGAGTGTTGTTTACTTGTACTTGGCGAGATAGTGCATGGATTGCTCGGTGGCTTAAGGCCATCGAGCAATTATTTTTTTTAGCTACAGTCGTTGATTAAAGGCGAGTGCTTGGCTTTGCACAGCCCACCAAAACGTCTATTACAACGTACGCGGCATCCCGTAAGCGCTGTAGCAGACGCTCGCGGAACTGAAACTTAGATGCATCAAATCATTGGCTATCATCGTATACTCTCGATGCTAGACGCTTTGCGTGCTACCTTGATATTATTGGCACACACTTCTTTCTTTCCTTGTCGTTTCATCGGCTATCGTGTGTCCTCCTTGCCCTCTTAAGTGCCAAATAAGTTAAATTCATACCCGTGCTATAGTAATCCCTCCAGATAAGATAATTTTCGGCTAAGAAAATGCGTAGCCAAAGAGAAAGCTTTGTGGATTCGGCCCCTGGTTTGTGCGACAAATTCCAGTCACGAATTATCGGGCCGTACACAGTTCTTGAAGAAACTTCATCAGTGAATTATCGCATGACGCCACTTGTAGCCCCAGCAGATCGCCGTTATCAAACTACTGAGGTCGTCCATGTCTCCCGTATGAAGCCCTTCATGCGACGTTCTTTGTCCCCTTGACTTGCCGCGGCCAGGCTGGCCGCTTTCGCGTGGGGGAATCAGTGTGGGCATTTAGTATAGCAATCCTCTTCATCTGTACATTATCATCATTATCTTGTGTTGCTCATGCATCCTCATCGTTGTCACGTATCATCATCATCTTGGTTCGTTCATCTCAGTTGTCGGCTGCCGGTTCCTCGGGCTTAGTAATGGTCTTCAAAACCAAGACTTCATAATATATATATATATATATATATATATATATATATATATATATATATATATATATATATATATATATATATATATACAGTATAAAAAGAGGTCGACAAACGTGCGAAAAAACACTAGTTTTACTAACGTTTCGGCAGGTGGGCCTGCCTTCGTCGGAGTGAATGGTACATATATATATATATATATATATATATATATATATATATATATATATATATATATATATATATATGTTTGTGTGTGTGTGTGTGTGTGTGTGTGTTTAAGGGTAAAAAGTGTATACTCAAGGGCTCCTTTTTCGTGTTTTTTGTGTTCTTCGTTATTTGAAGGTCGCAGGTTCGATCCCTACCCATTTCAAGTTACCTTTCCACCCACTCTTCTTCCTTTACATTCACAACAAAATTTGTTCTTATAACTTCGCCGATACTTTGCATTGCGTTATTGTCTGTTAGATCTCATTGATAATATGTCAAAACACGGAGACACGAGACCTTAAGTATACACTTCTTCTCTTATTCATTAACAAGGGTCTCGTACTGGCAGAACTGGTGCCTTAGGTTTTATACGAAGGACTATTGGTCAGCTGCGATCTCCTAATAAGTTCACGTGCTACGTGACGCCACACAGGCTCCTAAAAAGTGTGCCACACTCGCCGCCATGGCTACTGATGGCGCTGACTGACACTCCCACGTTTACGATCCCCTATAAACCCAATAAAGTGACTGGTACAGTAGCTGCCGTGGTAGCTCAGTGGGAGAGCATCGAACGCGTTATTCGAAGGTCGCATGTTCGGTTCCTGGCCATGGTGAGTTATCCTTTCGGCCACTTTTCTCCTTTTTTACATTACATTTGTTTTAGTATCTTCCCCTATACATTCCTTGGCATTATTGTTTGTTAGATCTCATTATTATTGTGTCTTAAGACAAAAAAAAAACAAGCCCTTAGGTATACATTTCTTTCCCTTATTCATTAACGAGGGTCTCGCACTGGCAAACTTGGTGTCGTTAGGTTGTATACGAGGGACTTATAATAAGCTTATAATAAGTTCCCGTGCTACGTGACGTCATGCAGGCTCATAAAAAAAGTGTACCACACTCGCCGCCATGGCTACAGCGGTGCTGACTAACACTCTCACGTTTAAATTCACATATGAACCCAATAAAGTAGCTGCGAGATTAGCTACTGTGGTAGCTCAGTGGTGGAGTGTCGAACGCGTTATTCGGAGGTCGTAGGTCTCATTTCTTTTCAAGGAAAATTATTTTTTGCACCCTCTTTTCTTTTCATTTATTTATTTTATTTTCCTCAAGGGTCCCTAACAGAAGGGACATTACATGAGTAGTGGGCATACAAGACAAGGCGAAAGGCAAAGTTGGATGTGCAATAAAACAAAAAAAAACAAATTTTAGGACATAGCTGAAGCGGTAGAAACAAAGAAAACAAAAAAAAGATTAAGGGGGTGACAGGTACATTTCTTTATGGACTCTAGATAAAAACACTTTGCAGTTTCAAAAGATACCACTTATAAGGTACAAAACATTACCAAGTACACAAAATATACATACACGCCATACTAGGAAGATGACACTAGTAACCATTTCACAAGAATTAGCATGGTGGGTAACATGAAAAAAAATTATTATGGTTCAGTGATGGTTGACAGAGAATTTTTAAAGGCTTCTGCATCCTGAATGCTAACAATAGTATCCGGTAGGGCGTTCTATTACTTAGCTGTCCGAATGAAGAAAGATTCGGCAAATGTGGTAGTTTTGGGACGAGGGTAATGTATTTGCATAGTGTTACAACAACGAGCAGAGAAACAGGGGTGTTGTATGACGTAAATGCTGAATGGGGATGGGTGATAGAATTTGTGGAATAATACTAGCCGGGCAGTTTTTCGGCGTTGACTAAGAGGAATGAATGCGGCACGTTTCTTTAAGTCTGTTACACTGGTGAACGAAGAGTAATCGGAAAAGGCGAATCTTGCAGGGCGGCTTCGGATGGCCTCTAGGTTTTGGATGAGATATTGCTGGTGTGGGTCACAAATTGCTGCGGCATACTCCACTTTTGGGATTACTACTGTGGTGAAAGCTAATAATTTCAAGTGGCTTGGAGCAAACGTTAGGGTTCCTTGGATAAAATCTAAAGATCTACTAGCTGCAGAAATGACGTGATATATGTGGAGGGTCCATTATAGGTCACTTGAGATGTGTATTCCAAGGCATTTATGCGAGCTAGTTAGCTGTAGAAAACTGTTACGTAGAGCATAGTTGAACATTATCGCATTAGTACGTCTGTGAAAAGACACTGGTCTACATTTAGAAATGTTTAAACTCATCTGCCACTTGTGGCATCAATTTTGAACGGCTATTAGGTCTGCTTGTAAAGCTATTTGATCTTCATGACTAGCAATTGCTGCGAAAATAACACAATATTATGCAATATATTTAAATAACGCAATATTATGCTGTTGGTAATACAGTGTGGAAGGTCGTTGATGTAAATCAAGAAAAGCAGGGGCCAAGTACTCTTTCCTTGGGAACACCGGAGAGGATGGGAGAGATTTGAGACCTAGCTGTATTTATGAGGACGAACTGTTTTCTGTCAATGAAAAACTTATTAATCGAGAAAAAGACAAATAGGTCGAGATTAAGCAAAGAAAGTTTAGTCATAAGGTGGTGGTGAGGAACTTTATCGAAAGCCTTTTCAAAGTCAAGAAATATGGCATCAGTTTGGATGTTCCGGTCAAGATTTGTGTCCAAGTCATCGATGAAGGCAGCAAGTTGCGTTTCACACGACAAGCCTTTTTGAAAACCATGTTGGGAAGGGTGAATAAAGTTGTGTTGTTCGAGGTGAATAATGATGTTGGTAAATAAAATGTGCTCCATAATTTTGGATGGAACACTTCTAAGTGATATGGGTCGGTATATATATGGGGATGCTTGGTTGCCATTTTCGAACAATGGAGTGCTTTTACCGAGTTTCCAATCACTTGGCACCTGTTCCTGTAAAGTGATTGAGAGGAGAGCAGCTGAAATGCTGCGCTAATTATCAATTGTGTATACTTTGTTGTTTTGCTGTTAATGTTATCAATTCCACTTGCAGATGAGAGTTTCATTTTTCTAATTACGTTCCTTATTCTTTTTGCAGATATTTCAATAGGTGACATTGGCTCGCTTATAATAGACTCAAGGTTCTCTCCGGAGTTAGCAAAAAAGCTATGTTCACGCGTGACAACTTTATTGTCTATATTTACATTATATTGGTTCTAATAACTTCCTCTATATCATTTCTTGGCATTATTGTCTGTTAGATCTCATTATTATTGTGCCTGAACACGAAAAAACGTGTCCTCAAGTTTACAATTTTTACCCTTATTCATTAACGAGGGTATCGTTCTGGCTGACTTGGTGCCTTAGGTTGTATACGAGGGAATATTGGTCAGCTGCCAGTTCCTAATAAGTTCACGTGCTACGTGACGCCACACACGCTCATGAAGAGTTTGCCACACTCGCCGCCATGGCTACTGAGGGCGCTGACTGACACTCCCAAGTTCAAATTGGCATATATACCCAATAAAGTGGCTGGGAGGATAGCCGCCGTGGTAGCTCAGTGGTAGAGCATCGAATGCGTTCTCTGAAGGTCGAGGGTTCGGTTTCTGCCCACGGCAAGATATATTTTCACCCACCTTTCATTCTTCACATTTACGTTACGTTTTGGTCTAATAACTTCGCCGATACTTTCCTTGGCTTTATTGTCTCTTAAATGAAATATATATATATATATATATATATATATATATATATATATATATATTTATATATATATATATATATATATATATATATATATATATATATTTAACGTAAAAAGAAGGTAGCGATTGTTAGGAGTTAAAAGTTGAAGTCGAGAAGAAAGAAGTGAGAATAGAATAAGCATGGCGTATGAGCCAGGCCACGTCACCCATTCATTATAGCGCCACATGAATCGGCAGGATGAAGACCTCCCAGCCACTTCATTAGTGTCTCATCATGGACGCAGTTCCCCAGAAGACACCCTGACCGTACATTGACTACCGCATCATCGCCTAGAAGGACAACGACCAGCACCATGACAGAACCATCGGCTGACCTCGATATCCCCAAGTACACCGGATTAGCGGACAACGGACCCGTACAGGACTGGTTCAACCTATTCTAAGTCCACGCCACCGCTGCATTCTGGTCAGAACTGGAGATGATCACCAACTTCACTGACTACATCTCAGGTGAGGCATTTAAGTTTTACCTCACGCACATCCTCGAGAATGACGAGTCATGGCAAAGGATCAAAGAAGAGATGATGACTTGTTTCAAAGAATACGATAAAGACCTATTGATACCTCATCAGCGGAAGGCTTTTCAACTCGCCCAGTACAAATACGTGAAGTCTTCCCACAGTAAGCCTATTTTCCAAATGAGACCTCAAAGACAATATACCACCATCGTTCCGTCATATAACTCTTCCAAAAAAACGTCACGCATTCGAACACCGACCGGTAACTTGCACGCCGCAACAGACAAGGTAAAGCCTCCGTATACCGAAAGGAATCTAGACTGTTTCGCCAAACGACAAAACCTAAAACAGACTTTCCCAAGAGCAATGAAATCGGCATTTACAACTCATTCACTGCCCCACAACACTTCACATTTTACTGAACTACCTGAATCCTTTGATGCATCGTGTCACACACAGGGCCTAGACGGTTTCGAACGTGTGACGAAATTTACGCGTAACAAGCTGGTGAATCTTCCCAATACCAGCCCACACCCTGCCGTTCCGGACCAAGGTCGTTCGAGAGACATTCCCAGCCTAATCACACTGCAAAAAGAATAACATACACCATCAGAACCACATGAAGCCATGCCTATTTTGCTCTCATCGTCATGTGAAAATACACATGTGAGTCAAAGCATAGCAGGAATTTCGAATCCACCAACTCCGACGCATTGTCAACCGACAGAAGAATTTACAATAAATGATGACTTTCAACTATCTTGGGAGTTTTCTCATCAGTCGGTCACGCTGCTTTCATCGCGAGACAAGGCCAGCAGTACAGTATCGACTACTGACTATCTACTGATCACATTCCCATGCAAAAAAAGCAGACTCATGTTCCTGAGAGGTGCCCATCTATCCAACTTTCGCAACAAAACGAGCGATTTCAACAAAGGCAACTCCACAAACCGCAGGAACTACAACGGCTACTCGAACAAGAACAACAAACAAGTGAAACCTCCTCAGGAGTACACTTGTGGCTTAAAGGTCATAAGAGACAACAGCAATTAAAGAAGCAAAGACAAAGTCAATGCCTAAGCCATCATCGCAGAAACCAATGTCGACAAAATTTTCTGTACCACTTCTCAAGGCCGTGTCTGCGATCCAACAAACCGATAGAACGCCACAGAAAGTTACGAAAACGGCATGAAGCTACCATGTATACAACGGAGAAAAAAAGTCTTCCTCCCATCAGCCTTGGCTCTCACGCATGCCGACTAAAAGCAAAGTGTCTGTTGCTACCACGACGCTGGATCCGATGCCAAAGACATCCTTCAATCCAATGCTACACAGATTTCGAGCCTTGTTCGTTCCTCACAAGACCTCAAGTCGTGTCATCGTCAATGCAGATGTGCAGGGTGGGGTTATGCCATCCAGGACGCAACAGCCAGCTTCGTCCACCCGAGTTCTCTTAGATGTGGCCGGACTGCTTCCCTCTGCTGTAGATTTTCTGTGGAAGTTAAGGATCTCCCTTCTGAAATGAAACTATGGTGCATTTTGACATTTTTCGCTCACTTTAACACCTTTAACACCAGCTTTCGTTCTTTTATTAAGTGTCTGACGCGACTTCTTCCGGGGGGAGGGGGAATCCTGTAACGTAAGAAGAAGGTAGCAATGGTTAGGAGTTAGAGGTTAAAGCCGAGATGAAAGAAGTGAGAATAGAATAACCATGGCGTACGAGCCAGGCCACGTCGCCCATTCATCATAGCGTCACACACACACACACACACACACACACACACACACACACACACACACACACACACACACACATATATATATATATATATATATATATATATATATATATATATATATATATATATATATACAGACAGGAA
The DNA here is from genome assembly GCF_043290135.1 of Rhipicephalus microplus. Lineage (NCBI taxonomy): Eukaryota > Metazoa > Arthropoda > Arachnida > Ixodida > Ixodidae > Rhipicephalus > Rhipicephalus microplus. Next base: position 12,786,922 of record NW_027464589.1, read on the forward strand.
AGAGACGACGAAGCTTTCGTGGAAGCGTCTTTACTAAACGTTTTCAGCTGGTGGACCAGCCTTCGTCAGAGTAAGGCTGGTCCAGCAGCTGAAAACGTTTAGTAAAGACGCTTCCACGAAAGCTTCGTCGTCTCTTTCTTGCCTACAATACGTCGGGTCCAGCGTGAAGGACGTTCGAAGAATCTGGTATATATATATATATATATATATATATATATATATATATATATATATATATATATATATATATATATTCCCTGACGAAAGCCGGACCCCGGCCGAAACGTTGGAGCAATAAAAGTTTTCGCACGTTTGTCCACTCACGCCAATTTCTATATATATATATATATATATATATATATATATATATATATATATATATATATATATATATACATATACACATATATATATATAAATATATATATATATATATACATATACACATATATATATATATATATATATATATATATATATATATATATATATATATATATATATATATATATATATATATTCAAAAGTGTTAGGTTTCCATGGATTTCTAAGGAAATAAATTCGTTTCTTGAATAGCTTATATTTGCAACAATATTTTATACTGACCTTAAAGCAAAAAAAATGTTTCACTCGTTTTACGTTTTTTCCTGCAAAATACCATTGTTTTCAACTATTTCTTTTTGTTTTCGGTATTATTCTTATTGATATGCACCATCCTTGTATTGCTCTTAATGAATATGTTCATGAATAATACTCGTAATAAATGAACACTTTACGAGGAACTAATTACTTACCTATCGTTCAATACCCTACACTCCAGTGTCAAGGAGGACGTCGATGAAGTGATTCTCTCACAGAACACTTGTGCCCGTGTCATAGTTCTGTCGATTTGCTTTCCTGCAAATCCTGGAAGCTGCCACTCCTTCCTTTGCGGTGATGCTTCAGGACACACCTGAGAATGTTCCTGGCGTGCAACCGTCACGCCGGGCATCATCTTCGAGGAAGCGTGGCAACGCGTCGAGCGACACGGATAGCTTCGACTCGGATAGCTTCGGATAGCTGCTAGATTTGTACTCGGATAGCTTCGAGTCATCGGATGATGACTTCACGGTCATCATGAATCGAACTAGAAAACGAAGACTGCTGCAGACGGCATCATTGCCAAGTGTTTCTACCGTTTAGACAGCGCCACAGCACTGGCCACACACCATGTTGTTCATACCCGAAGACCCTGCGTCCAACTTGCGACTCCTCAACAGGCAAGTTCTTTCTGTGCTTCTCGGGTAAACTGCGCCGACTGAGATCAAAGACCTGAGGATCAATGCACGGAAGAATGTCCTCGCCGTAGACATCATGCACCTTAGCGCGCTGCAATGCCTTTGGCACATAACAGAAATCGGCAACCAGAACGTTCGGCCCATGGTTCCTACAGGTTGTAATGACACTGTAGGCATCATTTATGATGTAAATATTTTCATCCCAACTAATTACCTGCCAATAATAATAAAGCTAGCTACAGAAGGCACTTGCATCACGCACATTACCAGACTCGGCAACTCAAGCTGCTTGAGGCTTGTGTTCCAGGGGGACAGCCTTCCCTCGTAAGTCTAAATTGGCCATGTTCGCCACTCAGAGCGTTCATACGTACTAAAGCCACGGCAATGCTACAAGTGTTTCATGATGGGACACGTAAAAGGTGTCTGTCAACAAAGTTGTGTTTCCACGGTGCGCTGAATCTCACTCAAAAGACGCCTGTGGTGCCACCGTGTTGCGATGTCCAAACTGCCAAGGCGCTCATGAAGCCTCATACGAAGATTAACCGCAGGTGCAAAATGAGCACACGGTACTCAGGCGTATGGTGGGGGAAAACTCAACGCACAGTAAAGCTGCCGCTACACTTCGCCGACGGCGGCGTCGTGGGCGAAGACCATCTCGATAAGACTGCTCTACCATTATATAGATGCCATCCTCTTTCGAAGTGGCTCACCTACAAACAGCGAGCTCACTGAAGACGGATACTGCCAAACAGAAGGTAGTTGCATGTTCGGAACAGTGGCCCTCGCTTGCACGAAGTCGTACTTCTTCGTGGTTGCATCAAATCCCGCTGCCCTCGACGACTCTTCAAACCAGTGATGCGACGAATGAAGATGAAGTGATAAGCTTGCTGCAATCGCTGATGAGTGCCATGCGTGTCCTACTTCACAATGGGAAGCCTTCGTCTGCGCAGATCACCCTGCAAGTGCTGGACACCCTGGTGCTTGCGCCTGTAGGATAAAAGAATGCCAGCGAGGCACCGTAGTTTTGAGTAGAAGTCAAGGATGCATCTGTCTTTCAGAGGAATTCCAGAGGACTTAAGTCGCGCATATCGGACTTTAGAGTGTTTGCATTTGGGAACCGTTTCTCCATTATTGTAATTTGCAAACCCAACCTGCCTGCTTCGATCAAACTGTCAGGACATGAGAGCTTTATGACCTTCACTCACAGAGACTGCAGCAAAGTTTTTGTAATCATGCGCCATGACCTCGCTTACGTTCCCCATCCAGTCTCGCCAGATGAAGAGAACCAATACGTGCGCCTTACTGTGAAGAAGGATAAGGATATACTTTTATGATTCTAAGAGCTTACTTATCTTCATCAAGCCGCCTTGACTGCGAGCGCTTGCGCGGTATTCTGACATCGACTCCAAGCTCATGGTTGATCACTGGTGACTTTAATGCCCACCATTTTTCATGGGGAAGTTCCAGGGTATACTCTAGAGGAAGAAAATTGGTGTCCTTAGCCTCGCATTACGAACTCTGCGTTTGTAATGATGGAAGCCCTACATATTTACGTGAATCAGTCTATAGGAGCTGCCTGGAGATTACATTGGGTTTTTATTTACTTACTAGGAAAGCGCACTGGTTTTCGAATCAGGAAACGCGGGGCAGCGACCGTAATGCAACCTAACTTCGGATAGAAGGTTTCACCAGCTCCAAGTCCTCAAGAGACCTCAAATACACCGGTTGGCAAAACTTCAAAGTGCTAACGGAAGACTGTTGTACCAATGGCTCATCGTATAACCTAGATGACTGGGTAAAGGATGTTCTGCAGAATACCACGCATTCACTTTTGACAAGTCACAAGTGCACCGATCTGGACATCGAGCTTGAGAAACTTCGCGCAATACATCGTCGTACAGGACGTAGGTTCCGAAGGACATAGTGCATGGATGAGTTTATGCTGGCTAGACGCATTCAAAAGAAGATGCCGACTGGCTTGGCGACGTTGGACATCCTTCTGCGAGTCGTTGAATCCGCAAAAGCCCCTATCACTGATATGGTGAACTATCCGGGGTCTTAGCACAACCTTTGGTCAGCGACACCCATTTACGTCTCTGGCACTTCACCTACAATGCAGGGAGATTGATATCGCGGAATTCTTCTGTAGAAGAATTGCCAGTAGTTTCCATTTCACGGAATCAAGAATTGAAACACTTGACAACCCACAGCCCTCACATAATCCTCGTATGGAATGCCAGTTTTCTATGGATGAGCTAGAGGCGCTACTGCCACTGTGCAAACGTTCTTCAGCACCCAGATCTGATGGCATTACCTATCGTGCCCTTTGTTATTTTAGAGACGAAGCTCGGAAGGCACACTCACATCTATACAGCGACTTCTGGCAGACTGGTACGGTTCCCCAAGCGTGGAAGTCAAGTCGCCTCATTCCACTTCTGAAGGCTAATGAATCTTTTTTAGATATTGCCTCATACCGTACTATCGCGCTTGCCAGTTGTGGGGGAAAACAACGAACGAATGATTCTAACACAAATGGAGTGGTATTTAGAGCACTACGGAATCTATACAGTATCCATGACCAGATTCAGGGACGGCCATTCGTCAATCGACAACGTTGTTGATCTGGTGACATATGTTGAACACCAGACAGCCTGTAAGAGACTGTGCACCGCCCTGTTTCTAGACGTTAAGGGGGCTTACGACAATGTCACCCATGAAGCCTTCTTTAGTTCTTTATAAACAGTGTTGGCAAGATATATATGTGGGTGTACAGCTACTTACAGCTGAGATCAATCTACGTGATGAAAGCAAATGGCCCAACACCTGATTAATACAGCAGCTCAGGAGATCCTGAGGGAGGAGTGCTAAGCCCTACACTTTCAATCTTACTCTCGTTGGACTAGTCTAGCACCTACCTAGCACTGTAGAACTTTCTTTCTACGCTAATAACATCTGTATTTGGACGGCAGGTGTGACAAGGCCTCAGCTACGCGCCCGCCTTCAGAAGGATGCTGCAACGACGTCATGCTACCTTCGTAAACAAGGTCTCCAGGTGTCCTGCGGAAAATGTGTAGTGGTAGCGTTCACGCGGAAACAAATGTCTGCCTACTGCATATCGAATAATGAAGAGCATATATCATTCAGCAGAAGCCACATGTTCTTGGGAGTCATAATAGACCGAAACCTGTCGTGGACTTCACACGTGAACTATGTGAAGAAGCGGCTGATTGCAACACGGTACATGTTCCATTTTTATGCAGAAAAGAATTGGGGACTTCCCATACGCTCCATGCTACAACTGTACAGAGTGCTGTTAATTGGATTTTTGCGGTACAGCTTACCTGTAATATCTAACACCGGTAGAACCAACCTGCGCACACTTCAGAGCATTCAAACCCAAGCAAAAAGATATGCCCTGGATTACCCCGCAGTGTTTCAATGGCTAAAACCATTGCTATCGCTTAATATCACTCAATAAAGACGCATATCATTACCGAGACAATACGCATGCACCTCAGGCATTATGCCAGGACCCCCCCCCTCCCCAACACGGGGCGAGCCTTGCTGCTGAAAGGCCACGTACGACATACGGCGCTGCTGTCTGCAAGCATCGTTCATCGTTTACTGAGCCGTACGCACCTGTATCAAAGCCACTGCTTCCTCCTTTGAGCTTGAGCCAGCCGCGAGTTCACTTAATGATTCCAGGAATGCGGAGAAAACCGGAGTTACGGACAACCGCCCTGAAACAATTGAGGGTATTCTTATTGGAACAAAACTACAGTAAGTACGTACACATTTACATGTATGGCTTGATTAGGCCGTCTAGTTCAGGTGAAGCAGTGGTTATAACAACACAAGGGGTAACTCAGTGTTTTAAGACTTCACATGTGACAACGTCCACGACGGGATAACTCGAGGCTCTGCCCAGTGCGCTGTAACTCATCAATTCTTAAGAAAGACCAAGGAAATGGGCCGTGTTTGCTTACTCGAAACAAGCGTTGCAGTGCCTGCTGTCAGTGCTCTGACGCGGATGCCACGACCAGTTTACCTACCAAACCATGAAACTTCACCACCTCTTAATACAAAAAGGCAACGACATCGTCTTTCAATGGTTACCTGGGCATTGTGGTATAGGCGGAAATGATTCTGCTAATCATGCTACTCGCACGTCAAATGAAGAAACAAACAGCGTTCCAATTCCGCTTTCAAGAGCAGATGTGGCTAGGCAGATTTGTCAACTGGCCCGCAGTCTCACACTTACTGAGAGGAACACACCAAGCATACGACGTCCAAGACTGCACAAGCTTGATCGTTCACTACAATTCTGGCCTCCACCCGGCCTACATCGACGTGAAGCTTCGCTTCTCTATCGTCTTTGGCTGGGAGTTGCATTCACGAAAGCTTATACCACATTTATCGGAATGACTGAAAGTGCGGCATGCGATGTTTGCGGCACCGATGAAAATATCTTACACGTGCTATGTCACTGTCTTCGATTTGCCTCAGACAAACAAACACTTGCCAACGCAGCGCGGCGACTGAACGAACGGCCTCTTTCCGCGCAGGTGCTATTACAGCAACGTCCTTACCGCCAACAGCCCACAAGGCAGTGAAAGACCTGCTGTGTTTCCTGAGAAAGACGGGCTTGTGTGAACACCTCTGACATGCGGTAGAGTTCTATACGCTGCAGTGAAATTACTGTCAGTCTCTCCTTTTTTCCCTCTCTTGCATTTTTCTCATATTTCTTGCCCCCTTCCCTAATCCCACACTGTGGGGTAGCCAACCGGATGTCTTTCTGAATAACCTCTCTGCCTTCTCTCCTTTGTTGCTTCCTCGCTACGGAAGATAAAGATATTTCCTAGTATACACAACAACTACTGATTTTTCCGTTATGACGAAAGTTTATAGTGAAACTTGCTTCATCCAGTAGAACTTTGATATGATAGTCCCGTAAAACCTTTTACTGCATGCATGTTGACAATGCATGCCTTATAACAAAAAAAAATAAGCATTCGGTCTACTAACCAGTCCATAGAACTTTTACGTCAGTTATGATTATTAAAAAATATTCTAAGCACATTATATATCAAAGACATACACCATTCTACTGAAATACCGATTCAGCTAGCATGATATACGTTTCCTTTAATAAATGTTTTGCAATATTCTCCCACTATTTCTAAAAACGCATCCCAACCTAATACTGAAAGGCAGTGTAGTGAAATGGCTACAGGGCTGCCGCTTGCGTGTGAGAATGCACACTTCCTCGAGTAATGTGCGCGCAATCTATATGCATCTAGTGGCCCACCTGGGTACATGGGTAGTTCAAGTCCAACTTATTCCCGTTGACTGGTTCAGCATACTCCCCCATAAGCGAAATTATAATCCGAAACTTCTTGGGAAGCTTAATTGAGTTACTACTACAAAACCACAATTTTGTGTTGCATATATATTATTTCCAATATTTATCTGTGCAAAAGATCACTATGTTTTCCGCATCAGCTACTAACTCATTGCTTAATATAGAGGAGTGGTGGACGATAGAAAAGCATTATGCCCAAGAAGGTCATTAAAAAGTGCCAACAAAAAAGTGATAAGGAATGCGTTATGGAAGATAAATTACAAAAAGCAGGTTTCCAGAAGCCATCACTAACAATCAGAGGCCCGAAAAGTATCTATAACAAAGTGTGTAAGCTTTGAGCCCGAAAAACCCAATATTAGCATGCTCAAGAAGAAGAAAAAAAAAACAAAGGACTCACGTGATGCAACAGGCAAACATTGGCTGCAATGACAACGTGTGGCGCTGACTGACGCTCCCGCTTTTAATGCACATATATTCCCCTCAAGGTAGACGGGGTGACCGCCACTGACACTCAGTGTTAGCGCATAGGACGCGCCTTTCAAAGGTCGCAGGTTCAGCTTTCGCCGGTGGCAAGTTATCTTTTCATGCAATTCATTTATTCACATTTACTTCAGAGTTACGTCTAATAAAATCCCCTATACTTCTCTTGGCATCATTGTCTGCGAGTTCTCGTTTATATAGTGCCCAACAAAGAAAAAAGGAGCCCTTAAATTGGCACTTCTTTTCTTTACTGTATCCAACGCTTCACAATGTCAAACCCAAGCAAACTGTTTTCGGAAACCATGGAAGTACTTACCTGAAATGTTGAGCGCGAAAAAAAGAGACAAAAAAACGAGAGGACAGGACGGGCGCAGTGCGAAATAACTGTACTAACGACGTGTATAAAGTTTAGTATAGAGGCACTACCACGAGTTTCACTGAGAATCTACACCCAAACTGTCGCCAATTTCAAGAAATTTCTGCGCACAATTTCTGATCAATGTCTGACATATTCTTGATCGGTTACCAACAATGAGCTGGACTAGTTAGCTAACACATTCGCTTTAGGATGGACTTGGACAGCGTTCCGGATTTTTCGATGGCATGTTTTCGGAAAATTTATCTCTGTTATGAGTCGTTCAGAAATGCTTAGTTGTGTGTCGATTGTCCACAATCACACTGCCGGGGTGAAGTACCCATGATGTCTACATCCAACAGCTACACATACCTGAGTATTATTTAAATGTCTGTCCCATCAGTTGGTGTCATCTTAGCGCAGCATTCCCCACAGACTGTGCTTGACTATACCTTAGAAACCACAGGGAGACTCATGGTCTTATATATTAGACGTAGGTATTTAGTTCTAAATACCAAACACCAACATGCAATGCACAAGCTCTCAAGTATCAGTGCATAATAAACGCACAGGTAGTTTTTTGAAAACGCACATCGATTACGTGCAAGACCGACTCGCATTACAGAGTCATTAACCACTTTCAGTATTGCCTGCCACTCGTTGAAGCACATAAATAAATAAACAAACGAAATGTGATTTCTCGCATGTTAGCAAGTTTCTTGCCAGGTGCAACGTCATCGCTTCACCACTTGCAGCAGATTATGCCGTAATCAGCCTTCGTCATGGCAGCGAGACGCCTCACTGCATTGACATTTCGTCACGCTTAGCAATTCAATTTAATCTCCTCATTTCGCCCTCTTGGTAGTTGGACGCACGTGCGGTGTTGCGCGCCGTTATTGTTGCTAAAGATAGCACTGCCCACTCATCGAGGCGGAGCTACTAGGTGCAGCCATCTGGAGCGCTACTTCCGCTTTTAAACGGAAGTGAGCTCATTCGGTTCCGGACCATTAAGTATAGGAGCCAGCTTCGCCATTTTCGACACTGTTGAAAGTAAGCTAAAGTAGGTCAATCACTGGTTTGCGTTAGCAAGGTCCACATTTTTAAAAATGTAAAGCGAATATTCGTCTGAGCCTAAAGGACTTTGTTCACTAATATGTCTGTTAACTCAGCTCTACCAATAAGGAGTTTATTGTTAAATGTCTTCAATTTCTGCCTTATGTTATGTACGTAGCCTCCTTAATTGATTGATATGTGGGGTCTAACACCCCAAGATCACCATACTTGACTTTCAAAAAGCTTTTGATGAAGTACCTCACCAATTACTCCTCCTGAAATCTAGTGCCTTAAACATTGACCCGAACATTCTTAAATGGATTGAATGCTTTCTGACTAATCGCACTCAGTTTGTAACAACTAATGGCTATAACTCACCTCTTTCTAAAGTAAGATCCGGCGTACCCCAAGGTTCCGTATTAGGCCCTTTACTCTTTCTTATATATATTAATGATCTCCCAGACAGCATTAACTCCGCTATAAGGTTATTTGCAGATGATTGTGTAATTTACCGCGAAATAAACAATGAATATGATAACCAACTTCTACAGTCAGACCTTGACACTGTCTCAACCTGGTGCAATAAATGGCTTATGACTCTCAACTCTAACAAATCTAAATGCATGTCAATAACCCGGCGATCTATTTCTCCCCCCTGTACCTACAGAATTAACGCCGTTCCCCTCCAGCATGTCTCTTCATATAAGTACCTCGGCGTTTACATTACCAACAACCTATCTTGGCACACGCATGTTACCTACATCTGTAATAACGCTAACCGAACGCTAGGATACTTACGCCGCAACTTTTCTCGCGCTCCGCTGTCCCTCGAAATTCTATTATACCGATCACTAATTCGCCCAAAGCTTGAGTACGCGTCCGCTATATGGGATCCCGTGCAGCAAAATTTAATTAACGCGTTAGAATCTGTTCAGAACCACTCAGTTCGGTTCATTTGTTCTAATTATTCCCGTACTGCTAGCATATCAGAAATGAAATCTAACCTTGACCTACCCAATTTAACTGTCCGGAGGAAACTGGCGCGACTGCATTTTTTTCATAAGATATTTTTTCACAATCCATCAATGAAGCGAGACCTCATTTCACAACCATCATACCACTCATCGCGCATTGATCATCAGCATAAGGTTGCCATTCCGTTTTGCCGCACCAAATTCTTTTCAGCAGCCTTCTTACCGAAAACAGCCGCCGATTGGAACCACCTTCCCTCTTCCGTTGTATCAATAACAGACCCTTTGTTATTCAAGACTGCAATTTCTCAGCAATGCTTGTAACTATACGCAGTTTCCATTATCTATCTTTGTCTTGTATGTGCTTGAAGTCTTATACATTTTTAGTTGACTTCTGTTGCCTTCCCGATTTGCGCATCTGATACTTGTTTCTTTATTTTGTCTTTTTTTCTTGTGTGTTATATATGTTGTACCCACCCCCTCTGTAATGCCCTACGGGCCCTGAGAGGTTCTAATAAATAAATAAATATGATTATGAGAGACGCCGTAGTGAAGGGCTCTAGATATTTCGACCACCTGGGGTTTTCCAACGTTCGCCTAAATCTGAGCACACGGGCTTACATTTCTGCCTCCATCGAAAATGCAGCCGCCGCAGCCGGAATTTGATCCCACGACCTGCGGGTCAGCAGCCGAGTACCTTAGCCACTGGACTACCACGGCAAGGCCATGTCGCCTTCTTAAAAGATACATTCAGTAAAAGAGGGATGTGATCAGCTGGAGGGCGCGTCGGCCCCATCTGTAAAAGCATTGATCCGATGCTTTTAACAGAGCACTGCAGAAAAAAATTATGCATAAACGAAGAACTAACAACACCAAAGTGAGAAGTACTGTTATCGGTCTCGTGCTGTTGTCTTTTTCCTATAAGGCGGCCATGTAAAGGATACCCGAGCTATCTTGAGCCAGAGTTTGAAAACATACCGACACACGCAATGACGACGCTATCATATGCACGTTGCTGATTGTTGCCAGGATATATTTCAATGTTATTTGTTCTGTAATTATTTGCTAATTAGGTGAATTTTATATGTCTTTCAGCAATGAGAATGGGTTGGACATTGCAATGAGAATCTTGTTCATCGTTTCGCAAAACGCCTGATTAGACAGTTTGAAACCTTATATCTGTTAACTTATAGTGTTTTCCTACAAACTCTAAATGCCAACGAAATTAAAAAAAAAAATACCACGTTACAAGCCCGCTCGAGCGCCAGTGCGTATGATGATTCTAGTGCTCTGTAACGTTTCGCGTACGAACGACCATAGAATTTGCCTGAATGTTCTGTCTCTACAGTGCCGCAACGATGATGATGGCTTTGTGAAGAACACGTTTCGCTATCGGCCACAAAAGCGATAACCACTGTTACTACTACTGTCATGATCCGGTGCGATGGAAGCGTATCGTTCGTACGCGGAACGTTGGAGAGCACTATAATCACGGCGCGTGTAGGTGCACCAGGGCATTTGTCACGTGCAATTTTTTTCTATTTCGCGGGCATCTTAGTTAGCAGGAAAACACTTATAACTATAAGATATAAAGTCCCAAATTGTCTAATCGAACGTTTTGTAAACCGATCTACAACTTTTTAATTAAAACTTTTTATCCCTTTTTGTTACTTCAGAAGTTAGTTATTTTATTTAAACATAATTAATGACGTAGCCCATAAGATTTGTGAGACACAGGACAAGGAAAAGGAAAAATTGGAGTGCTTACATTTGTCTCTTCCATTATCCTATCTTTCACATCTTGCGTGCTACGTCATTACTTAAGTCTTACCAACATGCCCAACTTCATACTCTAGTTAAATACACAATTGTTCAGAACAAGATATAGTCTCATTTACTCCAGACAACGGTCAGCAACATGCGTTTGGTCACGTCGAATTGGCGCTTGTCGGCATGTTTTTAAGCTCTGGCTAAAGACAGCAGGGTACCCTTTATATAGACAGCGTGTGTTAAGAAATGTGTGCAAGAGTCTAAAAAAAGAGCAATATTTGCCCTTTCAACCTCTAAGTAGTGCATTGTTTGTGGAAAATATCCAAAGAAAGCTAGAGACAAACAATTCATAAGCAGTAATTATTGAAAAAACAATAATTAAAGTTTTATTCACTCAAGACAGATGATGTGGATGAACCAGATACCTTTGAGCGAAAAGTTTCCGTGATTGCTTTGAAACTTGGCCTTCAACAATAACAAGCGGACCCCCCAATGACACTATTCATGTGTCGCTGAAATTGTGCTGTAACCAATATTTATATGCGGGCTGCATGAAAACAGTGATGATCAGAGGAGATATACTAGCCGACATCAGTAATAAGAAAGGCACAAAAAAATTGGCCCCATATCTGCATGTTAATCTGCAAATGTAGTCGAAAGACGATTGTCTTGCGTCTGCAGAGATCAAACAAAATGTTTATTTGATGTTCTGCGCAAGAAAATCGGTGAATAATATTCTGGAGGCGCTGCGTTACAGTGCCTCGAGCGTGCAGCGGAGGCGAGCGAGTGCACCAAGCCATTTCACACGGGAGACGTGAGCTATATCTGGCAGTTATCTTGGAAAACGAAACGCACGGCTCTTAGACGGGCGTGCGCGCCCGTCTAAGGGATGATAAGGCGTAGAACGCAAGGCTACGAATAGGTGCCACCAACGTGTCGTCTTAGCCAAGCGTCGGAAACGTTTCCCTATTCGTGCCAGCGTTACGTGGTCAGCGCCGTGTGATAAACGCTACGGCCCTTAGAATAACCTATGTATGCCTTTTCTAGTAAAAGACGCACATACAGAATACATACGTGTTGTTATGGTGCGTCAGATATGCGCGATAACTGATTTTTATTTGACAATCGCACAAGTATGAACGCTGAATCATGAGCAGCATTGATGGGCACTGCGGATGGGGTCGTGCCGTTTGGGATATCCGCTGCTGCTGTTTTCAATGCCGGGTACCGGTAATGGTATACAAATAGACAAAGGGACAGACAGACAGACAGACAGACAGACAGACAGACAGACAGACAGACAGACCAAAGTTTTTGCGTCGAAGGTCCACAAAAATACAATCAACTGCCGATATTCTAGACATGCTTGAGTATTCTGACGCTTGCACGACGCCCCGCAAGCTACACAAAGTCAGTGTATCAATACATATCTACTATCAGAAGCTGATAGTTTCGGATGCGTGATTTTTTTCACGAAAGAGCTATATGCCGGGGTCCACCACGGCTCCATTGACGTATTATTATGATGTATATCAAGTTTTAAAACGTAAACCAACAGACTTCAAAGAAGAAACGAGAAGCAAACGTTCTTCAGTTGGGCATCCAAACAGTGACCTTGCTTTCCTCAGCGTGGCACACTAACCGCTACGCCCGAGAGCAAACCTTCTCTTACTTGTAAAGACAAGCCATCTTTATACACCACGTACAGCTGGCAGTCCACAGAGCTGAGAAACTTCAACTTGATTTTATAATTAGTAGCAAGATGGCATGACGGCCGTGCGCGTGCTTGCTCCTAAGGTTGTTGTACAACGCGTTACCCTACACGTCACTATGCACGCGCTCCTCTACACGGCGTGTTCAAAGTGCGTGTAGATGGGTATGTCATTTTAATCGTTCATGTAAACTGGGAAATTTTCTTGAGACGATTCTAACCTCGTTCACGGCGTTGGTAGGGCTCCCTAGTTGCTGAACAACGCATGAAGCATTGTAAAGTCATCGTCACTGAGATAACTAAACGGGGTAATACCTGTTTAAAATAAATAACTCTAGAAAAAATCTATAAAGTGACCGACGTTACAAATCAATCATGTAGTAATCGAGTCCCATGAAGCATTAGCCTCAAGATAACAAAAAACTTAACTTAGAGCGTTGATTCGGGGCAAAGGGCGGAATAATAAACATTCTGTGACGATTTTGAGCAGTTTCGTTGTGTTTAAGATTTCGGAGTATTTTATGGTGTATAACTTGGTAGAGACAGTCGATGGTTCGAAGAAGCAGCGTCCGATCCGGAAGAAGCATGAATGGAAATGCAAAAAGTTTAAAAGATTAAAAATCGACACGTTCACTACCATAGGGTAGTGTTGTTCACCGTAAAGCGGCCCAGCGAGGCGGGCTTGTGTCCTATTTACAACGCTGCCAGAACACCTAGGGTACACTTGATGTAGAGAAACGTCAGTCGCTCGTGAGAGCATCGGACTTCGAGTGATGAGAGGTCATCATGTCTGCACAACTCGCATGGTGAATGGCACTGGTGGTACTTGTGAAAAAAGAACATCGAAGTAATTGCTGCAACTGAAGGGCAAAAAGTAGATAGTGGGCAAAGAAAATGACGAGCGCCAACTGCCTGCTATCAATCATTGAAAGTACACCAGAAAATATGTGCCGGTCATGCGACATCATCCCAATATGAACACAACCAACTAAAAACCAGGCAGCCGTGAAATTACGTATAAAAATAACGTGAAGGTAAATTTATATAACCAAGTTCTCTTTTTCTGTAAGTGCGATGGACGGCTTGCTGACGCAGCTTCAATCTTCTATCGCCCCATCCTCGATGATGAGCACAGTGCATTCGTTCGACAGTAGAGAGCACTATTGTTTCGCCAATTAACGGCATGCAATTTTATACAGTTGAGCAAGTTGTTAAGAAACCATCGTAGTTTTTTTCTCTTTCATAGCTTACAAGTTACTTACCCGCTATAGCTTACCCGTTCATCGTGTCGCCTCTTCAACTCCCTATGTTTACAGCGCTTACATGGTTCAACTAACGCTTTCAATAAATCATTTTCACTTACTGCCATTGAAGACTTGAATAACCTGCCTGAATCCATAGTGCACGAACAAAACCCCTTAAAATTTAAACAGCTAATCACAAATCACTTGATATGTTAGTTAATTTACAATTGTTGCCGTTTTCTTCCACGTATATATAAATTTTCCTTCTGTTTAAATTGTTTTTTATCATGTAGTTCACTTTCGATTATGCTTTGTACCATTGACAATCATGCATCTGTTGAATTGTGTTTTTGCCTCCCCCTTATGTAATACCCCGCAAGGGGCCTTTAAGGGTTCAATAAATGATGACGATGAAGTAAAAGCACATTGAACACAATAAAACAGTAAGAAAAGGTGGCTTAGGTTGCTTCTTTTATTCCCTTTGAAAAAAAAAGGTTGACATTTAAAGATTGCATTTTCCGTGCAAATAAGCGCGTTGAGAAAGCTAAGATATATATTGTAACGCGGACTGAAAGAGCGAGGAAGAAGAAGAGATCAGACGCGCTCGAGCGATGGTGATTCGGCAGTGACGGTAGAGCGCTGACATTTTTCATTGTAAATAAACCCATCACATCCGTAACAGCTTTGGTGGAGTGGTGCTGGGTGACTTGCCATCCTGGACCCCACAGCAGAAGTTCTTTGAAGAAGCAGACGCTTAGCTGGCCTACCCCCGGACAACATCAGCATGAACGACGACACAGCGATCCCATCGACGTCCTACGCTGCTGCATCCACCAGTGCCACCGACACGGCACAAGGTGGCCGTCGACCTCGACAACCAGACTACTGGGCACCTGAGCCACGAATTTTCTCAGGTAAAACTGACGAAGACGTGGACGCTTGGCTAAAACACTTCGACAGAGTGAGCCGCGACTACGAATGGGGCGCATCGGCGAAGCTCGTCAACGTAGTATTCTTCCTTGCCGGGACCACTTTGCTTTGGTTTGAGAACCATGAACATGTCCTCCCCACTTGGGATATATTTGTTAAGGAACTGAAGGCCTGCTTTGGGGACACGAGTTCCATGAAAAAGAAAGCTGAGCGAACGCTGTCACGTATGGCTCAGTTGCCCGGTGAGACGTGCACAACCTACATTGAAGAAGTGTTGAAGCTTTGCGGGATTGTCAACGCAAATATGTCTGACGAAGACAAAGTCGGTCATTTGTTAAAAGGCATCGCCGAGGACATGTACAATTTTTTGATAACAAAAGAAAATTTTAACACTCCTTCGATTTGCAGGCAGCAGTGTCGCGCATTCGAGGCGTTGAAGACCCGAAGAATTTTACTCAAGTTCGGGCGCTTGGACAATGTTCCCACTGTCGCAAGTATGGACGTCGCCACCTGCGAAGACATTTCCTTCCTCGTACGTCGGGTAGTTAGAGATGAGCTCGTACGACTTCAAGCAGGTGGCGTTCACCACCAATGCTCGTTCGCCGCGTGCCCCGAACCACCTCCCTACTGGATGTGAGAACGTCACGTCGAAAACCGACCACGCACAGAAACTGCAGATTTTACCCCGCGGCTTCCGTTTTCTTCGACGGGTCGTGGCTACCACCGGATGTCATCATCTCGACGTGCCGCTGCGGACCTCCGACCGTCGTCAACCAGGCCTCTACCAGAAGATTACTATGCGTCATCAAAAAATGTTCCTGCGGAGCACGACCCGTCTCCGCGTACTTCTGCCAACTCTGCTCCTGCTAATGTAAGTCGACAAGTCCCCGTTTGCTACACATGTGGTCTCTCAGGGCATATTTCGTGCTTCTGTTCTAGACGGCCGCATGCACCGCCACGTTTTTTGACGTATCCGGCTCGTATGTACGAAACGCCTGTGTCGCCACGTTTTTCGACGCACCCGCCTCGTATGCACGAAACCTGGACCTCTCACTCGGCCGGCCACAGTCACCAACAGCAATGGCCTAACGAATTTCGCAGCGAGTCCCCCGCCTCCGAGAGAAGCCTGACGCCGCCTCCGACACGATCCCGCCGGTCGCCGTCTCGGCATCGTCGGTCACCTTCCCCGCATCAGCTGGGAAACTAACTGGTGCGACCGATGGAGGTGTGGTCGCGGGATGGTCAGTTTCGCCAATTCCCCCTTCCGCTGTGATGTTGATGAACAAAGTGCGCGTGTGTATAGACGGTGAATATACTATTGCTCTTGTAGACACTGGTGCTGCTGTTTCGGTTATGAGCCTTCGTTTCAAACATCGTTTTTTGGGTCACAAAGTTATGTTCGCGTGAAATCGTAAAAAACTTTTCGTGGAGTTGGAGGCGAAGCGTTATGCCCTGTTGGTATTTGTTCAGTTGTACTCACGATTGGTGGACAAAATTTCCGAGTTGAATTCAATGTACTGGCTCGCGCAACTCATAACATCATTTTAGCGATAGACCTCCTTCATGAAATCGGCGCTACGCTTGACTGTGGAACTGGAAAGGTTCTTCTACAAAGTACGTTGCCCGCTGCAATAGTTGACGATTTTCCGACTCTGCCCATCGATTCTCTTTCGTTGTCTGAAGATGTGACGATCCCTGGTCGGACAGCAGTGTGTGTACCCGTATGCTCTTCTCATGTCCGCTCAGGACCCTGCACTGGACTTGTGGAGCCTGATCATGCAAATGCCACCAAGAAAAATGTGCTGGTCCCACGGTCTGTCCTTACAGCCATCGACGGACATGCGTGCTTGTGGGCGCTCAACGCAGCCTCAGAGCCTGTTGTTCTACCAGCCGGATTCAAACTGGGAACGTTCGAGGAGCAGGCCACAATTGACGTCAGAATGATCTCAGAGTCTCCAGCCATCAGTCAGACTGCGCCCAACTACTCAGCCGAGATTAAACGTATGATAAATAAGTCGTTGCCTTCTTCCGACCAGAATGTCCTTGAGGAGGTACTTACACGCTACGCGGGAGTCTTTGATTTCGCTCAATACAAGCGTTGTTCCATGTCGCCCGAATCCCGTATGCACCACTGCATCAACACGGGAGATGCTACACCGATACGCCAGAAACCCTATCGCGTATCCCCGTCAGAGAGGCAAGTGATCACCGATCAGGTCAACGACATGCTGCAGAAAGGCGTTATTCAAGAGTCAAGCAGTCCCTGGGCAGCAGCTCGTGTTATATTGGTAAAAAAATGACAACTCTTGGTGATTTTGTGTAGACTACCGCCGTCTCAACGCCGTCACAAAGAAAGACGTGTATCCGCTACCACGCATCGACGATGCTGTTGATTGTCTGCACTCGGCCGCATACTGCTAGTACATCGACCTAAGGTCTGGATACTGGCAAATACCAATGCATCCGTCTGACAAAGAGAAGACTGCTTTTGTCACGCCTGATGGATTATTTGAATTCAACGTTATGCCGTTTGGCTTATGCAATGCCCCAGCTACCTTCGAGCGATTCATGGACTCCATACTTCGTGGTCTCAAATGGGAGATATGTATGTGTTATCTCGATGATGTAATTATTTTTGGCAAGACATTCCACGAGCACAACCATCGGCTTAGCGTTGTTCTAGATTGCGTCCAACAAGCTGGTCTCGTTTTAAGCGCAAAGAAGTGTCATTTTGGTGAGCGTCAAGCCCTTGTGCTTGGATATCTAGTCGACAGGAACGGTATACGACCAGACCCGCACAAAATTAGTGCTGTCCGAGACTTCAAGCAACCGACGTCTTTGAAGGATCTCCGTAGCTTCGTGGGCCTGTGCTCTTATTTTCGTCGGTTTATCAAAGACTTCGCCCAGCTTGCTCATCCCCTGACAGAGTTGCTCCGCCAAAACACCCCATTACGGTGGACCATTGAGTGTGAGGCTGCTTTCGAGCAGCTCAAGTATTTGCTTACTTCCGGGCCCCTCTGCGCCATTTCGACTCGGAGGCACTCACGGAACTGCATACAGATGCTAGTGGTATCGGTGTTGGTGCCGTGCTAGTTCAATATTACGACAGCCGGCAGCACGTCGTGGCGTATGCAAATCGTACTTTGACTAAGGCGGAGAAGAATTATACGGTCACTAAACTGGAGTGTCTTGCAGTTGTTTTCGCCGTCCAAAAGTTCAGACCTTATTTGTAAGGCCGGCAGTTCAAGATTGTCACAGATCATCATTCGCTTTGTTGGCTTGTCAGACTACGTGACCCAGCTGGTCGGTTGGCTGGCTGGGCCTTACGGCTTCAAGAATATAGTTATTCTATGACCTACAATAGCGGTCGATGTTACGCAGACGCCGACTGCTTATCTCGTCTTCCATCTCCGACTGTGGATGCTGATGATGATGATTTCGACAACTACCTGACCGCAATCTCATCCAACTTCCCAAATTTGTATGTCTTCCGTCACGAGCGACAGCGTGACCCTTCGCTGAAACCAATGATTGATGTGGCTCGTAGCTCTAAACGCGCCACGCCATTCGTGGCGCTGTTACGGATGTGATGGGTTTATTTACAATAAAAAATGTCAGCGCTCTACCGTCACTGCCCAATCACCATCGCTCGAGGGCGTCTGATTTCTTCTTTCTCGCTCTTTCAGTCCGCGTTACAATATGTTGGCAAGAGGATGTGCGGTCAAGCCTGTCGTGTAAATTACTGGCCTCATTTGTAAGTCATCAATGTTCTGACCCGTGGTATATTTAAACAAAATTAACACAGCTTGCACCTCTGATTAAGTAGCAGGTTTCAGGTAAACATTTCTGATGACGAAATGGGTAGAATAAGAGTGCTGACCACTGGTATTTAAATTCACGAACAAGCCATTAACCACTTCAGCCAAATCATCGCCGTACAAAACCCGATTGTTTATTGTTATCGTGGCGACGTCTTCATCGAGACTAGAACGATTTAGGAGCACATTACTTTCTTCAACAGAATTTTGTAGTTAGGATTATGGTGATCAATACAAAAACTACGCATTTCCTTAGCATTACGAAGAATGAAGTTCTTCAAGTCCCATGTTGCTAGAACGTCTCCCAACCTTCAGGGTTACGTGTACTTAAATTACGTGTACTTAAGAAAATTATGAACCTGTGTTTTTTCTTGATTAATTTGAAGCAGTGATTCTTGATCCAAACTCAACAAGATTGATTCAGTTTTTTTTTCATTTTGATGACGGAAAACCATTTATGATATATTTTTGAGAATAAATTAATGAATGAACCGTATGCTTCGTCAGATTTTGTGGCGTCATACACAGAATGTCAGTTAACACTTTTTTTTAGTTCAGCACAAAAAATGTTGAAGAATATCAGGTGTCATGTTTTCTATTTTTGAACTACGAGGTGTAGTTCTGTTAACCTTCTTGTCATAACACTTACAAAATAAACGTATAGCCAAATTGTCGCTACCAGATTATGCAAGAACTCTGTTTACGGCATGACTAGGAGGGAGGTTTTTATGAACAAGTCTATTACGCTGCTTGTGGGCAGGGTGATACTTGTCGGCGTCTTAGTGACGTTATTAAATCCTTGATACTAAGACAGTATAAATTTATGCAGCACAGACGATTTTGCCATATCACCAATTCAGTGTTCACCTGAAATAAGAGTTTGATAGTTCTATTTTCATGATCAGTAACGCTTGAAAATATTCCATGAAACAAGACATGTTATCGTCTCGTGGGCGATATACTGATGAATGAATGACTAAATAACTTATTGCAAAAAGGCAGTTCAAGAGAGGACAGGGCAGGTCCCTATTCCGGGACTCCAATGAATAGCGCTGCGATTCCCCCACTACACGGGTCTCCACAAGTTCTTGAGAACTTGTTTTTACAAAGCCTCCTCCAAGCCGTTCCTCGTTGGCTGCGTAGTTTTCGCTATGCTTCTATTAGACCGACAGGTCCCATTGACGTAAAGCAGGTCAACGTGGCTGCCATAGAATTTACACACTGAACGAAATTGTTCAGTGTCTATTTAAACAATGAATTGTAGTTTAGACGTGACAGCAACAATTTCAACATGAGACGAAGCGAAATAGAAGTGAGGAATGTTCCTACACTGAATACCTTTTTTTTACAAGCATTGAAAAACCACCTCCTCGTTGGCCAATTTAATTTACAAAAGCTTCTTGAGTAATTCATTTCTACGATGAAATGACAATACTTTGAAACTTGAAGCAAATCTCTGTTAGCGTTATGATATTGACACAAAATTTAAAGCGCTCCATGAGAAGATGCAACTGCTCTAATTTGTTTCGCTCAGACTGCATGTTTGGATGAAAACACTTCAGCCTTTTTATATTATGAGAGGCATATGTGCGATTCTCATCGACAAAGTCTAACGCCATTCTCAATTTGTGTTCCTTAAGCACGCCTAACCTTATTCATTGGATCTTTTCTAGGTTATGAGAGGTGTGCATAATTATGACATGTCACTGAGCAACTTTACGTGCGGGAATTTTTCATCTACACAAACTTTCGCCCTGAAAAATCTTTCTTTTCACTGTAACTCCGTACAACTGTAGTTTTACTCTGTTAGAGTCACGTGGGCCTAAAATAACCAAACGTGATGTCAGAAATGGAAAGTGGGCCTCATAATCGTGAAATCTCCCCAAGCAGGCTCACGCAGACTCAATATCACTCAACTACTGCAAAGTGAGACTCAACAAGACGCAAAAGGACTCACATCTTAACTAACACGCACGGTTTTGTTTTGGTTCGAGCGAATCAACTAAAGGAAAATTTGGTAATTCACAATTTCCAAAATATATATGTGAACAGTCATTGAAAGAATATCGGTTAATTGTAAACATGTTGCGGAGGAATGGCTGCTGACTGAATGAAGGCCAGTGGCTGTCTGGTTAAGCTTCAGTAGGAGCAAAAAAAGAATAATTGTGTTACTCTTGTTCGCACACATGTCGGGTCACTAAACTCACCACCTACTCATTGGCCCGCAAATGCATTCATGAGTCGACTCACTTCGTCTAACTCAGACTCAGGTCGGTTCACAATTATGAGTGCGTTCACGTCACTTTCAGTCCAAGCGAGTCCGGTAGAGAAAACTTTCAGTGAGCCTAAGTTCGACTGAGTGCGGTTGCTGAAGATTTCGGTGAGCCTGTGCCCGAGTGAGCTGTAAGCGAGAAATGTAAACCTTGGATGAGTCTGAGTGAGGTCCGCTTTTTTATGAGCCACAATGGCTCTTTGCAGTGCACAACCCCTGTGTAAGCGTTTTCTTTCTCTTTTTTTACAAGACAGTTTCAAGCTTTCAAGCACTGACGTGGCACTGTGGCGGAACACCTGATGGACCAAAAGGCCTGAGTACAATTCTAACCCGGTCCCATGACTTGTACTATTTCGCATTATTTGACTTCTTTGGGGCACGGGCAACGCTGAGTTGGTATTGCGACCGAGCCGCTGAAGAACGACGTCGACAGTGACAGCAAAACTTCTTCAACTAGAGGTCTTTAAAGCTACTGCGTTAAAATGTGGCATTCGCTTTACCACCGTGAGCTATTAGGCTTTTCAGTTAGAATCACCACAGTGATGTGCTCATGGATTTTGTTCATCAGCGCGTGTAATCCAGAAACTTTTCTTGCAGTAGGAGGGACTTTTTGCAGCATCTAGAGGTAAGCAAAGTTGATGCTTAACACGGAAAAACAAAAAAAAAAAACGTCACTGAAGTCGGCATTGCACCACTTCCACCATTCGGAGGCGCCCAAATTTCTTGTCATGCTTTTACTGTCTCGCAAGCAGAAAAATGCCTTCGTGAGTCGACTCTGTCTGTTACGCAGCGTTGCATTCGCAAAAAGAAAAATGCTGGGGCTTCCCCCCCATTTCGGGCGGAGGGGGGGGGGGGGTCATTCGTGGAAAGAAGCAGCGCGCCTTTCTAGGCGGTGACCTACATCGGGGCCTTCTCCTTCTCCTCGGAGGGCGTCTATAAAGTCTTGCACAGCCGACCGCGGAGAAAGAGCTAGTGGTGCGTCTCCTGCTGCTGCGGCCACCGTCCCATTTCCAAGAGCTGCCGCTGGACGGAAGAGCCGCCACTCGCTTTTACACGACGCGACTGGTTACTGCCTAGCTTCATCGTGCACTGAGTGGAACAACGCACTAGGCTTCGAATGAAGCAGCAGCTGGTGTTATCTAGCATTTGTAGATGAAGGGCACCGGCGTCCTGGACTGCTACAACAACCCTTGTGTTTGTGTCACACGGGCAATTCAGAAACCCGTGAGAGTGTGAAATCTCAAACAACTGGAAAACTTTTACGCCGTCCTCCACAACGATTATTTTCAACCCTGAGCAAGTGAAGATCTGCCGTGCCGACGAGCCTCAAGTTGCGTTCTTTTGTAGCAAGACGAGAAGCAACCAGGTTGGATATTTGCTAGCTCATACGGACGCATAACAAGGCAAGTAATAATTTCTATACTCCGTTCACATTAATGAATGTATTATAAGAAAGCAGGAGCGAGGAGAGACCTTAAAATGCGCGCACGTCATTACCGCACAACGGTAGTGAATGCAGACGGATGCATACGTGCCATGGTGTATTTTGTTCAGTCAATACTGATTGGGCAAAAGTTGAAGACAATCAATGAGCCGTCAATTATGACAAGAACATTCGAGTACGCCAAGCAGGCAGTAGACAAATATCCCCACGTATCGATAGCTGGGTGAACACAGGGGAAACCCCGAGTGAAAAAAACTGCGAATTGAGTAAACCAACACAGGTTTGACGCGGGTGAACCTGACAGTCGCATTGACAATAGTGACAGGACACTACCGCAACCTCTTTCGAGCCGTTATTATTGCCTTAATGAAACTGAAGCTCGCTAGCATTCACCTATTTGCTTCTTTTCTTAAAAAAACAAAACAAGAACGCATCGAAAGCAACTGCACCCTTTTTCGAGTACTCCTATAGACAGCCTCTTGGAGTATACAGGGCTGTCTTTCGACATCCTAATGAACGAAATAGCGGAACTTACGATCACCGTCACCTGAGATGACATGCCACACCTGACGACACATCAGTGTCTAAACTTGAATGGAAGGTTTCTGTGTGGTGTACAATTCATATCGTTACTTTGCCAGTGTTATTACTTGTTCCTGGGAGAGGAGAGTCACTTAATCGGTGCCGCTTTTCACTGTTTTCTCACCCTCACTATTCTCATGGAGAGACAGTGCCCGACAATGACGCGCCGTTCTCCCCGATCTGAACGTTATGCGTGATGTTCCTGCTTTCTAAAAGAGATGAAAGTTGAAGGACGCTTGGGCATCGCTTCGAAGAGTAGAACACAATAGCTTTTACACGGCCATCGGCTTCTCGATTGCTATAGCCTACTCCGCTTCTCTGGAGATGCCTCAACCGAGGCGCCAGGAAAGGAAACTCTGTGCGCATTACGTCGACCGTATCAGTGAAGGGCCTATACGACACGTCGAGAAGGCAACATGCGAACGCATGTTAGAGCGCCTTCTATTGAGTGGACCTTTAAACTCCTACTTGCTGCTCGATTGTCGTGTGTCAAGATTCTGCCATCACGAAATATCACAGAAGGAGGCTGCTCCCACTGCAAGACATTTAAAGAGCCCTTTTGCAGCAAAAGCTGCAAGGAGATCCGAACACGGGTCGCGTGTGGCGCCGCAGTTGTCCGCCGCGCCCAGTGTCCGTAACCAGTATCACAATAAATATGAAAAAAAAACTCGGTAAATAATAAAACATGCAAGACCTAATGGAATCGGAACCCTGGTTCACTGTGTGCTAGCCCAGTATTCTACCACTGAGCTACGCCGGTTCGTCGAACTTGTTTTTAAACTGGTATTAGGAAGACTTGTTGTCGGAAAAGGAATCGCGTCATAATAAGTTATGAGGCATTTTAGAACATCAAAAAAATAACCAGGCATCCAAAAATTGAATTGCAAAAATAGTGAGTGATCCAATGCTCAAAAAATTGAGAAAACTTGTTCTTGATCACGTGTTAACAATGGCGCATTTGATGCGGACGCTGGTGACCTTAGACGGATGGCGCTCTCTCACAGAGGGGGATGGGCCAAGAACTGGGCGGCAGGATACCTAAATGAAAGTAAAATTAAAGCCAATCTTAAAAATTAGTTTAGAGAGAAATAAACAAAAATGATTGCTAAGCAAGTTGTCAAACCATGTCTTATTTCTGACAAAGATAGCTACGAATTATAAACGAAAGATCTGAAAAGGTTGGTGTTCGCAGCAGGGTAATCTTTTAAGTTGCATTGACGTAGTCATTCACAGCGAATCATATAGCCCTGTGACAGTAACCAAATGAAGTGCCGCCAAGTAATTAAAGTACTGATACATTTACTTCCATTCCTAACTTCTTTATTGGGGCTTCTAAAAACCTTTTCCTGTGATAAAAGTAACGACCACAGAATGAAAAAAAAAATGTTCAATTGTTCAATTTTGTTGCAAAAAAAGCACAGCTATAATTCTTCATCGTCGTCAGCCACTGCATGAATAAAAAATTGCACAAAATTCCAAGCAAGTGTGTAGCGGATACCACACTTCTGCGAAGAATGACGAAAGATAGCGTATAATAAATGCGGTCCTACTACACAATCATTACGATTATTTATGACTAAGTGGGCACCCACCAAGTGGCAAAAGTTAGCTAAAGAAAAGGCTCTCAAAGGCTGCTCTTGCAGTTCTCGCTGCGACTGTGCTGCACATTTCACGTTGGTCCGGCGGTTTTATTGTGCGTGTGTGCTTGTTCGTTTCGAGTGACTTTGAAAAGTGGCGTGGCGCTGAGGTAGAACCACTCTGAAGGCCTATTTTTACTCGGCCTGAAGTTTCCGTTATTGGTAATATTCGAGGCTTTCCCGAATATTCGCTAAAGACAACATTCAATTTTCGCGCACAACTAACGACGCCGATGTTGAATTTCTGCGAAACGAGGTCTTTAGTGATCTCGAGTAAAAATTTGTGATCGTGGAGTGTGGGGGGAACCTATTCAGGGTTTCATCTTTCCCATGGATTCTTTTCTGTTCCAATACTCCCTGTCTTTCTCTCAATTTATTCTTTCACTGCTCCAATTACAGGACTCTCATCCATGTGGAACTGACCAGAAGTTTCTATACTGATCTTTTTTAGGTTATGAAAACGCGATGCACAGTTGCACTTGTTTATCGATGATCAACGAGTGGATTGTTGATTGTACAGCGCTTCGTGCATGTGTATAGCTAACTACGAACGAACACAGCTCTACGAGCCCGTAGCATTTGCTGCTCCTAGGAACGCAAACCTGCCACAATGGCCGCACCAGGAGGACATCGTGAACCGGCGGCTCCGAAGCGCATTGCCGTGCGCATCGGCAGGACTGTTTTGTTGCTGCCGCGCTGCCGTCACATTCACGGTGCGGACTACTTAAGTTATTAACAATAACAGAGGACAATCCGGTAATTTGATGGTTTGACATTCATTGAAATGATGGAAAATGGCCATATGATTAGTTTGGGTTATTTATAAAACATGCCGACAGGCCACAGCTTGAGTTTCTTTCTGCAGTGAGTAAGGCTTAGGCACAAACTTGCGTTGATTGTATTTCGAACCAAAGAAGCTGTTTAGCGAATAATTTTTTCTGCAAAAACCTCGCTTGGGTAGACATGTTCGACTTCCTTCGTCGGGTGAAAGAAATTGTGATCATGATGCCAGCAATGAATCGGCCCGCGTGGCACTTTCTTCGTGCTTCTCTTCATCTTCTACTATACTCTCAGAACGAGTGCGCTCATTTGTCTGGCCCTGAATGCAAGAAGACCCGGATTTGCAAGAGAACGAGCACAAAGAGGCACAGTAAGATAAACAAAGGGAAATAAGGAACAGAAGAAAAAACGAAGATGCAGAGAAATAGGAAAGTAAATAGAAAAACGAAAAGGCAGGAGAGAAAAAAAACACCAGACCTGCACGAATGACCTGGCGTTTCAACAAATTCTATTGGTTCTCTTCTTGCCCCCACCTTTTTTTACATTGTCCCAAATTATATTTCACAGTCAAAACAAAGTAATCCTATTCCCCAAGCCTGGAAAATCTAAAGTTACTGACTTGCATCAGCCACCGGCATTTTGGCCGATCCCCCTTAGTGGGTGCAAGCCACGAAAGAAAGAATCAAGCAAGCAAGCAAGCGGAAGGCGTAGCATAGTAACAGCGAAAAGTATGAGAGCGGCCTTTCAGAGCCTTTTCTATACTCTCATTGAGTAACTGCTGCAATCACACTTGCTTGATGCCCACTACAGCAATAATTATAAAAATTTGAGGGTACTAGGCTGGCATTCTCTATACCATTTTTCGTCATTCTTCTGAGAAGCGTGGTATCCGCTAAAAACTTGCGGGGAATTCAGTGTCAAATGTTCATGCAGTGGCTGACGACGATAAGGAATTATGCCTGAAGTGGGCATGCGCCGCAGTTAATACGGGAACAAGAACAAGCTTTTGTGATGGGTTGGAGCATATGATGTCCCACTCGTTACGCTATTCGCATTTTGCGACGAAAGGTTGTTCTGTCACTGTTTTAAAACGCATTCTAAGTCATATTAGGCGATTGCTTCACCGACATCAAGCCTGCCTACGGCCAGTTTGACAACAAGTCACAAGCACTGGTGTATCTCAATGCTAGAATACTGGGCTGGTACCCAGCAGACCTGTGTTCCAGCCCCATTGTGTCATTGGTGCTAGGTTCTTTTTTTTTAGTTTAGCGCGATGGGGTCATAGATACCGGCGGCGGCGGACAGCTACAGCGATGCGCGAGACCCGAGTTGTGATCTCATAAGAGCCTTCGCTGTCATGGACCCTCAAAGTACAAAAAGCAACAAATTCTTATCTCTGATAAAGAGGGAACTATATATGTGAGGTGTCCTGTACAAAGTTGTAGTCACACTTTTGTGTTATGCAATTCATTTATGTGTGCCATAACACTCCTGTATATCACACGCGTGAGATTTTACCGTGCAGTGAATGCGTGTGTGGTGCCAAAGTCTTCGTCAGGCGACGTTTGTTTGACATTACTTTTGACCTCAAGCACTGTGTCGATCTCGTGTTGTTGCACAAATGAAGAAACGAATAAACACAGGAACAAAAAATGAGAAACAAATCACGAGAGATAAAGCGTGTAAACTCACAAGGAGCTGGAAAAGAGACAAAAAAGATGGAAAGAGGGAGGAAGAACAAGAAATATATTGCGGGCGACAGAGAGCAACAGTAATAGAAACGGATGGGAAGAACAGAGAGAAATGGGAAAAGAAAAATAAAAACCTATAAAGACAACGCGGATCTTTATACTTGGTACCAGATGCTGCCTTAATTTTCTTCAGAAAAACCGTGCTTTACACTGAACAAATTATCTGTATTTATATATGTAGAAGATCGAAAATTTCTAGAAACAGACACAAATGCAGTTTGAAAAAAATCATAAAAACCATGGCACCAAGTGTCACCTTCAAGTAGTTTAACCAACTGGCTCAAATATAGACTATTCGGTAAATGGCTGTTTTAATGTGAAAAACAAACCACAACACAAATCAGAACTTGCAATCTAGAACGAAACTTGAGAGAAATACACACCCTGGTGCTTGAATTTGTCCATGTTTCATTCTAATTTCATGGCCACGCAAACTTCTTGCAATAGTCGTCACAAGCAAAAAAAATGAAGCGAATCATGAACGGAAATAACTCTCAGCCACATTATTAAAGCTGTAATACCAAGCGCCTTGTATTTAAATAAATTCATCCCAAGTCGATCCGAAGTCTCTACTTTTTTGCAATGCCGTGATCTTTGACAAACTGCTCAAGAATCTGCCGCCCGCTTTGTTCAGCCACTACAGTGTCAATTTTCCTCAAGGTTTTGTAGTGGGAAACTCGGTTGCAGTATATAACTCACTGCTGAAGTAGTTATAGTCATGTTGCAACTATTGAATGTCATAACTCCTCCATGCTGCCATATCAAAACTACAGTTAAGGCTTTTTGTGAAGAATGTATAGGAAACAACCGTTGGAGATGAATTTTGTCAGCACATTATACGCTCAAGTGCAGCTGGGCACACGCTTGGATACATACGTACGTAGAAGGCATTAAAGCATTGAATACTTTTCTTTCAATTGAGATCATACTGACCTATATTCTCTGTTTTCAATGAAAGAATCAAACAACCCACTTGCATCGTAACGCCTGAGGACTGAAACTGATCCTGACTGGATAACAGATGCAGCGCTGAGAAACCTAGGTCCAGTGACCATAAATACTTTGTTAAATTTATTCAATGTTGCAAAGACACCAGGATACCTTCCATCATCTTTTAAAATTGCGCGAGTGGCTCCAATTCAAAGGGTGCGTTCATACTTTGCCTCGAAGAGAGTGAAATAGTACAAACTCTCCTGAAACTGGCTTGTTTCACCAACCCCAAGCCCCGCCGCGGTGGTCTAGTGGCTAAGGTACTCGGCTGCTGACCCGCAGGTCGCGGGTTCGATTCCCGGCTGCGGCGGCTGCATATCCGATGGAGGCGGAATTGTTGTAGGCCCGTGTACTCAGATTTGGGTGCACGTTAAAGAACCCCAGGTGGTCAAAATTTCCGGAGCCCTCCACTACGGCGTCTCTCATAATCAAATGGTGGTTTTGGGACGTTAAACCCCACAAATCAGTCAATCAATTCACCACCCCTAAGCAGCCGTGAAACCACGCCGCTCGGCCAGTACGCGAAAATCGGTCCGTGACAAATTTTTTCCGTCACGCGAAAGCGGATCTGGTTTTAGTTCCAGAACTTTGGCTGCGCTGGATCAAACCGCGTTATCTAACCAGCTGGCCGCCGATTCAGCATGAAGGCGAAGGCATCGGTGGTGGCTCGCTTCGGCTCAAACGGCAAACGACCCGTTCCGCACGACGAGGCTTCACGGTCTAAACGAGAACGCCTTCAACGAAAACCTGGTTAGGATTACGATCACCGGAAAGTATTGAAATATACAGTGCAGTAGCAGCGACTTGGCATGCCCCAGCATGTATCGCGTTTGTGTACAGTCAACTGAATCCGCCGCTGCCGCTGCCAGTGCGTTCGCTCGTGTCATTTCTGCTGGCTTATCTCCGAATAGAACTTTTGAAAAGGTTCACACTCATTTAAGGACGATCATCTTTCTTGGGTACTTCAACGCATTTTTTTGTCTGTGTGTACTCTTGTCTGTTTTTCCGCCTTAACGATACCCGAAACGGCACCAAGCGATAGTTCAAACGGCCAACCCCATTCGTAGCGTCCACCAAGTTTTCCCAAGTTTCAGCGTTGATACTTGTGCGATTGTAAACTAAAAAGCAATTATTGTGCATATCTGAGGCACCATAACAACACGCCAATATTTTGCATGTGTGGCTTTATACTAGAAAAAAACACACATAAGCAATTCTAAGGACTGTAATGTTTATCAGGCTGCCCTGACAGTGCAACGCGATGCTTAAAAAGACAAGGGCTAAGACAACGCTTTGCTAAGACGACACGGTGGTGGCATCTGCCCGTCGCTTTGCGTTCTACACCTAATCGCCTCCGATACAGGCGTGCCCCTTACTCCGCGGGCGCGCAGACCTTTCTTCGTTTCCGGAGATAACTGCCAGATGGCGCTCGTATCTATCGTGCGAGAGAGGCATTGAGAGAGGCAGCGAGCACAATAACAATCGAGGGTGAAGTTCCCGCTGGATAGAAACTTAGCAGGATGAGCATGATCTATAAAGGAAAGGGGGACAAAGCTGACATAAACAACTACCATCCTATAACAGTGACATCAGTGGTCTACAGGCTGGCGATGCAGATTATAAAGGAAAGACTGCAGGCGTGGATAGAGGATGAGGGGGTGCTGGGGGAACTGCAGAATGGGTTTATGAAACACAGGAGGTTGGAAGACAATCTGTTCTCACCGACGCAGTGCATCGAAATAGCAGAAAAGGAACACAGGCCCCTGTGGCCAGCATTTTTGGGTATCAAGGGAGCGTACGATAGCGTTGTTCAAGAGGAATTGTGGTGAATACTGGACACACTAGGCGTGGAACATGTAGTCACTAATATTTTAAAGGATGTCTATAAAGGAAACAAGGTAGTTATAAAGTGGGAAAACAGATATACAAGCCTGCAGAGGTAAAACGGGGGCTTAGGCAGGGGTGTCCCGGTCACCCTTATTATTCATGATGTACCTACAAGAATTAGAGGCAAAATTAGAGGGAAGTGGACTGGGCTTCAACCTCTCTTTAGTCAAACAAGGAAAAATTATTGATCAGGCGCTACCAGCATTAATGTACGCAGATGATATAGTGCTAATGGCCAACAACAAGGAAGATTTGCAGAGATTGATGGACATCTGCGGTAATGAGGGAGATAGGTTAGATTTTAGATTCAGTAAGGAAAAGTCAGCAGTCATGATTTTCAATGACAACGAAGGTAGTGAGCTTAGAATACAGGAGGTCACGCTAGAGATAACAGATAAATTCAAATATCTGGGCGTATGGATAAGCAATGGGACCGAGTATCTGAGGGAACACGAAATATACGTGACGACTAAAGGTAACAGGAATGCAGCAGTCATGAAAAAGAGGGCACTGTGGAATTACAATAGGTATGATGTTGTGAGAGGAATATGGAAAGGGGTCATGGTTCCTGGGCTGACGTTCGGCAATGCGGTCTTGTGCATGAGATCAGAAGTTCAAGCAAGATTAGAAATTAAGCAACGTGGAATAGGTAGGCTTGCTTTAGGAGCTCACGGGAATACACCAAATCAGGGAGTACAAGGTGATATGGGATGGACATCATTTGAGGGCAGGGAAGCTAGCAGCAAGATAAAATTTGAGAAACGATTGAGAGAAATGGGGGAAGAGCGTTGGGCTAGGAAGGTTTTCAGCTACTTGTACATGAAGAATGTCGATACAAAATGGAGGAAGCGAACCAGGAAGTTGACTGGTAAATACGTGGAAAACAGCAGGCGGCCAAACCAAAAAAAAAAACTATTGGTTAAGAAGAAAGTGAAGGAAACGGAGACTGACATTTGGAGAATAGGCATGATTAAGAAGTCCGCACTAGAGATCTATCGAACTTTTAAGCAGGAAATTGCTAAGGAAAGGGTCTATGATAATACTCGGGGTAGTTCTCTACTGTTTGAGGCCAGGACGGGAGTACTGTGAACCAAGGCATATCGGGCCAAATACGAAGGAGTAGACACAGTATGCAGTGCGTGTGGAGAGGAAGAAGTAACTTCCGAACACTTGATAATGTTCTGTAAAGGGCTTCACCCTATAGTTCAGGATGATGGCGCAGAGTTTTTCAAAGCACTGGGGTTTAGGGACCGGGAGGGCAAAATAGACTTTAAGCGGGTAGACTCAACTAGAAGGAGGTTATCTGATTGGCGGCTAAAGTCAAGGCACGAGTGAAAATTAAACTCTTCACTGCAAAGTACGAATCCTCAAACTCGCTTATTAAGGAAAAAACAACTAAATATAGTTTTTGGTTCATTAAGTATTACGACTTGGTGGCGCTAGCCACCGCCCGATCTAAAGGGTACAGCCATATCCATCCATCCATCCATCCATCCATCCATCCATCCATCCATCCATCCATCCATCCATCCATCCATCCATCCATCCATCCGTCCATCCATGCATCCATCCATCCATCCATCCATCCATCCATCCATCCATCCATCCATCCATCCATCCATCCATCCATCCATCCATCCATCCATCCATCCATGCATGCATTCATCCTTGACGCGCCTGTTTGCCTCACTGCACGGATGCCCCGCCGTGGTGGTCTAGTGGCTAAGGTACTCGGCTGCTGACCCGCAGGTCGCGGGTTCGATTCCCGGCTGCGGCGGCTGCATTTCCGATGGAGGCGGAAATGTTGTAGGCCCGTGTGCTCAGATTTGGGTGCACGTTAAAGAACCCCAGGTGGTCGAAATTTCCGGAGCCCTCTACTACGGCGTCTCTCATAATCATATGGTGGTTTTGGGACGTTAAACCCCACAAATCAATCAATCAATCACTGCACGGATCGATACTCTCTAACGCAGCAGAATACAATTCGCCGGTTTTCTCGCGCACAACATCAAATAAACGTTTTGCTCACTTTTTCCACACGGAAGACTATCGTCTTTCGACGACATAAGCAGTTAAACAAGCAGATACGTGGTCAATTTTTGTCAGTGCTTTGCGTCAATAACTAGCATTTGGCACAAAATTTAGTGCACGGAAAGCAGGCAAAATTCAAAACTTTTTAAGGTTGCAATGGCAGCAGCGGCATAAGAGGCGAAACGAATGAAAACATTCTCGACGCGCGTGGTCCTTGTATTCCGGCCGCCCTGGCACTTTGAATTTTGCTTTACTTTTCTAGTTTGAATGCACCATAGGACCCAACAAAATACATTTATCCATTGATTCTTTCTATCCTGTCAGCCTGACTAGCTGTCTGTGTAAACTTTTGAAAAGATAACCGAAGCTGGGCACCAAGTTGGGGACAAAATGCAGGAATGTGCTTCCACCAAAGTATGACAGGCTATAGGCATTGGTGCACTATGAATGCCATTCCGCATCTTGTCATTTATGTTGTACACGAGAGGAACTGTGGAAGAATTGTTGCTGCAGTATTTCAAGATATAAAGCGATCATTTTACACAACCAACTACGTTCATGTACTACATATTTTAATTCAGCTGAAAATAGTTGGCAAAACACGGTCGCAGAATTCCTAAGAGATAGGAAAATCTTCATTGGCACAGCTGACGGTAAAAGAAAAGAGCCGTCAAGGAGTTTTTGAAGGTAGTGTATGTAGCCCAAGAAAAACGTCAATGGCCTAATCAATATACTACGTCAATTAGCCGGAGCGAAATTGTATAATTCGCGTTCTTCTTTAAAGCGTGTACATTTCGCAATCACTCGACAAAGAAAAGCTTACGCAGCCCCTATTTTACGTAGGATATCCCGTTACTTTCAGGAGAAGATCCGAAGATGTACATAGTAAATATGTACCAACCTGCCCAACAAAATGATTTATGGAGTTCCAGTTCTCTGGCAGCGGGTACTATTGCCTGTTCTCCTCTTTCTATTACGAAGCCGCTTTTGCTAATGACGCCCTTGCTGTTTTTTTCTTCAATTTTTGGTGACTTATATGTGGCCTTTACCGTCCCAAAACCACGATATGATTATGAGAGACGCCGTAGTTGAGGGCTCCGGAAATTTCGACCATCCGGGGGTTCTTTATCGTGCACCCAAATCTGAGCACACGGGCCTACAGCATCTTCGCCTCCATATAAAATGCAGCCGCCGTAGCTGGGATTCAATCTCGCAACCTGTGGGTCAGCAGCCAAGTACTTTAGCCACTACACAACCGCGGCGAGGCGTACTCAATTTCCTTTCTCGATGGTAAGCGTCTTTTTGTACATTGTTACATTATTGCGCCTTGCTTAAAGGACGAACCTTTGAGATGACAAACCAGACTCACCGGAGGGTGTGTGGTTTTCACAGTGCCTCCTCAGTAGCCGTATCTTTGCAAAGTCGGAAAGAAAATGTGAAGAAAACGATTGCGTGCACAAGTATTCACAGAAAAAAAATTGTGGGTTGCGTTCAAAAAGTGGTGTACATGATTCTACTCACATGCGGAAAAAATACGTAGGCCTGACGGGCTGGTGCCTAAATGAAATACTGCGTGAGCACTACAAGAATGTTGCCAAATCGGTACAAGGCCACCTAGGCTTCAATTGTCGAGATTGCGAATGCCATCTGGATTTCCGTAAAACTAAGGTGGTTGCTAGGCACAATAATAAGATGACGCGCTAAATAATTAAGACGTTTATGATTATTTGCTTGGAAGATGACCGCATCACTGTGGCTTCTTTGGCACTTACGCAAAAAAAATGTATCTTGACCAGTTATAAGCGCGTGTTACTTCGGCACGTGTGTTACTTCGTATTGACTGGTCATTTCAATTGTACTGCTTCAAAGTTTTTGTAAACCTCTTTTTCTAACCTTGAAACGCCATTGCATAAAACATCGTGTGTCTGCCAATGAAACTGAGTTGAAAGTTTGCGCTACTGTCCGTCTAGCCATTCATCTGAAGTGTTCGCATTCTAAGCAGTGCGCAATAACGTAACAATAAATGGCTAACAACTCACGCAAGCCAGTACCTTATTAGTCTTTTTTTGTATTTCTTGAGCATGCGCAAGTTATCACAACAAAAACTTAATGAAGGTCTGTTTCTTCAATAGTGTTTCCTGCCTTCTTTATCCCCTTTTAATTACTGAGCCTTTGTTGGTAGGGACGCCCTTTTTGTTCCATCCTCAGTTTTCTTCCTCGATGGTACGCGCCTTTCTAAATTTCAGTAGGGATGTACCAACTAGCCCAACAAAAATTTTAAGCTGTTTTTTCTTTGTTCACTTTCGCAGTGTTTCGTTCTGGCAAAGCGTGTGCTCGTGGGAGTGTTGTGAAGTGAGAGTTCGACCGTACTTAAGTACGGTGAAATGTTTAGGCAGGTACAGGTACAGCTACAGGTAAGCAGGTACAGCAAAGAAAAGAAGCTGTTTTTGCTTCCACAAGGAAAAGACAATGCCGGGTCAATGCTAAATGTGCACTTCAGTTGAAGCATGTGTGGCGTTTAGCTCCATAACGTTTGCATCTTTGCTTTGAAGCGATATCGAACGCGGCGGCTGCATTTCACCATGAACAGACGCAACCAGCGTACCCCGAGCATGGGCACTCGGTGGAAATTGGCAGCGAAAATACGAAGTGAATGATGATGATGGAGTGAAGCTAGGTTTTTTGGCCCTCAATGTCTACGTCGAAGTTGATGACTATATTACGGGCAGACGGACAAAAAGATGGAGGGATAGGTGGGTGAACAGCGTATGGTCTATTTTAGACCATATGCGCGCTATCAACTCTCTTTGTATGGTGTATGTAACACCTGTGCTTTGGTCAGACGGGAACCTACAGTAATGACGTCAACGAATATCGTCCAAGCTTAAAGGGGAAATCTGGCGATTTTTTGAGGAGCTTGCTCGCCAAACTTCTAAAGAGTGCGATTTGTCTATCGCTCTGTACCCGCTGATTTTCATTACGCCCACTGAAGGCGCAGCTGTGCTCTCTCCGTTAAGGATAATTACTCCCTCAGGCGACGCCGCCCACACCGCTAAACACTCGGTACGTGCTCTCGTTAGATAAGTGAGCACACCGCGAGGTTGCCGTGAAAAAATCGTTCCAACACCAATTTTTCTGCAACGCGAAAGCGGATTGCCTTCAAGCTTCGTAGCTTTGGCTGCACTAGCTAAACCAACGTGATCTAAACAGCCGCCTACGGATTCAATAAGGTAGCAATAGTGTCAGCGGTGGCTCGCACCAGATCAAATTGCAAACGTCCCGTCCACACGACGAATCTTCCAAGCCTCAACGAAGACGCGTTCATCGAGGACATGGTTGGCCCGATCGCCGAAAGCACTTGAAGTAGACGGTGCAGCAGCAGCGAGTCGGTATGCTTCAACGTATTTCGGTTTTGCACAGCTGCCTGAATCCGCCTCCGCTACCGGTGCTGTCCTTTCACTCGTGTCGCATCTGCTGGCTAATCTCTCGGAACAAAGTTCGAAAAGGTGCGCGTTGCCTATTTTCAGTACTTTGCGTGAATAACTAGTATTCAGCACGAAATTTTGTGCCGAGAAAACAGGCAAAATGAAATGAACTCTCAAAGTGGCATGCGCGAAGACAAAACGAATGTGAATATTTCCTATGTGCGCGACCGTGGATTTGCTGGTGCTCTGGCATTTTCGTTTTAGCTTACCTTTAGAAATATGAATGTGACGTTAGGGTGGCTTCATGAGCGGGCGCTTCCACTTCCAGGTTGCAGACACTTTTTGAAAGACTCCACGTCGCCAGGCGGACATATTGGTTCAAAAGTGTCGGGCAGTGCATAGAGGCTAGAGCAAGAACGGTGCTTTTAAAACGTTGTTCGTGACGTACGGAGATCCGTTCATTGACCGCTATGACAGGCTGCTGTGTGTAACTATGTACCAGTTCACATGCAAAAGACCAGTAGCTGTTTCACCTATCATGCAACAACGAGTGAAGAAAAAATGAAAATAGCAAGTGACACGCGTCCGTTGGCATCCGACTGGCAGTGCCAATGTAGGGGCCTGTACATCAAATCACTTTTTATTGATTACTAAAAAGCATATGATTCCTTACTTCACAGCATTTCTCTTTCTAAATTTGACGCTTATGGCATAACAAGTCCATGTTCGGAGCTTCTGCGCAGGTACTTCCATGATTGAAAGCAACAGGATTGCATTGCAGAAATATTGTCAGATACAAAAATATAACTGAAATTCAACAGGAGTCCATACTTCGACCGCTCTTAATCCTCATATTTAAAAATGATTTTATGAACTACCTAACTTGCACACTATGTCCCCGCAGCGGTGGTCTTGTAACTAAGGTACTCGGCTGCTGACCCGCAAATCACGGGATCCAATCCCGCCTGCGGTGGATGCATTTTCGATGAAGGCAAACATGCTGTTTGCCTGTGCGCTCAGATTTGGCTGCACGTTAAAAAAACCTCGAGTGATTAAAATTTCCGGAGCCCTTTACTACGATGTCACGCATAATCATATGAGGGTCCCGGGACGGTAAACCCCACATATCAATCAATAAATAAATCAATCAATTAATCAATCAATCAACCAGTTACACAATATATCTTCTCTACGCGGATGATAACTCTGTTTGCACTTCCGATGATGACATAAATACACTGACAGGCAAACTGAATAATGAACTAAACTGTATTAGTTGTGCAAAAAAATAGGTCTCTTGAACTCACAGAAGTCCAAATACATGGTTTTTGGCACAAAAAACCTCGATCTCATAATGGTCTTTTCTGCATTGGATTCAAACCTATACCAACATCTACCGAATGTTCATTCTTTGGTATTAAACTTGGTTCGTTTTCGAAATTCAGCATTTACATCAAATTCTCAAAAATAAAGTAGCATACGGTGTCAGGGTGCTCTAAATGCAAGACGCTACTTTCATAGCCACACTCATTTGACATTTTACTATGCCTTCAACTTGAGCCACATAAATTACTGTTTATCATCATGAGTTCTCACATATGATTGGCATATAGCCCATTCGGAACACTCCGAACTAATGCTGTTCACATTATCACTTCGGTTTCTTTCGTGCTCAGGTTACATCTATTTTCACTGCGTTGAATCGTCACTCAATAAAAAAGCGTATCGCCTACAATCACGGCATCACCACTTATCGCATTATCCAAAACGCACAACTACTTTGTGTCATTGGTCAAAACAGTCTTTCTGGTCCAAATAATACTACGTTCTCTTCCTAGAAGAACATTTTAGTACCAAAGTCTCGAAGCAACTACGGGAAACTGATGGTTGGTTTTGCAGGTGTCAAAGTATCGAATGACATACTAGTTCATTTAAAATCGTCACCTGCGCTGTCATCATACCACTGAATAATAAAAGCTTAAGTAACCATATAAGCTTTTAATAATCATTGGTTTGATGAGAGTGCAGGTGAACTTTAAGGATTACTCTATTGATTTCTTTATTTTAACTTCTTGGTCTGTTGTTTTATTTTTTCATTGTCACTCTGTTCTGTGTATATTTTGCCCCGCCGCGGTGGTCTAGTGTCTAAAGCACTCGGCTGCTGACACACAGGTCACGGGATCTAATGCCGGCTGCGGCGGCTGCATTTCCGAAGGAAGCAGAAATGTTGTAGGCCCATGTGCTCAGATTTGGGTGCACGTTAAAGAAATCCAGGTGGTTAAAATTTCCGGAGCACTCCACAACGGCGTTTTCCATAACGATATGGTGGCTTTGGGACGTAAACACCTCATATCAATGAATCTGTATATTTTCCTCTCTCGTTCAAGTTATGTAATTAATTTTGCTACCACGTGCTTCTCTATAACTGTAAGAAATGTGACGCTCTCGTATAGGTTTGTTTTGATCCGACGTATGTTTATATTCGTTGTTAATTAATAACAAGGTTTCTCGACGCAGTTTCTTAACTAAGGGACCTCTTTCTGTATATTTTTGTTGTGTAAAATTATGAGAAATAATAAACTTGAACATATGCTAGGTAAGTTGTGAACTTGAACAGCATGTGGCCATGCATTTTGTAAACGTTTCCATGCTTGCCTCGCGATCGCTGCATCACATAATCACCGCGTGAACCTGTTCTTACAATGAAAAGGTTAAGCTTTGCGTTAAGCCGTGTGGAGTGAATTGATGGTTCGGCTAATTTCCCAATACACTCAGATAAGCTTGGTCAATTTAAGTTCATCATAGCTCATGGTAAATAAGCATAGTCGCAACAATCAATAGTAATCAATATGAAGCAATACAGATTGATACTCAATGCTACCATCTTAGCTGCCAGTATACAAGAGGGTATGGTTTTAAAAAGCCGACTTAAACCAGTATATCACCGCTCATTGAGTTCAGACAAGCCAGTTTCACGCTACTTGATACCAATCTATATTCATATTTGACTACCAAAAAGATTAGACAGGACTAGTGGACAAAATGCCAGATGACACGAATTATGTCTAAGATACGTTGCCAGAACCATGAGGTAGATTATGTGAGACTAGGCTATGTTCTTTTGGATTAAGCATCAGTGTATGTGTCATATTTTTCTTTGTGGTGGTTTTTGCGTTTGCGCTGTAAAATACTTGAAGGATGACTAATTAAATACAAGTTAAGCTCATTCCGAAGAAGTCAATGTTGAGTGAATTGAGGATGAATAGCCGTTTGAGGGGCTACGTATGATCCCATTAGGTCTATTCGACTAAATTTGATTATGCTTGAATAAGAAAATCCGTATCTTGAACTATCCAATTCTGAGTAAGTTGAGATTGCCTAGCCCGTTAGATGACAGGGCTTGTTCACAATAAGGCAATGCGAATTAAGGCAGATTAAGCTAATGCACATTAGGCTAATCACGTGCAAATGAATTTAAAGTGAGCTGAGATTGTCTTTCCTGTTAGTTGCCCGAGCATGGCCACGCTAATCCAGCCGGATTAAGGCCCGAATTGACGTAATTCTAAAGACATCTATATTGAGTAAGCTGGCATGGCCTAGCTAGTTGTCTGAGTATGAAAATATATATGTGTAAGACAATAGAGATTAAGCATTATTACGCTATTTGGCATTATGCTAGTCACGAGGACAGCTTTGAGTGAATTTAGAGTGTCTAGCTTGTTGAATGCCCGACCAGGTCAAATACAAGTTGGCGTACATGACATTTATGATATCTGTTTTGTGTTATGACAAGTCATGTTTTTTTTCATTTTGCGCTGTTATCATGCCACTCTTTTTGGTATACATAAAATAATAAAACAACTGTTAGCACACTATCACAGCGTCACGTGTGTAATGACGCAAATGGCATGCATAACAAAATAATCGTGTCATTACCAGTCACTCGTGCTTTCCTTACACTCCTATACTGCCGCCTCACTTTTTTACACACATGGCTATAATAAAGCGGCCGTAAGAGCTCTATGACCACGTCATCAATGTCATCGCCGGTATGACACGCAAGATAAGGTTTTTGTGTTATGACCAGTCATGCACATTTTCTTCGTGCTTTGGTATACATGGAGTTCACCAGATTGTAGCTAATTGACCATGTCACCTATGCCGCAGTGCACATTATTAGCATGTCAAAAATTTGATGTAATGAGCAGTTTATGTTTTTGATATGCTGCTATCATTCCATGTAAATTTCGACGCCCATCAACCTAAATAATCGACTGCAAGAGCTCGAACAACCTACGCAGGCAGTGACATACACAAACGAATAGATATGTTGTAAACGCTTTTATTATATGCATATTAATTAGCGCCTAATATATTTGTTACCAACAATATATGTACAAGCCCTACCATGCGAATGGATGAATAGAGCCACGAAACCGTGCATTTCGATAAAAAAATTCCTCTCTGCATACCAGGCAAAGTCAGCTAACGCGAATGGTTAACCAATGTTGCATCTACAAAAGCGGTGTCTCCACACTGCTCCGCAGAAGCACGTTAGGAGGGCTTAACAGCGCTTGCTCTCGGCATGCTTCCTTTCTCTTAACCGGGAGCTCACTGAGTGCTTTTTGCCACAATTGTAAGGTGTGCGACCACTTGTGATTTGGCAATATTCTCACTGTCATCTCGAGCATCCAAATCCAAAACATGCAGCCGCTCGCCAATGCTATCACGGTCCGTCAACGAGAATTTTTTTTTTATTCAGAGAAGCCCATTGCAAGACTGCAAAACGTCCAATCACCATCAGTGTAACTGTATTGACAATGCCTTCTCGACCTTCCAATTGCATGTTATCGTCGAAGATCCATAGGCCACTTTAAAGACCCCAAAGTTATCTTAAAAAAAAAAACGAGTTCCCCCAGTTTATCGAGGGGCACATTTATTTAACTCATAAAAATATAAGACAACTTCTGTATGTAGGTTACCAAAGCAACACTTAGTCGTGCTGTGGACGGATGAATGGATGCAATGAGTGTCCCCTTCATAATGAGTTGGTGACATGTGTACCACGAGGCTCCCAAAAAACTAAACAAAACAAAAAATATTTTTGTGTTTGCCTAATGCCTCATCTACACTCTAAACATCCTATGTGTGTGTTTCAAGTTTTTTTACTCGCCTGAAGTATGCGTGATATTTCTACACGCTTACCGATCACGGCCACTAGGAGTGATGAGCGTCATACTCTTCACGCATAGCAGGCGCGACATATAAACCATTTTTTCCGCGCTTATCATTGCGTGATGGCTGTGCACGCTTAAAAACGGCACCGATTATCCTCGCTAAAGAAGAAAGAGACGGGGTACATGACGGAGTGACGCCAGTTCCTCTCCCGTCTCTCTCTTGCGGTCAGATTGAAGCACCGGTCGATGCTGGCATGAGCCCCTTCTTCCAAGCAAGCTTTGCTCAGAAAGCTGTTGTTTCCTCTCCACTTTTTGAACTTGACAAGTGCTGAATGTCCTAAAGAGAAATTGCGCGACTTCATACCGTGAAGGATACTAAAACTAGCATACTAAAAAGCGCTTTTGGTAAGCTGTGGTGCATTTGGAGTATGCAAAACAATATAAGGTGTGAACAAGCCCCAACCTTTTTTTTAGTTTGAAGGGGCGAATGCCCTCTCAAGCATGTACGCGCTGTGACACACTGCGTGTTCAAAGATAGCGAAGCATGCGCACTATGTCACGGACAATATTATAGCAATTTTTTAATAAACGTTCAGTTTCTCGCTTTCTTGACCTAAAATACCTTTTGAAATTATTTTTCCTGGTGTCTTCTTCAGAGCAACGCTAAAGTTATGAAAAGTAGAAGAATGTGACCAACACACGCACGCACACACACACACACACACATATATATATATATATATATATATATATATATATATATATATATATATATACATATATATATATACATATATATGTGTGTGTGTGTGTGTGTAGATATATTGGAAAGAAGTGTATACCTTAGGGCTCGTTTTTCCGTGTTTTAACACAATATTAATGAGATCTAACAGACAGTAATGCTAAGGAAAGTACAGGGGAAGTGATTAGAACCAATGGAATGTAAATAAGAAGAAAGAAAAGTGGATGAAAAAATAACCAGCCGTGAGCACGAATCGAACCTACGACCTTCGAATAACGCCTTCGATGCTCTAACCACTGAGCTACCACAGCGGCCTTCCCTCCATCCACTTTTTTTCGGTTTATATGTGAATTAAGAAGTAGGAGTGACAGTCAGCGCCATCTATAAACCAAGCGACGAGTGTGAAAACACTCTTTTATGCGCATGTTTGGCGTCACGTAGCACGTGAACTTATTATGGGTGGGCAGCTGATTAATATATACAACCTAATGACACCAAGTCTGCCAGTACAAGACCCTCGTTTAATGAAATCCGGGAAAGAAGTGTATACCTAAGGGCCCGTTTTTCCGTGTTTTCACACAATATTAATGAGATCTAACAGACAGTAATGCTAAGGAATGTACAGGAGAAGTTATTAGAACCAATGGAATGTAAATAAGAAGAAGAAAGAAAAGTGGATGAAAAAATAACCAGCCGTGAGCAGGAATCGAACCTACAATCTTCGATATATATATATATATATATATATATATATATATATATATATATATATATATATATATATATATATATATATATATATATATATATATATATATATATATATATATATACACCCAATGTTTATTCCATTCTGATTTCTTCCTCCTCTACTTCTCCTAACCACCCTGCCTTCTTACGTCACAGGATACCCCCCTCCCCCGAAAGAAGTCGCGTCAGACGAACAGAAATGAAAATTGAACATGCATGGCTTAGAAGGGAACACTGTTAAAAAGGGAAGATCGTTCCATGTTCCAGAAAGTTTCCGTAACACACTTTAGCTTCACAGGAGAGTGCAGCAGTCTGGTAAGTGCTGGATTGATTGATTGATATGTGGGGTTTAACGTCCCAAAACCACTATATGATTATTAGAGACGCCGTAGTGGAGGGCTCCGGAAATTTAGACCACCTGGGGTTCTTTAACGTGCACCCAAATCTGAGCGCACGGGCCTACAACATTTCCGCCTCCATCGGAAATGCAGCCGCCACAGCCGGGATTCGAACCCGCGCCCTGCGGGTCAGCAGCCGTGTACCTTAGCCACTAGACCACCGCGGCGGGGCTAAGTGCTGGAGTTCTGGTGGACGAGGCTGACTATTGCGTACTGGAAAACACAAGTACACCCTGAACGTAGAAACTGCAGTTGACGAAAGTGCCTGTATACTTGCAAAGAATGAACGTGGTGTGAAGGCTTTGGAGCACCAGCAGCATGATTTGCGTAGGCGTCGTGTTCTTTGCCTTGATTGGTACACATGCACCGCCACCAGTCTGCGTGTTTGTTGTCCAAGACTGATGAGCTGATTTCTGCGTCCTTCCGGAATACAGGCTGTGCTTTTGCGCCTTCTTCGTCGTTTTGTGTCCTGTTGTCTCAACAGCTTTGGTTGTAGACTGAATCTTGATCTCTCCTGGAGAAAACTTGTGCGATGTTCCTTTTTGCGAAAACATCTTGAATCAGAAGACTTGTTTGTCTTAAGTGAGACATATTGAATTTGTCGCCGCTTCACAGGACTAGCTTGTAGACGCCTTCGTTTAACCCTTGAGTGATCATCCGATGATGTCTGTGTTCGTCGTTGTCCTTGTCCGTATAGCCCTTGAAATCTCTGTTGTTCTTGGACTTGCTGGTATTGATGATGTTGCTGCGAAAAGAGCTGAGGTGGCAGCCATTTTGACCATGACACTGACTTTATGGGCAACTGATTGCGGTGTCGAGTGGGCAGGTAGTAGTCTCTAGGCTGTCGTGCTGCATTTCGGGTAATGAAGGTAATGCTTCAGAATTGATAGATACATAATCAGGGGCTTCTTCTTCTTTGTTCACTGTGAGTGGTTCTTGCCTGAATCTGGATGGTAGGTTCAGGGCATGACTGAGTATTCTCTTAGCTCCGCAGCTCTATCCTGACCATTGTGAGCGTGCTAGGTGTGAGGTGGGCATTGTGAGCGACAAAAGAGCCAAGTGACGGAAAACAAGGAGGTAGCCCAATTGTTCTAGATGGAAAGTAAGCTGATCCAATGTGTGAAGACTGATTTTCACTCTTTGAGTCGTCATGGGGTTGTTCGGCATTTTCCCCATGTGTCACCTGGTCTGCCATGAACAAGGCGTCCTTATGACACGAATAGTGACCGTTAGGAGCCTTTGAAGAGCTGCGTCGTAGAAAACCAGGTGGTGGACCATGTAAGCGAGACGAAGCATGAAAGGCATCAGTAGGGTGAGCGACGTCTCGTGTCGTATGTTGGTGCCACGACTTTTGAAATACCGTCTTTCGTGCACAAGGGAGCTGCGCTCGATGGTTGAGTTGTTCCCGAAATACGCACGGCCGCCTGTCAGTGAACTGATGTTCCATTTTGTGTTGTGGCAGTAGTCGATTCATTCTGGGCGTTCGAATGCTTGAGGAATGCTTTTGACTGTAACGACGGGGCGCGGTTGTCTGTGGAGGGTGGGTTATAAGCGAGTCTTCGTCGTAGTCGTCATTGTATTGTTTAAACCAAACGATCATTTCTTTTTTGATCTTTTCCCTTGACTCGTCGTTTTGAAATATGTGGGTGAGGTAGAATTTGAAAGCCTAACCGGAGATGTACTCAGTAAAGTTGATGATCATCTCCCGTTCCGACCATGATGAAGCAGTAGCGTGGAGCTCGAACAGG
Source organism: Rhipicephalus microplus (assembly GCF_043290135.1). Classification (NCBI taxonomy): domain Eukaryota; kingdom Metazoa; phylum Arthropoda; class Arachnida; order Ixodida; family Ixodidae; genus Rhipicephalus; species Rhipicephalus microplus. The sequence continues at coordinate 12,831,507 of NW_027464589.1, forward strand.
TCGAACAGGTCCTGCACGGGTCCATCGTCCGCTGCTCCGGTGTACTTGGGGATGGGAAGGTCAGTCGATGGTTCCGTCATGAAGGTTGCAACGGTGTCCAGTGGCGGTACACTTCGGTGGTCTACGCTTGGTCACTGCGTCTTGCTGAGTTCTTAGATGATGATGGCCGGTTGATGAAGTGGTTGCGAGGTCTTCATCCTGTCGACTCGTGTGACGCTATGATGAATGGGCGACGTGGCCTGGCGCCTACCCCATGTTTAATCCATTCTGACTTCTTCCTCCTCTATTTCTCCTAACCAACCCTGCCTTCTTACGTCACACACACACACACACACACACACACACACACACACACGCACGCACACACACACACACACACACACACACACACACACACACACACACACACACACACACACACACACATATATATATATATATATATATATATATATATATATATATAATTTGTTTCAAGAATCTGATGGAACAAAACGATGACTAAAATAAACGATCGCTCTAGTAGTCAGAGGTGAGCACTAAAACATTTTCGTAATGTTGAGGATGCAGAAGTTGGCAGCACCATTACAAAAATGCTATATATGAACCTACATAAAGATTACCATATATGGCTACATCAGGTATCGGGCATATCAGGCTTTATATGGAAACCCCATATATGGCCTTAAACAAACTTGTACGCCCAATACCTCATATAGCCCAGTATGGGCCTTACACAACTTGATATACTTAATCCCTTATATACCCATATATAGACGTTGTTGTATACTGCCATATATGACAATATATGACTATATAAAGCATTTATATAAGGTACACGTGTCCTTAAATAGATACCTCTATTTATTGCTATTCAGATGATTCAGCTATATGAAGTCAGCTTGTGTCTCCGGCAGAAACTATAGCTCTACAAGTCATTCTACATTTAGAAATATTGCTGTTAGTTGAAAGGTCGGCATGCCGTCGCTATCGTCTCCAAAACAAACATTGTATGTATCCTCTGAACATTCTTGTTCAAAATATCCTCACCATATCTCAAATTATTCTGAAGAAATTATTGATATAAATGTAACTTAGCAACTAAATTAAAGATTTCGGTGGGTACATGTCACTGTTAGTCCACTTTTGCCGAAGAGATACAAATGACGCTATGATGACTGGGCGACGTGGCCTGGCTCATACGCCATGTTTATTTTATTCTGACTTCTTCATCGGTTTCTACCAACTATCTCTACCTTTTTACGTCACATGATTCCCCTCCCCCGAAAAAATGCACGCGTCACAATCAACAAAACAACAAAACACATAAAGTGAAGAATGTCAAATGCACAGTAGTTCGATTTCAGAAGAGAGTTTCTTAACTCGCACAAAAGCTTCACAGCAGAGGGCAGCAGTCCGGTCATATCTAAGGTAGCTCTGGTGAACGAGGCTGGCTGTTGCGCCCGGGATAGCATAACCCCACCTTGCACATCTGCACTGATGATGACACGACTTGAGGTGTTGTGAAGAACGAACAAGGCTTGAAATCTGAGTAGCATTGGATTGACGGATGTCTTTGGCATCAGATCCAGCGCTGTCGTGGTAACAGACGCTTTGCTTCTAGTCGGCGTGTGTAAGAACCAAGGCTGATGGGACGATGTATTTTTTTCTCAGTTGTATACGTGGTAGCCTCATGTCTCTTTCGTAACTTTATGTGGCGTTCCCTCAGTTCGTTGGTTCGCAGACACGGCCTTGAGAACTGGTGCAGAAACTTTGTCGACGCTACTTTCTGTGAAGATGGCTTAGGCGTTGACTTTGCCTTTGTTTCTTTAATTGCGGTTGCTCCTGATGACCTTTCAGCCACATGTGTACTCGTTAGGAGGTTTCATTTGATCGTTTTCTTGTTCGAGTAGTCGTTGTAGTTCCTAGAGTTCGTGGAGTTGGATTTGTTGAAATTGCTTGTTTTGTTACAAAAGTTGGTCAGATAAGCATCTTGCAGGAACGTGAGTCCACTTTTCTTTGCATAGTGATGTGATCAGTAGATAGTCGGTAGTCGATACTGTACTGCTGGGCTTGTCTTGCGATGAAAGCAGCGTGACGGACTGATGAGAAAGCTCCCAAGATGGTTAAGAGTCGTCATTCATTGTGTATGCTTCTGTCGGTTGAAAATGCGCTGGCGTTGGGGGATTCGAAATTCCTGCAGTGCTTGACTCACATGTGTATTATCAGATGACGATGACAGCACAACAGACATGGCTCCAGGTGGTTCTTATGGCTTATGTTTTTTCTTTTAGCAGCGTGATTAGGCTGAGAATGGCTGTCAAATGACTGTGGTTCGGAAGGTTAGGATGTTGGCTGGTATTGTGAGGATTCACCAGCTTGTCACGTGTAAATTCCATCGCACGTTCGAAACTGTCTGGGCCTTGTGTGTGAAACGAAGTACCAAAAGATTCGGGTGGTTCAATTAAATCTGAAGTGTTGTGGTGCAGTAAGCACGTTGGAAATGCTTATTTCATTGCTCTTGGGAAAGCCGGCTTTTGGTTCAGTCTTTTCGCAAAATCGTCTGGATTCCTTTCGGTATAGGGATGCTTTACCTTATCTGTTGCGACGTGCAAGTTACCAGTTGGTGTTCGAATGCGTGACGTTTTTTAGGAAGAGTTTTGTGATGGTACAATGGTGGTATATTTTCTCTGAGTTCTTGTTTGGATAATCGGCTTAATGCGGGAAGACTTCGCGTAACTGTAATGGGCGAGTCGAAAAGCCTTCCGCTGATTAAGTATAGACAGGTCTTCATCGCATTTTCTGAAACGGGGGATCATTTCTTTTTTGATATTATTCTAAGGCTCATCGTTCTCGAAGATGTGGGTCAGGTAAAATTTCAATTCGTCACCTCAAATGTAGTCAGTGAAATTAATGATCGTCTCCCATTCCGACCACGTTGCAGCGGCGGCGTGAAGCTCGAACAAGTTGAACCAGTCCTGTACGGGTTCGTCGTTCACTGATCCTGTGTACTTTGGGATATCGAGGTCTGTCAGTGATGATGCCATGGTGCTAGTCACTACATACAGAATTGATCTGCTTCTGCAGTCCACATACGGTCAAGGCGTCATGTTGAGGGTTTCGTTGATGATGCCTGGCAGGTGAAGTGACTTCCAGGTCTTCATCCTGTCGACTCGTGTGGCGCTATTATGAATGGGCGACGTGGCCTGGCTCATACGCCTTGTTTATTCTATTCTGACTTCTTCTTCAACGACTTCTACCAACTATCGCTACCTTCTTACGTCACACACATTGATTGTGTTTAAATGTATTGCTTATCTATTGATACTTCACTTATTTATTTCAGTATTCCCAGCGCCAATTGGCAATACAGTGGGGGAGCGTTTACAAATGTATAATACAAAAAGATACATAATCAGCTAAACAAATTATCAAAGTTGCCTCAATCACAAGTCACAACACAAATACATTTATCAATAAAAATGCAACGCACTCAATGTAACATAGAATAAAAGAAATCATTTGAGATGCTAGACACGGTGCTGGTTGGTTTCACTCTCTGATTGTTTAGGTAAAAATTGTTTCGAAATACGTGAGTTTCGCATGCAATTTCTCTTATCTTTAATCTAAGGTCAACGTTGTCTGAGACATAATTTGGTGCAAGTAAATATGTAGCTTCATCGATTCTGACTTGACTATTATAAATTGCATGAAAAAACTTCAAGTGCAATTTGAGTTACGTTAACCGATTTCTCAGTGTTTTTATGTAAAGCTTTTCTGGAGTGTCAATTGAGCACCCATAGTGAGTCAAAAAAAAATGTTGGCTTGCTGTTGACCGTATGAACGGCGTGTGCATTGAACAATTTAAAAGACTTGATAATAAACCTTTATGGAGCTCGGTCAAAAACAAATGGTATGCATGCAAGCTTGTCATGAAAAAGTATTTTGACTAGCAATGGCTTATTGTGTGACAGCTAAACTTGGTGTCTAGAGGTCTCTGTGCGAGTGAAAACGGAGGCTATTGGCGATATTTCTTGCCAACGGGCCCGTAAAAAATGTCTTATGTACACGTGACCCAATTCCGTTCTACCAATAATGCATCATTAACACAACAGCGGTAAAGAGCTCTTTCCGCAGACACTTCGGTAAAGGCATTGGTGGCTATGCGTTAAAATTTATCTTCCCCGTGACACAAAACTGAGAAAAATGCAAATAAAACGAATAATAAAAAGTTTCGGGTCTGAGTTATAATCGAAACCATGCAGGCCATTTGCAAGGCAAGCAAGTGTTTTACCACACAGCTAAGCGTCTGCTAGGAAATGAAGTATGAATAACTTTATCTGGTTGGAATTGTAGGAAAAATTACTCCTGTTTCACAAACACACGCATCGTGTATACAGGTTTCACAGGACAACATGTAATCACACCAATATTGCATGATACAAGTCTACATTGCCATCGGGCATCACAACACATTATTACCAACGTGACTTTGTAGTTTAAAGACAGCCAATCATTACAAGAGGCACACACGCTACTACGCATATTCCCTCAAGACTGCGTGGTGGGTGCAGAGCAAGTTCGAAAACATTTTGCGTGCAAAATATGGAGAAGCACGGTCTGCTGGACGAGTCGGTAATTCATTTTAACTGAGTTACGCGAAAAAACTGAAGTACAAAAGGAAGACACCTGGACTCAGCGCACACTAAACTCCGCTGTCATGTGGAAAGTATTATTTTGAATTTATTATTATATTTATGGATCACAAAGCTTCTCTAAAGGGACAACCATGCTCTAACCTGCCATCGCATTGTAGCGAGTATGACTGCGTGCCCTTGTTTCAGGATACGGTTGTTAAAGCTAAGTTCAAGGACAAGGTAGCGCGGGAAATGGAAGAGACGCATCTCATCGAAAAGCTGGTGATTCATGGGTCGTGCAACCCTCGGTTATGTTGGCTTGCCATTGGGTAGCTTTTCTGGAAGTGCATCATTATTACAATCTGTCTGCTCATCTAATCATTTTCTTTCACCGCACATGTTCTCGTAACCGCATATATATGTCTGTTTTCTCCAATAAAGTTTCAGTTGTTAGCGTGCGCTGTGTCCAGGTGGCTTCCTTTTGTACTTCATTTTTTTCGCGCAACTCAGTTAAGATAACGTAATATTGCTCGTGGTTTAAAAAATGCTACCCTTCTTTACACAGAATGCAGCCATGTGCGAAATCTTCATTGTGACTTCACACTTTCAACTTTCTCAATAACACAGTACTACTCCTCAATTAAAAATGTTCAAGCAGCATCATAAAAAAAATACACATTGAGTGGTTGAACTGCGCACAAGAAACAGGATATTGCTATCGTGTTCAACTCTGAAAAACAGAGCTCATTGGTCCCCCAGTTTCTTTTTACAGTAGCAAGCCCTAATGCATCAGACAAGTTTATTTGCCGGATCGCGTAAAATACGTACAGTGCTCACGGATTGAAACGCGACATCACATTATTTTGTGTAACTATGTATACGGGTATGTGCAGTTCCTCAAGGTAACCACGCGATGTTGCGAGATCTGTAACAATATTGTTGGCTGTGATGTACGCATTCCAGTCGAAATTACACTTATGTGACCCGAGCTGTAGATGGCGGAAACAAAATTATGGGTACTTTCCTAAGAGGTCCCGTTTCAATCCGGGAGCACTGCACTCTGCTTTGAAGAAGCAAACTAGCAAAACAATTTCACTGCGTGTCCTTATCGAAACACGCGTAATATTTAAAACAAGGAAAAGTAGGTGAACAAACACCAATTGAAACGCGGGATCATGAGTCTTGTTGAGAAGGAGATATCCAACTGTTTTTCCTTTGTAATTGCGCGAATTGTAATTTATCCTCGGTACTTCCTCAAGCGTTAAAGCGAGAAAAATACAAAAAAACATCTAAATTATTATTTTTACGGAACGTACAATAGCCAGAAACGCCTCTTTTGCTGGTACAGAGTTGCCGAATAAATAGAGCCCTGCCTGCAAAAATAGAAAGAAGTTTTGTTGTATTGCTTAAACAAAACAGCCTAATCACGCAACCACGATTAATATGAAGGTATTTACTCAAGAAGCACGGAATGCGCTATGTTTTCTGAGTTTTCGTAATATTTGCGAACAACGTGTGACGGTAATGAAAACGAATAACTTACCTTAACATTTAACCGAGACTTGTCTTTCATGGAGCCTGTTAATCCAGATAACCTTTTCACACCCTAAGGCCACCACGTCCACCCGTGCTTCTTTTGGGAGAAGTGCTGAAGGAAAGCTTGCCCGCAAGCATGAGTCTCCATTTGTTTTCGCACTAAAAGTTTACGATCCCAATCTATCGGCCTACACAAGCACACGCACACAAAAACACTTCCACGTCCATCCACAATAGCCCCACGCACACCGAAGTAGATTTCTGAGAGCTGCGTAATAATCCTATCTAAATTGTGGCAGTAGTTGACAAAGATTTAAGAGCTAGAGAAATGAAAAGTGACACGATCACACCGTACCCAAGACTCCGGCGAGCGAAGAAAGAACAATGACACGGATGGATACACTGCAGGCTTGACAGTGTAAGCTACATTACCCTTAAGATCAATGATTTACACGCTTTTCTCTGGAACTAAATTTTCCTAAGCATATTGGCGAACTAAGTTTCATTCGTGACGCAATATTATCACCGTGCGACTGAATGTTTGCGCAAGCTATTTTCTTCGTCATTACTAGAAATGGGCCGCGGCACTTTCTTTGCTGCTGTGTCGACCGACTGCCGTGTGCTGAAAACGTTCCCCGAATTTTTCACCCCTCCGACTGGCTCCCCTGCACGTTCCTTACCGCGTGCATTCCTTGCAAACTTGCAACCTGTGGTGCAGTCAGGCGAGTTTTTTGGGACAACGGAGCTCAGCTTCCCCTCGAGGGCCCAAAAGCTGAAGGTGTATGACCTTTGAGACAGCCATCCGGTAAAGCTGCAGTCATTGCTTCGTGTACGCCGGCTACCAAGCCGCGTTCCAGCCAGATTTTTCTCTTATTTCTCAAGTGTTTATTTTAATAATACTAATTTTCAATCAACCAATCATCGATCGATCATTTATTTAACGTATCCAGGAAGAACCATAGGGTCTTTCGTGCTGGCGCACGCAAAAATAAAACAACCATAAGAAACAATATATTAAAGGCTGTCTACAGAAAAGCGAAAACGCACGGACAAAAAGTAATCAACGCACAATGCGAACAACAAATAAAAGAGAATGTTGATTAATGGGACTAAAAATAATAGGAATATACACAACTGTGTGGAAGGCTTCCTGAAAGACGCAAAAGGGAAGAACCTGTACATGGGAGAATCTACGTTAGGACCGGGCAACCCTCACTGATACAAAAAACGACTATGGACTACGAAAAATATAACAAATCAAGAAATTCGACGTTAGAGGGACTCGGTGTTCTGTGAAGGATAGAGTGTGGGGAAAAGCTGTCAGATACATGCAATGGTCGATTATCTCTGGACTCCTTACGCGGAATTCAGCAATTATTACAACCGAGAAAGGCAGAATATCTTACTCTGAACTAGCTTGTAAAAAAATAACAGCTCAGCGCGATTTCATCAGCTGTTATGTGACGGCAAAGACAATATTCTAGCAGCGTTGAAAACAGTCTAGTGAAGTGATGGGTGTAAAGGCTTATGAATTTTTTCAGGACTCGCTCAGTGGCGTTAGTGGTAGAATCAATAAGGCCATTCCAGATTATATAGGCATATGTACTCAAATTGGGAAAAACATATCGCGGTGTACACCTTGTAAAAGGCTATAGAAAAACTGGGTTCTCGAGAGATATTCTGTCAGCACAGAGAAAACGAAGGCCTCGCATGGCAGCTCACTTAATGCGAGTAGAAAAAATTTTGCATGCTATCAAAAAGAACACCTAGATTACTGATCCCATAAATCTTACATACCAACACAGTATTGACAGAGTATGGAACCGACACGTAGGAGGTTTTGCGATACACAACAACAAAACAACAACAATACCGTCATAACATTTCCGCATGGCCGAAAGTACCTTGCCACATTGAAGCAAGTGCTAAGGTCCTGTTGTCCATCAATCTCTATACGCGAGTGTGTGATTGCACATTTTGGTGGGTACGCGTACTGGCGTACATACTTTACAAGTAAATGCACCACAGTGTTAGTGTTGAAAAGATAAATTTGCAAGCAGTTTCAATTAATACGTGGCTATCCACAGAGGGCTTTTCACATACTGTAGATTTTGGCTTAGACATCATGCCAGTCTTTATTCGCAAAAATGTGTCATACTAATTGTGCTCACAAGGTAGCATTTAGGATAACTCTGACGAGGGCACGTGCAACCTAGACCGAATAATGACACACCCACAAAAAATAAAGGTTTGGCGAATTCGGCAGACTACGTTAAAGGTTACAATAAAGCTTCTGCATTTCACTACATGGTCCATTAAAGGTGTATCATATGTGAGTCAGTTGCACTCTTCTTAACGTCTTCTTGTTAAGTGTGTATGACATGAGATTAATTTGACACTTTCAAACGCTACTCCAAATAAATTGTTCACTAGTGCACTCATAAAATTTTCAATAAATTTACTCTCTGCACAGCCCCGGGCCTCATACGTAGCCAAAGGAAACACAAGATGCATTTTTGTAATAAATTATTAGAACTTCCGCCTTCAATTCAATTATATAAATGCCTGTGAGTTGCATTCACGTAAGTTCTTTTTTTTTCGAAGATACTTCCTTTAACATCGTCATACGCATGCCTTTACGGAAAATGGCCGTTGAAAGCAACCACGGATAGGGGTAAACAAGATTAACTAAAATCTTGTTAAATGAAGGGAGCATATTTATAGCCATCAAAACCTTCCAATAATCAGCAATTTGTCCATCGATATGCAAGGCAAAATGCATTGATATTACCGTTTCTCGCTGCCACTCCAAACTATGCATTAATGTGAACTTAACATGAGTTGCATGCATGTCTTTTTCGCATATTACTATATAAGATTGCTTGATCATAAATGAGGGTTCGGGAGCTTCAGTACGTTTTTTGACCTGACGCGATTCCTTCCTATTAAAACATTTCTGCTCTCGTATACATTATTTAGGTTGTACTGATTGCAACTTATTGTTTCAAACCTAAATTTCATGGAAAACTTGTACTTGTTGAAATACACGAATGCATGCATAGTTTCAACTATCACGTATACAGAGAAGACGAAAATTTTTGTTTGTTTTATTGAAATCTCGAAGAACATATATATATATATATATATATATATATATATATATATATATATATATATATATATATATATATATATATATATATATATATATATATAGGGGAAAGAAGTGAATATCTAAGGGCTCGTTTTGCCGTTTTTTGACACAATATTAATCAGATCTAACAGACAGTAATGCCAAGGAATGTACTGGGGAAGTTATTAGAACTAATGGAATGTAAATAAAAAGAAATAAAAGTGGGCGACAAAATAACCAGCCTTGAGCAGGAGTTGAACCTACGACCTTCGAACAACGCGTTCGATGCTCTAACCACTGAGCTATCACAGCTTCTTTTTCTTTATTACCTGTTTTTCTTTACAGGTGTTCACACAGAAACATGAATGATAAAATACACTTGGACCAGTATTTAATCCGAAGTGCTCACAGTAAAATTTTTTCAGGTTGCACAATTCCTCTAGCATTGTCAGCCAGCTGGCAGGTTCTTCTTGTTGTTTATACATCTCAGTGATATACCGCATATTTGCAATGAAGTTCTCCCGGACAGGACGTATGTTCTGGTCAAGATGTCTGTAAGCCATTGTGGTCTGCCAGATGCTGTGAAGGCTAATTAATATAACCATGTCGTATGGTATGCCGTCATGAAGCGTGGAAGCTTGGGCAAGTTGGTAGGACATAACTGAATGCAGGAACAGCACAACCTAAAAGTAGGTACTTCATAACTACGGGAGCGAAAAAAACAAGGACATAAAAGAGCGCTGACTTTCAACAAAGATTTCTTATCAGAGTGGTGTACATATATAGGCGAAAAATGAGAAAATTGGGCATGCGTAGAAGGGTCCAGGAACAACCACTGCGATACAATGTCAGCAAAACTCTTGTCTGTTGTTGTACCTTGTGTTATGAAGCGTGGAAGCTTGGGCCAGAACATGGCTGAGGAAAATAAGATGCGGCACCTGATGCGTGGAGGGAAGCAGGAGCTTTTTGCAGGCCTGGTGCGTAATCCACAGCGCTCTCTTGCTGAGTTCAGATCAGAGGCGACCATGATAGAAAAGACCCTGCAGCAGCGCGCGCGCCAATACAACAGGGACGTAAGCGTCTCATCTGTTAGCGCGGCGTCGACAACCCTCACAAGTATCATTGATCTCTTGCGTGAAATGGTGAGGGCTGTCGTAAGGGAAGAACTCCAGAAAATACAAATGACTCAAGCTCATCCAGCGATGTCCTCACTTGCCGACGTTGTGCGCGAAGAAGTGTGGCAAGCGGTTCTACAACCACAACCTCAGGTACTACAGCACGCACAACCGGAGCCTCCGCCTCAGTTGTCGTACGCGCAAGCTGTACGACAGGACCTCGGACGCATGAATCGGACGGCTGCGACTGCTGTGATGCCTCCGACGTCTTCTCCGAGTACGCCGCTACCAATGCCGGAAGCAAGGCCACGTAAGAGCGATGTATGGAGCACTGTAGACCGGCGGCCCCTTTGCTACCACTGCGGAGAAGCAGGTCACCTTTACCGGGCGTGCCAGTATTCCGAGCGGGACTGTGTGGTTTTCCAGTCAATGCACCATGCCCACGGAACGGTGAATGGCCCTACGAAATCGAAGAATACTTGTCTTCGCGCCATTCACCTCAAGACACGCAACAACGGGAGCCGCGTTCGACAGCACCGATGCGCTATCGGTCGCCGAGTCCTCGTCCGTCATCAAATCTCCGAAGATCACGTTCACCTAGCCCGCGGTGGGAAAACTAGAGCCAGCGACCTCTGGAGGTGAGGCCGCTGATATACTGACAACTGAAGACCTTCCATTGTTAGCCCGACAGGACACTGGCAGTTACGCAACGACGGTCAAGAGCAGTAGTAGCGATGGTACATGCGAGATATTAGTCACGATCGACCACGTCGAGGCCGTTGCGCTAATAGACACTGGTGCAGACTATTCCGTTGTCAGTAATGCTCTCGCAAAGAAGCTTAAGAAGGTGATGACTGAGTAGACCGGACCTCAGATAGGTACCGCTGGAGGGCACTTAGTGCCGTGGGGTTATGCACCGCAAGGATAGGAATAAGAGGATTTGTGTATGTGGGCAGCTTTATTGTGCTTCCTGAGTGCTCCCGGGAACTGATTATAGGCATGGACTTTTGCAAACAAACAATGCAGTCATTTACTTGCAAGAGTCCCAGGTTTCGTTTTCTACGGAGAATGCCATCGCCTTCTGTCATGCGGAGAAACCAATCGTTCTACCTCTCCGCATTGTGGACGAAGATGTAACCGTGCTGCCACGTTCCAGTGTGACCATTCTTGTGAGGAGTGAAGTTTTTCGTGACTGTGATGGATTAGCTGACGGAAACATCGGACTGCTACTAGAAAAAGGACTATGCGTGGCAAGAGGCCTGGTGAGCCTTCGTGATGGATGTGCGTATGTCCTATTAACTAACTTTCAAAATGAGCTGCAGCATGTTGCGAAGGGAACATCCGTAGCATCGCTGTATGAGTACGTGCAAGTCTCAGATTTTTGCACTCTTGATAAAGCTTCAGAGACAGTAGATAACGTACTCCAGTCAGTAGACATTGACAGAGAGCTCTCGTCATCTCAGAAGCAACAGATTGCTGACCTCATCAGAGAGTTCGCCGAGTGCTTCTCCACCTCGTCGAAAGTCGGACGTACTCCCGTCGCAAAGCACCGTATCGTGGCCGAAGAACACGTGAGACTTGTGCGTCAGCGCCCATACCGAGTAGCGCCAAAAGAAAGGGAAGCCATTAAGAACCAAGTGCAGGAAATGCTCAACGATGATGTAATCCAGCCATCCAACAGTCCGTGGGCATCACCGGTAGTGCTAGTCAATAAGAAGGACAACACTCTGCGGTTTTGCGTTGACTACAGAAAGCTGAACCAAGTCACAAAGCATGATGTTTACCCACTTCCACGGATCGATGATGCCTTGGATAAGTTACGCAATGCTCACTTCTTTTCATCATTGGACTTAAAAAGTGGATATTGGCAGATCGAGGTGGACGAACGAGGTCGCGAGAAGACGGCGTTTGTGACCCCAGACGGACTGTACGAGTTCAAAGCGCTCCCTTTCGGTTTGTGCGCTACCTTCCAGAGGATGATGGACACTGTGCTCTCCGGACTCAAGTGGCAATCGTGTCTCGTCTACCTCGATGATGTAGTGGTTTCTTCTTCTACCTTCGAGCAGCACATCCCCCGACTGAGAATGGTACTGGATGCCATTCGCGTGGCAGCACTGACCATCAAACCGCAAAAGTGCCACTTTTGATTCCGTCAGCTTCGGTTCCTCGGGCACATAGTTAGTGCGGAAGGTGTCCGCCCAGACCCGGAAAATATTGCAGCAGTTGAAAATTTTCCGAAACCGCAAGACATAAAGGCCGTCAGACGATTCGTGGGTATATGTGCCTACTACAGACGCTTTGTTGAAAACTTTGCTAAGGTCGCTGAGCCTTTAACACGGCTAACGAAAGAAAGTGTACCATTCTCTTGGTGGGAGGAACAAGAAGCGGCTTTCTCAGAGTTGCGACGCCGTTTGCAGTCTCCTCCAATACTTGCCCATTTTGAGGAAGAGGCCGATACAGACATACATACCGACGCGAGTAACGTTGGCCTCCGTGCCATCCTCGTTCAGTGGCAGAATGGAGGAGAAAAGGCCATTGCTTACGCGAGCCGCACTCTATCGAATGCTGAGTCTAATTACTCAGCGACAGAGAAAGAGTGTCTCGCAGTTATATGGGCCATCAGCAAGTTTCGCCCATACCTTTACGGCAGACCGTTTCGAGCAATCAGTGATCATCATTGATTGTGTTGGCTGGCAAACATCAAGGACCCTTTGGAAGACTTGCTAGATGGAGCCTGCGTCTGCAGGAACACGACATCACTGTGGTCTACAAGTCCGGTCTCAAGCACAATGACGCGAATTGCGTGTCTCGCGCACCTGTCGAGTCTCCATCATCTGACCAAGAACAAGACATCCCATTTTTTGGAGTTCTGAATGTGTCGGAGATGGCTCGTCTTCAGCGAGAGGACCCGGAACTACGCCCGCTTATCCAATACTTGGAGGGTCACCAAATTGAGGTACCACGAGTTTTCGTCCGTGGTCTGACATCCTATGTCCTGCGGAACGACGTCCTATACAAGCGCAACTTCGTAAACACCGGTGAGACGTTTCTGCTTCTTGTACCATCATTACTGCGAGCAGAAATCTTAGAAGCGTGTCATGACGACCAATCGGCTGGCCATATGGGTAGTAGTCGCACTTTGGCCAGAATTCGCCGGTTGTATTATTGGCCGAAATTAAGGGATTCGGTGCACCATTATGTTAAGTCATGCCGCGATTGCCAGAGACGTAAAATACCAGCATCGAAACCAGTGGGTCTGTTGCAACCAATAGAGCCACCAAAAGGGCCATTTCAGCAAGTGGGAATGAATTTGCTTGGTCCATTTCCTCTCTCTTCATCGGGAAAGCGCTGGATTGTTGTAGCGACAGACTACATGACTCGATATGCTGAGACACCACCTCTTGCGAAAGGAACGGCGAACGAAGTAGCCCAGTTTTTCGTCACTCAGATTGTACTACGACATGGCGCACCACAGGTTGTCATTACAGACAAAGGAACAGCATTCACTGCCCGTTTGATGCAGTCTGTTATGAAGCTCACCCACACCGATCATAGAAGGACTACAGCATACTATCCGCAAAGAAACGGATTAACCGAAAGGCTCAATAGAACTCTCGCCGACATGATCTCGATGTATGTGGACGTTGAGCACCAGACATGGGACAGTATTTTGCCTTATGCAACATTTGCGTATAATACCGCAGTACAAGATACGACACACTTCACGCCATTTCAACTTGTTTATGGTGGGATGGTCACAACGACCTTAGACGCGTTGTTACCTGTCAACGATTCGAATGAGAGTGACCCACACATCAGCGACTACATAGAAAGGGCAGAAGAAGCACGGCAATTGGCAAGACATCGTATCATTTTGCAACAAGGCTCCGATGCAAGTCGCTATAATCTGAAGCGGAGAGACGTACAGTACAATCCTGGAGACAAAGTGTGGGTGTGGACGCCTATACGCGCACCTGGCCTACCGGAAAAACTGATGCGGCGCTATTTCGGCCCTTACAAAGTAGTTCGCCAGTTAGGCACGCTAAACTAAGAAATAATTCCTGAAGGGCAAGTGTGCTCAACCCGACGCAGGAATCGCCCAGAAGTCGTACATGTAGTACGAACAAAACCGTACTACGAAAGGCACTGAACGAGACAACTGATAAATGTGCTCAAACATCAGATAAATGCTCCTTTACAAAACTGTTCGACGTCAGCGTACGCATCGGGACGATTCGTTTCAGGAGGAGGACTAATGCCGCATGTTGTTAGGCACCTACCGAAGTTTTGCCCCGCTGCTGCTCTTATAAATTCTGCTACACCAACTGACAAGCCAAACGCGCCAAGCTAAACGCGCCATGCAACGCTGGCTGCACGTGTCACGACATCAAGCGCTGGACAAGGAACGCTGGCGGTTTTTCGAGGAGCAGTTCGAGGCGAGACGCAGGAGAAGTTGACAAGGTTTTGACCAGTGAGCTCACAACCTTTGTGTATTTAGTTCACGGGCACAAGTTCGCCATTAATAAATAGCTGTTTTAGCTTCCGGCCCTGTATTTGTTCATTACAATATTAACGAGATCTAACAGACAGTAATGCCAAGGAATGTACAGGAAAAGGTATTAGAACTATTGGAATGTAAATAAAAAGAAAGAAAAGTGGGTGAAAAATAACCAGCCGTGAGCACAAATCGAACCTACGACCTTCGAATAACGCGTTCGATGCTCTAACCACTGAGCTATCACAGCGGCCTTCCCTCAATCCACTTTTTGGGGTTTATATGTGAATTTAGAAGTGTTAATGTCAGTCAGTGCCATCTATGAGCAAAGCAACGAGTGTGAAACACTTTTATGCGCATGTGTGGCGTCACGTAGCACGTGAAATTATTACGAGCGCGCAGCTGAATAATAGTCCCTCGTATACAACCAAATGACACCATGTTTGCCTGTACGAGACCCTCGTTACTGAATAAGGGAAAGAAGTGTATACCTAAGGGCTCGTTTTTCCGTGTTTTGACACAATAATAATGAGATCTAACAGAGAGTAATGCCAAGGAATGTACAAGGGAAGTTATTAGAACTAATGGAATGTAAATAAGAAGAAAGAAAAGTAGGTGAAAAAATCACCAGCCGTGAGCAGGAGTCGAACCTACGAATTTTGAATAACGCGTTCGATGCTCTAACCACGTAGCTATCACAGCGGCCTTCCCTCAATCCACTTTTTTGGGTTTATATGTGAATTTAGAAGTAGGAGTGTCAGTCAGCGCCATCTATAAGCCAAGCGAAGAGTGTGAAACACACTTTTATGCGCATGCGTGATGTCATGTAGCACATGAAATTATTACGAGCGGTCAGCTGAATAATAGTCCCTCGTATACAACCTAATGACACCAAGTCTGCAAGTACGAGACCCTCGTTACTGGGTAAGGGAAAGAAGTGTATACCTAAGGGCTCGTTTTTCTGTGTTTTGACACAATAATAATGAGATCTAACAGACAGTTATGCCGAGAAGTGTACAGGGGAAGTTATTAGAACTAATGGAATGTAAATAAGAAGAAATAAAAGTGGTTGAAGAAATAACCAGCCGTGAGCAGGAATCGAACCTACGACCTTCGAATAACGCGTTTGATGCTCTAACCACCGAGCTGGTTATTTTTTCACCCACTTTTCTTTCTTCTTATTTATTTATTTATTTATTTATTTATTTTCAATACTGCTACTCTCATTCGAGAGCGTGGCAGTTGGGCAGTACAATGATTTTCAGTACAGGCAATAAAAATAGAGGGAAAATTTACATTCCATTAGTTCTAATAACTTCCCCTGTGGATTCGTTGGCATTACTGTCTGTTAGATCTCATTAGTGTTGTGTCAAAACACGGAAAAACGAGCCCTGAGGTATAGACGTCTTTCCCTAATTCAGTAACGAGGGTCTCGTACTGGCAGACTTGGTGTCATTAGGTTGTTTACGAGGGACTATTAATCAGCTGCCCGCTTGTATTAAGTTCACGTGCTACGTGACGCCACACATGCGCATAAAAGAGTGTTTCACACTCGTCGCTTGGCTCATAGATGGCACTGACTGACACTCCTACTTCTAAATTCACATATAAACCCAAAAAAGTGGATGGAGGGAAGGACGCTATGCACAATGACGCTACCTCACCCAAAACTGAGCAGAGAGCAGTCTGGTGACTGGCGCCGCCTGCAGATTAGCACACACCTCAACCTACACCCACTTCCCTACTGAAACGTTCCGTAGGCGAGTCCAATATTTCCATATGTTTCCATAAAGAATACATATGTTTCCTATATATTTTCCATATGTTTCAGTAAGATTCATATGGAAATATACGGAATTATTGGACATCGCATACGGAACGTTTCTGTAGGGTTTCGAAAATACACCTCTCTAAATATCGCGACGAGTGCCCCTGGTGCGGCGAGATACCAACAGTCAGGCATATTACATACAGCTGTCCTTCGCATCCTGCTGCGGCGAATTCTGCTCTCATAAAAACACATACACTACCACAGTAGTCTTGGGAGGCACGACTCTCGGATCAGGCCTTGGAAGCCTCATCCGAGGAATTTATTGCTTCTGCCTAGAAACTGTTTACGAAAGCAGGATTAGGATTATACCTTTTGTTTCGAACACTGTTCTTCGTCCCTTAGGAAGTTCTCACACCCCCGCTAAACAAAATATGCGCACTTTGGCAAAACAAAAATGCACATTTCGCACAACCCATGCGATAAGCCGACACAAAAAACCGTTGCAAAGCCTTAAGGTTTGTTGTTATTGAGTACGACAGAAAAATAACTAACGTTCTTACCTAAATAGGTGCTCCAACCATCCGTGAATCGCAGGTGAGTGGCCGCTGTATACACACCATCCGTGGGGAATGACTGCTTCAGAACCACCAGACCGTGACATGTTTCCTCGCATGAACTCCACACAATCACAATCCGCGAACTTGTAACACCCGCGTTGCACGCCAAGAATATCTACGGACGTAAACATGGCAGAAATATCTGCCTTGCAGTGCTTGAATGGTCTTAAAACCCAAAGAATCCGCAACAAACACATTCTTTCAGAATCGCGCCATTCGAGAGCATTTTGAAGTACTGTTTTCGCCGCAACAGACGCGGGAAGAAGCCGAGGCGAATGCGCATGCACCTCGTCATGTTCATCGCTGAGAACGCTCACCCTTCGGGCAGACGGCGCCGCTTATCCCGGCTTCCTTATTACGATTTCCATAGGCGTGACAGCAAATGTTTATGCGTTTTCACTACGGTATTATAAGCGTGTGATATTCGTTGTACATGCGTACGCGGCTCGCCCACGCTTGCCCTTGACAGAACCACGGCACGCAGCCTTGCTCTCACGCTGACCCGAAGAAACTGCACGCACACTTTTGGTCGCGTGAGGCTTTAAACGTCATCCACGGCTCATTCACAAGTGCATCACGCCTAAATATATAGTTTAGTGTGACATTCAGCATGGTAGTTTTTAGAGTGTACTTCGATTTATTTGATCTTATTATAAGCAAGATATAAACTTCTGTTCATCTCTGCCTCTTCAGGCGGAATGACTTCATTCGCACTATTTTTGTCCTGTATCTGTACTTTTCTGCCACCAATACTCTAACAGTCTCTTACTTGCTTCTCTCGCGGACGTGTTTCGCCTTTCCATGTTTGTAGCTGAAACCAAAAGACTTCTGTAGGCTTGGACGCACACGTATACCTGGTTAGATATCGCTGAATTCAATCAGAACATGTTCTATTGCTTGTTTAGCTCCCCCAGAGCATGTACATTGTTCCTCTTTTTTATTGAATCTCGCTTTATTAAAATGCGTTCTAAGGCAACCCAACCTCAGTTCGAACAGTAAAATGCTTCCCCTTGAATTATAATAAAACCACACCTTTCTTATTTCGTTCTTGCCTTTTCGGTAGTTACTAATAGCCGGCTTCTTTTAAATCACTGTCAACAAATAAGTGCTCTCCACCTTTCTGAATTTTCGATTAATGCTCCTTGTTCCCATGTTCGTCTACACTACCAGCCGTATACTTACTGGTGAGCCTCTAAGTTGTTTTTCACCATCTTGTGTCCGCACTCTTGCTATACAAATACCTAAACGCCTTTACTACCCTTCTACTCTCCTTCATTTTCCTAAGCCTCTCTTCAAATCCAATTTTTCTTTGAGCTTCCTTTTCTGTGCACACCATATGCCCCTTCACACCCTCATTCGTCGTCTTCCCGGGAGCGCCCAACGCGAGGTGTCCCACAGTTGTTTGACATACATCCATTTCTGAGTGTACCTCTGTCTTAATGCACAGCATTTAGTTTCTAAATGTAAGCCCAGGCGCCACTACAAGCCTTTCCAGAGACCTCAAAGCACTTCGTATTTATGCTATCCCCATAAAGCTCTGTGCTTCATTATTGCAGCATTCCTCTTTCCCTTTGCATAATAGAGCGGTTGACTGGGCTAGTTGGTATGGCATACTTGGGTTTTAGCAGCGCGAAAAATGCACAAAAGACAAGAAAGGGACGAGACAAGCACTGACTTCCAACTAAAATTTTATTGACGGGAAGACCGTTAATATGCAATGGAGCACAAAGAGTGAAAAAATGACGTATTTTAAGATACAAATTATCAACTAACGCCATGCCTGCTGCGCCTACCCTCGCATCTCAAGAAACATATCTCTTTATCTGAAAGGGCAACTGAAGGCTTGCTTACACATGCGCTGCTTTCAAGCTCCATTTGAGCAGCCTCATAAATTATACGCACGTTTTCCTCTTTAATGTTGCATAGAACTGTTGTTTTTTCAAACAGCGGAATGCACCCACACGTGCTCACGTGTTGCGCTAAGAAGCCATCTTTTCCGCCACGAACATTATTGGCATGTTCCCGTAAGCGATCGTTAAGGCATCTGCCCGTCTGGCCCACATAACATGCACCGCAAGAAAAAGGGGTCCTGTAAACGACGCCTAACGCGCAGTCCACAAACTGCGTTCTGTGCCTCACCATACACCGTTTTCTCATACTCTTTACGGGGCAGGTCCTGTTTGTCAACTGGGACAATTTATCAGGGGCACTGAAGACCACTTTCACATTGAGGCGCTGTCCTATTTTCTTTAGGCGGTGTGACACAGAATGCATGTACGGAATAACCGCTACCTTTTCCCTCTTCTCCGTTGTGGTGCCATCACTGTTGCAAACAGTGCCCAATCGTTTCCTTTTTCTGTGTATTGCCTCCGCCACGGAAATGAGCAAAGTGCGAGGGTACCCTTCTCTTTCTAGGCGCTCCGACTGTGCCAAGAGACTAGCTTCTAAGACGTGGTGACACGACCTCTCTAAAGCATTGTGAAAACATGATTGAACAATGCCTCTCTTTACTAATTTGCTATGCGCAGACGAGAACGGAAGAACAGGCTTCTGCGAGCGAGGCTCGTAACACCAGCACGTGTGGTTCTCCGAAAAAGAAATCTTTAGGTCAAGAAAGCGGATGCTATCCCTTTCCGGCATCTCGTGCGTCACCACGAGTGGATAGAGGCATTCGCGAAAGATTTGCAACACCTGCATGACCTTGGAATGAAAGGTCTCTAAATCACACCTCAAAATTAACAGATAATCATCCACATACCGAAAGGTCTTTACTACAGATAGTTCACCAAGCTTCACATTCATTGCCCTATCAAATTTGGCTAATAGCAAGTCACTTAGAAAAGGAGCTATGGACGATCCTATTGAGACACCTTCTTTCTGTATATATGTTTTTCCGTTCCATTCTACAAACGTTGATGTGATGTACAAAGATAAAAGTTCTAAGAAACCTTTGGACGAAATACCCGTGGTGTTCTGAAATGGCACCGCGCCGAAACTGTCAATGCATTCATCAATGCATGCTAACAAACCTTCGTGCGGAAGGGAATAATAAAGGTCTTTTATGTCAATCGAAAAAGCTCTAAACCTCGCGCCTGGATGCTGCTTCAGAAAGTTGACGACTTCTCCAGAGTTGAATATTCTGAAGGGGTCTTCTACAGGGAACAATTTCAACTTATCTTGCAAAAACCGCCCTAGTTCATACTGCCAAGAATTCCTTTCCGAAACGATTGTGCGGAAAGGTGCTCCTTCTTTGTGAGTCTTGGTTGTGAAAAACATATTTAAGGACAGCTTGTCACTTTTGCCGATTTCACGCGCCAGAACCGGCAAATCTAACTCGGAGCACAGATTCTTCGCCCTCGATCTGATTTTAGCGAGATTAATGCCTTCGCACACCCGAAAGACGGACGAAATTGCTTGGTGGGCCTTTTCAAAGTACAGGCCTCTCGGTAACACAGCAAACCCTCCCTCTTTGTCCGAAGGTACAACACAAAGAGCATTGTCTATGAGGTAAGCAGCAACTTTACCTACTGGTACACCACTGTTAGCTGGCTTACCCCTTAAAAGAACGTCGAGGCCTTCTGAGACGCATCTGTCGGTGTCTTCTGGTGGAGCACAGTTCGCGACCTGGCGCACAGTGGCCAAAAGTTCAGTGGGTGTCCGCCTCTTCTCAACCGCGAACTTTGGACCTAGACCCAACGTCTTCATGACGAAGTCTGGGAGGGCTATGTCACCATACGTATGAACGACACCAGTAGAGCCACGTCGCGTCGTTGAAAACTGGGACCGGAGCCTCCGTAATTCACCTTGCCAAAGATAGTCTACCACGTGGTCAATGCGGCCTGTGTATTCTCGCCATCTTGTTTTCTTGTGCATGACATGTTGATCATGGAGAAGAGGAAGGAACAGTGCATCCCTGTACATTCTTGCTTGCCGGAGCCATTCCGCCCTGAGTATCTTGCACACCCTCGTGCCATGGCCATTCGAGGGCTGGAAACCACCAAAAACAAGCTTCACCTCCGGGGGCAGCTGCTTCGAGCGAATGCAAAAGGTAAAGGCGCGAGCGCGACATGTTGCGATGGCGATGAGGGTGATCACCACGGATGGATGTAAAGGAACACAGAGAAAAGAGCCCGTTTGACTAGAAATGTAACGTAATAGAGCGGTTGACTGGGCTAGTTGGTATGGCATACTTGGGTTTTAGCAGCGCGAAAAATGCACAAAAGACAAGAAAGGGACGAGACAAGCACTGACTTCCAACTAAAATTTTATTGACGGGAAGACCGTTAATATGCAATGGAGCACAAAGAGTGAAAAAATGACGTATTTTAAGATACAAATTATCAACTAACGCCATGCCTGCTGCGCCTACCCTCGCATCTCAAGAAACATATCTCTTTATCTGAAAGGGCAACTGAAGGCTTGCTTACACATGCGCTGCTTTCAAGCTCCATTTGAGCAGCCTCATAAATTATACGCACGTTTTCCTCTTTAATCTTGCATAGAACTGTTGTTTTTTCAAACAGCGGAATGCACCCACACGTGCTCACGTGTTGCGCTAAGAAGCCATCTTTTCCGCCACGAACATTATTGGCATGTTCCCGTAAGCGATCGTTAAGGCATCTGCCCGTCTGGCCCACATAACATGCACCGCAAGAAAAAGGGGTCCTGTAAACGACGCCTAACGCGCAGTCCACAAACTGCGTTCTGTGCCTCACCATACACCGTTTTCTCATACTCTTTACGGGGCAGGTCCTGTTTGTCAACTGGGACAATTTATCAGGGGCACTGAAGACCACTTTCACATTGAGGCGCTGTCCTATTTTCTTTAGGCGGTGTGACACAGAATGCATGTACGGAATAACCGCTACCTTTTCCCTCTTCTCCGTTGTGGTGCCATCACTGTTGCAAACAGTGCCCAATCGTTTCCTTTTTCTGTGTATTGCCTCCGCCACGGAAATGAGCAAAGTGCGAGGGTACCCTTCTCTTTCTAGGCGCTCCGACTGTGCCAAGAGACTAGCTTCTAAGACGTGGTGACACGACCTCTCTAAAGCATTGTGAAAACATGATTGAACAATGCCTCTCTTTACTAATTTGCTATGCGCAGACGAGAACGGAAGAACAGGCTTCTGCGAGCGAGGCTCGTAACACCAGCACGTGTGGTTCTCCGAAAAAGAAATCTTTAGGTCAAGAAAGCGGATGCTATCCCTTTCCGGCATCTCGTGCGTCACCACGAGTGGATAGAGGCATTCGCGAAAGATTTGCAACACCTGCATGACCTTGGAATGAAAGGTCTCTAAATCACACCTCAAAATTAACAGATAATCATCCACATACCGAAAGGTCTTTACTACAGATAGTTCACCAAGCTTCACATTCATTGCCCTATCAAATTTGGCTAATAGCAAGTCACTTAGAAAAGGAGCTATGGACGATCCTATTGAGACACCTTCTTTCTGTATATATGTTTTTCCGTTCCATTCTACAAACGTTGATGTGATGTACAAAGATAAAAGTTCTAAGAAACCTTTGGACGAAATACCCGTGGTGTTCTGAAATGGCACCGCGCCGAAACTGTCAATGCATTCATCAATGCATGCTAACAAACCTTCGTGCGGAAGGGAATAATAAAGGTCTTTTATGTCAATCGAAAAAGCTCTAAACCTCGCGCCTGGATGCTGCTTCAGAAAGTTGACGACTTCTCCAGAGTTGAATATTCTGAAGGGGTCTTCTACAGGGAACAATTTCAACTTATCTTGCAAAAACCGCCCTAGTTCATACTGCCAAGAATTCCTTTCCGAAACGATTGTGCGGAAAGGTGCTCCTTCTTTGTGAGTCTTGGTTGTGAAAAACATATTTAAGGACAGCTTGTCACTTTTGCCGATTTCACGCGCCAGAACCGGCAAATCTAACTCGGAGCACAGATTCTTCGCCCTCGATCTGATTTTAGCGAGATTAATGCCTTCGCACACCCGAAAGACGGACGAAATTGCTTGGTGGGCCTTTTCAAAGTACAGGCCTCTCGGTAACACAGCAAACCCTCCCTCTTTGTCCGAAGGTACAACACAAAGAGCATTGTCTATGAGGTAAGCAGCAACTTTACCTACTGGTACACCACTGTTAGCTGGCTTACCCCTTAAAAGAACGTCGAGGCCTTCTGAGACGCATCTGTCGGTGTCTTCTGGTGGAGCACAGTTCGCGACCTGGCGCACAGTGGCCAAAAGTTCAGTGGGTGTCCGCCTCTTCTCAACCGCGAACTTTGGACCTAGACCCAACGTCTTCATGACGAAGTCTGGGAGGGCTATGTCACCATACGTACGTCGTTTACAGGACCCCTTTTTCTTGCGGTGCATGTTATGTGGGCCAGACGGGCAGATGCCTTAACGATCGCTTACGGGAACATGCCAATAATGTTCGTGGCGGAAAAGATGGCTTCTTAGCGCAACACGTGAGCACGTGTGGGTGCATTCCGCTGTTTGAAAAAACAACAGTTCTATGCAAGATTAAAGAGGAAAACGTGCGTATAATTTATGAGGCTGCTCAAATGGAGCTTGAAAGCAGCGCATGTGTAAGCAAGCCTTCAGTTGCCCTTTCAGATAAAGAGATATGTTTCTTGAGATGCGAGGGTAGGCGCAGCAGGCATGGCGTTAGTTGATAATTTGTATCTTAAAATACGTCATTTTTTCACTCTTTGTGCTCCATTGCATATTAACGGTCTTCCCGTCAATAAAATTTTAGTTGGAAGTCAGTGCTTGTCTCGTCCCTTTCTTGTCTTTTGTGCATTTTTCGCGCTGCTAAAACCCAAGTATGCCATACCAACTAGCCCAGTCAACCGCTCTATTACGTTACATTTCTAGTCAAACGGGCTCTTTTCTCTGTGTTCCTTTACATCCATCCGTGGTGATCACCCTCATCGCCATCGCAACATGTCGCGCTCGCGCCTTTACCTTTTGCATTCGCTCGAAGCAGCTGCCCCCGGAGGTGAAGCTTGTTTTTGGTGGTTTCCAGCCCTCGAATGGCCATGGCACGAGGGTGTGCAAGATACTCAGGGCGGAATGGCTCCGGCAAGCAAGAATGTACAGGGATGCACTGTTCCTTCCTCTTCTCCATGATCAACATGTCATGCACAAGAAAACAAGATGGCGAGAATACACAGGCCGCATTGACCACGTGGTAGACTATCTTTGGCAAGGTGAATTACGGAGGCTCCGGTCCCAGTTTTCAACGACGCGACGTGGCTCTACTGGTGTCGTTCATACGTATGGTGACATAGCCCTCCCAGACTTCGTCATGAAGACGTTGGGTCTAGGTCCAAAGTTCGCGGTTGAGAAGAGGCGGACACCCACTGAACTTTTGGCCACTGTGCGCCAGGTCGCGAACTGTGCTCCACCAGAAGACACCGACAGATGCGTCTCAGAAGGCCTCGACGTTCTTTTAAGGGGTAAGCCAGCTAACAGTGGTGTACCAGTAGGTAAAGTTGCTGCTTACCTCATAGACAATGCTCTTTGTGTTGTACCTTCGGACAAAGAGGGAGGGTTTGCTGTGTTACCGAGAGGCCTGTACTTTGAAAAGGCCCACCAAGCAATTTCGTCCGTCTTTCGGGTGTGCGAAGGCATTAATCTCGCTAAAATCAGATCGAGGGCGAAGAATCTGTGCTCCGAGTTAGATTTGCCGGTTCTGGCGCGTGAAATCGGCAAAAGTGACAAGCTGTCCTTAAATATGTTTTTCACAACCAAGACTCACAAAGAAGGAGCACCTTTCCGCACAATCGTTTCGGAAAGGAATTCTTGGCAGTATGAACTAGGGCGGTTTTTGCAAGATAAGTTGAAATTGTTCCCTGTAGAAGACCCCTTCAGAATATTCAACTCTGGAGAAGTCGTCAACTTTCTGAAGCAGCATCCAGGCGCGAGGTTTAGAGCTTTTTCGATTGACATAAAAGACCTTTATTATTCCCTTCCGCACGAAGGTTTGTTAGCATGCATTGATGAATGCATTGACAGTTTCGGCGCGGTGCCATTTCAGAACACCACGGGTATTTCGTCCAAAGGTTTCTTAGAACTTTTATCTTTGTACATCACATCAACGTTTGTAGAATGGAACGGAAAAACATATATACAGAAAGAAGGTGTCTCAATAGGATCGTCCATAGCTCCTTTTCTAAGTGACTTGCTATTAGCCAAATTTTATAGGGCAATGAATGTGAAGCTTGGTGAACTATCTGTAGTAAAGACCTTTCGGTATGTGGATGATTATCTGTTAATTTTGAGGTGTGATTTAGAGACCTTTCATTCCAAGGTCATGCAGGTGTTGCAAATCTTTCGCGAATGCCTCTATCCACTCGTGGTGACGCACGAGATGCCGGAAAGGGATAGCATCCGCTTTCTTGACCTAAAGATTTCTTTTTCGGAGAACCACACGTGCTGGTGTTACGAGCCTCGCTCGCAGAAGCCTGTTCTTCCGTTCTCGTCTGCGCATAGCAAATTAGTAAAGAGAGGCATTGTTCAATCATGTTTTCACAATGCTTTAGAGAGGTCGTGTCACCACGTCTTAGAAGCTAGTCTCTTGGCACAGTCGGAGCGCCTAGAAAGAGAAGGGTACCCTCGCACTTTGCTCATTTCCGTGGCGGAGGCAATACACAGAAAAAGGAAACGATTGGGCACTGTTTGCAACAGTGATGGCACCACAACGGAGAAGAGGGAAAAGGTAGCGGTTATTCCGTACATGCATTCTGTGTCACACCGCCTAAAGAAAATAGGACAGCGCCTCAATGTGAAAGTGGTCTTCAGTGCCCCTGATAAATTGTCCCAGTTGACAAACAGGACCTTCCCCGTAAAGAGTATGAGAAAACGGTGTATGGTGAGGCACAGAACGCAGTTTGTGGACTGCGCGTTAGGCGTCGTTTACAGGACCCCTTTTTCTTGCGGTGCATGTTATGTGGGCCAGACGGGCAGATGCCTTAACGATCGCTTACGGGAACATGCCAATAATGTTCGTGGCGGAAAAGATGGCTTCTTAGCGCAACACGTGAGCACGTGTGGGTGCATTCCGCTGTTTGAAAAAACAACAGTTCTATGCAAGATTAAAGAGGAAAACGTGCGTATAATTTATGAGGCTGCTCAAATGGAGCTTGAAAGCAGCGCATGTGTAAGCAAGCCTTCAGTTGCCCTTTCAGATAAAGAGATATGTTTCTTGAGATGCGAGGGTAGGCGCAGCAGGCATGGCGTTAGTTGATAATTTGTATCTTAAAATACGTCATTTTTTCACTCTTTGTGCTCCATTGCATATTAACGGTCTTCCCGTCAATAAAATTTTAGTTGGAAGTCAGTGCTTGTCTCGTCCCTTTCTTGTCTTTTGTGCATTTTTCGCGCTGCTAAAACCCAAGTTCCCTTTGCGGTCGAGGCTCTTTCCTGTGCCTACATATATCTTTCTCCCTATTATACCCATACCCCGAGGTACTTTTAGTCACTTATCCTCGGTTTTTTGGCCCTGTATTGAGACCGCCTGGTCTTTGTGATCATTGAGTACCATCAATCTACATTTTGTTGCACTAACTCCTCGTCCTAGAGCCTCGCCTTCTCTTCCATTTGTATCCGCCAGCCACTGTGTATTTCCGTGACTGTCCGCTAATAAGAAAGTATCGTCTGCATAAAATATACATGGAAGCTTCGGCTCAGCCTTCGTGCCAGCCCGTTTGTGTGACTGATTAAACCCAACGTTGCTACTTTAAAGCGCTTTTTTTATCCTCCCAATGTACAGGATGAATGACGGTGGGGACGAAGGACATCCCTGCCTCAGCGCCTTGTTAATATAGTAGGGTAAATTGTAAATGTAGGTTTTAGCATGATATCTTAGAAACGGCTTCAAGTAATCCCATAAAATTCTACATGCTCGCAAAGAATGCCCTTGAGTATCAAGTGACACCCTTTTTGTATACCTACGTTGATTATGCTGTATTTATAGTCCACTTCCAAATTTTAGATGGGGTTCACTTATTTATTGTATCTTTTCTCTGTAACTACCAAAAGGAATGTAACCATAATCGGCCGCGTTATTTCAGAGACTCATAAGTTACATATCAACTAAAAATATTACATTTCTCATGGAGCTTATGTAAACAATATAAAACTGATGCCTGCAGAACACCATGAAAGGTGCGTATTGTAGTGTATTTTTACAGCATCACTTTTTATAAATTCAGCAGTTTTTATTCAGGTTTTTTCTAATTTGTTGTATCTCACGCATACAAAGTTTCATAGAAATCGATCCAATACTTTTTGAGAAATTGTACATTGAAGTGAAAATTGGCAAAAACGCAATTTGAGAAAAACGAAGCTTTACGTGCGCATACTGCTTACGCCAGAAGGCGCACGGCGCACTTCGGCGCGGCATTTAAACCACTTGAAGGGGCCGCTCAACATTGCGATTCCACAGATTTGTTCCTTAGAGTACAATAGACTTTTTCCGTGTCCAAATGCAAATTCAATTTTTTGGGGTGGTTTACCCTACCATACTTTCTTTCAATGCTGTAGTTCCTACTTATTCCTTCCCGTTTCATGTACACTGTATTTTCTCGCTATATTTCTCCGAAAACCTGTATGCAGTCAGCACCTAGGCCAACTTTCTTCAATATGCCCCACAAAAACGTCCTGAATACCATCACGATACTCCCCAATGATGTTCAGTTAAGCTTGGTATTAGGGCCTCTTTTTTAAATTTTTAGATATTTCCATACACTTGATAAGAATAAGCAGGTTATCGTCTAACCACCTGTTGATTTGGTATCCATTCTCAAATTCTTGCAAGATATTATTTTGCTCTGTCTAGGTTTCTATTAGGGGTGAAGCTCCTTATAGTGTCACCCGTTCGTCTCCCGTTATCGTTTGTAACAATCGGAGGCCATATATGAGAGAGCGGGTATGTGCCACAGGGGATAGACTTTCAGGGGCGAAGCTCTCTAAGCCGTGGGTCGTGCGTCCTCGACGTATGTGCTAGGTAACAACCTCTCGTTTAGTTCTTGGAGTGTCCGCTAGATGGCGGTACTTGTTTATAATCAATTATTGATGAAAAGATGTGAGATGGTGGTACTTGAAGCATTCACTAGACGGACGGACATTCATACAGACAGACGGACAGACGCACGGACAGATCAACCCGTGGTTGGACGAACGGACAATGCACGAACGAACGGACGGACGCTTAGCCTCACTCATCATCATTCAGTCCATTTTTTATACCACTGCCTGCATCACCAACATGTATAGCACAGTAGTATTGTTTAGCAGTTTATACGAGCGGATGTTATACTTTTCTTCCTTGCTTTTATATATTGAGTTCATTCTACTTTTCCGTCAAGTGTCTGGTATTTCCTTCCCCTGTAAGTCCTTTTCTACGTATTTCAGCAGTGCGTCTTTAGTGCTATGTCCTAGTTCATTAACAGGACAGACAGAAACCACATTTAGGCCTCGGGTAGTGCGCTTAGAAAATTTTTTCTTTGGCCTCGTTACAATTTAAATTCTGAAGTACTACCTTTTCTTCGCTTCCACTCCTCTTCATGCCTTACTCACCGAGGAAGCCCGCTGGGCGACCTTTTTAAACAAATCAGCTGTTACCTTTGTGATATTACCTGGTGGTTTGTACTCTTTCAATTTATTTCCTCCCTTATTTACCATATGTTGCATTGCGAAAGACTTCCTACCTAATGCTTTTAGGTGGCTCCAAATATTCCGGTCGTGGCCTTCTTCTTTTCGCAAATCTCTGTCATCTAGCGTTCACTTTCACCTTTACTTTTTGCCTCGACCGATTCTCGCCGATTCGTTTTGTTCTCTAAATATATTTTGCATACTTAGTTAGCTTCACCTTCTGGCTGCTTCTCGCTTTTTGCCTGTCGGTGCTCCTTGATGCCTCACGTATATTTTCTATGGCTTTCGGTATTTCTCTGTTCAGCCAACTTTTTGCTCTATCTTTTCTTTCCAGCAAATAGTTTTCTTCTCTTTTTCCATCTCTATCCTAATTACATGTAACAGCTAACTATACTCCCAGTTCTTTCGCGGTAGTCTTCATACTTTGTCCCCAACTCGCTTGGCTATATTTGTTATTTGTGTGTCATTTAAATACTAGCTTTCAAACTTTGATTTTATGTTCTGACTTTCAGTTTTATATCCAATTTTGACGTTATGTGTTTATAACCCCAACCCAAGCTGTTAATACCTTCCTCGTCGATTCTCATATTTTTGTGTTTGTCATAGATTCCTTTCCTCGTAGGGAGATAGTCAATGCTCGATTGCCCGTGTCCGACTTCCCACACGATCTGCCCCTCACACTTAGCGTTAACTGTCTCAAGACTATGTTGCTCTCTGAAATCTAGCAATAATCTGTCATTGCTGTCTGAATATGCGTCAAGGCCCTGTGTGGGAGCATTCATGTTTCCTCTAAAGATTATTTCGACTCCTTGACCGAATTCTTTAATATCAGTGCGTATGCATAGTATATCTCGATTTTTTTACTTAGCAGCTATTGCCGCTCCACAGGTAAGCTACACCTAGCTGCGTTTTCTTTCCCCTGAGTGTGCCCGAATACCAGAGGTGGTCTGAACTCGTTTGGTTTCTCTCTATTTCATTTGGCTTTGTTATTGTTACATAGCTAGCCGGGCAGCCACGGCAAGCATACGCAGACAACCGCAGACTAGGGCAACGAGTGAACGTTTATTGTTTCGCGCAAGCTTCTTTTGTAGCTTCATCTACGAAGCAGGGAGAGGGGGAAAAGGGGGGCGGGAATGGCTATCGCTTCAGCCATCGACAGAAACACGAAGGGGGGAAAGGGGGGGACGTAGAAGTAGGAGAGTTCAGTTCGCAACACTTCTCTCTTCTTAAAAATGGAACCGTTGTACTGGCTTGCGTTGTCTGGTAGAACGCCGAAGCACTGGTTCCGCGCTTGGGGTCGCCGCTTGTGTAGGACCGGCCTGTGGCATGGTTGGCACTGGATGGTCGTGGGGGCTTGCGGTAGTGAGCGCTTCTGGAGGCAGCACGGTGGAGCTTGTAGTTGAGGGCCCCGGCGATCGTTTCGGCAGCATGGACATATTAGACTCTGATAAGGATGCAGAGCCCGGCGATGGGGACTGCGATGCTTGTCGAGGGCGCACTTGGTCAACGTGGCGTCTGACTACAGAGTGAGGAGTTTGGACGGTCACCATTCGGGATCCTGCAGTGGACTGCACACGCCCTGGTGTCCACTTTTCTCCGACACCGTAGTTCCGCACGTACACGTTGCTTTCTATGGGGACCACCCAGTCATCTGATGCCGGCGGCGAGTCTGCAACAGTTGAGGGAAAACACGCATCCAATCGTGAACGTAACTGGAACCCTAGCAGCAATTCTGACGGAGATTTTCCCGTCTTCTGTGGTGTTCTCCTGTAGTTGAACAGGAGCCGCACAAGGTTGTCCTCCAAATTACCCTCCCTCATCTTCCGAAGTCCATCCTTTATTGTACGCACTGCTCGTTCTGCCGCTCCATTAGACTGTGGATGAAAGGGCGCCGTTTTCAGATGCATTATGTTGTTCTTTGCCACGAACGTAGCAAAATCCTGGCTAGAAAACTGTGTCCCATTATCCGAAACAATGGTTCGCGGGACGCCGAATCGACTGAACATGGCGCGCAGACAGGTGATTGTGCTTGTTGTGGTGGCATGCTTTACTGGCACGGCTTCTATCCACTTGGTATGGGCATCTACTGCAACTAGAATCATCTTGCCTGCTATGGGTCCGGCAAAATCGACATGTAGCCGCGACCATTTTTCATTGGTTTTCGGCCAGTTTACTGGTGGTGCCGCTGCCGGCATTGGCATGTTTTGGGCACAGTTCGTGCAGCCGGCTGAAAGCGCTTCAATATCGCGGTCTAGTCGGGGCCACCAAAATTTTGACCTTGCCACTGCTTTCATTCCTGACGAGCCTTGGTGGGTCTCGTGCAACAGTTTCAAAAGACGGTCCCGCGCTTTTTCCGGTATCACTACGCGATGCCCCCAATACACTAGACCATGGGCTACGGACAGTTCTAGTTTGCGGTCGAAAAACGGCCGCATCGTTTCCTCCAGCTGTTTTGCACTTTTGGGCCAGCCATGTAATATACAATTCTTTACCGCCGTTACTGCGGGGTCTGTGGCCGATAGCTGCTGTAGCTCCCGTGTTGTGATAACGCCATCGTCAAAATTATCCAGAGCGAGGACATATTCCGGTGGCTCACCCACGTCATCAGCCTCCGTAGACCGCAGTGGCAGCCTGCTCAGGGCGTCCGCGTTGAGCAACTGTTTTCCCGGCGTGTATTGCAGCTTGTAGCGGTAGCCACCCAAGTACAGTGCCCAGCGCTGGATACGTGCTGCAGCCAGGGGTGGCGTCGGGCGGTCGGATTGCAACAAGCTCAAGAGGGGCTGGTGGTCCGTCACGAGAGTGAATTGGCGACCTAAAAGGTAATCACGAAACTTAGTGACGCCAAACACTAAAGCCAGGGCCTCTCTTTCCAGCTGAGAGTAATTTTTCTCGGCGGCCGTCAGTGTACGGGACCGGAACCCAATGGGTTTTGGCATGCCGTTACTCGTGTGAAAAAGCGCCGCGCCCACACCGTAAGGGGAAGCATCACATTCGAGCTTCAACTCTTTCAACGGGTCAAATTGAACAAGAACCTGAGCTTGCATTAGGCTGTCTTTTGCTTTCTCAAAGGCAGCTTCTTGTTGCCGCCCCCACTGCCATACTGTGCCCTTCTCCAAAAGTTTGTTGAGCGGAGAAAGTAGAGTGGACATATTTGGAAGAAATTTGGCATAAAACGTCAGCATTCCTAAAAAGGAACGCAGCTCCGCCACGTTCTGTGGGCGAGGTGCCTGAGCGATCGCTTCCAAATTTTTCTCTGTGGGATGAAGACCCTCTCTGTCTATCCGATGGCCGAGATATGTGACAGAAGGCTGTCTAAAGCTGCACTTATCAGACCTTAGCTTAACTCCGTGTTCACGGAACCGTTGCAACACACTCTTCAGGCGTTCACTCCCATCGCCACGAGCCTCCGAAACCAGTACATCATCAAGGTAAGCCTGAACCCCTGGCAAACCTGACAGTATTGCATCCATTTTTCTTTGAAAAATAGCCGGAGCAGAGGATATTCCGAAGGGAAGCCTATTATACGAAAACAAGCCTCTGTGCGTGTTAATGACGCAGAGCTTCCTTGCGGCTTCATCCAAAGGAACTTGATTATAGGCATCTCGCAAATCAAGAATGCTAAAATACTCCCCGCCGTTTAGAGATGCAAACATGTCTTCAATCACTGGGAGAGGGTACTGCTCAACTGTACAGGCTGGATTTAGGGTGGCTTTGAAGTCACCACAAATTCTAACAGTTCCGTCTTTCTTAAGTACCGGCACGATGGGAGTGGCCCAATCGGAATGTTGGACTGGTGAAAGTACACCGATGGCTACCAGCCTGTCCAGTTCTTGCGTCACCCTGTCCCTTAGAGCGTAAGGTATGGATCTTGCCTTACAGAATTTCGGCACCGCTCCCTCTTTCAGCTGCAATGTGGCTGGAGGCCCCTTGATCAGGCCAAGATCCTTGGAGAAGACGTCGTGGTAGTCGTCGACAATGTTGTGAACTGCCCCAGCGGGTTCTGGCGTTGAGTGTAGCAAGTCTTGTGCCGACGGCTGCAAAACTGGAACCCCCGCTCTGTGGAGCAAGGAAATCAGATCCCGGCCACACAGGTTAGGTCCCGAGCAGTTCAGTACAATAAGACGGCAGTAAACTGAGACGGCCCTGTATTGCACACAAAGTTGCAATTCCCCCATCACTGGGAGTGGTCCAACGTAGCATGACAACTTCACCTGAGAAGGTTTAAGCGCTGGCCACTGTTCGCGATGCTTGTCAAACACGTTTTTGGAAATTACGCAGACAGGCGAGCCAGTATCTACTTCCATTGTAAGTTGTACGCCATTCCATGAAAAACTGCGCCTTATCGGCGGCTCGAGGCGGCTTTTTCGTGCAGAAAGTAAGGTCCATATATGTGTCTCGTCCTTATCGTCGTCTTCAGTTACGGCTTCTTCGAGAGTCAAAGCTCTTCCCTCCACTGCATGCGTTGCGACGCGGCTCTTACTGGCGGTTGTGCGGCACATCTTTGCGAGATGCCCATGACGTCCGCAGCGATAACACCTTGCTCTAATCCAACGACAGCTGTTGCCGTCGTGTTTGCTGCTTCCGCATCTATCACAATGCTGTGCCGCGTGCCGAGTCGGAGATGTTTTAACAGTGTTGGCCTCGGACGCGCGTAGCTTAAGCAAGGGCGTAGCTTCTGAGGTCATGCTTTCGGCACCATTTTCAGCTGCTTCGACAGACAGTGCCAATGCTTCGGCTTCTTCTAGCGTTAAATCCTTTTTTGCCAACATCTGTTTCCTCAGTGCCACGGAGCGTACGCCGCAGACAATGCGATCCCGAAGCATGCGGTCAAGAGACGTGCCGAAATTGCAGTTGTCTGCTATTCGGCGAATAGCAACGAGAAATGCGCTAACGCTTTCGCCTGGAAGTTGTGAGCGATTGAAGAACTTGTAGCTTTCCGTTATCTCGTGCTTCTTAGGGTCATAATACTCATTCAAGCTCTGAACGACTTCCTTGTATGTCAGTTCATTTGGTGCACGCGGGGCTACTCTGCCGGCTAGCACCTCGACCGTCTTACTAGACAACGCCGAAACTAGTAGTGCTCGCTTCTTAGCCGGGTCCGTTACACTGTTCGCCTCGAAATACGCTTCTGCTCTGACGAGGTAAGGCTTCCACTTATCTTTCGTTTCGTCGTAATCCGGCAACTGCAGGGAGGCCATCGTGGTCGGTCCTCGTTCGTCTGACGCCAGGACTCGTAGTCCGTCAGGTACCGTGGGTAGCGAAAACCGACTTCGTCGCCACTGTTACATAGCTAGCCGGGCAGCCACGGCAAGCATACGCAGACAACCGCAGACTAGGGCAACGAGTGAACGTTTATTGTTTCGCGCAAGCTTCTTTTGTAGCTTCATCTACGAAGCAGGGAGAGGGGGAAAAGGGGGGCGGGAATGGCTATCGCTTCAGCCATCGACAGAAACACGAAGGGGGGAAAGGGGGGGACGTAGAAGTAGGAGAGTTCAGTTCGCAACAGTTATGAATATTTTTTACATTACCTAATTTTACCTTTACATTCTGACATGACCCTGCTGCATCCTTCTCAAGTAAAACTCTGAATATCTGATGGCTCTTCCAAGTCTACATGGTGTGGTTCTGTAAACGCAAAAACACCTATAAACATGACTGTGGATAGACAGCGCCATCTCTGTTACGAAATTGAAACTTAGAAATATTCCTCGTGCGTTTTCGTTTTTTCTCGCCTCGCTCCTGCCCACTTCCGTGCACGTTCAGAGCTCTCATACAATGCACCGCTTGAAAAGAAAGTGTGGCTCATCCATCCTTCAAGGAACTCGTAAAACACAGCAAAACTGCGATTCGGCCTAGTTGGAATCTATCCATCCTGAAAATGTATGCGCAGGCGAACAAGGACAAAGAAAGGAATACAAACTTGCGCCAGTTTGTATTCCTTTCTTTGTCCTTGTTCGCCTGCGCATACATTTTCAGGATCGTAAAACACAACATTGAAACGTGTCTTCACATCGGAAATTGAGCATTCATTGGAATTGTTTCACCTAAACGCCGAAGAATTGAGTGATACCGCAACAAATTGCTAAGTCACGTGAAGAACGACAAGCAACGGCAGCTCGAAACTTGCAGCGCACACCTCAAGCAGAAAGCAAGCATGAAATGAGAATACAGACGACCAGCGTGGACTCCTGCAAGCCGGTATTCGCTACAGCGACACAACCATTTAGTACCACTGGATACATGACAACAATTTCCTCATCAACGCATTGCTTCACTTCCTACACAAAACAGGCCTAACGGCGCACATATTTAATACACATACGTGCATAAAATATTATGCCTTAAAGGTAAACGTGTTATCTCATTATCTCCGAGCAAGCTCTACTCACATCCTTCACTTCGTGGGTTTGGCCTGTTGCTTTTTTTTACCGATTTAATTAAAGCTTTGAACATGTGTTGTCATCGCGGAGGTGGTGATTTGTTGCAAATCATTCAATCGTAAGTAATACAGTTTTTTAAAAAATCTAAATTTAGAAATTGATAGCCAATATTCAATCCCGAACGCGATCGCCTTCGCTTACCCTCGCAACGCCAGGGGCAGCCGGGAAAGGCACGCGCACACTATCGAGGGGGAGGAGGAATAAACATTTATTGAAAAGGCGTACTAAGGTTTCCGTGGGTGGAGCCCTTATTCCGGAGTGCCACTGGCCCGAGCGGCTCGCTCAGCCTGGTCCAAGGTAGCCTTCTGGCTTTCCAGGTCCTGCCGGGTGAGTCGCACCTCCAACGACCTTTTAAATTTGTTTCGTGTGATGAGGGGTGAGTTACCCTCTGCTGGTCTTTGTTGGCAAGTACAAGTGATATGCTGGAGTGTCGGTGTGTCACCGCACTAAGGGCCGCGGTCAGCAAATTGGGATGGCCGGATTTTGCTAAGTGTGTGTAACTTGGGATATGTGTTCGTCTGTATTTGTCTTCAATCCTTGGATTGCCAGCAGGTGAGTTTATGGTGGGTGGCGCCATAGTATGCCGGGCCAGTCTTTAACTCTCAAGGATATCTCGCGGGAGCGTAGGTGTGAAGTAATCAGCCTGGGTCGGCATGTCTGCTGATCGGATAGTAAATACTCGAGCCATGTCTGCCCGTTGGTTTCCTCCTACACCTTCGTGGGCGGGGCACCATGTGATGCCATGGTCTTCTTGGAGGTTGGATCCTAGCATGCATAGGACGCTCTTGGGAAGGACGTCTTTGAGAAACAGTCGAGAAGCCTGTTGAGAATCTGTGAGAACGTGCGCAGACTGTCTCTAGCACTCTGCTGCACGGATGGCTAGTGCTATGGCTGCCGCTTCTGCTACGGCCATGCTTTTCATACGTACCGTCGCCAAAGTGATCGCTTGGCTTCGGTTGGTAACGACCGCAGCAAATGCGTTTTGCCTTGTTGGGTATGGGCTGGTGTCTGTATAGTAAGCGTCGGGGTCATATCGTAGCCGTTCCAGTGCCACAGCCCTTGCTCGTCTGCGGCCGGCATTAACATTGGGGTGCATGTTTCTCGGGATAGGGGTGACATATATGTCTTCCCTGTCTTCTCTATGTATTTGATGCGTCTCTTCACCGCAGAACTGTGGTGACAAGGGGTAGTGAAGCCTCTTTAGCAATTGTTCATCCTCGTTCAATTGTTCTCCTCGTTCATCGCTTGCAAAACGTAGGTCAGGGGCGGTGTCTCTGGCTACGCTCTTTCGCAGTCTTGAGGGAGAGTCTGGTTGCGGCACGAAGACTAGATCATGAGCATGCGTTGCCGTCAGCAAGTTGATTCCTTTGGTCGTATCCCTTTTGTAGCCCCACTCTGTATGTCAGGCGTTGAAATCCCTAAGCATTATGACTCTGTCACCTCGTCTCGCGCTGTTTATAGCATGACAGATAATTGGTGTGAAGTCCGCAATCCGATCTCGAGGCGAACTATAGACATTCGCGACAATGTTTTTCAGGGGACCTCTCTTATCAGGCCATACTGTTGCCAGTTGGTGTGGTATGTCAACCCCTGGTACAGTTTTTTACGCTAACAACAAGATCCTTCCGAACCAAAATAGCCGTCCCCGTGTTGTTTATGTTTGTGTGGAGTGTATATCCCAATACTGAGCGTTTTGTTGTCCCTGCTTCTTGCAAACATATGAGATCAGGTGCAATTACGGCACATTGCACAAACTGTGTAAGCGCAAATTCTTTGTTGCGCAGGGAGCAGTTCCACTGCCGTAGCTCGAGATTCGCTTGGTGGCGTGTGATGGGTCTAGCCATCATAGGGGCTCTCAATTGTGTCCATGCGAATTGTCGCCGATATCTTAGGACAGCGGCCTCCAGGACTTGAGCTTCCCCGTTTCCTTGCTTTTTTTACTCCTTTGATGGAGTCGCCAACACATTTCTTGAAATTTCCCAGCTCTGCAAACAGAAGTTGCAATTCGGTTCCAATGTCTTGCAGCTTTCCCTCTACAATTTGCGGCTGAGAAGTAGCTGCTTGTGTTGCGTTGGCTTCCATTTGCATCTCTTGATTTTGTGTGCTATCGTTCATTGTTCAATTAGCGAAAAGTTGTTTGAGTGCTGCTACCTCTGCCTATAGTGCCGCAAGGCTAGATTTAAGTTACTTATTTTATGCGATTGTTTTTTTATATTGCTCGTGTTGTGCGAATGGTGTGGTCGTGTGAAATGCGACATCAGCCCAGCTTACGGGCATAGTGGCAGGTGGAGCTTGCTGCTGCTGCTGCCCCAGAGGTCCAGCGCTGGCTCGATCGGGAGTCTGTGATTCCGCTGCTTTCCGCCTAGGCTGGTTTGTTGCTCGTCTCTGCGACCTGGACCTCGATCTTGGTTTGCGTGGAGGTGGAGACTTGGAGGCGGCGCATGCTGCGTTTCGTTCGTGGCATGTTGGGGTGCTGTGTCGGCTCGTCGACCGCGGCTTTCTGTCGTCGCGAAGCTCCGATTCCTCTTTTTCTGATGAAAACCAGCGTAGCCCCTTAAGTTTAGCACGGGGTGCACGCTTTGGTTTTCTGGCAGTCGCTCTCGGCTGCTTGAGTCTCCGTGTAGGCTGCGGTCCCCTGTGACGTGTTCTCCTCGGCACGAGGCACACTTTGACACGCACACATGTCCATTAGTTGGGTCTCTAGTTCCACATGTGCGGCAGACGCGAGCGTCTGGTTGGGGGCACACATCGGTATGATGACCCTTGCTGCAGCAGGTCTTGCACACTTGCACCGTTGTTCGGTATGGGTGGCACACCAATTCTCCTGTGCAGTAATACACAAAACGCTGAAGAGTCGTGCCACAGAAGGTGATCGTTGCGTTCTTCGTTTCTCCCATCATACCGGCTTGTGTGATTTCCACTCCTTGCATTCGCACTCGCAAGCTTGCCATCAGCGTTTCAGAAGGGGTGTGGGATGGTATGGCGTGTATCACTTCCATGAGGGCTTCTTCATCAGTCGCCGCGTACACGTTTATGGCACGTGCGTGACCGTTTATTGTGAGCGTAGTTATGCGACGAAGCCGCTCCCGAACTTCTTGCTCCGATGTTGATATAATTACTATGTTTGATCCTGGTTTTATCCGCAACAAAATGTGCTCACCTGTTACGGTGTGTTGACAAGCTGCAGTGACTGCCGCTACCACCTCCGGAGTAGTGATTGAGCGTAGTTGTAAGCCCTGGTCGAAATAAACCACGTTGTGACTGCTCACGGAGGATATACTTGGCTACTTGCAACGCTATGGTCACCAATCCCTCACCGTGCCTATACACACACACACACATATATATATATATATATATATATATATATATATATATATATATATATATATATATATATATATATATAGTGAATTTGGTGCAACAAAATGATGACTAAAATAATCGATGGCTCAAGTAGTCAGAGGTGAGCACTGATACATTTTAGTAATTTTGAGGATGCAGAAGTTCGCACCCTTATAAAAATCCTATGTATGAACCTATAAGAAAATTACCATATATGGCTACATCATGAATTGGGCATATCAGGCTTTATATGAAATATATATATATATATATATAAGCGCAAGACAGAAAAATCCATAAAGAAAAAGGCTCCGGCTCGTGGGAACGTGGAATCCAAGGTGTAACCTCTGCATCGTGAGTGTGATGCGGGAACCACTGAGCTACCGACGAGCACGTCCTTCACATGCAATGGGCAAGCTATTTATATCTGCCACTTACAGCTAGTCATGGTCATCTTGGGGGGGGGGGAAACTATCGTGTTTTGAGCATTACCAGCAAAATGGTTCACTGAGCGCGTGGCGGCGTGCGCCTTCATCTCTAACGCGTACCTTGCCTTGTGGAGAGGAGTGGGTGGTCGTGAAGCCCCTGAACGCACACTCGCGCGCCTTCATATCGCGGTTAGGAGCATCTTATGTGTTAGCGGTCCTTAAAGGCCAACTCCGGTAATTTTACGAGGTCAATGAATCTGAACGAAATTCTCTGGGTATGTTCTTTTGTACATTTTAGTCCTTGCGAAATCACAGGTTTGAGTGATGTACTGTTCGTTTGCAAAGAAATTTTAAAGACTTCCTCAAAATGCTCACCTCACTTGCCAGAATTATTGGCAACACTGTATGTGCGACGTCATGTTTGCCATGTGCGCGGAAGTTACACTGCCGATGGCATCACTACTTTGGCCGATATAGCGTTTATTGTGCTTTCCACAAGGTGACGGTGGCGGCGTTTGGCACGAGTATAGCACGGGAATGCTTTCTTTCTTCCTCTGTGGTGTTTGGTCGGTGCTTCGCTGGTCTGGCTTTCTCAGTTTTCATACACCGCGCTGGCGGAACCAGTAAATGGCATCTGGCTCTACCAAATAGTACTTCATACACAGGCAGGGTACTCAGTTGGGTTTCGGTTTCGGTATTGCACATTTTTGCTAATTAAAAATTCTTTTCGAATTTCCTGAACATTTCAGCTATTGGGCTCGTAACAACAGTGTCTCAGGAACATAGAAACACCATAACTTTGACATGGCTAAAATCGCCGGAGTTGACCTTTAAGCTTTTACCGAATGGGCTCTGTTGTTACCGGGCACACAAAGGTCACTGCAATCATTGCACAGTGTTCATTTGCGAAAAGAGCATGCTTTTCAGACACAGCGAAGTGACAACTGAGACACTTACTCGGGTTCAGCTGTAGCTGTGAGTACGTTTCGTGCGTTATTTGTGCATGAGAAACGCTGGGCACGATTCGATCTGATTGCTATTCTGAGCGTGACCTTCCAGTTTGTTGCTATCGCCTTCGTTGCTTTACCTTTATGGCAATGATGTAACATTTTCTTCTGTATTTCTTAGAACAACCATAAATGAACATAGGCTTCCTGTTGACCTTTCGCTGGCTGAGATCGCTTTAGAGGAGAAAACAATTAGCAGTTCAACCTAAAACATGCTTAATTGTTTGACAACGCCACCTATTTAAGAACCAGTGAGTACACTCCGCAGCACTGGCACGCTCCAGAAAAGAAGAAAGCGCTCATAGCCAGTCAGGTTCTCCTCGCCCGATGGACCGTTCTCTATTGCGACGCGCATTTGTTAATAAAGACGATAGTCTTTCTTGGGAACCTTCGACGAAAAAATTTTGGTCTGTCTGTCAGTACATTTGTCTGTTTGTCCGCCTTAACGTTACCTCAAATGGCACCCAACGGCCGACCCTATCCGTAGCGCCCACCAATATTGCTCAAGGTTTAGCGATCATAGTTGTGCGATTTTCAATTAAAAAGCAATTTTTGTGCATATCTAAGGTGCCACAACAACGCATCGATGTTTTCTATGTCTGCCTTTATACTAGAAAAGGCACATAAAAGTAACTATAAGGAATGCAGCGTTTTATCGCGCACACTGACAGTGCAACGCGATGCTCAAAAAAGCGTTTTCAACGCTTTCCTTCGACTTCCCGCTGGTAGCACCTGCCAGTCGCTTTGCTTTCTTCACATTATCACCTCCGAGACTGGCACGCATTTTTCTCCACGGGCTGCAAGCCTTTGTTTTTGAAGATAACTGCCAGATGGCACTTGTGTCTAACGTGCCTAAATGCGATCGTTCACTTCCGC
The DNA here is from genome assembly GCF_043290135.1 of Rhipicephalus microplus. NCBI lineage: Eukaryota > Metazoa > Arthropoda > Arachnida > Ixodida > Ixodidae > Rhipicephalus > Rhipicephalus microplus. The sequence continues at coordinate 12,872,543 of NW_027464589.1, forward strand.
CACACGCTCGAAGCACTCTAACGCAGCGCCTGCAGAATACCATTCACCGATTTTCTTGTGCAGAACATCAAATGAACGTTTTGTTCACTCTATCCAGACGCAAGACTATCGTCTTTCGTCGGCTTTTACAGCGTAGCATGTAGATTTGGGCCAATTTTTTCCACTTTTGTTTGGTTCAATTTTCGCCCAAAAAGTCTTTCAAGAATGCTCCGTTGAAACGGCACGTCATTGATCGAGAAGGTTTGCGAATATTGTAGATCAACCTGTTAATATTGCATTCAAGACGTTAACACTCGTTATTAGAGCGGAAACTGCGTGACGATCAGTTACAATTAATGTTGGGATATCCGACGACACATTCCAACGCGCTTCTCCGCTTGTAAGTTGATCGAAGCTCTGGTCACCGCTATTAGTGCCAGTCTGTATCACTGTAAGCTGACGTTTCGTTGACGGGTTACAAGTTCGGCCGAATAAACAGTTTCATTTTGAGCAAGTAATTTCTGCCTCCTTCAGCGCCATGACCCCATGACACTGAATTTGACCTCGAAGGTGGGAGTTTCTCCTGCGCGTTGATGAACAATAAAAAATCGCCGTGTGTGCGTAAACTATAAACGGACTGCGCATCTATGAGTACGATCGGAGTGCTCTGTCTCTTATAGCTCATCATCAGTGATCGCCATGTTCCAGTAGCAAAAACTAGTCAAACACTGCGTTTATTGCGCCTCCCGAAGTTTCTTTCAAACGCAACGCCGCGATGAGTGCCAGCGTCCGCTTCTTTGCATCTATACATGATTAAATCGACATGGTCGCATCTACAGAACGGTAAATGACATGGCTACTTTCACTACATTTTTCTTAAATTCGGACTGCTTTTCAAATCTACCGAACAACAACCCCGTGCATAATGTTCTACGGATGTCTGTCTGCACCGGTGCAACAGTGACTACAGTGCTAACGCGAACGTCGTGGGTCCGATTTTTGCTGCGACGGTTGCATTTCGATGGAGGTGAAATAGTAGAGGCCCATGTACTGTGCGAAAGAACATCAGAATCAAATCGAGCCCTCCACAACGGCGTCTCTGTAATCTTTTAGTGGTTTTGGGTGGGAAAACCCCTGATGTTGTCTTTATATTTCCTGGCCATAGAGATGTCTCCTGCATGGACCATACTTGGTCCGCAGTATGTGATAAATAAAATAAATAAATCTACCACCACTTCAGCGAAACGCGGGCATCCTCTACATTGTCTGCTTCAAGTTTTTCGTGTGCCGCAGCAGCTACTCCGGGTCAGGGTTGTACTGTAGGAGGGGTGTGTCACACCAGGCAAGCAAAAAAAAAAAAAACCAGAATGCAAATGCTTCAGTATACCGTCGGCTGACGATGAGATGCCTGGGGAGTGCAGCCCGTCTGCTAATCGCGCTGTATCTTCAGGACCTGACCTTCCTTCAACGTTGCACCCATGAAAAACTTTTATGACCCAGTGCCTTCCTTTCCTCCTACTAGGCCACAGTGGCGTTTTCTAGCAATGAGATGCTTGTGAAAGTTTTTGAAACTGATAAGGAGTGCTTGTACAGCGTGATCTGCAAAAGTATAACGCAGCTTCAGGTAATTTGTGCAGTGCACAAGAAGTTCGATTTGTTTCAACAGAGAAACTGTTCTGGTTAAGAATGTACGTTCGTGGGCACCATGAGCCAAATACATGCACCGAAGGCTGCATGCCACCACCCACCAACTTAAATTGAGGATAAAGTTGGGTGTGCGCAACAGAAATCTTTGTTGCCTAACAAAAAACTATCATAATTGACGCTTATATGCCACAGAATAGGGTGAGTGCATACAACTTCCTCTAAAAAGAAAGGAGGCCCGACCAATCGCGTGCGCGATACTTAGTTGTAAATTGTGGTGGCTATACCTCAAAGCTTAATAAATAGCAACTAATAAATAGCAGTGAGAGCACATACCCGAGCTCTTAAAGTGAATGCTTCTTCGTGAAGCTGCGTGTAAGAGTGGTATGGTCAACATGCAATACAACTCTGCTACCACCTGAAAGCTTAACAAGGTGTAATAAAATTACAAAACATACCATAGAGAGTTGTTAAACATGGACATGCGTTTTACGGGCAATGTTATTACCCCGATCTTCACTGTTTTATCAATGTCTGCGGAGCGGGGCTGGTTGCTTCTGATTGGCTGCAGTATAGGGTGCTTGAATAATGAAATACAAGAACGCGATTTTCTATATAAAAGAACTTTCAGTCTCAGTGCCTTTCTATGCGTTTTAATAAATGTCATATTCATATATACCCTTTGATAAGAATCTGGCGCAATTCAAGCACCGTGGTGCAGCAGTATGCCAACTTACGGAGGCGTACCCTACAAGCAATAAATGGCCTTGCCGAGTGCTTTACATTGTCACACGTAGGTGAAGCCTGGTACTACATGAATTGAGTAACCTGCCAAGTAACTAGGATGTTTACGCATTAAAAAAAGAAAAGCATTGACCAAAAGTAAGTAAGCATGTCTTTGTCTGATGTCGTATCATTTCATACGCAGGTCAACGCTATGAGGGCTACCTTCACCGTGCTGACTGTCGTCGTCTCGATGCTTCTCACTGCTGCCAAGGATGATGGAGGTACCGCTCAGAGCATGTGACTATACACTGCAACATTTCATCTAGTCCTCATGAATTCGGTTATTTACTCTGAATCGATTCACATGCCGCGTGTTATTGTGGCTCAAATTATTTTACAAAGGATGATAAAAATACTATTAGCTACAAGTGCATAGGATTGTTGCACGAAGAAAGCAGTCTCACGAGTGCAAAGTTGGTATGGCATGGTTATCAGGCCCTGAAGATCAGCACTTAGGTTGACCCAAGTGGCTTCCACGTTGGGACAGTGTAGTTACGGTTAATACAGCCAGTGCCCAAATGGAGGTAAGAGATGTCGTCCTTTTTTTAATCTGAGCGAGCCTGTTCGTTCTCTTTACAACACAATATTACTAGCGGCTATGAAGCTCTGGGGCACTTATGTTAAGGAACACTTGCCTTGGTAGTTGGAAAGGTCCGAATGTGGGTAGAGGTTACACAAACGAAGGAAGCTCTAAAAGACCCAGAGGGACACTTTATTGGGTAAAAACAAAGGACGTGGGACTAACACCTATAGAACGAACACAGACATTACCTAATTACCTATCGACCGCGTCATCACTCAAATGCACTCGCAGTCCGTGGGAGGCATTCGTGCGGTGTTGGCCAGCGGGCTGCGATGGTAGCGAAAAAATATAGGCTTGCGCCTGGCCTTGGCGATGGTGACGACACCGTGCGTAGCTGGCGACACCAGGACGAGGCACGGCCACTGAAGTGCATCAGACCGCCGTGCGAGGTTCTCCGAACAGGGGTGCTATGCAGGGTGGCCTGAGTTATGTCGAGAAACGAGCACAAAAATGCCCAATCTACCCCTCAGCATCTGCGTATCATTGGTTATGCTAGAACGCGGCATCGCTTCAAGGATGGCCCACTGGCCAAAGTTTGAAAGAAGATGCAAGAGGCATCTTCTTTCATTTGTTTGTCGTTCTACTGAGAGCAGAAGTGCACACATGCAATAAAGGTGTCAGAAACATTTAGTCATGATATTTCTTGAAGACACAGTCCGTTCAAATTCACATTGAAGCTTTAAATGCCTGTTTCAGGTATCCTTCTAGTAAAATCAGAGCCGTGGCCTCTGAGTTTAAACCCGGCCAAGCGCCTTACAACAACGCGGCCGCAGTTAAACCTGAGGCCTTGTGTAAATTCGTCATTGTCGGCATGAACATTTTGTTTGTTTGTTTGTTCGGTTGTTTATAGCCTGTATACAACAGCATAGACCTACTCTGGGGGACTGACCAACGAAATATTACATATCCTATGGACGGTAACAGCACTGTTGCTTATAAACAGTATTGTAAAAGAAACAAAACATTACAAAACTCATGAGACAAAGATTGAGAAACAAGAAAAAAATATGCGCTGTTAAGATAGCTGATATTTGATTTTTTAGGCTGACCTAATAGCTAAGATTACCTAAACAGCTAAATCTTGGATGTATGGCTTATATATTATAATATTTTAAAAGTACTTCCCAATGACTTTTTAATATATAATAAAGAGGACATCATGTTCAAATACGTTTTGTGACTTCAATGTAGTTACCCACCACATCAAACAGATCTGTGGTGATGTCCTAAAATGGAGTCACCGTAATTTAGAACAGATTCTGCGGTTAAACCTAAACCTAGCTTCGCAAACCGAATAGCTGGAGTCGTGGCCGGCGAAGGCCTCTTCATTGTTTTCATCATTTGCTAGCTCTCCGAGCATGCACAACCCTCTAATTAGCATTTGACTAGACAGTATGCTTGGCTAGGGAGATCAGGCCATGCTATGACCAAGGTAAATATGTCAAGCCATCATCATAATTAGGTCAAGCTACATCATAACAAGACCATACAATGAGGCCATTAAAATCCAGAGTCATGCTAACAAAAGTATGCTAATCAACATGCTATTTAAGGTAGGTCTATAAACACGACAATAATCATGAGCATTCTGAGCAATATCATGCTAATTACGTCTAACAATTATTATGAAGGTAAACAAAATCGCGATGGTGAGAAATATTTTAAATAGCTTCATACTGATCAAGAACTTGTTAATAGCACCCGCGGCAAGAAATTATCATCGCTTTATTTGAGCGCTAACAGTCAAGACAAAACTGACCAATGTTATATTCATTAAGCTCTGGAGTTTTGTTATATCAAACTTAATACAGACATGATGCAGTTTTCATAATGTAGCCGACCAAGCAGACTGAGTAGATGAGCGACTTAGAAAGCTGTAAGAAGTAATCTGATCCCAAGCTCCTCTATGCCTCTAGCCATGCACACGTAGGGCGAGCAGATAAAAATTCGAGGGTTTATCGGCCTTGCGTGGGTAGGTAGGTAGGTAGTAAACTTTATTCACTCAGTTGACAGGAGAGAGTTGGGGCGGCTTTAAGGGCCGGCCCCTTAGCGTGGGACCGATGGCAGCACTGCTAACCACGCTCGCATCACCTAAGTTCAAGGATTCACTCACTTTCGAGGCGCGGTGCCGTATAGAAACTACTGTCGTGGTAAAACTTGGTAAAGGCGCAGTTGCTAAGCAAAGACGCAAATAAAGGACGCAAGCAAAGATGCACTTGGTTATCTTGCGTGTGGTGGCAACCGACACTGTTGTAACAACCGAGGAGTCCACTTTTAACGCTAATTTCAAGAGCACAGCGCTTTGTTTCTTAAAACTGTGGCCGCCGTCTCCGCAGCGAGTGCTGCACAATGGTGATCAAAATACTGCTGTGTGCCTCTATATGATCACCTAGCCTTTACAAGGGTGTTAGCTTTCAAAACTATCATGAGGACCTGAAGCTGAGGAAGAAGTAGATACTCAAACTCGGATAGAAAAAGCGCTCACACCTTCATTGACCGCGTTCAGCACGCACTTTGCTAAAAGTGACGTTTACTCCATCCGCATTACGCTCCACTTTTCGGTATACATGCAACCGTGTTTCAGCGGCTTGCACGCAGGCTACAGGTGTAGGCGACTTACACCAAATGAGGTGCCCCCTCCCCCTCCCCCCCAACCAACTGCGGAGGCTGGTGAGCTGACGACGCCGCTTCCAATTTTTCTCGGGTAAGCACACCTCGTGAGCGCAGCTGAGCGGAGTAGGGCATCTTAGACTACAGCTTCATTTAGTTAGCGTACGTATATATATGCGTAAATCAAAACAAGTGCGTGGCGAGCGCACTGCTTACCATAAATTTATAGGCAAAAGCTGCTGTCACTGTTTAGTGCTCATTCACTAGAGGCTGTCACATAGTATTTGTGGTCCTGCGCACGACAATCAGATATTCCTATGTGTTATATTTTCATAACCGAGCGACGGCCCTGTGTGATAACAATATGAAGTCGCTCTCGCGGTAATATTTTGATGTCACTTCAGAATTTCACTTGAACAAACATTATTGAGAAAAATCGCAGTCATTTGCATCGGCCATTTGCATTAAGATGGAACTTGCCTCCTTCCTGATTCACACCAGCACCTACCGCTGAAAAGTTATTTTTTGCAATACCACTAGGGCTTATGTCATGCCCATGCCCCTAATTGCAATCAAAGCACGAATATCTCAAATTTGGCGATTTGATGATGCTTTGCATATTTACGTAAATGCCTTGAACGGTTGACTGACTGCCGGAGCAGCTATGTAAACAGGTGCTCTGCAGTAATTATCCCATGTGATGTCTGCGAATGCAAGAGTGGGCCAAATCAGCCATTCTGAAATATATCCTGGTGTTCACTGTCACTATTTTTGCACTGCAGATAAAATACCCCAAACAAAAGGGCAGGCGTGCCCTTCTGTTTAGGATTGTAGAGAAAGCTAACGCCCTTTTCACAGGTGAACAAAGCACACTGAAGCACAAAGCAGTACCTCACCTTTGCGTAGCTCTCAATCGCCATGGCGACGTTGAGTGGCGGGTTTGCAAGTCCACGTTTTCACAGGATCAGAGCCGCGATGGTGATGCGATATTCATTGAAAAGATCGGCTGTGCGCAGTCAAAAACGTGGCCTACGTCGCACACCACTGCGCGGTCAATGAGACACCACGACGTTTCTCTTGCTGTATGTACATGCTTGTATATGCTGGAAAAGGGCGTTCTTATTAAAATTTCGAAACACTGGAACTAATTAGTATTGCGCAATGCAAACTGTAGTACACTCACACATATTTGTACTCTCTGAGCAGCAATGCGGTCGGCAGCATCGGCGTGCTCATCGAACTTCTGGGAGGTTTCTTGGTCCTCTCGATTGTGCTGCAACTAAAAGAAAATGATAATTGCACTCCAAAACATTTCTTGTGTGTGTTAGTTGAACCTCGCGAGGCTGTTCGTTCGACAAAGTACCCGCCCGAAGCAGACAATCTGTGCACAGAACCAGCGGCTGCTGCAGCATGGTTGACAGCGTAGTTCACGAACTGACGTCACACGCGAGAAGGAGCCACCCAAGATCTCGTGGCCAATAACATCCCCCGATCGGTCATCGATCGGAGTCGTTCCATATCGACCGTTAAGATGCATGCAAACTGCTGCAATCTATGACTGTTCGTTTTGGAGGGGTTTAGAGTGCTCTCCTGACAGAGAGAGAGAGAGAGAGAGAGGAAGTGGCTGAGGAAAGGATAAGGATGCAACCTCACTCTCTCAGGTAGAGTGCTCTAGAGTGCTCCGAACACGGAGGAAGGAAAGGTAAGGAGAGGGCATGCCCAGCCGGTGCAGGGCGTAAAAAATGCGGTGGAAATTACGTCACGCGCGGTAATATTCACTGGGCACAATGGCGGCGTTTTGTTATTATTGATGTAGTGCGGTGCGGCACCGTTCAGGCGGTCCAGCGGAGGTGTGTGCGTTGTCATGGGCCTCGCACCTAACCGTGGCGTACTGCAGGTGTTCGACAGCATCCATTCTTTGTACCGCATTGTTAGCTACTCGATTTTCCTCCGGTGGTGGTTGTAACCAGGTGCCCGAACTAGAAACCACGAAACAAGAGATGCGTACTCCGAATTCGCAGCACCCATCAAAATTATGCTGAAAAGCCATCATAGAAAATAACGACTGTGCTCAAGAATTCGTTCAATGAATGCCTTGAAGGTTAGTGACAGTTATGCGGTGTTCTTCTTATGACAACGGACGATGCATTTACGGTCCACAGGCCCTTAATAAGGCTGTAATCTAATGTTGCTTTTCATGTTCCTGTTTGGCGCTGAGCTGTGTTCCAGCTAAGGAAGACAGAAACAAGTGCCTTCTCTTTATTTTCCTCTAATGACTAGCCACTGTTCCCGGAGACAGCTTTCCTCGCATTTGGCTGGCTTTCCTTGCGTTCCTTGGCAGCTGTATCGACGCGTGAAGCTTCCCGCAGACCTTTTCTCACGCATTTCTTCTGCTAACTTTCCCACATTTCGCCCTACCGCGATCCTGGTCTCCGTTCTTCGTAGCTACTAGTGCACATGAATCACACTGGAGACGTGTTGCCAAGCACTTTCGGGTGGTCTTCGCTGCTTTCGTCCTAATGAAATTATGGCCTTTGGGATATCCGTAGGAACCAGTGCGCGTCAGACAAAAGGGGGGCGAAAACAAAGAGGCCTGCGCAAACTCAACGGGATGCCACGCACACAAACTCCACCGACTTTACTCGCATGATTACGGACCTCCGGGTTTATTGCAAGGAAGATATTTTTTCTTTTTTAACCCTTGTGTCTAGCCCACAGCGTGACCGAAATTTTTATAAAGCCCAAAGAGGAGCGCAAAAAGGGGAAAAAGTGATCTGAAAGAAGCTGTACAAATTTCGGTGCCTGGTTCGTCACGCGGTAATGTCCGAAATATCACCTTTATTTCACAAAGAACACATCAAATAAACAAAAAAGTTAACGTGCAACTTGCCGTGTTTATCGTGAACGCCGGCAGTGCAAGAGTACAACAGCCATACGCATAGATTTCGTCAACCGAATCGCGGCAAGACAGCGTGTTGAAATCCGTTCCGTTGGTTTCGGATAGCACCGGCGCACGCAGCGCGCAGGCCACGTGCTTTTTGAGACAGAGAGGGAGTCACGCCTTCTGCTTCGCATTCATACGTAAACAAGAGAGAAGAATTTGCCCAATCAATATGGCCGACTTCCGGCTTCATCGTGGCTTCATAACGAGTCCCGTCAGGGCCTCTCCTTACCTTTCCTTCCTCCATGGCTCCGGAACAACCAGTCAAAATTTGTATGCATGACATCCGTGAATAGGTCAATAGATGGAATTGTGTGCATATGTCGTGAAAAATAATATCACTAGATGGCATTAGTGGTTTCCGTATATTGGGCGATTTTGTATAGTAATGTTGAGACGCGTCGCTCGGCAGAGCTGCGCAAGTGAACAACTCGCGTCCCAAACAACAACTGAGTTTTTATTATCACCCTTCCTCTCGAAGATAACTTTCTCGTGCGGTCGCATGCGCTCTCTGCACCGCACACAGAAGCACCGCTTTGCGTCGCCACAGTACTCCCTCCGTAGTGAGTGCGCGCACAACGGCCGCACTCGGACGACCCCCTGTGGTTCATAAGTTCATGCGCACCGGGGGTCTCGTACACCGTCCACTCCGCGTAAACCGTTTGAGGACTTGTTGGGGCTGCGCTACGTGGTCTGCCTGGGGTGCCTGCGAAGATGGAGCTCGATGTGGTGCAGGTGCTTCGCTGTCGGAGTCTACGTGTGCTGATTTTACGTGGTCTAGAGAAACCACGTCGTGACGACCACCTCTGTCGATTGTAATGTGCTTGTCTGCCCGTCGCAGCACCTTGAAAGGCCCGTCGTACGGGGGCCGGAGTGGAGGCTGTACGGCGTCGTGCCTCAGAAACACGTGAGAGCAGTAGGAGAGTTCCCAGTCCACGTAGACTGGCCGGGCTGCAGGCTGACGCGGAGGAACAGCGCGTAGCTTGCTCATGATGTCTCGCAGTCGCACGGCGTAGTACGCGTTCGCGTACACGCTTTCGTCCTTACTGGTAGTGAAAAACTCCCCTGGGAGGCGAAGCGTTGTTCCGTACAACAGTTCAGCGGAGCAGCATCCAATATCTGCTTTCAGAGCCGTCCTAACGCCCAAGAGAACAAACGGCAGTGCCTCTACCCAACTGTGACTCGCAGTAGCCGTCAGGCTCGTCTTCAGATGGTGATGGAACCTGTCCACTACACCGTTGCTTATCGAATGGTAGGCAGTTGTTCTGATGTGGTGAGTACCCAAGAGCTGGGTGACGCTTGCGAACAGGGCGGACTCAAACTGTGTTCCGCGATCCGTAGTCACGGTTGCCGGCACTCCGAAGCGGGCCACCCAGTGGAAGATAAATGCGCGGGCGACGGTATCAGCAGTCATGTCTGGAATGGGCACGGCCCCCAGCCATCGCGTGAAGCGATCGATGCAGGTTAGGAAGTAGCTTTGCCCCTGGCACAACGGCAGTGGTCCCACAATGTCAACATGCACATGGGCAAATCGACAGTCCGGCAGAGGGAAGGATCCCAAGGGAGTCACAGTATGTCGCTGAACTTTGAAGCGCTGGCATGCGATGCACTCTCGTGTCCAGTATCAGACATCCCGGTTTATTCCTGACGACACGAACCTCGCTGTGCATAGCCGTTGCGTGGCTCGAATCCCGGGATGCGCCAGACTGTGCAGCAAGTCAAAAATGCTGGGACGGAGGTTCGAGGGGACGAACGGTCGGGCCTTGCCTGTAGACATGTCGCAGCATACGGATCCTGTGGGTTCTGCCAACCATTGCAGCTTCAAGGTGCTGGTTGAAGGCGTCAGTAGACACTTCAATTCTCTATCACTGCGTTGAGCCGTCGTAAGTGTGGTGAAGTTCACGCCGCTCGGCAGGCTGATGGCATTCACTGGACCGCGCGAAAGAGCGTCGGCAGCAGCATTATCCGTGCCCCTAACATGGCGTATAGCTGTCGTGAATTCTGCGATTTACGACATTTGGCGGAGCTCCCGTGCTACGTGCGCACCAGAATCGGAGTTCGCGCGCAATGCGTAGGTGAGTGGCTTGTGATCCGTGAGCACAAAAAATTGTTGTCCTTGCACATAATGTCGGAAATGCCGGATAGCCGCGTATATGGCCAGGAGTTCCCTACCGAAGGTGCTGTACCTTCGTTCGGACGGGCTCAGATTTTGGAGAAGAAGGAAATTGGTCGCCACACTCCGCTCACCCTCCGCTCAGTGTTATTGACAGCTTGCAAGGGCGATGTACTAGGTTTCTTTCTTTCAGCTTGTGACGCCGGTATAACGCTCACCTCGGCGCCTGTGTCCACTAAGAAACGTACTTCGTTGTTGCGGTCGGTAATAAAGAATACTGAGGGACGACTTGGAGGCAACGTAGTAGCACTGGTCGCCCTCAGTGCCTGCTGCAGCTGTTTCCCGAGTGCGCGTACTGTGGACACATTTACGCGCACTACTTCCGAACCTCCGATGATACCAGCAGATATGCTCCTGCTGCTCTTGCGATAACGGCGTGTTAGGCTCGGTTATCGTTTGTGCCCTCCTGCTAGCGTGCAAAGCTGATACTGTTTCGGCAAGTCGAGCAATCTCCTCACGCATCTCTTGAAGTTCGTTTAGAGGCTGTTGCGCTTGCACGGCAGCCATGGGTGTGGGCGTTGTCATAGCTACCAGTTTGTCAGCAAGTTCGGCGGCTGCGGTTAAATCCTTGTGCTCTGAGGCCGCGATGACCATGCGGACGCCTGAAGGCAACTTTTGCAAAAAAAAGTTCTCGGAGCAATACTCCATCTATGGCGTTTGATGTTCCGCCAAGCAACTGTTGCATGTGGCGCAAAAGCTGATTAGGAGTATGGTCGCCGAGTTCCGTGCCGCGAAGCAATTGCTGCAGTCGTTGTGGTTCGGAGGGCGTAACTAGGCGAATAAGGGTTTCTTTTAGCGTTGCATATGCGTTTTCGACAGGTGGTGCGAGCAACAGATCCCTGATTTCACTGGCTATGGCAGGCGGCAGACTGCTGACTACGTAGTGGTATTTCGTAAGGTCAGCGGTGATTCGTCTGGCTGCGAACTGAGATTCCACTTGTATAAACCAAAGTGCGGGGTCCGCAGTCGAAAAAGAGGGCAGCTTACCGTCGACTGAGGAGACTGTCGGAGGGGCGTTGGTCGTGGACGTTGAATCCATATTGCGGCTGGTTCGACACTCCGGTCGCTGTGTCTGTATTCCTAGTCCGGGTCACCAATGTTGAGACGCGTCGCTCGGCAGAGCTGCGCAAGTGAACAACTCGCGTCCCAAACAACAACTGACTTTTTATTATCACGCTTCCTCTCGAAGATAACTTTCTCGTGCGGGCGCATGCGTTCTCTGCACCACACACAGAAGCACCGCTTTGCGTCGCCACAGTAACGATGTAGAAAAATGATTTATGTGTGCACAATCCGCCTCCCGTGACGGAGAACGCGTACAGAAAATGCTCGCCTTTGATACACGCGCTGGCCCCACTTTCGGGAGGAAGGGGGGGGGGGCACTGGGAAATGGAAGCTTCTGAAGCCTAGCATGACGAGGCGAACGCGTGTTTTTCTTTTTGTTTTGATCACTTCTTAGTTATTATAAGTTGTGCACGCTAGTCCCTAGAGCTAGAAACGCGTACCGCGTTTTTCGCGACAGAAAGACGCCACGTGTGGTGACGCCGCTATCGGCTGAGCGTTTTAAGAGAAAAAAGAGAACATTATTCTTCTAACGCTGAGCTCTCACGTGCGTCACATCGTTACGGACGCTACTTTGTATTTCGTCTTCTATAGTACATGCGGCAGCCGTGGTTTCAAGCGGGGCGTTGTGACATGGGGGCTGAGAGGAGGAAAGAGGCAAACATTATCTGGACGCGCCGTCGGGCGCAGTGTCCAAACTGAAATTATTTTCATTACACCGTATTATAGTGGACGAATGAACTAACAGACAGACAGACACATGGGTGGAAGCATGAACGGACAAGCGGTAACACGGGCGGATGGATGGACAGAAGCGCAGGCGGGCTCACCATCAGATGGAAGGAGGGTCAGACGCATGGACAGACAGACAGACAAACAGACAGACAGACAGACAGACAGATGAACAAACACTTAGCCCCGCTCATCTTCATTCATTCTATTGATATGCTGTGAATTATTTGATATCCAAGGAAGCTGCTGCTTAGCTTTCGCCACATGAAATGCATAACAATCACACCTGCAGCATGGCAGTCACGAGTTGAACTGATGCCTTCGCAGGACCAACAAGTTTGCATCCGAGTTTAGGTGTCAATCAGTTTGATTGACGGACGCCTGCGTTGAAGATCAGTTCCACCCAACTCGATTGCACTTATTGAAGAGCAAGGCTCATGCTGAGACACCAGTGAGTGGGACGGTTTATACTATGCACATAAGCACGAAGTTCTAACATCACGTGGCTATGATTATGTCAATCGAATTCACCGCGCTCACTAGTTATCCACTCACGCCCACGTTGCGAGTGCCCCAGGTGACAAAGTGTCCATGTGTTTATCCGCAGTATTTAATAGAAGTGAAAAGAACTGCACTAGAGCGCTGCATGTGCGCGCTTGCTGCCTCGGAGAACAAACATTTTCATGCTGCAGTTGAGACGAAAGAACCAGCCTGAAGAAAGACAAACGGCCACGAACACGCTTGTAAGAGGCACGATGATGAGTTGGCAGAAAGATAGCGCGGCAATCATGCGGACGTCGCTGCACCATAGAGATAGTATACTATATATAAATGTGGCTATTGGAGCCTAATCACCGCGCGGCTAGAAAAAGTTTATTCTTTCATAGGACGCAACAAACCTAAGGGACGAGCGTCTGTACAACAGGCACAATAACAAACAAAAGACAAAGCACAACATACATTACACATTTAAACAAAAGTGTCCAAGTCCGTAGGATGTTCATAGTCCATTGTACTAATAACTATACATACACTACATAAATACACTAATCACAGTATGGACAATGTGCATGATGATATATGTACAGAATTTACAAGACTTGGTGACGATGTTAGAAAATATGTACAACAGGTATCAATATTCTTAAAAGTTACATAAATTGCAGCGTTAGAATGAAGTGCATATATAGAAGAGCTCACACCCATATGGGACATTCACAAACACATAGCAATAGTAAACACATACTGTTTACATGCACCAATCAGACATTGACAGGTGACCTGGCTGTAGGAACCAGGCCAGGTGGAAGACTAATCGAACGCGTCTGTCAACTACGGACAGAAAGCGGCACGACCATTGTCGAAGAAATTCTTCGTCACCAAGAAAGAACAATTCCTCCGACAGAAACAATAAGAGTTCAGAGTAGAGGCGTTCCAGAATCGGAAAGAGAGCACGACGACGATGACCTGCCGCAACAGCTTCGCACCTATTACGCCATGAAGAAAAAGCTCCCGCAGCTATTAGAAGGCGTGCAAAGCGACTACGCGAGCAGCGACCAGATGTTACAAAGCGAGTAACACCTAGGCCACGAAAACTAGTGTTAACTGACCTCCAAAACACTACTTTTTTGCAGACTAGTTGGTTCATACTTGAAAAATTGAATTGCTGCACAAACTTGAACAAAAAAAAAAACAAGAGAGACAGGAAAGAGCGCAGTTCGTGCTTGGGAAGGTCCCATGTGAACGGGTACAAGGTGTTGTGAAAGGTGTCCTTGAGGTTTTCAACAGACCCTCCAGTGGCCTGAAGTTCACGCACGAAATGCCGGTTGAAAATGAGATCCAGTTTCTGGACCTACGCTTAAGTTTGCCAAGGAGCACATCTGCTTCAAATACAATCCGCGATCGAAGAAAGGCTTGTTACCTTTTTATAGCGCGCACTCGAAGTTGATTAAGAGGGGCATTGTGTTGTCAGCTTTTGCGGAAGCCCTCGACAAGTCTTGCCCTCATCTGATGTCTGAAAGCTTCGAGAATCAGATAGCTCGCCTGGGTGCGGCTGGATACCCAGCACAGGTTTTAGCTAGCGCTTGTGAAAGCCTTCTCAAAAAAAAAATACAAGGGCAGGGGTCCAAGCGTTGAAGGAAGGGAGAGGGGGCCTATTCGTGTTATGCCTTACTTACATAGTGTTTCCCATAATGTAAAAAAGGTGGCTAATAGGTACGGTGTGGATGTACTGTTTTCAGCGCCTACAAAGTTACGTCAGATGTGCTCGTTAATGACTGAACAGAAGGAGGCAAAGTGCACAAAAAAGCATGCGAACGTGTTCATTAGGTGTGTATTTGCTGCTGTATATCTGATCCCTTTGTCGTGTGGGAGGGTGTACATAGGGCAGATGGGGCGTTGCCTCAAAGAACGCTTGCGTGAGCACAGTCTGGCCATAAAAGAAAAAAATGGTGGTCATTTAGATTTCCACTGTAGAACATGCGGTTGCACCCCCCGGTTCGAGAATGCGTCAGTCATGGCTAAGGCACGTGAAAAGACCGAAAGAGAGATAATCGAAGCGCACTTTATCAGGTAATATATTGACAAGTGCATAAGCATGCCTTCAATTTCACTTTCGGACAGAGAAATGATCTTCCTACACGGTCATGTGTAATGTTGTGGCTAACGCCTTGTATTCTGTTCTCTTCCATTCCTCTTTTTTTGTGTTGTTCATTAGTGTTCTTGTTTTATTTCCCATGTGACGCTATGTAATGTTTTGTAAGGTTTTATGTTAGTATAGTTTTTGACTCTCTCGGCGTACTGCTTCTTCGGGTTTCTTAATTGGGGCTGCTTGGAGTGAATATAAAAATGTTAATTTATTGTTTTATTCGGTGCTAAGCGCTTTTTTTAGGGATCTTAAACAAAAATCTCTAGAGTACGTTTTAATTTTTTTATGCCTTTGTATGCTTGGTGCAATAAATAATAAAAGATAAAAAAAAGATGAGCGCACACCTTGGGATTACGCAGTTTAGATTGTAGTGGGTATCACTTTTGTATTTTGCCATTTTTCACTTTTTTCATTGTGGTGGCAGTCAATTTTGATTTGATTTGTTTTGGGTCGGCTTTGTTTGCGGCGTCTTTGGTTTTGTGCGCATCGTGGAAACGCAGCGTAGCATGCGTATATATTGGCTTCAAAAAACGACAATAAAAAAAAAACTGCGCTCTTTCCTGTCTCCCTTGTTTTTTTCTGCAAGTTTGTGCAGCAATTCAATTTTTCAAATTCCAAAACACCTTTGCAATGACACATTGCTGCAGCATATGCTGGTTAGACTGCTTTGTAACTGGCAGTTAGGACAAGTGGAAGATGGGACCATGCCCCACCTCTCCAGTCTGTCCCGTGTTGGGAGTACTCTCCATCCAAGACGCCACATAAAGTTACGGAGGTGACCAGGCAAAAACAATGGCGTTATCGCGCTCCACGAGATATGTCTCGATTATGCTAGACGGGCTGGAGGAACCAGAGGAAGCAGAAGAGCCGCCGTTAGTCTACAATGCGGCTTTCAAGAATGTCCACATCGGGACAAACCTGCTGCGCGTGTCGATAAAATGCTACTGCTGTTGAGTAAAATGCAGGCACGTTAAGTGTTTGCGGTGCAGAATTAAGCCGTGCATCTGGTAGTAAATAGCGTACCTTGGTGCCTAAGAAATAGCAGGCAAGGTCATGCGCGAGGCACTGGTCACCATGCAACAACCGAAGTAAGAATCGTAGGGCAAGCAGCCGGCAGCGAACAGAGACGGATGGGAATGCGAATCCACCGCAGTTTCTCGGTTGCCCAAGAGCTGCTCGGCAAACCAGCTCTGTTCCACCCGACCAGAAAAAAGAGCCAATGAGGGATTGCAACGACCTGGTGATTCGTAATGGAGGCTGTAAGACATGAGAGATGTACCATGCACGGCCGCAAAACATCGTCTGTGCTAAATACCTTCTTTTGAGCATCGGTAAATCATACTCTTGTGCTTCCCGGACGTGTCGTTTTACATCTTCGACTACTGAATTCCACAATGAGGCTGATATGCCGTAGCAAGTATAATCAAGCCCCAGAATGCGAATGGAGTCACTTTTTTGAAGACCAAAAAAGGAACTTAGGCATGCGTCCGGGGAACCAATGAATTAAGTATCGACATTTGGAAAATTTTAACGCAGCACCTGAAATCGTGCCATACGTAGCAAAAAGTTGTAGGCTACGGGATAAACTGTCCTCATTCTTCAAACACAACGTGATGGCATCAGCAAATGCTGTCACATCACGGTACCACTACCTGGAACAGGAAGGCCTCTTACGTAAGGATCAGCGATTAGCGTTTGAAGGTATGGTTCGAGGCTGAGTACAAAAAGTGCAGGGAATAAAGGACACCTCTGGCGAACACCACGAGTAACCGGAAATGGCGCACTCTCTAAACCATCAAGAAACAGCGTGCTGCGTATTTTTCGGTATGCATTTCTGAGAAGCTCAACGAAGTTTTGCGAAAAGCCAAACGCTGCCATTACGCTAAATATAAAGCTATGTTCGAAGCGATCGAGTGCCTTTTCCTGGTCAAGTGAAACGAAGAGTCCCCGAGCTGATCTTGTTAACGTGTACGCAACTATATCACGCGTAACAAAGGAGAGACTGTGGATTTTTCTTCCAGGAATAGAGCACGCCTGATGATGACCTATTAAGGAGGGCATCAGGCTTCTCAAACGCCGAGTGATAACTGCCGCCAAAGTTTTATAATCAACGTTGAGGAGCGTTATTGGTCGCCACTCCTCTGGGCGAACTGACGATGGGTCATGTTTAAGGTATTAAAACAATTCGACCATCGCGAAAGATATCAGCAAATCAAAGTTCTCGAAACAGCGGCAAATAACAGAGGTGAAAACAGCACCAATGTCGTCCCAAAACGTTAAATAAAACTCAACAGGCAACCCATCCGGCCCGGGGGCCGAGCCACGTTTCATGGAAGACAGTGCCTCTTTCACTTCGTGAGCTGACGGACCTGTGCAAAGTTGTTCAGCCACTTCAGATGAAATTTGAGGGAGCCTACTTAACATTGTGGCTGTCTCGGTGGTACCGCGTTGTGATGACATTGTCGTACGAGCCATGTTGACAAAGTGAGCTAGAAAAACTGATTGTTCACGTGTTGGCGGCAACGCAGTGTGTGAGATTCTGGTAGCCGGAGTTCCTAGTAGACCCGAAGGGTTAAGAAGCGAGCTTTTCGCAAAGCGTAGAACCTCAGGGTGAGCACACGGATTACGTCTGCAACGCCAAGCAGCCGCCGTCAATGACGAAGCTGCAATAAGGCGTTGAAAACGACCCCTTAACTCTGGCTGCCATGCGCGCATCAAGGGAGTTAGCCGATCAACCCGAAGAGCAATACGCAGCTTCGTGGCAGTGTCCGCCAGTTTTTCGGACGTACGGCGTCTATGCGCCCGCCCTGATACTAAGCAGTGTAAACGCCACTGTGTCTTGAGCGCATCCCACACCTCCGGACAGCATCCCAAAAGAGAGGTGCGCACTATTCTAGATAAACTGGAGCGTGAACGCGCGTCGTGCAGAATGCGGATGTCAAGACGCCAAGGTCTCACTGATGATGAAAAGGGAAAGTGAGCCTCGAGCGTCACTGGTCGGTGGTCTGATACATAAACAGGGGATGATGGTCATGTTACTACATCAGAGTGCGATACGTAAGAATCAAGCGTGCTCGGCACATAGAAACAATCCAACCGACTAGACGACGTGCTACGCTGCCAAGTCCAGGCATATTGTGGTCCATGCACTAGTCTGTACGTATCTATCAAAGAGAAATGTTGCACCAGGCGACGCAGCTCTCATGCGTTCCAATCAGAGCGACCACATCCTAGACCTTGCACGTCAGCTCGCGTGTCTAATACACAATTAAAATCTCCGGTGAGTATGCCATGACGACCGTCTAGAAAATACACGTCCAGGTCACGGAAAAAATTCTTAGACATCGCTGCTTAAGCTGGCCCATAAATACACACAACACGCAGCTTGAAGGATGATAGGACGCACTCAAAACCAATACCCGTCCAAACACGTCATAGAAAACATGACGATTGCGTGGAAGAGCGCGGTTAAAAATAATAATTCCAACTCCAGGGAAGCGAGATGTCGTGAAAGAAAAATAACAGTCTAAATTAAATGCGCGTTTGAATGCACGAACGTGGCCAGTGGTGGAAAAATTTTTTTCTTGTAAGCACAGAATATCACAACGTTCTGCGCGGGCTATGCTAATAACCTCGGCTTGTTTTACTGGGTTACGGAAGCCTTGAACATATAAAGAAATGATATTCACGGTGTCCATCATATTGAAATAAAGGTGGGGGACTGACATGGTCGTGTTTTTCGATTCGGTACCCCGGGAATTTGTCTGGGGGAACTGGAGTATACGTACACTACACAGCACAATTCGATCCTCTAGAAGAGGGTCGAGGTTTCTTCGGTTGCTGGGACTTGGAGCGGCTATCTTGAGTGCCGTCCGAGCTGGTGCCAGACTTGTGAGCACGCTTGACCTCTCGCGGGGCTTGCATTTCCACGTCCCATCCGTCTAGGCTAAAAGAGAGTCCGATGCTACTGTCGACTTCGAGGCTGAAGCTGCTGTCTGACATATCAGATGGTGGTAGGGCTGCAGCGTTAACGTTGTCGCCGTCTCCAATAAACCGGGGTTAAGGATATCAAAGTCGAAATCAAGAAGAAGAAATGAACATGGGCCGGGCCGGCAGCGTGTAGGCAGGATAACCGCTGGTCGTTAGAGATAACTGACTAGTCCTAGAGAAGGCAAGCGGGTTAATGGGGGCCAGAAAGTAAGGTGGGCAGATGAGATTAGGAAGTTTGGGGGTACAAAGTGATCTGCAGGAAGCACAGAATAGAGTAGACTGCTGAAACATGGGAGAGGCCTTTGTCATGCAGTATACGTAGTCAGGCTGATGATGATGATGGTGATTACGGGGTAGCCACTTTCTTTTTGCGTTTTATTTTTTACTTTTTTTGTTTTTGTTTTTTGAATACTAAATAGGTACCTTTTTTGTCAGCTGCATATTGGTTCCCTATTGTATTAACAGTCAGTTGAAAGTCTGCGCTGGTACTCGTAAATTCTGCATGTACAGTGTGTAATTTTTGCAGTGAGCAGTGAAACGCCAAGTGGCCAAATTCCATGCTTTATTTCTGTACTTCAGTCTGTTTATTTATAGTTTGTATACAACCGTATGAAAAATAAGCTGGCCACGTGAGCGACTACCACAGTCTGATGACAGTGCATCGCCGCACTATCTGACATGGTGAGTGCGCAAGCGTCTTTTTATTTCACATTCCTATCTTTTTGCTCACTCGCAGTGGGCTAGGTAATTGATTACATGTAGCGTTTCGCGCCAGGCGTCGCTTTCTTTCTTCACGTCGGGACGCACTCTATTTCACAGGTGCACCATAGAGAAATATACTATGTGAAAAGTGGCCACTGGCGCATTTTCACGGCGAAGCAAGAAAGAGTCTGATCAACCGCTAGATGACATGTCCATGCTCGCTTTTACTCCTTTGTTAAGGCGTGTAATAGCCTCCCGAGAAAGACAATGAATAATCAAGTTTGACGTCATTTTTCGTAAAGAAGAAATTCTAATTGTGCAAATTTCTATATCCGTTCTACATCATGTAAGGATGTTTAATGCCTTAAAACTTAATGCATGACAAGAAAGTGTTGTCTTTCTGCATTTGTTTTGCACAAAGAGGCACATCCATGTAGTTTAGATGTACTGTACGTGTATTTTCTTTGTGGACGCATGGGTGTGTAGCCTAGTAGCATGAAGCATGAAGCGTGAAGGAGCACGAAATTACGGGTTGAAATCCCGACACAAAAAAGAAAAAAATGTTATATTATTTAGGTTGAAGACATTACCGGGTCTGACCAACTACTCGTGGCGCTGAAAGCAATGCAGTAGTTGGGCCGCGGGGCTCGACCTACGGGAGTGTCCACTCTTTACGTTAGTATATTGTACAATAGGGGCACGGTGGCACTGAAGTGTACGCGGTCTCTTCATAGATCATGCAGACATTGTTTAATGCGGTATCAAAATAAGCTCTTTTCGCGAAAATTCCGGTGTTGGTCTATACGTAGGCATCATTGGCGCGAAAGTTCATGGTTGTCCGCGAGAGAAAACGCGGGGTAAATGTGAATTAATAAATAACTAATAAAGAATATCAGTCCTCATGGATTGAACTAACGCGTTGTGTGTGGCAAGAATGTGTTACGTGTTGCGCGCAAGCGTTCATTTCTCAGGGCAAGTGCGAAGAACAGACGTGATGATGCGTGTGGCACCGGTGAGCCACTGAGACATGAGATGGTATGTCTTGAATCAGGGCATAGTGAGCTGCATACCCTTCCCCGTAACCGTGCCCCTGCTGAAATAAACGCACCACGGATCGAAGAAAGAAAACGACGCCAGGCCCACAATGCTACATCTAATCACTTGGAATGCTGTCAGGGGGAAAAAAGATATGGACGTGAAAATGAAAGAACGCGCGTGCGCACTCATCACGTCAGATGGCGCGGTAATGCAGTTTTAGCCAAGATAAAGGGGTTTTAGTTTTACCATAATGCCATCGTCGCTTGCGTGCCCTGACTTACTTTGCAGCTGGGTGTACGCTATCTAGTCAGGCTTGTCTAGCGGTGCTGTTCGAATAATGAGAAGGTGTTCAGTGCTACTGAATTGGACTCAGCGAAGTTAAAAGAACACATCAGGCTTATACTGTGCTAAAGAGTGGGCCTATGCTACTGTGCATTAATTGACAAAAAATAGCTAGGAGTGGCCTTTCTTATACGCAATATTGCTGGCCACATAGAAGAATAATGTAACATCAGTTAGAGGGTAGCAAGTATCAAGATTAAGTACAGCAAAGGGTTTAAGATGAAGGTGGCACAGGCCTACGCGCCTAAATCGAGCCATGATGATCATTTGGTTGAACGCTTCAATGAAGACGCACAGTCAGCTATTATTAAAGTAAAACCACAGTATACTATTCTGATGGGCGTCTTTATTGCCAAAGTAGGCAAGAAACAAGCTGGAAACCATGTAGTGGGAATTATAGCATTGGCTCTAGAAATTCCAGCGGGGAGTTGCTAGTAGAGTTCGCAAAACCTAATAATATATGGATCTTGAATACCTTCTTTAGAAAACGAGCTAACCGTAAGCGGAAAGGACAAAGTCCTAATAATGAAACGAAAATTGAAATTGACTTCATTCTGTATGCAAACTAAAGCATGGTACAGGATGTAGAAGTAGTTGCCAAGATCCGATGCAGTGACAATAGAATGATAAGAGCTCGAATACACCTACATTTAAAAAAGTAAAAACAAATGCAGATCCCACGTACAGTGAGTGGGAATCGATGGTATGCGAAGCACTATTGAGGAAGGTTGATATGCCATTTCAAAATCAGCATAACGACACAAAGCTGAGATAAGCTATTCCGTGCATGATTTTTATATCATTATTATGATATTTGGATGTGTTACTTGCTTTCGTCGTCTATTCATGTCACGTGATAACGATTTTGGTAAACGTAAAGATAGTGAAATGGCCGCGAGCGGACATTTAGCGTAGCATGTAGCCTTCTTTTACATCAGACGCATGTCATGATTATCATGTTTGGACATGTCTTATACTTCTGTCGTCCATTCACGTCACGTAATACAGAATTTAGTATATTTGAAGGTAATGAAAAAGCCGCAAACGCATCACGAGTGTGGCATGTAGTCCTGTTGGTACATGAAACATCTCTCATGATTATCGTGTAAGAACGTATCTTTTAGCTTCGTCATTCGTTGGCGTAACATAATGCCAAATTTTGTATATGTAAAGCTAGTGAAGTGGCCGTGAGCACATCCTTGGCGTGGCACGTAATCATGTTGTTACATGACACGCATCACTTTATTGTGTTTGCACTATTCACAAACCTTTTTCATCAATTCACGTTCCGCAGTACGAAATTTGCCAAATGTAAAGCCAGCGAAATGGCCGCGAGCGCATCGTTAGTGTGGCATGTAGTCATGTTGTTACATGATTCGCATCTAAAGATAATCATGTTTTTCATCTGTCATACACCTTCGTCATTCATTTACGCACCGTAATACTAAATTTGATGTATGTGAAGCTAGCGAAACGACCGCGAGAGCACCATGACCATTTGCCATGTAGTCATAATTTACATCACATGCGTGTCAATATTTCCACGTTAGGGCCCGTCAGTTGTGTTCACTGTGCAGTTGTGTCCTACGTACCGTACCAGTTTCGCCACATATCGTGTGTAAGAAAACACCACGAGAGCAGCAGGACCATGAATTGTAAATGAGAATAAAGACATACATGTCAGGATTTTTTCGTATGACTAGGCATTTATGCCCGTCATATAGTCATGTTTGCCATACGATTTTTTATACCGATACCATTCTCTAAACGGCGAGATCTAAAGTCGTAGGTGGTTATATATATATACATATACATATATATATATATATATATATATATATATATATATATATATATATATATATATATATATATATATATATATATATATATATATATATATATATATATATATATATATATATATACGGGATCTCACAGACAATAATGCCAAGGAAAGTATAGGGGAGGTTATTAAACCAAATTGTAAGGTTAATGTGAAGAAAGAAAAGTGGGTGAAAAGGTGACTTACCGTGGGCAGAAAGTTATCTTTTCACCCACTTTTCTTTCTTCACACTTACCTTGCAATTTGGTCTAATAACCACCCCTATACTCTTTTTGGTGTTATTGTCTGTTAGATTTCCTTATTACTGTGTCAAAACACGGAAAAAGCCCTTAAGTAGCCACTTCTTTCCTATATATATATTGTTACGTCTACGAGGGGTTTATTCGAAGCAGACGTAACGGTCGACTCGACGGTATACCGCAGTGAACGCGCAGCAGCGAGCTCTTGCCACCAACCGAACGTACTCCTCTTCTCCTACCACCATGTTCCCTGCTACACAGGTGCACATACCTAATATACACATGTGGTAACATTTCCCTCCGCGCAGACGAAGCCCACTGGGCGAGTCAAACAGTCTCTCGAGGAATAAAGCGCTTCAAACGTGCAACATGAAGAAGTTCAGTTTTTGCAGACCGTCGACCGTTTGAATGGAGACGCGCTATGCGGTAAACTAAATCACTGATGCGGTCTACAACAAGATAAGGTCCCGCATAGTGTGTTAGCAGTTTCTCGCTCAAACCGCGTTTTCTAGTTGGTGTCCACAGCAACACTAGGTCGCCGCGAATGTACGTCACGTGTCGGCGTCGGCGATCAAAATGTGCCTTCGAACGGTCTTGCGAAGCAAGAGTGCGCAAATAAGCAAGGCGTCTAGCTTCTTCTGCCCGACAGATCATCTCGGATATGCAGGGATCATGGTGGTGTAAACACGGGAAGATGGTATTCAGGGTATGACGAGGTGGTCGAGCATATAGAAGAAAGAAAGGACTGTAGCCGGTAGTTTTATGCTGAGTGGTGTTGAATGCATATGTGATAAAGGGTAGAATACTGTCCCAGTCCTTGTGATCGGATGCAACATACATAGACAGCATGTTCGAGAGAGTTCTGTTCGTTCGTTCAGTTAGACCGTTTGTTTGGGGATGGTATGGTGTAGAGTGCCGAAACCTTGAAGCACAGAAACGAAGCATCTCTTCCATCACGTCTGCTGTGAATTGTCGGCCACGGTCACTGATTACAATTTTGGGAGGCCCATGTCGAAGAAGTACAAAACGTAGCATGAAGGAAGACACATTGGCTACAGTTGCCGATGGTATGGCAGCTGTCTCGCAGTACCTTGTTAAATGGACGGTGCAAATGGCTATCCAGCGATTTCCATCAGGAGACCGGGGAAAGGGTCCAAGGAGGTCAATCCCGACTTACTTGAATGGAGTTCTAGGGGGCGGCACCAGATGTATTCGCCCTGAAGGAACACTTGTTGGGCGCTTATGACGCTGGCACTCGTTACAGCTAGACACGTATTGTTCCGACGTCTGGCGCATTTTGGGCCAGTAGAATCTTTCTTGAAGACGGCAAAGAGTTTTAGGGGCGAAGCTCCTTATGGCGTGGCCTGGGCGTCCCTCGTATGTAACCACCAGGGGCACATACCCGAAATAGGTATAACACTTGACCTACAAGGCGGTGCCAGTGAGAGATTTCTTCTGTGCGTTGTTTAACAATAAAAAATAGTGCTCAATGTACATGCCAATGGCTGCTAATGGGGAATGAGAGACATGAGCATTCGGCTTTTAGTCAACGCGCACGCTGCGATCCCCATTAGCAGCCATTGGCATGTACATTGAGCACTATCGGACAAGAAAGGGATGCTACATTATACTCGCTGGGTGTAACCTCCTTAGCTTTAGAAAGGTTTAGCGAGCGTTGAGCCGCAGTGCCATGAATACAATGAACTTGTATATACCACGAATGAACTCAGGTGGTTAAAAATGAGAAATAGATACGAAGCGCAAGCCGTAAGAAAGTAAAAGCCCAATTCTCCTGTCTCTCATTTCTCATTAGCAGCCATTGGCATGTAAAGAGAGAAAGGTTGCTACGTTATACTCGCTGGGCGTAACCTCCTTAGTTTTCGAAAGGTTTAGCGAGCGTTTGGTCGCAGTGCCATGAATACAGTGAACTAGAATATACCATGAACTCGAGGTGGTTAAAGGTGGGAAGTGGACCCAAAGCGCAAGCCGTAAGAAAGTGTGCGTGTGCCACCTCTCGTTTAGTCCTTGGAATGTCCGCTGGATGGCGGTGCTTCTATATGGGGAATATATGATAAAAAGATGCGAGATGGTGGGACTTGGAGTGTCGAATAGATGAACGAACGGACACACAAACAGATGCATGGATGGACGCATGAACGGACGCAGGGGCGGATGCATGAAAGAACGCAGGGACGGGCGCACAAACAGACGCATCGACGGTCACACAGATGGACGCATGGACGGATGAATGCTTCGCCCCACTCTCCATCATTCACTCCGTGGATATGCTGCCATTTTTTGCTGTGCCTAGATGACGGGATGTTGGGTCATCATGCATAGCCTGCAAGACATAAACGCGAAGACTTTTCGGAACCGCCAGAAGATATCGTGAGCCGGTGTTGGTGTAGTTCTTTTTGTAAACTAGCCCGTCTTGGATGCAGAAGCGCGTAGGCGATGATTTTGGTTTGGTAGCAAGAAGCTGTTGTATGGTGCTGTGCCTTTGTAGCTCGTCTTTAAGGGTCTTGTTATCGGGAAATGGTTGGTCGAGTGATGCAATGTAGGTATCGAAGGTGTCCGCGTCACATTCCATCGTTGGAAGTGGTAGTCGCGAAAGACAATCTGCGTCAGCGTGACGTCGGCCGCTTTTATAGGAAACCGTGAAGTCATATTCTTGTAGACGAAGTGCCCAGCGCGCCAGCCTACCAGATGGGTCACGCAGATTGACCAACCAGCAGATAGAATGATGATCTGTCACGACGGTAAAGGGGCGTCCGTACAAGTATGACCGGAAGCGCTGCACTTCGAAGACTACTGCAAGGCATTCTTGCTCTGTGACAGTGTAGTTACGCTCGGACTTGCTGAGCGAGCGATTTGCATACGCTACGACGTGTTCTTGATTATTCAAGCGTTGAACCAGGACAGCACCTACACCAATACCGCTGGCGTCTGTGTGAATCTCAGTGGGAGCGAGAGGATTGAAGTGTCGAAGAATCGGATGGGACGTCAAAAGAAACTTCTACTCCGAAAAAGCAGAATCGCATTCCGGGGTCCAGTCAAACTGCGCACCTTTCTGAAGCAGACACGCGAGCGGGTATGCGATATTGGCAAAGCCAGAAATGAATCGACGAAAGTACGAACAAAGCCCCAAAAAGCTGCGCAGTTCTTTCACAGCGTTTGGCTGCTTAAATTCCTCCACTGCGGCCGTCTTGGCGGGATCTGGTCGTATGCCTTCTTTGTTTACTAAGTGTCCAAGGACGAGTGTTTGGCGCTCTCCAAAACGACATTTCTTTGAGTTGAGCACCAAGAGTGCTTTGCTTAGGCAGTCCAGTACGAGGCCAAGGCGTGTGCTGTGCTCACAAAACGTGCGCCCAAAAATTACAACGTCGTCCAAGTAACACATACACACTTCCCACTTCAATCCACGCGCAATGTTGTCCATAAATCGCTCAAAGGTTGCGGGCGCGTTGCAGAGTCCGAACGGCATCACATCGAATCCAAATGGTCCATCTGTTGTAACAAATGCCGTTTTCTCCTTGTCTTCCTCGTGCATTGGAATCTGCCAGTAGCCTGACCTCAGATCTGCAGACGAAAAGTAAGAGGCCGATGATAGACAGTCGATAGCATCATCAATCCGCGGGAGTGGGTATACGTCTTTTTTAGTGATGGCGTTGAGACGGCGGTAATCAACACAAAATCGCCATGTCCCATCCTTCTTCTTCACTGGAATTACTGGAGCGGCCCACGGACTACATGATTCTTGAATTAAATTTTGTTTGAGCATCTCGCAAACCTGTTCATTGATCACTGCGCGTTCCGAAGGCGATACACGATATGGTTTCTGTCAGAGAGGTCTGTGAGATGTCGTGTCGATTCGGTGCTTCATACGAGAAGCAGGGAATGACGGTGAATCATGCTGAGCGAAATCAAAAATACCGGCATGTTTGTGCAGAATACTCGCCAGTTCATCACGTTCCTTGGTGCTGAGTGACTTATCAATCATAGCCATAATGGTGGTGTCCCTGGCGTGCAGATTATCGTAACTGGTCTTATCCGGGGAATCATTGCTTTCTGCGAGGGTGGCAAGCGAGAATACTTGGTGTTCACGAATCTCTGCAAGTTTCAGACCCTTCGGCAGCACTGTAGGTTCATTAGAGCAGTTAATCACCCATAAACTAGTATGCCCTTGCACAATCGATAGTGTACAGTAGGGTATCAAAACTGTCTTCTTTATGCAAACAGATGCACGGGCTCCACAGTTGCGTCAAATGTTTTCTCGCTTGCAGGTGAACAGACAACAGGGACACATTTTGCAGACAACGGCGGCACAGTTGTGTCCACAGACACGTGAAGAGCACTTTCTTGAAAGGGCGAGTTTTCCATAAACGAAACTGGGATATCAGAATCTACTGTAATTTGTCCTTTGCGGCAATCGACAGTAGCACCACATAGCTTCAAGAAATCGAGTCCCAGAATGACGTCATGCGTAGTATGAGGAAGAACAGCAAACTCTGTGACAAAGTTCTGGCACGCCAAACTAACAGTCACTGCAGACACCAACAGGTTGTAACTCCTCTCCGCTCACTCCACGAAACGTATCAGGACGGTCCCAACGAAACATAACCTTTCGTCCAAGAAGGCGGGTGAAAACTAAACTCATCACTGACACGGTTGCACCTGTGTCCACCAACGCCATCGTTGGTACACCATCGATAAGCACTCGAACCTTATTTCTAAGCATGGAAGCTAACGGAGGTATATCTGTTGAATTCGAAGACTGTCCGGTGACCTCACCTCCAACGGCCGCGCCGGCTAGTTTTCCGTAGGAGGCGAGGAGTGGCGGCGCCGAGGAGACGGTGATCGGTTGGCGCGAGGGTCAGGTGGTGGTGTCACACTGCGGTCAGAGGCCGGAGATTGGTTTCGTAGCGGTTCTGGGATCTTGTAAGACGCGCTTCCCGGGAATGTCGGTGCTCGGGTAACGCCAGAACGGTTAAATCTCGGTGATCGGTCGTATCTTGGCGGCTGCCGGGAGTTTCAATACCTGGCAATGTGTCCTTCGAAGCCACAGTTGTAGCAGACTGGTAGAGGACGCTCACCGAATCAATGCTGGGACCACTCAGCTGTGAAGGGTCGGTGACGAGCTTGCTTAGCAGGGTCTGCCCACCTCTGTGTGGCGGGGCCATGCCGAAGGTGTTGGCCATATCGCTGGTCGGCCGCGAATGAGTCACGGCGTGGCCGCGGATTTCCAGTTTCGCTGATGTCTGCCACACATACCGATAGTGGCAAAGGAGCTGATGGTGTCGCCGTGTAGTAGGGTGGATTGGTAGGTGGATGAGGAATGGTTTTGTCAACCTACCACTTTGTCGCTGAAGCTCTTCACGCACAATTGCCCGAATAGCAGCGGCAAGGTCAGTGGGCGGGCTCACGTCGGCGCTGGCAACTGTTGTCACATTTGCCAGCCTACCAAATTTCGGGGCGATGCGACGAGTCTTCAATTTTTCAAGCATGCGGCAGTGATGTTGGACGTCGGAGGCAGAGGTGAGGTCATCCCTGCCTATCAGAAAATTGTAAACGTCTTCCGCTATGCCTTTCAATAGGTGTCCGACCCTGTCTTCTTCAGACATCTGCGGGTTTATCATCTTGCAAAGCCTAAGAACGTCCTCTATATAAGCAGTGCAGGTTTCTCCAGGAGTCTGGGCTCTTCCAGCAAGAGTCTGCTCCGCGCTTTTCTTTTTTGAGTCGGAGTCACCAAAACACTTCTTGAGTTCTTGAGCAAAAAGAGCCCATGTTGTCAAGGACTCTTCGTAGTTTTCATACCACATCAGGACAGTGTCCTTGAGAAACAGCGCGACGTTTTCCAGCTGATCGATAGAGCTCCAGTGGTTGTACCGGCTCAGCCTTTTGTAGTGCGTTAGCCACGCGTCCACATCTTCTCCTGCCATTCCCGCGAACGGGCGGGGTTCCATGTAGTGATGCCTAGGTGTAGCCAGTGTAGATTGGCGCGAAGTGGAGGCGGTTGATTCCTGACCTTCGCTCTGGGCTATGACGACTGTTGTCAGCGGCAGACCGGCAAGACGACGGCTCCCGCGAACTCCGAACAGCTGTGGCTCCGTGGTACGTCGACGTGTCGTACCCAGCACCTCCACCACTCTGTTACGTCTACGAGAGGTTTATTCGAAGCAGACCTAACGGTCGACTCGACGGTATGCCGCAGTGAACGTGCAGCAGCGAGCTCTTGCCACCAACCG
The DNA here is from genome assembly GCF_043290135.1 of Rhipicephalus microplus. Taxonomy (NCBI): domain Eukaryota; kingdom Metazoa; phylum Arthropoda; class Arachnida; order Ixodida; family Ixodidae; genus Rhipicephalus; species Rhipicephalus microplus. Next base: position 12,902,102 of record NW_027464589.1, read on the forward strand.
AACGTCCTCCTCTTCTCCTACCACCATGTTCCCCGCTACACAGGTGCACATACCTAAATTACACAAGTGGTAACAATATATATATATATATATATATATATATATATATATATATATATATATATATATATATAGACCGCTCATGGAGGATCTACCTGGCTATATATATATATATATATATGCTTGAGGTGGCCGAAGTTCAATGAAATGCTTTGCGTTTAAAACTGATACGCAAGAAGCCAATTATTGAACTACCGGTGAGCGAAAGTACAGCATTTAAGTTTCACTTCAGAACAGATTTGCGGCACTAAACAGGGCAATCGGCATTAGCGTTGACCCATTGAATGATAATCGTACTAGTATCGTAAAAGAGTGCGTGATGGAAGGTGGAAGTCGGAGGCACAGTCACTAGACAGGGCACTAGTGAACGATCTCAGGAAACAAAAAATCATTTTAAAAGTCGACAAACCATGAAAGCTTCAAATGCAGCTCATGAAATAGGGCAAGTGGAGCTTTTGAAGTTAATAAATAGGCGTAAAGTAGCTGATATCACTAGGTATACCATGAAGAGAATCGAGAAAACTGTAGAAAACAACAGAAGTTAAAATGATGTGAAGAAAAACTTCTGCATTGACAAAAATTGGCTGGGTGCATTCCGAAACAAAAAAAATGCAATGTCATCTGCAGTATGGATAGGATAGTCGAGGTAGTGGAGGAGCTTTACATAGAGCTGTAAAGAAACAAAACCAGCTAGGATAATATAGCGAGAAACAATAATTGTTTAGAGGAATTCTTATTCTCACCAGTAACGACAGCGGAAGCAGAAAAAGCCCTAAAAGGAATGCAAAGAGGCAAAGTCACTGGCGAGGATATAGTTACAGTGAACCTCCTGAAAGGTGGCGTAAAAATTGTGTTAAAATTACTAACCACTTTATATATGGGGTGTCTTTTGACGTGAAAGGAACCAGAATCTTGAAAAAAACGCAAACGTTATTTTAATCTTTAAGAAAAAAAGATGTCAAGACCTTGAAAAAACAGGTCGATAAGCTTACTGTAGGTTCTCTACAAACTAATAAAAACAGTAGCTTATAGGAATGAGGCGACATTAGAGTTCAATCAACCAAAAGACCAAGCCGGATTTGGTACAGGCTACTTCATGGTAGAACATGTTCATACTATCAATCAGGTAATAGAGAAATGCGCAGAATACAATCAAGCCCCATACATAGCTTTCATATACAACGCGAAGACGTTTGACTCGATCTAGACATCAGCAGTAATGCAGCCACTACAAAATCAGGGCGTCGAAGAACCGTACATGAACATACTGGAAGAAATCTGCAGTGAATCCACAACCATCATAGTTATTTATAAAGAAAGCGAGAGAATTCCAACAATATAGGCAGAGAGACACAATTGCTCCAATGCTATTCACTGCGTGTTTACCGGAAGTGTTCAGGGCCCTAGTTTGCGAAGAGTAAGAGATAAGAGTTAATGGCGAGTGCCTTAGTAACCTGCGATTCACTGACGACATTGCCTTGATGAGTACCTCAGAGGACGAATAACATCTCACCATCTTTGAACTGGACACGGAAACCAGAAAAGTACGTTTGAAATTAATATGCGCAAAACTAAAGTAAAGTGTCTCGGCAGAAAAGAGCACGTTGCGATAGTTGGAGAGACGCTGCAAGTTGTAACAGAATATGTACACTTAAGCGAGGTAGTATATGAAGAACAAACCATAAGAGTTAACTCAAAACTAGAAGAACAAGAACGGGGTGGATCACATTCGGCAAACATTCGGAAATCATGATTGGTAATCTGCTACTACCCTTCGAATAGAAGGCATATAACAGCTGTATCTTACCGGTACTCATCCATGGAGCAGAAACGTTGAGGTTTACAACGGGGGTTCTCGTTATATTGAGAACCATACAGCGAGCGACGGTAAGGAGATGTTATGTGTAACCTTAACAGACAATAAGCGGGCAGAGTGCGTCAGGTAACAAACCAGGATTACGGATGTCATAGTTAAAATCAAGAAGAAGTGGACATGGGCCGGGCACGTAGGCACAATAACCACTGGTCGTTAAGGGTAACTGACTGGATTCCCAGTGAAGGCGAACGCATGAAGGGAAGACAGAAAGTTACAAGAGCAGATTGATGAAAATATTTGCAGGTATAACGTGGCAATAGAAGGCACAATACCGGGTTGATTGGCAGATCTTAGGAGAGGCCTTCACCCTACAGTGAGCGTAGTCAGGCTGTGAGAAAGGTAATAATGATGTAGGTTCGCTTCTATGGCCCACTACTCACGTTCACTGTTTGTTCTGACACGACCGCCACATTATAGAAGGTGCTGTTTCCTTCAGAGAACCAGCCAATGAAATGATTCTGCAGATTAAAAAGAATGAGCTCTTTATGCTTGGTTGTTCTCAAAGTAGAACCTAACGGGGAGCACAGTGTGAACGTTCGCGCTCGCCAGTCACGGCCGGCTGATTGCGGTCAGTGATCGGAGAGCGTCTCGGGCCACTGCTCTTTAGCCAGCGACTGCAAGAAACGGGGCCAGCGACCCAGTTTTCAGATGACGGCGCTCTCGCTTTTCAAGGTCACTGTTGCTGCGTGACGGACGCATTCGATGAGACAACTCTCAATTGCTAAACGAAATGTTTCTTGCTGAAGGAGCAGCATTTCATGTGAAATATGCCGGTAAAACTTTTTACAAATGATTGAGACACTTCTGTTGGCCTGGTGTGCGACCGATGGTGGCGCTCCGAACTGCGCATGTATGACGTCATTTCAAAGATTCGCACGCTTTCGAGGCGTGGTGCCATATAGAAAGCATCGTCGTGGTAAAATTCGGCAAAGACGCAGCTCAATTGGCTATCTTGTCCGTGTTGGCTGCTAACGCTGCTCTATAACAACCATGGGTGTCCACTTTTAACGCTCATTTTAAAAGCACAGCGCTTTGCGTCTTCAAACTGCGGCTGCTTGTCTCCGCGGCGAACGCTGTGCTATGGTGGAGTACTGCTCTGTGCCTCTATTGATGATCACAGAACCGTGAAAACGGCATTAGCTTTCGCAACCATCCTATGGGCCCGAAGCTCAGAAAGAAGTAAAAAAAAAACTCAGAGAAAACAAGCGCCCCACGCCCTTATCGACCGCGTGCATCAAGCAATTGGCTGCTGCACCTATACGGTATATACCTTTTGGTATATACCCGTCCTACGCTCCACTTTTCGGTAAGCTTTCAACCGCGTTTCAGCGGCTTGCATGTACTGTAGCCATTCATCGCACACTGGCTGCAGGTGTAGGCGACTAACACCAGGTAAGGTTCCATTCCGAAAGCCACCTCGTAGACCCTTACACAAGGAGCCGGCGACACAGCTTCCGAATCACCTCGGGTAAGCGTTCCTCATCAGTACAGCTGAGCGGCGCAGGTCATCTGATAGTACAGCTTTTTTGTTGGTGTACGTACATATACACCTGGTTTTCTGATTAAGACAAGCATGCCTAGCACACTGCTTACGATAAAGTCATAAGCGAAACCTGCTGTCGGTGCTTCGTGCACATTCATTAAAAGTTGACACATAATCATTGTGGCCCTGTGCGTGGTATATGCAAACAGCGATAGCTATTAGTTACATTTTGATACCCGAGCGACCGCCCTGTGTTGTATTAAAATGTACCACTTCATGATATCGCTCTCATTGAAGAACCAATACTGAGACAAACTGCAGACATTTGCATTGGCCAGGAGGGGCGGATAAAGGTGGAACTTGTCTCCTTCCTGAATCACACCAGCAACAATGTTTCAGGACGTTTCTTACTGCGCTACAACATGGCCTAGTACCCTGCTGGCGCCTGTAACTGCAATATAAGGACGATTATCTCAACTTTAGCAATTTGATGCTGCTTTTATTTCTAGTAGATGCCTTGAACGGTTGACTGACTACCGAAGCAGCATTATAAACAGCTGCTCTGCAGTAATTATCCAATGTGATGTCTGCGAATGCTAGAGTGGCTGAAATCAGTGATGCCGACGTATATCCTGCTTTTCACTGTCACTATGGTCGCACTGCAGATAAAAGATTCTAAGGAAAAGGGCAGGCGTGCGCTTCTCTTTAGTCAACGCCTCCTAGAGAAACTATGCCTGGAACGTCGCTCTCTTTTGAAGTGGAAGCCTCCTGCCAGCATGCCATCTTGGAGGCCATGCCTCCTGCCTTGTGTTGCGATAGGCCGCCGCGTGAGACCGCTCTTCACTGTACTGCTCAGTCACGTGACATTAGCGACCTTTTTGTCACGTGACATTACGGCTACTTGGTGGCAACTGCGAGAGCATCGCTGGCATTGCTTTGTTCGCCGGGGTTTGCCGTCAGAGACGCTCGCCTTCGTACCGAAGGAGGAGGGTAAAATCAGAGGGTAGGGCAGCACATTCACGGCTCACGTTCCAGGCGTAATTTTTTTAGGAGGCGTTGCTTTAGGATTGTTGTGAAAGCTAACGTTCTTTTCACGGGTGGACGAAGCACACTGATGTACAAGAGCAGTACGTCACCTATGCGCAGCACTCGATCACCATGGAGACGTCGTGTGGGGGGTTCACAAGTCCACGTGTTTGCAGGACAAGAGCCGCGTTGGTGATGCGATCTTCATTGACAAGATCGGCTACGCGCATTCAACAACGTGGCCTACGCTGCACACCACTGGGTGGTCGATGAGACGACACGACATGTTGCTAACTGTATTTACGTGCTTGTAGGTGCTGGAAAAAGGCGCACTCATTTAAATTTAGAAACACCAAAACTAATTAGTATTGCACTGAGGAAGCAGTAGATGACGAGCGGGACCAATCTCACATAGTTCCACTTTCTGAGTGACAATGCAGTCGGCGGCATTTGCGTGCTCATCGGCCCTCTGGGTGGTTTCTTGTTCCTGTCGATTGGGCTGCAGCTAAAGCGAATTCATAATTGCAATCGAAAACATTTGTTGTGGGTCTTAGTTGACCCTTGCGAGGTTGTCCGTTCGACAAAGTACCCGCCCGAAACAGACGATCCACGCACAGGAGCAGCGGCTGCTGCAGCATGGTTGATAGTGGTGTTTACGAACTGACGTCACACGCGAGAGGGCGCCACTGCAATAACTTGAAGTCAATAGCATTTCCTGCAAATTTAGCGGCCATCGCTGGCCCAGATACGCCGTTCTGTGGTATGTAGTCGATACACGTGCATTCTGGAATGCCTGGAGAAGTCCGCGCATGCGTTTTAAAATTCTTCGTAAGGTGTTATAGTGTACAATGCAGCCATTTTCACTGAAGTTCTCTCAAACAAATCAACGACCCCTCCGAAATTTTTTCACCCTATAATACCACAGACAAGCTCGAGAAGTTACACATAAATTGAAGGCACATGCTAACAGATCACAAATTAGTATGTTGCACGCGTGAGCTTGATCGTACACTTTGAGAGGCACTTGTGGGGTATGATAAATACAGATCTCTAGAACGTAACTGCGTTACCAGGAAAAACTCTCTTTGGGAAGATTTCAGAAGCCGTTCGAGTTGATTTTGTCTAACCTTGTAGCTCTCACGACCTTATAGTCTTGGAGGCAATGGCTTTTAATATTTATGTTAGCTTGCCCGTATTCCAAAATGTGGTAGGATGGTAGTTTCATGGGGAACTGGAAGTTTTGTTGTAACGACGGCGCAACACCAAGTAGGTCAGTGCTGAGACGAGAGCCTTGATGCTAACTTACGCAATATATTCTCACCGTAATAAGCATCTTGATAACATGTGTACGAAGTCACGAGACCTCTAGATGTCAAGTTCCTGTGGAAGTTTCGGCTTGCCGAAAACTCAAGTGCATGCTTGTCCTCATTTGTCTTCCGTGCCAAGTTCTGTGCTAAGAAGCACGATAAGTTTTTCATGTTGATATGAGGCTGTTGCATGCAGTTCCGGCATTCTGAACATAAGTTACTCGGGCCGTTGTGTAAATGATCGCCCAAGAGGACATGCTTTGCCCTTAAAAACGGCAGAGATTCGCATTCGACGAAAAAGCTGAGCAAAGGTCGGGAAGTAAGATAGTCCATCAAGTGAAATAGCATGGTTTAGCCAACAGTTTGAGGAACAGCAAGATGGCACCGGGGACAAAGACAAGCGACACAAAGACTGATGATGGTTATTTAAAGATAAGGAAGATTACACTAATTTCCTCATGGATGGAATCAGCCAGCCTGGCCGTGAAGCACACTGTGGAACAAGTATCAAAGCGCTTCTGATGTGAACTGTGCATGATCTTTGTCCCGCAGTAGCTTTGTTCAGTGGGGGCATGAACAGGACTTACACGGTAGCTCACCGTCGATGTCTGTTCTACAACTTTATAGGGGCTTGTATAGCGAAAACTAGAGGTTTTCGCCTAAACCTTGTGTTCGTGCGGGCGCCTGTGGGAATCCAGGTTGGTTGAAAACGACGCGGTGAGTCACATCGTAACGACGTTTGCGATTTTCTTGGCTAGCTTCGGTGTTTTTACCGGCGCGATGATGGCATTGGGCAACACGATACATTGGCCGCAAACGAATGGTGAAAAGCTGACGGGGCCAGGGAGAGAGAGAAGGGGAACTCAAGACGAAAGGCGGGGAGGTTAACCAGGGCTGAGCCCTGGTAGGCTACTCTGCACTGGGGAAAGGGAAAGGAGGATGAAATTTCTTAGAGGAGGAGAGAAAACGTCACTGACTGGGCCGACACGTAGCAGTTTCACCAGCACAAACGATGAAACAGGCCGGTGTCTTTCAGAAAAGGCAACAGTGTTTTCGTTGCTTTTCGAAAATTGGATTAGCAGTGCCATGGTCCCAATACTTTCTCGACAGTGACATCAATTCGATCCAGTTGATTCAAAACACTGCGCAGGTGAAGCCTCTCATTTGTGTATGCCGAGCAGTAACAAAAGATGTGTTCAATAGTCTCATCGATGGCGCATTCGTTGCACTCTGCACTGTCAGCCATCTTCATCTTAAATGAGTAGGCATTGGTGAAGGCTACGCCAGACGCAGACGGCACAACACTTTACCTTCCCTCAAGAAAGACCAGAGGGTATCCGCAGTCATAGACACGGGTCGAGAAAATATAGTCGATGATGTGTGAACTGTGATGACTGCCACTTCTGGAGTGTCATGGTCTGCGCCAGCTTACTTAGGTATCTAGCCTAGTCAATCCTAGGATAACGTACGGACATTGCGTTTGTTTGTGCGGTTGCATTTCTCGCTGCTTCATCGGCGAGGTTTACCGCAATGACTCGGTACCGCAATGACTCGGTATTCACTGGAGCACAACGTTGTATCCTTGTTCGGTCGCATAGTGCAGCATTTCTCAGATCTCTAATACCAGTTCGTACGACCCACGACGAAGTGCCGACGAACGACATTGTAGAGCCGCCTTAGAGTCACAGAATACTGCCCATTCATTAGCTCGTTGTTGCTTGATATAATCGATGGCATCTCGCAGGGCAACAATTTACGGACCAGTCAATGTGCCCACGTGACAATGTTTGTAGTTATGTTGATGTGTCGCTATGGATTGACGGTGGTGTTGGTGGAGCTAGTCTGGGTGGTAGATCCATTTGTGTATACGTAGATTCTGCCAGCGTACAAAGTGTGTAAACAGTCCACAGTCGCTTGCTTCAAGGCCAAGGCAGAAAGGACTTTTCTATTTATTATTCCTGGGACGAAAAGGCGCACTTCGGGTTGTCGTAGGCTCCACAAGGTGGACAGTGAACACGCCAAGGGTATAAAACCGTATGGTAGCAAAGCAAGGTGGGAGCTGACGAGCTTAGAGAATGACACGTGCGGTCGTTGTTCTGGCAGAAATGTGAAATCGATCGATACCATCCGTGAAATATGCTGAATATGTGCTCTCAGCACGTCAGTTGTAACGTAGGTCGTAACTGGATGATCCCTAGCCAATATGTTTCAGTGGTTGAGGTAGTTTGTGGTAGGCTGAGACAAACACGTAGTGCCTGTGCTTGCACGCTCGGAAGCGCTCGAATGTTTGTCTTGCAAGTTTCAGTAAGTAGAAGAAAACTGCAGCGCAGTACACCAGTAAAAAGTGCTTGGTAAAGCTGTAGCATGACACTCAATGACGGAACCAATCTTTTTCCAGCGATTACTTTTAGGACGTGGGCATTAAATACCAGTTTCGCTTTCAATCTCGTCTCATGAGGGCTCCAGGAGAGGTCGCGGTCAATAATGACACCTAGAAAACTATGGCTACGCTTGTAAGTGACGGGCTGGCCATTAATGCTTGTCGGGTAACTTGTGATCGCATTGGGTGTGAAGGCCACTATTGCACAATTTTTTGTTGAGATTGTTACACCTTGCGTGCGAAGATAGTGAGATGCTTGCGACGCTTCCCTCAGTATCTTTGCTCGAAGTTGTAGGCGTGCCAATGCAGGTGTCCAGACACCGATGCAATGAGCGTATATTGAAACACTGTCTGTTTCCGGGAGAGCGTCTGCCTGGCCAAGCAAGGCAAGATTGAGAAAAAAACTGGGCAAAACACCACCTCGCAGGACACCACAGCACGTGTAGTGGTCGGAGGTCGGGCCATCTTCAGTATATACAAAAAAGGATCTTCGTGTCATGTACCTTCGCATCCATCGAAACATTCACCCTTTCAGTTCAATTAACAGCAGTGTGTCTAGTATAGCTTGATGGGAACCGTTGTCATATGCACCTTTCACATCAAGAAAGAGCGCAAGCGCTAGTCGTTTCCTCAATTTCTGCTGTTCTATGGATGACACCAAATTAATGACGTTGTCGATCGATGAACGGCCTCGTTGAAATACCACCATGGACTCGGGGTAAACGTTGTGCCTTTGAAGGAACAATTCTAGGCGCCTGAGAATCATGCGCTCTATGAGTTTTCCAACGCAGCTGGCGAGAGCTACAGGCTGCTATGATGTCAATACGAGAGGGGATTTCCCCGCTTTTAGAAGTGGCACAAGACGGCTCCGTTTCCATTCTTGAAGTACGATGCATTTTCCTATGACCGAATAAAGAAATTGAGCAGTTGTCGTCTAGCTGCTTGGCTTAAGTGATGCAGAGCCGCACACTTTATCCCATCGGGCCCTCGGCAAGAAGAACGCCTACATAGTGTCAGTGCAGCTTCTAGCTCTTCCATAGAAAATGGAGCATCCATAATAATATCTCGTGGACCAGGGATATCGCATAAAAGCACATTGAAGAATAGGACTGTCTCACCGGTGATGTTCGCGCCAAAATCCTCTGCATCGGGAATTTCACGACGGTTTAGACGAAGTGCGAGAGCCTTGAAGGGATGACGTTGCATGGCGCCTGAGCGAAGACCCTGCAGAGTTCTCCATACATGAGAAAATGGCTTGCGTGTGCCCTATTATTCGCTTCGTACTTAAAAGAAAGGTTTTATCAAATACTCGCTCTCCATGGTTTATTAACACGTTAAAACGATTAAGAGTGAGTAAGCGCAAAACAGACAAGGACGTAGAAGAGACAGACACATACAGAGCGCTACTTTCAACTGATCTTTTATTTTCGCACGAACCGATAAATATATACCGAGCGAGCGGAAATAACATAAACATAAAGAACATATCGCGGAATCACATCGTAGAACCAAGCACGTGTAAATTGCACTACATAGTAAAAGTACAAGTCACTGTGTCGAATCAAGGTAATGAAGTTCTTTTTGAGAAAGCGATACTGATGGTTGGCTAACGCACATGTCAGATAATTTCGCGATTTCATATGCCTCCATAATCTCCCTTGTCATTTTGCCAGGAGCCTTAGATAGAATTTTAGTTTTTTCGAAGAGGGGTATACATCCACAATCTCGGCAATGGATGCCCAAATGGCCCGAGATTGCTTTCGTGACATTATAATGATGTTCTTTCAATCTCTGATTGATACATCGGCCAGTTTGACCAATATAGGTTCTTCCACAAGAAAGCAGAATAGCATAAACAACATTGCGAATGCAGTTCACAAAAATTGTTCGATGATTAATAAGGCAGGTGTTTGCACTGTTACACTGTGAATTTACGCGTCGACACAACCTATGTAGACGTTCGGGAGCTGAAAAGATCACATCCACTCCTGCCTTTCCCGCGATCCTTCTGAGATTATGCGATACACCATGCAAGTACGGAACGACGGCCACTTTTTTTGCTGTACGACCATTACTGCCTTTAGGTGGGTGTTTTAGCTTCCTGCTCAAACCCTCTGCGACAGAGCTCAGCACACAAATTGGGTAACCAGACTCTGCTAAGCGCTTGGCTTGGTTCAGAAAACTGCTTTCAACTTTGTGATTACAGGACTTCCTAAGAGAGTTATTAAAACAGGATTGTACAACGGCGCGTTTCACGAGCTTTGAATGGGCGGAGGAAAACGGCAGGACGGGCTTATTGCCCCTTGGCTCATAACTCCAACACACTTTCTCAGATGAAAAGTAGATACCTAAGTCCAAAAACCTAATGAAATTGCCCTCGGGCATTTCATGCGTCAAGACCAATGGAGAAAGGGTTTCCGTGAAAGTGGTTACAATTTTTGAAACCTCATTGTCGAAACTACATGAGTCATTGTTTAAAACAATTAAGAAATCGTCGACAAATCTAAACACACGTACAACATCAGGGTGATTTTTGAGGCGATCATAAAGGGCCTGGTCGTGATAGGCTAAGTACAAGTCACTTAAGCAAGGGGCAATACAAGAACCAATACAGATTCCATTCTTCTGTTTAACAACAGTACCATCCCATGAGGCGTAAGTGGAATTAACATACAAATAAAGAAGTTCCAAGAACTGATCGCAAGTCAAACCGGAGGCGTTTTGAAAACGTACTGATCCAAACTTGTCTATGCAACGGCCTACACATGTCATAAGGTCATCTTGAGGGAGAGAATAATAAAGATCCTTCAGATCAATAGAGAAGGCTAAAAAGTTTCTGTCATGATTGTTTTTAAAGAAATCCACGACATGTTCAGAGTTACTTACTAAAAATGGATCTTCGACTGGCAAAAGCTTCAAAAACTTCTTTAAAAATACTGCTACATGTTTCTGCCAGCTAGCGTTTTCCGACACTATCACACGGAACGGGAAACCCGGTTTGTGCGTTTTTGCTGAAAAAAATACATCAAGATGATTCTTCGTGCTTTTTTCAATGGATCGAGACAAATGATCGAGCTTGAAGCTTTTGCACAAGTTTTTTGCGTCGTTTTGAACTTTCTTAAGGGCCACGTCTTTATGAACCCTAAAAGTAGACGAAATAGATTCATGAGCTTTTGAATTATACCTAGTCCGATCTAAAACCACAAAACCACCTTCCTTATCCGCGGGAACAAGTGTGAGCGAATGCTCCTTCATATACTTAACAGTTCTGAACAAGGAAAACTTTCCTGCTAAGGAACGGGAACGCATAAGTACATCCACACCTTCCGATACACACCTATCCGACTCGGCGTCAGGCACTTGCTTGGAAACTTGTCGCACCATTCCCAACAGTTCGGGAGCAGATTTCTTGGGTTCAACAGCGAACTTTGGCCCAAGTTCCAGTACCTCTCGAATGTTGTCTGGTAGCGTGGTGTTGCCGATGACTTTCACCTGGCTTTTCGGCACAGGGGTCTTCTTACGAAGGCTCTGCCTCAGGCCTGGCAAAACGTGATTCCATAGGAATTCCGTCGTGCGGTTGATGATCCGTGAAAAGTGAGCCCAAGCGTTTTCAGATCCTGTAGTCTTCAGGCGCAGTCTCAAGATATCTCTGTACATTCGCACTTGTCGATGCCATTCCGAGCGCATTAGTTTGCAGATCCGAATGCCGTGGCTGATTGAGGGCTGGCAGAACCCAAATAAAGCGAGAACTTCGGGTGGCAAAATTTTGTGACGGACACAGAAGCCGAGCATGCGAGCTCTACAAGCAGCTGTTGCAAGGAGCGGGACTAGGCGGCAAGGTTCAACGAGGTACCACGAAGGAATGCCCGATGTACTAGAAATAAACATTGCCAAAACACGTTGGTGGGCTAGTTGGTTTGAATCCATTAAGAGTGAGTAAGCGCAAAACAGACAAGGACGTAGAAGAGACAGACACATACAGAGCGCTACTTTCAACTGATCTTTTATTTTCGCACGAACCGATAAATATATACCGAGCGAGCGGAAATAACATAAACATAAAGAACATATCGCGGAATCACATCGTAGAACCAAGCACGTGTAAATTGCACTACATAGTAAAAGTACAAGTCACTGTGTCGAATCAAGGTAATGAAGTTCTTTTTGAGAAAGCGATACTGATGGTTGGCTAACGCACATGTCAGATAATTTCGCGATTTCATATGCCTCCATAATCTCCCTTGTCATTTTGCCAGGAGCCTTAGATAGAATTTTAGTTTTTTCGAAGAGGGGTATACATCCACAATCTCGGCAATGGATGCCCAAATGGCCCGAGATTGCTTTCGTGACATTATAATGATGTTCTTTCAATCTCTGATTGATACATCGGCCAGTTTGACCAATATAGGTTCTTCCACAAGAAAGCAGAATAGCATAAACAACATTGCGAATGCAGTTCACAAAAATTGTTCGATGATTAATAAGGCAGGTGTTTGCACTGTTACACTGTGAATAAGCCCGTCCTGCCGTTTTCCTCCGCCCATTCAAAGCTCGTGAAACGCGCCGTTGTACAATCCTGTTTTAATAACTCTCTTAGGAAGTCCTGTAATCACAAAGTTGAAAGCAGTTTTCTGAACCAAGCCAAGCGCTTAGCAGAGTCTGGTTACCCAATTTGTGTGCTGAGCTCTGTCGCAGAGGGTTTGAGCAGGAAGCTAAAACACCCACCTAAAGGCAGTAATGGTCGTACAGCAAAAAAAGTGGCCGTCGTTCCGTACTTGCATGGTGTATCGCATAATCTCAGAAGGATCGCGGGAAAGGCAGGAGTGGATGTGATCTTTTCAGCTCCCGAACGTCTACATAGGTTGTGTCGACGCGTAAATTCACAGTGTAACAGTGCAAACACCTGCCTTATTAATCATCGAACAATTTTTGTGAACTGCATTCGCAATGTTGTTTATGCTATTCTGCTTTCTTGTGGAAGAACCTATATTGGTCAAACTGGCCGATGTATCAATCAGAGATTGAAAGAACATCATTATAATGTCACGAAAGCAATCTCGGGCCATTTGGGCATCCATTGCCGAGATTGTGGATGTATACCCCTCTTCGAAAAAACTAAAATTCTATCTAAGGCTCCTGGCAAAATGACAAGGGAGATTATGGAGGCATATGAAATCGCGAAATTATCTGACATGTGCGTTAGCCAACCATCAGTATCGCTTTCTCAAAAAGAACTTCATTACCTTGATTCGACACAGTGACTTGTACTTTTACTATGTAGTGCAATTTACACGTGCTTGGTTCTACGATGTGATTCCGCGATATGTTCTTTATGTTTATGTTATTTCCGCTCGCTCGGTATATATTTATCGGTTCGTGCGAAAATAAAAGATCAGTTGAAAGTAGCGCTCTGTATGTGTCTGTCTCTTCTACGTCCTTGTCTGTTTTGCGCTTACTCACTCTTAATGGATTCAAACCAACTAGCCCACCAACGTGTTTTGGCAATGTTTATTTCTAGTACATCGGGCATTCCTTCGTGGTACCTCGTTGAACCTTGCCGCCTAGTCCCGCTCCTTGCAACAGCTGCTTGTAGAGCTCGCATGCTCGGCTTCTGTGTCCGTCACAAAATTTTGCCACCCGAAGTTCTCGCTTTATTTGGGTTCTGCCAGCCCTCAATCAGCCACGGCATTCGGATCTGCAAACTAATGCGCTCGGAATGGCATCGACAAGTGCGAATGTACAGAGATATCTTGAGACTGCGCCTGAAGACTACAGGATCTGAAAACGCTTGGGCTCACTTTTCACGGATCATCAACCGCACGACGGAATTCCTATGGAATCACGTTTTGCCAGGCCTGAGGCAGAGCCTTCGTAAGAAGACCCCTGTGCCGAAAAGCCAGGTGAAAGTCATCGGCAACACCACGCTACCAGACAACATTCGAGAGGTACTGGAACTTGGGCCAAAGTTCGCTGTTGAACCCAAGAAATCTGCTCCCGAACTGTTGGGAATGGTGCGACAAGTTTCCAAGCAAGTGCCTGACGCCGAGTCGGATAGGTGTGTATCGGAAGGTGTGGATGTACTTATGCGTTCCCGTTCCTTAGCAGGAAAGTTTTCCTTGTTCAGAACTGTTAAGTATATGAAGGAGCATTCGCTCACACTTGTTCCCGCGGATAAGGAAGGTGGTTTTGTGGTTTTAGATCGGACTAGGTATAATTCAAAAGCTCATGAATCTATTTCGTCTACTTTTAGGGTTCATAAAGACGTGGCCCTTAAGAAAGTTCAAAACGACGCAAAAAACTTGTGCAAAAGCTTCAAGCTCGATCATTTGTCTCGATCCATTGAAAAAAGCACGAAGAATCATCTTGATGTATTTTTTTCAGCAAAAACGCACAAACCGGGTTTCCCGTTCCGTGTGATAGTGTCGGAAAACGCTAGCTGGCAGAAACATGTAGCAGTATTTTTAAAGAAGTTTTTGAAGCTTTTGCCAGTCGAAGATCCATTTTTAGTAAGTAACTCTGAACATGTCGTGGATTTCTTTAAAAACAATCATGACAGAAACTTTTTAGCCTTCTCTATTGATCTGAAGGATCTTTATTATTCTCTCCCTCAAGATGACCTTATGACATGTGTAGGCCGTTGCATAGACAAGTTTGGATCAGTACGTTTTCAAAACGCCTCCGGTTTGACTTGCGATCAGTTCTTGGAACTTCTTTATTTGTATGTTAATTCCACTTACGCCTCATGGGATGGTACTGTTGTTAAACAGAAGAATGGAATCTGTATTGGTTCTTGTATTGCCCCTTGCTTAAGTGACTTGTACTTAGCCTATCATGACCAGGCCCTTTATGATCGCCTCAAAAATCACCCTGATGTTGTACGTGTGTTTAGATTTGTCGACGATTTCTTAATTGTTTTAAACAATGACTCATGTAGTTTCGACAATGAGGTTTCAAAAATTGTAACCACTTTCACGGAAACCCTTTCTCCATTGGTCTTGACGCATGAAATGCCCGAGGGCAATTTCATTAGGTTTTTGGACTTAGGTATCTACTTTTCATCTGAGAAAGTGTGTTGGAGTTATGAGCCAAGGGGCAATAAGCCCGTCCTGCCGTTTTCCTCCGCCCATTCAAAGCTCGTGAAACGCGCCGTTGTACAATCCTGTTTTAATAACTCTCTTAGGAAGTCCTGTAATCACAAAGTTGAAAGCAGTTTTCTGAACCAAGCCAAGCGCTTAGCAGAGTCTGGTTACCCAATTTGTGTGCTGAGCTCTGTCGCAGAGGGTTTGAGCAGGAAGCTAAAACACCCACCTAAAGGCAGTAATGGTCGTACAGCAAAAAAAGTGGCCGTCGTTCCGTACTTGCATGGTGTATCGCATAATCTCAGAAGGATCGCGGGAAAGGCAGGAGTGGATGTGATCTTTTCAGCTCCCGAACGTCTACATAGGTTGTGTCGACGCGTAAATTCACAGTGTAACAGTGCAAACACCTGCCTTATTAATCATCGAACAATTTTTGTGAACTGCATTCGCAATGTTGTTTATGCTATTCTGCTTTCTTGTGGAAGAACCTATATTGGTCAAACTGGCCGATGTATCAATCAGAGATTGAAAGAACATCATTATAATGTCACGAAAGCAATCTCGGGCCATTTGGGCATCCATTGCCGAGATTGTGGATGTATACCCCTCTTCGAAAAAACTAAAATTCTATCTAAGGCTCCTGGCAAAATGACAAGGGAGATTATGGAGGCATATGAAATCGCGAAATTATCTGACATGTGCGTTAGCCAACCATCAGTATCGCTTTCTCAAAAAGAACTTCATTACCTTGATTCGACACAGTGACTTGTACTTTTACTATGTAGTGCAATTTACACGTGCTTGGTTCTACGATGTGATTCCGCGATATGTTCTTTATGTTTATGTTATTTCCGCTCGCTCGGTATATATTTATCGGTTCGTGCGAAAATAAAAGATCAGTTGAAAGTAGCGCTCTGTATGTGTCTGTCTCTTCTACGTCCTTGTCTGTTTTGCGCTTACTCACTCTTAATGGATTCAAACCAACTAGCCCACCAACGTGTTTTGGCAACGTTAAAACGCATGTGCAACAAAAATATGGCAGCATATCCACAGAGTGAATGATGAAGTGTGTGGCGAAGCATTCGTCCGTCCATGCGTCCGTCTGTGTGACCGTCCATGCGTCTGTTCGTGCGCCCGTCCCTGCGTTCGTTCATGCATCCGCCCCTGCGTCCGTTCATGCGTCCATCCATGCATCTGTCTGTGTGTCCGTTCGTCCATCTATTCAACACTTTTAGTCGCACTATCTCGCATTTTTTTATCATATATTCTCCATATAGAAGCACCGCCATTCAGTGGACATTCCAAGGACTAAACGAGAGGTGGCACGCGCACACTTTCTTACGGCTTGCGCTTCGGGTCTACTTCCCACCTTCAACCACCTTGAGTTCATGGTATATACTAGTTCACTGTATTCATGGCACTGCGGCCCAATGCTCGCTAAACCTTTCTAAAACCAAGGAGGTTACGCCCAGGGAGTATAACGTAGCAACCTTTTCCTGTCAGATAGTGCTCAATGTACATGCCAGTGGCTGCTAATGTGAAATGAGAGACAGGAGGATTCAGCTTTTAATTTCTTACGGCTTGCGCTTCGTATCTGCTTCCCCCCTTTAACCACCTCAAATTCATTAATGGTATATACTAGTTCATTGTATTCATGGCCCTGCGGCTCAACGCTCGCTAAAGCTTTCTAAAACTAAGGAGGTTACACCCAGCGAGTATAATGTAGCAACCCTTTCTTGTCCGATAGTGCTCAATGTACATGCCAATGGCTGCTAATGGGGATCGCAGCGTGCGCGTTGACTAAAAGCCGAATGCTCCTGTCTCTCATTCCCCTTTAGCAGTCATTGGCATGTACATTGAGCACTACTTTTTATTGTTAAACAACGCACAGAAGAAGTCCCTCACCGGCACTACCTTGGAGGTCAAATGTTATACCTATTTCGGGTTTGTGCCACTGGTGGTTATGTACTACGAGGGACGCACAAGCCACGCCATAAGAAGCTTCGCCCCTAAAAGAAGTGGGTATTCAGACGCGCGAAATGAACAGCCAAAAGGACCATACAGAAGTCAGATATTTAATAGAGAATTCTGCACTGCACTTTCAAAAGCAAAAAAAAAACTTTCTTGATAAAGCTCTTCTTTCGTTGCTTTAATTTAACCCGCGTAGGTTTTGGAGCAACATCAGTGGAACTAAAACGCGACAAATTCAATTAATCCAGTCTAATGTCCCAGTTGTTCTTAGCGAGTGATGCAATGCTGTGAATGATGTACTTGCTGCACACTTTCTTAAGAGCCCCTCGACGGTACTAGCGCACTTAACAAGAACTAATTTCTTTCCAATACATCCCATCATCATTGACGCAGTGGCGTTGAAAGTCTGATGGTGAATTTAAAAGTGTGTTCATTGACCGGTGCAGATTGTAATTCGTCAAAAATGTTGAAGTGTACACAAGCCTATTCTGCTCTAATATTGCCAAACTTTTCGAACAGTCCTTACAGACGTCCACATTGCCATCTGACTGGAAGGCAGGGAAGGTGGTCCCTGTGAATGAATCTGGTGATGTACATTGCCCCAATAACTACCGTCCGATATCATCAACATCCATCCAAGTAAAAAATCTTGGAACATATAATATACTTGCACCTTATTGAATTACTTAAGTATAATTCCTTCTTTACCACTTATCAGCATGGATTCCTAAAGCTATTTCGTGCGAAATGCAGTTGCTGTATTTTACTAACGACTTATTCATTAACGCAGATCTTGAATCAGATACTGATTGCATATACTAAGGTTTCGCTAAAGCGTTCTACTCCGTCTCACATTAACTTTTTATTTTCAAAATTCATGAACTAAACATTGACCCCAACGTACTCGCATAGATTAAAGCATTTCATTCTAGCCGTAGCCAGTATGTGACAGCTTACAATTTTTGTTCAACTAAATCCACCGTAACGTCTGGTGTACCACAAGGCTACGTTTTAGGCCCACTGTTTTTCCTAATTTATTATAATGATCTTCTTTCTTGTGTTTCTTCATCAACAGTCAGACTATCAGACTATTCGCAGATGACAGCGTACTTTACCAGAAGATTACTAGCCATACCGATCATCTTAACCTCCAACGCTATCTAGATGCACCAATCGAATGGTGTAGTAAATGGCTCATGACACTTAACATAACTAAATGTAAGAGCTTGTGAGTTTCACGCCGCACTACTACCCATTGCTCGCGTACATTATTCCTCAATAACATTCTGTTACCATCTGTTGAACATTATAATCATATTGATGTTCATATATGTTCAAATCTTTCATGGAATATGTACGTAGAATATGTAGGTAACAATGCTAACCACGTGCTTGGTTAACTGCGTCGAAACTTTTTTTCTGCCCCATCGTCAATCGAGCTAACACAACATTGGTAAGATCGAAATTAGAGTACGCATGCGCCATATGGGACACAACTCATGCCATTCTCATTGAAGCTTTCGAAGCCATTCAAAATCGCGCAGCGCTTTTCATCTTATCGAATTATTGGCGTCATTCCAGTGTCACATTCATGAAAAACACCTTAAACTTGCCAGACCTATCGTTTCGCCGCAAATTGTCTCGCCTTAACCTTTTTCACAAAATATATCATTCTAACAGCTATTTCAAGGACGCTCTATTTCATCCACCTAGTTTCATATCACCGAGGGCCGATAATCGCTATAAGTTGGGTCTACCATCCTGTCACACCATATTATGCAATGGATCATTTGTTTCTAAGACAAGCGCCACCTGGAAGCACCATCCCGCCTCCATCGCCTGCATAATGGACGAAAAAGGTTCAAGCTTTCTGTACAAAATGCCCTGTAACTTTGTTTTTTTTTCTTTTTTACTGCACTTGTAAATCAGTGTTTTCCCCACTTCTTTCTGTAGTGCCTTCGGGCCTTGAAGGTATCCTTAATAAATAATAAATAAATAATGACTCGAAAAAGCTTTTCCATCATTCGGAGTGGTATTTTTTTCTGCATACGCCTTGCTACTCTGAGATCAAGAATTGACTTGGTACAACTGTATCTTCTCTCAGCACGCCCTTGTGACGCCCGAAACCTTTCTAATTCGATTTAAAGCTCCGTGCACTTCTTCTGTGGGCGTGTGAAGTGGCGTGTACAATTTTTTATTGCATCTGCAATTACTTCTTCTAACCCACACGAGGGTAGGCCCGTGTGCTCAGATTTGGGTGCACGTTAAAGAACCCCAGGTGGTCTAAATTTCCGGAGCCCTCCACTACGGCGTCTCTCATAATCATATGGTGGTTTTGGGACGTTAAACCCCACATACCAACCTAACCCACACGAGGAATCATTTCTGCACGTGTCCTTCACTTGATCTTCATAAAGTGTCCAGTCTATATACTGATTGACCGGCGAGGACGAAGTCTCTTGGCCATCAATGCTGACATAAGTTGGAATGTTGCCGCTACTATGGGTTTCGATATCTGTAAACAACGGCACTTTTGAACTTAGGCAACACGACACAGTGTCAGGTTGAGGCAGCTGCTCTACGTCATTTCTCGCAGGTTTGTCGGGCTACTATGACTAAGAAGGTGCAGGTTGTGGTCTGACACAAACAATATCAGTGAGCGCCCCTTCGAGTTTATCTTCAAGCTTCCCCATACGGGATGATGTGCATGAAAATCACTTGTTATAAGGCAAGGGCCTGGAATTTCTGCCATAGTGTATGTTAATCTCTTACAATTAAATGAACTTGCGGGGGAAATATATACGCCAATAAGTGTAAAGAACAACCACTTCTTCTTCAGAGTAATGTAAACATACTGGTTCTAGTCATCTGGTGGTAAAGCATGGGCGAAATAAGTAAGGTTCTTGTGAACGTAAACAAAAACTTTGATTCATTCGTGGTTGAAGCTAAAGACTTGTCTTCTGATATTTTTATAGTCGATGAGTTCGGGTTACAGATTACCTTTATCGGAAGCGGTTTTTAAACACGAACTGCCGAAAATCTGATATGCGGGGCCTCAGGCGTCTCACATTCCTTTGAAAAATGAAGCCGTTTCGAATATCATCTGCAAACGATAGCAGTCTCCGTTCACAAGTCATCGTTCTGCTGTTAATCTTGTTAAGCAATCTACTTCTGAAGGCTAGCTAGAAACAGGCTTATCGTATCTAGCAGCTGCAATGCATTTCGTGCTATTGTGTTTGCACCCTCTCCACGACAAAGGAGGGGTACTCACGAGAGAGCTGACCATGGCGCCTATTTGTATATCCTCCTCTGTTGGTTCGGAGAATTGGACGAGGAGTGCTTTACTGCCGAAGTCTTATGCCACTCCCTACTGGCATGTAGTCGAAGGAGTTTCATTTATGTATTACATACTGCAGATCTTTAGGTCCAAGCAGGTGGGCAGTTACAAGAGGACATTGCAAAATCAAGAAGTGACATAAAAATTGTTTGGGCGAGCGTTTCACACACTCATATCCCAGTTCAGACCAGGTGTAAGCTGTGTCGCTGTTGGCGGCTTCTTTATCCTTCGACTCGACTGCGCTTGTTCTGGGAGAACGAAGTGGAGGTGACTTTGAGCGCGGTTCACGATGCAATGGTGTCTTGGATGTCTCCGAGCGCAGTCGATGACGTGATCGCTGTCGTCTAATAGATGCGTCTGTTTCCCGCTGAGACGAGTAATCCCGAACCATTTTCTTCAGCACTGCGATTTCTCTTCCAAACAATCGCACAGTCCTTCGAAGATACATCATGAGGCTCGTCACAATTCGAACATTTCTGAATATTGGATTGACATGTGCTAGGGGCGTGAGGCTCAGTGCATCAGGCACAAACGGTAGTGTTCTTGCACACGCTGCTCACGTGACCCAACTTCGTACATTTTCTGCACTGAAGCAGCCTCGGTACGAAGGGCCAAACAGCGTGCCGAAAGTGCCCGACCTTTACGCGTGACGGGAATGTTTCACTCTCGAACATGATCTTCACGCAACGTGGCGTGCCGAGACGCAAAACACTTGGGACGATGGTGCCTTCTGTAGCCGGCTTGCTTAGGATTGTCAAGTCTGTGTTGACAATGGTCTCGTCAACACAATAAATTACTCCAGCGATGGCTTCTTTGCCGAGTGATATGTAAGAGCGGACTGCCATACCGTTGACCTCTGTGACCCTGTGCAATATGCCCAGCGCAGCCCGGTGGTTACCCTCAATGGTAGAACATTCTTGCGCGTGTTCACTCTGACGTCTTTGATTTAGTTTGGCACTAGTGCCTCTAGTTGTGCAGAAACTGCTTGTCTTTTGAGGGGCCTCATATTGTCCGTGGCGAAAACTGGCATGAACAGGATGGTGAACGCCTCGATACCACGCGAAGGCTTATGGTGGACGTGCTCGAATCGGATGGCGTACAATCTCTTAGCCTAACGGCTCTTCACCAGCTCGAAGGTGTCGTCACCGCACTCTTCACTACTGACATAATAGTTGATGATAACCTCACTGTTAGTATCGCTCTCGGCGTCGTTGCACTTCCTGAAGGCGGCTTCCGCGGGATTCGTGGGGTCTGGCGGACGCGTATGTGACTCCATCGCACGCCGGCAGGATCCCGCACTTGGCTGGTGAAAACAATGTTATCCATAAAAAATCAAAAAAACTGAGGGAAAACGCACGTTGCTTGGTGTCTGTATACAAAGGTCGTTGAACAGGTTACGCGCACACCTAGACCACGCAAAATGGGTCCTTCGTAAAACTATGCTAGTGGCAAGCATGACCATCGATCTTCTGGATTCATAGGCGTCAGATGTTGTACATATGGTCTCGAACCAGTGTGACTTAAAGTTAACTACAATTGAAGCCGCAAAACGTCAAAATAAAAAAAATGGCCCCGCATCTGCATGTAATCTGCAAATGTCGTTGAAAGACGATAGTATTGTGTAAAGAGAGTGAACAAAACATTTATTTCATATCCTGCGCAAGAGAATCAGTGAATGGTATTCCGGAGGAGCTGCGTTAGAGTGCCTCGAGCACGTAGTGGAGGCCAACGAGCGCATCGAGGCACGTTAGCCACGAGTGCAGTTATCTCCGAAAACGAAGGAAGGCCTGCGTTCCTGCGGAGAAAGATGCATGCATTCTCGGAGGCGATAAGGTGTAGAACATAAGGCGACGTTCAAGTGCCACCACCATGTCGTTTTAGCAAAACGTTGATAAAACTTCGCTTTTTGAGTGCCACGTTCCACTATCAGCGCTGCTTGTTTAACGCTATGGTCCTTAGAATTACTTGTGTGTGCGTTGTCTAATATCTCCTACAAAACATCAAAGTGTGCTATAGTATCTCAGATATTTATTGATTTTATTTATTTAGAAATACTGTGAACTCTCTATAGAGGGTCTTTATATGCGCAGATATGCGCAATGATTGCTTTTTAATTGACAACCGCACACGTAAGTACGCTGATCCTTGAGCAACATTCGAGGGCGCTGCGGATGCGGTCAACCGTTCGGGGTATGGGTTGGTGCTACTCAGAGTAATCGGTTCGGGGTAACGGTGGACAATCAGGCAAAGCAAATGCACAGACAGACATACCAAACTTTTTGCGCCGAAGGTCCCCGAAAAGGACTATCGTCTTTAAAAGCAAAGCGGTAGAAACAAACAGTAAAGACGTTGCACTGACAACCCAGGTATATTTGGTAGAACTTTTCCTCCCAAGTCAGTGCAATCCAATGGGAGAAAGAGTTTTAAAAACGATAGTCTTTCTTGAGGTACTTCAACGAAAAAAGTTTGCTCTGTCTGTCTGTCTGTCTGTCTGTCTGTCTGTCTGTCTGTCTGTACATTTTTCTGTTTGTCATTCGAAAAAATGGCCTAAATGGCGAAAATGTAACCGCACCCGCAGCACTAACCAGTATTGCTCATGCTTCAGCATACATACTTGTGCGATTGTCAATCAGAAAGCTATTGCGCATATCTGAGGCGTACTACAGTTTTAGTTTCAGCTTCAGTTTATTGATCGTATTTGGGTGGGGGATTACATATAGGGAGAGGTATACAGAAAGAGGTCCCTTAGTGTAAGCGCTGCAATGGGACCTCTTGTTATAAAATACACAATGAAAAAAGAAAAGCAGGAGCAGAATCGCGTAAATGAAGCGTGAATATGCGTACAACGTTAGAAAAGAGGCATTATGCTAAGTAAAAACGTAGAGAATATTTGACACTGAAATACACAAAAAAGTGAAATAAAAAGTGAAGCTGATGCAGTGCAAACGAATCAATCGCTAGGAATATACACGAATAAATATTTCAGACAAAAAAGCAAGTAATGGAAATAGATAAAAAAACAACGACAGTCCCTACAAACACGTTAGAAGTTTAAAGAAGGATGCAAGTAAAGGTGACCTGAATGTTTAAAGGCAGTTAATCAGGCAGGGGCTTTAGTCTCTAAAAGCAGAGTGTTTCATACCTTGATGGCATAGTAGCTCACCGTTTTAGTCCATAATTCGTGCGCGGCTTGGGCAATGAGTTATTGTATTGAAAAGAGAAACGTGACTTACCAAAGGTAGTTGTAAATTTGTTGCCAATAATACACAAATGATCCGGATTATGTATCAGGTGGTAGGCAATTACAGCTAAGTCAAAGACGATTATATCTGCAATAGGAACAATATTTAGTGAAGAAAATAGTGGAACTCAATGAGCATGATAATCACTGTGCTTTAGTTTGTGGAGCACCTGTTTTTGAATATTTATGAGTGAAAATACGTAAATATTCTGTACGTGTCTCTTCATACTAGCGAAGGCATACATACGTATTTTTAAGGACCCTAGAATTTATCACGTGGTGATGAGAATGCAACGCTCTGCACAAAAAGGCAAGTGTTTTCAACGCTTTATTAACACCTGCCCATCGCTCTGCGTTCTGCACCTCATCGCCTCCAAGGGAGTTACGCACGCACTTCCGCGTTTTCAAAGATAACTGCCAGATTTCGCTCATGTCTAAACGTGCCTCGATACGCTCGCACGCCTTCGCTGCACGGATTGACGCACTGTAAGGCATCGCCTCCAGAATATCGATTTTCTCACGCAGAACGTCAAACAAACGTTTTGTTCACTCTCTCTAGACGCAAAATTATCCTCTTTCGATGGCATTTGCAGTGAAACCTGCAGATACGAGGCCAACTTTTTTTAAAATAAACGTCAGTTGTTAGTGTCTCGTCTCTGCTCTCCGTCTCTGTTTCTGCCACTCTGCCTTTTTTCGATTTTTAAGTTTTGTGGCTTAACTTGTTCCTAAATAATTATGTACCAACTTGCCCAACACACCTTTCGTGATTTACACTGTGACACTGCCCCGCCGTGGTGGTCTAGTGGCTAAGGTACTCGGCTGCTGACCCGCAGGTCATGGGATCCAACCCCGGATGCGGGGGCTGCATTTCCGAAGGAGGGGGAAATGTTGTAGGCCAGTGTGCTCAGATTTGGGTGCACGTTAGAGAACCCCAGGTGGTCGAAATTTCCGAAGCCCTCCACTACGGCGTCTCTCATAACCATACAGTGGTTTTGGAACGTAAAACCCCACACATCAAACGATCACACTGTGACACACAGTGTGAACATTACAGAGCTGCTGGTCGCTGGAGATTCAAGATGTGCTCAATCAACCTAAAGGTATAGACAAGTGAGTGCGCTTGTAGATGATATTCATAGCACGATACATGTACACACAAAAAACGAAAGACTGACAATTAGGACTTGGAGCTGGCAAATGACATCAGCGTTTATTTCGTAAGTTTATATATATATATATATATATATATATAGTGGGAGTAATAATTCAACGGGCCAGTTAGTCTTCGTGAAGGTATGGGATATGGCACAACGGGAGCGTTGTCAACAAGCATAAATATATTTATTTCCCAACAGTTTCGGGAGAGGTCCTCCCTTCTTCAGGGGATGAGTTATACTCATCCCCTGATGAAGGGAGGACCCCTCCCGAAACTGTTGGGAAATAAATTTATTTATCCTTGTTGACAACGCTCCCGTTGTGCCATATATATATATATATATATATATATATATATATATATATATATATATATATATATATATACATATATTGTGAGCACGACAAGCAAATGACTCTTTAATCTCTTTGATATCATCATCACCTGTACATCTTCTTCATCTGCATATATCATCATCAGCGTGATTTAGCTCGAGCCTGGCTGAATAAACCGGTTCCTCACAATTGGTGGAGGTGCTTCTCGTTCCCTCAAGTCATCTCGCCCGTTCTCGCTGGAGCTCTGCTCGGGTCGTCGCATAAAACCCCCTGCCATGGCGGCCCAAGAAAACGCTGGCCCATCCAACGTCACCGTCCAACTGCAGCCAGCGCCACCCGCTCCGCCCAACAACATTCGCCTGCGTGATACACCTGTGTTTTCCGGTCTCCGAGGCGATGATGTCAAAGACTGGATCAAGAACTACGACCTCGTCAGCGATTTGAACAGGCGGGACAATCCACAGAAGTTGCGCAGCGTCCCATTTTACTTGTCCGATGTTGCGAAAACTTTGTTCTGGAACCACCACCCGGATCTTACCGACTGGGACATTTTCGAGCAGCAAATTCGTCAGATATTTAGTGCCCCTGCAGTTCGCACTGAGGCAGCAAAGAAGAAGCTCGCTGAACGCACGCAGCTGCCGGGTGAATCTTACACCTCTTATATTGAGGATGTCCTTGCAGTGTGCAAGCGCGCTAACACCGGCATGTCTCAGAACGACCAAATACGCCACATTATTAAAGGCATTAATACCATCGCCTTTAACGCCCTCGTCATGCAAAATCATGCCACCACACAGGACGTGATAACCATCTATCAGCGACTTGACGAGCTTCAGTCTCTTCGCCTTTGCTACGATGCCACCGACATTCGTTTGCCTGCACCCCTCGACTTGCGTGCGTTTTTTCGCGACATCGTTCATGAAGAGCTTTACGGGCGCTGCTCTTTCCGTGCTGTGGAAGTTACTTTCCCGTCTGAGAAAAGATGCTTGCGAGACCTGATTAAACAAGAGATCGCCTCCGCATCACGTCCGACGTGTTCCAACGGTCCCTGCGTGCGCCAGACGCGCACGTACGCCGAAATTGCCGCGCTCTCTGCCGCACTCACCGTTTCTGTGCCGACAACAGCAGACCATACGCCTGTTGCTTCGGAATCACCGCCAGTGGCTTCGTAATCACCACCTTACTACGCACCTCAGCGCCCACCTCGACCAATCTGTTACTACTGTGGCTATCGAGGACATATCGCTCGGTTTTGTCGAAGGCGCCAACAAGACGAGCAACGCAGCTACGCTCCTAAAGAACAACGAAGCTTCCGTCCGACCATGAACTACCTACGACCACCCTCCCGATCGTCCCATTACCGTTCACCGTCTCCTACCTACCATACGGACATGCCTGGGAATTCCCGTATGTCTCGCCGCAGGTCGCCTTCGCCAGGTCGCCGTTCAGCGTCACCTCTGCGGCCCACCTCCCATTCCACGAACGCCCACGCGGAAAACTCCCCAATGCAGTTTTAGGAGGGAAAACTGCATCTACCGGACAGCTAACAATTCCTCCAGAGCGGCCATCAAATTTGATAGTAGTGTTTGTAGAAGGTGTACGCGTTGAGGCTCTTGTAGACACTGGTGCTGCCGTTTCGATTATTCGAGCTGATTTTTGTTCCCGCCTTCGAAAAATCACCACGCCTTATGGCGGCCCACCTTTACTTGTGGCAACCAACGCTCTCATTCGTGCACTTGCGCAGTGTACTGTTCGTGTCTGCATAGAAGGCATTCGTCATCAAATTGTTTTCGCGGTATTTCACGAGTGCACCCACACTCTCATTCTGGGGTGGGATTTCTTGTCTTCTGCGTCCGCTTTCATATTATGTCATCAGCGCCTCCTGTATCTAAATACCACTGACTGTTCTCCGCTTGAACAAGATGGACGCATCTGCCTTGTCACCACGTCAGATTATGTACTTCGGCCATACATCGAAGAAATTGTAAGTGTTAATTGCACCGACATTGTAGATGGTGACGTACTAATTCTCCCTTACGGCCATACCCTACGTAGGGGCATTGTGATGACACCAGGGCTTATTCGCTTCTTCGATGGGTCTACGTTTCCAACCGCCATAAATCAAACGCCCGAGTGTGTACCGCTCCCCTGTGGCTCAGCAGTATCTTGCGCGATCAACAGTGAGCCTGTTGCGATTGTTACTCTTCCGAACAACAACCACAACGATGTCCCAAAGTCACAATCACTGCCATTCAATGCCTCTACCACACCTGTGTCGGCGACAATAAGCACTGATTTAACACCTGATAAAACTGAAGATTTACTAGTCCTGTTAAATAGACACCGTTATCTATTTGACGTGAACTCGCCCGCCCTCAGCATGACTACCACTGCTACTCACAGCATCCAGACTGAAGGCTCTCGTATTGTACATCGGCGTCCATATCGCGTGTCTCAGGCAGAACGCAAGATCATCGAGGAAAACGTCGCAGTAATGCTACGACGCAACATCATACGTCCTTCCTCGAGTCCCTGGTCATCGCCAGTTGTTCTCGTTCAAAAGAAAGATGGGACAATGCGTTTCTGCGTCGATTACCGTGCGCTAAACAAAATAACGCGCAAGAATGTTGATCCTCTCCCTCGGATCGACGATGCACTGGATTCATTACAGGGCGCAGAGTACTTTTCTAGCCGCGACCTTAGGTCAGGCTACTGGCAGATACCAATGTTGGAGTCTGATAAAGAGAAGACCGCCTTTTCAACACCAGATGGGTTGTACGAGTTTAATGTGATGCCTTTTGGACTCTGTGATGCGCCCGCCACCTTAGAACAGATGATAGACGGCGAATTGCGTGGTTTGAAATGGAAAACATGTCCGTGCTATCTCGATGACATAGTGGTGCTTTCATCCACGTTCTCGCAGCATCTACAATGTCTTGACGAAGTCCTCACAAGCCTTGCAAAAGCCGGTCTGCAGCTTAACACCAAGAAATGTACATTTCCTAGCAAGACAATCAAGGTTTTCGGCCACCTTGTCAGCAAAGAAGGAATTTGGACCAACCCCGAAAAGCTTGCCGCCGTCCTCAATTTTCCTCGTCCACTACGTCAAAAGGACCTGCGCAGCTTTCTTGGGTTATCTTCTTACTTCCGGCGCTTCATACGTGGCTTCGCGGAACTTGCGTCTCCGCTCCATCAACTCCTCGCAAGGAACGTCCCCTTCATTTGGCCCGAAGACTGCGAAAGCGCTATCACGGCTTTGAAGCAAGCCCTCACGCCGGATCCGGTACTGTGCCACTTCGATTCCACCGCACCAACCATCCTTCACACCGGCGCAAGTAGTCATGGTCTCGGTGCGGTACTCTTGCAGCGTGACAAAAACACACGCGAACGCGACATTGCTTACGCAAGTCGTGCTCTTACCGCTCCAGAAAAGAACTACACTATCACCGAACAGGAGTGCCTTGCTGTTGTTTGGGCAGTGCAAAGATTCCGACCATATCTTCACGGCCGTCATTTTACCGTCGTGACCGACCATAACGCCCTATGCTGGCTTTCATCGCTGAAAAACTTATCGGGTCGCCTCGGTCACTGGGCGCTTCGCTTACAGGAATATGATTTTGATGTCGCCTACAGATCTGGGAAGAAGCATCAAGATGTTGATGCTCTATCGCGCTGTCCTTCGCCCAGCGGAAGCCACTCACCATCGATACTCCAAAACGACAGCACCTCTCCAATCGCAGCGCTAAGTTCATCACCTGCCACCCTATCCGTCCTTGTTTCACAACAACGTGTCGACCCATACTGCCGCACCATTTTTGACCGCTTGACCGGCTCTACTACTCCTCCAAACGCCAGACTCCGTCGACAACTTAAACAATTTAAGCTTGTTGGTGATGCTTTATGTCGCTACACTTACCACATCGATGGCAACAAGTGGACAACAAGTGGGTTATCCCACGTTCTCTGCAACGTGAAGTTCTGGAAGTTTTCATGATGATCCAACCGCCGCTCATCTAGGCTATCACAAGACTTACGACAAAATATGAAGTCGATGTTTTTGGCCTGGCCTCTCTTCAGCCGTCGCTAAGTACGTCGCCTCCTGTGTCCATAGCCAAAGGCGAAAACGACCGACAACTGCTCCGGCTGTCTTAATGCAACCTCTTGCTTGTCCCACCTCGCCTTTTGAAGTCGTTGGAATCAACTTGTACGGCCCTCTTTCTATATCATCCAATGGTAATCGCTGGATTGTCACGGCCGTCGACCACGTTGCCCGCTACGCAGAAACAGCTTCTATACCATCTGGGATTGCCAATGAGATCGCCGATTTTTTTCTTCACCACATCTTTTTGCGTCACGGAGCTCCACGCATTCTCCTGAGTGATCGTGGCAAAGTCTTTCTCTTTTCCATTGTCGAGCAAGTTTTGCGTGCCTCGAACACTGTTCACAAGACCACTTTTAGCTACCACCCGCAGACCAACGGATTGACTGAACGGTTTCGTTGGACCTAATCGGACATGATCGCCATGTACATTCACCCCAACCACACGACTTAGAATGCAATTCTACCCTTCGTGACATTCGCCTATAATACGGTTGCTCAACGCTCTACCGGCTTTTCTCCATTTTTTCTCGTCCATGGTCGCTCGCCGAGTTTCACTCTAGATGTCTCTTTCCTTTCGGCCCCTGCACCCTCGACGGCTCCTTTCTCTGAAGAATTTCCATCTCGTCTCGCACACTGCCGTCACCAGGCCCGTGTTAACACCGGCCCCTCTCAAGACACTCGAAAATCTCGCTACGACTCGTCTCGCCACGTTGTGAGTTTTTCCCCTGGTGATAGGGTTCTTCTATGGACTCCACTACGCGTCCCCGGCCTATGCGACAAATTCATCAGTCACTTCATTGGGCCGTACACGGTGGTCGAACAGACATCTCCTTTATATTACCGCGTTTCTCCTCTAAGCGCTAATCCTGATCATTGTTGCCGAGGAACAGAGATAGTGCACGTATCTCGTTTAAAGCCTTATGCGCGACGCGTTTCAAATACTGTCGACTAGGCGGCCGCTTTTCAAATTATATATATATATATATATATATATATATATATATATATATATATATATATATATATATATATATATATATATATATATATATATATATATATATATATATATATATATATATATATATCCTTCGTCAGGCATATATACGTATGCCCTGACGAAGGCCGGTCCCCGGTCGTAACGTTGGCAATAAAGCATCGTTTTTCGTTTGCTCGTTTGCTTCTTCTGGTGACTTATAACTCGACCGGAATCCAGGAAGACTTTCACGAAATATATATATATATATATATATATATATATATATATATATATATATATATATATATATATATATATATATATGCAAGAAAGAGACGACGAAACTTTCCTGGAAGCGTCTTTACTAAACGTTTTCAACTGGTGGACCAGCCTTCGTCAGAGTGAATTGATATATTGAATATATATTGAATATTGAATATGTCGTAGTATTCACCCTGACGAAGGCTGGTCCACCAGCTGAAAACGTTTAGTAAAGACGCTTCCGGGAAAGTTTCGTCGTCTGTTTCTTGCATACAATACGTCGGGTCCAGCGTGAATGACGTTCAAAGAATCTATCTATATATATATATATATATTCTGTGGTGGCAGGCATCTAAGGAAATTGAAGTCATTATTTACAGTGGTCATTAGAAAAGCTAAGTAATAACCTTTATTAATTACTGGAGTTCGGCAGTGTTAGGTTAAATGAGAGAATCGAACCCTTGATTATAAAAATTCATAGGCACTTTGACATTTCAGAAAAGCGGTATCAAGTAATAAGTAAAAAATCGTGAAATTCTCCTAAATGCTGTGGCTAAACCAAAACCAAAGGACTGAAGACGCAACAAGCAGACGGCTACAATGACGTTACTGTTCAAAACAACGGTTACAAGGGTGCAATTCTTTCCCGTTCAATAACCCATGTGCATCCTGAATGCTGCAAGTGCGAGTGCGGCCCATAAATCCACATCACGAACTTGGTTGAAGGTTGATATAACAACGCTCCTGCATTTCAGTTGCGCCCTTTCGCGCATCGGCTTCGGCTTCGCCGCTGACTTGGCAAGAATTTCATTACCTCGCAGTTATTACTAGAGGCCGCTTCCTGAAATCTCAAAGCGGCCATCAGTTCTTTGTATGAAGGACTTCGATTGTCCTATCCAACCTAGCTGCCTTAACTCCACTAAATAAAAAGTTAACTATTAAAACTTTTCTAATTACCGTTTCAAATGATATATTGAACCCTCACAAGATGCCTGCCACCACAAAAAAGCAACTGTGAAGACTGTGGGCAAAAGGCGCGTTCTCCTGATTTTTCAAGAATATTGGACACATTTCTTGAAAGACCCTGTATATATAGGCCTGTATATAGCTATGCGGCAATAAGAAAAAAGAGGAAGGTGGAAAAGAGTTTATCGAAACCAATTTTATTGCCTTTCATTTTAGAAGTACGAAACTTTCTATTCCTGACAAACTTCCCACCAGTGTTGTAATAGCTAAATCAGAGTATTACCACAGAAAAATGAGGTCACATTTTTCATAATATGTCGTAGTATTCCACCGGCAGTTTTATCCTCTTAACCAAAGCCACGTTAAATGAAGAGCTGCCTTTCGTCGTTATTTACGCGTTCATGCAACCACTTCTCTTTCAAAGACGCACTACGCGGGGAGCGACAGGAAATGATAGTGAAGCAGTCGATAAGCGTTCTCAGCAGGCTTCCAAGATTTTTATAACTGCGTGGAATCCTTCTCTTCTCAAATAACTTCGTGATATTGTTTTTTTTTTCAGATGAAGCAATCCAAAAGGAAGGAAGCAATGCGATGAGCAGCACCGCTAAACCTGAGACCATAACATACCGAATGACTGTACTAGACAGCTTACACAATGACACCGAACTCTACAACACGACATCCGGCAGTGTCATAATCGTGGGACGTAACGCGAGGCAGCGCTCCAAGTTCCTTGAGCGAGATCCGACTTTCACGAATGCCGAGTCAAGAACCTCCAGTTTTCGCAAGTCGAAAATCCTCGACATTCATGGCGACCCGGCCACGAGTGGCCGCAACGGCCGTTTCTCCGACCCAGAACCTGAATCTCGAATTGTGAATGATCCTGAAAGTTATTTTCCCATCAAGGGCTTCATCCCAATTATAGGAGTACCTGAAATGAAGCCCGATAGTTTTCAGCGCGGTTCCCAACAACTTGTGCGCAATGAGTTTTCATCGGCTGGGCCGAAGCGAAGTGGTCCTATCCCACCTGGAGACACAATACCTCCTTCCGCTTACACCGTGCTGAAGCCGCCGAAGTCCTCCAATGGCCTCCCACCAATTGTGCGGCCCGATTGGGTTAAGAAAGAACAAAATGCCGGTGCAGTTAACTTTCGCCCCATAAAGCACATGGACGAAGGACGCGGACCATTCGGCAACGCTGTGGGGCCGACGTACGTGGCTGGTCCGGACGTGGGGTACCCAGTGTCGGAGTGCGTGTGCGTGCCCTTCTACCTCTGCAAAGAGGGCTCCTTGGTGAGCCCCCGGCTGGACCATCAGAGCAAGCCGGGTGCTCCTGTCGGTCTGCTCATACCGATCGACGAGCGCAGCAACGACAGGGATGATGCGCACAATTCCAGTGCTATTGAGTCACGAGTGAGGAGGGACGCTGCAAACCAGGTGAGAACAAGACAGCACTTGATTTCGCATTCCACTTAAGGGGTACGTCTTTACGCCTTACTTCAAATTTGTTCCGACCTAGCGCATTGCACCTAGAACTGCAGAAGACATGTTAAGAAATCACAGCGAACAGTTCCCCGTCAGGGGCCACGCTGCATCTGCGTCATTTTTCTGGCATCGCAACATGCCTCAGGGAGCCACGCTAGATATCGAGATTTGGTACTTGATTAACACCAACGCAACAGCCCAATAATGGCTTGGGTTCAGCGCATGCGCCCTGGCTGGTCGCGAGCTTCTTGAATATCAAGCTCTTCCGGGCCCCAATTATCAAACTCTAGAAGCGCAACGAGGATAAGTGAATGACTATTTTTTTAGGAAAGCTGAAGGGCCCTAACACTGCATTTCGAAAGTCGCGGATTTGATCCCGGCTATGGAGGTCGCATTTCAATAGGGGCGAAATGGTAGAGTTGTGTGTGGTGTGCAATGTAAGTGCAAGTTAACCAATAGGGCAAAATTTCCGCAGCCCTCTACTGCGACCTCTGTCGTAATCAAAATTGCGGTATTGTGACGTTAAACTCAAAACTTCAGTATTATTATTATTATTATTATTATTATCATTATTATTATTATTATTATTATTATTATTATTATTAATGTTATTATTATCATTAGTACTTACACGTAAGGGTTTATATTGCGAATGGCGAAAATAGGCTTTCTCAGCTCTTTTCAGCTTCTTTCAGGCATTGTAGAAATTACCATAAAAATGTATTTCCTGTGGTCACAAGAATTATAGCCATTATCTAAAGCCAGTTAATGAATGACTCACTGTTTGGTTTTATCAATATTAAGGGAAGCATTTGGTATGCTTGTGCCACTTTTAATGCCGCACAAGTACGTAATCCTGACAAATAAGCTCGCGTATAAGAAACATTTTAATTTTCCTCAATTGCGCAAGAGTCTTCTAGTGCCACCCTTCAGATATTCACGACGTGTAATAATTGTCACTGTTTGCGACGTTCTCGCAGTTTATTGGTGCTTTGAACATGTCGTTCCTGCTGTCCGAATGAATTAGAATCTTCTTGTCAACCTCATCATCATTGAGAGAAATTTCGCAGAAGTTAAAATTGTCATACTGCGTCCCTATTGGCCATGGCTCCAATAGTCGTGTTTTCTCAGTCTTGGCAAATCGGCCCTGCCAGATTGCACGATGTGGCGGGAAGGTTGGAAAAGAAAAACTGTTCACCCTGTGTGTAAAGCAATTTATCCAGAGTAAGGAAATTCATAAGTAATTCTCAGAAAGAGAAAGAAATTGTTCTGATTTGTGCTACAAACGATTCCTTTTTCTTGCTTAACATTTGAGCACGCATTCATCGAACTTGTGCTTTCCATGCGTTTAATGCATATGTTCACCTCCTATTGCAAAATATCGGCTTTGCCATGTGTCCTTCCCACCAGTTGAATATATTGCCGCATTTTCTCCTAATGTTTTTATCACCCCGTTTTACTGCCAGTAATTCTCAGCGCAAACCCCACCTACACTGTTTGAAAAGCTTCAGGATGACAGTAGATGATTTTTATAGAATTACGCCCACTTCTTCAACATTACAGATTATTCCCGAAGCTATGTCGCTGCTAGCAATAACGCTAGAATATTCGATGGTTCGATGGCAAGTATATAAATGCCGACAGGCTTCGCCCATAAAAAAACATACGTAAAGAGTGGACACTTTCATAGGGGCCCTGAGGCCAAGCTACTTCGCTGCTTTCAGCGCCATAATTGGCTGGTCAGATTGATTTGATATTGGTTGATATGTGGGGTTTAACATACCAAAACCACCATATGAGAATGAGAGATGCCGTAGTGGAGGGCTCCGTAAATTTTGACCACCTAGGGTTCTTTAATGTGCACCCAAATCTGAGCACACGGGCCTACAACACTTCCGCCTCCATCGGAAATGCAGCCGCTGCAACCTGGATCTGAACCCGGGACCTGCGGGTCAGCAGCCGAGTACCTTAGCCACTAGACTGCCACATCAGGGCAAGTGGATGGTTAGACCAGATAGTGCCTTCCACATGAATAAAATGACAACATTATTGTTTTCTGATGCTGGTAATTGATCACGGACCATCATGCTCGGAAAGCGAGTCTTTACCACTAGGCTACACACCCATAGTTCCGCAAAGTGAATAAATGTGCAGTGCATCTAAACTGCATGATTTCGCACCTATTGCGCAAAACAAACACAAAAAAACAACACTTTCTAGTAAGACCTAACGTATCTTTGTGGCAAAGCATTAAAAGTCTTCCGCGGGACACGATGTAGAGCAGATATAAAAAATTGCACAAATCAATGAAATTTCTTCTTTGCAGAAATTTGATGCCAATCTTGGGGTTTTCTATGTCTTTCTGAGGCGGCTGTTACATGTCTTGAGAAAGGAGTAAAAGCAAGCATGGGTGCAACATCTAGCGGTTGGTCAGACCGTTTCCTGCTGCACCACGAAAAGGCTGGAGTGGTCACTATTGATTGGGTATTTTTCTCTATGATTCGCCACTTGTCAGTTGATGGATGGCCAATGCTATGTTCGCCGCTATTAGTGCCAGTATATTGCTGTAATCTGACGTTCCTTTGACATGGCAACATGTTCGTCTAGAATAAACAGTTTCAGCTCCGTAATCAAGTCTGCTCCCTTCGTTGACGTCACGAACCCGTGACATCAGGTGGGAAGCTGCTTCGTCCATGTCCAGCGCCACAAGCCATTTCATGCGCGAACCAGAGGACTGTATTTTGTTGTTGCTGCTGTGCTTTATATATTGTACCTATTATTTATTTGCTTTATTATTTTACTTCGGCTTTTGTTACAGCGTCGAGAACATGCCTTTTCCAGAGAGGGGCAACATCGCATTCTTCCCTATCGTTTTTTCATCGCCCTGTTTTAATGCCAGTACTTTTAGCGCAAACCATGCCTACACTTTTCAAGGAGCTTCGGGACAGCACTTGATCAATTTGTTAAGATGAGATCCTCTTGGCCCCGCCGCAGTAGTCTAGTGGCTCAGGTTCTCGGCTAGTGGCCCGTAGGTCGTGGGATTGAATTCCGGTGGCGGCGGCTGCGTTTCCGATGGAGGAGGAAATGAAGGCCCGTGCGCTCAAATTCGGATGCACGTTAAAAAACCACAGGTGCTCAAAATTTCCCGTAGCCCTCCACTACGGCGTCTCTCATAATGAAATAGGGGTTTGGGACGTTAAATTCTACATATTAATCAATCAATGACGCCCACTTCGTGAACATTAAGGATTATCTTGGTAACTACGTCGCCGCTAGAAATAACGCTAAAATACTCTATTACAAGCGTAGAAATGCCCACATGCTTCCCCGCTTGTCAGTTTTCAGTGCCAGTGTCCTGCTGTAATCTGACTTTCTTTTTGCGTGGCAAGAAGTACAGCTCAAATAAACATCGGTTTAATCTTCAACCAGAAGTCTGCTGCCTTCGTTCGCGTCCGGCCTCGTAAACACACACACACACACACACACACACACACACACACACACACACACACACACACACACATATATATATATATATATATATATATATATATATATATATATATATACAATGCAATGCTGAGTAACTCATGGGACGAATTGCAACTCATGATTACGGGATAGACAAGGAGAGCAGAAAGGTGGGTCTCAAAATTAATCTGCAGAAAACGAAAGTAATGTACAACAATCTCGGAATAGAGCAGCGCTTCGAGATAGGAAATAGTGCACTTCAAGTTGTAAAAGACTATGTCTACTTAGGGCAGGTAATAACCGCAAAAATGAACCACGAGATTGAAGTATTTAGAAGAATAAGAATGGGGTGGAGCACATTCGGCAGGCGCTTTCAAATTATGACAGGTAGATTGCCACTATCCCTCAAGAGGAAGGTATATAACAGCTGTATCTGGCCGGTACTTAGCTATGGAGCAGAAACCTCGAGACTTACAAAGAGGGTTCAGCTTAAATTGAGGACGACGCAACGAGCAGTAAAAGAAAAATGATAGGTGTAACCTTAAGAGACAAGAAAAGAGCAGAGTGGATTAGGGGACAAGCAGGGGCTAAGAATATCAAAGTTGAAATATAGAAGAGGAAATGGACATGGGACGGGCATGTAGCGTGCCGTCAGGATAACCACTGCTAATTAGGGGAACTAACTGGATTCGCAGATAAGCAAAGCGGGTTACAGGGAGACAGAAGGTTAGGTGGGCAGATGAGATTAAGAAGTTTGCGGGTATAAATTGGCAGCAGCAAGCAAAGGACCAGATTAACTGGAAAAACATGGGAGAGGCCGTTGTCCTGCAGTAGACGTAGTCAGGCTGATAATTATATATATATATATATATATATATATATAAATATATATATATATATATATATATATATATATATATATATATATATAGAAAGAGAGAGAGAGAGAGCCCGAGCTATATATAGGTGTATATGATGTGCGGCGGCCACTCGCCTTTTGCCAAGTATCTTGTCCACGAAAAAAATTGCCCAAATCGCAGTGCCATCTCACCCGAAGACTATGTCATCACACACCTGCCTCACGGTTCCAGGTGACAAAACTTTTTGCCTGGTTGACTTGATGGCGAGTGAAACAACAGAAACAGCACAGGAGGATAATTTGCCTCACAAGCCAGCACGTGAACTCTGCTCCGTGATGTCGCAGATATCCAGGAGGACACCAAGTCGCACCTTGACGCTCCCCAAACAGTGTAGACGTTCCCCCTCAGCGCGGGTAGTCGGTATTTGTA
The DNA here is from genome assembly GCF_043290135.1 of Rhipicephalus microplus. Classification (NCBI taxonomy): domain Eukaryota; kingdom Metazoa; phylum Arthropoda; class Arachnida; order Ixodida; family Ixodidae; genus Rhipicephalus; species Rhipicephalus microplus. The sequence continues at coordinate 12,939,906 of NW_027464589.1, forward strand.
ACGATGACTTGCAAACGATCTGACCACTTCTCACCAGCCACTACTACTCGCTAGCTTCACACACTGCAAGGTTGCTGTCTTTTGTTTGTCTTCTCTTATAATGGCAGAGTCGTCGAAAGGCTATGGTGAACCCCCGCTCTGTGATGTCTTCCTGATGAACGCCGTGCCACTTTCTCGCTGATGAAGGCCACCAGGTGACCATGGCGGGAAGTCTCGATCTCACCAGCTGCGGATGGCGTCCAGGTCTGCAATGCAGTTTTGGTAAACTTGTCTGGTGGCGTGATATTTCGCGACAACAATGCGCACGGGCTTCACTCAACTATAAGGACGGTGAACATTCCTTCTATATTCCTGGTAATCTGTCAGCACTTGAAGCACCGCCAACGAACGGCATCCAGGCCTCCTCGGCGGCTCAACATCCCTTCATTGACGCCACAGTATCAGGTCATGGCATGGCATCGAACGAATTGTGTGTGTCTGGGAACGCCGGTGGCGCTTTTATTGGTATGGATTACGCAGCCACGATAAAGGCTAAGTCTTCAAGAGCGCCGTTCATGCATTTTTGGTGATGCATTCTAGAAGCAGTAGGACCAGCGTCACTGTATCATCCGCGGACGTCATCCCTCTCTCTCAAACTGAATCACTCGACAGCGCTGCAGAGCTGCAACACACCATCGCACAACTCCACCCCACGACTGACGCCTGACTAGCTTCTTGTTGCAAGCGGTCACCAGCAGTTGCAAGCGGTCATGTCAAATTAGTGGGCACTGAAGACCACGTTGGCTGCGACCGCGTCGTGAAAACGTGAGGCCAGCCTGCGGGAGAACCCTCGCAAGCTCCGGTGTTCGCTACCAGAACTCTCACAGCAAATGTGCTGCTTGGCACTTGCACACTCTGGATTTTAACCCACAGTTCCACCATCGCCGGTTCACTGCAAACTACCAGTGTTTTACGGCTTTGAGGGCAACGTCTCTCAGTGGATTTCGATCATCGACTTGCTCGGTAGCCTACCTGGCTGACATACCGCAAATGACTAATTGGCATTTGCTACTTTCGTAGTGTTCGCTGCTTTTGTTGCACTACCAAAGCATGTCACTGCTATGAAGGCGTTCAACAACAACCCTGGCATCAATAATGCGCCTGATTGACCACTGTTTTTACAAACGCTTCCAAGTAATTGCGACTACCTTCCCACCAACGCAGTGTTAACAGGGTGTACCAGTTGTGAAATGCACATAAAAGAAGGGGAACTCGGGCCTCTACCAACCCCCCCCCCCGCCCCACTTTTTCGATGACACATATTGCGAGGCGGATCCGGTGCTAGCGGGAGACGAATCAAAAGTCACACGTACTGCTTCGGCTAACTGTCAGGAGCCACATCAACTCGAGCCACTGGCGCAGTCATTGGCCAAGTGTGCGGGAGCTAGCCTTTTGCCAAATGGCGTCTCTGCAAAGAATCGCATTTGCCCATCCCGGCCGAGGACGATGTCATCAAAGACCTGCCGCTGCATGTCATGGTTGCAACTGACAAAACTTCTAGCCAGGTTGACTAGATGGCGAGCGGCAAACACCACAAGAGAATAATTTACCTGACAAGTCAGCACGTGAAATCTGCTGAGCGATATTGCAGATGTCAAGTGGGACGCCCAGTCGCACATTGACACTCCCCGAATAGCGCAGAGGTCCCCACTTAGTGCGGGTAGTCGGTAGCCGTCACAATAACCTGCAACCGATGTGACTGATCCGGATCAGCCACCACACTTTCCTAGCTTCATATTTTGCAAGTCGTCGCATTTATTAACGGCGCGGACGAGACCTGCTACTTACAGTTCAACACAGCCAGTGTAGTCCACCAGAGTACCTGGCACTTCAGCAGAATAAGTCCTAGTGTGCCGATGGCCAACCACCACGGCACCCCAAGTGCCACCCTCCAGAGACAATTTCGGCAGCTCCACACGCTCACATTCATGGCCTACTGTAATGATAAAGGGCGGCAACAGAGCTTAAGCTCTCGGGCTAGACCAGCGCGAGTAGACGAGAAAGACGAAACACAAGAACAACCGGCCGGCAGCAAGTACATATTCTTCACCTATTTTCGTAATTAGTCCATTTCATATACATTTTCAAGATGGGAGCTGACAGATGGAAACACGTAGTAGAATAATCAGAGTGAACAGTGGAAGTGCCTCTGACAGGCTGGCCGACGTTTCGATAGGAGGACCTATCTTTGTCAAAAGCCTCACGTCATCCTTGTTGTGTTACTTTTAGGGAGGTTTAAGCGTGCCTTGAAACGGTGCGAATTAGGCACCATTTTATTGCATGGGGCGCTTGCGACTTCCGGTTAAATAAGCTGATTTTCGCGGAGGAGAAAAAGTTGTTCTGTAGACTGAATCTCGCCACGGAGCTACTCCTTATCCAATAGAAAATGCAGGCAGCAATGTCATTCTGCCAATGGAATATTCTTGCTCCACATGAAGCAGAATAAAATTTTATGGGAAATTCTTTGATTTTGATTCTGCCATTGGAGGACACCATTATTTAATTTTCAGCGGTTTCGACCAACCAATGAGCTATATATATATATATATAGTGAAGAAAGAAAAGAGACAGAGACAACATCCTTTCTCTGTGTCAGCTGTTTGTTTGTTTCTGTCCTTTTCTTCAATATATAACACGTGCCTATTTAGGGATTGGCCATGAATGCGACATAAAATTTTTGAATGGTATTTTATGTATGATAGATGATTGAAAAATAAATTGCAATTGCAAAAGTATTTAATAAATTCAATTTAAACTACAAGTATTTTGCTTTTGATCTTGTTTTCCAGACTGCCGTATCACCTGATGGGAACCATCTTTTTACCTTGTTGAAACGACGAATAATTTTCTATACCAGAATAATATTGTACTCATTGAGCAGGTATAACGAAATTAAACACGACACAAATGCATCTCTGTGACAGTATCCCAAGCCGTAGGCACGGAAGCTTGAAACATTTTCCTGCGAAAGAAAAGTCTATGTTTGAAAGAGGAGTAATGAGAAGCCGAGTTCCAATACGAAAATATCCTGAACACGACAAAAAGTAATGTGCCATAATTTGCAGTTTTGCATCGAATGGGCTGAGGGGTGATATCGTCAAACCAGCCCTGTGCATGTAAAAGTTTCATGGTGTACGTGGCATCGAAATCTGGTGATCGTCACTTCTGATTGTCGAGATGCGTTCCGCTGCGAATCGCATGAATATTTTAGGTGATTATATTTCATCCACGGGGTTATTGCTTTTATCCTATCTGTTTGAACAGCTAATAATATATACCTGATTTTCGGTGAGCGGGCTAAGGCGTCGGCCATTTCAAATGACAGTAATCCACAGTGACTTGGGGCCCACAATAATTTCAGGTACTTCAGCTGAGGCGGAAATAAAGATAGAAACGTTGCGATGGCACGAGAGGTATGAAGACATGTAAGAGCGAGCTGTACATACCGAAAGCGAATCAGTCATTATAACTGTTCTTTTCTCATCCATTAGAAGTTATCGCGGTGCCATGATGACAGTCATGACCGCAGCTTCAAAAACCAGAGTGAAATCGGGTACCCTCACGAAAAATCATCAGCCACGTGACTGCAGACGACTCCTACGCCTTCCCTTTCTTCATTCACAGAAGCATGTGAAGCTATTATGTTACGGGACTAGTATTCATCAGAAAATCTGCTAACATTTTCTCTAAGAATTTCCAGGATTGAAATTTAGATTGTGGAGGAAAGATCTTATTATATTCTGTCATGAGAATCTGGTTCAAGTTATCGAATGCAATTACGTCTATAATGTTGACATTTATTCTTCCCGGTTTCTTTTGTACGTAGATTATCTGTGGTGTATGAAAACGTGGTCCATGAGCAAGAAAGAATGAATCTGGACCACTGATAAAAACATGTACCGCTCTTCTCACTGGCAAGCTGTAAAATTTTAGGAACGTTTGTTTTGTTAACAAACGGAATCGACAGAGCAATCTAGGCAGACGCGCTTCCCGACAAATAAAGTTATTTGTTGCAATCCTAAGGAGCCCCAGACACAAGCGCTGAGCTTCTTACTCCAATGGCTTTGTTTTGTACGAAGGTCCTCCTGAAAACAACACCATCCAAATTTTAATATTTTGTGCTTATACATTTTGTATATCATTAACACGGGGTCTCTAAGTAGGCCACATTCTGTCTTTCATCTTGGTCTTCCTCTACTTTTCCCGAACAGCCCGTGCGCCCGAATCTGAGTGTCGCTCTTTGTCATCACTCTTCCCGTCTTTTTGACACGATGTGAAAGTGAGAAACACTTTGAAGGTAGAAGAAGGCTCGAAATAATCCGATCGTCGCATGCCCTTGACGCAAAGCGCTGATTTCGTAATTCCTGAGCCTTGCATTTCGGTACCCTAACTGCGTTTGTTCTCAGGATGTTCCACTGCACCCATAAATAAAGATCCTCTGGTGTCGTTATCTGGTATGTGTACGGCTTTTGAAGACTGGCCATCAATGCGAAGCGCTTGACTGTGCAACCGATGCCGTCGCACACATTCTTGCCATGAAAGGTGGCAAAAAATTTACACGTCGCGGAATCGTCTAAATCTGTTTCATGGTGACAGAGGTTTGCAACATTTTTCCTCTTCTTATATTGAGCCAAGGCGCCATTCGCAAAGTAGTGAGCGTTTGCGGTTTGTGGCAGTTCCTTTTACATTGCTCTTACAAACGACCCTTGGAAAGTGTACATAGCAGCGGTGTGGTGCTCGAGGCAGTCGGATATCACTGCGTAAAAGTTTACTCCAATGTCATTACGGCTGTGTGTCTTGCTACCCAAAGTACACACCGATAGGGTGTATGGTTGACTGTGTGTTGTTCCAGTGGTAAGGCGGTGGTGCCTGCTGCACTAGGAATGAATAGTTCTCCGCAAAGTCCAAAAGAATGATAGCCTCATATTTCAGAACAGTAGTTTCGAGGTCACGTGAATACTCTGCTTGCCTCTTTCTCACGTAATCATCTAGAAGAAGCTCGGTAAACATGCGATGACATTTTTCACAGAAATCATCTTGGTTAAGATAATTGCTCAAAGTGCACAAAGTTCGCCATCATCCACTGTAAAGCATGGAAGTTGTTTATAAGGTCAGAAGCAAAGGCAAGAGCGGAGCGCAGCAATGTTGTAACATAACCTCTATCCGGACATTTGGCACATTTGTAAAACACAGTCTTCAAACTGTTACAAACTGTTTCCTCTAGCAGTTCATTGCAGCTTTGCTTCTGTCCACTGGTGCGCAGCATGAGCTTAATGTTGTGGTGAACCATGCATACACATACACTGTGCGTTCCGCTTCCTCTCGCTAGTACACAATGAGCAGGGTGCAGGCTCGCAGACGTCAAATGCCCACATTTCATGCATGATATATTTTTTACTCGGAGTGCATTTGCTTGAGGTTTAAAAGTAGCAGATGTTTCTGACATCTCCAGATCACGAATTTCTTGCCTGGCAGAAGGTACGACACAGCCTCACCCCGATAAAGTTCTTCCACGGATTTTCTTACTTCTTCGCTGATGCACCGCCCTTTCTTCTTAGGCCTAATGTCCAGGACTTCGAAGTTTGATTTAACGTTTTGCACTTGTTGTGCTTGCCTTTCGGGTGCCCCAAAGAAGCTTATTACCTTTCTACGCGACCAGGAATGTGGTGCCAGCGCCAAGAATTGCAGCTTCTTTGTCGTTTTCTTCGCGGCACATTACAATGCGAAGCATTCCTTAATGAACTTTGTGGACTTTGAGTCTATCTATCTATCTATCTATCTATCTATCTATCTATCTATCTATCTATCTATCTATCTATCTATCTATCTATCTATCTATCTATCTATCTATCTATCTATCTATCTATCTATCTATCTATCTATCTATCTATCTATCTATCTATCTATCTATCTATCTATCTATCTATCTATCTATCTATCTATCTATCTATCTATCTATCTATCTATCTATCTATCTATCTATCTGCCTACAACTTTTAGCTCTCCTGGCCATTTCCATAATGGTATTGATACCAAAAGTAGTACGCAATAACATGACTATATGACAAGCCTAATTGACTAGCCATAACATGACAATCGTGACATGTATGTCATGAATGTCGTGATTTTCATTTCATGGTCTTGCTGCTCTTAAGGTGGTTTCGTTCACATGGCATTTTGAAAAACGGAGTATGGTGAGAGTTGACTGCATGCTGAACACAGGTGAAAAACCCTAACATGAAAAGTTTGACATGTCTGTCGTGTAACAACATGATGACATACCGCGCTCATGATGCGCTCGTGGCCGTTTCGCGACCTTCAGATATACTCAATTTGGTATTAGGTGTTGCGAACGGATGACGAAAGTAAACCACACGTCCAAACATGATAATCATGACATGCGTGTCATGTAACAACATGACCTAATGTCACATTCCTGATGCGTTCGTGGCTGTTTCGCTAGCTTCACATATACAAAAATTGGCTTTACAGGATATGAATGACTGACTAAGGTATGTGACTGGTGCAAAGATGATAATAAGGATATCCGTGTCAAATAAAACATGGCTATATTCTACGCCCGTAATGCTTTCGCGGTTGTTTCACAGCTTCGCACATACCATTTCTGGTATTACGTGACGTCAATGTATATTACCTGTGCAAAGACGATAATCATGGCATGCGTGTCATGTAAGAGGACAAAAACATACCACGCTCATAATGCGCTCGCAGCTGTTTCGCTAACTTCACGTGTACCAAATTTAGTATTACGTGACGTCAATAAACGACGAAGGTAAATGAAATGTCCGAACATTATAATCTTGGAGTGCGTACGTGTTTTGTAAAACATGACTGCATGCTACGCTCACAACGTGCTCGCGGTCGTTTCGAGAGCTCAACATATACCAAATTTGTTATCACGTGATGGCGAATAGATGATGAAGGTAAATGAGACGTCCAAACATAATAATCTTGATATCGAAGTCTTGCAAGGCATGATAAAGGTGCGCCTCGTAACGTTGTGCTGATTTTAAGGTGATATATTAAGCCTTTTTATTCGTGCTTTGCATATCATTGACTCCCACTTTACCTGGGATCAGCCAATTTTTCCACGAAGATTTCCATAAAAAACGTGATTAGTTGATGAAGGTTTCCCTCCAGATCCAGAAAGCCGTGGTGTGACTCGCCATCACTGGTACACATGGTGCGCTCTTCGTGCCGCTTTACGCTGAACTGTTTTATTGAGTTTTAGTGTCCGACAAATTTCGATTTATATTGCTTTTGGCCTGCTTCTTCCAGAGCATAGCTTATTACTTAGGGATACTGTAGTATCTTGTTCCTCAAAATCCATGTGACCTTCCTGAGCATCTCTATTGCAGTCTCGAAACTCGGGTTAGTTTTTTTTTCATTGCGTAACACCACCGAATACACCTCTGGCAAAGTCACTGGCCTGGTATGAGGTGCAGTGATGAATATAATAGCGTCTCCGGTTGGGCGTTTACGTTTCACAACGGTGGACTAGTGGCTGAGGCACTCGGCTGTTGACCCGTAGGTCGCGGGATCAAATCCTGGCTGCGGCGGTTGCACCTCCGATGGAGGCGGAAATGTTGGAGGACCGTGTGCTCAGATTTGGGTGCATGATAAAGAACCGCAGGTGGTCGAAATTTCCGGAGCTCTCCACTACGGCGTCTCTCATAATCATATGGTGAATTTGAGAGGTTCAACTAGACCTATCAATCAATCATTGGGCGTTTACGAGCGCTCTGGAGCACTCTGAAAAGTGGCTGCGCCTTCGGTTGGTAGAATTCGAGTGCCCAGACTACCTTCGATTGGTTCTTTCAGAGCGTCACCCTCTGACTCAGAGCCCTCCCAACCACTCTTACTTCGAAGTGAGAGCATCGTGCGATCTGACCGGAAAGACGGATCACGTGACACATGGCGGCCAATGACGTGGCTGCCGGCAGGTGAACACGGTGAGGGGCGTGAGCGTGTATTTCGAAAGGGGGCATCTCTGGACGCGTAATAGTTCGTGTACGTGCATTGTTAGGGCCGTTTTTGAGCGTGTGCCGGGCAAATTCACATCTATGAAGCCAAATATGCATTACGTCACTAACTAGGAGGTTAGGGAATGCGTAGAAAACTTCGATGCTGTATTCAGCCTCACTATTTGTCGTGAAGATAGCTGCTAAGGCAAGGAAGATCGCTAGATTTTTGTGCTGAGGTCAGAAGGATTTCGCTACATCCAGACGTGTCAAAAAAAAAGGGAACGAATATAAGAAATTTCAGAGATGTTCACTGAACTGATTCGCACCATTTCTTGAAGGGGCGCAGGCGAGCACTGTTTATCCGGCAGCTTCCCGCGCTAGTTGCATGGCGGAGCTACAGGCGAGCTGCTCTGGGTGCTCTGAGATCGCCGATGTATTCGGCTGGTGCGCTGCCTATAGCGCTCCGATGGTGAGCTACCTTTGTGAGTAGAGCGGCCAACTGAATACGCCATGAGTCGGCGAAGAAAACTGTGATCAATATCGATCCACCGAGATTTTCGTTATGCAAAGAGAATGAAATAAACAGCATTTAAAAGCGATGACGAATACGTATTTCTTGAGGTACACCAGGCAATAATGACCGCAGATATATAGAAGTGGAGAGGCATTCGATATGCTTTGTACGGACGGTCACAAGTCGTCTTTCAATGTGTTGTAGCTCGCCAACTTTAAAGAAGCACGGCTGTTTCCTTTTGATTTTTTTGTGGTAATCTTCGAGCTCCAACAGCAGCGGCCAAGTGCACATACTGAAATGAAAAAAAGATTAGCTATTAAACTGTGCATCAGAATCTCCCTCTGTAACATATCTCACCCATTTGCATGCAAATATACCTTTCTGCCACCCGTTTTGTTGTTGAGGTAATTTAGATTACATAACCCTACCTTTTTTGCTATACCACTTATTCTGTTTTCTTTCTTAAACTAGATAAAATGAATTTTACTACGCTATATTTCAGCCTATTCTTCAAGTCTCAGCAATGTTGTACATGACATTTACTTCAAATGTGAAACCACAAGCGGCAGGATATGTTCCCCTCGAGTGCTCCTGTGCGCTGGGTCAATATAGAGTAACTTATATGGTCCCTGCGGGATCAGAGTAGCGAAAAGGTGTCCCAATGCCACCGGCGCCGCCAGAAACCATGCATTGCGGAGAAGCTGACGCTCAGGCCAATTTTGTGTTTCCCGACGCCACCGCTGCATTGCTGCGAATCATCGCCAGTCAAGTTCGATGCAAATCGCTCTGGTCATCGCGTCTTTTCTGAAAGTGGTTCATGGATGCGTGCGGGTGACTGTGGGCCGGCTCTATGTGTTCACCAGGTCTGCAGTTCTACCATCACTGCCATAGGAATGTTACATTGACTGGGTAAATTGGTAAACGATATTTCACAAGCTGCTGCTGTACATGCTGAAATAGAACGGCACTGCTCTTTGTTGCACATTCATATCTGTTCAAATGGAGCCGGATTACCTAAATCTATGCAAAGAATATTTATTTGCCACTGATGCAGTTACTAGGGAGCAGTTGTTGAAGTCAGTGAACTTTACAGCGAAACCTCTTATTAGATCAGAAGGACCAACTGCGGCACCGTAGATGTTCGCCACCACCGGTGTCCGTGATCACTATTGCAAGAAATTAAAAAAAGCCATACGAAAAAAAAAGCATACGTGTCTCACTTGGGAATCGAAGCAGAGTCCTTTGCGTAGCAGCAGAGTACTCTGCCGCGAATCTACGGCAACAGTGCGTGCCGTATTCTAAACTGACGTTTGTAGGTTATATATCAGGTAAGAATTGGAGTTTACGTGTTAAATAAATAGTTTTAGTACAGTGAAGTAACAACCGTGCGTCGCACAATGCGAATTGTGCAATAAGTGCACCGTTATGGTCTTACGCACTTAAAAAGCCCAAGGCATAACTGTTCATTGGTCACATATTTCACCAGCGTAACGTCAATACTGAATATATTCACTCGTTATCTGGTCAAAAGTTCCGAAAAATTGCGAAATATGAATGTCGCGAGACCAAATAGTTGATAATGTTTGCTCTGCCCTTTTCGCAAGACGTTGAGCAAGAGTGTCGCTTTTTTTTTGCCACGCTGTTTAGTCGGCACTAACCTTGCACTTTGTTGAAAATCGGTCAGAAAAGTGGCTTTCAAGCACTACAAAAAGTTCGTGAAAGACGCAAGCCAAGCTGCTATGTCGACATAAAACATGGCGAAAAAAAAAAAAAAAACAGGCGAGGGTGTCACTTGCAGAAACAGAGGGTGACTTCGCCACAATATTGGTTGCTAGCCAGGCAAGATGGCGGACCTATCCACTACTCTGCTCCTGTAGGGACCATTTACAACTACTCTAGTTGAACCCGTCTGTGGGAATTTCTGCGCTTGCATGCGGCGACCTTTGTTTTACATGCTGACACTAATGACTAAATGTCAGAGCGTTTGGCCGAAGCAGCAAAGCGCCACATCTTCAAACATACGTCTCGTTCAAAGCAAAAGCTAACCGCTGAAAACAGGAACGCGTGATATGCACACCGACCAGACGACACGCAAATCCGAAAAGAAGTTGCCTGATTCCTTGTGTCGTCTGCTTATATTCGCAGACGATTGTGCGCAGAACCCGTGTGAAGTGGAAATGTAAGCACGCGGTGCACTGTAGCCACTATGGAGACAAATCGAAAAACTGCTGTTAAAAGTGAATTCAAAGAATTATTTCTATTCTAAAACAAAAAGTGTAATAACAAACTTGCTGAATAAAAAGACTAACATTTGTACTTCCCTTCACTGGACCCCCACATGGTGAAAAATGCGTTCTAGGGTGGTGCGAAATGCCCAGTTTCACGATTTGGAGAACTTTTCAGTATGATTTGCATTACTCAGCCGTCGAAAATATTTTACCATAAAACTAATTGTTTCAGAGTGTACGCATGATTTACCTAAATGATCATTCAGAGAGTGGTGTTACGTAGAAAAAAAATTGCAAACATTGTGCACTTTTGCAAAATTTTTGGACGCGTTGCTTACCAAAAAAAGTCCAGTAACTTTTTACTTAAAACGCCATAAGCTCAATCTTTTGCTTTAAAGTTAGCCAAGTTTGGTGTTCCTATCATAAACACTGCTTTCAGAATAAACGTTTTGACAAGCACCACTCAGGCTACATAATACGAAACTCAGATGGCTCTCACGTAACCAAAAACATTTTTCCCCGTAATATTCTAGCATTTCGCTGCTTTTAACTCAAGACATGCGCACGATTTTTTAGTGAATTTAAGATGGTTCTCAATGGTTGGGACATTTGTCGTGAAATTACCCATTCCGAAAATTTTGAAAGAGCAGTGGGTGCTCTAAGTGAGAAAAAAAAAACAATTGCATCTGAACAACCAAAAAATAGAATGATTGTTCCAGCAGTGGCTACTCAGAAGCAGATAATGCATTTCATACAACTGCTTTTCAGTTTTTTTAGTAATATTGCTTTACTAAGTCAAAAATGGCTGTAGAGCTAAAATTATGAAACGGTATCTTTCCTCTTGGACCATCGAAGGGCATGTTATAAACTACTGCTGAATAATCCCACACTGTAAAAAACACTTACTCCGAAGTCGGAGTAAAACGCTTGTCCTCTAGCGTCCCTAAAGGAATTTTCGCAGCAATTTTTGCTCCTGACATCAGGAGCAAAATTTTCCTCAGGCTAACTGAAGGAATTGCGTGGTGCACCCGGAGTACTTTTAACAGATATTTCACTCCGGTCGGCCGGAGCAATTGCGTGGCGCCGCCGGAACATTTTTTACTGACATTTTCCTCCGACTGGTCGGAGTGACAACGTGGCACCTAAGGAGCATTTTTCGCGGGTTTTTGACTCCGGCTATCCGGAACTTTTTCGTAGTACCTCCCGAGTACTTTACAAATGCACTTACTTTGCACGGACAGAATTTTTAAGAGCTGGAACAGAACATTTTTAAAGTGTTCGCTGCGCTGTTTATTTATTGTATGCTGATCATTTCCCGCATTGGTTAGATAAACGATGTCCCATTTTTCATGCAAGCACTGCAAAATCAGAGCATATTCTTTTCCACGGAGCTCTAGCAGATGAAATTCAACAAAACACTTGAATTCTGATTCTTTCATTATTTCAAAATAAGCTGCCGTTTCTGTAAAACTACTCAGCATTCGGGGGAAGAGGGCAAGAACAAACAAACATGCAAAAGCCACCAAAAGCAAGACACAACAAGAAAGATCCGATGAAATCAACAGCATTCAAGTTTGAAGCGCAGCAGTTCAAAATGAAGCTCATAATGCTGCAACACCCTTCACCATCCCCGAAGAACCATCAATCACATTTTTTGATGACACAAGGGTTGAGCTGATTGTTTATAATAAAAAATGATTATCCATGACAACTGACTGCAAATGATGCGAGAAGCACGGAAACTCAGAGCACTGAACGAATGGACACTCAATAAATCTTATATTGTCTGTGAGTCTATGAGAAGAACCAGCTCTTAAAACTGACCACACACACACACACACACACACACACACACACACACACACACACACACACACACACACACACACACACACACACACACACACACACACACACACGCACGCACACACACACACACGCACACACACACACATGCACACACACACACACACACACGCACATGATGAGCGTTCACTATCAAGAAGCACATCCGATGTAATCTGGTGTGAGAAAGCCGCAACATGATAAAAACACACCTGCTGACGCGAACAAAGTTCAAAACTTGTGAACGTTTTCTATATATTTTCAAATCGGTAGCTCTACTTTTGCTGAAACATAGAAAAGCCATTTTCGACTGAAATATTCTAATTTAGGTAGTCTTGTAGACGGCATCTGGAATGACCATTTGATCATTTCCTATTTTATGAAATTAATAATCTAATTAATACAGTCGCATTTTAGTGCGCGTTCATCTTTATACTCTCAGCAAAGTAGACGCTTCAAATTTGCATAGACGGCCTGTCTTTAAGAAAACCTACCTTCATCTCCTTTGGTAAATAAGTTTTGAGGTAAGTTGGCATTGTTTTTTTTTTATTTGCTTTGCCCGCTCTGTTTTGATACTCGTCGTCGTTAACATTTTTTAAAGTAGTTATAGTCGGAGCAAGTATTTCTTCAAGTTCAACAGCTTCAAGCACAAAGTTAGGAAATGTTCACTAACGCAACAAAATAAATAGGCAATAAAAGGTACAAACATTACGCCGCCTCAGCCAACTGCATTTTCACAGAACTAAAGGACGGCCGACCAGTTTACTCAAATGAAAAGTCGTTGCACACGTTTGGAAACCCCAGAAGGTGATGCACGTGCAAGCGTCAAAAGACATATTTTCCCCTTTCCTGCTTACAGGCCGGAGTCTTTGCATTGCCCAGGTCAAAAAAGGTTTTAACAATGTTCGCACTGCTGTCTTCCGCAAAAAAAAAAAGAAAAAAGAAAACTGGAGCCACGGCCACGGCAGCAAGAATGAAAAGAGAAAAAAATTGCAGCAGCAAGGATAGTTATCTTTCCAAGCAACAACAGAGAAAATACGGCTAGTTTTCGAAAACGGCGCCTTCTTTCTCTTTGTCTCACTACAAAATCCCCTCCGTCTTAGTATGTTGAGCCAAGTGTCGTATGGGTTAACTTTACTACTCCCCCCACCCCCTTCCCAGAAACTTCGATTACCGCACCTCGTTCTGCTAGGCAACTTTTTTTTTAATGACGATTCTTTCTTGGGGATCTTCGACGCAAAAATTTTGGTCTGTCTGTCTGTCTTGATATTTGTCTGTTTGTATACTCTTAGCGGCACCAGGTACTTGAAACAGCCGACTTCATTTGAAGCGCCCACCAATGTTGCTCAAGATTTAGCATTCACACTTGTGCAATTGTCAATTAAACAGCAATTATTGCGCATATCTGGTGCACCATAACAACACGTATGTATTCTGCATGGGCGTCTTTTACTAGAAAAGGCATACATTAGTAATTTTAAGGACCGTAGCGCTTATCACGCTGCGCTGACCATGCAATGCTTGCACGAAAAAGCGAGTGTTTCCAACGCCTTGCTAATACGAGATGAAGGTGGCACCTACCTGTCGCCTTGCGTTCTACACCTTATCGCCTCTGAGACGGGCCCGCACACCAGTTTCAGAGCCACGCGCTTCGTTTGCCAAGAAAACTGCCAGATGGCACTCATGTCTCACGTGTGACGTGACTTGATGCGCTCGTTCGCCTCCGCTGCACGCTCGAGGCACTTTAACGCAGCGCCTCCAGAATACCATTCAGGAATTTTCTTGCGCAGAACATCAAAAAATGATTTGTTCGTTCTTTCCACACGAAAGACTATCGTCTTTCGACGACATTTGCAAATTAACAGGCAGATACGGGGCCAATTTTTTTGTATTCCTTGACTCTAATATCATCAGTTCGTTTCGCCCCTCTCTTTCTTATTTCTCAAAGCACCACGTCCTGTGAAGAGTCCAGTATACTTCTAGACTATTATCTCAAATACCACTTATCCAATCAAAATCACTTTTTCATAAGTAGGAGTGCGTGTATGCATTTTAAAAGTATCTACTAAACACATTGCCCCACCGCAATTTAGTACATTTATAAAGAATTAATTCGGACTTTAGGTATTCAAGTTTTCTTAGCTCAGCTTACATAGTCTTTCAAAATAATTTTTACGCCAGTGGCGTTTATGCAACCTGGCGTTTATTGATATGAAAAGCAGACAAATTTCACCGTTTATGTTTACTGCCAACACGAAAAATAGCTCCCAACCAATGAGGCTTACCTATAACAATTATTGACGTTTGATAAAATCAACCTAAAACTATTATATTTTCTATTATTGCGTACATAATCAGCGGTCAAAATATTACCGCGATTTCATTCAATTTGCCGAAGTTATGAAGGTCTAGAATCAGCAAAAAAAAAACGAGTACAAGAAAGTGAACAACTACAAGTGCTTGTGGTATTCACTTCCTTTATAGTTTCTTGTTCTCACGCTATATTTACGCCATAATAAATCAGTACCGACCCGCTCACCTCTCCATTTCGCTTTACCAAAGTTACGTTATGACAAAAACACCTAGACCCAACAACGCATTACCGGAATTCCGCTGACTTCTCACTGACGTCTTGTGAAATTAGCCTAATATTGATCACTTGCTTGGCTTATCAACCCAACAATTTCCAATCTTAGCACTAATTGACAAGAATAACACAGATCATTCAAGGAGAGCTCACTCACTATTTTTTTTTTGCCGCACCAGCAACCACCGGGTCCCTCAAAATTAACGAGATCACAATGTGTCGTTCCCTGCCAGAAACCATCACACGATTACCGTTCGCACAACTCCCGTCTGTCATTGATGATCTTCGTTGCTGCTTGTCGCTTGTGATATCCAGAAGCTGCTCAGAACGATTTCCTTTTCTCCAACGTAGCCGAACGCTTCGCACAATCCTCACTGCACCGGCTCTGTCTGCGCCATGTTGGTTTTTGGGGAACGGCCTGCCAGTGGCGAGGCTGCCTACGTCACTCCTCGAACAGCCAACAAATGCCGCTGAGCGATGAGCAGGAGCGTTTGGGGAGCATCCACCGGGACAAAAGCAATCTCGCGGAGCATTTACAGAGCAACCACGGGAGCATAATCAGGAGATTGGCCCCGTTTCCCTCCGGTTTCCTTTGTCTGCGGCAACCGGAGGAAATGGTGGAAAACGAATGTATTTGCTCCGGTACAAACCGGTTTGTGTAAGGCTACCGGAGCAGAGTGGGGGCATCATTCCTCGATTCCTCCCCAGTTGGGTATATTTTTGTTTACCGTGCAAGGGGCAGTATTATAATGTAGCCGATGGCCTGCGAGACAGTATTAAAGCGTGGTGTTTTGCTTGTAATAAAAATGCACATACTATTAAAAGTAATATTATTATATAACGTGACAATTATGGTTAATTGGCTTAAGATATTTTTATTATATTTCCCGCATAGACCGATGGTGAGCGTTTACCTTCATGGTGCATCAACCATGAAAAGATGTGTGTTAGCTGTAGGCGTTGGAGATGACTGGATGTCATACCCACACTTGAGACGGCGTTTCCGAGAGATTTCAAAACTTTCGTCCCACTCTTTTGTAGTAGTGCGAAGGTGGTTAAAATGTTTTATTAGAAGCGCGTCTTGTAATGATGAGCTTTTTAACTTTTCCCACTGGCTCGTACCAACAAAAGTATGAATGAATGGTTTATATACCATCCAGAAATGGCAAAGTAAGTGTAATTAATGGGCATGATATTGAATTATCTCTGCTGTGTACTCTTAAGATGCATCATTTCATCATGCGCACCAGTGGTAAGCGATCACGCTTCCGCCTATATGTGAAGCATCATAAAAATAGCTTAAGTGTACTATATCCTAATTCTTACGTGAATACTAATAAGACCAAGTGTAATATTTATCAGAAGGCAAACACAACACCCCAGCACTACATTACAGGCTATCGACAACAGCACATTTCTGACCTCTTGGGACTTAGAAACGGCTCATTATACCCGTCTCTTTAACGGTCAAAGAGTGAAAGTTTAGCAGTATAGCCCTTTCTTACGTTACATGGTGCCGTATTATTAAAACGACTGACAGGTAGTCGTACTACATACGTTATTCGCTACCAAAAAGACCCACTGAAACTTCGCGTTGGCTTTTATGCAGTGAAGAGAAGGGGAAGCTTCGTACTACTTGTGGTTCTTCAAGTTCAAATTTTTTTAGCTTAAGACAAGAACTATTCCTTTGAAACTTTCTCAAAGTTTCTCGAAAAAATCCCACAATTCAAAACTATATAAGGCACATTTTCGCTCGGATGGCTACATTACGAAAATCAAACCGCATTATGAGCCAACGACTATTTTTTTCAGATTCTAATATAATGGATACAGTTTCGCGTCATTTGCTCCCGAAACATGTTATTCGCTTATTATAGGCACATATAAAAAATAAATAGTGAATATATTACCGACAAAGAGTTTTTTATAGAAAACGCTGAACATGCGGCATATTGCGATTTCTCTCTGAAAGAAAAAAAAGTGAATATAATATCATAGCATAAAAGAGAAGTGCCTTGAAATTAAGGAAAAAAGTTTTCATGTAGTAATTGCCCCAACCAATAATAATATATATTTTGGCGCCACAATGTTTCACTTGGGTGCCCAGACTTAAAAGCGCCCTCATAGCCACACAGTTTTTCTGTGATATACAACGGCTCAATATCTACTTCCACATATACATGCCCAATTTTTTCAGCATCGAATGGAATGGTAGATATGAAATGATATCGTGAAGATAAACAGCGGCAACGAAGCTCACACGCTTGACCAGCGAGAGGAAGACAAAGACGAATAGAACTGCCTGCCCAGAACCAGTGTCATCTCCTTGTCTCAGTTATTACAATGGCAAGGTCGGTGAGAACGAAGTACCGCATCTCCGATTATTTGTTCATGGCACCCGCCGGCGTTCAGTCGTGATAAGCCCAGCTTGAGGACAGCGTGAAAGCCTGCTAGGCACCCGCTCACCTGCCTCAACTGCCACGACCGTTTGGGGACAGCGTCTGGGCCTCTACGACGGTTCTGCGTCACTACTGCCGTACCTATTGACGACAAGCAACGCCGTACATGCGTTTTTTGTTATGTAACCGGCCGCAGTGAGCACAGGGATCACCGCGCTCTTCGTGATCACGACGCAGGGTTTTTCAGGTGCTTCGGTCGGGAACTGTGCCGAACTCTCGCTCGTGCTTACAGCACGCATAAACTCCAATGTGTGTCTTAAATAAACGTGAATTTATTCACACAAGATGAGCAATCTAGCACTTGGAAGAAAATTCAGTCGATGCTTCGTGCGTGAGCCGGTGAATGTTATTACCATTATTGTGTCTTTTTACGCTCTCTCTCTCTCTCTCTCTCTCTCTCTCTCTATATATATATATATATATATATATATATATATATATATATATATATATATATATATATATGTATATATCCATAGGGCTCGTTTCTGCATGTTTTGACACAATAATAATGATATCTAACAGACAATGTTGACAAGGATTGTATAGGGGAAGTTATTAAAACCAATATAATGTAAAATAGGAATAAAGAAAAGTGGGTGAAAAATTAACTTGCCGTGAGCAGGAATCGAACTTACGACCTTCGAATAACGCGTTCTATGCTCTACCACCGAGCTGTTGGCTATTCCCCCAGCCACTTTATATGGTTTATATGTATATTTTAAACGTGGGAGTGTCAGATATATATATATATATATATATATATATATATATATATATATATATATATATGTGTATGTATATATATATAAATTGAAAAAAGGGTTTATTGACGACTGTTGCGACGGTGGTCCTACGAAGAAACACGATCGTGCAAGAGCAACGGTCAAGCAGATGCCGGCGATGATCAGCACGAGCCGAGCGAGCGAAGCCCAGCACCCAGTACCCAAGCGGTGGCGATGTTGCTTGCCAACGACGCTCTTTCTTCTTCACAATTTGCCCCCGCCGAAAAAGAGCCATCCTGGCGACCTAAGAGTCTGGAGGCAGAGGGCTATAATATGGCTTAAGGCGGGCGACGTGGACAATGTCACGTCCACGCCGGCGCATGTCGTCAGATGGGGAAAGTGGCTCGATGGGAAAATTCACCGGCGAGGTTTGCTCCAAAACGCGGTATGGGCCCTCGTACTTTAGAACGAGTTTTGAGGAAATGCCGGGGGTTTGGTAAGGAACAGCCAGCCATACAAGTGATCCCGGGGAATAGCTGGGGCTTTGGGAAGAGTCGACGTTGTTTTCTTTCTGGCGCTGTTGTTCTCGAGACGTAAAGGTGCGTGCGAGTTCACGGCACTCTTCCGCATTTCGGGCAGCTTCGGACACAGATGGGCATTCGGATGCGTCAGGACGGTATGGAAGGAGAGTATCGATGGTGTGGGATGGTTCGCGTCCATAAAGAAGAAAGAAAGGTGAAAATCCAGTGGTAGACTGTGCCGCGGTGTTATATTCGAACGTAATGAATGGAAGAATGCGATCCCAGTTAGTATGATCGGATGTCACATACATGGCGAGCATATCGCCAAGGGTGCGGTTAAATCTTTCCGTGAGCCCGTTAGTCTGCGGGTGGTATGCCGTGGTCTTGCGATGAACAACATGGCATTCAGAAAGCAGAGACGTGACGACTTCTGATAGGAAGGCTCGACCTCGATCGCTTAGTAGTTCTCGAGGTGCACCATGTCGTAATATGAAGCGATGAAGGATGAAGGATGCTACGTCCCGCGCAGTGGCACTTGGAAGGGCGGCGGTCTCAGCGTAGCGTGTTAAATGGTCCACAGCGACTATAATCCACCGATTTTCATCTGATGTTGTCGGTAGAGGGCCATAGAGATCAATTCCGATCCGATCGAAAGGTTTGGCAGGGCACGGAAGCGGTTGAAGCGCACCGGACGAGTGGAAAGGCGGTGATTTGCGACGTTGACAGTCAGGACAGCCCATAACGAATTTTCGAACGAAATTATACATTCCGCGCCAGTAGAAGCGATGGCGAATGCGTTCGTAAGTTTTGAAAACTCCGGCATGACCACATTGGGGATCGTCGTGAAAGGAGGCGCAGATTTGTGATCGCAAGCTGCGCGGGACAACCAAGAGCCACTTACGACCTTAGGGGGCGTAGTTGCGTCGGTGTAGTACCCGATCACGAATGGCGAAATGAGCAGCTTGACGTCGGAGAGATCGTGGTACCGCAGTGGTTGACGATCCAGAAAGACAGGTAAAAAGAGAAGCGATCCACGGGTTCTTGTGTTGTTCACTGGTAAAGGAGTCGAGGTCGAGAGATGCGATGGAGATAACAGTGGTTCCGCAGGCCGAGTCGGGAGGTAAAGGCGAACGCGACAGGGCGTCGGCGTCAGAATGCTTGCGTCCGCTGCGATAGATGACACGAATGTCGTACTCCTGGATTTGCAGTGCCCACCGAGCTAGGCGGCCAGAAGGGTCTTTCAATGTGGCGAGCCAACAAAGTGCATGGTGGTCCGTTACCAGGTCGAATGGGCGACCGTACAAATAAGGGCGGAACTTGCGAAGCGCCCACACTAGCGCCAAGCACTCTTTTTCAGTGACGCTGTAATTGGCCTCAGCTTTAGTAAGTGTGCGACTCGCATAAGCGACGACGTATTCGGAGTAGCCCGGCTTGCGTTGGGCGAGGACGGCGCCTAGACCAATCCCACTAGCGTCTGTGTGAACTTCCGTTGCAGCTGTTGGGTCGAAATGCCGAAGAATTGGAGGAGATGTTAGCAGACTACGGAGCGTGGAAAACGCGACGTCGTAGTCAGAAGACCAGGATGAAAGGTCTGCATCACCACGTAGGAGGTTGGTCAGTGGTGACATGATCGATGCAAAATTTCGCACGAAGCGCCGGAAGTACGAGCATAGTCCGACAAAACTGCGTAATTCTTTCAGTGTAGTAGGTTTCGGGAACTCAGCGACTGCTCGCAGTTTTGCAGGGTCGGGTCGAACACCATGCTTGGAGACGATGTGCCCTAAGATGGACAGCTCTCGCGCGGCGAAGCGGCACTTTTTAAGGTTCAGTTGGAGCCCAGCGTTGGTTAAACACGTCAGAACCAGTTGGAGCCGAAGCAGATGCGTAGGAAAATCGGGAGAGAAAACGACAATGTCGTCGAGGTAGCATAGACACACAGACCACTTCAATCCACGCAGTGTGTTGTCCATGAGCCGTTCAAACGTGGCAGGAGCATTACAAAGACCAAATGGCATTACGTTAAATTCGTACAGGCCATCTGGTGTAATGAACGCAGTTTTCTGGCGATCAGCTTCTGCCATAGGAACCTGCCAGTATCCAGATCGTAAGTCTAAGGAGGAGAAGAATTCGGCTCCTTGTAGGCTGTCAAGGGCGTCGTCTATGCGCGGTAATGGATAGACGTCTTTCCGCGTCACCTTGTTTAATCGCCGGTAGTCGACGCAAAATCGAATCGATCCATCTTTTTTTCGAAGTAGAACGACAGGAGATGCCCAAGGACTGTGCGATGGTCGAAAAACGCGACGGCGTAGCATCTCTTCGACCTGGTCGTTGATGACGTGACGTTCTGCAGCAGAGACACGGTACGGTCTTTGACGCAATGGCTGGTGCGAACCGGTGTCAATGTAGTGGTGCACTGCGGAAGTCCGACCCAATTGCGGCTGAGAAACGTCGAATGAATTCGCGAAGTGCTGGAGGAGATTAAGAAGCTCGGCGCGTTCATGGGCACTTAAGGTGTCGGCGATGAAACTCGAGAAGGTGTCACTCGATGAGCACTCCAGTGGGGAAAGGGCATGAAGTTCGGTTGAGGCGCTACTGCACGATTCGTCTGGCATGCTAAGGAATAAGAGGAATCGAGGTACTCCACTCGACCGAGACATTCGCCGGCAAGTAGCGTAAGCGGTGCAGAAAGGGGGTTGTGAACGAAAATATTGCTTCGGCCCGCAGTGACGTCGAGTGTAGCGAAAGGCAAGGAAACGGCTCTGCGGCTCATGAAAATGTCGGAAGGTGTAAACATTACTGTAGCATCGTTATAGTCATCGCAGCAAACCGGGACAACGGCAAGAGAGGCTGGCGGAATTTCAGTGTCCTCACGCACAACAAGTTTTGGCGACCGCTCAAGGGTTTCGTGCAAAGGTTCGTCACACAGGTGTGAAAATTGAACTTCAGCGCGTGCGCAGTCGATGATGGCATGATGATTTGACAGAAAGTCCCACCCGAGGATAACGTCATGCGAGCACACCGAAAGGACGATGAACTCGACAACGTACATAGAGCCTTGGATGAATATGCGGGCCGTACAGGTGCCAAGAGGTCGAACTTGTGCGCTAGCTGTACGAAGCGATATTCCAGAGAGCGGCGTGGTCAGTCTGCGTAGGGGGCGGCTATAACAGAAACGGCAGCACCTGTGTCGATGAGGGCAAAGGTAGAAACACCATCGACAGATATAGCGACGACGTTCGCTGGTGAAGTGCGAGGACTTGAGCATTTCGACGACGGCGCAGTACTTGCCTCTGGAACTGCGGCGTTCAGTTTTCCCGGTTGGAGGGAGCGGGTCTAAGACGCATTGGGGACAGTGATCGCCTGCGAGGAGATGGGGAGCGGGGAGAGTGAGTTTGAGGCTGGTGTGACCGAGACTCAGGAAAGTTAGTGTATCCATACTGCGGTGAGGGATAGGGAGCAGGTATGTGCATGGGCTGTGGGTCATACGGTAACGGCCGAGTAGCGTCGTGGAGTGGTTGGAAGCGACGGCGACAATATCGTGCCACGTGTCCTGGAGTACCGCAGGCGTAGCAGATCGGTCGATTGTCAGGAGTGCGCCAGGAATTGCTGACTCGTGGTGCGGCCCAAGGTGTCGAAAATGGGGCGGAGTGGGGAGCGACTGAAGACATGGGTGGCAAATGCTGCTGGCGGGGTCTGCTACGTACCACCTGGGCATACGTGAGAGGCGCGGCCACGGGCTGCATAGCCGGCGCATGGGCAACAGGCATGGCCACAGGCTGCTGGTGGGCAGCGACGGGAACAGCCTGAGCTACTTCTTCGGCAATAACGTCGCGGAGTGGTGAGGGCAGACGAGAGGACGGCGGCTGCTGCGTGAAGGGAATCAACGACAGTTGCCGAGCTACTTCTTCACGCACAAAGTCTTTAATCTCTTGCAGGGTTGTTGAGTGGTCGGGAACAGAAGTGAGACTGGAGAGCGAGTCGGCGTGTGAGGAAAATGGCCGAGTCAGGGCGCGCTGCTTGTTCAACTCGTCGAAACTTTGACACAAAGTGACAAGTTCCGCAACGGTGGCAGGATTACGGGCCAGGAGCAGCTGATATGCATCGTCATTTATCCCTTTGAGGATGTGTTGAATCTTCTCCGACTCGGGCATGGTGGTGTTCACACGGTTGCAAAGACCAATAATGTCTTCGATGTAGCTGGTGAAAGATTCCGTTGGCTTTTGTGCGCGAGTCCGCAAGCGTTGTTCGGCTCTGGACTTGCGGACTGCGGGTCGGCCAAAAAAGTCAGCAAACAAGGTTTTAAAGATGGACCACGTCGTGATGTCGTTTTTGTGGTTGTTATACCACATTTCGGCCACGTCGGTGAGATAAAAGATGACGTAAGTCAATTTGTCCGCGTCATCCCACTTGTTATTTGCGCTCACCAGTTCATAGTTAGCGAACCAGTCTTCCACGTCGGTCTCATCAGCTCCGCTAAAGACCTTGGGCTCTCGCAAACGAAGAACGCCGGGGTTGCTGGGGGATGGAGTGGAAGAGCCAGGTTGCGCGTTGTTGGTAGCCATGATGGGAGGTAGCGTTCGGTTGCGCAGCTCCAGGTTCAGGCGACGGCGAATGGCAGCACCCAGGTTCAGGCGACGGGGAATGTCAGCACCTTCCACCAATTGAAAAAGGGTTTATTGACGACTGTTGCGACGGTGGTCCTACGAAGAAACATGATCGTGCAAGAGCAATGGTCAAGCAGATGCCGGCGATGATCAGCACGAGCCGAGCGAGCCAAGCCCAGCACCCTGTACCCAAGCGGTGGCGATGTTGCTTGCCAACGACGCTCTTTCTTCTTCACAAAATATAAATAAATAAATAAATAAATAAATAAATAAATAAATAAATAAATAAATAAATATATATATATATATATATATATATATATATATATATATATATATATATATATATATATATATATATATATATATATATATATATATATTGTGATGACGAAGGCCGAAACTGCAACTCTGGCACACAAATGCGCATGCTAGGTGAGCAAGGAAGAAGAGGCAGAATAAGAACAGCTGGCCCAGGATCGGGTGTTGTCTCTTTTTTCTTCATTACAATGGCGCAGTCGACAAGTGAATCATCTGCGGGAAGCCACCGGTAAGTGTCTTCGTGGTTCATCGGCATCGCGGGCTTCTCCATCGAGGAACGCTGTTCACGCTTCCTTGGCAATGGGGTCCCACCCGCCGCTTCAGCTACCCTTCAGACCACCAGTGGACGGCGTCCAGGCCTCCCCTGGGGTTGTAAGGCATGATCTTATTGACACCCTGCCACCGTTTCATGGCAGGGATCCGCACAGGCTCCTGTCCTTTGGGAATGCCGCTCACGCTTCCCATGGCCTACATTCCCGTCGCCGCACTCTTTCAACATACGAGCTACCATGGAACGCCGTCGAGGCTCCTCTGCTTGCCAACGTCACCGGCATGAGTGCTGCAACCACTACTGATTCAAAAACTGCAATCACCGACTCTTCGGGCTTCACACCCGAAAGCGCCGCGAACCTGCGGTGTACCATCGCGCTACTCCGCGTCAAGACTTACGAACTGACAGCGTCAATCTCTGAGCGAGCTCCTACAATGTTGCCAGAATTGCACGTCACTAGCGCCGTGTTGGATGTAGCTGCCTCGCACGACCTTGCGGCAAGCCCATTGGAGCAACGCGGGCAGCTTTATGGCTAGAGTATAAAGTTGTGGCTAGAGTATAAAGAATATAAAGCGCTCCCTTCTGTCCCTTCCCTTGTCCTATGATTCTAAATGCGCTACGTCGATTAATTATAGCTTTGTGGCACCCTCCTACAGCTCTCAGACCAGCTTGACGGCGTTGTCTTAGTGGTATCCGCATTCTCACGTGCCGCCCCACCATCGCCGTCTACTTACGAGCTGCCGGAATTCGACGGGTTCCGGGACGACGCTGACAGCTGGGTGGCAACCCTCAACGCGCGAGCAATGCGCGTGGCCTAGACAGAGAATCAGAAATGGTATGTGGCCATAGACCGCCTTCGGGAAGGTGCAGCGGCGTGGCACCAGTATGAAGGTAGGAAGCAGCAGTCAAGGGCGAAGTGGAGCTTCAAGCTCATAGCTGCATTAGGTTCGATTTCCTGTGCAACCTTCCCATGCAACTCGACCTTCTCTCAGGACGGAACTCGGGAAAAGCCCGACATAGAGGATGCAATTTGAGCCCCTACCATCCTGTCATCTCTCGGTGACCAAGATGTAGGGAACAATCACGATCGTGTAACTCTGCCTTGCACAGGCCTTTCTGCTGTCGTATTTAAAGCTCCTGAGGAGCACCGGCCCGACGGTGCAGCTGTTTCCGGCGGGTTCCTGATGCCAAGCTTTGCGCAACGCTCCGCAAGAGGCTCTAACGCAGGTCGTCCGGTCGACTTAGAGGCACCGGCCCCCATCCTTCTGGACATTCTACCACCTAATCAGACAGGTCTTTCCACTGAGTCTAATAACATCCCATCTGACCAGACGGAAGAGGATATGCGTGCGACGCATGTACTACCTGAATGGGTAGAGTCTCCGATTTTCGAAACGGCTTTTGTCGAGGAAATCTCACCAGTACGCAGCGTAGCTTCAAGGATAGCTGACTTTATAGCCTCCGGGAGCCCCATAGCGACAACGCTGTGCAAGTTACGGACTACACAAGTCACGGCGCAGGAACCACGCACGAGGAATTCACCCCAAGTTAGTGCAGATGTCTAATCGCACCGAAAACATCCCTTGGTCCACCGAAAATTGCGCAGACGGCTGCGTAAGATGCTACTTGTTTCGTTGCTGGATCCACCATTTCCTGCCCTGTTTTCTAAAATGTGTTGGTACAAAGGAAAGCGTTCTGTTATCAGCCTGCGACCATGTCGATCCAGTCGGGGCCGCCCGCCAGAACCATCTCCAAGAAAACTACACCAGCGCAGCAAACGTCTACCGCGAGAATGACTGCTCAGTCCACCAAAGGAAAATTGCTGATGGGTCGTCGTGCAATGCTTCGAGAACTTGTCTTCGCAGTGATCGGGGAAGTACTGGCACCCACCGCTGCCCATCCGCATTGTAAGTATAGCGCTGAAGGACATTGTTATCTAGCTTTAACTCCCGCAGCTGACGACGTAGTCTGGCATTAGGTAGAGAAGGCGAATAATTCAAGTACCCGATGATGCGGTTACAGTATGGGTTGTCACGTTGGCACACGGCAAACTGAGCACTGCTGTTTCAAGATAGTGAACCAGCAATTGCCAGGGGTGATAACGTGAGTGCAGAGGAAGCCGCTTGATCACCTGAGGGGCATCGAGGAAGCGTGGTTGGAGATGAAAGTGGCAGAGTGCAGCAACAAAAAGCGTCTACATCCTGATGCTGTTTGCCAGACCTGTACACAACGTCAAAAGTGCACTCTTGCAAATGTAGTATCCAGCGACGAAAGCGCCCAGACAAATCCTTTAGCGAGGACAACCAGCATAGGGCATGGTGGTCGGTAATCACAGTGAAGTGGCGTCCATACCAATAAGGTCGAAATTTCTAGATGGCCCAAATGACAGCAAGACATTCCTGCTCAGTTATGGAGTAGTTCTGCTCCGCAGGTGTTAGTGCGCCGCTGGCATACGCAACTAATCGCTCACGTGATTTGTCGTCGCGCTGGAGGAGGACAGCACAGACTCCGTGGCCGCTGGCATCTATATGCAGGAAAGTAGGTGCAATCTCATTGAAGTGGCGGAGGATGGGGTCTGATATGAAAGCACGTTTAAGGGCTTGGAAAGCACACTCGCACTCGTCAGTCCAAGTGAAGATCGTTCCTCACATCAGAAGCTTGTGTACCAGACCCGCAATGACAGCAAAGTGACTGATAAAGCTGCGGAAGAAAGACGCCAGGTCCACGAAGCTTCGCAATTGTATTTGATTGCCCGGACGTGGAAAATTATAATTACGGCAGCAACCTTGTCGTGGTCGGGTCAAACATCTTTGCTGACAAGGTGATCTTATACTTTGATGCTCCTGCTGGCGAAGTGGCACTTCTTCGTATTAAGCTGAAGCCCAGCGTTAGAAATGCACGTAAGAACTACTTCGAAACGCTTAAGATGCTGAGGAAAAGTGGAAGAATGAATTACGATGTCGTCCAAAAAACATAAGCAGGTTTTCCACTTGAGACCACAAAAGACAGTATCTACCATGCGCTCGAATGTCGCTGGAGCGTTGCATAAGCCAAAAGGCATGACGTTAAACTCGTAAATCCTGTCAGGCGTTGCAAACGCTGTTTTCTTCTTGTTTCCTTCGCGCATAAGTATTTGCCAATACCCGGATCGGAGGTCAAGGCTGGAGAAATATTCTGTGCCTTGTAGGGAGTCGAAGGCATCATCTATGCGTGGCAACGGATATACATCTTTTTTTTCGTTATCTTATTGAGTGCTCTGTAATGAAGACAAAAGCGGACAGAGCCATCCCTTTTCCGGACCAACACCACAGGAGATGACCAAGAGCTGGGTGAAGGTAGAATAATGTCCCGTTTGAGCATGTCGGCGACGTTTTCCTCAATGATTTGTCGTTCCGCCGAAGAGAAGGTATGGGCGGCGGCGTACAATGAAGCTGCCTTTGGTTTCGATGCTGTGCTCTGCAACAGATGTGCAGTCTAAAACTTTGGAATGTACGTCAAACGAAAAGCTGTGCTTATGAAGAAGGTCTAAGAGGTCTCTCTTTCGCTCAGCAGTGAGGTGAGGAATTATGGTATCATTTAGAGCAACAGTGGTAGCCTTGATTTCAGTTGTAGCAGACAAAGGCGGTGATTCTACGTGAAGAGGAATCAGCGAAAAAGGCTCGCTGTTAGCGAAGCAGCTCACAGCGGTGCCCTGGAACAGCATCACTGGCGAAGAAGTTGGTTCAAGGCGGTGACCAATGCCTTACCGTCGTTGAACTGCACAAGGCCGGGTGCAATGGAAAGCCCTGCACGTTTGGAGCAATTCGATTGAGCAATGAACACGTCACCGTTAACTATAGTATCCGAAGCGATCGTGAGAATTCGTTCATCTCCAGGCAAAATGAAACAATCCGTGGCAGCAACCAAATGGAAGCTGTATGGATCGACATCAGATGAACTCTCAGTAGCTAACATATGAATTACTCGCTGACGACACGATATGAAAGCTGATGCCGAAGAAAGGAAGTCCCATCCTAAAATGACTGTGTGAGTGCACAAAGGAAGTACAAAAAATTGAATGTGGCGAAGGACGCCATCTATGAAAACGTGGACTGTACAAACACTTGAAGGCTGAATAGGGACTCCATCTGCGCAACGAAGGAGAGAGCCATCGTATGGCGTTCTGACTTTTTTCAAGTGGGCACAAATGTTTGCACGAATTACGGAAAGTGATGCGCCTGTGTCTACTAGTGCCTCGGTCTGTATACCTTCAACATACACCAATAAAACATTTGACGGGTGGTCCGGAGGAGTTCGACGCAGTTCGAAAGATGCAGCTTTCCCCCCCGAAGCTGCACTGTTTAGTTTTCTAGTTGGCGGTCGAGAATCGAAGTGGAAGGTCGAAGGGTAGAGGAGGAATGCCGCATCGGTGAAGGTGAGCGATGACGTGAGAAGCGGGAAGTGCCAACTGAGCCAAAGTTCTGCCGAGACGGTGACCGGCGTGTGCTGTTCCGATAGACTGGGCGATAGGGTGGTCTAGTGGGCTAGAAGTCGTACCATTCATAGTCACCGTAGCTTCGTCCTTCGTCTTGTTGACGGTCTCGGCAAAACCTTGAAATATGCCCACGGATGCCGCGTTAGAAGCAAGTCGGTCGTGTAGTGCGCCCGGTGTTGTAAGGCTGAGAAGATGGTCGTGGTGCGAGTGAGTTGAGCGAAGCATGCACGTTAGGCGCTGGTAGCTGCATTTGGGCTTAGCTGGTGTGCAGGTGTCCTAGCAGCAACCTGAGCATAGGTTGGCATGGCCACATGGCATGAACTCGGAACAGGTGTGACAGTCATTGAGGCCAGGCTTTTGTGGGGCGCAGGTGTCGTTGCATCAACGTGAGCAGAACTTAGTATAAGCACGGGATGTGAGATCGAAACTTGTGTGCCTGTGATTAAGCCCATTTCCTCCCTCACTACGTCGCGTGAACTAGTAGCAGGTGGCGTCGTTTGAATATCAAAGTGGCGAGGTGAAGCCTGTGCATGAAGTTCCTCGCGGATGGTAGAGTGGATCAATACATGCAGCTCTGTTGTGTCCTGACTTCAGCTCAGACCAGGCATATCAGGTTGCAACCGAGTGTTTGAAGCTCCTCAAGGCTCTGACAGGTTGCTACATTATAGGCTATGGTCTGGGAATTCTGCACCACAAGCGCATTAAAAGCGACAGTCGCAATGCCTTTTAGCAGGTGGCGCACACGGTCGTTTTCCGCCATATGGTTGTCGATGCAGCGGCAAAAGGCGAGAACATCTTCAATGTAAGAAGTGTAAGACTAACTGGGGCATTGAAACGTGCACCAAGCATCTTCTTGGCAACATTCGAGCGCACTGACAAGTTGGCGAAAATTTGGCGGAGCTGGCGCGTAAAGGCGGGCCGTGTCAAAAAATCTGTAGCGTGGTTTAAAAACCACGTTTTTGTGACGCCACTCAAAAAGAATGCAACGTGGGTGAGTTTTGCAGGCTCATCTCAGTTGTTGATGGACTCACGCGGTTATATTCCTCAAGCCAGTCTCCCACGTCCTCACCAGGAAGCCTTGCGAACAGCGGAGGATCCTTTTGAGGGCTGGTTACCAGGTGAGAAGGGTATCTTGGCGGTGGGAGTGGTAGCACAGCTTGTGCGCTTGGCTGGTCGGCTTTCGACATTACCGAACCCAGTTCGTTTAGGTGGCGGCCTGAACGGTGCTCCAGGGATGTGTTATAGAAGACGCTGGGGGTGTCCGAGAGCGCGAGAGAACGCAGGAATCGGTCAGCACTCTCTACCACTTGTAAGGTGGCGTTTAGTACCCTCAAGACTCTTCTTTATTGTCTCGAGTATGTACCCCACAACCTTAACTCGACTGGTGATGATGAGTATGTACAGATGGTAAAATAGAATGAGTGATATAGCTCACAATGTATATATTACTACGAGGCAGTGGGCATGGCTCCGCCCCATCGTAGACGCATTGATAAAGGAGAAGCGGGTTCGGCGCGCGAGATCCTAGCAGCCCTGAGGTGTCACACCTACCTATAAATATTGCCAATACACTCCTTTCTCTCTTCCGTGTATTTGTAATCCCCGTAACAAATTGTGGGCGTGCTGGGTAACGAAGCGCCCTACAACGGAGTTTTGCAGTTGTTGTCAAATCGGAGTTTCCGTGATGGAACACGTGACTAATCCCAAGGCCACCTCTCCATCGGCCTCGGCGACGCCTGCACCATCCACGGCAATGCCACCACTGGCCCCACCCCCACCCACGTACGTGCTAACGCATCCGAAACATCCAGGAACGTTCTGCGGTACGGACGAAGTTGATGTTGACGACTGGATAGGCGACTACGAACGTACCAGTGCGCTCAACTGGTATGACCCGACTCTCATGCTGGCCAACATGCTGCTTTACCTGAATGGCGCGGCCAAAGTCTGGAACGAGAACCACGAGGAGGAGATCGACCGTTGGGACACGTTCAAGGCGAAGGTTCGCGACTTATTTGGGAAGCCCATCGGTCGAAAGGCGGCTGCAAAGAAGGAGTTGTCTATACGTGCTCAGGCGTCCACAGAGCCATATATATCATATGTACAGGACGTGCTGGCTTCATGCCGTAAAGTCGACAACGACATGTCGGAGTCGGATTAGGTTGGCCACTTCCTCAAGTGGGTAGCGGACGATGCGTTCAACCTGCTAACGTGCCGGAACTGCACGACCGTCGAGAAAATTATTCCAGAGTGCTGGCGTTTTGAACAGGCCAAAAGCAGGCGCATTTCAAGATATTTCACTCGATTGCCGAACACCGCTTTGACATCCTCCTGCGAAGATGGACGGACCTCTCTTTTGGCAGTCTTCACCGGCTTCTGAAATTACGCGAATCGTTCGGTGGAAAATTGAAGCAATTACGCCTGCTCTTTTCAGCAATGACCACGTCGATTCGCAAGTACCTCAGGTTTGCTTGGATTGTGGGGAAGAACTCAGCAATTTGGGCTTCGACGTCTGCTCCGTTGCTCAGTCTCGACCAAGGAGGATACATAAAACTTGCTGGAATGGAAGCCGCCTATGCGCCGCTACGGGAGAGAGTGAAGCCGCGCCGAGCGTGCGGCGGCCATGTTGCCAGTGGCAGAAAAGAGTCGAGTGCTGCAAATTTATGCTTCATCGCGCTGCGGGTGAAGTGACTCGTGCGTTTATAAAGCAACGAAAACAAGTAATGCTGGTTGTAAATGTTTATTGCGACTTGTACGCAGCCAAATGGAATGTAGAGAACTCAATTAAAGTACACATGCATCAAATAGCGATGCCTAAAGCAAACATCATCGAAAACATAGGTGCCCTACTGGTGGTTGAAAATTATTGACCTTGTCAAAAGTGGTCCCACCTAACTTTTGACCAATTCTCGGTTTTTTTTCCTTCGTCATGTGTTGTATCCTCACTTTTACGTATTGTTCGGCGATTTGCCTGCACAAACTGTAAACCTTATTATCAAGCGTATCAAAGTCTAGGACGTGCTGCTCTAGTTTATGGAACCAGTTTTTCTCGGAGGAAGCTCATAGAACTTTCAGGATGAGGTGTTTCGCTCTTGACTTCACCGTTGTGATGGAATCACATTCAGCCTGTAGCCGCCTCATTCCTCGACTTCTTCACAGAGGCTAATGACATCTTGCGACGGTGAAACAAGACCACCTCGCCTCTTACATTTAATTAAAGGTGTCAGCTCATCTGAGTGCATGGCTGCTATACACTCTTCACAGGTAGTTGCAGTTTGACCTTTCGAACAATGAAGCCTGCTATGTATGGCGCGACGGAACCGATAAAAACAGAAAAGTTTTCGGGCTAGTCAATGCGATGCACATTGTCGTGGTCATCGGGCTGCAGGACTTGGGCCTTGCGCATGTCAGTGAGATTGCTTCTTGGATCTACCATGGCTGCAGGAGTCGTTGCATTCAATGCGGAGAGAACATCTTGGGACCAGTGTCCAGAATTTGAAGACGTGACTTCTGTCTGAACCAATAGACGCTTGTATGCAGCCATAAACTGTGAAGCTGTTGGGTTGTGGTTATGGCCGCCTCATCCACGTATTGATTCAAAGAAGTTTTCGGCATAGTCTTTATTTATTTCATCATACTGCGGGCCGAGTGCCGGCCCAAAGCAGGAGGGGCATACATATCACCGACATCACGTGAACAAGCGTATCCAGAATTTACACACTCAAAAAAAAGGTTGAATAGACAGACGAACAATTGCATGTGCAAGCGGCACTACAATAACGCGTTCATAGGTAAGGTTACAAAGTGGACGCAAATGCATTGACTGAGTTTGTGTGTAGTAAGTATTTCAGATGACCCTGGCTGACAAGTCTGTCAATCATTCTTTCCGTGCTTGCCATGCGTATCCAAAAACCAATGAATCCGTTTTTTTTTCAGCCCTTCTGTCACTGCCGGATCTCTCAGCCCGTTTATGTACGCTCGAGTCTCCGCAAAAAACGACTTCTAGAATGCTTCGTTTCCCTGCCGAAGGGGCGCTTTGTACGACCTTGCCAGCAGGTTCCTGGAGTTTTAAGATGTCAAACAAGCGATCAAAACTTCTAATAAACGTAGGTATTGTGCTGGCACCCTTGAATTGCGGCAGCTTTAGCTTTTGTTCGCAGAAGTCCAAAGCGTCAGCAACTGAGGCACTCGATCAGTTGTACAGCATATCATACCTTCATTTTCTTGCTTTTCCCAATTGAACGTGTACTTTCGTAAGTTTATTTCCGAGCCACAACCCTTCTTCACGTTGAAGTGCCTTCAATGCCACTTCATAACCCCATTTCACATGCTTCCCTTCAATGTCAAGGAGGTGGTCAAAGCACTCTGGCGCGAAGTGCACAGAGCGAAGTGAGCTCAGTCTTTCGCATTCGACTCCTCACAGCGAACGGCCCACTCCTAGAGGCTCCGCGTTACGGGATCTTTAAGAAGCCTGTAAAACAAATCTGGACTGTTATGTTTTGCACGCTTAGATCGCGTCAGCTATAGCTCGCTTTAGTAACGAGCGCGGAATGGCTATGTCGAAGACGTTTTCGTGTACGTACAAGTGGATTGTGAGGCCGCAACCTTTTTTCAACCTGTTGGCACATCCGTGAACGACGCAAAAGGCAACCAATGTAAACCATTTGTCTTTACATGCCGACAAGGTG
The DNA here is from genome assembly GCF_043290135.1 of Rhipicephalus microplus. Taxonomy (NCBI): domain Eukaryota; kingdom Metazoa; phylum Arthropoda; class Arachnida; order Ixodida; family Ixodidae; genus Rhipicephalus; species Rhipicephalus microplus. The sequence continues at coordinate 12,973,167 of NW_027464589.1, forward strand.
AAAAGAGAACGGACGAAATCAGCAGCTCGCGATGGCACTGAGCACGCTTTTTGCCACTGGCAAGATGGCGGTGGCTGGCTTCACTCGCACAGCGTCCCTTCCACTCCAGCAAGTTTTATGTATCCTCCTTGGTCTCGACCAATTTGCTTCCGTTCAAGGTCGCCGCCTCGCCCCAGGTCACCGCCCCAGGAATGGTCTTTTCCACGCTCTCGCAATCCGGCCGAATGGTGAACGGTGGATGATCGGCCGATCTGCTTTAACTGCCGTCGCATAGGGCACGTCACACGGTATTGCCGCAACCATTGGTCTTCGTCTCGAACACAGTATAACACTGTTCGCCGCGCCGACAGCTACCGCCTTTTCCAGCCTCCTGCGCCGATCCCCGACAGCTACCGCAACCTTCCACCCTTTGATGCCCCCAATACGAAGCACAGCCGCTCACCTTCGCCTCGACGTCATCCATTTCGTTCGCCGCATGCACGTCGCCCATCGTCCCTTTCTCCACTACGACGGCGCCCGACCTCCCCGCTCAATTCTCATCAGAGAGACTAAGCGGTGCAGCTCTTAGAGGTGAAGCTGCATCCTCGATATCGACGTCAAATCCTCTCCTTGTAATGCCGAAACGACGAAATTTCATAGAAGTAGACGTTGACGGCCTGAATGTTTCTGCACTTATTGACACCAAGGTGCATATTTCTGTGATGAGTGCCCAACTTCGTCGCCGCCTGAAGAAAGTTATCACACCGGCTGCTTCTGGCATTATTCGTGTCACCGACGGAAGAAGTCTTGCCATCATAGGAATGTGCACAGCACGCATCACAATCACCAATCATCCCGCATCGGTTCTCTTTGCAGTTATTGAGCAGTGCCCCAATGACCTGATTCTTGGGTTGGGTTTCTCGTCCACTAATGCTGCTCTCATCGACTGTGAAACGGCGTTCTCCAACTTGAACTGCCTCGACTTGGAGCTGTGCCGCCCTCACCGTCACACCGCTTGTGCGCTGTTGATTATGTTCGGCTGTCACCGCAAGCCACCACGTTTGTGGCCTTAATGATATCACCGGCTCTTTTTGACGGTGACTACATATTGTCTCCTTTAGTGGACGTGCTCTTGGCGCGAAGTGTTGCTGTGCTGCATACCATCGTGACTATCTTGGACAACTAGGTTCAGCTTCCGCTACTCAACTTTAGTAGTTCGACCCAAGTTCTCCCACAAGGCATTTCGTTAGGTCATAATTCCCCACATGATGCATGTAACATCGTGGCATTAGACCCTGAAGACTTCTCGTCTCCTATTGCAGCCAGCCGAGCAAACACACCTACCGATGAAATCACGATGATAATTGCCCCTGCTCTTCTGCTCTGTCAGGCTGCGCAACCCCACCACGTTCTGACCACCTACCGAGATATTTTCGACATCGTTGACCGCCCTTTAGGTCAAACGTCCGTCGTGCGTCATCAAATACATACCGGCGATGCTAGTCCTCTTAGACGGTGACCATATCGTGTTTCCCAGTCTGAACGCCAGGTCATACAAGAAGAAGTCGAGAAGATGCACTCCAAAGGAGTCATAGACGCTTCCTTTAGTCCATGGGCATCACCTGTTGTTTTAATCAAAAAGAAGGATGGCAGTTGGAGATTTTGCGTTGACTACCATGCCTTGAACAAGATATCCCGCAAAGACGTATATCCGCTGCTACTTATCGATGACGCCCCTGACTGCCTTCATGGCGCGCAATACTTCTCATCTATAGATCTGAGTTTGGGCTATTGCCAAATTTCTGTCGACAACCTAGACCGCGAAAAAACTGCCTTTGTCACACCGGATGGCCTGTATCAGTTCAAGGTTATGCCTTTGGGCTGTGCAACGCCCCCGCTACGTTCGAACGCGTGATGGACTCTCTCCTCCGTGGTTATAATTGGTCCATCTGCCTTTGCTACCTCGACGACGTGATTGTGTTTTCTCCAACATTTGAAAGCCACCTAACTCGTCTGTCGACCATTCTAGCTGTTTTAGGTGAACCAGCGGCTGTTTCACCTTATGCTCGTACTTGGGACGTTTTATACGCAATTTCGCTACAATCGCACGACCACTCATTGATCTTCTGAAAAAGAATGCGCCCTTCTCGTGGGGCCAAGACCAAGCAGCTGCGTTTTCCACGCTGATCCAGCTGCTCACTTCACCACTAATATTGGCTCACTTCGACCCGTCGGCGACGACTGCAGTTCACACAGACGCCAGTGTTCACGGCATCGGCACCATCCTGGCTCAACACCAAGGGGGCCAAACGCGTGTTATTGCGTATGCCAGCCGCCTTATCTCCACATCTGAGCGAAACTATTCGATAATGGAGCGCGAGTGTCTTGCGTTGGTCTGGGCTGTAGCGAAATTTCGCCCCTACTTGTATGGCCAAGAGTTATCAGTTATTACGGACCACCACGCTCTGTGTTGGTTGTCGTCGCTCAAAGACCCCACTGGTCGCCTAGGTCGCTGGGCTCTACGTCTCCAGGAGTATAACTTCGACGTAATTTATAAGTCTAGCAGGTTACACCAAGGTGCCGAAATTCTCTCGCGTTATTCGGTCGACCCTGCTAGCCTCGCCGTCCATGAAAGCGATTCTTGTGTGCTCGCCATATATGATTTGCGCGACATCGAGATGGAGCAGCGCCGGACGCAACCTTTAAGGCGGTTATTGAGCGAGTACTATCAGGAGATTCCGACCCTTCGCTCCATCAATATGTCCTCCGCAACGAAATTCTGTACCACCGCAACATGAAGCCTGATGACCTGGACCTTTTGTTAGTTATCCCCCGACACCTGCGTGCCACCATTCTTCAACACCTGCATGACGCTCCGATGGCAGGACACCTGGGTTTTAGGGGCGAAGCTCCTTAGGGCGTGGGCTGTGCGTCCCCTGTAGCCTGTATGTAGCCACCTCTAGTTTAGTTCTTGCAGTGTTCACTAGATGGCGGTACCGTCTCCTGTATGTAGCCACCTCTAGTTTAGTTCTTGCAGTGTTCACTAGATGGCGGTACCGTCTCCTGTATGTAGCTGAGATGAGCGGTCGGAGTGGTAGAGGTCGGACGTGTTTTTGGAGAGCTCCGGAATGACAGCTACAGATAAGTGTTTTTGCATGTTTCCAGCTTGCCTCTATATGTAGCGTTATGAGAACGTAAGGCGCTAGCGTAAAGCTTGATTAGGTCTAGTACGGTGTACGTTTTTTTTTATTAGTATTTTGTACTGTGTCTTTTTTTTCTCCAGCCACCACGTGGCTGAAGCCTGCGCGTAGACCGACCACGTGCATGCGCAGGTGCTGTGAAGTGTAGCGTATTTATTTATTATTGTGGTTCTTTTTGGCTTAGACCAGTGTATTTTAGTACAGTTTTCTAACACGTGGGCATCGGTAAACTGAGCTAGCCATGGTCAAAAAGACCGTAAAGTGTTCAGAGTGCGGGTTAGGGTGGAAGGTGGAAATTAGTGCGGAGGAGAAAGCAGAAGATGACGCCAAGTGTAGACAGTGCGAGTTCGAGGAGAAAATGAAAAATATGATGGCGGTCCAGAGTGGGCTCATGGAGAAAATCGCAGAGCTGGAGAATGCATTGGCGAAGGTGCGAGAGAATGCGTCAGCCATGGAAGAAAGGCTCCGGGCAGCCGAGAAGGGCCTATCGAAGGTCGTGAAAGGGAACGAAGACGCAGGTGACGGCGGAAGCATTATGGCGACGACCCCCCGTGCGGGAGAGATGAAGGAAACAGGCATGACAAAGGCAGATACATTGGCCACAGGGCCCAGCTACCGGGAAGTAGTTTTGAGGGAGGGAGGGAGCAAACCAGCAGCCGTGACTCACGCTAGCCACCTAGTCAGCAGCCAGGTGCAGGTTTCAGAAGGAATGTCTGAACAGGTCATCATCGCCGGTGACTCAAATTTAGTCCGATGCGCAGCGGCAATCAAAGAAAGGGTGAAAGGCGACAAGAGAGTTGCGATAGGGACGTTCCCAGGACAAACGCTGGGGACAGTAATGAGTCAAGCGGCTGAACAACTCGCAGCTAAAGCTAACAATCGTAACCTCGTTGTAATTGCGGGAGGGTTAAATGACGTCCTGAAAAAAGAATCGTCAGGACTAGCGACGACCTTGGCGAAAGGGGTGGATGACATGCGCACCGTGTCCCCCCAAGTGCAAATTGTAGTATGCACAGTACCGGAAGTACCAGTACGCAACGTCAACCTGCAAAGAGCGGTTGTTGACGCAAACAAAGAGATATGGCGAATTAGTCGAGAGAAGGGTTTCGAGGTAGTGGATTTAAACAGGGAAGTGCACAGGTGGGGTGGATTCCAAAGAGACAAGATTCATTTCGATAAGAGGCTTGGACACGAGGTGGGCTGGCGACTGGCAGGACGCGCAGTAGCTTTTTTGGGGGGCTCACGGGCCCTTCGGAGTCCGGCGTAGCTCGTAACAGGGAAAACAACCAGGAGGACGCTTTGACAGGTAGAATTGCGAAAAACCAGAAAAAAGGTAAAAGAAAAAGGAAAAAGGCGAGTGTTGCAATTAGTTACATAAACATGCAGGGTGGCAGAAAGAAGGCAAAATGGTTAGAGATTGAGGAGCAGTTAAACAAAGAACAGATAGGCGTGTATGCGGTTACAGAAACACACCTTAGAGACTTGGAAGAGCCACCACATATTAAAAATTATGTTTGGGAAGGGTGTAACAGGACCATATCGGAAAGGAAAGGTGGGGGTGTAGGAATGCTAATTCACCGCGGAGCCAAATGGGTTAGAGTGAAACAGACGTGTTCAGAGCACCTCTGGGTTCTGGGCACAGTAGGTGGAAAGGAAACGTGGCTAGGGGTAGCCTACTTGTGGACGGGGAATAACTGCAGAGAAAAGAATCAGGAGATAGTGGATTGCATGAGTGCGGATATTAAGGAATTTGGTAATGGGGCCGAAATCATCCTTCTAGGGGACATGAGTGCCCACATACATGACCTTGACGGATATTCAGACACCAATGGGAAGTTATTACTAGATCTTTGCGAGCAACATAGTCTGGAGATAGTTGACACGGGGCCTAAATGTGACGGCCAGATCACATGGGAAGTCAGAAACAAGCAATCAAGTATTGATTATTGTCTCATGACTGAAGGAATTTACCACAAACTGACAGAAATGAGGATAGACGAGGAAGGCATCAACAGCTTGGGTAGTGATCATAAACGAATAACATTACAAATGGGATACGAAACTGAAAATATGAGCATGGAATCAAAGTCTGGCAGCTCGTATTTAAATGACAAACAAATAATAAATATAGCCGCAAGAGTCGAGGAAGAAGTAGGCGAAATACCAGGCAAGGACTGGGAGTATAGTGAGCTGTTACATCTAATGACGAAGGAGATAGGGAAAGAGAAGAAAACTGTTTGCTGGAAAGGAAAAAGGAAGCCAAAAAGTTGGTGGAACAAGGAAATCCGGGAGGCGATCGAGAAGCGACGCGAAGCATCACGGGAGCATAGAAAGGCAAAAAAGGAGAAGCGGCCGCAGGACGAAGTAAAAAAAATATGGGAAATATATTTAGAGAAAAAATCCCTTGTACAGAAATTGGTAGAGGCAAAAATTAAAGGTGAAAGTGAACGCTGGATGACAGAGATACATGAAAAAAAGGAGGCCGCGCCTAGGATTTTTTGGAGCCACATAAAGGCGCTAGGTAGGAAGTCTGTCACAACGCAACAACATATTCTAGATGAAGGAGGAAATCAATTGGAAGGGTACGAAGCGCTAGGTTACATCCAAAAGGTAACAGCCGATTCGTTTCAAAAGAGCGTCCAGGGGATCTCCCCGGTGAGTAAAAGTGTGGCGGAGAAAGCAACAGAGGAAGAGCTAGTACTTGATAATTTCAACTGGAAAAAGGCCGAAGGAAAAATTCCAAAGCGCACTGCCGCGGGTTTAGATGGGATTCCCGTTAGCCTCATTAACGAACTAGGATATAACACTAAAGAAGCATTGTTAAAAGCAGTAGAAAAAAGCTTAAAGGACGGACAAATACCGGACAGTTGGCGACAAAGTAGAATGAACTTAATCTATAAAGGCAAGGGAGAAAAGGACAAGATTCGCTCGTATAGACCACTAACCATTACATCGGTACTATACAGGATGGCGATGCAAGCAGTAAAAATGAAAATAGAAACATGGGCCGAACATAACGATATTTTGGGAGAACTTCAGAACGGATTTCGAGTCGACAGGCGGTTAGACGATAACCTGTTTGTTCTCACTCAGTGTATAGAAATATCTAAAATAGAGAATAGGCCCTTGTACGTGGCTTTTCTAGACATCACTGGGGCATACGACAACGTTAATCAGGAAATTTTGTGGGATATATTGAAAGGAATGTGCATGGGCGACGACTGTATACAGCTTTTGAGGGAGATATACCGAGAAAATACAGTTTGCATAGAGTGGGAAGGAATGCGTAGCAAAGAGAACGTTGAGGTTAGCAGGGGTCTGAGACAGGGATGTCCTTTGTCCCCACTGTTATTCATGCTGTACATGGTGAGTATGGAAAAAGCGCTAGAAGGTAGCAACATTGGTTTTAATCTGTCACACAAACAGGGCGGCATGATGATTGAGCAGAAGCATCCAGGTTTATTTTATGCGGACGATATTGTCTTATTTGCGGACAGTCGAGATGATATACAGCAGCTGGCGAATATATGCGGAAGGGAAGGTGAAGCTCTTGGACTAGGATTCAGTGTAACGAAGTGTGGTTTGATGGTATTTAATGATCCCTGTGATCAGACGGTGTCCATACAAGGCCAAGAAATACCGAGGGTAAGTGAATACAAGTACCTTGGAGTATGGGTAAATGAGAGTGATAGATACATGGAGGTACAGGAAAAAGCCTCGGCAGCAAAAGGAAAGAGGAATGCGGCAATAATGAAGCACAGAGCGTTGTGGGGATACAATAGGTATGAGGTGCTTCGAGGTCTGTGGAAGGGTGTAATGGTTCCAGGGCTTACTTTTGGGAACTCAGTGGGGTGCATGAGGGCAGAGGTGCAATCGGGAATGGATGTAAATCAAAGGACTGTGGGACGCCTCGCGTTGGGTGCTCACGGGAAGACGACAAACGAGGCTGTAAAGGGCGATATGGGGTGGGCAGGTTTTGAGGCGAGGGAAGCGCAGAGCAAAATAAGGTTCGAAGAAAGGCTAAGAAATATGAAGGAGAGTAGATGGGCAGAGAAGGTGTTCCGTTATTTGTATAGGAAGAGCGTGGACACACAGTGGAGAAAAAGAACTAGAAGACTCACTAGTAAATATACGGCTGGTATTGTGAGCCATATGTCAACAAAGAGCGTTAAGAGAAAAGTCAGGGAGGCGGAGAGGATTTACTGGATGGCAGCTATGGAAAAAAAAACCGGCTTTGAGTAACTACCGAAAGGGCAAAAATGAAATAAGGAGGGAGGCATTTTACGATAATTCAAGGGGAAGCGCTTTACTGTTTGAAGCGAGATCGGGTTGCCTTAGAACGCGTAGTTATAAAGCAAGATTCAGTAAAGAAGAAGAACAATGCACATGCTGCGGGAAAGATAAGGAAACGGCGGAGCATGTTCTGATTGAATGTGGAGATATCCACCCAGGTGTACGTTTGGGCACGAGCCTACAGGAAGCCTTGGGTTTTAGGGACAACAATGGAAAGCTGAACACACCCGCGATTGAAATAAGTAAGAGACGGTTAGAGTATTGGTGGCAGAAAATTAGAGAGAAAGGACAAAAATAAATATTGGAAAAATAAAATATGGACAGTGTGCCGTAAATGGCAGAAAACTTAAGCTGAAAATTTACCTTTTTTCCAATAAGATAGAATTTATCGAAGTAGAGGCATTAGGCCAACATAAAAAAAGAAAAAAGGTTTTTTTTTGTCGAGCCTGGTGGCATACTTGTCACCACCCCGTTATAAAGGGGACGCTCATAGCATCCATCCATCCATCCTGTAGCCACCTCTCGTTTAGTTCTTGTAGTGTTTACTAGATGGTGGTACTTGTAGCTGATGATGAAAAGATGCAAGATGTTATAAACTAGAAAGCGGTACTTGTGGTTGATGAAAGACGCGAGATTTTATAAAATAGGAATGATGTCACATATGGCGCGTGTCATTGGTTGAAGGCAATCGTTCGATGTAGTGCGGCGACGTACGCTAGGGGGGCGTTGGAATAAAATCCGTTCGCTGTTGGCGCGCGCTCGGAGTCGCCGGATGGATAAGGCTGCACAGCGGAGAGAGCGCAAGGCGGCAGCAGCGCGTGCTCGCAGACAGAATCCCGATGTGCGAGCGCGCGAGGCAAGGGACATCGCAAGCCATCCATCGTCTAAGAACAAATAAAAGTTGATTTGTGTATATACACACACAGCGTTTCTCATGTCTTCACATGATGATCGACTGGGCGAATTACACAGAAGATTCACAGTTTACCGATGAATCCCTCCGGAGCTTCGCCCATTCATCATCATTCACCCCGTGAATATGCTGTAATTTTTTCACGCACCTATCACCGCGTGCGGCAATGGTTGTTTTGGTCTGGCCTGTATAAACTTGTGTGCGACTACGTCGCTGCTTGCGAGCGCTGCCAGACTCACAAACGTCCTGCTCTGCGCATTGCTGGCTTGCTTCAACCTATTGACATTTCCCCGGAACCATTCTTCCGCGTCGGCCTCGACTTGCTCAGACCTTTCCCAACGTCCTTGTCAGGCAACAAATGTATCGCTGTCGCAACTGACTATGCGACCAGATATGCAATAACTCGTGCCTTGCCAAGTAGCTGCACTACAGACGTTGCAGACTTTCTACTGAAGGACGTCATTCTGTGGCATGGGGCTCCGCGCCAGCTTCTCATGGGTCGTGGCCCCTGCTTTCTCGCAAAATTTATTGAAGAAATCTTCCGTAGCTGCTCTACCGAACATCACCTTACTACTGCCTACCATCCCCAGACCAACGGTCTCAAAGAGCGCCTCAACCGAGCACTTACAGACGTGTTGACCATGTACGTCTCTGCTGATCACCGTGACAGGGACGCAGTGCTCTCCTACGTAACGTTTGTGTACAATTCATCAAGGCATGACACCGCCGGCTATTCTCCGTTCTTTCTCCTGTACTGCCGCCACCCTGCCTTGCCATTCCACACACTCCTTCCTTCTGCTACTACCAAACCAACAGTGTATGCTCAAGACGTTGCTTCTCGAGCCTGCGTCGCTCACCAAATCGCGCACACTAGGCTCACTGCTTCTCAGGCCTCGCAAAAAGTTCGCTACGATGACTGGCACCACGACGTTGACTACCCTGCTGACTCACTCGACCTACTTTGGAGACCACATTGGCGTGATGGCTTGTGCGAGAAGCTCCTTCCACGATACACCGGGCCCTAAAAAGTTCTCCGCAAGGTCACTGACGTCGACTACCTCATCACTCCCGTTGAACCACCTTCATCTTCTGCCACACCACCTACTGTTGTTGTTTATGTGACGCGACTAAAACCTGACTACACTGCCAGTCGTGACTGACTTTGCGACGCTGTGACGGCGCTTTGTCCGCCGGGGTGATATTACGAGGCAGTGGGAATGGCTCGGCCCCGGTGTAGACGCATCTATAAAGAAGAAGCGGATTCGGTGCGTGAGGTCCTAGCAGCCCTGAGGTGTCACACGTACCTGTAAATATTGCAAATACACTCCTTTCTGTCTTCCGTGTATTTGTAATCCCCGTACCAATACACACACACACACACACACACACACACACACACACACACACACACACATATATATATATATATATATATATATATATATATATATATATATATATATATATATATATATATATATATATATATATATATATATATATATAAATCGGTTTGAGCGGACAAACGTACGAAAACTTTTATTACTCCTACGTTTCGGCCGGAGTCCGGCCTTCGTCAGAGAATATATATATATATATATATATATATATATATCGAAAAGGAGCGCAGATAAGTGAGTCTTAAAAATAATCTGCAGAGAATGAAAGTAATGTACAAAAACTTCAGAAGGGAGCAGCGTTTTGAGATAGGTAATAGTCCACTTGAATTTGTAAAAGACTATGTCTACTTAGGGCAGGTAATAACCACGGAGCCGAACTACGAGATTGAAGTAACTAGAAGAAAAAGAATGGGGTGGAGCACATTTGGCGAGCACTCCCAAATTATGACAGGTAGATTGCCACTATCCCTCAAGAGGAAGGTATATAACAGCTGTATCCTGCCGGTGCTTAGCGACGGAGCAGAAACATGGATACTTACAAAAAGGGTTCAGCTTAAATTGTGGACGATGCAGCGAGCAATGAAAAAAAATGTAGGTGTGACCTTAAAAGACAAGAAGAGAGCAGAGTGGGTTAGGGAACAAAAGGGGGTTAAGGATGTCATAGTTAGAATCAAGCAGAGAGAATGGACATGAACCGGGCATGTAGAGCGTAGACAGGACAATCGCTGGTCATTAGGGGTAACGAAATGGATTCCCACAAAAGGCCAGCGGGTTAGGGGGAGACAGAAGTTTAGGTGTGCAGATGAAATTAAGAGCTTTGCTGGTATATTTGGCGGCAGCAAGCACAGGACCGAGCTAACTGGCGGAACATGCAGAGGTCTGCAGTGGACGTAGTTAAGCTGCTGCTTATGACGATATATAGTCAAGTAGGTTCTCCGTGGGCAGCCCCAACGTGGTTTATTTCGACGTTTCAGCAGGACTCTCGCCTTCACCAGGAATGAGGGTATCTAATAGACTGCTTGCAACGTCGCGGCCACTCCACCATCATGCACACACACACACACACACACACACACACACACATATATATATATATATATATATATATATACATATATATATTATATATATATATATATATATATATATATATATATATATATATATATATATATATATATATATATATATATATATATATATATATATTATGACGACTCGGTTGTAACGAGGTTTATTCGTTGTGAACTCGAGAACGAACAAGCGCAACGGACCCGACAAAGAAGCGCTCGTGTCAAGAAGATGGTGATTGTCAGCCAGAACATAAGATGATGATTGACTGCTGTTCAGATGAGGATGAAGCGCATAATAGATGCCTACACTGATTCCCCCCCCCCCCCCCCGTGGAAGCGGCCAGCCTGGCCGCTGCGGGCGGGTAGTCAAGGTGACGAGGAACGTCGTGTGAAAAGCTTCATGCGGGCAACGTGTACAATTTCGGTGCTGCGGTAACGGCGGTCAGTTGGCACGACAAGAGGCGTCACACGATAGTTGACAGGTGAAGTCTGCTCTAAAACAACATATGGGCCGATGAATCGAGGCTGGAACTTGTCACAGAGACCAGGTGTGCGAATTGGTGTCAATAGCAGCACCTCGTCACCCGGTCGGAATGATACCACACGATGAGAGGTGTCGTAGACGGCCTTCCTTGCTTGTTGCGTAGCTTCCGTGTTCATACGAGCGCGCTGGCGGCACTGGGCAAGGCGAGAAATATATTCTTCGCAAGAAGATGGTGATGTAGGGCCATTGCTGGTGAAGAAGGAAACATTGATAAAGAAAGTAGGTGAACGTCCGTAAACGAGATAAAACGGTGAGTAGCCGGTTGTGCGCTGAACAGCGGTGTTGTAGGCGAAAGTGAGGAACGGTAGAAGTTTATCCCAGTTTCTGTGATCCGGTTGAATGTATACGGCGATCATGTCGGCAAGGGTTCGATGAAATCTCTCGGTCAGACCGTTTGTTTGAGGATGGTAGCTTGACGCCATCTTGTGTATGGTACCAAAAACGCGAAGAACTTCACCTAAAAGCTGTGATAAGAACACCTTTCCACGGTCACTCAGAAGTACACGAGGAGCACCATGACGTAGTATTATGACCTGAAGGACGAAGTCAGCCACTTCCGATGCTGAACCAGTAGCTACTAAAGTTGTCTCGGCGTAGCGTGTCATATGGTCTACGGCAGTGACTATCCATCTATTTCGAGCAACAGTAACAGGAAGGGGTCCATAAAAATCGACACCGACGACCTCGAAAGGTGTTGTAGGGCACGTCATTGGCTGTAACTGACCAGCCGGGGGAGATGTCGGAAGTTTGCGAAGTTGGCATGGAGAGCAGGAACCCACGTACTTTGCTACGCTGGTAGAAATTCCAGGCCAATAAAAGCGGCTTCGAATGCGGTCGTAGGTTTTCTGAAAGCCTAGGTGGCCAGCAGTCAAATCGTCATGAAAGGCGTTAAGTACATGATGTTGAAGAGCGCGTGGTAGAAGAAGTACCCAGCGTTGGCCGTCAGGATGATATATGTGACGATACAGCACACCGTTCTGAAACTTGAAGTGCTCGAGTTGTCGACGAAGGCGTGCATTGGGTGGACGCGTAGCTCCTGAAAGGTGGTCTATAATGCGCTGACAATACGGGTCAGCCTGCTGGCGAGAACTGAAGGGTTGTTCATTGTCGATTGGCGGTTGGTGCAGCGAGGCGAGCAAGGCAACAGAAGTGGGAGTCACGTCCGCACTGGTGTCGTTGGAGGTGGCAGCTGGAGTGTCGAACGACGCCGTAGGTAGTGGGCAACGAAAAAGAGCGTCGGCGTCTTGATGTTTTTTGCCCGATTTATAAATAATTTCAAACTGATACTCCTGTAGGCGTAAAATCCAACGACCCAAGCGTCCGGACAAGTTCTTCATTGTAGAAAGCCAGCATAAGGCGTGGTGGTCCGTTACAATGGTGAATTGACGGCCGTACAGATAAGGACGGAACTTTTGTATGAACCAAACCACAGCGAGGCACTCCTGCTCAATGATGGTATAGTTTTTTTCGGTAGAAGTTAGCACTCGGCTAGCATATGCGATGACCCTTTCCCGTCCAGAATTATCGCGTTGGAGGAGAACAGCACCTATACCGCAGCCGCTGGCGTCGGTATGCAGGAGTGTTGGGGCGGTGTCATCAAAATGGGAGAGTACAGGCTCTGACGTCAAAGCTTTCTTCAATAGGTTAAACGCCAACTGACATTCCTCGGACCACACAAAGGGTGCATTAGATGCAAGTAGTTTGTGAAGTGGCGCAGCTGTTGAAGCGAAATTTTGTATGAAGCGACGAAAATATGATGCGAGGCCAAGAAAACTTCGCAAATCCTTAAGTCTTGTGGGGCATGGAAATCGAAGGACGGCAGCGATCTTTTCGGGGTCAGGGCGAATACCGTCCTTGCTGACGACATGACCGAGAACCTTGATGGATTTGGTGGCGAAATGGCACTTCTTAGTGTTGAGCTGCAGACCCGCACCGGCGAGGCATGTTAGGACGTCATCCAAGCGGCTAAGGTGCTGAGAAAACGTTGATGAAAACATGATATTGTCATCAAGGTAGCAGAGACACGTCTTCCATTTCAGACCACGCAGGACGGTGTCGATCATGCGTTCAAATGTCGCGGGCGCATTGCAGAGCCCGAAAGGCATCACGTTAAATTCGTATAGGCCATCGGGGGTTGCAAATGCCGTTTTTTCTTTGTCGTCATCGTGCATGGGAATTTGCCAATATCCCGAACGCAAATCAAGGCTTGAAAAGTATTCGGCGCCTTGCAGTGAATCAAGGGCGTGATCGATGCGTAGCATGGGGTATACGTCCTTGCGTGTGATGTTGTTGAGTGCCCGGTAATCAACGCAAAAGCGCACGGAGCCATCTTTTTTTCGTACCAAAACAACAGGGGTTCACGAAGGGCTAGTTGATGGACGAATTATTTCTCGTTGGAGCATGTCAGCGACGTTTTCCTCGATGATTTTTCGCTCAGCGAGAGACACGCGGTACGGGCGGTGATGTACAATAGATGTTCCCTCCATCTGAATGCGATGCGCTGCAGTGGTAGTTCGGCCCAACGTTGAGGAGCAGGTGTCGAAAGAATCGGCGTGTTTCGTTAATAACGCAAGCAACTGCTGCGCCTGCATAGCTGTTAAGTCATCACTGATAAGAGTTGTGAAGGGAGAGGATGAGGCAGGCTTACTCATAGAACGGTCGTTGGTAGAGGCAGGGTTAAGTGGCGTGACGCTGACAGGCTCAGCGTCCACAACACAGGCTACTGCAGTGCCCTCTGGCAGGAGAACTTTCTCTTACGTTTCATTCGTAGCAATGACGAGCGCGGAGCCATGGTGAAAGCGTACGACACCTGATGCAAGGGCTATGCCTTTTGCATCATCAATATGTCATCAATAAACACACGAGCAGTACAAAAAGCAAAAGGGCGGATAGCGCTCTCCTGGGCTTCGACTAGATTGGGCCCATTATAAGGTGTCATTACTTTTTTCAGGCGTTTGCACAAATCATACCTAATCACAGAAACTGTAGCACCGGTGTCCACCAAAGCGTCCACGAGAACTCCTTCCACCGTAACAGAAACCATGTTGAACGGGCGTGCTGGAGGAATATGAGTCCTACTGTTACATGCAGTTTCTCCTCCGAAAACTGCATCATTTAGTTTTCCGAACGGTTGTCAGTAGTAAACGAGGCTGGCCGAAGAGGAGAGGAGGAGCGACGAAAGGGCGAAGGTGATCGGCGTCGGCTTGAACGGTAAGTGTTCCGCGTCTCAGTCGACGCGGGTGGAGATGGAGACCGCTGCTGTCCAGATGAATAACGCGGAGCGCAAGAATCCCCCCTGGAAAAGTCCCGTTCGCGCATGTCGTACCCGCGACGCTCGTCCTGCTGGCGCTTGCGGCATAAGCGAGATATATGTCCACGATATCCACAGTAAAAGCATGTTGGGCGGGACGGGCGCCAAGGCGGGTAATAGAGGGCGTTCGGCGCACCAGGAGATAGCGCACTCAAGTGGACTGACGGATGGTCGGGTGGGATTGGCCGGAAGTGGACCGGTGGTGCAGCAGCAACCGGCGTGAATGGTGGCAGCGGTGAAGTAGAGTTTACGTTGCGAGGAGGCGCGGCCGCAACTTGCGCGTACGTTGGAGGGCTAGACAGAGGTGGCTGGACGTAGGCTGGACCGGTGAATGATGTTAGTTCCTCCCTTACGATGTCACGGAGGGCCATGCTTGAAGGCTGTGTGACAGATGGAGAAGGTTGTGAGATGCCCATTGATTGAAGTTCTTCTCGTATGACCTCCCGTATCATGTCACGCAGGTCCCGGTCTGCTCTACGGTGTTCACTATTGCCCGACTGAAGGCGAACAGAATCAAGTTCGTCGAGACGCTGACACGTAGAGACGACGTCAGTGACAGTGGAAGGATTCTGGGCAACAAGGGCATTGTAGGCAATGCTTCCGATGCCCTTCCGGATGTGGCGCAGTTTGTCCGACTCGGACATCGAAGAATTGACGCGCCGGCAAAGCGCAAGGACATCCTCGATATAAGATGTGTATGACTCGCCGGGATGTTGTTGGCGAGTATCTAGGGCCCTCCTAGCTAGAGCGGATCGAACGGCTGGCGTGCCGAATACATGGCGAAGCTGCTGCTTGAAGGCAGGCCAGTCGGTGAGGTCGATCTCATGGTTCAAGAACCATGTTTTGGCAACGCCCGTGAGATAAAGCGATACTCGGCGGAGCTTGTTAGAGTCGTCTCAGTGATTAGTTGCGCTTACTCGCTCGTAGTTATCGAGCCAGTCCTCCACATCTTCGCCGCGGAGACCAGCGAAGTTCGGAGGGTCACGCTGGTGGTTTACGATGTAAAGAGGAGGGGCTTGCGGCGCAGTGACGGCTTGCGGCGCAGAGACGGGAGCAGAAAGGGCATCCACCCACTCACTCTGAGACATGTTGGTGGACTGAGGGTCCAAGCGATGGCCTCAACGGAGCTCCAGCGAGTAGGCGTTGTAAGGAGAGGTACTGGGAACGTCAATCCACCTCCACCACGTATGACGACTCGGTTGTAACGAGGTTTATTCGTCGTGAACTCGAGAACGAACAAGCGCAACGGACCCAACAAAGAAGCGCTCATGTCAAGAAGATGATGATTGTCAGCCAGAACAAATGATGATGATTGACTGCTGTTCAGATGAGGATAAAGCGCATAATAGATGCCTACAATATATATATATATATATATATATATATATATATATATATATATATATATATATATATATATATATATATATATATATATATATATTGAAAGTCTTCCTGGATTCCGCTCGAGTTATAAGTCACCAGAAGAAGCGAACGAGCAAGCGAAAAACGATGCTTTATTGCCAACGTTACAGCCAAGGACCGGCCTTCGTCAGGGCATACGTGCATAATACACTAACACGCACTTCTTAAGGACATAGCATGGGGGCCACCAATTGTGAATAATCACTCTTAGCAATATTGACATACATGTTAACAAAAAGATATTCAGACATGCGCAGCATTTTGTTGATAGCGGAGCAGCAGTGCGCTATACAGAATATGGTAGGACAAGGTGACTTGAAAACATAGATACAAATAATATGATGAACACTTGTGATATCGCAACATTTGTGAATGAACAAAAAAGGCAATGCCATGGTAAGTTACGTTCGTTGTCAATGAAATATACATGAGCATGATATCACCATTGATGCCACAAATGTGGTAACAGAGTGTGCATGCGTTCTGGTCAACTAACTAATGTGTCACCAATGACACCGCAACGTAATCACGGCAGTGAACAAACGTGTATGTGGGCTACGGCGGTTGATTTATCTGTTTTGCCGGTAAAAACGTAAGCCTTCCTGGGTTCTCGTTCATTCCAGAGGCTATGGCCTTAAATTTATGAATAAGAAAAGATTCACGGACTTCCCTTTCGTAGTGCGATTTAAAACCAGATTCGAGTACTGTGGCACTTATGTTGTCGGAAGAGTGGCCTGGGGTAGCGAGGTGTTTGGACAGGGGAAGGCTAGGCGGGCACCTGACGTGTGACCTGTGATTATTGAAGCGCAACCGGAAAGCTGTCTCCGTTTGACCAATATATTGGAGGTCACACAATGAGCATTTGAGCAAGTAGATTGCATTGCTCGTGTCGCAGTCGAAATTGCCTTTTATCCGGAGAGTGAAGTTTGACGCAGAGCTCTTAACAATACGCGACGTGGTCATGTGGGGCACACCTTGCAGCGTGCCTTGTTGCATGGGTGACACCCCACACGGGCTGGCGTTGATAGTTTGGATGACGTAAGTATGTCTCGTAGGTTTCTCGATCGGCGGTAAACTGCTTGTGGAGGCTCCGGGAAGACGTCTTTGAGACGATTGCTCTGCATTAGTATGTTGTAGTGCTTTTTGAGGATCGCGTTAGCATTTGGAATTGACGGAGAATGCGTCAGAATCAAATTGATGTGCTTCCGGTGCGCCGGTTCTTTATTTGATTTTAGAAGCGCTCTTCGGTCCATTGCATCGGCACGCATGATCGCGTTGTCCATAATCTGAGGCGGGTACTGTTGTACAGTTAGGGCATCACGTAGCTTATCACAGTTTTCAACAAAGTCTGAATTTTCAGAGCACAGCCTTTTGAAACGAAGTGCTTGACTGTAGGGTATACTCGTCTTACAATGTTTTACATGGCTGCTTTTGAAATGAAGGTATCGGTGAGCGTCGGCGGGTTTTCTGTATACTTTAGTAGATAATGTTTCGCCGCAAAGGAATACTGTTACATCCAGGAAACAGATGGATGCCTTCGAGTACGATTGTGACAATGAAATGGATGGATGGACCTTGTTAAAGTCTGCAATGAAAGTCATTAGTTCCGCTTCGCCGTGATGCCAGATAATAAAAATTTCGTCTATAAAACGTTTGTAGTAGTATGGCTGTAGTCTGCACGTTGAAAGAAAATGTTGAAGAAAACGTTGAAGAAAAAAAAAAGAAAAAGAAAGGATGTCTTCTGACAGTGTTCCACGATCTCAAACTTGGTTTTTGCGCAGAGCGAAGTTGCTTCGGTGCCTGCCTACGCGACGGAAATCATGCAGCGCATGCTGAGCGGGCCCAGCTTCAGCCAGTGTGGCGTTCTGCGCACGTGCTGCAACGTGATGGCACCACCAGTGAACCGTGGCGGCCCAATGTTTCAGCCAGAGAGTCCTCTGCAGACGAACATCATGGCCCAGCTCTTCCCGAAGAAAGCTACCTTCGCATCACAACACAGGATGCCGGCACCAAACTTGCCCTTACCATTTGTAAGTAGTGCTTGGAAACGCTTTGCGACACAATATTTGACACTTGACATGAGGGACTCTGGAAAACATGATGTTATAAAAACGAACCTGTTTAGCACAGCTGTTCCTTGTAAGCTGAGAACAACAACAACAACAAAAAAATGCTAGGCCTGTGCGAAATGCGCAGCACAGTCACATTGAAATCTAGAAGGGCGACATTACAGAGCCTTTTGTAAACACTCACTGCACAAATTCTGCAAGCACACTTCCTTGATACCCACTACGGCCTTAATAGTAAACAGTTTGGTCTGGCATTTGCTATGCTAATTTTTGTCATTCTTTTGAGAAGTGTGGTATCCGGTAAACACTGGCAAGGAACTTTGTGCTAATTGTTCATGCAGTGGCTGATGACGATGAGGAATGTTGCCTGATGTGGATATGTGCCACAGTTAATAGATGAAAAAAAGCAAGGTTTCATAATAGTTTGGACCACTATACGACCCACTCGTTACGCTAAGCGAATCGTGCGATGACTGCTTGTTCTTCCACTGTTTTAAAACGCTTGCTAAGTCGTAATAACGCGTTGGCTTTTCCTGCATCAAGCCTGCCTAAGGCAAGTTTGTCCACAAGTCCCAAGCACTGGCGTGGCTCAGTAGAGAAATACTAGGCTGGCACCAAGCGGACCCGGATTCGAGCTGCACTGTGTCATTGGTACTAGGGTTTTCTCTAATTTCATGCGTTGTAGTTACGGACACCAGCAGCGCTGCCGGCAGACAACTACGGCAGCGCGTGATCCTAGTTTTGATCTCATACCAGCTTTCACTGTAAAAATTACCATCATAAACCTTGCTTCACTCCGAAAACACGAGCGCCGATTTCTCCGGCGTATACGTAGCGCAATAATTCTAGTGCATGAGGCACCGGAAACAGAGAGGGAACGAAGTAGAAACATAAAGAGGGAATTTCACGTGTAAATATAATTAAGAAGGTTTTCAACTCACCAACTCAAGTTTCGAGCATCGTAACCACTCGCCTATACAGGCACAGCTTCGTAATATACAGTGAAGGGCGTTAGTAAGTAGAACGGGAGGGCGGCGGGGAAGTAAAGCGCTGCATTCAAAGAGGAGAGAACAGAATGAAAACCACAGAAAGCCAGGAAAAGAATGTGAGGATCAAACCAACGATGAGTAGGACGAAATATGGATAGAAAGGAAGGAAGTGTAAGACAGAGGTTACAAAAAAAAAACTTAAGAGATTAAGAAAGAGCCATTGCCAACTGTAGCTTTCATTCCCAACACCAAGCTAATCAGTGCACCTTTTATGCGTACGACGGCAACGTGAAGACACTACAGTAAACAACGTAATTGACAACCATAAAGCACAGCAAAAAAAAAATTCTCTACTTTTTAAATGAAAGCCTACAGGCAATGAAGCCTGAAAAGGTAAAGGAAACTTCACTTATACGTAGCCATTGAAGTGAATTCTAGTCATAGAATATAGATGTAAAAAGATTACAGCAACTTGTTGCTGTCACAGACCGAGCCTACAACCTCCGATTGATGTGGTCGATACTCCACCACAGTTATATTTTTTTTCCATTTTATTCCGGTTTTTCAGAAAGAGAGAAATTATTGTCGCTCGGGGCTACTGCATATATTCATGTATTTGTTTACTTATTAATAATTACTTTCTGTGTATTTATTAGTTTCCACACGTATGAAAAATGTCTGAAACTGAGCAAGCACTCAATGTTTCCAGCGCAAGCCAGTGCGACGTCCCCCGGTGCCCATCGATGCCAGTTTGCCATTTCCTGCACCCTCGGTAGGGATGCTGGGGCCGATGCTACCGCCCCAACAGCCGGAGGCTTCCATCGCGATGTGCGGAGCCCGCAATGCGTTCGGCATCCACGGCCGTGTCAAGAACCTCCACTACCCTGAGAGCGGTGCAGACTTCGCCGAGTTCCCCTGGCATGTGTGTAACTAACACAAATCATTCTAGAAAGAGTACAGAAGAACCACAGCGATGTTACTGTTGTTATGATGCTCTACTGCCGACGCTATTATAAAGTCCTCCTGGGTTGTGTGCTGGCCTCAGCGCTCTCATTCCGATAGAAGCGAAATGCTTGAGGTCCACGCGCTTTTACATCTGTCGCATGGCAAATGTAATGTAATTTAGAAGGAATGAAATTAAGTGGACCTACTGTCATTGTACATCCGTGCTGTCACATGATGAAAACAAATGTGATTTTGAAATGACGACCATGACTTTACCTCTCCTTAGCCGTGCATTTTGGGAGAAATAAAAATATGCGGAAACTTGCATGCAAGATGCCTGTATCCACAAAAAAAAACTTCATGGTTAAAAAGGTGCGCCCAGAATATAAACGCGGTCGTTTCACACAACTTGCCACAGCTGCATGACACAGTCGAAAACCAACATGACGGAAAATATGCGCAACCGGGTGAGAGTACAATTAGCAGAAGCGGGGTGCACGACTGACTTCCCAACTGCAGAAATGTGACGGCGGCAGCTATTTCGTGTTTTCATTATTTTAGTCACCGCAACACGTGCAATCAAACAATCAGCATCCGTGATACAGGCAACAAAAACAGAGAGAAAATCAATCACGGGCGGCATTCAGCCACCGTAGTCTAAAGTATCTTTTTGGAAACTTTCGCGCATACTTTTAGGTTATCCAGCCAATAATAGGTTGATCTAGTTAAGAACAAGATCTTTACAAATGATAAAAGTTCCGCATACATAGGTTAACAGTAATCTCCCTAAAAGTCCCTGGCATCGAGACTACTGCTTCGGTCTGAAATCGAAGGCGAATGTGTTTCGGGAACTCATTCGAACAAAAATGTCATTTTCATAAAATAGCATTTGCTTTTATTTCTTTATTTATTTCATTAATTTTATTTATGATACCTCAAGTGTCCCTAAAGGGAGGGGTTTTACATGAGGGGTGGGCATATCTACAAAAACAGCTCTTCTATGATGCGTTTGAAGATGGCTTTGTCGGAATGACGTGTGACTGTATTCAAATGACATTATAAACAAATGACATTTGCTGTTAATGACATTTTAGTTGCCGTGCGACAAGGGTATTAGATTCAGCTAAACGCGTATGTTAAATGACACAGAATTTCAAAGGCGATATAACTTAAGCAATGTATAACACAAACATTATCTACGAAGTGTAAACGGAGAACGTAGCGTAGAACATACGTGGAATTCATTTTAACGCACGTGTCGTGCCACGTACTACATGAGCAACGCGCGTATGGTTGTCGTGTGAAGAGGGAAGTTACAACCAACCGCCACCTGCATCACGAGTTCGTGTTCGCGGTCACAATCCTTGCGAGCGCTCGCTGTAGAAGTATGTTGTGACATTATTGCGCCACCTAAAAGACAGGAGACGACATAGGAGACGACGAAATAGACGATCACAATTGCAAACATTTAACTGGGCTCATTGGACGCACACATGATGCTTTTCATGCATTCGTGCTTGACTTTACAAAAAAATTACAAAAATACTTACAAGAAAGGTCTCAAATTTATAGTTTGCAGTTTCGATTCTTCGGCATAAGAGCCGATTATTCGCTTAAAGGTAAACGGTTAATCGATTATTCGGAATTGATTTCCGCCTTTCAAATAGCCGAATTATTCGATTAGAACTTCTCTACTAATCGATTACGGCAACTGCTTCGTACACGTCTATACCACCTCTTGTCCGGTGCACATGACTGCGAGGCGAGCAATGTCGAGACGCGGAAGCCGAGCTTGTTTAGTCTCTTTAGTTGCGAAGGAGATTAAGGTCGAGCTCAATCCAATGTGCAGCGTGACCACCCTGACTGCGCGTGCGCGTCCGCTCCCCTTTTCCCTCTTCTCATACCCCCCCCCCCCCCTAACGCCTCGCAACGATGACGCAGGCAGCGGTCCGCTAGGGAGTTCCTTGATTGAAAAACTCGCTGTTTGCACTGCACAGCCGTTCACTGGCCATTGGGTGTATTTATATGCAGAGAATCTTGACATCCAAGGTAGCGCCGGTAGGATATTTCTTCTGTGCGTTCTTGAACAAGAAAAATTCACAGCGTGCGTGTTATCTAAAAGTAGACTGCAATCACATGTTGTCCTCTTTCTTATATCGTGCACTGGTTAATCGTTGGTCAAGTACACATGGTGCATACTTGCTTTTTCGTTTAAAGTACATTTTAATGTGTACACTGCTTTTTTTTGCAATCTCGTATTGTCGAGCAATCGCAAGAAGAGCACGGTGTGGACATCGTTCATGAAAGATTCAGAAACGCTGACTTCCGGTGTGTGGTAAAGGTGGTTAGCAGTACAGGAAGCCACAGGGGAACTCTTCAGATATGAACTGTTGCATGCTAACTTTTTTATGCGCCAAGAAAAACCCTCCAAGGTAAAGAAAAATTGGGAAATATTCAAGCTTTGCCTTTAGGAGTTGAATGCGATAGCTATATCGTACCCTTAATGCGTACTACAGCCTCTTAGTGCATACCTTTTATATTACGATATTACTCCAGATGTTTAAGTTGCGCATTGCTACAATGGAATTAATAAAGTTGAAAGTGACTCTTTCAGTGAATCATTTGCATAAGCCTGCATTATGCGCAATGGCTGGCATTGTTTAGTACACCACGAGCAATTATGCGGGTGAGATGTTTTCGAACTTTCTACACACTAAACAAAAATGACCGTAAATAACCCCAAAAACTGGGTAAACCATTTGTCCTGTAGCGCACTACCTTTCCTGGGTTTTTTTCACCACCTACTATCGAGGTAAAAATTTACTCTCGTGCTAACTGAGTTTTTGAACGTAGGGAGAGTAGCAATTATTTACCCCAGTGAGGTCTGGAGCGAGTATAGAGAGAGTAAATTTTTACTGCCTTCACAAGGTTTTTGAGGTGATTTCTGGGAGTTATTTCCGGTGATAAAAAAATAAAAATTGACGGGTGCATTCGCCCAGAGTCGACAAATTTATTAAATAACAGAATTGATTGAATTTATTAAACGGCAGAATTGGTGACACATAGATTCACATACAGCCAAATACGCACACACACAACAAATGCAGAATAATACACCACTCGAACAGACTGCACGCGATGCTCAACTATACACTTTGACAATCCGGTATATATAGGCACGACTTTTTGACCAGCCCTGTAGTACCGGTAGGAGAGCTGTTTTTTTGCATTGATTGACAACAACGGTTGAAGGTGCAAGCGTAAACTTAAGGTGGGCTGCAGGGCACTAAATGTCACACCGACCTTTTATAGTAAATCTACCCGATCTCACCTTTTTGAGTATCCAATAATTACTTGGGACACCGGGCTCATGGCCCCACGCGTGTTAGCACTGCTGATGCACAAGTCCATAAAATATACCTAAGTACGCACAAACCATGGTAGCTCAATGATTTTCATTGAGCGACGGTGCACAAACGCAGTAGCAGCACGTATTCATCACAACGGGCGTAGAGGAGCGGTGTATGCCTGCACACAAGCTTCTTACCGACGGCGTACTAGGCCTTTTCGAGGAGCACGGCTATCCGATGAAACACAGCTGGCAATCACAGAACACATATCCTGTGCAAATTTCGTCGTCATTTCAGACACAAATGAACACGTGACCGCTATATTACGGGAACGGGGCGGTGTATGCATACTTCCAACGAAAGATCACCGTCCGGGTTTTTTTCGTGCTCACCGGCAGCCGCTTGTTGGTTCCGTCTGCCTCGTATCGGCTTCGCGCTGCATGTTTGAGAACAGTTGGTGCATGAGATGGGCAATTCGGGCAGCACTTTACTCATGCTGACATCGCCTACTCTGGAACAGGATATATGCGATGCTTCTTTCACCTGCCCCGGCGACACACTGCCACTGGTCACTGGCGGCCGCGGCTCGGTGCCGCCGACAGAGTGAAGCATTTTGCTTATTGCTTCTCCAGTAGGCAAGCACGGACGATGACACCAGATTGATTTTGTTACCACTGGCAGATCTTCGCGATTCGGCTCGGAAGCGAGATATCCGCGACGTGCAGGTTCGGAGGCGCTCGGAAGCGCACAATCGCTCGATGATGTAGGAAACACGTGAGATCCATCAGCCCAACAAGACACACAGATGCCGAGCTTCCTGCACCGTCTGTCTCCAAGGCCAAAGCCGAGCAAAAGCCAACAATTTGCGAAAATATGCAGGACAACTTTCCACAGCAGGTTTTCTTTCTTTTTTTTCTTCTTTTTAGATCCCCCCCCCCCGTGTTTTTTTCTTTTTCGCTCACAGAATGGTGTTCTCGCTTGTTGTGTTTATGCTGCCCCCCGTTCCAGTGAAAGTGCGTTGACTCGAGGTCAGTCCTGAGGCACGGCGATACCAAAAAAAAAAAAATATCTGTGGTCCGCGCGTACCTTCTTGATTCACTGAGAGCGTCACGATGGGGGGCATGGGGCAAAAGCCACCGAAGCAGCTGCACCTTGCAGTCACGTGGTAATAAACTGTGAAACGCAGGTTGAAAATCACGTGATAGAAAACTTCCTACGTGGTAAAACTGGATTTTGACATCCTTTTACAACTTGCCTGAGAGGTGGTGGTAAAACTATGTCATGTACGATCTTTTACTCCTACACGAGGTAGTAATTTTATACCTGAGAGAGTTTTCAGAGGTCATGAGCCGCAAAAACCCCCAACTCGGATAGCTTTTGCTTACATTGTAAGTACCGAGTACGTCTTCTTAAGGTAATACAGGCAGAATATAATGTGGTTCTTGTATTTACACATCGTAGCGTTCGTTGTTCTTTTCTTAAGGGGCTCCTGTTGCCGTTTCACTTTAATTCTTACAAGTAAAAATTGTTGTTGACCAGTAAATCAGAGAAAAATTATATTAGAAGGCATAGCAGATGGCCTGACCTAGTATGGTCCAGTATGCTACTCCGTATTGCATTCCTGCAATACAGTAACCACAATTTTTACCAGTCAGTCACTTTTGCGAACAGCGTGCTCAAGGGCAGTTTCCTTGCGCTAGGACGGTGAAAACACAGGCTGAGAAGTTAGCAGCTCTCTTGACATGATCACTCATTATAGATAAACCCCAAGAAGTACAAATAGGGCCTCGCCTCCACAAGTAGCACAACATGTGCCGCTAATATTTGAACAAATATGCAGCACAAGAAAGTGCACTTGTGGATTATGAAGACGGTGTAATAAACCAGGAATAAGTGTTGCTGTAAGCTAACGCTTAAAATCTCACATTAGCCATCCTAGAAGCCACCGTCTTCTGCTGTGAGGCAAAGGGAGGACATTCGCGAAATTCTGTGTTCAACGCCTAAACTTGGAGCCGTAACGCTCAGAGTTCAAACTTAACAGTGGTCTTTTGTGGTTGCGATGCCATATATGTGTGCAGGTGACTTGAAGGTCACGGGACCGCATCCTGGCCACGGCGGCAGCTTTGCAGATGCAATCGAAAATTCCAAAGACCCGTGTACTTATATTTAGGTGCGCGCTAAAGAGCCCCAGAGGGTCGAAGTTTCCGGAGCCCTCTATTGTGGCGTTACATATAATCATCGTCGTTTGGAGACGTGAAACTCGGAATTATTGAATTATTATTATTATTATTATTATTATTATTATTATTATTATTATTATTATTATTATTATTATTATTATTATTAGAGTTCCAGCTGCAGGCACAATAGAATTTGTGCTAAGAGCAGCCAAAAAGGCAAAGACAATGTGACAAATGTGAGGTACACTTGCTCAACTGCCATACATTTGAACAATAAAGAGTCATGTCGCTCTGCTTCCCGCAGATGTCGGTACCGATGGTCTGTTTGCGGCCAGTACTTTGTTGTACAATCTTGCATGCGTAAACTTAAAAAATAATCAAGTCGATACGCAATTCTAGTAAAAAATTGGGGCTTCCGCAACAGCCTGCGGCCAGGCTGAACGTTTACGATGTGTCTTTTTGATCAGCGAGCTCACCGAAAACCTTTTTGAGTTCGTTGCGCTCGAATAGGCAGGCTTCGAGGAACTACGACGTGCTGCCCAATAAACTTGGACGATAGCCCTATATCATTCGTTCTCTGACAAATCCTAAACACGATGGTTCCACTGTGTCCACTTGAAAAAAGTGGACATTTTCGCGAAGCCGAAAATGGAAATGCGAGCTCTATAACGTCTGATAGTAAGACTTCAATCGAGATCAAACACAATGTTTTTCAAACAATAAGATGCCCGTTTTAAAGCGACCATCAAAGATGTCAAATAATTGTAAGGTCAAAAAAAATTAAACGAAAAGCAGGTAATCGCTTAGATGTAAAATCGACGAAATATTAGCTATACATTTATTAAAAATTTTATTCAGCCCTCTCTAGGCGATTCGTGTCTGATGAAGTGAGGTTCGTATCACTGATCGTAAATACATTGCTCGTGTACGTACTTCATCACTTTGACGCCGTGTCAATGCTCAAAGCTAATGCATTCACGCATTAAAGGCTGCAAGTCGGAGTTCTCGCCTCGAAGTCGATGTCAGGGTACGCTTGTTTGCACTTGCAAGTTGCAGCACGCCGAAACACCGATGCATATTGTTGCCACGGTAACCCTTCATAACATTCCTACTTTACTGAAGCGAGGACGAATGGATGGAAGAAGCTTTCCACGTCTTTTATTTTCTGAAACCCACGCCTCAACACCTACGAAAGAGGGACCTGTGCAGCATACATTCGCTTGCAGATGGCTCTCCTTGCGCTACGTGGTTATGGACAGGGCGGCAATGAGAGCGTTGGCGGTAGCGTTTTTCACAGCGCCGCCTGGGAAAAATCTGACGTTTATTGCGCCGGCTGTCATGCGTATTGTTTGAGTCGTAATGTCTTGTCACCGCGTTTATGTATTTATTTATTGTCTTGAGCCAACAGCTTGCCTTTATGTGGCCGTCTCTGAAAGTACAGGGAGACATGAAAAAAAAAAGAAACAAAAAGCGAATTAGACGTCACCTGAAAGCCACGAATCGTTCCAACATTGACTGTTGCAACTTGGGCTATTTGGCAACACATGTGAAGAAATTTTTCTAGCGTGAGACAAAATACAGAAAAAGGAAGGGATAGACGAACAGGACAGAGCGCTACTAGCAACAACGTGTTTATTTTCAAATTCAGGGTGCTCTGAATCCATAATCATGAGTAGGACAGATAAGCGCTTATCTGTCAGTTAATGCCAGCTTCCTAAACCAAATCACGCCGGATAATATCTTGTATCACCTCGTAGCATACGAGAGAAGACAAGCTCCTTGGTAACAATGCAATCTAATTCTTGCTGTTACGACCATCACCAAGAGTGTCGATAACTTCAGCGTCCACGATCAAATGATACATCTCATCCTTACGTCGAGGGAGAATGAATTTGTTCTCAAATAGAGGCAGGCGACGACACACTTGAACGTGAAGAGCGAGAAAGTCCCCTGGCGGCAGTTTAATCGGCTTGTAATGGTTATCTCTCACTCGCTCATTTCTATACCTACTGTCTTGGCTGCCTAATTTGTTCTCAACATAAAAGCGAAATGCAATAAATCACGAAAGACTTGCACTGAGCAATTTTTTGCGTATGCATTTTCCTGCACAAAACCGTTTCCGCTGGTGAAGAATGTTTGATGACACACATGGCGCACTGAAAATGGCACCCTAATATTGCCCCGCAACCCCACCTTCTTGAGATTATGAGACAGCTAGAAAATGTATAGAAATATGACCGTGCGTCTCGTTCCGGTCGTTATATTTCATGAACGTTAGGTTGACCTGAACTTCAATGAAATCTTTTCAGCTCTTTTTCAGCAACCGAAAGTAAAACATGGTCCAATTAGACAGGTTCTTGCAATCGTGAGATCTGATTATAGAAGCCCTGTTTCTTTAGGTTTTAGTAGGCCCTGTTTCATGCGTTCGTGAGGCATTTTTTATTTTTAATTATACAATACCGCAGGTCTTGAGCGGCCCAAGCAGGAGTGGTTTGTTGGAATAACAATGATGAAATCCCAGTTATAAAGAAGATAAAAAGGGGAAAATGAAATACAAATTGAGAGCAAGAAGAAATAACCAAGGAACAATCAAAGAATACACCAGAGAACAGTAGAGGACTAATCAGGGCATATTTCAGACATATGACACAAGAGAAGCTAATGACAAAAACAGCGAAGCAAGGCAGGAATGATCATACACAGTAGCGTCGCTCAGATTATTAGACAACTAGATATAGAAAAACCAATCATAGGATAAAAGCATCGTTACAAATTTGTTTAACGATCTGAATGAACAACGGAGGAACAGTGTTTGAAAAGAAGGTATCCGATGGTAAAGCATTCCAATCACTTATGGTGCGTGGGAAAAAGGATTGTTTGAAATTGTTTTTGCGAGCAAAAATTGAGGTAAATTTACAAGAGGCAAAGTTCCTGGTGGGTGTATGGGACAAAAGGTTTGAATAAGGAGCAGGGTCGAGTGCAAGTTTACAGTTTCAAAGCTGATATAGAAATTTTGGTCTTGTTATTTTATGGCAGCTCTGTAGGGTCATGATGTTGTTTGTTTGCATTAAAGAGGTAGGCGGGTCATGTCGGCGGTAACAATTATAAATGCACCGTACAGCTAGCCTCTGAATTTCAGCATGCCTGTTAATGTCTTCTTTTAGTGTACGAGTCCCAAACGATGCACATCCTGTGCGCCTATCCTTTCCTGCTTCCGTATTTCACCTGGCGCTGCGCAAATTTTTTTTTTCATCATGGCGGCGCCCGTGAGTCAATATATTAACCATGGGAACAAAATTTTCGTGGGCATGACGCTGTCATTTGCGAAGCGGTTGCCAAATGGCGTGCGCTGATTGGGAGCTAGAGAAGTGCCGGTTGGAGGACGTGGCAAACTTTTTATCTAATATATGTTAGTTAAAAGCCATTTCACCTAAGCTATAAGGGCGCCGCCATCTCGGGCTTTCAGGCCAATGCTTTCTTGTTTTTTGTGATACGCAACGTGAAATAATAGGGCCATGAAGCATCGTGTCCACCAATCCAGCAGTTTTCATGGGTATGTGTCTACCGTAGCACTATTCGTTTAGTCGTTATAGATGGAAGACGCAAAGGGTAACAGCCTAGCATGGCGGCACTCAAAACCTTTCGTAAAATAGCAATTGCTTCTCGGCCATTTCTGATAAATATATTATTTTACACTTTGATCGCTTAGTCTAACCTCTTTTTGCGCATTGCTAGCATAGTATTATAGGCCTGTACTGAGCACTTGATTTGAGCGTGATCAGGAGATTGACAAAGAGCGGGTGCCTAAAGTGCTACGCGCTTGAAAAAATAGCACTGGTCATTGAAGCTTATGGCCTCCTTCACTGACGGTCAACATCTTTTTTTGTCAATAAACACACCACCAAAAAGCAATAACAGTAACGAGCATGTAGAAAGCCAGAAGCGCCTTTATCGCTGTGTCTTTAATTAGCAAGCGAGAGTATATTGGTTGATATTGATATGTAAGGTTTCAACGTCCCAAAACCGCCATATGATTATGAGAGACGCCGTAATAGAGGGCTGCGGAAGTTTGCGACTGCCTGCGGTTCTTTAACGTGCACCCAAATCTGAGCACATGGGCCTACAGCATTTCCGCCTCCATCGGAAATGCAGCTGCCACAGCCGGGATTCGATCGTGCGACCTGCGGGTCAGCAGCTGATTACCTTAGCTACTGCACTACCGCGGTAAGGCCGAGTACATTGGCCAGCCGCCAGCTCATAAATAAACAAGGGCTACGCGGCGCCCGCTGACAAGTAGAGCGTACAACACCTGCCGGCTTGGCCGCCAGTGGCACTGCTGGCTGACATTCCCGTATTACACTGGCATAGGTACGCGACCGACATTCTCCCTGAACTGCACCGAACGCATAAGTGTGAGCTTCGGGCCCGATTTCGTCTATATTTCTGTAACTGCAGCACAGTGGCGTAGCCTGACACACTGGAGGCGTGCCCCCTCCTCCTTCCTAGCAACCGAAATAAAGAGCGATAAATTGCGAATTTAGAAAGGTGCCCCCCCCCCTTTCCATAGAAATGTCTGCCTACGACCCTGCTGCAGGTAAGTAAAATATGATGTGCGACTTTCCTTAGTTTCATCGTCGGAAAAATTTGCTTTGTGTGTCTTACAAAAAATTGACTATTGCCCTTGGTTCGTTCTTTTTATTTATGCCCATGAGTAGGTTATGTCCTTGACTGGGCCTCCAACAATAACCTGCACACCTGAACCCATTTGGCGACCATTCTCATGAATGACATACAGGTTTATGTCGGTATGACGACTGCCCTCTGTTGCAGCATTTGCAAACATCAGAGGAGATACTGCAGTGCCACAAAGAACGTCCTTTAGTGGATAAGAATAGCTTTTAAAAACAAATTTGTTAAGAAACCTTACATTGATATCACTGCGGTGAAGGTTTGTTGTGCACAACAGTTGAATTACACCGGAATAAACTGGTTACAGAAGCTTGGTTTATATTGTCGGTTGCAGCACTTCAGTAAGATACATGACTCACAGTTGTCTGACTCGCAGGTGGGCATCATGAAAAAATTGGCACCACAGGAGAGCCTATACGTCTGCGGTGGAACACTGATCGCTAGCCAATGGGTTGCCACGGCGGCTCATTGTCTTAAGAAGTGAGTGCAACTTCACGATGGTTATTATATTGAATTGAGGCATTGAAAAAGCAGCAACGGCCACGAAGGACTGTGAATTGTCGCGCAAAAGAGCAGCTATGTCAGACTCGTCATGCGCGCAATGGAAATATAGATAGTGGAGTGGGAAAATATTAACTGTCAACACCCGTTCAACCTAGGTTCTCTTGTGAGCTATTTCGTCAACGTTTTACGAAATAAAAAGTCTCGATTGGTGGTGATAATACAACAATCGTTACGAAGAAAGAAAGCTGGGGGTGTCTAGAAAGAGCCTAGGAGATGCATAAAGAACACACTGGTACAACTCTCTTAGTTGGCGGGTGAACTTCTGCGCTTCACACTGTGATGCTACTGAATCAGACATAAGGGACGTTTCCTATTGACTTACAGAAAGAGCTTTCGTGTCAATCGTCCCAAATCACTAATTGAAACGTCGTCGCATAACCTGCGCACCTCGATAGCCTCCGTCCGCAGGACATCAAGATCAGGCTCGGAGAGTGGGACGTGAACCGTGAGGACGAGTTCTACGCTCACGTCGAGAAGCAGGTGGCGCAGGTGGTCGTGCACCCAGAGTTCTTTCCGGGCAACCTGAACAATGACCTGGCACTCATCCGCCTCGATTCTCCGGTCGACCTGAACCTGCCCCACATTGGAGCTGCCTGCCTGCCGGGGCTCCGCGAGACCTTCGAAGGTCACCGCTGCTGGGTCACTGGCTGGGGCAAGGACGCATTCGGTAGGTAATAAGAATAGAACGAACACTCAAGTCTAATCACTTCAAGTTTAATAAAACAACGCAACAAAGACCAACATATGCATGCGTAGAAAATTTAGGTAACGTCAAAGAAATGGTTGAGCTCACGAACTTCGCAATATAGTTG
The DNA here is from genome assembly GCF_043290135.1 of Rhipicephalus microplus. Lineage (NCBI taxonomy): Eukaryota > Metazoa > Arthropoda > Arachnida > Ixodida > Ixodidae > Rhipicephalus > Rhipicephalus microplus. Next base: position 13,004,902 of record NW_027464589.1, read on the forward strand.
GATCTGCTCGTTCGTGTGGTCTAAAAGATTCCCCTCTGGTGCGGAAAGGTAGGCCAATCCGATTACTCTGCGATTACTTGTAGTACGAAATACTTGGCTGGCAAAATATTATTTTAAAAGGCCCCTAAGTAACAGTTGGAATGCGAAGAATGGCCGTTTAACGTCTTTTCGGCACAACTCTTGACGTTAACAACTTCCTAACGCGACAATGATCGGTCGATATACGAGTTATGTCTCTTGTGAAGCGTCTGCTTTGCCTCGTATGTCTTGCATAACTATCATGCGCAACCATCTGACTTCACTTGGTTTTCTGCGTTTGCGAGCTGCGCAAGCAGGCGTAGTTTCATGTGGTCGAAAACAGCGAGATACTGACTGACGCTTGCCGCTGACACTCCACGTGTTTCGTGAAGTGACCAGTAAGACGCAGGAAAAGCGTGAAAGAAACAACAGCCTCGCCCTTGAAGTCGCAGCGGTTTGGGGGCCCTTTAAAAGAGCGTCCCGCCTTTCAGCGCATTGCAGATCACGTGGTTGCAATACTTTTCCGGTAAAACTGTTATTATACTGAAACACAAGCGCAAAAGCACACCTGAACTCACCGAAGCATTCGTGATCAGAAACAAGGGTAATGATATCGTTCCGCCTACGAGAGGGGTTTATTCAGAGCCGACGGAACGGTCGACTCGACGGTATACAGTGATGATGATGATGATCCTTGACACTCTGGCGCACACCCACAAAGGGGGATCGGCCAAGAACCGGGCGGCAGGATTTTACCTAAAAGGCTAATGGTTTTTCAAACAAAACGTAATTTTGGGCTGAAAAAAATATAGAAAAAAAAAGCCGAAAATCGAAAAAGGAGTATATCTGAGCAGGGAGCGATGCAGGCCATCAGATGTGATTTGAGACAGAGGTAATGGTGAGTCTAAAATGATATATATATATATATATATATATATATATATATATATATATATATATATATATATATATATATATATATATATATATATATATATATATATATATATAGTCCAGTAGATCATCCGTGAGCGGTCACAACGTGGTTTATTTCGACGTTTCGGCCTAGAGTCTAGGCCGAAACGTCGAAATAAACCACGTTGTGACCGCTCACGGAGGATCTACTAGACTATATACTACGCTACGGCCACTCAACCACCGTGCCTTCCTATATATATATATACATATATATATATATATATATATAAATATATATATATATATATATATATATATATATGTATATATTTATATATATTCTGACCACTGTCTATTCCAGCGGCATCTTAGATGTGCGAAATCTCGATATTTATCCAATGAGTAGCAGTCGCATTCATGCAAACACAGGTTTCTAAACCTTATCGTTGTCGCGTAAGCCGTATCAGGCAAAATCGGGATAAGGGGACCGCTAAGAGATACTGTGGCTAGTGCATCCGCCATCTCATTGAAATATATGCCACGATGGCCTGGTACCCATAAGAGCTGCAGTTTTTGCAAGTTTGTCGGTAGAAGTTGTCAAAACATGTGCATAAGTGTTAAGTTGGCTCCTGAAGACAGAGCAGCACATACTGAAAAAGAATCTGTATTACGACTGCTTCCGATTCGCCCAAAGCAATTTTTCGTAGTGCCAGTACAATAGCAAATAATTCTGCTATAAATATTGGTGTGTAATCTGGGAGTCTAACCGAAAAGGACCAGTCAAGGGAACGTGAGAAGATACCTGCCCCAGCCTTTTCATTTGATACAGTGAACGCACACCAGCGAGCTCTTGCCACCAACCAAACGTCTTCTTCTTCTGCCACCACCCTGTTCCACGCCACACAGGTGCACATACCATAATTACCTATGTGGTAACATTTGCCTCCACGCAGACGAAGCACACTGGGTGAGTCAAACAGTCTCTCGAGGAATAAAGCGCTTCAAACGTGCAACATGGGCAGGTTCAGTTTTTGCAGATGTTCGGTTGTTCGAATGAAGACGTGCTATGCGATAAACTAAATCTCTAACACGGTCTACAACAAGATAAGGTCTCGCATAGTGCTCTAGCATTTTCTCGCTCAAACCGCGTTTTCTAGTCGGTGTCCACAGCAATACTAGGTCGCTGCAATTGTACGTCACGTGTCGTCATCGGTGGTCAAAATGTGCATTCGAGTGGTCTTGGAAAGCAAGAGTGCACAAATAAGCAAGGCGTCTAGCTTCTTTTGCCCGACTGATTATCTCGGATATGCAGGAATTATGGTGGTTCAAACAGGGGAACTTGGTACTCAGGGTATGACGAGGCGGTCGAGCATATAGAAGAAAAAAAAAAGAGTGTAGCCGGTAGTTTCATGCTGTGAGGTGTCGAATGCATATGTGATAAAAGGTGAAATACTGTCCCAGTCCTTGTGATCTGATGCGATATACATAAAGTTCTGTTCGTCCGTTCAGTTAGACCATTCGTTTGGGGATGATATGGTGTAGAATGGCGAAATGTTGAAGCAAAAACACGAAGCATCTCTTACACCACGTCTGCTGTGAATTGTCGGCCAATGTCACTGATTACAGTTTTAGAAGGTCCATGTCGAATAATTACAAAACGTAGCATGAAAAAAGACACATCGGCTGCAGTTACCGATGGTATGGCAGCTGTCTCGCAGTACCGTGTTAAATAAATGGTTGGTGCAGACGACTATCCAGCAATTTCCACAGAAAGACCGGGGAAAAGGCCCAAGGAGGTCAATCCCGACTTGCTCGAATGGAATTCTAGGGGGCGGTACCGGATGTATTCGCCCTGGAGGAGCACTTGTTGAGCGCTCATGATGTTGACACTCGTTACAGCTAGAATAGTTTCGCTCCGTCGTCTGGCGCATTTTGGGCCAGTAGAATCTTTCTTGAAGACAGCAAAGAGTTCTTGCTGGGCCTAGGTGACTGGATCTTGGTTCATCATGTATAGCTTGCAAGACATAAACGGGAAGACTCTTCGGAACCACCAGAAGATATCGTGAGCTGGTGCTGGTGTAGTTCTTTTTGTACACTAGCCCGTCTCGGATGCAGAAGCACGTAGGCGATTATTTTGGTTTGGTAAAAAAAATTGCTGTATGGTGCTCCCCATTCGTTTCTCATCCTTAAAGGTCTTGGTATCGGGAAATGGTTGGTCCAGTCATGCCATGTAGGTGTCGAAGTTATCCGCGTCACAATCCGTTGTTGGATGCGGTAGTCGCGAAAGACAATCTGCGTCAGCGTGACGTCGGCGGCTTTTATTGAAAATCGTGAAGTCATATTCTTGCACACGAAGTTCCCAGCGTGCCAGCAACCAGATGGGTCACGCAGATTGACCAACCAGCAGAGAGAATGATGATCTGTCGTGACGGTAAAGGGGCGTTCGTACAGGTAGGACCGGAAGCGCTGCAATGCGAAGACTTTTGCAAGGCATTCTTGCTCTGTGACAGTGTAGTTATGCTCTAACTTGCTGAGTGAACGACTTGCATACGCTACGACGTGTTCTTGGTTATCCAAGCGTGGAAACAGGACAGCACCTACACCAATACGGCTGACGCCTGCGTGAAGCTCAGTGGGAGACAGATGATTGAAGTGTCGAAGGATTGGTTGAGACGTCAAAAGAAACTTCGGCACTGAAAAAGCAGACTCACATTCCGGGGTCCAGTCAAACTGCGCACCTTTCTGAAGAAGGCACGTGATCGGGTATGCGCTATTGGCAAATCCAGGAATGAATCGGTGAAAGTATGAACAAAGCCCCAAGAAGCTGGCCAGTTCTTTCACCAAGTGAGGTTGCTTAAACGCCTTCACTGCAGCCGTCTTAGCGGGATCCAGTCGTATGCCTTCTTTGTCTACTAAGAGTCGAAGGACAATTGTTTGATGCTCTTTGAAACGACATTTCTTTGAGTTGAGCACCGAGCGTGCTTTGCTTAAGCAGTCCAACACGAGGCCAAGGCGTGTGTTGTGCTCACAAAACGTGCGCCCAAAAATTACTACGTCGTCCAAGTAACACATACACACTTCGCACTTCGATCCACGCAGAATGTTGTCCATAGAGCGCTGAAAAGTTGCAGGTTCGTTGCAGAGTGCAAATGGCATCACATTGAATTCAAATAGTCAATCTGTAGTAACTAATGCCGTTTTTTCCTTGTCTTTTTCGTGTATTGGAATCTGCCAGTAGCCTGACCTGATATTCAAAGATGAAAAGCAAGAGGCCCATGATAGACAGTCAATAGCATCGTCAATCCGCGGGAGTCGGTATACGTCTTTTTTAGTGATGGCGTTGAGACGGCGCAAGTTAACACAAGATCGCGATGTCCTATCCTTCTTCTTCACTAGAATTACTGTAGCGGCCGACGGACTGCAGGATTCTTGAATTACATTTTTCTTGAGCATCTCGCAAACCTGTTCCTTGATCACTGCGCCTTTCGAATGCGATACACGAACTGGTTTTGGTCGGAGAGGTCTTTGAGATGTCGTGTCGATTCAGTGCTTCATACGAGAAGCAGAGAATGACGATGGATCGTGCTGAGCGAAATCAAACATAGTGGCATGTTTGCGCCGAACACTCGTCAGTCCATTACGTTCCTTGGTGCTCAGTGGCTTGTCAATCATAGTCATAATGGTGGAGTCCCTGTCGTGCAGATTATCGCAACGGGTCTTGTCCGGGGAATCACTGCTCTCTGCAAGGATGACAAGCGTGAATACTTGGTGTTGACGAATCTCTGCAAGTTTCAGACCCTCCAGAAGCACTGTAGGTTCATTAGGGCAGTTAATCATCCATAAACCAGTATCTATTGCGCAGCTGATAGCGTGCAGTAGGGTAATAAAACTGTCTTTTTTATGCAACTGAGATGCACGGGCTCCACAGTTGCGTGAAGTGTTTTCTTGCTTGCAAGTGAACAAAAAACAGGGACACATTTTGCAGACAATGGCGGCACAGTTATGTCCATGGACTCGCGAAGAGCACTTTCCTGACAGAGCGAGTTTTCTATAAACGCAACCGAGATATCGAAATCTACTGTAATTTCTCCTGTGTGGCAATCGACTTTGGCATCACATAGCTTCAACAAATCGAGTCCCAAAATAACGTCATGCGTAGTATGAGGGAGAACAGCAAACTCTGTAACAAAGTTCTGGCACGCCAAACTAAGAGCCACAGTACCGACACCAACAGGTTGTAACACCTTTCCGCACACTCCACGAAACGCATCAGGATGGTCCCAACGAAACATAACTTTCCGTCCAAGGAGGCGGGTGAAAACAAAACTCATGACTGACACGGTTGCACCTGTGTCCACCAACGCCATTGTTGGTACACCATCGATAACCACTCGAACCTTATTTCTAAACATGGAAACTAACGGACGTATATCTGCTAAAATTGAAGACTGTCCGGTGACCTCACCTCCAACAGCTGCGCCAGCTAGTTTTCCGTTGAAGGCGAGGAGTGGCGGCGCCGAGGAGACGGTGATCGGTTGAGGCAAGGTGCAGGCGATGGTGTCACACTGCGTTCAGAGGCCGGAGATTGGTTTCATTGCGGTCCCGGGATCTCGTAAGACGCGCTTCCCGGGAATGCCGGTGCTCGGGTAACGCCAGAACGGTTATATCTCGGTGATCGTTCATACCTTGACGGCTGCCGGTAGTTGCAATAGCTGGCAATGTGGCCTTCGAAGCCACAGTTGTAGCAGACTGGTAGAGGACGCTTGCCCTACCAATGCTGAGACCGCTCAGTTTGAAGGGTCGGTGACGAGCTTGCTGAGCGGGGGCTGCCCACCTCTGTGTGGCGGGGCCGTGACGAAGGCGTCGGCCATATTTTGGCCGTCGACGAATCAGTCGCGACGTGGCCACGGAGTTCCAGTTTCGCTTATGACTGTCGCACATACCGATGGTGACAGAGGAACTAATGGCACCGCTGTGTAGTAGGGTGGACTTATAGGTGGATAAGAAATAGTTTCGTCAACCCCACAACCCTTGTCGCTGCAGCTCTTCACGCTGTTGCGAAAGACGGACCGATCCCGCCGAAGCCACCACTGTTGCGAAAGACGGCGACGCCAACACGGTCCCGAAGGCGCCACTGCTTTCAACTCCGCCGGGAAGGTCACCAGCCGTTTGGTAGCGTATGTTTCTCAGCTCGCGACTGCTTCTGCGCAGAGCTGATAAGACGAGCGGACGAGCCGACGGTGAGTTAAATAAGATTTATGTACAGCATATATACAGAGGCGTTACAATTTCGGCACTGGGGCCGACAGAGACTCGAAGAGCCGAGCTCTCCCCTCTAACACATAGGTCAGCTTTTCGCCTAAGACCGCCGACTCACACACATGTCGGCTCTCCGACATGGGGACTCCTCTCTCATAGGACCACCGATCGCGACGCGCCGCAGGGCTTCTTTTATTTACACCGGGTCCAACCAAAATGTCCAATCAGAAGCGCCGCTGGTTGTCAGGGCAGATTCCTCCAATGGGGTCGCCGCGCCATGCGTCAGACCACCAGACACGAGGACGCCGGCTCGCTGTCACGTGCGCTGCTGACTCAATGCACGTAGGCCAGAGAGGCGCCGCGCGTGTTCACGCCGTTGAGATGTTCGCGTCAGGCAGATTGCGGGCTGGCCTTGACCCAGATTGCCTTTTTCAGAGGCACGGACGTTTGACGAGGACTCGCTGGCATAACAGCACCCCCGACGCCAGATAAGGCACCGGAAAGACGAGCTGCTTTTACGGGGCTCGGATGTCAGGTGCGCTCGTTCGCCAGGTCCCTCCAGGTTCGCCTCCAGGGCCATGGGGAGAATACAGCTCCAGACTGTTCCGGGAACACGTCCCATTTTTGACGACGGATCCCAGCTCCACTGGCTTGTCGCCACAACTTGTCGACCAGCTTCACTCGTCTCTTCTGACCATCTTCGGTTTCAGCACTTGTCGATGGTTCTGCAACTTGCCAAGAACGGATCGACAACAGACAACACACGACACACGCAAGTGCCTTCGGTCACCCGACAGAACACCAGACAAAGTATAGTACAACATATACCTATCTACGTGTTTATCGGAATTTTGTTCCCTCTACATGAAGAGGCACATGTGGGACAAAAGACTCTTAAAATGACAACTAAATTTTTTTCCCACGTACAACAACGTAACGAATTAGAATACCACAAAGTTGGCCCCTTGAGATCACTCTAAACGAGAGCGCTCAGCCCAGGTCGTGATGAGGTCAAAATTTTGCCCCGAATCGCCAGCGAGAAACCGAAAGGTTGAGAAGGTACTAGCTAGAACGCACTGCTCAATGTACCTGCATTAGCGTTTAGCTTTCCCTTTTTTTTTTGATAGCGAACGTCAAAGTTGCGCTGTGGAGCAACATGCTCCACCTCCGTAACCGGCCACTTTTAGGCGACGATACCTATGCGGCACCAAGAGCGGCTCACACTTGCGACGTTGCACAGGGGAACAACGATACGGCTTGCTACTGATTGACTCCTCACCGCTTAGCTCGATATCGTGTTCGATCACCGTCGTGTCTCCGGGACGGTCCGACAACACATACCCAAACTCGGAAACAATCTTTCTCAGGTCCTCTTTCTCAGGTCCTCCTTCACTTAAGCTAGGCTCTAGGTTTATCTGCTCCCGGATTACTTTCGATCCCCCTTCGATTACCTCACTAGAACTCAAATTTTCTGCTTCCTCTTCCTCTGAAGCATTCAACAACAGATTTACGACCGCTTGATGTTGAACGTATGGTTTCATCAAGTTGTAAATTCTGTCCGGCCGCCTTCCTAATTTCACTTTATAATTTGAATCGCAAGGCTTCGATAATAGTTTGGCGGGCCCTTCCCAATCAACATCAAGCTTGTTCCTTTTGGACAGCTGCAGCAGCATTACCTGATTATCAACTTCAAAAGCGCGCTTCTTCACCGATTTCTTGCAGTGCTCCTTAGACAGCACTTGTGCCGCGTTTTTGTGGCTTTCCACTAGCGCTTCAATCGAGAGGTCCTCACGCTGCTCTCGAATGAGCGTCTCTCGATCAACTCTCGGCAGCTCGCTCCAACTTTCCGCTACAGGCGAGAGCGTTGCAACTCTCTCCCTCTGATCCAATGGCGCCATGCCGTCTCCCCTTTCTACGGAAACCGCGCCGGTCGGTTCGGCGACGGGCCGCTCGCGTGACTGCTCACATGACTCATGCGGAAACTTTCCTTTCTGGGGTTCCGTCGACCCGCCGACAAGGTCACTTGAGAGTTCACCGCATGGAACCAGATCAAGCTGCCGCGATAGCTTCCGCACTTGCGATCGCGTGAGAGCCATGCACGCTAAGTTGGGGAAGAACGATTTGCCCTGCTCTTTGAGAAGCTGCTCCGAGTTGTTGGAGAAAAGATAAGGAAAACGATCATTTAGCGCGGCAGACACAGCCGCTTCGGTGCGAAGCTCACCGAACGGGCCTTTAATGACAACCGTGGCGATTGGTAAGCGAACACTCTGCTCCTCGGCGACCTGCCTGATCCACGCGCATTCTCCTGTGAAGTCATCCGGAGACACCAATGAAGGATGGACAACGTCCATGGTTGCCGCTGAGTCTCTAAGTGCTCGGCACGTTTTCTCATTGACCCTAATTTCTTGGAGATACGGCTCCAACAACCGAATGTTTTTTTTTCTGATTCTCGGATCGTTGCGAAGGCAAACTTTTCCTGACAGTTTCTCGCGATGTGCCCTTCCTTTTTACAGTTGTAGCAGATTAGCGGCTTCCGTTTGTTTTCCGATTCAAATGCCTGTGTGGTAGAAACCTCACTCGATTTCTCTGCTTCTGTTTGCCCTTCCCCCACACTGTCCTTCGTAAGAGATGGGTCCTTCTTGAAATTACGGTGCGGAGCGGGTTTCCGTTGATCAGGTTTCTTTGAAAAGCCCTCTTTTCTCTCATCCTTTTCAACGCGCACTGCCCTGCTGTGCAACTTTCGGCGAGTATAATACTCCTCAGCTAACTCTGCTGCCTTGTTTAACCGTACTTCCCCAAGTCTGTCCTGCAGCCAAAGTTTGACATCCTCCTCGATGCAGCGGTAGAATTGCTCCAATGCAACGCATTCCACCACTTTATCGCGGTCGTCATACACACCTTCGCCCTTAAGCCATTCAATCAAATCGGCTTTAAGACGAAACGCGAAGTCAACGTGTGACTCATTCCCCTTTTTAGCATACCGGCACCTTTGCCTGAAAGCCTCGGGTGACAACTTATAACGTCTCAAGAGCACTTCCTTAACCTCGTCATAGCTCTCAAACGCTTCCCTCGACAAGCAAGTTATCGCGTCGGACACTTCGCCGGGAAGAAGAGCTAGCAGGTTCCGCGCCCAAAGAGGCCGCTCCAAAGCGTTTCGCTCACAGACGTGTTCAAACTTGACGAGATACTTCGTCATGTCCTCGCCTACTACGAACGGTGGCAGTTGGTCCCGAATTCTAAAACCGCTGACCTGAACTGTTGGAGAAGCTACGCTAGGCGCCTGCGAACACTGTAGGATTGCCAATTCTAGTCGTTTCAACTCTAGGCGCTCTTGTCTCTCGGCCTCCTCGCGCTCGCGACGTTCGCGCCTTTCAACTTCTTCACGTTCGCGAGCTTCTACTTCTCACCTTTCAGCCTCCTCACGGCGTGCTTTGATATCCACCCAGGCCTCATCGACTTCCTCAGCCGACACTCCCTCATCCTTCATGATCTCAAGGATCGCTTGCTTTCGTTTCGCACGGCCCAAAGTAATGCCGAGTTCCTCACATATTTCGACGAGTTCCTTCACTTTAAGGTTCTCCATCGTTCACACTAGCCTCTTGCTGTTTGCCCCTGTTAAGAATCTACTTGCCGTACCCACTATAAGCCTACTAGCAAGACGCGCAAGCAATTTTTCACACTCCCTTGTTTACCCCCTCTGCATTAACTTTGGTTTCAAAGCACTTCGACTTTGCTTGAAACGATCAAAGCTCACTCTAATGCTTCACACAGCCCTTCTCTAAACTACTACAACCTGAGCTAGAGTAGTCTGGTGAACTGAGGGGAAAACATCAGGCACTCACCGCATCGATGTCGCTGACGCCGGCCGATCCCGCAGCTGCCAACCACTGTTGCGAAAGACGGACCGATCCCGCCGAAGCCACCACTGTTGCGAAAGACGGCGACGCCAACACGGTCCCGAAGGCGCCACTGCTTTCAACTCCGCCGGGAAGGTCACCAGCCGTTTGGTAGCGTATGTTTCTCAGCTCGCGACTGCTTCTGCGCAGAGCTGATAAGACGAGCGGACGAGACGACGGTGAGTTAAATAAGGTTTATGTACAGCATATATACAGAGGCGTTACAATTTCGGCACTGGGGCCGACAGAGACTCGAAGAGCCGAGCTCTCCTCTCTAACACATAGGTCAGCTTTTCGCCTAAGACCGCCGACTCACACACATGTCGGCTCTCCGACATGGGGACTCCTCTCTCATAGGACCGCCGATCGCGACGCGCCGCAGGGCTTCTTTTATTTACACCGGGTCCAACCAAAATGTCCAATCAGAAGCGCCGCTGGTCGTCAGGGCAGATTCCTCCAATGGGGTCGCCGCGCCATGCGTCAGACCACCAGACACGAGGACGCCGGCTCGCTGTCACGTGCGCTGCTGACTCAATGCACGTGGGCCAGAGAGGCGCCGCGCGTGTTCACGCCGTTGAGATGTTCGCGTCAGGCGGACTGCGGGCTGGCCTTGACCCAGATTGCCTTTTTGAGAGGCACGGACGTTTGACGAGGACTCGCTGGCATAACAACGCACTATTGCCCGTATAATAGCGGCAGGGTCAGTGGGCGGGCTCTCGTTAACGCTGGCGCCAGTTGTCACGTTTGCCAGCCTACCAAAGTTCGGGGTGATGCGACGACTCTTCAGTTTTTGAAACGTGCGGCAGTGACGTTGGAAGTTGGACACAGAGGTGAGGTCATGCCTGCCTATCAGAAAATTGTAAACGTCTTCCGCTATGCCTTTCAAGAGGTGTCCGACGCTGTCTTCTTCAGACATCTGCGGGTTTATAATCTTGCAAAGCTTAAGGACGTCCTCTATATAAGCAGTGCACGTTTCTCCTAGAGTCTGAACTCTTCCAGCAAGAGTCCGCTCCGAGCTTTTCATTTTTGAGTCGGAGTCACCAAAACACTTCCTCAGTTTTTGAGCGAAGAAAGCTCATGTTGTCAAGGACTGTTCGTGGTTTTCATACCACATCAGGGCAGTGTCCGCGAGAAACAGCGTGACGTTATCCAGCTGATTGATAGAGTTCCAGTGGTTGTACCGGCTCACCCTTTCGTAATGCGTTAGCCACGCGTCCACATCTTCTCCTGCCATTCCCGCGAACGGGTGGGGTAATTGAGGCGGTTGGCCCCGCCGTGGTAGTCTAGTGACTAAGGTACTAGGCTGCTGAGCCACAGGTCGCGGGTTCAAATCACGGTTGCGGCCGCTTCATTTGTGATAGAGGCGGAAATGTTGTAGGCCCGTGTGCTCAGATTTGGGTGCACGTTAAAGGACCCGAGGTGGTTGAGAATTCTGGAGCCTTCACTAAGGCGTCTCTCAATCATATGGTGGTTCTGGGACGTTCAAGCCTCACATATTATTATTGTTGAGGCGGCTGATTCCTTACTTTTGCTCTGGGCCATGACGACTGTTGTCGGTGCAGACTGGAAAGACGACGGCTCCTGCGAACTCCGAACAGCTTTGGCTCAATGGTACGTCGACGTGCCGCACGCAGCACCTCCACCACTCTGTTAAGTCTACGAGAGGGGTTTATTCAGATCCGACGTAACAGTCGACTAGACGGTATACAGTGAACGCGCACCAGCGAGCTCTTTCCACCAACCGAACGTCCTCTTCTTTTGCCACCACCCTGTTCTCCGCTACACAGGTGCACATAACTAAACTACATAAGTTGTAACAATATGGTATCGTAACCATATCAGTCAACTGGATTGCAAGGTACACAAAGTTAATTTCTTTGAGGTCACCTCGACCTTACTTATCACGCTGCGTTTTTGTTGCAACCAATTTTGTTTCACTAAAACTCAGTTGTTAGACAACGTTCATATTGTGCCCTTCTATTCTTGTGCTCCGTTTCTTTCTAGCTGATTTTTGTACAAGATGTACCGTTTCTAACTCGCACACCTTTCTACCGCACTGTATTAGGCTGGGTGGTCGTTATCTTGTTTGGCCTTTGTAAATTTACCCTACGAGGCACATAATGGTACTGTTTATGCAGCTCTAGCCGCAGAATGCGCTTGCAGCACGTTTGACGGCTTCCTTGTTCTTTGACGTGTCAGACGTTCTCCATTCATAAGAATGAATGCGACACGCTTCCTTATATGTCAGTTCGGCAGCTTCCGTATCGCAAACGGGTACACATGGTTCAGTACGGCTTTTTTCTTAGAACGACCGTAGTTAGCACAGTCCACTGCTTTTTTTCGTTGTGAAGACATTTAAGCTCGGTTCAATGGAAAACCGTATGCGCTGAAAAGGCTGTGACACTGGAAGAATGAGCAAAGACAGTCGAAGGCTTTCAACCAACGTTTACTCAGTTGAAAGTTTACACCTGTCTTTGCCCATTTTCATTTTTTTGTGAAATTTTCATTTTTTCGCGCACATTAGCTTTAGCTTAAACTATGAACCCACACGCCCAGCTTTTAACGTCTAAGTGCATTCGAGTTCAATAAACAGACAATGAGAACAGGCACCTTTCACTAACTAATGCGACTTGGTGGCCATTGGCCACCAGATACTCATTTTGATTCCATTTAAACGCTGTAAACGGTAATTTAAATATTAAATACGGTAGTATTTTTTGGGATGTTTTAATGCAGAAATATTGACCTGTCTGTTTGTGTGTCCGTCTGCCGAAACGGTTCAGCTACCGGGCCAAAGTTTATCACTTCTTTAGCGCCCAGCCTGGTGGCTGCGTTCATACTTGTCAACATTGTCAATCAAAGAGCAAATATTTCCCACATCTGAGGTGCAAACAAAACACGCGAGAAATTAATGATGTGTTTCTTTATTATTTTGTAGCTATGCATTTTAGTATGAAGACTGTAGTGTTTTTACGCTGCGTTGACAATGAGGCGCTAAGCAAGAAGACCTCGCAGCATATCCACGGAGTGAATGATGATTGGTGGGGCAAATCGTTCGTCAGTGCGTCCGTGGTTTCGTCCACCAATTTGTTCTTGCTTCCGTATCTATCTATCTATCTATCTATCTATCTATCTATCTATCTATCTATCTATCTATCTATCTATCTATCTATCTATCTATCTATCTATCTATCTATCTATCTATCTATCTATCTATCTATCTATCTATCTATCTATCTATCTATCTATCTATCTATCTATCTATCTATCTATCTATCTATCTATCCATCCATCCATCTATCTATCTATCTATCTATCTATCTATCTATCTATCTATCTATCTATCTATCTATCTATCTATCTATCTATCTATCTATCACGGCTGGGTGCTCCCGTGATCTATGCTTAACTCCGGTGGAACCAACAGTAGTATAGGAACGTCACAGGTTTGCGGGTATCGCAAGATACCTAACTCGTACCACGGCTAACATGTACCGTGGCCCTGCCGCGGTGGTCTAGTGGCTAAGGTACTCGGCTCCTGACCCATAGGTCGTGGGATGGAATCCCGGCTGCGGCGGCTGCATTTCCGATGGAGGCGGGAATGTAGGCACGGGCGCTCAGATTTAGATGCACGTTAAAGAAGCCCAGGCAGTCGAGATTTCTGGAGCCCTCCACTACGGCGTCTCTCATAATAATATGGTAGTTTTGGGACGTTAACCCCATATATCAATCAATCACCGTGTACCGTGGAACACCAAGAACAGACAATGGTAATTTTAATGTGAGTGCGTGAGCGAAAATGGCAGCATGTCCACGGGGTGAATGATGGAGAGTGGGGCGAAGCATCCATCCGTCCATTCCTTCTTGCTTCCGTCCGTCCATACGTCCGTCTGTGTGACCGTCCATGCGTTCATCCAGCCGGCCATGCGTGCGTCTGTTCGTGCGTCCACACGTCCATCCGTGCGTCCATCCCAACGTGCGTCCATGCATCCACCCCTGCGTCCATCTATGCGTCCATGCGTCTGTGCAGCCATCCATTCGTCCATCCATGCCTCTGTTTGTGTGTCCGTTCATCCATCTAGTGAACATTCCAATCTGCGTGACCGTCCGTGCGTCCATCTGCCCATCCGTGCGTGCGTCTGTTGATGCGTTCACACGTCCATCCGTGCGTCCATCACTGCGTTCGTCCATGCGGCCGCCCCTGCGTACATCCATGCATCCATCCGTCCGTGTAGCCATTCATGTGTCCGTACATGCATATGCCTGTGTGTCCGTTCGTCTATCTACTTAACACTTTAAGTACCATCATCTCGCGTCTTTTCATCAGATATTCCGCATATAGAATCTCCGCCATCCAGCGGACATTCCGATGACTAAATGAGAGGTTGTAAACACGCACTTTTTTACGGCTTGCGCTTGTTGTCTACTTCCAACCTTTAACCACCACGAGTTGATGGTACATACTAGTTTACTGTATTCATGGCAGTGCGGCCCAACGCTCGCAAAAACTTTCTAAAACCAAGAAGGTTACGCCCAGCGAGTATAACCTAACAACCCTTTCTTGTCGGATAGTGCTCAATGTCATGCCAATGGCTGCTAATCGGGAATGAGAGACAGGAGAATTCGGCTTTCAGTAAATGTGCACGCTGCGAATTTTTCATTGTTCAACAACGCACAGTAGAAATCTCCCACCGGCACCACCTTGCAGGTGAAAGTGTAAAACTGGTTTCGCACTACGACTACGATGAGGGATGAATGGGTGCCGATTTAAAAATGCTTCGCCCCTAAAAATCAGACATGTGCAGTGGTGAGTCGATGACTGCAAGGGATAAATATCATGGCCCCAGCTGAAATTGAACTCCCGCATTTTACATGGCAATCACGTAATCTACCACAGAGACACTGCTTTAAAATTACACTTGTTAACTTTAATGAGTTACGCGAAAGATTGGAGAACAAAAGGAAGACACCTGGACACAGCGCACGTCACTGCGTCCACGTGTCTTTTTCTGTATTTGAGTTTTTCACGCAACCCAGTAAAGATGAAACACCAAATCACCCAGCAGTCCGTGTTTCACACTTTTCAGGCGTTAATAATAGCTTTTCTGGCTTAAAGTCCTAAAACCACCATATGATTAGGAGGGGCGCCGCAGTCGAGGGCTCCGGAAAATTTGACCGCATAGGGTTCTCTAACGTGCGCCTAAATCTAAGCACACGGCCCTGAAGCATTTTCGCCTCCTTAGAAATCGCGAGCGCCACAGCTGGGATATGATCTCGCGACCTGCGTATTAGTATCCGTCGAATCCCTGCTGCGGCGGCTGCATTTCCGATGTAGGCGGAAACCTTGTAGGCCCGTGTTCTAAGATTTGGGTGCAAGTTAAAGAACCCCAGGTGGTCGAAATTTTTGGAGCCCTCCACTGCACCGTCTCTCATAATCATGTGGTGGTTTTAGGTCGCTAAACCCCTTATATCAATCAGTCATATCAGTAGCCGAGTGCATTAGCCACTAAACCAGCGTGGCTATGCAGGTGTCATATTGGGGAAGCGTCAATTATTGCTGCAATGCTGGCTATCAAATTTTACAAACTTCGCATATGTACTCATGCGATAAACCAGTCTCGCCCAGTTTATGCTAGTCAGTCGTAGTTAAGCGCCATACGTATAAGTTGATTTATATATCTGTGACCAGGGCTACGCAAATACTAACGTTATACATTAGCTTACTTATTCTGGTATTGCTAACACTCGTGTTGCTGTTGGCATCGTTATGAACGAACAAGTGAGTGAAACAACTCCATACACTATGCGGCTTAAAGAGGTTAAGGGGAGGGGGAATTGAAGCAAGACACCGGAATAAGGAAGTGCTTATACAAAACACGAAATGGTACGCTCAAGCTGCAACGAGTGGCCCATCATCGGTGTTTTAATGGCCGTGTTTTATTGATCAGTGTGTAAGGAAGAGGGGTAGTTAAAAGGTGAATTTTCGTGACACATAAGCGCGACAGGACTTTTGCAGTGGGACTGTTTATTTGTGAAGTGAAAAAGTTAAAGGTTGAGACTTATTTATTTTTAAAATTTTTACCTGATTACTTATTCTCCCGACACTCTCTCACAAGTGACCGGCGTCTGCCGCCATGCTCTCGCTGACATAGCAGGTTTACAAATCGTTTTGCAAAGCCAGGTACGCGTACAACTAACTAGTTTCCTACGCTGGCTAAACTTACCTTTCAGCGGATAATATGCGAACAGGACACGCATTTCTCTCCCCGTCTTTCACGGGCGGGGAATTCGTTCTCCGCTGCTTCACCAGATGCTGTGCAAGTGTTGTGAACAACGCGGCTGTCGAGCGTTGCCCAGCGGGATTAGTCAGTGACACTTTTATGGTATTCAACGAATTCGTCGGTGACGAGCAATGAGACGACCTGACGCAAGGCACAACCGGGCGCCTAACTAATGCCGCAATAAAGGTGCCCCTCTACCCCACTCGTCACGCTAAGCATTCTTTCGTGTTCGCGGTTCTGAAAAAAACTTTTGCACAGTACGCACAATGCAACGGAAAACAGAATAGGGGGCATTTTTCGCCGTTTACCATCGGGTCACGCCGATGGACGCTGGTCGCGCTGGTCACGCATGGCGGGAGACTATAGAGTTATCACGTTTCACTAACGTATAGCGTCGCTGTGCCCAGCGTGCGCGCTATTCAACGTCACGTTGGAGTGTATTGGGCCCTTCATGATACACTCATAGCCGTTTCGCTAGCTCCACGTATACCAAATTCGGTATTAAGTGTCGTCAATGAATGACGAAAGTATATCACCGGTAAAAACATAATAATCAAGACACGCGTGCCATGCAAGAACATGACAACATACCGCGTTCATAGCGTGCTCGCGGCCATATCACTAGCTTGACATATACTAAATTTGGGATCACAAGATGTGAATAGACGATGAAGCTAAACGACACATCCGAACATGATAATCATGACACGTAAGTCGTGTACGGCATAATTTACTTCCACCTCATAACGTTTTATTACCCTACAGTAATTACAATGTTCGGCTAGTATAAAAAAGTATTTCCCGAAATGATGGTGCATAACTTCACCTCGTTACTACCCAACCACCTTACGCTTAGAAAACGTTTTCAACATTGGGAGAATGTTTCTCAGACGCCAGTTGGCCGCCGCGGTGTGTACGCTAATCGGTCGCTGACGCGAAGGTAGCGCGTTTCATCTCAGCCACAATTTCATGGAGGCGAAATGGGATAGATCTGTGTACTGTGACATGTCAGTGCACAATTGAGCACACCATAAGGGGCAAATTTCTGGAGCCCTTCATAACGGCTTCTCCCGTAATAGCATCGTGGTTTTGTAATGTGAATCCCCAAATTTTATAATTACCGCTTGTGTGCGAACGTTTTTATCTGCTTACTGAGTAGCATAATATGCTTTGGTTACAGGCCAGCAGGGCGAGTACCAGCACATACTGAAAAAGGTGGACGTACCCGTCGTGAGCCACGATGATTGCCAGCAGCGACTACGTAGGACGCGCCTCGGGCCCTACTACCAACTTCACCCCGGCTTTGTCTGCGCTGGTGGGGAGCCTGGGAAGGATGCCTGCACGGTACGAATAAATATGATCTTTAAGCTAGACAAACTTTCTTTAAATTATGCGGCCTAAGATACCACCCAGCATAGCGATGTCTGCGACTATTCAGCACATATCATTTGCCGGCATGTTGTAGCTGTTTAGACTGCCCAACGTTTCGAGTTGTTGAGAAGGCATTCGGAAAGTTGAGAGTGACGATCTCACCAATCCGTTGGTACCATGGTGCATACGCTCATTTCTAGGTCTTAGATCGATGTCACAAGAAAAACTACCTTGACCTGATTTGAAAATACTGTCATGTGGTCGTGACAAAAACGAAGGGAGCAGACTATTGATCGAAGATGAACCTATTTGATCGAGCTGAACTTATGGCCAACAAACAAAAAGTATAGGCTTAAAGCAATACCGACTCGCACCGATAGTGGCGAACAGAGCGTCGGCCATCAATGAAATGACCAGAGGCGAAGCGTGTCGGTAATGATACACTTGCCATCGATCATTTAGCGTTATCGCTAGCGGCGATGTTGTTTCCAAAGAAATCTGAAAGATTCATGAAGTGGGCGTAATCTTAACAAAACCATCCATTACAGCCTCGAAGCTTCTCTAACAACGTAGGCGCGATTTTCGCTGAACATAGTGTAACATGGCGATAACAAACCTTGAAGAAATGTACGTGGCATTGCATCACTCTGAAGAAAGCATCGTCCCGATTCTTTAACAGCAGATGAAAGTATGAAAATCACGTAAGAAAGTACTAGCAAATAAATTACGATACAGCAATAACAACAAGAGCAACAACAAAATACACTGAGTTAATTAACGCCCATGAAACGGCTTGAGACGCGAGACGTGGACGACTTCAGTTCGCGATCAGCGTCATTAGGAGTTCGTGATGCCATCGGGATCAACCTCTGGGCCAAGCCAATATATTACCCTGTATGGTCCAGAATACCGGCGCACACGTTTTTCACGGAGTCCACGTAGGCGTATAGACATCCATACCCAAATACATTCATCAAGCTGGTATTCCACGAAGCGCCGTCGAAGATTGTAACGGCGGCTATCCGTCATCTGTTGGCTCTTGATGCGGAGGCGGGCGAGTTGTCAAGCCTCTTCGGCGCGCTGAAGGTACTCGCTCACATCGAGGTTTTCTTCGTCGGTGACGTTGGGTAACATGGCGTCGAGGGTCATTGCCGGGGTCTTTCCGTAGACCAGTTTGTACGGCGTCGTCTGCGTCGTTTCTTCAATGGTGGTGCTGTATACGAAGATCCCCTACGGAAGGATGGCATGCCAGGTCTTGTGTTCGATGTCGACGTACATGGCCAGCATGTCGGTGATGGCCTCTTTTAGGCGCTCGGTGAGGCCATTCGTCTGTGGGTGGTATGCAGTAGTACGGCGGTGGCTTTTCGGGCTGTATGCCAAAATCACCTGAGTTATCTCAGATTTAAACGCCGTACCTTTGTCGGTGATGAGAACCTCAGGGGTGCCGTAACGCAATAAGTTTTGGACAAAGAACTTGGCTACTTCTGATGCAATACTTCTGGGCAGGGCTTTTGTTTCGGCGTAGCGGGGGACGTAGTCTGTAGCTACGATGATTCACTTGTTCCTGACAGCCAACGTAGGAAACAGCCCAAGCAAGCCCATACCGTTTGCTGGAATGGTCGGATAGGTTGTTCGATGGGCTACAGAAGCCCTGCTGGCGTTGTCGGCGGTGTGTTGCGTCGCTGGCAGACTCAGCATGTCCTCCCATAATGACCGACGTCGGTGGCAAGGCGCCGCCAGTAGTATTAAAGACGATAGTCTTTTTTGGGGACCTTCGACGCAAAAATTTTCGTCCGTCTGCTGCCTGTCTGTCTGTACATTTGTCTCTTTGTCAACTCTTAACAGCATTGAGTATTTGAAACGGCCGACCCATCCGCAGCGCCCACCTATGTTGCTCAAAACTCAGCGTTCATAATTGCGCAATCGTCAGTTAAAAATAAATTATTGCGCATGTCTGGGGCACCATAACAACACGTATACATTCTGCATGAGTGCCTTTTACTAGAAAAGGCATACATAAGTAATTTTAAGGACTGTGGTGCTTATCACGCAGCACTGACCATGCAACGCTTGCATGGAAACGCTAGTGTTTCCAACGCTTTGCTAAAACGAGACGGTGGTGGCACCTACCCATCGCCTTGCGTTCTACACCTTATCACCTGTGAGACTGGCGCACACACCCGTCTCAGAACCACGTGCTTTGTTTTTGAAAAAAAAACTGCCAGATGGCGTTCATGTCTCACGTGTGACATAACTTGATGCACTCGTTCGCCTCTGCTGCAAGCTCGAGGCACTCTAACGCAGCGCTTCCAAAATACCATTCAAAGATTTCCTTGAGCAGAACATCAAACAAATGGTTTGTTCACTCTCTCCACCCGCAAGACTATCGTTTTTCGACAACATTTGCAGTATAAATGCAGATACTGTGCCAACTTTTTTTGTATTTCTGCGAGCGTGCGGGAAAAATCAAGGTGTCCATCCGCTGGGTTGACGTGAAGGGCCTGCATAATTCGGCGTCGCATTGCTGAAGGTACCACGATAAGTTAGCTGGCTCGGGTCATAGAAACGTTCTTCTTTACGAGGTCGTTTTTTAAAAAAAATGACGCCAGACCCCGCCTGAACACTTTTGGGACAACACTAGTGAGACCCTTGAAGTATTCCACTAGCCCTTCAATTTCGGGGTCGGCTTGCCGTCACTCGGCGAAGTCGTCCGCACTTATGGTTCTCAAGAAGTACTAAGCATCCTGGCCATCCTGCGGTGGAGGATCGACGGGGGCACGAGAGAGGCAGTCGGCGTTGGAGCGTTTCCTTCCGGACTAGTACAGGACGGTAATGTCGAATTCTTGAAGTCGTAGGCTCCACTGTGCGAGGCGATCTGAAGGGTCTGTCAAGTTAGCTAGCCAACAGAGGGCGTGGTAGTCGCTCACAACTATCTGCAACCAAGCCTGCAGAGGTAAAACGGGGGCTTAGGCAGGGGTGCCCCCTGTCACCTTTATTATTCATGATGTACCTACAAGGATTAGAGGCAAAATTAGAGGGAAGTGGACTGGGCTTCAACCTCTCTTTAGTCAAACAAGGAAAACTTATTGATCAGGCACTACCAGCATTAATGTACGCAGATGATATAGTGCTAATGGCCAACAACAAGGAAGATTTGCAGAGATTGATGGACATCTGCGGTAATGAGGGAGATAGGTTAGATTTTAGATTCAGTAGGGAAAAATCAGCAGTCATGATTTTCAATGACAACGAAGGTAGTGAGCTTAGAATACAGGAGGTCACGCTAGAGATAACAGATAAATACAAATATTTGGGCGTATGGATAAGCAATGGGACCGAGTATCTGAGGGAACACGAAATATACGTGACGACTAAAGGTAACAGGAATGCAGCAGTCATGAAAAATAGGGCACTGTGGAATTACAATAGGTATGAAGTTGTGAGAGGAATATGGAAAGGGGTCATGGTTCCTGGGCTGACGTTCAGCAATGCGGTCTTGTGCATGAGATCAGAAGTTCAAGCAAGATTACAAATTAAGCAACGTGGAATAGGTAGGCTTGCTTTAGGAGATCACGGGAATACACCAAATCAGGGAGTACAAGGTGATATGGGATGGATATCATTTGAGGGCAGGGAAGCTAGCAGCAAGATAAAATTTGAGAAGCGATTGAGAGAAATGGGGGAAGAGCGTTGGGCTAGGAAGGTTTTCAGCTACTTGTACATGAAGAATGTCGATACAAAATGGAGGAAGCGAACCAGGAAGTTGACTGGTAAATACTTAGAAAACAGCAGGTGGCCAAACCAAAAAGAACTATCGGTCAAGAAGAAAGTGAAGGAAACGGAGACTGACATGTGGAGAATGGGCATGATTAAGAAGTCCGCATTAGAGATCTATCGAACTTTTAAGCAGGAAATAGCCAAGGAAAGGATCTATGATAATACGCGGGGTAGTTCTCTACTGTTTGAGGCCAGGACGGGAGTACTGCGAACCAAGACATATCGAGCCAAATACGAAGGGGTCGACACAGTATGCAGTGCGTGGGGAGAGGAAGAAGAAACTGCCGAACACTTGATAATGTTCTGTAAAGGGCTTCACCCTATAGTTCAGGATGATGGCGCAGAGTTTTTCAAAGCACTGGGATTTAGGGACAGGGAGGGCAAAATAGACTTTAAGCAGGTAGACTTAACTAGAAGGAGGTTATCTGATTGGTGGCTAAAGTCAAGGCACGAGTGAAAATTAAACCCTTCACTGCGAAGTACGAATCCTCAACTTCATTATTTAAAGGAAAAAAAAGATAGATGTAATGGTTAGTTCACTAAGTATCACGGCTAGGTGGCGTTAGCCGCCGCCCGATCTAAAGGGTACGGCCACATCCATCCATCCATCCATCCACTATGAAAGGCCTGCCGTAGAAATAAGGGGGGAATAGTTACACTGCACAGATGATGGCGAGGCACTCCTTTTCTGTTGTTGAATAATTAGCCTTGACCTTGGAAAGCGATTGGCTAGCATAACTGAGAACTTCTTCCAGGCCGTTGGTCTTTCGAACAAGGATGGTGCCGAGTTCTGTGCTGCCTGCGTCGGCGTGTTCGTCAAAATGCACAAGTAGTGGCGGTGTCGGCAGGCATGGGCGTATCAGCCGGGAGGACAAAGGGGGCTCCAGCCACCCCCCCCTAGAAAGGATAAGGAAGAGGTGCTGCGCACGGTAGTTCTGACACGGTAGTTTACCGGTGAGGTCTGTTCGACAACTTTGTATGGGCCAAGATAGCGTGACTCAAGCTTCTCGCATAAGGCAGGCGTTCGCGAAGCCGTCCACAGAAGTACATCGTCGCGAGGGCGGTAGAGAACGACGTGGTGAGTGGCATCGTAACGATGTTTGCAATATTCTTGGCTAGCATTGGTGTTTACACGGGCAAGACGACGGCATTGAGCAACACGGGACAGAAACTGGTTGCAAATGAATGGTGAAGAGCTTACTGGGCCAAAAAAGAATGAAACGTCGAGTGGTGATGTCGGTTGGCGTCCGTATATGAGCAAAAATGGAGAATAGCCTGTAATTCGTTGAACTGACGTAGTATATGCATACGTGACAAACGGAAGTATGGCATCCCAATTGCGGTGGTTTGGTCGGATATACAAAGACAGCATGTCACACAGCGTGCGATGAAATCTTTCCGTTAAGCCATTGGTTTGTGGGTGATAGCTAGATGCTGTTTTATGAACTGTTTTTGATGTTTGAAGAACTTCACTGAGCGTGCTTGAAAGAAATGCCTTGCCCCGGTCGCTCAAAAGAACACGAGGGGATCCGTGACGTAGGTAAATAGCATTCAAGAAGAAAGCTGCTACTTACGAAGCAGTTCCTGAAGTGATCGAGGCCGTCTCAGCGTACCGGGTCAAGTGATAAACCGCGGTGATGATCCATCTCTTGCCATCTTACGTAGTTGGGAGGGGCCCAAAGAGGTCAATTCCGACGGCAGAGAATGGCTCTGATGGACAAGGAAGTGTTTGTAGGTTCCCAACTGGAGCAGTAGTGAGCCGCTTGCGGTACTGGCAAAGTGCGCACGAGGCAATATATTGTTAGTTTGGCATGCCAGAACTTTGTCGCAGAGTTTCCTGTCCTCCCTCATACTACGCAAGACGTCATTCTGGGACTCGATTTCTTGAAGCTATGTGGTGCTACTGTTGATTGCCGCAAAGGACAAATTACAGTAGATTCTGATATCCCAGTTTTGTTTATGGAAAACTCGCCCTCTCAAGAAAGTGCTTTTTGCGTGTCTGTGGACACAACTGTGCCGCCGTTGTCTGCAAAATGTGTCCCTGTTGCCTGTTCACCTGCAAACGAGAAAACATTTGACGCAACTGTGGAGCCCGTGCATCTCAGTTGCATAAAAAAGACAGTTTTAATACCCTACTGTACATTATCGACCCTGTCAAAATTTAGGCTTGTTGGTGCATTGTGACGACTGAAAATAGCGCTAAAAACGAGGACACAAGAGGAAGACAAACAGCACAGGCGCTAACTTAAGTTAGCGCCTGTGCTGTGTGTGCTCCTCTTGTGTCCTCGTTTTTTAGCGCTATTTTTGGTTGTACATTATCAGTTGCACAAGGGCATACTGGTTTATGGGCGATTAACTGCTCTAATGAACCTACAGTGCTGCCGAAGGGTCTGAAACTTGCAGAGATTTGTGAACACCAAGTATTCTCGCTTGCCACTCTCGCAGAAAGCAATGATTCCCCGGATATGACCCGTTGCAATAATCTGCACGTGAGGGACACCACCATTATGGCTATGATTGATAAGTCACTCCGCACCAAGGAACGTAATGAACTGGCGAGTATTCTGCGCAAACATGCCGGTATTTTTGATTTCGCTCAGCATGATTCACCATCATTCCCTGCTTCTCGTATAAAGCACCGAATCGACACGACATCTCACAGACCTCTCCGACAGAAACCATATCGTGTATCGCCTTCGGAACGCGCAGTGATCAATGAACAGGTTTGCGAGATGCTCAAGCAAAATGTAATTCAAGAATCATGTAGTCCGTGGGCCACTCCAGTAATTCTAGTGAAGAAGAAGGATGGGACATGGCAATTTTGTGTTGACTACCGCCGTCTCAACGCCATCACTAAAAAGATAAATACCCACTCCCGCGGATCGATGATGCTATCTACTGTCTATCATCGGCCTCTTACTTTTCGTCTGTGGATCTGAGGTCAGGCTACTGGCAGATTCCAATGCACGAGGAGGACAAGGAGAAAACGGAATTTGTTACAACAGATGGACTATTTGAATTCTATGTGATGCCGTTCGGACTCTGCAACGCGCCCGCAACTTTTGAGCGATTTATGGACAACATTCTGCGTGGATTGAAGTGGGAAGTGTGTATGTGTTACTTGGACGACGTTGTAATTTTCGGGCGCACCTTTTGTGAGCACAACACACGCCTTGGCCTCGTACTGGACTGCCCAAGCTAAGCACGCTTGGTGCTGAACTCAAAGAAGTGTCATTTTGGAGAGCGCCGAACACTCGTCCTTGGACACTTAGTAAACAAAGAAGGCATACGACCGGATACCGCCAAGACGGCCGCAGTGGAGGCATTTAAGCAGCCAAGCTCGGTGAAAGAACTGCGCAGCTTTTTGGGGCTTTGTTCATACTTTCGCCGATTCGTTCCTGGCTTTGCCAATATCGCATACCCGCTCACGTGTCTGCTTCAGAAAGCTGCGCAGTTTGACTGGACCCCGGAATGCAAGTCTGCTTTTTCGGAGTTGAAGTTTCTTTTGACGTCCCATCCAATTCTTCGACACTTTAATCCTCTCGCCCCCACTGAGATTCACATATACGCCAGCGGTACTAGAGTAGGTGCTGTCTTGGTTCAACGCTTGGACAATTAAGAACACGTCGTAGCGTATGCAAGTCGCTCGCTCAGCAAGTCCGAGCGTAACTACACTGTCACAGAGCAAGAATGCCTTGCAGTAGTCTTCGCAGTGCAGCGCTTCCGGTCCTACCTGTACGAACGCCCCTTTACCGTCACGACAGATCATCATTCTCTCTGCTGGTTGGTCAATCTGCGTGACCCATCTGGTTGCTGGCACGCTGGGAACTTCGTGTGCAAGAATATGACTTCACGATTTTCAATAAAAGCCGCCGACGTCACGCTGACGCCGATTGTCTTTCGCGACTACCGCTTCCAACGATGGAATGTGACGTGCACACCATCGATACCTACATTGCATCACTCGACCAAGCATTTCCCGATAACAAGACCTTTAAGGATGAGCAACAAAAGGACAGCACCATACAACAGCTTCTTGCTACCAAACCAAAATCATCGCTTATGCGCTTCTGCATCCGAGACGGGCTAGTTTACAAAAAGAACTACACCAACACCGGCTCACGATATCTTCTGATTGTTCCGAAAAGTCTTCGCGTTTATGTTTTGCAGATAATGCATGATGACTCAACATCCGGTCATCTAGGCACAGCGAAAACTCTGGCCCGTCTTCAAGAAAGATTCTACTGGCCCAAATTCCGCCAGACGACGGAACAATACGTGTCTAGCTCTAACGAGTGTCAACGTCATAAGCGCCCAACAAGTGCTCCTTTAGGGCGATTACATCCGGTGCCGCCCCCTAGAACTCCATTCAAGCAAGTCGGGATTGCCCTCCTTGGACCCTTTCCCCGGTCTTCTGATGGAAATCGCTGGATAGTCGTGTGCACCGACCATTTAACACGGTACTGCGTGACAGCTGCCATACCATCGGCAACTGCAGCCGATGTGTCTTCCTTCATGCTACGTTTTGTAATTCTTAACATGGACCTCCCAAAATCGTAATCAGTGACCGTGGCTGACAATTCACAGCAGACGTGATGGAAGAGATGCTTCGTGTCTGTGCTTCAAGGTTTCGGCACTCTACGCCATACCATCCCCAAACGAATGGTCTAACTGAACGAACGAACAGAACTTTCTCGAACATGCTGTTTATGTATGTTGCATCCAATAACAGGGACTGGGACAGTATTCTACCTTTTATCACATATGTATTCAACACTGCTCAGCATGAAACTACCGGCTACAGTCCTTTCTTTCTTCTATATTGACACGTGCGGTTCTTTTGGTTTACGAAGGAAGCCGCTATCACTTTCTGTTAAGCGCAACGCAGGCCGCGTTTATCTTGTATGCCACTCTGGAACGCGTCTCGACACGTGTATAAAAGCCGGCGCAGTGCGCCACTGGGGAGTCTTTTTTTTTCCGTCGGCCGACGACTGTTCACGCCGCTGTTGCTGTGAGTTGTGTTTGGCCCTGTTTCTCTGGGCACAAGTTCGCCCAATAAACAGTTCGCCTGACACCGCCCTGACTCCTGCGTGCTTCCTCTCAAGTGCTGCGTGTATCACAACCTCGTGACATCTGGTGGAGGTGCTTCTCGGTCCATGTACCGTACGCCCCCGTCCAGCCGTGAGCCAAGCCCAAGCCGCCAAGAGAACGACGCCGACCCGGTCGTTCGAGTGAGCCGAAGACAACAAGGACTACCGCCCGAATACCTGCCGCTCCCCGACAAGGACAAGAAAACAAAGGCTGCTACGAAGCCGGCATCCACGATGACGGAAGCAAGGTCTTCGGCAACCGTGGTCGTCAACCAGCCCAAAGAGCCGCCTACCTTCCGCGGATCGACCTACGAAGACCCGGAAAGCTGGCTTGACATTTACGAGCGCGTCGCAGCCCTCAATAAGTGGGACCCGGACGACAAGCTGCGTCATGTGTATTTTTACCTGGAAGACGCCGCAAGGACTTGGTTCGAGAACCGCGAGTCAACGCTTCGAATCTGGGACGACTTTCGCGTTGCTTTCCTGCGCACCTTTGCAAGCGTCGTGCGGAAGGAAAGAGCCGCATCACTGCTTGAAACTCGGGTGCAGCTCCCCAACTAAAAGGTAACTATCTTCACGGAGGAGATGACGCGACTTTTCCGCCACGCCGACGCCGACATGTCTGAAGACAAAAAGGTTCGCCTGCTTATGCGAAGAGTGAAGCAGGAGCTCTTCGCCGGACTGATCAGAAACCCGCCAAAGACGGTACAAGAGTTCCTCTCCGAGGATACCACCATCGAGAAGACTCTTGAAATGCGGATCAGCCAATACGATCGACGCATGTCGCCAGACGTCGCAGAAGTCCGAGGACTCTGCCCCGACGACCTGCGCGAGACCATACGCGCTGTTGTCAGCCCCAAGTCGCCTCTCTCGAAGACGTAGTCCTCGAGGAACTACAGCGCTCACTGAGCGTTCCTGAACGGCCACAGCCCCAACCGGAGGCGATGACCTACGCCGCTACTGCACGACGACCTATCGCCGCTCCTCGCCAACACCAGGACCCAACGTCTCCGCAGTTTCGTCGCCAGCCACCGCCGCCACCCCCGACGCCTTCCCGCTCGCCAGTAATCCAGCGCTCGCCGAGGAAAATTGACGTTTGGCGCACCCCGAACCACCGCCCACTATGCTACCACTACGGCGAAGCCGGGCACACCTACCGCTACTGCCAGTACCGTGAGATGGGACTGCGTGGCTTCGACGTGAACGCGCCGCGTCCGCGCCCAGGTGAGCGACCTCGCGACATCGCCGACTACATCGCCGGATCGCAGTGGCAACAACGACGACTATCCCGTTCACCTTCGCCTGGCCGCTACGTCTCCCCGGATCGCCGCCAGTACACCGGCCCTAACCGGGGCCGATCCCCAAGCCCCTACCCGGGAAACTAATGGCAGCAACCGATGGAGGTGCGGTTGCTGCACGACGCAACGCCGAAGATCCTCCTCCGCCGCCGCCGCCGCTGCCGATGACGACGAACACGACGCACGAACTTTCCCGACGTAGTCGCAGTACGCCGCCTGAGCAGAGTCTTTACGACTAAGCCTCGCCGCCGACGCGACATAGCAGCACCGGACCAAGCCGACGCAGCCGTGATCCGACGCTCCGACCTAACCGGAACGCCAGACGACGAACCACCGACCTCGACGTGATCATCGACGGCCACAGTGTCACCGCCCTAGTCGATACCGGCGCCGACTACTCTATCATCAGTGGTCTCTTCGCCGCTAAGCTCAAGAAGGTAAAGACTGCATGGGAAGGACCGGATATCCGAACAGCAGGGGGCCACCTTATAACACCGACTGGAACCTGCACGGCAAGAGTCACGATTCACAGCCAGACGTATTCTGTGAATTTTGTGGTCCTGCAGCAATGCTCGCGAGACGTCATTTTAGGCATGTATTTCCTGGACCAGCAAGGCGCAGTCATCGACCTAAGATTCAGGTCAATCACGCTGTCCACGGATAATGCAACGGCGTCAGACTGCAACGTCGCTCACAATGCCTTGAATGGGACAGAAGAGCAGGTAACCATCCCGCCACTGTCGAGCGTCATCATTTCCGTCGGCACCAAAGCGTCTACCAACTTACAAGGTGTCATCAAAGGCGACCAGCACCTGCTCCTAAACAGTCAGATGTGCGTCGCAAGAGGCATAGCCTAGCTTCATAACGGCGAAGCCAAGGTAATGGTGACGAACTTCAGCAACGAATATAGGCACTTGAATAGGGGCACGACGGTAGCACATCTAAGCGAATTTGTGGAAGCGAGCAATGCCTTCGCCCTCACCGATTCTCAGGAAGCCGCAACGTCGACAGCAGTGTCTGCGCCCGCCTTCGACGTCAATCAAAGTCTTTCCCGGCAGCAACAAAAGGAGCTCAAAGCCTTACTCCACCAATACAAGGACTGCTTCTCGTCGTCAGCGAGGCTTCGTCAGACCCCTCTCGCGAAACATCGCATCATAACCGACGAATATGCCCGTCCGCTCCATCAGAGCCCCTACCGAGTTTCTGCACGGGAACGCGAGGCCATCAAGCAACAAGTCGACGAAATGCTGCGTGACGACATCATTCAGCCGTCTACGAGTCCGTGGGCATCACCCGTGATGTTGGTGAAGAAGAAGGACGGAACCCTACGTTTTTGCGTCGATTATCGTCGCCTGAACAAGATCACGAAGAAAGACGTGTATCCCCTCCCACGGATAGACGATGCTCTGGACAGACTCTACAACGCCAAGTATTTTTCGTCGATGGATCTCAAAACCGGCTACTGGCAAATCGAAGTAGACGAGAGAGACCGAGAGAAGACTGCCTTCATAACACCAGACGGCCTATTCGAGTTTAAGGTCATGCCCTTTGGTCTTTGCTCGGTGCCTGCGACGTTCGAACGGGTTATGGACATAGTACTCGCAGGCTTGAAGTGGCAGACTTGCCTCGTCTACTTGGACGACGTAGTCGTATTTTCTTCCAACTTCGACGAGCACCTCCGGCGCCTTGAAGCTGCTCTTCGGGTAATCAAAGCCTCGGGACTTATTCTGAAGCCAGAAAAGTGCCGCTTCGCCTACGAGGAACTATTGTTCTTTGGCCACGTTATCAGCAAGTCGGGAGTGCTCCCTGATCCACAGAAAACAGCTGCGATCGCCGACTTTCCTGCACCCACCGACAAGAAAGCAGTACGCCGATTTCTTGGCCTCTGCGCTTATTACAGGCGCTTCGTGCAGAACTTTTCGCGGATCGCCCAGCCACTGACGTACCTCACGAAGGCCGACATCGACTTCAAATGGGAAGCGCCGCAAGTCGAGGCATTTCAAGAATTAAAGCGACGCCTGCAAACGCCGCCAATACTGGCGCACTTCGACGAAGAAGCTGACACCGAAATTCACACGGACGCAAGCAGCACAGGGCTCGGCGCCGTGATCGTGCAGAGGACCGACGGACCTAAAAGGGTCATCAGTTACGCTAGCCGGTCACTTTCGAAGGCAGAAGCCAATTATTCTACGACAGAAAAGGAATGCCTTGCCATCATCTGGGCTACATCAAAGTTCCACCCCTACCTGTACGGCAGGCCTTTCAAAGTCGTGAGTGACCACCACGCCTTGTGTTGGCTAGCTAACTTGAAGGATCCATCAGGGCGCCTCGCACGGTGGAGTCTCAGACTACAAGAATTTGACATCACCGTCGTCTACAAGAGCGGACGAAAGCACTCCGACGCCGACTGCTTGTCTCGCGCCTTTGTCGATCCGCCGCCCCAGGATGACCTGGACGACGACTCTTTCCTGGGACCCATAAGTACCGACGACTTCGCGGAACGCCAACGAGCTGACCCAGAGCTCAAGATCCTCATGGACTACCTGCAAGGCAAGACCGCCGACGTGCCGAAAGTATTCCGCCGAGGACTGGCTTCGTTTTTCCTGCGAAACAACGTCCTCCTGAAGAAGAACTTCTCGCCGCTCCGCACTGACCACCTCCTCGTGGTGCCTTCACCGTTACGTCCAGAGGTTCTGGAAGCATTACACGACGACCCGAAAGCCGGACATCTTGGTGTTTCCCGCACACTGTCACGAATACAAGAGAAGTACTATTGGCCTCGCCTCACTGCCGACGTCGCCCACTACGTAAAAACATGCAGAGACTGTCAGCGACGCAAGACGCCGACAACTAGGCCAGCCGGACTTCTGAAACCCGTCGAACCACCTCAACGGCCATTCCAACAAATCGGCATGGACTTACTGGGACCGTTCCCGACGTCAACTTCTGGCAACAAATGGATTGTCGTAGCGACTTACTACCTCACCCGCTATACCGAAACAAGGGCCTTGCCCAAGGGCACTGCCACCGAGGTCGCCAAGTTCTTCATTGAGAACATCGTCCTCCGCCACGGAGCCCCCGAGGTCCTCATCACCGACAGAGGTACGGCCTTTACGGCTGACCTAACGCAAGCGATCTTGAGGTACAGTCAGACAAGCCACCGCCGAACCACCGCGTACCACCCACAGACGAATGGCCTCACCGAGCGTCTAAATAAGACCATCGCCGACATGCTGGCCATGTACGTGGACGTCGAGCACAAGACGTGGGACACCATACTCCCGTATGTAACCTTCGCGTACAACACGGCCGTGCAGGAAACGACGCAGTTTGCTCCATACAAGCTCGTCTACGGACGGAGCCCAACAACGACGCTTGACGCCATGCTACCGGTCGGCACCGACGAAGAAGACCTCGACGTCGCCAGCTACCTGGATCGCGCTGAAGAAGCTCGACAGCTAGCCCGCCTGCGTATCAAGAGCCAACAGACGGTCGACAGGCGCCACTACAACCTTCGACGACACCACACCGAATACCAACCCGGCGACCTTGTCTGGGTCTGGACGCCGATACGACGACGGGGATTGTCTGAGAAGCTCCTGCGACGCTACTTTGGACCCTACAAGGTAGTCCGACGTGGTGGTGAACTGGACTATGAGGTCGTGCCCGATGGCTTAACGTCATCCCAACGACGCCGTGCACGACCCGAAGTCGTACACGTGGTGCGACTTAAACCTTATTACGCGCGCTGATTAGCTGTGACGCATTGTTAATGTAATTTATTGCATGTATTCTCTCTTATGTTCTGTCTTTAGCATCGGGACGATGCTTTTTCAGAGGGGGGTAGTGACACGTGCGGTTCTTTTGGTTTACGAAGGAAGCCGCTATCACATTCTGTTAAGCGCAACGCAGGCCGCGTTTATCTTGTATGCCACTCTGAAACGCGTTACGACGCGTGTATAAAAACCGGCGCAGTGCGCCACTGGGGAGTCTTTTTTTGCCGTCGGCCGACGACTGTTCACGCCGCTGTTGCTGTGAGTTGTGTTTGGCCCTGTTTTGCTGGGCACAAGTTCGCCCAATAAACAGTTCGCCTGACACCGCCCTGACTCCTGCGTGCTTCCTCTCAAGTGCTGCGATAAACGCGGCCTGCGTTGCGCCTAACAGAAAGTGATAGCGGCTTTCTTCGTAAACCAAAAGAACCGCACGTGTCACTATGCTCGACCACCTCGTCATACCCTGAATACCATCTTCCCGTGTTTGTACCACCATGATCCCTGCATATCCGAGATCATCTGTCGGGCAGAAAAAGCTAGACGCCTTGCTTATTTGCGCACTCTTGCTTCGCAAGATCGCTCGAAGGCACATTTTGACCGCCGACGCCGACACGTGACGTACAATCGCAGCGACCTAGTGTTGCTGTGGACACCAACTAGAAAACGCGGTTTGAACGAGAAACTGCTAGCGCACTATGCGGGACCTTATCTTGTTGTAGACCATATCAGTGATTTAGTTTACCGCATAGCGCGTCTCCATTCAAACGGCGGACGGTCTGCAAAAACTGAACTTGTCCATGTTGCACGTTTGAAGCGCTTTATTCCTCGAGAGACTGTTTGACACGCCCAGTGGGCTTCGTCTGCGCGGAGGGAAGTGTTACCACTTGTGTATTTAGGTATGTGCACTTGTGTAGTGGGGAACATGGTGGTAGCAGAAGAGGAGGACGTTCGGTCGCTGCTTCGTGTTCACTGCGGTATACCGTGGAGTCGACCGTTACGTCTGCTTCGACTAAACCCCTCGTAGACGTAACAATATTTAGCTACTGTCGTGGAAAGACCTGGCCAGAAGAGCCGACTGTAGTAGCGCTCGTACGTTTTGTAGTAACCAAAGTGTCCTGACGTCGGGTCGTCGTGGGAAGCGTGCAGAACTGCAATGCGTAGTGCGCGTGGTACGACGAGAACCAATCGGTGGCCTTCCGAGTGGAAAATGTATCGATATAGCACATCGTCCTATAATTTTATTAGCTGGAGTTGTTTCGGAACCTGGCATTTGGGGAATATGAAGTGCCGTTAAGCTGACCGATGATGTCAGTGCAATAAGAATCGGCTCACTGGTGAGTGGTGATTATTGATGGACGGGTGGGCGAAGGTAGTGAAGAAATGGATGATATCGACGAGGCGTCCTCCGTATAGCCAATTTGACAAGGGGATGTGACGTGCGCCGAAGACTGCGGCAAAGGGCACCTTACAAAGCGTCGGTATCTTGGTGTTGTCTTCCAGTCTTGTAGATAACGTCGAAGTCTTAGGATTGTAATCGGAGAATCCAGCAGCCAAGTCGTCCCGACAAGTTTTCGATTGTGGACAACCAGCAAAGAGCATGGTGGGCTGTAAAATGTCGACCATTTAGATATGGACGAAATTTTCGGATGGACCAGACAACAGCCAAGCACTCTTGTTCGGTTATCGAGTACCTCTTTTCTGCAGAGGTCAGGGTGCCGCTTGCATATGCGACAAATTTCTCGCGAAAGGCATGGTCGCGCTAGAGGAGTACAGCGCCAATTCCTTGTCCACTAGCGTCAGTGTGTAATATTGTAGGTGCCTTGTCATTGAAATAACAAAGCACCGGTGGGGATGTCAGTGCCTGCTTGAGCTCTTGAAATCAGGCTTCGCATTGATCATTCCATTCGAAGGAACCGGTACTTGTGGAGAGGAGTGGCAATAGTTGCAAAGTTGCGAATAAAGCGGCGAAATTACGATGCGAGTCCAAGGAAACTGCGTAGTTCTTTGGAACGAGAGGGTCGCGGAAAGTTGAGGACTGCAGAAATTTTGTCCGGATCGGGCTGAATGCCATCTTTACTAACGAGGTGTCCGAGAACTTTTATAGCTGTGTTGCCGAGATGGCACTTCTTTGTGTTTAGTTGAAGTCCAGCATTGAAGAGACATGTGAGCACTTGATCAAGGCGTTGCAGATGATCAGCAAAGGTGGAAGAAAACATGACGATATTATCAAGGTAGCATATACAAGTTTTCCTCTTGAGGCCACGAAGAACACTGTCGATCATCCTTTCAAATGTGGCGGGAGCATTACATAGGCCGAATGGCATTACGTTACACTCGTAAAGACCGTCCGGCGTAGAAAAGGTGGTTTTTTCTTTGTTTTCTTCGTTGATTGGTATTTTTCAATACCCGGACCGAAGGTCAAGGGTGGCAAATACCAATATTGGGCGCCTTGCTATGAGTCAAGTGCATCATCTATATGGGGCATCGGATATACATCCTTTCGGGTAATCTTTTTGAGCGCGCGGTAATCAACACAAAATTGTACCAATCCATCCTTCTTTTGTACCAAGACAACGGGTGGTGACCAAGAACTGGTAGAGGGTTGTATGATGTTTCTTTTTAGCATATCGGTCACGTTCTCCTCGATGATTTTGCGCTCGCCCAAGGAGACTCGGTAGGAACGACGGCGTACAACAGTCTGACCTTCAGTGTGGATGCGATGATACGCAACTGTGGTCTGTCCTAGTGCCGAAGCATTGGCGTCGAAGGAGGCATGGTATTTATCAAATTTAGCAACGCCTCACGTTGAGAAGCAGAAAGGTCAAGATTTATCCCGGGAGCAAAGGAGGAGGAAGTAACAGACCGGGCCTGTTGTGGCTGAGCTGTCAAGGCATCAAGAGAGCCCAAACATACCGGTTGGGTATCCACATAACACGACACTGCAGAACCTTGGGGTAGCAGGACAGGCTCCGGGGTAGGGTTCAGGCGAAGGATTATCACAGCATTGTCTTTGAACCGCACCAGGCTGGAGGGGACTACAACGCCGCGAGCTAGACAGTGGCTGGAAGGGGTGATAAGGACGTCACCATTGGCAATATTCGCAGAAGTGATGGTGATGAGAGAGCTGTGAAAAAACACAATGGTTTTTCGTCGACGCGGTCACTGCAGTGATCTGTCTCGGTCATCTCGACTACACGTTGAAGGCAAGATAATAATGCAGATGCTGATCAGAGGAAGTCCAAACCTAAAGTTAGTTCATGAGCACATGAAATTAAGACAGCGAAGGTGATG
The DNA here is from genome assembly GCF_043290135.1 of Rhipicephalus microplus. Classification (NCBI taxonomy): domain Eukaryota; kingdom Metazoa; phylum Arthropoda; class Arachnida; order Ixodida; family Ixodidae; genus Rhipicephalus; species Rhipicephalus microplus. Next base: position 13,039,874 of record NW_027464589.1, read on the forward strand.
TGATGACGAATACCATCAATGAAGACACGCGCTGTACATTGGGCCGATGGTCTAATTATTGCTCCATTAGTCCCAATCAAAGATGATCCAAGGTAGGGTGTCTTCACTTTCCGCAATCGAGAACACAAATCGGCACGCATAACTGAAATAATTGCTCCCGTGTCCACCAAAGCCAACACCCATACACCTTGCGCAGTTACCAATAGCATGTTTGACGGCCGTTCAGGAGGACTTGGGTCATTTCGCCGCAATGCAGTTTTCCCTCCAAAACTGCACTGTTTAGTTTTCCGATCGCTGGGCAGCCTGTTGAGAGACAGGCCGAAGTGGTGAAACAGAGCGTCGGTGTGGCGAAGGGGAACGTGATCGGGAGGCACGTGTATTGTTGGTCGTGTTGGAAATGCGCACAGGAGACGGGGATCGGTGGTTAGAAGGACTGTTGGCATAACGGTAGTAAGCTCGAGCACATGTGTCGTCTCGTTCAAAAGCGGCATAACCACGACGTTTACCTTGCTGCTGGCGTCGACAGCCCAGGGAAATGTGTCCTCGAATTCCCCATTAGTAGCAAAGAGGCCATGGGGCCCGCCAGGAAGAATGGTAGGTAGGGTTCAGTGGACGGGCGACTAGAGGTGCGAGATGTTCCTGATCAGGCACAGGTGGTGGTACTTAAGACGGTGAGAATTGCATTGAGGCGATCTGTGCATACCAAGCGGGTTGGGGGCAATGTGGAGAAAAGTGGGTGCTTCGAAACGCTGACATTTCATTCCTAATGATGCCACGCAGATCGCCAGAAGCGGGTTGAGCGAGAACGTTGTTAGAAGAAGGTAAACTGTAGGCTTGCAGTTCCTCACGAATTATGGCTCGAATAATAGATCGGAGCTCCATACTGTTTGTTAGGGGGTTTTCAGAGAAGTCGTGTCGCAGGCGGATTGACTGCAAGGTATCAAGCCGCTGGCATACAGAGACAACGTCGGAAACCGTCGAAGGGTTGTGCGCGACGAGGGCATTGAAAGTGGTTGGTCCGATATGCTTCAGAAGATGCCGGACACGATCACTTTCTGGCATGGTGTTGTCGACACGGCGGCAAAGTGCAAGCACATCCTCAGTATAGGAAGTGTAGGACTCACCGCTAATTCTCTCAACTTGTCATCCGTGACAACTTTGACAAGAATGTTGACTCGCTGAAATTTTTCGACTCAGGCTTTCAATATTCACCGACTGTTACTCAAAAAAAGTGCCGGTCACTGCAACCCATATACCTCTTTTGAAATGTAAACAAGTTTCCTTTTCAACATGATTCTGTGAATGGTGTTTTCGCAAACCCTGACGAAGACCGGTCAACTGGTAAAAACCATTCGTAATAAAATAAGACAACCGCTAAGTTGTGTTTTTTTTCTTCCCAAGTACGTTTGCCCCACTAGAAAAACTTCAGCAGCATATATATATATATATATATATATATATATATATATATATATATATATATATATATATATATATATATATATATATATATATATATATATATATATATTGAAGTCTTGGTTCGGAAGACCTTTATTAGGCCCGAAGAACCGGCAGCCGACAGCTGAAATGAACAAACCAAGATGATTGATGATGCTACGTGACAACAATGAGGATGCATGAGCAACACATGATAATGATGATAATGTACAGATGAAGAGGATTGGTATACTAAATGCCCACACTAATTCCCCCCATGTGAAAGCAGCCAGCCTGGCCGCGGCAAGTCAAAGGGACAAAGAACGTCACATGAAAGGCTTCATACGGGAGACGTGGATGACCTCAGTAGTTCGATAACGGTGATCTGCTGGGGCTACAAGTGGCGTCACGCGATAATTCACTGGTGAAGTTTCTTCAAGAACTGTGTACGGCCCGATAAACCGTGGCTGGAATTTGTCGCGCAAACCAGGTGTGCGAATAGGCGTCAAAAGAAGCACTTCGTCTCCAGGATGAAAGAATACAGCACGATGCAATTCATCATAAACCAGCTTTCTGTCTTGCTGTCAGGCTTCAGTGTTTATACGAGCACGTTGGCGGCTCTCAGCGAGCCGTAAAACGTATTCCTCTGAAGAGGATGGAGATGAATCCGCATGACTGGTAAAGAAAGAGACGTCCAGGAAAGAAATAGGGGAGCGTCCATAAACTAAGTAAAATGGTGAGTAGCCGGTTGTCCGTTGAATAGCCGTATTGTAGGCGAAAGTGACGAATGGTAGAACTACATCCCAGTTCTTGTGGTCTGGTTGAATGCAGGCGGCGATCATGTCAGCAAGAGTGCGTTGGAATCACTCAGTGAGGCCGTTAGTTTGCGGATGATAACTAGAGGCAGTCCTGTGAGTTGTGCCAGAGGCGCGAAGAAGTTCGTTCACTAGTTGTGAAAGGAAAGCCCTTCCACGGTCACTGAGCAATACACGTGGAGCACCATGACGCAGTATAATGTCTCGGAGGATGAAATCGGCAATTTCAGAAGCTGAACCGGTAGTGACGGATGCCGTCTCGGCGTAGCGCGTCAAATGGTCAACAGCTGTTACTATCCATCGGTTTCCAGAAGCACTGACTGGAAGGGGGCCATAAAGATCGATGCCTACAACTTCGAATGGTGTGGCTGGGCACGGAAGAGGTTGTAGTGTACCGGCTGGAGCAGATGTGGGTAGTTTTCTACATTGGCAGGCAGTGCAGGACCCTACGTACCGAGCTACACTAGTGGTAATACCTGGCCAATAAAACCGACCTCGAAGGCGATCGTAGGTTTTGTGGTAACCAAGGTGACTAGCCGTCGGATGATCATGAAGTGCTCTGAGGACTTCGGACCGAAGCAATCGGGGTAGAACGGGAACCCAGCGCTGACCGCCAGGATGGTAAATTTTGCGGTACAGCACTGAGTTGTCCAGCTTAAACTGCGAGAGTTGGTGATGGAGCCTCGCATTAGGTGGACGGGAACTGCCAGTGAGGTAGCTCATAATACGTCGACAGTATGGGTCAGCCAGCTGTCGAGAAGAAAAATCGTGCGGGTCGTCCGAAGGCAGCTGGTCCATAGAGGCGAGAGAGGAAACCGCCGTAGACGCAGACTCCGAGGGTGTGTTGTGCAAAGTGATTGCGGAAGCGTTGAGGGGAGCCACTGGTAGTGGGCAGCAAGAAAGAGCATCGGCGTCGCTATGCTTTCTGCCACGCTTGTATACGATGTCAAAATCATACTCTTGTAGGCGTAGAATCCAGCGGCCGAGGTCCCGACAAGTTCTTGAGTGTCGAAAGCCAACATAAAGCGTGGTGGTCGGTCACAATGGTGAAATGGTGGCCGTGAAGATAGGGACAAAATTTCTGCACTTACCAAACGAAGGCGAGGCACTCCTTCTCGGTGATCGTGTAGTTCCTCTCGGCCTCGGAGAGGACGCGGCTGCCGTACGCAACGACTCGCTCTCGCGAAGAGTTGTAGCGCTGGAGGAGGACAGCTCCTAAACCGTGGCCGCTAGCGTCTGTATGGAGGAAGGTCGGTGCACTATCGGGAAAATGAGAAAGTACAGGATAGGTCGTGAGGGCACTCTTCAAACTGTCAAAAGCTGATTTACATTCCTGAGACCACTGAAAGGGCGTACCAGAAGCAAGTAGCTTATGGAGTGGTGCGGCTATGGAGGCAAAGTTTTGTATGAATCACCGAAAGTAAGAGGCGAGACCAAGAAAACTTCGCAAATCTTTCGGCTTGTCAGGGCGAGAGAAGCGAAGCACCGCAGCAGTTTTCTCAAGGTCTGGACGAATTCCGTACTTGCTCACAACATGACCGAGGACCTAAATAGATCTGCTGGTGAAATGGCACTTGGTGTTAATTTGAAGACCAGCGCCCGCAAGGCAAGTCAGGACCTCGTCCAAGCGTTGCAGATGTTGAGGAAACGTCGATGACAAGTCAACAATGTCATCTAGGTAACATAGGCAAGTCTTCCATTTCAGGCCACGCAGCATGGTGTCGATCAAGCACTCAAAAGTTGCGGGCGCATTGCATAGACCAAACGGCATAACACTGAATTCGTATAAGCCATCCGGGGTTGCAAACGCAGTTTTTTCTTTGTCATCTTCGTGCATAGGGATTTGCCAATAGCCGGAACGCAAGTCGAGGCTTGAAAAGAATTCGGCACCTTGTAAGGTATCGAGGGCGTCGTCGATACGTGGCATGGGGTATACGTCCTTCCTAGTGATCTTATTGAGTGCTCGGTAATCGACGCAAAATCGTACAGAACAGTCTTTTTTACGCACCAGAACCACTGGAGAAGACCAAGGACTGGTTGAGGGTCGGATTATCTCCCGTTGGAGCATATCGTCTACGTTTCCCTCAATGATTTTTCGTTCGGCTAGGGAGACGCGGTCGGACGACGATGCATAATGGATGTTCTGTCGGTCTGAATACGATGTGCTGTAGCAGTTGTCTGACCCAGGCTGGATGAATGAACGTCAAAAGAGTTTGCATGCTTTTGCAACAAATCAAGCAGCTGCTGCTTCTGCGAGTCTGTCAAGTCCTTGTTGATGGCTGCTGTAAAGGCCGAGGAAGCAGCATGATCTCCAGGATGGCCTTTAGAGGAGGCAGGGGTAAGAGGTACGACGCACACAGGCTCCAGATCGGCAACGCAGGCGACAGTAGTGCCCCGCGGCAGTAAAATTTTATCTGGTGTGGTGTTCGTAGCAGCGAGGACAGCTGATCCATTGTTGAAGCGAGCCACACCTGAAGCGAGAGCTATGCCTTTATTAAGGCAACGGGGCATTGGAGTGACCAAATTGTCACCAGAGTCGACGTCGTTGGACAAAACTGTGACTAATTGATGTTCATATGGGGGTAACTCGATGTCTACAGCAGCGATGAGTCGAAGTGGCCTGTAGGTTTCGTCACTAAGCAAGTGGTCTGTGTCAGTGAGATGGACGACACGTTGTGCATAACAAATAGCCGCGGAAGCAGATGAGAGAAAGTCCCAGCCTAAACTGAGTTCGTGGGAGCACGGGGATAGCACAGCGAATTGTATATGATGAAGAATGTCGTTCATTAGCACACGGGCCGTACAGAGAGCGGAAGGGCGAATCATTGTTCCCTGGGCTGTAACCAGTGTTGGTTCATCATAAGGCGTCGTGACTTTTCAAAGACGGGTAGACAAATCAGTACGAATAATAGAAAACCCAGCCCCAGTGTCCACCAAAGCCTGAACATCCACTCCCTCAGCTGAGACTGCAATCATATTGTAAGGGCGCGCTGGAGGAATTAAAGTACTGTGTTGGAATGCAGTTTGTCCTCCAAAAACTGCATCGCTTAGTTTTCCAAACGCCGATCAGAAGCGAGGGAAGCACGCTGAAGAGGAGAAGAGGAGCGACGGTAGGGCAATGGTGAACGGCGTGGGGTTGATCGATGACTACTGCGCAGTTCACCAGATGCTGGCGGAGATGGAGACCGACGCGGCGGTGACGAATAACGACGGCCCTAGTACAAGGCTCCTGCGGTATAGTCTCGTTCGCGTATGTCGTACCCTCGGCGCTCATCTTGCTGGCGCTTGCGGCAAAAGCGTGAAATGCGACCACGATAGCCGCAATAATAGCACGTAGGGCGAGTCGATCGATAAGGAGGGTACTTGTGTTAGACGCACCGGGAGAGAGAGCAGTGAGAGGGACAGATGATGGCTCAGGTGGTGGTGATGGAAAGCTCCTGGGAAAGCTTCTGGGAAGTGCGGCAGCAACCGACGCGTACGTTGGTGGCGGCGACGTCGACCTGACGGTGCCTGATGGTGCGGCGACGGCATGCGAGAACGATGGGAGAGTACGAGCGACAGTGGGCTGCAGGTGGGCCATGTGGGTCATGGACGTGAGCTCCTCTCTGATGACATCCCGCAATGAAGTTGAAGACTGAATAGGACACACTGAAGGTAGTGTGAATACCAATGATTTTAATTCTTCGCGTATAATCACCCTTATTGTGTCTCGTAGGTTTGGATCCGCCGTAATACGGGCCGCGTCACTGTCTGGTTGTAGGCGCATAGACTCATGTTCTTCGAGGCGATGACAGGTTGTCGCAACGTCAGCAACGGTAGCCGGATTCTGGATTGCAAGGGCATTGAATGCGACCGGTGCAATCCCCTTAAGAAGCTGGCGTACCTTGTCTGACTCTGTCATTGGGGTTTCAACCCGGCGGCAAAGTGAAAGGACATCCTCGATGTAGGATGTATACGATTCTCCAATGTGCTGTTTCCGAGCCGCGAGAGCTTTCTTTGCGAGAGCTGAACGAACAGCCGGTGTGCCAAAAACATGGCGAAGCTGATCTTTGAAGGCTGACCAGTCGGGGATGTCGACGAAGTGGTTGAGGCACCACGTCTTCGCGACACCCGTGAGGTAGAATGACACGTAATCGAGTTTGTAGGTATTATCCCACCGGTTAGCAGCGCCGACACGTTCGAAATCGTCCAGCCATTCCTCCACATCTTCCCCGCGCATACCAGCGAAGGGGTGGGGCTCGCGTTGGAGGCTGTTAATGACGTGAAAAGGTGCGGCACGCGGTGGCGGAGTGGGAACGACTGCAGCACCGCCCTCTTCTTGGTGCGACATATTTCCGGACACCTGGCCCAATCGGCGACCTGAACGTAGCTCCAGGAGGTAGAGTGGTCGAGAGGATGACGGGGAACTAACAGCACGCTCCATCAAGTATGAAGTCTTGGTTTGGAAAACCTTTATTAGGCCCGAGGAACCGGCAGCCGACAGCTGAGATGAACAAACCAAGATGATGATGCCACGTGACAATGATGAGGATGCATGAGCAGCACATGATAATGATGAGAATGTACGGATGAAGAGGATTGGTATACTAAATGCCCACAATATATATATATATATATATATATATATATATATATATATATATATATATATATATATATATATATATATATATATAAACCACTTTCTTTAGGCACGCCGTCCCGGACCCTCCCGGCACCGCGGCGACAATCTTGGGTGGCCCGACACACGCCAAGAACTGAACAGCACGTGATATGAACCGTAGGTGGATGTAGACGGACAGTTGGCTTCGTTCTCAGTGTGGACAGTGGTTCTTCCTCTTTTTTACTTTCTTTCTTTTCTTTCTTTTTTCGTCTTTTTTCTCTCTTTTTTTTCTTCTTCCAGTTCCCTCTCACTCTCGCAAACGTCTTTCAAGGCGAGAGGGACGCGGCAGCAAGGAAGTTCATGTCAGTATAACTCATCCCCTGATGAAGGGAGGTCCCCTCCCGAAACTGTTGGGAAATAAATATATTTATCCTTGTTGACAACGCTCCCGTTGTGCCATATCCCATACCTATATATATATATATATATATATATATACATATATATATATATATATATATATATATATATATATATATATATATATATATATATATATATATATATATATATATATATTACTCGTTTAATATATATATTAAACGAGTAATATATATATTACTCGTTTCATTTTTTCATCTGTACATACTCATCATCACAACTCCTGTTTAGGTTGTGGGGCACATACCCGAGACAGTAAAGAAGAGCCTTGAGGATACTGGACGCCATCTTACAAGTGGTGGAGAGTGCTGCCCGATTCCTGCGTTCTCTCGCGCTCTCGGACAACCCCAGCGTCTTCCAGAACACAGCCCTGGAGCTCCGTTCAGGCCGCCGCTTAAACGACCTGGGCTCGGTAATGTCGCAAGCCGACCAACCCAGCGCACCAGCTGCACCGCCACTCCCACCGCCAAGAAACCCTTTTCACCTCGTCACCAGCTCTCAAAAGGGTCCTCTGCTGTTTGAAGGGCTTCTGGGTGATAACGTGGAAGACTGGCTCGAGGAGTATGACCACGTGAGTGCCATAAACAACTTGGATAAGCCTGCGAAACGCACCCACGTTGCATTCTACTTGAGCGGCATCGCAACAAAATGGTTTTTAAACCACGCAACAGATTTTTGACGTGGCCTGCCTGTACGCGCCAGCTTCACCAGATTTTCGCCAACCAATCGGTACACTCTGATATCGCAAAGAAAAGGCTTGGTGCACGTGTTCAACGCCACGGCGAGTCTTACACTTCTTACATTGAAGAAGTTCTCGCCCTTTGCCGCCGCATCGACAACCATATGGCGGAAAACGACCGTGTGCGCCACCTGCTGAAAGGCATTGCGACTTTCGCTTTTAATGCGCATTTGGTGCAGAATCCCAAGATCGTAGCTTATGTTGAAGCTACGTGTCAGCGCCTCTAGGCGCTTCAAACCACTAGGGTGCAACGTGATATGCCTGATCTCAGCTCGAGTCATGACACAACTGAGCTGCGTGCATTGATGCGCTCTATCATCCGCGAGGAACTTCATGCACAGGCTTCACCTCGCCACCTTGACATTCGCACGACGCCACCTGCTACTTGTTTACGCGACGTCGTGAGGGAGGAACTGGCCTTGATCAAAGGCACATCAGTTCCGAGCTCACAACCCGTGCCCATGCCAAGTTATGCTCACGTTGCTGCAACGACGCCTGCGCCCCACCAGAGCTTGTCCCCGATGACTGTCACACCTGTTCCGAGTTCATATCCTGTGGCCATGCCCACTTATGTTCAGGTTGCTGCTATGACACCTGCAACCCAGCACAGCCCAATGCAGCTACCAGCGCCCGAGGTTCATGGTTCGGTCAACTCACTTGCTCCGCGACCATCTTCCCAGCCTTACAACAACTGGCGCAATACACGACCGACTTGCTTTTATTGCGGCATCCGTGGTCATATTTCAAGGTTTTGCCGAAGCCGTCAACAAGACGAAAGACTAAGCTACGGTGACTATGAATGGGACGACTTCTACCCAACTGGACCACCCTTTAGCCGACTGTATCAGAAAAGCACACGCCGGTCGCGGTCTCCGCAGAACTTTGCCTCAGTTGGCAGTTCCCGTTTCTCATGTCGTCGCTCACCTTCACCGATGCGGCGTTCCTCCTCTCCCCTACAACCTTCTACTTCGATTCCCGACCACCAACTGGAAAACTAAACAGTGCAGCTTCGGGAGAGAAAGCTGCATTTTTCGAACTGCGTCAAACTCCTCCGGACCACCCGTCAAACGTTTTATTGGTGTATGTTTCAGTTCAGTTTCAGTTTATTATTCATTTCAAAAAAGTAGTACAGTAATATTAATATACAGACGAGGGTCGCAAAGGTAAAAACTGTAACGGGACCCTCGACGAGGGTCCCACAGTTAAAAACTGTAACGGGACCCTCGATGCATTATAACAATCAATAAATCAGATCAAGTTAACAAGCAACGAGTGAATAGAAATCAATTATACAATATAGAGTGATAAGTAATTATTATAGGCTAAGTGACACATCAGGCAACAAAAATCAAGGCAAATAAGGAAAGAAAAAAGAAAGAACGGAAAAAAAACACAAAGAAAGACACAAAAAAACATCTCGTTCAGTGGCGGACATTGTCAATCGAAATGCAATGATCTGAATGGCATAACCAAAAACGCAAAGCCCCCGAAAAGCCCATATACAGGCAGCTAATAATTTAACAGAAAACTTTTAAGCGACTTTTTGAATGATGACAATGTGGGTATCGTTTTAACAGAAAGAGGCATGTTATTCGAAAAAGTAATGGCCGCAAAGGCAGTGGTCATTTTTCCATAATTTGTGCGCGACGCGGGTAGCAAAAAGTTAAGGTTCATCGCAAATCTGGTTACATTGTTGTTTTGTAAGAAAACTGTATCAATGAACTCAAACGGTAGCAGTGCATTGCGCAATTGAAACAGAAGAACGGCTATGCTATAAAAAAATAACTAACGAACAGGTAGGATTTCTTTGTCTTGGAGTAGATGGTCTGCACTGGAGTATCGTGAGCTACTAGTGATAATGCGGATCGCCTGATTTTGTATGTTCTGAATGGGTGATAGATGACAGTCATACGTGTTTCCCCAAGCAGCGATACCATACATGATATGGGAAGGTATACAGACCAAGGCACTAGTAGACACAGGCGCATCATTTTCCATAATTCGTGCAGACACTTTTGCCCACTTGAAAAAAGTTTGGACGCCATACGATGGCCCTCCCCTTCGTTGCGCAGATGAAGTCCCTATTCCGCCTTCATGTGTTTGTATAGTCCGCGTTCTCATTGATGGCATCCTTCACCACATTCAGTTTCTTGTACTTCCTTTTTGCACTCACACAGTAATTTTAGGATGGGACTTCCTTTCTTCGGCATCAGCTTTCATATCGTGTCGTCAGCGAGTAATTCATATGTCAGCTACTGAGAGTTCATCTGATGTCGATCCATACGGCTTTCGTTTCGTTGCTCCTGTGGATTGTTTCATTTCGCTAGGCGATAAAAGAATTTTCATGATCGCTTCGGATACTATAGTTAACGGTGACGTGTTCCTTGCTCCATTAGTTCGCTCCAAATCTGCGGGGCTTACCATTGCACCCGGCCTTGTGGGGTTTAACATGGTAAGGCATTGTTTACCACCTTGAGCCCAATTTCTTCACCAGTGATGCTGCCCAAGGGCACTGCTGTGAGCTGCTTCGCTGACAGCGAGCCTTTTTCGCTCGTTCCTCTTCACACAGAATCACCACCTTTGTCTGCTACAACCAATATCGAGGCAACCACTGCTGCTTTGAATGCTACCATAAGTCCTCACCTCACTGTCGAGCAAAAGAGAGACCTCTTAGTTCTTCTCCAAAAGCACAGATTTTCGTTCGACGTACATTCCAAAGTTTTGGGCCGCACCTCTGTTGCAGAGCACAGCAGCGAAACTGAAGGCAGCTCCATTGTGCGCCGCCGCCCATACCAGCTGTCCTCGGCGGAACAGCAAATAATTGAGGAAAACGTCGCCGACATACTCATATGGGATATTATTCGACCTTCATCCAGCTCTTGGTCGTCTCCTGTGGTGTTAGTCTGGAAAAAAATGGCTCTGTCCGCTTTCGTGTTGATTACAGAGCGCTCAATAAGATAACGAAAAAGATGTGTATCCGTTGTCACGCTTAGATGATGCCCTGGACTTCCTACAAGGCGCAGATTATTTCTCCAGCCGTGACCTTCGATCCGGGTATTGGCAAAGTCAATGTGCAAAGCAAACAAGGAGAAAACAGCGTTTGCAACGCCTGACGGGCTTTACAAGTTCAACGTCAAGCCTTTTGGCTTATGCAACGTTCAAGGAACATTCGAGCGCTATAGATACTGTCTTACGTGCTCTCAAGTCGAAAACCAGCTTGTGCAATTTGGACGACATCGTAATTTTTTCTTCTACTTTTCCTCGGCACCTTAAGCGTTTAGACAAAGTTCTTACATGTATTTCGAACACTGGGCTTCAGCCTAATACAGAGAAGTGCCACTTCGCCAGCAGGAGCATCAAAGTATTGGGTCGCCTTGCCAGCAAAGATGGCGTTCAACCCGACCCTGACAAGGTTGCTGCTGTAATTAATTTTGCACGTCCGGGCAATCAAAAACAATTGTGAAGCTTCGTGGGCCTGGCGCCTTACTTCTGCCGATTTATCAGTCACTTTGCTGCCATTGCGGGGCCGTTACACAAGCTTCTGACACCAGGAACGCCCTTCAGTTGGACTGAGGAGTGCGAGTGTGCTTTCCAAGCCCTTAAACGTGCTTTGACATCCGACCCCAGCCTCCGTCACTTCAATGAATGTGCACCCTCTTTCCTTCACACAGATGCCAGCAGCCACGGAATCGGTGCCGTCCTCCTCCAGCGCGACGACACTTCACATGAGCGATTAGTTGCGTACGCCAGCCGCGCACTAACACCTTCCGAGCAGAACTACTCGATAACAGAGCAGGAATGTCTTGCTGTCGTTTAGGCCATCCAGAAGTTTCGACCATATCTGTATGGACGCCACTTCACTGTCATTACCGACCATCATACCCTCTGCTGGTTGTCCTCACTGAAGAATTTGTCTGGGCAGCTCGGTCGCTGGATACTCCGTTTGCAAGAGTACACTTTTGACGTTCTCTACAGGTCTGGCAAACAGCATCAGTATGCCAACGCTCTCTCTTGCTGCCCTCTGCCACTTTCATCTCCAACCACGCATCCTCGATGCCCCTCAGGTGATCATGCGGCTTCATCTGCACTCACGTTATCACTCCGGGCAGTTGCTGGGTCACTATCTTTAAACAGCAGTGCTCAGTTTGCCGCGTGCCAACGTGACGACCCATACTGTAACCGCATCATCGGGTACTTGAATGACTCGCCTTCTCCTCCTAATGCCAGACAACGTCGTCAGATACGGCAGTTCAAGCTAGACAACAATGTCCTGCAGCGCTATACTTACAATGCGGATGGGCAGTGGTGGGAGCCAGTACTTCCCCGTTCACTGCGAAAACACGTTCTCGAAGCACTCCACGATGACCCATCAGCTGGACACTTGGGATTTCATAAACCTACAACCGCGTTAGGAGCCGTTTCTTCTGGCCGGGTCTTTTTACCTTTGTGGCTAATTATGTTGCTTCTTGTGCACTTTGTCAACGCCGGAAACGACCCGCTTCTGCTCCTGCTGGATTATTACAATCCTTTCCATGTCCGTGTACACCTTTTGTCGTTGTCGAAATAGACCTATTCGGACCACTTCCCGTAATGCCAGCGGCCTACCGCTGGATCGTCACAGCCATCGACCACCTCACACAATACGCGGAGACCGCTCCTCTACGCACTAGCTCCTCCTCAGTCGTCGCCGCCTTCTTTTTAGAAGCCATTGTGTTGCGTCATGGTGCACCTCGCACGTTGTTGAGTGACCGGGGCAAGGTCTTCATGTCGACAATTCTTGATCAAATTCTAAAAAACTTGTGGCACAGTTCATAAGACCACATCCTCTTACCACCCGCAGACAAGTGGCCTGACAGAGCGATTCCACCGGTCTCTAATCGACATGATATCCATGTACATCGGATCGAACCACGATAACTGGGACAAAATCTTGCCGTTCGTAACGTTTTCACACAACACCGCTGTTTAACAAACCACCGCGTATTCACTTTTCTTCCTAGTCTATGGTCGTGCACCGACATTCACTATTGACGCCTCTTTTTTCAATGTAACGACAAAAACGTCCATGACTACGCCAGAAAATTTCGTCTCCAGGCTCGCCGACGCACGGCAACGTGGCCAACTCAACACAGAGGCCAGTCAACTAGACCGCAAGCAACGCTATGACAGCTTTCGTCGAGACGTCACCTTCCGTCCTGGAGATGAAGTACTATTTTGGATGCCTGTTCGTACACCCGGATTGTATGAAAAGTTCAAGTCACGCTTTTCCGGACCTTAGGTTGTTAGTGAACGAACATCTTCAGTCAATTACCTTGTCACTCCCGTCGAGGGTTCCTCGGACCGTCGTTACCGTGCATCCGAAATAGTTCACGTTTGATGCCTTAAACCCTTTGTTCGCCGTACCTTTCCCGTCTAAGTCTCGGCCGGGCCGGCTGCTAGAGTGCGCGGGGAAAATAAGTGGGAGCATCATTACTCGTTCCATCTTTTTATCTGTACATACTCATCATCACCACTCCAATTTAGGTTGTGGGGCACATACTCGAGACAATAAAGAACGAAAGAAGGATCTTAAGGGTACTGGACTGCATCTTTCAATATATTTTTTATTTATTTATTTATTTATTGGTACTGCAATCCCCTGGAGGGATTTTAGCAGATGGGTACAAAAGACGTAAACATCAGCATATAACACCAGGCAAACAGATAGAATAGCCTATCACATTTCACATAGTAGGCAGCCATATTGCACAAAGCAAACAAATAACTATCACTTGCGTTTTACAACGTAAACAAACGTAACAAAATTTTATCGATGACACATCACTCTCACTTTAAGAAAAAAAAGCAGAACTAGCACACAAGTAAAATTATTTTCTCTGTTGTTCCAGACCAGCGGCAAAGGATGTTAAAGATTGTGTTGTGACTTGATGGTTATTTAAACTATTCCAATCCTGCACAGTTCTGGGGAAAAAAGAATATTTGAAGCAGTTATTGCGGGTACGGAAGGGAGTTATTGTACGATCAAGGCGTTGTCTGGTGGCGTAACCTGAAGAAAATGAAATAATTTTTCGAATATCTATCTTGTAATGCCCAATATATATTTCATATTGCTACCTGTAGGCTGCCACAAACCATAGTGCGAATGCGCGTGTGCGCCCGACGAAGAAGATGAGGCTCGCTGGCTGCTCGAGCTCGGAGCCAGACTGGCCAGTGCTGCAACCGCTCTTGCCAATATATTTTTCGAATATATTCGCAATACTTTGTCTCGTTACTCACGTAACATATTTGGTGGAGGTGGAACGATCCCCGTCCTCACCACGCAGCTCCGCAGTGGCCGCATCCTCCAGCTTCCCGCCATGGCTTCCAGTGACAACGCGTCCGCTTCATCATCTGCGGCTTCTCCGACAACCTTTGTCGCCGTCCAAACACCACGTGATCCCGGGACATTTTCTGCGCAACCTGGCCTCGACGTCGACAAATGGCTTCGCCTTTATGAACGGGTCAGTCAAACTCACCGTTGGGACCCTACCATGATGCTCGCTAATGTTCTCTTCTACTTGGACGGAACCCCGCGTGTCTGGTACGAGACAAATGAGTCCGAACTCACCAGCTGGGACACGTTCAAGGAGAAGCTACGTGACATCTTTGGGGACCCGACCGGTCGCCACGCAGCTGCACGACAGGAGCTGGCTACCCGTGTCCAGTCGCCAACTGAATCGTATCTGTCATACATCCAAGAAGTTCTCGCTCTTTGCCGAAAAGTGGACGAGGCGATGTCTGAGGCTGAAAAGGTTGGACACGTTTTGAAGGGGATCGCGGACGACGCCTTCAATTTGCTGGTGTACACTAACGTCTCGACCATCGACCGTGTAATTCAAGAATGCCGCCGTTTCGAAACAGCAAAAAGCCGTCGGGTGCGCCCTCCTTTTTCTCGGTTGCCAAACACGGCGGCTACGTCCACCTGCTCCGATTCTACCGTCACACCGCCCTTTGAGCAGAGTGTAACGCGTATCGTTCGACGGGAACTTGAAGCAGCAAGTCCAGCGCCGCTTCAGCCCACTTCCTTCGAACATACGATACCGACAACCCCCGCGATCTCCGTTATTCAGGCGGTCGTACGACAAGAATTCGCCAACCGCGGGTTCCCTGATGCTTGCCCCATCTCTTGCCCCTCCTCCAGACCAATTCCCATTAATGCACCTCGACGTGACCCATTTGTTGCTCCACGATCTCGCAACCCGGCGGAATGGCGAACTCCTGACGACAAACCGATCTGCTTCCGGTGCCACCGCGTTGGACATGTCTCCCGCTACTGCCGTGCCTCCTGGACGCCGCCACATAGGAGCCAGTTTTTCGCACCTTATAGCCCATATGAAGATCTTCGCCGGTATTCGTCCAGCCGTACCGCCCCTGCTTTCGACACGTCTAACAGCCGCCTTCCTGCTCGTTCTCCGTCCCCTCAACGCCGTCGTTCCCCGTCGCCCCAGCCACGCCGCCATCACTCGCCGCCTAACTTTTCATCGTACCCGACGGAAAACTAGACAGTGCAGCCCCTGGAGGTAGTGCTGCATCATCCCTGTCTGAACCAAACCCTCCATTGACGCTCCATACGAACAAAAATCTTGTCGATGTACACGTGGACGGTATTTCTCTGTCGGCACTAGTCGATACTGGCGCTCATGTGTCCATAATCAGCGTTCATCTTTGTCGCCGCTTAAGAAAAGTACTCACGCCCCCTGCTACCGAAGCTGTACGTGTGGCCGATGGCGGCACTGTTCCTGTCATTGGCATGTGTACGGCTCGCATACGCATCGCCGACCGTTACATCCCTGTTCTATTCACGGTGCTCCAGAACTGTCCTCATGACCTCATCTTAGGGATGGACTTCCTGTCGACCCATTCTGCTCTGATCGACTGTTCCGCTGGTACTCTTTGCTTAGACCTTCCTCTTCAGCCGGATATTCACCCTGAACCTCAACACGGCCTTTCTGCCACAGACTTCCTCCGCTTACCGCCTAAAGCCCTCACATTCACCGAATTCGCCACGACCTCACCCGTATTGGATGGGAATTACATCGTCACACCGATTCCTGATGTCCTACTGGCACGTGACGTCACCGTCCCTCACTGCATCGTAACTGTAGCCTCCAACCGGACCCGTCTACCCGTCATAAATTTCGGCTTCACAAAGCAAGTCCTCCCTGAAGGCATCCTAATTGCCACGTTGCGGTCCTTAGCCGATGATCACGTCACCACTTTCGCAGCCGACGCATGCCCCAATTTTCCTTGTCGCCCACTCGATGCCACATGCCTCGACATGTCAATACGTCCCATGATCGACCCTGACCTTCCCCCAGCGCAATCAGCCGCTCTCGCACGCCTTCTAGCTTCCTACCGTGACATCTTCGACCTTGACGACCGCCCACTCGGCCAAACTTCTCTTGTAAAGCACCGCATCAACACCGGTGATGCTGCTCCCATTCACCGTCGACCGTATCGCGTGTCCGCGTCGGAGCGCCAGATTATTCAAGCTGAAGTGAATAAGATGTTAACTAAAGGCATTATTGAGCCCTCATCAAGCCCATGGGCGTCACCCGTCGTCCTGGTTAAAAAGAAGGACAACACATGGCGTTTTTGCATCGATTACCGGCATCTAAATCGAATCACCAAAAAGGACGTGTATCCTTTACCACGTATTGATGACGCCCTCGATTGTCTCCACGGCGCACGCTACTTTTCATCCATCGACCTTCGTTCTGGTTATTGGCAGATTGCCGTAGACGAGAAAGACCAAGAAAAGACCGCCTTCATCACTCCAGATGGCCTATACCAATTCAAGGTTATGCCCTTCGGCCTATGCAATGCCCCCGCCACGTTCGAACGTATGATGGACTCTCTGCTACACGGGTTCAAATGGTCAACATGCCTGTGTTACCTAGACGACGTCCTCGTATTTGCACCTACGTTTGAGACCCACCTTGAGCGTCTGTCGGCCATTCTCGACGTCTTCCGCAAAGCTGGCCTCCAGTTGAACTCCTCGAAGTGTCACTTCGGCCGCCGACAGATTACCGTGCTGGGCCACCTTGTCGATGCTTCTGGTGTGAGACCGGACCCTGAGAAAATTCGTGCCGTCACGAATTTCCCAGTACCCCAATCCGCCAAAGATGTCCGGAGCTTTGTGGGACTTTGCTCCTACTTTAGGCGGTTCGTGAAAGATTTTGCGGCAATCGCCCAACCACTTACCGATCTTTTGAAGAAAGGCGTTCCATTTTCGTGGGGGTCCACTCAAGCTGCCGCCTTCTCTCACCTCATAACACTTTTGACGACGCCCCCTATCCTCGCCCACTTTGACCCATCTGCCCGAACTGAGGTCCGAACTGATGCCAGTGGTCACGGTATCGGAGCCGTTCTCGCCCAATGCCAACAGGGACACGACCGCGTTATCGCGTATGCTAGCCGCCTCCTTACACCTGCAGAGCGTAACTATTCGATCACAGAGCGAGAATGCCTTGCTCTTGTCTGGGCGGTCTCAAAATTCCGTCCATATTTATATGGCACTCACTTTTCCGTCGTCACCGACCACCACGCGCTCTGCTGGCTTTCATCCTTAAGAGATCCTACAGGTCGACTTGGTCGCTGGGCTCTGCGACTGCAAGAATACACCTTTTCTGTGATATACAAGTCTGGACGCCTGCACCAGGACGCCGATTGCCTTTCTCGCTATCCAGTTGACCCATCGGCCACCATACCTGACAACGACGCCTGCGTGTGCTCCGTTTCTCAACTGAACCACATAGCCGACGAGCAACGCCGTGATGCAGCCCTACGAGCTATCATTGAGCGCCTCGACTCCTCCCCATCGAACCGATCCTATCGCTCGTTCGTACTCCAGAATGGCACATTATACCGGCATAACTTCCATCCAGACGGCCCATCTCTGCTGCTTGCCATACCCAAACACCTCCGCTTGGCTGTACTCCACGAACTTCATGACGTTCCTACTGCCGGTCACCTGGGTGTGTCCCGCACATACGACCGGATTCGCCGTCGCTTCTATTGGCCAGGTCTGGCACGGTCCGTCAGAAGATACGTCGCGGCGTGTGAGGAATGTCAGCGCCGCAAAACACCATCGACGCTTCCGGCTGGGCGCCTTCAACCACTCGATATTTCTACTGAACCTTTCTTTCGCGTCGGCTTGGACTTACTCGGCCCTTTTCCTCTGTCTTCTGCTGGCAACAGGTGGATAGCTGTGGCCACAGACTACGCCACACGCTACGCAATCACACGCGCCCTTCCAACAAGTTGCGCCACTGACGTCGCCGATTTTCTTCTACACGACGTGATCTTGCAACATGGTGCTCCACGCCAGCTGCTCACGGACCGAGGCCGCACATTTCTATCGAAAGTCATAGCGGACATTCTACGCTCTTGTGCAACACGCCACAAGCTCACTACGTCGTACCATCCGCAAACAAATGGCCTCACAGAACGCCTGAACCGAACCCTAACTGACATGCTTGCAAAGTACGTTTCCTCAGATCACTCTGACTGGGACATCGCTTTACCATACGTGACATTTGCCTACAATTCTTCGCGCCACGACACGGCTGGTTACTCCCCTTTTTTCTTGCTGTTCGGCCGCGAACCCACATTACCCCTCGATACGACGATTCCGTTACCAGCAGCTCCAACTTCACAATATGCTCTGGACGCCATCAGCCGGGCCGCCCACGCACGCGAAACCGCTCGTGCTCGCCTTCTGACCTCCCAAGCAAACCAACGGCGTCGGTACGACCAACGACACCGCGATGTGCACTTTTCGCCCGGTTCGTTGGTTCTGCTGTGGTCTCCGACCAGGCACGTTGGCCTGTCTGACAAGCTGCTCTCTCGGTACACAGGGCCCTACAGAGTACTTCGTGAGGTGACTCCCGTCACTTATGAAATCACTCCTGCTGCCTCGCCGTCTTCATCCACCCCTAGGGCCAGCGACATCGTACACGTCGCACGCCTGAAGCAGTACCACTCGCCCAATGATCTTGACATCTAGATGCGCCGAGACGGCGCCTTTGCCGACGGGGGTTATGCTACCTGTAGGCTGCCACAAACCATAGTGCGAATGCGCGTGTGCGCCCGACGAAGAAGATGAGGCTCGCTGGCTGCTCGAGCTCGGAGCCAGACTGGCCAGTGCTGCAACCGCTCTTGCCAATATATTTTTCGAATATATTCGCAATACTTTGTCTCGTTACTCACGTAACAATATGAATATTTTAATCGGGATATGCGGTTTCTTTCTGAAAGTGAAAGTAAGTTAGCTCTTACTAACCGTTCACTTACTGAGGTTCGTCTATAACTGTTATATATAAAACGAACGGCTCTTCTTTGTACTTTTTCGACTTTATGAATGTTAGTTTGAGTAAATGGATCCCAGATCACTGCAGCATAATCAAGTATGGGGAGGTCTGTTGATTTGTAAGCAAAAACACGGACAGATGGGGGGGAAAGTTTCAAAGTCCTTCGTAAAAAAAGTATTTTCTGATTAGCCTTGGAAGTTACTATATCAATGTGTTTTGTCCAGTTAAGATCATTTGTTATCCATAACCCAAGATACTTGTGGGATTGAACCTCGAAAAGAATGGCATTGTTTGTAAAGTATTGAAAATTTAATTTGTTTTTCTTATGAAAAATGGACATGTACACTGTTTTTTTCAAAATTGATGGACATTTGCCAAGCCTCGCACCAGGAAACAACCCTGTTAAATGACTCGTTTAACAAAACTTGGTCCTTTGAGGACTCTATTTCAGAATAAATAACGCTATCGTCCGCGTAGAGCCTTATATTTACAGGTATACCATTTACTGTGTCGTTAATATATAAAATAAATAGAAGGGGACCCAGAACCGACCCTTGGGGGATGCCAGAGTCAACGGAAACCCTGTGAGAGGAATGATTGTTAAAATCTACAAACTGTTCTCTGTTTTTCAAGTAGACCAACATCAATTTAATAAGTTGATCATTCCCGAGATTTTTTTCTAATTTGTATACTAATATATTTTGCGAAACCTTGTCAAAAGCTTTTGAAAAATCTATAAAATTCGCATCTGTTTCTTTTCCCCTAATTATTGAAGTAGCGAAGTCGTGTATTGTTGATACCAATTATGTCGTTGTTGAAAATTCCTTCCTGAATCCATGCTGATGTTGGTTTGTGATACTATGTTCGTCCAGAAAACATGAAATACTATTGTGTATAATGTGTTCCAAAAGTTTAGAAACGGTTGAAGTTAGCGAGATGGGGCGATAATTTTTCACACTCTGCTTGTTGCCCGATTTACGGATAGGCTTGACTCTAGCTGTTTTCCAGTCGTCTGTAACCTGGCCCTCATGCAGCGATTTTGTAAAAAGAACATGGAGGTATTTCGACATACATTTAGCGTATCTTTTTAAGAACGAAATAGGGATATTGTCCGGTCCAGAGGACTTTCTGATATTAAGGTTCACTGGCACGTTCAATATGCCCTGTTCACTAACAACAATATCGAGCATTCGCGGCGAAATAGTTTCAAAGATCGGTAATACAGAGTTGTCACAAGAAAAAACCGATTTGAAGTGATCGTTGAAAGCATTTGCAATTCGTGCAATATCGTGCGTAAGAATACCATTGACATTAAAAACGTCACACTCTTTCGAAGCGGGCGAAATGCTCCTCCAAAATTTCTCGGGACACGAGGTCAAGTAATGCGGCAAGGATTCACCAAAATAACGCTGCTTATCTGTTTGAATTTGATTTTTCAGTTTTCCTGAAAGCTTAGCTATTTGTTCTGAATACGCTACGTTCAGACTTCGTTTTTTTTAGACGCTTTATTTGCCTTCTTAACCTCATGTTATCCGAGAAATCCACGGATTTTTTCGCTTCAATTTTTAATTACCAGATGCACAAGTGATTCAATGCATTTTTTGACAATTTCCCTAAACCAGTTCATAAATTATGTGTATCAGTTTCATTATTCGCAAACTTATCAAAGTTGAATGAAAGGAGACCTATAATAGCAGTATCATCTGCAGGATAGAAATTAGGGAAAGATAAACGGGGCAATGTCTTATCGAACACTGTGTCCCTCAGAGTAAATGTCACTGCATAATGATCGGAAATTTCCGAATATATCTCAGTCGTTGCTTTAGGTGTAATTGCCTGGTTATAGGAGAAAAGGTTTAGGGTTGACTGACTGGTCCCTTGAATTCTTGTGTAGCCTTCAATTAGCTGAAGGTGGTCAAAAATGTAGCAAATATCAAGCATAGCTTCACCCGAATGGCCGCACTGCTTCAGGGCAAATTTTTTTCAATGTACAGTAGGTAAATTATAATCAGCTGTCATTATATTCCGGTCATCATGGTTAATATTCAGTTTCGAATAGTTCTTCAATTCATTAAGTACGCCAACAGGAGCGTTTGGGGGCCTATAAACACCTCCTATGATGTAACGGACATTGTTGTGATAAGCCTTACAAAAAATACCTTCTACTCCTGGCACATCAGCCATTCTACATATTTTAAGGTTATCCTTGAAAAGTACACAAACGCCGCCGCCTTTACTAGCCGGGTCATTTCTGTATGCGCTGTAGCCATACGGAACAATTTCACTATCAAAAATCGAGTCGCTTAGCCACGTTTTCGTGAAGACAGCAATAGCAGGATCATGAGAAAGTATTATAGCCTCTAATTCAGTGACCTTATTTGAACGCTCCTACAATTTACATTTAGTATTTTTAGTGTGCCATAGTGCTTGTTTTTGTGTCTATTAGATTTTTCTTTAGCCGAAAGCGTGACCCCTTCTCTTCGTCCCATGCAAACAAGACGTCATCGACCTTAAGCTTATCATAAACTAGCTTTGTCTTACAGCCACGCAACCTTTCCTCCTCTGAACTTTTCCACAATTGCTTCCGTATTTCTGGAACTCGTTTGGAAAAGTCTTCAGACAGGGACAATGTGCTTCCCTTTAATTTAAATGCACTCCACAAAACGTTAGTTTTTTCCCGGTAATCAAAGAATAATATGATCACAGGTCGTGGCCCGGCCTTTGTTTTTTTGCCAAAACCGTGACATCTTTCAATGCCTGTGACCGTTATTTCCAACTTCTGCTGAAAAATATCTTCCTCTATTTTATATTTCAGGTCCTCTTACTTCTCGTCAGGGGGCTCCTTTAACCCGTAAATGATTAAATTATTTCTGCGGTTCTATTCTCAAGGTCATCTACTTTGTCACCAAGTGTTGATACCTGCTCTTCAAGCTTTGATGTTGACACCTTCATATTCTTAACGTCGGTGGACAAACTGCTAAGTTCATTCAATTTCTCTTCGAGGCTGTCTATACGATCTGCTTAACCTGAAATTCTTTTTTCAATCTTTACCTGCGATTCCTGAACGCGTTCAACGACACAAGTAAGCTTCTTTTGTGCTCCCAACAGTTCCTTCAACATATCTTCGTTAGGAGGCCCTGGGTTTAATTCAATATCCCCACATGCCAAAAGATCCCTTGATAACAGAGCAACACTGTTAAGAAAGCATTGAACACACAGTGGGCAGGGCAGCAGCACTAAAAATCGGTCATCACTACGTATACATTAAGCAAGATGGTGATGAGTAACCTGAAGCACAAAGCAAAAAGTATTGCTCAGCATGTTGCCCGTTGTGCTGCAGCCATGCCCACTGGTGAACGACGGAACCGGGGAGCTTTTATAGCCCTTTAATACGGCACGTGATGTGACGTCACAGTCGTAGATAGCCACGCTGGCACAATGAAGCGAAGCTCAATTGTGTCACACGTGTTGTTCTTGATATCCGCCGTCCATTGCAGAGCAGGCCCCAGTCCGTGTTGTGCGCATGTCCTTTGGAGATAGTCTGGTGCCAGATGGATACCCAGAAAAACCTGAAACACAAAGCAAAAAGGATTGCTCAGCATGTTGCCCGTTGTGCTGCAGCCATGCCCACTGGCGGACGACGGAACCGGGGGAGCTTTTATAGCCCTTGAATACGGCACGTGATGTGACATCACAGTCGTAGATAGCCACGCTGGCACGATGAAGCGAAGTTCAGTCATGTCACACGTGTTGTTCATGACACCCGCCGTCCATTGCAGAGCAGGCCCTGTCCGTGTTGTGCGCATGTTCTTTGGAGATAGTCTGGTGCCAGATGGATACCCAAAAAAACCTGAAGCACAAAGCAAACAGGATTGCTCAGAATGTTGCCCGTTATTTATATATATATATGTATATATATATATATATATATATATATAAATATATATATATATGTGTGTGTGTGTGTGTGTGTGTTCTGGTGGACGAGTGAGGTAGGTTTGCCCATCCCCTCGTGAAATAGTTGGTACGCCACTGTCTACAGGTGTTGTTTAGGCTTTTGAAATGCCTCCTCTTGTGCCATATCCCACCTGAATTCGACGTCGGTTTCGTGGGGTCAGTTAGCGGCACGGCGATCAGTGAAAATTTCTTGACTAAACACCCGTAATTGGTGCGCTATTCGAAAAATCATCGTTCTGCCTTCTTATCGGTGAGTGGTGGAAAATCGGCGATGGCGGCTAAAACTTTGAGGGTTGCGGTGGACTTCATAAATCATATATTCCATAAACAAGAGGTCGTCGTAAACGAAGTGGCACTTTTCAGGCTTTAGGGTAAGTCCGGAGACGTTAAAAGCTGTAAGTACTGCTTCAAGGCTCCTCAGGTGCTCGTCGAAGCTCGAGAAAACACGACCACGTCGTACAAGTACACGAGGCAAGTCTGCCACTTTAATTCCGCGAGCTAAGTGCCCATACCACGCTGGAACGCCGTAGGCGCCGAGCAAAAATGAATTGGCATGAGCTTGAGCTCGAAAAGGCTGTCTGATGTGATAAAGCAGTCTTTTTTCGATCTCTCTCGTCGACCTAAGTTCGCCAATACCCGGTATTGAAGCTCGCCGACGACAAATACTTCGCGCTGCGCAGACAATCAAGAGCGTCGTCTATACGTGAAAGAGGGTACACGTGCTTCTTGGTCATCTTGTTCAGGCGGTGATAATAAACGCAAAAACGTATGGTCTCGTGCTTCTTCTTCACTAAGACCACAAGTGACGCCCACAAACTCTTGGACGGCCGAATGATGTCATTTGGTAGCATTTTGTCGACTTGTTTCTTCACGGCCTCGTGTTCACTTGTTGAAAATCGGTGCGGGTTCTTTTGTACTGGTCAAGCACATTCTTCTATTCGAATGCGATGTTTCGCGACCGGGGTTTGTCGAATTCTTGATGATGATGAGAAGCAGTCCTTGAATTGTGGAAGCAGGGTTTTCAGCTGGTCTTGCTCACACTTCGGAAGTTTCGGGTTGACGTCAAAATCCGGTTGGGTACAACAATTCTTAGAAGAACCTTCAATAGCATCGAGAAGGGTAAAAGCGTTGCTGGCGTCCATGATTTCGTCGATGTAGACGACCGTCGTACCAACGCTGAGGTGCCTGTATTCGTGTCTGAAGTTTGCCAGCAATAGCTTTGTTCTGACTCCACGCAGCTCGGCTATGCCTCTTGCAACGCAAATATGATGAGTTTGAAGTCGTCGCTGATCGCCCTCGATGACGCCTTCAAGGTGTGTGTGTTCTTCGGCACCGACAGGAATGATTACTCTGGATAAACGTGGAATGGTGACCTGCTCCATCTATCACAGATAAAGCATGAGTCGGGTGCGTCATGAAGGGTGGCATTGCTTTTTCCGAGCTTATTGTGATTGACTCAGACCTCAGGTGAATGATAGCACCGTGTTCACAAAGGAAGTCCATTCCAAGTATCACATCTCTGGAGCACTCTTGTAGAATTACAAATCTTGCAAAGTAAGTCCGCTTATTGAAGGTGTCTCTTCCTGTGCAGAACCGAGCGGGCCTCATGAGATGGCCTCCAGCTGTTCGAATTTCGGGGCCTCCCCATGCCGTCCAAACTTTCTTCAACGTCACGGCGAACGTCCCACTGATGACGGAATAGTTGGCTCCGTTGTCGACGACAGCTGCGACTCTGTGGCCGTCGATGAGAACGTCGATGACACTAGTTCGTCACCTTGCGTTGAGTCATGGCTGCGTCGGCTTGTTGGGCTGCATCCATGTCGCATCGTCAGGTCGTCTTTGGTGTGCGACGTTCGGTCATCGAGGCTCTACGTAGTTCACCTCGTGATTTGAAAGTTTCGCCTTGGCGTCGTCATCAGAGGATCTTCGGTAGTTCGTCGCACAGCAACCACACCTCCATCAGTTGCTGCCCTTAGTTTTCCGAGTAAGGGCTCGGAGATCGGCCCTGAGCAGGGCCGGTGTACTGCCCGCGGTGTGGTGGGGCGTAGCGGCCTGGTGACAGAGAACGATAAGGTCGTCGGGGTTTCGACTGAACTCCCGCGCGGTTGTTGGTGATGTCATGCGGTCGTTCACCACGTTGTGGACACGGCGCGTTGACAAGGAAGCCCCATAGCCCCATCTGTTGATACTGGCAACGGCGGTAGGTATGCCGGCCTCGCCAAAGTGCTAGCAGAACGGGCGGTTGTCGGGTGCACGTAAAACGTCGGTTTTCCTCGATGCGCAGCGCTGTCCTGCTGGCGAACGGTATAGGACATCAGTGGTGGTGGTGGTGGTGGTAGTGGTCGCGTCTGGCGACGTAAGTGTGACGTGGGCGTGCAGGAGGGGCGTGACGGCGGGCTGCAGCAGCATAGCTTATGGCTTAGAGTTGCGGCTGCGCTGACTCAGGTATGCTCAGCGATTGCTGAATTTCTTCTCTGACAATGTCTGCGATTCAAGAAACTTGAGGCTGGCACGATGGGAACAATCGGCGAAGTTCTTCGTACACTGCGGCTCTTTTGGTTTCACGCAGGTCGTCAGTGCAGGTTGGCTTGAACTCTGCACAGCCTGGCGTCGAGTGGTGGTAGAGTGGTCGTGTGTATATTTCAATGGTATTTTCTATAGTCTTTGCTTCTGAGGCATATTCTTGGACTCTCTTCGGACGGTTCTGCATCAGTCCTGGCAAAAACTCCTGCTTAACTCCTCGCATGAGCAGGTGGACTTTCTTGTCCTTAGGCATTTCGGGGTCGGCGGCACAGAAGAGTTTGGTTATCTCTTCCGAGAAGAGCGCCACGTTCTCGTTTGGGCGGTTATTGCGGGTTTATAGAAGGGCTTCAGCCTTCTCTTTGCGGATCACACTTGTAAAAGTGGCAAGAAACCTGGCCTGAAAAACGCCTTACGTTGTGAGGTTTCGCTCCTGATTTTCTAACCAGGTCCCAGCGGCGTCTTTTAAAGCAAAATAGATAGGCAGAAGATTTTCGTCGTCGGTCCAGTCGTTGAAGGCGACTACTCGGTCGAACCTTTCAAGACAGCTTTCAGGGTCCTCGAGGGGCAAACCACAGAAGTGTGGCGGCTCCTTGGGTCGCGCGAGCAGGAGTGAAGTAGGTGGCACAGGCGTTGTCATTGTGGCTGTCTCGAAGTCTTGTCCGGTAGAACGCCGTGCTCTGGTGGCAGGCCTTATTGCCTGCTGCTAACTCGCTGCTCGTGGCTGGCGTCGGAGTCTTCTCCGCGACGTGGACTTTGTTCACGGCTTGAAGGGGGCGTCCAGTACATGTAAGTAGCACCTCCACCAGATGTCACGATGTCGTGACAAGGACGAAGGGAGCAGAGTATGAATAGAAGATGAAACTATTTATTCGGGCCGAACTTGTGGCCAACAAACAAAAAGTAGGCTGAAAGCAATACACACTGGCACCGATAGCGGCAAGCAGAGTGTCGGCCGTCGATCAACTGATCCGCGGCAAATCTTGTTGGCATTTATACACTTGCCATCGGACATTCTAGCGTTATTGCTGGCTGCGACGTTGTTTCCAGAATAGTCTGAAAGATTTGCGAAGTGGGCGTAATCTTAACAAAACGATCTACTACGGCCTCGAAGCTTCCCTAACACAGTAGGCGTGGTTTGCGGTGAACATAGTGTAACATCGCGATAACAAACCTTGAAGAAAGGTATGTGGCAATATAAAATTCATGGCCGACAAAGTGAGGGCATTTTGTGTGCAGAATAATCATTGTAGTTAGTGATGACAATTTACCTTAACTTTTTCGTGTATATTATTGAAAGCTAGCTTTGCAACCTTTAGGGCATCATTTATTTCGGAAGGCGGACTCTTCTGATTAAATCGCACACTCACTCTGTAAATGAACACACCATTTTTCATCTCAGCTTTAGGACTACTGCAGGCAATTCAGGCTGAATGACAGCTATCTTCCTGTTCAGGCACATAAAGATGCCGAAGAATGCAGCGATAACATCGCTTATGAGCTTCTTGTTAACACAAATGCTAAAAATGTCACGTCTGTTTCACATTCGTTATCGGTACCATTCACGAAACAACGGCAATGCACTTAGCCCGGAAAATGCTATTTTTGTGGCACACAGGCGATTTACAAAATGTCATTTCGCATTTTTTCTGATATTTGATCTCGATTTGCATTACTTGGAAATGCATTTATTCCAGCAGAATTCACGTATGGTCACTGGTGGAAAGCAAACTGGCATGGGACGTAAGTAACGTTCTCCAAAAGCTGCAAACCAGCGCTACTGCCACAACTCAGCTGAATAAAGTTTTTTTTTCTACTAAAGCAGCCTACTGCTCTATCAGTAACTCATGTATTAACGGCAACAAGTCCAGTCAACGCGTCAAGCAGCGTTCTAAAAAGTTCAGGCCTCAACAGCAATCCAAATCGTCTACAGTTTTTAACATTGTGTGGACGAAAGCACACAATTTAATGTATTGAAAGCTCTCGAGATTCGTCTCATTGCTAAAGGCCGGTTAATCACCGCTATTTCAACAAGCAGCCTCTTTAGTCGTGTATCTAAAGCTATGGAAAAAAATTGACGCAAGGTTACAGTGGTGACTTGATACTAACATTTCTCTACCAGAACAGATGACTGGATTCAGGCGATGGCAATGCTCTATGAACTTCGTCATTGATTTGGTTACATTTGACGACACTAGGACGAACTGGGGAAACATTGCGGTTTCGGCATTTATAGATATAAGAAAACCATTCGACTGTGTTGGCAACCTACCTATGTTGTACGGGCTAACTTCACTAGGGGTTCATGACCACATTCATCATTGAATCGTCAACTTCCTGCGTGGCGGGCAATTATTCATTTCTACCCCTGACGGAGACAGCGAAAACATCAACATGAACAGATGTGTACCCCGAGAAAGCTTTCTATGTCCACTTGTTTTATGTTCTATGTCCGCTATTGCAGCCAGAAGCCTTGAAAATATTCATGTGCGCAGACGACATATGCATAACGATGTCACGCGAATTTCTGAAAGTGATCAAACATTGGCTTCAGCAAAAGATAACTACCTCAAAGAGCCAGGCATGCCAGTTTCTCACGCCAAATTGGTAGTTCTGTCAGTAACGGGAAAGAACTGCAAAATTTAATACTTTTTGGGATGATCACAGAATTGAAATCGCGCTGAAATATTGTTTCTTTCATTGGTGTTACCTCAGACTTCCCGCTCAGATGGAGTCAGCCTACAGCCAATCAAGAAGATCAAGTGAACCGCACCATGAATGTGATTCACTGCATAGCGGGAACGAAATTGGCTGGTACGTCTCTACTACACATTTATTTTACCCAAACCGCCAGAAGATTGCCTACTCCACGCCAGTTCGCCTATTCTTTCATTAGTACCTCAAAGGTCCCGACAGACATTACATGAGGTGTGGGCACAAAAACAAGGTAGATAAAATAGAAAGAAAGGAAGAAATACAGCACTAACAATAACAACAAAATAAAAAACAGCCGTATAATATAATCACAAGGATAAAATATGCCTTCTATGGCTGTTTTAAATTGGTTGCGCTTTGTGACATGAAGATGTTGGCACAATGGTCATTCCAGTTTCGAGCTGTCTGAAGGAAACTTTACTTCTGAAAGGCCGGTGCTCTACAGCGAAAGCTATTATGAGATCGGAACACGGCAGAACTGTAGTTGTTCGCCGCCGCCACCGGGGTCCGTAACCAGTGTCGCACAAAATAGAAATACACTCAGTAATCAAAAACATTAAGGACAAAATGGGACATGAATCCGCATCCGCTGAGACCCTGCCCAGTATTAAACTGGCACCACTTAGCGGTGCCAGTTTTGTTTTCTTTATTATTTTTTGCCCATCATAGATTAAAATACAGGGCATAAAGAGTGCATAGAGAGGTAACTAGCCGAATGGTTATACCGTCATTAAAATTGCTTATACGCCAGCATTTTACAGTAGTATGAAAATTTCAGGATCATTTAGTGATGCCGGTACTTGGAAACAGATTCTAAACTGGCCTTAGGCAGGCTTGATGTCTGTAAAGCAATCGTGGTACTACGAGTAATAAGGAGTTTTACAACGTCAAAGAGCAACCATGCTTTACACAATGCGAATTGTGTAACGAGTGGGTAGTCCAAAGCTACAAACCATTATAAAACTTGTTCTTGAACACCTAGTAACTGTAGCGCATACCCACATGATGCATAATAGGTCATCGCCGTCAGCCATGGCTGACGACGCTGTAGTTTACTGCCTAAAAAATGCACATAACTCCTTGCAAGTTTGCAGTGGATACCACGCTTCTCCGAAGAACGACGAAGAATACTTAGTGAGTGCCGGCCTACTACACAACAATTATGATTGTTTATGACGTAGTGGTACCTAGCAAGTGTGCTTGAAGTAGTTACCAAAAAAAAAAGTGTTTAGAAAAGGCTCTGGAAGGCCGCTAGTCCAGCTTTTGCTGTGACTATGCTGCGCGTTCCAGACAGGGCGTTTTTTTAGCGTACATTGTATGCGGCACTGGGGTAAGAATAGAACGGTGTTCGATTTGCACGTTTGATGAACGCATTACCTGGTGGCAAGGAATGAAAGAATTTACATACAAGCACAAACGTGAATCTTTACGGCAAGAGGCAAGACGAGGAGGGTCAAGTTGACATTTCACAATTGACACACTTATGTTAGTCTAGTGTTTCGAGATAATCAGTCTGAAAGCATGGTTCTGGATTGATTGGAGCATAGTGCTAAAATTAGCTTGATAAGGACCACAAATAGCATTAACATAGTCGAGTTGAGGCCCGAAGAGTGTTTTATAAGCTATTGGTTTAGTAGCAGCAGGTGCTGAAGCAAGGTTGCACCGAAGGCATCTGGGAACTCAATTAGCTGAGTTAGTGATGCTAATGAGGAGTAATGATTATGTTAGATCAGATGAGTTATCAACACCTGAATATTTCGTAATGTTGGTAGCGGCTACGCGGTAGTTGTGCAGGGTTTAAAAGTGTTAGTGATGTAGTCTTTACCTCACTGAAAAATTAATAGGAAAGTTTAGTAATATTTAGAGATATTAAGCAGTTTTCTTATCGTTCCGGTATAGTGCTTACATCTGACTGTACAACGTCACATGTACAACGTCAGACTGTACAACGGAAGAATGTAAGACAATATTTACAGGGTGATACAACACGCAATCGTCAGCGAATAGTGTAATATTAGAATTCATGCTGGCAAGTCATTGATGTAAATTGAAAAGAGGAGGGGGCCTTATACTGTCCCTTGTGAGACGCCAGAGCGTAAATTCTAGAGAGTAGATATCCAGGAGTTAGCGACAGCAAACTGCCGGCGATGGGTCGAAAATTCGCGAACCCAGTTCAGCACGCACGGGTCTAAGTTCAGGCATGAAAGTTTAAGCAGTAAGTGACGACGGGAAACTTTAATAATGCTTTTTTTTTAAATCAAGATATCTGGCATCAATAGGGATATCATCAAAATGCGAGAGAACTTCATGCAATAACTGAGGGCAAGTTAGGTTTCGCAAAAATAACCGAGATGAAAACCTTGCTGAAATGGATGTAAAAAAATATTAGTAGACAAGAAATGCGCTACTTCAGAGTGCACAATATGCTCCTTTATTTTCAAACAATCACTGCTAATGAATATGAGATGGTATTTGTTAAGAGACGACCAACTACCATTTTTGAAGACAAGGACAACCTTTCGGATCCACCAGTTCTCTGGAACTGAACTCTATCTGGTGCATGATTGCCTAAATATTTGCGATAATTTAACACTGGTTAGAAGTTTGGTGTTATTGAGCACCTTGATATAGATACCATCAGTTACAGCAGATGACGAGTTTTTTTCAACTAGGTTTAAAGTACTACAATTCATGAGCGAAAGCGTGTACAATGAATAAGAAGGAACGTGGTGAGTGGTTTTACAGGTAAACACTGAGCAAAAGGTGTTGTTTAGTGCAGTAGTGCATCCTCTTTGGCATTAGCACAAACATTAGGATTTATTAGTCTTAAACTTTCTGTTTCTTCGTGTTTAATAAACTTCTAGAACCGTTTCAAATTTTTCTGCAGCAAAAAAGGTAGCGTGATACAGTAAAAGTGACTTTTGGCTCGCGTGATTGAAGTTACATATCCTTTAGCTACAGTGAAGCACCTCGCCCAAGAAATGTCAGTACTGGAATGCTAGGCAGTTCGCAATAATACTATTTTGTTAATATTGATCTTCTTTAGTTTACCGTTGGACCACAAACTGGAAGAGTGGGCTCGCTTTTCAACAGTAATGATGGGGTTTATTTTGCGGTAAGACGCAACATCTATTTTGACAAGTTGGTCAGTTTGTTTCACTGAAGTTCCAGTAAAAACGACTACCGAATTCATCACAAAAGAAAGCTAGTTAATTAGTCACGGAAGCGTTCACCTCTGCGTACAGCGTCAAAGCATTTAAAGCCTTTTTCATCGCCCCGGCGCGTTGGCCTAGTGGCTAATACCCCTGTCACACGTGGCAACTTAAGTGCACTTTGAGCCAGTACATTCAGCCGCGAGTGTCATTAGTGCGCTGTCACATGAGCAAGTTTTGCGTCACTCGCTGTGAAGTACACTTGTCGGCAAGTGCGCTCCCCAACAATCACTTCACTACGACGGCTGCGATGAAGTGTGTATAGCCTTGGTTCCAGTGGCTTGTACAGTAAGACGCTATTGCCTAAAGGCGCACTTATAATATATTCACACTATTGTTTTTGTTATGATGGATGTTGTTATGTATAAAACAAGTCATAAAATACAACAATAACCTCGCTACTTTCAGCGTCGGGCTGTTTGCGGCCACGTCCGCTTGGGGGATGCGGCAGCACACGTACAGCAATGGCTGCGTCCGTCATGCTGTTTACTTCTAGGTACATTTGCACAAGTGTAGGTGAGTTGTTCTCTAGTCAATTAAGATGGTATGTGCCACAGGTGCTACTTCCACGATGACAACGTGGTCCGAAGGTGAAACACAGGCGCGAAAATAACTAATACACGTTGCGCTAAAATCAGTCAATTGCCACTGCCATCACTTTTAAAGTACACTTCACTCTCTTGTTTAGCAGCGAACCGCAAAAATGACACTTTGTGAGCGTAAGTACGCTCGCTCAAAATGTACTTAAGTTGCCACGTGTGACAGGGGTATTAGGTATTCGACTGCCAACCCGTAGGTCGTGGGGCCAATTCCCGGCTCCTGCAGCTGCAGTTTAGATAGAGGCGACGATGCTCTAGGCCCGTGTGTTCAGATTTGGGTGCACGTTAAAGAACCCCAGGTGGTCGAAATTTCCTGAGCACTTCACTATTGCATGTCTTATAGCTATATGATGGTTTTGGGGCGGTAAGTGCCACATATAAAACAATCATGCAAGCAGTTTTCTTGGTTTTGTTAACATAACAGGACAAAGTATTATGAACAATACAGTGATCACCTAGTCGGAAGATCTTAAGTTAACGAGGAACAGACGTCGGCGTGTGTTTCAAAAAGTAGTTCGACAATGAAGGCTTATTTGGAATGCGTGTTGGCTGAGTGACTGGTTGACGTAGGTCGAATGTACGACATCTGTTGAAGAAATCACTTTCGGTGCTATTTTTGGTCAGCGAGGCTGCATTGTTAGTTCAGTCGATCAAACGGAAGTTGCGATCAACAAAGGTGATGCTAGCAGATTTAGACTAGGCTTCCCTAATAGTTTTCAAGCAAACATGAAAGTTTTCATTGAAAGAGCTGACACTATTAGGTGGTCGATAACAGACACCAATAAGCATACACGCCAACGTATCATTACAGCATATCCATGAGAATCCGAGATTGGACGATGCGTTTTCTAACGTGCAAAGTAAGGATTGCTTAGCTAAGAATGCCACCATCAAGCGAGCCATCAGGTGTATCCTTACGAAATACACCAAAATTAGGAAGTGATGGCAAAAACTGTGCATATAGGATAGAGTAATCGAGCCACGTTTTAGTTAGTAAGACAACATTGCTTGATGATGAGAAGAGGCTACAAAATAAGTCCCGCTTCCGTGTTAAGCTATGGATATTTATGCATAAGAATGAAATGGGCTTTCAACACGGTCTTCATTACGATGTGTAACCTGGCGCTAAGGTGTACATTTGACGACTTTCTGTGCAGAGTAGTCCTAAATATAGGTTTTGCTATTGCAGTAGAGAAATCGTACGGAAGCCTGAAGCCAAGTTTATGAACCTTATCGAACTTCATTAGCTGTTCACGGGCTGAACGCGTTTGCGTCGGAAAGTCCTCTCTGGCACATCAAACAGCTTCTTTAATTTTTTGCTTTGAAAAAGGATCTTTTATTTTACTTTAAAATTTCCAAAGTTCACATTTATGGGTGGATTTTTGTCTTCTTTGTAGGAACCCAGTATGTGTGGAAGCAATAGAACTACAACTGATTGTTAGACCAATTGATATCTAGCAGAGATCAAGAGATAATTGTTCGCTTTCTTGCCAAGATTCTTTTTGCATATCACTGACACAAAAAAAAACACGAGATAATTGCGATGCAATATCTTTTCCGCATCATGCATTCGAGCTTACAGCGATGAAACTTGGTTTGCGCATTCATCAGTAGCTACTTGAAATTTTGTTTTATATCGACTTGCGGATTGTTGAATGACAAGCCCCCCAAATCATTTTTTAAAGTCTTGTTTGAAGTTTAAAAAAGATTTCTATTATCGGAAAATATTAGACGGATTTATTTTATTTCGTGAAGTATCACTGTCTGCCCAGACTGTTGCTCTTTCATTGCACTGAGAATTTGTGGAACGAAGAATAAGAGAGATGATCCGAATAGGCTTCAACGTCACCGGCTAGTAGTAACAATTTGAGTAATATGCAACTACAGTCATAAACACTTTGATTGATTGATTTGTGGGCTTTAACGTCCCAAAACCACCACTAGATTATGAGAGACGCCGTAGTGGAGGGCTCCGGAAATTTGGACCACCTGGGGTTCTTTAACGTGCACCCAAATCTGAGCACACGGGCCTACAACATTTCCGCCTCCATCGGAAATGCAGCCGCCGCAGCCGGGATTTGAACCCGCGACCTGCGGGTCAGCAGCCGAGTACCTTAGCCACTAGACCACCGCGGCGGGGCTCATAAACACTTTCCGCGTTCAACATTGGCTGGGCAGTACAATAGGCGTACGATAACTCCACAACATCTCTCAGACATCTGTGCACCAACTTTAGCTGTTAAAAGTGTGGCAAACGAACAAATAGACCCGACCCGAGCGTCCGGCTACATCTTAGGTCATCGAAACAACTGAGCGAGCCAACCCCGTCGCTCGTGCTCGTGCCCGCCACTCCTTCTTCTTTATTTGCAAGACACTTCCACATCAACAGAAATCTGTAATGTACTGCGTGCTTCGAGAAGGTACAGTTTTTGCACCGGTCGCCTAGTGGTGGAGCCAGATGCCGAACTTAGCCCGCTCGTGCTGTGTTGTCGCGGCCGGAAAGCAGTTTCGTTACGTGAGCCAGCTTCCACATTACTGATGGTGGGTCATCGTGCACTAGGACAACGACGCCGACCTGATGTCGTGGTGGACCCTTGGGTGCCGCTTCGTGGGCCCAACGCAGAATCAAAAAGTACGCCTTTGGCCAGCGTTTCCAAAGATGATCTATCAGCGCTTGTCGTTGTCGCACTGCACATCGCAGGTCGGCGATCGTTGACTGAGGTATAGCCACGCCGAAATGTTGTGGCATGTTGCACGTTTTCCAAGCAGGAAGTGTGAAGGCGCGATTAGACGTGGATCCTCGGGATCATCGGTAGATAGGTCAGCGGCCAACTGTTGATGTTTGCTTCTACCTCGCAGAGAATTGTCGTTATGCGTTCGATGGACAGCTGACTGTGATACAGCGCACGTTTCAACGTGTTCTTGGTAACTGCTACGACTCGCTTCCACCATTCACCCCACCAAGGGGCCCACTCTACAATGACATTTCATTCGATGCGAAGGTTGTTGCAGAAATCCACCAATTTGATTTGGTTTCCTAGTTGTTTCGTGTTGTGATGGATTGCCAGGGCGTTGTGCAAGTAGACGGCGAGTGGTATTCCACGACGGGTGATGAAACGTCAAAAGGCGACAATGAAACTAGCCGAAGTCTTGCTCGTAGTGAGTTCAAGGTGTAGAGCGCGTGTCACTGCTCACAAGAAGATGGCTATGTAGGCCTTCGAGCAAATGTTCTTTGCCGTATCACAGTAAAATGAACCACAAAAGGCAACGCAGACGACTGCAAATGGGCTTCCTTCGGTCACGTGGTAACGGTGCTGTAGGTGCTGTTTTGGTGTATTTTGCGCCGTCTGTACATCAAACAACCTCTAAAGGTGAAATTCACGGCTTTTAGACATTTCAGCCCCCAAAACGCTCTCTCAACACGATGAGATTGAGCTCGACGCTTGAGTGAAGCATTCTCTCATGAGCGAACTGAATTAGTAGCTCAGTAACAGCATCGTGAGAAGGGAGTATGGCTGGGTGACGAACTGACATGCACCTGGGCAAAAGTTGGAGATACCCGCCTAAATTTACAATCCTGTCATCATCGATCAATGGAGGCAGGACTAGGAGGTTCGATGAAATAGGTAGAGGCTTTCCGACCAACAGCACTGCAGGCTTATACGGAAAGTATGAATGCTGGACATGTTTCACCCAGTAACATTCAGCTCGTGCAATTTCTCGAACACTTAGCGGTCCCACTGTGGAAGTTTGTCGTGTTGATGTGTTGTCCATGAAAGAGTATATCCACGCAGTTTTTCAAGAAGGCGCGAGTCCGGCTAAAGTCGGTGACGTTTAGTAACGCTTCTTGTTTTGAAAGTGTGACGACACAAGCAGTCTCAGGTACTTATTCGTCAGGGGTTCGCTCTAGCTTGTGTTATGTTCTCAGGTGTACTCTAGATGAAAGAGCCGTGGAGGATGTTTCCACCACAGAAATAAACGCATAAGCGTGAACGCCGTTACACATCTTGTGAGCAGATCGGCCGCATTTTTCTTGCTTTTACAGTGCTGCCACATTTGGCCCACTGTGTGCTGCTGCATTTCTGCGACTCAGTTTTTGACGTATACCTCGTGATGTCCATCATCTTGTGATATCCAGTAGATGGCAATCTGGGAGTCGGTCCAAAAGATTGGTCTTGTGTTTTAAAAACATGATATGCTGTTTGTGTGGTTGTAGACGGAGGCCGCTATAACACATGCAAAACAAGCTCCAAACGAGGCAGAGAAAGAACCGTCAGTGATGCGATTTATCCCTTGCTCATGAAAAGGTATGTACTGGGTTCATACGAGTGTTCTGATGCATTACATACGTAGACATTTACACCGTATACCCGCGAGCTAGCATCCGCGAAGACGTATAGGTCAGTGGTTCTGATTGTATAACCTAGCGACCCGTTGATTTTTTTTCGTAGGCAGACCTTGTTTAGCGTCGGTAGCTCAGCCCAGCAGGCGTTCCATGCTGCGAACTGTTCTTGTGGTAGTAGGCGATCTCAAACATGCTTTCTGTCCCAGAGATCTTGCAAAATCAGTTTAGCTCGAAGAGAGGAAGCCGAGAGGATCGTATAAGCTTGCGAATGTTTGAAGCGTTGCTCGTTTTGTGGTAGGCATAACTTGAGCGAGGTTGGTGCTCACAATAAATGAGTCATCGTTTCTTTCCCAGCAGAGCCCGAGTACCTTTGTTGTATGTGAATCGCCGCCATCATCTTTTAACGACAATTGATCCTTTTGGAGCTGTTCTCCCAGCTAGTAGCTGCTTGATGTCCACTCACAATTCTTTATGCCAGTGTACGCTAGCATGGTCTCTGCTTTTGAGTAGAGTTGTTGGGCTGTCTGCAAGCTGTCTGCACAAATCACTAAATCGTCGACGTAAAATGACTGCCTGTGATACTCCATGGTTTCGGGGAATCGCTTTTCGTAGTGTCGCAGATGGTGATGCAACGTCGCTGCGAGCAGAAAAGGGCACGACTTGGCGCCGAAGTGCACGCACGTCATTCCCCAGTGCACGATTGGTAGAATTAGGTCACGGTCCATCGGAAGATGATGGACCCGTAGGAGGCGCAGCGCATTCCTGCCGTCCGGGTGAATGATTATCTCAGCCACCATGATAATTGGATGCATTCTAAAGCTGAGTAGGAGTTTAAGTCGGCGTCAATCTTAGGCCTCTTCATGAGCACGTTGTTCAGGAATGGTTGATCCGGAGCGTGAGATGACATGTCGAAGACGACCCGCAGCTTGGTGGTGACGACGGAATCCCGACAAATTATTCCATGACGTGGCATGTAGCACTTGCTTGGCTTGGGTGCGAGATATTCATCCGGGACTCGTTCAGCGTGGAAGGGGTTAAGTATGCCTTGATGGTGTCGTCGTAACAAGCCAGAAGTCATGGTTGTGATCGAAATCGGTGCGGCTGCATCAGGAGCCACTGTTCTGCGAAAACGTAGTTGCTCTGGCCAGTGTCTACTCCATGCTCCTGATAAGGAGATGAACTGTGTAGCGTTTTCCTATTTTAGACTGGCCCCTTTCAAATATTTCAAGCATTATGCTGTTGCTTTTGGCTGCCATCTGGGCTATCCTGGATTCCGATAGAGTCAAGTCACTGAAAGTTGGTGATTCCCGCCTCCAAGGCAGCGTCGTGTTCGGAGGCGTCTTCGAAAGCAATTGTAAGGGAGCTTCCACGCATGTCCAATCCTTGTCTTAGGTTGCGTAGAAACCACTCAATGGTCCATCTGAAAATAGTTTCCGCCGAAGATATCTGAGGGGTCAGGCATGTTCTAGATACCATCGCAACTTCTCAGTAGATGTCTGATCTCATTATTACAGTTATGTTGTCCTCGCGGAAAGTCATCGTGTCTAGACGTGCATCGGTGGGGAACATAGCTTACCGTGCGATATTGGTACGATTTTGCCGTCACCGGGTCGACCTGTCACCAGACTGACTGCTGGTATTTCCAGAGCTTCTATCGTTGCCTCGTTGCTGCTGTGTTCGCTGCACAACGTAAAAGCAACGCGCTCAGAAGTGAGAGTTGACGGCCGTTTCGTTTGCCCAAAGGCGAACAAGGTGAAGCGCTCAGTTCTTTGAACAAGACATTTCAAATCTCGAGCGATAGCCAGCCGATTGAACGAACACTAAGTTGCTATGTCGAGCAGAAACGTGACCAGAACTATTTTCACCGGTGCAGTAGCCATGCTCTTTCGGTCTGCAGCAGTATGGACATCAAACCAGCGCCGGTCGTTGAGACAGATATCGCCCAAGAAGGAGGAGTGGTGGACCCTGGTGCGCAATCTTGTCGTACCGAGGTGTTGTTGACACACTGTGAGTGGCTCGTGCTGTTGTTAATGCTGCACAGACGCTATAAATGTTGTCCCATGCCTTGGCAGCATTGTAGGGTTTCGACGGAGGGGCGATCATTGGCGAAATGATTGCGTTTGCCGCAGCGAAAGCAAAGCTTCTCTTCTTGAAGCCTCTGTCAGATCACTTCCAGAGGAAGATGTTCGGAGCAATCCGGGACAGTGTGTTCAGCAGAGGTGCGAGCACAGATATCGAAGTTCTGCTGATAAAGCTGCAGCGGAGGGTAAGGTTGACTGACGGGTTAGCAAGTCTCGCTGCGAAGGCCTCCGGCTCTGAGATGATATCGGTTCCTAGAGACTGCTTTCTTCCCGTATTTCTACTTGTACTTTGATGAAGCTCAATAGGTGTTTCACTTGTAACAGGGCGTCTGAATATACCGTGGTGGTGGGCTCAGCCAGCATGAATTGTTTTTGCCGTTGGCGATGTAAGATGCTAAAATCCGGAGGCAACGCCTTCAAGAGAACGCGCCGCCACACTATGGAATACTCTGCCATAGAGTACTCTCCTGGAGATAGTCCAAGATTTTCCAGGTCGTATATGCGGAATGTGGCTTCATAATGGAGATCACTTAACAAGATCATGTCTGCAGAACTTCGACGTGGTGCGATAGACAGCAAACTGTCAAGATGATGATCGACTAGCAGGTCGGGACGGCCAAAGTGGTCCGACAGGGAATGGCGACGTCAAATTTTGCTTCGGTTGGGCAAATACGTTAACTGGCTGCCTTCGCTGCCCCAGTCAGGTATGTCAAAAAGTATTTGAACTTGTCCGTTTTCGGGATCCAGTTCTTGTGAATGCTGGCTTGAAACTGGTCTCAAAATCCTTGCCAGTCGCGTCCTTCGCTTGAGAAACTCGAAATGTGCAGCTTGGGCAGTGCGATGCGTGAGGGCGTCGTGGGAGTCGGAAGGCCGAGCGAGGGTAAGGTCGCGGTGCGATGTGTTGCGAAGGGGTCACTACGTGGAGTGCTCGTGACCTCACTGTATGTGTGTGGGGTTGGCGGCTGCGGCTCGGTTGCGCGTCGCAGCCTTACTTTAGCCCAGATAACCCTATCCTCGTAACTGCTGGCGGTAGTCGAGTCTGCCTCCAGGTCCTCAACGTGTTGCGCAGTTTGATTTTGCTTGTCGAAGGTGATGAGGTGAGCGTGTTTTGCCACAATGATGTCGATGACCACCTCGAGCCTGTGGGCCGGGGTCATTGAGTAGGCCAGTAGGGTGTCGAGCGTCTATATTGCCTTGGTGATGGCGGTCCGGTAGAAACCGCGCTGTATTCGAAGTTGGTCCATAGTCAAAAGTCGAGAACTAGACGACCGCGTGGGTTTCACACCATAACGAAGCGTGACAAACGAAGAAAAAGAGACCCTATCCTGAGCACCTATCTACATTAAAAGTCAACAGAACCACTGAGCGACCCAGTCCCGCGGTTCGTGCTCGTGCCCAATCCCCCTTCTTCCTCCTTGATTTACAGCAGCAAGCACGACGTGAACGCATATGTCTAGCGGTTCCGCAGACAACCTGAATTTCGCTGACATGCGCAGAGGCACCAGAACCTAACTTAATAGTAATTCTAAATGTAGAGACCTGTCGGCCCCCATTTCGCCTAGTCTCTCAACACCCGTCACATCTGTTCATACCTACTATTGTTAACCGTACCAGAGTGCACAAACATCACGTCTATATTTCATGGCCTCGTGTGTCCACACATTTCTCACTGAACCTAAACATCCTGCTATGGCTACTGAAATGTCTCTAGAAGGACTTCTCAGCAAAGATGAAGTACGAATCGTTGCTGCACTGCAGTTGGCTTCACATCGCCTGTTTGAGAGGTACTAAGGCTACGCTCACGTGCACGCTGACGACTCCGTCACCCAAGAGACTGCAAGAACAGCATTTATCGTTCCGGAGTTACATGAATGAATTTTTCCCGGTGTTGTGACGTGGATGAACGTAGCAGACTGGATGTTCAGACAAAAACTGTTTATTAGGCCAAACCTATGGCTGAAAATGAAATTTCAGATTACAGTGACTGTAGAGATTCTTGAAAAGGAAAAGAGAAGAGAAAAGCGCAGAGATGTTATTGTCTTTCAACACGAAGGCACCGACACTGCCCCGCGCGGGTATGAGGGAAGTAAAGAAGTAGGAGAAAAGTATTGGAGGAGGAAGCACGCATTCGACTGTTTCGTGCGGGGACTAATCGGCACTGATATCGGCGAACAAGAGGTCGGCCATGGATCAACTGACAAGTGGTAAAGCGTGACGGCATTTGTGTGCGGGCCGCGAATATTATAGCGTTATACCTTGCAGCCACGTAGGTTTCGAAATAATGTGGATTGATTTCGAAGGGGGCGTAATCTTAACAAATGATCTACAATAATTGTGAACCTTCCAGAACAGTGAGGTGCATTTTGCACTAAGAAAACCTGACTGCGAAATTTCATTTATTTCATTTCATTTATTTACTCTCAAGGCCGAAGCATTACAGAGAGGAGCGGGTATACATCATACAAAAAAAATCAGGAAATACAGCAAATCAAAATTATATGTGCACAATGGCGATCTGAAAACCATAAAAGAAAAGAAAGACTGCGTGATGTGAAGAAGAGGCAGAGTGGTTGTAACAACAATGTTCAACATGGTTGCGTCTTTGAGTGACACGCGCACACAAAAAACTAACAAGAGAAAACACAGCGTGACTTATAAGTGGCGAATTTACGCGAAATGGTTAGAGAGGGCGTTTTTAAACAAAGTGAGGTCAGTGATAGCAGCGATAGGGGCGGGAAGGTGGTTCCACTCATTTGCAGTTTTCGGGATGAATGATTCAAAATATAAATTCGTGCGGAATAGACGTAAATGGGGCAATGACCGAACTTCCGGAGAGAATGTGGCATAGCCCCCTCTGAAACAGGCATCATACCAATGCTTTGACAAAATACTAAAGTACAAAAGTAAAGAAAGAAAATAAAAAATGAGCAACAACGACGAAATACAGTCCTCAGGTGCGGCCATGAAATGACTCAAGGTGCATGGTGGACGAGTTCAGGTCATGCACGGTGGTGTTGAAGTTCATAATGCCGTCAGTAACGTCCTCGTAGTCGGTTGCACCGAGACGTTGAACTTCCCTGTATGGTCCGAAGTACTGTCGTATAAGTTTTTCACAGAGTCCACGGTAGTGTATCGGCATCGAAATGCAAACTTGGTCACCGGATTGATATCCCACGAAGCTAAGCTCCAATAAAGATTGTAACAGTGGCTGTCCGTCGTAGAGTTTGCAAGCTTCTTGAGCGCACTGAAAGTAGCCGTCGACGTCCATATTTTCTCAGTCGGTGACATTGAGTAGCATTGTGTCGAGTGTCGTTGCCGGGTTTCTCCCGTAGACCAACTTGTATATGACATGTGTATCATCTCCTGCACTGCTGTGTTGTATGCGAATGTCACCTACGAAAAGATGGCGTCCAACGTTTTGTGTTTGACGTCGACGTGCATGCCCAGCATGTCAGCGATGGTATTATTAGCCACACGGTAAGGCCATTGGTCTTTCGGCGGTACGGTGTCGTCTGCCAGTGGCTTATCTCGCTGTATGCCAGGATCTCCTGAGGTAGGTCAGCAGTAAGTGCCGTGCCTCTGTTGGTGATTGGGACCTCTGGAGCTCGATGACGCAGCACGATCTTCTCGACAAAGAACATTGCTATCTTGACGGCACTGCTTTTGGACAGCGCCCTTGTCTTGGTGAAGCGGATGACGTCGTCAGTAGCTATGGCGATCCATTTGTTTAAGAACCTGACGTCGGGAATGGCCCCGTTAGATCCATGCCGTTTTTCTGGAACGAACAGCGAATTGGCTCGATAGGCTACAGAAGTGAAGCTCACCTAGTTGGCAGTGTTTTCTGTCCATGACAGTCGCGGCAGCTTTTTGCGTAGTAGGTGACGAGCAGTAAGGCTGGGCTAGTAGTACTCTTCCTGTATCCTCACTAACGTACGATAAAATCCAAGGTGTCCTGCCATCGGGTCACCGAGCAGAGCATCCAGAACCACTTGACGTAATGCCGCGAGGAGTGCGATGGGGTAGTTGGCTTGATGTGGCAATAAGTGTTTCTTGACGAGGATGCCCTTCGGCATGAAAACCAACGCCAGTCCACGCTTGAATGCCTTTGAAACAACTGCAGCTTTGCCCTCGAGGCATCCTACAAGGCCCTTGACTTCACGGTCGGCTCGCTGTCACCCAGCGAATTCATCGATGCTCAAAGTTCCCAAAAAGCAGGAACTGTCCTTTTCATCTCTGGTAGGTGAGTGGTGGCACGAGGCAGGCAGTCATTGTCAGAGGGATTTTGTCCGTACTTGTAAACAACGGTGAAGTCGAAGTCTTGAGTCATACGACCTGAAGGCTCCTTCAAGTTAGCTAGCCAGCACAAGGCGTCATAGTCCCTCACAACTTTGAAAGAACCGCTGTAAAATTGGGGGTGGAACTTTGATGTAGCTCAGATCATGGCAATTGACTCCTTCGCTGATGTAGAATAGTTGGCCTCTGCCTATGATAGCGACTAGCTAGCATAACTGATAACCCTTTCTTCTTAGTTACTCTTCTGCACAAGAACGGCACTCAGACCTACACTAATTTCGCCTGTGTGAATTTATGTATCAGCGTTTTTGTCGAAATTCTCATCTATCAGAGGGGTCTGCAGGTGTCCTCTCAGTTTCTTGAATGCTTCAACATGCAACGTTTCTCACATGAATTCGACGTTGTCTTCGTGAGCTGCGTTAGTGCCTAGGCGAGCTGTGAGAAAACCTTGACAAAGCTTCTATAATAGGTGCACAAGCCGAGCCGGATGATTGAGACATTCCCATACTTTAGGCGTGTGTAATTTTCTGCAAAATTTATTGTTTTGTAAATATTACACTTGATAGCACGCTTTTAGTAATCAGCCCGAGAGACGTTTATTAAAGAAATCGCAGAGTTAAAACTGAACAGTTGTCGTGCGGGCGAGCGCGAGCAGCAATAACAGAACTCCTCCTTCTCTTCTTTCGCTGGTTCTCTTGACTTTGCCATACATCCGTGCTGAAAATCACTCCCTCCCAAAAAAGAAGCCATCCTGGCGTCCTATGGAATGGGTATGGCTGATGGGTCCTGTAGTGCGGCTTCAAGAGATTAACATAAGCAGTCTCGTGGCAGTGATGACATCAATCTGTCAATGGTTGAAGGTGCTGAGCTACATTGTTGACCGGAAAGCTTGACGTATCCCTCGGTAGGAGCCTTCGCAGTTCGGCTGTAGCTTTGTGGAACGGCCAGGAGAAGCTGACAGAATGCAAAGTCATAACGAAATTCTAGGTGATTATGACGGATGAAGGCAGGTTTTCATCGTGTCGGTCTTTCTGGTACGCTAGATCTTGTGCGGTTAAAGAACATGCGAGTTGCCCTCATTCTTCCACTTGAGTGGCGACTTCAGATAGAGTAGTGAATGCGGAAGAGTCCGGGCGATACAGAAAAAATAGTGTTCATGAATAAAGAATGTTCGTGCCCGTAGAGAAAAAAAAATGATCAGAATCGTGTCGAAGACTCAGTTGTGCTGATATAAGCGTTAGTGACAAACGTTAGTACGCGGTTTCTGTTCCTGCGGTCAGCAGACATGTACCTGGATAGCTAGTCGCCCAATGTGTGCTCAATCGCTCGGTCATTTCCTTGGTTTGTGGATGGTGCGCGTTGCTTGTTCAATGCAAAACGTTGCATTCACAAGAAGGAGCTTCTAAGGCTTCGGAGAGGAACGCACGTACGCGGTCACTGAGTAACTCACGAGGTGCGCAATGGCAAAGAACAAGCTTGTGATGAATATGTAAACCAACTTCACGAGATCGGGCCTTTGGCACCGCGGCAGTTTCAGCATAGCGCATCAAGTGA
The DNA here is from genome assembly GCF_043290135.1 of Rhipicephalus microplus. Lineage (NCBI taxonomy): Eukaryota > Metazoa > Arthropoda > Arachnida > Ixodida > Ixodidae > Rhipicephalus > Rhipicephalus microplus. Next base: position 13,084,539 of record NW_027464589.1, read on the forward strand.
TGAATAGCGTCAATCACACAGCGGTTCCCGTCAGTTGTGTAGAGGAAAAGGGCCCGTACAAGCCAATTCCGATGCGGTAAAATGACCGGAAGGGGCAAGGTAACGATTGAAGTTGTTCATTGACTATGTGCGGTGGCTTTTTCTGGCGTAGAAATTTTGAACAAGAAGGTACGTACTGTCGGACAAAGCAGTACATTCCATGCCAGTAGTACCGCAGTTGGAGGGCATATGTTAGTGCCACACCAGCATAGCCGCATTGGGCGTCTGCGTGAAAAGAAGCGCAGATATCGGCACGCAGATGGCGAGGAATCACTAGCAACCACTAGCGACTGTCAGAAAGGTAGCTGCGATGATAGAGCACTGAATCCGGATGGTGATATGTCCGGATGTGAAATGACCCAGATGGTTGAATGTCTAGGTGTGCGTCACACTGAACGAGCGGCGGTACCACGAACGACTGAGACACGAACTGCATTATAAAGGCTATCCAAGTGTTTTAGCGCTGCTTTTAAGACATGTAAGTGTATGAAAGCGCCGCATCATCGGAGCTGTAAGCAGAAGCGGTTTCGAATTCATGGGGAAGTTGAGAGTGCGAAAGAGCATCGGCACCTTAATTTCTGCCGCCTGACCTAAAGACGACGCGGATATCATAGTCTTAGAGACGTAATGCCCATTGAGCTAGACGACCAGATGGGTCTTTTAGGGATGATAACCAGCACATGGCGTGATGATCAGACACCACATTAAATAGACGGCCATTTATGTAGGGTCGAAATTTTGCGATTGACCAAACGATGGTCGGACATTCTTTTTCTGTAACTCAATAATTCTCTTCAGCCCTAGGAAGAGTGTGACTTGCCTAGGAAAAGGCGTAGTCATCAAAGCCAGGCTTGCATTGAGAAGGAATAGCGCCAAGGCGACTCCACTATAGTCGGTGGGGACTTTGGTTGGGGCATAAGGATCTAAGTCACGGAGAATAAAGGGAGATATAAGCAGATGGCGTAGTTTTGCGAATGTGTCGTCGCCAGCGGAAGACCACGCCGAAATGCCTTTGCTGTCAAAAGTAGGCATGTTGATGCGGCTACTACAGACGCGACATTACGGACGAATAGATGAAAGTAGGAACATAAGCAGATAAAGCTCTGTATTTCTTCATTGTCGATGGCTTAGGAAACTGGGTGGCGGCCCGTAGTTTGGCAGGTGAGGTAGAACACCGTCCTTGTTCATAACATGCCCTAACATGACGAGCTTACAGGGGACAAACTGACACTTCTACAAATTGAGTTGGGGCTTCACATCTGTGAGCCATTCCAGAATACTTGCGAGGCGAAGCAAATGGGAATTGAAGTCTTTAAAAATGACGTTGTCATCCAGATGCCATTCCAGGCCTCGTAGTATACAGTCCATCAAACGTTTGAACATGGCAGGGGCGTTGCGATGTCCGAACGGCATCATGTTAAGCTCGTACAAGCCACTCGGAGTTATAAACGCAGTCTTGGGGCGGGTAAGTTCATCCATGAGTACCTGCCAGTATCCAGTTCGAAGGTCCAGCGGGTGAAAGAACTCTGCTCTTTGCAAACAGTCGAGCGCATCATTGATTCTAGGGAGCGAATAAACATCTTGCGCGTGATCTTGTTGAGACTCCTGTAATCAACACACAAGCGGATGCTCCCGTCCGTCTTTTTGACGAGTACCACCAAGGAGGCCCACGAACTGTTGGATGGCTGTATAACGCCATGATTGAGCGTATGAGACACTTGATCGTCAATAGCTAAGCGTTCAGCGTGACAGCTCCGGTATTGACACTGAAGCAATGGTGCATGGGTGCCAGAGTTGATACCACAAATGATTGCAAATGTTCGGCACAAATTAATTTGTTTGAACTCGAGAGAGAGGCACCCGCAAGCGGTCTAGAAGAGTGAAAAGTCGGGTTTGTTAAGAAACAGAAAGGTCCGAATCTATTATTGGAAGGAAGGCGTCTCGAGAAAAGGTGGTGGACGTGAGAGCGGGAGTGACACTGGTGATCTGAAGGCTTGTTGCGTGATCGAGCAATTGACTGGCGCAAATGCAATGTCCTGAAGGCGGTCGATGCATTCGCCACAGAAAAATGTTGCTGCTACTGAAAAGCGATTCGTCGCAAAATTGGTTACGCAGGTGTTTCTAACCATCAGAAGAGCAAACGGGAGAAGAAAGATTTTTGGAAAAGTGAAGCCTTGTGACAGTTTGAACGTGACGTTCGAAAAATCAGCATGATTACAAGGGATCAGCCCCAGAACAGAAGACATAGCTGGGATATCCATGTCCGTGGCAACGGCGACACGAGAAATAGAAGGCATGTCAGAATCATCGTCGGAAATCAATGATAACTCTAGTTCAACCCGGGCGAAATCCCTATAGGCATGATGCTGCAGAAAGGAAGTCCCAGCCTAATATGGCGTCGTGTGAGCTGTGGGCAGAAACAATGAATTAAACCACGTAGAGAACGTTCTGGATGAGTAGCCGAGCTGCACGTCACATAAGGGTTCACACGATGTGCCGTTGCCGTACGCAGGGAAAGACATGAAAGCGGTTTCGTAACTTTTCCAACTTGAGACACATTGATTCACGCAATACAGACTTAACAGCTTCAGTACTGATTATTGCTTGAACGGAAACACGTTCAATACAGACAGCCATTTCATTAGTGGTCAAAAAACGACGTCTTGTAGAGTTGTGTATCGATATGGCATTCAAGTCCTGTGATGCTTCACTCGATCACTTCACTTGATCAGAGTGTGCGCGGCACTCATACCCGGGCACACTCTGCAGTCTTCAACACTCTTTGCCTTACTAACTTTATATACAAGTACTCAATAAACGAAGCATTCTTTTTTCCTGCTCGAAACTGGCCAATGCTCATCGTTCATAAGTTCCCGACACAGCACGAAATAAGTCCGACAGTGACGCAGTTCTTGCCTAAGCAACCGCGATGGTCAGTTTTCCGTATGGGCAGATGGTTCAAGTCGAAGCGTCGAAGAAGGCGAACGGCGGCATTGAGAGGGCTATCTGCATGCATTGGAGGCATGGCGGCTCGGTAAAGGGGTTTCCGAAGAAGCGTGGGGAGGCAGTTTTTGCGGTGGTTCTGTGTGGGCATAGCCACAGGTTTTTTAACGCGATAGCGTTAGAGAACTTGTGTCACAGAAATTCTGCCATCGGCATCGGTACCGTTGGTTGTGAGCGAAAAATTGTACGTTGGCGAAAAATTGAGAAAGAATCAAATAAAATGAACAGTGCGATTTCCGGTGCCATTGAGGACTGAGCCCAGGTTGTTTGCGTGGCAAGCAGGTGTCTTAAGACAAAACCACCATATTACTCGCTGCTGCTTCTGGAAAAACATTACATAAAGGGCATGAAGTGGAAGTAGTCTTCTTAACACATTTTGTTAGACAGGTGTCACGACGAAACAGAGCCCATTCAGCGATTTGTAGGCGCATTTGGGTAGCCATCAAACTATGTCGAAAAAGGCCGGGAAAGTGTGTGTGTGTGTGTGTGTGTGTGTGTGTGTGTGTGTGTGTGTTTGTGTGTGTGTGTGTGTGTGTGTGTGTGTGTGTGCACTTAGCGGTTGAGGGATGCACCAGGGGCCAGATTTCGCTATCGCGTTGAAATTGTAAAGGCGAAGGTTAAAGGTCCCCCAATATTATCAAAGATACCTGGACGAGGGACGCACTGGCGACAGAACCACACCACTCAACGTGGCCAGGTAGACGACAGTAGTAACAAATGAATGGTTGTTCGCCATGGGTTGTTGGAAAGCGTTGTAGGACGGCGGTAAAGAGGGACATGATCCTTCCAGTGCGCACGTTGCGTAGAAGTTTGTTGCGGGCTTGTCGGTGCGCGCGTTGCGCAGAAGTTTTTTGGGGGAGCAGGGTCGGCAACGTTTGGCGTTGCACTTGCCTGCCTTCACACTACGTCAGCGTAGGCCGGAGGAGTGGACACGGGTGGTTGCTGGTATGTTGGCGGAAGTGCCTAGGAGGCTTGCTTTTCGATGGTTTGGCGCAGTGACGAGGTGAGCGAATGAGCAATGTTTGGAAAGAAGGGCGCAAAAGACAACTGTCACGTCACTTCCTCTCGGACGAAATGTCGGATTTTTGGCATCAGTATTGTTGAATGTGGAGAAATAGCACTAATGGTCAATGCAGACATCCTGGTCGTGCCGAAAGTAAAGCGTCACGTTGATATGTGCTGTTTTCGCAACTAATTGTACCTTTGGTAAAGTTGAATGACGTCTGCAACTGCTTGAGGGCCCTTCGCAACCAGCATGTGGAAGGCATCGTCCTCGAAGCCCTTCGTGATGTGATTGACCTTGGTGGTTTCAGATGGGTCAAAAACAAAGCGACAGCAGAGTCTTAAGACGTGTTCTATACATGACGCGGAACCCTCGTCAGACAGACGGGCGCGATATAGCAAGCGTTGTTCAGTGCGGAGCTTGCGTGCTGTCGGTCAGCCAAACACGTCCGCGAAGGTGGCCTTGAAAGTGGTGCAATCGGCAAGTTCACTTTTGTGATTGCTGAACCAGAGTTTCGTTACACCTTGGAAGTGAAAGTGGACGCTGCCAAGCTTGTTGCTGTCGTGCCACTTATTTTGGAAGCTTACCTGTTCGTAGAAAGAGAGCCAGCCCTCGAAATCTTGCTGGTCTGTACCGTTGTAGATGACTCGGTTTCGCTCACTTGACACGCAGGAACAGCGGTAAAGTGGAGATGGAGGGGCGAGCTGGTGTGCAATATCCGTGGACATCGTTGATGGCGACGGTATAGTTCGCTTGCGAAGTTCTAGGATGGGAAACGGGTTTAGCATTCTACACCACTTGGTAGCACGCTTTTAGCGGTGAGCCAGAGATACGTTTAGTAAAAACAAGACACAGGCAAAAACCGACCAGTTGGTTGGTTGGTTGTTCTTCAGGCTCCTTGTGCAACCCACCCCAAAGGATCGGCCATGAAACGAATGGTGCCTCATTTTTGAGATCGAATTGTTTTACCAGCCGAGATATTTAAATCGGGATATTTAAAAAAAGAACAGATTGGTAAATGATGGATTAGAAATAAAATATAGGTAATACAAACCCAACAAGCTAATATGGCTTGAAATAAAGTGCATTTATGCCTTAGCCTAACATTCTAATGGTTTTGTTGCCTTTAGAAAATCGAATACGGCTTCACAAACCTTCCTGTTGCTAAATCTAAAAAGGAACCACTGGAAGGGATAAATTTAGAGCCAACCTACGGAGTGTTTTTTTAACAGCCTCTTTCCTATGTTTGTAAATAACCTGCATGTTAGGAGGAAATTATGCAGAGATTCACTCTCGTTGCAGTGGAGGCTTAGGGGAGACTGTGTCAGACCAGACCTGTGTAGGTAAAATTTCAAGAGGGGGGGGGGGGACTTGGCTTTGTAGTCTTGTAATTGATATCTCTGCCATTCTAGAGGAGCACCATCACTTTTTTCCAGGGGTAGTTAAGATGAGAAAAATCACATGTTGCCAAGCGACATTTTTCAAAATCATCTGATATTACAAAATTTTCAAAGTGTGCCAGGGCAATAAATGTAGCGTCGGCATTATGGAACTTATGGGAAAATTATACGAGGCCACTGCAAGTTCTACTGTATAATTATTGCGGATTAAACCTTTATGTCCTGGCATCCACACCAAGCGAATGAGTCGTAAGTGTCATGGGGCAAGGGCGTAAAATACTTTTAAATCATTGCACATATTAGGCGCAGTTATTGAACTACACAAAAACAGGCAGTCTGAAAGAATAATAGCATCTGTTATGAATTGAGGCAATTTCCGTAATGCTAAAAAATTTTCAAGTAATTTCGCTAGATAAATAGGTGTAAAATCAGGTAAACGAATTGAAAAAAGACCATTTCAACACTGAAGTTGCAACACCAACTCCTACCTTTTCTTCACAAACTGAGGCATCGCTTGCTATTACAAACTTTATTTTTAATCTTGCCAGGTGGTCTTTCTAAATGGCAATTAGGTTTCTACTGAAGATATTTTTGCAATTATCAGAAAATATATTGTCAAATTCTATTTTTATTGCTTGAATATGTGTTCTTGGTACCAGCGTCTCATGAAGGTTAATTCATAATCTTTCTAAACGTTTCTGTACGACGATGACTTGTGGGCGCCTAAATCTAGACCGCTGTTGGTTGAAAAAGGACATCGGCTCATTAATGAAAACATATTGCCGCGTTCAACCTGCAGAAAAGAGCTTGCGCAGCAACAAAGGAAGACGAAGCTCTTGCCTGGTCCTGTTTACGAGCGCCTTTCATTTTAATTAAAGTGAGCTCTTCTATATCGATCTTCTGCTGTGTCTGCGTCGTGACACTGGTAGCGGAGCTGGGTACATGTCCAGGACACCTTCCAACAGCCCGGGATTAAGTCCCGAGCTGTTGTAAAATTAGGTTAGCGAATTGAAAAAAGACCACCCAATTGCAAAAACAGCGTGGTGCAGTACGTTTTTTGGCACTGGTACACGCTGGGGACGCTGGTATGTGCTTGTAATCACTGGCAATTCGCTGGGCGCACTGGGAAAAAGCTGTGTCGCACTGGTAGGGGCGCCGGCTCAACCGCTGTGATACTGGTGCGCACTTCGAAGCGCTGGAAGCCCTCAAATTTTCACTGGCAAGCGCTGCTGAATACTGGAGCACGCACTGTTTCTACCAGGGCAACTGCAGCGTGCATAATATTGTAGCGTGCGCAGTGGTTTGTTTTGGTGTCGTTGAATATAAAATGCTTGATTCGACAGCAGGCACAGATGCTACCCTAACATATACCAAGCATACGTCAATTTTTAATAGATACCGAGTATACGGAAGCGGTCTTACCCAGTGCCCTTCCCAGCGAGCCTTTATACCTGTCGTGCCAGCCACGTTAGTATATATGCTACCGGCACTTCTTGCTTCGTGCACACACAATTTTTAAGTGTGACAATAACTGTGAAGTATAGTTTAGACATCCATGAACCTAAATGAACTATTTTGTCTTGTGTCAAGGTTCGCACAAGGAGTGCTGACGATCAAACGTCGCGCTTTCAGCTACGCAGGCTGTCACAAGAAGCTGCCGGCCGAACTTACCCGCTCCTTCTCCGACTGATATGTAACAGCACACAATTTTCAGTTGGTGATTTAGTGCGCCTTCCTGAACTGTCTCCCTTGCATACGTTTTCAGCGGATTTCATTGGTATTTATATGGGTGTTTTTAATTGTTGGTATTGATATACCTGCATATATCTGTGCACTGTACGCAAACTGTTTATTGCCAGCGGAGTCCAGAAAAACGGCTGTCGCTTGCCATCGCCACATCGTAAATGTATATCTGGCTTTGATTGACTTTCCACTTACTTCAGGCACAGTTTAGGTAACTGTTAGAAATATTGCGAAGCTTAAACGCAGGAACTTCAAGCATCGCAACTCAGCTACTTCGAAAGCAGCCTTACCCAGTGCCCCGTCCCAGCGAGGCCTATCGTGCCGCCCGCGTCGGTGTACCTGATGCCGGCTCTTTTTACTTCAAGTAGGCACAATTCTAAAGTGTAAGAATAACTGTAAAGTACAGTTTAGACATGCCTGCGCCTAAATTGACCATTTATCCGCGTGTGCGGTGCCCGCACAAGGAGCGGCAACGATAGATGTGTCGTGCTTTCAGCAACGTAGGCTGTACCGAAAGCTTCCTTCTGAGCGCAGGAGCCGGTACTTCACTGACTCGTGCGTAAAAACACGCGATTTTGTGTTGGCAATTTGGTACGCGTTAGTGAACTAACATACTGGCATACGTTTGAGCGGATTGCATTAGTCATTTCTTCGGTGGTTTCTTAGTTGCAGGTATCAATATAACTGGAAATATGTAATCTGGCACGCCGGATGTGTACTGCTACATCGTCGCTTGCACGAAAAAAAAAATACTCAATATTCACTCGTTTGCTTGGGTATCTGCCAAAGAAGACATGTACTTCATCATTTGTACTTGTTGACTAGTAGCAAGTGCTAGAAACGACTATCAAAGAAAAAAAGACTATCCGCAGCACCAGCTGACAATCTTTGGTTGCTCCTCCAGTCAATTTGAGATTTTCAGAGTTAAGATGTAGATGCTTCAAAAAACTTTGCGCTCTTGCTAATATGTACACGCCATTCGGTGCCCGGAAGCCGTTCGTCACTGTGAATCAAAACGCAATTGTTATTTAGAAAAAAATGTCGTGTCGGTCTTGACTCTGCGACTTTTAAAGATGAAGTTGGACAACGCGTTCTTAGGACAAATAGTCGTTTTACCACCCCACAAACGCGTTCTGGCATGGCGTAGTGTGCAACATGTTTTTGATATCCAAAATATGGTATGCCATGCCAGTTGTCTGTATGTAACGCATCAATATACAGAAGCTTCACAGGATTTTTGCTGTGTTTGTGTGGAAATCGCCATGGGAACGTACAAGCCGGTCTAATTTATTCCAGTCCGTTAGCAATGGCAGACTCGGTTTATGTCATTTATTTCTTAGACAAGTTGTCTCTTGGTTTATTTTCCTTCGCGATCAAAGAAACATATTGCTGCAAACAGTGATAAAAGTTAGGCTGTCATCACGCGTCCGAGATTTCGTTGTCTCTACAAACAGTGATATGTGGCGATATGTGACTGGTTTTTTGAGAGAAGTTGTACAGTCTTTTGAGTTTTTGAAAGTGCGTTTTTCGCTGGAATATCTTGCCACTGTTAGGCGAAAAAATCTGTACAGGGATATCCGTGATGTCTTGTTCCCAACAGCCTTGTACAGATCTATGTTCAATGAAGGACCCGGACAGGACGTTTTGCAAAGGGTCAAAAGGTTGAAAGTTAAAGCAGGGGCAAAACTTTCTTTTTGAAATTGCATTCCGGGACTCTCCCTGTAAAGCAGTGGCTAGCGGACCGGGGAATCAATGTATCATGGACAACCAATTGTTTACTTTGTAAAACACCTGAGACAATAGACCATGTGTTTATTCATTGCTGGGACGCTGTCTTTCATTGGGACATCCTTCAAAGAACATTGAAAAAAGATCTCCCCATTACAAGCCATTGCAATTATTTTCTCTGTGTGGATGATGACGACGGCATACCATACGACATGGTTATGTTAAGTAGCCATCACAGCATCTGGCAGACCACAATGGCTTACAGATATCTTGAGCAGAACATACTTTCTCTCCGGGAGAACTTCATTGCAAATATGCGGTATATCACTGAGGAATATGAACAACAAGAAGAACCTCCCAGCTGGCTAAATATGTTAGAGAAATAGTGCAACCTGAAAAAATTTAATGTGAGCACTTCTGATCAAATATTGGTCCAAGTTTATTTTATCATTCAATTTTCTGTGTGAACACCTGTAAAGAAAAACAGGCAATAAAGAAAAAAACTGGAATGGCGTAGTGGGTAGCGTACTCGTTTAGAGATTAGGAGATAGTGAGTTCAAATCCTGTCGAGCAGTGCTTTATTTTTTTCAATTTTTATTTCATTTATATTTTTATTGTGAGTGCGTGTTATTTTACCTATATTGATTTGTGGGGTGTAACGTCCCAAAACCACCATATGATTATGAGAGACGCCGTAGTGCAGGGCTCCGGAAATTTTGACCACCTGGGGTTCTTTAACGTGTATTTTACCTATATATTTATTTATTTATGTCAAATGGGTGCCCCTGTTTTATCCCTGGGAAGCCATTTTACACAGAGTACTGGGACGGTGCCGCTCCAGCGTCCCAGTACCTTTGCTGGGAGGCACTGGTACCAGCGCCATACTGGGCCAATAATCAGGCGTGGCGCTGAACGCTGGTACCCAGTGACGCTGCTTTTTGCAATGGGGCATTTCAACACTGAAGTTGCAACACCGCCTCCTACCTTTCTTCGCAAACAGAAACCTTGCTTGCTATTACAATCTTTATTTTTAATCGTGCTAGGTGGTCTTTCTGAATGTCAATGAGGTTTCTACTGATAATAATTTATGAGTAGAAAGGTTCTACAGATAGGGAGCCACGGGAGCGGCCGCGTCAGCAGCACATGTAAGTGAGCTCTGCACATATCTGCCTATTACTTTAGCAATTTTGGTTCTAGGAGGGTCAGAGTGGTGTCTATTTGTTCGTGAAGATACAAGGAGTTCAACCGCTACAAATACTGCTATTACAAACGAAAATTTTAAATTTTAGGAGCGGAAAACAGTGTGAATCTGTGAAAACAACAACAGTTAGACCACGTGTTTTTTACGATCGCTTGTAGCTTCGTTAATATTCTACCGGGAAACTTCTTACTTATAAAGCTGAAAATCCTTAGGGTAGACATGACGCTACTGAAGTTTGATCAGGCTAGGTTTAATAGTTAGAGTAATTCTGCAATCAAAATTAAGCCTAATCACTAAAAAGAATAAATTGGTAATATCACCTCGCAAACGCATTTAAACTTTGTCCGTTTAATATAATAATAAACCGCACCCCATAGGCTATCAGGAGGCCCAATTCCCTACACTCTAGGCCCTAATTAAGGTGGCAATCAGCAAAAATCTCATTTCATAAAAACAAATTTTGAAAAGGAGCTATAAACGCCACTGAAAAATAGCTAATATCTTCTTTTAGAACACAACAGTCCGGTTTTTTCCGTGTAAAAATAATTTTGATAGCTTAAGGTAACCGCAAGATACAGAGTTAGAAAGAATATAACGAAAACCGCAAATAAATGTGGGGCGCCCGCGTCTTCCCTCTCTCAGAGGAGGAGGGTGGCTCACTGCTCGGAAGAAAAGGTACTCCCGTCAGATCAAAATCTTGAACCACGTGTTTTTTTTCCCCTTATGATCGCTTTTAACTTTGCTAATAACCTACCGGGAAACTTCTAACTCATACAGTGCAAAGCCCTAATTGTAGACCTGTCGCCGCTCAGGTTTCATCAGGACAGGAGTAATAGTACCGGAACTATTTCGTGACCAAAATAATCCTAATCACTAAAAAGATTAATTTGGTAACATCACCTCACAAACGAATTCAAATTTTGTCCGCTTAATTTATCAATAAACAGCACCCCATAGGCTAATCGGAGGCCCAACTCCGGTTTCTCTAGACCTTTAATTAAGGGGGTAATAAGCAGAAATCCCATTTCATTAAAACATTTTTATAAAAATAACCACAAACTTGACTGATACACCGCTGAAACCTACCTTTAGAACATAACAATCAGGGTGTGGCGATGGCGTAGTGGTTAGAGCATCCGCCACGCATGCAAGAGGTCTGTGGTTCAAATCCCGGTGCCGCGCAGTTCCCAACCGGAAAAAAAAAGTCCGCGTGTAGATGGAACTGCATTAAGAGGTCTGGGTTGCGGCCTCACCGGTAACCACCGCCGGGAACGCACTCCCTCACCATAGAAGGATCGGCCACCCTGGTGCAGTATCTGGCCCCTACCTCCCACATGCATACGTCAAATAACTCACGGCCCTCAGTTCCCAGCAGCTGCGAAGCAACTGACCATAGCGGCGGTCAGATCTGCAACGCAACAGAGGGTGCTAAGAATCTCTGGACTACAGGCCGCCTTTGGAACCTGAACTTGGCAACGTTGAACGCTAGAACCTGATCTAGTGAGGGAAGTCTAGCTGTACTATTGGAGGAGCTAGAGGGTGTTAAATGGGATATAATAGGGCTCAGTGAGGTTAGGAGGACGGATGAGGCCTATACTGTGCTACAGAATGGGCACGTCCTTTGCTATCGGGGCTTGGCAGACAGAAGAGAACTGGGAGTGGGGTTCCTAATTCACAGAAACATAGCTGGCAACATTGAGGAATACTATAGCATTAATGAAAGGGAGGTAGGTATTGTAATTAAACTGAATAAAAGATACAAGATGAAGGTAGTACAGGCTTATGCGCCTACATCCAGCTATGATGACGCTTCAGTTGAAAGCTTCTATGAAGACGTGGAATCGGCAATGAGTAGGGTAAAAACACAGTATACTATAGTGATTGGCGACATTAATTCAAAGGTAGAGAAGAAGCAGGCTGGAGACCAGGCAGTAGGAGGTTATGGCATCGGCACTAGAAACGCCAGAGGAGAGCTACTAGTAGAATTCGCAGAACGTAATAATTTGCGGATTTTGAATACTTTCTACCGAAAACGAGAAAACGGCAAGTGGACATGGAGGAGCCCTAATGGCGAAAATAAGAACGAAATAGACTTTATAAAGACTGCACACCCAGGAATCGTGCAGGATGTGGAAGTGGTTGGCAAGGTACGATGCAGTGACCATAGAATGGTACGGTCTCGAATTCGCCTAGACTTGAAGAAAGAACGACAGAGACTGATACGCAAGAAGCCAATCAATGAGCTAACACTGAGAGGAAAAGTACAGGAATTCAGAGTGTCGCTGCAGAACAGGTACTCGGCTCTTAGTGAGGAAATCAACCTTAGCGTAGATACAATGAATGATAATCTAACGAGTATCATTACGGAGTGTGCAGTGGAAGTTGGAGGCAGGGTAGTTAGACAGGACACTGGCAAGCTTTCCGAGGAAACGAAAAACCTAATTACGAAGCGTCAAAGCATGAAAGTGTCAAGTACAACAGACAAATTAGAACTGGCGGAGCTTTCAAAGTTGATTAATAGGCGTAAATATGCGATGTAAGAAGGTATAACATGGAGAGAATTGAACACGCTCTGAAAAACGGAGGAAGCGTCAAAGCAGTGAAGAGAAAACTTGGGATAGGCAAAAGTCGGATGTATGCACTAAGGGACAAAGAAGGCAAAATAACTACCAATATGGATAGGATAGTTAAAATAGCGGAGGAGTTTTACAGAGATCTGTACAGTAGCCGAGACAACCATGACGTTAATACTATAAGAACTAGCAGTAACCCAGATGACACCCCACCAGTAATGATAGAAGAAGTCAGAAAAGCTTTGGAGAGCATGCAAAGAGGCAAAGCTGCAGGTGAGGATCAGGTAACCTCAGATCTGCTGAAAGATGGAGGACAGATTGTGTTAGAAAAACTAGCCACCCTGTTTACGAGGTGTCTCCTGACGGGAAGGGTACCAGAGTCTTGGAAGAACGATTGATTTGATTGATTGATTTGTGGGGTTTAACGTCCCAAAACCACCATTTGATTATGAGAGACGCCGTAGTGGAGGGCTCCGGAAATTTTGACCACCTGGGGTTCTTCAACGTGCACCCAAATCTGAGTACACGGGCCTACAACATTTCCGCCTCCATCGGAAATGCAGCCGCCGCAGCCGGGAATCGAACCCGCGACCTGCGGGTCAGCAGCCGAGTACCTTAGCCACTAGACCACCGCGGCGGGGCATTGGAAGAACGCTAACATCATCTTAATACATAAGAAAGGAGATGACAAGGACTTGAAGAATTACAGGCCGATCAGCTTGCTCTCTGTAGTATACAAGCTACAGCCGGATTAATGCAAACAGTTCAAGTGCCCACCATGCTTTTTGCACAATTCAGAACGGACTCCCTTGGACCATTTCCGACATCACATACTGGAAACAAGTGGATCATTGTCGCCACTGACTATCTTACTCACTACGCAGAAAAAAGGCTTTATCAAGTGGAACCGCAGTAGAATCAGCACGATTTTTCATTGATAACATCATTCGAGGCATGGTGCTCCTAGAGTTATAATAACGGGCAGAGGTACCGCTTTCACGGCCATGCTCCTCAAATCAGTGCTTGAGCTGAGTGGAACGGCGCATCGAAAAACTACCTCCTAACACCCACAAGCCAACGGCTTAACAGAACGCTTCAAGAAGATAATTGCTGATATGCTGATTATGTACATCGACGTCAATCATAAAAATTGGGACGACGTTCTACAATACGTGACGTTTGCCTATGATACGGTGCAGCAGTAAACAACACGAAGCATGCCATTTAGTCTTCTTTATGGCCGTGAATATATAAGAAATACATAAGAAATACATAATACATAAGAAAGGAGATGACAAGGACTTGAAGAATTACGGGCCGATCAGCTTGCTCTCTGTAGTATACAAGCTATTTACAAAGGTAATTGCTAACAGAGTAAAGAAAACATTATAATTCAATCAACCAAAGAAACAAGCAGCATTTCGAACAGGCTACTCAACAATTGACTACATTCATACTATCAATCAGGTAATAGAGAAATGCTCAGAGTATAACCAACCACTATACATAGCTTTCATAGATTAGGAGAAGGCGTTTGATTCAGTAGAAATATCAGCCGTCATGCAAACACTGCGAAATCAAGGCGTAGATGAAGTATATATAAACATTCTGGAAGAAATCTACAGGGGATCAACTGCTACCATAGTGCTTCATAAAGAAAGCAACACAATACCAATCAAGAAGGGTGTAAGACAGGGGGACACAATTTCCCCAATGCTATTTACCGCGTGCTTACAGGAGGTTTTCAGAAGCCTAGAATGGGAACAGTTAGGGATAAGAGTCAATGGAGAATACCTTAGTAACCAGCGCTTCGCCGATGACATTGCATTGCTGAGTAACTCGGGGAACAAATTGCAACTCATGATTACGGAGCTAGACAAGGAGAGCAGAAAGGTGGGTCTTAAAATTTATCTGCAGAAAACGAAACTAATGTACAACAACCTCGGCAAGGAGCAGCGCTTCGAGATAGGTAATAGTGCACTTGAAGTTGTAAAAGACTATGTCTACTTAGGGCAGGTAATAACCGCAGATCTGAACCACGAGATTGAAGTAACTAGAAGAATAAGAATGGGGTGGAGCACATTCGGCAAGCACTCTCAAATTATGACAGGTAGATTGCCACTATCACTCAAGAGGAAGGTATATAACAGCTGTATCTTGCCGGTACTTAGCTACGGAGCAGAAACCTGGAGACTTACAAAGAGGGTTCAGCTTAAATTGAGGATGACGCAGCGAGCAATGGAAAGAAAAATGGTAGGTGTAACCTTAAGAGACAAGAAGAGAGCAGAGTGGGTTAGGAAACAAACGGGGGTTAAGGATATCATAGCTGAAATCAAGAAGAAGAAATGGACATGGGCAGGGCATGTAGTGCGTAGACAGGATAACCGCTGCTCATTAAGGGTAACTGACTGGATTCCCAGAGAAGGGAAGCGGGTTAGGGGGAGACAGAAGGTTAGGTGGGCAGATGAGATTAAGAAGTTTGCGGGTATAAATTGGCAGCAGCAAGCACAGGAGCGGGTTAACTGGCGGAACATGGGAGAGGCCTTTGTCCTGCAGTGGACGTAGTCAGGCTGATGATGATGATGATGGCCGTGAAGTGACGACAATGCTTGATGCCATGTTGCTGCACGACTGCAATGATACAGATACGGATGTTCAAGCCTTTACCCAACGAGCTGAGGAGGCGCGGCAGCTAAATCAGAAATCGTACACGTTGTGCGGATGAAGCCGTATTGCAGTGAGCCAGTTGCATAATACGTCGACTACATACACCGCGTATTCTGTATCCGAGCCTCGGGACGATGCTCTTGCTGGAGGGAGGCAAATGCCACATTCAACCCGCAGAGCTTGCGCAGCCAGAAAGGAAGACGAAGCTCTTGCCCGGTCCTCTGTACGAGCGCCTTTCATTTTAATTAAAGTGAGCTCTTCTATATCGGACTTCTGCTGTGTCTGCGTCGTGACAATATTGTGACCTCTTCTGTGGAGATGCATATCTTTTTAGGAAGGTACGAACTGCTAGTAAAATCCTAACCCTTCGCATTCCAAAAGTACCAGTGCTGTAATTTTGTAGGCGTGTGCTGAAGAATAGAAGACACAGCCTAATTTCAATATCGGGTGAATTTACGTACAATATATAATTACCAGCACTTCACAATATAAAGAAGATCGTTTATTGCTGTGTCTATGAAGCATCTCAAGCACCCGTGCTCTGTAAGCTGCCATATATTTTAATGTGCACACTCCGATTCAGGTTTTCTGTATAAGTCCAAAGTATTTCATAAACCAGTTGTCAAGCGGAGCGAGCACCAACAGTTTCCCCTCTCTTTTTTCACTGGTGCGTGTGCCATATATCCATGCTACACACTTATGAAGCTGCTTGAACGCAAAGACATGCTCATAATAAAATATTATCTCATATTTTTTTCCCTCACAGGGTGACGGAGGCAGTCCACTGGTGTGCGAGTACAACGGTCTGTGGAAGGCCGTCGGACTTGTCTCTTGGGGCATTGGATGCGGACAGGCTGGCGTGCCGGGAGTGTATGTCAACCTGGCGCAATACCGCGACTGGATAGACAGCGTCATCACCGGGCTCCAATAAGGACGCACCAGTGATTCGCTCGGAGCTGCCGTCCACGCAACCCTAGCGTGGAAGATTTGGCCGTGTGCCAAGTGTTCCGAGCGTCTTGAGTTCCTGAAAGGCGACAAATCATTTTCGGGCATCAAGAAACCTACAATATGCGTAGAGCTGGAAGCCGTGTTGCTGGTCCAGACAACCATGCAGTACTGTCGCGTATGGATAGAAATCACAAATGTGACATTATGGCAATCTTATATCGCGTCACATCACATAATAAATACTGTTGATCACGCGTTGGTAAAGGCACAAGTAGAATATGTCACGTGCGGCGTATTCGCACTGCCATGGTGGCCGCGTGAATAAGCATGGTATCTAAATGCAGAGTCAGTTTTAGAAATTGTAAGTCATTTCTAAAGCACTTAGATAAGCAAGATGAAGGATGTAAGAAAGCAGCCTCCAATTGTGACGAATGCTTAAGCCGCTTTTACAAACTTATTTGTGGCTGAGACGACCATCAAGCGATTGCGAACATACAATTGGAAACAACGGGAACATGGTGGCATCCTATTCATATTTGTTGCTGTTTTTCTGTACTGATTAGTGCGTTGATATGCTTTCCTTCCCAAAGATTGAGCCATAATCTAAACTTGTGAGCCCCAAAAATTTGTTTACTTAGGCTTGACAGAATAATCGCAGAATAATCGACGTTAGGTATTTTCTCCGCAGTGGGCCATAACCAATTGCACATTTCATGGACAAACATTTGCCAAAGAAAAGCTGTATCTAAGCATGAGACTTTGTTGAGGGCGTGCAGGTAACATTCTACGACAACATGTTTGCAGTGGTCTCTTATCGGAATCACATATGCAAGCACTAGTAAGTAGGAAGTGCATAGACATTTTTAATAAATTTTCAATTCAATATTACCGCATTTACACGTCATACTAAGCAACGATGATGGCGAATAAAGCTGCATGAGAGAAACTCGATGCCAACTACCCGTTAAACACTAGCAAGATAAGTTCATCTCATTCTATTGTAGTACCATTGAAAAAAGAAATGCATACAGCAAAACAAAATTTAAAAAACGATAATTCAGCAATTTCAAAGGGCAGGGCAAATATTTTTAAACATCTTAAAAAAGGCTACATTCGCGATAACAGTTTTATTGCTGTGTTTCAAGGAGCAAAAGATATCCTTCGATGTATTTTATACCTACTTAGTTTAAGGGTACACATGAAATTGTTCCAAAAGCACAGTTTGTTCGTGCGAGCGCAAATACGCAATGTCCAGTGTCCAAAAAATCGGCTGATTTTTAAGTTCACCATGTTCTAGATATAAGTGAATCTCTTGTTTCGAGTTTGAAAACAAAAAAACATATAAGCTCATACTCATACAGGTGGTCAAATCGGGTATTTTTTACATGAATAGATCGTATATTTTTCTGTTGCAGGCTAAGCCGACGATAGCCCGTAAGGCTCGTTCGTTCTGTGTTAGGAAGGCAACTAATGAGCTTGCTGTACTCCTTGACTAAACAAGGCAAAAAAAGCACAGATGCGAAGGAAAGAATGCACTACAAACCATCAATTTACGTGCTATTGGTCGCAATCTGTAGCATCTGCAGAGCATAGAAAAAACTTCGCTGACTTCGTGTTTAAAGCATTCTATACTGTGGTCTCATGCCATCAAATCATTAAAAGGATAACATTCAATGTTTTAGTTTACCATTGTTTTCATTCTGTTCTCGATCTCATGGCTGATATTCCCATGGTATACCAAGAGCAGTCAGTTGTCCTGGAATCAGTTTTTATTGTAGAATATGTGCACTATTTATTAAAGAATGTTTGCCAATAAAATGTATACTTCCTGATTAGGGAATCTGTAGCTTCACAGCTTAATGGTTTTGCGTCTTTGTGGTGTTGTCCACCGCACAGGAGTTGAACGAATCGCATTCATTCATTTATTCGCTCGTTCGTTCATTTGTTCACATTTCATTTTTTTCGTCGTCAGAAAGGAACGAATATGACTGAAACCACTACTGCGACATACCAAATGTCCTAAATGAATGCTTCAGCCATTGAGTGTTTTATTTCCCCACAACAGACAAAAAATCAGAAGCATAAGCTGCAATCTATTATGAGCCGTTTCATCTCCAATGATATATTTAGTGAAGTCGCGAACTTCAGTGCACGTAGCTAATTCGCAGACTCATAAAAGGCTACAAACGAGCATGGTGAGCAACGTCACAAGGAAGCCGTGGCCGCAATACCTCGGTAATACAGATACGAGGTTTTACGCACGTGAAGATTGTACACATGCATCTATATTTCTCTGAATTCACTATTGTGTCAAAATGGTTGATTGGGCGAGTTGGTGATACATGACTAATTATGGAATGGAAGCGCACAACGTTGAAGCAGACGGAAAGACAGGGACAAGCGCTTGTCCCTGTCTTTCCGTCTGCTTCAACGTTGTGCGCTTCCATTCCATAATTAGTCACTATTGTGTGACTTGGAAAATCGTGTTTATGTCGCTTTCTATTGCAATTTTGAAGGTAAGTACTCATGAACAGTAGAAACCAGCAGATCTTTCTTCCCATTATGCCAGACAAATTAAAGGCACCATGTTTTTTGAAATATTTTCTTGCATGATGTTATCCTCACTTTCGGGCGATGTCTACATTGGTGCGTTGAAGAATGTTCTCAAGTACACTTTCCAATGAAATGTGATGTTCAAGTGACGTGGCGTATGCGGTTTGCGAATGTATGCAGCTAATCACACTGACAGTGGCTCCTGTCAGCTGGGCGTTAAATAAAGTGCATTGTAGGCTTCACAAAAATGTTTTCATTATTTGGCTAAACTTTTGTTTGGTCTCTTTACGAGAACCTCTATTCGAGGTTACAACTAGAAGCCAGTATTTCAAGCACTGAAAAAATCGCAATTTAGATTTCAAAAATATGCAGGCATAACGTAGTTTCCTAAATATAGACACTATATTTTTTAAAGTGAAATTTCTGAGGAAAGACGTAAGAGAGAAAAGCAGAAAGAACTTCATAGTTAAAGATGGCAAAGGGCGGCTATGATTTAACATTGCCATATAGTTGTCCTTTTCTGCCCCCATGGTTTGCAAAGCACGGTCTTTTTAGTATTGTCCAGCATGGTTAGCTAAGTGTCCACCATCAAATGAACACGCTGCTGGTGTACATAGGTGCGCGCAAGGTTCCCCTTAAGGGAGGGGAGTGGGGAGCAGGCAAATGTTCGTCACAGCGCATCCTTCCTTATTATATCATTGAATGGGGCTGACTTTGCGCTCTCTTAATTAATTAAGAAAGGTGGCAGCCCCCTCCCTGCCCGTCCCCCTGTTCGCAAGCCTATGCTCCCGTGTCTCAATCATCTCGGCATTGAACAGAAGACTAGTACGGGGGTTAATGAGCAGACCTTCATAAGGTCACAGGGGGCTTTAAGCCTATTGGCTGGGTCTATTTGCGCAGGTTCAATTTCTCCTCCGTCTGTGAACACGTCCCTTTGTCAAACCTCGCCCGGTTTGAGCATTTCAAGCTGGCAAGTATAATACATATATTGGGCACTCACGATCTCGTAGGCCAAGATTCGCAATGCTAGAGAAATGCCAATCTGATCGCCACTTGCTCTTCTTCTCGCGGGCGTGTGCCCCAACACGGATGAGGCGACGCACAAGGCATTCTCCTGCGTGCGTCACAGTACGGGAAACTGCAAGAATATTTCGAGGCGACATGTGCAGTATGTGAAATCTGTTGCTCGAATAAATGAATGATAGTTGATAGAAAAAAATTCGGCAGATTCCACGAACAAGGGGGAATCGATGATATGAGAAGCACGAATGAGGAAGGTTGATATGTCACTATATAATCTACAGAGCGTTACAAGGCGAAAGTAAATTATGCCGTACATGACTTTCTTGTCACGAATATTATGTTTGGACGTGTAATTTACCTTCGTCATCTATTCATGTCACCGGAAACCAAACTTGGTATATGTGGAGCAAGCGAAACGGCCGCTGGCGCGCTATGAGCGTAGCATGTAGTCATATTTTACATGGCGAGAATATCGCGGTTATCATGCTGGGACCTGTCATTTATATTCGTCATCCATTCACGTCATGTAATACCGAAGTTGGTATACGTGGCACTCGCGTAACGGCAGCGAGAACGCTATGAGCGTAACATGTGGTCATGCTTTACATTGAACGTATATAATTATCAAGTTTTGACGTGTCATTTACTTTCGCCATCTATTGACATCACGTGATCCCAAATTTGGCATATGTGGAGCTAACGAAACGGCAGCGAGGGAATCATGAGCGTGTGTTTTCATGTTATTACATGACCCGCGTGTCATGATTATCATGCTTACACCAAACATATACCTTCGTTATTCATTGACGACACGTAACACCAAAATCGGTATATGTGGAGCTAGCGAAACGGCCATGAGTACATGAAAGTTGAAAAGTTGAAAGTTGAAATTTATTTCACCACAACGATACACCGTGATTTACACAAACAAGAAGCAATTGTGGCATGGAAAGTAGGAAAAAAGCTGCGCTATAGCAGCTTGACTAGCCCCACCTTCCATTTGTACAAGGCAACAGAAACAATGGCACACCAAGCTCCATACGGTGCTCACGTATGATTGAAAGAAAAAAGAAAAGAAAATAACATTCTAGTGGTTGTTTATGAAGTACAGAATAGATGCACACTTGGGTGTTTACAAACAAACAATTTTTGGGAAAAAAGGCAACCAATATAAGACGCTATAACAGAAAGGGGTACACTTAAAATTTCATGCATTTACAAGTACTGGGTGTAATTTTTCTGGGTTTATAGTTCCTTATACAAACAGGTTTAATATATCACTACTTCAAAAGGAGACGCAATTGCTGTTCTGTGAGCTTGAACTTATTTAGTATAGGGGGAACAGAGTGCTTTAGCATTTGGAGTCCGTAATTTGTTCGCGGTCGGGGGATGTGCCAGTGTTGAAAACTCCGCATCGGACGCAACAAAATTTTCGGCTGTAAATGTGCTAAGCCTCTCAGTTTTGCGCAATTCTTTCGAATTTCAGACCTCAAAGACAACAACAAGTTATGTTCATATGCAACACACATTCCTTCTAAAAACTCAAACAGATTCTCATACCTCTTTCGATTCATTTTATTTTATGTAACTTTTATGTGCTGCTGTGACTTTATGAATTTTTTTTTTTTGCTTTTGTCTGCCTGTTTGTTGTGCGTAAATAGTCTCTTATTATTTCTTTATGTGCTAATTCATAATTGCTGTTCATTTCTTTGTTAATACTGGCTTGATGTAAAAAAAAAAATTTGTAAATGTTTTTTGATATTGTATGTATCTCAATTTCTCAATTTTTGTACTGCTATATATAACCTGTTTATGTATGTGTGTACATAGGGGGTTGGCGCTTTGTCAGGCTTTCTTTGCCTTTACGCCGATCCCCTAGGCAAACTGTGTACACGGGTTGTCTGAAATTAAATCAATAAAAAAAAAAAAAAAAAAAAAAAAAACACAAAATTTTAAAACTTTAAACTTGA
Source organism: Rhipicephalus microplus (assembly GCF_043290135.1). Taxonomy (NCBI): domain Eukaryota; kingdom Metazoa; phylum Arthropoda; class Arachnida; order Ixodida; family Ixodidae; genus Rhipicephalus; species Rhipicephalus microplus. Next base: position 13,106,390 of record NW_027464589.1, read on the forward strand.
CAAATAAATGGGATGTGTGTTCTCTGTAACCTATATTTGCAACAGCCCGCAAAGCGCTTTTTTGAAAAGTATACGACTTTTGTTTTGATGTTTCAGTTCCAGAAGCCCATACCAACTGACAATAGCGTAGATGAGAAGAAAAAAGCGTATTAAAGATAAGAAGTTTCTGGGGGAGCGGTAGAAACGACTGACACCTTCTCAGCACGCCAAGGGATTTTCTTAGCTTAATACACAATTGTTCAGTGTGAGAATTCCAGAACATATGTTGATGAAAGATGACGCCCAAAGGCATATTAGGAAGTGCCCAACGTACTCCGAAGTAACGTTGACGCGTGCGCACGCTAGGCGCAGTAACGCTACGCTAGCAAAACGGGAGTCTCTATAGATGAGAGCACGCCTATCTCAAACCCAGGCGACTTCGGCGGTATATCCTCGCTCCCAGAGATGCCATAATTTGTTTGCTACTGCCAAGGCGCACCTCGCTAGTATGGAATTCCGTGGCTCTGGGAGTTTAAATTGCGAAAATGCGCCTGTTCATGCAGCGCCCGCTTATAAAAGGTCATCTGGGTACCACTGCGCTGTCATCTGATGCGACAACATCCAGCGCAAGAGGAAGAGATTGCTGAGAACTGACTGTGAAGTTCACAGCGCAACGCTAGAATCGCGCCGGTGCGGTGTTTTGCGATTTCACAGATTTCCGTTTACAACGAAAAACGCCGAGTTTAACCGCCTTGGGATATAATAGCAATCAGCAGGAAAAACTTCGCGCACAATGAAGTGTACAAGTAAATATACTTATTGCGTTTATTCAAGAGTGACTACAGCTGTTTCACTTTAGAGCGGCGATTTGCGTGCAGTATGCCTGTAGTATGAGGCACAAAACTATTGGCGTACTCTTTCGCAGGCCGCACGTCAATAATAGGATATACGTATTACGACTCACGCGTTGGTGCACTCACGGCGCATGTTTAGTACAACTGCAGGGCCCTACAATCGCGACGCATGAACGGCGCGGAAAGCACGACTTTCGACTCAGTCGAACTGCGACATGCCTTGGGTGTCACTAGGTGCATCTGTATACACGCGTTTTCGGCCGGCGTCACCGTAAAATTTAATACCTTGTTCTGGCTGGCCCTTTTGCAGCGCGCGTGTGTTCCGAGTGCCCGGCAGGACTGGCCATTGATACACAGTCGGTGCATAAGCGTAAGTTGGAACCAAATTCTAGCGCTACGTAGTAGACGCTGGCTTACAGTACAAATTCTGCCTTGTTAAAATCAAGACACGCCGCTGTTCGACTGAGTCGAAAGCAACACTTTCCGCTGCTCGCGTTTCTTTTGATCGTAATAGTACGTACCTGATGAAGCTGCTTCCATAGTCTGCAATGCACGTGCTGCAGACATTCCGGACTGTCGAGGAAGGTCTCCTTGACATTTCACACGAAATCGGCATAAACGTCCAGAACAGGAACAGTGCGAAACACGCTGACAGCCGGATTCGAGTTGTGAAGTTTTCAGTTGGATTTTCAGAGCGTCTGCTCGCCTGGCAGTTCAGGGTGTTGCTTCACCGCGCTTGCAACAGACGGCGCCACGCGCTTTTCAATATGACAGCAAGCACTGAGCTCACTGTGTTCTGGTGTATTGTCTGATGCCAGGCGCGATCGACACGACTAGCATCCGTCGGCGCGACCCAGCGGCAACCGACACGAAATGCAACATGCTGCATTTCGTGCCGATTACGTTACCCAGCTCAACCTAGACAGCACTCTTATAGCATTGCGTCTGCCTCTCTTGTAATGGAGGGATGCTGAGCGTGCTCAAACGCGCGTGCGTCAAAGTAACCCAGCGCGGCGCGCACCTGCGACTGTATGGCAGGCAGATTGGTGCCTGGCGTGGCAACGCCGGCGTGGCGCGATGAAACGAACGCCGGCGCACACGCGCCCTGGGTCACGGCGATGTGTGTTGGCACCTTGAGCGTCAATCGTAGTCTTGGTATTACATGACACGCATGTCATAATTATCATATTTGAGCGTGCCACTTACCTAAGTCATACGTTCGCGTGGCGTAATACTGGATTTGGTACGTGTGAAGCCAGCAAAACGGCCGCGAGCGCATCATGAGCATAGCATGTAGTCATGTTGGCACATGACACGCATCTCAAGATTATCGTGTTAACACCAGTCACACACATTCGTCATCCATTCACGTCCCGTAATACCAAACTTTGTATATGTAAAGCTAGCGAAACGGCCACGAGCGCATCATGTGCGTGGCATGTACTCATGTTGTTACATTACAAGCTTGTAATGATTATCAAGTTTGCACCAGTCACATACCTTCGCCATGAATTCACGTACCGTAAACCAAATTTCGTATGTGCGAAGCTAGCGAAACAACCGCGAGTGTATCTTAAGTTTGTCTTGTAGTCATGTTACTCGACACGTTTGTCCTGATTTTCATGTTAGGGTCGGTCGCTTGTGTTCACCATGCAGTCATGTCATACCATACCGGTTTGGCAACACGTCATGTGAACGAAACCACCGCAAGAGCAACAACACCTTGAAATGTAAATCATGACAATCATGACATACATGTGATGATTTATATAATATGACTAGTAAATTATGCTCTTCATACAATGATGTTATGACATACCAAGTTTGGTGTAGAAAACATAATTGAAACGGCCAGGAGAGCTCAAAGTCGTAAGGGGCAAGATAGATAGATAGATAGATAGATAGATAGATAGATAGATAGATAGATAGATAGATAGATAGATAGATAGATAGATAGATAGATAGATAGATACGGTCAAAGTAGCCGAAGTTCGCTAAGAAACTGTTCGCTTTTACTATGAAACTATACCAACAAAATCCGTGCTTTTTGCTTCAAATCGAAAGAGATTCTAGCTAAGCTACCTCCACTTCATTTGCGTTCGTGTTCCAGTCATTTTAGAGTCGTGCCGGCACCACCCATGGCCACGCTTGGTGTGTTTTTTGGTACACCGTCCCTCGAAGAAGTGACAGAAAGGCGAAACTATGTATCGTGGTAAGAATACATGACCCATGCCCACCCCTTGAAACGTGCCCGCATAGAGGAATTCATCCGACAGAAACAGTCACTGTACTACAGAGAACGCCGTTCGACGGAGCATCGCCTACGTGCACGACCTGGCTTGCGTATGTCATGCACATGTAACCTTGTGTGCGCATGATGTGTTGATGCATCTTCACCACGTGATCTTCAGGCCTTCAATTGCTTTGATGTCGAAGAGAGCAGTGAAGGCTTGAGATGTCCACGCAAGGCGAGTGGCAAAGGTTACAAGCTCACTTCCTGCATCATGCTATCGCGGCTCGTGATGAAGCAATTGAAAGATTCTTGTGGCACCAAGCTCTTCATTGGGCACGCAAGCACTTCTCATGTAACATGGTGAAGCACTCTTTACGAAATAATTTACAAAAAACAAAATCCATGTGCTCATCTAATTTTTTAAAACCTACACTCTACTTTTCTTGAATGGAGCTCCTCAGTTTCGCACTCCTTCCCAGTCGTTCGGCAGCTGCACAGAAGCAGCTCCTGTTTCCTGCCCCTCCATCGCACCCAGATTTTCATGGAGGTCCTTCAATTATTTGGTGATACTGGACTGGAAAACCAGCCGCCAAAACTACCCGCCACGCCACCGGCCATGAACACCCCTCTCGCCCTTTTCCGCTTTCCTCTTCCCTAATTTATATTCCTCTTTTCTATTTAGTGGATGCACTAAGACGTGCTCTCATTTCGGGCAGAAATAGCGTCATTTAGATGCGAAGCCGCTTAGGGTCGACCTCATTTCGGTCAGCGGGGTAACCACCCTTACTGCACATTTGCGTCAACCCCCCCCCCCTTTCTCATTTCTTGTGATGCCTCTCGCTCGCCTAGCAACGACGACGCGCAAGCGTCTGGTAGCGAGATTCTTGATTGAAAAATCCTGCTGCTCGCACTGCACCATTCACTGTCCACTCCGTATATAAAGGCACTGGATGTAGACCTCAAGGTAGTGCCGGTGGCAGATTTCTGTGCGTTCTTGAACAATAGAAATTCGCAGCGTGCGTGTACCCTAAGGGCGGACTGTGGGTCTCTGAGTCTTCTGTCTCCCATTTCCCATTACCAGCGATTAGCATGTTAGTAGGAAACGCGGGTTCATCATTGCGTGCCTTGCGCCTCCCCAGGTTTCTCTCCTGCGCAACACCACCATGACCACCAGTGTCAACGTCACCACCAATGTAAGCGTTACCACCCGCTGCTTTCTGTCTACGCATGATTATCTTCAGTGGGACAGGACTCGCTCACTGGATTCGCGCCAACTGGTTGGGCACTCCGACGTCAGCGTAGCCCAGGCCAACTGGGCGGGCCCTATGTCATCTCCTGACGCCGACAAGAGCTCTCGCAAGTGGTGCCCCGTCCTCGGACTCCTGTGTGCGTGTTTCCATCTTTCCTGTCTCTCCTATCCCCTCGGTATGTCCTCGCTCGCTGGCCTAGCGCATCTTTCTTTCTATATATACATTAATTCTTATTCTTTTAATCCCTCCTTACCACATCCATTGTGAGCTACTGTTGAGGTGTCGCTCCCTGAAGCAGACAGTTATGGGGCTCACTTTTCTATTCCTTTCTCTCTTAGAACCACTTCGTAGTTAGTGGGAGATGGCGTAACGTTTTCTTTCCTCCCTCTTCTCCAAGCACTCGTGTCATGTCAGTTGGGTGGCGTAAGGTGGCCGGCGCATGTTCTTTCACCGCTGCTAGCTGTTGGTTTCCGCAAGTTTGTTGAATTCCTACTATAAAGATTTGAAAGGTCAGTTGTACCAGGTTACATGAATAATGGTCTGAAACTCTACTGAAAAACTAAATTTGACTTTAGCTAGGGATGATATACTCACCATTATAAATAGCTATCTACACGCTCTTCTGGAAACGTGGACACAAATGCCCGAAGTAATTATTTAGAGGCACTGTGAACTCTAAAAGCCCTCTTCAGGCTCCAATTCATGCTTCTATATGAAGGTGGCTCAAAAGAAACGCAAAAAATAATCTTACAAGGAAACGTATAATTTCGGGTATTTACGATGTTTCCTTGCGATGGCAATTCCTATTGCAAAAACCAGCGCCACTGGGTACCAGTGTCCAGCGCCATGCCTGATTATGGGCCCAGTATGGCGCTGGTACCAGCGCCTCCTAGCGCTGGTACTGGGACGCTGGAACGGCAGCGTCCCAGTACTCTGCGCGAAATTGCTTCTCAGAAATAAAACGGGGGTGCCCATTTGCCATAAATAAATAAATATATAAGTGAAATAACGCGCATTCACAATAAAAAGCGAAAAAGAAATAAAATTGAAATGAAAGAAAACGCTGCTTGACGGGATTCGAACTCGCTACCTCCTGATTTCTAACCGAATATGCTACCCCCTACGGCACGCCAGAACATGCTGATGGGGTTATAAAATGACTATTTTCCGAAAAACGCGCCGTTCAACTTTAGGTTTACAAGTCGCACAGTCAAGACTGACAGAATATTCCTTTCCAAATAACAATTGCCTCATGATTCGACAGTGACGAACGGCTTCCGGGAACCTAATGAAGTGCAGATATTAGCAAGAGCGCAAAGTTTTTTGAAGCATCTACATCTTAACTCTGAAAATCTCAAATTGACTGGAGGAGCAGCCAAAGATTGTCAGCTGTTGCTGCGGATAGTCTTTTTTTCTTTGATAGTCGTTTCTAGCACTTGGTACTAGTCAACAAGTACAAATGATGAAGTACATGTCTTCTTTGGTAGATACCCAAGCACACGAGTGAATATTGAGCATTTTTTTTTTTGTGCAAGCGACGATGTAGCAGTACGCATCCGGCGTGCCAGATTACATATTTGCAGTTATAATGATACATTCAACTAAGAAACCGCTGAAGAAATGGCTAATGCTATTCGCTGAAAAAGTAGGCCGGTATGTTAGTTCACTAACGCGTAACAGATTACCAACTGAAAATTGCGTGTTTTTACGTATGAGGCAGAGAAGCACCGGCTCCTGCACTCAGAAGGAAGCTTTTGGTGAAGGCCTACGTTGCTGAAAGCACAACACATCGATCGTCGCCTCTCCTTGTACGGCCACCGCACATGCGGATAAATCGTCTATTTAGGCTCAGGAATGTCTAAACTGGACATAACAGTCACTCTTACACTTTAGAATTGTGCCTACTTAAAGCAAAAAGCGCCGGCAGCATGTATACCGAGGCGGCCGGCACAATAGGCTTCACTGGGATGGGGCACTGGGTAAGGCTGCTCTCGAAGCAGCTGAGTTGCGATGCTTGAAGTTTCTGTATTTGAGCTTTGCGATATTTCTAACTGCTACCTAAACTGTACCTGAAGTAAATGGAAGGTCAATCAGTGCCGGAAATGCATTTACGGAGTGGCGATGGCGAGCGACAGCCGTTTTTCTGGCCTCCGCTGGCAGTAAACAGCGGGCGTGCCAGTGTATATATATATATGCAGTTATATCAATACCAACAGTGAAAAAAAAAACACACATAGAAATACAAATGCGATCCGCTGAAAACGTATGCCAAGGAGTCAGTTCACGAAGGCGTACCAAATTACCAACTGAAAATTGCGTGCTGTTACATATCAGTTGGAGAAGTATATACGGGCTAAGTGCGGCCGGCAGCTTTCGGTGACAGCCTGCGTAGCTGCAAGCGCCACGTTCGATCGTCAGCGCTCCTTGTGCGACCATCGAAACAAGACAAAATGGTTGATTTAGGTTCATGGATGTCTAAACTATACTTTGCAGTTATTTTCACACTTTATTGTTGTGTGTACTCGAAGCAAGAAGCGCCAACGCGGCTGGCACGACAGGTTTAATGCTCGCTGGGCCAGGTAGTGGGTAAGACCGCTCTCGACGCGTTGAGTTGATATGTCTGAAGATTCTGCATTTCAGCTTCTTTACTTGAAGTAAGTATAAGGATAAGCATGACCAGACATACTTTCATGCGGTGTGGTGGAATCGAACGACAGCTTTGTTCCTCGCCTCCGCTGGGAAACCCAGCGAAGCAATCGAGAGAGCTCGTTTACATTTTCCCAACTTTGCGGCAAAAACAATTTCCTGTTTTTGTTAGAAGTGGCGTGCAGATCCAGGCTTACAAACACTGCAACTTGGAATCGTTACCGCAATACACGGATGATGTGAATATGTCCGGTTTGTGCGGGGCATATGCGAAAAAGGTGTATTATAGTTATTGTTGCGATACGTACGCGCCGCAAAAATTATGTATGCTCGGTATCTGCTAAAGCAGCATCTATCCCTGCCGTCGAATGAAGTGTTTTATATTCAACGACCCCGAAACAAACCACGGCACACGCTACAATAACATGCGCGCTGCAGCTGCGCTGGTAGAAACAGTGCTTGCTCCAGTATTCACCAGCGCTTGCCAGTGAAAATTCCAGCGCATCCAGCGCGTCACAGTGCGCACCAGCATCACAGTGGTTGAGCCAGCGCCCCTACCAGCGTGACACAGCTTTTTCCTAGTGCGATCAGCAAAGTGCCAGTGATTACAAGCGTGTACCAGTGTCTCCAGCGTGTACCAGTGCAAAAAAAAAAAAAAAAACGTACTCGCATCACGCTGTTTTTGCAATATGGATGGCTAACACACTGGCGGGCTGGGACCATCCTTTATTCACCTCGTAGTCTTTTCTTCGAAGCAGAGACCCTATACTGCTTTATGCCCCAATCCCACTTCTGCCTTTTGGCACTACCCCGTGGTGTTAAAGCACCGACCAAGCGCTTGTCACGAAAGCGGAGTGTTGGACGACATATAAGGCTTCAGTCTTACGGCGTGCACTACAGTAGATGGTGGTGGCGTTGAGTGCGCTTCATCGACGACTCGCTGTATCTCGTAGGTGAGCTTGGTGACCTTGCGTAGGACTCTGTATGATCCGTCATAGCGAAATAAGAGCTTTGCTGAGAGGCCGATGTAACAACAGGGGGTCCTCAAGAGTACTAGTGAACCGGGTGCATACGAAACTTCAGGGTTTCGTATGCCTAAAGATGATACGTCTTAGAGATGATACGTCTAAACGATTTCTCTCAAAAAGTAATATATATATATATATATTATATATCATTTTAGATTATAGAGATCATGGCTGGGTAGCAAGAAGTTAGTAATGGTGGCAGCTAGTAGCTCTTTACTAACGTAGGTAGTCAGCAGGTTCCAAAAGGCTAGTAACGTTCTAAGAAAGGTCGTAAGCATTGCAGTTACTACTACCTTGTCACTAAATTTTAGGGGTGAAGCTCCTCCTAGTCTAACCTTGTCCTGCGTAAAGAGTAACCGAGAGCAGATGAGCCGAGGGAAATCGAGAAAAAGAAACAAGAAAAAAGAAGAAGGCAGAATCTCCCGAACAGTTTATTAGTTGGCACTGTCTCATAGAAGTACACACAAACTGCATTTGATTGAGAATATTGAAGATGGCGCTGTACCACACCTCTTCGATAGGTTCCTGCGTGAGTTGTACCTAGGTGCGCGAGGAAGCAGTGCCTCTCTCATACTCCTGTCACACAGCTGCCACCGAATTCTGTTAAACTCTGAACCTAAAGCTCCGCTAGGTACACTGTAAACTGAAATACCCCCATAAGGGCGTTTTAAGCAGGTTATGTGCGCTTTTTTCACCCATTTCGAAATACGAACTCCCTTGAAAGTGGATAAAAGGGGCCAAAACTACACTTTTACTATGATCATCAAAATTTGGGAAATATGGGAGTTGAACCAGTCTGAAATAGAAGTGACTGAAAAAATAAAAAAAAATATTGGCGTGGTTAAAAAGGGTTCACCCAAATACGCCCATTTGAACAAAAACAAACAAGCGAGAAGGATTGTTCTAAGCCTCAGCGTCAACGTCGCAAAATTTATTTCAGTAGGCAGGTTTGAAAGAGTCTGCGCCACGTCAACGCTCTTCGAAAAGTTCACATACCACGCCTTACGATCCGGCGTATCAAGAACGACAATCACGCGTGGCCGAGAAAGTGGTCCGGACTATGCCCCCTTCTGTACTTCGGAGCTCGGGAAAGTGCGTCGCTTCTGTTGTACCTTCTGTTCGTCGAGGCAGCCAGTGGGGGCTGGGACAAAGTCGCCAGAGTTTTCTAAATTTCAAGGGGAGAACACATGGTAAGTAAATCCGAATAAACTTTGTGCGTTATTTGTTTGTATGTGTGTGCGCTACGGCAACCTAACCAGTTGGTAGAAGGCTCGGCTGGGTTCAAATTCGACATTTGTTCTCTCCGGCGCGAAACCGGCAAAACTCCCCGGGAATTCACTCGCTTCGCCGCCTAAGCCGCCGGAAACCTACACCGCGAAGCCGGAATGAAGAAATTGGTCCAATTTTCCCGTCACGCGAAAGCGGATCCTATTTTCGATTCACGGCCGACTAGTTAAAAACCACGCGATCTTCAGATCGCGCGCGTGTGTGTGTGTGTGTGTGTGTGTGTGTGTGTGTGTGTGCTGGTTTGCCCCATTACCATTTAATTTGCAATGTTTATTTATTTACTTTTTTACAAATACTGCAGGCCCTGTTCGGGCCCAAGCAGGAGTGGGTAACAAACGTCAGTGACAAAACAGAATATAAAAGTATAAGAAAATACACTATTAGGTACGAAAATATGAAAATTGTTAACATCGGGGAAAATATATTTATTACATAGCAATAATGGCATTCATACATAAATACAAAATCTCAGCTATAATGAGTGACTTACTATATTCCATATTAAAAATCAAGTGTTGCGTCACTGACAAGATGGGCTAACAATGGTTTCATGTCCGCATTAACGACCTCCTAAGGTAACTTGTTCCATAATGAAAGAACATGGGGGAAGAATGAGTAGTGATTAACGTTTAGATGACTCAATGGTTGTCTAACTGTTTTATTATGATGAATACGATCAAAGCGCACGGACGTGTCAGTTATGTAGCGATTGGGTGGAATTTTGAAGTGACCATGGTACAATTGATAGATGATTTTTATTCGAGAGACTATTCTACGATGAGCGAGTGTTTTCAGATTTGCCTTCTCAAGAAGGGCAGAGACGCTTGCAAAACGAAAGTAGCTAAAATAAATGAACCTCAGAGCCAGGTTTTGGATCCTGTCTACTTTTTAATTAAGTGTTTTTGATACGGTGCCCAGACCAGGTCCACATATTCTAACTTAGGCCTGATAAGCACTTTGTACGCTGTTAGTTTTATAGAAGGTGAAGTGCGACGCAGTTTACGTTTTAAAACTGCTAACTTCTTTAGCGCATTGCTACAGATGTTATCAATATGAGTTTCCCAATTTAAATTGCTTGTAGTGCGACACTGAGATATTTCACTCGCACAGCCTTTTAAACATGAGCGGTAATAATAGCATATTGGAATGCTAGTGGGTTTTGTTGGTTCGTAACTGTGATGGATGCTGTTTTTGATGCGTTGACCTTCAAGCCCCACTTATCACACCAGGTGCAGGTGGATTGCAATGCATCGTTGAGTCTGGCTTCATCAGAATGCTGAACAATGTCGGCATAAATAACACAATCGTCCGCAAAAAGTCGGATTTTTACAGGTGATTGAACTCAGAAATAAATATAATTTATGTACACTAAAAACAATAATGGTGCAAGCACGGGTCCTTGCGGCACTCCTGAGTGTACATACAATGAGTCAGAAACGCCGTCATTGACCATCACATATTGTTTCTGTGATGACAAATAGCATGCAACCCAACGGACAATGTTCTGATCAACACCAATAGCTGACATTTTCGTAATAAATCATCGTGTGGTACTACATCAAAAGCTTTAGAAAAATTTAAAAAGACTGCATCAATCTGGCCCTTAAAGTTTAGTGAATTTGCAAAGTCATGAGTGATCTCGGCTAATTGAGTTGAAGTGGATAGGCGAGACCTCAATCCGTGTTGGTTGTCGGGAAGCAGTTAATTGTCTTCCAGATGTGTCATAATCGCCTTAAATATTATGCGTTCTAGTAGCTTATAAGCTGTGGATTTAAGGGAAACTGGCCTATAGTTGATTAATTCTAATGGTGAGACAAATTTATGAATTAGAACTATTGTTGCAGAGCGCCAGTCATCGGGTATCACACAAGTTTTTAAGGAAGTTACATATATGCTATACAAATATTCTGAAACCCAGATTGCTTATCTACTAGTAAAAACGTTTGATATATCATCAGGACCCGGAGATTTCTTTGTGTCTAATTTACACAAGAGGCTAAAAATAATTTCTTTACTTAAATATACTTTAGGCATATATTTGACGAGCGTATAACCTGGCAAGTGCATATGTGAGGCCGTCTGCGTAAATACGGAGTAAAAAGGCGTTAAAACTTTGAGCAATGACAGCAGCATTTTAAGTAGTTCTGTCAGATGTTTTTATCTATGTGATGCTTTTTTTGTTTTTCGATAAGTAAAACCAGAACCTTCTGGGTTGGTCTTTGATGAAGGAAGACAGAGTAGACGAAAAAAAAATTGGTCTCTTGCTGCATGCATCTTGTCGTGAAAAATGTGTACTAGACTTAGTAGCCGTTTCTTGTCACCACGTTTACGACAGCGTTTTATTTTGCGCTTCATATGAATCAAGTCATGGTTCATCCTTGGGTATTCTGTGTCATTACCTTTCTTTTTTAATGGCACATAACTTCGTTCACAGTGTAATACTATAGCTTTAAAACGTGACCACAATTCATTGATGTCAATTAAATTGGTTAAAGGAGGAAATGAAGGTTCCATGTAATTGAGTACTGTATCACGGAGCGCATACTTGTAGTCTCTGAGAAATGAGTCGGAAGGTTTATTAATGCTAGACAAGTTGAAGCTTAGAAAATTTTGAATGTATTCATTAAAAAGCATTATAGAGCATACATCTGAAAATGAGACAGAAAAAGCTGTCGGCGTTTCATTATATGGTCATGGATGTCTTTTTTGAGCTTGATCAATATGGTCACTAATTAACCTGAAGTAACTAATTTATTGTAGTAGTCTTTAACCCCTCTTGTACTGAAGCGTGGAAGCTTGGGCAAGTTGGTAGGACATAACTGAATGCAGGAACAGCGCAACCTAGAAGTAGTTACTTCGTAGCTACGGAAGCGAAAAAAAAAAACAAGGACGGAAAAGAGCGCTGTCTTGTACTTTTGAGACTTGAAGCTGATTTGAGATAGCCTAATGAAAATACCTTTGCGGTAACTTGAAAGCTGATCCAACAGTGCCTTCAGGTTTTTGTTTTTATTTTCTTAGAGAAAAATACAGGTGCATTCATCTATTTCTATTGAGAATTGCCTGTTTATTTCATATGTTATATGTGTGCCACGGGAAAAATGACTAGAAGTGTCTAAGGAAACTTCAGGCACTAGTATAGCATTTAGTTCAAACAAGTGCCGTAAGTTCATTTTTTGACACATTATAATTAAGTTGTACCTACATGTTATTGAGCGTGGTCATCTACAGCACGGCAGCGGCAGAAATGCACTTTTTATTAAATTAGGTGATCTTCTAATAGAAGATTTGCAGATTTCTAGTCAGACACTCTAATTTGAGTGGGAAAGTGTGTTTGAATACACTGAAAATACTCCCAGGTAAGTACCATGAAACTCCGGGTTCGTTTTTACTGAGCCACAAAGGGAGTGAAGTTTTTGTTCAACCTACGCCCTTTGTATGCCCCACCACAGGGAGTTTTTCTTTACTCTCATTTCGAGGGCGTAAAAACACATACAGATGAGAGTGATTTAGAGGAGAAGCCAAAGTTCTCCCATCTGGGTTTTTTTGTATTTTTTTAGGTGAGGTACTCTTTATTTATTTATTGTGAATACATTGAAAGGCTGACGACAAAAGCTGCATACAAGCAGCTTGACAGGCCCGTCAGCCCAATTCAAACGTCAGCAGCAGACGGCAGATATGCATGCTGTAGAAATTTACAGTAATAGACACAACACACCAAACTATCGCAATTCTATTGCGATAACAAAAATATGCAAGTAAAAAATATATGCACGCTAACAACCAAACTAAACAAAGAAACGATATTTTATTCGAAAAACATGGGAACGCTACAAACAAGAAAAAGAGAAACGACGAGGCAATACTGAAACATACAAAAGTGCAAATAGTGTCAATTTACAAAAAGAGATGCACCGGTAAAAGAAAGACTGATAATAAAAAGTATACATATGAGCTACTGCACACAACAGAACAGGAATAAGCGCTTCAAAAAAAATGGTTACACTGTATTGTTTAGCTCAGAGACAAGACGACGATGAACACGTGGCTGCGCCTCACCATAACGAAAGACCCCTGGCCGTTTATTTGCTGGGATTAAGTAGCCGCGCTCACAGCGGGGAAGGGGGAAAGAAAGAAAAGGAAGGAACGTAAAGCGCACGAAACGGTGGAGAGGAGGAGAAGACAATATTGCCACGTTCCATTTCCCAAGTTTTTGTTATCGTCCCAAAACACCACACGATTCTCAGCGCAAACCGCGCCTGTAGTTTTCTAGAGGGTTCCGGACTGTAGTAGATCATTTCGATAAGATCACGCCCACTGTGCGAATGGTACAGATTGTTCTGGAACGCACGCCGCCGCCAGCGATAGCGCTAGAACATTCGACGGCAAGGGTATAAATGCCGACGCGCTTCGCCGCTTGTCAGTTGTTGATCGAAGGCCGACGCTCCGTTCGCCGCTATCAGTCCGAGACTGCTATCTGTGCGAGACTGCTGCTGTAATTGGACTTTCAGTTTACCGGGCACAGGTTCGCCCAAATAAACAGTTAAATCCTAACACGAAGTCTCCTGTCTTCGGCCACGTCACGACCCCGTGACATCTGGTGGAGGTGCTGCTTCGTTCATGTACCGGACGCCCCCGTCAAGCCGTGAACCCAGCCCACGTCGCGGAGAAGACACCGACACCAACCAGGAGCAGCGAACAAGCCGCCGACAGCAAGGGCTACCACCGGAGTACGGGCTTCTACCAGACAAGGCGCGGAAGACGAAGGCCATGACCGCGACTGCAGCGACAATGACAACCGCAGCGTCCCAGCCCACGATGGTCATGCATCAACCCAGGGAACCACCAATTTTCCATGGGTCATCGTGCGAAGACCCGGAGTCCTGGCTGGAGACATACGACCGTGTGGCCGCCCTCAACCACTGGGACCATGAAGAAAAGCTGCGTCGTGTGTTCTTCTATTTGGAAGACACCGCAAGGACCTGGTTCGAAAATCGGGAGTCCACGCTCCGAACGTGGGATGTTTTCTGCGGCGCATTCCTTCAAACGTTCGCGAGCGTCGCTCGCAAAGAGAGGGCCGCTGCTCTACTAGAGACCCGGGTACAGCTACCAAACGAAAGGGTTGGAATTTTTACAGAGGAGATGACCCGCCTATTTCGTCACGCTGACCCAGACATGCCTGAGGAGAAGAAAGTTCGTTTCCTCATGCGAGGAGTCAAACAGGAGCTCTTCGCGGGACTAATGAGGAATCCACCGAACACCGTCCAAGAATTTGTATCCGAGGCGACCACCATCGAAAAAACCCTGGACATGCGCACCAGACAATATAATCGTCGCCTGACTCCAGAATGCGCTGCTGCTCAAGCCAGTGACTCCGACAACCTGCGTGAAACGATCCGAGCGATCGTGCGGGAAGAGCTGCGAAAACTGTTGCCTTCGGCGCAACCTCAAGTAGATTCGATCGCCGACATTGTGCGAGAAGAAGTTCGGCAATCGCTTCAAATTCCCCACGCACCGCTGCCCGAGCCGGAAGCTATGAGCTACGCCGCTGCACTGCGCCACAACGCTCCTCCCCGTCCACGCCAAACCGCCGCCCCATCGCACTTCCGTCGACAGTCGCCACCGCCGCCACCACCCCCACCGACGTCATACCGTTCGCCAGCGGCCCAGCGCAGTGCACCGAGGAAGACTGACGTCTGGCGCACCCCTGACCATCGCCCGCTCTGCTACCACTGCGGCGAGGCCGGACACACATACCGCCGTTGCCAGTACCGACAGATGGGATTGCGTGGCTTCGCCGTCAATGCACCGCGCCCACAGCCAGGAGAACGACCACGTGACATCGCCGACTACCTGACAGGATCTCGGTGGACACCACGAAGCCCTTCGCGTTCACCGTCGCCCAGCCGCCGCACGTCACCGCACCACCGACAGTACTCTGGCCCAATGCGGGGCCGGTCTCCTAGCCCGTATCCGGGAAACTAAGGGCAGCAACCGGTGGAGGTGCGGTTGCTGTGCGACGAACTACCGAAGATCCTCCGACGACGACGACGCCGCGACGGAGCTTTCCGAACACAAGGCCAACCAGGCAAAGCCCTGATGGCGAAAGCTCACTTACCGAAGGTGGCCTGACGACGAAACATGCAAGCAGCGGAACAAGCCGACGCAGCCGTGACCCGACGCCACGCCCTAACTGTAATGCGAGACGGCGAACTAGCGACCTCGACGTTTTTGTCGACGGCTACAGTGTGACCGCTCTCGTCGATACTGGAGCCGACTATTCTGTCATCAGTGGGTCGTTCGCCGCGAAGTTAAGGAAAGTTAGGACAGCTTGGAAAGGCCCTGAAATCCGCACAGCCGGAGGTCATCTCGTAACGCCTGCAGGAATCTGCACAGCGAGAGTCACCATTAACGGCCGTATTTATCCAACAGACTTCGTAGTCCTACAGCGTTGCTCGAGAGATGTCATCCTTGGCATGGACTTCTTATGCCTCCATGGTGCTGTCATCAACCTAAAAACAAAGTCGATAACGTTATCCACAGAAGAAGCACTACCGCCGCGCACGCCGTCTGGACACCATGCCTTGAATATGCTGGAAGAACAAGTCACCATTCCGCCTCGCTCAAGCGTCATTATTTCAGTCGGCGCTCCTGAATCACCTGACTTCGAAGGCGTCGTTGAAGGCAATCAGCATCTGTTGGTCACCCGAAATATTTGCGTCACAAGAGGAATTGCAGAGTTGCGGGGAGGCAAAGCAACAGTTATGCTCACAAATTTCAGCAATGAGTATAAACATGTGAACAAAGGAACAACAGTCGCATACATCGAAGAAATTGTCGAAGCCACCAGTGCTTTCGCCCTCGCCGATTCTGCGGAACCTGCTCAGAGGAACCAAGCCCCTCCCATAGCTTTCGACGTCAATCCCAGACTTCCGAACGATAAGCAAGAGCAGCTCAAGGCCCTGCTTCTGCAATACGAAGATTGCTTTTCGTCGTCATCGAAAATTCGGCAGACCCCAATCACGAAACATCGCATCATAACCGAAGAAAATGTTAGACCACTCCGTCAGAGTCCGTACAGGGTTTCGACGCGAGAACGTGAGGCCATGAAGAGACAAGTTGATGAAATGCTGCGGGATGACATTATCCAGCCGTCCAAGAGCCCATGGGCATCCCCCGTGGTGTTAGTGAAGAAAAAGGATGGGACCCTACGTTTCTGCGTCGATTATCGCCGCCTGAACA
The DNA here is from genome assembly GCF_043290135.1 of Rhipicephalus microplus. Classification (NCBI taxonomy): domain Eukaryota; kingdom Metazoa; phylum Arthropoda; class Arachnida; order Ixodida; family Ixodidae; genus Rhipicephalus; species Rhipicephalus microplus. The sequence goes on from NW_027464589.1 coordinate 13,122,906, forward strand.
AAATCACAAGAAAGGACGTGTATCCTCTCCCACGAATAGACGACGCACTTGATCGGCTCCATAACGCCAAGTACTTTTCGTCAATGGACCTCAAGACTGGCTATTGGCAAATCGAAGTCGACGAAAGAGACCGAGAAAAGACAGCGTTTATAACACCGGACGGCCTCTTCGAGTTTAAGGTGATGCCCTTCGGCCTTTGCTCAGCGCCTGCAACTTTTCAACGCGTTATGGATACAGTACTGGCAGGATTGAAGTGTCAGACTTGCCTTGTGTACTTGGACGACGTCGTCGTGTTTTCCTCGAGTTTCGACGAGCATCTTCGGCGCCTTGAAGCTGTATTTCAAGCCATCAAGACTTCCGGACTTACACTGAAGCCAGAAAAGTGCAGATTTGCGTATGAAGAGCTCTTGTTTCTGGGGCACGTTATCAGCAAGTCTGGAGTTCGTCCTGATCCACGGAAAACAGCCGCCATCGCCGAATTCCCGCCGCCCACTGACAAGAAAGCCGTGCGCCGATTTCTGGGCCTGTGCGCCCATTATAGGCGGTTCGTGAAAAACTTCGCCCGCATCGCCGATCCTCTCACTAACCTTACGAAGGCCGACGTGGAGTTCAAGTGGGAAACGCCACAGGAACACGCTTTCCAGGAGCTTAAACATCGCCTCCAGACGCCTCCGTTACTTGCCCATTTCGACGAATTCGCCGAGACAGAAATACATACTGACGCAAGCAGCGTAGGTCTTGGCGCCGTTCTTGTGCAGAGGGCCGACGGACTGGAAAGGGTTATTAGTTACGCCAGCCGATCGCTATCCAAAGCAGAAGCAAATTATTCCACAACAGAAAAGGAGTGCCTCGCCATCATCTGGGCTACGTCGAAATTTCGCCCATACCTTTACGGCAGGCCCTTCAAAGTTGTAAGCGACCACCACGCCTTGTGTTGGCTAGCCACTTTGAAGGACCCTTCAGGTCGCCTCGCACGATGGAGCCTGAGACTTCAAGAATATGACATTACTGTCATTTACAAGTCCGGCAAAAAACACTCCGACGCCGACTGTCTCTCTCGTGCGCCTGTCGACCAACCGCTACCCGACGACCCGGATGACGACTACTTCTTGGGAACGATAAGTACCGACGACTTCGCTGAACGACAGCGGGCCGACCCGGAACTTAAGGCCCTAATAGAATACCTCGAAGGCAGGACCGCCGAAGTCCCGAAGGTATTCAAGCGCGCACTTGCGTCGTTTTTTCTACGAAACGGTCTTCTACAAAAGAAAAATTTTTCACCGCTTCAAACTAAGTATCTCCTTGTGGTGCCTTCAGCTCTGCGACCAGAACTCCTGCAAGCCCTTCACGACGATTCGACGGCAGGGCACCTCGGTGTTTCTCGCACGCTCGCGAGGATTCAAGAAAGGTACTACTGGCCGCGTCTTACCACCGACGTCACTCGTTATGTGAGGACATGCCGGGACTGTCAGCGACGCAAGACACCGCCGACAAGGCCAGCGGGACTTCTGCAGCCAATTGATCCACCTTGCCGACCTTTCCAGCAGATTGGTATGGACCTACTGGGGCCGTTCCCGACGTCGGCTTTCGGAAACAAGTGGATCGTGGTAGCTACCGACTACCTCACCCGCTACGCCGAGACAAAAGCCCTGCCAAAAGGCAGTGCATCCGAGGTAGCTAAGTTCTTCGTCGAAAATATCGTCCTACGTCACGGCGCCCCGGAGGTCCTTATCACCGACAGAGGAACGGCATTCACTGCCGACTTAACTCAAGCGATCTTGGAATACAGCCAAACAAACCACCGCCGGACGACAGCGTACCACCCACAGACCAACGGCCTCACCGAGCGGCTTAACAAGACGATCGCCGACATGCTGTCAATGTACGTCGATGTCGAACACAAGACGTGGGATGCCATTCTTCCGTATGTGACCTTCGCATACAACACGGCGGTGCAGGAGACGACGCAGATATCTCCATACAAATTGGTCTACGGAAGGAGCCCGGCAACGACGCTCGATGCCATGTTACCCAACGTCACCGACGAAGAAAACATCGATGTGAGCGAGCACCTTCATCGCGCCGAAGAAGCCCGACAACTTGCGCGGCTCCGTATCAAGAATCAACAGACGACCGACAGCCACCGCTACAACCTTCGACGACGCTTTGTGGAATACCAGCCCGGTGAACGTGTTTGGGTGTGGACGCCGATACGCCGACGTGGACTAAGTGAAAAGCTTCTGCGACGGTACTTCGGACCGTACAGGGTGGTTCGACGTCTCGGCCCACTTGATTACGAGGTTGTCCCCGACGGCATTACGAACTCTCAACGACGCCGATCGCGACCTGAAGTCGTCCATGTCGCGCGCCTCAAGCCGTTTCATGCGCGTTAACAAACTGAACCAGTGTTTTTTTTTTGTATTATTGTTGTATCGTAATTTATTCATTGTACTTTCTTGCATTATTATTGTACCTTCATCTTTAGTTAAAGCATCGAGACGATGCCTTTTTCAGAGGGGGGCAATGCCACGTTCCATTTCCCAAGTTTTTGTTATCGTCCCAAAACACCACACGATTCTCAGCGCAAACCGCGCCTGTAGTTTTCTAGAGGGTTCCGGACTGTAGTAGATCATTTCGATAAGATCACGCCCACTGTGCGAATGGTACAGATTGTTCTGGAACGCACGCCGCCGCCAGCGATAGCGCTAGAACATTCGACGGCAAGGGTATAAATGCCGACGCGCTTCGCCGCTTGTCAGTTGTTGATCGAAGGCCGACGCTCCGTTCGCCGCTATCAGTCCGAGACTGCTATCTGTGCGAGACTGCTGCTGTAATTGGACTTTCAGTTTACCGGGCACAGGTTCGCCCAAATAAACAGTTAAATCCTAACACGAAGTCTCCTGTCTTCGGCCACGTCACGACCCCGTGACAATATCGCTTAGGGCGAATGCTTATAGCAGATAGTCCGGTCTGTTACATCTTCCCTTCACACATTTTCAAAACACTGATTTCTTTTGCACTCATTTACTTGATGGAAGGATGACCCGTAGTGAAGGCGCTTCGGTTCGCTGCGCTGGCGTCCTGACCTGCGCAGGCCAGCCAGTGGGCTTCCTGGAGTGTCTGGAGAAATGGTGGCGCTATAATCTTCTTCTGGCTCAGCTGGTTGCACCTGGTGACACCCCAGTGGGTTGTCCGGCGTGATGCTGCCGCGGTGTCTATCACTGAACTTCGTCGGGGGCCTCGCGTCGGGGTTCGGATTACCCTCGGGGCTGACCTTGTCGTCGAAGTTTTCGTCCATTCGCAGCAAGTGCTGTCGGTTCCGTCTCAGGAGCCCATGGTCTTCCGTTCTTACCACGTATGATCGTGGTGCAGTCTCTCGTACCACTTTCGCTCGGCGTGACCAGCTTCCATGTTTGATCCGGACCACATTTCCGGCTTCCAAGGGTGGTAGTGGCCTGCCTCGGGAAGACTGTCGCTGTTTCCATACGGGTATGCCTCCGTCGACGTTGTATTCTGGAAGAGTGGCGTGCAGGCGACGACCTTGCAGTAGTTCTCCGGGTGAGTGACCGCTGTCAAGGGGAGAAGATCGATAAGCCAACAGACCAAGCCATACATCACCCCGGGACTCGTGGGTTTTCTTTAGAATACGCTTCACGATCTGTACCCCCTTTTCAGCAAAGGCATTTGATCGTGGGAACTCTGGACTTGAGGTGATATGCTCGAAGTCATATCGGCGCACGAACGACGCGAACTCTCGCGATGCAAATTGAGGCCCGTTGTCGGTGCAAACTTGGTTGGGAATGCCGTATCGCGAGAAGATAGCAGATATCTTGTCTATTACTTCCGCCGCCGTGGTACCTCTGAGTTTCTCGACATAAGGAAAGTCAGAATGGGCATCAAACACAACTATGTAGTGTTCTCCAGCGAATGTAAATAGGTCTATGCCTACGCGATGCCACGGTCGGTCGGGCGTTGGCTGTAGCAGGAGGGGTTCACTCGGTTGACTGTATGCGTACTTTCGACATACGCTGCATGTTCGCGCTCGTCGCTTAATGTAACTGCTCATTCCCGGCCAGAAAACCAGTCTACGGGCTCTAGCTTTGCACTTGTTCATACCTAAGTGGCCTTCGTGAATTCTCTCAAGAATTTCCGCACGCATTGATTTAGGCACCACAATTTTGCAACCCTTTAGCACCACTACATTGCCCACGGATAGCTCTTCCGCATATGGTTTCAGTACACCGTCTATTGCCATGCCATCTTCCATTTGTTTCATGGTGCGGCTGAGAAGCGGATCTTCGAGGGTTTCCTTCTGCAGCCGCAACATAGTCGCTTTGCTTATGATGCTGGTGACTACTTGCGTTGTGTGGACGTCCACGTCCTCGACTTGGTCACCTCCGCCAGTTGGTAGTGCAGCCCGAGACAGCAGGTCTGCGAGTAACAGGTCCCTACCAGGTACAAACTGCAACAAAAAATCATATTTCATAAGACGGATGAAAAATCGCTGTATCCTGGGTGGCATATCTGCAATGTTCTTTTCGGCAATCGCAAGTAATGGCCTGTGATCAGTTTCTATCATAATGCTTCGTCCATACACGAACTGATGAAATTTTTCACAAGCGAAAACAATTGCCAGTGTTTCCTTTTCTATCTGGGCGTATCGCTCTTCACTCGGCGTCAGCGCTCTTGAGGCGTAGGTCACTGGGCGCCAGTCATCCCCGTGTCTTTGCAATAAGTCAGCGCCAATACCTGTTCCTGAGGCGTCCGCAGTTATCTTAGTGTTTCTTTTTTCATCAAAAAGAGCCAGCAATGGAGGATTAGCAAGCGCTGCGCAGATCTGGTCCCATTTGCGCTCATGGGCTGTTGTCCACTCAAACACCGATGCTTCTTTCACCAGGCTACGCAGCAACGCCGTTTTATCACTCATAGCTGGCAGGTATTTCCGAAAGTAGTTCACAACCCCGAGTAATCTGCGCACACCCTGTTTATCTTTTGGGGCTGGCATGGCACGGACGCTTTCGATTAGATCGGGGTCCGGACGAATTCCGTCTCTTCCGATAACGTCGCCAAGGAATGCAACCTGCGTGGTGCCGAACACGCATTTAGCTGGATTAAATGTCAGCCCCTCCTCTTGCGCCCGCCTTAGTACTGCGATGACGCGTTCGTCGTGTTCTTCCTTTGAGTCGCCCCATATTAAAACGTCGTCTACGTAGACGCGCACTCCCGGCAGCCCTTCGAACATCTCTGTTAGAGTTTTCTGGAACACCTCGCTGGCTGAGGAAATTCCAAAAGGCAGACGCAAAAAACGGTACCGCCCAAATGGTGTCGCAAAAGTGCATATTCGTGAAGTGGCCTCATCTAAAGAAATCTGATGAAAGCCGACATTAGCGTCGAGCCTGGAGAAATATTGTGCTCCTGCCAGCTCGCTCTCTATGTCCTCTCTTTAATGGATAGGATAGTGCTCCCGCTTAATGCTCCTGTTCACTGCTCTAGGGTCCATGCAAATGCGAAGGGTACCATCCTTCTTGTGCACAACTACCAGGGGGCTCACCCATTCAGTTGGTTCATCCACCTTGACGATGATTGAGGCCTTTTCCATTCGTTGCAGTTCTTGTCGCAGGCGTCCTTTCAACGCTATGGGTACTCTGCGGGCAGGCTGCACGACTGGAACGGCATCCTCTCGTAGCACCATTTTGTAGGGTCGCCTGACGCAGCCGGTGCCGCTGAAGAGGTCAGGAAATGCAAGCTGGAATTTCGTTTGCCCATCGCCTACCTTCACGGCGTCCACCGTCACCGGTACCAGACCAAACGGCTGGCATGTCTTTAAGCCAAGAATGGCTTGGCGACCCTTTTTCACGATAAAGAACGAGACTGAATGCTGTGCTTCGTTTATCTCGAGATCTTCGGTCGCCACGCCAACGTGTTTGATTGTACTGCCGTTGTAGGCGGAGAGGCCAGCGGCGCTCTTTCGCGGAGTGCTTGCGTGGGCGATTCGGTTGAACAGGGTTAGGGGCAGCAAATTTGCCTGAGACCCGGTATCTACCTTGAATTGTATCTCCTGACCGGCTATTTTTCCGCGAACCATCCAATCCGCTCCTATATCTCCGGTGACGCCGCAAATGCTGATGCCCAAGATGTCAAAATTTTCATCGCTTTCTTCGGCTTTGTGAACCTCGCTTATCCTGCGCGCATTGTTGCAGCATGCGGCGAAGTGATTTCGCTTCTTGCATACATAACAAGTTTTTCCATACGCCGGGCACCGCTCGGGGGCATGTACCTTGTTACAATTTAGACACCAAGTTCCATTCGCAAACTTCGTGCGGTGTGTGCGGCATGTAACGTCAACGTGCAGGCTTTCATTTGACCATGCTGCGCTCTGAATGGCAGCAATCTCAGCAGCTTTGCAAATTTCTTCTGCTTCCTGCAAGTTTAAGTCTTTGTCGCTCAGCAACTTTTCTCGAAGTTTCGCATTATTTGTCCCAAACACCACTTGATCCTTGATCATGGACTCTTCAAGCGTACCGAAGTTGCACAGCTTTGCTTGCTTTTTTAAGTCCCGTAGGAACCGCTCAAATGGCTCGGCCTCTTCCAGACTATACTTCTGGTCCACCAATGTGGGCGTGGGTTTGAATCCCACTTCTGACATCATGTATCGTTTAGCTCAGAGACAAGACGACGATGAACACGTGGCTGGGCCTCGCCATAACGAAAGACCCCTGGCCGTTTATTTGCTGGGCTTAAATAGCCGCGCTCACAGCGGGGAAGGGGGAAAGAAAGAAAAGGAAGGAACGTAAAGCGCACGAAACGGTGGAGAGGAGGAGAAGACGATATCGCCTAGGGCGAATGCTGATAGCAGATAGTCCGGTCTGTTACATACACCAATCAGGGTATCACCCACACTCAGATGCATATGCACTAAAATGTTACACATAGGAAAACCAACGGCTAGTAATTGAAGGCCCGAAAAATTGGATGCATAATGCATTAAAACGGTACACACAGGAAAAAAAGTAATGTTTGTTGTTGAAGGCACGAAACATTTGAGTAGCAAAGAGAAGGAGTAAAAAGAAGGTCTGTAATGAAGGTCCACAAGGCAGAATCGATAGACACTTGGCGATAACAAAATGGGCGACGTAAAAAAAAAACCTTACCAGGATGACGCTATCAATCTACGCACTTCCTTTTTGGAAGTACGCGTCATATCTATGTTTCTTGCTTCCAGTTTGTTCAGTAAGCGCGGCAAAGTATTAGATAATGTTTGCAGACCGTATGTAGTACAAAAGGTGGGCACGTGCGATCGTTCAGTGTTTCTGCAAGTGTATACAGGCGCATTCGGGCAAAGGCAGGCCAGCTCAGATAAATTTTTGCAATTTTTCGCTAGTTCTTTCTTGAAGCTAAGAGCTAATCTTACATTATAAAGATCGAAAATTTTGGTAATGCAGTATTTCTGAAATAAATGACCAGTGTGGGCCGAGAAGCTCAAATTCCAAATGGAACGCAAGGATTTTTTTTGCAGTAAATTGAGTCTATTTTTATTAGCAAGCGTAGTAGTTCCCCTAACTAGGTGAGCGTAATTTAGATGAGATTCAAACAAAAATTTATAAAGCAGTAACTTAACTTTAAGTGGAATTAAGTGGCGGTGTTTGCTAAGAATTCCTGCAATGCGAGACAATTTTATCATTACAGAATTAACGTGGTCATCCCAAGTAAGGTGACTACTGAAGTGCACTCCTAATACCTTCAGGCATTCCACGATTTATATTGAGTCAGAACCAAATTTAACATACTGCGGAACAATGATTTGTTTATTTCGGGGTCGAAACAGTATAGCTTTAGACTTGTTTGTGTTTATTTTTAATCGATTAGTAATTGACCAGCATTGAATAGACTGCAAGACAGCGTTAGTTTCCCTTCCGATCTGGTCAGACGAGTCCAACGAAAAAAGTATGGTCATATCATCGGCATACAAAATGCACTTAGCTTGTTGACATAAGCTTAAAATATCATTAATATATAAATAAACAACAAAGGTCCTAATATACTCCCCTGTGGAACTCCAGCTATTATACGCTTAACAGATGATTTGTGGGTATCAATACAAACATACTGTGGGACTGGCTAAGTAAGAGGCGAGTAAAGAGTGAACACAACTGCGGAAGCCATACCTATCAAGTTTCGATAAACGTGTGTTGTGATTTATGCAATCGAATGCCTGAGAAAAATCTATGAACACGCCTAGAACAACTTTCTTTTCTTCAAAGGATCGTAATACATATTCTTTTGGTTGAAGTAGTGCTAATTCCGTAGATTTGTGTGTTACAAAGCCGTATTGATCGTCAGAAACTAATTTATGAGTTTTACAAAATGATGACATCCGAATCTGAATTATTTTTTCAAGCCCTTTGGAAAATACCGGCAATATTGACACGGGTCGATAGTTTGACGCACATCTCCTGTCTCCCTTTTAAAGAGGGCGGACACTTTTGCCTTTTGCATTTCGGTGGGAAAAACGCCTGAATTAAGGCAGAGGTTAAAGATGTCTGTAAGTATTGGGGTTAATATATCAAGGACGTATTTCACCGCCTTTATCTGGACGTTATCTGCATCCCGTGTAGTTGTCTTAGTTCTCTGTAGTTCTCGTTATCTGCATCCCGTTTAGTGTAGTTCAAGGGAAATGGAGCTATATCAGTGTCACACGGCAATAACAAGGTTGCAATAGTTGCCGCGAGGGGGCTCAGCCGATGTTGTTTCAGTTTCGCAGAAGTATCCCAATTCCATTTCTTAGTGCTTTTTTGTCAATCTTCGTTAGGCGGTTTTTATATAAACACAATATTAGGTACGCCTGAAGCAAACAAAGCATTAAGAATTATTTCGAATGCAAACACATTCGCTGGCAGCGACGCTGTGCCTAACACTACGTTTGTTTAATTTGCGCTGTGTTCGGTGACTAGTTGGTTTTGTAGCCCGCGTACCAAAGTATTTGTGTTTCCTTCCCTCATGAGCTCATCCCACGTTACCCTTAAATTAGGTCTCGTACCATTACCCATTCCTGCAGCCGTCGAAGCAGGTGACAATGATGCAGCGCTGTCAGTCATTCCTCTACCGGGCAGACACAAACACGGCGATGACAAGAACCGCACACATAGGCGATGTCCTCGACACCACGCCAAAGAGACACACGTTGTAAATGAGTACTGCAACAAAGAAGGTTTAATATTACCAAAATGTTTTTATTGTTGTCACTGCGGCAATTTAGTGCTCGAAAATTTTTTCCTAACCTGCAGGTACTGGGAGCGAGATTAACTCGTTCCTCTGCAAAAGTAGATCATCGAACGTCCTTTGCGAAAGGCTCCATTTACCTTCGTTTGCGTAAGGGTCACCGTGAGACACGGACCAAATCTCCCTTGTCTTAAGGACGAAGGAGCTAAACGTTGTTCAAGGGTGCCCGTGTGACAGGGGTATCACTTTCTTGGATCGTCACCGAAAGTGGTGGATCGTTAGTGGTGCATTGACGAAGCGTAGTGTAGGGCATCGGTGGCTTATCGAAGGAGCACACGGACGGACGGGGCGACGAAGGGATAGCAGAACGGACAGACGCTTCACCCCACTCATCATCATTCACTCCATGGATGTGCTGTGATTTTTGCTAAGAGTTGAGAATGCTGGGAATCCGCCTAAGAAAACGTGACTAAAGCTGCTAGTGACACTGTGATCTTTAGCGTGCAATGTGGCTTTACCGAGCACTCATTCTGTTTGCGGTGATCCGTGAGCATGGATTACGATTTGCCGCAACCAGGTGTACTACAGCTTCTCAACGGCTCACAGTGGCGTAGGCAGGAGTTAGCAGCACAATTCATCTTCATTCCCCGCTACATAAATTCAATTAAGTTATTTTTTCTATATACAGTAATCTATTCAAGTGCTTTATCAAGTAAGTACGTCACCTCCCGCTAAAGTGAAGCATGTGTATAGATGCGAAGCAGTGGGCACTAACGCTTACATTGGCGGCGGCCTTGACGCTCATGCTCTTTTCAGCGTTGCGAAGGAAAAGAACCTGGGGGGGGGGGGCGCAGAGCACGTAGTGGTATATTAGTACTCCCTACTGGAACATGCCAATCACTGCTGATGTACAGTGAGAGACATCTAAGCTGTCTCCGATTGGACACAAAGGACCCACCGTCTGCTTTGAGTGAACGCGCATGCTGCGAATTTTTCTTGTTGAAACACACACTAGTGTCATCTTTCACCGGCACTATATTTTGGAGGTTAAGATCCAGTGCGTAAGAACCCGAGATGAATGAATGGATGCTATCAGCGTCCCCTTTATAACAGGGCCGTGACATGTGTGGCACCCGGCTCGCAAAAAACGGAAAGAAATGTCACTTTTCATGCAGGCCTGATGCCTTACCTACATTGATTGAATCAATCTTTTTATAACAACGAAAAATTTTGTTCCATCTTTCAGCCTTCTCAGGCAGACTGACTGGATTTTCCCACTATTTCTGTCCTTTATCTCTACTTTTCTGCCACCAATACTCTAACCATAACTTACTTGCTTCTATCGCGAACGTGTTCAGCTTTTATGTTTGTCCCTGAAGCCCAAAGGCTTCTATACCCTTGTGGTTACACCTATACATGGGTGCATATCACCGCATTCAATCATAACATGTTCCGCGGTTTTTCTCAGCTCACCCACCGCATGCACATTGTTTCTCTTGATTATTGAATCTCGCTTCATGACTACGCATTATGAGGCAACCTGACCTCGCTTCGAACAGCAAAGTGCTTTTCCTTGAATTATCGAAAAACCACTCTTTCCTTAGTTCGCTTTTGCCCTCTAAGTTACTAAGAGCGGACTTCTTTTCCTTCGCTGTGATCCAATAAATCCTCTCTGCCGCTCTGACATGTTGTTTATTGCTCCTTGTTTCCCTGTCGGCCACACTGCCAACCGTATATTTTCTGGTGAGCCTCCTAGTTCTTTTTCTCCACTTTATGTCCACGTTCTTCCTATACAAATACCTGAATGATTTCCCTGCTTTCATTTTTCTAAGCTTCTCTTCAAGTCTCATGGGCTCCGCACTTCTCTTACTTCAAAGTATGTTCATCCCATATCCCCCTTCACATCCTCATTTGTCGTCTTCCTGTGATCGCACAGCACAAGACGTCACGCAGTCCTTTGATTTACACCCATTTCTGATTGCACCTCTGAATTCGTGCCCACCACTCCCAAATGTAAGCCCTGGAGCAATTACGCCGTACTACAAACCTTGAAACACTTCATACCTATTATATCCCCATAACGCTCCGTGCTTCATTATTGCAGCATTCCTCATTCGCTCTGCTCCTGATGTCTTGTACCTCAATATATATATATATATATATATATATATATATATATATATATATATATATATATATATATATATATATATATATATATATATATATATATAGACGTAGCGAAGAAGGATGCGCACTGGCTCCGTAGTAAAAACGAAAGCGAGAAAGCTGTACCTACAGTGTGACACACTGACGAAGGCTGGCCCACCAGCCGAAACGTATGTGATTAATAAAAGTGTTTCCTCGTACGTCGTGCTTTCTCGCTTCCATAATATATATATATATATATATATATATATATATATATATATGTGTGTGTGTGTGTATATATTGTCACGGGGTTGTGACGTGGCCAAAGACAGAAAACTTCGTGTTGGTATTTAACTGATTATTTGGGCGAACCTGTGCCCGGTAAAGGGAAAGTCTAATTACAGCAGCAGTCTTGCACAGATAGCAGTCTCGGACTGATAGCGGCGAACGCAGCGTCGGCCTTCGATCAACAACTGACAAGCGGCGAAGCGCGTCGGCATTTATACCCTTGCCGTCGAATGTTCTAGCGTTATCGCTGGTGGTGGCTTAGGTTCCAGAACAATCTGTACCGTTCGCACAGTGGGCGTGATCTTATCGAAATGATCTACTACAGTCCGGAACCTTCTCGAAACCTGCAGGCACGGTTTGCGCCGAGAATCGTGTGGTGTTTCGGAACGATAACAAAAACTTGTGAAATAGAACGTGGCATTGCCCCCCTCTGAAAAAAGGCATCGTTCCGATGCTTTAACTAAAGATGAAGGTACAATAATAATGCAAGAAAGTACAATGAATAAATTACAATACAACAATAATACAAAAAAACACTGTTTCAGTTTGTTAACGTGCATGAAACGGCTTGAGGCGCGCGACATGGACGAGTTCAGGTCGCGATCGGCGTCGTTGAGAGTTCGTGATGCCGTCGGGGACAACCTCGTAATCAAGTGGGCCGAGACGTCGAACCACCTTGTACGGTCCGAAGTACCGTCGCAGAAGCTTTTCACTTAGTCCACGTCGGCGTATCGGCGTCCACACCCAAACACGTTCACCGGGCTGGTATTCCACGAAGCGTCGTCGAAGGTTGTAACGGTGGCTGTCGGTCGTCTGTTGATTCTTGATACGAAGACGCGCAAGTTGTCGGGCTTCTTCGGCGCGTTGAAGGTACTCGCTCACATCGAGGTTTTCTTCGTCGGTGACGTTGGGTAACATGGCATTGAGCGTCGTTGCCGGGCTCCTTCCGTAGACCAGTTTGTATGGAGATATCTGCGTCGTCTCCTGCACCGCCGTGTTGTATGCGAAGGTCACATTCGGAAGAATGGTGTCCCACGTCTTGTGTTCGACATCGACGTACATTGACAGCATGTCGGCGATCGTCTTGTTAAGCCGCTCGGTGAGGCCGTTGGTCTGTGGGTGGTACGCTGTCGTCCGGCGGTGGTTTGTTTGGCTGTATGCCAAGATCGCTTGAGTTAAGTCGGCAGTGAGTGCCGTTCCTCTGTCGGTTATAAGGACCTCCGGGGCGCCGTGACGTAGGACGATATTTTCGACGAAGAACTTAGCTACCTCGGATGCACTGCCTTTTGGCAGGGCTTTTGTCTCGGCGTAGCGGGTGAGGTAGTCGGTAGCTACCACGATCCACTTGTTTCCGAAAGCCGATGTAAGGAACGGCCCCAGTAGGTCCATACCAATCTGCTGGAAAGGTCGGCAAGGTGGATCAATTGGCTGCAGAAGTCCCGCTGGCCTTGTCGGCGGTGTCTTGCGTCGCTGACAGTCCCGGCATGTCCTCACATAACGAGTGACGTCGGTGGTAAGACGTGGCCAGTAGTACCTTTCTTGTATCCTCGCGAGCGTGCGGGAAACACCGAGGTGCCCTGCCGTCGGATCGTCGTGCAGGGCCTGCAGGAGTTCTGGTCGCAAAGCTGAAGGTACCACAAGGAGGTATTTAGCTCGAAGCGGTGAAAAGTTTTTCTTTTGTAGAAGACCGTTTCGTAGAAAGAACGACGCAAGTGCGCGCTTGAATATCTTCGGGACTTTGGCGGTCCTGCCTTCGAGGTATTCTATTAGGGCTTTAAGTTCCGGGTCGGCCCGCTGTCGTTCGGCGAAGTCGTCGGTAGTTATCGTTCCCAAAAAGTAGTCGTCATCCGAGTCGTCGGGTAGCGGTTGGTCGACAGGCGCACGAGAGAGAACGTCAGCGTCGCAGTGTTTTTTGCCGGACTTGTAAATGACAGTAATGTCATATTCTTGAAGTCTCAGGCTCCATCGTGCGAGGCGACCTGAAGGGTCCTTCAAGGTGGCTAGCCAACACAAGGCGTGGTGGTCGCTCACAACTTTGAAGGGCCTGCCGTAGAGGTAGGGGCGAAATTTCGACGTAGCCCAGATGATGGCGAGGCACTCCTTTTCTGTTGTGGAATAAGTTTCTTCTGCTTTGGATAGCGATCGGCTGGCGTAGCTAATAACCCTTTCAATTCCGTCAGCCCTCTGCACAAGAACGGCGCCAAGACCTACGCTGCTTGCGTCAGTATGTATTTCTGTCTCGGCGAATTCGTCGAAATGGGCAAGTAACGGACGCGTCTGGAGGCGATGTTTAAGCTCCTGGAAAGCGTGTTCCTGTGGCGTTTCCCACTTAAACTCCACGTCGGCCTTGGTAAGGTTAGTGAGAGAATCGGCGATGCGGGCGAAGTTTTTCACGAACCGCCTATAATAGGCGCACAGGCCCAGAAATCGGCGCACAGCTTTCTTGTCAGTGGGCGGCGGGAAGTCGGCGATGGCGGCTGTTTTCCGTGAATCAGGACAAACTCCAGACTTGCTGATAACGTGCCCCAGAAACAAGAGCTCTTCATACGCAAATCTGCACTTTTCTGGCTTCAGTGTGAGTCCGGAAGTCTTGATGGCTTGAAGTACAGCTTCAAGGCGCCGAAGATGCTCGTCGAAACTCGAGGAAAACACGACGACGTCGTCCAAGTACACAATGCAAGTCTGCCACTTCAACCCTGCCAGTACTGTATCCATAACGCGTTGAAAAGTTGCAGGCGTTGAGCAAAGGCCGAAGGGCATCACCCTAAACTCGAAGAGGCCGTCCGGTGTTATAAACGCCGTCTTCTCTCGGTCTCTTTCGTCGACTTCGATTTGCCAATAGCCAGTCTTGAGGTCCATCGATGAGAAGTACTTGGCGTTATGGAGCCGATCAAGGGGGTCGTGTATTCGTGGGAGAGGATACACGTCCTTTCTTGTGATTTTGTTCTGGTGGCGATAATCGACGCAGAAACGTAGGGTCCCATCCTTTTTCTTCACTAACACCATGGGGGATGCCCACGGACTCTTGGACGGCTGGATAATGTCATCTCGCAGCATTTCATCAACTTGTCTCTTCATTGCCTCACGTTCTCGCGTCGAAACCCTGTACGGACTCTGATGGAGGTGTCTGGCATTTTCTTCGGTTATGATTCGATGTTTCGTGATTGGGGTCTGTCGAATTTTCGATGACGACGAAAAGCAATCTTCGTATTGCAGGAGCAGGGCCTTGAGCTGTTCTTGCTTATTGTTCGGAAGTCTGGTATTAACGTTGAAAGCTATGGGAGGGGCTTGGTTCCTCTGAGTAGGTTCCGCAGAATCGGTGAGGGCGAAAGCACTGGTGGCTTCGACAATTTCTTCGATGTATGCGACCGTTGTTCCTTTGTTCACATGTTTGTACTCAATGCTGAAATTCGTGAGCATAACCGTTGCTTTGCCTCCCCGCAGCTCTGCCATTCCTCTTGCGACGCAAATATTTCGGGTGACCAACAGATGCTGACTGCCTTCAACGACGCCTTCCAAGTCAGGTGATTTAGGAGCGCCGACTGACACAATGACGCTTGAGCGAGGCGGAATGGTGACTTGTTCTTCGAGCACATTCAAGGCATGGTGTCCTGACGGCGTGCGCGGCGGTAGTGCTTCTTCTGTGGATAACGTTATCGACCTTGTTTTTAGGTTGATGACAGCACCATGGAGGCATAAGAAGTCTATGCCAAGGATGACATCTCTCGAGCAACGCTGTAGGACTACGAAGTCTGTAGGATAAATACGGCTGTTAATGGTGACTCTCGCTGTGCAGATTCCTGCAGGCGTTACGAGATGACCTCCGGCTGTGCGGATTTCAGGGCCTTTCCAAGCTGTCCTAACTTTCTTTAACTTCGCGGCGAACGACCCACTGATGACAGAATAGTCGGCTCCAGTATCGACGATAGCAGTCACACTGTGGCCGTCGATAAGAACGTCGAGGTCGCTAGTTCGCCGTCTCGCATTACAGTTAGGGCGTGGCGTCGGGTCACGGCTGCGTCGGCTTGTTCCGCTGCTTTCATGTTGCGTCGTCCGGCCACCTTTGGTAAGTGAGCTTTTGCCTTCAGGGCTTTGCCTGGTTGGGGTTGTGTTTAAAAAGCTCCATCGCGTCGGCGTCGTCGTCGGAGGATCTTCGGTAGTTCGTCGCACAGCAACCGCACCTCCATCGGTTGCTGCCGTTAGTTTCCCGGATACGGGCTAGGAGACCGGCCCCGCGTTGGGCTAGAGTACTGCCGGGGGTGCGGTGACATGCGGCGGCTGGGCGACGGCGAACGGGAAGGACTTCGTGGTGTCCATTGAGTTCCTGCCAGGTAGTCGGCGATGTCACGTGGCCGATCTCCTGGCTGCGGACGTGTGCATTGACGGCGAAGCCACGCAGTCCCATCTGTCGGTACTGGCAACGGCGGTATGTGTGCCCGGCCTCGCCGCAGTGGTAGCAGAGCGGGCGGTTGTCAGGTGCACGCCAAACGTCCATTTTTCTCGGTGAACTGCGCTGGCCCGCTGGGGAACGGTAGGACGTCGGTTGGGGTGGTGGCGGCGGTGGCGTCTGGCGACGGAAGTGTGACGGGGCGGCGTTTTTTCGTGGACGGGGAGGAGCGTTGGGGCGCACTGCAGCGGCGTAGCTCATAGTTTCTGGCTCGGGCAGCAGTGTTTCGGGAATTCGAAGCGATTGCCGGACTTCTTCTCGCACAATGTGGGCGATCGAATCCACTTGAGGCTGCGCCGAAGGCAACAGTTTGCGCAGCTCTTCCCGCACGATCGCTCGGATCGTTTCATGCAGGTCGTCGGAGTCACTGGCTTGAGCAGCAGCGCATTCTGGAGTCAGGCGACGATTATACTGTCTGGTGCGCATGTCCAGCGTTTTTTTGATGGTGGTCGCCTCGGATACAAATTCTTGGACGGTGTTCGGTGGATTCCTCATTAGTCCCGCGAAGAGCTCCTGTTTGACCCCTCGCATAAGGAAACGAACTTTCTTTTCCTCAGGCATGTCTGGATCAGCGTGACGGAATAGGCGGGTCATCTCCTCTGTGAAAATTCCAACCTTTTCATTTGGTAGCTGAACCCGGGTCTCGAGTAGAGCAGCGGCCCTCTCTTTGCGAGCGACGCTTGCGAACGTTTGAAGAAATGCGCCACAGAAGACATCCCACGTTCGAAGCGTGGACTCCTGATTCTCTAGCCAGGTCCTTGCGGTGTCTTCCAGGTAGAAGTACACACGACGGAGCTTTTCTTCGTTGTCCCAGTGGTTGAGGGCGGCCACACGGTCGTATGTTTCTAGCCGGGTTTCCGGGTCTTCAAACTATGAGCCATGGAACGTTGGTGGTTCCCTGGGTTGATGAATGACGATCGCGGGCTGGGACGCTCCGGTTGTCATTGTCGCTGCAGTCGAGGTCATGGTTTTGGTCTTCCGCGCCTTGTCTTGTAGCAGGCCGTACTCCGGCGGGAGACCTTGCTGTCGGCGGCTCGTTCGCTGCTTTTGGTTGGCGTCGGTGTCTTCTCCGCGAAGGGGGCTGGGTTCACGGCTTGACGGGGGCGTCGGTACATGAACGAAGCAGCACCTCCACGAGATGTCCCGGGGTTGTGACGTGGCCAAAGACAGAAAACTTCGTGTTGGTATTTAACTGTTTATTTGGGCGAACCTGTGCCCGGTAAAGGGAAAGTC
Organism: Rhipicephalus microplus; assembly: GCF_043290135.1. Taxonomy (NCBI): domain Eukaryota; kingdom Metazoa; phylum Arthropoda; class Arachnida; order Ixodida; family Ixodidae; genus Rhipicephalus; species Rhipicephalus microplus. The sequence goes on from NW_027464589.1 coordinate 13,140,244, forward strand.
TAATTACAGCAGCAGTCTTGCACAGATAGCAGTCTCGGACTGATAGCGGCGAACGCAGCGTCGGCCTTCGATCAACAACTGACAAGCGGCGAAGTGCGTCGGCATTTATACCCTTGCCGTCAAATGTTCTAGCGTTATCGCTGGCGGTGGCTTAGGTTCCAGAACAATCCGTACCGTTCGCACATTGGGCGTGATCTTATCGAAATGATCTACTACAGTCCGGAACCTTCTCGAAACCTGCAGGCACGGTTTGCGCCGAAACTCGTGTGGTGTTTCGGAACGATAATAAAAACTTGTGAAATGGAACGTGGCAATATATATATATTTCTAATTTACAATAGTCCGTAGTACTTTTACTCGCTTACCATCGGTATTTCTTGGCCCCTTATTGAGACCGCTTAGTCTTTGTGATCATTGAATACCATCAATTCACAATTCAATGCACTAAAACCTAGTCTTAGAGCTTCGCCTTTCCTTCCACATATCCACCGGCTGCTGTATGTCGTCTTGACTGTCCGTAAATAGGACATCATCATCTGCATAAAACAAGCCTAGAATCTTCTGCTCAGCCATAGCGCCAGCCTGGCTGTGTGACAGAATATACATAATGTGGCTACCTTTCAGAGCTTTTTTCTTTCTCATTATGTACTGCATGAATAACATCAGGGACAAAGGACATGCCTGTTTCAGCCACTTGATAATTTCAGCGCTATCATCGCCACTTATTCCTTGTCATTCTCTGCGAACTGTATTTTCTCGCTATATTTCTCTCAAAAGCTGTACACATTGGTCACCTATGTCCACTTCCTTCATTATGTACCATAAAACTTCTTGGTTAACGTTGTCATGCACCCCAGCTCAGATAAGATACGTATAAGGGCCTGTTTCCGTTTTAGATATTTTCGTACACTGAGGAAGAACAAACAGGTTATTGTCTAACCACCTGTCGATTTGGTGTTCATTGTGGAGTTCTTCTAAAATGTCATTTTTTGTCTTGGCATATTTCTACATTTAATTTTACTGCCTGCATCGCCGACCTGTAGGTTAGCGATGCAGGATGCAGGTAGCAGATCGCTAAACATGCTAAAGGTTAGCGGTCTAAACGAGCGACTTTTAACCTTTTCTTTCTTGCATTTAAAGATTAGGTTCATTCTATTTCTCCTCCAAGTGTCTCGTATAACTTCCTCCTGAAAGAACTTTTCTACGGATTTCAGCAGTGCTTATATCATGCTATGTTCTAGTTCGTTTATGAGGTAAATGGGAACCCCTGCTATGCCCGGAGTAGCGCGATTACAAATTTTTCCTTCGGCCTTGTTCCCATTAAAATTCTCATTACTACCTCCTCCTTGGTTTCACTCTTTTTCACACTTTACTCCACGGCAAGTCCTCTGGCTAATGTTTTCAAACGAATCTGCTGTTACGTTTCGGATATAATCTAGTGATTCGTACCCTTCCACATTCTTTCCTTTTTCATATACCATATGTTGTTACATTGTGACATATTTTCTTCCTAGCACTTTCAAAGGGCTCTAGAATTGTCTAGGAGCAGCCTTCTTTTCTCGAATCTGTGTCATCTAGCGTTCCCTATCAGCATTATTTTCGCCGACCAATTTCTGCACAATAGTTGTTTTCTACAAATATATGACCCATATTTGGTCAACTTCATGCTGTGGCCGCTTCTTACTTTTTGCCTTTCTGTGCGCCCATGATGCATCTCGTCCAATTTTGATCACCTTCCAGATTTCTCTGTTCCACAAACTTGTTGGCTTCCTGCTTCAAGCAAATAGCTTTCGTATTTTTTTATCTCCCTTGTCATTACATCTAAAAGCTCACTATACTCTCAGTCTTTGCTCGGTTCTTTGCATACTTCGTCCTCGACTCTTGCGCCAATATTTGTTATTTGCGTCACTTATATACGAGCTTCCAAACTTCCTTATTGTGTTCCTATTGCCAGATTTATGTCCCAATGGTACTGTTATGCGTTTATAATCACTACCCAAGATGTGAATTCCTTACTCGTCTATTATCATATCTCTAAGTATGTTACAGATTGCATCGCTCATAAGACAATAATCACTGCTCGATTGCCTGCGTCCAACTTCCCACGTGATCTGTTTCTCGTGTTTAGGCTCTGCCTAAATAATTTCAATACTATGTTGCTCGCAGAGATCTAGCAATAACCTGCCATTGGTGTGTGAATATTTGTCCAAGTCCTGTGCAAGGACCCGAGAAGTTGGAGTGGCGCTACCTGGTGGGAGGCTTTGGGGATGTTCTGGCAAGGGCTCTTCGATGCCCTTCGTTGTGCGCCTACATATATCATGCACTCGCTTAGCGCGCTGTTTTGTTATGTTCATTCGCTTTTCACTGGTATGAAGCGACGGATGAATTACAAAAAAACAGCAATAATGTTCGCCCGTAAAACATTAATAAAAATGTTCACTTGCGTTGGCCAACAGTGCTTGCGCTCGGTCGTATGAAATTTGAGATCAGATTCGCGTCGCGCTGCTAAGAATGGGTTTTATTCTTTGCCTCGTCCTCCGACGGGGGTGGAAAGCAAGACCAGTTTTCCAGGCGGGAAGCAGGACCAGTTTTCTGCTTCGATGCAGAAAAAATATTGCCGCATATTCACGCCATGGTTCCGAACCGCAAAACACCATCTTGTTCACGGGTGATATTAAGAGACATGAGGGTTTGGCCTGCACTGGAGCTGACGCATGCGCGAATCAACGAACAGCGCACCTGTCGATGTGCTGCGCTCGCCTGCAGTATATGTCTCGCAAGATATCTCGAACTTGGTCACCCTAGAATACCGCCGCAGTTGCGGCTTCATGCTGAGCCACCTTGTCTTTTTTTCATGTATTTCTCGTTATAATTTTGGTGCATTGTTTCACCTAAATTAACAAGATTTGGGATAGGTTCTCTGTAGTGTACAAGCTACTTACAAAGGTAATTGCTAACAGAGTAAAGAAAACATTAGAATTCAATCAACCAAAGGAACAAGCAGGATTTCGAACAGGCTACTCAACAATCGACCACATTCATACTATCAATCAGGTAATAGAGAAATGCTCAGAGTATAACCAATCCCTATACATAGCCTTCATAGATTACGAGAAGGCGTTTGATTCAGTAGAAATATCAGCCGTCATGCAAACACTGCGGAATCAGGGGGTAGATGAAGTATATATAAACATTCTGGAAGAAATCTACAGGGGATCAACTGCTACTATAGTGCTTCATAAAGAAAGCGACAGAATACCAATCAAGAAGGGTGTAAGGCAGGGGGACACAATTTCCCCAATGCTATTTACCGCGTGCTTACAGGAGGTTTTCAGAAGCCTAGAATGGGAACAGTTAGGGATAAGAGTCAATGGAGAATACCTTAGTAACCTGCGCTTCGCCGATGACATTGCATTGCTGAGTAACTCGGGGGACAAATTGCAACTCATGATTACGGAGTTAGACAAGGAGAGCAGAAAGGTGGGTCTTAAAATTAATCTGCAGAAAACTAAAGTAATGTACAACAACCTCGGCAAGGAGCAGCGCTTCGAGATAGGTAATAGTGCACTTGAAGTTGTAAAAGACTATGTCTACTTAGGGCAGGTAATAATCGCAGAGCCGAACCACGAGATTGAAGTAACTAGAAGAATAAGAATGGGGTGGAGCACATTCGGCAAGCACTCTCAAATTATGACAGGTAGATTGCCACTATTTCTCAAGAGGAAGGTATATAACAGCTGTATTTTGCCGGTACTTAGCTACGGAGCAGAAACCTGGAGACTTACAAAGAGGGTTCAGCTTAAATTGAGGACGACGCAGCGAGCAATGGAAAGAAAAATGGTAGGTGTAACCTTAAGAGACAAGAAGAGAGCAGAGTGGATTAGGGAACAAACGGGGGTTAAGGATATCATAGCGGAAATCAAGAAGAAGAAATGGACATGGGCAGGGCATGTAGCGCGTAGACAGGATAACCGCTGGTCATTGAGGGTAACTGACTGGATTTCCAGAGAAGGGAAGCGGGTTAGGGGGAGACATAAGGTTAGGTGGGCAGATGAGATTAAGAAGTTTGCGGGTATAAATTGGCAGCAGCAAGCACAGGACCGGGTTAACTTGCGGAACATGGGAGAGGCCTTTGTCCTGCCGTGGACGTAGTCAGGCTGATGATGATGATGATGATGATGATGATGATGATGATGAATTGCGCCAACTAATTGTTGTCAGTGTGTGCCATTATGTGGCATCGTATAGCTTCTGTACGCTCGTAAAAGCTTCTTTACCTCATAAATTGGTTTTCCTCATCACATTGAGGTAAAGTTGAAGTCTGAGACGAGTCGACACCTAAGTAGAGCAAAGGGTGTTTAATTCTCGTGTAGCTAGATGAGCGTGCCATCGATAACGTTCATTTTGACTGAGGCGTTGTTTTGGAAACGTTTATATCCATAGTGCTCGCACCTGAAGCTAACAGTACTCTTTGTTACACGGCTGCATTTAAGACTGTTTTCGACTACATAACCCCTGAAGGCTGTTAAGAATTATTCTTCCCATAATATCTGACAAAAACACACACCTCAGCATTTCTGAAATGTTCTCTCTGTGGCAGTATTGTATTTTTTGTTTTCCGAATATCTTAAGTTATGGCAGACCCACTGATGTGAAGCCTCTTGTTGTAAAAAATGCCATTCTGTCAAATCACCCAAACTTTTAGTGAAACAGACATAAGTTCCATGATAAACCACAACGTACTTACGCATTAAAAACGAACAAATTATATTTGGAATACTTTGGCACACATAACCCCAAAGTCTATGCCTAGTGTATAGAACTTTACCAGTTAGCGCACTTTGGAATACACAGTGAAACAAACAAACGTTTCGCTGTCTTTCATGACAATTTCAACAATAATTCTTTCGTTGGGACAAACGTTTTCCCATTCTTAACTACATTATCAAACTTTCTACAACCTAAGTAGCTCTTCCTTGCGACAGAATCTTTCAGCCGGTACACTGAAAGATTTATATCGCGAAATAGTATCGCTAAAGAGCAGGCGAGCCTAACAGGCGCAGAAAAAGACCAGATGTGGTGGCTGAGCAGGTGAGTCCTGGTCGTAACGACTCCAGTGTTCGCTTCTTCAGCAAATATATGTGGGGTGGCCAGTGAACGGTTGTGCAGCGCCAGTAGTCAGCTTTTTTCTACCAAGAAACTCGCTAGCAGACGCTGCCTGCGTCGGCGTTGCGAGGCGAGACAGGGGTAGCGTAGGAGAGTAGGGAGAGGCAAGGGTAGGCACATGCGCAAAGGTTGTGCAAGCGCCACGGAAAGGAATGCCTAGTATAGTGCCTAGAGAGAGAGAGAGAGAGAAATGTCTTTATTCACAAAAGCATGGAGAACGAGGGCGTGGAGGAACCCCTAGTCCGGAGTCCCTGGGACGACTCCAGCGACGAGCCGGGCCCGCTGTATCAGAGCTCGGAGAACCTCGGGAGGTCCATTGCGGAGAGCATGATCCGACAGCTCCTCGTTACGTACAGGGTGAAGGAAAGCAGCTAAGGCAGGAAAGATGTTCGCAGTGCACTTGATCGGGACATTTAAGGTCGTGGGTGAGTTTCCACAGCCGGGGCTACGGTCTGCTTAGCACTGCGGGTAGAATTTAGGAAGTGATACTAGATTGGGAAATGTTTTAGTCTTTAACTGGCGTAGCGCTACTGCCTCCTCTCGCGAGAAAGATGGAGGTGGAGCGCCCCGAGTGCACCGGACGTTCCTGTAGTGACAAAGAATGTCTTCGTAAGTGAGAAGAGGATCCCCCCACTCCAAATTGGTCAGCTGACCTTGTCGGGCCACCCGGAGGGAAATTTCGCGGGCAACAGCGTGTGCGCGTTTATTGCCCGGTAGAGAGGCATGACCAGGACTCCAGAGTAAGTGGATGCGAAAAGTACTGTTTGACTCATTTAGTGGAATTTGAGAATTTGGTGGGCCGCTCTTGGGATGCCATGTCCTGATAGAATGGCCCGACATGCTGTTGCGAGTCTGTCAATATGTAATCCTCACTGTGAACACGGATAGCGTATCGTATCGCTAGAGCGACTCCAAGAATTTCGCCGTGAGTGGCATGTGTCGTCCGCATAGCAGCCGCGGACTGCAGGGAATCGGTGCCATCTAACACTACCGAGTTGTAACCTTTTCGAGTTCGGGCTGTGTTCGTGTATAGAGCATGCGCTTCAGGGATGTCTTCGAGCATACGGCTGAGGGATCGTGCGCAGGATTTGTGCCAGCTCTTCTCATGCTGGGGGTGCATGTTACGTGGTAAGGGATGAACAGTTAGTATTTTACGTAGCGCAGGCGATAAGGGCGTGGGGTGGGTTTCAATCTCAAGTGGTGGGACGGTATATCCGAGGCGTGAGAGGAGATTGTGGCCAGTATGTGTGAGCAGGAGGCGTTGGTGCTGATTTACCGAATCTGCCTCTAGCAGTTCGCTTAGTGTGTTGTGTGTTCCCAACTCAAGAATAAGACGCGTGGAAGTGTAGTTCGGAACGCCATGGGCCAGCTTTGTGACTTTGCGGATCATGGCGTCTATGCGTAGTTGCTGCGATTGGGTCAACCGCTGGAAGGGCAAGCGATATGTCCGCCGGCTAATCACACAGGCCTCCACCAAGCGCAGTAGGTCTTCTTCTTCAAGTATGAGCGCCGATTTGAGACCCGCCGGATCATGGACAGTAATTGGTCAACTTATCGCGATAAAGGGCCAATGGTGTAGTTAGGTTTGCCATCCACTTGAACATGTAGTCCAAGGAGGATGTGGGGACGAGGGACTTGTGGTATTGGTATGCCATCCACGTGCACAATAATTGGGGGAAGAGGGTTACTGCTTCGGGAGCGAATAACGATAAGCTCTAATTTTTGAGGAGCACATTGCAAGCCTCTTCTTTTAACTTACTCAATCCACTGCTTTTGCGGCTGACAGTATCCACTGCTTTTTGCAGGTGGTACTTGATGGCTCCAGCAGAGCCCCGTGTCGACCAGATAGTGATGTCATCCACATAAATAGCATGGGCGACATCGGGTATCTGGTCGAGCAAGCGGTGAAGCCCTGCCAGTGCGATATTGAATAATGTAGGGGAAAGAACGGAGCCCTGTGGTGTCACACGTCCTGTAAGGTGGATCGTGCCAGATCGATGCGGTCCCATTCCCACAGTGGCCGTACGATCCCGAAGAAATTAGCAGATGTAGTTATACATTCGAGTTCCACAATGCGACTCAGTTAAATTGCGAAGGATGAGGTCGCATTCAATATGACTGAAGGCCCCCTTCATATCTAAAGCAATGAGTGCTCTCATTTCGGTGCGTGATGAAAGCCCTAGGATTTCCCCCCCTAGCTGTAGCAGTGTATTTTTGGCCGATAGATGAGCTCGGTATCCGAATTGAGAATGCGCGAAGAAGAATTGCTGGTGTACCTTGGCGCCAGTATTCATTGAATATACCGGTGAGGTGGGTGATATCCGCATCACTTGATTTGCGGAGTGTGGTCAACGGAATGTGGTCTCCTCCCGGTGCCATGTTGCGATGTAGATCCTGTAACACTACCCGTACTTCCTCAACCATGACATCTGCATCCAACAATTCACTTGTCTCGCCTACATGTGAATCTTCAGGGTAATGCGGTGTTGGGCCTGTCGGAATGAAATGTTTTTCGAGCTTACTGAGAAGTCTCGAAGGTCGTCCCGATACTCATGTATTAGGATGTGTAACTGTTGAAATGTTTTTGTTTTCGTGGTGGTGGGGTCTTTGAGAGATCTAAGAATGGACCATGTTTTTGCGGTGCCTAATGTTCCTGAAAGCCGGTTGCAGAAACCTCGCTAGTTATTTCTGGTGAGGGTCGCTGCATATTCTTGAGATTCCCGCGTAATTTGATGTATTCTTTTTCCCAGTTTACGATTCAGACGTTGGCGTTTCCATCACCATGTCAGTCCTCTCCGCGCGTTCAAAAGATGAAGCAAATCTGGAAGAATGTCTGGTGTTTCGGTGGTAGTAAATAATGTGCGCGTGGTGGCCTCTATATCTTGAGAAAAATAGTGAAGCCATCGCTCATTACCTTGCCCCTTAGGCGGGTGCCGGCGACGTTCCTTGAATTTGAACCAGTCTGTAATGCGCAAACGCCGCTCGGTCCTCTGGGCATCAGTAAATGGTAGAATGGTCGCCACAATATTGTGGTCGCTGCCAAGGTGCTCCTCGAGAGGACCATGCGCTACCACCGGGTCCGTATTGCGTTAAAGGTGAGGTCAGGTCAGGTGTCACGTGATATACTGTTTCCAAAACGAGTGGGGTGCTCTGGGTCAGTTAGAAAAGTGTATCTCATGTTACAAATATCATTCCACAAGCGTGTTCCTTTGGCCTGCGATTTGACATAACCCCAAACTGTTTGTTATGTGGAGCGTTAAAATTCTCGCACACCACACGAACGCTTTCAAAAACTCCCATACTCCGTCAGAACGCGGAGAAAGCAGTGCGTACGCGAACGGGGGAACTGTACACGTGTAGTAAAAACAAGCTTTTACTGTTTGAGCTTTGCGTAATTATTTCGAATATTTCATGAGGGATGTCACTATTAGTGGTATGCACGCGACATGTGACATGTTTTGAAACTAGGGCTCCGACAAGAAGAGAGGCACCCAAGAGCGTGTTGTAGCCAGATAAACAAGGCGGACAGTTTGGTTCTTGTAAGAGGATAACATCAGGAGCGTCAGTGGATGTGGCTAAGTACTGCTGCAGGCAACTCTGCTTTTGGCGGAATCCCCTGCACTTCCATTGCCACACCACTAGTCGTGGCGCGTCACGCGACGCCATCGTCATCGCGGGAGGAAACGGAAGGACGTGTGTAAGGATGTGAGTGCCGTGCACTCGCATTGGATGTTGACGGCTGAAAGATTCGATCAAATTTTGTCTCGGTAGTCGGTACGGTGGTTGTGGTACATGCAAGCGTGCGTTCTATACACGACTGGACAAATTTGAAGGATTTCTATGCGGCGTTCTATCCTGTCGAGTGCAGCCTGCATACTGGTACCCATTTCTGCTGCCAACGCGTCCATTTGCATTTGCAGGCGTTCGCAACGTGCCTCCATGTCTCGACGTAGGCGTGCCATTTCTGCGAGAAAATCACGAGTCGAGGATTTAGTGATCGAGGGAACGTGGTGGGGAGTGATTGGCGGAACGGAGCTAGCTGTGGGGGACTCTCTACCTGACTAACATCTTGGTTGCGTTCCGTTCCCGGGTCCACTGCTGCTCGCTGAAAGCCTGTACCTAATTACCAACAGCTTTGCTCTGCAAAACCTTCTTGTGGGGTTGTCGTGTAGATGTGGAAGGAGCACGCGTCTCCGATGGACGCTGCATGTGATTCCTCGCAGGAGCAGGAGCGAGACCCGGAGCAAGAGCGGGACTTGAGGCGTGTGCGGGATTGAGAGCGGCTACGTGATTGGGAGCGGGTCCGGGACTTGAAGAAGGTCTGGGACTTAGAGCGGGTATTTGACTTGTGACGCGATTTGGATCGGCTCTTGGAGCGCCACTCTTCTGTTTTCGTCGGAGTGCGTGAATGGCGGGTCTCAGCTGTCATGCTTGACCCGGAATGGTCACTGGAGGGTTTGAGTTCACGCAGTTCATTTTCGAGGGCTTTCCACACCCATGCTTTGTTGAGTACTTGCCTCTCACGCCGAGGGCAGTTTGGATCCGTCGTAGGGTGAGGTTTGTCACAGGATTTGCAGTGGGGAGTGCACGGATGTGACTTGGTGGGGTTGTCGGTGCCGCACGTCGGGCATATGGCAGCGTCTGGTGTAGGGTGTAGGGCCCCGTAGATCCGTACGTAGCGAGGGACCTTCAATCCTTCGAAAGTCACCAACGCAATGTTGATCGGACCCATCATGCTTGCTTAAATTATTCGGGTTGAAGGAGCCACAAGTTCATCTACTAGCGTGAAAGATGCCAGGAACAGTACCCTTGCAAGAGTTGTCCGGCAAAGTATGCGGTGATGGGATAAACACGCTCACCGAGTCTCAGCACCCGCACCCAGTATAACGCATCGGCCACATGGGACTGGGGCGTGCTGATGATCGCTAGGTTTTGCAATGGTGGCAGTCGGAATATGATCTTTTCGCGGTCGTTGGTAGTCAATCCAGCAACGTTCCAGAGAGCCAGCGAGTACAGGGCGCGATCACCTATCCAGGCAAAGCCCTCCATGTGGGCATAGAATTGTGTATATGAAGTCGAGGCAGATGCTGGTTCACACTCTGCTTGCGTACATTGCGCTGAGAGACGCCAGAGATGCTCTCGCTTGGGTGGGTTTTCTTGGGGGGATCATTTTGCAGGTGCGTCGCTTCTTGATGACGGTCTTTCAACAGCCACCTGCATCGTCGTCATCGTTGTGGTCAGTAGGACAGTTCGAGGCAGCATAGTCCTCTATTATTTCCCCAGTCAAAATGTCATTTTGTTGTCCGGAAAGAGAACTGGTGAAAACTGGATCAGATGTGAGCCCCATGGTGTGCGTCTCGGGTGTCGTTACTGCCGCGCAACGCCCGGCGGCATTCTCTGTCACCGAAGACGAACCTTGCTCATTGGAAGACGGCGTTATGGTGATTGTTGAATGCTCCATCGACACAGTGTCGTGAATTAGCTGAGAGCTCTTCGCACTGATGCCGGCTTCGGGCCCGTAGTATTGGACGCGAGAACCACGCCGCAGTAGCAGCAGCTGCGTAGTGGCCGCCTCAGGGCGTCGGAGTGCCACGCATGGATGGAAGAAAGATAAACTCACTGCGACAAGCTTGGCTTCGGTGGGGTCACGGCCACTTGTTGAGTTGAAAGGTACCACCAGCAGTTGGGCGAAAAGTCTTACAGCCGAAAAATACACACGATGCAGGCGAAGAAACGGGGAGTGTTGCACGAGACGCCGCGGCGCGTCTCCCGCAAGCACAGGAGTTCCGAACAGCACGTCCGCTCTACACGAACGCTAGAGCCAGACGGCCACACCGCCGCCTTTTTACAAAGACGGTGGTGTGGCCGTCTTTGTAAAATCAGCATACTCCTTTTCGAAACTAGAATCCGTCACATGCAGCTGCGCAGATATTGAATCGCTGTTCATCAACTTGGAGTGTTCCCTTATCATAGGAGTTATATACCGTCCTCCAAACTCATCTTACGTTTCTTTTCTAGATATGCTTGGAAAGGCGCTATTTACACTTGCAGCAAACTACAATATTCCGATTGTCATTACAGGATACTTCAATATTGATACCTGCAGTCTAGCGTCTTATGATTACAAGTTTTTGCTTGCTTCTTTCAATCTTCGAAACTTGATTTCTACGCCCACACATTTAACAAGCACCTCAGCGACGATCATAGATCACGTGTTGACAAACATATCCACCCCGATCAATGCAAGTGTGTATGACAAACCAATCTCTGATAACCTTCCTATTTGTATCTCGATTAGAGACCTGTTCAAGACTGCACCTAAAAATTGCTCTGTCATTAGAAAGGTAGATTATACCCTATTAAGGAACGAACTTCTATCTCTCGTGCCAAGTAGTCTGTACCATGATGATGTAAATACTGAGGTTGCCAATCTAATCGAAACTATAAAGACTGCTATCAGTATATCTAGTTGTACCGTATCTTCTCGCTCTTATACCGTCTCGATCTGTCGTTGGATGACCCAAGACATTCTTGTATCTTGAAGAAAAGACAGTGCTGGTACAATAAATGGCAACAGCATAAACATAATCATTATTACTTAGGGCAGTATAAAACGTTACCGAATCAATCTGTGGCAATAATCCGCGTACGCAAGAAGAACTACTACTCCAGCTTGATTCAACGCGCGAATAGGGATACAAAAGCAATATGGAAAATTATAAAAGGAGTTGTAGGAAATTCTAGTGCGCATCGTATTCTCCCTTTAACATTCGACAAACAAACTGCGGAAAGATTCAATTCACACTTCCCTAGTATTGGCCCGTCCTTGGTATCTAGTCATTCTGACTCTAGTTACATGTGTTTATTCAGCTCCATACCCAATACCTTCTTTACTCATGACATAGAATTAGGAGAGCTGTTATCTATCGTGAAAAAAATGTGTAGTAACAAAACCCCCGGGCTGGATGGAAACACAGTCCACCTGATCAAGGATAACATAGACATATTAGACCTCATCTTGTGCCACATTTTCAATCATTCCCTAGCAACCTCGTCCTAGGCTGATTCTTTAAAAGTCGCCAAAGTATTGCCCTTATTTAAAGACAGTGATCGCTCTGACCCTTCGTGTTACCGCCTCATATCAGTTCTCAGTATAATAAATAACATCTTTGAAAAGCTACTTTCTTCTCGAATAAACAAATTTCTGGAAAAATATAAAATTTTATGTCCGCAACAGCATGGATTCCGTCCGGGATATTCTACTTCCACTGCAGTTCAAACATTGACACAAAATGTCCACACAGCTTTAAATAGCCATAAACTAGTTTCTATTGTATTTCTTGACCTACAGAAGGCATCGACACTATCGACCACAGTATCCTTAAAAAATAAATAACTATGGCTTTAGAAACGAAAGCTTTGAATTCTTTTCCAGCGTCTTCCCTCATCGTAGTCAAATTGTTCCTCTAGGTGGCATCACTTCTTCGCAAAAACCGATAAGCACAGGGGTCCCGCAGAGATCTGCCGTGGGCCCTTTGTTCATTATATTATATGTAAATGACCTACCACTGATTATTAATTATGAAGAGCTACTATTGTACGCGGATGATGCAGCTTCAATTGTTAGGGGGGAAAATATGCAAGAAATTGAAACAAAAACAAATGCTGAACTAGCCAATATATCACATTAGTTCAAGGCAAATAAACTTACCGTCAACGCGAAAAAAACAAAGCACATGATAATCCAGTCCCGACATATGCCAATAAATCTAGACAGCATTCAAAAAAAGATCAATAATTATGCACTCGAACGCGTCAATTCATTTAAATACCTAGGTGTAGTTATCGAAAACCATTTCCATTGGCAACCCAATATAAAATCAGTGTGTTCGAGGTTATCTTCGGGCTGTCATGCATTGTTACAAGCGAAATATTATTTTGACCTTGCAATATTACGGATCTTGTACTTTTCTCTCATCCGCTGTCATCTGTCCTACTGCATTGATTCATGGGGTTCGACCTACACTACATACCCGGAGCCTTTACGAAAACGACAGAAGCGCTTACTAAGAATAATAACGCACTCAATCCACGATCATCCCAGCGCATCCCTGTTTAGTAAACTACAAATTTTACGAATGGACAGTTTGCATCAACAGAGAACAGCCATTGCCATTATTAATACCATAAGATATAACCGTCCTGTTCATTCGTCCATTCTTTGCTCCTCATCCCGCCCTACGAGGAATACTGCTGCCGGTAATTTTAACCTTCCTCCCACGAACAAGGTCTATGGAGAACGGCGTCTGCAGTTCGTCGGTACCAAAATCTGGAATAGATTGCCCCAGGATATAAAATCAGCTGTTAACTTTCCTCTCAAAATAAAAAAAAAACACTTCCTTGCAATCCTTATTGTGTCTCTGTAACCCCCTTAATAGTAACAAAATCGTTCAATCCTTGTATATAAGTAGCACTACGTCCAGTGAAAGTTTACTGCGTAGTTGGTATTACTCATTGCCTTTCTTTTGTTTGTGTGTTGCCTTGTGCTATCGTTTGGATACTGCGCCATTTTGTATAGCATCATTGGACCCTATTCTAGCCTATGGCTATGGGTCCAAACAGTTTTTTTATCTATCATTTTGGAATTCAAAAGAAAGTGAAATGAAATGAAATAGTGCCTAGAATATACTTATGCCTACAGGACATGGGCTAATGAGCGTACATTATCAGACGCTACTTGCGTCGGCGTTTTGAGGCAATAGAAAGGGGAGGGCTTCAGAAATATTGAACTCCTGGGGTTCGGTAGCTCAGTATCGTTCTGGGAGAAGCCGACCTAAATTCGAACATTGAAGCGCTTCCTCTTGAATTCTCATAAAACGTCTCCCTTCTTATTTTGTTCTTGCTCTTTCGGTAGTTACTGAGAGCCGCCTTCTTTTCTATTATTGTGATTCAATAGATTCCCTCCATCTCTGTGATTTTTATCTTAATGCTGCTTCTTTGAATGTCACCCACACTGCCAGCCACACATATTTACTGGTGAGCTTCTCAGTTATTTTGCTTTCCTTGCGTCGACGTTCTTCCTACACTAATTCTTAACGCCTTTCCCGCCCACCTCAACATTATCACCAGCAGCCTGACTACGTCTACTGCCGGACAGAAGCCTCTCCCATGTTCCGCCAGTCACCTCCGTCCTGACCTTGCTGCTGACATTTAAGACACGGAAAATTCCTAATCTCGTATTCCCCCCTAACTTTCTGCCTCGCCCCTCTAGGCCACTTGCCTTCTCCGGGAATCTAGTGAGTTATCCTTAATAACTAGCGTTTATCCTGCATTCGCGTTACGCGCCCAGACCATGTTCATTTCTTAATTTCAACTATGATATCCCTAACCACGCTTTTTCCCCTGATCCACTCTGCTCTCTTGTTGTCTCTTAAGCTTACACCAATCATTTTCCTTTTCATTTCTCGCTGCGTCGTGCTCAATTTAAGCTGAACCTTCTTTATAGGCCTCCAGGTTTCAGCTCTGCAGGTGAGTACTGAAAGCTGCAGCTGTTATATACCTTCCTCTTGAGGTATAGTGGCAATCTACCAGTCATAGGTTGAGAGTACTTGCCGAATGCGCTCCACCCCATTCTTATTTTAGTTACTTACTAGTAGTGATTAGGCTGCGCGGCTATTACCTGCTCTAGGTAGACCGAGATCACTGGTGGAACCAGGGAGAGCCCTTTGTTCCCCAGTAGACGCAGTCGTGATGATGACGATTATGATGATGATAATGGTGATGATGAAGCAGACGTAGTCTTTTATACCATCAAATCCACTATTATATATCTCGAACATCATTTCTCTTCCAAGGTTGTGCTAATTTTCATTTCCTGAAGAGTAATTTTAAAGAACTACCTTTTTGTTCTCCTTGTATAATTCAGTAATCATGAGTTTAAATTCGTCCTCTGAGTTACTCTCAAATGTAATACCATCCACAAAGTCTAGGTTACAAAGGTACTCTCCTTATTTCTTATCCATAACACTTCCCATTCTCTGTACTTCTTTTTCTTCAAAGCCTGTTCATTCCATAACCTCCATCTACAGCCGAATTTGTCGTATTCTCGTGAGCGCCCAACGTGAGGCGTCCCACAGTCCTTTGATTTACATCCATTTCTGATAGTGCCTCTGGCTTCATGCACACCACTGAGTTGCCAAATGTAAGTCCAGGAACCGTTACGCCTGTCCATAGACCTAGAAGCAATGGTTACTTATTGTATCCCCACACTACTCAGTGTTTTATTATTGCAGCAATCATCTTTCAATTTGCTGCTGATGTTTTTTCCGGTATCTTCATATATTTATCACCCTTATTTTTCCATACTCCAAGATACTTGTACACGCTTGCACTCAATTTTTTCCCTGTATCGAGACCACATGCTCGTTGTTATGGTTGAACTTCTTCAATACCCATTTTGTTTTTTTAAATCCTTGTCCTAGGGCCTCAAGTTCCCTTCTATATGCATCTGCCAGCTGCTGTACATCATCTTGACTGTCGGCAATTAGGAGAATATCGAGGGGTGTGTAGAGAAGGCACCACTTTGTACCACACGCAAAGTGGCGCCATCTTTCGACGAAAAAAGAACCTATACCACAAAATTGCTGCCTCTAAGATTACCTCTGGTTACCACCACTGCAGGCCTGCGAGTGAAATCAGGACATGCTACCCGCAAAAGCTTAAAATTGCAAATGTGTGTTGCGTTATGTACTATTGGAACGTCACCGTTATATACTAGCAAATAAAATTTGAGCGTACAGTAGATTACAACTTCAGTCACAGCATTAATAAAGCACACTTGTAACCCTGAAGCAATATTGTCACGTTACACTGTAACTGCAACCTGTAGTTAAGGGCACCCAAGGAAGTCTACCTGGATCAACTACTTGTCTGTTTGTTTCACTGGGATGATGGCTCATACCCACTCAGGGGGATTGGCCAAGAAAGTGTAGTGCACTTTTTCTGTGATCATTTTAACTATTTGAAATGAATTTGTAATATTATAAGACTAATGTAAGGAAAACAACATAAAAAAGAGCAAACGAGAAAAAATAGAAAAGTCAAGTCGAGCAATTTTGAGATTTGAAGTGTTATGATTACCACTCAGCTGCGTTTACTTCACTTTGCCCTGGGGAGTAATAAATAATATTTTTTTATTGGAGATCACAAAGGCATACGCTTGGTTGCCTGAATATAATCGCAAACGGCATTGAAAGCATCCCTGTGGCAATGTCCCAAAATTGAGGCACGAAAGCTTAGCGCTGTTTCCGCCGTCAATCTAACGCCTATTTTCAGGAATGGAATCAGTAGTAACCTTTTTCGAAGTATAGCATAGCGGCGACAATACAAAAATAATGTTTTAGTGATTCTATTTCTCCACAGAATGCACAGAGGGGTGATGTCTGACCAGCTCTGTGTAGATACAGGTTGAGGAGGGGGGAACACGACTTCGAAATTTAGTAATTAGAACTTCGAGCTTTCTGGACTGGCTCCAGTGGGGTTGCCATGGAAACATGAGGTGGTTATATTCTGTGGATGTAGTTACTTTTTCTATCGTATCAGTGAGGATTGCTGATTTTCGATATCTTATTCGAAACCGTGGCCAATGAGCAACAAAAAAGGCGTCTGCGTTTGTGATAAAAGCATATTGAGATCTTCTTGCCGTTAAGCTATAAAAGTTTGAAAAAGCTTTTACGGTCAAAATTCGAAATCGACAAAGTAGTGTAGGCAGGCGCGCTTCCTGGTACAGTACGTGATAGTCACGAACCTAGGGAGTCCCAGACACATTTGCAGTGCTTCTCGCTCCAAGACAACTAGATGTTTCATTTTATAAGCAGGGCCACCCGAGAATAATATGCAGCCGAATTCCATGATGGGGCGCATATACGTTTTGCACAACGTTACGAGGTGTGCCTCCGTAACCCATATTTCGGGTTACTTAGCTTGTGCAGTAAGCCTGAAGCCCACTGTGCTTTGGTAGTTATATGCTTTATGTGTGGACTGCAGTTAAGTTTGTCATTATAAATGATTCCCAAATATTTTGTAGAGTCTACTTGCTGGATGGGTTCCTGTTCATACAAAATTGAAATTGAAATTGGTTCTGGAAGCGGAAACACCATGAGCGCACTTTTGTTGACATTTAACGATAACGAAATCGACTGCAACCAAATTTCTAACATGTTATTATATCTTTGTAATTTAAGTTGTAGTGAGTAAATACCACAGTCAGCAGCAAAAAATGCGATGTCATCAGCATAACTGTAGACTTCATCATCTTTTTTCCACTAGCTTCCTTCGTCTTCTTTTGAGCAGTGGCAGGTACAAGCCTCAATGGAAACAATACTTGCAGAACTTATCCGAGTGGCATTACCCTCCTTCCGAAAGAACATCATGCCTATCTCACAACGTAATTGCGAGCAGAAAAAAACATGTACTATAACCAGTAGATAAATAGGTGTTCACTATCCCGACAAGTGTACACAAAGGAGATTGACGAACCGTCATCGTTGGCCAAACAATTTCATTATAGAAACATGCACGTCATATGGCGGTTGTGAATGGCGGGATTGACGAGTCGTGCCCTCGTCAAAAACTTCGTAGTTCACTTCACTGAGACGACGGAAAACTCTATAGACCGAAATGGTGGTGTAATCACTTTTCCGTCTGGCTTCTTTGTCTAATGGGAGTTCACAACCACACTTGTTTTCCGCGTTGGTAAGAGACGTCACGACGACGAGTGTTGTACTGCAGCGACTGAATGCATTGTTGCTTATTGATTTGTTCGACTGCAACCTTGCCAGCTGCGTCCGCGAGTCAGATGAATTCGTTTCTTTTGACACAGATGTGGTGCTTGTCTTGCAGGAGCAAGGCCTCGAGCGTTGTAGTGGCCTCCCTGCAGTGAAGCAACTGGAATGTTGTGAACCCATTTGTTTCTTGCACAGTGGTGTTGTAAGCGAACTTGACGTAGAGGAAGATGACATGCCAGTTTTTGTAGTCTTGGTCAACGTACTTAGGTAGTATATCGGCGATCGTCTTGTTTAGTATCTCTGTAATGCCGTTGATTTGTGTGTGGTATGCAGTAGTTTTTTGATGAACTGTTCCACTAGGCTGCATGACGTCTTTTATAATCTGGGCAGCACAAGCTGTGCCACAATCAGTTATGACAACTGCTGGTGCTTCATGATGGAGAACGATGTTCTTAATGAAAAAGTATGCAGTCTGATTCGCGATGCCACGTTGTATTACTGTCGGTTCGCAATTGCGCATTGTAATCAGTAGCGACTACAATACAGCGGTTGCCGTCATGAGACTTGGTAAAATGTCTGAACAGGTCCAAGCCGATTTGTTGGAATGCTTGTGTCGGAAGGGCAACGGGCTTTAAAAAGCCAACTGGCCGCTGATATGGTGCTTTATGGCACTGGCACTCATGACATGTTTTCACGTAATGCTTCAAGTCCTGATTGAGCTTAAGCCAGTAGTAGTGTAGGCGAATCTGAAATGGCCGGAGGAAAACTAATCGTGACAGGCAGCTAAGAGATCGGCTTGTAACGCTGGCGGGACGACCAGCAAGTGCCCAGCCTCGTAAGAGTCAAAACTTTTTTTTATGGATCTTGCTGCAAACGCAGAACGATGATTGCGAGCGTGCCATTTCTGGGGATGGAGGCGGACTGCGGCCTTCCAGATTTTCAATAAAAGGTCGAAGCTTGGTATAGTTCATCTGCGCTTCATCCAAGTCGGATATACTAACTACGCCGAGAAAACGACAGTGTATATCGTGATTACATGACTTCATTGTAACAGCAGCTCGAGAAAGGCAGCCCCGGTAAGATGTGTCCAGCCAGACTTGTACACGACCCTCAAATTGAACTATTGAAGACGTAAGCTCCATTTGGCCCGATGTCTCGAAGGGCATTTGAGGTTCGCGATCCAGCAGAGTGCAAGATCATAGGTAACAACTCTGAACAGATGACCATAAAGCTATAATCTTCACTTAGCTACTGCGCAATCCAGCGCTAGGCACTTCTTTTCAGTGGTTGTGTAATTGACTTTCCACAGATCTTAAAATCTGGCTAGCACGTTCGATGCCGCCTTGCCACTTGTCCAGGGTTGTATCAAGGCTGATGTTACGGCGCCTGCGTGTGGTAGAGTGTCGGCATCTTCGTCATAGTGTCCGAGTAAGAGCTTAATCTGGAGACGTTGCTGAAGCACAGAGAAGTTGCTCTTTGCTCGGGCCCCACAAGAATGGGCCATTTTTTGTCGCACGAATGACAGGTGTGGATATGTTTGCGAAATTTTGCACAAAACGTCTGTAGAGGCGTTTGCCAACCGACGCACATTGCGTTTGTTGGCAGGGTCTGGAAAATCAGTGACAGCCAATGTTTCGTCTAGGTGCGCCCGCATACCATCGTGACTAAAAAGGTGGTGGAAAAATTTCAATTCATCGTAACCAAAATAGCACTTTTATTGTTTCAGTGGTAGGCCTGAAGCGCCAATTACAACAAACACAGCTCGAAGCCACTGCAAGTGCTGCTCATACGTTTGTGAAAGTACGATGTCGTCTAAGTAAACAATGCATGCTTCCCACTCTATACCTGACAACATTGTATCCGTCATCCTCAGGAATGTCGAAGGAGCAGAGCACCGTCAAGGGGTAACACCTAAAATTTGTACAGATCATGAGCAATTAGGAACACATTTCTTTCTAGGTCGCGTTGATGAACTTCGATCTGCCATTAACCACTGCGTAAATCCATGAATGAGAAGCATAAGGCGTGTCGGCGGCGGTTTAGTGAGTCGTCAATGCGCGGAATAGGGTAAAAGTCTTTTTTTTCTCGCTTTCTTGAGTTTGCGGTAATCAACGCAAAATCGAAGAGGGCCGTCCTTCTTTACTAGTACGACAGGGGATGGCCATGGACTGTTCGAGGGTTGAATTATGCCGTCTTCGAGCATCTGCTTCACTTGAGAACGTATGGCCTCTTTTTCCTTTAGTGACCCTCAGTAAGTGGCGCGTTGACGTATGGCTCGTTCAGGTGGTTTAAACGATGTCTTAAATGAAGATATGGCAGGACTAACGACCACACTAGCGAAAGGGGTTGATGACAAGCGCGCTGTGTCTCCTCAGGTACAGGTAGTTATGTGCACGAAACAGGAGGTACCAGTGCGTGACGGAAACCTGCCAAAGGCGGTTGTCAACGCAAACTAAAAAATATGGCGTTTGAGTCGAGAGAAAGAATTCGAAGTGGTGTAAATAAGCAGAGAGGTGCATAGGTGGGGTGGTTTTTAACGAGACGAAATTCACTTCGATGGTTATCTAGGTCATGAGGTTGATTGGTGTTTTGCAGGGCGTGCAGTAGCTTTTTTGGGGGGCACGCGGGCCCTGCGGGGTGCAGTATAGCTAGTAACGAGGAAAACAACCAGGGAGACTCTTTGACAGGTGGTATGGACAGATATAATTTCAAAGTGGCATCAATAATTAGGACACGTAGAGTCCGGGTCAAAAACCTACGTAGCCACGAGGGCCGAGCCAATTCAGACGTAGGGTATATTAACACGCAGGGTGCTAGGAATAGGCTGAAGTTGGAAGAGATAAAAAACAGCTAAGGGAGGGAAGGCCGATGGTATATGGTTTTGTACAAACACATCTTAAGGACATGGAACAACCTTCTAACAATCCGGACTACGCATGGGAATATTGTAACTGAACATAAGGCGTCAAAAGAGGTTGGTATTGGGGCATTCATTCATAAAAGTACAGAGTGGCAAAGGGTCAAGCAGGAGTACAAGGAGAATTCGTGGCTAAACGGGAAAGTGGCAGGGCAAATGACGCTTCTGGGTTTTGTATACTTGTGGACAGGGGCAAATGCCAGAGAGTAAAATCAAGAAATGGCGATGTGCATAAAAATGACATTGACTAACTAGAAGAAAAGTGCAAGGTAATTTTATTAGGAGATATGAATGTGCACATAGAAGATATGGATGGATATACGGGCCCAACAGGCAGAGTGCTAATGAATATGTGTGAAAGGCATGATTTATTCATTTGCAACAGCACCGAGAAAGGCGAAGGGCAGATAATGTACGAGGTGGGAAGGCTGAAGTCGATGATAGTTTACGCAATAATGTCACATTAGCTGTATCATCGGCTAAGGGTGATGAACATAGATGAATATGGCTCCAGAAGCTTAGGTAGTAATCACAAACTTGTCACGCTGAGTTTTGGAAGAAAAATTATATTAGAAAGGCGACATTACGAGCAACCACATGGTAACATTTATTAAGAAAGTCAAACAGAAATAGCAAGTAAACAGATTGAGAAAATAATCACCGAGGATACTAAAACTCCCAATAGGTGGAGTGGACGTACAGAAATACGACTCCATTGTTTGAGTTAGAGCTTGCTAAGGTATGAGTCGAATCAACCGGGAAAAGCAAACACAAACCAAGAGCTGGTGGGATGAGGAAGTTAAGAGGTCCACAGTAAGACGTCAAGAAGCCTCCAGGGTACACAGGTATGCTAAACAAATGAGTGAACCACAAAACGATGTCAAAATAAAAAGGGATAAGTTTTTGCGCGGCAGAAGGAAAGTGTCCGATTTGATCAGTGAAAAGATTAGAAGAAAGGGGGCCCAATAATGGTGGATGTAAATGAAAATGATAGAAAGGCAGCTGCAAAGCTTTGGAACCATCTCAGTTCTCTCAGTAGTAAGAAAAGCATGAAGCAGAGGTTTATACCTACAGTTCAAGGGGTCAGACTTGAAAAGAATGAGGCAGAGAAATATATAAAAACAATGATGACAGAAACATTTTAACACCAAGAACGTGCTGCATGCACCGTACCAGATGAGGATGGACCAAATCGCTCAGCGGCTTCACTGGGACAACAAGAGTGGGAAAATATATAAAAAAATTTCTTAATAGCAAATCAACAGGCTCTGACGGCCTCCCAATCATGCAAATAAAGAAACTAGGACGAAAGTCTAAGCAAACCTTAAGAGACGCAATGAGCAAAGCAATAATGGATGGTAAAGCTCCCAATAGGTGGAAACCAAGCAGGTTCAGCATGATCTATAAAGGAAATGGGGACAAAGCTGATATAAACAACTACCGTCCTATAACAGCGACATCAGTAGTTTACAGGCTGGGGATGCAGATAGTAAAGGAAAGACTACAGATATGCGTGGAAAATGAAAAGGTGCTCGGAGAACTACAAAATGGGTTCTGTAAATGAAGGAGGCTGTAGGACAATCTGTTTTCATTGATGCAGTGTATTGAAATCGCGGAAAAAAAACACAGGCTCCTGTGGATGGCATTTCTAGATATCAAGAGAGCTTACGATAGTGTGATTCGGGTAGACTTGTGAGGAATACTCGACACACTAGATGTGAAAGACGGATTAACTTATCTTCTAAAGGACGTCTATAAAAGTAACAACGTAGTTAATAAATGCGAAGAACAGGTTTCTGAATCTATAGAGATACAACGCGGGCTTCAACAGGGATGTTCCTTGTCATCTTTGTTATTTGTGCTGTATCTCCAGGGTCTACAAGCCAAATTGGAGGGACGTCGACTCGGCTTCAGCCTCTGTTTTACCAAGCAAAGAAAACACATTGAACAGTCATTACTACCATGCATTGATGTCTGCAGATAATAATAGTAATAATAGCCGACAACTAGAATAATAGTAATAACAGCCGACAACTAGATAGTAATAATAGCCGACAACTAGAAAGATCTGCAGGGATTGGTAGACATATGTGTTAATGAGAGAAATAGGTTAAATTTGAGGTTTAACTGGGGAAAAGCGGCAACCATGATTTTTTAATTATAACAAAAGCAGTGAGCATAAGATACAGGAAACCACGCTAGAAATAGCGGATAAATACAAATGTTGGGAAGTATGGATAAGATACGGGGATGAGTCCTTGTTGGGGCACGAAAGATACGTAATGACTAAGGGTAACAGGAGTGCATTAGTAATAAAAAATAGGGCCCTGTGGAACTACAAATGGTATGAAGTTGTGAGAGGGATTAGGAAAGATGTCATGCTTCCGGGTTGGACGTTCGGCAACGAGGTCTTGTGGATGAAATCCGAAGTTCAAGCAAGTTTGGATATGAAACAACGTGGCATAGGTAGACTTGCTGTGGTAGCCCACGGGGTTACCCCAAATCGGTGGGTACAGAGTCACATCGGATGAATATCGTTTGAGTGCAAGGAAGTTAGCAACAAGATAAAATTTGAGGAGCGATTAGGAAAAATGGGAGAGGAGGATTGGGCTAGGAAAGTTTTCAGCTACTTGTACATGAAGAATGCTAATATGTTGATACTAAATCAAGGAAGCGAATACTAAAATTGTCAAGCAAGTATTTAGACAACAGCAGAATACCAGTCCAAAAGGAAACGTCGGTTAAGAAGAAGGTGAAAAAAAGAGAGAGAGACATGTGGAAGATAGGAATGCCTACGAAATCATCGCTGGAGGCCTACTGAACTTTCAAGCAAGAAATTGCAAGGGAAAAGGTCTACGATAATTCTCGGAGTAACTCTATGATGTTCCGGGCCAGAACGGGGGTATTGTGGACCAAGACGTACCGAGCAAAATACGAAGGCACAGACACTTTATGTAGTGCATGTGGAGAGGATCAGGAAAGGGCAAGATTTGATAATGTTCTGTAGAGGGCTGCGCCCTATAGTCGAAGATAATGTCGCTGAATTTTTCAAAGCATTGGGGTTTGGAACAATGAAGGCAAAAGGGACTTTAAACGAGTAGAAATAACCAGGACGAGGCTAACTGATTGGTGACTACAATTAGCACTAATCGGGATGCGATTAGTGCTAATCGTATCCCGAGACTATTCCAGACAATGTACTTGCAGCCAACATCTGTCCTTGAAGTGACAATGCTGTATCAGAAGCTTAGGATCAGTCGTAGCCGCGATGTGGATGATTTAGAAATAATATAGGTTATAGACTTAATTGCACCAGTGCTTACACACATATATAACGTCGCTATCTCTACTGGGCTTTTTCCAGACAGCATGCAGGTGGCTAGAGTTTCAGTGATTTACAAGAATGGAGACAAAAATAGCTTGATCAACTATCGTCCTGTGTCAATATTGCCTATCTTTTTAAAGGGACTGAAGAAAGTAATAAATTGTCGTATTGAGAAATTTATTACAAAATACAACCTATTAACAGATGACCAATTTGGCTTCAGAAAGGGACGGTGCACTGAGACAGCACTTCTTGTTCAAAAGGGGAAATATTACACAACGTTAAAAATAAGGTCATGACACTGGGTATATTTCTAGATTTTAGTAAAGCTTTCGATCGGGTAAACCACTCAATTTTATTTGAAAATTAGAACATTGTGGGTTACGTGGGACAGTGTTACAACCTATTAAATCTTATTTGAAAACGCGCTACCAATAGGTTGAACTAAATAAAGGTAAATCACATCTTTGGCCTATTGAATATGGGGTTCCTCAGGGTAGCATACTAGGACCGATTCTCTTCCTTTTCTATATTAATGATATTGTAAGAATCTGTGAGGATTGTAAATATATTATATATGCCGACGATTGCTCGGTACTTTTTGAGGGAAGAGACTTGGAGACCATAACACGAAAGGGTGATACATTCTGTCATAACTTACAGATCTGGTGCAAGTTCAATAGGCTTACTTTAAACGAATAGAAAACTAAATGTGTGTTGTTCCGTGCCCCGGGCATTTTAAGAAGCATCGACGATTATATAACTCTTGGGCCATTTCAAATCAAAATCGAGAAACATATTAGGATTCTTGGTGTAATTTTTTCAGAAAATATGTCCTGGAATGAACATGTGAGAACCTTATTGCCAAAATTAGGCAGAGCAGCCGGTGTATTAAGCCGAAACCGTCACACTTTTCCTGTTAGCATTAAAAAAATGTTATATTTCGCGCTCTTCAACTCTCACTTATATTATTGTACGCTAATATGGGGGAAAACAACATTATCAAACTTACAGCTAATATTCTTGGTCCAGAAAAAAGCACTTCGTTCAATAGAAAACGTCTCGTTTCTAGAACACACAGAACCTTTATTCCACAAACGTAAAATTATGAAGATTCACAGCATATACAAGCATAAACTACTGAGAACATACAAAAATGCCACATTAGGAAGAACACAGCTATTCGAAGAAATTGCGAATCTTCGAGCAAATAGAATTTCCTATCCTTTCAGGTATCACCCACCATACCACGTTCCTTTCTCGCGTACCCATTATGGGAAAGAAAAACTTGATTATGTACTCGCAACCACACTAAATGAAGTAGAACAAAGAAATGTTGACGTTCTTAACTCTACTAACAAAACCTTACTAGATCTGTTTATGTAAATGTATTAGAACTACTCATGTTTGTATATTTACAGTAGCTGGTTTTACTAAAGTGATTGTAACTTAAAACATACATTGATGTTTTTTTTTCATTAGAACACCGTGGTCTACATAACTACTTTTGGTAATCGCATTGTATATACTGTGGCTATATAGCTTTTTAGATGTTTTGCCCTGTCACTACTGCTCTACGGGTGACCAGAGCTTAGTCAAGCTGCGCAAGCGCAGCTTTTTTTTTTCTGGTCCCCTATTTTCGCAGTGACAATGCGCTATATTGTCTGAAGCGAAAATAAAATTTTGATTTGATTGGTTTGATTGATTGATTGAGGCGCGAGTGGAGCATAACCCTTCAACACACATTGAAGGAGTACTTAAGTTTATTGCGAGGTGGCGTGAGCAACCACCCGATTTAATGGGCACAGCCGGATACATCCATCTATCCGTTCACCATTATCTGTTGAAATTCGCTGCTTTACGGTTGGTGTTTGCTTAGTTTTGGATGTA
Organism: Rhipicephalus microplus; assembly: GCF_043290135.1. Classification (NCBI taxonomy): domain Eukaryota; kingdom Metazoa; phylum Arthropoda; class Arachnida; order Ixodida; family Ixodidae; genus Rhipicephalus; species Rhipicephalus microplus. The sequence goes on from NW_027464589.1 coordinate 13,166,327, forward strand.
GATGCAAAACAGCCGCTACGTATGCGGAAAATACAGCGGAATTCCCATTTCTGTGCCTATGACAGCTTCGGATAGACATCGACTATATCGGCTACCGCGGGGACACTTTTACCGGCTGCGGAAATCGGGGCAATCGTCATATACGCTTCATCGTCAATGGGTTCTAAATAAGCGATAGTTTTTCACTTGACCAAATGTTGTTTTTCGCTTGGCCAAATGTCTTAGCTGCGCTAAAATTGGTTGCAAAGCAGGTCATCCCACGTTTAAATTGGATTATTCTGGACGCAGATTTGCCGAGCCAAGAGCTCTGAAAGGTTTGCTTCAGCGATACCACTACAGACATGATCTGTGTCACCCTGTAAAGCAACGAACATGCTGGTTCTTAGCGGAAATGTGACGGTGTCGTAGACAATACGAAGCATAGTCTCTGTGGATTGGTATCTGTAGGGTACAGCACCATGCTCGCGAAGGAGATCCATACCAAAAATAACTTTCCGAGAGCACTCGACATGCACGATCCATAAGCAGTAAACGTCGACTCACCGAATTGCAGCCTTGTGGTGCCTCTCCGAATCAGTGTCAGGAGGAGACCTTCTGCTGTCCGAAGGTTTGGCCCATGTTCCCAAACAGTCAGAATCTTTCTGAGTGCAGACATGTGCTCAGCACTAGTTACTGAGGCGTCGGTGGCAGGGTCAACGGCGTCGCGTGTATCCACACAACGGACCAAATCCGTCTTTTCCGTGATGGACGGCGCATCACGTGACGCTACGTCACAGATTCCTGCCATTTGTGCCGGGTTCATGGACGTCGCGGGCGGAAAATTCTAAGCTCTTTTTCGCAAACAGATTCGAGAACAATAGCACAACTGATTTACCTGAAGGCGCCTATACAGGTCTGGCAACAAGAGCTAATTTTTATTTTTTCGTTCGGTTTAGTAAATTTAGCCGTAACAGAAACATAAACATTCAATACTTTTGCTGGGAACAAATGGTTTTTCGACTGTCAGACTGGTCACGCCATCTAGAGGACGTAAGAATAAGCAAGCATTCACAAAATATTATAAACTCTCACAATTTGTAGCACTCACGCTATCGCAGATCTTTGAGCTCGTGTTCTGCCAATGGCGGTTTTTTCTAAGCTTACAGCTTGCATAAAACGAGTATGGCACTCGGAAACAATGCCAAATGGCCACGAATACGTTGCCGCCGAAGCTTGAAGACACAAACCTAAAGCCGACGTAACCATTATTTTGAAAATAACCACCACGCAATGCGCGACGATGATTTTAAAAGATTTGAAACGGGCAGGTCTCACTTCAGACAATGCCGCCATGGTTTTTTTCACCAGCGCGTCCGTCTGCTCGCTTCTTCCACCGTCTGGATGTGCTTCGCAGGCGGGCGGACAGCGGAACGATCGTCAGCGGAAGAGATTTGCGCGCATATGTCCATCGTGTAGATACACACTCAATGGATGGTTGTCGACATTAACGGCAAAGTCAGCAGAAACGAGTTGGTTGGTAATGAGGGCTGTCGGCTGAAAGGAACCATCGGGGGGAGATGAATGGATCGGAGGAGGTAGCTTAACAGCGGTCCAACTCCCAGAGGCCGCTGTTCCTAGTTTAGCCTGCGTGGGCTTGGGGACCTAGTCGGTCGTTCTGCCACATTGGCAAAAGTGGTATATTAAATTGACATGGTGGTTTTGAACGTGGAGGAGGCTGAGAGAGTGATTGGCGCTGAAGAGTCAAAGACGGTAGGCTCGCCAACTGCTCTGCGATAGCGCGGGGTCGTCCACCATATCGCTGCCGATGTGCGTCTGGCTGAAATTCAGGTAGGCACAGCGGTCGGTACGAGTACGAGGACTCCCGGTACGTGACCTGGCTCACCACAGCTGTAGCAAAGTAGCCGATTGTCGGAAGCGGGCCATACAATAGATTTTCCAACGTTATGTGGCGGATTCTCATAGTGCTGTGTGTCTGAGAAGTAGCGTGGAATGTGCAGGCTCATCAGTCATGGGTTCCCATAGTGCAGCAGGCCCGAGAAATATTGGAGCATCTGCAGGCTGGCCGGTCGGGGAAAATAGCTAACTGCCGGTGCAGGAGTGCGAACAACTCCCGTTTAGGTAGCAGAGGAGCTTCGGTTGAATGCACCACCAATGGTCGTACCAGCTGCACCTCGTCACGGACTACGTGTCAGAGCAGCCACTTGAGGCTGTGAAGGCACGGCGCAATGTTATTTCAGCTCGTCACGTACAATGCCGTCGACTAGCCCAGCAAGGTTTCTCACGCTCGTGGCGTCGTGTGTTGCCAAGGGTGCTGACAGACAGTCAAGGTGGTCCGGCTTCTCATACAGTGAAAACCACTTTCTTAGCATTCACTTCATCGTTATCGCTTCACAGTTAGATTCGCCAATGTAGCTGGTGGGTTTCGCACACGTCCTGCAAACAGGTGCTCCTTGACACCCTGTAATAGAAAGTGTACAATCTCGCCTTCCGTCATCATGGAACCAGCTTGACGAACGTGGCCGCGCTTTTGTTTCGTCATTGATTGCGAGAATTGAGACTTTCTGCTTCTTCTTTCCAATTGGTGCTACCATACGTGTTCCGCATCTGAGTGCAAAACACGAGCCATCTTGTCTGGGCAGCCTCATGGTTCTGAAACAACAAAATGTGGCCCTGTGTCTGCATGTTGCACTGCAAATTTGGTCGAAAGACGAAAGTCTCTTGCCTGCAGAGAGTGAACAAAACGTTTCTTGAGGTTCTGCGCAAGAAATTCACTGAATAGTATTCTGGAGGGGCTGTGTTACAGTGACTCGAGCATTCAGTGGAGGCGAACGAGCACGTCAAGTCACGTCACACGTGAGACATGAGCGCAATCTCGCAGTGACCTTTGAAAACGAAGTGCGAGCGCCTTGCGCGCCCGTCTAGGAGGTTATAAGGTGTAGAAAACAAGGTGACGGGCAGGTGCCACCACCGTATCGTCTTAGTAAAGCGTTAGAAACACTTGCATTTTTGTGCAAGCGTTGCATAGGTCAGCATAACCTGATAAACGCTAAGGTCATTATAATTACCCATTTATGCCTTTTTTAGTAAGAGACACACATACAGAATATTGATGTTTTGTTATGGTGCCTCAGACATGTGCTACAATTGCTTTTTAATTGACAATCGCACAAATATGATTGCCGAATCTTGAGCAATATTGGTGGGCACTGTGGATGGGGTCGGCCTCTTGGAGTATCGTTTGGCTACTTTGGTGCCATTTAGAGTACCTTTAAAGGCGGACAAACAGACAAATGTACAGACAGGCAGGCAAACCAAATTTTATTGCGTCAAAGGTCCTCAAGAAAGACTATCGCCTTTAATACGCACCGAATCGTCCAGCTAGAAATATATATACCAAAGTTTCCGGTGCTCGTCCCACTCATTGGTGACAGTGACTCGATTGTGTTGGCCTAGCCAGTCGTCAATGCCTTTGTAGGGCTCCCCATGGAAGGCCTTTAGGGCTGGAAGGGCTGGCGGTCATGGAGCTGTCGGAGTCATGGTCTATTGAGTTTGGCTTGCAGTTGTCGTGCTTGCCTTCGTTATGAAGTGTTCTGGAAAACGGCCGAGTTGGGGTGGTAGGCCTAGCTGTTGCCGACTGCGCCGAAGGTCAGCTGTTCTTTCTAAGGCATCGATGTTAGGGTCGAGACCTTCCTCGTGGTTACAGTCCATTGGCTCTTTTCTAGCACTTCTACCAGTGTCACTGTCCGCGTTAACTGCAACCTGTAGGAAACAGCACGCAAGGACGTCAAGCTTGATCGACCGCAGGCAATACTCCTCAATCCTCATTTTCCGCAAGTGCATCTTCGTCCTCTTTTTAACAATGGCACATACAAACCTGCTAGCATCAATACGAAGAATACTTGCAAAACTTATACAAGTGGCAATATTATTTTATTGTGTTCGAACCGCAACTAGCATATATAAATCTGCCCTGTACGAAAAGTTGACTGCCTACAGCACAGCATTCCTCCCCTTCTGGGCAAGGATGTCGGGCCTGGCTTCGTTCACGCAACGATTCACAATGAGCTTGTTTCATTCTTAGGTAGCTGGATTTGGAAGGTATTAAAAAGGCTGCGGCAACCAGTCACCAAATCGCCCCGCTGCCGCAAGGAGCGCTGCCCGCAGGGGTGCGCTAATGTTACTCGATGCGTGTGTTCACCTGAAGAGGTCGTTGTGGAAGAAAAGTCACAAATAATAATAATAATAATAATAATAATAATAATAATAATAATAATAATAATAATAATAATAATAATAATAATAATAATAATAATAATAATATTAAAAAGGATAATAAAGTTAATTCACACTATTATACTACAATAGTTTCTTAATATTAAGATATTAGGAACGAAGTAATAAACCTCTTCATTTGAATCTGCGAAGAATAATGTGCACAAAATGTCACGTTAATTTAAATCTTAAGATAGAATTTGAGAATACTTATCCCTCTAACGCAAAGCAAATGCCATTTCAATATTTAAATGATCGGCTGCAGGATTACTAGGCACATGTGAACATGAACAACATAATTGCGACTGATGTATCCGTATCAAATGAAAAGGCTGGGGCAGGTATGTCCTCATGTTCCCTTGACTGGTCTTTTTCGGTTAGACTCCGAGATTACACACCAATATTCATAGCATAATTATTTGCTATTGTACTGGCACTACAGAAATTTTCTTTGGGCGAATCGGAAGCAGTCGTAATTACAGATTCTTTTTCAGTATGTGCTGCTCTGTCTTCAGGAGCCAACTTAACACTTATGCACATGTTTCGACAACTCATACCGACAAACTTGAAAAAAAAACTGCAGCTCTTATGGGTAGCAGGCCATCGTGGCATATATCTCAATGAGATGGCGGATGCACTAGCCACAGTATCTCTTAGGGGTCCCCTTATCCTGATTTTGCCTGATACGGCTTACGCGACAGCAATAAGGTTTAGAAACCTCTGTTTGCATGAATATGACGGCTAATCATTGGATAAATATCGAGATTTCGCACATCTATCATGCCGCTGGAATAGACAGTGGTGTGCAACACGGCACTTGGAAGTTACTTTTACAAGATTGCGCTGCAGAATTCTGCAACTGAATTATTATTTGCATAAAGTTGGTCTAAAGGCGTCACCTCCATGTCAGACTTGCGAAGAAATGGAAACGATAGATCACTTCTTTTTGGTCTGTCGCCGATATTCTCATCAGCGGAAAAGATACCTGGTAGCTCCACTTGAAAAATTGGGATTATATTTAAATGTGGCAGTAATTTTGTCGTTTGGCAGAATTAAATTTGGTTATAGCCGCAGGGACGTCTGCTCTGCGGTATTTGAATGCATAATTGATACAAAGCGATTGCCATGTTAATAATCTGCCTATATATATATGATAGATTGATATGTGGGGTTTAACGTCCCAAAACCACTATATGATTATGAGAGACGCCGTAGTGGAGGGCTCCGGAAATTTAGACCACCTGGGGTTCTTTAACGTGCACCCAAATCTGAGCACACGGGCCTACAACATTTCCGCCTCCATCGGGAATGCAGCTGCCGCAGCCGGGATTCGAACCCACGCCCGGCGGGTCAGCAGCCGAGTATCTTAGCCACTAGACCACCGCGGCGGGGCTGCCTACATATATATATATATATATATATATATATATATAGACGTTGCGAGGAAGGAAGCGCACTGGCTCCGTAGTAACAACGGAAGCAAAAAGGCACGACTAACGAGGAAACACTTTTATTAATCACATACGTTTCGGCTGGTGGGCCAGCCTGTCACACTGACGAAGGCTGGCCCACCAGCCGAAACGTATGTGATTAATAAAAGTGTTTCCTCGTTAGTCGTGCCTTTTTGCTTCCGTTATATATATATATATATATATATATATATATATATATATATATATATATATATATATATATATATATATATATATATATATATATATATATATATATATACATAATGAAACGAGCAAGGTTGCGTAAAAACTTAGGTTATTATTCGAGAAACGTTAGCCGCAACAAGCTGGTACAGGCAGCAACACGGCAAGCACGAGCCACACACGGACGTCAACGTCTTCTTTCACGCTGGTACAGAGCTGGCGCCACTATGCTTCGGTACAATTACTCCCCGCGTAGAAAGGAGCCAACCTGGCGACCTAGGGAAAGGACACGACAAGGGGATCATAGCACAGTTTGAGGCGTGATACGTGTACTGTTTCACGCCCACGGCAGCGTTGGTCCGAAGGTGGATCAATGGGCTCAACTTCTTAGTTGACAGGAGATGTTTGCCGATGCACACGGTAGGGGCCATGGTATTTCGACGAAAGCTTCGGGGAAAGACCGGGAGGGGTAGACGGGACCCAGAGCCAAACCAGCATTCCTGGGTTATAGTGTACAGTAGACGCAGAGGAATCGTGGTCAGTTTTCTGGCGTCATTGGTCTTGTGCGGTAAATGAGCGAACGAGTTGACGACACTCTTCGACATAAGCAGCTGCTTCGGAAACAGGCGTCGCTTCGGAAACATCAGGCCTGTAAGGGAGAATGGTGTCCATGGAGCATGAAGGCTCACGTCCGTACAGGAGGAAGAAAAGAGAAAAGCCAGTGGTTGTTTGTGGCGCAGAGTTGTACGCGTACGCGACAAAAGGGATAACTTGGTCCCAATTAGTGTGGTCGTCAGAGGCGTACATGGCAAGCATATCTCCAAGGGTATGGTTAAAGCGTTCCGTCATGCCATTGGTTTGAGGATGGTATGCCGAGGATTTCCGATGGACAGTGCGACATGCCTTGAGCAGCTCCTCGACGGCGTTCGAGCGAAACACGCGTCCGCGGTCCCTCATTAATTCACGAGGTGCACCGTGTCGCAAAATGAGATGGTGAAGAAGAAAGGACGCAACGTCTTTCGCAGTGGTAGCTGGTAGCGCAGATGTTTCAGCGTAGCGTGTCAAATGATCGACGGCGACGATAATCCACTGGTTGCCTCGAAGAGAGTTGGGTAGCGGACCATAAATATCAATTCCGACGCGATCGAATGGTCTCGCTGGGCAGGTTAAGGGTTGCAAAGGGCCAACAGTGCTGTGAGAAGGCGTCTTGCGTCGTTGACACGTGGTGCATGAACGAACGTACTGGCGAACGTGCCTATACATGCCGCGCCAGTAGTATCTTAGACGAAGGCGAGAGTAAGTCTTAAATACTCCAGCGTGGCCACACTGGGGGTCATCGTGAAAGGCAGCGCAGATGTCCGAACGCAAATGACGAGGGATGACAAGGAGCCACCTACGGCCGTCCGTCACGTAATTGCAGCGATACAACAAGCCTTCACGAACAGCAAACTGTCTTGCTTGACGAGAGAGGGAGCATGAAGTCGTTTCTGACGAAGTGTAAGAGAGGACGTCGAGCAAAGAATTGATCCAAGGATCCCTGCGCTGTTTGGATGGCATGTCAGTGATGCTCAATGATGACAAATCGCAAATGGCAGTTGATAAGCAGGCAAGGTCAGGAGGAAGTGGAGAACGGGATAGTGCATCGGCATCTGATTGTCTGCGTCCTGAGTGATAAACAACACGGATATCGTATTCCTGAAGGCGTAAAGCCCAACGAGCGAGGCGGCCAGTAGGATCTTTCATTGACGCTAACCAGCATAAGTCATGGTGATCTGTGACAACATCAAACTGGCGTCCGTAAAGGTAAGTGTGAAATTTTCCTATAGGCCAAATGATAGCCAAGCACTCCTTTTCCGTGACGGAATAGTTGGACTCTGCCTTCGTTAGGGTACGGCTGGCATAGGCGACAACGTACTCGTCGCAGCCATCCTTGCGTTGAGTGAGAATGGCACCGAGGCCGACACCGCTTGCATCTGTGTGAATTTCAGTGGGTGCATTGGGATCGAAGTGGTGGAGGACTGGCGGAGACGTGAGTAGCCGGCGCAGCGCCGTGAATGCGTCATCACAGTGGGAATTCCAGCCAGAGAGGTCCGCGCTACGGGAGAGAAGCTTCGTCAGAGGGGCAATTATAGAGGCAAAATTGCGAATGAAACGCCGAAAATAGGAACACAAGCCTTTGAGAAACTACGAAGCTCCTTTAGGGTAGTAGGCTTGGGGTACTCGGCAACGGCACGCAGTTTGGCAGGGTCTGGCGAAACGACGTCAAACGACGTGGCCGAGATTTGTGAATTGCGGGCGCCAAAACGACATTTATTGAAGTTTAGTTGCAACCCGGCTGCCGTAAGGCACTAGAGAACTTGTTCCAGACGGGAAAGATGAGTTTAGAAATTCGCCGAGAATACAACTATGTCGTCTAAATAGCAAAGACAGATGTGCCATTTAAGTCCGATGAGGACACTGTCCATCATTCTTTCAAAAGTCACAGGCGCATTGCAAAGACCAAAGGGCATTACATTAAATTCATATAAGCCGTCAGGGGTCACAAACGCCGTTTTTGGACGGTCTGGTTCAGCCATTGGCACTTGCCAATATCCAGAGCGCACATCCAGTGAAGAGAAAAACTCCGCATCTTGAAGGCAATCCAAGGCTTCATCAATGCGTGGCAGGGGATAAACATCCTTGCGTGTGATGTTGCTAAGTCGACGGTAATCCACGCAAAACCTGATGGAGCCATTCTTTTTTCGCACGAGGACCACTCGCGAAGCCCAAGGACAGTGTGAGTGCTGAATAACACCACGTTGCAGCATCTCGTTGACGTGTTGAGTGATGACATCACGCTCAGCCTGCGAGACGCGGTAGGGGCGCTGACGAAGTTGAGTATGATGACCGGTGTCGATATGGCGAGCGACAACTGACGTGCGTCCCAAGGGAGGTTGTCCGTGGTCGAAGGAGGCGCGGAAACGGTCAAGTAGTTGAATGAGCTGATTGCGCTGGTCTTGCGTAAGGCCGGTGTCTACGCTGCGCAACAGAACGTCTTCGTCAGGTAATGAGGGCGCGGTGGCAGCTGTGACAGCATCCACGGACATCGGTGTCGTATCAGAACGGGCATCGAAAGGAAAGATGTCATCATAAGTGTCAAGACTCCCAATGCATTCGCCATGCAATAAGGTAGCGGGACAAGGGAACGAATTGCACACGTAGACGGCACTGGAGCCACCGGCAAGTGTTATGACGGCAAACGAGACGACAAGGTTCCGGCGACGAGCGCATTCTTGTGACGGCATAAAGAGGGCAATTAAATCAGAAACGGAGTTGCACAAAAGAGATACCGCGGCGACTGAAAAAGCAGAAATGACGACGTCAGCGGCGACGATCACCTCTTTTGGTGAGCGAGGGAGATCTATAAATGTCGTGCTGAATGGAAACAAAACGAGTTGAGCACGAGCGCAGTCGACAACCACATGATTAGCGAAAAGAAAGTTCCATCCCACGATGATTTCATGAGATGCATGCGGAAGAACGACAAAGTCAACGATGTAAAGCACTCCTTGAGTCACAACACGAGCAGTGCATGTGGCAGAAAGTTGGACGTGTTGCGAACTCGCTGTGCGTAAAGACATTTCAACCAGAGGAGTCGTCACTTTGTTCCGTTTGCGGCATAACGCTTCACTGATTATACAAATAGCGGCACCTGTGTCGACAAGAGCAGTTGTGGCGAAACCGTCCACAAACATGGCAATCTCGTTAGGGGGCGCCAGGTGAGGCCTTGGAAATTTCGTCGGTGGCGCAGCTCTTGCCTCAGGAACTGCGACTGTTAGCTTTTCTCCTGGGCGTGGTTGGAACGGCGAAGCATGGGGGAAGGAGACCGAAGACGGGGTGAAGGAGATCGACGTCGGCTGAAGTCTGGTCGACGTGAGCGGGGATCATGTGAATCAGGTGTCACATGCGATACTGATTGCCGAGGTATGTTGCCGGAATGCTTAACATCATTAAAATAGAATCCACGGCGACGACAGTAGCGCGCGACATGTCCTGGAAAACCACAGTTGTAGCAGACGGGCCGGTTATCCGGAGTACGCCAAGAGTTTACAGGTGCTCGAGGTGGTGGAAAGGGCCGATTTACCGGATCAACCGAAACTGGTGACCTATAGTAGTTGGTGGCTGGACTGTATGAAGGAAGCGGCGGTTGGACAGGAGGTCGGCGGACGGCTTCTGCATAAGTCAGCGGTGCAGCCACTGATATTGGGGACGCGGGCGAAGGGAGAGCCTCGGCAACTTGCGCCTGAATAGCACGGCGAAGTGAGTGGTCCAGTGTTGTGGGGGTCTCGTTGATGGTGGCGACAAGAGAGAGCTGTCGAGAAACTTCCTCCCGGATATACTGTTGAATTTGAGGCATTAACACGCTGTAGTCGGGGCCTTGAGCTTGTATAGCGCATTACGGGGAAGAAGAAATGGCCGAGCAGACCGACACAAGAGGACAGAGCGCTCTGTCCTCTTGTGTCGGTCTGCTCGGCCGTTTCTTCTTCCCCGTAATGCGCTATACAAGTTCAAGTACGACGAACCAACTCGCCCAATCTTCAACACTCGTGGTAGTCGGGGCCACTGCTTTTGCACTCCAAAGCCGAAATATCAGCTGTTTGCGTATTAGCGCGACGTGTAGAGATTCGTTGCTTGCACAGCTCATCGAAACTTTGACATAGCTGAATCATGGCCGTGACGGTCTGTGGGTCTTTGGCCACAAGCACATGAAAAGCGTCGTCATTAATGCCCTTATTATATTCTTTATTCTGTCAGCCTCCGTCCTCCTCGCATCAACTCGCCTACAGAGGCTGATCACATCCTCAATGTAGCTCGTGAAGCTCTCACCATTTCGCTGAAATCGTCCCCGCAGGCCCAGTTCAGCACGAAGCTTAAGCATGGCTGGACGACCGAAAAACGAGGTGACGGCCTCTTTGAAAACCGACCAGGTGGGGATGTCGGCTTGGTGGTTGGTGAACCATTGGTTGGCCAAATCCGTCAAGTAGAAGATGACGTGACTCAGCTTCGCAGGGTCATCCCACTTGTTAATCGCGCTGGCATGTTCGTACTCTGCCAGCCAGTCCTCGGCATCTTGATCTTCAGTGCCGTTGTATACTGGTGGGTCACGCAGACGAAGTACACCAGAACACATGACAGGTGGCAGCGTGGAAGAGCCTTGTGGGGGATCAACGCGCTCGGTCATCGCGGACTGAGATGGTAGCTTACGGCTGCGGAGCTCCAGGACGTTACCCAGCACCTCCACCAAATGCAACGAGCAGGGTTGCGTAAAAACACAGGTTATTATTCGAGAAACGTTAGCCGCAACAAGCTGGTACAGGCAGCAACACGGCAAGCACGAGCCACACACGGACGTCAACGTCTTCTTTCACGCTGGCACAGAGCTGGCGTTACTATGCTTCGGTACAATATATATATCATTACCTCTGTCTCAAATTGCATGTGATAGCCTGCATCGCTCCCTGCTCAGATATACTCCTTTTTCGATTTTCGGCTTTTTTTTCTATATATATTTTTTCAGCCCAAAATTACGTTGTGTTTGAAAAACCATAAGCCTTTTAGTTAAGATCCTGCCACCCGGTTCTTGGCTGATCCCCCTTTGTGGTTGTGCGCCAGATTAACAAGGATCATCATCATCATCATCTATAAACATGGCCTATCCCCTTAGGTAGGTTGCGCCAAGTTGTTGAGGAATCTACCAACCAACCAACCAGCACCTTGACAGAGGCTTGCAGGCAGCGATGTTAGAAAAAAAGTATCATCAAAACATGTGCTCATATTACCTGCTATCCAAGAAATTAGTGAAAGTTCACAAATAACAGTCACTAGCCTAAAGAACTGAAGAAAACAAGCTAATATTTCCATTTAGCATAGACTGATGACACGCTTGCAGTATTGGTGCACAAGCTCAAGGTATTTCAGGGTCTACTTTATAGAACGAGTTCAGATAGGTTGGTATTATGTAGCGTATTCTTTGCATGAAATAATTTACCAGCGCAGTGACCACCTTCCACTGTTCTGTGTGACAACCGCCCTAGGAATGCATGTTTTTTGCTAGATGAAACAACCAATAGAAAAAACGTAAACTAAACTTCCAATATTCGTTAGTGTACTCGAGTTGGCCCATAATTATCAAGCTTAATCACACGGACTACATTCACTTCTAAAATGAATCACAAGTATTGGAGTTATCAATCAATCGATCACTCAATCAATCAATCAATCAATCAATCAATCAATCAATCAATCAATGAAATCTTTGTTTCTAACAATTTGTCGTAATCTCTTGGGGGCACTCTAGTCGAGAAGCTCTTGTAGCAGCTTGAAAGCGCCTAAAGATCTGTTATGACAGCACAATATACAGCCTGTTTTATGATTGTAATAATGAAAACATATACCAGTTTGTGTACTACGGTCGTCAGTCATCCCACAGATTTAACGAAAAGTGAAAAATAACAAGACAACGCCACTTTATGTCACGATGAAAAACAGAATAAAAAATTGGCCGCGTATCTGCATGTTACACTGCCAATGTCGTTCAAAGACAATTTATAGTCTCGCGTCTGGAGAGAGTGAAAAAAAAACGTATATTTGATGTTCTGCGCAAGAAAACCGGTGAATGGCATTCTGGAGGCGCTGCGCTATAGTTCGTTGAGCGTGCAGCGGAGGCGAACGAGTGATTCAAGTCATGTCACACGTCAGGCATGAGTGCTATCTGGCAGCCACCAAAGCGCGTGGCGTGCACGCCCGTCTCGCCGGGGATAAACTTTAAAACGCAAAGCGACAGGTGCTACCAACGTGTCATCTTAGCCAAGCTTTGGAAACACTTGCCTTTTTGTGCAAACGTTGCATGGTCAGTGCAGTGTGATAAACACTACGGTCGTTAGAATCACTTATGTACGCCTTTTCTGGTAAAAAGACACACATGGAGATTATTCACGTGTTGTTATGTTGCGTTAGATGTGCACAATAATTGATCCTTAGTTGGCAATCGCACAAGTACGAACGCTGAATATTGAGCAATATTGGTGGGCGCTGCGATGAGATGGGCCGTTTGGAGTATCGTTTGGCCACTTTGTAACCGTTTAGGGTACCATTTAGGACAGACAAACCTACAAATGTACAAACAGACAGACAGACAGACAGACAGACAGACCAAAATTTTTGCGTTGAAGGTCCCCAAGAAAGTATGTCGTCTTTAATATCATATTTTTACTAAAATGCGATACCTTAGCAACAGCATAGAGAAACATGCATAAAGAGCAGACACTCCAGTGCGGTGATTCCACGAGAGATCGACACGGGTCCGAAAGTTAATATTTTAGATTTCATTGAGTATATTATATTTCGTGCACCTCTCACCGGTACACCAAAGTCAACTTCGTTTTATGATTAACGGCATAACTTACGAGAAAAAAAAATATCAAACTTCACCGACACAGAGGCACCAATTTCACCACCTGTCACTTTCGAAAATTGCAGATGCTATAAAAAGACAAATATTTTTGTTTCAAGGAAGATATTCTTTACCTGAAATGCATGTCTAATGAAGACTGAATTCATACGGTTTCAAGTTTGTAGACCTTAAGGAAATAGCTTTTAAAAATGTCTAATTTTGCGACAGTGTAAAGTAAGTTACGTTTTCTCCATTTGTTTTCTCCGAAAGTAATGCAAGCAGCGTTTTCAAACATGACACGTTTTAAGGAAATAGTGTGTTCATTAGGTACATAAATTATCGCTGCCGTAGGACAAATGCAAATTTTTATATATTGCCTCAAAGTTCTTTTATTGGGAAAAGTGTACTCCACTGAAATTTGAATAATGAAAAAACGCCATCTTCAACTTTTCTTAAAATCTCGTAAATAGACAACCGAAGGCCATCATACAGTAATATAGAAAAAAAAATGTTGCATTATTTTATTTTAGCGACAATATGCGTGGTACAAATTCGAGCTTTTCGAGAATGCGCTGATAAATTGAGAAATCTAGAAATCGGAACGGAAAAGCGGCAATGAGCTTCAAACGGGAGTAAACGTGACCGCATTTGGCGAAGAAAGGTTGCTTTAGCAGATAGGAGTAACTATTTGAACACGATATTCTACAGTATCTGAATTCACTCTTATGCGTAGAGCACTGAGATTTCTAATATGTGGCGCCTCTTCATTACTGACACACAAATGGAGCTGCTGTGACGGCCATGTGTTTGCAACATGTTAGGCAAGAGAATTGAATGTTGAATGAGTTCATAAACGATTGATAACAAATTTTTATCACTTGGGCCACAAAGACTGCCGTATTAGACTGAAGAACACGCTTTAGAGCAAGTTGTCATCCGTCGTCTGCTGTACAGATGAATTGCTGTGTGCCGCATCTCGGAGGCAATGCTTTAGATCATATGGTTCGAAGTAGGGACAAAGATTACGCATCCCGTAATTTTATCGACAAAAACATTGTGAAATTCATTTTAACGTACTATACTTCAGTTTTACATTTGCACTGCGGATACTTGCGTACGCTGTTTTACATCTGCCCTCAATAAAGGTGAGAGACATGGGAACAGACGACAATTAGATCACTTTCGTGCTGCTGGTTTCATGCATAGTTGCATTGCCAGTTATTTGAGCCTCAAGGAGCGTGGCGATAGCTGACCACTTCAGCCGGGATAGAGTTTTTAGTTTAGATTACCTCATGTTGCATAAAAAAAATACCTTATCAAAGAAACTTCCGCAAGGTCGAAGACATCGGCCTGTTTGCCCTCCAGAAGCTTTTGCCGAAAGCTGCCCGCCATGCACATAACAGCGACCACGTCTGCCAGAACTGCTACAGATGCCTCAGAGATATGCTGTCTTCGTCTAATGGCTTCTCAGCTGAAACAGCTGATGAGTTTTTGCCGGAAGAATAAAAAAGCCGAAGTCAAGAGCGGTGTGTAAACACGCCTGAACCATTGTCACATATGCGACTGGAGAAGCTGCATACGCAAAATAGCAAAGTTCATGCAGAGCCAAGATAACTAAGCAGCAACTCTACAGTAACCGGGAAATGCCACCGTAACGTGTGTAACCGCCACTTTCAACCATCAGATCTAAAATGCAGTGTGAGTGCCCAGTGGTTGATGAACTTCAAGCAAGCCTATGAAGCGTGTTCTTCATATCAAGAGCGCATGCGTTTGTTGGCACTGTTGCCAAACAATATAGAGCCCCGAAAACTCCAAGCGCTTATACCAAACTTGTCAGCTTACATGATACAAAGATCCCGACGCTGGCGCGCAAAACACGGGATATAGTTAGCACCAAATGCGGTAAAAAGGACATGGCTGAACCCAATGGACGTCCAGACAGCTATGGCTTACTACTCCAAAGATGAGTATAGATGCTCTCGGCAGAGCCCCAACAAAAAAGATGTAGTATCTGTTATCATTGGCGGAAAAGAAGGAGCTTGTTTCGAAAAGCTTTATGACCCGTTCGTTGCGAGAGGCTTACCGTCTCTTTAGAGAAGCTAATCCCAACGCGTCTATTAGGCTCTCAAAGTTTTATTCACTGAGGTCGAAGCGGGTTCTTCTTGCACTACACCAAGAAGTGTGCCTTTGTATATACTGTGATAATGCCACTGACTGTGTTTCTGCTTCAAGACGTCACCGATGGTGCCTACATGGCGGATTTCTTGAAAGAACTATGTATTTGCAGCTCCCCTGCAAGTGATTGTTTTGCAGCTCCCCTGCAAGTGGCCATTGTGACTATTTTGCTAAGGAGGACGCTCTGACAGCCACATGTTTAGGAATCCCTGAAGATATTGAGGTAGCCTATGCACTATGGGAAAATGGTGATCTAGTAAAAAAAAACAGCCCAGACAAGTGCTTTTCTGCAAGAGCTAAATCTATGGTTCGTGAAGAGGATTACCAATAATTACATACGATACTTTCAAGAATCAGCAATACGCCAGGCGAAAGAGAACCAAGAAAAAGAATCTTGCATTTTTTACTTTGATTTTGCCGAAAATTGGAGAGCCATTTTACCAAATGATGTACAGTCGTATCACTGGCACAAAAGACAGGTGTCTATATTCACGTGTGTCGTCACAAGGAAGCAATCAATTCAAAGTTTTGCCGGGATCAGTGATGACACATGCCATGATGCTGCACATGCCTGTTTTGCTCTACAAATAATCCACAAGTATATGAAGGAACAACCTAAGCCTAACACGCATGTTACTTATGTTTCTTATGGTGCATGCAGTCACTTCAAAAACAAGTACCAGTTGTTCGAGTTATGTCAGAAAGATCATATATCAAGAAAGTGGATTTTTTTGGCCACAGGATATGACAAGAACTCTTGTGACGGCGTTGGTGGCCTACTAAAGCACCAGGCTACGCTCTACAACCTCAGAGCGGCAAGCTCAGCTGTCATTATGTCAGCATCCCAAATGGTAGCACAAATGAGCGCGAAGCTCAAGAATGTCAAGCTGCTGTGTGCAAATGCAGACGAGCTAGAAACATTCCGTCAGTTTAAGAAGAGCTAGTGAAAATCGTTGCCACGTGTTCCAGGCATACGTTCTTGGCATGTTTGGCTAAGCACATCCGAGGGCACTGATCATGGTCGTGTTTTGTGAGCGTCACGTACTGCTAAATGTGATCTGCAAAAGATGCAGCCATTTTGAGCGCATCTCTCGTTTCACGCAGTAACCACCAAAATACCAGTGATGGTACTTCAAGCGCATATTTAAAAAAAAAAAAAAAAAATATGCTTTTTATAGCGAGACCCAACACTTGCGTTGGAACATTTTCATGTTTGAGTTTATCTGCAAATATATACAGATGTTTTGCAACTGAGAGACAGTGTCGAAGATTTCCTCCATTAGAGCTGTGTTATCAGGAGCATAAATGCGCCTTCATTGGTACGTATTTGTCACAGTGCTAAAACAGCCTTTCTTCGCCAAATACTATCACTTTTACTCGCGTTTGAAGCTTATGCAGCTTTTCTGTTTCGATTTCTAGATTGCTCAACTTATCAGCGCATTCTCGAAAAGCTCCGATTGTACCACAAATATTGTCGCTAAAAACAAAATAATGCAACATGTTTTTCTATATTACTGTATCATGGTCTTCTGTTGTTTATTTACGTGATTTTAGGAAAAATCGAAGATGAGTTTTTTTTATTATTCAAATTTCAGTTAGGTACACTTTTAGCAAGATGAGAAATTTGAAGCAATATATAAAAATTCACATTTGATTTTGGCAGCATATAATTACGTACCTAATGAACACACCATTTCTTAAAATGTGTCAAGTTTGAAAACGCTGCTTGCATTACTTCCGGAGAAAAAAATGGGAAATACGTAACTTATTTTGAACTGTCACAAAATTAGACACTTTTAAAAGCAATTTTCTTAAGGTTTGCAAACTTGAAACCGTATGAGTTCATCCTTCATTTAACATACATTTCAGGTAAAAAATATCTTACTTGAAACAAAAATATTTGTCTTTTTATAGCATCTGCAATTTTCGAAAATGACAGGTAAAGAAGTTGGTGCCTCTGTGTTGGTGAAGTTTAATATTTTTTTCTCGTAAGTTATGCCGTTAATAATAAAACCAAGTTGACTTTTAGGCTACCTGGTGAGAGGTGCACGAAATATAAAATACTCAATGAAATCTGAAATATCCACTTTTGGACCCGTGTCGAACTCTCGTTTAATCACCCCCTGGTAGGGCCTCACGGCCCAGCTACTGCTCTGCTTTCAGCACCACGAGTGGTTGGTCAGACCCGATAATGTCTTCAGCATAAATAAAACAACAATTTTTTTCCGACGCTGCGATTTGAACCCGTACCCTCGTCGTCCGTAAGTGAGTGTCTTTACCACTAGGCTACTCACCCATGCTTCCGCGAGGGAACACCACGCTTCAGCGGAGGAAATGCATGTACAGCACATCTAAACCACATGAATGCGCCTATATGTCTAAAGTGATTGCAGTGAGACAACATTTTCCAGTCATACTTCACTGTTTTATGTTGTGATGCATTAAATGTTCTCAGCGGGACATCATGTAGAACGAATATAAAACTACATAAGTTAATACAATTACATCTTTGTAAAAAATGATGCCAAAGTTGGGCAATATTTGTCCTCTTGAAGAGGCTAACACATGTCTTAAAAGGGAGTAAAAGCGAGGATGGGTACGCCTTCGATCCATTTTTCACACCCTTTCTTCCTGGGCTGCGAATAGGCTCCAGTGGCCACTCTTCACATGGTATATTTCTCTATGGCAACAGTGTATGAGATCCACTCACTTGTATTTGCACACAGGGGTCATGAATCATTGAAAAATTAAAGTGGCCGACTCATTTCTTTTCTTGCTAAGGCATGAACGTCAGCAGATGAAAAAATGAAGGGGGTTTGTAGACTAGTGATCGATAATTTCTTTGCTTTTCGGGCGAGGCCATTCATCTTGGATACGAATGCTTTGGTCATGGAAAGCCGTTGGAGACCTGAGAGTGATTTCAGAGTTAAGAGAATTTTTTAGAGGAAAAGTATGAATAGAGAAAACAAAAGTGGCACACCGCAGTAAATGATTTTTGTAAACTTGTTGAAAAGGAGTCATGTTGTCTGGGCGTATGGAACGTTGCCTTCAATCCGAAGTGCTCGTTCTGGAGGATAAAAAGGTTGTTTATATTGGTATTTGTAGGGTGACCCACGCAAGCGTGCCGTAGTTATGTGTAATAAAAAATTCACTCGATAAATTTGTAATTGCACTTTTGTTTCAGAAAAAAAAATGGCGACAATATGTCAAAGCGCTTGTTGCTTATACTAAAGATTCGGACATGTCAACATGGAGTCTCAATTCTGTAAAGCATTGAAAACGACTCGAAGTACCTTATGTTTCCTAGAAATCTCTATTGATACATTTTTAAGCAGTAGTTCGTCGCATGAAGGTAACTGTCTGCCCCTGGCCCTAAATAAAGTCTACCTTCATTTTTTGTTGATAATTTTAAGGCCATCGCTTCGGGAACATTTTGATAAAGTGGATAGGAGCGCGTTAGTCTCCCGCAAGACCTCGCTAACTAAGCTGGTATCAGGCTGGCATCATGCGCGAACATTGCTGCGTCGTTTTGCGTGTATATCATGTTGATAATGTGCATTTCAAATAGAACTGGAGCTTATTAGCTGCCATGTGGATTACGTGACTCCATTAGCCTTTCGGAGGAAATACTATTTTCAGTCAAGACACATGGCCTATGTCACAAACGAGTGCTAAAAAAAGGGCGCGCCGCCGAATTCTCACGACCAAGCGTTAGAGAGGCGCATCAAGGTCAACGATAAAGAGAAAACAAGCATCCAAAGACTCCTTGGGCGTGCATCTCTCCCCCTTGGACGCGTCGTTTGGCCGATCAACCTCTTCACATCGGTGGCTGAGCAAGCCCTGGATGGTTCTCGAGGAAAAGAAACGTGGTCATGCAAAGTTGCGTCATGTGTCGCAGACAACCCTCGAACCGTTTCGCTCTTTCCCCAGCCTCGGCAGCGCATCGCCCCGACGGAAACGATGAGGATTCTCTGGAATCTAGCACGAAGGGTGTTTAACCGAGCAGCAGAGATGGGAGATCCAAAGAAGAAGGAATTTTGCGCCAGTGTGCGTAGGGTGTTCCGCCTTGGCGGCGAAGCCTTTTGTCCTCAGTGACAAAGGAGAAAAAGAGAAAGTCAGCGCCAGAGTGCATAGCGTGTTTCGTCTTGTCATCGGCGAAGGCTTTGTCCTCAGTGACAAAGCAGCAGAAGAAGGAATTTCAAGCCAGTGTGCGTAGGGTGTTTCCTCTGTGTCGTCGGCGAAGCCTTTGGTCCTCAGTGACAAAGGAGGAGAAGAAGAAAGTTTTGCGCAAGTGTGCGTAGGATCATTCCGCCTTGTGGGCGAAGCCTTTTGTCCTCAGTCACAAAGGAGGTAATGAAGACGATTTCCACCTGAGGGATGAAGACTCGTACTACAGGCAGGAGTGTGTACCTACCACCAGCGAGCGAAGACGCGTGGAAACAGCTGCGCGTGGGAAGCCGACGTTTTACCGGCGAAGAAGTTTGGTGCCTGGAGAGCAACCAATTGACGACGCGAGGTTTTCTGGAAGAGAAACTTCGGGGGAAGCGGTACGACAACAGCGCTGGACTTTGAGTGAGTGATTCTCGGAAAAGTATCATTCAGACTTTTATCCCAAGGACTTTGCACTGAATAATTTTCGAACTCTTTAGTCTTCAGGTGTCTTCGTTGTTCTATCCATGTGACTGCATTGTAGTGCGTATTGTTGTTTGTGTCCGTTGTTTTGAGTGTGGCTGATTGTACTGTGTAGTTTGTTGTTTGATTGGTGACATATCGTATTAAAATATTGTCGAGTGTACATACTTTTGTATAGATTTGATCTGCCATATTTGAGAATATAATTTTGTTTTGTTTATCAACTCTCGGCTCTGACTTGTTCTTTGTGCCACAGTCGGCATCTGCTGGCGCGCCGAATAGGACCACTTCTAAATTGTCCACGCTTTCGTAGTGCAGTTCTGGGGGCCGATATTTTGGTCGTTGGAATTATCCCGATGATCGCCTCCCTAATTAACGGGACCTGTGACAATTAATCTGGCGTCCACGACATAAGCTTTTTGGTGCACAGTGTGTCCAAAGTACTGAGAAACAGCCTCAAGTTGTGGATAGTGCTATCGGAACGATTGTGTGTGTTGCTCAGTGTTCTCGTTAACGAGTCCAGGAGAGTGTTCCGATAGACTGATTCAGGCAGATACTTTTTGCCCGTGGCAAAGTTTTATTTGTGAGAAACAATGTATCTCAAAAATTAGTAGCTCTTGGTGAGCAGATGGGTCTTTCTGGCACCGAACTACGGAAGTGGGTCACCCAGAAAGAAAAAGAAGAAAAAGAGAGGGCGAAAGAAGAAAAGGCAGCTGAGCTGGAAAAAGAAAGGTTGGTGGTCGAAAGAGCCAAAGCGGGAAAAGCAGCTGAATGCGAGAGAGGGAGGTTTGCAGCTGAAAGTGCCAAGAAAGCATAAGAGCAGCAGTTGAAGTTGGAGTTGGAGAGAGAAAAGCTGGCAGCTCAAAGGGCGAAAGAAGAATGAGAGGCAAAAGAGCAACAGCTGAAAGAAGAAAGAGAGCAGCAATTGAAGTTGGAGCTGGAGAGAGAAAAGCTGGCAGCTGAAAGGGCGAAAGAAAGAGAGGCAAAGGAGCGACCGCTGAAAGAAGAGAGGAAAGGGAACAGCAGCGGCAGCACGAGATGGAACTCCAGGAGCTCCGTTTGCAACAACGGAGCGAAGCTCCCGTGTAAGCTAGAGTAGAAAGCAGGGAACGGGAAGACCATGGGTTCCGCTTGAACCCAAGCAAGCTGCTCGTAGCGTTTGATGAAAGGAAGGACAACCTTGACGCGTACCTCCACAGATTTGAGACGATTACAAGGAGCCAGAATTGGCCGGAACATCAATGGGCAACTGCACTGAGTACTTGCTTGAGTGGTGAAGCGCTCAGTGTGTCGGGTAGGCTGGCGCCGACCGATGCAGCCAACTATGCAAAGGTGAAAGCTGCTTTAATGAAGCGAGTTATATTTACTGTGGAAGGTTTCCGGGACAGATTTCGGACAGGGAAACCCGCTGATGGTGAGACGGCTAAGCAGTATGCCGCCCGACTTAGCCATAACTTTGACAGGTGGATCGAACTTTCGGGCACAGTAGAGGAGTATGATGAGCTTATATAGCTCCTAATTAGAAAGCAATTTCTTACCAGTTGCCACCCAAGCCTGTTGCTGCACTTGAAAGAGAGGAAAGCTGAGTCACTTTAAGACATGCTTGAATTGGCTGACCAATTCTTGGAAGCGCAAGGTGGCACAAATTTGGCCAAAGTCAAGAAGGAGCGTCCCGCAGATTTATTTATTTATTTATTTATTTCAATACCCTAAAGGCCCAATTGGGCATTACATAGGGGGGGATTTAAGTGAATACATACATTTCAAGCAACATGAACAGAAAACAGAATACCAAAAAGTAACAATAAAAAGGAAACAGCGATTAAATCAAATCACAGCATCAAGCCAAGTACGTTCACCAACATTAATCGAGTACATATTCATTAGTACAATAATAATGAAAACACTTAAGAAAATTACATCGAAGAACACTGAACAAGTATCGGGAGCAAAAACAGCAGACAAAACGAGGGCAATCAGACACAGGTCAGCCATGTTTTTCACTATGCAAATAGCCCTGAAGCATGGAGTTAAATATGGAAGGATCTGTTATTTCGGCGATGTTAGGTGGAAGAGAATTCCACTCGATTATGCATAATGATAATGGCGAATTTTGAAACTTCTTGGTCCTAGCAAAAATGGGGGCCACTTTGTGCGCATGATCGAGGCGGGATGAAGTATGAGGGGCTGGAAAGATATGAGACTGGGCGAAGGATGAGTTGCTGTGATAAAGTGAGTGAAAGAACGATAGTCGTGTATGTCGCCTGCGCATGGCAAGTGTGGTAAGGCTAAGGTCCGATTTTAGTAAAGAAACACTTATGTAACGCGAGTAGGATGATGAGATGAACCGAGCAGCTTTATTCTGTACCATTTCGAGCATGTTAGTAAGACCGATTTGGTGAGGATGCCATATGATTGAAGCGTATTCTAGGGATGGCCGAATCAATGAATTGAAAGCGCGCAGTCTTGTTTCCTTATTAGTGAAATGCAAGCGACGTTTAAGGAGGCCGAGTTTCTTGAGAGCCTTATTAGTAGTATACTCTATGTGAGCAGTCCAGCTTAGATCTGAAGTGAGTATTACGCCCAGATACTTAAATGACGTGACTTTTTGTATTATCGAATCGTTTATTTTATAAGAGCTATAGCATGCAGAAGTGATATTAGTAAACATTAGGTGCTTGGTTTTTTCGACATTAATTTCCATTTGCCATTTGCTGCACCATTCCCCTAACCTGGTAAGATCCTGTTGTAGTTCTGCAACGTCATCTGTGCAAGTTATTTTCCTATAAACAACGCAATCGTCCGCGAAAAGACGAATTGATGAACTTATGTTTGATGCAATGTCAATAATGTATACTAAAAAGAGAAGAGGACCCAGCACACTGCCTTGTGGCACACCAGATGTTACTCGGGTAGGATGAGATATGTAGTTGTTAAGTTTAACTGACTGAGACCTGTTGTTTAGAAATTCTTGTATCCATGCAGTCGTTTTCTGGTCGAGGCTGATGTGACGTATTTTTAACATTAGCCGGTTATGAGGGACACGATCAAAAGCCTTGGAAAAGTCTATGAAAAGCGCGTCGATGCAGATGGACATATGGAGAGCTGTGTGCAGGTCTGTCACGAGTTCGAAAAGTTGAGTCTGACATGATAATTTTTCTCAAAAACCATGTTGGGTTTGAAGAAGTAAATTGTTACGGTTGAGGTGACGCATGACCTGTTGCTGATCGGTTGTAAGTAGCCACTTTTGTATCTTGGGATGAAAAAAACTACTTACAAAAGAGTGGAGTATGTATTGGTTCATGCTTGGCACCCATTCTCAGTGACATATTTCTAGCACATCAGGATCGTGTCTTGTCAAACAAACTTGATGACTCTGTGGTTTTTAAAGTCTGCCGTTTTGTTGATGATTATTTAGTGTTGTTTAAATGTGACAGTCAAAATTTTCAGATCATTTCCTCTGACGTGTTGACTGTTTTCCGAGAGTGCCTGAAACCATTAGTTTTAACGTATGAATCACCCACTGATAACAACCTGAAATTTCTAGATTTGAAGCTTTTGCTAGAACCCCGACATGTTTGCTGGATGTATGAACCAAGAAGCGGCAAGCCACTTCTGCCTTTCGGCTCAGCTCACTCAAAATTGGTCAAGCGGGGCATTGCTAACCTCTGCCTTGCCAACGCCTTAAAGAAGTCTTGCCCCCACATGGTACACCGCAGCTTTGCTCTACAAGTGGAGCGCCTCAGCAAAGCCGGTTACCCCGCACACGTTCTAGTTTCAGTGGCGGAAAAGCTGGTCACTGTCGTGAAGCGAGGCAACAAACCAGATAAGCGCAACAGCGTCAGAAAGAGCCGGCCTGTCGTACTACCATACGTGCACGACATCTCACACAGGCTGAAAAAGATTGCTCGAGACGCCAACGTTCTTGTTGTTTTTTCAGCACCTGAAAAATTGCAGAAGCTTTGCAAACGTGTAAATACACCTCGCGCAACTTCTGGCGCGTGCTCTGTCGCGCACAGGACATGCTACGTCCCATGCGCAGTGGGAGTCGTATACTTAATTCCACTGACGTGTGGGTGCGTCTATGTCGGCCAAACCGGCAGGTGCATAAACGACCGCCTGCGAGAACACAGAAACAATGTGCACAATGCGGTACAAGGGCATCTTGGCATTCATTGCCGAGATTGTGGGTGCACCCCCCTCTTTGATCAGTGCTCTATATTGGCAAGGCACAGGGAGCAACTTACCCGAGAAATTATCGAAGCAGAAAGAATACACGTGCTAGGAGATAAATGCGTAAGCATTTCATCGGCTGCCTTATCCCAGGCTGAACGCGATTACCTGGCTGGGCTGTGAGGCATGAGAGGACCTGTCACACGTGCTGTTACTGGTGTGTAGATTGGGCTTGTTTTTTACATTTTTTACATTTATGCTCTGTAATCTTCCTTTTTAGACGTATAAATTCTTGCCACTCTGCGAAATAAAGTTAGTTGGAAGTCAGCGCTCTTTCTGTCTACCCTGTCCTTTTTTCCTTTGTTCGCGCGCTGAAACACCTTGCAAATATGAATACGCTTCTTTTGTTTGGGTGCCGATTTCTTCAAATCAGAGTTTTCAGAACTTCTTGGTGATGCCATTGAACAAGTTACACAGAAATTTCCTAATTCGCTTTTATTCTTAGGTGGTGACTTTAATTATCCAGAAACAGATTGGTCCACTCTGTCTGCCCTTCATGACAATAATCGATCTGAATGTATTCGATTTCTTCAGCTGCTCCTTTATCACAATTTAACACAACTTGTACATAAGCCTACGCGGAAGGATGGAATTTTAGACTTGGTCCTAACTAACAGCCCCGAAATCTGTAGCACACGCGTGCTAGAAGATATCAGTGATCACAGGGTTGTCCATTGCTTGCTTTCACTTCCTACTGCAAGGAAATCAAAAATTAAAAAACAGTTGCTGAACTATGCGCGTACCGACATAACAAAAATGAGCAGTATGCTACACACTTTCGCAGCGGAATTTTACGAATACTTTGACGACCGTACAACTAATGAAAACTGGTGTTTGTTCCGGGATAAACTTAAAGAAATTGAAGCTACCTGTGTTCCTAAACTAACAATAAGTTCTAGATCAGATGATCCATGGTTCACGCGAGACGCAAAACGCGCCCTGAACAAGAAGAAAAGGGTTTACAGAAAAGCAAGTCGCTCGAACTGTCCCCAAGATTGGGAAGCTTACGAAAACATTTCAGCTGAAACACACAGCATCATTTTTCAAGCAAAAGATAAATTCTTTAACGAAACGCTACCTAACCTCATGAATACGGACCCTAAAAAATTTTGGAATATCGTGAACCCCAAAAGCACCCACTCAACAGCAGTATTAATGAGGGAAAACGGCAGCACCATATCGGTAGAACACTCCGCTGAAAAATTCAACAAACACTTCACTACGGTATTCACTGACGAACTTCCACTGAATGGTTCTCTTTCACTGTCACAACTGCCCATTGAATACCCTTTTCCAGCAATCCTAATAACAGAGCACGGTGTAGCTAACGCTATCAGTCGACTTCCCCTTAAAACCAGTCCCGGCCCCGATGGCATCAGCGCCAAACTACTTAAATTAACCTGTCAACATTCAGCTAAGTTGCTTGCATTCATTTTCCAGCAATCCCTTGACTCTGGTTGTATACCAGATGACTGGAAATTGGCTAATGTGGTACCCATCTTTAAGTCCGGTAACAGCAATCACCCCAACAACTATAGGCCGATTTCACTCACGTCCATTTCGTGTAAGTTACTAGAGCACATCATACACTCCCAGGTCATGCGTCACCTCAACCGTAACAATTTACTTCTTCAAACCCAACATGGTTTTTGAGAAAAATTATCATGTCAGACTCAACTTTTCGAACTCGTGACAGACCTGCACACAGCTCTCCATATGTCCATCTGCATCGACGCGCTTTTCATAGACTTTTCCAAGGCTTTTGATCGTGTCCCTCATAACCGGCTAATGTTAAAAATACGTCACATCAGCCTCGACCAGAAAACGACTGCATGGATACAAGAATTTCTAAACAACAGGTCTCAGTCAGTTAAACTTAACAACTACATATCTCATCCTACCAGAGTAACATCTGGTGTGCCACAAGGCAGTGTGCTGGGTCCTCTTCTCTTTTTAGTATACATTATTGACATTGCATCAAACATAAGTTCATCAATTCGTCTTTTCGCGGACGATGGCGTTGTTTATAGGAAAATAACTTGCACAGATGACGTTGCAGAACTACAACAGGATCTTACCAGGTTAGGGGAATGGTGCAGCAAATGGCAAATGGAAATTAATGCCGAAAAAACCAAGCACCTAATGTTTACTAATATCACTTCTGCATGCTATAGCTCTTATAAAATAAACGATTCGATAATACAAAAAGTCACGTCATTTAAGTATCTGGGCGTAATACTCACTTCAGATCTAAGCTGGACTGCTCACATAGAGTATACTACTAATAAGGCTCTCAAGAAACTCGGCCTCCTTAAACGTCGCTTGCATTTCACTAATAAGGAAACAAGACTGCGCGCTTTCAATTCATTGATTCGGCCATCCCTAGAATACGCTTCAATCATATGGCATCCTCACCAAATCGGTCTTACTAACATGCTCGAAATGGTACAGAATAAAGCTGCTCGGTTCATCTCATCATCCTACTCGCGTTACATAAGTGTTTCTTTACTAAAATCACCCACGCCACTGTAAAAACAGTATTCCATACAGCCAGGTTCACTGGTTTAAGGGAATCTGCTCTAGAGACGCTGACTTTGACACAAGCTCACAGAGGCTAAAACTTATGCTCGAGAAACAAAAATAATTAATGACGCGGTTCAAAAAGCGAGAAAACTAAAGCGTGAAGACTTACTTATGAAGCGACCACCACAAGAAGACCCACAACGAACAAACCTCTGCTTGACTTACAGCACAAACTTCCCCAATGTAAACAAAATCCTTAAACGACAATACAACATTCTGGAACAAAGTGAACGTCTGAAACGCGCATTCCCATCCGCTCCAGGCGTCGTTTACCGACGACCACGTAACCTGAAAGATACCCTTGTCCACTCTCAAATTAACACATCACCCAACCATAATTCATGCCGACATTGTTTAAAGCCACGATGTCTTGTATGTAGGGCGATGCGAGAAACAGACAAAGCAACCAGCACACAATCCAAGTTTTCAATTAACATACGAGGAAACCTAACATGCGATTCCTCTATTGTGGTATACCTACTCGAATGCAACGTGTGTGGTATGCAGTACATCGGACAAACTGAAACACCATTTAGGATTCGCGTCAATAATCACAGAGCCCATGCGAAATCAGCCCCAAGTCTACCTCTATCAAAACATCTCAATTTTCCCGACCATGCATTCGACAAACTATCAGTAACGCTCTTAGAGACGGGATTTAAATCAAATCGAGAACGTGAACAACGAGAGTCATACCTTATCCACCGATTTAACACCCTCGATAGAGGAATAAATGAGAATCCTGGTACACTAGCAGCAATTAAAACATTAGAAAACAGTGACGGCAATAATGAAAATAGTAACTGAGTTCACGGCACTGCAGCTGCGAAGGGCACTGGACAACCCAAAACAATTCCAAGTGTAACTCTCTTCCTAAGTGCAGCTGTCGTCTGTTTTCTGTTTTATTTTACTACCCAATCAATTGTGCCATGCATGACATGCTCAACAGCAACCCTGTGCACAGCCGGGAGACCCCCACTACACGCGTAATCCAGAAGCAGGCAAGGAATTCGCATTGCGCCCGCTTACCAGCCTCTGCCGCAATACGGGGCGCCCCTCTTTTTACGACGAAATGTTGACAGGGCGCCGAGTAGTTGAAGGCTTAGAACTTCCAAAAATGCCCGCTTACAAGCCTCTGCCACAACAAGCGGCACCCCCCTTTTTACGACGAAACGGGACTCAGAGTAGTTAAAGGTTTAGAACTTCCTTAAAAAAGCTGTTTTTTGCCCCACACCGAACCGCCAGTGCCAGGAGGCGTCGTCTTGTCGGGAGGAATGCGTTAGTGAAAGGAAGCATTCACAGACCGCTGACATCAGAAAGGTGAAGGGGAGAAGGGGGGGAGAGAGATGAAGGGGGAAGTGGAGGGAAGAGTGGAAGGGGGAAATGGAAGGAAGAGTGGAAGGGGGGCGCCCAAGGGGAGTCCACCGTATATTATTTTTCTCTTCTTCTTCTCTTTTTTCTTCTTTTTCTTTTCTTTTTTTCCTTTTTTTCCTTTTTTCCTTTTTTTCTGTCTTTTTTTCTCTTTCCTTGCCCTCTGAGTATAAAGCTGAGCACCAACAAACTGTACCTTTAATCCTGATGAAGGCCAGACTCTAGGCTGAAACGTCGAATAAACCACGTTGTGACCGGTCACGGAGGATCTACTATATGACAATTTATGACGATTTGGTTTGCTCAAAGAATCAGATGCTTGGTTCGTTTTTTAGTTATGCACTTATTTATTTGCATAAGTAAATGGCAAGGCAATAAAGCGTACAAACCTGCAGATATATTTATCTGATTATGGAAGTTATGAAAGACTTATATAGAAGCAGTAGAGAAAAAAATTTCGTTCAAAGGATACCATGAGATGCGAAAGATAGTGCTTACTACAGTAAATGAATATGAAGCTCTCTACGCCGCCTGCAGTTCGAGAACAACTAATGCGATTAACGCAATCTGAAAGTATTTAACCACTAATTACGCTCTTCCATGACTGTCATCATATGAGGCACAATGTGAAGCATGTGAAATAAACACTGTAGTAAAACACGCGAAACATGTATCTAGCCTCATTAGAAGCAACAACGTGTAACCAATATTTGCGAAAGGCTTCAATGCAGCGTGGGGTTCAACCCACTGTTGAAGACCGGGATCACACGTTTCGGCTTTCACTGGTCAACCGTATGTCCGGAGTGCTTGAGCAGTGATTTTCGCTTGCTCCTGTCGCTTGCTGAAGCTCATAGAAATTCTTCCTGTAACCTTGAATAAAGTCAGGCGGTGCGATTGTTCAACCATTGTGGGAATCATGGGAATGACACAGTTGGGATCTAATTGCTTTAGTTAGCGAGCTGGCTACGGGTGTTCTCAGTTTCAATTTGGCTCTTTGCGCAGCAGTTTCACTCGCCCTACAGTGTTCAGAGGCGTGTGTATATGTGTGTGTCGGGGAGCGGCGCAAAGAACGTTATCTTCTTGAAAGTGGCGGGAGCATGCTAGCTTTCCTGGTTTAGGCAACGTTGTATACTTATGCTTGGTATTTGATAATTTTGGCTAAGTGTCGTCCACGTACCGATTCCAAATAATACATAATCAGAAATTTACCAAGGAAACTGCATAGGTGTTACTTCATTGTCTGCATAACTGCGTCCTTTTTAGGCGACCTCAACGTGGCTGCAAAACGACGACAACGCTACGTGATGATCCAATGATCCGCTGAACCTCCCGGCTTTAAAAAGATCTGTTCTTCTGTGCACTGAATGGTCTTTACAGCGAAGAGAGAGGTCTCTTGTATACGAATCACTGCCTCCACGATCTTTCTGCGCATGAGCACACGCACCTGCCATTGCTTTAAAATGTGTTTATTAATTACTGTTTTATAAAATATTTTTATTTTCATAAATTGATGATGCAAATTCTGACTTTAAAACTTATGTTTATTATCACCATTAAAAAACTTCTTCATTATTTACTAACGCCTAACCTCGAGCAGAATTTTTCAAAGTGTATAATACCACAGTCCGGTTGAATTTGTCCCGGTTTTGGGTCAATGTCGAAGTCACAAAAAGCTCCTGCAATCAGGTTTATATTTGGAAGAATGAAGCAAGTCTTTATTGAGAATAGGTTCTTGTCTCTTTGTTTTATTCTCGGTGAAAGAGCGCCGCGAATGCCAACAACAAAATCCACCCGAAGCAGATACGAAGGTTCAACTTTCCATCAATCCTCCTTTGTGGTTGAAGAGTCTGGAGTCTAGTCTGTTGTGACATAGCTTGGAATCTAGGAGCCCAGCATTCATAAAGCACTTACACAAGAAGACAAATGAGACAAGCACACACGCTGGGTTTTGCGGTCGTCATGTGTTTTTGTATGCTGGGTTCTTCAATTCCAAGCCACGGTGGTCGAAGTGCCTTTAAATCAGCCTCGAGTGCCTCACGTAGACATTTCAAAAATTTAATATGAGCGCAAACACGGGACACATTCACGCACACACACGATCAGCATCAAACACGCACAACGCTGTGTTTGTGTGCGTGTGCGTGAATGTGTCGTGTATTTGCGCTCAAATTGATTTTTAGCAATCATCTACCAACCAGACCAAACACGAGTTCTACTCGCGTAGACACTCGAGCCTGATTTCACTGTAGCTTTTGTGGTATGATTTTTTTACGCTGAATCTGTGGCCTTCCTACTTGGCATCAACCGTGCTCTCGCCGATCACTGAGGACACTGTGATGTGAAAACACTTGCTGGCTTTGGTCGTTTTGGTAAAAGTGGGGCAACCGGTGCGGCAAGAACCTTCAAAATTGTACGGCGTTGTGAGACTATACTATGCGGGGTTAGCGCATTCACCGCGGCTTTGTGATAAGAAAAAAAAGAACGAATTGTGCCGTGCCGGCACTCCATCGTCTTTATGGCACGGCAGCCGCGGCGGCGTGCCCGCTCTGAAAACTTCGGCAGCGGCGGCGCGGAGGCGCACAGCTCTACCAACAGCACAGAAACACAGCCTGGCGTTTCCCTGCACTTGCCTCAGACAGGCAATGAAAATAGGTATACACAGGACATGAAAGGTAGGCTTTCGGTGCCTTCACGCGAGACAAGTCATATCGATAAGAGGAAACGTGACAGTAATGTATACTGACCTGAAGAGCAAGAGACTGCAAGAATCCCGTCCTCATGACAGCACCAAAACCCAGTGGCAGCTGGTGATACAGGCTCTTAATAATTCGTGGTCACATGGCGAAACATGCGACGCCCATGCCTGTTCAGTGACAATATGCTTGATATCCGGAAAGGCAGCTGTCAAGTTCAGCGCATCTGAACATGGCTGACAGTGACGAAGCACCGGGCACTGTTTAATGTACCATGCTTCGTTGATCCAAGAGGGCGTGAATTGCGCATTGCCCGATACAACTAGCGCCTGCAAAAGCTGAAGTGCAAAAGATTGTAAGTATCCCGTCCTCAAGAAAGCACCGAAACCCAGTGGCGGCTGGCGAAACAAGCTCTTCTTCAAAACAAGGGCCTATAAAAATAATATGTATCACCTTAGTAGCTTTTTTTATAAAACATAGTGCTCCAAACAACTGTCGACACTGTTTTTGCAAAGTATGCTCTAACAAAACCTAATTACTTGTCCAGAATAAATCAATTATCAATAGCCTGGGAAAAGCACACTTAGTTCTTGGAGTATTTCTTGGCTATAGTAATACAATTGACTGTCTAAACTACAGCAATCTTAAATATATTCGCGACCTAAGGTCTACACAGAATGATTCATTCTCTGATGTGTTATTATCTGCTGGATTGTAGGCTGTCACAGGTCCCGTTAATTAGAGAGGCGATCGCCGGGCTAATTACAAGGACCCGAATATTGGCCCCCCGAACTGCAGCACGAAAGTGTGGACAATTTAAAACTGGTCCTATTTGGCGTGCCAGCGGACGCCGGCTGTGGCCCGAAGAACAAGTCAGAGCCGAGAGTTGATAAACAAAACAAAATTATATTCTCAATTATGGCAGATCAAATCTATACAAAAGTATGCACACTCGGCAATAGTTGAATACGACATGTCACCAATCAAACAACGTACTACACAGTACAATCAGCCACACTCGAAACAACGGACGCAACCAACAATACGCACTACAATGCAGTCGCACGCATTGAACAACCAAGACACTTGAAGACTAAAGAGTCCGAAAACTTATTCAGTCCAAAGTTCTTGGGACAAACATCTGAATGATTCTTTTCTGAGAATCACTGACACAAAGTCCAGCGCTTTTGTCGTTCCCGTGCCCCCGAAGTTTCCCTTCCAGCAAATCTCGCGTCTTTATTTGGCCGCTCTCCAAGCACCAAACATCTTCGCCGATAACACGTCGGCTTTCCAGGCGTCTTCGCTCGCTGGAGGTAGACACACACTCCTGCCTGTAGCACGAGTGTTCACCCCTCAGGTGGAAATCGTCTTCATTACCTCCTTTGTCACTGAGGACAAAAGGCTTCGCCCACACGGTGAAATGACCCTACGCACACTTGCGCAAAACTTTCTTCTTCTCCTCCTTTGTCACTGAGGACCAGAGGCTTCGCTGACGACACGGCGGAAACAGCCTACGCACACTGGCGTGAAATTCCTTCTTCTCCTGCTTTGTCACTGAGAACAAAACCTTCGCCGACGACACGGCGGAACACCCTACCCACTCTAGCGCATACTTTCTTCTTCTCCTTTGTCACTAAGGACAAAAGGCTTCGCCGACAAGGCGGAACTCCTTCTTCTTCTTCTCCTGATCTCCCATCTCTGCTGCTCGGTTAAATACCTTTCGCGCTAGATTCCAGAAAATTCTTATCGTTTCTGTCGGCGCGATGCGCTGCCGAGGCTGGGGAAAGAGCGGGACGGTTCAAGGGTCGTCCGCGACACATGACGCAACTCTGCATCACTACGCCCCTTTCCCTCGAGACCTTCCAAGCTTTGCTCGGCCGCCGATATGTGAGGAGGTTGATCGGCTGAACTACTTACAAAAGAGTGGAGTATGTATTGGTTCATGCTTGGCACCCATTCTCAGTGACATATTTCTAGCACATCAGGATCGTGTCTTGTCAAACAAACTTGATGACTCTGTGGTTTTTAAAGTCTGCCGTTTTGTTGATGTATATTTAGTGTTGTTTAAATGTGACAGTCAAAATTTTCAGATCATTTCCTCTGACGTGTTGACTGTTTTCCGAGAGTGCCTGAAACCATTAGTTTTAACGTATGAATCACCCACTGATAACAACCTGAAATTTCTAGATTTGAAGCTTTTGCTAGAACCCCGACATGTTTGCTGGATGTATGAACCAAGAAGCGGCAAGCCACTTCTGCCTTTCGGCTCAGCTCACTCAAAATTGGTCAAGCGGGGCATTGCTAACCTCTGCCTTGCCAACGCCTTAAAGAAGCCTTGCCCCCACATGGTACACCGCAGCTTTGCTCTACAAGTGGAGCGCCTCAGCAAAGCCGGTTACCCCGCACCCGTTCTAGTTTCAGTGGCGGAAAAGCTGGTCACTGTCGTGAAGCGAGGCAACAAACCAGATAAGCGCAACAGCGTCAGAAAGAGCCGGCCTGTCGTACTACCATACGTGCACGACATCTCACACAGGCTGAAAAAGATTGCTCGAGACGCCAACGTTCTTGTTGTTTTTTCAGCACCTGAAAAATTGCAGAAGCTTTGCAAACGTGTAAATACACCTCGCGCAACTTCTGCCGCGTGCTCTGTCGCGCACAGGACATGCTACGTCCCATGCGCAGTGGGAGTCGTATACTTAATTCCACTGACGTGTGGGTGCGTCTATGTCGGCCAAACCGGCAGGTGCATAAACGACCGCCTGCGAGAACACAGAAACAATGTGCACAATGCGGTACAAGGGCATCTTGGCATTCATTGCCGAGATTGTGGGTGCACCCCCCTCTTTGATCAGTGCTCTATATTGGCAAGGCACAGGGAGCAACTTACCCGAGAAATTATCGAAGCAGAAAGAATACACGTGCTAGGAGATAAATGCGTAAGCACTTCATCGGTTGCCTTATCCCAGGCTGAACGCGATTACCTGGCTGGGCTGTGAGGCATGAGAGGACCTGTCACACGTGCTGTTACTGGTGTGTAGATTGGGCTTGTTTTTTACATTTTTTACATTTATGCTCTGTAATCTTCCTTTTTAGACGTATAAATTCTTGCCACTCTGCGAAATAAAGTTAGTTGGAAGTCAGCGCTCTTTCTGTCTACCCTGTCCTTTTTTCCTTTGTTCGCGCGCTGAAACACCTTGCAAATATGAATACGCACCAACTAGCCCAAGCTTCCACTCTTGTGAAAAGAAGCGTGCACCGGAGAGTGTCCCGCGATGTTTTCTGTGTAACCGAGTGGGTCATCGCGCTAAAAGCTGTCGAAATAACTTCACGAGCCCCACGGTTGTAAATTGTTTCAAGTGTGTTCAGACTAGGCACAAAGCAGACGCATGTCGTAACAGAGTGTCTCAAGCCCACCAGGTATCCTGTGTGCAAACGGCACCGAAATTCGATGACGATGCCATCACCGACGGATTCGTAGAGTTGAAAAATGAGGAGAAACTTCCTATTGTGGGTGCTGTAATGACAAAACAGCCAATTGGTGTTACGAAGGAAATGCCAAAACTGCCTGGAAAAGTTGCGGGCAAGAATATTACAGTGTTAAGAGACACCAGTATTTCCACGGTTATCGTGCGGAGAAATTCGGTACGGGAAAGTAAGTTAAGAGGCAAAACGAAACCAGTTTGCCTAATTGACAGTACGGTTCGGATGCTTACCGAAGCAGGAATTGACGTTGGAACCCCGTCATTCAGCGGGAAGGTTACTGCTCTATGCATGACGACCCCCCATGTACGACCTCGTCATCGGAAACATCGACGGGGCGTGAGGGCCAAACAAGCCCAAACGTTTAGGGGAAGACCTGAATATGGATCCCCCGCCGACACAGGGACCGCGAGATACAGTTTAGAAAAACACCGTGAAGGATTTCACTCGAGCCCAATGTGAAGCCCGGGCGCAAGAAACAGTCAATCAGGAGATGATCGTGTTAAACGAGAGAACGTGCTGGGCAGCTGGACTTACGTCGGCACGAGCTCAACCAACCGAAGGTGTAAAGGTGACGGCGTCGGCCAGCCAGACCCAATGTCGTGACATGAACAAGCTCGTGAATAACCAGACAGGATCGGTTGCACGATATGACCTGTTAACAATGTCGGGTCGGAATGGACAACGATGGCCGAGACGCCGCCTCAGATACCGTCGTTGGAAAAAACTCGCCGGAACAAAACGATGAAAAACAAGAAGAGATCGAGTGAGCACCGTAAGAAAGGCCGCAAGCGCTGCTTGAAGTAGGCAGGATAGGCGCTGAGGTAGAATCGGAGTGTGTTTGGTAGTGTTGAACGTCAATGTGTTGTGTTGTTGTTATTCTGTGTCACAATTGTATGTCGAGCGAGTCAAAATGTTTGTTGCGGTGATGGGATGTATAGGATTGTACTATGGTTGTAAAGACATACTTTTGTACTTTTATATTGTTTGAAATATGTGATGGAGTGTTGCACTCATGTACCTGTGGTTATATTTCAAATGTTGTGAGATTGAATTGCGATGTGCAATTGTATTCAGTGTTCTATTGTGAATGTGATGGGCCATGAGCGACGGACTATGTTACAGTCTATAAGTGTGTGGTGACTGTTCGCACTCGTTTGTGTAGTTTTTAATATATGAGACATTCTTAAAGTGGGGGGCAGTGTCACAAACAAGTGCTGAAAAAAAGGGCCCGCCGCCGAATTCTCGCGACCAAGCTTTTGCCTCAAGGTCAATGATAAAGAGAAAACAAGCATCCAAAGACTTCCTGGGCGCGCGTCTCTCCCCCTCGGACGCGTCGTTCAGCCGATCAACCTCCTCACATATCGGCGGCCGAGCAAAGCTTGGAAGGTCTCGAGGGAAAGGGGCGTAGTGATGCAGAGTTGCGTCATGTGTCGCGGACGACCCTTGAACCGTCCCGCTCTTTCCCCA
Source organism: Rhipicephalus microplus (assembly GCF_043290135.1). Classification (NCBI taxonomy): domain Eukaryota; kingdom Metazoa; phylum Arthropoda; class Arachnida; order Ixodida; family Ixodidae; genus Rhipicephalus; species Rhipicephalus microplus. The sequence goes on from NW_027464589.1 coordinate 13,202,326, forward strand.
GCCTCGGCAGCGCATCGCGCCGACAGAAACGATAAGAATTTTCTGGAATCTAGCGCGAAAGGTATTTAACCGAGCAGCAGAGATGGGAGATCAGGAGAAGAAGAAGAAGGAGTTCCGCCTTGTCGGCGAAGCCTTTTGTCCTTAGTGACAAAGGAGAAGAAGAAAGTATGCGCTAGAGTGGGTAGGGTGTTCCGCCGTGTCGTCGGCGAAGGTTTTGTTCTCAGTGACAAAGCAGGAGAAGAAGGAATTTCACGCCAGTGTGCGTAGGGTGTTTCCGCCGTGTCGTCAGCGAAGCCTCTGGTCCTCAGTGACAAAGGAGGAGAAGAAGAAAGTTTTGCGCAAGTGTGCGTAGGGTCATTTCACCGTGTGGGCGAAGCCTTTTGTCCTCAGTGACAAAGGAGGTAATGAAGACGATTTCCACCTGAGGGGTGAACACTCGTGCTACAGGCAGGAGTGTGTGTCTACCTCCAGCGAGCGAAGACGCCTGGAAAGCCGACGTGTTATCGGCGAAGATGTTTGGTGCTTGGAGAGCGGCCAAATAAAGACGCGAGATTTGCTGGAAGGGAAACTTCGGGGGCACGGGAACGACAAAAGCGCTGGACTTTGTGTCAGTGATTCTCAGAAAAGAATCATTCAGATGTTTGTCCCAAGAACTTTGGACTGAATAAGTTTTCGGACTCTTTAGTCTTCAAGTGTCTTGGTTGTTCAATGCGTGCGACTGCATTGTAGTGCGTATTGTTGGTTGCGTCCGTTGTTTCGAGTGTGGCTGATTGTACTGTGTAGTACGTTGTTTGATTGGTGACATGTCGTATTCAACTATTGCCGAGTGTGCATACTTTTGTATAGATTTGATCTGCCATAATTGAGAATATAATTTTGTTTTGTTTATCAACTCTCGGCTCTGACTTGTTCTTCGGGCCACAGCCGGCGTCCGCTGGCACGCCAAATAGGACCAGTTTTAAATTGTCCACACTTTCGTGCTGCAGTTCGGGGGGCCAATATTCGGGTCCTTGTAATTAGCCCGGCGATCGCCTCTCTAATTAACGGGACCTGTGACAGCCTACAATCCAGCAGATAATAACACATCAGAGAATGAATCATTCTGTGTAGACCTTAGGTCGCGAATATATTTAATATTGCTGTAGTTTAGACAGTCAATTGTATTACTATAGCCAAGAAATACTCCAAGAACTAAGTGTGCTTTTCCCAGGCTATTGATAATTGATTTATTCTGGACAAGTAATTAGGTTTTGTTAGAGCATACTTTGCAAAAACAGTGTCGACAGTTGTTTGGAGCACTATGTTTTATAAAAAAAGCTACTAAGGTGATACATATTATTTTTATAGGCCCTTGTTTTGAAGAAGAGCTTGTTTCGCCAGCCGCCACTGGGTTTCGGTGCTTTCTTGAGGACGGGATACTTACAATCTTTTGCACTTCAGCTTTTGCAGGCGCTAGTTGTATCGGGCAATGCGCAATTCACGCCCTCTTGGATCAACGAAGCATGGTACATTAAACAGTGCCCGGTGCTTCGTCACTGTCAGCCATGTTCAGATGCGCTGAACTTGACAGCTGCCTTTCCGGATATCAAGCATATTGTCACTGAACAGGCATGGGCGTCGCATGTTTCGCCATGTGACCACGAATTATTAAGAGCCTGTATCACCAGCTGCCACTGGGTTTTGGTGCTGTCATGAGGACGGGATTCTTGCAGTCTCTTGCTCTTCAGGTCAGTATACATTACTGTCACGTTTCCGCTTATCGATATGACTTGTCTCGCGTGAAGGCACCGAAAGCCTACCTTTCATGTCCTGTGTATACCTATTTTCATTGCCTGTCTGAGGCAAGTGCAGGGAAACGCCAGGCTGTGTTTCTGTGCTGTTGGTAGAGCTGTGCGCCTCCGCGCCGCCGCTGCCGAAGTTTTCAGAGCGGGCACGCCGCCGCGGCTGCCGTGCCATAAAGACGATGGAGTGCCGGCACGGCACAATTCGTTCTTTTTTTTCTTATCACAAAGCCGCGGTGAATGCGCTAACCCCGCATAGTATAGTCTCACAACGCCGTACAATTTTGAAGGTTCTTGCCGCACCGGTTGCCCCACTTTTACCAAAACGACCAAAGCCAGCAAGTGTTTTCACATCACAGTGTCCTCAGTGATCGGCGAGAGCACGGTTGATGCCAAGTAGGAAGGCCACAGATTCAGCGTAAAAAAATCATACCACAAAAGCTACAGTGAAATCAGGCTCGAGTGTCTACGCGAGTAGAACTCGTGTTTGGTCTGGTTGGTAGATGATTGCTAAAAATCAATTTGAGCGCAAATACACGACACATTCACGCACACGCACACAAACACAGCGTTGTGCGTGTTTGATGCTGATCGTGTGTGTGCGTGAATGTGTCCCGTGTTTGCGCTCATATTAAATTTTTGAAATGTCTACGTGAGGCACTCGAGGCTGACCACCGTGGCTTGGAATTGAAGAACCCAGCATACAAAAACACATGACGACCGCAAAACCCAGCGTGTGTGCTTGTCTCATTTGTCTTCTTGTGTAAGTGCTTTATGAATGCTGGGCTCCTAGATTCCAAGCTATGTCACAACAGACTAGACTCCAGACTCTTCAACCACAAAGGAGGATTGATGGAAAGTTGAACCTTCGTATCTGCTTCGGGTGGATTTTGTTGTTGGCATTCGCGGCGCTCTTTCACCGAGAATAAAACAAAGAGACAAGAACCTATTCTCAATAAAGACTTGCTTCATTCTTCCAAATATAAACCTGATTGCAGGAGCTTTTTGTGACTTCGACATTGACCCAAAACCGGGACAAATTCAACCGGACTGTGGTATTATACACTTTGAAAAATTCTGCTCGAGGTTAGGCGTTAGTAAATAATGAAGAAGTTTTTTAATGGTGATAATAAACATAAGTTTTAAAGTCAGAATTTGCATCATCAATTTATGAAAATAAAAATATTTTATAAAACAGTAATTAATAAACACATTTTAAAGCAATGGCAGGTGCGTGTGCTCATGCGCAGAAAGATCGTGGAGGCAGTGATTCGTATACAAGAGACCTCTCTCTTCGCTGTAAAGACCATTCAGTGCACAGAAGAACAGATCTTTTTAAAGCCGGGAGGTTCAGCGGATCATTGGATCATCACGTAGCGTTGTCGTCGTTTTGCAGCCACGTTGAGGTCGCCTAAAAAGGACGCAGTTATGCAGACAATGAAGTAACACCTATGCAGTTTCCTTGGTAAATTTCTGATTATGTATTATTTGGAATCGGTACGTGGACGACACTTAGCCAAAATTATCAAATACCAAGCATAAGTATACAACGTTGCCTAAACCAGGAAAGCTAGCATGCTCCCGCCACTTTCAAGAAGATAACGTTCTTTGCGCCGCTCCCCGACACACACATATACACACGCCTCTGAACACTGTAGGGCGAGTGAAACTGCTGCGCAAAGAGCCAAATTGAAACTGAGAACACCCGTAGCCAGCTCGCTAACTAAAGCAATTAGATCCCAACTGTGTCATTCCCATGATTCCCACAATGGTTGAACAATCGCACCGCCTGACTTTATTCAAGTTTACAGGAAGAATTTCTATGAGCTTCATCAAGCGACAGGAGCAAGCGAAAATCACTGCTCAAGCACTCCGGACATACGGTTGACCAGTGAAAGCCGAAACGTGTGATCCCGGTCTTCAACAGTGGGTTGAACCCCACGCTGCATTGAAGCCTTTCGCAAATATTGGTTACACGTTGTTGCTTCTAATGAGGCTAGATACATGTTTCGCGTGTTTTACTACAGTGTTTATTTCACATGCTTCACATTGTGCCTCATATGATGACAGTCATGGAAGAGCGTAATTAGTGGTTAAATACTTTCAGATTGCGTTAATCGCATTAGTTGTTCTCGAACTGCAGGCGGCGTAGAGAGCTTCATATTCATTTACTGTAGTAAGCACTATCTTTCGCATCTCATGGTATCCTTTGAACGAAATTTTTTTCTCTACTGCTTCTATATAAGTCTTTCATAACTTCCATAATCAGATAAATATATCTGCAGGTTTGTACGCTTTATTGCCTTGCCATTTACTTATGCAAATAAATAAGTGCATAACTAAAAAACGAACCAAGCATCTGATTCTTTGAGCAAACCAAATCGTCATAAATTGTCATATAGATATCATATATATATATATATATATATATATATATATATATATATATATATATATATATAGCAGGCATGGTGGTTGAGAGGCCGTAGCGTTGCATATAGTCCAGTAGATCCTCCGTGACCGGTCACAACGTGGTTTATTCGACGTTTCAGCCTAGAGTCTGGCCTTCATCAGGATGAAAGGTACAGTTTGTTGGTGCTCAGCTTTATACTCAGAGGGCAAGGAAAGAGAAAAAAAGACAGAAAAAAAAGGAAAAAAGGAAAAAAAGGAAAAAAAGAAAAGAAAAAGAAGAAAAAAGAGAAGAAGAAGAGAAAAATAATATACGGTGGACTCCCCTTGGGCGCCCCCCTTCCACTCTTCCTTCCATTTCCCCCTTCCACTCTTCCCTCCACTTCCCCCTTCATCTCTCTCCCCCCCTTCTCCCCTTCACCTTTCTGATGTCAGCGGTCTGTGAATGCTTCCTTTCACTAACGCATTCCTCCCGACAAGACGACGCCTCCTGGCACTGGCGGTTCGTTGTGGGGCAAAAAACAGCTTTTTTAAGGAAGTTCTAAACCTTTAACTACTCTGAGTCCCGTTTCGTCGTAAAAAGAGGGGTGCCGCTTGTTGTGGCAGAGGCTTGTAAGCGGGCATTTTTGGAAGTTCTAAGCCTTCAACTACTCGGCACCCTGTCAACATTTCGTCGTAAAAAGAGGGGCGCCCCGTATTGCGGCAGAGGCTGGTAAGCGGGCGCAATGCGAATTCCTTGCCTGCTTCTGGATTACGCGTGTAGTGGGGGTCTCCCGGCTGTGCACAGGGTTGCTGTTGAGCATGTCATGCATGGCACAATTGATTGGGTAGTAAAATAAAACAGAAAACAGACGACAGCTGCACTTAGGAAGAGAGTTACACTTGGAATTGTTTTGGGTTGTCCAGTGCCCTTCGCAGCTGCAGTGCCGTGAACTCAGTTACTATTTTCATTATTGCCGTCACTGTTTTCTAATGTTTTAATTGCTGCTAGTGTACCAGGATTCTCATTTATTCCTCTATCGAGGGTGTTAAATCGGTGGATAAGGTATGACTCTCGTTGTTCACGTTCTCGATTTGATTTAAATCCCGTCTCTAAGAGCGTTACTGATAGTTTGTCGAATGCATGGTCGGGAAAATTGAGATGTTTTGATAGAGGTAGACTTGGGGCTGATTTCGCATGGGCTCTGTGATTATTGACGCGAATCCTAAATGGTGTTTCAGTTTGTCCGATGTACTGCATACCACACACGTTGTATTCGAGTAGGTATACCACAATAGAGGAATCGCATGTTAGGTTTCCTCGTATGTTAATTGAAAACTTGGATTGTGTGCTGGTTGCTTTGTCTGTTTCTCGCATCGCCCTACATACAAGACATCGTGGCTTTAAACAATGTCGGCATGAATTATGGTTGGGTGATGTGTTAATTTGAGAGTGGACAAGGGTATCTTTCAGGTTACGTGGTCGTCGGTAAACGACGCCTGGAGCGGATGGGAATGCGCGTTTCAGACGTTCACTTTGTTCCAGAATGTTGTATTGTCGTTTAAGGATTTTGTTTACATTGGGGAAGTTTGTGCTGTAAGTCAAGCAGAGGTTTGTTCGTTGTGGGTCTTCTTGTGGTGGTCGCTTCATAAGTAAGTCTTCACGCTTTAGTTTTCTCGCTTTTTGAACCGCGTCATTAATTATTTTTGTTTCTCGAGCATAAGTTTTAGCCTCTGTGAGCTTGTGTCAAAGTCAGCGTCTCTAGAGCAGATTCCCTTAAACCAGTGAACCTGGCTGTATGGAATACTGTTTTTACAGTGGCGTGGGTGATCGCTTTGGTAATGGAGGTATTGTTGTCGATCCGTTGGTTTGCGATATAGGGTTCTATAGAGCTTCTCTTCTTCTATCGTTATGGTAACATTAAGAAAATTTACGGTTACTTGCGAGTATGTGTGTGGGAAGTGTTTGTTCGGATGTACAGCGTTGTAAACGTCGATAAAGCTGAGAAGTTCGTCCTCGCTGTGGGTCCAAATAAGAAAGATATCGTCTATGTATCTGCTGCATAACATTGGTTTCAAGAAACTTCGTGCAAGAAATTCAGATTCTAGCTTTCCCATGAATATGTTGGCATATTTCGGTGCCATTTTGGTGCCCATAGCGGTCCCGCTGATTTGTCGAAAATACTCTTGGTTAAACTCGAATGAATTTAATTCGAGGACCATTCTCGTCAAAGTTGCAATGGCAGAGAAATCTGGGGTGTTAGATTGTCTATGGTTTGTGTAAATGTTTTGTAATGCAGCTAGGCCGTCATCGTGAGGAATATTTGTATATAATGAAGAGACATCAAGAGTAACCAAGTACGAGTTTTTCGGCACACACAGACCTGCAATGTCTCGAAGAAAATGTGTGGTGTCTTCTTATGTACGACGCGAGTGTGCATGGAATGTGGCTTATCAGTTTGTCCACGTACCCTGATATGGGTTCAGTTATTGTACCGATGCCTGATATGATTGGTTGACCTGGGTTACCGGGTTTATGAATTTTTGGAAGGATGTAGAAGCGACCTGGATGAGGGTTCTACTCGCAACAGTTTGTGGTCAGTGTTGGTTATCTTTGCTTTATCCAACAGTTTCTTTAGTTCTGTTGATACGATACGTTTGTATTCGTCTGTCGGATCACCTGGGAGGCGTTCGTAAAATCTCGAGTCGTCTAGTTGGCGGTATGCTTCTTGTAGGTAGTTGGTTGTATTAAGGACTACAATTGCTTCTCCTTTGTCAGCGGGTTTTATTGTTATGTCTGTCCTAGGTGCCAAATTTTTCATACTTATTTTTCCAGATTTTGTCAAGTTTTCTCGGTTTCCTTTCGATCTGTGGTAATCGTGTACTATATCTTTCTGTACTGCGGTGATATAAAGGTCCAACCACTTGTCTCGATTACTGTTCGGTGTCCAATCATTTGATTTACGATGGTGAAATTCTTCGTGGTTAGAAGGCCTGTCCAAGAAATGTTCGCGCAACCTTAAGCTTCGAGCGAAGTTCTCGAGGTCTCGGAGCAAGTGGAATTGATCGAAAAATTTTGTGGTTGGGCAGATTGTTAGTCCCTTAGATAGCAGTTTTTCTTCGTCAGGTGACATGCTCGTGTCCGATAAGTTTACAACCACAGTGTCACAGGGTGTGTTCCTAGATGGGTGCTCGTTTGTACCATTAGTGATTTCCTGGGTGGTGGTGTTGTAGTGATAAGGAACTATATCCGGGAACGCCAGTTTGGACACATGGTCTCTTTTGAGTTTATGAATTTTTGTGGTCATGATGACTTGGTATTTATTCTGTTCAAATTCTGTTAATCGGGTGACTTCTTCGTTCGATAAAGTGTTATGGCGGAGAATGGTGTTGCTCATAGCGACCAGTTTCTTTACCTGCTTATCACTGTGATTAAGAGCAATTTTTGTTATATTAAGAGATGCCTCAAAGAGGACGTTTTTACATGTTATTTGGTCGTGTTCATCTAGATTTGTAGCGGCTGGTGTGAGGGAGAGTGTCATACCCTTGGGCGCTAATCTAGCACGAAGGTACACTTGCAATGTTGATTTATGCATTTCATGTATATATATATATATATATATATATATATATATATATATATATATATATATATATATATATATATATATATATATATATATATATATATATATATATATATATATATATATATATATATATATATATATATATATATATATATATATATCCCACTGGTCATCGCCTTGCGAAAGCCCCACTAAAATTCTCTGGCGATGACGACGAGCTAACCTGGGACTCAAGGTGACGAGAGAACAGGAGGGTCGTAGCAAGGCTTGAGGTGACTGACGTGAACCATCTCGCAACCAAGGCGGTGCTTGTCCGTGGATGGCCTAAACGGTTCAATCACATAGGTGCAGAGAAGGGCACTGTATGACGCGGTAAGTCACAGTACACTTCAGTGCAAACTTGGGAGTCAGTCAGGAGAGTGGAAAGGTAGTTGAAGACACACGAGAGAACCGACGGGGAAAGTCTCCTGAACAAGATCACGTTCGTGGCGACTTTTCGGAGGGTTTGATTATTGGCTATGAAGGACCGGGCAAGCTGACGACACTTTTCGGCGTGTTCGGCCATTTCAGAAACTGGGCTGAACTGGGACGCATCAGGATTGTATGGCAGATTTTTGTCGAGTGTGCTACATAAGTCACGACCATATAACAGAAAAAAATGAGAAAAGCCTGTTTTATTGAATCGCCGTTTTGTAAGCGTACGTCACAAAAAGAAGAACGACGTCCCAATTAGGATGGTCGGAATCAATATACATAGCGAGCATGTCTCCCAGGGTTCTATTGAAACGTTTCGTTAGGCCGTTCGTCTGAGGTTGGTAGGCTGTTGATGGGTGGTGTACCGTACGGCATGAATGTAGGAGCTGCTGCAGAACTTCGGAGAAAATGCGTGGCCTCTGTCACTCATGATCTCCTGTGGTGTACCATGATGAAGAAAGATTTGATGCAGGATGAAGGTTGCAACGTCGCGAGCACCAGCCGAAGGTAGCGCTGCCGTTTCGCTGTACCTTGTCAGATGGTCAGCAGCCACAATCACTCATAGATTACCACCAACATAGCACAGTAGCGGGCCGTATAGGTCAATTACAACACGGTCAAATGGGCGCGTAGAACATGGTAAAGGCTGCAGTTGACCGGGTGAATGAGTAAATGTCTTGCTCTGTTGACACAAGGAACAGAAGCGAACGTGTTGGCGTTGAACGTGTACAGTACATACCTCGCCAGTAGTAACGTTGGCGGATCCGCTCTTATGTCTTTAGCGCACCAGTGTGTGCCTGTCGCGGTTCAGCATGAAAATATTCTCAGATATCACACCGCATATGGCTGGGTATGACTAGCAGCCATTCACGGTTCACCACCTGATAGCTGCGACGGTATAGCAGGCCATCCCGTATTGCGATATTCGTTGCTTGGCGGTGAAGAGCACGCGGGTAACCAGAAGTTAATATGTCAGAAGGCATATTTAGGAGCGAGACAATCCAAGGGTCCTTCCGCTTTTTTGATGGCATGTCTGTCACGCTAACGGCAGAGAGGGGAAAGGTGAAGGGCTGATATTTCCGTATTGTCAGATTTAACGGGGGATCGTGAAAGCGCATGTGCGTCAGAATGTTTTCGCCCCGATCGGTAGACAACGCGTACGTCGAATCCCTGGAGGGCTAGGGCCCAACGTCCAAAGTGACCAGAAGGATCTTTCAGTGAAGCCAACCAACAAAGTGCGTGATGGTCAAATACCATATCAAAAGTTTCGCTGTACAAATAGGGGCGAAACTTGTTTAACGGCCACACAATCGCAATCCACTCTTTGTTCATAACGAAATAGTTGGCTTCTGCATTATTTAGTGTGCGGCTGGCATAGGCGACCAAATACTCCGTCAAACTTTGTTTTCATTGCGCGAGTACTTCACCAAGGCTGACGCCACTTGCATCCGTGTGTACTTCGGTCGTTGCAGTAAGGTCGTAATGGCGCAGAACGGGTGGTGAGGTAAGGAGTTGGCGCAGTGTTGCGAAGGATTTGTCACAAGCTGCTGTTCAATTCGAAAGATCTGCAGGACCCGCAAGGAATTTGGTGAGCGAAGCAATGATGGAAGCAAAGTTCCGAACAAACCAATGAAAAAAGGAGCACAAGCCCACAAAGCTCTGTAGTTCCTTAACTGTAGTCGGCTCTGGAAATTTGGCAACAGCACGAAACTTGTCAGAGTCGGGAAGGTTGCCGGCTTTTGAGACGACATGACCACGTATGGTGAGTTGTTTGGCTCCGAAGTGACATTTCTTCAGGGTCAGCTGAAGCCTGGCGTTTGTAAGGCACTGTAGAATCTCATGCAGACGAGTGAGATGCGATGTGAAATCGGGTGAAAACCACACCGTCGTCAAAATAGCACAAGCATATGTTCCATTTGAGACCGCGTAAAATGCTGACCATCTTTCGCTCGAATGTGCTGGGCACATTGCTGAGTCCGAAAGGCATTACGGTAAATTCATAGAGGCCATCCGGTGAGACGAAAGCCGTTTTGAGACGATCAGACTCAGCCATTGGGACCTGCCACTATTCTGAGCGAAAGTCAAGCGAGGAGGAGAATTCTGCCCCTTGGAGACAATCGAGAGCGTCGTCTATGCGGGGAAGGAAGTAAACATCTTTCTTCGTAATGTTTAAGCACCTGTAGTCTACGCAGCACCAGATCGAACCATCTTTTTTTTGGCGAGTACAACTGGGGAAGACCAAGAACTACAAGAAGGCTTGATGACTCCACGCTGTATCATGTCGTCTACGTGTTCTGCAATTATGCGACGCTCCCCCAATGACACACGATAGGGGCAATGGCGCAAAAGAGTACTCGTCCCTGTGTCAATTGTGTGAACAACAGTTTTCGTTCTTCCTAGCACCACTTGGGGAAAGTCAAATGAACGTTTGAATTTGGGCAACATGGTAACAAGCTGCTTTCGTTGAACCAGGACGAGATGGCTGTCAATAGAACGGGGAAATGCATCTGAAGACACGCTGTCCGAGACAAGGTGATGAACCAATGCGTTTAGCTTCATATTCGGCTTGGTGTCGAAGAAATCTGCAGGCACGATAGTATCTTCAATAGGCTGAACTTGGACGAGCGCCTCGTTGCGGCGCAAACTGAGGGGGCATGAGTTGGGATTACAAATAAATATTCCAGTAGCGTCTTGATGAAGTGTAAGAGCGGCGAATGGCAGCGATGTGTGATGATGGCTAGCGAAGACTTCAGATGGGGTGAATATGACGGTAGCGTCAAAAAGTCAAGCACACTAGGCAGGGACAGATAATAGGAAGGTCAATGTTCCTCGCGACAAGGTTAGCCACACTAGATACGGCCACATCAACAGACGGCACACCACGAAGGGGTAACAGCTCCACTTCGGCCCGAGCGCAGTCCACTACGGCATGATGACGTGATAAGGAATCGTATGCTAGGATGACATCGTGGGAACATGAGGCCAACACGTCCAATTCAATGGTGTACAACACGTCTCGAATCACCACTTTTGCTGTAAATGCCACGACGGGCTCAATTTGTTGGGCGCTCACAGTACTAAGAGAAACCACGGCATAAAGCATCGTCACTTTACGAAGAGAGAGGCAGAGTCTTTGACTTATCCCAGATTTCGCGGCACCGATATGGATGAGTGCAAGTGTTCGTACACCTTCGACGATTACATGAATAAGATTGGTGGGAGACAGGCGAGGACTTAAACGATTAGACGATGACGCAACTCGCGCCTCCGGAGCAGCGGCAGTTAGTTTTCCGTCTCAATGGAGGTGGGTCGTCGACGCATAGGCGATACAGAATGACGACTTGTTGAAGGTGAAGGCGAGCGAGAAGTGAAACGTCGAGAAATGGAGGTTCGGCTGCCGGAAGCAGCTTGCGCGTCACGTTCGTGAACTTCAGGTGGCACGTGAGGTGCGTGGTATGGAGGCCGAAACAAGTAGTCAGGGTATCTTATTGTGGTAACTGTGAAGCGCCAACGACATAGATGTGAAATGTGACCTCGAATTCCGTAAAAGTAACATTAGTGCAACTTGTCAGCAGTGCGCCAAGGATTGCTGGCGTGAAGCTGTGTAGCTGGAAACAGCGCAGTGAACGGTCGCACAGGTTGTGGCGTATACGATGGCAGACAAGGCGGAGGCTTTGCAGCGATGGCAGCATAAGTCAGTGTAACGGCAACAGGTGTTGGTGGAGAGGCAGACGTAGGTAATGGCAACGCCTCGTAGACCTACTCCTCAATAGCCTGTCTGACGGTCGGTGTTAGGCGGTTCGTTTGTGATTCGGTGGCTGGCAGATACGAGAGACACGAAAGCTGTCGTGCGACGTCTTCGCGTACATGTTCTTTTATCTGCTCCAGCAGAGAGCTGTCACCACTGACGGCCAGAGCAGCGAGAGAGTCGTCTACTGTCGTTGGCCTCCGAACTGATGCGCGTTCTGCTCGAATCTCTTCCAAGCTCTGGCAAAGGTCACAAGCTCGGATACGGTACTTGGCCTTTCGCCAGCAACATATGTAGAGCATCATCGTCTATGCCTTTCAAGATATGTCTTATCTGGTTTTGTTCGGTCATCTCACGATTAACGCGCCAACATACATGGATAACATCTTCAATATAGCTTGTGAAGCTTTCACCCTGCCTTTGTGCACGTCAGCGTAGGTGCTGTTCAGCACGCAGCTTGCGCACTGCGGGGCAATCAAACACAGCTACAAGGGTGGTTTTGAAAGCGGCCCAAGTGGTAAATTCAGCACGGTGGTCTGTGAACCATGCTGGCGATGTCTTTGAGATAAAATGGGACATACTCCAATTTCGTGGGTCGTCCCACTTGTTGGCGGCGCTGACCTTTTCAAGCAGATGCGAACAGACTTCCATAATCTTGGTTCTCTGCGCCGCTGGCACAGGGTGGTAGGCACGATGACCAGTTGAAATTGCGCCATGCTTTGCAAGGTGGCGCCTTGCTCGGTCGTCTGATCACGCATTGCTGATGCATTGAGCAGCTTCCGGCTTCGAAGTTCCAGAATTGGGTGCCCAGCACGCTTTCACCACTTTGCAAGGAAGTTTAATAGCGACGCCAGTTAGTAGGCAGACAGCCGGTACGGACACAGATACTCGAGCAGTCCAGCGTGTACATCTCGTGCACACGCTCGCGCTTCGCACTTAGAGATGGCGCCACTGGTCATTGACTTGCAAAATCTCCACTACTATATATATATAAGGGACGTAAGAAGGTGGCGACGTTTGGTAGAAGCAAAGGAGGAAGAAGTGATAGCAGAGTAAACATGGGGTATGAGCCGGGCCACGTCGCCAATACATCATAGCGTCCCACGAGTCGACAGCGTGGAGACCTGCCTGCCCCTTCATCAGTCACTCTTCATCCACGCAGTTCCCAAGAATACGCCCTGACCGTACATTGACTACCGAATCATCGCCTAGGATTACAACGACCAGCATCATGACACAACGATCGGCTGACTTCGACATCCCCAAGTACACTGGATAAGCGGACGACGGACCCGTAATGGACTGGTTCAACCTGTTCGAACTCCACGCTACCACTGCATCTTGGTCGGAACGGGAGATGGTTACAAACTTCGGTGACTACGTCACCGGAGACGCATTCAAATTTTACCTAATTCACATATTTGAGAACGACGAGTCATGGCGAAAAATCAAAGAGGAGACGATTACCCGTTTTAATGACTATGACCAAGACTTACTCATTACCAACCATCTAGAGACAACTGCACACTATCGTCAATTTCCTAAGCAGTCCTCAAGCATTCGAAAGTCCAGCGCGAATCCACAAGTGCCTCAAGACGAAGTGGCACATGCGTTTGCTTACAGAAGGCCACACGTATATTGGGAAAAACCCAACCGTCAAGCGCAGCTCCCTTGTGCACGAAAGTCGGCATTTCCAAAGTCGTGGCACCAACATACGACACGAGACGTCGCTCACCCTACTGATGCTGGAAAACTGTTTGCTGGAAAGGAAAAAGGAAGCCAAAAAGTTGGTGGAACAAGGAAATCCGGGAGGCGATCGAGAAGCGACGCGAAGCATCACGGGAGCATAGAAAGGCAAAAAAGGAGAAGCGGCCGCAGGACGAAGTCAAAAAAATATGGGAAATATATTTAGAGAAAAAATCCCTTGTACAGAAATTGGTAGAGGCAAAAATTAAAGGTGAAAGTGAACGCTGGATGACAGAGATACACGAAAAAAAGGAGGCCGCGCCTAGGATTTTTTGGAGCCACATAAAGGCGCTAGGTAGGAAGTCTGTCACAACGCAACAACATATTCTAGATGAAGGAGGAAATCAATTGGAAGGGTACGAAGCGCTAGGTTACATCCAAAAGGTAACAGCCGATTCGTTTCAAAAGAGCGTCCAGGGGATCTCCCCGGTGAGTAAAAGTGTGGCGGAGAAAGCAACAGAGGAAGAGCTAGTACTTGATAATTTCAACTGGAAAAAGGCCGAAGGAAAAATTCCAAAGCGCACTGCCGCGGGTTTAGATGGGATTCCCGTTAGCCTCATTAATGAACTAGGACATAACACTAAAGAAGCATTGTTAAAAGCAGTAGAAAAAAGCTTAAAGGACGGACAAATACCGGACAGTTGGCGACAAAGTAGAATGAACTTAATCTATAAAGGCAAGGGAGAAAAGGACAAGATTCGCTCGTATAGACCACTAACAATTACATCGGTACTATACAGGATGGCGATGCAAGCAGTAAAAATGAACATAGAAACATGGGCCGAACATAACGATATTTTGGGAGAACTTCAGAACGGATTTCGAGTCGACAGGCGGTTAGACGATAACCTGTTTGTTCTCACTCAGTGCATAGAAATATCCAAAATAGAGAATAGGCCCTTGTACGTGGCTTTTCTAGACATCACGGGGGCATACGACAACGTTAATCAGGAAATTTTGTGGGATATATTGAAAGGAATGGGCATGGGCGACGACTGTATACAGCTTTTGAGGGAGATATACCGAGAAAATACAGTTTGCATAGAGTGGGAAGGAATGCGCAGCAAAGAGAACGTTGAGGTTAGCAGGGGTCTGAGACAGGGATGTCCTTTGTCCCCGCTGTTATTCATGCTGTACATGGTGAGTATGGAAAAAGCGCTAGAAGGTAGCAACATTGGTTTTAATCTGTCACACAAACAGGGCGGCATGATGATTGAGCAGAAGCTTCCAGGTTTATTTTATGCGGACGATATCGTCTTATTTGCGGACAGTCGAGATGATATACAGCAGCTGGCGAATATATGCGGAAGGGAAGGTGAAGCTCTTGGACTAGGATTCAGTGTAACGAAGTGTGGATTGATGGTATTCAATGATCCCTGTGATCAGACGGTGTCCATACAAGGCCAAGAAATACCGAGGGTAAGTGAATACAAGTACCTTGGAGTATGGGTAAATGAGAGTGATAGATACATGGAGGTACAGGAAAAAGCCTCGGCAGCAAAAGGAAAGAGGAATGCGGCAATAATGAAGCACAGAGCGTTGTGGGGATACAATAGGTATGAGGTGCTTCGAGGTCTGTGGAAGGGTGTAATGGTTCCAGGGCTTACTTTTGGGAACTCAGTGGTGTGCATGAGGGCAGAGGTGCAAGCGGGAATGGATGTAAATCAAAGGACTGTGGGACGCCTCGCGTTGGGTGCTCACGGGAAGACGACAAACGAGGCTGTAAAGGGCGATATGGGGTGGGCAGGTTTTGAGGCGAGGGAAGCGCAGAGCAAAATAAGGTTCGAAGAAAGGCTAAGAAATATGAAGGAGAGTAGATGGGCAGAGAAGGTGTTCCGTTATTTGTATAGGAAGAGCGTGGACACACAGTGGAGAAAAAGAACTAGAAGACTCACTAGTAAGTATACGGCTGGTATTGTAAGCCGTATGTCAACAAAGAGCGTTAAGGGAAAAGTCAGGGAGGCGGAGAGGATTTACTGGATGGCAGCTATGGAGAAAAAACCGGCTTTGAGTAACTACCGAAA
The DNA here is from genome assembly GCF_043290135.1 of Rhipicephalus microplus. Classification (NCBI taxonomy): domain Eukaryota; kingdom Metazoa; phylum Arthropoda; class Arachnida; order Ixodida; family Ixodidae; genus Rhipicephalus; species Rhipicephalus microplus. The sequence goes on from NW_027464589.1 coordinate 13,218,077, forward strand.
AGGCAAAAATGAAATAAGGAGGGAGGCATTTTACGATAATTCAAGGGGAAGCGCTTTACTGTTTGAAGCGAGATCGGGTTGCCTTAGAACGCGTAGTTATAAAGCAAGATTCAGTAAAGAAGAAGAACAATGCACATGCTGCGGGAAAGATAAGGAAACGGCGGAGCATGTTCTGATTGAATGTGGAGATATCCACCCAGGTGTACGTTTGGGCACGAGCCTACAGGAAGCCTTGGGTTTTAGGGACAACAATGGAAAGCTGAACACACCCGCGATTGAAATAAGTAAGAGACGGTTAGAGTATTGGTGGCAGAAAATTAGAGAGAAAGGACAAAAATAAATATTGGAAAAATAAAATATGGACAGTGTGCCGTAAATGGCAGAGAACTTAAGCTGAAAATTTACCTTTTTTTCTATTACGATAGAATTTATCGAAGTAGAGGCATTAGGCCAACATAAAAAGAAAAAAAGGTTTTTTTTTTTTTGTCGAGCCTGGTGGCATACTTGTCACCACCCCGTTATAAAGGGGACGCTCATAGCATCCATCCATCCATCCATCCTTTCATGCTTCGTCTCGCATACATGCTCCACAACTTGGTTTTCTGCGACGCAGCTCTTAAAAGGCTCCTAACGGTCACTATTCCTGTCATAAGGACGCCTTGTTCATGGTAGACCAGCTGACACAAGGGGAAAATACCAAACAACGCCAAGATCACTCAAAGAGTGAAAATCAGTCTTCACGCATTGGAGCAGCTTACTCCCCATCTCGCAGACTTGCCCCGCTTCCTGGTTTTTCATCGCGTGGCTCTTTCGTGACTCGCAATGTCCATCTCACATCTAGCACGCTCACAATGGTCGGGATAAATCTGCGGAGCTCGGATGATGCTACGCCAAGCCCTGGACTTACCACCCAGATTCATGCGCCAGAACAGCTCACATCGTTAGTTGCACAGAAAAAGGGCCATTCACAACTCAAACCTCACCGAACTACCCCTGTTGCGGTGTTGCCATCCAGTGTGCAGCCACGAGAAACTCAAAACACAGAAGGCTCAGACGCATTGAACATCGCATGCTACAAGCGCAAGAACCACTCATAGTGAGCCGCGAAGAAGAAGCCCCTTATGAACTATCTGTCAACTCTGAACGTTTTTTGTCGCAAGAGTTAATTTCCACGGCACCGCAGACTTGCCAAAATTTGCATTTTCAACCTTGTGATGCGACGTCACATGTGGTACTCTCATGCAGTGGTCACCAATCCAAGAATCGAACCAATTCAGAAGCAAATCATACATCAAACCTCGTACACAGTTGTCTTTCAGAAGCGTCCGTAATCAACCACGTCACAGAAGCCTCTGACGAGCAGGCTAGCAATGATGGCGCACCACCGACCATGCTCGATAAGCAAGAAACCTGTTCACCATGCATCAGCTGTCCACAGGACGCGTCAAACCTTAAAGTAAATGAATGTCCCATTCCGGAAGGCTTGCCACACTACAGCCATCTCCTGAGAACCATCAGCAAAGCAAGCATAGCCAAGCGCGCAACCTCATGCGACAACAAAATAGACTGCAACGAAGGTATCGACGAACACGAAATTCAACGGAAGCACACTCACCAATTGAAGAACAGCGGAAAATAAGATCTTCAACCCAAAAAGTATTCCAAGACGTCAAATTTTCTCGCACACAGGAAAGTCGCCAGAGATGTTCCTTGCGCATGCAGTTACACAGACCACAACACCACGGAAAACGCCAAGAAAGATGCGGAAGCACTTCTTGCATACCGGCAACCCGCAGGCATCACGCCGTCACAATCCGTCAAGAAGCACGCATTTTAGAAGCAAAGCGTCTGTCGCAGCCACGACTGAGAATCCAACGCATGAGACATCCGACCTTAAAACGCTACAAGGACTCCTAACCTTGTTCGTTCCTCAATACTAACTAGGTTGTGCCATCATCATTTTTAACGCTGAAGGCATAGTTATGCTCTCTAGAACGCAACAGCCAACCTCGCCCACCTGACGTCTCCTAGATATCACCGGTCTGCCTTTCCTGTGAACATTTTATGCAAGTGCATGGAACCGCCGTGTGGCATGGAACTACTGCATTTTCTGGCATTATTTTATAAGACTCCATTTGTTCATCCTTTCTAGATTGTAGCTCGCGCATCCTTTCGGGGGGAGGGGAAATCATGTGACGTAAGAAGGTAGCGACGGTTGGTAGAAGCAGAGGAGAAAAAAGTGACAGCAGAGTAAACATGGGGTATGAGCCGGGCCACGTCGCCAATACACCATAGCGTCAAATATATATATATAAATATATATATATATATATATATATATATATATATAATTATGAAAAAAGATGCGCTTTCACATAAAACAGTTGGTATGTGAAAGCGCATCTACTTTCATATTTATAACCTTGCGGCAACCGAAGTTATTCTTCTGCATATAAGCCTTATATATATAATTATATATATATATATATATATATATATATATATATATATATGTATATATATATATATATAAATATATATATATATATATATATCTTTATATATATATATATATATATGTTATTCGAAGGCCACAGGTTCGGATCCTGCCCACGGCAAGTTATCTTTTCACCCACTTTTCTTTCTTCTCACTTACATTACAATTGGCCTAATAACTTCCCCTATACCTTCCTTGACATTATTGTCTGTTACATCTCAATAATATTGTGTAAACACACGAAAAACGAGCCCTTAGGTATACACTTGTTTCCCTTATTCATTAAAGAGGGTTTCGTACTGGCAGACTTGGTGCCTTTAGGTTCTATACGGGAGATTATTGGTCAGCTGCCAGTTAGTAATAAGTTCACGAGCTACATGACGCCAAACAGGCTCATAAAGCGCGTGAATAAGTTCACGAGCTACGTGACGCCAAACAGGCTCATAAAGAGTATGCCGCCCTCGCCGCCATGGCTACTAGTGTTCTGTCTGACACTCCCACGTTTAAATTGAAATAGATACCCTATAAAGTGGCTGGGGGGATAGCTGTCATGGTAGCTCAAGTGGTAGAGCATCGAACGCGTCATTCGAAGGTCGCAGGTTTGGATCCTGCCCAGGGCAAGTTATCTTTTCACCCACTTTTCTTTCTTCTCACTTACATTACAATTGGCCTATTAACTTCCCCTATACCTTCTTTGGCATTATTGTCTGTTAGATCTCATTATTATTGTGTAAAACACGAAAAACGAGCCCTTAAGTATACACTTGTTTCCCTTATATATATATATATATATATATATATATATATATATATATATATATATATATATATATATATATATATATATATATAAAGTAGATGCGCTTTCACATAACAACTGTTTATTCTGCCGACGTTTCCACGAGAGCCCTGTCTTTTTCAAGGCATAATATTATTTACACAATTTCGGTGTCTTCTTATAGCCTGTCGAGACAGGAGGGAAGGGGCCAAAAGAAAAGTAAAAAAAAAGAAGCAACAGCGAAACGGGAGAAGAAACATTAAATAAGCATAGAAAATCTAAGAGAAGAAGCAAGACCGACACGGCGTAATTAGTAATTAGCAGAGCTAGATAAGCAATGCCATCATTGTCAACAATACCTCCCCCGAACCCACTCTTCCCCAAGTGGGCAGTGTGCCACCGTTTTTGTATTTCACCTTTTCGTGTAATCCGCTGGCTGCTCGTTCCTCTTTGAAGTTTAAGACAAGTTAATGGGGTGAGCTAAAACGCTTTCATTGTGTGCTGGTGGCGTCGGGAGGAATGAAAAAGCCGGTGATTTGGGCGCCGCCATCGATATTCATTATATGCAATGGCTCCTTGTCAGTGAAAGAACAGAATGTGCGTTAAAAATAAAAAGAAAAAAAAGAAAAGAAAAAGGAGGCGGAGGACTGTACGATATCCGTTACAGTGACCACACAGTTGGGGCTCAGCTGGGAAGACTTGCGCGCATGTATGAAAGAGTTAACGAAACCACCTAGCTGTCAGCTCCTTGTCAGTGAAGGAACAGAATGTGCGGTAATAATTAAGGAAAAAAAAGAAAAGAAAAGGGGCGGACTGTACGACATCTGGGACCACTTATCTGGGCGTTCCGGCTGTGCTTGATAATGCAAACTATTTCTATGTTGCAGATGCATAGACTAAAAGCTTTGTTAGCGGGTAATAGTATTGTCGTAATGAGAACGGACTCATTAGAGAGAAGCGTTTGTGTCTTTTAGCGGTCGCAACGCTGACAGAGTGCCTGGGTGTTCATTTATTCCGTATTTTATCGTGTTAAATTTGTAGATAAAATAAGATGCCCGTTGTTCCCGTTGTCTGATTGTTCGAAAGTTGTTTTCTATTAGTGTAACTATGATGTCATCAAAGCTGTGGTCTTTTAATGTGCTGTGTTTTGAAAGTAGAAGGCCTGGCAGGGACCGTACATGTGCCCGATGGTTGTTGAATCTATTTCTAAACGGAGTGTCTGTCTGGCCCACGTATTGCTTCTTACATACCTCACATTCTAGGAGGTATATGACATTGTCTGAGTCACAGTTTAGTGCACCTCTTATCCTGTGTTTAAAATCCGAGTGGGTGCTTTTCGCCACTGTCGTTGTCTGCATGTGTTCGCATACCTTGCATCTGCATTTTCCGCAAGGGTGACACCCAATTTGAGAATTCACGCCTATCTTTCAATTTATTAAATGATCCTTTATAGTTTTCGGTTGTCTGTATACCACAAAAGGAGGAGAAGTGAAAGTTTTGGATAGTCGCACGCCCTGTTCCAATATATTATTGTGTTTTCTTAGGACCTTGTTTATGTTCGGTGGGTTGCTCGTGAAACTTATAGCAAGTTTTTGTTGCGGTGTTGGTCGGCGTTTTTCTGATGGTTGAGAAGAATCTGGCAGTCCAGATTTTCAGCTTTTTTGATGGCGTCATCGATTATAGCTGGCGGGTATTCTTGATTAAGGACTACTTCGCGCGTATGTGTGCTGTTTTTGTGGAAGTCCTCGGTGCGGGAGCAGATTCGTCGGAATCTGTGTGCTTGGGAATAGGGAATGCTGGTCTTGCAATGTCGCGGGTGACACCTTTTGAAGTGCAGGTATTGTTGCCTGTCCGTAGGTTTTCTGTATACGCTAGTTACCAACGCACCATCGTCAACTCCAATAAGTACATCAAGAAAGTTTATTTCAGTGTTAGGGTGGGGGGGGGGGGGTGTAAAATAAATGCTGGGGTGTACACGGCTGAATACCTCTATGAATTTGAGGAGCTCGTTTTCCGAATGTGTCCAAATTATGAATATATCATCTAGGTATCGTTTATAGAGTAATGGTTTGATATCACAAGATGAAAAAAAATTGGACTCTATGTGGTGCATGAATATGTAAGCGTAGTTTGGGGTCATTCTTGTACCCATTGCCGTGCCGCTTATTTGAAGGTAGTACTGGTTGTTAAATTCAAAGCTGTTCAATTCGAGTACAAGTCTTGTGAAGATTTCAATTACTTTTTTGCTTGGATATGCGACAGGGTTGTGTGTGCCATACAATTCAAAAAGCGCCCTTACACCATCATCATGTGGGATATTTGTGTAGAGTGAGCTAAAATCTAATGTTACGAGAAAATCACCGTCTGGAATTTTTACGTCTGCTATTTTTTGAAGAAAATGGTTTGTGTCACACAAGAAGGACTTATGCGTTGGTGGTATGTCTTTGATTAAAGAATCAATATAACTAGAAATAGGTTACGTTAACGTTTCCGTGCCTGATATAATGGGTCTGCCAGGGTTACTCTATGAATCTTCGGCAGCATGTAAAAACGACCAGGCGCCGAATGTACCGTAATAAGTGCCTTTTAAAGCTTTGAATCAATGGCGCCTTCACGTGTGAGATCCTCTAGGGTTGTTACAATGATCTTTTCGTGCTCGGTGGTAGGGTCAAAGTCGAGGTGTTTGTAGAATTGTTTGTTATCTAGTTGTCACTTGCCTCCCTCAATGTAGTCCGATTGATTCAGAACAACAATCGCGCCTCCTTTATCTGCTGGTTTAATGACGAGATCTTCGCAGTTGCTCAACGTGAGTAGTACCCCTTTTTCTCTTTTTGTTATGTTATTCATGCTTGGTTCGTGCACCTTGTACACATGCATAACATCTTTCTGAACCACCTCTTTATAGATATCCAGGTGTTGATCCCTGTTGGCGTCTGGGGTCCATTGCCGTCCAATTACCCCACGAAAAAGTGCGTTATCTCTCTGGGGTTTATCGAAGAAATATTCTTCCAATCGTAAACTTTGTGCGAAGTCATCTAAGTCTTTTAGGAGCGTGAAATCATCGTACCTTCCGTTGCCAGGGTAGAATGTAAGTTCGCATGATAGTATACTCAATTCTTCTTTGCTAAGTTCTTTATCGGAAAGGTTAGTAAAGTTTGGCTCTTTTGGGTGTGGTGGCACATTTTTTTGAACGTGAGGTGGTTTGTTATTTCTTCTGTAAGCAGCATAGGTTGTGACAAAATACTCTCTGTCTTCGGCATCGGGTCTTCGGCATCAGCGCAACGCCTCTACCGATCGCCTCACCGACACCTACAACGCAGAGAAGCAGCCACACTACGGCAGTTGCAAGTAAAAGCCATATGGACCCCCGTCTGGGCAAAGCACGTTTGCCCGGAGGTTTACAACACTGTTGTATGCCAACACTGCAAGAAGGCGCGAGCCACCCAGAGACACCTCCTCTGGGACTGTGCACCACCGCCGGGTAACCAAGAAGTAATGCCAACGGCTATAAGCAGCAAAATCATCAGCCGAGAGCCAGGCAACCAATGTGACATGGTCCAGCACGTGCTTAGCATCCTGCAACGCCAGCGGCCGAAAGCGGCGCCCCCACGGGCTTGACGCTCGTAGGTTAATCCTCCGGGACGTCCGAGCACGCTAGTGTCTCGCTTTAATCCCCCTACCCCTTCCCCCGTTATGCCGGATTGTCAATAAAGTTGTTTCACTCCCTCACTCTGTAAGCAGCAGTGGGTATAGCTTGAGACACATTGTCCCAAGCAAATTTCTTCCTCTTAAGTTTTTCTATTTCTTCCGTTCTTTTTGTGCTCAAATACGTCGAGTTCTTTAGCTTTCCACTCCGAAAGAGAAAAGTTATTTCTTATATACCGCTCCTCGTCTGTGTGTGCGTTTAGAGTCTTTCTACAGTGTTCGATGGTGACCTTAGCTCCTGTGTGGCGCGATCGAGAATTTCGTTCCACCGTTTCATTTCCCCTTCGACAAAGTTATGCATCGATGGTGTTAGCGACAAGCGCAGCCCATTCAGAGCCGTACCCGCCAGTACCTACTCTTAGAGGCTGTGCACGTGAAGTTTGTGGCGTATTCTTTTGTCAATAACTTTTCTAAGTTTAAGAAAATAGGACCCGTTCTATGGCCTAGTTCATCTGAAACGGACGGTGTTTGCCCACTCGCACAGCCAGTATGTCACTTTGCACAGACGCGGCGAATAGAGCGGCAAGGTACCCGGAGGTCGTACCTGGTTTGGAGCGACATATATATATATATATATATATATATATATATATATATATATATATATATATATATATATATATATATATATATATATATATATATATATATATATATTGTAACGCGGACTGCAAGAGCGGAAAGGACCCTCTCGAGTGATTGTAAGCAGTGACGGTTGAGCACTGGCATTTTCAGTGTAAATAAACCCATCACATTCGTAACAGCTTTGGTAAAGTGGTGCTGGGTATTTCGCCGTCCTGGATCCCACAACAAAAGTTCTTCAAAGAAGCAGACGCTTAGCTGGCCCACTCCCGGACATCATCAACATGAACGACGACGCAGCAATCCCATCGACATCCTACGCTGATGCATCCACCAGTGCCACCGACACGGCACAAGGAGGCCGTTGATCTCGGCAACCAGACTACTGGGCGCCTGAACCACGGAAATTCTCAGGTAATACTTACGAAGACGTGGATGCTTGGATAAAACACTACGACAGAGTGAGCCGCTACTACGATTGGGGCGCGCCGGCGAAGCTCGTGAACGTAATATTCTTCCTTGCCGGGACCACTTTGCTTTGGTTTGAGAACCATGAACATGTCCTCATCACTTGGGATATATTTGTTGAGGAACCGAAAGCCTGCTTTGGGTACACGAGTTCTATGAAAACGAAAGCTGGTCAAACGCTGTCACGTAAGGCTCAGTTGCCCGGCGAAACGTGTACAACCTGCATTGAAGAGGTATTGAAGCTTTGCCAGATTGTCAACGCAAATATGTCTGACTAAGACGAATTCGGTCATTTGTTAAAAGGCATCTTTGAGGACGTGTACAAGTTTCTCATAACGAAAGAGAACTTGAGCACTCCTTCGAGTTTCATGCAGCAGCGTAGCGAATTTGAGGCGTTGAAGAGCCGAAGAATTTTACCCAAGTTCGGGCGCATGGACAATGTTCCCAAAATTGCAAGTATGGACGTCGCCGCCTGCGAAGACTTTCCCTTCCTCGTATGTCGGATAGTTCGAAAAGAGCTCGTACGGCTTCAAGCAGGTGATGTTCACCACCAATGCTCGTTCGTCGCGTGCCCCACACCACCTCTGTACTAGATGCGAGAGCACTACGTGGAAAACCGACCACGCACAGAAACTGCAGATTTCACCCCGTGGCTTTCATTTACCCCAACGGGCCCCGGCCACCACCAAATGTCATCATCTCGACATGGCGCTGCAGACCTCCGACTATCGTCAACCAGGCCTCTACAAGAAGACTACTATGCGTCATCACGAAATTTTCCTGCTGAGCACGACCTTCTCCGCGTACTTCTGCCACCTCTGCTCCTCCTAATGCAAGCCGACAAGTCCCCGTTTGCTACACATGGGGTCTCCCAGGAAATATTTCACGTTTCTGTCCCAGCCGGCCGCCTGTGCCGCCATGTTTTTTGATGTACCGGGCTTGTATGCACGCAATGCATGTGCCACCATGTTTTGCGGCGTACCCGTCACGTATGCACGAAACCTGGACCACTCACCCGCCCGACCACCGTCCCCGACAGCAAGGGCCTAACAAATTTTGCTGTGAGTCCCCCGCCTCCCAGTGAAGCCTGACGCCCCCTCCGACACGTTCCCGCCAGTTGCCGTTTCTTCGTCGTTGGTCGCCTTCTCCGCATCAGCTGGGAAACTAGCTGGTGCGGCGATGGAGGTGCGGTCGCAGGACGGTCAGTTTCGCCATTTTCTCCTTCTACTGTGATGTTGATGAAGACAAAGCGAGTGCGTATAGACGGTGTAGACAGTCTTGCTCTTGTGGCCACTGGTGCTGCCATTTCAGTTATGAATCTTTGTTTCAAGCATCGTTTCTTGGGCCACAGTAAGGTTTGCATGGGATTACAATGAAACTTTTCGTGGAGTTGGAGGTGAAGCGTTATGCCGTCATAGCATTTTCTCAGTTGTACTGACGATTGGTGGGCAGCATTTTCAAGTTGAATTCACTCTACTAGCTCGCGCAACTCATGACGTCATTTTGAGGGTAGACCTCTTTCATGGATGTGGCGCAACGCTTGACTACGGAACTGAAGAGATTATTCTACAAAGTACGTTGCCCGCTGCCATAGTTGACGATTTTACTACTCTCCCCGACGATGCGCTTCCGTTGTCTGAAGAAGTGACGATCCCTGGTCGGATAGCAATGTGTGTTGCCGTATGCTCTACTCACATCTGCACAGGACCCTGCACTGCACTCGTCGAGCTCAATCTCCCTAACGCCATCAAGAAGAATGTGCTGGTCCCACGGTCTGTCCTTACAGCCATCTACGGACGTGCTTGTTTGTGGGCGCTCAGCGGAGCATCAGAGCCTGATAATCCACCAGCCAGATTTAAACTGGGAGCGTTTGAGGTACAGGCCACAGTTGACTTGAGAACGGTCTGAGAGTCTCCAGGCATCAGTCAGACTGCGCCCAACTTCTCAGCCGAAATGAAACGCATGATCAATACGTCGTTGCCTTCTTCCGAGCAGGATATACCTGAGGAGGTGCTCACACGCTACGCCGGAGTCTTTTATTTCGCTCAAGACAAGCGTTGTTCCATGCTGACTGAATCCCGTATACATCACTGCATTAACATGGGAGATGCTGCACCGATATGACAGAAACCCTATCGCATATCCCCGTCAGAGTTCAATGGCTGCAGAAAGGCGTTATTCTAAAGCCAAACAGTCCCTGCACAGCTCCTGTTATATTGGTGTAAAAGAAAGTCAACTCTTGGCCATTTTCTGTCGACTACCACCGTCTGAACGCCGTCACAAAGAAAGACGTGTATCCACTACCACGCATCGATGATGCTGTTGATTGCCTGCACTCGGCCGCATATTTTTCGCCGTCGACCTAAGGTCTAGATACTGGCAAATACCAATGCATCCGTCCTACAGAGAGAAGACTAATTTTGTCACGCCTGATGGGTTATTTGAATTCACCATTATGCTGTTTGGTTCATGGAATGGACACGTCGGCTGGCCTGTGAGCAACATGCCAAATTCGTTTCTCTTTTTTGTACAGTTCCTGCTGCTCGGCATATCATCGAAGGCCGGCGCACAGCAAGATGCACTACGTTTAGTCATCGCGGCAGCGAAGACTGAAGACGCATGCGCACATGAACCGACTTTCGCCGACAACCGCTGGTGGACACCGCCTCCTGGGCGATCGACATCAACGGAGCAGCATATAAGAAGACCGTCCACATCCTACCGCTTCAGTGGGCACGTCGGCTGGCCTGTGAGCAACATGCCAAATCCGTTTCTCTTTTTTGTACAGGTCAGTAACAAGTATTATTCTGTCAAAACCAGTAATCGTTGTTTGATTCAGCTGACGTGCCCACAAAGTGTCTTTTTGGCTTGTTTGGTCATTCGGAATTTTGTAGTGTCCTTATTGATGCTATGTGGGGACATCGAGTTGAACCCAGGTCCTACGGATGAGGAACTTCTTGATGAGCTCCTCACCGGCCAGAAGAACATTAAAACAAGGCTTGAGGCGATAGAAGCAAAATTAAAGCAGGTAAAAGCTGTGGCCTCGGACATTAAAGTAGTAAATGGGAAATTGTCAAGCCTGGAAAAAAAAACTGTCCAATATTTGGAACACAAAGTGATTAACTTAGAAGACCGCAGTAGGCGCAATAATATTATTTTGTTCGGTATACCTGAGGATGAAAAGGAAACCGCGGATGCCCTTGCTACTGCTGTTGTTAAAGGTGTGTTTAAGGGTGTGCTTGGCGTAGAGCTGAGATCAATAGAACGAGTGCACAGACTTGGGCGCAAGCAAACACACAAAAACCGACCGGTTATATTAAAATTGTTTGATTACCGCGAAAAACAGGAAGTGCTGGCTAACTGCTTTAAGCTTATAGGTACTGATATATCAGTTTCCGAAGATTTTTCCCTAGTCACAAGAGAAAAACGAAAAAAACTGTGGGAAAGCACTTCTGAAATTAGAAAGGCAGGCGGAAAGGTTACAATGAAATACGACAAAATTAAAATTGATGACGAGCTGTTCAAATGGAATAACACTGAAAACAAAAGAATTCCCGTTAAGAAGGGCCGGGGTAGCCAAGAAATCAAAAAATTTCCCCTAAAGAAGGGCGGGGGTAGCCAAGTACGCAAAAAATGAAATAAAATTGAAGATGGCAAACCCCTCATATGCCTGAACCAAAATGCTCGTAGCGTCATGAATAAACTTGAACACTTGGAGAGTATTGTAATGATACATCGCCCTCACATCCTGATAATCACCGAAACGTGGTTAAATTATGATATAAGCGATGAAGAAGTTACACCACCCGGCTACAAGATTTATCGAAAAGATAGAGACACGCGTGGTGGTGGCGTTGCTATTATGGTAAAACAATCATTGCAAGTGATAAGGCAAACCGATATACCGGGCGTTGAATGTGTTATTATCAAACTCTATTTACACGACCTAAATTTGTCTGTAGGTGCATTCTATCGCCCCCCCCCCCCAAATAGTGATCACACATTCTTCGAAAAACTGAATGAGTTCCTGTGTTCTAGCAGATGTGACACAAGCAATGTGTTGTTAGCTGGAGACTTTAATGTTCCGTCCATCGACTGGTCCGGTGATTTTCCGCAGCCACTCGTCTGTGCGGCGGAACCCATTGTGGACCTTATGCTCTTTCATAATTTAACGCAATTAGTCAAACAACCCAGGCGCATTCAGAAAGACAAGAGCTCACTCTTGGATCTCTTTATTGTTAGCCAGAGTATTGCAAGTCGAAACGTTGATGTACAAGTAATGGAAGGAATTTCAGATCATAAAATGGTTTTCTTGTCGATCCCTGGAAATCGTATCACCAAAACAGAGAAATACCGACGGTCGGTTCCAGTTTTTTCACGTACTCAAGATGTGGACATTATTGACGCTCTAGACATGTCGTTTCCAACATTCTGTTCTCTTTCCGAGTCAAATGATTGCTCTGTCGAAGACTTGTGGCACTTTTTTAAATCACTTGTTTTGTCGTGCATTGAATGATTTGTGCCCTTCAGAGAAATTTTCAGTCATAGGGTTAATCCATGGATTACAAGGGAAATAGTGCGCATGGGACGAAAGACAAAAAAATTAAGAAAACAGCATCGCAAGTCTCCATCACCAGCTAACAGTGAGAAACTTGTGTCCATGCGCAAACGCCTTCAAGAAAGCATCAAAAAGGCTAAAGAATTTTACAACAAAGTAACTATGAAAAATTTCTTCTCTCGTCTCCTGAAAAATTCGGGCGCTATTTTTCCTCAAATAAGAAGTCAATTTCTAACATTGTAGTTAACGGAGAAACCGTCACTGACCGACTCACCATTGCAACGTCTTTTAACGACTTCTTCTGTTCAGTATTCACGAAAGATGACACTATTACACCTTCAGTCAATCAGTTCGAGAACATTCCCCCAATAAGCAACATTTCGATATCCCAGGAAGGTGTCCTTGTTCTTTTGCTTCAAATTGATTGTAAGAAAACACCCGGAATAGACTGTATTGATAACCACTTCTTGGTGAGGTACGCTAAATGAAGCTCACATTATCTGCATCTTATATTTAACAAATCCTTATCCCAATCTAAGATCCCAGAGGACTGGAAATACGGTAAAATTACGCCTATACCTAAATCGAACACTCCACATTTGGTTACTTCATATAGACCTATCACCCTCTTGTGTACATGCGCAAAAATATTGGAACATATTATGTTTAAGCACTTATCAACATTTCTAGATGAAAACAAACTTATTGACCCCAGGCAACATGGCTTCCGAAAAGGTCTATCTACCGTAACACAACTATTAGAAACAGTACATGAACTCGCCAAAACCCTTGACAGGCAAGGTCAAACTGATATTATTTTTCTAGATTTTGAGAAAGCGTACGATCGCGTGTCGCACCAAAAGCTGCTCTTGAAACTTCAACCCATACTGAAGAACGATACACTTCTGTCATGGATAAAATATTACTTAAATTTAAGACGACAATGAGTAACAATTGATGGTGCGTGCTCTCCAGCAGAGACAGTTATATCCGGTACACCTCAAGGTTCGGTGCTTGGGCTACTTTTCTTTCTTGTGTTCATTAATGACATAGTACAGGATATACCAGTTAAAATTAGACTATTCGCAGATGACTGCATCCTCTATCATGAAGTTCAAAGCCGCTGCGACCAAGTTCTTTTGAATTCTTCTTTAGCGAAAATACAAACTTGTTGTTCAACGTGGCAAATGAGTGTTAACAAGACTAAAACGGTAGCCATGTCAATAACGCGTAAACAGCATCCCCTAAGCTTTACATATTCCATAGATAATCACACTCTTTCCGTTGTAGAAAGGTACAAATATTTAGGCGTAATTATTACCTCGGGCCTTAGATGGAATGAACACATTTCGTATATTACAAACAAAGCCATGCGTAAACTTGGATACCTTCGAAGGTCATTGCGAAAATCAACCAAAGAAATAAAGTTACTGGCTTACAAAACTTTCATTAGGCCCTCCCTCGAATATGCATCAGTTATATGGGATCCGTACACAAAAAACAACATTGATAAACTAGAACTCGTTCAAAGGAAGGGCATCAGGTTTGTTCATAATTGCTATCGCTAGCAAGTATCTGTAACTTCAATCTTGGCAGAATCAGAGCTGGATACATTGCAAAAGAGACGTCAGCGTGAACGGCTCAAGTTTTTGTACTCCCTTTACCATGATAAGCTGGCAATAGACAAGAGTAATTTTATCGACCGGGTTGGTAAGCGCTCGACGCGATCACACCACACGAAAAAGATAAAGGATTTTAGCTGTAAAACAGACACATTCAAAAACTCTTTTTTTCCGAGAACAACGCGTGAATGGAATCGACTTCAATCCAATGTAATTGATTGTAATACACTAGATTCTTTTGCTAAAGCATTGTCAGATTATCTGTAATTTTTTCGGTATCTTTGTCGTCAGTCCGCTTTCCTAGTATCGCGACATCTGCAACTGATATGTGATTGTGAAACAATAATGTCGTTCTGATGTTTTTTTTTGTTGTTGTTGTTGATGTTGAGTGTGTCACATTGTAACTTTGCTTTGTTTTAGCGGTGCACCTCGGTGGTGTTACTAATTACATTGTCCTCTTGTACAATCCAGATTTCTCCTGCTCTTTCCAGTCATGTCTTGTATATTATTAATTGTTTCTATCAGTGCAAGTCTGGCTTGGTACCAAACAAGTTGTTACTAGTACCTGCTGTCACTTTGTTGATTGCGTAATTGTATATTTTTATTTTTATTTTGTTCCCGCTCATTGTTGCGGTTGCTTTGTGGACGTATTTGCGTATGTTCTCGCGTTCTTTTATTTGTTCTGCCCGCTCCTACCAAAGGCCTTTTTCAAAGGCTGGAAGTAAATCTGAAAATAAATAAATAAAATAAAAAAATGTAATGCTCCAGCTACCTTCAAGCGATTCATGAACTCCATCCTTCACGGTCTCTAATGGGAGATATTAATGTGTTATCTCGGTGATATAATGCTTTTTAGCAAGACATTCCACGAGCGCAACCATCGGTTTAGCGTTGTTCTAGATTGCGTCATTTAAGCTGGTCTCGTTTTGAACGCAAAGAAGTGCCGTTTTGGTGAGCGTCAAGCCCTTGTGCTCGGATATCTGGTTGATAGGGATGGTATACGGCCAGACCCGCAAAAGATCAATGCTGTCCGAGACTTCAAGGAACCAACGTCTGTGAAGGAAGTCTGTAGCTTCGTAGCCTGTATTCTTATTTTCGCCGGTTTAATAAAGACTTATCCCAGCTTCCTCATCCTCTGACAGAGTTGCTCCACAAAAATGCACCATTCTGATAGACCATTGAGTGTGAACCTGCCTTCGAGCAGCTGAAGTATTTGCTTACTTCCGGGCCCCTCTAGCGCCGTTTCGACCCGGAGGCACTCACAGAGCTGCCTGCGGATGCTAGTGTATTCTGTGTTGGTGCCGTGCTAGTTCAATATCACGACAGCTGCCAGCACTTCGTGGCGTAGGCAAGCCGTACATTAACTAAGGCGGAGAGGTCACCGAACTGGAGTGTCTTGCGGTTGTTTTCGCGGTCCAAAAGTTCCGACCTTATTTGTACTGCCGGCAATTCAAGATCGTCACAGGTCATCATTCTCTTTGGTAGCTTGTCGGACTACGTCACCCAGCTGATCAGTTGGCTCGTTGGGCCTTACGGCTTCAAGATTATAATCTGTGATCTACAAGAGCGGTCAATGTCGCGCAGATGCCGACTGCTTATCTCGTCTTCCATCTCAGACTGTGGATGCTGATTATGATGAATTCACAATTACCTGGCTGCAATCTCCTCCAACTTCCGAAATTTGGACGTCTTCCGTCAAGCGCAACAGCGTGAGCCTTCGCTGAAACTAATGACCGATGTGGCTCGTAGCTCCAAACGCGCCACGCCGTTCGTGATTCATGACGGCCTACTATATCGCAAGAATTACTACAGCCATGGTTCCACACTACTCCTCGTCGTGCCACAATGCCTGCGTCTTGCGCTAGTCCAAGCCATGCACGATCACACCACGTCTGGGCACATTGGATTTGCCCGAACACTTCACCGTATACGACAACATTTTTACTGGCCTCGACTCTGGAAGACTGCCAAGCACTACGTCGCAAGTTGTGATGTCTGCCAACGCTACAAACAATCTACCACGCGATTGGCCCGCGCACTGCAACCAACAGCTTAAGCCACCGACATCACCCTTCAAAAAAGTTGGAATAGATTTACTGGGCTCTTTTCTCAAGTCAACCACCGGCCGCCGCTTGATAACTGTATGCGTAGATTACCTGATGCGGTACACTGAAGCGTTGGCGGTTGCTTCAGCCACATCATCTGATGTGTCATGGTTTCTTCTGCACTTGATTATACGCCACACGGGGCCCCTTGTTGGGTGATAAGTGATCGCGGCCGGCAGTTTACCGCTGACGTTGTCGAACAGTTGCTACGGCTTTGTGGGTGCCAGAATCGGCATTCCACGTCATACCACTCTCAGACCAACAGCCTCACTGAGTGCACCAATCGTACCATCATCAAAATTCTTCTAATGCACGTCGCGGCGGATCACAAGAACTGGGATCCCGTATTACCTTTGGGTACAAACGCCTTTAATACCGTGAAACCCGAGGTGAAAGGTTATACCAGCGTCACTAAATTCTTCAGTTTGCAAGCTTCGCTTGCAAACTGAAACGCGGCTCCTTTCAGTTCCCGCTCCCTAGGCGGTGCTTCCGATGCCATTTGACCGTTCGCTGCGACGTAATAGATCCTGTGGACAGTGTTAAACGAAGTTCTTGCGGTTAGTTTGGCCTACGAGGAGTTATTTTCTGTGATAGTGCACTAATATTACTACGAGTGGGCAATTAAACCCCCAGTGGTGCGGCTAATTCGGTGCCACATGGCGGAGATGCAAGTGCGATGCCTGAATATTGCGGGCATTGTGTTAATTTACCCGTATTGCGCTCTTGTTCTATAAATTCAACCATACATTTAAAAAAACTGTTGCAGTGGGCTTAATGGTAAATGCCGGAGCACTATGCACTTCAATTCATGTGCATGTTAGAGCAACTGAAGGTGGCAAAATTTTCGAAGCTCTTCAACACGACGTGCCTCGTAATCGTATAACCTTGTTAGTTTTGAGACTTCTCGAAGGAAGTGGCTGGTATCTTTGATGTATGATGGGAATAATTGTGGGATGTGCCTAATCAGAGAGTCAATGAAACTAGAGATTTTTTCAGTAGCAGTACCGTTGCTGGAAACTATGGGTCGGCCGGGATTGTTAATCTTGTGAATTTTGGGTAGTAATTTGAAACTCCCTGGAGACGATTTGCCAGGTGACATCATTTGAAGCATAGGGTAGGTTATCTTACCAATTTTACGTAATGATATTAGTGAGGCCTTAATAGTACTTTCATACTCCTCTATGTGTACAAAATTAAAGACGACCTTAACTGTGACTCAGCCAATGTGGTATACAAAATTCGCTGTGAGGTGTGCAAACAGGAATATATTGGACACACGGAAACCGCGTTCCGTTTGCGTTTCAACAACCACAGGGCGCACGTAAAGGGCCTTCCCAATTTGCCGTTCTCCAAACATATCAATCTTCCTGGTCACTATTTCGAACGCGTAAGTGCCATACTCCTACAATCCGGCTTCCAGAACACACGGGAGCGCGAACAGCGGGAGTCATACTTCATAAAGAAATTCACATCACTTACCCACGGAATCAACGAGAGCCCTGGGCGACTGACGTGCCTCCGCGACGTTTCGTGAAACACAGAAATTGAATTACTCAATTATGTAGTTATACATACGTGAAGTCGCACTCGTAAGTTGGTCAATATAGCGCGTGAAACTAAACGAATTCGATGCTACATGGACCAAACGGCGTGTGTTAGTATTATTAGACTTTATTTTCATTTCTGAGTACTTCTTTAGTATTATTTAATTTTTATTTTTATGTTTACGTTTTTGTTTGTTCGTCTTTTACAAGAATACCCATTCATTTATTTTCAGTACGACTGGTTGTACAGTTTTCTGCAAGAGAGGGCAAGTGGAGGTAGGGGGAGAGGGCACATTAGCTTTTCAACGTGGCCATTATTTTCCGAAAGCTGGAGCGGGTCGTATGCTTCTTGCGTGTGTGTGTGTGTGTGTGTGTGTGTGTGTGTGTGTGTGTGTGTGTGTGTGTGTGTGTGTGTGTGTGTGTGTGTGTGTGTGTGTGTGTGTGTGTGTGTGTGTGTGTGTGTGTGTGTGTGTGTGTGTGGTGTGTGTGTGTGTGTGTGTGTGTGTGTGTGTGTGTGTGTGTGTGTGTGTGGCCCGATGCCGCGGGCCAGCCGCCGAACCACGTGAAATTAAACTCGATCCATGTTGGGATGCGAGTAAGCGGCAACATGTTCCACATTTTTCCGTTTTTCTTGGTCGCCTCCGCTGGCGGCGTGTCTTCCTTATACCCAGTAACAATGCCAGAATTACCCGCTCGTTTTCGACGGCTCTCCGTCACTCCTTTCTAGTTCCTCTCCTTCTTCTGCTTCTTGTTGTCTGTTGCTACCTCGTTCACCCGTTTGTCTCGTTTTTTTAGGGTCTTCAAACTGTGAGGATGACCCTCTGCTACGGGAACTTGTACGATTTCACTTAGATCCTCCGAAGAAGGCTGGTCCACTCGCCGAAACTGTTAGGATTAAATAAATATTTTGTTGTTTTGTTTCCTATACTGCACTATCCTCGAAGTTTATAACTTTTATTACGGTAGCCGGAAGAAACTCTGATCATCTATTTCATCTGTTTATATATATATATAAATATATATATATATATATATATATATATATATATATATATATATATATATATATATATATATATATATATATATATATATATATATATATATATATATATATATATATATATATATATATATATATATATATATGTGACGCTACAAAATGGAGACACGTCGTGGTCCAGATGCCATGCGTTTATTCTAATGCACGCGCACTTCCTCTTCATCGGCTTTTCCTAGAATCACCTTGTGAACGCGTCACACTTCCACCTCCCCTCGAGAAAGTCTCAGTTCAGAAGGTTCAAAATAACGCCGCAGTTTGCTAACATGCACAATGTCAGAGTTTCTACGTAAGGGTAGCACGGAGCGGTTGATCTCATAGTTCACTGTTGAGACCTTGCGTAGAATCTTGTAGGGTCCGTCCATGACAGAACTCAGTTTGCCGTTGTTGGGATGCCATGGTGTCTCGTAAAGGACAAAGTCACCGACTTGGAACTCAATCGGAAGAAATTTTCTATCATAAATGACTTTGTTCTTATTATGGTAGGCGATAGAATTGGTAACTGCAGTTTTTCGCGCTGCTTCGACGGTTTCTTCTCGTTGTTCCAGTACAGTAGGATAAGATGGAATTCCATACATTAGGAAGGAAGGTGCGTAGCCGGTCACTTCGTGGGGTGTTCTGTTGTATTCGTCAATCACCTCCGGAAGCAGCTTAGTCCAAGACTTCTGTGGTTCGTCATTGATCTTACATTTAAGTCTCGTTACGATAGTCTGGTTTGTCCGCTCGTTCATGCCGTTGCATTGTGGATGATGAGATGAGGTGGATAGTTGGTGTATACGATTATGTTTTAAAAACTGCTTGAATTTTCCTGCGGTAAATCCTGTTCCACGGTCTGAAAGGAGCTTCCGTGGTTTTCCAGAAGGAAAAATTGTTTTAAAGCATGAAATGTAGGCGTCGCTGTTCTCACTTTTGTGAGCAAACGCCCATATGTAGCGAGTCGCATGATCAACAACCAAGTGTATAAACCTTCTTGACGAGTCATATCCAGAAAATCCTCCTATGGTGTCTATTGCAAAGAGGTCAAAGGGCTCTTCAGCTGGAGGCAGTGATTCAAGCGTCCCAAACTTTGTTGTTTTCGTCTTCTTGCATCTCTGGCATGTATCACAATGCCGAATGTAAGTGGGAACATCGGTTACCATATGCGGCCAATAATATTGCGGAGACAGGAGTGATAGCGTCTTCTTCACTCCGACATGCCCAAAATGTTGATGTGCACTCTTCAGAATGGTTGGGCGTAGTTCATGGGGCACGTATATTTTCCGTAGTCCTTTTCTTTTAACGATGATGATGTTATTTTCCAATGAGTGAGTTCCTTTTGGACGCTCATTGTTGCATCGCTGAAGGTCGTCGTGTGATAGAAGATTAACTATTGGGGCTCTGGAGAGCGCATCTGCTTCGACATTACTTGCGCCCTTTTGATGTTTGATGTTAACATCATACATTGACAGTTTCAAAGACCACCGGAAGAGACGACCTTGAGGATTTTTAACATTCTTCAGCCACTGGAGTGCAGAGTGATCTGTTACAACAGTGAATGACTTTCCATGAAGGTAGCAATGCCATTTATCAATGGCATCTACAATGGCAAGACATTCTCTATCTGTAATAGCATAG
This sequence comes from Rhipicephalus microplus, assembly GCF_043290135.1. Classification (NCBI taxonomy): domain Eukaryota; kingdom Metazoa; phylum Arthropoda; class Arachnida; order Ixodida; family Ixodidae; genus Rhipicephalus; species Rhipicephalus microplus. Next base: position 13,238,610 of record NW_027464589.1, read on the forward strand.
TTCACCTCGTGCTTAAGTAGTTTGCGGGAATAGTAAGCAACAGGATGTTCTTTGCCTTTGTCATCAGGTTGTTTCAGCACTGCACCGATGCCTTCGCCAGATGCGTCACTGTACACAGTACATGGTCTCGAAGGGTCGTATATGCGAAGCACCGGTTCTTCAGTTATCCGCTCCTTCAGTTCACGAAAGGCTTGCTCACATGCTTCTGTCCAGACCCACTTGCTGTCTTTGTGGAGTAGTTTTGTGAGTGGAAGAGCGATATCGCTGAAGTGGGGGATGTACTGATGGTAGGTGTTTACAGTGCCCAGAAAACGCTGGAGATCTTTTTCTCGTTTTGGTGTAGGAAATTTGAGTATGGCAGCCACATTACTTTGCTTAGGTGTCACTGTTCCTTGTGAAACTTTGTGGCCCAGGTATTCAATGCTGCAGCGTGCAAATTGGCACTTTTTTCATTTGAGTTTTACGTTCTCGGTTTTGAGAGCTTTCAATAGCGCCTCAAGGTGTCGTATATGATCATTAAATGTCTCTGAGTATACGACCACATCGTCAAAGTAATTAATAACATTGGTGAGCTGATGTTTCGCTATTATTGATTTCATGGCTCTTTCAAATGTAGCTGGAGCGTTCTTCAACCCAAACGGCATTACCAACCACTCAAAATGACCATCAGGTGTGACAAATGCAGTTTTCTGAACATCGTCAGGATGCATTTGCACATGCCAGTATCCCGACGTTACGTCCAACGTAGTGAAAAGCTCCGCCTTTCCTAAGTGGTCAAGAATATCATCTATACGTGGAATTGGTTGAAAGTCGGGTACCGTTATGGCATTGAGTTTCCGGTAGTCAATACATAGATGAGTGCGTCCTTCACCTTTCTTTTCTGCTAAAATGACAGGTGCGGCGTAGGGCAATAATGAAGGCCTCACAACACCTTGCTTGAGGAGAGCGTTAACCTGTTTGTTGATCTCCACTTTGTCTGCCTGTGAACATCGGTATGGTGCTCGACGAATAGGGACAGCATTGGTAAGTGCGATTCTATGTTTTTCAGTAGTGATGCACCCAATACCTGTCTAAGATTTTGAAAATATCTCGTCACACTTGCTTAAAAGAGAGTCGAGTGCCACAGACTCATGCTCTGATAAGTTTTCTGAAGTCAGGGTTCGCATCAGCGGGGCTTGGATGGTTTTCTTTTCATTGTGATGCGGAAGGTTCATATTCCCACGTGCTTGTGTCACTGACTTGCTTTCCAGATTAACAGAAAGATTGAAGTATGAAGCGCTGTCTAGGCCAAGAATTAATTGCGTTCTCATGCCTCGCAGCACATGTGCATAAACTTTCTTGATGACGTTCCCAATTTGTAACTGAATGTTTACGCGACCCAAAGTTCGAATGCTTGATGCAACTTGCTGGACCATGATGCTGGAGTCTCTCATCAACTGAAGCTTTAGCTGTTTGTACACATCCTCGCTGATACAAGTAATTGTTGCTCCTGTATCGATAATGGCATTTACTGGCTTTCCGTTGATAAGAGCAGTGAAGTGTATTAATGAAACTCTGGGTCACCCTCCTCGAATCCCCGTTCAGTATCAATAGCGGACACATTGCCGCGGCGCGGACATTTGTTGTGCCAGTGAAACTGTCGTGGGAAACCAGCAGCTGAGCAGTATCTACATTCGTTTTGCGGGGCACACGGTAGAAGAGTTATTGTCGGTTGCTGCGATCTGCTGAACAGACGTGGAGCTCTTGATGCGATACTAGCGTTACGAGTAAAGGAAACTCCTCTCACCCGTTTTAAAGATGTCTCGACCCGTTGAGCAGCGGTGAGCCACTCTAATGACGAGTTGAAAGACAGTCCGGTGAGCGCCAGTTCCACATCAGGAGGAACACCATCAGTCAGCCCAGAAATGATGTGGCACTCTTTCAGGTCAGCTAAGGAACCCAGTCGCTTTTTCTCGTCGTAGTAGTCCTTGATGGTCTGCTTTCCTTTCAGTCGGTAGTGAATCAAGAGACGGAAGGCATCTCCGTCAGTCGAAGCAAAGCGGGCTTGCATGTCACGCTTGATATCGCTCAAGTTGTCTCGCCGTTGCCGAAAATCTGTCAGGTACCACTTGAACGCTTCCTCTTCAATGTATTCGTTAAGTGAGTGACCCGATTGCGGTGAGTCCATGATGCCTCGGCTGCCCTCATGCCGAAAAGAAGAAGCCACTTGTCGATGGGGACGTCTTCTGGTGTTCTCTTGAACTTCTGTATGTTGAGCAGAGGCTTTGGCTTAGCCATGGCACGTTGATGAGGTCGATCCTGTCGACTTGTGTGACGCTACAAAATGGAGACACGTCGTGGTCCAGATGCCATGCGTTTATTCTAATGCACGCGCACTTCCTCTTCATCGGCTTTTCCTAGAATCACCTTGTGAACGCGTCATATATATATATATATATATATATATATATATATGTATATATATATATATATATATATTTATATATATATATATATATATATATATATATATTGTAGTGAAAAAGATGAGTGCTACTCAGAAAAGCAGTGGGTATGACTCAGTCGGTGAAGAAGACGACGTTTGGTTGGCTGGGTACTCAGACTGGTTCCGCCATTACCACTCGACGTGTCGTGACCGCTCTCCTGCTTTACAAAAGAGTGCGACTCTAAAACGCCTCATTATAATTGATGGAGAGTGCTGGGTAACGCCTAATTCTGGAATTGCGAAACCGTACGTTGCCTCCAGTTGCTACGATGTCCACGAACGACGATCAGCAGGCGGCCGCCTCGGCTCGAACTACTGCAGCTCCTGTCTGTCTCGGCTCCTTTCGGCAACGCGATCCGCCTACCTTCAGTGGAACCGATGACAAAGACGTGGAAGACTGGCTCGACGAATACGACCAGGTGAGCAAGCACAAAAAATGGACTATGCGCACAAGCTTACTGTCGTCCAATTTTATTTGACTGACGTAGCCAGTCTGTGGTACCGCAATCACGAGAGAGACCTCCCCACCTGGTCGGCTTTCCGAACGGCGTTCGCGGACTTGTTTGGCCGTCCAGCGCTTCGCAAACTACGGGCCGAACAGCGCTTGCGTACTGGGGCTCAGCAGAATGGTGAGAATTACACCAGTTATATCAAAGATGTGGTCGACCTTTGCCGGCATGTTAACTCGGCCATGACAGAAGCCGAGAAGATCAAACACATCTTGAAAAGCATGACTGACGACGCATTTCAGATGCTTGTCGCCAAAAGCCCGCAAACGGTAGCGGAAGTGATCCAACTTTGTCAGAGCTATGATGAGCTCTGGAAACAGCGTGACACAACTCGTCGTGCCAACGCGCCATGTGCAACAATCTCCGCTTTAACGTCGCCTGGCACTACTATAGACCGCAACACTTGGCTTCTCGAGATCAAGCAATTCGTACGAGAGGAGGTTGCACGCCAGTTGTCCCTCGTGTCTTATACCTCCGAAGGTGCCCCATCTACTTTAGCGCCATCAATACAGCGAGTAGTCCAGAAGCAAGTGTCCGAGGCGCTACCAGCATCTCACGCACCACCTGTGGCTGTTCCATTGACCTATGCCGAAGCACTGAACGGAACCCGACGTCCACTTGTCGCGAACGGCCACGCTTCTTTGTCACGAACGCCTACGTCCACGCGCCCCTTTTCGTACCGACTGAGCCTATGTACCAGGCTGCCCGTCCTTTCTCCCGACCACCACCTCCACGCATTCAGAACCCTTGGCGCACTCAAGACAACCACCCCATATGCTTCGCCTGTGGTATTGCGGGGCACGTGGCACGTTTTTGTCGACGGCGTGAGTTTTTCCTGCGTGATGACGTCAGGCCCATCAACTATGCTTTCCCACAACGACCAGAGCCTGCTGTATCTGGCGAGACTGCGACCATGGACACATTTTCACCTCGCCGGAACTTCAACAGACACCGGTCGCCTGCACCTCAACGCCGTTCCCTTTCCCCTATGCTACGTCGACCTCGCCCTGTTCCTGAGGAAAACTAGGAGCCGCAGTTCCGGGGGCAAGAACTGCGGATCTTTCGAACTCCACAAGATCTTGTTTTTCGCCATCCAAAGTCGTTGCTGTCTCCGCTGAAGGTATACCTGTTTTTGCATTGGTCGATACTGGCGCCGCAGTGTCTGTAATGACTGAAAAATTTGTCGTCGACTAAAAAAAAGTCACATGCCTCTTCACGACTTCGTTTTGAGCACTGCGAGCGAGCAACGAATTCGCCCTTTTGCTGCATGCACAGCACGTGTCGCTATTGCTGACGATATTTATGTCGTCGAGTTTGTAGTGCTCCCGCAGTGTTCCCATGACATTATATTAGGCTGGGACTTTCTCTGCTGTCATCATGCCATCATCGACTGTGCTCGCGCTGAAGTGGCATTCGCGCCGTTATGCGACGCTGCTTCACTAGACTCGTCCCTTCCACCTGCAAAAGTTTTCGTTGCCGCTGACACTTCAATACCCCCGTTCTCATCCGCCCTAGTTCCGCTTTCCTGTGACGTCTCTAGTGGCTCAACTGTTCTTTTTACGCCTTCTGAAACCGCTGTTCGCCGCAAGTGCTTCCTGATTCCTTTCGCCGTTTTGAACGTTCACGAGGCATCAAGTGCTATTTATGTTTCAAATCCGTTTCCCTCGCCTTCCAAGTTACTGTACGGAAAGTGCTTGGGCTTTGCCGATGAAATTGATCCCTCGAGTGCACGTGTAGTTCTTGACCACTCGACTACGCTACCTATTGACGCTGTTGATTGCTGCGCGTCATCCTCTTCCCCATCATTTACCGACGCAATTTCGCGCTGCATCGGCACCAACCTTACGGCCCAGCAGCGCACCGACAGCATTGCCCTCCTCGAGCGCTTCCGGGCCAGCTTCGACCACCAGCAACTGACTTTGGGCCGTGCTTCCACAGTATCTCACGAAATAGACACTGGCCTTCACGCTCCTTTACGTCAGCGTCCGTATCGGGTATCGGCATCTGAGCGTCGCATAATCGCGGAACAAGTTGACGACATGTTGAAGCGAGGTGTTATTGAGCCCTGTAACAGCCCGTGGGCATCCCCAGTTGTTCTAGTCAAGAAAAAGAATGGCTCAATAAGATTCTGCGTCGACTACCGCCGGTTGAATAAGATCACGCGCAAAGATGTTTACCCAATACTTCGCATAGACGATGCCCTTGACTGCTTACAAGGCGCGGAGTTCTTCTCGTCACTAGATCTGCGTTTAGGTTATTGGCAGGTTCCCATGGCTGAGACTGATCGCCCCAAGACGGCTTCTGTTACCCCTGATGGCTTATACAATTTCAACGTCATGCCATTCGGGCTCTGCAATGCGCCTGCAACTTTCGAGCGCATGATCGACAACATCATCCGTGGCCTGAAATGGCAGACATGTCTGTGTTATTTAGACGATGTCGTGATATTTTCAAGCGACTTTTCAACGCATCTTCAGCGGCTCGAGACAGTGCTTACTTGCCTCACTTCCGCCGGTCTACAGCTCAACTTGAAGAAGTGCTGCTTCGGCGCTCGAAAACTCCTAATTTTGGGCCATGTTGTATCTAGAGATGGCATTCTTCCGGACCCGACGAAACTCCGTGCCGTTGCCGAATTTCCTAAACCGAAGACCTTAAAAGAACTTCGCAGCTTCCTCGGTTTATGTTCATATTTGCGTCGTTTTATTCGCAACTTCACCTCCATCATATCGCCCTTGACTGACCTTCTTGGCGGCAACAATGACCTTTCTAGTTGGTCGTCAGCTTGTGATGATGCATTTGCCACACTCCGCCACCTTCTTACGTCACCTCCTATACTGCGACATTTTGATCCTCTTGCCCCAACGAAAATACACACGTATGCTAGCGGAGTTGGCCTCGGTGCTGTGCTCGCCCAGCGTAAACCTGGATTTGATGAGTACGTCATCTCTTACGCCAGCCGTGCACTCAAAAAAGCAGAAGCCAACTATTCAGTCACCGAAAAAGAATGTCTAGCCATCATATGGGCCATAGGCAAGTTTCGACCCTATCTTTACGGGCGCCCATTCAGCGTGGTTACAGATCATCACGCATTAAGTTGGCTGTCCTCGTTAAAAGATCCCACCAGCCGGCTCGCCCGTTGGGCGCTTCGGCTACAAGAGTACGACATTCACGTCGTTTACCGATCTGGCCGAAAACATTCCGACGCAGACGCTTTGTCCCGATCACCTCTACGATGTAGTGACAAGTCGCCGTCTTCGCCTGCCCCCGACGTATCTGCACTTAGTGTCAGCGACATGCTGCAGGAGCAATGAAAAGATCCTTGGATCACTTCACTTATCAACTTGTTGAGACGAGCTGCCTTGCAAAATATCCCTAGAGGTATGCGCCGTCAAATACAGCACTTCATTATCAGAGATGGTTTGTTATACAGACAGAATTATCTCTCCGAAGGACGCCAATGGCTCCTAGTCATTCCCAGTCGTCTCCGCTCAGACATATGCGCCTCCTTTCACGCCGACCCACAATGCGCCCATGCTGGAGTGTTAAAAACCTACACCCGCCTGTGCCACCGCTAGTACTGGCGTGGAATGTATCGCTTCGTTAGTCGCTACGTACGTTCCTGTCTCGCTTGCCAACGCCGGAAGAATCCTACTCCAAGTTCTCCAGCTCCACTACAACCCTTACCTTGTCCTGCCCGTCCGTTTGACCGTGTTGGTATTGACCTGTATGGACCTCTTCCGATTACACCGGCTGGAAATCGCTGGGTAATCGTCGCTATCGATCACTTTACGTGCTATGCAGAAACTTCACCACTCTCTTATGCATCAGCCAGTGACGTCGGTCGTTTCATACTAAATCAGGTCATTTCACGTCACGGTGCACCACGTGAACTCCAGAGTGACCGAGGGCGTGTGTTTTTGTCGGACGCCGTCGAATCGCTTCTCAAGGAATGCCAAGTCATTCATCGCACCACCACGGCATATCATTCTCAAATTGATGGCATTACAGAACGATTCAACCGTACATCAGGAGATAAGCTGTCAATGTACGTCGCAACCGATCCCACCAACTGGGACAGTATTCTCCCTTTTGTAACATACGCGCATAATACTGCTGTCCAGACAACCACTGGTTTCTCTCCATAGTTCCTCCTTTATGATAGCGGGCCTTCTTGCACGCTAGACACCATCCTTCCTTACCACCCGGATGTTGCTGGGTCGACGACGATGTCACAAGCTGCTAAATACGCGGAAGAGTGTCGTCTGCTTGCCCGCTCCTTCACAAGTGCTGAACAGCAACGACAGAAACACCACCGCGATAGCCCGACGCCTCCGGCTTCTTATGCATCAGATGACCTTGTCTGGCTTCGCATCCCTTCAACCAGCCCTGGTCTCTCAACAAAACTGACGTACAAGTATGACGGCCCTTACCGTGTGGTTAAGCAAACTTCACCCGTCAATTACATCGTCGAGCCTCTAGAGCAGCCCCATGATCAACGACGCCGTGGACGTGAGACCGTCCACACAGACCGCCTAAAACCGTATTATGATCCCTCTATTGTCTCCTGCGCATGAGTAGCCAGAATGGTTTTTTTCCGGAGGGGAGGAAAATGTAGTGAAGAAGATGAGTGCTACTCAGAAAGGCAGGGGGTATGACTCAGTCGGTGAAGAAGACGACGTTTGGTTGGCTGGGTACTCAGACTGGTTCCACCATTATCACTTGACGTGTCGTGACCGCTCTCCAGTTTTCTAAAAGAGTGCCACTCTAAAACGCCTCCTTATAATATATATATATATATATGTATATATATATATATATATATATATATATATATATATATATATATATATATATATATATATATATATATATATATATATATATATATACGTGTGCGTGTTAGTGTGTGTGTATGTATCTTTATATATATTTTTGATCCAGGCACTCATATAGTCTTTTACATAGTCTCATATAGCTCATACAGTCGCTTTTATATGGTCTTGATCTAGGCGCTCGGCCTCCTGCTTTCTTTCGACTGCTTCGCGGACATAATTTTGACGCCCCAGCAGACTGAGTCGTCGCTGATTGCCCTGTTATGTGCCGAGTGTTTCAATTCACCGATCTACGAACTAGGCAACGGCGCCTTTCACGGACTGATGGACCGACTGGACTACGCCCCCTTCAGAGGCGTATCAGCCACCGCAACGCTATCGACATCGTACACATATAAACAGCGCTCCGTGTCTGGCAACGTCATTGGGCATGGCGGCATCGCAGTGAACATGTCCAACTATCTTTTCGTCTTGATCCAGGTGAGAAAACGTTTTGGCAAATGTTACAAAAGTAACGAAATATGTCTTGTGGTGCTGCCATGCCCAGACCAAGTGTATGCAACTTTGTGCCAATGTATATTATCCTTGAAGTACTTATTGATTATTTTGGGGGATGCAGAAAGTAACCCGGGCCCTGGGAATCAGGAAGTGTTGACAAAATTCCGAAAGTTGGCTGCTGACATAAGTGCTTTAAAAATGACAACAAGGCCGTAAATGAATCTTTGAAAGCCATTCATGTAAAATTAGATACTTTGGCCAACCTTGAGGGCAGAATGGCTGGTATTGAGGATAAAATAGCGACGTTTGAGAATACCATTACCAGCCGTCAACTCAAGGTTGATGACCTCGAAAATAGAAGCAGACGATGCAACCTAATCATTTAGGGCATTCCGGAAGAAGAAAACGAGAAAGCTAATGACCTAGAACTACAAATCTCAGAAAAACAGATTAAAACTACTTTAGGTGTCACGATCTCGGGAATTGAGAGAATGCACCGACTAGGCACTAAAACAGAAAACCAAACACGACCTGTAATCATCAAGTTGGAACGCTTCAACGATAAGGCAAAAATAATCGATAACTGCTACAAGACACACTGGAATTTAAAATTCCACTGTGTCTGTAGGCGAAGATTTTTCACTCCGTGTGCGTAACATCTGAAAAAACTTTGGGACAGCACCAAGAGGAACCGAGATAAGGGTGAAAAAGTCGCACTTGTGTACGACAAGATAAACGGTCAACTGTATGTCTGGGACGAACACAAAGAAGCAAGGGCTCTCGTAGGAAAGAAATCTGTTGTCCGGAAGGCAAAAAACTGAGTAAAAATAAAACGCCCCTCAGCCTAGTGATAGTGAACCTAAATGCCAGAAGTGTTGTTAACAAAAGTACCAAACTTGAAGCATTCATACTAGAACATCAGCCCGATATTGTGACAATAACAGAAACATGGCTTCCTTCTAAAATTTAAAGCAACAATATATTCCCTCCGCCTTATACTGTCATACGTAAACAGAGGTGCTCACGAGGGGGTGGTATAGCAATTTTAATAAATGAAAATATTTACGTCACACCTATGCCTGAAGTTGTTGAGGCTGAAGTACTTTGGTGTAAATTACCGACAGATAAATACTTCCTCCATTTAGGCACGATGTACTGGCCACCAAATGCTTCGCGTGATATACTAGCATGTACATATACTAGCAAATGATATGGAAGCTCATTTCACGCAGTCTACAAAGATAATCCTTACGGGGGATTTCAACTTCGCTGGTATAACATGGGATTCCCTTGATGATACTGCCGACACTAATAATCCAGATGAGCTGCTTGATCTTTGTTTTAACTTTAGCCTTAGACAGCTTATTCGGGTACCAACACGGGTTACAACAAAAAACAGAAATATACTTGACTTGATATTTGTGAGCGATAGCATTGCGAAAAACAGAATTTCGTGGGAAGTTGTCAGTGGCATATCGGACCACAAAGCGACTTAATGCTCCTTGTTGTTGGGCACACCACTGCGTAAGCATAAAGGGAGTACACGAATTTTCGACTGGGTGAATGCCGACGACGTGAGCCTCATTGACTACCTAGATGAATCCTACTCCACCTTTAGCTCGTTCTCGCAGGATAATACAGTTTCAGTAGATGAATTATGGACAGCCTTTGAAAGAATCGTTCAGCACTGCTTATCAAAATATGTTCCCACAAAGATCAAAACAGTCCGCAACAGAAACCCTTGAATAACAAAAAAAATATACAACTAAAACGAAAGCTTGCCACATTAAAGAAAATGAGAAATAATCTATTGTTACCAGGCTGCGCGGCTGAAATAAGTGAGCATTCTCGTGCACTAAAATCTGCTGTATAAATGGCAAAATATGAATATATGAATGAAACGTTAAGTAAATTTATCAAAGAATTCCCTTCTAAGTTTTGGCGATACCTTAATTCGAAGCCACATCACATCAGTAGCCCCTCCCCGGCTGAAGCTAATGAAAAGGCTACACAGTTTAATGACTACTTTGTTTCAGTATATACACGTGACAACGGTAAGAACACCGACATCAGTTATCTTCCATGTAACACTGCCAAACTAGATGACTTATACCTAACTGAATCGGGCATTTTTTGCCTATTACTCGAAATAGACACTAAAAAATGCTGTGGCCCCGACAACATACCAAATGCATTTCTGAAACGCTACGCAGAATGAATGTCAAAGTTCTTACTGATCATATATAACAATACATTAAAAACTTGTGTAATCTCGGAGAAATGAAAAATAGCCAAGGTTATTCCTATTCACAAATACGGTCACCTTACAAACACATCAAACTACCGACCAATCTCGCTTACTTGTACGGCCGGAAAAATTCTTGAACATATAATCCTGAAACACATTGTATCATTCGTAGAAAAAAACAACTTAATTGTCACGAATCAACATGGCCTTCGGAAAGGACTGTCCACAACTACTCAACTAGTTGAAACAATCCGCGACCTAGCACTTACAATGGACAAATGTGGCCAAACGGATATAATTTTTTTAGATGTATCCAAAGCATTTGACCGCATTTCCCATCCTTAGTTGCTTCAGAAACTTACGCATTACCTCGGAGATAACATCACCAAGTGGATAAAAAGTTGTCTTACAGGCAGACACGAGTATGTTGACTACAAAGAGCACTCTTCGGATTACGACTATGTGCTGTCTGGTGTTCCACAAGGTGCAGTTGTAGCTACTATGCTTTTTCTTCTTTTTAATAATGATTTGCACATCAGTTGTAATGCAAAAGTGAGAATGTCTAGCTACTATGCTTTTTCTTCTTTTTAATAATGATTTGCACATCAGTTGTAACGCAACAGTGAGAATGTTTGCAGATGACTGCATAGTCTATAAGCAAATCGCTTGCCACGAAAATCAGATGATTCTAAACAGAGCCCTTGAACATATAGCACAGTGGTGTCAGACTGGCAGATGATGCCTAACGCAGATGAAACAGTTTGTATGACAGTGACAAATAAAAGAACGCCCATGAACTTCCACTATTATTTAGAAGGACAGATGTTAAGGAAAGTAGAAGAATATAAATATTTAGGCGTCATAATTTCGTAAGATCTCAAATGGGACAAGCAAATAACATACGTTGTTAACAAAGCGTTGACCGTTTTGCACTCATTGAAACGTTCGCTTAGATGTGCATCCATAGATACTAAACGCTAAGCATACTTGTCACTCATTTGTTCAACACTGGAATATGCAGTAATACGTTGGTATTCCTTCCGTAAACATTACATAGCAAAGTTGGAGGGTGTACAAAGAAAGGCACTTAGGTTTATCTGTAGTAAGTATCGCCGTCACGACTCTCCGACTGAACTAATAAAGCAAGCCGCATTACCCACTATACAAGATCGAGCCAGACTACTTCACCTTAAATTTCTTTCCTTCTTCTTAATGGCAGCATGAAAATCAATGCGAACAACCATTTACTACACTCGGATACAACTTGTTCCCGAACTAAACATACCAAGCACTTAGCTGAATACAAGTTTCAGAACGAAATCTTCAGGTATTTTTTTCCCACAAACAATTCGAGGTTGGAATAGCCTAGCAAAAGATGCCATCAAGTGTACATCACTCGAAGCTTTTATCTCCAAGATATCAGGCAATGCTTTTTAGTTATCATCTCCAAGCAAGATTTCTGCGTTACGCAATATTAATATGTTTAACTTCTCGGTATCTTTTTCACTACCGGAAAATTGCGCTACTCAAGAATTATGCTGTACTTGTCGGGCCTTACACTGAGTGTGTTAGATGTCATATTTTATTGTTTGTCATTTTTCTAGCGATTGTATAACTTGTTGCCTAGTGCATACGTACTGTCTACTCGAACCTAACTTAAGTTAGTGCCAACTTAAACTGTGTTCTTTTCAACATGTATCTCTATTCTAATATGCTGTTTACTACTGCTATCATTTAGTAGCCCTTGTATAGTTAATGAAGAGAACATATGCACTGTCTGATTCAACCTTACCTACGTACACGCCTACTTGAAGATACCCCCTTTCCGGTAACAGCCTCAGATGTGAGGCTAGCAGTATCTCCAAATGAATATTATTACAGAAAATGAACCAGATGCTATGACCATATAGTACATTAGAAGGTTCCCGAACAAAAGTTTTTTAGAATTGGTGAAATTTTAAAGTTTTCCTTATCTCGTCGTCGTAACCCCCTCTTCCCCCAAGAACTATATTACCAGGGAAAAAATACTGCGCTGTGTTTTAAACAAGAAGCTTTAATTTAAAAGGCAATAAAGATCTTTCACGTGCCATCGTTCGCACCTTACGAGATAACGTGCTTAAAACAGATGAATTGTGGGCATCACAAAGCATATTTTGTATGTAGGTAGCTCCCAGTATTTTCGCTCTACTTACTATTTTGATTCTTTCAAGTGCATAAAGAAGTATGATTTGTCTTCAACTAACCTGTTTTAGATTTTGGTCTTAAAACCACTGCGTTTTTTTTTGCCTTTTGTATCAACTCGAGGCAGGCTTACTGCTGACTGTGTTTGGAGAGGAGCGTTAACTTCATTCTGAAGGTTACCAAGTTCAGGGGATGTCAACCTGTAAAAGAAATACACCGAGAACACTGCCTAGAGGAACGCCTTCATGTTTCAAATATGAGCTGCAATATTCAACTTGTACGTAGGTTGCTGCGCGCCGCAAGATCGCAAGACCTAGAAACCTGGATCGTAAGATCAGGCAACTTCGATATATTTATTTCAGATAGATTCAGCAATGTATTGTGTATCTTGAGCAGGAATTGCAAGATATTGCTTCATGTACGCTACCGTGCAAAACAATGAACGTCTAAGTTCTGCTTTTAAATTTGATACTGCTTGTAGTAAGCCACCAGGAAAACAAAAGTAAACTATGGCGACATTTTCATCTTTTTGCCCGTGTGCTCCGGTGAGCAGAGGTTAAGGAACACGCACCCCATTGCTAGAGAAGGGTCAGGTGATGGCCTTCACCCGTGTCGACGAAAACGACAGCGTGAACGTCTTCGCACAGTCGACCTTTTTTTTCTCTATTTTTATTTTCTTGGTTTGTTAGATCTTTTTTTCTTAGCGACGGCACCATACTTCGTATTCCTTGGCATGCGGCTTCTTTCTTCATACCGTGTCGCTAGCGAAATTTGCCAGGCATGGTACTTCGTGTCTGTTTCAAGAATGCAACAATGCGGTTGTTTGCGCCTTACTGCTTTCACGTATCAGCGATTTCAGAGATACTGAGGAAGTAAGATTGAATTACATGCAATGAGATTTAGGTATGTTCAAATGAGATTTTCAGTACCACGCACCACACCATCGGTACCGCTGCTAGAAGCAATTGAACAAGCACTCAGGTAATAAAAGATATTCTGGCGTGCTGTATCTTTGTTCTTTCTGCTAGTTATTCTGGAAGTTTTTTATTAAACGATAATTTGAGTGTTAGCATAAGCACTCGCTATGCTGTTCTCCGTTTGTGTCACACACATTTCCAGAGCATCTGCGAAGTTTTCGCTCGTGTGTTTCTTCAATATAATGTCTCTTGTAGCCTGCTCCTAAATTACTTGATTACTTCCTCTTTATTTCTTATCTGTTTGCGTAATTCCAACTGTTTACGTATCTACACCTAATGCAAGTTTACATCAAGCAGATGTCGAGCATATTGCTTAATTAATCTGAGCTTGTCTAGGGTATAGCGTAAGTAAACTCTGCTATAAATTTTGTAAATTGTTAAATTTAGTTACAAAATAACAGATAAATTATCAGCGAAAATCCTAAGTATGTTTACAAAGAAATCTGAGGCACTGCGTTTTTCTTATCAGCCTTCGCACAATTCCTTTTCTGCCGCTTACTCTAGGCACTCAGTATTCTGTTATCCGACTGGAACGCCAAAGCTGACGATGATCTATCGTCGTAACTTTAGTGAATGCCACTTAGCATTGTTGTGTTTCACCGGGTGTTTACGTAAATGGCACCAACTATTTACAAAGAAGTGGTGAACCTCAACTCAACAAAATCAACAACGTGTTTCACTGTGATGCGGCTCTCGTTCGAGTATTTTTGTTTGTTCTTTAATTTGTTAACTAAGTAGGATAGATCGTGCATCATTTCTGGTATTTTGTTAGGGCCAAGTGCATTTTGCTGTGTTGTAGAGCACATTACAAAACAACTAATCTCACTTTTCGCGGAAACGTAGGTGCTGTGTGCGACTTTTTCGTGCATTTAAAAAAAGCCGGCAGCATACAACTCTATTATTGACATTGTGCACTACCGTACTGCAGCGCATTCATCGGAACAACTGGCGCGAGAACCGTGGCGAAATGAGTGGCCGCAGCTGCAGACATTTGCGGCACAGTGCGTCCACAGATTTTACCACCGTGCACGGCAAGCCAAAGTCATCGTTCCTAAGCAGTGAGAGGTTCGCAGTACATGCGCCAGTTGTTTCGCTCCAACAACGTTTAGAGTTCTTTAGAGCATGGACGCTGACTAGTGGTTTAATTTCACATTTGTAGGTCATTCCTACATTCACCACGCACCTTGTGCGCCATCAAAAAAAAAGAAACTAGGAATTGTTCAATAATAATGGTCCGCAGTCTTGGTCAGAAACTTTGGTATTGGCAAGTTAAAAGAGCTCTGAACAACATTCAGATTACCGTCGTCGTTTAACGAGATGTAAAGAAAGCTTTCGATTCTCTCAGCCGCAACAATATGTCAAGTAATATTCATGACTTCAGTGGCAAAACTATTCAACATCTCAAAATCTACCTATCCGACCAACAGCAACGAGTAGTGATGAAGGGTGTCGTGTCCTCCACTGAATCAATAGTCTCTGCAGTACCACAAGGCTATGTTATTGGAACTACTGTTTTTCTTTCTTGGGGACCTTCGACGAAAACATTTTGATCGGTCTGTCTGCCCGTCCGTACATTTGTCTGTTTGTCCGTTCTTAACAATACCTAAAACGGCCGACCCCATCCGCAGCGCCCACCAATATTGCTCAAGGTTCAGCGTTCCTACTTGTGTGATTGTACAATAAAAAGCAATCGTTGTGCATATCTGAGGTACCATAACAACACGTCGACGTTCTGTATGTGTGCCTTTATACTAGAGCAGGCACACACAAGTAATTCTAAGGACAGTAGCGTTAAACACGCTGCGCTGACAGTGCAACGCGATGCTCAAAAAGGCAAGTGTTACCAACGCTTCGCTAAAAGAACACGGTGGTGGCCCCTGTCCATAGCTTTGCGTTCTACACAAGCACGCCCGCCTTCTTTTGTTTTCAAAGGTACTTACCAGATGGCGCTCGTGTCTCACGTGCCTCAATGCGCACGTTCGCCTCCGCTGCACGCTCGAGGCACTCTAACACAGAGCCTCCAGAAAACCATTCACCGATTTCCTTGCGCAGAACATCAAATAAATGTTTTGTTTACTCTCTCCGCACGCAAGACTATCGTCTTTAGATGACGTTTGCAGTATATTTTTTTTCAATCAATCAATCAAACTTTATTTCAGGAATGCATACATTTACATGAATAAAATTCTACAGTACAGAGGAGGTCCCGAAGTTAGAAAACTGTCTGGGGGCCTCCGTTAGAGAATAAGTCAAGTGCGATAACAATGCAGCAAGCAGTGAAAAACACTTTGTACGAATTAAACAAAGAATGGTTGAAATTTCTTAACAACAAGGCAAGAAAAGTTCTGTGTAATAGCAAGGGGTATAGTGAGTAAAAGAAATACTAAAATTAGGAGTAAGGCACGACGGAAGAGTTTAGAAAACACGTTTTGTGATTAGGTACTCTTTAAACATTCCGCGAAACGAATAGAATGTGGGACATAACTTTATTTCAAGTGGTATGTTGTTCCATACGGATACACCTGTAAATTTAAGAGTTAGTTTTCCATAATTGCTACGCAATTTAGGGAGAAGAAAATTGTGACAGGCTGAAAACCTGGTGTTATTAGTATTAACAAGATTTTGTGTGGATAGGCCTGAAACACATAGACCATGATAAATGAGGCGGTACATCAATATAGCTAACTTTAGAGTGAATAAAAGATTAATTGGAAGCACGGAAAAATAAATAAAGAGTGGCGTAGAAGGCGATTGAAATGGAGCGAAGGCGATCAGACGTAGAGCCCGTTTCTGAAGATGTAGAAGGGGCTCCAGGTGACTGGTATATGTATTACCCCATGATGAAATTCAATAGGAAAGATGGCTATGAATATATGCATAGTATAATAATAAAATAATGCGTGACTAAAAATAAGGGCGGGCTTTAATGAGAACATGAATGCCAAAAGAAGCTTTTTTTTAATATGGAGAGTACATGATAGTTATATTTCAAATGCTTGTCTAGCATTACGCCTAAGAACTTCACATGATCCGATACAGAAATAATATGGTTGTTAAGAGATACGGAAACTGGTGAGGGAAATGTGTTCTGTGCGGATGAAAACACCACAAATGTAGTTTTAGAGGGATTCATATAAAGATGATTGTTAACACACCATTGATAAATTTTACAGAGATCGGAGTTTAAGGCACTTTCAAGTTCAGCAGTTGTTTTCTGGGATGTAAAAATAGTAGTGTCGTCGGCGTAAAGAAGACAGTTAGTATGGTTAAGGGAACTAGGTAGGTCGTTAATAAAAAGTAGGAATAGAAGAGGGCCTAAGATTGAACCTTGAGGGACGCCCATGGTAACTGGCTTAGCAGATGACGCAATGTTATTGACATAAACTACCTGTGAGCGATTTGTTAAGTAATTGCGAATGAACTGCAAAGCGGGACCCACAATTCCGAAAGACTCAAGTGTACACAGAAAGATCCGGTGGTTAATTGTGTCGAAAGCCTTCGTTAGGTCAATAAAAACTGCCCCAGTAAGTAATCCATCGTCTATGGCTTGTTTAATTTGGTCAGTAAAGCTGAGCAAGGCAAGCTCTGTCGAGTAGTCAGGTCGAAAACCAAATTGCTGGGGAGAGAGTAGGTTATATTTAAGCAGATAGCACATCAAACGCAAGTAAAAAAGCTTTTCGATTACTTTGCTAAAGAAAGGAAGTACACAAATCGGACGGTAATTATTAGTTGACAAACGATCGCCCTTTTTGAAAACAGGTGTTATCTTTCCTACCTTTAAAGCATCAGGAAATGCACCTGCTTTGAACAATTTGTTTTTATTTCAGCTAAAATAGGAGACAGTTCACGTGCCACGAGCTTTATCTTAGACAGGTGAATGGAATCTAAGCCTAGCTCTTTGTTTTTAAGAGATGACATGATTTGAAAGACTTCGTCTGCAGATGTAGGACGTAAGTAAAAAGACTGAGGTGAACGAGATAGAATGTGAAAATGAAGGTCAACCAGTGAATCGGGGGAATTTGATGCAAAATTAGTGATATCGAGTGGCTCGGTAAGGGAACGCCCATCAACCGTTATTTTTGATATGCATGTGGTCTCGCTGCTGTTCAAGAATTTTTTTATTAACTGCCAGTTTTTCCTGGTATCATTACCGTTCTTATCTCTTTGTTTTTCATAATGCTCGTGTTTGGCCCTCTTGAGCAGCATTGAAAGTAGATTTGAATATCTTTTTAAGCGCGTTTTTAGAGAGCTGTTTGAAGGCTGAGATTTTAATTTTTTTCGCATGTTTTCCTTTTTAGATGTGGAATGCAAGAGACCAGGAGTTATCCATGGGTTTCTAGGCGTGCGAAACCAATGTATGACGGTACTTGTGGTTGTGCATTCTGCAATGAATGCGCTTATTTTTGCCGAAAATTCATTAAACGCTTCCTCGCCACATTCTTTTTGTGCAACAAAGTCCCAGTCAGCATTACGCACTATTTCAACAAATTCCGCTGAGTTGAATACTGTCTTGGTATTATGCTTATTTTTTATGGGAATACAGGCATCAAGACAGAAAAATACAGGATAGTGGTCGGTGAATAAATAGTCAATAACCCCGGACTTCGAATCAGCAAAGATATTCGACAGTACATGGTCGTTTAATATATTAGACCCATTCATATCACATCTAGTCGGGGAGCGAATCAGAGATTGTAGGCCAAAACTAAGAAAACAGCGAACATAATCCAAGCAAACTGGAGTGTTAGTATCAAGGATATTTATGCTTACGTCATCGCAAATAATAATGTTTTTGTTTTCCAGGGTTAGAGTAGCAAGGATTCCTTCAAGCTGCCCGCAAAACTCGGAATTCGAGGATGAGGGATAACGGTAGATGGATGCAATGACTGTATGACGATTGTTCAATGGCAGAGCAGAAGATTCAACTTCAAGCCAAACAGACTCACAATTAATGTTGTCAAAAAACTGATCCTGGCGGCGTTTGTATGGTATTGATGAAGTTATTAGGACTGCAGATTTGCCACCACAATTTGTGACACGGTGACAATATTCGGATTCATAGCCTGGCAAAGCATATAGATGCCCTTCGTCTGCCGACAGCCACGTTTTTGATAGGCAGATTACGGAAAATGAGTGTTCGACAATGAAAAGGAAGGCTACAAGGTCGTCATAATGCCCTCGAAGGCTACGAGTGTTAAAATGCACGAGCGAGAATGCGGGTGTTTGCTCAAGAAGATGTTTTGCTTCAGCGCAAAAGAGCATATTACAAGCCATAATGAAACCAAAAGTGTTCCTTAATAAGTCGGCAGGCCTACGATATGATTGTTAGTTCATCCGTGTCAGCGATGCGGTGCACTTTACTGTTATCGGTTTTCCTAGCCTTGATAATACCGTTGTCTGTCCAGAGGTACTTCCAGTTTTTTTCTTTCTTTATTGTCAGAGCCTGCGCGAACAGTCGTTTTTTTGCCATGCCGATCTTGCACAATTTTTTATTGTATTTGAACGATTCCCTCTCCTTTCTTTTTTGAACTGCGCAATGCCCACCTGCACGACTTCAAAGTGTTTCTCCGAGTGGGTTGGCAAAACAAGCTCGTTAGGACGAGGCTGGTATTTGGCTTTTTATAACTGGCACAGCTGGCAAGACTTGATGTATGCTTCAATGCCTTTTTTCATATTTTTTTCCATTTGAAGCGTCTGAAAATTTTGTTAAAGGTGTGCCAAAGAACATTATCGCCACCTGATTCCGGACTGTCGTGGTACAAGTAAAGAACTTTCGAAACCAGTGTCTCTGGAAGAGTGAACTTAACATTCTTGAACCGAAGATTTTTTTAGGCTTTCCACAATCTTGTTAAATATGCGGTTTCATGTGGAACCTCGATTGTAATCGGAACAAGGCATCGGCGTCTGTAAGATGGAAGACATCAAAGTCGCACTGCTCAAGTTTATTGACTCATCGGACCGATTCCCCTCTACGCTTGGACATTTTTGAAAGGTACGTTTGTGCTTGATGGTCTGTGTACAATGCAAACTTTCCTTTGTCGATTTATGCTCGAAAGTAGCGGACTGCTATCACAATGGAAAGAGCCTCCTTTTTAGTTGTTGAATAATTCTGCTGAGTTCAGTTGAAGGTGTAGGAGCAGTATCCTTTAACTCTCAGCTGCTGGGCTGGTGGTGAACAGACTTTTACTAAGGGGTTCTAAGGGAGAAAGGAAGAAAAAAGTGAGCCCCGTAACTGTCTGCTTCAGCAAGTGACACCTAAACTGTAGCTCACAAGGGATGGGGGTGAGGAGGGATTAAAAGGGTAGGAATGAAGGTGTAGAGAGAGAGAGAGAGGCGCGAGGTGATAAGCCAGAGAGAGCGACGACATATCGAGAGGATAGGAGAAATAGGAAAGATGGGAACACGGTCAGAGGAGACCGAGGACAGGGCACCGCTTGCGAGAGCTCTTGTCAACATCAGGAGGTGGCATAGAGCAAGTCCAGTCGGTCACAGCTACACTGTCGTCGGAGGTCAGCGTCAGGAGATGACGTAGAGCGAGCCCGGTCGGCCAGAGCTACGCTGACGTCGTAGATTGGGAGGGCACAACCGGTCGGCACGGAATCCAGCGAGCGAGATTTCTGTACATAACAGTCCCCATACCATAATTTAAAGCGGCCGTGTTTATCTAAAAAGGTAAACTGTAGCCTGGTAGGGTAAGCAGAGGGTCTGATGAAATAAGTTGTACAAGTTGCTGGTAAGCTATTTCGCATTCCTTGGTTCAAACAAAGGGCCCTTCTATTTTTGTAAGCTCAATCAAGCACTTTATTATCTTGGAGAAGTCTGAAAAAAACCCTGAATTGGCCCGTGTGTCCTAGAAAAACTGTGATTGTGTGAATATCTTTCGGCTTCGTAAGCGTTGTGATCCTTTGGATGGACTCCTTTTTAATACTCTGGTAGTTCCTTCGAACTCTTTTTCAAGGAGAACGACTTTTCACTACAACAATTCACTTTTATTCTCATTGAACTTCAGGTCCCCATCCCCAAGGGCTTCTACCACTTTTCCAAGGTGATCAGAGTGCTCCTCTACGGACCATGAGTTGACGAGAATGTCTTTTATTCAAAACGTTGCAGAAAGTTTCCAAGTGGGGCTTCAAAACACTGTTCATCATCTTCTGAAGCCAGGCTGGTGAATTTTTCCAGCCAAATGGAAGACTGTTATCTTCATACACATCAAACGGTGTTAAGAACATGGACAACCTCTTCGTTACTTCCTGCAGGGGCACTTGCCGAAATCATTTGAAAACGTCTAGACGAGAAAATACTTTGCAGCCTCTGGTATCATTATTGATTCCGTCAATAGGCGGCATCGGAAAAGGGTAAAGGCAAGTTTGTATATCTGTCAGTAATTTGTGCAGAGACAAAATATTCTGTCCGCTATAGGTGCAATGGTTATAGGCGAAGAAAAAGGAGACGTAGAAGGCCGTTTGACGCCGGCATCAAGCATTTTATGTAGCTCTGTCTTCAGCCAAAGCTTATTTCTTCTCGACTTGTTATAGGCCTTCTGCTTCACCGCTGTGGTGTATCAATGCTCAACTGGTATTTTGCACTTTAAGGTCGCTTTCGGGTAAACGCCTATGCAAAGCAATTCAGGGTACACGCGAACGATATATGCGTCACTGGGCGTATGGGGATAATCGCCATGGTATGTGAAGGTGACCAGCTCAAGTTCATCTTGCGTGGTGATTTCTCCATCCAAATAGGGATTGACAGGAAGTTCTTGCATAATGTGGACGTGATAGGAGAAGCTCATATTTCACCTCGTCAAGGACTGCTCTTACCACGGTGCTGTTGCCTTTACACGAAATAAGGATCTCTACCCATTCATCATGACCTTGTTTCTTTCCGTCATTTCGGTTTGCGATGACAAAACAATGCTTCCTAACATTAAACTTTGGAATCACGCTCATGGTGATTGCAGTAGTAGATGCTCCACTGTCAACGAGAGCGTTCACGTTCTTTTCATTAACTTGCGTAGACACTTCACAAGCTTGACATGGTTAGTCAGAAAAATTATTTGTTGTAATAAAGTCAGGATATTGTCCGACATTCCTTTGATAATTACATTATTCTTTTTATGTGTCATGTTGTATTTCGAAGATGAATCTGGTTTGCTTAGCGTATTTTGCCATCCAGAAGCTGGAAGACTTTTAGACGTGCTGACTGCTGTCACCACAGAATGTGGCTGTCGAACCGACAGCTTCATGACCTGTAGTTTCTTCTCAGGCGTTTCAGGTCTTCCAAGATGAATATGTGGCTCCATGAATTCAGAAAGCCCAAATATTATCAGACGCACAAGAGATGAGTCAGAGACAGCAGCATCTCCGGCACGCAATGGCCTTCATCTCGGAAAAAAGTAGTCCATCCCGAACTAGAAAAGTACTTCAAGTCTATTTCATGGTTCCAACTCTAAAATCTGTTTTGAGAAAAAGTTGAAAAAAAGTTCTGCCTACAATCAGCCGAAGTATGTTCGGCCTTTGCTGTTGCTCGTATCTCGAGACACATCTTCGCAACGCTTCCCAAGTACAACTGCAGGTTAATTGCTTTATCACGATGGTGTTGCTAAGAATTTTGATTGCACGCATATTCATCAAAGTCCAGCCCGGCCTGGGAACTCATTGATGATGATGCATTGTAGACTTCTGGCTTGATTATTTCATCAGATATTGTCGCCGCTTGCTGTTTTCTTTATGAAGCTTGATTACAGCTTCACAAAGGTCATAACTACTTAAAAATTTATTTTTGACAGTGAAAGCCATATTCGCTTCCTCATATCTATTTTTTTGTGGCCTGTCTTCACTACGCAGCCCTGGAGTATGCACAGTTCCCGCTTCGAGTTTATGATCACTTATTTTCGGCAAGGTGTCAACGGCAATCGAACCTCGTGCGAGCAGGTGGTACTTCTACCATAGCCACCTACTACAACTATCACTGTTTTGACATCATCCTCACGACTCACAGTGATGCAGACATACATTATTCTGTGAAAGTTCTGTATGCTCGGGGGCGTAGCACAGAATTCTGTCAACAGCTGCGCTAAGTTTGTAACGACACCAAGAATCACAGAGAAAACACGGTTGACATTACTGTTTATTTCTCCTCTTCCACCACCTTCAACAATCGAACTCTTGTCTCTTCTTTTCTGTCTTCTTCCTTACACTGCACCTACTTTATTTTACTGTATATCGAAGATTTCCTCGTCTTTGTGCTGCACTCAGAACCTTTATTGTACGCAGACAATACGACAGCAATCTTTGTTGGTTAGAGCTTGAGTCGTAATCGAAGTACCATCAGCGAGAGTTGCAGAGAGTACATTTACGGTTTAGGTGAAGTCCCCTAAATATCAACACAGCTAAATTTAAATGCCAGTTCTTCCACTCCAGAAAAAAAGCGCTCGATTATGCAAGGTTCAACTTGTTTTTAGATAATGCAATGATACAGCAACTGGCCTCGTTAAAGTATTTTATTTGAACATAAACTGAATATTGCACATTGAAAAGGCATGCTCCTCTAGCATGTGGATTTATCTCATTACTAAAAGCCCGTAAATCTTTTAGCGCAACAATATTCTACGCATCCACGCATCCTATAATTTGTATTTGTGCACAGTGACTTGAGCTACTGCGTAGCTCGATGGGGCAGCACACATAAAACCCATTTGTAACCAATTATACACCTAAAAAGATAATAATGATCACATCTTCAGGATCACACTTAGGATAATCACCTTCTCGAACCTGACGGATAGTGCCAAACAACTCTTACAACTGATGCGTGTTCTTCGTATAGCCTCGTTCATGTGTCCAGAGCTGCTGATGTAGTGCAAAGAATAAAACATTACTACCCATTCTTATTAGCCATCTTTACGGCACCCACGCGCTGTACAAGACCTGCAGCAAACAACTGCTTAAATATATCATTTGCCAGAAGTGCCTACAGTTCGAGACTCCAAACTTAACAGTGCTATCATTTGGAATGGCATGCTGACTGAGGTAAGGCAAGCGAAAAATTTTCCTATGGCCATGATGCGCTTCATTATCAATGTTTGAGTGTACATTTGTATAGGTGCGTATTTGTATGCTGTTAATGTGTGTGTGTAATTCAATAACGTTTCTTCTTTAAATATCTATTCACTGAAGTCTTTCGTCAGTGTTGAAACCGCGTGCATTATTCTATATGTATGTCATAAAATTGGCCCCTTCACTTGCCAGCTAGGCTATGAAACCAAACGAGCGTTTGCAATGTTTTTGTCATGTTTATTTCAAACATAAAATAAAAAAACACATCCTGCGCTGGCGAAGCGCCCGTGGCCTGTGAATAATAAAATGTGCCATATGTTCTCCTAAGTCATTAGGCAACTTTGCCGATGAAAAGTACGTACACCAACTACCGCCACATGACGGTATAAACTAATCGTCATTGCTTTTACACAGACTAAACAAACAAGTTTTTTTATATTCGGTTCGGTTTTTATTTACACCAAACGACGTGTATGCTTAGTCAGTGATTGTTCGATATGAAAGCGCCCTTCTATTTACCTTATTCGGGACATATTCGTCTTCCGTTGTAGGCCTGCGCAAAACTTTTCTATTGTTAGAAATAAACGCGTAGGCATCGATCAATCCATGAAATCTTTATTTTCGACAGCTTTGTTACAATGTGTAAGCGGTTCTTGAGGAAAAAGCTGCTCAAAACGATTTATTGTGCCTCAAGGTTTTTTTTGTGGCAGCACTATACACAGCGTAAAACAAAATAAAATAAATAGGTAAACAGAACCACAATAATAACATATTATATGAGTTTGTGTACAACAATGGTAATTTCACAGAATTATTAAGAATTAACAGGCAGATAAACAATGCGCCTTCATGTTATAAATAAAATTAGGAGCAAACACTTCAAATATAAATACCATAGAAATAAATAGTATAAAAATAAAGCGACACTTTTAGCAGTCTTTTAGTTAGTCTACGTACCTGTTCTCAATCACAAGTGTCATGGATCATTGGAACCAAAAAAGATGTCTCATTTCTTTCCGGGTAGAGGCATGAACATCAATATATTCGTTCTCATAATTTTTTGAAGTGAAGGGATATTGTAGACGATTTATTGCATTAGGTGATTAGTACGCCTTTTCGGGACAAGCAATTTGCCTCGACTGCGGGTGAGTTGGTCACGGAAGGACCCCTGTTGTCTTAGGAGTTATTTGCAGAAGTGAACTCTTTAGAGAAATAGAAGTATAAATAAAGCAAACGAAACTTACGCCTCAGTAACTCTGATTATGGTAAATTTAGCAAAAAGAGGTCATGTTGTGTGGAGATGTGGAACATAGGTTATAACTCGAATTTAACATTCTGAAGAACGAGAAGTTTGTGTGTGCTAGTATTTGTTCTGCTGGCCCACAAAACTTGACGACATATTTAGCGCTAAGAAACAGGGACAAGAGAGAGAGAAAAAACAATGCCCGAGCTTCAATCATTTTTATTCTCAGGAAACGCCAACCTATATATCAATGCACAGTGGCACCACCAGTCTATCCAATAGTCAAGCAAAAGAGCTCTTTCCCCATCTAAAATATCAACTGACAGGGCACTTACACATGTGTCGCCTTTGGGGAAGATAGCAATGGCTTCAATAATCTCTCGGACGTCTTTATCTTTACGCTCCACCAGTACACTGCAGCATTCGTACATAGGTGTGCAACCAAATTCCACGAAATGTACTGTCAAATGGCTATCAATATTCTTGTGTTTAACGTTAGGCTTGTGTTCGCGAAGACGATCGCTAAGGCATCTACCCGTCTGACCTATTACCACATGTCTATTACCACATGTCATATTACCACATGTCCGCGGAAGCCCATAAATCACCACTTGGGCAAAATCCAGAAAATGTTCGCGATGGTTCTTGGAGCACACGACAGCATGCAGACCTGTGGTGCGTGCCTGTCAAGTGACTTATCCTGCCAAGCTTTTGTTCTGCAAAAAACTCTACTTTGGTACCCACTCGACTAGCTGTTTTCTTCAGATTATGAGCAGTTTTGTGCAGATAAGGCACTACTGCCACTCTGCTCCTACTTCTCCCGCCAGTTAAATGGCTGCTTCCCGAGGGCGACCGTCCAAACGGCATCTTTTAAGCAAACCCTCGACAACCGACACCTGTACTGGCTCCAAGAAAACTGCCGCAGATAACCTCTCAGACTGACTCATAAAACTTTTTTTTAATTTTATGGTGGCAGGGTTCCCGCGATGCGCTTCCAAAACACAAATGAACAATGCTTCTTTTTAATAGCTTCGAGTGAGCAGGTTGGTATGGCAACAGGGGCCTATTAGGTTTGCGTTTGTATTCCCAACACGTGCAATTTTGCCTAAATTCAAGTGAAGTGTCTGTAAACCGTACCATCTTATTGGGCGGCTCTTCCACTGTAATAATTAGTGGGCTAAGGCAAACAGAAAAAACATTTTCCAGTTGATCTACTGTTACAAGGTCTTCTCACTCGAACAGAACAAGGTAATCGTCCACGTATACTATAACTTTTGCCACCCTGTTATAGTGTACTAGAAGAGGACAGTGGAGTGAACGAGGCGGCCGTGCCGCGTCTCGGCTGATTCTACGGCGGTCGATAGTAGCGGCGGCGCTGTAGTTCCATGGTACTAAAGATCGCGGGAGCGTCTGCATTGGGAGCGCGTGCGCCTGAGCCTGCGAAAGTGTGTAATCGCTCGTTTTCAGTACGTTTAATGCGTTTCTGAGCCTTTATCACTGGACGCACCTTCTACGCGCCGTGGTGCACGAGTAAATAAGCAGGCACGCCGAAATTGCGTCGATACGTTCACTGTTTCAAGAGCCTGCCGACCCAGAAAAAAAAATGTCAATCAAAATTTCCACGGACCCACCTAGCTCCTTACTCAATCAGCGCTTTGAGCTGCGTCACATCATCGGTGGCTACTGGCGAACTACAAAGAGAGGAGAAGTATCAAAACTATGATTAAATCATGCGCTCGTTTTGTCAGCAGTCTCTACAAAATCCAGAGCACAGTGTTCCTCATATGAGCCTACATACTTTCGAGTGTTTCACGAGAAACTCTAGTGTAAGTAACGTTGTCACAATATTAATTGGTGACGACTCTTTTTTATTATGCCAGTTTTGTGCAAGATAATTATTGTTTCCGACAGGCTTATTACAATTTAAACTCAATAAAAACAACACTCAAACGTATTAAAAATTACCAATTTTATATATAGCCCGTCTGTTAATCTGCGTAAATTCATTGTAACCAGTTGTCATATTGTATCGACAGCTGATATTGTGCTGCTTTCCAAATATTCTATTGGCGTAACTCCAATGCAAGCGAGCAAGTTTATGACGATGTTTTGTATTATAAGCGTAGTTTATTAACAGGTGTCAAAAATGTAGGCAGGCAATTGTGCATCTTGTTTTGAGAAATTTACCTTCCTTGAATATGTACACAGTAAACACACACTCACACACACACACACACACACACACACACACATACACACGCACACATACATAGGTATATATATATATATATATATGTTGATATATATATATAAATATATATATATATAAATATATATATATATATATATATATATATATATATATATATATATATATATATATATATATATATATATATAGCACACTGGCTCCGTAGTATAAACGGAAGCGAAAAAGCACGACTAACGAGGAAACACTTTTATTAATCACATACGTTTCGGCTGGAGGGCCAGCCGAAACGTATGTGATTAATAAAAGTGTTTCCTCGTTAGTCGTGCTTTTTCGCTTCCGTATATATATATATATATATATATATATATATATATATATATATATATATATATATATATATATATATATATATATATATATATATATATATATATAATTATATATATATATATATATATATATATATAGCTCACGACTGGTTATTTTTTCACCAACTTTTCTATCTTATTATTTACATTCCATTAGTTCAAATAACTTCCCCTGTACATTCCTTGGCATTACTGTCAGTTAGATCTCATTAATATTGTGTCAAAACACGGAAAAACGAGCCCTTAGATATACACTTCTTTCCCTCATAAATATATATATATATTCAATGCCCTTTAGCACAGCTACTATTTTTAGGCGGTGCATCTCTCGTCCGACTACGTTAGACTTGAACTAGTTTTGAGACCTCATACTCCAAAAGGTGAAATATACAGTGCGAATTTGTAGAGACACGCTATGTTCCGCTTAGCCAACCGTAAAATATTGGTGCACAGCTACCCAGGATTTCTTTTTTTTTTGGAGGGGGGGGGGCAGCATAACGCCTAACTTTGGCAATTGATTGTCGCTGTGATTGCCTGTAGCTATTTTAGTATACCTTCAAAAGGTAAATTACCAAAACATTTCATGGTGTAGGGGGTTCAGATTCCCTTCAGCTTCGATCTTTCCTTGTGACTTTTTGGTTCTGCGGGCATGTGACACAGTATTCATTTTTTAATCTCACAGCTTCCTGAGCACAGCTAACTTCCAATAAATCAGCTCAGTTGTTCTGAATGTTGTAGACGCCTAACCAACGAAGAAAGAGTTAAGAGAAAAGAAATCAGTACAAGACACACCCTTTCTGAATTATTTTCGATCTCTCACAATGGCTCTTATGGAGCACAAATTCAGTAGATGGGCGTGTCTCACTTCAAGGGCTATGGCATCATGTGCTACAAAATGAATGATGGGCAGGTGCGAAAAAATCTGCATCAAAAACTCGCGATGGAGGAGCCGAGGCGCATAGCTGTTCCTGCACGCGGCGCGTGGCTCCTTCAGTACTATTGGACTGCAGTGCCGCCGCGGCAGGCAACGCGGAAGGCATCAGACGGTGAGGCGCGGTCACGCTACTTAACACTTCTTGTACACTCTAACTCTGTGCTGCGGCAGGACATGCGCCAGATTTCTGTAATGGTGGGCCAGAAAAATGTCACTTATTACAGGCGTCAAATAGGAGCCAATACGGACGCCTTGCTCCTGATGGAAAGCTTTTCCATTCCACGTGGCATATGTCGAGCGGAGATATAAGTGAAGCAAATCTAAAAAGCATTTGGCAGATATCTCAGCAGAGTTTGGCGCGGCGGCGTTTCAGGTTATCCGCAGCAGGTTTCCCTGAGTCGGTACAGGTGTCAGTTGTCAAGGGTTTGCAAGGATGCCGTCTTTGCCTCACCGCGGTGGTCTAGTGGCTAAGGTACTTGGCTGCTGACCCGCAGGTCGCGGGTTCGAATCCCAGCTGCGGCGGCTGCATTTCCGATGGAGGCGGAAATGTTCGAGGCCCGTGTGCTCAGATTTGGGTGCACGTTAAAGAACCCCAGGTGGTCGAAATTTTCGAAGCCCTCCACTACGGCGTCCCTTATAATCATATGGTAGTTTTGGGACGTTAAACTCAACGAATCAATCAAAGGATGCTGTTTAAACGGTCGCCCTCGGGAAGCATCCATCCAACAGGCGGGAAGTAGGAGCAGAGTAGCAGTAGTGTCTTTTCTGCACAAATTTGCTCATAATCTGAAGAAAACAGCCAGTCGAATGGGCATCCAAGTAGTGTTTTCCACAGCACAAAAGCTAGGCAGGATAAGACGCTTGACAGACCCGCACCGCAGGCCTGCTGTCGGGTGCTCTGAAAACCATCACGAATGTTTACTGGATTGTGCCCAATTTGTGGTTTATACGCTTTTGCTGACATGTGGTACTATGTCCGAAGGGTAGATGCATTGACAAAAGTCTACATGAACACGCGCCTAATGTAGAAACTAGAATAATTATTGCTGTTTGTCAGTACATTTTCTGGAATCCGGTTGCACACCTATGTACGAATCCTGCAGTGCACTGGTGAAGCATTAAGACGTCCGAGAGATCATAGAAGCCGTTGCTATCTTCCGCAAAGGTGACGCGTGTGCAAGTGGGTCGTCAGTTGATCTTTTAGATCGGAAAAGGGCCTTTCTTCTTGGCTAGTAAACAGACTGATGGCGCCAATGTGCACGAATATAGATGTTGGCGTTTCTTAAAAATAAAAATGGTTGAAATTAGTGCATTGTTTTGTCCTCTCGCTGAAGTCACTGTCTTTTGGCGCTCAATATGTCAAGTTCCGTTTACCAACACGCCCCAAAAATGGCACTGGCCGACACAAGCATGCAGTAGTTAATGTGGGAAGCAAAAAGGGCCTGATAGATTAGTAATTTCACACTTTGCGGAAATAAATGACGACACTGTAACAAGGCACATTGTGCTGATACCAAGGATTTCTACAATATGTACACGGGGTGTCCTATTCAGCACTATATTAAAAACGACCCCAAGTACCCTATCTTCGGTAACAACCTCAATTGGTCATTATGAAGTAGCAGTTCCTCGCAAAAAAAGTACCTGTCTTCCTCTGGTCCTAAACAGGTATGCGTTTATTTTTAAGTTTTTAATTATAATGCTTTTGTGGCATGATCATTGTTATGGTGTTAAAAGGAGTGCGTTATAATTACGAATGACCTCAGTACGCTCTGGACCACAGACAAAGAAGCTGGTATAATCCGTGTATAGAACGATTGTTGCCTCGTTCTGCTTGTATGTCATGTCATTAATGTAGATGTCGAACAGAAAAGGGCCCGAGCCGCTGCCCTGTAGGACCGCTGGCCTTATTGTTCTGTTGGTAGAAATACTATATTCTATGACAACGCATACCTAAGATCAAGCAGATTAAAATTGAACAAAGAGTAAGCCACTGCGCATGAACCCTAGATCAGCAAATTTGGTAAGAGATTGTTGTGTTGGAGATATGTTTACTATAGTCGATAAATGCTCAGAGAACTAGGTTTCTTTTCTCTAGGGCAGTCGTCATTAGTGCTTCTAGCATAGGAAGTGCGGTTTCAAAAGAGCGTCAGTTACGGAAACCATGTTGACAGTCATCGAGAGTGTTACGTTTCTTAAAGGAACTATTACGGCGAAGGAAAATGATTTTTTCCAGACCCTTAGAAAAGATTGGCAGTATTGTGATCGGTCTGTAATTGCCCAAGCCGTTTTCATAATCACTCTTAAAGACGACTGACACTTTGGTCATATTCATTGCATTATTGATAAAGAAGTACAATATAAGACAAAATAATTATGTATGTTAAGTAGGGAGCAATTATATCGATCACGTACATCGAAGAACCAAAAGGGAGCCCATCGATAGTAGTTGCATATAAATTCTAAGCGGTAGTACTGTGATTAAAAGTTATATACTGTGGCACTTTCTTTCACCAGGATACCTTAGAAGTTTCTTAGCTTGACGAGTCCTTCTTTAGAAGAAGTGCGGAACAATAGAACAACAGTGGGTATATTGATAACGAACGCTTATTGCCGGCAGATAAATGGAACATGAGATCCTGTCCTTCGTTTAACTTGGGACTCTGTGGTTATTGTCTTCACACGATGGATCGCAAGAAATATCGCTACCGGCATCATTGATGCACCTCTCAGGTGATGAGGTATTGCTAAAATGGTACTACTTTACGGAAAAGAAACGGCTGAACAGCTGCATTTCCACCATTGTGCGGGGGCTTTTTCATGGCCTACCTTGCATGCAGATGGAAACCCACTAGATGGTTGCCGAGTTGAGTAGTGACACCGATTATCTAAAAGAAAGTGTCCAGCCAAAACACTTTGCTTTGCACAAAAAGGTGTTCCAAACGAACACACACACATAAATATGACATCCATTAAACAATAATGCCAAGGAATATATTGGGGAAGTTATTAGAACCAATGTAATGTACATAAGGACAAGTGGGTGAATAATAACTTGCAGTGAGCAGGAATTGAACCTATGACCTCTGAATGAGACGTTCGATTCTCTACCACTGAGCTACCTTGGTGGATATTCCCCCAGCCACATTATTTATTTTTATTTATTTGTGAAATACTGCAGGCCAAAAAGGCCCAAGCAGGAGGGGCACAAACACAAACACAATATCAGTACATGAGTGACACAGCTTCACTAAAATACATCTGTGTAAGAGGAGAGCGAGTAGAAGAAAAACATCATAACAAAGAAAGCACGCGATCAGTATATGAGTAACACAGCTTGACTAAAATACATCTGTGTAGGAGAAGAGCGAGTAGAAGAGAAACATAAAAAAAAATCAAGCAATATTGGGAGGGGGGGGGGGGGTCAAGATTCACAGAATTAAACATTGGGTTCATCAAGATCGAAGGTTTGGAGGAAATCAGAAGGCAAGTTATTCCATTCTGTTACAGTTCTCGGAAAAAAGGAAAACTTAAATAAATCTGTCCGCGCAAAATACGGAGTTAAGGATCGGACATGAGAATGACGAGTTTGCCTGGTCGAAACTGGGGTAACGTAATGTGATGGGTCTAGCCCAAGTTTATTGTTAATTAGTGAGTCCAAGAATTTTAGACGGAGAAGCTGGCGCCGCGATTGTAGCGTGTGGATTTTGTTATCTCGCATTAGTTCCGTAACTGATGTACCACGACCATACTTTGAGTAAATAAAACGCACTGCTCGTCTTTGAATCTTTTCGAGGGAATATATGTTAGACTTAGTATGCGGATCCCATACAATACAAGCGTATTCAAGCTTTGGACGTATTAAAGTGTTATAAGCTAATAGTTTCACTTGCGACGGGGCGTCTCTGAGTTTGTGCCTTAAAAGACACAGTTTACGGAAAGCCGATGACGAAACATCGGCAATGTGTGCATTCCAGGACAACTTATTCGTTATCGTTATACCTAGGTATTTGTATTGACTGACTTCTTTTAAGGGTTGGCTTTTGGAGGAATAGGAAAACTGAAGGGGATTTTTCTTGTTAGTAATTCGAAGGCAAACAGATTTATCGAAATTGAGCACCATGCCCCATTTGTTACACCACGAAAGAATATTGTTAAGGGCAGTGTCGAGAGCAACCTGGTCATCTGGCGATTGTACATCTGTGAAAATAATGCAGTCGTCTGCAAAAAGTCTTATTTTAACCGGATCAGTAATAGCATTAACAATATCATTGCAATAAATTATAAACAGCAGCGGACCTAGAACACTACCCTGCGGTACGCCGGAATCTACTGGGAGATGAGGTGATGTCTGTCCACAGACGTCGACATACTGTTTCCGGCCGTTCAGGTAAGCAGACACCCAGGATACTAGGTAGTTTGGAAGCCCTATAGTCTGCAATTTCTCGATGAGCTTCTTATGGGGAACACGGTCGAATGCTTTACTGAAATCTAAAAACAGTACATCGACCTGACCAGCTTTGTCTAAAATAGAAGCAATGTGATGAATAACTGAGACCAACTGGGTGACTGTGGCAAACCGTTTTCTAAATCCATGCTGAAAGGGGATAAAATGTGGTTATCATATAAGAAGCTGTTTATACGAGTGGCAATTATATGTTCTAGCATTTTGCAACATGCGGAAGTCATAGAAATGGGACGGTAGTTTGGTATGCACTCTGGGTCCCCCTTTTTCACAAAGGGCAGAACACGTGCCAATTTCCAATCGATGGGTAAAGTTGCTGAACTTATTGAGGCTCGGAAGATCACAACAATGTACTTGGCCAATATTTCGGCATATCGCCGGAGAAATGCATTGGGTATGTTGTCTGGTCCAGGGGTTGATTTAACTTTTAATCGCAGCAGTAAATTTAGGACACCATCGAAAGAAATGAGGTTAGGATCTGAATCAGAAGCGTCAATGCTAATTGAGACAGGCAGTAGAGCGTGTTTATATGAGAATTTCAACCTGGGAGTGTTAGCCAGCGCCCCCGGTAGCCATGGCGGCGAGTGTGGTACACTGTTTTTATGAGTCTGTATGGCGTCACGTAGCACGTGAACCTATTACGAGCTGGCCTGACCAATAGCCTCTCGTATAAAACCTAACGGCACCAACTTTGCCAGCACGAGACCCTCGTTAATGAATAGGCGAAAGAAGTGTATACCTAAGGGCTCGTTTTTCCGTGTTCATACACAATATTATTCAGATCTAACAGACAATATTGCCAAGGAATGTATAGGGGAAGTTATTAGAACCAATGTAATGCAAATAAGAAGCAAGAAAAGCGGGGGAAAAATAGCCGCCGTGGTAGCTCAGAGGTAGAGCATTGAACGCGTTATTCGGAGGTCCTAGAATCGATTCCTGCTAACGGCGAGTTATTTGTAAGGCAACGTTTTGGCTGCAAGACACCTCTTTTACATGCCGAGCCTCAGCCACACAAGACAGGTCACACTGATGATGATGAGTATGTACAAGTGATATGATGACGCGCATGAATAATAGTCAAGATATATATATATACATACATATATATATATATATTTATCTATTTATTTATATACGCCCCGCCGCGGTGGTCTAGTGGCTAAGGTACTCGGCTGCTGACCCGCAGGTCGCGGGTTCGATTCCCGGCTGCGGCGGCTGCATTTCCGATGGAGGCGGAAATGTTGTAGGCCCGTGTACTCAGATTTGGGTGCACGTTAAAGAACCCCAGGTGGTCAAAATTTCCGGAGCCCTCCACTACGGCGTCTCTCATAATCAAATGGTGGTTTTGGGACGTTAAACCCCACAAACCAATCAATCTATTTATTTATATATGTATATATAGTGGGAGTAATAATTCAATGGGCTAGTTGAGTCTTCGTGAAGGTATGGGATATGACACCGCTCCCGTTGTGCCATACCATATATATATATATATATATATATATATATATATATATATATATATATCTTCAGCAAGTGTCTTCTGTGAATCCAGTAATGAATAGAAATTGGCTTGAGCGGACAAACGTGCGAAAACTTTTATTGCTCCTACGTTTCGGCCGGGGTCCGGCCTTCGTCAATGAATTCCCTGATGAAGGCCGGACCCCGGCCGAAACGTAGGTGCAATAAAAGTTTTCGCACGTTTGCCCGCTCAACCCAATTTCTCTCTCTCTCTCTGTATATATATATATATATATATATATATATATATATATATATATATATATATATATATATATGTGTGTGTGTGTGTGTTGGGGTGAGATTCAATGGATCCGGTGGAAAATGCGGTAGAAAAAGAGGTCGACAAACGTGCGAAAAAACACCAGTTTTACTAACGTTTCGGCAGGTAGGCCTGCCTTCGTCGGAGTGAATGGTTACACATGGCACACAGGGCACATATATAAGCCGCTTCTTTGCGTATCACATGGCTAAGTCATTATCTGTAGTTTAAGAAACAAGATTATATATCACCAAAGGTACGTGGGTATAGTGCATATACAGCTGAAAACGCGTATCATTATACAATAGTGAATTGGCACGTATTAAGTACCCTACAACTTGTGTGGAATGCAACAGGTCTGCAATTGAACAGACTGCACACGCAGTAGCTCACTTGGTCATACGTTCTGCGGAATAATCACAGCCTAAAAACATTCAGTAAGCCTTGAAAAAAGAAAAAGAGGTTTAGAGAGATAAACAAAATCACAAAGCAGGCAGAGCAAAATGAATGCGAGTAAAATGGCGAAGCGACAAAGGCCACCTACCAAATGTAGGTAATATTTGACAATAGGCCAACATCGTGCAAAGAATATACACTTGTCAGTAAAACAAAAAGCGATTTACTAAGGCAATAAGCAAGTAAGCGTACCCGGGCTCTCGTTCATGCCGGCAGATAGTGTTTTGAATTTATTTATTTTATTTATTTATTTATTTTATTTATTTTCAGATTTACTGCCAGCCTTTAAAAAAGGCCTTTGGCAGGAGCGGGCAGAACAAATAAAAGAATGCGAGAACATACGCAAATACGTCCACAAAACAACCGCAACAATGAGCGGGAACAAAATAAAAACAAAAAAATATACAATTACGCAATCAACAAAGTGACAGCAGGTACTTTTAACAACTTGTTTGGTACCAAGCCAGACCTACACTGATAAAAACTATTATTAATATACAAGACATGACTGGAAAGAGCAGGAGAAATCTGGACCGAGGTGCACCGCTAAACAAAACAGAGCTACAATGTGACACACGCAACATCAACAACAAAAAAAGAAAAAAAAAACATCAGAACAACATTATTGTTTCACAATCACATATCAGTTTGCAGAAGTCGCGATACTAGGAAAGCGGAGTGACGACCAAGATACCGAAAAAATTACAGATAATCTGACAATGCTTTAGCAAAAGAATTTAGTGTAGTACAATCAATTACATTGGATGGAAGTCGATTCCATTCACGCGTTGTTCTCGGAAAAAAGGAGTTTTTGAATGTGTCTGTTTTACAGCTAAAATCCTTTATCTTTTTCGTGTGGTGTGATCGCGTCGAGCGCTTACCAACCAGGTCGATAAAATTACTCTTGTCTATTGCCAGCTTATCATGATAAAGGGAGTACAAAAACTTGAGCCGTTCAAGCTGACGTCTCTTTTGCAATGTATCCAGCTCTGATTCTTCCAAGATTGAAGTTACAGATACTTGCCAGCGATAGCAATTATGAACAAACCTGATGCCCTTACTTTGAACGAGTTCTAGTTTATCAATGTTGTTTTTTGTGTACGGATCCCATATAACTGATGCATATTCGAGGGAGGGCCTAATGAAAGTTTTGTAAGCCAGTAACTTTATTTCCTTGGTTGATTTTCGCAATGACCTTCGAAGGTATCCAAGTTTACGCATGGCTTTATTTGTAATATATGAAATATGTTCATTCCATCTAAGGTCCGAGGTAATAATTACGCCTAAATATTTGTACCTTTCTACAACGGAAAGAGTGTGATTATCTATGGAATATGGAAAGCTTAGGGGATGCTGTTTACGCGTTATTGACATGGCTACCGTTTTAGCCTTGTTAACACTCATTTGCCACGTTGAACACCAAGTTTGTATTTTCGCTAAAGAAGAATTCAAAAGAACCTGGTCGCAGCGGCTTTGAACTTCATGATAGAGGATGCAGTCATCTGCGAATAGTCTAATTTTTACTGGTATATCCTGTACTATGTCATTAATGAACACAAGAAAGAAAAGTGGCCCAAGCACCGAACCTTGAGGTATACCGGATATAACTGTCTCTGCTGGAGAGCACGTACCATCAATTGTTACACATTGTCGTCTTAAATTTAAGTAATTTTTTATCCATGACAGAAGTGTATCGTTCTTCAGTATGGGTTGAAGTTTTAAGAGCAGCTTTTGGTGCGACACGCGATCGTACGCTTTTTCAAAATCTAGAAAAATAATATCTGTTTGACCTTGCCTGTCAAGGGTTTTGGCGAGTTCATGTACTGTTTCTAATAGTTGTGTTACGGTAGATAGACCTTTTCGGAAGCCGTGTTGCCTGAAGTCAATAAGTTTGTTTTCTTCTAGAAATGTTGATAAGTGCTTGAACATAATATGTTCCAATATTTTTGCACTTGTACACAAGAGGGTGATAGGTCTATATGAAGTAACCAAATGTGGAGTGTTTGATTTAGGTATAGGCGTAATTTTACCGTATTTCCAGTCTTCTGGGATATTAGATTGGGATAAGGATTTGTTAAATATAAGATGCAGATAATGTGAGCTCCATTCAGCGTACCTCACCAAGAAGTGGTTATCAATACAGTCTATTCCGGGTGTTTTTTTACGATCAATTTGAAGCAAAAGAGAAAGGACACCTTCCTGGGATATCGAAATGTTGCTTATTGGGGGAATGTTCTCGAACTGGTTGACTGAAGGTGTAATTGTGTCATCTTTCGTGAATACTGAACAGAAGAAGTCGTTAAAAGACGTTGCAATGGTGAGTCGGTCAGTGACGGTTTCCCCGTTAACTACAATGTTAGAAATTGACTTCTTATTTGAGGAAAAATAGCGCCCGAATTTTTCAGGAGACGAGAGAAGAAATTTTTCATAGTTACTTTGTGGTAAAATTCTTTAGCCTTTTTAATGCTTTCTTGAAGGCGTTTGCGCATTGACACAAGTTTTTCACTGTTAGCTAGTGATGGAGACTTGCGATGCTGTTTTCTTAATTTTTTTGTCTTTCGTCCCATACGCACTATTTCTCTTGTAATCCATGTATTAACCCTATGGCTGAAGATTTCTCTGAAGGGCACAAATTGTTCAATGCACGACAAAACAAGTGATTTAAAAAAGTGCCACAAGTCTTCGACAGAGCAATCATTTGACTCGTAAAGGGAACAGAATGTTGGAAACGACATGTCTAGAGCGTCAATAATGTCCACATCTTGAGCACGTGAAAAAACTGGAACCGACCGTCGGTATTTCTCTGTTTTGATGATACGATTTCCAGGGATCGACAGGAAAACCATTTTATGATCCGAAATTCCTTCCATTACTTGTACATCAACGTTTCGACTTGCAATACTCTGGCTAACAATAAACAGATCCAAGAGTGAGCTCTTGTCTTTCTGAATGCGCGTGGGTTGTTTGACTAATTGCGTTAAATTATGAAAGAGCATAAGGTCCACAATGGGTTCCGCCGCACAGACGAGTGGCTGCGGAAAATCACCGGACCAGTCGGTGGACGGAACATTAAAGTCTCCAGCTATCAACACATTGCTTGTGTCACATCTGCTAGAACACAGGAATTCATTCAGCTTTTCGAAGAATGTGTGATCACTATTTGGGGGGCGATAGAATGCGCCTACAGACAAATTTAGGTCGTGTAAATAGAGTTTGATAATAACACATTCAACGCCCGGTATATCGGTTTGCCTTATCACTTGCAATGACTGTTTTACCATAATAGCAACGCCACCACCACGCGTGTCTCTATCTTTTCGATAAATCTTGTAGCCAGGTGGTGTAACTTCTTCATCGCTTATATCATAATTTAACCACGTTTCGGTGATTATCAGGTTGTGAGGGCGATGGGTCATTACAATACTCTCCAAGTGTTCAAGTTTATTCATGACGCTACGAGCATTTAGGTTCAGGCATATGAGGGGTTTGCCATCTTCAATTTTATTTCATTTTTTGCGTACTTGGCTACCCCCGCCCTTCTTTAGGGGAATTCTTTTGATTTCTTGGCTACCCCGGCCCTTCTTTACGGGAATGTTTTTGTTTTCAGTGTTATTTCATTCGAACAGCTCGCCATCAATTTTAATTTTGTCGTATTTCATTGTAACCTTTCCGCCTGCCTTTCTAATTTCAGAAGTGCTTTCCCACAGTTTTTTTCGTTTTTCTCTTGTGACTAGGCAAAAATCTTCGGAAACTGATATATCAGTACCTTTAAGCTTAAAGCAGTTAGCCAGCACTTCCTCGTTTTCGCGGTAATCTAACAATTTTAATATGACCGGTCGGTTTTTGTTTGTTTGTTTGCGCCCAAGTCTGTGCATTCGTTCTATTGATCTCAGCTGTACGCCAAGCACATCCTTAACCACACCTTTAACAACAGCATTAGCAAGGGCATCCGCGGTTTCCTTTTCATCCTCAGGTATACCGAACACAATAATATTATTGCGCCTACTGCGGTCTTCTAAGTTAATCACTTTGTGTTCCAAATATTGGACAGTTTTTTCCAGGCTTGACAATTTCACATTTACTTCTTTAATGTCCGAGGCCACAGCTTCTACCTGCTTTAATTTTGTTTCTATCGCCTCAAGCCTAGTTTGAATGTTCCTCTGGCCATTGAGGAGCTCATCAAGAAGTTCCTCAACCGTAGGGCCTGGGTTGGACTCGATGTCCCCACATAGCATCAGTAAAGACACTACAAAATTCCGAATGACCAAACAAGCCAAAAAGACACTTTGTGGGCACGTCAGCTGAATCAAACAACGATTACTGGTTTTGACAGAATAATACTTGTTACTGACCTGTACAAAAAAGAGAAACGGATTTGACATGTTGCTCACAGGCCAGCCGACGTGCCCACTGAAGTGGTAGGATGGGGACGGTCTTCTTATATGCTGCTCCGTTGATGTCGATCGCCCAGGGGGCGGTGTCCACCAGCGGTTGTCGGCGAAAGTCGTTCCATGTGCGCATGCGTCTTCAGTCTTCGCTGCCGCGATGACTAAACGTAGTGCATCTTGCTGTGCGCCGGCCTCCGATGATATGCCGAGCAGCAGGAACTGTACAAAAAAGAGAAACGGATTTGACATGTTGCTCACAGGCCAGCCGACGTGCCCACTGAAGTGGTAGGATGGGGACGGTCTTCTTATATGCTGCTCCGTTGATGTCGATCGCCCAGGGGGCGGTGTCCACCAGCGGTTGTCGGCGAAAGTCGTTCCATGTGCGCATGCGTCTTCAGTCTTCGCTGCCGCGATGACTAAACGTAGTGCATCTTGCTGTGCGCCGGCCTCCGATGATATGCCGAGCAGCAGGAACTGTACAAAAAAGAGAAACGGATTTGACATGTTGCTCACAGGCCAGCCGACGTGCCCACAATTTATGAATTAAAAATGAGTCTTTTATTCATTCATTCATTCACTTTATTTTTTAAAGACCCCACAGGGGGGTGTTACATAAGGGGTGGGTTGTACAACAAACATACAAAAGCCACAGGTTAACATTGCAGATGAATTGACACACTTTGAATAAAACGTGATGGACAGGTGATTGAAACAACATCGTGGGGATGGTCATTCCATTCTTTGGCGGCGCGGCAGAGAAATGATGCAGAAAATGTTGAGGTGCCAGATCGGGGTCGGAAGACTCGAAGTGGATGGCCAGTGCGGGGAGAAATGCGTGCGGCGGGAGCGATGTAAGGTGGTTGGTGGAGTGAGCTGTGATACAACCTGTGGTACAGTGACAACGTAGCAATTCTGCGGCGAAGGGAAAGACTTAATAGACCGGATTCATTTTTAAGGGATGAAACACTGACATCGTAAGAATAAGAAGAATTAATGAAGCGTTCTTTTACTTCGCGTTCATGGTGTGATTTAAAACCCGATTCCAGTATTGTAGCTATCATGTTACTGAATGGATGACCTGCCTCGGTGACATGCCTTAAAATCGGTAAGTTAAGAAGGGTTCACGTAGCACGTGAACGTATTACGAGCGGTAGCTGATCAATAGTCCCCCGTATACAACCTAATGACACCAAGTCTGCCAGTATGAGACCCTCGTTAATGAATAAGGGAAAGAAGTGTTTACCTAAGGGCTCGTTTTACCGTGTTTTGACACAATAATAATGAAATCTAACAGACAGTAATGCCAAGGAATGTATAGGGGAAGTTATAAAAACCAATGGAATGTAAATAAGAGAAAAGAAAAGTGGATGAAAAAATAACCAGCCGTGAGCAGGAATCGAACCTACAAAGTTCGAATAACGCGTTCGATGCCCTAACCACTGAGCTATCACAGCGGCCTTCCTTCCATCCACTTTTTTTTGGTTTATATGCGAATTTAGAAGTAGGAGTGTCATTGAGCGCCACCTGTAAGCCACGCGACGGGTGTGAAACACTCCTTTATGTGCATATGTGGCGTCACGTAGCACGTGAACTTATTACGAGCTGGCAGCTCATCAATAGTCCCCCGTATACAACCTAATGACACCAAGTCTGCCAGTACGAGACCCTCGTTAATGAATAAGGGAAAGAAGTGTATACCTAAGGGCTCGTTTTTTCGTGTTTTGACACAATATTTTTGAGATCTAACAGATAGTAATGCCAAAGAATGTATAGGAGAAGTTATTAGAACCAATGGAATGCGAATAAGAAGAAAGAAAAGTGGGTGAAAAGATAACCAGCCGTGAGCAGGAATCGAATCTACGACCTTCGAATAACGCATTCGATGCTCTAACCACTGAGCTATCACAGCGGCCTTTCCTCCATCCACTTTTTTTTGGCGGTATATGCAGTCAAAAAAAATCGTACATAGCAGGAATCGAACTGACTATTGATCAGCTGCCCGCTCGTAATAAGTTCACGTGCTACGTGACGCCACATATGCGCATAAAAGTGTTTCACACTCGTCGCTTGGCCTATAGATGGCGCTGACTGACACTCCTACTTCGTTCGGGCTGTGAAGGTGGATGGACGTGTTTTTTGAGCGCTCCGGATCGACTGCGCAGATAAGTGTTTTTGCATGTTTTGAGCTTGTTTTTATAATTATAAGGCAGCGGTTAAAATCTTCGTAACACTTATTTTATGGTACGGCTTTTTCGGGGCCAGTCACCAGGTATTTATTAGTTAGTGCGGGTGTGTGTGTTTGAATTTTTTGTTGTTTTTTTTTTCTTTTGCCACCCCGTGGGGGAGGTGCGCGTACATTGAACACGCAAATTTTTGTAGTAGAGCTTAGTTTTTTTTCTCGTAGCACAGGGCTCGATTTTAGTAATTATCGAGTATAGGGACAATTGGTGTCAGAAAGGCATGGTTAAAAAGACTGTAAAGTGTTCAGGATGTGGAGTGGGTTTGAATGTGGACCCAAGCGTAGAAGCGGATGGAGAAGAGGCTGACGCGAAGTGTAGGCAATGTGAGGTCGAGGAAAAAATGGTGAAAATGATGGTTGCCCAGAGTGAACTGCTGATGAGAATCGCCAAGCTCGAGACTGAGTGGGCGACAGAGCAAGAGAAAACGAGGGCAATGGGAGAAAGACTGAAGTCCGCCGAGGAAGCGCTAGCGAAGCTGAACAAAGAAGCGACCTACCGAAAGAACAGTAGGGAACCGGCATCCAGAACGGTGGAGAAGGAAAAGCAAGCAAGTTTGGAAAAAACAAGTTTAGCCGGTTCAACTGTCGCAAGGCCCAGCTTCAGCGAGGTAGTGGTGGGGCACGGAGGGAACAAAGCAGCCGGCGTCACAGGTGCAAGTAGCCCCCAGGGGCAGAACGCTCCAGCTGAAAAGTCGCAGCATGTGATAATCGCCGGGGACTCAAATTTAAATCGATGCACAGAAGCCATCAAAGAGAGGGTAAGAGGTGACAAGAGGGTGGCAGTAGGGGCGTTCCCAGGACGCAAGCTGGAAGCAGTCATGAGGCAAGCGAGCGCAAAGCTCAAAACGACAGCTGATAGACGAAACCTAGTGATAATTTCAGGCGGTTTAAACGATGTCCTAATTGGAGATGCAGCAGGACTAGCAGCCACACTGGCGAAAGGCGTTGATGACATGCGCGCCACTTCTCCTAAGGTACAGGTAGTGATATGCACGATACCGGAGGTACCTGTGCGTGATAGCAACCTGCAAAATCTGCGGCGGCTGCATTTCCGATGGATGCGGAAATGTCGAGGCCCGTGTGCTCAGATTTGGGTGCACGTTAAAGAACCCCAGGTGGTCAAAATTTCCGGAGCCCTCCACTACGGCGTCTCTCATAATCATATGGTGGTTTTGGGACGTTAAACCCCACAAATCAATCAATCAACCTGCAAAGAGCGGTGGTCAATGCAAACCAAGAGATATGGCGGATGAGTCGAGAGAAAGGCTTTGAGGTGGTGGAAATAAACAGAGAGGTGCATAGGTGGGGGGGTTTTCAACGAGACAGAATTCACTTCGATGGGCGGCTAGGTCATGAGGTGGGTTG
Source organism: Rhipicephalus microplus (assembly GCF_043290135.1). NCBI lineage: Eukaryota > Metazoa > Arthropoda > Arachnida > Ixodida > Ixodidae > Rhipicephalus > Rhipicephalus microplus. Next base: position 13,281,848 of record NW_027464589.1, read on the forward strand.
GCGACTTGCAGGACGCGCAGTAGCTTTTTTGGGGGGCAAGCGAGCCCTTCGGGGCGCAGGATAGCTAGTAACGAAAAAAACAACCAGGGAGACTCTTCGACAGGTGGTATGGACAGATACGATTCCAAAGTGGCACCAATATCTAAGATAGGTAGAGTCCGGGGCATAAATAGACGTAGATACGAGCGCCGAGCCAATTCAGACATAGGGTATATTAACATGCAGGGTGGTAGGAACAGACTGAAGTGGGAGGAGATAGAAGAACAGCTAAAGGAAGAGAGGCCGATGGTATACGGTTTTGTAGAAACACATCTCAGGGACATGGAACAACCTCCGAACAATCCGGACTACGCGTGGGAATATTGTAATAGAACAGAAGGCAGCAGAAAGGGGGGTGGTATTGGGGCATTCATTCATAAAAGTACAGACTGGCAAAGGGTCAAGCAGGAGTGCAAGGAACGTTTATTGGTAAAAGGGAAAGTGGCTGGTGAAATGACACTCCTTGGTTTCGTGTACTTGTGGACGGGAGCAAAGGCCAGAGAGGAAAACCAGACAATGGTAGAGTGTATACCAAAGGACATTCAGGAGTTAGAAAGAGAGTGCGAGATAATTATACTAGGAGACATGAATGCGCACTTAGAAGATACAGATGGGTATACCGACCCGACAGGCAAAATGATCATGGATATGTGTGAAAGGCTTGATTTGATCATTTGCAACAGTACCGAGGAGTGTGAAGGGCAAATAACATGGGAGGTAGGAAGGCTTCAGTCGACGATAGATTATGCACTGATGTCACATAGGATGTATGATAAGCTCAGGGGAATGCACATAGATGAAGGTGGCTCCAGAAGTCTGGGTAGCGATCACAAACGTATCAAGCTAAGTTTTGGAAGAGGAGTGAAAGTGGGAAGGAGACAAGATGAGCAACTACAGGAAAATTTTTATCCAGAAAGGCAAATTGAAATAGCCACTAAGCAAATTGAGAAAGTAATCAAGGAGGATAATAAGACAGTGTGGACATACACGAATCTAATTAGACTCTTTGAGCTAGAGCTTGCTAAGACGCGTGACAGGTCACCCCGGAAAAGAAGACACAAACACAAAAGTTGGTGGGATGAGGAAGTTAAGAGAGCCATAGCAAAACGTCAGGAAGCCTCTAGGGAACACAGACAAGCTAAGCAGCGGGGTGAACCGACAGATGATGTTGAAAGAAAATGGGTAACCTTTCTAAGCTGTAGAAGGGATGCATCCCTTCTGATCAATGAAAAGATTAGAAGGAAGGAAGCTCAGTGGCTGGCAGAACTACATAAAAAAGATAGAAAGGCAGCTGCGAAATTTTGGAACCATCTAAACTCCCTAAGAAATGAAACGAGCCTAGAGCAGAGATTTATAACTACAGCCCAAGGTGCTAGGCTAGAAGGGGACGAAGCTATTGAATATATAAGAACAAAAGTGACAAAAAAATTTCAACAAAGAAGTACTTTATGCACCACAATAGACGAGGACGAATCAAGTGGTGCAATGGCTCCATTTTCACAACAAGAGTGGGAAAGGGCTGAGAAAGGGGTTCCTAGTAGTACATCAACAGGCCCAGATGGCATTCCAATTAGGCTGATAAAGACATTAGGTCCGAAGTCTAAGCAGGCTTTGAGAGAGGCAGTGAGCACAATAATATTCGATGGTAAAGTTCCCGATGGATGGAAACTTAGCAGGATGAGCATGATCTATAAAGGAAAGGGGGACAAAGCTGACATAAACAACTACCGTCCTATAACAGTGACATCAGTGGTCTACAGGCTGGGGATGCAGATAATAAAGGAAAGACTGCAGGCGAGGATAGAGGATGAGGGGGTGCTGGGGGAACTGCTGAATGGGTTTCGGAAACACAGGAGGTTGGAAGACAAACTGTTCTCACTGACGCAGTGCATCGAAATAGCAGAAAAAGAACACAGGCCCCTGTGGCTAGCATTTTTGGATATCAAGGGAGCATACGATAGCGTGGTTCAAGAGGAATTGTGGGGAATACCGGACACACTAGGCGTGGAACATGTAACCACTAATCTTTTAAAGAGTATCTATAAAAGTAACAAGGTAGTTATAAAGTGGGAAAAACAGGTATCCAAGCCTGCAGAGGTAAAACGGGGGCTTAGGCAGGGGTGCCCCTGTCACCCTTATTATTCATGATGTACCTACAAGGATTAGAGGCAAAATTAGAGCGAAGTGGACTGGGCTTCAACCTCTCTTTAGTCAAACAAGGAAAACTTATTGATCAGGCACTACCAGCATTAATGTACGCAGATGATATAGTGCTAATGGCCAACAACAAGGAAGATTTGCAGAGATTGATGGACATCTGCGGTAATGAGGGAGATAGGTTAGATTTTAGATTCAGTAAGGAAAAATCAGCAGTCATGATTTTCAATGACAACGAAGGTAGTGAGCTTAGAATACAGGAGGTCACGCTAGAGATAACAGATAAATACAAATATCTGGGCGTATGGATAAGCAATGGGACCGAGTATCTGAGGGAACACGAAATATACGTGACGACTAAAGGTAACAGGAATGCAGCAGTCATGAAAAATAGGGCACTGTGGAATTACAATAGGTATGATGTTGTGAGAGGAATATGGAAAGGGGTCATGGTTCCTGGGCTGACGTTCGGCAATGCGGTCTTGTGCATGAGATCAGAAGTTCAAGCAAGATTAGAAATTAAGCAACGTGGAATAGGTAGGCTTGCTTTAGGAGCTCACGGGAATACACCAAATCAGGGAGTACAAGGTGATATGGGATGGACATCATTGGAGGGCAGGGAAGCTAGCAGCAAGATAAAATTTGAGAAGCGATTGAGAGAAATGGGGGAAGAGCGTTGGGCTAGGAAGGTTTTCAGCTACTTGTACATGAAGAATGTCGATACAAAATGGAGGAAGCGAACCAGGAAGTTGACTGGTAAATACTTGGAAAACAGCAGGTGGCCAAACCAAAAAGAACGATCGGTTAAGAAGAAAGTGAAGGAAACGGAGACTGACATGTGGAGAATGGGCATGATAAAGAAGTCCGCACTAGAGATCTATCGAACGTTTAAGCAGGAAATTGCCAAGGAAAGGATCTATGTTAATACTCGGGGTAGTTCTCTACTGTTTGAGGCCAGAACGGGAGTACTGCGAACCAAGACATATCGGCTCAAATACGAAGGGGTAGACACAGTATGCAGTGCGTGTGGAGAGGAAGAAGAAACTGCCGAACACTTGATAATGTTCTGTAAAGGGCTTCACCCTATAATTCAGGATGATGGCGCAGAGTTTTTCAAAGCACTTGGGTTTAGGGACCGGGAGGGCAAAATAAACTTTAAGCGGGTAGACTTAACTAGAAGAAGGTTATCTGATTGGTGGCTAAAGTCAAGGCACGAATGAAAATTAAACTCTTCACTGCAAAGTACGAATCCTCAAACTTTTTCTTTTTTTTCTTTTTTTCCCTTTTTTCCTTTTCCTTTTTTCTTTTTTTTCTTTTTTAAGGAAAAAAAATATAGTTTTTGGTTCATTAGGTATTACGGCTTGGTGGCGCTAGCCACCGCCCGATCTAAACGGTACAGCCATATCTATACATCGATCCATCCACTTCAAAATTCACTTATGAACCCCAAAAAAGAGGATGGAGGGAAGGCCACTGTGATAGCTCAGTGGTTAGAGCATCGAACGCGTTATTCGAAGGTCGTAGGTTCGATTCCTGATCACGGTTGGTTATTTTTGCACCCACTTTTCTTTCGTCTTATTTACATTCCATTGGTTCTAATAACTTCCCCTATACAATCGATATGTGGGGTTTAACGTCCCAAAACCACCATATGATTGACTTCCCCTATACATTCCTTGGCATTACTGTCTGTTAGATCTCATCAATATTGTGTCAAAACACGGAAAAATGAGCCCTTAGGTATACACTTTTTTTGTTGTCATATTATACATTTTTAAATTGTTTTGGAACATGCGCAATGGCAATCGGTAGTGGTGTGACATGAATATACAAAAACTCTAAAGACATTTAGTGTGAAAATGCAATGCGTAAAAAAAAACATGCATTGGAGCATATTCATTTAAACCTGTGAGCTTGGCTCTATGGTCTCCCTCTTTTACAATGTCGGACGTGACTGCTATATGGAAATCGGAGAGTTGATGCCTATCAGTTTGTTTGCGAAAGAGATTTGTGGACAGCCGTTCTTCACTAGCTGTGACGGTTGATTGATTTGTGGGGTTTAACGCCCCAAAGCCACGATATGATTATGAGAGACGCCGTAGTGGAGGGCTCCGGAAATTTTGACCACCTGGGGTTCTTTAACGTGCACCCAAGTCTGAGCACACGGGCCTACAACATTTCCACCTCCATCGGAAATGCAGCCTCCGCAGCCGGGATTTGAACCCGCGCCCTGCGGGTCAGCAGCCGAGTACCATAGCCACTAGACCACCGCGGCGGGGCCTAGCTGTGGCGGTAACGTCAAGAAAGTTTATGGTTGTTGATAAGTAATGATGAGTGAAAGAAATAGTTGGTTGGTCATTGTTGAAACTTGTAAGAAAACTTAAAAAACTTGCCTCACCAAGTGGGCAAATCATGATTTATTGATTGATATTTGGGGTTTAACGTCCCAAAACCACTATATGATTATGAGAGACGCCGTAGTGGAGGGCTCCGGAAATTTAGACCACCTGGGGTTCTTTAACGTGCACCCAAATCTGAGCACACGGGCCTACAACATTTCCGCCTCCATCGGAAATGGTGGACAAATCATGAAAGTGCCATCAATGAAACGCTTGTAATAGATTAGTTTCAAAGGTTTATTCACAATGAAGTTAGCTTCCAAAATGCTCATAAATATATTTGCGTAGTTCGGACCTGCTGGAGTTCCCATAGATGCCCTGTCAGGCTAAACGTAGTGCTAGCTATTGAATTAAAGCTGTTTAGTTCTAAGATTAGCTTCGTGAAGGGACCAATGGTTTCACCATCAACTGCTTGTTTAAACGGCAATCGTCGCAAGCCTTAATTAAAGCGAAAATTCCACTGTTCTGTGCAATGTTTGTTTACAAGAATGAAACGTAAAGTGTAACCAGAACACTGCCGTCGGGAACACCTGTGTTTAAAGTGTCTTTCAAGAATTGATTTGTGTCCTTTGTAATTATGACAAGGTAGGCGAAATCATGTTTATGAGGCTACCAACATACCTAGATAGGTTTTCAGTAACTGTTCCAATTTTGGAGATGATAGGGCGTCCGGGGTTATTCACTTTATGTATTTCAGGCCGGAGATAAAATCTACCTGCCACTAGGCCGAATGGAACGAGTGACTGGGCAATCGTTTTATTGATCTTTTCGTTTTTACTAGTAGCGCGAGTGCGTCCTGCAATTCGACTTTGTAGTCGTTTGTAGGGTCATTAGGGAATAGTTTTTTGAAGTTTCGATCTGAGAGCTGCCTCTCAGCTTCAGCTATATAGTCACATTGATTAAGAATGACAATAGTGCCACCTTTGTCTGCCGGCTTGATTGCGATGTCATGGTTATTTGCTAGCTCTTCGAGTTCCCGCTTTTTTGAACGGTATGCCGGTGGGGAGCACAAACTTGTAAGAATCTATAACATCTTGTTGCACAGTCTTGATATATAGGTCTAAGCACCTTTCACGTTGTGGCGGTGAGGTCCAGTGTTTCGGGCAAAGTTGTGAAGGTCCCTAATGGGTTGAAATTCATTGAACCTACCGTTTGCTGGACAAATCTAAGGCTCTTCGATAAACAAGCTATCTGCGCGTCTGAAAGCATTGCCAAAGAAAGATTTACAACGTTGTCTTGCAATGCTCGTTGTCTTTTATCGGCTAGGTTAGCTCGAATATAACGACTTGACGAAAGGAGCAAGATGTAAAGTACGCACTTCTTTCGCTTCATTGCATTAAGTTTCGAAATGTCATTTTGCTGACAAGCTACCCATTGATCAGACTCAGGAGCGGTAATCTGCGAAAGCAGAAGCGCTTCTTTCTGAAACAGTTGTTTAGCAGTGTGGCAGCTTGGGCTAGTTGGTATGACATGACGACAGTTATAGTGTGATAACAGAACGACAACACAAAGGCAAGTCTTTTGTGTCCTTCTTGTCTCTGCGTCATCGTTCTGTTCTCGTGCTCTAACTATCCTCAGTTGTTTAACGCGTGATTTGTTATGGTCTCTAACAATACGCGTCCATTTTAACGAAGCTCTTTGTGGAACTTGTTGCCATCTCACGCTGTGGTGAGAGGATAGCTTCGAAGTAGCTGCGTTTAATCGCAGTTGTAGCCCCTTGGACACTTCAAACGAGGTTAGGTATGTTGTTAACGTTGACGCGTGGAGCTCAGCGTGAAGTTTTTTCCCTGCCATTTCTCTAGGTTGCAAAAAGGTTTCAGAATGTGTACGAAAATTGGGGGACTCTTAAGCTTCGCCTTTAGGAGTTGAACGCGATAGCGAAATCTGACCCCAAATGCACCATTCAACCGCTAAGTGCATGCTTATTCATATGTTTTGTTACATAGACACGCACGCACACAAACACGCACACAATAGAATGAACCAGCGCACGCTATTATCGCCGAATAGGTTCGTATTCTTCGTGACACCTGTCGAACAATATGCGCTAAGGGGGCCCCGAAACACTTTTTCAAGTAACCATGGAATCAATTCACTAGAAGAGCTTGTTTCCTCACGAATTCAACGCCAAAAAAATGTCAAGAATCTATCCAGTGCGAGCGGAGTTTAAAAGGTTTGTCGCATGCTGCAATTGCCTTATCTCTTCTCTCGACCCGACGAAAGCGCTGGAAGCTAAGCAGAGAGGGGTGGCAGGGCAAAGAAAATACCGTGCCTCGTGACGTTGAGCACTTTTTTTTCTTCGAATGCACAGTTTTTTCCTCTGTGATCACGCATGCAAGCGTTGGAAAGTAGTGGCCTCCAGCGGCTGTATCGGTAACTTGATTTTTCGGTCAGACACACAGACAATTTTTCACTCCAAACAGCGAGACTGACGCCGGTGTCGGGTTTTCAGCAACAGGAGCTCTTTAGTGCTATCGCATTAATATGCAGCTTTACCAGTCAAAGGTGCATGAAGTCACTTGGACTGTGTCCCGGTCAGTGTTTCTCCTCGATGGGTAGTGGTGGACAAGGTGCGGAGAAGTCTGCGTCGCACATTCAATGAAGACACAAGAAGTGTTCCAGGGGGAGCACATCGCATCGGCACACAATTAGGCGTTTATCATAGGGGACTGGTATGAAGAAATATCCACCGCAAGTGACGCGTAGCGCGGATCCTCACTGGACGTGAAGTCGCGCCACGGCGAGGATGTGATTGTGGTGTGCTCAAAGCAAAGTTGGCAAAGAGGGGCAACTATTAAGGCAACGCCGTCGAAGCAGGGATGCAGATCATCTGCTGCCAACACACAAAAAGAGGGCAGCCGTTCAAATCCGTTGCCCACGTAGAATACCTTTCGTGAGCGACGGCAGTAGTCATGAATTAGGCAGTCACACAAGAAGGCTTGGTTATTGCAGTGACGGATAAAATCGTGGTTACTGTTACCACGACGGTGGTTGATGCTTCGAGGAAGTAAAAGTGTGGCGTAGACTTCAGTTATCTGAGGCACAATATTGGTGAATTGATCCAGCAAACGCCGATACCGAATAAAGGCGACACTCGCCTGCACGTACGCCATGTCAATTGTCCCGACGTGGAGCACAAGGGTTTTGTGTAGTAGCAGGCACAAGGTTGCGAATTCACTGCACATCAGCGAATCGTGCCCAGGGCAGTAAAATGAAGGCCGGGGTTCCTTCGCAAGATAGATTGAAGTGTTCATAGACGTACTTTATCTGCGAGTCGCCAATGAAGACTATTGACGTTTCTGTTTCGGGGAACTTCCAGATGATGGGTTTCGACGTAGTCGTTTCAGGAGCCAAAGTGGTTTGAATATACGTAGCGGGAGAAGAAGCACCCTGGCTCAGTAGTAAAAACGAAAGCGAGAAACACGGCGTACGTTTAAACACATTTAATAATAGCGATGTTTAGAATAGCGCACCGCGAGCCCTTCATGTGTGGTCGCTGCCACTGCACATGCGTCGTAACTCGAGTCGGCATTCGCATTCGCGGACCGCACGCGAAAAATTTGGAATTGCGTGCGGTGATGGCGGCCCGCGTGTGGCCCGCAAGCGCTGGTTTCGAGGCTACGGGCGGTGATGGCAGTCCGAATGTGGCCCGCAAGCGCTTGTTTCGAGGTTACAGTGTCGCTGCAATTGTGCGTTGCGGATTGCCGTAGGGCAAACACTATTCTAAAGCTCATATGGCGCCCCCTACGCCCGCAACGCCCACAGTGCTTGCAGACGGTATTCTAAAGCTCCCTAATCACGCACGTTTTGGCTGGTGGGCCAGCCTTCGTCAGTTTGACATGTAGTGCAGCTTTCGTAGCCATTATATACGTTTCTGAAAGGTTTAGGGACATGCGCAATGGCAATCGGTAGTGATGCGACATGATTACACAAAAATGCTAAATACATTTAGTGTGAAAATGCTATACTTAAAGTAACATATGCTCAGCATCCGCCTCTTATTGCTATGGCGACATCAGTATGGGTGAGAGATTTTTAATATGATTGGCCCATGGTGTATAAAAGCATTGTGACAACCATGCGTGCCGATCAAAATATATGTACAAACAATACATACTGAATATGACCAGGTAAACCAGGTTTTTGGAGAAGGGAACAAGAATGGTTGTGCTAAAAAAATAAAAAGTAAAATAACAGAAAATGAAACAAAAACCTCGGAAGGGCATGAAACACCTAAGTGGTGGAAGGTAGACTAGTGAGTGCGCCTGCATGTTGGTTTATTCCCGAGTTTGCGGTGCTGAAATTGTATATTAGAAACTATTCGCGCATTTCCCACTCATGATGCGAGCGAAAACCTGATTCCAATACCGTTGCTTTATTATAATAAAGTGGGAAGAATGACGCGGTATGATTAGATGTTTCGATAGAGGCAGATTAGGAAGCGTTCTGATATGAGACTTATGATTGATTGATCGTGTTCTAAACAGTGCTTCCGTTCGACCAATATATTGTAAATTACAGATATGACATTCAATCATGGATACCACGTCGAAACTGTCACAATATAGCATGCCCCTTGATTACCTGAAAGCCAGTAGATTAACCGGTGACACTCTGTGTAGTTACCATGTGCGCACACACCTTGTACCGCGGCTTTCCACATGGAGCGCAGCCATTTCGTTTACGGGCAGCGAGCTTAGAAGGTAAAAAAATATGTGCTTAGCCTCCATAGCGAAGAAGGCTGGCTTACTGCTCAGTTAGAGTCTCTTGAATCAGAATACTTAGAAGCCTATAAGAATACAAAAAAAGAATAACTTAAGTACGTTTAAACACATTAAATTCATTCGCGACGGCGTAGACCCGTTTGTGTGTACCACTAATACGAATAATGCTCTGGTTAAATCATCAGTCAGAAGCCCACTGAACCTAGCAATTATGTCGTAATCCTATCGACTACCACTCTTTCTTGTGCTCATATAGCTTCATTGTCGATGGGTCCTACTTTTTGCCCAGCCTCAGTGGATTTAGTGAATCCCAGCTTTTAAATGATTCGGAAAACTTTGCACGTAACATGCGCCGTAGAGAATACCTTTATGAACGTGAAAATTCTGATAACAATACAATACCAGTGCCGTCGCACAGGAGGGGGACACCGCCACCACAACGTAATCAGTGTCTCAATATGTACATCAGTGCCGTACAGCGTGACGTCCTTCAGGCGCACGAGACCCATGTCCATTAACGATAAAGTTTAACAAAAAAGAACAATGCAGCGCTCGAAGAGCTATCTAATACCCTTGACATTGTCATCAAACCTGCTCATAAGGAAGGAGCGATCGTCATTCTTGATAGGAATGATTACATCGCGGAAGCTACCCGACAACTCTCCAACTCTCGCAGGCCACGCGTGAGATAATTGAAGCTTATCAAATAAACAAGTTTGACGGTAAATGTGTAAGTTGCCCATCGGCTGCGTTGTTGCAAAAAGAGATTGCGTATCTCGACCTTTTTTAAGTTACATATGTATTTGTTTTCAACCCATTCAACAAAAGACAAGAGTTTTTCTGACATTGTATCGCAATGCTTGCTCCTGCACCCTGCTACGCATGCCTAATTTTCACATTTTTTGCCTATATATGTACACCCCTCCGAAAATAAATCTTTGTTGAAAGTCAGCGCTCTTTTCTGTCCTTGTTTTTTTTCGCTTCGGTAGTTACGAAGTAACTACTTCTAGGTTGCGCTGTTCCCGCATTCAACTCTCCGAGGACAGTTTTCTAGAGCCCTCTCAACCAACCAAACAAATGGTTTCAAGGCCATCTTACAAGATAAATTGATGACTCTATTGAGAAAAAAAATCAGAGGAAATAATTCTGCTGTATCTTATTCCGCTCAACCCTGTGACCGGCCGATTTTACATACTCCCGAAGATTCATGACTAAGATAACCCGGGCCATACAATCATCTCCTGTGTAAACACTACAATCGACAACTTGTCGCTCTATGTTAGTTTAGTTATTAAACATAATCTCGAGACACTTCCATCATTCGTCAAGGACACCTATAATTTTCTTCAAGACATATTACGTCTTCACATTACTCAAAATGCAACACTTGTAACACTGGGCATCACCTGACTTTATACTAACATGCCGCATGCTGATGGAATTGCTGCAGTGCCTAAAACATACGAGGATTCCTGCCTCGAGAAACCAAGCAATAAAGATAAAGAAGCCGTACAATTGCTATTGAAGCTTATCCTTGAACTCAAAAACTTTCAATTTATAATTCTCATTACGTTCAGATTAGTGGCACGTCAATGGGAACCCGAGTAAATCTTACTTATGCTACTGATTTTATGGGCATTCTAGAGTATAATTATTCATCCAGCACTTACCTGCATCCTTTGTTTTATAGATGGTTTATAGATGATATTGTCGAAGTGCAACGCGAACAAAGGATGACAGCAGCTTCTGGCAGCGAAAAGAGCGTGTTCAGTATCAGCTGTAAAGCAAGACGACTGCTTCCTTGCGTCCCGAGAGCCACCTGTCCCACTAGCTGGAACATACATAACATTCCTATCGTCGTTCTTTTTCTTATACGCACGTGTCACTTGCCCCCCTAATAGGATCATCGCCCCGATGCTGATTCAGACCCACCATATTTTTTAACGTGCAGTCAAACGCTCACATACGGCTTCACGCTCACTACATGCACAAGTTATGGCTGGTGTTGGCGACGCCTCGGCCAGTGGGAACTGTCAGAGACGACCTCGTAGGTGACATCACATAGCTGCCGTGACACTCGGTATAGCCCGAAATAGCGCCTTAGCGGCTTCTTGGACAGTCAACGTTTTCGTACAGGTGTCGAAACCCACAATCTGTCACTGATTTTGTACGTTACTGTCCATGGCGAGCATTATAGCGGCCTACGTCGTGGTCTTTTCGCTGTTGTATCTGAAAGCGGGCGAGCTGCCTAGCTTCTTCCGCGCGTTAAGTGAACACATCAGCGCCTGTGTCGGTGGCATCCCCTTCATGTGGCAACATCACATCCAGCATTGTCCGTACTTCCCGTTCATGAACCAAGCTGAATGGAGTCATGCGAGTCGTTTCTTGTTTAGCCGTATTGTATGCAAACGTCATATAGAGTAAAGTTTCGCCCCAAATCTTATGTTCGACATTCACGTACATCTACAGCTTGTATTCAATCGCCTTGTTGAGGCACTCTGTTAGTCCATTCGTTTGCGGGAGGTACGCAGTGGTCTTACTGCTAATCGTTCCACTTAGCATCATGACGTGGTCTAAAAAAGCTGCCGTAAATGCTGTTCCCCAGTCTGTTATCACAATAGTCGGGGCAGCGAGACGTAGCACAATGTTTTCCATGAAAAATATGGCCACTTCTGCTACGTTGCTCTTTTGGATAGTCATCGTTTCGGCATACCTGGTTAGGTAGTCTGTTGCGCCTATAACTCAGCGATTCCCTACAGTTGAAGTGGAAAGGAGTCCCAAAATATCCAATCCTATCTGGTCGAACAGTGTACTTGGAACCTGAACTGGTTGCGGCTGACCGGCGTGTTTCTTTGGAGAATTGCGTCACAGCGAATCGAGGCAAATGTGAATGTGGTGCTTGACGGCTGTTGTGAGTCGTGGTCAGTAGTATCCCTGCTGGACTCTTGCCAATGTACGAGTGTAGTAGCCTAAATGGCCAGACGTCAGCTCATTGTGACATGCTCAAAGCACTTACGAACAAAAGGGTGCAGGAATAAAGAGCGAACAGGGAACTCCAATGGATGAAAAGTTTGTTTTGTAGAGGACGCCATTGCGTAAGCAAAACGACGATAATGCCCTTGCAACAACTCTGGGTGCCCCCGAAGAACGTCCGTCCACGTAAAAATCAAATCAAGCAATTCAGGGTTTGTAAGGTCTGGCGTCGCAGGCCATGGGAGCGAGTCTTCTTGGTCTCAAAAGGGCGCGCTTCACAAAAAGCCCATTCTCGGAAGACGATAATCTCGGCGTAAGCGCGCCCCTTCTGGCGAGAATACCGCGGTCAGTCGCTGCTTCTAGCAACCAGCTAAATGGTCCCCGGAATGCGGATTGCCGGCGGATGACAGGAGGACAGTGCATAGCCACCCATCTGTCAGGAGTAGAGTCCGTGGGATGGCTGTCATGCTGGACAGCGTAGTCATCTCGCGGTAATGCAGAAGGCCCGCAGCCGAAAGGCGCCACCATTGTGTGCCTTCGCACAGTTCGCGGAACGTTGGTTGCAGGCCGGTCCTTTCGTCTCTCTTTTTTCGACCGAGCAGTCTAGTGCGGGAAGAAGAGAGCGAGAGGAGGGGACGGCAACAAGTGTGTTGTCTGTCCAATAAACGGGCTAAATTGCTTTGGTTGGCCGTGAGGAGAATCGGGAGGGGCAACCGAGGTATTAAAAGCTGGCTTCCGAGTCCTCGCAGTGGTTCTGGTCGCAACAAGAAGTGCTCTGCACTATCGGCTCTGCCGAGGCAACATGCGACGGTTCCGATGGTCAAGTCTTGTAAATATATACTTAAGTTTGTGTATGTAAAATCGAGTTGTTGTCACGTTTGAGATGTGCTGGCTTCCATATCTGAACAACCAGCAGCAGCCACGAGAACAAGACGGACACCGAGAAGCAACCAACCTTCCACTCCCTTCTGTAGCAACAGCCGCTACGCAGCTGGGAGAGCTGTGCTCAAGGGAACAGAGGGAGTGGGTAGGAGGTTGAGTTTTACTGGGTTGCTCCATTGTAATTGGGCAATCTTGAACGCGTCGAGAACACCAAGGAAGGCCATATCGTCATCGTCAGAAAGAGAGGCTGACTGTACTGGTGATCGAGACAGGCAGTCAGCGTCCGTATGTCGCTTCCCAGACTTGTGTATGGCCCTCATATCAAACTCTTGTTACAGACTCCACCACGCTAATCAGCCGGTCGGATCTCTTAAATTAGTCAACCAACGGAGTGAATGATGGTCATTAATAACTTTGAAGGGGTGGTGATACAAATACGGGCGAAATTTCATAACCACCCAGACTACGGCGAGGCATTCATTCTTAGTTGTTAAATAATTGGCCTCAGCGCGTGTTAGCGTCCTGCTTGCGTAGGCGATCACTTGTTTCGTGCCTTCTTGCCACTGCACAAGCACAGCTCCGAGGCCAACATTGCTTGCGTCAGTGTGAAGCATTGTTGGCGCTTGCTCGTCGAAGTGGGCAAGCACTGGAGGTGTTTGAAGATGTTGGCGGAAGTCATTAAACGCTGCTTCCTGTTTCTCGTTCCACTCAAAGGTGGCGTCATCTCTAGTGAGGCGAGTTAACGACGACGCGATCTGTGCGAAATCGGCGATAAACCGGCAATAGTAGGCGCATAGGCCCACAAAGCGCCTGACAGCTTTCTTATCAGATGGTACTGGGAACTGTGCCACGGCCACAAGTTTTTTGGGATCAGGCCAAACGCCGGTGCAGCTGACGACATGACCAAGAAACAGCAGTTCTTCAAAATAAAAGTGGGAATTTTCTGGTGTCAATGTGAGGCCCGTGGAGCGTGTGGCTCGTAAAACAACTTCTAGTCTTTTGAGATGCTCGTCAATAGTTGGGGAAAGCACTATGACGACGTCCAGATAAACTAAACAGGTCCTCTATTTAACCTTGAAAATACAGTGTCTATGAGCCTTTGAAAAGTAGCGAGCAACGAACACAGACCAAAGGGCAGAACATTAAGTTCATATAAACCATACGGCGTCAAAAAAGCTGTTTTTTTTTCGATCTTTTGGGTCTACCTCGATCTGCCAATATTCGCTTCCGAGGTCCATTGAAGAAAAGTTGCGAGTGTTTTGAAACCTTTAGAGGGAGTCATCGATACGTGAAAGCGGATACATATCTTTCTTAGTTACTCAGCTTCCTGTAAACTTTGCAAAAACGCAGGGTACCGTCCTTTTTCTTAACTAGTAATACAGTCGATGCCCACGGGCTCTGTGATAGCCGAATCACATCATCTTCAAGCATTTTAGTGACTTGTTGCTGTATCACTTCCCATTCTTTTGAAGCCACACGATAAGGATTCTGGTGTATAGGCCTTGCTGCGTCGTCGGTAATTATTCGATGCTTTCTTAGCAGCGTTCGACCAATCCGTGATGTCAGTGAAAAGCAGTCTTGGAATTCAACTAGAAAGTCTTGATTGCTCGTCCCTTGACAACGTAGTACCAACGTCAAACCGTGGCCACCTGCGATACAGTAGTGGTGCAGGCTCTTCTCACAATCTGTCAAACCGTGGCCAGAGAGGGCGAAACAGATCGGTGCGATGCCAGCAATAGCTGGCTATGTTGCCCACACCTTCGCAGTTGAAACAGAGTGGAGGCCTGTCGACAGTGCGCCAGGTTTCGGTTAAGCGAAACTGTGGATGCTGTGACTACTTCTCACGTGACGAAGGCCATGGTAGGCCAGAAGTGACTGGTCGTATGGGGGCTGGATGTGTGGGCGCCACGATGTCTCCCCCTATGCTGGTGACCAAGGAACGGTTGCAGGTGGCGGTAGTATGAAGGCGGAAAGGGTGAGGAGTTTCGAAGGGCGGCGGCGTACGGCATGCGACGTTGCTCTGGGGGCAGGATCAGCTTTCAAGAATGCTTGGTGGATTTCGTCGCGGACGACTTGAGCGACAGATGCCATGATAGATTGATTGATATTGTAGCGAAACTTTGGGATTGTTTAAGCTAGATGCATCTGGAGACCATCGAGACGAAGAAGTGTGGGAGGAATTCCGCACAGGCAAGCGATGACAAGTTGGCACGATGATTTCTAGGAGCACTCATTGGGGGTTTATTTATCTAACACAACTTCAAATTACCTAATGAACTAGGTCACCAATACAAAACATGGAAAATGGTGGCATACCCCTCGGCTTGCATAACTGGCCTCCGGAGGTGAGATGCGCTGTTGCCCCTGACTCCACTCATCACAAAAAGGGCCCGAGTCGCAGCCTAAATAGGGTTTTCCAGCATCCACGGGTCCGTGGACCAACCAGGCAAGCCGAAGGTAACCAATCCAACATGAGTTTTCGTAGTCGCCTGAAGCCTGCCTCGCGACAAAACTGAGGCAGCTTCTGGAAACGGACACATTCTCCGAAACGGCCTGGACGCGCTAACAATTGCTCAAATTTCGGTCCCCTTTTTTCTCGGAGGACCGAAGCGGCGTGTCGTTCGTTTGAAGCGTGGGGGGCTCAGTGGTTAGAAGGAAAAAGGCACCTGATTTCTGCAGTCCAGTCAAAATCACGGTGCGGTGCCTGCTTTGGCGGGAAGCGCACGGTGACCGACCGGTTGCAGCTTTTTCGGTTCAGACTCTCATTCTTCCTCGAGGCGCCCTCCCCGAGATGAGAAGTTAAATGGTGCCGCTAACAAGAAATCTGGCAAAGTATGAAATCTAGCTGTAGCTGGAAGAATAGAAGCTTTTTCCGCGATACATTGCCCTCGCAACACGTCCCTCATTCGAAAAAGAGTGACCCACTCGTTTTATCTGCATAACGCGAAAACAAATGCGAAAACAAATAAAATAAAAACACAAAAAGGTTTTGCATTCAACAAGTGTTCGAGGTGCCTATTTAAACATACTGATACATGTGTCTAAAAGGTGAAAGTCCTAAAACATCTACATATTTAAAACCACAGATGAAAAAACAAAACAAAACAAAATCATCGGGAACAGAAATATATAAAGTTCACTCGTCAGCATTGTAATAAACCTCAGTGTCCATGTCGTAAGCGCCGACATTCTGTTGCATGTTGTTACCACTTGGAAATGTCTTTTAGTCGAAGTAAAGTTCAGTGTCACTGTCATAGCCTTCGCACTGCCGTACAGGAACACTGTTCTCTGTTTCGTGCACACCATAATGCAAACGGAGTTATTGACTTACTCGCGAAGCGCACTCGCGCACAACACTTGTATGCAATCCCTCGTCATCACTGTTCGCACTGCACTTGCGCACGTGAACACCTCGATGTTGTTCGCGGATATCACTTATTGCACTGCACTCGCGCACATCACCACCTCGATCACGCACCTCATGATCACCACCGGATTCATCGTCCGCGTCGTCGGCCTTAGAAGAGGATCGAACGTGGTAGGGCTGTGAACGCCTAACACTAACAACGTGGCGTTCTTGCTCAACTTGGGGTAACATCTCCCAGATGTTTTCGCCTACGCGGCGCAGAAGACGACAAGGTATGTAGTTGCTGCCATAAAGCTTTGTCGTCTTTCTCCTTGCGCGTGGGGGAGTCCGTCCACACGTACAACAAGTCCCCCTCGCGATGGACCTCTCTACGTCATTTGGCTTCGTAGGCCTTCTTATTTCCTGCTCGCTGTTTTTTACGTTTATCTTTTCGTGCTTTGTTGAGCCGGTGCGGCACTGTCTCGTCCCCGCATTGAGAGCGGCGCTTCACGTCAATAAACAAAAGCAGTTTGCTGCCGTTAAAAGAGAAAAACAGAGGGGCACCGGGTTCCGGTTTTGTCGTCTGGCACTCCGGGCAGGAAGCTACGTAATTGCGTACATGCGCAAACGTCTCCGGCCAAAAGTAGTGCCTCCTCACTTTCTCCACAGTTCACCGGAATCCGAGGTGGGCTTCATTATGTCTTCATGACAATGTCTTGTAAGCTCGGTTCTCAAACTGTCAGGAACAACGAGTGTCGTGTGATCCCGAAACCCCTGCGTCCTTCGATCGAACACACCATCGACCAGCCGAAAGCTCCGTGCCGTTCTTTTAATTTTTCTGACAACGGGAACGTTCGGCTGTTCGAGGTGTTGCATGATGCCTCTCATCCACGAGTCTACTCTCTGCTTTTTTGCAATACTCTCCTGATGAAGAACCAGCAGCGGTAAGGGGGTTTCTTCACTTACCGGCGCAGGACCATGAGGAAGGCGGGAAAATGTGGCGACATTATCCCGCTCAATCTGTCGCATAACTGAACTTGTGATCACCTGACTTTTAGATACTGTGGTGATGAGGCGGCCGGGCTGACCCCCAAGACCCGGCTGTTCTCGTTTCCCGAAGGGTTATGCTGTCCGTTCTTGTACTCCACAGGCGCCGCTTCATTGTTCCCGTCATCTCGAAACCACTGCCAGCACTGTTGCGCTATGTGGTCTATGCGGCAGCAAATTTGGCATTGGGGACGGTCGTCGTTGGTGCGAGAATTTCGCGGTGGCCAAGGCAATTGAGGGCGACGCATCTCGTTCTCAATGCTATTGAGCCAGTCAGAAAGCGATGCGATGGAGTCAGCAATTGCCTTTAGGTCTTTTTCGCGATCGGAATCCTCTCGCGGACAACGCAACTCGGCCGCGGTGCAGCTGGGGACACATGAAGGGGGCTGTATTGTTGCTGCGACGGGTGCAATTCTAACCGGAGGCGCAATGTTTTGCGTCCATGACTGCATGCCAATAGAATAGTAGGCGCCAATTTGCTGGGGTCCTGCCGCACGACTCTATAAAGATGCCTGATTAATGTGCTGCAAAATTTGGAGAAAAGCAGCGCAAGTTTCCGGGTTCGCAATCATTTTTTCTTGAATGTCGGGGCGTAAACCGCGCAAAAGGTGCCGCAATGGATCGTCTCCATTCTTAGACGGGTTGACCCTAGCACAAAGTTGTGCATCATAATAATACTGCTCAGGGATTTCGGAAGGCAGCTAAGTCCGGTTTTGCAGCCGCAAATGGGCGTTCTTCATCGAGTGCCGACTGGTGAACGAAGTCCTCAAGGGCGTCGCCCACTCTTCCCATGAACTTGGGGCACCCAATAGAATTTGAGTTGTGTCACTTTTTCACATCACCGTCTCAAGCTAAATATAAAAATTTAACTTTTGTGACTTCCTCCCAATTGTTTAATGACGCTACATGTTCGTAGCAAAGTAGCCACTCAGAAAGATTCCTCCGGCACGCCTTTAAAAACTGGAGGTCTCACAAAAGGTCTTTCTTGGGGGGTAGGTATAGTGGAGAGAAAGGTAAGAAGTCCGGTCATTGTATAGAAGTTTGAGGCTGTTTTCTGATGCTTGTTATTGACTCCGGGCATAATTTTAGAGCGGTAATATCGCTACCGAGCAAGCTCCACCACTTTGTAGCGAAACTTCGGGGTTGTCAAGCTAGACGCATCTGGAGACCATCGAGGCGAAGAAGCGTGGGAGCAATTCCGCGCAGGCAAGCAATGACAAGTCGACACAGTGATTTCGGGGAGCACTCATTGGGGCTTTATTAATCCAACTCAACTTGAATTTAGCTAATGAACTAGGTCACAAATACAAAACATGAAAAATGGGGGCATACCCCTCGGCTTGCATAACTAGTCTCCGGTGGTGAGATGCGCTGTTGCCCCCGACTCCGCTCACCACAAAAAGAGCCCGAGTCGCTGCCTAAATAGGGTTTTCCAGCATCCACGGGTGCGCGGACCAACTAGGCAAGCTGAGGATAACCAATTCAACATGAGCTTTCGTGGTCGCCTGAAGCCTGCCTCGCGACAAAACTGTGGCAGCTTCTAGAAACGAACACATTCTCCGAAATGGCCTGGACGTGCTAACAATTGCTAAAATTTCGGTCCCTTTTTTCCCCGGAGGACCGAAGCGGCGGCTCGATCGTTTGAAGCGTGGGGGGCTCATTGGTTAGATGGAGAAAGACACCTAATTTCTGCTTTCCGGTCAAAATCACGGTGCGGTGCCTGCTTTGGCAGGAAGCGCACAGTGACCGACTGGATGCAGCTCTTTTGGTACAGACCCTCAATCTTCTTCGAGGCGCCCTCCTCGAGTAGTTAAATGGCTCCACTAACAAGAAACCTGACAAAGTACGAATTCTAGTTGTTGCTGGAAAAGAATAAGCTTTCCGCGAGACATTGCCTTGCCGACAATATTTCGGGTTTAACGGCCCCAAACCACCATATGATTATGAGAGACGCCGTAGTGGAGAGCTCCAGAAATTTCGACCACCTGGCAGATGCCATGAGTGTATCCCCTACAGGAGTTAGCAACCTATGCA
The DNA here is from genome assembly GCF_043290135.1 of Rhipicephalus microplus. Taxonomy (NCBI): domain Eukaryota; kingdom Metazoa; phylum Arthropoda; class Arachnida; order Ixodida; family Ixodidae; genus Rhipicephalus; species Rhipicephalus microplus. The sequence goes on from NW_027464589.1 coordinate 13,301,449, forward strand.
GTTGCTGGAACTCTGCAATGCACCAGCCACCTTCGAAAGAATGATGGACGCTACTCTTCGCGGTCTGAAATGCAACACCTATTTTCGCTACTTGGACGACATTGTGGTATTTTCAACCGGCTTTGCATTTCATCTTACTAGTTTTGAGCAAGTCTTTATGTGCCTCGCCAAAGCGGATCTTCCACTTATTTTGATGAAATGCCACTTCGCTGTCCGCAAGCTTACCATTCTTGGTCACGTAGTTTCAAAAGACGGTATCCTTCTGGACCCTGTGCAACTTATTGCCGTTGCCCCGTTCCCGAAACAACAAACCGTTACAGAGCTTCGAACCTTCATTGATTTCCGCTCCTGTGTCGTTTCTGACGCTTGATCCGCGATTTCGCTCCTATAATTGCCCCTTTGAACGACCTTCTCGCCGTCAGTTGTCTTCTATCAGGATGGTCACAGGCGAGCGAGCATGCATTTCAACCACTTACGCGCCTTCTCACTGCACCGCTAATACTACGACATTTCGATTCCTACGCACCAACACACCTTCACACTGACACTAATGGCGTCAGAATTGATGCCGTACTCGCCCAACGCAAGCATCGCACGTTCACGAAAGTTATAAAAGAATAGGGTCTCACCATATAATGGGTGATTGAAAATTTTCGACCATACATTTATTGACGTCGTTTTGATGTTGTTATCGATAATATTGCCCTATGGGCTGCTTACCCGAGGGTTGTGGGAGCGAATCTTGGTCGCGGTGGCTGCATTTCCGGTGGAGGTGGAAATGTTGTAAGCCTGTCTGCTAAGATTTGGATGCACGTTAAAGAACCCCAAGCGGTCAAAATTTCCGGAGCCCTCCACTACGTCGTCTATCATAATCATATGGTGGTTTTGGGACGTTGAACCCCACATATCAATCAAATCATGTACTATGCTGGCTATCTTCGTTAAAATAACCGAGTTGTTGGCTCGCTCGCTAAGCATTGCGTGTGGGAGAATTAAACATTCGTGTTGTTTACCATTCTTTATGAAAGCAATCTGATGCGGATGCCCCACCCGCTCACTTTTGCTTACTGAGCCCATCTGCTCGTCGACCTCGTGGATGGTGCCTTTGCCATTATGTATTTTGACATGCCTTACGAGCAATGTAAAGACCCCTGGATCACTTCGCTTCAGGACTTCCTCTCGAACAAGACGCCTTCTTCTGTCTCTCGAACGCTTCGATGCCAATCCCAACACTTCGCCGTTAGAGATAACCTGCTCCGTCACCACATCTACAACTCAAGTGGCCGAAAGTGGCTGCTTGTTATTCCTCGGCAACTACGCCCTAACATCTGCGCCACGGTTCACGTTGATTCACAATGCAGTCACGCTGGTGTTTTAAAGATATACACACGCCTGCACCTTCGGTACTATAGTAGTATGTATTGTTTTGTTCGCCAGTATATCCAGTCGGGCCCTACGTATCAACGACGCAAGGCGCCACCTCAACATCGGGCGAGCACGTTACAACCGTCCACATGTCCAGCCCGACCTTTTGAGGGGGTGGGAATTCATTTATACGGCCCATTTCTTTACACTCCGAGCGGCAACCACTGAGCTATAGTTGCCATCAATCACCTAACACGTTAGGCTAAAACATCACCGCTCATTTCTGCTACGGCAAACGACGTTGCCAGCTTCATACGCTGCAGCCTCGTCATAACATATGGAGTGCCTTGAGAATTTCGCAGCGACCGTACCTGTGTTTTTCTATCCGACGCCATTGCATGCTTGCTAAAGCAGTGTCGCATCATAAACCACACTACCACGGCATATTATTCACAAACAAATGGGATGATAGAGCGTTTTCATCGCACCCTTGGCAATATTTTGCTCAAATACGCTTCGTATGACTCAACCGATTGCACATGACAGCATACTATTTTTCGTCGCGTACGCAAACAACACGGCTACACAGAGCACCACCGGACTCTCGCCTTTCTTTCTTCACTATGAACATGAACCTTCTTCCAAAGTGAACACAGTCCTTCCGTACTGGCCTGGCTCTTCCGAGCTCACAACCGTTTCAAGAGCAAGCGCACACGCTAGAGAATATCGCCAGCTTGCTCGTTCTTTCACTTCGCACGACGAAAGTTGTCAGAAACATCGACACGTTGAATCGACTACTGCTACATACTTTGATCCCGGTACGTTGGTATGATTGTGGGTTTGGTCTATTCTCCCACAAGCTATCTGAGAAGTACTGCGGCCCTTATGGGTTTCTGCAACAGACTTTTGCTGTCAATTACCTCGTGGAGCCTCTCGAAGCGTCTTATAACTAGCGTCGCCGCAGCCAGAAAATTCTGCGCGAGTCCAGGCTCACGAAGTACTATGGTCACCTAGTGTGTTCTAATCCTTAGGTTGCCAGGATGGCTCTCTCATTGCCCTAGAGTGATCATAGTGGAAGTAGCGGTCATGCGGCCTCAGTAGTTGAAGTAGTGGACATTAGGCTTGACCAAGGAATAAGAGAACGATAACGAGTGATCAGCACTATCCACCCTGTTGTTAGCCCTTGCGGTTTTGAAACCTGTGTCCAGTTGTCGCGACTTGTACCTTCAACAACACACCATATATATATATATATATATATATATATATATATATATATATATATATATATATATATATATATATATATATATATATATATATATATATATATATATATATATATATATATATATATATATATATTGTTAAGCAGTTTATTGGCGGACACTCAGCGATGATTAACGACAGCGACAGTCAATGCGGGGATCGACTCTCTGCGCGAGCTGCTCTTCTTCTTGTGAAAAGGGCGACCCACTAGAAGGCGCTGAAGAGGACGACCCACTGTTCAAAGGCTTTACCACAACTACCCCGGGTACGAAAAGGAGCCGCCTGGCGACCTAACAGGTGGTTACAATGAGCGGGTCATGGTAGGCCTTCAGGCGCTCCACGTTAACAATGTCGCGTCCTCGACGACGCATGTCCGAAGATGGTTCGATGGGTTCAATCAAGTAGTTGACTGGGGAAGTGCATTTGACGACACGGTAGGGGCCTTCGTATTTGGGCAATAGTTTTGAAGATAGGCCAGTTGCAGTAGTAGGGATCGAGAGCCAGACGAGCGCTCCAGGGAGGAACGTGGGCGCAGTAGTGCTGGCGTCAGCGCGAATGACTTTTTGCCGCTCTTGATCATGCGCTGTAAAAGTCCTTGCAAGCTCTCGACACTCTTCAGCAAGCTTGGCTGTAGCAGAAATAGGCGCCCACTCGGACGGATCTGGCTTGTACGGAAGTATAGTGTCGATGGTGTGCGACGGGTGCCTTCCATATAATAAAAAGAAAGGTGAAAAGCCAGTAGTGCTTTGAGGGGCGGTGTTATATGCGTAGGTGACGAAGGGTAGAATGTCATCCCAATTTGTGTGATCGGCTGCGACGTACTTGGAAAGCATGTCGCCGAGCGTACGGTTGAAGCGTTCCGTGAGACCATTCGTCTGCGGGTGGTAAGCAGCAGTTTTGCGGTGAACAACGTTGCACTCTTTGAGAATGGCTTCGACGACTTCAGACAGGAAGACGCGGCCTCGATCACTGAGCAGTTCCTGAGGTGGACCGTGTCGCAGCATGAATCGTTGGAGCAGGAAGGAGGCCACATCGCTCGCTGTAGCCGCGGAGAGAGCGGTAGTTTCGGCGTATCGCGTGAGGTGGTCCACAGCAACAATGGCCCAGCGGTTACCAGCTGACGTTAGTGGAAGTGGCCCATACAAATCGATGCCAACGCGCCCAAACGGCCTGGCAGGGCAAGGTAGAGGTTGCAGACCTACCGGTGACAGTTGCGTTGAAGTTTTGCGGCGCTGACATTCTATGCAGGAGCGAACGAATTTCTGCACGTAGCGGTACATGCCGCGCCAAAAGTACCGTTGGCGAATGCGGTGGTAAGTCTTCGATACCCCGGAGTGCGCACATTGCGGATCAGAATGAAAGAATTCGCATATGTCAGAGCGCAGACTGCGAGGTATGACTAGTAGCCACTGGTGGCCGTCACCGTTGTAATTGCGTCGGTGGAGGAGGTCGTCGCGAACCGCGAAATGGTAGGCTTGACGACGCAACGCGCGAGTGGATGGAGTGGATGGATCAGTCAGCAAGTCTATCAGTGAGGCAATCCATTGATCCTTGCGCTGTTCAGTAGCAATGGCATGAATGCTAATCGAAGAAATGGCAAGGTGAGACACTGGGTTGTTGACATTGTCGTCAGGCAAGGGAGAGCGCGACAGGGCGTCGGCGTCAGCATGTTGCCTTCCATTGCGGTATAGCACGCGGATGTCATAGTCTTGCAGCGAAGTGCCCACCGGGCGAGACGGCCTGAGGGATCTTTCAATGACGACAACCAGCATAGTGCGTGGTGGTCGGTGACGACATCAAATGGGCGACCATACAAATAAGGTCGGAACTTTGCAAGGGCCCAGACGATTGCCAAACATTCCTTCTCGGTGACTGTGTAATTAGTCTCGGCTTTAGTAAGCGTACGGCTCGCGTACGCCACGACATATTCCGGGAACCCTGGTTTGCGCTGCGCAAGGACAGCGCCGAGGCCGACACCACTGGCATCCGTGTGTATCTCTGTAGGGGCCGTAGGGTCGTAGTGGCGGAGTATGGGAGGCGACGTCAACAAACGACGAAGTGTTCTGAAAGCGTCGTCGCACTGTGATGACCACGAATGGAGAGGCCCGTTACTTCCGAGAAGCTTCGTCAGCGGCGATATGATAGTCGCGAAGTTTCGAATGAAGCGCCGAAATTAGGAACACAGTCCTACGAAACTGCGCAGTTCCTTGACGGATGTCGGCTTGGGGAACTCGGTCACGGCCCGAAGCTTGGCTGGATCAGGGAGAATTCCGTCCTTGGACACGACGTAGCCGAGTATTGTCAGCTGCCGAGCTGCAAATTGGCACTTCTTTAGGTTCAGTTGCAGACTGGCGTTGCTCAGACGCGTTAAAACATGCCGAAGGCGTTGAAGATGCGTCTAGAAATCAGGAGCGAAAACGACGACGTCATCGAGGTAGCACAGGCACGTGTGCCATTTTAGGTCACGCAGAACTGTATCCATCATGCGCTCAAAGGTGGCGGGCGCATTGCACAGCCCAAACGGCATAACGTTGAACTCGTACAAGCCGTCGGGAGTGACAAAAGCAGTCTTCGGTCGAGCGTCCTCAGCCATAGGTACTTGCCAGTACCCTGAGCGCAAATCGAGGGATGAAAAGAATTCTGCTCCTTGCAGGCTGTCAATCGCGTCATCTACCAGCGGTAGTGGATACACGCCCTTACGAGTGATCTTGTTGAGGCGTCGGTAGTCCACACAGAACCGCACAGAACCGTCCTTCTTCGTGACGAGAACGACAGGAGATGCCCAGGGGCTGCTAGAGGGGCGAATAACATCGCGGCGAAGCATGTCGTCGACTTGCTCGTTGATTACACGGCGTTCTGTGGGAGATACGCGATATGGACGTTGCCGCAGCGGTGGCTGTGCGCCTGTGTCGATGCGATGCGTAACGGTGGATGTGCGGCCGAGAGAAGGTTGAGCGACATCGAAAGAAGAGCGGAATTCTTCCAACAGGCCCAAAAGCTGGGAACGCTGGCCCTGCGTAAGGTCGTCGGGTATGCAGGGACCGAATATATCATCGGATGATGAAGCAGATGTCGAAACAGCACCAAGCGTACAGGAACTTGAGCAGTGCATGTCATCGGGTTGATCCATAACTTGCGCGTCTTCGATGGGTTCCACGCTGCCGAGACATTCCTCTCGCACCAACGTAACGCTGTACGGAGATGAGTTCACAACAAAAATAGTGGTGCTGCCGTGAGTGAGTTGCACGGTCGCGAAAGGAACCAGCAAGCTTTTTTTTATGAAGACACGATGAGATGGCGAGAGGAGTGCAGCGGTGTCAGAAAGGCTTGCGCAGTAGAGCGACACCGCAACGGACGAGTTTGCAGGCACTTGAGTGTCGTCTCTGACGAGTAACTTGCTTGCAGCGGATGGACTGTCGGCCGGCGTCAAAGAAGAGAATGGCGTGAGTTCTATTTCTGCTGGTGCGCAATGAATGACGGCGTCGTGGCGGGAGAGAAAATCCCATCCTAGGATGACGTCGTGAGAGCATGAAGAAATTATGATGAATTCGACCGCATACATCACGTCCTGAATCATAAGGCGGGCTGTGCACATCGCCGTAGGGTGAATACTTTGGGCGCTGGCTGTACGGAGGGAGAGCCCACAAAGCGGCGTGGTCACTTTGCGCAGTAATCGGCTAAGTTTTTCGTCCATCACGGATACGGCGGCTCCAGTATCAATAAGGGCATATGCACGAACGCCATCCACAAGCACGTCTATCACGTTCGACGGGCTTTCCTGAGGGCTTCCGCTGTTCGACAGCGTCGCAGCCCTTGCCTCGTGGACTGCGACGACTAGTTTTCCTGGTCGTCCTCGAGTGGACGTGGCCGCATTGGCGACAGTGAGCGACGTCGTGGAGATGGTGAACTGCGGGTAGACGGAACGGGGCGGGACGACGGTGACATAGGCGGCGGTTGGTCATAAGAGCGGCTTGACTGGCTGGGAAAGTTGGAGGCGACCTGCGGTTGCTGCACACGATTGCAATAGCGTGCTACATGACCGACGCAACCACAAGCAAAGCAAATGGGGTGATTGTCAGCAGTGCGCCATTGGTTTGCGGGTCGCATCCATGTCGCAGAACGCGATTGGCGAGCCGGCTGCTGATATGAGGGCATGGTAGGCGGCACTCGGGGCACGTGGGTGACGCCGACGTATGTAGGCGAGACCGTTTCTCCAAAGGCCTGGGGCCTCGCGACGGTTTCGGTGTAGTTTAGGGGAACAGTTGCAGAAATCAGTGGGGGCGGCCTTGCAACAACTTGGGCGTAGCTGAGTGGCACAGATGCAGGAGGCGGCTGGTGGTATTCAGGGACGACCTCCGCGATTTCCTGCTGAATGGCTCGGCGGAGCGGAGGTAGAAGTGTACTTGATGGCTGTTGAGCATGTTGTGGGGAAGTAAAAGCCAGTAGAGAGACCTGGCGGGCAACTTCCTCACGCACGAACGACTTGATTTCGGCGAGCAAGGTTGCGTGGTCAGGAATTGCTGACAAGGCCGAGAGATCAGCATCACGTGGTGGCGGTCGACGGGTCATCAAGCGCTGCCACCGCAGCTCGTCGTAACTTTGGCATAACATGATGACTTCTGCCACAGTGCGGGGGTTCTTTGCCAGGAGCATGGTGAAGGCATCGTCGGCGATGCCTTTTAGAACATGCGTGATTTTGTCGGCCTCTGACATGTTCAGGTCGACTTTCTTGCACAAGTCAAGGATGTCCTCGATATAACTCGTGAAGGACTCGCCGGTCTGCTGGGCGCGTTCACGTAAACGCTGTTCAGCTTGCAGTTTACGAACGGCCGGGCGGCCGAACACGTCGACGACAGCGGTTTTAAAAGCGGACCATGTCGGGAAATCAGATGCGTGGTTGTTGTACCACATGCCGGCCACACCCGCGAGATAGAAAAACAGGTTGCCGAGTTTACCTGCCTCGTCCCAATGGTTGGGGACGCTCACGCGTTCGTACATGGCCAGCCAGTCCTCGACGTCGGTGGCATCCGCTCCGGTGAAGACAGGAGGGTCGCGGATGCGGGGGACACCGGAACATGGCGTCGGCGCAGGAGGAAGCGTTTGCTGGGCGGCGTCTTGGTGCATGGTTGGAGTCACGGTACGGGATCGAAGCTCCAAGGGCATCGAATGCGGACCGAAGGTGTTTGAAGGGCAGAGCACTCTCAGCACTCTCCACCAAATTGTTAAGCAGTTTATTGGCGGACACTCAGCGATGATTAACGACAGCGACAGTCAATGCGGGGATCGACTCTCTGCGCGAGATGCTCTTCTTCTTGTGAAAAGGGCGACCCACTAGAAGGCGCTGAAGAGGACGACCCACTGTTCAAAGGCTTTGCCACAATATATATATATATATATATATATATATATATATATATATATGATCGGGCTATATATATATATATATATATATATATATATATATATATATATATATATATATATATATATATATATATATATATATATATATATATATATATATATAGCCCGATCACCGCCCTGACGCCCCATTGGCTGCCCAGCCCGGTGATGTCGCCGCTTCCTCCTGCTATAAAGCTAGTGGACATCGTTTACTGCATCAGAGGGCACGGTGGCATCCCCTCGAGCATGTCTGACTGCGCATGGCTGATCGTGCAGGTTCTTCTTGTCTGCTCAACGCAAGGGCCAGCTCTGCCGGCTGATCCTGGACAACCGCCTTGGAACAATGACTCGCCTAACACGTGGAGCACTTCGGTGCCACCGGATCATCAAAATATCAGCCCCATCACCGCCCCTACGCCCCATTGGCTGCCCAGCCCGGTGACGTCGCCGCTTCCTGCTATAAAGCCAGTGGACATCATTTACTGCATCAGAGGGCACGGCGGCATCGCCTCGAGCATGTCTGACTGCGCATGGCTGATTATGCAGGTTAGTTTTTATGATACTTCCTTAGGGAAAATGTACTGGTTACAATGAATTAGTAGTGCTGCCGTGCCCTCGGCGTTGTTTCTGTATAGTTGCTGATTGTTGGTCTGTGCTACTTCTCGTATTGTGTGGGGACGTAGAGACGAATCCCGGTCCCCAGACCCGGTCCGCTCTTGACCTCAATGAGCATAAAGATGTGTTAAGTGCTGTTCTTGAGGAACTGAAAGAGATAAAGACTGCCGCGAACGAGCGCGATGAAACTCTCACCCGTAATAGTTCAAACCTTGATGAAGTTCTTGAGCTGTCAAAAGCAAATAAAGAAAAATTACCCTTCAGCACACCGTTGAACAACTAGAAAAAACTGTCGCAATTCAAGGCAAGAGGCTTAATGACTATCAAGATAGGTCACGACGGAATAACTTAGTAGTCTATGGCATACCAGAAGGCCCAGAAGAAACCAGAGAAGTCCTTGAAGGCTTAGTTGTCCGACGGGTTTGCAATGATGAACTAAAAGTCGCTGTCACCTCTCTCGAACGCATTCACCGAATAGGTAAACCCCGAAATGATAAACCCCGGCCAATCATTCTCAGGTTGTACAATTACAACGAAAAAATAGCCATACTAGATAACTGTCTCAAACTAAAAGACAGCGAAGTTTCCGTGTCACATGACTACTCCCAGGCAACGCAGCACATAAGAAAAAAACTTTGGCAATCTGTAAGTTCTGATAACAAGGCCGACAATAAGATAAAACTGGTTCATGATAAACTGCATATTAACAACATTTATGCGTGGGACGAAGCAAAAGATTGCCGGGTGCTCGTGCGCAAAGGTAAAAAACGAGAACTGAGCACTAAACCGAAAAACACGAAAAAGGCGAACGAATGACTTCCGGATTCTACCAAGCAACAACCGAAAACACTGAGGCTCATTTCCCTTAATGTGCGAAGCTTATGCAACAAACAAGGAGAACTGGAACACGTGTTGTTAACATGTAACTCGCACATAGCTGTCATCTCCGAAACCTGGCTTTGCCCAGATTTGCCTGATAATTACGTGATTCCGTCTTAATATACGTGCTATCGCAAAGATAGACTTACACGAGGAGGTGGTGTGGCAATTCTTCTGAAGGCGGGCCTTTCATCTGTTTCACTGCCTGCTGTTAACCCTGACCACGAAAGTGTCTTTTGTAAAATAAATATTCAGGAAACCATAATGTTATTGCGGGAATTTATAGGCCGCCGGGAGCTCCCTGTGAATTTTTACTTGAGCTGTATGATCATTTGGCAGTGTATATGGATCAGAACATTATTGCTGCCGGAGATTTCAACTTACCGCACATAGATTGGTGCTCGATGTCATCAGGGGGCACTGATACAAAGAACTCCGAAATCCTTCCAGATACTTTATTAGCTTACAATCTTACACAGACAGTACTATATCCAACACGGGTGACTAGCACAGCTTCCTCCATTCTAGATTTAATTTTGTGTTCAGCCAGCTTTACTGATCATACCACAGAAATTCACGAAGGAGTGTCGGACCACAAGCTCGTATATTTTTCCTGCAAGCTTCCAAACCTAATCAAGTTAAACAACGCTAAATTTGTAAAAGTAAAAGACTACGACGCAGCAGATAACCCAAACATTGCCCACCATTTAGAAGAAGCATTACTGACATTTCACGATGACGATGTTAACGTCTTATGGGCAAAGTTTAAGTCATGCTGCAATTATTGTATCAGTAAGTTTATTCCAGATAAAACGAAAAAAATCAACAAAGCCAATCCTTGGATAACAAGAGAAATTATACATTTAAAACGTAAACTAAAACGATACCGAAAAAGGAAGAACAGGGATGCCGCCCTTCTTTTTAAGCTAAGTTCTAAGTTGAAATCTAAACTACGAGAAGCTAAAGAGCGCTTCTATTCAACCACACTTGGGTGCTTTGATACCGAATCCCCTCACAAATTCTGGCAATTTTTATCAAACAAGGACTCAAGAAGCGTAGATAAAACAGCTGTTGGTGCTCGCATTGTTACAGATAAAAAAAAATTGCTGAAACGTTTAATTCCTATTTCCAGAGCGTATTCTCAAGGCCAGCCACGCTGGGTAATACGCCTTACGTCAACGATAGCAACCAATATATCCATATTACTGTCGAAGGTGTTACTGAGCTGCTCTTATGATTAGACCCTAAAAAATCCGCAGGACCTGATAACATTCCCACCGCATTTCTCAAAAGATATGCAGAGCTCCTAGCTATATTCTTGGTACAGTTGTATTCTAAGTCTCTTGAAACTTCTTGCCTCCCACTTGAATGGTTGGTTGCCCGAGTGAAACCAATTTTTAAAAAAGGCTCTGTCACCGATTATTGTAATTACCCACCCATATCTCTCACTTGCACAGTTTGTAAAGTTCTCGAACACGTGATTGCTTAACACCTAAATGATTTTCTTGACAGCAATAATCTTCTTACTAACGTACAGCACGGTTTTCGAAGAGGTTTTTCAACTGCAACTCAATTAGTAGTTACCGTCCATGAGAGGGCACAGGTACTTGACGAGGGTGGACAGATTGACGCAGTTCTAATAGACTTCTCGAAAGCGTTCGATAGAGTTCCACACTCGAAACTAATACCAAAAATGAAAAACTTAGGCATTCCATCACAAGTCGTCAATTGGGTCATTTCATACCTAACTGGCCGCAAACAGTATGTTGAAATTTACGGTGCCTGTTCTCGTTTTCTTAATCTTTTCTCTGGCGTCCCACAGGGTTAGGTCTTGGCACCGGTTCTATTTAACATTTATAATAATGATCTTGGCCAAATTGTAAAGCTCCCTCTACGCCTTAAGCTGTTTGCAGACGATTGCATCATTTTTAGTCACATATTGTCTGCCGCTGACCAGCACATTCTTAACCATGCTTTGCATGCAAAACGGAATGGTGCAATAAATGGGATATGCTTATAAATCTCGACAAGACAGTTCACATGTGCATCTCCAATAAGAATAAATCTCACTTCATGTATAGTCTTGGCAATTATCAGATTAAACAAGTGGAGGAACATAAGTACCTGGGGTTAACCTTGACGTGCAGACTTAACTGGTAAACACATATAAATAACATATGTTCCTCCGCGAGAAAGAAGTTAGGATTTCTGAAGCATAAATTAGGTGATGCCCCCTCGTCGCTTAGACTCATTGCATACAAATCCATTGTAAGACCCACCGTGCAATACGAAAGCATTGTATGGGACCCCCATACTATCACTAATAAAGAAACGCTTGAAAAAATTCAGAGATTGGCAGCTCGCTTTATTTATAAACGTTTAGACGTCGCGACTCCCCTTCAGCTATGTTGGAGCTCGCACACCTAGAGCCATTGGCCAACCGATGTAAAAGTGCCCGTGTAAACTTTCTACACCAGCTATATTTTAATAAATTGGGAATCCAGTCACAAGATTACATAGCTAATAACCCTAGTCGAGCGTCTCGTCACAGACATAGCCGAAGTATTACACCGATGTTTGCCAGTACAGACCAATACAAATATTCATTTTTTCCCAGAACTGTTTCCGATTGGAATGTTTTGCCAGAGTGTTCACCCTTGCTGTCATCCAATGTATAATGATTGTATACTTACCTGTTGATTATGTACCCTCACATTCATGTGTCGATCTTGCATCCGTACGCATGTTTTCTGGGTGTGTACATCCCTCTCCTGGTTGGACCTCTCAAGGTTCGCAGTATCGTGCAAATAAATAAATAAATAAATAAATAAATAAATAAATAAATAAACATATATATATATATATATATATATATATATATATATATATATATATATATATATATATATAATGAGTTCTAACAAACAATAACGCCAAGGAAAGTATAGGGCAAGTTACTAGGCCTATTTTAATGTAAAGGTGAAGAAATAAACGTGGGTGAAAAGATAATTTGCTGTGGGCAGGATCCAGCTCTGCGGTAGAGCATCGAACACGTTATTCAAAGGTCGCGAAATTGCTTGCTTGCTTGCTTGTTCCTTTCTTTTGTGGCTCTCACCCACTAAGGGGGATTGGCCAGGAAGCCGGTGGTTAATGCAAGTAAATACCTATCGATTTTCTAGATTAGGGGAGTTTGATTACTGTGTTTTGACTGTGAAATTGATTTGGCGCAATGTTAAAAAAAGAAAAAAAAGGGGGGGGAGAAATAATAGAATTTGTTGAAATTGGATCCTGCACCGGCAAGTTATCTTTTCACCCCCTTTTCTTTCTTCACTGTTCCATTACAATTGGCCTAGTAACTTCCCCTATACTTTCCTTGTCGTTATTGTCTGTTAGACTCATTATTACTGGGTCAAAACACGAAAAATGAGCCCTTATGTATACAATTGTTTCCTTATTCATTAACGAAGGTCTCGTACTGGCAGACTAGGTGCCTTAAGGTTGGATAGGATGGACTATTGGTCAGCTGCCAGTTAGTAATAAGTTCACATGCTACGTGACGCCAAACAGGCTCATAAAGAGTGTGCCACACTCGCCGCCATGGCTACTCGTGGCGCTCACTGATTGATTGATATGCGGGGTTTAACGTCCCAAAACCACTATATGATTATGAGAGACGCCGTAGTGGAGGGCTCCGGAAATTTAGACCTCCTGGAGTTCTTTAACGTGCACCCAAATCTGAGCACACGGGCCTACAACATTTCCACCTCCATCGGAAATGCAGCCGCCACAGCTGGCGCTGACTACACTCCCACGTTTAAATTCTCATAGATACCCCTTAAAGTTGCTGGGGGGATAGCTGTCTTGGTAGCTGAGTGGTAGAGTATTTAACGCGTTATTCGAAGGTCGCAGGTTTGGATCCTGCCCACGGCAAGTTATCTTTTCACACACTTTTCTTTCTTCACCTTTACATTACAATCAGCCGAGAAACTTCCCCTATACTTTTTTTCGCGTTATTGTCTGTTAGATCTCATTGTTATTGTCTTTAAACACGAACAAACGAGGCCTTATGTATACACTTGTTCTCTTTATATATATATATATATATATATATATATATATATATATATATATATATATATATATTGTAGAGAAGCCGCCGAACACTGAAGTGGGTCAAACTCTCAAGTGTTCTCTAGTGGGTCTACCCAAAAAGGACGCCACTCGCGCTGAGAGTCCGTGCTTGGCCTAGGCCGTTACTGTCGCCATTGTGTATACTCGCTGTGTGCCTGCTAATAAACGCCATAATAAATTGGTGGAGGTGCTACGATCCCCTTCGATGCCCTTGGAACTGCACTCACGTACCCTGCAATCTACCATGTCCCACGACGCCTCTCAGCCAACGCCTCCTCCCATGGCACCCTCTCGTCCCGGTGTCCCCAGGATCCGAGATCCACCCATCTTCATGGGTGCCGGTGGTACTGACGTGGAGGGCTGGCTCGCCATTTACGAGAGCGTGAGCGTCCCCAACAAATGGGACTAGGACGGCAAGTTGACAAACTTGGTGTTGTACCTTGCGGGCGTTGCAAGCTTGTGGTACAACAACCACGCGTCCGATTTCGCAACCCGGTCCGACTTCAAGACCGCTATCACCAACGTTTTTGGTCGCCTTGCCGTTCGTAAGCTGCAAGCCGAGCAGCGCTTACGCGAACGCGCTCAGCAGGCCGGTGAATCATTCGCCAGTTACATAGAAGATGTTCTGGACCTGTGCGAGGAATCTAACGACAGCATGTCCGAATCAGACAAGATCCGGAACGTCATGAAAGGCATTCACGATGATGCCTTCACGATGCTGCTTGCCAAAAACCCAGATACAGTAGCCGAGGTCATCACGCTGTGCCAGAGCTACGAGGAGCTCCGCCGGCAGTGTTCGATGACCCGTCGCTCAACACCACGAGATGCAGGGCTTGCTGGCTTGGAGGCGAGATGTGATCAGGTGGCGCTGCTTGCAGACCTCAAGTCCTTCATACGTGAGGAAATCGGCACCAGTTCTCTCTCCTTCCCTTTGCCCACCAACCGGCTGTTCAACAATCGGCAACTACAATTCTTCCACCCATCCGCCGAGCGATTGAGCAGGAAATAGTGGAGGTCATGCCTGCATACCAACCACAACAACTTCCGGCCCCTGCGTCCCCAAGATAGGCCCAAGTGGTCGCCAGACCACCTCCAGTCGTTCAAGCGCATGCACTACGGACTTACGCCGAAGCTGCTGCACGACCTCCGTCCTTCGCAGCGGGTATGCCGGCTGCGTATGTTGGCGCAACCCCTCAGCCTCATATTCAGCCCACCATGCAGCCTTTCAAGCCACCGTTCCGCGCGAGACCCACCCCGGCGAACCGATGGCGCACACTCGACAACCGGCCCATCTGCTTTGCCTGCGGTTACGCCGGTCACGTAGCCCGTTATTGCTCTCGAGTACTGTCGGCTCCCATTTCTTCTCTTATTACTGGCCACCTTCGTCATCCGTATGACGACGAACTGCCGTCTGTGCCAGTGTCTCGCCCAGGTCCGTCTCCTCGAAGGTCGCCGTCACCACGACATCGATCCCTGTCCCCCATGCGGCCAAGTTCGGCTGCTCATGGGCGGGAAAACTAGTCGTCACAGTTTCAGAGGCAAGGACTGCGACGCTATTGCATTGTGAAAGCCCTCAGAGCCGCCCACCTAATGTCAATGACGTGCTTGTGGACGGTGTTCATGCATCTGCTCTTATTAACACTGGAGCTGCCGTATCAGTTACGAACGAAAACCTCTGCTGCTTGCTTCGAAAAGTGACGACGCCAGTTTCTGGGTTGTCCCTTCGTACCGCTAGTTCACATCGTATTCATCATACAACAGGCTGCACAGCTCGCGTTGTCGTTCAGGGCGTTCTGTATGTCGCCCAATTCATCATCATTCCTGCATGCTCTCATGACGTCATCCTGGGATGGGATTTTCTCTCCCGCAACGACGCCGTCATTCATTGTGCCACCGCCGAAATTGAACTCTCCTCCTTCTCGCATTTGACACCAGAAGACGGTCCCTCGACACTGAGCAAGATTCTCGTGAAAGACGATACTATAGTGCCTCCAAGCTCGACGATGGGTGTGTCGGTCTACTGCAGTGGTCTCTCTAACACAATTGCACTCGTTTCGCCATCCAACCGTGCTTCCAGAAGGAAAGGATTGCTAGTGTCTTTTGTGACCGTGCAAATCACCCAGGGCAACGCCACTATTTTTGTGACCAACCCATTCCCGTACACTGTTACCTTGGTTCGAGGGGAATGTCTCGGCAGAGTGGAACCAGTCGACGACGCACAAGTCCTGAACGTACCCAAAGACTCGCGTTGCCCCGATTGGCGTACCATCAGTGCTGTTTCTACTTCTGATCCATCATCCCCTGATGTATTTGGCCCGTACATTGATGACAACCTTGTATCCTGATGTATACAGCGTTCCCAGCTTCTGGACCTGCTGCAAGAATACCGTTCTTCTTTCGATGTCGGGCGAAGTTCTCTCGGTCGCCCGTCCACTGTTACACATCGTATCGACACTGGTGCCCATCCACCATTACGGCAACGTCCATACCGCGTATCGCCTGCTGAACGCTGGGAAACTAACGAGCAGGTTGACGATATGCTCCGACGCGACGTCATTCGGCCCTCGGACAGTCCATGGGCGTCTCTTGTTGTTCTTGTTGCGAAGAAAGATGGTTCTGTGCGGTTCTGTGTAGACTACAGACGGCTCAATAAGATCACTCGCAAGGATGTCTGCCGCCTGCCGTGTATGGATGACGAAATTGATGGCCTTCATAGAGCCCAATTTTTTCTTCTCTCGATCTGCGCTTGGGGTACTGGCAAGTACCCATGGCTGATAACGCTCGACCGAAGACTGCCTTCATCACACCCGACGGCTGGTACGAATTCAACGTCATGCCGTTTCGTCTGTGTAATGCACCTGCGACATCTGAGCGCATGATGGACACCGTTCTGTGCAACTTGAAATGGCACACGTGCTTGTGTTACCTCGATGATGTTGTTGTCTTTGCTCCAGATTTCTCAACGCATCTCCAACGTCTAAAAGACTTGAACTGGTATAGGGCATTACGGGAAGAAGAAACAGCCGAGCAGACCGACACAAGAAGACAGAGCGCTAACTTCAACTTTCAGTTGGAAGTTAGTGCTCTGTCCTCTTGTGTCGGTCTGCTCGGCCGTTTCTTCTTCCCCGTAATGCGCTATACCAGTTCAAGTACTATGAACCAACTCGCCCAATCTTCAACACTCGTGGTCTAAAAGACGTTTTCGCACGTATGAGCAATGCCGGCTTGCCACTAAATCTGAAGAAGTGCCGCTTTGTAGCCCGCCAACTCACCATCCTAGGGTACGTCGTGTCGAAAGATGGCATTCTTCCTGACCCAGCCAAGGTTCGGGCCGCGGCTGAATTCCCCAAACCTGCATCCGTCAAAGAACTGCGTAGTTTCATGGGCCTGTGCTCGTACTTCCGATGCTTTATACGAAACTTTGCCATGATCATATCACCCTTGATGAAGCTCCTTGGAGGTAACGGGCCCCTTAATTCGTGGTCATTTGAGTGCGATGACGCGTTCGCAAAGCTCCGCCATTTGTTGACGTCTCCTCCCATTCTACGCCACTATGACCCTACGGCTCCAACGAAGGTGCACACGGACGCCAGCGGTGTAGGCCTCGGCGCTGTCCTGGCGCAGCGCAAACCCGGATTCCCTGATTATGTCGTGGCATATGCAAGCTGTACGCTCACGAGAGCCGAGACAAACTATACCGTCACCGAAAAAGAGTGCCTGGCGATCGTCTGGGCCCTTACAAAGTTTCGACCTTATTTGTATGGTCGCCCATTCGATGTCGTCACCGACCATCATGCACTATGCTGGCTGTCATCATTGAAGAATCCCTCAGGCCATCTCGCCCATTGGGCTCTTCGCTTACATGACTACGACATCCGCATACTCTACAGCAACGGCCAGCATGCTGACGCCGACGCCCTCTCGCGCTCCCCTCTGCCTGAAGCCTACGTGCTCTGCTCAGTATCCTCGGCTGCTGCTTCTGCCATTGATGTTGACATCATCGCTACCGAACAGCGAAAGGATAGTTGGATCACCCCACTGATCGACCTGCTCTCTGATCCATCCGCAATGCCATCCACGCGTGCCTTGCGTCGTTGAGCTCGCCATTTCGCCATTCGTGACGGCCTCCTACACCGACGCAATTATGACGCCGATGGCCGGCAGTGGCTACTCGTGATACCCCGCAGTCTGCGGTCGGAAATATGTGAATCCTTCCATTCTGAACTGCAACGCGCGCACTCTGGGGTATTCAAAACCTACCATCGCATTCGACAACGCTACTTCTGGCGCGGGATGTACCGCTACGTCCAGCAGTTCGTTCGCTCCTGCCTCACTTGCCAACGCTGCAAACCGTCAGCACACATGTCACCAGCCGGTCTGCAACCGTTACCTTGCCCTGACCATCCGTTTGGGCGCATAGGTATCGACTTTTATGAACCACTCCCTCTGACGTCCGCTGGCTACCGCTGGGCCATCGTCGCCGTAGATAATTTAACGCAATACGCCGAAACCGCCGCCCTCCCTGCGGCTACTGCGCGTGATGTTGCGTCCTTCCTACTGCATCGATTCATACTGCGCCATGGTTCACCCCAGGAGCTTCTCAGCGATCGAGGCCGTGTCTTCTTGTCAGAAGTCGTCGATGCCATTCTCACTGAGTGCCATTCTGTCCACCGCAAAACAACTGCTTACCACCCGCAGACGAATGTTCTGACAGAACGCTTTAACCGCGCCCTCGGTGACATGCTTTCGATGTACGTCACCGCCAACCGCACTAATTGGGATATTATACTGCCCTTCGTCACCTACGCCTACAACACCGCCCCTCAGAGCACGACCGGTTGCTCACCTTTCTTCTTGTTTTACGGAAGGCACCCCTCACACACCATCGACACGATACTCCCGTACAAACCGGATCCATCTGAGTGTGCACCTATTTCCGAGACAGTCAGGCTTGCTGAAGAGTGTCGCGAGATGGCCAAGATATTTACGACGCATGAGCAAGAGCAGCAGAAGAGTATTCGTGATGGCTCCGCCACTTCTGAACCCACGTTCCTTCCTGGTTCCCTTGTATGGCTCTCAATCCCGACCTCTGTAGCTGGCCTTTCTTCCAAACTACTCCCGAAATATGAAGGTGCTAACCATGTGATCGAGCGCACACCTCCAGTCAACTATCTTGTCGAGCCAATTGAACAATCTTTAGACATGCACCGTCGCGGGCGCGACAAAGTCAACGTGGAGTGCCTGAAGGCTTACTATGACCCGCTCGTAGTGACAAGCTGTTAGGTCGCCAGGCGACTCCCTCTTCGACCCCGCGGTAATTGTAGAGAAGCCACCGAACACTGAAGTGGGTCAAACTCTCAAGTGTTCTCTAGTGGGTCTACCCAAAAAGAACGCCGCTCGCGCTGAGAGTCCGTGCTTGGCCGTTACGGTCGCCATTGGGTATACTCGCTGTGTGCCTGCTAATAAACGCCATAACAATATAACCAAACGCCATAACAAGATACCAAATAAAGTGGCTGGGGGGATAGCTGTCGTAGTAGCTCAAGTGGTAGAGCATCGAACGCGTTATTCGAAGGTCGCAGGTTCGGATCCTGCCCACGGCAAGTTATTTTTTCAGCCACTTTTCTTTCTTCTCATTTACATTACAATTGGCCCAATACCTTCCCCTCTACCTTCCTGGACATCATTGTCTGTTAGATCTCAATAATATTTTGTAAAAACACGAAAAACGAGCCCTTAAGTATACACTTGTTTCCCTTATTCATTAACGAGGGTCTCGTACTGGCAGACTTGGTGCCTTTAGGTTGTATACGAGGGACTATTAGTCAGCTGCCAGTTAGTAATAAGTTCACGTGCTACGTGACGCCAAACAGGCTCATCAAGAGTGTTCCTACGCTCACCGCCATGGCTACTAGTGGCGCTGAATGACACTCCCACGTTTTAAAAATGACATAGATACCAAATAAAGTGGCTGGGGGGATAGCTGTCGTGGTAGCTCAAATGTTAGAGCATCGAACGCGTTACTCGAAGGTCGCAGGTTTAGATCCTGCCCATTGCAATTTATCTTTTCACCCACTTTTCTTTCTTCTCATTTAAAATACAATTGGCCTAATACCTTCCCCTATACCTTCCTTGGCAATATTGCCTGTTAGATCTCAATAATATTTTGTAAAAACATGAAAAACGAGTCCTTAAGTATACACTTGTTTCCTTTATTCATTAACGAGGGTCTCGTACTGGCAGACTTGGTGCCTTTAGGTTGTATACGAGGTACTATTAGTCAGCTGCCAGTTAGTAATAAATTCACGTACTACGTGACGCCAAACAGGCTCATAAAGAGTGTTTCAACACTCGCCGCCATGGATACCAGGGACGCTGAATGACACTCAAACGTTAAAAAATTGACATAAATAAAAAATAATGTGGCTGGGGGGAAAGGTGTCGTGGTAGCTCAAGTGGTAGAGCACCGAACGATTTATTCGAATGTCGCAGGTTTGGATCCTGCCAATGGCAAGTTAACTTTTCACCCACTTTTCTTTGTTCTCATTTACATTACAATTGGCCTAATCCCTTCCCCTATATCTTCCTTGGCAATATTGTCGGTTAGATCTCAATACTATTGTTTAAAAACACGAAAAACGAGCCCTAAATTATACAGTTGTTTCCCTTATTCATTAACGAGGGTCTCGTACTGGCAGACTTGGTGCCTTTAGGTTGTATACGAGGGACCATTAGTCAGCTGCCAGTTAGTAATAAGTTCACGTGCTACGTGACACCAAACAGGCTGATAAAGAGTGTTCTTACACTCGCCGCCATGGCTACCAGGGACGCTGAATGACACTCAAATGTTAAAAAAAATTGACATAGATACAAAATAATGTGGCTGGGGGGAAAGGTGTCATGGTAGCTCAAGTGGTAGAGCATCGAACGCGTTATTCGAAGGTCGCAGGTTGGGATCCTGCCCACGGTAAAGTATCTTTTCACCCACTTTTATTCCTTCTCATTTACATTACAATTGGCCTAATACCTTCCCCTATACCTTCCTTGGCTTTATTGTCTGTTAGATCTCATTAATATTGTGTAAAACACGAAAAACTAGCCCTTAAGTATACACTTGTTTCCCTTATTCATTAACGAGGGTCTCGTAATGGCAGACTTGGTGCCTTTAGGTTGTATACGAGGAACTATTAGTCAGCTGCCAGTTAGTAATCAGTTCACGTGCTACGTGACGCCAAACAGGCTCATAAAGAGTGTTCCTACACTCGCTGCCATGGCTACTAGGGGCGCTGAATGACAACCCCACGTTAAAACAAATTGACATAGATACCAAATAAAGTGGCTTGGGGGATAGCTGTCGTGGTAGCTCAAGTGGTAGAGCATCGAACGCGTTAGTCGAAGGTCGCAGGTTCGGATCCTTCCCTTACAAGTTGTCTTTTCACCCACTTTTCTTTCTTCTCATTTACAATACAATTGGCCGAATACCTTCCCCTATACCTTCCTTGGCATTATTGTCTGTTAGATCTCATTATTATTGTGTAAAAACACGAAAAACGAGCCCTTAGGTATACACTTGATTCCCTTATTCATTAACGAGGGTCTCGAAGTGGCAGACTTGGTGCCTTTAGGTTGTATACGAGGGACTATTAGGCAGCTGCCAGTTAGTAATAAGGATGACTGCCAGTTGGGCGTGTTGGTAATGGTTCATGATGAGACAAGCGCAAAAAATACACACAATCAGAGAGGACACAGACAAGCGCTTAAGGTTTAGGCGCTTGTCTGTGTCCTCTCTGAGTGTGTGTTTTTTTGCGCTTGTCTTATTATGAAGTCAGTAATAAGTTCACGTGCTACGTGACGACAAACAGACTCATAAAGAGTGTTTGTACACTCGCCGCCATGGCTACTAGAGTCGCTGAATGACACTTACACGTTTAGAAAAAAATGAAAAAAATACTAAATAAAGTGGCTGGTGGGGTTAGCTGTAGTGGTAGCTAGAGTGGTAGAGCATCGAACGCGTTATTCGAAGGTCGCAGGTTCGGATCCTGCCCACGGCAAGTTATCTTTTCACACACTTTTCTTTCTTCTCATTTACAATACAATTGGCCTGCTATCTTCCCATATACCTTCCTTGGCATTATTGTCTGTTAGATCTCATTAATATTGCTTAAAAACACGAAAAGCGAGCCCTTAGGTATACACTTGTTTTCCTTATTCATTAACGAGGGTCTCGTTCTGGCAGACTTGGTGCCTTTAGGTTGTATACGAGGGGCTATTAGTCAGCTGCCCGTTAGTAATAAGTTCACGTGCAACGTGACGCCAAACAGGCTCATAAAGAGTGTTTCTACACTCGCCGCCATGGCTACTAGGGGCGCTGAATGACACTCCCACGTTAAAAAAATTGACATAGATACCAAATAAAGTGGCTGGAGGGATAGCTGTCGTGGTAGCTCAAGTGGTAGAGCATCGAACGCGTTATTCGAAGGTCGCAGAATTGGATCCTGCCCATTGCAATTTATCTTTTCACCCACTTTTCCTTCTTCTCATTTAAAATACAATTGGCCTCATACCTTCCCCTATTCCTTCCTTGGCATTATTGTCTGTTAGATCTCATTATTATTGTGTAAAAATACGAAAAACGAGCCCTTAGGTATACACTTAATTTCCTTATTCAATAACGAGGGTCGCGTACTGGCAGACTTGGTGCCTTTAGGTTGTATACGAGGAACTATTAGTCAGCTGCCAGTTAGTAATCAGTTCACGTGCTACGTGACGCCAAACAGGCTCATAAAGAGTGTTCCTACACTCGCTGCCATGGCTACTAGGGGCGCTGAATGACAACCCCACGTTAAAACAAATTGACATAGATACCAAATAAAGTGGCTTGGGGGATAGCTGTCGTGGTAGCTCAAGTGGTAGAGCATCGAACGAGTTAGTCGAAGGTCGCAGGTTCGGATCCTTCCTATGGCAAGTTGTCTTTTCACCCACTTTTCTTTCTTCTCATTTACAATACAATTGGCCTAATACCTTCCCCTATACCTTCCTTGGCATTATTGTCTGTTAGATCTCATTATTATTGTGTAAAAACACGAAAAACGAGCCCTTAGGTATACACTTGATTCCCTTATTCATTAACGAGGGTCTCGAAGTGGCAGACTTGGTGCCTTTAGGTTGTATACGAGGGACTATTAGGCAGCTGCCAGTTAGTAATAAGGATGACTGCCAGTTGGGCGTGTTGGTAATGGTTCATGATGAGACAAGCGCAAAAAATACACACAATCAGAGAGGACACAGACAAGCGCTTAAGGTTTAGGCGCTTGTCTGTGTCCTCTCTGAGTGTGTGTTTTTTTGCGCTTGTCTTATTATGAAGTCAGTAATAAGTTCACGTGCTACGTGACGACAAACAGACTCATAAAGAGTGTTTGTACACTCGCCGCCATGGCTACTAGAGTCGCTGAATGACACTTACACGTTTAGAAAAAAATGAAAAAAATACTAAATAAAGTGGCTGGTGGGGTTAGCTGTAGTGGTAGCTAGAGTGGTAGAGCATCGAACGCGTTATTCGAAGGTCGCAGGTTCGGATCCTGCCCACGGCAAGTTATCTTTTCACACACTTTTCTTTCTTCTCATTTACAATACAATTGGCCTACTATCTTCCCATATACCTTCCTTGGCATTATTGTCTGTTAGATCTCATTAATATTGCTTAAAAACACGAAAAGCGAGCCCTTAGGTATACACTTGTTTTCCTTATTCATTAACGAGGGTCTCGTTCTGGCAGACTTGGTGCCTTTAGGTTGTATACGAGGGGCTATTAGTCAGCTGCCCGTTAGTAATAAGTTCACGTGCGACGTGACGCCAAACAGGCTCATAAAGAGTGTTTCTACACTCGCCGCCATGGCTACTAGGGGCGCTGAATGACACTCCCACGTTAAAAAAATTGACATAAATACCAAATAAAGTGGCTGGAGGGATAGCTGTCGTGGTAGCTCAAGTGGTAGAGCATCGAACGCGTTATTCGAAGGTCGCAGAATTGGATCCTGCCCATTGCAATTTATCTTTTCACCCACTTTTCCTTCTTCTCATTTAAAATACAATTGGCCTCATACCTTCCCCTATTCCTTCCTTGGCATTATTGTCTGTTATATCTCATTATTATTGTGTAAAAATACGAAAAACGAGCCCTTAGGTATACACTTAATTTCCTTATTCAATAACGAGGGTCGCGTACTGGCAGACTTGGTGCCTTTAGGTTGTATACGAGGAACTATTAGTCAGCTGCCAGTTAGTAATCAGTTCACGTGCTACGTGACGCCAAACAGGCTCATAAAGAGTGTTCCTACACTCGCTGCCATGGCTACTAGGGGCGCTGAATGACAACCCCACGTTAAAACAAATTGACATAGATACCAAATAAAGTGGCTTGGGGGATAGCTGTCGTGGTAGCTCAAGTGGTAGAGCATCGAACGAGTTAGTCGAAGGTCGCAGGTTCGGATCCTTCCTATGGCAAGTTGTCTTTTCACCCACTTTTCTTTCTTCTCATTTACAATACAATTGGCCTAATACCTTCCCCTATACCTTCCTTGGCATTATTGTCTGTTAGATCTCATTATTATTGTGTAAAAACACGAAAAACGAGCCCTTAGGTATACACTTGATTCCCTTATTCATTAACGAGGGTCTCGAAGTGGCAGACTTGGTGCCTTTAGGTTGTATACGAGGGACTATTAGGCAGCTGCCAGTTAGTAATAAGGATGACTGCCAGTTGGGCGTGTTGGTAATGGTTCATGATGAGACAAGCGCAAAAAATACACACAATCAGAGAGGACACAGACAAGCGCTTAAGGTTTAGGCGCTTGTCTGTGTCCTCTCTGAGTGTGTGTTTTTTTGCGCTTGTCTTATTATGAAGTCAGTAATAAGTTCACGTGCTACGTGACGACAAACAGACTCATAAAGAGTGTTTGTACACTCGCCGCCATGGCTACTAGAGTCGCTGAATGACACTTACACGTTTAGAAAAAAATGAAAAAAAAATACTAAATAAAGTGGCTGGTGGGGTTAGCTGTAGTGGTAGCTAGAGTGGTAGAGCATCGAACGCGTTATTCGAAGGTCGCAGGTTCGGATCCTGCCCACGGCAAGTTATCTTTTCACACACTTTTCTTTCTTCTCATTTACAATACAATTGGCCTACTATCTTCCCATATACCTTCCTTGGCATTATTGTCTGTTAGATCTCATTAATATTGCTTAAAAACACGAAAAGCGAGCCCTTAGGTATACACTTGTTTTCCTTATTCATTAACGAGGGTCTCGTTCTGGCAGACTTGGTGCCTTTAGGTTGTATACGAGGGGCTATTAGTCAGCTGCCCGTTAGTAATAAGTTCACGTGCAACGTGACGCCAAACAGGCTCATAAAGAGTGTTTCTACACTCGCCGCCATGGCTACTAGGGGCGCTGAATGACACTCCCACGTTAAAAAAATTGACATAGATACCAAATAAAGTGGCTGGAGGGATAGCTGTCGTGGTAGCTCAAGTGGTAGAGCATCGAACGCGTTATTCGAAGGTCGCAGAATTGGATCCTGCCCATTGCAATTTATCTTTTCACCCACTTTTCCTTCTTCTCATTTAAAATACAATTGTCCTCATACCTTCCCCTATTCCTTCCTTGGCATTATTGTCTGTTAGATCTCATTATTATTGTGTAAAAATACGAAAAACGAGCCCTTAGGTATACACTTAATTTCCTTATTCAATAACGAGGGTCGCGTACTGGCAGACTTGGTGCCTTTAGGTTGTATACGAGGGACTATTAGTCAGCTGCCAGTTAGTAATAAGTTCACGTGCTACGTGACGCCAAACAGGCTCATAAAGAGTGTTCCCACACTCGCCGCCATGGCTACCAGGGACGCTGAATGACACTCCCACGTATAAAAAATGACATAGATACGAAATAAAGTGGCGGGGGGGATAGCTGTCGTGGTAGCTCAAGTGGTAGAGCATCGAACGCGTTATTCGAAGGTCGCAGGTTCGGATCCTGCCCACGCCAAGTTATCTTTTCACCCACTTTTTTTCTTTTCAATTACATTACAATTGGCCTAATACCTTCCCCTATACCTTCCTTGTCATTATTGTCTGTTAGATTTCATTAATATAGTGTAAAAGCACGAAAATGGAGCCCTTAAGTATACACTTGTTTCCCTTATTCATTAACGAGGGTCTCGTACTGGAAGACTTGGTGCCTTTATGTTGTATACGAGGGACTATTAGTCAGCTGCCAGTAAGTAATAAGTTCACGTGCTACGTGACGACAAACAGGCTCATAAAGAGTGTTCCTACACTCGCCGCCATGGCTACTAGGGGCGCTGAATTACACTCCCACGTTAAAAAAATTGACATAGATACCAAATAAAGTGGCTTGGGGGATAGCTGTCGTGGTAGCTCAAGTAAAGTGTGGGATTGGGCTAGTTGGTAATCCATATAAAACTTCTAGGCGCGTAAAACTTCAGACAACTAACATAAGAGACAAGGACGAGCGCAGACTTTCAACTGATTTTATTACTACTACGACACACATATATATATTAGAAAGAAGATAAGCAACACACAAAAAAAGGCGAAAAGAGAGATTGCAAAAAACATCACACAAAATCAAAAGGCGAAAAGAGAGATTGCAAAAACATCACGTGCTCACCCTGGGCCCTCACGTGCCGAATTTAAAAACGCCAATTCTTTCCCAGATAATGCTATCGATGGTTTGCTGATACAGCTACCTCGAGCAATTGCTGCAGCTTCAATTACAAGTCTTGTGCCTTCATTAGGGTGGGACGCGAGAACCCTTGTCTGTTCGAACAAAGGCTGGCATCCACATTCGGAACAATGAGCGGCCAAAAAAAGTACGTCGGTCAGTCGGGCAGGTGCCTCAATGTAAGACTTCAAGAACATTGCCAGAAAGTAAGAAATGCAGGACGGGACGGTTTTTTGGCCGCTCATTGTTCCGAATGTGGATGCCAGCCTTTGTTCGAACAGACAAGGGTTCTCGCGTCCCACCCTAATGAAGGCACAAGACTTGTAATTGAAGCTGCAGCAATTGCTCGAGGTAGCTGTATCAGCAAACCATCGATAGCATTATCTGGGAAAGAATTGGCGTTTTTAAATTCGGCACGTGAGGGCCCAGGGTGAGCACGTGATGTTTTTGCAATCTCTCTTTTCGCCTTTTGATTTTGTGTGATGTTTTTTGCAATCTCTCTTTTCGCCTTTTTTTGTGTGTTGCTTATCTTCTTTCTAATATATATATGTGTGTCGTAGTAGTAATAAAATCAGTTGAAAGTCTGCGCTCGTCCTTGTCTCTTATGTTAGTTGTCTGAAGTTTTACGCGCCTAGAAGTTTTATATGGATTACCAACTAGCCCAATCCCACACTTTACTTAAGTACATTTCTAGTTCTTCGGGCACTGTTAATTGTAGCTCCTTTCCCCCTTTTTTGCTTGTGACGCTCATTTCACTTGCCCTGTGCCGGGCACGGGCACTGGCTTACTGCATTCGTGTCGGTCAGCTACCGCTGGACGTTCAGGCTGCGTTCGGGACCCTGGCTCCATCCGTCGGTCACGGAAGGCGGGTCTGCAGGATTCTGCGTTCGGAAACCCTGCGACAAGCTCGAATACTTCGGGACTTTCTGTACGTTCAAGTGGACCGCGGTCCTGGTGACAGGTCTGCAAGGGTGAAAAAACGGCACGAATGGACGAAGCTGATCGACCATGCTGTAGAGAGCAGATGGAAACAAGAGCTGCTTCTACTTCGGCGCCAAAAACGGCGTCCCCAAGTGCGCTCTGCAGGACAGCTCCACGTTGAAGAGGGAATTAGTCTTCCAGACTACGTCAGGACAACGCTATCCCTGGGACCAAAGTTCGCCGTGGAAAGGAAAAACTCACCTGCGGAACTGCTTTCGTTAGTGCGGAACGTTTCAAGGGCTGCCCCGGACAGTGAATCTGAGAGGTGTGTTTCAGAAGGTGTTGATGTCCTCTACCGATATGCGCCTCGAGGAAAGACCATTCCAGTGAGGAAAGTCGTCTCCTACCTAAAGAGCAACAAACTATGTCTGCTGCCTTCGGACAAAGAAGGTGGGTTTTGTGTCGTAAGAAACCGGACCTTCATGAGTAAAGGCCACGCGGCTATTGACTCTGTGTTTAACCTTTGCCCGCAAATTAATCTGAAGGATGCGAAGCGAAAAGCGTGCAACATGCTTGATAAGCTTAATCTATGTAGCCTCGTGAGATCAGTTAACAAACAAGAAAGACTGGCGCTTAATTTGTTTTTTTCTGCAAAGACGCATAAGATTGATATGCCCTTTCGTGTTATAATCTCTGAACGGGACACATGGCAGAAGTGTGTTGCCTCTTGGCTTCAGAGGTACCTAAAACTATTGCCGATTAATGATCCTTTTCTAGTGAACAATTCTTCGCAGATTGTTGGCTTCCTCCGTCAACACGTGTCCACTCGTCGAGTGGGTGTTTCCATCGACATAAAGGATCTCTACTATTCTCTGCCTCAAAAACCACTTGTTGATGTCATTGAAAAAGCAATTTCTGATTATGGTGCTGTTGCCTTTCAAAACGAGTGTGGTATTTCTGTTTCTGGCTTCCTGGATGTGCTGAAGCTTTACATTGCCTCCACCTTTGCGGAGTGGAATGGTGAAGTTTTTCTGCAAAAAACAGGCGTGTGCATTGGCTCATGCATCGCCCCAGTGTTGAGCGATTTATATCTCGCTCATTTGGATAGAAAGATTCATCAACGGTTGGTACAAATGAATGTCAGTAAGTGCTTCCGGTTTGTCGATGATTACTTAATTTTGTTTGATTGCGATCTTGAGGTCCTTAGTGAGTGCTTTCAGCAAGTCTTGCAAGTGTTCCAGGAATGCCTTGAACCACTGTCTCTCACGTATGAGTTGCCGGAAAATGGTTCCCTGAGGTTTTTAGAGTTAATACTAACTTTTTCAGCTGGGCACGTGTGTTGGACGTATGAGCCACGGGGGAAAAAACCCCTTTTACCGTACGCGTCTTCTCACAGCAAACTGGTGAAGCGTGGAATTGTAAAGGCATGTTTATATAACGCTTTAACAAAATCTTGCTTCCACTCAGTCCAGCGAAGTTTCGACAGGCAGATTCTCCGTCTAGAGGCAGCGGGCTATCCCGGTTCGTTGCTAGTTTCTGTGTGTGAGAAGCTGCGCAGACAATCAAGGGCCGGTAACGATGGGGACGTTTTACAAGAAGCAACTCCCAAGAGGGTGGCGGTGATACCGTATCTACATGGTATCTCGCATAAACTCAAGAAAATAGGCCAGAGAGCGGGCGTGTCAGTGGTTTTTTCCGCACCGAATAAATTGTCAAAATTATCTGTCCAAACAAGCCCCGTAGGAACCACTACGAGTAGCTGCAAAATTAAGCACCGAAAGAAGTTTGTTGAGTGTGCAACAGGGATTGTTTATGGCGTACCTTTGTCTTGTGGACTTGAGTACGTCGGTCAGTCGGGCAGGTGCCTCAATGTAAGACTTCAAGAACATTGCCAGAAAGTAAGAAATGCAGGACGGGACGGTTTTTTGGCCGCTCATTGTTCCGAATGTGGATGCCAGCCTTTGTTCGAACAGACAAGGGTTCTCGCGTCCCACCCTAATGAAGGCACAAGACTTGTAATTGAAGCTGCAGCAATTGCTCGAGGTAGCTGTATCAGCAAACCATCGATAGCATTATCTGGGAAAGAATTGGCGTTTTTAAATTCGGCACGTGAGGGCCCAGGGTGAGCACGCGATGTTTTTGCAATCTCTCTTTTCGCCTTTTGATTTTGTGTGATGTTTTTTGCAATCTCTCTTTTCGCCTTTTTTGTGTGTTGCTTATCTTCTTTCTAATATATATATGTGTGTCGTAGTAGTAATAAAATCAGTTGAAAGTCTGCGCTCGTCCTTGTCTCTTATGTTAGTTGTCTGAAGTTTTACGCGCCTAGAAGTTTTTTATGTGGTAGCTCAAGTGGTAGAGCATCAAACGCGTTATTCGAAGGTCGCAGAATTGGATCCTGCCCATGGCAAATTATCTTTTCACCCACTGTTCTTTCTTCTCATTTAAAATACAATTGGCCTAATACCTTACCCTATACCTTCCTTGGCATTATTGTCTGTTAGATCTCATAATTCTTGTGTAAAAACACGAAAAACGAGCCCTTAGGTATACACTTAATTCCCTTATTCATTAACGAGGGTCTCGTACTGGCAGTCTTGGTGCCTTTAGGTTGTATACGAGGGACTATTAGTCAGCTGCCAGTTAGTAATAAGTTCACGTGCTACGTGACGCCAAACAGGCTCATAAAGAGTGTTCCTACACTCGCCGCGATGGCTACTAGTGGCGCTGAATGACACTCCCACGTTTAAAAAAATAAAGTGACTGGGGGAATAGCTGTAGTGGTAGCTCGAGTGGTAGAGCATAGAACGCGTTATTCAAAGGTCGCAGGTTCAAATCCTTCCCACGGCAAGTTATCTTTTCACCCACTTTTCTTCCTTCTCAATTACATTACAATTGGCCTAATACTTTCCCCTATACCTTCCTTGTCATTATTGTCTGTTAGATTTCATTAATATTGTGTAAAAGCACGAAAACGAGCCCTTAAGTATACACTTGTTTCCCTTATTCATTAACGAGGGTCTCGTACTGGAAGACTTGGTGCCTTTAGGTTGTATGCGAGGGACTATTAGTCCGCTGCCAGTTAGTAATAAGTTCACGTGCTACGTGACGACAAACAGGCTCATAAAGATTGTTCCTACACTCGCCGCCATGGCTACTAGGAGCGCTGAATTACACTCCCACGTTAGAAAAATTGACATAGATACCAAATAAAGTGGCTGGAGGGGATAGCTGTCGTGGTAGCTCAAGTGGTAGAGCATCGAACGAGTTAGTCGAAGGTCGCAGGTTCGGATCCTTCCTATGGCAAGTTGTCTTTTCACCCACTTTTCTTTCTTCTCATTTACAATACAATTGGCCTAATACCTTCCCCTATACCTTCCTTGGCATTATTGTCTGTTAGATCTCATTATTATTGTGTAAAAACACGAAAAACGAGCCCTTAGGTATACACTTGATTCCCTTATTCATTAACGAGGGTCTCGAAGTGGCAGACTTGGTGCCTTTAGGTTGTATACGAGGGACTATTAGGCAGCTGCCAGTTAGTAATAAGGATGACTGCCAGTTGGGCGTGTTGGTAATGGTTCATGATGAGACAAGCGCAAAAAATACACACAATCAGAGAGGACACAGACAAGCGCTTAAGGTTTAGGCGCTTGTCTGTGTCCTCTCTGAGTGTGTGTTTTTTTGCGCTTGTCTTATTATGAAGTCAGTAATAAGTTCACGTGCTACGTGACGACAAACAGACTCATAAAGAGTGTTTGTACACTCGCCGCCATGGCTACTAGAGTCGCTGAATGACACTTACACGTTTAGAAAAAAATGAAAAAAATACTAAATAAAGTGGCTGGTGGGGTTAGCTGTAGTGGTAGCTAGAGTGGTAGAGCATCGAACGCGTTATTCGAAGGTCGCAGGTTCGGATCCTGCCCACGGCAAGTTATCTTTTCACACACTTTTCTTTCTTCTCATTTACAATACAATTGGCCTACTATCTTCCCATATACCTTCCTTGGCATTATTGTCTGTTAGATCTCATTAATATTGCTTAAAAACACGAAAAGCGAGCCCTTAGGTATACACTTGTTTTCCTTATTCATTAACGAGGGTCTCGTTCTGGCAGACTTGGTGCCTTTAGGTTGTATACGAGGGGCTATTAGTCAGCTGCCCGTTAGTAATAAGTTCACGTGCGACGTGACGCCAAACAGGCTCATAAAGAGTGTTTCTACACTCGCCGCCATGGCTACTAGGGGCGCTGAATGACACTCCCACGTTAAAAAAATTGACATAAATACCAAATAAAGTGGCTGGAGGGATAGCTGTCGTGGTAGCTCAAGTGGTAGAGCATCGAACGCGTTATTCGAAGGTCGCAGAATTGGATCCTGCCCATTGCAATTTATCTTTTCACCCACTTTTCCTTCTTCTCATTTAAAATACAATTGGCCTCATACCTTCCCCTATTCCTTCCTTGGCATTATTGTCTGTTATATCTCATTATTATTGTGTAAAAATACGAAAAACGAGCCCTTAGGTATACACTTAATTTCCTTATTCAATAACGAGGGTCGCGTACTGGCAGACTTGGTGCCTTTAGGTTGTATACGAGGAACTATTAGTCAGCTGCCAGTTAGTAATCAGTTCACGTGCTACGTGACGCCAAACAGGCTCATAAAGAGTGTTCCTACACTCGCTGCCATGGCTACTAGGGGCGCTGAATGACAACCCCACGTTAAAACAAATTGACATAGATACCAAATAAAGTGGCTTGGGGGATAGCTGTCGTGGTAGCTCAAGTGGTAGAGCATCGAACGAGTTAGTCGAAGGTCGCAGGTTCGGATCCTTCCTATGGCAAGTTGTCTTTTCACCCACTTTTCTTTCTTCTCATTTACAATACAATTGGCCTAATACCTTCCCCTATACCTTCCTTGGCATTATTGTCTGTTAGATCTCATTATTATTGTGTAAAAACACGAAAAACGAGCCCTTAGGTATACACTTGATTCCCTTATTCATTAACGAGGGTCTCGAAGTGGCAGACTTGGTGCCTTTAGGTTGTATACGAGGGACTATTAGGCAGCTGCCAGTTAGTAATAAGGATGACTGCCAGTTGGGCGTGTTGGTAATGGTTCATGATGAGACAAGCGCAAAAAATACACACAATCAGAGAGGACACAGACAAGCGCTTAAGGTTTAGGCGCTTGTCTGTGTCCTCTCTGAGTGTGTGTTTTTTTGCGCTTGTCTTATTATGAAGTCAGTAATAAGTTCACGTGCTACGTGACGACAAACAGACTCATAAAGAGTGTTTGTACACTCGCCGCCATGGCTACTAGAGTCGCTGAATGACACTTACACGTTTAGAAAAAAATGAAAAAAAAATACTAAATAAAGTGGCTGGTGGGGTTAGCTGTAGTGGTAGCTAGAGTGGTAGAGCATCGAACGCGTTATTCGAAGGTCGCAGGTTCGGATCCTGCCCACGGCAAGTTATCTTTTCACACACTTTTCTTTCTTCTCATTTACAATACAATTGGCCTACTATCTTCCCATATACCTTCCTTGGCATTATTGTCTGTTAGATCTCATTAATATTGCTTAAAAACACGAAAAGCGAGCCCTTAGGTATACACTTGTTTTCCTTATTCATTAACGAGGGTCTCGTTCTGGCAGACTTGGTGCCTTTAGGTTGTATACGAGGGGCTATTAGTCAGCTGCCCGTTAGTAATAAGTTCACGTGCAACGTGACGCCAAACAGGCTCATAAAGAGTGTTTCTACACTCGCCGCCATGGCTACTAGGGGCGCTGAATGACACTCCCACGTTAAAAAAATTGACATAGATACCAAATAAAGTGGCTGGAGGGATAGCTGTCGTGGTAGCTCAAGTGGTAGAGCATCGAACGCGTTATTCGAAGGTCGCAGAATTGGATCCTGCCCATTGCAATTTATCTTTTCACCCACTTTTCCTTCTTCTCATTTAAAATACAATTGTCCTCATACCTTCCCCTATTCCTTCCTTGGCATTATTGTCTGTTAGATCTCATTATTATTGTGTAAAAATACGAAAAACGAGCCCTTAGGTATACACTTAATTTCCTTATTCAATAACGAGGGTCGCGTACTGGCAGACTTGGTGCCTTTAGGTTGTATACGAGGGACTATTAGTCAGCTGCCAGTTAGTAATAAGTTCACGTGCTACGTGACGCCAAACAGGCTCATAAAGAGTGTTCCCACACTCGCCGCCATGGCTACCAGGGACGCTGAATGACACTCCCACGTATAAAAAATGACATAGATACGAAATAAAGTGGCGGGGGGGATAGCTGTCGTGGTAGCTCAAGTGGTAGAGCATCGAACGCGTTATTCGAAGGTCGCAGGTTCGGATCCTGCCCACGCCAAGTTATCTTTTCACCCACTTTTTTTCTTTTCAATTACATTACAATTGGCCTAATACCTTCCCCTATACCTTCCTTGTCATTATTGTCTGTTAGATTTCATTAATATAGTGTAAAAGCACGAAAATGGAGCCCTTAAGTATACACTTGTTTCCCTTATTCATTAACGAGGGTCTCGTACTGGAAGACTTGGTGCCTTTATGTTGTATACGAGGGACTATTAGTCAGCTGCCAGTAAGTAATAAGTTCACGTGCTACGTGACGACAAACAGGCTCATAAAGAGTGTTCCTACACTCGCCGCCATGGCTACTAGGGGCGCTGAATTACACTCCCACGTTAAAAAAATTGACATAGATACCAAATAAAGTGGCTTGGGGGATAGCTGTCGTGGTAGCTCAAGTAAAGTGTGGGATTGGGCTAGTTGGTAATCCATATAAAACTTCTAGGCGCGTAAAACTTCAGACAACTAACATAAGAGACAAGGACGAGCGCAGACTTTCAACTGATTTTATTACTACTACGACACACATATATATATTAGAAAGAAGATAAGCAACACACAAAAAAAGGCGAAAAGAGAGATTGCAAAAAACATCACACAAAATCAAAAGGCGAAAAGAGAGATTGCAAAAACATCACGTGCTCACCCTGGGCCCTCACGTGCCGAATTTAAAAACGCCAATTCTTTCCCAGATAATGCTATCGATGGTTTGCTGATACAGCTACCTCGAGCAATTGCTGCAGCTTCAATTACAAGTCTTGTGCCTTCATTAGGGTGGGACGCGAGAACCCTTGTCTGTTCGAACAAAGGCTGGCATCCACATTCGGAACAATGAGCGGCCAAAAAAAGTACGTCGGTCAGTCGGGCAGGTGCCTCAATGTAAGACTTCAAGAACATTGCCAGAAAGTAAGAAATGCAGGACGGGACGGTTTTTTGGCCGCTCATTGTTCCGAATGTGGATGCCAGCCTTTGTTCGAACAGACAAGGGTTCTCGCGTCCCACCCTAATGAAGGCACAAGACTTGTAATTGAAGCTGCAGCAATTGCTCGAGGTAGCTGTATCAGCAAACCATCGATAGCATTATCTGGGAAAGAATTGGCGTTTTTAAATTCGGCACGTGAGGGCCCAGGGTGAGCACGTGATGTTTTTGCAATCTCTCTTTTCGCCTTTTGATTTTGTGTGATGTTTTTTGCAATCTCTCTTTTCGCCTTTTTTTGTGTGTTGCTTATCTTCTTTCTAATATATATATGTGTGTCGTAGTAGTAATAAAATCAGTTGAAAGTCTGCGCTCGTCCTTGTCTCTTATGTTAGTTGTCTGAAGTTTTACGCGCCTAGAAGTTTTATATGGATTACCAACTAGCCCAATCCCACACTTTACTTAAGTACATTTCTAGTTCTTCGGGCACTGTTAATTGTAGCTCCTTTCCCCCTTTTTTGCTTGTGACGCTCATTTCACTTGCCCTGTGCCGGGCACGGGCACTGGCTTACTGCATTCGTGTCGGTCAGCTACCGCTGGACGTTCAGGCTGCGTTCGGGACCCTGGCTCCATCCGTCGGTCACGGAAGGCGGGTCTGCAGGATTCTGCGTTCGGAAACCCTGCGACAAGCTCGAATACTTCGGGACTTTCTGTACGTTCAAGTGGACCGCGGTCCTGGTGACAGGTCTGCAAGGGTGAAAAAACGGCACGAATGGACGAAGCTGATCGACCATGCTGTAGAGAGCAGATGGAAACAAGAGCTGCTTCTACTTCGGCGCCAAAAACGGCGTCCCCAAGTGCGCTCTGCAGGACAGCTCCACGTTGAAGAGGGAATTAGTCTTCCAGACTACGTCAGGACAACGCTATCCCTGGGACCAAAGTTCGCCGTGGAAAGGAAAAACTCACCTGCGGAACTGCTTTCGTTAGTGCGGAACGTTTCAAGGGCTGCCCCGGACAGTGAATCTGAGAGGTGTGTTTCAGAAGGTGTTGATGTCCTCTACCGATATGCGCCTCGAGGAAAGACCATTCCAGTGAGGAAAGTCGTCTCCTACCTAAAGAGCAACAAACTATGTCTGCTGCCTTCGGACAAAGAAGGTGGGTTTTGTGTCGTAAGAAACCGGACCTTCATGA
Organism: Rhipicephalus microplus; assembly: GCF_043290135.1. Taxonomy (NCBI): domain Eukaryota; kingdom Metazoa; phylum Arthropoda; class Arachnida; order Ixodida; family Ixodidae; genus Rhipicephalus; species Rhipicephalus microplus. Next base: position 13,337,260 of record NW_027464589.1, read on the forward strand.
GTAAAGGCCACGCGGCTATTGACTCTGTGTTTAACCTTTGCCCGCAAATTAATCTGAAGGATGCGAAGCGAAAAGCGTGCAACATGCTTGATAAGCTTAATCTATGTAGCCTCGTGAGATCAGTTAACAAACAAGAAAGACTGGCGCTTAATTTGTTTTTTTCTGCAAAGACGCATAAGATTGATATGCCCTTTCGTGTTATAATCTCTGAACGGGACACATGGCAGAAGTGTGTTGCCTCTTGGCTTCAGAGGTACCTAAAACTATTGCCGATTAATGATCCTTTTCTAGTGAACAATTCTTCGCAGATTGTTGGCTTCCTCCGTCAACACGTGTCCACTCGTCGAGTGGGTGTTTCCATCGACATAAAGGATCTCTACTATTCTCTGCCTCAAAAACCACTTGTTGATGTCATTGAAAAAGCAATTTCTGATTATGGTGCTGTTGCCTTTCAAAACGAGTGTGGTATTTCTGTTTCTGGCTTCCTGGATGTGCTGAAGCTTTACATTGCCTCCACCTTTGCGGAGTGGAATGGTGAAGTTTTTCTGCAAAAAACAGGCGTGTGCATTGGCTCATGCATCGCCCCAGTGTTGAGCGATTTATATCTCGCTCATTTGGATAGAAAGATTCATCAACGGTTGGTACAAATGAATGTCAGTAAGTGCTTCCGGTTTGTCGATGATTACTTAATTTTGTTTGATTGCGATCTTGAGGTCCTTAGTGAGTGCTTTCAGCAAGTCTTGCAAGTGTTCCAGGAATGCCTTGAACCACTGTCTCTCACGTATGAGTTGCCGGAAAATGGTTCCCTGAGGTTTTTAGAGTTAATACTAACTTTTTCAGCTGGGCACGTGTGTTGGACGTATGAGCCACGGGGGAAAAAACCCCTTTTACCGTACGCGTCTTCTCACAGCAAACTGGTGAAGCGTGGAATTGTAAAGGCATGTTTATATAACGCTTTAACAAAATCTTGCTTCCACTCAGTCCAGCGAAGTTTCGACAGGCAGATTCTCCGTCTAGAGGCAGCGGGCTATCCCGGTTCGTTGCTAGTTTCTGTGTGTGAGAAGCTGCGCAGACAATCAAGGGCCGGTAACGATGGGGACGTTTTACAAGAAGCAACTCCCAAGAGGGTGGCGGTGATACCGTATCTACATGGTATCTCGCATAAACTCAAGAAAATAGGCCAGAGAGCGGGCGTGTCAGTGGTTTTTTCCGCACCGAATAAATTGTCAAAATTATCTGTCCAAACAAGCCCCGTAGGAACCACTACGAGTAGCTGCAAAATTAAGCACCGAAAGAAGTTTGTTGAGTGTGCAACAGGGATTGTTTATGGCGTACCTTTGTCTTGTGGACTTGAGTACGTCGGTCAGTCGGGCAGGTGCCTCAATGTAAGACTTCAAGAACATTGCCAGAAAGTAAGAAATGCAGGACGGGACGGTTTTTTGGCCGCTCATTGTTCCGAATGTGGATGCCAGCCTTTGTTCGAACAGACAAGGGTTCTCGCGTCCCACCCTAATGAAGGCACAAGACTTGTAATTGAAGCTGCAGCAATTGCTCGAGGTAGCTGTATCAGCAAACCATCGATAGCATTATCTGGGAAAGAATTGGCGTTTTTAAATTCGGCACGTGAGGGCCCAGGGTGAGCACGCGATGTTTTTGCAATCTCTCTTTTCGCCTTTTGATTTTGTGTGATGTTTTTTGCAATCTCTCTTTTCGCCTTTTTTGTGTGTTGCTTATCTTCTTTCTAATATATATATGTGTGTCGTAGTAGTAATAAAATCAGTTGAAAGTCTGCGCTCGTCCTTGTCTCTTATGTTAGTTGTCTGAAGTTTTACGCGCCTAGAAGTTTTTTATGTGGTAGCTCAAGTGGTAGAGCATCAAACGCGTTATTCGAAGGTCGCAGAATTGGATCCTGCCCATGGCAAATTATCTTTTCACCCACTGTTCTTTCTTCTCATTTAAAATACAATTGGCCTAATACCTTACCCTATACCTTCCTTGGCATTATTGTCTGTTAGATCTCATAATTCTTGTGTAAAAACACGAAAAACGAGCCCTTAGGTATACACTTAATTCCCTTATTCATTAACGAGGGTCTCGTACTGGCAGTCTTGGTGCCTTTAGGTTGTATACGAGGGACTATTAGTCAGCTGCCAGTTAGTAATAAGTTCACGTGCTACGTGACGCCAAACAGGCTCATAAAGAGTGTTCCTACACTCGCCGCGATGGCTACTAGTGGCGCTGAATGACACTCCCACGTTTAAAAAAATAAAGTGACTGGGGGAATAGCTGTAGTGGTAGCTCGAGTGGTAGAGCATAGAACGCGTTATTCAAAGGTCGCAGGTTCAAATCCTTCCCACGGCAAGTTATCTTTTCACCCACTTTTCTTCCTTCTCAATTACATTACAATTGGCCTAATACTTTCCCCTATACCTTCCTTGTCATTATTGTCTGTTAGATTTCATTAATATTGTGTAAAAGCACGAAAACGAGCCCTTAAGTATACACTTGTTTCCCTTATTCATTAACGAGGGTCTCGTACTGGAAGACTTGGTGCCTTTAGGTTGTATGCGAGGGACTATTAGTCCGCTGCCAGTTAGTAATAAGTTCACGTGCTACGTGACGACAAACAGGCTCATAAAGATTGTTCCTACACTCGCCGCCATGGCTACTAGGAGCGCTGAATTACACTCCCACGTTAGAAAAATTGACATAGATACCAAATAAAGTGGCTGGAGGGGATAGCTGTCGTGGTAGCTCAAGTGGTAGAGCATCGAACGCGTTATTCCAAGGTCGCAGAATTGGATCCTGCCCACGGCAAGTTATCTTTTCAGCAACTTTTCTTTCTTCTCATTTAAAATACAATTGGCCTAATACCTTACCCTATACCTTCCTTGGCATTATTGTCTGTTAGATCTCATAATTCTTGTGTAAAAACACGAAAAAGGAGCCCTTAGGTATACACTTGTTTCCCTTATTCATTAACGAGGGTCTCGTACTGGCAGACTTGGTGCCTTTAGATTGTACACGAGGAACTATTAGTCAGCTGCCAGTTATTAATAAGTTCACGTGCTACGTGACGCCTAACAAGCTCATAAAGAGTGTTCCTACACTCGCCGCGATGGCTACTAGTGGCGCTGAATGACACTCCCACGTTTAAAAAAACAAAGGGACTGGGGGAATAGCTGTAGTGGTAGCTCAAGTGGTAGAGCATAGAACGCGTTATTCGAAGGTCGCAGGTTCAAATCCTTCCCACGGCAAGTTATCTTTTCACCCACTTTTCTTTCTTCTCATTTATATTACAATTGGCCTAATACCTTCCCCTATACCTTCCTTTGGCATTATTGTCTGTTAGATCTCAATAATATTGTGTAAAAATACGAAAAACGAGCCCTTAGGTATACACTTGTTTCCCTTATTCATTAACGATGATCTCGTACTGGCAGACTTGGTGCCTTTAAGTTGTATACGAGGGACCATTAGTCAGCTGCCAGTTAGTAATAAGTTCACGTGCTATGTGACGCCAAACAGGCTCGTAAGGAGTGTTCCTACACTCGCTGCCATGGCTACTAGGGGCGCTGAATGACACTCCCACGTTAAAAAAATTGACATAGATACCAAATAAAGTGGCTGGTGGGGTTAGCTGTAGTGGTAGGTCAAGTGGTAGAGCATCGAACGCGTTAATCGAAGGTCGCAGGTTCGGATCCTGCCCACGGCAAGTTATCTTTTCACACCCTTTTCTTTCTTATCATTTACAATACAATGGCCTAATATCTTCACCTATAACTCCCTTGGCATTATTGGCTGTTAGATCTCAATAATATTGTTTAAAAACACGGAAAGCGAGCCCTTAGGTATACACTTGTTTTTTTTATTCATTAACGAGGGTCTCGTAGTGGCAGACTTTGTGCCTTTAGGTTCTATACGAGGGACTATTAGTCAGCTGCCAGTTAGTAATAAGTTCACGTGCTACGTGACGCCAAACAGGCTCATAAAGAGTGTTCCCACACTCGCCTCCATGGCTACCAGGGACGCTGAATGACACTCCCACGTTTAAAAAAATGACATAGATACCAAATAAAGCGGCTGGGGGGATAGCTGTCGTGGTAGCTCGAGTGGTAGAGCATCGAACGCGTTATTCAAAGGTCGCAGGTTTGGATCCTGTCAACGGCAAGTTATCTTTTCACCCACTTGTCTTCTCATTTAAATTACAATTGGCCTACTCCCTTGCCGTATACCTTCCTTGGCATTATTGTCTGTTAGATTTCAATAATATTGTGTGAAAACACGAAAAACGAGCCCTTAAGTACACACTTGTTTCCCTCATTCATTAACGAGGGTCTCGTAGTGGCAGACTTTGTGCCTTTAGGTTCTATACGAGGGACTATTAGTCAGCTGCCAGTTAGTAATAAGTTCACGTGCTACGTGACGCCAAACAGGCTCATAAAGAGTGTTCCCACACTCGCCTCCATAGCTACTAGGGGCGCTGAATGAGACTCCCACGTTAAAAAAATGACATAGATACCAAATAAAGTGGCTGGGGCGATAGCTGTCGTGGTAGCTCAAGTGGTAGAGCATCGAACGCGTTATTAAAAGGTCGCAGGTTCGGATCCTGTCCATGGCAAGTTAACTTTTCACCCACTTTTCTTTCTTCTCAATTACAATACGATTGGCCTCATACCTACCCCTATACCTTCCTTGGCATTATTGTCTGATAGATCTCATTAATATTGTTTAAAAACACGAAAAACGAGCCCTTAGGTATACACTTGTTTCCGTTATTCATTAACGAGGGTCTCGTAGTGGCAGACATGGTGCCTTTAGGTTGTGTACGAGGGACTATTAGTCAGCTGCCAGTTAGTAATAACTTCACGTGCTACGTGACGCTGAACAGGCTCATAAAAAGTGTTCCTACACTCGCCGCCAAGGCTACTAGGGGCGCTGAATTACACTCCCACGTTAAAAAAATTTACATAGATACCAAATAAAGTGGCTGGGGGATAGCTGTCGTGGTAGCTCAAGTGGTAGAGTATCGAACGCGTTATTCGAAGTCGAAGAATTGGATCCTGCCCATGGCAAATTATCTTTTCACCCACTGTTCTTTCTTCTCATTTAAAATACAATTGGCCTAATACCTTACCCTATACCTTCCTTGGCATTATTGTCTGTTAGATCTCATAATTCTTGTGTAAAAACACGAAAAACGAGCCCTTAGGTATACACTTAATTCCCTTATTCATTAACGAGGGTCTCGTACTGGCAGACTTGGTGCCTTTAGGTTGTATACGAGGGACTATTAGTCAGCTGCCAGTTAGTAATAAATTCACGTGCTACGTGACGCCAAACAGGCTCATAAAGAGTGTTCCTACACTCGCCGCGATGGCTACTAGTGGCGCTGAATGACACTCCCACGTTTAAAAAAATAAAGTGACTGGGGGAATAGCTGTAGTGGTAGCTCAAGTGATAGAGCATAGAACGCGTTATTCAAAAGTCGCAGGTTCAAATCCTTCCCACGGCAAGTTATCTTTTCACCCACTTTTCTTTCTTCTCAATTACATTACAATTGGCCTAATACTTTCCCCTATACCTTCCTTGTCATTATTGTCTGTTAGATTTCATTAATACTGTGTAAAAGCACGAATACGAGCCCTTAAGTATACACTTGTTTCCCTTATTCATTAACGAGGGTCTCGAACTGGAAGACTTGGTGCCTTTAGGTTGTATACGAGGGACTATTAGTCAGCTGCCAGTCAATAATAAGTTCACGTGCTACGTGACGACAAACAGGCTCATAAAGATTGTTCCTACACTTGCCGCCATGGCTACTAGGGGCGCTGAATTACACTCCCACGTTAAAAAATTGACATAGATACCAAATAAAGTGGCTGGGGGGGATAGCTGTCGTGGTAGCTCAAGTGGTAGAGCATCGAACGCGTTATTCGAAGGTCGCAGAATCGGATCCTGCCCATGGCAAGTTATCTTTTCACCAACTTTTCTTTCTTCTCATTTAAAATACAATTGGCCTAATACCTAACCCTATACCTTCCTTGGCATTATTGTCTGTTAGATCTCATAATTCTTGTGTAAAAACACGAAAAACTAGCCCTTAAGTATACACTTGTTTCCCTTATTCATTAACGAGGGTCTCGTACTGGAAGACTTGGTGCCTTTAGGTTGTATACGAGGGACTATTAGTCAGCTGCCAGTTAGTAATGAGTTCACGTGCTACGTGACGCCAAACAGGCTCATAAAGAGTGTTCCCACACTCGCCTCCATAGCTACTAGGGGCGCTGAATGAGACTCCCACGTTAAAAAAATGACATAGATACCAAATAAAGTGGCTGGGGCGATAGTTGTCGTGGTAGCTCAAGTGGTAGAGCATCGAACGCGTTATTAGAAGGTCGCAGGTTCGGATCCTGTCCATGGCAAGTTAACTTTTCACCCACTTTTCTTTCTTCTCAATTACAATACGATTGGCCTCATACCTACCCCTATACCTTCCTTGGCATTATTGTCTGATAGATCTCATTAATATTGTGTAAAAACACGAAAAACGAGCCCTTAGGTATACACTTGTTTCCTTTATTCATTAACGAGGGTCTCGTAGTGGCAGACTTGGTGCCTTTAGGTTGTGTACGAGGGACTATTAGTCAGCTGCCAGTTAGTAATAAGTTCACGTGCTACGTGACGACAAACAGGCTCATAAAGATTGTTCCTACACTCGCCGCCATGGCTACTAGGGGCGCTGAATTACACTCCCACGTTAAAAAAATTAACATAGATACCAAATAAAGTGGCTGGGGGGGATAGCTGTCGTGGTAGCTCAAGTGGTAGAGCATCGAACGCGTTATTCGAAGGTCGCAGAATCGGATCCTGCCCATGGCAAGTTATCTTTTCACCAACTTTTCTTTCTTCTCATTTAAAATAAAATTGGCCTAATACCTTACCCTATACCTTCCTTGGCATTATTGTCTGTTAGATCTCATAATTCTTGTGTAAAAACACGAAAAACGAGCCCTTAGGTATACACTTGTTTCCCTTATTCATTAACAAGGGTCTCGTACTGGCAGACTTGGTGGCTTTAGATTGTACACGAGGAACTATTAGTCAGCTGCCAGTTATTAATAAGTTCACGTGCTACGTGACGCCAAACAAGCTCATAAAGAGTGTTCCTACACTCGCCGCGATGGCTACTAGTGGCGCTGAATGACACTTCCACGTTTAAAAAAATAAAGTGACTGGCGGAATAGCTGTAGTGGTAGCTCAAGTGGTAGAGCATAGAACGCGTTATTCGAAGGTCGCAGGTTCAAATCCTTCCCACGGCAAGTTATCTTTTCACCCACTTTTCTTTCTTCTCATTTACATTACAATTGACCTAATACTTTCCCCTATACCTTCCTTGTCATTATTGTCTGTTAGATTTCATTAATATTGTGTAAAAGCACGAAAACGAGCCCTTAAGTATACACTTGTTTCCCTTATTCATTAACGAGGGTCTCGTACTGGAAGACTTGGTGCCTTTAGGTTGTATACGAGGGACTATTAGTCAGCTGCCAGTTAGTAATAAGTTCACGTGCTACGTGACGACAAACAGGCTCATAAAGATTGTTCCTACACTTGCCGCCATGGCTACTAGGGGCGCTGAATTACACTCCCACGTTAAAAAATTGACATAGATACCAAATAAAGTGGCTGGGTGGGATAGCTGTCGTGGTAGCTCGAGTGGTAGAGCATCGAACGCGTTATTCGAAGGTCGCAGAATCGGATCCTTCCCATGGCAAGTTGTCTTTTCACCCACTTTTCTTTCTTCTCATTTACAATACAATTGGCCTAATACCTTCCCCTATACCTTCCTTGGCATTATTGTCTGTTAGATCTCATTATTATTGTGTAAAAACACGAAAAACGAGCCCTTAGGTATACACTTGATTCCCTTATTCATTAACGAGGGTCTCGTAGTGGCAGACTTGGTGCCTTTAGGTTGTATACGAGGGACTATTAGGCAGCTGCCAGTTAGTAATAAGGATGACTGCCAGTTGGGCGTGTTGGTAATGGTTCATGATGAGACAAGCGCAAAAAATACACACAATCAGAGAGGACACAGACAAGCGCTTAAGGTTTAGGCGCTTGTCTGTGTCCTCTCTGAGTGTGTGTTTTTTTGCGCTTGTCTTATTATGAAGTCAGTAATAAGTTCACGTGCTACGTGACGACAAACAGACTCATAAAGAGTGTACACTCGCCGCCATGGCTACTAGAGTCGCTGAATGACACTTACACGTTTAGAAAAAAATGAAAAAAATACTAAATAAAGTGGCTGGTGGGGTTAGCTGTAGTGGTAGCTAGAGTGGTAGAGCATCGAACGCGTTATTCAGAGGTCGCAGGTTCGGATCCTGCCCACGGCAAGTTATCTTTTCACACACTTTTCTTTCTTCTCATTTACAATACAATTGGCCTACTATCTTCCCATATACCTTCCTTGGCATTATTGTCTGTTAGATCTCATTAATATTGCTTAAAAACACGAAAAGCGAGCCCTTAGGTATACACTTGTTTTCCTTATTCATTAACGAGGGTCTCGTTCTGGCAGACTTGGTGCCTTTAGGTTGTATACGAGGGGCTATTAGTCAGCTGCCCGTTAGTAATAAGTTCACGTGCAACGTGACGCCAAACAGGCTCATAAAGAGTGTTTCTACACTCGCCGCCATGGCTACTAGGGGCGCTGAATGACACTCCCACGTTAAAAAAATTGACATAGATACCAAATAAAGTGGCTGGAGGGATAGCTGTCGTGGTAGCTCAAGTGGTAGAGCATCGAACGCGTTATTCGAAGGTCGCAGAATTGGATCCTGCCCATTGCAGTTTATCTTTTCACCCACTTTTCCTTCTTCTCATTTAAAATACAATTGGCCTCATACCTTCCCCTATTCCTTCCTTGGCATTATTGTCTGTTAGATCTCATTATTATTGTGTAAAAATACGAAACACGAGCCCTTAGGTATACACTTGTTTTCCTTATTCATTAACGAGGGTCTCCTACTGGCAGACTTGGTGCCTTTAGGTTGTATACGAGGGACTATTAGTCAGCTGCCAGTTAGTAATAAGTTCACGTGCTATGTGACGCCAAACAGGCTCATAAAGAAAGTTCCTACACTCGCCGACATGGCTACTAGGGGCGCTGAATGACACTCCCACGTTAAAAAAATCGACATAGATACCAAATAAAGTGGCTGGTGGGGTTAGCTGTAGTGGTAGCTCAAGTGGGAGAGCATCGAACGTGTTATTCGAAGGTCGCAGGTTTGGATCCTGCCCACGGCAAGTTATCTTTTCACACCCTTTCTTTCTTCTCATTTACAATACAATTGGCCTAATATCTTCGCCTATAACTTCCTTGGCATTATTGGCTGTTAGATCTCAATAATATTGTTTAAAAACACGGAAAGCGAGCCCTTAGGTATACACTTGTTTTCCTTATTCATTAACGAGGGTCTCGTAGTGGCAGACATTGTGCCTTTAGGTTCTATACGAGGGACTATTAGTCAGCTGCCAGTTGGTAATAAGTTCACGTGCTACATGACGCCAAACAGGCTCATAAAGAGTGTTCCCACACTCGCCGCCATGGCTACCAGGGACGCTGAATGACACTCCCACGTTTAAAAAAATGACATAGATACGAAATAAAGTGGCTGGGGGGATAGCTGTCGTGGTAGCTCAAGTGGTAGAGCATCGAACGCGTTATTAGAAGGTCGCAGGTTCGGATCCTGTCCATGGCAAGTTAACTTTTCACCCACTTTTCTTTCTTCTCAATTACAATACGATTGGCCTCATACCTACCCCTATACCTTCCTTGGCATTATTGTCTGATAGATCTCATTAATATTGTGTAAAAACACGAAAAACGAGCCCTTAGGTATACACTTGTTTCCTTTATTCATTAACGAGGGTCTCGTAGTGGCAGACTTGGTGCCTTTAGGTTGTGTACGAGGGACTATTAGTCAGCTGCCAGTTAGTAATAAGTTCACGTGCTACGTGACGACAAACAGGCTCATAAAGATTGTTCCTACACTCGCCGCCATGGCTACTAGGGGCGCTGAATTACACTCCCACGTTAAAAAAATTAACATAGATACCAAATAAAGTGGCTGGGGGGGATAGCTGTCGTGGTAGCTCAAGTGGTAGAGCATCGAACGCGTTATTCGAAGGTCGCAGAATCGGATCCTGCCCATGGCAAGTTATCTTTTCACCAACTTTTCTTTCTTCTCATTTAAAATAAAATTGGCCTAATACCTTACCCTATACCTTCCTTGGCATTATTGTCTGTTAGATCTCATAATTCTTGTGTAAAAACACGAAAAACGAGCCCTTAGGTATACACTTGTTTCCCTTATTCATTAACAAGGGTCTCGTACTGGCAGACTTGGTGGCTTTAGATTGTACACGAGGAACTATTAGTCAGCTGCCAGTTATTAATAAGTTCACGTGCTACGTGACGCCAAACAAGCTCATAAAGAGTGTTCCTACACTCGCCGCGATGGCTACTAGTGGCGCTGAATGACACTTCCACGTTTAAAAAAATAAAGTGACTGGCGGAATAGCTGTAGTGGTAGCTCAAGTGGTAGAGCATAGAACGCGTTATTCGAAGGTCGCAGGTTCAAATCCTTCCCACGGCAAGTTATCTTTTCACCCACTTTTCTTTCTTCTCATTTACATTACAATTGACCTAATACTTTCCCCTATACCTTCCTTGTCATTATTGTCTGTTAGATTTCATTAATATTGTGTAAAAGCACGAAAACGAGCCCTTAAGTATACACTTGTTTCCCTTATTCATTAACGAGGGTCTCGTACTGGAAGACTTGGTGCCTTTAGGTTGTATACGAGGGACTATTAGTCAGCTGCCAGTTAGTAATAAGTTCACGTGCTACGTGACGACAAACAGGCTCATAAAGATTGTTCCTACACTTGCCGCCATGGCTACTAGGGGCGCTGAATTACACTCCCACGTTAAAAAATTGACATAGATACCAAATAAAGTGGCTGGGTGGGATAGCTGTCGTGGTAGCTCGAGTGGTAGAGCATCGAACGCGTTATTCGAAGGTCGCAGAATCGGATCCTTCCCATGGCAAGTTGTCTTTTCACCCACTTTTCTTTCTTCTCATTTACAATACAATTGGCCTAATACCTTCCCCTATACCTTCCTTGGCATTATTGTCTGTTAGATCTCATTATTATTGTGTAAAAACACGAAAAACGAGCCCTTAGGTATACACTTGATTCCCTTATTCATTAACGAGGGTCTCGTAGTGGCAGACTTGGTGCCTTTAGGTTGTATACGAGGGACTATTAGGCAGCTGCCAGTTAGTAATAAGGATGACTGCCAGTTGGGCGTGTTGGTAATGGTTCATGATGAGACAAGCGCAAAAAATACACACAATCAGAGAGGACACAGACAAGCGCTTAAGGTTTAGGCGCTTGTCTGTGTCCTCTCTGAGTGTGTGTTTTTTTGCGCTTGTCTTATTATGAAGTCAGTAATAAGTTCACGTGCTACGTGACGACAAACAGACTCATAAAGAGTGTACACTCGCCGCCATGGCTACTAGAGTCGCTGAATGACACTTACACGTTTAGAAAAAAATGAAAAAAATACTAAATAAAGTGGCTGGTGGGGTTAGCTGTAGTGGTAGCTAGAGTGGTAGAGCATCGAACGCGTTATTCAGAGGTCGCAGGTTCGGATCCTGCCCACGGCAAGTTATCTTTTCACACACTTTTCTTTCTTCTCATTTACAATACAATTGGCCTACTATCTTCCCATATACCTTCCTTGGCATTATTGTCTGTTAGATCTCATTAATATTGCTTAAAAACACGAAAAGCGAGCCCTTAGGTATACACTTGTTTTCCTTATTCATTAACGAGGGTCTCGTTCTGGCAGACTTGGTGCCTTTAGGTTGTATACGAGGGGCTATTAGTCAGCTGCCCGTTAGTAATAAGTTCACGTGCAACGTGACGCCAAACAGGCTCATAAAGAGTGTTTCTACACTCGCCGCCATGGCTACTAGGGGCGCTGAATGACACTCCCACGTTAAAAAAATTGACATAGATACCAAATAAAGTGGCTGGAGGGATAGCTGTCGTGGTAGCTCAAGTGGTAGAGCATCGAACGCGTTATTCGAAGGTCGCAGAATTGGATCCTGCCCATTGCAGTTTATCTTTTCACCCACTTTTCCTTCTTCTCATTTAAAATACAATTGGCCTCATACCTTCCCCTATTCCTTCCTTGGCATTATTGTCTGTTAGATCTCATTATTATTGTGTAAAAATACGAAACACGAGCCCTTAGGTATACACTTGTTTTCCTTATTCATTAACGAGGGTCTCCTACTGGCAGACTTGGTGCCTTTAGGTTGTATACGAGGGACTATTAGTCAGCTGCCAGTTAGTAATAAGTTCACGTGCTATGTGACGCCAAACAGGCTCATAAAGAAAGTTCCTACACTCGCCGACATGGCTACTAGGGGCGCTGAATGACACTCCCACGTTAAAAAAATCGACATAGATACCAAATAAAGTGGCTGGTGGGGTTAGCTGTAGTGGTAGCTCAAGTGGGAGAGCATCGAACGTGTTATTCGAAGGTCGCAGGTTTGGATCCTGCCCACGGCAAGTTATCTTTTCACACCCTTTCTTTCTTCTCATTTACAATACAATTGGCCTAATATCTTCGCCTATAACTTCCTTGGCATTATTGGCTGTTAGATCTCAATAATATTGTTTAAAAACACGGAAAGCGAGCCCTTAGGTATACACTTGTTTTCCTTATTCATTAACGAGGGTCTCGTAGTGGCAGACATTGTGCCTTTAGGTTCTATACGAGGGACTATTAGTCAGCTGCCAGTTGGTAATAAGTTCACGTGCTACATGACGCCAAACAGGCTCATAAAGAGTGTTCCCACACTCGCCGCCATGGCTACCAGGGACGCTGAATGACACTCCCACGTTTAAAAAAATGACATAGATACGAAATAAAGTGGCTGGGGGGATAGCTGTCGTGGTAGCTCAAGTGGTAGAGCATCGAACGCGTTATTCGAAGGTCGCAGGTTCGGATCCTGCCCACGCCAAGTTATCTTTTCACCCACTTTTTTTCTTTTCAATTACATTACAATTGGCCTAATACCTTCCCCTATACCTTCCTTGTCATTATTGTCTGTTAGATTTCATTAATATAGTGTAAAAGCACGAAAATGGAGCCCTTAAGTATACACTTGTTTCCCTTATTCATTAACGAGGGTCTCGTACTGGAAGACTTGGTGCCTTTAGGTTGTATACGAGGGACTATTAGTCAGCTGCCAGTAAGTAATAAGTTCACGTGCTACGTGACGACAAACAGGCTCATAAAGAGTGTTCCTACACTCGCCGCCATGGCTACTAGGGGCGCTGAATTACACTCCCACGTTAAAAAAATTGACATAGATACCAAATAAAGTGGCTTGGGGGATAGCTGTCGTGGTAGCTCAAGTGGTAGAGCATCAAACGCGTTATTCGAAGGTCGCAGAATTGGATCCTGCCCATGGCAAATTATCTTTTCACCCACTGTTCTTTCTTCTCATTTAAAATACAATTGGCCTAATACCTTACCCTATACCTTCCTTGGCATTATTGTCTGTTAGATCTCATAATTCTTGTGTAAAAACACGAAAAACGAGCCCTTAGGTATACACTTGTTTCCCTTATTCATTAACGAGGGTCTCGTACTGGAAGACTTGGTGCCTTTAGGTTGTATACGAGGGACTATTAGTCAGCTGCCAGTTAGTAATGAGTTCACGTGCTACGTGACGCCAAACAGGCTCATAAAGAGTGTTCCCACACTCGCCTCCATAGCTACTAGGGGCGCTGAATGAGACTCCCACGTTAAAAAAATGACATAGATACCAAATAAAGTGGCTGGGGCGATAGTTGTCGTGGTAGCTCAAGTGGTAGAGCATCGAACGCGTTATTAGAAGGTCGCAGGTTCGGATCCTGTCCATGGCAAGTTAACTTTTCACCCACTTTTCTTTCTTCTCAATTACAATACGATTGGCCTCATACCTACCCCTATACCTTCCTTGGCATTATTGTCTGATAGATCTCATTAATATTGTGTAAAAACACGAAAAACGAGCCCTTAGGTATACACTTGTTTCCTTTATTCATTAACGAGGGTCTCGTAGTGGCAGACTTGGTGCCTTTAGGTTGTGTACGAGGGACTATTAGTCAGCTGCCAGTTAGTAATAAGTTCACGTGCTACGTGACGACAAACAGGCTCATAAAGATTGTTCCTACACTCGCCGCCATGGCTACTAGGGGCGCTGAATTACACTCCCACGTTAAAAAAATTAACATAGATACCAAATAAAGTGGCTGGGGGGGATAGCTGTCGTGGTAGCTCAAGTGGTAGAGCATCGAACGCGTTATTCGAAGGTCGCAGAATCGGATCCTGCCCATGGCAAGTTATCTTTTCACCAACTTTTCTTTCTTCTCATTTAAAATAAAATTGGCCTAATACCTTACCCTATACCTTCCTTGGCATTATTGTCTGTTAGATCTCATAATTCTTGTGTAAAAACACGAAAAACGAGCCCTTAGGTATACACTTGTTTCCCTTATTCATTAACAAGGGTCTCGTACTGGCAGACTTGGTGGCTTTAGATTGTACACGAGGAACTATTAGTCAGCTGCCAGTTATTAATAAGTTCACGTGCTACGTGACGCCAAACAAGCTCATAAAGAGTGTTCCTACACTCGCCGCGATGGCTACTAGTGGCGCTGAATGACACTTCCACGTTTAAAAAAATAAAGTGACTGGCGGAATAGCTGTAGTGGTAGCTCAAGTGGTAGAGCATAGAACGCGTTATTCGAAGGTCGCAGGTTCAAATCCTTCCCACGGCAAGTTATCTTTTCACCCACTTTTCTTTCTTCTCATTTACATTACAATTGGCCTAATACTTTCCCCTATACCTTCCTTGTCATTATTGTCTGTTAGATTTCATTAATATTGTGTAAAAGCACGAAAACGAGCCCTTAAGTATACACTTGTTTCCCTTATTCATTAACGAGGGTCTCGTACTGGAAGACTTGGTGCCTTTAGGTTGTATACGAGGGACTATTAGTCAGCTGCCAGTTAGTAATAAGTTCACGTGCTACGTGACGACAAACAGGCTCATAAAGATTGTTCCTACACTTGCCGCCATGGCTACTAGGGGCGCTGAATTACACTCCCACGTTAAAAAATTGACATAGATACCAAATAAAGTGGCTGGGGGGGATAGCTGTCGTGGTAGCTCGAGCGGTAGAGCATCGAACGCGTTATTCGAAGGTCGCAGAATCGGATCCTTCCCATGGCAAGTTGTCTTTTCACCCACTTTTCTTTCTTCTCATTTACAATACAATTGGCCTAATACCTTCCCCTATACCTTCCTTGGCATTATTGTCTGTTAGATCTCATTATTATTGTGTAAAAACACGAAAAACGAGCCCTTAGGTATACACTTGATTCCCTTATTCATTAACGAGGGTCTCGTAGTGGCAGACTTGGTGCCTTTAGGTTGTATACGAGGGACTATTAGGCAGCTGCCAGTTAGTAATAAGGATGACTGCCAGTTGGGCGTGTTGGTAATGGTTCATGATGAGACAAGCGCAAAAAATACACACAATCAGAGAGGACACAGACAAGCGCTTAAGGTTTAGGCGCTTGTCTGTGTCCTCTCTGAGTGTGTGTTTTTTTTGCGCTTGTCTTATTATGAAGTCAGTAATAAGTTCACGTGCTACGTGACGACAAACAGACTCATAAAGAGTGTACACTCGCCGCCATGGCTACTAGAGTCGCTGAATGACACTTACACGTTTAGAAAAAAATGAAAAAAATACTAAATAAAGTGGCTGGTGGGGTTAGCTGTAGTGGTAGCTAGAGTGGTAGAGCATCGAACGCGTTATTCAGAGGTCGCAGGTTCGGATCCTGCCCACGGCAAGTTATCTTTTCACACACTTCTCTTTCTTCTCATTTACAATACAATTGGCCTACTATCTTCCCATATACCTTCCTTGGCATTATTGTCTGTTAGATCTCATTAATATTGCTTAAAAACACGAAAAGCGAGCCCTTAGGTATACACTTGTTTTCCTTATTCATTAACGAGGGTCTCGTTCTGGCAGACTTGGTGCCTTTAGGTTGTATACGAGGGGCTATTAGTCAGCTGCCCGTTAGTAATAAGTTCACGTGCAACGTGACGCCAAACAGGCTCATAAAGAGTGTTTCTACACTCGCCGCCATGGCTACTAGGGGCGCTGAATGACACTCCCACGTTAAAAAAATTGACATAGATACCAAATAAAGTGGCTGGAGGGATAGCTGTCGTGGTAGCTCAAGTGGTAGAGCATCGAACGCGTTATTCGAAGGTCGCAGAATTGGATCCTGCCCATTGCAGTTTATCTTTTCACCCACTTTTCCTTCTTCTCATTTAAAATACAATTGGCCTCATACCTTCCCCTATTCCTTCCTTGGCATTATTGTCTGTTAGATCTCATTATTATTGTGTAAAAATACGAAACACGAGCCCTTAGGTATACACTTGTTTTCCTTATTCATTAACGAGGGTCTCGTACTGGCAGACTTGGTGCCTTTAGGTTGTATACGAGGGACTATTAGTCAGCTGCCAGTTAGTAATAAGTTCACGTGCTATGTGACGCCAAACAGGCTCATAAAGAAAGTTCCTACACTCGCCGACATGGCTACTAGGGGCGCTGAATGACACTCCCACGTTAAAAAAATCGACATAGATACCAAATAAAGTGGCTGGTGGGGTTAGCTGTAGTGGTAGCTCAAGTGGGAGAGCATCGAACGTGTTATTCGAAGGTCGCAGGTTTGGATCCTGCCCACGGCAAGTTATCTTTTCACACCCTTTCTTTCTTCTCATTTACAATACAATTGGCCTAATATCTTCGCCTATAACTTCCTTGGCATTATTGGCTGTTAGATCTCAATAATATTGTTTAAAAACACGGAAAGCGAGCCCTTAGGTATACACTTGTTTTCCTTATTCATTAACGAGGGTCTCGTAGTGGCAGACATTGTGCCTTTAGGTTCTATACGAGGGACTATTAGTCAGCTGCCAGTTGGTAATAAGTTCACGTGCTACGTGACGCCAAACAGGCTCATAAAGAGTGTTCCCACACTCGCCGCCATGGCTACCAGGGACGCTGAATGACACTCCCACGTTTAAAAAAATGACATAGATACGAAATAAAGTGGCTGGGGGGATAGCTGTCGTGGTAGCTCAAGTGGTAGAGCATCGAACGCGTTATTCGAAGGTCGCAGGTTCGGATCCTGCCCACGCCAAGTTATCTTTTCACCCACTTTTTTTCTTTTCAATTACATTACAATTGGCCTGATACCTTCCCCTATACCTTCCTTGTCATTATTGTCTGTTAGATTTCATTAATATAGTGTAAAAGCACGAAAATGGAGCCCTTAAGTATACACTTGTTTCCCTTATTCATTAACGAGGGTCTCGTACTGGAAGACTTGGTGCCTTTAGGTTGTATACGAGGGACTATTAGTCAGCTGCCAGTAAGTAATAAGTTCACGTGCTACGTGACGACAAACAGGCTCATAAAGAGTGTTCCTACACTCGCCGCCATGGCTACTAGGGGCGCTGAATTACACTCCCACGTTAAAAAAAATTGACATAGATACCAAATAAAGTGGCTTGGGGGATAGCTGTCGTGGTAGCTCAAGTGGTAGAGCATCAAACGCGTTATTCGAAGGTCGCAGAATTGGATCCTGCCCATGGCAAATTATCTTTTCACCCACTGTTCTTTCTTCTCATTTAAAATACAATTGGCCTAATACCTTACCCTATACCTTCCTTGGCATTATTGTCTGTTAGATCTCATAATTCTTGTGTAAAAACACGAAAAACGAGCCCTTAGGTATACACTTAATTCCCTTATTCATTAACGAGGGTCTCGTACTGGCAGACTTGGTGCCTTTAGGTTGTGTACGAGGGACTATTAGTCAGCTGCCAGTTAGTAATAAGTTCACGTGCTACGTGACGCCAAACAGGCTCATAAAGAGTGTTCCTACACTCGCCGCGATGGCTACTAGTGGCGCTGAATGACACTCCCACGTTTAAAAAAATAAAGTGACTGGGGGAATAGCTGTAGTGGTAGCTCCAGTGGTAGAGCATAGAACGCGTTATTCAAAGGTCGCAGGTTCAAATCCTTCCCACGGCAAGTTATCTTTTCACCCACTTTTCTTCCTTCTCAATTACATTACAATTGGCCTAATACTTTCCCCTATACCTTCCTTGTCATTATTGTCTGTTAGATTTCATTAATATTGTGTAAAAGCACGAAAACGAGCCCTTAAGTATACACTTGTTTCCCTTATTCATTAACGAGGGTCTCGTACTGGAAGACTTGGTGCCTTTAGGTTGTATGCGAGGGACCATTAGTCAGCTGCCAGTTAGTAATAAGTTCACGTGCTATGTGACGCCAAACAGGCTCGTAAGGAGTGTTCCTACACTCGCTGCCATGGCTACTAGGGGCGCTGAATGACACTCCCACGTTAAAAAAATTGACATAGATACCAAATAAAGTGGCTGGTGGGGTTAGCTGTAGTGGTAGGTCAAGTGGTAGAGCATCGAACGCGTTAATCGAAGGTCACAGGTTCGGATCCTGCCCACGGCAAGTTATCTTTTCACACCCTTTTCTTTCTTATCATTTACAATACAATGGCCTAATATCTTCACCTATAACTCCCTTGGCATTATTGGCTGTTAGATCTCAATAATATTGTTTAAAAACACGGAAAGCGAGCCCTTAGGTATACACTTGTTTTTTTTATTCATTAACGAGGGTCTCGTAGTGGCAGACTTTGTGCCTTTAGGTTCTATACGAGGGACTATTAGTCAGCTGCCAGTTAGTAATAAGTTCACGTGCTACGTGACGCCAAACAGGTTCATAAAGAGTGTTCCCACACTCGCCTCCATGGCTACCAGGGACGCTGAATGACACTCCCACGTTTAAAAAAAATGACATAGATACCAAATAAAGCGGCTGGGGGGATAGCTGTCGTGGTAGCTCGAGTGGTAGAGCATCGAACGCGTTATTCAAAGGTCGCAGGTTCGGATCCTGTCAACGGCAAGTTATCTTTTCACCCACTTGTCTTCTCATTTAAATTACAATTGGCCTATTCCCTTGCCGTATACCTTCCTTGGCATTATTGTCTGATAGATCTCATTAATATTGTGTAAAAACACGAAAAACGAGCCCTTAGGTATACACTTGTTTCCGTTATTCATTAACGAGGGTCTCGTAGTGGCAGACTTGGTGCCTTTAGGTTGTGTACGAGGGACTATTAGTCAGCTGCCAGTTAGTAATAACTTCACGTGCTACGTGACGCTGAACAGGCTCATAAAAAGTGTTCCTACACTCGCCGCCAAGGCTACTAGGGGCGCTGAATTACACTCCCACGTTAAAAAAATTGACATAGATACCAAATAAAGTGGCTGGGGGATAGCTGTCGTGGTAGCTCAAGTGGTAGAGTATCGAACGCGTTATTCGAAGTCGAAGAATTGGATCCTGCCCATGGCAAATTATCTTTTCACCCACTG
The DNA here is from genome assembly GCF_043290135.1 of Rhipicephalus microplus. Classification (NCBI taxonomy): domain Eukaryota; kingdom Metazoa; phylum Arthropoda; class Arachnida; order Ixodida; family Ixodidae; genus Rhipicephalus; species Rhipicephalus microplus. Next base: position 13,356,900 of record NW_027464589.1, read on the forward strand.
TTCTTTCTTCTCATTTAAAATACAATTGGCCTAATACCTTACCCTATACCTTCCTTGGCATTATTGTCTGTTAGATCTCATAATTCTTGTGTAAAAACACGAAAAACGAGCCCTTAGGTATACACTTAATTCCCTTATTCATTAACGAGGGTCTCGTACTGGCAGACTTGGTGCCTTTAGGTTGTATACGAGGGACTATTAGTCAGCTGCCAGTTAGTAATAAGTTCACGTGCTACGTGACGCCAAACAGGCTCATAAAGAGTGTTCCTACACTCGCCGCGATGGCTACTAGTGGCGCTGAATGACACTCCCACGTTTAAAAAAATAAAGTGACTGGGGGAATAGCTGTAGTGGTAGCTCAAGTGGTAGAGCATAGAACGCGTTATTCGAAGGTCGCAGGTTCAAATTCTTCCCACGGCAAGTTATCTTTTCACCCACTTTTCTTTCTTCTCATTTACATTACAATTGGCCTAGTACTTTCCCCTATACCTTCCTTGTCATTATTGTCTGTTAGATTTCATTAATATTGTGTAAAAGCACGAAAACGAGCCCTTAAGTATACACTTGTTTCCCTTATTCATTAACGAGGGTCTCGTACTGGAAGACTTGGTGCCTTTAGGTTGTATACGAGGGACTATTAGTCAGCTGCCAGTTAGTAATAAGTTCACGTGCTACGTGACGACAAACAGGCTCATAAAGATTGTTCTTACACTTGCCGCCATGGCTACTAGGGGCGCTGAATTACACTCCCACGTTAAAAAATTGACATAGATACCAAATAAAGTGGCTGGGGGGGATATCTGTCGTGGTAGCTCAAGTGGTAGAGCATCGAACGCGTTATTCGAAGGTCGCAGAATCGGATCCTGCCCATGGCAAGTTATCTTTTCACCAACTTTTCTTTCTTCTCATTTAAAATACAATTGGCCTAATACCTTACCCTATACCTTCCTTGGCATTATTGTCTGTTAGATCTCATAATTCTTGTGTAAAAACACGAAAAACGAGCCCTTAGGTATACACTTGTTTCCCTTATTTATTAAAGAGCGTCTTGTACTGGCAGACTTGGTGCCTTAAGGTTGTATACGAGGGACTATTAGTCAGCTGCCAGTTAGGAATAAGTCCACGTGCTACGTGACGCCAAACAGGCTCATAAAGAGTGTTCCTACACTCGCCGCGATGGCTACTAGTGGCGCTGAATGACACTCCCACGTTTAAAAAAATAAAGTGGCTTGGGGAATAGCTGTAGTGGTAGCTCAAGTGGTGGAGCATCGAACACGTTATTCGAAGGTCGCAGGTTCAAATCCTTCCCATGGCAAGTTATCTTTTCACCCACTTTTCTTTCTTCTCATTTACATTACAATTGGCCTAATACCTTCCCCTATACCTTCCTTTGGCATTATTGTCTGTTAGATCTCAATAATATTGCGTGAAAATACGAAAAACGAGCCCTTAGGTATACACTTGTTTCCCTTATTCATTAACGAGGGTCTCGTACTGGCAGACTTGGTGCCTTTAAGTTGTATACGAGGGACCATTAGTCAGCTGCCAGTTAGTAATAAGTTCACGTGCTATGTGACGCCAAAGAGGCTCGTAAAGAGTGTTCCTACACTCGCCGCCATGGCTACTAGGGGCGCTGAATGACACTCCCACGTTAAAAAAATTGACATAGATACCAAGTAAAGTGGCTGGTGGGGTTAGCTGTAGTGGTAGCTCAAGTGGTAGAGCATCGAACGCGTTAATCGACGGTCGCAGGTTCGGATCCTGCCCACGGAAATTTATCTTTTCACACCCTTTTCTTTCTTCTAATTTACAATACAATGGCCTCATACCTACCCCTATACCTTCCTTGGCATTATTGTCTGATAGATCTCATTAATATTGTGTAAAAACACGAAAAACGAGCCCTTAGGTATACACTTGTTTCCGTTATTCATTAACGGGGGTCTCGTAGTGGCAGACTTGGTGCCTTTAGGTTGTATACGAGGGACTATTAGTCAGCTGCCCGTTAGTAATAAGTTCACGTGCAACGTGACGCCAAACAGGCTCATAAAGAGTGTTCCTACACTCGCCGCCATGGCTACTAGGGGCGCTGAATGACACTCCCACGTTAAAAAATTGACATAGATACCAAATAAAGTGGCTGGGGGGATAGCTGTCGTGGTAGCTCAAGTGGTAGAGCATCGAACGCGTTATTCGAAGGTCGCAGAATCGGATTCTGCATATTGCAATTTATCTTTTCACCCACTTTTCTTTCTTCTCATTTAAAATACAATTAGCCTAATACCTTCCCCTGTACCTTCCTTGGCATTATTGTCTGTTAGATCTCATTATATTGTGTAAAAATACGAAAAACGAGCCCTTAGGTATACACTTGTTTTCCTTATTCATTAACGAGGTTCTCGTACTGGCAGACTTGGTGCCTTTAGGTTGTATACGAGGGACTATTAGTCAGCTGCCAGTTAGTAATAAGTTCACGTGCTATGTGACGCCAAACAGGCTCGTAAAGAGTGTTCCTACACTCGCCGGTATGGCTACTAGGGGCGCTGAATGACACTCCCACGTTAAAAAAATTGACATAGATACCAAATAAAGTGGCTGGTGGGGTTAGCTGTAGTGGTAGCTCAAGTGGTAGAGCATCGAACGCGTTAATCGAAGGTCGCAGGTTCGGATCCTGCCCACGGCAAGTTATCTTCTCACACCCTTTTCTTTCTTCTCATTTACAATACAATGGCCTAATATCTTCGCCTATAACTTCCTTGGCATTATTTGCTGTTACATCTCAATAATATTGTTTAAAAACGCGGAAAGCGAGCCCTTAGGTATACACTTGTTTCCCCTATTCATTAACAAGGGTCTCGTACTGGCAGACTTGGTGGCTTTAGATTGTACACGAGGAACTATTAGTCAGCTGCCAGTTAATAATAAGTTCACGTGCTACGTGACGCCAAACAAGCTCATAAAGAGTGTTCCTACACTCGCCGCGATGGCTACTAGTGGCGCTGAATGACACTCCCACGTTTAAAAAAATAAAGTGACTGGCGGAATAGCTGTAGTGGTAGCTCAAGTGGTAGAGCATAGAACGCGTTATTCGAAGGTCGCAGGTTCAAATTCTTCCCACGGCAAGTTATCTTTTCACCCACTTTTCTTTCTTCTCATTTACATTACAATTGGCCTAGTACTTTCCCCTATACCTTCCTTGTCATTATTGTCTGTTAGATTTCATTAATATTGTGTAAAAGCACGAAAACGAGCCCTTAAGTATACACTTGTTTCCCTTATTCATTAACGAGGGTCTCGTACTGGAAGACTTGGTGCCTTTAGGTTGTATACGAGGGACTATTAGTCAGCTGCCAGTTAGTAATAAGTTCACGTGCTACGTGACGACAAACAGGCTCATAAAGATTGTTCCTACACTTGCCGCCATGGCTACTAGGGGCGCTGAATTACACTCCCACGTTAAAAAATTGACATAGATACCAAATAAAGTGGCTGGGGGGGATAGCTGTCGTGGTAGCTCAAGTGGTAGAGCATCGAACGCGTTATTCGAAGGTCGCAGAATCGGATCCTGCCCATGGCAAGTTATCTTTTCACCAACTTTTCTTTCTTCTCATTTAAAATACAATTGGCCTAATACCTTACCCTATACCTTCTTTGGCATTATTGTCTGTTAGATCTCATAATTCTTGTGTAAAAACACGAAAAACGAGCCCTTAGGTATACACTTGTTTCCCTTATTTATTAAAGAGCGTCTTGTACTGGCAGACTTGGTGCCTTTAGGTTGTATACGAGGGACTATTAGTCAGCTGCCAGTTAGGAATAAGTCCACGTGCTACGTGACGCCAAACAGGCTCATAAAGAGTGTTCCTACACTCGCCGCGATGGCTACTAGTGGCGCTGAATGACACTCCCACGTTTAAAAAAATAAAGTGGCTTGGGGAATAGCTGTAGTGGTAGCTCAAGTGGTGGAGCATCGAACACGTTATTCGAAGGTCGCAGGTTCAAATCCTTCCCATGGCAAGTTATCTTTTCACCCACTTTTCTTTCTTCTCATTTACATTACAATTGGCCTAATACCTTCCCCTATACCTTCCTTTGGCATTATTGTCTGTTAGATCTCAATAATATTGTGTGAAAATACGAAAAATGAGCCCTTAGGTATACACTTGTTTCCCTTATTCATTAACGAGGGTCTCGTACTGGCAGACTTGGTGCCTTTAAGTTGTATACGAGGGACTATTAGTCAGCTGCCAGTTAGTAATAAGTTCACGTGCTATGTGACGCCAAACAGGCTCGTAAAGAGTGTTCCTACACTCGCCGCCATGGCTACTAGGGGCGCTGAATGACACTCCCACGTTAAAAAAATTGACATAGATACCAAGTAAAGTGGCTGGTGGGGTTAGCTGTAGTGGTAGGTCAAGTGGTAGAGCACCGAACGCGTTAATCGAAGGTCGCAGGTTCGGATCCTGCCCACGGCAAGTTATCTTTTCACACCCTTTTCTTTCTTCTAATTTACAATACAATGGCCTCATACCTACCCCTATACCTTCCTTGGCATTATTGTCTGATAGATCTCATTAATATTGTGTAAAAACACGAAAAACGAGCCCTTAGGTATACACTTGTTTCCGTTATTCATTAACGGGGGTCTCGTAGTGGCAGACTTGGTGCCTTTAGGTTGTATACGAGGGACTATTAGTCAGCTGCCCGTTAGTAATAAGTTCACGTGCAACGTGACGCCAAACAGGCTCATAAAGAGTGTTCCTACACTCGCCGCCATGGCTACTAGGGGCGCTGAATGACACTCCCACGTTAAAAAATTGACATAGATACCAAATAAAGTGGCTGGGGAGATAGCTGTCGTGGTAGCTCAAGTGGTAGAGCATCGAACGCGTTATTCGAAGGTCGCAGGTTCGGATCCTGCCCACGCCAAGTTATCTTTTCACCCACTTTTATTCTTTTCATTTACATTACAATTGGCCTAATACCTTCCCCTATACCTTTCTTGTCATTATTGTCTGTTAGATTTTATTAATATAGTGTAAAAGCACGAAAACCGAGCCCTTAAGTATACACTTGTTTCCTTTTTCATTAACGAGGGTCTCGTACTGGAACACTTGGTGCCTTTAGGTTGTATGCGAGGGACTATTAGTCAGCTGCCAGTAAGTAATAAGTTCACGTGCTACGTGACGACAAACAGGCTCATAAAGAGTGTTCCTACACTCGCCGCGATGGCTACTAGGGGCGCTGAGTTACACTCCCACGTTAAACAAAATTGACATAGATACCAAATAAAGTGGCTGGGGGATAGCTGTCGTGATAGCTCAAGTGGTAGAGCATCAAACGCGTTATTCGAAGGTCGCAGAATCGGATCCTGCCCATGGCAAGTTATCTTTTCACCCACTGTTTTTTTCTCATTTACATTACAATTGGCCAAATCCCTTGCCTTATACATTCCTTGGCATTATTGTCTGTTAGATCTCAATAATATTGTGTAAAAACACGAAAAACGAGCCCTTAAGCATACACTTGTTTCCCTTATTCATTAACGAGGGTCTCGTACTGGCAGACTTGGTGCCTTTAGATTGTACACGAGGGACTATTAGCCAGCGGCCAGTTATTAATAAGTTCACGTGCTACGTGACGCCAAACAGGCTCTTAAAGAGTGTTCCTACACTCGCCCCGATGGCTACTAGTGGCGCTGAATGACACTCCCACGTTTAAAAAAATAAAGTGACTGGGGGAATAGCTGTAGTGGTAGCTCAAATGGTAGAGCATCGAACACGTTATTCGAAGGTCGCAGGTTCAAATCCTTCCCACCGCAAGTTATCTTTTCACCCACTTTTCTTTCTTCTCATTTACATTACAATTGGCCTAATACCTTCCCCTATACCTTCCTTTGGCATTATTGTCTGTTAGATCTCAATATTATTGTGTAAAAATACGAAAAACGAGCCCTTAGGTATACACTTGTTTCCCTTATTCATTAACGAGGGTCTCGTACTGGCAGACTTGGTGCCTTTAGGTTGTATACGAGGGACTATTAGTCAGCTGCGAGTTAGTAATAAGTTCACGTGCTATGTGACGCCAAACAGGCTCGTAAGGAGTGTTCCTACACTCGCTGCCATGGCTACTAGGGGCGCTCAATGACACTCCCACGTTAAAAAAATTGACATAGATACCGAATAAAGTGGTTGGTGGGGTTAGTTGTAGGGGTAGCTCAAGTGGTAGAGCATCGAACGCGTTAATCGAAGGTCGCAGGTTCGGATCCTGCCCGCGGCAAGTTATCTTTTCACTCCCTTTTCTTTCTTCTCATTTACAATACAATTGGCCTAATATCTTCGCCTATAACTTCCTTGGCATTATTGGCTGTTAGATCTCAATAATATTGTTTAAAAACACGGAAAGCGAGCCCTTAGGTATACACTTGTTTTCCTTATTCATTAACGAGGGTCTCGTAGTGGCAGACTTTGTGCCTTTAGGTTCTATACGAGGGACTATTAGTCAGCTGCCAGTTAGTAATAAGTTCACGTGCTACGTGAAGCCAAACAGGCTCATAAAGAGTGTTTCCACACTCACCGCCATGGCTACTTATGGCCATGGCGGCGCCATGGCTACCAGGGACGCTGAATGACACTCCCACGTTTAAAAAAATGACATAGATACCAAATAAAGTGGCTGGGGGGATAGCTGTCGTGGTAGCTCAAGTGGTAGAGCATCGAACACGTTATTCAAAGGTCGCAGGTTCGGATCCTGTCAACTGCAAGTTATCTTTTCACACACTTTTCTTTCTTCTTATTTACATTACAATTGGCCTAATCCCTTGCCTTATACCTTCTTTGGCATTATTATCTGTTAGATCTCAATAATATTGTGTAAAAACACGAAAAACGAGCCCTTAAGTATACACTTGTTTCCCTTATTCATTAACGAGGGTCTCGTACTGGCAGACTTGGTGCCTTTAGGTTGTATACGAGGGACTATTAGTCAGCTGCCCGTTAGTAATAAGTTCACGTGCTACGTGACGCCAAACAGGCTCATAAAGAGTGTTCCCACACTCGCCGCCATGGCTACCAGGGACGCTGAATGACACTCCCACGTTTAAAAAAATGACATAGATACGAAATAAAGTGGCTGGGGGGATAGCTGTCGTGGTAGCTCAAGTGGTAGAGCATCGAACGCGTTATTCGAAGGTCGCAGGTTCGGATCCTGCCCACGCCAAGTTATCTTTTCACCCACTTTTTTTCTTTTCAATTACATTACAATTGGCCTGATACCTTCCCCTATACCTTCCTTGTCATTATTGTCTGTTAGATTTCATTAATATAGTGTAAAAGCACGAAAATGGAGCCCTTAAGTATACACTTGTTTCCCTTATTCATTAACGAGGGTCTCGTACTGGAAGACTTGGTGCCTTTAGGTTGTATACGAGGGACTATTAGTCAGCTGCCAGTAAGTAATAAGTTCACGTGCTACGTGACGACAAACAGGCTCATAAAGAGTGTTCCTACACTCGCCGCCATGGCTACTAGGGGCGCTGAATTACACTCCCACGTTAAAAAAAATTGACATAGATACCAAATAAAGTGGCTTGGGGGATAGCTGTCGTGGTAGCTCAAGTGGTAGAGCATCAAACGCGTTATTCGAAGGTCGCAGAATTGGATCCTGCCCATGGCAAATTATCTTTTCACCCACTGTTCTTTCTTCTCATTTAAAATACAATTGGCCTAATACCTTACCCTATACCTTCCTTGGCATTATTGTCTGTTAGATCTCATAATTCTTGTGTAAAAACACGAAAAACGAGCCCTTAGGTATACACTTAATTCCCTTATTCATTAACGAGGGTCTCGTACTGGCAGACTTGGTGCCTTTAGGTTGTGTACGAGGGACTATTAGTCAGCTGCCAGTTAGTAATAAGTTCACGTGCTACGTGACGCCAAACAGGCTCATAAAGAGTGTTCCTACACTCGCCGCGATGGCTACTAGTGGCGCTGAATGACACTCCCACGTTTAAAAAAATAAAGTGACTGGGGGAATAGCTGTAGTGGTAGCTCCAGTGGTAGAGCATAGAACGCGTTATTCAAAGGTCGCAGGTTCAAATCCTTCCCACGGCAAGTTATCTTTTCACCCACTTTTCTTCCTTCTCAATTACATTACAATTGGCCTAATACTTTCCCCTATACCTTCCTTGTCATTATTGTCTGTTAGATTTCATTAATATTGTGTAAAAGCACGAAAACGAGCCCTTAAGTATACACTTGTTTCCCTTATTCATTAACGAGGGTCTCGTACTGGAAGACTTGGTGCCTTTAGGTTGTATGCGAGGGACCATTAGTCAGCTGCCAGTTAGTAATAAGTTCACGTGCTATGTGACGCCAAACAGGCTCGTAAGGAGTGTTCCTACACTCGCTGCCATGGCTACTAGGGGCGCTGAATGACACTCCCACGTTAAAAAAATTGACATAGATACCAAATAAAGTGGCTGGTGGGGTTAGCTGTAGTGGTAGGTCAAGTGGTAGAGCATCGAACGCGTTAATCGAAGGTCACAGGTTCGGATCCTGCCCACGGCAAGTTATCTTTTCACACCCTTTTCTTTCTTATCATTTACAATACAATGGCCTAATATCTTCACCTATAACTCCCTTGGCATTATTGGCTGTTAGATCTCAATAATATTGTTTAAAAACACGGAAAGCGAGCCCTTAGGTATACACTTGTTTTTTTTATTCATTAACGAGGGTCTCGTAGTGGCAGACTTTGTGCCTTTAGGTTCTATACGAGGGACTATTAGTCAGCTGCCAGTTAGTAATAAGTTCACGTGCTACGTGACGCCAAACAGGTTCATAAAGAGTGTTCCCACACTCGCCTCCATGGCTACCAGGGACGCTGAATGACACTCCCACGTTTAAAAAAAATGACATAGATACCAAATAAAGCGGCTGGGGGGATAGCTGTCGTGGTAGCTCGAGTGGTAGAGCATCGAACGCGTTATTCAAAGGTCGCAGGTTCGGATCCTGTCAACGGCAAGTTATCTTTTCACCCACTTGTCTTCTCATTTAAATTACAATTGGCCTATTCCCTTGCCGTATACCTTCCTTGGCATTATTGTCTGATAGATCTCATTAATATTGTGTAAAAACACGAAAAACGAGCCCTTAGGTATACACTTGTTTCCGTTATTCATTAACGAGGGTCTCGTAGTGGCAGACTTGGTGCCTTTAGGTTGTGTACGAGGGACTATTAGTCAGCTGCCAGTTAGTAATAACTTCACGTGCTACGTGACGCTGAACAGGCTCATAAAAAGTGTTCCTACACTCGCCGCCAAGGCTACTAGGGGCGCTGAATTACACTCCCACGTTAAAAAAATTGACATAGATACCAAATAAAGTGGCTGGGGGATAGCTGTCGTGGTAGCTCAAGTGGTAGAGTATCGAACGCGTTATTCGAAGTCGAAGAATTGGATCCTGCCCATGGCAAATTATCTTTTCACCCACTGTTCTTTCTTCTCATTTAAAATACAATTGGCCTAATACCTTACCCTATACCTTCCTTGGCATTATTGTCTGTTAGATCTCATAATTCTTGTGTAAAAACACGAAAAACGAGCCCTTAGGTATACACTTAATTCCCTTATTCATTAACGAGGGTCTCGTACTGGCAGACTTGGTGCCTTTAGGTTGTATACGAGGGACTATTAGTCAGCTGCCAGTTAGTAATAAGTTCACGTGCTACGTGACGCCAAACAGGCTCATAAAGAGTGTTCCTACACTCGCCGCGATGGCTACTAGTGGCGCTGAATGACACTCCCACGTTTAAAAAAATAAAGTGACTGGGGGAATAGCTGTAGTGGTAGCTCAAGTGGTAGAGCATAGAACGCGTTATTCGAAGGTCGCAGGTTCAAATTCTTCCCACGGCAAGTTATCTTTTCACCCACTTTTCTTTCTTCTCATTTACATTACAATTGGCCTAGTACTTTCCCCTATACCTTCCTTGTCATTATTGTCTGTTAGATTTCATTAATATTGTGTAAAAGCACGAAAACGAGCCCTTAAGTATACACTTGTTTCCCTTATTCATTAACGAGGGTCTCGTACTGGAAGACTTGGTGCCTTTAGGTTGTATACGAGGGACTATTAGTCAGCTGCCAGTTAGTAATAAGTTCACGTGCTACGTGACGACAAACAGGCTCATAAAGATTGTTCTTACACTTGCCGCCATGGCTACTAGGGGCGCTGAATTACACTCCCACGTTAAAAAATTGACATAGATACCAAATAAAGTGGCTGGGGGGGATATCTGTCGTGGTAGCTCAAGTGGTAGAGCATCGAACGCGTTATTCGAAGGTCGCAGAATCGGATCCTGCCCATGGCAAGTTATCTTTTCACCAACTTTTCTTTCTTCTCATTTAAAATACAATTGGCCTAATACCTTACCCTATACCTTCCTTGGCATTATTGTCTGTTAGATCTCATAATTCTTGTGTAAAAACACGAAAAACGAGCCCTTAGGTATACACTTGTTTCCCTTATTTATTAAAGAGCGTCTTGTACTGGCAGACTTGGTGCCTTAAGGTTGTATACGAGGGACTATTAGTCAGCTGCCAGTTAGGAATAAGTCCACGTGCTACGTGACGCCAAACAGGCTCATAAAGAGTGTTCCTACACTCGCCGCGATGGCTACTAGTGGCGCTGAATGACACTCCCACGTTTAAAAAAATAAAGTGGCTTGGGGAATAGCTGTAGTGGTAGCTCAAGTGGTGGAGCATCGAACACGTTATTCGAAGGTCGCAGGTTCAAATCCTTCCCATGGCAAGTTATCTTTTCACCCACTTTTCTTTCTTCTCATTTACATTACAATTGGCCTAATACCTTCCCCTATACCTTCCTTTGGCATTATTGTCTGTTAGATCTCAATAATATTGCGTGAAAATACGAAAAACGAGCCCTTAGGTATACACTTGTTTCCCTTATTCATTAACGAGGGTCTCGTACTGGCAGACTTGGTGCCTTTAAGTTGTATACGAGGGACCATTAGTCAGCTGCCAGTTAGTAATAAGTTCACGTGCTATGTGACGCCAAAGAGGCTCGTAAAGAGTGTTCCTACACTCGCCGCCATGGCTACTAGGGGCGCTGAATGACACTCCCACGTTAAAAAAATTGACATAGATACCAAGTAAAGTGGCTGGTGGGGTTAGCTGTAGTGGTAGCTCAAGTGGTAGAGCATCGAACGCGTTAATCGACGGTCGCAGGTTCGGATCCTGCCCACGGAAATTTATCTTTTCACACCCTTTTCTTTCTTCTAATTTACAATACAATGGCCTCATACCTACCCCTATACCTTCCTTGGCATTATTGTCTGATAGATCTCATTAATATTGTGTAAAAACACGAAAAACGAGCCCTTAGGTATACACTTGTTTCCGTTATTCATTAACGGGGGTCTCGTAGTGGCAGACTTGGTGCCTTTAGGTTGTATACGAGGGACTATTAGTCAGCTGCCCGTTAGTAATAAGTTCACGTGCAACGTGACGCCAAACAGGCTCATAAAGAGTGTTCCTACACTCGCCGCCATGGCTACTAGGGGCGCTGAATGACACTCCCACGTTAAAAAATTGACATAGATACCAAATAAAGTGGCTGGGGGGATAGCTGTCGTGGTAGCTCAAGTGGTAGAGCATCGAACGCGTTATTCGAAGGTCGCAGAATCGGATTCTGCATATTGCAATTTATCTTTTCACCCACTTTTCTTTCTTCTCATTTAAAATACAATTAGCCTAATACCTTCCCCTGTACCTTCCTTGGCATTATTGTCTGTTAGATCTCATTATATTGTGTAAAAATACGAAAAACGAGCCCTTAGGTATACACTTGTTTTCCTTATTCATTAACGAGGTTCTCGTACTGGCAGACTTGGTGCCTTTAGGTTGTATACGAGGGACTATTAGTCAGCTGCCAGTTAGTAATAAGTTCACGTGCTATGTGACGCCAAACAGGCTCGTAAAGAGTGTTCCTACACTCGCCGGTATGGCTACTAGGGGCGCTGAATGACACTCCCACGTTAAAAAAATTGACATAGATACCAAATAAAGTGGCTGGTGGGGTTAGCTGTAGTGGTAGCTCAAGTGGTAGAGCATCGAACGCGTTAATCGAAGGTCGCAGGTTCGGATCCTGCCCACGGCAAGTTATCTTCTCACACCCTTTTCTTTCTTCTCATTTACAATACAATGGCCTAATATCTTCGCCTATAACTTCCTTGGCATTATTTGCTGTTACATCTCAATAATATTGTTTAAAAACGCGGAAAGCGAGCCCTTAGGTATACACTTGTTTCCCCTATTCATTAACAAGGGTCTCGTACTGGCAGACTTGGTGGCTTTAGATTGTACACGAGGAACTATTAGTCAGCTGCCAGTTAATAATAAGTTCACGTGCTACGTGACGCCAAACAAGCTCATAAAGAGTGTTCCTACACTCGCCGCGATGGCTACTAGTGGCGCTGAATGACACTCCCACGTTTAAAAAAATAAAGTGACTGGCGGAATAGCTGTAGTGGTAGCTCAAGTGGTAGAGCATAGAACGCGTTATTCGAAGGTCGCAGGTTCAAATTCTTCCCACGGCAAGTTATCTTTTCACCCACTTTTCTTTCTTCTCATTTACATTACAATTGGCCTAGTACTTTCCCCTATACCTTCCTTGTCATTATTGTCTGTTAGATTTCATTAATATTGTGTAAAAGCACGAAAACGAGCCCTTAAGTATACACTTGTTTCCCTTATTCATTAACGAGGGTCTCGTACTGGAAGACTTGGTGCCTTTAGGTTGTATACGAGGGACTATTAGTCAGCTGCCAGTTAGTAATAAGTTCACGTGCTACGTGACGACAAACAGGCTCATAAAGATTGTTCCTACACTTGCCGCCATGGCTACTAGGGGCGCTGAATTACACTCCCACGTTAAAAAATTGACATAGATACCAAATAAAGTGGCTGGGGGGGATAGCTGTCGTGGTAGCTCAAGTGGTAGAGCATCGAACGCGTTATTCGAAGGTCGCAGAATCGGATCCTGCCCATGGCAAGTTATCTTTTCACCAACTTTTCTTTCTTCTCATTTAAAATACAATTGGCCTAATACCTTACCCTATACCTTCTTTGGCATTATTGTCTGTTAGATCTCATAATTCTTGTGTAAAAACACGAAAAACGAGCCCTTAGGTATACACTTGTTTCCCTTATTTATTAAAGAGCGTCTTGTACTGGCAGACTTGGTGCCTTTAGGTTGTATACGAGGGACTATTAGTCAGCTGCCAGTTAGGAATAAGTCCACGTGCTACGTGACGCCAAACAGGCTCATAAAGAGTGTTCCTACACTCGCCGCGATGGCTACTAGTGGCGCTGAATGACACTCCCACGTTTAAAAAAATAAAGTGGCTTGGGGAATAGCTGTAGTGGTAGCTCAAGTGGTGGAGCATCGAACACGTTATTCGAAGGTCGCAGGTTCAAATCCTTCCCATGGCAAGTTATCTTTTCACCCACTTTTCTTTCTTCTCATTTACATTACAATTGGCCTAATACCTTCCCCTATACCTTCCTTTGGCATTATTGTCTGTTAGATCTCAATAATATTGTGTGAAAATACGAAAAATGAGCCCTTAGGTATACACTTGTTTCCCTTATTCATTAACGAGGGTCTCGTACTGGCAGACTTGGTGCCTTTAAGTTGTATACGAGGGACTATTAGTCAGCTGCCAGTTAGTAATAAGTTCACGTGCTATGTGACGCCAAACAGGCTCGTAAAGAGTGTTCCTACACTCGCCGCCATGGCTACTAGGGGCGCTGAATGACACTCCCACGTTAAAAAAATTGACATAGATACCAAGTAAAGTGGCTGGTGGGGTTAGCTGTAGTGGTAGGTCAAGTGGTAGAGCACCGAACGCGTTAATCGAAGGTCGCAGGTTCGGATCCTGCCCACGGCAAGTTATCTTTTCACACCCTTTTCTTTCTTCTAATTTACAATACAATGGCCTCATACCTACCCCTATACCTTCCTTGGCATTATTGTCTGATAGATCTCATTAATATTGTGTAAAAACACGAAAAACGAGCCCTTAGGTATACACTTGTTTCCGTTATTCATTAACGGGGGTCTCGTAGTGGCAGACTTGGTGCCTTTAGGTTGTATACGAGGGACTATTAGTCAGCTGCCCGTTAGTAATAAGTTCACGTGCAACGTGACGCCAAACAGGCTCATAAAGAGTGTTCCTACACTCGCCGCCATGGCTACTAGGGGCGCTGAATGACACTCCCACGTTAAAAAATTGACATAGATACCAAATAAAGTGGCTGGGGAGATAGCTGTCGTGGTAGCTCAAGTGGTAGAGCATCGAACGCGTTATTCGAAGGTCGCAGGTTCGGATCCTGCCCACGCCAAGTTATCTTTTCACCCACTTTTATTCTTTTCATTTACATTACAATTGGCCTAATACCTTCCCCTATACCTTTCTTGTCATTATTGTCTGTTAGATTTTATTAATATAGTGTAAAAGCACGAAAACCGAGCCCTTAAGTATACACTTGTTTCCTTTTTCATTAACGAGGGTCTCGTACTGGAACACTTGGTGCCTTTAGGTTGTATGCGAGGGACTATTAGTCAGCTGCCAGTAAGTAATAAGTTCACGTGCTACGTGACGACAAACAGGCTCATAAAGAGTGTTCCTACACTCGCCGCGATGGCTACTAGGGGCGCTGAGTTACACTCCCACGTTAAACAAAATTGACATAGATACCAAATAAAGTGGCTGGGGGATAGCTGTCGTGATAGCTCAAGTGGTAGAGCATCAAACGCGTTATTCAAAGGTCGCAGAATCGGATCCTGCCCATGGCAAGTTATCTTTTCACCCACTGTTTTTTTCTCATTTACATTACAATTGGCCAAATCCCTTGCCTTATACATTCCTTGGCATTATTGTCTGTTAGATCTCAATAATATTGTGTAAAAACACGAAAAACGAGCCCTTAAGCATACACTTGTTTCCCTTATTCATTAACGAGGGTCTCGTACTGGCAGACTTGGTGCCTTTAGATTGTACACGAGGGACTATTAGCCAGCGGCCAGTTATTAATAAGTTCACGTGCTACGTGACGCCAAACAGGCTCTTAAAGAGTGTTCCTACACTCGCCCCGATGGCTACTAGTGGCGCTGAATGACACTCCCACGTTTAAAAAAATAAAGTGACTGGGGGAATAGCTGTAGTGGTAGCTCAAATGGTAGAGCATCGAACACGTTATTCGAAGGTCGCAGGTTCAAATCCTTCCCACCGCAAGTTATCTTTTCACCCACTTTTCTTTCTTCTCATTTACATTACAATTGGCCTAATACCTTCCCCTATACCTTCCTTTGGCATTATTGTCTGTTAGATCTCAATATTATTGTGTAAAAATACGAAAAACGAGCCCTTAGGTATACACTTGTTTCCCTTATTCATTAACGAGGGTCTCGTACTGGCAGACTTGGTGCCTTTAGGTTGTATACGAGGGACTATTAGTCAGCTGCGAGTTAGTAATAAGTTCACGTGCTATGTGACGCCAAACAGGCTCGTAAGGAGTGTTCCTACACTCGCTGCCATGGCTACTAGGGGCGCTCAATGACACTCCCACGTTAAAAAAATTGACATAGATACCGAATAAAGTGGTTGGTGGGGTTAGTTGTAGGGGTAGCTCAAGTGGTAGAGCATCGAACGCGTTAATCGAAGGTCGCAGGTTCGGATCCTGCCCGCGGCAAGTTATCTTTTCACTCCCTTTTCTTTCTTCTCATTTACAATACAATTGGCCTAATATCTTCGCCTATAACTCCCTTGGCATTATTGGCTGTTAGATCTCAATAATATTGTTTAAAAACACGGAAAGCGAGCCCTTAGGTATACACTTGTTTTTTTTATTCATTAACGAGGGTCTCGTAGTGGCAGACTTTGTGCCTTTAGGTTCTATACGAGGGACTATTAGTCAGCTGCCAGTTAGTAATAAGTTCACGTGCTACGTGACGCCAAACAGGTTCATAAAGAGTGTTCCCACACTCGCCTCCATGGCTACCAGGGACGCTGAATGACACTCCCACGTTTAAAAAAAATGACATAGATACCAAATAAAGCGGCTGGGGGGATAGCTGTCGTGGTAGCTCGAGTGGTAGAGCATCGAACGCGTTATTCAAAGGTCGCAGGTTCGGATCCTGTCAACGGCAAGTTATCTTTTCACCCACTTTTATTCTTTTCATTTACATTACAATTGGCCTAATACCTTCCCCTATACCTTTCTTGTCATTATTGTCTGTTAGATTTTATTAATATAGTGTAAAAGCACGAAAACCGAGCCCTTAAGTATACACTTGTTTCCTTTTTCATTAACGAGGGTCTCGTACTGGAACACTTGGTGCCTTTAGGTTGTATGCGAGGGACTATTAGTCAGCTGCCAGTAAGTAATAAGTTCACGTGCTACGTGACGACAAACAGGCTCATAAAGAGTGTTCCTACACTCGCCGCGATGGCTACTAGGGGCGCTGAGTTACACTCCCACGTTAAACAAAATTGACATAGATACCAAATAAAGTGGCTGGGGGATAGCTGTCGTGATAGCTCAAGTGGTAGAGCATCAAACGCGTTATTCAAAGGTCGCAGAATCGGATCCTGCCCATGGCAAGTTATCTTTTCACCCACTGTTTTTTTCTCATTTACATTACAATTGGCCTAATACCTTACCCTATACCTTCCTTGGCATTATTGTCTGTTAGATCTCATAATTCTTGTGTAAAAACACGAAAAACGAGCCCTTAGGTATACACTTAATTCCCTTATTCATTAACGAGGGTCTCGTACTGGCAGACTTGGTGCCTTTAGGTTGTGTACGAGGGACTATTAGTCAGCTGCCAGTTAGTAATAAGTTCACGTGCTACGTGACGCCAAACAGGCTCATAAAGAGTGTTCCTACACTCGCCGCGATGGCTACTAGTGGCGCTGAATGACACTCCCACGTTTAAAAAAATAAAGTGACTGGGGGAATAGCTGTAGTGGTAGCTCCAGTGGTAGAGCATAGAACGCGTTATTCAAAGGTCGCAGGTTCAAATCCTTCCCACGGCAAGTTATCTTTTCACCCACTTTTCTTCCTTCTCAATTACATTACAATTGGCCTAATACTTTCCCCTATACCTTCCTTGTCATTATTGTCTGTTAGATTTCATTAATATTGTGTAAAAGCACGAAAACGAGCCCTTAAGTATACACTTGTTTCCCTTATTCATTAACGAGGGTCTCGTACTGGAAGACTTGGTGCCTTTAGGTTGTATGCGAGGGACCATTAGTCAGCTGCCAGTTAGTAATAAGTTCACGTGCTATGTGACGCCAAACAGGCTCGTAAGGAGTGTTCCTACACTCGCTGCCATGGCTACTAGGGGCGCTGAATGACACTCCCACGTTAAAAAAATTGACATAGATACCAAATAAAGTGGCTGGTGGGGTTAGCTGTAGTGGTAGGTCAAGTGGTAGAGCATCGAACGCGTTAATCGAAGGTCACAGGTTCGGATCCTGCCCACGGCAAGTTATCTTTTCACACCCTTTTCTTTCTTATCATTTACAATACAATGGCCTAATATCTTCACCTATAACTCCCTTGGCATTATTGGCTGTTAGATCTCAATAATATTGTTTAAAAACACGGAAAGCGAGCCCTTAGGTATACACTTGTTTTTTTTATTCATTAACGAGGGTCTCGTAGTGGCAGACTTTGTGCCTTTAGGTTCTATACGAGGGACTATTAGTCAGCTGCCAGTTAGTAATAAGTTCACGTGCTACGTGACGCCAAACAGGTTCATAAAGAGTGTTCCCACACTCGCCTCCATGGCTACCAGGGACGCTGAATGACACTCCCACGTTTAAAAAAAATGACATAGATACCAAATAAAGCGGCTGGGGGGATAGCTGTCGTGGTAGCTCGAGTGGTAGAGCATCGAACGCGTTATTCAAAGGTCGCAGGTTCGGATCCTGTCAACGGCAAGTTATCTTTTCACCCACTTGTCTTCTCATTTAAATTACAATTGGCCTATTCCCTTGCCGTATACCTTCCTTGGCATTATTGTCTGATAGATCTCATTAATATTGTGTAAAAACACGAAAAACGAGCCCTTAGGTATACACTTGTTTCCGTTATTCATTAACGAGGGTCTCGTAGTGGCAGACTTGGTGCCTTTAGGTTGTGTACGAGGGACTATTAGTCAGCTGCCAGTTAGTAATAACTTCACGTGCTACGTGACGCTGAACAGGCTCATAAAAAGTGTTCCTACACTCGCCGCCAAGGCTACTAGGGGCGCTGAATTACACTCCCACGTTAAAAAAATTGACATAGATACCAAATAAAGTGGCTGGGGGATAGCTGTCGTGGTAGCTCAAGTGGTAGAGTATCGAACGCGTTATTCGAAGTCGAAGAATTGGATCCTGCCCATGGCAAATTATCTTTTCACCCACTGTTCTTTCTTCTCATTTAAAATACAATTGGCCTAATACCTTACCCTATACCTTCCTTGGCATTATTGTCTGTTAGATCTCATAATTCTTGTGTAAAAACACGAAAAACGAGCCCTTAGGTATACACTTAATTCCCTTATTCATTAACGAGGGTCTCGTACTGGCAGACTTGGTGCCTTTAGGTTGTATACGAGGGACTATTAGTCAGCTGCCAGTTAGTAATAAGTTCACGTGCTACGTGACGCCAAACAGGCTCATAAAGAGTGTTCCTACACTCGCCGCGATGGCTACTAGTGGCGCTGAATGACACTCCCACGTTTAAAAAAATAAAGTGACTGGGGGAATAGCTGTAGTGGTAGCTCAAGTGGTAGAGCATAGAACGCGTTATTCGAAGGTCGCAGGTTCAAATTCTTCCCACGGCAAGTTATCTTTTCACCCACTTTTCTTTCTTCTCATTTACATTACAATTGGCCTAGTACTTTCCCCTATACCTTCCTTGTCATTATTGTCTGTTAGATTTCATTAATATTGTGTAAAAGCACGAAAACGAGCCCTTAAGTATACACTTGTTTCCCTTATTCATTAACGAGGGTCTCGTACTGGAAGACTTGGTGCCTTTAGGTTGTATACGAGGGACTATTAGTCAGCTGCCAGTTAGTAATAAGTTCACGTGCTACGTGACGACAAACAGGCTCATAAAGATTGTTCTTACACTTGCCGCCATGGCTACTAGGGGCGCTGAATTACACTCCCACGTTAAAAAATTGACATAGATACCAAATAAAGTGGCTGGGGGGGATATCTGTCGTGGTAGCTCAAGTGGTAGAGCATCGAACGCGTTATTCGAAGGTCGCAGAATCGGATCCTGCCCATGGCAAGTTATCTTTTCACCAACTTTTCTTTCTTCTCATTTAAAATACAATTGGCCTAATACCTTACCCTATACCTTCCTTGGCATTATTGTCTGTTAGATCTCATAATTCTTGTGTAAAAACACGAAAAACGAGCCCTTAGGTATACACTTGTTTCCCTTATTTATTAAAGAGCGTCTTGTACTGGCAGACTTGGTGCCTTAAGGTTGTATACGAGGGACTATTAGTCAGCTGCCAGTTAGGAATAAGTCCACGTGCTACGTGACGCCAAACAGGCTCATAAAGAGTGTTCCTACACTCGCCGCGATGGCTACTAGTGGCGCTGAATGACACTCCCACGTTTAAAAAAATAAAGTGGCTTGGGGAATAGCTGTAGTGGTAGCTCAAGTGGTGGAGCATCGAACACGTTATTCGAAGGTCGCAGGTTCAAATCCTTCCCATGGCAAGTTATCTTTTCACCCACTTTTCTTTCTTCTCATTTACATTACAATTGGCCTAATACCTTCCCCTATACCTTCCTTTGGCATTATTGTCTGTTAGATCTCAATAATATTGCGTGAAAATACGAAAAACGAGCCCTTAGGTATACACTTGTTTCCCTTATTCATTAACGAGGGTCTCGTACTGGCAGACTTGGTGCCTTTAAGTTGTATACGAGGGACCATTAGTCAGCTGCCAGTTAGTAATAAGTTCACGTGCTATGTGACGCCAAAGAGGCTCGTAAAGAGTGTTCCTACACTCGCCGCCATGGCTACTAGGGGCGCTGAATGACACTCCCACGTTAAAAAAATTGACATAGATACCAAGTAAAGTGGCTGGTGGGGTTAGCTGTAGTGGTAGCTCAAGTGGTAGAGCATCGAACGCGTTAATCGACGGTCGCAGGTTCGGATCCTGCCCACGGAAATTTATCTTTTCACACCCTTTTCTTTCTTCTAATTTACAATACAATGGCCTCATACCTACCCCTATACCTTCCTTGGCATTATTGTCTGATAGATCTCATTAATATTGTGTAAAAACACGAAAAACGAGCCCTTAGGTATACACTTGTTTCCGTTATTCATTAACGGGGGTCTCGTAGTGGCAGACTTGGTGCCTTTAGGTTGTATACGAGGGACTATTAGTCAGCTGCCCGTTAGTAATAAGTTCACGTGCAACGTGACGCCAAACAGGCTCATAAAGAGTGTTCCTACACTCGCCGCCATGGCTACTAGGGGCGCTGAATGACACTCCCACGTTAAAAAATTGACATAGATACCAAATAAAGTGGCTGGGGGGATAGCTGTCGTGGTAGCTCAAGTGGTAGAGCATCGAACGCGTTATTCGAAGGTCGCAGAATCGGATTCTGCATATTGCAATTTATCTTTTCACCCACTTTTCTTTCTTCTCATTTAAAATACAATTAGCCTAATACCTTCCCCTGTACCTTCCTTGGCATTATTGTCTGTTAGATCTCATTATATTGTGTAAAAATACGAA
The DNA here is from genome assembly GCF_043290135.1 of Rhipicephalus microplus. Taxonomy (NCBI): domain Eukaryota; kingdom Metazoa; phylum Arthropoda; class Arachnida; order Ixodida; family Ixodidae; genus Rhipicephalus; species Rhipicephalus microplus. The sequence goes on from NW_027464589.1 coordinate 13,377,755, forward strand.
AAACGAGCCCTTAGGTATACACTTGTTTTCCTTATTCATTAACGAGGTTCTCGTACTGGCAGACTTGGTGCCTTTAGGTTGTATACGAGGGACTATTAGTCAGCTGCCAGTTAGTAATAAGTTCACGTGCTATGTGACGCCAAACAGGCTCGTAAAGAGTGTTCCTACACTCGCCGGTATGGCTACTAGGGGCGCTGAATGACACTCCCACGTTAAAAAAATTGACATAGATACCAAATAAAGTGGCTGGTGGGGTTAGCTGTAGTGGTAGCTCAAGTGGTAGAGCATCGAACGCGTTAATCGAAGGTCGCAGGTTCGGATCCTGCCCACGGCAAGTTATCTTCTCACACCCTTTTCTTTCTTCTCATTTACAATACAATGGCCTAATATCTTCGCCTATAACTTCCTTGGCATTATTTGCTGTTACATCTCAATAATATTGTTTAAAAACGCGGAAAGCGAGCCCTTAGGTATACACTTGTTTCCCCTATTCATTAACAAGGGTCTCGTACTGGCAGACTTGGTGGCTTTAGATTGTACACGAGGAACTATTAGTCAGCTGCCAGTTAATAATAAGTTCACGTGCTACGTGACGCCAAACAAGCTCATAAAGAGTGTTCCTACACTCGCCGCGATGGCTACTAGTGGCGCTGAATGACACTCCCACGTTTAAAAAAATAAAGTGACTGGCGGAATAGCTGTAGTGGTAGCTCAAGTGGTAGAGCATAGAACGCGTTATTCGAAGGTCGCAGGTTCAAATTCTTCCCACGGCAAGTTATCTTTTCACCCACTTTTCTTTCTTCTCATTTACATTACAATTGGCCTAGTACTTTCCCCTATACCTTCCTTGTCATTATTGTCTGTTAGATTTCATTAATATTGTGTAAAAGCACGAAAACGAGCCCTTAAGTATACACTTGTTTCCCTTATTCATTAACGAGGGTCTCGTACTGGAAGACTTGGTGCCTTTAGGTTGTATACGAGGGACTATTAGTCAGCTGCCAGTTAGTAATAAGTTCACGTGCTACGTGACGACAAACAGGCTCATAAAGATTGTTCCTACACTTGCCGCCATGGCTACTAGGGGCGCTGAATTACACTCCCACGTTAAAAAATTGACATAGATACCAAATAAAGTGGCTGGGGGGGATAGCTGTCGTGGTAGCTCAAGTGGTAGAGCATCGAACGCGTTATTCGAAGGTCGCAGAATCGGATCCTGCCCATGGCAAGTTATCTTTTCACCAACTTTTCTTTCTTCTCATTTAAAATACAATTGGCCTAATACCTTACCCTATACCTTCTTTGGCATTATTGTCTGTTAGATCTCATAATTCTTGTGTAAAAACACGAAAAACGAGCCCTTAGGTATACACTTGTTTCCCTTATTTATTAAAGAGCGTCTTGTACTGGCAGACTTGGTGCCTTTAGGTTGTATACGAGGGACTATTAGTCAGCTGCCAGTTAGGAATAAGTCCACGTGCTACGTGACGCCAAACAGGCTCATAAAGAGTGTTCCTACACTCGCCGCGATGGCTACTAGTGGCGCTGAATGACACTCCCACGTTTAAAAAAATAAAGTGGCTTGGGGAATAGCTGTAGTGGTAGCTCAAGTGGTGGAGCATCGAACACGTTATTCGAAGGTCGCAGGTTCAAATCCTTCCCATGGCAAGTTATCTTTTCACCCACTTTTCTTTCTTCTCATTTACATTACAATTGGCCTAATACCTTCCCCTATACCTTCCTTTGGCATTATTGTCTGTTAGATCTCAATAATATTGTGTGAAAATACGAAAAATGAGCCCTTAGGTATACACTTGTTTCCCTTATTCATTAACGAGGGTCTCGTACTGGCAGACTTGGTGCCTTTAAGTTGTATACGAGGGACTATTAGTCAGCTGCCAGTTAGTAATAAGTTCACGTGCTATGTGACGCCAAACAGGCTCGTAAAGAGTGTTCCTACACTCGCCGCCATGGCTACTAGGGGCGCTGAATGACACTCCCACGTTAAAAAAATTGACATAGATACCAAGTAAAGTGGCTGGTGGGGTTAGCTGTAGTGGTAGGTCAAGTGGTAGAGCACCGAACGCGTTAATCGAAGGTCGCAGGTTCGGATCCTGCCCACGGCAAGTTATCTTTTCACACCCTTTTCTTTCTTCTAATTTACAATACAATGGCCTCATACCTACCCCTATACCTTCCTTGGCATTATTGTCTGATAGATCTCATTAATATTGTGTAAAAACACGAAAAACGAGCCCTTAGGTATACACTTGTTTCCGTTATTCATTAACGGGGGTCTCGTAGTGGCAGACTTGGTGCCTTTAGGTTGTATACGAGGGACTATTAGTCAGCTGCCCGTTAGTAATAAGTTCACGTGCAACGTGACGCCAAACAGGCTCATAAAGAGTGTTCCTACACTCGCCGCCATGGCTACTAGGGGCGCTGAATGACACTCCCACGTTAAAAAATTGACATAGATACCAAATAAAGTGGCTGGGGAGATAGCTGTCGTGGTAGCTCAAGTGGTAGAGCATCGAACGCGTTATTCGAAGGTCGCAGGTTCGGATCCTGCCCACGCCAAGTTATCTTTTCACCCACTTTTATTCTTTTCATTTACATTACAATTGGCCTAATACCTTCCCCTATACCTTTCTTGTCATTATTGTCTGTTAGATTTTATTAATATAGTGTAAAAGCACGAAAACCGAGCCCTTAAGTATACACTTGTTTCCTTTTTCATTAACGAGGGTCTCGTACTGGAACACTTGGTGCCTTTAGGTTGTATGCGAGGGACTATTAGTCAGCTGCCAGTAAGTAATAAGTTCACGTGCTACGTGACGACAAACAGGCTCATAAAGAGTGTTCCTACACTCGCCGCGATGGCTACTAGGGGCGCTGAGTTACACTCCCACGTTAAACAAAATTGACATAGATACCAAATAAAGTGGCTGGGGGATAGCTGTCGTGATAGCTCAAGTGGTAGAGCATCAAACGCGTTATTCAAAGGTCGCAGAATCGGATCCTGCCCATGGCAAGTTATCTTTTCACCCACTGTTTTTTTCTCATTTACATTACAATTGGCCAAATCCCTTGCCTTATACATTCCTTGGCATTATTGTCTGTTAGATCTCAATAATATTGTGTAAAAACACGAAAAACGAGCCCTTAAGCATACACTTGTTTCCCTTATTCATTAACGAGGGTCTCGTACTGGCAGACTTGGTGCCTTTAGATTGTACACGAGGGACTATTAGCCAGCGGCCAGTTATTAATAAGTTCACGTGCTACGTGACGCCAAACAGGCTCTTAAAGAGTGTTCCTACACTCGCCCCGATGGCTACTAGTGGCGCTGAATGACACTCCCACGTTTAAAAAAATAAAGTGACTGGGGGAATAGCTGTAGTGGTAGCTCAAATGGTAGAGCATCGAACACGTTATTCGAAGGTCGCAGGTTCAAATCCTTCCCACCGCAAGTTATCTTTTCACCCACTTTTCTTTCTTCTCATTTACATTACAATTGGCCTAATACCTTCCCCTATACCTTCCTTTGGCATTATTGTCTGTTAGATCTCAATATTATTGTGTAAAAATACGAAAAACGAGCCCTTAGGTATACACTTGTTTCCCTTATTCATTAACGAGGGTCTCGTACTGGCAGACTTGGTGCCTTTAGGTTGTATACGAGGGACTATTAGTCAGCTGCGAGTTAGTAATAAGTTCACGTGCTATGTGACGCCAAACAGGCTCGTAAGGAGTGTTCCTACACTCGCTGCCATGGCTACTAGGGGCGCTCAATGACACTCCCACGTTAAAAAAATTGACATAGATACCGAATAAAGTGGTTGGTGGGGTTAGTTGTAGGGGTAGCTCAAGTGGTAGAGCATCGAACGCGTTAATCGAAGGTCGCAGGTTCGGATCCTGCCCGCGGCAAGTTATCTTTTCACTCCCTTTTCTTTCTTCTCATTTACAATACAATTGGCCTAATATCTTCGCCTATAACTTCCTTGGCATTATTGGCTGTTAGATCTCAATAATATTGTTTAAAAACACGGAAAGCGAGCCCTTAGGTATACACTTGTTTTCCTTATTCATTAACGAGGGTCTCGTAGTGGCAGACTTTGTGCCTTTAGGTTCTATACGAGGGACTATTAGTCAGCTGCCAGTTAGTAATAAGTTCACGTGCTACGTGAAGCCAAACAGGCTCATAAAGAGTGTTTCCACACTCACCGCCATGGCTACTTATGGCCATGGCGGCGCCATGGCTACCAGGGACGCTGAATGACACTCCCACGTTTAAAAAAATGACATAGATACCAAATAAAGTGGCTGGGGGGATAGCTGTCGTGGTAGCTCAAGTGGTAGAGCATCGAACACGTTATTCAAAGGTCGCAGGTTCGGATCCTGTCAACTGCAAGTTATCTTTTCACACACTTTTCTTTCTTCTTATTTACATTACAATTGGCCTAATCCCTTGCCTTATACCTTCTTTGGCATTATTATCTGTTAGATCTCAATAATATTGTGTAAAAACACGAAAAACGAGCCCTTAAGTATACACTTGTTTCCCTTATTCATTAACGAGGGTCTCGTACTGGCAGACTTGGTGCCTTTAGGTTGTATACGAGGGACTATTAGTCAGCTGCCCGTTAGTAATAAGTTCACGTGCAACGTGACGCCAAACAGGCTCATAAAGAGTGTTCCTACACTCGCCGCCATGGCTACTAGGGGCGCTGAATGACACTCCCACGTTAAAAAATTGACATAGATACCAAATAAAGTGGCTGGGGGGATAGCTGTCGTGGTAGCTCAAGTGGTAGAGCATCGAACGCGTTATTCGAAGGTCGCAGAATCGGATCCTGCATATTGCAATTTATCTTTTCACCCACTTTTCTTTCTTCTCATTTAAAATACAATTAGCCTAATACGTTCCCCTGTACCTTCCTTGGCATTATTGTCTGTTAGATCTCATTATATTGTGTAAAAATACGAAAAACGAGCCCTTAGGTATACACTTGTTTTCCTTATTCATTAACGAGGTTCTCGTACTGGCAGACTTGGTGCCTTTAGGTTGTATACGAGGGACTATTAGTCAGCTGCCAGTTAGTAATAAGTTCACGTGCTATGTGACGCCAAACAGGCTCGTAAAGAGTGTTCCTACACTCGCCGGTATGGCTACTAGGGGCGCTGAATGACACTCCCACGTTAAAAAAATTGACATAGATACCAAATAAAGTGGCTGGTGGGGTTAGCTGTAGTGGTAGCTCAAGTGGTAGAGCATCGAACGCGTTAATCGAAGGTCGCAGGTTCGGATCCTGCCCACGCCAAGTTGTCTTCTCACACCCTTTTCTTTCTTCTCATTTACAATACAATGGCCTAATATCTTCGCCTATAACTTCCTTGGCATTATTTCCTGTTACATCTCAATAATATTGTTTAAAAACGCGGAAAGCGAGCCCTTAGGTATACACTTGTTTTCCTTATTCATTAACGAGGGTCTCGTAGTGGCAGACTTTGTGCCTTTAGGTTCTATACGAGGGACTGTTAGTGAGCTGCCAGTTAGTAATAAGTTCACGTGCTACGTGACGCCAAACAGGCTCATAAAGAGTGTTCCCACACTCGCCGCCATGGCTACCAGGGACGCTGAATGACACTCCCACGTTTAAAAAAATGACATAGATGCCAAATAAAGTGGCTGGGGAGATAGCTGTCGTGGTAGCTCAAGTGGTAGAGCATCGAACGCGTTATTCGAAGGTCGCAGGTTCGGATCCTGCCCACGCCAAGTTATCTTTTCACCCACTTTTATTCTTTTCATTTACATTACAATTGGCCTAATACCTTCCCCTATACCTTTCTTGTCATTATTGTCTGTTAGATTTTATTAATATAGTGTAAAAGCACGAAAACCGAGCCCTTAAGTATACACTTGTTTCCTTTTTCATTAACGAGGGTCTCGTACTGGAACACTTGGTGCCTTTAGGTTGTATACGAGGGACTATTAGTCAGCTGCCAGTAAGTAATAAGTTCACGTGCTACGTGACGACAAACAGGCTCATAAAGAGTGTTCCTACACTCGCCGCCATGGCTACTAGGGGCGCTGAGTTACACTCCCACGTTAAACAAAATTGACATAGATACCAAATAAAGTGGCTGGGGGATAGCTGTCGTGATAGCTCAAGTGGTAGAGCATCAAACGCGTTATTCGAAGGTCGCAGAATCGGATCCTGCCCATGGCAAGTTATCTTTTCACCCACTGTTTTTTTCTCATTTACATTATAATTGGCCTAATCCCTTGCCTTATACATTCCTTGGCTTATTGTCTGTTAGATCTCAATAATATTGTGTAAAAACACGAAAAACGAGCCCTTAAGCATACACTTGTTTCCCTTATTCATTAACGAGGGTCTCGTACTGGCAGACTTGGTGCCTTTAGATTGTACACGAGGGACTATTAGTCAGCTGCCAGTTAGGAATAAGTCCACGTGCTACGTGACGCCAAACAGGCTCATAAAGAGTAATCCTACACTCGCCGCGATGGCTACTAGTGGCGCTGAATGACACTCCCACGTTTAAAAAAATAAAGTGGCTTTGGGAATAGCTGTAGTGGTAGCTCAAGTGGTAGAGCATCGAACACGTTATTCGAAGGTCGCATGTTCAAATCCTTCCCACGGAGAGTTATCTTTTCACCCACTTTTCTTTCTTCTCATTTACATTACAATTGGCCTAATACCTTCCCCTATACCTTACTTTGGCATTATTGTCTGTTAGATCTCAATAATATTGTGTAAAAATACGAAAAACGAGCCCTTAGGTATACACTTGTTTCCCTTATTCATTAACGAGGGTCTCGTACTGGCAGACTTGGTGCCTTTAAGTTGTATACGAGGGACTATTAGTCAGCTGCCAGTTAGTAATAAGTTCACGTGCTATGTGACGCCAAACAGGCTCGTAAAGAGTGTTCCTACACTCGCCGCCATGGCTACTAGGGGCGCTGAATGACACTCCCACGTTAAAAAAATTGACATAGATACCAAGTAAAGTGGCTGGTGGGGTTAGCTGTAGTGGTAGCTCAAGTGGTAGAGCATCGGACGCGTTAATCGAAGGTCGCAGGTTCGGATCCTGCCCACGGCAAGTTATCTTTTCACACCCTTTTCTTTCTTCTCATTTACAATACAATGGCCTCATACCTACCCCTATACCTTCCTTGGCATTATTGTCTGATAGATCTCATTAATATTGTGTAAAAACACGAAAAACGAGCCCTTAGGTATACACTTGTTTCCGTTATTCATTAACGAGGGTCTCGTAGTGGCAGACTTGGTGCCTTTAGGTTGTATACGAGGGACTATTAGTCAGCTGCCCGTTAGTAATAAGTTCACGTGCAACGTGACGCCAAACAGGCTCATAAAGAGTGTTCCTACACTCGCCGCCATGGCTACTAGGGGCGCTGAATGACACTCCCACGTTAAAAAATTGACATAGATACCAAATAAAGTGGCTGGGGGGATAGCTGTCGTGGTAGCTCAAGTGGTAGAGCATCGAACGCGTTATTCGAAGGTCGCAGAATCGGATCCTGCCCATTGCAATTTATCTTTTCACCCACTTTTCTTTCTTCTAATTTAAAATACAATTAGCCTAATACCTTCCCCTGTACCTTCCTTGGCATTATTGTCTGTTAGATCTCATTATAATGTGTAAAAATACGAAAAACGAGCCCTTAGGTATACACTTGTTTTCCTTATTCATTAACGAGGTTCTCGTACTGGCAGACTTGGTGCCTTTAGGTTGTATACGAGGGACTATTAGTCAGCTGCCAGTTAGTAATAAGTTCACGTGCTATGTGACGCCAAACAGGCTCGTAAAGAGTGTTCCTACACTCGCCGGTATGGCTACTAGGGGCGCTGAATGACACTCCCACGTTAAAAAAAAATTGACATAGATACCAAAGAAAGTGGCTTGGGAGATAGCTGTCGTGGTAGCTCAAGTGGTAGAGAATCAAACGCGTTATTCGAAGGTCGCAGAATCGGATCCTGCCCATGGCAAGTTATCTTTTCACCCACTTTTCTTTCTTCTCATTTACATTACAATTGGCCTAATTCCTTGCCTTATACCTTCCTTGGCATTGTTGTCTGTTAGATCTCAATAATATTGTGTAAAAACACGAAAAACGAGCCCTTAGGCATACACTTGTTTCCCTTATTCATTAACGAGGGTCTCGTACTGGCAGACTTGGTGCCTTTAGATTGTACACGACGGACTATTAGTCAGCTGCCAGTTATTATTAAGTTAACGTGCTACGTGACGCCAAACAGGCTCATAAAGAGTGTTCCTACACTCGCCGCGATGGCTACTAGTGGCGCTGAATGACACTCCCATGTTTAAAAAAATAAAGTGAGTGGGGGAATAGCTGTAGTGGTAGCTCAAGTGGTAGAGCATAGAACGCGTTATGCGAAGGTCGCAGGTTCAAATCCTTCCCACGGCAAGTTATCTTTTCACCCACTTTTCTTTCTTCTCATTTACATTACAATTGGCCTAATACTTTCCCCTATACCTTCCTTGTCATTATTGTCTGTTAGATTTCATTTATATTGTGTAAAAGCACGAAAACGAGCCCTTAAGTATACACTTGTTTCCCTTATTCATTAACGAGGGTCTCGTACTGGAAGACTTGGTGCCTTTAGGTTGTATACGAGGGACTATTAGTCAGCTGCCAGTTAGTAATAAGTTCACGTGCTACGTGACGACAAACAGGTTCATAAAGAGTGTTCCTACACTCGCCGCCATGGCTACTAGGGGCGCTGAATGACACTCCCACGTTAAAAAATTGACATAGATACCGAATAAAGTGGCTGGTGGGGTTAGCTGTAGTGGTAGCTCAAGTGGTAGAGCATCGAACGCGTTAATCGAAGGTCGCAGGTTCGGATCCTGCCCACGGCAAGTTATCTTTTCACACCCTTTTCTTTCTTCTCATTTACAATACAATTGGCCTAATATCTTCGCCTATAACTTCCTTGGCATTATTGGCTGTTAGATCTCAATAATATAGTTTAAAAACACGGAAAGCGAGCCCTTAGGTATACACTTGTTTTCCTTATTCATTAACGAGGGTCTCGTAGTGGCAGACTTTGTGCCTTCAGGTTCTATACGAGGGACTATTAGTCAGCTGCCAGTTAGTAATAAGTTCACGTGCTACGTGACGCCAAACAGGCTCATAAAGAGTGTTTCCACACTCGCCGCCATGGCTAGTTATGGCCATGGCGGCGCCATGGCTACCAGGGACGCTGAATGACACTCCCACGTTTAAAAAAATGACATAGATACCAAATAAAGAGGCTGGGGGGATAGCTGTCGTGGTAGCTCAAGTGGTAGAGCATCGAACACGTTATTCAAAGGTCGCAGGTTCGGATCCTGTCAACTGCAAGTTATCTTTTCACACACTTTTCTTTCTTCTTATTTACATTACAATTGGCCTAATTCCTTGCCTTATACCTTCCTTGGCATTATTGTCTGTTAGATCTCAATAATATTGTGTAAAAACACGAAAAACGAGCCCTTAAGCATACACTTGTTTCCCTTATTCATTAACGAGGGTCTCGTACTGGCAGACTTGGTGCCTTTAGATTGTACACGAGGGACTATTAGTCAGCTGCCCGTTAGTAATAAGTTCACGTGCTACGTGACGACAAACAGGCTCATAAAGAGTGTTCCTACACTCGCCGCCATGGCTACTAGGGGCGCTGAATTACACTCCCTGTTAAAAAAATTGAGATAGATACCAAATAAAGTGGCTAGGGGGGATAGCTGTCGTGGTAGCCAAGTGGTAGAGCATCGAACGCTTTATTCGAAGGTCGCAGAATCGGATCCTGCCCATGGCAAGTTATCTTTTCATAAACTTTTCTTTCTTCTCATTTAAAATACAATTGGTCTAATACCTTACCCTATACCTTCTTTGGCATTATTGTATAATAGATCTCATTAATCTTGTGTAAAAACACGAAAAACGAGCCCTTAGATATACACTTGTTTCCCTTATTCATTAAAGAGCGTCTTGTACTGGCAGACTTGGTGCCTTTAGGTTGTATACGAGGGACTATTAGTCAGCTGCCAGTTAGGAATATGTCCACGTGCTACGTGACGCCAAACAGGCTCATAAAGAGTGTTCCTACACTCGCCGCGATGGCTACTAGTGGCGCTGAATGACACTCCCACGTTTAAAAAAATAAAGTGGCTTGGGGAATAGCTGTAGTGGTAGCTCAAGTGATAGAGCATCGAACACGTTATTCGAAGGTCGCAGGTTCAAATCCTTCCCACGGCAAGATATCTTTTCACGCACTTTTCTTTCTTCTCATTTACATTACAATTGGCCTAAAACCTTCCCCTATACCTTCCCTTGGCATTATTGTCTGTTAGATCTCAATATTATTGTGTAAAAATACGAAAAACGAGCCCTTAGGTATACACTTGTTTTCCTTATTCATTAACGAGGGTCTCGTACTGGCAGACTTGGTGCCTTTAGGTTGTATACGAGGGACTATTAGTCAGCTGCCAGTTAGTAATAAGTTCACGTGCTATGTGACGCCAAACAGGCTCGTAAAGAGTGTTCCTACACTCGCCGCCATGGCTACTAGGGGCGCTGAATGACACTCCCACGTTAAAAAAATTGACATAGATACCAAATAAAGTGGCTGGTGGGGTTAGCTGTAGTGGTAGCTCAAGTGCTAGAGCATCGAACGCGTTAATCGAAGGTCACAGGTTCGGATACTGCCCACGGCAAGTTATCTTTTCACACCCTTTTCTTTCTTCTCATTTACAATAAAATGGCCTAATATCTTCGCCTATAACTTCCTTGGCATTATTGGCTGTTAGATCTCAATCATATTGTTTAAAAACGCGGAAAGTGAGCCCTTAGGTATACACTTGTTTTCCTTATTCATTAACGAAGGTCTCGTAGTGGCAGACTTTGTTCCTTTAGGTTCTATACGAGGGACTATTAGTCAGCTGCCAGTTAGTAATAAGTTCACGTGCTACGTGACGCCAAACAGGCTCATAAAGAGTGTTCCCACACTCGCCGCCATGGCTACCAGGGACGCTGAATGACACTCCCACGTTTAAAAAAATGACATAGATACCAAAGAAAGTGGCTGGGGGGATAGCTGTCGTGGTAGCTCAAATCGTAGAGCATCGAACGCGTTATTCGAAGGTCGCAGGTTCGGATCCTGCCCACGCCAAGTTATCTTTTCACCCACTTTTATTCTTTTCATTTACATTACAATTGGCCTAATACCTTCCCCTATACCTTTCTTGTCATTATTGTCTGTTAGATTTCATTAATGTAGTGTAAAAGCACGAAAATCGATCCCTTAAGTATACACTTGTTTCCCTTAATCATTAACGAGGGTCTCGTACTGGAACACTTGGTGCCTTTAGGTTGTATACGAGGGACTATTAGTCAGCTGCCAGTAAGTAATAAGTTCACGTGCTACGTGACGACAAACAGGCTCATAAAGAGTGTTCCTACACTCGCCGCCATGGCTACTAGGGGCGCTGAGTTACACTCCCACGTTAAAAAAAATTGACATAGATACCAAATAAAGTGGCTGGGGGATAGCTGTCGTGGTAGCTCAAGTGGTAGAGCATCAAACGCGTTATTCGAAGGTAGCAGAATCGGATCCTGCCCATGGCAAGTTATCTTTTCACCCACTTTTTTTTCTCATTTACATTACAATTTGCCTAATCCCTTGCCTTATACCTTCCTTGGCATTATTGTCTGTTAGATCTCAATAATATTGTGTAAAAACACGAAAAACGAGCCTTTAAGCATACACTTGTTTCCCTTATTCATTAACGAGGGTCTCGTACGGGCAGACTTAGTGCCTTTAGATTGTACACGAGGGACTATTAGTCAGCTGCCAGTTATTAATAAGTTCACGTGCTACGTGACGCCAAACAGGCTCTTAAAGAGTTTTCCTACACTCGCCGCGATGGCTACTAGTGGCGCTGAATGACACTCCCACGTTTAAAAAAATAAAGTGACTGAAGGAATAGCTGTAGTGGTAGCTCAAGTGGTAGAGCATCGAACGCGTTATTCGAATGTCGCAGGTTCAAATCCTTCCCACGGCAAGTTATCTTTTCACCCACTTTTCTTTCTTCTCATTTACATTACAATTGGCCTAATACTTTCCCCTATACCTTCCTCGTCATTGTTGTCTGTTAGATCTCCATAATATTGTGTAAAAATACGACAAACGAGCCCTTAGGTATACACTTGTTTCCCTTATTCATTAACGAGGGTCTCGTACTGGCAGGCTTGGTGCCTTTGGGTTGTATACGATGGACTATTAGTCAGCTGCGAGTTAGTAATAAGTTCACGTGCTATGTGACGCCAAACAGGCTCGTAAAGAGTGTTCCTACACTCGCCGCGATGGCTACTAGTGGCGCTGAATGACACTTTCACGTTTACAAAAATAAAGTGGCTGGAAGAATAGCTGTTGTGGTAGCTCAAGTGGTAGAGCATCAAACGCGTTATTCGAAGGTCGCAGGTTCGGATCCTGCCCACGGCAAGTTATCGTTTCACCCACTTTTATTCTTTTCATTTATATTTAAATTGGCCTAATACCTTCCCCTATACCTTCCTTGTCAATATTGTCTGTTAGATTTCATTAATATAGTGTAAAAGCACGAAAAACGAGCCCTTAAGTATACACTTGTTTCCCTTATTCATTAACGAGGGTCTCGTACTGGCAGACTTGGTGCCTTTAGGTTGTATACGAGGGACTATTAGTCAGCTGCCAGTTAGTAATAAGTTCACGTGCTACGTGACGCCAAACAGGCTCGTAAAGAGTGTTCCTACACTCGCCGCCATGGCTACTAGGGGCGCTGAATGACACTCCCACGTTAAAAAATTGACATAGATACCAAATAAAGTGGCTGGTGGGGTTAGCTGTAGTGGTAGCTCAAGTGGTAGAGCATGGAACGCGTTATTCGAAGGTCGCAGGTTCGGATCCTGCCCACGCCAAGTTATCTTTTCACCCACTTTTATTCTTCTCATTTACATTACAATTGGCCTAATACCTTCCTCTATACCTTCCTTGTCATTATTGTCTGTTAGATTTCATTAATATAGTGTAAAAGCACGAAAATCGAGCCCTTAAGTATACACTTGTTTCCCTTATTCATTAACGAGGGTCTCGTACTGGAAGACTTGGTGCCTTTAGGTTGCATACGAGGGACTATTAGTCAGCTGCCAGTAAGTAATAGGTTCACGTGCTACGTGACGACAAACAGGCTCATAAAGAGTGTTCCTACACTCGCCGCCATGGCTACTAGGGGCGCTGAGTTACACTCCCACGTTAAAAAAAATTGACATCGATACCAAATAAAGTGGCTTGGGGGATAGCTGTCATGGTAGCTCAAGTGGTAGAGCATCAAACGCGTTATTCGAAGGTCGCAGAATCGGATCCTGCCCATGGCAAGTTATCTTTTCACCCACTTTTCTTTCTTCTCATTTACAATACTATTGGCCTAATCCCTTGCCTTATACCTTCCTTTGCATTATTGTCTGTTAGATCTCAATAATATTGCGTAAAAACACGAAAAACGAGCCCTTAAGCATACACTTGTTTCCCTTATTCATTAACGAGGGTCTCGTACTGGCAGACTTGGTGCCTTTATATTGTACACGAGGGACTATTAGTCAGCTGCCAGTTATTAATAAGTTCACGTGCTACGTGACGCCAAACAGGCTCATAAAGAGTGTTCCTACACTCGCCGCGATGGCTACTAGTGGCGCTGACAGACACTCCCACGTTTAAAAAAATAAAGTGACTGGGGGAATAGCTGTAGTGGTAGCTCAAGTGGTAGAGCATCGAACGCGTTATTCGAATGTCGCAGGTTCAAATCCTTCCCACGGCAAGTTATCTTTTCACCCACTTTTTTTCTTCTCCTTTACATTACAATTGGCCTAATGCTTTCCCCTGTACCTTCCTTGCCATTATTATCTGTTAGATTTCATTAATATTGTGTAAAAGCACGAAAAACGAGTCCTTAAGTATACACTTGTTTCCCTTATTCATTAAGAAGGGTCCCGTGCTGGAAGACTTGGTGCTTTTAGGTTGTATACGAGGAACTATTAGTCAGCTGCCAGTTAGTAATAAGTTCACGTGCTACGTGACGACAAACAGGCTCATAAAGAGTGTTCCTACATTCGCCGCCATGGCTACTAGGGGCGCTGAATTACACTCCCACGTTAAAAAATTTGACATAGATACCAAATAAAGTGGCTGGGGGGATAGCTGTCGTGGTAGCTCAAGTGGTAGAGCATCGAACGCGTTATTCGAAGGTCGCAGAATCGGATCCTGCCCATTGCAAGTTATCTCTTCACCAACTTTTCTTTCTTCTCATTTAAAATACAATTGGCCTAATACCTTCCCCTATACTTTCTTTGGCATTATTGTCTGCTAGATCTCATTAATCTTGTGTAAAAACACGAAAAACGAGCCCTTAGGTATACACTTGTTTCCCTTATTCATTAAAGAGCGTCTTGTACTGGCAGACTTGGTGCCTTTAGGTTGTATACGAGGGACTATTAGTCAGCTGCCAGTTAGGAATAAGTTCACGTGCTACGTGACGCCAAACAGGCTCATAAAGAGTGTTCCTACACTCGCCGCGATGGCTACTAGTGGCGCTGAATGACACTCCCACGTTTAAAAAAATAAAGTGGCTTGGGGAATAGCTGTAGTGGTAGCTCAAGTGGTAGAGCATCGAACACGTTATTCGAAGGTCGCAGGTTCAAATCCTTCCCACGGCAAGTTATCTTTTCACCAACTTTTCTTTCTTCTCATTTACATTACAATTGGCCTAATACCTTCTCCTATACCTTTCTTTGGCATTATTGTCTGTTAGATCTCCATAATATTGTGTAAACATACGAAAAACGAGCCCTTAGGTATACACTTGTTTCCCTTATTCATTAACGAGGGTCTCGTACTGGCAGATTTGGTGCCTTTGGGTTGTATACGAGGGACTATTAGTCAGCTGCCAGTTAGTAATAAGTTCACGTGCTATGTGACGCCAAACAGGCTCGTAAAGAGTGTTCCTACGCTCGCCGCCATAGCTACTAGGGGCGCTGAATGACACTCCCACGTAAAAAAATTGACTTAGATACCGAATAAAGTGGCTGGTGGGGTTAGCTGTAGTGGTAGCTCAAGTGGTAGAGCATCGAACGCGTTAATCGATGGTCGCAGGTTCGGATCCTGCCCACGGCAAGTTATCTTTTCACACCCTTTTCTTTCTTCTCATTTACAATACAATTGGCCTAATATCTTCGCCTATAACTTCCTTGGCATTATTTTCTGTTAGATCTCATTAATATTGCTTAAAAACACGAAAAGCGAGCCCTTAGGTATACACTTGTTTTCCTTATTCATTACCGTGGGTCTCGTAGTGGCAGACTTGGTGCCTTTAGGTTCTATACGAGGGACTATTAGTCAGCTGCCAGTTAGTAATAAGTTAACGTGCTACGTGACGCCAAACAGGCTCATAAAGAGTGTTCCCACACTCGCCGCCATGGCTACCAGGGACGCTGAATGACACTCCCACGTTTAAAAAAATGACATAGATACCAAAAGAAGCGGCTGGGGGGATAGCTGTCGTGGTAGCTCGAGTGGTTGAGCATCGAACGCGTTATTCAAAGGTCGCAGGTTCGGATCCTGTCAACGGCAAGATATCTTTTCACCCACTTTTCTTTCTTCTCATTTACATTACAATTGGCCTAATCCCTTGCCTTATACCTTCCTTGGCATTATTGTCTGTTAGATCTCAATATTATTGTGTAAAAACACGAAAAACGAGCCCTTAAGTATACACTTGTTTCCCTTATTCATTAATGAGGGTCTTCTACTGGCAGACTTGGTGCCTTTAGATTGTACACGAGGGACTATTAGTCAGCTGCCAGTTATTAATAAGTTCACGTGCTACGTGACGCCAAACAGGCTCATAAAGAGTGTTCCTACACTCGCCGCGATGGCTACTAGTGGCGCTGAATGACACTCCCACGTTTAAAAAATAAAGTGGCTGGGGGAATAGCTGTAGTGGTAGCTCAAGTGGTAGAGCATCGAACGCGTTATTCGAAGGTCGCAGGTTCAAATCCTTCCCACGGCAAGTTATCTTTTCACCCACTTTTATTTCTTCTCATTTACACTACAATTGGCCTAATACCTTCCCCTATACTTTCCTTCTCATTATTGTCTGTAAGATTTCATTAATATTGTGTAAAAGCACGAAAAACGAGCCCTTAGGTATACACTTGTTTCCCTTATTCATTAACGAGGGTCTCGTAGTTGCAGACTTTGTGCCTTTAGGTTCTATACGAGGGACTATTAGTCAGATGCCAGTTAGTAATAAGTTCACGTGCTACGTGACGCCAAACAGGCTCATAAAGAGTGTTCCTACACTCGCCGCCATGGCTACTAGGGGCGCTGAATGACACTCCCACGTTAAAAAAATTGACATAGATACCAAATAAAGTGGCTGGGGGGGTTAGCTGTAGTGGTAGCTCAAGTGGTATAGCATCGAACGCGTTATTCGAAGGTCGCAGAATCGGATCCTGCCCATTGCAATTTATCTTTTCACCCACTTTTCTTTCTTCTCATTTAAAATACCATTGGCCTAATACCTTCCCCCATGCCTTCCTTGGTATTATTGTCTGTTAGATCTCATTAATATTGTGTAAAAATACGAAAAATGAGCCCTTAGGTATACACTTGTTTCCCTTATTCATTAACGAGGGTCTTGTACTGGCAGACTTGGTGCCTTTAGGTTGTATACGAGGGACTATTAGTCAGCTGCCAGTTAGTAATAAGTTCACGTGCTACGTGACGCCAAACAGGCTCATTAAGAGTATTCCTACACTCGCCGCGATGGCTACTAGTGGCGCTGAATGACACTCCCACGTTTAAAAAAATAAAGTGGCTGGCGGAATTGCTGTAGTGGTAGCTCAAGTGGTAGAGCATCGAACGCGTTATTCGGAGGTCGCAGGTTCGGATCCTGCCCACGGCAAGTTATCTTTTCACCCACATTTCTTTCTTCTCATTTAAAATACAATTGGCCTAATACCTACCCCTATACCTTCCTTGGCAATATTGTCTGTTAGATCACAATAATATTGTGTAAAAATACGAAAAACGAGCCCTTAGGTATACACTTGTTTCCCTTATTCAATAACGAGGGTCTCGTACTGGCAGACTTGGTGCCTTTAGGTTGTATACGAGGGACTATAAGTCAGCTGCCAATTAGTAATAGGTTCACGTGCTACGTGACGCCAAACAGGCTCGTCAAGAGTGTTCCTACACTCGCCGCCATGGCTACTAGTGGCGCTGATTGACACTTTAACGTTTAAAAAAATAAAGTGGCTGGGGGAATAGCTGTAGTGGTAGCTCAAGTGGTAGAGCATCAAACGCGTTATTCGAAGGTCGCAGGTTCGGATCCTGCCCACGGCAAGTTATCGTTTCACCAACTTTTATTCTTTTCATTTACATTAAAATTGGCCTAATACCTTCCTCTATACCTTCCTTGTCATTATTGTCTGTTAGATTTCATTAATATAGTGTAAAAGCACGAAAAACGAGCCCTTAAGTAAACACTTGTTTCCCTTATTCATTAACGAGGGTCTCGTACTGGCAGATTTGGTGCCTTTGGGTTGTATACGAGGGACTATTAGTCAGCTGCCAGTTAGTAATAAGTTCACGTGCTATGTGACGCCAAACAGGCTCGTAAAGAGTGTTCCTACACTCGCCGCCATAGCTACTAGGGGCGCTGAATGACACTCCCACGTAAAAAAAATTGACTTAGATACCGAATAAAGTGGCTGGTGGGGTTAGCTGTAGTGGTAGCTCAAGTGGTAGAGCATCGAACGCGTTAATCGATGGTCGCCGGTTCGGATCCTGCCCACGGCAAGTTATCTTTTCACACCCTTTTCTTTCTTCTCAATTACAATACAATTGGCCTAATATCTTCGCCTATAACTTCCTTGGCATTATTGTCTGTTAGAACTCATTATTATTGCTTAAAAACACGAAAAGCGAGCCCTTAGGTATACACTTGTTTTCCTTATTCATTACCGTGGGTCTCGTAGTGGCAGACTTGGTGCCTTTAGGTTCTATACGAGGGACAGTTAGTCAGCTGCCAGTTAGTAATAAGTTCACGTGCTACGTGACGCCAAACAGGCTCATAAAGAGTGTTCCCACACTCGCCGCCATGGCTACTAGGGACGCTGAATGACACTCCCACGTTTAAAAAAATGACATAGATACCAAAAGAAGCGGCTGGGGGGATAGCTGTCGTGGTAGCTCGAGTGGTTGAGCATCGAACGCGTTATTCAAAGGTCGCAGTTTCGGATCCTGTCAACGGCGAGATATCTTTTCACCCACTTTTCTTTCTTCTCATTTACATTACAATTGGCCTAATCCCTTGCCTTATACCTTCCTTGGCATTATTGTCTGTTAGATCTCAATAATATTGTGTAAAAACACGAAAAACGAGCCCTTAAGTATACACTTGTTTCCCTTATTCATTAATGAATAATACTGTACTATACGCAGTTTCCACTATCTATCTTTGTCTTGTATGTGCTTGAATTCTTATACATTTTTAGTTGACTTATGTTGCCTTCCTGATTTGCGCATCTGATACTTGTTTCTTTATTTTGTCTTTTTTTCTTGTGTGTTATATATGTTGTACCCACCCCCTCTGTAATGCCCTACGGGCCCTGAGGGTATTCTAATAAATAAATAAATGAGGTTCTTCTACTGGCAGACTTGGTGCCTTTAGATTGTACACGAGGGACTATTAGTCAGCTGCTAGTTAGTAATAAGTTCACGTGCTACGTGACGCCAAGCAGGCCCATAAAGAGTCTTCTTACACTCGCCGCCATGGCTACTAATGG
The DNA here is from genome assembly GCF_043290135.1 of Rhipicephalus microplus. Classification (NCBI taxonomy): domain Eukaryota; kingdom Metazoa; phylum Arthropoda; class Arachnida; order Ixodida; family Ixodidae; genus Rhipicephalus; species Rhipicephalus microplus. Next base: position 13,396,692 of record NW_027464589.1, read on the forward strand.
CGCTGATTGACACTCCCACGTTTAAAAAAAATTGACATAGACAGCAAAGAAGGGGCTGGGCGGATAGCTGTCGTGGTAGCTCAAGTGTTAGAGCATCGAACGCGTTATTGGAAGGTCGCAGGTTCGAATCCTGCCCACGGCAAGTTATCTTTTCACCCAGTTCTCTTTCTTCTCAATTACATTACAATTGGCCTAATCCCTTCCCTTATACCTTCCTTGGCATTATTGTCTGTTAGATCTCAATTATATTGTGTAAAAACACAAAAAAGAAGCGCTTAAGTATACACTTGTTTCCTTTATTCATTAACGAGGGTCTCGTAGTGGCAGACTTGGTGCCTTTAGGTTCTATACGAGGGACTATTAGTCAGATGCCAGTTAGTAATAAGTTCACGTGCTACGTGACGCCAAACAGGCTCATAAAGAGTGTTCCTACACTCGCCGCCATGGCTACTAGGGGCGCTGAATGACACTCCCACGTTAAAAAAATTGACATAGATACCAAATAAAGTGGCTGGGGGGGTTAGCTGTAGTGGTAGCTCAAGTGGTATAGCATCGAACGCGTTATTCGAAGGTCGCAGAATCGGATCCTGCCCATTGCAATTTATCTTTTCACCCACTTTTCTTTCTTCTCATTTAAAATACCATTGGCCTAATACCTTCCCCTATGCCTTCCTTGGCATTATTGTCTGTTAGATCTCATTAATATTGTGTAAAAATACGAAAAACGAGCCCTTAGGTATACACTTGTTTCCCTTATTCATTAACGAGGGTCTCGTACTGGCAGACTTGGTGCCTTTAGGTTGTATACGAGGGACTATTAGTCAGCTGCCAGTTAGTAATAAGTTCACGTGCTACGTGACGCCAAACAGGCTCATTAAGAGTATTCCTACACTCGCCGCGATGGCTACTAGTGGCGCTGAATGATACTCCCACGTTTAAAAAAATAAAGTGGCTGGCGGAATTGCTGTAGTGGTAGCTCAAGTTGTAGAGCATCGAACGCGTTATTCGGAGGTCGCAGGTTCGGATCCTGCCCACGGCAAGTTATCTTTTCACCCACTTTTATTCTTTTCATTTACATTACAATTGGCCTAATACCTCCTCCTATACCTTCCTTGTTATTATTGGCTGTTAGATTTCATTATTATAGTGTAAAAGCACGAGAATCGAGCCCTCAAGTATACACTTGTTTCCCTTATTCATTGAAGAGGGTCTCGTACTGGAAGACTTGGTGCCTTTAGGTTGTATACGACGGACTATTAGTCAGCTGCCAGTTAGTAATAAGTTCACGTGCTACGTGACGACAAACAGGCTCATAAAGAGTGTTCCTACACTCGCCGCCATGGCTACTAGGGGCGCTGAATTACACTCCCACGTTAAAAAAAATTGACATAAATACCAAAAAAATGGCTTGGGGGATAGCTCTCGTGGTATCTCAAGTGGTAGAGCATCAAACGCGTTATTCGAAGGTCGCAGAATCGGATCCTGCCCATGGCAAATTATCTTTTCACCCACATTTCTTTCTTCTCATTTAAAATACAATTGGCCTAATACCTACCCCTATACCTTCCTTGGCAATATTGTCTGTTAGATCACAATAATATTGTGTAAAAATACGAAAAACGAGCCCTTAGGTATACACTTGTTTCCCTTATTCAATAACGAGGGTCTCGTACTGGCAGACTTGGTGCCTTTAGGTTGTATACGAGGGACTATAAGTCAGCTGCCAATTAGTAATAGGTTCACGTGCTACGTGACGCCAAACAGGCTCGTCAAGAGTGTTCCTACACTCGCCGCCATGGCTACTAGTGGCGCTGATTGACACTTTAACGTTTAAAAAAATAAAGTGGCTGGGGGAATAGCTGTAGTGGTAGCTCAAGTGGTAGAGCATCAAACGCGTTATTCGAAGGTCGCAGGTTCGGATCCTGCCCACGGCAAGTTATCGTTTCACCAACTTTTATTCTTTTCATTTACATTAAAATTGGCCTAATACCTTCCCCTATACCTTCCTTGTCATTATTGTCTGTTAGATTTCATTAATATAGTGTAAAAGCACGAAAAACGAGCCCTTAAGTAAACACTTGTTTCCCTTATTCATTAACGAGGGTCTCGTACTGGCAGATTTGGTGCCTTTGGGTTGTATACGAGGGACTATTAGTCAGCTGCCAGTTAGTAATAAGTTCACGTGCTATGTGACGCCAAACAGGCTCGTAAAGAGTGTTCCTACACTCGCCGCCATAGCTACTAGGGGCGCTGAATGACACTCCCACGTAAAAAAAATTGACTTAGATACCGAATAAAGTGGCTGGTGGGGTTAGCTGTAGTGGTAGCTCAAGTGGTAGAGCATCGAACGCGTTAATCGATGGTCGCCGGTTCGGATCCTGCCCACGGCAAGTTATCTTTTCACACCCTTTTCTTTCTTCTCAATTACAATACAATTGGCCTAATATCTTCGCCTATAACTTCCTTGGCATTATTGTCTGTTAGAACTCATTATTATTGCTTAAAAACACGAAAAGCGAGCCCTTAGGTATACACTTGTTTTCCTTATTCATTACCGTGGGTCTCGTAGTGGCAGACTTGGTGCCTTTAGGTTCTATACGAGGGACAGTTAGTCAGCTGCCAGTTAGTAATAAGTTCACGTGCTACGTGACGCCAAACAGGCTCATAAAGAGTGTTCCCACACTCGCCGCCATGGCTACTAGGGACGCTGAATGACACTCCCACGTTTAAAAAAATGACATAGATACCAAAAGAAGCGGCTGGGGGGATAGCTGTCGTGGTAGCTCGAGTGGTTGAGCATCGAACGCGTTATTCAAAGGTCGCAGTTTCGGATCCTGTCAACGGCGAGATATCTTTTCACCCACTTTTCTTTCTTCTCATTTACATTACAATTGGCCTAATCCCTTGCCTTATACCTTCCTTGGCATTATTGTCTGTTAGATCTCAATAATATTGTGTAAAAACACGAAAAACGAGCCCTTAAGTATACACTTGTTTCCCTTATTCATTAATGAATAATACTGTACTATACGCAGTTTCCACTATCTATCTTTGTCTTGTATGTGCTTGAATTCTTATACATTTTTAGTTGACTTATGTTGCCTTCCTGATTTGCGCATCTGATACTTGTTTCTTTATTTTGTCTTTTTTTCTTGTGTGTTATATATGTTGTACCCACCCCCTCTGTAATGCCCTACGGGCCCTGAGGGTATTCTAATAAATAAATAAATGAGGTTCTTCTACTGGCAGACTTGGTGCCTTTAGATTGTACACGAGGGACTATTAGTCAGCTGCTAGTTAGTAATAAGTTCACGTGCTACGTGACGCCAAGCAGGCCCATAAAGAGTCTTCTTACACTCGCCGCCATGGCTACTAATGGCGCTGATTGACACTCCCACGTTTAAAAAAAATTGACATAGACAGCAAAGAAGGGGCTGGGCGGATAGCTGTCGTGGTAGCTCAAGTGTTAGAGCATCGAACGCGTTATTGGAAGGTCGCAGGTTCGAATCCTGCCCACGGCAAGTTATCTTTTCACCCAGTTCTCTTTCTTCTCAATTACATTACAATTGGCCTAATCCCTTCCCTTATACCTTCCTTGGCATTATTGTCTGTTAGATCTCAATTATATTGTGTAAAAACACAAAAAAGAAGCGCTTAAGTATACACTTGTTTCCTTTATTCATTAACGAGGGTCTCGTAGTGGCAGACTTGGTGCCTTTAGGTTCTATACGAGGGACTATTAGTCAGATGCCAGTTAGTAATAAGTTCACGTGCTACGTGACGCCAAACAGGCTCATAAAGAGTGTTCCTACACTCGCCGCCATGGCTACTAGGGGCGCTGAATGACACTCCCACGTTAAAAAAATTGACATAGATACCAAATAAAGTGGCTGGGGGGGTTAGCTGTAGTGGTAGCTCAAGTGGTAGAGCATCGAACGCGTTATTCGAAGGTCGCAGAATCGGATCCTGCCCATTGCAATTTATCTTTTCACCCACTTTTCTTTCTTCTCATTTAAAATACCATTGGCCTAATACCTTCCCCTATGCCTTCCTTGGCATTATTGTCTGTTAGATCTCATTAATATTGTGTAAAAATACGAAAAACGAGCCCTTAGGTATACACTTGTTTCCCTTATTCATTAACGAGGGTCTCGTACTGGCAGACTTGGTGCCTTTAGGTTGTATACGAGGGACTATTAGTCAGCTGCCAGTTAGTAATAAGTTCACGTGCTACGTGACGCCAAACAGGCTCATTAAGAGTATTCCTACACTCGCCGCGATGGCTACTAGTGGCGCTGAATGATACTCCCACGTTTAAAAAAATAAAGTGGCTGGCGGAATTGCTGTAGTGGTAGCTCAAGTTGTAGAGCATCGAACGCGTTATTCGGAGGTCGCAGGTTCGGATCCTGCCCACGGCAAGTTATCTTTTCACCCACTTTTATTCTTTTCATTTACATTACAATTGGCCTAATACCTCCCCCTATACCTTCCTTGTTATTATTGGCTGTTAGATTTCATTATTATAGTGTAAAAGCACGAGAATCGAGCCCTCAAGTATACACTTGTTTCCCTTATTCATTGAAGAGGGTCTCGTACTGGAAGACTTGGTGCCTTTAGGTTGTATACGAGGGACTATTAGTCAGCTGCCAGTTAGTAATAAGTTCACGTGCTACGTGACGACAAACAGGCTCATAAAGAGTGTTCCTACACTCGCCGCCATGGCTACTAGGGGCGCTGAATTACACTCCCACGTTAAAAAAAATTGACATAAATACCAAAAAAATGGCTTGGGGGATAGCTCTCGTGGTATCTCAAGTGGTAGAGCATCAAACGCGTTATTCGAAGGTCGCAGAATCGGATCCTGCCCATGGCAAATTATCTTTTCACCCACATTTCTTTCTTCTCATTTAAAATACAATTGGCCTAATACCTACCCCTATACCTTCCTTGGAAATATTGTCTGTTAGATCACAATAATATTGTGTAAAAATACGAAAAACGAGCCCTTAGGTATACACTTGTTTCCCTTATTCAATAACGAGGGTCTCGTACTGGCAGACTTGGTGCCTTTAGGTTGTATACGAGGGACTATAAGTCAGCTGCCAATTAGTAATAGGTTCACGTGCTACGTGACGCCAAACAGGCTCGTAAAGAGTGTTCCTACACTCGCCGCCATGGCTACTAGTGGCGCTGATTGACACTATAACGTTTAAAAAAATAAAGTGGCTGGGGGAATAGCTGTAGTGGTAGCTCAAGTGGTAGAGCATCAAACGCGTTATTCGAAGGTCGCAGGTTCGGATCCTGCCCACGGCAAGTTATCGTTTCACCCACTTTTATTCTTTTCATTTACATTAAAATTGGCCTAATACCTTCCCCTATACCTACCTTGTCATTATTGTCTGTTAGATTTCATTAATATAGTGTAAAAGCACGAAAAACGAGCCCTTAAGTATCACACGTTTCCCTTATTCATTAACGAGGGTCTCGTACTGGTAGATTTGGTTCCTTTGGGTTGTATACGAGGGACTATTAGTCAGCTGCCAGTTAGTAATAAGTTCACGTGCTATGTGACGCCAAACAGGCTCGTAAAGAGTGTTCCTACACTCGCCGCCATAGCTACTAGGGGCGCTGAATGACACTCCCACGTAAAAAAAATTGACTTAGATACCGAATAAAGTGGCTGGTGGGGTTAGCTGTAGTGGTAGCTCAAGTGGTAGAGCATCGAACGCGTTAATCGATGGTCGCCGGTTCGGATCCTGCCCACGGCAAGTTATCTTTTCACACCCTTTTCTTTCTTCTCAATTACAATACAATTGGCCTAATATCTTCGCCTATAACTTCCTTGGCATTATTGTCTGTTAGATCTCATTATTATTGCTTAAAAACACGAAAAGCGAGCCCTTAGGTGTACACTTGTTTTCCTTATTCATTACCGTGGGTCTCGTAGTGGCAGACTTGGTGCCTTTAGGTTCTATACGAGGGACTGCTAGTCAGCTGCCAGTTAGTAATAAGTTCACGTGCTACGTGACGCCAAACAGGCTCATAAAGAGTGTTCCCACACTCGCCGCCATGGCTACCAGGGACGCTGAATGACACTCCCACGTTTAAAAAAATGACATAGATACCAAAAGAAGCGGCTTGGGGGATAGCTGTCGTGGTAGCTCGAGTGGTTGAGCATCGAACGCGTTATTCAAAGGTCGCAGGTTCGGATGCTGTCAACGGCAAGATATCTTTTCACCCACTTTTCTTTCTTCTCATTTACATTACAATTGGCCTAATCCCTTGCCTTATACCTTCCTTGGCATTATTGTCTGTTAGATCTCAATAATATTGTGTAAAAACACGAAAAACGAGCCCTTAAGTATACACTTGTTTCCCTTTTTCATTAATGAGGTTCTTCTACTGGCAGACTTAGTGCCTTTAGATTGTACACGAGGGACGATTAGTCAGCTGCCAGTTATTAATAAGTTCACGTGCTACATGACGCCAAACAGGCTCATAAAGAGTGTTCCTACACTCGCCGCGATGGCTACTAGTGGCGCTGAATGACACTCCCACGTTTAAAAAATAAAGTGGCTTGGGAAATAGCTGTAGTGGTAGCTCAAGTGGTAGAGCATCGAACGCGTTATTCGAAGGTCGCAGGTTCAAATCCTTCCCACGGCAAGTTATCTTTTCACCCACTTTTCTTTCTTCTCATTCACATTACAATTGGCCTAAGACCTACCCCTATACCTTCCTTGGCAATATTGTCTGTTAGATCTCATTAATATTGTGTAAAAATACGAGAATCGAGCCCTGAAGTATACACTTGTTTCCCTTATTCATTGAAGAGGGTCTCGTACTGGAAGACTTGGTGCCTTTAGGTTGTATACGAGGGACTATTAGTCAGCTGCCAGTTAGTAATAAGTTCACGTGCTACGTGACGACAAACAGGCTCATAAAGAGTGTTCCTACACTCGCCGCCATGGCTACTAGGGGCGCTGAATTACACTCCCACGTTAAAAAAAATTGACATAAATACCAAAAAAAGTGGCTTGGGGGATAGCTCTCGTGGTATCTCAAGTGGTAGAGCATCAAACGCGTTATTCGAAGGTGGCAGAATCGGATCCTGCCCATGGCAAATTATCTTTTCACCCACATTTCTTTCTTCTCATTTAAAATACAATTGGCCTAATACCTACCCCTATACCTTCCTTGGAAATATTGTCTGTTAGATCACAATAATATTGTGTAAAAATACGAAAAACGAGCCCTTAGGTATACACTTGTTTCCCTTATTCAATAACGAGGGTCTCGTACTGGCAGACTTGGTGCCTTTAGGTTGTATACGAGGGACTATAAGTCAGCTGCCAATTAGTAATAGGTTCACGTGCTACGTGACGCCAAACAGGCTCGTAAAGAGTGTTCCTACACTCGCCGCCATGGCTACTAGTGGCGCTGATTGACACTATAACGTTTAAAAAAATAAAGTGGCTGGGGGAATAGCTGTAGTGGTAGCTCAAGTGGTAGAGCATCAAACGCGTTATTCGAAGGTCGCAGGTTCGGATCCTGCCCACGGCAAGTTATCGTTTCACCCACTTTTATTCTTTTCATTTACATTAATATTGGCCTAATACCTTCCCCTATACCTTCCTTGTCATTATTGTCTGTTAGATTTCATTAATATAGTGTAAAAGCACGAAAAACGAGCCCTTAAGTATACACTTGTTTCCATTATTCATTAACGAGGGTCTCGTACTGGCAGATTTGGTGCCTTTGGGTTGTATACGAGGGACTATTAGTCAGCTGCCAGTTAGTAATAAGTTCACGTGCTATGTGACGCCAAACAGGCTCGTAAAGAGTGTTCCTACACTCGCCGCCATAGCTACTAGGGGCGCTGAATCACACTCCCACGTAAAAAAAATTGACTTAGATACCGAATAAAGTGGCTGGTGGGGTTAGCTGTAGTGGTAGCTCAAGTGGTAGAGCATCGAACGCGTTAATCGATGGTCGCCGGTTCGGATCCTGCCCACGGCAAGTTATCTTTTCACACCCTTTTCATCCTTCCCAATTACAATACAATTGGCCTACTATCTTCGCCTATAACTTCCTTGGCATTATTGTCTGTTAGATCTCATTATTATTGCTTAAAAACACGAAAAGCGAGCCCTTAGGTGTACACTTGTTTTCCTTATTCATTACCGTGGGTCTCGTAGTGGCAGACTTGGTGCCTTTAGGTTCTATACGAGGGACTGCTAGTCAGCTGCCAGTTAGTAATAAGTTCACGTGCTACGTGACGCCAAACAGGCTCATAAAGAGTGTTCCCACACTCGCCGCCATGGCTACCAGGGACGCTGAATGACACTCCCACGTTTAAAAAAATGACATAGATACCAAAAGAAGCGGCTTGGGGGATAGCTGTCGTGGTAGCTCGAGTGGTTGAGCATCGAACGCGTTATTCAAAGGTCGCAGGTTCGGATGCTGTCAACGGCAAGATATCTTTTCACCCACTTTTCTTTCTTCTCATTTACATTAGAATTGGCCTAATCCCTTGCCTTATACCTTCCTTGGCATTATTGTCTGTTAGATCTCAATAATATTGTGTAAAAACACGAAAAACGAGCCCTTAAGTATACACTTGTTTCCCTTTTTCATTAATGAGGTTCTTCTACTGGCAGACTTAGTGCCTTTAGATTGTACACGAGGGACTATTAGTCAGCTGCCAGTTATTAATAAGTTCACGTGCTACATGACGCCAAACAGGCTCATAAAGAGTGTTCCTACACTCGCCGCGATGGCTACTAGTGGCGCTGAATGACACTCCCACGTTTAAAAAATAAAGTGGCTTGGGAAATAGCTGTAGTGGTAGCTCAAGTGGTAGAGCATCGAACGCGTTATTCGAAGGTCGCAGGTTCAAATCCTTCCCACGGCAAGTTATCTTTTCACCCACTTTTCTTTCTTCTCATTCACATTACAATTGGCCTAAGACCTACCCCTATACCTTCCTTGGCAATATTGTCTGTTAGATCTCATTAATATTGTGTAAAAATACGAGAATCGAGCCCTCAAGTATACACTTGTTTCCCTTATTCATTGAAGAGGGTCTCGTACTGGAAGACTTGGTGCCTTTAGGTTGTATACGAGGGACTATTAGTCAGCTGCCCGTTAGTAATAAGTTCACGTGCTACGTGACGACAAACAGGCTCATAAAGAGTGTTCCTACACTCGCCGCCATGGCTACTAGGGGCGCTGAATTACACTCCCACGTTAAAAAAATTGACATAAATACCAAAAAAAGTGGCTTGGGGGATAGCTCTCGTGGTATCTCAAGTGGTAGAGCATCAAACGCGTTATTCGAAGGTGGCAGAATCGGATCCTGCCCATGGCAAATTATCTTTTCACCCACATTTCTTTCTTCTCATTTAAAATACAATTGGCCTAATACCTACCCCTATACCTTCCTTGGAAATATTGTCTGTTAGATCACAATAATATTGTGTAAAAATACGAAAAACGAGCCCTTAGGTATACACTTGTTTCCCTTATTCAATAACGAGGGTCTCGTACTGGCAGACTTGGTGCCTTTAGGTTGTATACGAGGGACTATAAGTCAGCTGCCAATTAGTAATAGGTTCACGTGCTACGTGACGCCAAACAGGCTCGTAAAGAGTGTTCCTACACTCGCCGCCATGGCTACTAGTGGCGCTGATTGACACTATAACGTTTAAAAAAATAAAGTGGCTGGGGGAATAGCTGTAGTGGTAGCTCAAGTGGTAGAGCATCAAACGCGTTATTCGAAGGTCGCAGGTTCGGATCCTGCCCACGGCAAGTTATCGTTTCACCCACTTTTATTCTTTTCATTTACATTAAAATTGGCCTAATACCTTCCCCTATACCTTCCTTGTCATTATTGTCTGTTAGATTTCATTAATATAGTGTAAAAGCACGAAAAACGAGCCCTTAAGTATACACTTGTTTCCCTTATTCATTAACGAGGGTCTCGTACTGGCAGATTTGGTGCCTTTGGGTTGTATACGAGGGACTATTAGTCAGCTGCCAGTTAGTAATAAGTTCACGTGCTATGTGACGCCAAACAGGCTCGTAAAGAGTGTTCCTACACTCGCCGCCATAGCTACTAGGGGCGCTGAATGACACTCCCACGTAAAAAAATTGACTTAGATACCGAATAAAGTGGCTGGTGCGGTTAGCTGTAGTGCTAGCTCAAGTGGTAGAGCATCGAACGCGTTAATCGATGGTCGCCGGTTCGGATCTTGCCCACGGCAAGTTATCTTTTCACACCCTTTTCATCCTTCTCAATTACAATACAATTGGCCTAATATCTTCGCCTATAACTTCCTTGGCATTATTGTCTGTTAGATCTCATTATTATTGCTTAAAAACACGAAAAGCGAGCCCTTAGGTGTACACTTGTTTTCCTTATTCAATACCGTGGGTCTCGTAGTGGCAGACTTGGTGCCTTTAGGTTCTATACGAGGGACTGCTAGTCAGCTGCCAGTTAGTAATAAGTTCACGTGCTACGTGACGCCAAACAGGCTCATAAAGAGTGTTCCCACACTCGCCGCCATGGCTACCAGGGACGCTGAATGACACTCCCACGTTTAAAAAAATGACATAGATACCAAAAGAAGCGGCTTGGGGGATAGCTGTCGTGGTAGCTCGAGTGGTTGAGCATCGAACGCGTTATTCAAAGGTCGCAGGTTCGGATGCTGTCAACGGCAAGATATCTTTTCACCCACTTTTCTTTCTTCTCATTTACATTAGAATTGGCCTAATCCCTTGCCTTATACCTTCCTTGGCATTATTGTCTGTTAGATCTCAATAATATTGTGTAAAAACACGAAAAACGAGCCCTTAAGTATACACTTGTTTCCCTTTTTCATTAATGAGGTTCTTCTACTGGCAGACTTGGTGCCTTTAGGTTGTATACGAGGGACTATTAGTCAGCTGCCAGTTAGTAATAGGTTCACGTGCTACGTAACGACAAACAGGCTCATAAAGAGTGTTCCTACACTCGTCGCCATGGCTACTAGGGGCGCTGAATTACACTCCCACGTTAAAAAAACTGACATAGATACCAAATAAAGTGGCTGGGGGGATAGCTGTCGGGGTAGCTCAAGTGGTAGAGCATCGAACGCGTTATTCGAAGTTCGCAGATTCGGATCCTGCCCATAGCAAGTTATCTTTTCACCCACTTTTCTTTCTTCTCATTTAAAATACAATTCGCCTAATACCTTCCCCTATACCTTCTTTGGCATTATTGTCTGCCAGATCTCATTATTCTTGTGTAAAAACACGAAAAACGAGCCCTTAACTATACACTTGTTTCCCTTATTAATTAACAAGGGTCTCGTACTGGCAGACTTGGTGCCTTTAGGTCGTATACGAGGGACTATTAGTCAGCTGCTAGTTAGTAATAAGTTCACGTGCTACGTGACGCCAAGCAGGCCCATAAAGAGTCTTCTTACACTCGCCGCCATGGCTACTAATGGCGCTGATTGACACTCCCACGTTTAAAAAAATTGACATAGACAGCAAAGAAGGGGCTGGGCGGATAGCTGTCGTGGTAGCTCAAGTGGTAGAGCATCGAACGCGTTATTGAAAGGTCGCAGGTTCGAATCCTGCCCACGGCAAGTTATCTTTTCACCCAGTTCTCTTTCTTCTCAATTACATTACAATTGGCCTAATTCCTTCCCTTATACCTTCCTTGGCATTATTGTCTGTTAGATCTCAATTATATTGTGTAAAAACACAAAAAAGAAGCGCTTAAGTATACACTTGTTTCCGTTATTCATTAACGAGGGTCTCGTAGTGGCAGACTTGGTGCCTTTAGGTTGTATACGAGGGACTATTAGTCAGCTGCCAGTTAGTAATAACTTCACGTGCTACGTGACGCTGAACAGGCTTATAAAAAGTGTTCCTACACTCGCCGCCAAGGCTACCAGGGGCGCTGAATGACACTCCCACGTTAAAAAAAATTGACATAGCAACCAAATAAAGTGGCTGAGAGGATAGCTGTCATGGTAGCTCAAGTAGTAGAGCATCGAACGCGTTATTCAAATGTCGCAGGTTCGGATCCTGCCCACGGCAAGTTATCTTTTCACACACTTTTCTTTCTTCTCATTTACAATACAATTGGCTTAATATCTTCCCCTATACCTTCCTTGGCATTATTGTCTGTTAGATCTCATTAATATTGTTAAAAAACACGAGAAGCGAGCCCTTAGATATACACTTGTTTTCCTTATTCATTAACGAGGGTCTCGTACTGGCAGACTTGGTGCCTTTAGGTTGTATACGAGAGACTATTAGTCAGCTGCTCGTTAGTAATAAGTTCACGTGCAACGTGACGCCAAACAGGCTCATAAAGAGTGTTCCTACACTCGCTGCCATGGCTACTAGGGGCGCTGAATGACACTCCCACGTTAAAAAAATTGACATAGATACCAAATAAAGTGGCTGGGGGGGTTAGCTGTAGTGGTAGCTCAAGTGGTAGAGCATCGAACGCGTTAATCGAAGGTCGCAGAATCGGATCCTGCCCATTGCAATTTATCTTTTCATCCACTTTTCTTTCTTCTCATTTAAAATACAATTGGCCTAATCCCTTGCCTTATACCTTCCTTGGCATTATTGTCTGTTAGATCTCAATAATATTGTGTAAAAACACGAAAAACGAGCCCTTAAGTATACACTTGTTTGTCTTCTTCATTAATGAGGGTCTTCTACTGGCAGACTTGGTGCCTTTAGGTTGTATACGAGGGACTATCAGTCAGCTGCCAGTTAGTAATAAGTTCACGTGCTACGTAACGATAAACAGGCTCATAAAGAGTGTTCCTACACTCGTCGCCATAGCTACTAGGGGCGCTGAATTACACTCCCACGTTAAAAAAATTGACATAGATACCAAATAAAGAGGCTGGGGGGATAGCCGTCGGGGTAGCTCAAGTGGTAGAGCATCGAACGCGTTATTCGAAGGTCGCAGAATCGGATCCTGCCCATGGCAAGTTATCTTTTCACCCACTTTTCTTTCTTCTCATTTAAAATACAATTGGCCTAATACCTTCCCCTATACCTTCCTTGGCATTATTGTCTGCCAGATCTAATTAATCTTGTGTAAAAACACGAAAAACGAGCCCTTAACTATACACTTGTTTCCCTTATTAATTAACAAGGGTCTCGTACAGGCAGACTTGGTGCCTTTAGGTTGTATACGAGGGACTTTTAGTCAGCTGCTAGTTAGTAATATGTTCACGTGCTACGTGACGCCAAGCAGGCCCATAAAGAGTCTTCTTACACTCGCCGCCAAGGCTACTAATGGCGCTGATTGACACTCCCACGTTTAAAAAAATTTGACATAGACAGCAAAGAAGGGGCTGGGGGGATAGCTGTCGTGGTAGCTCAAGTGTTAGAGCATCGAACGCGTTATTGGAAGGTCGCAGGTTCGAATCCTGCCCACGGCAAGTTATCTTTTCACCCAGTTCTCTTTCTTCTCAATTACATTACAATTGGCCTAATCCCTTCCCTTATACCTTCCTTGGCATTATTGTCTGTTAGATCTCAATTATATTGTGTAAAAACACAAAAAAGAAGCGCTTAAGTATACACTTGTTTCCTTTATTCATTAACGAGGGTCTCGTAGTGGCAGACTTGGTGCCTTTAGGTTCAATACGAGGGACTATTAGTCAGATGCCAGTTAGTAATAAGTTCACGTGCTACGTGACGCCAAACAGGCTCATAAAGAGTGTTCCTACACTCGCCGCCATGGCTACTAGGGGCGCTGAATGACAGTCCCACGTTAAAAAAATTGACATAGATACCAAATAAAGTGGCTGGGGGGGTTAGCTGTAGTGGTAGCTCAAGTGGTATAGCATCGAACGCGTTATTCGAAGGTCGCAGAATCGGATCCTGCCCATTGCAATTTATCTTTTCACCCACTTTTCTTTCTTCTCATTTAAAATACCATTGGCCTAATACCTTCCCCTAAGCCTTCCTTGGCATTATTGTCTGTTAGATCTCATTAATATTGTGTAAAAATACGAAAAACGAGCCCTTAGGTATACACTTGTTTCCCTTATTTATTAACGAGGGTCTCGTACTGGCAGACTTGGTGCCTTTAGGTTGTATACGAGGGACTATTAGTCAGCTGCCAGTTAGTAATAAGTTCACGTGCTACGTGACGCCAAACAGGCTCATTAAGAGTATTCCTACACTCGCCGCGATGGCTACTAGTGGCGCTGAATGATACTCCCACGTTTAAAAAAATAAAGTGGCTGGCGGAATTGCTGTAGTGGTAGCTCAAGTTGTAGAGCATCGAACGCGTTATTCGGAGGTCGCAGGTTCGGATCCTGCCCACGGCAAGTTATCTTTTCACCCACTTTTATTCTTTTCATTTACATTACAATTGGCCAAATACCTCCCCCTATACCTTCCTTGTTATTATTGGCTGTTAGATTTCATTATTATAGTGTAAAAGCACGAGAATCGAGCCCTCAAGTATACACTTGTTTCCCTTATTCATTGAAGAGGGTCTCGTACTGGAAGACTTGGTGCCTTTAGGTTGTATACGAGGGACTATTAGTCAGCTGCCAGTTAGTAATAAGTTCACGTGCTACGTGACGACAAACAGGCTCATAAAGAGTGTTCCTACACTCGCCGCCATGGCTACTAGGGGCGCTGAATTACACTCCCACGTTAAAAAAAATTGACATAAATACCAAAAAAAGTGGCTTGGGGGATAGCTCTCGTGGTATCTCAAGTGGTAGAGCATCAAACGCGTTATTCGAAGGTCGCAGAATCGGATCCTGCCCATGGCAAATTATCTTTTCACCCGCATTTCTTTCTTCTCATTTAAAATACAATTGGCCTAATACCTACCCCTATACCTTCCTTGGAAATATTGTCTGTTAGATCACAATAATATTGTGTAAAAATACGAAAAACGAGCCCTTAGGTATACACTTGTTTCCCTTATTCAATAACGAGGGTCTCGTACTGGCAGACTTGGTGCCTTTAGGTTATATACGAGGGACTATAAGTCAGCTGCCAATTAGTAATAGGTTCACGTGCTACGTGACGCCAAACAGGCTCGTAAAGAGTGTTCCTACACTCGCCGCCATGGCTACTAGTAGCGCTGATTGACACTTTAACGTTTAAAAAAATAAAGTGGCTGGGGGAATAGCTGTAGTGGTAGCTCAAGTGGTAGAGCATCAAACGCGTTATTCGAAGGTCGCAGGTTCGGACCCTGCCCACGGCAAGTTATCGTTTCACCCACTTTTATTCTTTTCATTTACCTTAAAATTGGCCTAATACCTTCCCCTATACCTTCCTTGTCATTATTGTCTGTTAGATTTCATTAATATAGTGTAAAAGCACGAAAAACGAGCCCTTAAGTATACACTTGTTTCCCTTATTCATTAACGAGGGTCTCGTACTGGCAGATTTGGTGCCTTTGGGTTGTATACGAGGGACTATTAGTCAGCTGCCAGTTAGTAATAAGTTCACGTGCTATGTGACGCCAAACAGGCTCGTAAAGAGTGTTCCTACACTCGCCGCCATAGCTACTAGGGGCGCTGAATGACACTCACACGTAAAAAAAATTGACTTAGATACCGAATAAAGTGGCTGGTGGGGTTAGCTGTAGTGGTAGCTCAAGTGGTAGAGCATCGAACGCGTTAATGGATGGTCGCCGGTTCGGATCCTGCCCACGGCAAGTTATCTTTTCACACCCTTTTCTTTCTTCTCAATTACAATACAATTGACCTAATATCTTCGCCTATAACTTCCTTGGCATTATTGTCTGTTAGATCTCATTATTATTGCTTAAAAACACGAAAAGCGAGCCCTTAGGTGTACACTTGTTTTCCTTATTCATTACCGTGGGTCTCGTAGTGGCAGACTTGGTGCCTTTAGGTTCTATACGAGGGACTGCTAGTCAGCTGCCAGTTAGTAATAAGTTCACGTGCTACGTGACGCCAAACAGGCTCATAAAGAGTGTTCCCACACTCGCCGCCATGGCTACCAGGGACGCTGAATGACACTCCCACGTTTAAAAAAATGACATAGATACCAAAAGAAGCGGCTTGGGGGATAGCTGTCGTGGTAGCTCGAGTGGTTGAGCATCGAACGCGTTATTCAAAGGTCGCAGGTTCGGATGCTGTCAACGGCAAGATATCTTTTCACCCACTTTTCTTTCTTCTCATTTACATTACAATTGGCCTAATCCCTTGCCTTATACCTTCCTTGGCATTATTGTCTGTTAGATCTCAATAATATTGTGCAAAACACGAAAAACGAGCCCTTAAGTATACACTTGTTTCCCTTTTTCATTAATGAGGTTCTTCTACTGGCAGACTTAGTGCCTTTAGATTGTACACGAGGGACTATTAGTCAGCTGCCAGTTATTAATAAGTTCACGTGCTACATGACGCCAAACAGGCTCATAAAGAGTGTTCCTACACTCGCCGCGATGGCTACTAGTGGCGCTGAATGACACTCCCACGTTTAAAAAATAAAGTGGCTTGGGAAATAGCTGTAGTGGTAGCTCAAGTGGTAGAGCATCGAACGCGTTATTCGAAGGTCGCAGGTTCAAATCCTTCCCACGGCAAGTTATCTTTTCTCCCACTTTTCTTTCTTCTCATTCACATTACAATTGGCCTAAGACCTATCCCTATACCTTCCTTGGCAATATTGTCTGTTAGATCTCATTAATATTGTGTAAAAATACGAAAAACGAGCCCTTAGGTATACACTTGTTTCCCTTATTCATTAACGAGGGTCTCGTACTGGAAGACTTGGTGCCTTTAGGTTGTATACGAGGGACTAGTAGTCAGCTGCCAGTTAGTAATAAGTTCACGTGCTACGTAACGACAAACAGGCTCATAAAGAGTGTTCCTACACTCGTCGCCATGGCTACTAGGGGCGCTGAATTACACTCCCACGTTAAAAAAATTTACATAGATACCAAATAAAGTGGCTGGGGGGATAGCTGTCGGGGTAGCTCAAGTGGTAGAGCATCGAACGCGTTATTCGAAGTTCGCAGAATCGGATCCTGCCCATAGCAAGTTATCTTTTCACCCACTTTTCTTTCTTCTCATTTAAAATACAATTGGCCTAATACCTTCCCCTATACCTTCTTTGGCATTATTGTCTGCCAGATCTCATTATTCTTGTGTAAAAACACAAAAAACGAGCCCTTAACTATACACTTGTTTCCCTTATTAATTAACAAGGGTCTCGTACTGGCAGACTTGGTGCCTTTAGGTCGTATACGAGGGACTATTAGTCAGCTGCTAGTTAGTAATAAGTTCACGTGCTACGTGACGCCAAGCAGGCCCATAAAGAGTCTTCTTACACTCGCCGCCATGGCTACTAATGGCGCTGATTGACACTCCCACGTTTAAAAAAATTGACATAGACAGCAAAGAAGGGGCTGGGCGGATAGCTGTCGTGGTAGCTCAAGTGGTAGAGCATCGAACGCGTTATTGAAAGGTCGCAGGTTCGAATCCTGCCCACGGCAAGTTATCTTTTCACCCAGTTCTCTTTCTTCTCAATTACATTACAATTGGCCTAATTCCTTCCCTTATACCTTCCTTGGCATTATTGTCTGTTAGATCTCAATTATATTGTGTAAAAACACAAAAAAGAAGCGCTTAAGTATACACTTGTTTCCGTTATTCATTAACGAGGGTCTCGTAGTGGCAGACTTGGTGCCCTTAGGTTGTATACGAGGGACTATTAGTCAGCTGCCAGTTAGTAATAACTTCACGTGCTACGTGACGCTGAACAGGCTTATAAAAAGTGTTCCTACACTCGCCGCCAAGGCTACCAGGGGCGCTGAATGACACTCCCACGTTAAAAAAAATTGACATAGCAACCAAATAAAGTGGCTGAGAGGATAGCTGTCATGGTAGCTCAAGTAGTAGAGCATCGAACGCGTTATTCAAATGTCGCAGGTTCGGATCCTGCCCACGGCAAGTTATCTTTTCACACACTTTTCTTTCTTCTCATTTACAATACAATTGGCTTAATATCTTCCCCTATACCTTCCTTGGCATTATTGTCTGTTAGATCTCATTAATATTGTTAAAAAACACGAGAAGCGAGCCCTTAGATATACACTTGTTTTCCTTATTCATTAACGAGGGTCTCGTACTGGCAGACTTGGTGCCTTTAGGTTGTATACGAGAGACTATTAGTCAGCTGCTCGTTAGTAATAAGTTCACGTGCAACGTGACGCCAAACAGGCTCATAAAGAGTGTTCCTACACTCGCCGCCATGGCTACTAGGGGCGCTGAATGACACTCCCACGTTAAAAAAATTGACATAGATACCAAATAAAGTGGCTGGGGGGGTTAGCTGTAGTGGTAGCTCAAGTGGTAGAGCATCGAACGCGTTAATCGAAGGTCGCAGAATCGGATCCTGCCCATTGCAATTTATCTTTTCATCCACTTTTCTTTCTTCTCATTTAAAATACAATTGGCCTAATCCCTTGCCTTATACCTTCCTTGGCATTATTGTCTGTTAGATCTCAATAATATTGTGTAAAAACACGAAAAACGAGCCCTTAAGTATACACTTGTTTGTCTTCTTCATTAATGAGGGTCTTCTACTGGCAGACTTGGTGCCTTTAGGTTGTATACGAGGGACTATCAGTCAGCTGCCAGTTAGTAATAAGTTCACGTGCTACGTAACGATAAACAGGCTCATAAAGAGTGTTCCTACACTCGTCGCCATAGCTACTAGGGGCGCTGAATTACACTCCCACGTTAAAAAAATTGACATAGATACCAAATAAAGAGGCTGGGGGGATAGCCGTCGGGGTAGCTCAAGTGGTAGAGCATCGAACGCGTTATTCGAAGGTCGCAGAATCGGATCCTGCCCATGGCAAGTTATCTTTTCACCCACTTTTCTTTCTTCTCATTTAAAATACAATTGGCCTAATACCTTCCCCTATACCTTCCTTGGCATTATTGTCTGCCAGATCTAATTAATCTTGTGTAAAAACACGAAAAACGAGCCCTTAACTATACACTTGTTTCCCTTATTAATTAACAAGGGTCTCGTACTGGCAGACTTGGTGCCTTTAGGTTGTATACGAGGGACTTTTAGTCAGCTGCTAGTTAGTAATATGTTCACGTGCTACGTGACGCCAAGCAGGCCCATAAAGAGTCTTCTTACACTCGCCGCCAAGGCTACTAATGGCGCTGATTGACACTCCCACGTTTAAAAAAAATTGACATAGACAGCAAAGAAGGGGCTGGGGGGATAGCTGTCGTGGTAGCTCAAGTGTTAGAGCATCGAACGCGTTATTGGAAGGTCGCAGGTTCGAATCCTGCCCACGGCAAGTTATCTTTTCACCCAGTTCTCTTTCTTCTCAATTACATTACAATTGGCCTAATCCCTTCCCTTATACCTTCCTTGGCATTATTGTCTGTTAGATCTCAATTATATTGTGTAAAAACACAAAAAAGAAGCGCTTAAGTATACACTTGTTTCCTTTATTCATTAACGAGGGTCTCGTAGTGGCAGACTTGGTGCCTTTAGGTTCAATACGAGGGACTATTAGTCAGATGCCAGTTAGTAATAAGTTCACGTGCTACGTGACGCCAAACAGGCTCATAAAGAGTGTTCCTACACTCGCCGCCATGGCTACTAGGGGCGCTGAATGACAGTCCCACGTTAAAAAAATTGACATAGATACCAAATAAAGTGGCTGGGGGGGTTAGCTGTAGTGGTAGCTCAAGTGGTATAGCATCGAACGCGTTATTCGAAGGTCGCAGAATCGGATCCTGCCCATTGCAATTTATCTTTTCACCCACTTTTCTTTCTTCTCATTTAAAATACCATTGGCCTAATACCTTCCCCTAAGCCTTCCTTGGCATTATTGTCTGTTAGATCTCATTAATATTGTGTAAAAATACGAAAAACGAGCCCTTAGGTATACACTTGTTTCCCTTATTCATTAACGAGGGTCTCGTACTGGCAGACTTGGTGCCTTTAGGTTGTATACGAGGGACTATTAGTCAGCTGCCAGTTAGTAATAAGTTCACGTGCTACGTGACGCCAAACAGGCTCATTAAGAGTATTCCTACACTCGCCGCGATGGCTACTAGTGGCGCTGAATGATACTCCCACGTTTAAAAAAATAAAGTGGCTGGCGGAATTGCTGTAGTGGTAGCTCAAGTTGTAGAGCATCGAACGCGTTATTCGGAGGTCGCAGGTTCGGATCCTGCCCACGGCAAGTTATCTTTTCACCCACTTTTATTCTTTTCATTTACATTACAATTGGCCAAATACCTCCCCCTATACCTTCCTTGTTATTATTGGCTGTTAGATTTCATTATTATAGTGTAAAAGCACGAGAATCGAGCCCTCAAGTATACACTTGTTTCCCTTATTCATTGAAGAGGGTCTCGTACTGGAAGACTTGGTGCCTTTAGGTTGTATACGAGGGACTATTAGTCAGCTGCCAGTTAGTAATAAGTTCACGTGCTACGTGACGACAAACAGGCTCATAAAGAGTGTTCCTACACTCGCCGCCATGGCTACTAGGGGCGCTGAATTACACTCCCACGTTAAAAAAAATTGACATAAATACCAAAAAAAGTGGCTTGGGGGATAGCTCTCGTGGTATCTCAAGTGGTAGAGCATCAAACGCGTTATTCGAAGGTCGCAGAATCGGATCCTGCCCATGGCAAATTATCTTTTCACCCACATTTCTTTCTTCTCATTTAAAATACAATTGGCCTAATACCTACCCCTATACCTTCCTTGGAAATATTGTCTGTTAGATCACAATAATATTGTGTAAAAATACGAAAAACGAGCCCTTAGGTATACACTTGTTTCCCTTATTCAATAACGAGGGTCTCGTACTGGCAGACTTGGTGCCTTTAGGTTATATACGAGGGACTATAAGTCAGCTGCCAATTAGTAATAGGTTCACGTGCTACGTGACGCCAAACAGGCTCGTAAAGAGTGTTCCTACACTCGCCGCCATGGCTACTAGTAGCGCTGATTGACACTTTAACGTTTAAAAAAATAAAGTGGCTGGGGGAATAGCTGTAGTGGTAGCTCAAGTGGTAGAGCATCAAACGCGTTATTCGAAGGTCGCAGGTTCGGATCCTGCCCACGGCAAGTTATCGTTTCACCCACTTTTATTCTTTTCATTTACCTTAAAATTGGCCTAATACCTTCCCCTATACCTTCCTTGTCATTATTGTCTGTTAGATTTCATTAATATAGTGTAAAAGCACGAAAAACGAGCCCTTAAGTATACACTTGTTTCCCTTATTCATTAACGAGGGTCTCGTACTGGCAGATTTGGTGCCTTTGGGTTGTATACGAGGGACTATTAGTCAGCTGCCAGTTAGTAATAAGTTCACGTGCTATGTGACGCCAAACAGGCTCGTAAAGAGTGTTCCTACACTCGCCGCCATAGCTACTAGGGGCGCTGAATGACACTCACACGTAAAAAAAATTGACTTAGATACCGAATAAAGTGGCTGGTGGGGTTAGCTGTAGTGGTAGCTCAAGTGGTAGAGCATCGAACGCGTTAATCGATGGTCGCCGGTTCGGATCCTGCCCACGGCAAGTTATCTTTTCACACCCTTTTCTTTCTTCTCAATTACAATACAATTGACCTAATATCTTCGCCTATAACTTCCTTGGCATTATTGTCTGTTAGATCTCATTATTATTGCTTAAAAACACGAAAAGCGAGCCCTTAGGTGTACACTTGTTTTCCTTATTCATTACCGTGGGTCTCGTAGTGGCAGACTTGGTGCCTTTAGGTTCTATACGAGGGACTGCTAGTCAGCTGCCAGTTAGTAATAAGTTCACGTGCTACGTGACGCCAAACAGGCTCATAAAGAGTGTTCCCACACTCGCCGCCATGGCTACCAGGGACGCTGAATGACACTCCCACGTTTAAAAAAATGACATAGATACCAAAAGAAGCGGCTTGGGGGATAGCTGTCGTGGTAGCTCGAGTGGTTGAGCATCGAACGCGTTATTCAAAGGTCGCAGGTTCGGATGCTGTCAACGGCAAGATATCTTTTCACCCACTTTTCTTTCTTCTCATTTACATTACAATTGGCCTAATCCCTTGCCTTATACCTTCCTTGGCATTATTGTCTGTTAGATCTCAATAATATTGTGCAAAACACGAAAAACGAGCCCTTAAGTATACACTTGTTTCCCTTTTTCATTAATGAGGTTCTTCTACTGGCAGACTTAGTGCCTTTAGATTGTACACGAGGGACTATTAGTCAGCTGCCAGTTATTAATAAGTTCACGTGCTACATGACGCCAAACAGGCTCATAAAGAGTGTTCCTACACTCGCCGCGATGGCTACTAGTGGCGCTGAATGACACTCCCACGTTTAAAAAATAAAGTGGCTTGGGAAATAGCTGTAGTGGTAGCTCAAGTGGTAGAGCATCGAACGCGTTATTCGAAGGTCGCAGGTTCAAATCCTTCCCACGGCAAGTTATCTTTTCTCCCACTTTTCTTTCTTTTCATTCACATTACAATTGGCCTAAGACCTATCCCTATACCTTCCTTGGCAATATTGTCTGTTAGATCTCATTAATATTGTGTAAAAATGCGAAAAACGAGCCCTTAGGTATACACTTGTTTCCCTTATTCATTAACGAGGGTCTCGTACTGGAAGACTTGGTGCCTTTAGGTTGTATACGAGGGACTATTAGTCAGCTGCCAGTTAGTAATAAGTTCACGTGCTACGTAACGACAAACAGGCTCATAAAGAGTGTTCCTACACTCGTCGCCATGGCTACTAGGGGCGCTGAATTACACTCCCACGTTAAAAAAATTTACATAGATACCAAATAAAGTGGCTGGGGGGATAGCTGTCGGGGTAGCTCAAGTGGTAGAGCATCGAACGCGTTATTCGAAGTTCGCAGAATCGGATCCTGCCCATAGCAAGTTATCTTTTCACCCACTTTTCTTTCTTCTCATTTAAAATACAATTGGCCTAATACCTTCCCCTATACCTTCTTTGGCATTATTGTCTGCCAGATCTCATTATTCTTGTGTAAAAACACGAAAAACGAGCCCTTAACTATACACTTGTTTCCCTTATTAATTAACAAGGGTCTCGTACTGGCAGACTTGGTGCCTTTAGGTCGTATACGAGGGACTATTAGTCAGCTGCTAGTTAGTAATAAGTTCACGTGCTACGTGACGCCAAGCAGGCCCATAAAGAGTCTTCTTACACTCGCCGCCATGGCTACTAATGGCGCTGATTGACACTCCCACGTTTAAAAAAATTGACATAGACAGCAAAGAAGGGGCTGGGCGGATAGCTGTCGTGGTAGCTCAAGTGGTAGAGCATCGAACGCGTTATTGAAAGGTCGCAGGTTCGAATCCTGCCCACGGCAAGTTATCTTTTCACCCAGTTCTCTTTCTTCTCAATTACATTACAATTGGCCTAATTCCTTCCCTTATACCTTCCTTGGCATTATTGTCTGTTAGATCTCAATTATATTGTGTAAAAACACAAAAAAGAAGCGCTTAAGTATACACTTGTTTCCGTTATTCATTAACGAGGGTCTCGTAGTGGCAGACTTGGTGCCTTTAGGTTGTATACGAGGGACTATTAGTCAGCTGCCAGTTAGTAATAACTTCACGTGCTACGTGACGCTGAACAGGCTTATAAAAAGTGTTCCTACACTCGCCGCCAAGGCTACCAGGGGCGCTGAATGACACTCCCACGTTAAAAAAAATTGACATAGCAACCAAATAAAGTGGCTGAGAGGATAGCTGTCATGGTAGCTCAAGTAGTAGAGCATCGAACGCGTTATTCAAATGTCGCAGGTTCGGATCCTGCCCACGGCAAGTTATCTTTTCACACACTTTTCTTTCTTCTCATTTACAATACAATTGGCTTAATATCTTCCCCTATACCTTCCTTGGCATTATTGTCTGTTAGATCTCATTATATTGTTAAAAAACACGAGAAGCGAGCCCTTAGATATACACTTGTTTTCCTTATTCATTAACGAGGGTCTCGTACTGGCAGACTTGGTGCCTTTAGGTTGTATACGAGAGACTATTAGTCAGCTGCTCGTTAGTAATAAGTTCACGTGCAACGTGACGCCAAACAGGCTCATAAAGAGTGTTCCTACACTCGCCGCCATGGCTACTAGGGGCGCTGAATGACACTCCCACGTTAAAAAATTGACATAGATACCAAATAAAGTGGCTGGGGGGGTTAGCTGTAGTGGTAGCTCAAGTGGTAGAGCATCGAACGCGTTAATCGAAGGTCGCAGAATCGGATCCTGCCCATTGCAATTTATCTTTTCATCCACTTTTCTTTCTTCTCATTTAAAATACAATTGGCCTAATCCCTTGCCTTATACCTTCCTTGGCATTATTGTCTGTTAGATCTCAATAATATTGTGTAAAAACACGAAAAACGAGCCCTTAAGTATACACTTGTTTGTCTTCTTCATTAATGAGGGTCTTCTACTGGCAGACTTGGTGCCTTTAGGTTGTATACGAGGGACTATCAGTCAGCTGCCAGTTAGTAATAAGTTCACGTGCTACGTAACGATAAACAGGCTCATAAAGAGTGTTCCTACACTCGTCGCCATAGCTACTAGGGGCGCTGAATTACACTCCCACGTTAAAAAAATTGACATAGATACCAAATAAAGAGGCTGGGGGGATAGCCGTCGGGGTAGCTCAAGTGGTAGAGCATCGAACGCGTTATTCGAAGGTCGCAGAATCGGATCCTGCCCATGGCAAGTTATCTTTTCACCCACTTTTCTTTCTTCTCATTTAAAATACAATTGGCCTAATACCTTCCCCTATACCTTCCTTGGCATTATTGTCTGCCAGATCTAATTAATCTTGTGTAAAAACACGAAAAACGAGCCCTTAACTATACACTTGTTTCCCTTATTAATTAACAAGGGTCTCGTACTGGCAGACTTGGTGCCTTTAGGTCGTATACGAGGGACTTTTAGTCAGCTGCTAGTTAGTAGTATGTTCACGTGCTACGTGACGCCAAGCAGGCCCATAAAGAGTCTTCTTACACTCGCCGCCAAGGCTACTAATGGCGCTGATTGACACTCCCACGTTTAAAAAAAATTGACATAGACAGCAAAGAAGGGGCTGGGGGGATAGCTGTCGTGGTAGCTCAAGTGGTAGAGCATCGAACGCGTTATTCGAAGGTCGCAGGTACGGATCCTGAACACGGTAAGTTATCTTTTCACCCACTTTTCTTTCTTCTCATTTACAATAAAATTAGCCTAATACCTTCCCCTATACCTTCCATGGCACTATTGTCTGTTAGATCTCACTAATATTGTGTAAAAGCACGAAAAAGAAGCGCTTAAGTATTCACTTTTTCCCTTATTCATTAACGAGGGTCTCGTATTGGCAGACTTGGTGCCTTTAGGTTGTATACGAGGGACTATTAGTCAGCTGCCAGTTAGTAATAACTTCACGTGCTACGTGACGCTGAACAGGCTCATAAAAAGTGTTCCTACACTTGCCGCCAAGGCTACCAGGGGCGCTGAATGACACTCCCACGTTAAAAGAATTGACATAGCTACCAAATAAAGTGGCTGAGAGGATAGCTGTCGTGGTAGCTCAAGTAGTAGAGCATCGAACGCGTTATTCAAAGGTCGCAGGTTCGGATCCTGCCCACGGCAAGTTATCTTTTCACACACTTTTCTTTCTTCTCATTTACAATACAATTGGCCTAATATCTTCCCCTATACCTTCCTTGGCATTATTGTCTGTTAGATCTCATTATTATTGTTAAAAAACACGAAAAGCGAGCCCTTAGGTATACACTTGTTTTCCTTATTCATTAACGAGGGTCTCGTACCGGCAGACTTGGTTCCTTTAGGCTGTATACGAGAGACTATTAGTCAGCTGCCCGTTAGTAATAAGTTCACGAGCAACGTGACGCCAAACAGGCTCATAAAGAGTGTTTCTACACTCGCCGCCATGGCTACTAGGGGCGCTGATCGACACTCCTACGTTAAAAAATTGACATAGATACCAAATGAAGTGGCTGGGGGGGGTTAGCTGTAGTGGTAGCTCAAGTGGTAGAGCATCGAACGCGTTAATCGAAGGTCGCAGAATCGGATCCTGCCCATTGCAATTTATCTTTTCACCCACTTTTCTTTCTTCTCATTTAAAATACAGTTGGCCTAATACCTTCCCCTATACCTTCCTTGGCATTATTGTCTGTTAGATCTCATTAATATTGTGTAAAAATGCGAAAAACGAGCCCTTAGGTATACACGTGTTTCCCTTATTCATTAAAGAGGGTCTCGTACTGGCAGACTTGGTGCCTTTAGGTTGTATACGACGGACTATTAGACAGCTGCCAGTTAGTAATAAGTTCACGTGCTACGTGACGCCAAACAGGCTCATAAAGAGTGTTCCTACGCTCGCCGCGATGGCTACTAGTGGCGCTGAATGACACTCCCACGTTTAAAAAAATAAAGTGGCTGGCGGAATTGCTGTAGTGGTAGCTCAAGTGGTAGAGCATCGAACGCGTTATTCAGAGGTCGCAGGTTCGGATCCTGCTCACGGCAAGTTATCTTTTCACCCACTTTTATTCTTCTCATTTAAAATACAGTTGGCCTAATACCTTCCTCTATACCTTCCTTGGCATTATTGTCTGTTAGATCTCATTATTATAGTGTAAAAGCACGAAAAACGAGCCCTTAGGTATACACTTGTTTCCGTTATTCATTAACGAGGGTCTCGTACTGGCAGACTTGGTGCCGTTAGGTTGTATACGACGGACTATTAGACAGCTGCCAGTTAGTGATAAGTTCACGTGCTACGTGACGCCAAACAGGCTCGTAAAGGGTGTTCCTACGCTCGCCGCGATGGCTACGTGTGGCGCTGAATGACACTCCCACGTTTAAAAAAATAAAGTGGCTGGCGGAATTGCTGTAATGGTAGCTCAAGTGGTAGAGCATCGAACGCGTTATTCAGAGGTCGCAGGTTCGGATCCTGCTCACGGCAAGTTATCTTTTCACCCACTTTTATTCTTCTCATTTAAAATACAGTTGGCCTAATACCTTCCCCTATACTTTCCTTGGCATTATTGTCTGTTAGATCTCATTATTATAGTGTAAAAGCACGAGAATCGAGCCCTCAAGTATACACTTGTTTCCCTTATTCATTAACGAGGGTCTCGTACTGGCAGACTTGGTGCCTTTAGGTTGTATACGAGGGACTATAAGTCAGCTGCCAGTTAGTAATAGGTTCACGTGCTACGTGACGCCGAACAGGCTCGTAAAGAGTGTTCCTACACTCGCCGCCATAGCTACTAGGGGCGCTGAATGACACTCCCACGTTAAAAAAATTGACATAGATACCAAATAAAGTGGCTGGTGGGGTTAGCTGTAGTGGTAGCTCAAGTGGTAGAGCATCGAACGCGTTATTCGAAGGTCGCAGGTTCGGATCCTGCCCACAGCAAGTTATCTTTTCACACACTTTTCTTTCTTCTCATTTACAATACAATTGGCCTAATATCTTCACCTATACCTTCGTTGCATTATTGTCTGTTAGATCTCATTGATATTGTTTAAAAACACGAAAAGTGAGCCCTTAGCTTTACACTTGTTTTCCTTATTCATTAACGTGGTTCTCGTAGTGGCAGACTTGGTGCCTTTAGGTTCTATACGAGGGACTATTAGTCAGCTGCCAGTTAGTAATAAGTTCACGTGCTACGTGACGCCAAACAGGCTCATAAAGAGTGTTCCCACACTCGCCGCCATGGCTACCAGGGACGCTGAATGACACTCCCACGTTTAAAAAATGATATAGATACCAAATAAAGCGGCTGGGGGATAGCTGTCGTAGTAGCTCGAGTGGTAGAGCATCGAACGCGTTATTCAAAGGTCGCAGGTTCGGATCCTGTGAACGGCAAGTTATCTTTTCACCCACATTTCTTTCTTCTCATTTGCATTACAATTGGCCTAATCCCTTGCCTTATACCTTCCTTGGCATTATTGTCTGTTAGATCTCAATAATATTGTGTAAAAACACGAAAAACGAGCCCTTAAGTATACACTTGTTTCCCTTATTCATTAACGAGGGCCTCGTAGTGGCACACTTGGTGCCTTTACGTTGTATACGAGGGCCTATTAGTCAGCTGCCAGTTAGTAATAACTTCACGTGCTACGTGACGCTGAACAGGCTCACAAAAAGTGTTCCTACACTCGCCGCCAAGGCTACCAGGGGCGCTGAATGACACTCCCACGTTAAAAAAATTGACATAGCTACCAAATAAAGTGGCTGAGGGGATAGCAGTCGTGGTAGCTCAAGTAGTAGAGCATCGAACGCGTTATTCGAAGGTCGCAGCTTCGGATTTTGCCCACGGCAAGTTATCTTTTCACCCACATTTCTTTGTTCTCATTTACATTACAATTGGCCTAATCCCTTCCCTTATACCTTCTTTGGCATTATTGTCGGTTAGATCTCATTATTATTGAGCTAAAGCGCGAAAAACAAGCCCTTAATTATACACTTGTCTCCCTTATGCATTAACGAGGCTCTTGTACTGGCAGACTTACTGCCTTTAGGTTGTATACGAGGAACTATTAGTCAGCTGCCAGTTAATAATAGGTTCACGTGCTACGTGACGACAAACAGGCTCATAAAGAGTGTTCCTACACTCGTCGCCATGGCTACTAGTGGCACTGAATGACATTCCCACGTATCAAAAAAATTTACATAGATACCAAATAAAGTGGCTGGGGGGATAGCTGTGGTGGTAGCTCAAGTGGTAGAGCATCGAACGCGTTATTCAAAGGTCACAGGTTCGGACCCTGCCCACGACAAGTTATCTTTTCACCCACAATTCTTTCTTCTCATTTAAAATACAATTGGCCTAATGCCTTCCCCTATACCTTCCTTGGCATTATTGTCTGTTAGAGCTCAATAATATTGTTAAAAAACACGAAAAGCGAGTCCTTAGGCATACACTTGTTTTCCTTATTCATTAACGAGGGTCTCGTACTGGCAGACTTGGTGCCTTTAGGTTGTATACTAGAGAATATTAGTCAGCTGCCCGTTAGTAATAAGTTCACGTGCAACTTGACGCCAAACAGGCTCATAAAGAGTGTTCCTACACTCGCCGCCATGGCTACTAGGGGCGCTGAATGACACTCCCACGTTAAAAAAATTGACATAGACACCAAGTAAAGTGGCTGGGGGGTTAGCTGTAGTGGTAGCTCAAGTGGTAGGGCATCGAACGCGTTATTCGAAGGTCGCAGAAT
This sequence comes from Rhipicephalus microplus, assembly GCF_043290135.1. NCBI lineage: Eukaryota > Metazoa > Arthropoda > Arachnida > Ixodida > Ixodidae > Rhipicephalus > Rhipicephalus microplus. Next base: position 13,425,963 of record NW_027464589.1, read on the forward strand.
CGGATCCTGCCCATGGCAATTTATGTTTTCACCCACTTTTCTTTCTTCTCATTTAAAATACAATTGGCCTAATACCTTCCGCCATACCTTCCTTGGCATTATTGTCTGTTAGATCTCATTACAATTGTGTAAAAGCACGAAAAACGAGCCCTTAAGTATACACTTGTTTCCCTTATTCATTAACAAGGGTCTCGTACTGGCAGACTTGGTGCCTTTAGGTTGTATACGAGGGACTATTAGTCAGCTGCCAGTTAGTAATAAGTTCACGTGCAACGTGACGCCAAAGAGGGTCATAAAGAGTGTTCCTACACTCGCTTCCATGGCTACTAGGGGCGCTGAATGACACTCCCACGTTAAAAAATTTACATAGATACCAAATAAAGTGGCTGCGGGGGTTTGCTGTAGTGGTAGCTCAAGTGGTAGAGCATCGAACGCGTTATTCGAAGGTCGCAGAATCGGATCCTGCCCATTGCAGTTTATCTTTTCACCCACTTTTCTTTCTTCTCATTTAAAATACAATGCTGGTCAACAAAGCAACGCTGCTGGCGTGCTCGGGGAATGGACTTGTTTGGGCACGTCATGCGCACGTCACCTCTTGGTCGGATGCCGGAAAGGGTGGGAAAGAGCTTTGGCTTGCAAAGGCTACGCGGAGGAGCGGCAAGGGTTTCAAGCTCGCCTCCTCTCATCCTCGTTTCGCACCGCTTCAAAAAACCTGTTTTCTCGGCTCGTGATGAACCAATTTGAAAAATTTTTGTGGCAAAATGTTCCTCATCGGACACCCAACAACTTCCACTGTCTAACTAAAATACGGTATGGGGCCTGGTGAGTGGCCCTTTGAATTTAAAGCTATGCAAAATAATGCCTGCTAATGTTGATCTTCACATATAATCATTCTATATTTCTTCGTTCTATATTTCCTCGAATTATCTCAGCTTGCTTGCCAATATTTATGCAGACATAACAATTCTGTACTTCTTCATTCTATATTTCTTCTAATTCTCTCAGCTTGTCTATTAGCTGTTTGCTTCCTCTCACCCTCTTATGATGTTGCGTTCTGTTCGGTCACAGAGCGTTTAGAAAATAGCCCCCGGGGCACGATCTTGTACGTGTTGTGGGATGGAATGGTCTTATGTCACTGCAGGGGATTGGTCGAGGCTCATACGTAAATTTCCGATGGTCAGATAAGAAAACAGTGATCGAAACAGGCGGTGCTGTCATTATGTCATCTGTTAGGCAAAGAACGAACGAAGTCACTGTTATATCTGTAAAAACGAATATAGAACGATCTCCGTACATCTTGGATTGGATCGGAACGTAAAATCTAGGGCTGGAAAAGTGGATAAGTGTGTCCTGTTCCAAGGACCCCTGACAGCTAAAATTTTGTTTGTGACTTTTTACAGTGATTTGTAACTTTGCATATGATAATGCTGAAATTGAATTGTAAATGCTCTAATGCATTGTATAATTCATGCCAGCATCGTTGATTTCGAATGATTTTGCATCGGTTCGCAACGTCCGCGTAAATACCATAAAAAACTAGCGCCCCGCAGTGGGGCAGTGCTTGTGAGACTACGCGCGCTCAAGCTTCGGTGACGCTGAACGTGCTGTTTTCAAATTGGGGGACCTTAGGGTGATGAAGGATCAAACGATGTGGATGTGTTAAGTGTTTCCTTCTCTGAAAAAAAGGAAGCATTCCTGGCTTGAGCAGCCAAAACCACCTTGACACCAACCCGGCGCCAGTTAGGGTATTGTGCGTGCCTTGCAAATGTTCTCTGATGCCAACAATACTTACTTGACCTTTGCAATGTCCCGAGGGGATCCCCCATCTACGTCAAACCACAGAAAATCTCGAGTGCACCTGAACACTCGGACCAGCACGCACCCTTACTTTAAAACCAAATTAAAGTATCTTAAAAGCTATGCTCGTCACTAATAGTCAGTCAGAAGTGCCCCCGTATGCAGGACTCTCAAACAACACAAGCATCTCGAGTTTCCAAATTTGGTGTAGGGGATCCTTTAATCCAATCTCGTGGTAACAGCTTGGGAAAATGCTCACCAGAACCGTAGCGAAGCATTTCGAGAAATTGGGATACGACCTAGAGATTCACACAAATTTATAATGTCATCATACTCTTCAGTGTCAAGCTTTAAAATACTACGCCCCCACACATTGATAATCAGTTATAGTGATTCAGTTACAGTAATTCTATAATTTTTTGTTTTTGTACACTAAAAACTTTTTAAAATTTATTACATGGTCTCGTAGCAGACAATCGAAAAGTGAATCGTTTGTATGGGCTGTTTACACCTGCTTGTTATGTGAAGTTGCGTTCCATTCTATTATAGAACGCACACAAGATTGCACCACTGTACTCCTGTGGTATGCCGTCGGCTAAGGTGAAGAACTGTCTTGACTCTACTTTCCTCTTCTCCTGTCTTTTCGGGATCAGGGCGCACACCGTGGGCGCTGACAACGTGCCCGAGGAATCGAAGCTCTTCGAAACGGAATTGGCACTTCTCTGGCTTGATAGTTAAATCTGCCGAACGGAATGCTTTTAACACTGTTCGCAGGCGCTTGATATGCTCCTCGAATGTAGCGGTGAAGATGACCACGTCGTCAAGGTACACTAAGCAACACTGCCACTTGAATCTGGAAAGTACAGTGTCCATCATGTGTTAGAATGTTGCTGGCGCACAACAGAGACCAAAAGATGAGCCTTGAATACATAGAGTCCGTCCGGGGTAACAAAAGCAGTGTTCTCGCGATCACGTTCATTAACTCCGATCTGCCAGTATCCACTTTTCAGATCTAGTGATGAGAAGAACTTGGCCCACCGAAGTCTGTCTAATGTGTCGTCAATACGTGGGAGGGGTTATACATTCCGTTTAGTCACAGCATATAATTTCTGGTAGTCGACGCAAAACCTTAGCGTGTTATCCTTCTTCTTCACAAGTACTATGGAGATGCCTACGGACTGCTAGAAGGTTGAATAACATCATCTTCGAGCATCTCCTGTACTTGAGTCTTGATAACTTCCTTTTCTTTTGGTGAAACGCGGTACGGGTGCTGGCATACCGGCCTGGTTGTCTCGTCTGTTATGATCCTGTGTTTTCCAATGGTCGTGCGTCGTACCTTTGAACTATTGGAGAAACAGCTGCCAAATTCCCGTACAAGGTCGTATAGCTGTTGACGTTGCATCACTAAAAGGTTAGGATTTACGGATATTACCTCGCAGACATCAGATGTTGGTTTCACATCCATTGAAGTTGTTTCAAGGCTGCATATTTCTGTGGCTTCACAAACCTCATGAAGAAAGGCTATGGCTGTCCCCTTTGCGATGTGCTGGAATTCGTTCCCGAAATTCGTCAGGAGGATGTCTGCATACCCGTTTCGTAGCTGGATAATCCCTCGTGCCACACAAACACCTCTTTTCAGGAAAATATCCATGTTGCTGTCTGCCACACCTTCGTAGTCACCAAACGTATCATTTCTGACTAGAACCATTACACTGCCCTGCAGCGGTACAGTCACATCATCGTCGACAATGCGCAGTGGAGTGGTGTATTGCTCGTCTGCTCGACCTACCTTTATAGCTTGTTCCGTCGACAATGATACGCTGGACCTCTACAAATTAATAATGGCACCATTTGCTTGTAGGAAATCCATTCCGAGTATAACTTCTCTCGAACATACGGGCAGGACAACAAAGTCACCAACGTAAGTGAAACCTCGTATCTCAACTCTTGCGACGCATCTCCCGAGAAGAGTAATAAGGTGACTGCCTGCCGTACGTACTTGAGGTCTACTCCATTCGGTCAGAACTTTCCTGAGGCACTTGACTAAATCGTAGCTTATCACAGAGTAACCCGCACCGGTATCGATTAAAGCCACGTGGTCTAGGCCGTCAATCACCAACGGCAAGTCTGAAGCTATCTTCTCATTACTGCACTTTTTTATCTGGAGACAGTCGTCGTCGTCGTCACGCTGATGTCGCAGTCTTCGTATTTCGAATCACCAGCGGCCTCGCCTCCACAGGTCGCCCACTTCAGTTTCCCGGGTTTGGACTAGGCGAACGATGCCTATGTGCGTTTGGAAAGGAACGTGGGCTTGGCGAGCGCTGACATAGAGGGGATGGTGACTGCGGTTGATGACGATGATGCAGGTCGAAGCTCTGACATGAGCACAGGTATTCCTCGATGTCGGACGGCCTTTCACCGTTTCGCGGACACGGTGCGTTGACCGCAAATCCTCGAAGACCAGCTTGACGATATCGGCAAAACCGGTAAAGATGGCCGGCCTCTCCTCAGTGGAAGCACAAAGGCCTATGTTGCGCATCTCGCCATACATCGCTTTTCCGAGGTCTTGTCTCTGTCGGAAGAGGTGCGCTGCGAGTTGCCTCTACGATATTGCGCGGGCTACATGTTGTCGGTGCGTAAGTACTAGGTGTCTCGAGATGCGCACAGTGGACAGCAGGCCGCCTGAGCACCTCAGAATAAGTTACCGCGCGTCGTGTCGGTGGTGCATCCCTCTGCGACTCCCGTATGGCCTGCCGAATTTCTTCTCGGACAACATCCGCAATAGATAGTTCCGGTGAAGCGGGTGGCTGCAGCTTGTGTAGTTCCTCCCTGACAACTGACCGGACGAGCTCCCGTAGAGTGTCAAGATTATCGACAAAGTTTGCCGAGAAGACCCCTGCTGATGTACAGGCTACGTCACGATTGTATTGCCGGGCTCTCTGCTGCATCGTCGTTTTTTATTGTTGTTGCTTCCGACCGAAACTCAGCAACAGTGCGCGGGGAATTGCGAACGAGTCCCGTGAACAGCTCTTGTTTTACCCCATGCATGAGATGACGCACCTTCTTGTCTTCAGTCATGTTGGGATCAGCTCGCTTGAACAGGGGGGACATGTCTTCTATGTACATGGTGACAGTTTCGTTTGTGCGTTGATTCTGTGCACGAAGAGCTGCTTCTGCCTTTTCCCGGCGATCATTGTTGCCAAACGTACACAGTAGCTGCCGCCGGAACTCTTCCCAGGACGTCAAAGATGCGTCAATGTTTTCGTACCACACTCGCGCTGCGTCTTCCACAGAGACGTATACATTGCGCAATTTGCCTGCTTCGTTCCATTGGTTTATGTTCGCCACCCTCTCGAAATGATCCAGCCAGTCTTCGGCGTCCTCGAACGGGTCACCATGGAACACCTTCGGTATGACGGGTTGGCTGACAATGAGCTGTGGTGGTGCAACTTGGCTAGTCACGGTGGTGGCGTTTCTTGTTTCCGTAGCTGATGCCATTGGCACAGGGGGAAGCGGTCCAAATTCTGGTGAATCCCCTTGAATACGGCGACTGATTTGTTGGTGCACCGGCGTAAGCTCCACGGCTTGCGGATGGTCAGGGCTTGGACTTCGCTCTCTCGTGGGGTTTGGAATCATCGACCCCGTGCCTCCACCAGAAAATGTAACGAATGTAGCAGCCTCACAACAAGAATGTTCTATTTACACGGTTTATTAAGGGCAAACTTTTGCCCAAAGTGAACGACGCACAGCAATCAAGAAGATCCAAGGGCGGTAGTGCTTGTGAGCTTCTGCCTGGAGCACCTTCGTTCTCTTCTTCTTCACGCGCGTTAGCTGTTCGGCGGAGTACCGGGCGCATGCAGGGCCGGCTCGTGCATTGCGGATGGCTTCGTCGCTCGTAGTCGTGCCGTTAGCGCTTTTCTGGTTCCCGACGTCCGCGTTGCGCGAAGCAAGGGTAATTTCCTGTGGCACTATGACCTCTCAAATAGCCAAGAGTTGTCTGGCCTCTTCCTGCAAGTACGTTTCAAGTGAACCAGTCGACCGAACACGCTACACATCTCTTTTCGTGGCTGTGCAAATTTTTTCTGTGTGTTCGAAAGAGCCACAGGGGAAGTGTCCTCTTGAGGTTGGTGGTGTAAGCACGACTCTAGAGCCAGCTGAGAGTACCTGCCTCTGTCTACTAAGTGAACATTCGTACCTGGTGCAAGTTGCAGGCAATATGGGGCTGTTGCTTTCATAGTTCTGGCAACCTTAGCAGTGCAGTTTTCTTCCTGCTCTACTCAGTGTTTTTCGCCGTCTTTGCCGAGTATATTTGTGGTGCACTATATCAGTCTCAACGAAATTCAGTACAGGATTGCTGATTTAGCCACTTTATTCAGGGTTCATGGGGGTCCTTGAAATCCTGTAACCCCCTCCCCCTTTTTTTTTGAAAGTAAACATTGTCACACATTTCACAGCATTTCACCGTGCATTTCTGGAAATTTTGAAAAGGGAGCAGCAGAAAGATGAGAAACAGAAAAATTAAAGTTGTATTGAGGAGGAGGTCGAAATGCTAAGAAAAAAGAAACTAGAAGCCGTTGTTGAGGAATGAACGGCTGCAGCAGACTCGTATGCAGAATAGGAAGAGAGTTAGTGACCAGACATGCATCATCAAGTCAAAAAGCCTTAGGATGACAGCCAAGATCAAGCAGTTGGAGAGATGGTGGATATTGATATGGAAGTTCGGAAAAACCAACAGAGCTTGGAGGGCTCTGGGTTCGGGCTAGTTGGTGCTGATTCATAGCTTATGCAAGAGCTGAAGGCATGTATGTAAAATGAGCAAAGGACGAGTGCTCGTCTGACGTAGGTGCCTTCTGTACTTGCATGAGTTGTGGATCGGTGCCAACTTTCCCGAACCCAGTGCCTTCCGAGCTTAGTTGGTTTTTCTGAATTTTAATATCAATATCCATCATCTCCTCATGTAAGGTGAGCGAACGACACTCCGGTCGTCCTTTTCTCGTCTTACGTACGTGCCTTCACCGCTCGCATAAGCTATGGATCAGTACCAACTAGCCCAAACCCAGTTCCTTCTAAGCTTTGTTGGTTTTTTTGAATTTTCATGTCAATATCCACCGTCTCCTTATGTAAGGTGAGTGAAGGACGCTCCGGTTGTCCTTCGCTCGTCTTACGTACGTGCCTTTAGTGCTTACATAAGTTATAAACCAACAAAGCGTTCTGTAATAATTGTTTCTTAGGTTTTCTTATTTGATCCAAAGTTTGCACCTTTTGTCATACTGAAAGTGATTACCTATGCAAATTTAAGAAACTATGATTGAAAGTTGTCTAGAAAGAAAATGTCATTGGAGCAGTGTTTCTGATGTCTGCTCCAGTGATGTTACTCTTTTTCGATGACTTCTAGTGATTTCAAGCCTTTATCCTTCCTCAACATGTATTAATTGGGTCTGTAACAGACAATGTGGTCCTTGAAAATTCGCTCGCATAGCCATGTAAGTCCTTAAAAACGCTTGAATTTTCATCATGTAAACGAGCATGAACCCTGGATTCAGTGGGGTAGATGGGATTACAGCACAGTTAATAAAAGACCATATAGAGGTCTTGGGTCTAATCTTGTGCCGTATATTTAACCACTCCTTGCATACGTACAAGGATGGTGGTCATTCTGACACTAACAGTAATAGCTTTGTACCTGTTTTAAGCATAATTATATTACATTTCTGAAATAATTTTAGCAATACAGATGAGAGTCTTAAAAAACAGAAAGCTCTAGGTGTGCAAAACGCACAGCACATTCACAGCGAACGCTGAAAGAGTGGCTTTTTTAGAGCCTTCTTAACGTGGTAGCGTTAAAGAAATAGTTTAGCAGAAATTCCGGACCGTGTGCTTATATTTGGGTAAACGATTTGGGAACCCCAGCTGGTCGAAATTTCTGGAGCCCTTCACTACGGCGGCTCTCATAATTATGTGGTAGTTTTTGAGACGATCAACCCCACATACTAACCATTCAATCGATCAATGCTTCCATTCTCGCAATAGAATCTTGTGTTGGTCTTTTTGTGCACGATCCTGATACAGTCGAATCTCGTTACAGCGATCCTCAGTATAATGATTTTTTCAGATTAACGACTTTTTCAAAAATCTCCTTTCAGATGTTTATTGATTTAATGTAAAATATTTTACTACTGGGGGTATTTTACTAGGGGTGCGGCAATGGCGTAGTGGTTAGAGCATCCGCCTCGCATGCAAGAGGTCCGTGGTTCAAATCCCGGTACCGCGCAGTTCCCAACCGGATTAAAAAAAAAATCCGCGTGTTGATGGAACTGCATTAGGAGGCCTGGGGTGCGGCCTCACCGGCAAACACCGCCGAGAACGCACTCCTTCACCAGAGAAGGATTGGCCACCCTGGTGCAGTATCTGGCCACTACCTCCCACATGATTACGTCAAATAACTCACGGCCCTCAGTCCCCAGCAGCTGCGAAGCAACTGACCACGGCGGCGGTCAGATCTGCAACGCAGCAGAGGGTGCTAAGAATCTCTGGATCCGGACAGGCCGCCATTGGAACCTGAACTTGGCAACGTTTAACGCTAGAACCTTATCTAGTGAGGGAAGTCTAGCTGTACTATTCGAGGAGCTAGAGGGTGTTAAATGGGATATAATAGGGCTCAGTGAGGTTAGGAGGACAGATGAGGCCTATACGGTGCTACAGAATGGGCACGTCCTTTGCTACAGGGGCTTGGCAGACAGAAGAGAACTGGGAGTGGGGTTCCTCATTCACAGAAACATAGCTGGCAACATAGAGGAATACTATAGCATTAATGAAAGGGTGATAGGTATCGTAATTAAACTGAATAAAAGATACAAGATGAAGGTAGTACAGGCTTACGCGCCTACATCCAGCCATGATGACGCTTCAGTTGAAAGCTTCTATGAAGACGTGGAATCGGCAATGAGTAAGGTAAAAACACAGTATACTATAGTGATGGGCGACTTTAATGCAAAGGTAGGGAAGAAGCAGGCTGGAGACCAGGCAGTAGGAGATTATGGCATCGGTACTAGAAACGCCAGAGGAGAGCTACTAGTAGAATTTGCAGAACACAATAATTTACGGATTTTGAATACCTTCTACCGAAAACGAGAAAACCGCAAGTGGACATGGAGGAGCCCTAATGGCGAAAATAAGAACGAAATAGACTTTATAATGAGTGCACACCCTGGAATCGTGCAGGATGTGGAAGTGATTGGCAAGGTACGATGCAGTGACCATAAAATGGTACGGTCTCGAATTCGCCTAGACTTGAAGAAGGAACGACAGAACTTGATACGCAAGAAGCCAATCAATCAGCTAGCACTGAGAGGGAAAGTACAGGAATTCAGAGTGTCACTGCAGAACAGGTACTCGGCTCTCAGTGAGGAAACCAACCTTAGCGTAGATACAATGAATGATAATCTGACGAGTATCATTATGGAGTGTGCAGTGGAAGTTGGAGGCAGGGTAGTTAGACAGGACACTGGCAAGCTTTCACAGGAAACGAAGAACCTAATTAAGAAGCGTCAAATCATGAAAGTGTCAAGTACAACAGACAAAATAGAACTGGCAGAGCTTTCGAAGTTGATTAATAGACGTAAAGTATGCGATGTAAGAAGGTATAACATGGAGAGAATTGAACACGCTCTGAAAAACGGAGGAAGTGTCAAAGCATTGAAGAGGAAACTTGGGATAGGCAAAAGTCGGATGTATGCACTAAGGGACAAAGAAGGCAAAATAACTACCAATATGGATAGGATAGTTAAGATAGCGGAGGAGTTTTACAGGGATCTGTACAGTAGCCGAGACAACCACGACCTTAATACTATAAGAACTAGCAGTAACCCAGATTACACCCCACCAGTAATGATAGAAGAAGTCAGAAAAGCTTTGGAGAGCATGCAAAGGGGCAAAGCTGCTGGTGATGATCAGGTAACATCAGATCTGCTGAAAGATGGAGGACAGATTGTGTTAGAAAAACTAGCCACCCTGTTTACGAGGTGTCTCCTGGCGGGAAGAGTACCAGAGTCTTGGAAGAACGCTAACATCATCTTAATACATAAGAAAGGAGATGACAAGGACTTGAAGAATTACAGGCTGATCAGCTTGCTCTCTGTAGTATACAAGCTATTTACAAAGGTAATTGCTAACAGAGTAAAGAAAACATTAGAATTCAATCAACCAAAGGAACAAGCAGGATTTCGAACAGGCTACTCAACAATTGACCACATTCATACTATCAATCAGGTAATAGAGAAATGCTCAGAGTATAACCAACCACTATACATAGCCTTCATAGATTACGAGAAGGCGTTTGATTCAGTAGAAATATCAGCCGTCATGCAAACACTGCGGAATCAGGGCGTAGATGAAGTATATATAAACATTCTGGAAGAAATCTGCAGGGGATCAACTGCTACCATAGTGCTTCATAGAGAAAGCAACAGAATACCAATCAAGAAGGGTGTAAGGCAGGGGGACACAATTTCCCCACTGCTGTTTACCGCGTGCTTACAGGAGGTTTTCAGAAGCCTAGAATGGGAACAGTTAGGGATAAGAGTCAATGGAGAATACCTTAGTAACCTGCGCTTCGCCGATGACATTGCATTGCTGAGTAACTCGGGGGACGAATTGCAACTCATGATTAAGGAGTTAGACAAGGAGAGCAGAAAAGTGGGTCTTAAAATTAATCTGCAGAAAACGAAAGTAATGTACAACAACCTCGGCAAAGAGCAGCGCTTCGAGATAGGTAATAGTGCACTTGAAGTTGTAAAAGACTATGTCTACTTAGGGCAGGTAATAACCGCAGAGCCGAACCACGAGATTGAAGTAACTAGAAGAATAAGAATGGGGTGGAGCACATTCGGCAAGCACTCTCAAATTATGACAGGTAGATTGCCACTATCCCTCAAGAGGAAGGTATATAACAGCTGTATCTTGCCGGTACTTAGCTACGGAGCAGAAACCTGGAGACTTACAAAGAGGGTTCAGCTTAAATTGAGGACGGCGCAGCGAGCAATGGAAAGAAAAATGGTAGGTGTAACCTTAAGAGACAAGAAGAGAGCAGAGTGGATTAGGGAACAAACGGGGGTTAAGGATATCATAGCTGAAATCAAGAAGAAGAAATGGACATGGGCAGGGCATGTAGCGCGTAGACAGGATAACCGCTGGTCATTAAGGGTAACTGACTGGATTCCCAGAGAAGGGAAGCGGGTTAGGGGGAGACAGAAGGTTAGGTGGGCAGATGAGATTAAGAAGTTTGCGGGTATAAATTGGAAGCAGCAAGCACAGGACCGGGTTAACTGGCGGAACATGGGAGAGGCCTTTGTCCTGCAGTGGACGTAGTCAGGCTGATGATGATGATGATGATGGCCTAATACCTTCCCCTATACATTCCTTGGCAATATTGTCTGTTAGATCTCAATAATATTGTGTAAAAATACGAAAAACGAGCCCTTAGGTATACACTTGTTTCCCTTATTCATTAACGAGGGTCTCGTACTGGAATACTTGGTGCCTTTAGGTTGTATACGAGGGACTATTAGTCAGCTGCCAGTTAGTAATAAGTTCACGTGCTACGTGACGCCAAACAGGCTCATAAAGAGTGTTCCTACACTCGCCGCGATGGCTACTAGTGGCGCTGAATGACACTCCCACGTTTAAAAAAATAAAGTGGCTGGCGGAATAGCTGTAGTGGTAGCTCAAGTGGTAGAGCATCGAACGCGTTATTCGGAGGTCGCAGGTTCGGATCCTGCCCACGGCAAGTTATCTTTTCACCCACTTTTATTGTTTTCATTTACATTACAATTGGCCTAATACCTTTCCTATACCTTCCTTGTCATTATTGTCTGTTAGATTTCATTATTATAGTGTAAAAGCACGAGAATCGAGCCCTCAAGTATACACTTGTTTCCCTTATTCATTAACGAGGGTCTCGTACTGGCAGACTTGGTGCCTTTAGGTTGTATACGAGGGACTATTAGTCAGCTGCCAGTTAGTAATAAGTTCACGTGCTACGTGACGACAAACAGGCTCATAAAGAGTGTTCCTACACTCGCCGCCACTGCTACTAGGGGCGCTGAATTACACTCCCACGTTAAAAAAATTGACATAGATACTAAATAAAGTGGCTTGTGGGATAGCTCTCGTGGTAGCTCAAGTGGTAGAGCATCAAACGAGTTATTCGAAGGTCGCCGAATCGGATCCTGCCCATGGCAAGTTATCTTTTCACCCACTTTTCTTTCTTCTCATTTAAAATACAATTGGCCTAATACCTTCCCCTACACCTTCCTTGGCACTATAGTCTGTTAGATCTCATTAATATTGTGTAAAAGCACGAAAAACGAGCCCTTAAGTATACACTTGTTTCCCTTATTCATTACCGAGGGTCTCGAACTGGCACACTTGGTGCCTTTAGGTTGTATACGAGGGACAATTAGTCAGCTGCCAGTTAATAATAAAGTCACGTGCTACGTGACGCCAAACAGGCTCATAAGGAGTGTTCCTACACTTCTTCATGGCTACTAGTGGCGCTAAATGACACTCCCACGTTTGAAAAAATGAGATAGATACCAAATAAAGTGGCTGGGGGATAGCTGTCGTGGTAGCTCAAGTGGTAGAGCATTAAACGCGTTATTCGAAGGTCGCAGCTTCGAATCCTGCCTACGGCAAGTTATCTTTTCACCCACTTCTCTTTCTTCTCAAATACATTACAATTGGCCTAATCCCTTTTCTTATAACTTCCTTGGCATTATTGTCTGTTAAATCTCAATAATATTGTGTAAAAACACGAAAAAGAAGCGCTTAAGTATACACTTGTTTCCGTTATTCATTAACGAGGGTCTCGGAGTGGCAGACTTGGTGCCTTTAGGTTGTATACGAGGGACTATTAGTCAGCTGCCAGTTAGTAATAACTTCACGTGCTACGTGACGCTGAACAGGCTCATAAAAAGTGTTCCTACACTCGCCGCTAAGGCTATCAGGGGCGCTGAATGACACTCCCACGTTAAAAAAATTGACATAGCTACCGAATAAAGTGGCTGAGGGGATAGCTGTCGTGGTAGCTCAAGTAGTAGAGCATCGAACGCGTTATTCGAAGGTCGCAGCTTCGGATTTTGCCCACGGCAAGTTATCTTTTCACCCACTTTTCTTTCTTCTCACTTACATTACAATTGGCCTAATCCCTTCCCTTATATCTTCTTTGGCATTATTCTCTGTTACATCTCATTATTATTGTGCTAAAGCGCGAAAAACAAGCCCTTAATTATACACTTGTCTCCCTTATTCATTAACGAGGCTCTCGTACTGGCAGACTTACTGCCTTTAGGTTGTATACGAGGAACTATTAGTCAGCTGCCAGTTAATAATAAGTTCACGTGCTACGTGACGACAAACAGGCTCATAAAGAGTGTTCCTACACTCGTCGCCATGGCTACTAGTGGCACTGAATGACACTCCCACGTATCAAAAAAATTTACATAGATACCAAATAAAGTGGCTTGGGGATAGCTGTGGTGGTAGCTCAAGTGGTAGAGCATCGAACGCGTTATTCAAAGGTCGCAGGTTCGGACCCTGCCCACGGCAAGTTATCTTTTCACCCACATTTCTTTCTTCTCATTTAAAATACAATTGGCCTAATACCTTCCCCTATACCTTCCTTGGCATTATTGTCTGTTAGATCTCATTACAATTGTGTAAAAGCACGAAAAACGAGCCCTTAAGTATACACTTGTTTCCCTTATTCATTAACAAGGGTCTCGTACTGGCAGACTTGGTGCCTTTAGGTTGTATACGTGGGACTATTAGCCAGCTGCCAGTTAGTAATAAGTTCACGTGCTACGTGACGACAGACTCATAAAGAGTGTTTGTACACTCGCCGCCATGGCTACTAGAGTCGCTGAATGACACTAACACGTTTAGAAAAAAATGAAAAAATACCAAATAAAGTGGCTGGTGGGGTTAGCTGTTGTGGTAGCTCAAGTGGTAGAACATCGAACGCGTTATTCGAAGGTCGAAGGTTCGGATCCTGCCCACGGCATGTTATCTTTTCACACACTTTTCTTTCTTCTCATTTACAATACAATTGGCCTAATATCTTCCCCTATACCTTCCTTGGCATTATTGTCTGTTAGATCTCATTATTATTGTTAAAAAACACGAAAAGCGAGTCCTTAGGTATACACTTGTTTTCCTTATTCATTAACGAGCGTCTCGTACTGGCAGACTTGGTGCCTTTAGGTTGTATACGAGAGACGATTAGCCAGCTGCCCGTTAGTAATAAGTTCACGTACAACGTGACGCCAAACAGGCACATAAAGGGTGTTCCTACACTCGCCGCCATGGCTACTAGGGGCGCTGAATGACACTCCCACGTTAAAAAATTGACATACATACCAAGTAAAGTGGATGGGGGGGTTAGCTGTAGTGGTAGCTCAAGTGGTAGAGCATCGAACGCGTTATTCGAAGGTCGCAGAATCGGATCCTGCCCATTGCAATTTATCTTTTCACCCACTTTTCTTTCTTCTCATTTAAAATACAGTTGGTCTAATACCTTCCCCTATACCTTCCTTGGCATTATTGTCTGTTAGATCTCATTAGTATTGTGTAAAAATACGAAAAACGAGCCCTTAGGTATACACTTGTTTACCTTATTCATTAACGAGGGTCTCGTAGTGGCAGACTTGGTGCCTTTAGGTGTATGCGAGGAACTATTAGTCAGCTGCGAGTTAGTAATAAGTTCACGTGCTACGTGACGCCAAACAGGCTCATAAAGAGTGTTCCTACACTCGCTGCGATGGCTACTAGTGGCGCTGAATGACACTCCCACGTTTAAAAAAATAAAGTGGCTGGCGGAATAGCTGTAGTGGTAGCTCAAGTGGTAGAGCATCGAACGCGTTATTCGGAGGTCGCAGGTTCGGATCCTGCCCACGGCAAGTTATCTTTGAACCCACTTTTATTCTTTTCATTTACAATACAATTGGCCTAATATCTTCCCCTATACCTTCCTTGGCATTATTGTCTGTTAGATCTCATTACAATTGTGTAAAAGCACGAAAAACGAGCCCTTAAGTATACACTTGTTTCCCTTATTCATTAACAAGGGTTTCGTACTGGCAGACTTGGTGCCTTTAGGTTGTATACGTGGGACTATTAGTCAGCTGCCAGTTAGTAATAAGTTCACGTGCTACGTGACGACAAACAGACTCATAAAGAGTGTTTGTACACTCGCCGCCATGGCTACTAGAGTCGCTGAATGACACTAACACGTTTAGAAAAAATGAAAAAATACCAAATAAAGTGGCTGGTGGGGTTAGCTGTTGTGGTAGATCAAGTGGTAGAACATCGAACGCGTTATTCGAAGGTCGCAGGTTCGGATCCTGCCCACGGCAAGTTATCTTTTCACACACTTTTCTTTCTTCTCATTTACAATACAATTGGCCTAATATCTTCCCCTATACCTTCCTTGGCATTATTGTCTGTTAGATCTCATTATTATTGTTAAAAAACACGAAAAGCGAGTCCTTAGGTATACACTTGTTTTTCTTATTCATTAACGAGCGTCTCGTACTGGCAGACTTGTGCCTTTAGGTTGTATACGAGAGACGATTAGCCAGCTGCCCGTTAGTAATAAGTTCACGTACAACGTGACGCCAAACAGGCTCATAAAGGGTGTTCCTACACTCGCCGCCATGGCTACTAGGGGCGCTGAATGACACTCCCACGTTAAAAAAATTGACATAGATACCAAGTAAAGTGGCTGGGGGGGTTAGCTGTAGTGGTAGCTCAAGTGGTAGAACATCGAACGCGTTATTCGAAGGTCGCAAAATCGGATTTTGCCCACGGCAAGTTATCTTTTCACCCACTTTTCTTTCTTCTCATTTACAATACAATTGGCCTAATATCTTCCCCTCTACCTTCCTTGGCATTATTGTCTGTTAGATCTCATTATTATTGTTAAAAAACACGAAAAGCGAGTCCTTAGGTATACACTTGTTTTCCTTATTCATTAACGAGCGTCTCGTACTGGCAGACTGGGTGCCTTTAGGTTGTATACGAGAGACGATTAGCCCGCTGCCCGTTAGTAATAAGTTCACGTGCTACGTGACGCCAAACAGGCTCATAAAGAGTGTTCCTACACTCGCTGCGATGGCTACTAGTGGCGCTGAATGACACTCCCACGTTTAAAAAAATAAAGTGGTTGGCGGAATAGCTGTAGTGGTAGCTCAAGTGGTAGAGCATCGAACGCGTTATTCGGAGGTCGCAGGTTCGGATCCTGCCCACGGCAAGTTATCTTTTCACCCACTTTTATTCTTTTCATTTACAATACAATTGGCCTAATATCTTCCCCTATACCTTCCTTGGCATTATTGTCTGTTAGATCTCATTAATATTGTTTAAAAACACGAAAAGCGAGCCCTTAGGTATACACTTGTTTTCCTTATTCATTAACGTGGGTCTCGTAGTGGCAGACTTGGTGCTTTACGTTCTATACGAGGGACTATTAGTCAGCTGCCAGTTAGTAATAAGTTCAGGTGCTACGTGACGCCAAACAGGCACATAAAGGGTGTTCCTACACTCGCCGCCATGGCTACTAGGGGCGCTGAATGACACTCCCACGTTAAAAAATTGACATACATACCAAGTAAAGTGGATGGGGGGGTTAGCTGTAGTGGTAGCTCAAGTGGTAGAGCATCGAACGCGTTATTCGAAGGTCGCAGAATCGGATCCTGCCCATTGCAATTTATCTTTTCACCCACTTTTCTTTCTTCTCATTTAAAATACAGTTGGTCTAATACCTTCCCCTATACCTTCCTTGGCATTATTGTCTGTTAGATCTCATTAGTATTGTGTAAAAATACGAAAAACGAGCCCTTAGGTATACACTTGTTTACCTTATTCATTAACGAGGGTCTCGTAGTGGCAGACTTGGTGCCTTTAGGTGTATGCGAGGAACTATTAGTCAGCTGCGAGTTAGTAATAAGTTCACGTGCTACGTGACGCCAAACAGGCTCATAAAGAGTGTTCCTACACTCGCTGCGATGGCTACTAGTGGCGCTGAATGACACTCCCACGTTTAAAAAAATAAAGTGGCTGGCGGAATAGCTGTAGTGGTAGCTCAAGTGGTAGAGCATCGAACGCGTTATTCGGAGGTCGCAGGTTCGGATCCTGCCCACGGCAAGTTATCTTTTAACCCACTTTTATTCTTTTCATTTACAATACAATTGGCCTAATATCTTCCCCTATACCTTCCTTGGCATTATTGTCTGTTAGATCTCATTACAATTGTGTAAAAGCACGAAAAACGAGCCCTTAAGTATACACTTGTTTCCCTTATTCATTAACAAGGGTTTCGTACTGGCAGACTTGGTGCCTTTAGGTTGTATACGTGGGACTATTAGTCAGCTGCCAGTTAGTAATAAGTTCACGTGCTACGTGACGACAAACAGACTCATAAAGAGTGTTTGTACACTCGCCGCCATGGCTACTAGAGTCGCTGAATGACACTAACACGTTTAGAAAAAATGAAAAAATACCAAATAAAGTGGCTGGTGGGGTTAGCTGTTGTGGTAGATCAAGTGGTAGAACATCGAACGCGTTATTCGAAGGTCGCAGGTTCGGATCCTGCCCACGGCAAGTTATCTTTTCACACACTTTTCTTTCTTCTCATTTACAATACAATTGGCCTAATATCTTCCCCTATACCTTCCTTGGCATTATTGTCTGTTAGATCTCATTATTATTGTTAAAAAACACGAAAAGCGAGTCCTTAGGTATACACTTGTTTTTCTTATTCATTAACGAGCGTCTCGTACTGGCAGACTTGTGCCTTTAGGTTGTATACGAGAGACGATTAGCCAGCTGCCCGTTAGTAATAAGTTCACGTACAACGTGACGCCAAACAGGCTCATAAAGGGTGTTCCTACACTCGCCGCCATGGCTACTAGGGGCGCTGAATGACACTCCCACGTTAAAAAAATTGACATAGATACCAAGTAAAGTGGCTGGGGGGGTTAGCTGTAGTGGTAGCTCAAGTGGTAGAACATCGAACGCGTTATTCGAAGGTCGCAGAATCGGATTTTGCCCACGGCAAGTTATCTTTTCACCCACTTTTCTTTCTTCTCATTTACAATACAATTGGCCTAATATCTTCCCCTCTACCTTCCTTGGCATTATTGTCTGTTAGATCTCATTATTATTGTTAAAAAACACGAAAAGCGAGTCCTTAGGTATACACTTGTTTTCCTTATTCATTAACGAGCGTCTCGTACTGGCAGACTGGGTGCCTTTAGGTTGTATACGAGAGACGATTAGCCCGCTGCCCGTTAGTAATAAGTTCACGTGCTACGTGACGCCAAACAGGCTCATAAAGAGTGTTCCTACACTCGCTGCGATGGCTACTAGTGGCGCTGAATGACACTCCCACGTTTAAAAAAATAAAGTGGTTGGCGGAATAGCTGTAGTGGTAGCTCAAGTGGTAGAGCATCGAACGCGTTATTCGGAGGTCGCAGGTTCGGATCCTGCCCACGGCAAGTTATCTTTTCACCCACTTTTATTCTTTTCATTTACAATACAATTGGCCTAATATCTTCCCCTATACCTTCCTTGGCATTATTGTCTGTTAGATCTCATTAATATTGTTTAAAAACACGAAAAGCGAGCCCTTAGGTATACACTTGTTTTCCTTATTCATTAACGTGGGTCTCGTAGTGGCAGACTTGGTGCTTTACGTTCTATACGAGGGACTATTAGTCAGCTGCCAGTTAGTAATAAGTTCACGTGCTACGTGACGCCAAACAGGCTCATAAAGAGAGTTTCCACACTCGCCGCCATGGCTACCAGGGACGCTGAATGACATTCCCACGTTTAAAAAAATGACATAGATACCAAATAAAGCGGCTTGGGGGATAGCTGTCGTGGTAGCTCAAGTAGTAGAGCATCGAACGCGTTATTCGAAGGTCGCAGCTTCGGAATTTGCCCACGGCAAGTTATCTTTTCACCCACATTTCTTTGTTCTCATTTACATTACAATTGGCCTAATCCCTTCCCTTATACCTTCTTTGGCATTATTGTCGGTTAGATCTCATTATTATTGAGCTAAAGCGCGAAAATCAAGCCCTTAATTATACACTTGTCTCCCTTATGCATTAACGAGGCTCTTGTACTGGCAGACTTACTGCCTTTAGGTTGTATACGAGGAACTATTAGTCAGCTGCCAGTTAATAATAGGTTCACGTGCTACGTGACGACAAACAGGCTCATAAAGAGTGTTCCTACACTCGTCGCCATGGCTACTAGTGGCACTGAATGACATTCCCACGTATCAAAAAAATTTACATAGATACCAAATAAAGTGGCTGGGGGGATAGCTGTGGTGGTAGCTCAAGTGGTAGAGCATCGAACGCGTTATTCAAAGGTCGCAGGTTCGGACCCTGCCCACGACAAGTTATCTTTTCACCCACAATTCTTTCTTCTCATTTAAAATACAATTGGCCTAATGCCTTCCCCTATACCTTCCTTGGCATTATTGTCTGTTAGATCTCAATAATATTGTTAAAAAACACGAAAAGCGAGTCCTTAGGCATACACTTGTTTTCCTTATTCATTAACGAGGGTCTCGTACTGGCAGACTTGGTGCCTTTAGGTTGTATACTAGAGAATATTAGTCAGCTGCCCGTTAGTAATAAGTTCACGTGCAACTTGACGCCAAACAGGCTCATAAAGAGTGTTCCTACACTCGCCGCCATGGCTACTAGGGGCGCTGAATGACACTCCCACGTTAACAAAATTGACATAGATACCAAGTAAAGTGGCTGGGGGGTTAGCTGTAGTGGTAGCTCAAGTGGTAGGGCATCGAACGCGTTATTCGAAGGTCGCAGAATCGGATCCTGCCCATGGCAATTTATGTTTTCACCCACTTTTCTTTCTTCTCATTTAAAATACAATTGGCCTAATACCTTCCGCCATACCTTCCTTGGCATTATTGTCTGTTAGATCTCATTACAATTGTGTAAAAGCACGAAAAACGAGCCCTTAAGTATACACTTGTTTCCCTTATTCATTAACAAGGGTCTCGTACTGGCAGACTTGGTGCCTTTAGGTTGTATACGAGGGACTATTAGTCAGCTGCCAGTTAGTAATAAGTTCACGTGCAACGTGACGCCAAAGAGGGTCATAAAGAGTGTTCCTACACTCGCTTTCATGGCTACTAGGGGCGCTGAATGACACTCCCACGTTAAAAAATTTACATAGATACCAAATAAAGTGGCTGCGGGGGTTTGCTGTAGTGGTAGCTCAAGTGGTAGAGCATCGAACGCGTTATTCGAAGGTCGCAGAATCGGATCCTGCCCATTGCAATTTATCTTTTCACCCACTTTTCTTTCTTCTCATTTAAAATACAGTTGGCCTAATACCTTCCCCTATACATTCCTTGGCAATATTGTCTGTTAGATCTCAATAATATTGTGTAAAAATACGAAAAACGAGCCCTTAGGTATACACTTGTTTCCCTTATTCATTAACGAGGGTCTCGTACTGAAATACTTGGTGCCTTTAGGTTGTATACGAGGGACTATTAGTCAGCTGCCAGTTAGTAATAAGTTCACGTGCTACGTGACGCCAAACAGGCTCATAAAGAGTGTTCCTACACTCGCCGCGATGGCTACTAGTGGCGCTGAATGACACTCCCACGTTTAAAAAAATAAAGTGGCTGGCGGAATAGCTGTAGTGGTAGCTCAAGTGGTAGAGCATCGAACGCGTTATTCGGAGGTCGCAGGTTCGGATCCTGCCCACGGCAAGTTATCTTTTCACCCACTTTTATTGTTTTCATTTACATTACAATTGGCCTAATACCTTTCCTATACCTTCCTTGTCATTATTGTCTGTTAGATTTCATTATTATAGTGTAAAAGCACGAGAATCGAGCCCTCAAGTATACACTTGTTTCCCTTATTCATTAACGAGGGTCTCGTACTGGCAGACTTGGTGCCTTTAGGTTGTATACGAGGGACAATTAGTCAGCTGCCAGTTAGTAATAAGTTCACGTGCTACGTGACGACAAACAGGCTCATAAAGAGTGTTCCTACACTCGCCGCCACTGCTACTAGGGGCGCTGAATTACACTCCCACGTTAAAAAAATTGACATAGATACTAAATAAAGTGGCTTGTGGGATAGCTCTCGTGGTAGCTCAAGTGGTAGAGCATCAAACGAGTTATTCGAAGGTCGCCGAATCGGATCCTGCCCATGGCAAGTTATCTTTTCACCCACTTTTCTTTCTTCTCATTTAAAATACAATTGGCCTAATACCTTCCCCTATACCTTCCTTGGCACTATAGTCTGTTAGATCTCATTAATATTGTGTAAAAGCACGAAAAACGAGCCCTTAAGTATACACTTGTTTCCCTTATTCATTACCGAGGGTCTCGTACTGGCACACTTGGTGCCTTTAGGTTGTATACGAGGGACAATTAGTCAGCTGCCAGTTAATAATAAAGTCACGTGCTACGTGACGCCAAACAGGCTCATAAGGAGTGTTCCTACACTTCTTCATGGCTACTAGTGGCGCTAAATGACACTTCCACGTTTGAAAAAATGAGATAGATACCAAATAAAGTGGCTGGGGGATAGCTGTCGTGGTAGCTCAAGTGGTAGAGCATTAAACGCGTTATTCGAAGGTCGCAGCTTCGAATCCTGCCTACGGCAAGTTATCTTTTCACCCACTTCTCTTTCTTCTCAAATACATTACAATTGGCCTAATCCCTTCCCTTATAACTTCCTTGGCATTATTGTCTGTTAAATCTCAATAATATTGTGTAAAAACACAAAAAAAAGCGCTTAAGTATACACTTGTTTCCGTTATTCATTAACGAGGGTCTCGGAGTGGCAGACTTGGTGCCTTTAGGTTGTATACGAGGGACTATTAGTCAGCTGCCAGTTAGTAATAACTTCACGTGCTACATGACGCTGAACAGGCTCATAAAAAGTGTTCCTACACTCGCCGCTAAGGCTATCAGGGGCGCTGAATGACACTCCCACGTTAAAAAAATTGACATAGCTACCGAATAAAGTGGCTGAGGGGATAGCTGTCGTGGTAGCTCAAGTAGTAGAGCATCGAACGCGTTATTCGAAGGTCGCAGCTTCGGATTTTGCCCACGGCAAGTTATCTTTTCACCCACATTTCTTTCTTCTCATTTAAAATACAATTGGCCTAATACCTTCCCCTATACCTTCCTTGGCATTATTGTCTGTTAGATCTCATTACAATTGTGTAAAAGCACGAAAAACGAGCCCTTAAGTATACACTTGTTTCCCTTATTCATTAACAAGGGTCTCGTACTGGCAGACTTGGTGCCTTTAGGCTGTATACGTGGGACTATTAGTCAGCTGCCAGTTAGTAATAAGTTCACGTGCTACGTGACGACAAACAGACTCATAAAGAGTGTTTGTACACTCGCCGCCATGGCTACTAGAGTCGCTGAATGACACTAACACGTTTAGAAAAAAATGAAAAAATACCAAATAAAGTGGCTGGTGGGGTTAGCTGTTGTGGTAGCTCAAGTGGTAGAACATCGAACGCGTTATTCGAAGGTCGCAGGTTCGGATCCTGCCCACGGCAAGTTATCTTTTCACACACTTTTCTTTCTTCTCATTTACAATACAATTGGCCTAATATCTTCCCCTATACCTTCCTTGGCATTATTGTCTGTTAGATCTCATTATTATTGTTAAAAAACACGAAAAGCGAGTCCTTAGGTATACACTTGTTTTCCTTATTCATTAACGAGCGTCTCGTACTGGCAGACTTGGTGCCTTTAGGTTGTATACGAGAGACGATTAGCCAGCTGCCCGTTAGTAATAAGTTCACGTACAACGTGACGCCAAACAGGCACATAAAGGGTGTTCCTACACTCGCCGCCATGGCTACTAGGGGCGCTGAATGACACTCCCACGTTAAAAAATTGACATACATACCAAGTAAAGTGGCTGGGGGGGTTAGCTGTAGTGGTAGCTCAAGTGGTAGAGCATCGAACGCGTTATTCGAAGGTCGCAGAATCGGATCCTGCCCATTGCAATTTATCTTTTCACCCACTTTTCTTTCTTCTCATTTAAAATACAGTTGGTCTAATACCTTCCCCTATACCTTCCTTGGCATTATTGTCTGTTAGATCTCATTAGTATTGTGTAAAAATACGAAAAACGAGCCCTTAGGTATACACTTGTTTACCTTATTCATTAACGAGGGTCTCGTAGTGGCAGACTTGGTGCCTTTAGGTGTATGCGAGGAACTATTAGTCAGCTGCGAGTCAGTAATAAGTTCACGTGCTACGTGACGCCAAACAGGCTCATAAAGAGTGTTCCTACACTCGCTGCGATGGCTACTAGTGGCGCTGAATGACACTCCCACGTTTAAAAAAATAAAGTGGCTGGCGGAATAGCTGTAGTGGTAGCTCAAGTGGTAGAGCATCGAACGCGTTATTCGGAGGTCGCAGGTTCGGATCCTGCCCACGGCAAGTTATCTTTTCACCCACTTTTATTCTTTTCATTTACAATACAATTCGCCTAATATCTTCCCCTATACCTTCCTTGGCATTATTGTCTGTTAGATCTCATTACAATTGTGTAAAAGCACGAAAAACGAGCCCTTAAGTATACACTTGTTTCCCTTATTCATTAACAAGGGTTTCGTACTGGCAGACTTGGTGCCTTTAGGTTGTATACGTGGGACTATTAGTCAGCTGCCAGTTAGTAATAAGTTCACGTGCTACGTGACGACAAACAGACTCATAAAGAGTGTTTGTACACTCGCCGCCATGGCTACTAGAGTCGCTGAATGACACTAACACGTTTAGAAAAAATGAAAAAATACCAAATAAAGTGGCTGGTGGGGTTAGCTGTTGTGGTAGATCAAGTGGTAGAACATCGAACGCGTTATTCGAAGGTCGCAGGTTCGGATCCTGCCCACGGCAAGTTATCTTTTCACACACTTTTCTTTCTTCTCATTTACAATACAATTGGCCTAATATCTTCCCCTATACCTTCCTTGGCATTATTGTCTGTTAGATCTCATTATTATTGTTAAAAAACACGAAAAGCGAGTCCTTAGGTATACACTTGTTTTTCTTATTCATTAACGAGCGTCTCGTACTGGCAGACTTGGTGCCTTTAGGTTGTATACGAGAGACGATTAGCCAGCTGCCCGTTAGTAATAAGTTCACGTACAACGTGACGCCAAACAGGCTCATAAAGGGTGTTCCTACACTCGCCGCCACGGCTACTAGGGGCGCTGAATGACACTCCCAAGTTAAAAAAATTGACATAGATACCAAGTAAAGTGGCTGGGGGGGTTAGCTGTAGTGGTAGCTCAAGTGGTAGAACATCGAACGCGTTATTCGAAGGTCGCAGAATCGGATTTTGCCCACGGCAAGTTATCTTTTCACCCACTTTTCTTTCTTCTCATTTACAATACAATTGGCCTAATATCTTCCCCTCTACCTTCCTTGGCATTATTGTCTGTTAGATCTCATTATTATTGTTAAAAAACACGAAAAGCGAGTCCTTAGGTATACACTTGTATTCCTTATTCATTAACGAGCGTCTCGTACTGGCAGACTGGGTGCCTTTAGGT
Organism: Rhipicephalus microplus; assembly: GCF_043290135.1. Lineage (NCBI taxonomy): Eukaryota > Metazoa > Arthropoda > Arachnida > Ixodida > Ixodidae > Rhipicephalus > Rhipicephalus microplus. The sequence goes on from NW_027464589.1 coordinate 13,450,404, forward strand.
TGTATACGAGAGACGATTAGCCCGCTGCCCGTTAGTAATAAGTTCACGTGCTACGTGACGCCAAACAGGCTCATAAAGAGTGTTCCTACACTCGCTGCGATGGCTACTAGTGGCGCTGAATGACACTCCCACGTTTAAAAAAATAAAGTGGTTGGCGGAATAGCTGTAGTGGTAGCTCAAGTGGTAGAGCATCGAACGCGTTATTCGGAGGTCGCAGGTTCGGATCCTGCCCACGGCAAGTTATCTTTTCACCCACTTTTATTCTTTTCATTTACAATACAATTGGCCTAATATCTTCCCCTATACCTTCCTTGGCATTATTGTCTGTTAGATCTCATTAATATTGTTTAAAAACACGAAAAGCGAGCCCTTAGGTATACACTTGTTTTCCTTATTCATTAACGTGGGTCTCGTAGTGGCAGACTTGGTGCTTTACGTTCTATACGAGGGACTATTAGTCAGCTGCCAGTTAGTAATAAGTTCACGTGCTACGTGACGCCAAATAGGCTCATAAAGAGAGTTTCCACACTCGCCGCCATGGCTACCAGGGACGCTGAATGACACTCCCACGTTTAAAAAAATGACATAGATACCAAATAAAGCGGCTTGGGGGATAGCTGTCGTGGTAGCTCGAGTGGTAGAGCATCGAACGCGTTATTCAAAGGTCGCAGGTTCGGATCCTGTCAACGGCAAGATATCTTTTCACCCACTTTTCTTTCTTCTCATTTACATTACAATTGGCCTAATCCCTTGCCTTATACCTTTCTTGGCATTATTGTCTGTTAGATCTAATAGTATTGTGTAAAGACACGAAAAACGAGCCCTTAGGTATACACTTGTTTCCCTTATTCATTAACGAGGGTCTCGTACTGGCAGACTTGGTGCCTTTAGATTGTACACGAGGGACTATTAGTCAGCTGCCAGTTAATAATAAGTGGGCACGTCGGCTGCTGAGTGGGCACGTCGGCTGCTCCCCAGCAAACATGAACCCCTTCCTGTATTTCATGCAGATTGTTCTCGTCGGCTCGACTGGACTGAGCAGCGCATCTGTAGATGGAAAAACGCACGGCACCGCATCGACAGACTTAACTGGAGGCGCCTGCGCAGATGGGTTTCTTTGTTGCTTCGACGACCACTGTTACTTCGACGGCCACATTGACCAGATCTACCCACCCCCCAGTTCGACGTCATCAGTGCGGCCGACTATAAGAGACGGACCGAGCTGCAATTTCTTCAGTGGGCACGTCGGCTGCTCCCCAGCAAACATGAACCCCTTCCTGTATTTCATGCAGATTGTTCTCGTCGGCTCGACTGGACTGAGCAGCGCATCTGTAGATGGAAAAACGCACGGCACCGCATCGACAGACTTAACTGGAGGCGCCTGCGCAGATGGGTTTCTTTGTTGCTTCGACGACCACTGTTACTTCGACGGCCACATTGACCAGATCTACCCACCCCCCAGTTCGACGTCATCAGTGCGGCCGACTATAAGAGACGGACCGAGCTGCAATTTCTTCAGTGGGCACGTCGGCTGCTCCCCAGCAAACATGAACCCCTTCCTGTATTTCATGCAGATTGTTCTCGTCGGCTCGACTGGACTGAGCAGCGCATCTGTAGATGGAAAAACGCACGGCACCGCATCGACAGACTTAACTGGAGGCGCCTGCGCAGATGGGTTTCTTTGTTGCTTCGACGACCACTGTTACTTCGACGGCCACATTGACCAGATCTACCCACCCCCCAGTTCGACGTCATCAGTGCGGCCGACTATAAGAGACGGACCGAGCTGCAATTTCTTCAGTGGGCACGTCGGCTGCTCCCCAGCAAACATGAACCCCTTCCTGTATTTCATGCAGATTGTTCTCGTCGGCTCGACTGGACTGAGCAGCGCATCTGTAGATGGAAAAACGCACGGCACCGCATCGACAGACTTAACTGGAGGCGCCTGCGCAGATGGGTTTCTTTGTTGCTTCGACGACCACTGTTACTTCGACGGCCACATTGACCAGATCTACCCACCCCCCAGTTCGACGTCATCAGTGCGGCCGACTATAAGAGACGGACCGAGCTGCAATTTCTTCAGTGGGCACGTCGGCTGCTCCCCAGCAAACATGAACCCCTTCCTGTATTTCATGCAGGTTAGTAAAAATTACTCCATTGTCAAAACTAGCAACCGTTGTTTCATCCAGCTGACGTGCCCCACATGTCTGAATAAGTTGTACTTTTTTGTTCAAGATGTTGTATGCTCATTGCTGATAATGTGTGGTGATGTGGAATCGAACCCTGGGCCGAACACAGAGGAGCTTTTGCGCCAAATCCTTGATGGTCAAAAAACCATGCAAGCAAGGCTTGACACTATTGAATCCAAGGTCGAAAATTCGACAGCAGCATTTACAGAACTCACAAGCAAAATTTCCAGCCTTGAGGCAACTATCCAGACCATACAAACCAAACTGATCGACCTCGAAGACAGGAGCAGACGCAATAATCTTCTTGTGTTCGGTTTACCGGAACGTCCTGATGAAACATTCCAGTCACTAACAAATTCGGTGGTTTCTGAAATATTTGAAAACATGCTCGGTGTAAAGGTGTCAACAGTCGAAAGAATTCACCGAATAGGACAAAAGAGGCGAAACAAAAACAGACCGGTAGTGCTCCGGTTAATTGATCACCGTGAAAAAATTAATGTACTCAGAAACTGCTCTAAACTGAAGGGAAAAGATATCTCAGTTGCCGAAGACTTTTCACCAGAAACTAGGCAGACCAGGAGGTACTTATGGGAAAGCACTGCAAATATCAGGAAAAAGGGCGAGAAAGTGAAACTTGTACACGACAAAGTCATCATAAATGGAGATACATATGCTTGGGATGCTGCTGAGATGAAAAGAATTCCCGTTTTAGCAGCCAACAAAAAATCTAGGAAGAAACAGTGAACTTCTTCGGTCACTCAAAAATACTTCCGCATCATTAATCTGAACGCTCGCAGCATCGTAAACAAAGTTAGCGACTTGCAAAGTATTATAGTGGCGCATGAGCCGCATGTCGTAATAATATCTGAAACTTGGCTGCACTCAGGTATCTTAGACTTCGAGATAACACCACCAGGGTACAAAATATATAGGAAGGACCGAGATTCCCGAGGGGGTGGAGTCGCTCTGTTGTTTCAAGAGTCCATGCATGTTCAAAGATCCCCTGACATAGCAGACACCGAATGCGTCATTGCGAAAGTCTTTTTAAACGACTTCCATCTCGTAATCGCCGGTTTTTACCGCCCACCAAACTGTGACATATTTTTTGACAATTTGAATGAATTTTTGTGTACAGCTGGCACGCATTGTAAGAACATTTTGCTTGCTGGTGATTTCAACGCCCCGTCAGTTGACTGGTCAACTGATTTCCCTAATGCTCTTTGCGCAGCAGCAGAACCTTTAACCGTTATCGTTCTTTTTCATGGGCTAACGCAACTAGTAAAACAACCGACTCGCGCACTTAACATATTAGATCTTTTCCTGGTAAACGACCACGTCCTCAAGCGCAATCCGAGAGTCGACATATTTGAGGGAATTTCAGATCACAGAATGGCATCTCTTACGTTAGAGTTAAACTTCCGATTAAAACCATCTAAAAGCCAACACTTAATTCCTGTGTACTCACATGCTAGCGACGTCGACATACTTGATGCTTTAGATAATGAGTTTTCCAAATTTGTATGTCTTTCGGAATCACATGATGGCTCTGTTCATAGCTTATGGTGCTTCTTTAAAAAACTTGTTCACAACTGTATCGACAATTTTGTGCCCAAAAAGCGAAAATATGTGTGTGAAACGAATCCGTGGATGACAAGAAACCTTGTGCGTCTTGGGCGAAAATTAAAAAAAGTGAGAAAGCAGCATACGGTACGACCATCAAAAGCAAACTCTGATAAGCTAACCAACCTGCGCCGACAGCTTAAAAACGGCATATTAAAAGCTAAAGATCACTATCAAAATGTATCACTGAAAAACTTTCTTGAGTCATCCCCGGATAAGTTCTGGAGATATCTATCGCCAAAGAAGACCCACGTGTCTGATATTTGTGTTGATGGTATCATGTTGACTGACAAACTCAGAATTGCAAATGCACTGAACGAGTACTTCTGCTCCGCGTTCACGAGTGATGATGGCAAGATACCACGCATATCTGTCCTAGACGCTACTCCGCCCATAAGCTCCCTCGACATAAACGAAGCGGGAGTACTGTCCTTGCTTCTTGGCATTGACGTGAAAAAATCGCCAGGCGTCGATGAAATACCTAATGCTTTCCTCCGGAGATATGCGGAATGGTGCGCCAAATATCTGTGCATTATTTTCAACAAATCACTTTCACGTGCAGAAATACCACATGACTGGAAGCATGCAAAGATTATTCCCATCCCTAAATCAGAGGACCGCTCACTGCTGTCCTCCTACCGCCCTATCTCTCTTCTTTGTACCTCATCGAAACTGATGGAGCACATTATATTTAAGCACATTTCAGTCTTCATTGAAAATAATGGCCTCTGCGACACACGTCAACACGGCTTCCGTCGCGGAATGTCAACCGTAACGCAACTACTGGAAACCGTACATGAAATTGCGGCAACACTGGACAGCCAAGGTCAAATTGACATAATATTTTTGGATTTTGAAAAGGCCTTTGACCGTGTATCCCATCAAAAGTTGCTATTAAAACTAAAACCCATTCTCAAAAACGACCAGCTACTTCAATGGACAGAGGCGTATCTGACAAACAGGCGGCAAACAGTCGTTGTCGACGACGCAAAGTCGGACTCATCTGATGTGCGGTCTGGAATACCACAGGGATCAGTCTTGGGTCCCCTGTTTTTTCTACTGTTCATTAATGACATAGTGCAACACATACCAGTTAAAATTCGGTTGTTTGCAGACGACTGCATACTCTACAATGAAATCCACAGCGAGGCAGATCAGGCTATCCTAAATTCATCTTTATCAGTTATAGCTACTTGGTGCTTAGAATGGCAAATGAGCATTAACCTCAGAAAAACAGTATCGATGACCATAACACGCAAACAGAAGTCATTACCTTTTGTGTACAGCATTAATGGCCATAACTTATCGTCTGTCACGCAATATAAATACCTCGGTTTAGTGATCACGTCGGACCTTAGGTGGAGTAACCATGTAGCTCACATTAAAAATAAGGCCATGAAGAAACTTGGATACCTGAGAAGAACCTTGGCTAAATCTACGAGCAATATAAAATTGTTGGCCTACAAGACATTCATAAGACCATTACTAGAATACGCTACTCCTATCTGGGGCCCTTACACCCAATCAAACGTAAGCGAAATCGAAAACATACAGCGGAAAGCAGTCAGATTTATCTTTAATTCTTACCGTCGTCATACATCCGTCAGTGCTCTTTTACAGGACGCGAACCTCGAAACTCTAGAGGTACGACGCTATCGAGACAGGCTCAAGATGTTATACCTGATTTATCGACAACATGTCAAAATAGATAGGGAATTGTATATTAAACCGTGTAGTAGGCGCCCAACCCGTTCATCTCATTCGTTCAAACTAATCGAATACTCGTGCCGAACCAACATGTTCAAAAAATCGTTCTTCCCTCGTACAATCCATGAATGGAACGCATTGCCTGAAAATGTATTACAGAGCCCAACCATGTCGTCGTTTATGCACGCTCTCGCTCATCTATGACCGAGATGTTTCCTGTGGCATCTGTCGCTTTCCAGATGGCGTGCGACATTGAAACAAAATCATTACACCCTTCTTATCGTTGTCGAGCAGACTACTGCGTGAACATGCGCTCTTTTGCACATTCTTCTCTTTTTTTTTCCCCTTGTAGTTATTTTATTTGTCCTAAACTGAAACATTTTTTCACCCTGTGGTCCATGTATTTTCTTACCAGTATTTTCAACTGTATTATCGTGTGTGTTTTACTGGAACCTGTTGTTTCTTGTTTCACATACTGAAAAGATTGTTCAACACTGTTTTTAGTTTTATTCCACAGATTTGTTTGGAACCGTTCTCACAGATTGTTCATCATTTTCTTTTGTGTACAATCCACTCCTGCCTATGGCTTGTAAAGCAAGTTGGCAGTATTAAAATAAATAAATAAATAAAAATAAAAAGTTCACGTGCTACGTGACGCCAAACAGGCTCATAAAGAGTGTTCCTACACTCGCAGCGATGGCTACTAGTGGCGCTGAATGACACTCCCACGTTAAAAAAAATAAAGTGGCTGGGGGAATAGCTGTAGTGGTAGCTCAAGTGGTAGAGCATCGAACGCGTTATTCGAAGGTCGCAGGTTCAAATCCTTCCCACAGCAAGTTATCTTTTCACCCACATTTCTTTCTTCTCATTTACATTACAATTGGCCTAATACCTTCCCCTATATCTTCCTTGTCATTATTGTCTGTAAGATTTCACTAATATTGTGTAAAAGCACAAAAATCGAGCCCTTAAGTATACACTTGTTTCCCATATTCATTAACGAGGGTCTCGTACTGGAAGACTTGGTGCCTTTAGGTTGTATACGAGGGACTATTAGTCAGCTGCCAGTTAGTAATAACTTAACGTGCTACGTGACGCTGAACAGGCTCATAAAAAGTGTTCCTACACTCGCCGCTAAGGCTATCAGGGGCGCTGAATGACACTCCCACGTTAAAAAAATTGACATAGCTACCAAATAAAGTGGCTGAGGGGATAGCTGTCGTGGTAGCTCAAGTAGTAGAGCATCGAACGCGTTATTCGAAGGTCGCAGCTTCGGATTTTGCCCACGGCAAGTTATCTTTTCACCCACTTTTCTTTCTTCTCATTTACAATACAATTGGCTAATATCTTCCCCTATACGTTCCTTGGCATTATTGTCTGTTAGATCTCATTATTATTGTTAAAAAACACGAAAAGCGAGTCCTTAGGTATACACTTGTTTTCCTTATTCATTAACGAGCGTCTCGTACTGGCAGACTGGGTGCCTTTAGGTTGTATACGAGAGACGATTAGCCAGCTGCCCGTTAGTAATAAGTTCACGTACAACGTGACGCCAAACAGGCTCATGAAGGGTGTTCCTACACTCGCCGCCATGGCTACTTGGGGCGCTGAATGACACTCCCATGTTAAAAAAATTGACATAGATACCAAGTAAAGTGGCTGGGGGGGTTAGCTGTAGTGGTAGATCAAGTGGTAGAGCATCCAACGCGTTATTCGAAGGTCGCAGAATCGGATCCTGCCCATTGCAATTTATCTTTTCACCCACTTTTCTTTCTTCTCATTTAAAATACAGTTGGTCTAATACCTTCCCCTATACCTTCCTTGGCATTATTGTCGGTTAGATCTCATTAGTATTGTGTAAAAATACGAAAAACGAGCCCTTAGGTATACACTTGTTTACCTTATTCATTAACGAGGGTCTCGTAGTGGCAGACTTGGTGCCTTTAGGTGTATGCGAGGAACTATTAGTCAGCTGCGAGTTAGTAATAAGTTCACGTGCTACGTGACGCCAAACAGGCTCATAAAGAGTGTTCCTACACTCGCTGCGATGGCTACTAGTGGCGCTGAATGACACTCCCACGTTTAAAAAAATAAAGTGGCTGGCGGAATAGCTGTAGTGGTAGCTCAAGTGGTAGAGCATCGAACGCGTTATTCGGAGGTCGCAGGTTCGGATCCTGCCCACGGCAAGTTATCTTTTCACCCACTTTTATTCTTTTCATTTACAATACAATTGGCCTAATATCTTCCCCTATACCTTCCTTGGCATTATTGTCTGTTAGATCTCATTAATATTGTTTAAATACACGAAAAGCGAGCCCTTAGGTATACACTTGTTTTCCTTATTCATTAACGTGGGTCTCGTAGTGGCAGACTTGGTGCTTTACGTTCTATACGAGGGACTATTAGTCAGCTGCCAGTTAGTAATAAGTTCACGTGCTACGTGACGCCAAACAGGCTCATAAAGAGTGTTCCCACACTCGCCGCCATGGCTACCAGGCACGCTGAATGACACTCCCACGTTTAAAAAAATGACATAGATACCAAATAAAGCGGCTTGGGGGATAGCTGTAGTGGTAGCTCGAGTGGTAGAGCATCGAACGCGTTATTCGAAGGTCGCAGGTTCGGATCCTTCCCACAGCAAGTTATCTTTTCACCCACTTTTCTTTCTTCTCATTTACATTACAATTGGCCTAATACCTTCCCGTATATCTTCCTTGTCATTATTGTCTGTAAGATCTCAATAATATTGTGTAAAAGCACAAAAATCGAGCCCTTAGGTATACACTTGTTTCCCATATTCATTAACGAGGGTCTCGTACTGGAAGACTTGGTGCCTTTAGGTTGTATACGAGGGACTATTAGTCAGCTGCCAGTTAGTAATAAGTTCACGTGCTACGTGACGACAAACAGGCTCATAAAGAGTGTTGCTACACTCGCCGCCATGGCTACTAGAGGCGCTGAATTACACTCCCACGTTAAAAAAATTGACATAGATACCAAATAAAGTGGCTGGGGGGATAGCTGTCGTAATAGCTCAAGTGGTAGAGCATCGGACGCGTTATTCGAAGGTCGCAGAATCGGATCCTGCCCATGGCAAGTTATCTTTTCACCCACTTTTCTTTCTTCTCATTTAAAATACAATTGGCCTAATACCTTCCCCTATACCTTCCTTGGCATTATTGTCTGCTAGATCTCATTAATCTTGTGTAAAAACACGAAAAACGAGCCCTTAACTATACACTTGTTTCCCTTATTCATTAACGAGGGTCTCGTACTGGCAGACTTGGTGCCTTTAGGTCGTATACGAGGGACTATTAGTCAGCTGCTAGTTAGTAATAAATTCACGCGCTACGTGACGCCAGGCAGGCCCATAAAGAGTGTTCTTACACTCGCCGCCATGGCTACTATTGGCGCTGATTGACACTCCCACGTTTAAAAAAATTGACATAGACAGCAAAGAAGGGGCTGGGGGGATAGCTGTCGTGGTAGCTCAAGTGGTAGAGCATCGAACGAGTTATTCGAAGGTCGCAGGTACGGATCCTGAACACGGTAAGTTATCTTTTCACCCACTTTTCTTTCTTCTCATTTACAATACAATTAGCCTAATAACTTCCCCTATACCTTCCTTGGCACTATTGTGTGTTCGATCTCATTAATATTGTGTAAAAGCACGAAAAACGAGCCCTTTATTATACACTTGTCTCCCTTATTCATTAACGAGGGTCTCGTACTGGCAGACTTACTGCCTTTAGGTTGTATACGGGGAACTATCAGTCAGCTGCAAGTTAGTAACAAGTTCACGTGCTACGTGACGACAAACAGGCTCATAAAGAGTGTTCCTACACTCGTCGCCATGGCTAATAGTGGCACTGAATGACACTCCCACGTTTCAAAAAAAATTACATAGATACCAAATAAAGTGGCTCGGGGGATAGCTGTGGTGGTAGCTCAAGTGGTAGAGCATCGAACGCGCTATTCAAAGGTCGCTGGTTCGGACTCTGCCACGGCAAGTTATCTTTTCACCAACTTTTCTTTCTTCTCATTTAAAACACAATTGGCCTAATAACTTTCCCTATACCTTCCTTGGCATTATTGTCTGTTAGATCTCAATAATATTGTGTAAAAACACGAAAAAGAAGCGCTTAGGTATACACTTGTTTCCGTTATTCATTAACGAGGGTCTCGTAGTGGTAGACTTGGTGCCTTTAGGTTGTATACGAGGGGCTATTAGTCAGCTGCCAGTTAGTAATAAGTTCATGTGCTACGTGACGCCAAAGAGGCTCATAAAGAGTGTTCCTACACTCACTGCCATGGCTACTAGGGGCGCTGAATGACACTCCCACGTTTCAAAAAAAATTACTTAGATACCAAATAAAGTGGCTCGGGGGATAGCTGTGGTGGTAGCTCAAGTGGTAGAGCATCGAACGCGTTATTCAAAGGTCGCTGGTTCGGACTCTGCCACGGCAAGTTGTCTTTTCACCAACTTTTCTTTCTTCTCATTTAAAACACAATTGGCCTAATAACTTTTCCTATACCTTCCTTGGCATTATTGTCTGTTAGATCTCATTAATATTGTGTAAAAACACGAAAAACGAGCCCTTAAGCATACACTTGTTTCCCTTATTCATTAACGAGGGTCTCGTACTGGCAGACTTGGTGCCTTTAGGTTGTATACGAGCGACTATTAGTCAGCTGCCAGTTAGTAATAAAGTGACGTGCTACGTGATGCCAAACAGGCTCATAAGGAGTGTAACTACACTTCTTCATGGCTAGTAGTGGCCCTGAATGACACTCCCACATTTAAAAAATGACATAGATACCACATAAAGTTGCTGGGGGGATAGCTGTCGTGGTAGCTCAAGTGGTAGAGCATCGAACGCGTTTTTGAAGGTCACAGGTTCGGATCCTGCCCACGGCAAGTTATCTTTTCACCCACTTTTCTTTCTTCTCATTTACAATACAATTGGCCTAATACCTTCCCCTATACCTTCTTTGACACTATTGTCTGTTAGATCTCATTAATATAGTGTAAAAGCACGAAAAACGAGCCCTTAAGCATACACTTGTTTCCCTTATTCATTAACGAGAGTCTCGTACTGGCAGACTTGGTGCCTTTAGGTTGTATACGAGGGACTATTAGTCAGCTGCCAGTTAGTAATAAAGTCACGTGCTACGTGACGCCAAACAGGCTCATAAGGAGTGTTCCTACACTTCTTCATGGCTACTAGTGGCGCTAAATGACACTCCCACGTTTCCAAAAATGACATAGATGCCAAATAAAGTGGCTGGGGGATAGCTGTCGTGGTAGCTCAAGTGGTAGAGCATCGAACGCGTTATTCGAAGGTCGCAGCTTCAGATCCTGCCCACGGCAAGTTATCTTTTCACCCACATTTCTTTCTTCTCATTTACATTACAATTGGCCTAACCCTTCCCTTATACCTTCCGTGGCATTATTGTCTGTTAGATCTCATTACTATTGTGTAAACCGCGAAAAACGAGCCCTTAATTATACACTTGTCTCCCTTATTCATTAACGAGGGTCTCGTACTGCCAGACTTACTGCCTTTAGGTGGTATTCGAGGAACTATCAGTCAGCTGCCAGTTAGTAATAAGTTCACGTGCTACGTGACGCCAAACAGGCTCATAAGGAGTGTGCCTACACTTCTTCATGGCTAGTAGTGGCGCTGAATGACACTCCCACATTTAAAAAATAACATTGCTACCACATAAAGTTGCTGGGGGGATAGCTATCGTGGTAGCTCAAGTGGTAGAGCATCGAAGCGTTTTCGAAGGTCACAGGTTCGGATCCTGCCCACGGCAAGTTATCTTTTCACCCACTTTTCTTTCTTCTCATTTACATTACAATTGGCCTAATACCTTCCCTTATAACTTCCTTGGCATTATTGTCTGTTAGATCTCATTATTATTGTGCTAAACTGCGAAAAACGAGCCCTTAATTATACACTTGTCTCCCTTATTCATTAACGAAGGTCTCGTACTTGAAGACTTTCTGCCTTTAGGTTGTATACGGGGAACTATGAGTCAGCTGCCAGTTAGTAATAAGTTCACGTGCTACGTGACGACAAACAGGCTCATAAAGAGTGTTCCTACACTCGTTGCCATGGCTACTAGTGGCACTGAATGACACTCCCACATTTCAAAAAAATTTACATAGATACCAAATAAAGTGGCTCGGGGCATAGCTGTGGTGGTAGCTCAAGTGGTAGAGCATCGAACGCGTTATTCGAAGGTCGCAGGTTCGGACCCTGCTACGGCAAGTTATCTTTTCACCAACTTTTCTTTCTTCTCATTTAAAATACAATTGGCCTTATAACTTCCCCTATACCTTTTTTGGCATTATTGTCTGTTAGATCTCATTAATATTGTGTAAAAACACGAAAAACGAGCCCTTAATTATACACTTGTCTCCCTTATTCATTAACGAGGGTCTCGTACGGGCAGACTTGGTGCCTTTAGGTTGTATACGAGGGACTATTAGTCAGCTGCCAGTTAGTAATAAAGTCACGTGCTACGTGACGCCAAAAAGGCTCATAAGGAGTGTTCCTACACTTCTTCATGGCTACTAGTGGCGCTGAATGACACTCCAACGTTTAAAAAATGACATAGATACCAAATAATGTCTCTGGGGGGATAGCTGTAGTGGTAGCTCAAGTGGTAGAGCATGGAAGACGTTATTCGAAGGTCGCAGGTACGGATCCTACCCACGGCAACTTATCTTTTAACCCACTTTTCTTTCTTCTTATTTACATTACAATTGGCCTAATACCTACCCCTATACCTTCCTTGGCATTATTGTCGGTTAGATCTCATTAATATTGTGTAAAAACACGAAAAACGAGCCCTTAAGTATACACTTGTTTCCCTTATTCATTAACGTGGGTCTCGTACTGGAAGACTTGGTACCTTTAGGTTGTATACGAGGAACTATTAGTCAGCTGCCAGTTAGTAATAAGTCCACGTGCTACGTGACGCCAAACAGGCTCACAAAGAGTGTTCCTACACTCGCCACCATGGCTACCAGGGACGCTGAATGACACTCCCACGTTAAAAAAAATTGACATAGATACCAAATAAAGTGGCAGGGGGGATAGCTGTCGTGGTAGCTCAAGTGGTAGAGCATTGAACGCGTTATTCGAAGGTCGCAGGTTCGGATCCTGCCCACGGCAAGTTACCTTTTCGCCCACATTTATTTCTTCTCATTTACATTAAAATTGGCCTAATACCTTCATACCTTCCTTGGCATTATTGTCTGTTAGATCTGAATAATATTGTGTAAAAACATGAAAAACGAGCTCTTAAGTATACACTTGTTTCCCTTATTCATTAACGAGGGTCTCGTACTGGCAGACTTGGTGCCTTCAGATTGTACACGAGGGACTATTAGTCAGCTGCCAGTTGTTAATAAGTTCACGTGCTACGTGACGCCAAACAGGCTCATATAGAGTGTTCCTACACTCGCTGCGATGGCTACTAGTGGTGCTGAATGACACTCCCACGTTTGAAAAAATAAAGTGGCTGGGGGAATAGCTGTCATGGTAGCTCAAGTGGTAGAGCATCGAACACGTTATTAAAAGGTCGCAGGTTCGGATCCTGCCCATGGCAAGTTATCTTTTCACCCACTTTTCTTTCTTCTCAATTACAATACAATTGGCCTAATACCTACCCCTATACCTTCCTTGGCATAATTGTCTGTTAGATATCGATAATATTGTGTAAAAACACGAAAAACGAGCGCTTAGGTATACACTTGTTTCTGTTATTCATTAACGAGGGTCTCGTAGTGGCAGACTTGGAGCCTTCAGGTTGTATACGAGGGACTATTAGTCAGCTGCCAGTTAGTAATAAGTTCACGTGCTACGTGACGACAAACAGGCTCATAAAGAGTGTTCCTACACTCGCTGCCATGGCTACCAGGGACGCTGAATGACACTCCCACGTTAAAAAAATGACACAGATACCAAATAAAGTGGCTGGGGGGATAGCTGTCGTGGAAGCTCAAGTGGTAGAGCATCAAACGCGTTATTCGAAGGTCGCAGAATCGGATCCTGCCCATGGCAAGTTATCTTTTCACCCACTTTTCTTTCTTCTCAATTAAAATACAATTGGCCTAATACCTTCCCCTATACCTTCCTTGGCATTATTGTCTGTTAGATCTCAATAATATAATTGTAAAAATACGAAAAACGAGCCCTTAGGTATACACTTGTTTTCCTTATTCATTAAGTGGGTCTCGTAGTGGCAGACTTGGTGCTTTACGTTCTATACGAGGGACTATTAGTCAGCTGCCAATTAGTAATAAGTTCACGTGCTACGTGACGCCAAACAGGCTCACAAAGAGTGTTCCCACACTCGCCGCCATGGCTACCAGGGACGCTGAATGACACTCCCACGTTTAAAAAAATGACATAGATACAAAATAAAGCGGCTTGGGGGATAGCTGTCGTGGTAGCTCGAGTGGTAGAGCATCGAACGCGTTATTCAAAGGTCGAAGGTTCGGATCCTGTCAACGGCAATATATCATTTCACCCACTTTTCTTTCTTCTCATTTACACTACAATTGGCCTAATCCCTTGCCTTATACCTTTCTTGGCATTATTGTCTGTTAGATCTCAATAATATTGTGTAAAGACACGAAAAACGAGCCCTTAGGTATACACTTGTTTCCCTTATTCATTAACGAGGGTGTCGTACTGGCAGACTTGGTGCCTTTAGATTGTACACGAGGGACTATTAGTCAGCTGCCAGTTATTAATAAGTTCACGTGCTACGTGACGCCAAACAGGCTCATAAAGAGTGTTCCTACACTCGCCGCGATGGCTACTAGTGGCGCTGAATGACACTCCCACGTTAAAAAAAAATAAAGTGGCTGGGGGAAGTGGTAGCTCAAGTGGTAGAGCATCGAACGCGTTATTCGAAGGTCGCAGAATCGTATCCTGCCCATGGCAAGTTATCTTTTTACCCACTTTTCTTTCTTCTCATTTAAAATACAATTGGCCTAATACCTTCCCCTATACCTTCCTTGGCATTATTGTCTGCTAGATCTCATTAATCTTGTGTAAAAACACGAAAAACGAGCCCTTAACTATACACTTGTTTCCCTTATTCATTAACGAGGGTCTCGTACTGGCAGACTTGGTGCCTTTAGGTCGTATACGAGGGACTATTAGTCAGCTGCTAGTTAGTAATAAGCTCACGCGCTACGTGACGCCAAGCAGGCCCATAAAGAGTGTTCTTACACTCGCCGCCATGGCTACTATTGGCGCTGATTGACACTCCCACGTTTAAAAAAAATTGACATAGACAGCAAAGAAGGGGCTGGGGGGATAGCTGTCGTGGTAGCTCAAGTGGTAGAGCATCGAACGAGTTATTCGAAGGTCACAGGTACGGATCCTGAACACGGTAAGTTATCTTTTCACCCACTTTTCTTTCTTCTCATTTACAATACAATTGGCCTAATACATTCCCCTATACCTTCCTTGGCACTATTGTCTGTTCGATCTCATTAATATTGTGTAAAAGCACGAAAAACGAGCCCTTAATTATACACTTGTCTCCCTTATTCATTAACGAGGGTCTCGTACTGGCAGACTTACTGCCTTTAGGTTGTATACGGGGAACTATCAGTCAGCTGCAAGTTAGTAACAAGTTCACGTGCTACGTGACGACAAACAGGCTCATAAAGAGTGTTCCTACACTCGTCGCCATGGCTACTAGTGGCACTGAATGACACTCCCACGTTTCAAAAAAATTACATAGATACCATATAAAGTGGCTCGGGGGATAGCTGTGGTGGTAGCTCAAGTGGTAGAGCATCGAACGCGTTATTCGAAGGTCGCAGGTTCGGACCCTGCCAAGGCAAGTTATCTTTTCACCCACTTTTCTTTCTTCTCATTTACATTACAATTGGCCTAACCCTTCCTTTATACCTTCCTTGGCATTATTGTCTGTTAGATCTCATTAATATTGTGCTAAACCGCGAAAAACGAGCCCTTATTATACACTTGTCTCCCTTATTCATTAACGAGGGTCTCGTACTGGCAGACTTACTGCCTTTAGGTTGTATACGAGGAACTATCACTCAGCTTCCAGTTAGTAATAAGTTCACGTGCTACGTGACGACAAACAGGCTCATAAAGAGTGTTCCTACACTCGTCGCCATGGCTACTAGTGGCACTGAATGACACTCCCACGTTTCAAAAAAATTTACATAGATACCAAATAAAGTGGCTCGGGGGATAGCTGTGGTGGTAGCTCAAGTGGTAGAGCATCGAACGCGTTATTCAAAGGTCGCTGGTTCGGACTCTGCCACGGCAAGTTATCTTTTCACCAACTTTTCTTTCTTCTCATTTAAAATACAATTGGCCTTATAACTTCCCCTATACCTTTTTTTGGCATTATTGTCTGTTAGATCTCATTAATATTGTGTAAAAACACGAAAAACGAGCCATTAATTATACACTTGTCTCCCTTATTCATTAACGAGGGTCTCGTACGGGCAGACTTGGTGCCTTTAGGTTGTATACGAGGGACTATTAGTCAGCTGCCAGTTAGTAATAAAGTCACGTGCTACGTGACGCCAAAAAGGCTCATAAGGAGTGTTCCTACACTTCTTCATGGCTACTAGTGGAGCTGAATGACACTCCAACGTTTAAAAAATGACATAGATACCAAATAATGTCTCTGGGGGGGATAGCTGTAGTGGTAGCTCAAGTGGTAGAGCATGGAAGACGTTATTCGAAGGTCGCAGGTACGGATCCTACCCACGGCAACTTATCTTTTAACCCACTTTTCTTTCTTCTTATTTACATTACAATTGGCCTAATACCTACCCCTATACCTTCCTTGGCATTATTGTCGGTTAGATCTCATTAATATTGTGTAAAAACACGAAAAACGAGCCCTTAAGTATACACTTGTTTCCCTTATTCATTAACGTGGGTCTCGTACTGGAAGACTTGGTACCTTTAGGTTGTATACGAGGAACTATTAGTCAGCTGCCAGTTAGTAATAAGTCCACGTGCTACGTGACGCCAAACAGGCTCACAAAGAGTGTTCCTACACTCGCCACCATGGCTACCAGGGACGCTGAATGACACTCCCACGTTAAAAAAAATTGACATAGATACCAAATAAAGTGGCAGGGGGGATAGCTGTCGTGGTAGCTCAAGTGGTAGAGCATTGAACGCGTTATTCGAAGGTCGCAGGTTCGGATCCTGCCCACGGCAAGTTACCTTTTCGCCCACATTTATTTCTTCTCATTTACATTAAAATTGGCCTAATACCTTCATACCTTCCTTGGCATTATTGTCTGTTAGATCTGAATAATATTGTGTAAAAACATGAAAAACGAGCTCTTAAGTATACACTTGTTTCCCTTATTCATTAATGAGGGTCTCGTACTGGCAGACTTGGTGCCTTCAGATTGTACACGAGGGACTATTAGTCAGCTGCCAGTTGTTAATAAGTTCACGTGCTACGTGACGCCAAACAGGCTCATATATAGTGTTCCTACACTCGCTGCGATGGCTACTAGTGGTGCTGAATGACACTCCCACGTTTGAAAAAAAAAGTGGCTGGGGGAATAGCTGTCATGGTAGCTCAAGTGGTAGAGCATCGAACACGTTATTAAAAGGTCGCAGGTTCGGATCCTGCCCATGGCAAGTTATCTTTTCACCCACTTTTCTTTCTTCTCAATTACAATACAATTGGCCTAATACCTACCCCTATACCTTCCTTGGCATAATTGTCTGATAGATATCGATAATATTGTGTAAAAACACGAAAAACGAGCGCTTAGGTATACACTTGTTTCTGTTATTCATTAACGAGGGTCTCGTAGTGGCAGACTTGGAGCCTTTAGGTTGTATACGAGGGACTATTAGTCAGCTGCCAGTTAGTAATAAGTTCACGTGCTACGTGACGACAAACAGGCTCATAAAGAGTGTTCCTACACTCGCTGCCATGGCTACTAGGGGCGCTGAATTACACTCCCACGTTAAAAAAATGACACAGATACCAAATAAAATGGCTGGGGGGATAGCTGTCGTGGAAGCTCAAGTGGTAGAGCATCAAACGCGTTATTCGAAGGTCGCAGAATCGGATCCTGCCCATGGCAAGTTATCTTTTCACCCACTTTTCTTTCTTCTCAATTAAAATACAATTGGCCTAATACCTTCCCCTATACCTTCCTTGGCATTATTGTCTGTTAGATCTCAATAATATAATTGTAAAAATACGAAAAACGAGCCCTTAGGTATACACTTGTTTCCCTCATTCATTAACGAGGGTCTCGTACTGGCAGACTTGGTGCCTTTAGGTTGTATACGAGGAACTATTAGTCAGCTGCCAGTTAGTAATAAGTTCACGTGCTACGTGACGCCTAACAGGCTCGTAAAGAGTGTTCCTACACTCGCCGCCATCGCTACTAGGGCGCTGATTGACACTCCCACGTTTAAAAAAATAAAGTGGCTGGCGGAATAGCTGTAGTGGTAGCTCAAGTGGTAGAGCATCGAACGCGTTATTCGGAGGTCGCAGGTTCGGATCCTGCCCACGGCAAGTTATCTTTTCACCCACTTTTATTCTTTTCATTTACAATACAATTGGCCTAATATCTTCCCCTGTACCTTCCTTGGCATTATTGTCTGTTAGATCTCATTAATATTGTTTAAAAACACGAAAAGCGAGCCCTTAGGTATACACTTGTTTTCCTTATTCATTAACGTGGGTCTCGTAGTGGCAGACTTGGTGCTTTACGTTCTATACGAGGGACTATTAGTCAGCTGCCAATTAGTAATAAGTTCACGTGCTACGTGACGCCAAACAGGCTCACAAAGAGTGTTCCCACACTCGCCGCCATGGCTACCAGGGACGCTGAATGACACTCCCACGTTTAAAAAAATGACATAGATACAAAATAAAGCGGCTTGGGGGATAGCTGTCGTGGTAGCTCGAGTGGTAGAGCATCGAACGCGTTATTCAAAGGTCGCAGGTTCGGATCCTGTCAACGGCAATATATCATTTCACCCACTTTTCTTTATTCTCATTTACACTACAATTGGCCTAATCCCTTGCCTTATACCTTTCTTGGCATTATTGTCTGTTAGATCTCAATAATATTGTGTAAAGACACGAAAAACGAGCCCTTAGGTATACACTTGTTTCCCTTATTCATTAACGAGGGTGTCGTACAGGCAGACTTGGTGCCTTTAGATTGTACACGAGGGACTATTAGTCAGCTGCCAGTTATTAATAAGTTCACGTGCTACGTGACGCCAAACAGGCTCATAAAGAGTGTTCCTACACTCGCCGCGATGGCTACTAGTGGCGCTGAATGACACTCCCACGTTAAAAAAAAATAAAGTGGCTGGGGGAATAGCTGTAGTGGTAGCTCAAGTGGTAGAGCATCGAACGCGTTATTCGAAGGTCGCAGAATCGGATCCTGCCCATGGCAAGTTATCTTTTTACCCACTTTTCTTTCTTCTCATTTAAAATACAAATGGCCTAATACCTTCCCCTATACCTTCCTTGGCATTATTGTCTGCTAGATCTCATTAATCTTGTGTAAAAACACGAAAAACGAGCCCTTAACTATACACTTGTTTCCCTTATTCATTAACGAGGGTCTCGTACTGGCAGACTTGGTGCCTTTAGGTCGTATACGAGGGACTATTAGTCAGCTGCTAGTTAGTAATAAGCTCACGCGCTACGTGACGCCAAGCAGGCCCATAAAGAGTGTTCTTACACTCGCCGCCATGGCTACTATTGGCGCTGATTGAGACTCCCACGTTTAAAAAAAATTGACATAGACAGCAAAGAAGGGGCTGGGGGGATAGCTGTCGTGGTAGCTCAAGTGGTAGAGCATCGAACGAGTTATTCGAAGGTCACAGGTACGGATCCTGAACACGGTAAGTTATCTTTTCACCCACTTTTCTTTCTTCTCATTTACAATACAATTGGCCTAATACCTTCCCCTATACCTTCCTTGGCACTATTGTCTGTTCGATCTCATTAATATTGTGTAAAAGCACGAAAAACGAGCCCTTAACTATACACTTGTCTCCCTTATTCATTAACGAGGGTCTCGTACTGGCAGACTTACTGCCTTTAGGTTGTATACGGGGAACTATCAGTCAGCTGCAAGTTAGTAACAAGTTCACGTGCTACGTGACGACAAACAGGCTCATAAAGAGTGTTCCTACACTCGTCGCCATGGCTACTAGTGGCACTGAATGACACTCCCACGTTTCAAAAAAATTACATAGATACCATATAAAGTGGCTCGGGGGATAGCTGTGGTGGTAGCTCAAGTGGTAGAGCATCGAACGCGTTATTCGAAGGTCGCAGGTTCGGACCCTGCCAAGGCAAGTTATCTTTTCACCCACTTTTCTTTCTTCTCATTTACATTACAATTGGCCTAACCCTTCCTTTATACCTTCCTTGGCATTATTGTCTGTTAGATCTCATTAATATTGTGCTAAACCGCGAAAAACGAGCCCTTATTATACACTTGTCTCCCTTATTCATTAACGAGGGTCTCGTACTGGCAGACTTACTGCCTTTAGGTTGTATACGAGGAACTATCACTCAGCTTCCAGTTAGTAATAAGTTCACGTGCTACGTGACGACAAACAGGCTCATAAAGAGTGTTCCTACACTCGCCGCCATGGCTACTAGTGGCACTGAATGACACTCCCACGTTTCAACAAAATTTACATAGATACCAAATAAAGTGGCTCGGGGGATAGCTGTGGTGGTAGCTCAAGTGGTAGAGCATCGAACGCGTTATTCAAAGGTCGGTGGTTCGGACTCTGCCACGGCAAGTTATCTTTTCACCAACTTCTCTTTCTTCTCATT
The DNA here is from genome assembly GCF_043290135.1 of Rhipicephalus microplus. Taxonomy (NCBI): domain Eukaryota; kingdom Metazoa; phylum Arthropoda; class Arachnida; order Ixodida; family Ixodidae; genus Rhipicephalus; species Rhipicephalus microplus. Next base: position 13,470,794 of record NW_027464589.1, read on the forward strand.
TAAAACACAATTGGCCTAATAACTTTCCCTATACCTTCCTTGGCATTATTGTCTGTTAGATCTCAATAATATTGTGTAAAAACACGAAAAAGAAGCGCCTAGGTATACACTTGTTTCCGTTATTCATTAACGAGGGTCTCGTAGTGGCAGACTTGGTGCCTTTAGGTTGTATACGAGGGACTATTAGTCAGCTGCCAGTTAGTAATAAGTTCATGTGCTACGTGACGCCAAAAAGGCTCATAAGGAGTGTTCCTACACTTCTTCATGGCTACTAGTGGCGCTGAATGACACTCCCACGTTTAAAAAATGACATACTAATAAAGTTGCTGGGGGGATTGCTGTCATCGTAGCTCAAGTGGTAGAGCATCGAACGCGTTATTCGAAGGTCACAGGTTCGGATCCTGCCCACGGCAAGTTGTCTTTTCACACACTTCTCTTTCTTCTCATTTACATTACAATTGGCCTAATCCCTTCTCTTATACCTTCCTTGGCATTATAGTCTGTTAGATCTCAATAATATTGTGTAAAACACAAAAAAGCCCTTAAGTATACACTTGTTTCCCTTATTCATTAACGAGGGTCTCGTACTGGCAGACTTGGTGCCTTTAGGTTGTTTACAAGGGACTATTAGCCAGCTGCCAGTTAGTAATAAGTTGACGTGCTACGTGATGCCAAACAGGCTCCTAAAGAGTGTTCCTACACTCGCCGCCATGGCTACTAGTGGCGCTGAATGACACTCCAACGTTTAAAAAATGATATAGATACCAAATAAAATGGCTGGGGGGAATAGCTGTAGTGGTAGCTCAAGTGATAGAGCATGGAAGACGTTTTTTGAAGGTCGCAGGTACGGATCCTGCCCACGGCAAGTTATCTTTTAACCCACTTTTCTTTCTTCCTATTTACATTACAATTGGCATAACCCTTCCCTTACACCTTCCTTGGCAATATTGTCTGTTAGATCTCATTAATATTGTGCTAAACTGTGAAAAACGAGCCCTTAATTATACACTTGTCTCCATTATTCATTAACGAGGGTCTCGTACTGGCAGACTTGGTGCCTTTAGGTCGTATACGAGGGACTATTAGTCAGCTGCTAGTTAGTAATAAGTTCACGCGCTACGTGACGCCAAGCAGGCCCATAAAGAGTGTTCTTACACTCGCCGCCATGGCTACTATTGGTGCTGATTGACACTCCCACGTTTAAAAAAAATTGACATAGACAGCAAAGAAGGGGCTGGGGGAATAGCTGTCGTGGTAGCTCAAGTGGTAGAGCATCGAACGAGTTATTCGAAGGTCGCAGGTACGGATCCTGAACACGGTAAGTTATCTTTTCACCCACTTTTATTTCTTCTCATTTACAATACAATTGGCCTAATACCTTCCCCTATACCTTCCTTGGCACTATTGTCTGTTCGATCTCATTAATATTGCGTAAAAGCACGAAAAACGAGCCCTTAATTATACACTTGTCTCCCTTATTCATTAACGAGGGTCTCGTACTGGCAGACTTACTGCCTTTAGGTTGTATACGGGGAACTATCAGTCAGCTGCAAGTTAGTAACAAGTTCACGTGCTACGTGACGACAAACAGGCTCATAAAGAGTGTTCCTACACTCGTCGCCATGGCTACTAGTGGCACTGAATGACACTCCCACGTTTCAAAAAAATTACATAGATACCATATAAAGTGGCTCGGGGGATAGCTGTGGTGGTAGCTCAAGTGGTAGAGCATCGAACGCGTTATTCGAAGGTCGCAGGTAAGGACCCTGCCACGGCAAGTTATCTTTTCACCCACTTTTCTTTCTTCTCATTTACATTACAATTGGCCTAACCCTTCCCTTATACCTTCCTTGGCATTATTGTCTGTTAGATCTCATTAATATTGTGCTAAACCGCGAAAAACGAGCCCTTATTATACACTTGTCTCCCTTATTCATTAACGAGGGTCTCGTACTGGCAGACTTACTGCCTTTAGGTTGTATACGAGGAACTATCAGTCAGCTGCCAGTTAGTAATAAAGTCACGTGCTACGTGACGCCAAAAAGGCTCATAAGGAGTGTTCCTACACTTCTTCATGGCTACTAGTGGCGCTGAATGACACTCCAACGTTTAAAAAATGACATAGATACCAAATAATGTCTCTGGGGGGATAGCTGTAGTGGTAGCTCAAGTGGTAGAGCATGGAAGACGTTATTCGAAGGTCGCAGGTACGGATCCTACCCACGGCAACTTATCTTTTAACCCACTTTTCTTTCTTCTTATTTACATTACAATTGGCCTAATACCTACCCCTATACCTTCCTTGGCATTATTGTCGGTTAGATCTCATTAATATTGTGTAAAAACACGAAAAACGAGCCCTTAAGTATACACTTGTTTCCCTTATTCATTAACGTGGGTCTCGTACTGGAAGACTTGGTACCTTTAGGTTGTATACGAGGAACTATTAGTCAGCTGCCAGTTAGTAATAAGTCCACGTGCTACGTGACGCCAAACAGGCTCACAAAGAGTGTTCCTACACTCGCCACCATGGCTACCAGGGACGCTGAATGACACTCCCACGTTAAAAAAAATTGACATAGATACCAAATAAAGTGGCAGGGGGGATAGCTGTCGTGGTAGCTCAAGTGGTAGAGCATTGAACGCGTTATTCGAAGGTCGCAGGTTCGGATCCTGCCCACGGCAAGTTACCTTTTCGCCCACATTTATTTCTTCTCATTTACATTAAAATTGGCCTAATACCTTCATACCTTCCTTGGCATTATTGTCTGTTAGATCTGAATAATATTGTGTAAAAACATGAAAAACGAGCTCTTAAGTATACACTTGTTTCCCTTATTCATTAACGAGGGTCTCGTACTGGCAGACTTGGTGCCTTCAGATTGTACACGAGGGACTATTAGTCAGCTGCCAGTTGTTAATAAGTTCACGTGCTACGTGACGCCAAACAGGCTCATATAGAGTGTTCCTACACTCGCTGCGATGGCTACTAGTGGTGCTGAATGACACTCCCACGTTTGAAAAAATAAAGTGGCTGGGGGAATAGCTGTCATGGTAGCTCAAGTGGTAGAGCATCGAACACGTTATTAAAAGGTCGCAGGTTCGGATCCTGCCCATGGCAAGTTATCTTTTCACCCACTTTTCTTTCTTCTCAATTACAATACAATTGGCCTAATACCTACCCCTATACCTTCCTTGGCATAATTGTCTGTTAGATATCGATAATATTGTGTAAAAACACGAAAAACGAGCGCTTAGGTATACACTTGTTTCTGTTATTCATTAACGAGGGTCTCGTAGTGGCAGACTTGGAGCCTTCAGGTTGTATACGAGGGACTATTAGTCAGCTGCCAGTTAGTAATAAGTTCACGTGCTACGTGACGACAAACAGGCTCATAAAGAGTGTTCCTACACTCGCTGCCATGGCTACCAGGGACGCTGAATGACACTCCCACGTTAAAAAAATGACACAGATACCAAATAAAGTGGCTGGGGGGATAGCTGTCGTGGAAGCTCAAGTGGTAGAGCATCAAACGCGTTATTCGAAGGTCGCAGAATCGGATCCTGCCCATGGCAAGTTATCTTTTCACCCACTTTTCTTTCTTCTCAATTAAAATACAATTGGCCTAATACCTTCCCCTATACCTTCCTTGGCATTATTGTCTGTTAGATCTCAATAATATAATTGTAAAAATACGAAAAACGAGCCCTTAGGTATACACTTGTTTTCCTTATTCATTAAGTGGGTCTCGTAGTGGCAGACTTGGTGCTTTACGTTCTATACGAGGGACTATTAGTCAGCTGCCAATTAGTAATAAGTTCACGTGCTACGTGACGCCAAACAGGCTCACAAAGAGTGTTCCCACACTCGCCGCCATGGCTACCAGGGACGCTGAATGACACTCCCACGTTTAAAAAAATGACATAGATACAAAATAAAGCGGCTTGGGGGATAGCTGTCGTGGTAGCTCGAGTGGTAGAGCATCGAACGCGTTATTCAAAGGTCGAAGGTTCGGATCCTGTCAACGGCAATATATCATTTCACCCACTTTTCTTTCTTCTCATTTACACTACAATTGGCCTAATCCCTTGCCTTATACCTTTCTTGGCATTATTGTCTGTTAGATCTCAATAATATTGTGTAAAGACACGAAAAACGAGCCCTTAGGTATACACTTGTTTCCCTTATTCATTAACGAGGGTGTCGTACTGGCAGACTTGGTGCCTTTAGATTGTACACGAGGGACTATTAGTCAGCTGCCAGTTATTAATAAGTTCACGTGCTACGTGACGCCAAACAGGCTCATAAAGAGTGTTCCTACACTCGCCGCGATGGCTACTAGTGGCGCTGAATGACACTCCCACGTTAAAAAAAAATAAAGTGGCTGGGGGAAGTGGTAGCTCAAGTGGTAGAGCATCGAACGCGTTATTCGAAGGTCGCAGAATCGTATCCTGCCCATGGCAAGTTATCTTTTTACCCACTTTTCTTTCTTCTCATTTAAAATACAATTGGCCTAATACCTTCCCCTATACCTTCCTTGGCATTATTGTCTGCTAGATCTCATTAATCTTGTGTAAAAACACGAAAAACGAGCCCTTAACTATACACTTGTTTCCCTTATTCATTAACGAGGGTCTCGTACTGGCAGACTTGGTGCCTTTAGGTCGTATACGAGGGACTATTAGTCAGCTGCTAGTTAGTAATAAGCTCACGCGCTACGTGACGCCAAGCAGGCCCATAAAGAGTGTTCTTACACTCGCCGCCATGGCTACTATTGGCGCTGATTGACACTCCCACGTTTAAAAAAAATTGACATAGACAGCAAAGAAGGGGCTGGGGGGATAGCTGTCGTGGTAGCTCAAGTGGTAGAGCATCGAACGAGTTATTCGAAGGTCACAGGTACGGATCCTGAACACGGTAAGTTATCTTTTCACCCACTTTTCTTTCTTCTCATTTACAATACAATTGGCCTAATACATTCCCCTATACCTTCCTTGGCACTATTGTCTGTTCGATCTCATTAATATTGTGTAAAAGCACGAAAAACGAGCCCTTAATTATACACTTGTCTCCCTTATTCATTAACGAGGGTCTCGTACTGGCAGACTTACTGCCTTTAGGTTGTATACGGGGAACTATCAGTCAGCTGCAAGTTAGTAACAAGTTCACGTGCTACGTGACGACAAACAGGCTCATAAAGAGTGTTCCTACACTCGTCGCCATGGCTACTAGTGGCACTGAATGACACTCCCACGTTTCAAAAAAATTACATAGATACCATATAAAGTGGCTCGGGGGATAGCTGTGGTGGTAGCTCAAGTGGTAGAGCATCGAACGCGTTATTCGAAGGTCGCAGGTTCGGACCCTGCCAAGGCAAGTTATCTTTTCACCCACTTTTCTTTCTTCTCATTTACATTACAATTGGCCTAACCCTTCCTTTATACCTTCCTTGGCATTATTGTCTGTTAGATCTCATTAATATTGTGCTAAACCGCGAAAAACGAGCCCTTATTATACACTTGTCTCCCTTATTCATTAACGAGGGTCTCGTACTGGCAGACGTACTGCCTTTAGGTTGTATACGAGGAACTATCACTCAGCTTCCAGTTAGTAATAAGTTCACGTGCTACGTGACGACAAACAGGCTCATAAAGAGTGTTCCTACACTCGTCGCCATGGCTACTAGTGGCACTGAATGACACTCCCACGTTTCAAAAAAATTTACATAGATACCAAATAAAGTGGCTCGGGGGATAGCTGTGGTGGTAGCTCAAGTGGTAGAGCATCGAACGCGTTATTCAAAGGTCGCTGGTTCGGACTCTGCCACGGCAAGTTATCTTTTCACCAACTTTTCTTTCTTCTCATTTAAAATACAATTGGCCTTATAACTTCCCCTATACCTTTTTTTGGCATTATTGTCTGTTAGATCTCATTAATATTGTGTAAAAACACGAAAAACGAGCCATTAATTATACACTTGTCTCCCTTATTCATTAACGAGGGTCTCGTACGGGCAGACTTGGTGCCTTTAGGTTGTATACGAGGGACTATTAGTCAGCTGCCAGTTAGTAATAAAGTCACGTGCTACGTGACGCCAAAAAGGCTCATAAGGAGTGTTCCTACACTTCTTCATGGCTACTAGTGGAGCTGAATGACACTCCAACGTTTAAAAAATGACATAGATACCAAATAATGTCTCTGGGGGGGATAGCTGTAGTGGTAGCTCAAGTGGTAGAGCATGGAAGACGTTATTCGAAGGTCGCAGGTACGGATCCTACCCACGGCAACTTATCTTTTAACCCACTTTTCTTTCTTCTTATTTACATTACAATTGGCCTAATACCTACCCCTATACCTTCCTTGGCATTATTGTCGGTTAGATCTCATTAATATTGTGTAAAAACACGAAAAACGAGCCCTTAAGTATACACTTGTTTCCCTTATTCATTAACGTGGGTCTCGTACTGGAAGACTTGGTACCTTTAGGTTGTATACGAGGAACTATTAGTCAGCTGCCAGTTAGTAATAAGTCCACGTGCTACGTGACGCCAAACAGGCTCACAAAGAGTGTTCCTACACTCGCCACCATGGCTACCAGGGACGCTGAATGACACTCCCACGTTAAAAAAAATTGACATAGATACCAAATAAAGTGGCAGGGGGGATAGCTGTCGTGGTAGCTCAAGTGGTAGAGCATTGAACGCGTTATTCGAAGGTCGCAGGTTCGGATCCTGCCCACGGCAAGTTACCTTTTCGCCCACATTTATTTCTTCTCATTTACATTAAAATTGGCCTAATACCTTCATACCTTCCTTGGCATTATTGTCTGTTAGATCTGAATAATATTGTGTAAAAACATGAAAAACGAGCTCTTAAGTATACACTTGTTTCCCTTATTCATTAATGAGGGTCTCGTACTGGCAGACTTGGTGCCTTCAGATTGTACACGAGGGACTATTAGTCAGCTGCCAGTTGTTAATAAGTTCACGTGCTACGTGACGCCAAACAGGCTCATATATAGTGTTCCTACACTCGCTGCGATGGCTACTAGTGGTGCTGAATGACACTCCCACGTTTGAAAAAAAAGTGGCTGGGGGAATAGCTGTCATGGTAGCTCAAGTGGTAGAGCATCGAACACGTTATTAAAAGGTCGCAGGTTCGGATCCTGCCCATGGCAAGTTATCTTTTCACCCACTTTTCTTTCTTCTCAATTACAATACAATTGGCCTAATACCTACCCCTATACCTTCCTTGGCATAATTGTCTGATAGATATCGATAATATTGTGTAAAAACACGAAAAACGAGCGCTTAGGTATACACTTGTTTCTGTTATTCATTAACGAGGGTCTCGTAGTGGCAGACTTGGAGCCTTTAAGTTGTATACGAGGGACTATTAGTCAGCTGCCAGTTAGTAATAAGTTCACGTGCTACGTGACGACAAACAGGCTCATAAAGAGTGTTCCTACACTCGCTGCCATGGCTACTAGGGGCGCTGAATTACACTCCCACGTTAAAAAAATGACACAGATACCAAATAAAATGGCTGGGGGGATAGCTGTCGTGGAAGCTCAAGTGGTAGAGCATCAAACGCGTTATTCGAAGGTCGCAGAATCGGATCCTGCCCATGGCAAGTTATCTTTTCACCCACTTTTCTTTCTTCTCAATTAAAATACAATTGGCCTAATACCTTCCCCTATACCTTCCTTGGCATTATTGTCTGTTAGATCTCAATAATATAATTGTAAAAATACGAAAAACGAGCCCTTAGGTATACACTTGTTTCCCTCATTCATTAACGAGGGTCTCGTACTGGCAGACTTGGTGCCTTTAGGTTGTATACGAGGAACTATTAGTCAGCTGCCAGTTAGTAATAAGTTCACGTGCTACGTGACGCCTAACAGGCTCGTAAAGAGTGTTCCTACACTCGCCGCCATCGCTACTAGGGCGCTGATTGACACTCCCACGTTTAAAAAAATAAAGTGGCTGGCGGAATAGCTGTAGTGGTAGCTCAAGTGGTAGAGCATCGAACGCGTTATTCGGAGGTCGCAGGTTCGGATCCTGCCCACGGCAAGTTATCTTTTCACCCACTTTTATTCTTTTCATTTACAATACAATTGGCCTAATATCTTCCCCTGTACCTTCCTTGGCATTATTGTCTGTTAGATCTCATTAATATTGTTTAAAAACACGAAAAGCGAGCCCTTAGGTATACACTTGTTTTCCTTATTCATTAACGTGGGTCTCGTAGTGGCAGACTTGGTGCTTTACGTTCTATACGAGGGACTATTAGTCAGCTGCCAATTAGTAATAAGTTCACGTGCTACGTGACGCCAAACAGGCTCACAAAGAGTGTTCCCACACTCGCCGCCATGGCTACCAGGGACGCTGAATGACACTCCCACGTTTAAAAAAATGACATAGATACAAAATAAAGCGGCTTGGGGGATAGCTGTCGTGGTAGCTCGAGTGGTAGAGCATCGAACGCGTTATTCAAAGGTCGCAGGTTCGGATCCTGTCAACGGCAATATATCATTTCACCCACTTTTCTTTATTCTCATTTACACTACAATTGGCCTAATCCCTTGCCTTATACCTTTCTTGGCATTATTGTCTGTTAGATCTCAATAATATTGTGTAAAGACACGAAAAACGAGCCCTTAGGTATACACTTGTTTCCCTTATTCATTAACGAGGGTGTCGTACAGGCAGACTTGGTGCCTTTAGATTGTACACGAGGGACTATTAGTCAGCTGCCAGTTATTAATAAGTTCACGTGCTACGTGACGCCAAACAGGCTCATAAAGAGTGTTCCTACACTCGCCGCGATGGCTACTAGTGGCGCTGAATGACACTCCCACGTTAAAAAAAAATAAAGTGGCTGGGGGAATAGCTGTAGTGGTAGCTCAAGTGGTAGAGCATCGAACGCGTTATTCGAAGGTCGCAGAATCGGATCCTGCCCATGGCAAGTTATCTTTTTACCCACTTTTCTTTCTTCTCATTTAAAATACAAATGGCCTAATACCTTCCCCTATACCTTCCTTGGCATTATTGTCTGCTAGATCTCATTAATCTTGTGTAAAAACACGAAAAACGAGCCCTTAACTATACACTTGTTTCCCTTATTCATTAACGAGGGTCTCGTACTGGCAGACTTGGTGCCTTTAGGTCGTATACGAGGGACTATTAGTCAGCTGCTAGTTAGTAATAAGCTCACGCGCTACGTGACGCCAAGCAGGCCCATAAAGAGTGTTCTTACACTCGCCGCCATGGCTACTATTGGCGCTGATTGAGACTCCCACGTTTAAAAAAAATTGACATAGACAGCAAAGAAGGGGCTGGGGGGATAGCTGTCGTGGTAGCTCAAGTGGTAGAGCATCGAACGAGTTATTCGAAGGTCACAGGTACGGATCCTGAACACGGTAAGTTATCTTTTCACCCACTTTTCTTTCTTCTCATTTACAATACAATTGGCCTAATACCTTCCCCTATACCTTCCTTGGCACTATTGTCTGTTCGATCTCATTAATATTGTGTAAAAGCACGAAAAACGAGCCCTTAACTATACACTTGTCTCCCTTATTCATTAACGAGGGTCTCGTACTGGCAGACTTACTGCCTTTAGGTTGTATACGGGGAACTATCAGTCAGCTGCAAGTTAGTAACAAGTTCACGTGCTACGTGACGACAAACAGGCTCATAAAGAGTGTTCCTACACTCGTCGCCATGGCTACTAGTGGCACTGAATGACACTCCCACGTTTCAAAAAAATTACATAGATACCATATAAAGTGGCTCGGGGGATAGCTGTGGTGGTAGCTCAAGTGGTAGAGCATCGAACGCGTTATTCGAAGGTCGCAGGTTCGGACCCTGCCAAGGCAAGTTATCTTTTCACCCACTTTTCTTTCTTCTCATTTACATTACAATTGGCCTAACCCTTCCTTTATACCTTCCTTGGCATTATTGTCTGTTAGATCTCATTAATATTGTGCTAAACCGCGAAAAACGAGCCCTTATTATACACTTGTCTCCCTTATTCATTAACGAGGGTCTCGTACTGGCAGACTTACTGCCTTTAGGTTGTATACGAGGAACTATCACTCAGCTTCCAGTTAGTAATAAGTTCACGTGCTACGTGACGACAAACAGGCTCATAAAGAGTGTTCCTACACTCGCCGCCATGGCTACTAGTGGCACTGAATGACACTCCCACGTTTCAACAAAATTTACATAGATACCAAATAAAGTGGCTCGGGGGATAGCTGTGGTGGTAGCTCAAGTGGTAGAGCATCGAACGCGTTATTCAAAGGTCGGTGGTTCGGACTCTGCCACGGCAAGTTATCTTTTCACCAACTTCTCTTTCTTCTCATTTAAAACACAATTGGCCTAATAACTTTCCCTATACCTTCCTTGGCATTATTGTCTGTTAGATCTCAATAATATTGTGTAAAAACACGAAAAAGAAGCGCCTAGGTATACACTTGTTTCCGTTATTCATTAACGAGGGTCTCGTAGTGGCAGACTTGGTGCCTTTAGGTTGTATACGAGGGACTATTAGTCAGCTGCCAGTTAGTAATAAGTTCATGTGCTACGTGACGCCAAAAAGGCTCATAAGGAGTGTTCCTACACTTCTTCATGGCTACTAGTGGCGCTGAATGACACTCCCACGTTTAAAAAATGACATACTAATAAAGTTGCTGGGGGGATTGCTGTCATCGTAGCTCAAGTGGTAGAGCATCGAACGCGTTATTCGAAGGTCACAGGTTCGGATCCTGCCCACGGCAAGTTGTCTTTTCACACACTTCTCTTTCTTCTCATTTACATTACAATTGGCCTAATCCCTTCTCTTATACCTTCCTTGGCATTATAGTCTGTTAGATCTCAATAATATTGTGTAAAACACAAAAAAGCCCTTAAGTATACACTTGTTTCCCTTATTCATTAACGAGGGTCTCGTACTGGCAGACTTGGTGCCTTTAGGTTGTTTACAAGGGACTATTAGCCAGCTGCCAGTTAGTAATAAGTTGACGTGCTACGTGATGCCAAACAGGCTCCTAAAGAGTGTTCCTACACTCGCCGCCATGGCTACTAGTGGCGCTGAATGACACTCCAACGTTTAAAAAATGATATAGATACCAAATAAAATGGCTGGGGGGAATAGCTGTAGTGGTAGCTCAAGTGATAGAGCATGGAAGACGTTTTTTGAAGGTCGCAGGTACGGATCCTGCCCACGGCAAGTTATCTTTTAACCCACTTTTCTTTCTTCCTATTTACATTACAATTGGCATAACCCTTCCCTTACACCTTCCTTGGCAATATTGTCTGTTAGATCTCATTAATATTGTGCTAAACTGTGAAAAACGAGCCCTTAATTATACACTTGTCTCCATTATTCATTAACGAGGGTCTCGTACTGGCAGACTTGGTGCCTTTAGGTCGTATACGAGGGACTATTAGTCAGCTGCTAGTTAGTAATAAGTTCACGCGCTACGTGACGCCAAGCAGGCCCATAAAGAGTGTTCTTACACTCGCCGCCATGGCTACTATTGGTGCTGATTGACACTCCCACGTTTAAAAAAAATTGACATAGACAGCAAAGAAGGGGCTGGGGGAATAGCTGTCGTGGTAGCTCAAGTGGTAGAGCATCGAACGAGTTATTCGAAGGTCGCAGGTACGGATCCTGAACACGGTAAGTTATCTTTTCACCCACTTTTATTTCTTCTCATTTACAATACAATTGGCCTAATACCTTCCCCTATACCTTCCTTGGCACTATTGTCTGTTCGATCTCATTAATATTGCGTAAAAGCACGAAAAACGAGCCCTTAATTATACACTTGTCTCCCTTATTCATTAACGAGGGTCTCGTACTGGCAGACTTACTGCCTTTAGGTTGTATACGGGGAACTATCAGTCAGCTGCAAGTTAGTAACAAGTTCACGTGCTACGTGACGACAAACAGGCTCATAAAGAGTGTTCCTACACTCGTCGTCATGGCTACTAGTGGCACTGAATGACACTCCCACGTTTCAAAAAAATTACATAGATACCATATAAAGTGGCTCGGGGGATAGCTGTGGTGGTAGCTCAAGTGGTAGAGCATCGAACGCGTTATTCGAAGGTCGCAGGTAAGGACCCTGCCACGGCAAGTTATCTTTTCACCCACTTTTCTTTCTTCTCATTTACATTACAATTGGCCTAACCCTTCCCTTATACCTTCCTTGGCATTATTGTCTGTTAGATCTCATTAATATTGTGCTAAACCGCGAAAAACGAGCCCTTATTATACACTTGTCTCCCTTATTCATTAACGAGGGTCTCGTACTGGCAGACTTACTGCCTTTAGGTTGTATACGAGGAACTATCAGTCAGCTGCCAGTTAGTAATAAGTTCACGTGCTACGTGACGACAAACAGGCTCATAAAGAGTGTTCCTACACTCGTCGCCATGGCTACTAGTGGCACTGAATGACACTCCCACGTTTCAAAAAAAATTTACATAGATACCAAATATAGTGGCTCGGGGGATAGCTGTGGTGGTAGCTCAAGTGGTAGAGCATCGAACGCGTTATTCAAAGGTCGCTGGTTCGGACTCTGCCACGGCAATTTATCTTTTCACCAACTTTTCTTTCTTCTCATTTAAAACACAATTGGCCTAATAACTTTCCCTATACCTTCCTTGGCATTATTGTCTGTTAGATCTCAATAATATTGTGTAAAAACACGAAAAAGAAGCGCTTAGGTATACACTTGTTTCCGTTATTCATTAACGAGGGTCTCGTAGTGGCAGACTTGGTGCCTTTAGGTTGTATACGAGGGACTATTAGTCAGCTGCCAGTTAGTAATAAGTTCATGTGCTACGTGACGCCAAAGAGGCTCATAAGGAGTGTTCCTACACTTCTTCATGGCTACTAGTGGCGCTGAATGACACTCCCACGTTTAAAAAATGACATAGATACTAAATAAAGTTGCTGGGGGGATTGCTGTCATCGTAGCTCAAGTGGTAGAGCATCGAACGCGTTATTCGAAGGTCACAGGTTCGAATCCTGCCCACGGCAAGTTATCTTTTCACCCACTTCTCTTTCTTCTCATATACAATACAATTGGCCTAATCCCTTCTCTTATACCTTCCTTGGCATTATTGTCTGTTAGATCTCAATAATATTGTGTAAAACACAAAAAAGCCCTTAAGTATACACTTGTTTCCCTTATTCATTAACGAGGGTCTCGTACTGGCAGACTTGGTGCCTTTAGGTTGTTTACAAGGGACTATTAGCCAGCTGTCAGTTAGTAATAAGTTGACGTGCTACGTGATGCCAAACAGACTCCTAAAGAGTTCCTACACTCGCCGCCATGGCTACTAGTGGCGCTGAATGACACTCCAACGTTTAAAAATGACATAGATACCAAATAAAATGGCTGGGGGGAATAGCTGTAGTGGTAGCTCAAGTGATAGAGCATGGAAGACGTTTTTTGAAGGTCGCAGGTACGGATCCTGCCCACGGCAAGTTATCTTTTACCCCCTTTTCTTTCTTCCTATTTACATTACAAATGGCATAACCCTTCCCTTACACCTTCCTTGGCATTATTGTGTGTTAGATCTCATTAATATTGTGCTAAACTGCGAAAAACGAGCCCTTAGTTATACACTTGTCTCCCTTATTCATTAACGAGCGTCTCGTACTGGCAGACTTGCTGCCTTTAGGTTGTATACGAGGGACTATTAGTCAGCTGCCAGTTAGTAATAGGTTCACGTGCTACGTGACGACAAACAGGCTCATAAAGAGTGTTCCTACACTCGCCGCCATGGCTACCAGGGACGCTGAATGACACTCCCACGTTAAAAAAATTGACATAGATACCAAATAAAGTGGCAGGGAAGATAGCTTTCGTGGTAGCTCAAGTGGTAGAGCATCGAACGCGTTATTCGAAGGTCGCAGGTTCGGATCCTGCCCACGGCAAGTTAACTTTTTGCCCACATTTATTTCTTCTCATTTACATTAAAATTGGCCTAATACCTTCCCCTATACCTTCCTTGGCATTATTGTCTGTTAGATCTCAATAATATTGTGTAAAAACACAAAAAACGAGCTCTTAAGTATACACTTGTTTCCCTTATTCATTAACGAGGGTCTCGTACTGGCAGACTTGGTGCCTTCAGATTGTACACGAGGGACTATTAGTCAGCTGCCAGTTATTAATAAGTTCACGTGCTACGTGACGCCAAACAGGCTCATAAAGAGTGTTCCTACACTCGCCGCGATGGCTACTAGTGGTGCTGAATGACACTCCCACGTTTAAAAAAATAACGTGGCTGGGGGAATAGCTGTCGTGGTAGCTCAAGTGGTAGAGCATCGAACACATTATTAGAAGGTCGCAGGTTCGGATCCTGCCCACGGCAAGTTATCTTTTCACTTACTTTTCTTTCTTCTCAATTACAATACAATTGTTCTAATACCTACCCCTATACCTTCCTTGGCATTATTGTCTGTTATATTTCATTATTATTGTGTAAAAACACGAAAAACGAGCGCTTAGGTATACACTTGTTTCCGTTATTCATTAACGAGGGTCTCGCAGTGGCAGACTTGGAGCCTTTAAATTGTATACGAGGGACTATTAGTCAGCTGCCAGTTAGTAATAAGTTCACGTGCTACGTGACGACAAACAGGCTCATAAAGAGTGTTCGTACACTCGCCGCCATGGCTACTAGGGGCGCTGAATTAGCCTCCCACGTTAAAAAAAATTGACATAGATACCAAATAAAGCGGCTGGGGGGATAGCTGTCGTGGTAGCTCAAGTGGTAGAGATTCGAACGAGTTATTCGAAGGTCGCAGCTTCGGATCCTGCCCACGGCAAGTTATCTTTTCACCCACTTTTCTTTCTTCTCACTTACATTACAATTGGCCTAACCCTTCCCTTATACCTTCCTTGGCATTATTGTCTGTTAGATCTCATTATTATTGTGCTAAACCGCGAAAAACGAGCCCTTAATTATACACTTGTCTCCCTTATTCATTAACGAGGGTCTCGTACTTGCAGACTTTCTGCCTTTAGGTTGTATACGGGGAACTATCAGTCAGCTGCCAGTTAGTAATAAGTTCACGTGCTACGTGACGACAAACAGGCTCATAAAGAGTGTTCCTACACTCGTTGCCATGGCTACTAGTGGCACTGAATGACACTCCCACGTTTCAAAAAAAAATTACATAGATACCAAATAAAGTGGCTCGGGGCATAGCTGTGGTGGTAGCTCAAGCGGTAGAGCATCGAACGCGTTATTCGAAGGTCGCAGGTTCGGACCCTGCCACGGCAAGTTATCTTTTCACCAACTTTTCTTTCTTCTCATTTTAAAATACTATTGCCCTTATAACTTCCCCTATACCTTTTTTTGGCATTATTGTCTGTTAGATCTCATTATTATTGTGGAAAAACACGAAAAACGAGCCTTTAAGCATACACTTGTTTCCCTTATTCATTAACGAGGGTCTCGTGCTGGCAGACTTGGTGCCTTTAGGTTGTATACGAGGGACTATTAGTCAGCTGCCAGTTAGTAATAAAGTGACGTGCTACGTGATGCCAAACAGGCTCATAAGGAGTGTAACTACACTTCTTCATGGCTAGTAGTGGCGCTGAATGACACTCCCACATTTAAAAAATGACAAAGATACCACATAAAGTTGCTAGGGGGATAGCTGTCGTGGTAGCTCAAGTGGTAGAGCATCGAACGCGTTTTTGAAAGTCACAGGTTCGGATCCTGCCCACGGCAAGTTATCTTTTCACCCACTTTTCTTTCTTCTCATTTACAATACAATTGGCCTAATACCTTCCCCTATACCTTCTTGGGCACTATTGTCTGTTAGATCTCATTAATATAGTGTAAAAGCACGAAAAACGAGCCCTTAAGCATACACTTGTTTCCCTTATTCATTAACGAGAGTCTCGTACTGGCAGACTTGGTGCCTTTAGGTTGTATACGAGGGACTATTAGTCAGCTGCCAGTTAGTAATAAAGTCACGTGCGACGTGACGCCAAACAGGCTCATAAGGAGTGTTCCTACACTTCCTCATGGCTACTAGTGGCGCTAAATGACACTCCCACGTTTCCAAAAATGACATAGATGCCAAATAAAGTGGCTGGGGGATAGCTGTCGTGGTAGCTCAAGTGGTAGAGCATTGAACGCGTTATTCGAAGGTCGCAGGTTCGAATCCTGCCCACGACAAGTTATCTTTTCACACTTTTCTCTTTCTTCTCAATTACATAACAATTGGCCTAGTCCCTTCCCTTATACCTTCCTTGGCATTATTGTCTGTTAGATCTCAATAATATTGTGCAAAAACACGTAAAAGAAGCGCTTAGGTATACACTTGTTTCCGTTATTCATTAACGAGGGTCTCGTAGTGGCAGACTTGGTGCCTTTACGTTGTATACGAGGGGCTATTAGTCAGCTGCCAGTTAGTAATAAGTTCATGTGCTACGTGACGCCAAAGAGGCTCATAAAGAGTGTTCCTACACTCACCGCCATGGCTACTAGGGGCGCTGAATTACCCTCCCACGTTAAAAAAAATTGACATAGATACCAAATAAAGTGGCTTGGGGGATAGCTGTCGTGGTAGCTCAAGTGGTAGAGATTCGAACGCGTTGTTCGAAGGTCGCAGTTTCGGATCTTGCCCACGGCAATTTATCTTTTCACCCACTTTTCTTTCTTCTCATTTACATTACAATTGGCCTAACCCTTCCCTTATACCTTCCTTGGCATTATTGTCTGTTAGATCTCATTATTATTGTGCTAATCCGCGAAAAACGAGCCCTTAATTATACACTTGTCTCTCTTATTCATTAACGAGGGTCTCGTACTTGCAGACTTTCTGCCTTTAGGTTGTATACGGGGAACTATCAGTCAGCTGCCAGTTAGTAATAAGTTCACGTGCTACGTGACGCCAAACAGGCTCATAAGGAGTGTTCCTACACTTCTTCATGGCTAGTAGTGGCGCTGAATGACACTCCCACATTTAAAAAATAACATTGCTACCACATAAAGTTGCTGGGGGGATAGCTATCGTGGTAGCTCAAGTGGTAGAGCATCGAACGCCTTTTCGAAGGTCACAGGTTCGGATTCTGCCCACGGCAAGTTATCTTTTCACCCACTTTTCTTTCTTCTCATTTAAAATACAATTGGCCTAATACCTTCCCCTATACCTTCCTTGGCATTATTGTCTGCTAGATCTCATCAATCTTGTGTAAAAACACGAAAAACAAGCCCTTAACTATACACTTGTTTTCCTTATTCATTAACGAGGGTCTCGTACTGGCAGACTTTGTGCCTTTAGGTCGTATACGAGGGACTATTAGTCAGCTGCTAGTTAGTAATAAGTTCAAGCGCTACGTGACGCCAAGCAGGCCCATGAAGAGTGTTCTTACACTCGCCGCCATGGCTACAATTGGCGCTGATTGACACTCCCACGTTTAAAAAAAATTGACATAGACAGCAAAGAAGGGGCTGGTGGGATAGCTGTCGTGGTAGCTCAAGTGGTAGAGCATCGAACGAGTTATTCGAAGGTCGCAGGTACGGATCCTGAACACGGTAAGTTATCTTTTCACCCACTTTTCTTTCTTCTCATTTACAATACAATTGGCCTAATACCTTCCCCTATACTTTCCTTGGCACTATTGTCTGTTCAATCTCATTATATTGTGTAAAAGCACGAAAAACGAGCCCTTAATTATACACTTGTCTCCCTTATTCATTAACGAGGGTCTCGTACTGGCAGACTTACTGCCTTTAGGTTGTATGCGGGGAACTATCAGTCAGCTGCAAGTTAGTAACAAGTTCTCGTGCTACGTGACGACAAACAGGCTCATAAAGAGTGTTCCTACACTCGTCGCCATGGCTACTAGTGGCACTGAATGACACTCCCACGTTTCAAAAAAATTACATAGACACCATATAAAGTGGCTCGAGGGATAGCTGTGGTGGTAGCTCAAGTGGTAGAGCATCGAACGCGTTATTCGAAGGTCGCAGGTTCGGACCCTGCCACGGCAAGTTATCTTTTCACCCACTTTTCTTTCTTCTCATTTACAATACAATTGGCCTAATACCTTCCCCTATACCTTCTTGGGCACTATTGTCTGTTAGATCTCATTAATATAGTGTAAAAGCACGAAAAACGAGCCCTTAAGCATACACTTGTTTCCCTTATTCATTAACGAGAGTCTCGTACTGGCAGACTTGGTGCCTTTAGGTTGTATACGAGGGACTATTAGTCAGCTGCCAGTTAGTAATAAAGTCACGTGCGACGTGACGCCAAACAGGCTCATAAGGAGTGTTCCTACACTTCCTCATGGCTACTAGTGGCGCTAAATGACACTCCCACGTTTCCAAAAATGACATAGATGCCAAATAAAGTGGCTGGGGGATAGCTGTCGTGGTAGCTCAAGTGGTAGAGCATTGAACGCGTTATTCGAAGGTCGCAGGTTCGAATCCTGCCCACGACAAGATATCTTTTCACACACTTCTCTTTCTTCTCAATTACATAACAATTGGCCTAGTCCCTTCCCTTATACCTTCCTTGGCATTATTGTCTGTTAGATCTCAATAATATTGTGCAAAAACACGTAAAAGAAGCGCTTAGGTATACACTTGTTTCCGTTATTCATTAACGAGGGTCTCGTAGTGGCAGACTTGGTGCCTTTAGGTTGTATACGAGGGGCTATTAGTCAGCTGCCAGTTAGTAATAAGTTCATGTGCTACGTGACGCCAAAGAGGCTCATAAAGAGTGTTCCTACACTCACCGCCATGGCTACTAGGGGCGCTGAATTACCCTCCCACGTTAAAAAAAATTGACATAGATACCAAATAAAGTGGCTTGGGGGATAGCTGTCGTGGTAGCTCAAGTGGTAGAGATTCGAACGCGTTGTTCGAAGGTCGCAGTTTCGGATCTTGCCCACGGCAATTTATCTTTTCACCCACTTTTCTTTCTTCTCATTTACATTACAATTGGCCTAACCCTTCCCTTATACCTTCCTTGGCATTATTGTCTGTTAGATCTCATTATTATTGTGCTAATCCGCGAAAAACGAGCCCTTAATTATACACTTGTCTCTCTTATTCATTAACGAGGGTCTCGTACTTGCAGACTTTCTGCCTTTAGGTTGTATACGGGGAACTATCAGTCAGCTGCCAGTTAGTAATAAGTTCACGTGCTACGTGACGCCAAACAGGCTCATAAGGAGTGTTCCTACACTTCTTCATTGGTAGTAGTGGCGCTGAATGACACTCCCACATTTAAAAAATAACATTGCTACCACATAAAGTTGCTGGGGGGATAGCTATCGTGGTAGCTCAAGTGGTAGAGCATCGAACGCCTTTTCGAAGGTCACAGGTTCGGATTCTGCCCACGGCAAGTTATCTTTTCACCCACTTTTCTTTCTTCTCATTTAAAATACAATTGGCCTAATACCTTCCCCTATACCTTCCTTGGCATTATTGTCTGCTAGATCTCATCAATCTTGTGTAAAAACACGAAAAACAAGCCCTTAACTATACATTTGTTTTCCTTATTCATTAACGAGGGTCTCGTACTGGCAGACTTTGTGCCTTTAGGTCGTATACGAGGGACTATTAGTCAGCTGCTAGTTAGCAATAAGTTCAAGCGCTACGTGACGCCAAGCAGGCCCATGAAGAGTGTTCTTACACTCGCCGCCATGGCTACAATTGGCGCTGATTGACACTCCCACGTTTAAAAAAAATTGACATAGACAGCAAAGAAGGGGCTGGTGGGATAGCTGTCGTGGTAGCTCAAGTGGTAGAGCATCGAACGAGTTATTCGAAGGTCGCAGGTACGGATCCTGAACACGGTAAGTTATCTTTTCACCCACTTTTCTTTCTTCTCATTTACAATACAATTGGCCTAATACCTTCCCCTATACTTTCCTTGGCACTATTGTCTGTTCGATCTCATTAATATTGTGTAAAAGCACGAAAAACGAGCCCTTAATTATACACTTGTCTCCCTTATTCATTAACGAGGGTCTCGTACTGGCAGACTTACTGCCTTTAGGTTGTATGCGGGGAACTATCAGTCAGCTGCAAGTTAGTAACAAGTTCTCGTGCTACGTGACGACAAACAGGCTCATAAAGAGTGTTCCTACACTCGTCGCCATGGCTACTAGTGGCACTGAATGACACTCCCACGTTTCAAAAAAATTACATAGATACCATATAAAGTGGCTCGAGGGATAGCTGTGGTGGTAGCTCAAGTGGTAGAGCATCGAACGCGTTATTCGAAGGTCGCAGGTTCGGACCCTGCCACGGCAAGTTATCTTTTCACCCACTTTTCTTTCTTCTCATTTACAATACAATTGGCCTAATACCTTCCCCTATACCTTCTTGGGCACTATTGTCTGTTAGATCTCATTAATATAGTGTAAAAGCACGAAAAACGAGCCCTTAAGCATACACTTGTTTCCCTTATTCATTAACGAGAGTCTCGTACTGGCAGACTTGGTGCCTTTAGGTTGTATACGAGGGACTATTAGTCAGCTGCCAGTTAGTAATAAAGTCACGTGCGACGTGACGCCAAACAGGCTCATAAGGAGTGTTCCTACACTTCCTCATGGCTACTAGTGGCGCTAAATGACACTCCCACGTTTCCAAAAATGACATAGATGCCAAATAAAGTGGCTGGGGGATAGCTGTCGTGGTAGCTCAAGTGGTAGAGCATTGAACGCGTTATTCGAAGGTCGCAGGTTCGAATCCTGCCCACGACAAGTTATCTTTTCACACACTTCTCTTTCTTCTCAATTACATAACAATTGGCCTAGTCCCTTCCCTTATACCTTCCTTGGCATTATTGTCTGTTAGATCTCAATAATATTGTGCAAAAACACGTAAAAGAAGCGCTTAGGTATACACTTGTTTCCGTTATTCATTAACGAGGGTCTCGTAGTGGCAGACTAGGTGCCTTTAGGTTGTATACGAGGGGCTATTAGTCAGCTGCCAGTTAGTAATAAGTTCATGTGCTACGTGACGCCAAAGAGGCTCATAAAGAGTGTTCCTACACTCCCCGCCATGGCTACTAGGGGCGCTGAATTACCCTCCCACGTTAAAAAAAATTGACATAGATACCAAATAAAGTGGCTTGGGGGATAGCTGTCGTGGTAGCTCAAGTGGTAGAGATTCGAACGCGTTGTTCGAAGGTCGCAGTTTCGGATCTTGCCCACGGCAATTTATCTTTTCACCCACTTTTCTTTCTTCTCATTTACATTACAATTGGCCTAACCCTTCCCTTATACCTTCCTTGGCAATATTGTCTGTTAGATCTCATTATTATTGTGCTAATCCGGGAAAAACGAGCCCTTAATTATACACTTGTCTCTCTTATTCATTAACGAGGGTCTCGTACTTGCAGACTTTCTGCCTTTAGGTTGTATACGGGGAACTATCAGTCAGCTGCCAGTTAGTAATAAGTTCACGTGCTACGTGACGCCAAACAGGCTCATAAGGAGTGTTCCTACACTTCTTCATGGCTAGTAGTGGCGCTGAATAACACTCCCACATTTAAAAAATAACATTGCTACCACATAAAGTTGCTGGGGGGATAGCTATCGTGGTAGCTCAAGTGGTAGAGCATCGAACGCCTTTTCGAAGGTCACAGGTTCGGATTCTGCCCACGGCAAGTTATCGTTTCACCCACTTTTCTTTCTTCTCATTTAAAATACAATTGGCCTAATACCTTCCCCTATACCTTCCTTGGCATTATTGTCTGCTAGATCTCATCAATCTTGTGTAAAAACACGAAAAACAAGCCCTTAACTATACACTTGTTTTCCTTATTCATTAACGAGGGTCTCGTACTGGCAGACTTTGTGCCTTTAGGTCGTATACGAGGGACTATTAGTCAGCTGCTAGTTAGTAATAGGTTCAAGCGCTACGTGACGCCAAGCAGGCCCATGAAGAGTGTTCTTACACTCGCCGCCATGGCTACAATTGGCGCTGATTGACACTCCCACGTTTAAAAAAAATTGACATAGACAGCAAAGAAGGGGCTGGTGGGATAGCTGTCGTGGTAGCTCAAGTGGTAGAGCATCGAACGAGTTATTCGAAGGTCGCAGGTACGGATCCTGAACACGGTAAGTTATCTTTTCACCCACTTTTCTTTCTTCTCATTTACAATACAATTGGCCTAATACCTTCCCCTATACTTTCCTTGGCACTATTGTCTGTTCGATCTCATTAATATTGTGTAAAAGCACGAAAAACGAGCCCTTAATTATACACTTGTCTCCCTTATTCATTAACGAGGGTCTCGTACTGGCAGACTTACTGCCTTTAGGTTGTATGCGGGGAACTATCAGTCAGCTGCAAGTTAGTAACAAGTTCTCGTGCTACGTGACGACAAACAGGCTCATAAAGAGTGTTCCTACACTCGTCGCCATGGCTACTAGTGGCACTGAATGACACTCCCACGTTTCAAAAAAATTACATAGATACCATATAAAGTGGCTCGAGGGATAGCTGTGGTGGTAGCTCAAGTGGTAGAGCATCGAACGCGTTATTCGAAGGTCGCAGGTTCGGACCCTGCCACGGCAAGTTATCTTTTCACCCACTTTTCTTTCTTCTCATTTACAATACAATTGGCCTAATACCTTCCCCTATACCTTCTTGGGCACTATTGTCTGTTAGATCTCAATAATATAGTGTAAAAGCACGAAAAACGAGCCCTTAAGCATACACTTGTTTCCCTTATTCATTAACGAGAGTCTCGTACTGGCAGACTTGGTGCCTTTAGGTTGTATACGAGGGACTATTAGTCAGCTGCCAGTTAGTAATAAAGTCACGTGCGACGTGACGCCAAACAGGCTCATAAGGAGTGTTCCTACACTCACCGCCATGGCTACTAGGGGCGCTAAATGACACTCCCACGTTTCCAAAAATGACATAGATGCCAAATAAAGTGGCTGGGGGATAGCTGTCGTGGTAGCTCAAGTGGTAGAGCATTGAACGCGTTATTCGAAGGTCGCAGGTTCGAGTCCTGCCCACGACAAGTTATCTTTTCACACACTTCTCTTTCTTCTCAATTACATAAGAATTGGCCTAGTCCCTTCCCTTATACCTTCCTTGGCATTATTGTCTGTTAGATCTCAATAATCTCGTGTAAAAACACGAAAAACAAGCCCTTAACTATACACTTGTTTTCCTTATTCATTAACGAGGGTCTCGTACTGGCAGACTTTGTGCCTTTAGTTCGTATACGAGGGACTATTAGTCAGCTGCTAGTTAGTAATAAGTTCAAGCGCTACGTGACGCCAAGCAGGCCCATGAAGAGTGTTCTTACACTCGCCGCCATGGCTACAATTGGCGCTGATTGACACTCCCACGTTTAAAAAAAATTGACATAGACAGCAAAGAAGGGGCTGGTGGGATAGCTGTCGTGGTAGCTCAAGTGGTAGAGCATCGAACGAGTTATTCGAAGGTCGCAGGTACGGATCCTGAACACGGTAAGTTATCTTTTCACCCACTTTTCTTTCTTCTCATTTACAATACAATTGGCCTAATACCTTCCCCTATACTTTCCTTGGCACTATTGTCTGTTCGATCTCATCAATATTGTGTAAAAGCACGAAAAACGAGCCCTTAATTATACACTTGTCTCCCTTATTCATTAACGAGGATCTCGTACTGGCAGACTTACTGCCTTTAGGTTGTATGCGGGGAACTATCAGTCAGCTGCAAGTTAGTAACAAGTTCTCGTGCTACGTGACGACAAACAGGCTCATAAAGAGTGTTCCTACACTCGTCGCCATGGCTACTAGTGGCACTGAATGACACTCCCACGTTTCAAAAAAATTACATAGATACCATATAAAGTGGCTCGAGGGATAGCTGTGGTGGTAGCTCAAGTGGTAGAGCATCGAACGCGTTATTCGAAGGTCGCAGGTTCGGACCCTGCCACGGCAAGTTATCTTTTCATCCACTTTTCTTTCTTCTCATTTACATTACAATTGGCCTAACCCTTCCCTTATACCTTCCTTGGCATTATTGTCTGTTAGATCTCATTAATATTGTGCTAAACCGCGAAAAACGAGCCCTTATTATACACTTGTCTCCGTTATTCATTAACGAGGGTCTCGTACTGGCAGACTTACTGCCTTCAGGTTGTATACGAGGAACTATCAGTCAGCTGCCAGTTAGTAATAAGTTCACGTGCTACGTGACGACAAACAGGCTCATAAAGAGTGTTCCTACACTCGTCGCCATGGCTACTAGTGGCACTGAATGACACTCCCACGTTTCAAAAAAATTTACATAGATACCAAATAAAGTGGCTCGGGGGATAGCTGTGGTGGTAGCTCAGGTGGTAGAGCATCGAACGCGTTATTCAAAGGTCGCTGGTTCGGACCCTGCCACGGCAAGTTATCTTTTCACCAACTTTTCTTTCTTCTCATTTAAAACACAATTGGCCTAATAACTTTCCCTATACCTTCCTTGGCATTATTGTCTGTTAGATCTCAATATTATTGTGTAAAAACACGAAAAAGAAGCGCTTAGGTATACACTTGTTTCCGTTATTCATTAACGAGGGTCTCGTAGTGGCAGACTTGGTGCCTTTAGGTTGTATACGAGGGACTATTAGTCAGCTGCCAGTTAGTAATAAGTTCATGTGCTACGTGACGCCAAAGAGGCTCATAAAGAGTGTTTCTACACTCACTGCCATGGCTACTAGGGGCGCTGAATGACACTCCCACGTTAAAAAAATTGACATAGATACCAAATAAAGTGGCTGGGGTGATAGCTGTCGTGGTAGCTGAAGTGGTAGAGCATCGAACGCGTTATTCGAAGGTCGCAGCTTCGGATCCTGCCCAGGGCAAGTTAACTTTTTGCCCACATTTATTTCTTCTCATTTACATTAAAATTGGCCTAATACCTTCCCCTATACCTTCCTTGGCATTATTGTCTGTTAGATCTCAATAATCTTGTGTAAAAACACGAAAAACAAGCCCTTAACTATACACTTGTTTTCCTTATTCATTAACGAGGGTCTCGTACTGGCAGACTTTGTGCCTTTAGTTCGTATACGAGGGACTATTAGTCAGCTGCTAGTTAGTAATAAGTTCAAGCGCTACGTGACGCCAAGCAGGCCCATGAAGAGTGTTCTTACACTCGCCGTCATGGCTACAATTGGCGCTGATTGACACTCCCACGTTTAAAAAAAATTGACATAGACAGCAAAGAAGGGGCTGGTGGGATAGCTGTCGTGGTAGCTCAAGTGGTAGAGCATCGAACGAGTTATTCGAAGGTCGCAGGTACGGATCCTGAACACGGTAAGTTATCTTTTCACCCACTTTTCTTTCTTCTCATTTACAATACAATTGGCCTAATACCTTCCCCTATACTTTCCTTGGCACTATTGTCTGTTCGATCTCATCAATATTGTGTAAAAGCACGAAAAACGAGCCCTTAATTATACACTTGTCTCCCTTATTCATTAACGAGGATCTCGTACTGGCAGACTTACTGCCTTCAGGTTGTATACGAGGAACTATCAGTCAGCTGCCAGTTAGTAATAAGTTCACGTGCTACGTGACGACAAACAGGCTCATAAAGAGTGTTCCTACACTCGTCGCCATGGCTACTAGTGGCACTGAATGACACTCCCACGTTTCAAAAAAATTTACATAGATACCAAATAAAGTGGCTCGGGGGATAGCTGTGGTGGTAGCTCAGGTGGTAGAGCATCGAACGCGTTATTCAAAGGTCGCTGGTTCGGACCCTGCCACGGCAAGTTATCTTTTCACCAACTTTTCTTTCTTCTCATTTAAAACACAATTGGCCTAATAACTTTCCCTATACCTTCCTTGGCATTATTGTCTGTTAGATCTCAATAATATTGTGTAAAAACACGAAAAAGAAGCGCTTAGGTATACACTTGTTTCCGTTATTCATTAACGAGGGTCTCGTAGTGGCAGACTTGGTGCCTTTAGGTTGTATACGAGGGACTATTAGTCAGCTGCCAGTTAGTAATAAGTTCATGTGCTACGTGACGCCAAAGAGGCTCATAAAGAGTGTTTCTACACTCACTGCCATGGCTACTAGGGGCGCTGAATGACAATCCCACGTTAAAAAAATTGACATAGATACCAAATAAAGTGGCTGGGGTGATAGCTGTCGTGGTAGCTGAAGTGGTAGAGCATCGAACGCGTTATTCGAAGGTCGCAGCTTCGGATCCTGCCCAGGGCAAGTTAACTTTTTGCCCACATTTATTTCTTCTCATTTACATTAAAATTGGCCTAATACCTTCCCCTATACCTTCCTTGGCATTATTGTCTGTTAGATCTCATTAATATTGTGTAAAAACACGAAAAACGAGCCCTTAAGCATACACTTGTTTCCCTTATTCAATAACGAGGGCCTCGTACTGGCAGACTTGGTGCCTTTAGGTTGTATACGAGGGACTATTAGTCAGCTGCCAGTTAGTAATAAAGTCACGTGCTACGTGACGCCAAACAGGCTCATAAGGAGTGTTCCTACACTTCTTCATGGCTAGTAGTGGCGCTGAATGGCACTGCCACGTTTCAAAAAATTTTACCTAGATACTAAATAAAGTGGCTGGGGGGATAGCTGTGGTGGTAGCTCAAGTGGTAGAGTATCGAACGCGTTATTTGAAGGTCGCAGGTTCGGACCCTGCCCACGGCAAGTTATTTTTCACCCACTTTTCTTTATTCTCATTTAAAATACAATTGGCCTAATACCTTCCCCTATACCTTCCTTGACATTATTGTCTGTTAGACCTCATTAATATTGTGTAAAAACACAAAAAACGAGCCCTTAAGCATACACTTGTTTCCCTTATTCATTAACGAGCGTCTCGTACTGGCAGACTTGGTGCCTTTAGATTGTATACGAGGGACTATTAGTCAGCTGCCAGTTAGTAATAATGTCACGTGCTACGTGACGACAAACATGCTCATAAGGAGTTTTCCTACACTTCTTCATGGCTACTAGTGGCGCTGAATGACACTCCCAGGTTTAAAAAATGACATAGATACCAAATAAATTTGCTGGGGGGATAGCTGTCGTGGTAGCTCAAGTGGTAGAGCATCGAACGCATTATTCGAAGGTCACAGGTTCGGATCCTGCCCACGGCAAGTTATCTTTTCACCCACTTTTCTTTCTTCTCATTTACATTAAAATTGGCCTAATACCTTCCCTTATACCTTCCTTGGCACTATTGTCTGTTAGATCTCATTAATATTGTGTAAAAGCACGAAAAACAAGCCCTTAAGCATACACTTGTTTCCCTTATTCAATAACGAGGGCCTCGTACTGGCAGACTTGGTGCCTTTAGGTTGTATACGAGGGACTATTAGTCAGCTGCCAGTTAGTAATAAAGTCACGTGCTACGTGACGCCAAAAAGGCTCATAAGGAGTGTTCCTACACTCACCGCCATGGCTACTAGGGGCGCTAAATGACACTCCCACGTTTCCAAAAATGACATAGATGCCAAATAAAGTGGCTGGGGGATAGCTGTCGTGGTAGCTCAAGTGGTAGAGCATTGAACGCGTTATTCGAAGGTCGCAGGTTCGAATCCTGCCCACGACAAGTTATCTTTTCACACACTTCTCTTTCTTCTCAATTACATAACAATTGGCCTAGTCCCTTCCCTTATACCTTCCTTGGCATTATTGTCTGTTAGATCTCAATAATCTTGTGTAAAAACACGAAAAACAAGCCCTTAACTATACACTTGTTTTCCTTATTCATACACGAGGGTCTCGTACTGGCAGACTTTGTGCCTTTAGTTCGTATACGAGGGACTATTAGTCAGCTGCTAGTTAGTAATAAGTTCAAGCGCTACGTGACGCCAAGCAGGCCCATGAAGAGTGTTCTTACACTCGCCGCCATGGCTACAATTGGCGCTGATTGACACTCCCACGTTTAAAAAAAATTGACATAGACAGCAAAGAAGGGGCTGGTGGGATAGCTGTCGTGGTAGCTCAAGTGGTAGAGCATCGAACGAGTTATTCGAAGGTCGCAGGTACGGATCCTGAACACGGTAAGTTATCTTTTCACCCACTTTTCTTTCTTCTCATTTACAATACAATTGGCCTAATACCTTCCCCTATACTTTCCTTGGCACTATTGTCTGTTCGATCTCATTAATATTGTGTAAAAGCACGAAAAACGAGCCCTTAATTATACACTTGTCTCCCTTATTCATTAACGAGGATCTCGTACTGGCAGACTTACTGCCTTTAGGTTGTATGCGGGGAACTATCAGTCAGCTGCAAGTTAGTAACAAGTTCTCGTGCTACGTGACGACAAACAGGCTCATAAAGAGTGTTCCTACACTCGTCGCCATGGCTACTAGTGGCACTGAATGACACTCCCACGTTTCAAAAAAATTTACATAGATACCAAATAAAGTGGCTCGGGGGATAGCTGTGGTGGTAGCTCAGGTGGTATAGCATCGAACGCGTTATTCAAAGGTCGCTGGTTCGGACCCTGCCACGGCAAGTTATCTTTTCACCAACTTTTCTTTCTTCTCATTTAAAACACAATTGGCCTAATAAATTTCCCTATACCTTCCTTGGCATTATTGTCTGTTAGATCTCAATAATATTGTGTAAAAACACGAAAAAGAAGCGCTTAGGTATAGACTTGTTTCCGTTATTCATTAACGAGGGTCTCGTAGTGGCAGACTTGGTGCCTTTAGGTTGTATACGAGGGACTATTAGTCAGCTGCCAGTTAGTAATAAGTTCATGTGCTACGTGACGCCAAAGAGGCTCATAAAGAGTGTTCCTACACTCACTGCCATGGCTACTAGGGGCGCTGAATGACACTCCCACGTTAAAAAAATTGACATAGATACCAAATAAAGTGGCTGGGGTGATAGCTGTCGTGGTAGCTGAAGTGGTAGAGCATCGAACGCGTTATTCGAAGGTCGCAGCTTCGGATCCTGCCCACGGCAAGTTATCTTTTCACCCACTTTTCTTTCTTCTCATTTACATTACAATTGGCCTAACCCTTCCCTTATACCTTCCTTGGCATTATTGTCTGTTAGATCTCATTAATATTGTGCTAAACCGCGAAAAACGAGCCCTTAATTATACACTTGTCTCCCTTATTCATTAACGAGGGTCTCGTACTGGCAGACTTACTGCCTTTAGGTTGTATACGAGGAACTATCAGTCAGCTGCCAGTTAGTAATAGGTTCACGTGCTACGTGACGACAAACAGGCTCATAAAGAGTGTTCCTACACTCGTCGCCATGGCTACTAGTGGCACTGAACGACACACCAACGTTTCAGAAAAATTGACATAGATACCAAATAAAGTGGCAGGGAAGATAGCTGTCGTGGTAGCTCAAGTGGTAGAGCATCGAACGCGTTATTCGAAGGTCGCAGGTTCGGATCCTGCCCACGGCAAGTTAACTTTTTGCCCACATTTATTTCTTCTCATTTACATTAAAATTGGTTTAATACATTCCCCTATACCTTCCTTGGCATTATTGTCTGTTAGATCTCATTAATATTGTGTAAAAACACGAAAAACGAGCCCTTAAGCATACACTTGTTTCCCTTATTCAATAACGAGCGTCTCGTACTGGCAGACTTGGTGCCTTTAGATTGTATACGAGGGACTATTAGTCAGCTGCCAGTTAGTAATAATGTCACGTGCTACGTGACGACAAACATGCTCATAAGGAGTTTTCCTACACTTCTTCATGGCTAC
Source organism: Rhipicephalus microplus (assembly GCF_043290135.1). Taxonomy (NCBI): domain Eukaryota; kingdom Metazoa; phylum Arthropoda; class Arachnida; order Ixodida; family Ixodidae; genus Rhipicephalus; species Rhipicephalus microplus. The sequence goes on from NW_027464589.1 coordinate 13,500,529, forward strand.
TAGTGGCGCTGAATGACACTCCCAGGTTTAAAAAATGACATAGATACCAAATAAATTTGCTGGGGGGATAGCTGTCGTGGTAGCTCAAGTGGTAGAGCATCGAACGCATTATTCAAAGGTCACAGGTTCGGATCCTGCCCACGGCAAGTTATCTTTTCACCCACTTTTCTTTCTTCTCATTTACATTAAAATTGGCCTAATACCTTCCCTTATACCTTCCTTGGCACTATTGTCTGTTAGATCTCATTAATATTGTGTAAAAGCACGAAAAACAAGCCCTTAAGCATACACTTGTTTCCCTTATTCAATAACGAGGGCCTCGTACTGGCAGACTTGGTGCCTTTAGGTTGTATACGAGGGACTATTAGTCAGCTGCCAGTTAGTAATAAAGTCACGTGCTACGTGACGCCAAAAAGGCTCATAAGGAGTGTTCCTACACTCACCGCCATGGCTACTAGGGGCGCTAAATGACACTCCCACGTTTCCAAAAATGACATAGATGCCAAATAAAGTGGCTGGGGGATAGCTGTCGTGGTAGCTCAAGTGGTAGAGCATTGAACGCGTTATTCGAAGGTCGCAGGTTCGAATCCTGCCCACGACAAGTTATCTTTTCACACACTTCTCTTTCTTCTCAATTACATAACAATTGGCCTAGTCCCTTCCCTTATACCTTCCTTGGCATTATTGTCTGTTAGATCTCAATAATCTTGTGTAAAAACACGAAAAACAAGCCCTTAACTATACACTTGTTTTCCTTATTCATACACGAGGGTCTCGTACTGGCAGACTTTGTGCCTTTAGTTCGTATACGAGGGACTATTAGTCAGCTGCTAGTTAGTAATAAGTTCAAGCGCTACGTGACGCCAAGCAGGCCCATGAAGAGTGTTCTTACACTCGCCGCCATGGCTACAATTGGCGCTGATTGACACTCCCACGTTTAAAAAAAATTGACATAGACAGCAAAGAAGGGGCTGGTGGGATAGCTGTCGTGGTAGCTCAAGTGGTAGAGCATCGAACGAGTTATTCGAAGGTCGCAGGTACGGATCCTGAACACGGTAAGTTATCTTTTCACCCACTTTTCTTTCTTCTCATTTACAATACAATTGGCCTAATACCTTCCCCTATACTTTCCTTGGCACTATTGTCTGTTCGATCTCATTAATATTGTGTAAAAGCACGAAAAACGAGCCCTTAATTATACACTTGTCTCCCTTATTCATTAACGAGGATCTCGTACTGGCAGACTTACTGCCTTTAGGTTGTATGCGGGGAACTATCAGTCAGCTGCAAGTTAGTAACAAGTTCTCGTGCTACGTGACGACAAACAGGCTCATAAAGAGTGTTCCTACACTCGTCGCCATGGCTACTAGTGGCACTGAATGACACTCCCACGTTTCAAAAAAATTTACATAGATACCAAATAAAGTGGCTCGGGGGATAGCTGTGGTGGTAGCTCAGGTGGTATAGCATCGAACGCGTTATTCAAAGGTCGCTGGTTCGGACCCTGCCACGGCAAGTTATCTTTTCACCAACTTTTCTTTCTTCTCATTTAAAACACAATTGGCCTAATAAATTTCCCTATACCTTCCTTGGCATTATTGTCTGTTAGATCTCAATAATATTGTGTAAAAACACGAAAAAGAAGCGCTTAGGTATAGACTTGTTTCCGTTATTCATTAACGAGGGTCTCGTAGTGGCAGACTTGGTGCCTTTAGGTTGTATACGAGGGACTATTAGTCAGCTGCCAGTTAGTAATAAGTTCATGTGCTACGTGACGCCAAAGAGGCTCATAAAGAGTGTTCCTACACTCACTGCCATGGCTACTAGGGGCGCTGAATGACACTCCCACGTTAAAAAAATTGACATAGATACCAAATAAAGTGGCTGGGGTGATAGCTGTCGTGGTAGCTGAAGTGGTAGAGCATCGAACGCGTTATTCGAAGGTCGCAGCTTCGGATCCTGCCCACGGCAAGTTATCTTTTCACCCACTTTTCTTTCTTCTCATTTACATTACAATTGGCCTAACCCTTCCCTTATACCTTCCTTGGCATTATTGTCTGTTAGATCTCATTAATATTGTGCTAAACCGCGAAAAACGAGCCCTTAATTATACACTTGTCTCCCTTATTCATTAACGAGGGTCTCGTACTGGCAGACTTACTGCCTTTAGGTTGTATACGAGGAACTATCAGTCAGCTGCCAGTTAGTAATAGGTTCACGTGCTACGTGACGACAAACAGGCTCATAAAGAGTGTTCCTACACTCGTCGCCATGGCTACTAGTGGCACTGAACGACACACCAACGTTTCAGAAAAATTGACATAGATACCAAATAAAGTGGCAGGGAAGATAGCTGTCGTGGTAGCTCAAGTGGTAGAGCATCGAACGCGTTATTCGAAGGTCGCAGGTTCGGATCCTGCCCACGGCAAGTTAACTTTTTGCCCACATTTATTTCTTCTCATTTACATTAAAATTGGTTTAATACATTCCCCTATACCTTCCTTGGCATTATTGTCTGTTAGATCTCATTAATATTGTGTAAAAACACGAAAAACGAGCCCTTAAGCATACACTTGTTTCCCTTATTCAATAACGAGCGTCTCGTACTGGCAGACTTGGTGCCTTTAGATTGTATACGAGGGACTATTAGTCAGCTGCCAGTTAGTAATAATGTCACGTGCTACGTGACGACAAACATGCTCATAAGGAGTTTTCCTACACTTCTTCATGGCTACTAGTGGCGCTGAATGACACTCCCAGGTTTAAAAAATGACATAGATACCAAATAAATTTGCTGGGGGGATAGCTGTCGTGGTAGCTCAAGTGGTAGAGCATCGAACGCATTATTCAAAGGTCACAGGTTCGGATCCTGCCCACGGCAAGTTATCTTTTCACCCACTTTTCTTTCTTCTCATTTACATTAAAATTGGCCTAATACCTTCCCTTATACCTTCCTTGGCACTATTGTCTGTTAGATCTCATTAATATTGTGTAAAAGCACGAAAAACAAGCCCTTAAGCATACACTTGTTTCCCTTATTCAATAACGAGGGCCTCGTACTGGCAGACTTGGTGCCTTTAGGTTGTATACGAGGGACTATTAGTCAGCTGCCAGTTAGTAATAAAGTCACGTGCTACGTGACGCCAAAAAGGCTCATAAGGAGTGTTCCTACACTCACCGCCATGGCTACTAGGGGCGCTAAATGACACTCCCACGTTTCCAAAAATGACATAGATGCCAAATAAAGTGGCTGGGGGATAGCTGTCGTGGTAGCTCAAGTGGTAGAGCATTGAACGCGTTATTCGAAGGTCGCAGGTTCGAATCCTGCCCACGACAAGTTATCTTTTCACACACTTCTCTTTCTTCTCAATTACATAACAATTGGCCTAGTCCCTTCCCTTATACCTTCCTTGGCATTATTGTCTGTTAGATCTCAATAATCTTGTGTAAAAACACGAAAAACAAGCCCTTAACTATACACTTGTTTTCCTTATTCATTAACGAGGGTCTCGTACTGGCAGACTTTGTGCCTTTAGTTCGTATACGAGGGACTATTAGTCAGCTGCTAGTTAGTAATAAGTTCAAGCGCTACGTGACGCCAAGCAGGCCCATGAAGAGTGTTCTTACACTCGCCGCCATGGCTACAATTGGCGCTGATTGACACTCCCACGTTTAAAAAAAATTGACATAGACAGCAAAGAAGGGGCTGGTGGGATAGCTGTCGTGGTAGCTCAAGTGGTAGAGCATCGAACGAGTTATTCGAAGGTCGCAGGTACGGATCCTGAACACGGTAAGTTATCTTTTCACCCACTTTTCTTTCTTCTCATTTACAATACAATTGGCCTAATACCTTCCCCTATACTTTCCTTGGCACTATTGTCTGTTCGATCTCATTAATATTGTGTAAAAGCACGAAAAACGAGCCCTTAATTATACACTTGTCTCCCTTATTCATTAACGAGGATCTCGTACTGGCAGACTTACTGCCTTTAGGTTGTATGCGGGGAACTATCAGTCAGCTGCAAGTTAGTAACAAGTTCTCGTGCTACGTGACGACAAACAGGCTCATAAAGAGTGTTCCTACACTCGTCGCCATGGCTACTAGTGGCACTGAATGACACTCCCACGTTTCAAAAAAATTTACATAGATACCAAATAAAGTGGCTCGGGGGATAGCTGTGGTGGTAGCTCAGGTGGTATAGCATCGAACGCGTTATTCAAAGGTCGCTGGTTCGGACCCTGCCACGGCAAGTTATCTTTTCACCAACTTTTCTTTCTTCTCATTTAAAACACAATTGGCCTAATAAATTTCCCTATACCTTCCTTGGCATTATTGTCTGTTACATCTCAATAATATTGTGTAAAAACACGAAAAAGAAGCGCTTAGGTATAGACTTGTTTCCGTTATTCATTAACGAGGGTCTCGTAGTGGCAGACTTGGTGCCTTTAGGTTGTATACGAGGGACTATTAGTCAGCTGCCAGTTAGTAATAAGTTCATGTGCTACGTGACGCCAAAGAGGCTCATAAAGAGTGTTCCTACACTCACTGCCATGGCTACTAGGGGCGCTGAATGACACTCCCACGTTAAAAAAATTGACATAGATACCAAATAAAGTGGCTGGGGTGATAGCTGTCGTGGTAGCTGAAGTGGTAGAGCATCGAACGCGTTATTCGAAGGTCGCAGCTTCGGATCCTGCCCACGGCAAGTTATCTTTTCACCCACTTTTCTTTCTTCTCATTTACATTACAATTGGCCTAACCCTTCCCTTATACCTTCCTTGGCATTATTGTCTGTTAGATCTCATTAATATTGTGCTAAACCGCGAAAAACGAGCCCTTAATTATACACTTGTCTCCCTTATTCATTAACGAGGGTCTCGTACTGGCAGACTTACTGCCTTTAGGTTGTATACGAGGAACTATCAGTCAGCTGCCAGTTAGTAATAGGTTCACGTGCTACGTGACGACAAACAGGCTCATAAAGAGTGTTCCTACACTCGTCGCCATGGCTACTAGTGGCACTGAACGACACACCAACGTTTCAGAAAAATTGACATAGATACCAAATAAAGTGGCAGGGAAGATAGCTGTCGTGGTAGCTCAAGTGGTAGAGCATCGAACGCGTTATTCGAAGGTCGCAGGTTCGGATCCTGCCCACGGCAAGTTAACTTTTTGCCCACATTTATTTCTTCTCATTTACATTAAAATTGGTTTAATACATTCCCCTATACCTTCCTTGGCATTATTGTCTGTTAGATCTCATTAATATTGTGTAAAAACACGAAAAACGAGCCCTTAAGCATACACTTGTTTCCCTTATTCAATAACGAGGGCCTCGTACTGGCAGACTTGGTGCCTTTAGGTTGTATACGAGGGACTATTAGTCAGCGGCCAGGTAGTAATAAAGTCACGTGCTACGTGACGCCAAACAGGCTCATAAGGAGTGTTCCTACACTTCTTCATGGCTAGTAGTGGCGCTGAATGGCACTGCCACGTTTCAAAAAATTTTACCTAGATACTAAATAAAGTGGCTGGGGGGATAGCTGTGGTGGTAGCTCAAGTGGTAGAGTATCGAACGCGTTATTTGAAGGTCGCAGGTTCGGACCCTGCCCACGGCAAGTTAGTTTTCACCCACTTTTCTTTATTCTCATTTAAAATACAATTGGCCTAATACCTTCCCCTATAACTTCCTTGACATTATTGTCTGTTAGACCTCATTAATATTGTGTAAAAACACAAAAAACGAGCCCTTAAGCATACACTTGTTTCCCTTATTCATTAACGAGCGTCTCGTACTGGCAGACTTGGTGCCTTTAGATTGTATACGAGGGACTATTAGTCAGCTGCCAGTTAGTAATAATGTCACGTGCTACGTGACGACAAACATGCTCATAAGGAGTTTTCCTACACTTCTTCATGGCTACTAGTGGCGCTGAATGACACTCCCAGGTTTAAAAAATGACATAGATACCAAATAAATTTGCTGGGGGGATAGCTGTCGTGGTAGCTCAAGTGGTAGAGCATCGAACGCATTATTCGAAGGTCACAGGTTCGGATCCTGCCCACGGCAAGTTATCTTTTCACCCACTTTTCTTTCTTCTCATTTACATTAAAATTGGCCTAATACCTTCCCTTATACCTTCCTTGGCACTATTGTCTGTTAGATCTCATTAATATTGTGTAAAAGCACGAAAAACAAGCCCTTAAGCATACACTTGTTTCCCTTATTCAATAACGAGGGCCTCGTACTGGCAGACTTGGTGCCTTTAGGTTGTATACGAGGGACTATTAGTCAGCTGCCAGTTAGTAATAAAGTCACGTGCTACGTGACGCCAAAAAGGCTCATAAGGAGTGTTCCTACACTCGCCGCCATGGCTACTAGTGGCGCTGAATGACACTCCCACGTTTAAAAAAATGACATCGATACCAAATAAAGTGCCTGGGGGAATAGCTGTAGTGGTAGCTCAAGTGGTAGAGCATCGAACGCGGTATTCGAAGGTCGCAGGTTCGGATCCTGTCTACGGCAAGTTATCTTTTCACCCACATTTCTTTCTTCTCAATTACATTACAATTGGCCTAATCCCTTGCCTTATACCTTCCTTGGCATTATTGTCTGTTAGATCTCACTAATATTGTGTAAAAGCACAAAAAACGAGCCCTTAAGTACACACTTGTTTCCCTTGTTCAATAACAAGGGTCTCGTACTGGCAGACTTGGTGCCTTTAGGTTGTATACGAGGGACTATTAGTCAGCTGCCAGTTAGTAATAAGTTCACGTGCTACGTGACGACAAACAGACTCATACACGTTTAGAAAAAAATGAAATAGATACCAAATAAAGTACCTGGTGGGGTTAGCTGTAGTGGTAGCTCAAGTGGTAGAGCATCCAACGCGTTATTCGAAGGTCGCAGGTTCGGATCCTGCCCACGGCATGTTATCTTTTCACACACTTTTCTTTCTGCTCATTTACAATACAATTGGCCTAATATCTTCCCCTATACCTTCCTTGGCATTATTGTCTGTTAGATGTCATTAATATTGTTTAAAAACACGAAAAGCGAGCCCTTAGGTCTACGCTTGTTTTCCCTATTCATTAACGAGGGTCTCGTAGTGGCAGGCTTGGTGCCTTTAGGTTCTATACGAGGGACTATTAGTCAGCTGCCAGTTAGTAATAAGTTCACGTGCTACGTGACGCCAAACAGGCTCATAAAGAGTGTTCCTACACTCGCCGCCATGGCTACCAGGGACGCTGAATGACACTCCCACGTTTAGAAAAATAACATAGATACCAAATAAAGTGGCTGGGGGGATAGCTGTCGTGGTAGCTCGAGTGGTAGAGAATCGAACGCGTTATTCAAAGGTCGCAGGTTTGGATCCTGTCTACGGCAAGTTATCTTTTCACCCACATTTCTTTCTTCTCAATTACATTACAATTGGCCTAATCCCTTGCCTTATACCTTCCTTGGCATTATTGGCTGTTAGATCTCACTAATATTGTGTAAAAGCACAAAAAACGAGCCCTAAATTATACACTTGTTTCCCTTATTCATTAACGAGGGTCTCGTACTGGCAGAGTTGGTGCCTTTAGGTTGTATACGAGAAACTATTAGTCAGCTGCCAGTTAGTAATAAGTTCACGTGCTACGTGACGACAAAAAGGCTCCTAAAGAGTGTTCCTACACTCGTCGCCATGGCTACAAGTGGCACTGAATGACACTCCCACGTTTCAAAAAAATTTACATAGATACCAAATAAAGTGGCTGGGGGGATAGCTGTGGTGGTAGCTCAAGTGGTAGAGCATCAAACGCGTAATTCGAAGGTCGCAGGTTTGGACCCTGCCCACGGCAAGTTATCTTTTCACCCTCTTTTCTTTCTTCTCATTTACATTACAATTGGCCTAACCCTTCCCTTATACCTTCGTTGGCATTATTGTCTGTTAGATGTCATTACTATTGTGTAAAAGCACGAAAAACAAGCCCTTAAGTATACACTTCTTTCCCTTATTCATTAACAAGGGCCTCGTACTGGCAGACTTGGTGCCTTTAGGTTGTATACGAGGGACTATTAGTCAGCTGTCAGTTAGTAATAAGTTGACGCTCTACGTGACGACAAACAGACTCATAAAGAGTGTTTCTACACTCGCCGCCATGGCTACTAGAGTCGCTGAATGACACTAACACGTTTAGAAAAAATAAACTGGCTGGGGGAATAGCTGTAGTGATAGCTTAAGTAGTAGAGCATCGAACGCGTTATTCGAAGGTCGCAGCTTCGGATCCTGCCCACGGCAAGTTATCTTTTCACCCACATTTCTTTCTTCTCAATTACATTACAATTGGCCTAAACCTTCGCTTATACTTTTCTTGGCATTATAGTCTGTTAGATCTCAATAATATTGTGCTAAACCGCGAAAAACGAGCCCCTAATTATACACTTGTCTCCCTTATTCATTAACGAGGGTCTCGTAGTGGCAGGCTTGGTGCCTTTAGGTTGTATACGAGGAACTATCAGTCAGCTGCCAGTTAGTAATAAGTTCACGTGCTACGTGACGACAAAAAGGCTCCTAAAGAGTATTCCTACACTCGTCGCCATGGCTACAAGTGGCACTGATTGACACTCCCACGTTTCAAAAAAATATACATAGATACCAAATAAAGTGGCTGGGGGGATAGCTGTGGTGGTAGCTCAAGTGGTAGAGCATCGAACGTGTTATTCGAAGGCCGCAGGTTCGGACCCTGCCCACGGCAAGTTATCTTTTCACCCACTTTTCTTTCTTCCCATTTAAAATACAATTGGCCTAATACCTTCCCCTATACCTTCCTTGGCATTAGTGTCTGTTAGATCTCATTAATATTGTGTAAAAACACGAAAAACGAGCGCTTAACTATACACTTGTTTCCCTTATTCATTACCGAAGGTCTCGTACTGGCAGACTTGGTGCCTTTAGGTTGTATACGATGTCTATATATATATATATATATATATATATATATATATATATATATAATATATACTATATATATTATATATATATATATATATATATATATATATATAATATATACTATATATATATTATATTAGTCAGCTGCTAGTTACTAATAAGTTCACGTGCTACGTGACGACAAAAAGGCTCCTAAAGAGTATTCCTACACTCGTCGCCATGGCTACAAGTGGCACTGAATGACACTCCCACGTTTCAAAAAAATATACATAGATACCAAATAAAGTGGCTGGGGGGATAGCTGTGGTGGTAGCTCAAGTGGTAGAGCATCGAACGCGTTATTCGAAGGCCGCCGGTTCGGACCCTGCCCACGGCAAGTTATCTTTTCACCCACTTTTATTTCTTCTCATTTAAAATACAGTTGGCCTAATACCTTCCCCTATACCTTCCTTGGCATTAGTGTCTGTTAGATCTCATTAATATTGTTTAAAAACACGAAAAACCAGCGCTTAACTATACACTTGTTTCCCTTATTCATTACCGAAGGTCTCGTACTGGCAGACTTGGTGCCTTTAGGTTGTATACGATGTCTATATATATATATATATATATATATATATATATATATATATATATATATATATATATATATATATATATATATATATATATATATATATATATATATATATATATATATATATATATATATATATATATATATATATATATATATATATATATATATATAAATATATAAATATATTATATATACTATATATATATAATATATTAGTCAGCTGCCAGTTACTAATAAGTTCACGTGCTACGTGACGCCAAAGAGGCCCATAAAAAGTGTTCTTACACTCGTCGTCATGGCTACTAGTGGCGCTGAATGACACTCCCACGTTTAAAATAAATTGACATGGATACCGAGGAAGGGGCGGGGGGGATAGCTGTCGTGGTAGCTCAAGTGGCAAAGCATCGAACGCGTTATTCGAAGGTCGCCGGTACGGATCCTGCCCACAGGAAGTTATCTTTTCACCCAAGTCTCTTTCTTCTCATTTACATTACAACTGGCCTAATCCCTTACCTTATAACTTCCTTGGAATTATTGTCTGTTAGATCTCAATAATATTGTGTAAAACACGAAAAAGAAGCCCTTAGGTATACACTTGTTTCCCTTATTCATTAACGAGGGTCTCGTACTGGCAGACTTGGTGCCTTTAGGTTGTATACGGGGAACTATCAGTCAGCTGCCAGTTAGTAATAAGTTCACGTGCTACGTGACGACAAACAGGCTCATAAAGAGTGTTCCTACACTCGTTGCCATGGCTACTAGTGGCTCTGAATGACACTCCCACGTTTCAAAAAAATTTACATAGATACCAAATAAAGTGGCTCGGGGCATAGCTGTGGTGGTAGCTCAAGTGGTAGAGCATCGAACGCGTTATTCGAAGGTCGCAGGTTCGGACCCTGCCACGGCAAGTTATCTTTTCACCAACTTTTCTTTCTTCTCATTTAAACAACAATTGGCCTTATAACTTCCCCTATACCTTTTTTTGGCATTATTGTCTGTTAGATCTCATAATTATTGTGTAAAAACACGAAAAACGAGCCCTTAAGCATACACTTGTTTCCCTTATTCATTAACGAGGGTCTCGTACTGGCAGACTTGGTGCCTTTAGGTTGTATACGAGGGACTATTAGTCAGCTGCCAGTTAGTAATAAAGTGACGTGCTACGTGATGCCAAACAGGCTCATAAGGAGTGTAACTACACTTCTTCATGGCTAGTAGTGGCGCTGAATGACACTCCCACATTTAAAACATGACATAGATACCACATAAATTTGCTGGGGGGATAGCTGTCGTGGTAGCTCAAGTGGTAGAGCATCGAACGCGTTTTTGAAAGTCACAGGTTCGGATCCTGCCCACGGCAAGTTATCTTTTCACCCACTTTTCTTTCTTCTCATTTACAATACAATTGGCCTAATACCTTCCCCTATACCTTCTTTGGCACTATTGTCTGTTAGATCTCATTATTATAGTGTAAAAGCACGAAAAACGAGCCCTTAAGCATACACTTGTTTCCCTTATTCATTAACGAGAGTCTCGTACTGGCAGACTTGGTGCCTTTAGGTTGTATACGAGGGGCTATTAGTCAGCTGCCAGTTAGTAATAAGTTCATGTGCAACGTGACGCCAAATAGGCTCATAAAGAGTGTTCCTACACTCACCGCCATGGCTACTAGGGGCGCTGAATGACACTCCTACGTTTAAAAAATGACATAGATGCCAAATAAAGTGGCTGGGGGGGATAGCTGTAGTGGTAGCTCAAGTGGTAGAGCATTGAACGCGTTATTCGAAGGTCGCAGGTTCGAATCCTGCCCACGGCAAGTTATCTTTTCACACACTTCTCTTTCTTCTCAATTACATAACAATTGGCCTAATTTCTTCCCGTATACCTTCCTTGGCATTATTGTCTGTTAGATCTCAATAATATTGTGCAAAAACACGTTAAAGAAGCGCTTAGGTATACACTTGTTTCCGTTATTCATTAACGAGGGTCTCGTAGTGGCAGACTTGGTGCCTTTAGGTTGTATACGAGGGGCTATTAGTCAGCTGCCAGTTAGTAATAAGTTCATGTGCAACGTGACGCCAAATAGGCTCATAAAGAGTGTTCCTACACTCACCGCCATGGCTACTAGGGGCGCTGAATGACACTCCTACGTTAAAAAAATTGACATAGATACCAAATAAAGTGGCTGGGGTGATAGCTGTCGTGGTAGCTCAAGTGGTAGAGCATCGAACGCGTTATTCGAAGGTCACAGCTTCGGATCCTGCCCACGGCAAGGTATATTTTCACCCACTTTTCTTTCTTCTCATTTACATTACAATTGGCCTAACCCTTACCTTATACCTTCCTTGGCATTATTGTCTGTTAGATCTCATTAATATTGTGTAAACCGCGAAAAACGAGCCCTTAATTATACACTTGTCTCCCTTATTCATTAACGAGGGTCTCGTACTGCCAGACTTACTGCCTTTAGGTGGTATTCGAGGAACTATCAGTCAGCTGCCAGTTAGTAATAAGTTCACGTGCTACGTGACGCCAAACAGGCTCATAAGGAGTGTTGCTACACTTCTTCATGGCTAGTAGTGGCGCTGAATGACACTCCCACATTTAAAAAATAACATTGCTACCACATAAAGTTGCTGGGGGGATAGCTATAGTGGTAGCTCAAGTGGTAGAGCATCGAACGCGTTTTCGAAGGTCACAGTTTCGGATCCTGCCCACGGCAAGTTATCTTTTCACCCACTTTTCTTTCTTCTCATTTACATTACAATTGGCCTAATACCTTCCCCTATACCTTCCTTGGCACTATTGTCTGTTAGATCTCATTAATATCTTGTAAAAGCACGAGAAACGAGCCCTTAAGCATACACTTGTTTCCCTTATTCATTAACGAGGGTCTCGTACTGGCAGACTTGGTGCCTTTAGGTTGTATACGAGGGACTATTAGTCAGCTGCCAGTTAGTAATAAAGTAACGTGCTACGTGACGCCAAAAAGGCTCATAAGGAGTGTTCCTACACTTCTTCATGGCTACTAGTGGCGCTGAATGACACTCCAACGTTTAAAAAATGACATAGATGCCAAATAAAGTGGCTGGGGGGGATAGCTGTAGTGGTAGCTCAAGTGGTAGAGCATGGAAGACGTTATTCGAAGGTCGCAGGTACGGATCCTGCCCATGGCAAGTTATCTTTTAACCCACTTTTCTTTCTTCTTATTTACATTACAATTGGCCTAATACCTTTCCCTATGCCTTCCTTGGCATTATTGTCTGTTAGATCTCATTAGTATTGTGTAAAAGCATAAAAAACGAGCCCTTAAGTATACACTTGTTTCCCTTATTCATTAACGAGGGTCTCGTAGTGGCAGACTTGGTGCCTTTAGGTTCTATACGAGGGACTATTAGTCAGCCGACAGTTAGTAATAAGTTCACGTGCTACGTGACGCCAAACAGGCTCATATAGAGTGTTCCTACACTCGCCGCGATGGCTACTAGTGGTGCTGAATGACACTCCCACGTTAAAAAAAATAAAGTGGCTGGGGGAATAGCTGTCGTGGTAGCTCAGGTGGTAGAGCATTGAACACGTTATTAAAAGGTCGCAGGATCGGATCCTGCCCATGGCAAGTTATCTTTTCACCCACTTTTCTTTCTTCTCAATTACAATACAATTGGCCTAATACCTACCCCTATACCTTCCTTGGCATTATTGTCTGTTAGATCTCAATTATATTGTGTAAAAACACGAAAAACGAGCGCTTAGGTATACACTTGTTTCCGTTATTCATTAACGAGGGTCTCGTAGTGGCAACTTGGAGCCTTTAGGTTGTATACGAGGGACTATTAGTCCGCTGCCAGTTAGTAATAAGTTCACGTGCTACCTGACGACAAACAGGCTCATAAAGAGTGTTCCTACACTCGCTGCCATGGCTACTAGGGGCGCTGAATTACACTCCCACGTTAAAAAAAATGACACAGATACAAAATAAAGTGGCTGGGGGGATAGCTGTCGTGGAAGCTCAAGTGGTAGAGCATCAAACGCGTTATTCGAAGGTCGCAGAATTGGATCCTGCCCAAGGCAAGTTATCTTTTCACCCACTTTTCTTTCTTCTCAATTACAATACAATTGGCCGAATACCTACCCCTATACCTTCCTTGGCATTATTGTCTGATAGATCTCATTATTATTGTGTAAAAACACGAAAAGCGAGCCCTTAGGTATACACTTGTTTCCGTTATTCATTAACGAGGGTCTCGTAGTGGCAGACTTGGTGCCTTTAGGTTGTATACGAGGGACTATTAGTCAGCTGCCAGTTAGTAATAACTTCACGTGCTACGTGACGCTGAACAGGCTCATAAAGAGTGTTCCTACACTCGCCGCCAAGGCTACCAGGGGCGCTGAATGACACTTCCACGTTAAAAAAATTGACATAGATACCAAATAAAGTGGCTGAGGGGATAGCTGTCGTGGTAGCTCAAGTAGTAGAGCATCGAACGCGTTATTTGAAGGTCGCAGCTTCGGATCCTGCCCACGGCAAGTTATCTTTTCACCCACTTTTCTTTCTTCTCATTTACAATACAATTGGCCTAATCCCTTCCCTTATACCTTCCTTGGCATTATTGTCTGTTACATCTCATTAATATTGTGCTAAAGCGCGAAAAACAAGCCCCTAATTATACACTTGTCTCCCTTATTCATTAACGAGAGTCTCGTACTGGCAGACTTGGTGCCTTTAGGTTGTATACGAGGGACTATTAGTCAGCTGCCAGTTAGTAATAAAGTCACGTGCTACGTGACGCCAAACAGGCTCATAAGGAGTGTTCCTACACTTCTTCATGGCCAATAGTGGCGCTAAATGACACTCCCACGTTTCCAAAAATGACATAGATGCCAAAAAAAGTGGCTGGGGGATAGCTGTCGTGGTAGCTCAAGTGGTAGAGCATTGAACGCGTTATTCGAAGGTCGCAGGTTCGAATCCTGCCCACGGCAAGTTATCTTTTCACACACTTCTCTTTCTTCTCAATTACATAACAATTGGCCTAATTTCTTCCCTTATACCTTCCTTGGCATTATTGTCTGTTAGATCTCAATAATATTGTGCAAAAACACGTTAAAGAAGCGCTTAGGTATACACTTGTTTCCGTTATTCATTAACGAGGGTCTCGTAGTGGCAGACTTGGTGCCTTTAGGTTCTATACGAGGGACTATTAGTCAGCCGACAGTTCGTAATAAGTTCACGTGCTACGTGACGGCAAACAGGCTCATATAGAGTGTTCCTACACTCGCCGCGATGGCTACTAGTGGTGCTGAATGACACTCCCACGTTAAAAAAAATAAAGTGGCTGGGGGAATAGCTGTCGTGGTAGCTCAAGTGGTAGAGCATCGAACACGTTATTAAAAGGTCGCAGGTTCGGATCCTGCCCATGGCAAGTTATCTTTTCACCCACTTTTCTTTCTTCTCAATTACAATACAATTGGCCTAATACCTACCCCTATACCTTCCTTGGCATTATTGTCTGTTAGATCTCAATTATATTGTGTAAAAACACGAAAAACGAGCGCTTAGGTATACACTTGTTTCCGTTATTCATTAACGAGGGTCTCGTAGTGGCAACTTGGAGCCTTTAGGTTGTATACGAGGGACTATTAGTCCGCTGCCAGTTAGTAATAAGTTCACGTGCTACCTGACGACAAACAGGCTCATAAAGAGTGTTCCTACACTCGCTGCCATGGCTACTAGGGGCGCTGAATTACACTCCCACGTTAAAAAAAATGACACAGATACCAAATAAAGTGGCTGGGGGGATAGCTGTCGTGGAAGCTCAAGTGGTAGAGCATCAAACGCGTTATTCGAAGGTCGCAGAATTGGATCCTGCCCAAGGCAAGTTATCTTTTCACCCACTTTTCTTTCTTCTCAATTACAATACAATTGGCCGAATACCTACCCCTATACCTTCCTTGGCATTATTGTCTGATAGATCTCATTATTATTGTGTAAAAACACGAAAAACAAGCCCTTAGGTATACACTTGTTTCCGTTATTCATTAACGAGGGTCTCGTAGTGGCAGACTTGGTGCCTTTAGGTTGTATACGAGGGACTATTAGTCAGCTGCCAGTTAGTAATAACTTCACGTGCTACGTGACGCTGAACAGGCTCATAAAGAGTGTTCCTACACTCGCCGCCAAGGCTACCAGGGGCGCTGAATGACACTTCCACGTTAAAAAAATTGACATAGATACCAAATAAAGTGGCTGAGGGGATAGCTGTCGTGGTAGCTCAAGTAGTAGAGCATCGAACGCGTTATTTGAAGGTCGCAGCTTCGGATCCTGCCCACGGCAAGTTATCTTTTCACCCACTTTTCTTTCTTCTCATTTACAATACAATTGGCCTAATCCCTTCCCTTATACCTTCCTTGGCATTGTTGTCTGTTACATCTCATTATTATTGTGCTAAAGCGCGAAAAACAAGCCCCTAATTATACACTTGTCTCCCTTATTCATTAACGAGGGTCTCGTACTGCCAGACTTACTGCCTTTAGGTGGTATTCGAGGAACTATCAGTCAGCTGCCAGTTAGTAATAAGTTCATGTGCTACGTGACGACAAACAGGCTCATAAAGAGTGTTCCTACACTCGTCGCCATGGCTACTAGTGGCACTGAATGACACTCCCACGTATCAATAAAATTTACATAGATACCAAATAAAGTGGCTGGGGGGATAGCTGTGGTGGTAGCTCAAGTGGTAGAGCATCGAACGCGTTATTCAAAGGTCGCAGGTTCGGACCCTGCCGACGGCAAGTTATTTTTCACCCACTTTTCTTTATTCACATTTAAAATACAATTGGCCTAATACCTTCCCCTATACCTTCCTTGAAATTATTGTCTGTTAGACCTCATTAATATTGTGTAAAAACACATAAAAGGAGCCCTTAAGCATACACTTGTTTCCCTTATTCATTAACGAGGTTCTCGTACTGGCAGACTTGGTGCCTTTAGATTGTATACGAGGGACTATTAGTCAGCTGCCAGTTAGTAATAATGTCACGTGCTACGTGACGCCAAACACGCTCATAAGGAGTGTTCCTACACTTCTTCATGGCGACTCGTGGCGCTGAATGACACTCCCAGGTTTAAAAAATGACATAGATACCAAATAAAGTTGCTGGGGGGATAGCTGTCGTGGTAGCTCAAGTGGTAGAGCATCGAACGCGTTATTCGAAGGTCACAGGTTCGGATCCTGCCCACGGCAAGTTATCTTTTCACCCACATCTATTTCTTCTTATTTACATTACAATTGGCCTAATCCCTTCCCATATACCTTCTTTGGCATTATTGTCTGTTGGATCTCAATAATATTGTGTAAAACACGAAAAAGAAGCCCTTAAGTATACACTTGTTTCCCTTATTCATTAACGAGGGTCTCGTACTGGCAGACTTAGTGCCTTTAGGTTGTATACGAGGGACAATTAGTCAGCTGCCAGTTAGTAATAAGTTCACGTGCTACGTGATGCCAAACAGGCTCCTAAAGAGTGTTCCTACACTCGCCGCCATGGCTACTAGTGGCGCTGAATGACACTCCCACGTTTAAAAAAATGACATCGATACCAAATAAAGTGCCTGGGGGAATAGCTGTACTGGTAGCTCAAGTGGTAGAGCATCGAACGCGGTATTCGAAGGTCGCAGGTGCAGATTCTGCCCACGGCAAGTTATCTTTTCACCCGCTTTCCTTTCTTCTCATTTACATTACAATTGGCCTAATACCTTCCCCTATACCTTCCTTGGCATTATTGTCTGTTAGATCTCATTACTATTGTGTAAAAGCACGAAAAACGAGCCCTTAAGTATACACTTGTTTCCCTTGTTCAATAACAAGGGTCTCGTACTGGCAGACTTGGTGCCTTTAGGTTGTATACGAGGGACTATTAGTCAGCTGCCAGTTAGTAATAAGTTCACGTGCTACGTGACGACAAACAGACTCATACACATTTAGAAAAAAGTGAAATAGATACAAAATAAAGTGGCTGGTGGGGTTAGCTGTAGTGGTAGCTCAAGTGGTAGAGCATCGAACGCGTTATTCGAAGGTCGCCGGTACGAATCCTGCCCACAGGAAGTTATCTTTTCACCCAAGTCTCTTTCTTCTCATTTAGATTACAATTGGCCTAACCCTTCCCTTATACCTTCGTTGGCATTATTGTCTGTTAGATCTCATAATTATTGTGCTAAACCGCGAAAAACGAGCCCTAATTATACACTTGTCTCCCTTATTCATTAACGAGGGTCTCGTACTGGCAGACTTAGTGCCTTTAGGTTGTATACGAGGAACTATTAGTCAGCTGCCGTTAGTAATAGGTTCAAGTGCTACGTGACGACAAACAGGCTCGTAAAGAGTGTTCCTACCGTCGCCGCCATGGCTACTAGTGGCGCTGAATGACACTCCCACGTTTAAAAAAAATTGACATAGATACCATGGAAGGGGCTGGGGGGATAGCTGTCGTCGTAGCTCAAGTGGTAGAGCATCGAACGCGTGATTCGATGGTCGCAGGTTCGGATCCTGCCCACGGCAAGTTATCTTTTCACGCACTTTTCTTTCTTCTCATTTACATTACAATTGGCCTAATACCTTCCCCTATACATTCCTTGGCATTATTGTCTGTTAGATGTCATTACTATTGTGTAAAAGCACGAAAAACGAGCCCTTAAGTATACACTTGTTTCCCTTATTCATTAACAAGGGCCTCGTACTGGCAGACTTGGTGCCTTTAGGTTGTATACGAGGGACTATTAGTCAGCTGTCAGTTAGTAATAAGTTGACGCTCTACGTGACGACAAACAGACTCATAAAGAGTGTTTCTACACTCGCCGCCATGGCTACTAGAGTCGCTGAATGACACTAACACGTTTAGAAAAAATAAAGTGGCTGGGGGAATAGCTGTAGTGGTAGCTTAAGTAGTAGAGCATCGAACGCGTTATTCGAAGGTCGCAGCTTCGGAGCCTGCCCACGGCAAGTTATCTTTTCACCCACATTTCTTTCTTCTCATTTACATTACAATTGGCCTAAACCTTCCCTTATACTTTTCTTGGCATTATTGTCTGTTAGATCTCACTAATATTGTGCTAAACCGCGAAAAACGAGCCCTTAATTATACACTTGTCTCCCTTATTCAGTAACGAGGGTCTCATACTGCCAGACTTACTGCCTTTAGGTTGTATACGAGGAACTATCAGTTAGCTGCCAGTTAGTAATAAGTTCACGTGCTACGTGACGACAAAAAGGCTCCTAAAGAGTATTCCTACACTCGTCGCCATGGCTAGAAGTGGCACTGAATGACACTCCCACGTTTCAAAAAAATATACATAGATACCAAATAAAGTGGCTGGGGGGATAGCTGTGGTGGTAGCTCAAGTGGTAGAGCATCGAACGCGTTATTCGAAGGCCGCAGGTTCGGACCCTGCCCACGGCAAGTTATCTTTTCACCCACTTTTCTTTCTTCTCATTTAAATTACAATTGGCCTAATACCTTCCCCTATACCTTCCTTGGCATTAGTGTCTGTTAGATCTCATTATTATTGTGTAAAAACACGAAAAACGAGCGCTTAACTATACACTTGTTTCCCTTATTCATTAACGAGCGTCTCGTACTGGCAGACTTAGTGCCTTTAGGTTTTATACGAGGGACTATAGCTGCCAGTTAGTAATAAGTTCACGTGCTATGTGACGACAAACAGGCTCATAAAGAGTGTTCCTACACTCGCCGCCATGGCTCCCAGGGACGCTGAATGACACTCCCACGTTTAAAAAAATAACATAGATACCAAATAAAGTGGCTGGGGGAATAGCTGTAGTGGTAGCTCAAGTGGTAGAGCATCGAACGCGTGATTCGATGGTCGCAGGTTCGGATCCTGCCCACGGCAAGTTATCTTTTCACGCACTTTTCTTTCTTCTCATTTACATTACAATTGGCCTAATACCTTCCCCTATACATTCCTTGGCATTATTGTCTGTTAGATGTCATTACTATTGTGTAAAAGCACGAAAAACGAGCCCTTAAGTATACACTTGTTTCCCTTATTCATTAACAAGGGCCTCGTACTGGCAGACTTGGTGCCTTTAGGTTGTATACGAGGGACTATTAGTCAGCTGTCAGTTAGTTATAAGTTGACGCTCTACGTGACGACAAACAGACTCATAAAGAGTGTTTCTACACTCGCCGCCATGGCTACTAGAGTCGCTGAGTGACACTAACACGTTTAGAAAAAATAAAGTGGCTGGGGGAATAGCTGTAGTGGTAGCTTAAGTAGTAGAGCATCGAACGCGTTATTTGAAGGTCGCAGCTTCGGAGCCTGCCCACGGCAAGTTATCTTTTCACCCACATTTCTTTCTTCTCATTTACATTACAATTGGCCTAAACCTTCCCTTATAGTTTTCTTGGCATTATTGTCTGTTAGATCTCAATAATATTGTGCTAAACCGCGAAAAACGAGCCCTTAATTATACACTTGTCTCCCTTATTCAGTAACGAGGGTCTCATACTGCCAGACTTACTGCCTTTAGGTTGTATACGAGGAACTATCAGTCAGCTGCCAGTTAGTAATAAGTTCACGTGCTACGTGACGCCAAACAGGCTCATAAGGAGTGTTCCTACACTTCTTCATGGCTACTAGTGGCGCTAAATGACACTCCCACGTTTCCAAAAATGACATAGATGCCAAAAAAAGTGGCTGGGGGATAGCTGTCGTGGTAGCTCAAGTGGTAGAGCATTGAACGCGTTATTCGAAGGTCGCAGGTTCGAATCCTGCCCACGGCAAGTTATCTTTTCACACACTTCTCTTTCTTCTCAATTACATAACAATTGGCCTAATTTCTTCCCTTATACCTTCCTTGGCATTATTGTCTGTTAGATCTCAATAATATTGTGCAAAAACACGTTAAAGAAGCGCTTAGGTATACACTTGTTTCCGTTATTCATTAACGAGGGTCTCGTAGTGGCAGACTTGGTGCCTTTAGGTTGTATACGAGGGGCTATTAGTCAGCTGCCAGTTAGTAATTAGTTCATGTGCAACGTGACGCCAAAGAGGCTCATAAAGAGTGTTCCTACACTCACTGCCATGGCTACTAGGGGCGCTGAATGACACTCCTACGTTAAAAAAATTGACATAGATACCAAATAAAGTGGCTGGGGTGATAGCTGTCGTGGTAGCTCAAGTGGTAGAGCATCGAACGCGTTATTCGAAGGTCGCAGCTTCGGATCCTGCCCACGGCAAGGTATATTTTCACCCACTTTTCTTTCTTCTCATTTACATTACAATTGGCCTAACCCTTACCTTATACCTTCCTTGGCATTATTGTCTGTTAGATCTCATTAATATTGTGTAAACCGCGAAAAACGAGCCCTTAATTATACACTTGTCTCCCTTATTCATTAACGAGGGTCTCGTACTGCCAGACTTACTGCCTTTAGGTGGTATTCGAGGAACTATCAGTCAGCTGCCAGTTAGTAATAAGTTCACGTGCTACGTGACGCCAAACAGGCTCATAAGGAGTGTTGCTACACTTCTTCATGGCTAGTAGTGGCGCTGAATGACACTCCCACATTTAAAAAATAACATTGCTACCACATAAAGTTGCTGGGGGGATAGCTATAGTGGTAGCTCAAGTGGTAGAGCATCGAACGCGTTTTCGAAGGTCACAGGTTCGGATCCTGCCCACGGCAAGTTATCTTTTCACCCACTTTTCTTTCTTCTCATTTACATTACAATTGGCCTAATACCTTCCCCTATAACTTCCTTGGCACTATTGACTGTTAGATCTCATTAATATCTTGTAAAAGCACGAGAAACGAGCCCTTAAGCATACACTTGTTTCCCTTATTCATTAACGAGGGTCTCGTACTGGCAGACTTGGTGCCTTTAGGTTGTATACGAGGGACTATTAGTCAGCTGCCAGTTAGTAATAAAGTCACGTGCTACGTGACGCCAAAAAGGCTCATAAGGAGTGTTCCTACACTTCTTCATGGCTACTAGTGGCGCTGAATGACACTCCAACGTTTAAAAAATGACATAGTTGCCAAATAAAGTGGCTGGGGGGGATAGCTGTAGTGGTAGCTCAAGTGGTAGAGCATGGAAGACGTTATTCGAAGGTCGCAGGTACGGATCCTGCCCATGGCAAGTTATATTTTAACCCACTTTTCTTTCTTCTTATTTACATTACAATTGGCCTAATACCTTTCCCTATACCTTCCTTGGCATTATTGTCTGTTAGATCTCATTAGTATTGTGTAAAAGCATGAAAAACGAGCCCTTAAGTATACACTTGTTTCCCTTATTCATTAACGAGGGTCTCGTAGTGGCAGACTTGGTGCCTTTAGGTTCTATACGAGGGACTATTAGTCAGCCGACAGTTCGTAATAAGTTCACGTGCTACGTGACGGCAAACAGGCTCATATAGAGTGTTCCTACACTCGCCGCGATGGCTACTAGTGGTGCTGAATGACACTCCCACGTTAAAAAAAATAAAGTGGCTGGGGGAATAGCTGTCGTGGTAGCTCAAGTGGTAGAGCATCGAACACGTTATTAAAAGGTCGCAGGTTCGGATCCTGCCCATGGCAAGTTATCTTTTCACCCACTTTTCTTTCTTCTCAATTACAATACAATTGGCCTAATACCTACCCCTATACCTTCCTTGGCATTATTGTCTGTTAGATCTCAATTATATTGTGTAAAAACACGAAAAACGAGCGCTTAGGTATACACTTGTTTCCGTTATTCATTAACGAGGGTCTCGTAGTGGCAACTTGGAGCCTTTAGGTTGTATACGAGGGACTATTAGTCCGCTGCCAGTTAGTAATAAGTTCACGTGCTACCTGACGACAAACAGGCTCATAAAGAGTGTTCCTACACTCGCTGCCATGGCTACTAGGGGCGCTGAATTACACTCCCACGTTAAAAAAAATGACACAGATACCAAATAAAGTGGCTGGGGGGATAGCTGTCGTGGAAGCTCAAGTGGTAGAGCATCAAACGCGTTATTCGAAGGTCGCAGAATTGGATCCTGTCCAAGGCAACATATCTTTTCACCCACTTTTCTTTCTTCTCAATTACAATACAATTGGCCGAATACCTACCCCTATACCTTCCTTGGCATTATTGTCTGATAGATCTCATTATTATTGTGTAAAAACACGAAAAACAAGCCCTTAGGTATACACTTGTTTCCGTTATTCATTAACGAGGGTCTCGTAGTGGCAGACTTGGTGCCTTTAGGTTGTATACGAGGGACTATTAGTCAGCTGCCAGTTAGTAATAACTTCACGTGCTACGTGACGCTGAACAGGCTCATAAAGAGTGTTCCTACACTCGCCGCCAAGGCTACCAGGGGCGCTGAATGACACTTCCACGTTAAAAAAATTGACATAGATACCAAATAAAGTGGCTGAGGGGATAGCTGTCGTGGTAGCTCAAGTAGTAGAGCATCGAACGCGTTATTTGAAGGTCGCAGCTTCAGATCCTGCCCACGGCAAGTTATCTTTTCACCCACTTTTCTTTCTTCTCATTTACAATACAATTGGCCTAATCCCTTCCCTTATACCTTCCTTGGCATTGTTGTCTGTTACATCTCATTAATATTGTGCTAAAGCGCGAAAAACAAGCCCCTAATTATACACTTGTCTCCCTTATTCATTAACGAGGGTCTCGTACTGCCAGACTTACTGCCTTTAGGTGGTATTCGAGGAACTATCAGTCAGCTGCCAGTTAGTAATAAGTTCATGTGCTACGTGACGACAAACAGGCTCATAAAGAGTGTTCCTACACTCGTCGCCATGGCTACTAGTGGCACTGAATGACACTCCCACGTATCAATAAAATTTACATAGATACCAAATAAAGTGGCTGGGGGATAGCTGTGGTGGTAGCTCAAGTGGTAGAGCATCGAACGCGTTATTCAAAGGTCGCAGGTTCGGACCCTGCCGACGGCAAGTTATTTTTCACCCACTTTTCTTTATTCACATTTAAAATACAATTGGCCTAATACCTTCCCCTATACCTTCCTTGAAATTATTGTCTGTTAGACCTCATTATTATTGTGTAAAAACACGAAAAACGAGCGCTTAACTATACACTTGTTTCCCTTATTCATTAACGAGCGTCTCGTACTGGCAGACTTAGTGCCTTTAGGTTTTATACGAGGGACTATAGCTGCCAGTTAGTAATAAGTTCACGTGCTATGTGACGACAAACAGGCTCATAAAGAGTGTTCCTACACTCGCCGCCATGGCTCCCAGGGACGCTGAATGACACTCCCACGTTTAAAAAAATAACATAGATACCAAATAAAGTGGCTGGGGGAATAGCTGTAGTGGTAGCTCAAGTGGTAGAGCATCGAACGCGTGATTCGATGGTCGCAGGTTCGGATCCTGCCCACGGCAAGTTATCTTTTCACGCACTTTTCTTTCTTCTCATTTACATTACAATTGGCCTAATACCTTCCCCTATACATTCCTTGGCATTATTGTCTGTTAGATGTCATTACTATTGTGTAAAAGCACGAAAAACGAGCCCTTAAGTATACACTTGTTTCCCTTATTCATTAACAAGGGCCTCGTACTGGCAGACTTGGTGCCTTTAGGTTGTATACGAGGGACTATTAGTCAGCTGTCAGTTAGTTATAAGTTGACGCTCTACGTGACGACAAACAGACTCATAAAGAGTGTTTCTACACTCGCCGCCATGGCTACTAGAGTCGCTGAATGACACTAACACGTTTAGAAAAAATAAAGTGGCTGGGGGAATAGCTGTAGTGGTAGCTTAAGTAGTAGAGCATCGAACGCGTTATTTGAAGGTCGCAGCTTCGGAGCCTGCCCACGGCAAGTTATCTTTTCACCCACATTTCTTTCTTCTCATTTACATTACAATTGGCCTAAACCTTCCCTTATAGTTTTCTTGGCATTATTGTCTGTTAGATCTCAATAATATTGTGCTAAACCGCGAAAAACGAGCCCTTAATTATACACTTGTCTCCCTTATTCAGTAACGAGGGTCTCATACTGCCAGACTTACTGCCTTTAGGTTGTATACGAGGAACTATCAGTCAGCTGCCAGTTAGTAATAAGTTCACGTGCTACGTGACGCCAAACAGGCTCATAAGGAGTGTTCCTACACTTCTTCATGGCTACTAGTGGCGCTAAATGACACTCCCACGTTTCCAAAAATGACATAGATGCCAAAAAAAGTGGCTGGGGGATAGCTGTCGTGGTAGCTCAAGTGGTAGAGCATTGAACGCGTTATTCGAAGGTCGCAGGTTCGAATCCTGCCCACGGCAAGTTATCTTTTCACACACTTCTCTTTCTTCTCAATTACATAACAATTGGCCTAATTTCTTCCCTTATACCTTCCTTGGCATTATTGTCTGTTAGATCTCAATAATATTGTGCAAAAACACGTTAAAGAAGCGCTTAGGTATACACTTGTTTCCGTTATTCATTAACGAGGGTCTCGTAGTGGCAGACTTGGTGCCTTTAGGTTGTATACGAGGGGCTATTAGTCAGCTGCCAGTTAGTAATAAGTTCATGTGCAACGTGACGCCAAAGAGGCTCATAAAGAGTGTTCCTACACTCACTGCCATGGCTACTAGGGGCGCTGAATGACACTCCTACGTTAAAAAAATTGACATAGATACCAAATAAAGTGGCTGGGGTGATAGCTGTCGTGGTAGCTCAAGTGGTAGAGCATCGAACGCGTTATTCGAAGGTCGCAGCTTCGGATCCTGCCCACGGCAAGGTATATTTTCACCCACTTTTCTTTCTTCTCATTTACATTACAATTGGCCTAACCCTTACCTTATACCTTCCTTGGCATTATTGTCTGTTAGATCTCATTAATATTGTGTAAACCGCGAAAAACGAGCCCTTAATTATACACTTGTCTCTCTTATTCATTAACGAGGGTCTCGTACTGCCAGACTTACTGCCTTTAGGTGGTATTCGAGGAACTATCAGTCAGCTGCCAGTTAGTAATAAGTTCACGTGCTACGTGACGCCAAACAGGCTCATAAGGAGTGTTGCTACACTTCTTCATGGCTAGTAGTGGCGCTGAATGACACTCCCACATTTAAAAAATAACATTGCTACCACATAAAGTTGCTGGGGGGATAGCTATAGTGGTAGCTCAAGTGGTAGAGCATCGAACGCGTTTTCGAAGGTCACAGGTTCGGATCCTGCCCACGGCAAGTTATCTTTTCACCCACTTTTCTTTCTTCTCATTTACATTACAATTGGCCTAATACCTTCCCCTATAACTTCCTTGGCACTATTGACTGTTAGATCTCATTAATATCTTGTAAAAGCACGAGAAACGAGCCCTTAAGCATACACTTGTTTCCCTTATTCATTAACGAGGGTCTCGTACTGGCAGACTTGGTGCCTTTAGGTTGTATACGAGGGACTATTAGTCAGCTGCCAGTTAGTAATAAAGTCACGTGCTACGTGACGCCAAAAAGGCTCATAAGGAGTGTTCCTACACTTCTTCATGGCTACTAGTGGCGCTGAATGACACTCCAACGTTTAAAAAATGACATAGTTGCCAAATAAAGTGGCTGGGGGGGATAGCTGTAGTGGTAGCTCAAGTGGTAGAGCATGGAAGACGTTATTCGAAGGTCGCAGGTACGGATCCTGCCCATGGCAAGTTATATTTTAACCCACTTTTCTTTCTTCTTATTTACATTACAATTGGCCTAATACCTTTCCCTATACCTTCCTTGGCATTATTGTCTGTTAGATCTCATTAGTATTGTGTAAAAGCATGAAAAACGAGCCCTTAAGTATACACTTGTTTCCCTTATTCATTAACGAGGGTCTCGTAGTGGCAGACTTGGTGCCTTTAGGTTCTATACGAGGGACTATTAGTCAGCCGACAGTTCGTAATAAGTTCACGTGCTACGTGACGGCAAACAGGCTCATATAGAGTGTTCCTACACTCGCCGCGATGGCTACTAGTGGCACTGAATGACACTCCCACGTATCAATAAAATTTACATAGATACCAAATAAAGTGGCTGGGGGATAGCTGTGGTGGTAGCTCAAGTGGTAGAGCATCGAACGCGTTATTCAAAGGTCGCAGGTTCGGACCCTGCCGACGGCAAGTTATTTTTCACCCACTTTTCTTTATTCACATTTAAAATACAATTGGCCTAATACCTTCCCCTATACCTTCCTTGAAATTATTGTCTGTTAGACCTCATTAATATTGTGTAAAAACACATAAAAGGAGCCCTTAAGCATACACTTGTTTCCCTTATTCATTAACGAGGTTCTCGTACTGGCAGACTTGGTGCCTTTAGATTGTATACGAGGGACTATTAGTCAGCTGCCAGTTAGTAATAATGTCACGTGCTACGTGACGCCAAACACGCTCATAAGGAGTGTTCCTACACTTCTTCATGGCTACTCGTGGCGCTGAATGACACTCCCAGGTTTAAAAAATGACATAGATACCAAATAAAGTTGCTGGGGGGATAGCTGTCGTGGTAGCTCAAGTGGTAGAGCATCGAACGCGTTATTCGAAGGTCACCGGTTCGGATCCTGCCCACGGCAAGTTATCTTTTCACCCACATCTATTTCTTCTTATTTACATTACAATTGGCCTAATCCCTTCCCATATACCTTCTTTGGCATTATTGTCTGTTAGATCTCAATTATATTGTGTAAAAACACGAAAAACGAGCGCTTAGGTATACACTTGTTTCCGTTATTCATTAACGAGGGTCTCGTAGTGGCAACTTGGAGCCTTTAGGTTGTATACGAGGGACTATTAGTCCGCTGCCAGTTAGTAATAAGTTCACGTGCTACCTGACGACAAACAGGCTCATAAAGAGTGTTCCTACACTCGCTGCCATGGCTACTAGGGGCGCTGAATTACACTCCCACGTTAAAAAAAATGACACAGATACCAAATAAAGTGGCTGGGGGGATAGCTGTCGTGGAAGCTCAAGTGGTAGAGCATCAAACGCGTTATTCGAAGGTCGCAGACTTGGATCCTGCCCAAGGCAAGTTATCTTTTCACCGACTTTTCTTTCTTCTCAATTACAATACAATTGGCCGAATACCTACCCCTATACCTTCCTTGGCATTATTGTCTGATAGATCTCATTATTATTGTGTAAAAACACGAAAAACAAGCCCTTAGGTATACACTTGTTTCCGTTATTCATTAACGAGGGTCTCGTAGTGGCAGACTTGGTGCCTTTAGGTTGTATACGAGGGACTATTAGTCAGCTGCCAGTTAGTAATAACTTCACGTGCTACGTGACGCTGAACAGGCTCATAAAGAGTGTTCCTACACTCGCCGCCAAGGCTACCAGGGGCGCTGAATGACACTTCCACGTTAAAAAAATTGACATAGATACCAAATAAAGTGGCTGAGGGGATAGCTGTCGTGGTAGCTCAAGTAGTAGAGCATCGAACGCGTTATTTGAAGGTCGCAGCTTCAGATCCTGCCCACGGCAAGTTATCTTTTCACCCACTTTTCTTTCTTCTCATTTACAATACATTTGGCCTAATCCCTTCCCTTATACCTTCCTTGGCATTGTTGTCTGTTACATCTCATTAATATTGTGCTAAAGCGCGAAAAACAAGCCCCTAATTATACACTTGTCTCCCTTATTCATTAACGAGGGTCTCGTACTGCCAGACTTACTGCCTTTAGGTGGTATTCGAGGAACTATCAGTCAGCTGCCAGTTAGTAATAAGTTCATGTGCTACGTGACGACAAACAGGCTCATAAAGAGTGTTCCTACACTCGTCGCCATGGCTACTAGTGGCACTGAATGACACTCCCACGTATCAATAAAATTTACATAGATACCAAATAAAGTGGCTGGGGGATAGCTGTGGTGGTAGCTCAAGTGGTAGAGCATCGAACGCGTTATTCAAAGGTCGCAGGTTCGGACCCTGCCGACGGCAAGTTATTTTTCACCCACTTTTCTTTATTCACATTTAAAATACAATTGGCCTAATACCTTCCCCTATACCTTCCTTGAAATTATTGTCTGTTAGACCTCATTAATATTGTGTAAAAACACATAAAAGGAGCCCTTAAGCATACACTTGTTTCCCTTATTCATTAACGAGGTTCTCGTACTGGCAGACTTGGTGCCTTTAGATTGTATACGAGGGACTATTAGTCAGCTGCCAGTTAGTAATAATGTCACGTGCTACGTGACGCCAAACACGCTCATAAGGAGTGTTCCTACACTTCTTCATGGCTACTCGTGGCGCTGAATGACACTCCCAGGTTTAAAAAATGACATAGATACCAAATAAAGTTGCTGGGGGGATAGCTGTCGTGGTAGCTCAAGTGGTAGAGCATCGAACGCGTTATTCGAAGGTCACAGGTTCGGATCCTGCCCACGGCAAGTTATCTTTTCACCCACATCTATTTCTTCTTATTTACATTACAATTGGCCTAATCCCTTCCCATATACCTTCTTTGGCATTATTGTCTGTTGGATCTCAATAATATTGTGTAAAACACGAAAAAGAAGCCCTTAAGTATACACTTGTTTCCCTTATTCATTAACGAGGGTCTCGTACTGGCAGACTTAGTGCCTTTAGGTTGTATACGAGGGACAATTAGTCAGCTGCCAGTTAGTAATAAGTTCACGTGCTACGTGATGCCAAACAGGCTCCTAAAGAGTGTTCCTACACTCGCCGCCATGGCTACTAGTGGCGCTGAATGACACTCCCACGTTTAAAAAAATGACATCGATACCAAATAAAGTGCCTGGGGGAATAGCTGTACTGGTAGCTCAAGTGGTAGAGCATCGAACGCGGTATTCGAAGGTCGCAGGTGCAGATTCTGCCCACGGCAAGTTATCTTTTCACCCGCTTTCCTTTCTTCTCATTTACATTACAATTGGCCTAATACCTTCCCCTATACCTTTTTTGGCATTATTGTCTGTTAGATCTCATTACTATTGTGTAAAAGCACGAAAAACGAGCCCTTAAGTATACACTTGTTTCCCTTGTTCAATAACAAGGGTCTCGTACTGGCAGACTTGGTGCCTTTAGGTTGTATACGAGGGACTATTAGTCAGCTGCCAGTTAGTAATAAGTTCACGTGCTACGTGACGACAAACAGACTCATACACATTTAGAAAAAAATGAAATAGATACAAAATAAAGTGGCTGGTGGGGTTAGCTGTAGTGGTAGCTCAAGTGGTAGAGCATCGAACGCGTTATTCGAAGGTCGCCGGTACGAATCCTGCCCACAGGAAGTTATCTTTTCACCCAAGTCTCTTTCTTCTCATTTAGATTACAATTGGCCTAACCCTTCTCTTATACCTTCGTTGGCATTATTGTCTGTTAGATCTCATAATTATTGTGCTAAACCGCGAAAAACGAGCCCTAATTATACACTTGTCTCCCTTATTCATTAACGAGGGTCTCGTACTGGCAGACTTAGTGCCTTTAGGTTGTATACGAGGAACTATTAGTCAGCTGCCGTTAGTAATAGGTTCAAGTGCTACGTGACGACAAACAGGCTCGTAAAGAGTGTTCCTACCGTCGCCGCCATGGCTACTAGTGGCGCTGAATGACACTCCCACGTTTAAAAAAAATTGACATAGATACCATGGAAGGGGCTGAGGGGATAGCTGTCGTCGTAGCTCAAGTGGTAGAGCATCGAACGCGTGATTCGATGGTCGCAGGTTCGGATCCTGCCCACGGCAAGTTATCTTTTCACGCACTTTTCTTTCTTCTCATTTACATTACAATTGGCCTAATACCTTCCCCTATACATTCCTTGGCATTATTGTCTGTTAGATGTCATTACTATTGTGTAAAAGCACGAAAAACGAGCCCTTAAGTATACATTTGTTTCCCTTATTCATTAACAAGGGCCTCGTACTGGCAGACTTGGTGCCTTTAGGTTGTATACGAGGGACTATTAGTCAGCTGTCAGTTAGTAATAAGTTGACGCTCTACGTGACGACAAACAGACTCATAAAGAGTGTTTCTACACTCGCCGCCATGGCTACTAGAGTCGCTGAATGACACTAACACGTTTAGAAAAAATAAAGTGGCTGGGGGAATAGCTGTAGTGGTAGCTTAAGTAGTAGAGCATCGAACGCGTTATTCGAAGGTCGCAGCTTCGGAGCCTGCCCACGGCAAGTTATCTTTTCACCCACATTTCTTTCTTCTCATTTACATTACAATTGGCCTAAACCTTCCCTTATACTTTTCTTGGCATTATTGTCTGTTAGATCTCACTAATATTGTGCTAAACCGCGAAAAACGAGCCCTTAATTATACACTTGTCTCCCTTATTCAGTAACGAGGGTCTCATACTGCCAGACTTACTGCCTTTAGGTTGTATACGAGGAACTATCAGTTAGCTGCCAGTTAGTAATAAGTTCACGTGCTACGTGACGACAAAAAGGCTCCTAAAGAGTATTCCTACACTCGTCGCCATGGCTAGAAGTGGCACTGAATGACACTCCCACGTTTCAAAAAAATATACATAGATACCAAATAAAGTGGCTGGGGGGATAGCTGTGGTGGTAGCTCAAGTGGTAGAGCATCGAACGCGTTATTCGAAGGCCGCAGGTTCGGACCCTGCCCACGGCAAGTTATCTTTTCACCCACTTTTCTTTCTTCTCATTTAAATTACAATTGGCCTAATACCTTCCCCTATACCTTCCTTGGCATTAGTGTCTGTTAGATCTCATTATTATTGTGTAAAAACACGAAAAACGAGCGCTTAACTATACACTTGTTTCCCTTATTCATTAACGAGCGTCTCGTACTGGCAGACTTAGTGCCTTTAGGTTTTATACGAGGGACTATAGCTGCCAGTTAGTAATAAGTTCACGTGCTATGTGACGACAAACAGGCTCATAAAGAGTGTTCCTACACTCGCCGCCATGGCTCCCAGGGACGCTGAATGACACTCCCACGTTTAAAAAAATAACATAGATACCAAATAAAGTGGCTGGGGGAATAGCTGTAGTGGTAGCTCAAGTGGTAGAGCATCGAACGCGTGATTCGATGGTCGCAGGTTCGGATCCTGCCCACGGCAAGTTATCTTTTCACGCACTTTTCTTTCTTCTCATTTACATTACAATTGGCCTAATACCTTCCCCAATACATTCCTTGGCATTATTGTCTGTTAGATGTCATTACTATTGTGTAAAAGCACGAAAAACGAGCCCTTAAGTATACACTTGTTTCCCTTATTCATTAACAAGGGCCTCGTACTGGCAGACTTGGTGCCTTTAGGTTGTATACGAGGGACTATTAGTCAGCTGTCAGTTAGTAATAAGTTGACGCTCTACGTGACGACAAACAGACTCATAAAGAGTGTTTCTACACTCGCCGCCATGGCTACTAGAGTCGCTGAATGACACTAACACGTTTAGAAAAAATAAAGTGGCTGGGGGAATAGCTGTAGTGGTAGCTTAAGTAGTAGAGCATCGAACGCGTTATTTGAAGGTCGCAGCTTCGGAGCCTGCCCACGGCAAGTTATCTTTTCACCCACATTTCTTTCTTCTCATTTACATTACAATTGGCCTAAACCTTCCCTTATAGTTTTCTTGGCATTATTGTCTGTTAGATCTCAATAATATTGTGCTAAACCGCGAAAAACGAGCCCTTAATTATACACTTGTCTCCCTTATTCAGTAACGAGGGTCTCATACTGCCAGACTTACTGCCTTTAGGTTGTATACGAGGAACTATCAGTCAGCTGCCAGTTAGTAATAAGTTCACGTGCTACGTGACGACAAAAAGGCTCCTAAAGAGTATTCCTACACTCGTCGCCATGGCTAGAAGTGGCACTGAATGACACTCCCACGTTTCAAAAAAATATACATAGATACCAAATAAAGTGGCTGGGGGGATAGCTGTGGTGGTAGCTCAAGTGGTAGAGCATCGAACGCGTTATTCGTAGGCCGCAGGTTCGGACCCTGCCCACGGCAAGTTATCTTTTCACCCACTTTTCTTTCTTCTCATTTAAATTACAATTGGCCTAATACCTTCCCCTATACCTTCCTTGGCATTAGTGTCTGTTAGATCTCATTAATATTGTGTAAAAACACGAAAAACGAGCGCTTAACTATACACTTGTTTCCCTTATTCATTAACGAGCGTCTCGTACTGGCAGACTTGGTGCCTTTAGATTGTATACGAGGGACTATTAGTAAGCTGCCAGTTAGTATTAATGTCACGTGCTACGTGACGACAAACAGGCTCATAAAGAGTGTTTCTACACTCGCCGCCATGGCTACTAGAGTCGCTGAATGACACTCCAACGTTTAAAAAAATCGACATATATACCAAGGAAGGGGCTGGGGGGATAGCTGTCGTGGTAGCTCAAGTGGTAGAGCATCGAACGCGTTATTCGAAGATCGGAGGTACGGATCCTGAACACGGTAAGTTATCTTTTCACCCACTTTTCTTTCTTCTCATTTACAATACAATTGGCCTAATACCTTCCCCTATACTTTCCTTGGCACTATTGTCTGTTAGATCTCAATGATAATGTGTAAAAGCACGAAAAACGAGCCCTTAAGCATACACTTGTTTCCCTTATTCATTAACGAGGGTCTTGTACTGGCAGACTTGGAGCCTTTAGGTTGTAAACGAAGGACTATTTGTCAGCTGGCAGTTAGTAATAAAGTCACGTGCTACGTGACGCCAAACAGGCTCATAAGAAGTGTTCCTACACTTCTTCATGGCTACTAGTGGCGCTGAATGACACTCCCACGTTAAAAAAAATTGACATAGATACCAAATAAAGTGGCTGAGGGGATAGCTGTCATGGTAGCTCAAGTAGTAGAGCATCGAACGCGTTATTCGAAGGTCGCAGCTTCGGATCCTGCCCACGGCAAGTTATCTTTTCACCCACTTCTCTTTCTTCTTATTTACATTACAATTGGCCTAATCCCTTCCCATATACCTTCTTTGGCATTATTGTCTGTTGGATCTCAATAATATTGTGTAAAACACGAAAAAGAAGCCCTTAAGTATACACTTGTTTCCCTTATTCATTAACGCGGGTCTCGTACTGGCAGACTTAGTGCCTTTAGGTTGTATACGAGGGACAATTAGTCAGCTGCCAGTTAGTAATAAGTTCACGTGCTACGTGATGCCAAAGAGGCTCCTAAAGAGTGTTTCTACACTCACCGCCATGGCTACTAGAGTCGCTGAATGACACTAACACGTTTAGAAAAAATGAAATAGATACCAAATAAAGTGGCTGGTGGGGTTAGCTGTAGTGGTAGCTTGAGTGGTAGAGCATCGAACGCGTTATTCAAAGGTCGCAGGTTCGGATCCTGTCCACGGCAAGTTATCTTTTCAACCACTTTTATTTCTTATCATTTACATTACAATTGGCCTAATCCCTTGCCTTATACCTTCTTCGGCATTATTGTTTCTTAGATCTCATTATTATTATGTAAAAGCACGAAAAACGAGCCCTTAAGTATACACTCGTTTCCCTTACTCATGAACGACGGTCTCGTACTGGAAGACTTGGTGCCTTTAGGTTGTATATGAGGGACTAATAGTCAGCTGCCAGTTAGTAATAAGGATGACTGCCAGTTGGGCGTGTTGGTAATGGTTCATGATGAGACAAGCGCAAAAAATACACACACTCAGAGAGGACACAGACAAGCGCTTATGGTTTAAGCGATTTAGGTTTAAGCGCTTGTCTGTGTCCTCTCTGAGTGTGTGTATTTTTAGCGCTTGTCTTATTATGAAGTTAGTAATAAGTTCACGTGCTATGTGACGACAAACAGGCTCATAAAAAGTGTTCCTACACTCGCCGCCATGGCTACCAGGAATGCTGAATGACACTCCCACGTTTAAAAAATGACATAGATACCAAATAAAGTGGCTGGTGGAATAGCTGTAGTGGTAGCTCAAGTGGTAGAGCATCTAACGCGTTATTCGAAGGTCACAGGTTTGGATCCTGCCCACGGCAAGTTATCTTTTCACCAACTTTCCTTTCTTCTCAGTTACATTACAATCGGCCTAATACTTTCCCCTCTACCTTCCTTGGCATTATTTTCTGTTAGATCTCATTACTATTTATTTATTTATTTATTTATTAGAATACCCTCAGGGCCCGTAGGGCATTACAGAGGGGGTGGGTACAACATATATAACACACAAGAAAAAAAGACAAAATAAAGAAACAAGTATCAGATGCGCAAATCAGGAAGGCAACATAAGTCAACTAAAAATGTATAAGAATTCAAGCACATACAAGACAAAGATAGATAGTGGAAACTGCGTATAGTTACAAGCATTGCTGAGAAATTGCAGTCTTGAATAACAAAGGGTCTGTTATTGATACCACGGAAGAGGGAAGGTGGTTCCAATCGGCGGCTGTTTTCGGTAAGAAGGCTGCTGAAAAGAATTTGGTGCGGCAAAACGGAATGGCAACCTTATGCTGATGATCAATGCGCGATGAGTGGTATGACGGTTGTGAAATGAGGTCTCGCTTCATTGATGGATTGTGAAAAAATATCTTATGAAAAAAATGCAGTCGCGCCAGTTTTCTCCGGACAGTTAAATTGGGTAGGTCAAGGTTAGATTTCATTTCTGATATGCTAGCAGTACGGGAATAATTAGAACAAATGAACCGAACTGAGCGGTTCTGAACAGATTCTAACGCGTTAATTAAATTTTGCTGCACGGGATCCCATATAGCGGACGCGTACTCAAGCTTTGGGCGAATTAGTGATCGGTATAATAGAATTTTGAGGGACAGCGGAGCGCGAGAAAAGTTGCGGCGTAAGTATCCTAGCGTTCGGTTAGCGTTAATACAGATGTAGGTAACATGCGTGTGCCAAGATAGATTGTTGGTAATGTAAACGCCGAGGTACTTATATGAAGAGACATGCTGGAGGGGAACGGCGTTAATTCTGTAGGTACAGGGGGGAGAAATAGATCGCCGGGTTATTGACATGCATTTAGATTTGTTAGAGTTGAGAGTCATAAGCCATTTATTGCACCAGGTTGAGACAGTGTCAAGGTCTGACTGTAGAAATTGGTTATCATATTCATTGTTTATTTCGCGGTAAATTACACAATCATCTGCAAATAACCTTATAGTGGAGTTAATGCTGTCTGGGAGATCATTAATATATATAAGAAAGAGCAAAGGGCCTAATACGGAACCTTGGGGTACGCCGGATGTTACTTTAGAAAGAGGTGAGTTATAGCCATTAGTTGTTACAAACTGAGTGCGATTAGTCAGAAAGCATTCAATCCATTTAAGAATGTTCGGGTCAATGTTTAAGGCACTAATTTTCAGGAGGAGTAATTGGTGAGGTACTTTATCGAAAGCTTTTTGAAAGTCAAGAAAAATGCAATGCACAAGTGAGCCGCGATCTAAAGCCGATCCTATGTCATTAGTAAAATAAAGAAGTTGGGTTTCACATGAGTAACTTTTTCGGAATCCGTGCTGGTAGGGAGTAAAAAAAGAATTTGATTCTAGGAATGAGACAAGGTTGGAGTAAATTATATGTTCTAACATTTTACAAGGAACACTGGTTAGGGAAATTGGTCTGTAATTGAGAGGAGACTGTGTGTTACCAGATTTGTGCAGAGGGACCACCTTCCCCACCTTCCAGTCAAGCGGCAAAGTGGAGGTCTGAATAGATTGCGAAAAGATTAAGGACAAGTAAATTGATGAATACAATGCAGTGTTTTTTAGAAACTTTGAGTTGATTTCATCTACGCCACAAGAAGAGGATAACTTAAGCTTGTGAATTAAATTTTGCACTCCAACGGCATCAACGGTAACAGGATACATGGGTAAAAAATCACGACTAGGCATTTGCGGCAACGCAGAAGCAGAACAACTTGAAAAAGAAGTAACAAAAAAATCATTTAATGCAATGCAACACTCTTCACAGCGAACTGGCTGCCCATCTGAGTTCGTAAGCGAAATGTTTATCTTTTCCCTAGGTTTAACAGTTTTCCAAAACTTAGAAGGGTTGGTTACAAGAATTGAAGGAAGGGTATCATTAAGAAAAACGCGCTTGGCTTCCTTGATAGCTGCTCTGTATTCGGAAAGGACAGATTTGTACACGTGCCAACGGGCTAACGAATTAGTCTGCTTTGCCTGACGGAACAACCGTTTCTTTTTATTCCACAATTTTTTTAAGTCAGTTGAGAACCAAGGGGGGCGTTGGCGACCCTTGATAACGTATGTGGGAATGTATCGCGTGATTAAAGATTCAACTTTCATTTTGAACAAGTTCCAGTTTTGTTGAACGCTGCGATCAAAGAAGCCATCAGCAAAGCTCTCAAAATTCGATTCGAGTTCACTGTTGATTGAGTCATAATCGCCGCGTGAGTAGTCTCTTATTGTTTTGCAATTGTTTGACCGACGCCTTAAAGAACCTGTTAGATTGAAGTGCACGAAACAATGGTCACTTATGCCTGGGATATATGAAATAGAATGGACAAGGTCAGGTACAGTGGTGAGAATCAGATCAAGAACATTTGATGAATTGGGGCCCATTCTTGTTGGTTGCGTTACGAGTTGGGTAAGGTTAAAGTCTTCGCACAGCACCAAGCCTGCCACTACGAGACCCTCGTTAATATTGTGTAAAAGTATTGTGTGTACCATATTGTGTAAAAGCACGAAAAACGAGCCCTTAAGTATACACTTGTTTCCCCTATACATTAACAAGGGTCTCGTACTGGCAGACTTGGTGCCTTTAGGTGGTATACGAGGGACTATTAGTCAGCTGCCAGTTAGTAATAAGTTCACGTGCTACGTGACGACAAACAGACTCATAAAGAGTGTTTCTACACTCGCCGCCATGGCTACTAGAGTCGCTGAATGACACTAACACGTTTAAAAAAATGAAATAGATACCAAATAAAGTGGCTGGTGGGGTTAGCTGTAGTGGTAGCTCAAGTGGTAGGGCATCGAACGCATTATTCGAAGGTCGCAGGTTCGGATCCTGCCCACGGCAAGTTATCTTTTCACACACTTTTCTTTCTTCTCATTTACAATACAATTGTCCTAATATCTTCCCCTATACCTTCCTTGGCATTATTGTCTGTTAGATCTCATTACTATTGTTTAAAAACACGAAAAGCGAGCCTTTAGGTATACGCTTGTTTTCCTTATTCATTAACGAGGGTCTCGTAGTGGCAGGCTTGGTGCCTTTAGGTTCTATACGAGGGACTATTAGTCAGCTGCCAGTTATGAAGCGGTATGAGCCTTTGGACAGAAGATGAAGAAGCGCGAGGGCCGGGGCAGGAAAGAAGAGGGGGATGAAGTGAAAAATAAAGCAGATTAAGATGGACGCCAGTTCCATACTGAAGCTTTAATGCTGTTCCGTTATTTTAAGTAGGAACACTACATTATTTTGGCGCAGCCGGCCATCGAAGCCATCATGTGGGTGATGTTCTTCATAGACGAGACCTCCGAGGAGATCATCTTTTCGAAGTACCAAGTTCAAGACGAAGCAGCGGTAGACCTACCTCGTGAGCTCAGCTCGGAAGA
Organism: Rhipicephalus microplus; assembly: GCF_043290135.1. Classification (NCBI taxonomy): domain Eukaryota; kingdom Metazoa; phylum Arthropoda; class Arachnida; order Ixodida; family Ixodidae; genus Rhipicephalus; species Rhipicephalus microplus. The sequence goes on from NW_027464589.1 coordinate 13,538,562, forward strand.
ACTCGTAAACCTGGTTGTGGAAAAGGCAGCCGTAGACACTACTGAACTACGACGGAAGGTGCTGTGAAAGTGAACTTGCGTGTGGCGACCTTCAACGACCTAGTTCTTGAACCAGCGCGTCGAAAACACTCAGGATCACGATCTTCGACGGAAGAGGTGAGCCTCGTTTTGAAAGCTTTTCAGCTGCAACAGGAACAGATGCTTCAACAAAACCAAATAATGACATCTCTTATAAGCTCTCTGAATGCTGAGAGACCGACACCTAATTTCGTAGAACCTGATGCTTTCGACGGTGTGTCTTCAAATCCAGAAAGTTGGCTTGATTTCTACGAATATGCCGCTGGAAAAAACAAGTGGCTCTCTGATGAGGCTAAAATCACCAACATGCGCGTTTACTTGAGAGGTGTTGCGCGAAAGTGGTATGAAACATGCATTCTGGAAGACAGTGACGACTCTTGGAGCCAGTGGAGGAAAAAGTTTTTGACTGCATTCCGAAGCAATCCAGTAGAAAGATGGAACACGGCGCTTAATTTCAAGTCTGAGCAAAGCTGCCTTGTCGAGTACTTCTTTGAGAAACGCCGTCTTTTAAAGCTGGCGGAGCCTTTGCTTCCATCTACGGCCGTAGTTGCCTTAATAATGCATGGATTGCACACTAACGTGTTGAAGCAAGTGCAAATACTGTCACCAAAGACTCTAGATGACCTCCTCGCGTGTCTTCAGAACATACCATCAGCTTCGGAAACAAGCATAACCGCCGAGTCAAGCAGCTGTTTCAGTCGGAGTAAATCGGACTGGTCAAGCCGCGCTCAGCGAGAACCGAGCCACCTCGCAACTCGCACAGATAACTTGCCCTGGCGTGTTCCAAGAGGTCGAGTGAATAATATCGACACTGAAGCTCAGGAGTATTCGACAGAAAAAAACTAATAAACGAGGGTGATCAGTCCCACCCGATGACTCCAAATGAGACTGTTTATTTAAGTTGCTCTAGCCTACTTCACATTCCCGTCAAAGTAGGAAACAAACATATGATGGCTCTGGTAGACAGCGGTGCTTCTGTGTCCATTATAAATGCCAAGCTGGTGGATGCAAATCGCTTGCATAGTGGAAGAATTCTACGAGTACAAGGCTATGATGGAAAAGTAACGTTGCATGATCAGTGGGCCTTGGTAAACATCGAGTTCCAGGGTCAGCAAATAGAGAGCGAAGTGTTGGTGATAGAGGGGGTAACGTACGACTTTTTGCTATCAAGACCAGATATAAAGAAACTAAAGATCAACGTGTACTGGGACGATGTGGTTCTAGTAGAAGGAGTAGCAAGGAACGAGACAAATCAAGGTAGACAAGATAATCTACGAGTTGTCAAGTGCGCGGCGGATATCGCAACGACCTACCCTGAACTTGTATGCATAGGAAGCTATCCTCAGGCGATGAAGTCCCACAAGGTTCCTTTCGAACTCGCTGACAAGACCGTCATCCGGAAAGCACCTTACAATATGTCAAGGGAGCGAAAGATGTGGCTCAAGAAAGAGTTGCAGGAGATGCTAGATGCTGATATCATACGACCTTCGGTATCACCCTTCGCTTCTCCCATAACGATCGCACCGAAAGAAGACGGAACCTTCAGATTATGCACCGACTACAGGGTTCTCAATCGTCAGACAGAACTCATACCATTTCCTATGCCGAAGATCGACACAATTATAGATGAGACCGGGGGTTGCCGACATTTTTCCCGCATCGATTTATGCAAAGGTTTCTGGCAGATCCCACTAACCGAAGAAACAAAAATGTACACCGCTTTTATCACGCCATTCGATCTCTACGAATACAACCGGCTCCCTTTCGGTTGGAAAAACTCGCCAGCGTGGTTCCAGAAGATCATGAACGACGTCCTAAAGCCATTCCTTGGTGTTTTTTGTAATGTGTACATAGACGACATTATAGTCTTCTCCAAAACAGAGGCTGAGCATCAGGACCATCTGTCTCAGGTGTTAAACGCCTTGAGCTTGGCACATCTCAAGGTTAATTTTAAGAAGAGTGTATTCTTTCAACAAAAAGTGGTGTTTCTTGGAAGAGTCTTCGATGGGAACACCAAAAGCACAAAACAAGAGTCCGTCGAGAAGATCTCCCAGTTGAAGAAACCATATGACGTCCATTCACTGCGCGTGTTTTTGGGATTGGCAGGACATTTCCGATCTTTCATAAAGGACTTTGCTGTCAAAACTAGATGCCTCACGCGCTTAACGCAGAAAGAAGTTCCCTTTGAATGGAGTGACGAATGTGAGAGAGTCTACCGTGACTTGGTGCACAGAATTTCTTCTGACCCCGTTCTGCGTATACCAGATTTCACTTTACCCTTTGAATTGAACACTGACGCCTCACATTATGGGACTGGTGCAGTGTTGTATCAAAAATGTATTGAAGCATCTGGCCGAGAAAAGCGACACGTAGTCGGTTACTACAGTTACACTTTCAAGCCGTCTGAAACAAACTACACTACTACGGAAAAAGAAGCACTGGCGGTTCTGAAGGCCGTTGACTACTTCCGCACGTACCTGGAAGGTACGAAGTTCACTTTGTTCACCGATCACCAGGCACTCACTCATCTCTTGAATATGACCCAAACTAAAGGGCGTATCGCCAGATGGGTGAATTACTTGCAGCAATTTGACTTTACCATCTCGCACCGACCAGGACCGCTTTTAACCGATGCAGATGCTCTATCAAGATTGATGGTACAAAACAACACAGAAAAATCTGAAGAAATCAATGAAGTGAAGCTGTGGGAAGGCTCAGAACAACTGGTTTTTACGGAAGGTCGGTATCAAGTCCCACCAACTCTTGTTTCCAAAGTGCTTTACTTGTACCACGATAGCCCAGAATCTGGAGGACACGACGGCTTTTGGCGTACCTACAACAAGTTGGTCAAGAGGTTTACGTGGCCTCACATGAAGAAAGACGTTAGTCAGTACGTTCGTTCATGCCATGTGTGTCAAGTACACAAAGTCAAGTATAAACAGCCTACGGACACCATGATACTACCTTGCCACTCGAACGTGCCTTTTGAAGTAGTTCACCTGGATTTCGCCGAACTTAACAAGAAACGGGAAGGAGTCAGAAAAACGCAAGCTTTTCTGCTGGCCATAGATGAATGCACCAGGATGGTCGCGGCACGAGCAGGAAAAGAAGATGCAAATAGCGTCATAACCCTTCTCGAAAGGGACATGTTTAGAACTACGCGGACAATCGTATGCGATAACGGCCCCGCGTTCAAGAGTGAAAAGCTAGTAAGATGGGCTCGAGATCACAATGTATCGATCAAGTTCTGTGCGCCATACCATCCTGCGGCGAATGGGCTTGCAGAACGTGCCATACGGGACGTGAAACAATACATCAAGATGTACGATAGTTTTCCTGGGGGATGGAAATGTTCTTTAGAAGCAGCCGTAAAACATCATAACCGATCCTACACCAGTGGCTTGGGGTGCAGTCCACAGTACGCTTCTACAGGAGAGACCCCTATTCTGCAGGCAGACCGTGAGTTGGGACTCTTGGAAAACCTCAAGATTGTCGAGGAGAGGCAACAAAAATCACAGGAGGAGAGGTACCGAAAACGAATGAAAAAGAATTTCGACAAGAGGCATCGAGCAGACATGCCAGACATTCAAGTCACCGACCTCGTACTAGTGAGAAAAGGAATAAGAGATTCCAGTGCCAAATTTTATGGGCCTTACTTTGTGACCAAGACAGCCACCCAGAACGGAATTTTGAAGACTGTCTGGTACACTGGTGAACGTGGATCTGTTGAATGTGCTTCAATTGGGAATGTCTTCAAGTATTACCCCAGGAGGGGTAATTAAAAGAAAGCGGGAAGGGTGAAGCGGTATGAGCCTTTGGACAGAAGATGAAGAAGCGCGAGGGCCGGGGCAGGAAAGAAGAGGGGGATGAAGTGAAAAATAAAGCAGATTAAGATGGACGCCAGTTCCATACTGAAGCTTTAATGCTGTTCCGTTATTTTAAGTAGGAACACTACAAGTTAGTAATAAGTTCACGTGCTACGTGACGCCAAACAGGCTCATAAAGAGTGTTCCTACACTTGTCGCCATGGCTACTAGTGGCACTGAATGACACTCCCACGTTTCAAAAAAATTTACCTAGATACCAAATAATGTGGCTGGGGGGATAGCTGTGGTGGTAGCTCAAGTGGTAGAGCATCGAACGCGTTATTTGAAGGTCGCAGGTTCGGACCCTGCCCACGGCAAGTTATCTTTTCACACACTTTTCTTTCTTCTCATTTACAATACAATTGTCCTAATATCTTCCCCTATACCTTCCTTGGCATTATTGTCTGTTAGATCTCATTACTATTGTTTAAAAACACGAAAAGCGAGCCCTTAGGTATACGCTTGTTTTCCTTATTCATTAACGAGGGTCTCGTAGTGGCAGGCTTGGTGCCTTTAGGTTCTATACGAGGGACTATTAGTCAGCTGCCAGTTAGTAATAAGTTCACGTGCTACGTGACGCCAAACAGGCTCATAAAGAGTGTTCCTACACTTGTCGCCATGGCTACTAGTGGCACTGAATGACACTCCCACGTTTCAAAAAAATTTACCTAGATACCAAATAATGTGGCTGGGGGGATAGCTGTGGTGGTAGCTCAGGTGGTAGAGCATCGAACGCGTTATTTGAAGGTCACAGGTTCGGACCCTGCCCACGGCAAGATATTTTTCACCCACTTTTCTTTATTCTCATTTAAAATACAATTGGCCTAATACCTTCCCCTATATCTTCCTTGACATTATTGTCTGTTAAACCTCATTATTATTGTGTAAAAACACAAAAAACGAGCCCTTAAGCATACACTTGTTTCCCTTATTCATTAACGAGCGTCTCGTACTGGCAGACTTGGTGCCTTTAGATTGTATACGAGGGACTATTAGTAAGCTGCCAGTTAGTAATAATGTCACGTGCTACGTGACGACAAACAGGCTCATAAAGAGTGTTTCTACACTCGCCGCCATGGCTACTAGAGTCGCTGAATGACACTCCAACGTTTAAAAAAATCGACATATATACCAAGGAAGGGGCTGGGGGGATAGCTGTCGTGGTAGCTCAAGTGGTAGAGCATCGAACGCGTTATTCGAAGATCGGAGGTACGGATCCTGAACACGGTAAGTTATCTTTTCACCCACTTTTCTTTCTTCTCATTTACAATACAATTGGCCTAATACCTTCCCCTATACTTTCCTTGGCACTATTGTCTGTTAGATCTCAATGATAATGTGTAAAAGCACGAAAAACGAGCCCTTAAGCATACACTTGTTTCCCTTATTCATTAACGAGGGTCTTGTACTGGCAGACTTGGAGCCTTTAGGTTGTAAACGAAGGACTATTTGTCAGCTGGCAGTTAGTAATAAAGTCACGTGCTACGTGACGCCAAACAGGCTCATAAGAAGTGTTCCTACACTTCTTCATGGCTACTAGTGGCGCTGAATGACACTCCCACGTTAAAAAAAAATTGACATAGATACCAAATAAAGTGGCTGAGGGGATAGCTGTCATGGTAGCTCAAGTAGTAGAGCATCGAACGCGTTATTCGAAGGTCGCAGCTTCGGATCCTGCCCACGGGAAGTTATCTTTTCACCCACTTCTCTTTCTTCTTATTTACATTACAATTGGCCTAATCCCTTCCCATATACCTTCTTTGGCATTATTGTCTGTTGGATCTCAATAATATTGTGTAAAACACGAAAAAGAAGCCCTTAAGTATACACTTGTTTCCCTTATTCATTAACGCGGGTCTCGTACTGGCAGACTTAGTGCCTTTAGGTTGTATACGAGGGACAATTAGTCAGCTGCCAGTTAGTAATAAGTTCACGTGCTACGTGATGCCAAAGAGGCTCCTAAAGAGTGTTTCTACACTCACCGCCATGGCTACTAGAGTCGCTGAATGACACTAACACGTTTAGAAAAAATGAAATAGATACCAAATAAAGTGGCTGGTGGGGTTAGCTGTAGTGGTAGCTTGAGTGGTAGAGCATCGAACGCGTTATTCAAAGGTCGCAGGTTCGGATCCTGTCCACGGCAAGTTATCTTTTCAACCACTTTTATTTCTTCTCATTTACATTACAATTGGCCTAATCCCTTGCCTTATACCTTCTTCGGCATTATTGTTTCTTAGATCTCATTATTATTATGTAAAAGCACGAAAAACGAGCCCTTAAGTATACACTCGTTTCCCTTACTCATTAACGACGGTCTCGTACTGGAAGACTTGGTGCCTTTAGGTTGTATATGAGGGACTAATAGTCAGCTGCCAGTTAGTAATAAGGATGACTGCCAGTTGGGCGTGTTGGTAATGGTTCATGATGAGACAAGCGCAAAAAATACACACACTCAGAGAGGACACAGACAAGCGCTTATGGTTTAAGCGATTTAGGTTTAAGCGCTTGTCTGTGTCCTCTCTGAGTGTGTGTATTTTTAGCGCTTGTCTTATTATGAAGTTAGTAATAGGTTCACGTGCTATGTGACGACAAACAGGCTCATAAAAAGTGTTCCTACACTCGCCGCCATGGCTACCAGGAATGCTGAATGACACTCCCACGTTTAAAAAATGACATAGATACCAAATAAAGTGGCTGGTGGAATAGCTGTAGTGGTAGCTCAAGTGTTAGAGCATCTAACGCGTTATTCGAAGGTCACAGGTTTGGATCCTGCCCACGGCAAGTTATCTTTTCACCAACTTTCTTTTCTTCTCAGTTACATTACAATCGGCCTAATACTTTCCCCTCTACCTTCCTTGGCATTATTTTCTGTTAGATCTCATTACTATTGTGTAAAAGCACGAAAAACGAGCCCTTAAGTATACACTTGTTTCCCCTATACATTAACAAGGGTCTCGTACTGGCAGACTTGGTGCCTTTAGGTGGTATACGAGGGACTATTAGTCAGCTGCCAGTTAGTAATAAGTTCACGTGCTACGTGACGACAAACAGACTCATAAAGAGTGTTTCTACACTCGCCGCCATGGCTACTAGAGTCGCTGAATGACACTAACACGTTTAAAAAAATGAAATAGATACGAAATAAAGTGGCTGGTGGGGTTAGCTGTAGTGGTAGCTCAAGTGGTAGAGCATCGAACGCATTATTCGAAGGTCGCAGGTTCGGATCCTGCCCACGGCAAGTTATCTTTTCACACACTTTTCTTTCTTCTCATTTACAATACAATTGTCCTAATATCTTCCCTATACCTTCCTTGGCATTATTGTCTGTTAGATCTCATTACTATTGTTTAAAAACACGAAAAGCGAGCCCTTAGGTATACGCTTGTTTTCCTTATTCATTAACGAGGGTCTCGTAGTGGCAGGCTTGGTGCCTTTAGGTTCTATACGAGGGACTATTAGTCAGCTGCCAGTTAGTAATAAGTTCACGTGCTACGTGACGCCAAACAGGCTCATAAAGAGTGTTCCTACACTTGTCGCCATGGCTACTAGTGGCACTGAATGACACTCCCACGTTTCAAAAAAATTTACCTAGATACCAAATAATGTGGCTGGGGGGATAGCTGTGGTGGTAGCTCAAGTGGTAGAGCATCGAACGCGTTATTTGAAGGTCGCAGGTTCGGACCCTGCCCACGGCAAGTTATTTTTCACCCACTTTTCTTTATTCTCATTTAAAATACAATTGGCCTAATACCTTCCCCTATACCTTCCTTGGCATTATTGTCTGTTAGATCTCATTTATATTTTGTAAAAATACGAAAAACGAGCCCTTAGGCATACACTTGTTTCCCTTATTCATTAACGAGCGTCTCGTACTGGCAGACTTGGTGCCTTTAGGTTGTATACGAGGGACTAATAGTCAGCTGCCAGTTACTAATAAGTTCACGTGCTACGTGACGACAAACAAGCTCATAATGAGTGTTCCTACACTCGCTGCCAAGGCTACTAGGGGCGCTGAATTACACTCCCACATTAAAAATTGACATAGATACCAAATAAAGTGGCTGGGGGGATAGCTGTCGTGGTAGCTCAAGTGGTAGAGCATCGAACGCGTTATTCGAAGGTCGCAGAATCGGATCCTGCCCATGGCAAGTTATCTTTTCACCCACTTTTCTTTCTTCTCATTTAAAATACAATTGGCCTAATACCTTCTCCTATACCTTCCTTGGCATTATTGTCTGTTAGATCTCATTAATATTGTTTAAAAACACGAAAAGCGATCCCTTAGGTATACACATGTTTCCCTTATTCATTAACGAGGGTCTCGTACTGGCAGACTTGGTGCCTTTAGATTGTATACGAGGGACTATTAGTCAGCTGCCAGTTAGTATTAAGTTCACGTGCTACGTGACGCCAAACAAGCTCATAAAGATTGTTCCTACACTCGCCGCCATGGCTACTAGGGGCGCTGAATGACACTCCCACGTTAAAAAATTGACATAAATACCAAATAATGTGGCTGGGGGAATAGCTGTCGTGGTAGCTCAAGTGGTAGAGCATCGAACGCGTTAATCGAAGGTCGCAGAATCGCATCCTGCCCATGGCAAGTTATCTTTTCACCCACTTTTCTTTCTTCTCATATAAAATACAATTGGCCTAATACCTTCCCCTATACCTTCCTTGGCATTATTGTCTTTTAGATCTCATTATTGTTGTGTAAAAATACAAAAAACGAGCCCTTAAGTATACACTTGTTTTCCTTACTCATTAATGAGGGTCTCGTACTGTCAGACTTGGTGCCTTTACGTTGTATACGAGGGACTATTAGTCAGCTGTCAGTTAGTAATAAGTTCACGTGCTACGTGACGCCAAACAGGCTCATAAAGAGTGTTCCTACAATCGCCGCCATGGCTACTAGGGGCGCTGAATGACACTCCCACATTAAAAAATTGACATAGATACCAAATAAAGTGGCTGGGGGGATAGCTGTCGTGGTAGCTCAACTGGTAGAGCATCGAAAGCGTTATTCAAAGGTCGCATGTTCGGACCCTGCCCACGGCAAGTTATCTTTTCACCCACTTTTCTTTCTTCTCATTTAAAATACAATTGGCCTAATACCTTCCCCTATACCTTCCTTGGAATTATTGTCTGTTAGATCTCATTAATATTGTGTAAAAACACGAAAAACGAGCCCTTAGGTATACACTTGTTTCCCTTATTCATTAACGAGGGTCTCGTACTGGCAGACTTGGTGCCTTTAGATTGTACACGAGGGACTATCAGTCAGCTGCCAGTTAGTAATAATTTCACGTGCTACATGACGCCAAACAGGCTCATAAAGAGTGTTCCTACACTCGCCGCCATGGCTACTAGTGGCGCTGAATGACACTCCCACGTTAAAAAATTGACATAGATACCAAATACAGTGGCTGGGGGGATAGCTGTCGTGGTAGCTCAAGTGGTAGAGCATCGAACGCGTTATTCGAAGGTAGCAGAATTGGATCCTGCCCATGGCAAGTTTTCTTTTCACCCACTTTTCTCTCTTCTCATTTAAAAAACAATTGGCCTAATACCTTCACCTATACCTTCCCTCGCATTATTGTCTCTTAGATCTCATTAATATTGAGTAAAAATACGAAAAACGAGCCCTTAGGTATACACTTGTTTCCCTTATTCATTAACGAGGGTCTCGTACTGGCAGATCTGGTGCCTTTAGGTTGTATACGAGGGACTATTAGTCAGCTGCCAGTTAGTAATAATTTCACGTGCTACATGACGCCGAACAGGCTCATAAAGAGTGTTCCTACACTCGCCGCCATGGCTACTAGGGGCGCTGAATGACACTCCCACGTTAAAAAAATTGAAATAGATACCAAATAAAGTGGCTGGGGGGGATTGCTGTCATGGTAGCTCAAGTGGTAGAGCATCGAACGCGTTATTCAAAGGTCGCAGGTTCGGACCCTGCCCGCGGCAAGTTATCTTTTCACCCACTTTTCTTTCTTCTCATTTAAATACTATTGGCCTAATACCTTCCGCTATACCTTCCTTGGTATTACTGTCTGTTAGATCTCATTATATTGTGTAAAAATACGAAAAACGAGCCGTTAGGTATACACTTGTTTTTTTATTCATTAACGAGGGTCTCGTACTGGCAGACTTGGAGCCTGGGACCATTAGTCAGCTGCCAGTTAGTAATAAGTTCACGTGCTACGTGACGCCAAACAGGCTCATAAAGGGTGTTCCTACACTCGCCGCCATGGCTACTAGGGCGCTGTATGACACTCCCACGTTAAAAAATTGACATAGATACCAAATGAAGTGGCTGGGGGGATAGCTGTCGTGGTAGCTCGAGTGGTAGAGCATCGAACGCGTTATTCAAAGGTTGCAGGTTCGGATCCTGTCCACGGCAAGTTATCTTTTCAACCACTTTTTTTTCTTCTCATTTACTTTACAATTGGCCTAATCCCTTGCCTTATACCTTCCTTGGCATCATTGTTTCTTAGATCTCATTAATATTGTGTAAAAGCACGAAAAACGAGCCCTTAAGTATACACTTGTTTCCCTTACTCATTAACGAGGGTCTCGTACTGGAAGACTTGGTGCCTTTAGGTTGTATACGAGGGACTAATAGTCAGCTGCCAGTTAGTAATAAGTTCACGTGCTACGTGACGACAAACAAGCTCATAAAGAGTGTTCCTACACTCGCCGCCAAGGCTACTAGGGGCGCTGAATTACACTCCCAAGTAAAAAATTTATATAGATACCAGATAAAGTGGCTGGGGGGATAGCTGTCGTGGTAGCTCAAGTGGTAGAGCATCGAACGCGTTATTCGAAGGCAGCAGAATCGGATCCTGTCCATGGCAAGTTATCTTTTCACCCACTTTTCTTTCTTTTTATTTACATTACAATTGGCCTAATACCTTCCCCTCTACCTTCCTTGGCATTATTGTCTGTTAGATCTCATTACTATTGTGTAAAAGCACAAAAAACGAGCCCTTAAATATACACTTGTTTCCCTTATTCATCAACGAGGGTCTCGTACTGGCAGACTTGGTGCCTTCAGGTTGTATACGAGAACTATTAGTCAGCTGTCAGTTAGTAATAAGTTCACGTGCTACGTGACGGCAAACAGACTCATAAAGAGAGTTTCTACATTCGCGGCTATGGCAACTAGAGTCGCCTAATGACACTAACACGTTTAGAAAAAAATGAAATAGATACCAAATAAAGTGGCTGGTGAGGTTAGCTGTAGTGGTAGCTCAAGTGGTAGAGCATCGAACGCGTTATTCGAAGGTCGCAGGTTTGGATCCTGCCCATGGCAAGTTATCTTTTCACACACTTTTCTTTCTTCTCATTTACAATACAATTGGCCTAATATCTTCCCCTATACCTTCCTTGGCATTATTGTCTGTTAGATCTCACTAATATTGATTAAAAACACGAAAAGCGAGCGCTTAGGTATACGCTTGTTTTCCTGATTCATTAACGAGGGTCTCGTAGTGGCAGGCTTGGTGCCTTTAGGTTGTGTACGAGGGACGAATAGTCAGCTGCCAGTTAGTAATAAGTTCACGTGCTACATGACAAAAAACAGGCTCATAAAGAGTGTTCCTACACTCGCCGCCAAGGCTACTAGGGGCGCTGAATTAAACTCCTACGTTTAAACAAAATGACATAGATACCAAATAAAGTGGCTGGGGGATAGCGGTCGTGGTAGCTCGAGTGGTAGAGCATTGAACGCGTTATTCAAAGGTCGCAGGTTTGGATCCTGTCCACGGCAAGTTATCTTTTCAACCACTTTTATTTCTTCTAATTTACATTACAATTGCCTTAATCCCTTGCCTTATACCTTCCTTGGAATCATTGTTTCTTAGATCTCATTAATATTGTGTAAAAGCACGAAAAACGAGCCCTTAAGTATACACTTGTTTTCCTTACTCATTAACGAGGGTCTCCTACTGGAAGAATTGGTGCCTTTAGGTTGTATACGAGGGACTAATAGTCAGCTGCCAGTTACTAATAAGTTCACGTGCTACGTGACGACAAACAAGCTCATAATGAGTGTTCCTACACTCGCTGCCAAGGCTACTAGGGGCGCTGAATTACACTCCCACATTAAAAATTGACATAGATACCAAATAAAGTGGCTGGGGGGATAGCTGTCGTGGTAGCTCAAGTGGTAGAGCATCGAACGCGTTATTCGAAGGTCGCAGAATCGGATCCTGCCCATGGCAAGTTATCTTTTCACCCACTTTTCTTTCTTCTCATTTAAAATACAATTGGCCTAATACCTTCTCCTATACCTTCCTTGGCATTATTGTCTGTTAGATCTCATTAACATTGTGTAAAAACACGTAAAACAAGCCCTGAAGTATACACTTGTTTCCCTTATTCATTAACGAGGGTCTCGAACTGTCAGACTTGGTGCCTTTACGTTGTATACGAGGGACTATTAGTCAGCTGTCAGTTAGTAATAAGTTCACGTGCTACGTGACGCCAAACAGGCCCATAAAGAGTGTTCCTACAATCGCCGCCATGGCTACTAGGGGCGCTGAATGACACTCCCACGTTAAAAAAATTGACATAGATAACAAATAAAGTGGCTGGGGGGATAGCTGTCGTGGTAGCTCAACTGGTAGAGCATCGAAAGCGTTATTCAAAGGTCGCATGTTCGGACCCTGCCCACGGCAAGTTATCTTTTCACCCACTTTTCTTTCTTCTCATTTAAAATACAATTGGCCTAATACCTTCCCCTAAATCTTCCTTGGCATTATTGTCTGTTAGATCTCATTAATATTGTTACGCCTGAAGTAGGGGTACGGGGGTTTATTGAACGGAAGCTGGGATGGCGAGGCCGCACCGGATAAAACTGCCGAGAGATCTTCTTCTTCCCAAGTCCACACTTCTATTCCCTCTTATCAATCCGGCACATACACGTCGTAATATTTCCCCCTTCGCAGACGAAGCGCACCGCGCGTTTCATGCATCGTCCCGCAGTCTAAAAGCTTTGAGGCGAGCCACATGGGTAACCTCGGTCTTGGTTGATCGTCTCCCACTAGCTGTCAGTCGTGCTATTTTATAATCTACTGCACTGAGGCGCTCAAGGACAACGAATGGGCCAGTGTAGTGGGCGAGAAGTTTTGTGGACAAGCCACGCTTGCGGATAGGCTTCCACACCATTACAAGGTCTCCCGGTTCATATGTGACGTGGCGGTGCTTGCTGTCGTAGCGGAGCTTTGAGCGGTCTTGCGATGCTATAGTACGCAGGCGGGCAAGACGCCGAGTTTCTTCTGCAAGGCATAGTGTTTCAGCTAATGAAGGATCGTCATTGTCATAAAACGAAAAGATAGTGTCCAGGGTATAACGAGGGGGTCGAACGTAAAGAAGGAAGAAAGGGCTGTGGCCGGTGGTTTCGTGTTGGGCAGTGTTGAAGGCATACGTGATGAACGGTAAGACGTCGTCCCAGTTCTTGTGATTGGACGCCACGTACATTGAAAGCATATTCACCAGTGTCCGGTTCGTTCGTTCAGTAAGGCCATTCGTCTGTGGATGGTAAGGTGTCGAATGACGAAGTTCCGAGCCACACATACGGAGCAGTTCCTCAACAACGTCTGCCGTAAACTGACGGCCGCGGTCGCTTATTATGACGCGAGGAGGTCCGTGGCGCAGTATGATAGAGTGCAGGAGAAAGGAGGATACTTCGCCAGCAGTCGCAGATGGCAGGGCGGCCGTTTCGCAGTAGCGGGTCAGGTAATCGGCGCACACTACAATCCAACGGTTGCCTTTTGCCGAGCGTGGAAAAGGGCCCACGAGGTCAATGCCAACTTGCTCAAAGGGAGTGCTGGGAGGCGTCACAGGCTGTAGAAGTCCAGCCGGAGCAGTCGTGACTGATTTGTGCGTCTGGCATTGAGTGCAACTGGCCACGTACTGCTCAACTGACTGGCGCATGCGTGGCCAGTAAAATCGCTCCTGTGTACGAAGGAGTGTTCGCGTCATTCCCAGGTGACCCGAAGTTGCGTCGTCGTGCATGGCGCGCAGAATGGAGGAACGGAGTGTGTGCGGCACCACCAGCAAGAAGCGGGAACCCGTGGCCGAGAAGGTCCTCTTGTAAAGTAATCCTTCACGAACGCAAAAGCGTCCGGCCAAAGTGGACGCTCGTGCTTCAGCAAATAATGGCTCCAAGCTGACATCCTTCCGCTGTTCATTTTGAAAGGTGGTCTTGTCCGGGAATACTGGAGTCACTGACGCAATTAGGTGATCGAAATTGTCGGCATCGCAAAGTGTTGTAGTAAGCGGCATCCGCGAAAGGCAGTCAGCGTCAGCGTGCTTCCTGCCACTCTTGTATGACACCGTGAAGTCATACTCTTGCAAGCGGAGGGCCCAGCGTGCCAGGCGGCCAGATGGGTCTCGGAGGCTTACAAGCCAGCACAAGGAATGATGGTCTGTGACCACTTGGAAGGGACGACCGTACAGGTATGAACGGAATCGCTGTACAGCGAAGACGAGTGCCAAACATTCTTGCTCAGTCACTGTGTAATTCCGTTCTGGTTTACTTAAAGTTCTGCTGGCATACGCAATGACATGTTCCTTTCCACTGTGTCGTTGTACTAGAACTGCACCTATGCCAATGCCACTGGCGTCAGTATGAACTTCGGTCGGCGCCGAAGGGTCGAAGTGTCGGAGAATGGGCTGCGATGTGAGTAAGAACTTGAGTTGGTTGAAAGACGTCTCACAGTCATGTGTCCATTCAAAGCTAGTACCTTGACGTAGCAGACTGGTCAAGGGGAAGGCAACGTCGGCGAATGCGGGAATAAATCGGCGAAAGTACGAGCACAGGCCTAGGAAGCTGCGAAGCTCTTTCGTTGAGCGAGGTGGTTTGCACGCTTTCACAGCTGCTGTCTTGCTCGGGTCAGGCCTGATCCCATCTTTGTTCACAAGGTGCCCAAGTACTAAGGTTTGTCGCTCGCCGAAATGACACTTCTTCGAATTAAGAAGAAGGCCAGCGTTTCTAATGCATTCCAGAACAATGTCCACGCGTTCGTTGTGCTCACGAAATGTGCGCCCAAAGATCACGATGTCATCTAGGTAGCACATACAGACGTTCCATTTTAGGCCACGCAGAATGGTATCCATGAACCTTTCGAATGTGGCAGGAGCATTACATAATCCAAACGGCATCACGTTAAATTCATAAAGTCCGTCTGGAGTTATGAAAGCAGTCTTTTCCTTGTCCGCTGGATGCATGGGAATCTGCCAGTAGCCTGAACGTAAATCGATAGACGAGAAGTATGACGCCGAATGGAGACAGTCCAAGGCGTCATCAATTCGTGGAAGAGGATAAACATCTTTCTTCGTGATGGAGTTCAAACGGCGATAGTCGACACAAAATCTCCAGGTACCGTCTTTCTTTTTCACAAGGATCACAGGAGCTGCCCAAGGGCTCGATGATTCTTGAATGATGCCCTTTTGGAGCATTTCACGCACTTGATTGTCTATTATCTTGCGCTCGGACGGCGATACTCGGTACGGTTTTTGTCGGATTGGCTGTGCTGTTTGTGTATTTATCCTATGGCGTATACGAAATGGAGGAATGGAAGGCGTATGGTCACTCTGGGAGAAATCAAAAACTTGCAAGTACTTTAACAAAACGTCCACAAGCATTCTGCGCTTGTCGGCAGTCAGCGCCTTATCAACCATAGGTAAAACTTTCGAACTGTCTGAGCAGGCGGTCACTTGTTCATCCCGTCGAACGTCACTGAGGACAGCTACTGTTGTTGGCGAGTATTCTTTAAACGACGCTAGCTTAAGTCCTCCTGGTAGCAGCACCGGTTCGTTTGAATAATTCGTTGTCCAAAGGTCTGAACGACCTTCACTCACTGAAACTATGCTGTGGGGTACCAACGTGTTCTTCTTTATACAACTTAGATGGAAAGGCTCCACTAGCGCATCGAAACTGGTCTTATTGTCGTTAATATGCGAAGAAGCTACTGGAACGCGCACAGCACAGAAGGCCGGGATAACGGTATCTTCATAGACTCGGAGCGCACCGCTTTCCGTACCCGAATTCTCGATAAGTCCATGAGGAACAGCGTCACTTATGATAACTTCGCCATTTCGACAGTCTACAGTGGCTCCGCACATTCGCAAGAAATCTATGCCTAGAATGATGTCATGAGTGCTCCGCGGAAGAACCGTGAATTCTGTCACAAACACTTGATCACTCAGTAACACTGCCGCGGTACAAACACCAATCGGACACAACGAGTTGCCGCCCACGCCACAGAACGTTATCGCTTTCTCCAACAAAAAGGTCACCTTTCTTCCCAAACGAGCTTTGAACGCAGCACTCATGATCGACACGGCGGCTCCAGTGTCCACCAAAGCCATCGTATGTACACCATCAACAAAAACTTGCACTTTGTTTTTAAACATAAGCACCGGTGGAGGTATCTCTTCTTGCAGCGAATCACCAGCGACCTCACCCCCAGCGGCCGCGCTGCCTAGTTTTCCGGAGGCGGCGAAGGGTAGCGGCGCCTAGGAGACGGCGACCGATTGGAGCGAGGGGCTGGCGGGGGTGTCAGACTGCGGTCAGAGGCTGGAGAACGGTTTCGCAGCGGCCTTGGTGTCTCGTAAGATGCGCTTCCAGGGAACGTTGGTGCTTGTGCAAAGTCGGACAGGTGGGATCTCGGTGGCCAGTCGTACCTCGGCGGCTGCCGGTAGTTACAGTACCTGGCAATGTGGCCTTCGACGCCACAGTTGTAGCAGATGGGTAGGGGTCGCTCGCCGAACCACTGCTGAGAGCGCTGGGCTGTGTAGGGTCGCCTAACCGAACGGGGTGGAGCAGATTGCTGAACGGGAGCTGCGCGCCTCTGTGGGGCGGGGCCGGGACGAAGACGTTGGTCATACCGCTGGTCAGACGCGAATGAGTCTCGGCGTGGCCACGAAGCCCTAGCTTCGCGAACGTCTGTCACACATACTGATGGTGGCAGGGGAGCGAACGGGGCCGGGTAGTAGGATGAACAGGTAGGCGTATGGCGGATGGTGTCGTGGAACAGTGTGTCTTGTCGCTGTAGTTCTTCCCGCACTATTGTCCGGATAGTAGCGGCAAGGTCGGCGGGCGGGCTCACGTCGACGCTGGCGACCGTTGTTACATTTGCCAGCCTACCAAATTTCGGGGCAATACGACGGGTCTTTAGCTTCTCAAAAGTACGGCAGTGACGTTGGACGGCGGAGACGGAAGTGAGGTCTTCCCTGCCTATCAAAAAGTTGTAGACGTCCTCTGCTATACCCTTCAGAAGGTGGCCGACCATGTCCTCTTCAGTCATGTACGGGTCTATGATCTTGCAGAGCATCAGGACCTCCTCTATGTAGGTGGTACACGTTTCTCCAGGAGTCTGAGCTCTTTGAGCCAACGTGCGCTCCGCGCTCTTCTTTTTTGAATCAGAGTCGCCGAAGCATTTCTTGAGCTCTTCAGTGAAACGATCCCACGTTGTTAAGGAATCTTCGTGGTTTTCGTACCACATCAGAGCTGTTTCCGTGAGAAACAGCGCGACATTTCCCAGTTGGTCGGTGGCATCCCAGCAGTTGTACCGGCTCACCCTTTTGTACTGTGTCAGCCACGCATCCACATCTTCTCCTGCTCTTCCCGCGAACGGGCGGGGTTCCATATAGTGATATCGAGGTGCAGCTGGCACTGACCTTTGTGTGGTTGAGAAGGCGTGACCTTCGCTCTCGGCCATGGCAGTTGGTGTCGGTGGCAGACCGGCAATACGACGGCTCCGGCGAAGTTCGAACAGCTGTGGCTCCGTGGTTCGTCGACGTATACTGTACCCAGCACCTTCCACCACTCTGTTACGCCTGAAGTAGGGGTACGGGGGTTTATTGAACGGAAGCTGGGATGGCGAGGCCGCACCGGATAAAACTGCCGAGAGATCTTCTTCTTCCCAAGTCCACACTTCTATTCCCTCTTATCAATCCGGCACATACACGTCGTAATAATATTGTGTAAAAACACGAAAAACGAGCCCTTAAGTATACACTTGTTTCCCTTATTCATTAACGAGGGTCTCGTACTGGCAGACTTGGTGCCTTTAGATTGTACACGAGGGACTATCAGTCAGCTGCCAGTTATTAATAAGTTCACGTGCTACGTGACGCCAAACAGGCTCATAAAGAGTGTTCCTACACTCGCCGCCATGGCTACTAGTGGCACTGAATGACAGTCCCACGTTAAAAAATTGACATAGATACCAAATACAGTGGCTGGGGGGATAGCTGTCGTGGTAGCTCAAGTGGTAGAGCATCGAACGCGTTATTCGAAGGTCGCAGGTACGGATCCAGAACACGGTAAGTTATCTTTTTATCCACTTTTCTTTCTTCTCACTTACAATACGATTGGCTTAATACCTTCCCCTATATCTTCCTTGGCACTATTGTCTGTGAGATCTCATTAATATTGTGTAAAAGCACGAAAAACGAGCCCTTAAGCATACATTTGTTTCCCTTATTCATTAACGAGGGTCTGGTACTGGCAGACTTGGTGCCTTTAGGTTGTATACGAGGGACTGTTATACAGCTGCCAGTACGTAATAAAGTCACGTGCTACGTGACGCCAAACAGGCTCATAAGGAGTGTTCCTACACTTCTTCATAGCTACTAGTGGCGCTGAATGGCACTACCACGTTTAAAAAATGACATAGATACCAAATAAAGTTGCTGGGGGGATAGCTGTCATGGTAGCTCAAGTGGTAGAGCATCGAACGCGTTATTCGAAGGTCACAGGTTCGGATCCTGCCCACGGCAATTTATCTTTTTACCCACTTTTCTTTCTTCTTATTTACATTACAATTGGCCTAATACCTTCCCGTCTACCTTCCTTGGCATTATTGTCTGTTAGATCTCATTAGTATTGTGTAAAAGCACGAAAAACGAGCCCTTGGGTA
Source organism: Rhipicephalus microplus (assembly GCF_043290135.1). Taxonomy (NCBI): domain Eukaryota; kingdom Metazoa; phylum Arthropoda; class Arachnida; order Ixodida; family Ixodidae; genus Rhipicephalus; species Rhipicephalus microplus. The sequence goes on from NW_027464589.1 coordinate 13,557,442, forward strand.
TACACTTGTTTCCCTTATTCATTAACGAGGGTCTCGTACTGGCAGACTTGGTGCCTTTAGATTGTACACGAGGAACTATTAGTCAGCTGCCAGTTATTAATAAGTTCACGTGCTACGTGACGCCAAACAGGCTCATAAAGAGTGTTCCTACACTCGCCGCCATGGCTACTAGTGGTGCTGAATGACACTCCCACGTTTAAAAAAATAAAGTGGCCTGGGGAATAGCTGTAGTGGTAGCTCATGTGGTAGAGCATCGAACGCGTTATTCGAAGGTCGCAGCTTCGGAACCTGCCCACGGCAAGTTATCTTTTCACACAATTTTCTTTCTTCTCACTTACAATACAATTGGCCTAATACCTTCCCCTATACTTTCCTTGGCATTATTGTCTGTTAGATCTCATTAATATTGTTTAAAAACACGAAAAGAGATCCCTTAGGTATACACTTGTTTTCCTTATTCATTAACGAGGGTCTCGTAGTGGCAGACTTGGTGCCTTTAGGTTCTATACGAGGGACTATTAGTCAGCTGCCAGTTAGTATTAAGTTCAAGTGCTACGTGACGCCAAACAGGCTAATAAAGATTGTTCCTACACTCGCCGCCATGGCTTCTAGGGGCGCTGAATGACCTTCCCACGTTAAAAGATTGACATAGATACAAAATATAGTGGCTGAGGGGATAGCTGTCGTGGTAGCTCAAGTGGTAGAGCATCGAGCGCGTTATTCGAAGGTCGCAGAATCGGATCCTGCCCATGGATAGTTATCTTTTCACCCACTTTTCTTTGTTCTCATTTAAAATACAATTGGCCTAATACCTTCCCCTATACCTTCCTTGGCATTAATGTCTATTAGATTTCATTAATATTGTGTAAAAATACGAAAAACGAGCCCTTAGGTATACTTTTGTTTCCCTTATTCTTTAACGAGGGTCTCGTACTGTCAGACTTGGTGCCTTTACGTTGTATACGAGTGACTATTAGTCAGCTGCCAGTTAGTAATAAGTTCACGTGCTACATGACGTCAAACAGGCTCACAAAGAGTGTTCCTACAATCGCCGCCATGGCTACTAGGGGCGCTGAATGACACTCCCACGATAAAAAAATTGACATAGATAACAAATAAAGTGGCTGGGGGGATAGCTGTCGTAGTAGCTCAACTGGTAGAGCATCGAACGCGTTATTCAAAGGTCGCAGGTTCGGACTCTGCTCTTGGCAAGTTATCTTTTCACCCACTTTTCTTTCTTCTCATTTAAAATACAATTGGCCTAATACCTTCCCCTCTACCTTCCTTGGCATTATTGTCTGTTAGATCTCATTACTATCGTGTAAAAGCACGAAAAACGAGCCCTTAAGTACACACTTGTTTCCCTTATTCATCAACGAGGGTCTCGTACTGGCAGACTTGGTGCCTTTAGGGTGTACACGAGGGACTATTAGTCAGCTGCCAGTTATTAATAAGTTCACGTGCTACGTGACGCCAAACAGGCTCATAAAGAGTGTTCCTACACACGCCGCCATGGCTACTAGTGGCGCTGAATGACACTCCCACGTTTAAAAAAATAAAGTGGCTGGGGGAATAGCTGTCGTGGTAGCTCAAGTGGTAGAGCATCGAACGCGTTATTCAAAGTTCGAAGAATCGGATCCTGCCCATGGCAAGTTATCTTTTCACCCATTTTATTTCTTCTCTTTAAAATACAATTGGCCTAATACCTTTCCCTATACCTTCCTTAGCATTATTGTCCGTTAGATCTCATTACCATGGTGTAAAAATACAAAAAACGAGCCCTTAGGTATACACATGTTTCCTTTATTCATTAACGAGGGTCTCGTACTAGAAGACTTGGTGCCTTTAGGTTGTATTCGAGGGACTATTAGTCAGCTGCCCGTTAGTATTAAGTTCACGTGCTACGTGACGCCAAACAGGCTCATAAAGATTGTTCCTACACTCGCCGCCATGGCTACTAGGGGTGCTGAATGACAATCCCACGTTAAAAAATTGACATTGATACCAAATAAAGTGGCTGGGGGGATAGCTGTCGTGGTAGCTCAAGTGGTAGAGCATCGAACGCGTTATTCGAAGGTTGCAGAATCGGATCCTGCCCATGGCAAGTTATTTTTTCACCCACTGTTCTTTCTTCTCATGTAAAATACAATTGGCCTAATACCTTCCCCTATAGCTTTCTTGGCATTATTGTCTTTTAGGTCTCATTAATATTTTGTAAAAATACGAAAAACGAGCCCATAGGTATACACTTTTTTCCCTTATTCATTAACGAGGTTCTCGTACTGGCTGACTTGGTGCCTTTACGTTGTATACGAGGGACTATTAGTCAGCTGCCAGTTAGTAATAAGTTCACGTGCTACGTGACGCCAAACAGGCTCATAGAGAGTATTCCTACAATCGCCGCCATGGCTACTAGGGGCGCTGAATGACACTCCCACGTTAAGAAAATTGACATAGATAACAAATAAAGTGGCTGGGGGGATAGCTGTCGTGGTAGCTCAACTGGTAGAGCATCGAACGCGTTATTCAAAGGTCGCAGGTTCGGACCCTGCCCACGGCAAATTACCTTTTCACACACTTTTCTTTCTTCTCATTTAAAATACAATTGGCCTAATACCTTCCCCTATACCTTCCTTGGCATTATTGTCTGTTAGATCTCAATAATATTGTGTAAAAACACGAAAAACGAGCCCTTAGGTATACACTTGTTTTCGTTATTCATTAGTGAGGGTCTCCTAGTGGCAGACTTGGTGCCTTTAGGTTGTATACGAGGGACTATTAGTCAGCTGCCAGTTAGTAATAAGTTCACGTGCTACGGGACGCCAAAGAGGCTCATGAAGAGCGTTCCTACACTCGCCGCCATGGCTACTAGTGGCGCTGAATGACACTCCAACGTTTAAAAAAATGACATAGATACCAAATAAAGTGGCTGGGGGGATAGCTGTCGTGGTAGCTCAAGTGGTAGAACATCGAACGCGTTATTCAAAGGTCGCAGGTACGGATCCTGAACACGGTAAAATATCTTTTCACCCACTTTTCTTTCTTCTCACTTACAATACAATTGGCCTAATACCTTCCCCTATACCTCCCTTGGCACTATTGTCTGTTAGATCTCATTAATATTGTGTAAAAGCACGAAAAACGAGCCCTAAGCATACATTTGTTTCCCTTATTCATCAACGAGGGTCTCGTACTGGCAGACTTGGTGCCTTTAGGTTGTACACGAGGGACTATTAGTCAGCTGCCAGTTATTAATAAGTTCACGTGCTACGTGACGCCAAACAGGCTCATAAAGAGTGTTCCTACACACGCCGCCATGGCTACTAGTGGCGCTGAATGACACTCCCACGTTTAAAAAAATAAAGTGGCTGGGGGAATAGCTGTCGTGGTAGCTCAAGTGGTAGAGCATCGAACGCGTTATTCAAAGTTCGAAGAATCGGATCCTGCCCATGGCAAGTTATCTTTTCACCCATTTTATTTCTTCTCTTTAAAATACAATTGGCCTAATACCTTTCCCTATACCTTCCTTAGCATTATTGTCCGTTAGATCTCATTACCATGGTGTAAAAATACAAAAAACGAGCCCTTAGGTATACACATGTTTTCTTTATTCATTAACGAGGGTCTCGTACTAGAAGACTTGGTGCCTTTAGGTTGTATTCGAGGGACTATTAGTCAGCTGCCCGTTAGTATTAAGTTCACGTGCTACGTGACGCCAAACAGGCTCATAAAGATTGTTCCTACACTCGCCGCCATGGCTACTAGGGGTGCTGAATGACAATCCCACGTTAAAAAATTGACATTGATACCAAATAAAGTGGCTGGGGGGATAGCTGTCGTGGTAGCTCAAGTGGTAGAGCATCGAACGCGTTATTCGAAGGTTGCAGAATCGGATCCTGCCCATGGCAAGTTATTTTTTCACCCACTGTTCTTTCTTCTCATTTAAAATACAATTGGCCTAATACCTTCCCCTATAGCTTTCTTGGCATTATTGTCTTTTAGGTCTCATTAATATTTTGTAAAAATACGAAAAACGAGCCCTTAGGTATACACTTTTTTCCCTTATTCATTAACGAGGTTCTCGTACTGGCTGACTTGGTGCCTTTACGTTGTATACGAGGGACTATTAGTCAGCTGCCAGTTAGTAATAAGTTCACGTGCTACGTGACGCCAAACAGGCCCATAGAGAGTATTCCTACAATCGCCGCCATGGCTACTAGGGGCGCTGAATGACACTCCCACGTTAGGAAAATTGACATAGATAACAAATAAAGTGGCTGGGGGGATAGCTGTCGTGGTAGCTCAACTGGTAGAGCATCGAACGCGTTATTCAAAGGTCGCAGGTTCGGACCCTGCCCACGGCAAATTATCTTTTCACACACTTTTCTTTCTTCTCATTTAAAATACAATTGGCCTAATACCTTCCCCTATAACTTCCTTGGCATTATTGTCTGTTAGATCTCAATAATATTGTGTAAAAACACGAAAAACGAGCCCTTACGTATACACTTGTTTTCTTTATTCATTAGTGAGGGTCTCCTAGTGGCAGACTTGGTGCCTTTAGGTTGTATACGAGGGACTATTAGTCAGCTGCCAGTTAGTAATAAGTTCACGTGCTACGGGACGCCAAAGAGGCTCATGAAGAGCGTTCCTACACTCGCCGCCCTGGCTACTAGTGGCGCTGAATGACACTCCAACGTTTAAAAAAATGACATAGATACCAAATAAAGTGGCTGGGGGGATAGCTGTCGTGGTAGCTCAAGTGGTAGAACATCGAACGCGTTATTCAAAGGTCGCAGGTACGGATCCTGAACACGGTAAAATATCTTTTCACCCACTTTTCTTTCTTCTCACTTACAATACAATTGGCCTAATACCTTCCCCTATACCTCCCTTGGCACTATTGTCTGTTAGATCTCATTAATATTGTGTAAAAGCACGAAAAACGAGCCCTAAGCATACATTTGTTTCCCTTATTCATTAGCGAGGGTCTCGTACTGGCAGACTTGGTGCCTTTAGGTTGTATACGAGGGACTAATAATCAGCTGCCAGTTAGTAATAATTTCACGTGCTACGGGACGTCAAACAGGCTCATAAAGAGTGTTCTTACACTCGCCGCCAAGGCTACTAGGGGCGCTGAATTACACTCCCACGTTAAAAAATTCATATAGATACCAGATAATGTGGCTGGGGGGATAGCTGTCGTGGTAGCTCAAGTGGTAGAGCATCGAACGCGTTATTCGAAGGTAGCAGAATCGGAACCTGCCCATGGCAAGTTATCTTTTCACCCACTTTTCTTTCTTCTTATTTACATTACAATTGGCCTAATACCTTCCCCTCTATCTTCCTTGGCATTATTGTCTGTTAGATCTCATTACTATCGTGTAAAAGCACGAAAAACGAGCCCTTAAGTACACACTTGTTTCCCTTATTCATCAACGAGGGTCTCGTACTGGCAGACTTGGTGCCTTTAGGTTGTATACGAGGGACTAATAGTCAGCTGCCAGTTAGTAATAAGTTCACGTGCTACGTGACGACAAACAGGCTCATAAAGCGTGTTCCTACACTCGCCGCCAAGGCTAATAGGGGCGCTGACTTACACTCCCACGTTAAAATATTGACATAGATACCAAATAAAGCGGCTGGGGGGATAGCTGTCGTGGTAGCTCATGTGGTAGAGCATCGAACGCGTTATTCGAAGGTCGCAGAATCGAATCCTGCCCATGGCAAGTTATCTTTTCACCCACTTTTCTTTCTTCTCATTTAAAATACAACTGGCCTAATACCTTCCCCTATACCTTCCTTGGCATTATTGTCTGTTAGATCTCATTAACATTGTGTAAAAATACGAAAAACGAGCCCTTAGGTATACACTTGTTTCCGTTATTCATTAACGAGGGTCTCGTACTGGCAGACCTGGTGCCTTTAGGTTGTATACGAGGGACTATTAGTCAGCTGCCAGTTAGTTATAATTTCACGTGCTACGGGACGCCAAACAGGCTCATAAAGAGTGTTCCTACACTCGCCGCCAAGGCTACTAGGGGCGCTTAATTACACTCCCACGTTAAAAAATTGATATAGATACCAAATAAAGTGGCTGGGGGGATAGCTGTCGTGGTAGCTCAAGTGGTAGAGCATCGAACGCGTTATTCGAAGGTCGCAGAATCGGATCCTGCCCATGGCAAGTTATCTTTTCACCCACTTTTCTTTCTTCTCATTTAAAATACAATTGGCCTAATACCTTCTCCTATACCTTCCTTGGCATTATTGTCTGTTAGATCTCATTACATTGTGTAAAAACACGTAAAACAAGCCCTGAAGTATACACTTGTTTCCCTTATTCATTAACGAGGGTCTCGAACTGTCAGACTTGGTGCCTTTACGTTGTATACGAGGGACTATTAGTCAGCTGTCAGTTAGTAATAAGTTCACGTGCTACGTGACGCCAAACAGGCCCATAAAGAGTGTTCCTACAATCGCCGCCATGGCTACTAGGGGCGCTGAATGACACTCCCACGTTAAAAAAATTGACATAGATAACAAATAAAGTGGCTGGGGGGATAGCTGTCGTGGTAGCTCAACTGGTAGAGCATCGAAAGCGTTATTCAAAGGTCGCATGTTCGGACCCTGCCCACGGCAAGTTATCTTTTCACCCACTTTTCTTTCTTCTCATTTAAAATACAATTGGCCTAATACCTTCCCCTAAATCTTCCTTGGCATTATTGTCTGTTAGATCTCATTAATATTGTGTATAAACACGAAAAACGAGCCCTTAAGTATACACTCGTTTCCCTTATTCATTAACGAGGGTCTCGTACTGGCAGACTTGGTGCCTTTAGATTGTACACGAGGGACTATCAGTCAGCTGCCAGTTATTAATAAGTTCACGTGCTACGTGACGCCAAACAGGCTCATAAAGAGTGTTCCTACACTCGCCGCCATGGCTACTAGTGGCACTGAATGACAGTCCCACGTTAAAAAATTGACATAGATACCAAATACAGTGGCTGGGGGGATAGCTGTCGTGGTAGCTCAAGTGGTAGAGCATCGAACGCGTTATTCGAAGGTCGCAGGTACGGATCCAGAACACGGTAAGTTATCTTTTCATCCACTTTTCTTTCTTCTCACTTACAATACGATTGGCTTAATACCTTCCCCTATATCTTCCTTGGCACTATTGTCTGTTAGATCTCATTAATATTGTGTAAAAGCACGAAAAACGAGCCCTTAAGCATACATTTGTTTCCCTTATTCATTAACGAGGGTCTCCTACTGGCAGACTTGGTGCCTTTAGGTTGTATACGAGGGACTGTTATACAGCTGCCTGTACGTAATAAAGTCACGTGCTACGTGACGCCAAACAGGCTCATAAGGAGTGTTCCTACACTTCTTCATAGCTACTAGTGGCGCTGAATGACACTACCACGTTTAAAAAATGACATAGATACCAAATAAAGTTGCTGGGGGGATAGCTGTCATGGTAGCTCAAGTGGTAGAGCATCGAACGCGTTATTCGAAGGTCACAGGTTCGGATCCTGCCCACGGCAATTTATCTTTTCACCCACTTTTCTTTCTTCTTATTTACATTACAATTGGCCTAATACCTTCCCGTCTACCTTCCTTGGCATTATTGTCTGTTAGATCTCATTAGTATTGTGTAAATGCACGAAAAACGAGCCCTTGGGTATACACTTGTTTCCCTTATTCATTAACGAGGGCCTTGTACTGGCAGACTTGGTGCCTTTAGGTTGTATACGAGGGACTATTAGTGAGCTGCCAGTTAGTAATAAGGATGACTGCCAGTTGGGCGTGTTGGTAATGGTTCATGATGAGACAAGTGCAAAAAATACACACACTCACAGAGGACACAGACAAGCGCTCAAGGTTTAAGCGATTTAGGTTTAAGCGCTTCTCTGTGTCCTGTCTGAGTGCGTGTATTTTTTGCGCTTGTCTTATTATGAAGTTAGTAGTAAGTTCACGTGTTATGTGACGACAAACAGGCTCATAAAGAGTGTTCCTACACTCGCCGCCATGGCTACCAGGGACGCTGAATGACACTCCCACGTTAATAAAATTGACATAGATAACAAATAAAGTGGCTGGGGGGATAGCTGTCGTGGTAGCTCAACTGGTAGAGCATCGAACGCGTTATTCAAAGGTCGCAGGTTCGGACCCTGCCCACGCAAGTTATCTTTTCACCCACTTTTTTTCTTCTCATTTAAAATACCATTGGCCTAGTACCTTCCCCTATACCTTCCTTGGCATTATTGTCTGTTAGATCTCATTATTATTGTGTAAAAACACGAAAAACGAGCCCTTAAGTATACACTTGTTTCCCTTATTCATTAACGAGGGTCTCGTACTGGCAGACTTGGTGCCTTTAGATTGTACACGAGGAACTATTAGTCAGCTGCCAGTTATTAATAAGTTCACGTGCTACGTGACGCCAAACAGGCTCATAAAGAGTGTTCCTACACTCGCCGCCATGGCTACTAGTGGCGCTGAATGACACTCCCACGTTTAAAAAAATAAAGTGGCCTGGGGAATAGCTGTAGTGGTAGCTCATGTGGTAGAGCATCGAACGCGTTATTCGAAGGTCGCAGCTTCGGAACCTGCCCACGGCAAGTTATCTTTTCACACAATTTTCTTTCTTCTCACTTACAATACAATTGGCCTAATACCTTCCCCTATACTTTCCTTGGCATTATTGTCTGTTAGATCTCATTAATATTGTTTAAAAACACGAAAAGAGATCCCTTAGGTATACACTTGTTTTCCTTATTCATTAACGAGGGTCTCGTAGTGGCAGACTTGGTGCCTTTAGGTTCTATACGAGGGACTATTAGTCAGCTGCCAGTTATTAATAAGTTCACGTGCTACGTGACGCCAAACAGGCTCATAAAGAGTGTTCCTACACACGCCGCCATGGCTACTAGTGGCGCTGAATGACACTCCCACGTTTAAAAAAATAAAGTGGCTGGGGGAATAGCTGTCGTGGTAGCTCAAGTGATAGAGCATCGAACGCGTTATTCAAAGTTCGAAGAATCGGATCCTGCCCATGGCAAGTTATCTTTTCACCCATTTTATTTCTTCTCTTTAAAATACAATTGGCCTAATACCTTTCCCTATACCTTCCTTAGCATTATTGTCCGTTAGATCTCATTACCAAGGTGTAAAAATACAAAAAACGAGCCCTTAGGTATACACATGTTTCCTTTATTCATTAACGAGGGTCTCGTACTGGAAGACTTGGTGCCTTTAGGTTGTATTCGAGGGACTATTAGTCAGCTGCCCGTTAGTATTAAGTTCACGTGCTACGTGACGCCAAACAGGCTCATAAAGATTGTTCCTACACTCGCCGCCATGGCTACTTGGGGTGCTGAATGACAATCCCACGTTAAAAAATTGACATTGATACCAAATAAAGTGGCTGGGGGGATAGCTGTCGTGGTAGCTCAAGTGGTAGAGCATCGAACGCGTTATTCGAAGGTAGCAGAATCGGAACCTGCCCATGGCAAGTTATCTTTTCACCCACTTTTCTTTCTTCTTATTTACATTACAATTGGCCTAATACCTTCCCCTCTATCTTCCGTGGCATTATTGTCTGTTAGATCTCATTACTATCGTGTAAAAGCACGAAAAACGAGCCCTTAAGTACACACTTGTTTCCCTTATTCATCAACGAGGGTCTCGTACTGGCAGACTTGGTGCCTTTAGGTTGTATACGAGGGACTAATAGTCAGCTGCCAGTTAGTAATAAGTTCACGTGCTACGTGACGACAAACAGGCTCATAAAGCGTGTTCCTACACTCGCCGCCAGGGCTAATAGGGGCGCTGACTTACACTCCCACGTTAAAATATTGACATAGATACCAAATAAAGCGGCTGGGGGGATAGCTGTCGTGGTAGCTCATGTGGTAGAGCATCGAACGCGTTATTCGAAGGTCGCAGAATCGAATCCTGCCCATGGCAAGTTATCTTTTCACCCACTTTTCTTTCTTCTCATTTAAAATACAACTGGCCTAATACCTTCCCCTATACCTTCCTTGGCATTATTGTCTGTTAGATCTCATTAACATTGTGTAAAAATACGAAAAACGAGCCCTTAGGTATACACTTGTTTCCGTTATTCATTAACGAGGGTCTCGTACTGGCAGACCTGGTGCCTTTAGGTTGTATACGAGGGACTATTAGTCAGCTGCCAGTTAGTTATAATTTCACGTGCTACGGGACGCCAAACAGGCTCATAAAGAGTGTTCCTACACTCGCCGCCAAGGCTACTAGGGGCGCTTAATTACACTCCCACGTTAAAAAATTGATATAGATACCAAATAAAGTGGCTGGGGGGATAGCTGTCGTGGTAGCTCAAGTGGTAGAGCATCGAACGCGTTATTCGAAGGTAGCAGAATCGGATCCTGCCCATGGCAAGTTATCCTTTCACCCACTTTTCTTTCTTCTCATTTAAAATACAATTGGCCTAATACCTTCACCTAACCCTTCCCTGGCATTATTGTCTGTTAGATCTCATTATTATTGAGTAAAAATACGAAAAACGAGCCCTTAGGTATACACTTGTTTCCCTTATTCATTAACGAGGGTCTAGTACTGGCAGATCTGGTGCCTTTAGGTTGTATACGAGGGACTATGAGTCAGCTGCCAGTTAGTAATAATTTCACGTGCTACATGACGCCGAACAGGCTCATAAAGAGAGTTTCTACACTCGCCGCTATGGCTACTAGAGTCGCCTATTGACAATAACACTTTTAGAAAAAAATGAAATAGATACCAAATAAAGTGGCTGGTGGGGTTAGCTGTAGTGGTAGCTCAAGTGGTAGAGCATCGAACGCGTTATTCGAAGGTCGCAGGTTTGGATCCTGCCCACGGCAAGTTATCTTTTCACACACTTTTCTTTCTTCTCATTTACAATACAATTGGCCTAATATCTTCCCCTATACCTTCCTTGGCATTATTGTCTGTTAGATCTCACTAATATTGATTAAAAACACGAAAAGCGAGCGCTTAGGTATACGCTTGTTTTCCTTATTCATTAACGAGGGTCTCGTAGTGGCAGGCTTGGTGCCTTTAGGTTGTGTACGAGGGACGAATAGTCAGCTGCCAGTTAGTAATAAGTTCACGTGCTACGTGACGACAAACAGGCTCATAAAGAGTGTTCCTACACTCGCCGCCAAGGCTACTAGGGGCGCTGAATTAAACTCCCACGTTTAAACAAAATGACATAGATACCAAATAAAGTGGCTGGGGGATAGCGGTCGTGGTAGCTCGAGTGGTAGAGCATTGAACGCGTTATTCAAAGCTCGCAGGTTCGGATCCTGTCCACGGCAAGTTATCATTTCAACCACTTTTATTTTTTCTCATTTACATTACAATTGGCTTAATCCCTTGCCTTATACCTTCCCTGGCATCATTGTTTCTTAGATCTCATTAATATTGTGTAAAAGCACGAAAAACGAGCCCTTAAGTATACACTTGTTTCCCTTACTCATTAACGAGGGTCTCGTACTGGAAGACTTGGTGCCTTTAGGTTGTATACGAGGGACTAATAGTCAGCTGCCAGTTAGTAATAAGTTCACGTGCTACGTGACGACAAACGAGCTCATAAAGAGTGTTTCTACACTCGCCGACAAGGCTACTAGGGGCGCTGAATTACACTCCCAAGTGAAAAATTGATATAGATACCAGATAAAGTGGCTGGGGGATAGCTGTCATGGTAGCTCAAGTCGTAGAGCATCGAACGCGTTATTCAAAGGTCGCAGGTTCGGACCCTGCCCGCGGCAAGTTATCTTTTCACCCACTTTTCTTCCTTCTCATTTAAATACAATTGGCCTAATACCTTCCCCTATACCTTCCTTGGTATTACTGTCTGTTAGATCTCATTAATATTGTGTAAAAATACGAAAAACAAGCCGTTAGGTATACACTTGTTTTTTTATTCATTAACGAGGGTCTCGTACTGGCAGACTTGGTGCCTTTAGGTTGTATACGAGGGACCATTAGTCAGCTGCCAGTTAGTAATAAGTTCACGTGCTACGTGACGCCAAACAGGCTCATAAAGGGTGTTCCTACACTCGCCGTCATGGCTACTAGGGCGCTGTATGACACTCCCACGTTAAAAAATTGACATAGATACCAAATGTAGTGGCTGGGGGGATAGCTGTCGTGGTAGCTCGAGTGGTAGAGCATCGAACGCGTTATTCAAAGGTTGCAGGTTCGGATCCTGTCCACGGCAAGTTATCTTTACAACCACTTTTTTTTCTTCTCATTTACTTTACAATTGGCCTAATCCCTTGCCTTATACCTTCCTTGGCATCATTGTTTCTTTGATCTCATTATTATTGTGTAAAAGCGCGCAAAACGAGCCCTTAAGTATACACTCGTTTCCCTTATTCATTAACGAGGGTCTCGTACTGGCAGACTTGGTGCCTTTAGATTGTACACGAGGGACTATCAGTCAGCTGCCAGTTATTAATAAGTTCACGTGCTACGTGACGCCAAACAGGCTCATAAAGAGTGTTCCTACACTCGCCGCCATGGCTACTAGTGGCACTGAATGACAGTCCCACGTTAAAAAATTGACATAGATACCAAATACAGTGGCTGGGGGGATAGCTGTCGTGGTAGCTCAAGTGGTAGAGCATCGAACGCGTTATTCGAAGGTCGCAGGTACGGATCCAGAACACGGTAAGTTATCTTTTCATCCACTTTTCTTTCTTCTCACTTACAATACGATTGGCTTAATACCTTCCCCTATATCTTCCTTGGCACTATTGTCTGTTAGATCTCAATAATATTGTGTAAAAGCACGAAAAACGAGCCCTTAAGCATACATTTGTTTCCCTTATTCATTAACGAGGGTCTCCTACTGGCAAACTTGGTGCCTTTAGGTTGTATACGAGGGACTGTTATACAGCTGCCTGTACGTAATAAAGTCACGTGCTACGTGACGCCAAACAGGCTCATAAGGAGTGTTCCTACACTTCTTCATAGCTACTAGTGGCGCTGAATGACACTACCACGTTTAAAAAATGACATAGATACCAAATAAAGTTGCTGGGGGGATAGCTGTCATGGTAGCTCAAGTGGTAGAGCATCGAACGCGTTATTCGAAGGTCACAGGTTCGGATCCTGCCCACGGCAATTTATCTTTTCACCCACTTTTCTTTCTTCTTATTTACATTACAATTGGCCTAATACCTTCCCGTCTACCTTCCTTGGCATTATTGTCTGTTAGATCTCATTAGTATTGTGTAAAAGCACGAAAAACGAGCCCTTGGGTATACACTTGTTTCCCTTATTCATTAACGAGGGCCTTGTACTGGCAGACTTGGTGCCTTTAGGTTGTATACGAGGGACTATTAGTGAGCTGCCAGTTAGTAATAAGGATGACTGCCAGTTGGGCGTGTTGGTAATGGTTCATGATGAGACAAGTGCAAAAAATACACACACTCACAGAGGACACAGACAAGCGCTCAAGGTTTAAGCGATTTAGGTTTAAGCGCTTGTCTGTGTCCTGTCTGAGTGCGTGTATTTTTTGCGCTTGTCTTATTATGAAGTTAGTAGTAAGTTCACGTGTTATGTGACGACAAACAGGCTCATAAAGAGTGTTCCTACACTCGCCGCCATGGCTACCAGGGACGCTGAATGACACTCCCACGTTAATAAAATTGACATAGATAACAAATAAAGTGGCTGGGGGGATAGCTGTCGTGGTAGCTCAACTGGTAGAGCATCGAACGCGTTATTCAAAGGTCGCAGGTTCGGACCCTGCCCACGCAAGTTATCTTTTCACCCACTTTTTTTCTTCTCATTTAAAATACAATTGGCCTAGTACCTTCCCCTATACCTTCCTTGGCATTATTGTCTGTTAGATCTCATTATTATTGTGTAAAAACACGAAAAACGAGCCCTTAAGTATACACTTGTTTCCCTTATTCATTAACGAGGGTCTCGTACTGGCAGACTTGGTGCCTTTAGATTGTACACGAGGAACTATTAGTCAGCTGCCAGTTATTAATAAGTTCACGTGCTACGTGACGCCAAACAGGCTCATAAAGAGTGTTCCTACACTCGCCGCCATGGCTACTAGTGGCGCTGAATGACACTCCCACGTTTAAAAAAATAAAGTGGCCTGGGGAATAGCTGTAGTGGTAGCTCATGTGGTAGAGCATCGAACGCGTTATTCGAAGGTCGCAGCTTCGGAACCTGCCCATGGCAAGTTATCTTTTCACACAATTTTCTTTCTTCTCACTTACAATACAATTGGCCTAATACCTTCCCCTATACTTTCCTTGGCATTATTGTCTGTTAGATCTCATTAATATTGTTTAAAAACACGAAAAGAGATCCCTTAGGTATACACTTGTTTTCCTTCTTCATTAACGAGGGTCTCGTAGTGGCAGACTTGGTGCCTTTAGGTTCTATACGAGGGACTATTAGTCAGCTGCCAGTTATTAATAAGTTCACGTGCTACGTGACGCCAAACAGGCTCATAAAGAGTGTTCCTACACACGCCGCCATGGCTACTAGTGGCGCTGAATGACACTCCCACGTTTAAAAAAATAAAGTGGCTGGGGGAATAGCTGTCGTGGTAGCTCAAGTGATAGAGCATCGAACGCGTTATTCAAAGTTCGAAGAATCGGATCCTGCCCATGGCAAGTTATCTTTTCACCCATTTTATTTCTTCTCTTTAAAATACAATTGGCCTAATACCTTTCCCTATACCTTCCTTAGCATTATTGTCCGTTAGATCTCATTACCATGGTGTAAAAATACAAAAAACGAGCCCTTAGGTATACACATGTTTCCTTTATTCATTAACGAGGGTCTCGTACTGGAAGACTTGGTGCCTTTAGGTTGTATTCGAGGGACTATTAGTCAGCTGCCCGTTAGTATTAAGTTCACGTGCTACGTGACGCCAAACAGGCTCATAAAGATTGTTCCTACACTCGCCGCCATGGCTACTTGGGGTGCTGAATGACAATCCCACGTTAAAAAATTGACATTGATACCAAATAAAGTGGCTGGGGGGATAGCTGTCGTGGTAGCTCAAGTGGTAGAGCATCGAACGCGTTATTCGAAGGTAGCAGAATCGGAACCTGCCCATGGCAAGTTATCTTTTCACCCACTTTTCTTTCTTCTTATTTACATTACAATTGGCCTAATACCTTCCCCTCTATCTTCCTTGGCATTATTGTCTGTTAGATCTCATTACTATCGTGTAAAAGCACGAAAAACGAGCCCTTAAGTACACACTTGTTTCCCTTATTCATCAACGAGGGTCTCGTACTGGCAGACTTGGTGCCTTTAGGTTGTATACGAGGGACTAATAGTCAGCTGCCAGTTAGTAATAAGTTCACGTGCTACGTGACGACAAACAGGCTCATAAAGCGTGTTCCTACACTCGCGGCCAGGGCTAATAGGGGCGCTGACTTACACTCCCACGTTAAAATATTGACATAGATACCAAATAAAGCGGCTGGGGGGATAGCTGTCGTGGTAGCTCATGTGGTAGAGCATCGAACGCGTTATTCGAAGGTCGCAGAATCGAATCCTGCCCATGGCAAGTTATCTTTTCACCCACTTTTCTTTCTTCTCATTTAAAATACAACTGGCCTAATACCTTCCCCTATACCTTCCTTGGCATTATTGTCTGTTAGATCTCATTAACATTGTGTAAAGATACGAAAAACGAGCCCTTAGGTATACACTTGTTTCCGTTATTCATTAACGAGGGTCTCGTACTGGCAGACCTGGTGCCTTTAGGTTGTATACGAGGGACTATTAGTCAGCTGCCAGTTAGTTATAATTTCACGTGCAACGGGACGCCAAACAGGCTCATAAAGAGTGTTCCTACACTCGCCGCCAAGGCTACTAGGGGCGCTTAATTACACTCCCACGTTAAAAAATTGATATAGATACCAAATAAAGTGGCTGGGGGGATAGCTGTCGTGGTAGCTCAAGTGGTAGAGCATCGAACGCGTTATTCGAAGGTAGCAGAATCGGATCCTGCCCATGGCAAGTTATCCTTTCACCCACTTTTCTTTCTTCTCATTTAAAATACAATTGGCCTAATACCTTCACCTAACCCTTCCCTGGCATTATTGTCTGTTAGATCTCATTATTATTGAGTAAAAATACGAAAAACGAGCCCTTAGGTATACACTTGTTTCCCTTATTCATTAACGAGGGTCTAGTACTGGCAGATCTGGTGCCTTTAGGTTGTATACGAGGGACTATGAGTCAGCTGCCAGTTAGTAATAATTTCACGTGCTACATGACGCCGAACAGGCTCATAAAGAGAGTTTCTACACTCGCCGCTATGGCTACTAGAGTCGCCTATTGACAATAACACGTTTAGAAAAAAATGAAATAGATACCAAATAAAGTGGCTGGTGGGGTTAGCTGTAGTGGTAGCTCAAGTGGTAGAGCATCGAACGCGTTATTCGAAGGTCGCAGGTTTGGATCCTGCCCACGGCAAGTTATCTTTTCACACACTTTTCTTTCTTCTCATTTACAATACAATTGGCCTAATATCTTCCCCTATACCTTCCTTGGCATTATTGTCTGTTAGATCTCACTAATATTGATTAAAAACACGAAAAGCGAGCGCTTAGGTATACGCTTGTTTTCCTTATTCATTAACGAGGGTCTCGTAGTGGCAGGCTTGGTGCCTTTAGGTTGTGTACGAGGGACGAATAGTCAGCTGCCAGTTAGTAATAAGTTCACGTGCTACGTGACGACAAACAGGCTCATAAAGAGTGTTCCTACACTCGCCGCCAAGGCTACTAGGGGCGCTGAATTAAACTCCCACGTTTAAACCAAATGACATAGATACCAAATAAAGTGGCTGGGGGATAGCGGTCGTGGTAGCTCGAGTGGTAGAGCATTGAACGCGTTATTCAAAGCTCGCAGGTTCGGATCCTGTCCACGGCAAGTTATCATTTCAACCACTTTTATTTCTTCTCATTTACATTACAATTGGCTTAATCCCTTGCCTTATACCTTCCCTGGCATCATTGTTTCTTAGATCTCATTAATATTGTGTAAAAGCACGAAAAACGAGCCCTTAAGTATACACTTGTTTCCCTTACTCATTAACGAGGGTCTCGTACTGGAAGACTTGGTGCCTTTAGGTTGTATACGAGGGACTAATAGTCAGCTGCCAGTTAGTAATAAGTTCACGTGCTACGTGACGACAAACAAGCTCATAAAGAGTGTTTCTACACTCGCCGACAAGGCTACTAGGGGCGCTGAATTACACTCCCAAGTGAAAAATTGATATAGATACCAGATAAAGTGGCTGCGGGGATAGCTGTCATGGTAGCTCAAGTCGTAGAGCATCGAACGCGTTATTCAAAGGTCGCAGGTTCGGACCCTGCCCGCGGCAAGTTATCTTTTCACCCACTTTTCTTCCTTCTCATTTAAATACAATTGGCCTAATACCTTCCCCTATACCTTCCTTGGTATTACTGTCTGTTAGATCTCATTAATATTGTGTAAAAATACGAAAAACAAGCCGTTAGGTATACACTTGTTTTTTTATTCATTAACGAGGGTCTCGTACTGGCAGACTTGGTGCCTTTAGGTTGTATACGAGGGACCATTAGTCAGCTGCCAGTTAGTAATAAGTTCACGTGCTACGTGACGCCAAACAGGCTCATAAAGGGTGTTCCTACACTCGCCGCCATGGCTACTAGGGCGCTGTATGACACTCCCACGTTAAAAAATTGACATAGATACCAAATGTAGTGGCTGGGGGGATAGCTGTCGTGGTAGCTCGAGTGGTAGAGCATCGAACGCGTTATTCAAAGGTTGCAGGTTCGGATCCTGTCCACGGCAAGTTATCTTTACAACCACTTTTTTTTCTTCTCATTTACTTTACAATTGGCCTAATCCCTTGCCTTATACCTTCCTTGGCATCATTGTTTCTTTGATCTCATTAATATTGTGTAAAAGCACGCAAAACGAGCCCTTAAGTATACACTTGTTTCCCTTACTCATTAACGAGGGTCTCCTACTGGAAGACTTGGTGCCTTTAGGTTGTATACGAGGGACTAATAGTCAGCTGCCAGTTAGTAATAAGTTCACGTGCTACGTGACGACAAACAAGCTCATAAAGAGTGTTCCTACACTCGCCGCCAAGGCTACTAGGGGCGCTGAATTACACTCCCACATTAAAAAATTGACATAGATACCAAATAAAGTGGCTGGGGGGATAGCTGTCGTGGTAGCTCAAGTGGTAGAGCATCGAACGCGTTATTCGAAGGTAGCAGAATTGGATCCTGCCCATGGCAAGTTATCTTTTCACCCACTTTTCTTTCTTCTTATTTACATTACAATTGGCCTAATACCTTCCCCTCTACCTTCCTTGGCATTATTGTCTGTTAGATCTCATTACTATTGTGTAAAAGCACAAAAAACGAGCCCTTAAATATACACTTGTTTCCCTTATTCATCAACGAGGGTCTCGTACTGGCAGACTTGGTGCCTTCAGGTTGTATACGAGAACTATTAGTCAGCTGTCAGTTAGTAATAAGTTCACGTGCTATGTGACGGCAAACAGACTCATAAAGAGAGTTTCTACATTCGCGGCTATGGCTACTAGAGTCGCCTAATGACACTAACACGTTTAGACAAAAATGAAATAGATACCAAATAAAGTGGCTGGTGAGGTTAGCTGTAGTGGTAGCTCCAGTGGTAGAGCATCGAACGCGTTATTCGAAGGTCGCAGGTTTGGATCCTGCCCATGGCAAGTTATCTTTTCACACACTTTTCTTTCTTCTCATTTACAATACAATTGGCCTAATATCTTCCCCTATACCTTCCTTGGCATTATTGTCTGTTAGATCTCACTAATATTGATTAAAAACACGAAAAGCGAGCGCTTAGGTATACGCTTGTTTTCCTTATTCATTAACGAGGGTCTCGTAGTGGCAGGCTTGGTGCCTTTAGATTGTGTACGAGGGACGAATAGTCAGCTGCCAGTTAGTAATAAGTTCACGTGCCTACATGACAACAAACAGGCTTATAAAGAGTGTTCCTACACTCGCCGCCAAGGCTACTAGGGGCGCTGAATTAAACTCCCACGTTTAAACAAAATGACATAGATACCAAATAAAGTGGCTGGAGGATAGCGGTCGTGGTAGCTCGAGTGGTAGAGCATTGAACGCGTTATTCAAAGGTCGCAGGTTCGGATCCTGTCCACGGCAAGTTATCTTTTCAACCACTTTTATTTCTTCTAATTTACATTACAATTGCCTTAATCCCTTGCCTTATACCTTCCTTGGAATCATTGTTTCTTAGATCTCATTAATATTGTGTAAAAGCACGAAAAACGAGCCCTTAAGTATACACTTGTTTCCCTTACTCATTAACGAGGGTCTCGTACTGGAAGACTTGGTGCCTTTAGGTTGTATACGAGGGACTAATAGTCAGCTGCCAGTTAGTAATAAGTTCACGTGCTACGTGACGACAAACAAGCTCATAAAGAGTGTTCCTACACTCGCCGACAAGGCTACTAGGGGCGCTGAATTACACTCCCAAGTAAAAAATTGATATAGATACCAGATAAAGTGGCTGGGGGGATAGCTGTCGTGGTAGCTCAAGTGGTAGAGCATCGAACGCGTTATTCGAAGGTAGCAGAATCGGAACCTGCCCATGGCAAGTTATCTTTTCACCCACTTTTCTTTCTTCTTATTTACATTACAATTGGCCTAATACCTTCCCCTCTATCTTCCTTGGCATTATTGTCTGTTAGATCTCATTACTATCGTGTAAAAGCACGAAAAACGAGCCCTTAAGTACACACTTGTTTCCCTTATTCATCAACGAGGGTCTCGTACTGGCAGACTTGGTGCCTTTAGGTTGTATACGAGGGACTAATAGTCAGCTGCCAGTTAGTAATAAGTTCACGTGCTACGTGACGACAAACAGGCTCATAAAGCGTGTTCCTACACTCGCCGCCAGGGCTAATAGGGGCGCTGACTTACACTCCCACGTTAAAATATTGACATAGATACCAAATAAAGCGGCTGGGGGGATAGCTGTCGTGGTAGCTCATGTGGTAGAGCATCAAACGCGTTATTCGAAGGTCGCAGAATCGAATCCTGCCCATGGCAAGTTATCTTTTCACCCACTTTTCTTTCTTCTCATTTAAAATACAACTGGCCTAATACCTTCCCCTATACCTTCCTTGGCATTATTGTCTGTTAGATCTCATTAACATTGTGTAAAAATACGAAAAACGAGCCCTTAGGTATACACTTGTTTCCGTTATTCATTAACGAGGGTCTCGTACTGGCAGACCTGGTGCCTTTAGGTTGTATACGAGGGACTATTAGTCAGCTGCCAGTTAGTTATAATTTCACGTGCTACGGGACGCCAAACAGGCTCATAAAGAGTGTTCCTACACTCACCGCCAAGGCTACTAGGGGCGCTTAATTACACTCCCACGTTAAAAAATTGATATAGATACCAAATAAAGTGGCTGGGGGGATAGCTGTCGTGGTAGCTCAAGTGGTAGAGCATCGAACGCGTTATTCGAAGGTAGCAGAATCGGATCCTGCCCATGGCAAGTTATCCTTTCACCCACTTTTCTTTCTTCTCATTTAAAATACAATTGGCCTAATACCTTCACCTAACCCTTCCCTGGCATTATTGTCTGTTAGATCTCATTATTATTGAGTAAAAATACGAAAAACGAGCCCTTAGGTATACACTTGTTTCCCTTATTCATTAACGAGGGTCTAGTACTGGCAGATCTGGTGCCTTTAGGTTGTATACGAGGGACTATGAGTCAGCTGCCAGTTAGTAATAATTTCACGTGCTACATGACGCCGAACAGGCTCATAAAGAGAGTTTCTACACTCGCCGCTATGGCTACTAGAGTCGCCTATTGACAATAACACGTTTAGAAAAAAATGAAATAGATACCAAATAAAGTGGCTGGTGGGGTTAGCTGTAGTGGTAGCTCAAGTGGTAGAGCATCGAACGCGTTATTCGAAGGTCGCAGGTTTGGATCCTGCCCACGGCAAGTTATCTTTTCACACACTTTTCTTTCTTCTCATTTACAATACAATTGGCCTAATATCTTCCCCTATACCTTCCTTGGCATTATTGTCTGTTAGATCTCACTAATATTGATTAAAAACACGAAAAGCGAGCGCTTAGGTATACGCTTGTTTTCCTTATTCATTAACGAGGGTCTCGTAGTGGCAGGCTTGGTGCCTTTAGGTTGTGTACGAGGGACGAATAGTCAGCTGCCAGTTAGTAATAAGTTCACGTGCTACGTGACGACAAACAGGCTCATAAAGAGTGTTCCTACACTCGCCGCCAAGGCTACTAGGGGCGCTGAATTAAACTCCCACGTTTAAACAAAATGACATAGATACCAAATAAAGTGGCTGGGGGATAGCGGTCGTGGTAGCTCGAGTGGTAGAGCATTGAACGCGTTATTCAAAGCTCGCAGGTTCGGATCCTGTCCACGGCAAGTTATCATTTCAACCACTTTTATTTCTTCTCATTTACATTACAATTGGCTTAATCCCTTGCCTTATACCTTCCCTGGCATCATTGTTTCTTAGATCTCATTATTATTGTGTAAAAGCACGAAAAACGAGCCCTTAAGTATACACTTGTTTCCCTTACTCATTAACGAGGGTCTCGTACTGGAAGACTTGGTGCCTTTAGGTTGTATACGAGGGACTAATAGTCAGCTGCCAGTTAGTAATAAGTTCACGTGCTACGTGACGACAAACAAGCTCATAAAGAGTGTTTCTACACTCGCCGACAAGGCTACTAGGGGCGCTGAATTACACTCCCAAGTGAAAAATTGATATAGATACCAGATAAAGTGGCTGGGGGGATAGCTGTCATGGTAGCTCAAGTCGTAGAGCATCGAACGCGTTATTCAAAGGTCGCAGGTTCGGACCCTGCCCGCGGCAAGTTATCTTTTCACCCACTTTTCTTCCTTCTCATTTAAATACAATTGGCCTAATACCTTCCCCTATACCTTCCTTGGTATTACTGTCTGTTAGATCTCATTAATATTGAGTAAAAATACGAAAAACAAGCCGTTAGGTATACACTTGTTTTTTTATTCATTAACGAGGGTCTCGTACTGGCAGACTTGGTGCCTTTAGGTTGTATACGAGGGACCATTAGTCAGCTGCCAGTTAGTAATAAGTTCACGTGCTACGTGACGCCAAACAGGCTCATAAAGGGTGTTCCTACACTCGCCGCCATGGCTACTAGGGCGCTCTATGACACTCCCACGTTAAAAAATTGACATAGATACCAAATGTAGTGGCTGGGGGGATAGCTGTCGTGGTAGCTCGAGTGGTAGAGCATCGAACGCGTTATTCAAAGGTTGCAGGTTCGGATCCTGTCCACGGCAAGTTATCTTTACAACCACTTTTTTTTCTTCTCATTTACTTTACAATTGGCCTAATCCCTTGCCTTATACCTTCCTTGGCATCATTGTTTCTTTGATCTCATTATTATTGTGTAAAAGCACGCAAAACGAGCCCTTAAGTATACACTCGTTTCCCTTATTCATTAACGAGGGTCTCGTACTGGCAGACTTGGTGCCTTTAGATTGTACACGAGGGACTATCAGTCAGCTGCCAGTTAATAATAAGTTCACGTGCTACGTGACGCCAAACATGCTCATAAAGAGTGTTCCTACACTCGCCGCCATGGCTACTAGTGGCACTGAATGACAGTCCCACGTTAAAAAATTGACATAGATACCAAATACAGTGGCTGGGGGGATAGCTGTCGTGGTAGCTCAAGTGGTAGAGCATCGAACGCGTTATTCGAAGGTCGCAGGTACGGATCCAGAACACGGTAAGTTATCTTTTCATCCACTTTTCTTTCTTCTCACTTACAATACGATTGGCTTAATACCTTCCCCTATATCTTCCTTGGCACTATTGTCTGTTAGATCTCATTAATATTGTGTAAAAGCACGAAAAACGAGCCCTTAAGCATACATTTGTTTCCCTTATTCATTAACGAGGGTCTCCTACTGGCAAACTTGGTGCCTTTAGGTTGTATACGAGGGACTGTTATACAGCTGCCTGTACGTAATAAAGTCACGTGCTACGTGACGCCAAACAGGCTCATAAGGAGTGTTCCTACACTTCTTCATAGCTACTAGTGGCGCTGAATGACACTACCACGTTTAAAAAATGACATAGATACCAAATAAAGTTGCTGGGGGGATAGCTGTCATGGTAGCTCAAGTGGTAGAGCATCGAACGCGTTATTCGAAGGTCACAGGTTCGGATCCTGTCCACGGCAATTTATCTTTTCACCCACTTTTCTTTCTTCTTATTTACATTACAATTGGCCTAATACCTTCCCGTCTACCTTCCTTGGCATTATTGTCTGTTAGATCTCATTAGTATTGTGTAAAAGCACGAAAAACGAGCCCTTGGGTATACACTTGTTTCCCTTATTCATTAACGAGGGCCTTGTACTGGCAGACTTGGTGCCTTTAGGTTGTATACGAGGGACTATTAGTGAGCTGCCAGTTAGTAATAAGGATGACTGCCAGTTGGGCGTGTTGGTAATGGTTCATGATGAGACAAGTGCAAAAAATACACACACTCACAGAGGACACAGACAAGCGCTCAAGGTTTAAGCGATTTAGGTTTAAGCGCTTGTCTGTGTCCTGTCTGAGTGCGTGTATTTTTTGCGCTTGTCTTATTATGAAGTTAGTAGTAAGTTCACGTGTTATGTGACGACAAACAGGCTCATAAAGAGTGTTCCTACACTCGCCGCCATGGCTACCAGGGACGCTGAATGACACTCCCACGTTAATAAAATTGACATAGATAACAAATAAAGTGGCTGGGGGGATAGCTGTCGTGGTAGCTCAACTGGCAGAGCATCGAACGCGTTATTCAAAGGTCGCAGGTTCGGACCCTGCCCACGCAAGTTATCTTTTCACCCACTTTTTTTCTTCTCATTTAAAATACAATTGGCCTAGTACCTTCCCCTATACCTTCCTTGGCATTATTGTCTGTTAGATCTCATTATTATTGTGTAAAAACACGAAAAACGAGCCCTTAAGTATACACTTGTTTCCCTTATTCATTAACGAGGGTCTCGTACTGGCAGACTTGGTGCCTTTAGATTGTACACGAGGAACTATTAGTCAGCTGCCAGTTATTAATAAGTTCACGTGCTACGTGACGCCAAACAGGCTCATAAAGAGTGTTCCTACACTCGCCGCCATGGCTACTAGTGGCGCTGAATGACACTCCCACGTTTAAAAAAATAAAGTGGCCTGGGGAATAGCTGTAGTGGTAGCTCATGTGGTAGAGCATCGAACGCGTTATTCGAAGGTCGCAGCTTCGGAACCTGCCCATGGCAAGTTATCTTTTCACACAATTTTCTTTCTTCTCACTTACAATACAATTGGCCTAATACCTTCCCCTATACTTTCCTTGGCATTATTGTCTGTTAGATCTCATTAATATTGTTTAAAAACACGAAAAGAGATCCCTTAGGTATACACTTGTTTTCCTTATTCATTAACGAGGGTCTCGTAGTGGCAGACTTGGTGCCTTTAGGTTCTATACGAGGGACTATTAGTCAGCTGCCAGTTATTAATAAGTTCACGTGCTACGTGACGCCAAACAGGCTCATAAAGAGTGTTCCTACACACGCCGCCATGGCTACTAGTGGCGCTGAATGACACTCCCACGTTTAAAAAAATAAAGTGGCTGGGGGAATAGCTGTCGTGGTAGCTCAAGTGATAGAGCATCGAACGCGTTATTCAAAGTTCGAAGAATCGGATCCTGCCCATGGCAAGTTATCTTTTCACCCATTTTATTTCTTCTCTTTAAAATACAATTGGCCTAATACCTTTCCCTATACCTTCCTTAGCATTATTGTCCGTTAGATCTCATTACCATGGTGTAAAAATACAAAAAACGAGCCCTTAGGTATACACATGTTTCCTTTATTCATTAACGAGGGTCTCGTACTGGAAGACTTGGTGCCTTTAGGTTGTATTCGAGGGACTATTAGTCAGCTGCCCGTTAGTATTAAGTTCACGTGCTACGTGACGCCAAACAGGCTCATAAAGATTGTTCCTACACTCGCCGCCATGGCTACTTGGGGTGCTGAATGACAATCCCACGTTAAAAAATTGACATTGATACCAAATAAAGTGGCTGGGGGGATAGCTGTCGTGGTAGCTCAAGTGGTAGAGCATCGAACGCGTTATTCGAAGGTAGCAGAATCGGAACCTGCCCATGGCAAGTTATCTTTTCACCCACTTTTCTTTCTTCTTATTTACATTACAATTGGCCTAATACCTTCCCCTCTATCTTCCTTGGCATTATTGTCTGTTAGATCTCATTACTATCGTGTAAAAGCACGAAAAACGAGCCCTTAAGTACACACTTGTTTCCCTTATTCATCAAGGAGGGTCTCGTACTGGCAGACTTGGTGCCTTTAGGTTGTATACGAGGGACTAATAGTCAGCTGCCAGTTAGTAATAAGTTCACGTGCTACGTGACGACAAACAGGCTCATAAAGCGTGTTCCTACACTCGCGGCCAGGGCTAATAGGGGCGCTGACTTACACTCCCACGTTAAAATATTGACATAGATACCAAATAAAGCGGCTGGGGGGATAGCTGTCGTGGTAGCTCATGTGGTAGAGCATCGAACGCGTTATTCGAAGGTCGCAGAATCGAATCCTGCCCATGGCAAGTTATCTTTTCACCCACTTTTCTTTCTTCTCATTTAAAATACAACTGGCCTAATACCTTCCCCTATACCTTCCTTGGCATTATTGTCTGTTAGATCTCATTAACATTGTGTAAAAATACGAAAAACGAGCCCTTAGGTATACACTTGTTTCCGTTATTCATTAACGAGGGTCTCGTACTGGCAGACCTGGTGCCTTTAGGTTGTATACGAGGGACTATTAGTCAGCTGCCAGTTAGTTATAATTTCACGTGCAACGGGACGCCAAACAGGCTCATAAAGAGTGTTCCTACACTCGCCGCCAAGGCTACTAGGGGCGCTTAATTACACTCCCACGTTAAAAAATTGATATAGATACCAAATAAAGTGGCTGGGGGGATAGCTGTCGTGGTAGCTCAAGTGGTAGAGCATCGAACGCGTTATTCGAAGGTAGCAGAATCGGATCCTGCCCATGGCAAGTTATCCTTTCACCCACTTTTCTTTCTTCTCATTTAAAATACAATTGGCCTAATACCTTCACCTAACCCTTCCCTGGCATTATTGTCTGTTAGATCTCATTATTATTGAGTAAAAATACGAAAAACGAGCCCTTAGGTATACACTTGTTTCCCTTATTCATTAACGAGGGTCTAGTACTGGCAGATCTGGTGCCTTTAGGTTGTATACGAGGGACTATGAGTCACCTGCCAGTTAGTAATAATTTCACGTGCTACATGACGCCGAACAGGCTCATAAAGAGAGTTTCTACACTCGCCGCTATGGCTACTAGAGTCGCCTATTGACAATAACACGTTTAGAAAAAAATGAAATAGATACCAAATAAAGTGGCTGGTGGGGTTAGCTGTAGTGGTAGCTCAAGTGGTAGAGCATCGAACGCGTTATTCGAAGGTCGCAGGTTTGGATCCTGCCCACGGCAAGTTATCTTTTCACACACTTTTCTTTCTTCTCATTTACAATACAATTGGCCTAATATCTTCCCCTATACCTTCCTTGGCATTATTGTCTGTTAGATCTCACTAATATTGATTAAAAACACGAAAAGCGAGCGCTTAGGTATACGCTTGTTTTCCTTATTCATTAACGAGGGTCTCGTAGTGGCAGGCTTGGTGCCTTTAGGTTGTGTACGAGGGACGAATAGTCAGCTGCCAGTTAGTAATAAGTTCACGTGCTACGTGACGACAAACAGGCTCATAAAGAGTGTTCCTACACTCGCCGCCAAGGCTACTAGGGGCGCTGAATTAAACTCCCACGTTTAAACAAAATGACATAGATACCAAATAAAGTGGCTGGGGGATAGCGGTCGTGGTAGCTCGAGTGGTAGAGCATTGAACGCGTTATTCAAAGCTCGCAGGTTCGGATCCTGTCCACGGCAAGTTATCATTTCAACCACTTTTATTTCTTCTCATTTACATTACAATTGGCTTAATCCCTTGCCTTATACCTTCCCTGGCATCATTGTTTCTTAGATCTCATGAATATTGTGTAAAAGCACGAAAAACGAGCCCTTAAGTATACACTTGTTTCCCTTACTCATTAACGAGGGTCTCGTACTGGAAGACTTGGTGCCTTTAGGTTGTATACGAGGGACTAATAGTCAGCTGCCAGTTAGTAATAAGTTCACGTGCTACGTGACGACAAACAAGCTCATAAAGAGTGTTTCTACACTCGCCGACAAGGCTACTAGGGGCGCTGAATTACACTCGCAAGTGAAAAATTGATATAGATACCAGATAAAGTGGCTGCGGGGATAGCTGTCATGGTAGCTCAAGTCGTAGAGCATCGAACGCGTTATTCAAAGGTCGCAGGTTCGGATCCTGCCCGCGGCAAGTTATCTTTTCACCCACTTTTCTTCCTTCTCATTTAAATACAATTGGCCTAATACCTTCCCCTATACCTTCCTTGGTATTACTGTCTGTTAGATCTCATTAATATTGTGTAAAAATACGAAAAACAAGCCGTTAGGTATACACTTGTTTTTTTATTCATTAACGAGGGTCTCGTACTGGCAGACTTGGTGCCTTTAGGTTGTATACGAGGGACCATTAGTCAGCTGCCAGTTAGTAATAAGTTCACGTGCTACGTGACGCCAAACAGGCTCATAAAGGGTGTTCCTACACTCGCCGCCATGGCTACTAGGGCGCTGTATGACACTCCCACGTTAAAAAATTGACATAGATACCAAATGTAGTGGCTGGGGGGATAGCTGTCGTGGTAGCTCGAGTGGTAGAGCATCGAACGCGTTATTCAAAGGTTGCAGGTTCGGATCCTGTCCACGGCAAGTTATCTTTACAACCACTTTTTTTTCTTCTCATTTACTTTACAATTGGCCTAATCCCTTGCCTTATACCTTCCTTGGCATCATTGTTTCTTTGATCTCATTAATATTGTGTAAAAGCACGCAAAACGAGCCCTTAAGTATACACTTGTTTCCCTTACTCATTAACGAGGGTCTCCTACTGGAAGACTTGGTGCCTTTAGGTTGTATACGAGGGACTAATAGTCAGCTGCCAGTTAGTAATAAGTTCACGTGCTACGTGACGACAAACAAGCTCATAAAGAGTGTTCCTACACTCGCCGCCAAGGCTACTAGGGGCGCTGAATTACACTCCCACATTAAAAAATTGACATAGATACCAAATAAAGTGGCTGGGGGGATAGCTGTCGTGGTAGCTCAAGTGGTAGAGCATCGAACGCGTTATTCGAAGGTAGCAGAATTGGGTCCTGCCCATGGCAAGTTATCTTTTCACCCACTTTTCTTTCTTCTTATTTACATTACAATTGGCCTAATACCTTCCCCTCTACCTTCCTTGGCATTATTGTCTGTTAGATCTCATTACTATTGTGTAAAAGCACAAAAAACGAGCCCTTAAATATACACTTGTTTCCCTTATTCATCAACGAGGGTCTCGTACTGGCAGACTTGGTGCCTTCAGGTTGTATACGAGAACTATTAGTCAGCTGTCAGTTAGTAATAAGTTCACGTGCTATGTGACGGCAAACAGACTCATAAAGAGAGTTTCTACATTCGCGGCTATGGCTACTAGAGTCGCCTAATGACACTAACACGTTTAGAAAAAAATGAAATAGATACCAAATAAAGTGGCTGGTGAGGTTAGCTGTAGTGGTAGCTCCAGTGGTAGAGCATCGAACGCGTTATTCGAAGGTCGCAGGTTTGGATCCTGCCCATGGCAAGTTATCTTTTCACACACTTTTCTTTCTTCTCATTTACAATACAATTGGCCTAATATCTTCCCCTATACCTTCCTTGGCATTATTGTCTGTTAGATCTCACTAATATTGATTAAAAACACGAAAAGCGAGCGCTTAGGTATACGCTTGTTTTCCTTATTCATTAACGAGGGTCTCGTAGTGGCAGGCTTGGTGCCTTTAGATTGTGTACGAGGGACGAATAGTCAGCTGCCAGTTAGTAATAAGTTCACGTGCCTACATGACAACAAACAGGCTTATAAAGAGTGTTCCTACACTCGCCGCCAAGGCTACTAGGGGCGCTGAATTAAACTCCCACGTTTAAACAAAATGACATAGATACCAAATAAAGTGGCTGGAGGATAGCGGTCGTGGTAGCTCGAGTGGTAGAGCATTGAACGCGTTATTCAAAGGTCGCAGGTTCGGATCCTGTCCACGGCAAGTTATCTTTTCAACCACTTTTATTTCTTCTAATTTACATTACAATTGCCTTAATCCCTTGCCTTATACCTTCCTTGGAATCATTGCTTCTTAGATCTCATTAATATTGTGTAAAAGCACGAAAAACGAGCCCTTAAGTATACACTTGTTTCCCTTACTGATTAACGAGGGTCTCGTACTGGAAGACTTGGTGCCTTTAGGTTGTATACGAGGGACTAATAGTCAGCTGCCAGTTAGTAATAAGTTCACGTGCTACGTGACGACAAACAAGCTCATAAAGAGTGTTCCTACACTCGCCGACAAGGCTACTAGGGGCGCTGAATTACACTCCCAAGTAAAAAATTGATATAGATACCAGATAAGTGGCTGGGGGGATAGCTGTCGTGGTAGCTCAAGTGGTAGAGCATCGAACGCGTTATTCGAAGGTAGCAGAATCGGATCCTGCCCATGGCAAGTTACCTTTTCACCCACTTTTCTTTCTTCTTATTTACATTACAATTGGCCTAATACCTTCCCCTCTACCTTCCCTGGCAATATTGTCTGTTAGATCTCATTATTATTGAGTAAAATTTCGAAAAACGAGCCCTTAGGTATACACTTGTTTCCCTTATTCATTAACGAGGGTCTCGTACTGGCAGACTTGGTGCCTTTAGGTTGTATACGAGGGACCATTAGTCAGCTGCCAGTTAGTAATAAGTTCACGTGCTACGTGACGCCAAACAGGCTAATAAAGGGTGTACCTACACTCGCCGCCATGGCTACTAGGGCGCTGAATGACACTCCAACGTTAAAAAATTGACATAGATACCAAATGAGGTGGCTGGGGGGATAGCTGTCGTGGTAACTCGAGTGGTAGAGCATCGAACGCGTCATTCAAAGGTTGCAGGTTCGGATCCTGTCCACGGCAAGTTATCTTTTCCACCACTTTTATTTCTTCTCATTTACTTTACAATTGGCCTAATCCCTTGCCTTATACCTTCCTTGGGATCATTGTTTCTTAGATCTCATTATTATTGTGTAAAAGCACGAAAAACGAGCCCTTAAGTATACACTTGTTTTCCTTACTCATTAACGAGGGTCTCGTACTGGAAGACTTGGTGCCATTAGGTTGTATACGAGGGACTAATAGTCAGCTGCCAGTTAGTAATAAGTTCACGTGCTACGTGACGACAAACAAGCTCATAAAGAGTGTTTCTACACTCGCCGCCAAGGCTACCAGGGGCACTGAATTACACTCCCACATTAAAAAATTGACATAGATACCAAATAAAGTGGCTGGGGGGATAGCTGTCGTGGTAGCTCAAGTGGTAGAGCATCGAACGCGTTATTCGAAGGTCGCAGAATCGGATTCTGCCCATGGCAAGTTATCTTTTCACCCACTTTTCTTTCTTCTCATTTAAAATACAATTGGCCTAATACCTTCCCCTATACCTTCCTTGGCATTATTGTCTGTTAAATCTCATTAACATTGTGTAAAAATACGAAAAAGGAGCCCTTAGGTATACACTTGTTTTCCTTATTCGTTAACGAGGGTCTCGTACTGGCAGACTTGGTGCCTTTAGGTTGTATGCGAGGGACTATTAGTCAGCTGCCAGTTAGTAATAATTTCACGTGCTACGGGACGCCAAACAGGCTGAAAAAGAGTGTTCCTACACTCGCCGCCAAGGCTACTAGGGGCGCTGAATTACACTCCCAAGTAAAAAATTGATATAGATACCAGATAAAGTGGCTGGGGGGATAGCTTTCGTGGTAGCTCAAGTGGTAGAGCATCGAACGCGTTATTTAAAGGTAGCAGAATCGGATCCTGCCCATGGCAAGTTTTCTTTTCACCCACTTTTCTTTCTTCTCATTTAAAATACAATTGGCCTAATACCTTCACCTATACCTTCCCTGGCATTATTGTCTGTTAGATCTCATTAATATTGAGTAAAAATACGAAAAACGAGCCGTTAGGTATACACTTGTTTTTTTATTCATTAACGAGGGTCTCGTACTGGCAGACTTGGTGCCTTTAGGTTGTGTACGAGGGACCATTAGTCAGCTGCCAGTTAGTAATAAGTTCACGTGCTACGTGACGCCAAACAGGCTCATAAAGGGTGTTCCTTCACTCGCCGCCATGGCTACTAGGGCGCTGTATGACACTCCCACGTTAAAAAATTGACATAGATACCAAATGAAGTGGCTGGGGGGATAGCTGTCGTGGTAGCTCGAGTGGTAGAGCATCGAACGCGTTATTCAAAGGTTGCAGGTTCGGATCCTGTCCACGGCAAGTTATCTTTACAACCACTTTTTTTTCTTCTCATTTACTTTACAATTGGCCTAATCCCTTGCCTTATACCTTCCTTGGCATCATTGTTTCTTTGATCTCATTAATATTGTGTAAAAGCACGCAAAACGAGCCCTTAAGTATACACTTGTTTCCCTTACTCATTAACGAGGGTCTCCTACTGGAAGACTTGGTGCCTTTAGGTTGTATACGAGGGACTAATAGTCAGCTGCCAGTTAGTAATAAGTTCACGTGCTACGTGACGACAAACAAGCTCATAAAGAGTGTTCCTACACTCGCTGCCAAGGCTACTAGGGGTGCTGAATTACACTCCCACATTAAAAAATTGACATAGATACCAAATAAAGTGGCTGGGGGGATAGCTGTCGTGGTAGCTCAAGTGGTAGAGCATCGAACGCGTTATTGGAAGGTAGCAGAATCGGATCCTGCCCATGGCAAGTTATCTTTTCACCCACTTTTCTTTCTTCTTATTTACATTACAATTGGCCTAATACCTTCCCCTCTACCTTCCTTGGCATTATTGTCTGTTAGATCTCATTACTATTGTGTAAAAGCACAAAAAACGAGCCCTTAAATATACACTTGTTTCCCTTATTCATCAACGAGGGTCTCGTACTGGCAGACTTGGTGCCTTCAGGTTGTATACGAGAACTATTAGTCAGCTGTCAGTTAGTAATAAGTTCACGTGCTACGTGACGGCAAACAGACTCATAAAGAGAGTTTCTACATTCGCGGCTATGGCTACTAAAGTCGCCTAATGACACTAACACGTTTAGAAAAAAATGAAATAGATACCAAATAAAGTGGCTGGTGAGGTTAGCTGTAGTGGTAGCTCCAGTGGTAGAGCATCGAACGCGTTATTCGAAGGTCGCAGGTTTGGATCCTGCCCATGGCAAGTTATCTTTTCACACACTTTTCTTTCTTCTCATTTACAATACAATTGGCCTAATATCTTCCCCTATACCTTCCTTGGCATTATTGTCTGTTAGATCTCACTAATGTTGATTAAAAACACGAAAAGCGAGCGCTTAGGTATACGCTTGTTTTCCTTATTCATTAACGAGGGTCTCGTAGTGGCAGGCTTGGTGCCTTTAGGTTGTGTACGAGGGACGAATAGTCAGCTGCCAGTTAGTAATAAGTTCACGTGCTACGTGACGACAAACAGGCTCATAAAGAGTGTTCCTACACTCGCCGCCAAGGCTACTAGGGGCGCTGAATTAAACTCCCACGTTTAAACAAAATGACATAGATACCAAATAAAGTGGCTGGGGGATAGCGGTCGTGGTAGCTCGAGTGGTAGAGCATTGAACGCGTTATTCAAAGCTCGCAGGTTCGGATCCTGTCCACGGCAAGTTATCATTTCAACCACTTTTATTTCTTCTCATTTACATTACAATTGGCTTAATCCCTTGCCTTATACCTTCCCTGGCATCATTGTTTCTTAGATCTCATGAATATTGTGTAAAAGCACGAAAAACGAGCCCTTAAGTATACACTTGTTTCCCTTACTCATTAACGAGGGTCTCGTACTGGAAGACTTGGTGCCTTTAGGTTGTATACGAGGGACTAATAGTCAGCTGCCAGTTAGTAATAAGTTCACGTGCTACGTGACGACAAACAAGCTCATAAAGAGTGTTTCTACACTCGCCGACAAGGCTACTAGGGGCGCTGAATTACACTCGCAAGTGAAAAATTGATATAGATACCAGATAAAGTGGCTGCGGGGATAGCTGTCATGGTAGCTCAAGTCGTAGAGCATCGAACGCGTTATTCAAAGGTCGCAGGTTCGGACCCTGCCCGCGGCAAGTTATCTTTTCACCCACTTTTCTTCCTTCTCATTTAAATACAATTGGCCTAATACCTTCCCCTATACCTTCCTTGGTATTACTGTCTGTTAGATCTCATTAATATTGTGTAAAAATACGAAAAACAAGCCGTTAGGTATACACTTGTTTTTTTATTCATTAACGAGGGTCTCGTACTGGCAGACTTGGTGCCTTTAGGTTGTATACGAGGGACCATTAGTCAGCTGCCAGTTAGTAATAAGTTCACGTGCTACGTGACGCCAAACAGGCTCATAAAGGGTGTTCCTACACTCGCCGCCATGGCTACTAGGGCGCTGTATGACACTCCCACGTTAAAAAATTGACATAGATACCAAATGTAGTGGCTGGGGGGATAGCTGTCGTGGTAGCTCGAGTGGTAGAGCATCGAACGCGTTATTCAAAGGTTGCAGGTTCGGATCCTGTCCACGGCAAGTTATCTTTACAACCACTTTTTTTTCTTCTCATTTACTTTACAATTGGCCTAATCCCTTGCCTTATACCTTCCTTGGCATCATTGTTTCTTTGATCTCATTAATATTGTGTAAAAGCACGCAAAACGAGCCCTTAAGTATACACTTGTTTCCCTTACTCATTAACGAGGGTCTCCTACTGGAAGACTTGGTGCCTTTAGGTTGTATACGAGGGACTAATAGTCAGCTGCCAGTTAGTAATAAGTTCACGTGCTACGTGACGACAAACAAGCTCATAAAGAGTGTTCCTACACTCGCCGCCAAGGCTACTAGGGGCGCTGAATTACACTCCCACATTAAAAAATTGACATAGATACCAAATAAAGTGGCTGGGGGGATAGCTGTCGTGGTAGCTCAAGTGGTAGAGCATCGAACGCGTTATTCGAAGGTAGCAGAATTGGGTCCTGCCCATGGCAAGTTATCTTTTCACCCACTTTTCTTTCTTCTTATTTACATTACAATTGGCCTAATACCTTCCCCTCTACCTTCCTTGGCATTATTGTCTGTTAGATCTCATTACTATTGTGTAAAAGCACAAAAAACGAGCCCTTAAATATACACTTGTTTCCCTTATTCATCAACGAGGGTCTCGTACTGGCAGACTTGGTGCCTTCAGGTTGTATACGAGAACTATTAGTCAGCTGTCAGTTAGTAATAAGTTCACGTGCTATGTGACGGCAAACAGACTCATAAAGAGAGTTTCTACATTCGCGGCTATGGCTACTAGAGTCGCCTAATGACACTAACACGTTTAGAAAAAAATGAAATAGATACCAAATAAAGTGGCTGGTGAGGTTAGCTGTAGTGGTAGCTCCAGTGGTAGAGCATCGAACGCGTTATTCGAAGGTCGCAGGTTTGGATCCTGCCCATGGCAAGTTATCTTTTCACACACTTTTCTTTCTTCTCATTTACAATACAATTGGCCTAATATCTTCCCCTATACCTTCCTTGGCATTATTGTCTGTTAGATCTCACTAATATTGATTAAAAACACGAAAAGCGAGCGCTTAGGTATACGCTTGTTTTCCTTATTCATTAACGAGGGTCTCGTAGTGGCAGGCTTGGTGCCTTTAGATTGTGTACGAGGGACGAATAGTCAGCTGCCAGTTAGTAATAAGTTCACGTGCCTACATGACAACAAACAGGCTTATAAAGAGTGTTCCTACACTCGCCGCCAAGGCTACTAGGGGCGCTGAATTAAACTCCCACGTTTAAACAAAATGACATAGATACCAAATAAAGTGGCTGGAGGATAGCGGTCGTGGTAGCTCGAGTGGTAGAGCATTGAACGCGTTATTCAAAGGTCGCAGGTTCGGATCCTGTCCACGGCAAGTTATCTTTTCAACCACTTTTATTTCTTCTAATTTACATTACAATTGCCTTAATCCCTTGCCTTATACCTTCCTTGGAATCATTGTTTCTTAGATCTCATTAATATTGTGTAAAAGCACGAAAAACGAGCCCTTAAGTATACACTTGTTTCCCTTACTCATTAACGAGGGTCTCGTACTGGAAGACTTGGTGCCTTTAGGTTGTATACGAGGGACTAATAGTCAGCTGCCAGTTAGTAATAAGTTCACGTGCTACGTGACGACAAACAAGCTCATAAAGAGTGTTCCTACACTCGCCGACAAGGCTACTAGGGGCGCTGAATTACACTCCCAAGTAAAAAATTGATATAGATACCAGATAAGTGGCTGGGGGGATAGCTGTCGTGGTAGCTCAAGTGGTAGAGCATCGAACGCGTTATTCGAAGGTAGCAGAATCGGATCCTGCCCATGGCAAGTTACCTTTTCACCCACTTTTCTTTCTTCTTATTTACATTACAATTGGCCTAATACCTTCCCCTCTACCTTCCCTGGCAATATTGTCTGTTAGATCTCATTATTATTGAGTAAAATTTCGAAAAACGAGCCCTTAGGTATACACTTGTTTCCCTTATTCATTAACGAGGGTCTCGTACTGGCAGACTTGGTGCCTTTAGGTTGTATACGAGGGACCATTAGTCAGCTGCCAGTTAGTAATAAGTTCACGTGCTACGTGACGCCAAACAGGCTAATAAAGGGTGTACCTACACTCGCCGCCATGGCTACTAGGGCGCTGAATGACACTCCAACGTTAAAAAATTGACATAGATACCAAATGAGGTGGCTGGGGGGATAGCTGTCGTGGTAACTCGAGTGGTAGAGCATCGAACGCGTCATTCAAAGGTTGCAGGTTCGGATCCTGTCCACGGCAAGTTATCTTTTCCACCACTTTTATTTCTTCTCATTTACTTTACAATTGGCCTAATCCCTTGCCTTATACCTTCCTTGGGATCATTGTTTCTTAGATCTCATTATTATTGTGTAAAAGCACGAAAAACGAGCCCTTAAGTATACACTTGTTTTCCTTACTCATTAACGAGGGTCTCGTACTGGAAGACTTGGTGCCATTAGGTTGTATACGAGGGACTAATAGTCAGCTGCCAGTTAGTAATAAGTTCACGTGCTACGTGACGACAAACAAGCTCATAAAGAGTGTTTCTACACTCGCCGCCAAGGCTACCAGGGGCACTGAATTACACTCCCACATTAAAAAATTGACATAGATACCAAATAAAGTGGCTGGGGGGATAGCTGTCGTGGTAGCTCAAGTGGTAGAGCATCGAACGCGTTATTCGAAGGTCGCAGAATCGGATTCTGCCCATGGCAAGTTATCTTTTCACCCACTTTTCTTTCTTCTCATTTAAAATACAATTGGCCTAATACCTTCCCCTATACCTTCCTTGGCATTATTGTCTGTTAAATCTCATTAACATTGTGTAAAAATACGAAAAAGGAGCCCTTAGGTATACACTTGTTTTCCTTATTCGTTAACGAGGGTCTCGTACTGGCAGACTTGGTGCCTTTTGGTTGTATGCGAGGGACTATTAGTCAGCTGCCAGTTAGTAATAATTTCACGTGCTACGGGACGCCAAACAGGCTGAAAAAGAGTGTTCCTACACTCGCCGCCAAGGCTACTAGGGGCGCTGAATTACACTCCCAAGTAAAAAATTGATATAGATACCAGATAAAGTGGCTGGGGGGATAGCTTTCGTGGTAGCTCAAGTGGTAGAGCATCGAACGCGTTATTTAAAGGTAGCAGAATCGGATCCTGCCCATGGCAAGTTTTCTTTTCACCCACTTTTCTTTCTTCTCATTTAAAATACAATTGGCCTAATACCTTCACCTATACCTTCCCTGGCATTATTGTCTGTTAGATCTCATTAATATTGAGTAAAAATACGAAAAACGAGCCGTTAGGTTTACACTTGTTTTTTTATTCATTAACGAGGGTCTCGTACTGGCAGACTTGGTGCCTTTAGGTTGTGTACGAGGGACCATTAGTCAGCTGCCAGTTAGTAATAAGTTCACGTGCTACGTGACGCCAAACAGGCTCATAAAGGGTGTTCCTTCACACGCCGCCATGGCTACTAGGGCGCTGTATGACACTCCCACGTTAAAAAATTGACATACATACCAAATGAAGTGGCTGGGGGATAGCTGTCGTGGTAGCTCGAGTGGTAGAGCATCGAACGCGTTATTCAAAGGTTGCAGGTTCGGATCCTGTCCACGGCAAGTTATCTTTACAACCACTTTTTTTTCTTCTCATTTACTTTACAATTGGCCTAATCCCTTGCCTTATACCTTCCTTGGCATCATTGTTTCTTTGATCTCATTAATATTGTGTAAAAGCACGCAAAACGAGCCCTTAAGTATACACTTGTTTCCCTTACTCATTAACGAGGGTCTCCTACTGGAAGACTTGGTGCCTTTAGGTTGTATACGAGGGACTAATAGTCAGCTGCCAGTTAGTAATAAGTTCACGTGCTACGTGACGACAAACAAGCTCATAAAGAGTGTTCCTACACTCGCTGCCAAGGCTACTAGGGGTGCTGAATTACACTCCCACATTAAAAAATTGACATAGATACCAAATAAAGTGGCTGGGGGGATAGCTGTCGTGGTAGCTCAAGTGGTAGAGCATCGAACGCGTTATTGGAAGGTAGCAGAATCGGATCCTGCCCATGGCAAGTTATCTTTTCACCCACTTTTCTTTCTTCTTATTTACATTACAATTGGCCTAATACCTTCCCCTCTACCTTCCTTGGCATTATTGTCTGTTAGATCTCATTACTATTGTGTAAAAGCACAAAAAACGAGCCCTTAAATATACACTTGTTTCCCTTATTCATCAACGAGGGTCTCGTACTGGCAGACTTGGTGCCTTCAGGTTGTATACGAGAACTATTAGTCAGCTGTCAGTTAGTAATAAGTTCACGTGCTACGTGACGGCAAACAGACTCATAAAGAGAGTTTCTACATTCGCGGCTATGGCTACTAAAGTCGCCTAATGACACTAACACGTTTAGAAAAAAATGAAATAGATACCAAATAAAGTGGCTGGTGAGGTTAGCTGTAGTGGTAGCTCCAGTGGTAGAGCATCGAACGCGTTATTCGAAGGTCGCAGGTTTGGATCCTGCCCATGGCAAGTTATCTTTTCACACACTTTTCTTTCTTCTCATTTACAATACAATTGGCCTAATATGTTCCCCTATACCTTCCTTGGCATTATTGTCTGTTAGATCTCACTAATATTGATTAAAAACACGAAAAGCGAGCGCTTAGGTATACGCTTGTTTTCCTTATTCATTAACGAGGGTCTCGTAGTGGCAGGCTTGGTGCCTTTAGGTTGTGTACGAGGGACGAATAGTCAGCTGCCAGTTAGTAATAAGTTCACGTGCTACATGACAACAAACAGGCTCATGAAGAGTGTTCCTACACTCGCCGCCAAGGCTACTAGGGGCGCTGAATTAAACTCCCACGTTTAAACAAAATGACATAGATACCAAATAAAGTGGCTGGAGGATAGCGGTCGTGGTAGCTCGAGTGGTAGAGCATTGAACGCGTTATTCAAAGGTCGCAGGTTCGGATCCTGTCCACGGCAAGTTATCTTTTCAACCACTTTTATTTCTTCTAATTTACATTACAATTGCCTTAATCCCTTGCCTTATACCTTCCTTGGAATCATTGTTTCTTAGATCTCATTAATATTGTGTAAAAGCACGAAAAACGAGCCCTTAAGTATACACTTGTTTCCCTTACTCATTAACGAGGGTCTCCTACTGGAAGACTTGGTGCCTTTAGGTTGTATACGAGGGACTAATAGTCAGCTGCCAGTTAGTAATAAGTTCACGTGCTACGTGACGACAAACAAGCTCATAAAGAGTGTTCCTACACTCGCCGCCAAGGCTACTAGAGGCGCTGAATTACACTCCCACAATAAAAAATTGGCATAGATACCAAATAAAGTGGCTGGGGGGATAGCTGTCGTGGTAGCTCAAGTGGAAGGGCATCGAACGCGTTATTCGAAGGTCGCAGAATCGGATCCTGCCCATGGCAAGTTATCTTTTCACCCACTTTTCTTTCTTCTCATTTAAAATACAATTGGCCTAATACCTTCCCCTATACCTTCCTTGGCATTATTGTCTGTTAGATCTCATTAACATTGTGTAAAAATACGAAAAACGAGCCCTTAGGTATACACTTGTTTCCCTTATTCATTAACGAGGGTCTCGTACTGGCAGACTTGGTGCCTTTAGGTTGTATGGGAGGGACTATTAGTCCGCTGCCAGTTAGTAATAATTTCTCGTGCTACGGGACGCCAAACAGGCTCATAAAGAGAGTTTCTACACTCGCCGCTATGGCTACTAGAGTCGCCTAATGACACTAACACGTTTAGAAAAAAATGAAATAGATACCAAATAAAGTGGCTGGTGGGGTTAGCTGTAGTGGTAGCTCAAGTGGTAGAGTATCGAACGCGTTATTCGAAGGTCGCAGGTTT
Source organism: Rhipicephalus microplus (assembly GCF_043290135.1). Taxonomy (NCBI): domain Eukaryota; kingdom Metazoa; phylum Arthropoda; class Arachnida; order Ixodida; family Ixodidae; genus Rhipicephalus; species Rhipicephalus microplus. Next base: position 13,597,280 of record NW_027464589.1, read on the forward strand.
GGATCCTGCCCACGGCAAGTTATCTTTTCACACACTTTTCTTTCTTCTGATTTACAATACAATTGGCCTAATATCTTCCCCTATACCTTCCTTGGCATTATTGTCTGTTAGATCTCATTAATATTGATTAAAAACACGAAAAGCGAGCGCTTAGGTATACGCTTGTTTTCCTTGTTCATTAACGAGGGTCTCGTAGTGGCAGGCTTGGTGCCTTTAGGTTGTGTACGAGGGCCAAATAGTCAGCTGCCCGTTTGTAATAAGTTCACGTGCTACGTGACGACAAACAGGCTCATAAAGAGTGTTCCTACACTCACCTCCAAGGCTACTAGGGGCGCTGAATTACACTCCCACGTTTAAACAAAATGACATAGATACCGAATTAAGTGGCTGGGGGGATAGCTGTCGTGGTAGCTCAAGTGGTAGAGCATCGAACGCGTTATTCAAAGGTCGCAGGTTCGGATCCTGTCTACGGCAAATTATCTTTTCAACCACTTTTATTTCTTCTCAATTACATTACAATTGGCCTAATCCCTTGCCTTATACCTTCCTTGGCATCATTGTTTCTTAGATCTCATTAATATTGTGTAAAAGCACGAAAAACGAGCCCTTAAGTATACACCTGTTTCCCTTACTCATTAACGAGGGTCTCGTACTGGAAGACTTGGTGCCTTTAGATTGTATACGAGGGACTAATAGTCAGCTGTCAGTTAGTAATAAGTTCACGTGCTACGTGACGACAAACAGGCTCATAAAGAGTGTTCCTACACTCGCTGCCAAGGCTACTAGGGGCGCTGAATTACACTCCCACGTTAAAAAAATGACATAGATACCAAATAAAGTGGCTGGGGGGATAGCTGTCGTGGTAGCTTGAGTGGTAGAGCATCGAACGCGTCATTCAAAGGTCGCAGGTTCGGATCCTGTCCATGACAAGTTATCTTTTCAACCACTTTTATTTCTTCTCAATCACACAACAATTGGCTTAATCCCTTGCCTTATACCTTCCTTGGCATCATTGTTTCTTAGATCTCATTATTATTGTGTAAAAGCACGAAAAACTAGCCCTTAAGTATACACTTGTTTCCCTTACTTATTAACGAGGGTCTCGTACTGGAAGTCTTGGTGCCTTTAGGTTGTATGCGAGGGACTAATAGTCAGCTGCCAGTTAGTAATAAGTTCACGTGATACGTGACGACAAACAGGCTCATAAAGAGTGTTCCTACACTCGCCGCTAAGGCTACTAGGGGCGCTGACTTACACTCCCACGTTAAAAAATTGACAGAGATACCAAAAAAAGAGGCTGGGGGGATAGCTGTCGTGGTAGCTCAAGTGGTAGAGCATCGAGCGCGTTATTCGAAGGTCGCAGAATCGGATCCTGCCCATGGCAAGTTATCTTTTCACCCACTTTTCTTTCTTCTCATTTAGAATACAATTGGCCTAATACCTTCCCCTATATCTTCCTTGGCATTATTGTCTGTTAGATCTCATTAACATTGTGTAAAATTACGAAAAACGAGCCCTTAGGTATACACTTGTTTCCCTTATTCATTAACGAGGGTCTCGTACTGGCAGACTTGGTGCCTTTAGGTTGTATACGAGGATCTATTAGTCAGCTGCCAGTTAGTAATAATTTCACGTGCTACGGGACGCCAAACAGGCTCATAAAGAGTGTTCCTACACTCGCCGCCAAGGCTACTAGGGGCGCTTAATTACACTCCCACGTTAAAAAATTGATATAGATACCAAATAAAGTGGCTGGGGGGATAGCTGTCGTGGTCGCTCAAGTGGTAGAGCATCGAACGCGTTATTAGAAGGTAGCAGAATCGGATCCTGCCCATGGCAAGTTATCTTTTCACCCACTTTTCTTTCTTCTCATTTAAAATACAATTGGCCTAATCCCTCGCCTTATACCTTCCTTGGCATCATTGTTTCTTAGATCTCATTAATATTGTGTAAAAATACGAAAAACGAGCCCTTAGGTATACACTTGTTTCCCTTATTCATTAACGAGGGTCTCGTACTGGCAGACTTGGTGCCTTTAGGTTGTATACGAGGGACTATTAATCAGCAGCCAGTTAGTATTAGGTTAACGTGCTACGTGACGCCAAACAGGCTCATAAAGATTGTTCCTACACTCGCCGCCATGGCTACTAAGGGCGCTGAATGACACTCCCACGTTAAAAAATTGACATTGATACCAAATAATGTGGCTGGGGGGATAGCTGTCGTGGTAGCTCAAGTGGTAGAGCATCGGACGCGTTATTCGAAGGTCGCAGAATTGGATCCTGCTCATGGCAAGTTATCTTTTCACCCACTTTTCTTTCTTCTCATTTAAAATACAATTGGCCTAATACCTTCCCCTATACCTTCTTTGGCATTATTGTCTTTTAGATCTCATTATTATTGTGTAAAAATACCAAAAACGAGCCCTTTGGTGTACACTTGTTTCCCTTATTGATTAACGAGGGTCTCGTACTGGCAGACTTGGTGCCTTTACGTTGTATACAAGGGACTATTAGTCAGCGGCCAGTTAGTAATAAGTTCACGTGCTACATGACGCCAAACAGGCTCATAAAGGGTGTTCCTACAATCGCCGCCATGGCTACTAGAGGCGCTGAATGACACTCCCACGTTAAAAAAATTGACAAAGATAACAAATAAAGTGGCTGGGGGGATAGCTGTCGTGGTAGCTCAACTGGTAGATCATCGAACGCGTTATTCAAAGGTTGCAAGTACGGACCCTGCCCACGGCAAGTTATCTTTTCACCCACTTTTCTTTGTTCTCATTTAAAATGCAATTGGCCTAATACCTTCCCCTATACCTTCCTTAGCATTATTGTCTGTTAGATCTCATTATTATTGTGCTAAAGCACGAAAAATGAGCCCTTAGTTATACACTTGTCTCCCTTATTCATTAACGAGGGTCTCGTATTGGCAGACTTACTGGCTTTAGGTTGTATACGAGGGACTATTAGTCAGATGCCAGTTAGTAATAAGTTCACGTGCTACATGACGCCAAACAGGCTCATAAAGAGTGTTCCTACACTCACCGCAATGGCTACTAGGGCGCTGAGGTACACTCCCACGTTAAAAAATTGACATAGATACCAAATGAAGTGGCTGGGGGGATAGCTGTCGTGGTAGCTCGAGTGGTAGAGCATCGAACGCGTCATTCAAAGGTTGCAGGTTCGGATCCTGTCCACAGCAAGTTATCTTTTCCACCACTTTAAATTTCTTCTCATTTACTTTACAATTGGCCTAATCCCTTGCCTTATACCTTCCTTGGCATTATTGTCTGTTAGATCTCATTAATATTGAGTAAAAATACGAAAAACGAGCCCTTAGGTATACACTTGTTTCCCTTATTCATTAACGAGGGTCTCGTACTGGCAGACTTGGTGCCTTTAGGTTGTATACGAGGGACCATTAGTCAGCTTCCAGTCAGTAATAAGTTCACGTGCTACGTGACGCCAAACAGGCTCATAAAGGGTGTTCCTACACTCGCCGCCATGGCTACTAGGGCGCTGAATGACACTCCCACGTTAAAAAATTGACATAGATACCAAATGAAGTGGCTGGGGGGATAGCTGTCGTGGTAGCTCGAGTGGTAGAGCATCGAACGCGTCATTCAAAGGTTGCAGGTTCGGATCCTGTCCACAGCAAGTTATCTTTTCCACCACTTTAAATTTCTTCTCATTTACTTTACAATTGGCCTAATCCCTTGCCTTATACCTTCCTTGGCATTATTGTCTGTTAGATCTCATTAATATTGAGTAAAAATACGAAAAACGAGCCCTTAGGTATACACTTGTTTCCCTTATTCATTAACGAGGGTCTCGTACTGGCAGACTTGGTGCCTTTAGGTTGTATACGAGGGACCATTAGTCAGCTTCCAGTCAGTAATAAGTTCACGTGCTACGTGACGCCAAACAGGCTCATAAAGGGTGTTCCTACACTCGCCGCCATGGCTACTAGGGCGCTGAATGACACTCCCACGTTAAAAAATTGACATAGATACCAAATGAAGTGGCTGGGGGATAGCTGTCGTGGTAGCTCGAGTGGTAGAGCATCGAACGCGTTATTCAAAGGTTGCAGGTTCGGATCCTGTCCACGCCAAGTTATCTTTTCAACCACTTTTTTTTTCTTCTCATTTACTTTACAATTGGCCTAATCCCTTGCCTTATACCTTCCTTGGCATCATTGTTTCTTAGATCTCATTAATATTGTGTAAAAGCACGAAAAACGAGCCCTTAAGTATACACTTGTTTCCCTTACTCATTAACGAGGGTCTCGTACTGAAAGACTTGGTGCCTTTAGGTTGTATACGAGGAACTAATAGTCAGCTGCCAGTTAGTAATAAGTTCACGTGCTACGTGACGACAAACAAGCTCATAAAGAGTGTTCCTACACTCGCCGCCAAGGCTACTAGGGGCACTGAATTACACTCCCAAGTAAAAAATTGATATAGATACCAGATAAAGTGGCGGGAGGGATAGCTGTCGTGGTAGCTCAAGTGGTAGAGCATCGAACGCGTTATTCGAAGGTAGCAGAATCGGATCCTGCCCATGGCAAGTTATCTTTTCACCCAGTTTTCTTTCTTCTTATTTACATTACGATTGGCCTAATACCTTCCCCTCTACCTTCCTTGGCATTATTGTCTGTTAGATCTCATTACTATTGTGAAAAAGCACGAAAAACGAGCCCTTAAATATACACTTGTTTCCCTTATTCATCAACGAGGGTCTCGTACTGGCAGACTTGGTGGCTTCAGGTTGTATACGAGAACTATTAGTCAGCTGTCAGTTAGTAATAAGTTCACGTGCTACGTGACGGCAAACAGACTCATAAAGAGAGTTTCTACATTTGCGGCTATGGCTACTAGAGTCGCCTAATGACACTAACACGTTTAGAAAAAAATGAAATAGATACCAAATAAAGTGGCTGGTGGGGTTAGCTGTAGTGGTAGCTCAAGTGGTAGAGCATCGAACGCGTTATTCGAAGGTCGCAGGTTTAGATCTTGCCCATGGCAAGTTATCTTTTCACACACTTTTCTTTCTTCTCAATTACAATACAATTGGCCTAATATCTTCCCCTATACCTTCCTTGGCATTATTGTCTGTTAGATCTCACTAATATTGATTAAAAACACGAAAAGCGAGCGCTTAGGTATACGCTTGTTTTCCTCATTCATTAACGAGGGTCTCGTAGTGGCAGGCTTGGTGCCTTTAGGTTGTGTACGAGGGACGAATAGTCAGCTGCCAGTTAGTAATAAGTTCACGTGCTACGTGACGACCAACAGGCTCATAAAGAGTGTTCCTACACTCGCCGCCAAGGCTACTAGGGGCGCTGAATTAAACTCCCACGTTTAAACAAAATGACATAGATACCAAATAAAGTGGCTGGGGGATAGCGGTCGTGGTAGCTCGAGTGGTAGAGCATTGAACGCGTTATTCAAAGGTCGCAGGTTCGGATCCTGTCCAGGGCAAGTTATCTTTTCAACCACATTGATTTCTTCTAATTTACATTACAATTGGCTTAATCCCTTGGCTTATACCTTCTTCGGCATCATTGTTTCTTAGATCTCATTAATATTGTGTAAAAGCACGAAAAACGAGCCCTTAAGTATACACTTGTTTCCCTTACTCATTAACGAGGGTCTCCTACTGGAAGACTTGGTGCCTTTAGGTTGTATACGAGGGACTAATAGTCAGCTGCCAGTTAGTAATAAGTTCACGTGCTACGTGACGACAAAGAAGCTCATAAATAGTGTTCCCACACTCGCCGCCAAGGCTACTAGGGGCGCTGAATTACACTCCCACATTACAAAATTGACATAGATACCAAATAAAGTGGCTGGGGGGATAGCTGTCGCGGTAGCTCAAGTGGTAGAGCAGCGAACGCGTTATTCGAAGGTCGCAGAATCGGATCCTGCCCATGGCAAGTTATCTTTTCACCCACTTTTCTTTCTTCCCATTTAAAATACAATTGGCCTAATACCTTCCCCTATACCTTCCTTGGCATTATTGTCTGGTAGATCTCATTAACATTGTGTAAAAATACGAAAAACGAGCCCTTAGGTATACACTTGTTTCCCTTATTCATTAACGAGGGTCTCGTACTGGCAGGCTTGGTGCCTTTAGGTTGTATGCGAGGGACTATTAGTCAGCTGCCAGTGAGTAATAATTTCACGTGCTACGGGACGCCAAACAGGCTCATAAAGAGTGTTCCTAGACTCGCCGCCAAGGCTACTAGGGGCGCTGATTTACACTCCCAAGTAAAAAATTGATATAGATACCAAATAAAGTGGCTGGGGGGATAGCTGTCGTGATAGCTCAAGTTGTAGAGCATCGAACGCGTTATTCAAAGGTCGCAGAATCAGATCCTACCTAAGGCAAGTTATCTTTTCACCCACTTTTCTTTCTTCTTATTTACATTACAATTGGCCTAATACCTTCCCCTCTACCTTCCTTGGCATTATTGTCTGTTAGATCTCATTACTATTGTGTAAAAGCACGAAAAACGAGCCCTTATGTATACACTTGTTTCCCTTATTCATCAACGAGGGTCTCGTACTGGCAGACTTGGTGCCTTCAGGTTGTATACGAGAACTATTAGTCAGCTGTCAGTTAGTAATAAGTTCACGTGCTACGTGACGGCAAACAGACTCATAAAGAGAGTTTCTACATTCGCCGCTATGGCTACTAGAGTCGCCTAATGACACTAACACGTTTAGAAAAAAATGAAATAGATACCAAATAAAGTGGCTGGTGGGGTTAGCTGTAGTGGTAGCTCAAGTGGTAGAGCATCGAACGCGTTATTCGAAGGTCGCAGGTTTGGATCCTGCCCACGGCAAGTTATCTTTTCACACACTTTTCTTTCTTCTGATTTACAATACAATTGGCCTAATATCTTCCCCTATACCTTCCTTGGCATTATTGTCTGTTAGATCTCATTAATATTGATTAAAAACACGAAAAGCGAGCGATTAGGTATACGCTTGTTTTCCTTATTCATTAACGAGGGTCTCGTACTGGCAGACTTACTGGCCTCAGATTGTATACGAGGGACTATTAGTCAGCTGCCAGTTAGTAATAAGTTCACGAGCTACGTGACGCCAAACAGGCTCATAAAGAGTGTTCCTACACTCGCCGCCATGCCTACTAGTGGCGCTGAAAGTAACTCCCACGTTTTAAAGTGGCTGGGGGAATAGCTGTAGTGGTAGCTCAAGTGGTAGAGCATCAAACGCGTTATTTGAAGGTCGCAGGTTCGGATCTTGCCAACGGCAAGTTATCTTTTCACCCATTTTTCTTTCTTTTCATTTACATTACAATTGGCCTAATAACTTCCCCTATACCCTCCTTGGAATTATTGTCTGTTAAATCTCATTAGTATTGTGTAAAAATACGAAAAACGAGCCCTTAGGTATACACTTGTTTCCCTTATTCATTAACGAGGGTCTCGTACTGGCAGACTTGGTGCCTTTAGGTTGTATACGATGGACTATTAATCAGCAGCCAGTTAGTATTAGGTTAACGTGCTACGTGACGCCAAACAGGCTCATAAAGATTGTTCCTACACTCGCCGCCATGGCTACTAAGGGCGCTGAATGACACTCCCACGTTAAAAAATTGACATTGATACCAAATAATGTGGCTGGGGGGATAGCTGTCGTGGTAGCTCAAGTGGTAGAGCATCGGACGCGTTATTCGAAGGTCGCAGAATTGGATCCTGCTCATGGCAAGTTATCTTTTCACCCACTTTTCTTTCTTCTCATTTAAAATACAATTGGCCTAATACCTTCCCCTATACCTTCTTTGGCATTATTGTCTTTTAGATCTCATTATTATTGTGTAAAAATACCAAAAACGAGCCCTTTGGTGTACACTTGTTTCCCTTATTCATTAACGAGGGTCTCGTACTGGCAGACTTGGTGCCTTTACGTTGTATACAAGGGACTATTAGTCAGCTGCCAGTTAGTAATAAGTTCACGTGCTACATGACGCCAAACAGGCTCATAAAGAGTGTTCCTACAATCGCCGCCATGGCTACTAGAGGCGCTGAATGACACTCCCACGTTAAAAAAATTGACAAAGATAACAAATAAAGTGGCTGGGGGGATAGCTGTCGTGGTAGCTCAACTGGTAGATCATCGAACGCGTTATTCAAAGGTTGCAAGTACGGACCCTGCCCACGGCAAGTTATCTTTTCAGCCACTTTTCTTTCTTCTCATTTAAAATACAATTGGCCTAATACCTTCCCCAATACCTTCCTTGGCATTATTGTCTGTCAGATCTCATTAATATTGTGTAAAAACACGAAAAACGAGCCCTTAGGTATACACTTGTTTCCGTTATTCATTAACGAGGGTCTCGTAGTGGCTGACTTGGTGCCTTTAGGTTGTATACGAGGAACTATTAGTCAGCTGCCAGTTAGTAATAAGTTCACGTGCTACGCGACGCCAAAGAGGCTCATGAAGAGTGTTCCTACACTCGCCGCAATGGGTACTATGGGCGCTGAATGACACTCCCACGTTAAAAAAATTGACATAGATACCAAATAAAGTGGCTGGGGGGATAGCTGTCGTGATAGCTCAAGTTGTAGAGCATCGAACGCGTTATTCAAAGGTCGCAGAATCAGATCCTTCCTAAGGCAAGTTATCTTTTCACCCACTTTTCTTTCTTCTCATTTAAAATGCAATTGGCCTAATACCTTCCCCTATACCTTCCTTAGCATTATTGTCTGTTAGATCTCATTATTATTGTGCTAAAGCACGAAAAATGAGCCCTTAGTTATACACTTGTCTCCCTTATTCATTAACGAGGGTCTCGTATTGGCAGACTTACTGGCTTTAGGTTGTATACGAGGGACTATTAGTCAGATGCCAGTTAGTAATAAGTTCACGTGCTACATGACGCCAAACAGGCTCATAAAGAGTGTTCCTACACTCACCGCATTGGCTACTAGGGCGCTGAGGTACACTCCCACGTTAAAAAATTGACATAGACACCAAATGAAGTGGCTGGGGGGATAGCTGTCGTGGTAGCTCGAGTGGTAGAGCATCGAACGCGTCATTCAAAGGTTGCAGGTTCGGATCCTGTCCACAGCAAGTTATCTTTTCCACCACTTTAAATTTCTTCTCATTTACTTTACAATTGGCCTAATCCCTTGCCTTATACCTTCCTTGGCATTATTGTCTGTTAGATCTCATTAATATTGAGTAAAAATACGAAAAACGAGCCCTTAGGTATACACTTGTTTCCCTTATTCATTAACGAGGGTCTCGTACTGGCAGACTTGGTGCCTTTAGGTTGTATACGAGGGACCATTAGTCAGCTTCCAGTCAGTAATAAGTTCACGTGCTACGTGACGCCAAACAGGCTCATAAAGGGTGTTCCTACACTCGCCGCCATGGCTACTAGGGCGCTGAATGACACTCCCACGTTAAAAAATTGACATAGATACCAAATGAAGTGGCTGGGGGGATAGCTGTCGTGGTAGCTCGAGTGGTAGAGCATCGAACGCGTTATTCAAAGGTTGCAGGTTCGGATCCTGTCCACGCCAAGTTATCTTTTCAACCACTTTTTTTTCTTCTCATTTACTTTACAATTGGCCTAATCCCTTGCCTTATACCTTCCTTGGCATCATTGTTTCTTAGATCTCATTAATATTGTGTAAAAGCACGAAAAACGAGCCCTCAAGTATACACTTGTTTCCCTTACTCATTAACGAGAGTCTCGTACTGAAAGACTGGGTGCCTTTAGGTTGTATACGAGGAACTAATAGTCAGCTGCCAGTTAGTAATAAGTTCACGTGCTACGTGACGACAAACAAGCTCATAAAGAGTGTTCCTACACTCGCCGCCAAGGCTACTAGGGGCACTGAATTACACTCCCAAGTAAAAAATTGATATAGATACCAGATAAAGTGGCGGGAGGGATAGCTGTCGTGGTAGCTCAAGTGGTAGAGCATCGAACGCGTTATTCGAAGGTAGCAGAGTCGGATCCTGCCCATGGCAAGTTATCTTTTCACCCAGTTTTCTTTCTTCTTATTTACATTACGATTGGCCTAATACCTTCCCCTCTACCTTCCTTGGCATTATTGTCTGTTAGATCTCATTACTATTGTGAAAAAGCACGAAAAACGAGCCCTTAAATATACACTTGTTTCCCTTATTCATCAACGAGGGTCTCGTACTGGCAGACTTGGTGGCTTCAGGTTGTATACGAGAACTATTAGTCAGCTGTCAGTTAGTAATAAGTTCACGTGCTACGTGACGGCAAACAGACTCATAAAGAGAGTTTCTACATTTGCGGCTATGGCTACTAGAGTCGCCTAATGACACTAACACGTTTAGAAAAAAAATGAAATAGATACCAAATAAAGTGGCTGGTGGGGTTAGCTGTAGTGCTAGCTCAAGTGGTAGAGCATCGAACGCGTTATTCGAAGGTCGCAGGTTTAGATCTTGCCCATGGCAAGTTATCTTTTCACACACTTTTCTTTCTTCTCAATTACAATACAATTGGCCTAATATCTTCCCCTATACCTTCCTTGGCATTATTGTCTGTTAGATCTCACTAATATTGATTAAAAACAAAAAAAGCGAGCGCTTAGGTATACGCTTGTTTTCCTCATTCATTAACGAGGGTCTCGTAGTGGCAGGCTTGGTGCCTTTAGGTTGTGTACGAGGGACGAATAGTCAGCTGCCAGTTAGTAATAAGTTCACGTGCTACGTGACGACCAACAGACTCATAAAGAGTGTTCCTACACTCGCCGCCAAGGCTACTAGGGGCGCTGAATTAAACTCCCACGTTTAAACAAAATGACATAGATACCAAATAAAGTGGCTGGGGGATAGCGGTCGTGGTAGCTCGAGTGGTAGAGCATTGAACGCGTTATTCAAAGGTCGCAGGTTCGGATCCTGTCCAGGGCAAGTTATCTTTTCAACCACATTGATTTCTTCTAATTTACATTACAATTGGCTTAATCCCTTGCCTTATACCTTCTTCGGCATCATTGTTTCTTAGATCTCATTAATATTGTGTAAAAGCACGAAAAACGAGCCCTTAAGTATACACTTGTTTCCCTTACTCATTAACGAGGGTCTCCTACTGGAAGACTTGGTGCCTTTAGGTTGTATACGAGGGACTAATAGTCAGCTGCCAGTTAGTAATAAGTTCACGTGCTACGTGACGACAAACAAGCTCATAAATAGTGTTCCTACACTCGCCGCCAAGGCTACTAGGGGCGCTGAATTACACTCCCACATTACAAAATTGACATAGATACCAAATAAAGTGGCTGGGGGGATAGCTGTCGCGGTAGCTCAAGTGGTAGAGCAGCGAACGCGTTATTCGAAGGTCGCAGAATCGGATCCTGCCCATGGCAAGTTATCTTTTCACCCACTTTTCTTTCTTCCCATTTAAAATACAATTGGCCTAATACCTTCCCCTATACCTTCCTTGGCATTATTGTCTGGTAGATCTCATTAACATTGTGTAAAAATACGAAAAACGAGCCCTTAGGTATACACTTGTTTCCCTTATTCATTAACGAGGGTCTCGTACTGGCAGACTTGGTGCCTTTAGGTTGTATGCGAGGGACTATTAGTCAGCTGCCAGTGAGTAATAATTTCACGTGCTACGGGACGCCAAACAGGCTCATAAAAAGTGTTCCTAGACTCGCCGCCAAGGCTACTAGGGGCGCTGATTTACACTCCCAAGTAAAAAATTGATATAGATACCAGATAAAGTGGCTGGGGGGATAGCTGTCGTGGTAGCTCAAGTGGTAGAGCATCGAACGCGTTATTTGAAGGTAGCAGAATCGGATCCTGCCCATGGCAAGTTTTCTTTTCACCCACTTTTCTTTCTTCTCATTTAAAATACAATTGCCCTAATACCTTCACCTATACCTTCCCTGGCATTATTGTCTGTTAGATCTCATTAATATTGAGTAAAAATACGAAAAACGATCCCTTAGGTATACACTTGTTTCCCTTATTCATTAACGAGGGTCTCGTACTGGCAGATCTGGTGCCTTTAGGTTGTATACGAGGGACTATTAGTCAGCTGCCAGTTAGTAATAATTTCACGTGCTACATGACGCCGAACAGGCTCATAAAGAGTGTTCCTACACTCGCCGCCATGGCTACAAGGGGCACTGAATGACACTCCCACGTTAAAAAAATTGAAATAGATACCAAATAAAGTGGCTGGGGGGATAGCTGTCGTGGTAGCTCAAGTGGTAGAGCATCGAACGCGTTATTCAAAGGTCGCAGGTTCGGACCCTGCCCGCGGCAAGTTATCTTTTCACCCACTTTTCTTTCTTCTCATTTAAATACAATTGGCCTAATACCTTCCCCTATACCTTCCTTGGTATTACTGTCTGTTAGATCTCATTAATATTGTGTAAAAATACGAAAAATGAGCCGTTGGGTATACACTTGTTTTTTATTCATTAACGAGGGTCTCGTACTGGCAGACTTGGTGCCTTTAGGTTGTATACGAGGGAGCATTAGTCAGCTGCCAGTTAGTAATAAGTGGGCACGGAAACAGTGCGCTTTGCATGGCTTCTAACCACCGGTTTTTCAACATGCAGAATCTGCTGACTCTCCTGATAGCGTGCTCGTCGGCGGCACACGTGTGTTCGTGGGAGATAGTGATGAAGTTGCCACCCTCGTACGGACCGGACAATAGGGTTGACGATGAAATTTTTTACAATTTCACTGCGACAGAAGGACTCTACTTCGGGTTCCCAGCCGCATCGACGTCGCCAACACCTCCCGTGGTCTACTTAAGCACACGGCGCATGGATTTGCCTTTCAGTGGGCACGGAAACAGTGCGCTTTGCATGGCTTCTAACCACCGGTTTTTCAACATGCAGAATCTGCTGACTCTCCTGATAGCGTGCTTGTCGGCGGCACACGTGTGTTCGTGGGAGATAGTGATGAAGTTGCCACCCTCGTACGGACCGGACAACAGGGTTGACGATGAAATTTTTTACAATTTCACTGCGACAGAAGGACTCTACTTCGGGTTCCCAGCCGCATCGACGTCGCCAACACCTCCCGTGGTCTACTTAAGCACACGGCGCATGGATTTGCCTTTCAGTGGGCACGGAAACAGTGCGCTTTGCATGGCTTCTAACCACCGGTTTTTCAACATGCAGGTGTGTATAAAGTTTTCTCTATACGCTAAAAAATCAGACAACCCGTTTTTGCTACTGTTTCCGTGCCCAGAAGTGTTGTATGAAGTTGTATGCGACTGTTTTTCCATGCTTTTTTTGCTCCTACAATCTGGAGATGTTGAAACTAACCCGGGACCTAACACGCGCTCTGAAAACGTACTTGATATTGATTCGTTACCAGAAAATCCTGCCGAGCAGATGAAAGCAATGTTTAAACTACTCAAAGACATACACAGCCGTTCACTCCAAAGTTCGAAAGTGCAAACCGAACTAGCTGCTGACGTTAAAGCAATTAAAAACGGGCAAAAAAACATAGAAACAAAATAATCGGCATACAGAAAAGACTAGACGAACTCGAAGAAAAATCGAAGGACTTTGATCAACTTGGCAAAGATTTATCAGAAGTACACGCGTCGTTATCTGGTCTAACGCACCAAAGTAATGACTATCAAACACGCTTCGATGAGATTGAGGACAGATCGAGGCGTGACAACCTAATCTTTCATGGTATAGCTGACGCTAAAGAAACCTGGAACGAAACTGAAGCTAAGCTATCAGCAGCGATAAATGAAGTACTTGGATCTTTTTGCACAGAGTCAATTGATCGCGCACACCGACTTGGCCTGTTTGCACCTGCCAAATGCCGCCCCATAATAGCCAAATTTTCCAACTACAAGACCAGAGAAAAAGTTTTGTCACTTCGTAACCAGCTGAAACAAAAGAACATTTCAGTGACGGAAGATTTTTGTCAACGTACCCGCACTTCTCGCCAAAAACTAATTGAATTTGCAAAGAACTATCCTGGGCGCCCGCAGTTTAAACTGCGCTATAACAAATTGCTCATGAATAATAAACGTTTTTACTACAACTTTGAACTTGATTGCGTTGAAGAAATACGATCGCGTGGCAACCAATCAGGTCGCGGAGACTCCACTGGGCGAAATGCCTCACTGTAGGGAGAAGGGAGGGGTAGTGGCATATCATCGCATCGTCAATCGCATCCGGTATCTGTATTGTTTGCTAACGCCAGAAGTGTTCTCAATAAACGTTGTGCCCTCTCATCCATTATAGATACATGCGATGCGAAAATAGTAGCTTTAACTGAAACGTGGCTTTCCGCACAAACAACAGACTCAGAAATATTTCACGAGGCAAACAACTTTATGGTATATCGCTGCGACCGCAGCGAGCATAGAGGAGGAGGCGTACTACTTGCGGTCTCGAAGGACATACCATCATCACCAATCCAAGTAAACAGTTTACTAGAAATAACCTGGGCTTTACTAACTTTGGGTAGCTGTAAACTGGTTCTAGGTACCTGTTACAGATCACCTTCCTCACCATCCTCATTTGTTAACGAACTGCATGACTCCATCAACATAGTAAGCTCTCATTTCCCTTCTTTACCTATGTTTTTACTCGGAAATTTTAACTTTCCCAACATAACGTGGAACACAATGCCGATACGTATTTCCCCCTTTTCACAGCAGAGTGAAGATTTTCTGAATACATGCTCCGTTTATTGCTTGAATCAGTTAGTAACTCAAGCCACAAGAATTACAAGTAATACAGCAAGCACTCTCGACCTTATACTAGCAACGCATCCTGACCTTGTCTCCGACATTACATACATACCAGGAATCAGCGACCACGTCTCGCTAAACTTTGTTATCAATATTAGCCCTAGTAAAAAGACTAAACAGCAGAAACGCATACGATGCTACCGGAAAGCTAACTTCGAAGCAATAAATAATGAGCTAACTCACTTTTACGATGATTTTGTTACAGATTTTGAATCTCGTTCCGTTCAATCCAACTGGGATCTGTTCGCATGCACAGTCCATAAATTGATAGAGAAGTACATCCCAAATCGCACACTCATTTCCAATCCCCAAGCGCCGTGGTATTCCAGTCATCTAAAACGCCTATCTAATCGAAAAAAGCGTTTCTTTCGTTTAGCTAAAAGCTCGCCTTCACCTTCGCGCTGGACAACTTACAAATCTGCTGCAAACGCCTACTTAAGAGCTCTAAAAACTGCAAAAAACAACTACCTAACTAGAACACTACCTGAAACATTGAAAAATAACCCTAGAAAGTTTTGGCAAATGATTAACCCAACCACTAACAACACTATATCACTAGAAGATTCATCTGGAAATAATATCCCCGATAACATGTGCGCATCCGCTATTAATGGTTCATTTTCAAGCCAGTACTCCAAATCCGCCAACATCATACTTCCTTATGCGCACCGCTATAATTACATGCCCATGGATCCAGTAATTATTGAGGTACCTGGAATATTGAAACTAATAGATAAGTTACCGTTCCACTCCGCTCCTGGCTATGATGGCATTAATAGCAAATTTCTTAAAAGCACTAACGTAGTTAGTTCAATGATACTAAGTCAAATATTTCAACAATCATTGAGTACTTGTCAACTTCCAAAGGAATGGAAAATAGGGAAGGTGGTTCCAATCTATAAATCTGGCCCCAGAAACTCGCCTCTTAATTATCGACCCATATCACTAACAAGTAATTGCTGCAAATTATTAGAACATGTAATCTTCTCGAACCTTGCTAACTTTCTAGAGTCTAACTCATACTTTGCTAAAGCGCAACATGGTTTTAGAAAACAGTATTCCTGCGAGACACAGCTTGCTTCGTTTACTCATAATCTGCATCAAATTCTGGATCGATCATCTTGCGCTGACAGTATTTTTTTGGATTTTAGCAAAGCATTTGACAAGGTTTGCCATAAATTACTGCTCTTAAAACTAAGCTTGCTAAATATTGACACTAACCTTCTTAAATGGATAGAACATTTTCTCTCTAATCGTTTCCAATTCGTAACTGCTAACGACCATCATTCACCACTCACTGAAGTACAATCCGGTGTGCCTCAAGGTTCAGTGTTGGGACCTTTATTATTTCTTGTATATATTAATGATCTAACTTCTTCAATAACTTCTAACATACATCTGTTCGCAGATGACTGTGTTATTTACCGCGAAATCAGCAATGTTGATGATACTAAAACACTTCAAACTGACCTAAATAATATAGCTAATTGGTGTAATATCTGGTTAATGGAACTTAATATTAAGAAATGTAAGATAATGCACGTATCAAGAACTTACTCGAATCATAACACCTACCACCTAAACAACGTTCCTTTAGATTCCGTCCTGTCTTATAAATATCTTGGCGTGCACATCACAAATAACTTAAGTTGGACAACTCATGTAGAGTACGTGATTAACAATGCTAATCGCATGCTCGGCTACTTACGACGTAACTTCTCCAAAGCACCCTCTTCCTTGAAACTAGTACTCTATAAGTCTCTCATACGCCCCAAACTCGAATATGCATCCGCCATATGGGATCCCAGTCATGCTAATCTCATCACATCTCTTGAACTAGTACAAAATAACTCTGCTAGGTTCATCCTCTCTAACTACAACCGCACTGCAAGTATGACTTCAATGAAAAATAATTTATCACTTATTCCATTGGCTCACCGACGAAAAATCGCCCGTCTTTCGCTGTTTCATAAAATTTTCCATCACCCTACACTTCATAATGACCTGATACTCAAGCCTCTGTACATCTCAAACCGTGTTGATCATCGCAATAAGGTAGGAATCGCATCATGTCACACTAGGTCTTTCTTTCAGTCATTTATTCCCCGCACATCTCATGATTGGAACCGCCTTCCCCCGAATGTCGCAACCATTACTGACTTCAAACTTTTCCACGAAACATTAGCTAACATTGTATAACCAAGAAAATCTGTTACCTATGCTTATTGCTTCTGTTTTTGTATATTTAGTAATAACTATTTTTTTATACATTCTGCAGAAATGTTAATAATATGTCTTTTATTGTATTGTTTTATTTGTAATTATTGTATTGTTTATTTGTATTTATTGCACTGTTTTATTTGTATTTTTCATGTATTTACCCACTCCCCTCTTTAATGCCTTGTTGGCCCTGAGGGTATTATAAATAAATAAATAAAAAAGTTCACGTGCTACGTGACGCCAAACAGGCTCATAAAGGGTGTTCCTACACTCGCCGCCATGGCTATTAGGGCGCTGAATGACACTCCCACGGTAAAAAATTGACATAGATACCAAATGAAGTGGCTGGGGGGATAGCTGTCGTGGTAGTTCGAGTGGTAGAGCATGGAACGCGTGATTCAAAGGTTGCAGGTTCGGATTCAGTCCACGGCAAGTTATCTTTTCAACCACTTTTTTTTCTTCTCATTTACTTTACAATTGGCCTAATTCTTGCCTTATACCTTCCTTGGCGTCATTGTTTCTTAGATCTCATTAATATTGTGTAAAAGCACGAAAAACGAGCCCTTAAGTATACACTTGTTTCCCTTACTCATTAACTAGGGTCTCGTACTGGAAGACTTGGTGCCTTTAGGTTGTATACGAGGGACTAATAGTCAGCTGTCAGTTAGTAATAAGTTCACGTGCTACGTGACGACAAACAGGCTCATAAAGAGTGTTCCTACACTCGCTGCCAAGGCTACTAGGGGCGCTGAATTACACTCCCACGTTAAAAAATCGACATAGATACCAAATAAAGTGGCTGGGGGGATAGCTGTCGTAATAGCTCAAGTGGTAGAGCATCGAACGCGTTAATCGAAGGTCGCAGATTCGGATCCTGCCCACGGCAAGTTATCTTTTCACCCACTTTTCTTTCTTCTCATTTACATTACAATTGGCCTAATCCCTTCCCTTATACCTTTCTTGGCATTATTGTTTGTTAGATTTGAATAATATTGTGTAAAAACATGAAAAACGAGCCCTTAAGTATACACTTGTTTCCCTTATTCATTAACGAAGGTCTCGTACTGGCAGACTTGTTGCCTTTAGGATGTATACGAGCGACTATTTGTCAGCTGCCAGTTAGTATTAAGTTCACGTACTAAGTGACGACAAACAGGCTCATGAAGGGTGTTCCTACACTCGCCGCCATGGCAACTAGGGGCGCTGAATGACACACCTAAATTAAAAAAATTGACATAGATACCAAATAAAGTGGCTGGGGATATAGCTGTCGTGGTAGCTCAAAAGTATAGCATCGAACGCGTTATTCGAAGGTCGCAGGTTTGGATCCTGCCCATGGCAAGTTATCTTTTCACCCACTTTTTTTCTTCTCATTTACAGTACAATTGGCCTAATCCCTTCCCTTATACCTTCCTTGGCATTATTGTCTGTTAGATCTCAATAATATTGTGTAAAAACACAAAAAACAAGCCCTTATGTTTACACTTGTTTCCCTTATTCATTAACGAGGGTCGCGTACTGGCAGAATTGGTGCCTTTAGGATGTATACGAGGAATTATTAGTCAGTTCCCAGTTAGTAATAAGTTCACGTGCTGCGTGACGACAAACAGGCTCATAAAGAGTGTTCCTACACTCGTCGCCATGGCTACTAGGGGCGCTGAATGACACTCCCACGTTTAAAAAAGTTAACATAGATACCAAATAAAGTGTCTGGGGGGATAGCTGTCGTGGTAGCTCAAAAGTATAGCATCGAACGCGTTATTCGAAGGTCGCAGGTTCGAATCCTGCCCACGGCAAGTTATCTTTTCACCCACTTTTTTTTCTTTTCATTTACATTACAATTGGCCTAATCCCTTCTCTTATACCTTCCTTGGCATTATTGTCTGTTCGATCTCAATAATACTGTGTAAAAACACGAAAAACAATCCCTTAAGTATACACTTGTTTTCCTTATTCATTAACGAGGGTCGCGTACTGGCAGAATTGGTGCCTTTAGGATGTATACGAGGAACTATTAGTCAGTTCCCAGTTAGTAATAAGTTCACGTGCTACGTGACGACAAACAGGCTCATAAAAAGTGTTCCTACACTCGTCGCCATGGCTACTAGGGGCGCTGAATGACACTCCCACGTTTAAAAAAAGTTTACATAGATACCTAATAAAGTGTCTTGGGGAATAGCTGTCGTGGTAGCTCAGGTGGTAGAGCATCGAACGCGTTATTCGAAGGTCGCAGGTTCGGATCATGCCCACGGTAAGTTATCTTTTCACCCACTTTTCTTTCTTCTCCTTTACATTACAATAGGCCTAATCCTTTCCCTCACACCTTCCTTGGCATTATTGTCTTTAACATCTCAATAATATTGTGTAAAAACACGAAAAACGAGCCCTTAAGTATACACTTGTTTCCCTTATTCATTAACGAGGGTCTTGTACTGGCAGAATTGGTGCCTTTAGGTTGTATACGAGGGACTATTAGTCAGCTGCCAGTTTGTAATAAGTTCACGTGCTACGTGACGACAAACAGGCTCATAAAGAGTGTTCCTACACTCGTTGCCATGGCTTCTAGGGGCGCTGAATGACACTGCCACGTTTAAAAAAATTTGCATAGATACCAAATAAAGTTGCCTGGGGAATAGCTGCCGTGGTAGCTGGAGTGGTAGAGCATAGACCGCGTTACTCGAAGGTCGCAGGTTCGGATCTTGCCCATGGCAAGTTATCTTTTCACACACTTTTCTTTCTTCTCATTTACAATACAATTGGCCTAATATCTTCCCCTATACCTTCCTTGGCATTATTGTCTGTTAGATCTCACTAATATTGATTAAAAACACGAAAAGCGAGCGCTTAGGTATACGCTTGTTTTCCTCATTCATTAACGAGGGTCTCGTAGTGGCAGGCTTGGTGCCTTTAGGTTGTGTACGAGGGACGAATAGTCAGCTGCCAGGTAGTAATAAGTTCACGTGCTACGTGACGACAAACAGGCTCATAAAGAGTGTTCCTACACTCGCTACCAAGGCTACTAGGGGCGCTGAATTAAACTCCCACGTTTAAACAAAATGATATAGATACCGAATAAAGTGGCTGGGGGGATAGCTGTCGTGGTAGCTCAAGTGGTAGAGCATCGAACGCGTTATTCAAAGGTCGCAGGTTCCGATCCTGTCCACGGCAGGTTATCTTTTCAACCACTTTTATTTCTTCTCATATACATTACAATTGGCCTAATCCCTTGCCTTATACCTTCCTTGGCATCATTGTTTCTTAGATCTCATTAATATTGTGTAAAAGCACGAAAAACGAGCCCTTAAGTATACACTTGTTTCCCTTACTCATTAACGAGGGTCTCGTACTGGAAGACTTGGTGCCTTTAGGTTGTATACGAGGGACTAATAGTCAGCTGTCAGTTAGTAATAAGTTCACGTGCTACGTGACGACAAACAGGCTCATAAAGAGTGTTCCTACACTCGCTGCCAAGGCTACTAGGGGCGCTGAATTACACTCCCACGTTAAAAAATCGACATAGATACCAAATAAAGTGGCTGGGGGGATAGCTGTCGTAGTAGCTCAAGTGGTAGAGCAGCGAACGCGTTATTCGAAGGTCGCAGAATCAGATCCTGCCCATGGCAAGTTATCTTTTCACCCACTTTTCTTTCTTCTCATTTAAAATACAATTGGCCTAATACCTTCCCCTATACCTTCCTTGGCATTATTGTCTGTTAGATCTCATTAACATTGTGTAAAAATACGAAAAACGAGTCCTTAGGTATACACTTGTTTCCCTTATTCATTAACGAGGGTCTCGTACTGGCAGACTTGGTGCCTTTAGGTTGTATGCAAGGGACTATTAGTCAGCTGCCAGTGAGTAATAATTTCACGTGTTACGGGACGCCAAACAGGCTCATAAAGAGTGTTCCTACACTCGCCGCCAAGGCTACTAGGGGCGCTGATTTACACTCCCAAGTAAAAAATTGATATAGATACCAGATAAAGCGGCTGGGGGGATAGCTGTCGTGGTAGCTCAAGTGGTAGAGCATCGAACGCGTTATTTGAAGGTAGCAGAATCGGATCCTGCCCATGGCAAGTTTTCTTTTCGCCCACTTTTCTTTCTTCTCATTTAAAATACAATTGGCCTAATACCTTCACCTATACTTTCTCTGGCATTATTGTCTGTTAGATCTCATTAATATTGAGTAAAAATACGAAAAACGATCCCTTAGGTATACACTTGTTTCCCTTATTCATTAACGAGGGTCTCGTACTGGCAGACCTGGTGCCTTTAGGTTGTATACGAGGGACTATTAGTCAGCTGCCAGTTAGTAATAATTTCACGTGCTACATGAAGCCGAACAGGCTCATAAAGAGTGTTCCTACACTCGCCGCCATGGCTACTAGGGGCGCTGAATGACACTCCCACGTTAAAAAAATTGAAATAGATACCAAAGAAAGTGGCTGGGGGGATAGCTGTCGTGGTAGCTCAAGTGGTAGAGCATCGAACGCGTTATTCAAAGGTCGCAGGTTCGGACCCTGCCCGCGGCAAGTTATCTTTTCACCCACTTTTCTTTCTTTTCATTTAAATACAATTGGCCTAATACCTTCCCCTATACCTTCCTTGGTATTACTGTCTGTTAGATCTCATTATTATTGTGTAAAAATACGAAAAACGAGCCGTTAGGTATACACATGTTTTTTATTCATTAACGAGGGTCTCGTACTGGCAGACTTGGTGCCTTTAGGTTGTATACGAGGGAGCATTAGTCAGCTGCCAGATAGTAATAAGTTCACGTGCTACGTGACGCCAAACAGGCTCATAAAGGGTGTTCCTACACTCGCCGCCATGGCTATTAGGGCGCTGAATGACACTCCCACGGTAAAAAATTGACATAGATACCAAATGAAGTGGCTGGGGGGATAGCTGTCGTGGTAGTTCGAGTGGTAGAGCATGGAACGCGTTATTCAAAGGTTGCAGGTTCGGATTCAGTCCACGACAAGTTCTCTTTTCAACCACTTTTTTTCTTCTCATTTACTTTACAATTGGCCTAATTCTTGGCTTATACCTTCCTTGGCGTCATTGTTTCTTAGATCTCAATAATATTGTGTAAAAGCACGAAAAACGAGCCCTTAAGTATACACTTGTTTCCCTTACTCATTAACGAGGGTCTCGTACTGGAAGACTTGGTGCCTTTAGGTTGTATACGAGGGATTAATAGTCAGCTGCCAGTTAGTAATAAGTTCACGTGCTACGTGACGACAAACAAGCTCATAAAGCGTGTTCCTACACTCGCCGCTATGGCTACTAGAATCGCCTAATGACACTAACACGTTTAGAAAAAAATGAAATAGATACCAAATAAAGTGGCTGGTGGGGTTAGCTGTAGTGGTAGCTCAAGTGGTAGAGCATCGAACGCGTTATTCGAAGGTCGCAGGTTTGGATCCTGCCCACGGCAAGTTATCTTTTCACACACTTTACTTTCTTCTGATTTACAATACAATTGGCCTAATATCTTCCCCTATACCTTCCTTGGCATTATTGTCTGTTAGATCTCATTAATATTGATTAAAAACACGAAAAGCGAGCGCTTAGGTATACGCTTGTTTTCCTTATTCATTAACGAGGGTCTCGTAGTGGCAGGCTTGGTGCCTTTAGGTTGTATACGAGGGACTAATAGTCAGCTGTCAGTTAGTAATAAGTTCACGTGCTACGTGACGACAAACAGGCTCATAAAGAGTGTTCCTACACTCACCGCCAAGGCTACTAGGGGCGCTGAATTACACTCCCACGTTTAAACAAAATGACATAGATACCGAATAAAGTGGCTGGGGGGATAGCTGTCGTGGTAGCTCAAGTGGTAGAGCATCGAACGCGTTATTCAAAGGTCGCAGGTTCGGATCCTGTCCACGGCAGGTTATCTTTTCAACCACTTTTATTTCTTCTCATTTACATTACAATTGGCCTAATCCCTTGCCTTATACCTTCCTTGGCATCATTGTTTCTTAGATCTCATTAATATTGTGTAAAAGCACGAAAAACGAGCCCTTAAGTATACACTTGTTTCCCTTACTCATTAACGAGGGTCTCGTACTGGAAGACTTGGTGCCTTTAGGTTGTATACGAGGGACTAATAGTCAGCTGTCAGTTAGTAATAAGTTGACGTGCTACGTGACGACAAACAGGCTCATAAAGAGTGTTCCTACACTCGCTGCCAAGGCTACTAGGGGCGCTGAATTACACTCCCACGTTTAAACAAAATGACATAGATACCGAATAAAGTGGCTGGGGGGATAGCTGTCGTGGTAGCTCAAGTGGTAGAGCATCGAACGCGTTATTCAAAGGTCGCAGGTTTGGATCCTGTCCACGGCAGGTTATCTTTTCAACCACTTTTATTTCTTCTCATTTACATTACAATTGGCCTAATACCTTCCCCTATATCTTCCTTGGCATTATTGTCTGTTAGATCTCATTAACATTGTGTAAAATTACGAAAAACGAGCCCTTAGGTATACACTTGTTTCCCTTATTCATTAACGAGGGTCTCGTACTGGCAGACTTGGTGCCTTTAGGTTGTATACGAGGATCTATTAGTCAGCTGCCAGTTAGTAATAATTTCACGTGCTACGGGACGCCAAACAGGCTCATAAAGAGTGTTCCTACACTCGCCGCCAAGGCTACTAGGGGCGCTTAATTACACTCCCACGTTAAAAAATTGATATAGATACCAAATAAAGTGGCTGGGGGGATAGCTGTCGTGGTCGCTCAAGTGGTAGAGCATCGAACGCGTTATTAGAAGGTAGCAGATTCGGATCCTGCCCATGGCAAGTTATCTTTTCACCCACTTTTCTTTCTTCTCATTTAAAATACAATTGGCCTAATCCCTCGCCTTATACCTTCCTTGGCATCATTGTTTCTTAGATCTCATTAATATTGTGTAAAAGCACGAAAAACGAGCCCTTAATTATACACTTGTTTCCCTTACTCATTAACGAGGGTCTCGCACTGGAAGACTTGGTGGCTTTAGGTTGTATACGAGGGACTAATAGTCAGCTGCCAGTATGTAATAAGTTCACGTGCTACGTGACGACAAACAAGCTCATAAAGAGTGTTCCTACACTCGCCGCCAAGGCTACTAGGGGCGCTGAATTACACTCCCAAGTAAAAAATTGATACAGATACCAGATAAAGTGGCTGAGGGGATAGCTGTCGTGGTAGCTCAAGTGGTAGAGCATCGAACGCGTTATTCGAAGGTAGCAGAATCGGATCCTACCCATGGCAAGTTATCTTTTCACCCACATTTCTTTCTTCTTATTTACATTACAATTGGCCTAATACCTTCCCCTCTACCTTCCTTGGCATTATTGTCTGTTAGATCTCATTACTATTGTGTAAAAGCACGAAAAACGAGCCCTTATGTATACACTTGTTTCCCTTATTCATCAACGAGGGTCTCGTACTGGCAGACTTGGTGCCTTCAGGTTGTATACGAGAACTATTAGTCAGCTGTCAGTTAGTAATAAGTTCACGTGCTACGTGACGGCAAACAGACTCATAAAGAGAGTTTCTACATTCGCCGCTATGGCTACTAGAGTCGCCTAATGACACTAACACGTTTAGAAAAAAATGAAATAGATACCAAATAAAGTGGCTGGTGGGGTTAGCTGTAGTGGTAGCTCAAGTGGTAGAGCATCGAACGCGTTATTCGAAGGTCGCAGGTTTGGATCCTGCCCACGGCAAGTTATCTTTTCACACACTTTTTTTTCTTCTGATTTACAATACAATTGGCCTAATATCTTCCCCTATACCTTCCTTGGCATTATTGTCTGTTAGATCTCATTAATATTGATTAAAAACACGAAAAGCGAGCGATTAGGTATACGCTTGTTTTCCTTATTCATTAACGAGGGTCTCGTACTGGCAGACTTACTGGCCTCAGGTTGTATACGAGGGACTATTAGTCAGCTGCCAGTTAGTAATAAGTTCACGAGCTACGTGACGCCAAACAGGCTCATAAAGAGTGTTCCTACACTCGCCGCCATGGCTACTAGTGGCGCTGAAAGTAACTCCCACGTTTTAAAGTGGCTGGGGGAATAGCTGTAGTGGTAGCTCAAGTGGTAGAGCATCAAACGCGTTATTTGAAGGTCGCAGGTTCGGATCTTGCCAACGGCAAGTTATCTTTTCACCCACTTTTCTTTCTTTTCATTTACATTACAATTGGCCTAATAACTTCCCCTATACCCTCCTTGGCATTATTGTCTGTTAAATCTCATTAGTATTGTGTAAAAATACCAAAAACGAGCCCTTTGGTGTACACTTGTTTCCCTTATTCATTAACGAGGGTCTCGTACTGGCAGACTTGGTGCCTTTACGTTGTATACAAGGGACTATTAGTCAGCTGCCAGTTAGTAATAAGTTCACGTGCTACATGACGCCAAACAGGCTCATAAAGAGTGTTACTACAATCGCCGCCATGGCTACTAGAGGCGCTGAATGAAACTCCCACGTTAAAAAAATTGACAAAGATAACAAATAAAGTGGCTGGGGGGATAGCTGTCGTGGTAGCTCAACTGGTAGATCATCGAACGCGTTATTCAAAGGTTGCAAGTACGGACCCTGCCCACGGCAAGTTATCTTTTCAGCCACTTTTCTTTCTTCTCATTTAAAATACAATTGGCCTAATACCTTCCCCTATACCTTCCTTGGCATTATTGTCTGTTAGATCTCATTAATATTGTGTAAAAACACGAAAAACGAGCCCTTAGGTATACACTTGTTTCAGTTATTCATTAACGAGGGTCTCGTAGTGGCTGACTTGGTGCCTTTAGGTTGTATACGAGGAACTATTAGTCAGCTGCCAGTTAGTAATAAGTTCACGTGCTACGCGACGCCAAAGAGGCTCATGAAGAGTGTTCCTACACTCGCCGCAATGGGTACTATGGGCGCTGAATGACACTCCCACGTTAAAAAAATTGACATAGATACCAAATAAAGTGGCTGGGGGGATAGCTGTCGTGATAGCTCAAGTTGTAGAGCATCGAACGCGTTATTCAAAGGTCGCAGAATCAGATCCTACCCAAGGCAAGTTATCTTTTCACCCACTTTTCTTTCTTCTCATTTAAAATGCAATTGGCCTAATACCTTCCCCTATACCTTCCTTAGCATTATTGTCTGTTAGATCTCATTATTATTGTGCTAAAGCACGAAAAATGAGCCCTTAGTTATACACTTGTCTCCCTTATTCATTAACGAGGGTCTCGTATTGGCAGACTTACTGGCTTTAGGTTGTATACGAGAGACTATTAGTCAGATGCCAGTTAGTAATAAGTTCACGTGCTACATGACGCCAAACAGGCTCATAAAGAGTGTTCCTACACTCACCGCAATGGCTACTAGGGCGCTGAGGTACACTCCCACGTTAAAAAATTGACATAGATACCAAATGAAGTGGCTGGGGGGATAGCTGTCGTGGTAGCTCGAGTGGTAGAGCATCGAACGCGTCATTCAAAGGTTGCAGGTTCGGATCCTGTCCACAGCAAGTTATATTTTCCACCACTTTAAATTTCTTCTCATTTACTTTACAATTGGCCTAATCCCTTGCCTTATACCTTCCTTGGCATTATTGTCTGTTAGATCTCATTAATATTGAGTAAAAATACGAAAAACGAGCCCTTAGGTATACACTTGTTTCCCTTATTCATTAACGAGGGTCTCGTACTGGCAGACTTGGTGCCTTTAGGTTGTATACGAGGGACCATTAGTCAGCTTCCAGTCAGTAATAAGTTTACGTGCTACGTGACGCCAAACAGGCTCATAAAGGGTGTTCCTACACTCGCCGCCATGGCTACTAGGGCGCTGAATGACACTCCCACGTTAAAAAATTGACATAGATACCAAATGAAGTGGCTGGGGGGATAGCTGTCGTGGTAGCTCGAGTGGTAGAGCATCGAACGCGTTATTCGAAGGTAGCAGAATCGGATCCTGCCCATGGCAAGTTATCTTTTCACCCACTTTTCTTTCTTCTTATTTACATTACGATTGGCCTAATACCTTCCCCTCTACCTTCCTTGGCATTATTGTCTGTTAGATCTCATTACTATTGTGAAAAAGCACGAAAAACGAGCCCTTAAATATACACTTGTTTCCCTTATTCATCAACGAGGGTCTCGTACTGGCAGACTTGGTGGCTTCAGGTTGTATACGAGAACTATTAGTCAGCTGTCAGTTAGTAATAAGTTCACGTGCTACGTGACGGCAAACAGACTCATAAAGAGAGTTTCTACATTTGCGGCTATGGCTACTAGAGTCGCCTAATGACACTAACACGTTTAGAAAAAAATGAAATAGATACCAAATAAAGTGGCTGGTGGGGTTAGCTGTAGTGGTAGCTCAAGTGGTAGAGCATCGAACGCGTTATTCGAAGGTCGCAGGTTTAGATCTTGCCCATGGCAAGTTATCTTTTCACACACTTTTCTTTCTTCTCATTTACAATACAATTGGCCTAATATCTTCCCCTATACCTTCCTTGGCATTATTGTCTGTTAGATCTCATTAATATTGATTAAAAACACGAAAAGCGAGCGCTTAGGTATACGCTTGTTTTCCTTATTTATTAACGAGGGTCTCGTAGTGGCAGGCTTGGTGCCTTTAGGTTGTATACGAGGGACTAATAGTCAGCTGTCAGTTAGTAATAAGTTCACGTGCTACGTGACGACAAACAGGCTCATAAAGAGTGTTCCTACACTCACCGCCAAGGCTACTAGGGGCGCTGAATTACACTCCCACGTTTAAACAAAATGACATAGATACCGAATAAAGTGGCTGGGGGGATAGCTGTCGTGGTAGCTCAAGTGGTAGAGCATCGAACGCGTTATTCAAAGGTCGCAGGTTCGGATCCTGTCCACGGCAGGTTATCTTTTCAACCACTTTTATTTCTTCTCATTTACATTACAATTGGCCTAATCCCTTGCCTTATACCTTCCTTGGCATCATTGTTTCTTAGATCTCATTAATATTGTGTAAAAGCACGAAAAACGAGCCCTTAAGTATACACTTGTTTCCCTTACTCATTAACGAGGGTCTCGTACTGGAAGACTTGGTGCCTTTAGGTTGTATACGAGGGACTAATAGTCAGCTGTCAGTTAGTAATAAGTTCACGTGCTACGTGACGACAAACAGGCTCATAAAGAGTGTTCCTACACTCGCTGCCAAGGCTACTAGGGGCGCTGAATTACACTCCCACGTTTAAACAAAATGACATAGATACCGAATAAAGTGGCTGGGGGGATAGCTGTCGTGGTAGCTCAAGTGGTAGAGCATCGAACGCGTTATTCAAAGGTCGCAGGTTTGGATCCTGTCCACGGCAGGTTATCTTTTCAACCACTTTTATTTCTTCTCATTTACATTACAATTGGCCTAATACCTTCCCCTATATCTTCCTTGGCATTATTGTCTGTTAGATCTCATTAACATTGTGTAAAATTACGAAAAACGAGCCCTTAGGTATACACTTGTTTCCCTTATTCATTAACGAGGGTCTCGTACTGGCAGACTTGGTGCCTTTAGGTTGTATACGAGGATCTATTAGTCAGCTGCCAGTTAGTAATAATTTCAAGTGCTACGGGACGCCAAACAGGCTCATAAAGAGTGTTCCTACACTCGCCGCCAAGGCTACTAGGGGCGCTTAATTACACTCCCACGTTAAAAAATTGATATAGATACCAAATAAAGTGGCTGGGGGGATAGCTGTCGTGGTCGCTCAAGTGGTAGAGCATCGAACGCGTTATTAGAAGGTAGCAGATTCGGATCCTGCCCATGGCAAGTTATCTTTTCACCCACTTTTCTTTCTTCTCATTTAAAATACAATTGGCCTAATTCCTCGCCTTATACCTTCCTTGGCATCATTGTTTCTTAGATCTCATTAATATTGTGTAAAAGCACGAAAAACGAGCCCTTAATTATACACTTGTTTCCCTTACTCATTAACGAGGGTCTCGCACTGGAAGACTTGGTGGCTTTAGGTTGTATACGAGGGACTAATAGTCAGCTGCCAGTATGTAATAAGTTCACGTGCTACATGACGCCAAACAGGCTCATAAAGAGTGTTACTACAATCGCCGCCATGGCTACTAGAGGCGCTGAATGAAACTCCCACGTTAAAAAAATTGACAAAGATAACAAATAAAGTGGCTGGGGGGATAGCTGTCGTGGTAGCTCAACTGGTAGATCATCGAACGCGTTATTCAAAGGTTGCAAGTACGGACCCTGCCCACGGCAAGTTATCTTTTCAGCCACTTTTCTTTCTTCTCATTTAAAATACAATTGGCCTAATACCTTCCCCTATACCTTCCTTGGCATTATTGTCTGTTAGATCTCATTAATATTGTGTAAAAACACGAAAAACGAGCCCTTAGGTATACACTTGTTTCAGTTATTCATTAACGAGGGTCTCGTAGTGGCTGACTTGGTGCCTTTAGGTTGTATACGAGGAACTATTAGTCAGCTGCCAGTTAGTAATAAGTTCACGTGCTACGCGACGCCAAAGAGGCTCATGAAGAGTGTTCCTACACTCGCCGCAATGGGTACTATGGGCGCTGAATGACACTCCCACGTTAAAAAAATTGACATAGATACCAAATAAAGTGGCTGGGGGGATAGCTGTCGTGATAGCTCAAGTTGTAGAGCATCGAACGCGTTATTCAAAGGTCGCAGAATCAGATCCTACCCAAGGCAAGTTATCTTTTCACCCACTTTTCTTTCTTCTCATTTAAAATGCAATTGGCCTAATACCTTCCCCTATACCTTCCTTAGCATTATTGTCTGTTAGATCTCATTATTATTGTGCTAAAGCACGAAAAATGAGCCCTTAGTTATACACTTGTCTCCCTTATTCATTAACGAGGGTCTCGTATTGGCAGACTTACTGGCTTTATGTTGTATACGAGGGACTATTAGTCAGATGCCAGTTAGTAATAAGTTCACGTGCTACATGACGCCAAACAGGCTCATAAAGAGTGTTCCTACACTCACCGCAATGGCTACTAGGGCGCTGAGGTACACTCCCACGTTAAAAAATTGACATAGATACCAAATGAAGTGGCTGGGGGGATAGCTGTCGTGGTAGCTCGAGTGGTAGAGCATCGAACGCGTCATTCAAAGGTTGCAGGTTCGGATCCTGTCCACAGCAAGTTATCTTTTCCACCACTTTAAATTTCTTCTCATTTACTTTACAATTGGCCTAATCCCTTGCCTTATACCTTCCTTGGCATTAATGTCTGTTAGATCTCATTAATATTGAGTAAAAATACGAAAAACGAGCCCTTAGGTATACACTTGTTTCCCTTATTCATTAACGAGGGTCTCGTACTGGCAGACTTGGTGCCTTTAGGTTGTATACGAGGGACCATTAGTCAGCTTCCAGTCAGTAATAAGTTTACGTGCTACGTGACGCCAAACAGGCTCATAAAGGGTGTTCCTACACTCGCCGCCATGGCTACTAGGGCGCTGAATGACACTCCCACGTTAAAAAATTGACATAGATACCAAATGAAGTGGCTGGGGGGATAGCTGTCGTGGTAGCTCGAGTGGTAGAGCATCGAACGCGTTATTCGAAGGTAGCAGAATCGGATCCTGCCCATGGCAAGTTATCTTTTCACCCACTTTTCTTTCTTCTTATTTACATTACGATTGGCCTAATACCTTCCCCTCTACCTTCCTTGGCATTATTGTCTGTTAGATCTCATTACTATTGTGAAAAAGCACGAAAAACGAGCCCTTAAATATACACTTGTTTCCCTTATTCATCAACGAGGGTCTCGTACTGGCAGACTTGGTGGCTTCAGGTTGTATACGAGAACTATTAGTCAGCTGTCAGTTAGTAATAAGTTCACGTGCTACGTGACGGCAAACAGACTCATAAAGAGAGTTTCTACATTTGCGGCTATGGCTACTAGAGTCGCCTAATGACACTAACACGTTTAGAAAAAAATGAAATAGATACCAAATAAAGTGGCTGGTGGGGTTAGCTGTAGTGGTAGCTCAAGTGGTAGAGCATCGAACGCGTTATTCGAAGGTCGCAGGTTTAGATCTTGCCCATGGCAAGTTATCTTTTCACACACTTTTCTTTCTTCTCATTTACAATACAATTGGCCTAATATCTTCCCCTATACCTTCCTTGGCATTATTGTCTGTTAGATCTCATTAATATTGATTAAAAACACGAAAAGCGAGCGCTTAGGTATACGCTTGTTTTCCTTATTCATTAACGAGGGTCTCGTAGTGGCAGGCTTGGTGCCTTTAGGTTGTATACGAGGGACTAATAGTCAGCTGTCAGTTAGTAATAAGTTCACGTGCTACGTGACGACAAACAGGCTCATAAAGAGTGTTCCTACACTCACCGCCAAGGCTACTAGGGGCGCTGAATTACACTCCCACGTTTAAACAAAATGACATAGATACCGAATAAAGTGGCTGGGGGGATAGCTGTCGTGGTAGCTCAAGTGGTAGAGCATCGAACGCGTTATTCAAAGGTCGCAGGTTCGGATCCTGTCCACGGCAGGTTATCTTTTCAACCACTTTTATTTCTTCTCATTTACATTACAATTGGCCTAATCCCTTGCTTTATACCTTCCTTGGCATCATTGTTTCTTAGATCTCATTAATATTGTGTAAAAGCACGAAAAACGAGCCCTTAAGTATACACTTGTTTCCCTTACTCATTAACGAGGGTCTCGTACTGGAAGACTTGGTGCCTTTACGTTGTATACGAGGGACTAATAGTCAGCTGTCAGTTAGTAATAAGTTCACGTGCTACGTGACGACAAACAGGCTCATAAAGAGTGTTCCTACACTCGCTGCCAAGGCTACTAGGGGCGCTGAATTACACTCCCACGTTTAAACAAAATGACATAGATACCGAATAAAGTGGCTGGGGGGATAGCTGTCGTGGTAGCTCAAGTGGTAGAGCATCGAACGCGTTATTCAAAGGTCGCAGGTTTGGATCCTGTCCACGGCAGGTTATCTTTTCAACCACTTTTATTTCTTCTCATTTACATTACAATTGGCCTAATACCTTCCCCTATATCTTCCTTGGCATTATTGTCTGTTAGATCTCATTAACATTGTGTAAAATTACGAAAAACGAGCCCTTAGGTATACACTTGTTTCCCTTATTCATTAACGAGGGTCTCGTACTGGCAGACTTGGTGCCTTTAGGTTGTATACGAGGATCTATTAGTCAGCTGCCAGTTAGTAATAATTTCACGTGCTACGGGACGCCAAACAGGCTCATAAAGAGTGTTCCTACACTCGCCGCCAAGGCTACTAGGGGCGCTTAATTACATTCCCACGTTAAAAAATTGATATAGATACCAAATAAAGTGGCTGGGGGGATAGCTGTCGTGGTCGCTCAAGTGGTAGAGCATCGAACGCGTTATTAGAAGGTAGCAGATTCGGATCCTGCCCATGGCAAGTTATCTTTTCACCCACTTTTCTTTCTTCTCATTTAAAATACAATTGGCCTAATCCCTCGCCTTATACCTTCCTTGGCATCATTGTTTCTTAGATCTCATTAATATTGTGTAAAAGCACGAAAAACGAGCCCTTAATTATACACTTGTTTCCTTTACTCATTAACGAGGGTCTCGCACTGGAAGACTTGGTGGCTTTAGGTTGTATACGAGGGACTAATAGTCAACTGCCAGTATGTAATAAGTTCACGTGCTACGTGACGACAAACAAGCTCATAAAGAGTGTTCCTACACTCGCCGCCAAGGCTACTAGGGGCGCTGAATTACACTCCCAAGTAAAAAATTGATACAGATACCAGATAAAGTGGCTGAGGGGATAGCTGTCGTGGTAGCTCAAGTGGTAGAGCATCGAACGCGTTATTCGAAGGTAGCAGAATCGGATCCTACCCATGGCAAGTTATCTTTTCACCCACATTTCTTTCTTCTTATTTACATTACAATTGGCCTAATACCTTCCCCTCTACCTTCCTTGGCATTATTGTCTGTTAGATCTCATTACTATTGTGTAAAAGCACGAAAAACGAGCCCTTATGTATACACTTGTTTCCCTTATTCATCAACGAGGGTCTCGTACTGGCAGACTTGGTGCCTTCAGGTTGTATACGAGAACTATTAGTCAGCTGTCAGTTAGTAATAAGTTCACGTGCTACGTGACGGCAAACAGACTCATAAAGAGAGTTACTACATTCGCCGCTATGGCTACTAGAGTCGCCTAATGACACTAACACGTTTAGAAAAAAATGAAATAGATACCAAATAAAGTGGCTGGTGGGGTTAGCTGTAGTGGTAGCTCAAGTGGTAGAGCATCGAACGCGTTATTCGAAGGTCGCAGGTTTGGATCCTGCCCACGGCAAGTTATCTTTTCACACACTTTTTTTTCTTCTGATTTACAATACAATTGGCCTAATATCTTCCCCTATACCTTCCTTGGCATTATTGTCTGTTAGATCTCATTAATATTGATTAAAAACACGAAAAGCGAGCGATTAGGTATACGCTTGTTTTACTTATTCATTAACGAGGGTCTCGTACTGGCAGACTTACTGGCCTCAGGTTGTATACGAGGGACTATTAGTCAGCTGCCAGTTAGTAATAAGTTCACGAGCTACGTGACGCCAAACAGGCTCATAAAGAGTGTTCCTACACTCGCCGCCATGGCTACTAGTGGCGCTGAAAGTAACTCCCACGTTTTAAAGTGGCTGGGGGAATAGCTGTAGTGGTAGCTCAAGTGGTAGAGCATCAAACGCGTTATTTGAAGGTCGCAGGTTCGGATCTTGCCAACGGCAAGTTATCTTTTCACCCACTTTTCTTTCTTTTCATTTACATTACAATTGGCCTAATAACTTCCCCTATACCCTCCTTGGCATTATTGTCTGTTAAATCTCATTAGTATTGTGTAAAAATACGAAAAACGAGCCCTTAGGTATACACTTGTTTCCCTTATTCATTAACGAGGGTCTCGTACTGGCAGACTTGGTGCCTTTAGGTTGTATACGAGGGACTATTAATCAGCAGCCAGTTAGTATTAGGTTAACGTGCTACGTGACGCCAAACAGGCTCATAAAGATTGTTCCTACACTCGCCGCCATGGCTACTAAGGGCGCTGAATGACACTCCCACGTTAAAAAATTGACATTGATACCAAATAATGTGGCTGGGGGGATAGCTGTCGTGGTAGCTCAAGTGGTAGAGCATCGGACGCGTTATTCGAAGGTCGCAGAATTGGATCCTGCCCATGGCAAGTTATCTTTTCACCCACTTTTCTTTCTTCTCATTTAAAATACAATTGGCCTAATACCTTCCCCTATACCTTCTTTGGCATTATTGTCTTTTAGATCTCATTATTATTGTGTAAAAATACCAAAAACGAGCCCTTTGGTGTACACTTGTTTCCCTTATTCATTAACGAGGGTCTCGTACTGGCAGACTTGGTGCCTTTACGTTGTATACAAGGGACTATTAGTCAGCTGCCAGTTAGTAATAAGTTCACGTGCTACATGACGCCAAACAGGCTCACAAAGAGTGTTACTACAATCGCCGCCATGGCTACTAGAGGC
The DNA here is from genome assembly GCF_043290135.1 of Rhipicephalus microplus. Classification (NCBI taxonomy): domain Eukaryota; kingdom Metazoa; phylum Arthropoda; class Arachnida; order Ixodida; family Ixodidae; genus Rhipicephalus; species Rhipicephalus microplus. The sequence goes on from NW_027464589.1 coordinate 13,631,829, forward strand.
GCTGAATGAAACTCCCACGTTAAAAAAATTGACAAAGATAACAAATAAAGTGGCTGGGGGGATAGCTGTCGTGGTAGCTCAACTGGTAGATCATCGAACGCGTTATTCAAAGGTTGCAAGTACGGACCCTGCCCACGGCAAGTTATCTTTTCAGCCACTTTTCTTTCTTCTCATTTAAAATACAATTGGCCTAATACCTTCCCCTATACCTTCCTTGGCATTATTGTCTGTTAGATCTCATTAATATTGTGTAAAAACACGAAAAACGAGCCCTTAGGTATACACTTGTTTCAGTTATTCATTAACGAGGGTCTCGTAGTGGCTGACTTGGTGCCTTTAGGTTGTATACGAGGAACTATTAGTCAGCTGCCAGTTAGTAATAAGTTCACGTGCTACGCGACGCCAAAGAGGCTCATGAAGAGTGTTCCTACACTCGCCGCAATGGGTACTATGGGCGCTGAATGACACTCCCACGTTAAAAAAATTGACATAGATACCAAATAAAGTGGCTGGGGGGATAGCTGTCGTGATAGCTCAAGTTGTAGAGCATCGAACGCGTTATTCAAAGGTCGCAGAATCAGATCCTACCCATGGCAAGTTATCTTTTCACACACTTTTCTTTCTTCTCATTTACAATACAATTGGCCTAATATCTTCCCCTATACCTTCCTTGGCATTATTGTCTGTTAGATCTCACTAATATTGATTAAAAACACGAAAAGCGAGCGCTTAGGTATACGCTTGTTTTCCTCATTCATTAACGAGGGTCTCGTAGTGGCAGGCTTGGTGCCTTTAGGTTGTGTACGAGGGACGAATAGTCAGCTGCCAGTTAGTAATAAGTTCACGTGCTACGTGACGACCAACAGGCTCATAAATAGTGTTCCTACACTCGCCGCCAAGGCTACTAGGGGCGCTGAATTACACTCCCACATTACAAAATTGACATAGATACCAAATAAAGTGGCTGGGGGGATAGCTGTCGCGGTAGCTCAAGTGGTAGAGCAGCGAACGCGTTATTCGAAGGTCGCAGAATCGGATCCTGCCCATGGCAAGTTATCTTTTCACCCACTTTTCTTTCTTCTCATTTAAAATACAATTGGCCTAATACCTTCCCCTATACCTTCCTTGGCATTATTGTCTGGTAGATCTCATTAACATTGTGTAAAAATACGAAAAACGAGCCCTTAGGTATACACTTGTTTCCCTTATTCATTAACGAGGGTCTCGTACTGGCAGACTTGGTGCCTTTAGGTTGTATGCGAGGGACTATTAGTCAGCTGCCAGTGAGTAATAATTTCACGTGCTACGGGACGCCAAACAGGCTCATAAAGAGTGTTCCTACACTCGCCGCCAAGGCTACTAGGGGCGCTGATTTACACTCCCAAGTAAAAAATTGATATAGATACCAGATAAAGTGGCTGGGGGGATAGCTGTCGTGGTAGCTCAAGTGGTAGAGCATCGAACGCGTTATTTGAAGGTAGCAGAATCGGATCCTGCCCATGGCAAGTTTTCTTTTCACCCACTTTTCTTTCTTCTCATTTAAAATACAATTGCCCTAATACCTTCACCTATACCTTCCCTGGCATTATTGTCTGTTAGATCTCATTAATATTGAGTAAAAATACGAAAAACGATCCCTTAGGTATACACTTGTTTCCCTTATTCATTAACGAGGGTCTCGTACTGGCAGATCTGGTGCCTTTAGGTTGTATACGAGGGACTATCAGTCAGCTGCCAGTTAGTAATAATTTCACGTGCTACATGACGCCGAAGAGGCTCATAAAGAGTGTTCCTACACTCGCCGCCATGGCTACAAGGGGCGCTGAATGACACTCCCACGTTAAAAAAATTGAAATAGATACCAAATAAAGTGGCTGGGGGGATAGCTGTCGTGGTAGCTCAAGTGGTAGAGCATCGAACGCGTTATTCAAAGGTCGCAGGTTCGGACCCTGCCCGCGGCAAGTTATCTTTTCACCCACTTTTCTTTCTTCTCATTTAAATAGAATTGGCCTAATACCTTCCCCTATACCTTCCTTGGTATTACTGTCTGTTAGATCTCAATAATATTGTGTAAAAATACGAAAAACGAGCCGTTGGGTATACACTTGTTTTTTATTCATTAACGAGGGTCTCGTACTGGCAGACTTGGTGCCTTTAGGTTGTATACGAGGGAGCATTAGTCAGCTGCCAGTTAGTAATAAGTTCACGTGCTACGTGACGCCAAACAGGCTCATAAAGGGTGTTCCTACACTCGCCGCCATGGCTATTAGGGCGCTGAATGACACTCCCACGGTAAAAAATTGACATAGATACCAAATGAAGTGGCTGGGGGGATAGCTGTCGTGGTAGTTCGAGTGGTAGAGCATGGAACGCGTGATTCAAAGGTTGCAGGATCGGATTCAGTCCACGGCAAGTTATCTTTTCAACCACTTTTTTTTCTTCTCATTTACTTTACAATTGGCCTAATTCTTGCCTTATACCTTCCTTGGCGTCATTGTTTCTTAGATCTCATTAATATTGTGTAAAAGCACGAAAAACGAGCCCTTAAGTATACACTTGTTTCCCTTACTCATTAACGAGGGTCTCGTACTGGAAGACTTGGTGCCTTTAGGTTGTATACGAGGAACTCTAAGTCAGCTGCCAGTTAGTAATAAGTTCACGTGCTACGTGACGACAAACAGGCTCATAAAGAGTGTTCCTACACTCGTCGCCATGGCTACTAGGGGCGCTGAATGACACACCTACGTTAAAAAAATTGACATAGATACCAAATAAAGTGGCTGGAGATATAGCTGTCGTGGTAGCTCAAAAGTATAGCATCGAACGCGTTATTCGAAGGTCGCAGGTTCGAATCCTGCCCACGGCAAGTTATTTTTTCACCCACTTTTTTTCCCTCTCATTTACATTACAATTGGCCTAATCCCTTCCCTTATACCTTCCTTGGCATTATTGTCTGTTAGATCTCAATAATATTGTGCAAAAACACGAAACACAAGCCCTTAAGTACACACTTGTTTCCCTTATTCATTAACGAAGGTCTCGTACTGGCAGACTTGTTGCCTTTAGGATGTATACGAGGGACTATTAGTCAGCTGCCAGTTAGCATTAGGTTCACGTACTAAGTGACGACAAACAGGCTCATGAAGGGTGTTCCTACACTCGCCGCCATGGCAACTAGGGGCGCTGAATGACACACCTACGTTAAAAAAAATTGACATAGATACCAAATAAAGCGGCTGGGGATATAGCTGTCGTGGTAGCTCAAAAGTATAGCATCGAACGCGTTATTCGAAGGTCGCAGGTTCGAATCCTTCCCACGGCAATTTATCTTTTCACCCACTTTTTTTTCTTCTCATTTACATTACAATTGGCCTAATCCCTTCTCTTATACCTTCCTTGGCATTATTGTCTGTTCGATCTCAATAATACTGTGTAAAAACACGAAAAACAATCCCTTAAGTATACACTTGTTTTCCTTATTCATTAACGAGGGTCGCGTACTGGCAGAATTGGTGCCTTTAGGATGTATACGAGGAACTATTAGTCAGTTCCCAGTTAGTAATAAGTTCACGTGCTACGTGACGACAAACAGGCTCATAAAAAGTGTTCCTACACTCGTCGCCATGGCTACTAGGGGCGCTGAATGACACTCCCACGTTTAAAAAAAGTTTACATAGATACCTAATAAAGTGTCTTGGGGAATAGCTGTCGTGGTAGCTCAGGTGGTAGAGCATCGAACGCGTTATTCGAAGGTCGCAGGTTCGGATCATGCCCACGGTAAGTTATCTTTTCACCCACTTTTCTTTCTTCTCCTTTACATTACAATAGGCCTAATCCCTTCCCTCACACCTTCCTTGGCATTATTGTCTTTAAGATCTCAATAATATTGTGTAAAAACACGAAAAACGAGCCCTTAAGTATACACTTGTTTCCCTTATTCATTAACGAGGATCTTGTACTGGCAGAATTGGTGCCTTTAGGTTGTATACGAGGGACTATTAGTCAGCTGCCAGTTTGTAATAAGTTCACGTGCTACGTGACGACAAACAGGCTCATAAAGAGTGTTCCTACACTCGTTGCCATGGCTACTAGGGGCGCTGAATGACACTGCCACGTTTAAAAAAAATTTGCATAGATACCAAATAAAGTTGCCTGGGGAATAGCTGCCGTGGTAGCTGGAGTGGTAGAGCATAGACCGCGTTACTCGAAGGTCGCAGGTTCGGATCTTGCCCACGACAAGTTATCTTTTCGCCCACAACTATTTCTTCTCATTTACATTAAAATTGGCCTAATACCTTTCCCTATACCTTCCTTGGAATTATTGTCTGTTATATCTCATTATTATTGTGCAAAAGCAGGAAAAACGAGCCCTTAAGTATACACTTGTTTCCCTTATTCATTAACGAGGGTCTCATACTGGCAGACTTGGTGCCTTTAGGTTGTATACGAGGGACTATTAGTCAGCTGCCAGTTAGTAATAGGTTCCCGTGCTACGCGACGTCAAACAGGCTTATGAAGAGCGTTCCTACACTCGTCGCCATGGCTACTAGTGGCGCGGAATGACACTCCCTCGTTAAAAAAATTCACATAGATACCAAATAAAGTGGCTGGGGGGATAGCTGTCGTAGTAGCTCAAGTGGTAGAGCATCGAACGCGTTATTCGAAGGTCGCAGATTCGGATCCTGCCCACGGCAAGTTATCTTTTCACCCACTTTTCTTTCTTCTCCTTTACATTACAATAGGCCTAATCCCTTCCCTTATACCTTCCTTGGCATTATTGTCTGTAAAATCTCAATAATATTGTGTAAAAACACGAAAAACGAGCCCTTAAGTATACACTTGTTTCCCTTATTCATTAACGAAGGTCTCGTACTGGCAAACTTGTTGCCTTTAGGATGTATACGAGGGACTATTATTCAGCTGCCAGTTAGTATTAAGTACACGTGCTAAGTGACGACAAACAGGCTCATGAAGGGTGTTCCTGCATTCGCCGCCATGGCAACTAGGGGCGCTGAATGACACACCTACGTTAAAAAAACTTGACATAGATACCAAATAAAGTGGCTGGGGAGATAGCTGTCGTGGTAGCTCAAGTGGTAGAGCATAGACTGCGTTACTCGAAGGTCGCAGGTTCAGATCCTGCCCATGGCAAATTATCTTTTCACCCACATATATTTCTTCTCATTTACATTTCAATTGGCCTAATCCCTTCCCTTATACCTCTCTTGGCAATATTGTCTGTTAAATCTCAATAATAATGTGTAAAAACACGAAAACGAGCCTTTAATTATACACTTGTTTCCCTTATTCATTAACGAGGGTCTCGTACTGGCAGACTTGGTGCCTTTAGGATGTATACGAGGGGCTAATAGTCAGCTGCCAGTTAGTATTAATTTCACGTGCTAAGTGACAACAAACAGGCTCATGAAGGGTGTTCCTACACTCGCCGCCATGGCTACTAGGGGCGCTGAATGACACACCCACGTTAAAAAAATTGACATAGATACCAAATAAAGTGGCTGGGGGATAGCTGTCGTGGTAGCTCAAGTGGTAGAGCATCGAACGCGTTATTCGAAGGTCGCAGGTTTGGATCCTGCCCATGGAAAGTTATCTTTTCACCCACTTTTCTCTCTTCTCATTTGCATTGCAATTAGCTTATTCCCTTCCCTTATACCTACCTTGGCATTATTGTCTGTTAGATCTCATTATTATTGTGTGAAAACACGAAAAACGAGCCCTTAAGTATACACTTGTTTTCCTTATTCATTACCGAGGGTCTCGTACTGGCAGACTTGTTGCCTTTAGGATGTATACGAGGGACTATTATTCAGCTGCCAGTTAGTATTAATTTCACGTGCTAAGTGACGACAAACAGGCTCATGAAGGGTGTTCCTACACTCGCCGCCATGGCTACTAAAGCGCTCAATGACACTCCCTCGTTAAAAAAATTGACATAGATACCAAATAAAGTGGCTGAAGGATAGCTGTCATGGTAGCTCAAGCGGTAGAGCATCGAACGCGTTATTCGAAGGTCGCAGATTCGGATCCTGCCCATGGCAAGTTATCTTTTCACCCACTTTTCTTTCTTCTTATTTACATTACGATTGGCCTAATACCTCCCCCTCTACCTTCCTTGGCATTATTGTCTGTTAGATCTCATTACTAATGTGAAAAAGCACGAAAAACGAGCCCTTAAATATACACTTGTTTCCCTTATTCATCAACGATGTCTCGTACTGGCTGACTTGGTGGCTTCAGGTTGTATACGAGAACTATTAGTCAGCTGTCAGTTAGTAATAAGTTCACGTGCTACGTGACGGCAAACAGACTCATAAAGAGAGTTTCTACATTTGCGGCTATGGCTACTAGAGTCGCCTAATGACACTAACACGTTTAGAAAAAAATGAAGTAGATACCAAATAAAGTGGCTGGTGGGGTTAGCTGTAGTGGTAGCTCAAGTGGTAGAGCATCGAACGCGTTATTCGAAGGTTGCAGGTTTAGATCTTGCCCATGGCAAGTTATCTTTTCACACACTTTTCTTTCTTCTCATTTACAATACAATTGGCCTAATATCTTCCCCTATACCTTCCTTGGCATTATTGTCTGTTAGATCTCACTAATATTGATTAAAAACACGAAAAGCGAGCGCTTAGGTATACGCTTGTTTTCCTCATTCATTAACGAGGGTCTCGTAGTGGCAGGCTTGGTGCCTTTAGGTTGTGTACGAGGGACGAATAGTCAGCTGCCAGGTAGTAATAAGTTCACGTGCTACGTGACGACAAACAGGCTCATAAAGAGTGTTCCTACACTAGCCACCAAGGCTACTAGGGGCGCTGAATTAAACTCCCACGTTTAAACAAAATGACATAGATACCAAATAAAGTGGCTGGGGGATAGCGGTCGTGGTAGCTCGAGTGGTAGAGCATTGAACGCGTTATTCAAAGGTCGCAGGTTCGGATCCTGTCCAGGGCAAGTTATCTTTTCAACCACATTAATTTCTTCTAATTTACATTACAATTGGCTTAATCCCTTGCCTTATACCTTCTTCGGCATCATTGTTTCTTAGATCTCATTAATATTGTGTAAAAGCACGAAAAACGAGCCCTTAAATATACACTTGTTTCCCTTACTCATTAACGAGGGTCTCCTACTGGAAGACTTGGTGCCTTTAGGTTGTATACGAGGGACTAATAGTCAGCTGCCAGTTAGTAATAAGTTCACGTGCTACGTGACGACAAACAAGCTCATAAATAGTGTTCCTACACTCGCGCCAAGGCTACTAGGGGCGCTGAATTACACTCCCACAATAAAAAATTGACATAGATACCAAATAAAGTGGCTGGGGGGATAGCTGTCGCGGTAGCTCAAGTGGTAGAGCAGCGAACGCGTTATTCGAAGGTCGCAGAATCGGATCCTGCCCATGGCAAGTTATCTTTTCACCCACTTTTCTTTCTTCTCATTTAAAATACAATTGGCCTAATACCTTCCCCTATACCTTCCTTGGCATTATTGTCTGTTAGATCTCATTAACATTGTGTAAAAATACGAAAAACGAGCCCTTAGGTATACACTTGTTTCCCTTATTCATTAACGAGGGTCTCGTACTGGCAGACTTGGTGCCTTTAGGTTGTATGCGAGGGACTATTAGTCAGCTGCCAGTGAGTAATAATTTCACGTGCTACGGGACGCCAAACAGGCTCATAAAGAGTGTTCCTACAATCGCCGCCAAGGCTACTAGGGGCGCTGATTTACACTCCCAAGTAAAAAATTGATATAGATACCAGATAAAGTGGCTGGAGGGATAGCTGTCGTGGTAGCTCAAGTGGTAGAGCATCGAACGCGTTATTTGAAGGTAGCAGAATCGGATCCGGCCCATGGCAAGTTTTCTTTTCACCCACTTTTCTTTCTTCTCATTTAAAATACAATTGGCCTAATACCTTCACCTATACCTTCCCTGGCATTATTGTCTGTTAGATCTCATTAATATTGAGTAAAAATACGAAAAACGATCCCTTAGGTATACACTTGTTTCCCTTATTCATTAACGAGGGTCTCGTACTGGCAGATCTGGTGCCTTTAGGTTGTATACGAGGGACTATTAGTCAGCTGCCAGTTAGTAATAATTTCACGTGCTACATGACGCCGAACAGGCTCATAAAGAGTGTTCCTACACTCGCCGCCATGGCTACTAGGGGCGCTGAATGACACTCCCACGTTAAAAAAATTGAAATAGATACCAAATAAAGTGGCTGGGGGGATAGCTGTCGTGGTAGCTCAAGTGGTAGAGCATCGAACGCGTTATTCAAAGGTCGCAGGTTCGGACCCTGCCCGCGGCAAGTTATCTTTTCACCCACTTTTCTTTCTTCTCATTTAAATACAATTGGCCTAATACCTTCCCCTATACCTTCCTTGGTATTACTGTCTGTTAGATCTCATTAATATTGTGTAAAAATACGAAAAACGAGCCGTTAGGTATACACTTGTTTTTTATTCATTAACGAGGGTCTCGTACTGGCAGACTTGGTGCCTTTAGGTTGTATACGAGGGAGCATTAGTCAGCTGCCAGTTAGTAATAAGTTCACGTGCTACGTGACGCCAAACAGGCTCATAAAGGGTGTTCCTACACTCGCCGCCATGGCTATTAGGGCGCTGAATGACACTCCCACGGTAAAAAATTGACATAGATACCAAATGAAGTGGCTGGGGGGATAGCTGTCGTGGTAGTTCGAGTGGTAGAGCATGGAACGCGTTATTCAAAGGTTGCAGGTTCGGATTCAGTCCACGGCAAGTTATCTTTTCAACCCCTTTTTTTTCTTCTCATTTACTTTACAATTGGCCTAATTCTTGGCTTATACCTTCCTTGGCGTCATTGTTTCTTAGATCTCATTAATATTGTGTAAAAGCACGAAAAACGAGCCCTTAAGTATACACTTGTCTCCCTTACTCATTAACGAGGGTCTCGTACTGGAAGACTTGGTGCCTTTAGGTTGTATACGAGGGATTAATAGTCAGCTGCCAGTTAGTTATAAGTTCACGTGCTACGTGACGACAAACAAGCTCATAAAGAGTGTTCCTACACTCGCCGCTATGGCTACTAGAATCGCCTAATGACACTAACACGTTTAGAAAAAAAATGAAATAGATACCAAATAAAGTGGCTGGTGGGGTTAGCTGTAGTGGTAGCTCAAGTGGTAGAGCATCGAACGCGTTATTCGAAGGTCGCAGGTTTGGATCCTGCCGACGGCAAGTTATCTTTTCACACACTTTTCTTTCTTCTGATTTACAATACAATTGGCCTAATATCTTCCCCTATACCTTCCTTGGCATTATTGTCTGTTAGATCTCATTAATATTGAATAAAAACACGAAAAACAAGCGCTTAGGTATACGCTTGTTTTAGTTATTCATTAACGAGGGTCTCGTAGTGGCAGGCTTGGTGCCTTTAGGTTGTGTACGAGGAACTAATAGTCAGCTGCCAGTTAGTAATAAGTTCACGTGCTACGTGACGACAAACAGGCTCATAAAGAGTGTTCCTACACTCACCGCCAAGGCTACTAGGGGCGCTGATTTACACTCCCACGTTTAAACAAAATGACATAGATACCGAATAAAGTGGCTGGGGGGATAGCTGTCGTGGTAGCTCAAGTGGTAGAGCATCGAACGCGTTATTCAAAGGTCGCAGGTTCCGATCCTGCCACGGCAGGTTATCTTTTCAACCACTTTTATTTCTTCTCATTTACATTACAATTGGCCTAATCCCTTGCCTTATACCTTCCTTGGCATCATTGTTTCTTAGATCTCATTAATATTGTGTAAAAGCACGAAAAACGAGCCCTTAAGTATACACTTGTTTCCCTTACTCATTAACGATGGTCTCGTACTGGAAGACTTGGTGCCTTTAGGTTGTATACGAGGGACTAATAGTCAGCTGTCAGTTAGTAATAAGTTCACGTGCTACGTGACGACAAACAGGCTCATAAAGAGTGTTCCTACACTCGCTGCCAAGGCTACTAGGGGCGCTGAATTACACTCCCACGTTAAAAAATCGACATAGATACCAAATAAAGTGGCTGGGGGGATAGCTGTCGTAGTTGCTCAAGTGGTAGAGCATCGAACGCGTTAATCCAAGGTCGCAGATTCGGATCCTGCCCACGGCAAGTTATCTTTTCACCCACTTTTCTTTCTTCTCATTTACATTACAATTGGCCTAATCCCTTCCCTTATACCTTTCTTGGCATTATTGTCTGTTAGATCTGAATAATATTGTGTAAAAACATGAAAAACGAGCCCTTAAGTATACACTTGTTTCCCTTATTCATTAACGAAGGTCTCGTACTGGCAGACTTGTTGCCTTTAGGATGTATACAAGGGACTATTTGTCAGCTGCCAGTTAGTATTAAGTTCACGTACTAAGTGACGACAAACAGGCTCATGAAGGGTGTTCCTACACTCGCCGCCATGGCAACTAGGGGCGCTGAATGACACACCTAAATTAAAAAAAATTGACATAGATACCAAATAAAGTGGCTGGGGATATAGCTGTCGTGGTAGCTCAAAAGTATAGCATCGAACGCGTTATTCGAAGGTCGCAGGTTCGAATCCTGCCCACGGCAAGTTATCTTTTCACCCACTTTTTTTCCTCTCATTTACATTACAATTGGCCTAATCCCTTCCCTTATACCTTCCTTGGCATTATTGTCTGTTAGATCTCAATAATATTGTGCAAAAACACGAAACACAAGCCCTTAAGTACACACTTGTTTCCCTTATTCATTAACGAAGGTCTCGTACTGGCAGACTTGTTGCCTTTAGGATGTATACGAGGGACTATTAGTCAGCTGCCAGTTAGCATTAGGTTCACGTACTAAGTGACGACAAACAGGCTCATGAAGGGTGTTCCTACACTCGCCGCCATGGCAACTAGGGGCGCTGAATGACACACCTACGTTAAAAAAAATTGACATAGCTACCAAATAAAGCGGCTGGGGATATAGCTGTCGTGGTAGCTCAAAAGTATAGCATCGAACGCGTTATTCGAAGGTCGCAGGTTCGAATCCTGCCCACGGCAAGTTATCTTTTCACCAACTTTTTTTTCTTCTCATTTACATTACAATAGGCCTAATCCCTTCCCTTATACCTTCCCTGGCATTATTGTCTGTTCGATCTCAATAATACTGTGTAAAAACACGAAAAACAATCCCTTAAGTATACACTTGTTTCCCTTATTCATTAACGAGGGTCGCGTACTGGCAGAATTGGTGCCTTTATGATGTATACGAGGAACTATTAGTCAGTTCCCAGTTAGTAATAAGTTCACGTGCTACGTGACGACAAACAGGCTCATAAAAAGTGTTCCTACACTCGTCGCCATGGCTACTAGGGGCGCTGAATGACACTCCCACGTTTAAAAAAAGTTTACATAGATACCTAATAAAGTGTCTTGGGGAATAGCTGTCGTGGTAGCTCAGGTGGTAGAGCATCGAACGCGTTATTCGAAGGTCGCAGGTTCGGATCATGCCCACGGTAAGTTATCTTTTCACCCACTTTTCTTTCTTCTCCTTTACATTACAATAGGCCTAATCCCTTCCCTCACACCTTCCTTGGCATTATTGTCTGTAAGATCTCAATAATATTGTGTAAAAACACGAAAAACGAGCCCTTAAGTATACACTTGTTTCCCTTATTCATTAACGAGGGTCTTGTACTGGCAGAATTGGTGCCTTTAGGTTGTATACGAGGGACTATTAGTCAGCTGCCAGTTTGTAATAAGTTCACGTGCTACGTGACGACAAACAGGCTCATAAAGAGTGTTCCTACACTCGTTGCCATGGCTACTAGGGGCGCTGAATGACACTGCCACGTTTAAAAAAAATTTGCATAGATACCAAATAAAGTTGCCTGGGGAATAGCTGCCGTGGTAGCTGGAGTGGTAGAGCATAGACCGCGTTACTCGAAGGTCGCAGGTTCGGATCTTGCCCACGACAAGTTATCTTTTCGCCCACAACTATTTCTTCTCATTTACATTAAAATTGGCCTAATACCTTCCCCTATACCTTCCTTGAAATTATTGTCTGTTATATCTTATTATTATTGTGCAAAAGCAGGAAAAACGAGCCCTTAAGTATACACTTGTTTCCCTTATTCATTAACGAGGGTCTCATACTGGCAGACTTGGTGCCTTTAGGTTATATACGAGGGACTATTAGTCAGCTGCCAGTTAGTAATAGGTTCCCGTGCTACGCGACGTCAAACAGGCTTATGAAGAGCGTTCCTACACTCGTCGCCATGGCTACTAGTGGCGCGGAATGACACTCCCTCGTTAAAAAAATTCACATAGATACCAAATAAAGTGGCTGGGGGGATAGCTGTCGTAGTAGCTCAAGTGGTAGAGCATCGAACGCGTTATTCGAAGGTCGCAGATTCGGATCCTGCCCACGGCAAGTTATCTTTTCACCCACTTTTCTTTCTTCTCCTTTACATTACAATAGGCCTAATCCCTTCCCTTATACCTTCCTTGGCATTATTGTCTGTAAGATCTCAATAATATTGAGTAAAAACACGAAAAACGAGCCCTTAAGTATACACTTGTTTCCCTTATCCAATAACGAAGGTCTCGTACTGGCAAACTTGTTGCCTTTAGGATGTATACGAGGGACTATTATTCAGCTGCCAGTTAGTATTAAGTACACGTGCTAAGTGACGACAAACAGGCTCATGAAGGGTGTTCCTACACTCGCCGCCATGGCTACTAGGGGCGCTGAATGACACACCCACGTTAAAAAAATTGACATAGATACCAAATAAAGTGGCTGGGGGATAGCTGTCGTGGTAGCTCAAGTGGTAGAGCATCGAACGCGTTATTCGAAGGTCGCAGGTTTGGATCCTGCCCATGGAAAGTTATCTTTTCACCCACTTTTCTCTCTTCTCATTTGCATTGCAATTAGCTTATTCCCTTCTCTTATACCTACCTTGGCATTATTGTCTGTTAGATCTCATTAATATTGTGTGAAAACACGAAAAACGAGCCCATAAGTATACACTTGTTTTCCTTATTCATTACCGAGGGTCTCGTACTGGCAGACTTGTTGCGTTTAGGATGTATACGAGGGACTATTATTCAGCTGCCAGTTAGTATTAAGTTCACGTGCTAAGTGACGACAAACAGGCTCATGAAGGGTGTTCCTACACTCGCCGCCATGGCTACTAAAGCGCTCAATGACACTTCCTCGTTAAAAAAATTGACATAGATACCAAATAAAGTGGCTGGGGGATAGCTGTCATGGTAGCTCAAGCGGTAGAGCATAGAACGCGTTATTCGAAGGTCGCAGGTTCGGATCCTGCCCCCGGTAAGTTATCCTTTCACCCACTTTTCTTTCTTCTCATTTACATTAAAATTGGCCTAATACCTTCCCCTATACCTTCCTTGGCATTATTGTCTGTTAGATCTCATTAATATTGTGTGAAAATACGAAAAATGAGCCCTTAGGTATACACTTGTTTCCCTTATCCATTAACGAGGGTCTCGTATTGGCAGACTTGGTGCCTTTAGATTGTATACGAGGGATTATTAGTCAGCTGCCAGTCAGTATTGTGTTCACGTGCTACGTGACGACAAACAGGCTCATAAAGGGTGTTCCTACACTCGCCGCCATGGCTACCAGGGGCGCTTAATGACTCTCCCTCGTTAAAAAAATTGACATAGATACCAAATAAAGTGGCTGGGGGGATAGCTGTCGTAGTAGCTCAAGTAGTAGAGCATCGAACGCGTTATTCGAAGGTCGCAGGTTTGGATCCTGCCCACGGCAAGTTATCTTTTGACCCACTTTTCTTTCTTCTCATTTACATTCCGATTGGCCTAATCCCTTCCCTTATACCTTTCTCGGCAATATTGTCTGTTAGATCTCAACTATAATGTGTAAAAACACGAAAAACGAGCCTTTAATTATACACTTGTTTCCCTTATTCATTAACAAGGGTCTCGTACTGGCAAAATTGGTGCCTTTAGGTTGTATGCGAGGAACTATTAGTCAGCGGCCAGTTAGTAATAAGTTCACGTGCTACGTGACGCCAAACAGGCTCACAAAGAGTGTTCCTACACTCGCCGCCATGGCTACTAGTAGCGCTGAATGACACTGCCACATTTAAAAAAAATTTGCATAGATACCAAATAAAGTGGCCTGGGGGATAGCTGTCGTGGTAGCTTGAGTGGTAGAGCATAGACCTCGTTACTCGAAGGTCACAGGTTCGGATCTTGCCCACGACAAGTTATCTTTTCGCATACATTTATTTCTTCTCATTTACATTAAAATTGGCCTAATACCTTCCCCTATATCTTCCTTGGCTATATTGTCTGTTATATCTCATTATTATTGTGCAAAAGCAGGAAAAACGAGCCCTTAAGTATAGACTTGTTCCCTTATTCATTAACGAGGGTCTCATACTGGCAGACTTGGTGCCTTTAGGTTGTATACGAGGGACTATTAGTCAGCTGCCAGTTAGTAATAAGTTCCCGTGCTACGCGACGTCAAACAAGCTCATAAAGAGTGTTCCTACACTCGTCGCCATGGCTACTAGTGGCGCTGAATGACACTCCCACGTTTAAACAAATTTACATAGATACCAAATAATGTGGCTGGGGGATAGCTGTCGTGGTAGCTCAAGTGGTAGAGCATCGAACGCGTTATTCGAAGGTCGCAGGTTCGGATCCTGACCCCGGTAAGTAATCTTTTCACCCACTTTTCTTTCTTCTCATTAACATTACAATTGGCCTAATACCTTCTCCTATACCTTCCTTGGCATTATTGCCTGTTATATCTCATTAATATTGTGTGAAAACACGAAAAACGAGCCCTTAGGTATACACTTGTTTCTCTTATTTAATTACGAGGGTCTCGTACTGGCAGACTTGGTACCTTTAGATTGTATACGAGGAATTAATAGTCAGCTGCCAGTCAGTATTGTGTTCACGTGCTACGTGACGACAAACAGGCTCATAAAGGGTGTTCCTACACTCGCTGCCTTGGCTACTAGGGGCGCTGAATGACACTCCCTCGTTAAAAAAATTGACATAGATACCAAATAAAGTGGCTGGGGGGATAGCTGTCGTGGTAGCTCAGGTGGTAGAGCATCGAACGCGTTATTCGAAGGTCGCAGGTTCGGATCATGCCAACGGTAAGTTATCTTTTCACCCACTTTTATTTCTTCTCTTTTACATTACAATAGGCCTAATCCCTTCCCTTATACCTTCCTTGGCATTATTGCCTGTAAGATCTCAATAATATTGTGTAAAAACACGAAAAACGAGCCCTCAAGTCTACACTTGTTTCCCTTATTCATTAACGAGGGTCTCGTACTGGCAAAATTGGTGCCTTTAGGTTGTATGCGAGGAACTCTAAGTCAGCTGCCAGTTAGTAATAAGTTCACGTGCTACGTGACGACAAACAGGCTCATAAAGAGTGTTCCTACACTCGTCGCCATGGCTACTAGGGGCGCTGAATGACACACCTACGTTAAAAAAATTTGACATAGATACCAAATAAAGTGGCTGGGGATATAGCTGTCGTGGTAGCTCAAAAGTATAGCATCGAACGCGTTATTCGAAGGTCGCAGGTTTGAATCCTGCCCACGGCAAGTTATCTTTTCACCCCCTTTTTTTCCTCTCATTTACATTACAATTGGCCTAATCCCTTCCCTTATACCTTCCTTGGCATTATTGTCTGTTAGATCTCAATAATATTGTGCAAAAACACGAAACACAAGCCCTTAAGTACACACTTGTTTCCCTTATTCATTAACGAAGGTCTCGTACTGGCAGACTTGTTGCCTTTAGGATGTATACGAGGGACTATTAGTCAGCTGCCAGTTAGCATTAGGTTCACGTACTAAGTGACGACAAACAGGCTCATGAAGGGTGTTCCTACACTCGCCGCCATGGCAACTAGGGGCACTGAATGACACACCTACGTTAAAAAAATTGACATAGATACCAAATAAAGCGGCTGGGGATATAGCTGTCGTGGTAGCTCAAAAGTATAGCATCGAACGCGTTATTCGAAGGTCGCAGGTTCGAATCCTGCCCACGGCAAGTTATCTTTTCACCCACTTTTTTTTCTTCTCATTTACATTACAATTGGCCTAATCCCTTCCCTTATACCTTCCCTGGCATTATTGTCTGTTCGATCTCAATAATACTGTGTAAAAACACGAAAAACAATCCCTTAAGTATACACTTGTTTCCCTTATTCATTAACGAGGGTCGCGTACTGGCAGAATTGGTGCCTTTATGATGTATACGAGGAACTATTAGTCAGTTCCCAGTTAGTAATAGGTTCACGTGCCACGTGACGACAAACAGGCTCATAAAAAGTGTTCCTACACTCGTCGCCATGGCTACTAGGGGCGCTGAATGACACTCCCACGTTTAAAAAAAGTTTACATAGATACCTAATAAAGTGTCTTGGGGAATAGCTGTCGTGGTAGCTCAGGTGGTAGAGCATCGAACGCGTTATTCGAAGGTCGCAGGTTCGGATCATGCCCACGGTAAGTTATCTTTTCACCCACTTTTCTTTCTTCTCCTTTACATTACAATAGGCCTAATCCCTTCCCTCACACCTTCCTTGGCATTATTGTCTGTAAGATCTCAATAATATTGTGTAAAAAAACGAAAAACGAGCCCTTAAGTATACACTTGTTTCCCTTATTCATTAACGAGGGTCTTGTACTGGCAGAATTGGTGCCTTTAGGTTGTATACGAGGGACTATTAGTCAGCTGCCAGTTTGTAATAAGTTCACGTGCTACGTGACGACAAACAGGCTCATGAAGAATGTTCCCACACTCGTTGCCATGGCTACTAGGGGCGCTGAATGACACTACCACGTTTAAAAAAAATTGACATAGATACCAAATAAAGTGGCTGGGGGGATAGCTGTCGTAGTAGCTCAAGTGGTAGAGCATCGAACGCGTTATTCGAAGGTCGCAGATTCGGATCCTGCCCACGGCAAGTTATCTTTTCACCCACTTTTCTTTCTTCTCCTTTACATTACAATAGGCCTAATCCCTTCCCTTATACCTTCCTTGGCATTATTGTCTGTAAGATCTCAATAATATTGTGTAAAAACACGAAAAACGAGCCCTTAAGTATACAGTTGTTTCCCTCATCCATTAACGAAGGTCTCGTACTGGCAAACTTGTTGCCTTTAGGATGTATACGAGGGACTATTATTCAGCTGCCAGTTAGTATTAAGTACACGTGCTAAGTGACGACAAACAGGCTCATGAAGGGTGTTCCTACACTCGCCGCCATGGCTACTAGGGGCGCTGAATGACACACCCACGTTAAAAAAATTGACATAGATACCAAATAAAGTGGCTGGGGGATAGCTGTCGTGGTAGCTCAAGTGGTAGAGCATCGAACGCGTTATTCGAAGGTCGCAGGTTTGGATCCTGCCCATGGAAAGTTATCTTTTCACCCACTTTTCTCTCTTCTCATTTGCATTGCAATTAGCTTATTCCCTTCCCTTATACCTACCTTGGCATTATTGTCTGTTAGATCTCATTAATATTGTGTGAAAACACGAAAAACGAGTTCTTAAGTATACACTTGTTTTCCTTATTCATTACCGAGGGTCTCGTACTGGCAGACTTGTTGCCTTTAGGATGTATACGGGGGACTATTATTCAGCTGCCAGTTAGTATTAAGTTCACGTGCTAAGTGACGACAAACAGGCTCATGAAGGGTGTTCCTACACTCGCCGCCATGGCTACTAAAGCGCTCAATGACACTCCCTCGTTAAAAAAATTGACATAGATACCAAATAAAGTGGCTGGGGGATAGCTGTCATGGTAGCTCAAGCGGTAGAGCATCGAACGCGTTATTCGAAGGTCGCAGGTTCGGATCCTGCCCCCGGTAAGTTATCCTTTCACCCACTTTTCTTTCTTCTCATTTACATTACAATTGGCCTAATACCTTCCCCTATACCTTCCTTGGCATTATTGTCTGTTAGATCTCATTAATATTGTGTGAAAATACGAAAAATGAGCCCTTAGGTATACACTTGTTTCCCTTATCCATTAACGAGGGTCTCGTATTGGCAGACTTGGTGCCTTTAGATTGTATACGAGGGATTATTAGTCAGCTGCCAGTCAGTATTGTGTTCACGTGCTACGTGACGACAAACAGGCTCATAAAGGGTGTTCCTACACTCGCCGCCATGGCTACTAGGGGCGCTGAATGACTCTCCCTCGTTAAAAAAATTGACATAGATACCAAATAAAGTGGCTGGGGGGATAGCTGTCGTAGTAGCTCAAGTAGTAGAGCATCGGACGCGTTATTCGAAGGTCGCAGGTTTGGATCCTGCCCACGGCAAGTTATCTTTTGACCCACTTTTCTTTCTTCTCATTTACATTCCGATTGGCCTAATCCCTTCCCTTATACCTTTCTCGGCAATATTGTCTGTTAGATCTCAACTATAATGTGTGAAAACACGAAAAACGAGCCTTTAATTATACACTTGTTTCCCTTATTCATTAACAAGGGTCTCGTACTGGCAGACTTGGTGCCTTTTGGTTGTATATCAGGGAGTATTAGTCAGCGGCCAGTTAGTAATAAGTTCACGTGCTACGTGACGCCAAACAGGCTCACAAAGAGTGTTCCTACACTCGCCGCCATGGCTACTAGTAGCGCTGAATGACACTGCCACATTAAAAAAAATTTGCATAGATACCAAATAAAGTGGCCTGGGGGATAGCTGTCGTGGTAGCTTGAGTGGTAGAGCATAGACCGCCATACTCGAAGGTCACAGGTTCGGATCTTGCCCACGACAAGTTATCTTTTCGCATACATTTATTTCTTCTCATTTACATTAAAATTGGCCTAATACCTTCCCCTATATCTTCCTTGGCTATATTGTCTGTTATATCTCATTATTATTGTGCAAAAGCAGGAAAAACGAGCCCTTAAGTATACACTTGTTCCCTTATTCATTAACGAGGGTCTCATACTGGCAGACTTGGTGCCTTTAGGTTGTATACGAGGGACTATTAGTCAGCTGCCAGTTAGTAATAAGTTCCCGTGCTACGCGACGTCAAACAAGCTCATAAAGAGTGTTCCTACACTCGTCGCCATGGCTACTAGTGGCGCTGAATGACACTCCCACGTTTAAAAAAATTTACATAGATACCAAATAATGTGGCTGGGGGATAGCTGTCGTGGTAGCTCAAGTGGTAGAGCATCGAACGCGTTATTCGAAGGTCGCAGGTTCGGATCCTGACCCCGGTAAGTAATCTTTTCACCCACTTTTCTTTCTTCTCATTAACATTACAATTGGCCTAATACCTTCTCCTATACCTTCCTTGGCATTATTGCCTGTTATATCTCATTAATATTGTGTGAAAACACGAAAAACGAGCCCTTAGGTATACACTTGTTTCTCTTATTTAATTACGAGGGTCTCGTACTGGCAGACTTGGTATCTTTAGATTGTATACGAGGAATTAATAGTCAGCTGCCAGTCAGTATTGTGTTCACGTGCTACGTGACGACAAACAGGCTCATAAAGGGTGTTCCTACACTCGCTGCCTTGGCTACTAGGGGCGCTGAATGACACTCCCTCGTTAAAAAAATTGACATAGATACCAAATAAAGTGGCTGGGGGGATAGCTGTCGTAGTAGCTCAAGTGGTAGAGCATCGAACGCGTTATTCGAAGGTCGCAGGTTTGGATCCTGCCCATGGAAAGTTATCTTTTCACCCACTTTTCTTTCTTCTCATTTGCATTGCAATTAGCTTATTCCCTTCCCTTATACCTACCTTGGCATTATTGTCTGTTAGATCTCAATATATTGTGTGAAAACACGAAAAACGTGCCCTTAAGTATACACTTGTTTCCGTTATCCATTAACGAAGGTCTCGTACTGGCAGACTTGTTGCCTTTGGAATGTATACGAGGGACTATTAGTCATCTGCCAGTTAGTATTAATTTCACGTGCTAAGTGACGACAAACAGGCTCATGAAGGGTGTTGCTACACTCGCCGCCATGGATTTTAGGGGCGCTGAATGACACACCCACGTTAAAAAAATTGACATAGATACCAAATAAAGTGGCTGGGGTCTTGCTGTCATGGTAGCTCAAGCGGTAGAGCATCGAACGCGTTATTCGAAGGTCGCAGGTTCGGATCCTGCCCCCGGTAAGTTATCTTTTCACCCACTTTTCTTTCTTCTCATTTAAATTACAATTGGCCTAATACCTTCCCCTATACCTTCCTTGGCATAATTGTCTGTTAGATCTCATTATTATTTTGTGAAAACACGAAAAATGAGCCCTTAGGTATACACTTGTTTCCCTTATCCATTAACGAGGGTCTCGTACTGGTAGACTTGGTGCCTTTAGATTGTATACGAGGGATTATTAGTCAGCTGCCAGTTAGTATTAAGTTTACGTACTAAGTGACGACAAATAGGCTCATGAAGGGTGTTCCTACACTCGTCGCCATGGCTACTAGGGGCGCTGAATGACACTCCCACGTTAAAAAAATTGACATAGATACCAAATAAAGTGGCTGGGGTCTAGCTGTCATGGTAGCTCAAGCGGTAGAGCATCGAACGCGTTATTCGAAGGTCGCAGGTTCGGATCCTGCCCCCGGTAAGTTATCTTTTCACCCACTTTTCTTTCTTCTCATTTACATTACAATTGGCCTAATACCTTCCCCTATACCTTCCTTGGCATAATTGTCTGTTAGATCTCATTATTATTGTGTGAAAACACGAAAAATGAGCCCTTAGGTATACACTTGTTTCCCTTATCCATTAACGAGGGTCTCGTACTGGCAGACTTGGTGCCTTTAGATTGTATACGAGGGATTATTAGTCAGCTGCCAGTTAGTATTAAGTTTACGTACTAAGTGACGACAAACAGGCTCATGAAGGGTGTTCCTACACTCGTCGCCATGGCTACTAGGGGCGCTGAATGACACTCCCACGTTAAAAAAGTTGACATAGATACCAAATAAAGTGGCTGGGGTCTAGCTGTCATGGTAGCTCAAGCGGTAGAGCATCGAACGCGTTATTCGAAGGTCGCAGGTTCGGATCCTGCCCCCGTTAAGTTATCTTTTCACCCACTTTTCTTTCTTCTCATTTAAATTACAATTGGCCTAATACCTTCCCCTATACCTTCCTTGGCATAATTGTCTGTTAGATCTCATTATTATTTTGTGAAAACACGAAAAATGAGTCCTTAGGTATACACTTGTTTCCCTTATTCATTAACGAGGGTCTCGTACTGGCAGACTTGGTGCCTTTAGATTGTATACGAGAGATTATTAGTCAGCTGCCAGTCAGTATTGTGTTCACGTGCTACGTGACGACAAACAGGCTCATAAAGAGTGTTCCTACACTCGTCGCCATGGCTACTAGGGGCGCTGAATGACACTCCCACGCTTAAAAAAAGTTTACATAGCTACCAAATAAAGTGTCTGGGGGGATAGCTGTCGTGGTAGCTCAGGTGGTAGACCATCGAACGCGTTATTCGAAGGTCGCAAGTTTGGATCCTGCCCACGGCAAGTTATCTTTTGACCCACTTTTCTTTCTTCTCATTTACATTCCAATTGGCCTAATCCCTTCCCTTATACCTTTCTCGGCAATATTGTCTGTTAGATCTCAACTATAATGTGTAAAAACACGAAAAACGAGCCTTTAATTATACACTTGTTTCCCTTATTCATTAACAAGGGTCTCGTACTGGCAGACTTGGTGCCTTTTGGTTGTATATCAGGGAGTATTAGTCAGCGGCCAGTTAGTAATAGGTTCACGTGCTACGTGACGCCAAACAGGCTCACAAAGAGTGTTCCTACACTCGCTTCCATGGCTACTAGTAGCGCTGAATGACACTGCCACATTAAAAAAAAATTGCATAGATACCAAATAAAGTGGCCTGGGGGATAGCTGTCGTGGTAGCCTGAGTGGTAGAGCATAGACCGCGTTACTCGAAGGTCACAGGTTCGGATCCTGACCCCGGTAAGTAATCTTTTCACCCACTTTTCTTTCTTCTCATTTGCATTGCAATTAGCTTATTCCCTTCCCTTATACCTACCTTGGCATTATTGTCTGTTAGATCTCAATATATTGTGTGAAAACACGAAAAACGAGCCCTTGAGTATACACTTGTTTCCGTTATCCATTAACGAAGGTCTCGTACTGGCAGACTTGTTGCCTTTAGAATGTATACGAGGGACTATTAGTCATCTGCCAGTTAGTATTAATTTCACGTGCTAAGTGACGACAAACAGGCTCATGAAGGGTGTTGCTACACTCGCCGCCATGGATTTTAGGGGCGCTGAATGACACACCCACGTTAAAAAAATTGACATAGATACCAAATAAAGTGGCTGGGGGATAGCTGTCGTGGTAGCTCAAGTGGTAGAGCATCGAACGCGTTATTAGAAGGTCGCAGGTTTGGATCCTGCCCATGGAAAGTTATCTTTTCACCCACTTTTCTTTCTTCTCATATGCATTGCAATTAGCTTATTCCCTTCCCTTATACCTACCTTGGCATTATTGTCTGTTAGATCTCATTATTATTGTGTGAAAACACGAAAAATGAGCCCTTAGGTATACACTTGTTTCCCTTATCCATTAACGAGGGTCTCGTACTGGTAGACTTGTTGCCTTTAGAATGTATACGAGGGACTATTAGTCATCTGCCAGTTAGTATTAATTTCACGTGCTAAGTGACGACAAACAGGCTCATGACGGGTGTTCCTACACTCGTCGCCATGGCTACTAGGGGCGCTGAATGACACTCCCACGTTAAAAAAATTGACATAGATACCAAATAAAGTGGCTGGGGTCTAGCTGTCATGGTAGCTCAAGCGGTAGAGCATCGAACGCGTTATTCGAAGGTCGCAGGTTCGGATCCTGCCCCCGGTAAGTTATCTTTTCACCCACTTTTCTTTCTTCTCATTTACATTACAATTGGCCTAATACCTTCCCCTATACCTTCCTTGGCATAATTGTCTGTTAGATCTCATTATTATTGTGTGAAAACACGAAAAATGAGCCCTTAGGTATACACTTGTTTCCCTTATCCATTAACGAGGGTCTCGTACTGGCAGACTTGGTGCCTTTAGATTGTATACGAGGGATTATTAGTCAGCTGCCAGTTAGTATTAAGTTTACGTACTAAGTGACGACAAACAGGCTCATGAAGGGTGTTCCTACACTCGTCACCATGGCTACTAGGGGCGCTGAATGACACTCCCACGTTAAAAAAATTGACATAGATACCAAATAAAGTGGCTGGGGTCTAGCTGTCATGGTAGCTCAAGCGGTAGAGCATCGAACGCGTTATTCGAAGGTCGCAGGTTCGGATCCTGCCCCCGGTAAGTTATCTTTTCACCCACTTTTCTTTCTTCTCATTTACATTACAATTGGCCTAATACCTTCCCCTATACCTTCCTTGGCATAATTGTCTGTTAGATCTCATTATTATTTTGTGAAAACACGAAAAATGAGCCCTTAGGTATACACTTGTTTCCCTTATTCATTAACGAGGGTCTCGTACTGGCAGACTTGGTGCCTTTAGATTGTATACGAGGGATTATTAGTCAGCTGCCAGTCAGTATTGTGTTCACGTGCTACGTGACGACAAACAGGCTCATAAAGAGTGTTCCTACACTCGTCGCCATGGCTACTAGGGGCGCTGAATGACACTCCCACGCTTAAAAAAAGTTTACATAGCTACCAAATAAAGTGTCTGGGGGGATAGCTGTCGTGGTAGCTCAGGTGGTAGAGCATCGAACGCGTTATTCGAAGGTCGCAGGTTCGGATCATGCCCAGGGTAAGTTATCTTTTCACCCACTTTTCTTTCTTCTCCTTTACATTACACTAGGCCTAATCCCTTCCCTTATACCTTCCTTGGCATTATTGTCTGTAAGATGTCAATAATATTGTGTAAAAACACGAAAAACGAGCCCTTAAGTATACACATGTTTCCCTTATTCATTAACGAGGGTCTCGTACTGGCAGACTTGGTGCCTTTAGAATGTATACGAGGGACTATTAGTCATCTGCCAGTTAGTATTAATTTCACGTGCTAAGTGACGACAAACAGGCTCATGAAGGGTGTTGCTACACTCGCCGCCATGGCTTTTAGGGGCGCTGAATGACACACCCACGTTAAAAAAATTGACATAGATACCAAATAAAGTGGCTGGGGGATAGCTGTCGTGGTAGCTCAAGTGGTAGAGCATCGAACGCGTTATTAGAAGGTCGCAGGTTTGGATCCTGCCCATGGAAAGTTATCTTTTCACCCACTTTTCTTTCTTCTCATATGCATTGCAATTAGCTTATTCCCTTCCCTTATACCTACCTTGGCATTATTGTCTGTTAGATCTCATTATTATTGTGTGAAAACATGAAAAATGAGCCCTTAGGTATACACTTGTTTCCCTTATCCATTAACGAGGGTCTCGTACTGGCAGACTTGGTGCCTTTAGATTGTATACGAGGGATTATTAGTCAGCTGCCAGTTAGTATTAAGTTTACGTACTAAGTGACGACAAACAGGCTCATGAAGGGTGTTCCTACACTCGTCGCCATGGCTACTAGGGGCGCTGAATGACACTCCCACGTTAAAAAAATTGACATAGATACCAAATAAAGTGGCTGGGGTCTAGCTGTCATGGTAGCTCAAGCGGTAGAGCATCGAACGCGTTATTCGAAGGTCGCAGGTTCGGATCCTGCCCCCGGTAAGTTATCTTTTCACCCACTTTTCTTTCTTCTCATTTACATTACAATTGGCCTAATACCTTCCCCTATACCTTCCTTGGCATAATTGTCTGTTAGATCTCATTATTATTTTGTGAAAACACGAAAAATGAGCCCTTAGGTATACACTTGTTTCCCTTATTCATTAACGAGGGTCTCGTACTGGCAGACTTGGTGCCTTTAGATTGTATACGAGGGATTATTAGTCAGCTGCCAGTCAGTATTGTGTTCAGGTGCTACGTGACGACAAACAGGCTCATAAAGAGTGTTCCTACACTCGTCGCCATGGCTACTAGGGGCGCTGAATGACACTCCCACGCTTAAAAAAAGTTTACATAGCTACCAAATAAAGTGTCTGGGGGGATAGCTGTCGTGGTAGCTCAGGTGGTAGAGCATCGAACGCGTTATTCGAAGGTCGCAGGTTCGGATCATGCCCAGGGTAAGTTATCTTTTCACCCACTTTTCTTTCTTCTCCTTTACATTACAATAGGCCTAATCCCTTCCCTTATACCTTCCTTGGCATTATTGTCTGTGAGATCTCAATATTATTGTGTAAAAACACGAAAAACGAGCCCTTAAGTATACCCTTGTTTCCCTTATTCATTAACGAGGGTCTCGTACTGGCAGACTTGGTGCCTTTAGGTTGTATACGAGGGACTATTAGTCAGCTGCCAGTTAGTAATCAGTTCACGTGCTACGTGACGCCAAACAGGCTCATAAAGAGTGTTCCTACACTCGCCGCCATGGCTACTAGTAGCGCTGAATGACACTGCCACGTTTAAAAAAATTTGCATAGATACCAAATAAAGTGGCCTGGGGGATAGCTGTCGTGATAGCTGGAGTGGTAGAGCATAGACCGCGTTACTCGAAGGTCACAGGTTCGGATCTTGCCCACGACAAGTTATCTTTTCACATACATTTATTTCTTCTCATTTACATTAAAATTGGCCTAATACCTTCCCCTATACCTCCCTTGGCAATATTGTCTGTTATATCTCATTATTATTGTGGAAAACCAAGAAAAACGAGCTCTTAAGTATACACTTGTTCCCCTTATTCATTAACGAGGGTCTCATACTGGCAGACTTGGTGCCTTTAGGTTGTATACGAGGGACTATTAGTCAGCTGCCAGTTAGTAATAAGTTCCCGTGCTACGCGACGTCAAACAAGCTCATAAAGAGTGTTCCTACACTCATCGCCATGGCTACTTGTGGCGCTGAATGACACTCCCACGTTTAAAAAAATTTACATAGATACCAAAAAATGTGGCTGGGGGATAGCTGTCGTGGTAGCTCAAGTGGTAGATTATCGAACGCGTTATTCGAAGGTCGCAGATTCGGATCCTGACCCCGGTAAGTTATCTTTTCACCCACATTTCTTTCTTCTCATTTACATTACAATTGGCCTAATACCTTCCCTTATACCTTTCTTGGCATTATTGCCTGTTAGATCTCATTATTATTGTGTGAAAACACGAAAAACGAGCCCTTAAGTATACACTTGTTTCCGTTATTCATTAACGAAGGTCTCGTACTGGCAGACTTGTTGCCTTTAGGATGTATACGAGGGACTATTAGTCAGCTGCCAGTTAGTATTAATTTCACGTGCTAAGTGACGACAAACAGGCTCATGAAGGGTGTTCCTACACTCGCCGCCATGGCTACTAGGGGCGCTGAATGACTCTCCTTCGTTAACAAAATTGACATAGATACCAAATAAAGTGGCTGGGGGGATAGCTGTCGTAGTAGCTCAAGTGGTAGAGCATTGAACGCGTTATTCGAAGGTCGCAGGTTCGGATCCTGCCCACGGCAAGTTATCTTTTCACCTAGTTTTCTTTCTTCTCATTTACATTACAATTGGCTGAATCCTTTTCCTTATACCTTCCTTGGCATTATTGCCTGTTAGATCTCATTAATATTGTGTAAAAACATGAAAAACGAGCCCTTAAGTATACACTTGTTTCCGTTATTCAATAACGAAGGTCTCGTACTGGCAGACTTGTTGCCTTTAGGATGTATACGAGGGACTATTAGTCAGCTGCCAGTTAGTATTAATTTTACGTGCTAAGTGACGACAAACAGGCTCATGAAGGGTGTTCCTACACTCGCCGCCATGGCTACTAGGGGCACTGAATGACTCTCCCTCGTTAACAAAATTGACATAGATACCAAATAACGTGGCTGGAGATATAGCTGTCGTGGTAGCTCAAAAGTATAGCATCGAACGGGTTATTCGAAGTTCGCAGGTTCGGATCCTGCCCACGGCAAGTCATCTTTTCACCCACTTTTTTTTCTTCTCATTTACATTACAATAGGCCTAATCCCTTCCCTTATACCTTCCTTGGCATTATTGTCTGTAAGATCTCAATAATATTGTGTAAAAACACGAAAAACGAGCCCTTTAGTATACACTTGTTTCCCTTATTCATTAACGAGGGTCTCGTACTGGCAGAATTGGTGCCTTTAGGTTGTATACAAGGAACTTTAAGTCAGCTGCCAGTTAGTAATAAGTTCACGTGCTACGTGACGACAAACAGGTTCATAAAGAGTTTTCCTACCCTCGTCGCCATGGCTACTAGTGACGTTGAATGACACAACCACGTTAACAAAATTGACATAGATACCAAATAATGTGGCTGGGGGGATAGCTGTCGTGGTAGCTCAAGTGGTAGAGCATCGACTGCGTTATTCGAAGGTCGCAGGCTCGGATCCTGCCCATGGCAAATTATCTTTTCACCCACATTTATTTCTTCTCATTTACCTTAAAATTGGCCTAATACCTTCCCCTATACCTTCCTTGGCATTATTGTCTGTTATATCTCATTATTATTGTGCAAAAGCAGGAAAAACGAACCCTTAAGTATACACTTGTTCCCAATATTCATTAACGATGGTCTCATACTGGCAGACTTGGTGCATTTAGGTTGTATACAAGGGATTATTAGTCAGCTGCCACTCATTATTGTGTTCACGTGCTACGTGACGACAAACAGGCTCATAAAGGGTGTTCCTACACTCGCCCCCATGGCTACTAGGGGCGCTCAATGACACTCCCTCGTTAAAAAAATTGACATAGATACCAAATAAAGTGGCTGGGGGATAGCTGTTGTGGTAGCTCAAGTGGTAGAGCATCGAACGCGTTATTCGAAGGTCGCAGGTTCGGATCCTGCCCCCGGTAATTTATCTTTTCAACCACTTTTCTTTCTTCTCATTTACATTACAATTGGCTTTATCCTTTCCCTTATACCTTCCTTGGCATTATTGTCTGTTAGATCTCAATAATATTGTGCAAAAACACGAAACACAAGCCCTTAAGTATACACTTGTTTCCCTTATTCATTAACGAAGGTCTCGTACTGGCAGACTTGTTGCCTTTAGGATGTATACGAGGGACTATTAGTCAGCTGCCAGTTAGTATTAAGTTCACGTGCTAAGCGACGACAAACAGGCTCATGAAGGGTGTTCTCACACTCGCCGCCATGGCAACTAGGGGCGCTGAATGACACACCTACGTTAAAAAAAAGTTTACATAGCTACCAAATAAAGTGTCTGGGGGGATAGCTGTCGTGGTAGCTCAGGTGGTAGAGCATCGAACGCGTTATTCGAAGGTCGCAGGTTCGGATCATGCCCAGGGTAAGTTATCTTTTCACCCACTTTTCTTTCTTCTCCTTTACATTACAATAGGCCTAATCCCTTCCCTTATACCTTCCTTGGCATTATTGTCTGTAAGATCTCAATAATTTTGTGTAAAAACACGAAAAACGAGCCCTTAAGTATACACTTGTTTCCCTTATTCATTAACGAGGGTCTCGTACTGGCAGAATTGGTGCCTTTAGGTTGTATACGAGGAACTCTAAGTCAACTGCCAGTTAGTAATAAGTTCACGTGCTACGTGACGACAAACAGGCTCATAAAAAGTGTTCCTACACTCGTCGCCATGGCTACTAGGGGCGCTGAATGACACTCCCACGTTAAAAAAATTGACATAGATACCAAAAGAAGTGGCTGGGGTCTAGCTGTCGTGGTAGCTCAAGTGGTAGAGCATCGAACGCGTTAATCGAAGGTTGCAGGTTCGGATCCTGGCAATGGCAAGTTATCTTTTCACCTACTTTTCTTTTTTCTCATTTACTATACAATTGGCCTAATCCCTTCCCTTATAACTTCCTTGGCATTATTGTCAGTTAGATCTCAAAAATATTGTGTAAAAGCACGAAAAACGAGCCCTTAAGTATACACTTGTTTCCCTTATTCATTAACGAAGGTCTCGTACTGGCAGACTTCTTGCCTTTAGGATGTATACGAGGGACTATTATTCAGCTGCCAGTTAGTATTAGGTACACGTGCTAAGTGACGACAAACAGGCTCATGAAGGGTGTTCCTGCATTCGCCGCCATGGCAACTAGGGGCGCTGAATGACACACCTACGTTAAAAAAACTTGACATAGATACCAAATAAAGTGGCTGGGGACATAGCTGTCATGGTAGCTCAAAAGTATAGCATCGAACGCGTTATTCGAAGGTCGCTGGTTTGGATCCTGCCCACGGCAAGTTAACTTTTCACCCTCATTTTTTTTCTTCTCATTTACATTACAATTGGCCTAATCCCTTCTCTTATACCTTCCTTGGCATTATTGTCTGTTAGATCTCAATATTATTGTGTACAAACACGAAAAACAAGCCCTTAAGTATACACTTGTTTTCCTTATTCATTAACGAGGGTCTCGTACTGTCAGAATTGGTGCCTTTAGGATGTATACGAGGAACTATTAGTCAGCTGCCAGTTAGTAATAAGTTCACGTGCTACGTGACGACAAACAGGCTCACAAAGAGTGTTCCTACCCTCGTCGCCATGGCTACTAGTGACGCTGAATGACACACCCACGTTCAAAAAAATTGACATAGATACCAAATAAAGTGGCTGGGGGGATAGCTGTCGTGGTAGCTCAAGTGGTAGAGCATAGACCGCGTTACTCGAAGGTCGCAGGTTCGGATCCTGCCCATGGCAAATTATCTTTTCACCCACATTTATTTCTTCTCATCTACACTTCAATTGGCCTAATCCCTTCCCTTATACCTTCCTTGGCAATATTGTCTGTTAGATCTCAATATTAATGTGTAAAAACACGAAAAACGAGCCTTTAATTATACACTTGTTTCCCTTATTCATTAACGAGGGTCTCGTACTGGCAGACTTGGTGCCTTTAGGTTGTATACGAGGGACTATTAGTCAGCTGCCAGTTAGTAATCAGTTCACGTGCTACGTGACGCCAAACAGGCTCATAAAGAGTGTTTCTACACTCGCCGCCATGGCTACTAGTAGCGCTGAATGACACTGCCACGTTTAAAAAAAATTTGCATAGATACCAAATAAAGTGGCTGGGGGGATAGATGTCGTAGTAGCTCAAGTAGTAGAGCATCGAACGCGTTATTCGAAGGTCGCAGGTTTGGATCCTGCCCACGGCAAGTTATCTTTTGACCCACTTTTCTTTCTTCTCATTTACATTCCAATTGGCCTAATCCCTTCCCTTATACCTTTCTTGGCAATATTGTCTGTTAGATCTCAACTATAATGTGTAAAAACACGAAAAACGAGCCTTTAATTATACACTTGTTTCCCTTATTCATTAACAAGGGTCTCGTACTGGCAGACTTGGTGCCTTTTGGTTGTATATCAGAGAGTATTAGTCAGCGGCCAGTTAGTAATAAGTTCACGTGCTACGTGACGCCAAACAGGCTCACAAAGAGTGTTCCTACACTCGCCGCCATGGCTACTAGTAGCGCTGAATGACACTGCCACGTTTAAAAAATTTGCATAGATACCAAATAAAGTGGCCTGGGGGATAGCTGTCGTGGTAGCTTGAGTGGTAGAGCATAGACCGCGTTACTCGAAGGTCACAGGTTCGGATCTTGCCCACGACAAGTTATCTTTTCGCATACATTTATTTCTTCTCATTTACATTAAAATTGGCCTAATACCTTCCCCTATATCTTCCTTGGCTATATTGTCTGTTATATCTCATTATTATTGTGCAAAAGCAGGAAAAACGAGCCCTTAAGTATACACTTGTTCCCTTATTCATTACCGAGGGTCTCATACTGGCAGACTTGGTGCCTTTAGGTTGTATACGAGGGACTATTAGTCAGCTGCCAGTTAGTAATAAGTTTCCGTGCTACGCGACGTCAAACAAGCTCATAAAGAGTGTTCCTACACTCGTCGCCATGGCTACTAGTGGCGCTGAATGACACTCCCACGTTTAAAAAAATTTACATAGATACCAAATAATGTGGCTGGGGGATAGCTGTCGTGGTAGCTCAAGTGGTAGAGCATCGAACGCGTTATTCGAAGGTCCCAGGTTCGGATCCTGACTCGGTAAGTAATCTTTTCACCCACTTTTCTTTCTTCTCATTAACATTACAATTGGCCTAATACCTTCTCCTATACCTTCCTTGGCATTATTGCCTGTTATATCTCATTAATATTGTGTGAAAACACGAAAAACGAGCCCTTAGGTATACACTTGTTTCCCTTATTTAATAACGAGGGTCTCGTACTGGCAGACTTGGTGCCTTTAGATTGTATACGAGGAATTATTAGTCAGCTGCCAGTCAGTATTGTGTTCACGTGCTACGTGACGACAAACAGGCTCATAAAGGGTGTTCCTACACTCGCCGCCTTGGCTACTAGGGGCTCTGAATGACACTCCCTCGTTAAAAAAATTGACATAGATACAAAATAAAGTGGCTGGGGGGATAGCTCTTGTAGTAGCTCAAGTGGTAGAGCATCGAACGCGTTATTCGAAGGTCGCAGGTTTGGATCCTGCCCATGGAAAGTTATCTTTTCACTCACTTTTCTTTCTTCTCATTTGCATTGCAATTAGCTTATTCCCTTCCCTTATACCTACCTTGGCATTATTGTCTGTTAGATCTCATTATTATTGTGTGAAAACACGAAAAATGAGCCCTTAGGTATACACTTGTTTCCCTTATCCATTAACGAGGGTCTCGTACTGGCAGACTTGGTGCCTTTAGATTGTATACGAGGGATTATTAGTCAGCTGCCAGTTAGTATTAAGTTTACGTACTAAGTGACGACAAACAGGCTCATGAAGGGTGTTCCTACACTCGTCGCCATGGCTACTAGGGGCGCTGAATGACACTCCCACGTTAAAAAAATTGACATAGATACCAAATAAAGTGGCTGGGGTCTAGCTGTCGTGGTAGCTCAGGTGGTAGAGCATCGAACGCGTTATTCGAAGGTCGCAGGTTCAGATCATGCCCAGGGTAAGTTATCTTTTCACCCAATTTTCTTTCTTCTCCTTTACATTACAATAGGCCTAATCCCTTCCCTTATACCTTCCTTGGCATTATTGTCTGTAAGATCTCAAAATTATTGTGTAAAAACACGAAAAACAAGCCCCTAAGTATACACTTGTTTCCCTTATTCATTAACGAGGGTCTCGTACTGGCAGACTTGGTGCCTTTAGGTTGTATACGAGGGACCATTAGTCAGCTGCCAGCTAGTAATCAGTTCACGTGCTACGTGACGCCAAACAGGCTCATAAAGAGTGTTCCTACACTCGCCGCCATGGCTACTAGTAGCGCTGAATGACACTGCCACGTTTAAAAAAATTTGCATAGATACCAAATAAAGTGGCCTGGGGGATAGCTGTCGTGATAGCTAGAGTGGTAGAGCATAGACCGCATTATCGAAGGTCACAGGTTCGGATCTTTCCCACGACAAGTTATCTTTTCACATACATTTATTTCTTCTCATTTACATTAAAATTGGCCTAATACCTTCCCCTATACCTCCCTTGGCATTATTGTCTGTTATATCTCATTATTATTGTGGAAAAGCAAGAAAAACGAGCTCTTAAGTATACACTTGTTCCCCTTATTCATTAACGAGGGTCTTATACTGGCAGACTTGGTGCCTTTAGGTTGTATACGAGGGACTATTAGTCAGCTGCCAGTTAGTAATAAGTTCCCGTGCTACGCGACGTCAAACAAGCTCATAAAGAGTGTTCCTACACTCATCGCCATGGCTACTTGTGGCGCTGAATGACACTCCCACGTTTAAAAAAATTTACATAGATACCAAAAAATGTGGCTTGGGGATAGCTGTCGTGGTAGCTCAAGTGGTAGATTATCGAACGCGTTATTCGAAGGTCGCAGGTTCGGATCCTGACCCCGGTAAGTTATCTTTTCACCCACATTTCTTTCTTCTCATTTACATTACAATTGGCCTAATACCTTCCCTTATACCTTTCTTGGCATTATTGCCTGTTAGATCTCATTATTATTGTGTGAAAACACGAAAAACGAGCCCTTAAGTATACACTTGTTTCCGTTAATCATTAACGAAGGTCTCTTACTGGCAGACTTGTTGCCTTTAGGATGTATACGAGGGACTATTAGTCAGCTGCCAGTTAGTATTAATTTCACGTGCTAAGTGACGACAAACAGGCTCATGAAGGGTGTTCCTACACTCGCCGCCATGGCTACTAGGGGCGCTGAATGACTCTCCTTCGTTAACAAAATTGACATAGATACCAAATAAAGTGGCTGGGGGGATAGCTGTCGTAGTAGCTCAAGTGGTAGAGCATTGAACGCGTTATTCGAAGGTCGCAGGTTCGGATCCTGCCCACGGCAAGTTATCTTTTCACCTAGTTTTCTTTCTTCTCATTTACATTACAATTGGCTGAATCCTTTTCCTTATACCTTCCTTGGCATTATTGCCTGTTAGATCTCATTAATATTGTGTAAAAACATGAAAAACGAGCCCTTAAGTATACACTTGTTTCCGTTATTCAATAACGAAGGTCTCGTACTGGCAGACTTGTTGCCTTTAGGATGTATACGAGGGACTATTAGTCAGCTGCCAGTTAGTAATCAGTTCACGTGCTACGTGACGCCAAACAGGCTCATAAAGAGTGTTCCTACACTCGCCGCCATGGCTACTAGTAGCGCTAAATGACACTGCCACGTTTAAAAAAAATTTGCATAGATACCAAATAAAGTGGCTGGGGGGATAGCTGTCGTAGTAGCTCAAGTAGTAGAGCATCGAACGCGTTATTCGAAGGTCGCAGGTTTGGATCCTGCCCACGGCAAGTTATCTTTTGACCCACTTTTCTTTCTTCTCATTAACATTACAATTGGCCTAATACCTTCTCCTATACCTTCCTTGGCATTATTGCCTGTTATATCTCATTAATATTGTGTGAAAACACGAAAAACGAGCCCTTAGGTATACACTTGTTTCCCTTATTTAATAACGAGGGTCTCGTACTGGCAGACTTGGTGCCTTTAGATTGTATACGAGGAATTATTAGTCAGCTGCCAGTCAGTATTGTGTTCACGTGCTACGTGACGACAAACAGGCTCATAAAGGGTGTTCCTACACTCGCCGCCTTGGCTACTAGGGGCTCTGAATGACACTCCCTCGTTAAAAAAATTGACATAGATACAAAATAAAGTGGCTGGGGGGATAGCTCTTGTAGTAGCTCAAGTGGTAGAGCATCGAACGCGTTATTCGAAGGTCGCAGGTTTGGATCCTGCCCATGGAAAGTTATCTTTTCACCCACATTTCTTTCTTCTCATTTACATTACAATTGGCCTAATACCTTCCCTTATACCTTTCTTGGCATTATTGCCTGTTAGATCTCATTATTATTGTGTGAAAACACGAAAAACGAGCCCTTAAGTATACACTTGTTTCCGTTAATCATTAACGAAGGTCTCTTACTGGCAGACTTGTTGCCTTTAGGATGTATACGAGGGACTATTAGTCAGCTGCCAGTTAGTATTAATTTCACGTGCTAAGTGACGACAAACAGGCTCATGAAGGGTGTTCCTACACTCGCCGCCATGGCTACTAGGGGCGCTGAATGACTCTCCTTCGTTAACAAAATTGACATAGATACCAAATAAAGTGGCTGGGGGGATAGCTGTCGTAGTAGCTCAAGTGGTAGAGCATTGAACGCGTTATTCGAAGGTCGCAGGTTCGGATCCTGCCCACGGCAAGTTATCTTTTCACCTAGTTTTCTTTCTTCTCATTTACATTACAATTGGCTGAATCCTTTTCCTTATACCTTCCTTGGCATTATTGCCTGTTAGATCTCATTAATATTGTGTAAAAACATGAAAAACGAGCCCTTAAGTATACACTTGTTTCCGTTATTCAATAACGAAGGTCTCGTACTGGCAGACTTGTTGCCTTTAGGATGTATACGAGGGACTATTAGTCAGCGGCCAGTTAGTAATAAGTTCACGTGCTACGTGACGCCAAACAGGCTCACAAAGAGTGTTCCTACACTCGCCGCCATGGCTACTAGTAGCGCTGAATGACACTGCCACGTTTAAAAAATTTGCATAGATACCAAATAAAGTGGCCTGGGGGATAGCTGTCGTGGTAGCTTGAGTGGTAGAGCATAGACCGCGTTACTCGAAGGTCACAGGTTCGGATCTTGCCCACGACAAGTTATCTTTTCGCATACATTTATTTCTTCTCATTTACATTAAAATTGGCCTAATACCTTCCCCTATATCTTCCTTGGCTATATTGTCTGTTATATCTCAATATTATTGTGCAAAAGCAGGAAAAACGAGCCCTTAAGTATACACTTGTTCCCTTATTCATTACCGAGGGTCTCATACTGGCAGACTTGGTGCCTTTAGGTTGTATACGAGGGACTATTAGTCAGCTGCCAGTTAGTAATAAGTTTCCGTGCTACGCGACGTCAAACAAGCTCATAAAGAGTGTTCCTACACTCGTCGCCATGGCTACTAGTGGCGCTGAATGACACTCCCACGTTTAAAAAAATTTACATAGATACCAAATAATGTGGCTGGGGGATAGCTGTCGTGGTAGCTCAAGTGGTAGAGCATCGAACGCGTTATTCGAAGGTCCCAGGTTCGGATCCTGACTCGGTAAGTAATCTTTTCACCCACTTTTCTTTCTTCTCATTAACATTACAATTGGCCTAATACCTTCTCCTATACCTTCCTTGGCATTATTGCCTGTTATATCTCATTAATATTGTGTGAAAACACGAAAAACGAGCCCTTAGGTATACACTTGTTTCCCTTATTTAATAACGAGGGTCTCGTACTGGCAGACTTGGTGCCTTTAGATTGTATACGAGGAATTATTAGTCAGCTGCCAGTCAGTATTGTGTTCACGTGCTACGTGACGACAAACAGGCTCATAAAGGGTGTTCCTACACTCGCCGCCTTGGCTACTAGGGGCTCTGAATGACACTCCCTCGTTAAAAAAATTGACATAGATACAAAATAAAGTGGCTGGGGGGATAGCTCTTGTAGTAGCTCAAGTGGTAGAGCATCGAACGCGTTATTCGAAGGTCGCAGGTTTGGATCCTGCCCATGGAAAGTTATCTTTTCACTCACTTTTCTTTCTTCTCATTTGCATTGCAATTAGCTTATTCCCTTCCCTTATACCTACCTTGGCATTATTGTCTGTTAGATCTCATTATTATTGTGTGAAAACACGAAAAATGAGCCCTTAGGTATACACTTGTTTCCCTTATCCATTAACGAGGGTCTCGTACTGGCAGACTTGGTGCCTTTAGATTGTATACGAGGGATTATTAGTCAGCTGCCAGTTAGTATTAAGTTTACGTACTAAGTGACGACAAACAGGCTCATGAAGGGTGTTCCTACACTCGTCGCCATGGCTACTAGGGGCGCTGAATGACACTCCCACGTTAAAAAAATTGACATAGATACCAAATAAAGTGGCTGGGGTCTAGCTGTCGTGGTAGCTCAGGTGGTAGAGCATCGAACGCGTTATTCGAAGGTCGCAGGTTCAGATCATGCCCAGGGTAAGTTATCTTTTCACCCAATTTTCTTTCTTCTCCTTTACATTACAATAGGCCTAATCCCTTCCCTTATACCTTCCTTGGCATTATTGTCTGTAAGATCTCAAAATTATTGTGTAAAAACACGAAAAACAAGCCCCTAAGTATACACTTGTTTCCCTTATTCATTAACGAGGGTCTCGTACTGGCAGACTTGGTGCCTTTAGGTTGTATACGAGGGACCATTAGTCAGCTGCCAGCTAGTAATCAGTTCACGTGCTACGTGACGCCAAACAGGCTCATAAAGAGTGTTCCTACACTCGCCGCCATGGCTACTAGTAGCGCTGAATGACACTGCCACGTTTAAAAAAATTTGCATAGATACCAAATAAAGTGGCCTGGGGGATAGCTGTCGTGATAGCTAGAGTGGTAGAGCATAGACCGCATTACTCGAAGGTCACAGGTTCGGATCTTTCCCACGACAAGTTATCTTTTCACATACATTTATTTCTTCTCATTTACATTAAAATTGGCCTAATACCTTCCCCTATACCTCCCTTGGCATTATTGTCTGTTATATCTCATTATTATTGTGGAAAAGCAAGAAAAACGAGCTCTTAAGTATACACTTGTTCCCCTTATTCATTAACGAGGGTCTTATACTGGCAGACTTGGTGCCTTTAGGTTGTATACGAGGGACTATTAGTCAGCTGCCAGTTAGTAATAAGTTCCCGTGCTACGCGACGTCAAACAAGCTCATAAAGAGTGTTCCTACACTCATCGCCATGGCTACTTGTGGCGCTGAATGACACTCCCACGTTTAAAAAAATTTACATAGATACCAAAAAATGTGGCTTGGGGATAGCTGTCGTGGTAGCTCAAGTGGTAGATTATCGAACGCGTTATTCGAAGGTCGCAGGTTCGGATCCTGACCCCGGTAAGTTATCTTTTCACCCACATTTCTTTCTTCTCATTTACATTACAATTGGCCTAATACCTTCCCTTATACCTTTCTTGGCATTATTGCCTGTTAGATCTCATTATTATTGTGTGAAAACACGAAAAACGAGCCCTTAAGTATACACTTGTTTCCGTTAATCATTAACGAAGGTCTCTTACTGGCAGACTTGTTGCCTTTAGGATGTATACGAGGGACTATTAGTCAGCTGCCAGTTAGTATTAATTTCACGTGCTAAGTGACGACAAACAGGCTCATGAAGGGTGTTCCTACACTCGCCGCCATGGCTACTAGGGGCGCTGAATGACTCTCCTTCGTTAACAAAATTGACATAGATACCAAATAAAGTGGCTGGGGGGATAGCTGTCGTAGTAGCTCAAGTGGTAGAGCATTGAACGCGTTATTCGAAGGTCGCAGGTTCGGATCCTGCCCACGGCAAGTTATCTTTTCACCTAGTTTTCTTTCTTCTCATTTACATTACAATTGGCTGAATCCTTTTCCTTATACCTTCCTTGGCATTATTGCCTGTTAGATCTCATTAATATTGTGTAAAAACATGAAAAACGAGCCCTTAAGTATACACTTGTTTCCGTTATTCAATAACGAAGGTCTCGTACTGGCAGACTTGTTGCCTTTAGGATGTATACGAGGGACTATTAGTCAGCTGCCAGTTAGTAATCAGTTCACGTGCTACGTGACGCCAAACAGGCTCATAAAGAGTGTTCCTACACTCGCCGCCATGGCTACTAGTAGCGCTAAATGACACTGCCACGTTTAAAAAAAATTTGCATAGATACCAAATAAAGTGGCTGGGGGGATAGCTGTCGTAGTAGCTCAAGTAGTAGAGCATCGAACGCGTTATTCGAAGGTCGCAGGTTTGGATCCTGCCCACGGCAAGTTATCTTTTGACCCACTTTTCTTTCTTCTCATTTACATTCCATTTGGCCTAATCCCTTCCCTTATACCTTTCTTGGCAATATTGTCTGTTAGATCTCAACTATAATGTGTAAAAACACGAAAAACGAGCCTTTAATTATACACTTGTTTCCCTTATTCATTAACAAGGGTCTCGTACTGGCAGACTTGGTGCCTTTTGGTTGTATATCAGATAGTATTAGTCAGCGGCCAGTTAGTAATAGGTTCACGTGCTACGTGACGCCAAACAGGCTCACAAAGAGTGTTCATACACTCGCCGCCATGGCTACTAGTAGCGCTGAATGACACTGCCACGTTTAAAAAAATTTGCATAGATACCAAATAAAGTGGCCTGGGGGATAGCTGTCGTGGTAGCTTGAGTGGTAGAGCATAGACCGCGTTACTCGAAGGTCACAGGTTCGGATCTTGCCCACGACAAGTTATCTTTTCGCATACATTTATTTCTTCTTATTTACATTAAAATTGGCCTAATACCTTCCCCTATATCTTCCTTGGCTATATTGTCTGTTATATCTCATTATTATTGTGCAAAAGCAGGAAAAACGAGCCCTTAAGTATACACTTGTTCCCTTATTCATTACCGAGGGTCTCATACTGGCAGACTTGGTGCCTTTAGGTTGTATACGAGGGACTATTAGTCAGCTGCCAGTTAGTAATAAGTTCCCGTGCTACGCGACGTCAAACAAGCTCATAAAGAGTGTTCCTACACTCGTCGCCATGGCTACTAGTGGCGCTGAATGACACTCCCACGTTTAAAAAATTTACATAGATACCAAATAATGTGGCTGGGGGATAGCTGTCGTGGTAGCTCAAGTGGTAGAGCATCGAACGCGTTATTCGTAGGTCCCAGGTTCGGATCCTGACTCGGTAAGTAATCTTTTCACCTACTTTTCTTTCTTCTCATTAACATTACAATTGGCCTAATACCTTCTCCTATACCTTCCTTGGCATTATTGCCTGTTATATCTCATTAATATTGTGTGAAAACACGAAAAACGAGCCCTTAGGTATACACTTGTTTCCCTTATTTAATAACGAGGGTCTCGTACTGGCAGACTTGGTGCCTTTAGATTGTATACGAGGAATTATTAGTCAGCTGCCAGTCAGTATTGTGTTCACGTGCTACGTGACGACAAACAGGCTCATAAAGGGTGTTCCTACACTCGCCGCCTTGGCTACTAGGGGCGCTCAATGACACTCCCTCGTTAAAAAAATTGACATAGATACCAAATAAAGTGGCTGGGGGATAGCTGTCGTGGTAGCTCAAGCGGTAGAGCATCGAACGCGTTATTCGAAGGTCGCAGGTTCGGATCCTGCCCCCGGTAATTTATCTTTTCACCCACTTTTCTTTCTTCTCATTTACATTACAATTGGCTTTATCCTTTCCCTTATACCTTCCTTGGCATTATTGTCTGTTAGATCTCAATAATATTGTGCAAAAACACGAAACACAAGCCCTTAAGTATACACTTGTTTCCCTTATTCATTAACGAAGGTCTCGTACTGGCAGACTTGTTGCCTTTAGGATGTATACGAGGGACTATTAGTCAGCTGCCAGTTAGTATTAAGTTCACGTGCTAAGCGACGACAAACAGGCTCATGAAGGGTATTCTTACACTCGCCGCCATGGCAACTAGGGGCGCTGAATGACACACCTACGTTAAAAAAAAGTTTACATAGCTACCAAATAAAGTGTCTGGGGGGATAGCTGTCGTGGTAGCTCAGGTGGTAGAGCATCGAACGCGTTATTCGAAGGTCGCAGGTTCGGATCATGCCCAGGGTAAGTTATCTTTTCACCCACTTTTCTTTCTTCTCCTTTACGTTACAATAGGCCTAATCCCTTCCCTTATACCTTCCTTGGCATTATTGTCTGTAAGATCTCAATAATTTTGTGTAAAAACACGAAAAGCGAGCCCTTAAGTATACACTTGTTTCCCTTATTCATTAACGAGGGTCTCGTACTGGCAGATTTGGTGCCTTTAGGTTGTATACGAGGAACTCTAAGTCAACTGCCAGTTAGTAATAAGTTCACGTGCTACGTGACGACAAACAGGCTCATAAAAAGTGTTCCTACACTCGTCGCCATGGCTACTAGGGGCGCTGAATGACACTCCCACGTTAAAAAAATTGACATAGATACCAAAAGAAGTGGCTGGGGTCTAGCTGTCGTGGTAGCTCAAGTGGTAGAGCATCGAACGCGTTATTCGAAGGTTGCAGGTTCGGATCCTGGCAATGGCAAGTTATCTTTTCAAAGTACTTTTCTTTTTTCTCATTTACTATACAATTGGCCTAATTCCTTCCCTTATAACTTCCTTGGCATTATTGTCAGTTAGATCTCAAAAATATTGTGTAAAAGCACGAAAAACGAGCCCTTAAGTATACACTTGTTTCCCTTATTCATTAACGAAGGTCTCGTACTGGCAGACTTCTTGCCTTTAGGATGTATACGAGGGACTATTATTCAGCTGCCAGTTAGTATTAGGTACACGTGCTAAGTGACGACAAACAGGCTCATGAAGGGTGTTCCTGCATTCGCCGCCATGGCAACTAGGGGCGCTGAATGACACACCTACGTTAAAACAACTTGACATAGATACCAAATAAAGTGGCTGGGGACATAGCTGTCATGGTAGCTCAAAAGTATAGCATCGAACGCGTTATTCGAAGGTCGCTGGTTTGGATCCTGCCCACGGCAAGTTAACTTTTCACCCTCATTTTTTTTCTTCTCATTTACATTACAATTGGCCTAATCCCTTCTCTTATACCTTCCTTGGCATTATTGTCTGTTAGATCTCAATATTATTGTGTACAAACACAAAAAACAAGCCCTTAAGTATACACTTGTTTTCCTTATTCATTAACGAGGGTCTCGTACTGTCAGAATTGGTGCCTTTAGGATGTATACGAGGAACTATTAGTCAGCTGCCAGTTAGTAATAAGTTCACGTGCTACGTGACGACAAACAGGCTCACAAAGAGTGTTCCTACCCTCGTCGCCATGGCTACTAGTGACGCTGAATGACACACCCACGTTCAAAAAAATTGACATAGATACCAAATAAAGTGGCTGGGGGGATAGCTGTCGTGGTAGCTCAAGTGGTAGAGCATAGACCGCGTTA
Source organism: Rhipicephalus microplus (assembly GCF_043290135.1). Classification (NCBI taxonomy): domain Eukaryota; kingdom Metazoa; phylum Arthropoda; class Arachnida; order Ixodida; family Ixodidae; genus Rhipicephalus; species Rhipicephalus microplus. The sequence goes on from NW_027464589.1 coordinate 13,673,416, forward strand.
CTCGAAGGTCGCAGGTTCGGATCCTGCCCATGGCAAATTATCTTTTCACCCACATTTATTTCTTCTCATCTACACTTCAATTGGCCTAATCCCTTCCCTTATACCTTCCTTGGCAATATTGTCTGTTAGATCTCAATAATAATGTGTAAAAACACGAAAAACGAGCCTTTAATTATACACTTGTTTCCCTTATTCATTAACGAGGGTCTCGTACTGGCAGACTTGGTGCCTTTAGGTTGTATACGAGGGACTATTAGTCAGCTGCCAGTTAGTAATCAGTTCACGTGCTACGTGACGCCAAACAGGCTCATAAAGAGTGTTCCTACACTCGCCGCCATGGCTACTAGTAGCGCTAAATGACACTGCCACGTTTAAAAAAAATTTGCATAGATACCAAATAAAGTGGCTGGGGGGATAGCTGTCGTAGTAGCTCAAGTAGTAGAGCATCGAACGCGTTATTCGAAGGTCGCAGGTTTGGATCCTGCCCACGGCAAGTTATCTTTTGACCCACTTTTCTTTCTTCTCATTTACATTCCATTTGGCCTAATCCCTTCCCTTATACCTTTCTTGGCAATATTGTCTGTTAGATCTCAACTATAATGTGTAAAAACACGAAAAACGAGCCTTTAATTATACACTTGTTTCCCTTATTCATTAACAAGGGTCTCGTACTGGCAGACTTGGTGCCTTTTGGTTGTATATCAGATAGTATTAGTCAGCGGCCAGTTAGTAATAGGTTCACGTGCTACGTGACGCCAAACAGGCTCACAAAGAGTGTTCATACACTCGCCGCCATGGCTACTAGTAGCGCTGAATGACACTGCCACGTTTAAAAAAATTTGCATAGATACCAAATAAAGTGGCCTGGGGGATAGCTGTCGTGGTAGCTTGAGTGGTAGAGCATAGACCGCGTTACTCGAAGGTCACAGGTTCGGATCTTGCCCACGACAAGTTATCTTTTCGCATACATTTATTTCTTCTTATTTACATTAAAATTGGCCTAATACCTTCCCCTATATCTTCCTTGGCTATATTGTCTGTTATATCTCATTATTATTGTGCAAAAGCAGGAAAAACGAGCCCTTAAGTATACACTTGTTCCCTTATTCATTACCGAGGGTCTCATACTGGCAGACTTGGTGCCTTTAGGTTGTATACGAGGGACTATTAGTCAGCTGCCAGTTAGTAATAAGTTCCCGTGCTACGCGACGTCAAACAAGCTCATAAAGAGTGTTCCTACACTCGTCGCCATGGCTACTAGTGGCGCTGAATGACACTCCCACGTTTAAAAAATTTACATAGATACCAAATAATGTGGCTGGGGGATAGCTGTCGTGGTAGCTCAAGTGGTAGAGCATCGAACGCGTTATTCGTAGGTCCCAGGTTCGGATCCTGATTCGGTAAGTAATCTTTTCACCTACTTTTCTTTCTTCTCATTAACATTACAATTGGCCTAATACCTTCTCCTATACCTTCCTTGGCATTATTGCCTGTTATATCTCATTAATATTGTGTGAAAACACGAAAAACGAGCCCTTAGGTATACACTTGTTTCCCTTATTTAATAACGAGGGTCTCGTACTGGCAGACTTGGTGCCTTTAGATTGTATACGAGGAATTATTAGTCAGCTGCCAGTCAGTATTGTGTTCACGTGCTACGTGACGACAAACAGGCTCATAAAGGGTGTTCCTACACTCGCCGCCTTGGCTACTAGGGGCGCTGAATGACACTCCCTCGTTAAAAAAAATTGACATAGATACCAAATAAAGTGGCTGGGGGGATAGCTGTAGTAGTAGCTCAAGTGGTAGAGCATCTAACGCGTTATTCGAAGGTCGCAGGTTTGGATCCTGCCCTTGGAAAGTTATCTTTTCACCCACTTTTCTTTCTTCTCATTTGCATTACAATTAGCTTATTCCCTTCCCTTATACCTACCTTGGCATTATTGTCTGTTAGATCTCATTATTATTGTGTGAAAACACGAAAAATGAGCCCTTAGGTATACACTTGTTTCCCTTATCCATTAACGAGGGTCTCGTACTGGCAGACTTGGTGCCTTTAGATTGTATACGAGGGATTATTAGTCAGCTGCCAGTTAGTATTAAGTTTACGTACTAAGTGACGACAAACAGGCTCATGAAGGGTGTTCCTACACTCGTCGCCATGGCTACTAGGGGCGCTGAATGACACTCCCACGTTAAAAAAATTGACATAGATACCAAATAAAGTGGCTGGGGTCTAGCTGTCATGGTAGCTCAAGCGGTAGAGCATCGAACGCGTTATTCGAAGGTCGCAAGTTCGGATCCTGCCCCCGGTAAGTTATCTTTTCACACACTTTTCTTTCTTCTCATTTACATTACAATTGGCCTAATACCTTCTCCTATACCTACCTTGGCATTATTGTCTGTTAGATCTCATTATTATTGTGTGAAAACACGAAAAATGAGCCCTTAGGTATACACTTGTTTCCCTTATCCATTAACGAGGGTCTCGTACTGGCAGACTTGGTGCCTTTAGATTGTATACGAGGGATTATTAGTCAGCTGCCAGTTAGTATTAAGTTTACGTACTAAGTGACGACAAACAGGCTCATGAAGGGTGTTCCTACACTCGTCGCCATGGCTACTAGGGGCGCTGAATGACACTCCCACGTTAAAAAAATTGACATAGATACCAAATAAAGTGGCTGGGGTCTAGCTGTCATGGTAGCTCAAGCGGTAGAGCATCGAACGCGTTATTCGAAGGTCGCAAGTTCGGATCCTGCCCCCGGTAAGTTATCTTTTCACACACTTTTCTTTCTTCTCATTTACATTACAATTGGCCTAATACCTTCTCCTATACCTTCCTTGGCATAATTGTCTGTTAGATCTCATTATTATTTTGTGAAAACACGAAAAATGAGCCCTTAGGTATACACTTGTTTCCCTTATTCATTAACGAGGGTCTCGTACTGGCAGACTTGGTGCCTTTAGATTGTATACGAGGGATTATTAGTCAGCTGCCAGTCAGTATTTTGTTCACGTGCTACGTGACGACAAACAGGCTCATAAAGAGTGTTCCTACACTCGTCGCCATGGCTACTAGGGGCACTGAATGACACTCCCACGCTTAAAAAAAGTTTACATAGCTACCAAATAAAATGTCTGGGGGGATAGCTGTCGTGGTAGCTCAGGTGGTAGAGCATCGAACGCGTTATTCGAAGGTCGCAGATTCAGATCATGCCCAGGGTAAGTTATCTTTTCACCCACTTTTCTTTCTTCTCCTTTACATTACAATAGGCCCAATCCCTTCCCTTATACCTTCCTTGGCAATATTGTCTGTAAGATCTCAATAATATTGTGTAAAAACACGAAAAACAAGCCCCTAAGTATATACTTGTTTCCCTTATTCATTAACGAGGGTCTCGTACTGGCAGACTTGGTGCCTTTAGGTTGTATACGAGAGACTATTAGTCAGCTGCCAGTTAGTAATCAGTTCACGTGCTACGTGACGCCAAACAGGCTCATAAGGAGTGTTCCTACACTCGCCGCCATGGCTACTAGTAGCGCTGAATGACACTGCCACGTTTAAAAAAAATTTGCATAGATACCAAATAAAGTGGCCTGGGGGATAGCTGTCGTGATAGCTGGAGTGGTAGAGCATAGACCGCATTACTCGAAGGTCACAGGTTCGGATCTTGCCCATGACAAGTTATCTTTTCACATACATTTATTTCTTCTCATTTAAATTAGAATTGGCCTAATACCTTCCCCTATACCTCCCTTGGCATTATTGTCTGTTATATCTCATTATTATTGTGCAAAAGCAAGAAAAACGAGCCCTTAAGTATACACTTGTTCCCCTTATTCATTAACGAGGGTCTCATACTGGCAGACTTGGTGCCTTTAGGTTGTATACGAGGGACTATTAGTCAGCTGCCAGTTAGTAATAAGTTCCCGTGCTACGCGACGTCAAACAAGCTCATAAAGAGTGTTCTTACACTCATCGCCATGGCTACTAGTGGCGCTGAATGACACTCCCACGTTTAAAAAAATTTACATAGATACCAAAAAATGTGGCTGGGGGATAGCTGTCGTGGTAGCTCAAGTGGTAGATTATCGAACGCGTTATTCGAAGGTCGCAGGTTCGGATCCTGCCCATGGCAATTTATCTTTTCACCCACATTTCTTTCTTCTCATTTACATTACAATTGGCCTAATACCTTCCCTTATACCTTTCTTGGCATTATTGCCTGTTAGATCTCATTATTATTGTGTGAAAACACGAAAAACGAGCCCTTAAGTATACACTTGTTTCCGTTATTCATTAACGAAGGTCTCGTACTGGCAGACTTGTTGCCTTTAGGATGTATACGAGGGACTATTAGTCAGCTGCCAGTTAGTATTAATTTCACGTGCTAAGTGACGACAAACAGGCTCATGAAGGGTGTTCCTACACTCGCCGCCATGGCTACTAGGGGCGCTGAATGACTCTCCCTCGTTAACAAAATTGACATTGATACCAAATAAAGTGGCTGGGGGGATAGCTGTCGTAGTAGCTCAAGTGGTAGAGCATCAAACGCGTTATTCGAAGGTCGCAGGTTCGGATCCTGCCCACGGCAAGTTATCTTTTCACCTAGTTTTCTTTCTTCTCATTTACACTACAATTGGCTCAATCCTTTCCGTTATCCCTTCCTTGGCATTATTGCCTGTTAGATCTCATTAATATTGTGTGAAAACACGAAAAACGAGCCCTTAAGTATACACTTGTTTTCCTTATTCATTACCGAGGGTCTCGTACTGGCAGACTTCTTGCCTTTAGGATGTATACGAGGGACTATTATTGAGCTGCCAGTTAGTATTAAGTTCACGTGCTAAGTGACGACAAACAGGCTCATGAAGGGTGTTCCTACACTCACCGCCATGGCTGCTAGGGGCGCTCAATGACACTCCCTCGTTAAAAAAATTGACATAGATACCAAATAAAGTGGCTGGGGGATAGCTGTCATGGTAGCTCAAGCGGTAGAGCATCGAACGCGTTATTCGAAGGCCGCAGGTTCGGATCCTGCCCACGGCAAGTTATATTTTCACCCACTTTTCTTTCTTCTCTTTTCATTACAATTGGCTCAATCCCTTCCCTTATACCTTCCTTGGCATTATTGTCTGTTAGATGTGAATAATATTGTGTAAAAACATGAAAAACGAGCCCTTAAGTATACACTTGTTTCCGTTATTCAATAACGAAGGTCTCGTACTGGCAGACTTGTTGCCTTTAGGATGTATACGAGGGACTATTAGTCAGCTGCCAGTTAGTATTAATTTTACGTGCTAAGTGACGACAAACAGGCTCATGAAGGGTGTTCCTACACTCGCCGCCATGGCTACTAGGGGCGCTGAATGACTCTCCCTCGTTAACAAAATTGACATAGATACCAAATAACGTGGCTGGAGATATAGCTGTCGTGGTAGCTCAAAAGTATAGCATCGAACGGGTTATTCGAAGTTCGCAGGTTCGGATCCTGCCCACGGAAAGTTATCTTTTCACCAACTTTTTTTTCTTCTCATTTACATTACAATAGGCCTAATCCCTTCCCTTATACCTTCCTTGGCATTATTGTCTGTAAGATCTCAATAATATTGTGTAAAAACACGAAAAACGAGCCCTTAAGTATACACTTGTTTCCCTTATTCATTAACGAGGGTCTCGTACTGGCAGAATTGGTGCCTTTAGGTTGTATACAAGGAACTTTAAGTCAGCTGCCAGTTAGTAATAAGTTCACGCGCTACGTGACGACAAACAGGTTCATAAAGAGTTTTCCTACCCTCGTCGCCATGGCTACTTGTGACGTTGAATGACACAACCACGTTAACAAAATCGACATAGATACCAAATAAAGTGGCTGGGGGGATAGCTGTCGTGGTAGCTCAAGTGGTAGAGCATCGACCGCGTTATTCGAAGGTCGCAGGCTCGGATCCTGCCCATGGCAAATTATCTTTTCACCCACATTTATTTCTTCTCATTTACATTAAAATTGGCCTAATACCTTCCCCTATACCTTCCTTGGCATTATTGTCTGTTATATCTAATTATTATTGTGCAAAAGCAGGAAAAACGAGCCCTTAAATATTCACTTGTTCCCAATATTCATTAACGATGGTCTCATACTGGCAGACTTGGTGCCTTTAGGTTGTATACGAGGGATTATTAGTCAGCTGCCAGTCAGTATTGTGTTCACGTGCTACGTGACGACAAATAGGCTCATAAAGGGTGTTCCTACACTCGCCCCCATGGCTACTAGGGGCGCTCAATGACACTCCCTCGTTAAAAAAATTGACATAGATACCAAATAAAGTGGCTGGGGGATAGCTGTCGTGGTAGCTCAAGCGGTAGAGCATCGAACGCGTTATTCGAAGGTCGCAGGTTCGGATCCTGCCCCCGGTAATTTATCTTTTCACCCACTTTTCTTTCTTCTCATTTACATTACAATTGGCTTTATCCTTTCCCTTATATCTTCCTTAACATTATTGTCTGTTAGATCTCAATAATATTGTGCAAAAACACGAAACACAAGCCCTTAAGTATACACTTGTTTCTCTTATTCATTAACGAAGGTCTCGTACTGGCAGACTTGTTGCCTTTAGGATGTATACGAGGGACTATTAGTCAGCTGCCAGTTAGTATTAAGTTCACGTGCTAAGTGACGACAAACAGGCTCATGAAGGGTGTTCTTACACTCGCCGCCATGGCAACTAGGGGCGCTGAATGACACACCTACGTTAAAAAAAAGTTTACATAGCTACCAAATAAAGTGTCTGGGGGGATAGCTGTCGTGGTAGCTCAGGTGGTAGAGCATCGAACGCGTTATTCGAAGGTCGCAGGTTCGGATCATGCCCAGGGTAAGTTATCTTTTCACCCACTTTTCTTTTTTCTCCTTTACATTACAATAGGCCTAATCCCTTCCCTTATACCTTCCTTGGCATTATTGTCTGTAAGATCTCAATAATATTGTGTAAAAACACGAAAAACGAGCCCTTAAGTATACACTTGTTTCCCTTATTCATTAACGAGGGTCTCGTACTGGCAGAATTGGTGCCTTTAGGTTGTATACGAGGAACTCTAAGTCAACTGCCAGTTAGTAATAAGTTCACGTGCTACGTGACGACAAACAGGCTCATAAAAAGTGTTCCTACACTCGTCGCCATGGCTACTATGGGCGCTGAATGACACTCCCACGTTAAAAAAATTGACATAGATACCAAAAAAAGTGGCTGGGGTCTAGCTGTCGTGGGAGCTCAAGTGGTAGAGCATCGAACGCGTTATTCGAAGGTTGCAGGTTCGGATCCTGCCAATGGCAAGTTATCTTTTCACCTACTTTTCTTTTTTCTCATTTACTATACAATTGGCCTAATCCCTTCCCTTATAACTTCCTTGGCATTATTGTCAGTTATATCTCAAAAATATTGTGTAAAAGCACGAAAAACGAGCCCTTAAGTATACACTTGTTTCCCTTATTCATTAACGAAGGTCTCGTACTGGCAGACTTGTTGCCTTTAGGATGTATACGAGGGACTATTATTCAGCTGCCAGTTAGTATTAGGTACACGTGCTAAGTGACGACAAACAGGCTCATGAAGGGTGTTCCTGCATTCGCCGCCATGGCAACTAGGGGCGCTGAATGACACACCTACGTTAAAAAACTTGACATAGATACCAAATAAAGTGGCTGGGGACATAGCTGTCACGGTAGCTCAAAAGTATAGCATCGAACGCGTTATTCGAAGGTCGCTGGTTCGGATCCTGCCCACGGCAAGTTATCTTTTCACCCTCATTTTTTTTCTTCTCATTTACATTACAATTGGCCTAATCCCTTCTCTTATACCTTCCTTGGCATTATTGTCTGTTAGATCTCAGTATTATTGTGTACAAACACGAAAAACAAGCCCTTAAGTATACACTTGTTTTCCTTATTCATTAACGAGGGTCTCGTACTGTCAGAATTGGTGCCTTTAGGATGTATACGAGGAACTACTAGTCAGCTGCCAGTTAGTAATAAGTTAACGTGCTACGTGACGACAAACAGGCTCACAAAGAGTGTTCCTACCCTCGTGGCCATGGCTACTAGTGACGCTGAATGACACACCCACGTTCAAAAAAATTGACGTAGATACCAAATAAAGTGGCTGGGGGATAGCTGTCGTGGTAGCTCAAGTGGTAGAGCATAGACCGCGTTACTCGAAGGTCGCAGGTTCGGATCCTGCCCATGGCAAATTATCTTTTCACCCACATTTATTTCTTCTCATCTACACTTCAATTGGCCTAATCCCTTCCCTTATACCTTCCTTGGCAATATTGTCTGTTAGATCTCAATAATAATGTGTAAAAACACGAAAAACGAGCCTTTACTCATACACTTGTTTCCCTTATTCTATAACGAGGGTCTCGTACTGGCAGACTTGGTGCCTTTAGGTTGTATACGAGGGACTAGTAGTCAGCTGCCAGTTAGTAATCAGTTCACGTGCTACGTGACGCCAAACAGGCTCATAAAGAGTGTTCCTACACTCGCCGCCATGGCTACTAGTAGCGCTGAATGACACTGCCACGTGTAAAAAAATTTGCATAGATACCAAATAAAGTGGCCTGGGGGATAGCTGTCGTGATAGCTGGAGTGGTAGAGCATAGACCGCGTTACTCGAAGGTCACAGGTTCGGATCTTGCCCACGACAAGTTATCTTTTCACATACATTTATTTCTTCTCATTTACATTAAAATTGGCCTAATACCTTCCCCTATACCTCCCTTGGCATTATTGTCTGTTATATCTCATTATTATTGTGCAAAAGCAAGAAAAACGAGCCCTTAAGTATACACTTGTTCCCCTTATTCATTAACGAGGGTCTCATACTGGCAGACTTGGTGCCTTTAGGTTGTATACGAGGGACTATTAGTCAGCTGCCAGTTAGTAATAAGTTCCCGTGCTACGCGACGTCAAACAAGCTCATAAAGAGTGTTCCTACACTCATCGCCATGGCTACTAGTGGCGCTGAATGACACTCCCACGTTTAAAAAAATTTACATAGATACCAAAAAATGTTGCTGGGGGATAGCTGTCGTGGTAGCTCAAGTGGTAGATTATCGAACGCGTTATTCGAAGGTCGCAGGTTCGGATCCTGACCCCGGTAAGTTATCTTTTCACCCACATTTCTTTCTTCTCATTTACATTACAATTGGCCTAATACCTTTCCTTATACCTTTCTTGGCATTATTGCCTGTTAGATCTCATTATTATTGTGTGAAAACACGAAAAACGAGCCCTTAAGTATACACTTGTTTCCGTTATTCATTAACGAAGGTCTCGTACTGGCAGACTTGTTGCCTTTAGGATGTATACGAGGGACTATTAGTCAGCTGCCAGTTAGTATTAATTTCACGTGCTAAGTGACGACAAACAGGCTCATGAAGGGTGTTCCTACACTCGCCGCCATGGCTACTAGGGGCGCTGAATGACTCTCCCTCGTTAACAAAATTGACATAGATACCAAATAAAGTGGCTGGGGGGATAGCTGTCGTAGTAGCTCAAGTGGTAGAGCATCGAACGCGTTATTCGAAGGTCGCAGGTTCGGATCCTGCCCACGGCAAGTTATCTTTTCACCTAGTTTTCTTTCTTCTCATTTACATTACAATTGGCCTAATACCTTCCCCTATACCTTCCTTGGCAATATTGTCTGTTATATCTCATTATTATTGTGCAAAAGCAGGAAAAACGAGCCCTCAAGTATACACTTGTTCCCTTTATTCATTCACGAGGGTCTCATACTGGCAGACTTGGTGCCTTTAGGTTGTATACGAGGGATTATTAGTCATCTGCCAGTCAGTATTGTGTTTACGTGCTACGTGACGACAAACAGGCTCATAAAGGGTGTTCCTACACTCGCCGCCATGGCTACTAGGGGCGCTCAATGACACTCCCTCGTTAAAAAAATTGACATAGATACCAAATAAAGTGGCTGGGGGATAGCTGTCGTGGTAGCTCAAGCGGTAGAGCATCGAACAGGTTATTCGAAGGTCGCAGGTTCGGATCCTGCCCCCGGTAAGTTATCTTTTCACCCACTTTTCTTTCTTCTCATTTACATTACAATTGGCCTAATACCTTCCCCTATACCTTTGTTGGCATTATTGTCTGTTAGATCTCATTATTATAGTGTGAAAACACGAAAAACGAGCCCTTAGGTATACACTTGCTTCCCTTATTCATTACCGAGGGTCTCGTACTGGCAGACTTGGTGCCTTCAGGTTGTATACGAGGGATTATTAGTCAGCTGCCAGTCAGTATTGTTTTCACGTGCTACGTGACGACAAACAGGCTCATAAAGCGTGTTCCTACACTCGCCGCCTTGGCTACTAGGGGCGCTGAATGACTCTCCCTCGTTAAAAAATTGACATAGATACCAAATAAAGTGGCTGGGGGGATAGCTGTCGTAGTAGCTCAAGTGGTAGAGCGTCGAACGCGTTATTCGAAGGTCGCAGGTCCGGATCCTGCCCACGGCAAGTTATCTTTTCACCTGCTTTTCTTTCTTCTTATTTACATTACAATTGGCTTAATCCTTTCCCTTATACCATCCTTGGCATTATTCTCTGTTAGATCTCAATAATACTGTGCAAAAACACGAAACACAATCCCTTAAGTATAGACTTGTTTCCCTGATTCATTAACGAAGGTCTCGTACTGGCAGACTTGTTGATTTTAGGATGTATACGAGGGACTATCAGTCAGCTGCCAGTTAGTATTAAGTTCACGTGCTAAGTGACGACAAATAGGCTCATGAAGGGTGTTCCTACACTCGCCGCCATGGCAACTAGGGGCGCTGAATGGCACACCTACGTTAAAAAAATTGACATAGATACCAAATAAAGTGGCTGGCGATATAGCTGTTGTGGTAGCTCAAAAGTATAGCATCGAACGCGTTATTCGAAGGTCGCAGGTTCAGATCATGCCCAGGGTAAGTTATCTTTTCACACACTTTTCTTTCTTCTCCTTTACATTACAATAGGCCCAATCCCTTCCCTTATACCTTCCTTGGCAATATTGTCTGTAAGATCTCAATAATATTGTGTAAAAACACGAAAAACAAGCCCCTAAGTATACACTTGTTTCCCTTATTCATTAACGAGGGTCTCGTACTGGCAGACTTGGTGCCTTTAGGTTGTATACGAGGGACTATTAGTCAGCTGCCAGTGAGTAATCAGTTCACGTGCTACGTGACGCCAAACAGGCTCATAAAGAGTGTTCCTACACTCGCCGCCATGGCTACTAGTAGCGCTGAATGACACTGCCACGTTTAAAAAAAAATTTGCATAGATACCAAATAAAGTGGCCTGGGGGATAGCTGTCGTGATAGCTGGAGTGGTAGAGCATAGACCGCATTACTCGAAGGTCACAGGTTCGGATCTTGCCCACGACAAGTTATCTTTTCACATACATTTATTTCTTCTCATTTAAATTAGAATTGGCCTAATACCTTCCCCTATACCTCCCTTGGCATTATTGTCTGTTATATCTCATTATTATTGTGCAAAAGCAAGAAAAACGAGCCCTTAAGTATACACTTGTTCCCCTTATTCATTAACGAGGGTCTCATACTGGCAGACTTGGTGCCTTTAGGTTGTATACGAGGGACTATTAGTCAGCTGCCACTTAGTAATAAGTTCCCGTGCTACGCGACGTCAAACAAGCTCATAAAGAGTGTTCCTACACTCATCGCCATGGCTACTAGTGGCGCTGAATGACACTCCCACGTTTAAAAAAATTTACATAGATACCAAAAAATGTGGCTGGGGGATAGCTGTCGTGGTAACTCAAGTGGTAGATTATCGAACGCGTTATTCGAAGGTCGCAGGTTCGGATCCTGCCCATGGCAATTTATCTTTTCACCCACATTTCTTTCTTCTCATTTACATTACAATTGGCCTAACACCTTCCCTTATACCTTTCTTGGCATTATTGCCTGTTAGATCTCATTATTATTGTGTGAAAACACGAAAAACGAGCCCTTAAGTATACACTTGTTTCCGTTATTCATTAACGAAGGTCTCGTACTGGCAGACTTGTTGCCTTTAGGATGTATACGAGGGACTATTAGTCAGCTGCCAGTTAGTATTAATTTCACGTGCTAAGTGACGACAAACAGGCTCATGAAGGGTGTTCCTACACTCGCCGCCATGGCTACTAGGGGCGCTGAATGACTCTCCCTCGTTAACAAAATTGACATTGATACCAAATAAAGTGGCTGGGGGGATAGCTGTCGTAGTAGCTCAAGTGGTAGAGCATCGAACGCGTTATTCGAAGGTCGCAGGTTCGGATCCTGCCCACGGCAAGTTATCTTTTCACCTAGTTTTCTTTCTTCTCATTTACACTACAATTGGCTCAATCCTTTCCTTTATCCCTTCCTTGGCATTATTGCCTGTTAGATCTCATTAATATTGTGTGAAAACACGAAAAACGAGCCCTTAAGTATACACTTGTTTTCCTTATTCATTACCGAGGGTCTCGTACTGGCAGACTTGTTGCCTTTAGGATGTATACGAGGGACTATTATTGAGCTGCCAGTTAGTATTAAGTTCACGTGCTAAGTGACGACAAACAGGCTCATGAAGGGTGTTCCTACACTCACCGCCATGGCTGCTAGGGGCGCTCAATGACACTCCCTCGTTAAAAAAATTGACATAGATACCAAATAAAGTGGCTGGGGGATAGCTGTCATGGTAGCTCAAGCGGTAGAGCATCGAACGCGTTATTCGAAGGCCGCAGGTTCGGATCCTGCCCACGGCAAGTTATATTTTCACCCACTTTTCTTTCTTCTCTTTTCATTACAATTGGCTCAATCCCTTCCCTTATACCTTCCTTGGCATTATTGTCTGTTAGATGTGAATAATATTGTGTAAAAACATGAAAAACGAGCCCTTAAGTATACACTTGTTTCCGTTATTCAATAACGAAGGTCTCGTACTGGCAGACTTGTTGCCTTTAGGATGTATACGAGGGACTATTAGTCAGCTGCCAGTTAGTATTAATTTTACGTGCTAAGTGACGACAAACAGGCTCATGAAGGGTGTTCCTACACTCGCCGCCATGGCTACTAGGGGCGCTGAATGACTCTCCCTCGTTAACAAAATTGACATAGATACCAAATAACGTGGCTGGAGATATAGCTGTCGTGGTAGCTCAAAAGTATAGCATCGAACGGGTTATTCGAAGTTCGCAGGTTCGGATCCTGCCCACGGCAAGTTATCTTTTCACCAACTTTTTTTTCTTCTCATTTACATTACAATAGGCCTAATCCCTTCCCTTATACCTTCCTTGGCATTATTGTCTGGAAGATCTCAATAATATTGTGTAAAAACACGAAAAACGAGCCCTTAAGTATACACTTGTTTCCCTTATTCATTAACGAGGGTCTCGTACTGGCAGAATTGGTGCCTTTAGGTTGTATACAAGGAACTTTAAGTCAGCTGCCAGTTAGTAATAAGTTCACGTGCTACGTGACGACAAACAGGTTCATAAAGAGTTTTCCTACCCTCGTCGCCATGGCTACTTGTGACGTTGAATGACACAACCACGTTAACAAAATCGACATAGATACCAAATAAAGTGGCTGGGGGGATAGCTGTCGTGGTAGCTCAAGTGGTAGAGCATCGACCGCGTTATTCGAAGGTCGCAGGCTCGGATCCTGCCCATGGCAAATTATCTTTTCACCCACATTTATTTCTTCTCATTTACATTAAAATTGGCCTAATACCTTCCCCTATACCTTCCTTGGCATTATTGTCTGTTATATCTCATTATTATTGTGAAAAAGCAGGAAAAACGAGCCCTTAAGTATTCACTTGTTCCCAATATTCATTAACGATGGTCTCATACTGGCAGACTTGGTGCCTTTAGGTTGTATACGAGGGATTATTAGTCAGCTGCCAGTCAGTATTGTGTTCACGTGCTACGTGACGACAAATAGGCTCATAAAGGGTGTTCCTACACTCGCCCCCATGGCTACTAGGGGCGCTCAATGACACTCCCTCGTTAAAAAAATTGACATAGATACCAAATAAAGTGGCTGGGGGATAGCTGTCGTGGTAGCTCAAGCGGTAGAGCATCGAACGCGTTATTCGAAGGTCGCAGGTTCGGATCCTGCCCCCGGTAATTTATCTTTTCACCCACTTTTCTTTCTTCTCATTTACATTACAATTGGCTTTATCGTTTTCCTTATATCTTCCTTAACATTATTGTCTGTTAGATCTCAATAATATTGTGCAAAAACACGAAACACAAGCCCTTAAGTATACACTTGTTTCCCTTATTCATTAACGAAGGTCTCGTACTGGCAGACTTGTTGCCTTTAGGATGTATACGAGGGACTATTAGTCAGCTGCCAGTTAGTATTAAGTTCACGTGCTAAGTGACGACAAACAGGCTCATGAAGGGTGTTCTTACACTCGCCGCCATGGCAACTAGGGGCGCTGAATGACACACCTACGTTAAAAAAAAGTTTACATAGCTACCAAATAAAGTGTCTGGGGGATAGCTGTCGTGGTAGCTCAGGTGGTAGAGCATCGAACGCGTTATTCGAAGGTCGCAGGTTCGGATCATGCCCAGGGTAAGTTATCTTTTCACCCACTTTTCTTTCTTCTCCTTTACATTACAATAGGCCTAATCCCTTCCCTTATAACTTCCTTGGCATTATTGTCTGTAAGATCTCAATAATATTGTGTAAAAACACGAAAAACGAGCCCTTAAGTATACACTTGTTTCCCTTATTCATTAACGAGGGTCTCGTACTGGCAGAATTGGTGCCTTTAGGTTGTATACGAGGAACTCTAAGTCAACTGCCAGTTAGTAATAAGTTCACGTGCTACGTGACGACAAACAGGCTCATAAAAAGTGTTCCTACACTCGTCGCCATGGCTACTAGGGGCGCTGAATGACACTCCCACGTTAAAAAAATTGACATAGATACCAAAAAAAGTGGCTGGGGTCTAGCTGTCGTGGGAGCTCAAGTGGTAGAGCATCGAACGCGTTATTCGAAGGTTGCAGGTTCGGATCCTGCCAATGGCAAGTTATCTTTTCACCTACTTTTCTTTTTTCTCATTTACTATACAATTGGCCTAATCCCTTCCCTTATAACTTCCTTGGCATTGTTGTCAGTTATATCTCAAAAATATTGTGTAAAAGCACGAAAAACGAGCCCTTAAGTATACACTTGTTTCCCTTATTCATTAACGAAGGTCTCGTACTGGCAGACTTGTTGCCTTTAGGATGTATACGAGGGACTATTATTCAGCTGCCAGTTAGTATTAGGTACACGTGCTAAGTGACGACAAACAGGCTCATGAAGGGTGTTCCTGCATTTGCCGCCATGGCAACTAGGGGCGCTGAATGACACACCTACGTTAAAAAACTTGACATAGATACCAAATAAAGTGGCTGGGGACATAGCTGTCACGGTAGCTCAAAAGTATAGCATCGAACGCGTTATTCGAAGGTCGCTGGTTCGGTCCCTGCCCACGGCAAGTTATCTTTTCACCCTCATTTTTTTTCTTCTCATTTACATTACAATTGGCCTAATCCCTTCTCTTATACCTTCCTTGGCATTATTGTCTGTTAGATCTCAGTATTATTGTGTACAAACACGAAAAACAAGCCCTTAAGAATACACTTGTTTTCCTTATTCATTAACGAGGGTCTCGTACTGTCAGAATTGGTGCCTTTAGGATGTATACGAGGAACTACTAGTCAGCTGCCAGTTAGTAATAAGTTAACGTGCTACGTGACGACAAACAGGCTCACAAAGAGTGTTCCTACCCTCGTGGCCATGGCTACTAGTGACGCTGAATGACACACCCACGTTCAAAAAAATTGACGTAGATACCAAATAAAGTGGCTGGGGGATAGCTGTCGTGGTAGCTCAAGTGGTAGAGCATAGACCGCGTTACTCGAAGGTCGCAGGTTTGGATCCTGCCCATGGCAAATTATCTTTTCACCCACATTTATTTCTTCTCATCTACACTTCAATTGGCCTAATCCCTTCCCTTATACCTTCCTTGGCAATATTGTCTGTTAGATCTCAATAATAATGTGTAAAAACACGAAAAACGAGCCTTTACTTATACACTTGTTTCCCTTATTCATTAACGAGGGTCTCGTACTGGCAGACTTGGTGTCTTTAGGTTGTATACGAGGGACTATTAGTCAGCTGCCAGTTAGTAATCAGTTCACGTGCTACGTGACGCCAAACAGGCTCATAAAGAGTGTTCCTACACTCGCCGCCATGGCTACTAGTAGCGCTGAATGACACTGCCACGTGTAAAAAAATTTGCATAGATACCAAATAAAGTGGCCTGGGGGATAGCTGTCGTGATAGCTGGAGTGGTAGAGCATAGACCGCGTTACTCGAAGGTCACAGGTTCGGATCTTGCCCACGACAAGTTATCTTTTCACATACATTTATTTCTTCTCATTTACATTAAAATTGGCCTAATACCTTCCCCTATACCTCCCTTGGCATTATTGTCTGTTATATCTCATTATTATTGTGCAAAAGCAAGAAAAACGAGCCCTTAAGTATACACTTGTTCCCCTTATTCATTAACGAGGGTCTCATACTGACAGACTTGGTGCCTTTAGGTTGTATACGAGGGACTATTAGTCAGCTGCCAGTTAGTAATAAGTTCCCGTGCTACGCGACGTCAAACAAGCTCATAAAGAGTGTTCCTACACTCATCGCCATGGCTACTAGTGGCGCTGAATGACACTCCCACGTTTAAAAAAATTTACATAGATACCAAAAAATGTTGCTGGGGGATAGCTGTCGTGGTAGCTCAAGTGGTAGATTATCGAACGCGTTATTCGAAGGTCGCAGGTTCGGATCCTGACCCCGGTAAGTTATCTTTTCACCCACATTTCTTTCTTCTCATTTACATTACAATTGGCCTAATACCTTCCCTTATACCTTTCTTGGCATTATTGCCTGTTAGATCTCATTATTATTGTGTGAAAACACGAAAAACGAGCCCTTAAGTATACACTTGTTTCCGTTATTCATTAACGAAGGTCTCGTACTGGCAGACTTGTTGCCTTTAGGATGTATACGAGGGACTATTAGTCAGCTGCCAGTTAGTATTAATTTCACGTGCTAAGTGACGACAAACAGGCTCATGAAGGGTGTTCCTACACTCGCCGCCATGGCTACTAGGGGCGCTGAATGACTCTCCCTCGTTAACAAAATTGACATAGATACCAAATAAAGTGGCTGGGGGGATAGCTGTCGTAGTAGCTCAAGTGGTAGAGCATCGAACGCGTTATTCGAAGGTCGCAGGTTCGGATCCTGCCCACGGCAAGTTATCTTTTCACCTAGTTTTCTTTCTTCTCATTTACATTACAATTGGCTCAATCCTTTCCCTTATACCTTCCTTGGCATTATTGCCTGTTAGATCTCGTTATTATTGTGTGAAAACACGAAAAACGAGCGCTTAAGTATACACTTGTTTCCCTTATTCATTAACGAGGGTCTCGTACTGGCAGAATTGGTGCCTTTAGGTTGTATACAAGGAACTTTAAGTCAGCTGCCAGTTAGTAATAAGTTCACGTGCTACGTGACGACAAACAGGCTCATAAAGAGTGTTCCTACCCTCGTCGCCATGGCTACTAGTGACGCTGAATGACACACCCACGTTAAAAAAAATTGACATAGATACCAAATGAGGTGGCTAGGGGGATAGCTGTCGTGGTAGCTCAAGTGGTAGATTATCGACCGCGTTATTCGAAGGTCGCAGGTTCGGATCCTGCCCATGGCAAATTAATTTTTACCCACATTTATTTCTTCTCATTTACATTAAAATTGGCCTAATACCTTCCCCTATACCTTCCTTGGCATTATTGTCTGTTATATCTCATTATTATTGTGCAAAAGCAGGAAAAACGAGCCCTTAAGTATACACTTGTTCCCTTTATTCATTCACGAGGGTCTCATACTGGCAGACTTGGTGCCTTTAGGTTGTATACGAGGGATTATTAGTCATCTGCCAGTCAGTATTGTGTTTACGTGCTACGTGACGACAAACAGGCTCATAAAGGGTGTTCCTACACTCGCCGCCATGGCTACTAGGGGCGCTCAATGACACTCCCTCGTTAAAAAAATTGACATAGATACCAAATAAAGTGGCTGGGGGATAGCTGTCATGGTAGCTCAAGCGGTAGAGCATCGAACGCGTTATTCGAAGGCCGCAGGTTCGGATCCTGCCCACGGCAAGTTATATTTTCACCCACTTTTCTTTCTTCTCTTTTCATTACAATTGGCTCAATCCCTTCCCTTATACCTTCCTTGGCATTATTGTCTGTTAGATGTGAATAATATTGTGTAAAAACATGAAAAACGAGCCCTTAAGTATACACTTGTTTCCGTTATTCAATAACGAAGGTCTCGTACTGGCAGACTTGTTGCCTTTAGGATGTATACGAGGGACTATTAGTCAGCTGCCAGTTAGTATTAATTTTACGTGCTAAGTGACGACAAACAGGCTCATGAAGGGTGTTCCTACACTCGCCGCCATGGCTACTAGGGGCGCTGAATGACTCTCCCTCGTTAACAAAATTGACATAGATACCAAATAACGTGGCTGGAGATATAGCTGTCGTGGTAGCTCAAAAGTATAGCATCGAACGGGTTATTCGAAGTTCGCAGGTTCGGATCCTGCCCACGGCAAGTTATCTTTTCACCAACTTTTTTTTCTTCTCATTTACATTACAATAGGCCTAATCCCTTCCCTTATACCTTCCTTGGCATTATTGTCTGGAAGATCTCAATAATATTGTGTAAAAACACGAAAAACGAGCCCTTAAGTATACACTTGTTTCCCTTATTCATTAACGAGGGTCTCGTACTGGCAGAATTGGTGCCTTTAGGTTGTATACAAGGAACTTTAAGTCAGCTGCCAGTTAGTAATAAGTTCACGTGCTACGTGACGACAAACAGGTTCATAAAGAGTTTTCCTACCCTCGTCGCCATGGCTACTTGTGACGTTGAATGACACAACCACGTTAACAAAATCGACATAGATACCAAATAAAGTGGCTGGGGGGATAGCTGTCGTGGTAGCTCAAGTGGTAGAGCATCGACCGCGTTATTCGAAGGTCGCAGGCTCGGATCCTGCCCATGGCAAATTATCTTTTCACCCACATTTATTTCTTCTCATTTACATTAAAATTGGCCTAATACCTTCCCCTATACCTTCCTTGGCATTATTGTCTGTTATATCTCATTATTATTGTGAAAAAGCAGGAAAAACGAGCCCTTAAGTATTCACTTGTTCCCAATATTCATTAACGATGGTCTCATACTGGCAGACTTGGTGCCTTTAGGTTGTATACGAGGGATTATTAGTCAGCTGCCAGTCAGTATTGTGTTCACGTGCTACGTGACGACAAATAGGCTCATAAAGGGTGTTCCTACACTCGCCCCCATGGCTACTAGTGGCGCTCAATGACACTCCCTCGTTAAAAAAATTGACATAGATACCAAATAAAGTGGCTGGGGGATAGCTGTCGTGGTAGCTCAAGCGGTAGAGCATCGAACGCGTTATTCGAAGGTCGCAGGTTCGGATCCTGCCCCCGGTAATTTATCTTTTCACCCACTTTTCTTTCTTCTCATTTACATTACAATTGGCTTTATCGTTTTCCTTATATCTTCCTTAACATTGTTGTCTGTTAGATCTCAATAATATTGTGCAAAAACACGAAACACAAGCCCTTAAGTATACACTTGTTTCCCTTATTCATTAACGAAGGTCTCGTACTGGCAGACTTGTTGCCTTTAGGATGTATACGAGGGACTATTAGTCAGCTGCCAGTTAGTATTAAGTTCACGTGCTAAGTGACGACAAACAGGCTCATGAAGGGTGTTCTTACACTCGCCGCCATGGCAACTAGGGGCGCTGAATGACACACCTACGTTAAAAAAAAGTTTACATAGCTACCAAATAAAGTGTCTGGGGGATAGCTGTCGTGGTAGCTCAGGTGGTAGAGCATCGAACGCGTTATTCGAAGGTCGCAGGTTCGGATCATGCCCAGGGTAAGTTATCTTTTCACCCACTTTTCTTTCTTCTCCTTTACATTACAATAGGCCTAATCCCTTCCCTTATACCTTCCTTGGCATTATTGTCTGTAAGATCTCAATAATATTGTGTAAAAACACGAAAAACGAGCCCTTAAGTATACACTTGTTTCCCTTATTCATTAACGAGGGTCTCGTACTGGCAGAATTGGTGCCTTTAGGTTGTATACGAGGAACTCTAAGTCAACTGCCAGTTAGTAATAAGTTCACGTGCTACGTGACGACAAACAGGTTCATAAAAAGTGTTCCTACACTCGTCGCCATGGCTACTAGGGGCGCTGAATGACACTCCCACGTTAAAAAAATTGACATAGATACCAAAAAAAGTGGCTGGGGTCTAGCTGTCGTGGGAGCTCAAGTGGTAGAGCATCGAACGCGTTATTCGAAGGTTGCAGGTTCGGATCCTGCCAATGGCAAGTTATCTTTTCACCTACTTTTCTTTTTTCTCATTTACTATACAATTGGCCTAATCCCTTCCCTTATAACTTCCTTGGCATTGTTGTCAGTTATATCTCAAAAATATTGTGTAAAAGCACGAAAAACGAGCCCTTAAGTATACACTTGTTTCCCTTATTCATTAACGAAGGTCTCGTACTGGCAGACTTGTTGCCTTTAGGATGTATACGAGGGACTATTATTCAGCTGCCAGTTAGTATTAGGTACACGTGCTAAGTGACGACAAACAGGCTCATGAAGGGTGTTCCTGCATTTGCCGCCATGGCAACTAGGGGCGCTGAATGACACACCTACGTTAAAAAACTTGACATAGATACCAAATAAAGTGGCTGGGGACATAGCTGTCACGGTAGCTCAAAAGTATAGCATCGAACGCGTTATTCGAAGGTCGCTGGTTCGGATCCTGCCCACGGCAAGTTATCTTTTCACCCTCATTTTTTTTCTTCTCATTTACATTACAATTGGCCTAATCCCTTCTCTTATACCTTCCTTGGCATTATTGTCTGTTAGATCTCAGTATTATTGTGTACAAACACGAAAAACAAGCCCTTAAGTATACACTTGTTTTCCTTATTCATTAACGAGGGTCTCGTACTGTCAGAATTGGTGCCTTTAGGATGTATACGAGGAACTACTAGTCAGCTGCCAGTTAGTAATAAGTTAACGTGCTACGTGACGACAAACAGGCTCACAAAGAGTGTTCCTACCCTCGTGGCCATGGCTACTAGTGACGCTGAATGACACACCCACGTTCAAAAAAATTGACGTAGATACCAAATAAAGTGGCTGGGGGATAGCTGTCGTGGTAGCTCAAGTGGTAGAGCATAGACCGCGTTACTCGAAGGTCGCAGGTTTGGATCCTGCCCATGGCAAATTATCTTTTCACCCACATTTATTTCTTCTCATCTACACTTCAATTGGCCTAATCCCTTCCCTTATACCTTCCTTGGCAATATTGTCTGTTAGATCTCAATAATAATGTGTAAAAACACGAAAAACGAGCCTTTACTTATACACTTGTTTCCCTTATTCATTAACGAGGGTCTCGTACTGGCAGACTTGGTGTCTTTAGGTTGTATACGAGGGACTATTAGTCAGCTGCCAGTTAGTAATCAGTTCACGTGCTACGTGACGCCAAACAGGCTCATAAAGAGTGTTCCTACACTCGCCGCCATGGCTACTAGTAGCGCTGAATGACACTGCCACGTGTAAAAAAATTTGCATTGATACCAAATAAAGTGGCCTGGGGGATAGCTGTCGTGATAGCTGGAGTGGTAGAGCATAGACCGCGTTACTCGAAGGTCACAGGTTCGGATCTTGCCCACGACAAGTTATCTTTTCACATACATTTATTTCTTCTCATTTACATTAAAATTGGCCTAATACCTTCCCCTATACCTCCCTTGGCATTATTGTCTGTTATATCTCATTATTATTGTGCAAAAGCAAGAAAAACGAGCCCTTAAGTATACACTTGTTCCCCTTATTCATTAACGAGGGTCTCATACTGACAGACTTGGTGCCTTTAGGTTGTATACGAGGGACTATTAGTCAGCTGCCAGTTAGTAATAAGTTCCCGTGCTACGCGACGTCAAACAAGCTCATAAAGAGTGTTCCTACACTCATCGCCATGGCTACTAGTGGCGCTGAATGACACTCCCACGTTTAAAAAAATTTACATAGATACCAAAAAATGTTGCTGGGGGATAGCTGTCGTGGTAGCTCAAGTGGTAGATTATCGAACGCGTTATTCGAAGGTCGCAGGTTCGGATCCTGACCCCGGTAAGTTATCTTTTCACCCACATTTCTTTCTTCTCATTTACATTACAATTGGCCTAATACCTTCCCTTATACCTTTCTTGGCATTATTGCCTGTTAGATCTCATTATTATTGTGTGAAAACACGAAAAACGAGCCCTTAAGTATACACTTGTTTCCGTTATTCATTAACGAAGGTCTCGTACTGGCAGACTTGTTGCCTTTAGGATGTATACGAGGGACTATTAGTCAGCTGCCAGTTAGTATTAATTTCACGTGCTAAGTGACGACAAACAGGCTCATGAAGGGTGTTCCTACACTCGCCGCCATGGCTACTAGGGGCGCTGAATGACTCTCCCTCGTTAACAAAATTGACATAGATACCAAATAAAGTGGCTGGGGGGATAGCTGTCGTAGTAGCTCAAGTGGTAGAGCATCGAACGCGTTATTCGAAGGTCGCAGGTTCGGATCCTGCCCACGGCAAGTTATCTTTTCACCTAGTTTTCTTTCTTCTCATTTACATTACAATTGGCTCAATCCTTTCCCTTATACCTTCCTTGGCATTATTGCCTGTTAGATCTCGTTATTATTGTGTGAAAACACGAAAAACGAGCGCTTAAGTATACACTTGTTTCCCTTATTCATTAACGAGGGTCTCGTACTGGCAGAATTGGTGCCTTTAGGTTGTATACAAGGAACTTTAAGTCAGCTGCCAGTTAGTAATAAGTTCACGTGCTACGTGACGACAAACAGGCTCATAAAGAGTGTTCCTACCCTCGTCGCCATGGCTACTAGTGACGCTGAATGACACACCCACGTTAAAAAAAATTGACATAGATACCAAATGAGGTGGCTAGGGGGATAGCTGTCGTGGTAGCTCAAGTGGTAGATTATCGACCGCGTTATTCGAAGGTCGCAGGTTCGGATCCTGCCCATGGCAAATTAATTTTTACCCACATTTATTTCTTCTCATTTACATTAAAATTGGCCTAATACCTTCCCCTATACCTTCCTTGGCATTATTGTCTGTTATATCTCATTATTATTGTGCAAAAGCAGGAAAAACGAGCCCTTAAGTATACACTTGTTCCCTTTATTCATTCACGAGGGTCTCATACTGGCAGACTTGGTGCCTTTAGGTTGTATACGAGGGATTATTAGTCATCTGCCAGTCAGTATTGTGTTTACGTGCTACGTGACGACAAACAGGCTCATAAAGGGTGTTCCTACACTCGCCGCCATGGCTACTAGGGGCGCTCAATGACACTCCCTCGTTAAAAAAATTGACATAGATACCAAATAAAGTGGCTGGGGGATAGCTGTCGTGGTAGCTCAAGCGGTAGAGCATCGAACAGGTTATTCGAAGGTCGCAGGTTCGGATCCTGCCCCCGGTAAGTTATCTTTTCACCCACTTTTCTTTCTTCTCATTTACATTACAATTGGCCTAATACCTTCCCCTATAACTTTGTTGGCATTATTGTCTGTTAGATCTCATTATTATAGTGTGAAAACACGAAAAACGAGCCCTTAGGTATACACTTGCTTCCCTTATTCATTACCGAGGGTCTCGTACTGGCAGACTTGGTGCCTTCAGGTTGTATACGAGGGATTATTAGTCAGCTGCCAGTCAGTATTGTGTTCACGTGCTATGTGACAACAAACAAGCTCATAAAGCGTGTTCCTACACTCGCCGCCTTGGCTACTAGGGGCGCTGAATGACTCTCCCTCGTTAAAAAATTGACATAGACACCAAATAAAGTGGCTGGGGGGATAGCTGTCGTAGTAGCTCAAGTGGTAGAGCGTCGAACGCGTTATTCGAAGGTCGCAGGTCCGGATCCTGCCCACGGCAAGTTATCTTTTCACCTGCTTTTCTTTCTTCTTATTTACATTACAATTGGCTTAATCCTTTCCCCTATACCATCCTTGGCATTATTCTCTGTTAGATCTCAATAATACTGTGCAAAAACACGAAACACAATCCCTTAAGTATAGACTTGTTTCCCTGATTCATTAACGAAGGTCTCGTACTGGCAGACTTGTTGATTTTAGGATGTATACGAGGGACTATCAGTCAGCTGCCAGTTAGTATTAAGTTCACGTGCTAAGTGACGACAAATAGGCTCATGAAGGGTGTTCCTACACTCGCCGCCATGGCAACTAGGGGCGCTGAATGGCACACCTACGTTAAAAAAATTGACATAGATACCAAATAAAGTGGCTGGCGATATAGCTGTTGTGGTAGCTCAAAAGTATAGCATCGAACGCGTTATTCGAAGGTCGCAGGTTCGGGTCCTGCCCACGGCAAGTTATCTTTTAACCACTTTTTTTTCTTCTCATTTACATTACAATTGGCCTAATCCCTTTCCTTATACCTTCCTTGGCATTATTGTCTGTTAGATCTCAATAATATTGTGTAAAAACACGAAAAACAAGCCCTTAAGTATACACTTGTTTCCCTTATTCATTACCGAGGGTCTCGTACTGGCAGAATTGGTGCCCTCAGGTTGTAAACGAGGAACTATTAGTCAGTTGCCAGTTAGTAATAAGTTCACGTGCTCCGTGACGACAAACAGGCTCATCAAGTGTGTTCCTACCCTCGTCGCCATGGCTACTAGTGACGCTGAATGACACACCCACGTTAAAAAATTGACATAGATACCAAATAAAGTGGCTGGGGGGATAGCGTTCGTGGTAGCTCAAGTGGTAGAGCATCGACCGCGTTATTCGAAGGTCGCAGGTTCGGATCTTGCCCATGGCAAATTATCTTTTCACCCACTTTTATCTCTTCTCATTTACAATAAAATTGGCCTAATACCTTCTCCTATACCTTCCTTGGCATTATTGTCTGTTATATCTCATCATTAATTTGCAAAAGCAGGAAAAACAAGCCCTTAAGTATACACTTGTTCCCCTTATTTATTAACGAGGGTCTCATACTGGCAGACCTGGTGCCTTTAGGTTGTATACGAAAGATTATTAGTCAGCTGCCAGTCAGTATTGTGTTCACGTGCTACGTGAGGACAAACAGGCTCATAAAGGGTGTTCCTACACTCGCCGCCATGGCTACTAGGGGCGCTCAATGACACTCCCTCGTTAAAAAAATTTACATAGATACCAAATAAAGTGGCTGGGGGATAGCTGTCGTGGTATCTCAAGCGGTAGAGCATCGAACGCGTTATTCGAAGGTCGCAGGTTTGGATCCTGCCCCCGGTAAGTTATCTTTTCGCCCACTTTTCTTTCTTCTCATTTACATTACAATGGGCCTAATCCCTTCCCTTATACCTTCCTTGGCAATATTGTCTGTAAGATCTCAATAATATTGTGTAAAAACACGAAAAACGAGCCCTTAAGTATACACTTGTTTACCTTATTCATTAACGAGGGTCTCGTACTGGCAGACTTGGTGCCTTTAGGTTGTATACGAGGGATTATTAGTCAGCTGCCAGTTAGTATTGTGTTCACGTGCTACGTGACGACAAACAGGCTCATAAAGGGTGTTCCTACACTCGCCGCCATGGCTACTAGGGGCGCTGAATGACACTCCTCGTTAAAAAAAATTGACATAGATACCAAATAAAGTGGCTGAGGGGGTAGCTGTCGTAGTAGCTCAAGTAGTAAAGCATCGAACGCGTGATTCGAGGGTCACAGGTTCGGATACTGCCCACGGCAAGTTATCTTTTCGCCCACTTTTCTTTCTTCTCATTTACATTACAATTGGTCTAATTCCTTCTCTTATACCTTCCTTGGCATTATTGTCTGTTAGATCTCAATAATATTGTGTAAAAACACGGAAAACGAGCCCTTAAGTATACACTTGTTTCCCTTATTCATTAACGAGGGTCTCATACTGGCAGAATTGGTGCCTTTAGGTTGTATACGAGGAACTATTAGTCAGCTGCGAGTTAGGAATAAGTTCACGTGCTACGTGACGACAAACAGGCTCATAAAGAGTGTTCCTACCCTCGTCGCCTTGGCTACTAGTGACGCTGAATGACACACCCACGTTAAAAATTGACATAGATACCAAATAAAGTGGCTAGGGGGATAGCTGTCGTGGTAGCTCAAGTGGTAGAGCATCGACCGCGTTATTCGAAGGTCGTAGGTTCGGATCCTGCCCATGGCAAATTATCTTTTCACCCACATTTATTTCTTCTCATTTACATTAAAATTGGCCTATTACCTTCCCCTATACCTTCCTTGGCATTATTGTCTGTTGTAGCTCATTATTATTGTGCAAAAGCAGGAAAAACGAGCCCTCAAGTATACACTTGTTCCCTTTATTCATTCACGAAGGTCTCATACTGGCAGACTTGGTGCCTTTAGGTTGTATACGAGGGATTATTAGTCATCTGCCAGTCAGTATTGTGTTCACGTGGTACGTGACGACAAACAGGCTCATAAAGGGTGTTCCTACACTCGCCGCCATGGCTACTAGGGGCGCTCAATGACCTTCCCTTGTTAAAAAAATTGACATAGATACCAAATAAAGTGGCTGGGGAATAGCTGTCGTGGTAGCTCAAGCGGTAGAGCATCGAACGGGTTATTCGAAGGTCGCAGGTTCCGATCCTGCCCCCGGTAAGTTATCTTTTCACCCACATTTCTTTCTTCTCATTTACATTACAATTGGTCTAATTCCTTCCCTTATACCTTTCTTGGAATTATTGTCTGTTAGATCTCAATAATATTGTGTAGAAACACGAAAAACGAGCCCTTAAGTATACACTTGTTTCCCTTATTCATTAACGAGGGTCTCGTACTGGCAGACTTGGTGCCTTCAGGTTGTACACGAAGGATTATTAGTCAGCTGCCAGTCGGTATTGTGTTCACGTGCTACGTGACGACAAACAGGCTCATAAAGGGTGTTCCTACACTCGCCGCCATGGCTACTAGGGGCGCTGAATGACACTCCTCGTTAAAAAAAATTGACATAGATACCAAATGAAGTGGCTGAGGGGGTAGCTGTCGTAGTAGCTCAAGTGGTAGAGCATCGAACGCGTTATTCGAGGGTCGCAGGTTGGGGTACTGCCCACGGCAAGTTATCTTTTCGCCCACTTTTCTTTCTTCTCATTTACATTACAATTGGTCTATTGTCTTCCCTTATACTTTCCTTGGCATTATTGTCTGTTAGATATCAATAATATTGTGTAAAAACACGAAAAACGAGCCCTTAAGTATACACTTGTTTCCCTTATTCATTAACGAGGGTCTCATAATGGCAGAATTGGTGCCTTTAGGTTGTATACGAGGAACTATTAGTCAGCTGCGAGTTAGGAATAAGTTCACGTGCTACGTGACGACAAACAGGCTCATAAAGAGTGTTCCTACCCTCGTCGCCATGCCTACTAGTGACGCTGAATGACACACCCACGTTAAAAAAATTGACATAGATAGCAAATAAAGTGGCTAGGGGGATAGCTGTCGTGGTAGCTCAAGTGGTAGAGCATCGACCGCGTTATTCGAAGGTCGCAGGTTCGGATCCTGCCCATGGCAAAGTATCTTTTCACCCACATTTATTTCTTCTCATTTACATTAAAATTGGCCTAATACCTTCCCCTATACCTTCCTTGGCATTATTGTCTGTTATATCTCATTATTATTGTGCAGAAACACGAAAAACAAGCCCTTAAGTATACACTTGTTTCCCTTATTCATTACCGAGGGTCTCGTACTGTCAGAATTGGTGCCCTCAGGTTGTAAACGAGGAACTATTAGTCAGTTGCCAGTTAGTAATAAGTTCACGTGCTCCGTGACGACAAACAGGCTCATCAAGTGTGTTCCTACCCTCGTCGCCATGGCTACTAGTGACGCTGAATGACACACCCACGTTAAAAATTGACATAGATACCAAATAAAGTGGCTAGGGGGATAGCTGTCGTGGTAGCTCAAGTGGTAGAGCATCGACCGCGTTATTCGAAGGTCGCAGGTTCGGATCCTGCCCATGGCAAATTATCTTTTCACCCACATTTATTTCTTCTCATTTACAATAAAATTGGCCTAATACCTTCTCCTATACCTTCCTTGGCATTATTGTCTGTTATATCTCATCATTAATGTGCAAAAGCAGGAAAAACAAGCCCTTAAGTATACACTTGTTCCCCTTATTTTTTAACGAGGGTCTCATACTGGCAGACCTGGTGCCTTTAGGTTGTGTACGAAGGATTATTCGTCACCTGCCAGTCAGTATTGTGTTCACGTGCTACGTGAGGACAAACAGGCTCATAAAGGGTGTTCCTACACTCGCCGCCATGGCTACTAGGGGCGCTCAATGACACTCCCTCGTTAAAAAAATTGACATAGATACCAAATAAAGTGGCTGGGGGATAGCTGTCGTGGTAGCTCAAGCGGTAGAGCATCGAACGCGTTATTCGAAGGTCGCAGGTTCGGATCCTGCCCCCGGTAATTTATCTTTTCACCCACTTTTCTTTCTTTTCATTTACATTACAATTGGCCTAATACCTTCCCCTATACCTTCCTTGACATTATTGTCTGTTAGATCTCATTAATATTGTGTGAAAACACGAAAAACGAGCCCTTAGGTATACACTTGTTTCCCTTATTCATTAACGAGGGTCTCGTACAGGCAGACTTGTTGCCTTTAGTATGTATACGAGGGACTATTTGTCAGCTGCCAGTTAGTATTAATTTCACGTGCTAAGTGTCGACAAACAGGCTCATGAAGGGTGTTCCTACACTCGCCGCCATGGCTACTAGGGGCGCTGAATGACTCTCCCTCGTTAAAAAATTGACATAGATACCAAATGAAGTGGCTGAGGGGGTAGCTGTCGTAGTAGCTCAAGTGGTAGAGCATCGAACGCGTTATTCGAGGGTCGCAGGTTCGGGTACTGCCCACGGCAAGTTATCTTTTCGCCCACTTTTCTTTCTTCTCATTTACATTACAATTGGTCTATTGTCTTCCCTTATACTTTCCTTGGCATTATTGTCTGTTAGATATCAATAATATTGTGTAAAAACACGAAAAACGAGCCCTTAAGTATACACTTGTTTCCCTTATTCATTAACGAGGGTCTCATAATGGCAGAATTGGTGCCTTTAGGTTGTATACGAGGAACTATTAGTCAGCTGCGAGTTAGGAATAAGTTCACGTGCTACGTGACGACAAACAGGCTCATAAAGAGTGTTCCTACCCTCGTCGCCATGGCTACTAGTGACGCTGAATGACACACCCACGTTAAAAAAATTGACATAGATAGCAAATAAAGTGGCTAGGGGGATAGCTGTCGTGGTAGCTCAAGTGGTAGAGCATCGACCGCGTTATTCGAAGGTCGCAGGTTCGGATCCTGCCCATGGCAAAGTATCTTTTCACCCACATTTATTTCTTCTCACTTACAATAAAATTGGCCTAATACCTTCTCCTATACCTTCCTTGGCATTATTGTCTGTTATATCTCATCATTAATGTGCAAAAGCAGGAAAAACAAGCCCTTAAGTATACACTTGTTCCCCTTATTTTTTAACGAGGGTCTCATACTGGCAGACCTGGTGCCTTTAGGTTGTGTACGAAGGATTATTAGTCACCTGCCAGTCAGTATTGTGTTCACGTGCTACGTGAGGACAAACAGGCTCATAAAGGGTGTTCCTACACTCGCCGCCATGGCTACTAGGGGCGCTCAATGACACTCCCTCGTTAAAAAAATTGACATAGATACCAAATAAAGTGGCTGGGGGATAGCTGTCGTGGTAGCTCAAGCGGTAGAGCATCGAACGCGTTATTCGAAGGTCGCAGGTTCGGATCCTGCCCCCGGTAATTTATCTTTTCACCCACTTTTCTTTCTTCTCATTTACATTACAATTGGCCTAATACCTTCCCCTATACCTTCCTTGACATTATTGTCTGTTAGATCTCATTAATATTGTGTGAAAACACGAAAAACGAGCCCTTAGGTATACACTTGTTTCCCTTATTCATTAACGAGGGTCTCGTACAGGCAGACTTGTTGCCTTTAGTATGTATACGAGGGACTATTTGTCAGCTGCCAGTTAGTATTAATTTCACGTGCTAAGTGTCGACAAACAGGCTCATGAAGGGTGTTCCTACACTCGCCGCCATGGCTACTAGGGGCGCTGAATGACTCTCCCTCGTTAAAAAATTGACATAGATACCAAATAAAGTTGCTGAGGGGATAGCTGTCGTAGTAGCTCAAGTGATAGAGCATCGAACGCGAAATTCGAAGGTCGCAGGTTCGGATCCTGCCCACGGCAAGTTATATTTTCACCCACTTTTCTTTCTTCTCATTTACATTACAATTGGCTTAATCCCTTCCCTTATACCTTCCTTGGCATTATTGTCTGTTAGATGTGAATAATATTGTGTAAAAACATGAAAAACGAGCCCTTAAGTATACACTTGTTTCCGTTATTTATTAACGAGGGTCTCGTACTGGCAGACTTGTTGCCTTTAGGAGGTATACCAGGGACTATTAGTCAGCTGCCAGTTAGTATTAAGTTCACGTGCTAAGTGACGACAAACCGGCTCATAAAGGGTGTTCCTACACTCGCCGCCATGGCAACTAGGGGCGCTGAATGACACACCTACGTTAAAAAAAAATTGACATAGATACCAAATAAAGTGGCGTGGGATATAGCTGTCGCTGTAGCTCAAAAGTATAGCATCGAACGCGTTATTCGAAGGTAGCAGGTTCGGATCCTGCCCACGGCAAGTTATCTTTTCACCCACTTTTCTTTCTTCTCATTTACATTACAATTGGCCTAATCCCTTCCCTTATACCTTCCTTGGCATTATATCTGTTAGATCTCAATAATATTGTGTAAAACACGAAAAACAAGCCCTTAATTATACACTTGTTTCCCTTATTCATTAACGAGGGTCGCGTACTGGCAGAATTGGTGCCTTTAGGATGTATACGAGGAACTATTAGTCAGTTCCCAGTTAGTAATAAGTTCACGTGCTACGTGACGACAAACAGGCTCATAAAGAGTGTTCCTACACTCGTCGCCATGGCTACTAGGGGCGCTGAATGACACTCCCACGTTTAAAAAAAGTTTACATAGATACCAAATAAAGTGTTTGGGGGGATAGCTGTCATGGTAACTCAAGTGGTAGAGCATCGAACGCGTTATTTGAAGGTCGCAGGTTCGGATCATGCCCACGGTAAGTTATCTTTTCACCCACTTTTCTTTCTTTTCCTTTACATTACAATGGGCCTAATCCCTTCCCTTATACCTTCCTTGGCAATATTGTCTGTAAGATCTCAATAATAATGTGTAAAAACACGAAAAACGAGCCCTTAAGTATACACTTGTTTCCCTTATTCAGTAACGAGGGTCAAGTACTGGAAGAATTGGTGCCTTTAGGTTGTATACGAGGAACTATTAGTCAGCTGCCAGTTAGTAATAAGTTCACGTGCTACGTGACGACAAACAGGCTCATAAAGAGTGTTCCTACACTCGTCGCCATGGCTACTAGTGACGCTGAATGACACACCCACGTTAAAAAAATTGACATAGATAGCAAATAAAGTGGCTAGGGGGATAGCTGTCGTGGTAGCTCAAGTGGTAGAGCATCGACCGCGTTATTCGAAGGTCGCAGGTTCAGATCCTGCCCATGGCAAAGTATCTTTTCACCCACATTTATTTCTTCTCATTTACATAAAATTGGCCTAATACCTTCCCCTATACCTTCCTTGGCATTATTGTCTGTTATATCTCATTATTATTGTGCAAAAACACGAAAAACAAGCCCTTAAGTACACACTTGTTTCCCTTATTCATTACCGAGGGTCTCGTACTGGCAGAATTGGTGCCCTCAGGTTGTAAACGAGGAACTATTAGTCAGTTGCCAGTTAGTAATAAGTTCACGTGCTCCGTGACGACAAACAGGCTCATCAAGTGTGTTCCTACCCTCGTCGCCATGGCTACTAGTGACGCTGAATGACACACCCACGTTAAAAAATTGACATAGATACCAAATAAAGTGCCTGGGGGGATAGCTTTCGTGGTAGCTCAAGTGGTAGAGCATCGACCGCGTTATTCGAAGGTCGCAGGTTCGGATCCTGCCCATGGCAAATTATCTTTTCACCCACATTTATTTCTTCTCATTTACATTAAAATTGGCCTAATACCTTCTCCTATACCTTCCTTGGCATTATTGTCTGTTATATCTCATCATTAATGTGCAAAAGCAGGAAAAACAAGCCCTTAAGTATACACTTGTTCCCCTTATTTTTTAACGAGGGTCTCATACTGGCAGACCTGGTGCCTTTAGGTTGTATACGAAGGATTATTAGTCACCTGCCAGTCAGTATTGTGTTCACGTGCTACGTGAGGACAAACAGGCTCATAAAGGGTGTTCCTACACTCGCCGCCATGGCTACTAGGGGCGCTCAATGACACTCCCTCGTTAAAAAAATTGACATAGATACCAAATAAAGTGGCTGGGGGATAGCTGTCGTGGTAGCTCAAGCGGTAGAGCATCGAACGCGTTATTCGAAGGTCGCAGGTTCGGATCCTGCCCCCGGTAATTTATCTTTTCACCCACTTTTCTTTCTTCTCATTTACATTACAATTGGCCTAATACCTTCCCCTATACCTTCCTTGACATTATTGTCTGTTAGATCTCATTAATATTGTGTGAAAACACGAAAAACGAGCCCTTAGGTATACACTTGTTTCCCTTATTCATTAACGAGGGTCTCGTACAGGCAGACTTATTGCCTTTAGGATGTATACGAGGGACTATTTGTCAGCTGCCAGTTAGTATTAATTTCACGTGCTAAGTGTCCACAAACAGGCTCATGAAGGGTGTTCCTACACTCGCCGCCATGGCTACTAGGGGCGCTGAATGACTCTCCCTCGTTAAAAAAATTGACATAGATACCAAATAAAGTGGCTGAGGGGATAGCTGTCGTAGTAGCTCAAGTGATAGAGCATCGAACGCGAAATTCGAAGGTCGCAGGTTCGGATCCTGCCCACGGCAAGTTATATTTTCACCCACTTTTCTTTCTTCTCATTTATATTACAATTGGCTTAATCCCTTCCCTTATACCTTCCTTGGCATAATTGTCTGTTAGATGTGAATAATATTGTGTAAAAACATGAAAAACGAGCCCTTAAGTATACACTTGTTTCTGTTATTCATTAACGAAGGTCTCGTACTGGCAGACTTGTTGCCTTTAGGATGTATACGAGGGACTATTAGTCAGCTGCCAGTTAGTATTAATTTCACGTTCTACGTGACGACAAACAGGCTCATAAAGAGTGTTCCTACACTCATCGCCATGGTTACTAGGGGCGCTGAATGACACTCCCACGTTAAAAAAATTGACATAGATACCAAATAAAGTGGCTGGGGTCTAGCTGTCGTGGGAGCTCAAGTGGTAGAGCATCGAACGCGTTATTCGAAGGTTGCAGGTTCGGATCTTGCCAATGGCAAGTTATCTTTTCACCAACTTTTTTTTCTTCTCATTTACAATACAATAGGCCTAATCCCTTCCCTTATACCTTCCTTGGCATTATTGTCTGGAAGATCTCAATAATATTGTGTAAAAACACAAAAACGAGCCCTTAAGTATACACTTGTTTCCCTTATTCATTAACGAGGGTCTCGTACTGGCAGAATTGGTGCCTTTAGGTTGTATACAAGGAACTTTAAGTCAGCTGCCAGTTAGTAATAAGTTCACGTGCTACGTGACGACAAACAGGTTCATAAAGAGTTTTCCTACCCTCGTCGCCATGGCTACTTGTGACGTTGAATGACACAACCACGTTAACAAAATCGACATAGATACCAAATAAAGTGGCGGGGGGGATAGCTGTCGTGGTAGCTCAAGTGGTAGAGCATCGACCGCGTTATTCGAAGGTCGCAGGCTCGGATCCTGCCCATGGCAAATTATCTTTTCACCCACATTTATTTCTTCTCATTTACATTAAAATTGGCCTAATACCTTCCCCTATACCTTCCTTGGCATTATTGTCTGTTATATCTCATTATTATTGTGAAAAAGCAGGAAAAACGAGCCCTTAAGTATTCACTTGTTCCCAATATTCATTAACGATGGTCTCATACTGGCAGACTTGGTGCCTTTAGGTTGTATACGAGGGATTATTAGTCAGCTGCCAGTCAGTATTGTGTTCACGTGCTACGTGACGACAAATAGGCTCATAAAGGGTGTTCCTACACTCGCCCCCATGGCTACTAGGGGCGCTCAATGACACTCCCTCGTTAAAAAAATTGACATAGATAACAAATAAAGTGGCTGGGGGATAGCTGTCGTGGTAGCTCAAGCGGTAGAGCATCGAACGCGTTATTCGAAGGTCGCAGGTTCGGATCCTGCCCCCGGTAATTTATCTTTTCACCCACTTTTCTTTCTTCTCATTTACATTACAATTGGCTTTATCGTTTTCCTTATATCTTCCTTAACATTATTGTCTGTTAGATCTCAATAATATTGTGCAAAAACACGAAACACAAGCCCTTAAGTATACACTTGTTTCCCTTATTCATTAACGAAGGTCTCGTACTGGCAGAATTGGTGCCTTTAGGTTGTATACGAGGAACTCTAAGTCAACTGCCAGTTAGTAATAAGTTCACGTGCTACGTGACGACAAACAGGCTCATAAAAAGTGTTCCTACACTCGTCGCCATGGCTACTAGGGGCGCTGAATGACACTCCCACGTTAAAAAAATTGACATAGATACCAAAAAAAGTGGCTGGGGTCTAGCTGTCGTGGGAGCTCAAGTGGTAGAGCATCGAACGCGTTATTCGAAGGTTGCAGGTTCGGATCCTGCCAATGGCAAGTTATCTTTCACCTACTTTTCTTTTTTCTCATTTACTATACAATTGGCCTAATCCCTTCCCTTATAACTTCCTTGGCATTGTTGTCAGTTATATCTCAAAAATATTGTGTAAAAGCACGAAAAACGAGCCCTTAAGTATACACTTGTTTCCCTTATTCATTAACGAAGGTCTCGTACTGGCAGACTTGTTGCCTTTAGGATGTATACGAGGGACTATTATTCAGCTGCCAGTTAGTATTAGGTACACGTGCTAAGTGACGACAAACAGGCTCATGAAGGGTGTTCCTGCATTTGCCGCCATGGCAACTAGGGGCGCTGAATGACACACCTACGTTAAAAAACTTGACATAGATACCAAATAAAGTGGCTGGGGACATAGCTGTCACGGTAGCTCAAAAGTATAGCATCGAACGCGTTATTCGAAGGTCGCTGGTTCGGATCCTGCCCACGGCAAGTTATCTTTTCACCCTCATTTTTTTTCTTCTCATTTACATTACAATTGGCCTAATCCCTTCTCTGATACCTTCCTTGGCATTATTGTCTGTTAGATCTCAGTATTATTGTGTACAAACACGAAAAACAAGCCCTTAAGTATACACTTGTTTTCCTTATTCATTAACGAGGGTCTCGTACTGTCAGAATTGGTGCCTTTAGGATGTATACGAGGAACTACTAGTCAGCTGCCAGTTAGTAATAAGTTAACGTGCTACGTGACGACAAACAGGCTCACAAAGAGTGTTCCTACCCTCGTGGCCATGGCTACTAGTGACGCTGAATGACACACCCACGTTCAAAAAAATTGACGTAGATACCAAATAAAGTGGCTGGGGGATAGCTGTCGTGGTAGCTCAAGTGGTAGAGCATAGACCGCGTTACTCGAAGGTCGCAGGTATGGATCCTGCCCATGGCAAATTATCTTTTCACCCACATTTATTTCTTCTCATCTACACTTCAATTGGCCTAATCCCTTCCCTTATACCTTCCTTGGCAATATTGTCTGTTAGATCTCAATAATAATGTGTAAAAACACGAAAAACGAGCCTTTACTTATACACTTGTTTCCCTTATTCATTAACGAGGGTCTCGTACTGGCAGACTTGGTGTCTTTAGGTTGTATACGAGGGACTATTAGTCAGCTGCCAGTTAGTAATCAGTTCACGTGCTACGTGACGCCAAACAGGCTCATAAAGAGTGTTCCTACACTCGCCGCCATGGCTACTAGTAGCGCTGAATGACACTGCCACGTGTAAAAAAATTTGCATAGATACCAAATAAAGTGGCCTGGGGGATAGCTGTCGTGATAGCTGGAGTGGTAGAGCATAGACCGCGTTACTCGAAGGTCACAGGTTCGGATCTTGCCCACGACAAGTTATCTTTTCACATACATTTATTTCTTCTCATTTACATTAAAATTGGCCTAATACCTTCCCCTATACCTCCCTTGGCATTATTGTCTGTTATATCTCATTATTATTGTGCAAAAGCAAGAAAAACGAGCCCTTAAGTATACACTTGTTCCCCTTATTCATTAACGAGGGTCTCATACTGACAGACTTGGTGCCTTTAGGTTGTATACGAGGGACTATTAGTCAGCTGCCAGTTAGTAATAAGTTCCCGTGCTACGCGACGTCAAACAAGCTCATAAAGAGTGTTCCTACACTCATCGCCATGGCTACTAGTGGCGCTGAATGACACTCCCACGTTTAAAAAAATTTACATAGATACCAAAAAATGTTGCTGGGGGATAGCTGTCGTGGTAGCTCAAGTGGTAGATTATCGAACGCGTTATTCGAAGGTCGCAGGTTCGGATCCTGACCCCGGTAAGTTATCTTTTCACCCACATTTCTTTCTTCTCATTTACATTACAATTGGCCTAATACCTTCCCTTATACCTTTCTTGGCATTATTGCCTGTTAGATCTCATTATTATTGTGTGAAAACACGAAAAACGAGCCCTTAAGTATACACTTGTTTCCGTTATTCATTAACGAAGGTCTCGTACTGGCAGACTTGTTGCCTTTAGGATGTATACGAGGGACTATTAGTCAGCTGCCAGTTAGTATTAATTTCACGTGCTAAGTGACGACAAACAGGCTCATGAAGGGTGTTCCTACACTCGCCGCCATGGCTACTAGGGGCGCTGAATGACTCTCCCTCGTTAACAAAATTGACATAGATACCAAATAAAGTGGCTGGGGGGATAGCTGTCGTAGTAGCTCAAGTGGTAGAGCATCGAACGCGTTATTCGAAGGTCGCAGGTTCGGATCCTGCCCACGGCAAGTTATCTTTTCACCTAGTTTTCTTTCTTCTCATTTACATTACAATTGGCTCAATCCTTTCCCTTATACCTTCCTTGGCATTATTGCCTGTTAGATCTCGTTATTATTGTGTGAAAACACGAAAAACGAGCGCTTAAGTATACACTTGTTTCCCTTATTCATTAACGAGGGTCTCGTACTGGCAGAATTGGTGCCTTTAGGTTGTATACAAGGAACTTTAAGTCAGCTGCCAGTTAGTAATAAGTTCACGTGCTACGTGACGACAAACAGGCTCATAAAGAGTGTTCCTACCCTCGTCGCCTTGGCTACTAGTGACGCTGAATGACACACCCACGTTAAAAATTGACATAGATACCAAATAAAGTGGCTAGGGGGATAGCTGTCGTGGTAGCTCAAGTGGTAGAGCATCGACCGCGTTATTCGAAGGTCGTAGGTTCGGATCCTGCCCATGGCAAATTATCTTTTCACCCACATTTATTTCTTCTCATTTACATTAAAATTGGCCTATTACCTTCCCCTATACCTTCCTTGGCATTATTGTCTGTTGTAGCTGATTATTATTGTGCAAAAGCAGGAAAAACGAGCCCTCAAGTATACACTTGTTCCCTTTATTCATTCACGAAGGTCTCATACTGGCAGACTTGGTGCCTTTAGGTTGTATACGAGGGATTATTAGTCATCTGCCAGTCAGTATTGTGTTCACGTGGTACGTGACGACAAACAGGCTCATAAAGGGTGTTCCTACACTCGCCGCCATGGCTACTAGGGGCGCTCAATGACACTCCCTTGTTAAAAAAATTGACATAGATACCAAATAAAGTGGCTGGGGAATAGCTGTCGTGGTAGCTCAAGCGGTAGAGCATCGAACGGGTTATTCGAAGGTCGCAGGTTCCGATCCTGCCCCCGGTAAGTTATCTTTTCACCCACATTTCTTTCTTCTCATTTACATTACAATTGGTCTAATTCCTTCCCTTATACCTTTCTTGGAATTATTGTCTGTTAGATCTCAATAATATTGTGTAGAAACACGAAAAACGAGCCCTTAAGTATACACTTGTTTCCCTTATTCATTAACGAGGGTCTCGTACTGGCAGACTTGGTGCCTTCAGGTTGTACACGAAGGAT
Source organism: Rhipicephalus microplus (assembly GCF_043290135.1). NCBI lineage: Eukaryota > Metazoa > Arthropoda > Arachnida > Ixodida > Ixodidae > Rhipicephalus > Rhipicephalus microplus. Next base: position 13,711,942 of record NW_027464589.1, read on the forward strand.
TATTAGTCAGCTGCCAGTCGGTATTGTGTTCACGTGCTACGTGACGACAAACAGGCTCATAAAGCGTGTTCCTACACTCGCCGCCTTGGCTAATAGGGGCGCTGAATGACTCTCCCTCGTTAAACAATTGACATATATACCAAATAAAGTGGCTGGGGGGATAGCTGTCGTAGTAGCTCAAGTGGTAGAGCATCAAACGCGTTATTCGAAGGTCGCAGGTCCGGATCCTGCCCACGGCAAGTTATCTTTTCACCTGCTTTTCTTTCTTCTCATTTACAATACAATTTGCCTAATCCCTTCCCTTATAACTTCCCTGGAATTATTGTCTGTTAGATCTCAATAATATTGTGTAAAAACACGAAAAACGAGCCCTTAAATATACACTTGTTTCCCTTATTCATTAACGAGGGTCTCGTACTGGCAGACTTGGTGCCTTTAGGTTGTATACGAGGGATTATTAGTCAGCTGCCAGTTAGTATTGTGTTCACGTGCTACGTGACGACAAACAGGCTCATAAAGGGTGTTCCTACACTCGCCGCCATGGCTACTAGGGGCGCTGAATGACACTCCTCGTTAAAAAAATTGACATAGATACCAAATGAAGTGGCTGAGGGGGTAGCTGTCGTAGTAGCTCAAGTGGTAGAGCATCGAACGCGTTATTCGAGGGTCGCAGGTTGGGGTACTGCCCACGGCAAGTTATCTTTTAGCCCACTTTTCTTTCTTCTCATTTACATTACAATTGGTCTATTGTCTTCCCTTATACTTTCCTTGGCATTATTGTCTGTTAGATATCAATAATATTGTGTAAAAACACGAAAAACGAGCCCTTAAGTATACACTTGTTTCCCTTATTCATTAACGAGGGTCTCATAATGGCAGAATTGGTGCCTTTAGGTTGTATACGAGGAACTATTAGTCAGCTGCGAGTTAGGAATAAGTTCACGTGCTACGTGACGACAAACAGGCTCATAAAGAGTGTTCCTACCCTCGTCGCCATGCCTACTAGTGACGCTGAATGACACACCCACGTTAAAAAAATTGACATAGATAGCAAATAAAGTGGCTAGGGGGATAGCTGTCGTGGTAGCTCAAGTGGTAGAGCATCGACCGCGTTATTCGAAGGTCGCAGGTTCGGATCCTGCCCATGGCAAAGTATCTTTTCACCCACATTTATTTCTTCTCATTTACATTAAAATTGGCCTAATACCTTCCCCTATACCTTCCTTGGCATTATTGTCTGTTATATCTCATTATTATTGTGCAGAAACACGAAAAACAAGCCCTTAAGTATACACTTGTTTCCCTTATTCATTACCGAGGGTCTCGTACTGTCAGAATTGGTGCCCTCAGGTTGTAAACGAGGAACTATTAGTCAGTTGCCAGTTAGTAATAAGTTCACGTGCTCCGTGACGACAAACAGGCTCATCAAGTGTGTTCCTACCCTCGTCGCCATGGCTACTAGTGACGCTGAATGACACACCCACGTTAAAAATTGACATAGATACCAAATAAAGTGGCTAGGGGGATAGCTGTCGTGGTAGCTCAAGTGGTAGAGCATCGACCGCGTTATTCGAAGGTCGCAGGTTCGGATCCTGCCCATGGCAAATTATCTTTTCACCCACATTTATTTCTTCTCATTTACAATAAAATTGGCCTAATACCTTCTCCTATACCTTCCTTGGCATTATTGTCTGTTATATCTCATCATTAATGTGCAAAAGCAGGAAAAACAAGCCCTTAAGTATACACTTGTTCCCCTTATTTTTTAACGAGGGTCTCATACTGGCAGACCTGGTGCCTTTAGGTTGTGTACGAAGGATTATTCGTCACCTGCCAGTCAGTATTGTGTTCACGTGCTACGTGAGGACAAACAGGCTCATAAAGGGTGTTCCTACACTCGCCGCCATGGCTACTAGGGGCGCTCAATGACACTCCCTCGTTAAAAAAATTGACATAGATACCAAATAAAGTGGCTGGGGGATAGCTGTCGTGGTAGCTCAAGCGGTAGAGCATCGAACGCGTTATTCGAAGGTCGCAGGTTCGGATCCTGCCCCCGGTAATTTATCTTTTCACCCCCTTTTCTTTCTTTTCATTTACATTACAATTGGCCTAATACCTTCCCCTATACCTTCCTTGACATTATTGTCTGTTAGATCTCATTAATATTGTGTGAAAACACGAAAAACGAGCCCTTAGGTATACACTTGTTTCCCTTATTCATTAACGAGGGTCTCGTACAGGCAGACTTGTTGCCTTTAGTATGTATACGAGGGACTATTTGTCAGCTGCCAGTTAGTATTAATTTCACGTGCTAAGTGTCGACAAACAGGCTCATGAAGGGTGTTCCTACACTCGCCGCCATGGCTACTAGGGGCGCTGAATGACTCTCCCTCGTTAAAAAATTGACATAGATACCAAATGAAGTGGCTGAGGGGGTAGCTGTCGTAGTAGCTCAAGTGGTAGAGCATCGAACGCGTTATTCGAGGGTCGCAGGTTCGGGTACTGCCCACGGCAAGTTATCTTTTCGCCCACTTTTCTTTCTTCTCATTTACATTACAATTGGTCTATTGTCTTCCCTTATACTTTCCTTGGCATTATTGTCTGTTAGATATCAATAATATTGTGTAAAAACACGAAAAACGAGCCCTTAAGTATACACTTGTTTCCCTTATTCATTAACGAGGGTCTCATAATGGCAGAATTGGTGCCTTTAGGTTGTATACGAGGAACTATTAGTCAGCTGCGAGTTAGGAATAAGTTCACGTGCTACGTGACGACAAACAGGCTCATAAAGAGTGTTCCTACCCTCGTCGCCATGGCTACTAGTGACGCTGAATGACACACCCACGTTAAAAAAATTGACATAGATAGCAAATAAAGTGGCTAGGGGGATAGCTGTCGTGGTAGCTCAAGTGGTAGAGCATCGACCGCGTTATTCGAAGGTCGCAGGTTCGGATCCTGCCCATGGCAAAGTATCTTTTCACCCACATTTATTTCTTCTCACTTACAATAAAATTGGCCTAATACCTTCTCCTATACCTTCCTTGGCATTATTGTCTGTTATATCTCATCATTAATGTGCAAAAGCAGGAAAAACAAGCCCTTAAGTATACACTTGTTCCCCTTATTTTTTAACGAGGGTCTCATACTGGCAGACCTGGTGCCTTTAGGTTGTGTACGAAGGATTATTAGTCACCTGCCAGTCAGTATTGTGTTCACGTGCTACGTGAGGACAAACAGGCTCATAAAGGGTGTTCCTACACTCGCCGCCATGGCTACTAGGGGCGCTCAATGACACTCCCTCGTTAAAAAAATTGACATAGATACCAAATAAAGTGGCTGGGGGATAGCTGTCGTGGTAGCTCAAGCGGTAGAGCATCGAACGCGTTATTCGAAGGTCGCAGGTTCGGATCCTGCCCCCGGTAATTTATCTTTTCACCCACTTTTCTTTCTTCTCATTTACATTACAATTGGCCTAATACCTTCCCCTATACCTTCCTTGACATTATTGTCTGTTAGATCTCATTAATATTGTGTGAAAACACGAAAAACGAGCCCTTAGGTATACACTTGTTTCCCTTATTCATTAACGAGGGTCTCGTACAGGCAGACTTGTTGCCTTTAGTATGTATACGAGGGACTATTTGTCAGCTGCCAGTTAGTATTAATTTCACGTGCTAAGTGTCGACAAACAGGCTCATGAAGGGTGTTCCTACACTCGCCGCCATGGCTACTAGGGGCGCTGAATGACTCTCCCTCGTTAAAAAATTGACATAGATACCAAATAAAGTTGCTGAGGGGATAGCTGTCGTAGTAGCTCAAGTGATAGAGCATCGAACGCGAAATTCGAAGGTCGCAGGTTCGGATCCTGCCCACGGCAAGTTATATTTTCACCCACTTTTCTTTCTTCTCATTTACATTACAATTGGCTTAATCCCTTCCCTTATACCTTCCTTGGCATTATTGTCTGTTAGATGTGAATAATATTGTGTAAAAACATGAAAAACGAGCCCTTAAGTATACACTTGTTTCCGTTATTTATTAACGAGGGTCTCGTACTGGCAGACTTGTTGCCTTTAGGAGGTATACCAGGGACTATTAGTCAGCTGCCAGTTAGTATTAAGTTCACGTGCTAAGTGACGACAAACAGGCTCATAAAGGGTGTTCCTACACTCGCCGCCATGGCAACTAGGGGCGCTGAATGACACACCTACGTTAAAAAAAAATTGACATAGATACCAAATAAAGTGGCGTGGGATATAGCTGTCGCTGTAGCTCAAAAGTATAGCATCGAACGCGTTATTCGAAGGTAGCAGGTTCGGATCCTGCCCACGGCAAGTTATCTTTTGACCCACTTTTCTTTCTTCTCATTTACATTACAATTGGCCTAATCCCTTCCCTTATACCTTCCTTGGCATTATATCTGTTAGATCTCAATAATATTGTGTAAAACACGAAAAAAAAGCCCTTAATTATACACTTGTTTCCCTTATTCATTAACGAGGGTCGCGTACTGGCAGAATTGGTGCCTTTAGGATGTATACGAGGAACTATTAGTCAGTTCCCAGTTAGTAATAAGTTCACGTGCTACGTGACGACAAACAGGCTCATAAAGAGTGTTCCTACACTCGTCGCCATGGCTACTAGGGGCGCTGAATGACACTCCCACGTTTAAAAAAAGTTTACATAGATACCAAATAAAGTGTTTGGGGGGATAGCTGTCATGGTAACTCAAGTGGTAGAGCATCGAACGCGTTATTTGAAGGTCGCAGGTTCGGATCATGCCCACGGTAAGTTATCTTTTCACCCACTTTTCTTTCTTTTCCTTTACATTACAATGGGCCTAATCCCTTCCCTTATACCTTCCTTGGCAATATTGTCTGTAAGATCTCAATAATAATGTGTAAAAACACGAAAAACGAGCCCTTAAGTATACACTTGTTTCCCTTATTCAGTAACGAGGGTCAAGTACTGGAAGAATTGGTGCCTTTAGGTTGTATACGAGGAACTATTAGTCAGCTGCCAGTTAGTAATAAGTTCACGTGCTACGTGACGACAAACAGGCTCATAAAGAGTGTTCCTACACTCGTCGCCATGGCTACTAGTGACGCTGAATGACACACCCACGTTAAAAAAATTGACATAGATAGCAAATAAAGTGGCTAGGGGGATAGCTGTCGTGGTAGCTCAAGTGGTAGAGCATCGACCGCGTTATTCGAAGGTCGCAGGTTCAGATCCTGCCCATGGCAAAGTATCTTTTCGCCCACATTTATTTCTTCTCATTTACATAAAATTGGCCTAATACCTTCCCCTATACCTTCCTTGGCATTATTGTCTGTTATATCTCATTATTATTGTGCAAAAACACGAAAAACAAGCCCTTAAGTACACACTTGTTTCCCTTATTCATTACCGAGGGTCTCGTACTGGCAGAATTGGTGCCCTCAGGTTGTAAACGAGGAACTATTAGTCAGTTGCCAGTTAGTAATAAGTTCACGTGCTCCGTGACGACAAACAGGCTCATCAAGTGTGTTCCTACTCTCGTCGCCATGGCTACTAGTGACGCTGAATGACACACCCACGTTAAAAAATTGACATAGATACCAAATAAAGTGGCTGGGGGGATAGCTTTCGTGGTAGCTCAAGTGGTAGAGCATCGACCGCGTTATTCGAAGGTCGCAGGTTCGGATCCTGCCCATGGCAAATTATCTTTTCACCCACATTTATTTCTTCTCATTTACAATAAAATTGGCCTAATACCTTCTCCTATACCTTCCTTGGCATTATTGTCTGTTATATCTCATCATTAATGTGCAAAAGCAGGAAAAACAAGCCCTTAAGTATACACTTGTTCCCCTTATTTTTTAACGAGGGTCTCATACTGGCAGACCTGGTGCCTTTAGGTTGTATACGAAGGATTATTAGTCACCTGCCAGTCAGTATTGTGTTCACGTGCTACGTGAGGACAAACAGGCTCATAAAGGGTGTTCCTACACTCGCCGCCATGGCTACTAGGGGCGCTCAATGACACTCCCTCGTTAAAAAAATTGACATAGATACCAAATAAAGTGGCTGGGGGATAGCTGTCGTGGTAGCTCAAGCGGTAGAGCATCGAACGCGTTATTCGAAGGTCGCAGGTTCGGATCCTGCCCCCGGTAATTTATCTTTTCACCCACTTTTCTTTCTTCTCATTTACATTACAATTGGCCTAATACCTTCCCCTATACCTTCCTTGACATTATTGTCTGTTAGATCTCATTAATATTGTGTGAAAACACGAAAAACGAGCCCTTAGGTATACACTTGTTTCCCTTATTCATTAACGAGGGTCTCGTACAGGCAGACTTATTGCCTTTAGGATGTATACGAGGGACTATTTGTCAGCTGCCAGTTAGTATTAATTTCACGTGCTAAGTGTCGACAAACAGGCTCATGAAGGGTGTTCCTACACTCGCCGCCATGGCTACTAGGGGCGCTGAATGACTCTCCCTCGTTAAAAAAATTGACATAGATACCAAATAAAGTGGCTGAGGGGATAGCTGTCGTAGTAGCTCAAGTGATAGAGCATCGAACGCGAAATTCGAAGGTCGCAGGTTCGGATCCTGCCCACGGCAAGTTATATTTTCACCCACTTTTCTTTCTTCTCATTTATATTACAATTGGCTTAATCCCTTCCCTTATACCTTCCTTGGCATAATTTTCTGTTAGATGTGAATAATATTGTGTAAAAACATGAAAAACGAGCCCTTAAGTATACACTTGTTTCTGTTATTCATTAACGAAGGTCTCGTACTGGCAGACTTGTTGCCTTTAGGATGTATACGAGGGACTATTAGTCAGCTGCCAGTTAGTATTAATTTCACGTTCTACGTGACGACAAACAGGCTCATAAAGAGTGTTCCTACACTCATCGCCATGGTTACTAGGGGCGCTGAATGACACTCCCACGTTAAAAAAATTGACATAGATACCAAATAAAGTGGCTGGGGTCTAGCTGTCGTGGGAGCTCAAGTGGTAGAGCATCGAACGCGTTATTCGAAGGTTGCAGGTTCGGATCTTGCCAATGGCAAGTTATCTTTTCACCTACTTTTCTTTTTTCTCATTTACAATACAATTGGCCTAATCCCTTCCCTTATAACTTCCTTGGCGTTATTGTCTGTTAGATCTCAATAATATTGTGTAAAAACACGAAAAACGAGCCCTTAATTATACACTTGTTTCCCTTATTTATTAACGAGGGTCTCGTACTGGCAGACTTGTTGCCTTTAGGAGGTATACCAGGGACTATTAGTCAGCTGCCAGTTAGTATTAAGTTCACGTGCTAAGTGACGACAAACAGGCTCATAAAGGGTGTTCCTACACTCGCCGCCATGGCAACTAGGGGCGCTGAATGACACACCTACGTTAAAAAAATTGACATAGATACCAAATAAAGTGGCGTGGGATACAGCTGTCGCTGTAGCTCAAAAGTATAGCATCGAACGCGTTATTCGAAGGTAGCAGGTTCGGATCCTGCCCACGGCAAGTTATCTTTTCACCCACTTTTCTTTCTTCTCATTTACATTACAATTGGCCTAATCCCTTCCCTTATACCTTCCTTGGCATTATATCTGTTAGATCTCAATAATATTGTGTAAAAACACGAAAAACGAGCCCTTAAGTATACACTTGTTTCCCTTATTCAGTAACGAGGGTCAAGTACTGGCAGAATTGGTGCCTTTAGGTTGTATACGAGGAACTATTAGTCAGCTGCCAGTTAGTAATAAGTTCACGTGCTACGTGACGACAAACAGGCTCATAAAGAGTGCTCCTACACTCATCGCCATGGCTACTAGGGGCGCTGAATGACACTCCCACGTTTAAAAAAAGTTTACATAGATACCAAATAAAGTGTTTGGGGGGATAGCTGTCATGGTAGCTCAAGTGGTAGAGCATCGAACGCGTTATTCGAAGGTCGCAGGTTCGGATCATGCCCACGGTAAGTTATCTTTTCACCCACTTTTCTTTCTTTTCCTTTACATTACAATGGGCCTAATCCCTTCCCTTATACCTTCCTTGGCAATATTGTCTGTAAGATCTCAATAATATTGTGTAAAAACACGAAAAACGAGCCCTTAAGTATACACTTGTTTCCCTTATTCAGTAACGAGGGTCAAGTACTGGCAGAATTCGTGCCTTTAGGTTGTATACGAGGAACTATTAGTCAGCTGCCAGTTAGTAATAAGTTCACGTGCTACGTGACGACAAACAGGCTCATAAAGAGTGTTCCTACACTCGTCGCCATGGCTACTAGTGACGCTGAATGACACACCCACGTTAAAAAATTGACATAGATACCAAATAAAGTGGCTGGGGGGATAGCTGTCATGGTAGCTCAAGTGGTAGAGCATCGAACGCGAAATTCGAAGGTCGCAGGTTCGGATCCTGCCCACGGCAAGTTATATTTTCACCCACTTTTCTTTCTTCTCATTTACATTACAATTGGCTTAATCCCTTCCCTTATACCTTCCTTGGCATTATTGTCTGTTATATCTCATTATTATTGTGCAAAAGCAGGAAAAACGAGCCCTTAAGTATACACTTGTTCCCCTTATTTATTCACGAGGGTCTCATACTGGCAGACTTGGTGCCTTTAGGATGTATACGAGGAACTATTAGTCAGTTCCCAGTTAGTAATAAGTTCACGTGCTACGTGACGACAAACAGGCTCATGAAGGGTGTTCCTACACTCGCCGCCATGGCTACTAGGGGCGCTGAATGACTCTCCCACGTTTAAAAAAAGTTTACATAGATACCAAATAAAGTGTCTCGGGGGATAGCTGTCATGGTAGCTCAAGTGGTAGAGCATCGAACGCGTTATTCGAAGGTCGCAGGTTCGGATCATGCCCACGGTAAGTTATCTTTTCAACCGCTTTTCTTTCTTTTCCTTTACATTACAATGGGCCTAATCCCTTCCCTTATACCTTTCTTGGCAATATTGTCTGTAAGATCTCAATAATATTGTGTAAAAACACGAAAAACGAGCCCTTAAGTATACACTTGTTTCCCTTATTCAGTAACGAGGGTCAAGTGCTGGCAGAATTGGTGCCTTTAGGTTGTATACGAGGAACTATTTGTCAGCTGCCAGTTAGTAATAAGTTCACGTGCTACGTGACGACAAACAGGCTCATAAAGAGTGCTCCTACACTCATCGCCATGGCTACTAGGGGCGCTGAATGACACTCCCACGTTAAAAAAATTGACATAGATACCAAATAAAGTGGCTGGGGTATAGCTGTCGTGGGAGCTCAAGTGGTAGAGCATCGAACGCGTTATTCGAAGGTTGCAGGTTCGGATCCTGCCAATGGCAAGTTATTTTTTCACCTACTTTTCTTTTTTCTCATTTACAATACAATTGGCCTAATCCCTTCCCTTATAACTTCCTTGGAAATATTGTCTGTTAGATCTCAATAATATTCTGTAAAACACGAAAAACGAGCCCTTAAATATACACTTGTTTTTCTTATTCATTAACGAGGGTCTCGTACTGGCAGACTTGGTGCCTTTAGGTGGTATACGAGGGACTATTAGTCAGCTGCCAGTTAGTATTAATTTCACGTGCTAAGTGACGACAAACAGGCTCATGAAGGGTGTTCCTACACTCGCCGCCATGGCTACTAGGGGCGCTGAATGACTCTCCCTCGTTAAAAAAATTGACATAGATACCAAATAAAGTGGCTGGGGGGATAGCTGTCGTAGTAGCTCAAGTAGTAGAGCATCGAACGCGAAATTCAAAGGTCGCAGGTTCGGATCCTGCCCACGGCAAGTTATATTTTCACCCACTTTTCTTTCTTCTCATTTACATTACAATTGGCTTAATCCCTTCCCTTATACCTTCCTTGGCATTATTGTCTGTTAGATGTGAATAATATTGTGTAAAAACATGAAAAACGAGCCCTTAAGTATACACTTGTTTCCGTTATTCATTAACGAAGGTCTCGTACTGGCAGACTTGTTGCCTTTAGGATGTATACGAGGGACTATTAGTCAGCTGCCAGTTAGTATTAATTTCACGTTCTACGTGACGACAAACAGGCTCATAAAGAGTGTTCCTACACTCGTCGCCATGGCTACTAGGGGCGCTGAATGACACTCCCACGTTAAAAAAATTGACATAGATACCAAATAAAGTGGCTGGGGGGATAGCTGTCGTTGTAGCTCAAGTGGTAGAGCATCGACCGCGTTATTCCAAGGTCGCAGGTTCGGATCCTGCCCACGGCAAGTTATCTTTTCGCCCACTTTTCTTTCTGCTCATTTACATTACAATTGGTCTAATCTCTTCCCTTATACCTTCCTTGGCATAATTGTCTGTTAGATCTCAATAGTATTGTGTAAAAACACGAAAAACGAGCCCTTAAGTTTACACTTGTTTCCCTTATTCATTAACGAGGGTCTCGTACTGGCAGAATTTGTGCCTTTAGGTTGTATACGAGGAACTATTAGTCAGCTGCCAGTTAGTAATAAGTTCACGTGCTACGTGACGAGAAACAGGCTCATAAAGAGTGTTCCTACCCTCGTCGCCATGGCTACTAGTGACGCTGAATGACACAACCAGGTTAACAAAATTGACATAGATACCAAATAAAGTGGCTGGGGGGATAGCTGTCGTTGTAGCTCAAGTGGTAGAGCATCGACCGCGTTATTCCAAGGTCGCAGGTTCGGATCCTGCCCATGGCAAATTATCTTTTCACCCACATTTATTTCTTCTCATTTACTATAAAATTGGCCTAATACCTTCCCCTATACCTTCCTTGGCATTATTGTCTGTTATATCTCATTATTACTGTGCAAAAGCAGGAAATACGAGCCCTTAAGTATACACTTGTTCCCGTTATTCATTAACGAGGGTCTCATACTGGCTGACTTGGTGCCTTTAGGTTGTATACGAGAGATTATTAGTCAGCTACCAGTCAGTATTGTGTTCACGTGCTACGTGGCGACAAACAGGCTCATAAAGGGTGTTCCTACACTCGCCGCCATGGCTCTTAGGGGCGCTCAATGACACTCCCTCGTTAAAAAAATTGACATAGATACCAAATAAAGTGGCTGGGGGATAGCTGTCGTAGTAGCTCAAGTAGTAGAGCATCGAACGCGTTATTCGAGGGTGGCAGGTTCGGATACTGCCCACGGCAAGTTATCTTTTCGCCCACTTTTCTTTCTGCTCATTTACATTACAATTGGTCTAATCTCTTCCCTTATACCTTCCTTGGCATAATTGTCTGTTAGATCTCAATAGTATTGTGTAAAAACACGAAAAACGAGCCCTTAAGTTTACACTTGTTTCCCTTATTCATTAACGAGGGTCTCGTACTGGCAGAATTTGTGCCTTTAGGTTGTATACGAGGAACTATTAGTCAGCTGCCAGTTAGTAATAAGTTCACGTGCTACGTGACGAGAAACAGGCTCATAAAGAGTGTTCCTACCCTCGTCGCCATGGCTACTAGTGACGCTGAATGACACAACCAGGTTAACAAAATTGACATAGATACCAAATAAAGTGGCTGGGGGGATAGCTGTCGTTGTAGCTCAAGTGGTAGAGCATCGACCGCGTTATTCCAAGGTCGCAGGTTCGGATCCTGCCCATGGCAAATTATCTTTTCACCCACATTTATTTCTTCTCATTTACTATAAAATTGGCCTAATACCTTCCCCTATACCTTCCTTGGCATTATTGTCTGTTATATCTCATTATTACTGTGCAAAAGCAGGAAATACGAGCCCTTAAGTATACACTTGTTCCCGTTATTCATTAACGAGGGTCTCATACTGGCTGACTTGGTGCCTTTAGGTTGTATACGAGAGATTATTAGTCAGCTACCAGTCAGTATTGTGTTCACGTGCTACGTGGCGACAAACAGGCTCATAAAGGGTGTTCCTACACTCGCCGCCATGGCTCTTAGGGGCGCTCAATGACACTCCCTCGTTAAAAAAATTGACATAGATAACAAATAAAGTGGCTGGGGGATAGCTGTCGTAGTAGCTCAAGCGGTAGAGCATCGGACGCGTTATTCGAAGGTCGCAGGTTCGGATCCTGCCCCCGGTAAGTTATCTTTTCACCTACTTTTCTTTCTTCTCATTTACATTACAATTGGCTTTATCCTTTCCCTTATACCTTCCTTGGCATTATTGTCTGTTAGATCTCAATAATATTGTGCAAAAACACGAAACACAAGCCCTTAAGTATGCACTTGTTTCCCTTATTCATTAACGAAGGTCTCGTACTGGCAGACTTGTTGCCTTTAGGATGTATACGAGGGACTATTAGTCAGCTGCCAGTTAGTATTAAGTTCACGTGCTAAGTGACGACAAACAGGCTCATGAAGGGTGTTCCTACACTCGCCGCCACGGCAACTAGGGGCGCTGAATGACACACCTACGTTAAAAAAAATTGACATAGATACCAAATAAAGTGGCTGGGGATATAGCTGTCGCTGTAGCTCAAAAGTATAGCATCGAACGCGTTATTCGAAGGTAGCAGGTTCGGATCCTGCCCACGGCAAGTTATATTTTCACCCACTTTTCTTTCTTCTCATTTACATTAAAATTGGCCTAATCCCTTCCCTTATACCTTCCTTGGCATTATTGTCTGTTAGATCTCAATAATATTGTGTAAAACACGAAAAACAAGCCCTTAATTATACACTTGTTTCCCTTATTCATTAACGAGGGTCGCGTACTGGCAGAATTGGTGCCTTTAGGATGTATATGAGGAACAATTAGTCAGTTCCCAGTTAGTAATAAGTTCACGTGCTACGTGACGACAAACAGGCTCATAAAGAGTGTTCCTACACTCGTCGCCATGGCTACTAGGGGCGCTGAATGACACTCCCACGTTTCAAAAAGTTTACATAGATACCAAATAAAGTGTCTGGGGGGATAGCTGTCATGGTAGCTCAAGTGGTAGAGCATCGAATGCGTTATTCAAAGGTCGCAGGTTCGGATCATGCCCACGGTAAGTTATCGTTTCACCCACTTTTCTTTCTTTTCCTTTACATTACAATGGGCCTAATCCCTTCCCTTATACCTTCCTTGGCAATATTGTCTGTAAGATCTTAATAATAGTGTGTAAAAACACGAAAAACGAGCCCTTAAGTATACACTTGTTTGCCTTACTCAGTAACGGGGGTCAAGTACTGGCAGAATTGGTGCCTTTAGGTTGTATACGAGGAACTATTAGTCAGCTGCCAGTTAGTAATAAGTTCACGTGCTACGTGACGACAAACAGGCTCATAAAGAGTGTTCGTACACTCGTCGCCATGGCTACTAGGGGCGCTGAATGACACTCCCACGTTAAAAAAATTGACATAGATACCAAATAAAGTGGCTGGGGTATAGCTGTCGTGGGAGCTCAAGTGGTAGAGCATCGAACGCGTTATTCGAAGGTTGCAGGTTCGGATCCTTCCAATGGCAAGTTATTTTTTCACCTACTTTTCTTTTTTCTCATTTACAATACAATTGGCCTAATCCCTTCCCTTATAACTTCCTTGGCATTATTGTCTGTTAGATCTCAATAATATTGTGTAAAAACACGAAAAATGAGCCCTTAAGTATACACTTGTTTCCCTTATTTATTAACGAGGGTCTCTTAATGGCAGAATTGGTGCCTTTAGATTGTATACGAGGAACTATTAGTCAGCTGCGAGTTAGTAATAAGTTCACGTGCTACGTGACGACAAACAAGCTCATAAAGAGTGTTCCTACCCTCGTCGCCATGGCTACTAGTGACGCTGAATGACACACCCACGTTAAAAAAATTGACATACATACCAAATAAAGTGGCTGGGGGGATAGCTGTCGTGGTAGCTCAAGTAGTAGAGCATTGACCGCGTTATTCGAAGGTCGCAGGTTCGGATCCTGCCCATGGCAAATTATCTTTTCACCCACATTTATTTCTTCTCATTTACATTAAAATTGGCCTAATACCTTCCCCTATACCTTCCTTGGCATCATTGTCTGTTATATCTCATTATTATTGTGCAAAAGCAGGAAAAACGATCCCTTAAGTATACACTTGTTCCCCTTATTTATTCACGAGGGTCTCATACTGGCAGACTTGGTGCCTTTAGGTTGTATACGAGGGATTATTAGTCATCTGCCAGTCAGTATTGTGTTCACGTGCTACGTGACGACAAACAGGCTCATAAAGGGTGTTCCTACACTCGCCGCCATGGCTACTAGGGGCGCTCAATGACACTCCCTCGTTAAAAAAATTGACATAGATACCAAATAAAGTGGCTGGGGGATAGCTGTCGTGGTAGCTCAAGCGGTAGAGCATCGAACGAGTTATTCGAAGGTCGCAGGTTTGGATCCTGCCCCCAGTAAGTTATCTTTTCACCCACTTTTCTTTCTTCTCATTTACATTACAATTGGCCTAATACCTTCCCCTATACCTTTCTTGGCATTATTGTCTGTTAGATCTCATTAATATTGTGTGAAAACACGAAAAACGAGCCCTTAGGTATACACTTGCTTCCGTTATTCATTAACGAAGGTCTCGTACTGGCAGACTTGTTGCCTTTAGGATGTATACGAGGGACTATTAGTCAGCTGCCAGTTAGTATTAATTTCACGTGCTAAGTGACGACAAACAGGCTCATGAAGGGTGTTCCTACACTCGCCGCCATGGCTACTAGGGGCGCTGAATGACTCTCCCTCGTTAAAAAAATTGACATAGATACCAAATAAAGTGGCTGGGGGGATAGCTGTCGTAGTAGCTCAAGTGGTAGAGCATCGAACGCATTATTCGAAGGTCGCAGGTTCGGATCCTGCCCACGGCAAGTTATCTTTTCACCTACTTTTCTTTCTTCTCATTTACATTACAATTGGCTTAATCCTTTCCCTTATACCTTCCTTGGCATTATTGTCTGTTAGATCTCAATAATATTGTGCAAAAACACGAAACACAAGCCCTTAAGTATACACTTGTTTCCCTTATTCATCAACGAAGGTCTCGTACTGGCAGACTTGTTGCCTTTAGGATGTATACGAGGGACTAATAGTCAGCTGCCAGTTAGTATTAAGTTCACGTACTAAGTGACGACAAACAGGCTCATGAAGGGTGTTCCTACACTCGACGTCATGGCAACTAGGGTCGCTGAATGACACACCTACGTTAAAAAAATTGACATAGATACCAAATAACGTTGCTGGAGATATAGCTGTCGTGGTAGCTCAAAGTATAGCATCGAACGCGTTATTAGAAGTTCGCAGGATCGGATCCTGCCCACGGCAAGTTATCTTTTCACCCACTTTTTTTTCTTCTCATTTACATTACAATTGGCGTAATTTTTCCCTTATACCTTCCTTGGCATTATTGTCTGTTAGATCTCAATAATATTGTGTAAAAACACAAAAAACGAGCCCTTAAGTATACACTTGTTTTCCTTACTCATTAACGAGGGTCTCATAATGGCAGAATTGGTGCCTTTAGGTTGTATACGAGGAACTATTAGTCAGCTGCGAGTTAGGAATAAGTTCACGTGCTACGTGACGACAAACAGGCTCATAAAGAGTGTTCCTACCCTCGTCGCCATGGCTACTAGTGACGCTGAATGACACACCCACGTTAAAAAAATTAACATAGATACCAAATAAAGTGGCTAGGGGGATAGCTGTCGTGGTAGCTCAAGTGGTAGAGCATCGACCGCGTTATTCGAATGTCGCAGGTTCGGATCCTGCCCATGGCAAATTATCTTTTCACCCACATTTATTTCTTCTCAATTACATTAAAATTGGCCTAATACCTTCCACTATACCTTCCTTGGCATTATCGTCTGTTATATCTCATTATTATTGTGCAAAAGCAGGAAATATGAGCCCTTAAGTATACACTTGTTCCCCTTATTCATTAACGAGGGTCTCGTACTGGCAGACTTGTTGCCTTTAGGATGTATACGAGGGACTATTATTCAGCTGCCAGTTAGTATTAAGTTCACGTGCTAAGTGACGACAAACAGGCTCATGAAGGGTGTTCCTACACTCGCCGCCATGGCTACTAGGGGTGCTCAATGACACTTCCTCGTTAAAAAAATGGACATAGATACCAAATAAAGTGGCTGGGGGATAGCTGTCATGGTAGCTCAAGCGGTAGAACATCGAACGCGTTATTCGAAGGTCGCAGGTTCGGATCCTGCCCACGGCAAGTTATATTGTCACCCACTTTTCTTTCTTCTCATTTACATTACAATTGGCTTAATCCCTTCCCTTATACCTTCCTTGGCATTAATGTCTGTTAGATGTGAATAATATTGTGTAAAAACATGAAAAACGAGCCCTTAAGCATACACTTGTTCCCCTTATTCAATAACGAGGGTCTCATACTGGCAGACTTGGTGCCTTTAGGTTGTATACGAGGGATTATTAGTCAGCTGCCAGTCAGTATTGTGTTCACGTGCTTCGTGACGACAAACAGGCTTATAAAGGGTGTTCCTACACTCGCCGCCATGGCTACTAGGGGCGCTCAATGACACTCCCTCGTTAAAAAAAATTGACATAGATACCAAATAAAGTGGCTGGGGGATAGCTGTCGTGGTAGCTCAAGCGGTAGAGCATCGAACGAGGTATTCGAAGGTCGCAGGTTTGGATCCTGCCCCCGGTAAGTTATCTTTTCACCCACGTTTCTTTCTTCTCATTTACATTACAATTGGACTAATACCTTCCCCTATACCTTTCTTGGCATTATTGTCTGTTAGATCTCATTATTATTGTGTGAAAACACGAAAAACGAGCCCTTAGGTATACACTTGCTTCCCTTATTCAATAACGAGGGTCTCGTACTGGCAGACTTGGTGCCTTCAGGTTGTATACGAGGGATTATTAGTCAGCTGCCAGGCAGTATTGTGTTCACGTGCTACGTGACGACAAACAGGCTCATAAAGGGTGTTCCTACACTCGCCACCTTGGCTACTAGGTGCGCTGAATGACTCTCCCTCGTTAAAAAATTGACATAGATACCAAATAAAGTGGCTGGGGGTATAGCTGTCGTAGTAGCTCAAGTGGTAGAGCATCGAACGCGTTATTCGAAGGTCGCAGGTCCGGATCCTGCCCACGGCGAGTTATCTTTTCACCTGCTTTTCTTTCTTCTCATTTACATTACAATAGGCTTACTCCTTTCCCTTATACCTTCCTTGGCATTATTGTCTGTTAGATCTCAATAATATTGTGCAAAAACACAAAACACAATCCCTTAGGTATAGACTTGTTTCCCTTATTCATTAACGAAGGTCTCGTACTGGCAGACTTGTTGATTTTTGGATGTATACGAGAGACTATTAGTCAGCTGCCAGTTAGTATTGTCTTCCCGTGCTACGTGACGACAAACAGGCTCATGAAGGGTGTTCCTACACTCGCCGCCATGGCTACTAGGGGCGCTGAATGACACTCCCTCGTTAAAAAAAATATACATAGATACCAAATAAAGTGCCTGAGGGAGTAGCTGTCGTAGTAGCTCAAGTAGTAGAGCATCGAACGCGTTATTCGAGGGTGGCAGGTTCGGATACTGCCCACGGCAAGTTATCTTTTCGCCCACTTTTCTTTCTGCTCATTTACATTACAATTGGTCTAATCTCTTCCCTTATACCTTCCTTGGCATAATTGTCTGTTAGATCTCAATAGTATTGTGTAAAAACACGAAAAACGAGCCCTTAAGTTTACACTTGTTTCCCTTATTCATTAACGAGGGTCTCGTACTGGCAGAATTTGTGCCTTTAGGTTGTATACGAGGAACTATTAGTCAGCTGCCAGTTAGTAATAAGTTCACGTGCTACGTGACGAGAAACAGGCTCATAAAGAGTGTTCCTACCCTCGTCGCCATGGCTACTAGTGACGCTGAATGACACAACCAGGTTAACAAAATTGACATAGATACCAAATAAAGTGGCTGGGGGGATAGCTGTCGTTGTAGCTCAAGTGGTAGAGCATCGACCGCGTTATTCCAAGGTCGCAGGTTCGGATCCTGCCCATGGCAAATTATCTTTTCACCCACATTTATTTCTTCTCATTTACTATAAAATTGGCCTAATACCTTCCCCTATACCTTCCTTGGCATTATTGTCTGTTATATCTCATTATTACTGTGCAAAAGCAGGAAATACGAGCCCTTAAGTATACACTTGTTCCCGTTATTCATTAACGAGGGTCTCATACTGGCTGACTTGGTGCCTTTAGGTTGTATACGAGAGATTATTAGTCAGCTACCAGTCAGTATTGTGTTCACGTGCTACGTGGCGACAAACAGGCTCATAAAGGGTGTTCCTACACTCGCCGCCATGGCTCTTAGGGGCGCTCAATGACACTCCCTCGTTAAAAAAATTGACATAGATAACAAATAAAGTGGCTGGGGGATAGCTGTCGTAGTAGCTCAAGCGGTAGAGCATCGGACGCGTTATTCGAAGGTCGCAGGTTCGGATCCTGCCCCCGGTAAGTTATCTTTTCACCTACTTTTCTTTCTTCTCATTTACATTACAATTGGCTTTATCCTTTCCCTTATACCTTCCTTGGCATTATTGTCTGTTAGATCTCAATAATATTGTGCAAAAACACGAAACACAAGCCCTTAAGTATGCACTTGTTTCCCTTATTCATTAACGAAGGTCTCGTACTGGCAGACTTGTTGCCTTTAGGATGTATACGAGGGACTATTAGTCAGCTGCCAGTTAGTATTAAGTTCACGTGCTAAGTGACGACAAACAGGCTCATGAAGGGTGTTCCTACACTCGCCGCCACGGCAACTAGGGGCGCTGAATGACACACCTACGTTAAAAAAAATTGACATAGATACCAAATAAAGTGGCTGGGGATATAGCTGTCGCTGTAGCTCAAAAGTATAGCATCGAACGCGTTATTCGAAGGTAGCAGGTTCGGATCCTGCCCACGGCAAGTTATATTTTCACCCACTTTTCTTTCTTCTCATTTACATTAAAATTGGCCTAATCCCTTCCCTTATAACTTCCTTGGCATTATTGTCTGTTAGATCTCAATAATATTGTGTAAAACACGAAAAACAAGCCCTTAATTATACACTTGTTTCCCTTATTCATTAACGAGGGTCGCGTACTGGCAGAATTGGTGCCTTTAGGATGTATATGAGGAACAATTAGTCAGTTCCCAGTTAGTAATAAGTTCACGTGCTACGTGACGACAAACAGGCTCATAAAGAGTGTTCCTACACTCGTCGCCATGGCTACTAGGGGCGCTGAATGACACTCCCACGTTTCAAAAAGTTTACATAGATACCAAATAAAGTGTCTGGGGGGATAGCTGTCATGGTAGCTCAAGTGGTAGAGCATTGAATGCGTTATTCAAAGGTCGCAGGTTCGGATCATGCCCACGGTAAGTTATCGTTTCACCCACTTTTCTTTCTTTTCCTTTACATTACAATGGGCCTAATCCCTTCCCTTATACCTTCCTTGGCAATATTGTCTGTAAGATCTTAATAATAGTGTGTAAAAACACGAAAAACGAGCCCTTAAGTATACACTTGTTTGCCTTACTCAGTAACGGGGGTCAAGTACTGGCAGAATTGGTGCCTTTAGGTTGTATACGAGGAACTATTAGTCAGCTGCCAGTTAGTAATAAGTTCACGTGCTACGTGACGACAAACAGGCTCATAAAGAGTGTTCCTACACTCGTCGCCATGGCTACTAGGGGCGCTGAATGACACTCCCACGTTAAAAAAATTGACATAGATACCAAATAAAGTGGCTGGGGTATAGCTGTCGTGGGAGCTCAAGTGGTAGAGCATCGAACGCGTTATTCGAAGGTTGCAGGTTCGGATCCTTCCAATGGCAAGTTATTTTTTCACCTACTTTTCTTTTTTCTCATTTACAATACAATTGGCCTAATCCCTTCCCTTATAACTTCCTTGGCATTATTGTCTGTTAGATCTCAATAATATTGTGTAAAAACACGAAAAATGAGCCCTTAAGTATACACTTGTTTCCCTTATTTATTCACGAGGGTCTCATACTGGCAGACTTGGTGCCTTTAGGTTGTATACGAGGGATTATTAGTCATCTGCCAGTCAGTATTGTGTTCACGTGCTACGTGACGACAAACAGGCTCATAAAGGGTGTTCCTACACTCGCCGCCATGGCTACTAGGGGCGCTCAATGACACTCCCTCGTTAAAAAAATTGACATAGATACCAAATAAAGTGGCTGGGGGATAGCTGTCGTGGTAGCTCAAGCGGTAGAGCATCGAACGAGTTATTCGAAGGTCGCAGGTTTGGATCCTGCCCCCGGTAAGTTATCTTTTCACCCACTTTTCTTTCTTCTCATTTACATTACAATTGGCCTAATACCTTCCCCTATACCTTTCTTGGCATTATTGTCTGTTAGATCTCATTAATATTGTGTGAAAACACGAAAAACGAGCCCTTAGGTATACACTTGCTTCCGTTATTCATTAACGAAGGTCTCGTACTGGCAGACTTGTTGCCTTTAGGATGTATACGAGGGACTATTAGTCAGCTGCCAGTTAGTATTAATTTCACGTGCTAAGTGACGACAAACAGGCTCATGAAGGGTGTTCCTACACTCGCCGCCATGGCTACTAGGGGCGCTGAATGACTCTCCCTCGTTAAAAAAATTGACATAGATACCAAATAAAGTGGCTGGGGGGATAGCTGTCGTAGTAGCTCAAGTGGTAGAGCATCGAACGCATTATTCGAAGGTCGCAGGTTCGGATCCTGCCCACGGCAAGTTATCTTTTCACCTACTTTTCTTTCTTCTCATTTACATTACAATTGGCTTAATCCTTTCCCTTATACCTTCCTTGGCATTATTGTCTGTTAGATCTCAATAATATTGTGCAAAAACACGAAACACAAGCCCTTAAGTATACACTTGTTTCCCTTATTCATCAACGAAGGTCTCGTACTGGCAGACTTGTTGCCTTTAGGATGTATACGAGGGACTAATAGTCAGCTGCCAGTTAGTATTAAGTTCACGTACTAAGTGACGACAAACAGGCTCATGAAGGGTGTTCCTACACTCGCCGTCATGGCAACTAGGGTCGCTGAATGACACACCTACGTTAAAAAAATTGACATAGATACCAAATAACGTTGCTGGAGATATAGCTGTCGTGGTAGCTCAAAGTATAGCATCGAACGCGTTATTAGAAGTTCGCAGGATCGGATCCTGCCCACGGCAAGTTATCTTTTCACCCACTTTTTTTTCTTCTCATTTACATTACAATTGGCGTAATTTTTCCCTTATACCTTCCTTGGCATTATTGTCTGTTAGATCTCAATAATATTGTGTAAAAACACAAAAAACGAGCCCTTAAGTATACACTTGTTTTCCTTATTCATTAACGAGGGTCTCATAATGGCAGAATTGGTGCCTTTAGGTTGTATACGAGGAACTATTAGTCAGCTGCGAGTTAGGAATAAGTTCACGTGCTACGTGACGACAAACAGGCTCATAAAGAGTGTTCCTACCCTCGTCGCCATGGCTACTAGTGACGCTGAATGACACACCCACGTTAAAAAAATTAACATAGATACCAAATAAAGTGGCTAGGGGGATAGCTGTCGTGGTAGCTCAAGTGGTAGAGCATCGACCGCGTTATTCGAATGTCGCAGGTTCGGATCCTGCCCATGGCAAATTATCTTTTCACCCACATTTATTTCTTCTCAATTACATTAAAATTGGCCTAATACCTTCCACTATACCTTCCTTGGCATTATCGTCTGTTATATCTCATTATTATTGTGCAAAAGCAGGAAATATGAGCCCTTAAGTATACACTTGTTCCCCTTATTCATTAACGAGGGTCTCGTACTGGCAGACTTGTTGCCTTTAGGATGTATACGAGGGACTATTATTCAGCTGCCAGTTAGTATTAAGTTCACGTGCTAAGTGACGACAAACAGGCTCATGAAGGGTGTTCCTACACTCGCCGCCATGGCTACTAGGGGTGCTCAATGACACTTCCTCGTTAAAAAAATGGACATAGATACCAAATAAAGTGGCTGGGGGATAGCTGTCATGGTAGCTCAAGCGGTAGAACATCGAACGCGTTATTCGAAGGTCGCAGGTTCGGATCCTGCCCACGGCAAGTTATATTGTCACCCACTTTTCTTTCTTCTCATTTACATTACAATTGGCTTAATCCCTTCCCTTATACCTTCCTTGGCATTAATGTCTGTTAGATGTGAATAATATTGTGTAAAAACATGAAAAACGAGCCCTTAAGCATACACTTGTTCCCCTTATTCAATAACGAGGGTCTCATACTGGCAGACTTGGTGCCTTTAGGTTGTATACGAGGGATTATTAGTCAGCTGCCAGTCAGTATTGTGTTCACGTGCTTCGTGACGACAAACAGGCTTATAAAGGGTGTTCCTACACTCGCCGCCATGGCTACTAGGGGCGCTCAATGACACTCCCTCGTTAAAAAAATTGACATAGATACCAAATAAAGTGGCTGGGGGATAGCTGTCGTGGTAGCTCAAGCGGTAGAGCATCGAACGAGGTATTCGAAGGTCGCAGGTTTGGATCCTGCCCCCGGTAAGTTATCTTTTCACCCACGTTTTTTTTCTTCTCATTTACATTACAATTGGACTAATACCTTCCCCTATACCTTTCTTGGCATTATTGTCTGTTAGATCTCATTATTATTGTGTGAAAACACGAAAAACGAGCCCTTAGGTATACACTTGCTTCCCTTATTCATTAACGAGGGTCTCGTACTGGCAGACTTGGTGCCTTCAGGTTGTATACGAGGGATTATTAGTCAGCTGCCAGGCAGTATTGTGTTCACGTGCTACGTGACGACAAACAGGCTCATAAAGGGTGTTCCTACACTCGCCACCTTGGCTACTAGGTGCGCTGAATGACTCTCCCTCGTTAAAAAATTGACATAGATACCAAATAAAGTGGCTGGGGGTATAGCTGTCGTAGTAGCTCAAGTGGTAGAGCATCGAACGCGTTATTCGAAGGTCGCAGGTCCGGATCCTGCCCACGGCAAGTTATCTTTTCACCTGCTTTTCTTTCTTCTCATTTACATTACAATAGGCTTACTCCTTTCCCTTATACCTTCCTTGGCATTATTGTCTGTTAGATCTCAATAATATTGTGCAAAAACACAAAACACAATCCCTTAGGTATAGACTTGTTTCCCTTATTCATTAACGAAGGTCTCGTACTGGCAGACTTGTTGATTTTTGGATGTATACGAGAGACTATTAGTCAGCTGCCAGTTAGTATTGTCTTCCCGTGCTACGTGACGACAAACAGGCTCATGAAGGGTGTTCCTACACTCGCCGCCATGGCTACTAGGGGCGTTGAATGACACTCCCTCGTTAAAAAAAATATACATAGATACCAAATAAAGTGCCTGAGGGAGTAGCTGTCGTAGTAGCTCAAGTAGTAGAGCATCGAACGCGTTATTCGAGGGTGGCAGGTTCGGATACTGCCCACGGCAAGTTATCTTTTCGCCCACTTTTCTTTCTGCTCATTTACATTACAATTGGTCTAATCTCTTCCCTTATACCTTCCCTGGCATAATTGCCTGTTAGATCTCAATAGTATTGTGTAAAAACACGAAAAACGAGCCCTTGAGTTTACACTTGTTTCCCTTATTCATTAACGAGGGTCTCGTACTGGCAGAATTTGTGCCTTTAGGTTGTATACGAGGAACTATTAGTCAGCTGCCAGTTAGTAATAAGTTCACGTGCTACGTGACGAGAAACAGGCTCATAAAGAGTGTTCCTACCCTCGTCGCCATGGCTACTAGTGACGCTGAATGACACAACCACGTTAACAAAATTGACATAGATACCAAATAAAGTGGCTGGGGGGATAGCTGTCGTTGTAGCTCAAGTGGTAGAGCATCGACTGCGTTATTCCAAGGTCGCAGGTTCGGATCCTGCCCATGGCAAATTATCTTTTCACCCACATTTATTTCTTCTCATTTACATTAAAATTGGCCTAATACCTTCCCCTATACCTTCCTTGGCATTATTGTCTGTTATATCTCATTATTACTGTGCAAAAGCAGGAAATACGAGCCCTTAAGTATACACTTGTTCCCGTTATTCATTAACGAGGGTCTCATACTGGCAGACTTGGTGCCTTTAGGTTGTATACGAGGGATTATTAGTCAGCTGCCAGTCAGTATTGTGTTCACGTGCTACGTGGCGACAAACAGGCTCATAAAGGGTGTTCCTACACTCGCCGCCATGGCTCTCAGGGGCGCTCAATGACACTCCCTCGTTAAAAAATTGACATAGATACCAAATAAAGTGGCTGGGGGATAGCTGTCGTAGTAGCTCAAGCGGTAGAGCATCGGACGCGTTATTCGAAGGTCGCAGGTTCGGATCCTGCCCCCGGTAAGTTATCTTTTCACCCACTTTTCTTTCTTCTCATTTACATTACAATGGGCCTAATACCTTCCTCTATACCTTCCTTGGCATTATTGTCTGTTAGATCTCATTAATATTGTGTGAAATTACGAAAAACGAGCCCTTAGGTATACACTTGCTTCCCTTATTCATTAACGAGGGTCTCGTACTGGCAGACTTGGTGCCTTTAGGTTGTATACGAGGGATTATTAGTCAGCTGCCAGTCAGTATTGTATTCACTTGCTACGTGACGACAAACAGGCTCATAAAGGGTGTTCCTACACTCGCCGCCATGGGTACTAGGGGCGCTGAATGACTCTCCCTCGTTAAAAAAATTGACATAGATACCAAATAAAGTGGCGGGGGGGATAGCTGTCGTAGTAGCTCAAGTGGTAGAGCATCGAACGCGTTATTCGAAGGTCGCAGGTTCGGATCCTGCCCACGGCAAGTTATCTTTTCACCTACTTTTCTTTCTTCTCATTTGCATTACAATTGGCTTTATCCTTTCCCTTATACCTTCCTTGGCATTATTGTCTGTTAGATCTCAATAATATTGTGCAAAAACACGAAACACAAGCCCTTAAGTATACACTTGTTTCCCTTATTCATTAACGAAGGTCTCGTACTGGCAGACTTGTTGCCTTTAGGATGTATACGAGGGACTATTAGTCAGCTGCCAGTTAGTATTAAGTTCACGTGCTAAGTGACGACAAACAGGCTCATGAAGGGTGTTCCTACACTCGCCGCCACGGCAACTAGGGGCGCTGAATGACACACCTACGTTAAAAAAAATTGACATAGATACCAAATAAAGTGGCTGGGGATATAGCTGTCGCTGTAGCTCAAAAGTATAGCATCGAACGCGTTATTCGAAGGTAGCAGGTTCGGATCCTGCCCACGGCAAGTTATATTTTCACCCACTTTTCTTTCTTCTCATTTACATTAAAATTGGCCTAATCCCTTCCCTTATACCTTCCTTGGCATTATTGTCTGTTAGATCTCAATAATATTGTGTAAAACACGAAAAACAAGCCCTTAATTATACACTTGTTTCCCTTATTCATTAACGAGGGTCGCGTACTGGCAGAATTGGTGCCTTTAGGATGTATATGAGGAACTATTAGTCAGTTCCCAGTTAGTAATAAGTTCACGTGCTACGTGACGACAAACAGGCTCATAAAGAGTGTTCCTACACTCGTCGCCATGGCTACTAGGGGCGCTGAATGACACTCCCACGTTTCAAAAAGTTTACATAGATACCAAATAAAGTGTCTGGGGGGATAGCTGTCATGGTAGCTCAAGTGGTAGAGCATCGAATGCGTTATTCGAAGGTCGCAGGTTCGGATCATGCCCACGGTAAGTTATCGTTTCACCCACTTTTCTTTCTTTTCCTTTACGTTACAATGGGCCTAATCCCTTCCCTTATACCTTCCTTGGCAATATTGTCTGTAAGATCTCAATAATATTGTGTAAAAACACGAAAAACGAGCCCTTAAGTATACACTTGTTTGCCTTATTCAGTAACGAGGGTCAAGTACTGGCAGAATTGGTGCCTTTAGGTTGTATACGAGGAACTATTAGTCAGCTGCCAGTTAGTAATAAGTTCACGTGCTACGTGACGACAAACAGGCTCATAAAGAGTGTTCCTACACTCGTCGCCATGGCTACTAGGGGCGCTGAATGACACTCCCACGTTAAAAAAATTGACATAGATACCAAATAAAGTGGCTGGGGTATAGCTGTCGTGGGA
This sequence comes from Rhipicephalus microplus, assembly GCF_043290135.1. Taxonomy (NCBI): domain Eukaryota; kingdom Metazoa; phylum Arthropoda; class Arachnida; order Ixodida; family Ixodidae; genus Rhipicephalus; species Rhipicephalus microplus. The sequence continues at coordinate 13,738,080 of NW_027464589.1, forward strand.
GCTCAAGTGGTAGAGCATCGAACGCGTTATTCGAAGGTTGCAGGTTCGGATCCTTCCAATGGCAAGTTATTTTTTCACCTACTTTTCTTTTTTCTCATTTACAATACAATTGGCCTAATCCCTTCCCTTATAACTTCCTTGGCACTATTGTCTGTTAGATCTCAATAATATTGTGTAAAAACACGAAAAATGAGCCCTTAAGTATACACTTGTTTCCCTTATTTATTAACGAGGGTCTCTTAATGGCAGAATTGGTGCCTTTAGATTGTATACGAGGAACTATTAGTCAGCTGCGAGTTAGTAATAAGTTCACGTGCTACGTGACGACAAACAGGCTCATAAAGAGTGTTCCTACCCTCGTCGCCATGGCTACTAGGGACGCTGAATGACACACCCACGTTAAAAAAATTGACATACATACCAAATAAAGTGGCTGGGGGGATAGCTGTCGTGGTAGCTCAAGTGGTAGAGCATTGACCGCGTTATTCGAAGGTCGCAGGTTCGGATCCTGCCCATGGCAAATTATCTTTTCACCCACATTTATTTCTTCTCATTTACATTAAAATTGGCCTAATACCTTCCCCTATACCTTCCTTGGCATCATTGTCTGTTATATCTCATTATTATTGTGCAAAAGCAGGAAAAACGATCCCTTAAGTATACACTTGTTCCCCTTATTTATTCACGAGGGTCTCATACTGGCAGACTTGGTGCCTTTAGGTTGTATACGAGGGATTATTAGTCATCTGCCAGTCAGTATTGTGTTCACGTGCTACGTGACGACAAACAGGCTCATAAAGGGTGTTCCCACACTCGCCGCCATAGCTACTAGGGGCGCTCAATGACACTCCCTCGTTAAAAAAATTGACATAGATACCAAATAAAGTGGCTGGGAGATAGCTGTCGTGGTAGCTCAAGCGGTAGAGCATCGAACGAGTTATTCGAAGGTCGCAGGTTTGGATCCTGCCCCCGGTAAGTTATCTTTTCACCCACTTTTCTTTCTTCTCATTTACATTACAATTGGCCTAATACCTTCCCCTATACCTTTCTTGGCATTATTGTCTGTTAGATCTCATTAATATTGTGTGAAAACATGAAAAACGAGCCCTTAGGTATACACTTGCTTCCCTTATTCATTAACGAGGGTCTCGTACTGGCAGACTTGGTGCCTTTAGGTTGTATACGAGGGATTATTAGTCAGCTGCCAGGCAGTATTGTGTTCACGTGCTACGTGACGACAAACAGGCTCATAAAGGGTGTTCCTACACTCGCCACCGTGGCTACTAGGTGCGCTGAATGACTCTCCCTCGTTAAAAAATTGACATAGATACCAAATAAAGTGGCTGGGGGTATAGCTGTCGTAGAAGCTAAAGTGGTAGAGCATCGAACGCGTTATTCGAAGGTCGCAGGTCCGGATCCTGCCCACGGCAAGTTATCTTTTCACCTGCTTTTCTTTCTTCTCATTTACATTACAATTGGCTTACTCCTTTTCCTTATACCTTCCTTGGCATTATTGTCTGTTAGATCTCAATAATATTGTGCAAAAACACGAAACACAATCACTTAAGTATAGACTTGTTTCCCTTATTTATTAACGAAGGTCTCGTACTGGCAGACTTGTTGATTTTAGGATGTATACGAGGGACTATTAGTCAGCTGCCAGTTAGTATTAAGTTCACGTGCTAAGTGACGACAAACAGGCTCATGAAGGGTGTTCCTACACTCGCCGCCATGGCAACTAGGGGTGCTGAATGACACACCTACGTTAAAAAAATTGACATAGGTACCAAATAAAGTGGCTGGCGATATAGCTGTCGTGGTAGCTCAAAAGTATAGCATCAAACGCGTTATTCGAAGGTCGCAGGTTCGGATCCTGCTCACGGCAAGTTATCTTTTAACCACTTTTTTTTTCTTCTCATTTACATTACAATTGGCCTAATCCCTTTTCTTATACCTTCCTTGGCATTATTGTCTGTTAGATCTCAATAATATTGTGTAAAAAGACGAAAAACAAGCCCTTAAGTATACACTTGTTTCCCTTATTCATTACCGAGGGTCTCGTACTGTCAGAATTGGTGCCCTCAGGTTGTAAACAAGGAACTATTAGTCAGTTGCCAGTTATTAATAAGTTCACGTGCTCCGTGACGACAAACAGGCTCATCAAGTGTGGTCCTACCCTCGTCGCCATGGCTACTAGTGACGTTGAATGACACACCCACGTTAAAAAAATTGACTTAGATACCAAATTAAGTGGCTGGGGGGATAGCTGTCGTGGTAGCTCAAGTAGTAGAGCATTGACCGCGTTATTCGAAGGTCGCAGGTTCGGATCCTGCCCATGGCAAATTATCTTTTCACCCACATTTATTTCTTCTCATTTACATTAAAATTGGCCTAATACCTTCCCCTATACCTTCCTTGGCATCATTGTCTGTTATATCTCATTATTATTGTGCAAAAGCAGGAAAAACAATCCCTTAAGTATACACTTGTTCCCCTTATTCATTAACGAGGGTCTCGTACTGGCAGACTTGTTGCCTTTAGGATGTATACGAGGGACTATTATTCAGCTGCCAGTTAGTATTAAGTTCACGTGCTAAGTGACGACAAACAGGCTCATGAAGGGTGTTCCTACACTCGCCGCCATGGCTACTAGGGGTGCTCAATGACACTTCCTCGTTAAAAAAATGGACATAGATACCAAATAAAGTGGCTGGGGGATAGCTGTCATGGTAGCTCAAGCGGTAGAACATCGAACGCGTTATTCGAAGGTCGCAGGTTCGGATCCTGCCCACGGCAAGTTATATTGTCACCCACTTTTCTTTCTTCTCATTTCCATTACAATTGGCTTAATCCCTTTCCTTATACCTTCCTTGGCATTAATGTCTGTTAGATGTGAATAATATTGTGTAAAAACATGAAAAACGAGCCCTTAAGTATACACTTGTTTCCGTTATTCATTAACGAAGGTCTCGTACTGGCAGACTTGTTGCCTTTAGGATGTATACGAGGGACTATTAGTCAGCTGCCAGTTAGTATTAATTTCACGTGCTAAGTGACGACAAACAGGCTCATGAAGGGTGTTCCTACACTCGCCGCCATGGCTACTAGGGGCGCTGAATGACTCTCCCTCGTTAAAAAAATTGACATAGATACCAAATAAAGTGGCTGGGGGGATAGCTGTCGTAGTAGCTCAAGTGGTAGAGCATCGAACGCATTATTCGAAGGTCGCAGGTTCGGATCCTGCCCACGGCAAGTTATCTTTTCACCTACTTTTCTTTCTTCTCATTTACATTACAATTGGCTTAATCCTTTCCCTTATACCTTCCTTGGCATTATTGTCTGTTAGATCTCAATAATATTGTGCAAAAACACAAAACACAATCCCTTAGGTATAGACTTGTTTCCCTTATTCATTAACGAAGGTCTCGTACTGGCAGACTTGTTGATTTTTGGATGTATACGAGAGACTATTAGTCAGCTGCCAGTTAGTATTGTCTTCCCGTGCTACGTGACGACAAACAGGCTCATGAAGGGTGTTCCTACACTCGCCGCCATGGCTACTAGGGGCGTTGAATGACTCTCCCTCGTTAAAAAAAATATACATAGATACCAAATAAAGTGCCTGAGGGAGTAGCTGTCGTAGTAGCTCAAGTAGTAGAGCATCGAACGCGTTATTCGAGGGTGGCAGGTTCGGATACTGCCCACGGCAAGTTATCTTTTCGCCCACTTTTCTTTCTGCTCATTTACATTACAATTGGTCTAATCTCTTCCCTTATACCTTCCCTGGCATAATTGTCTGTTAGATCTCAATAGTATTGTGTAAAAACACGAAAAACGAGCCCTTGAGTTTACACTTGTTTCCCTTATTCATTAACGAGGGTCTCGTACTGGCAGAATTTGTGCCTTTAGGTTGTATACGAGGAACTATTAGTCAGCTGCCAGTTAGTAATAAGTTCACGTGCTACGTGACGAGAAACAGGCTCATAAAGAGTGTTCCTACCCTCGTCGCCATGGCTACTAGTGACGCTGAATGACACAACCACGTTAACAAAATTGACATAGATACCAAATAAAGTGGCTGGGGGGATAGCTGTCGTTGTAGCTCAAGTGGTAGAGCATCGACCGCGTTATTCCAAGGTCGCAGGTTCGGATCCTGCCCATGGCAAATTATCTTTTCACCCACATTTATTTCTTCTCATTTACATTAAAATTGGCCTAATACCTTCCCCTATACCTTCCTTGGCATTATTGTCTGTTATATCTCATTATTACTGTGCAAAAGCAGGAAATACGAGCCCTTAAGTATACACTTGTTCCCGTTATTCATTAACGAGGGTCTCATACTGGCAGACTTGGTGCCTTTAGGTTGTATACGAGGGATTATTAGTCAGCTGCCAGTCAGTATTGTGTTCACGTGCTACGTGGCGACAAACAGGCTCATAAAGGGTGTTCCTACACTCGCCGCCATGGCTCTCAGGGGCGCTCAATGACACTCCCTCGTTAAAAAATTGACATAGATACCAAATAAAGTGGCTGGGGGATAGCTGTCGTAGTAGCTCAAGCGGTAGAGCATCGGACGCGTTATTCGAAGGTCGCAGGTTCGGATCCTGCCCCCGGTAAGTTATCTTTTCACCCACTTTTCTTTCTTCTCATTTACATTACAATGGGCCTAATACCTTCCTCTATACCTTCCTTGGCATTATTGTCTGTTAGATCTCATTAATATTGTGTGAAATTACGAAAAACGAGCCCTTAGGTATACACTTGCTTCCCTTATTCATTAACGAGGGTCTCGTACTGGCAGACTTGGTGCCTTTAGGTTGTATACGAGGGATTATTAGTCAGCTGCCAGTCAGTATTGTATTCACTTGCTACGTGACGACAAACAGGCTCATAAAGGGTGTTCCTACACTCGCCGCCATGGGTACTAGGGGCGCTGAATGACTCTCCCTCGTTAAAAAAATTGACATAGATACCAAATAAAGTGGCGGGGGGGATAGCTGTCGTAGTAGCTCAAGTGGTAGAGCATCGAACGCGTTATTCGAAGGTCGCAGGTTCGGATCCTGCCCACGGCAAGTTATCTTTTCACCTACTTTTCTTTCTTCTCATTTACATTACAATTGGCTTTATCCTTTCCCTTATACCTTCCTTGGCATTATTGTCTGTTAGATCTCAATAATATTGTGCAAAAACACGAAACACAAGCCCTTAAGTATACACTTGTTTCCCTTATTCATTAACGAAGGTCTCGTACTGGCAGACTTGTTGCCTTTAGGATGTATACGAGGGACTATTAGTCAGCTGCCAGTTAGTATTAAGTTCACGTGCTAAGTGACGACAAACAGGCTCATGAAGGGTGTTCCTACACTCGCCGCCACGGCAACTAGGGGCGCTGAATGACACACCTACGTTAAAAAAAATTGACATAGATACCAAATAAAGTGGCTGGGGATATAGCTGTCGCTGTAGCTCAAAAGTATAGCATCGAACGCGTTATTCGAAGGTAGCAGGTTCGGATCCTGCCCACGGCAAGTTATATTTTCACCCACTTTTCTTTCTTCTCATTTACATTAAAATTGGCCTAATCCCTTCCCTTATACCTTCCTTGGCATTATTGTCTGTTAGATCTCAATAATATTGTGTAAAACACGAAAAACAAGCCCTTAATTATACACTTGTTTCCCTTATTCATTAACGAGGGTCGCGTACTGGCAGAATTGGTGCCTTTAGGATGTATATGAGGAACTATTAGTCAGTTCCCAGTTAGTAATAAGTTCACGTGCTACGTGACGACAAACAGGCTCATAAAGGGTGTTCCTACACTCGCCGCCATGGGTACTAGGGGCGCTGAATGACTCTCCCTCGTTAAAAAAATTGACATAGATACCAAATAAAGTGGCGGGGGGGATAGCTGTCGTAGTAGCTCAAGTGGTAGAGCATCGAATGCGTTATTCGAAGGTCGCAGGTTCGGATCATGCCCACGGTAAGTTATCGTTTCACCCACTTTTCTTTCTTTTCCTTTACGTTACAATGGGCCTAATCCCTTCCCTTATACCTTCCTTGGCAATATTGTCTGTAAGATCTCAATAATATTGTGTAAAAACACGAAAAACGAGCCCTTAAGTATACACTTGTTTGCCTTATTCAGTAACGAGGGTCAAGTACTGGCAGAATTGGTGCCTTTAGGTTGTATACGAGGAACTATTAGTCAGCTGCCAGTTAGTAATAAGTTCACGTGCTACGTGACGACAAACAGGCTCATAAAGAGTGTTCCTACACTCGTCGCCATGGCTACTAGGGGCGCTGAATGACACTCCCACGTTAAAAAAATTGACATAGATACCAAATAAAGTGGCTGGGGTATAGCTGTCGTGGGAGCTCAAGTGGTAGAGCATCGAACGCGTTATTCGAAGGTTGCAGGTTCGGATCCTTCCAATGGCAAGTTATTTTTTCACCTACTTTTCTTTTTTCTCATTTACAATACAATTGGCCTAATCCCTTCCCTTATAACTTCCTTGGCACTATTGTCTGTTAGATCTCAATAATATTGTGTAAAAACACGAAAAATGAGCCCTTAAGTATACACTTGTTTCCCTTATTTATTAACGAGGGTCTCTTAATGGCAGAATTGGTGCCTTTAGATTGTATACGAGGAACTATTAGTCAGCTGCGAGTTAGTAATAAGTTCACGTGCTACGTGACGACAAACAGGCTCATAAAGAGTGTTCCTACCCTCGTCGCCATGGCTACTAGGGAGGCTGAATGACACACCCACGTTAAAAAAATTGACATACATACCAAATAAAGTGGCTGGGGGGATAGCTGTCGTGGTAGCTCAAGTGGTAGAGCATTGACCGCGTTATTCGAAGGTCGCAGGTTCGGATCCTGCCCATGGCAAATTATCTTTTCACCCACATTTATTTCTTCTCATTTACATTAAAATTGGCCTAATACCTTCCCCTATACCTTCCTTGGCATCATTGTCTGTTATATCTCATTATTATTGTGCAAAAGCAGGAAAAACGATCCCTTAAGTATACACTTGTTCCCCTTATTTATTCACGAGGGTCTCATACTGGCAGACTTGGTGCCTTTAGGTTGTATACGAGGGATTATTAGTCATCTGCCAGTCAGTATTGTGTTCACGTGCTACGTGACGACAAACAGGCTCATAAAGGGTGTTCCCACACTCGCCGCCATAGCTACTAGGGGCGCTCAATGACACTCCCTCGTTAAAAAAATTGACATAGATACCAAATAAAGTGGCTGGGAGATAGCTGTCGTGGTAGCTCAAGCGGTAGAGCATCGAACGAGTTATTCGAAGGTCGCAGGTTTGGATCCTGCCCCCGGTAAGTTATCTTTTCACCCACTTTTCTTTCTTCTCATTTACATTACAATTGGCCTAATACCTTCCCCTATACCTTTCTTGGCATTATTGTCTGTTAGATCTCATTATTATTGTGTAAAAACACGAAAAACGAGCCCTTAGGTATACACTTGCTTCCCTTATTCATTAACGAGGGTCTCGTACTGGCAGACTTGGTGCCTTTAGGTTGTATACGAGGGATTATTAGTCAGCTGCCAGGCAGTATTGTGTTCACGTGCTACGTGACGACAAACAGGCTCATAAAGGGTGTTCCTACACTCGCCGCCACGGCAACTAGGGGCGCTGAATGACACACCTACGTTAAAAAAAAATTGACATAGATACCAAATAAAGTGGCTGGGGATATAGCTGTCGCTGTAGCTCAAAAGTATAGCATCGAACGCGTTATTCGAAGGTAGCAGGTTCGGATCCTGCCCACGGCAAGTTATATTTTCACCCACTTTTCTTTCTTCTCATTTACATTAAAATTGGCCTAATCCCTTCCCTTATACCTTCCTTGGCATTATTGTCTGTTAGATCTCAATAATATTGTGTAAAACACGAAAAACAAGCCCTTAATTATACACTTGTTTCCCTTATTCATTAACGAGGGTCGCGTACTGGCAGAATTGGTGCCTTCAGGATGTATACGAGGGACTATTAGTCAGCTGCCAGTTAGTATTAATTTCACGTGCTAAGTGACGACAAACAGGCTCATGAAGGGTGTTCCTACACTCGCCGCCATGGCTACTAGGGGCGCTGAATGACTCTCCCTCGTTAAAAAAATTGACATAGATACCAAATAAAGTGGCTGGGGGGATAGCTGTCGTAGTAGCTCAAGTGGTAGAGCATCGAACGCATTATTCGAAGGTCGCAGGTTCGGATCCTGCCCACGGCAAGTTATCTTTTCACCTACTTTTCTTTCTTCTCATTTACATTACAATTGGCTTAATCCTTTCCCTTATACCTTCCTTGGCATTATTGTCTGTTAGATGTGAATAATATTGTGTAAAAACATGAAAAACGAGCCCTTAAGTATACACTTGTTTCCGTTATTCATTAACGAAGGTCTCGTACTGGCAGACTTGTTGCCTTTAGGATGTATACGAGGGACTATTAGTCAGCTGCCAGTTAGTATTAATTTCACGTGCTAAGTGACGACAAACAGGCTCATGAAGGGTGTTCCTACACTCGCCGCCATGGCTACTAGGGGCGCTGAATGACTCTCCCTCGTTAAAAAAATTGACATAGATACCAAATAAAGTGGCTGGGGGGATAGCTGTCGTAGTAGCTCAAGTGGTAGAGCATCGAACGCATTATTCGAAGGTCGCAGGTTCGGATCCTGCCCACGGCAAGTTATCTTTTCACCTACTTTTCTTTCTTCTCATTTACATTACAATTGGCTTAATCCTTTCCCTTATACCTTCCTTGGCATTATTGTCTGTTAGATCTCAATAATATTGTGCAAAAACACAAAACACAATCCCTTAGGTATAGACTTGTTTCCCTTATTCATTAACGAAGGTCTCGTACTGGCAGACTTGTTGATTTTTGGATGTATACGAGAGACTATTAGTCAGCTGCCAGTTAGTATTGTCTTCCCGTGCTACGTGACGACAAACAGGCTCATGAAGGGTGTTCCTACACTCGCCGCCATGGCTACTAGGGGCGTTGAATGACTCTCCCTCGTTAAAAAAAATATACATAGATACCAAATAAAGTGCCTGAGGGAGTAGCTGTCGTAGTAGCTCAAGTAGTAGAGCATCGAACGCGTTATTCGAGGGTGGCAGGTTCGGATACTGCCCACGGCAAGTTATCTTTTCGCCCACTTTTCTTTCTGCTCATTTACATTACAATTGGTCTAATCTCTTCCCTTATACCTTCCCTGGCATAATTGTCTGTTAGATCTCAATAGTATTGTGTAAAAACACGAAAAACGAGCCCTTGAGTTTACACTTGTTTCCCTTATTCATTAACGAGGGTCTCGTACTGGCAGAATTTGTGCCTTTAGGTTGTATACGAGGAACTATTAGTCAGCTGCCAGTTAGTAATAAGTTCACGTGCTACGTGACGAGAAACAGGCTCATAAAGAGTGTTCCTACCCTCGTCGCCATGGCTACTAGTGACGCTGAATGACACAACCACGTTAACAAAATTGACATAGATACCAAATAAAGTGGCTGGGGGGATAGCTGTCGTTGTAGCTCAAGTGGTAGAGCATCGACCGCGTTATTCCAAGGTCGCAGGTTCGGATCCTGCCCATGGCAAATTATCTTTTCACCCACATTTATTTCTTCTCATTTACATTAAAATTGGCCTAATACCTTCCCCTATACCTTCCTTGGCATTATTGTCTGTTATATCTCATTATTACTGTGCAAAAGCAGGAAATACGAGCCCTTAAGTATACACTTGTTCCCGTTATTCATTAACGAGGGTCTCATACTGGCAGACTTGGTGCCTTTAGGTTGTATACGAGGGATTATTAGTCAGCTGCCAGTCAGTATTGTGTTCACGTGCTACGTGGCGACAAACAGGCTCATAAAGGGTGTTCCTACACTCGCCGCCATGGCTCTCAGGGGCGCTCAATGACACTCCCTCGTTAAAAAATTGACATAGATACCAAATAAAGTGGCTGGGGGATAGCTGTCGTAGTAGCTCAAGCGGTAGAGCATCGGACGCGTTATTCGAAGGTCGCAGGTTCGGATCCTGCCCCCGGTAAGTTATCTTTTCACCCACTTTTCTTTCTTCTCATTTACATTACAATGGGCCTAATACCTTCCTCTATACCTTCCTTGGCATTATTGTCTGTTAGATCTCATTAATATTGTGTGAAATTACGAAAAACGAGCCCTTAGGTATACACTTGCTTCCCTTATTCATTAACGAGGGTCTCGTACTGGCAGACTTGGTGCCTTTAGGTTGTATACGAGGGATTATTAGTCAGCTGCCAGTCAGTATTGTATTCACTTGCTACGTGACGACAAACAGGCTCATAAAGGGTGTTCCTACACTCGCCGCCATGGGTACTAGGGGCGCTGAATGACTCTCCCTCGTTAAAAAAATTGACATAGATACCAAATAAAGTGGCGGGGGGGATAGCTGTCGTAGTAGCTCAAGTGGTAGAGCATCGAACGCGTTATTCGAAGGTCGCAGGTTCGGATCCTGCCCACGGCAAGTTATCTTTTCACCTACTTTTCTTTCTTCTCATTTACATTACAATTGGCTTTATCCTTTCCCTTATACCTTCCTTGGCATTATTGTCTGTTAGATCTCAATAATATTGTGCAAAAACACGAAACACAAGCCCTTAAGTATACACTTGTTTCCCTTATTCATTAACGAAGGTCTCGTACTGGCAGACTTGTTGCCTTTAGGATGTATACGAGGGACTATTAGTCAGCTGCCAGTTAGTATTAAGTTCACGTGCTAAGTGACGACAAACAGGCTCATGAAGGGTGTTCCTACACTCGCCGCCACGGCAACTAGGGGCGCTGAATGACACACCTACGTTAAAAAAAATTGACATAGATACCAAATAAAGTGGCTGGGGATATAGCTGTCGCTGTAGCTCAAAAGTATAGCATCGAACGCGTTATTCGAAGGTAGCAGGTTCGGATCCTGCCCACGGCAAGTTATATTTTCACCCACTTTTCTTTCTTCTCATTTACATTAAAATTGGCCTAATCCCTTCCCTTATACCTTCCTTGGCATTATTGTCTGTTAGATCTCAATAATATTGTGTAAAACACGAAAAACAAGCCCTTAATTATACACTTGTTTCCCTTATTCATTAACGAGGGTCGCGTACTGGCAGAATTGGTGCCTTTAGGATGTATATGAGGAACTATTAGTCAGTTCCCAGTTAGTAATAAGTTCACGTGCTACGTGACGACAAACAGGCTCATAAAGGGTGTTCCTACACTCGCCGCCATGGGTACTAGGGGCGCTGAATGACTCTCCCTCGTTAAAAAAATTGACATAGATACCAAATAAAGTGGCGGGGGGGATAGCTGTCGTAGTAGCTCAAGTGGTAGAGCATCGAATGCGTTATTCGAAGGTCGCAGGTTCGGATCATGCCCACGGTAAGTTATCGTTTCACCCACTTTTCTTTCTTTTCCTTTACGTTACAATGGGCCTAATCCCTTCCCTTATACCTTCCTTGGCAATATTGTCTGTAAGATCTCAATAATATTGTGTAAAAACACGAAAAACGAGCCCTTAAGTATACACTTGTTTGCCTTATTCAGTAACGAGGGTCAAGTACTGGCAGAATTGGTGCCTTTAGGTTGTATACGAGGAACTATTAGTCAGCTGCCAGTTAGTAATAAGTTCACGTGCTACGTGACGACAAACAGGCTCATAAAGAGTGTTCCTACACTCGTCGCCATGGCTACTAGGGGCGCTGAATGACACTCCCACGTTAAAAAAATTGACATAGATACCAAATAAAGTGGCTGGGGTATAGCTGTCGTGGGAGCTCAAGTGGTAGAGCATCGAACGCGTTATTCGAAGGTTGCAGGTTCGGATCCTTCCAATGGCAAGTTATTTTTTCACCTACTTTTCTTTTTTCTCATTTACAATACAATTGGCCTAATCCCTTCCCTTATAACTTCCTTGGCACTATTGTCTGTTAGATCTCAATAATATTGTGTAAAAACACGAAAAATGAGCCCTTAAGTATACACTTGTTTCCCTTATTTATTAACGAGGGTCTCTTAATGGCAGAATTGGTGCCTTTAGATTGTATACGAGGAACTATTAGTCAGCTGCGAGTTAGTAATAAGTTCACGTGCTACGTGACGACAAACAGGCTCATAAAGAGTGTTCCTACCCTCGTCGCCATGGCTACTAGGGAGGCTGAATGACACACCCACGTTAAAAAAATTGACATACATACCAAATAAAGTGGCTGGGGGGATAGCTGTCGTGGTAGCTCAAGTGGTAGAGCATTGACCGCGTTATTCGAAGGTCGCAGGTTCGGATCCTGCCCATGGCAAATTATCTTTTCACCCACATTTATTTCTTCTCATTTACATTAAAATTGGCCTAATACCTTCCCCTATACCTTCCTTGGCATCATTGTCTGTTATATCTCATTATTATTGTGCAAAAGCAGGAAAAACGATCCCTTAAGTATACACTTGTTCCCCTTATTTATTCACGAGGGTCTCATACTGGCAGACTTGGTGCCTTTAGGTTGTATACGAGGGATTATTAGTCATCTGCCAGTCAGTATTGTGTTCACGTGCTACGTGACGACAAACAGGCTCATAAAGGGTGTTCCCACACTCGCCGCCATAGCTACTAGGGGCGCTCAATGACACTCCCTCGTTAAAAAAATTGACATAGATACCAAATAAAGTGGCTGGGAGATAGCTGTCGTGGTAGCTCAAGCGGTAGAGCATCGAACGAGTTATTCGAAGGTCGCAGGTTTGGATCCTGCCCCCGGTAAGTTATCTTTTCACCCACTTTTCTTTCTTCTCATTTACATTACAATTGGCCTAATACCTTCCCCTATACCTTTCTTGGCATTATTGTCTGTTAGATCTCATTATTATTGTGTAAAAACACGAAAAACGAGCCCTTAGGTATACACTTGCTTCCCTTATTCATTAACGAGGGTCTCGTACTGGCAGACTTGGTGCCTTTAGGTTGTATACGAGGGATTATTAGTCAGCTGCCAGGCAGTATTGTGTTCACGTGCTACGTGACGACAAACAGGCTCATAAAGGGTGTTCCTACACTCGCCGCCACGGCAACTAGGGGCGCTGAATGACACACCTACGTTAAAAAAAATTGACATAGATACCAAATAAAGTGGCTGGGGATATAGCTGTCGCTGTAGCTCAAAAGTATAGCATCGAACGCGTTATTCGAAGGTAGCAGGTTCGGATCCTGCCCACGGCAAGTTATATTTTCACCCACTTTTCTTTCTTCTCATTTACATTAAAATTGGCCTAATCCCTTCCCTTATACCTTCCTTGGCATTATTGTCTGTTAGATCTCAATAATATTGTGTAAAACACGAAAAACAAGCCCTTAATTATACACTTGTTTCCCTTATTCATTAACGAGGGTCGCGTACTGGCAGAATTGGTGCCTTCAGGATGTATATGAGGAACTATTAGTCAGTTCCCAGTTAGTAATAAGTTCACGTGCTACGTGACGACAAACAGGCTCATAAAGAGTGTTCCTACACTCGTCGCCATGGCTACTAGGGGCGCTGAATGACACTCCCACGTTTCAAAAAGTTTACATAGATACCAAATAAAGTGTCTGGGGGGATAGCTGTCATGGTAGCTCAAGTGGTAGAGCATCGAATGCGTTATTCAAAGGTCGCAGGTTCGGATCATGCCCACGGTAAGTTATCGTTTCACCCACTTTTCTTTCTTTTCCTTTACATTACAATGGGCCTAATCCCTTCCCTTATACCTTCCTTGGCAATATTGTCTGTAAGATCTTAATAATAGTGTGTAAAAACACGAAAAACGAGCCCTTAAGTATACACTTGTTTGCCTTACTCAGTAACGGGGGTCAAGTACTGGCAGAATTGGTGCCTTTAGGTTGTATACGAGGAACTATTAGTCAGCTGCCAGTTAGTAATAAGTTCACGTGCTACGTGACGACAAACAGGCTCATAAAGAGTGTTCCTACACTCGTCGCCATGGCTACTAGGGGCGCTGAATGACACTCCCACGTTAAAAAAATTGACATAGATACCAAATAAAGTGGCTGGGGTATAGCTGTCGTGGGAGCTCAAGTGGTAGAGCATCGAACGCATTATTCGAAGGTTGGAGGTTCGGATCCTTCCAATGGCAAGTTATTTTTTCACCTACTTTTCTTTTTTCTCATTTACAATACAATTGGCCTAATCCCTTCCCTTATAACTTCCTTGGCATTATTGTCTGTTAGATCTCAATAATATTGTGTAAAAACACGAAAAATGAGCCCTTAAGTATACACTTGTTTCCCTTATTTATTAACGAGGGTCTCTTAATGGCAGAATTGGTGCCTTTAGATTGTATACGAGGAACTATTAGTCAGCTGCGAGTTAGTAATAAGTTCACGTGCTACGTGACGACAAACAGGCTCATAAAGAGTGTTCCTACCCTCGTCGCCATGGCAACTAGTGACGCTGAATGACACACCCACGTTAAAAAAATTGACATACATACCAAATAAAGTGGCTGGGGGGATAGCTGTCGTGGTAGCTCAAGTAGTAGAGCATTGACCGCGTTATTCGAAGGTCGCAGGTTCGGATCCTGCCCATGGCAAATTATCTTTTCACCCACATTTATTTCTTCTCATTTACATTAAAATTGGCCTAATACCTTCCCCTATACCTTCCTTGGCATCATTGTCTGTTATATCTCATTATTATTGTGCAAAAGCAGGAAAAACGATCCCTTAAGTATACACTTGTTCCCCTTATTTATTCACGAGGGTCTCATACTGGCAGACTTGGTGCCTTTAGGTTGTATACGAGGGATTGTTAGTCATCTGCCAGTCAGTATTGTGTTCACGTGCTACGTGACGACAAACAGGCTCATAAAGGGTGTTCCTACACTCGCCGCCATGGCTACTAGGGGCGCTCAATGACACTCCCTCGTTAAAAAAATTGACATAGATACCAAATAAAGTGGCTGGGGGATAGCTGTCGTGGTAGCTCAAGCGGTAGAGCATCGAACGAGTTATTCGAAGGTCGCAGGTTTGGATCCTGCCCCCGGTAAGTTATCTTTTCACCCACTTTTCTTTCTTCTCATTTACATTACAATTGGCCTAATACCTTCCCCTATACCTTTCTTGGCATTATTGTCTGTTAGATCTCATTAATATTGTGTGAAAACATGAAAAACGAGCCCTTAGGTATACACTTGCTTCCCTTATTCATTAACGAGGGTCTCGTACTGGCAGACTTGGTGCCTTTAGGTTGTATACGAGGGATTATTAGTCAGCTGCCAGGCAGTATTGTGTTCACGTGCTACGTGACGACAAACAGGCTCATAAAGGGTGTTCCTACACTCGCCACCGTGGCTACTAGGTGCGCTGAATGACTCTCCCTCGTTAAAAAATTGACATAGATACCAAATAAAGTGGCTGGGGGTATAGCTGTCGTAGAAGCTAAAGTGGTAGAGCATCGAACGCGTTATTCGAAGGTCGCAGGTCCGGATCCTGCCCACGGCAAGTTATCTTTTCACCTGCTTTTCTTTCTTCTCATTTACATTACAATTGGCTTACTCCTTTTCCTTTATACCTTCCTTGGCATTATTGTCTGTTAGATCTCAATAATATTGTGCAAAAACACGAAACACAATCACTTAAGTATAGACTTGTTTCCCTTATTTATTAACGAAGGTCTCGTACTGGCAGACTTGTTGATTTTAGGATGTATACGAGGGACTATTAGTCAGCTGCCAGTTAGTATTAAGTTCACGTGCTAAGTGACGACAAACAGGCTCATGAAGGGTGTTCCTACACTCGCCGCCATGGCAACTAGGGGTGCTGAATGACACACCTACGTTAAAAAAATTGACATAGGTACCAAATAAAGTGGCTGGCGATATAGCTGTCGTGGTAGCTCAAAAGTATAGCATCAAACGCGTTATTCGAAGGTCGCAGGTTCGGATCCTGCTCACGGCAAGTTATCTTTTAACCACTTTTTTTTTCTTCTCATTTACATTACAATTGGCCTAATCCCTTTTCTTATACCTTCCTTGGCATTATTGTCTGTTAGATCTCAATAATATTGTGTAAAAAGACGAAAAACAAGCCCTTAAGTATACACTTGTTTCCCTTATTCATTACCGAGGGTCTCGTACTGTCAGAATTGGTGCCCTCAGGTTGTAAACGAGGAACTATTAGTCAGTTGCCAGTTATTAATAAGTTCACGTGCTCCGTGACGACAAACAGGCTCATCAAGTGTGGTCCTACCCTCGTCGCCATGGCTACTAGTGACGTTGAATGACACACCCACGTTAAAAAAATTGACTTAGATACCAAATTAGGTGCCTGGGGGGATAGCTGTCGTGGTAGCTCAAGTAGTAGAGCATTGACCGCGTTATTCGAAGGTCGCAGGTTCGGATCCTGCCCATGGCAAATTATCTTTTCACCCACATTTATTTCTTCTCATTTACATTAAAATTGGCCTAATACCTTCCCCTATACCTTCCTTGGCATCATTGTCTGTTATATCTCATTATTATTGTGCAAAAGAAGGAAAAACAATCCCTTAAGTATACACTTGTTCCCCTTATTCATTAACGAGGGTCTCGTACTGGCAGACTTGTTGCCTTTAGGATGTATACGAGGGACTATTATTCAGCTGCCAGTTAGTATTAAGTTCACGTGCTAAGTGACGACAAACAGGCTCATGAAGGGTCTTCCTACACTCGCCGCCATGGCTACTAGGGGTGCTCAATGACACTTCCTCGTTAAAAAAATGGACATAGATACCAAATAAAGTGGCTGGGGGATAGCTGTCATGGTAGCTCAAGCGGTAGAACATCGAACGCGTTATTCGAAGGTCGCAGGTTCGGATCCTGCCCACGGCAAGTTATATTGTCACCCACTTTTCTTTCTTCTCATTTACATTACAATTGGCTTAATCCCTTTCCTTATACCTTCCTTGGCATTAATGTCTGTTAGATGTGAATAATATTGTGTAAAAACATGAAAAACGAGCCCTTAAGTATACACTTGTTTCCGTTATTCATTAACGAAGGTCTCGTACTGGCAGACTTGTTGCCTTTAGGATGTATACGAGGGACTATTAGTCAGCTGCCAGTTAGTATTAATTTCACGTGCTAAGTGACGACAAACAGGCTCATGAAGGGTGTTCCTACACTCGCCGCCATGGCTACTAGGGGCGCTGAATGACTCTCCCTCGTTAAAAAAATTGACATAGATACCAAATAAAGTGGCTGGGGGGATAGCTGTCGTAGTAGCTCAAGTGGTAGAGCATCGAACGCATTATTCGAAGGTCGCAGGTTCGGATCCTGCCCACGGCAAGTTATCTTTTCACCTACTTTTCTTTCTTCTCATTTACATTACAATTGGCTTAATCCTTTCCCTTATACCTTCCTTGGCATTATTGTCTGTTAGATCTCAATAATATTGTGCAAAAACACAAAACACAATCCCTTAGGTATAGACTTGTTTCCCTTATTCATTAACGAAGGTCTCGTACTGGCAGACTTGTTGATTTTTGGATGTATACGAGAGACTATTAGTCAGCTGCCAGTTAGTATTGTCTTCCCGTGCTACGTGACGACAAACAGGCTCATGAAGGGTGTTCCTACACTCGCCGCCATGGCTACTAGGGGCGCTGAATGACACTCCCTCGTTAAAAAAAATATACATAGATACCAAATAAAGTGCCTGAGGGAGTAGCTGTCGTAGTAGCTCAAGTAGTAGAGCATCGACCGCGTTATTCCAAGGTCGCAGGTTCAGATCCTGCCCATGGCAAATTATCTTTTCACCCACATTTATTTCTTCTCATTTACATTAAAATTGGCCTAATACCTTCCCCTATACCTTCCTTGGCATTATTGTCTGTTATATCTCATTATCACTGTGCAAAAGCAGGAAATACGAGCCCTTAAGTATACACTTGTTCCCGTTATTCATTAACGAGGGTCTCATACTGGCAGACTTGGTGCCTTTAGGTTGTATACGAGGGATTATTAGTCAGCTGCCAGTCAGTATTGTGTTCACGTGCTACGTGGCGACAAACAGGCTCATAAAGGGTGTTCCTACACTCGCCGCCATGGCTCTTAGGGGCGCTCAATGACACTCCCTCGTTAAAAAAATTGACATAGATACCAAATAAAGTGGCTGGGGGATAGCTGTCGTAGTAGCTCAAGCGGTAGAGCATCGGACGCGTTATTCGAAGGTCGCAGGTTCGGATCCTGCCCCCGGTAAGTTATCTTTTCACCCACTTTTCTTTCTTCTCATTTACATTACAATGGGCCTAATACCTTCCTCTATACCTTTCTTGGCATTATTGTCTGTTAGATCTCATTAATATTGTGTGAAATTACGAAAAACGAGCCCTTAGGTATACACTTGCTTCCCTTATTCATTAACGAGGGTCTCGTACTGGCAGACTTGGTGCCTTTAGGTTGTATACGAGGGATTATTAGTCAGCTGCCAGTCAGTATTGTATTCACGTGCTACGTGACGACAAACAGGCTCATAAAGGGTGTTCCTACACTCGCCGCCATGGGTACTAGGGGCGCTGAATGACTCTCCCTCGTTAAAAAAATTGACATAGATACCAAATAAAGTGGCGGGGGGGATAGCTGTCGCAGTAGCTCAAGTGGTAGAGCATCGAACGCGTTATTCGAAGGTCGCAGGTTCGGATCCTGCCCACGGCAAGTTATCTTTTCACCTACTTTTCTTTCTTCTCATTTACATTACAATTGGCTTTATCCTTTCCCTTATACCTTCCTTGGCATTATTGTCTGTTAGATCTCAATAATATTGTGCAAAAACACGAAACACAAGCCCTTAAGTATACGCTTGTTTCCCTTATTCATTAACGAAGGTCTCGTACTGGCAGACTTGTTGCCTTTAGGATGTATACGAGGGACTATTAGTCAGCTGCCAGTTAGTATTAAGTTCACGTGCTAAGTGACGACAAACAGGCTCATGAAGGGTGTTCCTACACTCGCCGCCACGGCAACTAGGGGCGCTGAATGACACACCTACGTTAAAAAAAATTGACATAGATACCAAATAAAGTGGCTGGGGATATAGCTGTCGCTGTAGCTCAAAAGTATAGCATCGAACGCGTTATTCGAAGGTAGCAGGTTCGGATCCTGCCCACGGCAAGTTATATTTTCACCCACTTTTCTTTCTTCTTATTTACATTAAAATTGGCCTAATCCCTTCCCTTATACCTTCCTTGGCATTATTGTCTGTTAGATCTCAATAATATTGTGTAAAACACGAAAAACAAGCCCTTAATTATACACTTGTTTCCCTTATTCATTAACGAGGGTCGCGTACTGGCAGAATTGGTGCCTTTAGGATGTATATGAGGAACTATTAGTCAGTTCCCAGTTAGTAATAAGTTCACGTGCTACGTGACGACAAACAGGCTCATAAAGAGTGTTCCTACACTCGTCGCCATGGCTACTAGGGGCGCTGAATGACACTCCCACGTTTCAAAAAGTTTACATAGATACCAAATAAAGTGTCTGGGGGGATAGCTGTCATGGTAGCTCAAGTGGTAGAGCATCGAATGCGTTATTCGAAGGTCGCAGGTTCGGATCATGCCCACGGTAAGTTATCGTTTCACCCACTTTTCTTTCTTTTCCTTTACATTACAATGGGCCTAATCCGTTCCCTTATACCTTCCTTGGCAATATTGTCTGTAAGATCTCAATAATATTGTGTAAAAACACGAAAAACGAGCCCTTAAGTATACACTTGTTTGCCTTATTCAGTAACGAGGGTCAAGTACTGGCAGAATTGGTGCCTTTAGGTTGTATACGAGGAACTATTAGTAAGCTGCCAGTTAGTAATAAGTTCACGTGCTACGTGACGACAAACAGGCTCATAAAGAGTGTTCCTACACTCGTCGCCATGGCTACTAGGGGCGCTGAATGACACTCCCACGTTAAAAAAATTGACATAGATACCAAATAAAGTGGCTGGGGTATAGCTGTCGTGGGAGCTCAAGTGGTAGAGCATCGAACGCGTTATTCGAAGGTTGCAGGTTCGGATCCTTCCAATGGCAAGTTATTTTTTCACCTACTTTTCTTTTTTCTCATTTACAATACAATTGGCCTAATCCCTTCCCTTATAACTTCCTTGGCACTATTGTCTGTTAGATCTCAATAATATTGTGTAAAAACACGAAAAATGAGCCCTTAAGTATACACTTGTTTCCCTTATTTATTAACGAGGGTCTCTTAATGGCAGAATTGGTGCCTTTAGATTGTATACGAGGAACTATTAGTCAGCTGCGAGTTAGTAATAAGTTCACGTGCTACGTGACGACAAACAGGCTCATAAAGAGTGTTCCTACCCTCGTCGCCATGGCTACTAGGGACGCTGAATGACACACCCACGTTAAAAAAATTGACATACATACCAAATAAAGTGGCTGGGGGGATAGCTGTCGTGGTAGCTCAAGTGGTAGAGCATTGACCGCGTTATTCGAAGGTCGCAGGTTCGGATCCTGCCCATGGCAAATTATCTTTTCACCCACATTTATTTCTTCTCATTTACATTAAAATTGGCCTAATACCTTCCCCTATACCTTCCTTGGCATCATTGTCTGTTATATCTCATTATTATTGTGCAAAAGCAGGAAAAACGATCCCTTAAGTATACACTTGTTCCCCTTATTTATTCACGAGGGTCTCATACTGGCAGACTTGGTGCCTTTAGGTTGTATACGAGGGATTATTAGTCATCTGCCAGTCAGTATTGTGTTCACGTGCTACGTGACGACAAACAGGCTCATAAAGGGTGTTCCCACAGTCGCCGCCATGGCTACTAGGGGCGCTCAATGACACTCCCTCGTTAAAAAAATTGACATAGATACCAAATAAAGTGGCTGGGGGATAGCTGTCGTGGTAGCTCAAGCGGTAGAGCATCGAACGAGTTATTCGAAGGTCGCAGGTTTGGATCCTGCCCCCGGTAAGTTATCTTTTCACCCACTTTTCTTTCTTCTCATTTACATTACAATTGGCCTAATACCTTCCCCTATACCTTTCTTGGCATTATTGTCTGTTAGATCTCATTAATATTGTGTGAAAACACGAAAAACGAGCCCTTAGGTATACACTTGCTTCCCTTATTCATTAACGAGGGTCTCGTACTGGCAGACTTGGTGCCTTTAGGTTGTATACGAGGGATTATTAGTCAGCTGCCAGTCAGTATTGTGTTCACGTGCTACGTGACGACAAACAGGCTCATAAAGGGTGTTCCTACACTCGCCGCCATGGCAACTAGGGGTGCTGAATGACACACCTACGTTAAAAAAATTGACATAGATACGAAATAAAGTGGCTGGCGATATAGCTGTCGTGGTAGCTCAAAAGTATAGCATCAAACGCGTTATTCGAAGGTCGCAGGTTCGGATCCTGCCCACGGCAAGTTATCTTTTAACCACTTTTTTTTCTTCTCATTTACATTACAATTGGCCTAATCCCTTTTCTTATACCTTCCTTGGCATTATTGTCTGTTAGATCTCAATAATATTGTGTAAAAAGACGAAAAACAAGCCCTTAAGTATACACTTGTTTCCCTTATTCATTACCGAGGGTCTCGTACTGTCAGAATTGGTGCCCTCAGGTTGTAAACGAGGAACTATTAGTCAGTTGCCAGTTAGTAATAAGTTCACGTGCTCCGTGACGACAAACAGGCTCATCAAGTGTGGTCCTACCCTCGTCGCCATGGCTACTAGTGACGTTGAATGACACACCCACGTTAAAAAAATTGACATAGATACCAAATTAAGTGGCTGGGGGGATAGCTGTCGTGGTAGCTCAAGTGGTAGAGCATCGACCGCGTTATTCGAAGGTCGCAGGTTCGGATCCTGCCCATGGCAAATTATCTTTTCACCCACATTTATTTCTTCTCATTTACATAAAATTGGCCTAATACCTTCCCCTATACCTTCCTTGGCATTATTGTCTGTTATATCTCATTATTAATGTGCAAAAGCAGGAAAAACAAGCCCTTAGGTATACACTTGTTCCCCTTATTTATTAAGGAGGGTCTCATGCTCCCAGACCTGGTGCCTTTAGGTTGTATACGAAGGATTATTAGTCAGCTGCCAGTCAGTATTGTGTTCACGTGCTACGTGAGGACAAACAGGCTCATAAAGGGTGTTCCTACACTCGCCGCCATGGCTACTAGGGGCGCTCATTGACACTCCCTCGTTAAAAAAATTGACATAGATACCAAATAAAGTGGCTGGGGGATAGCTGTCGTGGTAGCTCAAGCGGGAGAGCATCGAACGCGTTATTTGAAGGTCGCAGGTTCGGATCCTGCCCCCGGTAAGTTATCTTTTCACCCACTTTTCTTTCTTCTCATTTACATTACAATTGGCCTAATACCTTCCCCTATACCTTCCTTGACATTATTGTCTGTTAAATCTCAATAATATTGTGTGAAAACACGAAAAACGAGCCCTTAGGTATACACTTGTTTCCCTTATTCATTAACGAGGGTCTCGTACTGGCAGACTTGTTGCCTTTAGGATGTATACGAGGGACTATTATTCAGCTGCCAGTTAGTATTAAGTTCACGTGCTAAGTGACGACAAACAGGCTCATGAAGGGTGTTCCTACACTCGCTGCCATGGCTACTAGGGGTGCTCAATGACACTCCCTCGTTAAAAAAATGGACATAGATACCAAATAAAGTGGCTGGGGAATAGCTGTCATGGTAGCTCAAGCGGTAGAACATCGAACGCGTTATTCGAAGGTCGCAGGTTCGGATCCTGCCCACGGCAAGTTATATTGTCACCCACTTTTCTTTCTTCTCAATTACATTACAATTGGCTTAATCCCTTCCCTTATACCTTCCTTGGCATTAATGTCTGTTAGATGTGAATAATATTGTGTAAAAACATGAAAAACGAGCCCTTAAGTATACACTTGTTTCCGTTATTCATTAACGAAGGTCTCGTACTGGCAGACTTGTTGCCTTTAGGATGTATACGAGGGACTATTAGTCAGCTGCCAGTTAGTATTAATTTCACGTGCTACGTGACGACAAACAGGCTCATAAAGAGTGTTCCTACCCTCGTCGCCATGGCTACTAGTGACGCTGAATGACACACCCACGTTAAAAAAAATTAACATAGATACCAAATAAAGTGGCTAGGGGTATAGCTGTCGTGGTAGCTCAAGTGGTAGAGCATCGACCGCGTTATTCGAAGGTCGCAGGTTCGGATCCTGCCCATGGCAAATTATCTTTTCACCCACATTTATTTCTTCTCATTTACATTAAAATTGGCCTAATACCTTTCCCTATACCTTCCTTGGCATTATCGTCTGTTATATCTCATTATTATTGTGCAAAAGCAGGAAATATGAGCCCTTAAGTATACACTTGTTCCCCTTATTCATTAACGAGGGTCTCATACTGGCAGACTTGGTGCCTTTAGGTTGTATACGAGGGATTATTAGTCAGCTGCCAGTCAGTATTGTGTTCACGTGCTTCGTGACGACAAACAGGCTTATAAAGGGTGTTCCTACACTCGCCGCCATGGCTACTAGGGGCGCTCAATGACACTCCCTCGTTAAAAAAATTGACATAGATACCAAATAAAGTGGCTGGGGGATAGCTGTCGTGGTAGCTCAAGCGGTAGAGCATCGAACGAGGTATTCGAAGGTCGCAGGTTTGGATCCTGCCCCCGGTAAGTTATCTTTTCACCCACTTTTCTTTCTGCTCATTTACAATACAATTGGACTAATACCTTCCCCTATACCTTTCTTGGCATTATTGTCTGTTGAATCTCATTATTATTGTGTGAAAACACGAAAAACGAGCCCTTAGGTATACACTTGCTTCCCTTATTCATTAACGAGGGTCTCGTACTGGCAGACTTCGTGCCTTCAGGTTGTGTACGAGGGATTATTAGTCAGCTGCCAGGCAGTATTGTGTTCACGTGCTACGTGACGACAAACAGGCTCATAAAGGGTGTTCCTACACTCGCCACCTTGGCTACTAGGTGCGCTGAATGACTCTCCCTCGTTAAAAATTGACATAGATAACAAATAAAGTGGCTGGGGGTATAGCTGTCGTAGTAGCTCAAGTGGTAGAGCATCGAACGCGTTATTCGAAGGTCGCAGGTCCGGATCCTGCCCACGGCAAGTTATCTTTTCACCTGCTTTTCTTTCTTCTCATTTACATTACAATTGGCCTAATCCCTTTCCTTATACCTTCCTTGGCATTATTGTCTGTTAGATCTCAATTATATTGTGTAAAAAGACGAAAAACAAGCCCTTAAGTATACACTTGTTTCCCTTATTCATTACCGAGGGTCTCGTACTGTCACAATTGGTGCCTTTAGGATGTATACGAGGAACTATTAGTCAGTTCCCAGTTAGTAATAAGTTCACGTGCTACGTGACGACAAACAGGCTCATAAAGAGTGTTCCTACACTCGTCGCCATGGCTACTAGGGGCGTTCAATGACACTCCCTCGTTAAAAAAATTGACATAGACACCAAATAAAGTGGCTGGGGGATAGCTGTCGTGGGAGCTCAAGTGGTAGAGCATCGAACGCGTTATTCGAAGGTCGCAGGTTCGGATCCTGCCCCCGGTAAGTTATCTTTTCACCCACTTTTCTTTCTTCTCATTTACAATACAATTGGCCTAATCCCTTCCCTTATACCTTCCTTAGCATTATTGTCTGTTAGATCTCTATAATATTGTGTAAAAACACGAAAAACAAGCCCTTAATTATACACTTGTTTCACTTATTCATTAACGAGGGTCGCGTACTGGCAGAATTGGTGCCTTTAGGATGAATACGAGGAACTATTAGTCAGTTCCCAGTTAGTAATAAGTTCACGTGCTACGTGACGACAAACAGGCTCATAAAGAGTGTTCCTACACTCGTCGCCATGGCTACTAGGGGCGCTGAATGACACTCCCACGTTTAAAAAAAGTTTACATAGATACCAAATAAAGTGTCTGGGGGGATAGCTGTCGTGGTAGCTCAAGTGGTAGAGCATCGAACGCGTTATTCGAAGGTCGCAGGTTCGGATCATGCCCACGGTAAGTTATCTTTTCACCCCCTTTTCTTTCTTTTCCTTTACATTACAATGGGCCTAATCCCTTCCCTTATACCTTCCTTGGCAATATTGTCTGTAAGATCTCAACAATATTGTGTAAAAACACGAAAAACGAGCCCTTAGGTATACACTTGTTTTCCTTATTCTGTAACGAGGGTCAAGTACTAGCAGAATTGGTGCCTTTAGGTTGTATACGAGGAACTATTAGTCAGCTGCCAGTTAGTAATAAGTTCACGTGCTACGTGACGACAAACAGGCTCATAAAGAGTGTTCCTACCCTCGTCGCCATGGCTACTAGGGGCGCTGAATGACACTCCCACGTTAAAAAAATTGACATAGATACCAAATGAAGTGGCTGGGGTATAGCTGTCGTGGGAGCTCAAGTGGTAGAGCATCGAACGCGTTATTCGAAGGTCGCAGGTTCGGATCCTGCCCCCGGTAAGTTATCTTTTCACCCACTTTTCTTTCTTCTCATTTACAATACAATTGGCCTAATCCCTTCCCTTATAACTTCCTTGGAATTATTGTCTGTTAGATCTCAATAATATTGTGTAAAAACACGAAAAACGAGCCCTTAAATATACACTTGTTTCCCTTATTCATTAATGAGGGTCTCGTACTGGCAGACTTGGTGCCTTTAGGTTGTATACGAGGAACTATTAGTCAGCTGCGAGTTAGTAATAAGTTCACGTGCTACGTGACGAAAATCAGGCTCATAAAGATTGTTCCTACCCTCGTCGCCAAGGCTACTAGTGACGCTGAATGACACACCCACGTTAAAAAAATTGACATAGATACCAAATAAAGTGGCTGGGGGGATAGCTGTCGTGGTAGCTCAAGTGGTAGAGCATAGACCGCGTTATTCGAAGGTCGCAGGTTCGGATTCTGCCCATGGCAAATTATCTTTTCACCCACATTTATTTCTTCTCAATTACAATAAAAGCGGCCTAATACCTTCCCCTATACCTTCCTTGGCATTACTGTCTGTTATATCTCATTATTATTGTGCAAAAGCAGGAAAAACGAGCCCTTAAGTATACACTTGTTCCCCTTATTCATTCACGAGGGTCTCATACTGGCAGACTTGGTGCCTTTAGGTTGTATACGAGGGATTATTAGTCATCCGCCACTCAGGATTGTGTTCACGTGCTACGTGACGACAAACAGGCTCATAAAGGGTGTTCCTACACTCGCCGCCATGGCTACTAGGGGCGCTCTTGACACTCCCGCGTTAAAAAAATTGACATAGATACCAAATAAAGTGGCTGGGGGATAGCTGTCGTGGTAGCTCAAGCGGTAGAGCATCGAACGAGTTATTCGAAGGTCGCAGGTTTGGATCCTGCCCCCGGTAAGTTATCTTTTCACCCACTTTTCTTTCTTCTCATTTACATTACAATTGGCCTAATACCTTCCCCTATACCTTTCTTGGCATTATTGTCTGTTAGATCTCATTAATATTGTGTGAAAACACGAAAAACGAGCCCTTAGGTATACACTTGCTTCCCTTATTCATTAACGAGGGTCTCGTACTGGCAGACTTGGTGCCTTTAGGTTGTATACGAGGGATTATTAGTCAGCTGCCAGTCAGTATTGTGTTCACGTGCTACGTGACGACAAACAGGCTCATAAAGGGTGTTCCTACACTCGCCGCCATGGCAACTAGGGGTGCTGAATGACGCACCTACGTTAAAAAAATTGACATAGATACGAAATAAAGTGGCTGGCGATATAGCTGTCGTGGTAGCTCAAAAGTATAGCATCAAACGCGTTATTCGAAGGTCGCAGGTTCGGATCCTGCCCACGGCAAGTTATCTTTTAACCACTTTTTTTTCTTCTCATTTACATTACAATTGGCCTAATCCCTTTTCTTATACCTTCCTTGGCATTATTGTCTGTTAGATCTCAATAATATTGTGTAAAAAGACGAAAAACAAGCCCTTAAGTATACACTTGTTTCCCTTATTCATTACCGAGGGTCTCGTACTGTCAGAATTGGTGCCCTCAGGTTGTAAACGAGGAACTATTAGTCAGTTGCCAGTTAGTAATAAGTTCACGTGCTCCGTGACGACAAACAGGCTCATCAAGTGTGGTCCTACCCTCGTCGCCATGGCTACTAGTGACGTTGAATGACACACCCACGTTAAAAAAATTGACATAGATACCAAATTAAGTGGCTGGGGGGATAGCTGTCGTGGTAGCTCAAGTGGTAGAGCATCGACCGCGTTATTCGAAGGTCGCAGGTTCGGATCCTGCCCATGGCAAATTATCTTTTCACCCACATTTATTTCTTCTCATTTACATAAAATTGGCCTAATACCTTCCCCTATACCTTCCTTGGCATTATTGTCTGTTATATCTCATTATTAATGTGCAAAAGCAGGAAAAACAAGCCCTTAGGTATACACTTGTTCCCCTTATTTATTAAGGAGGGTCTCATGCTCCCAGACCTGGTGCCTTTAGGTTGTATACGAAGGATTATTAGTCAGCTGCCAGTCAGTATTGTGTTCACGTGCTACGTGAGGACAAACAGGCTCATAAAGGGTGTTCCTACACTCGCCGCCATGGCTACTAGGGGCGCTCATTGACACTCCCTCGTTAAAAAAATTGACATAGATACCAAATAAAGTGGCTGGGGGATAGCTGTCGTGGTAGCTCAAGCGGGAGAGCATCGAACGCGTTATTTGAAGGTCGCAGGTTCGGATCCTGCCCCCGGTAAGTTATCTTTTCACCCACTTTTCTTTCTTCTCATTTACATTACAATTGGCCTAATACCTTCCCCTATACCTTCCTTGACATTATTGTCAGTTAAATCTCAATAATATTGTGTGAAAACACGAAAAACGAGCCCTTAGGTATACACTTGTTTCCCTTATTCATTAACGAGGGTCTCGTACTGGCAGACTTGTTGCCTTTAGGATGTATACGAGGGACTATTATTCAGCTGCCAGTTAGTATTAAGTTCACGTGCTAAGTGACGACAAACAGGCTCATGAAGGGTGTTCCTACACTCGCTGCCATGGCTACTAGGGGTGCTCAATGACACTCCCTCGTTAAAAAAATGGACATAGATACCAAATAAAGTGGCTGGGGAATAGCTGTCATGGTAGCTCAAGCGGTAGAACATCGAACGCGTTATTCGAAGGTCGCAGGTTCGGATCCTGCCCACGGCAAGTTATATTGTCACCCACTTTTCTTTCTTCTCAATTACATTACAATTGGCTTAATCCCTTCCCTTATACCTTCCTTGGCATTAATGTCTGTTAGATGTGAATAATATTGTGTAAAAACATGAAAAACGAGCCCTTAAGTATACACTTGTTTCCGTTATTCATTAACGAAGGTCTCGTACTGGCAGACTTGTTGCCTTTAGGATGTATACGAGGGACTATTAGTCAGCTGCCAGTTAGTATTAATTTCACGTGCTACGTGACGACAAACAGGCTCATAAAGAGTGTTCCTACCCTCGTCGCCATGGCTACTAGTGACGCTGAATGACACACCCACGTTAAAAAAAATTAACATAGATACCAAATAAAGTGGCTAGGGGTATAGCTGTCGTGGTAGCTCAAGTGGTAGAGCATCGACCGCGTTATTCGAAGGTCGCAGGTTCGGATCCTGCCCATGGCAAATTATCTTTTCACCCACATTTATTTCTTCTCATTTACATTAAAATTGGCCTAATACCTTTCCCTATACCTTCCTTGGCATTATCGTCTGTTATATCTCATTATTATTGTGCAAAAGCAGGAAATATGAGCCCTTAAGTATACACTTGTTCCCCTTATTCATTAACGAGGGTCTCATACTGGCAGACTTGGTGCCTTTAGGTTGTATACGAGGGATTATTAGTCAGCTGCCAGTCAGTATTGTGTTCACGTGCTTCGTGACGACAAACAGGCTTATAAAGGGTGTTCCTACACTCGCCGCCATGGCTACTAGGGGCGCTCAATGACACTCCCTCGTTAAAAAAATTGACATAGATACCAAATAAAGTGGCTGGGGGATAGCTGTCGTGGTAGCTCAAGCGGTAGAGCATCGAACGAGGTATTCGAAGGTCGCAGGTTTGGATCCTGCCCCCGGTAAGTTATCTTTTCACCCACTTTTCTTTCTGCTCATTTACAATACAATTGGACTAATACCTTCCCCTATACCTTTCTTGGCATTATTGTCTGTTGAATCTCATTATTATTGTGTGAAAACACGAAAAACGAGCCCTTAGGTATACACTTGCTTCCCTTATTCATTAACGAGGGTCTCGTACTGGCAGACTTCGTGCCTTCAGGTTGTGTACGAGGGATTATTAGTCAGCTGCCAGGCAGTATTGTGTTCACGTGCTACGTGACGACAAACAGGCTCATAAAGGGTGTTCCTACACTCGCCACCTTGGCTACTAGGTGCGCTGAATGACTCTCCCTCGTTAAAAATTGACATAGATAACAAATAAAGTGGCTGGGGGTATAGCTGTCGTAGTAGCTCAAGTGGTAGAGCATCGAACGCGTTATTCGAAGGTCGCAGGTCCGGATCCTGCCCACGGCAAGTTATCTTTTCACCTGCTTTTCTTTCTTCTCATTTACATTACAATTGGCCTAATCCCTTTCCTTATACCTTCCTTGGCATTATTGTCTGTTAGATCTCAATTATATTGTGTAAAAAGACGAAAAACAAGCCCTTAAGTATACACTTGTTTCCCTTATTCATTACCGAGGGTCTCGTACTGTCACAATTGGTGCCTTTAGGATGTATACGAGGAACTATTAGTCAGTTCCCAGTTAGTAATAAGTTCACGTGCTACGTGACGACAAACAGGCTCATAAAGAGTGTTCCTACACTCGTCGCCATGGCTACTAGGGGCGTTCAATGACACTCCCTCGTTAAAAAAATTGACATAGACACCAAATAAAGTGGCTGGGGGATAGCTGTCGTGGGAGCTCAAGTGGTAGAGCATCGAACGCGTTATTCGAAGGTCGCAGGTTCGGATCCTGCCCCCGGTAAGTTATCTTTTCACCCACTTTTCTTTCTTCTCATTTACAATACAATTGGCCTAATCCCTTCCCTTATACCTTCCTTAGCATTATTGTCTGTTAGATCTCTATAATATTGTGTAAAAACACGAAAAACAAGCCCTTAATTATACACTTGTTTCACTTATTCATTAACGAGGGTCGCGTACTGGCAGAATTGGTGCCTTTAGGATGAATACGAGGAACTATTAGTCAGTTCCCAGTTAGTAATAAGTTCACGTGCTACGTGACGACAAACAGGCTCATAAAGAGTGTTCCTACACTCGTCGCCATGGCTACTAGGGGCGCTGAATGACACTCCCACGTTTAAAAAAAGTTTACATAGATACCAAATAAAGTGTCTGGGGGGATAGCTGTCGTGGTAGCTCAAGTGGTAGAGCATCGAACGCGTTATTCGAAGGTCGCAGGTTCGGATCATGCCCACGGTAAGTTATCTTTTCACCCCCTTTTCTTTCTTTTCCTTTACATTACAATGGGCCTAATCCCTTCCCTTATACCTTCCTTGGCAATATTGTCTGTAAGATCTCAACAATATTGTGTAAAAACACGAAAAACGAGCCCTTAGGTATACACTTGTTTTCCTTATTCTGTAACGAGGGTCAAGTACTAGCAGAATTGGTGCCTTTAGGTTGTATACGAGGAACTATTAGTCAGCTGCCAGTTAGTAATAAGTTCACGTGCTACGTGACGACAAACAGGCTCATAAAGAGTGTTCCTACCCTCGTCGCCATGGCTACTAGGGGCGCTGAATGACACTCCCACGTTAAAAAAATTGACATAGATACCAAATGAAGTGGCTGGGGTATAGCTGTCGTGGGAGCTCAAGTGGTAGAGCATCGAACGCGTTATTCGAAGGTCGCAGGTTCGGATCCTGCCCCCGGTAAGTTATCTTTTCACCCACTTTTCTTTCTTCTCATTTACAATACAATTGGCCTAATCCCTTCCCTTATAACTTCCTTGGAATTATTGTCTGTTAGATCTCAATAATATTGTGTAAAAACACGAAAAACGAGCCCTTAAATATACACTTGTTTCCCTTATTCATTAATGAGGGTCTCGTACTGGCAGACTTGGTGCCTTTAGGTTGTATACGAGGAACTATTAGTCAGCTGCGAGTTAGTAATAAGTTCACGTGCTACGTGACGAAAGTCAGGCTCATAAAGATTGTTCCTACCCTCGTCGCCAAGGCTACTAGTGACGCTGAATGACACACCCACGTTAAAAAAATTGACATAGATACCAAATAAAGTGGCTGGGGGGATAGCTGTCGTGGTAGCTCAAGTGGTAGAGCATAGACCGCGTTATTCGAAGGTCGCAGGTTCGGATTCTGCCCATGGCAAATTATCTTTTCACCCACATTTATTTCTTCTCAATTACAATAAAAGCGGCCTAATACCTTCCCCTATACCTTCCTTGGCATTACTGTCTGTTATATCTCATTATTATTGTGCAAAAGCAGGAAAAACGAGCCCTTAAGTATACACTTGTTCCCCTTATTCATTCACGAGGGTCTCATACTGGCAGACTTGGTGCCTTTAGGTTGTATACGAGGGATTATTAGTCATCCGCCACTCAGGATTGTGTTCACGTGCTACGTGACGACAAACAGGCTCATAAAGGGTGTTCCTACACTCGCCGCCATGGCTACTAGGGGCGCTCTTGACACTCCCGCGTTAAAAAAATTGACATAGATACCAAATAAAGTGGCTGGGGGATAGCTGTCGTGGTAGCTCAAGCGGTAGAGCATCGAACGGGTTATTCGAAGGTCGCAGGTTTGGATCCTGCGCCCGGTAAGTTATCTTTTCACCCACTTTTCTTTCTTCTCATTTACAATACAATTGGCCTAATACCTTCCCCTATAGCTTTCTTGGCATTATTGTCTGTTAGATCTCATTAATGTTGTGTGAAAACACGAAAAACGAGCCCTTAGGTATACACTTGCTTCCCTTATTCATTAACGAGGGTCTCGTACTGGCAGACTTGGTGCCTTCAGGTTGTATACGAGGGATTATTAGTCAGCTGCCAGTCAGTATTGTGTTCACGTGCTACTTGACGACAAACAGGCTCGTAAAGGGTGTTCCTACACTCGCCGCCTTGGCTACTAGGGGCGCTGAATGACTCTCCCTCGTTAAAAAATTGACATAGATACCAAATAAAGTGGCTGGGGGGATAGCTGTCGTAGTAGCTCAAGTGGTAGAGCATCGAACGCGTTATTCGAAGGTCGCAGGTCCGGATCCTGCCCACGGCAAGTTATCTTTTCACCTGATTTTCTTTCTTTTCATTTACATTACAATTGGCTTAATCCTTTTCCTTATACCTTCCTTGGCGTTTATGTCTGTTAGATCTCAATAATATTGTGCAAAAACACGAAACACAATCCCTTAGGTATAGACTTGTTTCCCTTATTCATTAACGAAGGTCTCGTACTGGCAGACTTGTTGATTTTAGGATGTATACGAGGGACTATTAGTCAGCTGCCAGTTAGTATTAAGTTCACGTGCTAAGTGACGACAAACAGGCTCATCAAGGGTGTTCCTACACTCGCCGCCATGGCAACTAGGGGCGCTGAATGACACACCTACGTTAAAAAAATTGACATAGATACCAAATAAAGTGGCTGGAGATATAGCTGTCGTGGTAGCTCAAAAGTATAGCATCGAACGCGTTATTCGAAGGTCGCAGGTTCCGATCCTGCCCACGGCAAGTTATCTTTTAACCACTTTTTTTTCTTCTCATTTACATTACAATTGGCCTAATCCCTTTCCTTATACCTTCCTTGGCATTATTGTCTGTTAGATCTCAATAATATTGTGTAAAAACACGAAAAACAAGCCCTTAAGTATACACCTGTTTCCCTTATTCATTAAAGAGGGTCTCGTACTGGCAGAAATGGTGCCCTCAGGTTGTAAACGAGGAACTATTAGTCAATGTCCAGTTAGTAATAAGTTCACGTGCTCCGTGACGACAAACAGGCTCATCAAGTGTGTTCCTACCCTCGTCGCCATGGCTAATAGTGACGCTGAATGACACACCCACGTTAAAAAAATTGACATAGATACCAAATAAAGTGGCTGGGGGGATAGCTGTCGTGGTAGCTCAAGTGGTAGAGCATCGACCGCGTTATTCGAAGGTAGCAGGTTCGGATCCTGTCCATGGCAAATTATCTTTTCACCCACATTTATTTCTTCTCATTTACATTAAAATTGGCCTAATACCTTCCCCTATACCTTCCTTGGCATCATTGTCTGTTATATCTCATTATTAATGTGCAAAAGCAGGAAAAACAAGCCCTTAAGTATACACTTGTTCCCCTTATTTATTAACGAGGGTCTCATACTGGCAGACCTGGTGCCTTTAGGTTGTATACGAAGGATTATTAGTCAGCTGCCAGTCAGTATTGTGTTCACGTGCTACGTGAGGACAAACAGGCTCATAAAGGGTGTTCCTACACTCGCCGCCATGGCTACTAGGGGCGCTCAATGACACTCCCTCGTTAAAAAAATTGACATAGATACCAAATAAAGTGGCTGGGGGATAGCTGTCGTGGTAGCTCAAGCGGTAGAGCATCGAACGGGTTATTCGAAGGTCGCAGGTTTGGATCCTGCCCCCGGTAAGTTATCTTTTCACCCACTTTTCTTTCTTCTCATTTACATTACAATTGGCCTAATACCTTCCCCTATACCTTTCTTGGCATTATTGTCTGTTAGATCTCATTAATATTGTGTGAAAACACGAAAAACGAGCCCTTAGGTATACACTTGCTTCCCTTATTCATTAACGAGGGTCTCGTACTGGCAGACTTGGTGCCTTCAGGTTGTATACGAGGGATTATTAGTCAGCTGCTAGTCAGTATTGTGTTCACGTGCTACGTGACGACAAACAGGCTCATAAAGGGTGTTCCTACACTCGCCGCCTTGGCTATAAGGGGCGCTTAATGACTCTCCCTCGTTGAAAAATTGACATGGATACCAAATAAAGTGGCGGCGGGGATAGCTGTCGTGGTAGCTCAAACGGTAGAGCATCGAACGGGTTATTCGAAGGTCGCAGGTTTGGATCCTGCCCCCGGTGTGTTATCTTTTCACCCACTTTTCTTTCTTCTCATTTACATTACAATTGGTCTAATACCTTCCCCTATACCTTTCTTGGCATTATTGTCTGTTAGATCTCATTAATATTGTGTGAAAACACGAAAAACGAGCCCTTAGGTATACACTTGCTTCCCTTATTCATTAACGAGGGTCTCGTACTGGCAGACTTGGTGCCTTCAGGTTGTATACGAGGGATTATTAGTCAGCTGCCAGTCAGTATTGTGTTCACGTGCTACGTGACGACAAACAGGCTCATAAAGGGTGTTCCTACACTCGCCGCCTTGGCTATAAGGGGCGCTGAATGACTCTCCCTCGTTAAAAAATTGACATAGATACCAAATAAAGTCGCTGGGGGGATAGCTGTCGTAGTAGCTCAAGTGGTAGAGCATCGAACGCGTTATTCGAAGGTCGCAGATTCGGATCCTGCCCACGGCAAGTTATCTTTTCACCTACTTTTCTTTCTTCTCATTCACATAACAATTGCCTTAATCATTTCCCTTATACCTTTCTTGGCATTATTGTCTGTTAGATCTCAATAATAATGTGCAAAAACACGAAACACAAGCCCTTAAGTATACACTTGTTTCCCTTATTCATTAACGAAGGTCTCGTACTGGCAGACTTGTTGCCTTTAGGATGTATACGAGGGACTATTAGTCAGCTGCCAGTTAGTATTAAGTTCACGTACTAAGTGACGACAAACAGGCTCATGAAGGGTGTTCCTACACTCACCGCCATGGCAACTAGGGGCGCTGAATGACACACCTACGTTAAAAAAATTGACATAGATACCAAATAACGTGGCTGGAGATATAGCTGTCGTGGTAGCTCAAAGTATAGCATCGAACGCGTTATTCGAAGTTCGCAGGTTCGGATCCTGCCCACGGCAAGTTATCTTTTCACCCACTTTTTTTTCTTCTCATTTACATTACAATTGGCCTAATCCCTTCCCTTATACCTTCCTTGGCATTATTGTCTGTTAGATCTCAATTATATTGTGTAAAAACACGAAAAACGAGCCCTTAAGTATACACTTGTTTCCCTTATTCATTAACGAGGGTCTCATACTGGCAGACATGGTGCCTTTAGGTTGTATACGAGAGATTATTAGTCAGCTGCCAGTCAGTATTGTGTTCACGTGCTACGTGACGACAAACAGGCTTATAAAGGGTGTTCCTACACTCGCCGCCATAGCTACTAGGGGCGCTGAATGACACTCCCTCGTTAAAAAAATTGACATAGATACCAAATAAAGTGGCTGGGGGATAGCTGTCGTGGTAGCTCAAGCGGTAGAGCATCGAACGCGTTATTCGAAGGTCGCAGGTTCGGACCCTGCCCCCGGTAAGTTATCTTTTCACCCACTTTTCTTTCTTCCCATTTACATTACAATTGGCCTAATACCTTCCCCTATACCTTCCTTGGCATTATTGTCTGTTAGATCTCATCAATATTGTGTGAAAACACGAAAAACGAGCCCTTAGGTATACACTTGCTTCCCTTATTCATTAACGAGGGTCTCGTACTGGCAGACTTGGTGCCTTTAGGTTGTATACGAGGGATTATTAGTCAGCTGCCAGTGAGTATTGTATTCACGTGCTACGTGACGACAAACAGGCTCATAAAGGGTGTTCCTACACTCGCCGCCATGGGTACTAGGGGCGCTGAATGACTCTCCCTCGTTAAACAAATTGACATAGATACCAAATAAAGTGGCGGGGGGGATAGCTGTAGTGGAAGCTCAAGTGGTAGAGCATCGAACGCGTTATTCGAAGGTTGCAGGTTCGGATCCTGCCAATGGCAAGTTATTTTTTCACCTACTTTTCTTTTTTCTCATTTACAATACAATTGGCCTAATCCCTTCCCTTATAACTTCCTTGGAATTATTGTCTGTTAGATCTCAATAATATTGTGTGAAAACACGAAAAACGAGCCCTTAAATATACACTTGTTTCCCTTATTCATTAACGGAGTCTCTTAATGGCAGAATTGGTGCCTTTAGGTTGTATACGAGGAACTATTAGTCAGCTGCGAGTTAGTAATAAGTTCACGTGCTACGTGACGACAAACAGGCTCATAAAGAGTGTTCCTACCCTCGTCGCCATGGCTACTAGTGACGCTGAATGACTCTCCCTCGTTAAAAAAATTGACATAGATACCAAATAAAGTGGCTGGGGGGATAGCTGTCGTAGTAGCTCAAGTGGTAGAGCATCGAACGCGTTATTCGAAGGTCGCAGGTTTGGATCCTGCCCACGGCAAGTTATCTTTTCACCTACTTTTCTTTCTTCTCATTCACATTACAATTGGCTTAATCATTTCTCTTATACCTTCCTTGGCATTATTGTCTTTTAGATCTCAATAATATTGTGCAAAAACACGAAACACAAGCCCTTAAGTATACACTTGTTTCCCTTATTCATTAACGAAGGTCTCGTACTGGCAGACTTGTTGCCTTTAGGATGTATACGAGGGACTATTAGTCAGCTGCCAGTTAGTATTAAGTTCACGTACTAAGTGACGACAAACAGGCTCATGAAGGGTGTTCCTACACTCACCGCCATGGCAACTAGGGGCGCTGAATGACACACCTACGTTAAAAAAATTGACATAGATACCAAATAACGTGGCTGGAGATATAGCTGTCGTGGTAGCTCAAAGTATAGCATCGAACGCGTTATTCGAAGTTCGCAGGTTCGGATCCTGCCCAGGGCAAGTTATCTTTTCACCCACTTTTTTTTCTTCTAATTTACATTACAATTGGCCTAATCCCTTCCCTTATACCTTCCTTGGCATTATTGTCGGTTAGATCTCAATAATATTGTGTAAAAACACGAAAAACGAGCCCTTAAGTATACACTTGTTTCCCTTATTCATTAACGAAGATCTCGTACTGGCAGACTTGTTGCCTTTAGGATGTATACGAGGGACTATTAGTCAGCTGCCAGTTAGTATTAAGTTCACGTACTAAGTGACGACAAACAGGCTCATGAAGGGTGTTCCTACACTCACCGCCATGGCAACTAGGGGCGCTGAATGACACACCTACGTTAAAAAAATTGACATAGATACCAAATAACGTGGCTGGAGATATAGCTGTCGTGGTAGCTCAAAGTATAGCATCGAACGCGTTATTCGAAGTTCGCAGGTTTGGATCCTGCCCACGGCAAGTTATCTTTTCACCCACTTTTTTTTCTTCTCATTTACATTACAATTGGCCTAATCTCTTCCCTTATACCTTCCTTGGCATTATTGTCTGTTAGATCTCAATAATATTGTGTAAAAACACGAAAAACGAGCCCTTAAGTATACACTTGTTTCCCTTATTCATTAACGAGGGTCTCATACTGGCAGACATGGTGCCTTTAGGTTGTATACGAGAGATTATTAGTCAGCTGCCAGTCAGTATTGTGTTCACGTGCTACGTGACGACAAACAGGCTTATAAAGGGTGTTCCTACACTCGCCGCCATGGCTACTAGGGGCGCTGAATGACACTCCCTCGTTAAAAAAATTGACATAGATACCAAATAAAGTGGCTGGGGGATAGCTGTCGTGGTAGCTCAAGCGGTAGAGCATCGAACGCGTTATTCGAAGGTCGCAGGTTCGGACCCTGCCCCCGGTAAGTTATCTTTTCACCCACTTTTCTTTCTTCTCATCTACATTATAATTGGCCTAATACCTTCCCCTATACCTTCCTTGGCATTATTGTCTGTTAGATCTCAATAATATTGTGTGAAAACACGAAAAACGAGCCCTTAGGTATACACTTGCTTCCCTTATTCATTAACGAGAGTCTCGTACTGGCAGACTTGGTGCCTTCAGGTTGTATACGAGGGATTATTAGTCAGCTGCCAGTCAGTATTGTGTTCACGTGCTACGTGACGACAAACAGGCTCATAAAGGGGGTTCCTACACTCGCCGCCTTGGCTACTAGGGGCGCTGAATGACTCTCCCTCGTTAAAAAAATTGAAATAGATACCAAATAAAGTGG
This sequence comes from Rhipicephalus microplus, assembly GCF_043290135.1. Classification (NCBI taxonomy): domain Eukaryota; kingdom Metazoa; phylum Arthropoda; class Arachnida; order Ixodida; family Ixodidae; genus Rhipicephalus; species Rhipicephalus microplus. The sequence continues at coordinate 13,776,310 of NW_027464589.1, forward strand.
CTGGGGGGTTCGCTGTCATGGTAGCTCAAGTCGTAGAGCATCGAACGCGTTATTCGAAGGTCGCAGGTTCGGATCCTGCCCATGGCAAATTATCTTTTCACCCACATTTATTTCTTCTCATTTACATTAAAATTGGCCTAATACCTTCCCCTATACCTTCCTTGGCATCATTGTCTGTTATATCTCATTAATGTGCAAAAGCAGGAAAAACAAGCCCTTAAGTATACACTTGTTCCCCTTATTTATTAACGAGGGTCTCATACTGGCAGACCTGGTGCCTTTGGGTTGTATACGAAGGATTATTAGTCAGCTGCCAGTCAGTATTGTGTTCACGTGCTACGTGAGGACAAACAGGCTCATAAAGGGTGTTCCTACACTCGCCGCCATGGCTACTAGGGGCGCTCAATGACACTCCCTCGTTAAAAAAATTGACATAGATACCAAATAAAGTGGCTGGGGGATAGCTGTCGTGGTAGCTCAAGCGGTAGAGCATCGAACGGGTTATTCGAAGGTCGCAGGTTTGGATCGTGCCCCCGGTAAGTTATCTTTTCACCCACATTTCTTTCTTCTCATTTACATTACAATTGGCCTAATACCTTCCCCTATACCATTCTTGGCATTATTGTCTGTTAGATCTCATTAATATTGTGTGAAAACACGAAAAACGAGCCCTTAGGTATACACTTGCTTTCCTTATTCATTAACGAGGGTCTCGTACTGGCAGACTTGGTGCCTTCAGGTTGTATACGAGGGATTATTAGTCAGCTGCCAGTCAGTATTGTGTTCACGTGCTACGTGACGACAAACAGGCTCATAAAGGGTGTTCCTACACTCGCCGCCTTGGCTATAAGGGGCGCTGAATGACTCTCCCTCGTTAAAAAATTGACACAGATACCAAATAAAGTGGCTGGGGGGATAGCTGTCGTAGTAGCTCAAGTGGTAGAGCATCGAACGCGTTATTCGAAGGTCGCAGGTTCGGATCCTGCCCCCGGCAAGTTATCTTTTCACCTGATTTTCTTTCTTCTCATTTACATTACAATTGGCTTAATCCTTTCCCCTATACCTTCCTTGGCATTATTGTCTGTTAGATCTCAATAATATTGTGCAAAAACACGAAACACAATTCCTTAGGTATAGACTTGTTTCCCTTATTCATTAACGAAGGTCTCGTACTGGCAGACTTGTTGATTTTAGGATGTATACGAGGGACTATTAGTCAGCTGCCAGTTAGTATTAGGTTCACGTGCTAAGTGACGACAAACAGGCTCATCAAGGGTGTTCGTACACTCGCCGCCATGGCATCTAGGGGCGCTGAATGACACACCTACGTTAAAAAAATTGACATAGATACCAAATAAAGTGGCTGGTGATATAGCTGTCGTGGTAGCTCAAAAGTATAGCATCGAACGCGTTATTCGAAGGTCGCAGGTTCCGATCCTGCCCACGGCAAGTTATCTTTTAACCACTTTTTTTTCTTCTCATTTACATTACAATTGGCCTAATCCCTTTCCTTATACCTTCCTTGGCATTATTGTCTGTTAGATCTCAATAATATTGTGTAAAACACGAAAAACAAGCCCTTAAGTATACACCTGTTTCCCTTATTCATTAAAGAGGGTCTCGTACTGGCAGAATTGGTGCCCTCAGGTTGTAAACGAGGAACTATTAGTCAATGTCCAGTTAGTATTAAGTTCACGTGCTCCGTGACGACAAACAGGCTCATCAAGTGTGTTCCTACCCTCGTCGCCATGGCTAATAGTGACGCTGAATGACACACCCACATTAAAAAAATTGACATAGATACCAAATAAAGTGGCTGGGGGGATAGCTGTCGTGGTAGCTCAAGTGGTAGAGCATCGACCGCGTTATTCGAAGGTCGCAGGTTCGGATCCTGCCATGGCAAATTATCTTTTCACCCACATTTATTTCTTCTCATTTACATTAAATTGGCCTATTACCTTCCCCTATACCATCCTTGGCATTATTGTCTATCAGATGTGAATAATATTGTGTAAAAACATGAAAAACGAGCCCTTAAGTATACACTTGTTTCCGTTATTCATTAACGAAGGTCTCGTACTGGCAGACTTGTTGCCTTTAGGATGTATACGAGGGACTATTAGTCAGCTGCCAGTTAGTATTAATTTCACGTGCTAAGTGACGACAAACAGGCTCATGAAGGGTGTTCCTACACTCGCCGCCAAGGCTACTAGGGGCACTGAATGACTCTCCCTCGTTAAAAAAATTGACATAGATACCAAATAAAGTGGCTGGGGGGATAGCTGTCGTAGTAGCTCAAGTGGTAGAGCATCGAACGCGTTATTCGAAGGTCGCAGGTTCGGATCCTGCCCACGGCAAGTTATCTTTTCACCTACTTTTCTTTCTTCTCATTCACATTACAATTGGCTTAATCATTTCCCTTATACCTTCCTTGGCATTATTGTCTGCTAGATCTCAATAATATTGTGCAAAAACACGAAACACAAGCCCTTAAGTATACACTTGTTTCCCTTATTCATTAACGAAGGTCTCGTACTGGCAGACTTGTTGCCTTTAGGATGTATACGAGGGACTATTAGTCAGCTGCCAGTTAGTATTAAGTTCACGTACTAAGTGACGACAAACAGGCTCATGAAGGGTGTTCTTACACTCACCGCCATGGCAACTAGGGGCGCTGAATGACACACCTACGTTAAAAAAATTGACATAGATAACAAATAACGTGGCTGGAGATATAGCTGTCGTGGTAGCTCAAAGTATAGCATCGAACGCGTTATTCGAAGTTCGCAGGTTCGGATCCTGCCCACGGCAAGTTATCTTTTCACCCACTTTTTTTTCTTCTCATTTACATTACAATTGGCCTAATCCCTTCCCTTATACCTTCCTTGGCATTATTGTCTGTTAGATCTCAATAATATTGTGTAAAAACACGAAAAACGAGCCCTTAAGTGTACACTTGTTTCCCTTATTCATTAACGAGGTTCTCATACTGGCAGACATGGTGCCTTTAGGTTTTATACGAGAGATTATTAGTCAGCTGCCAGTCAGTATTGTGTTCACGTGCTACGTGACGACAAACAGGCTTATAAAGGGTGTTCCTACACTCGCCGCCATGGCTACTAGGGGCGCTCAATGACACTCCCTCGTTAAAAAAATTGACATAGATACCAAATAAAGTGACTGGGGGATAGCTGTCGTGGTAGCTCAAGCGGTAGAGCATCGAACGCGTTATTCGAAGGTCGCAGGTTCGGATCCTGCCCATGGCAAATTATCTTTTCACCCACATTTATTTCTTCTCATTTACATTAAAATTGGCCTAATACCTTCCCCTATACCTTCCTTGGCATCATTGTCTGTTATATCTCATTAATGTGCAAAAGCAGGAAAAACAAGCCCTTAAGTATACACTTGTTCCCCTTATTTATTAACGAGGGTCTCATACTGGCAGACCTGGTGCCTTTGGGTTGTATACGAAGGATTATTAGTCAGCTGCCAGTCAGTATTGTGTTCACGTGCTACGTGAGGACAAACAGGCTCATAAAGGGTGTTCCTACACTCGCCGCCATGGCTACTAGGGGCGCTCAATGACACTCCCTCGTTAAAAAAATTGACACAGATACCAAATAAAGTGGCTGGGGGATAGCTGTCGTGGTAGCTCAAGCGGTAGAGCATCGAACGGGTTATTCGAAGGTCGCAGGTTTGGATCGTGCCCCCGGTAAGTTATCTTTTCACCCTCATTTCTTTCTTCTCATTTACATTACAATTGGCCTAATACCTTCCCCTATACCATTCTTGGCATTATTGTCTGTTAGATCTCATTAATATTGTGTGAAAACACGAAAAACGAGCCCTTAGGTATACACTTGCTTTCCTTATTCATTAACGAGGGTCTCGTACTGGCAGACTTGGTGCCTTCAGGTTGTATACGAGGGATTATTAGTCAGCTGCCAGTCAGTATTGTGTTCACGTGCTACGTGACGACAAACAGGCTCATAAAGGGTGTTCCTACACTCGCCGCCTTGGCTATAAGGGGCGCTGAATGACTCTCCCTCGTTAAAAAATTGACACAGATACCAAATAAAGTGGCTGGGGGGATAGCTGTCGTAGTAGCTCAAGTGGTAGAGCATCGAACGCGTTATTCGAAGGTCGCAGGTTCGGATCCTGCCCACGGCAAGTTATCTTTTCACCTGATTTTCTTTCTTCTCATTTACATTACAATTGGCTTAATCCTTTCCCTTATACCTTCCTTGGCATTATTGTCTGTTAGATCTCAATAATATTGTGCAAAAACACGAAACACAATTCCTTAGGTATAGACTTGTTTCCCTTATTCATTAACGAAGGTCTCGTACTGGCAGACTTGTTGATTTTAGGATGTATACGAGGGACTATTAGTCAGCTGCCAGTTAGTATTAAGTTCACGTGCTAAGTGACGACAAACAGGCTCATCAAGGGTGTTCGTACACTCGCCGCCATGGCATCTAGGGGCGCTGAATGACACACCTACGTTAAAAAAATTGACATAGATACCAAATAAAGTGGCTGGTGATATAGCTGTCGTGGTAGCTCAAAAGTATAGCATCGAACGCGTTATTCGAAGGTCGCAGGTTCCGATCCTGCCCACGGCAAGTTATCTTTTAACCACTTTTTTTTCTTCTCATTTACATTACAATTGGCCTAATCCCTTTCCTTATACCTTCCTTGGCATTATTGTCTGTTAGATCTCAATAATATTGTGTAAAACACGAAAAACAAGCCCTTAAGTATACACCTGTTTCCCTTATTCATTAAAGAGGGTCTCGTACTGGCAGAATAAGTGCCCTCAGGTTGTAAACGAGGAACTATTAGTCAATGTCCAGTTAGTAATAAGTTCACGTGCTCCGTGACGACAAACAGGCTCATCAAGTGTGTTCCTACCCTCGTCGCCATGGCTAATAGTGACGCTGAATGACACACCCACATTAAAAAAATTGACATAGATACCAAATAAAGTGGCTGGGGGGATAGCTGTCGTGGTAGCTCAAGTGGTAGAGCATCGACCGCGTTATTCGAAGGTCGCAGGTTCGGATCCTGCCATGGCAAATTATCTTTTCACCCACATTTATTTCTTCTCATTTACATTAAATTGGCCTATTACCTTCCCCTATACCATCCTTGGCATTATTGTCTATCAGATGTGAATAATATTGTGTAAAAACATGAAAAACGAGCCCTTAAGTATACACTTGTTTCCGTTATTCATTAACGAAGGTCTCGTACTGGCAGACTTGTTGCCTTTAGGATGTATACGAGGGACTATTAGTCAGCTGCCAGTTAGTATTAATTTCACGTGCTAAGTGACGACAAACAGGCTCATGAAGGGTGTTCCTACACTCGCCGCCAAGGCTACTAGGGGCACTGAATGACTCTCCCTCGTTAAAAAAATTGACATAGATACCAAATAAAGTGGCTGGGGGGATAGCTGTCGTAGTAGCTCAAGTGGTAGAGCATCGAACGCGTTATTCGAAGGTCGCAGGTTCGGATCCTGCCCACGGCAAGTTATCTTTTCACCTACTTTTCTTTCTTCTCATTCACATTACAATTGGCTTAATCATTTCCCTTATACCTTCCTTGGCATTATTGTCTGCTAGATCTCAATAATATTGTGCAAAAACACGAAACACAAGCCCTTAAGTATACACTTGTTTCCCTTATTCATTAACGAAGGTCTCGTACTGGCAGACTTGTTGCCTTTAGGATGTATACGAGGGACTATTAGTCAGCTGCCAGTTAGTATTAAGTTCACGTACTAAGTGACGACAAACAGGCTCATGAAGGGTGTTCTTACACTCACCGCCATGGCAACTAGGGGCGCTGAATGACACACCTACGTTAAAAAAATTGACATAGATACCAAATAACGTGGCTGGAGATATAGCTGTCGTGGTAGCTCAAAGTATAGCATCGAACGCGTTATTCGAAGTTCGCAGGTTCGGATCCTGCCCACGGCAAGTTATCTTTTCACCCACTTTTTTTTCTTCTCATTTACATTACAATTGGCCTAATCCCTTCCCTTATACCTTCCTTGGCATTATTGTCTGTTAGATCTCAATAATATTGTGTAAAAACACGAAAAACGAGCCCTTAAGTGTACACTTGTTTCCCTTATTCATTAACGAGGTTCTCATACTGGCAGACATGGTGCCTTTAGGTTTTATACGAGAGATTATTAGTCAGCTGCCAGTCAGTATTGTGTTCACGTGCTACGTGACGACAAACAGGCTTATAAAGGGTGTTCCTACACTCGCCGCCATGGCTACTAGGGGCGCTCAATGACACTCCCTCGTTAAAAAAATTGACATAGATACCAAATAAAATGACTGGGGGATAGCTGTCGTGGTAGCTCAAGCGGTAGAGCATCGAACGCGTTATTCGAAGGTCGCAGGTTCGGATCCTGCCCCCGGTAAGTTATCTTTTCACACACTTTTCTTTCTTCTCATTTACATTACAATTGGCCTAATACCTTCCCCTATACCTTCCTTGGCATTATTGTCTGTTAGATCTCATCAATATTGTGTGAAAACACGAAAAACGAGCCCTTAGGTATACACTTACTTCCCTTATTCATTAACGAGGGTCTCGTACTGGCAGACTTGGTGTCTTTAGGTTGTATACGAGGGATTAATAGTCAGCTGCCAGTGAGTATTGTATTCACGTGCTACGTTACGACAAACAGGCTCATAAAGGGTGTTCCTACACTCGCCGCCATGGGTACTAGGGGCGCTGAATGACTCTCCCTCGTTAAACAAATTGACATAGATACCAAATAAAGTGGCGGGGGGGATAGCTGTCGTGGAAGCTCAAGTGGTAAAGCATCGAACGCGTTATTCGAAGGTTGCAGGTTCGGATCCTGCCAATGGCAAGTTATTTTTTCACCTACTTTTCTTTTTTCTCATTTACAATACAATTGGCCTAATCCCTTCCCTTATAACTTCCTTGGAATTATTGTCTGTTAGATCTCAATAATATTGTGTGAAAACACGAAAAACGAGCCCTTAGGTATACACTTGCTTCCCTTATTCATTAACGAGGGTCTCGTACTGCCAGACTTGGTGCCTTCAGGTTGTATACGAGGGATTATTAGTCAGCTGCCAGTCAGTATTGTGTTCACGTGCTACGTGACGACAAACAGGCTCATAAAGGGTGTTCCTACACTCACCGCCTTGGCTATAAGGGGCGCTGAATGACTCTCCCTCGTTAAAAAATTGACATAGATACCAAATAAAGTGGCTGGGGGGATAGCTGTCGTAGTAGCTCAAGTGGTAGAGCATCGAACGCGTTATTCGAAGGTCGCAGATTCGGATCCTGCCCACGGCAAGTTATATTTTCACCCACTTTTCTTTCTTCTCATTTACATTAAATTGGCTTAATCCCTTCCCTTATACTTTCCTTGGCATTATTGTTTGTTAGATGTGAATAATATTGTGTAAATACATGAAAAACGAGCCCTTAAGTATACACTTGTTTCCGTTATTCATTAACGAAGGTCTCGTACTGGCAGACTTGGTGCCTTTAGGATGTATACGAGGGACTATTAGTCAGCTGCCAGTTAGTATTAAGTTCACGTACTAAGTGACGACAAACAGGCTCATGAAGGGTGTTCCTACACTCACCGCCATGGCAACTAGGGGCGCTGAATGACACACCTACGTTAAAAAAATTGACATAGATACCAAATAAAGTGGCTGGGGGATAGCTGTCGTGGTAGCTCAAGCGGTAGAGCATCGAACGCGTTATTCGAAGGTCGCAGGTTCGGATCCTGCCCCCGGTAAGTTATCTTTTCACCCACTTTTCTTTCTTCTCATTTACATTTCAATTGGCCTAATACCTTCCCCTATACCTTCCTTGGCATTATTGTCTGTTAGATCTCAATAATATTGTGTAAAAACACGAAAAACGAGCCCTTAAGTGTACACTTGTTTCCCTTATTCATTAACGAGGTTCTCATACTGGCAGACATGGTGCCTTTAGGTTTTATACGAGAGATTATTAGTCAGCTGCCAGTCAGTATTGTGTTCACGTGCTACGTGACGACAAACAGGCTTATAAAGGGTGTTCCTACACTCGCCGCCATGGCTACTAGGGGCGCTCAATGACTCTCCCTCGTTAAAAAAATTGACATAGATACCAAATAAAGTGGCTGGGGGCATAGCTGTCGTAGTAGCTCAAGTGGTAGAGCATCGAACGCGTTATTCGAAGGTCGCAGGTTCGGATCCTGCCCACGGCAAGTTATCTTTTCACCTACTTTTCTTTCTTCTCATTTACATTAAAATTGGCCTAATACCTTCCCCTATACCTTTCTTGGCATTATTGTCTGTTAGATCTGAATAATATTGTGCAAAAGCAGGAAAAACAAGCCCTTAAGTATACACTTGTTCCCCTTATTTATTAACGAGGGTCTCATACTGGCAGACCTGGTGCCTTTAGGTTGTATACGAAGGATTATTAGTCAGCTGCCAGTCAGTATTGTGTTCACGTGCTACGTGAGGACAAACAGACTCATAAAGGGTGTTCCTACACTCGCCGCCATGTCTACTAGGGGCGCTCAATGACACTCCCTCGTTAAAAAAATTGACATAGATACCAAATAAAGTGGCTGGGGGATAGCTGTCGTGGTAGCTCAAGCGGTAGAGCATCGAACGCGTTATTCGAAGGTCGCAGGTTCGGATCCTGCCCCCGGTAAGTTATCTTTTCACCCACTTTTCTTTCTTCTCATTTACATTACAATTGGCCTAATACCTTCCCCTATACCTTCCTTGACATTATTGTCTGTTAGATCTCATTAATATTGTGTGAAAACACGAAAAACGAGCCCTTAGGTATACACTTGTTTCCCTTATTCATTAACGAGGGTCTCGTACTGGCACACTTGTTGCCTTTAGGATGTATACGAGGGACTATTATTCAGCTGCCAGTTAGTATTAAGTTCACGTGCTAAGTGACGATAAACAGGCTCATGAAGGGTGTTCCTACACTCGCCGCCATGGCTACTAGGGGCGCTCAATGACACTCCCTCGTTAAAAAAATGGACATAGATACCAAATAAAGTGGCTGGGGGATAGCTGTCATGGTAGCTCAAGCAGTAGAGCATCGAACGCGTTATTCGAAGGTCGCAGGTTCGGATCCTGCCCACAGCAAGTTATATTTTCACCCACTTTTCTTTCTTCTCGTTTACATTACAATTGGCTTAATCCCTTCCCTTATACCTTCCTTGGCATTATTGTCTGTTAGATGTGAATAATATTGTGTAAATACATGAAAAACGAGCCCTTAAGTATACACTTGTTTCCGTTATTCATTAACGAAGGTCTCGTACTGGCAGACTTGTTGCCTTTAGGACGTATACGAGGGACTACTAGTCAGCTGCCAGTTAGTATTAATTTCACGTGCTAAGTGACGACAAACAGGCTTAAGAAGGGTGTTCCTACACTCGCCGCCAAGGCTACTAGGGGCACTGAATGACTCTCCTTCGTTAAAAAAAATTGACATAGATACCAAATAAAGTGGCTGGGAGATAGCTGTCGTAGTAGCTCAAGTGGTAGAGCATCTAACGCGTTATTCGAAGGTCGCAGGTTCAGATCCTGCCCACGGCAAGTTATCTTTTCACCTACTTTTCTTTCTTCTCATTCACATTACAATTGCCTTAATCATTTGCCTTATACCTTCCTTGGCATTATTGTCTGTTAGATCTCAATAATATTGTGCAAAAACACGAAACACAAGCCCTTAAGTATACACTTGTTTCCCTTATTCATTAACGAAGGTCTCGTACTGGCAGACTTGTTGCCTTTAGGATGTATACGAGGGACTATTAGTCAGCTGCCAGTTAGTATTAAGTTCACGTACTAAGTGACGACAAACAGGCTCATGAAGGGTGTTCCTACACTCACCGCCATGGCAACTAGGGGCGCTGAATGACACACCTACATTAAAAAAATTGACATAGATACCAAATAAAGTGGCTTGGGGATAGCTGTCGTGGTAGCTCAAGCGGTAGAGCATCGAACGCGTTATTCGAAGGTCCCAGGTTCGGATCCTGCCCCCGGTAAGTTATCTTTTCACCCACTTTTCTTTCTTCTCATTTACATTTCAATTGGCCTAATACCTTCCCCTATACCTTCCTTGGCATTATTGTCTGTTAGATCTCATCAATATTGTGTGAAAACACGAAAAACGAGCCCTTAGGTATACACTTGCTTCCCTTATTCATTAACGAGGGTCTCGTACTGGCAGACTTGGTGCCTTCAGGTTGTATACGAGGGATTATTAGTCAGCTGCCAGTCAGTATTGTGTTCACGTGCTGCGTGACGACAAACAGGCTCATAAAGGGTGTTCCTACACTCGCCGCCTTGGCTACTTGGGGCGCTGAATGACTCTCCCTCGTTAAAAAATTGATATAGATACCAAATAAAGTGGCTGGGGGGATAGCTGTCGTAGTAGCTCAAGTGGTAGAGCATCGAACGCGGTATTCGAAGGTCGCAGGTCCGGATCCTGCCCACGGCAAGTTATCTTTTCACCCGCTTTTCTTTCTTCTCATTTACATTAGAATTGGCTTAATCCTTTCCCTTATACCTTCCTTGGCATTATTGTCTGTTAGATCTCAAAAATATTGTGCAAAAACACGAAACACAATCCCTTAGGTATAGACTTGTTTCCCTTATTCATTAACGAAGGTCTCGTACTGGCAGACTTGTTGATTTTAGGATGTATACGAGGGACTAATAGTCAGCTGCCAGTTAGTATTAGGTTCACGTGCTAAGTGACGACAAACAGGCGCATGAACGGTGTTCCTACACTCGCCGCCATGGCAACTAGGGGCGCTGAATGACACACCTACGTTAAAAAAATTGACATAGATACCAAATAAAGTGGCTGGCGATATAACTGTCGTGGTAGCTCAAAGTATAGCATCGAACGCGTTATTCGAAGGTCGCAGGTTCGGATCCTGCCCACGGCAAGTTATCTTTTAAGCACTTTTTTTTCTTCACATTTACATTACAATTGGCCTAATCCCTTTCCTTATACCTTCCTTGGCATTATTGTCTGTTAGATCTCAATATTATTGTGTAAAAACACGAAAAACAAGCCCTTAAGTATTCACTTGTTTCCCTTATTCATTACCGAGGGTCTCGTACTGGCAGAATTGGTGCCCTCAGGTTGTAAACGAGGAACTATTAGTCAATGTCCACTTAGTAATAAGTTCACGTGCTCCGTGACGACAAACAGGCTCATCAAGTGTGTTCCTACCCTCGTCGCCATGGCTAATAGTGACGCTGAATGACACACCCACGTTAAAAAAATTGACATAGATACAAAATAAAGTGGCTGGGGGATAGCTGTCGTGGTAGCTCAAGTGGTAGAGCATCGACCGCGTTATTCGAAGGTCGCAGGTTCGGATCCTGCCCATGGCAAATTATCTTTTCACCCACATTTATTTCTTCTCATTTACATTAAAATTGGCCTAATACCTTCCCCTATACCTTTATTGGCATTATTGTCTAATATATCTCATTATTAATGTGCAAAAGCAGGAAAAACAAGCCCTTAAGTATACACTTGTTCCCCTTATCTATTAACGAGGGTCTCATACTGGCAGACCTGGTGCCTTTAGGTTGTATACGAAGGATTATTAGTCAGCTGCCAGTCAGTATTGTGTTCACGTGCTACGTGAGGACAAACAGGCTCATAAAGGGTGTTCCTACACTCGCCGCCATGTCTACTAGGGGCGCTCAATGACACTCCCTCGTTAAAAAAATTGACATAGATACCAAATAAAGTGGCTGGGGGATAGCTGTCGTGGTAGCTCAAGCGGTAGAGCATCGAACGCGTTATTCGAAGGTCGCAGGTTCGGATCCTGCCCCGGGTAAGTTATCTTTTCACCCACTTTTCTTTCTTCTCATTTACATTACAATGGGCCTAATACCTTCCCCTATACCTTCCTTGACATTATTGTCTGTTAGATCTCATTAATATTGTGTGAAAACACGAAAAACGAGCCCTTAGGTATACACTTGTTTCCCTTATTCATTAACGAGGGTCTCGTACTGGCAGACTTGTTGCCTTTAGGATGTATACGAGGGACTATTATTCAGCTGCCAGTTAGTATTAAGTTCACGTGCTAAGTGACGACAAACAGGCTCATGAAGGGTGTTCCTACACTCGCCGCCCTGGCTACTAGGGGCGCTCAATGACACTCCCTCGTTAAAAAAATGGACATAGATACCAAATAAAGTGGCTGGGGGATAGCTGTCATGGTAGCTCAAGCGGTAGGGCATCGAACGCGTTATTCGAAGGTCGCAGGTTCGGATCCTGCCCACGGCAAGTTATATTTTTACCCACTTTTCTTTCTTCTCATTTACATTACAATTGGCTTAATCCCTTCCCTTATACCTTCCTTGGCATTATTGTCTGTTAGATGTGAATAATATTGTGTAAAAACATGAAAAACGAGCCCATAAGTATACACTTGTTTCCGTTATTCATTAACGAAGGTCTCGTACTGGCAGACTTGGTGCCTTCAGGTTGTATACGAGGGATTATTAGTCAGCTGCCAGTCAGTATTGTGTTCACGTGCTACGTGACGACAAACAGGCTCATAAAGGGTGTTCCTACACTCGCCGCCTTGGCTACTAGGGGCGCTGAATGACTCTCCCTCGTTAAAAAATTGACATAGATACCAAATAAAGTGGCTGGGGGGATAGCTGTCGTAGTAGCTCAAGTGGTAGAGCATCGAACGCGGTATTCGAAGGTCGCAGGTCCGGATCCTGCCCACGGCAAGTTATCTTTTCACCCGCTTTTCTTTCTTCTCATTTACATTACAATTGGCTTAATCCTTTCCCTTATACCTTCCTTGGCATTATTGTCTGTTAGATCTCAAAAATATTGTGCAAAAACACGAAACACAATCCCTTAGTTATAGACTTGTTTCCCTTATTCATTAACGAAGGTCTCGTACTGGCAGACTTGTTGATTTTAGGATGTATACGAGGGACTAATAGTCAGCTGCCAGTTAGTATTAAGTTCACGTGCTAAGTGACGACAAACAGGCTCATGAACGGTGTTCCTACACTCGCCGCCATGGCAACTAGGGGCGCTGAATGACACACCTACGTTAAAAAAATTGACATAGATACCAAATAAAGTGGCTGGCGATATAGCTGTCGTGGTAGCTCAAAAGTATAGCATCGAACGCGTTATTCGAAGGTCGCAGGTTCGGACCCTGCCCACGGCAAGTTATCTTTTAAGCACTTTTTTTCTTCACATTTACATTACAATTGGCCTAATCCCTTTCCTTATACCTTCCTTGGCATTATTGTCTGTTAGATCTCAATAATATTGTGTAAAAACACGAAAAACAAGCCCTTAAGTATTCACTTGTTTCTCTTATTCATTACCGAGGGTCTCGTACTGGCAGAATTGGTGCCCTCAGGTTGTAAACGAGGAACTATTAGTCAATGTCCACTTAGTAATAAGTTCACGTGCTCCGTGACGACAAACAGGCTCATCAAGTGTGTTCCTACCCTCGTCGCCATGGCTAATAGTGACGCTGAATAACACACCCACGTAAAAAAATTGATATAGATACAAAATAAAGTGGCTGGGGGGATAGCTGTCGTGGTAGCTCAAGTGGTAGAGCATCGACCGCGTTATTCGAAGGTCGCAGGTTCGGATCCTGCCCATGGCAAATTATCTTTTCACCCACAGTTATTTCTTCTCATTTACATTAAAATTGGCCTATTACCTTCCCCTATACCTTTATTGGCATTATTGTCTAATATATCTCATTATTAATGTGCAAAAGCAGGAAAAACAAGCCCTTAAGTATACACTTGTTCCCCTTATTTATTAACGAGGGTCTCATACTGGCAGACCTGGTGCCTTTAGGTTGTATACGAAGGATTATTAGTCAGCTGCCAGTCAGTATTGTGTTCACGTGCTACGTGAGGACAAACAGGCTCATAAAGGGTGTTCCTACACTCGCCGCCATGTCTACTAGGGGCGCTCAATGACACTCCCTCGTTAAAAAAATTGACATAGATACCAAATAAAGTGGCTGGGGGATAGCTGTCGTGGTAGCTCAAGCGGTAGAGCATCGAACGCGTTATTCGAAGGTCGCAGGTTCGGATCCTGCCCCCGGTAAGTTATCTTTTCACCCACTTTTCTTTCTTCTCATTTACATTACAATTGGCCTAATACCTTCCCCTATACCTTCCTTGGCATTATTGTCTGTTAGATCTCATTAATATTGTGTGAAAACACGAAAAACGAGCCCTTAGGTATACACTTGTTTCCCTTATTCATTAACGAGGGTCTCGTACTGGCAGACTTGTTGCCTTTAGGATGTATACGAGGGACTATTATTCAGCTGCCAGTTAGTATTAAGTTCACGTGCTAAGTGACGACAAACAGGCTCATGAAGGGTGTTCCTACACTCGCCGCCATGGCTACTAGGGGCGCTCAATGACACTCCCTCGTTAAAAAAATGGACATAGATACCAAATAAAGTGGCTGGGGGATAGCTGTCATGGTAGCTCAAGCGGTAGAGCATCGAACGCGTTATTCGAAGGTCGCAGGTTCGGATCCTGCCACGGCAAGTTATATTTTTACCCACTTTTCTTTCTTCTCATTTACATTACAATTGGCTTAATCCCTTCCCTTATACCTTCCTTGGCATTATTGTCTGTTAGATGTGAATAATATTGTGTAAAAACATGAAAAACGAGCCCATAAGTATACACTTGTTTCCGTTATTCATTAACGAAGGTCTCGTACTGGCAGACTTGGTGCCTTCAGGTTGTATACGAGGGATTATTAGTCAGCTGCCAGTCAGTATTGTGTTCACGTGCTACGTGACGACAAACAGGCTCATAAAGGGTGTTCCTACACTCGCCGCCTTGGCTACTAGGGGCGCTGAATGACTCTCCCTCGTTAAAACATTGACATAGATACCAAATAAAGTGGCTGGGGGGATAGCTGTCGTAGTAGCTCAAGTGGTAGAGCATCGAACGCGGTATTCGAAGGTCGCAGGTCCGGATCCTGCCCACGGCAAGTTATCTTTTCACCCGCTTTTCTTTCTTCTCATTTACATTACAATTGGCTTAATCCTTTCCCTTATACCTTCCTTGGCATTATTGTCTGTTAGATCTCAAAAATATTGTGCAAAAACACGAAACACAATCCCTTAGTTATAGACTTGTTTCCCTTATTCATTAACGAAGGTCTCGTACTGGCAGACTTGTTGATTTTAGGATGTATACGAGGGACTAATAGTCAGCTGCCAGTTAGTATTAAGTTCACGTGCTAAGTGACGACAAACAGGCTCATGAACGGTGTTCCTACACTCGCCGCCATGGCAACTAGGGGCGCTGAATGACACACCTACGTTAAAAAAATTGACATAGATACCAAATAAAGTGGCTGGCGATATAGCTGTCGTGGTAGCTCAAAAGTATAGCATCGAACGCGTTATTCGAAGGTCGCAGGTTCGGATCCTGCCCACGGCAAGTTATCTTTTAAGCACTTTTTTTTCTTCACATTTACATTACAATTGGCCTAATCCCTTTCCTTATACCTTCCTTGGCATTATTGTCTGTTAGATCTCAATAATATTGTGTAAAAACACGAAAAACACGCCCTTAAGTATTCACTTGTTTTTCTTATTCATTACCGAGGGTCTCGTACTGGCAGAATTGGTGCCCTCAGGTTGTAAACGAGGAACTATTAGTCAATGTCCACTTAGTAATAAGTTCACGTGCTCCGTGACGACAAACAGGCTCATCAAGTGTGTTCCTACCCTCGTCGCCATGGCTAATAGTGACGCTGAATGACACACCCACGTTAAAAAAATTGACATAGATACAAAATAAAGTGGCTGGGGGGATAGCTGTCGTGGTAGCTCAAGTGGTAGAGCATCGACCGCGTTATTCGAAGGTCGCAGGTTCGGATCCTGCCCATGGCAAATTATCTTTTCACCCACATTTATTTCTTCTCATTTACATTAAAATTGGCCTATTACCTTCCCCTATACCTTTATTGGCATTATTGTCTAATATATCTCATTAATTATGTGCAAAAGCAGGAAAAACAAGCCCTTAAGTATACACTTGTTCCCCTTATTTATTAACGAGGGTCTCATACTGGCAGACCTGGTGCCTTTAGGTTGTATACGAAGGATTATTAGTCAGCTGCCAGTCAGTATTGTGTTCACGTGCTACGTGAGGACAAACAGGCTCATAAAGGGTGTTCCTACACTCGCCGCCATGTCTACTAGGGGCGCTCAATGACACTCCCTCGTTAAAAAAATTGACATAGATACCAAATAAAGTGGCTGGGGGATAGCTGTCGTGGTAGCTCAAGCG
Organism: Rhipicephalus microplus; assembly: GCF_043290135.1. NCBI lineage: Eukaryota > Metazoa > Arthropoda > Arachnida > Ixodida > Ixodidae > Rhipicephalus > Rhipicephalus microplus. Next base: position 13,792,707 of record NW_027464589.1, read on the forward strand.
GTAGAGCATCGAACGCGTTATTCGAAGGTCGCAGGTTCGGATCCTGCCCCGGGTAAGTTATCTTTTCACCCACTTTTCTTTCTTCTCATTTACATTACAATGGGCCTAATACCTTCCCCTATACCTTCCTTGACATTATTGTCTGTTAGATCTCATTAATATTGTGTGAAAACACGAAAAACGAGCCCTTAGGTATACACTTGTTTCCCTTATTCATTAACGAGGGTCTCGTACTGGCAGACTTGTTGCCTTTAGGATGTATACGAGGGACTATTATTCAGCTGCCAGTTAGTATTAAGTTCACGTGCTAAGTGACGACAAACAGGCTCATGAAGGGTGTTCCTACACTCGCCGCCATGGCTACTAGGGGCGCTCAATGACACTCCCTCGTTAAAAAAATGGACATAGATACCAAATAAAGTGGCTGGGGGATAGCTGTCATGGTAGCTCAAGCGGTAGGGCATCGAACGCGTTATTCGAAGGTCGCAGGTTCGGATCCTGCCCACGGCAAGTTATATTTTTACCCACTTTTCTTTCTTCTCATTTACATTACAATTGGCTTAATCCCTTCCCTTATACCTTCCTTGGCATTATTGTCTGTTAGATGTGAATAATATTGTGTAAAAACATGAAAAACGAGCCCATAAGTATACACTTGTTTCCGTTATTCATTAACGAAGGTCTCGTACTGGCAGACTTGGTGCCTTCAGGTTGTATACGAGGGATTATTAGTCAGCTGCCAGTCAGTATTGTGTTCACGTGCTACGTGACGACAAACAGGCTCATAAAGGGTGTTCCTACACTCGCCGCCTTGGCTACTAGGGGCGCTGAATGACTCTCCCTCGTTAAAAAATTGACATAGATACCAAATAAAGTGGCTGGGGGGATAGCTGTCGTAGTAGCTCAAGTGGTAGAGCATCGAACGCGGTATTCGAAGGTCGCAGGTCCGGATCCTGCCCACGGCAAGTTATCTTTTCACCCGCTTTTCTTTCTTCTCATTTACATTACAATTGGCTTAATCCTTTCCCTTATACCTTCCTTGGCATTATTGTCTGTTAGATCTCAAAAATATTGTGCAAAAACACGAAACACAATCCCTTAGTTATAGACTTGTTTCCCTTATTCATTAACGAAGGTCTCGTACTGGCAGACTTGTTGATTTTAGGATGTATACGAGGGACTAATAGTCAGCTGCCAGTTAGTATTAAGTTCACGTGCTAAGTGACGACAAACAGGCTCATGAACGGTGTTCCTACACTCGCCGCCATGGCAACTAGGGGCGCTGAATGACACACCTACGTTAAAAAAATTGACATAGATACCAAATTAAAGTGGCTGGCGATATAGCTGTCGTGGTAGCTCAAAAGTATAGCATCGAACGCGTTATTCGAAGGTCGCAGGTTCGGACCCTGCCCACGGCAAGTTATCTTTTAAGCACTTTTTTTCTTCACATTTAATTACAATTGGCCTAATCCCTTTCCTTATACCTTCCTTGGCATTATTGTCTGTTAGATCTCAATAATATTGTGTAAAAACACGAAAAACAAGCCCTTAAGTATTCACTTGTTTCTCTTATTCATTACCGAGGGTCTCGTACTGGCAGAATTGGTGCCCTCAGGTTGTAAACGAGGAACTATTAGTCAATGTCCACTTAGTAATAAGTTCACGTGCTCCGTGACGACAAACAGGCTCATCAAGTGTGTTCCTACCCTCGTCGCCATGGCTAATAGTGACGCTGAATGACACACCCACGTAAAAAAATTGATATAGATACAAAATAAAGTGGCTGGGGGGATAGCTGTCGTGGTAGCTCAAGTGGTAGAGCATCGACCGCGTTATTCGAAGGTCGCAGGTTCGGATCCTGCCCATGGCAAATTATCTTTTCACCCACAGTTATTTCTTCTCATTTACATTAAAATTGGCCTATTACCTTCCCCTATACCTTTATTGGCATTATTGTCTAATATATCTCATTATTAATGTGCAAAAGCAGGAAAAACAAGCCCTTAAGTATACACTTGTTCCCCTTATTTATTAACGAGGGTCTCATACTGGCAGACCTGGTGCCTTTAGGTTGTATACGAAGGATTATTAGTCAGCTGCCAGTCAGTATTGTGTTCACGTGCTACGTGAGGACAAACAGGCTCATAAAGGGTGTTCCTACACTCGCCGCCATGTCTACTAGGGGCGCTCAATGACGCTCCCTCGTTAAAAAAATTGACATAGATACCGAATAAAGTGGCTGGGGGATAGCTGTCGTGGTAGCTCATGCGGTAGAGCATCGAACGCGTTATTCGAAGGTCGCAGGTTCGGATCCTGCCCCCGGTAAGTTATCTTTTCACCCACTTTTCTTTCTTCTCATTTACATTACAATTGGCCTAATACCTTCCCCTATACCTTCCTTGACATTATTGTCTGTTAGATCTCATTAATATTGTGTGAAAACACGAAAAACGAGCCCTTAGGTATACACTTGTTTCCCTTATTCGTTAACGAGTGTCTCGTACTGGCAGACTTGTTGCCTTTAGGATGTATACGAGGGACTATTATTCGGCTGCCAGTTAGTATTAAGTTCACGTGCTAAGTGACGACAAACAGGCTCATGAAGGGTGTTCCTACACTCGCCGCCATGGCTACTAGGGGCGCTCAATGACACTCCCTCGTTAAAAAAATGGACAGAGATACCAAATAAAGTGGCTGGCGGATAGCTGTCATGGTAGCTCAAGCGGTAGAGCATCGAACGCGTTATTCGAAGGTCGCAGGTTCGGATCCTGCCCACGGCAAGTTATATTTTCACCCACTTTTCTTTCTTCTCATTTACATTACAATTGGCTTAATCCCTTCCCTTATACCTTCCTTGGCATTATTGTCTGTTAGATGTGAATAATATTGTGTAAAAACATGAAAAACGAGCCCATAAGTATACACTTGTTTCCGTTATTCATTAACGAAGGTCTCGTACTGGCAGACTTGTTGCCTTTAGGATGTATACGAGGGACTATTAGTCAGCTGCCAGTTAGTAATAATTTCACGTGCTAAGTGACGAACAACAGGCTCATGAAGGGTGTTCCTACACTCGCCGCCATGGCTACTAGGGGCGCTGAATGACACTCCCACGTTTAAAAAAAGTTTACATAGATACCAAATAAAGTGGCTGGGGGGATAGCTGTCGTGGTAGCCCAAGTGGTAGAGCATCGACCGCGTTATTCGAAGGTCGCAGGTTCGGATCCTGCCCATGGCAAATTATCTTTTCACCAACATTTATTTCTTCTCATTTACATTAAAATTGGCCTAATACCTTCCCCTATACCTTCCTTCGCATTATTGTCTGTTATATCTCATTATTATTGTGCAAAAGCAGGAAAAACGAGCCCTTAAGTATACACTTATTCCCCTTATTCATTCACGAGGGTCTTATACTGGCAGACTTGGTGCCTTTAGGTTGTATACGAGGGATTATTAGTCATCTGCCAGTAAGTATTGTGTTCACGTGCTACGTGACGACAAACAGGCTCATAAAGAGTGTTCCTACACTCGCCGCCATGGGTACTAGGGGCGCTGAATGACTCTCCCTCGTTAAACAAATTGACATAGATACCAAATAAAGTGGCGGGGGGATAGCTGTCGTGGAAGCTCAAGTGGTAGAGCATCGAACGCGTTATTCGAAGGTTGCAGGTTCGGATCCTGCCAATGGCAAGTTATTTTTTCACCTACTTTTCTTTTTTCTCATTTACAATACAATTGGCCTAATCCCTTCCCTTATAACTTCCTTGGAATTATTGTGTGTTAGATCTCAAAATTATTGTGTGAAAACACGAAAAACGAGCCCTTAAATATACACTTGTTTCCCTTATTCATTAACGGAGTCTCTTAATGGCAGAATTGGTGCCTTTAGGTTGTATACGAGGAACTATTAGTCAGCTGCGAGTTAGTAATAAGTTCACGTGCTACGTGACGACAAACAGGCTCATAAAGAGTGTTCCTACCCTCGTCGCGATGGCTACTAGTGACGCTGAATGACACACCCACGTTAAAAAAAATTGACATTGATACCAAATAAAGTGGCTGGGGGGATAGCTGTCGTGGTAGCTCAAGTGGTAGAGCATCGACGGCGTTATTCGAAGGTCGCAGGTTCGGAACCTGCCCATGGCAATTTATCTTTTCACCCACATTTTTTCTTCTCATTTACATTAAAATTGGCCTAATACCTTCCCCTATACCTTCCTTGGCATTATTGTCTGTTAGATCTCAAAAATATTGTGCAAAAACACGAAACACAATCCCTTAGGTATAGACTTGTTTCCCTTATTCATTAACGAAGGTCTCGTACTGGCAGACTTGTTGATTTTAGGATGTATACGAGGGACTAATAGTCAGCTGCCAGTTAGTATTAAGTTCACGTGCTAAGTGACGACAAACAGGCTCATGAACGGTGTTCCTACACTCGCCGCCATGGCAACTAGGGGCGCTGAATGACACACCTACGTTAAAAAAATTGACATAGATACCAAATAAAGTGGCTGGCGATATAGGTGTCGTGGTAGCTCAAAAGTATAGCATCGAACGCGTTATTCGAAGGTCGCAGGTTCGGATCCTGCCCACGGCAAGTTATCTTTTAAGCACTTTTTTTTTCTTCACATTTACATTACAATTGGCCTAATCCCTTTCCTTATACCTTCCTTGGCATTATTGTCTGTTAGATCTCATTAATATTGTTTGAAAACACGAAAAACGAGCCCTTAGGTATACACTTGTTTCCCTTATTCATTAACGAGGGTCTCGTACTGGCAGACTTGTTGCCTTTAGGATGTATACGAGGGACTATTATTCAGCTGCCAGTTAGTATTAAGTTCACGTGCTAAGTGACGACAAACAGGCTCATGAAGGGTGTTCCTACACTCGCCGCCATGGCTACTAGGGGCGCTCAATGACACTCCCTCGTACAAATGGGATACGAAACTGAAAATATGAGCATGGAATCAAAGTCTGGCAGCTCGTATTTAAATGACAAACAAATAATAAATATAGCCGCAAGAGTCGAGGAAGAAGTAGGCGAAATACCAGGCAAGGACTGGGAGTATAGTGAGCTGTTACATCTAATGACGAAGGAGATAGGGAAAGAGAAGAAAACTGTTTGCTGGAAAGCAAAAAGGAAGCCAAAAAGTTGGTGGAACAAGGAAATCCGGGAGGCGATCGAGAAGCGACGCGAAGCCTCACGGGAGCATAGAAAGGCAAAAAAGGAGAAGCGGCCGCAGGACGAAGTCAAAAAAATATGGGAAATATATTTAGAGAAAAAATCCCTTGTACAGAAATTGGTATAGGCAAAAATTAAAGGTGAAAGTGAACGCTGGATGACAGAGATACACGAAAAAAAGGAGGCCGCGCCTAGGATTTTTTGGAGCCACATAAAGGCGCTAGGTAGGAAGTCTGTCACAACGCAACAACATATTCTAGATGAAGGAGGAAATCAATTGGAAGGGTACGAAGCGCTAGGTTACATCCAAAAGGTAACAGCCGATTCGTTTCAAAAGAGCGTCCAGGGGATCTCCCCGGTGAGTAAAAGTGTGGCGGAGAAAGCAACAGAGGAAGAGCTAGTACTTGATAATTTCAACTGGAAAAAGGCCGAAAGAAAAATTCCAAAGCGCACTGCCGCGGGTTTAGATGGGATTCCCGTTAGCCTCATTAACGAACTAGGACATAACACTAAAGAAGCATTGTTAAAAGCAGTAGAAAAAAGCTTAAAGGACGGACAAATACCGGACAGTTGGCGACAAAGTAGAATGAACTTAATTTATAAAGGCAAGGGAGAAAAGGACAAGATTCGCTCGTATAGACCACTAACCATTACATCGGTACTATACAGGATGGCGATGCAAGCAGTAAAAATGAAAATAGAAACATGGGCCGAACATAACGATATTTTGGGAGAACTTCAGAACGGATTTCGAGTCGACAGGCGGTTAGACGATAACCTGTTTGTTCTCACTCAGTGTATAGAAATATCCAAAATAGAGAATAGGCCCTTGTACGTGGCTTTTCTAGACATCACTGGGGCATACGACAACGTTAATCAGGAAATTTTGTGGGATATATTGAAAGGAATGGGCATGGGCGACGACTGTATACAGCTTTTGAGGGAGATATACCGAGAAAATACAGTTTGCATAGAGTGGGAAGGAATGCGTAGCAAAGAGAACGTTGAGGTTAGCAGGGGTCTGAGACAGGGATGTCCTTTGTCTCCGCTGTTATTCATGCTGTACATGGTGAGTATCGAAAAAGCGCTAGAAGGTAGCAACATTGGTTTTCATCTGTCACACAAACAGGGCGGCATGATGATTGAGCAGAAGCTTCCAGGTTTATTTTATGCGGACGATATCGTCTTATTTGCGGACAGTCGAGATGATATACAGCAGCTGGCGAATATATGCGGAAGGGAAGGTGAAGCTCTTGGACTAGGATTCAGTGTAACGAAGTGTGGATTGATGGTATTCAATGATCCCTGTGATCAGACGGTGTCCATACAAGGCCAAGAAATACCGAGGGTAAGTGAATACAAGTACCTTGGAGTATGGGTAAATGAGAGTGATAGATACATGGAGGTACAGGAAAAAGCCTCGGCAGCAAAAGGAAAGAGGAATGCGGCAATAATGAAGCACAGAGCGTTGTGGGGATACAATAGGTATGAGGTGCTTCGAGGTCTGTGGAAGGGTGTAATGGTTCCAGGGCTTACTTTTGGGAACTCAGTGGTGTGCATGAGGGCAGAGCTGCAAGCGGGAATGGATGTAAATCAAAGGACTGTGGGACGCCTCGCGTTGGGTGCTCACGGGAAGACGACAAACGAGGCTGTAAAGGGCGATATGGGGTGGGCAGGTTTTGAGGCGAGGGAAGCGCAGAGCAAAATAAGGTTCGAAGAAAGGCTAAGAAATATGAAGGAGAGTAGATGGGCAGAGAAGGTGTTCCGTTATTTGTATAGGAAGAGCGTGGACACACAGTGGAGAAAAAGAACTAGACGACTCACTAGTAAGTATACGGCTGGTATTGTAAGCCGTATGTCAACAAAGAGCGTTAAGGGAAAAGTCAGGGAGGCGGAGAGGATTTACTGGATGGCAGCTATGGAGAAAAAACCGGCTTTGAGTAACTACCGAAAGGGCAAAAATGAAATAAGGAGGAAGGCATTTTACAATAATTCAAGGGGAAGCGCTTTACTGATTGAAGCGAGATCGGGTTGCCTTAGAACGCGTAGTTATAAAGCAAGATTCAGTAAAGAAGAAGAACAATGCACATGCTGCGGGAAAGATAAGGAAACGGCGGAGCATGTTCTGATTGAATGTGGAGATATCCACCCAGGTGTACGTTTGGGCACGAGCCTACAGGAAGCCTTGGGTTTTAGGGACAACAATGGAAAGCTGAACACACCCGCGATTGAAATAAGTAAGAGACGGTTAGAGTATTGGTGGCAGAAAATTAGAGAGAAAGGACAAAAATAAATATGGGAAAAATAAAATATGGACAGTGTGCCGTAAATGGCAGAGAACTTAAGCTGAAAATTTACCTTTTTTTCCATTAAGATAGAATTTATCGAAGTAGAGGCATTAGGCCAACATAAAAAGAAAAAAAGGTTTTTTTTTTGTCGAGCCTGGTGGCATACTTGTCACCACCCCGTTATAAAGGGGACGCTCATAGCATCCATCCATCCATCCATCGTTAAAAAAATGGACATAGATACCAAATAAAGTGGCTGGGGGATAGCTGTCATGGTAGCTCAAGCGGTAGAGCATTGAACGCGTTTTTCGAAGGTCGCAGGTTCGGATCCTGCCCACGGCAAGTTATATTTTCACCCACTTTTCTTTCTTCTCATTTACATTACAATTGGCTTAATCCCTTCCCTTATACCTTCCTTGGCATTATTGTCTGTTAGATGTGAATAATATTGTGTAAATACATGAAAAACGAGCCCTTAAGTATACACTTGTTTCCGTTATTCATTAACGAAGGTCTCGTACTGGCAGACTTGTTGCCTTTAGGACGTATACGAGGGACTACTAGTCAGCTGCCAGTTAGTATTAATTTCACGTGCTAAGTGACGACAAACAGGCTCAAGAAGGGTGTTCCTACACTCGCCGCCAAGGCTACTAGGGGCACTGAATGACTCTCCCTCGTTAAAAAAAATTGACATAGATACCAAATAAAGTGGCTGGTAGATAGCTGTCGTAGTAGCTCAAGTGGTAGAGCATCTAACGCGTTATTCGAAGGTCGCAGGTTCAGATCCTGCCCACGGCAAGTTATCTTTTCACCTACTTTTCTTTCTTCTCATTCACATTACAATTGCCTTAATCATTTCCCTTATACCTTCCTTGGCATTATTGTCTGTTAGATCTCAATAATATTGTGCAAAAACACGAAACACAAGCCCTTAAGTATACACTTGTTTCCCTTATTCATTAACGAAGGTCTCGTACTGGCAGACTTGTTGCCTTTAGGATGTATACGAGGGACTATTAGTCAGCTGCCAGTTAGTATTAAGTTCACGTACTAAGTGACGACAAACAGGCTCATGAAGGGTGTTCCTACACTCACCGCCATGGCAACTAGGGGCGCTGAATGACACACCTACGTTAAAAAAAATTGACATAGATACCAAATAAAGTGGCTGGGGGATAGCTGTCGTGGTAGCTCAAGCGGTAGAGCATCGAACGCGTTATTCGAAGGTCGCAGGTTCGGATCCTGCCCCCGGTAAGTTATCTTTTCACCCACTTTTCTTCTCATTTACATTTCAATTGGCCTAATACCTTCCCCTATACCTTCCTTGGCATTATTGTCTGTTAGATCTCATCAATATTGTGTGAAAACACGAAAAACGAGCCCTTAGGTATACACTTGCTTCCCTTATTCATTAACGAGGGTCTCGTACTGGCAGACTTGGTGCCTTTAGGTTGTATACGAGGGATTATTAGTCAGCTGCCAGTGAGTATTGTATTCACGTGCTACGTGACGACAAACAGGCTCATAAAGGGTGTTCCTACACTCGCCGCCATGGGTACTAGGGGCGCTGAATGACTCTCCCTCGTTAAACAAATTGACATAGATACCAAATAAAGTGGCGGGGGCGATAGCTGTCGTGGAAGCTCAAGTGGTAGAGCATCGAACGCGTTATTCGAAGGTTGCAGGTTCGGATCCTGCCAATGGCAAGTTATTTTTTCACCTACTTTTCTTTTTTCTCATTTACAATACAATTGGCCTAATCCCTTCCCTTATAACTTCCTTGGAATTATTGTCTGTTAGATCTCAATATTATGGTGTGAAAACACGAAAAACGAGCCCTTAAATATACACTTGTTTCCCTTATTCATTAACGGAGTCTCTTAATGGCAGAATTGGTGCCTTTAGGTTGTATACGAGGAACTATTAGTCAGCTGCGAGTTAGTAATAAGTTCACGTGCTACGTGACGACAAACAGGCTCATAAAGAGTGTTCCTACCCTCGTCGCCATGGCTACTAGTGACGCTGAATGACACACCCACGTTAAAAAAAATTGACATAGATACCAAATAAAGTGGCTGGGGGGATAGCTGTCGTGGTAGCTCAAGTGGTAGAGCATCGACGGCGTTATTCGAAGGTCGCAGGTTCGGAACCTGCCCATGGCAATTTATCTTTTCACCCACATTTTTTCTTCTCATTTACATTAAAATTGGCTTAATACCTTCCCCTATACCTTTCTTGGCATTATTGTCTGTTAGATCTGAATCATATTGTGTGAAAACACGAAAAACGAGCCCTTAGGTATACACTTGCTTCCCTTATTCATTAACGAGGGTCTCGTACTGGCAGACTTGGTGCCTTCAGGTTGTATACGAGGGATTATTAGTCAGCTGCCAGTCAGTATTGTGTTCACGTGCTACGTGACGACAAACAGGCTCATAAAGGGTGTTCCTACACTCGCCGCCTTGGCTACTAGGGGCGCTGAATGACTCTCCCTCGTTAAAAAATTGACATAGATACCAAATAAAGTGGCTGGGGGGATAGCTGTCGTAGTAGCTCAAGTGGTAGAGCATCGAACGCGGTATTCGAAGGTCGCAGGTCCGGATCCTGCCCACCGCAAGTTATCTTTTCACCCACATTTTTTCTTCTCATTTACATTAAAATTGGCCTAATACCTTCCCCTATACCTTTCTTGGCATTATTGTCTGTTAGATCTGAATAATATTGTGTGAAAACACGAAAAACGAGCCCTTAGGTATACACTTGCTTCCCTTATTCATTAACGAGGGTCTCGTACTGGCAGACTTGGTGCCTTCAGGTTGTATACGAGGGATTATTAGTCAGCTGCCAGTCAGTATTGTGTTCACGTGCTACGTGACGACAAACAGGCTCATAAAGGGTGTTCCTACACTCGCCGCCTTGGCTACTAGGGGCGCTGAATGACTCTCCCTCGTTAAAAAATTGACATAGATACCAAATAAAGTGGCTGTGGGGATAGCTGTCGTAGTAGCTCAAGTGGTAGAGCATCGAACGCGGTATTCGAAGGTCGCAGGTCCGGATCCTGCCCACGGCAAGTTATCTTTTCACCCGCTTTTCTTTCTTCTCATTTACATTACAATTGGCTTAATCCTTTCCCTTATACCTTCCTTGGCATTATTGTCTGTTAGATCTCAAAAATATTGTGCAAAAACACGAAACACAATCCCTTAGGTATAGACTTGTTTCCCTTATTCATTAACGAAGGTCTCGTACTGGCAGACTTGTTGATTTTAGGATGTATACGAGGGACTAATAGTCAGCTGCCAGTTAGTATTAAGTTCACGTGCTAAGTGACGACAAACAGGCTCATGAACGGTGTTCCTACACTCGCCGCCATGGCAACTAGGGGCGCTGAATGACACACCTACGTTAAAAAAATTGACATAGATACCAAATAAAGTGGCTGGCGATATAGCTGTCGTGGTAGCTCAAAAGTATAGCATCGAACGCGTTATTCAAAGGTCGCAGGTTCGGATCCTGCCCACGGCAAGTTATCTTTTAAGCACCTTTTTTTCTTCACATTTACATTACAATTGGCCTAATCCCTTTCCTTATACCTTCCTTGGCATTATTGTAGGTCGATCTCAATATTATTGTGTAAAAACACGAAAAACAAGCCCTTAAGTATTCACTTGTTTCCGTTATTCATTAACGAAGGTCTCGTACTGGCAGACTTGTTGCCTTTAGGATGTATACGAGGGACTATTAGTCAGCTTCCAGTTAGTAATAATTTCACGTGCTAAGTGACGAACAACAGGCTCATGAAGGGTGTTCCTACCCTCGTCGCCATGGCTAATAGTGACGCTGAATGACACACCCACGTTAAAAAAATTGACATAGATACAAGATAAAGTGGCTGGGGGGATAGCTGTCGTGGTAGCTCAAGTGGTAGAGCATCGACCGCGTTATTCGAAGGTCGCAGGTTCGGATCCTGCCCATGGCAAATTATCTTTTCACCCACATTTATTTCTTCTCATTTACATTAAAATTGGCCTAATACCTTCCCCTATACCTTTATTGGCATTATTGTCTAATATATCTCATTATAATTTGTGCAAAAGCAGGAAAAACAAGCCCTTGAGTATACACTTGTTCCCCTTTTTTATTAACGAGGGTCTCATACTGGCAGACCTGGTGCCTTTAGGTTGTATACGAAGGATTATTAGTCAGCTGCCAGTCAGTATTGTGTTCACGTGCTACGTGAGGACAAACAGGCTTATAAAGGGTGTTCCTACACTCGCCGCCATGTCTACTAGGGGCGCTCAATGACACTCCCTCGTTAAAAAAATTGACATAGATACCAAATAAAGTGGCTGGGGGATAGCTGTCGTGGTAGCTCAAGCGGTAGAGCATCGAACGCGTTATTCGAAGGTCGCAGGTTCGGATCCTGCCCCCGGTAAGTTATCTTTTCACCCACTTTTCTTTCTTCTCATTTACATTACAATTGGCCTAATACCTTCCCCTATACCTTCCTTGACATTATTGTCTGTTAGATCTCATTAATATTGTGTGAAAACACGAAAAACGAGCCCTTAGGTATACACTTGTTTCCCTTATTCATTAACGAGGGTGTCGTACTGGCAGACTTGTTGCCTTTAGGATGTATACGAGGGACTATTATTCAGCTGCCAGTTAGTATTAAGTTCACGTGCTAAGTGACGACAAACAGGCTCAAGAAGGGTGTTCCTACACTCGCCGCCAAGGCTACTAGGGGCACTGAATGACTCTCCCTCGTTACAAAAAATTGACATAGATACCAAATAAAGTGGCTGGGAGATAGCTGTCGTAGTAGCTCAAGTGGTAGAGCATCTAACGCGTTATTCGAAGGTCGCAGGTTCAGATCCTGCCCACGGCAAGTTATCTTTTCACCTACTTTTCTTTCTTCTCATTCACATTACAATTGCCTTAATCATTTCCCTTATACCTTCCTTGGCATTATTGTCTGTTAGATCTCAATAATATTGTGCAAAAACACGAAACACAAGCCCTTAAGTATACACTTGTTTCCCTTATTCATTAACGGAGTCTCTTAATGGCAGAATTGGTGCCTTTAGGTTGTATACGAGGAACTATTAGTCAGCTGCGAGTTAGTAATAAGTTCACGTGCTACGTGACGACAAACAGGCTCATAAAGAGTGTTCCTACCCTCGTCGCCATGGCTACTAGTGACGCTGAATGACACACCCACGTTAAAAAAAATTGACATAGATACCAAATAAAGTGGCTGGGGGGATAGCTGTCGTGGTAGCTCAAGTGGTAGAGCATCGACGGCGTTATTCGAAGGTCGCAGGTTCGGAACCTGCCCATGGCAATTTATCTTTTCACCCACATTTTTTCTTCTCATTTACATTAAAATTGGCTTAATACCTTCCCCTATACCTTTCTTGGCATTATTGTCTGTTAGATCTGAATCATATTGTGTGAAAACACGAAAAACGAGCCCTTAGGTATACACTTGCTTCCCTTATTCATTAACGAGGGTCTCGTACTGGCAGACTTGGTGCCTTCAGGTTGTATACGAGGGATTATTAGTCAGCTGCCAGTCAGTATTGTGTTCACGTGCTACGTGACGACAAACAGGCTCATAAAGGGTGTTCCTACACTCGCCGCCTTGGCTACTAGGGGCGCTGAATGACTCTCCCTCGTTAAAAAATTGACATAGATACCAAATAAAGTGGCTGGGGGGATAGCTGTCGTAGTAGCTCAAGTGGTAGAGCATCGAACGCGGTATTCGAAGGTCGCAGGTCCGGATCCTGCCCACCGCAAGTTATCTTTTCACCCACATTTTTTCTTCTCATTTACATTAAAATTGGCCTAATACCTTCCCCTATACCTTTCTTGGCATTATTGTCTGTTAGATCTGAATAATATTGTGTGAAAACACGAAAAACGAGCCCTTAGGTATACACTTGCTTCCCTTATTCATTAACGAGGGTCTCGTACTGGCAGACTTGGTGCCTTCAGGTTGTATACGAGGGATTATTAGTCAGCTGCCAGTCAGTATTGTGTTCACGTGCTACGTGACGACAAACAGGCTCATAAAGGGTGTTCCTACACTCGCCGCCTTGGCTACTAGGGGCGCTGAATGACTCTCCCTCGTTAAAAAATTGACATAGATACCAAATAAAGTGGCTGTGGGGATAGCTGTCGTAGTAGCTCAAGTGGTAGAGCATCGAACGCGGTATTCGAAGGTCGCAGGTCCGGATCCTGCCCACGGCAAGTTATCTTTTCACCCGCTTTTCTTTCTTCTCATTTACATTACAATTGGCTTAATCCTTTCCCTTATACCTTCCTTGGCATTATTGTCTGTTAGATCTCAAAAATATTGTGCAAAAACACGAAACACAATCCCTTAGGTATAGACTTGTTTCCCTTATTCATTAACGAAGGTCTCGTACTGGCAGACTTGTTGATTTTAGGATGTATACGAGGGACTAATAGTCAGCTGCCAGTTAGTATTAAGTTCACGTGCTAAGTGACGACAAACAGGCTCATGAACGGTGTTCCTACACTCGCCGCCATGGCAACTAGGGGCGCTGAATGACACACCTACGTTAAAAAAATTGACATAGATACCAAATAAAGTGGCTGGCGATATAGCTGTCGTGGTAGCTCAAAAGTATAGCATCGAACGCGTTATTCAAAGGTCGCAGGTTCGGATCCTGCCCACGGCAAGTTATCTTTTAAGCACCTTTTTTTCTTCACATTTACATTACAATTGGCCTAATCCCTTTCCTTATACCTTCCTTGGCATTATTGTAGGTCGATCTCAATATTATTGTGTAAAAACACGAAAAACAAGCCCTTAAGTATTCACTTGTTTCCGTTATTCATTAACGAAGGTCTCGTACTGGCAGACTTGTTGCCTTTAGGATGTATACGAGGGACTATTAGTCAGCTTCCAGTTAGTAATAATTTCACGTGCTAAGTGACGAACAACAGGCTCATGAAGGGTGTTCCTACCCTCGTCGCCATGGCTAATAGTGACGCTGAATGACACACCCACGTTAAAAAAATTGACATAGATACAAGATAAAGTGGCTGGGGGGATAGCTGTCGTGGTAGCTCAAGTGGTAGAGCATCGACCGCGTTATTCGAAGGTCGCAGGTTCGGATCCTGCCCATGGCAAATTATCTTTTCACCCACATTTATTTCTTCTCATTTACATTAAAATTGGCCTAATACCTTCCCCTATACCTTTATTGGCATTATTGTCTAATATATCTCATTATAATTTGTGCAAAAGCAGGAAAAACAAGCCCTTGAGTATACACTTGTTCCCCTTTTTTATTAACGAGGGTCTCATACTGGCAGACCTGGTGCCTTTAGGTTGTATACGAAGGATTATTAGTCAGCTGCCAGTCAGTATTGTGTTCACGTGCTACGTGAGGACAAACAGGCTTATAAAGGGTGTTCCTACACTCGCCGCCATGTCTACTAGGGGCGCTCAATGACACTCCCTCGTTAAAAAAATTGACATAGATACCAAATAAAGTGGCTGGGGGATAGCTGTCGTGGTAGCTCAAGCGGTAGAGCATCGAACGCGTTATTCGAAGGTCGCAGGTTCGGATCCTGCCCCCGGTAAGTTATCTTTTCACCCACTTTTCTTTCTTCTCATTTACATTACAATTGGCCTAATACCTTCCCCTATACCTTCCTTGACATTATTGTCTGTTAGATCTCATTAATATTGTGTGAAAACACGAAAAACGAGCCCTTAGGTATACACTTGTTTCCCTTATTCATTAACGAGGGTGTCGTACTGGCAGACTTGTTGCCTTTAGGATGTATACGAGGGACTATTATTCAGCTGCCAGTTAGTATTAAGTTCACGTGCTAAGTGACGACAAACAGGCTCAAGAAGGGTGTTCCTACACTCGCCGCCAAGGCTACTAGGGGCACTGAATGACTCTCCCTCGTTACAAAAAATTGACATAGATACCAAATAAAGTGGCTGGGAGATAGCTGTCGTAGTAGCTCAAGTGGTAGAGCATCTAACGCGTTATTCGAAGGTCGCAGGTTCAGATCCTGCCCACGGCAAGTTATCTTTTCACCTACTTTTCTTTCTTCTCATTCACATTACAATTGCCTTAATCATTTCCCTTATACCTTCCTTGGCATTATTGTCTGTTAGATCTCAATAATATTGTGCAAAAACACGAAACACAAGCCCTTAAGTATACACTTGTTTCCCTTATTCATTAACGAAGGTCTCGTACTGGCAGACTTGTTGCCTTTAGGATGTATACGAGGGACTATTAGTCAGCTGCCAGTTAGTATTAAGTTCACGTACTAAGTGACGACAAACAGGCTCATGAAGGGTGTTCCTACACTCACCGCCATGGCAACTAGGGGCGCTGAATGACACACCTACGTTAAAAAAATTGACATAGATACCAAATAAAGTGGCTGGGGGATAGCTGTCGTGGTAGCTCAAGCGGTAGAGCATCGAACGCGTTATTCGAAGGGCGCAGGTTCGGATCCTGCCCCCGGTAAGTTATCTTTTCACCCACTTTTCTTTCTTCTCATTTACATTTCAATTGGCCTAATACCTTCCCCTATACCTTCCTTGGCATTATTGTCTGTTAGATCTCATCAATATTGTGTGAAAACACGAAAAACGAGCCCTTAGGTATACACTTGCTTCCCTTATTCATTAACGAGGGTCTCGTACTGGCAGACTTGGTGCCTTTAGGTTGTATACGAGGGATTATTAGTCAGCTGCCAGTGAGTATTGTATTCACGTGCTACGTGACGACAAACAGGCTCATAAAGGGTGTTCCTACACTCGCCGCCATGGGTACTAGGGGCGCTGAATGACTCTCCCTCGTTAAACAAATTGACATAGATACCAAATAAAGTGGCGGGGGGGATAGCTGTCGTGGAAGCTCAAGTGGTAGAGCATCGAACGCGTTATTCGAAGGTTGCAGGTTCGGATCCTGCCAATGGCAAGTTATTTTTTCACCTACTTTTCTTTTTTCTCATTTACAATACAATTGGCCTAATCCCTTCCCTTATAACTTCCTTGGAATTATTGTCTGTTAGATCTCAATAATATTGTGAGAAAACACGAAAAACGAGCCCTTAAATATACACTTGTTTCCCTTATTGATTAACGGAGTCTCTTAATGGCAGAATTGGTGCCTTTAGGTTGTATACGAAGAACTATTAGTCAGCTGCGAGTTAGTAATAAGTTCACGTGCTACGTGACGACAAACAGGCTCATAAAGAGTGTTCCTACCCTCGTCGCCATGGCTACTAGTGACGCTGAATGACACACCCACGTTAAAAAAAATTGACATAGATACCACATAAAGTGGCTGGGGGGATAGCTGTCGTGGTAGCTCAAGTGGTAGAGCATCGACGGCGTTATTCGAAGGTCACAGGTTCGGAACCTGCCCATGGCAATTTATCTTTTCACCCACATTTTTTCTTCTCATTTACATTAAAATTGGCCTAATACCTTCCCCTATACCTTTCTTGGCAATATTGTCTGTTAGATCTCAATAGTATTGTGTGAAAACACGAAAAACGAGCCCTTAGGTATACACTTGCTTTTCTTATTCATTAACGAGGGTCCGTACTGGCAGACTTGGTGCCTTCAGGTTGTATACGAGGGATTATTAGTCAGCTGCCAGTCAGTATTGTGTTCACGTGCTACGTGACGACAAACAGGCTCATAAAGGGTGTTCCTACACTCGCCGCCTTGGCTACTAGGGGCGCTGAATGAGTCTCCCTCGTTAAAAAATTGACATAGATACCAAATAAAGTGGCTGGGGGGATAGCTGTCGTAGTAGCTCAAGTGGTAGAGCATCGAACGCGGTATTCGAAGGTCGCAGGTCCGGATCCTGCCCACGGCAAGTTATCTTTTCACCCGCTTTTCTTTCTTCTCATTTACATTACAATTGGCTTAATCCTTTCCCTTATACCTTCCTTGGCATTATTGTCTGTTAGATCTCAATAATATTGTGCAAAAACACGAAACACAATCCCTTAGGTATAGACTTGTTTCCCTTATTCATTAACGAAGGTCTCGTACTGGCAGACTTGTTGATTTTAAGATGTATACGAGGGACTAATAGTCAGCTGCCAGTTAGTATTAAGTTCACGTGCTAAGTGACGACAAACAGGCTCATGAACGGTGTTCCTACACTCACCGCCATGGCAACTAGGGGCGCTGAATGACACACCTACGTTAAAAAAATTGACATAGATACCAAATAAAGTGGCTGGCGATATAGCTGTCGTGGTAGCTCAAAAGTATAGCATCGAACGCGTTATTCAAAGGTCGCAGGTTCGGATCCTGCCCACGGCAAGTTATCTTTTAAGCACTTTTTTTTCTTCACATTTACATTACAATTGGCCTTATCCTTTTCCTTATACCTTCCTTGGCATTATTGTAGGTCGATCTCAATATTATTGTGTAAAAACACGAAAAACAAGCCCTTAAGTATTCACTTGTTTCCGTTATTCATTAACGAAGGTCTCGTACTGGCAGACTTGTTGCCTTTAGGATGTATACGAGGGACTATTAGTCAGCTTCCAGTTAGTAATAATTTCACGTGCTAAGTGACGAACAACAGGCTCATGAAGGGTGTTCCTACCCTCGTCGCCATGGCTAATAGTGACGCTGAATGACACACCCACGTTAAAAAAATTGACATAGATACAAGATAAAGTGGCTGGGGGGATAGCTGTCGTGGTAGCTCAAGTGGTAGAGCATCGACCGCGTTATTCGAAGGTCGCAGGTTCGGATCCTGCCCATGGCAAATTATCTTTTCACCCACATTTATTTCTTCTCATTTACATTAAAATTGGCCTAATACCTTCCCCTATACCTTTATTGGCATTATTGTCTAATATATCTCATTATAATTTGTGCAAAAGCAGGAAAAACAAGCCCTTGAGTATACACTTGTTCCCCTTTTTTATTAACGAGGGTCTCATACTGGCAGACCTGGTGCCTTTAGGTTGTATACGAAGGATTATTAGTCAGCTGCCAGTCAGTATTGTGTTCACGTGCTACGTGAGGACAAACAGGCTTATAAAGGGTGTTCCTACACTCGCCGCCATGTCTACTAGGGGCGCTCAATGACACTCCCTCGTTAAAAAAATTGACATAGATACCAAATAAAGTGGCTGGGGGATAGCTGTCGTGGTAGCTCAAGCGGTAGAGCATCGAACGCGTTATTCGAAGGTCGCAGGTTCGGATCCTGCCCCCGGTAAGTTATCTTTTCACCCACTTTTCTTTCTTCTCATTTACATTACAATTGGCCTAATACCTTCCCCTATACCTTCCTTGATATTATTGTCTGTTAGATCTCATTAATATTGTGTGAAAACACGAAAAACGAGCCCTTAGGTATACACTTGTTTCCCTTATTCATTAACGAGGGTGTCGTACTGGCAGACTTGTTGCCTTTAGGATGTATACGAGGGACTATTATTCAGCTGCCAGTTAGTATTAAGTTCACGTGCTAAGTGACGACAAACAGGCTCAAGAAGGGTGTTCCTACACTCGCCGCCAAGGCTACTAGGGGCACTGAATGACTCTCCCTCGTTACAAAAAATTGACATAGATACCAAATAAAGTGGCTGGGAGATAGCTGTCGTAGTAGCTCAAGTGGTAGAGCATCTAACGCGTTATTCGAAGGTCGCAGGTTCAGATCCTGCCCACGGCAAGTTATCTTTTCACCTACTTTTCTTTCTTCTCATTCACATTACAATTGCCTTAATCATTTCCCTTATACCTTCCTTGGCATTATTGTCTGTTAGATCTCAATAATATTGTGCAAAAACACGAAACACAAGCCCTTAAGTATACACTTGTTTCCCTTATTCATTAACGAGGGTCTCGTACTGGCAGACTTGGTGCCTTTAGGTTGTATACGAGGGATTATTAGTCAGCTGCCAGTGAGTATTGTATTCACGTGCTACGTGACGACAAACAGGCTCATAAAGGGTGTTCCTACACTCGCCGCCATGGGTACTAGGGGCGCTGAATGACTCTCCCTCGTTAAACAAATTGACATCGATACCAAATAAAGTGGCGGGGGGGATAGCTGTCGTGGAAGCTCAAGTGGTAGAGCATCGAACGCGTTATTCGAAGGTTGCAGGTTCGGATCCTGCCAATGGCAAGTTATTTTTTCACCTACTTTTCTTTTTTCTTATTTACAATACAATTGGCCTAATCCCTTCCCTTATAACTTCCTTGGAATTATTGTCTGTTAGATCTCAATAATATTGTGTGAAAACACGAAAAACGAGCCCTTAAATATACACTTGTTTCCCTTATTGATTAACGGAGTCTCTTAATGGCAGAATTGGTGCCTTTAGGTTGTATACGAGGAACTATTAGTCAGCTGCGAGTTAGTAATAAGTTCACGTGCTACGTGACGACAAACAGGCTCATAAAGAGTGTTCCTACCCTCGTCGCCATGGCTACTAGTGACGCTGAATGACACACCCACGTTAAAAAAAATTGACATAGATACCACATAAAGTGGCTGGGGGGATAGCTGTCGTGGTAGCTCAAGTGGTAGAGCATCGACGGCGTTATTCGAAGGTCACAGGTTCGGAACCTGCCCATGGCAATTTATCTTTTCACCCACATTTTTTCTTCTCATTTACATTAAAATTGGCCTAATACCTTCCCCTATACCTTTCTTGGCAATATTGTCTGTTAGATCTCAATAGTATTGTGTGAAAACACGAAAAACGAGCCCTTAGGTATACACTTGCTTTTCTTATTCATTAACGAGGGTCCGTACTGGCAGACTTGGTGCCTTCAGGTTGTATACGAGGGATTATTAGTCAGCTGCCAGTCAGTATTGTGTTCACGTGCTACGTGACGACAAACAGGCTCATAAAGGGTGTTCCTACACTCGCCGCCTTGGCTACTAGGGGCGCTGAATGAGTCTCCCTCGTTAAAAAATTGACATAGATACCAAATAAAGTGGCTGGGGGATAGCTGTCGTAGTAGCTCAAGTGGTAGAGCATCGAACGCGGTATTCGAAGGTCGCAGGTCCGGATCCTGCCCACGGCAAGTTATCTTTTCACCCGCTTTTCTTTCTTCTCATTTACATTACAATTGGCTTAATCCTTTCCCTTATACCTTCCTTGGCATTATTGTCTGTTAGATCTCAATAATATTGTGCAAAAACACGAAACACAATCCCTTAGGTATAGACTTGTTTCCCTTATTCATTAACGAAGGTCTCGTACTGGCAGACTTGTTGATTTTAGGATGTATACGAGGGACTAATAGTCAGCTGCCAGTTAGTATTAAGTTCACGTGCTAAGTGACGACAAACAGGCTCATGAACGGTGTTCCTACACTCGCCGCCATGGCAACTAGGGGCGCTGAATGACACACCTACGTTAAAAAAATTGACATAGATACCAAATAAAGTGGCTGGCGATATAGCTGTCGTGGTAGCTCAAAAGTATAGCATCGAACGCGTTATTCAAAGGTCGCAGGTTCGGATCCTGCCCACGGCAAGTTATCTTTTAAGCACTTTTTTTCTTCACATATTCATTACAATTGGCCTAATCCCTTTCCTTATACCTTCCTTGGCATTATTGTCTGTTAGATCTCAATAATATTGTGTAAAAACACGAAAAACAAGCCCTTAAGTATTCACTTGTTTCCGTTATTCATTAACGAAGGTCTCGTACTGGCAGACTTGTTGCCTTTAGGATGTATACGAGGGACTATTAGTCAGCTGCCAGTTAGTAATAATTTCACGTGCTAAGTGACGAACAACAGGCTCATGAAGGGTGTTCCTACACTCGCCGCCATGGCTACTAGGGGCGCTGAATGACACTCCCACGTTTAAAAAAAGTTTACATAGATACCAAATAAAGTGGCTGGGGGGATAGCTGTCGTGGTAGCCCAAGTGGTAGAGCATCGACCGCGTTATTCGAAGGTCGCAGGTTCGGATCCTGCCCATGGCAAATTATCTTTTCACCAACATTTATTTCTTCTCATTTACATTACAATTGGCCTAATACCTTCCCCTATACCTTCTTTGACATTATTGTCTGTTAGATCTCATTAATATTGTGTGAAAACACGAAAAACGAGCCCTTAGGTATACACTTGTTTGCCTTATTCATTAACGAGGGTCTCGTACTGGCAGACTTGTTGCCTTTAGGATGTATACGAGGGACTATTAGTCAGCTGCCAGTTAGTAATAATTTCACGTGCTAAGTGACGAACAACAGGCTCATGAAGGGTGTTCCTACACTCGCCGCCATGGCTACTAGGGGCGCTGAATGACACTCCCACGTTTAAAAAAAGTTTACATAGATACCAAATAAAGTGGCTACGGGGATAGCTGTCGTGGTAGCTCAAGTGGTAGAGCATCGACCGCGTTATTCGAAGGTCGCAGGTTCGAATCCTGCCCATGGCAAGTTATATTTTCACCCACTTTTCTTTCTTCTCATTTACATTACAACTGGCTTAATCCCTTCCCTTATAACTTCCTTGGCATTATTGTCTGTTAGATGTGAATAATATTGTGTAAAAACATGAAAAACGAGCCTTTAAGTATACACTTGTTTCCTTTATTCATTAACGAAAGTCTCGTACTGGCAGACTCGTTGCCTTTAGGATGTATACGAGGGACTATTAGTCAGCTGCCAGTTAGTATTAATTTCAGGCGCTAAGTGACGACAAACAGGCTCAAGAAGGGTGTTCCTACACTCGCCGCCAAGGCTACTAGGGGCGCTGAATGACTCTCCCTCGTTAAAAAAATTGACATAGATACCAAATAAAGTGGCTGGGGGAATAGCTGTCGTAGTAGCTCAAGTGGTAGAGCATCGAACGCGTTATTCGAAGGTCGCAGGTTCAGATCCTGCCCACGGCAAGTTATCTTTTCACCTACTTTTCTTTCTTCTCATTCACATTACAATTGGCTTAATCCTTTCCCTTATACCTTCCTTGGCATTATTGTCTGTTAGATCTCAATAATATTGTCCAAAAACACGAAACACAAGCCCTTAAGTATACACTTGTTTCCCTTATTCATTAACGAAGGTCTCGTACTGGCAGACTTGGTGCCTTTAGGTTGTAAACGAGGGATTATTAGTCAGCTGCCAGTTAGTATTGTGTTCACGTGCTACGTGACGACAAACAGGCTCATAAAGGGTGTTCCTACACTCGCTGCCATGGCTACTAGGGGCGCTGAATGACACTCCTCGTTAAAAAAAATTGACATAGATACCAAATAAAGTGGCTGAGGGGGTAGCTGTCGTAGTAGCTCAAGTAGTATAGCATCGAACGCGTTATTCGAAGGTCGCAGGTTCGGATCCTGCCCACGGCAAGTTATCTTTTAAGCACTTTTTTTTCTTCTCATTTACATTACAATTGGCCTAATCCCTTTCCTTATACCTTCCTTGGCATAATTGTCTGTTAGATCTCAATAATATTGTGTAAAAACACGAAAAACAAGCCCTTAAGTATTCACTTGTTTCCCTTATTCATTACCGAGGGTCTCGTACTGGCAGAATTGGTGCCCTCAGGTTGTAAACGAGGAACTATTAGTCAATGTCCACTTAGTAATAAGTTCACGTGCTCCATGACGACAAACAGGCTCATCAAGTGTGTTCCTACCCTCGTCGCCATGGCTAATAGTGACGCTGAATGACACACCCACGTTAAAAAAATTGACATATATACAAAATAAAGTGGCTGGGGGGATAGCTGTCGTGGTAGCTCAAGTGGTAGAGCATCGACCGCGTTATTCGAAGGTCGCAGGTTCGGATCCTGCCCATGGCAAATTATCTTTTCACCCACATTTATTTCTTCTCATTTACATTATATTGGCCTAATACCTTCCCCTATACCTTCCTTGGCATTATTGTCTAATATATCTCATTATTAATGTGCAAAAGCAGGAAAAACAAGGCCTTAAGTATACACTTGTTCTCCTTATTTATTAACGAGGGTCTCATACTGGCAGACCTGGTGCCTTTAGGTTGTATACGAAGGATTATTAGTCAGCTGCCAGTCAGTATTGTGTTCACGTGCTACGTGAGGACAAACAGGCTCATAAAGGGTGTTCCTACACTCGCCGCCATGTCTACTAGGGGCGCTCAATGACACTCCCTCGTTAAAAAAATTGACATAGATACCAAATAAAGTGGCTGGGGGATAGCTGTCGTGGTAGCTCAAGCGGTAGAGCATCGAACGCGTTATTCGAAGGTCGCAAGTTCGGATCCTGCCCATGGCAAATTATCTTTTCACCCACATTTATTTCTTCTCATTTACAATAAAATTGGCCTAATACCTTCCCCTATACCTTCCTTCGGATTATTGTCTGTTATATCTCATTATTATTGTGCAAAAGCAGGAAAAACGAGCCCTTAAGTATGCACTTGTTCCCCTGATTCATTCACGAGGGTCTCATACGGGCAGACTTGGTGCCTTTAGGTTGTATACGAGGGATTATTAGTCATTTGCCAGTCAGTATTGTGTTCACGTGCTACGTGACGACAAGCAGGCTCATAAAGAGTGTTCCTACACTCGCCGCCATGGCTACTAGGGGCGCTCAATGACACTCCCTCGTTAAAAAAATTGACATAGATACCAAATAAAGTGACTGGGGGATAGCTGTCGTGGTAGCTCAAGCGGTAGAGCATCGAACGCGTTATTCGAAGGTCGCAGGTTCGGATCCTGCCCACGGCAAGTTATCTTTTAAGCACTTTTTTTTCTTCTCATTTACATTACAATTGGCCTAATCCCTTTCCTTATACCTTCCTTGGCATAATTGTCTGTTAGATCTCAATAATATTGTGTAAAAACATGAAAAACAAGCCCTTAAGTATTCACTTGTTTCCCTTATTCATTACCGAGGGTCTCGTACTGGCAGAATTGGTGCCCTCAGGTTGTAAACGAGGAACTATTAGTCAATGTCCACTTAGTAATAAGTTCACGTGCTCCATGACGACAAACAGGCTCATCAAGTGTGTTCCTACCCTCGTCGCCATGGCTAATAGTGACGCTGAATGACACACCCACGTTAAAAAAATTGACATATATACAAAATAAAGTGGCTGGGGGGATAGCTGTCGTGGTAGCTCAAGTGGTAGAGCATCGACCGCGTTATTCGAAGGTCGCAGGTTCGGATCCTGCCCATGGCAAATTATCTTTTCACCCACATTTATTTCTTCTCATTTACATTAAAATTGGCCCAATACCTTCCCCTATACCTTCCTTGGCATTATTGTCTAATATATCTCATTAATAATGTGCAAAAGCAGGAAAAACAAGGCCTTAAGTATACACTTGTTCTCCTTATTTATTAACGAGGGTCTCATACTGGCAGACTTGGTGCCTTTAGGTTGTATACGAAGGATTATTAGTCAGCTGTTAGTCAGTATTGTGTTCACGTGCTACGTGAGGACAAACAGGCTCATAAAGGGTGTTCCTACGCTCGCCGCCATATCTACTAGGGGCGCTCAATGACACTCCTTCGTTAAAAAATTGACATAGATACCAAATAAAGTGGCTGGGGGATAGCTGTCGTGGTAGCTCAAGCGGTAGAGCATCGAACGCGTTATTCGAAGGTCGCAGGTTCGGATCCTGCCCCCGGTAAGTTATCTTTTCGCCCACTTTTCTTTCTTCTCATTTACATTAAAATTGGCCTAATACCTTCCCCTATACCTTCCTTGACATTATTGTCTGTTAGATCTCATTAATATTGTGTGAAAACACGAAAAACGAGCCCTTAGGTATACACTTGTTTCCCTTATTCATTAACGAGGGTCTCGTACTGGCAGACTTGTTGCCTTTAGGATGTATACGAGGGACTATTATTCAGCTGCCAGTTAGTATTAAGATCACGTGCTAAGTGACGACAAACAGGCTCATGAAGGGTGTTCCTACACTCGCCGCCATGGCTACTAGGGGCGCTCAATGACACTCCCTCGTTAAAAAATGGACATAGATACCAAATAAAGTAGCTGGGGGATACCTGTCATGGTAGCTCAAGCGGTAGAGCATCGAACGCGTTATTCGAAGGTCGCAGGTTCGGATCCTGCCCACGGCAAGTTATATTTTCACCCACATTTCTTTCTTCTCATTTACATTACAATTGGCTTAATCCCTTCCCCTATACCTTCCTTGGCATTATTGTCTGTTAGATGTGAATATTATTGTGTAAAAACATGAAAAACGAGCCCATAAGTCTACACTTGTTTCCGTTATTCATTAACGAAGGTCTCGTACTGGCAGACTTGTTGCCTTTAGGATGTATACGAGGGACTATTAGTCAGCTGCCAGTTAGTAATAATTTCACGTGCTAAGTGACGAACAACAGGCTCATGAAGGGTGTTCCTACACTCGCCGCCATGGCTACTAGGGGCGCTGAATGACACTCCCACGTTTAAAAAAAGTTTACATAGATACCAAATAAAGTGGCTGGGGGGATAGCTGTCGTGGTAGCTCAAGTGGTAGAGCATCGACCGCGTTATTCGAAGGTCGCAGGTTCGGATCCTGCCCATGGCAAATTATCTTTTCACCCACATTTATTTCTTCTCATTTACATTATATTGGCCTAATACCTTCCCCTATACCTTCCTTGGCATTATTGTCTAATATATCTCATTATTAATGTGCAAAAGCAGGAAAAACAAGGCCTTAAGTATACACTTGTTCTCCTTATTTCTTAACGAGGGTCTCATACTGGCAGACCTGGTGCCTTTAGGTTGTATACGAAGGATTATTAGTCAGCTGCCAGTCAGTATTGTGCTCACGTGCTACGTGAGGACAAACAGGCTCATAAAGGGTGTTCCTACACTCGCCGCCATGTCTACTAGGGGCGCTCAATGACACTCCCTCGTTAAAAAAATTGACATAGATACCAAATAAAGTGGCTGGGGGATAGCTGTCGTGGTAGCTCAAGCGGTAGAGCATCGAACGCGTTATTCGAAGGTCGCAAGTTCGGATCCTGCCCATGGCAAATTATCTTTTCACCCACATTTATTTCTTCTCATTTACAATAAAATTGGCCTAATACCTTCCCCTATACCTTCCTTCGGATTATTGTCTGTTATATCTCATTATTATTGTGCAAAAGCAGGAAAAACGAGCCCTTAAGTATGCACTTGTTCCCCTGATTCATTCACGAGGGTCTCATACGGGCAGACTTGGTGCCTTTAGGTTGTATACGAGGGATTATTAGTCATTTGCCAGTCAGTATTGTGTTCACGTGCTACGTGACGACAAGCAGGCTCATAAAGAGTGTTCCTACACTCGCCGCCATGGCTACTAGGGGCGCTCAATGACACTCCCTCGTTAAAAAAATTGACATAGATACCAAATAAAGTGACTGGGGGATAGCTGTCGTGGTAGCTCAAGCGGTAGAGCATCGAACGGGTTATTTGAAGGTCGCAGGTTTGGATCCTGCCCCCGGTAAGGTATCTTTTCACCCACTTTTCTTTCTTCTCATTTACATTACAATTGGCCTAATACCTTCCCCTATACCTTTCTTGGCATTATTGTCTGTCAGATCTCATTAATATTGTGTGAAAACACGAAAAACGAGCCCTTAGGTATACACTTGCTTCCCTTATTCATTAACGAGGGTCTCGTACTGGCAGACTTGGTGCCTTCAGGTTGTATACGAGGGATTATTAGTCAGCTGCCAGTCAGTATTGTGTTCACGTGCTACGTGACGACAAACAGGCTCATAAAGGGTGTTCCTACACTCGCCGCCTTGGCTATAAGGGGCGCTGAATGACTCTCCCTCGTTAAAAAATTGACATAGATACCAAATAAAGTGGCTGGGGGGATAGCTGTCGTAGTAGCTCAAGTGGTAGAGCATCGAACGCGTTATTCGAAGGTCGCAGGTTCAGATCCTGCCCACGGCAAGTTATCTTTTCACCTACTTTTCTTTCTTCTCATTCACATTACAATTGGCTTAATCCTTTCCCTTATACCTTCCTTGGCATTATTGTCTGTTAGATCTCAATAATATTGTGCAAAAACACGAAACACAAGCCCTTAAGTATACACTTGTTTCCCTTATTCATTAACGAAGGTCTCGTACTGGCAGACTTGGTGCCTTTAGGTTGTATACGAGGGATTATTAGTCAGCTGCCAGTTAGTATTGTGTTCACGTGCTACGTGACGACAAACAGGCTCATCAAGTGTGTTCCTACCCTCGTCGCCCTGGCTAATAGTGACGCTGAATGACACACCCACGTTAAAAAAATTGACATAGATACCAAATGAAGTGGCTGAGGGGGTAGCTGTCGTAGTAGCTCAAGTAGTATAGCATCGAACGCGTTATTCGAAGGTCGCAGGTTCGGATCCTGCCCACGGCAAGTTATCTTTTAAGCACTTTTTTTCTTCTCATTTACATTACAATTGGCCTAATCCCTTTCCTTATACCTTCCTTGGCATAATTGTCTGTTAGATCTCAATAATATTGTGTAAAAACACGAAAAACAAGCCCTTAAGTATTCACTTGTTTCCCTTATTCATTACCGAGGGTCTCGTACTGGCAGAATTGGTGCCCTCAGGTTGTAAACGAGAAACTATTAGTCAATGTCCACTTAGTAATAAGTTCACGTGCTCCATGACGACAAACAGGCTCATCAAGTGTGTTCCTACCCTCGTCGCCCTGGCTAATAGTGACGCTGAATGACACACCCACGTTAAAAAAATTGACATAGATACAAAATAAAGTGGCTGGGGGGATAGCTGTCGTGGTAGCTCAAGTGGTAGAGCATCGACCGCGTTATTCGAAGGTCGCAGGTTCGGATCCTGCCCATGGCAAATTATCTTTTCACCCACATTTATTTCTTCTCATTTACATTAAAATTGGCCTAATACCTTCCCCTATACCTTCCTTGGCATTATTGTCTAATATATCTCATTATTAATGTGCAAAAGCAGGAAAAACAAGGCCTTAAGTATACACTTGTACTCCTTATTTATTAACGAGGGTCTCATACTGGCAGACTTGGTGCCTTTAGGTTGTATACGAAGGAATATTAGTCAGCTGCCAGTCAGTATTGTGTTCACGTGCTACGTGAGGACAAACAGGCTCATAAAGGGTGTTCCTACGCTCGCCGCCATGTCTACTAGGGGCGCTCAATGACACTCCCTCGTTAAAACATTGACATAGATACCAAATAAAGTGGCTGGGGGATAGCTGTCGTGGTAGCTCAAGCGGTAGAGCATCGAACGCGTTATTCGAAGGTCGCAGGTTCGGATCCTGCCACCGGTAAGTTATCTTTTCGCCCACTTTTCTGTCTTCTCATTTACATTACAATTGGCCTAATACCTTCCCCTATACCTTCCTTGACATTATTGTCTGTTAGATCTCATTAATATTGTGTGAAAACACGAAAAACGAGCCCTTAGGTATACACTTGTTTCCCTTATTCATTAACGAGGGTCTCGTACTGGCAGACTTGTTGCCTTTAGGATGTATACGAGGGACTATTATTCAGCTGCCAGTTAGTATTAAGATCACGTGCTAAGTGACGACAAACAGGCTCATGAAGGGTGTTCCTACACTCGCCGCCATGGCTACTAGGGGCGCTCAATGACACTCCCTCGTTAAAAAATTGACATAGATACCAAATAAAGTAGCTGGGGGATAGCTGTCATGGTAGCTCAAGCGGTAGAGCATCGAACGCGTTATTCGAATGTCGCAGGTTCGGATCCTGCCCACGGCAAGTTATATTTTCACCCACTTTTCCTTCTTCTCATTTACATTACAATTGGCTTAATCCCTTCCCTTATACCTTCCTTGGCATTATTGTCTGTTAGATGTGAATAATATTGTGTAAAAACATGAAAAACGAGCCCATAAGTCTACACTTGTTTCCGTTATTCATTAACGAAGGTCTCGTACTGGCAGACTTGTTGCGTTTAGGATGTATACGAGGGACTATTAGTCAGCTGCCAGTTAGTAATAATTTCACGTGCTAAGTGACGAACAACAGGCTCATGAAGGGTGTTCCTACACTCGCCGCCATGGCTACTAGGGGCGCTGAATGACACTCCCACGTTTAAAAAAAGTTTACATAGATACCAAATAAAGTGGCTGGGGGGATAGCTGTCGTGGTAGCTCAAGTGGTAGAGCATCGACCGCGTTATTCGAAGGTCGCAGGTTCGGATCCTGCCCATGGCAAATTATCTTTTCATCCACATTTATTTCTTCTCATTTACATTAAAATTGGCCTAATACCTTCCGCTATACCTTCCTTGGCATTATTGTCTAATATATCTCATTATTAATGTGCAAAAGCAGGAAAAACAAGGCCTTAAGTATACACTTGTTCTCCTTATTTATTAACGAGGGTGTCATACTGGCAGACCTGGTGCCTTTAGGTTGTATACGAAGGATTATTAGTCAGCTGCCAGTCAGTATTGTGTTCACGTGCTACGTGAGGACAAACAGGCTCATAAAGGGTGTTCCTACACTCGCCGCCATGCCTACTAGGGGCGCTCAATGACACTCCCTCGTTAAAAAAATTGACATAGATACCAAATAAAGTGGCTGGGGGATAGCTGTCGTGGTAGCTCAAGCGGTAGAGCATCGAACGCGTTATTCGAAGGTCGCAGGTTCGGATCCTACCCATGGCAAATTATCTTTTCACCCACATTTATTTCTTCTCATTTACAATAAAATTGGCCTAATACCTTCCCCTATACCTTCCTTCGCATTATTGTCTGTTATATCTCATTATTATTGTGCAAAAGCAGGAAAAACGAGCCCTTAAGTATGCACTTGTTCCCCTGATTCATTCACGAGGGTCTCATACGGGCAGACTTGGTGCCTTTAGGTTGTATACGAGGGATTATTAGTCATCTGCCAGTCAGTATTGTGTTCACGTGCTACGTGACGACAAGCAGGCTCATAAAGAGTGTTCCTACACTCGCCGCCATGGATACTAGGGGCGCTCAATGACACTCCCTCGTTAAAAAATTGACATAGATACCAAATAAAGTGACTGGGGGATAGCTGTCGTGGTAGCTCAAGCGGTAGAGCATCGAACGGGTTATTCGAAGGTCGCAGGTTTGGATCCTGCCCCCGGTAAGGTATCTTTTCACCCACTTTTCTTTCTTCTCATTTACATTACAATTGGCCTAATACCTTCCCCTATACCTTTCTTGGCATTATTGTCTGTCAGATCTCATTATTATTGTGTGAAAACACGAAAAACGAGCCCTTAGGTATACACTTGCTTCCCTTATTCATTAACGAGGGTCTCGTACTGGCAGACTTGGTGCCTTCAGGTTGTATACGAGGGATTATTAGTCAGCTGCCAGTCAGTATTGTGTTCACGTGCTACGTGACGACAAATAGGCTCATAAAGGGTGTTCCTACACTCGCCGCCTTGGCTATAAGGGGCGCTGAATGACTCTCCCTCGTTAAAAAATTGACATAGATACCAAATAAAGTGGCTGGGGGGATAGCTGTCGTAGTAGCTCAAGTGGTAGAGCATCGAACGCGTTATTCAAAGGTCGCAGGTTCGGATCCTGCCCACGGCAAGTTATATTTTCACCCACTTTTCTTTCTTCTCATTCACATTACAATTGGCTTAATCCCTTCCCTTATAACTTCCTTGGCATTATTGTCTGTTAGATGTGAATAATATTGTGTAAAAACATGAAAAACGAGCCCTTAAGTATACACTTGTTTCCGTTATTCATTAACGAAAGTCTCCTACTGGCAGACTCGTTGCCTTTAGGATGTATACGAGGGACTATTAGTCGGCTGCCAGTTAGTATTAATTTCACGTGCTAAGAGACGACAAACAGGCTCAAGAAGGGTGTTCCTGCACTCGCCGCCAAGGGTACTAGGGGCGCTGAATGACTCTCCCTCGTTAAAAAAATTGACATAGATACCAAATAAAGTGGCTGGGGGAATAGCTGTCGTAGTAGCTCAAGTGGTAGAGCATCGAACGCGTTATTCGAAGGTCGCAGGTTCAGATCCTGCCCACGGCAAGTTATCTTCTCACTTACTTTTCTTTCTTCTCATTCACATTACAATTGGCTTAATCCTTTCCCTTATACCTTCCTTGGCATTATTGTCTGTTAGATCTCAATAATATTGTGCAAAAACACGAAACACAAGCCCTTAAGTATACACTTGTTTCCCTTATTCATTAACGAAGGTCTCGTACTGGCAGACTTGTTGCCTTTAGGATGTATACGAGGGACTATTAGTCAGCTGCCAGTTAGTATTAAGTTCACGTACTAAGTGACGAAAAACAGGCTCATGAAGGGTGTTCCTACACTCACCGCTATGGCAACTAGGGGCGCTGAATGACACACCTACGTTAAAAAAATTGACATAGATACCAAATAACGTGGCTGGAGATATAGCTGTCGTGGTAGCTCAAAGTATAGCATCGAACGCGTTATTCGAAGTTCGCAGGTTCGGATCCTGTCCACGGCAAGTTATCTTTTCACCCACTTTTTTTTCTTCTCATTTACATTACAATTGGCCTAATCCCTTCCCTTATACCTTCCTTGGCATTATTGTCTGTTAGATCTCAATGATATTGTGGCAAAACACGAAAAACGAGCCCTTAAGTATACACTTGTTTCCCTTATTCATTAACAAGGGTCTCGTACTGGCAGAATTTGTGCCTTTAGGTTGTATACGAGGAACTATTAGTCAGCTGCCAGTTAGTAATAAGTTCACGTGCTACGTGACGACAAACAGGCTCATAAAGAGTGTTCCTACCCTCGTCGCCATGGTTACTAGTGACGCTGAATGACACAACCACGTTAACAAAATTGACATAGATACCAAATAAAGTGGCGGGGGGGATAGTTGTCGTGGTAGCTCAAGTGGTAGAGCATCGACCGCGTTATTCGAAGGTCGCAGGTTCGGATCCTGCCCATGGCAAATTATCTTTTCACCCACATTTATTTCTTCTCATTTACATTAAAATTGGCCTAATACCTTCCCCTATACCTTCCTTGGCATTATTGTCTGTTATATGTCATTATTATTGTGCAAAAGCAATAAATACGAGCCCTTAAGTATACACTTGTTCCCCTTATTCATTAACGAGGGTCTCATACTGGCAGACATGGTGCCTTTAGGTTGTATACGAGAAATTATTAGTCAGCTGCCAGTCAGTATTGTGTTCACGTGCTACGTGACGACAAACAGGCTTATAAAGGGTGTTCCTACACTCGCCACCATGGCTACTAGGGCGCTCAATGACACTCTCTTGTTAAAAAAATTGACATAGATACCAAATAAAGTGGCTGGGGGATAGCTGTCGTGGTAGCTCAAGCGGTAGAGCATCGAACGCGTTATTCGAAGGTCGCAGGTTCGGATCCTGCCCCCGGTAAGTTATCTTTTCACCCTCTTTTCTTTCTTCTCATTTACATTACAATTGGCCTAACACCTTCCCCTATACCTTCCTTGGCATTATTGCCTGTTAGATCTCATTAATATTGTGTGAAAACACGAAAAACGAGCCCTTAGGTATACACTTGCTTCCCTTCTTCATTAACGAGGGTCTCGTACTGGCAGACTTGGTGCCTTTAGGTTGTATACGAGGGATTATTAGTCAGCTGCAAGTGAGTATTGTATTCAAGTGCTACGTGACGACAAACAGGCTCATAAAGGGTGTTCCTACACTCGCCGCCATGGGTACTAGGGGCGCTGAAAGACTCTCCCTCGTTAAAAAAATTGACATAGATACCAAATAAAGTGGCGGGGGGGATAGCTGTCATGGGAGCTCAAGTGATAGAGCGTCGAACGCGTTATTCGAAGGTTGCAGGTTCGGATCCTGCCAATGGCAAGTTATTTTTTCACCTACTTTTCTTTTTTCTCATTTACAATACAATTGGCCTAATCCCTTCCCTTATAATTTCCTTGGAATTATATTCTGTTAGATCTCAATAATATTGTGTAAAAACACGAAAAACGAGCCCTTAAATATACACTTGTTTCCCTTATTCATTAACGAGGGTCTCGTACTGGAAGACTTGGTGCCTTTAGGTTGTATACGAGGGATTATTAGTCAGCTGCCAGTTAGTATTGTGTTCACGTGCTACGTGACGACAAACAGGCTCATAAAGGGTGTTCCTACACTCGCTGCCATGGCTATTAGGGGCGCTGAATGACACTCCTCGTTAAAAAAAATTGACATAGATACCAAATAAAGTGGCTGAGGGGGTAGCTGTCGTAGTAGCTCAAGTAGTAGAGCATCGAACGCGTTATTCGAGGGTCGCCGGTTCGGATACTGCCCACGGCAAGTTATCTTTTCGCCCACTTTTCTTTCTTCTCATTTACATTACAATTGGTCTAATTCCTTCCCTTATACCTTTCTTGGCATTATTGTCTGTTGGATCTCAATAATATTGTGTAGAAACACGAAAAACGAGCCCTTAAGTATACACTTGTTTCCCTTATTCATTAACGAGGGTCTCTTAATGGCAGAATTGGTGCCTTTAGGTTGTTTACGAGGAACTATTAGTCAGCTGCGAGTTAGTAATAAGTTCACTTGCTACGTGACGACAAACAGGCTCATAAAGAGTGTTCCTACCCTCGTCGCCATGGCTACTAGTGACGCTGAATGACACAACCACGTTAACAAAATTGACATAGATACCAAATAAAGTGGCTGGGGGAATAGCTGTCGTGGTAGCTCAAGTGGTAGAGCATCGACCGCGTTATTCGAAGGTCGTAGGTTCGGATCCTGCCCATGGCAAATTACCTTTTCACCCACATTTATTTCTTCTCATTTACATTAACATTGGCCTAATACCTTCCCCTATACCTTCCTTGGCATTATTGTCTGTTATATCTCATTATTATTGTGCAAAAGCAGGAAATACGAGCCCTTAAGTATACACTTGTTCCCCTTATTCATTAACGAGTGTCTCATACTGGCAGACTTGGTGCCTTTGGGTTGTATACGAGGGATTATTAGTCATCTGCCAGTCAGTATTGTGTTCACGTGCTACATGACGACAAACAGGCTCATAAAGGGTGTTCCTACACTCGCCGCCATGGCTACTAGGGGCGCTCAATGACACTCCCTCGTTAAAAAAATTGACATAGATACCAAATAAAGTGGATGGGGGATAGCTGTCGTGGTAGCTCAAGCGGTAGAGCATCGAACGGGTTATTCGAAGGTCGCAGGTTTGGATCCTGCCCCCGGTAAGTTATCTTTTCACCCACTTTTCTTTCTTCTCATTTACATTACAATTGGCCTAATACCTTCCCCTATACCTTTCTTGGCATTATTGTCTGTTAGATCTCATTAATATTGTGTGAAAACACGAAAAACGATCCCTTAAGTATACACTTGTTCCCCTTATTTATTCACGAGGGTCTCATACTGGCAGACTTGGTGCCTTTGGGTTGTATACGAGGGATTATTAGTCATCTCCCAGTCAGTATTGTGTTCACGTGCTACGTGACGACAAACAGGCTCATAAAGGGCGTTCCTACACTCGCCGCCTTGGCTACTAGGGGCGCTGAATGACTCTCCCTCGTTAAAAAATTAACATAGATACCAAATAAAGTGGCTGGGGGGATAGCTGTCGTAGTAGCTCAAGTGGTAGAGCATAGAACGCGTTATTCGAAGATCGCAGGTCTGGATCCTGCCCACGGCAAGTTATCTTTTCACCTGCTTTTCTTTCTTCTCATTTACATTACAATTGGCTTAATCCTTTCCCTTATACCTTTTTTGGCATTATTGTCTGTTAGATCTCAATAATATTGTGAAAAAACACGAAACACAATCCCTTAAGTATAGACTTGTTTCCCTTATTCATTAACGAAGGTCTCGTACTGGCAGAGTTGTTGATTTTAGGATGTATACGAGGGACTATTAGTCAGCTGCCAGTTAGTATTAAGTTCACGTGCTAAGTGACGACAAACAGGCTTATAAAGGGTGTTCCTACACTCGCCACCATGGCTACTAGGGCGCTCAATGACACTCCCTTGTTAAAAAAATTGACATAGATACCAAATAAAGTGGCTGGCGGGATAGCTGTCGTGGTAGCTCAAGTGGTAGAGCATCGACCACGTTATTCGAAGGTCGCAGGTTCGGATCCTGCCCATGGCAAATTATCTGTTCACCCACATTTATTTCTTCTCATTTACATTAAAATTGGCCTAATACCTTCCCCTATACCTTCCTTGGCATTATTGTCTGTTAGATCTCATTAATATTGTGTGAAAACACGAAAAACGAGCCCTTAGGTATACACTTGCTTCCCTTATTCATTAACGAGGGTCTCGTACTGGCAGACTTGGTGCCTTTAGGTTGTATACGAGGGATTATTAGTCAGCTGCAAGTGAGTATTGTATTCACGTGCTACGTGACGAAAAACAGGCTCATAAAGGGTGTTCTTACACTCGCCGCCATGGGTACTAGGGGCGCTGAATGAATCTCCCTCGTTAAAAAAATTGACATAGATACCAAATAAAGTGGCGGGGGGGATAGCTGTCGTGGGAGCTCAAGTGGTAGAGCATCGAACGCGTTATTCGAAGGTTGCAGGTTCGGATCCTGCCAATGGCAAGTTATTTTTTCACCTACTTTTCTTTTTTCTCATTTACAATACAATTGGCCTAATCCCTTCCCTTATAACTTCCTTGGAATTATATTCTGTTAGATCTCAATAATATTGTGTAAAACACGAAAAACGAGCCCTTAAATATACACTTGTTTCCCTTATTCATTAACGAGGGTCTCGTACTGGCAGACTTGGTGCCTTTAGGTTGTATACGAGGAACTATTAGTCAGCTGCCAGTTAGTAATAAGTTCACGTGCTACGTGACGACAAACAGGCTCATAAAGAGTGTTCCTACCCTCGTCGCCATGGCTACTAGTCACGCTGAATGCCACAACCACGTTAACAAAATTGACATAGATACCAAATAAAGTGGCTGGGGGGATAGCTGTCGTGGTAGCTCAAGTGGTAGAGCATCGTCCGCGTTATTCGAAGGTCGCAGGTTCGGATCCTGCCCATGGCAAATTATCTTTTTACCCACATTTATTTCTTCTCATATACATTAAAATTGGCCTAATACCTTCCCCAATACCTTCCTTGGCATTATTGTCTGTTATATCTCATTATTATTGTGCAAAAGCAGGAAATACGAGCCCTCAAGTATACACTTGTTCCCCTTATTCATTAACGAGGGTCTCATACTGGCAGACTTGGTGCCTTTGGGTTGTATACGAGGGATTATTAGTCATCTGCCAGTCAGTATTGTGTTCACGTGCTACGTGACGACAAACAGGCTCATAAAGGGTGTTCCTACACTCGCCGCCATGGCTACTAGGGGCGCTCAATGACACTCCCTCGTTAAAAAAATTGACATAGATACCAAAAAATTGGATGGGGGATAGCTGTCGTGGTATCTCAAGCGGTAGAGCATCGAACGGGTTATTCGATGGTCGCAGGTTTGGATTCTGCCCCCGGTAAGTTATCTTTTCACCCACTTTTCTTTCTTCACATTTACATTACAATTGGCCTAATACCTTCCCCTATAGCTTTCTTGGCATTATTGTCTGTTAGATCTCATTAATATTGTGTGAAAACACGAAAAACGAGCCCTTAGGTATACACTTGCTTCCCATATTCATTAACGAGGGTCTCGTACTGGCAGACTTGGTGCCTTCAGGTTGTATACGAGGGATTATTAGTCAGCTGCCAGTCAGTATTGTATTCACGTGCTACGTGACGACAAACAGGCTCATAAAGGGCGTTCCTACACTCGCCGCCTTGGCTACTAGGGGCGCTGAATGACTCTCCCTCGTTAAAAAATTAACATAGATACCAAATAAAGTGGCTGGGGGGATAGCTGTCGTAGTAGCTCAAGTGGTAGAGCATCGAACGCGTTATTCGAAGGTCGCAGGTCTGGATCCTACCCACGGCAAGTTATCTTTTCACCTGCTTTTCTTTCTTCTCATTTACATTACAATTGGCCTAATCCTTTCCCTTATACCTTCCTTGGCATTCTTGTCTGTTAGATCTCAATAATATTGTGCAAAAACACGAAACACAATCCCTTAAGTATAGACTTGTTTCCTTATTCATTAACGAAGGTCTCGTACTGGCAGACTTGTTGATTTTAGGATGTATACGAGGGACTATTAGTCAGCTGCCAGTTAGTATTAAGTTCACGTGCTAAGTGACGACAAACAGGCTCATGAAGGGTGTTCCTACACTCGCTGCCATGGCAACTAGGGGCGCTGAATGACACACCTACGTTAAAAAAATTGACATAGATACCAAATAAAGTGGCTGGCGATATAGCTGTCGTGGTAGCTCAAAAGTATAGCATCGAACGCGTTATTCGAAGGTCGCAGGTTCGGATCCTGCCCACGGCAAGTTATCTTTTAACCACTTTTTTTCTTCTCATTTACATTACAATTGGCCTAATCCCTTTCCTTATACCTTCCTTGGCATTATTGTCTGTTAGATCTCAACGATATTGTGTAAAAACACGAAAAACAAGCCCTTAAGTATACACCCTTTCCCTTATTCATTACTGAGGGTCTCGTACTGGCAGAATTGGTGCCCTCAGGTTGTAAACGAGGAACTATTAGTCAGTTGCCAGTTAGAAATAAGTTCACGTGCTCCGTGACGACAAACAGGCTCATCAAGTGTGTTCCTACCCTCGTCGCCATGGCTACTAGTGACGCTGAATGACACACTCACGTTAAAAAAATTGACATAGATACCAAATAAAGTGGCTGGGGGGATAGCTGTCGTGGTAGCTCAAGTGGTAGAGCATCGAACGCGTTATTCGAATGTCGCAGGTTCGGATCCTTTCCCGGTAAGTTATCTTTTCACCCACTTTTCTTTCTTCTCATTTACATTACAATTGGCCTAATACCTTCCCCTATACCTTCCTTGACATTATTGTCTGTTAGATCTCATTAATATTGTGTGAAAGCACGTAAAACGAGCCCTTAGGTATACACTTGTTTCCCTTATTCATTAACGAGGGTCTCGTACTGGCAGACTTGTTGCCTTTAGGATGTATACGAGGGACTATTATTCAGCTGCCAGTTAGTATTAAGTTGACGTGCAAAGTGACGACAAACAGGCTCATGGAGGGTGTTCCTACACTCGCCGCCATGGCTACTAGGGGCGCTCAATGACACTCCCTCGTTAAAAAAATGGACATAGATACCAAATAAAGCGGCTGGGGGATAGCTGTCGTGATAGCTCAAGCGGTAGAGCATCGAACGCGTTATTCGAAGGTCGCAGGTTCGGATCCTTTCCCGGTAAGTTATCTTTTCACCCACTTTTCTTTCTTCTCATTTACATTACAATTGGCCTAATACCTTCCCCTATACCTTCCTTGACATTATTGTCTGTTAGATCTCATTAATATTGTGTGAAAGCACGTAAAACGAGCCCTTAGGTATACACTTGTTTCCCTTATTCATTAACGAGGGTCTCGTACTGGCAGACTTGTTGCCTTTAGGATGTATACGAGGGACTATTAGTCAGCTGCCAGTTAGTATTAATTTCACGTGCTAAGTGATGACAAACAGGCTCATGAAGGGTGTTCCTACACTCGCCGCCATGGCTACTAGTGGCGCTGAATGACTCTCCCTCGTTAAAGAAATTAACATAGATACCAAATAAAGTGGCTGGGGGGATAGCTGTCGTAGTAGCTCAAGTGGTAGAGCATCGAACGCGTTATTCGAAGGTCGCAGGTTCGGATCCTGCCCATGGCAAGTTATCTTTTCACCCACTTTTTTTTCTTCTCATTTACATTACAATTGGCCTAATCCCTTCCCTTATACCTTCCTTGGCATTTCTCTCTTAGATCTCAATAATATTGTGTCAAAACACGAAAAACGAGCCCTTAAGATTACACTTGTTTCCCTTATTCATTAACGAGGGTCTCGTACTGGCAGAATTTGTGCCTTTAGGTTGTATACGAGGAACTATTAGTCAGCTGCCAGTTAGTAATAAGTTCACGTGCTACGTGACGACAAACAGGCTCATAAAGAGTGTTCCTACCCTCGTCGCCATGGCTACTAGTGACGCTGAATGACACAACCACGTTAAAAAAATTGACATAGATACCAAATAAAGTGGCTGGCGGGATAGCTGTCGTGGTAGCTCAAGTGGTAGAGCATCGACCGCGTTATTCGAAGGTCGCAGGTTCGGATCCTGCCCATGGCAAATTATCTTTTCACCCACATTTATTTCTTCTCATTTACATTAAAATTGGCCTAATACCTTCCCCTATACCTTCCTTGGCATTATTGTCTGTTATATCTCAATATTATTGTGCAAAAGCAGGAAATACGAGCCCTCAAGTATACACTTGTTCCCCTTATTCATTAACGAGGGTCTCATACTGGCAGACTTGGTGCCTTTGGGTTGTATACGAGGGATTATTAGTCATCTGCCAGTCAGTATTGTGTTCACGTGCTACGTGACGACAAACAGGCTCATAAAGGGTGTTCCTACACTCGCCGCCATGGCTACTAGGGGCGCTCAATGACACTCCCTCGTTAAAAAAATTGACATAGATACCAAATAAAGTGGATGGGGGATAGCTGTCGTGGTAGCTCAAGCGGTAGAGCATCGAACGGGTTATTCGATGGTCGCAGGTTTGGATCCTGCCCCCGGTAAGTTATCTTTTCACCCACTTTTCTTTCTTCACATTTACATTACAATTGGCCTAATACCTTCCCCTATACCTTCCTTGACATTATTGTCTGTTAGATCTCATTAATATTGTGTGAAAGCACGTAAAACGAGCCCTTAGGTATACACTTGTTTCCCTTATTCATTAACGAGGGTCTCGTACTGGCAGACTTGTTGCCTTTAGGATGTATACGAGGGACTATTATTCAGCTGCCAGTTAGTATTAAGTTGACGTGCAAAGTGACGACAAACAGGCTCATGGAGGGTGTTCCTACACTCGCCGCCATGGCTACTAGGGGCGCTCAATGACACTCCCTCGTTAAAAAAATGGACATAGATACCAAATAAAGCGGCTGGGGAATAGCTGTCATGGTAGCTCAAGCGGTAGAGCATCGAACGCGTTATTCGAAGGTCGCAGGTTCGGATCCTGCCCACGGCAAGTTATATTTTCACCCACTTTTCTTTCTTCTCATTTACATTACAATTGGCTTAATCCCTTCCCTTATACCTTCCTTGGCATTATTGTTTGTTAGATGTGAATATTATTGTGTAAATACATGAAAAACGATACCCTTAAGTATACACTTGTTTCCGTTATTCATTAACGAAGGTCTCGTACTGGCAGACTTGTTGCCTTTAGGATGTATACGAGGGACTATTAGTCAGTTGCCAGTTAGTATTAATTTCACGTGCTAAGTGACGACAAACAGGCTCATGAAGGGTGTTCTTACACTCGCCGCCATGGCAACTAGTGGCGCTGAATGACTCTCCCTCGTTAAAGAAATTGACATAGATACCAAATAAAGTGGCTGGGGGGATAGCTGTCGTAGTAGCTCAAGTGGTAGAGAATCGAACGCGTTATTCGAAGGTCGCAGGTTCGGATCCTGCCCACGGCAAGTTATCTTTTCACCCACTTTTTTTTCTTCTCATTTACATTACAATTGGCCTAATCCCTTCCCTTATACCTTCCTTGGCATTATTGTCTCTTAGATCTCAATAATATTGTGTCAAAACACGAAAAACGAGCCCTTAAGTATACACTTGTTTCCCTTATTCATTAACGAGGGTATCGTACTGGCAAAATTTGTGCCTTTAGGTTGTATACGAGGAACTATTAGTCAGCTGCCAGTTAGTAATAAGTTCACGTGCTACGTGACGACAAACAGGCTCATAAAGAGTGTTCCTACCCTCGTCGCCAAGGCTACTAGTGACGCTGAATGACACAACCACGTTAACAAAATTGACATAGATACCAAATAAAGTGGCTGGCGGGATAGCTGTCGTGGTAGCTTAAGTGGTAGAGCATCGACCGCGTTATTCGAAAGTCGCAGGTTCGGATCCTGCCCATGGCAAATTATCTTTTCACCCACATTTATTTCTTCTCATTTACATTAAAATTGGCCTAATACCTTCCCCTATACCTTCCTTGGCATTATTGTCTGTTATATCTCATTATTATTGTGCAAAAGCAGGAAATACGAGCCCTTAAGTATACACTTGTTCCCCTTATTCATTAACGAGAGTCTCATACTGGCAGACATGGTGCCTTTAGGTTGTATACGAGAAATTATTAGTCAGCTGCCAGTCAGTATTGTG
Source organism: Rhipicephalus microplus (assembly GCF_043290135.1). Lineage (NCBI taxonomy): Eukaryota > Metazoa > Arthropoda > Arachnida > Ixodida > Ixodidae > Rhipicephalus > Rhipicephalus microplus. Next base: position 13,834,450 of record NW_027464589.1, read on the forward strand.
TTCACGTGCTACGTGACGACAAACAGGCTTATAAAGGGTGTTCCTACACTCGCCGCCATGGCTACTAGGGCGCTCAATGACACTCCCTCGTAAAAAAAATTGACATAGATACCAAATAAAGTGGCTGGGGGATAGCTGTCGTGGTAGCTCAAGCGGTAGAGCATCGAACGCGTTATTCGAAGGTCGCAGGTTCGGATCCTGCCCCTGGTAAGTTATCTTTTCACCCTCTTTTCTTTCTTCTCATTTACATTACAATTGGCCTAATACCTTCCCCTATACCTTCCTTGGCATTATTGTCTGTTAGATCTCATTAATATTGTGTGAAAACACGAAAAACGAGCCCTTAGGTATACAGTTGCTTCCCTTATTCATTAACGAGGGTCTCGTACTGGCAGACTTGGTGCCTTTAGGTTGTATACGAGGGATTATTAGTCAGCTGCAAGTGAGTATTGTATTCACGTGCTACGTGACGACAAACAGGCTCATAAAGGGTGTTCCTACACTCGCCGCCATGGGTACTAGGGGCGCTGAATGACTCTCCCTTGTTAAAAAAATTGACATAGATACCAAATAAAGTGGCGGGGGGGATAGCTGTCGTGGGAGCTCAAGTGGTAGAGCATCGAACGCGTTATTCGAAGGTTGCATGTTCGGATCCTGCCAATGGCAAGTTATTTTTTCACCTACTTTTCTTTTTTCTTATTTATAATACAATTGGCCTAATCCCTTCCCTTATAACTTCCTTGGAATTATATTCTGTTAGATCTCAATAATATTGTGTAAAAACACGAAAAACGAGCCCTTAAATTTACACTTGTTTCCCTTATTCATTAACGAGGGTCTCGTACTGGCAGACTTGGTGTCTTTAGGTTGTATACGAGGGATTATTAGTCAGCTGCCAGTTAGTATTGTGTTCACGTGCTACGTGACGACAAACAGGCTCATAAAGGGTGTTCCTACACTCGCTGCCATGGCTACTAGGGGCGCTGAATGACACTCCTCGTTAAAAAAAAATTGACATAGATACCAAATAAAGTGGCTGCGGGGGTAGCTGTCGTAGTAGCTCAAGTAGTAGAGCATCGAACGCGTTATTCGAGGGTCGCAGGTTCGGATACTGCCCACGGCAAGTTATCTTTTCGCCCACTTTCCTTTCTTCTCATTTACATTACAATTGGTCTAATTCCTTCCCTTATACCTTTCTTGGCATTATTGTCTGTTAGATCTCAATAATATTGTGTAGAAACACTAAAAACGAGCAATTAAGTATACACTTGTTTCCCTTATTCATTAACGAGGGTCTCTTAATGGCAGAATTGGTGCCTTTAGGTTGTTTACGAGGAACTATTAGTCAGCTGCGAGTTAGTAATAAGTTCACGTGCTACGTGACGACAAACAGGCTCTTAAAGGGTGTTCCTACACTCGCCGCCATGGGTACTAGGGGCGCTGAATGACTCTCCCTCGTTAAAAAAATTGACATAGATACCAAATAAAGTGGCGGGGGGGATAGCTGTCGTGGGAGCTCAAGTGGTAGAGCATCGAACGCGTTATTCGAAGGTTACAGGTTCGGATTCTGCCAATGGCAAGTTATTTTTTCACCTACTTTTCTTTTTTCTCATTTACAATACAATTGGCCTAATCCCTTCCCTTATAACTTCCTTGGAATTATATTCTGTTATATCTCATTATTAATGTGCAAAAGCAGGAAAAACGAGCCCTTAAGTATACACTTGTTCCCCTTATTTATTAACGAGGGTCTCATACTGGCAGACCTGGTGCCTTTAGGTTGTATACAAAGGATTATTAGTCAGCTGCAAGTCAGCATTGTGTTCACGTGCTACGTGAGGACAAACAGGCTCATAAAGGGTGTTCCTACACTCGCCGCCATGGCTACTAGGGGAGCCCAATGACACTCCCTCGTTAACAAAATTGACATAGATACCAAATAAAGTGGCTGGGGGATAGCTGTCGTGATAGCTCAAGCGGTAGAGCATCGAACGCGTTATTCGAAGGTCGCAGGTTCGGATCCTGCCCCTGGTAAGTTATCTTTTCACCCACTTTTCTTTCTTCTCATTTACATTACAATTGGCCTAATACCTTTCCCTATACCTTCCTTGACATTATTGTCTGTTAGATCTCATTAATATTGTGTGAAAGCACGTAAAACGAGCCCTTAGGTATACACTTGTTTCCCTTATTCATTAACGAGGGTCTCGTACTGGCAGACTTGTTGCCTTTAGGATGTATACGAGGGACTATTAGTCAGCTGCCAGTTAGTATTATTTCACGTGCTAAGTGATGACAAACAGGCTCATGAAGGGTGTTCTTACACTCGCCGCCATGGCTACTAGTGGCGCTGAATGACTCTCCCTCGTTAAAGAAATTGACATAGATACCAAATAAAGTGGCTGGGGGGATAGCTGTCGTAGTAGCTCAAGTGGTAGAGAATCGAACGCGTTATTCGAAGGTCGCAGGTTTGGATCCTGCCCACGGCAAGTTATCTTTTCACCCACTTTTTTTTCTTCTCATTTACATTACAATTGGCCTAATCCCTTTTCTTATACCTTCCTTGGCATTATTGTCTCTTAGATCTCAATAATATTGTGTCAAAACACGAAAAACGAGCCCTTAAGTATACACTTGTTTCCCTTATTCATTAACGAGGGTCTCGTACTGGCAAAATTTGTGCCTTTAGGTTGTATACGAGGAACAATTAGTCAGCTGCCAGTTAGTAATAATTTCACGTGCTACGTGACGACAAACAGGCTCATAAAGAGTGTTCCTACCCTCGTCGCCATGGCTACTAGTGACGCTGAATGACACAACCACGTTAACAAAATTGACATAGATACCAAATAAAGTGGCTGGCGGGATAGCTGTCGTGGTAGCTTAAGTGGTAGAGCATCGACCGCGTTATTCGAATGTCGCAGGTTCGGATCTGCCCATGGCAAATTATCTTTTCACACACATTTATTTCTTCTCATTTACATTAAAATTGGCCTAATACCTTCCCCTATACCTTCCTTGGCATTATTGTCTGTTATATCTCATTATTATTGTGCAAAAGCAGGAAATACGAGCCCTTAAGTATACACTTGTTCCCCTTATTCATTAACGAGAGTCTCATACTGGCAGACATGGTGCCTTTAGGTTGTATACGAGAAATTATTAGTCAGCTGCCAGTCAGTATTGTGTTCACGTGCTACGTGACGACAAACAGGCTTATAAAGGGTGTTCCTACACTCGCCGCCATGGCTACTAGGGCGCTAAATGACACTCCCTCGTAAAAAAATTGACATAGATACCAAATAAAGTGGCTGGGGGATAGCTGTCGTGGTAGCTCAAGCGGTAGAGCATCGAACGCGTTATTCGAAGGTCGCAGGTTCGGATCCTGCCCCTGGTAAGTTATCTTTTCACCCTCTTTTCTTTCTTCTCATTTACATTACAATTGGCCTAATACCTTCCCCTATACCTTCCTTGGCATTATTGTCTGTTAGATCTTATTAATATTGTGTGAAAACACGAAAAACGAGCCCTTAGGTATACAGTTGCTTCCCTTATTCATTAACGAGGGTCTCGTACTGGCAGACTTGGTGCCTTCAGGTTGTATACGAGGGATTATTAGTCAGCTGCCAGTCAGTATTGTATTCACGTGCTACGTGACGACAAACAGGCTCATAAAGGGCGTTCCTACACTCGCCGCCTTGGCTACTAGGGGCGCTGAATGACTCTCCCTCGTTAAAAAATTGACATAGATACCAAATAAAGTGGCTGGGGGGATAGCTGTCGTGGTAGCTCAAGTGGTAGAGCATCGACCGCGTTATTCGAAGGTCGCAGGTTCAGATCCTGCCCATGGCAAATTATCTTTTCACCCACATTTATTTCTTCTCATTTACATAAAAATTGGCCTAATACCTTCCCCTATACCTTCCTTGGCATTATTGTCTGTTATATCTCATTATTAATGTGCAAAAGCAGGAAAAACAAGCCCTTAAGTATACACTTGTTCCCCTTATTTATTAACGAGGGTCTCATACTGGCAGACCTGGTGCCTTTAGGTTGTATACAAAAGATTATTAGTCAGCTGCAAGTCAGTATTGTGTTCACGTGCTACGTGAGGACAAACAGGCTCATAAAGGGTGTTCCTACACTCGCCGCCATGGCTACTAGGGGAGCTCAATGACACTCCCTCGTTAAAAAAATTGACATAGATACCAAATAAAGTGGCTGGGGGATAGCTGTCGTGATAGCTCAAGCGGTAGAGCATCGAACGCGTTATTCGAAGGTCGCAGGTTCGGATCCTGCCCCCGGTAAGTTATCTCTTCACCCACTTTTCTTTCTTCTCATTTACAATACAATTGGCCTAATACCTTCCCCTATACCTTCCTTGACATTATTGTCTGTTAGATCTCATTAATATTGTGTGAAAGCACGTAAAACGAGCCCTTAGGTATACACTTGTTTCCCTTATTCATTAACGAGGGTCTCGTACTGGCAGACTTGTTGCCTTTAGGATGTATACGAGGGACTATTATTCAGCTGCCAGTTAGTATTAAGTTGACGTGCAAAGTGACGACAAACAGGCTCATGGAGGGTGTTCCTACACTCGCCGCCATGGCTACTAGGGGCGCTCAATGACACTCCCTCGTTAAAAAAATGGACATAGATACCAAATAAAGCGGCAGGGGGGATAGCTGTCGTAGTAGCTCAAGTGGTAGAGAATCGAACGCGTTATTCGAAGGTCGCAGGTTCGGATCCTGCCCACGGCAACTTATATTTTCACCCACTTTTCTTTCTTCTCATTTACATTACAATTGGCTTAATACCTTCCCCTATACCTTCCTTGGCATTATTGTCTGTTAGATCTCATTAATATTGTGTGAAAACACGAAAAACGAGCCCTTAGGTATACAGTTGCTTCCCTTATTCATTAACGAGGGTCTCGTACTGGCAGACTTGGTGCCTTTAGGTTGTATACGAGGGATTATTAGTCAGCTGCCAGTTAGTATTGTGTTCACGTGCTACGTGACGACAAACAGGCTCATAAAGGGTGTTCCTACACTCGCTGCCATGGCTACTAGGGGCGCTGAATGACACTCCTCGTTAAAAAAAAATTGACATAGATACCAAATAAAGTGGCTGCGGGGGTAGCTGTCGTAGTAGCTCAAGTAGTAGAGCATTGAACGCGTTATTCGAGGGTCGCAGGTTCGGATACTGCCCACGGCAAGTTATCTTTTCGCCCACTTTTCTTTCTTCTCATTTACATTACAATTGGTCTAATTCCTTCCCTTATACCTTTCTTGGCATTATTGTCTGTTAGATCTCAATAATATTGTGTAGAAACACGAAAAACGAGCCCTTAAGTATACACTTGTTTCCCTTATTCATTAACTAGGGTCTCTTAATGGCAGAATTGGTGCCTTTAGGTTGTTTACGAGGAACTATTAGTCAGCTGCGAGTTAGTAATAAGTTCACGTGCTACGTGACGACAAACAGGCTCATAAAGGGTGTTCCTACACTCGCCGCCATGGGTACTAGGGGCGCTGAATGACTCTCCCTCGTTAAAAAAATTGACATCGATACCAAATAAAGTGGCGGGGGGGATAGCTGTCGTGGGAGCTCAAGTGGTAGAGCATCGAACGCGTTATTCGAAGGTTACAGGTTCGGATTCTGCCAATGGCAAGTTATTTTTTCACCTACTTTTCTTTTTTCTCATTTACAATACAATTGGCCTAATCCCTTCCCTTATAACTTCCTTGGAATTATATTCTGTTATATCTCATTATTAATGTGCAAAAGCAGGAAAAACGAGCCCTTAAGTATACACTTGTTCCCCTTATTTATTAACGAGGGTCTCATACTGGCAGACCTGGTGCCTTTAGGTTGTATACAAAGGATTATTAGTCAGCTGCAAGTCAGTATTGTGTTCACGTGCTACGTGAGGACAAACAGGCTCATAAAGGGTGTTCCTACACTCGCCGCCATGGCTACTAGGGGAGCCCAATGACACTCCCTCGTTAACAAAATTGACATAGATACCAAATAAAGTGGCTGGGGGATAGCTGTCGTGATAGCTCAAGCGGTAGAGCATCGAACGCGTTATTCGAAGGTCGCAGGTTCGGATCCTGCCCCTGGTAAGTTATCTTTTCACCCACTTTTCTTTCTTCTCATTTACATTACAATTGGCCTAATACCTTCCCCTATACCTTCCTTGATATTATTGTCTGTTAGATCTCATTAATATTGTGTGAAAGCACGTAAAACGAGCCCTTAGGTATACACTTGTTTCCCTTATTCATTAACGAGGGTCTCGTACTGGCAGACTTGTTGCCTTTAGGATGTATACGAGGGACTATTAGTCAGCTGCCAGTTAGTATTAATTTCACGTGCTAAGTGACGACAAACAGGCTCATGAAGGGTGTTCTTACACTCGCCGCCATGGCTACTAGTGGCGCTTAATGACTCTCCCTCGTTAAAGAAATTGACATAGATACCAAATAAAGTGGCTGGGGGGATAGCTGTCGTAGTAGCTCAAGTGGTAGAGAATCGAACGCGTTATTCGAAGGTCGCAGGTTCGGATCCTGCCCACGGCAAGTTATCTTTTCACCCACTTTTTTTTCTTCTCATTTACATTACAGTTGGCCTAATCCCTTTTCTTATACCTTCCTTGGCATTATTGTCTCTTAGATCTCAATAATATTGTGTCAAAACACGAAAAACGAGCCCTTAAGTATACACTTGTTTCCCTTATTCATTAACGAGGGTCTCGTACTGGCAAAATTTGTGCCTTTAGGTTGTATACGAGGAACTATTAGTCAGCTGCCAGTTAGTAATAAGTTCACGTGCTACGTGACGACAAACAGGTTCATAAAGAGTGTTCCTACCCTCGTCGCCATGGCTACTAGTGACGCTGAATGACACAACCACGTTAACAAAATTGACATAGATACCAAATAAAGTGGCTGGCGGGATAGCTGTCGTGGTAGCTTAAGTGGTAGAGCATCGACCGCGTTATTCGAAGGTCGCAGGTTCGGATCCTGCCCATGGCAAATTATCTTTTCACCCACATTTATTTCTTCTCATTTACATTAAAATTGGCCTAATACCTTCCCCTATACCTTCCTTGGCATTATTGTCTGTTATATCTCATTATTATTGTGCAAAAGCAGGAAATACGAGCCCTTAAGTATACACTTGTTCCCCTTATTCATTAACGAGAGTCTCATACTGGCAGACATGGTGCCTTTAGGTTGTATACGAGAAATTATTAGTCAGCTGCCAGTCAGTATTGTGTTCACGTGCTACGTGACGACAAACAGGCTCATAAAGGGTGTTCCTACACTCGCCGCCATGGGTACTAGGGGCGCTGAATGACTCTCCCTTGTTAAAAAAATTGACATAGATACCAAATAAAGTGGCGGGGGGGATAGCTGTCGTGGGAGCTGAAGTGGTAGAGCATCGAACGCGTTATTCGAAGGTTGCAGGTTCGGATCCTGCCAATGGCAAGTTATTTTTTCACCTACTTTTCTTTTTTCTTATTTACAATACAATTGGCCTAATCCCTTCCCTTATAACTTCCTTGGAATTATATTCTGTTAGATCTCAATAATATTGTGTAAAAACACGAAAAACGAGCCCTTAAATTTACACTTGTTTCCCTTATTCATTAACGAGGGTCTCGTACTGGCAGACTTGGTGCCTTTAGGTTGTATACGAGGGATTATTAGTCAGCTGCCAGTTAGTATTGTGTTCACGTGCTACGTGACGACAAACAGGCTCATAAAGGGTGTTCCTACACTCGCTGCCATGGCTACTAGGGGCGCTGAACGACACTCCTCGTTAAAAAAAAATTGACATAGATACCAAATAAAGTGGCTGAGGGGGTAGCTGTCGTAGTAGCTCAAGTAGTAGAGCATCGAGCGCGTTATTCGAGGGTCGCAGGTTCGGATACTGCCCACGGAAGGTTATCTTTTCGCCCACTTTTCTTTCTTCTCATTTACATTACAATTGGTCTAATTCCTTCCCTTATACTTTTCTTGGCATTATTGTCTGTTAGATCTCAATAATATTGTGTAGAAACACGAAAAACGAGCCCTTAAGTATACACTTGTTTCCCTTATTCATTAACGAGGGTCTCTTAATGGCAGAATTGGTGCCTTTAGGTTGTTTACGAGGAACTATTAGTCAGCTACGAGTTAGTAATAAGTTCACGTGCTACGTGACGACAAACAGGCTCATAAAGGGTGTTCCTACTCTCGTCGCCATGGCTACTAGTGACGCTGAATGACACAACCACGTTAACAAAATTGACATAGATACCAAATAAAGTGGCGGGGGGGATAGCTGTCGTGGGAGCTCAAGTGGTAGAGCATCGAACGCGTTATTCGAAGGTTACAGGTTCGGATTCTGCCATTGGCAAGTTATTTTTTCACCTACTTTTCTTTTTTCTCATTTACAATACAATTGGCCTAATCCCTTCCCTTATAACTTCCTTGGAATTATATTCTGTTATATCTCATTATTAATGTGCACAAGCAGGAAAAACGAGCCCTTAAGTATACACTTGTTCCCCTTATTTATTAACGAGGGTCTCATACTGGCAGACCTGGTGCCTTTAGGTTGTATACAAAGGATTATTAGTCAGCTGCAAGTCAGTATTGTGTTCACGTGCTACGTGAGGACAAACAGGCTCATAAAGGGTGTTCCTACACTCGCCGCCATGGCTACTAGGGGAGCTCAATGACACTCCCTCGTTAACAAAATTGACATAGATACCAAATAAAGTGGCTGGGGGATAGCTGTCGTGATAGCTCAAGCGGTAGAGCATCGAACGCGTTATTCGAAGGTCGCAGGTTCGGATCCTGCCCCTGGTAAGTTATCTTTTCACCCACTTTTCTTTCTTCTCATTTACATTACAATTGGCCTAATACCTTCCCCTATACCTTCCTTGACATTATTGTCTGTAAGATCTCATTAATATTGTGTGAAAGCACGTAAAACGAGCCCTTAGGTATACACTTGTTTCCCTTATTCATTAACGAGGGTCTCGTACTGGCAGACTTGTTGCCTTTAGGATGTATGGGAGGGACTATTATTCAGCTGCCAGTTAGCATTAATTTGACGTGCAAAGTGACGACAAACAGGCTCATGGAGGGTGTTCCTACACTCGCCGCCATGGCTACTAGGGGCGCTCAGTGACACTCCCTCGTTAAAAAAATGGACATATATACCAAAGAAAGTGGCTGGGGGATAGCTGTCATGGTAGCTCAAGCGGTAGAGCATCGAACGCGTTATTCGAAGATCGCAGGTTCAGATCCTGTCTACGGCAAGTTATATTTTCACCCACTTTTCTTTCTTCTCATTTACATTACAATTGGCTTAATCCCTTCCCTTATACCTTCCTTGGCATTATTGTTTGTTAGATGTGAACATTATTGTGTAAATACATGAAAAACGATACCCTTAAGTATACACTTGTTTCCGTTATTCATTAACGAAGGTCTCGTACTGGCAGACTTGTTGCCTTTAGGATGTATACGAGGGACTATTAGTCAGCTGCCAGTTAGTATTAATTTCACGTGCTAAGTGACGACAAACAGGCTCATGAAGGGTGTTCCTACACTCGCCGCCATGGCTACTAGTGGCGCTGAATGACTCTCCCTCGTTAAAGAAATTGACATAGATACCAAATAAAGTGGCTGGGGGGATAGCTGTCGTAGTAGCTCAAGTGGTAGAGCATCGAACGCGTTATTCGAAGGTCGCAGGTTCGGATCCTGCCCACGGCAAGTTATCTTTTCACCCAGTTTTTTTTCTTCTCATTTACATTACAATTGGCCTAATCCCTTCCCTTATACCTTCCTTGGCATTATTGTCTGTTAGATCTCAATAATATTGTGTCAAAACACGAAAAACGAGCCCTTAAGTATACACTTGTTTCCCTTATTCATTAACGAGGGTCTCGTACTGGCAGAATTTTTGCCTTTAGGTTGTATACGAGGAACTATTAGTCAGCTGCCAGTTAGTATTAAGTTCACGTGCTACGTGACGACAAACAGGCTCATAAAGAGTGTTCCTACTCTCGTCGCCATGGCTACTAGTGACGCTGAATGACACAACCACGTTAACAAAATTGACATAGATACCAAATAAAGTGGCTGGGGGATAGTTGTCGTGGTAGCTCAAGTGGTAGAGCATCGACCGCGTTATTCGAAGGTCGCAGGTTCGGATCCTGCCCATGGCAAATTATCTTTTCACCCACATTTATTTCTTCTCATTTACATTAAAATTGGCCTAATACCTTCCCCTATACCTTCCTTGGCATTATTGTCTGTTATATCTCATTATTATTGTGCAAAAGCAGGAAATACGAGCCCTTAAGTATACACTTGTTCCCCTTATTCATTAACGAGGGTCTCATACTGGCAGACTTGGTGCCTTTGGGTTGTATACGAGGGATTATTAGTCATCTGCCAGTCAGTATTGTGTTCACGTGCTACGTGACGACAAACAGGCTCATGGAGGGTGTTCCTACACTCGCCGCCATGGCTACTAGGGGCGCTCAATGACACTCCCTCGTTAAAAAAATGGACATAGATACCAAATAAAGTGGCTGGGGGATAGCTGTCATGGTAGCTCAAGCGGTAGAGCATGGAACGCGTTATTCGAAGGTCGCAGGTTGGGATCCTGCCCACGGCAAGTTATCTTTTCACCCACTTTTTTTTCTTCTCATTTACATTACAAGTGGCCTAATCCCTTCCCTTATACCTTCCTTGGCATTATTGTCTGTTAGATCTCAATAATATTGTGTCAAAACACGAAAAACGAGCCCTTAAGTATACACTTGTTTCCCTTATTCATTAACGAGGGTCTCGTACTGGCAGAATTTGTGCCTTTAGGTTGTATACGAGGAACTATTAGTCAGCTGCCAGTTAGTATTAATTTCACGTGCTAAGTGACGACAAACAGGCTCATGAAGGGTGTTCCTACACTCGCCGCCATGGCTACTAGTGGCGCTGAATGACTCTCCCTCGTTAAAGAAATTGACATAGATACCAAATAAAGTGGCTGGGGGGATAGCTGTCGTAGTAGCTCAAGCGGTAGAGCATCGAACGCGTTATTCAAAGGTCGCAGGTTCGGATCCTGCCCACGGCAAGTTATCTTTTCACCCACTTTTTTTTTCTTCTCATTTACATTACAAGTGGCCTCATCCCTTCCCCTATACCTTCCTTGGCATTATTGTCTGTTAGATCTCAATAATATTGTGTCAAAACACGAAAAACGAGCCCTTAAGTATACACTTGTTTCCCTTATTCATTAACGAGGGTCTCGTACTGGCAGAATTTGTGCCTTTAGGTTGTATACGAGGAACTATTAGTCAGCTGCCAGTTAGTAATAAGTTCACGTGCTACGTGACGACAAACAGGCTCATAAAGGGTGTTCCTACACTCGCCGCCATGGGTACTAGGGGCGCTGAATGACTCTCCCTCGTTAAAAAAATTGACATAGATACCAAATAAAGTGGCGGGGGGGATAGCTGTCGTGGGAGCTCAAGTGGTAGAGCATCGAACGCGTTATTCGAAGGTTGCAGCTTCGGATCCTGCCAATGGCAAGTTATTTTTTCCCCTACTTTTCTTTTTTGTCATTTACAATACAATTGGCCTAATCCCTTCCCTTATAACTTCCTTGGAATTATATTCTGTTAGATCTCAATAATATTGTGTAAAAACACGAAAAACGAGCCCTTAAATTTACACTTGTTTCCCTTATTCATTAACGAGGGTCTCGTACTGGCAGACTTGGTGCCTTTAGGTTGTATACGAGGGATTATTAGTCAGCTGCCAGTTAATATTGTGTTCACGTGCTACGTGACGACAAACAGGCTCATAAAGGGTGGTCCTACACTCGCTGCCATGGCTACTAGGGGCGCTGAATGACACTCCTCGTTAAAAAAAATTGACATAGATACCAAATAAAGTGGCTGAGGGGGTAGCTGTCGTAGTAGCTCAAGTAGTAGAGCATCGAACGCGTTATTCGGGGGTCGCAGGTTCGGATACTGCCCACGGCAAGTTATCGTTTCGCCCACTTTTCTTTCTTCTCATTTACATTACAATTGGTCTAATTCCTTCCCTTATACCTTTCTTGGCATTATTGTCTGTTAGATCTCAATAATATTGTGTAGAAACACGAAAAACGAGCCCTTAAGTATACACTTGTTTCCCTTATTCATTAACGAGGGTCTCTTAATGGCAGAATTGGTGCCTTTAGGTTGTTTACGAGGAACTATTAGTCAGCTGCGAGTTAGTAATAAGTTCACGTGCTACGTGACGACAAACAGGCTCATAAAGGGTGTTCCTACACTCGCCGCCATGGGTACTAGGGGCGCTGAATGACTCTCCCTCGTTAAAAAAATTGACATAGATACCAAATAAAGTGGCGGGGGGGGATAGCTGTCGTGGGAGCTCAAGTGGTAGAGCATCGAACGCGTTATTCGAAGGTTGCAGGTTCGGATCCTGCCAATGGCAAGTTATTTTTTCACCTACTTTTCTTTTTTCTCATTTACAATACAATTGGCCTAATCCCTTCCCTTATAACTTCCTTGGAATTATATTCTGTTATATCTCATTATTAATGTGCAAAAGCAGGAAAAACGAGCCCTTAAGTATACACTTGTTCCCCTTATTTATTAACGAGGGTCTCATACTGGCAGACCTGGTGCCTTTAGGTTGTATACAAAAAATTATTAGTCAGCTGCAAGTCAGTATTGTGTTCTCGTGCTACGTGAGGACAAACAGGCTCATAAAGGGTGTTCCTACACTCGCCGCCATGGCTACTAGGGGAGCTCAATGACACTCCCTCGTTAAAAAAAATTGACATAGATACAAAATAAAGTGGCTGGGGGATAGCTGTCGTGATAGCTCAAGCGGTAGAGCATCGAACGCGTTATTCGAAGGTCGCAGGTTCGGATCCTGCCCCGGTAAGTTATCTTTTCACCCACTTTTCTTTCTTCTCATTTACATTACAATTGGCCTAATACCTTCCCCTATACCTTCCTTGACATTATTGTCTGTTAGATCTCATTAATATTGTGTGAAAGCACGTAAAACGAGCCCTTAGGTATACACTTGTTTCCCTTATTCATTAACGAGGGTCTCGTACTGGCAGACTTGTTGCCTTTAGGATGTATACGAGGGACTATTATTCAGCTTCCAGTTAGTATTAAGTTGACGTGCAAAGTGACGACAAACAGGCTCATGGAGGGTGTTCCTACACTCGCCGCCATGGCTACTAGGGGCGCTCAATGACACTCCCTCGTTACAAAAATGGACATAGATACCAAATAAAGTGGCTGGCGGGATAGCTGTCGTGGTAGCTCAAGTGGTAGAGCATCGACCGCGTTATTCGAAGGTCGCAGGTTCGGATCCTGCCCATGGCATTATCTTTTCACCCACATTTATTTCTTCTCATTTACATTAAAATTGGTCTAATACCTTCCCCTATAGCTTCCTTGGCATTATTGTCTGTTATATCTCATTATTATTGTGCAAAAGCAGGAAATACGAGCCCTTAAGTATACACTTGTTTCCCTTATTCATTAACGAGGGTCGCGTACTGGCAGAATCGAACGCGTTATTCGAAGGTCGCAGGTTCGGATCATGCCCACGGTAAGTTATCTTTTCACCCACTTTTCTTTCTTCTCCTTTACATTACAATAGGCCTAGTCCCTTCCCTTATACCTTTCTTGGCATTATTGTCTGTAAGATCTCAATAATATTGTGCAAAACACGAAAAACGAGCTTTTAAGTATACACTTGTTTCCCTTATTCATTAACGAGGGTCTCGTACTGGCAGAATTGGTGCCTTTAGGTTGCATACGAGGAACTTTAAGTCAGCTGCCAGTTAGTATTAAGTTCACGTGCTACGTGACGACAAACAGGCTCATAAAGAGTGTTCCTACACTCGTCACCATGGCTACTAGGGGCGCTGAATGACACTCCCACGTTAAAAAAATTGACATAGATACCAAATAAAGTGGCTGGGGTCTAGCTGTCGTGGGAGCTCAAGTGGTAGAGCATCGACCGCGTTATTCGAAGGTCGCAGGTTCGGATCCTGCCCATGGCAAATTATCTTTTCACCTACTTTTCTTTCTTCTCATTTACATTACAATTGGCTTAATCCTTTTCCTTATACCTTCCTTGGCATTATTGTCTGTTAGATCTCAATAATATTGTGCAAAAACACGAAACACAAGCCCTTAAGTATACACTTATTCCCCTTATTCATTAACGAGGGTCTCATACTGGCAGACTTGGTGCCTTTAGGTTGTATACGAGGGATTTTTAGTCAGCTGCCAGTCAGTATTGTGTTCACGTGCTACGTGACGACAAACAGGCTCATAAAGGGTGTTCCTACACTCGCCGCCATGGCTACTAGGGGCGCTCAATGACACTCCCTCCTTAAAAAAATTGACATAGATACCAAATAAAGTGGCTGGGGGATAGCTGTCGTGGTAGCTCAAGCGGTAGAGCATCGAAAGCGTTATTCGAAGGTCGCAGGTTCGGATCCTGCCCTCGGTACCTTAGTTATCTTTTCACCCACATTTCTTTCTTCTCATTTACATTACAATTGGCTTTATCCTTTCCCTTATACCTTCCTTGGCATTATTGTCTGTTAGATCTCAATAATATTGTGCAAAAACACGAAACACAAGCCCTTAAGTATACACTTGTTTCCCTTATTCATTAACAAAGGTCTCGTACTGGCAGACTTGTTGCCTTTAGGATGTATACGAGGGACTATTAGTCAGCTGCCAGTTAGTATTAAGTTCACGTGCTAAGTGACGACAAACAGGCTCATGAAGGGTGTTCCTACACTCGCCGCCATGGCAACTATGGGCGCTGAATGACACACCTACGTTAAAAAAAATTGACATAGATACCAAATAAAGTGGCTGGCAATATAGCTGTCGCTGTAGCTCAAAAGTATAGCATCGAACGCGTTATTCGAAGGTAGCAGGTTCGGATGCTGCCCACGGCAAGTTATCGTTTCACCCACTTTTTTTTCTTCTCATTTAAATTACAATTGGCCTAATCCCTTCCCTTATACCTTCCTTGGTATTATTGTCTGTTAGGTCTCAATAATATTGTGTAAAAACACGGAAAACAAGCCCTTAATTATACACTTGTTTCCCTTATTCATTAACGAGGGTCGCGTACTGGCAGAATTGGTGCCTTTAGGATGTATACGAGGAACTATTAGTGAGTTCCCAGTTAGTAATAAGTTCACGTGCTACGTGACGACAAACAGGCTCATAAAGAGTGTTCCTACACTCGTCGCCATGGCTACTAGGGGCGCTGAATGACACTCCCACGTTTAAAAAAATTTACATATATACCAGATAAAGTGTCTGTGGGGATAGCTGTCGTGGTAGCTCAAGTGGTAGAGCATTGAACGCTTTATTCGAAGGTCGCAGGTTCGGATCATGCCCACGGTAAGTTATCTTTTCACCAACTTTTCTTTCTTCTCATTTACATTACAATTGGCTCAATCCTTTCCCTTATACCTTCCTTGGCATTATTGTCTGTTAGATCTCAATAATATTGTGCAAAAACACGAAACACAATCCCTTAAGTATAGACTTGTTTCCCTTATTCATTAACGAAGGTCTCGTACTGGCAGACTTGTTGATTTTAGGATGTATACGAGGGACTATTAGTCAGCTGCCAGTTAGTATTAAGTTCACGTGCTAATTGACAACAAACAGGCTCATGAAGGGTGTTCCTACACTCGCCGCCATGGCAACTAGGGGCGCTGAATGACAGACCTACGTTAAAAAAATTGACATAGATACCAAATAAAGTGGCTGGCGATATAGCTGTTGTGGTAGCTCAAAAGTATAGCATCGAACGCGTTATTCGAATGTCGCAGGTTCGGATCCTGCCCACGGCAAGTTATCTTTTAACCACTTTTTTTTTCTTCTCATTTACATTACAATTGGCCTAATCCCTTTCCTTATACCTTCCTTGGCATTATTGTCTGTTAGATCTCAATGATAATGTGTAAAACACGAAAAACAAGCCCTTAAGTATACACTTGTTTCCCTTATTCATTACCGAGGGTCTCGTACTGGCAGAATTGGTGCCCTCAGGTTGTAAACGAGGAACTATTAGTCAGTTGCCAGTTAGAAATAAGTTCAGGTGCTCCGTGACGACAAACAGGCTCATCAAGTGTGTTCCTACCCTCGTCGCCATGGCTACTAGTGACGCTGAATGACACACTCACGTTAAAAAAATTGACATAGATACCAAATAAAGTGGCTGGGGGGATAGCTGTCGTGGTAGCTCAAGTGGTAGAGCATCGACCGCGTTATTCGAAGGTCGCAGATTCGGATCCTGCCCATGGCAAATTATCTTTTCACCCACATTTATTTCTTCTCATTTACATAAAAATTGGCCTAATACCTTCCCCTATACCTTCCTTGGCATTATTGTCTGTTATATCTCATTAGTAATGTACAAAAGCAGGAAAAACAAGCCCTTAAGTATACACTTGTTCCTCTTATTTATTAACGAGGGTCTCATATTGGCAGACCTGGTGCCTTTAGGTTGTATACAAAGGATTATTAGTCAGCTGCAAGTCAGTATTGTGTTCACGTGCTACGTGAGGACAAACAGGCTCATAAAGGGTGTTCCTACACTCGCCGCCATGGCTACTAGAGGAGCTCAATGACACTCCCTCGTTAAAAAAATTGACATAGATACCAAATAGAGTGGCTGGGGGATAGCTGTCGTGATAGCTCAAGCGGTAGAGCATCGAACGCGTTATTCGAAGGTCGCAGGTTCGGATCCTGCCCCCGGTAAGTTATCTTTTCACCCACTTTTCTTTCTTCTCAATTACATTACAATTGGCCTAATACCTTCCCCTATGCCTTCCTTGACATTATTGTCTGTTAGATCTCAATAATATTGTGTGAAAGCACGTAAAACGAGCCCTTAGGTATACACTTGTTTCCCTTATTCATTAACGAGGGTCTCGTACTGGCAGACTTGTTGCCTTTAGGATGTATACGAGGGACTATTATTCAGCTGCCAGTTAGTATTAAGTTGACGTGCAAAGTGACGACAAACAGGCTCATGAAGGGTGTTCCTACACTCGCCGCCATGGCTACTAGGGGCGCTCAATGACACTCCCTCGTTAAAAAAATGGACATAGATACCAAATAAAGTGGCTGGGGGATAGCTGTCATGGTAGCTCAAGCGGTAGAGCATCGAACGCGTTATTCGAAGGTCGCAGGTTCGGATCCTGCCCACGGCAAGTTATGATTTCACCCACTTTTCTTTCTTCTCATTTACATTACAATTGGCTTAATCCCTTCCCTTATACCTTCCTTGGCATTATTGTTTGTTATATGTGAATATTATTGTGTAAAAACATGAAAAACGATACCCTTAAGTATACACTTGTTTCCGTTATTCATTAACGAAGGTCTCGTACCGGCAGACTTGTTGCCTTTAGGATGTATACGTGGGACTATTATTCAGCTGCCAGTTAGTATTATTTCACGTGCTAAGTGACGACAAACAGGCTCATGAAGGGTGTTCCTACACTCGCCGCCATGGCTACTAGGGGCGCTGAATGACTCTCCCTCGTTAAAAAAATTGACATAGATACCAAATAAAGTGGCTGGGGGGATAGCTGTCGTAGTAGCTCAAGTGGTAGAGCATCGAACGCGTTATTCGAAGGTCGCAGGTTCGGATCCTGCCCACGGCAAGTTATCTTTTCACCTACTTTTTTTTCTTCTCATTTACATTACAATTGGCCTAATCCCTTTCCTTATACCTTCCTTGGCATTATTGTCTGTTAGATCTCAATAATATTGTGCAAAAACACGAAACACAAGCCCTTAAGTATACACTTGTTTCCCTTATTCATTAACGAAGGTCTCGTACTGGCAGACTTGTTGCCTTTAGGATACGAGGGACTATTAGTCAGCTGCCAGTTAGTATTAAGTTCACGTACTAAGTGACGACAAACAGGCTCATGAAGGGTGTTCCTACACTCGCCGCCATGGCAACTAGGGGCGCTGAATGACACACCTACGTTAAAAAAATTGACATAGATACCAAATAACGTGGCTGGAGATATAGCTGTCGTGGTAGCTCAAAGTATAGCATCGAACGCGTTATTCGAAGTTCGCAGGTTCGGATCCTGCCCACGGCAAGCTATCTTTTCACCCACATTTTTTCTTCTCATTTACATTACAATTGGCCTAATCCCTTCCCTTATACCTTCCTTGGCATTATTGTCTGTTAGATTTCAATAATAATGTGTAAAAACACGAAAAACAAGCCCTTAAGTATACACCTGTTTCCCTTATTCATTAACGAGGGTCGCGTACTGGCAGAATCGAACGCGTTATTCGAAGGTCGCAGGTTCGGATCATGCCCACGGTAAGTTATCTTTTCACCCACTTTTCTTTCTTCTCCTTTACATTACAATAGGCCTAATCCCTTCCCTTATACCTTCCTTGGCATTATTGTCTGTAGGATCTCAATAATATTGTGTAAAACACGAAAAACGAGCCCTTAAGTATACACTTGTTTCCCTTATTCATTAACGAGGGTCTCGTACTGGCAGAATTGGTGCCTTTAGGTTGCATACGAGGAACTTTAAGTCAGCTGCCAGTTAGTAATAAGTTCACGTGCTACGTGACGACAAACAGGCTCATAAAGAGTGTTCCTACACTCGTCACCATGGCTACTAGGGGCGCTGAATGACACTCCCACGTTAAAAAATTTACATAGATACCAAATAAAGTGGCTGGGGTCTAGCTGTCGTGGGAGCTCAAGTGGTAGAGCATCGACCGCGTTATTCGAAGGTTGCAGGTTCGGATCCTGCCAATGGCAAGTTATCTTTTCACCTACTTTTCTTTCTTCTCATTTACATTACAATTGGCTTAATCCTTTTCCTTATACCTTCCTTGGCATTATTGTCTGTTAGATCTCAATAATATTGTGCAAAAACACTAAACACAAGCCCTTAAGTATACACTTGTTTCCCATATTCATTAACGAAGGTCTCGTACTGGCAGACTTGTTGCCTTTAGGATGTATACGAGAGATTATTAGTCAGCTGCCAGTTAGTATTGTCTTCCCGTGCTACGTGACGACAAACAGGCTCATAAAGGGTGTTCCTACCCTCGTCGCCATGGCTACTAGTGACGCTGAATGACACAACCACGTTAACAAAATTGACATAGATACCAAATAGAGTGGCTGGGGGGATAGCTGTCGTGGTAGCTCAAGTGGTAGAGCATCGACCGCGTTATTCGAAGGTCGCAGGTTCGGATCCTGCCCATGGCAAATTATCTTTTCACCCACATTTATTTCTTCTCATTTACAATAAAATTGGCCTAATACCTTCCCCTATACCTTCCTTGGCATTATTGTCAGTTATATCTCATTATTATTGTGCAAAAGCAGGAAAAACGAGCCCTTAAGTATACACTTATTCCCCTTATTCATTAACGAGGGTCTCATACTGGCAGACTTGGTGCCTTTAGGTTGTATACGAGGGATTTTTAGTCTGCTGCCAGTCAGTATTGTGTTCACGAGCTACGTGACGACAAACAGGCTTATAAAGGGTGTTCCTACACTCGCCGCCATGGCTACTAGGGGCGCTCAATGACACTCCCTCGTTAAAAAAATTGACATAGATACCAAATAAAGTGGCTGGGGGATAGCTGTCGTGGTAGCTCAAGCGGTAGAGCATCGAACGCGTTATTCGAAGGTCGCAGGTTCGGATCCTACCCTCGGTACCTTAGTTATCTTTTCACCCACTTTTCTTTCTTCTCATTATCATTACAATTGGCCTAATACCTTCCCCTATACCTTCCTTGGCAATATTGTCTGTTAGATCTCATTAATATTGTGTGAAAACACGAAAAACGAGCCCTTAGGTGTACACTTGCTTCCCTTATTCATTAACGAGGGTCTCGTACTGGCAGACCCCGTGCCTTTAGGTTGTATACGAGGGATTATTAGTCAGCTGCCAGGCAGTATTGTGTTCACGTGCTACGTGACGACAAACAGGCTCATGAAGGGTGCTCCAACACTCGCCGCCATAGCTACTAGGGGCGCTGAATGACTCTTCCTCGTTAAAAAAATTGACATAGATACCAAATAAAGTGGTGGGGGGCATAGCTGTCGTGGTAGCTCAAGCGGTAGAGCATCGAACGCGTTATTCGAAGGTCGCAGGTTCGGATCCTTCCCCCGGTAAGTTATCTTTACACCCACTTTTCTTTCTTCTCATTTACATTACAATTGGCTTTATCCTTTCCCTTATACCTTCCTTGGCATTATTGTCTGGTAGATCTCAATAATATTGTGCAAAAACACGAAACACAAGCCCTTAAGTATACACTTGTTTCCCTTATTCATTAACGAAGGTCTCGTACTGGCAGACTTGTTGCCTTTAGGATGTATACGAGGGACTATTAGTCAGCTGCCAGTTAGTATTAAGTTCACGTGCTAAGTGACGACAAACAGGCTCATGAAGGGTGTTCCTACACTCGCCGCCATGGCAACTAGGGGCGCTGAATGACACACCTACGTTAAAAAAATTGACATAGATACCAAATAAAGTGGCTGGGAATATAGCTGTCGCTGTAGCTCAAACGTATAGCATCGAACGCGTTATTCGAAGGTAGCAGGTTCGGATGCTGCCCACGGCAAGTTATCTTTTCACCCACTTTTTTTTCTTCTCATTTAAATTACAATTGGCCTAATCCCTTCCCTTATACCTTCCTTGGCATTATTGTCTGTTAGGTCTGAATAATATTGTGTAAGAACACGGAAAACAAGCCCTTAATTATACACTTGTTTCCCTTTTTCATTAACGAGGGTCGCGTACTGGCAGAATTGGTGCCTTTAGGATGTATACGAAAAACTATTAGTGAGTTCCCAGTTAGTAATAAGTTCACGTGCTACGTGACGACAAACAGGCTCATGAAGAGTGTTCCTACACTCGTCGCCATGGCTACTAGGGGCGCTGAATGACACTCCCACGTTTAAATAAAGTTTACATAGATACCAAATAAAGTGTCTGTGGGGATAGCTGTCGTGGTAGCTCAAGCGGTAGAGCATCGAACGCGTTATTCGAAGGTCGCAGGTTCGGATCCTGCCCACGGCAAGTTATATTTTCACCCACTTTTCTTTCTTCTCATGTACATTACAATTGGCTTAATCCCTTCCCTTATCCCTTCCTTGGCATTATTGTTTGTTAGATGTGAATATTATTGTGTAAAAACATGAAAAACGATACCCTTAAGTATACACTTGTTTCCGTTATTCATTAACGAAGCTCTCGTACTGGCAGACTTGTTGCCTTTAGGATGTATACGAGGGACTATTAGTCAGCTGCCAGTTAGTATTAATTTCACGTGCTAAGTGACGACAAACAGGCTCATGAAGGGTGTTCCTACACTCGCCGCCATGGCTACTAAGGGCGCTGAATGACTCTCCCTCGTTAAAAAAATTGACATAGATACCAAATAAAGTGGCTGGGGGGATAGCTGTCGTAGTAGCTCAAGTGGTAGAGCATCGAACGCGTTATTCGAAGGTCGCAGGTTCGGATCCTGCCCACGGCAAGTTATCTTTTCACCTACTTTTCTTTCTTCTCCTTTACATTACAACAGGCCTAATCCCTTCCCTTATACCTTCCTTGGCATTATTGTCTGTAAGATCTCAATAATATTGTGTAAAAACACGAAAAACGAGCCTTTAAGTATACACTTGTTTCCCTTATTCATTAACGAGGGTCTCGTACTGGTAGAATTGGTGCCTTTAGGTTGTATACGAGGAACTTTAAGTCAGCTGCCAGTTAGTAATAAGTTCACGTGCTACGTGACGACAAACAGGCTCATAAAGAGTGTTCCTACACTCGTCACCATGGCTACAAGGGGCGCTGAATGACACTCCCACGTTAAAAAAATTGACATAGATACCAAATTAAGTGGCTGGGGTCTAGCTGTCGTAGTAGCTCAAGTGGTAGAGCATCGAACGCGTTATTCGAAGGTCGCAGGTTCGGATCCTGCCCAGGGCAAGTTATCTTTTCACCTACTTTTCTTTCTTCTCCTTTACATTACAATAGGCCTAATCCCTTCCCTTATACCTTCCTTGGCATTATTGTCTGTAAGATCTCAATAATATTGTGTAAAAACACGAAAAACGAGCCTTTAAGTATACACTTGTTTCCCATATTCATTAACGAAGGTCTCGTACTGGCAGACTTGTTGCCTTTAGGATGTATACGAGAGATTATTAGTCAGCTGCCAGTTAGTATTGTCTTCCCGTGCTACGTGACGACAAACAGGCTCATAAAGGGTGTTCCTACCCTCGTCGCCATGGCTACTAGTGACGCTGAATGACACAACCACGTTAACAAAATTGACATAGATACCAAATAAAGTGGTGGGGGGGATAGCTGTCGTAGTAGCTCAAGTGGTAGAGCATCGAACGCGTTATTCGAAGGTCGCAGGTTCGGATCCTGCCCACGGCAAATTATCTTTTCACCCACATTTATTTCTTCTCATTTACAATAAAATTGGCCTAATACCTTCCCCTATACCTTCCTTGGCATTATTGTCTGTTATATCTCATTATTATTGTGCAAAAGCAGAAAAAACGAGCCCTTAAGTATACACTTATTCCCCTTATTCATTAACGAGGGTCTCATACAATCAGACTTGGTGCCTTTAGGTTGTATACGAGGGATTTTTAGTCAGCTGCCAGTCAGTATTGTGTTCACGTGCTACGTGACGACAAACAGGCTCATAAAGGGTGTTCCTACACTCGCCGCCATGGCTACTAGGGGCGCTCAATGACACTCCCTCGCTAAAAAAAATTGACATAGATACCAAATAAAGTGCCTGGGGGATAGCTGTCTTGGTAGCTCAAGCGGTAGAGCATCGAACGCGTTATTCGAAGGTCGCAGGTTCGGATCCTGCCACCGGTAAGTTATCTTTTCACCCACTTTTCTTCTCATTTACATTACAATTGGCCTAATACCTTCCCCTATACCTTCCTTGGCAATTTTGTCTGTTAGATCCCATTATTATTGTGTGAAAACACGAAAAACGAGCCCTTAGGTATACACTTGCTTCCCTTATTCATTAACGAGGGTCTCGTACTGGCAGACTTGGTGCCTTTACGTTGTATACAAGGGATTATTAGTCAGCTGCCAGGCAGTATTGTGTTCACGTGCTACGTGACGACAAACAGGCTCATAAAGGGTGCTCCAACACTCACCGCCATGGCTACTAGGGGCGCTGAATGACTCTCCCTCGTTAAAAAAATTGACATAGATACCAAACAAAGTGGTGGGGGGGATAGCTGTCGTAGTAGCTCAAGTGGTAGAGCATCGAACGCGTTATTCGAAGGTCGCAGGTTCGGATCCTGCCCACGGCAAGTTATCTTTTCACCTACTTTTCTTTCTTCTCATTTACATTACAATTGGCTTTATCCTTTCCCTTATACCTTCCTTGGCAATATTGTCTGTTAGATCTCAATAATATTGTGCAAAAACACGAAACACAAGCCCTTAAGTATACACTTGTTTTCCTTATTCATTAACGAAGGTCTCGTACTGGCAGACTTGTTGCCTTTAGGATGTATACGAGGGACTATTAGTCAGCTGCTATTTAGTATTAAGTTCACGTGCTAAGTGACGACAAACAGGCTCATGAAGGGTGTTCCTACACTCGCCGCCATGGCAACTAGGGGCGCTGAATGACACACCTACGTTAAAAAAAATTGACACAGATACCAAATAAAGTGGCTGGGAATATAGCTGTCGCTGTAGCTCAAAAGTATAGCATCGAACGCGTTATTCGAAGGTAGCAGGTTCGGATACTGCCCACGGCAAGTTATCTTTTCACCCACTTTTTTTTTCTTCTCATTTAAATTACAATTGGCCTAATCCCTTCCCTTATACCTTCCTTGGCATTATTGTCTGTTAGATCTCAATAATATTGTGTAAAAACACGGAAAACAAGCCCTTAATTATACACTTGTTTCCCTTATTCATTAACGAGGGTCGCGTACTGGCAGAATTGGTGCCTTTAGGATGTATACGAGGAACTATTAGTGAGTTCCCAGTTAGTAATAAGTTCACGTGCTACGTGACGACAAACAGGCTCATAAAGAGTGTTCCTACACTCGTCGCCATGGCTACTAGGGGCGCTGAATGACACTCCCACGTTTAAAAAAAGTTTACATATATACCAAATAAAGTGTCTGTGGGGATAGCTGTCGTGGTAGCTCAAGTGGTAGAGCATTGAACGCGTTATTCGAAGGTCGCAGGTTCGGATCATGCCCACTGTAAGTTATCTTTTCACCAACTTTTCTTTCTTTTCCTTTACATTACAATGGGCCTAATCCCTTCCCTTATACCTTCCTTGGCAATATTGTCTGTAAGATCTCAATAATATTGTGTAAAACCACGAAAAACGAGCCCTTAAGTATACACTTGTTTCCCTTATTCAGTAACGAGGGTCTCGTACTGGCAGAATTGGTGCCTTTAGGTTGTATACGAGGAGCTATTATTCAGCTGCCAGTTAGTAATAAGTTCACGTGCTACGTGACGACAAACAGGCTTATAAAGAGTGTTCCTACACTCGTCGCCGTGGCTACTAGGGGCGCTGAATGACACTCCCACGTTAAAAAAAATTGACATAGATACCAAATAAAGTGGCTGGGGTATAGCTGTCGTGGGAGCTCAAGTGGTAGAGCATCGAACGCGTTATTCGAAGGTTGCAGGTTCGGATCCTGCCAATGGCAAGTTATTTTTTCACCTACTTTTCTTTTTTCTCATTTACAATACAATTGACCTAATCCCTTCCCTTATATCTTCCTTGGCATTATTCTCTGTTAGATCTCAATAATATTGTGTAAAAACACAAAAAACGAGCCCTTAAATATACACTTGTTTCCCTTATTCATTAACGAGGGTCTCGTACTGGCAGACTTGGTGCCTTTAGGTTGTATACGAGGGATTATTAGTCAGCTGCCAGTTAGTATTGTGTTCACGTGCTACGTGACGACAAACAGGCTCATAAAGGGTGTTCCTACACTCGCCGCCATGGCTACTAGGGGCGCTGAATGACACTCCTCGTTAAAAAAATTGACATAGATACCAAATAAAGTGGCTGAGGGGGTAGCTGTCATAGTAGCTCAAGAAGTAGAGCATCGAACGCGTTATTCGAGGGTCGCAGGTTCGGATACTGCCCACGGCAAGTTATCTTTTCGACCACTTTTCTTTCTTCTCATTTACATTACAATTGCTCTAATTCCTTCCCTTATACCTTCCTTGGCATTATTGTCTGTTAGATCTCAATAATATTGTGTAAAAACACGAAAAACGAGCCCTTAGGTATACACTTGTTTCCCTTATTCATTAACGAGGGTCTCTTAATGGCAGAATTGGTGCCTTTAGGTTGTATACGAGGAACTATTAGTCAGCTGCGAGTTAGTAATAAGTTCACGTGCTACGTGACGACAAACAGGCTCATAAAGAGTGTTCCTACACTCGTCGCCGTGGCTACTAGGGGCGCTGAATGACACTCCCACGTTAAAAAAAATTGACATAGATACCAAATAAAGTGGCTGGGGGGATAGCTGTCGTGGTAGCTCAAGTGGTAGAGCATCGACCGCGTTATTCGAAGGTCGCAGGTTCGGATCCTGCCCATGGCAAATTATCTTTTCACCCATATTTATTTCAGTTTCAGTTTCAGTTTCAGTTTTATTGAGCATTTTCTTCACAGAGTTGCGAAAAAGAAAACGCAAGGATAGGAGCAAAAAGCTGCTATATTAGCAGCTTGACGAGGCTCCTACCCCTTTTCACTTGGCATTACAGAATCAGCAGAGCACAAAACATGAAAAAACAATTTGACGTCGATTTTCAAAACTTCAATAAATAAAAAGAAAATGCATCAAAATTACATCAGTTTCAGGTTTACATAAAATAAGCAAACCACATAGAGAGAAAAACAACAAAAAACAAAAGAAAACAGCGTGCGGCCAATCATGAAACAATGCACACGTTGCTAAACGGCTACCAAAGTATTACAAAATGATTATACAACGTTTACAACACTGGGTATGCGAAAAGCACGAGTTTTAGTGCACAAGGGAAACACTGACGAGTGAAATGTTGTATGTTTTACTCGTAAAAAAAAAGCAACGAAAAAAATGTCAAAGAAAGCAAACATTATACGATGCCATGTTACACAAGCACTATTATAGGGTGTTTCTTTTACATATAGTACTGTAGCCGGACAACTAGAAGATGCTAAACTACACGGCGCCATTTTGGATGAGAAGGTTCTTAAGTTGTTTTTTATGTATATTAAAGATGTCGATGTTTTTATTTTCAAACAAGTTAAAACAAGCTGGAATACAGTGTTCAAGTCTTCTCAAACCGTGATTAGTTCGCGAATAAGGAACAAACCAGGAAGGCCTTTTCCGAATGTCATAATAGGATTGTGTATTTTTCCTGAGGTTACACAGTTTAAGAAAACAAGCATTGTTTGATAGCAAGCTTTGTTTGTATTTCATAATAAGGTTGAAACTGTGTATGTGATCGATCGGTAAAATCTTATATTCTCTGAATAAATGACTTGTATGTGCGTCGTATGGTACGTTTGCAATATGACGAATCGCTTTTTTCTGCAGTAAAAATATTTTGTTCCGATTTGCTTTAGATGTATCTGCCCACACTAGACTACAATAGTTTATGTGAGATGAAAACAACGTATTATAGAGTAAAAGTTTAATGTTTGCTGGAAGTATCTGTCGAAGTTTAGAGAGAGCACCACACGTCCTAGCTATATTTCTAGTTACTTAATTAACGTGTTCATCCCAATTAAGATTTTCATTAAAAATTACTCCTAAGGATGAAACTTCTTTGACAACCTCAATTTTTTCGGGCCCGAGATATATATCCAAACCACGACAGACAGCCTTCTGAACCGGTGCGAATACCACAGCTTTGGATTTTTTTGTGTTGATCGTTAAATAATTTGCAGTACTCCAAATGAAGATGTCGTTAAGAATGTTGTTGGCTGAGTCTGCAAGCTTACCTAAATCATTACCATGAAAAAATATACTAGTGTCATCTGCATAAATTATAAAGTCCACATATTTGCTGACACTTGTTATGTCATTTATATAAATATTAAACAGTAGGGGCCCTAATATGCTGTCCTGAGGTACACCTGACGTTATGGTTAGTAGGGAGGATTGGCTGTCATTTATAACTACAGATTGCTTTCTTTGTGATAAATAAGATTTCAGAAAGTCAAGTGGGGTTCCCCGAAAACCATAATGACGCAATTTTGCATAGAGTACTTCGTGGTTGATTCTATCGAACGCTTTGGAATAGTCAATAAAAACACCCAATATTAACAGTTTCTTTTCAAATGAGTTAAGTATGAGTTCTTTTTGTGTGAGGAGAGCCAGTTCCGTGGACATGCCCCGTCGGAAGCCAAATTGATGCGGTGATAATATAGAGTACTTTTCACAAAAAGACATGACACGTTGATATATTATTTTCTCTAGCCCTTTAGATATAACAGGAAGTATCGAGATCGGACGATAATTAGAAAAAATATTTCGGTCACCAGATTTGTATAAGACACTAACTCTCGCATGCTTCATTTTTTCTGGGAAAACTCCCGTGGATAAGCAGATATTAAACAGATGGGTAAGAACAGGTAACAAAAGATCAAGTGCTGCTTTAATAGGTCTAATTTGTAGGTCATCTATGTCCCGAGCAGTAGTGTTCTTTAGTGACATAAATACAGACAGTACTTCTTCAGGAGTTGTGTTTAAAAATATGCAGTGCTCATGTTTGGCACACCTAGAAAGTCCCTGTAATCACTATTACAGGCACGAGAAGGGTTTGATAAATCAGAGGACACCAGCGTTGTGAAGTACACGTTAAATTTATTAGCAAGTTCTTGACCCTTTACTATCTTGTTATCTATGTTTAACTCAAGTGCGTTGTCTCGAGAGCAACTTCTATTTAGAAGCTTATTTATTTCTCGCCAAAGCACGTCGCCACGAGTGCTAACCCTCTTGAAGAGAGCTTCATAGTACGCATCCTTAGTGTTTCTCAGTTGCTTCGTTACAAAATTTCTATACCGCTTGAATTCCGAAAGATCGTTGTGGTGTCTTGTTTTCACGAATTTCGCGTACAGAAGATTTTTCTTCTTAATCATTTCCAGACATTCTTGCGTCATCCATTGTTTCCGACCTTTCTTCAGGGTTTCGACAGTTTTATATTTAAAACACTTATGGTAGGTTTTTCTTAACAGGCACATGAATATTTCATACGCCTCGTTAGCGTTAACTGATTTATAGACAGGATCCCAACAAATCTGCGCAATTTCACGCCTAAAAGTGTCTAACGTTTTGTCACTAATTTCCTGTATTTTTATGATTCTGGAGTCGATACTTTTGCACGATTAAGATACTCGTTCCGATTTTGAAACATGTATATAGGGTAGTGATCACTAATATCGGCAATAACAGTTCCAGATACGGTTGAATCACTTATGTCATTTGTAATAAGTAAGTCGATAAGGCTTTCAGTATCTAAAGTGACACGTGTAGGTTCAGTAATAATATTAGCACACGCAAAGGAATCAAGTAGTAGTTGGAAGTTACGAGTGGTTTCAGTTTGCTGTAAAAGGTTTATATTGCAGTCGCCCCCTATGATAATGTGCAACTTGTTAGTGCACGCATACGTAAGCAGATTTTCAAGAAATTGAAAAAACCCTTCTGTTTTTCCGTCAGGTGGACGATAAACTACCACATATACATACTTGTGACATGCTAGTGATAATGCCTTATAGTCTGGTGTAATCGCTGAAAATTCTGAGAGAAGGCTGCAAACTAAGTGGTCAGCAATTAGTTGCAAAACACCTCCCCCTCGACGAGAGGGCCTGTTTAAAAAGAACGATTTATACGTTGGCAAGCATAGTACCTCATCATTGCACGTGTACCAAGTTTCAGAAATCATGATGATGTCGAATTTAAACGAGAATTCGTCGAGAAACGTAGTTATATCATCGTGCTTGTTGCGAGCTGAGCGAGCATTTAAGTGCATGATACTGCAATATCCACTAGTGTAAGGTATATTGACATCACGTGGTAATATCGCCATTTTAACAAAAGGAAAAAAAAGAAAAAGAAAAAAAAAGGTCGCGCCGAAAAAACGAAAAGTGCTAATCAGATAAGCCTACGGCATGCTAGATGCCCCGCGGCTGCTTGAAGTGGCCGCGTGCATTTTGTGCAAGTCGGCTTCACATGTGATTTGAACTGCACGAGATGTTTCCGTTTCACGCGCAAATATTTTGCCACCACTTGCCCACGCGAAGCGCCAGTTCATTTCCCGTTTCCGAGCAATCGTCATACCTAGCAATTTTTTCAGTTGGGGACAAAGGTGCTCATTTACGAAAACAGACTGTTTAGTTGTGAAACCCAGTTCCTCAGCTGTGAATCGAGTTCTCCTTGCTTTCTTAACGATGGCATCCCTCTTAGCTCGGCGATTGAAACAAACCACGATGTTTTCGTTCAGGGGGGCATCACTGCCTGCTTTGCTACCCCGATCGGGAACAGCGCTTGCATGAGGGCGTACCTCGTTGTTCTTTGCAACACCTGGGTCTGGTGCCGTGTTACTTTGCGAAGTGGCACTCCTCGCTGGCAAACGGTGGCATATTTCTATGTCTTGTTCACTTATTGGCTCCCCCAAGGCGTCACCAACTTTGGCAAGCAATTGCACAAGGTTTTCATTAGGGGTACGTGGGATCTCTTTAATTTCTATATTTTTGTTTCGAGAGTATTGATCCTGAGTAGTTAGGCGCGTGGAATTTTCGTGCACCAACTTTCTCAAACGGTCTATCTCACATTGCATTGCCTCTTGGGACGCCCTGAGAGCAGCGTTTTCCTTTCTAATTTCAGCGCACTCTTGTTTTATGTTTTCGTAGTCTTTGTTCATGTATTCAAGGCTTTTGTTTAACTCTCTGATTTCTTTCCGAATGTCGCGTTTGAAGTCCGCGAACTCAGTACCCATGATTAAAGGGAAAGTTACAGATTCAACAGTGGGCAAAACAAGTACGAACTTTGAAAAATAGGCAACAGAGACAGCGCTAGGATAGCGAATGAACTATACAAAACAGGAGGGCAAATGCCTAACCTGGGAAAACAACAGCAATAAGCGTCTCTGTCGTAGGCTGTCCCTGCTGCCAAGTGATCGAGGGAGGCGTTGCAGCTGTCTTTTTGAAGGGCCAGGGGTGGCCGATGCCACGTGGTATGGTGCCGGGCGCAAAAAAGTTGCCGGTCGGTCGGCGCGGCACTCCCGCAAGGCGCTGGATGCAGCACGCTCCGCTATCAACGCCGATAGTCAGCCACTGTACGCCTCGAACACCTGGGAAAACAACAGCAATAAGCGTCTCTGTCGTAGGCTGTCCCTGCTGCCAAGTGATCGAGGGAGGCGTTGCAGCTGTCTTTTTGAAGGGCCAGGGGTGGCCGATGCCACGTGGTATGGTGCCGGGCGCAAAAAAGTAGCCGGTCGGTCGGCGCGGCACTCCCGCAAGGCGCTGGATGCAGCACGCTCCGCTATCAACGCCGATAGTCAGCCACTGTACGCCTCGAACACCTGGGAAAACAACAGCAATAAGCGTCTCTGTCGTAGGCTGTCCCTGCTGCCATTTCTTCTCATTTACATTAAAATTGGCCTAATACCTTCCCCTATACCTTCCTTGGCATTATTGTCTGTTATATCTCATTATTATTGTGCAAAAGCAGGAAAAACAAGCCCTTAAGTATACACTTGTTCCCCTTATTCATTCACGAGGGTCTCGTACTGGCAGACTTGGTGCCTTCAGGTTGTATACGAGGAATTATTAGTCAGCTGCCAGTCAGTATTGTGTTCACGTGCTACGTGACGGCAAACAGGCTCATAAAGGGTGTTCCTACACTCGCCGCCTTGGCTACTAGGGGCGCTGAATGACTCTCCCTCGTTAAAAAATTGACATAGATACCAAATAAAGTGGCTGGGGGGATAGCTGTCGTAGTAGCTCAAGTGGTAGAGCATCGAACGCGTTATTCGAAGGTCGCAGGTCCGGATCCTGCCCACGGCAAGTTATCTTTTCACCTGCTTTTCTTTCTTCTTATTTACATTACAATTGGCTTAATCCTTTCCCTTATACCTTCCTTGGCATTATTGTCTGTTAGATCTCAATAATATTGTGCAAAAACACGAAACACAATCCCCTAAGTATAGACTTGTTTCCCTTATTCATTAACGACGGTCTCGTACTGGCAGACTTGTTGAGTTTAGGATGCATACGAGGGACTATTAGTCAGCTGCCAGTTAGTATTAAGTTCACGTGCTAAGTGACGACAAACAGGCTCATGAAGGGTGTTCCTACACTCGCCGCCATGGCAACTAGGGGCGCTGAATGACACACCCACGTTAAAAAAATTGACATAGATACCAAATAAAGTGGCGGGGGGGATAGCTGTCGTGGTAGCTCAAGTGGTAGAGCATCGACCGCGTTATTCGAAGGTCGCAGGTTCAGATCCTGCCCATGGCAAATTATCTTTTCACCCACTTTTCTTTCTTCTCCTTTACATTACAATAGGCCTAATCCCTTCCCTTATACCTTCCTTGGCATTATTGTCTGTAAGATCTCAATAATATTGTGTAAAAACACGAAAAACGAGCCCTTAAGTATACACTTGTTTCCTTTATTCATTAACAAGGGTCTCGTACTGGCAGAATTGGTGCCTTTAGGTTGTATACGAGGAACTATTAGTCAGCTTCCAGTTAGTAATAAGTTCACGTGCTAAGTGACGACAAACAGGCTCATAAAGGGTGTTCCTACACTCGCCGCCATGGCTACTAGGGGCGATGAATGACACTCCCTCGTTAAAAAAAATTACATAGATACCAAATAAAGTAGCTGAGGGGGTAGCTGTCGTAGCAGCTCAAGTAGTAGAGCATCGAACGCGTTATTCGAGGGTCGCAGGTTCAGATACTGCCCACGGCAAGTTATCTTTTCGCCCACTTTTCTTTCTTCTCATTTACATTACAATTGGGCTAATCTCTTTTCTTATACCTTCCTTGGCATTATTGTCTGTTAGATCTCAATAATATTGTGTAAAAACACGAAAAACGAACCCTTAAGTATACACTTGTTTTCCTTATTCATTACCGAGGGTCTCGTACTGGCAGAATTGGTGCCCTCAGGTTGTAAACGAGGAACTATTAGTCAGTTGCCAGTTAGTAATAAGTTCACGTGCTCCGTGACGACAAACAGGCTCATCAAGTGTGT
This sequence comes from Rhipicephalus microplus, assembly GCF_043290135.1. Taxonomy (NCBI): domain Eukaryota; kingdom Metazoa; phylum Arthropoda; class Arachnida; order Ixodida; family Ixodidae; genus Rhipicephalus; species Rhipicephalus microplus. The sequence continues at coordinate 13,866,839 of NW_027464589.1, forward strand.
TCCTACCCTCGTCGCCATGGCTACTAGTGACGCTGAATGACACACCCACATTAAAAAAATTGACATAGATACCAAATAAAGTGGCGGGGGGGATAGCTGTCGTGGTAGCTCAAGTGGTAGAGCATCGACCGCGTTATTCGAAGGTCGCAGGTTCAGATCCTGCCCATGGCAAATTATCTTTTCACCCACATTTATTTCTTCTCATTTACATTAAAATTGGCCTAATACCTTCCCCTATACCTTCCTTGGCATTATTGTCTGTTATATCTCATTATTAATGTGCAAAAGCAGGAAAAACAAGCCCTTAAGTATACACTTGTTCCCCTTATTAATTAACGAGGGCCTCATACTGGCAGACCTGGTGCCTTTAGGTTGTATACGAAGGATTATTAGTCAGCTGCCAGTCAGTATTGTGTTCACGTGCTACGTGACGACAAACAGGCTCATAAAGGGTGTTCCTACACTCGCCGCCATGGCTACTTGGGGCGCTCAATGACACTCCCTCGTTAAAAAAATTGACATAGATACCAAATAAAGTGGCTGGGGGATAGCTGTCGTGGTAGTTCAAGCGGTAGAGCATCGAACGCGTTATTCGAAGGTCGCAGGTTCGGATCCTGCCCCCGGTAAGTTATCTTTTCACCCACTTTTCTTTCTTCTCATTTACATTACAATTGGACTAATACCTTCCCCTACACTTTCCTTGACATTATTGTCTGTTAGATCTCATTATTATTGTGTGAAAACACGAAAAACGAGCCCTTAGGTATACACTCGTTTCCCTTATTCATTAACGAGGGTCTCGTACTGGCAGACTTGGTGCCTTTAGGTTGTATACGAGGGATTATTAGTCAGCTGCCAGTCAGTATTGTGTTCACGTGCTACATGACGACAAACAGGCTCATAAAGGGTGTTCCTACACTCGCCACCATGGCTACTAGGGGCGCTGAATGACTCTCCCTCGTTAAAAAAATTGACATAGATACCAAATAAAGTGGCTGGGGGGATAGCTGTCGAAGTAGCTCATGTGGTAGAGCATCGAACGCGTTATTCGAAGGTCGCAGGTTCGGATCCTGCCCACGGCAAGTTGTCTTTTCACCTACTTTTCTTTCTTCTCATATACATTACAATTGGTCTAATTCCTTCCCTTATACCTTCCTTGGCATTATTGTCTGTTAGATCTCAATAATATTGTGTAAAAACACGAACAACGAGCCCTTAAGTATACACTTGTTTCCCTTATTGATTAACGAGGGTCTCCTAATGGCAGAATTAGTGCGTTTAGGTTGTATACGAGGAACTATTAGTCAGCAGCGAGTTAGTAATAAGTTCACGTGCTACGTGACGACAAACAGGCTCATAAAGAGTGTTCCTACCCTCGTCGCCATGGCTACTAGTGACGCTGAATGACACACCCACGTTAAAAAAATTGACATAGATACCAAATAAAGTGGCTGGGGGGATAGCTGTCGTGGTAGCTCAAGTGGTAGAGCATCGACCGCGTTATTCGAAGGTCGCAGGTTCGGATCCTGCCCATGGCAAATTATCCTTTCACCCACAATTATTTCTTCTCATTTACATTAAAATTGGCCTAATACCTTCCCCTATACCTTCCTTGGCACTATTGTCTGTTAGATCTCAATAATATTGTGTAAAAACACGAAAAACGAGCCCTTAAGTATACACTTGTTTCCCTTATTCATTACCGAGGGTCTCGTACTGGCAGAATTGGTGCCCTCAGGTTGTAAACGAGGAACTATTAGTCAGTTGCCAGTTAGTAATAAGTTCACGTGCTCCGTAACGACAAACAGGCTCATCAAGTGTGTTCCTACCCTCGTCGCCATGGCTACTAGTGACGCTGAATGACACACCCACGTTAAAAAAATTGACATAGATACCAAATAAAGTGGCTGGGGGGATAGCTGTCGTGGTAGCTCAAGTGGTAGAGCATCGACCGCGTTATTCGAAGGTCGCAGGTTCAGATCCTGCCCATGGCAAATTATCTTTTCACCAACATTTATTTCTTCTCATTTACATTAAATTGGCCTAATACCTTCCCCTATACCTTCCTTGGCATTATTGTCTGTTATATCTCATTATTAATGTGCAAAAGCAGGAAAAAGAAGCCCTTAAGTATACACTTGTTCCCCTTATTAATTAACGAGGGTCTCATACTGGCAGACCTGGTGCCTTTAGGTTGTATACGAAGGATTATTAGTCAGCTGCCAGTCAGTATTGTGTTCACGTGCTACGTGACGACAAACAGGCTCATAAAGGGTGTTCCTACACTCGCCGCCTTGGCTACTAGGGGCGCTGAATGACTCTCCCTCATTAAAAAATTGACATAGATACCAAATAAAGTGGCTGGGGGGATAGCTGTCGTGGTAGCTCAAGTGGTAGAGCATCGACCGCGTTATTCGAAGATCGCAGGTTCGGATCCTGCCCATGGCAAATTATCTTTTCACCCACAATTATTTCTTCTCATTTACATTAAAATTGGCCTAATACCTTCCCCTATACCTTCCTTGGCACTATTGTCTGTTAGATCTCATTATTATTGTGTGAAAACACGAAAAACGAGCCCTTAGGTATACACTTGCTTCCTTTATTCATTAACGAGGGTCTCGTACTGGCAGACTTGGTGCCTTCAGGTTGTATACGAGGGATTATTAGTCAGCTGCCAGTCAGTATTGTGTTTACGTGCTACGTGACGACAAACAGGCTCATAAAGGGTGTTCCTACACTCGCCGCCTTGGCTACTAGGGGCGCTGAATGACTCTCCCTCATTAAAAAATTGACATAGATGCCAAATAAAGTGGCTGGGGAGATAGCTGTCGTAGTAGCTCAAGTGGTAGAGCATCGAACGCGTTATTCGAAGATCGCAGGTCCGGATCCTGCCCACGGCAAGTTATCTTTTCACCTGCATTTCTTTCTTCTCATTTACATTACAATTGGCTTAATCTTTTCCATTATACCTTCCTTGGCATTATTGTCTGTTAGATCTCAATAATATTATGCAAAACACGAAACACAATCCCTTAGGTATAGACTTATTTCCCTTATTCATTAACGAATGTCTCCTACTGGCAGACTTGTTGATTTTAGGATGTATACGAGGGACTATTAGTCAGCTGCCAGTTAGTATTAAGTTCACGTGCTAAGTGACGACAAACAGGCTCATGAAGGGTGTTCCTACACTCGCCGCCATGGCAACTAGGGGCGCTGAATGACACACCTACGTTAAAAAAATTGACATAGATACCAAATAAAGTGGCTGGCGATATAGTTGTCGTGGTAGCTCAAAAGTATAGCATCGAACGCGTTATTCGAAGGTCGCAGGTTCGGATCCTGCCCACGGCAAGTTATTTTTTAACCACTTTTTTTTCTTCTAATTCACATTACAATTGGCCTAATCCCTTTCCTTATACTGTCCTTGGCATTATTGTCTGTTAGATATCAATATTATTGTGTAAAAACACGAAAAACAAGCCCTTAAGTATACACTTGTTTCCCTTATTCATTAACGAGGGTCTCGTACTGGCAGAATTGGTGCCTTTACGATGTATACGAGGAACTATTAGTCAGGTGCCAGTTAGTAATAAGTTCACGTGCTACGTGACGACAAACAGGCTCATAAAGAGTGTTCCTACACTCGTCGCCATGGCTACTAGGGGCGCTGAATGAAACTCCCACGTTTAAAAAAAGTTTACATAGATACCAAATAAAGTGTCTGGGGGGATAGCTGTCGTGGTAGCTCAAGTGGTAGAGCATAGAACGCGTTATTCGAAGGTCGCAGGTTCGGATCATGCCCACGGTAAGTTATCTTTTCACCCACTTTTCTTTCTTCTCCTTTACATTACAATAGGCCTAATCCCTTCCCTTATACCTTCCTTGGCATTATTGTCAGTAAGATCTCAATAATATTGTGTAAAAACACGAAAAACGAGCCCTTAAGTATACACTTGTTTCCTTTATTCATTAACAAGGGTCTCGTACTGGCAGAATTGGTGCCTTTACGTTGTATACGAGGAACTATTAGTCAGCTTCCAGTTAGTAATAAGTTCACGTGCTACGTGACGACAAACAGGCTCATAAAGGGTGTTCCTACACTCGCCGCCATGGCTACTAGGGGCGCTGAATGACACTCCCTCGTTAAAAAAAATTACATAGATACCAAATAAAGTGGCTGAGGGGGTAGCTGTCGTAGTAGCTCAAGTAGTAGAGCATCGAACGCCTTATTCGAGGGTCGCAGGTTCGGATACTGCCCACGGCAAGTTATCTTTTCGCCCACTTTTCTTTCTTCTCATTTACAGTACAATTGGGCTAATCCCTTCCCTTATACCTTCCTTGGCATTATTGTCTGTTATATCTCATTATTAATGTGCAAGAGCAGGAAAAACAAGCCCTTAAGTATACACTTGTTCCCCTTATTAATTAACGAGGGTCTCATACTGGCAGACTTGGTGCCTTTAGGTTGTATACGAGGGATTATTAGTCAGCTGCCAGTCAGTATTGTGTTCACGTGCTACGTGACGACAAACAGGCTCATAAAGGGTGTTCCTACACTCGCCGCCATGGCTAATAGGGGCGCTCAATGACACTCCCTCGTTGAAAAAATTGACATAGATACCAAACAAAGTGGCTGGGGGATAGCTGTCGTGGTAGCTCAAGCGGTAGAGCATCGAACGGGTTATTTGAAGGTCGCAGGTTCGGATCCTGCCCCCGGTAAGTTATCTTTTAACCCACTTTTCTTTCTTCTCATTTACATTACAATTGGCCTAATACCTTCCCCTATAACTTTCTTGGCATTATTGTCTGTTTGATCTCATTATTATTGTGTGAAAACACGAAAAACGAGCCCTTAGGTATACACTTGCTTCCCTTATTCATTAACGAGGGTCTCGTACTGGAAGACTTGGTGCCTTCAGGTTGTATACGAGGGATTATTAGTCAGCTGCCAGTCAGTATTGTGTTCACGTGCTACGTGACGACAAACAGGCTCATAAAGGGTGTTCCTACACTCGCCGCCTTGGCTACTAGGGGCGCTGAATGACTCTCCCTCATTAAAAATTGACATAGATACCAAATAAAGTGGCTGGGGGGATAGCTGTCGTAGTAGCTCAAGTGGTAGAGCATCGAACGCGTTATTCGAAGGTCGCAGGTCCGGATCCTGCCCATGGCAAGTTATCTTTTCACCCACTTTTCTTTCTTCTCATTTACATTACAATTGGCCTAATACCTTCCCCTATACCTTTCTTGGCATTATTGTCTGTTAGATCTCATAATTATTGTGTGAAAACACGAAAAACGAGCCCTTAGGTATACACTTGCTTCCCTTATTCATTAACGAGGGTCTCCTAATGGCAGAATTAGTGCGTTTAGGTTGTATACGAGAAACTATTAGTCAGCAGCGAGTTAGTAATAAGTTCACGTGCTACGTCACGACAAACAGGCTCATAAAGGGTGTTCCTACACTCGCCGCCTTGGCTACTAGGGGCGCTGAATGACTCTCCCTCATTAAAAAATTGACATAGATACCAAATAAAGTGGCTGGGGGATAGCTGTCGTGGTAGCTCAAGCGGTAGAGCATCGAACAGGTTATTCGAAGGTCGCAGGTTCGGATCCTGCCCCCGGTAAGTTATCTTTTCACCCACTTTTCTTTCTTCCCATTTACATTAAAATTGGCCTAATACCTTCCCCTATACCTTCCTTGGCATTATTGTCTTTTATATCTCAATATTATTGTGCAAAAGCAGGAAAAACGAGCCCTTAAGTATACACTTGTTCCCCTTATTCATTCACGAGGATCTCATACTGGCAGAAATAGTGCGTTTAAGTTGTATACGAGGGATTATTAGTCAGCTGCCAGTTAGTATTGTGTTCACGTGCTACGTGACGACAAACAGGCTCATAAAGGGTGTTCCTACACTCGCCGCCATGGCTACTAGGGGCGCTCAATGACACTCCCTCGTTAAAAAAATTGACATAGATACCAAATAAAGTGGCTGGGGGATAGCTGTCGTGGTAGCTCAAGCGGTAGAGCATCGAACGCGTTATTCGAAGGTCGCAGGTTCGGATCCTGCCCCCGGTCAGTTATCTTTTCACCCACTTTTCTTTCTTCTCATTTACATTACAATTGGACTAATACCTTCCCCTATACCTTCCTTGACATTATTGTCTGTTAGATCTCATTATTATTGTGTGAAAACACGAAAAACGAGCCCTTAGGTATACACTTGTTTCCCTTATTCATTAACGAGGGTCTCGTACTGGCAGACTTGGTGCCTTTAGGTTGTATACGAGGGATTATTAGTCAGCTGCCAGTCAGTATTGTGTTCACGTGCTACGTGACGACAAACAGGCTCATAAAGGGTGTACCTACACTCGCCGCCATGGCTACTACGGGCACTGAATGACTCTCCCTCGTTAAAAAAATTGACATAGATACCAAATAAAGTGGCTGGGGGGATAGCTGTCGTAGTAGCTCAAGTGGTAGAGCATCGAACGAGTTATTCGAAGGTCGCAGGTTTGGATCCTGCCCACGGCAAGTTATCTTTTCACCCACTTTTCTTTCTTCTCTTTTACATTACAATTGGCCTAATACCTTCCTCTATACCTTCTTTGGCAGTATTGACTGTTACATCTCATTAATATTGTGTGAAAACACGAAAAACGAGCCCTTAAGTATACCCTCTTTTCCCTTATTCATTAACGAAGGTCTCGTACTGGCAGACTTGTTGCCTTTAGGGTGTATACGAGGGACTATTAGTAAGCTGCCAGTTAGTATTAAGTTCACGTGCTACGCGACGTCAAACAGGCTCATGAAGGGTGTTCCTACACTCGCCGCCATGGCTACTAGGGGCGCTGAATGACACTCCCACGTTAAAATAAATTGACATAGATACCAAATAAAGTGGCTGTGGCGATAGCTGTCGTAGTAGCTCAAGTGGTAGAGCATCGAACGAGTTATTCGAAGGTCGCAGGTTTGGATCCTGCCCACGGCAAGTTATCTTTTCACCCACTTTTCTTTCTTCTCTTTTACATTACAATTGGCCTAATACCTTCCTCTATACCTTCTTTGGCAGTATTGACTGTTACATCTCATTAATATTGTGTGAAAACACGAAAAACGAGCCCTTAAGTATACCCTCTTTTCCCTTATTCATTAACGAAGGTCTCGTACTGGCAGACTTGTTGCCTTTAGGGTGTATACGAGGGACTATTAGTAAGCTGCCAGTTAGTATTAAGTTCACGTGCTACGCGACGTCAAACAGGCTCATGAAGGGTGTTCCTACACTCGCCGCCATGGCTACTAGGGGCGCTGAATGACACCCCCACGTTAAAATAAATTGACATAGATACCAAATAAAGTGGCTTGGGGGGATAGCTGTCGTGGTAGCTCAAGTGGTAGAGCATCGAACGCGTTATTCGAAGGTCGCAGGTTCGGATCCTGCCCCCGGTAAGTTATCTTTTCACCCACTTTTCTTTCTTCTCATTTACATTACAATTGGCCTAATACCTTCCCCTATACCTTCCTTGGCATTATTGTCTGTTAGATCTCATTATTATTTTGTGAAAACACGAAAAACGAGCCCTTAGGTATACACTTGTTTCCCTTATTCATTAACGAGGGTCTCGTACTGGCATATCTGGTGCCTTTAGGCTGTATACGAGGAACTATTAGTCAGCTGCCAGTTAGTAATAAGTTCACGTGCTACGTGACGACAAACAGGCTCATAAAGAGTGTTCACTCGTCGCCATGGCTACTGGGGGCGCTGAATGACACTCCCACGTTAAAAAAATTGACATAGATACAAAATAAAGTGTCTGGAAGGATAGCTGTCGTGGTAGCTAAAGTGGTAGAGCATCGAACGCGTTATTCAAAAACCGCAGGTTCGGATCCTGCCCACAGTAATTATCTTTTCACCCACTTTTCTTTCTTCTCATTTACATTACAATTGGCCTGATACCTTCTCCAATACCTTCCTTGGCAGTATTGACTGTTACATCTCATTAATATTGTGTGAAAACACGAAAAACGAGCCCTTAAGTATACACTTGTTTCCCTTATTCATTAACGAAGGTCTCGTACTGGCAGACTTGTTGCCTTTAGGGTGTATACGAGGGACTATTAGTCAGCTGCCAGTTAGTATTAAGTTCACGTGCTACGTGACGTCAAACAGGCTCATGAAGGGTGTTCCTACCCTCGCCGCCATGGCTACTAGGGGCGCTGAATGACACTCCCACGTTAAAACAAATTGACATAGATACCAAATAAAGTGGCTTGGGGGGATAGCTGTCGTGGTAGCTCAAATGGTAGAGCATCGAACGCGTTATTCGAAGGTCGCAGGTTCGGATCCTACCCACGGCAAGTTATCTTTTCACCCACTTTTCTTTCTTCTCATTTACATTACAATTGGCCTAATCCCTTCCCTTATACCTTCCTTGGCATTATTGTCTGTTATATCTCAATAATATTGTGTAAAAACACGAAAAACGAGCCCTTAAGTATACACTTGTTTCCCTTATTCATTAACAAAGGTCTCGTACTGGCAGACTTGTTGCCTTTAGTATGTATACGAGGGACTATTAGTCAGCTGCCAGTTAGTATTAAGTTGACGTGCTACGTGACGACAAACAGGCTCATGAATGGTGTTCCTACACTCGCCGCCATGGCTACTAGGGGCGCTGAATGACACTCCCACGTTAAAAAAATTGACATAGATACCAAATAAAGTGTCTGGGGGGATAGCTGTCGTGGTAGCTAAAATGGTAGAGCATCGAACGCGTTATTCGAAGGTCGCAGGTTCGGATCCTACCCACGGCAAGTTATCTTTTCACCCACTTTTCTTTCTTCTCATTTACATTACAATTGGCTTAATCTTTTCCATTATACCTTCCTTGGCATTATTGTCTGTTAGATCTCAATAATATTATGCAAAACACGAAACACAATCCCTTAGGTATAGACTTATTTCCCTTATTCATTAACGAATGTCTCCTACTGGCAGACTTGTTGATTTTAGGATGTATACGAGGGACTATTAGTCAGCTGCCAGTTAGTATTAAGTTCACGTGCTAAGTGACGACAAACAGGCTCATGAAGGGTGTTCCTACACTCGCCGCCATGGCAACTAGGGGCGCTGAATGACACACCTACGTTAAAAAAATTGACATAGATACCAAATAAAGTGGCTGGCGATATAGTTGTCGTGGTAGCTCAAAAGTATAGCATCGAACGCGTTATTCGAAGGTCGCAGGTTCGGATCCTGCCCACGGCAAGTTATTTTTTAACCACTTTTTTTTCTTCTAATTCACATTACAATTGGCCTAATCCCTTTCCTTATACTGTCCTTGGCATTATTGTCTGTTAGATATCAATATTATTGTGTAAAAACACGAAAAACAAGCCCTTAAGTATACACTTGTTTCCCTTATTCATTAACGAGGGTCTCGTACTGGCAGAATTGGTGCCTTTACGATGTATACGAGGAACTATTAGTCAGGTGCCAGTTAGTAATAAGTTCACGTGCTACGTGACGACAAACAGGCTCATAAAGGGTGTTCCTACACTCGCCGCCATGGCTAATAGGGGCGCTCAATGACACTCCCTCGTTGAAAAAATTGACATAGATACCAAACAAAGTGGCTGGGGGATAGCTGTCGTGGTAGCTCAAGCGGTAGAGCATCGAACGGGTTATTTGAAGGTCGAAGGTTCGGATCCTGCCCCCGGTAAGTTATCTTTTAACCCACTTTTCTTTCTTCTCATTTACATTACAATTGGCCTAATGCCTTCCCCTATAACTTTCTTGGCATTATTGTCTGTTTGACCTCATTATTATTGTGTGAAAACACGAAAAACGAGCCCTTAGGTATACACTTGCTTCCCTTATTCATTAACGAGGGTCTCGTACTGGAAGACTTGGTGCCTTCAGGTTGTATACGAGGGATTATTAGTCAGCTGCCAGTCAGTATTGTGTTCACGTGCTACGTGACGACAAACAGGCTCATAAAGGGTGTTCCTACACTCGCCGCCTTGGCTACTAGGGGCGCTGAATGACTCTCTTTCATTAAAAATTGACATAGATACCAAATAAAGTGGCTGGGGGGATAGCTGTCGTAGTAGCTCAAGTGGTAGAGCATCGAACGCGTTATTCGAAGGTCGCAGGTCCGGATCCTGCCCATGGCAAGTTATCTTTTCACCCACTTTTCTTTCTTCTCATTTACATTACAATTGGCCTAATACCTTCCCCTATACCTTTCTTGGCATTATTGTCTGTTAGATCTCATAATTATTGTGTGAAAACACGAAAAACGAGCCCTTAGGTATACACTTGCTTCCCTTATTCATTAACGAGGGTCTCCTAATGGCAGAATTAGTGCGTTTAGGTTGTATACGAGAAACTATTAGTCAGCAGCGAGTTAGTAATAAGTTCACGTGCTACGTCACGACAAACAGGCTCATAAAGGGTGTTCCTACACTCGCCGCCTTGGCTACTAGGGGCGCTGAATGACTCTCCCTCATTAAAAAATTGACATAGATACCAAATAAAGTGGCTGGGGGATAGCTGTCGTGGTAGCTCAAGCGGTAGAGCATCGAACAGGTTATTCGAAGGTCGCAGGTTCGGATCCTGCCCCCGGTAAGTTATCTTTTCACCCACTTTTCTTTCTTCCCATTTACATTAAAATTGGCCTAATACCTTCCCCTATACCTTCCTTGGCATTATTGTCTTTTATATCTCAATATTATTGTGCAAAAGCAGGAAAAACGAGCCCTTAAGTATACACTTGTTCCCCTTATTCATTCACGAGGATCTCATACTGGCAGAAATAGTGCGTTTAAGTTGTATACGAGGGATTATTAGTCAGCTGCCAGTTAGTATTGTGTTCACGTGCTACGTGACGACAAACAGGCTCATAAAGGGTGTTCCTACACTCGCCGCCATGGCTACTAGGGGCGCTCAATGACACTCCCTCGTTAAAAAAATTGACATAGATACCAAATAAAGTGGCTGGGGGATAGCTGTCGTGGTAGCTCAAGCGGTAGAGCATCGAACGCGTTATTCGAAGGTCGCAGGTTCGGATCCTGCCCCCGGTCAGTTATCTTTTCACCCACTTTTCTTTCTTCTCATTTACATTACAATTGGACTAATACCTTCCCCTATACCTTCCTTGACATTATTGTCTGTTAGATCTCATTATTATTGTGTGAAAACACGAAAAACGAGCCCTTAGGTATACACTTGTTTCCCTTATTCATTAACGAGGGTCTCGTACTGGCAGACTTGGTGCCTTTAGGTTGTATACGAGGGATTATTAGTCAGCTGCCAGTCAGTATTGTGTTCACGTGCTACGTGACGACAAACAGGCTCATAAAGGGTGTACCTACACTCGCCGCCATGGCTACTACGGGCACTGAATGACTCTCCCTCGTTAAAAAAATTGACATAGATACCAAATAAAGTGGCTGGGGGGATAGCTGTCGTAGTAGCTCAAGTGGTAGAGCATCGAACGAGTTATTCGAAGGTCGCAGGTTTGGATCCTGCCCACGGCAAGTTATCTTTTCACCCACTTTTCTTTCTTCTCTTTTACATTACAATTGGCCTAATACCTTCCTCTATACCTTCTTTGGCAGTATTGACTGTTACATCTCATTAATATTGTGTGAAAACACGAAAAACGAGCCCTTAAGTATACCCTCTTTTCCCTTATTCATTAACGAAGGTCTCGTACTGGCAGACTTGTTGCCTTTAGGGTGTATACGAGGGACTATTAGTAAGCTGCCAGTTAGTATTAAGTTCACGTGCTACGCGACGTCAAACAGGCTCATGAAGGGTGTTCCTACACTCGCCGCCATGGCTACTAGGGGCGCTGAATGACACTCCCACGTTAAAATAAATTGACATAGATACCAAATAAAGTGGCTGTGGCGATAGCTGTCGTAGTAGCTCAAGTGGTAGAGCATCGAACGAGTTATTCGAAGGTCGCAGGTTTGGATCCTGCCCACGGCAAGTTATCTTTTCACCCACTTTTCTTTCTTCTCTTTTACATTACAATTGGCCTAATACCTTCCTCTATACCTTCTTTGGCAGTATTGACTGTTACATCTCATTAATATTGTGTGAAAACACGAAAAACGAGCCCTTAAGTATACCCTCTTTTCCCTTATTCATTAACGAAGGTCTCGTACTGGCAGACTTGTTGCCTTTAGGGTGTATACGAGGGACTATTAGTAAGCTGCCAGTTAGTATTAAGTTCACGTGCTACGCGACGTCAAACAGGCTCATGAAGGGTGTTCCTACACTCGCCGCCATGGCTACTAGGGGCGCTGAATGACACCCCCACGTTAAAATAAATTGACATAGATACCAAATAAAGTGGCTTGGGGGGATAGCTGTCGTGGTAGCTCAAGTGGTAGAGCATCGAACGCGTTATTCGAAGGTCGCAGGTTCGGATCCTGCCCCCGGTAAGTTATCTTTTCACCCACTTTTCTTTCTTCTCATTTACATTACAATTGGCCTAATACCTTCCCCTATACCTTCCTTGGCATTATTGTCTGTTAGATCTCATTATTATTTTGTGAAAACACGAAAAACGAGCCCTTAGGTATACACTTGTTTCCCTTATTCATTAACGAGGGTCTCGTACTGGCATATCTGGTGCCTTTAGGCTGTATACGAGGAACTATTAGTCAGCTGCCAGTTAGTAATAAGTTCACGTGCTACGTGACGACAAACAGGCTCATAAAGAGTGTTCACTCGTCGCCATGGCTACTGGGGGCGCTGAATGACACTCCCACGTTAAAAAAATTGACATAGATACAAAATAAAGTGTCTGGGGGGATAGCTGTCGTGGTAGCTAAAGTGGTAGAGCATCGAACGCGTTATTCAAAAACCGCAGGTTCGGATCCTGCCCACAGTAATTATCTTTTCACCCACTTTTCTTTCTTCTCATTTACATTACAATTGGCCTGATACCTTCTCCAATACCTTCCTTGGCAGTATTGACTGTTACATCTCATTAATATTGTGTGAAAACACGAAAAACGAGCCCTTAAGTATACACTTGTTTCCCTTATTCATTAACGAAGGTCTCGTACTGGCAGACTTGTTGCCTTTAGGGTGTATACGAGGGACTATTAGTCAGCTGCCAGTTAGTATTAAGTTCACGTGCTACGTGACGTCAAACAGGCTCATGAAGGGTGTTCCTACCCTCGCCGCCATGGCTACTAGGGGCGCTGAATGACACTCCCACGTTAAAACAAATTGACATAGATACCAAATAAAGTGGCTTGGGGGGATAGCTGTCGTGGTAGCTCAAATGGTAGAGCATCGAACGCGTTATTCGAAGGTCGCAGGTTCGGATCCTACCCACGGCAAGTTATCTTTTCACCCACTTTTCTTTCTTCTCATTTACATTACAATTGGCCTAATCCCTTCCCTTATACCTTCCTTGGCATTATTGTCTGTTATATCTCAATAATATTGTGTAAAAACACGAAAAACGAGCCCTTAAGTATACACTTGTTTCCCTTATTCATTAACAAAGGTCTCGTACTGGCAGACTTGTTGCCTTTAGTATGTATACGAGGGACTATTAGTCAGCTGCCAGTTAGTATTAAGTTGACGTGCTACGTGACGACAAACAGGCTCATGAATGGTGTTCCTACACTCGCCGCCATGGCTACTAGGGGCGCTGAATGACACTCCCACGTTAAAAAAATTGACATAGATACCAAATAAAGTGTCTGGGGGGATAGCTGTCGTGGTAGCTAAAATGGTAGAGCATCGAACGCGTTATTCGAAGGTCGCAGGTTCGGATCCTACCCACGGCAAGTTATCTTTTCACCCACTTTTCTTTCTTCTCATTTACATTACAATTGGCCTAATCTCTTCCCTTATACCTTCCTTGGCATTATTGTCTGTTAGATCTCAACAATATTGTGTAAAAACACGAAAAACGAGCCCTTAAGTATACACTTGTTTCCCTTATTCATTAACAAAGGTCTCGTACTGGCAGACTTGTTGCCTTTAGTATGTATACGAGGGACTATTAGTCAGCTGCCAGTTAGTATTAAGTTGACGTGCTACGTGACGACAAACAGGCTCATAAAGAGTGTTCACTCGTCGCCATGGCTACTGGGGGCGCTGAATGACACTCCCACGTTAAAAAAATTGACATAGATACCAAATAAAGTGTCTGGGGGGATAGCTGTCGTGGTAGCTCAAGTGGTAGAGCATCGAACGCGTTATTCAAAGGTCGCAGGTTCGGATCCTGCCCACAGTAATTATCTTTTCACCCACTTTTCTTTCTTCTCATTTACATTACAATTGGCCTAATACCTTCGCCTATACCTTCCTTGGCAGTATTGACTGTTACATCTCATTATTATTGTGTGAAAACACGAAAAACGAGCCCTCAAGTATACACTTGTTTACCTTATCCATTAACGAAGGTCTCGTACTGGCAGACTTGTTGCCTTTAGGGTGTATACGAGGGACTATTAGTAAGCTGCCAGTTAGTAATAAGTTCACGTGCTACGTGACGACAAACAGGCTCATAAAGAGTGTTCACTCGCCGCCATGGCTACCAGGGGTGCTGAATGACACTCCCACGTTAAAAAAAATTGACATAGATACCAAATAAAGTGGCTGGAGGGATAGCTGTCGTAGTAGCTCAAGTGGCAGAGCATCGAACGAGTTATTCGAAGGTCGCAGGTTTGAATCCTGCCCACGGCAAGTTATCTTTTCACCCACTTTTCTTTCTTCTCATTTACATTACAATTGGCCTAATCCGTTCCCTTATACTTTCCTTGGCATTATTGTCTTTTAGATCTCAATATTATTGAGTGAAAACACGAAAAACAAGCCCTTAAGTATACACTTGTTTCCCTTATTCATTAACGAGGGTCTCGTACTGGCATATCTGGTGCCTTTAGGTTGTATACGAGGAACTATTAGTCAGCTGCCAGTTAGTAATAAGTTCACGTGCTACGTGACGACAAACAGGCTCATAAAGAGTGTTCACTCGTCGCCATGGCTACTGGGGGCGCTGAATGACACTCCCACGTTAACAAAAATTGACATAGATACCAAATAGAGTGTCTGGGGGGATAGCTGTCGTGGTAGCTCAAGTGGTAGAGCATCGAACGCGTTATTCAAAGATCGCAGGTTCGGATCCTGCCCACAGTAATTATCTTTTCACCCACTTTTCATTCTTCTCATTTACATTACAATTGGCCTAATACCTTCCTCTATACCTTCCTTGGCAGTATTGACTGTTACATCTCATTATTATTGTGTGAAAACACGAAAAACGAGCCCTCAAGTATACACATGTTTCCCTTATTCATTAACGAAGGTCTCGTACTGGCAGACTTGTTGCCTTTAGGGTGTATACGAGGGACTATTAGTCAGCTGCCAGTTAGTAATAAGTTCACGTGCTACGTGACGACAAACAGGCTCATAAAGAGTGTTCACTCGTCGCCATGGCTACTGGGGGCGCTGAATGACACTACCACGTTAAAAAAATTGACATAGATACAAAATAAAGTGTCTGGGGGGATAGCTGTCGTGGTAGCTCAAGTGGTAGAGCATCGAACGCGTTATTCAAAGGTCGCAGGTTCGAATCCTGAACACGGTAATTATATTTTCACCCACTTTTCTTTCTCTCAATTACATTACAATTGGCCTGATACCTTCCCCTATACCTTCCTTGGCAGTATTGACTGTTACATCTCATTAATATTGTGTGAAAACACGAAAAACGAGCCCTTAAGTATACACTTGTTTCCCTTATTCATTAACGAAGGTCTCGTACTGGCAGACTTGTTGCCTTTAGGGTGTATACGAGGGACAATTAGTCAGCTGCCAGTTAGTATTAAGTTTACGTGCTACGTGACGTCAAACAGGCTCATGAAGGGTGTTCCTACCCTCGCCACCATGGTTACTAGGGGCGCTGAATGACACTTCCACGTTAAAACAAATTGACATAGATACCAAATAAAGTGGCTTGGGGGGATAGCTGTCGTGGTAGCTCAAATGGTAGAGCATCGAACGCGTTATTCGAAGGTCGCAGGTTCGGATCCTACCCACGGCAAGTTATCTTTTCACCCACTTTTCTTTCTTCTCATTTACATTACAATTGGCCTAATCCCTTCCCTTACAACTTCCTTGGCATTATTGTCTGTTAGATCTCAATAATATTGTGTAAAAACACGAAAAACGAGCCCTTAAGTATACACTTGTTTCCCTTATTCATTAACGAAGGTCTCGTACTGGCAGACTTGTTGCCTTTAGTATGTATACGAGGGACTATTAGTCAGCTGCCAGTTAGTATTAAGTTGACGTGCTACGTGACGACAAACAGGCTCATGAAGGGTGTTCCTACACTCGCCACCATGGCTACTACGGGCGCTGAATGACACTCCCACGTTAAAAAAATTGACATAGATACCAAATAAAGTGTCTGGGGGGATAGCTGTCGTGGTAGCTCAAGTGGTGGAGCACCGAACGCGTTATTCGAAGGTCGCAGGTTCGGATTCTGCCCACGGTAATTATCTTTTCACCCACTTTTCTTTCTTCTCTTTTACATTACAATTGGCCTAATACCTTCCTCTATACCTTCTTTGGCAGTATTGACTGTTACATCTCAATAATATTGTGTGAAAACACGAAAAACGAGCCCTTAAGTATACCCTCTTTTCCCTTATTCATTAACGAAGGTCTCGTACTGGCAGACTTGTTGCCTTTAGGGTGTATACGAGGGACTATTAGCCAGCTGCCAGTTAGAATTAAGTTCACGTGCTACGCGACGTCAAACAGGCTCATGAAGGGTGTTCCTACACTCGCCGCCATGGCTACTAGGGGCGCTGAATGACACTCCCACGTTAAAATAAATTGACATAGATACCAAATAAAGTGGCTTGGGGGGATAGCTGTCGTGGTAGCTCAAGTGGTAGAGCATCGAACGCGTTATTCGAAGGTCGCAGGTTCGGATCCTGCCCCCGGTAAGTTATCTTTTCACCCACTTTTCTTTCTTCTCATTTACATTGCAATTGGCCTAATACCTTCCCCTATACCTTCCTTGGCATTATTGTCTGTTAGATCTCCTTATTATTTTGTGAAAACACGAAAAACGAGCCGTTAGGTATACACTTGTTTCCCTTTTTCATTAACGAGGGTCTCGTACTGGCAGACTTGGTGCCTTTAGGTTGTATACGAGGGATTATTAGTCAGCTGCCAGTCAGTATTGTGTTCACGTGCTACGTGACGACAAACAGGCTCATAAAGGATGTTCCTACACTCGCCGCCATGGCTACTAGGGGCGCTGAATGACACTCCCTCATTAAAAAAATTGACATAGATACCAAATAAAGTGGCTGTGGCGATAGCTGTCGTAGTAGCTCAAGTGGTAGAGCATCGAACGAGTTATTCGAAGGTCGCCGGTTTGGATCCTGCCCACGGCAAGTTATCTTTTCACCCACTTTTCTTTCTTCTCATTTACATTACAATTGGCCTAATTCCTTCCCTTATACCTTCCTTGGCATTATTGTCTGTTAGATCTCAATAATATTGTGTGAAAACACGAAAAACGAGCCCTTAAGTATACACTTGTTTCCCTTATTCATTAACGAGGGTCTCGTACTGGCATATCTGGTGCTTTTAGGCTGTATACGAGGAACTATTAGTCAGCTGGCAGTTAGTAATAAGTTCACGTGCTACGTGACGACAAACTGGCTCATAAAGAGTGTTCACTCGCCGCCATGGCTACCAGGGGCGCTGAATGACACTCCCACGTTAAAAAAAATTGACATAGATACCAAATAAAGTGGCTGGAGGGATAGCTGTCGTAGTAGCTCAAATGGCGGAGCATCGAACGAGTTATTCGAAGGTCGCAGGTTTGGATCCTTCCCACGGCAAGTTATCTTTTCACCCACTTTTCTTTCTTCTCATTTACATTACAATTGGCCTAATCCGTTCCCTTATACTTTCCTTGGCATTATTGTCTGTTAGATCTCAATAATATTGAGTGAAAACACGAAAAACGAGCCCTTAAGTATACACTTGTTTCCCTTATTCATTAACGAGGGTCTCGTACTGGCATATCTGGTGCCTTTAGGTTGTATACGAGGAACTATTAGTCAGCTGCCAGTTAGTAATAAAATCACGTGCTACGTGACGACAAACAGGCTCATAAAGAGTGTTCACTCGTCGCCATGGCTACTGGGGGCGCTGAATGACACTCCCACGTTAACAAAAATTGACATAGATACCAAATAAAGTGTCTGGGGGGATAGCTGTCGTGGTAGCTCAAGTGGTAGAGCATCGAACGCGTTATTCAAAGATCGAAGGTTCGGATCCTGCCCACAGTAATTATCTTTTCACCCACTTTTCTTTCTTCTCATTTACATTACAATTGGCCTAATACCTTCCTCTATACCTTCCTTGGCAGTATTGACTGTTACATCTCATTAATATTGTGTGAAAACACGAAAAACGAGCCCTTAAGTATACACTTGTTTCCCTTATTCATTAACGAAGGTCTCGTACTGGCAGATTTGTTGCCTTTAGGGTGTATACGAGGGACTATTAGTCAGCTGCCAGTTAGTATTAAGTTCACGTGCTACGTGACGTCAAACAGGCTCATGAAGGGTGTTCCTACCCTCGCCGCCATGGCTACTAGGGGCGCTGAATGACACTCCCACGTTAAAACAAATTGACATAGATACCGAATAAAGTGGCTTGGGGGGATAGCTGTCGTGGTAGCTCAAATGGTAGAGCGTCGAACGCGTTATTCGAAGGTCGCAGGTTCGGATCCTACCCACGGCAAGTTATCTTTTCACCCACTTTTCTTTCTTCTCATTTACATTACAATTGGCCTAATACCTTCCTCTATACCTTCTTTGGCAGTATTGACTGTTACATCTCATTAATATTGTGTGAAAACACGAAAAACGAGCCCTTAAGTATACCCTCTTTTCCCTTATTCATTAACGAAGGTCTCGTACTGGCAGACTTGTTGCCTTTAGGGTGTATACGAGGGACTATTAGTAAGCTGCCAGTTAGTATTAAGTTCACGTGCTACGCGACGTCAAACAGGCTCATAAAGGGTGTTCCTACACTCGCCGCCATGGCTACTAGGGGCGCTGAATGACACTCCCACGTTAAAATAAATTGACATAGATACCAAATAAAGTGGCTTGGGGGGATAGCTGTCGTGGTAGCTCAAGTGGTAGAGCATCGAACGCGTTATTCGAAGGTCGCAGGTTCGGATCCTGCCCCCGGTAAGTTATCTTTTCACCCACTTTTCTTTCTTCTCATTTACATTACAATTGGCCTAATACCTTCCCCTATACCTTCCTTGGCATTATTGTCTGTTAGATCTCATTATTATTTTGTGAAAACACGAAAAACGAGCCCTTAGGTATACACTTGTTTCCCTTATTCATTAACGAGGGTCTCGTACTGGCATATCTGGTGCCTTTAGGCTGTATACGAGGAACTATTAGTCAGCTGCCAGTTAGTAATAAGTTCACGTGCTACGTGACGACAAACAGGCTCATAAAGAGTGTTCACTCGTCGCCATGGCTACTGGGGGCGCTGAATGACACTCCCACGTTAAAAAAATTGACATAGATACAAAATAAAGTGTCTGGGGGGATAGCTGTCGTGGTAGCTAAAGTGGTAGAGCATCGAACGCGTTATTCAAAAACCGCAGGTTCGGATCCTGCCCACAGTAATTATCTTTTCACCCACTTTTCTTTCTTCTCATTTACATTACAATTGGCCTGATACCTTCCCCAATACCTTCCTTGGCAGTATTGACTGTTACATCTCATTAATAATGTGTGAAAACACGAAAAACGAGCCCTTAAGTATACACTTGTTTCCCTTATTCATTAACGAAGGTCTCGTACTGGCAGACTTGTTGCCTTTAGGGTGTATACGAGGGACTATTAGTCAGCTGCCAGTTAGTATTAAGTTCACGTGCTACGTGACGTCAAACAGGCTCATGAAGGGTGTTCCTACCCTCGCCGCCATGGCTACTAGGGGCGCTGAATGACACTCCCACGTTAAAACAAATTGACATAGATACCAAATAAAGTGGCTTGGGGGGATAGCTGTCGTGGTAGCTCAAATGGTAGAGCATCGAACGCGTTATTCGAAGGTCGCAGGTTCGGATCCTACCCACGGCAAGTTATCTTTTCACCCACTTTTCTTTCTTCTCATTTACATTACAATTGGCCTAATCCCTTCCCTTATACCTTCCTTGGCATTATTGTCTGTTATGTCTCAATAATCTTGTGTAAAAACACGAAAAACGAGCCCTTAAGTATACACTTGTTTCCCTTATTCATTAACAAAGGTCTCGTACTGGCAGACTTGTTGCCTTTAGTATGTATACGAGGGACTATTAGTCAGCTGCCAGTTAGTATTAAGTTGACGTGCTACGTGACGACAAACAGGCTAATGAAGGGTGTTCCTACACTCGCCGCCATGGCTACTAGGGGCGCTGAATGACACTCCCACGTTAAAAAAATTGACATAGATACCAAATAAAGTGTCTGGGGGGATAGCTGTCGTGGTAGCTCAAATGGTAGAGCATCGAACGCGTTATTCGAAGGTCGCAGGTTCGGATCCTACCCACGGCAAGTTATCTTTTCACCCACTTTTCTTTCTTCTCATTTACATTACAATTGGCCTAATCTCTTCCCTTATACCTTCCTTGGCTATATTGTCTGTTAGATCTCAATAATATTGTGTAAAAACACGAAAAACGAGCCCTTAAGTATACACTTGTTTCCCTTATTCATTAACAAAGGTCTCGTACTGGCAGACTTGTTGCCTTTAGTATGTATACGAGGGACTATTAGTCAGCTGCCAGTTAGTATTAAGTTGACGTGCTACGTGACGACAAACAGGCTCATGAAGGGTGTTCCTACACTCGCCGCCATGGCTACTAGGGGCGCTGAATGACACTCCCACGTTAAAAAAATTGACATAGATACCAAATAAAGTGTCTGGGGGGATAGCTGTCGTGGTAGCTCAAGTGGTGGAGCACCGAACGCGTTATTTGAAGGTCGCAGGTTCGGATTCTGCCCACGGTAATTATCTTTTCACCCACTTTTCTTTCTTCTCATTTACATTGCAATTGGCCTAATACCTTCCCCTATACCTTCCTTGGCATTATTGTCTGTTAGATCTCCTTATTATTTTGTGAAAACACGAAAAACGAGCCGTTAGGTATACACTTGTTTCCCTTTTTCATTAACGAGGGTCTCGTACTGGCAGACTTGGTGCCTTTAGGTTGTATACGAGGGATTATTAGTCAGCTGCCAGTCAGTATTGTGTTCACGTGCTACGTGACGACAAACAGGCTCATAAAGGATGTTCCTACACTCGCCGCCATGGCTACTAGGGGCGCTGAATGACACTCCCTCATTAAAAAAATTGACATAGATACCAAATAAAGTGGCTGTGGCGATAGCTGTCGTAGTAGCTCAAGTGGTAGAGCATCGAACGAGTTATTCGAAGGTCGCCGGTTTGGATCCTGCCCACGGCAAGTTATCTTTTCACCCACTTTTCTTTCTTCTCATTTACATTACAATTGGCCTAATTCCTTCCCTTATACCTTCCTTGGCATTATTGTCTGTTAGATCTCAATAATATTGTGTGAAAACACGAAAAACGAGCCCTTAAGTATACACTTGTTTCCCTTATTCATTAACGAGGGTCTCGTACTGGCATATCTGGTGCTTTTAGGCTGTATACGAGGAACTATTAGTCAGCTGGCAGTTAGTAATAAGTTCACGTGCTACGTGACGACAAACTGGCTCATAAAGAGTGTTCACTCGCCGCCATGGCTACCAGGGGCGCTGAATGACACTCCCACGTTAAAAAAAATTGACATAGATACCAAATAAAGTGGCTGGAGGGATAGCTGTCGTAGTAGCTCAAATGGCGGAGCATCGAACAAGTTATTCGAAGGTCGCAGGTTTGGATCCTTCCCACGGCAAGTTATCTTTTCACCCACTTTTCTTTCTTCTCATTTACATTACAATTGGCCTAATCCGTTCCCTTATACTTTCCTTGGCATTATTGTCTGTTAGATCTCAATAATATTGAGTGAAAACACGAAAAACGAGCCCTTAAGTATACACTTGTTTCCCTTATTCATTAACGAGGGTCTCGTACTGGCATATCTGGTGCCTTTAGGTTGTATACGAGGAACTATTAGTCAGCTGCCAGTTAGTAATAAAATCACGTGCTACGTGACGACAAACAGGCTCATAAAGAGTGTTCACTCGTCGCCATGGCTACTGGGGGCGCTGAATGACACTCCCACGTTAACAAAAATTGACATAGATACCAAATAAAGTGTCTGGGGGGATAGCTGTCGTGGTAGCTCAAGTGGTAGAGCATCGAACGCGTTATTCAAAGATCGAAGGTTCGGATCCTGCCCACAGTAATTATCTTTTCACCCACTTTTCTTTCTTCTCATTTACATTACAATTGGCCTAATACCTTCCTCTATACCTTCCTTGGCAGTATTGACTGTTACATCTCATTAATATTGTGTGAAAACACGAAAAACGAGCCCTTAAGTATACACTTGTTTCCCTTATTCATTAACGAAGGTCTCGTACTGGCAGATTTGTTGCCTTTAGGGTGTATACGAGGGACTATTAGTCAGCTGCCAGTTAGTATTAAGTTCACGTGCTACGTGACGTCAAACAGGCTCATGAAGGGTGTTCCTACCCTCGCCGCCATGGCTACTAGGGGCGCTGAATGACACTCCCACGTTAAAACAAATTGACATAGATACCGAATAAAGTGGCTTGGGGGGATAGCTGTCGTGGTAGCTCAAATGGTAGAGCGTCGACCGCGTTATTCGAAGGTCGCAGGTTCGGATCCTACCCACGGCAAGTTATCTTTTCACCCACTTTTCTTTCTTCTCATTTACATTACAATTGGCCTAATACCTTCCTCTATACCTTCTTTGGCAGTATTGACTGTTACATCTCATTAATATTGTGTGAAAACACGAAAAACGAGCCCTTAAGTATACCCTCTTTTCCCTTATTCATTAACGAAGGTCTCGTACTGGCAGACTTGTTGCCTTTAGGGTGTATACGAGGGACTATTAGTAAGCTGCCAGTTAGTATTAAGTTCACGTGCTACGCGACGTCAAACAGGCTCATAAAGGGTGTTCCTACACTCGCCGCCATGGCTACTAGGGGCGCTGAATGACACTCCCACGTTAAAATAAATTGACATAGATACCAAATAAAGTGGCTTGGGGGGATAGCTGTCGTGGTAGCTCAAGTGGTAGAGCATCGAACGCGTTATTCGAAGGTCGCCGGTTCGGATCCTGCCCCCGGTAAGTTATCTTTTCACCCACTTTTCTTTCTTCTCATTTACATTACAATTGGCCTAATACCTTCCCCTATACCTTCCTTGGCATTATTGTCTGTTAGATCTCATTATTATTTTGTGAAAACACGAAAAACGAGCCCTTAGGTATACACTTGTTTCCCTTATTCATTAACGAGGGTCTCGTACTGGCATATCTGGTGCCTTTAGGCTGTATACGAGGAACTATTAGTCAGCTGCCAGTTAGTAATAAGTTCACGTGCTACGTGACGACAAACAGGCTCATAAAGAGTGTTCACTCGTCGCCATGGCTACTGGGGGCGCTGAATGACACTCCCACGTTAAAAAAATTGACATAGATACAAAATAAAGTGTCTGGGGGGATAGCTGTCGTGGTAGCTAAAGTGGTAGAGCATCGAACGCGTTATTCAAAAACCGCAGGTTCGGATCCTGCCCACAGTAATTATCTTTTCACCCACTTTTCTTTCTTCTCATTTACATTACAATTGGCCTGATACCTTCCCCAATACCTTCCTTGGCAGTATTGACTGTTACATCTCATTAATAATGTGTGAAAACACGAAAAACGAGCCCTTAAGTATACACTTGTTTCCCTTATTCATTAACGAAGGTCTCGTACTGGCAGACTTGTTGCCTTTAGGGTGTATACGAGGGACTATTAGTCAGCTGCCAGTTAGTATTAAGTTCACGTGCTACGTGACGTCAAACAGGCTCATGAAGGGTGTTCCTACCCTCGCCGCCATGGCTACTAGGGGCGCTGAATGACACTCCCACGTTAAAACAAATTGACATAGATACCAAATAAAGTGGCTTGGGGGGATAGCTGTCGTGGTAGCTCAAATGGTAGAGCATCGAACGCGTTATTCGAAGGTCGCAGGTTCGGATCCTACCCACGGCAAGTTATCTTTTCACCCACTTTTCTTTCTTCTCATTTACATTACAATTGGCCTAATCCCTTCCCTTATACCTTCCTTGGCATTATTGTCTGTTATGTCTCAATAATCTTGTGTAAAAACACGAAAAACGAGCCCTTAAGTATACACTTGTTTCCCTTATTCATTAACAAAGGTCTCGTACTGGCAGACTTGTTGCCTTTAGTATGTATACGAGGGACTATTAGTCAGCTGCCAGTTAGTATTAAGTTGACGTGCTACGTGACGACAAACAGGCTAATGAAGGGTGTTCCTACACTCGCCGCCATGGCTACTAGGGGCGCTGAATGACACTCCCACGTTAAAAAAATTGACATAGATACCAAATAAAGTGTCTGGGGGGATAGCTGTCGTGGTAGCTCAAATGGTAGAGCATCGAACGCGTTATTCGAAGGTCGCAGGTTCGGATCCTACCCACGGCAAGTTATCTTTTCACCCACTTTTCTTTCTTCTCATTTACATTACAATTGGCCTAATCTCTTCCCTTATACCTTCCTTGGCTATATTGTCTGTTAGATCTCAATAATATTGTGTAAAAACACGAAAAACGAGCCCTTAAGTATACACTTGTTTCCCTAATTCATTAACAAAGGTCTCGTACTGGCAGACTTGTTGCCTTTAGTATGTATACGAGGGACTATTAGTCAGCTGCCAGTTAGTATTAAGTTGACGTGCTACGTGACGACAAACAGGCTCATGAAGGGTGTTCCTACACTCGCCGCCATGGCTACTAGGGGCGCTGAATGACACTCCCACGTTAAAAAAATTGACATAGATACCAAATAAAGTGTCTGGGGGGATAGCTGTCGTGGTAGCTCAAGTGGTGGAGCACCGAACGCGTTATTTGAAGGTCGCAGGTTCGGATTCTGCCCACGGTAATTATCTTTTCACCCACTTTTCTTTCTTCTCGTTTACATTACAATTGGCCTAATACCTTCCTCTATACCTTCTTTGGCAGTATTGACTGTTACGTCTCATTAATATTGTGTGAAAACACGAAAAACGAGCCCTTAAGTATACCCTCTTTTCCCTTATTCATTAACGAAGGTCTCGTACTGGCAGACTTGTTGCCTTTAGGGTGTTTACGAGGGACTATTAGTCAGCTGCCAGTCAGTATTAAGTTCACGTGCTACGCGACGTCAAACAGGCTCATGAAGGGTGTTCCTACACTCGCCGCCATGGCTACTAGGGGCGCTGAATGACACTCCCACGTTAAAATAAATTGACATAGATACCAAATAAAGTGGCTTGGGGGGATAGCTGTCATGGTAGCTCAAGTGGTAGAGCATCGAACGCGTTATTCGAAGGTCGCAGGTTCGGATCCTGTTCGGTAAGTTATCTTTTCACCCACTTTTCTTTCTTCTCATTTACAATACAATTGGCCTAATCCCTTCCCTTATACCTTCCTTGGCATTATTGTCTGTTAGATCTCAATAATATTGTGTAAAAACACGAAAAACGAGCCCTTAAGTATTCATTTGTTTCCCTTATTCATTGACGAAGGTCTCGTACTGGCAGACTTGTTGCCTTTAGTATGTATACGAGGGACTATTAGTCAGCTGCCAGTTAGTATTAAGTTGACGTGCTACGTGACGACAAACAGGCTCATGAAGGGTGTTCCTACACTCGCCGCCATGGCTACTAGGGGCGCTGAATGACACTCCCGCGTTAAAAAAATTGACATAGATACCAAATAAAGTGTCTGGGGGATAGCTGTCGTGGTAGCTCAAGTGGTAGAGCATCGAACGCGTTATTCAAAGGTCGAAGATTCGAATCCTGAACACGGTAATTATCTTTTCACCCACTTTTCTTTCTCTCAATTACATTACAATTGGCCTGATACCTTCCCCTATACCTTCCTTGGCATTATTGTCTGTTAGATCTCAATAATATTGTGTAAAAACACGAAAAACGAGCCCTTAAGTATACACTTGTTTCCCTTATTCATTAACGAAGGTCTCGTACTGGCAGACTTGTTGCCTTTAGGGTGTATACGAGGGACTATTAGTCAGCTGCCAGTTAGTATTAAGTTCACGTGCTACGTGACGTCAAACAGGCTCATGAAGGGTGTTCCTACCCTCGCCGCCATGGCTACTAGGGGCGCTGAATGACACTCCCACGTTAAAACAAATTGACATAGATACCAAATAAAGTGGCTTGGGGGGATAGCTGTCGTGGTAGCTCAAATGGTAGAGCATCGAACGCGTTATTGGAAGGTCGCAGGTTCGGATCCTACCCACGGCAAGTTATCTTTTCACCCACTTTTCTTTCTTCTCATTTACATTACAATTGGCCTAATCCCTTCCCTTATACCTTCCTTGGCATTATTGTCTGTTATGTCTCAATAATCTTGTGTAAAAACACGAAAAACGAGCCCTTAAGTATACACTTGTTTCCCTTATTCATTAACAAAGGTCTCGTACTGGCAGACTTGTTGCCTTTAGTATGTATACGAGGGACTATTAGTCAGCTGCCAGTTAGTATTAAGTTGACGTGCTACGTGACGACAAACAGGCTCATGAAGGGTGTTCCTACACTCGCCGCCATGGCTACTAGGGGCGCTGAATGACACTCCCACGTTAAAAAAATTGACGTAGATACCAAATAAAGTGTCTGGGGGGATAGCTGTCGTGGTAGCTCAAGTGGTGGAGCACCGAACGCGTTATTCGAAGGTCGCAGGTTCGGATTCTGCCCACGGTAATTATCTTTTCACCCACTTTTCTTTCTTCTCGTTTACATTACAATTGGCCTAATACCTTCCTCTATACCTTCTTTGGCAGTATTGACTGTTACGTCTCATTAATATTGTGTGAAAACACGAAAAACGAGCCCTTAAGTATACCCTCTTTTCCCTTATTCATTAACGAAGGTCTCGTACTGGCAGACTTGTTGCCTTTAGGGTGTTTACGAGGGACTATTAGTCAGCTGCCAGTCAGTATTAAGTTCACGTGCTTCGCGACGTCAAACAGGCTCATGAAGGGTGTTCCTACACTCGCCGCCATGGCTACTAGGGGCGCTGAATGACACTCCCACGTTAAAATAAATTGACATAGATACCGAATAAAGTGGCTTGGGGGGATAGCTGTCATGGTAGCTCAAGTGGTAGAGCATCGAACGCGTTATTCGAAGGTCGCAGGTTCGGATCCTGTTCGGTAAGTTATCTTTTCACCCACTTTTCTTTCTTCTCATTTACAATACAATTGGCCTAATCCCTTCCCTTATACCTTCCTTGGCATTATTGTCTGTTAGATCTCAATAATATTGTGTAAAAACACGAAAAACGAGCCCTTAAGTATTCATTTGTTTCCCTTATTCATTGACGAAGGTCTCGTACTGGCAGACTTGTTGCCTTTAGTATGTATACGAGGGACTATTAGTCAGCTGCCAGTTAGTATTAAGTTGACGTGCTACGTGACGACAAACAGGCTCATGAAGGGTGTTCCTACACTCGCCGCCATGGCTACTAGGGGCGCTGAATGACACTCCCGCGTTAAAAAAATTGACATAGATACCAAATAAAGTGTCTGGGGGATAGCTGTCGTGGTAGCTCAAGTGGTAGAGCATCGAACGCGTTATTCAAAGGTCGAAGATTCGAATCCTGAACACGGTAATTATCTTTTCACCCACTTTTCTTTCTCTCAATTACATTACAATTGGCCTGATACCTTCCCCTATACCTTCCTTGGCATTATTGTCTGTTAGATCTCAATAATATTGTGTAAAAACACGAAAAACGAGCCCTTAAGTATACACTTGTTTCCCTTATTCATTGACGAAGGTCTCGTACTGGCAGACTTGTTGCCTTTAGTATGTATACGAGGGACTATTAGTCAGCTGCCAGTTAGTATTAAGTTGACGTGCTACGTGACGACAAACAGGCTCATGAAGGGTGTTCCTACACTCGCCGCCATGGCTACTAGGGGCGCTGAATGACACTCCCACGTTAAAAAAATTGACATAGATACCAAATAAAGTGTCTGGGGGGATAGCTGTCGTGGTAGCTCAAGTGGTGGAGCACCGAACGCGTTATTCGAAGGTCGCAGGTTCGGATTCTGCCCACGGTAATTATCTTTTCACCCACTTTTCTTTCTTCTCGTTTACATTACAATTGGCCTAATACCTTCCTCTATACCTTCTTTGGCAGTATTGACTGTTACGTCTCATTAATATTGTGTGAAAACACGAAAAACGAGCCCTTAAGTATACCCTCTTTTCCCTTATTCATTAACGAAGGTCTCGTACTGGCAGACTTGTTGCCTTTAGGGTGTTTACGAGGGACTATTAGTCAGCTGCCAGTCAGTATTAAGTTCACGTGCTACGCGACGTCAAACAGGCTCATGAAGGGTGTTCGTACACTCGCCGCCATGGCTACTAGGGGCGCTGAATGACACTCCCACGTTAAAATAAATTGACATAGATACCAAATAAAGTGGCTTGGGGGGATAGCTGTCATGGTAGCTCAAGTGGTAGAGCATCGAACGCGTTATTCGAAGGTCGCAGGTTCGGATCCTGTTCGGTAAGTTATCTTTTCACCCACTTTTCTTTCTTCTCATTTACAATACAATTGGCCTAATCCCTTCCCTTATACCTTCCTTGGCATTATTGTCTGTTAGATCTCAATAATATTGTGTAAAAACACGAAAAACGAGCCCTTAAGTATTCATTTGTTTCCCTTATTCATTGACGAAGGTCTCGTACTGGCAGACTTGTTGCCTTTAGTATGTATACGAGGGACTATTAGTCAGCTGCCAGTTAGTATTAAGTTGACGTGCTACGTGACGACAAACAGGCTCATGAAGGGTGTTCCTACACTCGCCGCCATGGCTACTAGGGGCGCTGAATGACACTCCCGCGTTAAAAAAATTGACATAGATACCAAATAAAGTGTCTGGGGGATAGCTGTCGTGGTAGCTCAAGTGGTAGAGCATCGAACGCGTTATTCAAAGGTCGAAGATTCGAATCCTGAACACGGTAATTATCTTTTCACCCACTTTTCTTTCTCTCAATTACATTACAATTGGCCTGATACCTTCCCCTATACCTTCCTTGGCATTATTGTCTGTTAGATCTCAATAATATTGTGTAAAAACACGAAAAACGAGCCCTTAAGTATACACTTGTTTCCATTATTCATTAACAAAGGTCTCGTACTGGCAGACTTGTTGCCTTTAGTATGTATACGAGGGACTATTAGTCAGCTGCCAGTTAGTATTAAGTTGACGTGCTACGTGACGACAAACGGGCTCATGAAGGGTGTTCCTACACTCGCCGCCATGGCTACAAGGGGCGCTGAATGACACTCCCACGTTAAAAAAATTGACATAGATACCAAATAAAGTGTCTGGGGGGATAGCTGTCATGGTAGCTCAAGTGGTGGAGCACCGAACGCGTTATTCGAAGGTCGCAGGTTCGGATTCTGCCTACGGTAATTATCTTTTCACCCACTTTTCTTTCTTCTCTTTTACATTACAATTGGCCTAATACCTTCCTCTATACCTTCTTTGGCAGTATTGACTGTTACGTCTCATTAATATTGTGTGAAAACACGAAAAACGAGCCCTTAAGTATACCCTCTTTTCCCTTATTCATTAACGAAGGTCTCGTACTGGCAGACTTGTTGCCTTTAGGGTGTATACGAGGGACTATTAGTCAGCTGCCAGTTAGTATTAAGTTCACGTGCTACGCGACGTCAAACAGGCTCATGAAGGGTGTTCCTACACTCGCCGCCATGGCTACTAGGGGCGCTGAATGACACTCCCACGTTAAAATAAATTGACATAGATACCAAATAAAGTGTCTGGGGGATAGCTGTCGTGGTAGCTCAAGTGGTAGAGCATCGAACGCGTTATTCGAAGGTCGCAGGTTCGGATCCTGTTCGGTAAGTTATCTTTTCACCCACTTTTCTTTCTTCTCATTTACATTACAATTGGCCTAATCCCTTCCCTTATACCTTCCTTGGCATTATTGTCTGTTAGATCTCAATAATATTGTGTAAAAACACGAAAAACGAGCCCTTAAGTATACACTTGTTTCCCTTATTCATTAACGAAGGTCTCGTACTGGCAGACTTGTTGCCTTTAGTATGTATACGAGGGACTATTAGTCAGCTGCCAGTTAGTATTAGGTTGACGTGCTAACGTGACGACAAACAGGCTCATGAAGGGTGTTCCTACACTCGCCGCCATGGCTACTAGGGGCGCTGAATGACACTCCCACGTTAAAAAAATTTACATAGATACCAAATAAAGTGTCTGGGGGGATAGCTGTCGTGGTAGCTCAAGTGGTGGAGCACCGAACGCGTTATTCGAAGGCCGCAGGTTCGGATTCTGCCCACGGTAATTATCTTTTCACCCACTTTTCTTTCTTCTCTTTTACATTACAATTGGCCTAATACCTTCCTCTATACCTTCTTTGGCAGTATTGACTGTTACATCTCATTAATATTGTGTGAAAACACGAAAAACGAGCCCTTAAGTATACCCTCTTTTCCCTTATTCATTAACGAAGGTCTCGTACTGGCAGACTTGTTGCCTTTAGGGTGTATACGAGGGACTATCAGTCAGCTGCCAGTTAGTATTAAGTTCACGTGCTACGCGACGTCAAACAGGCTCATGAAGGGTGTTCCTACACTCGCCGCCATGGCTACTAGGGGCGCTGAATGACACTCCCACGTTAAAATAAATTGACATAGATACCAAATAAAGTGGCTTGGGGGGATAGCTGTCGTGGTAGCGCAAGTGGTAGAGCATCGAACGCGTTATTCGAAGGTCGCAGGTTAGGATCCTGCCCCCGGTAAGTTATCTTTTCACCCACTTTTCTTTCTTCTCATTTACATTACAATTGGCCTAATACCTTCCCCTATACCTTCCTTGGCATTATTGTCTGTTAGATCTCATTATTATTTTGTGAAAACACGAAAAACGAGCCCTTAGGTATACACTTGTTTCCCTTATTCATTAACGAGGGTCTCGTACTGGCAGACTTGGTGCCTTTAGGTTGTATACGAGGGATTATTAGTCAGCTGCCAGTAAGTATTGTGTTCACGTGCTACGTGACGACAAACACGCTCATAAAGGATGTTCCTACACTCGCCGCCATGGCTACTAGGGGCGCTGAATGACACTCCCTCATTAAAAAAATTGACATAGATACCAAATAAAGTGGCTGTGGCGATAGCTGTCGTAGTAGCTCAAGTGGTAGAGCATCGAACGAGTTATTCGAAGGTCGCAGGTTTGGATCCTGCCCACGGCAAGTTATCTTTTCACCCACTTTTCTTTATTCTAATTTACATTACAATTGGCCCAATTCCTTCCCTTATACCTTCCTTGGCATTATTGTCTGTTAGATCTCAATAATATTGTGTGAAAACACGAAAAACGAGCCCTTAAGTATACACTTGTTTCCCTTATTCATTAACGAGGGTCTCGTACTGGCATATCTGGTGCCTTTAGGCTGTATACGAGGAACAATTGGTCAGCTGCCAGTTAGTAATAAGTTCACGTGCTACGTGACGACAAACAGGCTCATAAAGAGTGTTCACTCGTCGCCATGGCTACTGGGGGCGCTGAATGACACTCCCACGTTAAAAAAATTGACATAGATACCAAATAAAGTGTCTGGGGGGATAGCTGTCGTGGTAGCTCAAGTGGTAGAGCATCGAACGCGTTATTCAAAGGTCGCAGGTTCGGATCCTGCCCACAGTAATTATCTTTTCACCCACTTTTCTTTCTTCTCATTTACATTACAATTGGCCTAATACCTTCCCCTATACCTTCCTTGGCAGTATTGACTGTTACATCTCATTATTATTGTGTGAAAACACGAAAAACGAGCTCTCAAGTATACACTTGTTTACCTTATTCATTAACGAAGGTCTCGTACTGGCAGACTTGTTGCCTTTAGGGTGTATACGAGGGACTATTAGTCAGCTGCAAGTTAGTAATAAGTTCACGTGCTACGTGACGACAAACAGGCTCATAAAGAGTGTTCACTCGCCGCCATGGCTACCAGGGGCGCTGAATGACACTCCCACGTTAAAAAAAATTGACATAGATACCAAATAAAGTGGCTGGAGGGATAGCTGTCGTAGTAGCTCAAATGGCAGAGCATCGAAGGAGTTATTCGAAGGTCGCAGGTTTGGATCCTGCCCACAGCAAGTTATCTTTTCACCCACTTTTCTTTCTTCTCATTTACATTACAATTGGCCTAATCCGTTCCCATATACTTTCCTTGGCATTATTGTCTGTTAGATCTCAATAATATTGAGTGAAAACACGAAAAACGAGCCCTTAAGTATACACTTGTTTCCCTTATTCATTAACGACGGTCTCGTACTGGCATATCTGGTGCCTTTAGGTTGTATACGAGGAACTATTAGTCAGCTGCCAGTTAGTAATAAGTTCACGTGCTACGTGACGACAAACAGGCTCATAAAGAGTGTTCACTCGTCGCCATGGCTACTGCGGGCGCTGAATGACACTCCCACGTTAACAAAAATTGACATAGATACCAAATAAAGTGTCTGGGGGGATAGCTGTCGTGGTAGCTCAAGTGGTAGAGCATCGAACGCGTTATTCAAAGATCGCAGGTTCGGATCCTGCCCACAGTAATTATCTTTTCACCCACTTTTCTTTCTTCTCATATACATTACAATTGGCCTAATACCTTCCTCTATACCTTCCTTGGCAGTATTGACTGTTACATCTCATTATTATTGTGTGAAAGCACGAAAAACGAGCCCTCAAGTATACACTTGTTTCCCTTATTCATTAACGAAGGTCTCGTACTGGCAGACTTGTTGCCTTTAGGGTGTATACGAGGGACTATTAGTCAGCTGCCAGTTAGTAATAAGTTCACGTGCTACGTGACGACAAACAGACTCATAAAGAGTGTTCACTCGTCGCCATGGCTACTGGGGGCGCTGAATGACACTACCGCGTTAAAGAAATTGACATAGATACCAAATAAAGTGTCTGGGGGGATAGCTGTCGTGGTAGCTCAAGTGGTAGAGCATCGAACGCGTTATTCAAAGGTCGCAGGTTCGAATCCTGAACACGGTAATTATCTTTTCACCCACTTTTCTTTCTCTCAATTACATTACAATTGGCCTGATACCTTCCCCTATACCTTCCTTGGCAGTATTGACTGTTACATATCATTAATATTGTGTGAAAACACGAAAAACGAGCCCTTAAATATACACTTGTTTCCCTTATTCATTAACGAAGGTCTCGTACTGGCAGACTTGTTGCCTTTAGGGTGTATACGAGGGACTATTAGTCAGCTGCCAGTTAGTATTAAGTTCACGTGCTACGTGACGTCAAACAGGCTCATGAAGGGTGTTCCTACCCTTGCCGCCATGGCTACTAGGGGCGCTGAATGACACTCCCACGTTAAAACAAATTGACATAGATACCAAATAAAGTGGCTTGGGGGGATAGCTGTCGTGGTAGCTCAAATGATAGAGCATCGAACGCGTTATTCGAAGGTCGCAGGTTCGGATCCTACCCACGGCAAGTTATCTTTTCACCCACTTTTCTTCTCATTTACATTACAATTGGCCTAATCCCTTCCCTTATACCTTCCTTGGCATTATTGTCTGTTAGATCTCAATAATATTGTGTAAAAACACGAAAAACGAGCCCTTAAGTATACACTTGTTTCCCTTATTCATTAACAAAGGTCTCGTACTGGCAGACTTGTTGCCTTTAGTATGTATACGAGGGACTATTAGTCAGCTGCCAGTTAGTATTAAGTTGACGTGCTACGTGACGACAAACAGGCTCATGAAGGGTGTTCCTACACTCGCCGCCATGGCTACTAGGGGCGCTGAATGACACTCCCACGTTAAAAAAATTGACATAGATACCAAATAAAGTGTCTGGGGGGGTAGCTGTCGTGGTAGCTCAAGTGGTGGAGCACCGAACGCGTTATTCGAAGGTCGCAGGTTCGGATTCTGCCCACGGTAATTATCTTTTCACCCACTTTTCTTTCTTCTCTTTTACATTACAATTGCCCTAATACCTTCCTCTATACCTTCTTTTGCAGTATTGACTGTTACATCTCATTAATATTGTGTGAAAACACGAAAAACGAGCCCTTAAGTATACCCTCTTTTCCATTATTCATTAACGAAGGTCTCGTACTGGCTGACTTGTTGCCTTTAGGGTGTATACGAGGGACTATTAGTCAGCTGCCAGTTAGTATTATGTTCACGTGCTACGCGACGTCAAACAGGCTCATGAAGGGTGTTCCTACACTCGCCGCCATGGCTACTAGGGGCGCTGAATGACACTCCCACGTTAAAATAAATTGACACAGATACCAAATAAAGTGGCTTGGCGGGATAGCTGTCGTGGTAGCTCAAGTGGTAGAGCATCGAACGCGTTATTCGAAGGTCGCAGGTTCGGATCCTGTTCGGTAAGTTATCTTTTCACCCACTTTTGTTTCTTCTCATTTACATTACAATTGGCCTAATACCTTCCCCTATACCTTCCTTGGCATTATTGTCTATTAGATCTCATTATTATTTTGTGAAAACACGAAAAACGAGCCCTTAGGTATACACTTGTTTCCCTTTTTCATTAACGAGGGTCTCGTACTGGCAGACTTGGTGCCTTTAGGTTGTATACGAGGGATTATTAGTCAGCTGCCAGTCAGTATTGTGTTCACGTGCTACGTGACGACAAACAGGCTCATAAAGGGTGTTCCTACACTCGCCGCCATGGCTACTAGGGGCGCTGAATGACACTCCCCCGTTAAAAAAACTGACATAGATACCAAATAAAGTGGCTGTGGCGATAGCTGTCGTAGTAGCTCAAGTGGTAGAGCATCGAACGCGTTATTAGAAGGTTGATGATATATGGTGTTTTTTGGCGCAAGGGCCATTGATGGCCAAAGAGCGCCAGTTCATGACAGGAATGTGGACAATGGTTGTGATTAGCGGCTGTATAAGGGCCATAAAATTCCTCGCAGTAAAGCGGGTAAAAACATACAAGTAATAAAATCATGACCATGCCGTGAAAGGTGTGTGTGGTGTGAATAGGTGACAAAAGTTGGTGATAATGAAAAACGAAGGTGGACATGTATGGCATTAGCACAAGTACTTCACACGTTAGTACCCTTGCGTGCAAGGGCCGTGAGGCAAGTGCTATCCTGTGTAGCTACCGCAGCAAAAACCTCTCTAGAGAGGTCGTGCTACGGTATGCCCGGGTATAAGATATGAAAATTATGAATTTCCTTTAAAAACGCTAATAATGATTTGTGACTAAAAAGCGGTTCCCTACCGACGAGCATTGCAGGGTGTAAAGGTATATGTTGTCGGTAGGATAGTGGGAAGTGTTGTCTTCTTAGAGTGTCTAAATGTTTACATTGAATTAAAACGTGAAGAACTGTTAATGCCTCACCACATTTATCACACAATGGTGGATCACCACCGGACAAAAGATGTGTGAGTGTCGTGTATATGTGTCCTATCCTGAGTCTTGTTAGTGTTACCTCTGTTAGACGTGATTTTGATACTGGTGGCCAATGGCCAAGGTGTGGCTTGATAACGTGTAGTTTGTTTTGTGTGTGTGTATCCCACTTGCTCTGCCAGTAGTCCCTGAGTTTTCGTTTGAGAGACGGCTTAAGATCAAGGGCCGGGATTGATGTCGGTGTAATGGCGGTGCTTTCGTGGGCGGATGCAGCAAGCTGATCCGCCATCACGTTGCCTTGAATCTCACGGTGCCCTGGCACCCAGCACACAACAACATGTCTGTTGAGTGTGTAGAGGGTGCATAAAATGGAGTAAAGTGAAACGAGGACAGGGTTTTTTTGTTTTTTAAGACTGTGCAGGGCCGTTACCACACTGAGGGAGTCTGTATAAATTACTGCTTTTTGTATTTGTAGTTGTTTGATGTGTTTAGCTGCCACAAGTATCGTGTAAGCTTCTGCTGTGAAGATAATTGTGCTTGGATGTAGAGGGCCAGCATCCGAAAAGGATGGGCCGACAGCAGCGTAGGACACAGAGGAGTTGGACTTGGAAGCATCTGTAAAGAACTCAGGACGTGTGTATTTGTGTTGAAGTTCCAGGAAGTATGTTCGGATATGGGCAATAGGTGCATGTTTTGTAACTTCTAGAAAGGACACATCGCAGTCTATAGTCTGCCATTGCCACGGTGGCGGATATGCTACAGGAGCCATTAAACTGTGTTCTAGTGAGACTCCAGTTTCCTCGGCTAGACTTTTCAGGCGAACTGAGAAGGGCTGCCTCATCGAAGGCCTGTTTTGAAACAGAAATGAGCTCGACAAATCATTAATAGTAGAGTATGAGGGGTGCTTTTTATCTGCTTCCACCTTAAGGAAATAAACAAAAGACATATAAGTTCTCTGCAGATGAAGCGACCACTCCTTTGACTCAACATAAAGGCTTTCTACGGGGCTGGTGCGAAAAGCACCCGTAGAAAGGCGGATGCCCAAATGGTGCACGGGGTCAAGCATCTTCAAAGCACTTTGAGTCGCTGACTGATAAATAATGGCCCCATAATCTAAGTAGGTGCGAATAAGGCTTCTATACAGGTTCATGAGACATTTCCTTTCACTACCCCACGTAGTACGTGACAACACTTTTATAACATTCATGGCTTTTAAACATTTTGTTTTTAAATACTTTATGTGGGGTACGAAGGTCAACTTGTTGTCCAAGATTAAGCCTAAGAACTTATGCTCGGCTTTGACGGACAGTTGGTGCCCGTTCAGTTGAATGTCGGGTTCCGAGTGCATGCCTCTCTTTCGAAAGAACAAGACACACGTGCTTTTTTGTGGGTTAAGTCGAAATCCGTTTTCATCTGCCCATTTGGAGATCTTATTTAAACCCAGCTGAACCTGCCGCTCACACATGGCCAAGTTGCATGACTTGAAGCCAAGCTGAACGTCGTCGAGATATGTACAATAGAACATATTGCGGCGAATGGACAAGTGCAAAGAATTCATTTTAATAATAAAAAGTGTGCAACTAAGCACACAACCTTGTGGCACGCCTGTTTCCTGGACAAATGTTTGGGAGAGCACACTGCCCAGACGGACACGGAATGTCGGGTTTGACAGGTAACTTTCGATTATATGAAACATTCTTCCGCGCACACCAAGGTGGGACAGGTCTCTTAGAATTCCGTAACGACATGCAGTATCATAAGCCTTTTCGATATCGAGGAACACAGAGAGAAAATATTGTTTATGGACGAACGCGTCTCTGATCTGTGCCTCGATACGAATAAGGTGGTCTGTGGTGGATCTACTTTCTCGAAACCCGCACTGAAATGGGTCGAGCAAATTATTTGTTTCAAGAAAATGTACAAGTCGGCAGTTTATCATTTTTTCGAAGACTTTGCACAAGCAGCTTGTAAGTGCTATAGGCCTATAACTCGAGGGTAAAGAAGGGTCCTTGCCCTCTTTCGAAATGGTAATAACAATAGCCTCTTTCCAGGATGTAGGAATAGTGCCAGAAGACCAAATAGCATTGTACAAACAAAGTAAGGTTTTTCGGGTTTCGTTTGGTAGGTTTTTTAACATTTCATACATCACACGGTCAGAACCCGGGGCAGAAGTACTGCAGGAGTTTAGAGATGTTTGGAGCTCAGCTAGATTGAAAGCTTGGTTATATGCCTCGTATCTAGTGGATTTGTGTTAGAGTTTCTGCTTTTCCATTCTTGTTCTGTATTTTTGGAAAGTGTCAGTATAGTGGGACGAGCTGGATACCCGTTCGAAGTGTGCACCGAGGAAATTTGCCTGATCTTCCAAGGTATCACCCTGAGTGTTTACGAGTGGAAGTGTGTATACTTGTTTTCCTGCTATACTACCGACCATGTTCCAGACTTTAGCCTCCTGTGTGTATGAATTAACCCCTGATAAAAACTTCTTCCAGCTTTCTCTTCTGGCCTGCCGACGCGTTCTCCTGCCTTGAGACTTTATTTTCTTGAAGGTTTCAAGATTTTTGGCTGTCGGTGAGTTCCGAAGCAGCCTCCAAGCTCTGTTTTGCTGTTAGCGCGCGTTTCGGCATTCATAATTCCACCATGGCACACATCGTTTTCCAGGGTGTCCATTTGTTTGTGGGATGCATTTTGCTGCAGCATCAATCAAAAACGCTGTGAAGTAGTTCACAGCAACATCAATGTTCAAAGTACAGATGTCATTCCAACCTAGACAAGCAATAGTACGAAACTGTTCCCAGTCGGCTCTGTTTATGAGCCACTTGGGAACACGTGGTGGACACTCATTTACTGTCGTTGTGCTCAAAACTACGGGGAAGTGGTCACTTCCGTACAGATTACTGACGACTTTCCACTGGAGTAGAGGCACAAGAGATGGAGATACTATGCTCCAGTCTATGGAGGAGTAGGTGTTATTAGCGAGGTTATAATAGGTTGGTTCTTTTCGATTTAGAAGACACGCGCTCGACGAGATAAGGAACTGTTCGATCAGTCGACCTCGCGCGTCATACCGAGAGTCACCCCATAACCTGCTATGCGCATTAAAGTCTCCAAGAAGAACATAAGGCTCCGGAAGTTCATCAATTAGAGAGTGTAAATCGCGTTTTTGCAGCTGATAGCTAGGAGGAATGTAAATACTGCAGATTGTGATCAGTTTATCAAAAAGAACCGCTCGAACAGCCACTGCCTCAAGGGGTGTTTGGAGTTGTAAGTGTCTGCATGCTATTCCTTGATTCACTATGATGGCAACACCTCCGGATGATGTCATAGCATCAACACGGTCTTTTCGGAAAATAACGTATTTACGAAGAAAATTTGTGTGTTTTGAATTAAGGTGTGTTTCTTGCACACACAGCACTTTTGGCGAGTGTTCATGTAAGAGTTCTTGGATGTCGTCAAGGTTTCTGAGAAGGCCCCTGACGTTCCATTGTATAATTTGAGTGTTCATGGTGAATTTCAAATAGTGCTGTGTGTACGAAAAGCGAGTGGCTGTTTAGACGGGGAGTTTGAGTTCACTTAACAGGGCCATCACCAGGCCCTGTTATTTGCTTTTTTGTTTTCTTGGTGTGCTCCAAGGAGCCAACCGCTCTTTCGGCACCAAGGGTGCCGACGTATCCATTGCCTCCTCGGAGGCACTGGATGCCCGCACATGCGGGCTGTTAGTTCGGATTTTGGGCCTCGCCTGGTGAGGGGAGGCCTCGAGACCCGAAGACTCTGGAGTCTCCGGTCTCTGTTTGGGAGTAGGCGGTGTAGCCTGGGCTACAGCCGCCTTGGGGGCAGGTGCCACAACCGCCGGCTCAGTATGCGCGGGCCGGAGGGGTGGCGAGGGCTGGTGCGGCGGTGCCCCCTGACGCGCCGCATCAGCGTATGTAGGTCCATAGAATGGAGCGACTCTTCGCCGTGCTTCCTTAAATGTAATATTCTCCTTCACCTTCAACGTAATTATTTCTTTTTCTTTTTTCCAGTATGTACAGGAGCGTGAATATGCGGCATGGTTTCTTTCGCAGTTTACACAGTGTGCCGGTTGTTTGCAGCTCTCAGACACGTGGCCTAGGACTCCACATTGCGCACATGTCTGGCGACCACGACAGGTTTTAGAGCCATGGCCATACCTCTGGCATTGGAAGCAACGACGAGGGTTTGGTATGTACGGCCTGATAGATGTCTTTGTGTAGCCTGTTTGAATTGATTCCGGTAGTTTACTGGATGCAAATGTAAGTATCAAGTGTTTTGTCGGTGTTTCCTTATTGTCTCTTCTGATGATGATTCTCTGTACATTAGTGACATTTTGGCTCTTCCACCCCTCCAAAAGTTCAGTCTCAGTCAAGTCAAGTAAGTCCATGTCGGATACCACTCCGCGAGTTGTGTTCATTGATCTATGTGGTGTTACGGTTATTGGTATGCCACCGAAATCTGAGAGACGGTCTAGCTTTTTAAATTGTTCTTTGTCACGGATTTCGAGGAGAAGGTCTCCACTAGCCATTTTGGTTACCTTGTATCCTGTGCCAAGAGTTTCGGTAAGACATCTAGAGACTAGGAAAGGAGAGACGGTCCTGGCTTGCTTTTCAGTTTTTTCACAGTGAATGACGTGGAAATGGGGAAAAGTTTCTGTTGGCTGGTTGAAGAGATTTATGTCGTCGGTGCGTACCCGCTTTAGGCCGGTACGATCAGATAGTAGAGGGAATGCGCCATGCATGCCGGTCTTATTTTTGTTCAGCAGCGTTGGCAGCCACCCAACACGGAGCCCAACAAGGGGACGCTGCAAGTTTACAGGTGCTGAAAGCTTGCAGACGTCAGCCGTACAACACTGCCATAACCCAATGCGCCTAGACCAAGAAAGGCTATTTGCACAGGGTTAACCCTTGCCGCCAGGAAAATTGGAAGTAAACAGAAGAGCGTAGAAGACAGGACAGATAGATAGTGAGAGATAAAGACGAAGATGTAGGCAGAGAGAGATAGGAAAAGGCGACTGCCGATTTCCCCTGGGTGGGTCAGCCCAGGGGTGCCGTCTACGTGAAGCCGGGGCCAAAGGGGTGTGTTGACTCTGCCAGGGGGCCTTAAAGGTCCAATCACCCAGCGTCGGCTCAACCCCCAGGATCCCCTTTTCCCCGGACACGGCAAAG
This sequence comes from Rhipicephalus microplus, assembly GCF_043290135.1. NCBI lineage: Eukaryota > Metazoa > Arthropoda > Arachnida > Ixodida > Ixodidae > Rhipicephalus > Rhipicephalus microplus. The sequence continues at coordinate 13,907,755 of NW_027464589.1, forward strand.
CCACGCACGGCTAGGCGTGGGAGGGAGTAGAAACTCCCCCGTTAGCTCGGGTCCGTGGTGTCACTACACACCAAACGCCTACTTGCGCAGGCGCCCCTGCGGGGGTTATTCGAAGGTCGCAGATTCGGATCCTGCCCACGGCAAGTTATCTTTTCACCCACTTTTCTTTCTTCTCATTTACATTACAATTGGCTTAATCCTTTCTCTTATACGTTCCTTGGCATTATTGTCTGTTAGATCTGAATAATATTGTGTAAAAACAAGAAAAACAAGCCCTTAAGTATACACTTGTTTCCCTTAATCATTAACGAGGGTCTCGTACTGGCAGAATTGGTGCCTTTAGGTTGTAAACGAGGAACCATTAGTCAGCTTCCAGTTAGTATTAGGTTCACGTGCTACGTGACGACAAACAGGCTCATAAAGAGTGTTCCTACACTCGTCGCCATGGCTACTAGGGGCGCTGAATGACACTCCCACGTTAAAAAAAATTGACATAGATACCAAATAAAGTGGCTTGGGGGGATAGCTGTTGTGGTAGCTCAAGTGGTAGAGCACCGAACGCGTTATTCGAAGGTCACAGGTTCGGATCCTACCCACGGCAAGTTATCTTTTCACCCACTTTTCTTTCTTCTCGTTTACATTACAATTGGCCGAATCCCTACCCTTATACCTTCCTTGGCATTATTGTCTTTTAGATCTCAATATTATTGTGTAAAAACACGAAAAACGAGCCCTTAAGTATACACTTGTTTCCCTTATTCATTAAGGAAGGTCTCGTACTGGCAGACGTTTTGCCTTTAGTATGTATACGAGGGACTATTAGTCAGCTGCCAGTTAGTATTAGGTTCACGTGCTACGTGACGACAAACAGGCTCATGAAGGGTGTTCCTACGCTCGCCGCCATGGCTACTAGGGGCGCTGAATGGCACACCTACGTTAAAAAAATTGACATAGATACCAAATAAAGTGGCTGGGGGATTGCAGTCGTGGTAGCTCAAGTGGTAGAGCATCCAACGCGTTATTCGAAGGTCGCAGGTTCGGATGCTGCCAATGGCAAGTTATCTTTTCACCCACTTTTCTTTCTTCTCATTTACAATACAATTGGCCTAATACTTTCCCTATACCTTGCTTGGCATTAATGTCTGTTATATCTCAATAATAGTGTGTAAAACACGAAAAATGAGCCCTTAGGTATACACTTGTTTTCCTTATTTATTACCGAGGGTCTCGTACTGGCAGACTTGGTGCCTTGAGGTTGTATACGAGCGACTATTAGTCAGCTGCCAGTTAGTAATAAGTTCACGTGCTACGTGACGACAAATAGGCTCATAAAGAGTGTTCACTCGTCGCCATGGCTACTAGGGGCGCAGAATGGCACTCCCACGTTAAAAAAAATTGACATAGATACCAAATAAAGTGGCTGGGGGATAGCTATCGTGGTAGCTCAAGTGGTAGAGCATCGAACGCGTTATTCGAAGGTCGCAGGTTCGGATCCTGCCCACGGCAAGTTATCTTTTCGCCCAGTTTTATTTCTTCTCATTTACATAAAAATTGGCCTAATACCTTGCCCTATACCTTCCTTGGCATTACTGTCGGTTAGATCTCATTATTATTGTGCAAAAGCAGGAAAAACGAGCCCTTAAGTATACACTTGTTCCCCTTATTCATCAACGAGGGTCTCAAACTGGCAGACTTGGTGACTTTAGGTTGTATACGAGGGACTATTAGTCAGATGCCAGTTAGTAATAAGTTCCCGTGCTACGCGACGACACCCAGGCTCATAAAGAGTGTTCCTACGCTCGCCGCCATGGCTACTAGTGGCGCTGAATGACACTCTCACGTTTAAAAAAAATTTACATAGATACCAAATAAAGTGGCTGGGGACATAGCTGTCGTGGTATCTCAAAAGTATAGCATAGAACGCGTTATTCGAAGGTCGCAGGTTCGGATCCTGCGCACGGCAAGTTATCTTTTCACCCACATTTTTTTCTTCTCATTTACATTGCAATTGGCCTAGTCCCTTCCCTTATACCTTCCTTGGCATTATTGTCTGTTAGATCTCAATAATATTGTCTAAAAACAAGAAAAACAAGCCCTTAAGTATAAACTTGTTTCCCTTATTCATTAACGAGGGTCTCGTACTGGCAGAATTGGTGCCTTTAGGTTGTATACGAGGAACCATTAGTCAGCTTCCAGTTAGTATTAGGTTCACGTGCTACGTGACGACAAACAGGCTCATAAAGAGTGTTCCTACACTCGTCGCCATGGCTACTAGGGGCGCTGAATGACACTCCCACGTTAAAAAAAATTGACATAGATACCAAATAAAGTGGCTTGGGGGGATAGCTGTTGTGGTAGCTCAAGTGGTAGAGCACCGAACGCGTTATTCGAAGGTCACAGGTTCGGATCCTACCCACGGCAAGTTATCTTTTCACCCACTTTTCTTTCTTCTCATTTACATTACAGTTGGCCTAATCCCTTCCCTTATACCTTCCTTGGCATTATTGTCTTTTAGATCTCAATATTATTGTGTAAAAGCACGAAAAACGAGCCCTTAAGTATAAACTTGTTTCCCTTATTCATTAACGAGGGTCTCGTACTGGCAGAATTGGCACCTTTAGGTTGTATACGAGGAACCATTAGTCAGCTTCCAGTTAGTATTAGGTTCACGTGCTACGTGACGACAAACAGGCTCATAAAGAGTGTTCCTACACTCGTCGCCATGGCTACTAGGTGCGCTGAATGACACTCCCACGTTAATTAAAATTGACATAGATACCAAATAAAGTGGCTCGAGGGATAGCTGTCGTAGTAGCTCAAGTGGTAAAGCATCGAACGAGTTATTCGAAGGTCGCAGGTTCGGATCCTGCCCACGGCAAGTTATCTTTTCACCAACTTTTCTTTCTTCTCATTTGCATTACAATTGGCCTAATCCCTTCCCTTATACCTTCCTTGGCATTATTGTCTGTTAGATATCAATAATATTGTGTAAAAACACGAAAAACGAGCCCTTAAGTATACACTTGTTTCCCTTATTCATTAACGAGGGTCTCGTACTGGCAGACTTGGTGCCTTTAGGTTGTATACGAGGGTTTATTAGTCAGCTGCCAGTTAGTATTAGGTTCACGTGCTACGTGACGACAAACAGGCTCATAAAGAGTGTTCCTACACTCACCGCCATGGCTACTAGTGACGCTGAATGACACTCCCACGTTTAAAAAAATTGACATAGATACCAAATAAAGTGGCTGGGGCTGAGAGCTGTAGTGGTATCTCAAGTGGTAAAGCATCGAACGCGTTGTTCGAAGGTCGCAGGTTCGGATCTTGCCCATGGCAAGTTATCTTTTCCCCAATTTACTTCTCATTTACATTAAAATTGGCCTAATACCTTCTCCTATACCTTCCTTGGCATTATTGTCTGTTAGATCTCAATATTATTGTGCAAAAGCAGGAAAAACGAGCCCTTAATTATACACTTGTTTCTCTTATTCATTAACGAGGGTCTCATACTGGCAGACCTGATGCCTTTAGGTTGTATACGAGGGACTATTAGTCAGCTGCCAGTTAGTAATAAGTTCCCGTGCTACGCGACGACAAACAGGCTCATAAAGAGTGTTCCTACACTCGTCGCCATGGCTACTAATGGCGCTGAACGACACTCCCACGTTTGAAAAAAAATGACATAGATACCAAATAAAGTGGCTTGTGTGGATAGCTGTCGTGGTAGCTGAAGTGGTAGACCATCGAATGCGTTATTCGAATGTCGCAGGTTCGGATCCTGCCCACTGCAAGTTATCTTTTGACCCACTTTTCTTTCTTCTCATTTACATTACAATTGGTCTAATCCCTTCCCTTATACCTTGCTTGGCAATATTGTCTGTTAGATCTCAATAATATTGTGTAAAACGCAAAAAACGAGCCTTTAATTTTAATCTTGTTTCCCTTATTCATTAACAAGGGTCTCGTACTGGCAGACTTAGTGCCTTGAGGTTGTATACGAGGGACTATTAGTCAGCTGCCAGTTAGTAATAAGTTCCCGTGCTACGCGACACAAACAGGCTCATAAAGAGTGTTCCTACACTCGTCGCCATGGCTACTAATGGCGCTGAATGACACTCCCATGTTTAAAAAAAATTTACATAGATACCAAATAAAGTGGCTGGGGGGATAGCTGTCGTGGTAGCTCAAGTGGTATAGCATCGAACGCGTTATTCGAAGGTCGCAGGTTCGAATCCTGCCCACGGCAAGTTATCTTTTCACCCACTTTTCTTTCTTCTAATTTACATTGCAATTGGCCTAATCCCTTCCCTTATACCTTCCTTGGCTTTATTGTCTGTTAGATCTCAATAATATTGTGCAAAAACACGAAACACGAGCCCTTAAGTATACACTTGTTTCCCTTATTCATTAACGAAGGTCTCGTACTGGCAGACTTGTTGCCTTTAGGATGTATACGAGGGACTATTAGTCAGCTGCCAGTTAGTATTAGGTTCACGTGCTAAGTGACGGCAAACAGGCTCATGAAGGGTGTTCCTACACTCGCCGCCATGGCTACTAGGGGCACTGAATGACACACCTACGTTAACAAAATTGACATAGATACCAAATAAAGTGGCTGGGGGATAGCTGTCGTGGTAGCTCAAGTGGTAGAGCATCGAACGCGTTATTCGAAGGTCGCAGGTTCGGATGCTGCCAATGGCAAGTTATCTTTTCACCCACTTTTCTTTCTTCTCATTTACAATACAATTGGCCTAATACTTTCCCTATACCTTGCTTGGCATTAATGTCTGTTATATCTCATTAATAGTGTGTAAAACACGAAAAATGAGCCCTTAGGTATACACCTGTTTTCCTTATTTATTGCCGAGGGTCTCGTACTGGCAGACTTGGTGCCTTGAGGTTGTATACGAGCGACTATTAGTCAGCTGCCAGTTAGTAATAAGTTCACGTGCTACGTGACGACAAACAGGCTCATAAAGAGTGTTCACTCGTCGCCATGGCTACTAGGGGCGCTGAATGACACTTCCACGTTAAACAAAATTGACATAGATACCAAATAAAGTGGCTGGGGGATAGCTGTAGTGGTAGCTCAAGTGTTAAAGCATCGAACACGTTATTCGAAGGTCGCAGGTTCGGATGCTGCCCACAGCAAGTTATCTTTTCGCCCACTTTTATTTCTTCTCATTTACATAAAATTTGGCCTAATACCTTGCCCTATATCTTGCTTGGCATTAATGTCTGTTATATCTCATTATTAGTGTGTAGAACACGAAAAATGAGCCCTTAGGTATACACTTGTTTTCCTTATTTATTGCCGAGGGTCTCGTACTGGCAGACTTGGTGCCTTGAGGTTGTATACGAGCGACTATTAGTCAGATGCCAGTTAGTAATAAGTTCACGTGCTACGTGACGACAAACAGGCTCATAAAGAGTGTTCACTCGTCGCCATGGCTACTAGGGGCGCTGAATGACACTTCCACGTTAAACAAAATTGACATAGATACCAAATAAAGTGGCTGGGGGATAGCTGTAGTGGTAGCTCAAGTGTTAAAGCATCGAACACGTTATTCGAAGGTCGCAGGTTCGGATGCTGCCCACAGCAAGTTATCTTTTCGCCCACTTTTATTTCTTCTCATTTACATAAAAATTGGCCTAATACCTTGCCCTATACGTTCCTTGGCATTATTGTCAGTTAGATCTCAATAATATTGTGTGAAAACACGAAAAACGAGCCCTTAAGTATACACTTGTTTCCCTTATTCATTAACGAGGGTCTCGTACTGGCAGAATTGGTGCCTTTAGGTTGTATACGAGGAACTATTAGTCAGCTGCCAGTTAGTAATAGGTTCACGTGCTACGTGACGACAAACAGGCTCATAAAGAGTGTTTCTACACTCGCTGCCATGGCTACTAGTGGCGCTGAATGACACTTCCAGGTTTAAAAAAATTGACATAGATACCAAATAAAGTGGCTTGGGATGATAGCTGTTGTGGTAGCTCAAGTGGTAGAGCACCGAACGCGTTATTCGAAGGTCACAGGTTCGGATCCTACCCACGGCAAGTTATCTTTTCACCCACTTTTCTTTCTTCTCATTTACATTACAATTGGCCTAATCCCTTCCCTTATACCTTCCTTGGCACTATTGTCTGTTAGATCTCAATAATACTGTGTGAAAACACGAAAAACGAGCCCTTAAGTATACACTTGTTTCCCTTATTCATTAACGAGGGTCTCGTAATGGCAGAATTGGTGCCTTTAGGTTGTATACGAGGAACTATTAGTCAGCTGCCAGTTAGTAATAAGTTCACGTGCTACATGACGACAAACAGGCTCATAAAGAGTGTTCACTCGTCACCATGGCTACTAGGGGCGCTGAATGACACTCCCACGTTAAAAAAAATTGACATAGATACCAAATAAATTGGCTTGTGTGGATAGCTGTCGTGGTAGCTCAAGTGGTAGACCATCGAATGCGTTATTCGAAGGTCGCAGGTTCGGATCCTGCCCACTGCAAGTTATCTTTTGACCCACTTTTCTTTCTTCTCATTTACATTACAATTGGTCTATTCCCTTCCCTTATACCTTGCTTGGCAATATTGTCTGTTAGATCTCAATAATATTGTGTAAAACACAAAAAACGAGCCTTTAATTTTAATCTTGTTTCCCTTATTCATTAACAAGGGTCTCGTACTGGCAGACTTAGTGCCTTGAGGTTGTATACGAGGGACTATTAGTCAGCTGCCAGTTAGTAATAAGTTCACGTGCTACGTGACGCCAAACAGGCTCATAAAGAGTGTTCCTACACTCGTCGCCATGGCTACTAATGGCGCTGAATGACACTCCCACGTTTAAAAAAAATTTACATAGATACCAAATAAAGTGGCAGGGGGGATAGCTGTCGTGGTAGCTCAAGTGGTATAGCATCGAACGCATTATTCGAAGGTCGCAGGTTCGAATCCTGCCCACGGCAAGTTATCTTTTCACCCACTTTTCTTTCTTCTCATTTACATTACAATTGGCTTAATCCTTTCCCTTATACCTTCCTTGGCTTTATTGTCTGTTAGATCTCAATAATATTGTGCAAAAACACGAAACACGAGCCCTTAAGTATACACTTGTTTCCCTTATTCATTAACGAAGGTCTCGTACTGGCAGACTTGTTGCCTTTAGGATGTATACGAGGGACAATTAGTCAGCTGCCAGTTAGTATTAGGTTCACGTGCTAAGTGACGGCAAACAGGCTCATGAAGGATGTTCCTACACTCGCCGCCATGGCTACTAGGGGCGCTGAATGGCACACCTACGTTAAAAAAATTGACATAGATACCAAATAAAGTGGCTGGGGGATTGCAGTCGTGGTAGCTCAAGTGGTAGAGCATCCAACGCGTTATTCGAAGGTCGCAGGTTCGGATGCTGCCAATGGCAAGTTATCTTTTCACCCACTTTTCTTTCTTCTCATTTACAATACAATTGGCCTAATACTTTCCCTATACCTTGCTTGGCATTAATGTCTGTTATATCTCAATAATAGTGTGTAAAACACGAAAAATGAGCCCTTAGGTATACACTTGTTTTCCTTATTTATTACCGAGGGTCTCGTACTGGCAGACTTGGTGCCTTGAGGTTGTATACGAGCGACTATTAGTCAGCTGCCAGTTAGTAATAAGTTCACGTGCTACGTGACGACAAATAGGCTCATAAAGAGTGTTCACTCGTCGCCATGGCTACTAGGGGCGCTGAATGACACTCCCACGTTAAACAAAATTGACATAGATACCAAATAAAGTGGCTGGGGGATAGCTGTCATGGTAGCTCAAGTGGTAGAGCATCGAACACGTTATTCGAAGGTCGCAGGTTCGGATCCTGCCCATGGCAAGTTATCTTTTCACCCACTTTTCTTTCTTCTCATTTACACTACAATTGGCCTAATACCTTCCCCTATACCTTTCTTGAAATTATTGTCTGTTAGATCTTATTATTATTGTGTGAAAACACGACAAACGAGCCCTTAGGTATACACTTGTTCCCCTTATTCATTAACGAGGGTATCGTACTGGCAGAATTGGTGCCTTTGGGTTGTATACGAGGAACTATTAGTCAGCTGCCAGTTAGTAATAAGTTCACGTGCTACGTGACGACAAAGAGGCTCATAAAGAGTGTTCCTACACTCGCCACCATGGCTACTAGTGGCGCTGAATGACACTCCCACGTTTAAAAAAAATTTACATAGATACCAAATAAAGTGGCTGGGGACATAGCTGTCGTGGTAGCTCAAAAGTATAGCATCGAACGCGTTATTCGAAGCTCGCAGGTTCGGATCCTGCGCACGGCAAGTTATCTTTTCACGCACATTTGTTTCTGCTCATTTACATTCCAATTGGCCTAATCCCTTCCCTTATACCTTCCTTGGCATTATTGTCTGTTAGATCTCAATAATATTGTGTAAAAACAAAAAAACAAGCCCTTAAGTATACACTTGTTTGCTTATTCATTAACGAAGGTCTCGTACTGGCAGACTTGTTGCCTTTAGGATGTATACGAGGGACTATTAGTCAGCTGCCAGTTAGTATTAGGTTCACGTGCTAAGTGACGGCAAACAGGCTCATGAAGGGTGTTCCTACACTCGCCGCCATGGCTACTAGGGGCACTGAATGACACACCTACGTTAACAAAATTGACATAGATACCAAATAAAGTGGCTGGGGGATAGCTGTCGTGGTAGCTCAAGTGGTAGAGCATCGAACGCGTTATTCGAAGGTCGCAGGTTCGGATGCTGCCAATGGCAAGTTATCTTTTCACCCACTTTTCTTTCTTCTCATTTACAATACAATTGGCCTAATACTTTCCCTATACCTTGCTTGGCATTAATGTCTGTTATATCTCATTAATAGTGTGTAAAACACGAAAAATGAGCCCTTAGGTATACACCCGTTTTCCTTATTTATTGCCGAGGGTCTCGTACTGGCAGACTTGGTGCCTTGAGGTTGTATACGAGCGACTATTAGTCAGCTGCCAGTTAGTAATAAGTTCACGTGCTACGTGACGACAAACAGGCTCATAAAGAGTGTTCACTCGTCGCCATGGCTACTAGGGGCGCTGAATGACACTTCCACGTTAAACAAAATTGACATAGATACCAAATAAAGTGGCTGGGGGATAGCTGTAGTGGTAGCTCAAGTGTTAAAGCATCGAACACGTTATTCGAAGGTCGCAGGTTCGGATGCTGCCCACAGCAAGTTATCTTTTCGCCCACTTTTATTTCTTCTCATTTACATAAAATTTGGCCTAATACCTTGCCCTATATCTTGCTTGGCATTAATGTCTGTTATATCTCATTATTAGTGTGTAGAACACGAAAAATGAGCCCTTAGGTATACACTTGTTTTCCTTATTTATTGCCGAGGGTCTCGTACTGGCAGACTTGGTGCCTTGAGGTTGTATACGAGCGACTATTAGTCAGATGCCAGTTAGTAATAAGTTCACGTGCTACGTGACGACAAACAGGCTCATAAAGAGTGTTCACTCGTCGCCATGGCTACTAGGGGCGCTGAATGACACTTCCACGTTAAACAAAATTGACATAGATACCAAATAAAGTGGCTGGGGGATAGCTGTAGTGGTAGCTCAAGTGTTAAAGCATCGAACACGTTATTCGAAGGTCGCAGGTTCGGATGCTGCCCACAGCAAGTTATCTTTTCGCCCACTTTTATTTCTTCTCATTTACATAAAAATTGGCCTAATACCTTGCCCTATACGTTCCTTGGCATTATTGTCAGTTAGATCTCAATAATATTGTGTGAAAACACGAAAAACGAGCCCTTAAGTATACACTTGTTTCCCTTATTCATTAACGAGGGTCTCGTACTGGCAGAATTGGTGCCTTTAGGTTGTATACGAGGAACTATTAGTCAGCTGCCAGTTAGTAATAGGTTCACGTGCTACGTGACGACAAACAGGCTCATAAAGAGTGTTTCTACACTCGCTGCCATGGCTACTAGTGGCGCTGAATGACACTTCCAGGTTTAAAAAAATTGACATAGATACCAAATAAAGTGGCTTGGGATGATAGCTGTTGTGGTAGCTCAAGTGGTAGAGCACCGAACGCGTTATTCGAAGGTCACAGGTTCGGATCCTACCCACGGCAAGTTATCTTTTCACCCACTTTTCTTTCTTCTCATTTACATTACAATTGGCCTAATCCCTTCCCTTATACCTTCCTTGGCACTATTGTCTGTTAGATCTCAATAATACTGTGTGAAAACACGAAAAACGAGCCCTTAAGTATACACTTGTTTCCCTTATTCATTAACGAGGGTCTCGTAATGGCAGAATTGGTGCCTTTAGGTTGTATACGAGGAACTATTAGTCAGCTGCCAGTTAGTAATAAGTTCACGTGCTACATGACGACAAACAGGCTCATAAAGAGTGTTCACTCGTCACCATGGCTACTAGGGGCGCTGAATGACACTCCCACGTTAAAAAAAATTGACATAGATACCAAATAAATTGGCTTGTGTGGATAGCTGTCGTGGTAGCTCAAGTGGTAGACCATCGAATGCGTTATTCGAAGGTCGCAGGTTCGGATCCTGCCCACTGCAAGTTATCTTTTGACCCACTTTTCTTTCTTCTCATTTACATTACAATTGGTCTATTCCCTTCCCTTATACCTTGCTTGGCAATATTGTCTGTTAGATCTCAATAATATTGTGTAAAACACAAAAAACGAGCCTTTAATTTTAATCTTGTTTCCCTTATTCATTAACAAGGGTCTCGTACTGGCAGACTTAGTGCCTTGAGGTTGTATACGAGGGACTATTAGTCAGCTGCCAGTTAGTAATAGGTTCACGTGCTACGTGACGCCAAACAGGCTCATAAAGAGTGTTCCTACACTCGTCGCCATGGCTACTAATGGCGCTGAATGACACTCCCACGTTTAAAAAAAATTTACATAGATACCAAATAAAGTGGCAGGGGGGATAGCTGTCGTGGTAGCTCAAGTGGTATAGCATCGAACGCATTATTCGAAGGTCGCAGGTTCGAATCCTGCCCACGGCAAGTTATCTTTTCACCCACTTTTCTTTCTTCTCATTTACATTACAATTGGCTTAATCCTTTCCCTTATACCTTCCTTGGCTTTATTGTCTGTTAGATCTCAATAATATTGTGCAAAAACACGAAACACGAGCCCTTAAGTATACACTTGTTTCCCTTATTCATTAACGAAGGTCTCGTACTGGCAGACTTGTTGCCTTTAGGATGTATACGAGGGACAATTAGTCAGCTGCCAGTTAGTATTAGGTTCACGTGCTAAGTGACGGCAAACAGGCTCATGAAGGATGTTCCTACACTCGCCGCCATGGCTACTAGGGGCGCTGAATGGCACACCTACGTTAAAAAAATTGACATAGATACCAAATAAAGTGGCTGGGGGATTGCAGTCGTGGTAGCTCAAGTGGTAGAGCATCCAACGCGTTATTCGAAGGTCGCAGGTTCGGATGCTGCCAATGGCAAGTTATCTTTTCACCCACTTTTCTTTCTTCTCATTTACAATACAATTGGCCTAATACTTTCCCTATACCTTGCTTGGCATTAATGTCTGTTATATCTCAATAATAGTGTGTAAAACACGAAAAATGAGCCCTTAGGTATACACTTGTTTTCCTTATTTATTACCGAGGGTCTCGTACTGGCAGACTTGGTGCCTTGAGGTTGTATACGAGCGACTATTAGTCAGCTGCCAGTTAGTAATAAGTTCACGTGCTACGTGACGACAAATAGGCTCATAAAGAGTGTTCACTCGTCGCCATGGCTACTAGGGGCGCTGAATGACACTCCCACGTTAAACAAAATTGACATAGATACCAAATAAAGTGGCTGGGGGATAGCTGTCATGGTAGCTCAAGTGGTAGAGCATCGAACACGTTATTCGAAGGTCGCAGGTTCGGATCCTGCCCATGGCAAGTTATCTTTTCACCCACTTTTCTTTCTTCTCATTTACACTACAATTGGCCTAATACCTTCCCCTATACCTTTCTTGAAATTATTGTCTGTTAGATCTTATTATTATTGTGTGAAAACACGACAAACGAGCCCTTAGGTATACACTTGTTCCCCTTATTCATTAACGAGGGTCTCGTACTGGCAGAATTGGTGCCTTTGGGTTGTATACGAGGAACTATTAGTCAGCTGCCAGTTAGTAATAAGTTCACGTGCTACGTGACGACAAAGAGGCTCATAAAGAGTGTTCCTACACTCGCCACCATGGCTACTAGTGGCGCTGAATGACACTCCCACGTTTAAAAAAAATTTACATAGATACCAAATAAAGTGGCTGGGGACATAGCTGTCGTGGTAGCTCAAAAGTATAGCATCGAACGCGTTATTCGAAGCTCGCAGGTTCGGATCCTGCGCACGGCAAGTTATCTTTTCACGCACATTTGTTTCTGCTCATTTACATTCCAATTGGCCTAATCCCTTCCCTTATACCTTCCTTGGCATTATTGTCTGTTAGATCTCAATAATATTGTGTAAAAACAAAAAAACAAGCCCTTAAGTATACACTTGTTTGCTTATTCATTAACGAGGGTCTCGTACTGGCAGAATTGGTGCCTTTAGGTTGTATACGAGGAACTATCAGTCAGCTGCCAGTTAGTAATAAGTTCACGTGCTACGTGACGACAAACAGGCTCATGAAGGGTGTTCCTACGCTCGCCGCCATCTCTACTAGGTGCGCTGAATGACACTCCCACGTTAATAAAAATTGACATAGATACCAAATAAAGTGGCTGGAGGGATATCTGTCGTAGTAGCTCAAGTGGTAAAGCATCGAACGAGTTATTCGAAGGTCGCAGGTTCGGATCCTGCCCACGGCAAGTTATCTTTTCACCCGCTTTTCTTTCTTCTCATTTACATTGCAATTGGCCTAATCCCTTCCCTTATACCTTCCTTGGCACTATTGTCTGTTAGATCTCAATAATATTGATACGAAAATGCGGCTAAACACGGCTGCAAGAAAGAGGAGGACGAAGTGGGTTTTTTCCGTTGGATGCTGGTCTGGCGCCATCTTACTCGTCGAGTTCTGTGCGCTGTAAATAGATCATTAAAGAAGTTACTCGTAACATTATTGGTGGAGGTGGACAACCCCTGTACCTCGATGGAGACGCGCAGCGGTCGCACCATCGGTGAGCTTTCGACTGCTTCGACTGCTGGTACTTCCTCTACGCCGCCCTCGTCAGTCCAAGCCACCACCTACGTCACACTCCCGCACCTCCGGGATCCCGGAACTTTCTCCGGTGATGGTACGATCGACCTCGACACTTGGCTGAAGCGGTACGAGCGCGTCAGTGCAACTCACCGCTGGGATCCCACGCTCATGCTCGCCAACGTGCTTTTCTACCTGGACGGCACTCCCCGAACATGGTTTGAAAGCCACGAAGCCGACATAACGAGCTGGGTTCTCTTCAAAGAAAAGATACGTGACCTGTTTGGCGATTCATCTGGTCGTCAGCTCGCTGCGAAGAAGACTCTTGCCACACGGGCCCAGTCTTCTACCGAATCGTACGTCTCCTACATTCTTGACGTTTTGGCCCTTTGTTCCAAGGCCGACCAGTCCATGTCCGAAGACGAAAAGGTTAACCACGTCTTGAAAGGCATAGCCGATGATGCTTTCAACCTGCTGGTTTTTAACAACATCTCGAGCATCGACAACATCCTTAAAGAATGCCGACGTCTCGAACAAGCTAAGGCCCGCCGTGTAACCAAAAACATCGTGCGCCTTCCGAACACAGCGGCCACCTCTTCGTGTGACGACGTCTTCCACCAGGCCCCTCCATGTGACAACCTCACAGGCATCATTCGTCGAGAGGTCGAGGCAGCACAACCGGTAGCCACGCCACTACCGACGCCTACGCCTTCCCCGACCACGATTTCTTTGATACAAGCCGTCGTTCATCAAGAGCTATCGAATGTCGGCCTACATCCTGTAGCTGCCGTATACTCTGCTGCACCTTCTTTTCGTCCCCCTTCTGCTCCTCGCATACAACGCAATCCGTCCCAATGGCGTACCCTTGATGATAGGCCCATATGTTTCAACTCTCGACGCGTTGGTCATATCGCACGTCACTGCCGCAGCCGCTGGGCTCCACCGTCCCATTATGCACCTCAGTATCCCACCACTTCTGCTAGCCAGTCGTCCCCATCACTTTCTTCATCAACGCCGACCACGTTTTCCGCTCCTACAGCACCTCTCAGCAGACCTCGCTACGACCGGTCACCGTCCCCTGCTCGTCGTCAGTCCCGGTCGCCCCCACAACGCCGTGCTGCCTCCCCGACCTATTCGCAGCATCTTCGACCGGAAAACTAGGCCGTGCAGCTTCTGGAGGTGGAGCTGCGTTGACGACCTTCGTAAGAAATCCTCGATTAACGTTAACAACGAACCGGAACCTTTTGGACGTTACTGTCGACAATGTTCGTGTCAGTGCGTTGATAGATACTGGCGCGCATGTGTCCATTATGAGTGCTAACCTTCGCCGCCGACTTAGAAAAGTTGTCACGCCCGCCCTCAACCGAGCTGTACGAGTCGCCGATGGAGGAACTGCCGCAATTCTTGGCATGTGCTCTGCGCGAGTGTCTATTGGGGAGAGAAGCACTGTCGTTCTTTTCGCCGTTATCGAACATTGCCCTCATGAACTCATTCTCGGTATGGATTTTCTAGCCACGCACTCTGCCCTCATAGACTGTTCAGCTGGCTCTCTCCATCTCGATTTACCCCTCTTTTCCGACCCGCCTAGCCCACCGCAAACCAGCCTCTGCTGCATTGATTTCACGCGTCTCCCTCCTAACTCCGTCACACATGTCGACTTATCCTCCACGCCGCCAGTACCTGATGGTGATTACATGGTGGCCCCGATTCCTGCAGTGATGCTTACGCATGGGGTTGCTGTGCCGCATATGATTCTGACGATTAAGAGAAACCGCACCTTCCTTCCACTGGTCAACTTTTCAGTCACCACCCAAGTTCTGCCACAGGGTATCTCCCTGGCCAAAATTACTGCTCTCCAAGATGACCATGTCGAGCCCTTCAGAGTTGACGATTGCTGCAGCTCAGTCAGTGGTTCCACTCCATCACGTTCTTGGGGTGCCGACATTGAGCGAATGGTGTCATCGGACCTCACGTCTGAGCAAGCTTCAGCGCTTTGCCACGTTCTTGAGGGCTATCGTAGCATTTTCGACTTTGCCAGCAACTCTTTAGGCCAAACGACCATTGTCACCCATCGCATAAATACTGGCCATGCAACCCCCATTCACCGACGCCCCTACCGTGTGTCGGCGTCGGAGCGTGCAATATTACAACATGAAGTTGGCAAAATGCTTGCGAAAAACATTATCGAGCCTTCATGCAGCCCCTGGGCGTCTCCAGTCGTCCTTGTTAAAAAGAAAGATGGAACATGGCGCTTTTGTGTCGATTACCGTCACCTTAACAAAATTACCAAAAAAGACGTTTACCCTTTACCTCGCATCGACGACGCCCTCGACTGCCTGTACGGTGCCACCTATTTTTCAACTATTGACCTTCGGTCAGGGTACTGGCAGATAGCCGTCGACGAGATGGATCGCGAGAAGACCGCATTCATCACTCCTGATGGTCTTTATCAGTTTAAGGTGATGCCCTTTGGACTCTGCAATGCACCAGCCACATTTGAAAGAATGATGGACTCATTGCTTCAAGGGTTGAAATGGTCCACCTGCTTGTGTTACCTTGACGATGTTATTGTCTTTTCCTCCACATTCGACTCGCATCTCGATCGTTTGTCAGCTATTTTGGACGTTTTTCGCCGAGCCGGACTCCAGCTTAACGCCTCCAAGTGCCACTTCGCTCGTCGCCAAATTTCCGTGCTTGGTCACCTTGTCGATGCCCAAGGCGTACGTCCAGACCCAGAGAAAATTCGTGCAGTCACGAACTTTCCCGTTCCGAGGACCACAAAGGATGTCCGCAGTTTTGTGGGGTTGTGCTCGTATTTCAGACGCTTTGTGAAGGACTTTGCGACCATTGCACGCCCACTCACAGACCTCTTGAAGAAAGACGCGTCGTTTACCTGGGGCCATGATCAAGCGTCATCGTTTTCGCAACTTACGACACTGCTTACAACGCCACCAATCTTGGCTCACTTTGATCCATTAGCCCCAACCGAGGTTCACACGGACGCCAGTGGACACGGCATAGGAGCTGTGCTATTGCAGCAACAACGCGGACACGACCGTGTTATAGCCTACGCAAGTCGACTACTATCTCCAGCCGAGCGCAACTATTCCATCACGGAGCGCGAGTGCCTCGCCCTTGTATGGGCAGTCGCCAAGTTTCGCCCACACCTGTACGGGCGCTCATTCCGTGTTGTCACGGATCATCACGCGCTCTGCTGGCTAGCCTCCCTGAAAGACCCCACGGGACGTCTCGCTCGTTGGGCTCTACGCCTTCAAGAGTACACGTTCTCTGTAATGTACAAAACAGGGCGATTACATCAGGATGCGGATTGTTTATCCCGCTACCCTGTTGATGAAGCAACCGATACCGACGCTATCACGGACGTTTTTTCCGTGTCGCAGCTGTTAAACATTGGCGAAGAGCAACGTCGGGATGCTTCTTTACGAGCCATCATTGACAAACTGGAGCCAACGCCACGCGACCCCTCCGTACGAATGTTTTTGGTGAGAGACGGGATCCTATATCGCCGAAACCTTGATTCCTTCGGATCAGACTTACTTCCTGTCATCCCAGCGCACCTGCGTTCCTCTGTCCTGCATCAACTCCATGACGCTCCCATAACGGGCCATTTGGGCGTTTCTCGCACGTACGATCGATTACGACGTCGGGTTTTTTTGGCCTGGACTTGCCTGCTCTGTTCGACGCTATGTCGCCGCTTGTGAGCCTTGTCAGCGTCGCAAAACCCCGTCTGCCCTCCCAGCCGGCTACCTTCAGCCGATCGACGTTCCCAACGAGCCTTTCTTCCGAGTTGGTCTCGACCTGTTGGGCCCTTTTCCACTCTCCATAGCCGGAAATAAATGGATTGCTGTTGCCACGGACTACGCTACGCGGTACGCAATCACACGAGCACTCCCGACCAGCTGCGCTACCGACGTTGCGGACTTTCTGCTGTACGACATAATATTAGTGCATGGTGCTCCCCGTCAACTTCTCACCGACCGTGGTCGCACGTTCTTATCAGCTGTCGTTCATGAAATCCTGAGGTCTTCTCATACCAAGCACAAATTTACTACGTCGTACCATCCCCAGTCAAATGGCCTCACGGAGCGCCTTAACAGGACCCTAACCGATATGCTTGCCAAATACATTGCGCCAGACCACCACGATTGGGACATTCATTTGCCGTATGTGACGTTCGCCTACAACTCATCTCGTCACAACACTGCCGGATATTCGCCCTTCTACCTACTATATGGCCGGGACCCAACTCTACCTTTAGACACGTTACTACCTGCGGCCACTGAATATGCTGGTGAAGCCATTGCCCGCGCCGACCACGCGCGCCAAGTCGCCCGTAACCGTCTACAGGCTTCACAGGCGCGCCAACAACAGCTCTACAATTCTCACCATAGGGACGTGCACTTTTCTCCGGGTTCTCTCGTGCTCCTCTGGTCACCTACTCGGCGTGTGGGACTGTCGGAAAAACTGTTGTCGCCCTACACTGGACCATTCCGTATCGTTCGCAAAGTGACAGACGTCACGTACGAGATTGTTCCAACTGATCCCACAAAGTCATCGTCAGCTCCGAGCGACACCGTTCACGTGGCTCGGCTAAAGCCCTATTACCCCCCTTCGACATCATCTGCGTAAATTTAGCACCGGGACGGTGCTTCTACCGCCGGGGGTTATGATACGAAAATGCGGCTAAACACGGCTGCAAGAAAGAGGAGGACGAAGTGGGTTTTTTCCGTTGGATGCTGGTCTGGCGCCATCTTACTCGTCGAGTTCTGTGCGCTGTAAATAGATCATTAAAGAAGTTACTCGTAACAATATTGTGTGAAAACACGAAAAACGAGCCCTTAAGTATACACTTGTTTCCCTTATTCATTAACGAGGGTCTCGTACTGGCAGAATTGGCGCCTTTAGGTTGTATACGAGGAACTATTAGTCAGCTGCCAGTTAGTAATAAGTTCACGTGCTACGGGACGACAAACAGGCTCATGAAGGGTGTTCCTACGCTCGCCGCCATGGCTACTAGGTGCGCTGAATGACACTCCCACGTTAATAAAAATTGACATAGATACCTGATAAAGTGGCTGGAGGGATAGCTGTCGTAGTAGCTCAAGTGGTAAAGCATCGAACGAGTTCTTCGAAGGTCGAAGGTTCGGATCCTGCCCACGGCAAGTTATCTTTTCACCAACTTTTCTTTCTTCTCATTTACATTACAATTGGCCTAATCCCTTCCCTTATACCTTCCTTGGCACTATTGTCTGTTAGATCTCAATAATATTGTGTGAAAACACGAAAAACGAGCCCTTAAGTATACACTTGATTCCCTTATTCAATAACGAGGGTCTCGTACTGGCAGAATTGGTGCCTTTAGGTTGTATACGAGGAACTATTAGTCAGCTGCCAGTTAGTAATAAGTTCACGTGCTACGTGACGACAAACAGGCTCATGAAGAGTGTTCCTACAATCGCCGCCATGGCTACTAAAGGCGCTGAATGACACTCCCACGTTTAAAAAAAATTTACATAGATACCAAATAAAGTGGCTGGGGACATAGCTGTCGTGGTAGCTCAAAAGTATAGCATCGAACGCGTTATTCGAAGCTCGCAGGTTCGGATCCTGCGCACGGCAAGTTATCTTTTCACCCACATTTTTTTCTGCTCATTTACATTCCAATTGGCCTAATCCCTTCCCTTATACCTTCCTTGGCATTATTGTCTGTTAGATCTCAATTATATTGTGTAAAAACAAGAAAAACAAGCGCTTAAGTATACACTTGTTTGCTTATTCATTAACGAGGGTCTCGTACTGGCAGAATTGGTGCCTTTAGGTTGTATACGAGGAACTATTAGTCAGCTGCCAGTTAGTAATAAGTTCACGTGCTACGTGACGACAAACAGGCTCATGAAGGGTGTTCCTACGCTCGCCGCCATGGCTACTAGGTGCGCTGAATGACACTCCCACGTTAATAAAAATTGACATAGATACCAAATAAAGTGGCTGGAGGAATAGCTGTCGTAGTAGCTCAAGTGGTAAAGCATCGAACAAGTTATTCGAAGGTCGCAGGTTCGGATCCTGCCCACGGCAAGTTATCTTTTCACCCACTTTTCTTTCTTCTCATTTACATTACAATTGGCTTAATCCTTTCCCTTATACCTTCCTTGGCTTTATTGTCTGTTAGATCTCAATAATATTGTGCAAAAACACGAAACACGAGCCCTTAAGTATACACTTGTTTCCCTTATTCATTAACGAAGGTCTCGTACTGGCAGACTTGTTGCCTTTAGGATGTATACGAGGGACTATTAGTCAGCTGCCAGTTAGTATTAGGTTCACGTGCTAAGTGACGGTAAACAGGCTCATGAAGGGTGTTCCTACACTCGCCGCCATGGCTACTAGGGGCGCTGAATGACACACCTACGTTAAAAAAATTGACATAGATACCAAATAAAGTGGCTGGGGGATAGCTGTCGTAGTAGCTCAAATGGTAAAGCATCGAACGAGTTATTCGAAGGTCGCAGGTTCGGATCCTGCCCACGGCAAGTTATTTTTCACCCACTTTTCTTTCTTCTCATTTACATTACAATTGGCCTAATCCCTTCCCTTATACCTTCCTTGGCACTACTGTCTGGTAGATCTCAATAATATTGTGTGAAAACACGAAAAACGAGCCCTTAAGTATACACTTGTTTCCCTTATTCATTAACGAGGGTCTCGTACTGGCAGAATTGGTGCCTTTAGGTTGTATACGAGGAACTATTAGTCAGCTGCCAGTTAGTAATAAGTTCACATGCTACATGACGACAAACAGGCTCATAAAGAGTGTTCACTCGTCGCCATGGCTACTAGGGGCGCTGAATGACACTCCCACGTTAAAAATATTGACATGGATACCAAATAAAGTGGCTGGGGGATAGCTATCGTGGTAGCTCAAGTGGTAGAGCATCGAACACGTTATTCGAAGGTCGCAAGTTCGGATCCTGCCCATGGCAAGTTATCTTTTCACCCACTTTCCTTGCTTTTCATTTACAATACAATTGGCCTAATCCCTTCCCTTATAACTTCCTTGGCATTATTGTCTGTTAGATCTCAATAATATTGTGTAAAAACACGAAACACGAGCCCTTAAGTATACACTTGTTTCTCTTATTCGTTAACGAGGGTCTCGTACTGGCAGACCTGATGCCTTTAGGTTGTATACGAGGAACTATTAGTCAGCTGCCAGTTAGTAAAAAGTTCACGTGCTACGTGATGCCAAACAGGCTCATAAAGAGTGTTCCTACACTCGCCGCCATGTCAACTAGTGGCGCTGAATGACACTCCCACGTTTAAAAACAATGACATAGATACCAAATAAAGTGGCTTGGGGGGATAGCTGTCGTGGTAGCTCAAGTGGTAGAGCATCGAATGCGTTATTCCAAGGTCGCAGGTTCGGATATTGCCCACGGCAAGTTATCTTTTGACGCACTTTTCTTTCTTGTCATTTACATTACAATTGGCCTAATCCCTTTTCTTATACCTTGCTTGGCAATATTGTCTGTTAGATCTCAATAATATTGTGTAGAACACAAAAAACGAGCCTTTAATTATAATCTTGTTTCCCTTATTCATTAACAAGGGTCTCGTACTGGCAGACTTGGTGCCTTGAGGTTGTATTCGAGGGACTATTAGTCTGCTGCCAGTTAGTAATAAGTTCACGTGCTATGTGACGCCAAACAGGCTCATAAAGAGTGTTCCTACACTCACCGCCATGGCTACTAGTGACGCTGAATGACACTCCCACGTTTAAAAAAATTGACGTAGATACCAAATGAAGTGGCTGGGGCTTAGAGCTGTAGTGGTAGCTCAAGTGGTAAAGCATCAAACGCGTTGTTCGAAGGTCGCAGGTTTGGATCTTGCCCATGGCAAGTTATCTTTTCGCCCACATTTATTTCTTCTCATATACATTACAATTGGCCTAATACCTTCTCCTATACCTTCCTTGGCATTATTGTCTGTTAGATCTCAATAATATTGTGCAAAAGCAGGAAAAACGAGCCCTTAAGTATACACTTGTTCCCCTTACTCATTAACGAGGGTCTCATACTGGAGGACTTGGTGCCTTTAGGTTGTATACGAGGGACTATTAGTCTGCTGCCAGTTAGTAATAAGTTCCCGTGCTACGCGACGACAAACAGGCTCATAAAGAGTGTTCCTACACTCGTCGCCATGGCTACTAATGGCGCTGAATGACACTCCCACGTTTAAAAACAATTTACATAGATACCAAATAATGTGGCTGGGGGGATAGCTGTCATGGTAGCTCAAGTGGTATAGCATCGAGCACGTTATTCGAAGGTCGCAGGTTTGGATCCTGCCCATGGCAAGTTATCTTTTCACCCACTTTTCTTTCTTCTCATTTACAATACAATTGGCCTAATCCCTTCCCTTATAAATTCCTTGGCATTATTGTCTGTTAGATCTCAATAATAGTGTGTAAAAACACGAAAAACGAGCCCTTAAGTATACACTTGTTTCCCTTATTCATTAACGAGGGTCTCGTATTGGCTGACTTGGTGCCTTTAGGTTGTATACGAGGGTTTATTAGTCAGCTGCCAGTTAGTATTGTGTTCACGTGCTAGGTGACGAAAAACAGGCTCATAAAGGGTGTTCCTACACTCGCCACCATGGCTACTAGGGGCGCTGAACGACACTCCCTCGTTAAAAATAATTGACATAAATACCAAATAAAGTGGCTGGGGGGATAGCTGTCGTAGTAGCTCAAGTGGTAGAGCATCGAACGCGTTATTCGAAGGTCGCAGGTTCGGATCCTGCCCACGGCAAGTTATCTTTTCACCCACTTTTCTTTCTTCTCATTTACATTACAATTGGCTTAATCCTTTCCCTTATACCTTCCTTGGCTTTATTGTCTGTTAGATCTCAATAATATTGTGCAAAAACACGAAACACGAGCCCTTAAGTATACACTTGTTTCCCTTATTCATTAACGAAGGTCTCGTACTGGCAGAATTGGTGCCTTTAGGTTGTATACGAGGAACTATTAGTCAGCTGCCAGTTAGTAATAAGTTCACGTGCTACGTGACGACAAACAGGCTCATGAAGGGTGTTCCTACGCTCGCCGCCATGGCTACTAATGGCGCTGAACGACACTCCCACGTTTGAAAAAAAAATGACATAGATACCAAATAAAGTGGCTTGGGGGGATAGCTGTCGTGGTAGCTCAAGTGGTAGACAATCGAATGCGTTATTCGAAGGTCGCAGGTTCAGATCCTGCCCACTGCAAGTTATCTTTTGACCCACTTTTCTTTCTTCTCATTTACATTGCAATTGCTCTAATCCCTTTCCTTATACCTTGCTTGGCAATATTGTCTGTTAGATCTCAATAATATTGTGTAAAACACAAAAAACGAGCCTTTAATTTTAATCTTGTTTCCCTTATTCATTAACAAGGGTCTCGTACTGGCAGACTTAGTGCCTTGAGGTTGTATACGAGGGACTATTAGTCAGCTGCCAGTTAGTAATAAGTTCACGTGCTACGTGACGTTAAACAGGCTCATAAAGAGTGTTCCTACACTCACCGCCATGGCTACTAGTGACGCTGAATGACACTCCCACGTTTAAAAAAATTGACATAGATACCAAATAAAGTGGCTGGGGCTGAGAGGAGCAGTAGTGGTAGCTCAAGTGGTAAAGCATCGAACGCGTTATTCGAAGGTCGCCGGTTCGGATCCTGCCCAGGTCAAGTTATCTTTTTGCCCACATTTATTTCTTCTCATTTACATTAAAATTGGCCTAATACCTTCCCCTATACCTTCCTTGGCATTATTGTCGGTTAGATCTCAATATTATTGTGTGAAAACACGAAAAACGAGCCCTTAAGTATACACTTGTTTCCCTTATTCATTAACGAGGGTCTCGTACTGGCAGAATTGGTGCCTTAATTTGTATACGAAGAACTATTAGTCAGCTGCCAGTTAGTAATTAGTTCACGTGCTACGTGACGACAAACAGGCTCATAAAGAGTGTTCCTACACTTGTCGCCATGGCTACTAATTGCGCTGAATGACACTCCCACGTTAAAAAAATTGACATAGATACCAAATAAAGTGGCTGGGGGATAGCTGTCGTGGTAGCTCAAGTGGTAGAGCATCGAACGCGTTATTCGAAAGTCGCAGGTTCGGATATTGCCCACGGCAAGTTATCTTTTGACCCACTTTTCTTTCTTGTCATTTACATTACAATTGGCCTAATCTCTTCCCTTATACCTTGCTTGGCAATATTGTCTGTTAGATCTCAATAATATTGTGTAAAACACAAAAAACGAGCCTTTAATTATAATCTTGTTTTCCCTATTCATTAACAAGGGTCTCGTACTGGCAGACTTAGTGCCTTGAGGCTGTATACGAGGGACTATTAGTCAGCTGCCAGTTAGTAATGAGTTCACGTGCTACGTGACGCAAAACAGGCTCATAAAGAGTGTTCCTACACTCACCGCCATGGCTACTAGTGACGCTGAAAGACACTCCCACGTTTAAAAAAATTGACATAGATACCAAATATAGTGGCTGGGGCTGAGAGGAGCTGTAGTGGTAGCTCAAGTGGAAAAGCATCGAACGCGTTGTTCGAAGGTCGCAGGTTCGGATCCTACCCACGGCAAGTTATCTTTTTGCCCACATTTATTTCTTCTCTATTACATAAAATTTGGCCTAATACCTTCCCCTATACCTTCCTTGGCATTATTGTCTGTTAGATCTCATTAATATTGTGCAAAAGCAGGAAAAACGAGCCCTTAAGTATACACTTGTTCCCCTTATTCATTAACGAGGGTCTCATACTGGCAGACTTGGTGCCTGTAGGTTGTATACGAGGCACTATTAGTCAGCTGCCAGTTAGTAATAAGTTCCCGTGCTACGCGACGACAAACAGGCTCATAAAGTGTGTTCCTACACTCGTCGCCATGGCTACTAATGGCGCTGAATGACACTCCGTCGTTTAAAAAAATTTATATAGATACCAATTAAAGTGGCAGGGGGGATAGCTGTCGTGGTAGCTCAAGTGGTATAGCATCGAACGCGTTATTCGAAGGTCGCAGGTTCGGATCCTGCCCACGGCAAGATATCTTTTCACCCACTTTTTTTTCTTCTCGATTACATCACAATTGGCCTAATCCCTTACCTTATAATTTCCGTGGCATTATTGTCTGTTAGATCTCAATATTATTGTGTAAAAACACGAAACACGAGCCCTTAAGTATACACTTGTTTTTCTTATTCATTAACGAGGGTCTCGTACTGGCAGACCTGATGCCTTTAGGTTGTATACGAGGGACTATTAGTCAGCTGCCAGTTAGTAATAAGTTCCCGTGCTACGCGACGACAAACAGGCTCATAAAGAGTGTTCCTACACTCGTCGCCATGGCTACTAACGGCGCTGAACGACACTCCCACGTTTAAAAAAATGACATAGATATCAAATAAAGTGGCTTGGGGGGATAGCTGTCGTGGTAGCTCAAGTGATAGAGCATCGAATGCGTTATTCGAAGGTCGCAGGTTCGGATACTGCCCACCTCAAGTTATCTTTTGACCCACATTTCTTTCTTCGCACTTAAATTACAATTGGCCTAATCCCTTCCCTTATACCTTGCTTGGCAATATTGTCTCTTAGATCTAAATAATATTGTATAAAACACGAAAAACGAGCCTTTAATTATAATCTTGTTTCCCTTATTCATTAACAAGGGTCTCGTACTGGCAGACTTGGTGCCTTGAGGTTGTATACGAGGGACTATTAGTCAGCTGCCAGTTAGTAATAAGTTCACGTGCTACGTGACGCCAAACAGGCTCATAAAGAGTGTTCCTACACTCACCGCCATGGCTACTAGTGACGCTGAATGACACTCCCACGTTTAAAAAAATTGACATGGATACCAAATAAAGTGGCTGGGGATGAGAGCTGTAGTGGTAGCTCAAGTGGCAAAGCATCGAACGCGTTATTCGAAGGTCGCCGGTTCGGATCCTGCCCACGGCAAGTTATCTTTTCGCCCACATTTATTTCTTCTAATTTACATTAAAATTGGCCTAATACCTTCCCCTATACCTTCCTTGGCATTATTGTCTGTTAGATCTCATTATTATTGTGCAAAAGCAGGAAAAACGAGCCCTTAAGTATACACTTGTTCCCCCTATTCATTAACGAGGGTCTCATACTGGCAGACTTGGTGCCTTTAGGTTGTATACGAGGGACTATTAGTCAGCTGCCAGTTAGTAATAAGTTCCCGTGCTACGCGACGACAAACAGGCTCATAAAGAGTGTTCACTCGTCGCCATGGCTACTAGTGACGCTGAAGGACACTCCCACGTTTAAAAAAATTGACATGGATACCAAATAAAGTGGCTGGGGATGAGAGCTGTAGTGGTAGCTCAAGTGGTAAAGCATCAAACGCGTTATTCGAAGGTCGCCGGTTCGAATCCTGCCCACGGCAAGTTATCTTTTCGCCCACATTTATTTCTTCTCATTTACATTAAAATTGGCCTAATACCTTCCCCTATACCTTCCTTGGCATTATTGTCGGTTAGATCTCAATAATATTGTGTGAAAACACGAAAAACGAGCCCTTAAGTATACACTTGTTTCCCTAATTCATTAACGAGGGTCTCGTACTGGCAGAATTGGTGCCTTAAGTTGTATACGAAGAACTATTAGTCAGCTGCCAGTTAAAATTTAGTTCACGTGCTACGTGACGACAAACAGGCTCATAAAGAGTGTTTACTCGTCGCCATGGCTACTAGGGGCGCTGAATGACACTCCCACGTTAAAAAAATTGACATAGATACCAAATAAAGTGGCTGGGGGATAGCTGTCGTGGTAGCTCAAGTGGTAGAGCATCGAACGCGTTATTCGAAGGTCGCAGGTTCGGATATTGCCCATGGCAAGTTATCTTTTGACCCACTTTTCTTTCTAGTCATTTACATTACAATTGGCCTAACCCCTTCCCTAATACCTTGCTTGGCAATATTGTCTGTTAGATCTCAATAATATTGTGTAAAACACAAAAAACGAGCCTTTAATTTTAATCTTGTTTTCCTTATTCATTAACAAGGGTCTCGTGCTGGCAGACTTGGTGCCTTGAGGTTGTATACGAGGGACTATTAGTCAGCTGCCAGTTAGTAATAAGTTCACGTGCTACGTGACGCCAAACAGGCTCATAAAGAGTGTTCCTACACTCACCGCCATGGCTACTAGTGACGCTGAATGACACTCCCACGTTTAAAAAAATTGACATAGATACCAAATAAAGTGGCTGGGGCTGAGAGGAGCTGTAATGGTAGCTCAAGTGGTAAAGCATCGAACGCGTTGTTCCAAGATCCCAGGTTCGGATCCTGCCCACGGCAAGTTATCTTTTCGCCCACATTTATTTCTTCTCATTTACATTAAAACTGGCCTAATACCTTCCCCTATACCTTCCTTGGCATTATTGTCTGTCAGATCTCATTAATATTGTGCAAAAGCAGGAAAAACGAGCCCTTAAGTATACACTTGTTCCCCCTATTCATTAACGAGGGTCTCATACTGGCAGACTTGGTGCCTTTAGGTTGTATACGAGGAACTATTAGTCAGCTGCCAGTTGGTAATAAGTTCCCGTGCTACGCGACGACAAACAGGCTCATAAAGAGTTTTCACTCGTCGCCATGGCTACTAGTGACGCTGAATGACACTCGCACGTTTAAAAAAATTGATATGGATACCAAATAAAGTGGCTGGGGATGAGAGCTGTAGTGGTAGCTCAAGTGGTAAAGCATCGAACGCGTTATTCGAAGGTCGCCGGTTCGGATCCTGCCCAGGTCAAGTTATCTTTTTGCCCACATTTATTTCTTCTCATTTACATTAAAATTGGCCTAATACCTTCCCCTATACCTTCCTTGGCATTATTGTCGGTTAGATCTCAATAATATTGTGTAAAACACAAAAAACGAGCCTTTAATTTTAATCTTGTTTCCCTTATTCATTAACAAGGGTCTCATACTGGCAGACTTAGTGCCTTGAGGTTGTATACGAGGGACTATTAGTCAGCTGCCAGTTAGTAATAAGTTCACGTGCTACGTGACGTTAAACAGGCTCATAAAGAGTGTTCCTACACTCACCGCCATGGCTACTAGTGACGCTGAATGACACTCCCACGTTTAAAAAAATTGACATAGATACCAAATAAAGTGGCTGGGGCTGAGAGGAGCAGTAGTGGTAGCTCAAGTGGTAAAGCATCGAACGCGTTATTCGAAGGTCGCCGGTTCGGATCCTGCCCAGGTCAAGTTATCTTTTTGCCCACATTTATTTCTTCTCATTTACATTAAAATTGGCCTAATACCTTCCCCTATACCTTCCTTGGCATTATTGTCGGTTAGATCTCAATAATATTGTGTGAAAACACGAAAAACGAGCCCTTAAGTATACACTTGTTTCCCTTATTCATTAACGAGGGTCTCGTACTGGCAGAATTGGTGCCTTAATTTGTATACGAAGAACTATTAGTCAGCTGCCAGTTAGTAATTAGTTCACGTGCTACGTGACGACAAGCAGGCTCATAAAGAGTTTTCCTACACTCGTCGCCATGGCTACTAATTGCGCTGAATGACACTCCCACGTTAAAAAAATTGACATAGATACCAAATAAAGTGGCTGGGGGATAGCTGTCGTGGTAGCTCAAGTGGTAGAGCATCGAACGCGTTATTCGAAAGTCGCAGGTTCGGATATTGCCCACAGCAAGTTATCTTTTGACCCACTTTTCTTTCTTGTCATTTACATTACAATTGGCCTAATCTCTTCCCTTATACCTTGCTTGGCAATATTGTCTGTTAGATCTCAATAATATTGTGTAAAACACAAAAAACGAGCCTTTAATTATAATCTTGTTTTCCCTATTCATTAACAAGGGTCTCGTACTGGCAGACTTAGTGCCTTGAGGCTGTATACGAGGGACTATTAGTCAGCTGCCAGTTAGTAATGAGTTCACGTGCTACGTGACGCAAAACAGGCTCATAAAGAGTGTTCCTACACTCACCGCCATGGCTACTAGTGACGCTGAAAGACACTCCCACGTTTAAAAAAATTGACATATATACCAAATATAGTGGCTGGGGCTGAGAGGAGCTGTAGTGGTAGCTCAAGTGGAAAAGCATCGAACGCGTTGTTCGAAGGTCGCAGGTTCGGGTCCTACCCACGGCAAGTTATCTTTTTGCCCACATTTATTTCTTCTCTATTACATAAAATTTGGCCTAATACCTTCCCCTATACCTTCCTTGGCATTATTGTCTGTTAGATCTCATTAATATTGTGCAAAAGCAGGAAAAACGAGCCCTTAAGTATACACTTGTTCCCCTTATTCATTAACGAGGGTCTCATACTGGCAGACTTGGTGCCTGTAGGTTGTATACGAGGCACTATTAGTCAGCTGCCAGTTAGTAATAAGTTCCCGTGCTACGCGACGACAAACAGGCTCATAAAGTGTGTTCCTACACTCGTCGCCATGGCTACTAATGGCGCTGAATGACACTCCGTCGTTTAAAAAAATTTATATAGATACCAATTAAAGTGGCAGGGGGGATAGCTGTCGTGGTAGCTCAAGTGGTATAGCATCGAACGCGTTATTCGAAGGTCGCAGGTTCGGATCCTGCCCACGGCAAGATATCTTTTCACCCACTTTTTTTTCTTCTCGATTACATCACAATTGGCCTAATCCCTTACCTTATAATTTCCGTGGCATTATTGTCTGTTAGATCTCAATATTATTGTGTAAAAACACGAAACACGAGCCCTTAAGTATACACTTGTTTTTCTTATTCATTAACGAGGGTCTCGTACTGGCAGACCTGATGCCTTTAGGTTGTATACGAGGGACTATTAGTCAGCTGCCAGTTAGTAATAAGTTCCCGTGCTACGCGACGACAAACAGGCTCATAAAGAGTGTTCCTACACTCGTCGCCATGGCTACTAACGGCGCTGAACGACACTCCCACGTTTAAAAAAATGACATAGATATCAAATAAAGTGGCTTGGGGGGATAGCTGTCGTGGTAGCTCAAGTGATAGAGCATCGAATGCGTTATTCGAAGGTCGCAGGTTCGGATACTGCCCACCTCAAGTTATCTTTTGACCCACATTTCTTTCTTCGCACTTAAATTACAATTGGCCTAATCCCTTCCCTTATACCTTGCTTGGCAATATTGTCTGTTAGATCTAAATAATATTGTATAAAACACAAAAAACGAGCCTTTAATTATAATCTTGTTTCCCTTATTCATTAACAAGGGTCTCGTACTGGCAGACTTGGTGCCTTGAGGTTGTATACGAGGGACTATTAGTCAGCTGCCAGTTAGTAATAAGTTCACGTGCTACGTGACGCCAAACAGGCTCATAAAGAGTGTTCCTACACTCACCGCCATGGCTACTAGTGACGCTGAATGACACTCCCACGTTTAAAAAAATTGACATGGATACCAAATAAAGTGGCTGGGGATGAGAGCTGTAGTGGTAGCTCAAGTGGCAAAGCATCGAACGCGTTATTCGAAGGTCGCCGGTTCGGATCCTGCCCACGGCAAGTTATCTTTTCGCCCACATTTATTTCTTCTAATTTACATTAAAATTGGCCTAATACCTTCCCCTATACCTTCCTTGGCATTATTGTCTGTTAGATCTCATTATTATTGTGCAAAAGCAGGAAAAACGAGCCCTTAAGTATACACTTGTTCCCCCTATTCATTAACGAGGGTCTCATACTGGCAGACTTGGTGCCTTTAGGTTGTATACGAGGGACTATTAGTCAGCTGCCAGTTAGTAATAAGTTCCCGTGCTACGCGACGACAAACAGGCTCATAAAGAGTGTTCACTCGTCGCCATGGCTACTAGTGACGCTGAAGGACACTCCCACGTTTAAAAAAATTGACATGGATACCAAATAAAGTGGCTGGGGATGAGAGCTGTAGTGGTAGCTCAAGTGGTAAAGCATCAAACGCGTTATTCGAAGGTCGCCGGTTCGAATCCTGCCCACGGCAAGTTATCTTTTCGCCCACATTTATTTCTTCTCATTTACATTAAAATTGGCCTAATACCTTCCCCTATACCTTCCTTGGCATTATTGTCGGTTAGATCTCAATAATATTGTGTGAAAACACGAAAAACGAGCCCTTAAGTATACACTTGTTTCCCTAATTCATTAACGAGGGTCTCGTACTGGCAGAATTGGTGCCTTAAGTTGTATACGAAGAACTATTAGTCAGCTGCCAGTTAAAATTTAGTTCACGTGCTACGTGACGACAAACAGGCTCATAAAGAGTGTTTACTCGTCGCCATGGCTACTAGGGGCGCTGAATGACACTCCCACGTTAAAAAAATTGACATAGATACCAAATAAAGTGGCTGGGGCATAGCTGTCGTGGTAGCTCAAGTGGTAGAGCATCGAACGCGTTATTCGAAGGTCGCAGGTTCGGATATTGCCCATGGCAAGTTATCTTTTGACCCACTTTTCTTTCTAGTCATTTACATTACAATTGGCCTAACCCCTTCCCTAATACCTTGCTTGGCAATATTGTCTGTTAGATCTCAATAATATTGTGTAAAACACAAAAAACGAGCCTTTAATTTTAATCTTGTTTTCCTTATTCATTAACAAGGGTCTCGTGCTGGCAGACTTGGTGCCTTGAGGTTGTATACGAGGGACTATTAGTCAGCTGCCAGTTAGTAATAAGTTCACGTGCTACGTGACGCCAAACAGGCTCATAAAGAGTGTTCCTACACTCACCGCCATGGCTACTAGTGACGCTGAATGACACTCCCACGTTTAAAAAAATTGACATAGATACCAAATAAAGTGGCTGGGGCTGAGAGGAGCTGTAATGGTAGCTCAAGTGGTAAAGCATCGAACGCGTTGTTCCAAGATCCCAGGTTCGGATCCTGCCCACGGCAAGTTATCTTTTCGCCCACATTTATTTCTTCTCATTTACATTAAAACTGGCCTAATACCTTCCCCTATACCTTCCTTGGCATTATTGTCTGTCAGATCTCATTAATATTGTGCAAAAGCAGGAAAAACGAGCCCTTAAGTATACACTTGTTCCCCCTATTCATTAACGAGGGTCTCATACTGGCAGACTTGGTGCCTTTAGGTTGTATACGAGGAACTATTAGTCAGCTGCCAGTTGGTAATAAGTTCCCGTGCTACGCGACGACAAACAGGCTCATAAAGAGTTTTCACTCGTCGCCATGGCTACTAGTGACGCTGAATGACACTCGCACGTTTAAAAAAATTGATATGGATACCAAATAAAGTGGCTGGGGATGAGAGCTGTAGTGGTAGCTCAAGTGGTAAAGCATCGAACGCGTTATTCGAAGGTCGCCGGTTCGGATCCTGCCCAGGTCAAGTTATCTTTTTGCCCACATTTATTTCTTCTCATTTACATTAAAATTGGCCTAATACCTTCCCCTATACCTTCCTTGGCATTATTGTCGGTTAGATCTCAATAATATTGTGTAAAACACAAAAAACGAGCCTTTAATTTTAATCTTGTTTCCCTTATTCATTAACAAGGGTCTCGTACTGGCAGACTTAGTGCCTTGAGGTTGTATACGAGGGACTATTAGTCAGCTGCCAGTTAGTAATAAGTTCACGTGCTACGTGACGTTAAACAGGCTCATAAAGAGTGTTCCTACACTCACCGCCATGGCTACTAGTGACGCTGAATGACACTCCCACGTTTAAAAAAATTGACATAGATACCAAATAAAGTGGCTGGGGCTGAGAGGAGCAGTAGTGGTAGCTCAAGTGGTAAAGCATCGAACGCGTTATTCGAAGGTCGCCGGTTCGGATCCTGCCCAGGTCAAGTTATCTTTTTGCCCACATTTATTTCTTCTCATTTACATTAAAATTGGCCTAATACCTTCCCCTATACCTTCCTTGGCATTATTGTCGGTTAGATCTCAATAATATTGTGTGAAAACACGAAAAACGAGCCCTTAAGTATACACTTGTTCCCCCTATTCATTAACGAGGGTCTCATACTGGCAGACTTGGTGCCTTTAGGTTGTATACGAGGAACTATTAGTCAGCTGCCAGTTGGTAATAAGTTCCCGTGCTACGCGACGACAAACAGGCTCATAAAGAGTTTTCACTCGTCGCCATGGCTACTAGTGACGCTGAATGACACTCGCACGTTTAAAAAAATTGATATGGATACCAAATAAAGTGGCTGGGGATGAGAGCTGTCGTGGTAGCTCAAGTGGTAGAGCATCGAACGCGTTATTCGAAAGTCGCAGGTTCGGATATTGCCCACGGCAAGTTATCTTTTGACCCACTTTTCTTTCTTGTCATTTACATTACAATTGGCCTAATCTCTTCCCTTATACCTTGCTTGGCAATATTGTCTGTTAGATCTCAATAATATTGTGTAAAACACAAAAAACGAGCCTTTAATTATAATCTTGTTTTCCCTATTCATTAACAAGGGTCTCGTACTGGCAGACTTAGTGCCTTGAGGCTGTATACGAGGGACTATTAGTCAGCTGCCAGTTAGTAATGAGTTCACGTGCTACGTGACGCAAAACAGGCTCATAAAGAGTGTTCCTACACTCACCGCCATGGCTACTAGTGACGCTGAAAGACACTCCCACGTTTAAAAAAATTGACATAGATACCAAATATAGTGGCTGGGGCTGAGAGGAGCTGTAGTGGTAGCTCAAGTGGAAAAGCATCGAACGCGTTGTTCGAAGGTCGCAGGTTCGGATCCTACCCACGGCAAGTTATCTTTTTGCCCACATTTATTTCTTCTCTATTACATAAAATTTGGCCTAATACCTTCCCCTATACCTTCCTTGGCATTATTGTCTGTTAGATCTCATTATTATTGTGCAAAAGCAGGAAAAACGAGCCCTTAAGTATACACTTGTTCCCCTTATTCATTAACGAGGGTCTCATACTGGCAGACTTGGTGCCTGTAGGTTGTATACGAGGCACTATTAGTCAGCTGCCAGTTAGTAATAAGTTCCCGTGCTACGCGACGACAAACAGGCTCATAAAGTGTGTTCCTACACTCGTCGCCATGGCTACTAATGGCGCTGAATGACACTCCGTCGTTTAAAAAAATTTATATAGATACCAATTAAAGTGGCAGGGGGGATAGCTGTCGTGGTAGCTCAAGTGGTATAGCATCGAACGCGTTATTCGAAGGTCGCAGGTTCGGATCCTGCCCACGGCAAGATATCTTTTCACCCACTTTTTTTTCTTCTCGATTACATCACAATTGGCCTAATCCCTTACCTTATAATTTCCGTGGCATTATTGTCTGTTAGATCTCAATATTATTGTGTAAAAACACGAAACACGAGCCCTTAAGTATACACTTGTTTTTCTTATTCATTAACGAGGGTCTCGTACTGGCAGACCTGATGCCTTTAGGTTGTATACGAGGGACTATTAGTCAGCTGCCAGTTAGTAATAAGTTCCCGTGCTACGCGACGACAAACAGGCTCATAAAGAGTGTTCCTACACTCGTCGCCATGGCTACTAACGGCGCTGAACGACACTCCCACGTTTAAAAAAATGACATAGATATCAAATAAAGTGGCTTGGGGGGATAGCTGTCGTGGTAGCTCAAGTGATAGAGCATCGAATGCGTTATTCGAAGGTCGCAGGTTCGGATACTGCCCACCTCAAGTTATCTTTTGACCCACATTTCTTTCTTCGCACTTAAATTACAATTGGCCTAATCCCTTCCCTTATACCTTGCTTGGCAATATTGTCTGTTAGATCTAAATAATATTGTATAAAACACAAAAAACGAGCCTTTAATTATAATCTTGTTTCCCTTATTCATTAACAAGGGTCTCGTACTGGCAGACTTGGTGCCTTGAGGTTGTATACGAGGGACTATTAGTCAGCTGCCAGTTAGTAATAAGTTCACGTGCTACGTGACGCCAAACAGGCTCATAAAGAGTGTTCCTACACTCACCGCCATGGCTACTAGTGACGCTGAATGACACTCCCACGTTTAAAAAAATTGACATGGATACCAAATAAAGTGGCTGGGGATGAGAGCTGTAGTGGTAGCTCAAGTGGCAAAGCATCGAACGCGTTATTCGAAGGTCGCCGGTTCGGATCCTGCCCACGGCAAGTTATCTTTTCGCCCACATTTATTTCTTCTAATTTACATTAAAATTGGCCTAATACCTTCCCCTATACCTTCCTTGGCATTATTGTCTGTTAGATCTCATTATTATTGTGCAAAAGCAGGAAAAACGAGCCCTTAAGTATACACTTGTTCCCCCTATTCATTAACGAGGGTCTCATACTGGCAGACTTGGTGCCTTTAGGTTGTATACGAGGAACTATTAGTCAGCTGCCAGTTGGTAATAAGTTCCCGTGCTACGCGACGACAAACAGGCTCATAAAGAGTTTTCACTCGTCGCCATGGCTACTAGTGACGCTGAATGACACTCGCACGTTTAAAAAAATTGATATGGATACCAAATAAAGTGGCTGGGGATGAGAGCTGTAGTGGTAGCTCAAGTGGTAAAGCATCGAACGCGTTATTCGAAGGTCGCCGGTTCGGATCCTGCCCAGGTCAAGTTATCTTTTTGCCCACATTTATTTCTTCTCATTTACATTAAAATTGGCCTAATACCTTCCCCTATACCTTCCTTGGCATTATTGTCGGTTAGATCTCAATAATATTGTGTAAAACACAAAAAACGAGCCTTTAATTTTAATCTTGTTTCCCTTATTCATTAACAAGGGTCTCGTACTGGCAGACTTAGTGCCTTGAGGTTGTATACGAGGGACTATTAGTCAGCTGCCAGTTAGTAATAAGTTCACGTGCTACGTGACGTTAAACAGGCTCATAAAGAGTGTTCCTACACTCACCGCCATGGCTACTAGTGACGCTGAATGACACTCCCACGTTTAAAAAAATTGACATAGATACCAAATAAAGTGGCTGGGGCTGAGAGGAGCAGTAGTGGTAGCTCAAGTGGTAAAGCATCGAACGCGTTATTCGAAGGTCGCCGGTTCGGATCCTGCCCAGGTCAAGTTATCTTTTTGCCCACATTTATTTCTTCTCATTTACATTAAAATTGGCCTAATACCTTCCCCTATACCTTCCTTGGCATTATTGTCGGTTAGATCTCAATAATATTGTGTGAAAACACGAAAAACGAGCCCTTAAGTATACACTTGTTTCCCTTATTCATTAACGAGGGTCTCGTACTGGCAGAATTGGTGCCTTAATTTGTATACGAAGAACTATTAGTCAGCTGCCAGTTAAAATTTAGTTCACGTGCTACGTGACGACAAACAGGCTCATAAAGAGTGTTTACTCGTCGCCATGGCTACTAGGGGCGCTGAATGACACTCCCACGTTAAAAAAATTGACATAGATACCAAATAAAGTGGCTGGGGGATAGCTGTCGTGGTAGCTCAAGTGGTAGAGCATCGAACGCGTTATTCGAAGGTCGCAGGTTCGGATATTGCCCATGGCAAGTTATCTTTTGACCCACTTTTCTTTCTAGTCATTTACATTACAATTGGCCTAACCCCTTCCCTAATACCTTGCTTGGCAATATTGTCTGTTAGATCTCAATAATATTGTGTAAAACACAAAAAACGAGCCTTTAATTTTAATCTTGTTTTCCTTATTCATTAACAAGGGTCTCGTGCTGGCAGACTTGGTGCCTTGAGGTTGTATACGAGGGACTATTAGTCAGCTGCCAGTTAGTAATAAGTTCACGTGCTACGTGACGCCAAACAGGCTCATAAAGAGTGTTCCTACACTCACCGCCATGGCTACTAGTGACGCTGAATGACACTCCCACGTTTAAAAAAATTGACATAGATACCAAATAAAGTGGCTGGGGCTGAGAGGAGCTGTAATGGTAGCTCAAGTGGTAAAGCATCGAACGCGTTGTTCCAAGATCCCAGGTTCGGATCCTGCCCACGGCAAGTTATCTTTTCGCCCACATTTATTTCTTCTCATTTACATTAAAACTGGCCTAATACCTTCCCCTATACCTTCCTTGGCATTATTGTCTGTCAGATCTCATTAATATTGTGCAAAAGCAGGAAAAACGAGCCCTTAAGTATACACTTGTTCCCCCTATTCATTAACGAGGGTCTCATACTGGCAGACTTGGTGCCTTTAGGTTGTATACGAGGAACTATTAGTCAGCTGCCAGTTGGTAATAAGTTCCCGTGCTACGCGACGACAAACAGGCTCATAAAGAGTTTTCACTCGTCGCCATGGCTACTAGTGACGCTGAATGACACTCGCACGTTTAAAAAAATTGATATGGATACCAAATAAAGTGGCTGGGGATGAGAGCTGTAGTGGTAGCTCAAGTGGTAAAGCATCGAACGCGTTATTCGAAGGTCGCCGGTTCGGATCCTGCCCAGGTCAAGTTATCTTTTTGCCCACATTTATTTCTTCTCATTTACATTAAAATTGGCCTAATACCTTCCCCTATACCTTCCTTGGCATTATTGTCGGTTAGATCTCAATAATATTGTGTAAAACACAAAAAACGAGCCTTTAATTTTAATCTTGTTTCCCTTATTCATTAACAAGGGTCTCATACTGGCAGACTTAGTGCCTTGAGGTTGTATACGAGGGACTATTAGTCAGCTGCCAGTTAGTAATAAGTTCACGTGCTACGTGACGTTAAACAGGCTCATAAAGAGTGTTCCTACACTCACCGCCATGGCTACTAGTGACGCTGAATGACACTCCCACGTTTAAAAAAATTGACATAGATACCAAATAAAGTGGCTGGGGCTGAGAGGAGCAGTAGTGGTAGCTCAAGTGGTAAAGCATCGAACGCGTTATTCGAAGGTCGCCGGTTCGGATCCTGCCCAGGTCAAGTTATCTTTTTGCCCACATTTATTTCTTCTCATTTACATTAAAATTGGCCTAATACCTTCCCCTATACCTTCCTTGGCATTATTGTCGGTTAGATCTCAATAATATTGTGTGAAAACACGAAAAACGAGCCCTTAAGTATACACTTGTTTCCCTTATTCATTAACGAGGGTCTCGTACTGGCAGAATTGGTGCCTTAATTTGTATACGAAGAACTATTAGTCAGCTGCCAGTTAGTAATTAGTTCACGTGCTACGTGACGACAAACAGGCTCATAAAGAGTGTTCCTACACTCGTCGCCATGGCTACTAATTGCGCTGAATGACACTCCCACGTTAAAAAAATTGACATAGATACCAAATAAAGTGGCTGGGGGATAGCTGTCGTGGTAGCTCAAGTGGTAGAGCATCGAACGCGTTATTCGAAAGTCGCAGGTTCGGATATTGCCCACAGCAAGTTATCTTTTGACCCACTTTTCTTTCTTGTCATTTACATTACAATTGGCCTAATCTCTTCCCTTATACCTTGCTTGGCAATATTGTCTGTTAGATCTCAATAATATTGTGTAAAACACAAAAAACGAGCCTTTAATTATAATCTTGTTTTCCCTATTCATTAACAAGGGTCTCGTACTGGCAGACTTAGTGCCTTGAGGCTGTATACGAGGGACTATTAGTCAGCTGCCAGTTAGTAATGAGTTCACGTGCTACGTGACGCAAAACAGGCTCATAAAGAGTGTTCCTACACTCACCGCCATGGCTACTAGTGACGCTGAAAGACACTCCCACGTTTAAAAAAATTGACATAGATACCAAATATAGTGGCTGGGGCTGAGAGGAGCTGTAGTGGTAGCTTAAGTGGAAAAGCATCGAACGCGTTGTTCGAAGGTCGCAGGTTCGGGTCCTACCCACGGCAAGTTATCTTTTTGCCCACATTTATTTCTTCTCTATTACATAAAATTTGGCCTAATACCTTCCCCTATACCTTCCTTGGCATTATTGTCTGTTAGATCTCATTAATATTGTGCAAAAGCAGGAAAAACGAGCCCTTAAGTATACACTTGTTCCCCTTATTCATTAACGAGGGTCTCATACTGGCAGACTTGGTGCCTGTAGGTTGTATACGAGGCACTATTAGTCAGCTGCCAGTTAGTAATAAGTTCCCGTGCTACGCGACGACAAACAGGCTCATAAAGTGTGTTCCTACACTCGTCGCCATGGCTACTAATGGCGCTGAATGACACTCCGTCGTTTAAAAAAATTTATATAGATACCAATTAAAGTGGCAGGGGGGATAGCTGTCGTGGTAGCTCAAGTGGTATAGCATCGAACGCGTTATTCGAAGGTCGCAGGTTCGGATCCTGCCCACGGCAAGATATCTTTTCACCCACTTTTTTTTCTTCTCGATTACATCACAATTGGCCTAATCCCTTACCTTATAATTTCCGTGGCATTATTGTCTGTTAGATCTCAATATTATTGTGTAAAAACACGAAACACGAGCCCTTAAGTATACACTTGTTTTTCTTATTCATTAACGAGGGTCTCGTACTGGCAGACCTGATGCCTTTAGGTTGTATACGAGGGACTATTAGTCAGCTGCCAGTTAGTAATAAGTTCCCGTGCTACGCGACGACAAACAGGCTCATAAAGAGTGTTCCTACACTCGTCGCCATGGCTACTAACGGCGCTGAACGACACTCCCACGTTTAAAAAAATGACATAGATATCAAATAAAGTGGCTTGGGGGGATAGCTGTCGTGGTAGCTCAAGTGATAGAGCATCGAATGCGTTATTCGAAGGTCGCAGGTTCGGATACTGCCCACCTCAAGTTATCTTTTGACCCACATTTCTTTCTTCGCACTTAAATTACAATTGGCCTAATCCCTTCCCTTATACCTTGCTTGGCAATATTGTCTGTTAGATCTAAATAATATTGTATAAAACACAAAAAACGAGCCTTTAATTATAATCTTGTTTCCCTTATTCATTAACAAGGGTCTCGTACTGGCAGACTTGGTGCCTTGAGGTTGTATACGAGGGACTATTAGTCAGCTGCCAGTTAGTAATAAGTTCACGTGCTACGTGACGCCAAACAGGCTCATAAAGAGTGTTCCTACACTCACCGCCATGGCTACTAGTGACGCTGAATGACACTCCCACGTTTAAAAAAATTGACATGGATACCAAATAAAGTGGCTGGGGATGAGAGCTGTAGTGGTAGCTCAAGTGGCAAAGCATCGAACGCGTTATTCGAAGGTCGCCGGTTCGGATCCTGCCCACGGCAAGTTATCTTTTCGCCCACATTTATTTCTTCTAATTTACATTAAAATTGGCCTAATACCTTCCCCTATACCTTCCTTGGCATTATTGTCTGTTAGATCTCATTATTATTGTGCAAAAGCAGGAAAAACGAGCCCTTAAGTATACACTTGTTCCCCCTAATCATTAACGAGGGTCTCATACTGGCAGACTTGGTGCCTTTAGGTTGTATACGAGGGACTATTAGTCAGCTGCCAGTTAGTAATAAGTTCCCGTGCTACGCGACGACAAACAGGCTCATAAAGAGTGTTCACTCGTCGCCATGGCTACTAGTGACGCTGAAGGACACTCCCACGTTTACAAAAATTGACATGGATACCAAATAAAGTGGCTGGGGATGAGAGCTGTAGTGGTAGCTCAAGTGGTAAAGCATCAAACGCGTTATTCGAAGGTCGCCGGTTCGAATCCTGCCCACGGCAAGTTATCTTTTCGCCCACATTTATTTCTTCTCATTTACATTAAAATTGGCCTAATACCTTCCCCTATACCTTCCTTGGCATTATTGTCGGTTAGATCTCAATAATATTGTGTGAAAACACGAAAAACGAGCCCTTAAGTATACACTTGTTTCCCTAATTCATTAACGAGGGTCTCGTACTGGCAGAATTGGTGCCTTAAGTTGTATACGAAGAACTATTAGTCAGCTGCCAGTTAAAATTTAGTTCACGTGCTACGTGACGACAAACAGGCTCATAAAGAGTGTTTACTCGTCGCCATGGCTACTAGGGGCGCTGAATGACACTCCCACGTTAAAAAAATTGACATAGATATCAAATAAAGTGGCTGGGGGATAGCTGTCGTGGTAGCTCAAGTGGTAGAGCATCGAACGCGTTATTCGAAGGTCGCAGGTTCGGATATTGCCCATGGCAAGTTATCTTTTGACCCACTTTTCTTTCTAGTCATTTACATTACAATTGGCCTAACCCCTTCCCTAATACCTTGCTTGGCAATATTGTCTGTTAGATCTCAATAATATTGTGTAAAACACAAAAAACGAGCCTTTAATTTTAATCTTGTTTTCCTTATTCATTAACAAGGGTCTCGTGCTGGCAGACTTGGTGCCTTGAGGTTGTATACGAGGGACTATTAGTCAGCTGCCAGTTAGTAATAAGTTCACGTGCTACGTGACGCCAAACAGGCTCATAAAGAGTGTTCCTACACTCACCGCCATGGCTACTAGTGACGCTGAATGACACTCCCACGTTTAAAAAAATTGACATAGATACCAAATAAAGTGGCTGGGGCTGAGAGGAGCTGTAATGGTAGCTCAAGTGGTAAAGCATCGAACGCGTTGTTCCAAGATCCCAGGTTCGGATCCTGCCCACGGCAAGTTATCTTTTCGCCCACATTTATTTCTTCTCATTTACATTAAAACTGGCCTAATACCTTCCCCTATACCTTCCTTGGCATTATTGTCTGTCAGATCTCATTAATATTGTGCAAAAGCAGGAAAAACGAGCCCTTAAGTATACACTTGTTCCCCCTATTCATTAACGAGGGTCTCATACTGGCAGACTTGGTGCCTTTAGGTTGTATACGAGGAACTATTAGTCAGCTGCCAGTTGGTAATAAGTTCCCGTGCTACGCGACGACAAACAGGCTCATAAAGAGTTTTCACTCGTCGCCATGGCTACTAGTGACGCTGAATGACACTCGCACGTTTAAAAAAATTGATATGGATACCAAATAAAGTGGCTGGGGATGAGAGCTGTAGTGGTAGCTCAAGTGGTAAAGCATCGAACGCGTTATTCGAAGGTCGCCGGTTCGGATCCTGCCCAGGTCAAGTTATCTTTTTGCCCACATTTATTTCTTCTCATTTACATTAAAATTGGCCTAATACCTTCCCCTATACCTTCCTTGGCATTATTGTCGGTTAGATCTCAATAATATTGTGTAAAACACAAAAAACGAGCCTTTAATTTTAATCTTGTTTCCCTTTTTCATTAACAAGGGTCTCGTACTGGCAGACTTAGTGCCTTGAGGTTGTATACGAGGGACTATTAGTCAGCTGCCAGTTAGTAATAAGTTCACGTGCTACGTGACGTTAAACAGGCTCATAAAGAGTGTTCCTACACTCACCGCCATGGCTACTAGTGACGCTGAATGACACTCCCACGTTTAAAAAAATTGACATAGATACCAAATAAAGTGGCTGGGGCTGAGAGGAGCAGTAGTGGTAGCTCAAGTGGTAAAGCATCGAACGCGTTATTCGAAGGTCGCCGGTTCGGATCCTGCCCAGGTCAAGTTATCTTTTTGCCCACATTTATTTCTTCTCATTTACATTAAAATTGGCCTAATACCTTCCCCTATACCTTCCTTGGCATTATTGTCGGTTAGATCTCAATAATATTGTGTGAAAACACGAAAAACGAGCCCTTAAGTATACACTTGTTTCCCTTATTCATTAACGAGGGTCTCGTACTGGCAGAATTGGTGCCTTAATTTGTATACGAAGAACTATTAGTCAGCTGCCAGTTAGTAATTAGTTCACGTGCTACGTGACGACAAACAGGCTCATAAAGAGTGTTCCTACACTCGTCGCCATGGCTACTAATTGCGCTGAATGACACTCCCACGTTAAAAAAATTGACATAGATACCAAATAAAGTGGCTGGGGGATAGCTGTCGTGGTAGCTCAAGTGGTAGAGCATCGAACGCGTTATTCGAAAGTCGCAGGTTCGGATATTGCCCACGGCAAGTTATCTTTTGACCCACTTTTCTTTCTTGTCATTTACATTACAATTGGCCTAATCTCTTCCCTTATACCTTGCTTGCCAATATTGTCTGTTAGATCTCAATAATATTGTGTAAAACACAAAAAACGAGCCTTTAATTATAATCTTGTTTTCCCTATTCATTAACAAGGGTCTCGTACTGGCAGACTTAGTGCCTTGAGGCTGTATACGAGGGACTATTAGTCAGCTGCCAGTTAGTAATGAGTTCACGTGCTACGTGACGCAAAACAGGCTCATAAAGAGTGTTCCTACACTCACCGCCATGGCTACTAGTGACGCTGAAAGACACTCCCACGTTTAAAAAAATTGACATAGATACCAAATATAGTGGCTGGGGCTGAGAGGAGCTGTAGTGGTAGCTCAAGTGGAAAAGCATCGAACGCGTTGTTCGAAGGTCGCAGGTTCGGATCCTACCCACGGCAAGTTATCTTTTTGCCCACATTTATTTCTTCTCTATTACATAAAATTTGGCCTAATACCTTCCCCTATACCTTCCTTGGCATTATTGTCTGTTAGATCTCATTATTATTGTGCAAAAGCAGGAAAAACGAGCCCTTAAGTATACACTTGTTCCCCTTATTCATTAACGAGGGTCTCATACTGGCAGACTTGGTGCCTGTAGGTTGTATACGAGGCACTATTAGTCAGCTGCCAGTTAGTAATAAGTTCCCGTGCTACGCGACGACAAACAGGCTCATAAAGTGTGTTCCTACACTCGTCGCCATGGCTACTAATGGCGCTGAATGACACTCCGTCGTTTAAAAAAATTTATATAGATACCAATTAAAGTGGCAGGGGGGATAGCTGTCGTGGTAGCTCAAGTGGTATAGCATCGAACGCGTTATTCGAAGGTCGCAGGTTCGGATCCTGCCCACGGCAAGATATCTTTTCACCCACTTTTTTTTCTTCTCGATTACATCACAATTGGCCTAATCCCTTACCTTATAATTTCCGTGGCATTATTGTCTGTTAGATCTCAATATTATTGTGTAAAAACACGAAACACGAGCCCTTAAGTATACACTTGTTTTTCTTATTCATTAACGAGGGTCTCGTACTGGCAGACCTGATGCCTTTAGGTTGTATACGAGGGACTATTAGTCAGCTGCCAGTTAGTAATAAGTTCCCGTGCTACGCGACGACAAACAGGCTCATAAAGAGTGTTCCTACACTCGTCGCCATGGCTACTAACGGCGCTGAACGACACTCCCACGTTTAAAAAAATGACATAGATATCAAATAAAGTGGCTTGGGGGGATAGCTGTCGTGGTAGCTCAAGTGATAGAGCATCGAATGCGTTATTCGAAGGTCGCAGGTTCGGATACTGCCCACCTCAAGTTATCTTTTGACCCACATTTCTTTCTTCGCACTTAAATTACAATTGGCCTAATCCCTTCCCTTATACCTTGCTTGGCAATATTGTCTGTTAGATCTAAATAATATTGTATAAAACACAAAAAACGAGCCTTTAATTATAATCTTGTTTCCCTTATTCATTAACAAGGGTCTCGTACTGGCAGACTTGGTGCCTTGAGGTTGTATACGAGGGACTATTAGTCAGCTGCCAGTTAGTAATAAGTTCACGTGCTACGTGACGCCAAACAGGCTCATAAAGAGTGTTCCTACACTCACCGCCATGGCTACTAGTGACGCTGAATGACACTCCCACGTTTAAAAAAATTGACATGGATACCAAATAAAGTGGCTGGGGATGAGAGCTGTAGTGGTAGCTCAAGTGGCAAAGCATCGAACGCGTTATTCGAAGGTCGCCGGTTCGGATCCTGCCCACGGCAAGTTATCTTTTCGCCCACATTTATTTCTTCTAATTTACATTAAAATTGGCCTAATACCTTCCCCTATACCTTCCTTGGCATTATTGTCTGTTAGATCTCATTATTATTGTGCAAAAGCAGGAAAAACGAGCCCTTAAGTATACACTTGTTCCCCCTATTCATTAACGAGGGTCTCATACTGGCAGACTTGGTGCCTTTAGGTTGTATACGAGGGACTATTAGTCAGCTGCCAGTTAGTAATAAGTTCCCGTGCTACGCGACGACAAACAGGCTCATAAAGAGTGTTCACTCGTCGCCATGGCTACTAGTGACGCTGAAGGACACTCCCACGTTTAAAAAAATTGACATGGATACCAAATAAAGTGGCTGGGGATGAGAGCTGTAGTGGTAGCTCAAGTGGTAAAGCATCAAACGCGTTATTCGAAGGTCGCCGGTTCGAATCCTGCCCACGGCAAGTTATCTTTTCGCCCACATTTATTTCTTCTCATTTACATTAAAATTGGCCTAATACCTTCCCCTATACCTTCCTTGGCATTATTG
Source organism: Rhipicephalus microplus (assembly GCF_043290135.1). Classification (NCBI taxonomy): domain Eukaryota; kingdom Metazoa; phylum Arthropoda; class Arachnida; order Ixodida; family Ixodidae; genus Rhipicephalus; species Rhipicephalus microplus. Next base: position 13,952,245 of record NW_027464589.1, read on the forward strand.
TCGGTTAGATATCAATAATATTGTGTGAAAACACGAAAAACGAGCCCTTAAGTATACACTTGTTTCCCTAATTCATTAACGAGGGTCTCGTACTGGCAGAATTGGTGCCTTAAGTTGTATACGAAGAACTATTAGTCAGCTGCCAGTTAAAATTTAGTTCACGTGCTACGTGACGACAAACAGGCTCATAAAGAGTGTTTACTCGTCGCCATGGCTACTAGGGGCGCTGAATGACACTCCCACGTTAAAAAAATTGACATAGATACCAAATAAAGTGGCTGGGGGAAAGCTGTCGTGGTAGCTCAAGTGGTAGAGCATCGAACGCGTTATTCGAAGGTCGCAGGTTCGGATATTGCCCATGGCAAGTTATCTTTTGACCCACTTTTCTTTCTAGTCATTTACATTACAATTGGCCTAACCCCTTCCCTAATACCTTGCTTGGCAATATTGTCTGTTAGATCTCAATAATATTGTGTAAAACACAAAAAACGAGCCTTTAATTTTAATCTTGTTTTCCTTATTCATTAACAAGGGTCTCGTGCTGGCAGACTTGGTGCCTTGAGGTTGTATACGAGGGACTATTAGTCAGCTGCCAGTTAGTAATAAGTTCACGTGCTACGTGACGCCAAACAGGCTCATAAAGAGTGTTCCTACACTCACCGCCATGGCTACTAGTGACGCTGAATGACACTCCCACGTTTAAAAAAATTGACATAGATACCAAATAAAGTGGCTGGGGCTGAGAGGAGCTGTAATGGTAGCTCAAGTGGTAAAGCATCGAACGCGTTGTTCCAAGATCCCAGGTTCGGATCCTGCCCACGGCAAGTTATCTTTTCGCCCACATTTATTTCTTCTCATTTACATTAAAACTGGCCTAATACCTTCCCCTATACCTTCCTTGGCATTATTGTCTGTCAGATCTCATTAATATTGTGCAAAAGCAGGAAAAACGAGCCCTTAAGTATACACTTGTTCCCCCTATTCATTAACGAGGGTCTCATACTGGCAGACTTGGTGCCTTTAGGTTGTATACGAGGAACTATTAGTCAGCTGCCAGTTAGTAATAAGTTCCCGTGCTACGCGACGACAAACAGGCTCATAAAGAGTTTTCACTCGTCGCCATGGCTACTAGTGACGCTGAATGACACTCGCACGTTTAAAAAAATTGATATGGATACCAAATAAAGTGGCTGGGGATGAGAGCTGTAGTGGTAGCTCAAGTGGTAAAGCATCGAAAGCGTTATTCGAAGGTCGCCGGTTCGGATCCTGCCCACGGCAAGTTATCTTTTTGCCCACATTTATTTCTTCTCATTTACATTAAAATTGGCCTAATACCTTCCCCTATACCTTCCTTGGCATTATTGTCGGTTAGATCTCAATAATATTGTGTGAAAACAGGAAAAACGAGCCCTTAAGTATACACTTGTTTCCCTTATTCATTAACGAGGGTCTCGTACTGGCAGAATTGGTGCCCTAAGTTGTATACGAAGAACTATTAGTCAGCTGCCAGTTAGTAATTAGTTCACGTGCTACGTGACGACAAACAGGCTCATAAAGAGTGTTTACTCGTCGCCATGGCTACTAGGGGCGCTGAATGACACTCCCACGTTAAAAAAATTGATATAGGTACCAAATAAAGTGGCTGGGGGATAGCTGTCGTGGTAGCTCAAGTGGTAGAGCATCGAACGCGTTATTCGAAGATCGCAGGTTCGGATATTGCCCACGGCAAGTTATCTTTTGACCCACTTTTCTTTCTTGTCATTTACATTACAATTGGCCTAAACCCTTCCCTTATACCTTGCTTGGCAATATTGTCTGTTAGATCTCAATAATATTGTGTAAAACAAAAAAACGAGCCTTTAATTTTAGTCTTGTTTTCCTTATTCATTAACAAGGGTCTCGTGCTGGCAGACTTGGTGCCTTGAGGTTGTATACGAGGGACTATTAGTCAGCTGCCAGTTAGTAATAAGTTCACGTGCTACGTGACGACAAACAGGCTCATAAAGAGTGTTCCTACACTCGTCGCCATGGCTACTAATGGCGCTGAATGACACTCCGACGTTTAAAAAAAATTTGATAGATACCAATTAAAGTGGCTGGGGGGATAGCTGTCGTGGTAGCTCAAGTGGTATAGCATCGAACGCGTTATTCGGAGGTCGCAGGTTCGGATCCTGCCCACGGCAAGTTATCTTTTCACCCACTTTTTTTTCTTCTCATTTACAATACAATTGGCCTAATCCCTTCCCTTATAACTTCCGTGGCATTATTGTCTGTTAGATCTCAATAATATTGTGTAAAAACACGAAACACGAGCCCTTAAGTATACACTTGTTTCTCTTATTCATTAACGAGGGTCTCGTACTGGCAGACCTGATGCGTTTAGGTTGTATACGAGGGACTTTTAGTCAGCTGCCAGTTAGTAATAAGTTCCCGTGCTACGCGACAACAAACAGGCTCATAAAGAGTGTTCCTACACTCGTCGCCATGGCTACTAATGGCGCTGAACGACACTCCCACGTTTGAAAAAAAAATGACATAGATACCAAATAAAGTGGCTTGGGGGGATAGCTGTCGTGGTAGCTCAAGTGGTAGACAATCGAATGCGTTATTCGAAGGTCGCAGGTTCGGATCCTGCCCACTGCAAGTTATTTTTTCACCCACTTTTCTTTCTTCTCATTTACATTGCAATTGCTCTAATCCCTTTCCTTATACCTTGCTTGGCAATATTGTCTGTTAGATCTCAATAATATTGTGTAAAACACAAAAAACGAGCCTTTAATTTTAATCTTGTTTCCCTTATTCATTAACAAGGGTCTCGTACTGGCAGACTTAGTGCCTTGAGGTTGTATACGAGGGACTATTAGTCAGCTGCCAGTTAGTAATAAGTTCACGTGCTACGTGACGCCAAACAGGCTCATAAAGAGTGTTCCTACACTCGTCGCCATGGCTACTAATGGCGCTGATAACACTCCCACGTCTAAAAAAAATTTACATAGATACCAAATAAAGTGGCTGGGGTGATAGCTGTCGTGGTAGCTCAAGTGGTATAGCATCGAACGCGTTATTCGAAGGCCGCAGGTTCGAATCCTGCCCACGGCAAGTTATCTTTTCACCCACTTTTCTTTCTTCTCATTTACATTACAATTGGCTTAATCCCTTCCCTTATACGTTCCTTGGCATTATTGTCTGTTAGATCTGAATAATATTGTGTAAAAACGCCAAAAACGATTCCTAAGTATACACTTGTTTACCTTACTCATTAACGAAGGTCTCGTACTGGCAGACTTGTTGCCTTTCGGATGTATACGAGGGACTATTATTCAGCTGCCAGTTAGTATTAAGTTCACGTGCTAAGTGAAGACAAACAGGCTCATGAAGGGTGTTCCTACACTCGCCGCCATGGCTACTAGGGGCGCTCAATGACACTCCCTCGTTAAAAAAATTGACATATATACCAAATAAAGTGGCTGGGGAATAGCTGTCGTGGTAGCTCGAGCGGTAGAGCATCGAACACGTTATTCGAAGGTCGCAGGTTCGGATATTGCCCACGGCAAGTTATCTTTTGACGCACTTTTCTTTCTTGTCATTTACAATACAATTGGCCTAATCCCTTCCCTTATACCTTGCTTGGCAATATTGTCTGTTGGATCTCAATAATATTGTGTAGAACACAAAAAACGAGCCTTTAATTATAATCTTGTTTCCCTTATTCATCAACAAGGGTCTCGTACTGGCAGACTTGGTGCCTTGAGGCTGTATACGAGGGACTATTAGTCAGCTGCCAGTTAGTAATAAGTTCACGTGCTACGTGACGCTAAACAGGCTCATAAAGAGTGTTCCTACACTCACCGCCATGGGTACTAGTGACGCTGAATGACACTCCCACGTTTAAAAAAATTGACATAGATACCAAATAAAGTGGCTGGGGCTGAGAGGAGCTGTAGTGGTAGCTCAAGTGGTAAAGCATCGAACGCGTTGTTCGAAGGTCGCAGGTTCGGATCCTGCCCACGGCAAGTTATCTTTTCGCCCACATTTATTTCTTCTCTATTACATAAAAATTGGCCTAATACCTTCCCCTATACCTTCCTTGGCATTATTGTCTGTTAGATCTCATTAATATTGTGCAAAAGCAGGAAAAACGAGCCCTTAAGTATACACTTGTTCCCCTTATTCATTAACGGGGGTCTCATACTGGCAAACTTGGTGCGTTTAGGTTGTATACGAGGGACTATTAGTCAGCTGCCAGTTAGTAACAAGTTCCCGTGCTACGCGACGACAACCAGGCTCATAAAGAGTGTTCCTACACTCGTCGCCATGGCTACTAATGGCGCTGAATGACACTCCGACGTTTAAAAAAAATTTGATAGATACCAATTAAAGTGGCTGGGGGGATAGCTGTCGTGGTAGCTCAAGTGGTATAGCATCGAACGCGTTATTCGGAGGTCGCAGGTTCGGATCCTGCCCACGGCAAGATATCTTTTCACCCACTTTTTTTTCTTCTCATTTACAATACAATTGGCCTAATCCCTTCCCTTATAACTTCCGTGGAATTATTGTCTGTTAGATCTCAATAATATTGTGTAAAAACACGAAACACGAGCCCTTAAGTATACACTTGTTTTTCTTATTCATTAACGAGGGTCTCGTACTGGCAGACCTGATGCCTTTAGGTTGTATACGAGAGACTATTAGTCAGCTCCCAGTTAGTAATAAGTTCCCGTGCTACGCGACGACAAACAGGCTCATAAAGAGTGTTCCTACACTCGTCGCCATGGCTACTAATGGCGCTGAACGACACTCCCACGTTTAAAAAAAATTACATAGATATCAAATAAAGTGGCTTGGGGGGATAGCTGTCGTGGTAGCTCAAGTGGTAGAGCATCGAATGCGTTATTCGAAGGTCGCAGGTTCGGATACTGCCCACCTCAAGTTATCTTTTGACCCACTTTTCTTTCTTCTCACTTAAATTACAATTGGCCTAATCCCTTCCCTTATACCTTGCTTGGCAATATTGTCTGTTAGATCTCAATAATATTGTATAAAACACAAAAAACGAGCCTTTAATTATAATCTTGTTTTCCTTATTCATTAACAAGGGTCTCGTGCTGGCAGACTTGGTGCCTTGAGGTTGTATACGAGGGACTATTAGTCAGCTGCCAGTTAGTAATAAGTTCACGTGCTACGTGACGCCAAACAGGCTCATAAAGAGTGTTCCTACACTCACCGCCATGGCTACTAGTGACGCTGAATGACACTCCCACGTTTAAAAAAATTGACATAGATACCAAATAAAGTGGCTGGGGCTGAGAGGAGCAGTAGTGGTAGCTCAAGTGGTAAAGCATCGAACGCGTTATTCGAAGGTCGCCGGTTCGGATCCTGCCCACGTCAAGTTATCTTTTTGCCCACATTTATTTCTTCTCATTTACATTAAAATTGGCCTAATACCTTCCCCTATACCTTCCTTGGCATTATTGTCGGTTAGATCTCAATAATATTGTGTGAAAACACGAAAAACGAGCCCTTAAGTATACACTTGTTTCCCTTATTCATTAACGAGGGTCTCGTACTGGCAGAATTGGTGCCTTAATTTGTATACGAAGAACTATTAGTCAGATGCCAGTTAGTAATTAGTTCACGTGCTACGTGACGACAAACAGGCTCATAAAGAGTGTTCCTACACTCGTCGCCATGGCTACTAATTGCGCTGAATGACACTCCCACGTTAAAAAAATTGACATAGATACCAAATAAAGTGGCTGGGGGATAGCTGTCGTGGTAGCTCAAGTGGTAGAGCATCGAACGCGTTATTCGAAAGTCGCAGGTTCGGATATTGCCCACGGCAAGTTATCTTTTGACCCACTTTTCTTTCTTGTCATTTACATTACAATTGGCCTAATCTCTTCCCTTATACCTTGCTTGGCAATATTGTCTGTTAGATCTCAATAATATTGTGTAAAACACAAAAAACGAGCCTTTATTTATAATCTTGTTTTCCTTATTCATTAACAAGGGTCTCGTACTGGCAGACTTAGTGCCTTGAGGCTGTATACGAGGGACTATTAGTCAGCTGCCAGTTAGTAATGAGTTCACGTGCTACGTGACGCCAAACAGGCTCATAAAGAGTGTTCCTACACTCACCGCCATGGCTACTAGTGACGCTGAAAGACACTCCCACGTTTAAAAAAATTGACATAGATACCAAATATAGTGGCTGGGGCTGAGAGGAGCTGTAGTGGTAGCTCAAGTGGAAAAGCATCGAACGCGTTGTTCGAAGGTCGCAGGTTCGGATCCTACCCACGGCAAGTTATCTTTTTGCCCACATTTATTTCTTCTCTATTACATAAAAATTGGCCTAATACCTTCCCCTATACCTTCCTTGGCATTATTGTCTGTTAGATCTCATTAATATTGTGCAAAAGCAGGAAAAACGAGCCCTTAAGTATACACTTGTTCCCCTTATTCATTAACGAGGGTCTCATACTGGCAGACTTGGTGCCTGTAGGTTGTATACGAGGCACTATTAGTCAGCTGCCAGTTAGTAATAAGTTCCCGTGCTACGCGACGACAAACAGGCTCATAAAGTGTGTTCCTACACTCGTCGCCATGGCTACTAATGGCGCTGAATGACACTCCGTCGTTTAAAAAAATTTATATAGATACCAATTAAAGTGGCAGGGGGGATAGCTGTCGTGGTAGCTCAAGTGGTATAGCATCGAACGCGTTATTCGAAGGTCGCAGGTTCGGATCTTGCCCACGGCAAGATATCTTTTCACCCACTTTTTTTTCTTCTCATTTACATTACAATTGGCCTAATCCCTTACCTTATAACTTCCGTGGCATTATTGTCTGTTAGATCTCAATACTATTGTGTAAAAACACGAAACACGAGCCCTTAAGTATACACTTGTTTTTCTTATTCATTAACGAGGGTTTCGTACTGGCAGACCTGATGCCTTTAGGTTGTATACGAGGGACTATTAGTCAGCTGCCAGTTAGTAATAAGTTCCCGTGCTACGCGACGACAAACAGGCTCATAAAGAGTGTTCCTACACTCGTCGCCATGGCTACTAACGGCGCTGAACGACACTCCCACGTTTAAAAAAAATGACATAGATATCAAATAAAGTGGCTTGGGGGGATAGCTGTCGTGGTAGCTCAAGTGATAGAGCATCGAATGCGTTATTCGAAGGTCGCAGGTTCGGATACTGCCCACCTCAAGTTATCTTTTGACCCACTTTTCTTTCTTCTCACTTAAATTACAATTGGCCTAATCCCTTCCCTTATACCTTGCTTGGCAATATTGTCTGTTAGATCTCAATAATATTGTATAAAACACAAAAAACGAGCCTTTAATTATAATCTTGTTTCCCTTATTCATTAACAAGGGTCTCGTACTGGCAGACTTGGTGCCTTGAGGTTGTTAACGAGGGACTATTAGTCAGCTGCCAGTTAGTAATAAGTTCACGTGCTACGTGACGCCAAACAGGCTCATAAAGAGTGTTCCTACACTCACCGCCATGGCTACTAGTGACGCTGAATGAAACTCCCACGTTTAAAAAAATTGACATGGATACCAAATAAAGTGGCTGGGGATGAGAGCTGTAGTGGTAGCTCAAGTGGCAAAGCATCGAACGCGTTATTCGAAGGTCGCCGGTTCGGATCCTGCCCACGGCAAGTTATCTTTTCGCCCACATTTATTTCTTCTAATTTACATTAAAATTGGCCTAATACCTTCCCCTATACCTTCCTTGGCATTATTGTCTGTTACATCTCATTATTATTGTGCAAAAGCAGGAAAAACGAGCCCTTAAGTATACACTTGTTCCCCCTATTCATTAACGAGGGTCTCATACTGGCAGACTTGGTGCCTTTAGGTTGTATACGAGGGACTATTAGTCAGCTGCCAGTTAGTAATAAGTTCCCGTGCTACGCGACGACAAACAGGCTCATAAAGAGTGTTCACTCGTCGCCATGGCTACTAGTGACGCTGAAGGACACTCCCACGTTTAAAAAAATTGACATGGATACCAAATAAAGTGGCTGGGGATGAGAGCTGTAGTGGTAGCTCAAGTGGTAAAGCATCGAACGCGTTATTCGAAGGTCGCCGGTTCGAATCCTGCCCACGGCAAGTTATCTTTTCGCCCACATTTATTTCTTCTCATTTACATTAAAATTGGCCTAATACCTTCCCCTATACCTTCCTTGGCATTATTGTCGGTTAGATCTCAATAATATTGTGTGAAAACACGAAAAACGAGCCCTTAAGTATACACTTGTTTCCCTAATTCATTAACGAGGGTCTCGTACTGGCAGAATTGGTGCCTTAAGTTGTATACGAAGAACTATTAGTCAGCTGCCAGTTAAAAATTAGTTCACGTGCTACGTGACGACAAACAGGCTCATAAAGAGTGTTTACTCGTCGCCATGGCTACTAGGGGCGCTGAATGACACTCCCACGTTAAAAAAATTGACATAGACACCAAATAAAGTGGCTGGGGGATAGCTGTCGTGGTAGCTCAAGTGGTAGAGCATCGAACGCGTTATTCGAAGGTCGCAGGTTCGGATATTGCCCATGGCAAGTTATCTTTTGACCCACTTTTCTTTCTTGTTATTTACATTACAATTGGCCTAACCCCTTCCCTTATACCTTGCTTGGCAATATTGTCTGTTAGATCTCAATAATATTGTGTAAAACACAAAAAACGAGCCTTTAATTTTATTCTTGTTTTCCTTATTCATTAACAAGGGTCTCGTGCTGGCAGACTTGGTGCCTTGAGGTTGTATACGAGGGACTATTAGTCAGCTGCCAGTTAGTAATAAGTTCACGTGCTACGTGACGCCAAACAGGCTCATAAAGAGTGTTCCTACACTCACCGCCATGGCTACTAGTGACGCTGAATGACACTCCCACGTTTAAAAAAATTGACATAGATACCAAATAAAGTGGCTGGGGCTGAGAGGAGCTGTAATGGTAGCTCAAGTGGTAAAGCATCGAACGCGTTGTTCCAAGATCGCAGGTTCGGATCCTGCCCACGGCAAGTTATCTTTTCGCCCACATTTATTTCTTCTCATTTACATTAAAACTGGCCTAATACCTTCCCCTATACCTTCCTTGGCATTATTGTCTGTCAGATCTCATTAATATTGTGCAAAAGCAGGAAAAACGAGCCCTTAAGTATACACTTGTTCCCCCTATTCATTAACGAGGGTCTCATACTGGCAGACTTGGTGCCTTTAGGTTGTATACGAGGGACTATTAGTCAGCTGCCAGTTAGTAATAAGTTCCCGTGCTACGCGACGACAAACAGGCTCATAAAGAGTTTTCACTCGTCGCCATGGCTACTAGTGACGCTGAATGACACTCCCACATTTAAAAAAATTGATATGGATACCAAATAAAGTGGCTGGGGATGAGAGCTGTAGTGGTAGCTCAAGTGGTAAAGCATCGAACGCGTTATTCGAAGGTCGCCGGTTCGGATCCTGCCCACGGCAATTTATCTTTTTGCCCACACTTATTTCTTCTCATTTACATTAAAATTGGCCTAATACCTTCCCCTATACCTTCCTTGGCATTATTGTCGGTTAGATCTCAATAATATTGTGTGAAAACACGAAAAACGAGCCCTTAAGTATACACTTGTTTCCCTTATTCATTAACGAGGGTCTCGTACTGGCAGAATTGGTGCCTTAAGTTGTATACGAAGAACTATTAGTCAGCTGCCAGTTAGTAATTAGTTCACGTGCTACGTGACGACAAACAGGCTCATAAAGAGTGTTTACTCGTCGCCATGGCTACTAGGGGCGCTGAATGACACTCCCACGTTAAAATTGACATAGATACCAAATAAAGTGGCTGGGGGATAGCTGTCGTGGTAGCGCAAGTGGTAGAGCATCGAACGCGTTATTCGAAGGTCGCAGGTTCGGATATTGCCCACGGCAAGTTATCTTTTGACCCACTTTTCTTTCTTGTCATTTACATTACAATTGGCCTAATCAATTCTCTTATACCTTGCTTGGCAATATTGTCTGTTAGATCTCAATAATATTGTGTAAAACAAAAAAAACGAGCCTTTAATTTTAATCTTGTTTTCCTTATTCATTAACAAGGGTCTCGTGGTGGCAGACTTGGTGCCTTGAGGTTGTATACGAGGGACTATTAGTCAGCTGCCAGTTAGTAATAAGTTCACGTGCTACGTGACGCCAAACAGGCTCATAAAGAGTGTTCCTACACTCACCGCCATGGCTACTAGTGACGCTGAATGACACTCCCACGTTTAAAAAAATTGACATAGATACCAAATAAAGTGGCTGGGGCTGAGAGGAGCAGTAGTGGTAGCTCAAGTGGTAAAGCATCGAACGCGTTGTTCGAAGGTCGCCGGTTCGGATCCTGCCCACGTCAAGTTATCTTTTTGCCCACATTTATTTCTTCTCATTTACAATAAAATTGTCCTAATACCTTTCCCTATACCTTCCTTGGCATTATTGTTGGTTAGATCTCAATAATATTGTGTGAAAACATGAAAAACGAGCCCTTAAGTATACACTTGTTTCCCTTATTCATTAACGAGGGTCTCGTACTGGCAGAATTGGTGCCTTAATTTGTATACCAAGAACTATTAGTCAGCTGCCAGTTAGTAATTAGTTCACGTGCTACGTGACGACAAACAGGCTCATAAAGAGTGTTTACTCGTCGCCATGGCTACTAGGGGCGCTGAATGACACTCCCACGTTAAAAAAATTGACATAGATACCAAATAAAGTGGCTGGGGGATAGCTGTCATGGTAGCTCAAGTGGTAGAGCATCGAACGCGTTATTCGAAGGTCGCAGGTTCGGATATTCCCACAGCAAGTTATCTTTTGACCCACTTTTCTTTCTTGTCATTTACATTAAAATTGGCCTAATCCCTTCCCTTATACCTTGCTTGGCAATATTGTCTGTTAGATCTCAATAATATTGTGTAAAACAAAAAAACGAGCCTTTAATTTTAATCTTGTTTTCCTTATTCATTAACAAGGGTCTCGTGCTGGCAGACTTGGTGCCTTGAGGTTGTATACGAGGGACTATTAGTCAGCTGCCAGTTAGTAATAAGTTCACGTGCTACGTGACGACAAACAGGCTCATAAAGAGTGTTCCTACACTCGTCGCCATGGCTACTAATGGCGCTGAATGACACTCCGACGTTTAAAAAAAATTTGATAGATACCAATTAAAGTGGCTGGGGGGATAGCTGTCGTGGTAGCTCAAGTGGTATAGCATCAAACGCGTTATTCGGAGGTCGCAGGTTCGGATCCTGCCCACGGCAAGTTATCTTTTCACCCACTTTTTTTTCTTCTCATTTAAAATACACTTGGCCTAATCCCTTCCCTTATAACTTCCGTGGCATTATTGTCTGTTATATCTCAATAATATTGTGTAAAAACACGAAACACGAGCCCTTAAGTATACACTTGTTTTTCTTATTCATTAACGAGGGTCTCGTACTGGCAGACCTGATGCCTTTAGGTTGTATACGAGAGACTATTAGTCAGCTGCCAGTTAGTAATAAGTTCCCGTGCTACGCGACGACAAACAGGCTCATAAAGAGTGTTCCTACACTCGTCGCCATGGCTACTAATGGCGCTGAACGACACTCCCACGTTTAAAAAAAATTACATAGATATCAAATAAAGTGGCTTGGGGGGATAGCTGTCGTGGTAGCTCAAGTGGTAGAGCATCGAATGCTTTATTCGAAGGTCGCAGGTTCGGATCCTGCCCACTGCAAGTTATCTTTTGACCCACTTTTCTTTCTTCTCACTTAAATTACAATTGGCCTAATCCCTTCCCTTATACCTTGCTTGGCAATATTGTCTGTTAGATCTCAATAATATTGTGTAAAACACAAAAAAAGAGCTTTTATATATAATCTTGTTTCCCTTATTCATTAACTAGGGTCTCGTACTGGCAGACTTGGTGCCTTGAGCTTGTATACGAGGGACTATTAGTCAGCTGCCAGTTAGTAATAGGTTCACGTGCTACGTGACGCCAAACAGGCTCATAAAGAGTGTTCCTACACTCACCACCATGGCTACTAGTGACGCTGAATGACACTCCCACGTTTAAAAAAATTGACATGGATACCAAATGAAGTGGCTGGGGATGAGAGCTGTAGTGGTAGCTCAAGTGGTAAAGCATCGAACGCGTTATTCGAAGGTCGCCGGTTCGGATCCTGCCCACGGCAATTTATCTTTTCGCCCAAATTTATTTCTTCTCATTTACATTAAAATTGGCCTAATACCTTTCCCTATACCTTCTTGGCATTATTGTCTGTTAGATCTCATTATTATTGTGCAAAAGCAGAAAAAACGAGCCCTTAAGTATACACTTGTTCCCCTTATTCATTAACGAGGGTCTCATACTGGCAGACTTGGTGCCTTTAGGTTGTATACGACGGACTATTAGTCAGCTGCCAGTTAGTAATAAGTTCCCGTGCTACGCGACGACAAACAGGCTCATAAAGAGTGTTCACTCGTCGCCATGGCTACTAGGGGCGCTGAATGACACTCCCACGTTAAAAAAAATTGACATAGATACCAAATAAAGTGGCTGGGGGATAGCTGTCGTGGTAGCTCAAGTGGTAGAGCATCGAACGCGTTATTCGAAGGTAGCAGGTTCGGATATTGCCCACGGCAAGTTATCTTTTGACCCACTTTTCTTTCTTGTCATTTACATTACAATTGGCCTAATCTCTTCCCTTATACCTTGCTTGGCAATATTGTCTGTTAGATCTCAATAATATTGTGTAAAACACAAAAAACGAGCCTTTAATTATAATCTTGTTTCCCTTATTCGTTAACAAGGGTCTCGTACTGGCAGACTTGGTGCCTTGAGGTTGTATACGAGGGACTATTAGTCAGCTGCCAGTTAAAAATTAGTTCACGTGCTACGTGACGACAAACAGGCTCATAAAGAGTGTTTACTCGTCGCCATGGCTACTAGGGGCGCTGAATGACACTCCCACGTTAAAAAAATTGACATAGATACCAAATAAAGTGGCTGGGGCATAGCTGTCGTGGTAGCTCAAGTGGTAGAGCATCGAACGCGTTATTCGAAGGTCGCAGGTTCGGATATTGCCCATGGCAAGTTATCTTTTGACCCACTTTTCTTTCTTGTCATTTACATTACAATTGGCCTAACCCCTTCCCTTATACCTTGCTTGGCAATATTGTCTGTTAGATCTCAATAATATTGTGTAAAACACAAAAAACGAGCCTTTAATTTTAATCTTGTTTTCCTTATTCATTAACAAGGGTCTCGTGCTGGCAGACTTGGTGTCTTGAGGTTGTATACGAGGGACTATTAGTCAGCTGCCAGTTAGTAATAAGTTCACGTGCTACGTGACGCCAAACAGGCTCATAAAGAGTGTTCCTACACTCACCGCCATGGCTACTAGTGACGCTGAATGACACTCCCACGTTTAAAAAAATTGACATAGATACCAAATAAAGTGGCTGGGGCTTAGAGGAGCTGTAATGGTAGCTCAAGTGGTAAAGCATCGAACGCGTTGTTCCAAGATCGCAGGTTCGGATCCTGCCCACGGCAAGTTATCTTTTCGCCCACATTTATTTCTTCTCATTTACATTAAAACTGGCCTAATACCTTCCCCTATACCTTCCTTGGCATTATTGTCTGTCAGATCTCATTAATATTGTGCAAAAGCAGGAAAAACGAGCCCTTAAGTATACACTTGTTCCCCCTATTCATTAACGAGGGTCTCATACTGGCAGACTTGGTGCCTTTAGGTTGTATACGAGGGACTATTAGTCAGCTGCCAGTTAGTAATAAGTTCCCGTGCTACGCGACGACAAACAGGCTCATAAAGAGTTTTCACTCGTCGCCATGGCTACTAGTGACGCTGAATGACACTCCCACGTTTAAAAAAATTGATATGGATACCAAATAAAGTGGCTGGGGATGAGAGCTGTAGTGGTAGCTCAAGTGGTAAAGCATCGAACGCGTTATTCGAAGGTCGCCGGTTCGGATCCTGCCCACGGCAAGTTATCTTTTTGCCCACATTTATTTCTTCTCATTTACATTAAAATTGGCCTAATACCTTCCCCTATACCTTCCTTGGCGTATATTGTCGGTTAGATCTCAATAATATTGTGTGAAAACACGAAAAACGAGCCCTTAAGTATACACTTGTTTCCCTTATTCATTAACGAGGGTCTCGTACTGGCAGAATTGGTGCCTTAAGTTGTATACGAAGAACTATTAGTCAGCTGCCAGTTAGTAATTAGTTCACGTGCTACGTGACGACAAACAGGCTCATAAAGAGTGTTTACTCGTCGCCATGGCTACTAGGGGCGCTGAATGACACTCCCACGTTAAAATTGACATAGATACCAAATAAAGTGGCTGGGGGATAGCTGTCGTGGTAGCTCAAGTGGTAGAGCATCGAACGCGTTATTCGAAGGTCGCAGGTTCGGATATTGCCCACGGCAAGTTATCTTTTGACCCACTTTTCTTTCTTGTCATTTACATTACAATTGGCCTAATCCCTTCCCTTATACCTTGCTTGGCAATATTGTCTGTTAGATCTCAATAATATTGTGTAAAACAAAAAAAACGAGCCTTTAATTTTAATCTTGTTTTCCTTATTCATTAACAAGGGTCTCGTGGTGGCAGACTTGGTGCCTTGAGGTTGTATACGAGGGACTATTAGTCAGCTGCCAGTTAGTAATAAGTTCACGTGCTACGTGACGCCAAACAGGCTCATAAAGAGTGTTCCTACACTCACCGCCATGGCTACTAGTGACGCTGAATGACACTCCCACGTTTAAAAAAATTGACATAGATACCAAATAAAGTGGCGGGGGCTGAGAGGAGCAGTAGTGGTAGCTCAAGTGGTAAAGCATCGAACGCGTTATTCGAAGGTCGCCGGTTCGGATCCTGCCCACGTCAAGTTATCTTTTTGCCCACATTTATTTCTTCTCATTTACAATAAAATTGTCCTAATACCTTTCCCTATACCTTCCTTGGCATTATTGTTGGTTAGATCTCAATAATATTGTGTGAAAACATGAAAAACGAGCCCTTAAGTATACACTTGTTTCCCTTATTCATTAACGAGGGTCTCGTACTGGCAGAATTGGTGCCTTAATTTGTATACCAAGAACTATTAGTCAGCTGCCAGTTAGTAATTAGTTCACGTGCTACGTGACGACAAACAGGCTCATAAAGAGTGTTTACTCGTCGCCATGGCTACTAGGGGCGCTGAATGACACTCCCACGTTAAAAAAATTGACATAGATACCAAATAAAGTGGCTGGGGGATAGCTGTCATGGTAGCTCAAGTGGTAGAGCATCGAACGCGTTATTCGAAGGTCGCAGGTTCGGATATTGCCCACAGCAAGTTATCTTTTGACCCACTTTTCTTTCTTGTCATTTACATTAAAATTGGCCTAATCCCTTCCCTTATACCTTGCTTGGCAATATTGTCTGTTAGATCTCAATAATATTGTGTAAAACAAAAAAACGAGCCTTTAATTTTAATCTTGTTTTCCTTATTCATTAACAAGGGTCTCGTGCTGGCAGACTTGGTGCCTTGAGGTTGTATACGAGGGACTATTAGTCAGCTGCCAGTTAGTAATAAGTTCACGTGCTACGTGACGACAAACAGGCTCATAAAGAGTGTTCCTACACTCGTCGCCATGGCTACTAATGGCGCTGAATGACACTCCGACGTTTAAAAAAAATTTGATAGATACCAATTAAAGTGGCTGGGGGGATAGCTGTCGTGGTAGCTCAAGTGGTATAGCATCGAACGCGTTATTCGGAGGTCGCAGGTTCGGATCCTGCCCACGGCAAGTTATCTTTTCACCCACTTTTTTTTCTTCTCATTTACAATACACTTGGCCTAATCCCTTCCCTTATAACTTCCGTGGCATTATTGTCTGTTATATCTCAATAATATTGTGTAAAAACACGAAACACGAGCCCTTAAGTATACACTTGTTTTTCTTATTCATTAACGAGGGTCTCGTACTGGCAGACCTGATGCCTTTAGGTTGTATACGAGAGACTATTAGTCAGCTGCCAGTTAGTAATAAGTTCCCGTGCTACGCGACGACAAACAGGCTCATAAAGAGTGTTCCTACACTCGTCGCCATGGCTACTAATGGCGCTGAACGACACTCCCACGTTTAAAAAAAATTACATAGATATCAAATAAAGTGGCTTGGGGGGATAGCTGTCGTGGTAGCTCAAGTGGTAGAGCATCGAATGCTTTATTCGAAGGTCGCAGGTTCGGATCCTGCCCACTGCAAGTTATCTTTTGACCCACTTTTCTTTCTTCTCACTTAAATTACAATTGGCCTAATCCCTTCCCTTATACCTTGCTTGGCAATATTGTCTGTTAGATCTCAATAATATTGTGTAAAACACAAAAAAAGAGCTTTTATATATAATCTTGTTTCCCTTATTCATTAACTAGGGTCTCGTACTGGCAGACTTGGTGCCTTGAGCTTGTATACGAGGGACTATTAGTCAGTTGCCAGTTAGTAATAAGTTCACGTGCTACGTGACGCCAAACAGGCTCATAAAGAGTGTTCCTACACTCACCACCATGGCTACTAGTGACGCTGAATGACACTCCCACGTTTAAAAAAATTGACATGGATACCAAATGAAGTGGCTGGGGATGAGAGCTGTAGTGGTAGCTCAAGTGGTAAAGCATCGAACGCGTTATTCGAAGGTCGCCGGTTCGGATCCTGCCCACGGCAATTTATCTTTTCGCCCACATTTATTTCTTCTCATTTACATTAAAATTGGCCTAATACCTTTCCCTATACCTTCTTGGCATTATTGTCTGTTAGATCTCATTATTATTGTGCAAAAGCAGAAAAAACGAGCCCTTAAGTATACACTTGTTCCCCTTATTCATTAACGAGGGTCTCATACTGGCAGACTTGGTGCCTTTAGGTTGTATACGACGGACTATTAGTCAGCTGCCAGTTAGTAATAAGTTCCCGTGCTACGCGACGACAAACAGGCTCATAAAGAGTGTTCACTCGTCGCCATGGCTACTAGGGGCGCTGAATGACACTCCCACGTTAAAAAAAATTGACATAGATACCAAATAAAGTGGCTGGGGGATAGCTGTCGTGGTAGCTCAAGTGGTAGAGCATCGAACGCGTTATTCGAAGGTAGCAGGTTCGGATATTGCCCACGGCAAGTTATCTTTTGACCCACTTTTCTTTCTTGTCATTTACATTACAATTGGCCTAATCTCTTCCCTTATACCTTGCTTGGCAATATTGTCTGTTAGATCTCAATAATATTGTGTAAAACACAAAAAACGAGCCTTTAATTATAATCTTGTTTCCCTTATTCGTTAACAAGGGTCTCGTACTGGCAGACTTGGTGCCTTGAGGTTGTATACGAGGGACTATTAGTCAGCTGCCAGTTAGTAATAAGTTCACGTGCTACGTGACGCCAAACAGGCTCATAAAGAGTGTTCCTACACTCACCGCCATGGCTACTAGTGACGCTGAATGACACTCCCACGTTTAAAAAAATTGACATGGATACCAAATAAAGTGGCTGGGGATGAGAGCTGTAGTGGTAGCTCAAGTGGTAAAGCATCGAACGCGTTATTCGAAGGTCGCCGGTTCGGATCCTGCCCACGGCAAGTTATCTTTTCGCCCACATTTATTTCTTCTAATTTACATTAAAATTGGCCTATTACCTTCCTCTATACCTTCCTTGGCATTATTGTCTGTTAGATCTCATTATTATTGTGCAAAAGCAGGAAAAACGAGCCCTTAAGTATACACTTGTTCCCCCTATTCATTAACGAGGGTCTCATACTGGAAGACTTGGTGCCTTTAGGTTGTATACGAGGGACTATTAGTCAGCTGCCAGTTAGTAATAAGTTCCCGTGCTACGCGACGACAAACAGGCTCATAAAGTGTGTTCACTCGTCGCCATGGCTACTAGTGACGCTGAAGGACACTCCCACGTTTAAAAAAATTGACATGGATACCAAATAAAGTGGCTGGGGATGAGAGCTGTAGTGGTAGCTCAAGTGGTAAAGCATCGAACGCGTTATTCGAAGGTCGCCGGTTTGAATCCTGCCCACGGCAAGTTATGTTTTTGCCCACAATTATTTCTTCTCATTTACATTAAAATTGGCCTAATACCTTCCCCTATACCTTCCTTGGCATTATTGTCGGTTAGATCTCAATAATATTGTGTGAAAACACGAAAAACGAGCCCTTAAGTATACACTTGTTTCCCTAATTCATTAACGAGGGTCTCGTACTGGCAGAATTGGTGCCTTAAGTTGTATACGAAGAACTATTAGTCAGCTGCCAGTTAAAAATTAGTTCACGTGCTACGTGACGACAAACAGGCTCATAAAGAGTGTTTACTCGTCGCCATGGCTACTAGGGGCGCTGAATGACACTCCCACGTTAAAAAAATTGACATAGATACCAAATAAAGTGACTGGGGGATAGCTGTCGTGGTAACTCGAGTGGTAGAGCATCGAACGCGTTATTCGAAGGTCGCCGGTTCGGATATTGCCCACGGCAAGTTATCTTTTGACCCACTTTTCTTTCGTGTCATTTACATTACAATTGGCCTAATCCCTTCCCTTATACCTTGCTTGGCAATATTGTCTGTTAGATCTCAATAATATTGTGTAAAACACAAAAAACGAGCCTTTAATTTTAATCTTGTTTTCCTTATTCATTAACAAGGGTCTCGTGCTGGCAGACTTGGTGCCTTGAGGTTGTATACGAGGGACTATTAGTCAGCTGCCAGTTAGTAATAAGTTCACGTGCTACGTGACGCCAAACAGGCTCATAAAGAGTGTTCCTACACTCACCGCCATGGCTACTAGTGACGCTGAATGACACTCCCACGTTTAAAAAAATTGACATAGATACCAAATAAAGTGGCTGGGGCTGAGAGGAGCTGTAGTGGTAGCTCAAGTGGTAAAGCATCGAACGCGTTGTTCCAAGGTCGCAGGTTCGGATCCTGCCCACGGCAAGTTATCTTTTCGCCCACTATTATTTCTTCTCATTTACATTAAAATTGGCCTAATACCTTCCCCTATACCTTCCTTGGCATTATTGTGTGTTAGATCTCATTAATATTGTGCAAAAGAGGGAAAAACGAGCCCTTAAGTATACACTTGTTCCCCCTATTTATTAACGAGGGTCTCATACTGGCAGACTTGGTGCCTTTAGGTTGTATACGAGGGACTATTAGTCAGCTGCCAGTTAGTAATAAGTTCCCGTGCTACGCGACGACAAACAGGCTCACAAAGAGTTTTCACTCGTCGCCATGGCTACTAGTGACGCTGAATGACACTCCCACGTTTAAAAAAATTGATATGGATACCAAATAAAGTGGCTGGGGATGAGAGCTGTAGTGGTAGCTCAAGTGTTAAAGCATCTAACGCGTTATTCGAAGGTCGCCGGTTCGGATCCTGCCCACGGCAAGTTATCTTTTTGCCCACATTTATTTCTTCTCATTTACATTAAAATTGGCCTAATACCTTCCCCTATACCTTCCTTGGCATTATTGTCGGTTAGATCTCAATAATATTGTGTGAAAACACGAAAAATGAGCCCTTAAGTATAAACTTGTTTCCCTTATTCATTAACGAGGGTCTCGTACAGGCAGAATTGGTGTTTTTAGGTTGTATACGAGGAACTATTAGTAAGCTGCCAGTTAGTAATTAATTCACGTGCTACGGGACGACAAACAGGCCCATAAAGCGTGTTCATTCGTCGCCACGGCTACTAGGGGCGCTGAATGACACTCCCACGTGAAAAAAATTGACATAGATACCAAGTTAAGTGGCTGGGGGATAGCTGTCGTGGTAGCTCAAGTGGTGGAGCATCGAACGCGTTATTGGAAGGTCGCAGGTTCGGATCCTGCCCACGGCAAGTTATCTTTTCACCCTCTTTTCTTTCTTCTCATTTACAATACAATTGGCCTAATCCCTTCCCTTATAACTTCCTTGGCATTATTGTCTGTTAGATCTCAATAATAATGGGTAAAAACACAAAAACGAGCCCTTAAGTAGACACTTGTTTCCCTTATTCATTAACGAGGGTCTCGTACTGGCAGACTTGGTGCCTTTAGGTTGTATAAGAGAGATTATTAGTCAGCTGCCAGTTAGTATTGTGTTCACGTGCTACGTGACGACAAACAGGCTCATAAAGGGTGTTCCTACACTCGCCGCCATGGCTACTAGGGGCGCTGAATGACACTCCGTCGTTAAAAAAATTGACATAGATACCAAATAAAGTGGCTGGGGGGATAGCTGTCGTGGTAGCTCAAGTCGTAGAGCATCGACGGCGTTATTCGAAGGTCGCAGGTTCGGATCCTGCCCACGGCAAGTTATCTTTTCGCCCACATTTATTTCTTCTCTATTACATAAAAATTGGCCTAATACCTTCCCCTATACCTTCCTTGGCATTATTGTCTGTTAGATCTCATTAATATTGTGCAAAAGCAGGAAAAACGAGCCCTTAAGTATACACTTGTTTTTCTTATTCATTAACGAGGGTCTCGTACTGGCAGACCTGATGCCTTTAGGTTGTATACGAGAGACTATTAGTCAGCTGCCAGTTAGTAATAAGTTCCCGTGCTACGCGACGACAAACAGGCTCATAAAGAGTGTTCCTACACTCGTCGCCATGGCTACTAATGGCGCTGAACGACACTCCCACGTTTAAAAAAAATGACATAGATATCAAATAAAGTGGCTTGGGGGGATAGCTGTCGTGGTAGCTCAAGTGGTAGAGCATCGAATGCTTTATTCGAAGGTCGCAGGTTCGGATCCTGCCCACTGCAAGTTATCTTTTGACCCACTTTTCTTTCTTCTCACTTAAATTACAATTGGCCTAATCCCTTTGCTTATACCTTGCTTGGCAATATTGTCTGTTAGATCTCAATAATATTGTGTAAAACACAAAAAACGAGCTTTTATATATAATCTTGTTTCCCTTATTCATTAACAAGGGTCTCCTACTGGCAGACTTGGTGCCTTGAGGTTGTATACGAGGGACTATTAGTCAGCAGCCAGTTAGTAATAAGTTCACGTGCTACGTGACGCCAAACAGGCTCATAAAGAGTGTTCCTACACTCACCGCGATGGCTACTAGTGACGCTGAATGACACTCCCACGTTTAAAAAAATTGACATGGATACCAAATAAAGTGGCTGGGGGATAGCTGTCGTGGTAGCTCAAGTGGTAGAGCATCGAACGCGTTATTCGAAGGTCGCAGGTTCGGATATTGCCCACGGCAAGTTATCTTTTGACCCACTTTTCTTTCTTGTCATTTACATTACAATTGGCCTAATCCCTTCCCTTATACCTTGCTTGGCAATATTGTCTGTTAGATCTCAATAATATTGTGTAAAACAAAAAAAACGAGCCTTTAATTTTAATCTTGTTTTCCTTATTCATTAACAAGGGTCTCGTGCTGGCAGACTTGGTGCCTTGAGGTTGTATACGAGGGACTATTAGTCAGCTGCCAGTTAGTAATAAGTTCACGTGCTACGTGACGACAAACAGGCTCATAAAGAGTGTTCCTACACTCGTCGCCATGGCTACTAATGGCGCTGAATGACACTCCGACGTTTAAAAAAAATTTGATAGATACCAATTAAAGTGGCTGGGGGGATAGCTGTCGTGGTAGCTCAAGTGGTATAGCATCGAACGCGTTATTTGGAGGTCGCAGGTTCGGATCCTGCCCACGGCAAGATATCTTTTCACCCACTTTTTTTCTTCTCATTTACAATACACTTGGCCTAATCCCTTCCCTTATACCTTGCTTGGCAATATTGTCTGTTAGATCTCAATAATATTGTGTAAAACACAAAAAAAAGAGCTTTTATATATAATCTTGTTTCCCTTATTCATTAACAAGGGTCTCGTACTGGTAGACTTGGTGCCTTGAGGTTGTATACGAGGGACTATTAGTCAGCTGCCAGTTAGTAATAAGTTCACGTGCTACGTGACGCCAAACAGGCTCATAAAGAGTGTTCCTACACTCACCGCGATGGCTACTAGTGACGCTGAATGACACTCCCACGTTTAAAAAAATTGACATGGATACCAAATGAAGTGGCTGGGGATGAGAGCTGTAGTGGTAGCTCAAGTGGTAAAGCATCGAACGCGTTATTCGAAGGTCGCCGGTTCGGATCCTGCCCACGGCAATTTATCTTTTCGCCCACATTTATTTCTTCTCATTTACATTAAAATTGGCCTAATACCTTTCCCTATACCTTCTTGGCATTATTGTCTGTTAGATCTCATTATTATTGTGCAAAAGCAGAAAAAACGAGCCCTTAAGTATACACTTGTTCCCCTTATTCATTAACGAGGGTCTCATACTGGCAGACTTGGTGCCTTGAGGCTGTATACGAGGGACTATTAGTCAGCTGCCAGTTAGTAATAAGTTCACGTGCTACGTGACGCCAAACAGGCTCATAAAGAGTGTTCCTACACTCACCGCCATGGCTACTAGTGACGCTGAAAGACACTCCCACGTTTAAAAAAATTGACATAGATACCAAATATAGTGGCTGGGGCTGAGAGGAGCCGTAGTGGTAGCTCAAGTGGAAAAGCATCGAACGCGTTGTTCGAAGGTCGCAGGTTCGGATCCTACCCACGGCAAGTTATCTTTTTGCCCACATTTATTTCTTCTCTATTACATAAAAATTGGCCTAATACCTTCCCCTATACCTTCCTTGGCATTATTGTCTGTTAGATCTCATTAATATTGTGCAAAAGCAGGAACAACGAGCCCTTAAGTATACACTTGTTCCCCTTATTCATTAACGAGGGTCTCATACTGGCAGACTTGGTGCCTGTAGGTTGTATACGAGAGACTATTAGCCAGCTGCCAGTTAGTAATAAGTTCCCGTGCTACGCGACGACAAACAGGCTCATAAAGTGTGTTCCTACACTCGTCGCCATGGCTACTAATGGCGCTGAATGACACTCCGACGTTTAAAAAAAATTTATATAGATACCAATTAAAGTGGCTGGGGGGATAGCTGTCGTGGTAGCTCAAGTGGTATAGCATCGAACGCGTTATTCGAAGGTCGCAGGTTCGGATCCTGCCCACGGCAAGATATCTTTTCACCCACTTTTTTTTCTTCTCATTTACAATACAATTGGCCTAATCCCTTACCTTATAACTTCCGTGGCATTATTGTCTGTTAGATCTCAATATTATTGTGTAAAAACACGAAACACGAGCCCTGAAGTATACACTTGTTTTTCTTATTCATTAACGAGGGTCTCGTACTGGCAGACCTGATGCCTTTAGGTTGTATACGAGGGACTATTAGTCAGCTGCCAGTTAGTAATAAGTTCCCGTGCTACGCGACGACAAACAGGCTCATAAAGAGTGTTCCTACACTCGTCGCCATGGCTACTAACGGCGCTGAACGACACTCCCACGTTTAAAAAAAATGACATAGATATCAAATAAAGTGGCTTGGGGGGATAGCTGTCGTGGTAGCTCAAGTGGTAGAGCATCGAATGCGTTATTCGAAGGTCGCAGGTTCGGATACTGCCCACTGCAAGTTATCTTTTGACCCACTTTTCTTTCTTCTCACTTAAATTACAATTGGCCTAATCCCTTCCCTTATACCTTGCTTGTCAATATTGTCTGTTAGATCTCAATAATATTGTATAAAACACAAAAAACGAGCCTTTAATTATAATCTTGTTTCCCTTATTCATTAACAAGGGTCTCGTACTGGCAGACTTGGTGCCTTGAGGTTGTATACGAGGGACTATTAGTCAGCTGCCAGTTAGTAATAAGTTCACGTGCTACGTGACGCCAAACAGGCTCATAAAGAGTGTTCCTACACTCACTGCCATGGCTACTAGTGACGCTGATTGACACTCCCACGTTTAAAAAAATTGACATGGATACCAAATAAAGTGGCTGGGGATGAGAGCTGTAGTGGTAGCTCAAGTGGTAAAGCATCGAACGCGTTATTCGAAGGTCGCCGGTTCGGATCCTGCCCACGGCAAGTTATCTTTTCGCCCACATTTATTTCTTCTAATTTACATTAAAATTGGCCTAATACCTTCCCCTATACCTTCCTTGGCATTATTGTCTGTTAGATCTCATTATTATTCTGCAAAAGCAGGAAAAACGAGCCCTTAAGTATACACTTGTTCCCCCTATTCATTAACGAGGGTCTCATACTGGCAGACTTGGCGCCTTTAGGTTGTATACGAGGGACTAATAGTCAGCTGCCAGTTAGTAATAAGTTCCCGTGCTACGCGACGACAAACAGGCTCATAAAGAGTGTTCACTCGTCGCCATGGCTACTAGTGACGCTGAAGGACACTCCCACGTTTAAAAAAATTGACATGGATACTAAATAAAGTGGCTGGGGATGAGAGCTGTAGTGGTAGCTCAAGTGGTAAAGCATCGAACGCGTTATTCGAAGGTCGCCGGTTCGAATCCTGCCCACGGCAAGTTATCTTTTCGCCCACATTTAATTCTTCTCATTTACATTATAATTGGCCTAATACCTTCCCCTATACCTTCCTTGGCATTATTGTCGGTTAGATCTCAATAATATTGTGTGAAAACACGAAAAACGAGCCGTTAAGTATACACTTGTTTCCCTAAATCATTAACGAGGGTCTCGTACTGGCAGAATTGGTGCCTTAAGTTGTATACGAAGTACTATTAGTCAGCTGCCAGTTAAAAATTAGTTCACGTGCTACGTGACGACAAACAGGCTCATAAAGAGTGTTTACTCACCGCCATGGCTACTAGTGACGCTGAATGACACTCCCACGTTTAAAAAAATTGACATAGATACCAAATAAAGTGGCTGGGGCTGAGAGGAGCTGTAGTGGTAGCTCAAGTGGTAAAGCATCGAACGCGTTGTTCCAAGGTCGCAGGTTCGGATCCTGCCCACGGCAAGTTATCTTTTCGCCCACATTTATTTCTTCTCATTTACATTAAAATTGGCCTAATACCTTCCCCTATACCTTCCTTGGCATTATTGTCTGTTAGATCTCATTAATATTGTGCAAAAGCAGGAAAAACGAGCCCTTAAGTATACACTTGTTCCCCCTATTCATTAACGAGGGTCTCATACTGGCAGACTTGGTGCCTTTAGGTTGTATACGAGGGACTATTAGTCAGCTGCCAGTTAGTAATAAGTTCCCGTGCTACGCGACAACAAACAGGCTCATAAAGAGTTTTCACTCGTCGCCATGGCTACTAGTGACGCTGAATGACACTCCCACGTTTAAAAAAATTGATATGGATACCAAATAAAGTGGCTGGGGATGAGAGCTGTAGTGGTAGCTCAAGTGGTAAAGCATCGAACGCGTTATTCGAAGGTCGCCGGTTCGGATCCTGCCCACGGCAAGTTATCTTTTTGCCCACATTTATTTCTTCTCATTTACATTAAAATTGGCCTAATACCTTCCCCTATACCTTTCTTGGCATTATTGTCGGTTAGATCTCAATAATATTGTGTGAAAACACGAAAAACGAGCCCTTAAGTATACACTTGTTTCCCTTATTTATTAACGAGGGTCTCGTACTGGCAGAATTGGTGCCTTAAGTTGTATACGAAGAACTATTAGTCAGCTGCCAGTTAGTAATTAGTTCACGTGCTACGTGACGACAAACAGGCTCATAAAGAGTGTTTACTCGTCGCCATGGCTACTAGGGGCGCTGAATGACACTCCCACGTTAAAAAAATTGACATAGATACCAAATAAAGTGGCTGGGGGATAGCTGTCGTGGTAGCTCAAGTGGTACAGCATCGAACGCGTAATTCGAAGGTCGCAGGTTCGGATATTGCCCACGGCAAGTTATCTTTTGACCCACTTTTCTTTCTTGTCATTTACATTACAATTGGCCTAATCCCTTCCCTTATACCTTGCTTGGCAATATTGTCTGCTAGATCTCAATAATATTGTGTAAAACAAAAAAAAACGAGCCTTTAATTTTAATCTTGTTTTCCTTATTCATTAACAAGGGTCTCGTGCTGGCAGACTTGGTGCCTTGAGGTTGTATACGAGGGACTATTAGTCAGCTGCCAGTTAGTAATAAGTTCACGTGCTACGTGACGCCAAACAGGCTCATAAAGAGTGTTCCTACACTCACCGCCATGGCTACTAGTGACGCTGAATGACACTCCCACGTTTAAAAAATTGACATAGATACCAAATAAAGTGGCTGGGGCTGAGAGGAGCAGTAGTGGTAGCTCAAGTGGTAAAGCATCGAACGCGTTATTCGAAGGTCGCCGGTTCGGATCCTGCCCACGTCAAGTTATCTTTTTGCCCACATTTATTTCTTCTCATTTACATTAAAATTGGCCTAATACCTTCCCCTATACCTTCCTTGGCATTATTGTCGGTTAGATCTCAATAATATTGTGTGAAAACACGAAAAACGAGCCCTTAAGTATACACTAGTTTCCCTTATTCATTAACGAGGGTCTCGTACTGGCAGAATTGGTGCCTTAAGTTGTATACGAAGAACTATTAGTCAGCTGCCAGTTAGTAATTAGTTCACGTGCTACATGACGACAAACAGGCTCATAAAGAGTGTTTACTCGTCGCCATGGCTACTAATGGCGCTGAATGACACTCCGACGTTTAAAAAAAATTTATATAGATATCAAATAAAGTGGCTGGGGGGATAGCTGTCGTGGTAGCTCAAGTGGTAGAGCATCGAACGCGTTATTCGAAGGTCGCAGGTTCGGATATTGCCCACGGCAAGTTATCTTTTGACCCACTTTTCTTTCTTGTCATTTACATTACAATTGGCCTAATCTCTTCCCTTATACCTTGCTTGGCAATATTGTCTGTTGGATCTCAATAATATTGTGTAAAACACAAAAAACGAGCCTTTAATTATAATCTTGTTTTCCTTATTCATTAACAAGGGTCTCGTACTGGCAGACTTGGTGCCTTGAGGCTGTATACGAGGGACTATTAGTCAGCTGCCAGTTAGTAATAAGTTCACTAGCTACGTGACGCCAAACAGGCTCATAAATTTTAGCAGTGCCATTTTTTGGGCGTGTTGGTAAAGGGAGCTTGACGACATATTGAGCGCTAAGAGACAGGGACAGGAGAGAGTGGACACCACAATGCGCTAACTTCAACAATTTTTATTTTCAGGAAACGCGAACCTATAAATCCGTGTACAGTGGCGCCACCAGTCTATCCACTAGCCCAGCAGAAAAGCCCTTTCTCGATCTAACAAGTCAACTGACGGTGCATTTACACATGCGTCACCTTTGCGAATGATAGCATGGGCTTTAATTATCTCTCGCACGTCTTTATCTTTATGCTTCGCCAGAACACTGCAGGATGCGTACAAGGGTGTGCAACCACATTCCACGCAATGTACTGACAAATGGCCATAATTATTCTTGTTTTTAACATTGAGCTTATGTTCACGAAGACGGTCATTAAGGCATCTACCCGTCTGACCTATACATATACCACCACAAGTCAGAGGAAGCCCATAAACTACCCCTTCAACACACGCCACAAAATGATCGCGATGCTTCTTGGAGCAACCGACAGCCGTACCTGCACAAAACTGCTCATAACCTGAAGAAAGTAGCTAGTCGAGTGGGCATCAAAGTAGTATTCTCAGCACCACAAAAGCTTGGCAGGATAAGTCGCTTGACGGACCCGCACCGCAAGCCTGCTGTCGGTTGCTCCAAGAAGCATCGCGATCATTTTGTGGCGTGTGTTGAAGGGGTAGTTTATGGGCTTCCTCTGACTTGTGGTGGTATATGTATAGGTCAGACGGGTAGATGCCTTAATGACCGTCTTCGTGAACATAAGCTCAATGTTAAAAACAAGAATAATTATGGCCATTTGTCAGTACATTGCGTGGAATGTGGTTGCACACCCTTGTACGCATCCTGCAGTGTTCTGGCGAAGCATAAAGATAAAGACGTGCGAGAGATAATTGAAGCCCATGCTATCTTTCGCAAAGGTGACGCATGTGTAAGTGCACCGTCAGTTGACTTGTTAGATCGAGAAAGGGCTTTTCTGCTGGGCTAGTGGATAGACTGGTGGCGCCACTGTACACGGATTTATAGGTTCGCGTTTCCTGAAAATAAAAATTGTTGAAGTTAGCGCATTGTGGTGTCCACTCTCTCCTGTCCCTGTCTCTTAGCGCTCAATATGTCGTCAGGCTCATAAAGATTGTTCCCACACTCACCGCCATGGCTACTAGTGACGCTGAATGACACTCCCACGTTTAAAAAAATTGACATAGATACCAAATATAGTGGCTGGGGCTGAGAGGAGCTGTTGTGGTAGCTCAAGTGGAAAAGCATCGAACGCGTTGTTCGAAGGTCGCAGGTTCGGATCCTGCCCACGGCAAGTTATCTTTTCGCCCACATTTATTTCTTCTCTATGACATAAAAATTGGCCTAATACCTTCCCTATACCTTCGTTGGCATTATTGTCTGTTAGATCTCATTAATATTGTGCAAAAGCAGGCAAAACAAGCCCTTAAGTATACACTTGTTCCCCTTATTCATTAACGAGGGTCTCATACTGGCAGACTTGGTGCCTTTAGGTTGTATACGAGGGACTATTAGTCAGCTGCCAGTTAGTAATAAGTTCCCGTGCTACGCGACGACAAACAGGCTCATAAAGAGTGTTCCTACACTCGTCGCCATGGCTACTAATGGCGTTGAATGACACTCCGACGTTTAAAAAAAATTTATATAGATACCAATTAAAGTGGCTTGCGGGATAGCTGTCGTGGTAGCTCAAGTGGTATAGCATCGAACGCGTTATTCGAAGGTCGCAGGTTCGGATCCTGCCCACGGCAAGATATCTTTTCACCCACTTTTTTTTTCTTCTCATTTACATTACAATTGGCCTAATACCCACCCCTATACCTTCCTTGGCATTATTGTCAGTTAGATCTCAATAATATTGTGTGAAAACACGAAAAATGAGCCCTTAAGTATAAACTTGTTTCCCTTATTCATTAACGAGGGTCTCATACAGGCAGAATTGGTGTTTTTAGGTTGTATACGAGGAACTATTAGTAAGCTGCCAGTTAGTAATTAATTCACGTGCTACGGGACGACAAACAGGCCCATAAAGCGTGTTCACTCGTCGCCACGGCTACTAGGGGCGCTGAATGACACTCCCACGTGAAAAAAATTGACATAGATACCAAGTTAAGTGGCTGGGGGATAGCTGTCGTGGTAGCTCAAGTGGTGGAGCATCGAACGCGTTATTGGAAGGTCGCAGGTTCGGATCCTGCCCACGGCAAGTTATCTTTTCACCCTCTTTTCTTTCTTCTCATTTACAATACAATTGGCCTAATCCCTTCCCTTATAACTTCCTTGGCATTATTGTCTGTTAGATCTCAATAATAATGGGTAAAAACACAAAAACGAGCCCTTAAGTAGACACTTGTTTCCCTTATTCATTAACGAGGGTCTCGTACTGGCAGACTTGGTGCCTTTAGGTTGTATAAGAGGGATTATTAGTCAGCTGCCAGTTAGTATTGTGTTCACGTGCTACGTGACGACAAACAGGCTCATAAAGGGTGTTCCTACACTCGCCGCCATGGCTACTAGGGGCGCTGAATGACACTCCGTCGTTAAAAAAATTGACATAGATACCAAATAAAGTGGCTGGGGGGATAGCTGTCGTGGTAGCTCAAGTCGTAGAGCATCGACGGCGTTATTCGAAGGTCGCAGGTTCGGATCCTGCCCACGGCAAGTTATCTTTTCGCCCACATTTATTTCTTCTCTATTACATAAAAATTGGCCTAATACCTTCCCCTATACCTTCCTTGGCATTATTGTCTGTTAGATCTCATTAATATTGTGCAAAAGCAGGAAAAACGAGCCCTTAAGTATACACTTGTTTTTCTTATTCATTAACGAGGGTCTCGTACTGGCAGACCTGATGCCTTTAGGTTGTATACGAGAGACTATTAGTCAGCTGCCAGTTAGTAATAAGTTCCCGTGCTACGCGACGACAAACAGGCTCATAAAGAGTGTTCCTACACTCGTCGCCATGGCTACTAATGGCGCTGAACGACACTCCCACGTTTAAAAAAAATGACATAGATATCAAATAAAGTGGCTTGGGGGGATAGCTGTCGTGGTAGCTCAAGTGGTAGAGCATCGAATGCTTTATTCGAAGGTCGCAGGTTCGGATCCTGCCCACTGCAAGTTATCTTTTGACCCACTTTTCTTTCTTCTCACTTAAATTACAATTGGCCTAATCCCTTTGCTTATACCTTGCTTGGCAATATTGTCTGTTAGATCTCAATAATATTGTGTAAAACACAAAAAACGAGCTTTTATATATAATCTTGTTTCCCTTATTCATTAACAAGGGTCTCCTACTGGCAGACTTGGTGCCTTGAGGTTGTATACGAGGGACCATTAGTCAGCTGCCAGTTAGTAATAAGTTCACGTGCTACGTGACGCCAAACAGGCTCATAAAGAGTGTTCCTACACTCACCGCCATGACTACTAGTGACGCTGAATGACACTCCCACGTTTAAAAAAATTGACATGGATACCAAATAAAGTGGCTGGGGATGAGAGCTGTAGTGGTAGCTCAAGTGGTAAAGCATCGAACGCGTTATTCGAAGGTCGCCGGTTCGGATCCTGCCCACGACAAGTTATCTTTTCGCCCACATATATTTCTTCTCATTTACATTAAAATTGGCCTAATACCTTCCCCTATACCTTCTTGGCATTATTGTCTGTTAGATCTCATTAATATTGTGCAAAAGCAGAAAAAACGAGCCCTTAAGTATACACTTGTTCCCCTTATTCATTAACGAGGGTCTCATACTGGCAGACTTGGTGCCTTTAGGTTGTATACGAGGGACTATTAGTCAGCTGCCAGTTAGTAATAAGTTCCCGTGCTACGCGACGACAAACAGGCTCATAAAGAGTGTTCACTCGTCGCCATGGCTACTAGGGGCGCTGAATGACACTCCCACGTTAAAAAAAGTTGACATAGATACCAAATAAAGTGGCTGGGGGATAGCTGTCGTGGTAGCTCAAGTGGTACAGCATCGAACGCGTTATTCGAAGGTCGCAGGTTCGGATATTGCCCACGGCAAGTTATCTTTTGACCCACTTTTCTTTCTTGTCATTTACATTACAATTGGCCTAATCTCTTCCCTTATACCTTGCTTGGCATTATTGTCTGTTGGATCTCAATAATATTGTGTAAAACACAAAAAACGAGCCTTTAATTATAATCTTGTTTTCCTTATTCATTAACAAGGGTCTCGTACTGGCAGACTTGGTGCCTTGAGGCTGTATACGAGGGACTATTAGTCAGCTGCCAGTTAGTAATAAGTTCACTAGCTACGTGACGCCAAACAGGCTCATAAAGATTGTTCCTACACTCACCGCCATGGCTACTAGTGACACTGAATGACACTCCCACGTTTAAAAAAATTGACATAGATACCAAATATAGTGGCTGGGGCTGAGAGGAGCTGTTGTGGTAGCTCAAGTGGAAAAGCATCGAACGCGTTGTTCGAAGGTCGCAGGTTCGGATCCTGCCCACGGCAAGTTATCTTTTTGCCCACATTTATTTTTTCTCTATTACATAAAAATTCGCCTAATACCTTCCCTATACCTTCCTTGGCATTATTGTCTGTTAGATCTCATTAATATTGTGCAAAAGCAGGAAGAACGAGCCCTTAAGTATACACTTGTTCCCCTTATTCATTAACGAGGGTCTCATACTGGCAGACTTGGTGCCTGTAGGTTGTATACGAGGGACTATTAGTCAGCTGCCAGTTAGTAATAGGTTCCCGTGCTACGCGACGACAAACAGGCTCATAAAGTGTGTTCCTACACTCGTCGCCATGGCTACTAATGGCGCTGAATGACACTCCGACGTTTAAAAAAAATTTATATAGATACCAATTAAAGTGGCTGGGGGGATAGCTGTCGTGGTAGCTCAAGTGGTATAGCATCGAACGCGTTATTCGAAGGTCGCAGGTTCGGATATTGCCCACGGCAAGTTATCTTTTGACCCACTTTTCTTTCTTGTCATTTACATTACAATTGGCCTAATCTCTTCCCTTATACCTTGCTTGGCAATATTGTCTGTTGGATCTCAATAATATTGTGTAAAACACAAAAAACGAGCCTTTAATTATAATCTTGTTTTCCTTATTCATTAACAAGGGTCTCGTACTGGCAGACTTGGTGCCTTGAGGCTGTATACGAGGGACTATTAGTCAGCTGCCAGTTAGTAATAAGTTCACTAGCTACGTGACGCCAAACAGGCTCATAAAGATTGTTCCTACACTCACCGCCATGGCTACTAGTGACGCTGAATGACACTCCCACGTTTAAAAAAATTGACATAGATACCAAATATAGTGGCTGGGGCTGAGAGGAGCTGTTGTGGTAGCTCAAGTGGAAAAGCATCGAACGCGTTGTTCGAAGGTCGCAGGTTCGGATCCTGCCCACGGCAAGTTATCTTTTTGCCCACATTTATTTTTTCTCTATTACATAAAAATTGGCCTAATACCTTCCCTATACCTTCCTTGGCATTATTGTCTGTTAGATCTCATTAATATTGTGCAAAAGCAGGCAAAACAAGCCCTTAAGTATACACTTGTTCCCCTTATTCATTAACGAGGGTCTCATACTGGCAGACTTGGTGCCTTTAGGTTGTATACGAGGGACTATTAGTCAGCTGCCAGTTAGTAATAAGTTCCCGTGCTACGCGACGACAAACAGGCTCATAAAGAGTGTTCCTACACTCGTCGCCATGGCTACTAGTGACGCTGAATGACACTCCCACGTTTAAAAAAATTGACATGGATACCAAATAAAGTGGCTGGGGATGAGAGCTGTAGTGGTAGCTCAAGTGGTAAAGCATCGAACGCGTTATTCGAAGGTCGCCGGTTCGGATCCTGCCCACGGCAAGTTATCTTTTCGCCCACATTTATTTCTTCTCATTTACATTAAAATTGGCGTAATACCTTCCCCTATACCTTCCTTGGCATTATTGTCGGTTAGATCTCAATAATATTGTGTGAAAACACGAAAAACGAGCCCTTAAGTATACACTTGTTTCCCTTATTCATTAACGAGGATCTCGTACTGGCAGAATTGGTGCCTTAAGTTGTATACGAAGAACTATTAGTCAGCTGCCAGTTAGTAATTAGTTCACGTGCTACGTGACGACAAACAGGCTCATAAAGAGTGTTTACTCGTCGCCATGGCTACTAGGGGCGCTGAATGACACTCCCACGTTAAAAAAATTGACATAGATACCAAATAAAGTGGCTGGGGGATAGCTGTCGTGGTAGCTCAAGTGGTAGAGCATCGAACGCGTTATTCGAAGGTCGCAGGTTCGGATATTGCCCACGGCAAGTTATCTTTTGACCCACTTTTCTTTCTTGTCATTTACATTACAATTGGCCTAATCCCTTCCCTTATACCTTGCTTGGCAATATTGTCTGTTAGATCTCAATAATATTGTGTAAAACAAAAAAAAACGAGCCTTTAATTTTAATCTTGTTTTCCTTATTCATTAACAAGGGTCTCGTGCTGGCAGACTTGGTGCCTTGAGGTTGTATACGAGGGACTATTAGTCAGCTGCCAGTTAGTAATAAGTTCACGTGCTACGTGACGCCAAACAGGCTCGTAAAGAGTGTTCCTACACTCACCGCCATGGCTACTAGTGACGCTGAATGACACTCCCACGTTTAAAAAAATTGACATAGATACCAAATAAAGTGGCTGGGGCTGAGAGGAGCAGTATAGGTAGCTCAAGTGGTAAAGCATCGAACGCGTTGTTCCAAGGTCGCAGGTTCGGATCCTGCCCACGGCAAGTTATCTTTTCGCCCACATTTATTTCTTCTCTATGACATAAAAATTCGCCTAATACCTTCCCCTATACCTTCCTTGGCATTATTGTCTGTTAGATCTCATTAATATTGTGCAAAAGCAGGAAAAACAAGCCCTTAAGTATACACTTGTTCCCCTTATTCATTAACGAGGGTCTCATACTGGCAGACTTGGTGCCTTTAGGTTGTAAACGAGGGACTATTAGTCAGCTGCCAGTTAGTAATAAGTTCCCGTGCTACGCGACGACAAACAGGCTCATAGTGTTCCTACAATCATCGCCATGGCTACTAATGGCGCTGAATGACGCTCCGACGTTTAAAAAAAATTTATATAGATACCAATTAAAGTGGCTTGGGGGATAGCTGTCGTGGTAGCTCAAGTGGTATAGCATCGAACGCGTTATTCGAAGGTCGCAGGTTCAGATCCGGCCCACGGCAAGATATCTCTTACCCACTTTTTTTTCTTCTCATTTACATTACAATTGGCCTAATACCCACCCCTATACCTTCCTTGGCATTATTGTCAGTTAGATCTCAATAATATTTTGTGAAAACACGAAAAATGAGCCCTTGAGTATAAACTTGTTTCCCTTATTCATTAACGAGGGTCTCGTACTGGCAGAATCGGTGCTTTTAGGTTGTATACGAGGAACTATTAGTAAGCTGCCAGTTAGTAATTAGTTCACGTGCTACGGGACAACAAACAGGCTCATAAAGAGTGTTCACTCGTCGCCATGGCTACTAGGGGCGCTGAATGACACTCCCACGTTAAAAAAATTGACATAGATACCAAATAAAGTGGCTGGGGGATAGCTGTCGTGGTAGCTCAAGTGGTAGAGCATCGAACGCCTTATTCGAAGGTCGCAGGTTCGGATATTGCCCACAGCAAGTTATCTTTTGACCCACTTTTCTTTCTTGTCATTTACATTACAATTGGCCTAATCCCTTCCCTTATACCTTGCTTGGCAATATTGTCTGTTAGATCTCAATAATATTGTGTAAAACAAAAAAACGAGCCTTTAATTTTAATCTTGTTTTCCTTATTCATTAACAAGGGTCTCGTGCTGGCAGACTTGGTGCCTTGAGGTTGTATACGAGGGACTATTAGTCAGCTGTCAGTTAGTAATAAGTTCACGTGCTACGTGACGCCAAACAGGCTCATAAAGAGTGTTCCTACACTCACCGCCATGGCTACTAGTGACGCTGAATGACACTCCCACGTTTAAAAAAATTGACATAGATACCAAATAAAGTGGCTGGGGCTGAGAGGAGCAGTAGTGGTAGCTCAAGTGGTAAAGCATCGAACGCGTTGTTCCAAGGTCGCAGGTTCGGATCCTGCCCACGGCAAGTTATCCTTTCGCCCACATTTATTTCTTCTCTATGACATAAAAATTCGCCTAATACCTTCCCCTATACCTTCCTTGGCATTATTGTCTGTTAGATCTCATTATTATTGTGCAAAAGCAGGAAAAACAAGCCCTTAAGTATACACTTGTTCCCCTTATTCATTAACGAAGGTCTCATACTGGCAGACTTGGTGCCTTTAGGTTGTATACGAGGGACTATTAGTCAGCTGCCAGTTAGTAATAAGTTCCCGTGCTACGCGACGACAAACAGGCTCATAAAGAGTGTTCCTACAATCATCGCCATGGCTACTAATGGCGCTGAATGACGCTCCGACGTTTAAAAAAAAATTATATAGATACCAATTAAAGTGGCTTGGGGGATAGCTGTCGTGGTAGCTCAAGTGGTATAGCATCGAACGCGTTATTCGAAGGTCGCAGGTTCGGATCCGGCCCACGGCAAGATATCTTTTCACCCACTTTTTTTTCTTCTCATTTACATTACTATTGGCCTAATACCCACCCCTATACCTTCCTTGGCATTATTGTCAGTTAGATCTCAATAATATTGTGTGAAAACACGAAAAATGAGCCCTTGAGTATAAACTTGTTTCCCTTATTCATTAACGAGGGTCTCGTACTGGCAGAATCGGTGCTTTTAGGTTGTATACGAGGAACTATTAGTAAGCTGCCAGTTAGTAATTAGTTCACGTGCTACGGGACGAGAAACAGGCTCATAAAGAGTGTTCACTCGTCGCCATGGCTACTAGGGGCGCTGAATGACACTCCCACGTGCAAAAAATTGACATAGATACCAAGTTAAGTGGCTGGGGGATAGCTGTCGTGGTAGCTCAAGTGGTGGAGCATCGAACGCGGTATTGGAAGGTCGCAGGTTCGGATCCTGCCCATGGCAAGTTATCTTTTCACCCACTTTTCTTTTTTCTCAATTACAATACAATTGGCCTAATCCCTTCCCTTATAACTTCCTTGGCATTATTGTCTGTTAGATCTCAATAATAATGGGTAAAAACACAAAAACGAGCCCTTAAGTATACACTTGTTTCCCTTATTCATTAACGAGGGTCTCGTACAGGCAGACTTGGTGCCTTTAGGTTGTATAAGAGGGATTATTAGTCAGCTGCCAGTTAGTATTGTGTTCACGTGCTACGTGACGACAAACAGGCTCATAAAGGGTGTTCCTACACTCGCCGCCATGGCTACTAGGGGCGCTGAATGACACTCCGTCGTTAAAAAAATTGACTTAGATACCAAATAAAGTGGCTGAGGGAATAGCTGTCGTAGTAGCTCAAGTGGTAGAGCATCGAACGCGTTATTCGAAGGCCGCAGGTTCGGATCCTGCCCATGGCAAGTTATCTTTTCCCCAATTTTCTTTCTTCTCATTTACAATACAATTGGCCTAATCCCTTCCCTTATAACTTCCTTGGCATTATTGTCTGTTAGATCTCAATAATTTTGTGTAAAAACACGAAACACGAGCCCTTAAGTATACACTTGTTTCTCTTATTCATTAACGAGGGTCTCGTACTGGCAGACCTGATGCCTTTAGGTTGTATACGAGGGACTATTAGTCAACTGTCCGTTAGTAATAAGTTCTCGTGCTACGCGACGACAAACAGGCTCATAAAGAGTGTTCCTACACTCGTCGCCATGGCTACTAATGGCGCTGAATGACACTCCCACGTTTAAAAAAATGACATAGATACCAAATAAAGTGGCTTGGGGAATAGCTGTCGTGGTAGCTCAAGTGGTAGAGCATCGAATGCGTTATTCGAAGGTCGCAGGTTCGGATCCTGCCCACGGCAAGTTATCTTTTGACCCACTTTTCTTTCTTCTCATTTACTTTACAATTGGCCCAATCCCTTCCCTTATACTTTGCTTGGCAATATTGTCTGTTAGATCACAATAATATTGTGTAAAACACAAAAAACGAGCCCTTAATTATATACTTGTTTCCCTTATTCATTAACAAGGGTCTCGTACTGGTAGACTTGGTGCCTTGAGGTTGTATACGAGGGGCTATTAGTCAGCTGCCAGTTAGTTATAAGTTCACGTGCCACGTGACGCCAAACAGGCTCATAAAGAGTGTTCCTACCCTCACCGCCATGGCAACTAGTGACGCTGAATGACACTCCCATGTTTTAAAAAATTGACATAGATACCAAATAAAGTGGCTGGGGCTGAGAGCTGTAGTGGTAGCTCAAGTGGTAAAGCATCGAACGCGTTATTCGAAGGTCGAAGGTTCGGATCCTGCCCACGGCAAGTTATCTTTCCGCCCACATTTATTTCTTCTCATTTACATTAAAACTGGCCTAATACCTTCCCCTATACCTTCCTTGGCATTATTGTCTGTTAGATCTCATAATTATTGTGCAAAAGCAATAAAAACGAGCCCTTAAGTATACACTTGTTCCCCTTATTCATTAACGAGGGTCTCATACTGGCAGACTTTGTGCCTTTAGGTTGTATACGAGAGACTATTAGTCAGCTGCCAGTTAGTAATAAGTTCCCGTGCTACGCGACGACAAACAGGCTCATAAAGAGTGTTCCTACACTCGTCGCCATGGCTACTAATGGCGCTGAATGACACTTCCACGTTTAAAAAAAAATTACATAGATACCAAATAATGTGGCTGGGGGGATAGCTGTCGTGGTAGCTCAAGTGGTATAGCATCGAACGCGTTATTCGAAGGTCGCAGGTTCGGATCCTGCCCACGGCAAGATATCTTTTCACCCACTTTTCTTTCTTCTCATTTACATTACAATCGGCCTAATCCCTTTCCTTATACCTTCCATGGCATTATTGTCTGTTAGATCTCAATATTATTGTGTAAAAACACGAAAAACGAGCTCTTAAGTATACACTTGTTTCCCTTATTCATTAACGAAGGTCTCGTACTGGCAGACTTGTTGCCTTTAGTATGTATACGAGGGACTATTAGTCAGCTGCCAGTTAGTATTAAGTTCACGTGCTACGTGACGACAAACAGGCTCAAGAAGGGCGTTCCTACACTCGCCGCCATGGCTACAAGGGGCGCTGAATGACACTCTCACGTTAAAAAAAAATTGACATAGATACCAAATAAAGTGGCTGGGGGATAGCTGTCGTGGTAGCTTAAGTGGTAGAGCATCGAACGCGTTATTCGAAGGTCGCCGGTTCGGATCCTGCCCACGGCAAGTTATCTTTTCACCCACTTTTTTTCTTCTCATGTACATTACATTTGGCCTAATACCTACCCCTATACCTTCCTTGGCATTATTGTCCGTTAGATCTCAATAATATTATGTAAAAACAAGAAAAACGACCCCTTAGGTATACACTTGTTTCCCTTATTCATTAACGAGGGTCTCGTACTAGCAGACTTGGTGCCTTTAGGTTGTATACGAGGGACTATTAGTCAGCTGCCAGTTTGTAATAAGTTCCCGTGCTACGTGATGCCAAACAGGCTCATGAAGAGTGTTCCTATACTCGCCGCCATGGCTACTAGTGGCGCTGAATGACACTCCCACGTTTAAAAAAAATGACATAGATACCAAATAAAGTGGCTTGGGGGGAAAGCTGTAGTGGTAGCTCAAGTGGTAGAGCATCAAACGCGTTATTCGAAGGTCGCAGGTTCGGATCCTGCCCATGGCAAGTTATCTTTTCACCCACTTTTCTTTCTTCTTATTTACATTACAATTGGCCTAATACCTTCCCCTATACCTTCCTTGGCAATATTTTCTGTTAGATCTCAATAATATTGTGTAAAAACACAAAAAACGAGCTTTTCTTATAATCTTGTTTCCCTTATTCATTAACAAGGGTCTTGTACTGGCAGACTTGGTGCCTTGAGGTTGTATACGAGGGACGATTAGTCAGCTGCCAGTTAGTAATAAGTTCACGTGCTACGTGATGCCAAACAGGCTCACAAAGAGTGTTCCTACACTCGCCGCGATGGCTACCAGGGACGCTGAGTGACACTCCCACGTTAAAAAAATTGACATAGATACCAAATAAAGTGGCTGGGGGGATAGCTGTCGTGGTAGCTCAAGTGCTAGAGCATCGAACGCGTTATTCGGAGGTCGCAGGTTCGGATCCTGCCCCCGGTAAGTTATCTTTTCACCCACTTTTCTTTCTTCTCATTTACTATAAAATTGGCCTAATACCTTCCCCTATACCTTCGTTGGCATTATTGTCTGTTAGATCTCAAAAATATTGTGCAAAAGCAGGAAAAACGAGCCCTTAAGTATACACTTGTTCCCCTTATTCATTAACGAGGGTCTGATACTGGCAGACTTGGTGCCTTTAGGTTGTATACGAGGGACTATTAGTCAGCTGCCAGTTAGTAATAAGTTCACGTGCTACGTGATGCCAAACAGGCTCATGAAGAGTGTTCCTACACTCGCCGCCATGGCTACTAGTGGCGCCGAATGACACTCCCACGTTTAAAAAAAATGACATAGATACGAAATAAAGTGGCTTGGGGGGAAAGCTGTAGTGGTAGCTCAAGTGGTAGAGCATCCAACGCGTTATTCGAAGGTCGCAGGTTCGAATCCTGCCCACGGCAAGTTATCTTTCCACCCATTTTCTTTCTTCTTATTTACATTACAATTGGCCTAATACCTTCCCCTATACCTTCCTTGGCATTATTGTTCGTTAGATCTCAATAATATTATGTAAAAACACGAAAAACGACCCCTTAGGTATACACTTGTTTCCCTTATTCATTAACGAGGGTCTCGTACTAGCAGACTTGGTGCCTTTAGGTTGTATACGAGGGACTATTAGTCAGCTGCCAGTTTGTAATAAGTTCCCGTGCTACGTGATGCCAAACAGGCTCATGAAGAGTGTTCCTATACTCGCCGCCATGGCTACTAGTGGCACTGAATGACACTCCCACGTTTAAAAAAAATGACATAGATACCAAATAAAGTGGCTTGGGGGGAAAGCTGTAGTGTTAGCTCAAGTGGTAGAGCATCAAACGCGTTATTCAAAGGTCGCAGGTTCGGATCCTGCCTCCGGTAAGTTATCTTTTCACCCACTTTTCTTTCTTCTCATTTACATTAAAATTGACCTAATACCTTCCCCTATACCTTCGTTGGCATTATTGTCTGTTAGATCTCAATAATATTGTGCAAAAGCAGGAAAAACGAGCCCTTAAGTATACACTTGTTCCCCTTATTCATTAACGAGGGTCTCATACTGGCAGACTTGGTGCCTTTAGGTTGTATACGAGGGACTATTAGTAAGCTGCCAGTTAGTAATAAGTTCACGTGCTACGTGATGCCAAACAGGCTCATGAAGAGTGTTCCTACACTCGCCGCCATGGCTACTAGTGGCGCTGAATGACACTCCCACGTTTAAAAAAATGACATAGATACCAAATAAAGTGGCTTGGGGGGATAGCTGTAGTGGTAGCTCAAGTGGTAGAGCATCCAACGCGTTATTTGAAGGTCGCAGGTTCGAATCCTGCCCACAGCAAGTTATCTTTCCACCCACTTTTCTTTCTTCTTATTTACATTACAATTGGCCTAATACCTTCCCCTATACCTTCCTTGGCAATATTGTCTGTTAGATCTCATTTCTTTTGTGTAAACACACAAAAAACGAGCCCATAAGTATGCACTTTATATATATATATATATATATATATATATATATATATATATATATATATATAGACTTGGTGTGTTTAGGTTGTATAAGAGGGACAATTAATCAGCTGCCCGCTCATAATAAGTTCACGTGCTACGTGACGCCAAACATGCGCATAAGAGTGTTTTCACACTCGTTGTTTGGCTTATAGATGGCGCTGACTGTCGCTCCTACTTCTAAATTCACAGATAAACCCAAAAAAGTGGATGGAGGGAGTGCCGCTGTAATAGCTCAGTGGTTAGAGCATCGAACGCGTAATTCGAAGGTCGTAGGTTCGATTCCTGCTTACAGTTGGTAATTTTTTCATCCACTTTTCTCTCTTCTTATTTACATTCCATTAATGTTAATAACTTCCCCTGTACATTCCTTGGCATTACTGTCTGTTATATCTCATTATATATATATATATATATATATATATATATATATATATATATATATATATATATTGTAGCGAAGCCTCCGAACTATGAAATGGGTCGAACTCTTGAGTACCTTCTAGTGGAGCTACCCAACAAGGACGCCGCTCGCACGGAGAGCCCGTGCTTGGCCGTTACTGTCGCCATTGTGCTTGCTCGCTGTGGACCGGCTATTAAACGCCTTAACATTTTGGTGGAGGTGCTGTGCCCTTCAAACATCTTCGGTTCACATTCGATGCCCTTGGAGCTTAGATCCCGTACCGTGCCTTCAACCATGCAACAAGACGCCGCCCAGCAAACGCTTCCTCCTGCGCGAGCGGCGTCCTTGTTGGGTAGCCCCACTAGAAGGTACTCAAGAGTTCGACCCATTTCAATATATATATATATATATATATATATATATATATATATATATATATATATATATATATATATATATATATAGACCACTTTTTTCGCAGCGTGAAGAAATTTCTTATTTTGGTGCCTGAATATTTGTTAAACTTATCAGTGTATTGAAGTACCCTAAGATGACACTTGGAAGTATCATATGAGATACAAATTTGGCGGACGTATGTGTATCTCAAGTACTTCTCAAGTGCTTCTTGCCCGAGTGTCTTGTATAAATTTCAAGGTTTCTTCGCGCAGCCTTAAAAGGAAGTAGGCCACCACACTGTTTCCTATGTCGTATTTATCGAAGAAAAGTCGATTTCTAGTCAACGCAATATGCTTTACTGGTGCATGAAATAAGCTTTAGACGAAGGTGTGTTCGTGAGCAGATGATCACTGCGTACAAAGGAAAGGTGTCCGGTCAGGCTGTCACTTCGGTGGATGATTTTATAGAATACATGGCATGATAGCTCAATATTAGAGACCACAACACGTATATCTGAAAGAAACAGAGAAAACACATCGTGAAAAATATGACGGTAGCAATATACAAGCAATTTCTAAACAATATATACGCTTACTCACATCGTTTGCTTTAATACTCAGCAAAAGGTGGTACGACTACAAAAACACGCGTGATTTATGCTACACCCAGCGCCGTCCTTAAACGAAGCCACCCCTCAGTCGTCACAGCTATCACGAACAAATTACTGCGCCAGGCAGTTGGAATCTTATGCACTCACTCTGCAACACCTTTTCACAACCAAATCCACCAAATTCAGCTATAAAGGAACAAATTTTACCAACGATATGCTTAGAACGGCTCTGTGCAAAGCTGAGCTATTTTTTTTTGATCATATAAACACTTTCTTTATTCAGTAAAAATACAGTGCAAGTAAAAAGTTGATATAATACAGAAGGAGGTCCCAAAGTAAAAACTGTCAGGGGGACCTCCTGTGAATTCATGTATAAAAATATAGAACAAAGATTGGCAACTAAAGAAAAAAGAGCAAGCGAATAAAACAAAATGAACGTAATGAAAATAATTATTGAAACTTATGGTAGTTCAAAATATCTACATGTAAGTGATAAAACAGGAGATAACTAATTGTATTAAATGACTTGTCTTGAAAGAAGGTAATGAACGCACTGGCACAAGATAATCTGAGCTTTCTATAGTCTTCTGTGCGCGTGTGTGCACACCTTACCAACTACCATGAAAGATTGTCTTTTAGCTTTTTGTTGTTCTACAGTTCATATTTTGTGCCATTGCGAGAGGTCCTAATCAACAATGGAGTATTGTGGGCTGCCATGCAATGTTGGTTTCTCTGGCACGTTAATCATAATTACCTTGAAAATTCTCAACGCGACGGCATAATAACTAGAACTAACCGTCAATTATACATGTCAAGGAAAGTATAAGGGATGTCAACAAAAGCAACTGTAATTTAAGTGCGAAGAAACAAAAGTGGATGAAAAGGTCATTTGCCTAGCAGCAGGGGCGGAAGCTGTGATTTTCAAAACACGCCCTATGCTCCAGCACTGAGCCACGGTGGCAATCGTCCATCCGTCCACTCTGTAGGGTTCACATGTGCATATAAACGGGGGCAGCGCCTTCTCTATTTTTTCAGTGCCCGGGGGAACGATCACTTCAGGCCATCGAGCTTGCGCTCCAACTCCGCTCACCGCTGCTGCATGATGGCGCTGCGATAGTAGACTACGGGATACTGGCGCTGAACGGCCGCGCGTAGTAAGATGCTCGAAAACTCGTGTTTCCGTGC
Organism: Rhipicephalus microplus; assembly: GCF_043290135.1. NCBI lineage: Eukaryota > Metazoa > Arthropoda > Arachnida > Ixodida > Ixodidae > Rhipicephalus > Rhipicephalus microplus. The sequence goes on from NW_027464589.1 coordinate 13,995,728, forward strand.
GATTTAATTTGCAGTCCTGCTTCTTCATGGCTTTCACGGGTGCAGGGAGTATGCAAAGTAACACGAACATAGCGGCGCGCTGATTTCACCGTGCTCCGTCAGGCTGTGCTATGAGTTCGATATATGCGTTCAAGTTTTATAGCCTTAGCATTTTATTTTCTCTTTCAAGCTATTGCAGCGTCATTATATGCATGCCTCGGTATATAATACTGCTGCGTATCACTCTGAATATCTGACGAAAAAAAGTCAGATTGTCTTTTTTTTTCATTTCTTATTAGTAACAAAAAGAAAAAAACTCGCCGGTCCCCTTATAGATTTACCTGAGACGACTGAAAGGCAAAACCTATCTTAGTTTTCTGTCGATTCAATGCACTAAATGTTTCCTACTTCCTTCGGAAATTGTTCTGCGCCCAACATAGTTTTCTTACTGCCACAAGGATTGGAGACAAAGCTATAGCTTTCTTCCTCCAGCTGCTTATGCACTGCCCTTATGATCGGCCCATATCAATTAAGTGAAAATGAGATATGATGCCGTAAAGTTATGTGACCTTCAGATACGTCACGAACATTTATGATATGTGACGTTATATGATGTCGTTTTCACGGAATGATATTTTCTTACACCACTCGTGTTCACGCCACCGACGAGAAAAGACGCCGGACGCCTCCAGCGATCAATTTTCGCTTTTAATGAGGCATTTAAAGCTATCACCCTAATGCACAGTGCGGCTGTAGCTCCTGAAATTGCAGCTTCCGCTGGTGTTCGGGGAAGCGTGCTTGCAGTATTAAGGCAGAACAATTGGTCTCCAAATAAATCTAATAAATCTTCATACTACACTCTATAATATGTAGCCGTCATTTACAAACCGAGTATTTTATAGAATATAAGCAGTGGTAGCTTAAGACTACCCGTCACAATGGGTGACCAGTAAAAGATCGACGAATCGTGGGATAAACCGTCTGCTGCCGGCTTCCGGTTCGAGAAGGGTAGACGACGGTGAACCGCTCCGCCGCAAGCCTCAGATTTTTCGAGATTCGCGCCCGCGGTCACCCGTTTATCTTCCTCCTGATAAACTATCTTCGGTTGTTCAGCCATTGGCTGCTGCGATTCAAGCGTGAAAGCCAACCGCAGATGTTGATTTCCATGGAATGAAGAAAAAAAAATAAGGTTGGTCGCGGCTGTGAGGAGAGCCACAGCGACAGGTAGCCTTTTATTACCAAACGTTGAAGCCAGAGTATCTTAACACCATTTTGTCACAGGTACGTGTGTATTCCGCATTATTAAAAAGCTTACGCATGAATTCGCTGCGATTATTATATCGAGAAATAACTTGACGCGCAGGCGCGCCTAGCGAAGTTATTGCTACGTAGAAATAACAGTAGACAGTCCGCAGCCACAACACAGATCACTAACAACGTCAGCCTCTTTCAGCCTGAGGCGCCCATTTTGGTTATGTCCCACAATGCCCTGTTACCGTCAGCCGACACCTTGTATTATTGGGAACGCACGAGTGAAATCTACCTTTCATACCAGATGAGCGCCGGCCATTGCACCCATATATATGACAAAAAGCGCGAAAGCTTCACTCAAGAGTAAGTTTACACGAAGCGCTGGGCGAGTCCTTTTGCGTTTATCTTGGTCAAACTGTGCGCCAGGACGGGAAACAAAGCAAGAAATGCGTTAAACAAGCACCACATTTCGATTATTTGGCGCCGTCTATATCTGACTATATTATGTGCCGCCGTACCGCACAGCTCGACCAACATCAGCGTTAAAATAAGCACCTGGCTTCGACTTAAAAAATGCATGTTATCGCGCCGTAAAGGCTAGAAAAAATAAGATATCTCAACGCGTTCAGTAAGTGCTGCGCTTTATGCCGATCGACCGACGATGTAGGCCGAAGCAGCGATTCTGAACTGAATTCTTAGCACACTGCTACAGTCATTCCCATCCCCTGAGATCTTTAGAATTGTGATTTTTTATCTGCAGTAACGTATCATAAATTGAAAACTGTCGTCTGTATCGGCTGATCTGCTATTCAAACTGACAGTACCACCAAACAGCATCAAAACATTGCAGATCATTTTAGTGCGACAAAGAAGTTTCGTTACCGTTCATGGCTTTCATAGCTTGTCATCGTCACAGTCATGGTTAGCAAAAACAAAAAAAAACTTCTAAAGCACTGAAATTGCACGGAGAAGTGCTTTTTTTATTAGCGCGGTACAAAAATGTACGCGTGCCGCTGCAAACCCACGTGGTGCGTCGAACCGGAAGCCGTTGTATCCCACAGTTCTCTGCGAATGCCCATATTACCGGTCACCTATTCGTATCATTAATGGGAGTGTGCTGCATCAGAACAGCCAACAAATGAGTCTATGTCTCGCGATCACAGCCGTGTGTAACGCTAACATTACGCCCTGAAGCAGAATGGGAGCCCATCGGCAGCACACAGCCATTCGGCCTCTACTCTGCTCACTACGAAATTAAGATGTCAGAGTGAAGGAAGAAACAGCTTAGCATCTGAGTAGCAGAGCTACAACAGTCCATCCACTAATACCCAAACAAGCTCAAACAACTGACCACTGGCCGCATTTTTCATGTCTGTCACTTTGGCTCAAGCTGAGAGTCGGCATTTGACGTCAAACTATTACAGCGCCTGTTGAAAACATAAGCAATGATCAGAGGAAGCAAGCCACATATAAAGCTGTTCTTGTTTATTTTACTATGATTTTATTGCTTAAGCTCTCAAACGGTGAAATCAACTGCCATAAATCATAATTTTCTTACACTTGCCTTTTCTCGGTGGCCACAGATGTAATGCTTTGCGAAGGGAACGAATGATGACCTATATCCCTGGAAGCAGTCTTGTGGCATTTTGTGTTATTTAGTGCATTAATACAGGCTTGCGCATAAAGTGCTACGTCACTAGAAAGTAGCAAGCATCGGGGTATACAAGCACCCAAGCTTCTAATATCAGCTCCTGCAAAGGCTTTTCTCAAAAAATTGATTTTCAGTTAATCGAAAAAGAAGCTCTCAGTCAAACGATCGCCACGGTGACAAAATGGTCATCCGCGGATCACTGGCATGAGCTATCTGGTATCGGCCGAGCAGACGACGCGCGAGTGCCTCAATCAAGTGATCGCGAACGAGACATGCCTTTCAAATGAGCTGGGTGTCCAGAACACCAAATACTTCACGATTATTGCTTCTAAGTTTCCATTAAACTATAAACAATGCGAATACAGCTGTAAACCGAGCCGTATAGCAGCTTCAAATGCTGCCGCGGCATTCGTTTGAGCGAGACGACGCGGCGGCACGTGTTAGCATGCCTCGATGTGTGCGCCCCCGCTTAGAGTGGTGTCAGCCTTTGAAAGGGCCGGTGCCACCCCCTCGGTCTTAGTGACTGAGCGGAGTCAAATGGCACGGCCGCCATTTTGACTCCGCTCAGTCACTTCTGCGTGTTCGCTGCACCCGGATAATTGTGGCGGCGCTCGCTTTTTCCGATTTATTGCATTCGCTACCGTCACCATAGCGGCTATTGCGTGCCGCAGGGCACTAATCATTGCAGAAACTCTGGAAGCTGTATCATTTCCTAAGACACCGATAATTAAGGTCTTTTCAACAATGAAAGTCAAACATGAGAAGTGGCATCCGACAAACAGATCATCCATTCACAGCGCAAGCTTCGAGCTGGTATTCCGCATGCATAACTTGTGCCGGCACCGATTTTGTGTGAGCAACAGACACGCTGACGGCTGTATGCTTGATTCTCGTGTGCATCAATCGTGTGTTTCACTTCATAAACATTGCTTGCTGCTCTCGGTTGCTACTGTATCTGCCCTTCATTCTTGGTTTTACCATTTTCGTTGAGAACCTCATTATGAAATATACATTACACCTGTTTCTCTGCAGATGATATCCTTGTTTTTTTCTTTTCATATTATTACTTTGTGAAAATTTACCTTTGCTTAGCGGCGGTTTCGTACACAATGAAGTTTGAAGAGTGTATGTTCCGGAATCACCTTATGATTACGAGAGACGCGGTATAATTGGAAGACTTCGGAAATTTCGAACAGGTTTTTTTTAATGTAACTTGCACCTAAGCTTAAGAACTCCGGCATTTCATCTCCATCGAAGTGGGGCCACTGCGGCCAGATTTCGATTATCACCCATTCGAGTTCCCGAACCATTACAAAGCCACGCAAGTTCTTTCTTTCTACAATCTTTTCCTCGGTTTAGGTGCTTCTATGCTGTTTTTGATAACCCTTTTAAGAATGTGTGCAGCTCAATTTTTATCATTGTTCCTGCACTTCAAGTTTTCTTTTCATCCTGTCTTGAATCAATACGCAGAATATATTGTTTTTTTACCATTTATGACCACTGCGAAGCAATTAGTGGCCGTCCTGAGTGAATTCTCTCATAGACCGCATAATTTCAATGGCTTCTGTCAGTGCTGCACTAATGCGCAAAAATAAATGATTTCTACACTGGATGATAATAAAGGAAACGGCAGGCGGTTACACACGCACAAACACACCATCAGTATTTAGACTCTATCAACGCGCATTATTATTTAGGTAAATAATTTAGTTATTATACTGTAAGCTATCAGAGATCATACAGAAGTGCCTGTGCAAACTGTGCTCGCGAAGCGTCCTTACAAAGAAGATGCACGAAGACAAGACGGGGCACCACTGTAAAATCAACACGCTATGTCACTAAAGAACAAACAAAAACATGTCAAGTTGGGCGTTGAGTAGATCATGGAAAAATAGTTAATGTAATAAGAAAGACGTCAACCTCAACGGTACAGTGGTCACGGTGCTCGGTTGCTGATGCGAGGATCACGGTTTCGATCTAGGCCACGGCGGTCTCATTTTGAAGAAAGTAGAGCACCAGGAGCCCATGTACTGTGTCAGTGCAGGGCAAAAAAAATATTGTCGAAATCGCCGCAGTCCTCCAATGCGGCGTGGTTTTGGAACGTATATAAATTAACACTAACAAAGAAGGCATATAAACGACACCACCGATATAGATTTAGAATCCCCTCTGTGATATCCGGCGTAGGGATTTGTTTTCAACATAAAAGAGTCAGCGTCTGCCTCTAGCACATTACTCATGCGCAAGCCGTCAGCTTACATAAAATATGATCTCCCTGCATGCATTCAGGCAAAATTAACTCTAAAAGATGTCCAAGCTTCTATAAGAGGAAAAGCTCGCTAGCTTTCACTTGTTTCCGGGCGTATCAGGGCACCACACGCGCGTTGCGTAGCGCGCTTCGCATACCGTCGAGTTACGGTGGGGAGGAGCAATGGCGTTGGTAACAGACGACGCGGCTGTCCTCACTCTCAGCGGAGCGCACGGGCATCAAGGTACCCTAGCATCCGTACTCCAGCTGCGGCAACAGGCGGCAAAACACCGCAATAGCACCGACGGCCGCTTCCCATTGAAATCTGCTCCTTCTACCGGGCACTGAAAAGTAGGAGAGGCGCTGACGGGGGGCGTCGGTCAGCGCTACCAGTAGTCCTTACGGCGAGTATGGAACACTTTTAAACACAATAGTCTTTCTTGGGGACTTTCGTTGCAAAAATTTTGGTGTCTGTCTTTCTGTTCTTTTGTCTGTTTGTCTACCCCAATGGTACAGAGCACATTAAACTTCGCTAGTGGATACCCCAAAAGTCCAACCCAATCCGCAGCGCCCATCAATGTTGCTCAAGGTTTATCGTTCATACTTGTGCGATTTTCAATTAAAAAAGTGGCCCCATATCAGCATGTTAATCTGCAAATGTCGTCGAAAGACAATACTTGCGTGTGGAGAGAGTGAACAAAACATTTACTTGATGATCAGCGCAAGAAAATCGGTGAATGCTAATGTGGAGGCACTGCATTAGAGTGCTTCGAGCGTGCAGCGGAGACAAACGAGCGCCTCAGGTCGTGTCACACGTGAAACATGAGCGCCATCTGGCAGTTTTCTTAAATAACAAAGCACGTGGCTCAGGGATGGGTGTGTGCGCCTGTCTGAGAAGAGATAAGGTGTAGAACACAAGGCGACAGGTAGGTGCCACCACCGTCTCGTCTTAGCAAAGTGTTGGAAACACTCGCCTTTTCGTGCAAGCGTTGCATGGTCAGTGCATCATGATTAACGCTGCTGTCCTTAAAATTACCCATGTATGCCTTTTCTAGTAAAAGACGCACATGTACAGTGTATACGTGTCATTATGGTGCCCCAGGCATGCGCAATAATTGCTTTTTATTGACAATTCCACAAGTATGAACGCAAAACCTTGAGCAAAAATGGTGGGCGCTACGGATGGGGTCGGCCGTTTCAAGTACCCAGTGCCATTAAGAGTGGACAAACAGACGTATGTACAGACAGACAGACCAAAGTTTTTGCGTCGAAGATCCTCAAGAAAGACTACCGTTTAAAAGCAATTAACGCACATATCTGAGGCACCATAACAACACGTTCATATGCTGTATGTGCGTCTTTCACTAGAAGAGGCATACAATAGTTTTTCTAAGAACCGTAGCATTTATCACGTGGCGCTGACCACGCCACGCTTGCACGAAAAGGGAAGTGTTTCCAACGCTTTTCTGAGACGACACGGTGGTGGCGCCTACCCGTCGCCTTGCGTTGTGCACCTTAACCCCTCTGAGACGGGCGCGCACACCCATCTCAGAGCCGCACGTTTCGTTTTCCAAGGTAACTACCGGATAGCGCTCATGTCTCACGTGTGGATTGACTTGATGCGCTCGTTCACCTCCGCTTCATGCTCGAGGCACTCTAATCGTGAGTTCCACTGAAAAAGCAGGAACACTGAAAAGCAAGCTGAAAGTGCTCTCTTCAGTGCCGGCGTGTTTCAGTGGTCGAACAGGTGCAGGAGCACAGTCATCCATTGGTAGAGCGAGAGTGCTTTTGCTGTGCTGAGAGCAGCCAGGAGCATTTTGTAGTGGTCTCGCCTAAAAATAAGAGTAAGTGGAGTACCATGAGGCACGTGGCCCTTGAACGTCAAAGTCTCCACATTTTTTCTCAGCCGGCGAGCGTGGGCATGCGTAGTTTGACACCGCTGTTATGGTAGCCACCATAATGCTGTTTAATACGGATGGCTACGATGACAGCGGAACGTCTGCCGAATCGGTTATTGCACAAATATACTAGCTGATATGATAATGAAGAACACGTGTCTGACTGATTTCGCGCGTACTTTGCTGCTGCCGCACGAAAAATATGCCGGCGCTTGGAATGTTTCAGTCACAAGGTCTCCCTACTCGTCACCTTCCCATCTGCCCTCCTGCAGCGCGAGGCATATCACTGGCAGGTTGACTGGCCCTGCTCTCAGCGCTCTGCCCCCCACTCCTTCCTGTCCTGCCCCTCTACTCCTGTTCTCTCAATAGAATTCACCATAACGCAGCCTCCAGAATACCATTCACCAATTTTCTTGCGCGGAACACCAAATAAACGTTTTGTTCGATTTCTCCAGACGTAAAACTATTGTCTTTCGACGATATTTCCGGATGAACATGCCGATACTAGGCTGTTTTTTTTTCGCCCATAAATTATTCCAGTTTGGTGTGGGCAACCACGACAAAAACTAACCTACTGAAACTTCAGACAATGCAAAAAAAGTTATTAGGCATTTCGCTAATTTAGAATGTTTGACATCATCAGAATTTGTGTGTCGAGAACACAGTATTATTAAAGTGGAATATATGTATATCTTTCGCATCCTGCGATCCTACTATTTCTCCTCCAGTTCGTTTAAACAATTCAAGAAAAATACCGCATGTCTAACTGCAAAACATACTCTGTTAAGAAAAAGAAGCAGTGATGTTTGGATTTTTCCGAGGTTTCGCAAAATTGCAAATCTCAAACATTACAATACAATTTACGAATGATTCTCAATAAATACAGTCACGTAAACAGTTTCTGATTAAAAGAACTACGATCCTTTTTTTCTAAATTTCAGCTAACCTTTTCACGTTGTAAAATGGGCTGTCTGTACGATGGCACGATATCATTTTTCTTGAAGTGTGTGTAATCATGCTGTACCGAATAGGAATAGCGAACATAGTGTCTGTATAATCTTGTTTGACATGTCATGTACATTGTATGATGCAGGTCATACACAAGGAGCAAATTTGTATATCTTCCCAGATATTTCGTCTATGTTTTTTTATTTTTATCATTTTATTTTTGGATTATGGTGTTATGGTTGCTGAATTTTGCTTTTGCATTTTTCTTTGTTTTTTGCCCGTGTCCATGTAATCTTCTGGGCTATGCTCATATCAGAATGTGTCATAGTAATGTATATATAAGTTTTTCTTACAAAGTATTTGGTATTGTAATGTAAGCTTATGGCCTTTATTTTTATACACATCTTTGTCATTGTCCCACTTGCCTTGTAAAGGGTTCACTGGCCTCGTCAAGCTGTCCATAAAGAGCTTTTAGCCAGTGTACCTCTCCAGAACCTGTTTCTATCCGGAAAAATAAAATGAGTTGATTTGATTTGGTAGGGGGCCAAATTTTTTGTCTGTTGTCATGACGTAGCACGTTATTTTATTAGGAGACAGCATGTCACTACTTTCCCTTGCGTAGCACATCAAGGCATCAAATCTGCCAGAGCGAGTTCGTCGCTGTGAATGAAGAAAAGAGTTAAGGGCTCACTTTTTTGTAATACACAGTATTCATGAAAACTAACAAAAAAGATCCAAAGGAAAGCATTGGGGCTGTTACTTGAAGCAAAGTAATTGTGAAGAAAGAAAACGAAAGAAAAGATTACTTGCTACCAGCAGTGACCGAGAGAGTGGAATACAATTGCAAGTCTGAGGATACTTGTTACATAGGCAAGTTTTTACGCAGTAGGATTCAAGGGCCCGGGTTCGTAAATTTATCACCAATCAATTAATCAATCAGTCAATCAGTCAAGTTCATTCCATGCCTAAATGTTCCAGAAATCGTACTTGACCCTTTCAGATGCAGTGATAAAAAGCTGTGGAGAATCATTATGGTGCATGACCATAATATACTCCTACAGTATGCTTACAAGGAAAAAATTTTGGCCTTAGACGTGATCTGAATGTTTTCGTAGTGGGCAAAACCTAGGTACCTAAAAACAACCTCTTAAAATACAGTGCTAATCGGAGTGGCGCAAAACTCTGTTGGTTGTTCGGAAAGGAATACCTCCCTCTTACAGCCTTCGATTGGCGTCGGCTGCATTGTCTCAACATACTTTGTGGTAAAGCAATACGGCAATTCCGCATCCCATTTGGCAATTTTTCGAAGATATACATTATCATCTACCAACGCAATACAACAACATCAAAAGACTGGTTATCCACCAGTGAGTGTGTCAGAAATGTACAGATGCCGATCAAATAGCAATTTCCAAAAGAAATGGAACGTATATAGAAAAATGTAAATGACACCTGTTCTAGCACTTGCAGATCAGTGAAGCACTTCAATTAAAATTTTACCCTTCCTGTCATTTCGAAAGATATAAACACTACAATTCTTCTAATTTAATTGTAATAACTATGGTTTTCAGTAAAAAAAACCTTGACGCTTAGTGCATTATGTCCATCTCCACCGGCCACGTAAGTCCACGTCACTGCACTAGTGTGCAGTGACGAATCGATGCAACGAGCAACGACTCGATGTGGCGGCCACGCGGTTTGTGAGATTGTAAGCTGGTGTTTGTTGGTCACGTTCCGACTCGCCTTCCTCAGTTTTCGGCAACGCTGTAACCAATTTCAAGTGGCTCGTTCAGAAATTTACTAGTTTCAAATTATTGCACACGAAACAATAATTCACCCTTCTTTCGTTTCATTTCCGTTTAGCGTAAATATAGCACACCCCAATCATGCTTCGGTTTGCTACGCTCACCATTTCAGCACAGGTGAACTTTGCTCCTGGCATAACTTCGCTGGCAACCGAGCGCCCACGACCAGACCCATTCGTCTCTGTCCAGTGTTGCAGAGTTACCTATCAGTACAACTAGTCCAAAAACCGCTTATTTCGATAAACATGAGAATTTTGATGCGTATACCGCACCGACAACGAAGAGAATACATGTATCAGTATGACCTTTGTCGAGATTTGAGAACGTGGGATTAGACGATTACTTGGTGCGTAGTCATCATGTACATACCCAATGAGCTGCTTTTTAAACATCTTCTGTGACCTGATTGATCTGGTTTCTCTTTATCCGTATACATCTTGTTTTTGTTTTAAGGAAAAAAGCAAGTTCCAGGTCATTGCTATTGTGTGTTAGCAAAACGAACGCTTTCTTTTCGCAGGTATTTTTCTTTTACTGACATATTTGCATCAAAACCTCGAGCAGAGTTAAATGACTTGTGGAGATGTAGCGCAAATTTTACTGCTGCACGAACATCTACGCCTTGATGTTCGAACAGCTTACAGCATTTTTCTAAGCGCAGATGATACATAAAAAATTGTTGGTACATGGGTGACGATTTGGTATTTTTAATCGCCATAAAGAAGACCATCGTCATCATGGTGTAAACATTAAACAAAGGTATTATTCTCTAAAGAAGGAGCTTAACATGAGTATTGAAATTTCCCCTAACGATACTTTGAAATTTACGGGCATGAAAAAATGTTTCAACAATGACCACGGCGCTGTACAAATTAACCCCGCTCGGTACAAGGTATTGAAATCTTTAAACGAATGACCGTGAAGACATCTTACGCCATCTCTGCACTCTAAGTTTGTAAAACCTAGCGTCAAAAATCTTGTTTGTCAGCAGCGCTGAAAAACAGTGCAAACAATACAGTGCACAGCGAGCGTGAAAAATAGTGGACCAAGACGGGCGAGCGTAAAGAAGCACAAATACGCAGCGCTGACTAAGAAGTAAAAGAGTCATCGCTTCTCAAATATTAATTACGAAAACGCATGTGACGTAATGGATACGCCACCACTTCCACATAATTCAGAACTTCGCACACAATCAGAACTCAAGGAACTATATTTCGTTATAGTTAGGGGTAACCTAGGAAAATCGGACCGATTGTTGACCACTTTTATGAGTATTAAAAGCCTCCCAGAAGTTCGCGTTTCATCCTATCCGTATCCCGGCCTATCACTGTGCTCTGATTGAATGAGGCACTGCGGCATGCATAATGTGCAACATGTGCGACAAGAGGGCGCCTGGAAAAAATTTAAACGTTGCCTTCTTTCTCACGCGCGCGATCTGTGAAGCACCTACCCATACATTCTGCGTATAACCGTCCACAAGACAACAAGATCTCGTAAACCACTTTGCTCAGAAACGAAAAAAAAAATATCTAAGTACGCTTTTGCTTCCACGGTTTTCATGCAAGATCCTTCTAGTTTACTTGTCGAAACAGGCTACATAATTTGTTCGTGTTCGAAAAAGCAAGTTATACAGCCGATCACCCTTTTTTTTTCTTGAGCTGTGGCTTGAAAACAATGTGGCTGCAATTTCATTTTTACCGATGAAAACGTAAATTCTGTTGGCCCATGTGCTCAGATTTGGGTGCACGTTAAAGAACCCCTGGTGGTCGAAATTTCCGGCACCCTCTATTACGGCGTCTCTCATATTCATATGGTGGTTTTGGGGACGGTAAACCCCATATATCAATCAATCAAATCAATTTCACTTTTTTCGAGGCTTGTGCACTGGCGATGCCATTTCGCATTTGTCTCGTTATCTCATGTCTTCGCTTGCACTGTAATCACTCTCCAAAAAATAAGCCAAGGGCAGATGGCGTTTGATCAGCAAGACTCTGTTTTGCAAAGTGAATGCAGCGTCAACTGAACGAGTTCTTGAAGGCACACGTGGTCACTCCTCCCTCTAAATGCTTTGAATGTGCCATTGGGAACGGCATAAAATATTTTTTCTTATAGAAAAACATATCTCTAGTAGAGTTTCTCAGCGTGCAAGTACAGCTTTGAATTTAAAAACTGAGGTTTGTTTTAAAAGAATCTCTTTTGTTAGCCCAAATTCACCCGTGTTTTCTGCGAAAACTTGAAAAAAGACCTTTGCATCTTGTCTATTATCGCACACATTGTGTAAGATGAGAAAGTTGTCGACGATCCCAATACGTTTTCAAGTGTGATGCCTTTCAGAGAATCATGGAGTCTCGTTTAAGGGGACCTGAAACACTTTTTTGAGTAACCATAAAATTAATTCACTGGAAAACCGTATTACCTCATAAACTAAACGCCGCAAGAATTTCAAGAATTCATTCAGTACAAGTAAAGTTGGAAGATTTGTCACACGCTGCAATCACAGTCTTTCTTCTCTCGTCTTGACGAGAGCACTAGAAGCTGAGCAGAGAGGGATTGGAGGGGAAAACAAAAAACGTCACTCACGCCTCGTGACCTTGAGCATTTTTAAATTTTTTTTTCGAATACGTTGCTTTTTCAGTGCAATCGCGCGTGCACGCGTGGACAAGTGACGGCATCCTACGGTGACCTCTGTAATAACCTAGCGTGCCTCGTTCAAATCTTCCAATGGCTGATAGGTGGGCTTACCGCGCTTATTTTCCGCGATTTGTCGAGAAAAGAGAAAGCTATTTTAGCTGACATTGATAATTTTTTTGTGAATTCTAAGCTACGTGCTGAAATACGTTATTTGGCTCGCGTGTTGTCGGGAGCCTATACTACCAATCGGCAGTGTTTTCTGACCATGTTCGAAAGGTGTTGCAGGGCCTGTTTAATGGCGAGTGAGAACAAGATCACTCAACATGAGCGCAATGCATGAACCGACACAGATGTCCTTGTTCCGGGTGTAAAGGCCTTCTTCGAACTTTATGAGTGTGGAGTGTCGGTAAAATGACACTGAGTAAAGCCTCCAACGTTGGCCCCATATTCACAGCAAACAGCAGGCAGTGGTGTTATCGACAGCCTCTTCAAAGGCTTTAAAAATGAAGGCATATGACAATAAATAATGCAGGTCTTTAGAGGAAATGAAAAGGCGCTCCCAACTCTCGTTTGCTCAGTTTATAAGAAGGCGAAACTTTCAGCGTCTTTTTAACAATGAAAAGATCATCAACAGGCAAGAAAGCCGCTGCACTTTCATCGCAGTAACAGCTGCAAAACAGGCCCACAAAACGCTGTTTAATACCCCTCTCACAAATTATGAGCCTGAATGGTCATTAAGGTTTGCGAATCTTGGCTGAGATAAGGTACTTTCAGGCAAGGCTGCTGCCTCTATGTAGTCGATAGCGCTACCGACCTTACTTGGCACTACTCTAGTGTGGGCTTCTTTACTTTTCGAGAGACTACGCAATGTACACCGTGAAAGTTTCATTTCACATATTTTACCCTCAGGGCGTATAAAGGCGGTACAGGGGGGAGAAGGGTAATCCAAAATATTCAAGATAAAAAACATAGAAATACAACAAACGAATCAAGCCTCTCTTACTTTTCTGCGTATGTTTCCGAAGCTATGAAAACAAGCCTTTCTGCATGCTAAACGATTGCTTCAGGAAGAGAAGGCACCTTTACGTGGGCTGGACATTTGGTTGTATACGGCTGATGCACTTTAGGGGGGAGGCCTATCACGGGTCACGGCTACATTATATGGGGCAACGCTCACGTAACTAACGGTAGGGTGCAAACAGGTGGGACACAAGAAAACTCAACTGATACACTAATGTCATTCATAATTGTGATAGAGAAATATAAAACACCTACAAGAACAAATACTTTATACTAGTCAGCCAATTCTACGCAGCCGTTAGGGACCTTTAGGGCTGTTTTGTCCAGTCTTGATTTACATCTTGGAGTTTTGTGTCGTTTTGTGTTGTTTTGAGGTGGTCCTCTAGATGTCAACTCCTCACTCACATGCCTTTGAAGTCTTCTTCTGACCTGTCCTAGCGGCCTCACATCTGACAAGCTTTAGCCCCAGCGTTCTGCCTTGCTCTCGGATGATGTCGAGGACGCAGACTTCATGGTGTGGTCAGCATCAGCCGAAATAGCGCACCATTTCCTTCATCTACTCTTTCTTTCATTTAACGGAAGCACGTCTCGTGGCCACCCCGAAATAAGGCGTTCAATTGCCATCGCTCCAACCAGTGCACAAAGGTTCTCTAACACGTGAACGCCTCAGAACCACTCGCCTACATTAATTCTGCAAGCCCCTGCTTCAGGAAAATAGTAGGTTGATAAGGTTTGTATGATGCTTTTTCGGACTGCAAAAGATTATGTTGTCTGCGTCGTGTGAAAAGGGCAGATCTTGCGTGATAACCGTGGACACATAAGCACGCGAAGCCATTTGTTCTCTGTGAGGGCAAGGTCGTTTACGCGAGCGAGTTGTCTTGTAGACTTTCATACGTAAAACAGACTGGACGATGTCCAAATCATCACCCACGATAACACGCACGCGAGGTTCATAGTTCTTCCAGCACAGCCTTGCCACATATGTTGAATGTTGCGCATGCTACTCTTTATCATATCGATGCAAAGCGATGGACCTGTATGTAGACAGGACGAGACATGAACTTGAGAAAACCTTCAAAATTCATAAATGCAATCAAGAACCTGTGAGCTCTCCTCGAGCTCTGATAGCATGTGTACTATTGGGTGCGAGGACCACCACTCGAGCCTCGGGCGCTAAAATCGCTATGACGTGTAGAGTTGGATAACGTGATCTCACCTCACTCTGCCCAAGGAAAGCGAATGGTTGAATGCCTTGTTTTTTTTTTAAGTCTGGGAACTCTTGTCTCTTTTTAACAGCATTATTTAGCTTTTACTTCCATTGTGCGAGCTTTGGAAGGATTCAAGAGAAAGCCGACGAGTTCAGTTATCTTCTGTTTCCGTTATCTTACCCTAATGTGGGCTATTTTTCTGGCCTCTGCGGGTTTCACCAGCATGCTTGAAGGACGATACCTTCTTCTTTACAGCATACACTCTCTGCCAAATGGGAGCAACGGAGGTATATAGGTTGCTCCTTTCCGGGAGCGATTGCATTGGCCCTCCCATTACTCCCCTAAAAGGAGTAACTGCCGAGAAACGAACAGTTGCTCTCCTTTCATTTCGTCCTCCGGAGGATGAGCAGTTACGCCCTCCAGATGCTCCCTGCGGACAAAACATTACTCCCACCAGTTGCTCCCCTAAGACCAACGGTTAGGCATAACCGTCACTCCCGCGTGTTCGCAGTTACTCTCTGAAGACCAACTACCGATGCTTCCAGTTACTCCTTGGAGAACTGAATATTTATCTCGAATATGCTTGTGAGACGCTTAAAACATGTCGAGAGCTCCTTGGCAGAGCACTGCTTGGGTGCTTGTACCACAAAAAGCGGACAAGATTGAAAAGAAATGCTTTATTTTTTTTGTTTTTTAGATGACGTGTGAGCACACGTTGAAGTATATTTCGCTACACCACAGTCAACACTATAGTGTTGGCTGTGGCCAACACTATAGCCAACACTCTAAGCCAAAAATGGCCAAAATGGGAGCAACGGCTGTTTTTACTCCTTCAGACCGACTGTTACTCTTCGAAAAGACCAAGCGGGACAAGATGGCCGACTTGTTCGAGAATGGGGGAGCAACTGTATTCATCTTAAGTTTGTAAGGGAGCAACGGAAGGAGGAACCGCTGTAAATGCTCTCGTCACGCAACGGTTACTCCCCGGCAGGACACCGCACACAAATATGCATGCTGCCCACATTGATATTCATGGGCCAGATTATTGTTTGTTCTGTGTGCCAAACTTCACCAAACCAAAACAGTGATTTATTTTAGCATCCGTAGATAATAAGATAGCAGCGCTGGCTGAACACAGAAGGCCTGAGAATACAGTACGGCAAATACCTAACACACGCAGCAGCAGAATGGAGAGTTGGCACATCAAAGCGGACCGAACGCCGAAACACGTGCAAAACAACAATAAAAAAAGCCTAGACACGCCGTTCGTCCACGAAGTAAGGGCGTCAAAGTCGATCAAGCACCGAAACACGTGCATAAAAAGCCCCCCCCCCCCACCCCCCCGCCCAAATATATCGGAGAAGAAAAAAAAAAGCAAACCCAGACGCGCTTCTCATCAGCCATACACTTAGTAGCACGCTTCACCGTGTAGTTTGAGGGCAGAATGACAAATCTGCGCCATCTGCACCCGCACGACAAGTGTGGTGCTAGTGTAGCAAACGATGTAAGTTACAAAGTAATTTTTATTCAGTGTTTATGTTGACTAGCACTAAATAAAAATTACACTCAACTTTTTATATTTATTTATGAGTTTAGTGTACCTCAGTTTTTTTTATAATTGTATTATGAGAACACACTGAAATTATTGCGCTGACGCCTGTGCTGCCACTGCTCGACGTTTTTTTTTTTTTTCGGCGCAACTAGGTTCGCGTTCGCACTACTTACTCATTTTTATATGGTCTGTGGTTGGCGAGCACATGGACGTGCGAGCTTGTGAGCTATGTTTTTATCGTGTGTGTGTGTCGCAGATTTGCGTTTCTACTTATTCGTGATGAAGATTAGTG
Source organism: Rhipicephalus microplus (assembly GCF_043290135.1). Lineage (NCBI taxonomy): Eukaryota > Metazoa > Arthropoda > Arachnida > Ixodida > Ixodidae > Rhipicephalus > Rhipicephalus microplus. The sequence continues at coordinate 14,012,208 of NW_027464589.1, forward strand.
TATATTTATCTTTATGGAGCGCGAAGTAGTTGTGGATTTTGCTGCTGGGTGGAACAAACACATCGTAAACACGTCTTCAGCTATCTGCAAGCCTGTTCGCTCGTCGGACAAAGGACTGTGCATGCATCAGCGTGCAGGTGAGTGGCATTTCCAGCAACATTTAATGCTCTTACAATACATTGTTGAGTGGTTGCGCTATTGAAAGAGAAATGATTTGCTCTTATTCACCGTATCCATTGCTAGCCGTATCGGACTAAATTACCTCTATTACCGCCTGCATACCCTCTTGCTTCCCCTGTCACCACTGCAGTGCCAGTGTACTTTTGCAGTTAAAAGTTCATTTCCGCAACACTACCTCACTTGAAAAAACATTGGGGCGGGGTTTTAGCTGCATTCATACTGGCACTTTTCTACCATTGGCTTTATGTAATGGTTACGGCTGAGTGTTGGGGCCTTGGGCCGCATTTTTTAGAGATGAAAAGTGTATGTAAATCAGTAAGTGAACAAATCATTGTCGCATCACTTCACTGGCATAGCCAGGCGGTTGCGCACAGAATTTTTTTAGGCCGGGCGTATGGAGCCCAAATTGACGACCATATTCGCTTGCCCTGCCTATTCAGATAAGCGGACCCCCCCCCCCCCTCCCCGCACGCCTAAAAAAAAAATCTGCCCACATCACTGCGTCACTTGCTTCACCTCTGCGCTGAACGTACTATTTTATAAGCGCACTATCAAGCGAGCAGTTTACATATTGACAGAACAATTGGAGGAGGAATGACCCAAATCTTTCAGATTTCTTTAGTGATGCAAAACCTTAGCAAAGACTGAATATTGTAAAAGACAATCATAAATTCTGTATGTTCTCGTTAGCGCTGTCTTTATTCTGCATCATGAAATTTTTATGCGCTGTGAAAACTTGGCATGCCGTTAAAGTCACATATCGACGTTAATACCAATCGACGAAAATTTCGACAACCTCAATAACGCCGTTTGGGATTTGCCGCATGCACATAATTAGGCTGATTCCCACTTGGCTGTTCTTAACCTGACTTCACTGCTACCAAATGAAACAATATTTGATGCATGTCTTTTACTTTTTTTTTCAGGGATATGACACAAATTTCGTTATACTGCAGATAAAGATGCTCCCAACGATGCTAAAGTACAGAAAGCAAGTGAATTTTGGTAAGTGCAGACTTTTTGTACTACGTATATGAAAGCATCGCTTTTTAGGGGCAAACTGTGCATGTGTTGGCCACAGAATAGTTCATTATGCCACATGGTTACACTGGCACTGACAATTCGACATGGCTCCGCTGGCCCATGTGTGTGCTCACACTGTTACCGTTAAGATAAAATGTTTATGTTTTCATTGCAGGGATTGCTGTTTGTACTAAAAAGCCAACTGCCAAGATTTGTTTACGCTGGTACTCCTAAAAGTATGCTTTCCCTATTTACATGGATTTTGGCTTGCACAAAGCATAACACTTGGGCCTAGATTCACAAGGCTGTCCATGCGCAGGCCTTCATAACAGCGTTTCTTGACTTGCCTTTACCCTGTTTTCTGCAGATGTTTCGTGGGTTTAAAAGTGCCACAGCATGTTGACCTCCCCCACTCTGAAATATTCGCGTTCAAAGTTCCGCAAGAGTGGGCTTAACTTTCTTGTGCACCTTTTTGCTAGTCCAAGATACTGAAGTGTTATGCTCTTACTAGAGGTGGCAGTGTTTCTAATGTTTGTATTTCCATCACATTGACCAAGTATGCGATCTTGGCTTCACTGGTAGCACATCCTCAACAAATGTCTTTGTGGCACATGTAGAAGGCAGTACAAAATAAATAGGCAGACATTCATACCGGGAGCTAACTTCTAATAATGCTTTTTTTTTTGGAAACCATGGTGTGCTTATTCCAATTTGTCTAACAAGCAGTAACCTGTTTGGCTGTGAACCAACAAGACGTTGAACTAATAAAAGCTTCACACCTTGTTGCTCTCAAATATATATGTATTGGCAAGCTATCTGTGACACTGTCAAACAAAGAATCAGAATATCTGTGCATGCCTTAAGATATATTGCTTCGTTTACATATCTCGTGGCTGTGACTCGTCAACCGAGTGAACAAATGCACCCTAGTTTTCTAAATTTAAAGCATTTTTTGAAGGTAGCACGGTCTACATTTATTTGTCTATAGTTTTGTCCAGCCGTTTGCGTCAGGTACAAAGAAATATACTGAAGATTATCATGTAGCCTCTGCAAATGGTTGCTTTCAAGCAGGCTTTGCATGCTTGGCTTGTGCCTACAGGTATTGCACAATTCAAGACGCAGCAGCGTATGATAGAACAGTAGAATCGAGAGCAACTATGTGCACGAGCTAAATAAGTATTTTAACACGAGCGAACAGTACGTGTTATTTGCCACACACATGACCTCATTTAGAATGCCCATTGGTGAATGGGCTCATAGAAATGTCACTCAGCTGTGTATAGAAAACAAGTTAACTGAACCTAACGGTATCTTTAACTGCTACAATTATGCCTTGTTGAGGTGCTGCACATTTTCTTCCAGAATATTGCTGTCTGAGACATCATGTGAAGAGCGTCTACCACATCAGCATTTATATGGCTTGCCAAGTAACGTTTGGCCGAACCTTCCTTTTTTTTTTCACATTTCGTTTTGCAGTAGACATCCTAGAATGTAAGCGCTGCTGCAGTGTGTGTGACTCATTGTTATGAATTGATTCTGGCATGTTTAACCTCACACTTCTATTTTTTTTCTTGCAGCAAGGAGATGCTTCACATATGCCTGCGGTGACGTTCTGCTGCGTTAGCCTGATGGAAACACCAGCTGCGAAACTTGACTTCTTCAGAATTGGAGAAGTTGCCCTTCTCTCACCAATGATGACACAGACTGCCCTATGCTAGAAATTCAAGATTGTTTTTCCACGGATGACGCAGAAAACCTTTGATGTATTATGGTGTTTGTTTAGTGCTGGCTGTGGTGTGGCGAAGTCTACTTTTACGTGTGGTCACACGTCGCCTCATAAAAAGAACAATAAAGCATTTATTTTCCTTTCAATATTGTCCACTTTTTGTGTTAGAAGCACCCAAGCAGTGCTCTTCCAAGGAGCTCTCGCCTTGTGTTAAGCGTGTGACAAGCATACTCGAGATAAGTACTCATTTTGCCAAGGAGTAACTGGAAGCATGTACAGTTGGTTTTCAGAGAGTAACTGCGAACACGTGGGAGGAACGGTAAAGAGTAACTGTTGCTCTTAGAAGAGCAACTGGTGGGAGTAATGCTTGGTCGGCAGGGAGCAACTGGTGGGAGTAACTGTTGGTCAGCAGGGAATAACTGGAGGGAGTAACTGTTCATCCCCCGAAGGAGGAACTGAAAGGAGAGCAACGGTTCCACCCTCTGCAGTTACTCCTTCTAGGAGAGTAATGGGAGTGGCAATGCAATTGCTCCCTGAAAGGAGCAACCCCTATACCCCTTTTGCTCCGTTTTGGCTTAGAGTGATAACCGAGCGGAACAGTACAAAAAAGGTTTTCTGCGCCTTTCGTGGAAAAATAATCTTGAATTTCTAGCATTGGCAAGTCTGTGCCATCATTCGAGAGAGAAGGGCAACTTCTTCAGTCTTGATGACTCGAGTTGCGTAGGACTGGTGTTTCCATTAAGCTAGCGCCGTGGAGTATCACTGCAGGCACATGTGAAGCGTCTCATTGCTGCAAGAAAAATTGAATTGTGAGGTTCAACATGCAAGAATGAATAAATAACGGTAAGTCACACACACCGCAGCAGAGTTTACAATTAGAATGTCCACTGCAAAATGAAATTTGAAAAAAATAGCAGGTTTGGCCAAACGTTACTAGGCAAGCCACATAAATGCTGATGTGGTAGGCGCTCTTCACATGATGTCTCTTGCCAAGACAACAAGATTTTGGCAGACAATGTGCAGCACCTCAAGAAGGCATTATATTTATAGCAGTTGAAGCTACTCTTAGGTTCAGTTAACTTCTTTTCTATACACAGCTAAGTGACATTTCCATGGGCCTATTCACCAGTGGGCATTCTGAGCGATATCACGTGTGTGGCAAATAAAACGTACCGCCACTCATGTTAAAATATATATATATATATAGCTCATGCACATAGTTACTCTCGATTCTATTGTTCTGTCATACGCTGCTGCATCATTAAATTTGCAATACCTGTAGGCACAAGCCAACTATGCGAAACCTGCTTCAAAGTAACCTTTTGCAGAAGTTACATGATGGTCTTTAGCAAATTTATTTGCAGTTGACGTAAATGGCTGGACAAAACTATAGACACAAATAAATAGAGACAGTGCTTCATGCAGATGATGCTTTAAACTTAGGAAAGTAGGGCGCACTTATTCACTCGGTTGACGAGTCACAGTCATGAAATCTGTGAACAAAGCAATATATCTTAAAGCATGCGCAGATGTTTTATTTACTTGTCAGGCAGTGTCACAGATAACTTGCCGATACACATATATCTGAGCGGAACAACATGTCAAGCTTTTAATAGTTCGAAGTCTTGTTGGTTCACAGCTGAGCAGGTTACTGCTCTGTCGGACAAAGTGGAAGAAGTGCGCCGTGGTTTAAGCAAAAAGTGTTATTGGAAGTTAGCACCTGGTGTGAATGTCTGCCTATTTATTTTGTACTGCCTTTTGCAAGTGCCACAAAGACAATTGTTGAGGATGTGCTACCACTCAAGCCCAAATCGCACACTTGGTCATCGTGATGAAAATGCAAACATTCGGAACACTGCCACCTATAGCAACAGAAACACTTCAGGATCATATAACAGCAAAGAGATGCACAAGAAAGTTGAGCACACTCTACCCCGCAGCGGTGGTCTAGTGACTAAGGTACTCGGCTGCTGACCCGAAGTTCACGGGATCGAATCCCAGCTGAGGCGGCTGCATTTCCGATGAAGGCGGAAATGTTGTAGGCCCATGTGCTCTGATTTGGGTGCACGTAAAGAACCCCAGGTGGTCGAAATTTCCGGAGCCCTCCACTACGGCGTCTCTCATAATCATAAGGTGGTTTTGGGATGTTAAACCCCCCGAATCAATCAATCAATCAAGTTGAGCACGCTCTTGCAGAACTTTAAACAAGAATTTCTTAGGGTGCAAAAGATTAACATGCAGTGGGACATTTAAACCCACGAAACATGTGCAGAAAGCAGGGTAAAAGCGAGTGATGAAACGCTGTTACGAAGGCCTGCACATGGACAGCTTTGTGAATCTAGGCCCAGTGTTATGCTTTGTGCAATCGAAAACCTGGGTAATTAGAAAAAACGTACTTTTAGTAGCATCAATGTAAACAAATCTTGCCAGTTAGATTTCTAGTGCAAACAGTAATTCCTATTCCTTCTATGAAAACATCAACATTTTATCTCAACCGTAACAGTGTAAACACACACACGGGCTAGCGTAGCCATGTTAAACTATCAGTGCCAGCGTAACCATGTGGCGCGATACACATTTCGCTGGCCAACACATGCGCAGTCTCCCTCCCAGAACGCGATGCATTCATGTACGAAACACGTACCAAAAGTCTCTAATTACCAAAATTCACTTGCCTTTTGTCCTCTAGCGTAATTAGAGGCTTCATTATTGGCATTATAACCAAGTTTGTGTCATAGACCTGGAAAAAAGTAGTAAAGCACATGCATTAAATATTGTCTTAGTTTCCCAGACTTGACTTGACATGGCCAGCCTTGACAGACTCGGCTTGACCGGACTAGACTGCTAGTCAAGTATGGTTGAAAACAGCCAAGTGGAAATCAGCCTAATTATGCGATGCGGCAAATCCCAAACGGCATTATTGAGTGTGGCAGCTTGGGATAGTTGGTATGACGATAGTTATAGCGCGAGAACACAACAACGACACAGAGACAAGAAGGACACGAACGCTCGTGTCTTTCAGACACAAGCGCACGAGCGCTCGTGCGCTCGTGTCACGAGCGAAAGACACGAGCGCACGAGCGCTTGTGTCTTTCGTGTCCTTCTTGTCTCTGTACCGTCGTTTTGTTCTCGCGCTATAACTATCGTCAGGCGTTATTGAGGTTGTCGAAATCCTCGTCGATTGGTACTGACACCAAAATGTGACTTAATATGCTTCCTAAGTTTTCACAGCGCATACAAATACCATGATGCACAATAATGGCAACGCTGACGTGAACCTACCGCATTTATAATTGTCTTTCACAATATTCAGTTCTGCGAAGGTTTTGCATCACTAAAGAAAACTGAAAGATTATGGTCACTTCTCCTCATATTGTTCTGTCCATGTATGAAGTGGTCGCTTGTATGTGCGCTTTTAAAATAATACGTTCAGTGTAGAGGCGAAGCAAGTGATGCAGTGATGTAGGCATTTTTTTTCTTTTTTTGGAAACGTGCAGGAAGGGAGGGGGAGGGGGTCCGCTCATCTCAGTAGGAGCCCGGGCAAGAAAATATGACGAAGTGCCATATTGTCATATTACGATCTCTATGCCTGGCCTAAAAACTTCCGTGGGCCACCATCTGGCTATGCCAATAAATTGATGCGAAAATAATTTGTTGACTTATTGGTCTACATACTCTCTACAGCTCCAAAAAAATACGGCCGAAGGCCCCAACACTCACCTCTAAACCTTACATAAAGCCAATGCGATACAAGTACCAGTGTAAAGGCAGCTACAACCCCACCCCTATGTTATTTTTTTCGAACTAGCTAGCGTTGGGGAAAGGAACTTTTAACAGCAAAAGTACACAGACATGGCAGTAGTGACAGAGGCAGCAACAGAGTATGCACGTGGTAATAACTGTGGTAATTTATTCCGATACGGCTAGCAATAGATACGGTGAATAAGCAAGAGCAAATCATTTCTCTTTTGATAGCGTACCCACTCAACAATGCTTTGAAGAAAACTTGGCAGATCCCACGTACAGTGGGAATCGATGATACGCCAAGCACGAATGAGAAATGATACGTCACCTTAAAATGAGCACAACGTTACCAGGCGGTGGTAAATAATGCCCTAAATGACTTACGTGTCAAGGTTATGATGCTTGGATGTGTCGTTTACTTTCGTCATCTATTCACCCCACGTGATACCAAATTTAGCATATGTGGAGCAAGAGAAACGACTGTGAGCACGCGATGAGCGTGGTGTGTTGTACAGTTCTTACATGACAGGCGGGTCAGTATTATTATGTTTGCATCAGTCATATATTTCGTCATCCATTGACATCACGTAACACCAAGTTTGGTATATGTGGAGCTAGCAAGCCACGAGCGCTTCGTGAAGGACCCATTATACTTCATTGTACTGCTGACGCGCGCGAACGCTGGGCTCAGCGACGCTACGTTATCAAAATGCGAGCACTGTATAGTCTAACGCCAGGCGCGACCAGCGTCCGCGGCGCAGCCAGACAGCAACCGGCGCCAATTGCGACATGCCGCATTTCATGCCCATGCATTATCCAGACAACACTGCGTTTCCCGTTTTTTCGTGACGGAGAGGGGCCGGACGCGCTAAAACATGCATGCGTCAAAGCAATGCAGCGCGGTGCGCGCCTGGGAGTATATGGCTGAACCGGCGCCTGGTGTGGCAACGCCGGCGTGATGTGACGCGAATTGAACGCCGGCGAGCACGCGCACCGCATCATGTTAGAATGTATTGGCGCTTTGACTGTGGCATGTCATCATATTCTCATATGACACGCGTCTTATGATTATCATGTTTGCACCAGTCACATAACTTCGTCATCCATTGGTATCATGTAATGCCAATTTTGGCATATGTGAAGCTAGCGAAACAGCCGCGAGCCCATAATGAGCGTAGCATGTAGTCATGTTGTTACATGACACGCATTTCGCGATTACCATGTGTGCACCAGTCACATACCTTCGACATCCATTCAAGTACCGTAATACCAAATTTGGTTTAAGTAACGCTAGCGAAACGGCCACGCGTGCATCATGAGCGTGGCTCGTAGTCATGTTGTTACATGACGCGCATGTCACAATTTTGATGCTTAGTCCTGTCGCTTGTGTTTGCCATGCAATCATGTCATACCATACTATTTTTGCAACATGCCATGTGAATGAAACCACCGCAAGAGCTGCAGAATTATGAAATATAAATCATGACATTCACGACATACATGTCATAATTTTCATGTTATGTATAGTCAAATGTGTTCTTTGTACAGTCATGTTATGCCATACCATGTTTGGTATCGATATCATTAACGAAACGACCAGGAGAGTTAAAAGTCGTAGGCGGGTATATATATATACAGAGATAGATAGATAGATAGATAGATAGATAGATAGATAGATAGATAGATAGATAGATAGATAGATAGATAGATAGATAGATAGATAGATAGATAGATAGATAGATAGATAGATAGATAGATAGATAGATAGATAGATAGAAATGCTCAAAGTCGCCAAAGTTTGCTAAGAAATGCTTCGCATATAAAAAACGATGAGCCAGCTGTTCGAGAACTCAACTCTTTTAACAAGCTGTGAACAAGCATAAATTTGAGAATTGAAAACACTTCAGCCAGTGTTAGACTGTAAATACCCTCACTGTGAGAGCTATAAATGTAGCTGGAAATGCCACTTACCTGCAAGCTCATGCATGCGCAGTTTTTTGTCCTACAAGCGATTAGGTTTGCAGATAGCTGAAGACGTGTTTAAACTGTGTGTACTTTTCACTCATCGACAGAAGATACAACAACGTTGCGCTCTCGAAATATAAATATACACTAACCTTCATCACGATTAAGTAAAAACACTAATCTGCTACTCACGTGCACGATCAGAACATTACACGCCAGCTCGCCTGCCCATGTGCTTGCCGACCACAAATCATATGAATAATGGTACACACTAAACCAATTCTGACCCTAAAGGGTGTAAATGAGCTTGTCGCCAGACGAGCACCCTTTGCTCCCTATTTGGTGTTTATAAAAGGGTGCTGAGAAAGGGTGCAGAGCAAAAATTTTAAAGGGTGTAATCAGTGCCCCCTTTATGAAGCTGCTGTCATGTCTTAACACCCTTTCAAATGGGTGCTGGAAGGGTACTCCACATCGTCGTACCAGTGGGCCAAATCTAGGATTGATGCTCGAGATAGCTAAAAATTCAGATTGCTCTATACTCTGTAGACCATGCTGAGTGACAGCCCACATACGGTTTGTTAGCACTTGAATACATGTACTAAGTCATCCATTCCACCCTGAACACGTTCACCATGCACGCGGGCTGCCCTCCACAGAGTGCCTTCCGGAGGCGCCTATGAAACTAGCACTGAACACAGTGACAGCTCTAGGTGGAGCTTTTGCATCATCGTCTTTTAAAACACAGTGGCTCTGCAGTGAAGCTACCGGTAAGTTGGCTGCAGTGTTTTGCTTTCTCTATGTGTAGGCAAATAGAGAATCTGGCACTGTTATCGAGAAGTACTGCAATTGTGCCTCATCCTGTCCAGGTGCTGCTCCTTGGGTTTTTGTTTTTTGTTGCTCTGGATAGAACAAGCCGCAATTACTGCACTTCTTAAGAAGAGTGCCGAATTTTAGATAAGCTTGTACTGTTGCAAGAGCAAAATTAGCTTCACCGCAAAGGAAATGTGATTTGGTGAAGCCGCCGTTTTTCAGCAGTCAACAAAGTGGAGGCCCCGCTTACAGCTGTCTGTACGTTTGTGTACTAGTTACCGAAGCGCCCTAGAGAAGCGCTCAGCAGAGTGCCGGATGCATGGTGTAATGTTCAAGGTGGAAGCAGACAATATGTAAATATATACCTAAAGCAAGCTATATTGAATAAATATGTGTGTTTCAATAACCATGAAATTGATCCCAGAGTGCGTATATGGCGTTTGCTACCCATTTTTGTTCCAGAATGAATGTAATCTATTCAAGGCCCCTTCCTGCACACATGCATGCCCGATTTGTGGATGTTTGGTCACCATACATACCTGCAAATGAAAAGTTAATGTTTCGAATACTGGTGATTATTTCAGAAGCCATATACTCACTTTAGAAGACAAACAGATAATATTCGCTAAATGCAGAAGCTTACCACATTGCGCTCTTTTAAATTATGTGTAGCAGAAGTGAGCTTTTATGCATGCGTGAATGCAAGATATTAGGCCCCAAAGAAAATTTATGACAAATAAATTAACATGATGCAAATGTCACTATTTTATTGTACAAAGCATACAACCCAAAAAGATTGACAATAGGAAACATGAGCTATGACCTACTGCATCGATTGTAATGGTGAGATCTGGGTGAGTGAGGACAATCTTCTGTTTTTCTAATCTTTTTTTTATGAGTAGACATCTTTTTTGTGACGAGACTTCTTTTTTTAACTTTTAACATTCTGACTTCCCTCCTTGCCTAGAAGGCAACACATAAATTATTTAGAACAACAAAATATAAGTTAGAGGCACCAGCAGTCCAAAGGCGCTTATTGAGGGTGTTGCCAGTGCCCACACGATCGAAAAAGAAAATGGATAGGAAAGTAGGTGTGTGGTAAAACATGTGGGCTTATATAACAAGCTTTGGTCATCATGCTAAAAGCCTTGACTACAAGCTTGCTCAAGGCTTATTTACAGATCTCACTTTATATATGTGTGCGTGTTTCTAAACTTGTGCGTTACAAAATCACAAATATTGACAGAAATGCAAGTGGTGTCGGGTTATTATAATGTGATCATTCAAACACTTGCACAATCAATTAAGTTGCCCAGGCGACTTTTGTTCCTTTGACAGAAGTCTGGTCAGGGCGCTTCTTCTCTACAGCACATGCGCATCCGGAAGCCTAAAATAAGGACAGAAGTAATCACCAAGGGTTTGACAAGACAGACTGTCCAAGATACAATATTCTTTGTCATGCTGGAGTGTTCTTAGTTCTGTGTGAGTAGAAGTCATTATCAAAATTCACTTTGTTTTCAACGGAAACATGCTTGTTGGGGGTCCCCCAGGCAAAAAGCTGTGTAAACAACTTGATAGTACCTGGGGGCCTAAAGAGGGTAGCACATAAAACAGATTTCACATACAAAAACAAACAGCATAGTAGAAAGGAAATATATATACAAGAAACATCTGAGCAATGATTCAGCATGATGCACACGTGAAACACGAGTTAGGTTTGAGTAAAAAAGCTATTTATCAAGTGATTGCGCACATTCGATTCGAACAAACCCAATAAGGCACTGAAGTAATAAGGATTTTTAAAGAATTGTAGAGTGCCAATAAGCAATATTCTAGTCTAGCTCTACTATAGTGTGTCGTGTATGTAGTACTAGTATTTGTCTGTTAGGTATGCCGTAGTCATGAATATATTCAGTTTTCTTAATACCTAAAACATAGTATGTTTCAGTCCAGCTGTTCATGTTCAATAAATAATCGTTTATGGTAGCATTCGGGTTACAAAATTGATGATAAAATATCCGCAGATCCCACATACTTTGGGAATTGATGTTATGCGAAACACGCGGATGCAAGGTGAATGTATTTTAATTTTTCTTATTCGGCGATCTTATGAAGTGTAGCTCAATATATGTACGAATTCTCGCACACACATACGTTAAACAGCCGCATATGTTTCATTTGTTATGGGAAGATGTTACATCCATGACAACATTAGCAGTTATTTGCAGTTTCGTAACGATGCCAATAGAAACATGGATATTAGCCACACTAGAAGTGGTAGGCTGGTATGAAGCACTGGTGTTTGCGCTGGGACTCGCGAGGATGGTAGCCCTAACACTGCTACACAAATACCTCACAGGATGGTGCCTGACTACAATTGACTTTGATTCGACCTCACGGCTGCATCATAGGAGTGCATATGTAATAGTTATAAATTTGATAGCCAGTACTGCAACGACAGCTGATGTTACACAAACATTAGAGACTATTTGAAAAGTGTAACCGAGACCAGGCATGGCTCTGTGGTAGAATACTTAATTGCCAAGCAGAATCCAAGGTTTCGATTCCTGCTGGGACACTTGACTTTATTCTTTGCATTCATTTGGTCAATGCTGCCTATGTCAGCTTTTTAACATCATAGCATTGAAGAGCTTGTGTCGAAAAAAACCCGCCACCGGTATCTGCCCCGTTGGTTGCGAGCGAGTAATCGTTTGTGCATCTGTGACCGAAAAATGAAGTTACCTAGGTTCCATGATTGATATGTGGGGTTTAACGTCCCAAAACCACCATATGATTATGAGAGACGCCGTAGTGGAGGGCTCCGGAAATTACGACCACCTGGGGTTCTGTAACATGCACCCAAATCTGAGCACACGGGCCTACAACATTTCCGCCTCCATCGGAAATGCAGCCGCCGCAGCCGGGATTCGAATTCACGACCTGCGGGTCAGTAGCCGAGTACCTTAGCCACTAGACCACCGCGGCGGGGCTACCTAGGTTCCAGAAACTGAAAAAATTTCTACCTATTACCTAATGAAGGCGTGCTAATTGCTGCAAAACAAAACCCCCAAGTCGTACTACTAGACACTCAACACAGGTCTTAGCACACAGAAGTCCATTAACAACGGCCGAAAATTAACTTTTGATGTACCGCGCTATTCCTCTTCCCCATTTCATGAACCACAGAATGCCATGATAATTATACCTTGGTATTTTAGGTCGGCTATAACGCGCGAAAAATACAAGGATTATGTGAAAAGAATGGCATCAAATTTCACTGACATATCATCGAATTAGATACACAGCCTACTAGTCTTATTTATAATGCTAAGAGCATTTAGGGTAAACGCATTGAAGATAGCTGGTGGCCATTTTCACTATCTAGGTATCAATTTTCACTATCCAGTTATCAAAATTCTGCCATGTCAGTCATAGTTTACCGACATTGCAAGCTCAAAAAAGTGTGGCTCTGAAGGCATCAACACAGCCAGATCTTTTAAGAAGGCAGTCCTTAAAAATGCGATTGCTTCCAACTTTTTTTGCTATAAATTTCGTGCCTTGCATCCAAACGAACTTCTATCTAGAATTTGTCTGTGTTTCCTTCCATGTCAACTATCAAAATGTCATATTTTGTGGCTGTTACCGCCCTCCGAGTGCGACGCCAGTGTTTTGCGAGCAACTGCATGATGCTTTGAATGATATTGTCAAAAGGCACCCGCATACACCTGTTTTTATTCTAGGCGATTTTAACTACCCGAAAATAAACTGGTCACTTCCTTCCTGTTCATTAAGCTCACTTTCAGCCGACAGTTTACATTTCGTGGAACTGTGCGAAGACTTTAACCTTACCCAACTCGTAACGCAACCAACAAGAATGGGCCCCACTTCATCAAATGTTCTTGATCTGATTCTCACCACTGTACCTGACCTTGTCCATTCTATTTCACATATCCCAGGCATAAGTGACCATTGTTTCGTGCACTTCAATCTAACAGGTTCTTTAAGGCGTCGGTCAAACAATTGGAAAACAATAAGAGACTACTCACGCGGCGATTATGACTCAATCAACAGTGAACTCGAATCGAATTTTGAGAGCTTTGCTAATGGCTTCTTTGATCGCAGCGTTCAACAAAACTGGAGCTTGTTCAAAATGAAAGTTGAATCTTTAATCACGCGATACATTCCCACATACGTTATCAAGGGTCGCCAACGCCGCCCTTGGTTCTCAACTGACTTAAAAAAATTGCGGAATAAAAAGAAACGGTTGTTCCGTCAGGCAAAGCAGACTAATTCGTTAGCCCGTTGGCACGTGTACAAATCTGTCCTTTTCGAATACAGAGCAGCTATCAAGGAAGCCAAGCGCGTTTTTCTTAATAATACCCTTCCCTCAATTCTTGTAACCAACCCTTCTAAGTTTTGGAAAACTGTTAAACCTAGGGAAAAGAAAAACATTTCGCTTACGAACTCAGACGGGCAGCCAGTTCGCTGTGAGGAGTGTTGCATTGCATTAAATGATTTTTTTGTTACTTCTTTTTCAAGTTGTTCTGCTTCTGCGTTGCCGCAAATGCCTAGTCGTGATTTTTTACCCATGTATCCTGTTACCGTTGATGCCGTTGGAGTGCAAAATTTAATTCACAAGCTTAAGTTATCCTCTTCTTGTGGCGTAGATGAAATCAACTCAAAGTTTCTAAAAAACACTGCATTGTATTCATCAATTTACTTGTCCTTAATCTTTTCGCAATCTATTCAGACCTCCACTTTGCCGCTTGACTGGAAAGTGGGAAGGTGGTCCCTCTGCACAAATCTGGTAACACACAGTCTCCTCTCAATTACAGACCAATTTCCCTAACCAGTGTTCCTTGTAAAATGTTAGAACATATAAATTACTCCAACCTTGTCTCATTCCTAGAATCAAATTCTTTTTTTACTGCCTACCAGCACGGATTTCGAAAAAGTTACTCATGTGAAACCCAACTTCTTTATTTTACTAATGACATAGCATCGGCTTTAGATCGCGGCTCACTTGTGCATTGCATTTTTCTTGACTTTCAAAAAGCTTTCGATAAAGTACCTCACCAATTACTCCTCCTGAAAATTAGTGCCTTAAACATTGACCCGAACATTCTTAAATGGATTGAATGCTTTCTGACTAATCGCACTCAGTTTGTAACAACTAATGGCTATAACTCACCTCTTTCTAAAGTAACATCCGGCGTACCCCAAGGTTCCGTATTAGGCCCTTCACTTTTTCTTATATATATTAATGATCTCCCAGACAGCATTAACTCCGCTATAAGGTTATTTGCAGATGATTGTGTAATTTACCGCGAAATAAACAATGAATATGATAACCAATTTCTACAGTCAGACCTTGACACTGTCTCAACCTGGTGCAATAAATGGCTTATGACTCTCAACTCTAACAAATCTAAATGCATGTCAATAACCCGACGATCTATTTCTCCCCCTTGTACCTACAGAATTAACGCCGTTCCCCTCCAGCATGTCTCTTCATATAAGTACCCCGGCGTTTACATTACCAACAATCTATCTTGGCACACGCATGTTACCTACATCTGTAATAACGCTAACCGAACGCTAGGATACTTACGCCGCAACTTTTCTCGCGCTCCGCTGTCCCTAAAATTCTATTATACCGATCACTAATTCGCCCAAAGCTTGAGTACGCATCTGCTATATGGGATCCCGTGCAGCAAAATTTAATTAACGCGTTAGAATCTGTTCAGAACCGCTCAGTTTGGTTCATTTGTTCTAATAATTCCCGTACTGCTAGCATATCAGAAATGAAATCTAACCTTGACCTACCCAATTTAACTGTCCGGAGGAAACTGGCGCGACTGCATTTTATTCATAAGATATTTTTTCACCATCCATCAATGAAGCGAGACCTCATTTCACAACCGTCATACCACTCATCGCGCATTGATCATCAGCATAAGGTTGCCATTCCGTTTTGCCGCACCAAATTCTTTTCAGCAGCCTTCTTACCGAAAACAGCCGCCGATTGGAACCACCTTCCCTCTTCCGTTGTAACAATAACAGACCCTTTGTTATTCAAGACTGCAATTTCTCAGCAATGCTTGTAACTATACGCAGTTTCCATTATCTATCTTTGTCTTGTATGTGCTTGAATTCTTATACATTTTTAGTTGACTTATGTTGCCTTCCCGATTTGCGCATCTGACACTTGTTTCTTTATTTTGTCTTTTTTTTCTTGTGTGTTATAAATGTTGTACCCACCCCCTCTGTAATGCCCTACGGGCCCTGAGGGTATTCTAATAAATAAATAAATAAATATCCAACTTGTTTTTTTTTTTGCATTCGTACTCTCACTAACTGCTTACCTTGTCTTGTCAAGTGTTCGTTGACATAAACAGGACTACTTAATTTAAAACGAAAGGCCACTGTAGAAAGACGTAAATTGTTTGTCTTATCCAGAACATTTCATTTGTGACATCGGGCATAATGCATTACTATTTTTTTTCAAACTAGGCTTGTTTGTTCCTACTCTGTCTGTAGTGTCAATATCATCACGAGTAATGGTTTTTCCATCATCGCACAAAAACATCGGACAGCGTCGAAAGAAAACCCTCACCTGGGATGCCTTTGATGTCAGTTAGTTCAACATTGAATACAGTGTAAATTCTTCAATTTACATCTAATGTTGCTTATTTTCACCTGGAAGGTTTTCGTGCCTCTTTCAAGGTGCGACAGGCTCTTCATGCAAAGCTTATATTTCTAAAGAGAGCGCGTTGACACTGTCACCAGCTTCGTTCCACACTACTTGAAGAACCAAGGTTCAGCATGAATATTGTGCTTGAAATCCTCTGCTTACCATAACAAACAATTCACAGGAAACAGTAGTACTCTTGCTTGGCAGGAGTGAATGCAGCAATACTAACACAATTAAAGCAAGAAATGAGTGTCTCACCTGTGCAAAAAAAAATTTGGCAAGCACTGTGAAGACCACACACACTGCTGCCAACCTGAGGGAAATAGGGCGAGCACTTCATATCAGTAGGCAGCATCCAGTAGCTTGGTGAGGCACAGCGCATGAGCAGGGTGAACAGAGCTGATGCTTGGAACAATGGTTCAGAGTTTGCTGGTGCTCGGGCTCCTCGACCTCGACTGACACTTTCCTTGAGCAGCCCTCACTCACAAGAAATGACAGACCGTGCCGAAGAATTCCCGCACCGGTGTAAAAAAATTATTTTGGTGAGGTTTGTCTAGACTGCATGGGCTGCTTGCCAAATTGTAGTGAATGACTAGAAACGCGTGGCCAACATATATTTAGTGGCGCGCAACTGAGAAATACAAAAAAGGCATGCTGCGGTATAAATACAACGAAAAACATGTTGTTGCAGAGCTTTTCAAGTCGATGTCATACATGTGAATTTTCCTTCACTTTTATAGCTCGCTCATGCACGAAGATGAAGTTAGAACTCTTAGACGAAGACACCCCCTTTTAGCTGTATCGACTGCGTGTAATTAAGAGATATGCATGTGTGAGTCATGTTGTTGCCTGCGAACAATAAATTTTGTTCTTGAAGCTGGCCAAATATATGCACGAGTGCATCCATAGAGGCACATTTGCAATTATGTAGTAATGATACCCATGTGATGTGTTTCTTAGGCAAATGCCATGCAATATGCACCATATGAATATTTTACTACGTAAAATTCCAATACCACTGAATATACAAGTCAGTATGTGCATATACATCCACTGCAGATAAAACATAAAACTAAAGGAATACTGACACATAAATGTTTTACCAAGGTAGTGGAGGGCTCCAGATATTTCGACCATCTGGGGTTCTTCAACGTGCACCCAAATCTGAGCACACAGGCCTACAGCATTTTCACCTCCATCGGAAAAGCAGCCACCAAAGCCGGGATTTCATCCTGCGACCTTTGGGTCAGAAACCGAGTACCTTAGCGACTAGACCACTGTGACAGGACTTCAATCTCCCCGTTCCCTCGTGTAGGGTGGCAGACCGGCTTTGCTGGTCTGGCTAACCTCCCTGCCATTCTTCTTTACCATTTCTTCTCGTGAGTTCAACGAATGGAGCTTCCTTCAAGCGGCTAAGGTTCGGACGTTCATAATTTGCCTGAAATTGAGTTCACTAAATGAATATTGTGTGCTGCTTCACTGTGATCATTGATCTAAATTGTGCTAGTTGGCAAAAAAGGCTCTACTCCTCACTTCTCATCAAACAGCACAAGCTGTCTAATGACCATAGGGGGAAAAGTGGAAATGCTAAGACAAAACATCAATCGTGAACCACAAGCCATCACAATAAAGCAGGCAAGCTTCAGCAATAATGACCGGCAATCAGGATTTCAAAAACTACAGATAGCTACATAACGTTACGATTTCCCAACATGACGTAAAGACAGCAGAATCACATTGTGCCTAACCTGCTTCATTATGATAATGATGAGGCCACAACGTTATTGGCCTGTGAATGCTAATAACAATTTACCTTGCAAATCATGTGAGAATACATTCAGTACGGCGTCATGAATCTTGCATCCTACCATGTGGTATAAGTACCAATAAGGTGGTTTTAGTGACGTCGGTGCAAGGCAATAAACAACAATCACTTGGTGAACATCAGTTTTGATATTATTCAATTGGTCTGATGCGCACATCTTCAAAAAATGGCAGTTAATATTTGTTCATTCTCACATAAATACAATGTCTAATTTTGCATGTCAGCAGCAACATATGCACGCCTTAGGCACGCATACCGTGATGTATAATCTTATTGTGTTTTGAGCAATAAATTAGGTATTCATACACTGCACATACTACAGGTCACTTCTTTTCGAAAGTGTCATTGGAAGTAGTGGTAGAACTTTATTTTAGCATGTTTGTAGACGTAAAGGTATTCGGCAAAGTGTTAGCTCCAAAGCGGGGTGCAGCACCCATAATTCTTAAAAACCAGAACAATGAAATGATAGGTGAACAAGGAGGAACAAGCAGTACCACAAAAATTGCGCTCGAACGAGTGAACTACTGCTCAACCTAGCGCTTCCACAGCTAAGGTACGGCTATTCGGCCACTCATAGACAAAATTTACTGACCCAGGCGTAATTGCACGCTTTGAGATCCGCACCTACAGCATGCTGTGTCAAGTTTACGAACACTTAATTAAGCTGAATATCATGGTAATTTAATATTATACGTGCCCAGTGGATGCAAACACATTTGGTTACACAGGGAAACACACCTACCTTATAGTAGTCACACGCATTTAATGATCATGTAGCTGTTGAAAAGAGGACGCGTAACATATAAAATTTTCTTCAGATACTTCTTTGACATAAAAAACCAACAAGGCCGCGTAAATACCAACGCGGACACCACGTCATTCTTCTCCATTCTTCGAAATTAAATACGCAAAGATCAATTCGACGCGAATCACCGGAATACTCCAACGCACGCGACACACAGACGACGCTTACGGCTTACAGGCGCAGTCCCCGAACGGCGTCAGATGGCATTGCAAAAATGTAGTGATTCACAGCGTGCAGAGCATCACCCGCCAAATCACAGCCGCACAGCGCACATTGCTTTAACCCCCCTCCCCATGAAAAAAATTCATCCGCGCGTAACGTCCCTGGGCTTAGACTTGAGCCTAATGAAATCAGACACGCCAACAGGCTCACTACGTTAATAAAAACTCACTTATCATCTACTAGCTAGGAAAACCTTAGTTGACAACGTTATTATACA
This sequence comes from Rhipicephalus microplus, assembly GCF_043290135.1. Lineage (NCBI taxonomy): Eukaryota > Metazoa > Arthropoda > Arachnida > Ixodida > Ixodidae > Rhipicephalus > Rhipicephalus microplus. Next base: position 14,031,419 of record NW_027464589.1, read on the forward strand.
ATAGAGCTCCCGGTGTTAACCGCGGGAGGAGCAGACAACGCGAGCGGACGCACAGCAGCCTGGATCAGGCGTGCCGCGGCCTTGGCGGGAGAAGCAAAAAACAAAGCGTCGACAGCAGAAACATTCACCTACCTTTTTAGTTTGGCGAGTGCTCGACGGTACGAAGCAGCCGGTCCTCTTTTGAGTATATAGTGCATCTTCGTAACAAGCAGCACCGACAGAACACGAAAGACAGCGCAAGCACACTTTGAACAACATAAAAAATCGACTTTGAACGCTCTGCACGCGGCCGTTGTGGCCTCCAGGAAGATTCCGCCATTTCTGTCTTTCTGACGCTACCGATCCGCATTTGCGCACATCTTTTATATGATAAGTAAATAAATTGTTTCTGCTTAAAATTATAGTAAAAAGTTGTGAAAATGAAAGATAGGCTAGTGTGTATTACATAGGGTATTTCTTAATTTTGAGAAAACAAAAATCATAACGCGTATTCACGCAAAACTTTAAATGTCAAAAAGCGCGCCAAATTTGAAACGTTTGCTTGCTTGTGTATTTCTTATACCGATACCTTGTTAACATCTGTACATTGATTGAGTGGTTAAGCTGGCTGGTAAAAAGAGTGTTAAAATGATTGTAGATTAGTACAAATTACAAGCAGCAAGCAAAGATCGTCACAAAAAAATAAGCGTACTGGTTGGCAAACATTACTTAAGCTGTCTTTAGTGAATTTTCTTTAGAAAAAGGTTTTAGTCAAGGCTCTTTTTAACTTACTTTGAAGAATATTTCTATAAACAAAAGCAAGGAAACGTTTCTTTAATGTTATAATAATAAATAAAACGTTAAGTTCCGTAGCCCACCATAAAAATTGATAACACGTTTCAACTGATACACTGTAAGGTTAACAAATATTTGTACAACACAAAAACTATTTTCCCTACCACGGTCTTGTTAGTGGGTATTTCTTTGCATTAACAAATGTATGATTTATATATACTGTCATAGACAAAGTTTTGTTTGCAATGTTAGGCGCGAATGAGGCCGATAACTGTGTAAGTCACAATCCTGTTGTAGCTCTACGAGCTGCGTACTCCGCCAATGGCTAGTGTGCTTGTAGCGCATAGCTTGGTCAGCGCCGGCCGTGAGGCGACGAGAAAAAGAAAGCGAGAATGCCAGAACCAGTGCAGAACTTACATTCAGCCGGGCACTACCGCTATTGAGATATCCGTTACGGCAGAGGGGCTACTAATGAGACCGTGGTGTCTAACCAGGAGACCTCTAAAAGCTCTTGGTTATGCTTTATTACCACGTTGCTCACAAAGTTTTCTCGGCGACTGTGCACCCTAATGGGTGCTCATCAGCACCCATTAGCTGTCGCATCCCTTTCCCACCCTAGTCTCCACCCTTTTGGTTCCGCTTGCGCTCTAAAAAAAGAGCGGGTAAAAAGGGTGTAGTTTTGTCCCACAACAAAAAATAACAAATATTGCGTTCCATATGCGCTATCGCCCCAGGCCCGGTACATTCCGGTCATGATCGACATGCCCAATATCAGGGTTACATTGCATTCTCGATAGGAAAGTGGCCAGCGCCGAGTTTTCAAGAAAGAAAGCGCACACAATCCTGATGACGAATATTGTTGTGGGACAAAGAGACACCCCGCCCCGCCGTGGTGGTCTAGGGGCTAAGGTACTCGGCCGCTGACCCGCAGGTCGCGGGTTCGAATCCCGGCTGCGGCGGCTGCATTTCCGATGGAGGCGGAAATGTTGTAGGCCCGTGTGCTCAGATTTGAGGTGCACGTTAAAGAACCCCAGGTGGTCGAAATTTCCGGAGCCCTCCACTACGGCGTCTCTCATAATCATATGGTGGTTTTGGGACGTTAAACCCCACATATCAATCAAAGAGACACCCTTTTTACTCGATAGTTTTTGAGTTTGTTGAATGCTGAGGCGCGAATATGGTGCTCGAAGGGTGTGCTTAATGTGTCGGCACCCTTTTGGTCACCATTATGTGTCAGAATTGGTCTAGTGTGTAGTGCGAACGCGAACCTTGTTGCACCAAAAAAAATGTCGAGCGGTGGCAGCACAGGCGTCAGCGCAATGCTTTCAGTGTGTTCTCTTAATACACTAATAAAAACTGAGGTATACTGAAACTCTTAGTTATTTAAGAAAAAAAATCCATTTATTTTTATTTAGTGTTAGTACATATAAATAATGAATAATCATCACTTTGTAAAGTACATCACTTGCTATGCTAGCACCACGTTTGGCGTGCGGGCGCAGATGGCGCATATTTGTCATTCTGCCCTAGAGGTGTGCGTCGGGGCATCAGCGCGCCACCGCCGCCAATTTTCGCTACGCCACCACCACCGACTTGTTCTCTCGATGCGCCGTTTAGAGCCGTTCTACTCGTTTTTCGCACAGCCGCAACGCACGTGCCGGGACCCCTACCACACGCAAGCGGGGGACAAATAAGCCAATTGGCAACGCTGCAGAGGGTGAAAGAGCGTCGCCAATTGGTATACTTGTCCCCCGCTCGCGTGCAATAGGGTTCACGCCACGTGCGTTGCGGCTGTGCGGGAATCGCGTGGAACGGCCCTTAAAGAGGATTATTTTTTCAGCTAACCTACGTTTATTTTGCACCTTCTGTCACCAGCCTGGCCATAATTTTTTTCCTTCGCAAACGCATCGAAATTGGCTCACCTGTCATTTAAAGTTAAATAGGTGGACTATAAAAAATCTTGTCGAGTGTTCCTATTATTGTTGAATTAGATTTAAACGCGAGTTTTAGGATATTTTTGAGTTCATTGCATTTCAGCGAATTCCGGTCAGTGACAGCGCTAACGGAGGTGTTGGCGATGACGGTCGACATAGTCTAGCTGACGAGAATATGTAATATGTGAGGCGTGCTTTGAACAAACATTAAAGATGTGGAAAGTCGGTACTGGATTATTCACAATTATGACTGTGCAAGTGAGTCCGAGAAAAAAGGCAGCTCAAATGCGAAGGGTGGGGGCCGGAACTGATGATGGGCAGGGTAGAAGTGCAATGTGTATGGAAGATGTTGTAAAACTGATGACGGGATAACAAGCCATATACAAAAAAAAACAGGAAACTGGAGCACATGCAGGGCTTTTAAAAAAAAAAGAAAGGTAAAATGACAGATATTATATGAAATGCTCTATTAAACAGAAACGGTTCCCATTGTATGGGCAGGTTTAGCAATATCAACAATATTGGACGAAATGGTAATCACAGTTATCTAAGTTTTGTGCGAACTGTGAGGTAATGCAGAAAAGACGAATGCTTACAAAACACTGAAGCATGGGCTTGTATTTTCAACGTGGTTTGTACTGCACACCATAAAACGCTCCAAGCCACTCTATCAAATCAAGTAATCTGCCTTTTCTTTACCAGTTTTCATCTCAGACTTATTTCAATTAACTATAGACGCCAATTTCTAGAAAACTTGTTTCAAAAAAGACACCACATTGGTAGCTTTCTCGGCGAGTTGGTTTTTGATATTTTTGAAAGAACTAACAATCTCAACCTGACAGGACATTGAGCAAAAGATTTATGGCGGAAAGTCCACAAAACCATGTACCAGAAGCGCATTATTGGAAAATGGCCTGAGGCGTTCCACAGCTGCACACCTAACACTACAAAGGCAAGAAGTGTGTCAAAATGGTACAAACAGCCCACGTCCATGATAAACGACACGTGCACCAGCTATCTAGCAACGCGAACCCCTTATCTAGCTGTAGAGACAACTGAAGAATTACTTATATATATGCGCTGCACTTGGCCCTTTTATTGTTCTTTTAAGGCTTCAAAATCTTGACATTGAATCTATTTCTTCCTTTGCCAATGTCACTGATGTATTGGGGACGCAGAGACTAGCGAAGAGGTCAGTTTTGTGCCTGAAGGATTCAACAAAAAACTCGTGAAGCCCTCGAAATAAAACAGAGTAAAATGTCAAGTGTGAGTGACCCCACAGTTTTATTCACAGATAAAAAACTTGCGGTATGACAGCGGGTACACTTGGTTGGCGTTGATATTTTGGTGTTCCATGTAAACCGGCTGTTTCATAGCACCTTGAAACGTCTGTTCAAAATCTTGACATTGAATCAATTTCTTCCTTTGCCAATGACACTGATGTATTGGGGACGCAGAGACTAGCGAGGAGGTCAGTTTTGTGCCTGAAGGATGTTCACACTGCCTATGGGTGCTAGGCCTCGACCTGTCTGATCTCAGTAGACACGGACAGATGACAAAGGAATTTCTTTCAAATCAGCGCATATCCTTGGCAAAGGAAATAAAATAGATTCAACATGAACTCGTTGAGCCTTCGAAATAAAAAACAGAGAAGTGTCAAATGTGAGTGACCCCACAGCTTTATTCACAGATAAAAAAAAATCGCGGTATGACAGCGGGTATACTTGGCGTTGATACTTTGGTGTTCCATGTAAATCGGCTGTTTCATAGCACCTTGAAACGTCTGCTGGAAAAAAAGGCACAGTTATTTGTGCAGCTGTCGTTTAGATAGCCGTTTTAAGTATGTGGTTCTGGTTACTTATTATAGGGGCTTTCTTTATTTACATTTAGTGTTAAGTCTAGCACTTGTTTTTTTCTGGTTCCTAGACTGCATTCGTGTTTTTGTAGGTTTCTTCTTGCGTAGATAAGTAAAGCTCCTCCCTATTATCGTCGGTGTGGGCATAGAAACCAACCTCCCTCATGCTCCCATATTTCAACATCGTGAGCACGCACAAAGTCTTTAACGCGTGACGTGAACGAGATATGTGTTCCGATTATAAGTCGGCAAACTCACTGATTAATCTGTCAGAGGAATTGAAAAACTCAGATTGAGGCGTGACCCAGAGTCTGAGTGAGTCCGGCTGAGTTGTCTTTAGGTAACCCTCAGTTCGAGTGAGCCCTGCTGAGTTTGACCATGGTAAGTCTGAGTTTTAGCGGGTTCCTAGTTCGATTTTGTAAAATTTTGTTTAGTCTGGGTCCATGTGAGTGCCGTGGAAAAAAAAACTGGTTTTTGAGGGCGTATTTTTATTTTGCTGACCTATGGTTAAATATATTTAGAGTCTCATTTTATGGCGTACCTTGTATTCGTGTATGTGCCGGCTTGTAGAGCCACAGAATGAATTTTCTAAATTGTAAATATGTCTAATTCGCCACAACCTTGGAACCAATTTCACTGAAGGTCGCTAATTAAAACCACTAGCTCATATCTTTGAATAAAAAAGATAACCTTAACACAAAGGCATGGAATGAAATGGCGACATAAAATGCACCACTAAGATGAGATATCCACATCAAAATCACAACATGAATAAGAAGCTAATGTATACTGCCTACTTCCTAGGTGCACAGCCATTTGTAAATTTGTTTGCAGAGTATTTGTTCACGGAGCTAATGCCGATCGCACCGGTGTGATTTCCCAATTTGAAGTTAGAATTTCCAACAAGACGTTATGAGCTGCTCCTAAAAATCCTTACTTTTTGGTGTTGTAACACTAATTTTATGCATCGCACTGGCTTCAACTTTAATGCTAATAGGTAATGCGTTTATACCTTATAGAGTACGGCGTTCGCACACTAAGACAAAGTATAATGAGCAGTTTATTCATGATGAGACAAGCGCAAAAATACACACACTCAGAAAAGACACAGACAAGCGCTTACTACAAACTGAAAGTTTTATTTCGACGCGAACACTAATAAATACACCACACGCATGTACGTCATTCCCGAAATCCCCTGTCATCATCAACAACGTGATATAACAAAATATACACGCGCCCACAACCGGAAACAAACACGCGCCAAGAACTAAGAAAAAAGAAAACGTAAAAAAAACAAAGAAAGAACAAAAAACGTAACACAGAGAAAAACACTGGGTTATGTGACGTCCAAAAAAGCAAACTCCGCATCTGTTAATAGAACTGACGCTTGGCTGACGCAACTGTCCCCTGCTTTCCTTTATACGCTTCCATTATTTCTCTCGTCGTCCGCGTGTTGTGCCTGTCAATTATTCGTGTGTGGGAAATTTCGGTTGGCAGGTGCACTACTTGCAGTGCATCGCTAAGTGTGAGTAAGGGGCCTCCTTTAGTGAACTCTCATGTTCACGAAGGCGCACATTTATGCACCAACCCGTCTGACCAACGTATTCATTTCCACGTGTGAAAGGAGTTCCATATACAACATCTTTTTTTGCACTCAACGTACCTCCTGCCGTGCATTATGCTGCATCTGTTCGATTCTCGAGTTCCTTTCTAGTTGACTAGCCTTTCTACTGCTGGACAAATCTTTGATAACTTGCTCTCAGCTGAAAAAACAACCCGCATGCCATACCTTAATGCAACTTTTTTCAACCTATGTGAAATATTGTGCAGATACGGGATCACCACTTGCCGCTCTCTTTCACCCTCAACTTGTCTCCTCTTTTCGATTGTGCCAATGATTGCATTTTTTACTTCCCGACGATTCTTCTCGCAGGCCAAAAGGATACAATCATCTTAGTAACCAGCTCCCCTCAAGCGCTTCATCTGCGCGGAAACACTCTCATTTATTGAGTGTAAGCACGATTTTATGAAGACAGCCTTGATGCAAGAAGTTGCAATCCCATTCTTTACTATCTTCGAATGTGCCGAATGATAGCTCAGCAATGATTTTTTCTGATCTAGGGTGATACATCCAACACGTGTGAAAAGGAGGCAAATTAATTTTTAGGTCCAGAAACTGAATGCGTCGTTCCTTTGGCACCTCAAAGGTAAACTGTAAGCCACACCCGTTTTTCCTAAAACTTTTAAAACAGTCACTAACGTGTTCATACCCGGATCGTTTTTTACCAAAACAAGAAAATCTACAAATCTGAACAGCTTCAGATCCATACCATCTAGCTCCTTACCTACTGCTGTGTGAAGTTTGCTCAAAAAAACATTGCATAAGATCGGGGCGACACTAGACCCAATGCAAATCTTATCCTTCTGGACGTACAATTCTTCATTCCACCCCACTAACGTGGAACTCAGATACATGGCCAAAATCTCCATAAAACCTTCTTGTGTGTTGTATGTATCACCCTAGATCAGAAAAACCATTGCTGAGCTATCATTCGGCACATTCGAAGATAGTAAAGAATGGGATTGCCACTTCTTGCATCAAAGCTGCCCTCATAAAATCGTGCGTACACTCAATGAATGAGAGTGTTTCCGCGCAGATCAAGCGCTTGAGGGGAGCTGGTTACCAAGATGATTGTATCCTTTTGGCCTGCGAGAAGAATCGTCAGGAAGTGAAAAATGCAATCATTGGCACACTCGAAAAGAGGAGACAAGTTGAGGGTGGAAGAGAGCGGACAGTGGTGATCCCGTATCTGCACAATATTTCACATAGGTTGAAAAAAGTTGCATTAGGTATGGCGTGCGGTTAGTTTTTTCATCTGAAAACAAGTTATCAAAGATTTGTCCAGCGGTAGAAAGGCTTGTCAACAAGAAAGGAACCGGAGAATCGAACAGATGCAGCATAAAGTACGGCAGGAGGTACGTTGAGTGTAAAAAATATGTTGTATACGGAACTCCTCTCACACGTGGAAATGAATACGTTGGTCAGACGGGATGGTGCATAAATGTGCGCCTTCGTGAACATGGGAGTTTACTAAAGGAGGCCCCTTACTCACACTTAGCGATGCACTGCAAGGATTGCACCTGCCAAGTAAAATTTTCCGACACACGAATAAATGACAGGCACAACAAGCGGACGACGAGAGATATATTGGAAGCGTATGGAATAAGGAAAGCAGGGGACAGTTGCGTCAGCCAAGCGTCAGTTCTATTAACAAATGCAGAATTAGCTTTTTTGGACGTCGCATCACCCAGTGTTTTTCTCTGTGTTACATTTTTTTGTTATTTCTTTGTTTTTAACGTTTTATTTTTTCTTAGTTCTTTGCACGTGTTTGTTTCCGGCTGTGGGCGCGTGCAGATTTTGTTACATCACGTTGTTGATGATGACAGGAGAAGTCAAGAATGACGTACATGCGTGTGGTGTATTCATTAGTGTTTGCGTCGAAATAAAATTTTCAGTTGCTAGTAAGCGCTTGTCTGTGTCCTCTCTGAGTGTGTGTATTTTTGCGCGTGTCTCATCGTGAACCTTTACCAACACGCCCAACTGGCAGTCATCCTAAATGAGCAATTTATGCTTATGCATGCTACAAAACTCGTATGATCTTTTCTCAGAGCCGAACGCATATCGGATTGCGAAGATAACGAAAGAAAAAACTAAATAACTATCCATAACTGCATTATTTTGTATCTAGTATTATTCAAAATTCTTCGAAATAAATTAACATAGCTTTAGGAGGGCATGGAAGTGAGCTGTGCAGCATGTTTTGGCACATGTGCAACTCGCGGGAGTTTTATTACGTAACATCGTGATTTACATTGAGGTTAATCTACGTTAATGTGCTAAATCAACGAAGAATTAGCACTGTATTCCACCATCATAAATCATGCGACTTCCAAGTTGACAGAGCAGCACAATTTGCGAGCATCGAGCCCCGCCTTGCTCTCTCCTGCATTGAACTCTTTGCCCTCAGACGCCACTTCCTTTTTTGCATGAATAAAAGTGGCGATTCGAAAATTACGGAGCGCAAAACAAAATATTTACAAGAACGAGAGAGACGGGACGGGCGCATGCGAATGCCCTTTCTATGTAGTGTTTTGCACTGAAAGTTTCGTATATCAAAGCAAAATCTCGACGAATTTCAAGTTTTGTAAATGTAGTGACAACACAAGCTATCAGCTTCAATATTGTTACGTGCCATGTGATACGTTGAAAGCTCTACGAGTGGATTCCAAAGAGAGGGGGGGCAGGAATTAACACACTGCTCCTGCCGTGCGCGACGCTTATGGCGAATTCCATTGAGATAATGCGAGTAGAAGGGCAGGGCACTGAGGAGTTGGGAGCAGAGCACTGAAAGCAGGGTCAGTCAACCTGCAATTGGAACGCGTCGCGCTCCCGGAGGGCAGGTGAGAAAGTGATGAGTAGGGAGACCATGTGACTAAATTATTCGAAGCCCTGGCATATTTTTCGTGGGGCAGCAGCAAAATACGCGTGAAATCGGTCAGCCACATATTCTTCATTATCCTAATACCTACTTCGCTTGTGCAATGACTCACTCGGCAAACGTCCAACTCTCATCGTAGACATCCGTACAAAACAGTGGTGTCAAACTACACATGGTTGCTACCATGGCCGCCAAGCTTGCCAGCTGAAGAAAAATTTGAAGACTTTGACGTTCAAGGACCACGTGACTTCTCGCACTGCGCCAACTCCGCTTTTCAGGCGAGAGCACAACAAACTTCTCCTGGCTGCTCTCGGCGCAGCAAAAGCACTCTCGCTCTACCAATAGACGACAGTGCTCCTGCACCTGTTCGACTACTCAAACACGTCGGCTCTGCAGAGAGCACCTTAAGCGTGCTTTTGAGTGCTCCTGCTCTCCCAATCAGATTCGCTATTAGTCACTGGCAAAAACAAGTTCCTTCAAACTGTGATGGGGTCAAACTATTTTGTGACACCGTGAAAATTTGAGGAGCTTCTAAATATTTTGCCAGCACAGCTGCAGCTCAGGACTCCATACTAGGACAGCATAGTAAGGCCCGTTTTTTGTATTTTTCGTTTTTATTATTTATACTTTTTTTATTCATAGTCAGGTTTGACACGCGGAAGCGATTTTGGCGGTTCCTCACCCGTCAATGTGTTCAACCAGTCCATTCTGCGAAAAGCTTGACCACATGGGCTTTTCCCAGGCTCAAGTTACTCGTACCGGAGCTCTTGCAATCTTTTTACGCCCCAGGAAATGCAGACAGGCTACGAAACGCAGCAAGGCACTCTACTCTCCAGGTTTACGGCGTGAAGCACAAATATCTTTATCATTTGTGAGGTGATCATTTGTGAGGTGATCAACTGCCGATGTTCTCGAAGCGCGACGGCGCGCATGCGCCGTCGTGCTTCGAAAACATCGGCAGCTGACGCGCGCGCATGCGCCGTTGCGCTTCTCCCCCTTCTCGAACATTCGACAGCTGACGCGCGCATGCACCATCACCCACCATCTGTGCCGCGCGCGCTTCTCCCCTTCGAGAACATTCTACAATTCTCCTGATTCTCCAGTGGACGCGCATGCGCCGTCGCGCTGTATATATACTCAAGGTCGGCGCTCGCTCGCTCAGTTGCCGCTCGTCGGTTGGTTTGTACGGCGCGTCGACGCCCAAAGTCGCGGTGAAATGAATGCCAACGAATCCACAAACACAATGATCAACGTCCCTTCGACCAGCGCCGCCTTTTCGCATACGTGTGTACGTGTTCACTCATTTAACACCCCCTCCTACTACCACGTTAACCAATTTAGCCATCGACCCAAGTAAGTCGCAATTTAACACCCCATTTCACAACCACGTTAACCAATTTAGCCATCGACCCAAGTAAGTCACACTTTAACACCCCGTTAACCAACTATATGCTCCGCATCCTCCTCAGTGTTCCCCCGAGGGAAGCTGCGGGCAATCTTTTTTGTTTAGGAGATCACCGCGTTGTCGGGACTGGTATGGTTGGCAACCCGCTAACAATGTTCTGCCTCTGCACTCCGTTCACTGTTCATTTGACGGAAGTCATTCCTGTGCTGTCACTTTTTTTTCATTTAAGTTCTTGGTTTAGCCGGAGCACGCGATCCTGCACACGATGCCCTGCACTCTTCCCGCAGGTGCAAGGTCTTTGGAGCAGCGGATGAAACTGCCGATGGTGGTGTAAGGCAACGTCGACTCTTGCCTAAAAAGGCTAGAGTCTGGCGCCCACAATGTAGGGGACCAACACGTGACGTTGTTGCGGCGCAGTTGATGCCACATTTTCCCCGTCTTTTCTCTCACGGAGGGCTCTGCGAATAAACGCCTTTGTAAATAACCGTTGGTGCAGAGGTCACGGATTACTTTCTCCCTTCCACCGCTGTGGTGACGAGTGGTGAATAAGTGATTGCTTATTTTGATTGGAGTTCTTACGTTTGTTCAGATTTATTTATTCTTGCCCGAGAAAGCGGATTTCAAATATTTTTGTACATGTTTTTCAAGGGAAGCCTGCAGTAACTGATCTGGGAGGCTGGAGGGATTAGGTTAAACTCGCCTCACCCATAGCTTGCAAGCACAAAACAGCTGTGTGGGAGGTAATGGTAAGGCATGGAGATAGCACAGCAAGATAAAAAAAAGAATCTCTTGCGCAATGAAGCGCTGATAAAGCCGTTGCGACAGCCTTTTATTTATGATAATCCCCAGCTCCAGTCGTACTTTACGCCCCAGCAACCCCGTCTTCACACTGTGATTGGAGATAAGATTGGTGCGTGTCATAAATAGCCCCTATTTCTTGGACTCTGTGAGCAAAGGAGCACTTACGAAAAATTGTCGCTTTTATTTTTTTGCAACTGACGGCCGCAAAGCTCGTTTGCTCGGCCACGCGATGGTAATTGTTGAAGTCTTGGTACCACAGAGCGCCGAGAGAGGCGGCACCCAAAGGGGTTTGTGCACAAAGGCAAGGAATCACAACTTTTTGTGCAAAAATAACTGGCTAGGTGGACGCGCGAAACCGCGTGCAGGTGAATCACCATGTTGACAAGTCATTCAAACGAAGGTTTTGTGGGCACTCCTGCGATTTCCTCTCCGGCGTTGTAAATATTGCCACCAGCACGTAGTGGGTCGACAGCAAGAGCGGCTCTCAATCTGGAGGAAAAAGAAGATCGCGTGTTTTCTTCTCTGCTCGAGAGCCAGCCACGACTGACGTATCGTCCTAGAGATTGCTACCCGGTGGTTTAATAAATCCCCCAATACTTGTGACTGATCGTGACAAACTGATGGAGGTGCTGGGTAGTCTCACGGATGCTGCAGACCCCTCCCCCCAGGAAGGCGTGATACGAGTCCAGTGCCAATCAATACTCCCGTGCATCGGACCAGCCGCTGAATCAGGGGATTGCCTCCGGAAATCGACGATACTGCTCCAACCACGTCGACAAACATGACCAGCGCTTCGGTGCAAACCTCGTCAACAGGCACGGGAAGCACGACGTTGAACCGCTATACGAAAGCCCACGGGCACCGACGACGTTCCATGGCACGGAGCACGAGGATGTTGAGGACTGGTTGGCGAACTTCGAGCGTGTAGCTACCTTGAATCAGTGGGACGACGCGGCGAAACTGGGTCATGTCTATTTCTATCTCGAAGACGGGGCACATACGTGGTATCAAAACCGAGAGGAGCAGCTGACGACGTGGCCCGAGTTCTCTCGTAGAGTTTTGCAGACCTATGCCAGTGCTGATCGCCAAAAACGAGCTGAACGAGCTATTCTGGCCCGCGTCCAGTTGCCAAACGAAACTGTGACCACGTACGTCGAAGACATGACGCGCCTCTTCAAACGGGCCGATTCAAAAATGACGGAGTACAAGAAGTTGCGTCACTTGATGCGCGGTGTCAAGGACCAGCTTTTTGCCGGCCTCGTGCGCAGCCCTCCGAAGACGGTCGCGGAGTTCCTGTCCGAAGCCGTGACAATAGAAAAATGCTGCAGCAGCGATCCAACCAATACGACAGGCAAGTCAGTGGCATGTCTACTGCCGACATTTTCACCGCCACTAGAACCAGCAACGACCATCTACGTGAACTCATCCGTGATATAGTACGCGAAGAGTTGCAAAAGGCTGGTGTAACACCTCATCCTATGGTTAGCTCAATTGCAACTGTGATCAAGGATGAGCTGCACCAGGCCCTCCGGAACACCTTGCCTCCTGATACATCTGCACCAGCTTCTGCTGAATACCGCCGTGAGACAACCTACGCGGAAGCCTTGAAACTCCCTGCTGCATCGCCGCCATTACTCGTCTATCCTGTTCCTGCTGTTGCACTCCAGTCAGCACAGCACATACCGTACTACGAACGCACGTACACACCACCGCCTTTGCCCTTTGTCCCTGGCCCTCCTGTCGCCCATCGTTCGGTGCCACCAGTTCAGTACATCGACGATCAGCGCACGTCTCCTCAGAAGTCTGATGTTTGGCGCACACCTGATCACCGGCCTCTGTGCTTTCACTGTGGAGAAGCTGATCACTTGTATCGCCAGTGCCCATATCGCCGTCTTGGGCTTCGCGGCTTCTCTGCGTACTCACCGCCACCCCGTTACGGCCAGAGACCACACGAAATCGAAAACTACCTCGCCCAGCAGCATGCACCACCGTCTGCCGGGCGCCAGTCGCGCTCGCCATCACCGAGGCAATTTTCATCAACGCCCCAGCGGTATTCTACCACACGATCTCCCAGCCCCCGCCTGAGAAACTAGCCCACGCGACCTCTGGGGGTGGGGTCGCTGAACGTCGAAGCGCTGAAGACCTCCTATTAACGCAGAACCGTACAGAAACCACTCCGACATCACATACTGCTGCAAAAGATGGCCGACTTTTACTCGACATAGCAGCGGCAGTTGATGGTTGTGCAGTTAATACGTTTGTGGACACCGGCGTTGACTATTCCCTACTGAGCGGGAAACTGACAACGCAGGTGAAGAAAGTCATCACGCCGTGGCACAATTCGCAGATTCGGACAGCTGGTGGCCACGTCGTTACTCCACTGGGTGCCTGCAGAACTAGAGTACAGATCCAAGGGTATACATTTGTAGCAAGCTGCCTCGTTCTACGCGAATGTACCCGTGACATTATCCTGGGAGTTGACTTTCTACAGGAAAATAGGGCGATCATTGATCTGCAAGAGCGCCGCATCACGTTCTCAGCCCAGCGAGCAATCAACGTGCAGGATGACGGAAAGCGTGTCGACGTACTCCGTATTTCTGAACAGAGCGTGACGCTTCCTTCACGAGCAAGTGTTCTAGTCGACATAACATGCTGTGGTTTGGGCAATGGCGATGTGGTGGCCGAGACAAATTTAGAACACCTCCTGCAGCAAGGCATTTGTGTAGCTAGAAGCGTAATACACCTTCGTGATGGCCGATCTGATTTGCTCGTAACCAACTTTAGCAACGAGCATCGGCATCTGTTCCGTAGCACTTCAATAGCGTTTGCCCACGAACTAGCAAACGTCACCAACTGTCCCACGTCAGAACTAGTGGATACCACCGACACGTCAATGAGTAATATTGACATCAATCCTGATCTGCCCACCGATAACCAGACTGCGCTACGAGCGCTCTTGTTCGAGTTCAGGTCTTGCTTCGCAAGTTGCTCAAAGATCCGCCAGACGTCTATCACTCAACACATGATCATCACGTACGAGGACGCACGCCCGATACACCAGAACCCCTACCGCGTGTCGGCTAAAGAACGTGAAGCGATACGTACGCAAGTCAGCGAGATGCTTGGCGATGGCGTTATTGAACCATCTAACAGCCCGTGGTCATCTCCAGTCGTACTTGTCAAAAAGAAGGACGGGTCGCTACGCTTCTGCGTCGACTACCGAAAGCTTAACAACGTGACCAAAAAGGATGTGTATCAGCTGCCACGTATCAACGATTCGCTGGATAGACTTCGTCGTGCCCATTATTTCACTTCTCTCGATCTCAAAAGCGGGTATTGGCAAATTGAGGTAGATCAGCGAGACCGTGAGAAAACAGCCTTCATGACTCCAGACGGCCTATACCAATTTTAAGTGCTCCCTTTTGGCTTGTGTTCAGCGCCGGACTTTCTAGCGAATGATGGACACTGTCCTCACAGGGCTCAAGTGGCAGACTTGTCTTGTTTACCTTGATGATGTGGTGGTCTTCTCTACCACGTTCGAGCAGCAGCTTCACCGCCTGCGCAGCGTGCTGGAAGCTATCCGATCAGCGGACCTCACACTAAAGCCACAGAAGTGCCACTTCGGCTATAAAGAGCTAAAATTTCTTGGGCATGTAGTTAGCGCCGAAGGAATCCGGCCCGATCCGGACAAGCTTGCCGCTGTTGCCGAATTACCAGCTCCTGTCGATAAGAAAGCCGTCCGGGGCTTCCTTGGTTTGTGCGCCTACTATCGCCGGTCTATTCATGGCTTTTCACAGATAGCAGAAC
The DNA here is from genome assembly GCF_043290135.1 of Rhipicephalus microplus. Lineage (NCBI taxonomy): Eukaryota > Metazoa > Arthropoda > Arachnida > Ixodida > Ixodidae > Rhipicephalus > Rhipicephalus microplus. The sequence goes on from NW_027464589.1 coordinate 14,046,497, forward strand.
CTCTGACTCGTCTCACAAGGGACGACACGCCGTTTGGTTGGGTAAACGAGCAACAAGCAGCTTTTGATGAGCTGCGACAGCGCATGCAATCAGCGCCCATTCTCGCTCATTTCGATGATGATGCTGACACGGAGGTGCATACCGACGCTAGTAACATTGGGCTCGGTGCAGTGCTCGTTCAGCGTCAAGAGGACGCCGAAAGAGTCATTGCCTACGCCAGCCGCTCTATATCCCGTGCCGAGGCGAATTATTTCACTACGGAGAAAGAGTGCCTCGCAGTCGTGTGGGCAATCACAAAGTTTCGCCCGTACCTTTATGGTCGTCCCTTCAAGATAGTGACGGACCATCACGCGCTCTGTTGGTTGGCAAGCCTGCGTGACCCTTCAGGTCGGCTAGCACGGTGGAGCTTGTGGCTGCAGGAATTTGATGTCACCATCGTCCATAAGTCCAGCCATAAGCATGAAGACGCTGACACACTGTCACGCGCACCCCTTCATGTCGTCAGTCAGGAAGCAGAGGAAGACGAAGGCTTCCTGGGCGCCATTAGCGCATCAGACTTGAGCAAACGGCAGCGAGATGACGCAGAGATTCGTCCAATCATTGATCAATTAGAGGGCCAGAACGATATCATACCACGTCATTTATCCCGCTCTTTGACGTCGTTCTGCCTGCGAGACAGTGTGCTGTACAAGAAGAACGCTCGTTCGAACAGCCGTGCTTATCTCCTGGTGGTTCCTCGAGACATGCGAGACGACGTCCTCTTTGCTTGCCATGATGAACCCACATCCGGTCATCTGGGCTACTCAAGGACACTTGCCAGAGTGAGCGAGAGGTACTATTGGCCAGGACTTTCAGCAAGCATCAAAAAGTACGTCAAGAGCTGTCGGGAATGTCAGCGCCGAAAGCAACCATCTGTTAAACCAGCCGGTTTGCTTCAGCCCATCGAAGCACCCTGCACGCCGTTAGACCAAGTCGGCATGGACATTCTCGGGCCATTTCCCCTATCTGCGGACAGCAACAAATGGGTGATCGTGGCGACCGACTATTTGACACGCTACACTAAGACGCAAGCGATCCCACGAGCCACGGCTTCTGAGGTAGCACAATTTTTTATGCGCCACATCGTGTTACGACACGGTGCTCCTTCCAGTGTAATAACGGACAGAGGGACGGCATTCACGGCGCAGCTTACGGACGAAGGTTTCAAACTGAGCAACACCAGACACCGAAGGACAACTGCGTACCACCCGCAAACAAACGGACTTACCGAGCGACTGAATAAGACCCTCGCAGACATGATCTCAATGTACATTGACGTACAGCACAAAACATGGGACCGGATCTTACCTTACGTGACCTTCGCGTATAATACCGCCGTGCAAGAGACCATGCGATTCACGCCATTTCGGCTTCTCTACGGCCGCGAAGTGCAGACCATGCTAGACTCTATGCTACCGTGTCAAGACGAAGACGAGTTGGCAACTGACGCCAAAGAATTCGCAGAGCGTGCTGAGGAAGCCCGGCAACTCGCGCGACTGCACATCGGCCAGCAACAGCAGGCAGACGCACGACGCTATAACACCCGCCACAGAGAAGTGTTTTACAACCCTGGAGATCAAGTTTGGGTGTGGACGCCCGTCCGCCGCCGTGGCCTTAGTGAAGAGTTACTGAGCCGGTACTTTGGCCCATACAAAGTGTTACGCAGCGTCAGTGACGTGAACTACGAAGTGGTTCCGGACTCAACACCCCATGCACGGAGCGGGACACGACTGAGGCCGGACGTCGTTCATGTGTTGCGCATGAAACCATTTATTGCGCGTTGCTCGTAACTTTTCTTTTACCGTACAGCATCCTTTGTGTTTTCTGTTTATTTGTGTGAACTTGCTTTCTCGTTCATTGACGTTTCTTATATTGGCACGCTCTTCAATTTTTACTTTCACTTTATCCAAATTTTCAATTTCTTTTTCACGTGCCTATGTAGTAGCATCGCGGTGATGCTATGTACTTTTATTTCCTCTTTTTGAGACTTGTTTTTTTTTTCTTTTCGGAAGGGGGGATAATGCCACCAGCACGTAGTGGGTCGACAGCAAGAGCGGCTCTCAATCTGGAGGAAAAAGAAGATCGCGTGTTTTCTTTTCTGATCGAGAGCCAGCCACGACTCACGCATCGTCCTAGAGATTGCTACCCGGTGGTTTAATAAATCCCCCAGTACTCGTGACTCATCGTGACAGTATGCATGACCCATTCAAAAAATCCTGCTGAAGCTCAAACACCAGCCTTTTTATTCCCGTACAAGTCTGCCCCTCTTTCCATTGAAATGGTTCTCGCCAGGAGCAGCCAACACAAAACACGTCACGGGGGTAGGGGTGTTTGTTTACCCGAATGACGAGCATATCCATTATGCTCTAGGGCGATACGTGATTAAAAATTAATTTTAACTACGTCTTGGGCGACAATATTTGATTACAATTCGTAGATGATTTGTGTATCTACACAAATCTGTTCGACAGGTTATGTCGCTTTCAAAACTTTGTTTTTGTACTCCATTTAGGGAACGAAAGGGCGAGGGAGTATGGGCTAGTGGGTTGGTGAAAAGGACTCTTACAAACAAATGAGACCCAAGCAATGCACTCCACCCCACCCCCCACCTCACCTCCTTGCGTCTTACAACAATGTAGTCTTCAAAAATGGAAACAAAGAAAAACAAATGGCAGCATATTCACGGAGTGAATGATGGAGAGTGGGCGGAGCATTCGTCCGCCCATTCGTTCTTGCTTCCGTCCGTCCATGCGTCCGTCTGTGTGGCTGTTCATGTGTCCATCCGCCCGTCCATGCGTGCGTCTGTTCGAGCGTCCGTCCTTGCCTTCGTCCATGCATCCGCTCCTGCGTCCGTTCATGCGTCCATCCATGCATCTGTCTGTGTGTCCGTTCGTCCATCTATTCAACACTCCAAGTACCACTATCATGCATGTTTTCATCATATATTCTCTATATAGAGGCACCGCGATTCAGCGGACATTCCAAGGACTAAACGAGAGGTGGCACACGCACACTTCCTTACGGCTTGCGCTTCGGGTTTACTTCCCACCTTTAACCACCTCGAGTTCATGATATATAATAGCTCATTGTATTCACGGCACTGCGGCTCAACGCTTGCTAAACCTTTTTAAAACTAAGGAGGTTACAAGCAGCGAAAATAACGTAGCAACGCTTTCTTTTCAGATAGTGCTCAATGTACATGCCAATGGCTGCTAATGGGGATCGCAGTGTGCGCGTTAACTATAAGCCGAATTCTCCTGTCTCTCATTCCTCCTTAGCAGCCATTGACATGTATTTTGAACGCTATCTTTTATTTTTCAACAACGCACAGAAGAAATCTCTCACCGGCACCACCTTGGAGGCCGAAATGTTATACTTGTTACACATTACAATGGCTACGAGGGATGAACGGGTGTCGCTCTAAGGATCTTCGCCCCTAAAAGCGAGTCCTATAATGATTTCACTCTTTTAGAATTCATTGCGTTGTAGCACTTGCGCGATAAGTCGCTGAGCAGTGTCCTTTATGGGAGACAAATTAGAGCCTTTCTCGGGTGTTTCATGATTCACTATATGCCATTCTGACCTACATAAATTGGCGACCTGTCTCTTACTCAGAAAAAAAAAGCAGCGCATACGCACACAGACTGTGAGCTCGACTTGCTCCTACTTAACCATTGAAAAGAGGCTCCTTCATTATTCATTCATATATTAGTAGCCTCAAGGCTGGAAGGCATTACAGAGGCAGGTGGGACATTTGATAATGAATCAAAGCTTAACAGTTTTTTGGAAGTAAAAACATTACAAAGTGGAAGGTAATAAGGAAAAAACCTAGCAGACATAACAGCATCGCTGCGAGAGTAAAAGAAATAAAATTTCTTGCGATACAGTGTTAGCTATGTGACCAAACGGGGCCCTGAAAGAACTTGCGTTCAATATGTATGCAGGAAAACAAATCATTTACGGAGCGTTTGCCAGTCCTCTTACATCTCCATGCTGTTGTCTCAGGCATTACTGTAAAAGTACTGAATTTTTGCTAAATAAGTACAGAAACCACACTAAAGTAGTTTTTTTTTTTAAATTGTACTTTCGGTTTTCACGTCACCGGCGCTGCTGCCGCCAACGAAAAGTGCCCGTGCGCCGCCGCCGATCATTTTGCCCGGCATGCGCCGACGACGACGCCGCCGTCGACTCGGAACGACCTTCACGCCGCCGCTGGTCGAAACCGCCTCGGCGCACACCTGCCCTTCAAACTACACGTTAGAGCGTGCTACTATATTTTACGGCTCATGAAATGCGCGTCTGGGTATGCTTTTTTCTAAAGACGATAGTCTTTGTTGGGGACCTTCGACGCAAAAATTTTGGTCTGTCTGTCTATCTGTCTGTACATTTGTATGTTTGTCTACTCTTAACAGCATTGGGTATTTGAAACGGCCGACCCCATCCGCAGCGCCCACCTATGTTCTGCATAAAGAAATAAGAAATCAACTTTCTGCTAATTTCATTGATCCTAAGATGTTAGTTAATACTAACACAACCAGGTTTGCGGCCAATAATAACTTTTTACTTCCTAAGGTTCGTACTAACTACGGTAAATCATCTTCTCTCTTCTGTGCCATCACCATATGGAATAATTCGCCCATTTCGCTAAAATGCAAAGTTTCTTTACTTTCCTTTAAAAACTCTATAAAAGAGTACCTGTTAAATAGTTGATCTATCTTCTTTGTGTTGTTTTATGCTGTATTATTTGTTTTTTGATTCTATGCCTTTTTGTTTTCATCCTGCTTTATATAATTTTGTTTCTACGATTCTAACAGCTGCTTGTTTTTTTATTATTTGTAATGATCACAGAGGGTCCCGTTGCAATCTTGTACTTTGGGACCCTCTTCTGTATATTTTACTGCCTGTATCATCCTTTTATGACATGATAATAAACTGATTGCTTGATTGATTGATGTTGCTTAAAGTTCAGCGTTCATACTTGTACAATTGTCGATTAAAAAGCAATTCTTGCGCGTGTCTGGGGCACCATAACAACACGTATATATTCTGCATGTGTGTCTTTTACTGGAAACGCATACAGAAGCAATTTTAAGGACCGTAGCGCTTATGACGCTGCGCTGACTATCCAACGCTTGCACGGAGAGGCGAATGTTTCCAACGCTTTGCTAAAACGAGACGGTGGAGGCACCTACCCGTCGCCTTCCGTTCTATACCTCATCACCTCTGAGGCGGGCCTGCACACCCGTCTCAGAGCCACACGCCTTGTTCTTAAAAAAAACTACCAGATAGCGGTCATGTCTCACGTGTGACATGACTTGATCAGCTCGTTTGCCTCCACTGCACGCTAGAGGTAATCTAACGCAGGGCCTCCACAATACAATTCACCGATTTTCTTGAGCAGAACATCAAATAAATGCTTTGTTCACTCTCTCTACACGCAAGACTATCGTCTTTCGACGAAAATATCAGATTAAATGCAGAGACGGGGCCAATTTTTTTCGATATTTTTTTAGGTCTTGTTTCGCATGTGTTTCGGTGATGATCGGCTTTGATGCCCTTCCCTACCAGACAAACGGCTCATCTGGGCTTTCTTTTTTTACATCCTTGTTTTGCACGTATTTTGGCGTTTGGTCTGCTTTGACGTGCCATCTGTATTTATGCTGCTGCTGCGTGTGTTAGGCGCATGCGGTAGCTGTATTATCAGGTCTTGTGCTTCCAGCCAACGCTGCCATTTTAAATGTCAAGCATTTCTAAGCAAACTTCAGCTACTCTGAGCGTATCTATCTATCTATCTATCTATCTATCTATCTATCTATCTATCTATCTATCTAGCCGCCTACAACTTTTAGCTGTCCTGGCCATTTTGATAATGGTATCGATACCAAACTTGGTATGGCATAACATCACTGTATGAGGAACATATTTGACTTGTCATAACATGAAAATCGTGACATGTATGTCGTGAATGTCATTATTTACATTTCATAGTTCGAAGCTCTTGCGGTGGTTTCGTTCGCATGACATGTTGCAAAAGCGGTATGGTATGACATGATTGCATGCCAAACACAAGTGACCGACCCAGCATAAAATTTATGACATGCGTGCCATGTAACAACATGACTACATGCCATGATTGTGATGAGCTCGCGGCCGTTTCACTAGCGTCACATATGCCAATTTTGGTACTACGGTATGTCAATGACTGACCAAAGTATGTGACTGGTGCAAATATGATAATCATGAGATGCGTGTCATGTAGCAACTTGACTACAAGCCATGCTCACATTGCGCTGGCAGCCGTTTTGCTAGCTTTATACCGAATTTGGTATTACGAGACGTGAATAGATGACGAAAGTATCATACTTGTGCAAACATGATAATCATGAAATGCGTGTCATGTAACATGACTGCATACCACGCTCATGAAGCGCTCACGGCCATTTTGCTATCTTCACATATGCCAAACTTGGTATTACGTGACACCAATGAATGACGAAGGTATGTGACTGGTGCAAACATGATAATCATGAGAGGCGTGTCTTGTGAGAACATGACTACATGCCACAGTCAAGGCGCCAATACATTTCGACGTGACGTGGTGTGCGTGCTCGCCGGCGTTTATACCGTCGTGTCACGCCGGCGTTGCCACGCCAGGTGCCGGTCCTGCCATATACTCGCTGGGGGGAAGTGGTTCTTAAAATTGGAAAAGAAAAGAAAAGTGAACCCCGCAACTGTCTGCAGCTAAGTGCGACACCTCAGCAGTGGTTCACATGGGAAGGGGAATGGGGGATAATAGACTTGAGCGAAGAGAGGAAAGAGAAAGGAGAGAGCGAGCAAAGGAAGGGGGGGACGCACAGATCGTCTACCAAAATCACGGGGCGCGAATTCTCTAAATTCGCTCACGCAGTCCGCTTCCGTCTACAAAGTCGAGCAGCGCTGAAAGGGCACGCTTGATATGCGCGCGGCCACTGTTCGGGAACAAGAGGTGCTCAGTTGTTGTCCGAGGCAGGCCGAGAGCTCCGTACGTTGCGAGCATCACCTGTCTGCTCGCGTCACCAGCCGGGCAATGAAGCAAAAGGTGGTCCAGAGTCTCCAGGTCGCCGCAGTCCATGCAGTATGGACTGCCACGCCCGGAGTGCCGATGTTTTCGCTCGGCGGTGTAGTTGTCTCCGGTGCGGAGACGGAGAAGGAAACCGCGGTCTCGTCTTGGGAGTCCCTTGAGAGGAAGCCGCCGCGGCGGCTTTCCAGCTGCTACGCGAGGGTCGGGATGACGCTCGCGCACGTAGCGGGCGGTGAGGAGACGGCCGGCATCCGCGGAGCACACGAAGTTGGTCTCGCTGGCGCGCACCACGCTGCGTTGCTTTGACGCATTCGAGTGTCAGCAAGCCCGACGTCTCTCCGTCATGGAAAAAGGCAGACGCATCGTTGTCTGGGTAACGCATCGACGCAAAACGCAACATCTTGCATTTCGTGCTGGTTGTCTTCGGGCCATGCCGATGGACGCTGGACGCGCTTGGCGTCACATTATAGAGTGCTCGCGTTTTGCTAACGTATCGTCGCTGTTCCCAGCGTGCACGCCCATTAATGCTACATAGGAGTATATTGGGCTCTTCATGATGCGCTCGCGGCCATGTTGCTAGCTCCACATATACCAAAATTCGTGTTGCGTGACGTTATTAGTTGAGGAAGTATATGACTGGTGCAAACATGATAACTATGACACGCATGTCATGTAAGAACATGACAACATACCAACATGACGAGGCTAAATGACACATCCAAACATAATAATCATCACATGGAAGTCATGTACGGCATCATTTACCGACACCTGGTAACGTTATGCTGAGTTTAAAGTGACCTATCAACATTTCTCATTCGTGCTTTGCATATCATCGATTCCCACTGTACGTGCGATCAGCCAATTTTTATTATCTGCGGATGCTAAAATGGATCACTGTTTTGGTTTGGTGAAGTTTGGCATACAGAACAATATAATATTCTGACCTATGAATATATATGTGGGCGGCATGCATGTTTGTGTGCGGCGTCCTTCAGGGGAGTAACCGTTGCGTGACGAGGGCATTTGCTGTGGTTCCTCCTTCCGTTGCTCTCTTACGAACTTAAGACTAATACACTGCCCCGCCGTGGTGGTCTACTGGCTAAGGTACTCGGCTACTGACCCGCAGGTCGCGGGTTCAAATCCCGGCTGCGGCGGCTGCATTTTCGATGGACGCGGTATTGTTGTAGGCCCGTGTGCTCAGATATAGGTGCACGTTAAAGAACCCCAGGTGGTCGAAATTTCAGGAGCCCTCCACTACAGCGTCTCTCATGATCATATGGTTGTTTTGGAACGTTAAACCCTACATATTAATCAAATGAGACTAATACAGTTGCTCTCCCGTTTTCGAACATGTCGGTCATATTGTTTCGCTTGGTCCTTTCGCGGAGTGAAAGTTGGTATGAAGGACTAAAAGCAGCTGTTGCTCCCAATTCGGCCATTTTGGCCTAATGCGTACTTGAGTCTTCATATTGAGGTCACTTATCTCACCAAGGTAACTTTTACCGCAGTCCACAGCACCACAACTCCTATTTGTCCATGTGAGGTGTCTTCATGTCTTTTTAACCTTGCGGATTTCTGTCCGCAATTGCTGACTTCAGCTTAGGGGTTTTTTTTTTTGCTTAAAGGGTGCCCTAAACAGTTTTTAGGTAACCACAGGATGATTTTACTTGAAGAGCTTACGGCCTTACAAACTCCACGCCACAAAATTTTTAAGAATTCGTTCAGTATGAACAGAGAAACAAATATTTGTCGCACGCTGCAATCCTATTCACTATTCACTCGTTCCGACAAAAGCGCTGGAAGCTAAGAGGGGAGGCGCAAAGAAAACACCTCACACGTGCCTTGTTACCTTGAGCACTTTTTTTTTCTTTGAATATGCGGCTTTTTCTGTGCGATCGCACGCGCGGGCATGGACATGTCACTGCCGTCCACGGCGACCTCTTTAACGACAGAGCGCCATCTTTAAATTAGCCAATGACTGATACGTGGCCTTCTACGAGTGATTTTTGAGTTTCTTCCGTGAGTTTTCGACAGAAGAGAAATCAATTTAGTCGCCTTTTATAACTTATCATGAATTCCACGCCGCCTGCTGTGCCAGAATATTTGACTCGCATGTTCTCGGGAGCCTCTACTACGGATCAGCGGCGTTTTTTGAACATGCTCGAAAAGTGGTGCAGGGCCCCTTCAAGGATTCACTCTGTAGAATGCGCGCGTATAGCCATTTTCGCTTTGCTGTTTTGAGCTTTAGGCGAAAATGCAGTCAGCTTCGAAAACCTATTCATCATCTTACTGCTGAAGCTGTAAAAACAATCGAAAGGTTTTTTTTTTCGAAACATTAGAATGCCATTCATGTTCCAGTATAACATGCCATTGATTCATGTTAAGCAGGACTTCGCACCATGCTCATTCAAGGGCACAAACACGACTGGCTGATACTTGGTGCATTTACTATCGTGATCTAACCTGGTTAGGATTGCGTTTTTCGATTGCGACTGATTTTATAGAAGCTGCAGAGCTGGACCAATCATCCGAAAAATTCACCACAATATGGCTCGATTACAATCGAATTCGCGCTTGTGAAAATCGTAGAAAATTGAAGCAACAAATATTAGGATCATGCCGCAGAGAAACGCTTTCTCATGTGAAATTTCGCCTAGCTACACTGAATGAAGTACGCTTGTGCGCGCTATTCTCTTGCGTTTGCCTGCAATCATAACAGAAAGTTTTTGGCTGCATGCAGGTCTAGGAACGCTGGGTTGCTTCCTATAAACGTGTGCATCCGCTTGCGCTGTGCTTCGTATGGCTATGTCTTCTAAACAGGAATATAAGCTTGTCGTGTCCACTACGGCCAGTCGCTAACTTCCAACCCACAATTAGCCCCGCCGCGGTGGTCTAGTGGCTAAGGTACTCGGCTGCTGACCCGCAGGTCGCGGGTTCGATTCCCAGCTGCGGCGGCTGCATTTCCGATGGAGGCGGAAATGTTGTAGGCCCGTGTACTCAGATTTGGGTGCACGTTAAAGAACCCCAGGTGGTCGAAATTTCCGGAGCCCTCCACTACGGCGTCTCTCATAATGAAATGGTGGTTTTGGGACGTTAAACCCCACAAATCAATCAATCAATCAACCCACAATTATTAGCGTAGCACGCTTGTACACGTTTCTTGCAGCAAAAATACGTTTCTCCATAGCAAGCACGCGTCAATGCTCATTTCATGCTTCAATTTGACACAAAATAAATTGTTACCTTTTACAAAAGCACCAAGCTCAGCCTCTGTGGTTTTATATTAGGTGGTCATGCAGATGACGCTGCCAGTCAGGCATTAGTCGAAACATACATTTTGCCGTAGCAGTTAATCAGCATTTCGTGCAGTGAGGAATCTACAGCAATATTCTATCAATTTTGTTAAAGTTAAGGGCAACAATAAAAAATGGCCACGTATCTGCATGTTACAATGCAAATGTCGTTCAAAGACGATAACCTTGCGTGCGGAGAAAGTAAAAAAAAACATTTATTTGATGTTCTGCGCAAGAAATCAGTGATTGATATTCTGAAGGCGCTGCATAAGAGTGCCTCGCGCATTCAGCGGAAGCGAACGAACGAATCAAGTCACGTCACACGTAAGACATGAGCGCTATTTGGCAGTTTTCTTGAAAAACGAAGTGCATGGCTCTGAGACTGGCGTGGGTGCCCTTCTTAGAGGCGATAAGGTGTAGGACGCAAGGCGACCGATATGTGCCACCACCATGTCGTCTTAGCAAAGCATTGGAAACTCGCCTTTTCGTGCAAGCGTTGCATGTTCAGCGCCGCGTGATAAACAGTATACACTCTAAAAAATTTACACCCTTAAGGGTGTATTTGTTTTGTCCCGTGGGCAACACCCTTTTAGTGTTTCTAGAAACACCCTAAACAATAAGGTGTTAAACACCATAAAACCGTAGGGTGTAAAAAAACGTTACACCCTACTTTAATAGCTGTTTATAAACACCCCTAAACTATGGGTGTTGGATGAAGCTACACCCATGCGAGTGGGCTGTACACTGAAAACTCCCTTGAAACGATGGCAGTTATATGGATGAGCATACTTGATCAAATGAAGCGCAATTCACGGGCAACAAAAGCAGAGACACAGGAGGTTACGCATAGACATCTGTGTTGAGGAGAGCCGTTCACAGCACTTCATTCCATCAAATATGCATTACCAACTGGCCCAAGCCTCCATTGTTCTCAGGGAGAAGCATATATGAACCTTCTCTGCGGCTGACAGGGGAAGAAGGAAGATACTGAAGTCACCCACTGCATTTATACCTGTATGCATGCAGCTGATGAAATAAGCTGCCATGGTCTTGGATGAGCTGCATGAGACCGGTGTATATAGGTGTATGTAGACTAAGCCGGAAACGGCAAAGACGCAGAAGGCACTTACACACACACACACACACACACACACACACACAACACCACAGTATTGCAAGCAGTAAGCTGTAGCATAAGGTCCAACCGAGCTTAACGCCGAAGCAAAAAACAATTAGGCCAAATTTTAACTTCTGCCTTTATTATAGAAAAACTGCAAATCTGACAAACAAGACTCTAAAGGCATTCTGCAAAATTTTGAAATATGTCACGGGACCAAGTTTCTTTCTCTCTATACTAAATATTCATTGTTTTCAATACAACAAATCTTCACAACTTTCAAAACATTTGGGCTAGTCGGGCAAACGACTGAGACGTATGGCGTTTGATTGACACCTATACAATAGAAAAAAGATACTTAGAAAGAGTAAGCGAGTTTCTGGAGTCACATTTACAACCTATTACATCTAGCAGTATAAATTTCGACATTAAAAAAGAGAACATTCAACAAGGTAGTGTAACTGTGGTTGTATTAATGTATTGTCAGTGTTGGTATACTTCTAACTGCAAAACCACTCGTCACTGCTGCTTGCACAATCATCTTCAGCTGCTGAGTTGACTGGTGCCTTCGAGAGAAGTGGGGCGAAGCTGTTCTTTCTGTACAGGAAATTAAATCCCGGAAACCTAAATCAAATACACAAGGAACAATGACTGAAATTTCACAAAGAGTGCAACATACAGTGTGCACCATGCATAACTAACTGCTTTTTTATGTGTAAGTATAAATTGAGTGCATACCAAGCATATTCAGTCGCATCGGGCTCCACTGCAGTGAGAAATGCTAGAAAACGTATACTGAGCAATAAACGCCATAAAAAGCGCGCTGTGGCAAAATCATTATGCCTTTCGTGCCGTAAATATGAACCTTACTTTACCCTTTCAGCTTGCTCGTGCAGGCAAATAAAAAGGTGCTGCTCGAAGTTGATAATGTTCCATTAGCTGCATGCAACGACCCATCTAAGTAAATGCCAAGTTCTATCCGTAAGTATGCATCAACACAGCTGCATGTGTATTCCTGCAGATCTACGATGGTACTCATTCGATTAGTTTATTAAAAGGAATACAGTAAGCCGCGCAACAACATATACATATTTTATCTGTATTACAGAAAAGCACAATGCAACCGAGCATACATGACGTATGCGCATTGAGAAGGTATTCAGTGCAGGTAACTTGTAAAATTAAGTACTGCACAGTTACGTTTTAAAACGCGAAGGATACTAGTGTTCTTGAAATGGCTCACCATTGACACTATTATATAATGGAAGAATTAGCTGTTGGGTCATTCCACATCAGACGTCCCAGCCATTTTGTTGACCACCGCAAATGTATTCGAAAAAATTGCACTGATTTTACTGCATAGAAAAAGGTAACTGCTTGAATATTTCGCGGACAAACAATTTATTGGTCACGTGGCTGCTTCCTGAACTTCCCGGAATCTCGTCTGGATGTTTGTGAAAAAAATTATTTCATAAGTGCCAAAAATTATTTCTTCCGTGCCAAATTCGGTCTACAAGTTAAGTGAAGGGCTTGCGTAAAGTGTTTGAAGCTCAGTAATATTATTACCATTTTTCCACCACATACGCCTCAAATAATTTAGCCGAAATGTATTATATCTGCATTTTTCTATATCAATACTGCGCTTTGAATGACTATCTGAGGAGTGAATGCTTAATCCACATAAGGTATATTTGGAGGAAAAATATACTTTAGACTTCTCAAGCTGTCAAACTTTACGAGAAAAAAAGCGCAATCTTCACAAAATAATTGTTTTGTCTATAATGAGACGCAACTTGAACCATGTGGTGGTTGAATTAAAATAGACGTTGCACCTAAATCAAAGCAAATAAACAGTTCTTTTTATGTGCCAAATTTTGTCATAGCAATTTATGTTTTGAGAAAAAGATCACAGCATAACCACGGAGTGAATGATGATGAGTAGGGCGTTTCGTCCGTACGGACGCACAAACGGATGAACAGACAGTCTGACGCCAGTTGAACAAACAGAAACACGGACGGACTCACGGACAGACCGACACACGGAAGCCCGAACGGATGGATGCACAGACGAACGGACGAAAGCACAAATATACGGACGAACGATTCGCCCCACGAATCATCATTTTGTCGGTGTATATGATGTGAAAACCACTAACGCTATCTATTGTGCAACGCATCAAGTGGCTACATAATACTAGTACGACTACAGAGGAGGGATTACCCACGGTCTCAAGAGCTTTGCCACTAAATGATTTTTGAAGTTCCAAGTTCCCCATTCGCCATTTGGTCATACTGCAGCCGACGCTTTGAAGTTTCCCATTGCCATTGATGGGAAAATTCAAAAAATATTTTATTCATTGAAATGGAAATTGTAAAGGAACTTGTCACATACAAAGAACTGTTTATTTGCTTTCAATTTAGGTAGAAGGTAATTTTTAACTGGACCACCACATGGTGCAAATTGCGCCTCAATACCGACAAAAATGACAATTCTGTGAAATGAGTGATCTTTTTTCGTAGAGGTTAACAGCTTAAGATGTCTAAAAATAATTTTTTCATCAAAATATCTTTTCTGTGAAGTAAGTAGTCACAGCTCAGATATTCATACGAAGTGCAGTATAGCAATGAGAAAATGCAAACATAACACACTTCGGATAAATTCTTGCAACGTATGTGGCCAAAAATTTGTATTATTATTGCTGAGTTTCAAACACCTTACATAAGCTCCTTTACTTAACATGTTGAAAATTGGTATACAAAAAAGTGTGGTACTTGTAAAATATTTTGTTTTCACAAGCAACACTCAAACAACAGTCTGGAAAGTTGGAAAGGCAACCACGTGACCAAAAACTTTTTTCTCTCCGAAATATTCAAGCAGTTCACTGTTTGCAGTGCATTAAATCAGCACGATTTTTTTTTTCAAACACATTTACCATAGCCGCAAAATTGGCTGGGAAATGTCGAATAAAGTGACCCTGTTACCTTCACTCAATGACCATTGCATACTGCTAAATTAGGGCCATTAGTTTCAATCATGCTGTTAGGGTGAAAAAGCATAACTCCTTCCCGATGCAGCGTAGACTGCTCAGTGGTTGTGCTTGTTGTGTTCCCAGATAGATATGCTGCCCAGTCTTACATTTTGGCTGCAACACATGCTTAGATACCGTGCAGTGTGTATAACATTAAAGTGTTTTTGTACAACAAAAAAACAAGTAATACGCTTCACATAGCGAAAATACCTTTAACATCTGAAGTACTTAGCCAAGATAAACGCCAAAGCGAGGCGATGGCAATAAAACTCTGAATATAAAGAATATTTTGAAAGTTACACATGATGGAAACAATCTGAATAAAATGTGCTCGAACGTTACCAGTTATATTCAAACAAGCGTTTTCGCGGTTCAAGTAGGCAATTCGACCACACACACAGACTAAAGGTCTGTTCAAACAGAAGTCCAGCTTCAGTGCTCAATCCGCTACATAGGCACGGCTGTCGGCAGTGTCACACTACGTTGCGGGTGAACGAAAACACCGGTGAAGACAAATTTAACAAAATTGAATGTATTAGCAAGTAGGCAAACTTCACGAGGCGCACCTCTAGCGAAACAATATGCTGTGCTGTCACCCGATGCATCAACCCGAGTTATCACGGTAGTTTTACCGCACAAAACGAAAAAGATCCGAAATGAACGACATGGACACCACGCCCCTTTTTTCCGTTATCGGTCTTTTTGTGCAATAAGAAAAAAAAAGAAAGTAAACGAACTACCAACATGCCCAAGCATATGCGTCTTACATACGATTGATGCTAAGAGCTAACAGGCGCCGTCCCCACACACGTATTGATTAGTAAACTAAAATTGATGTGCAGCACGAGCGGGCCCCGTTAAAAACGGCTTCAAACAAAGGGCACCGCAAAAATCTGTTCAATTTCTTCGCTGAATCTCAGCGGCGCACGCTCACTCGGCTTTTTACTCCAAACGATCTAAACAAACAAACAAAAAAACTTGCCCACAATCACACTTCGCCATCATCCCCGTGAAACAGTTCGGACAAATATTTTCGCTAAGTAAACAAATGCTGATTTGTCATCAACTAGTTGAAAACAAAATTGTTTGAAGGCGTTATTCTCGTGCTTACGCAGTTAACAAAGCGCTGAACGGAACGACGTGAGAGCGGTACTCACTATTTCACTTTGAGTGCTCCACAATATGAATCCACAGGTCCAGTCTTCAGGATGGTGCATCTTCGCAATAATCAGCACTGACAGAACACACTGGTGGAGCAGAGAGCGCAGGCACATTTCAAACTAAACACCGACTAATAAACTCTACCGATCCAGAAGCCATGCGCACCACATGAGCACACGGTGTTGGGGATGGGAAGGAAGGTCGCTGATGGCATCCCACCGCTGCCACCAGTTGTAAGGCCGGGGTCCGAAGGAGGAAGTTGCTGATGATGGAATCCCACCGCTGCCACCAGTTGTAAGATGTTGAAAGGAAGGAAATAGGTCGCTTGAGGATACGAAAAACAGAACAGGGGTTTATGACACTATTTACACATATTTACAGAAAAGAAGGGTTAGTGGTTTCACAAACCACGAGCGTGGTGGTTGAACGTTACATAGTTCAGAGCGACGTCCAGCACTCTGCGGCGGCGTTTTAAGCCCTGTCGGGCTCCTCCTCTCCGAGTGGAGCACCAATCACACACACACAACAGGTGAGGGGGACAAGCATGCACGGTCCACATGAACACTGCACTGTGGTGGCGCCAGCAGGGCTGTTCCTCGTCGTGTGTGCGCCGCCATTCGAGAGCTCCCACGATCCCGGCAGCACACTTCAAAGGGTCCGCCGCACAGCTCGCCCAATTAGCGGGGCGATCCGCGGTGGCCATTGCAGTCTCTTTCAGGAAGACGCCGTCCCTGCTGCCCCCCTTCGTTGTGGCGCCGCGGCGACACGACGTCTCCTCCCCCGGCCAGCAGGGACAATGCCTGGCGGGCATAGGCAGTCGGCCGGTCGGCCACTTGAATGAGGATCAAAGAAGCGCCACTCCGCCGTCAGCTCCGGCACCGGCCACGCCAGCCCTCCTGTCGCCCGATGAGTCGACGAGGCCATCAGTCACGCTGCTGCTTGAGGGGACGACAAAAGGGTCCGCACTTGAAGGACGGGAACTCGCCTCTGCCCACCGCCCGGTCTGGATAATCGCTCAAATACTTGACAGCGTCCGTCAGACTGGGAGCCGAAGGGATTGAGGGCCTCACCAGTGGATCGGCCCACGCACAAAGGCGTCTGCTCAGACGAGTTTCCAGGCCAAACTTCACAACGGGAAGGTTTCTCGCCAGCGCACGCAGTGACATGTAAAACGATGTCGTTCTCTTTCCCGCGCTGTGCGCCCGGCGCGCAGCAAACCAGGCAGCCAAGGTCGTCTAGGCGACGAGACCTGATGGCGCCTTGTGGCGCTCTCAGACCGGCTAGATGCGGTTTAACGCTACCTCCGGCCCTCTGTTGATGGCGCCGGCGCTGCTTTTTTTTTTGCGGCAGCAATCTGTTGCGTTATACTCGTTCTTTAACAGTGCATCTGAGTCGCAGTGATTTTTGTGACGGTGCAGTGCGGCCAGCACGAGCTACTAGTCAGAACGCGCATTTGTAATATTCAGGAACAATGTTTAGCGCACCTTCACTGACCTAATGAAGTGAATTTCGGTAAAAAAGCTAAGCTGATGCTTTTTGATTAGCTCTATGGGTCTTTAGGGACTGCACATTCAAGGTCACGCAGGCGATATTTTATCAGCACTTTCATTTCGGTAAAGACATTTCAACATTGCATGCATAGGCCGTCACACTATTCGATGAGAACATATTGCCACGTGCGTACTGCTAGGAAGACGAAGACGACAGCGTATACGCGCATCTGCACGATTTTATGCAGCAACCAATAACAAGAAAGAAGAGGAACGCTCTGGCACGCAGTAAATAAAAATACTGACCTGCTGCTACTTTCTCAACCTGTCAATTACTACTTCTGTCTTCACGCTGCGGCAATACATTTGTACTCAGCTTGCAGTCCTTAGAACAAGACCACAGCTGAGAATATTTCTTCAATGCTCTTTTCTCACTACCTACAAAGTCAAGGCTGTGACCAAAGCATGTCTGCCGGGGAAGTTACATAAATTAAAAGCAGGGGATCCACAAAAAACAGAGAGAGAGAGAGAACTAGAGAATGCGTTTCGGCTCTCCTGAGGAGAGCTTTGTTCGCAATTTAGTCCACAGACTCCCGTCATTGTGAGCAAGGCTGCGTCAAGGTCACCGAAATGTCCTTATTCTGCTTTTTTTTATGGTCGGTGTCCTCTTTTCAATTTCCATGACGCACTCTTATGTACACGTGAAGAGAAACATTCGCTACAGTAATTGAATAAAACGTACCTGCTCAAAATACATGATGTCAATGGTCGTTTTTAAGGAACCTGATGGCCGGCTTACGTAGTGGTTATGGCTAAACAACTGTGCTGCTGTTGTTTTTTTTGCAGGTGGTGGACGTTTTATCTCTAGCTTTAAAACCTTCGATCTTATGGGGGACGGGTGGAGGGGGGTAGTGTTCTATGCATGGCTGCACCAATGTGCGCAACATTACCTTGTTCAGGCAAAT
The DNA here is from genome assembly GCF_043290135.1 of Rhipicephalus microplus. Classification (NCBI taxonomy): domain Eukaryota; kingdom Metazoa; phylum Arthropoda; class Arachnida; order Ixodida; family Ixodidae; genus Rhipicephalus; species Rhipicephalus microplus. The sequence continues at coordinate 14,064,654 of NW_027464589.1, forward strand.
CAGTGTACTTTGTGAATGTTGACTAATCACGCAAATGACGCAGATGAAAGAAACAGGTACAGGTGAATTGGCCCTTACTCTATTGAACAAACGTCGCTCCTACTGTATCTTCCATCTTATAGTAGTTTGCGTGCTTTATCGATGAAAACTGCGTTTCGGTCACGTAACTTTCTGCTTCGATTCATTACTAGACTCGCAAGCAGCTAGTAGTGGGAGCCTTGCTGGTATCAAGATGGTTAACGTATACTTACAGTATAAGCAAAACGGCCCGAAAATGTGCATTTGCAACCTTGTAGGCACGTGTTTTCAGATTTGGGTGCTCGTTAAAGAACCTCAGGTGCTCGAAATTTTCGGCGCCCTCCACTACAGCGTCTCTCATAATCGTATGGTGGCTTTGGGTGGTTGAACCCTACATATAAATCAATTATTTGTAGCCTTGTTCATTACACCCCAAATATTAGGGTGTAAATTTGGTGTTTTGAGGGTGTTTTAATTACGAACACCTCTAATTTAAAAACTGGGGCGTAAAAAGAGTGCTCATATAGGTGCTTTTAATGCGTACACCCGTTTTATACCTTTATGGGTGTAAATGTTTTTAGAGCGTACGGTTCTTAGAATTACTTATGTATGCCTTTCATAGTAAAAAACGCACATACGGAATGTCTGCATGTTGTTATGGTGCCCTGAATATGCGCAATAATTGATTTTTAATTGACAAACGCACAAGTATGAGCGCTGAATCTTGAGCAACATTTGTGAGCGCTGAGGATGGGGTCGGCTGTTTGGAGTATCGTTTGGCCACTTTAGTGCCATTTTAAGGTACCGTTAAGGGCTGACAAACAGACAAACGTACAGACAGACAGACAGGCAGGCAGACAGGCCAAACCTTCGGCGTTGAAGGTCCCCAGGAAAGACTATTGTTTTTATTAATTAAGCAGAGAGACGCTGTTTCGAAGCGCACCTCCGACGACGTTACGAAGGGCGCTACGAATCTCACCGCTGCAACCACTGTTTCGAAAGACGGCGACGCCAACATGGTCCCGAAGGCGCCACTGCTTCGAACTCCGCCGGAAAGGTCACCAGCCGTTTGGTAGCGTAGGTTTTTCAGCTCGCGACTGCTTCTGCGCAGAGCTGATAGACGAGCGGACGAGACGACGGTGAGTTAAACAAGGTTTATGCACAGCATATATACAGAGGCGTTACCAATTCGACACTGGGGCCGACAGAGACTCGAAGAGCCGAGCTCTCCTCTCTAACACATAGGTCTGCTCTCAAACGGGACTGCTGTCAAAAGGGGTCTCTTCGACGCGCCGCAGGGCTTCTCTTATATGCACCGGGTCCAACCCGAATGTCCAACCAGAAGCGCCGCTGGTCGCGAGGTCAGAATCCTCCAATGAGGTCGCCGCTGGTCCGCGTCCTTCTTTCTCATCGAATCTGGAGAGGCTGCGCTGCAGGTGGCTGCACCCAAGGACGAGTGACGTCGCCGCGTATTGCGTCAGCCCCCCAGACAGGAAGACGCCGGTTGTTTACTCGACGGGCTCGCTGGCTTCGCTGACTCACTGCACGTGGGCGACAGAAAGGCGCCACACGTGTTTACGTCGTTGAGTTGTTCGCGTCAGGCGGGCTGGCCTTGACATAGGTTGCCTTTTTCAGAGGCACGGACGTCCGCTGTGGACTCGCAGGCATAACAGCACCCCCACCGCCAGACAATGCGCCGAAAAGACGAGCTGCTTCCACGGGGCTCGTATGTCAGGCGCGCTCGTTCACCAGGTCCCTCCAGGTTCGCCTCCAGGGCCATGGGGAGAATGCAGCTCCAGACTCTGTTCCAGGAACACGTCCCATTCTTGAGGACGGATCCCAGCTCCGCTGGCTTGTCGCCACAACTTGTTGACCAGCTTCGCTCGTCTCTGAAGATCCTTGGTTTCAGCACTTGTCGATGGTTCTGCAACTTGTCAAGAACGGATCGACAACAGACAACACACGACACAAGCAAGTGCCCTCGGTCACCCGACAGAACACCAGACAAAGTATAGTACAACATATACCTATCGACGTGTCTATCGGAATTTCGTTCCCTCTACATCAAGAGGCACATGTGGGACACAAGACTCTTAAAATAAGAACTTAAATTTTTCACACTTACAACAACGCAACGAATTAGAAAACTACATAAAGTTGGCATCTTGAGATCACTCTGAACGAGAGCGCTCAGCCCAAGTCGTGATGAGGTCAAAATTTTGCCCGGAATCGCCAGCGAGAAACCGAAAGGTTGAGAAGGTACTAGATAGAACGCACTGCTCAATGCACCTGCATTAGCGTATAGGTTTCCTTTTTTTTTTTGTAGCGAACGTCAAAGTTGCGCTGTCGGAGTATCACGCTCCATCTCAGTAACCGGCCACTTTTAGGCGACGATACCTATGCGGTACCAAGAGCGGCTCACACTTGCGACGTTGCACAGGGGAACAACGATACGGCTTGCTACGGATTGACTCCTCACCGATTAGCTCAATATCGTGCTCGATCACAGTCGTGTTTCCGGGGCGGTCCGAAAACACGTCTCCAAACTCGGAAACAATCCTTCTCAGGTCCTCCTTCCGGACTTCACTAAACCTAGGCTCTAGGATTTTCTGCTCCCAGATTACTTTCGATCCCCCTTCGATTACCTCACAAGAACTAAAAATTTCTGCTTCCTCTTCCTCTGAAGCATTCAACAGCTGATTTATGACTGCTTGATGCTGAACGTTGGGTTTCACCAAGTTGTAAATTTTGTTCTGCCGCCTTCCTAATTTCACTTCATAATTCGTATCGGGAAGCTTCGATATTACATTGGCAGGCCCTTCCCAATCAACCTCAAGCTTGTTTCTTTTGGACGGCTGCAGCAGCATTACCTGGCTTCCTACTTCAAAAGCGGGCTTCTTCACCGATTCGTCGTTGTACTCTTTCGACAACCCTTGTGCAGCTTTCATGTGGCTTTCCACTGGCGCTTTAATCGAGAGGTCCTCGCGCTGCTCTTGAATGGGCGTCTCTCGATCATCCCTCGACAGCTCGCTCCAACTTTTCGCTGCAGGCGAGAGCGTTGCAACCCTCTCGCTCTGACTCAATGGCGCCATGTCGTCTCCCCCTACGCATACCGCGCCGGTCGCTTCGGCGACGGGCCGCTCGCGTGACTGCTCACATGACTCACGCGGAAAATTTCCTTTCTGGGGTTCCGTCGACCCGCCGACAAGGTCACTTGAGAGTTCACCGCATTGAACAAGGTCAAGCTTCCGCGAAAGCTTCCGTGCTTGCGATCGCGTGAGGGCCATGTACACTAAGTTGGGGAAGAACGATTTACCCTGCTCTTTGAGAAGCTGCTCTGAGTTGTTGGAGAAAAGATAAGGAAAACGATCGTTTAGCGCGGCACACACAGCCGCTTCGGTGCGAAGCTTACCGAACGGGCCTTCAATGACAACCGTAGCTATTGGTAGGCAAGCACTCTGCTCCTCGGCGACTTGCCTGATCCACGCGCATTCTCCCGTGAAGTCATCCGGAGACACCGATGAAGGATGGACAACGTCCATGGTTGCCGCTGAGTCTCTAAGTGCTCGGCACGTATTCTCATTCACCCTAATTTCTTGCAGATACGGCTCCAACAACCGCATGTTTTTTTCTGATTCTCGGATTGTTGCGAAAGCAAACTTTTCCTGACAGTTTATCGCGATGTGTCCTTCCTTTTTGCAGTTGTAGCAGATTAGTGGTTTCGATGATTCAAACGCCCGTGTGGTATCAGTGCGTTGTTTAGAAACCTCACTCGATTTTTCCGCTTCTGTTTGCCCTTCCCCTACAGTGTCCTTCGTAAGAGACGGGTCCTTTTTGAAATTACGGTGCGGAGCGGGTTTCCATTGATCAGGTTTTTTTGAAAAGTCCTCTTTTCTTTCATCCTTTTCAACGCGCACTGCCCTGCTATGCACCTTTCGGCGAGTATAATACTCCACAGCTGACTGTGCTGCCTTGTTTAGCTGTACTACACCAAGTTTGTCCTGCAGCCAAAGTTTTACATCCTCCTCGATGCAGCGGTAGAATTGCTCCAATGCAACGCATTCCACCACTTTATCGCTATCGTCATAAACACGTTCACTCTTGAGCCATTCAAATAAATCGGCTTTAAGACGAAACGCGAAGTCAACGTGTGACTCATTCCCATTTTTAGCATACCGGAACCTTTGCCTGAAAGCCTCGGGTGACAACTTATAACGTCTCAAGAGCACTTCCTTAACCTCGTCATAGCTCTCAAACGCTTCCCTCGACAAGCAAGTTATCGCTTCGGACACTTCGCCGGGAAGAAGAGCTAACAGGTTCCGCGCCCAAAGAGACCGCTCCAAAGCGTTTCGCTCACAGACGTGTTCAAACTTGACGAGATACTTCGCCATGTCCTCGCCTATTACGAACGGTGGCAGTTGGTCCCGAATTCTAAAACCGCTGACCTGAATCGTCGCAGAAGCTACGCTAGGCGCCTGCGAACACTGTAGGATTGCCAATTCTATTCGTTTCAACTCGAGGCGCTCCTGTCTCTCGGCCTCCTCGCGCTCGCCACGTTCTCGCCTTTCAGCTTCTTCACGTTCGCGAGCTTCTCGCCTTTCAGCTTCTTCACGTTCGCGAGCTTCTTGCCTTTCAGCCTCCTCGCGGCGTGCTTTGATATCCACCCAGGCCTCATCGACTTCCTCAGCTGACACTCCCTCATCCTTCATGATCTCAAGGATCGCCTGCTTTCGTTTTGCACGGCCCAAAGTAATGCCGAGTTCCTCACAAATTTCGATGAGTTCCTTCACTTTAAGGTTCTCTATCGTTCACACTAGCCTCTTGCTGTTTGCCCCAGTTAAGAATCTACTTGCCGTACCAACTATAAGCCTACTAGCAAGACGCGCAAGCAATTTTTAACACTCCCGTGTTTACACCCTCCGCATTAACTTTGGTTTCAAAGCGCTTCGACTTTGCTTGAAACGATCAAAGCTCACTCTAATGCTTCACACAGCCCTTCTCTAAACTACTATAACCTGAGCTAGAGTAGTCTGGTGAACTGAGGGGAAAACATCAGGCACTCACCGCATCGATGTCGCTGACGCCGGCCGATCCCGCAGCTGCCAACCACTGTTGCGAAGATCCCACCTCCGGCGACGTTACGAAGGGCGCTACGAATCTCACCGCTGCAACCACTGTTTCGAAAGACGGCGACGCCAACATGGTCCCGAAGGCGCCACTGCTTCGAACTCCACCGGAAAGGTCACCAGCCGTTTGGTAGCGTAGGTTTTTCAGCTCACGACTGCTTCTGCGCAGAGCTGATAGACGAGCGGACGAGACGACGGTGAGTTAAACAAGGTTTATGTACAGCATATATACAGAGGCGTTAAAAATTCGGCACTGGGGCCGACAGAGACTCGAAGAGCCGAGCTCTCCTCTCTAACACATAGGTCTGCTCACAAACGGGACTGCTGTCAAAAGGGGTCTCTTCGACGCGCCGCAGGGCTTCTTTTATATGAACCGGGTCCAACCCGAATGTCCAACCAGAAGCGCCGCTGGTCGCGAGGTCGGAATCCTCCAATGAGGTCGCCGCTGGTCTGCGTCCTTCTTTCTCATCGAATCTGGAGAGGCTGCGCTGCAGATGGCTGCACCCAAGGATGAGTGACGTCGCCGCGCATTGCGTCAGCCCCCCAGACAGGAAGACGCCGGTTGTTTACTCGACGGGCTCGCTGGCTTCGCTGACTCACTGCACGTGGGCGACAGAAAGGCGCCGCACGTGTTTACGCCGTTGAGTTGTTCGCGTCAGGCGGGCTGGCCTTGACACAGATTGCCTTTTTCAGAGGCACGGACGTCCGCTGTGGACTCGCAGGCATAACAATGCGTAACCAGCCGTGGCCTGTGCGTGAGAGGGCTCGCGGTGCAATCCAATCATACACGCCACCGCGATGCTTCCGCATAGCGCTGCCTCGGTATGTCCTCGCGTCGAATACAGATAACTCTGGGAGAGGAAGGGCGGGGGCGTCTCGCTTTCTTTTTTACTGTTACGTCCTCTACGTTTTCCTATTCAGCACTAGTCGAGTAATATTTCATTCAATTGTTATCACCATATTTTCCTGCATTTAGTTGTACCATCCTGGCATTCTTTTTTTTCATGTTGGTCCTCTATTTCTTACATCTTTTACCCAATGTGAAACCCTCTCAATGAGAAACACAATCAGAGCTCAATGAGATATTACGAAATTAAAGCCTCATAAGCTCTGTATTTTTTTGCCCAAGATGGCTCGAAGGCTAAAGCTATCAGGTGTGGCTCCATGCGCGTTGTATTGCGCGAATGCCATTGAGAAAGGATAGCACCGCTGGCGCATCCACGTGAGCAAGTGTCTAGTTGTCTGCGACCACTTTCCAAACTTTTATTCGGCACGTTTAGCTGAGTGTTTTCGACAAGCTCCAGTCATACCTGCGTATGCTAGCGATTTGCACTGCGCGAAGAAGGAAGTGGAGTGCGCGTGAGGCAATTTACACACAAGCATGTAGAAACAGCCACAGTGCGCCGGCGCAGACTGATCGTGCGAGCAGCATAACGTGGAACGAATCTGTCCCTTCACTTATGCAGTCATCTGAGCAGAAAGTAAAGGCGGGTTCACTCGTATTCGCTGTCATTTAGCAGTCAAGCTGAGCACGTTACAGCAAAACGGGCTCAACAAAAACGCGATATCTCTGCAGCTCCCTCGGGAGGGTACATCTGCACGGGCCGGAGAGTAAGACGCGCTCAGCTGAAAGCATCCAATGATGACCTGTTAACACTTCCTAGCTTTGTGTTGAGACATCATGGCCGGTCCTATCACTGAAGATGAACGGAGATACTTACTCTTGCTGACATATTAGCGGCCTGGAACATCGTTTCCGCAAACGAGGTAAGTGACTGTAAGAAAACGCATGCAGGGTACTTCAAACTGTTTTCTTTCCTCGAAATATTTCTTATGTAAGCTGAAGCTGAACTGTCCTGATTAATTTGGTTGCCAAGAAGGATCGAACCTTTCTACGTTACCATAGACTTCACGAAGCCTCAGCTTGGAACACTCCTGGCTTGCCTTTTTCTTTGCCCACAGCTGTGCTTCTGCGGGCCTTTTGATCTCAGTTCTCGAAGCAAAGTTCGTCAAATCAGCAGAGATAGGAAAATTCATTTCTTTGTGTGCAGTTAGTCAAAGCATTAGACCCCATGGCCCTTTGAGGGGGACTCAGGGTAATTTCCTTAAAAAGGGACTTTTGTTGAATCGGGTATTGTTAAATCTAGTTTGAGCCTATACGCCTGATTTACAGACGCCTTATTCAAGCTTCTACCAATTCCACCGCTGCCCACGTCTGCTCTCGAAGAAACTCAGTGACTACAACCCATCATAAAAAAGCAGTCTAACACAGTCGTGAAGATTGCAGTCATTGCGGTTCAGCCTGGCGTTGGTAAGAGGCCATGGTGCATGGCGACCGACAACAATAAAGTGAAAATAATGGGCACGCATTTCAATATCATTACAGGCAATATTTAACAAACAAAAATACACCCTTACGAACATGAAGTCCCGGTAAATGGGCCCCTGTGAGCTTAGCTTAAGAAGTGGAGCTCCGTTTCTAGCTGGAATTCGTAAGAAATGTCAAGCTCTGATACTGTGTTCCCATGTATTTATGAAAGCACTATGTTTGGTAAAAATAAAGCCTCGGTTCGTATTGTTTCAGTGCAATCTGGGGAGATCGCAATATTTGACTGAGATCGCAATACAGCGCTTTAACTTTAACTTCGGATAATAAAGGCCCACCAGTTGTATCACTTTATTTCACCAAGCAACCACAGTACTACGTGAAAGGGTTTCTTCTCATTTTCAGCTGCGTAAAAAAGACTACACACTCGCACGCACCTTTTCTTTCATGAAGCCGAAGGCACAGGCGTTCGCTGCAGCGAAAGCGTCCAGCGATGACACGACGACGAACCAAACGATGCCGATTATAAGTAGATATTTCATGCTCTGTCGAAACACATATTATTGTTATTGAACAATATATCGTCATATTATTGTCATTCACAAAAGTAGACATACTATTAAAGTGAGAAATTTGGATCGCTATTTTGCTACAAACTTAATCAAATCACTGTCTATTCTGTTTTCCATGATTCAAAAGAATGATTGATTTATATGTGAAGTTTAACTTCCCAAAACAACCATATCATGCGAGGTGACGTAGCGGAGGGCTCTGGAAATTTCGACGACCTGGGGTTCTTTAACGTGCACCCAATCCTGAGAACACGGGTCCTTAGCACTTCCCCTCAATAGAAAATGCAGCCGCCGTAGCAGGGATTCGGTCCCGCGACTTGCGGGTCAGCAGCCGAGTACCTTAGCCACCAGACCACCGCGGCGGGGCATGGTTGAAAAGAAACCGTTGTAAGAACCAGGGTATGACACAGCTAAAGAAAAAAAAAACGTTTCTCATAACAGTAAAACACCCTTCAACGATAGCAAAAGCACAGCTGTCGCGACGCGAATAGGCTTGGTAATCAAGAAAAGGCGCAACAGAAAATGCGGGTGGCGATGCCACTTTCAAGTTCCCACACCATTCGTCAAGACTTTATATATTTCGAGCATGTCTTCTGAGACTTACGTAGCCCCTAACAAGTAAAAATGAAGTGCACTGACTTTTGGAAGGGCGACATAGTTAGGATACCAAGTTTTGCGAAGCTTAGTTGGGTAGTGTGGCCAAAACACGAAAAAAAGTGCCCCAACTATGTTTGCATGGCGTTGCTCCTACAAAGGTAAACGTGCGGGAGAGTTGCATTTTCTGTTATTTTATAGCTTTCCTAAGATTTTACCATAAACTCTGAGATGCCGCTGCAGTTGCCAACATACACAGGCATGTGAGCATCACCTCTTGCATTATCATTGTTTTCATAGCAATATCAACCAAGGATCTATGCAGTTCTGTCATCAACAGTTTCCTTAAGTTCCATGGTCATAGAGGACACCGATTTCTTAGGTTGGCCACTTTCTTTCAACACGAAAGTGTTTTATTCTGGGGTTACCACGGCTATTCTGACCTACTTCCATCACGAATACGACGTTGTAACATACATACTTACAGGTTGCATAGAAAAAACGAGAAGGAAAAGTTGCCCCAGTGAGCGTCGAACCAGCGACCTTGCGCTCCCAGTGCACGACGCTAACCACCAAGTCACAGAACAAAACTTCGCAATTTTCGTTAACGGTGAGCCATTTATATGCAACATGTACCACTGACAGTCCTCAGAGTTCGGCAGCTTCAGCAAGTTTCCGTCATCAGTAGCGAGATGGCACGACGGGTGCGTTTCGGGCGCGCACACTTCAAAGGTCATCGTGTCGCGCCAGCCACGCGTCACTGTGCCCGTGCGCCTCTACCTGGCGTGTTCAAAGTACGTATTGGCCTCGAGATTTTGGAGTGGAGCCCCCTCTTGTGTGATGTCAGTTTGCGGACTCCACTCGCAACCACGCTGCAGCAGCCGCTGCTTCTAGTGCGTGAATCGTCTGCTTCTGGCGGGAAATTCGTCGAACAAACAACCTAGCGAGGGTCCTCTAACGCACACAACGAATGTTATCGAGTGAAATTATGAATTTCCTTAGTTGCAGCCCAATAGAAATGGCCAAGAAACCTCCCAGATTGCCGATGAGCACTCCGATGCCGCCGACCGCATCGCTGGTGAACCTATGTAGGCACGACGAAGTAGCAGAGTGGGCACAGAGAAGTGGCATGAGTTTTGCTGCTAACAAAATCCACGCTGTTTCCCTCCAAGCTTTTCTGCTCATCCCCGCCATCCCATCACCGACTTGCGGCACATGCTCACAGAATAACATGGGTGACAGCGCGAATGGCTTCGACTATCAGCGCTGTCCCTTCCCACCGCACGAGATTCTTGCTGCGCAGAAACCTCAGCATTCACTTGCCCTTCTCGTCATCGATAATGTCACAAGATCTGCTTATTAAAGAAATCCTGCACGAGTTTTTCAAAAGGGGGCACAGTGACATGGCACGAGCTATGCTGCTATCAAAATCGACACTGATTTTGTCTAGGTTTGTTTGAATTCATTTACCATAATAAACGACGACCGTACGTTATTCATTGTGCTGTGCCCAGGGACATGTGTTCTGATAGCGTATAGTTGTTGTGTGCTTGTAAACTAATTTTATGTGATGATGTTGAAGAAAATCCCTGAACTACAGTCGAGAAAATGTCAAACAAACTTCGAAGTGGTCAACCCACATTACTTGGCTAGCTTTCTTATATAAGAAATAGACTAGATAGCTTTCTTATATAAGAAATAGACTAGTAGTTACTGAAACTGCATTAAGTGCCCTCAGCCATCGCTGGAACGAGTAAATTTGACAAAATTATCGCAGACATTCCGGACAAATCTTTTTTAAATTGAAACTCTTCAGAACGAAATTGTCCCACTTGAGCAAAGGCTAGGCCAACAGGCCGAAAAAACTATTCACCTTGAAGACCATAGCCGAAGATCTAACCTGGTAAATTATGGCATCCAAGAACAGAGCAGAGAGGTTGAACAAATGTTAAGAGACAATGTTATTACAGGTTATTACAGACCTTTTTGGAAGAAAATTTGGGCAAAAGTGCAAATCGGTGGCGACAATTCACCGTCTCGGGAAGAGTCACCGAAATAGGCCAGTAATTGTGTATTTCCAAGACTTCACAAAAAAAGAGACCATAACGCGGAATGTAAAGAATGTTGAAAGACACTAATATGTCTATTGGTAATGATTACAGTTTTTCGGCACGAATAGGGGACGGCTTTTGTAGCAGTCCGGGCAGAAAATATAAGTTCAACAGCAAGTAGGTGACACTTATTTATGACAAACTAAAAGGAGATGATGTGCTTTATATGTGGGGTGAAGACAGAAACGATCGAGCAGTTTCGAGGGCATTTACGCGCGATAGCGCAGAGGCAAAGAGTGTATCGGTGGAACTCAGCCATAACACGTCAAATGCTTTATGAAATCATGCAAGAGCGAGACCGAAATGTCCATTTATATTATTGATATGTGTGGTTTAACGTCCCAAAACTACCATAAGACTATGAAAGACGCCGTAGTGGAGGGCTCCGGTAATTTCTACCACCCGGGGTTCTTTAACGTGCGCCGAAGTTTGAGAACACAGGCCTACAGCATTTTAGCCTCCATCGAAAATGCAGCCAGAATTCGATCCTGCGACCAGTGGGTCAGCAGCCACATACCATAGCCTCTAGACCAGCGCGGCGGGGTGGTACCAAAATCTCTTAGAATACTTAATCCTTGTAGCATCGTGAACAAATCAAGTGAACTCGAGTGCCTCCTGCTTAGCCACGATCCTCATATTGAGTGATATGTATGGTTTAAAGTCCCAAAACCATTATAAGATTATGAGCGACGCCGTAGTGGAGAGTTCTGGAAATTTAGACTACCTGTGTTCTTTAGTGTGCGCCCAAATCTGAGCACACGGGCCTACAGCTATTCCGCCTCCATCGCAAATGCAGCCTCCAGTACAGGGATTTGGTCTCGTGACCTGCGTGTCATCGGCCGAGTATATTTAGCCACTAGACTACCGCGGCGGGGTTACGATTCTCATAATACAACAATAACGGAAACATGGCTGCATGGTGGCATGCCAGACGACGTATTAGTTGACAACTCGCGCTATATTTTACGTAGCTATCGTACGTCACGGGGAGGTGGCGTCGCCAACAGCCTAAGAAACACACTACCAGCTACACTATGACCACAGTTTAAAAACCACGAGTCTTTTTTTAAAGATAAGCTGCTGGGGACATGCACTTACACAGTGTGTGCTCTAAAGACCTCCGTCTTCGCCCCCCCCCCCCCGAGTTCTTACTGTCTTTATCATATTACATGTCGGCGAATTTAGCGGAACACTAAACATGGCTGCGGATTTTAATCTGACATCAATAAATTGGGCTTGGACCACTATGTTTCACTTGCTTGACAGTGCACTACAGCATATAATGCTGGCAAGTGACTTGGTTCAAGTTGTTCATGAAACCACCCGTGAATCTGAAAGGGGTGGCGCAATTCTGGATCCTATATTTGACAGGAGAAGCATTGCTGATTTTTCTGTTCGTGTAGAGGATGGTATATCGGACCATAAGTTAGTTCTTTTTGCCTGCATCATAATGACTGCGTGGTGACTAGGCCGAAAAGCAAAACTTCCAAAAACTTAATTCAGGTGATTGATGGCGCGATTCTCGACGAGCCGTGAGAACTTGCAGATAACTTGCGAGACCACGAAGCTGTATTTCTTTGGAATAAATTTGAAAACACTGTTGAGAAATGCATTGAAAATTCAGTTCCTACGAACCTTATTAGGCCAAGTCGCCACAGCCACTGGGTTGATTTAAACATTATTCATTTGAAGCGTGAGAATAAATAAGTAAAAAAGAAAGGTCTCCAATAACGAATCTATTTCAAATTCAGGAAAGATTACACAGTGTGCTGTCGTGCGCAAAAAGACGAATGTTTTGAGGCTACTTTGCCAAGTTCTATAAAAACTGATCTTCAATTGTTTTGGCGTTTTATCTGCTCAAAATCTAAAAAGTATACAAAATAAAAGAAGCGGATGTGCTAATAACGAAACCTAGTGGAATAGCTGACGTGTTGAATGAATAACTTCATTCTGTATTTTATCCAGCTGAAAGCAGCGTGCGGTCAATTGAGCCATCAGATTTTGATGAGAACTTTGTATCTATAGAAGGTGTCTTTTCTCTTTTACTGAACCTTAAAGAAATATCTTCACGCGGCCCAGGAAACATTCCGAATGCTTTTTTGCGCCGGTATGCCGAGCCATCGTCCTACAATTTCACTGCGATTTTTCGTTCATGTTTAATCATAGCTATTATTCCAGATAATTGGCGTGTCGCTCCGGTAGTGGCAGTTCACAAAAAAGCAGAGGGCTTAAAAAATGAAAACTACCACCCGATGTCTCTAACGTTGTCCTGCTGGAAACTACTTGAAGATATACTCGTACATTTGATAACCAAATTCTTTTAACGGCATAACTGCTATCTGACCGCCAACATAACTTTCGCAAAAACCTTTCCACAATTACGCAGTTTACTACTACTATTCATGGTACCGCTTTAACTCGAGATTTGGCCGGTCAGATTGATTTATTATTTTTGGAATTCAGCAAAGCTTCTTACCATGTATCCTAGAGTAAACTCCCAAGCAATCTTCAGATGTTTGATCTACCATCTTTTACAATAAATTTGATTAAGCAGTACTTGTCGAACCGTACTCAGTTTGTTAATGTCAATGAGTGCTTGTCTACGCGCTTGCCAGTTACGTCGGGTGTGCCTCAAGGAAGCGTGCGAACAATATTACCGCTGCTGTGTGCCCTGATGTTCTAATGAGGATGTTTGCCGATGATTGTTTGATTTTAAAAAGACTAACTTGCTAAAATTACCAAATTTTCTTAATTTCCCTAGCGAAAATTCACGAATGGTGCACAAGATCGTCAATGTCTCTTATTTCCGAGAAAACTGTGCTGCTACGCGTGAGCAATAAAAGACAACCTTTTTTGTTTACGTATAACTACTTCGCAGAAGCTACGGAGAATAAATATTTGGAATTTGTAACATTGCAGTTTTTTTGTTCGCACAACGCGCAGGATCGATTTGGGAGGTCCGAGGAGCCACCTCAGGACACTTCCCGAAGGACGAGTCCGTTTGATGCAGACATTTATTAACAATAAGTTGAGAAGACTTACCCCAAATATAACTTCTCCTACTCCTTAGATACAGTCACAAAGAAATGTACATGCTATAAGTTAGTCACTCGTCATCAAGTCCTACCACTCAGTCCCTGCACAGAGTTGGTAACCGAGGGTTGCGAAAGAGCGGGGTCTCACCGGCGTCGTTGAGTGGAAGCCTGGCACGAAGCACGGTAGTTGATGCTGTTGTCGTCGTAGTTGGCATCGGTGCTGGGCAGCCACACGAGCCGTAAGAAGCAGCCCTCCTAGGCTGCCGACGGGCACTGCACTAACTGACGCCGCACCAGTTGACGCTGCCTTTGCCGCACTGTCCCCGAGGCAGAGTCCCGGCCGGACAGCCCGCCTGAGCTTGAGCCCGAAGATCAAGAGCTCAGACCTGTTCACGGGCACGGAAAAGTCAGAGCAGCCAAGTAGTCTTGAAGCCCCTCAAGTCACTGGACAATGGAGGTAGGAGCCTTGGCTCGGCTCTGAAACCCGACTGCCCTGATGCGTGGCTCGTCTTGCTTGCTTGCTTGTTCCTTTCTTTTGTGGCTCTCACCCACTAAGGGGGATTGGCCAAGAAGCCGGTGGTTAATGCAAGTAAATACCTATAGATTTTCTAGATTAGGGGAATATGATTACTGTGTTTTGACTGTGAAATTAATTTGGCGCAATGTAAAAAAAGAAAAAAAGGGGGGGGAGAAATCATAGAATTTGTTGAATATCTGTGGTGGGATCGTTATATGACATTCTCCTGAAAGCTAAATCATTGCAGTGTATCAGCTAAATAGTAAGTGGTAGTGTGACTAGTAAAATTCGAGAGCTGATGGCTGACTCAGCAAGGTAATCTTCTTGTGTTATATATTATTATTAATATTTAAAAATACTGCCAATTCCTTGTCGGGATTTTCGCAGAAAGGACATCGAGAAAACACACAATAAAAGCACACAATAAAAACATCCGTAAGTTGTACATCGTTTAGGATACGCGTTACATTGATGCTACCAAGTTCTCACAATTTCTAACAATCAAATTCAAACAAATTCTAACCAAATTCTAACAACAAAGTTCTAACAGTAATTGTATTATATCCAAATGATTACAGTGTGGAAGAGTCAAAATAACACAGTCTAAAACAATGGATTTTGCAAAGATGACCACAATAGCGCAATATTAGGGTTCCAAACGCAAATGTTCTTCAACAAGACGTGAAAAAATATTTAAAGAATTGCTGCTAGTAATCATAGCTGCTAAGCTGTTCCATTCCCTTATTGATGCTGGGAAGAATGAGTGTTTGAAACATTCCGTACGGAATGCGTATTCTTGTAGCATTTCGGGGTGCTTCTTACGGGTGGGTCGTGATTGTTGAAGTGTAATGTACCTGGAGGCATCGATGTTGGTTTGCTTATGGCGTAGCTGGTACATGAATCGTAGGCGTGCAAGTCTTGCTCGTTTTTGCAGCGTTAGCATGCCCGCTTCTTCGAGCATATCAGTTGGTGAGTCTGTTTGCCTAAACTTGTTAAAGATAAATCGAACAGCTTTTCATTGCACGCCTTCTAGCTTCGCAATATGTTTTTTTTGTGTACGGGAACCAAACAATGTTCGCATATTCAAGAACAGATCTCACGTACGTGTTGTAGGCTAACAGTTTAATTTCAGAAGGTGCTAGTCGAAGGCATCGTCTCAGAAAAAAAAGTCGTTTCAGTGCGGTAGCTGTAACGTTAGAAACGTGGGCATCCCATCTCAGATCGCTAGTAAAGCTGAGGCCAAGGTACTTATGATGACTTGTTCTAGGAAGTGGGATACTATTGATGGTATATGAGAACTCTGACCATTCCCTTTTTCTTGTTACTGTCATTATAGCTGATTTTTTAACATTAAGTATCATTTGCCAATCTGAACACCAGTTTGATACTATTTCGAGGGCTTTGTTTAAGGCAAGATGATCTTCTGCAGAGTTTATTTCATGATAAATTATACAATCATCCGCGAAAAGTCTGACGTGGACGGGAATTTGACAGGATAGGTCATTGATAAAAATTAGGAATAAGGTCGGAGCAAGAACACAACCCTGGGGAACACCGGATTTGACGGGAACTGTTGTGGATACTTGTCCATTGAAATCAACAAATTGTGTGGGACCGGTAAGATAGTTTTTTATCCATTTCGTAACGGAGCCATTGCCTAAGGTACATTCTAACTTTTGTACTAGTTTTTTATGGGAAACCCTATCAAAGGCTTTTGCAAAGTCCAATAGGATAAGGTTGACCTGTTTTTGGTTGTCCACACTTAAGGATAAATCATGGGTTAGTTCTGTTAGTTGCGTGACTGTAGAAAGCCTCCTACGAAAACCGTGTTGAGAAGGCGACAGGATGCGTTCGTTTTCAAGATATATATTGATATGCTTTAAGATAATATGTTCAAGAAGTTTGCTGCAAGTGCAAGTAAGAGATATAGGCCTGAAGTTATTTACGTCATCTTTTGGGCCTGATTTGTGTATTGGTTTAACTTTCGCTTTTTTCCAATCATCCGGTATGGTGCATGTTGCTAGGAATTTATCAAATATGATGCACAGATATTTTGCCATCCACTCCGCATATCGGTTGAGAAACAAATTTGCAATGTTATCTGGTCCTGAGGCTTTTTTTGTGTCAAGTTGGAGGAGCAGATGAAAGATACCTTGTTCGGTTATCACGGGCAGTTCCAATGGTTCTTTGTTCAAAATGTCGATTGGTGGTTGATTGCCGTCATCGGCCGTGAAGACTGATTGGAAGTGCTCATTGAGCGAAGAAGGGGTAATAAGGCCATCTTGAGGATGACTAGCGTTTTCGCTAGACTTTGAATTTTTTAAAAAGCCCCAAAATTTTTGCGGCGAGTTTTTGTTGAAACTAGGAAGGGTGTTAGTGAAATAGTTCTTTTTGCGGTTCTTATTTTTAATTTCATGTCGGTGATGGCAGTTGTGAGAGCAGTCTTAGAATTGCTTTTACTTAGTTTTAGGGATTTCCTGAGTCTTTTAACTTAGCGTTTCGCGTGAATGATATCACGATTATTCCAGGGATTATATTTCTTCGATGTTTTTGTTTTGTTTGGTACATATAATTTCATACAGTGCGTTATGGTATGTTTAAATTTTAACCACAATTCATCGACACTTATGGATGCGCGTTTCGAATCTTCTTCAAACGGTGCTAATTTCATTGATAGATGGTCAATTATGCTGGTGTCATCTGCATTCTGAAAATCTGGAACGTTTTTTTGCGAGTGGCAGTGGCTTTTTTTGGCACAAATTGATGCGCTGCACACGATTAGCTTGTGGTCCGATATCCCATCGAGAATTTCTACACTGTGTTTGTCACTTGGAAAATGGTCGCTTAAGAATACCTGGTCAAGTATATTGGAGCTCTCCGCCTGCACCCGTGTTGGCTCCATTATCTGATTGAGGTTAAAAGATAGCATTGCATCAAAGAGGGTTTCCGAGTTTAAGCACTCGTGCTGCATGGTCCGCCAGTTTATGTCGGGCAGATTAAAGTCCCCCCAAAGGATTAGTCTCTTGCCTTTCACATTGCGCTGCATGTATGCGTACAGCGATTGCATAGCGATATGGTCTGACCCTGGACTGCGATAAACACAACCAACTACGATTGAAAATGAGCCGCACAATAAATTGCAGAACACCGCTTCAGCACCCTCAACAACAGGCATCTGTGTGAATCGAATACGTTTGTTAATAAGAATGGCAACTCCACCACCGCGTGTTGCTCGGTCCTTTCTCACAATGCAGTAGTTTGGAGGTGCTATTTCGGCGTCTCCAATCTCGTTTGAAAGCCACGTTTCCGTCACAGCCAAGAAGTCAGGGTCGACAGTAAGAAGTACTGATTCTAGCGAGTCGAGTTTGTTCAGTATGCTGCGTGCATTCACATTGACAAAAACTATTTTGGACGTGGTTGATGGCGGCGAGTGCGCATGGGTGGTGTTCCTTCTTGGTTTTTTGGGTTTTTTTGATTGGAGGGAGCATTGCGTTCTGTTTTGATCTCAACCTTATCGCCCGCGGTATCATCCCAGCGGTAAAGTACTCGATTGATACTAATCTTGTCGTATACCAACCATACTTCGTCACCAGATTCTTTGTTAGATTTGGCGCTATCCCACAGCTTTTTCCTTATGCTACGAACACGAGCTGAAAAGTCTTCACTAATCGCTAATTTAGTTCCTTTGAGCTTTTGGCAGTTTTTTAGGATTTTGATTTTGTCACGCGTGTCGAGAAGTTTTAAAATAACTGGCCTGGTTTTATTAGCGTTTGGCTTTCCGAGCCTGTGAATTCTTTCGATTGCTACAGGCTCTAGTTCCAGTGTTTTCTTAATAATCGTGTTGTTAACAGTTTGTTCGAGTGAGACATCATCCTCATCGTGCTTTTCGGGAATGCCGTACACAATCAGGTTCCCTCTTCTAGAACGATTTTCCAGGTCGTCAAGCTTTAGTTCAAGGTCTGAAACTATACTTTTTGCAGGTGCGTTACTTGATCCGTGCAGATTGTTATTTTGCTATGAAGCGAGTCCAGCAATTCTAGTTTCTTATCTATGGCGGTTAGCCTCTCCTCTTTTATTTCTTTTAAGTCGCCTGCAATTACCTGCAGTTGTTTCGCGATGTGCGCTAAGTCTAGACCGGGATTTGTCTCTACATCGCCAGCAAGCAACAATACGTTCACAACATGAGATGACAAGTCATACAAAAATAAACATAGCAGCCTTGGGCACGGCAGCACAAGTAGGCACAAATCGTTCGATCAATAGCACTTCCCATAACGTTTTCTTACCTGCGCAAGAAAGACGAAAGGGTTAGACTTCATTTCTGCGGTGCCACCGTGCCCAATGTCCAGCAGTGGTCCTCCGGCGGCGTATATGTTGGGCGCGAGGTGCGCCCCCTGGGCTCTGCCGCATACTGCGTCGACGCTGATGGTCGCCGCTGTAGGGCTTCCGTGCCGATATCCGCTGTGATGGCACATGTGCTGCGCGGACGACACACCAAAACTGCATTCGGCGACGGGCTGCGTTGTGTTGCCTCGTTGTGGTTCGCTTCTTCCATCCTGCGCAGCCGGTATCAGTAGCAGTGTGGTGAGCAACTGCGCAAGAAAGACGAAAGGGTTAGACTTCATTTCTGCGGTGCCACCGTGCCCAATGTCCAGCAGTGATCCTCCGGCGGCGTATATGTTGGGCGCGAGGTGCGCCCCCTGGGCTCTCCGCATACTGCGTCGACGCTGATGGTCGCCGCTGTAGGGCTTCCGTGCCGATATCCGCTGTGATGGCACATGTGCTGCGCGGACGACACACCAAAACTGAATTCGGCGACGAGCTGCGTTGTGTTGTCTCGTTGTGGTTCGCTTCTTCCATCCTGCGCAGCCGATATCAGTAGCAGTGTGGTGAGCAACTGCGCAAGAAACACGAAAGGGTTAGACTTCATTTCTGCGGTGCAACCGTGCCCAATGTCCCCAATATGAATTCGCAGAGAGCCCCGCAGATGTTCCTGTCGCTATGTCCCAATGAAATGGCCCAAAAAGACAAAATATTGGGAGTATTAAGTGATATTCCTAATTTTCTGAATAAAATTTCGAAGCAGTTTTTTCTTTGATTTTTGAATCGGTGACATGTGATAAGAAAATGGTCGATATGTTCAGGTTCGTTACAGCTTGAGCACAGAGGGGATGGCACCAGACCAGGCCTGTTTAAGTAGAAATTAAGAGATGGTACACGGCAACGTAATTTTGTTACCAAGACTTCCAATTTACGCGTGGGACACCATTTATTATTCCATGTGAAGTGCAGGTGCGAGAAATCTGGATTCGGTATCATGGTTTTTGATGAATCTTCAAGAAGGGAAAGTTTTCTAAACCTCGCTGCTGTTACATAAGCTGTAGGAGGCATGATTGGCACAATCGGAACATCAAGAGATGTTCGCGCAAGTTTGTCAGCCATCTCGTTTATAAATATACTACGATGGCCTGGCACCCAGATCATTCGCACTAGACGAATGTTTGCTGGGATTAATGATTTAAAAGTCTCTAGTACTGCTGATATCGACGACGATGATAAGAATGAACACACGGAATACGAGTCAGTCACTATCGCAGCTGTCGAATGAGTCGCAGGAAGTTTACGAATAGCTAGTATAACGGCCGTTAATTCCGCTTCAAATATTGGTGTATAATCTCGGAGGCGTAATGAAAATGACCAGAATAATGAGAGAGAAAAAATGCCCACACCTGCCTTCTCGCCACTCATAGATGCATCCGTTGCAATTACTGTATTAGTACCTAATTGAGACATGTGTTGTTCTAATAAACCAATCAAATATTTAGAGGGCAAGTGTTTAGCGTTCATGGGGAAGATATCGTCAAATTCTATTTGCACTTGGCCGATTGGTTTGACAGATGGTGTGATCTCGAATATATTAACATTTAAAGCATCTAGAAGTGTTTGAACAAATAGCACTTGGGGTTTATATACACGGGACGACCAATGCTCATTGAAAAAGACACCAGGCTCGGCAAAGAATACAAATTGTCGCCTTCTCAAAGTGGATTCAGAAAATTTTAAATAGGTGTTTACTGTTAAAATACGAAATCTGCAAGCAAGGGTGGGTATCCGAGCTTCTTGATACAAAAGATTGTTAGCTGTGAATTTTGGCACACCTAAACAACTACGTAGGGCTTCCCGCTCTAAGAGAATGAGGGGGTTTATTTTGTATGCTGGTCCACCAGAGAATAGTACACATCCGAATTCAAGAATCGGACGAACGTACATGCGATAAATCATGATCATCGTATCTCTGCGAAGACCGGAACGGAGGCGGCCAAGCCTACTTATCATTCCAACAGCGCGTGTAGCCTTAATTTTAATATATTCAATGTGGTCACGCTAGCTCTGTTTTTGATCGTACAGTACACCCAGATATTTAATACAATTAACCTGGGGTATTATTTCTTGATGGTACTGAAGAGAAATAGTAGCTGGTGCGTCCAACGGAAAAACTATTATAGCACTTTTAGTTACGTTCAGGTTCATATGAATTTTCTGAAACCAGGTTTCCAATGTTGCCAAATAACACTGTAAAGTCGAATGTAGTGAATAAATATCGTTGTCAGATGCAAAGAACGCGATATCATCTGCATATACATATACGTGTACCTTATCACTCTGTGGTATTGAACTTAACAAAATGTTAAATAGCACAGGCGATAGAACAGAGCTTTGAGGAACACCTCTCGTTTGGCTATACTTCGGCGTGGAAATACCTCGTTGGAAGCAATAAAATTTTCTGTCTTTTAAAAATTCGTATATCCAATTTGTTATGTACTGCGGGAACGTAAGCTCTTTTAGGACATTGATAAGAATAGCATGTTCAACACTGTCATATGCCTTGGCTAAATCAAGGGTTACTAGGGCCGCATATTGTCGTCTGTGCCGAGCAAGCTTTATACAAGCCTCTAAAGTAACATGCGCCCACCATATAGAGTAACCTGGTCTAAATTCAATCTGGCACGCACTGAGTATCGCATTAACTGTTATGAACTTCGTAACTCTAATGTAAAGTATTCTTTCTATTAACTTAACTACGTGTGATGTTAAAGCGATTGGCCTAATGTTATCTATCTGCATTCCTAGTCCCTGTTTTTTAAGAAGCGGTATTATTTTTGCAAGTCTCCAGTCAGGAGGTATCCAACTATTTTCAAGTGAATAGTTGACAACGTTAAGGAGGTCTTCAGGAGAGATGTCGAATAATATTTTTAACATTTCCGAAGTGACGCCATCTGGTCCAGGACCTGTGTTTGGCAGAATACGAACGACGTGCGCAAGTTCATCCCTACTTACTTCAATAAAATCATTTCCGAATGACGGTTTTGCACACTTTATTTTGATTTGTAATGTAAATCTCTTCTCCAATTCTATTGCAATTTCCGTTAATGTATTTTCCAAATCAGTTGGAGAAAAAATAACTGAGTCAATATTTACGTGTGCTGTAATAGCTTTACGATTACGGAGAAATCTGAATAGAGCTTTCTTGTTGCCACTCTTGGATAAGTAGCTGTACCGTTTTTCTTCATAATCGTCTTTCGCTAATGAAACTGTTCTCCTAAAGGTAGCTTTAGCAAATAATTAATTTCTCCAATTAGTCGGACATTGGTTGGTGAGGAGTTTTTTCCATGCAGCGTTGCGGCGTCTAAAATCTCTGGCGCATTCCGCATTCCACCAGGCAGATATGAATTTTCCCTTTGTTGAAGATATAGTGAACTGTGATTTTCTAATTGTACACTTTAGGGTGGAACAAAGGCTCATAGCTTTCATATTTGTTTCCATGTTGGGCAAGGAAGATAGCGTTGACTGTAAGTTCTTTTTAAATTTAGAGTAGTTTACAAAACTTTGCACCTGGCGATCTACCGTCACTCAAGGAATGCTGACTTCAAATACCAGGGGGCAGTGATCACTACTTGTAGCAGTATCAAGAACAGTCCAAGACGATATTGTCACACTTGAGCTAGCAAATGTCAAGTCTAAGACGGACCTCGAATTACATCGAACGAATGTCGGAACTCTGGAGTTCCAACAAATAAGGTTATTCCGGTTAGTCCAGTCCCACAACCGTTTTCCTGATGAATCAGTGCGGAATCCCCATGAAACGGGATGGGAATTGAAGTACCCGCAAATAGTATACTGTTTCTGCAAAAACTCGCAGTCACGTCGAGGGCTCTTTCATCTTGTATTCCAGCCGGAAAGTAGTTGTTGACTATAGATAGTGGCGCGCATCCGGGAAAGTGAATTTCCAGAACCAATACTTCATAATCGTGTGATATTTGTTGGTAAACTGAGTGTGCTTTATGGCAAATTTTGGATGAAATGAAAAACATTAATCCTCCACCACGTGAGTCTCGGTCCAGTCGAAAGCACTGATAGCCTTTTAGATAGAAGTTTTGATCAGCAGACAGCCAAGTTTCTTGTAAAATTATGACGTCTGGAGATTGTTGAGAAATTAGGTATAATAAGTCTGTAGTTGCAGAAAAAAGTGAACGGCCGTTCCACTGAAGTACTCTAAGGTACCCTATGATGATAAGCAAGCAGTAGCAACTGCTTGATCTAAGGTACTATCTTTTAAGAAGTCCGCTTTAGTCCTAGGTTCCTTCACACACTTTTTTGTTTTCGGATGAGAAGAATTATTAAGTTTGCTAGTGGGTGATATGGTGCGTTTAAAAAGGCGAGCATCCATATCTACATCCCGATTAATTATTGATTCTGAATCAGATATACCTTCCTGCTCAGTTGTGTTAGGACTGGAAAGCATTGCCTCATTATCGATAGAGACATCTGACTGATGTTAGGCAGGTTTACTAATTGAGGCACTAGGAGGTTGGATACGCTTAGTTATTCGATCAGATGCACCCGACATCTGTGAATCCATAATACTATTGAGTGAGTCGGACAGATTGAGTAAAAATTTTTCTAATACTTTTTCTACGGCCTTTTCTACCATAGCAGAAATGGACTGAGAAAGTGATGCATCCATAGAAAGAGGTGGACGAGCTGCTATACCGGCATAACCCTGACTCCTGCTTTGAATTTCTGCAATTGCTTCTCTACGAGAGCATCGTCTCCTTTCAATGATTTCAATCACCTGAAGTTCCTTTGATCTTGCAGGGCAGTTAGGATCATCTGCAGCGTGATTTGCCTTGCACAAACAGCATGTCTTATTGTCTGATTGACACTCAGCAGTACTATGACCAGCTCCGTATATGGCTCCGCATATGCGGCATCGAGTCTCCGATCGACAACCTTTAGTACTGTGTCCAAAGCGCCAACATTTAGCACATTGCAGCGGACGGGGAGCCAAAGCTTCGACCTTATAGATAAGCGGCCATGCCTTGATCTCCGAAGGGCGACCTGTTCCAGCGAATGTGGCAATTACAGTTTCAGTGGGAACTTTCTGTTGGTTTTCCTGTTTGGTACAGCGGTAAACAGAAATAACACCTGCTGGGGAAAAGATGTCCAAGACTTCTGCTGGGCTTAGACTTGCGTCTACCCCCCGAACCAATCCTTTGCAGCAAGCTAGATGAGGTGGGATAAAAGAGCTCACCGGATGTGATGTAAAAGTAGTGCACTTCAGAAGGTCTTGGATGCAGGCCTTGTCTGGTGAGCAGCATAGTATCCCCCCGCGTCCAAACTGACGAACCTCTGTTATCAGTAGAGAGTGGGGAGTGATCGCACGAAGTTCCGTTTGGATTGTCTTGGGGTTTTTCATGCGGATGAACCCACCGGTGGTCGGCATCAAAGCGACAGGAACGCTACGGGTTCCATTGCGGAGAAACAACTCCAGAGGAAGATCTTGAGGGGGAACAGAGGCTGACCAGTGGGCAGGCCTCTGGCCCGGAGAAGAAACAGACATGAAATAAGAAGTTACACTTATCAATGCACTAAAACAAATGCGGAACAAGAGGTAGATCTAATAAAATAAAATAAAAGTAACCGCCGGCTACTTGACCGCAACCCTGAGGATGGAACAAGGAACGCAGCCGCAGGCACGAACGCAGTCGCTGACGCCGACAGCTCGACGAGACAAAGCCAAAGACCTCGTCTTCTTCGGGCCACCGCTGCGACTCTTCTTTCTCTTCCTCTCTCGCGCGTGCTTCGAAAAATCGCTGCGTTGAACTGATGCTTCAGTCATTTATCGTTTTTTGGTTCACATCTATGCCAACTTTTTTCTTGTTGCCGAGCTCCAACTTGGTTCACGGCGCCCACGTGAAATTCCGCTCACCCAATCCGTTTCAAGTTCTACACACTCCAACAAAATCCGATTCCCCACACTCCATCACAGAGTTAACAATCCCCAACAAACTTACATGGTCTTTCTACATTGAATACACCTGTAGAGTAGCTACTCAAAAACTGGACTTACTTAGGCCCAAACTGAAAATTTTGGCCCCTGAAGCAAAGCTTCTTGCCTACAGAACCTATGTTTTAGCTAAAGTTGAATACGCGAGCATAGTTTGGAATATTCACTACAAAAAAAGGTGTTATTAGGCTCGAGATGGTACAGAGGCGGACTGTACGCTTCATAATTCACAAATATAAAAGAACAGATTCACCATCATGCTTGCAAATATTATTCGTACCTTAGAGCAGCCCGAAAAAACATGAAGACCTAAATTTTTATTTTTGCTTTATTACAATAGACGTTATGTGAAAGCACGTGCGTACCTTCAGCCATTCAAGTATCGCACGTCGAGAAATTGACATGCATATAATCTACTTTCTCATGATACACGCACTAATCTTTTCAAGTACTCTTTTTTTCCACGAACCATTTCAAATAGGAATTCGCTGCCTAAAATATTGTTTGTTTAGAATCTCCAAGTTCATTAGAAAGTCCGCTACTTACCCATCCAGGAATGTGCTAAACAACTGAATGTTCGTGTGACTTTTTATTTTTTCTCCGTGCTTTTTATTTCTGTAATTCATCATTTTTACTTTTTTTCTTAGTGGTACTTTATAAGTTGCAAACACCGTATTAACACTCCAGACTTATTTTGGCGGGAGCTTTTGTTGTTGTTGTTGTTGTGTTGTTGTTGTTGTTTTTGTTGTTGTTTGTTTGTTTTTTCCAGCAGCTGCCAGTTGTTATATGTTTTGCGCTCTATTATGGGAGATATTGAAGTGGAAGGGTGAGGATGTGTGCGTGTGCGTGTGTGCGCACGCGTGTTGCATGCGTCTGTGTGTGTGTGCGTTTGTGTTTTAAATCCTGTTTAGACGTCCATCTCCTGTAAGCTGTATGATTTTGTTATCTAGTTAGATCAAGCTGGATATTTTTTTAATATTTCTAGACATGCGATAAATTATTCTGTGAGCTCGTGTTCCCTTCGGCTTTACCTTTGCTTGCTACCTTATATTTGTATATTATCCCATTATGCAGGGTCCTGTGTGACTGAAGTGCACTGTAAATAAAAATAAGAAACAAAAATGAATGAAATGTGTTAGTGTTCATGCTCGTCATCTGCAGTTTCTAACGTGCAATACTTAGAAGTTCAGATGTTACGGAATTTAAATAAGTGTGCTTCTCCCAAGCATCTGCAAGCATGTAAATGCAGCTAGTAAAATGTCGCGGTGTCTTATCGATGGTGCGGTGGTGTAAGACACAAGCCTCGTTGTGAAATGTGCGCAGCTGATGCCGTCAGTGCAGCTCGCATCACCGTCACGGCTGTGGTCCTGAAAACAGGTCGACTTGCGAACCCACTGCACAACGTTCCCGTGGTCATCGGGTGCTGCGCAAAGGTGAAGTACTGCTCTGCGCCACAGTGTGCTTCGTCTGCTCGTGAAAAGGACGTTAGTTTTCACAATGTACGTAAAAAGCACGCCTGCCCAGTTTCTTAGGATAATTTTTTTTAAGTGCATCGATAGTGACAGTGTACACGAGGATACGCGTAAAAATTACTGCTTTCTGCAATTCTGCCATTCGCAAAACAGATGAGATATTTACCTCACAGTGGCTGTTTATACTGCTGCTTCGGCAGTTTGTCAACCGTTTTTAGAATATACAAGAAATTCTAAACAGCATCAAATACCCAAATGAGATAATCGTGCTTGTATTGCAGTTAGGTGCCTCGGCAGAACGCAAGCCCGTATTGTATTGCAGTAAGAGAAGTTTGAGGGGTGAAGCTGGTGTGCCTCAGGAAAAGGGCAAGTTCCGCCATATTGCACCCGCTGGTCGTTGCAAAGGACTGCAGTTTGTCTCAGTAATGTCTGTTCAAATAAAGCGACATCATTAAGTAGTTCATATTATTACTGCTCAAGACCGTTGCTCAGGTATCGGAATATTATAAATAGTTAGTGCTGATTCTATATACCACGCACAGGGCCACACAGATTATGTGACAACTATGACAGAAACGAGACGAGACAAGCTTGGACTGCGTCCGATGCGAGTGAACAGAAAGATTCTTCTTTTTTTTATTTTGCTTATTAACGCGCGTTCTTCCATGCCCCTTGTCTTCTTCTTCTTCTCCTTGTTTTCGGCGAGATTCAACAGCTTCCGACCCACATGAAGTGTTGTTGTCCTCATTGATAGGGACCTTCAAGTTGGTAGATATGTTATACAGGTCTCCGAATCAGTTTTGCATTGGTTTTGAAAAAGAGGAGCATATCTTCCCGTCGACTACCGAAAAAACTTTCATGACTTTAGCCACGTTCTAAGTGATCTACGCTCTAAAAAAGATCGAGTAGAAAGGGTGTGTTTTTGTCCCACAACAATAATCGTCATCTATGTTGCGTTCCATCCTTGCACTATCGCCCCGCGTCCGGTACATTCCGGTCATGATGGACATGCCCGCTATCAGGGTTACATTGCATTCTCGATAGGAAAGTGACCAGCGCCAAGTTTTCAAAAAAAAAGGGCACGCAAGGCCGATGCCGATTATTGTTTTGGGACAAAAAGACACCCTTTTTATCCGATATTTTTTTAGAGTGTAGAGTACGTGAGCCAAGCAGTATGATGTCTCCTCCGTTCACTCTCCTTTCTTCTTTAGTGGCGTAAGCTTGCTCTATAAATTCCTTCAGATATTCCTTATTCCATATATTCCACCAATCTTTCATGACGGTTTGCCGCTTTTTCCAGGTTTCTTCAATTTCGACTTCGTGTCGATCTTCGTTATTGCCAGCAAAACTGTATTTCTCTCCTATTATGTCAGCTGGAACAATAAGTATCGGCTCATCCGGCTCACTGTATACGTAAGTTAACGGCCTGTTGTTAAGCACCGCTTCAACTTCAGTTGTTATCGTTTCCATCTCTTCCTTAGTTAGCAATCTCTTTCGGATCACTTTACTCAATGATGATTTCATGCTTCGTATTATTCTTTTATAGAAGCCTCCCCAGCAAGGCGCTAGTTCGGTGATAAACTTTCACTTTATTTTATCTCCTTGGTTAACTCTTTTAGAGACTTCTTTTTGTAATTCCTTCAGCATACGATTAATTTCTTCGTTGGCTTTCTTGAACGTTCTTGTGTTATCACTAAGTATTGTGCGACATAGGCCTTTTCTCGCTGTAAATCTTCTTACTGCAAGTAAGAATGCTTCTGTTTTACAGTTATCGACAACTTGGAAATGTACAGCTCTTGTTGCACACACGAATACTGCGATGTACAGTTTTGTCATGACTTTCAAGGCGTTTTTTACAGGAATTTGGCGGCGAAATCTACACCAGTCACTTCAAATCGTTGTCGGTGGTTTACTTTGTCAGCAGGTAGAGGTGCTGTGTCTTGCTTAGCTGGTTTAGCGTGAAATCATGAACCCTTTAAGCATCCATGAATACCATCAATGAATTTGCCAGCCCTGGTCGGATCCAAAAAGTATTCCGATTTTTCTTTAGTCTGTGCTTGTACATGAACCCTCAGCCAGCTTTAATCCATCGTCTTCATACTTGTTCAGAGAAGCTGGCAGAAACGGTATCCTTGCCTCGCCTTAGTGTTCTAGTGGATAAGGTACTCGGCTGCTGACCCGCAGGTCGCGGGTTCGAATCCCGGCTGCGGCGGCTGCATTTCCGATGGAGGCGGAAAGGTTGTATGCCCATGCGCTCAGATTTGGGTTCACGTTAAAGAACCCCAGGTGGTCGAAATTTCCGGAGCCCTCCACTACGGCGTCTCTCATAATCATATGGTGGTTTCGGGACGTTAAGCCCCACAAATCAATCAATCAGAAACATTATTCTTTTCTTGATATAACGTCAACCTCAAGTGCTTTCCTCTTCGCCACTATATGCGCGATAATTTGACTTCAACTGAATGCATAGTCTTTTCCTCTTGTCCTCCGAAAGAGCCTAGGGACAGTCTTTTTGTTTTTTTGACCGGGTAGCCAAGCTTTTTTGACAAGCTCTTAAGGATGAATGTTCTTTGGCTAATAGTGTTCAAGAGAACCCGACAATAGCACAACTTGTTTCTAACTTCTGCTATTGCCACGCAGTCTGCAGAAAAATGCTTCACGATATATTCGTATATAGGCAGGTTGACCCTTGCTCTTTCTGATTTTCATTTTTACCTTCAATGGCTGCTGAGCACTGCACTGTGAGTTCTTTTCCCCGGCACATAGACGTGTCGTGCCTTTTCCGGTCTATCTTGCATCTTATGCTTGCTTTGCATATTTTGGCAGTGTGGCGAGGCCTTGTGCAACGGAATTATTTATGAGACGCTTCTAGCTTCATTTTCTTCACTTCATATGACATATTCTTTCTGCAGTAATCAGAATAGTGGGTATTGGTCCCACAGAATATGCAAAACATTGCAGCGGTGCCTTGAAGATTAACCGTTCTTTTCTGTTGCCTACTGTCAAATTTGTTGCCGTGGCTTTCCTTCCACTCTACCAATTCCTCTCTGCACTCAACTTGGTCTTTACATATCTCACCAAGCGCTTCAGAGTTTCTTTATATGTTTTGTTGCAATCTGATCTTGATATGAAGACCTACCGGCCGATTTTCTTTGTTTCAGTTTGAACCTCATGTGCATCTCTGCAGGTAAATATTTTTTTGAATACTGGTAGTATCATCGATGCACAGGACTCGAGCTTCACGCCTAAGAATTCTAGCAATTGTGTCTGCACTTGTACCTTGTATGACAGTTTTCTTAATCTTTCATAGTCCCTGCAGCTTGCTGCTGTACTCAGGTTAGTTAGCTCCTTCATGCGTTTTCTAGAAGCGCTTCGTCTTTGCCGTATCGCTGCTTGAGCATGTCGATAGTTTTCACATAGTTACTGTCTGAATATTGAAGTCCCTCCGCGGTAGCTGCCACTCTCCCGGTTAGTGATGACAGAAGGTACGTGAACTTTTGATTCTCGTTTGATTCTGTTCTCACGTGAACAGCCGACTCTAAATGATGCCCGAATCTCTGCTACTTCCTCCTGTCACCATCAAACTTATTTATTTCTGCCTTTGGTAGCTTTGGTGCATTTGCTTTGGTGCTTGCCTGGCATTATCATTGGAAGGGACTTGTTCCCTCACTGGCTCACGCTGCTCCTGCCGGAAAAGGTAAGCATTGATATCAAGCAGAATGCTAATCATCTTTAGCTCGTACTCAGTGGTCCTCGCAAACTCGGCTTCGGCTGTTACCGGCGTTATGAACTCTTCCACCTGTTCGTCAACTTTCTTAAACACGGCGACAATACCTCTAATATGACTGCCTTTCAGTGATATTGCCATAGGATCCTATTTCTCCTGAAGCTTACTTCCTGCTTCGCTCACTAGGTGGGTTATTTGCGTCCTCAGCGTTTTTCTTTTCTTCAAAATTACTTTCCTGTTCATCTTGAACAATTCAGGAAATGGCTGGTCGCTTACGGATTTCAGCGGTGAGTCTTCGTCCGTGGCTGTGGCTTCCACCATGTCTGTGCTGCTCTCTCAGATGACGATGTCCCATCTCACTGCCGTCAGTTTGCACTGGGCCTTCTCTTCGTCTGTCCTCTGTGGCATGTCATTTGTCTTGGTATTCCATGGCCAGTAGGAAGAGGAGAAGCCGCGACCTGGTCACAGCACCATTTCCCGGAAATGAGACTAGACAAGCTTGGACTGCGATCGATGCGAACAAACAGCACGAATCTTCTTTTTTTACTTTGCCTAATAACACGCGCACTCTTTTGTGCCCCTTGTTTTCTTCTTCTTCTTCTTTTCTTCGGCGAGTTTCAACAACATCCTTTAGTAAATGTGCATTAAACAGCGAGAGCAGCTTTCTCTTATTGAAGAGCCAGTCAACAGGCTTCGCAACGTGCAGGAAAAGCTCGCGCAATTTTTTCTGCGCGTGACGAACCTCCTTATACTCACAGTGTCGTCAACTCGGCGATCGGAAACTTGACGTATATAGCACGCAGTTCGTCTATTTGTATAAACTAGGTCTCAGCAAAGAGTAATGAAGCTAACGTCACTGATCATCGAGTTGACGCCACTGCGCATTTAAGAAGGTTGGTAACGTGCAGGGAAAATGCGCAATCTTTTCATGCGAGTTTCGGAACCTGTTGACTGGCCCTTTAATTTTATGATAAGCAGTGCGCTAGGCGCGTGCTCCCATTTCTCAGTAAACTACACATATATATACGAACAGAGACCAACCAAATAAATCTGCAGTCACAGATGTTTTGCGCCGCTCAGCTGCGTTCACAAAGTGCGCTTACCCAAAGCAATTCGGAGGCCCCGTCCTCGGTTTCCTGCCTAGAAGCCTGCGCGGTATTTAGTTTTATAACGGCAGCTGACCTGGTGAAATCACCTACGCCTTTAGCCTGGTGTGCAATGAACGGGCGAAGTACTGGCAAGAGGCTGAAACGTGGTTGAAAGCTTGCCAAAAAGTGGAGCACGGAGCAGGTATAGCACAAGTCACTATCTGTGAAGTGCTTGCTGCACACGGTCGATGATGCCGTGGGGCTCTTCTCTTCTCTGAGTTTGACTATCCACTTTTCCCTCAGCTTCGGGTCCGTCCTTAAGATAGTTGTGATATTTAACCCCATTTTCATGGGCGGGTGGTCACATAGAGGCACAGAGCATTACTCTACCATTGCACAGCACTCACCGTGGAGACAAGCCGCAGTTTTAAGAAACAAAGCACCGTGCTTTTCAAATAAGCGTTAAAAACGAACACCCATGGTATTTAGAGCAGCGTCGGCAGCCACCACACAGAAGATAATCAACTGAACTGCTTCTTTGTCTAGTTTTACCACGACAGAGGTTTCTATACGGCACTATGCCTCGAAAGCGCCCAAATCCTCAAGCTGAAGTCGTAGAAGCGCCTTTCGCAGCGCCGCAATCGGTCGCACACCCGGTCAAGATGTTTTCTAGCAGGGTGGCTCACTCGCACGAACTGTTATCTCTCAATTTGGGCGTTTTGTGCTTCTCGTGCATGCACCGCAAGTTTGACTTGAATTTACAGCGCTTAAGGAGATTACGTAGGTCACTTCACTCTCTGCCGTGGTGCATTTACGAAAGGAGCGAGATGCTCAAACAGGAAAAAGCAATAATTGTAACAGTTGTTCGCGCTAATCTGGCACGAAGAAGTAATATTTGTACAGTTGTTCGCGTTCGTCCGACATGGAGAAGTAATGTTTGTATAGTTGTTTGCACTCGTCCTGTGTATACCTGTACGTTCATTACGTGCGTCTTTCTTTTTATTTGAGCAGCGCGCTTTAAGTGTCGAGCTATGACCCTTGTTTGTCCCCGCTCGTCCTAAGTAATCGCCCCCCAAAAGCGTTGCGCTAATCATGATGCGTTACTGCCGGCGTCATTTGCAATGGCTACCGAAATGAAAACCACGGGGGCCGATCGCGCTGCTTCTGTAAAAGGTAACAATTCATTCCGTGTCAAAATCAAGCATTAAATAGATATTAATGGTGAAGAAACTTATCTTTGCTGCAAAAAAGTGTGAATTCACTCTACACCATTCATTGTAGGTTTGCATCTGAAGACGGGCCGTGGTTTATATAACAAGCATGATCAAATTTACATTTTTTGTATAGCGCACATAGCCCTACAAAGCACAATGCAAGAGAATTCCCCACATTGTGGGAAGCAGCACATCATTCTTACAGGCACAACTTTTCTGTGATAGTTGTAGGCAAACGTGAGAACCACGCACGCGCGGGCCTCATTCAGAGTTGTCCCTTTTTTCTGCAGCAGAATCCTACACTCTAAGGCAAAAGAGTGTTAAAAGGGTGTGTGGTTTGTCTCTTTGGGGACTAATGGGGCTGCCACAACCATTAATCTCTTTAAGGACTAACGGTATCATGCCTAACAGTTAGTCTCCACAGACGAGCTCAAGAAACTAAGATTTAGTCCTCACATTTACACCTTATTACGTAGCCGTTAGTCCCACAGTTCACCTCTAAGGACTACCATTTCGTCCTCACAATTGCACTTTATAGGGCGATTGTTAATCCCCGCAGTACACCTTACCGGGCAACCGTTAGTCCTCACACTCGCACCTCGCCGGACGAACGGTTCATCCACTCAAATACTCCAATCGGATGAGTTTTTTATCCCCAAGTTCAAACATTGTTTTTGTTTGTTTTTGTTTGTTTCCAGACAGGCCTAATACTTTTTTCACCTGTTTTTCTGCGCAGTCAGCAACAAATAGCACGGGAAAGAACACGCGAAAAAGTAGTTAGCCACCTATATAAAACTGCTTTCGCAGTCACGGCAACAACGAAATACAAAAGTGACACATCGAAATTTTCTATTTTTCTACATACACAAGTTTCTCCATTCTTTTAAGTGAATTCATGGTGAAGTGTACAAGTCCAGTCTCGTTGTCAAATCTTGTTCACTCCTTGTGGAGCTCCTGCGACGGAAGCGATAGATGACAGGCATTGCAGACGCCAGCGCACGCAGCCTTCTGCCTGTTGTGTTACCACGTCTTCACGTACAATAATATAGTAAAAATTGTGAGACACACGTGGCAGAAGATGAAGATGGACGCATATGATAAGTACGTGCACGTTAATATAAAAACAAGCGTTAAAATATGACACACAAATAACTTTATCTTCACATCTCGCGCAGTCATTCTGAAGCTGCTCTGACGAAGGAGATGGATGACAGCCATCGCAGACGCCAGCGCACACAGTCTTCAGCATGGTGCGTTCCCACGGCTGCACAATATGTAAAATAGTGAGTCACACGTGACAGAGGATGAATACAAATGCATATCAGAAATACGTGCAAGATGAAATAAAAACATGCGTGAGATATGACATGTTAATAATTTCACCGTGATGTCACACATTGTCAAAGACTCATTTCGATACCCGTAGCGCAACAGCTTAGGAGTGGCGGCCGCAGCCACAACTCCGCGAACCACCGTGCCGCGAACAAGTCGGCGAGTCCTAAGCGAGCGACGTCGTTCAGCTCAAGCAAACGAACGCGAGACCAAACACGGCGCTGCACGCGGAGTGTCTGCCGCGAGCGAACATCGAACAGGAGAGCGAGCGTACGCTTGGCCGCCCCCACGAACAGTGTCGAACTGGTTTGGAGCTAGCGCTGAAGAAATCGACGGTAATGCGGCCTTTGTCCACAAAATCGAGCGAGTGCAGCGCGCAAACGCGAGTCCACCGCCGCGGCCAACAAACGGCGCTAAGCTGCTTGTACCGACTGATGGGTAAGCCAACTGTAATGTTGATCAAATTTCACCGAGTTCCGATGCTGGCGAAAGCCCCACCATCATGTGCTGGTGCACTTACAGCGCGTGACATACTACAACAAAGCTCTTTACGAGAACTCGCAACGTGTTTTCGACGACTCCCAACACAGCAACGAGGTCGCAGCCCATTATCGTCAACCCGGAGCTCATCGCAGCGGCGAAGAGACGCGAGCACACGATGAGCGAGCGTACGGGAGGCCGACGGCAATGGCGGCATATTTCCAGGCGGTCGCAAAGCACAGGCGAACTGCAGACGCCCAAGCTGACCTTCGCGATGCATTTCGTGCGTGCGATATACAACACGACCGAGCCCGTTGCCGGAAAGCGCGATCTGTATCGCACACGCGACAAGTAGTGTAGAATAAAGAATAATAACCGACTTGCTTAAGAATGCAGCGATGATTTCTTTCCTGAGTTGGACTGAAGTATATATACGCCGTGCGGCCAGGCACGTCGTACCGATGGTGTTTTCCGCACCAGGAAAAATCGGAAGACTGTGCCAACGTGTGTGCGATAAGAAGCGTGGCTGCCAGAAGAAACATGAGAGGGCCTTTGTTAAGTGTTAAATTGGGATTATGTACTCCATACCCTTATCCTGCGAAAAAGTGAACACTGGCCAAACTGAACGGTGTATTAATGACCGATTAAGAGAAGACGCTCAAAAATTAACAAAAAGAGATGACAAGTAAGCGCACCAGATTGCGCATGTCATTTCGAGTGGTTGTGACGCACGATTTTCTGACATGAAGATTCTGGGCAGAACCGCAAGTAAAACTGCACGTGAAGTGTTAGAGGCCTTTTTCAATGAAAAAAAAATAAAGATCACTACGTAAGCGCCCCTTAAATTTTGTTGTTACCAAGCGAACTTCAGTTTATCGCTCTGACGCTGTGACATTGATTAACTGTACGTTTGATAATATATGCTGTTGGCCTTCGATGGTGTGTGTGCGCACAATGTGTCCTGTATTTATTCAAGCCTTCGACCTAAGAATAAATCAGTTGAAAGTGGGCGCTGTGTGTGTTTGATGCATGGGTGTGTGCGTGTGTGAGTGGTCG
The DNA here is from genome assembly GCF_043290135.1 of Rhipicephalus microplus. Taxonomy (NCBI): domain Eukaryota; kingdom Metazoa; phylum Arthropoda; class Arachnida; order Ixodida; family Ixodidae; genus Rhipicephalus; species Rhipicephalus microplus. Next base: position 14,099,670 of record NW_027464589.1, read on the forward strand.
TGTCAAGTTTTCGCGCTCGAATTATCTTTTCGAAATATATCTGATAGGCTTGCTGCCTTCTCGGCCGCCATATCGGCCTTCCTAACTGTTGCTGTCGTGAGTTGGTCGTGACTATCTTGAAGCCAGAGATATACAGCGCGGCGTGGTGACGTGTCGAGACTTGCTCCAGACTTCATGGGTGCAGCGAAACGCAAAAGCAGCAGTTCACGCTTATCCAAGCGTACACACAAGCACCACGTCGTAATTTTTAAATCGTCAAACCTAGGCAGCCGTGGTCGAGCACTCGAAGCGCGACGCAACACGAACCGTCGCCAGCAAAATGTGGGGATAGACTGAGCCAGCTGAGGAGAAGAAGGATGCCAAGTCACCTTGGCAAAGCTTTTCGCGCTGCCTGCAATTCCCGGGTGGTTCATCCCTTTAGAGCATGTTTGGAGACTAAGTGGTTTCGCGTGGCATTATTCCCTCTGTGGTTGCTCCTCAACGGTCTATCTGTTCATCGCGCGTGCCTATCGGGCTCCATTACTCTTTTTTCGGGTAACTTTGCCTTAGAGTGTGGGAGTGGCACAGCTGGTGGTTAGGTTAGCTTAGCAAGAGAAGTTTTAGCAACGACTAGAGTAGTACATTTATGTTGTAACAACAAAGGTATCATTGAATGCGCTGACCAAACACGCAGAAGCAACTGACCACAAAATAGATGGGAATAGGGCAAAATTAAGAAAAATAAAGAGAAAAGAACTTAGCTTCCAGGGTATTACTTGACTCTGTGACAATGGAGACAATGATGCACATTTTAAATGTGAAGCATTTTAGCGAACTTCGATGACATTTCGCGTATCTATCTATCTATCTATCTATCTATCTATCTATCTATCTATCTATCTATCTATTCATCTATCTATCTATCTATCTATCTATCTATCTATCTATCTATCTATCTATCTATCTATCTATCTATCTATCTATCTATCTATCTATCTATCTATCTATCTATCTAGCCACCTACGACTTTTAGCTCGCATGGCCGTTTCAAAAATGGTATCAATACTAAACTTAGTATGGCATAACATGACTGTATAAACAACATATTTCACTAGTCATTACACGCAAATCATGACATGGATGTCATGAATGTCATTATATATACTTATTGCTCCTGCAGCTCTTCCAGTGGTTTCATTCACATGACATGTTGCAATTTGGTATGGTATCACATGATTGCATGGCAAACACAAGCGACAGACCCTAAATTAAAATCATGACATTCTTGTGATGTAACAATATGTCTACATGCCAAGCTCATTATGTGCTCGCGTGTGTTTCGCAAGCGTCCAACTTACCGAATTCGGAATAACGGTACGTGAATGGATGACAAACGTATGTGACTAGTGCAAATATGATAATCATGAGACGCGTGTTATGTAACAACATGACTACATGCTATGCTCAACATGCGCTGGTGGCCGTTTTGCTAGCTTCACTTATCTGAAACTTCGTATTACGAAACGTAAATAGATGATGAAGGAATGATGCTGGTGCAAACATGATAAACATGAGATGCGTGTCTTGCAACAACATGACTGCATGCTACACTCACGATGCGCTTGTGGCCCTTTCGATAGCTTCACATGTACCAAACTTGGTATTACGCGATGCGAATGGATGACATAGGTAAATGACACATACAAACATGATAGCTACGTCATGCGCGTAATGTAACAACACGACTACATGCCACACTCATGATGCGCTCGCGGCCGTTTCGTTAGCTTTATATATGCCAAGTTTGGCATTACGTGACGTCAATGTATCATGAAGGTATGTGACTGGTACAAACATGATAATCAGGAGATGCGTGACATGTGAGAACATGACTGCACGCCAATGTCAAAGCGCCAATACATTTCGGCATGATGCGGTGCACGTGCTCACCGGCGTTGATTTCGTCGGGTCACGCAGGCGTTGCCACGCCAGGCACCAATCCTGCCATATACTCACAGGCGCGCGCCTCGCTGCGTTGGATTGACCCATGCGCGTTTCAGGGCGTCCGGCGCTCCTCCATCACGAAAAAAGGGAAACCCAGTGTTGTCTGGGAAACTCATCGGCGTGAAATTCAGCACGTCGTATTTCGCGCCGTTTGCCATCGGGCCCGAAGGACGCTGATCGCGCTGGTCGCGCCTGGCGTAGGACTATAGAGTGCTCGAGTATTGCTAACGTTGCGTCGTTGGGCCCAGCGTGCTCGCACGTCAGCGCTACATAGAAGTATATTGGACCCTTCATGATGCTCTCGCGGCCGTTTTGCTAGTTCCACAAATACCTAATTTTGAGTTTCGTGACGTCAATGGATGACGAAAGTATATGACTGGTGCAAGCATGGTAATCCTTACACGCATATCATGTAAGAGCATGATAACATGCCACGCTCATAGCGTTCTCATGGTCGTTTGATAGCTCCACATACAGTGAATTTGGTATGACGTGACGTGAATTGATAACGAAGGTAAACGACAGATCCAAACATGATAATAATGACACAAAAGTGATGTACGACATCAGTAACCTCCACCTGGTAACGTTGTGATTATTTTAGAGTGACATATCAACCTCTCTCATTCGTGCTTCGCATATAATCAATTCCCACTGTACGTGAATGTGCCATCTTTTTTTTATTTAATGATGGCACTTCCCGCACAAGTACTCACCTATATTTTTTTTATTTATACAAAATCTGACTGTGACCACATTCATTTTTCGTTGTGTGGCTCCCGTGTGGGAACTGAAACGTTCTGCTTTTATGTGATAATTCAGTGCCGGTGCTCATTTTAAACCTATGGGTTTGAAATGAAAACCACAACATCACAGAAAGAGAGAGGTCACAGTGGCAAAGCCAGGGGCCGTGACAGTGCCCTCGTGTACGTGGCGCACCGTCGCACGCGGCCAATAACTTTTACTGAAACTTTCCGGATTGTATAGTTTGCACAAGTCCACAAACATGAAGCCAGATCAATACAACAAAGTTGAAAAATGAAAACACCCCGAAGTCACGGTAAGAACAACGCATCCAACCGCCACCATTCCTTCGCGAAAGCGAGGCGAGATCACGTGATCAAACCTTGCACGTCACCGCGATTGCAGCGCTCGCGCCTCCAGTGGTGGGCTTCAGGCCCAATACTTGGCTATGCTGTGTTCAGAAAACGCGTCGAAATTGCAATGGCTAGGATGCTCTTTCACATAGAAAGTACGTGGGTTTTAGTGCCACCTTAGGAAACACTCTTTTGATAACAATTTTTCTCTCTCTGTTTATTAATACCTTTCTTACCGTTTCTTTCATTGCTTTCTGTGTCTGTCTCTGTATTTTTTCTTTTGAACTCTCCCATTCTCCCTTTTTTGGGGCAATTCAAGGTATCCCCAACGTTTTGAGACTCTGTCAGTTGGGTAAGCGTGCGCGTTCGAAGTGGAGAGGAGCGGCCCCCTCCTATATCACGCGCAGCTGTGGCGCTGCTATCAATTTGGAATTGGCGAAGGAGCGTTGTCTGCTACCTCTGAATGCGAAACAGCAGGAAATTTGTTTCCAAATACGCCTATTTCAATTAACGCAGCTAGATGAGTGACGATAGAATACCCTTTAGTGATAAATAAGGGCCAGACTTGTACCTAAGAAATGTATGATTTCTTTGCCTCCAATGACTGAGTGGTGTGGTCAGCGGGTGGCACATTGGGGATGTGCTGTTCTCTCTGCCCCCTTTCCCCTGAAAAACTCTTTCCGCTATTGTTACAGAGCAAAAAGTGACACTCCACTAAACTTTTCTGTCCTGCACACTCTTCAGATCAAAGTGGTGCCCTCCCTCTCCGCCCAAAGAAAACAATTTGCCTGTGCCTCTGTAATAAACAAGGTTCTTCTGTACCTTCAGGTTGTGGACAATTTGTAATTATACTTCATATAAATCGCGTGTCAAATATAATCTTAAACGGCTATGCTTCTTTTTTGACAGCCAAGAAGAAATAGACAGGCCAAACAGGCAGTCTTGTTTGAATTAGTGCCACAACCTTGCTGTGCTTTATATTGGTGAGCGCGCAAACATCAAAGCTGGCACAAAAGGCATAACTAGTACATTTTTAAATAACAATTGATTTCATACACAAACTCATGAAATTATATGAAGAGTAAGGAAAAGGGCATCCAAAGTGATGGAAGAATAATTTAAGAATAAATTGAAAGCAGTGCAGTAGATGATATACAACCAGTATTTAAATGACTTTTCTTCTGAAAAGTTCTTTCGCGAATTGTATTTCATACGTGACACGACGATCAAGCATGCTCGAGTGAATCAGCAGTAGGATAGTATACATGCCGTCCTGTACTGCGCCGGTCTGTCGAAGTAGCTATGCCTCAAAGGACAACTTTTGCAATCATCGGCACTTCAAACTCCAATTAAGAGTGCAGTTCTCAAGGTCTGGACAGCTGCTATTTTATGGGAAGCCTTACAGGTGACAGTCAAGGCCTACATTTCAGATCCGAGGACCTAATCGTTTGCTGCGAGCACATAGTAGGCGGAAAAGTTGTCCAAATTCCACGTGTTAGGTTGGCACTTGAGCCCTTTGCTGTTCCTTGAATTTTTCCAAAACTTCCTACACGCTTGTCTAAATCAGTGGCTTCAATGCGCAAAAGGGAACCCTCGAAACTAGAATAAACCGGGAATTTCATGGGCCGTGTGTCGGCACTTGCTGGTGATGTGTCTGACGTTAAAATGGAGTACAGCGATGTTGACGAAGCTACTGGTGATCCAGACTTATGTGCAGAGGTAGTAACTTGGTTGCCTGCAGTACAAGACCGAAGAAGAATCTAATCCAGGAATATCGAGCTCATACAGGCAGAAGTTCTTTTTCTTCAAAGTTGTTGAAAACAAAACAATCGTGAAATCAACAAGGCAGTGCTGGTAACAAAAGACTCCACCTTTGTTCTCAGTTGTAGGGAGAAGCTTGTTATCTCGTGTGCATACAGCGAACATGGTTTGGGAAGGCAGCTTAAATTCACGAGCTTGCAGATGGTAGCAACTTTTCTCAGTTATGTTGATCACATGAAGATAAGTACGGGCTGCCATAGCAGGTTATTCCCTTTGATTTTGACCGCAGCAGCAACCCTGAAGGTCCGGGACGTGTGGAGGAGCACTTTCGGGCTGTCCCGAAAAGACTTATGCCCATCACGTAAGAACACAAGGTAGAATCGGCGAGATCGGTAGAAGAAAAAAGGTGAGATCTACAAAACCAACGCAGCTTCACCGAAAATTACGCTCGACTACTAAAAAAAACTAAGAATGACCGGTATTCGAGCCAATGTTTTGGAAAAAAGTAAAAAAGGACATTCGAAATATAAACACACAGCTTTAAAAAGGTTCTACCAATTAAGTGGAGTAACTGATGACCAGCCTTACTCCAGCACAACAACCGACGCTACTGAGCAAAATGTTTTAACCCAAATTCGCAAGGCATTTTCTTGATAATTTATTTGTTTGGGGCGTGATGATGTCGGCAGAGGCAGTATGTTCACCTTTGACATCAACATATAAGCAGCAGCAGGGCTCGACATTTTAAAGAGCAGGCAAATGGTCAGCCACTCGGTTTTGTAGCGTTACCTAGGCTGTTTACGCTTTAGAGCGTTCAGCACAGCACAAAGAGCGAGTTTCAAAAAAAAATAATAGAAAAAACTTTTTCCTGGATTAGCTTCGCATTCCAGGATTGGAACATTGTTCAGTATTTTTATGCAGGGAACCAAGCTGCTACTTCTGGACACCACTCAGGATCATAGGGGACGCCAATAGCTTTGTGAACATCTTTGTTCTTGATGTGAACGTCCGACACATCGCCACCGCTTGCTGACACACGACCTTTGAAATTCGCGAATTGTCTAAGTTCCGGTTGTTACCTCTAGTGATTTAATGTTACTCATTAGACAAGTGTTCAGTAATATTGGGAAATACTATTATAACAACACCAGGCTTAGTTGTCTACCTCCCACGTGGGAATTTTCACATTACCCCTTCGATACTTGTAGACAGTGATTAGGTCCTCGGATTCAAAATGCAAGTCGTAAATCTATGTCTTCATTAATTTATTTGCAGGGTTTAACGTGCCAAAACCACCTTATGATTATGAGAGAGGCCGCAGTGAAGGGCACCAGAAATATTTTAGACCTCTCAAGCTGTCAAACTTTACGAGAAAAAATATCAGATTTCACAAAATAACTGTTTTGTCTATAATGAGACGCAACTTGCACCATGTGGTGGTTGAATTAAAATAGACGTTGCACATAAATCGAAGCAAATAAACAGTCCTTTTCATGTGCCAAATTTTGTCATAGCAATTTATGCTTTGAGAAAAAGATCACAGCATATCCACGGAGTGAATTATGATGAATCGGGCGCAGAGTTCGTCTGTACGGACGCACAAACGGATGAACAGACAGTCTGATGCCAGTATGAACGAACAGAAAGACGGACGGACTCACGGACAGACCGACACACGGAATCCCGGACGGATGGATGCACAGACGAACGGACGAAAGCACAAATGTACGGACGAACGATTCGCCACACGAATCATCATTTTGTCGGTGTATATGCTGTGAAAACCACTAACGCTATCTATTGTGCAACTCATCAAGTGGCTACATAATACTAGTACGACTACAGAGGAGCGAATGACCCACGGCCTCAAGAGCTTTGCCCCTAAATGATTTTTGAAGTTCCAAGTTCCCCATTCGCCATTTGGTCATACTGCAGCCGACGCCTCGAAGTTCCCCATCGCCGTTTATCAGAAAATTCGAAAAATAATTTATTCCTTTAAATAGAAATTGTAATGAAACTTGTCACATACAAAGAACTGTTTATTTGCTTTCAATTTAGGTAGAAGGTGATTTTCAACTGGACCACCACATGGTGCAAATTGCGTCTCAATACGGACAAAAATGACAATTCTGTGAAATGAGTGATCTTTTTTCGTAGAGGTTAACAGCTTAAGATGTCTAAAAACAATTTTTCATCAAAATATCTTTTCTGTGAAGTAAGTAGTCACAGCTCAGATATTCATACAAAGTGCAGTACAGCAACGAGAAAATGCAAACATAACACATTTTGGCTAAATTCTTGCAATGTATGTGGCCGAAAATTTGTATTATTATTGCTGAGTTTCAAACACCTTACATAAGCTCCTTTACTTAACATGTACCAAAATTGATATACAAAAAGGTGCGGTACTTGTAAAATATTTTGTTTTCACAAACAACACTCAAACAACAGTCTGGAAAGTTGGAAAGGCAACCACATGACCAAAAACTTTTTTCTCTCCGAAATATTCAAGCAGTTAACTGTTTTCAGTGCATTAAGTCGGCACGAATTTTTTTTTTTTCAGACACATTTGCCATAGCCGCAAAATTGGCTAGGAAATGTCAAATAAAGTGACCCTGTTACCTTCACTCAATGACCATTGCATACTGCTAAATTAGGGTCATTAGTTTCAATCATGCGGTTAGGGTGAGAAAGCATAACTCCTTCCCGATGCAGCGTAGACTGCTCAGTTGTTGTGCTTGTTGTGTTCCCAGATAGATATGCTGCCCAGTCTTACATTGTGGCTGACACACATGCTTAGATACCGTGCAGTGTGTATAACATTAAAGTGTTTTTGTACAACAAAAAAACGAATAATACGCTTCACATAGCGAAAATACCTTTCGCATCTGAAGTACTTAGCGAAGTTAAACGCCAAAGCAAGGCGATGGTAATAAAACTCTGAATAACAAGAATACTCTGAAGAACAAGAAACAAGTTATACATGATGGAAACAATCTGAATAATATGTGCTCGAGCGTTAGCAGTTATGTTCAAACAAGCGTTTTCGCTGTTCAAGTAGGCAATTCGACCACACACACAGACTAAAGGTCTGTTCAAACAAAAGCCCAGCTTCAGTGCTCGATCCGCTACATAGGCATGGCTGTCGGCAGTGTCAAGCTACGTTGCGGGTGAACGAAAATACCGGTGAAGACATATTCAACGAAATTGAATGTATTGGCAAGTAGGCAAACTTCTTGAAGCGCACCTAACGCAAAACAATAAGCTGTGTTGTCACCCGATGCATCAACCCGAGTTATCACTGTAGTGTTACCGCACAAAACGAAAAATAACCGAAAAGTACGACACGGACACCACGCCCTTGTTTTCCGTTCTCGGTCTTTTTGTGCAACAAGAAAAAAAAAGAAAGTAAATGAACTACAAACATGCCCAGGCATATGCGTGTTACATACGGTTGATTCTAAGAGACAACAGGCGCCGTCCCCACACATGTATTAAATAGTAAACTAAAATTGATGTGCAGCACGAGCGGGCTCCGTTAAAAACGGCTTCCAACAAAGGGCACCGCAAAAATCTGTTCAATTTCTTCGCTGAACCTCAGCGGCGCACGCTCACTCTGCTTTGTACTACAAACGATCTAAACAAACAAACAAAAAAAACTTGCCCACAACCACACTTCACCATCATCCCCGTGAAAAAGTTCGGACAAATATTTTCGCTAAGTAAACAAATGCTGATTTGTCATCAACTAGCAGAAAACAAAATTGTTTGAAGGCGTTATTCCCGTGCTCACGCAGTTAACAAAGCGCTGAACGGAACAACGTGAGAGCGGTACTCACTATTTCACTTCGAGTGCTCCACAACATGAATCAACATGTCCAGTCTTCAGGATGGTGCACCTTCGCAATAATCAGCACTGACAGAACACACTGGCGGAGCACAAAGCGCAGGCACATTTCAAACTAAACACCTACTAATAAACTCTACCGATCGAGAAGCCACGCGCGCCACACGCACACACACGGGAGGGATTTTCGCCAGCGCACGCAGTGACATGTGAGACGATGTCGACCCGTTTACCGCGCTGTGCGCCCGGCACCCAGCAATACCGGGCAGCCAAGGTTGTCTAGGCGACGAGACTTGATGGCGCCTTGTGGCGCTCTCAGACCGGCTAGATGCGGTTTAACGCTAGCTCCGACCCTCTGCTGATAGCGCCGGCACTGTTTTTTAGGGGCGAAGCTCCTTAGGGCGTGGGCTGTGCGTCCCCTGTAGCCTGTATGAAGCCACCTCTAGTTTAGTTCTTGCAGTGTTCACTAGATGGCGGTACCGTCGCCTGTATGTAGCCACCTCTAGTTTAGTTCTTGCAGTGTTCACTAGATGGCGGTACCGTCTCCTGTATGTATGTAATGGTTCCAGGGCTTACTTTTGGGAACTCAGTGGTGTGCATGAGGGCAGAGGTGCAATCGGGAATGGATGTAAATCAAAGGACTGTGGGACGCCTTGCGTTGGGTGCTCACGGGAAGACGACAAACGAGGCTGTAAAGGGCGATATGGGGTGGGCAGGTTTTGAGGCGAGGGAAGCGCAGAGCAAAATAAGGTTCGAAGAAAGGCTAAGAAATATGAAGGAGAGTAGATGGGCAGAGAAGGTGTTCCGTTATTTGTATAGGAAGAGCGTGGACACACAGTGGAGAAAAAGAACTAGAAGACTCACTAGTAAGTATACGGCTGGTATTGTAAGCCGTATGTCAACAAAGAGCGTTAAGGGAAAAGTCAGGGAGGCGGAGAGGATTTACTGGATGGCAGCTATGGAGAAAAAACCGGCTTTGAGTAACTACCGAAAGGGCAAAAATGAAATAAGGAAGGAGGCATTTTACGATAATTCAAGGGGAAGCGCTTTACTGTTTGAAGCGAGATCGGGTTGCCTTAGAACGCGTAGTTATAAAGCAAGATTCAGTAAAGAAGAAGAACAATGCACATGCTGCGGGAAAGATAAGGAAACGGCGGAGCATGTTCTGATTGAATGTGGAGATATCTACCCAGGTGTACGTTTGGGCACGAGCCTACAGGAAGCCTTGGGTTTTAGGGACAACAATGGAAAGCTGAACACACCCGCGATTGAAATAAGTAAGAGACGGTTAGAGTATTGGTGGCAGAAAATTAGATAGAAAGGACAAAAATAAATATTGAAAAAATAAAATATGGACAGTGTGCCGTAAATGGCAGAGAACTTAAGCTGAAAATTTACCTTTTTTTCTATTAAAATAGAATTTATCGAAGTAGAGGCATTAGGCCAACATAAAAAGAAAAAAAGTTTTTTTTTTGTCGAGCCTGGTGGCATACTTGTCACCACCCCGTTATAAAGGGGACGCTCATAGCATCCATCCATCCATCCATCCTGAACAATGATTACCAGCATTGTTGTATGCAGATGATATAGTATTAATAGCCAACAACAATGAAGCTCCGCAGAGATTGATATACATCTGTGGTAATGAGGAAGATATAAGGTAAATTTGAAGCTCAGCAGGGAAAATCGGCAATCATGATTTTAATGATAACAAACGCAGTGAGCATAGGATACAGGAAATCACGCTATAAATAGTGGATCGATTCAAATATTTGGTTGTATGGATAAATAACCAGGCTGAGTATCTATGAGAGCACGAAAGATACGTAATGGCAAAGGGCACCGGGAATGCAGCTGTAATGAAAAATAGGGCACTATGGAACTAGAATAGGTTTGACGTTGTGACAGGAATTTGGAACGGTGTCATGATCCCGGGTTTGACGTTCGGCAAGGTGGTCTTGTGCATGAAATCAGGAGTTCAAGCAAGATTGGAAATTAAACAACGTGGCATAGGTAGACTTACTTTGGGAGCACACGGCGATACCCCGAATCATGGGGTACATGATGACATGGGATAGACATCGTTTCAGTGCAGAGAAGTTAGCAGCAGGGTAGAATTTGAGGAGAGATTGAGAAAAATGGGTGAGAAACGTTGGGCTAGGAATGTTTTCAGCTACTTGTACGTGAAGAATATTGATACTAAGTGGAGGAAGTGAACTCGAAAACAGTAAAGCAAGTATTTAGACAAGAGGAGAATACCAAGCCAAAATAAAACATCGGTTGGGAAGAACGCGAAGAAAACAAAGAGGGACATGTGGAAGATGGGAATGCTTACAAAATCATCACTGGAGACCTACCGAACATTTAAACGGGAAATCACAAAGGAAAAGATCTACGATGATTCTCGGGGGAGTTCTCAGTTCTTCGAAGCTATAACGGGAGTATTGCAGACCAAGACGTACTGAGCAAAGTACGATGGCACAGCCATGACATGTAGTCCGTGTGGAGAAGAGGAGGAAACGACTTAGCATTTGATGATGTTGTGTAAAGGGTTCCGCCCTGTAGTCAAAAATAATGGTGCCAAATTTTACAAAGCATTGGGGTTTAGGGAGAGTGAAGGCAAAATAGACATTGCATGGTTAGAAATAACCGAAAGGAGGCTAACTAATTGGTGGCTACAATCGAGGCGCGAGTGAAATTTAATCCTTAAACATTAAGTGATAGTAAGTAACTTTATAACTAAGGGGCGTGAGCCACCCCATTTAAAGGGCACAGCCAAACACATCCATCCATCCTCGAGCGGCGGAGACCACAGCAGAAAGCAGAGCGCGCGGGATTTCAACGTATGATTTTTAAGAACGATAGTCTTTCTTGGGAACCTTCCACGCAAAAATTATGGTCTGTCTGTCTGTCTGTCTGTCTGTGTGTCTGTCTGTCTGTCTGTCTGTTCTGTCTGTCTGTCTGTCTGTCTGTAAATTTGTCTCTTCGTCTTACTTCAACGGTACTCTTGACGGCACCGAAGTGACCAAACGATACAGCAAATGGCTGACCCCATTCGAAGCGCCCACCAATATTGCTGTTCAGCGTTCATACTTCCCGTATGAAAATAAATTTTGAGAGTCTAATGTGCAGTTAATGCACATATAATGAGTTATTAGATTGACAATATACCTGCAAACCCTAATGTCTCTTAGCATCGGGTGTGCAATTGAGACTCAGATGACAACATGCATCAGGATTTCTGATGATCAAAGTTCGCAGATTTTCCAGTGCGCGTCCTAATTTCAAAACATATCACAATGAAAAAATTTGCGTTAATTATTTATAGCCAACAAAAACTCAATTTCTTGCTACTAAATGTTCTATACGCGAAAATTGTGGATTCCAAAACCACTATATGATTATGAAGAACGCCGTAGCGGAGTGCTTCAGAAATATCGACGATCTGTGATTTCTTAACGTGCACCTAAGCCTAATTCAATTACTTGTTGATCTCGACATTCACCCACATGTTATCTTTCCGATATCTAAAACACTAAACAGTTTGTATTCCCATAGATTTTTCTGTCATGTTTCAGGAAATATATTATTGACATGGAGAGAATGTCCTCGTACACATGTTTAAGTGTAAATCAGCTAGACCATAAGAGCAATAATAATAATAATAATAACAACAACAATAATAATAATAATAATAATAATAATAATAATAATAATAATAATAATAATAATAATAATAATAATAATAATAATATTATTATTAATATTATTATTATTATTATTATTATTATTATTATTATTATTATTATTATTATTATTATTATTATTATTATTATTATTATTAATAACCCAGGGTTTTCAATCAGTCGATGTGTTCATCCTGCCGCCCTTCGAAAACTTTCTGCAACTACTGTGGTTATGCATTGCTTCCACGGTTAAAGACACCAATTTGCGCAGCCAATCAGCCATGCGGCCTTTGGACAAGCTATGATGTGATTGGGTGCGATGTAATGACTTTATCATGTGACGCTATAATGACACGTCATCACGTGGTGACTGTTTTTTGCATGCATCTATCGTTCCCTACATTGCAGGATGCGAGACGCTGCTAACGGTCAAATTTTGAATTTATTGAGACATCTAAGGCTTGCGATGTCATTATTAATCAATGATTTGTTATTTACATATTCATGTAGCATGCCCAGAAACAGTTATAAGGTTGTACAGGCGCATCTAAAATCAATAACAACAACTAGTTTTAATATTACTGATGATGATGATGAGATAATCGTGTCAGAAGCGCGATGTGGAGGCAAACTTTACTGGAGCATTCAGGGGTGCTTTCCACCACCTTACGCGCATAAATTTTGAATATGTATTTAAAAGTAACAAGCATAGCGTTGATCGCTTGCGCTGAAGCGGTACCCCAAACAGTTGCAGAGACGTGCCAATTTGTCATTTGCATGGAGGGGGATGGTTACATTAGCCGATCAGTGGACACCGATGATTGACGGATTAGTGGAGTTCAACGTCCCAAAACCACGTTATGATTATGAGAGATGCCGTAGTGAAGGGCTCCGGAAATTTTGACCGCCTGGGTTTTTTTTAACCAAATCTGAGCACACGGGCATACATTTCCGCCTCCATAGGAAATGAAGCCGCCGCAGCCGGGATTTGATTCCACGACCTGCGGGTTAGCAGCCGTGTACCTTAGCCACGAGACCACCACGGCGGAGCTCAGTGTACACCGAGGGCAGCACGAGATAATCTTATCGTATCGTTGTAGTGAGCATTTGAAAGCGTATTTAAATATCAGTAACACATTTAAAACTAAAATACGGCTGGGAGCAGCAGCTGCCAAATGTGTGCTCCTCTCCCCCATTCTGCCACCGGTAAGTGGTGGAGAGAGAAGGCGTAATGGAGAGGGAGAGAGAAGGCGTAATGAGCATTCATGCCTCTCACCCCGCCACTGATTTGCTGTCACAACGCTAGCTGTCACGTAGAGACAGCGGCGTAGGTTAGAAAAAAACAAAAACCAAGGGAGGGTAAGGAAAGGAATTGCTCGTTGATCTAGGGGAGGGAGAGCATTAAAATAGTCATTTTGCTCTATGTATGCCACGCCGAAAAAAAAATTCGCTCGAAAGGCGCGGGGAGGGGGGAGGGCAGAAAGGGTTACGGGCTCGGTGTGCCAGCCATTGGCTACGCCACTGCTTAAAGACGTAAGGGAACGGACACCCGGTAAGATACCTTTCTTCTCTGTAGAGCAGTAATGCATGCCATTTATTCTTCTCTGCACACGAACAAATCCACAGCTGCAAAAGCATTGCCCCTGAGATCTGTACTTTATGACATTGTGTTGCAGAGACTCAAAGATGACCCCCGTTTTTGACATAAGTTGTGAAACCTTTTTTGTTCTGCAAAACAAAATACATACAACTGCATAACTACCTATATAGCAAACTAATATATAACAAAGCTTCATTGGCATGAAAAGTTATAAATACACTTGATTGTTAATGTAAAATATTTGTATAGGGACTTACTTGTTAGTGCTGTCACATGCATACTTATTTTGGCTAAGCGTGTAAATCAGCAGTTGCAACAGGCCTCGCTGTACTGCGGGCTCACCACCAGTTTCAGGCAAGGACATGCGCAGCAAGTCCGAGGTTACATAAGTGCCGTGTTGATAGATATTGTGTGCATTGTATACTTATCCTCTTTTGTAATTCGTATACGGGACAGTTTCCGCGTGTCGGGAAGTTCTGCTGCTTTGATCGAGGGGCGGACGATTACTCGCCGTACGTTGCCACTTCAAACAGTCACATCGGGCGCGCGCCTTTGTGTTTGCTCAGAAAAGCGATTTCTTCCACCATTTATTGATTAATCATGTTGTTCGTGTGATTAAATGTCGAGTGCACTTCCGAAGACAATCCATGACCCCTGGTGTGACAAGCAGTGACTGATGTTATGCGAGAGCGTGAGCTTTATGACAAGTGACTGAAGAGTGCACAGCCAATGCCAAAATTTTGGTTAGTTGAAGAAAGTCGCTGAACTACGTAACTGGGTTACTTCATTGCGTGACAAATGGTATGCAGGAAGCGATGGCCTGGGCGGCTTGTTGGCACTGCGAAGATGACGAACCAGAGAGACGATATGCAGGTATGTTTTGAGGTGGCTTATTGTATATCACCGTAGGAAATATTCGCTGTATGCGTTGATTGCATGTTTTAAAACTTCGCGTTGCGCTACGCGATCTATCCTTAGGCCACGCAAGCCTCTTGTCGTGCTGTTATTCCTTGGCTGTTTACTGCACGAGATTATCCTTTGATCCCTTGTCGCCCTGTAAAAGTGTCAGCTTTTAAACATACTGGTGTCGCGAGAGCAGTTCACGTTTACCCAACTCGATAGTTTGTGCGTTTTTACGCGCAAAACAATCACATGATTGGGCACGTAGATAGAAAAACGCACAGCCCTGTCAAGCACACACTAAGGATGTTTTCGTGGCTGTGCTCCGAATCCTTGTGCCACAAATCTATGTAATTTCTCTGTGGTTAGAATTTCCCCCTAGCTGCCTCACAAATATTTTAAGAGTGCTAACTTGAAGTATACGTATTTCAGTAATCAACTCTTTGTGCTGAAACTAAGAGTACACTCCTACTACTGCATTGAAAATATGTTGATATCGAGTGTTAGTAGAAGAATATATGAATTCAGTTTAGTTATTTAAGCTAATACTGTGACGTCATCCTGCTGCATTCCGTGGCCGCCTGCTCCAGAGACAAGCGCCAAGACAGGTGCTATCTTGGTTTCCTTTATCCGGTTATCACGGGAGTCATGTGATCAATCTGACCTATTTCATGACAAAACAATAAAAAGGGCTTTTTTTCTTGGTCACGATGTAACGAGCGTCTGTCGATCACTTTGACGAGCTTGACATGGTGTCAGAAGTGGTTCCGATGTAGCCAACAAGCGCTTCAACGGCCCCGTCAACAAGCGAGCGACTGGCAGCTGCGTCTAGGAGAACAAGCCGTATCGGCGACAACGCTTCAGAATGGCGGGAATCAAGCCTCCTAAGCCCTTCAACTTCCAGAACGCAGCGGACTGGATGGACGAATTTGACGACTACAGATTCGCGTCTGGGCTACATTAGAAAAAAAACGAAGTTCAAGTAAGGACTCTTCTCTATACTATGGGCAGAAAGTCGAGGGAGATTCTCCAGTCGCTAAACGTAAAAGACGAAGAAATGGAGGACTTCAAGCTCGTAAAGTCTATACCTAGGAACTCCTCTGTCTTCGTAAGCGATACTCAAATTCATTCTATCTCTAGTAAAATGTTTCTCGGGGTCAACATAGATGAATATTTAAAGTTTAATTTACATGTTTTAGAGCTTACACGGAAAGCCGCATATGCCATTCGAATATTTCGAAAAGTTCGCCCGTCCTTTCGTTTTAAAATATTGTTGTCACTTTACTACGCTTTCTTTCACAGCAACATAATCTATTGCATTTCATCATGGGGAAATACGTATGCCACTCATTTATCAGCCATCCAACATCTTCAAAACCAAGCATTGAGAATAATAACGTTCAGTGGCTTCATGTCCAATGCATCATCCTTATTCTGTTCGCACGGAATTTTATCAGTTCAGAAGCTGGCTAAATATTTTCTCGGCATTCTTATTTACAAATATGTGAATGGAGAACTTCTGATTCCTTTACTACATTCAAGTCAGTTTCCTCAGGCGTCATCGACTCGTTTTGCAAAGACTAATAACTTCCTTTTACCCAAACCTATTACTAATTATGGCAAGTTTACCACAAAATTTTCATCTGTTTCCCTGTGGAATTCTTTACCTTTGGAAATCAAAAATAGATCCCTCGAAATGTATAAAAAAAGGCTTGCGTTCGCACTTATTAAATTCTTAATGCATGATATTATATGAATTGAATGTTATTGCATTTTCTGTTAGTTTTTTGTGCTCATCGGTACACCTTGTATAACTTATGTTCGCTATTTCGTGTTTATCTCTCATTTTGTGTATCTTAATTTTTCTATCCTTACCGTAATAATGCTTGATATTATACAGAGTGAATGTTATTGCATTTTCGTTTTAGTTTTTTGCAGGCTTTGCTGTACATTTTTTATAACTTACGTTCGCTATTTCGTGTTTATCTGTACATTTTGTATACTTTAAATTTTCTTTCGTCACCACTCTTTACTATTGCGTTGTATCTCTCATGTATGATATTATAGTAAGTCTCACTCACAGTCTCGCGACTTTGAGACCTCCTTCTGTATTTGTACATAACACATGCACTTGTATCACTTGTATTTCAATTCTGAATAAACTTGTATTTCAAAGTCTAAATTTAACGACAACTTTGTCCACACCAAGAACATAGTCTACGAAAGTTCTCGCTTTATTCTACACCGCCAACAACTGGGAGAAACAGTATACCAGTTCGCAACCGAGCTTAGCAAGTTAGCCGGCAGATGCGAGTTCGCAGACATGAAGGAACGCCTAATAAGAGACCGCTTCCTAGTAGGACTACGGGACCAGGTTCTTTCGGAAGAACGGCAGATGGACCCCAAGCTAACGATGATCACTGCTTTGGCAAGAGGGCGTACGAGCGAAACCGTAAAGAAACAGCAAGCTGAACTAAAAGAGCATGAGGGCACAGTCCCAGAAGCTCGCGTCGCCGCAGTAAAGCCCAAGAAAGTCGCTGCAAAAAGCACGTTTACTCGTTGTCAGAAGCCCGCTTATCATCAAAATAACTGCAGTTATTGTGCTGGACCATTTCACCCGCGAAACAAGTGTCCAGCGCAAAAAGAAACGTGCAGAGTTTGCTGGAAGTTGGGCCACTATGAAAAGGCATGCCGAAAAAAGAAGCAAAGAGACACAAATCTCGATAGCATCGCCGAAGCTGATGGCAAGTTTATAGGCACGGTCGAGCAGTGTGCGAACACACAATCTGAGCATTTCATGACGGTAAAGATAAACGACCAGACGCTCCGCATGAAAGTAGATACGGGAGCCGAAGTGACAGTCGTCGGTGAAAATTATCCTTTTCTTCCGCCTTCTCTGGAAAACGCAGCTGATCTTAAAGGACGTAGCAATACTAGCATCCGTACGATCGGAAAGTTTGACGCTAAAATATCTTGGAAAGACAGCTGTTCACAACAAACCATTTACGTCGTGCAGAACTTGCGCACGCTCTTGTTGGGACTACCAGCCATAAAAGCTCTGGGAATTGTTCGCTTCCTAGATGAATTAGACACTGCTGACAATATCGGAAGCAAGAATTCCAAGATATTCCAAAGCACGGGTACCATACTGGGAGAACACACCATACGCATTGTGCCACATGCAATCCCATGCTGTCTGTCTACACCGCGACGGGCTCCTATTCCCATGAAAGAAAAAGTCAAAGGAGAACTGGACAGGCTAGAACGAGAAGGAATGATACAGAAAGTCGAAGAACCGACAGAATGGTGCGCGCCTATCGTTCCTGTAATGAAGCCGTCTGGAGCAGTAAGGATCTGCGTTGACTTGACTCAATTGAACCAGTTCGTCAGACGAGAGCGCCATCAACTGCCAACAATTGAGCAAGTTATGGGAAGCTTCCATGAAGCCAAAACTAGACGCGCATTCTGGTTTCTACCAGATTAGGCTTTCCGAGAAATGTCAAAAGCTCACGACGTTCATTACGCCGTACGGGCGGTACTGCTACCGGAAGTTGCCGTTCAGGATTACATCCGCACCTAAAATTTATCAAAGAAACTTTTCGCAAGTCCTAGAAGGCCTAGATGGCGTAATGAACTACATGGATGACATTCTGGTGTGCGGCAAGAACCAAGTAGAACACGACAAGCGGCTTTGTAACGTCCTCAAACGACTTCAACAAGCAGGCGTAACTCTCAACAGGGAAAAGTGTCTCTCAGTTAAACAGGTTGCATTCTTGGGGATGATCTTCGATGCCAACGGCGTGCGTCCAGACCCAGAGAATGTTAGAGCAATCAAGCAATTGCCCAGACCCCAAAACGTTGCTGAGGTTCGATCCTTGTTAGGTATGATGAACCATCTCGCAAGGTTTTTACCTGATGCAGCTTCAATGTCTACTCCTTTACGCAGCCTCCTCAACAAGGACAGCGACTGGTTTTGGGGACCTCAACAAGAGACAGCTTTTGAGAATATCAAGGCCACTCTAAGCACAGACAGATGCCTGGCGAGGTACAACCCCTGGTACTCGACAATTGTATCGGCGGACGCGTCTTCACTAGGGCTTCGCTCAGTACTCCTCCAGGATCAGCCATCTGGTGAGAGACGTCCTGTTGCATATGCCTTCAGATCGCTCACAAAAACAGAGCAGAGGTATTGACAGATCGAAAAAGAAGCATCTTTAACTTGGGCTGCGGAACGCTTCGACGAATTCCTAAGAGGCCTGACGTTCCTATTTGAGACGGATCACAAGCCTCTCCTCCCGCTACTGGGTCGAGATCGTCTTGATTCTCTACCGCCAAGAATTCAAAGGTTCAGAATGCGTCTTATGCGGTACTCGTTCGCGCTAACACACGTCCCGGGGAAAAGCATTGCTACGGCGGACACACTTTCTCACGCGAGAGTGATGAACACTGCGCTTTCGGTCGGAGAGTTGTCTGAAGCAGACGTTTCGGCTCACGTGGAGGGAGTCGTTCAGTATGCGTTCTCTGACGACTTGCTCGAACGCAGACGCTCAGAGCAAGGAAACGACCCCGAATGTGCGTCGTTGCTCGAAGCTTTTATGCAAGGTTGGCCCGCTAAGCACTACACACCACAACTTCTCAAGCCATTCTGGGCGCATCGTGGTATTATCGCGATATGCAAGCAGCTGCTTTTGAAGGACCCAAGGCTGGTGATTCCACGAGCGCTGCGGAAAGGAATGCTTCGGAGGGTTCACGAGGGACACCAGGGAATTGCACGCTGCCGCGCGAGCGCTAAAGAATCTCTCTGGTGGCCAGGAATTAGCAAAGACATTGCACAAACCGTGGCCACCTGCCAAGCATGCGCCACAGAGCGTACCAAATTTCCCGAACCAAGTATTACATCGGAAACAACTGAGCTGCCATGGCAGAAGATCGGATTTGATTTGAGAAGAAAGGAGCTGTCTATCTTGCCGTTGTTGATTATCACTCCAGCAATCCTGAGCTGGCCCTGCTGGGTCGAGGAGCGTCGTCGAAGGCGGTCATCCAGCACCTGAAAGGCTGCTTTGCCAGACAAGGGATACCGCAAATGGTAATATCAGACAATGGACCACAATTCATCTCATTCACGTTTGCTGGTTTTGCAAGAAACTACGGCTTTAAGCATGTCACAACAAGTCCTCGTTACCCTCAAGCTAACGGGGAAGCTGAGCGCATGGTAGGGACTCTCAAAAGACTTTTGAAGAAGGCAGAGGACCCCTACATCACACTGCTGAACTATAGAAACACGCCGGGTCCAACCAGCTATATTCCAGCGCAGCTGCTGATGAGCCGCCGTTTACGCTCAAACGTACCCTGCATGCCATCCGCGCTAAAGCCAGAAGTAGTAAAGGCTTCTTGGAAAGAGCTAGACGAAAAATACAGACAAAAACAAAAGATGTATTTTGACAAACGTCAGGCTACGAGACGTCTTCCCTGTCTATCCGCAGGCACTCAAGTATGGCTCAAAGACAGAGGCGCCGAGGGCACGGGCCTTCGTCCTTCTAAAACACCGAGATCCTACTGGGTCCAAACTGAAGGAAAAACCGTACGCAGCAACAGGCGTCATCTCTTCCTTCTCCGAACTAAGGAGAAACAAGCCCCGTAAGGATGGAGCAGCATCTACGAAACAGCGAGCCAACGGACGCGACGGACAAAGACCGTAGCTACCAAGT
This sequence comes from Rhipicephalus microplus, assembly GCF_043290135.1. Classification (NCBI taxonomy): domain Eukaryota; kingdom Metazoa; phylum Arthropoda; class Arachnida; order Ixodida; family Ixodidae; genus Rhipicephalus; species Rhipicephalus microplus. Next base: position 14,120,252 of record NW_027464589.1, read on the forward strand.
CGTCTGACATCCAAGAGCCTCGTTCATCGAACAAAACTTCAAGTCCAGAGCAAAGAACGACGCGATTGGGCACGTCATACGAGCTCCGAAAAGATTTGGTATTGATGATTAATTTCTGAAATGCTTTCGTTTTTTTGGAAGGCCCACGATGCTTATAAAACGGGGAAGATGTGACGTCATCCTGCAGCATTCCGTGGCCGCCTGCTCCTGAGACAAGCGCCAAGACACGCGATATCTTGGTTTTCTTTATCCGGTTATCACGGGAGTCATGTGATCATTCTGACTGTATATATTTCACGACGAAACATTAAAGAGGGCTTTTTTTCTTGGTCACGATCTAACAAGCGTCTGTCGATCACTCTGACGAGCTTGACAAATACATCACACTCTTTGTTGCAATATTTGTGTGAACTTTTGTTGGCTATATAAATATTTGTTTTTTCCTTGAAGCATACCAGGTGCTCCATCACAAATAACTTACACTGTGCTCATGTAGTATAATTGTTGCTTGATTGTGTGTTGCTTCAAGTTGTATTTTCATGCTTTCTTTTTTACAACAGGGTTGTACTGATATCGCCTACTTGCTTGTGTGACGAGGATGTATAACCTGTGCGTAGCATTCAGGGAATTAGTATTTGTTGTATTTTGTGAGGCAGTAAATTAGAAACAAAAAGATCTTATTCATATGTTTCCAGATGTTGACAAAAAGTTTCAGAATGCAAATATTTTTGTGAAGGGCTTACGTAATAAAAGAAATCTTTCAGATAGCTTGTGCGAACAAAAGTCAAACTACATGAGAATTTGCTTCAGAGTACCAACTGTTTGTTTCCTGAGTAGCTTACATTTATGATGTAATACAATATGTGTGGCTCACTCTTACGCACGTCATGTGCGCATAAACCATGCACTCTTTGCAAACATTGTTTTCATCGTTTAGATCACCCATACACATTGCATGCTCTGCGTAGTGTTATTACGTATTTTTGTGAATGCGAAACATTCAGTGGCACTCTGTCAATTGTCAGCAAGAAGAGGCTAGTCCAATATTTCCTGTTTTTATTGTGCCATGATCCCTTTATTTAAAGATATACCTTATGATGTATCAGTATACACTTTGCTGAGACATGTTTGGTGCTCGCTATCTGTGTGTGATATAACGTTTGTTGTGTGTGAAAGTAATCTTTTGTGGTATCTTTTATGTATGTATCAGCGATGGCAGCCACCGACCGACGATGGTCGCGACACAGAGGACAGGTTGCAGTGCACGATTGGAGCGGTCTTCCTGCAAGCCCTACCGATCCTTAAGTGGTAGGCATTTCTTTTTGTTACCACAGAGTGATAGGACACATAGCACCTATTGAGATATAACATACACTGTCTTTTAGCTTAGGTGTGGGAAGCCTTTGTCCTGTACTTCAGTGCAGTATTCCTTGGACATGGAACATGCATCATTTCGTTTGTAATCCTTGAACATGGAATGTTGCCGGAGGCAACGTTGTGACACTTGGAGGCGTCTTGATAATGGAAACAGCTGTTTCTTGTCACTGCCGTCTTGAGCAAGGCAAGAGTTCTTGTTAAATGGTTGTTAAGGGGTTGCACAAGGGAAAACATTCAGCATTGTTTGTTAAACATTAGGTCATATTTAGCTCAATATAACACAAGGATTAGACCTGTGCCCTTTAAACAAAAGGGTTATTGCAACGGAAGCACAAAAATTTACGGCGTGATGCTCACCCTGTATTTTTTAGTCCTTCGGTCACAATTAACCATTATATATAAAGTTAGGGCACGTGCTGCGTCCTCTCTCATGGTCTTTGTGTTACATTGTGCTAAATATTACCTAAGTTGGAAAGTTGGTTGCTGCGACATTTCCTCTTATAGAACTTGTTGGTCTTTTCAAGTTTCCTCCATGGACATCTGTTTTGTTTGGACTGCCATAAAATTGTGTGCAGTGAAATCTTACTTATAATCATTTTTCGCTTATTGTCGTGATGATTACTTTTACCTTAAAAATTTTTAGTGGAAATAAAGGGTTTCTTTAACTGAGTTGTTTTTTTACAAGTAGACGTGTCTACAATTTTTTGTGCTTTTTAAAGGACAGCAACCAACATTGAAGTTTAAAAAGTAAATGAATTCAAATAAGGACACTTTTTCTATGTGCACATTCTGTCACAAGAATTTGCCGAATTCGTGTTTTGCCCCGCCGCGGTGGTCTAGTGGCTAAAGTACTCGGCTGCTGACCCGCAGGGCGCGGGTTCGAATCCCGGCTGTGGTGGCTGCATTTCCGATGGAGGCGGAAATGTTGTAGGCCCGTGTGCTCAGATTTGGGTGCACGTTAAAGAACCCCAGGTGGTCTAAATTTCCGGAGCCCTCCACTACGGCGTCTCTCATAATCATATAGTGGTTAAGGGACGTTAAACCCCACATATCAATCATTTATATATACACTTAATTTGAAAGAAAGCCTCTTTTGTAGATAATGGGAGTAATTTCTGAAGGGTATTTGGCATCAGGGTTTGAGATAAACATAGATAAGAGATTTTATACAATATTTATGTTTCAATGCATTTTAACCGCATGGGGTGCCTTTTGAGATCAGTCCTGTTTCTACAGCTTACTCAAACAAAGCATCTAGTTAGTCAGTCAGGGTTAACAGAGGAAGTGCCTCAGACAGGATGGCTGATGTTTTGATATCAGGACCTATCTCTGTCAAAGGCATCTTGTTATCCTTGGCATGTTAGTTTTAAGGGGGTTAGTTGTGATGTCATCTCCTAGTGGTGATGTGTGACCATGTTGGTAATCGCTGTTTGAAAAGAAAATCTATAAAGGAGGGAAGTGCGATCCTCACTTTATTTCAAGTTAGGCGGTAGTGATTCCAAATGTTTTCGGAGGTTGAAACAAAAAACAAAAAAGCACGCTAAGTAGGAGCTGTGTGCGGAAAAGCGGTGGCTGCTACAGACGCAAAAAAAAAAAGCTTCGAAGCGGACCGACGGTCGCCGCATCCGCCCACAACAAAGAGTTGCCGACGATAGCGGCGTACTTTTGCACTCGAACACCTACAAAGAGAATGTGTAACAAGACAGCAGTTACCAAAAGTAGGGAAAAGCAGGCGGCGTACTTTTAAATGCCAAGGTGTTGAAGGTAAGTGATGCCGGATAGGTTCTGAAGAGCACGTGCTCAAATGGGAAAGTCATTGGGTAAAATAAGCTTTCAGTATTTCCGTAGGTGGCTCGATCAGCGGAATTGCGTCATGAATTTGGTGGCATGTGGACTGAGAAGAAGGAAGGAGACTGCAAAGGAAAATAGCAACGAGGAAAGAAACACGAGAAGAAATGAAAAAATAGAAAAAAGGTGGGGGGGGGGGGGCGGCGTAGGTCGGACGTTAGGGTAAACGGACGAGAAAAAAAATCGTAAAAAAACACAGAAAAAACTCGCATAATAGTTTCTGGGTTGGCACCGAGAAACCTTAACGATGACCTTAACGATGCGCGGTTGGAGTGGTTTTAGAAGCTAGGAAAGAGAGAAAAAAGCAGTGGTTTAAATGTTCTAGAAAAAAAACTTTATAGATATATATGTATATTCACACATACATATCTATAATTATCGTTCGCATCGTTAAGGTCATGGCCACCCAAATAGTTTTCTGCGTCGTTTTTTATCTTTTCTTCATTTTCTCGTATGTTTACCCTAACGCCCGGGCTACCTCTACCCTGCCCTTTCTTTCCATTTTTCTTCCTATTAAAGACGATAGTCTTTCTGGAGGACTTAAACGAAAAAAATTCGGTCTGTCTCGCTGTCTGTCTGTCTGTCTGTCTGTCTGTTCGTCTGTCTGTACATTTATTTATCTGTTTGTCCGCCCTAACGATACTCCAAACGGCACCGAACGGCCTACCGCATTCGCAGCACCCACCAATATTGCTCGAGGTTTAGTGTTCATATTTGTGCGATGATCAAATAAAAAGCAATTATTGCGCATATCTGAGGCGCCATAACAACACTTCTAAGATTTGTATGTCTGCCTTTATACTAGAAGAGGCACACACTAGTATGATGATGATGAGTGGTATTTAATGGCGCAAGGGCCAATTGATGGTCAAAGAGCGCAATTTCAAAAGCCGAGATATATGAACAATGATATGATGCGTGGCTGTAAAAGGGCCTTAAAATTCCTCGCGCTAAAGCGGGTAAAAACATAGAGGCATTAAAACCATGACATTGACGTGAATTATGTGCAATAATAATAAATGACGAGACGTCGTGAAAGTGGGACAGTGACGGAGATGCAGCCACCGCGGCAGCGACCTCTCTTCAGAGATAGTGCTACGGAGTGCCTGGGTATATGTCATTAAAAGTACGTACATTTCTTAAAAACGCCAGCAATGATTCATGAGGAAAACGGAGTTCTCTACTGATAAACTTTGATGGGTGCATTGGTATTTATTGTCGGTAGGAATATAAAAACCGCTTTTTTCTGAGAGAATCTAAATCACTGCACTGGACATTGATGTGGAGAAGCGCTCATGGTTCTCCACATTGTGTGAGAGGAGTGGAGAACAGTGAGCGGTTCTCTACATCTCTCACGCAATGGTGCATCGCCACCAGACAAAAGGTATGAATGTGTCGAGTGTGTGTGCCCTATCGGCAGTCTTGTAAGTGTGACTTGTGTGTAGCGTGATCAGTATACCGTTGGCCAATTTCCAAGTCTCGGTTTGACAACATGCAGTTTGTTTTCTGTCTGGCGATCCCATAGGCGCTGTCAGCACGCCCTGAGCTCCCGTCATAGAAATGGTTTCAGATCAAGCGCAGGGAAAGTTACAGATGTATTGGCGCCAGTGTTGTCTTGGGCAGATGCGGCCAGCTGATCCGCTAACACGTTTCCAGCGATTTCGCGGTGCCCCGGCACCCAGCAGACTACAACATGCCGTTTAAGAATGTAAATCGTGCATAACAGAGAGTACAAGGACACAAGGCAGGATTTTCATGTTTTCGCAGAGTTTTCTGAGCCACCCCTACGCTCAGCGAATCTGTGTATATTACCGCCCATTTTAGGTGCAGTTTCTTAATATGCTTGACAGCCATAAATACCGCGTGAGCCTGTGCTGCGAAGGTGCTTGTTTCGTTGTGCATAATACCGGAGTTGGAGAAAGATGGGCCAACAGCTGCGTAGGACACACCAGTGTGAGACTTCGAAGCATCTGTGAAAAGTTCTGGGGAAGTGTACTTGTGTTGGAGTTCGAGGAACTGCGAGCGGATATGTACAGAAGGCGCGTGTTTAGTGACTTCCATGAAAGATAGATCGCAGCCTATGACTTGCCACTTCCATGGTGGCAGATATACTGCTGGAGCCATCAAACATTGTTCTAAACATGGCACAGCTTTTTCCTCGGCGAGCCTCCTGATGGCAAGTGCGTAGGGCTGTCTCATCGAAGGACGGTTATTGAACAAGGTACAGTTGAACAGATTATTAATTGTGGAGTGAGCGGGATGTTCCTCATCAGCGCTAACCTTGAAATAGTATAAAAAGGACAGGCAACATGTCTGTAGTTGGAGCGACCATTCATTTGATTCTACGTACAGACCCTCTACGGGGCTAATTCGAAAAGCGCCCGTAGAGAGGTGCATGCCTAGATGGTGGACAAGGTCGAGAATCTTTAAGGCTGATGGTGTCGCAGTTTGATAGATTATAGCACCGTAATCTAGGCGCGTGCATACCAGGCTTTTATATAAATTCATCAGACATTTACTGTCACTGCCCCACCTAGTTCGGGATAGCACTTTCAAGATATTCATGGCTTTTAAACACCTGTCTTTTAAATACTGGACGGATTTAAACTAACTTAACCTAACCTAACCACAAAACAAACCTTCATACCATACTTGACGTATGGTATGAAGGTTAGTTTTGTGTCTAATATTAGGCCCAGAAATTTATGCTCTGTCTTCATAGACAGACATTGACCATGCTGGTCCATCTCGGGGTCGGGATGAACGCCCCTTTTTGCAGCTACTCTTTTGCGCGTTCAGTTTAAAACCATTCTCATCTGCCCATTGAGAGAACTTGTTCAAACCTAGTTGAACCTGACGTTCACACACTGAGAGGTTATAGGATTTAAAGCCGACCTGCACGTCGTCAACATGTGTACAGTAAAACATGTTTCGTGGGATAATGAGGACTAAAGAGTTCATTTTCACTATAAAAAGTGTACAACTCAATATCCCTCCTTGCGGCACTCCTGTTTCTTGAACAAATATAAGGGACAACACAATGCCCACTCGGACACGGAATGTCCGATTAGACAGGTAGCTTTCGATTATTTTCAGCATTCTGCCCCGCATACCTAGGTGTTGCAGGTCTCGGAGTATGCCAAAGCACTACGCAGTGTCATAGGCCTTCTCCATATCGAGGAATACTGACAGAAAGAGTTGTTTATGAATGAAAGCATCACAAATTTGTGTCTCGATCCGGACAAGGTGGTCAGTAGTGGACTTAGCCCCTCAGAACCTGCACTGATATGGGTCAAGCAGGCTATTTGTTTCAAGGAAATGCACCAATTGTCTGTTCAGCATTTTTTTTCAAAAACCTTGCATAGGCAACATGTCAATGCTATGGGCCTGTAGCTTGATGCTAAAAATTGGTCTTTGCCCTGCTTAAGAATCGGAATAATGATTGCTTCTTTCCAGGTGGAAGGGATCTCATCAGACAACAAAACGGCTATATACAAAGAAAAGAGAGCTTTTTGAGATTCAGGAGGCGACGTTTGAGCATTTAGTATAATATACGGTCAGAGCCTAGGGCGGTTTTCTTACAGCAGTTTAATGATGCTTGTAACTCAGCTAAGACGAAAGGTTCATTGTATGCCTCATTGTTTGCGAATTTGCGTTATATTTTCTGTTTTTCTGTTCTTGCTTTGTATTGTTGAAACATTGGACTGGAATGGAACGAGCTGGAGACCTGTTCAAAGTGTGCACCAATGGAGTTCGCTTGGTCTTTCGAACCATTGCCTAGTGTGCTTACTACAGGAAGAGGATGTAGTTCTCGTCCTACTACCCTACTGACCGTTCTCCAGACTCTTGCTTATTATGTACATGTATTGATTCCCAATAAAAACCTCTGCGAGCTCTCTCTCCTGGCCTGTCGACGCGTTGTCCTGGCTTGAGACTTGATGTTTTTAAAATTGACAAAATTTTCAGCGGTCGGTGAGTCTTCAAGCAGTCTCCACGCTTTGCTTTGTTTTTTGCGAGCATTTCGGCATTCACTGTTCTACCAGGGGATTCATCTTTTTCTGCCCAGTCAAGATTTTTGCGCAATGAATTTAGCTGCAGCTTCAATAACAAAAGCAATGAAATATTGTACAGCTGCATCTAAGCGAGAACCTCATATGTCAGTCCAACTTAAGCTAGCAGCCTTCTAAAACTGGTCTCAGTTGGCTTTTTCTATCAGCCATTTGGGAACCTGTGGATGACTTTCATTTGGTACTGCTGAGCTCAAAACTACAGTATAGCGGTCACTTCCACAAGGATTATTAATGACTTTCCAGCAAAGTAGTGGAAGAAGCGATGGAGATACAATGATTAGGTCGATGGACGAGTAGGTATGGTTAACGACGTTATATATTGTCTCTTTCCTATTGAGGAGACACGCGCCAGAGAAGAAAAGAAACTGTTCAATCAGACGACCTCGTGCATCGCAGCGCGAGTCACCCCACAGACTGCTATGTGCGTTAAAATATCCAAGGAGAAGGTACGGTTCTATAAGTTCACCAATTAACGCCTGGAATTTTTGTTTACTAAGTTGGTGCTGAAGAGATATATAAGTAGAGCAAATTGTGACCAGTTTATTCAAGATAATGGCTCGGACAGCTGCTGCCTCAGGAGACGTCTGAAGTAGTGAATGTGCACAGGCAGTTCCTGGATCCACAACAATGGCAACACCACAGGAAGAAGCGACTGCATCATTTCGATCATTCCGAAACATAGCGCAATGACGTAGAAAGTTTGTGTGTTTTGGTTTCAAGTGTGTCTCTTGTGCACACAGCACTTGTGGTGCAGATTCGTGTAAAAGTTCTTGAATATCGTCGAGGTTTTTCAGTAGTCCTCATGACATTCAACTGTAATATTTGTGTAATTTCAATCTGTGTTGTGCTGTGTTTAGAAAGGTGTTGCCTTACGTTACAGTGTCCTTAGGCGGCTCTGTAATTCGTAGTCTTTCTTTTTTAGAGCGCTCCAAAAAGCTGCGCCTTTCCTTCGGCATCTCGGGCGCCGGAGAAGACGTACTTGTATCCATCACCTCTTGTGAGGTGGTGGATGGTGCCTACTCGGCAGGCACGTTCACAGAACTTTCGGACCTAACTGCGCTTGCAGTTGTCTGAAGTCCGGCAGAATGGGGAGTCTGCTGGCCCGCTTTGTTAGGTGGCGGAGCAGCACTGCCTGCTCCAGCCGCGGGCGCTTGTGGCGCGCCCGCAGTCTCACTCTGCGTGACTTTTGCAGGCACGGAAAGATGCGGCGTGGCACCCCAGCACGTTACATCAGCGAAGGAGGGACTGGACTGATGGATGGAGAACCGTTTAAGTGCTTCTTTAGTGCTTCTTTGAAGGACAGATTGAACTTCAGTTTGTTCTCAAGGATTTGTTTTTCTTTCTTCAAGATTGAGCATGATCTCGAGTAGGCAGCATGGTTTCCTTCATGGTTCGCACAGCATGATGTGTTTGAAGTACACGTATCTGATGCGTGCTCGTTAGATGCACATTTTGCGCAAGTAATGCACCCTCTGCAACTTTGTGACCCATGTCCAAAGCGCTGGCACTTGAAATATCTGCGAGGGTTAGGCAAATAGGGTCCGGCACAGAGCTTGCAATAGTCAGTTTCCATTGAATCAGGTAAGTCACTGGTACCTAAGGCGATGATTATGTGTTTCGTGGGTGTTTCCTTTTTGTCTCGTCGTATAAATATTCATTGGACATTGACTACATTCTCGTCTAGCAAGCCTTCTAATAATTCACTTTCGGACAGTCCAAGCGGGTCGTAATCAAAGACCACGCCGCGCACTGTATTGTTTGACCTGTGTGGGACCACTGATACTGGGACATCCCCAAGCGCTACCAGTTTAGGTAAGTTGTCGTAGTGGAGCTTGTCGTGAACCTCCAAAAGGAGGTCACTGCTTCCCAACTTTGTTACACGATATCCTGGGCCGATTGCTTCGGTGAGTGTTTTCGAGACAAGAAAAGGTGAGATTGCTCGGACTGTTTTGTTCTCTTTTTGGCTATGCACGACATGAAACTTAGGGAAGGGCTGCTTTGGTTTGGAAAAAAGAAACGGTTCTTCGGTGCGCCACCTTTTCGGAGGGAAAAGTTGGCAATACAGATTGTGTGCAGTTTGGCGGCGATGGTGGCCACCCACCATCGAGCCCAACAAGGGGACGCTACAAGGTTGAATAGTGAACACTTGGAGACGCCAGCCATGCATCACCGCTATAACCGATTATAACTACCCAAGGTTGGGTAACTACACAGGGTTGACCCTCGCCACTAGAAATTCTGGAAGTAAACGAAAAAGAGAAGATTACAGGACAGATAAAAGTGAGAGATCAAGACGAAGATGTAGTTACAGAGATATAGGAAAAGGCGACTGCCGATTTCCCCTGGGTGGGTCAGCCCAAGGGTGCCGTCTACGTGAAGCCGGGGCCAAAGGGCTGTGTTGCCTCTGCCGGGAGGGGGGGGGGCATGAAGGTCTAATCACCTGGCGTCGGCTCAACCCCCAGGATCTCCTTTTCCCCGGACACGGCAAAGCCACGCACGGCTAGGCATGGGAGGGAGTCGAAACTCCCCCGTTAGCTCAGGTCCGCGGTGTCGCTACACACCAAACGCCTGCTTATGCAGACGCCCCTGCGGGGGGCACACAAAAGTAACTCTAAGGAATGTCGCGTTTATCACGCTGCACTGACAGGGACACGCGTTGCTCACAAAGGAGTTTCCAATGTTTTGCTACGGTGGTGGCAACTGCCCGTCGCTTTGCGTTCTACACCTTATCACCTCTAAGACTGACACGCATCTTTTCCCGCGGGAAGCACGCCTTCGTATTTGAAGATAGCTGCCAGATGGCTCTTGTGTCTTGCGTGCCTCAATGCGCTCGTTCGCCTCCGCTACACGTTCGAGGCACTCTAACGCAGCGCCCCCAGAATACCATTTACCGATTTTCTTGCGCAAAACATCAAATAAATGCTTTGTTCACTCTCTCCAGCTGCAAGACTATCGTCTTTTGACTACATTTGTGGTGTACCATGCAGATTTGAAACCATTTTTTTGTGTGTCTCTCATTGTTGCTAATTTCCTTCGCATTCTCAATATCCCTTTTTCTCAACCAACACTTTACCAAACTCTTGAGGCAATTGCGTGAGCGGACTATCTACGGGGATATTTACAGCAATAACCGATGACCTCCCCATTAAACAAGTGCTCTTCAGACCCAACCAAGTATCGCTTAGCTTCGACATCTTGGCATTTAAAAATACGCCGCCTGCTTCTCTCCATTTTTGAAAGTGCTTTTTTGTAATTCGTCTCAACCATAGGTGTTCGGGAAAAGGAGCGCACCAGTATCATCGGCAACCCTTTGTGTTGACCGGACGTGGCGACCGTCTGCCCGCTTCGAAGTTTGAAGCTCTTTATTGTTTTCATGTCGGTAGGGGCCACCGCTTCGCAGCACACCACTCCTACTTTTTTTGCACACTCCAAAGACATTCCGGATCACTACCACCTAACTGGAATTGAAGTGAGGGCTGCAATCCTCGGCTTTATAGTTCTTTTTTCTTTTCAGATGGTGATTACTAACAGGGACACGGGAGACCACCAAGATATGACGTCACTAATAACACCCCTAAAACCAGCACGCCAAGGATAACGAGGTGCCTTTGACAAAGATAGGTCCTCCGATCGAAATGTTGGCCGGCCTGTCTGAGGCACTTCCACTCTTCACCCTAATTATCCCACTATGCATTTCCGTCTGTCGGCCCTCATTTTGATTTTAAATTTTCAAACAAAGTATTGCGACACGCACAAAAACCATCGGTCAGGAAAGTTTCAAAACGTGTGAAGCCACGCGGTGCTAATGAAAGGTCCACGGGCCACGTGTTCGAAACCCCTTCTTTAGAGACAAGTTTACCAAAGGCAGAAAAAAGTGAAACGAGTACCTTTTAACAGTATTTGCCTATTGTAAAGAATTCCCAACCGCTCATTGATATTGTGCATGTTTCAAACATAATCATCATGCCTGGACATTTCTAAATCTTATTTCTTATATTTGTGCTGTTTCAAAACTAATTAAAACGTTTTAGAAACATTATATGTCCAGTTTTATTTTATTTATTTATACAAACTGCAGACCCAATTTTTGGTGCAGGCAGAGGGGCATAAAGAATATCAAGTGATTTGTACCAGAAGAAAAAAAAACACGCGTATTTATACGCTAACAAAGGTCACATATACTAGAAACAGCAACAAAATTTATAACATATTTCAACACTCTAATCACCAAGTAGATAACTTTCCAGAATATAGCAAAACTTTCAGTCAGAAAAATCTCATGAGGGAGTGAATTCCAGGCAAAGAATTCTAGTCATCAACTCCTAAGTGGCACAAATCTTGGCACAGTGAACCATGGGCCTGGCTCTGCTCATGCTCTTTTCGAATGACACATTGTGACCTTCGAGATGGGCGGTTTCCTCCTCACTGTGTCTTTCTTACTTTCTCCTATTTTTCTTTCCTTCTTCATTCTCATCTCTCATCCTCACACTCACTTCTTTTTTGTGCCCCTTTGCTACAATATACGCGAGGACATACCGAGGCACAACAATTGCAGAAGCATCCCTGGGACATGCGCAGTTGGATTGCTCCGCCAATAATAAAGGAGCCGCTATCGCGTCCGCAATATTGTCATTATATTATTATTATTATTATTAATATTATTATTATTATTATTATTATTATTATTATTATTAATATTAATATTATTATTATTATTAATAAGGTGCTTCACTAAACCAAATTGGTACAGTACTGCTGGAGATTCTTCCCTGACTTTCATCATTATCAGCCTGACTATGTCCACTGCAGGACAAAGGCATCCCCCATGTTCCGCCAGTTAACTCGGTCTTCTGCTGGCTGCTGCCAATTTATACCCGCAAACTTCTTCATCTCATCTGCCCACCTAACCTTCTGTGTCCCCCTAACCCGCTTCCCTTCTTCTGGAATCCAGTTAGTTACCCTTATTGACCAGCGGTTATCCTGTCTACGCACTACATGCCCGGCCCATGTCCGTTTCCTCGTCTTGATTTCAACTATTATATCCTCAACCCTTATTTGTTCCTTAATCCAGACTGCTGTCTTCTCGTCTCTTAGGGTAACGCCTACCATCTTTCTTTACATTGCTCGCTGCCTCATTCTAAATTTGAGCTGAACCCTCTTTGTAAGTCTACATGTTTCTGCTCCGTAGCTAAGTACCGGCAAGATACTGCTGTTATATACCTTCCAATTGAGGGATAGTGGCAATCTACCTGTCATAATTTAGGAGTGCTTGCCAAATGTATCCTACCCCATTCTTATTCTTCTACTGACTTCAATCTCGTGGTTCGGCTCCAGGGTTATTATCTGCCCTAAGTAGACATACTCGTTTACAACTACAAGTGAACTATTACCTATCTCAAAGCGCTGCTCTCTTCCGAGGTTGTTGTACATTACTTTCGTCTTCAGCAGATTGATTTTAAGACCCACCTTTCAGCACTCCTCTAACTCTGTAATCATGAGTTGCGATTCGTCGCCTGAGTTACTCAGCAATGCAATGTCATCGGCGAAGCGCAGGTGACTAAGGTACTCTCCATTAACTGTTATTCATAACTGTTGCACTCTTGGCCTCTGAAAACCTTCTTTAAGTACGCGGTAAATAGCATTGGAAAGATTTTATCCCCTGCCTTACACCCTTCTTGATTGGTATTCTGTTGCTTTCTTTAAGAAAGCACTAAAGTAGCAGTTAATCCCCTGTAGATTTCTTCCAGGATGTTTATGTATGCTTCATCGACACCCTGATTCTGCAGTGTCTGCATGACTGCTGATATTTCTACTTAATCAAACGTCTTCTCGTAGTCTATGAAAGCTATGTATAGAGGTTAGTTATATTCAGAGCATTTCTTTATTACCTGATTGATAACATGAATGTGGTCGATTGTTGAGTAGCCTCTTTGAAATTCTTCTGGTTGCTTTGATTGATTGTATTTTAATTTTTTCTTAACTCTGTTAGCAATTACTTTTGTGAATAGCTTGTATACTATGGAGACCATGCTAATCGGCCTGTAATTCTTCAAGTCCTTGTCATCTCGTTTCTTATGTATTAAGATAATGTTAGCATTCTTCCAAGACTCTGGTACTCTTCCCGTCAGGAGACACCTCATAAACAGGGTGGCTAGTTTTTCTAACACCTCCGTCTTTCAGCAGATCTGATGTTACCTGATCCTTACCAGCAGCTTTGCCTCTTTGCATGCTCTCCAAGGCTTTTCTGACTTATTCTATCAATACTGGTGGGGTGTCATCTGGGTTACTGCTAGTTCTTATTGTAATAATTAAGGTCGTGGTTGTCGCGGATGCTGTACAGATCTTTGTAAAACTCCTTCGCTATTTTAACTATCCTATTCATATTGGTAATTATTTTACCTTCTTTGTTCCTTAGTGCATGCATCTGCCTTTTCCCTATCCCAAGTTTCCTCTTCACTGCTTTGACGCTTCCTCTGTTTTTTCAAAGCATGTTCAATTCTCACCATGTTATACCTTTTTACATCGGATACCTTACGCTTATAATCAACTTCGAAAGCTCTGACAGTCCTATTTTGTCTGTTGTACTTGAGACTTTTATGTTTTGACGCTTCTTAATGAGATTCTTCGTTTCCTGGGAAAGCTTGCCAGTCTCCTAACTACCCTGCCTCCAACTTCTACTGCACACTTCGTAATGATACTCGTCAGATTATCAGTTATTGTATCTACGCTAAGGTTGGTTTCCTCAATAGGAGCTTAATAGCTGTTCTGAAGCGAGGCCCTGAATTCCTGTACTTTTCATCTCAGTGCTAGCTCATCGACTGACTTATTCCGTATCTGTTTCTGTCGTTCTTTCTTCAAGTCTAGACGAATTCGAGACCGTACCATTCTATGGTCACTGCATCTTACCTTGCCAACCATTTTCACATCCTGCACGATGCCTGGGTGTGCACTCATTATCCAATCTATTTCGTTCTTATTTTCGCCATTAGGGCTCCTCCATGTCCACCTATGGTTTCCTCGTTTTCGGTAGAAAGTATCTAAATCCGTATCTTGCATTCTGCAAATTCTACTAGTAGCTCTCCTCTGGCATTTCTAGTACCTATGCCATCATCTCCTACAGCCTGGTCCTCAGCCTGTTTTTTTCCTACCTATGCCTTAAAGTCTCCCATCAGTATAGTATTCTGTGTTTTTATCTTTCTCATTGCCGATTTCACGTCTTCATAGAAGCTTTCAACTGAAGCGTCAACATGGCTGGGTGTAGGCACGTAAGCCGTACCACCTTCATCTTGTATTTCTTATTGAGGTTAATTACGATACCTACCACCCTTTCATTAATGCTAGAGTATTCCTCTATGTTGCCAGCTATGTTTCTGTGAATTAAGAACCCCACTCCCAGTTCTCCTCTGTCAGCCATGCCCCGATAGCAAAGGACGCGCCCATTCTGATTGATTGATATGTGGGGTTTAACGTCCCGAAAGCACCGTATGATTATGAGAGACGCCGAAGTGGAGGGCTCCGGAAAATTCGATCACCTGGGGTTCTTTAACCTGCGCCCAAATCTGAGCACACGGGGCTACAACATTTTCGCCTCCATCGGAATTGCATCCGCCGCAGCCGGGATGTGAACCCACGACCTGTGGGTCAGCCGCCGAGTAAATTAGCCCCTAGACCACCGCGGTGGGGCGCGTGCCCATTCTGTAGCACCGTATAGGCGTCTTCTGTCCTCATAATCTCACTCAGCCGTATTTTATCCCATTTAACACCCTCTAGTTCCTCAAATAGTACAGCTATACTTGCCTCACTAGATAAGGTTCTAGCGTTAAACGTTGCCATGTTCAGGATCCAATGGCGGCCTGTCCGGATCCAGGGATTCTTAGCACCCTCTGCAGCGTTCCAGATCTGACCGCCACCGTGGTCAGTTGCTTCGCCGCTGCTGGGAACTGAGGGCCGTGAGTTAATTGACGTTTGCATGTGAAAGGTAGTGGCCAGATACTAGACCAGGGTGGCCAATCCTTCTCTGGTGAGACCCCCCCCCCCCCCGTTACCTTGGGTCTGTGGTGTCGCTACCTACCAAACGCCTGCTCACGCAGACGCCCCTGCGGCATAATAATTGCTAATTGCTCCTGACTTTACGAAGTGCCAAATATTTACCCCGGAAAAGCGTTGCGCTACTCATAATGCGTGACTGCCGGCGTCGTCTGCCATGGCTATCGAAAAGAAAAAAAAGGGGCCAAGCGCGCGGCTTCTGTAAAAGGGAACATGTCATTCCGTGTCCAAATGAAGCATCACATAGGTATTAACGACAAAGAAACTTATGTTTGCAGCAAAAAAAAATGTGCACCATACTCTACTTCATGAATTCGGACATTACTTCACAAAGTGTCATCATCATCGTAATCATCAGCCTGACTACGTCCACTGCAGGACAAAGGCCTCTCCCATGTTCCGCCAGTTGACCCGGTCCTGTGCTTACTGCTGCCAAGTTATACCAGCAAACTTCTTAATCTCATCTGCCCACTGAACCTTCTGTTTCCCCCTAACCCGCTTCCCTTCTCCTGGAATCCAGTTAGTTACCCTTAATGACCAGTGGTTATCCTGCCTACGCACTACATGCCCGGCCCAAGTCAATTTCCTCGTCTTGATTTCAACTATTATATCCTTAACCCCCATTTGTTCCCTAATCCACACTGCTGTCTTCTCGTCTCTTAAGGTTACGCCTACCATTTTTCTTTACATTGCTCGCTGTCTCGTCCACAATTTAAGCTGAATACTCTTTGTAAGTCTCCAGGTTTCAGCTCCGTTGCTAAGTACCGGCAAGATACAGCTGTTATATACCTTCCTCTTGAGGGATAGTGGCAATCTGCCTGTCATAATTTGAGAGTGCTTGCCGAATGCACTCCAACCCATTCTTATTCTTCTAGTTACTTCAGTCTCGTGGTGCGGCTGTGCGGCCATTACCTGCCCTAAGTAGACAATGTCTTTTACAACTTGAAGTGCACTATTACCTATCTTGAAGCGCTGCTGTTTTCCGAGGTTGTACATTACTTTCAATTTCTGCATATTATTTTAAGACCCACCTTTCTGCTCTCTTGTATAACTCCGTAATCATTAGTGGCAATTCGTCCCCTGAGTTACTCAGCAATGCGATGTCATTGGCGCTGCGCAGGTTACTAAGGTACTCTCCATTAACTCCTATCCCTAACTGCTCCCATTCTAGGCTTCTGAAAACCTCCTGTGAGCACGCCGTGAATAGCATTGGGGAGATTGTGTCCCCCTGCCTTACACTCTTCTTGATTGGTATTCTGTTGTTTTCTTTATGAAGCACTACTGTATCAGTTAATCCCCTGTAGATTTCTTCCAGAATGTTTCTATATACTTCATTTACACCCTGATTTCGCAGTGTCTGCATGACGGCTGATATTTCTACTGAATCAAACGCCTTTTCGTAATCTATAAAGGCTATGTATAGTGGTTGGTTACATTCTGAGCATTTCTCTATTACCTGATTGATAGTATGAATGTGGTCAATTGTTGAGTGGCCTGTTTGAAATCCTGCTTGTTCCTTTGGTTGATTGAATTCTAATGTTTTCTTTACTCTGTTGGCAATTACCTTTGTAAATAATGGGTAGGTTTGCATCTAAAGACGGGCCGCGGTTAACATGACAAGCATGGGCAAATTTACATTTTTTTACAGCGCACATAGCTCTACAAAGCACAGTGCAAGCGAATTCCCCACTTTGTGGGAAGCAGCACAACATTCTTACAGCCACAACCTTTTTTTGATGGTTTTGGGCAAACGTGATAACCACGCACGGGCGTGCCTCATTCAGAGTGGTCACTTTTTTATGTGGCACTATCCTGATGTTTATTGCGCTAAATTTCTACAGTGTTTACACGTTGCACATTCGATCGCAATCAATCCACGCATGGGTGAAAATGAATTATGAATGATTGGTTCAGTTCCGAAGCTTTTAACACGGGCTAAATCGTGATAAAAAATGCAGTCAGCCAGCCGTATCATTTCACGCCTTTGAATGAGCATGAGCTGCGAAGCCTTGCATATACCATTACCTAAACGGCGATTTCATGTTTCAGTGAAATTGCCAGTGTTCAGTTTTTTTTTACAGCTTCATCCATAAGCTGTGCGATATTTCGCGAGAGCCCATAGAAGATGAATCAGTTTTTGAAGCTGATTACGTTTGCGTCTGCAGATAAAAAAACAAAGAACAATCGGAGGAATCGACAGTGGCTATAGGTGCGTTTAGACTAGGGAGCCTTTATATGAACCCTGTGAGCTGAAGTCGCAGATGGCGGGGGCGTTGGCAGAATTTTTTTTCATTTTTTTTTGGGGGGGGGGGCGCCGCCTCAGTTAGAATTCGGCCCGGGCAGCCAGATCTTCTAGACCGTTATTTTGTGTGCTATTGGGCACGAGGTCCACCACTAGAGGCACGAGCGCTGAAATCGGTGTGACAAGCAGGGTCGGATCACGTGATCTCGTCTCGCTCTTACAAGAAAAGCTGGTGGTATGATGCCTTGTTTTTAACAGCGACTTCATGGTGTTTTCATTTTTGAACAGTATTGTATTTCTCTGGTGTGGTCCTCTGTAGACTGCACAATGCAGAACGTTGCAGTAAACGTTACTGGGGGCATGCCACATAGCGCTAAGTACGCAATGTCACTGTCACGGCCACTGGCAGTGCCACCGTCACCTCTTTATTTGTTGTTGTGGTAGTTATTTCGAGCCCACGGGGTTCAATTGAGCACAGACCATGAATGTTTATATAAAAACAGAACATTTTAGTCTCCGCACGGGAGCCTCACTCACAATAAAGATAATGTGCGAACAGTTCGATTACGTATATTTCTAAATGGGTGTCTGAATTGTCAGAGAGTCAGGTGAAAGCCAAGAAATCCAATGATTGATATGTGGTGTTTAACGTCCCAAAACCACTATATGATTATGAGAGACGCCGTAGTGGAGGGCTCCGGAAATTTAGACCACCTGGGGTTCTTTAACGTGCACCCAAATCTGAGCACACGGGCCTACAACATTTCCGCCTCCATCGGAAATGCAGCCGCCGCAGCCGGGATTCGAACCCGCGTCCTGCGGGTCAGCAGCCGAGTACCTTAGCCACTAGACCACCGTGGCGGGGCACCCCAAGAAATCCAGTGCCTTTGCCTTCATTTTCATTAATTTCACCCTATTATGGTCTGTTTCGTGACAGGTTGCTTCTGCGTGTTCAGCCAGCACGTTCGACAAAATTTTCTCTTTTACACCATGAATGTGCCACTCTAATCATTGGTAATGCTTATTTTTCTTGCTTTGGTAACTTTAACTGCAGTCTGTGCCAGCACCATCCTCCTCCCCAGTTGACCGTCTCCCTGTGTGTACCCAACCACGTGGATTGGCATCCGCCAGTGGCGTAGCCAGGGGGTTGCACACCAAGCCCGTGCCTCCCCCCTCCCACTTAGCGCACTAAATAACGGTCGCCCATAATTGCCTGTCCAGCCCCCAGTTCTAATCAAGGAGGTGCCCCCTCTGAAAAACATTTATGCCCATGCGCCTGCCGTCCGCGACTTCAGCTCACAGGATTACATACTTATAGATTACGTCTGTAGAACGGGCCCATAGCCGCTGTCCCTTTTTTTTATTGTGGTTTTGATCTACAGGCGGAAACGTGGTCAGCTTCAGAAACTGGTTCGTGTTCGAAGATATGCTGTGAAATATCGCACATCTTATGAACGAAACTGCAAAAAAAATGGACACAGGCATTTTTATTGAAACACAAAATTACTGTTTATGTCGCAGTGCGCAAGAACTCGCAGCATACTTGACGGCGTAAAATTATAGAGCTGGCTGATCGAATTTTTATAATTATGATTTACTCCCTTAATATAATCTGCGGAACTGAACCAATCATTCATATTTTTCACACATGAGTGGATAGATGACGATCGAATGCACAACTTGTGACCACCATAGGAACCTCGCGCAATAATTTTGAGGAGCGTACCACAAAGAAAAGTTTCATCTCGGAATGAGGCATGCGTGTGCATGATTCTCACGTTCGCCCGCAATAATAACAGAAAGGTTGCGGCTGTCAGAAAGTTGTGTTGCTTCCCACAAAGCAGGGAATCCACTTCCGCTGTGCTTCCTAGTTTTATGTGTGCTAAACATACATGTAATTTTTTACTTGCTTGCATGCTAACAATAGTTTAGATGAAAACCTACACTGAGTTAAGTAGCGTGGTTGCGCGTATTTCTTGCAGCAAAGAGAAGTTTCTTTACCGCTAATATCCATCTGATGCTTTAATTCGACATGGAATAAGTTGTCACGTTCTACAGAAGCAGCGCACTCGGCCACTGTAGTTTTTTTATATATTTAGGTGGTCATAGCAGGCGACGCTGGCAGTCAGGTATTGTGAGAAGCGTAACACTTTTCCAGGGCATTTATTTTAAACTTTGTACAGTCAGGGAAGAAGCTGCAGCAGTACTTTATTCATTACATTTAGTGAGTACAACAATATGAAGATAATGAAATTTAGGCAATTTTGAAATTTTGGCAGGTACGTAAAATGACCCACGAAACGCATGAAGAAAATGCCTATTCCGCAAATGTGTTAAATAGCTATTTCACATCAACTTTTACAGTTGACGACGGAAAACAGCCTCACATAGAAATCAGAGACGAGAAATCTATCAAGCGATTATTCGTTTCAGAAGAGGGAGTTTTCAACTTACTATGAAGTTGGATGGCGAAAAAAGTTCCGGACCAGACAACATACCTAACGCGTTTTTAAAAAGATATGCTGAATGGATAACAAAGTATCTGTGCCTGCTTTTTAACCAATCATTGTCGTCGCGTACCCTGCCAAAGGATTGAAAAATAGCAAAAGTGATTCCTATGCATAAGTCTGAAAATAAAAACGAACCTTCCAATTATCGGCCCATCTCATTAACATATACGGTTCGTAAACTGCTCGAACACATAATCCTAAAGAACATAACGAGACACCTGGAAGAACACAAAATACTGTCCCCTTTTCAACAAGGCTTCCGCCAGGGCATGTCTACTGTATAACACAACTCATTGAAATGGTCCATGACGCCTCATTAAGCATCGATTGCCAAAAACAAATTGATCTTATTCTGCTAGCTTTCTCGAAAGCATTTGATCGGGTGTCGCACAGCAAACTCATCTTGAAACACCAACTTCTTCTAGGTAAGGGCCAAATTGTTGACTGGATTACTAACTTCATAATAGAGAGGTCGCAATTCCTGGAATTAAACCATGTCCAATCTTCAATCGTACCAGTGACCTCTGGCGTACCGCAAGGCAGCGTTTTGGCGCCATTATTATTCTTAATTTTCGTGAACGATCTTCCTTCATCTGGTAATGTTGGATGCAGATTATTTGCAGATGACTGCATCCTGTACAAACAAATCTTCTCACACGATGACCATATCGCCCTAAATACAGCGCTAGACGCAGTTTCAGCCTGGTGCAGTGATTGGCAAATGAACATCAACGAAAAAACGTCCGCGCTCTTATCTATACCTAAAAAAAGAATCCATCCAATTTCAATTACGTCATCAATTCAGCTACCCTTTTTAAAGTCACGAAACATAAGTATCTAGGGGTCATTCTGTCACATTACCTACGGTGGGACGCTCATATTCATTACATCACATCATCTGCACTGAAAAGACTGTTATTTATAAAAAGGCCATTACAGCAAGCACCGCCACACACAAAGTTACTGGCCTACAATATACATATACGACCCATCCTGGAGTACGCAAACACTGTCTGGTTCCCGTACACACACAAAAAAACTAACCAGCAAGCTCGAAGGTGTTCAACGAAAAGCGCTTAGGGTCATATTTAACAAATTTTACCGTACAGATTCACCTACGGAGCTGCTTAAAAAGACTGGACTACTAACCATAAAAAACAGGGCGAAATTGGCACGCTTAAAGCTGATGTACCAACTGTTACATGGTCAACTAAACCTAGAGAACTCCCGCTACATAAAGCAATCCGCAGCTAGAACTACCCGCCACAAATACTCTCATACCCTTGCCCCTTACAGATTTCACACAGACGCCTTCAAATTCTCGTTCTTCCCGCTTGCGATCAGAGAATGGAATAACCTGTCCCCCTTCATTACTAGTAGCACATCCTTAGCCACTTTCACAAAACTAGTAGAAAGCGACTTGATAGCCTCGTAAACATAATATGGTGCTATGTGATCTTTCTTGTTAAAGTAAAGTGCCAATATGATTGTACTTTGACAAATGCTCCTATATGTTTTCTTTTTTTGTTGTTGTTTTGTTAATTTTTTTATTTTTTCTATTGACTGCACTTAATCACTGCCTTAGATTGTCCACCTGTTATAATCCCTCTGTGATTGACAGTATGTATGAATAAATATAAAAAAAACGATACGCCAAAGCGGCTGTGGGCTGCGCGTGAAAGGGTGGTGGAGCAATCAAACCGCGTACGTAACAGAGCTGCCTCCGCATGGTGGCCCCATGGATATCCTCGTGCCCAATACCATGGAAAAAAATGGGGGGGGGGGGGCACTGGCTTGGTGTGCCACAGCTTGACTTCGCTACTGGCGGATGGAAACACGTGTGATCGAGTACACTCGTGGAGACGGACCGCCGGGGAGGAGGGTGGGAGTGGCACAGTTGGCGGTTACGTTTCTTTGGCGAGAGGTAAGCTTTAGCAAAGACTGGAGCGGCACATGTATGATTTAAGAAAAGCAGGTTTCGTCGAATGCGCTGGCGAAACACGCCGAATCAACTGGCCAGAAGATAGACTGGAATAGTGTCAAATTAAGAAAAATAAAGGAGAAAGAACTGAACTTCCAGGATATATCTTTACTTCTGACAATTGAGACAATGGCACACATTTTTAATGCAATGACTGCAACTTCACACACATGTACACACTACTTTTTTTAACATACATAATTGAACTGTTAGCCCAATCATATTCCGTTGTGAACGAGACTCCCTCGTGAAAACTGAAACATTCTCCTTTTACTTCATCGTTCAATGCAGGTGCTCATTTTAACCCTATAGGTTTGAAATAAAGACCACAACAACAGAGAAAGAGAGAGGTCACGGTGGCACAGCCAGCGGCCGGCACAGTGCCCTCGCGTACGTGGCGCATTGTCGCACACCCCCAGTACCTTTTACTGCAACTTTCCGGTTTGTATAGTCTGGGGAAGTCCATAAACATGAAGCCAGAGCAAAACAACGCCGTTAAAGAATGAAAACACCGCAAAGTCACGGTAAAAACAACGCATCTAGCCGCCACCTTATCTTCGCGAAAACGACGCGAGATCACGTGATCCAACTATGCACGTCACAGTGATTGCAGCGCTTGCGTCTCCAGAGTTGGACCTCAGGCCCAATACTAGGCTATGCTGTGTTCATAAAACGTGTCTAAATAGCAATGGTCAGTATGCTCCTTCACATAGAAAGTATGTGGGTTTCAATCGCAGCTTAGGAAAAACTCTTTTGGTAACAATTTTTCTCTTTCTGTTTAATAATACCTCTCCTACCGTTTTTATTCGTTTCATCCTGTTGAATTCTGCGTCTGACTCTGTACTTTTTCTTTTGGGTTCTCTCATTCTCTCTTTTTTTGGGGCAATACATGGTGTCGCCAACGTTTTTAGATTCTGTTAGTTGGATAACCGTGCGCGTTCGAAGTGGCGAGGAGCGGCCCCCTCCCATATCACGTGCAGCGGCGGCGCTGCTATCGATTTGGCATGGCGAAGGAGCGTCGTCTCCAACCTCTGAATGCGAATCAATAAGAAATTCGTTTCCAAATACGCGTATGTCAACTAACGCAGCTAGATGAGAGACAATGGAATACTTTTTAGTGATAAATAAGGGGCAGGCCTGTACCTAAGAAATGTATGATTTCTTGACCTGCAATTACTGAGGGGTGTGGTCAGCGGGTGGCACATTGGGCATGTGCTTTCATCTCCCCCCCCCCCCCCCCCCCTGAAAAATCTTTTCGCTGTTGTTACAGAACAAAAAGTGACACTCGACCACACTTGTCCATCCGGCACCCTCTTCATATCAAGGTGGTGCCCCTAACACCAGAAAAAAAAATCTGCCTGCACTTCTGTAATATACACCTTCCCGTCGTGGACAATTCTAAGAGAACAAGCACATTGTAAAACACATCGTATAAATTGCGTGTAAAATACATTGAAAAACGACTGTGCTTCTTTTCGAACAGCTAAGGAAGAAATAGACAGGCCACGCGGGCAGTCTTCTGCATATTAGCGCCGCAATCTTGCTGGGCTTTATATCGGTAAGCTTGCAAGCTTCACAGCTGGCACAGATGCCATGACTGGTATATTTTTATATAACGATTCATTTCATACACAAACTCTTAGATTGTAGCTTAAATTATCTGAGGAGTTAGAAAAGGGGCGTCGGAAGAATGATTAAAAAACGCAGTGAAATAGATGATATACAGCCAGTATCTAATTCACTTTTTTTGAAAAAGCTCTTTCGCAATTTTTATTTCACACGCAACACGACAAACAAGCATGCTTGAGTGAATTAGCAGCAGGATGGTGAACGTGCCGACCTGAAGCGCGCCGGGCTATCGAAGTAGCTACGCCTCCGAGGAAAACACTTGCGATCAGCGGCACTTCTTCGAACTCCCAATAACAGTGCAGTGCCTGTAGAGCTATTATTCTACAAAAGCCTTCCAGGTGACAGTCAAGACCTACATTTCAAACCCGAGGACCTAATTCCTTGCTGCGAGCACATAGTAGGCGGAAATGTTGTCCAATTACACGTGTTGGGTTGGCACTTGAGCTTGGAGCTGTTCCTAGAATTTTCCCCAAAATTCCTGCACACTTGTCTAAATCAGCGGCATTAAAGCGCAAACGGGAACCCTCGAAACTAGAATAAACCAGGAATTTCAAGTGTCGTGTGTCGGTACTTGCTGGTGATGTGCCTGACGTTAAAATGGAGTACAGTAATGTTGACGAAGCTACTGGATATCCATACCTATGTGCAGAGGTAGCAACTTGGTTGCCTGCAGGTTCGAATCTAGGAATTTCGAGCTCATTCAGGAAGAAGTTCTCTTTTTTTCAAAGTTGTTCAAAACAAAACTATTGTCGAAATCGACAAGGCAGTGGTGGTAACAAAAGACTTCACTTTTGTTCTCAGTTGTAGGGGGAAGCTTGTTTTCTCGTGCGCGTACAGCGAACATGGTTTAGGAAGGCAGTTTAAACTCACGAGCTTGCAGATAGTATAAACTTTTCTCAGGTATGTTGATGACTTGAAGATAAATACGGGCTGCCATAGCAGGTTATTCCCTTTGATTTTGACCACAGCAGCAACCCTGAAGGTCCGGGACGTGTGGAGGAGCACTTTCGGGCTGTCCCGAAAAGACTTATGCCCACCACGCAAGAACACAAAGTAGAATCGGCGAGATTGGCAGAAGAAAAAGAGAAATCTACAAAACCAACGAAGCTTCCCCCAAAATTAGGCTTGACTATTAAAAAAGTTAAGGAAGACAATTAGGGCCACAGTTTTTGAAAAAAAAAAGGGAAGAACGACATTCGGGAAACAAACACACAGCTTTCAAAAAATTCTACTAGTCAAGTGGAGTAACTGATGGCTGGCCTTCCTCCAGCACAACAACCGATGGTGCTGAGCGAAACGTTTTTAACCCGAATTCGCAAGGCATTTTTTTGATAATTTATTTGTTTAAGGCATGATGATATCGGCAGAGGCAGTATGTTCATCTTTGACATCAACCTATAAGCAACAGTAGGGCTCAATATTTTAAGGAGCAGGCAAGTAATCAGCCACTCGGTTTCGTAGCGCTAACCTCACACTGACTACGCCTTGAAGCTTTCAACACAGCGCAAAGGGCGAATTAAAAAAATAGAGAAAAACTTCTTCCTGGATTAGCTCAGCATTCTAGGTTGAAACATTGTTCAGTCTTCTAAAGCACGGAACCAAGTTGCTACCTCTCGACACAGCTAAGGGTCAGAGGGGACGCCAGTAGCTTCGTCAACATTGTTGTTCTTCACATGAACGTCTGACACATCGCAACCACTTGCTGACACACGACCCTCAAAATTCGCGGTTTGTCTGAGTTTAGGTGGTTTTGTTTTGCGCATTAATGTTGCTGGTTTAGACAAGTGCACAGAAATATTTAAGAAAACTCGAGGAACAACACTGGGCTTAGGTGTTCACCTCCCACATTGGAAGTTTCACGTTTCCCCTTACGATATGCTTGTAGCAAGTGATTAGGTCCTTGGATTCAAATTGTAAGTCGGAAATCTATGTCTTGACTTTCAGCTGGAAGGATTTTCGTGGAATAGCAGCTGTTCACACGTTGAATACTGCGGAGTAATGTATTTTCCTCTGAGGCATAGCCACTTCGACAGCCCGGCGTGCGGCAGGCCGGCATGTTCCCAATGTTAAACTGCTAATTCACTGAAGCATGTTTGATTGTCGTGTAACAGGTTAAATACTATTCGCAATGACCAAATATAACCTTCAAGCTCCTGCCTATGTGGCGTGAGCAAGCGAACTTAAAACACACACTCGCGCACACACGCACACACACGCACACACACATTCAAAGCTGCCGTGGGAAGCCAGCGGCAAAGGCGGCTCAAAACGCTACGCCAGCGCTGCGCCTTGGGGCGGACACGAGTTGGCGCCACGCCTGGAGCGGGCTTTTCCAACTGATAGTATCTAAAATTTTGGGAGTCTCCTTCAGTGGTCAGAAGTATGGGTATATTATGGTCAGGAGTGGGTGTATATAAGAGATTTGGAGGGCCAAAATACTTTTGAATAAATATGCAGACATACTACAGCACTTTTTTGACCAACTGCGATTTCTTTTGCTTATTGTAAGTACGAGAACTGTAACCAAGAAGGCATGTTTGTGCTGTTTCTTCTCCCATCGCTACAATGGTATTGGGGTTTCGATAGAATTTTATGGTACCCCATTGCCTTTGTAGCATTCGAAATGGCCTGGTTAGCAGTTAGAACTTTACGTCCTAGTAAATGAACAATGAATGGATGCCTTTCAAACACCCTCGCAACACTGATAATCATTGGTGTATGTAAACTCTCGTATGATTCTACTCACTGAGATGCACTCGCTTAGACCAAGCTGTGAGTCTCAGCCTAAATGAGTCTTGAGGAGTCATGTGTCTTTTCAAGAGTGTGAGCCTCAGAGTGTCTACCAGGCTGCAAAGTCATGGAAGTCGTGGTGAAGTCATGGAATTTACACCCTTCTGGAAACGTCATTGTAAAGTCAGAGAATTTCTGAAAAACTTGGCCAGGTAATAAAAACTGACAGCAATACTGTGCGACTGTCACAAAATCAAGCATTGCTGTTGATGAAAGCTTAAAAAGTTTCTCTCTCAGCTGCAACTACAGTGAGCTGCTAGAAGGCATGCGAAAAAGACCGTGCATTGCTCTTGCTTCTTAGTGTAAACGTGAAGAGATACACCGACCCATAGAACACAGAGTTTACTGACGTTTCAGTACCTGATAAGGAAGGGAGCCTTGTCTACAATAAGAGCCATAATACAGACGCAGCGTACTTAAGTACGCCTAAATACGTGACGTAAGCAGTGAGAGTACATTGTCAGAAGCTCCTTATCACTCCTGTTCAGCGTATGTAAGTCGTCTGTATCTGGATTCCAGGTGCACGCATGATGCATGCTTCTTTTATATGTGAACCATTTTATAGTCGCACCTACTTGCAAATCGGGCGTCGGTGGTGTGCCTACTGCGCATGCTCGGGTCTTGTGCCAACTGTCGCTCTCCCCACTCTCTCGTCTTGCAAGGCCGACGCAGGCATCGTCTGCTAGTAAAAACCGACTGCTAGCGCTGCACAACTGTTCATTGACCACTTCGTATATGTAGGCACTGGATTGGGCATTCGGAATCCATTGATTGATTGATTTGTGGGGTTTAACGTCCCAAAACCACCATATGATTATGAGAGACGCCGTAGTGGAGGGCTCCGGAAATTTTGACCACCTGGGGTTCTTTAACGTGCACCCAAATCTGAGCACACGAGCCTCGACATTTCCGCCTCCATCGGAAATGCAGCCGCCGCAGCCGGGATTTGAACCCGCGACCTGCGGGTCAGCAGCCGAGTACCTTAGCCACTAGACCACCGCGGCGGGGCCATTCGGAATCCAGGCAAGGGGGTTTTTTACTTGGCTTTTACTTGACGCTTTGCTTGACTCGGGTAGACGCTATGAAAGCAACCAGTAGTGGCGGCACCACTGGTGGGGCCTCTTTCATTTCTTTTCTACATTTCTTTAGTTATTTAAGAAAATTACAAAATTGTCCAAGGAGGCAAGACTAAAGGCAAACATTGCCTGACTGGGCCGTGCACTTATACAGCAGCAGCAGCAGTGGCGGCAGCGGCGACGGCGGCAGCAGCAGCGGCGGCAGCAATGTAATCCTGAGATATGCGTGTCATAATAATCATGAGATGCGTGTCATGTAACAACATGATTACATGCCACGTTCATGATGCGCTGACGGCCGTTTACTTAGCTTCACATATGAAAAATTTGGTATTACGTGACGTGAAAGGGCGGCGAAGGTATGATACCGCTGCAAACATGATGAACATGAGATGCGTGTCATGTAACAACATGACTACATGCCACACTCATGATGCGCTCACGGCCGTTTCCTTAGCTTCACAAATGAATAATTTGGTATTACGTGACGTCAATGGACGACGAAGGTATGCCACTCGTGCAAACATGATAATCATGAGATGCGTGTCATGTGAGAATATGGCTAAATGCCGCAGTCAAGGCGCCCATAAATTTCGATGTGACGTGGTGCGCGTGCTAGCCGGCGTTCGTTTCGTCGCGTTACGCCAGCTTTGTCATGCCAGGCGCTAGTCCTGCCTTATACCCGGAGGCACGCGCTGCGCTGAGTTGCTTTGACGCATGCGCGTTTCAGCTCGTCCGGTGTCCCCCATCACGAAAAAAGGGAGACGCAGTGTTGTCTGGGTAACGCATCGGCGCGAAAAGCCGCATGTCGCATTTCGCGCCGGTTGCCGTCGGGCCGCGCCGACGGACGCTGTTGACGCCTGTTGTGAGACTATAGAGTGCTCACGTTTTGCTAACGTAGCGTCGCTGTGTCCAGCGTGCGCACGTCTACGCTTCATTGGAGTATATTGAGCCCTTCATGATGCGCTTGAGGCCGTTTTGTTAGCTCTGCATATACCGAATTTGGTGTTACTTGACGTCAATAAATGACGAAACTATATGACTGGTGCAAACATTGACTGGTGCAAAATTGACTGGTGCATTGACTGGTGCAAAACTATATGACTGGTGCAAAATTGATATATCAACCTTTCTCATTCATGCTTCGCATATCATCGATTTCCTCTGTACGTAGGATCTGCCATTTTTCTTGTTTTGTCTTTCTTTTGCTGATAAGAAAATACTGGAGGTCTGCAACTTAGGTGGTGATCGAAATCACTAATAAATTCATCAATCTAGGTTGCATCAGATCATATCGAATCCACAGTTTAAACAGTAAAGTCAGTAAATAAAAGTCAATGTAATCCAATCCGCATCCTAAGCAGCCAAGGCTGCAAACGTTATAGTACTCGGCTGCTGACCCGCAGGGCGTGGGTTTGAATCCCGGCGGCGGCGGCTGCATTTCCGATGGAGGCGGAAATGTTGTAGGCCCGTGTGCTCAGATTTGGGTGCACTTTAAAGAACCCCAGGTGGTCTAAATTTCCGGAGCCCTCCACTACGGCGTCTCTCATAATCATATAGTGGTTTTGGGACGTTAAACCCCACATATCAATCAATCAATCAACGTTATAAGGAGCTGGAATATATTCCAGTTGTGAAACCGGTCGGGCTCCGGTGTCCTCCTTTTGTACAGATGCCGCGAGATTGTGTGACTTTTCTAGCAGTTTTGGCTGCATTGAAAGACCGTCGTTAGCTCCTTCGAAGTTTTAGCTGCGGTTGATTTTAACTCATGTGTTCACCTTCTGGTTCTTCCAAACAATTAACAGCCAACTTGCTTACTCTTTGACATGGAGGTTGCATTTCGGCCAGTTATTTATATTCTTTATATTTACTGCAGACGTTCAGAACATTCTGAGCACTTGTGGTAAATTTATTTACATATTTTAATGGAGCATCTGATTTTCTTACCACTCGAGGCCAAGGGTCTCGAGGAATCAGACGTAACGCTCATTGAATTTGCTTTTAGTCATCTTGGAAAACCTGGAAAAGTCAGGGAATCCCGAAAAAGCGAATTGGTAGACACCCTGTTTCAATTCAAGAATGTGTATATATATATTGTCTAGTACATAAATTGTATTCGTATCTTTGAATTCTGCAGGTCTACGTCGGCTCTAGCTATTGGCTGAGTTAAGATGCTTGGGGTACTTAGTTCCGGGATACGTATGATTCGATGCTTTGCCATCTGGCATCCGCTGCGTTTTACACGACAGATGAGCTGAATAATTGGATGTCACTAGAATTTTTTCAAACAAGTTCAAGTCCCAAGGGCAGACTGGGGCCAAAGAAGCGCCAGAAACTGTCATCTTTAAAAGGTGTGCAAAGGTAATCTTCTAATGAAAAACGCATTTTTTCAAATACAACAATACTGTTCTTTTTTTATAGCCCCGGCCACTGAATTCTGTCGCCCATACCCATCGTGGTGAAACACGTGGGCACAAGTGCGAGTGCTGTATTGGCAGTTTTGTCCTACTTTGTGCTAAGACACATACTTTCATGCACGTTTAGCTTGTTTTTTTTTAATTTCCAAAGTTTGCTCAACACTTTTTTTGAAACTTTGTCATGTTCAAATTGCATGCATATGAATAGGAACTATCAGTGTCGACTGAAACCCAAACAACAACAAGCATTCACGACTTTATAGTGTGCACCATCTAGTTATCACCATTGACAGGCGCGCACATTGTTCGGCAGCTCTGCTCATACATGCTAGCCTATCCATGGTAATATGTGGACGGCCCGCACTATACCATCGCTAAGGCTTGCCGCTATTCGGATTTCAGCCCCACCACGGTGGTCTAGTGGCTAAGGTACTCGGCTACTGACCCGCAAGTCGTGGGATCAAATCCCGGGGGTGGCGGCTGCATTTCCGATGGAGGCGGAAATGTTGTAGGCCCATGTGCTCAGATTTGGGTACACGTTAAAGAACCCCAGGTGGTCGAAATTTCCGGAGCCCTCCACTACGGCGTCTCTCATATTCATATGGTGATTTGGGGACGTTAAACCCCATAAATCAATCAATCATTCGGGTTTCATTTGACGCTGATAGTTTACGCACTGTTGCGGCACCTAAGGATAAGCTTGTTACCGTCCATTTCAGCACTGCTTTGCTTCCTTGTCTTATCGAATGCGCAGCTAAAGCGTAGCCGGTGACAGCGGCACACTTGATAAGTTTAGCTGTTCTTCCCTGCGTGTGGCCTCTCAAATCTGCTCCAGCACATGCCATGCTGATGGCGCATTGCCATAGCAAACTGGACTGCATAGCCCTATAGAAGTGCATAGATCAAGACCCGCTCTACTAGAAACAGCAGTGATATCAGCATTTACCCTAATCTCCAGCACCGCAATCACCTAGGTGTAGATTATTAAGTAAAATAGTGATAAAAGATTGCTAGTCTTTCTAGATCCTGTGTTGATTTGATAGAATTCCAGTGATGTTACCGTTCAGTGTCAAGTGCATTGCTTGTTGTAGTAACTGGTGAGTGGTACTAGTAATAAACCACTCACAAGTTACCCTACATAATTTCTCACTATTTAGTTGTAATCGAGCGCCTTGGCTAGATAAATTGTGTTTAACCCTGTACACAATATAGGAACTTACAGCGATAATGGTGCCTTTGGTTGCCTAAATCTTGTGACTGTATTATTTTTCTTTTTTTTTGTACAGGCCTTTTTCACATCTGCACGCGGTCTGCCGTGAACGAGGAAAAAAAGGAATGAAGGATGTGTGGCGTAATCGTTCAGCTGTTATCATGTTTACGTTGCGTCATGCCGCCCCTACCGGGGCAAAGCCCTGCGCATGCGTGCCATACACGCAAATGTCTATATTCAGAGTGAATATAGAGTACGGGGGCATTTCCCTGTTCGTGTTCAACACGGTGTCGTTCGTCACGGAAACCCGACATGGTGTCAGATGTGTAGCGCACTGCGTTTCGAGCTATGGCGAGCACAGAAAATACGCGTTTCTGCCAGCCCTTTCCGGTACAACCGCCAACGAGCTTCGACTTTGACAAGGTGTCAGAGTGGACGGCGTGGGTGAGAGACTTCGATGATTATCGATTTGCTTCCGGCCTTAGCGAGCGAACTGGGGAGGCCCAGGTATGTACGCTGATGTATAGGATGGGGCGACATGCTCGCAACATATTCTGGACCTTTGGATTATCGGAAGAACAGTCAAAAGACTATGAAGTGGTGAAGAAACGCTTCGATGCATACTTCGATGCCACACGGAATTCGGTCTACGAAAGTGCGTGCTTCCATCGTCGCCACCGAGCTGCAGGTGAATTGGTGGACCAGTACGTGACGACGTTACATACGCTGGCAGATAGGTGTAACTATGGCGTGGTGAAAGCGAGGACAATCCTCGACCGTTTCGTCTTTGGACTACGGGACTCGAAGCTGTTCGAGGCCCTCCAAATAAACGCAACACTGAATCTGAAAACTGCACTGTCCAGGGAAGAACGAAAGAAGCGGTACAAGAACAACAACATGAGCTTCGCAGCAGTGCGTAATACCAAGCAACCGGCCTTGAGGTCGACGCAGTTCATCGAGAAGCTTGCGGGTGGGCAGAGCGCCAACGGGTCAATAAAGGCGTCTGAAAGTGTGCGGCGTGTAGCAGAGCCCGTCATTGAAAGTCATCGGGTCCTGCAAAAGGAGCAATCTGCTACGGGTGCCAACGACGGGGACACTTCGCTGCAGTGTGCCCACAAAGGCAGGACTTCACGAACGCCGAAGCAAGTGCATCCGAGGTAGACCTGTCCAGTATTTGCCGGCGTCATGCTTCGAGTGAGCGATTAGATTGAAAGGGTGTAACGTACTTTGTGGTGACTTTAGCAGGCACGTTTGCAAGAGCTCGCTTTGTTCAAGTCGCTATTGACGGGGTGACCGTATCTGCTAAAGTCGACACAGGAGCAGAGGTAAACATTGTTCCAGCATCCTTCCCTGGTTTACCGTAGAATCTACAGCAGTTTAACGTAATTTTGAAGAGGCCAGGCCGTGAAGTGTTCGACCTAAAATGAAAATTCACTGCCAATGTTCTGTGGAGACGATGTCAGGTTAGGCAGGACGTTTTTGTCGTCAACTCGGCGAGTAATGTCATTTTAGGCTTGCTAGCTATAGAAGCTTTATGAATTGTGAAATTTGTAGACGAGGCCTCAGTTCATCCATCTGTGCAAACGCGCTTCTCTTCTCTGTTCCACGGTTTAGGTACCATGAAAAGAGAATACTGTATTAGTCTCAAAGAAGACGCAGTGCCCTATGCTATTCACACAGCTAGTCGTATACACATCTCGCTTAGGGATGTCGTGAAATGCGAGCAACAGGAAATGGAGAGAAACGGAGTCGATCGTAAAGCTGAAGGGCTGACCGAATGGTGCGTTGGTATTGTGCCCGTATTGAAGCCTTCCGAGGAAGTTCGGAGCTGTGTTGATCTTACGCAGTTGAATAAGAGTGTGAAACGTGAGCAGTTTGTGCTCCCAACTGTTGATGAGACACTTGCGCTACTTAGCGGAGCAATGCTGTTTTTGAAACATGACGTGAACTCGGGATTCCATTAGGTAAAGCTAAGCAAGGGCTGTCAGCTACTGACAAAGTTTATTACTCCTTTTGGATGTTATTGCTTTGAGCATCTGCCGTTCGGAATAACATCTGCTCCTGAGTATTTTCAAAGGTAGATGTATGAAATCCTTGATGAGGTGCCGGGGTTCGTAGACCTAATCGACGATTTACTGGTCTTTGGTTCGTCTCGGAAAGAAAATGACGGGCGACTGTTCCACATTTTAAACCGATTGGCAGAAGCCGACGTAACCCTGAATTAGAAAAAAATGTCAGTTCAGTGTAAAAGAGCATTGTTTTTTGGGATGCCGAGAGAGCAAAGATAACATACGACCGGACCCAGCTAAAGTTAGGGCGATCAGTGATATGAAGGCACCGGAAAATGTAAGCGACAAATACCGATTCCTTGGTCCCGCAAATCACTGCCCGCGGTTTATCGCTGACGTAGCAGATAAGACTGCGCCGTCACGTTAGTTGCTGCAAATGAACAAGGAGTGGAGTTAGGCTGCACCTAAGCAGATGGCCTTTGACAGCGTAAAGCAGGACATCTGTTCCGATAGATGTATGGCAAAGTTTGATCCGATAATCCAACTATTCTTTCTGCAGACGCATTTTCGTACGGTTTAGGGGCAGTTCTGCTTCAGGTACAAACAAACAAAGAAAGACGGCCAATTGTGTTCCAGGTCATTGACACCAGCAGAATTGCGCTATGCGCAAATTGAAAAGGGGACCCCAGCTCTAACCTGGGCGGCCGAACGTCTCGAAAGTTATGTGCGGGGGCTTTACATAACGCTGGAAACAGATCACAAACCGCTAGTCACATTGCTATGAAGGACCACGCTTGATTTGTTGCCGCCACGCATTCAGCGATATTGAATGCGTCTGATGCGATTCAGTTTCGAGGTGGAATATGTTTAAGGAAAAACTTGAAAATTGCGGACGCACTTTCTAGAGCGCCAATGCGACAGCAAAACAGTAAGGGCGTCCTTTCGGTAGAGGAGGTCAACTAGTTTGTTTCGTTGGGCGACTCGGACCAGTTTCGACTGGTTGCCGAAGAACAGGCAAAGGACGAGACCTGCAGAAGAATGGTAAGTTGGGCTAGTTGGTACTGATCCATAAGGTATGTAACTGCGCAAAAAACTGACGGAAACAGGAAGGAGAGAAAAAGGACAAAACAAGCGCAGACTATCAACTGACGCTTTATTGCAAGAACGAGGCAATATATATAATAGGCAGAAAAAAGCAAGAGGGGGCAAAGGGGGAGGAGAAAAAAAAAAAAACACGAGGGACCAAATCACCAAACTTAGGCACATCAAGCATAGCACACCCGTCATACAAAACCAAGATAGCTTAACTCCTTATCATGTATGGCCACAGAGGGAACACTAACACAAGACACAGATTTCTTGTGAATATGCGCAGCCTCAATAAGTTCGCGCACTCTTTGGTTCTTATGCCGGAACAACACAGAAGTATCACCGAACAGCGGAGCGCAGCCGCATTTCTTACAGTGGGCTGCCAGATGAAGGCCGGAGTGGCCTTTTAAAGAATTAAAATGTTCTCGAAGTCTAACATTTAGACAGCGACCTGTTTGTCCCACGTACACACGACCGCATGACAAGGGTATGGAGTAGACAACACCGGTGATACAAGATACATAATTATGAATATGACTAACATTGCATGTGTGTTGCTGGACATTTCGCTGATTCGCGACTCGTCTATCTACTTTGGCACATAAAGTGGATAACTTGTTCCTGGCAGAAATAACCACTTGGACATCATATCTTGATGCAACCTTTTTCAGGCGGTGGGTAAAACCATGAATATAAGGAAGAACAGCAAAAATTTTATGCTGCGCCTTCTCATCCAGGTCACAACCATTACCTGGACCCCCTTTATACTTCTTAATCAACTTCTCGCAGACCTTTACCAATAAGTCCCGTGGATATCCTGCCTGTCTCAGTTTTTGCACCTGCCCAGAAAAACTGTTACCGACTAAATGAGTGCAGGATTTCTTCAGTGCAGAGCTAAAACATGAGAGTGCAATGGCATTTTTAACCAGTTTCGTATGGCCGGATTTGTAGTTCAGCACAGGTTTTACGGACCTAGGGGCATAGCACCAACACACGTGGGTGGGCGAGAATTGCAGCTGCAGATCCAAAAATTGGATACACTGGTCCTTTAGGTATTCTGAAGTAAACTTCAGGCCAAGACCACACTGCTCAAACCTCTTTAGAATACCTGCCGACATATCTTCAGTTCCCTTACGGAAAAACACAATGTAGTCATCGACATAACGAAAAACTCTGATTACAGAAGCCTGCAAGACCGGTTGGAGCGCCCGATCAACTCTACTTAGAAAAATATCACTTAAAACCGGTGCCACCCTAGACCCTATACAAACACCCTTCCTCTGCAGGTACACCTCACCTTGGAAAAAAATGAATAAAGACCCCAGGTAAAAGAACAAAAGTTCCGTGAAAGATTCAACTGACATACCACTTAAACCTATGAAGGCAGGTTCATCATTGTGATACGTAATGCATTCTTTCACTGCGGTCAAAAGGTGATTATGGGGTAGAGAATAAAAAAGGTCCTCTACGTCAATGCTCACAGCGTCACAATCAACGGGGTTGTCATCACGTAGGAACTGGACAATCGTTTCCGAGTTAGGTGCAATGTACGGGTCGTCTATATATAGAGACGTTAAGCATGTTTGCAAGAAACCAGACACACAATACTGCCACGTGTCGCGTTCCGTGATTATTGCGCGAAAAGGCATCCCAATCTTATGCGTTTTTGCAGTGTAAAATACTTCAAGCTGCAATTTATCCGCCTTTTTTACAGACTGCGCAAGTTTCTGCAGGTTCATATCGAGCAACAAGGCTACAGCTTGTTTTTTCCTTTCCGCTGGCTTGACTGACGTGGTCCGGAAATTCTTTTGCACAGCTTGTAATGCCTTCTCGCAATACATGCCTTCCGGCAGAACAACGAACTGACCTTCTTTGTCAGAAACAAGTAATCTAAGTTCGTTGTTAGCTATAAAATCAACCATTCCTTTCCAGTTGAAAGTCGGCCCTATAGGCCTGCCTGGCGGCACACCCATAGCATCCATGCAGTCTCCAATACAACGTTGTTTTTCACACTCCGGTACATGGCGGGAAATATCGTGCACCAGACTGACCTTTTCAACATTCGACAGACGAGGCTCGAAAGCAAACTTGGGACCTAGCTCAAGAACCTGCCTGTGTTGGTCCGGAAGATGCACATTCCCCATTGCGCAGTTACATACCTTATGGATCAGTACCAACTAGCCCAACTTACCATTCTTCTGAAGTTCATTTCTTGTACATCGGGCTCTTTTCCTTGTGTTAATTTTCCTGTTAATGACCCGGCCGTTCTGACCTCGCTCATCGCCGTCGGTGTTGTGAAGGCTCGCACGGCTTCTTGGCACATCAGACATGGCACGTGCCCTACCGAGCTTCAAGCCTGGTGTGGGTGGATGCAGCCGTCCCCAGGCCACTCGAGGCGGCTTTGCCGCATCTTGCGCTCGGAGTGGTGGCGTCAGGTCCGGTACTACAAGGATTGCCTGAGTGTATGGTGTAGAGTAAGGAGTGGTACGCCGACCCACCAGTTCTACAGGAATCGACTCCACAGACATTGGTGTGCTACCGCCGACCTTGCTACTGAGGCGCTCTGGAATTTAGTCCGCCCGACATTGCCTCCTCGTGAAAGGACTTCTGCTTCTAAAGGACACGTTGTTACGTTGGGGAATGTGCATCTTCCGGACCAACACAGGCAGGTTCTTGAGCTAGGTCCCAAGTTTGCTTTCGAGCCTCGTCTGTCGAATGTTGAAAAGGTCAGTCTGGTGCACGATATTTCCCGCCATGTACCGGAGTGTGAAAAACAACGTTGTATTGGAGACTGCATGGATGCTATGGGTGTGCCGCCAGGCAGGCCTATAGGGCCGACTTTCAACTGGAAAGGAATGGTTGATTTTATAGCTAACAACGAACTTAGATTACTTGTTTCTGACAAAGAAGGTCAGTTCGTTGTTCTGCCGGAAGGCATGTATTGCGAGAAGGCATTACAAGCTGTGCAAAAGAATTTCCGGACCACGTCAGTCAAGCCAGCGGAAAGGAAAAAACAAGCTGTAGCCTTGTTGCTCGATATGAACCTGCAGAAACTTGCGCAGTCTGTAAAAAAGGCGGATAAATTGCAGCTTGAAGTATTTTACACTGCAAAAACGCATAAGATTGGGATGCCTTTTCGCGCAATAATCACGGAACGCGACACGTGGCAGTATTGTGTGTCTGGTTTCTTGCAAACATGCTTAACGTCTCTATATATAGACGACCCGTACATTGCACCTAACTCGGAAACGATTGTCCAGTTCCTACGTGATGACAACCCCGTTGATTGTGACGCTGTGAGCATTGACGTAGAGGACCTTTTTTATTCTCTACCCCATAATCACCTTTTGACCGCAGTGAAAGAATGCATTACGTATCACAATGATGAACCTGCCTTCATAGGTTTAAGTGGTATGTCAGTTGAATCTTTCACGGAACTTTTGTTCTTTTACCTGGGGTCTTTATTCATTTTTTTCCAAGGTGAGGTGTACCTGCAGAGGAAGGGTGTTTGTATAGGGTCTAGGGTGGCACCGGTTTTAAGTGATATTTTTCTAAGTAGAGTTGATCGGGCGCTCCAACCGGTCTTGCAGGCTTCTGTAATCAGAGTTTTTCGTTATGTCGATGACTACATTGTGTTTTTCCGTAAGGGAACTGAAGATATGTCGGCAGGTATTCTAAAGAGGTTTGAGCAGTGTGGTCTTGGCCTGAAGTTTACTTCAGAATACCTAAAGGACCAGTGTATCCAATTTTTGGATCTGCAGCTGCAATTCTCGCCCACCCACGTGTGTTGGTGCTATGCCCCTAGGTCCGTAAAACCTGTGCTGAACTACAAATCCGGCCATACGAAACTGGTTAAAAATGCCATTGCACTCTCATGTTTTAGCTCTGCACTGAAGAAATCCTGCACTCATTTAGTCGGTAACAGTTTTTCTGGGCAGGTGCAAAAACTGAGACAGGCAGGATATCCACGGGACTTATTGGTAAAGGTCTGCGAGAAGTTGATTAAGAAGTATAAAGGGGGTCCAGGTAATGGTTGTGACCTGGATGAGAAGGCGCAGCATAAAATTTTTGCTGTTCTTCCTTATATTCATGGTTTTACCCACCGCCTGAAAAAGGTTGCATCAAGATATGATGTCCAAGTGGTTATTTCTGCCAGGAACAAGTTATCCACTTTATGTGCCAAAGTAGATAGACGAGTCGCGAATCAGCGAAATGTCCAGCAACACACATGCAATGTTAGTCATATTCATAATTATGTATCTTGTATCACCGGTGTTGTCTACTCCATACCCTTGTCATGCGGTCGTGTGTACGTGGGACAAACAGGTCGCTGTCTAAATGTTAGACTTCGAGAACATTTTAATTCTTTAAAAGGCCACTCCGGCCTTCATCTGGCAGCCCACTGTAAGAAATGCGGCTGCGCTCCGCTGTTCGGTGATACTTCTGTGTTGTTCCGGCATAAGAACCAAAGAGTGCGCGAACTTATTGAGGCTGCGCATATTCACAAGAAATCTGTGTCTTGTGTTAGTGTTCCCTCTGTGGCCATACATGATAAGGAGTTAAGCTATCTTGGTTTTGTATGACGGGTGTGCTATGCTTGATGTGCCTAAGTTTGGTGATTTGGTCCCTCGTGTTTTTTTTCTCCTCCCCCTTTGCCCCCTCTTGCTTTTTTCTGCCTATTATATATATTGCCTCGTTCTTGCAATAAAGCGTCAGTTGATAGTCTGCGCTTGTTTTGTCCTTTTTCTCTCCTTCCTGTTTCCGTCAGTTTTTTGCGCAGTTACATACCTTATGGATCAGTACCAACTAGCCCAACTTACCATTCTTCTGAAGTTCATTTCTTGTACATCGGGCTCTTTTCCTTGTGTTAATTTTCCTGTTAATGACCCGGCCGTTCTGACCTCGCTCATCGCCGTCGGTGTTGTGAAGGCTCGCACGGCTTCTTGGCACATCAGACATGGCACGTGCCCTACCGAGCTTCAAGCCTGGTGTGGGTGGATGCAGCCGTCCCCAGGCCACTCGAGGCGGCTTTGCCGCATCTTGCGCTCGGAGTGGTGGCGTCAGGTCCGGTACTACAAGGATTGCCTGAGTGTATGGTGTAGAGTAAGGAGTGGTACGCCGACCCACCAGTTCTACAGGAATCGACTCCACAGACATTGGTGTGCTACCGCCGACCTTGCTACTGAGGCGCTCTGGAATTTAGTCCGCCCGACATTGCCTCCTCGTGAAAGGACTTCTGCTTCTAAAGGACACGTTGTTACGTTGGGGAATGTGCATCTTCCGGACCAACACAGGCAGGTTCTTGAGCTAGGTCCCAAGTTTGCTTTCGAGCCTCGTCTGTCGAATGTTGAAAAGGTCAGTCTGGTGCACGATATTTCCCGCCATGTACCGGAGTGTGAAAAACAACGTTGTATTGGAGACTGCATGGATGCTATGGGTGTGCCGCCAGGCAGGCCTATAGGGCCGACTTTCAACTGGAAAGGAATGGTTGATTTTATAGCTAACAACGAACTTAGATTACTTGTTTCTGACAAAGAAGGTCAGTTCGTTGTTCTGCCGGAAGGCATGTATTGCGAGAAGGCATTACAAGCTGTGCAAAAGAATTTCCGGACCACGTCAGTCAAGCCAGCGGAAAGGAAAAAACAAGCTGTAGCCTTGTTGCTCGATATGAACCTGCAGAAACTTGCGCAGTCTGTAAAAAAGGCGGATAAATTGCAGCTTGAAGTATTTTACACTGCAAAAACGCATAAGATTGGGATGCCTTTTCGCGCAATAATCACGGAACGCGACACGTGGCAGTATTGTGTGTCTGGTTTCTTGCAAACATGCTTAACGTCTCTATATATAGACGACCCGTACATTGCACCTAACTCGGAAACGATTGTCCAGTTCCTACGTGATGACAACCCCGTTGATTGTGACGCTGTGAGCATTGACGTAGAGGACCTTTTTTATTCTCTACCCCATAATCACCTTTTGACCGCAGTGAAAGAATGCATTACGTATCACAATGATGAACCTGCCTTCATAGGTTTAAGTGGTATGTCAGTTGAATCTTTCACGGAACTTTTGTTCTTTTACCTGGGGTCTTTATTCATTTTTTTTCCAAGGTGAGGTGTACCTGCAGAGGAAGGGTGTTTGTATAGGGTCTAGGGTGGCACCGGTTTTAAGTGATATTTTTCTAAGTAGAGTTGATCGGGCGCTCCAACCGGTCTTGCAGGCTTCTGTAATCAGAGTTTTTCGTTATGTCGATGACTACATTGTGTTTTTCCGTAAGGGAACTGAAGATATGTCGGCAGGTATTCTAAAGAGGTTTGAGCAGTGTGGTCTTGGCCTGAAGTTTACTTCAGAATACCTAAAGGACCAGTGTATCCAATTTTTGGATCTGCAGCTGCAATTCTCGCCCACCCACGTGTGTTGGTGCTATGCCCCTAGGTCCGTAAAACCTGTGCTGAACTACAAATCCGGCCATACGAAACTGGTTAAAAATGCCATTGCACTCTCATGTTTTAGCTCTGCACTGAAGAAATCCTGCACTCATTTAGTCGGTAACAGTTTTTCTGGGCAGGTGCAAAAACTGAGACAGGCAGGATATCCACGGGACTTATTGGTAAAGGTCTGCGAGAAGTTGATTAAGAAGTATAAAGGGGGTCCAGGTAATGGTTGTGACCTGGATGAGAAGGCGCAGCATAAAATTTTTGCTGTTCTTCCTTATATTCATGGTTTTACCCACCGCCTGAAAAAGGT
This sequence comes from Rhipicephalus microplus, assembly GCF_043290135.1. Lineage (NCBI taxonomy): Eukaryota > Metazoa > Arthropoda > Arachnida > Ixodida > Ixodidae > Rhipicephalus > Rhipicephalus microplus. The sequence continues at coordinate 14,161,293 of NW_027464589.1, forward strand.
TGCATCAAGATATGATGTCCAAGTGGTTATTTCTGCCAGGAACAAGTTATCCACTTTATGTGCCAAAGTAGATAGACGAGTCGCGAATCAGCGAAATGTCCAGCAACACACATGCAATGTTAGTCATATTCATAATTATGTATCTTGTATCACCGGTGTTGTCTACTCCATACCCTTGTCATGCGGTCGTGTGTACGTGGGACAAACAGGTCGCTGTCTAAATGTTAGACTTCGAGAACATTTTAATTCTTTAAAAGGCCACTCCGGCCTTCATCTGGCAGCCCACTGTAAGAAATGCGGCTGCGCTCCGCTGTTCGGTGATACTTCTGTGTTGTTCCGGCATAAGAACCAAAGAGTGCGCGAACTTATTGAGGCTGCGCATATTCACAAGAAATCTGTGTCTTGTGTTAGTGTTCCCTCTGTGGCCATACATGATAAGGAGTTAAGCTATCTTGGTTTTGTATGACGGGTGTGCTATGCTTGATGTGCCTAAGTTTGGTGATTTGGTCCCTCGTGTTTTTTTTCTCCTCCCCCTTTGCCCCCTCTTGCTTTTTTCTGCCTATTATATATATTGCCTCGTTCTTGCAATAAAGCGTCAGTTGATAGTCTGCGCTTGTTTTGTCCTTTTTCTCTCCTTCCTGTTTCCGTCAGTTTTTTGCGCAGTTACATACCTTATGGACGAGACCTGCCGTAAGTTGTGCCGTATCTTCGTGAAGGATGGCCGAGACCAGCTTCGTTGTCAAGCGTATTGAGGCTATATTGGCAGGATTGTGCAGCTCTGAGCGTCTGCAAAGGAGCGCTCATGCATGGCATGCGCCTCGTTGTGCCGCACTCGCTCCAGAATTGATTGTTAAGACTGCTTCACGAAGGCGATCAGTGTATCGTGAGGCGCAGGGCGAGGGCAAGAGAATCAGATTGGTGGCCTGGTTTAAGCTCTCAGCTGGCTACCGTGGTTGGCGATTTTCGCGTTTGTTGACAGTTTCGAGACCAGCCGAGTGAGCCTATGATTCAATCCCAGACGCCTAATCACCCATGGCAAAGGGTCACAGCAGATATCTTCCACCTCCATGGCCGGAACTACATGCTTTTAGTGGAATACCTATCGCGCTTTCCTGAATTGTGTTCACTGACATCTCTTACCAGCACCAGTGTCGTAAGTCACATCAAAGATGTATTTGCAAGGCACGGTATTCCGGAAAAGCTGGTAACAGACAGCAGTGCTCAATTTGTTAGTGAGGAATTCAAGGCGTTTGCGAGGGCTTATGGATTCTAGAGTGTTACGAGTAGCCCGAGGAACCTGCAGGCAAATAGGGAGGTAGAACGAATGGTCGGAACAATAAAAGAGCTACTCTTAAAGTTTCATGATCTCTATGTGGCTCTCTTAGCCTAGATGGACACCCCGGGACTACTAGGCAGAACACCAGCGGAGCTGCTCGTGGGAAGGCGGCTTCGTACCACCCTGCCTCTCCACCTAGACAAGTTGATTCTAAAGACGCCCAACCTGAAAGAGGTGCGGGAAAAGAATGCGGCTGTCCGGGGCAAGCAGAGACAAAATTACGATCACCACTACGCTGTCCGCCACCTTGTCCCATTGGCACCCCCGGACTTTGTCTGGGTCAAGGACTGCAGACGGGAAGGCGTCATCTGTCGGCACGCTAAACGGGCCCAGTCGTATGTTTTTGATTCGAAAAGCGGCCTCCAGATTGAACGCAACAGGAATTTTCTTGTCAAGCTAGCGCCAAGCAGAGTCGCAGAATCCTGCGACGCGTCGTACGACTTTCCTCTGGCCTGGAAAGTTCAATTGCTAGCAGCCAGCCCAACTCCCCCCTCCTCTGCGATCACACAGACAATCGCAGTAATGTTCAACTGCCACGAATCACAGGCGAATATGTCATCCGATTCGGTAGACTTGTAAGGAAACCAGACCATTATGGTATTGCTGAATGTAGTGCGGTAGGTGACTTTCGGACTTGTGTGTGTAGGTAACTTTTGACAGGTGTGTGGCTCTTTTCGTTCTGTTCGATTAGTCTGAATGCAATGAGAAATGCTTTTTACGGTGTTTTTAAAGTTTTTCCTGTTCAAAAGGGGAGATATGGTGTAATCGTTCAGCTGTTACCATGTTTACGTTGCGTCATGCCACCCCTACTGGGGCAATGCCCTGCGCATGCGTGCCATACAGGCACATGTATATATTCAGAGCAATAAAGAGTACTAGGGCGTTTTCCCGTTCGTGTTCAACACGGTGTCGTTTGTCACGCAAACCCGACAGGATGTTCGACGGCGCCTCGAATAAAACTGGCAAATTTTCAGCGAAGTTTAGTAACTTCTCTGAAAAAATAAACACCTGCAATACTGCCAAGGTGCTCGTTTGTTGTAGGTGTCCACGGCGTTACAATACTATCAAAAGATTGTTTTCACCGTGAGCTCCTCAACTGTCACATTTAGTTCATAGCCGGCTATTTTCCATTTGCAGATTGGTAACGATTGGCCGCACTGATATTCTCGGGCAAACAGCAAAACAGTGGTTGTGGGTACATACAGCCCAGACCTTGCTACGCACTAGAATTACTCAAGATTGGCTAAATGTTGCTGTAAAGCCTGCGACTATCTTTGCTAGGCTCACATGTCCATGGAATCTGCTTGGAAACCTGCGTTTCTTGCGAGTGCAGGGAGTCTTTGAGCACATGAGTGAGTTTTTGGGGTGTCTCGAAGTGTTTTTCATCCTTGCTTGGCAGTAAAACTCTCCTCAGCGAAGGTAGCCATATATGTGAAAAATTCAAGGTGTATTCTTGCACTTGAACAACGCATGGGGTTAACTGCTTGACATGCATATAATATACAGGGTGTTTTTAGGATATACAGATTCTTAAAAAACTGCAGATCCTGTCTACAAACAGGCACCCTTGTTGACCTCCAGTTTGGCTTACAAATGTGTATTGATAGCATCGGTGGGCACGAAGAGCTTTAGAAATAGCCTGCTGAATTTCTAGCCTTTTCTTTCTCTATTTGACAAAATGTTCCCGAATGAACTTTTTGAGCTGCTCGAAAAATATAAGAGGTTCCCCTGAACTTTATGCACATTCTTTTTATCTGAAAAACTAGAGAGGTTTTTTGTTTACTCATGAAAAAAAATGAAAACGTGCCCTTAGTTTCGACGATTGGAGCTGGTAGAGGTGCCGGGAAGTTTGCTGTGCCGGGCCCAGCTGGCTCTGCTCTATTATTTCCATACAAAACCTCCACGGGCCTCTGTGCTCGGTGAGCCCTCCGGACACCTATTCGTTGCCTCTAGCTGACAATTTTGTTTTTATCGTTGTAGCACCGAATTTATCGGTGCTACAACGATAAAAACAAAATTTTGTTTTTATCGTTGTAGCACCGGTTGTTTTTATCATTTGGCTTTTCTGCAAGTTTTGCGCTTTGAGTATTCATTGACAACCTCTTTTCATTTAATTTCATCCGATTATTACCTGGTATGCGTAGGCAGGAACAGGTTTTCCGCAACTCTTTTTCTGCTTTCTTTTTCTTGTGTAGGCAAGAATGAAGTTTCACTGGCGTATACCACTTGCAAACACTAAACCGTCTATATTAGGTAGCCACTTGTTTTTGCCGCTCATTTCTAAGCCGAGGCGGATTTCTTCACTAGTAGATCACGCAGGATTGATAAGCAAAAATAATTGAACTAACTTGTTATCAACTTCGGGGTGGTTGTTTATATGGCGAAGTTGTTCTTCGTCACAAAATATGGCGAGCCTAGTTTTTAAGGATTGGAAATATCACGCGTGGTTTCAAAAATTCATCGTTAAATTTCCACACCGTGGTGCCAGATAAACCAAAAGCACCACGCTGAGTGCGTTAGTTCTGGCTTCTTCGGCACTGAAGTCGAAATTTGATGGTGGATCTCTGAAACCACCCATGATCTTGCCAATTTTTAAAAACCCCTCCTTATGTGGACGCGTTCGAGAATGAAGAGGAGCCCCTCCTTGCAGGTGCCCGCGGACCATCTGCGGTGACGACAGACCGGCAGTAATGCCGGCAGACCGACAAACGTGACGATAGCCTGACAGATGTGATGGTAGCCCGACGGGCCAACATACCAAATTAACATATAACGACAGGCAAACAGACCGTCAGCTTGTCGCATTATTTGATTGGGAACTTTATTCACATTATTTTCATCTAAAAAACTAGATAAGATTTTATTTATATTTGAAAAAAAAAACTTGATAACGTGCCTTGTGTTTTAATCTGAGGAGCTCGTAAAGGTGACCGGAAGTTTGCTGAACGTAGCCGAGCCGTTTCTGCTGTATTTTTTTTTTCATAATAAACTTCCGCGGGTCTCAGTGCATGGTGAGCCTTCGGGACATCTATTCGCTACCTCTAGCCGGCAGTTTTATTTTTGTCAATCAGCTTTTCAGAATTTTGCGCTTCGAATATCTATTGGCAACCCTTTTTCAATTATTTTATTATGCTTAATACCTGGTATGCGTTAGCAGGAACAGGTTTTTCCGCAAGTTTTATTATGGGCTTTCTTTTTTTTAAGTCGGTGGGAATTCGCGGCTTTGCGGCCAGGGCACGGCACCTGGCCGCAAAGGCACATGGATAACCCGTTTGTGTTCATTGCGCAGATAATCGCAACCCTGCTGCTAATAACCGCAGGCCATGGCCCGGTGAGCTACAAAACCTACGGATGAATGACGCACATGCTGCGCATCTACTTCCAGTCCACCACTTCACCGAGGCAGTCCTGCTGACATCGCACAGCACCCGCACATTTCGTCATCAGCTGCCCTCGTCGACCACACCGAGCGCCTGCTCGGACTTGGATTCGGCGATGGTGGCGCACCGAGACCTTCGTGCTATAAGAAGAGACGACACATTTCCGTGGGCCATAGGGCACGGCACTTTGCCGCAAAGGCACATGGATAACCCGTTTGTGTTCATTGCGCAGGTGAGAAAACGCTTTCAGCATTGCATGCGGTCAAACGAGCCTTGTTTAATTGTGCTGCCGCGCCCTTGGCTGCTGTGTGAACTTTGCTTTGACATAGTGCATCCCGCCAAATTATCGCTACTAGCCGGTGATGTAGAATCTAACCCGGGTCCCGACACACCGGAAATTTCAGGGCAACTAAAACAAATTGTAAAGGAGTTGAAAGAAATTAAGGAACAACGCCTAAACGCAATAGACAAGAAACTAGAACAGCTCACAACCCTGGATAAAAAGATTTCGTCTTGCGCAGAACTGGTCACTAACCTACAGAAAGTCGTTTCAACACTAGAACTGAGACTGGACGACCTCGAAAATCGCTCCAGACGATCAAATATATTAGTATATGGTATGCCAAAAGAAGCCAAGGAAAGCGAAGACACGTTAGAATTTGCAGTAAATGAAAAGGTTCTCAAAAACACCCTCAAGCTTGATGCTGTAAGTATCGAACGTATTCACAGACTAGGCAGGCCAGATGCTTCTAAAACAAGACCAGTAATTCTCAGGCTTCTCGATTTTAGGGACAAAACAAAAATCTTGAAAAATTGTTCCAAGTTGAAGGGATAAGGACTCTCTATTTCCGAAGACTTTTCACCACGCGTACGGGATTTGCGAAGAAAATTGTAGAATTTTGCCAAATCAAGGAAAGAATCTGGCGACAAAGTGAGTCTAATTTATGATAAACTGCAAATAAACGGAGAAATGTTCTACTGGGACGAAGAGAATAATACTGTAGTTCCCTTGAAATCTGCTTCCATCAATCCTGACACAAAAAACTAGCAGCGAAGCTACCGAAACCTTCGCTCCCGCCGAAACTAACATCCCACATGTCCTTTTTGAACATAAATGCCCATAGCATATTGAAAAAAAAAGCAGACTCCCTTGAAGCCTTGCTTCTTACGTTTGAGCCCGATTTCGTAACACTAACGGAAACCTGGCTAACAGGAGATATTAAAGATGATGAGATAGCCCCTCCCAACTACGCTATTATCCGGAAAGACCGGACGACACGAGGTGGAGGTGTGGCCATTCTAGTCAAAAAAGATATTCCGTTTTTAGTGTTACCCGATGTTGTGGGCGCTGAGGCTATCTTTTGTAAGCTGGGCTATGATGTGTGCACTGTAGTCGTTGGTTGCGTATATCGCAGTCCTTCGTCCGACTTCGACAATATATGCCGATTGCATGAGTACACAGAACAACATGCTATTCAGGTAAAAAATTGCGCTGAAATAGAAAGGACACCACAAAGAAGGAACACTTAAACAGATCGAGCGCAATTTTGCGCTCGATCTGTTTAAGTGTTCCTTCTTTGTGGTGTCCTTTCTATTTCAGCGCAATTTTTTACCTGAATAGAATGAACCAACTAGCCCCTCAAGACGTCCTGATAGAACAACATGCGCCGTCATCCAGATTAATAATCGCAGGTGATTTTAACGCGCCCGATGTTGACTGGCACACAATTCAGCACCATTCATCGTGTGCGGATATGTTATTTGATTTTATGTTATCGTTCTACCTTTCACAAATAGTAACTGAACCTACACGTATACAGGGATGCAGCTCTTCCATATTAGACCTAATATTTCTCAGCCATCACTTCATAAGCGGAGAAACTAATTTATGTCTTCTAGATGATATTTCCGATCTCAAGATCACATCTTGCACCGTACCCCTTTATGACACTGTTGCCCCTCAAGAAATAGTCGCGTACCCTGACTACAGTAAAGCTGAGGACACTAATATACTTGATCACCTTCCTGATGAGTATGAATCGTTTGTTAAACTTTCCCGTAACAGCAGTACCGACATCGATGCTTTGTGGCTCACGCTAAAAGCGATCATTTCTCATTGTATAAATAAGTACGTGCCGATTAGAAAGAAGCAGCCTAATAAGTGTAATCCATGGATTACGCGCGATGTTATACACGCCAAACGTAAAGTAAAGAGGATGAGAAAACTGCTGAAAACCAACCCATTAAAATACACACAGCACGGTCTCAGCACGGCTATTGAATACATGAAATCAAAAATTAAGACAGCTAAGCAATTCTACTTTACAAACACACTCACTAACTTTTTGAAATCAGCCCCAACGAAGTTCTGGAACTACATAAACCCGAAAACTCGCAATGATGATGGAACGATAGATGTAGACAACCGAAGGTCTGCTAACCTGCTTAATGACTACTTCTGCTCTATCTTCACGGAGGATGATGGCACACTACCACAGACACGTCCGTCGGAATTAAAGCCTCTAGATCAGCTATTAATAACCGAAGCAGGCATACTTCATTTGCTGCTCAAACTAGATTCTAAGAAATCATCAGGACCTGACATTATATCAAATGCATTCCTTCGCAGATACGCTGAGTGGATAGCCAAGTACCTATTATTAATCTTTAAGAAATCATTATCATCAGGGACCCTCCCTAACGACTGGAAAACAGCTAAAGTAAAACCTATTCATAAATCAGGAAGTAAAACCGAACCCTCTAACTACAGACCCATCTCACTGACATGCACAGCCTGCAAACTGTTGGAACACATCATTTTAAAACACATAGCCAAACACCTTGAAAAGGAACAAATGCTAACACCCTGTCAGCATGGATTTCGAAAAGGTGTCTTCACAGTCATGCAACTACTGAACTTGTACACGATGTACCGCTGAGTGTCGACCTGCAGAAACAAATCGATCTTATCTTTTTAGACTTTTCAAAGGCTTTCGACCGGGTATCACATGACAAGCCAATTCATAAACTCGAACTAACCTTGGGGAAAGGGCCCATTGTCGATTAGATAAAAGATTATCTTAGTGACCGCACCCAGTTTGTAGAAGTCAGCCGGCAACATTCCCATAAATCTAGCGTAAGATCCGGAGTTCCACAAGGAAGCGTTCTGGCTCCAATTTTATTTCTTATATACATTATTGATCTGCCTTGTAATATTCCTGTCAGCGTCAGACTTTTTGCTGATGACTGCGTTTTATACAACGTAATTGACTCTTATCGTGACCATCTTGCATTAAACAACTCTTTATCTTTAGTATTCAAATGGTGTAAATAATGGCAAATGACACTGAACGTTAAAAAATCAGCTGTCCTATCAATAACGAGAAAAAAACACACATCTGATTTTAACTACAGTATAGGCAGCGCCACACTCAGCGCTGTGAAAGAGTATAAATACCTTGGCTTAACACTAACCCATGACTTTAGATGGGAACGCCACGTAGGCAACGTCACCTCGTCTGCACTGGAAAAATTGTTTTTTTTAAATAGACGTCATAAACTAGCCCCCCCCCCCCCGTACCACAAAGCTATTAGCATACCAAACTTTTGTCAGATCAACTTTGGAGTACGCTAACGTTGTTTGGTTTCTTTCCACTAATGAACTCATTTACAAACCCGAAGCAGTCCAAAGGAAGGCACTAAGATGCATTTATAATAAATATAGGCTAAAAGATTCACCCACAGAATTACTAAAACAGGCCGGTATCCACACCTTACAAAACCGAGCCAAGCTTGCGCGATTAAAAATGATGTACCAGCTAATTCCCAAAGACATAAAGATTGACAGTTTCAAATACTCATCTTTAACCCAAACACGACAAACGCAGCACAAACACGCATTATCATTACATGAGCATGTCATCCATACGGAAAGTCATAAATATTCATTTTTTCTTTTAATGACACGTGAAGGAGACAGGCTGGATCCCAGCGTAACAACAAGCGCGACGTTATCTTCCTTTTTAACATTGGTTGAAGATCAGCTACATGCTGCCCAGTTATGAGCCTCCTGTATCATCCTTACTTCTGTATAACTCTTCTTTTCCATCAGTGCGTTTTTTGCTCCTGTTTTCCCTTTGTATGCCTCTTTGTTCACTTTTTTTTGCTGTTACACTGTACGGATAATTTCGTTAATTGTACATACTGTTACTTCGTTTATTTTCATCATTTTTACATAAATGTATTTTTTAGTTCAGTTTTACCATTATACACTTCTTTGATCACCGCTTTTTTACGTATTAGTATGTACTATTATTATGATGTACTATTACGCCTTCTCATCTGCCTTTGTTAACCGCCAATATTTTTGTATTGTATTGTCATATTTGTATTGTATTTGTATTAATATTTGTATTGTCATATTGTATTATTTTAATATTTGTATTGTCATATTGTAGGAATTCAATATGCCCTTCCTGTAAAGATCCCTAATGGGATCGACAGTATGAATAAATAAATAAATTAATAAATAAATAAATGTAGTTTCACTGGTGTACAGCATTTGAAATCTTTCAACGATCTATAATAGTGTCTTAGCAGCCCATTTCTAAGCTGACGCGTATATCGCCACTAGTTAGATCACTCACAAATGATAAGCGAAAATAATTCAACTATCTTTATTATCAATTTTAGGGTGGTTGTTTTTATGGAGGAGTTGTTCAGCGTCACAACTTATGGCGAGCCTAGTGTTTATAAATTGTATATATCACACATGGTTTCATAAACTCGTCAAATTCCCACACCGCGGAGCCGCAGAAACCGAAACTAACACACTGAGTGCATTAGTTTTGGTGTCTCCAGTGCTGCAGTCGAAATTCGACGATAGATCTCTGAAACCACCCAAGATATTTCTTATTTTTAAAAACCCCTCCTTATGTGGATGCTCTCGAGAAGAGGAGGAGGCCCTGCTTTTTGCAGGTGCCCACAGACCATCTGCGGTGACGACAGACTAAAAACGATGCCGACAGACTGACAGTAATGCTGACAGACCGACAATCGTGACAATAGCCAGACAGACCTGACGGTAACCCAACAGGCTGACAGGCCAAAATAACATATAACGACAAGCTAACAGACCGACAGTCTGTCGGATTTTTTTATTGGGAAGTGAAAAGAACATGCAAGTGACTACGCCACCTGGAACTTCCCCCACTAAACACCATGACGGAAGAAATTTTGAAGGCGTCTACTGGGCCCTACGTAGCTTTCAATGAATAAAAATGAAGTATACTATAATCTGTTGGTGGACAGGAGAGAATACTTCTGTAAATGCTTCACCTAGACACATGATAATTGGCTTGCCTTAAGGTCTCCCAAATGAATTTACGCGATGATATGTAGAAGGATTAACTAAGTATCTCTCTGTCACTTTAAGACTTCATTAGTCGAGCATTAACTACCATATGATTGGATGAGTGCCAGAATTATTCCTTTTCATATTGTTACGGGGAGAAAGGGCGTCATAGAGTATATTTAAGAGGCATGTGTAAACACCAAACAACAGGCACACAGGGCAGAGCCTTATCCACGTGGATATCAGCCAGCGTCGTCCTCGTGTGTGTATTTCTCTCATCTCCGACAATGCTTCGTAGCATCACCACCAGCGGTGAAGGCGCTGACTCAGTTCTCGACAAATTAAAGTAGAATGGCTTTAGCCGCCTGACGTGAGCGATATCAGATGATCGCGCTGTGGTGGTCTTCAGACGTTCGACTTTGTACGTGACGTTGATGACTTGGCACTAGACTGGGTATGAACGAGAGTATGGAGAAGTCCACTATTCGCAAAGACCAACACGCCGTGACGGTGTCCAAAGAAAGACCATGTAACCAGGACTGAAGGGCACGTCGCGGTGGCGAACATCGTAAATTCATCGTTGCTTTTTTCGCGAAGTGTTAAGAAGAAAGCGGGCTACTTCGCGTACCTCCTCAGCTCTAGCGATTACATCACGAACGTATTTGATGTATCAAGAACGGGAGGAAGGAGCGTGTCGAAAGGCAGTGTGGGTTCCTGCCCATACAAGAAGAAAAATGGAAAGAAACCTCTAAGTCAAGCCGAGACGTGCTTTAGGCAAATGTGACGAACGCCAAAGCTTTGTCTCAGTCACGGTGGTCTGGCGAAACATACTCGGCGAGCATGTCCGTTAGCGTTCTTTTGAACCGCTCAGTTGTACCGTGGTCTGCGAGTGATACGCAGTTGTGAGATTGTGTTTTGTAGGGCAAGAGTGCAAAACGTCCTGAACCACTAATGATAGAATGTATGGTCCTCGGTCTGTAAAGAGCTGTCGGGAAACGTGATGGCAAAATATGACGTCATCGAGGAGAAAGTCAGTGACGTCGGTGGCACAACTGGTAAGAATAACCCATGTGATCGCATACCGATTTGTGTTGTCAGCGATAACGGCTATCCACTTTCTTCTATAATGAATAGATTGAAAGAGCCGAGAAGGACCAGACCGATTCTGTAAAATGGTTGAGATGGTATCCCTATGGGTTGCAGGCGTCATGCTGGAAGGGTGGCTGGTGTTTTGCGTTGCTAACACAATTTGCAAGAAGCTAAGTAATGACGAACGGAACCGTAAATACAGGGGCAAAAGAAGCGGCGTGGCACACGGTCGTAAGTCTTTGAGAGGCCCAGTTAGAAGCCTAGCGGTAGGAAAGTCATGCAACTGCGCGAGAACAGTCTGACGCACGTGTTTAGGTATGGCCAGCAGCAAGTACGGACCATCAGGGTGCATGATGTAGCAGTATAGAACATCAACATGAAGCATAAACATATAGAGTGATGAAGAAGTAGTGGGTTCACTCAGCTGGTAGATGATTTCTTCTAAGTGAGGATCACGGCGTTGCTCATCTCTCATGTTTGCTCATGCAGAAAGCGTCAGAACGCATGTGGGCTCGCCGCTCTCAGGAATATAAGTGCATCTACTGGGTGACAAGACCAGCAATCAACGTCCTCTTGTTGTCGGCCTGTTTTTTATACGACTGTGATTGAGTACTCTTGTAGCCGCAAGGTCCATTGTCTCAGCCATCCGGTGGTGTCTATTAACGATGACAGCCAGCATAAGGCGTGGTGGTCCGTGATAACGGTGAATGAACGCCCATACAAATACGGGCGAAGTTTGCCAATGGCCTTAACGAGCACGAAGCACTTGCGTTTGGTGATGAAATCATTGCGCTCCACTGGTGATAGAAGGCGGCTAGCGTATGCAATGACGCGTTCACTAACATGCTGTTGTTGTACCAAAACAGTGCCAATGCCATGATCACTGGCGTTAGTGTGCCAGTGTGCCAGTGGCCACTTCTATATATCCGCCCCAACAGTGCAACTGGAGCGGATATATAGAAGTGGCCAATAATCAGAAGCGACGTGAGGTGCATGGTCCGTTCAGCAAATGCACTGGCTTGTTCAGGACCTCCGACAAAACCACATCCTACTTCAGTAAGTCTGTTAGAAGGCGTGACATATCGGTGAAATCGCGCACGAATCTTCAAAAGCACGAGCACAGGCCTGCTAAGCTTCGAAGGTTATTCGCTCAGGTCGGCCCAGGAGAGTTCTTGACTGCGCGCACTTTGTCGAGATCTGGACGAACACCAGAAGAAGCGACAAGACGTCCGACAACACCAAGCTGCCGACGGCCGCAATAACAATTGAATTCAGTGGGCGTGTGAACAGCACTACGATGCAGTTCACTACTCCATTCTGCTTTGTCGTCCAGGTTACGGCATGGATTCATTTCACCGCCGTGCCGATATCTCCAGCGATAAGCGACACCAACGGGCTGTCCTGCCATCTCAACGATATGAAAGTATCAGCCTGCCCGTGCGACAGCGACGTGTCTATGGTCATCCCTCTACCAAACGAAGGAATCGGATCGACGACAACATCATCGACGGCTGCCTATATGAAGCGGTGGCGGAATCCCGGTGCTTTTACTGGGCGTGTGAACAGCACTACGATGTAGTTCACTAATCCATTCTGCTTTGTCGTCCAGGTTAGTTCGGTTACATCTCTGTATGCTAAAAAGTCAAATAACGTTTGTTTGTTGCTGTTCCAACGCCCAGGAGTTTTGTTTTCTGTTTTTCATGGGTGCTTTGACGTTGTAACTCAATTGCTTATGTTGTCCGGTGATGTTGAGCTCAACAAGGACCTAACACTAGAGCCTAAGTGCAAAGTCCTCTTACTAATTCACAGACTATGAAGCTTAATGATATGTTCATGATGTTACAAACTGTAAACACGCGTACCGAAAAAATGGAGAGGGACCAGACAGATCTTATCAAATCTGTTGATGAGCTGAAAAAAACACAGGCGAGTTTTCAAGAAAACCTTACTGTTTTAGACAAACGAATAACTGAAGTAGAGCACAAAACGGTCGTCATTGAGGAAGTCCAGGATAAGATACAGCGTCGTCGCCAATCGATTAGCGATATTAGCAGCGAAAACGATCAACTGCGTGCTCGGCAAGGTGAGCTGATGGATATGCAGTGGCGAGACAACCTCTTATTCTTTGGGCTGCCTGATGCCCAGTCAGAGTCCTGGGCCCAGACAGAAGAAAAGCTGATGAATGTGTTTTCATCCAGATTAGAAATAGCACCCTCTGAAATACTAATCGAACGAGCACACAGGCTTGGCTGTTACCATCCCAATAAGTGCCAGCCAATTATTGCCAAATTTTCTTCCTTCAAGCTCAAGCAGCAAATACTTCTGAGTAGTTCGAAGCTGAAGGAAGTAAATGTTGCGTTAGTGAAGACTATTTGCCAGCTACTCACCTTGCCAGAAAGAAGCTGGCTGAATTTGGCAAAACTCAATCCTCAAGATTTAGGCTTCGCTTTAACAAACTGTACGTAAATAGAAAGTGCTACATCTACAACCCCTCTGGTGATTTCGCGCGTGAAATCTCCGAATCCTTTAAGTCATCAGTCAAATCACATCTCTCGCATGAGTCGCCGCATGCATCTGTGCACAAAACCGAATAGCGCTACGCGAGGGGAAGTGGATCAAAGCTACCAGTCGCAAATTCTTCAGCTTCGAACTACTCAGAAGTGAAAATCAACTTTCGTTTCTTTTCACAAATATTCAAAGCCTAATTCCAAAACCTGACGATCTCTGCTCTGTTATCGATGCTTCTAACGCCGACATAATCTGCCTTACTGAAACCTGGTTGTCTGCGCCGGTTGAAAACAACGAATTATTTTATTGCAAAAAACACTACAACATTTACCGTTGTGACAGAGGTGTTCGGTGTAGAAGCGGTGTGCTTATTGGCGTTTCAGATACGATTTCGTCTTTTCCAATTCATTTCAGTAGTGCTTTGGAACTTGTTTTGGTTGAAATACAAACGTGTTCAAGAAGTTGATATTGGGCGCTTGTTATCGACCACCATCCTGTTCTTCCGCTTTTGTTGACGAGCTTCATGATGTCATTTCCACGCTAACAGTACGGTATCTGAATAGTCCGCTCATTTTACTAGGCGACTTCAATTTCCCGAATATAGTTTGGTCAAACGTGCATTCCACTCGTCATCCTTTCTCCGGAGCAGGAGACGCGTCTTTGATTTTGTGCAACGATTTTAACTTGTTCCAGCAAATAACACAGGCAACAAGAATTACGTCTACCACATCTAACATCTTACATTTAGTGCTCACCACTGCGCCTGATGTTTTCCATTCCATATCCTATTTGCAGGGGCTGAGCGACCACTTGCTCCTTCATTTTTCTTTCATCTGCACAGTACCTCGCAGTAGAAACCACAAAAAATATATCCGGGACTATAAGCGTGCAGATTTAGATGCTATTAATCATGATCTTTCAGCTTTTTAGAGTGATTACATGCAAAACTTTTATGATCGCTCCGTTAATACTAACTGGACTTTATTCAAAGAAAAGGTTCTATCACTCAGAGAGAGATATGTGCCACGCATAGTCATCACATATAACCTGCAATCACCATGGTTCAGTCAATCACTTAAACGACTACGCAATAAGAAAAACGCATTTTCAGCTCTACAAAGGTAACTGGCACTCAAGAACGTTGGAGTGATTATCAGGCCGTAGCTACGGAATACAAACAAGCCCTAAGAGATGCTAAGGATTCATTTTTCAATACTACATTACCATCTCTTTTAATTACCAACCCTAAGCAATTTTGGAATGTAGTGAACAAAAGAGACAATTCTACAATCACCCTTAAAGATGCAAACAATCGCATAATCAAACTTGATGAATCCGCAAATGTTCTAAACTCTGTATTTGTTTCTGCTTTTTCCCAAAATGTGTGTTCCGTAACTCCCACATATGCTAGTTCGAATTTCTTAACAATGGACCCCATTGTCTTTGATGCTGCCGGTATAGAAAAAAATCATAAAAAAACTGAAAGTTTCATCATCATGTGGCGTTGATGGCATCAACTCAAAGTTTTTATTTACTATTAAAGTGTAAAAAGCCATCATTCTCACTAATATATTTCAGCAATCGCTTCATACCGGTTGCATTCCGGAAGACTGGAAGGTAAGGAAGGTGATTCCCTTGCACAAGTCTGGGGATAGGCATTCTCCATATAATTATCGACCAATCTCACTCACGTGTATTTCATGTAAAGTTATGGAACATGTTATTTGCTCTCATCTCGCATCTTTTCTACAGGCAAACTCCTTTTTTACAGATCACGAGCATAGATTTCGCAAGTGATTTTCATGTGAAACACAACTTTTGACATTCACACATGACCTAAATTCCATTCTTGACAGGGGTTCCATTGTCGACTGCATATTCCTAGACTTCTCAAAAGCGTTCGACAAGGTTTCTCATCAACTGCTGCTTTTAAAACTCACCACACTTAACATTGATCCGAACGTTCTTCAATGGCTTCACTATTTTCTCACGGATGGTTCCCAATTTGTCACTGTGAATAACACCTCATCCATCACTTCTGCAGTTGAATTGGGCGTGCCTCAAGGCTCTGCGCTGGGACCTTTGCTTTTCCTCATCTACATAAACGACTTACCTGATAATATATGTTCATCAATAAACCTGTTCGCTGACGACTGTGTTATATACCGTGTTATTAACAGTAAGTCTGACGTCTATCTTCTTCAATCAGATGTAAACCGTGTTCGTGACTTGACTAACACGTGGAACATGGAGTTAAACACTAACAAATGCAAGCACATGTACGTTTCACGTCACGATACAACATTGCCCTCTTATTATCTTAGTAATACTAACCTAGAACCTGTGTCATGTTACAAATATCTAGGCGTACTCATCACTTCTGATCTTTCCTGGAAGATGCATGTAACACATGTAACCAATAATGCTATTCGCCCACTGGGCTTTATACGCCGTAATTTTCATTCTTGTTCCTTTTCAGTAAAATTACTTCTGTATAAATCATTAGTACGTTCCAAAATGGAATATGCTGCATCTGTGTGGGACTCCAGCCAGGAAACACTCATTCATCAGCTTGAATCCATCCAGAGTCGGGCTGCTCGTCTCATTCTTTCCAACTATCATCGCAGCTCCAGCGTCACTTCCATGAAAACAACTTTATCATTACCTCTGCTCTCACAACGTAGAGAAATATCTCGCCTCTGCCTGTTTCACAAGAATATTACCACAATTCAGTCCTTAAGAATAAATTGATAATCCCTTCTTACGTATCCGTTCGCACCAACCATCGTCAGAAGGTTGGCATTCCCACACGCCACACGAACCTTTTTTACAATTGATTCATCCCCCGTACGTCAGCAAGTTGGAATCACCTTCCCCGATCTGTAGCCGAGATGTCTAATATCTCTATGGCGACAGGTTAGTTATAGCAGCCTGAAACATAATGTTTAGGAATATAGTATTTCCATTGTTCAGTAGACCTGTTAAGCTTTGTAGTTCTTTAATACCTGTTTTTGTTGTTATAATGCGCATAATTTATTGTTGGCTTCCTTCACTGATCCATGTAACTACCGATTTTCCGCTTTTTCATTATGTTGTGTAACCCACTCCCCTCTGTAACGCCCTCGGGCCCTGAGGGTATTGAAATAAATAAATAAACAAATAAATAAATAAATAAATAAATAAACGAGTTGAGCTGAAGTCCTGCCTTTTGCAAAACAAAGAATTGTTGAGAGGCACTTGAGGTGTGTCGCCATAGTCTCAAAATAGAATGACGTCATCAAGGTAGCATAACTACATTGACCACTTGAAACCATACAGTAGAGCGTTCATCATTCGTTCGAACGTAGCCATTGCGTGGCATAACCCGAATGACCACACTTTAAACTGATAAAGGCCGTCAGGTGTAATAAATGCGGTCTTTTCATGGTCCATGTCATTACCAGCAATCTGCGAGACACCGAAGGAAAGTCTATCAAAGAAAAATACTTCGCTTTATTGAGACAGACAAGGGTGTCATCTAAACGTGGTAGGGGGTACACGTCTCTTTTGGTTACTTTGCTGAGGTTTCGGTTCTCGCACAAAAGCGCCAGCTGCTGTCCTGCTTACTGGCGAGCAAGAAAGGGGAAGCCCAATGGCTTGAATACGGTTCAACAATGTCCCGGTCAAACATTTTGTTGACTTCTTTTTGTATTAATCGACGTACAGTAGAATAAACACGGTAGGGTCACCGGTGTAATGGGTTCGCATCGCCGGTGTTGATTCAATGCTTCACAATTATTATCTGACGCAGTGGTTGGTCTTTAGGTTCAAATGCGTCTTGATCTGAAGCGAGAAGGTCACAAAAAGCGTGCTCATGATAAGCCGGAAGGTCTGATGCAAACATTTTTTGTCCTGCTTTCGAAAGTAGTTTGACCCCAGGTGGTCGAAATTTCCGGAGCCCTCCACTACGGCGTCTCTCATAATCATATGGTGGTTTTGGGACGTTAAACCCCACAAATCAATCAATCAAAGTAGTTTGGCCCAAATCAGGACTCGTGGGTGAGGGCTTCTCCTCTTTAAGGCGGAAATATGGTAGTCGCAGGCCGAGAAGGGGACGGAAAGAAGATACCCAGGGGCAGATCTTGTGAACATAGTCCAAAGATGACGAGATGTAGACATGCGGCATTGTCCTTTTTGCTGATGACCATGTGCTAGAACGTTTCGTTTTGCGCGCAGAGGATGAGTGACATGGCGTAATTGCCGTCAGGCGCAGAATAATCAGGATACACCACAATATACATAATGGCTGCAGAGTGTACGCGAACGTAATCAGCGGAATGTCTCGTGTTCTGTTGAGGATCACTAGGCGGAACGGCAAATGTTAGGGCGAGTTGGACCACTCCCGTAGAACAGTCAATGAAAGCCGTATAGCAGGATAGAAAATCAAGTCCAAAGTTCATGCGGGGTTTGCTCCAATACATAAAAAAACAGAAGTATGACGTCCGGCAACAGTGACTCGAGCAGTACACATCCCATTGACAACTGGAGTCGCATCATCGGCTGCGCGGAGTACAGCGATCAGCGCTGGAGTGACAATCTTCCATAGTCGGGCACGGAGGTTCGAGTGTTCACTGACTCGTGAACACTGGTGACGACGAGTGCTATGACAGGTGCATCATCAATATATGCTTCGATGAGGTTGTTGTACCCAGGTTGTGTGAGCAGAGAAATTTCGGGTCTGATCACCTTTAGACTCTGTACCCGTTAGTTTTCGAGTAGCGGCGGGAGGACCAGGGGGATGGAGAAAGAAGACGCTTAGAGCGAGACAGGCAACTAGACAGAAGAGCGGTGTAGTCGTGGAGATGTCAATTGTGTAGCAGCATCGTCTTCGGGAGTGGGCAGTCGAAAACAAACAGCAGAACGCCAATTGTTGGAATACTTGTACCAGAGGTGTGAGTCCTATGGACCACAGCAGTGACAAGAAACGTAGCCGGCGCGTCTACAACAGAAGCAAACGAGCCTGTCCTCAGGGGTTTGCCGTTCCGCCGGTTTCCTGTACCGAGAACGGCCGTATGAGTTCTGGGGCAGATCAGAAGGACAGAGTGGACGGTAGTCTGGTCTAATAACGAGGCAGAGTGTCTGAATTCCAATGTTAGCGAACTCTTGGCGTATTACAGTATGTTTTAAAATATTTGGTTGGAAATTGTTGTGTCCACGACCTTTCTTGTATGGGTACTGGAGCTGAAGCTTCAATTTTATGACGTACGAGGCGTATATTGTTCTCGCCTGCAGCAGGAGCAGGTGTTGGGTGGATATCCTCGCAAGTAGACGTCGCCGCTGTATTGGGAAGGCGAAGAAAATGAAGAGCAATCTGACGACTTTTCGCTTCTTCATAGCGCCGACATTCACTAATGACATCGTCCACATTCGACGAGTTTCTGAATACCAGGAGAGTAAAAGCATCATCTGCGACCTTTTTGAGGATGTCTGCGACCTTTTGAGGTTCTGGCATCGTGTCGTCAACCTTGCGGCACAGCGCGAGCACATACTGAATATATGTCAAGTATGACTCGGTGCAGGTTTGGAGTCGGCATGCGAGTTCTTTCTGTGCAGCTTGACGTTGTCCAATGAGCTTGCTGCATAGATCAATGTGCTTGCAAATGTCCCAGCTCGTTTTCTCTTGCTAGTGGTTGCAAAACAAAACTTTAGCTGTTCTATAAAGGTAAAAGTGGATGTTGGCCAGCACGAGCATTGGGTATCAGTTGTACATAGCTGTTGTGGATCTCTGAGCTGTTCACCAGTAGTCGCTTCGGATCCCAGCGCTGATCATCAGTTGTTGCAGACCTGGGTCTGCCCGACGCTTGCCCGCTGAAGTGGTTTTCCGGAACGTCAGGGTTACGTTCGTCAGGGTTACGTTGGACTCGGTCTCTTGCGGTAGCGTGGCAAAACTTAGGGTTGAGGAAACGAACTCTGACAAGATGAGCATACAAAAAAGAAACAGAATTAAGGCACTATTTACACTTATTTACAGCATAGAATGATTAAGGGTTTCACAAAACACAAGCATGGTGGTTGAACCGTTACATGGTTCAGAGTGACGTCTAGTTTAAGCCCTGTCGGGCTCCTCCTTGAGTGGAACACCAATCACACACACACACAAAAAAACGCCCACAGGGCATCAGACACCAATCACACACACACAAAAAAACGCCCACAGGGCATCAGTCAGTAACGCACGGTACACCGAAGAGTTCTTGCACCTCATGAGCAATGCTTTGAGGGAAGGGGAAATGGGGTTCTCTCCCGGAACAATTTGGTGGCTGGGTTGCTTCCTACGTCTTTCCCTGGAAGGGCAGCCAAGGAGTAGGTACTTGAATCGTGGAGACACGACCTGTGTGGTTGGTCTGCTTTGTCGTCTCGCTAAACAAGCAGGCCCAGAGGAATAGCTTGTAGTGACATTGGCTCACGGACCGTCTTCTAATCCCTTAGTCCCTCCCCACTGCTGGATTCTCGTTCTGAAAGAACTGTGGTTCCGGGCGTGGGAGCGCTGCCCGGCTACGTTTCTCAGCGGCAGCATGACACCTACTGACGACGGTCATAACCGTGCGCTCACTAGTTCATAGAGCTGAATCCAATCCTCGACACCTGTTTTGTCATTGCCGAAAACAGTTTCCGGATCGCGTGATCGTGTCAGGACAATGGTGCGATTAGTGGCGGTTCGTGGCGGTGTGGCAGGCTTGGCTGGCTCCGGCACGGTTGGGGACGTTTCCCAAGCATTCTCGTACTTCTCTTGAGCAGAGATAGCAGAGGTAGCTAAGCAACGTCCGCTAGGGTAAATCGTCGTGATGGTGAAAAGGAAGCACCCGCACTGTCCGCCAAAATGTTACGGGGAGAAGAGGTGTCGCACAGTATATTTACAAGGTATGTTTAAACACCTAACGCCAGACATGCAAGGCAGAGCCTAACCCACGCGGATATCAGCGAGCACTATTCTCCTCTTTTTTGTTTCCCTCTTCATCTCCGGCAGTGCTTTGAAGCAATACATCTTGTGGAAACGCATCATTCGGAATTATGAGAATATTTCAACTATATCTACTTGCCTAAAAATTATGAAATATGTCAAATCAAAAAGCTTCTTTACTTTCTTTGAAGATATTATTCATTTTTCTGAACAAACTTGGTTTTAGGCAGAACCTTTGTGCAGTGAATTAGCTCCTTAAAAGTACACATGATTTTTCTAGCGTAATAAACGAAAATAGTAAATTACATGATGTCTTTGTATACTTCTCCAAGACGTCCGACCGCGTTCCACATCTCATCTTTTTCATAAATTGCGCACATCTTGCCTTATCAAGGACACATTTTGTACAAGGTTAAGTGGCGCGAAATCCTGACTGTTGCCTGAAACTTCATGAGTCGTTCAGGGATCGATCAGGCCTTGTTATTTTTTCATGTATATAATTGACATGTCTTACCATAATATTGCCAATATTAAAATGTGGCGTTTTGCAGACAACTGCCTGATTTACACCACTGTAGTCATCCGCAGTGACGAAATCGCTTGAACTTCTTTATTAACACTTATTAGTGACTGGTACGATACAGGAAAAATGAAAATAGGCTACAGAAAGATTGTATACAATAATTATAAAAATTAAAATATACCCTGTTTCACTTACGCAATGCGTGGCAAAGTTCTATGCATACACCATCTTAAGTACTTTTGAATTATTATCTCGAATTATTCAAACATAAAACGCACATACGCTCCTCGGCTGAAAAAAAACCTATGATACTTCAGGTGAAAGTCAAAACTCGCTCTGTGATGAAACGGCGAACGCAACCGCTAATGCGCCCAGAAGAGATGAATAAGCGACCACACCCGAGGCACAGAACCCAGGCAAGCCGAGTTCCCACGCCAGATGAAGATGATGACCACTCATGATAAGAGCATCTGTGAAGAAATAAGACGTGCCTAAGAAATGGCCACACTACCCCCCCCCCCCCCCCACGTGAAAGCGTAAATCCTGACCACAGTTTTTGGCCGCAGTTAAAATCGAAGAGGAACGCCATGTGAAAGGTTCCATGCGCGATACGTAGGCTGTTTCTGGTGCCCGACAGCGGCGGTTCATTCGAAGAATGGGTGCCACGCGATGATCGAGAAGAGACGTTTGCTGCAAGACAGTGTAGAGGCAAATGAAGCGTAATTGGAACTTGTCGCACAGGCAAGGAGTGCAAATGGGTGTCAGAAGGAGGACTTAGTCGCCAGGGCTGAAGGACACGACATAATGAGAGGCATCATAATAAACCTTGCAATCCCGTTGCTTGGCTTCAGTATTGACGCGGTTCAGCTGGCGGCAATGAAGTATACGAGACAGGTATTTTTCACTTGAGGACAAACATAGATCAACAGGTGCAGAGTAGAACGAAACATCGAGGAAAGAAGAGAAAAAGCGACTGTGAACGATGTAAAACGGCGAGTAACCAAATCTGCGCTGTACAGAAGTATTGTAGGCAGAAGTGACAAATGGCGAAATGGTGTCCCAGTTTCTGTGGTCCGGTTCAATATACAAGGCTATTATATTATATCTGACAGCGTGCGATGAAAGCACTCAGTGAGCCTGTTCGTTTATCGATGGTAACTGGAGCTTGTTGTTTGTGTAGTGCCGGATGCCTTGAGCACTTCTTCGACAAGTTCTGAAGGAAATACCGTTCCGCAGTTACTCGGGGTTACACGAGGAGCACCACGACGAAGAATGATCGCTCGAAGGATGAAGTCAACACCTTCCGAAGCCAATGCAGAAGGCACGGGAGCTGTTTAGGCGTGGCGGGTCAGGTGGTCGGCACCTGTAACTATCTTTCGATTGCCCGTGACAGTCCTAGGAAGTGTACCATACAGGTCAACGCCAACTACCTCATACGGTTGCCGGGGACATGGGAGTGCTTAAACTTGTCCGCTTCGAGTTGATGTAGGGAGCTTGCGACGCTGACGAAGGGCGCATGAGGCAGCGCTTTTCGCGACAATGGTGGACAATCCCGGTAGGTAGTAGTGACATCTTATGCAGTCATACGTTTTCTCAAAGTCCGTGTGTCCAGCAGACATATGGTCATGATCTGTCTTTAGAACTTGAGTCCGAAGAGAGCGAGGGGTGACCATAAGGGTGGTAGATATGATGATACAGAACGTGGTTGTCGAGGTTGAACTGAGTCAGCTGTCGGCGAAGACGGGCGTAATGTAGCCGACAAGTCCCATCAAGCCGGTCCATGATGCGTCAACAGTAAGAGCCAGCATGTTAGTGGGATAACAACAAACCACACTCGTTCGGAGAAGTTGGGTCCAAAGTAGCTAAGGACAAAACATGTGGAAAAAGACTGCCGAAGGCTCCCCGATTGCGGCTGGGATGGGTTTGTTAAGTGGCTCCGAAGGGAGCGGTCAACGCGAAAGCGCGTCAGCGTCCTGATGTTTTGTCCCCGACGTGTATGTAATGCTGAAGTCATCTTCTTGTAAGCGAAAAATCCAGTTACCAAGGAGGTCAGACAAGTTCTTGAGTGTCGAGAGCCAGCAGAAGGCGTGACGGTGCATAACCACAGTAAAGTGGTGGCCGTGGAGATAAGGTGGAAACTTTTGTATAGACCATACGACCGCTAGGCACTCCTGTTTGGTGTTGGTTTGGTTTGGTGTTGGTTCTTTTCGGAAGGAGTCAGTGCATAGCTTCCGTATGTGACTAACTTCTCACGTGAAGATTTGTCTCACTGTAGGAGAATACCACCAATGCCATGACCACTAGCGTCTGTACCCAAGAGCCTAGGTAGGTTTAGTCAAAATGACACAGGACTGAATCAGATGTGAGTGCCCACTTTAGTTGGGAAAACGATGATTAACATTCAGAAGACCACACAAAGCCAACGCCTGATCCGGACAACTTGTGCAATGGCGAAGCTATTGAGGCGAAGCCTCGAATAAATCGGTGAAAATAAAAACCGAGGCCGAGGAAACTGCACAAATCTGTGGCTTTATCAGCACGGGGGAAGTGTTGGACAACGGATATCTCTGGATCGCCACAAATACCGTCATTGCTTACCATTTGGCCGAACACTTTGTCTTGCTCGCAAAATGGCCATTCTTGGTGTTCAGCTGTAGGCCTGCATTCGCAAGGCACGTGAGGACTTCGTACAGTCGTTGCAAGTGTTGAGAAAAGGTTGATCACATCATCACATCACTTTAATACCCTAAAGACCCCCATGTAGGGGGTATTACATAAGGAGTGGGTTACAGGTAAATGTACACAGGTTTTCAAATGGAAATGTGCGCGGTTACCTTCTCTTTAAATGTTGATGGACACGTGATGGCTGGAACGTCACAGGGAAGGCCATTCCAGTCCACTGCTACACGGGGGAAAAACAGGCAGAAAAATAGTAGTGCGAGCATGTGGACGGGCAATTTGAAACGCGTGGGCAGTGCGGTGAGATATTCGCGTCGGTGGGCGATGTAGGGTGCTTGATTAAGAGGGCTGTGAAAGAACTTGTGTAGCAAACAAAGGCTGGTAATGCGGCGGCGCACTGAAAGATTCGAAAGACCAGTTTCACGTTTAAGGGATGATATGCTTATGTTATATGAATATGAAGAATGTATGAACCTAGTGGCGTGGTTTTGCACAGACTCTAATTCATTTATCAAGTATACGTGGTGCGGGCTATATATGGGAGCTGCATATTCTAGTTTAGTTCGGATTAAAGATTTATAGGCGAGAAGTTTGATGTCAGGTGGGGCATGACGCAAATGACGCTTCAAAAAACCCAGAGTTCGGTTCGCTGATGATATGACGTTCGTGATATGCGTGCGCCATGAAAGATCACTGGATAAGGTGACGCCTAGGTATTTATAAGATTTAATTTGTTCAAGAGTAGAGTTATCGATTACGTAAGAAAAATGCAAGGGATTATGCTGGCGTTGAAAACAAACGAGTTTGCATTTAAAGGGGTTAAGCTCCATCAACCACAGGTCACACCATTGCTGTACACGATGAAGGTCATCTTGAAGCGCAGTTTGATCAAAAGGGTTAGTAATTTTGCGGTATAGAACACAATCGTCGGCAAACATGCGGATATGAGAAGATACATGCATGGGTAAATCGTTAATATATATTAGAAACAGAAGGGGTCCGAGGACGGAACCTTGGGGGACTCCCGATGGTACCGGGAGGGAGCTAGAATGTTTATTTCTGATATCGACAAACTGGGAACGGTTAGCAAGAAATTATGAAATCCATGCAAGAATTTTGGGGTGCAGATTCAACTGGGCAAGTTTTAGTAACAGGCGTTTGTGTGGTACCTTATCAAAAGCTTTAGCGAAGTCTAGAAAGATTGCATCAGTCTGAAAGTTACGGTCAAGATTAGCGTGCAAATCATGAGTAAATATAGCTAGTTGTGTTTCAGAAGATAAATATTTGCAAAATCCATGCTGGGAAGAATGAAAGAAATTGTTAGCGTCCAGAAAGTTTATTATGTGAGCGTATATGACGTGTTTCATGATTTTTCATGAGACGCTGGTTAGTGAAATGGGGCGGTAATTTAGGGGTGACTGTTTGTTACCTGATTTGTGGACCGGAATGACCTTTCCCACTTTCCAGTCTTCTGGCAGCATTCCTGTTTTAAGCGACAATGAAAACAGCATCGACAAATAATCTGCAATAATTTGTTTAGTGTTTTTTAACAGTTTAGAGTTAATGTTGTGAACGCCAGCCGATGATGAAAGTTTAAGTCTGTCGATAAGGGACGAAATTCCAGCAATAGAAAATTCCACTGGAGTCATTATCGATAACGTCGTAGTAGGTGGCGAGGGAAGTGGCGAATCGGCTTCTTTTGTGAACACAGAGCAGAACGTGATGTTAAAAACGTCGGCACAATCACCGTCGCTAACTTCCTCACCATATTGGTCAGTAAGCGTTATTTCGCGCGGCGGTTGCGGGTTTATAACGTCCCAGAACTTTCGAGGGTTATCTGTTAGAATTTTAGGTAAGTCAATGCGATAAAACGTCTGTTTTGCACTTCGAATTGCAGCATAATATGCGTCTTCTGCAGCATAGTACTTCTCCCATGCGCACGCAGTACCATTACGTTTCGCAGTACGAAAGAGACGTTTCTTTTTATTTTCCTGCCTTATTAAAATTTTCGAAAACCACGGTTTATTTTGATTAGCAGCTAAGTTCATCTTTGGGATATATGTATTAGTTAACTCGAATATTTCGTCCCTAAAGACTAACCAATTACTGTTAAGAGATCTGGAATCGAAACTGGATTCAAACTCAGGCAGGAAATCTTGCAGTTCATTATTGATTGCTTCATAGTCACCTTTGTTGTACATATGAATTGTTTTGCTGGAAATGTGGCGTGTTTTAGGGATGAAGTTTAATGTAGTATGAATGACTTTATGATCACTGATTTCACGTAGGTAGGAGATAGATTCTAAGCTTTCGGGGCTGTTTGTTAGTATAACATCTAAAATGTTCGAAGATTCACTAGTTGCACGAGTTGGTTCCGACACCAGTTGCGTAAGGTTAAAGTTCAGACAAACATCGACAAATTCTCTTGCTTCGGCATTTCCTGTAATTAGTTGTGTTTCGTTCATCCAGTCAATATTCGGGAAATTAAAGTCGCCATAGAGGAGGATATGTGCGGATGGGTGTTTATTAGTAAGCGTAGACAGCACTTCATTCAGTTCACGGGCGAAATTTGGATCAGAGCGAGGGGGCCTGTAGCATTCGTCAAGTAATACTGTTTCGGGTGGGGCACGGCACAATACCCATAATATTTCAAGTTGTGAAGGAATGTTGATAAGGGAGCAAGATAGCTCTTTGCTAGTGGCGATGGTTACTCCCCCACCACGTGCGTTTTTACGGTCATGACGAAAAAGATTAAAGTGCGGCAAGTCAGCCAGAGCCTCTGTATCCGAAAAGTCGTCAGTAAGCCACGTTTCGGTCAATAAAAGTATACTACTTCCAGATGATTTTAATAGATTAGACAGGGGCACGCGCTTAGGAAGAAAACTGCGGATGTTAGTATAAATTACCGAAAGCGAAAGCTTAGCTTTAGTGCTTGTACGTGGCTGTTGGCGCGCTTGCCGTCGGCGTACTGAACCCTATGTTTTTTCTTTGACTGTTTTTTCTTTGACAATTCCTGCTTCGTGGTCGTAAATGTATCGCTTAGAGCCGATGTGCAAAGTTTGGAAGCGCAGTGAAAAAGGCACGGATTTGCTCCTAGCGAAAGCAACTAGCTCTTTTCGGGCTATTCTAACAGTGTGTGTGAAATCTTCGCCAATGCTAAAGTTAGTACCTTTTAGTTTTGGGCCGTTTGAAAGGATAGATTCTTTAGTTTTGAAAGACGAAAATTTCACTATTATAGGCCGTTTGTTGTTATTGGTGTGCCGCCCTAGGCGGTGTGCACGCTCTATGTCTTTCGGTTCGATTGTGAGCTGAAGTCGTTCAAGGCTGTGCTGGATTATTATTTCTTCTGACTGATTGTATGTTTCCTTAGGATTAGTGTCAGGAGATTGCAGAATATTACATTGTCACGCCGGGAACGGTTCTCGATGACATCGAGACGCCCGTCTATGTCGTACACACGGTGCGTTAGCTCAGTGGTATTAGTATTTATTGCATCTACTTCCGCTCCAAGGGTTAGAAGATTTTGGCAGTGATTTTCCAAGTCAGCAATACGATTTCCAAGATCAGTGATAGTCTGGTTTGTGGTGGCTATCTGAGATTTAATACCCTGCATCTCAGATAATATTGCCGACTGGCCCTGCGACAACTTTTTCAGCTCAGCGAGTATATCTGGCCCGGGGTTCGTCTCTACATCTCCCGATAGCAAGAGAAAGGCACGTACGACATTCACACATTCCGTAACAAGCAAGCAGCAGCACTGTGGGCTCGGCAGCTGCACCAAACAGTAGTTACTTGATTTTTTAGTAGACGTGGGATACGAACTACCAACCTGCATGATCAGGAGAAACGGGTTAGCGGCCTGTGTTGTGGCACAGCCGCGAAGCCCACAGTGCGCGCTGGATGGTGGCTGCTGCTTTATAGGCTGCGCAGGGGATGTCGACGGCGATAGGGTGGCTGGATTTATCTCGACGACCCACGGAAGGAGGGGTGGCGCTGCCGAAGATCCGGAAGCATGGGTGCCAGGGAGGGAGCAAACAAAACAAAATGTTCGCCTTCGTTGGTAGCAGGTAGGCGGCTTCCCGGGGTGGCAGACGATACAGCCAGCAAGGCAGGCAGTAGCAGGTCGGCGATAATGCGGGCAAAAACCTGCATGATCAGGAGGAACGGGTTAGCGGCCTGTGTGGTGGCAATTCCGCGAAGCCCACAGTGCGTGCTGGATGGTGGCTGCTGCTTTATAGGCTGCGCAGGGGATGTTGTCGACGGCGATAGGGTGGCTGGATTTATCTCGATGATCCACGGAAGGAGGGGTGGCGCTGCCGAAGATCCGGAAGCATGGGTGCCAGGTAGGGGGCAAACAAAATGTTCGCCTTCGTTGGTAGCAGGTAGGCGGCTTCCCGGGGTGGCAGACGATACAGCCAGCAAGGCAGGCAGTAGCAGGTCGGCGATAATGCGGGCTAAAACCTGCATGATCAGGAGGAACGGGTTAGCGGCTGGTGTGGTGGCACATCCGCGAAGCCCACAGTGCGCGCTGGATGGTGGCTGCTGCTTTATAGGCTGCGCAGGGGATGTTGTCGACGGCGATAGGGTTGCTGGATTTATCTCGACGACCCACGGAAGGAGGGGTGGCGCTGCCGAAGATCTGGAAGCATGGGTGCCAGGGAGGGGGCAAACAAAATGTTCGCCTTCGTTGGTAGCAGGTAGGCGGCTTCCCGGGGTGGCAGACGATACAGCCAGCAAGGCAGGTAGTAGCAGGTCGGCGATAATGCGGGCAAAAACCTGCATGATCAGGAGGAACGGGTTAGCGGCCTGTGTGGTGGCACAGCCGCGAAGCCCACCAAGCCCACCATCATCTTGCGATGAGAAAATAACAATATTGTCTAAATAGCACACGCAATTCTTTCGTTTCAAGCCTCGTAAAACTTTGTCGTTAATCCGCTCGAATGCTGCTGGAGCATTGCAAAGGCTGAATGGCGTATTGTTGAATTTGTACAGCTCATCTGGTGTTGAAAATGCTGTCTTTTCTTTGGCGACCTCGTGCATGGGTTTTTGCCAGTAACCACAACCCAGGCCTAGGCTTGAAATGTAATCGAAACCCTGCAGTGAATCCAAAGCACCACCAATCTATACGCGGCTTGGGGTAAACATCCTTGCAAGTAATCTTATTAGGTGCCCTGTAGTCTACGCAAAATTGCACGCACATCTTTTTTTCAATAAAACAACGGAATGTGACCGAGGATTCGCGGAGGAACGTATGATGTTGCGCTGCAGCATAACGGCGAAATTTTCTGCAATAACCCTGCACTCGGATGAAAAGACGCGATATGGTCCACAGCGTACGATGAAAGTGCCATTGGTCTCAATATGATGCGTGATAATAGACGTCTGTTTTAGAGATAAGGAATGGGTATCAAACGATCTCTTATGTATTTGTAGCAAGGCAAGCAACTCATCTGTCTGTGAAGGGGTCAGCTCTGGACTAATAGTCGCAGCAAGAGCAGAAACGCATGATGGAGGTCCAACAGAAGGAAGGTCACAACACGCTGGCTTAAGCGGGACAACAGAGACATGCTGGGATTTGGCAACGCAAGCCATTGTGGTGTCTTTAAGAATGAAAATTGTCTCAGACGTCTGGTTTGTAGAGTACAGAACCCGGAGCCATTGTGGAACCGCACTAGACCTTAAGCAAGGACTATACCTCTTGCGAGACAGCGTGCAGATAGTTGGACAAACACGTAACCAGAGCCGATCAAGTTAGAAGCGATGGTAACTATTCGCTGATGAGCAGGTGCTAGCTCCGTATCTTCCGCATCGAGCAATCGAACATGCTTGTCATCCGCATAAAGGGCATAGTCAGATTCCATCATACGAACAACATTTTCTCGATAGCAGATGGAAGTGTTCTCTGTAGACAGAAAATCATAGCCTAATATAAGCTGGTGGGTACACGAGCTCAGCACGGTGAATTGTACAAAATGGAGAAAACCAGCAAAGAAAAAACAAGTGGTGCACATAGTGGCGGGTCTAATGGCGTCTCTTTGAAGAGCGAGCAGTGTAGGTCCACCATAAGGGGCGGTGACTTTTCGCAGACATGAGCACAAAGATTGATCAATCATAGACAAACAAGCCGTAGCGTCTATTAAAGTGTTCACGTACACACCTTCTATTTAAATATACATCGTAATATATGAATGCACTGGCAGAATACCTGTCTTTTCGTTCGATACAGCTTCTCCTCCAAAAGCTGCAGAGGTTAGTTTTCCAGATGTTGTTTGGTGAATTTGGAGACAGGTCGCAATGGAGATGCAGAGAAGCGGAGGGGTGATGATGAGTGGCGTTTAGTAGAGCGGTAAGGACGGGTTGGCTCGGATGTCGCAGTTGGCGACGGGGAGCAGCGTAGCGGCGAATCATAAGGACGGCGTTGGAAAGTGGCCCCGATTGTCCCATCATCCCGTACGTAGGGGACGAATCCGCGACGCTCGCCCTGCTGATGCTTCCGACCGAAGCGTACAATGCGGCCCCGATAGCAGTAGTAATAACAGATCGGACGAGGTGGCGGCTAAGGGGGTTGAAAGGGTTGGCTAGATGCACTCGGGGTCATCGAAGTTAGGGGGACAGGCGTCGAGTGTTCAGGCATCAATTGTACGATGGGTGATGTACCAGCGAGAACTTGTGCGTACGTCAGCTGGAGTCGAGGTACCGAAGAGTCTACATACGCTGGCCTGCACATGGATGCCAACTCCTCTTTGATTACGTCGCGCAAAAGAGTGTTGGAGGGGGTAGGTGGAGTCGGGGTCACTCAGAGGCCGAAAGATTGCAACTCTTCCCGTGTAACCGCCCAGATCACAGCACGCAATCAGGTATCACTCATGGTAGTGTTTTGAGGGCTGTCCGTTGGTAACCGTTGGGACTCAAGTTCCTCTAGGCGTTGGCACGTGGCAACAATGTAAGCGACTGTGGTCGGCTTTGTATGAACAAGGCATTGAATGCGACCGTGCCGATTCCTTTCAATAGATGGCGAACCCTTTCTGATTCGGACATGGACGTGCTGAAACAGTGACAGAGAGAATCACATCTACTATGTATGAGGTGTAAGACTCACCAAGTTGTTGCTTGCAAGCGTCCAATGTCTCCTTCGCGAGAGCTGAAAAAGCCGCCGGGGTGCCGAAGATCTGGCGAATCTGCTGCTTGAAATGTGTCCAGTTCATGATGTCCGTTTCATCAATGAAAAACCACGTTTTTTCTACACCTGTCAGATAAAAAGAAACACGACGAAGCTTGGCAAAATCATCCCAGTTGTTAGTGGAACTCGCTCGATTGAACTGGTCCCACCAATCCTCCACATCTTCTCCTCGAAGTCCGGCGAACGTGGGTGGCTCAAGCAGGTGCGCAGTGATAGTTTACGATGGATAGGCTGTAATTGCCGGGGCCATGGAGGTAGATGCAGGAGCACTGTTTGGCTCGTCGTGAGACATGTTACTGGACACCTGTCAAAGACTACGACCTAATCGGAGCTCCAGAAGGTATAGCGGGCTGGGAGAGGATGGAAGATCTCCAAGCACACACCACCACTTATAATGCAACGAAAGAGGCAACCTTTATTAGGACCAGACGACACAATGAAGCGACCACACCTGAGGCAAAGAACCCAAGCAAGCCGAGTTCGTACCGCGGATTAGTGCGACGATCACTTATGATGATAAACATGTGTGAATAAAAAAGTGTGCCTAACAAATGCCCACAATACATAAATACAGCTGCTTCATGATTCTTGAATTTTTTAACCTAATCGCGAAGTAAACGGTTCGTTTGTTGATGCCTTTCGAGGTAGCGCCGGCGACTGCGCCTTTATTGGCAAAGTCTATGTTGCTACACTAAAGATTCACGCAGGCTTCTTTACGTGCTTTCCCGCCGCCCGTGCAAAGACAGGAGGTGCTTTTCTTCTCTGCTTGAGGAGTCACTGACAGGAGGCAACGCATGCGGGCTAATTTTCGTACATAGCCGACCCGTTTCGTCTCTGCTTTAGCCATGTTCATCACAAGCGCCTCACTCGAGCCTAAATGCGTGGAGTAATGTGAATGATTAGGGCTTTATGCGGAGCGAGACCGCGACTAAAAAATAAAACAATGGCTTATCTCAACGGAGGGAACCCTGATTGGATACTAAGCGGCAGTAGTGCGCACGGCGTTGATCCGGTTAAAACGGGCGTTGACGCGGCTGCTGGAAGAACGGTTTGAAGCTAAGCTCGGTGTAGAGTTTACTCGAGTAAACGTTTGTTTGAAACGCAAAGACACGGGAGGCGAGACGAGTTGGCGTTTGCGCTGGGCTTTCTAGGCTCAAGTCTCTACAGTGTTACCCACTCGGCGTCTGTATTCTGGAACACAATCAGTGTTCTTGACTCGCACCTCGTCGGTTTCGCTGGTCTTCCACTGCCGACTCTTGCGTTCGGCTTCCCTGGCTCGCACCTATTCAGTGTTGACGTCGCGAACGCGATAAGCTTCGCTAACCCTCGTAACGACGTCAACAGCTGGGAAAGGTGTGCGAAAACTAGCGGGAAGCATGCGGCGACCGCGTCGCACCCGTCGGCACGATCACGCAGCAAGCAGCGACGCGCTATCCACATTTCGGTGCCTCGAGATGTCAAGGCACACGCAATGCGCCCCCGCAAGCTCGCGGCTTCTCGCCTAAATATGGAGAGAGGTGGCGCGGGTGAGATGATACCCACGTGAGGAGTGGGCTCGAGCCACGGAGGAAGGAAAGGTAGGAGAGGACATGCCCAGCCGGCCTGCGGCGTGAAAATTGTGGAGGAAATGACATTATGGCGGTCATATTCACTGGGCACAATGGCGGCGTTGCTATGGTTACGTGTTGCGCAATGGAGCTGGTTTAGAACTAAGCGGCAGCGACTGGCGGTGGCATGTATGCCGCCCCAGGTCTCGTGCTTAACCGTGGCGGAAAAAAATCCGTGCTCTACGCCACGTTATTTTTTACGCAGTGTCCTCCTGGGAGTTACTGTACTCTTAGCAACGTTTACGAATCCTTTTGTCCATTATGGGGTTTCAACAGTGCGTAGTACAAGTGCATATTCATATGTCGTACGGCGGATCACGCGGATGAAGCAAATTAGTGTTCAGCGAAATCGCGTTAGGCACCATGACAAAGCGGAACGACGACGAACGCCTTGCAGGTCAGTGACGGTTTGGCAGTGCTCCTGCTTGTGACGACGGACGGCGCTGTTGAGCCCAGCAAGACGCAATGAGGACCATTTGCACATACGTAGTTTCATGCTGTGTGTGTACAGTAACAACTTGCATGTGCGTATTAAAACACCTTTTCTCTTCCGCTTCTTATACTCTGCCGAAGCATTGCATGTAATCTCAACGTAACAGCAGCCACGTTCCAGTGTCGCTTGCACCGTGCTCAAAGTCACCACGGTCGCAGAATGCTGACGCCGGTGAGTTTCAAGCAGAACACGGACACAGTGGCCGGACGCTGCGTCGTCCACGTGGCGGAATGCAACTGTAGAAGGTGCATGACCGATCGTGTTGTACGTACAGTTGCTCAATTAATGACGTGAAAACACTCACCATTGTCAGTGCGTCTAGCGCGCGTTCTCTTGTACTTGCTTCGTTGTTGGTGAACTGTTACTAGCTGGAATACTGGGACGAAATGATTTCGCCGAAGGTCTCACTGTGGCCCAGAGTCTTGAGCCCCGTTCCATTAGTTTCGGGTCGTCACTGCACGCGCGCTGCGCAGCTCACGTGTTATCTGAGCCGGAGAGAGAGTTGTGCCTTCTGCTTTACACTCGGATGTAAAGAGAGGAGAATTTGTCCAGTCAGTATGGCTGACTTCCGGCTACATCACGGCCTGACAACGAGCGACTTCAGGGCCTCTCCTACCTTTGCTTCCTCCGTGGCTTGAGCATCTCAAGCGGTGCCGAGGGCGAAGAGAGGAAGAGCTGATGCGCGCCGAGCGCGTGGCAGGCGTGGGAGAGAGACGTCACCACGCACTGCTAGGAGCTAATGAGCTACTTGGCGCTGCTCCAACACCTGCGGCGAGAAGAACGGCATGGACGGAGGGACAGCATTACACAGGCTAGTCAAAAAGCTGCTTCGCATCTAAAAATAAGGCGATAGTGTCCACATGATTGCTACGCTGTATAAGCGAGCATTTCAGTTTTTTTTTCATCCTATCATCTGTACGTGTTAGCACTTCGGGTTTCTCAATGTGATCCTTAAAAAATTCTCTGAAGAGTGGTTAGCTATCTATGAAGTACAGCGCTTATTTGAATTTTCCTTTCGGTTCTTATGTCAGCTGTGGCAGTTTATTAACCTGTTCGTCAACTTTCTTAGTTATCTTTAGTTTTGTAGCCTCACTGGGGTTCAGAATGCAGATAACATTTATTATATTATCTTTAGCTTTCAGTGGCACATGTCAGCGGTGGTGACTTGTTAAAATGAACGTTGATTCATTCGTGGTTTTAACGTCCCAGAACCGCTCTATTATATTATCAAAGCGCCGTATTGAACAAATTCTGAAATTTCGACTCTCTGGGGTTTCTCAACGTGAACCAAAATCTGAGCACATGAGCATACAACATTCACGCCTTCATCGAGAATTCAGTCGCTGCTGCAAGAATTCGATGCCATGACGTACAGGTTAGCAGGCGAGCCTTAGTCACTAGGCTACTGCGGTGGATATTAACGTAAACGTTGTTTGAGTCAAGTATAGCTATGCAAAGCATTGCTTATCTCTCGTTTTTTCGGGCCTCTGCCAGCCGTCAAGTTGTAACGACCGGAACCAACAAATATATAAACTATAGTTTGTGGTAAGTCTCATTTATTCTTGGCCTTCAGTATTTTTTCAGAACCACTGGCATTTTTTATACTTCCAAAAATCAAGAATTATGTTCGAACGAAAAAATTCACTCTAAAGCGAATATGAGTTTCTCCGAAACTCCCCTTGTACCGCTCCAAAGCTACTCTAAAACAGCAATATTCCTGTTCCCTGAGCTGCTCAAAAGACAGAAGCTGTTTCCACCCCTGGATTATGAGAAAAATTCATAGAACTAGTATTTCCAGCTTGGCGCGTGTATAGTGTGGTTACCTCGTGTTTTGTTACATGAAAAAATATTAAAAAAACCGCGCGTGGCATTACGGATGTATAGAAATTCTCCACGTCCGTACCTTTCAGGTATAATCACATTTGGAAAACGGGGTTTGTTGTGTAGTGTGCAAGAAAATGGCCACTGAACAAAAGCCCCACGTGCTGCGCTAGCAGCAAGTTTTATTGCACTTTGACACATTGATTTATTTTGCCCTTTAATGCTTCACATTAATTTAATAGTGGACGCCACGATGTTTTCCATAAGACGTGTTCAGTTATATAGGCCCTCTTTGCAAAAACTACAAGGTTATTAGAGCTTTCGCTCCAAGGCGTTCTGTGAGAAAAGGCGGTTGAAATTTATTCCTGGGCTCTTTTGTATACCATAAAGAATAACAACTGTGCCGGAATATCCACGTCAACCTAATATTCATCGCAACCTCCTTGTCTCGCGTCATGCCATTTTACTGGAAAAAGAAATGGGTAGCCCTCGAAGATCAAGTCTTACACATCTACGTGCACCCTTTGCAAGACACCAACCCCGAAATTGGGCCACCTCTTCTGGAGATACAGTAAGGAGGTATGGTGGGCGAGGCCCCACCACACCTCCTGGGACAGTCGCCTTCAAGTGAGGCCTGGGTTGGAATCCTCAGAACCCCAAACCTGGACGCCCAGGTACGGGCCATCAAATGCGCTGACGAAGTGGTGACCAGGCATGGCCTGACAGCGCTCGCCCCACAGGAAGCCGTTGGTTGGCTTGATAAAGTTGTTCAGTACTACTTGAGGAGGTAGGCCCATGCGGGGGTCGTGCGCGAAAATTGCGAAAATTACTGCATTAGGACTTCCTCCTCTCAAGTCTAGTGGATTATAAGATCACAAATGTTGCCAGATAGTGCGGCGAATACATGAGGCTTGCACTGTAGGTTAAGGAATTTATGTGGATTCGCGCGCGTTCCAATTTACTGGCACGCCCGTTGCAAGTCAAGAGTGCTTCGATCACTCGAATTGTTTGAGATGATATTATTCTTTCCAATAAAGCTCGAAAGATTTTGTACTTATGTCCGAAAAACAGCTTCCATCCTAGAGCTCAATGGCACCAGTTGCTAGCCATGGATCAATATTCACACTTGCATTAAAAAAGGTTATCAAGCCATCAATGACGCCACGAGCTGCGTAATCACAAAGGTGGGCTCTGGTTTTACAACAAAGCCTCTTTTAAAGGGAACTCTAATAGTTTAGTTTTGTGAGCGTTTAAGATAGAGCATCATCAAACCATTCACACCACGAGTTTAGTAACATGCTTTGTACCAAGACCACTGTGGACATTCATATCAGACTCTTTTTCTCGCCTCTGTCTGACCGCCTCAACTCTTGAGGCACGCTGGAGTCACTGCGATCGCAGAGCTCCTATGAGTGCGCTCGACGATCCGAGTTTTTACCCGTCTAGACCTTCGAGATCGTACGTCGACAGGTTGCGTGTTGTCTCGGAGGCCATAACGCAGTGCACCCAGCAGCTCGGTCACCATGTGGCAACAGAGATGAAGATCACGAAGTTGTTCAGCTCTGATAGGTGCTCTGAAGTCGATCTGCTCTGATAGGTGCCACCCCCCAACTAACCAACCTTTCTGCCAACCATTCTGCAGCCCATGACAGCCAATCATATGAGCAGCCACGGTGACTTCAAGTGGTCAGAGGATGTCACTGTCTTAGCGGTTCAAAACGTGTTTGGTGAGTATCAGTAATCTTCACCGATTTTCAGTGATTTGCACCTTCGAAGTGCTGTAATTAATTTCACAGTTCACACAGACAGCTCACATTGTTCTCTCACTCACACTTGGGACTTGGTATAACGGCCAATTGTCTTAGTAATAAATCACCAAAACTGTTCAAGGGTTCCTTAAAAGGGTACGACTGATGCACTTGGCGCGCGATTGCCTCAAGTTTTAAAACGGCGTGAGGACACAAGTGTGGAGCGCACGCCAAGGAGCGAGTGGGCCCGTGTGTGTTGTAGTGTAGAAAGAGGACGAGAACGCTGATACACGCGCAAGAGAAACTTGAGCACGAGGGGCAGAGCGCGAAAGAGAAAAAAGAAACAGACAGACGGTGTGAAACATTCGAGGCAGTCAGGTGGCCAGACCTAAGCGTCGTACATCAACGTTGAAGGTTGAGGCGACTGGCATAACGTGGCCGCCAACTACCTCCGTTTCCTGCGCTTCGCGAGTGCAAGGACCTAGCTCTCTCGCGAGTGACTAGTGACCTGTGCCCAACCCCCGGAAGCAGCCCTCTCACCACCCAGAACCTCTTCTAGCCACGATGCCTCAGCGTTATGCCACTCTCAATGTGATGAACATCACGTGGGCGAGCCTGCGTCACGTTAGATCACTTCACTTGTGTGGGGTTAGAGACGCTAATTGGTCAGTGCGGGCTTTCTCTGTATTCACATCGTATTAGTTTAGTGTGTGTATTTCTTGTGTTAATAAAGTGATGTTAACTACCAAACAGCCTCGTAGATTTGTGGGATTGTCCATGCTCCCAGACAATACATCATAAAAACAAAACAAAACGAACCTTTATCATTACAACGAGACACAAACGAAGGACACATAAAGACGGGCGCTGATTCCTTGTTTGTGGGCCGCGTTCTTGCGCCGTTTTTAACCGAGAACCCACACTAACATGCCCAAATATAGATGTTACTGAATGCAAGAACTTGCCGTGACTCAAGGCGACAAAGAAGGGCACCGTCATGCCTCGATGAATTGAAACTCAGGGAAGTTGGAAATCAACTCGCCACGGGGGTCTGGAGGTTGTGCCTGCAGCTTGCTGTGGCGGCCAAAAAGCGTCATGCCTGTGTGCTTAGCTTTAGGTGCATGTTAAAGAACTGCAGGTGGTCAAAATTCATTGAGCCCTCTTCTATGGCGTCTTTCATACTCATATGCTAGCTTTGGGTCATTAAACTCTAACAATTACATTATTGAAGTGAGAAATCAGGTACGTTGGTGATAGCTCGTCTTAATGTGAGGAGCAGCTCACGTAGCCAGGACACGCAAGAAAAGAACTATTCGACAGGACGAGCAGTGTACTGTATTTTTCTTGTCTATCTAACCTGCATGCTGCATCAAGCGCTAAGATTAACCTAAACAAACTTTTGAAGCAAGGACCCTCGCTGCTATAAAAAATATCTTCAAGGCCTGCATGTTCAACAGAAAACTTAATTGATTGATTTGTGGGGCTTAACGTCCCAAATCCATCATAAGATTATGAGAGACGCAACAGAAAACTTAATAACGTTCTCGGTATTTTGGAGCATCTCAACTGG
This sequence comes from Rhipicephalus microplus, assembly GCF_043290135.1. Taxonomy (NCBI): domain Eukaryota; kingdom Metazoa; phylum Arthropoda; class Arachnida; order Ixodida; family Ixodidae; genus Rhipicephalus; species Rhipicephalus microplus. Next base: position 14,199,520 of record NW_027464589.1, read on the forward strand.
GGCTCCCTTTCGAAGAAGGTTGACAACACTGAAAAAGGTTACTCTGTGCCTTGTCTACAAGACAAAAACGTAGAAGCTGTTGCACACCTGTCAAATTTCAAGAAACAGCGAAGCGTAGCCATCCTTCTCTGGCGTTGTCTCCGTTTCATTCATCCGAACAGCAGAATCAGCTTGCCTGTTCACTTCCTTCTTTTGAAGCTTGCTATGACTTGCTGCTCTTCGCTGCCGCACTCCTTGTGCAAGCACGCGTGAGCGCGCGCTGGTGTTCGAGTCGTTCTTCGCTGAACGTTTTTCAGGGGCAGACTCACCTCAAGTCATCAGGTTTCTTAAATATACACTAGAGGGAAAAGTTTGGTGCTAGTGTTTATGTTACCTGCAATGCATGGCGCTTCGAGAAGCATGGGAATTATTGGTATTACATGGGTTTGTCTAGTGTTTGTTCTTTAGGTTCTATCTGGCTTCTCGTGGCTTGAGGCTGCTTTGTCACGAAATAACAATCGGTAAAATTTAGGCAGTTATGCTTCACCACCTTATTCTTGAGACCACTTCAAAATCGGGTCACGAAGTAGAAAACAGTTGGTTTTTTCTTTCGAAACAAAACCAAAACACAGCAATAAACGAAGCCACGCATGCTTTCGCCATACGCAAGCATAAAGACTCGGCGAAGCCATGTCATGACCATAATTCCCATGATCGCTGAGTGATTGCTGCACCTGAGTCCCCTCTAGTTAATTTTAGGAAACTCTACACTATGCCTTAAGTCGAGTGGCACCAGGGAGCGCACGCACAACTGCCCTCAGGAACGAGATTCACAGCAGGAAAGAATGCCTGAAGTGATCTTCCTTGTGAAAGTAAAAGCCAGGATGGGCTCTATTTTCACTTCCATATTCTGTAGAGTTCTACAGAAATAAAAATATTTTCTTCGTTTGTTCATCTGTCCATTTCTTTGTGCTCCGTTGAGTCATGCTGCGTTGTGTTTTGTTCTTTCATCCGTTCGTTACGTTCCGTTGCGTCGCATCGTGTTGCGTTATGTAACGTATTGTTTCGTTCGTTCATTCGCTGATTTGTTCGTTCTTTCGTTAGTCTGCTTGCTTTGTCCCCTTGCGCTGCGTCGTGCTACATTGCGTTTCGTCTCGTTCTTTTTGTGCCATTGCGTTGCGTTTTGTTCGTTCGTTCATTCCGTCATGAGGTGTGGCCTCGTGTAGCGTTGCATTTCGTTTGATTAGTTCGTCCATTCGTTCGCTTCATTTCGTTGCGCTGCGTCGTGTTGCATTGCGTTCAGTGTCGTTTGCTCTTTTCGTTGCGTTTTGTCGTGTTTCCTTTCGTTCGTATGTATCATTCCACTGCGTTTTGTTTCTTATTGTTAGTTCATTCCTTCGGCTGTGTTGAGTCGTGTTGCGTTTCGTTTCATGTCGTTTCGTTTGCTCTTTCATATGCGTTGCGTCGTGTGTCGTCTCGTTGCGTTGTGTCCCATTTCATTCGTTCGTTAGTTCTATTGCACTGCATCGAGTCGCGTTGCGTAGTGCTGCGTTTTATTTCGTTTCGTTCAATCACTCGTTCGTCTTATTGCATTGCGCTTTCTCTTATTTCTATTACACCGTGCTGTCAAGTCGTGTTTCATTTCATTTCGTTCGTTTGTGGCGTTTCGTTGCATCGTATTGCGTTGCATTTATTATTTTGTTCATTTGTTCTTTCGTTTATTTGTCCATGCGTTCGTTCCGCACTATTGCGTTTTGTCTCGTTGCGTTTTGTTTCGTTCACGCGTTCATTCATTCGTTCTTTCATTCCATTGCGTGGCATCGTGTTGCGTTTTGTTTTGTTTTGTTTTGTTTGCTAGTTCATTCATTCGTTCCATCCAGTTTTGTTGCATAGCGTTGAATTGTGGTGCGTTCCATTTGAAGTCGTTTTTTCGCCTATCCACTCATTCATTTGTTTTGCTGCGTTTATTTGTGTTGAGTTTCGTTTAGTTTTGTTTGTTCTTTGCGTACCGCTGCGGTGCCTCGTGTTGTGTTTCCTTTTGTTTTGTTCGTTTGTTTGTCCGTTCGTTCAGCTCCACTGTGTTTCGTCGTGATGCGTCGCGTAGCGTTCGTTTGGTTGTTTCGTTCGTTCGTTCGACCGCTCGTTCTCTATAGTTGCGTCGTGGTGTGTGTCACTTCGTTTTGTTTTGTTCATTAGTTCTTTATTTTGTTCGTCCCATTCTGTCGCGTTGCGTTCGTTTGTTTGTTCAAGCGTTCATTTTGTTTCTTAGCGTCGGGTTGCGTTGCTTTTCATTTTGTTTCATTCGTTTGTTCGTCTGTCCGTTTGTTCGTTCCGTTTCGTTGCACTGCGTCGTTTTGAGTCGCGTTGCGTTTCATTTCGCTCGTTCATTCTATTTTATCGCGTTGTGTCGTGTTGTGTCGTGTTGCGTCGTGTTGCGTTGCGTTTCGGTCGTTATGGTTATCTGTATACGCAGTAAGTTTCATTCTTATGCACTTAAAGCTGCCTGGTGGGCACTCTTTAGATGCTAAACATGCGTAACAATTACGAAATTCTCAGCATGCTCCAAAATACCCAAACTGTATGCAACGGTGTCACTTACTTTGGCTTCCCGAATCGAATAATCCCGGAAGCAGACATGAAACCTGTACTTACCCTGTGGATCGCATGAAACATCGAAGGAAACAGGAGTAGGCTCAGTGTGAATCCTAAGATCCTGACAACAGTCTCCACCGGATTATCTGTAGGGAGGGAATATGCAAACAAGTGAAGCGACTTGGATAATAAATACAGAGGACGGTTTTTATTTGTTATTAAAATTTTAGCAAAACATTTTCAACTAAACATGTTCATGCTAAAGTAAATGTTGACTAGTTTCTACGCATGCAACACACTAAATTGTAGTAGTATGGCAATATCAGCAATTAATTTCAAATGAGTCGTAGTATTCAGTAATTGCCAGCTTACTCGAAAATGGTCACACGTAGCGGCAAACCACATGCGGATCACTTTCACTCTAACTTCTCTAGTTAAGGCTCCACATTGTTCGGAAATATCTCAACTAGCCTGCTCAAAGTCTAATTGAAAAATGTTCTCATTAGTTGTACTTGTCAAACCGTATAGAGTGCACTTTAAAGACTGCTCATGCAAACATTTACATTCAAAAGTAACGGACGCTATCCAGCCCTGTGATGCATGTGTGCCATATAACCATCTCAAAAACTTTCACACTGGATGGCAGCTGGTGTGGGCTTAACTGACTGCACAACATTGCTACAAAATATGATTATCACGTCTTTATATAATTCAACACCATCATACAACAACGTCCCAGATTACAAAAGTGTGTGGCGTGCTTAGGGCGTCATAGTGAAGGCAATGGTACCTCCTGCATGACGTCGCATGAGGACGTCCTCGCATGATATCACTTAATGCAAAACCAATACACACAAGAGAAAGCCCGCAATGCCTCAGGTTGTGGAGACAGAATAAGTCTAAGCAAGGTGCAGAGCGTGTTCGGAGATCAAAAGAGAAGACGACGGCATTTGCTTTCGAACAAGGAACCCAGTTATTTATTTTTCAGATGTAATGTAGCGCTTTTACTAGCCTGTGTAACACTGTCCGTTCGTGTCTCCATGCAAAAACACCGCACAGCATTCCCTCGCCGCAGTTGTTGGAACGATACCAAATAGGTCAAGCTGCAGCTGCGCGTTGACGTCACTCTCTCTCTCTCTCTGACCCACAGCAGCTGCCGCCTCCTCTCAACACACCTAGCTGGTGTAGCTCCTCCGCCCGCTCGCAACACACTTCTCTCTCGCTTCACTCTTTCCACCGCCCGCAATGCTCGACCGCACGACGAGCGGAAACACTTTTCCAGCTCGTTCATCTACGATGAAACTTATATGAAACCCAAAGCACCTCACATGTCACTGCCTTTCAAAGAAATGTTTACTCTAGTAAAGACTACATTAAGTTTCGCTTCCAACCGTTTTTTCAGTGCCCGCGTCAATGCCCGTTTCAGTCGGGTCAACATCGTGCGCACCGCTGCTTTTTCGCACCCCATCATGGTTCCCTTCGAAGATATGGTCCATTATTGCCATAACAATGGCGTGAGAGCCTATGTCGGGGTATTCGTCAGTAACTGCCAGAACCCTTCATTCAAGCACGTAACGTTGGAAACAGGAGGACGCTCTTGGCAATATATCAGTAAAATGCGTCAAGTTTCACAAGCACGTGGTCCGCCTTTATGAGCAATAAAAACATGATGAAGCTCCACTGACGAAAAGCAGTAGTCACGAAAAGCCGCCATATGTGGAACTGAGTTAGATGGCGAGTCACTGAGTAACACATGCACAGCAGTTGTAAGTCTATGGAATCATTTCGTGCCCCTGCTGCAAATTTAGCGTCTTTTCAGTCTGCACTTGTTTTCGCCGTAGTATTTTCATCGTCCACTATTGCTGCTCATGTCTCATCATCCAGCCCAACAGTTCACTCTCCTACAACAAGTTATGTCATTGCACCTTTACAATTGCTGCTTCGCAAAGTGTTGTCAGCCCTAATGGCAGGCTTCATGAGTGCACGATGCAAAACACATCAACAAAGACAGGTCGCAGAACATCAGTCGTACATGAAATCCAAGCATAGAACGGAGAAAGTTGTAAAGTATTCTAGCCAACTTCAAAAAGTGCCTTGCCTGTGGACGAATGCCTCTCCCTAGAAAACGTCCACGGGTGCTATGGTGTAATGTCCAGGTGTAGCGAGAAATCGAGTTTTATAACTGGTTACACAAGCGGTGTGCGTACGTGAGACGTTGAGCTGATGGTACAGCGGATACGCGAGACAGCAACCGGATGCATCCCCAAGTCACCAAGGTAGTATGTAGGCACTGCCAAAAACATTGTTGTCAGAATTGACTTCCTAGTAGATGCCAGCTGTTCACAGCAAGTCACATTACCCATGACGTCAACCAGGTTGCTCTCGAAGCGAGCCGAGCCTAGGCTTGCCAGATCTATCCACCCGAGGAGCGCAAAGGCACCAGACGCTCGACTGGCACGAGCGACCGCAAAGATGCCACCTCCGGTGAAGCAGTGTATCTAATGCTATGCGAAAATTAATGGCTGGTGGTAGAACACAGTGGCGCCACAACTTCTCCCCGCCTATGTAATTGTCAGACGACATTCAGCCTTCTGGATTGTTTTGCATGTGTTTCAGCCACAGCTTCGACTCATGCAAGATTTATTTTAAAAAGCCTCAGGTCTTATTAAGAATTTTTGACGCAGGGGTTCTTCAGCCTGCTGGTTTCAAGGTAGTCTGCTAAGCACCACTAAACTGCCCCCCTCCTTCCCCTGCCACTTTTTACAGACATCTTTTCCTTTGGCTCACGCTGCATTCACGAGCAATATGTTCAAAGGCGACTGTATATAAAAAATTATCCACTGAAATGCAGCTGAACTCACTTGCCCCAACAAATAATGCAAGGCTCAATAACACTTGGGGCCATACTGCATATCAGAAACTGCATTCACACAATTCCTGCACCTGTTTCAGATGGGCTCATATCGACAATGCATGCTCACAAGCATATATTTTTACAAATGTCTCATCTGCAGCAGTTATCTCGAAATAGGAAAATTGCGCATGCAGGTAATATAAGGCCCCTGGGACTCAAGTGAAATAGTTTAACCACGCAATTTTCTCCCGATGTCTTGCTGGATACTAGCGGCTGGCGGGATTATTAGCGTAGCTCGCGCACTTCTGTTGTGTACTGACATCTGCTTAATACGCGCAGACATGATTTTTATAGGTTTTCCTAATTGATTTCACCTCTATTTCATTGTCTGAGTGGCTCGGGTAGTGTGGAACCAGACAAAACTTATCAGTGACTCGTGGAAGCCTGACGAGGGGACGGTAACACACCTAGGTATCGTGGAACGCGATTTGAGAAACCATATTTTAATTGTAGCAATTCATTTCACGTCACGATCTATGCTTGGTTCGAAATATTTACTAGGTGAAAGTTCATACTTATAACAAAACTAAAGTAACACCCCAAGATGAACAAAGAGGACAAAAAAATAAAGACCACATGAGAAGCGCTGGCTGACAACTCAGCGTTCATTGCTTGTGTAATTATGTATTTATTGAATTTTACTGGCCTGAATACTCCAATCCTAATGAATGGGGTACAGTGTGGCTACATTTGCACATGAACGACAAAAGAGCTAACTCAAAAAACTTCAGAAAAAATCAACTTGTTTCATCGAATACGGCACTGCATGCGAAAATACGATTTGTAGTGGCATGCATTCTGTAAAAACTGTCCTTTAGAGGCACGGCAAATATAGACGTAAAGCTCACGAATGTCTCTCAGTTCCTAAGAAGAAGGAGAAAATAGCCGTGGATGCCAGCAGACGCAGTGCTGTTACTGTAGGTACGGAGACAATGGCCTTCTTCAATGGACCTTACGAAAAAGTCTAGAAGTTTGCTGCTCTGCTTAGTCAATTTCTAGCCGAAATGCCACTACCAGGCCACGTTTTAGGGGGCACGATGTGTTGGCAGAGAGCCTGGGTGTGTGCAACTACCGTTCGTTTTTTCATAGTTCTTCTTTAATCATTCTACTATATTATGAATACTCTTGACGTGTTTCCGATATCAGCATCGCCGTCACGCACCATATAAAGTCCAAATCAATAACAGACCCCCGGAAATCGTGTGTTCTAGCCGCGTATAAATGAACGTGAGCGAGCATCACGAACGCGGCTGAAGCAAAGGGGAAACAAGCCGAACCATCTCAGTCGCATGAAGGGCGCATGCGATAACATCACCCGCGTGCGAAAAATGTTATCGATTCATACTCAGGCAGAGAGGAAACGCCATATCTCTCTTAAAGAATTCCGGGGCCACGAGGAACAAGAGGAAAACTGCCATATAATCAAATGGGAAGATAGCGGCCGATTGGAAGCTTCTAAAATTATTTTTTCCATGAAACAAAAATTGTAGTTATAAAACTTGGGATCTCAAAAGAACTGCCTAATTGCTTTTCGTTTGGATAAATATGTTACTTTAATTAGACAACCACATGGTGCAAATTGGCCCCAATGTGAACAAAGTTGATGATTTTGAAAAATTTGCGATTTTTTCTCCTGAAGTTTTCTGACTTGAGAGGTGCAAAGGTAATTTGTTTTTGTAAAATATGCCTTCTGTGGAGTAATGATTATTTGCTCATATATTCATGAAAAGAGCAGTATTGTAATATAAAAGCTGCAAACATAACCCATTTCGGCTAAATTCTTGTAGTTTATGTGGCCATAAAACTGCACTAATAACGATTAGCTTACAACACCTTGCACAGTCACCATTACTTATTATATAAACTAAGTTTGGTATTGAAAGAGGAAGTGACAATTTAAAAAATATTTTTTTCACGAAGAACAACCATACAACATTTGAATCAATTTGGAAAGCACTCTTGCGACCAAACTTTTTTTCTTCCTGAAATGTTCTAGCGATTCACTGCTTTCAATGCAGTAAATCAACAAGATATTTCTTCGAATCGATTGGAGGTAGTCGCCAAAGTAGCTTGTATGTTTGGCGTGGAATGACCCCTTTGAAAATGGCACTGGCAGCAAGTAACGCTCCCAGCTTCGAGCGAAAGCATCAGCGCTTTTGTGTAAGGAAATTGTAGGATGAAAGGAGAGGGGGAAGAAGGGAAGAGAAGGGTCTGAATGCCTGCATCATGCGTGCTCCTCGGAGAATATGACGGCAAGGGTCACGTGCTGCCACCGCGCGATGACATACTACCAAAAAATACAACCAAATTACTCAGAAATTTGTGAACTTTGTTAAGCGGATTATGCGCGCCATCCTAAAAAAACTATCATGTTTTCGTCAATTTTTCGTTATTTTTATTCATTATCTCTTTAAATAGCAGATAGTGAAATTTCTAGAGACCACTACCACACGGTGTCCCTCATAATCATAGAGGAGTGCTGGGAGGCAAACATTTCTTGTTTTCTTCTTTCTTTTCAAGGATTGTACGCCACGCACTTCACCCCCCCCCCTTTTTTTTGGCACGAACACACAGCAGTCACATCTGCTTGATGTAATTGATAATGCGAGACAGCGGCATTGTCATAAGCGAGTTGTTTTGCCTAATAGAGCATATAAACATTGGTTGTTCCATCTCATTATCATTATTGATATGTCGTTGAAACCATTATCGATGTAACGGTGAGTTACACACGTTGTTATGAGCTTGCGGGAATTTGCGGATTATTGTGATTCCTCTGATGTGAAAATTATTGTCCTATCATCAAACATTTCAGGGTCATCAGGTTGCGCGTACAACAACAAATAAAACAACAAATGCCTTGAAATAACAGAGCTTGTGCACTATCTCTTTTTTTATATCTTGGTAAGGAAGCTTTTTTCTGTTTTGTTCTTTTCACAATTAAAAAGTGGTCGGAAATGCAGGCAAAAAATTGCGTATATGCTTTGCACAAGTAATTGCGTGAGTTTATCTTGTCAGTCAAACAGCGCGCACATATAATTTCGTGGTGTACTTATAATGTTTTGGCATGTGAAAGTTAACTACGACAGCCTCACCATTTCTACGAACTGTCTCATTCTCAAGTCCGCAGGTTATTGTACTGCATTGGAGGTGTAGCGTATACAGGGAGCTTGTACCGCAACCGCAAAGCAAGGTTTTAATATTGTTTCAACAAGAGACTCCTCAAGCGTGGGCCTCTTCGCGACACCAGAACATAGCCGCGCGCCGCCTCGCGATAAACTTTCTCCGACGTGGTCACGTGATGTACTTACGCGACGCTAGCGGCGCCTCCATGACACGGCCCATGCAAGGTCGCGCATTCCTGGCGCTCGCCAGGCAACATGGACGCTTGTCACGGCCGAACGTCGCAGTCGAGGACTCCTTAGCAACGACCATGTTGAATGGCGATTTCTGACCTCAAGACGTGTATTCGTTGTCCTATTCTCATCAGCTAACCCGTGGTTGCGTGAAGTTGGACAATATGCCAACAGAAGTTTGCAGAAGGTGTCGTTCACTTCCCTGCTTCGAGTCACCATTGTGTCGGAGCCTTCCCGCCAAGCTGACCAGCGAACAAGTTTTGTGGGTTTCGCTATCAGGTAATAAGTACTATCTTACGGCTCTCGTGAATTTTCCTCTCTTTCGACCTCTTCGACTGCCGACAAAATGCTCATGCCTTGAATGTTTACGCTGCTTCGAAGTCGCATAGAGGCTTACTCGAAAGCGGCTTTTCTTTGGGGGAAAGGGGGCGCAGCTTTGGCGTGCTTGCGAAATTTGTGTAATGGTGTCGCGTGCACCTGACCGTCAAGTAGATTACCAGGAGTTTAGTGGTGTGGGCTTGATAAATTCTGTCACGTGTCATGTTACAGTACGCATTGCGTTATAGTTGACGAAAATTCCTCTACTTCCCGGGTGAGTGACCGACAAAACGGCGAATCCCATCCTCTTTGTTGCAGTTGCGTTATCAGGCGACACGAATGAAGGTCAGTTGGCGTGTTCCGTGTAGATAAACAAACCACTTTGATTAGCAGGAGTGTGACAGCTGGGCTGTATCTCATTGCAATAATTCACTTATAAATATTAGCGTGGCATAATCTGCTCGCAGCGTTTATTTTACCATTCGCAGGTCTTGTGCCGGCAGTAGTTGCTTAAGTTACGTCCAGCTTGTTGCCCTTTTGGCTCTCGCTATTTTCGCAGTGTCCGTTAATGATTTTCTCGTCTCATTTGGGCGCAAGTGGCCTATGCTGCGGCGCATCGCGGCTCTCGCTCTTTGGCTATCAGAAAAAATGTATTAAAAAGAACAAAACGAAAACAAAATACAGAATAGATGAATATGTTCATCCTCGGTGTTCATCCTCGCTGTGAATAAGTTCGTCCTCGCTGTTCATCCCTCGGTGTTGCTCCTGATTGGAGCAACACCGAGGGATGAACAGCGCGTTAGCACGGGCGCTTCCCAAGCTCATAGGGCGAAAAGGGGCGAAGAAGCTGCCTTCGCTGTAACGATTTCGCAAGAGTGTCGGCACATTAACTCCGAGCGGTATAGTCCCTGTTGCCGGGGCTATATCTACCTCCGTCAATGTCTGCACCTTGCACCCGCAAGTGTTTTGAAGAAAAGCAGCTCACTCAGTTTCTGAAAAAAGGGGTTCAAAGTTCATTTAGCGGCTGCCACCTTTAACTGCAGCTCTATGAAAGACTGTGAAGATCTCTGAGATATGCCGATGACAATGCTCTGAATGTTTGCAGTGATATCGCTAGCCCTAGTTGGTATAACGTAGTATGACTGTTGCTGTTAAACATATTGTAATACTATGTTTTAAAAATATTTTGCCTTTATCTCGACACTCATGCAGCATTAGAGAAAGGTGACAAGCGGAAGACCTAATAGAATTCAAACATGGAGCTCAAATAACCTTGCAATTTTTATTCAAACGCTTAGGTACTTAGCATTAGTCGCATGCCACTAATAAATGACTTCATTTGGTGCTGTCACTTTGAGTTGATGCCAGCGGTGCTTGTTGGAATTGGTATACTTAAATTTGACCAGACCACTTTGCTGTAGGTGCAACTTCAGTAAATTTCGGAAGCACCAGCTGGACAGCGAAGTGAGTGCAATACGTGTTCCTAATACTGTGCAAGTGTTAGTGAAATTCAGCACTTCGCATACTTTTTATAGATGGCACAGAATATATACTGTGAAATCCCAAGTGAGTGTTTATGCTTTCTTTGGAGGATTTCATATATGCGGCCGCTTGTCTTCTCTAACTATTTTCACTAATTTATGCTGTTTATGCGCCAAACTAAAACAGTTAAGGCATGTGTATGTAGCTTATGAAGAACAATGCTGCACTACCCCTCCCCCCTCTCTATCTCCAAAGAACGAAATGCCGCTGCCATACTTGCTTTTTTTGTTTGAATGCCGAAGTTTTTGCTGTGTACTGCAGGTAGCAAACAGAAGTACCCTGACAAACTGTGCAGTGCTGACCACATGGTGAGCCAAGCATCCCATAAAAGGCGCTTATTCAGCACCTGTGGCTAACTCAGATGTAATGTACAAAGTTTCATTTAATGAAGGAGAGTGTTGTTTTCAGCTAGTCATGTCGAAGTGAAAGTATTGAAAAATAAGTAATGGTATACAGAGTGACATCAGGATGTATGCTACCTACCAACTTCACATTATTCATGCCAAAGTGTTAATAATGTGCAACCTTTATTTGAGGGAGAAGAGCAATGGTTTCTAAGAATAAGCATAGTTGGAAATTGCTGCACAACCAGTCACTGTGCTTTTTCCGCTCATTATTATGTGGCTTTTATTCTTGTGTCCTCCCACTGACACGAAATTGTTTTACATAAACAACAGTAGAAAAGCTCTTGTTAGCTATAAGAAATTATTGTTATCATAATTTTTAGTTCTAATAAATCATGCTGTAGAAGAGTACTCCACCTATTTGTCACTATGGCGAGTGCATTTCTTCTGGAAACGCCACTTGGTTTCGCAAAGTGTTGCTTTTCTGTAGAATGGGTATTGGCAAGGGGAATTGCGCAAAAACTGTTAAACTTTATAGTTTCTTGCAGAAAGTATTGTTATCTTTCTTGTAAAGGCATGCATAGTTTGAAGAATAGTGACCCACTTTGAAATTTACAGCCTTATTATTGCAGTGTCTTGGGCTGTCTTTACTGTATGCGATTTGTTTGTGCCAAACATAAACCTAGTTTTTGACTATTCTTTATGGCCAACTGCTATTTTTTCTTTGTGTGCTTTCCAGCACACTTTCACTTATAATGCTAAACAACAGGCTTGAGTGATGTGCCTGATTGTTGTCTATGAATTTTATAGAATACCTAAAATGGACTCTTATACTTGGCACAATTATTGGCTACTGTGTGCACGTTCTATTTCTCTGGATATAAAAATAGAGAATGCAGCAGGTAGCAATAAATACTGTGTTCAGACGCTTGTATACAGTGCAAAACCTTGGTGGTGCCAAAATTTGTTGTGGGTGTACGGTGAAGCGACTCGTAGCTAGCAATACTGCATTGTTACAGCTAATTGCAAAACGGAGCACTTTTCAGATGCTCACATAGTTCGAGCAGATGTCGATCACGTTCAGTGTGGTACGACATAGCCACAAAGTTCATGCATCTGCATCCTACATACCGGGAACCCTTATGCGAAGCAACATGATGCTGTGATGGGGGCAGCTAAGTGAGAACTGGGTTTTCTCTGTCTGTCGGTATCATTAAACTGGTTTGCTAAATGCACTCGAGTAGATTCAGCAGGCACTTACAGCTACAGAGTCAGTAGTAACAGCACATTTCAATAGCAGAATTACTTAGCTGTGTATTGAATTTTCTGGAAACTCTATTATTTATTGACACCTTAACGTCACGGCTTGCTCGCTCATTTCTTGGTGGTGGGACATTACAAGAGATATACTTTCATATACCATGCAAAATTATTCAATTTTTTATATTTTATATTAACTTTATGCTTTTCAAATGCTTCTTCTTCAACTAAAGCTTAACTTCTGCTGGATTGTCTCATGGGTTAAAAAAAGAAGCCAGGCCAGGGAAAGGAAAAAGGTGCTCTATTATAACATAAGCGAGAATCGCTGTGGTTCAATCTATTGCTGAACATTTTTAAAAGGTACCGAACATTTTTAAAAGGTACATGCCTGACCTTCTCTTCGCTAGCAAAGTGGTGTTATTTTGCACTGACTGACGGTTGGTTCTCTCTGCAATAAGAAAAATAGTGTTTTGGCCTTAAAATCACGCCGTGTTTACTGTGTCGTTGTGAGGCATGCTGCATATCTGTTTATCTCACCTATACATTGCACAGTACTTCCTCACCATGCCGATGTAGCACAGCGGCACATCAACGAGGCCTTGTTTAGTTGATGGCTGCATGTTGATTGCACAATCACAGACGCCATGCTTGGTTGCCACGTGAACTAATTCATTATGGCAACGTTGCGTACCCCTCTTCACAATGAGAACGATGGAGAAACCGAGTGAGAAACTTAAAACAGCTAAAATGTGTGTTTTATTGGCTGTGACTTCACCATCTCATCATGTGAACACAAAATCTGTGGCAATGTGCTCACATTTTAAAATTTTGCAGTTATCAGAAATTTCAGACAGTGGGGTTGTTTAGTAGCTTTTTACATTTCAATTATGAATGATCAATTTATGCACTGCATGCTTTGTTGATTTATATTTCGTAATGCTCATCTGTGAAATAATCTGAAGCTTCTCTCAATATTTATGCGTTCTTTACACGAAATATTGTGTATGTTCAATATGCACCATAAACAGCAAAAGTTTGTGGGACACGATATGTTCGATGAAGCTAAATTCTCACTTTGTCTAAGAGTGTAGTTTTGAAAGAGATATTCCATACTGCACTTCGCATTCTCACCTATGCAGTCACCAGTTTAATTACAAGTGTTAAGTACCGACGTAGAGGAAATTCGCATTTGTTGTGGATTCAACATCTACCAAGCCTTTCCTGTTGATAGTACTTTAATGGACTTTTCATGGCACTAGAGGCACCTCCTTTCTCCGCTTTTGCAGCTACATTGCTTTGCTGCTTTAATTACGTAATACCTATAAAACCAGCGCATCTAAAATGGTGTTTTGTGTGTACTTGCATCATTAAGTGTTTAATATTGTACTAGTCATGGAGGTTTTTTTGGTCTTCTGGCATTTAGTTTTTGGCAACTTAACTGCTGTTTTCAGAGCAATCAGTAGATATGAATGTTGACTCTGCTCAGCTTTGGTTCATAAAGAAAAGTTGAACTGTTTCCTAGGTGCATGGCCTGCGCCACAGCATTCTAGGTTACCAGAAATAAATTCTAGGCCAAGTAATATGTGGCTCCTTGCTAGTTGCGTGTGTTCCTTTTACCTAGAGCTTTTTCACAGTCCTAAAATTTATCTTACCTTGCTTATAGCTATGCTACCATGTGAACAACCCCCGATCTGAGTGGATTTGATCTTTAGGGCAGCAGTTGCACTTTTGAAGCAGGCAAAAATGCTACAGGCCTTAGTGCTTTTGAATTGACATTCACATTCAGAGCCCCATTACTATTGTTACATCAAATGAACACAGTGGTAATTCTAGATTATATACATATTTCGAATAGGAGAGGTGAGCTGCTTAGTAGGTTGGTATTCATGTTAAAAAGGCAGGGCATGCAAACATGGACTTGGGAACGTAGTCGAGACACCGACAACACCAATCGGAAAAGTTGACATTGAGCTACAAACGAAACAAGGCAAGGGGAGATACCGATCACGACAGCATGCCTTTTGGTCTATGTGAGAGACAACTGCTCAGAATTTGACTTCTTCGTTAAGTTCTTCAATGGTTTGTTCCCACATGCATTACCACACGTCGCTATGCCAAGCCTCAACCATTAGATGCATTTTTTCATTTCTGTGCTTGTACGAAACTGCAGGATTCGAAATTTGGCATGTATTTACGTTGTGATATAAAGATAGATTCAATGATGGGCCTCTGGTTAACTGTCTTATATGTTTTGTCAGTCTGCCTTCTCATTGTTAGTTAGTATTTGAAGTGCCCTCACTCACCTGCGGCCATGTTTGCAAGCCCAGTCTTTTCAGTATGTATGCATATAATGCGTGAGGAAAATAGGTCATTGAGTGAGTAATAGGAAGTTAAATTTGTGTCTAGTGTAAAATGTTGTTCTGTTTTCCTTTGTTAGACTTCTTGCTTAACAATGACTTGGTATTATTTTGGAGCCTCCTAATCAGGTATGAGATATACATACATAAAGCATTAGCTGTTGGCATGCTTTCAAGACTGCTACCTCATGAGGCCGAGAAAGTCGAGTTGTGTTACAAGGGGCATGCTAGAAAAAGTGAATTGTTTCGAATGTTTTTGTTTTGTTTTTTCGGCTGACAGTCTACAAAAACTGGCTCAAAGGTGGACGGAAGACAGTACAAATGGGCACACGTAAGCCATCGGCCTGCCTCAGAAACTGTGACTGAACATTAACCTGTAAGTATTCGCGAGTTCATGGTCTTGTCATGTTAATCTGTGAAGTGGTTTCTTGACCATTTGCAATATTTTCCGAAACTGGTGCTTTGATGCCTCAATGTGGGAAGAAGTTGTTCCAGGACTATTTTTGGGGAAAAGCTTTCTAATAAAGCAGAGGCCTTTGAAACCATGTGCTCAGAAATCAAGTTATGGGAGAAAAATCACTGACATTTCATTGTTTCTTCATGCTTTTATCACAGTATTTGTTTCTTTGTCAGCAAAATTTCATGGCTATAATATCGATAAAATTTTTGTTTCAATTTATGCTAATGTTGGTCGTGAGGAAACATGGCAAAATGGTACTCGCCCATGACCCGCAGGTCGCAGGATTGAGCCCCGGCTTCAGCGGCTGAACTTTCTATGGAGGTAGAAATGTTGTAGGTGGTAGAAATGTTTGAAGTCCTCCCCTACGGCGTCTCTCATAATCATTAGGTGGTTTAGGAAGTTAAACCCCACATATCAATCAAATCAAACATGGCAAATTGCAGTGTTTTTTGTATAATTTTTACAAGAGTGATTCTTTTTTGTAGAATAAAATTACATTGTTTGTTTTAAGGCCATTTACCAAGAGTTAAAAATACTTCTGACTCTAAAAAGTGAAGACGCCTTCACACATTTTCACCCTGGGTTCTTTGGCTGATAAGACAACCATTAAAGCATAAGCGTAAAGAGTGAGCTATAAATTGAGAAGAAAGGCTTACTGTCCATATCTTAAAATTATATCGAACACTACATAACAGTTGTCTTATTATGGCAGAAGTTAAGATTATGATGTGGGGGGGATGGCTTGAATGAGGGTCAAATCATTAAAGAAAGTTTTTTTGAAGCCAATCAAGATTTTTTAAAATAAGGTTGTTTTGAATCTTTGAACGAAAATTGTTTGCTTAAGTCGTGGCAGTAACCTTGATACGGTTTGCTGCTCTTGTAAATCGATGTACTCTTGTCGAATTGCTCGTTTTTAGCATCATGGACATAGTGTTATGAAACTGTTGAGCAGCCAGACGCCTGCTAAATGTCTTGTCTTCTGCAGCTTAAGATTTGCACCCAGTATCCCTACAATAGAAGCATTTGTTAAGGTTGAAGATTTGTAACGAATGTGTTGAGCTGTATACCTGACAAAAAAGAAATCATTGAACGAATGTTAGAGCTTGTCATTTGACAACAAAGCTTTTCTTTACCGAGGCAAGAAACTGCATCAAGGTTGCTGCCACAACTTAGACAAATTGTCTTATTAAAATATTGGCTTGAGCAACACAATTAATTCAGCAATGACACTTATTCAAGCCCCCATTTTCATGCTAGCTCCTGCCGTATTGAGAGCTAAAACTGCCATGTAGTGTTATTGGATTTAAAAGAACTATATATGCAAGCCTTGCTTCTTAATTTATTGCTCACCATTTCCGTTGATGCATTACCCATTGTCTTCATCAGGCTAGTACCTCCACCTTGATGTTATGAATAAGGTGACGTGTACACATCCAGCACTCTGTAACGCGCAGTGACAGAGTGTTGGTTGGCTTGAGGCTACAGAAATGACAACGAAGTCCTGATGCTCTTATCTCACAGCTCCTCTTTCTCGCCCCAAAGGTGCCGTGATGATATGTGTCCTACCGCACGCAGGCCTTTGCAGTGGTCTACAGTATGCTTTGTCTTGTGTGAGATTTTATAATATAATGCAAAGTTCAAACCGCATAACTCTCCATGGTGTTAGTAGTTGCAGAAATTGTAACTGCCACACCATGGCACTAATTAAACGAAATTGTTTTGCTAGTCTATAAATTATTTTGCAGTTAAAATATAGTGTGTTTAACGTCCAGTTGCTGTCTACTATAGCAATAAGTCTTCGTAGCATCCTGCTGCTTGTTCTGCATGTGATCTGTTCTTGTCCCTGAAATACCGTCTGCTTTTGTGATTCATGAAAAATTGTTGTGAACAGAGGTGATGTATGTAGTAGATACCATAGTGGTTTAAACTCTGAACAGTGTTGCTGCTACAATACTTTTTTTTGTACTTCCTTTTTAGACATATAGAAAGGAGCCAAGTGGAGCTGCTCATGGGCCATGCACACAGTTTCATAAGGAGGCTTTCAGCACTTTTGACAATTATGTTACTGAATACATCTGGTAAAGTTGTGTTCAAAGAAGCGTGTAGTAGTGCATTTCATTGTTTATTTGGAATTCTGCAGCAGGTATGACTCATAGATCTGCAACATAACGCAGCACAGTGCATACACACCAACTACCCCCACATAAACTCTGGATTTGTGGCTTAAGTGTATATTGTTTACTCGGACCTTGCACAACAAATAACAAAATGACATGACAGCTTTGCAATCTATGCAGGTTGCATTCTCAGTATATGCTGGTAATAGGTTTACAAAGTTCAACCAGTCCTCTGGTCACATGTTTTCTTGTGAACACTTATAGATAGAAGGCCGGGGTTGTTGGAAGCTGATACATGGTAACAGATTGACCGCGACGTCAGAAGTTGTCTGTTTTCTCACCTTTGTGCGCGAGGTGGCATAGTGACATTGTTCAGGCTCCAGCTATGCCTTCTCAGCAGCGTTCAACAAGCTCTGTGTCAGAACCTGTTGCATGGAAAACTTAAGCAACAACCTCTTTACGTTCTTCAAGTTTCGGTGACCATTTTTCATTTGTTTTGCCCATGGAAGTTGCGTCGCAATTTTCGCTTTATACTTTACCGATTACCTCCCTCAAATCTTATGTGCTTTTTGATATACCTTGAAATATACATTCACGGACCGCACACCTGCGCGTGATCTGAGGAAGGTCTTCTACAAAGTACACTGTGGTATTGCAACGCCACTCCTATTGTCAAAATGGGCAGAAACAGTTCAAATGTTTAAAGACTGGAAAAAGGGGATGCTGCTATTGCCACCAGTGCAGCTTCTATGAAGAGTTTAGGTGCTGGGCAATAAGGCTATAGCATCTACATAAACAGTGCTTGAAAGTGGCTTGGAGACAGAGTGGGGGGGGGGGGGGGAGGACTTCGAATATTGGTTTATTTGTTGTCAACCATTGACTTCCAAGAACAATATGTTCAAGAGGATGTATACAGCTAAAGAACTAGTCAACCTTCACTGAATTGTTGGCAACATATGCTGCAACTACCATCTGCTTAGGTGGGAACAATCCTATGCAACTTTATTAATTGCAAGTTCAAGTAAATTGTTTGCACTCATTATTTCACACATAGTTTGAAACATCTTTGCATGTACAGATTGGCTCAATAAAAAGAAATCCGCAAAATGGAGAAAGGAAGGGCGTAATGTGAACTTAGCACGGGTAATATTTTGGCCTTGTTGGTGTAACATTTTCATGAAGTTCAGCATAGCACTTCAAATCACAAGGATGGGACAGGCTTGTGTATGTTCAGCCAGTTCATCTACGTCATTTCAGGGCCGCGATTAGCTCTATAACCATGTCATGTGCTCGTTGTGCCTTTGTTTCCTTCACACTCCATTCTTGCGTTCTTTGTGCCCATCCCTTGCGTGCGTCTGTTCGTGCATCCGCACGTCCATCTGTGAGTCCGTCCCTGCGTTTGTCCTAGCATCCACTCCTGCGTCCGTCCATGCATCCCTCCGTCTTTGCATCCATTCGTCTGTGCAGCCATCCATGCGTCCGTCCATGCATCTGTCTGTGTGTCTGTTCATCGATCTATTCAACACTCCAAGTACCACTATCTTGCATCTTGTCATCATATATTCCCCATATAAAAGCACCGCCACCCAGCAGACATTTCAAGGTTAATGATGTATGTAGTGGGTCATGCATAGCTCGGAAAACACATCGTCAGTGCTAAGCACAAGACTTTTGCGCCGGACGTTATCACTGCTTTTGCTGGCTAGGCCTACGCTCCTACCTAGTTTCAAATAACAGTTCTGACTGTCACAGTTCTTTATTACACTTGGTGGAGTTTGCTTGGTCTCCTCGCAATCCTGGAGTTGCGAAGCCGGACTCGACCTGCCGGTATGACCACTGCATCTGCCACAAGCCCTCAGCCTATGGCTCCCCAGGCCACCGTGTGCTCTGGTGTGGTCCGTCAGCGGGACCCTCCCATATTCATCGGAACGGACGATTACGACGTCGATGACTGGCTGGCTACCTATGAACTCGTGAGTGTCCTGAACAAATAGGATGAAGCCACGAGACTGGCCAATGTCGGCATTTACCTCAGTGGCATTGCCCACTTGTGGCTTCGGAACCATGAAACCGACGTTCCAACCTGGACAGAATTCAAAACAAAGTTCAGCGAAGTCTTCGGTCGTCCTGCTGTTCGTAAATTTTGTGCGAATCAGCGCCTTCAGTCAAGATCCTAACTGCCTGGTGAGAATTTCACCAGTAACATAGAAGACGTCATTGACTTGTGCAAACGTGTCGATGCGAACATGACAGAGGTGGACCGCATCAAGCATATTTTCAAGGATATCAACGAGGACGCATTCCAGATGCTCATTTCAAAAAGCCCGGCTACTGTCGTTCAAGTTACCGAGCTCTGCCAAAGCTATAATGAGCTCCGCCGACAACGTCTCGTCACCGGCCATGCTATCCCCCATCAGGAATCGATGTCTGGCTTGACTCTCTCGCAGGATCCCGTCCTCCTCTCGCAGATAAAAGATTTTGTACGCGAAGAAGTTGCCCGCCAACTGTCGCTCACCTCCGGCCTACCGGAGCGCAGTGCACCGCTTCGCCATACACTGCGGACTATTATACAACACCAAGTGTCTGAGGCCCTTCCTCCACAGCTGGTGCCACCAGTCAATGCGCCATTGATGTATGCCGAAGCAGCAGCACGACCACGACCACACACGTTGCGAGCGCCGCCTCCACTGCCCGCTCCTGTTTATACCACCCAGCCGCTACGACCTCCAGTGCACCGAGTCCCCAATCCATGGCGCACCGCCAAAAACCGACCGATCTGGTTTTCGTGTGGTTACCCAGATATGTCGCACGTCTTTGCCGCCGCCGCCCACTCCATTCACGTGAAAACCTGCGTTCATATGAGTACGACCACACGTTTCCCTACACTCCAGACCCCGAATTGCACCCTCCTTGACCAAGCCAACAACCAACTTCTGATCGCCGATCTCCTTCTCCACGTCGTCGCTCGCCCTCCACGATGCGCCGACGCCCCCCGACAATCGAAACGGAAACTAAATGACGCAGTTCCCGAGGCAAGAACTGCGTCCTCGCCGCAAAGCACAAGCCTTCTTCATTCGCTGCCGAACGTGATTAATGCTGTTCTTGAAGGTGCACCTGTACTTGCCCTTACTGATACTGGTGCCGCCGTTTCTGTCATTACCGAAAAAGTTTGCCGTGCAATTCGAAAAGTAACAACGCCTTACTTGGGTTCGTTTCTTCATACTGCCATTGCACAGCCTGTGCAGCCTGTGGCGGAGTGTACCGCCAGACTTGTAATTCAAGGAGTGCCTTACACAGTGCAGTTCCTAGTACTCCCGCACTGTTCTCACGACATCATTTTAGGCTGAGATTTTCTCTCCCATCACCAAGCCGTCATTGATTTTGCCCGTGCCGAAGTTGTCTTTTGTCCTCTTGGTGACGCTCTACCTGCTGATGATCGCCCTTCCTACGTGAAGTTGGTCATTAGTGGCGACACTCGGATCCCTCCGCGCGCTACTTCGCACCTGTGTCGTGTTCCACCATCGTCGACGCTACCGCATTCTTAATGCCTTCCGCTGCTTTCGTTCATCGCCATCTATCACCGCTCCCAACCGCTTTCGTTACTCTTCGAGGTGGTGCGACCAACATGCCTGTAGGGAATCCTTTCCCATTCACGATTACGCCGCTTCGGGGCAAATGTATCAGCTCAATCGAATCATTCGGAACCATCACTACACTTGACGTTCCTGATAGATCATCGGACGTCAGCGCCCTGTCCTGTAGCTCCCGGAATGGTCCTTCCACTGCCGAAATTCTCAACCGTGTAATCAACGAAGACCTAAACCCACAACAGAGGTGTGAGCTTTTGAGCATTCTTGACAAGTTTCGGCCATCTTTTGACAGTCACAGCACTACCTTAGGTCGAACATCAACCATATGCCACCAGATCAACGCAGGTAATCACCCACAACTACGGCAGCGACCATACCGTGTTTCACCGACTCAACGCCGTGTCATCGATAAACAAATAGGTGACATGCTAAAGCGCGGCGTCGTTCAACTATCAAACAGTCCTTGGGCGTCGCCGGTTGTTTCAGTTAAAAAGAAGGAAGGCACAATACGCTTTTGCGCAGATTATCGTCGCCTAAACAAAATAACACGAAAGGATGTGTATCATTTGCCTCGGATCGATGACGCCCTCGATTCTTTACAAGGCGCAGAGTTCTTTTCCTCCCATGTTCTACGCTCTGGGTATTGGCAAGTGCCCATGAATCCGGATGATAGACCAAAAAATGCCTTTGTTACACCAGACGGCTTGTACGAATTTAACGTGATGCCATTCAGCCTATGCAGGGCACCGGCAACATTTGAGTGCATGATGGACACTATCTTACGAGGCCTCAAATAGAACACGTGTTTGTGCTACTTAAATGATGTGGTGGTATTCTCGCCCGATTTTCCCACGCACCTTCGTCGCTTGGAACAGGTTCTACGCTGCCTTTCTGTTGCTGGCCTCCAACTAAAATTGAAAAAGTTTCACTTTGGAGCACGCAAGTTGACCAATCTCGGACACGTTGTGTCGAAGGATGGCGTTCTCCCTGATCCCGCTAAGCTACGTGCTGTTAGCGAGTTCCCGGGGCCCGCGTCTCTCAAGGAGCTGCGTAGTTTCATTGGCCTTGGCTCATACTTCCGCCGTTTCGTCCGGGATTTCGCCTCGATCGTAGCACCTCTGAGTGACCTACTTCAAATACTTGAGGGAGACCGCAATCTATCTGCGTGGTCTCCAGCCTGCGACAGTGCTTTTGCGAAGCTCCGTGAACTGCTAACAACAACACCCATACTGCGACATTTCGATTTAAGTGCTCCAATAGAAATCCACATGGATGCTAGTGGTGTCGGTCTTGGCGCTGTACTCGCCCAACGAAAGCCTGGTTACCAAGAATATGTTAATGCGTACGCGAGCCGCACTCTTACGAGAACAGAAGCAAATTATTCGGCAACTGAGAAAGAATGCCTAGCGATCATCTGGGCCATTACCAAATTTCGGCCTTATCTGTACGGCCGCCCTTTCGATGTTGTTACCGATCACCACACGCTCTGCTGGTTATCCTCCCTCAAGAATCCCTCCGGACGCTTAGAAAGGTGGGCTTTGCGGCTCCAAGAGTACGACATCCGTGTCATTTATCGCTCAGGCCAAAAGCATGCCGATGCCGATGGTCCTTCGTGTTCACCTGTTTCTGCTGATATTGCGAGTGTCTCCATCCAAGACAACTTACTTCCACTATCAGGACCCATCGACATGGCGACGGAGCAGCGCAAAGATTCGTGGATCGCGTCTCTGATGGATTACCTGTCTGAAACACTCGTCCACCCGCCATCCCGAGCACTACACCGACAAGTCTCTCACTTCGCCATCCGTGATGGAATACTTTATCGCCCCAACTACCACCCTAGCGGCCACAAATGGCTACTCGTCATACCCAGGCATCTGTGTGCCAGCATATGTGCTGCTTTCCATGCTGATCAGCAGTGTGCACACGCCGGTTTGTTTAAAACTTATGCCAGGCTACGTTTTCGGTTTTATTAGCGCGGCATGTACACATTCCTTCATAAGTACATTCGATCTTGCACAGAGTGCCAACGCCGTAAGCACGATCCTAGCCGTCTTACTGCACCAATGCAGCCGTTACCATACCCAGTGCGACTATTCGACCGGGTTGGGATAGACCTTTCTGGACCTCTGTCATACACATCAGCTGGGAATCGCTGGATAATTGTAGCGATCGACCATCTCACGAGATATGTAGAAACGGCCACTCTACCAGCCGCGACGGCACGTGACGTCGCGTCGTTCCTCCTGCAACGTTTTGTTCTGCGTCACGGTGCTTCACGTGAACTTTTGAGTGACCGAGGCCGCGTCTTTCTCGCGGATGTTATTCAAGAAGTTCTTGCAGATTGCCACGTGATTCACCGCTGTACTACCGCATATCGGCCACAAACAAACGGCTTGACCGATCGTTTCAACCGCACGCTTGGCGACATGCTTTCTATGTATGTCGCCTCCGACCACACCAACTGGGATCTTATCCTTCCCTACGTAACGTACGCTTACAACGCAGCACCTCAAGCGACGACAGGCTTTTCTCCCTTCTTTTTACTCTATGGCCGAGAGCCATCATCTCCAATCGACACTATTCTCCCCTACCGACCTGACTCATCTGAAGGAACACCAGTTTCCGAAGCCGCTCGGTGTGCGGAAGAATGTCGACAATTAGCTCGTGCCTTTACAACACAAGAACAAGGGCTACAGAAATTTCGTCACGACAATGGACGGTCCCACTACCAGTTTTCGCCCAACTCTCTTGTTTGGGTGTGGGTGCCTCCCACTGCTGCTCCTGGTACATCTACAAAGTTCGTCAGCAGGTACCATGGCCTTATCGCGTCATAGAAAAAACTTCCGCTGTCAACTACCTCATCGAACCCCTCACGCCTACTCCGGACCTGCGTCACCGAGGACGCAATATCGTACACGTGGATCGTCTCAAACCGTATCACGAACCACTTGTTCTCACGACACCTTAGAACACCTACTTGGCTCCGTCTTCAGCGAGGGGGAAATATTTAATGATGAATGTAGTGGGTTATGCATAGCTCGGAAAACACATCGTCAGTGCCAAGCACAAGACTCGCGCGCCGGACGTTCTCGCTGCTTTCGCTGGCTAGGCCTACGCTCCTACCTAGTTTCAAATAACAGTTCTGACTGTCACAGTTCTTTAATATAGAAGGACTAAACGAGAGGTGGCTCACGCACACTTTCTTGCGGTTTGCACTTCGTGTCTACTTCCCACCCTTAACCACCTCAAGTTAATGGTATTTACTAGTTCTCTGTGTTCATGGCACTGCGGCCCAACGCTCACTAAACCTTTCTAAAACCGAGGAGGCTACGCCATGCGAGTATAACGTAGCAAATCTTTCTTGTCAGACAGTGCTAAATGTACATGCCAATTGCTGCTATGAGGGAATGAGAGACAGGAGAATTCAGCTTTTAGTTAACGCGCATGCTGCGAATTTTTTATTCTTCCACAACGCACAGAAAAAATCTTCCACCAGCACCACCTTGGAGGTTAAAACGTAAGGCTGGTTACACACTACTTCTACGACTACGAGGAACGAACGGGTGCCGCTAAGATCAAAGTCCGAGCAAGCCGTTTCACCGCGCCAGTCGCACAGCCAGACCCGGGGCCACGTCACGCTGACGTTGCCCCACCGGTCCCTTTCAAGAAAAAAGGAAGCAACCTGTTGTCGCACCGTACCGCGGCAGAGTCGTCGCACCGTACCGCGAGCGGCCGCCACCTCCTGGACTCGGGCCTCCCGCCCGGAGCCCCACTCCCATGCCAGGCATCGCAAGGTCCCCGGACGCCGTCTGCTGGCCCGGAAGCCTTCTGCCCTGGTGCCACCTGACGCTGAGTGGTCTCTGAGCCGCCCTGTGCACGAGAGTGCAGAGAAATCTGCACATTACCAGACCAACAAGTCGCCCTCCCCAATGCCGCCGGGTGAGCGCCCGCGATACCAGCGGACACGCCCCCTTCAGACATGGCAAGCCCGAGCAAACTCCTGGTGAGAGAGAACTGTTTTCTGTTCAACGCCCCCGATGGGGACGTGTCTATTGACGACTTTATAGATGCAGTTGAAGAGACAGCCGGACCTGATAGTGTGTTAGTCTTGCAACACATGGAGGGCGTGAAGTTTCTTGTGTGTACGCGAAACGCGAGTCAGGCCACAAAGCTTATGGTCGCAAAGGGCTTCAAGATTAACCGGGAGCACGTTACAGTAGAAGCGATAGGACCCCCAGTTACGTTTGTTAACGTATACCGCTTTCCAGCATACATACCAGACGAGGTCTTGATTAACACTCTTTCACAGTACGGCAAGATAAGAAGTGTTTACTTTGCATCAGTTCCTAACCGACCAAACAAGCTTAATGGGGTTAGAGTAGTGCGGATGGAAATGAGTAGGCCAGTTCCAAGCTTCACAACCATCGCGGGGCACCGTGTCATGTGTGAATACCGTGGTATGCGCAGAGTGTGCGCAAGGTGTAACGAACCGGGGCACATGGCCACGGCGTGCGCAGCCGCTTATTGCAAGAGATGTGGTGTATTTTGGCATGACACCGAAGGTTGTGTTGAGGAGTGTAAGAGATGCGGTGAGCGGCACGGCACTCGCGAGTGTTTCCACAAACGCTCGTACCTTGCGGCAGCGCGCGTCCTTCCACCCGAGACGCGGCCAGTTACGACCACCCCAGCACCTCTCGCCCGCCTATCGGGACTGAACCGACATCAGGGCTTCAGGTCCTAAGACACAGGACTCGGCCCCACACGACAGCGAATGTCCCGGACCACTGGCAGTTCGAAGAACCCCGACGGACGGAAGACGCCCGCACCGTATCAGCGACCCCCACTCCCTTGAACGCAGGCTCCGAAGTGGGGGTCGACACGAGCCATACTAGTTCAGATGGTGACCTGGACGAGTCGAGCGGCCATGAATCCGGCTCTCCGGAATCCACCCGCGACTCCAGGGATTTGTCGCAACATGCAAGCGAGGAACAAGAAGTGTGAACACAGGCGCCGAGCCCCGAGAACGACGAGCCTGCATTCTCTGGTTTTGACGAGATTAGTTGCCCGCCACTGCCACCCCCGACGGCTCTCCCCACCAACCCTGAGGAGGCGCCCATCGTAAGCTCTGGCCGCTACGTCTTGCGGGATACTGGAATTTTGAGCAAGGACCAGTGCACCTCCATCTAGATGCAAACTGCCGGCGCAGCCCCGATTGAGAGGCACGAGCGTTCGAGATCAAGGTCCTCTTTAAGAGGCGAGGACAAGTCACCCGGCGTGCCGTCGAGCCTACCCACGAACCTTGAAAACAAACTTCGACGCTCCAAAGCACCCGTCTGTTCCAGTGACAGCGATGCCCCTCCCATTGCGAAGTCGCAGAAATCGGACGCACTACCGACAGGGAAAAGGCACTTGCCCTCAAGCACAAGCGAAAAAAGATAGGCTCTTCACCAAAGCACCCTCCCTTTCTTTTCTTGTTCGTGTTTGCTTCAAGGCGAACGCAAGAGCGGGTGCCACGACATAGCAACACGGTCCCCCCTCCCCCCCCCTCCGCCTCCTCGCGCATGCTCCCCTCTTTCTAACATGACGCAACACACCCCTCCCCCCACGCTTGTGTCTGCTATCAGTGGTGGCCAAGCCGCCTACTTCCTTTCCCTCTCTGCTCCTTTCTCCAGGCGAAGCCATGGCACTAGTTTTTGTTTATGCTTATCTGTTGCACAGCTGTCTGCTGCGCTGGCGACTAATTGGCACCACGGCTTCTATGACGCATCACTTATACCACGGAGGGCTTTTTAGCCCAACTAGCAACCGCACCACCCGCGCCTCGGCTCGGCTCCTTCGAGCGTGCTGTCTCTGCCCATGTGGTCGCCCCCCACCCCTTCCTTCACCCCAAGTCCTCTTCCCACGCACACTAGAGCAGATCATGTCAACTCTCAAGCTCGTCACCTGGAACGTCCGTGGGTTTCGTGACAAATCGAAACAGCGAGACATTCTGACCTTCGCCCAAGCACAGGGTTTTGATGTGCTCTTTTTACTAGAGACTAACTTCCGGTTGCCGTTAGAGGTCTCAACCTTCAGACGAGAGTTCCAGGTGGACATATTCTTCTCCCTAATTAAGTCATTGGCCTGTGGAGTGGGAATGGTCTTTACTACGCGACGCTTCCGACAAGAGGCGTTCTGCATCTTCGCTGCTGACGGCAGGTCGCTCATGTTGGACCTCTACATCAGCGAATGAAGGATTCGGTTCGTGAACGTGTACGCCCCGGCGACGCGGAAGAACACAAACACCTTCTTCCAACAGCTGCACGACCTTCTTTCGGAACCCGTCCCACACGTCCTGCTGGGGGACTTCTACTGCGTCGTGGACTCGCAGCGCGACGTCCGGGGACCGGGCCGAGGGGGGTCCATGTACTATGCTAGGGAGCTCGTGAAGACTCTTCGACACCTTCGGTTATCCGACGCGGGACTGATCGCCCACGGCGACCTTTTTGTCGCAACTCAAGCCTCTCACCTCACAGCCAGTCGATTAGATCGGACGTATCTCCCCGACTTTCTCCTTTCCTCGCTCGTGGTGTGCGAAGTCCTTTCCCCTCCGGCAGACCTAGCGAGTCGGTCAGATCACCTCCCTCTTGTCACTACGCTTAGCGGCTCTCCTGGACTCCGTACTGATGACCATGGGTGGCGAGTGGACCCAGCGCTCCTGCAAGACGATGATAGCATCGAGCGCATTAGGGCGCAGTTGCGGGCCTCCGGGGCGAACGCCCCGGACCTAACCCCACGCTCGTGGGACACCTTGAAATTGGAGTGGAAGGGAATCCTTCAAGACAAAGGCAAGGCCAGGAAGCACCACATAACCGCTAAACCGAATGAAATCCTGCGCAGAATACGCATCGTCAGGGGGGCGGAGACGATGACGACTTGCATTCGCGATTACCTGAACACCCTGGATGTCGAGTATGCCCGGCTGCCCTAACTGCGCGCGCGCAGACCGCCTGGGGAGGGGGGCGCACTCATTAACCACCTTGGAGCGCACCCCAGTGACACAACTGGGAATGGAAGCATACGAATTACCCGAGTGAAACGCCCGGACGATTCTTTCGCAACTGAACCAGAGGGAATCCGCGATGTCTTCTGTGAGTGCTTCTCGGCCCTTTTTCGGGACGCCGACAGCGACGGAGAAACTGGCGGAGAAGACAAGATTAGAGAGGTCTGCCTGCACCCCTCACGGCTGGGAGGAGAGGAGGTTGCGTCACTGAGCACGGAAGTGTCTGCAGAAGAGGTTAAGGGCGCAATAACAAGCATGCCCCTGAACCTGGTCCCCGGCACGGACGGTCTCACAGCCAACTTTTACGCCACTTTTTTGACGATCTAGAGGGAGTGCTTGTCGCACTGGCGAACATGGTGGTTACGATGCAACTGGAACCCACATCCTTTGGAGAGGGGAGGATGGTCCTCCTACTGAAAGAGGGAGCCCCGCAGGAGGAGCTGTCGGCGTGGCGCCCCATAACCCTGTTGAACGGGGAATATAAAATGGTTGCTTTCATCCTTAATAGCCGCCTTAAGCTCCTCTTGCCATCCATCGTCGCTCCCTGGCAGTCTTGTGCGGTTCCAGGCCGCTCGATCTTTGCCAACCTTACCGTAACAAGGAATACCTTCGAATACATGTCTGCCAAGCCCCTGTCGGGAGCCTTTGTCTCCTTGTACCAGGCAAAGGCGTTAGACCGGGTGTGCCATGGATACATGATCAAGGTACTCCGCCAGTTCGGGTTCCCGATATGCTTCGTAGACACCATCGCCATTCTGTACAGCAACCTCACATGCCATGTAGTAGTAAACGGCACGCCGACGAGTAACTTTGTGTACGAGAGAGGGATCCGCCAAGGGTGCCCGCTAGGGCCCTCCCTCTTCGTACTCTCGCTTGAGTCGTTGCTGGTGAACATCGACCGGAATTTGTACGTCAGAGGCTTTCCGCTAATGGGGGAGTCCAACATTAAGGTCCTCGCTTACGCTTATGATGTATCCCTGTTCGTCAGGGACCCGGCAAGCCTGCAACCGTTTTGGCGAACATTCGCACACTATGCTGACGTCTCAGGCGCGGCCTTGAACATGAGGAAGAACAAGGCCTTACCATTTGGAACATTCCCTCACGGCACTCTGGGAGAGTTGGAAAGGGTCGAGGCCGTCAAGGTGCTCGGCATATACTTTTGCTGCGGTGGTGTTGCCGACCTAACCTGGCAACGAGCGCTCGAACGGGCATAGCATGCAATAGCATGCCTCTAACCGAAAAATCTCACGCTTCGTGAGAGGGTCAAAGCCGCAATGACAACCATCTGCGCCTTTCCCTTTTATGTAAGCCGAATAGGAGTGATGCCTACCATGACTGCGACGCAATTGACAAGTATGATCGGCGCCTACATGTGGGACGGCAAACCCGCGCCCTTACGTCGAACCCTCCTGCAACTCCCAGCTTCAGAGGGTGGCCTCGGGCTCACGCATGTCCTGATGGCGAGCAAAGTGCTTGCCTTGAAGACCGCCAGGGCCTTGTTTTGCGCACCTGATTACGTGGGAAGGCCCCTAATGCGTTACTGGTGCAGTACAAACGCATCGTTCCTGAATGGCGACCGGCCACTCGCCCCACTCGCCGAGACTCCCTCCGCGTTCTATAAGGCAGCCGCAAACACCATGCGCATGCTAGAAAAGGAGGCCCCTACGTGCGACGTAGATGAGACCCCGCCTGCACGCATTGTGGAAGAAATCGCCAGCAACCAAATAACCCCCGAGGAGAGACGACGGTCGCGGAACTGGAAGCGGAAAAGCAAAACAGATGGGCGTGCCATCCCTTCGTCCGCCCAAGACTTCGCATGGAGGAAAAACTGGAACGTCCTCCCAACCCGCCAGCGCCTCCACAAGTTTGGCATCACGCCTACAACCCGCTGTCCTAATTGTCGCGTGGATGAGACCCTGGCGCATGCCTTATTTGAGTGCCCAGCGGTCAAACCGGTTTGGCGCCTGACTGCGAGGGATTTTGAAATCCGTCCTCCCCCAGCCCTGAACAGAAACAAAGGCACCTTTGCAAAGTTAGTGGCCCTCTGCACCATATTCACGGTCTGGAAACGACGGTGCTTCGCTGAGGTTAGCCGCTCTCCGGTCAGAGCGGCCTTCCCGACCGTATCTCGTATCCGCCACATGGTGTGGCGGCATCTCTCAGACCAACTTGAAGCCAGCGGCGAGGAAAAGTTTCTCCGTCGTTGGCATAAGAGGTTTTTTCTCCTGGAAAAAGGCAAGTTACGCTTGCCGATAACCCCTTTTTAAAGAAATTTATGTAGCGCGAACTCCCGTTCCTGCGTACGCAGTGATACGTAATTTTATCTGAGGTTTTTTCGTTGTCCTATTTATCGTTTTTTCTTGTAGGTATATTGCATTGTCGTGCATGTATCTGAACTACACGTGCTTATCTGCTTGCTCGCCTGACGGTTATGGCTTAAAAGCGGCTTGGAGGTCAAAAATAAACATGTTGTTGCTAGTAGCGCTCTGTCTTCTCAGTCCATTCTTTCCTGTGTTCGTTTTTTCGCCTCGCGCTACATAAATTTCTTTCAAATGTTTCGCCAACAAGCCCACATTGCCACTCTTGTCAACCCCTTTTTGAGCGCACGCCAGCCACTCCGTCCCACTGTTTCCTGACCGGAAAACGGAAAGTGCCAATGCCCCCCCCCCCCCGTGTGAATTGTATAATTATGTGTCTCGAATCTGTTCTCTGCATGGATTAACCCCTTAGTTCTCTGGAGCCCGAACAGCGGCTACCATTATCGCACCCTTTTTTCACCTGTAAACGGAAACGGGCTCTTTTGCGCGCGGGTCGTACAGCGCTCTTGTAAACGTTGTATAACGAGTGCTCGAATGATCGCGCTTCTGTTGTAGTGTACAGTCTAAACGTGTTTTTGCTGTTCATCGGTGTCTTTACCGCGTGTGTCCGTGATAAGTGTCGGAGAAGAATTATGTATTTTATTACTTGTCAGAATTGCAATAAACATCCCTTTGTTCCGCCCCTAAGAGAAGCGCCTTTAAATTTTTCTCTCGGTAGATAGTTTCATTCTCGGATAGTATGGGCCAAAATGTAATGAATTCTTATAGGGTTTTTTTTGTGCAAAACTTCACAAACAGTTACTGGGTAGAAAGATCAAGTGAAACGGTAGGTAAAAGGTTTAAAATACCGGCTTTTCCTGATTCCGAACTTGTTATGGTAAATCGTACAAATCATATTTAGCCTTTCGTGATAGCATCTAGTTTGTAAAAAAAATCTAGACATTTTCGGAAGCCAGAAAGATCGCTTGGCAACGTTTTCGAACTGTTTGAAATTAAAATAATTGTAGCTTCCTTTTCCTGGCTCATATATAGTTTGCTTACGTTTGCATTTGTGTGCGGATACCTTAGTGTTTGCATTACACTCGCTGGTGGTCTAATATACATTTCATAAGCCACAAGCTTTACACTCCCGTAATCAAAACAAAATGTGTAATAAGGCAATAGAAGTGTCACACAAGCTTGCCAGCTTCGCAGGTATCAATTACATTGCATAAAATTACTAAATAAGTATTTAAAAAACATACTTATAGCTCTAACTGTAATATCATGCATTAAAAATGGTACGGAAATGCTTAGAGGCCCTGAGTCATTACCACCCGTGTGTAGTTTATGTTTTTTTAACGTTTTCTGTATTTTGATCTTCCATAAAACACTTCATCGTACTTTATCATTGATAATCGTCTCAGTGATACTCTTCAAAACAGTACTCCTGCAGCGCATTACTGTATTCTTCAAGATCGACTGAGCCCCCTACTCTTACGGCTCAAACAACATAACTTGTTCGCCAAGTTCACTCCCTTGTCTTACCCTCCGTCACCTGTAGTTTGGATCCTACCTGGCTTTGAGAACACTTCAAGTAAAAGTTCAGCGCGAACCATGTACCACAGCGACAGTGTCACGGACGGCCATTTTTGGCGACACCACGTCACGGCAATTAACGGGCGCCGTACTCCCCGACTGACCGCGAGAAACGGCGGCGCATGAAAGGGAGCCGAGAAGTGCAAAGTGGGGTGCTCTTCTTAGAATGTTGCCACCAACGATTAATCCTTTTGTAACTGTGGCGGCGTCTGCAAGGTCGTAGAAGGCCGCGGTATACCCCGAACAAGGATTAGACTACAAGACGCACCGTCTGAGAGCCAAACGTTTGACCGTTCCCACGGAGAAAAGCGTGGGAAACGCTCTGGTGGCCAAGCCGTATGACAACAACCCGACAGGTTGTCACTCTCGCTAGTTGCGGGCCCTCTCCCAATTAAAAAGGGGTGGGATCAAAATATTTTTGGGGCGGAGTTTCCGTCAACTAAACGCACATGATTGGACCCATGTAGAGGTCTCTTGTCCCCAAGGAAGAGAGCGAGGAGACACGAGGGGAATTTAAGCGCAGGATTTTGCCCTGCTAGGCAGACTAGTCGCTGACCAAGATGGTGTAGAAACAGATCAACAAGCATCTCTTCTAGAAGTTTTTAGTGTGGCTCTGTATCGGCTGGCCACCTAAACTTAGCCGTTCGTCTAGTTGTGACGCGTTATTAACGTCTGCAACGTATACATTGGGACTTCGCCTCGAGTTAGCTCAAGCTGCTCGAAGTCACCTGCAAGCACTAGCCTCCCGGAGCCACCAGCGTTGCAACACCGCCGACATCGCAGTCGTGCCAGAACTCTCTTCGTCTTCTCGCATCCGATCGTCGGGAACACAACGCTGCCGGTCATCACACGTATGCCTTCACCTGTTTATATCTTCGAACTTTCTCCTCCGTCGTTCTATTCTTGTTAGTTTGTGTAGTTTGTAATAGTTCTCTCTCGTAAGATGATTTATTGTTTCTGTTATATATTTCTTTAGTTGTATCAAGTGTCGATGTATTTTGTTAGTTGTATTGAAGTGTTGTATTAGATCCCGTGTGCTGCAATATCCCTAGAGTAAAGTTGTTTTGTTTTCTCACGTCTCTGATCTCTTCATTGTCTCTGCTTGCGCACGGAACGAACCAACCTGCTGTCATTCCCGTCGCCGACTTCGCGCTGGCGACGCAAGAGTGGCAGCTTGTAACAAAACTGGCGTCCGCGAGACAGGACGTTCCATACAAGAGTAAGACAGCGAGGAGTGAACGAGAACTGTGCGGACAGCGTTGTGGTAGGGCCGCACAGTTGAAGCGGTTGCATCCTGCAATGATTGCGCTGTTTTTATAGTGGCATTATAGTGACTGTTGCAGTATGGAGTGTATAAATTTTGATAAGTGGATCGCGTACGGTAAACAGTTAGGCCTCGAGGGCGCCGAACTGAGACAATGGGTTAAGGAGCAGCAGGAACAGGCGTTAGCCAGAGAAGAGCGGGCACTGGCCCGGGAGGAAAAAGAACCCTATTGAAAAAATTACCATGGTGGATACTGGAAAACTAGGTGGGCGTAGTGGAAATAATAGTGGGCATGGTGGTAATAATAGTGGGCATGGTGGAAATTATGATGGCTATGGTGGGACGTAGTGGAAAATATGGTGGTTAAGCCGGGACATACTGGGTGGTATGGTGTACATATGATGGGTAAAGTGTAAATGATGGTGGAAAGCAGAGGCTAGATAGTGGGCAATAATGGGACACTCTGCTCACCATTGCGATAATGCTCGGAAGCCCTAAGCATATGGTGGGTGGTGCTTATTATGGTGGGCTACATGGTGTACCAAGCTGAGAAACTCTTCCCACCATTGCGATAATGCTGGGAAGCACTAAGCAGATGATGGGTGCTGCTTGTTATGGTGGGCCACATGGTGTACCAAGCTGAGAAGCTCTGCCCACCATCGCGATAATGCTGGGAAGCAGTAAGCAGATGATGGGTGGGCTTATAATGGCGGGCAAATTATATAGTGTGCCAAGCTGGGATCTGTACACTACATGTTCTACCATCATGATTTCCACCAAAGGTTAGGCCTACTGACCGAGCTCGTACAATTGTGTTATCCGTGCTTCCGGGTTTCAGAATACATGATTACGACGATTAAGTGTGACAATACAGCGCAGCCATATGGCATCAATTAACCTAAATGAAGCATTTTTCATTGTGTATGGTGTTCGCTCAAGAAGCAACAAACATCGATGTGACACGATTAAAGCACTCCCAGAGAACGTAATTAAGTGTCTTCTCACCGACAGCCGCCGGTCGCACTCGCTGGCACTTCTCTAGCTTTTATACGAGAACTCAGACGTGGCAATTCGTGTGCTTGGTGAACCATTATGTTAGCGTAATGTTTCCGGTACACTGCATTCGTTTTGGCCAAGCCGTTATGTAGTTGTTGCTTTAGCGAAAGAGCTACAGCATTGCGCTGGCGCGACCGCCCTCTACATTGCGCGAAAAGCATCCCAATACTCAATCAAATAAATTAGGCGGGCGTATCTATGAAATGAGCCTAGAAGCGTCATAAAGCGTGAGCAGATGTCGCCCTTTAGAACGAGCGCGAAACGGATATTAAACTTGGCACACCCCGCCGGTAAACTGTTGCTGCTCCCCAGTCCACTTGGTTTTTTTTTCCTTGAAGTTGTGAATTGTAAAAAAAATAGCACTAGTGCCAATAACATAGTGACAATCGTTACAGGCCGCAGTTGCTTGTGTTTAATAAATGTGCAATTTTTAGTAGCAGGTGTAGATCTTGTCTATGTTGTGTACACGACAAACATAACTTAAGTTGAACCTTAAGTTTGTATGCCAGCTAAGTATTTAACACACTGTTAACGTCGTGTTGGTGTGGCGCAGTGGTTAGCGTCTTTGAATGGGAATCCGCAGGTTGCACGTTCGATCCTCCGTGGCGCCTTGTTTTTTTTTACGGGACGGATGTTTTTTATACCGTTTTTATTGAATTCTTTTTTATTTTTTGTGGCAGCTCTTCACCGTGATTCTGACGTCATTTCGTGCTCAAGTGTTGCCGGCACTGCAGCACCCACCATACCCACCATGCGCCATGGTGGGTGTTTCCCACCATTCACCCACTACATTAATCCACACTATAATGGTGGGTGGTGGTTTCCACCATGCCCACCATTTGTTTTTTTTTTCCGATAGGGAAAGAGAGAGAGAACGCAAAGAAAGGGCGAAAGAACGAGAAGCGGCAAGGGAAGCCGGAGAACGGGAAGTGCAGTTACTGCAAATAAAGATTCGCCTCAGTGAGGGTAGCAGGGTTAGCCGATGCAGCAGTGAGCACGGCGATGCCGGCGAGAAACTGTCATTTGAGCGAGACACATGGTGTCAAGGGCTACTCACGGTTCTGCCTTGCGAGGCAAATGAAGCTGTTGCGCGACTCAGTCAGCAGAACGCGAACAACGAGGTAGTCAAGGCAGAGATGTTCCGGACATTCGGAACTTCTGTCTGGACAAAAGAAGAGCAGCTCAGACAAGAGTCTGAAAGAAAGCGCGAAACAGAAAGACATCAGTCTGAAAGTGAGGGGCGTCGGAAAGCGATGGACGTTAAAGTGCGGCAGGAAGCGCTACAACCAGAGATCGCGCCATAAAAGGGCCCGCGTATTCTAGAATGCATCCAGGTAGAGTATGCTGAGAACGAGGCTTTGGCCGGTCTGGAGGTAGAGACGATGTCGAAAGACGCTCCTTGCGCGGATGAGGAGAGTGCCAGCAGCCCTAATGGGCCCAGTAAGAGGCTGGAAATCTCCTTCGTGCCTCAAGAGTACGTTTCGACATCGTCAAATGTAGGCATGATTAGCACAGTGGCGAAGCAGAGCGAGGACGCGACGCTTCAGGAATGCAGCGATGCCGTCGGAGGGGCCCCAGTTAATGGCTTCATCAGTGTTGACAAAGCCAATTTGGCCCGACAGTCCGTCGTGACGCAGAGTTCAAAAAGCGTTATCGGGAGGGAAGACCTAGCACCAGCTCCAACGAGCTTCCCAACTTCTCAGGTCCCGAAGCGACATGATGATGACATCGAGAGAAAGGGGGCAAGCAAACATCGCCGAAAACGAAAGAAGCGGAAGCACACGGCACTGTGTAAGCCTAGGGCAGATACCACACCATCTCGAGAAAGACGAAAGGCTAAGCCATTCATCCGTTTCAAGAAACGTCAATGGTGGCGTTCATGGAGGCACAAGCGGCGAGCCAGGTGTAGAGGGGGAAAAAGAGGTGCGTCACCCGAACGAAAGGCGCGGTTCATTTCAACGACTTCGGGAAAGTGGCCTTGCCCGAAGGTTCAAAGTCGAAAAAAGCACAAAGGCTAAGTACTGCGTGGGGGCGACCACAAAGACACTATTCCCTAGGCTTCCCTCCTGTTTCTGGCGTCCCTTGCACATTCCTGAGGGGAACCGGCCGAAATGCAGAATGAGGCGTGACAGCAGGACACAGCCTTGCGTTCGTGCTTTTTGTAACCTCTGGCGTGCTCGAAAGCCGCCGGGAAAGCGACCCCATCGTGTGCTATTCAAGAGAATCTAATTGAAAAAAAGGGGGGCGGTCAGTTTGAAGAATTGTTGCACGTGCGTGCTAAGTATGGTTACTTAGTGTGGCTTTGCAGATGCAGACTTCAGTCATAATTTTTGCATGTTACCTGATGCGGTGTAAATTGTTCAGAAGGGAAACCGCCGAGCCAAAGGCTGAAAGTTAGCATCGAATTAGTTTAATCATGAGTGCGAAAATTTGCATATGGTAAAAACCGAGAAAATGTGTCATTTTACTAGTTGTTTCAAAGGTTTAGTGTGGCCTCGTATGCCTCCACTGCCATGGGGATGTGGCATGAATGAGCATTTGAGGAAGATGTTAGCATAAACCGAATGATTCGTAAATTGATTAAGATTGGCGTGACCCGGTACAGTTGTCGTTGCGCGCATTGAGACTTGAGGTCTAGGAGCATGTTTTTTTCTTTCGTCGGTTGTTTTCTGTTTGTATGTGCGTATTTCATTGTATAAGAAGTGTATTTTGAGTTATTTTCTTTTTGCTTGGTCATTGGTTGTTTTTACTTGTTGTAATGCACATTGAAGGATTGCACTACAGTAGAGGAGCGCACCTGTTCCGTTTTGTTTCGTAGTATACATTCGTGCAGTGTATTCTGTATTGATGGCTGCCATACACAGCTATTTCCTCTTCTTGTTTGTATGGCGCATTGATATTGTTTCGTGTAAAGGAAGCTGGTACTCTAACAATTGTTTGTTTTTTCTTTTGTTGTTACTTTGATGCACTCTGCCTAATTATGTTGTGTATGAGAGGGACAGTCCTCATGTCTCCCTTGTTGGTGGTGTTTTGTTCCTTGTTGTCGAAAAAATTCCCCTCCGTGTGAACAAATGTTATGAATAACATTCTGAAAGTGGGGGGCAATGTCACGGACGGCCATTTTTGGCGACTTCACGTCACGGCAATTAACGGGTGCCGTACTCCCCGACTGACCATGAGAAACGGCGGCGCATGAAAGGGAGCCGAGAAGAGCAAAATGGGGTGCTCTTCTTAGAACGTCGCCGCCGACGGTTAATCCTTTTGTAACTGTGGCGGCGTCTGCAAGGTCGTAGAAGGCCGCGGTATACCGCGAACAAGGATTAGACTACAAGACGCACCGGCTGAGAGCCAAACGTTTGACCGTTCCCACGGAGAAAAGCGTGGGAAACGCTCTGGTGGCCAAGCCGTATGACAACAACCCGACAGGTTGTCACTCTCGCTAGTTGCGGGCCCTCTCCCAATTAAAAAGGGGTGGGGTCAAAATATTTTTGGGGCGAAGTTTCCGTCAACTAAACGCACATGATTGGACCCATGTAGAGGTTTCTTGTCCCCAAGGAAGAGAGCGAGGAGACACGAGGGGAATTTAAGCGCAGGATTTTGCCCTGCTAGACAGACTAGTCGCTGACCAAGATGGTGTAGAAACAAATCAACAAGCATCTCTTCTAGAAGTTTTTAGTGTGGCTCTGTATCGGCTGGCCACCTAAACTTAGCCGTTCGTCTAGTTGTGACGCGATAATAACGTCTGCAACGTAGACATCGGGACTTCGCCTCGAGTTAGCTCAACCTGCTCGAAGTCACCTGCAAGCACTAGCCTCCCGGAGCCACCAGCGTTGCAACATCGCCGACATCGCAGTCGTGCCAGAACTGTCTTCGTCTTCTCGCATCCGATCGTCGGGGACACAACGCTGCCGGTCATCACACGTATGCCTTCACCTTTTTATATCTTCGAACTTTCTCCTCCGTCGTTCTATTCTTGTTAGTTTGTGTAGTTTGTAATAGTTCTCTCTCGTAAGCTGATTTATTGTTTCTGTTATATATTTCTTTAGTTGCATCAAGTGTCGATGTATTTTGTTAGTTGTATTGAAGTGTTGTATTAGATCCCGTGTGCTGCAATATCACTAGAGTAAAGTTGCTTTGTTTTCTCACGTCTCTGATCTCTTCATTGTCTCTGCTTGCGTACGGAACGAACCGACCTGCTGTCATTCCCGTCGCCGACTTCGCGCTGGCGACGCTTGAGTGGCAGCTTGTAACAGACAGCTAGGTGAAATAAATTTGTCTTGCTTGTTCGTCTGCTGAAATAGTCGACCTCAATAGCAGCCCGCATTCTCCCCATCTGCGCGGGCGTTAAACTGTCGCGATAAATTGCCTGTGTAAAGATAGAGAGTAAGGGTAAGCCCTAGCCTCTTTCAACACTTTTGCTCTTTAGTTGAGCGCGACCACTCAGGGAATGGTCAGCGCAGCAGTGATCTGAAGCTGTCGTCTTGAGGCAGAGGCGGACGTCTGATGGGCCGCTCATTTATGAGAAAAGGAAGTGCTCTATACAAATACAACGCTTCTAGACACTGTAGACCACAGAAACGTGCTACTTTACAGCATAGCGTCTCATCTCACGTTTTAGCAGCTCATAGTCATACTAATTATGAAATGGAAGCGCACAACGTAGAAGCAGACGGAAAGACAGGGACAAGCGCTAACTACCAACTGAAAGTTTATTCGGAAAAAATATGAAATATATACTAAAAGATGATACAGTGTTAAGGCACATACGATAACACCAAAGCATAGACCAAAAATGGCAACACCGATAGAATATCTTAGTGCGTCAGCCCTACCTTACCATCGCTTACTGTGCTTTACATTGATTAGTTAACTTCTACGGCATCTGCTAATGTTTAAAAACGCTAGCTCCTTATCGG
The DNA here is from genome assembly GCF_043290135.1 of Rhipicephalus microplus. Lineage (NCBI taxonomy): Eukaryota > Metazoa > Arthropoda > Arachnida > Ixodida > Ixodidae > Rhipicephalus > Rhipicephalus microplus. Next base: position 14,238,526 of record NW_027464589.1, read on the forward strand.
ACAAAGCGATTGATGGTTTGCTGACGCAAGCCCCGTGTTCCGCTATGTGTGCTGCTTCAATTATAAGCCTTGTGCGCTCATCTTTGTGCTTTTGGAGAACTACTGTCTTATTAAACATTAGCAGATGCCGTAGAAGTTAACTAATCAATGTAAAGCACAGTAAGCGATGGTAAGGTAGGGCTGACGCACTAAGATATTCTATCGGTGTTGCCATTTTTGGTCTATGCTTTGGTGTTATCGTATGTGCCTTAACACTGTATCATCTTTTAGTATATATTTCATATTTTTTCCGAATAAACTTTCAGTTGGTAGTTAGCGCTTGTCCCTGTCTTTCCGTCTGCTTCTACGTTGTGCGCTTCCATTTCATAATTAGTCATGTATCACCAACTCGCCCAATCAACCATTTTGTCATAGTCATACAACAGCTTGGCGGCGTTGCACTACTGGTAACAACCATCTACCACACACACGTGCACCAAAAAACCGTACTCAAAAACAGAAAATACGGAGCGGGCTACACCCCACATTATCATACGAAAAATCCTGCATACCCACCAAATCGATGATGATGAAGCAGTTTTGCTCCAGAGGTTACATCCATCCGGGAAACCGTGAATCCTCTGTATATATGCTCAATCATCATCATGAAAAGACGTGATGGGAGAGTTCTTGTGGTGTGATTGTATAAACATAATAAATACAAAATGTTTATTATTTACACATCAATGTACTATATAAAAATATGTACATACTGATGCACTATATACATTTCGTTGATGATCTTATTTACGGATCACATAAGCTCGGAGAAACATTTTCTTTGACAGTATAATGACTTTGTAATCCGTAAAGTACCAAGCCAGAGGATATTGAATCATACAATGTGCTGCAAAGTTCCAGAAGAGTCCTGACGACGAGCCCGCGTTGCAGGCGCAAGCGAGCTCTCCGCGCCATCAACTTGTCTTCTGGCTTGATCTTAGTGGGTAGCGGTATCGATGCGCACTGAGTAATGTCCGGCAAAAGAGATAGGATGCGTGCCGACAGCTAGCGCTATATAAAGGCGCGGCTGCTCAGCGGTCTCCTACCAAACTAGAGCACACGCCAGGAGTGATGGATGGATGGATATGGCTGTACGCTTTAGATCGGGCGGTGGCTAGCGCCACCAAGCCGTAATACCTAATGAACCAAAAACTAGATTTATTTTTTTCCCTTAAATAGTGAGGTTGAGGATTTGTACTTTGCAGCGAAGAGTTCAATTTTCACTCGTGCCTTGACTTTACTCATCAATCAGATAACCTCCTTCTAGTTAATTCTACCCGCTTAAAGTCTATTTTGCCCTCATTGTTTTTAAACCCCAGTGCTTTGAAAAACTCTGCGCCATCCACCTGAACTACAGGGTGAAGCCCTTTACCGAACATTATCAGGTGGTCGGCAGTTTCTTCTTCTCTCCACACGCACTGCATACCGTGTCTACCCCTTCGTATTTGGCCCGATATGTCTTGGTTCGCAGTACTCCCGTCCTGGCCTCAAACAGTAGAGAACTACCCCGAGTACTATCATAGATCCTTTCCTTGGCAATTTCCTGCTTAAACGTTCGATAGATCTCTAGTGCGGACTTCTCAATCATGCCCATTCTCCACATGTCAGTCTCCATTTCCTTCACTTTCTTCTTAACCGATAGTTCTTTTTGGTTTGGCCACCTGCTGTTTTCTAAGTATTTACCAGTCAATTTTCTGGTTCGCTTCCGCCATTTTGTATTTACATTCTTCATGTACAAGTAGCTGAATAACTTCCTAGCCCAACGTTCCTCCCCCATTTCTCTCAATCGCTTCTCAAATTTTATCTTGCTGCTAGCTTCCCTGCCCTCAAATGATGTCCATCCCATATCACCTTGTACTCCCTGATTTGGTGTATTCCTGTGAGCTCTTAAGGTAAGCCTACCTATTCCATATTGCTTAATTTCTTATCTTGCTTGAACTTCTAATCTCATGCACAACACTGCATTGCCGAACGTCAGACCAGGAACCATGACTCCTTTCCATATTCCTCTCACAACATCATACCTACTATAATTCCACAGTGCCCTGTTTTTCATTACCGCCGCATTCCTGTTACCTTTAGTCGACACGTATATTTCGTGTTGCCTGAGGTACTCAGCCCCATTGTTTATCCATACGCCCAGATTTATCTGTTATCTGTATTTGTATTTATCTGTTGTTATCTGTATCTGTATTTATCTGTTATCTCTAGCGTGACCTTCTGTATTCTAAGCTTCATTGTCACTACCTTCATTGTCTATAAAAATCATGGCTGCTGATTTTTCCTTACAGAATCGTAAATCTAACCTGTCTCCCTAATTACCACAGATGTCCACCAATCTCTGCAAATCTTTCTTGTTGTCAGCCATTAGCACTATATCATCTGCGTACATCAATGCTGGTAGTGCCTGTTCAATGAGTTTTCCTTGTTTGACGAAAGAGAGGTTAGAGCCCAGTCCACTTCCCTCCAATTTGGCCTTTCAATACTTGAAGGTACATCATGAATAACAAGGGTGACAGAGGACACCCCTGCATTAGCCCCCGTTTCACCTCTGTCGGCTTAGATACCTGTTTTTCACACTTTATACCTACCTTTTTACTTTTATAGATATTCTTTAAAAATTAGTGACTACATCTTCCACGCTTAGTGTGTCCAGTATTCCACACAATTCCTCTTGGAACACGCTATCGTATGCTTCCTTGATATACAAAAATGCTAGCCATAGGGGCCTGTGTTCCTTTTCTGCTATTGCGATGCACTGCATCAGTGAGAACAGATTGTCTTCCAACCTCCTGTGTTTCCGAAACCCATTCTGCAGTTCCGCCAGCACCCCCTCATTCTCTATCCCTGCGTGCTGTCTTTCCTTTATAATCTGCATCGCCAGCCTGTAGACCACTCATGTCACTGTTATAGGACGGTAGTTCTTTATGTCAGCTTTGTCCCCCTTTCCTTTATAGATCAAGCTCATACTGCTAAGTTTCCATTCATCGGGAACTTCTTGATCAATTATTATTTCGCTCACTGCCTCTCTCAAAGCCTGTTTAGACTTTAGACCTAACGTCTTTATCAGCATAATTTGAATGCTATCTCGGCCTGCTGAAGTACTTCTAGGAACCCTTATCGCAGCCCTTTCCCACTCTGGTTGAGAAAATGGAGCCATTGTGCCACTTGATTCATGCTTGTTTATTGTGGTGCATAAAGCACTTCTGTGTTGAAATTTTTCTGTCACCCTTGTTCTTATATATTCAATACCTTCGTCCCCTTTTAGCCTAGCACCTTGAGCTGCACTTATAAACTTCTGCTCTAAACTCGTCGTATTTCTTAGGGAGTTTAGATGGTTCCAAAATTTTGCAGCTGGCTTTCTATCTTTTTTATGTACTTCTTCCAGCCAATGGGCTCCGTTGCTTGTAATCTTTTCATTGATCAGAAGGGATGCATCCCTTCTACAGCTTAGAAAGATTCCCAATTTTCTTTCAACATCATCTGCCGGTTCACCCCGTTGCTTAGCATGTCTGTGTTGCCTAGAGGCTTCCTGACGTTTTGCTATGGCTCTCTTAACTTCCTCACTCCACCAACGTTCGGGTTTGTGTCTTCTTTTCCGGGTGACTTGTCATGTGCCTTAGTAAGCTCTAGCTCAAATAGTCTAATTAGATTCCTTTCCTGTATGTCCATACTGTTTTATTATCCCCAGTGATTACTTTTTCAATTTGTTTGAAGTGAAGTAAGTGACGGTGCGCCATCTAGCGGGTGCTCTTGAAACGAAGAGCACAGATGCACCTCTAACATGAGCGATGAGCACTAGCGTACACACCGGCGCAATGCCGAGGGACAGCCCCAGGCAAAAGGAGCAAGCTCCTAAGAAGAACGCGAAAGCACACAAAAAAACACACACACAAGCATAAATCGGTTAAAATGCCTCGATGCACTCGTTCGCCTCTGCTCTGTTCAAAGTGGAGACAAGTGCGTTGCCTTCTGCAGCAGCCCACGCCTCATGCGCACACTTCAAGCGCGCGGCTTTGCGACCTTTTGCTTTTGAGTAAAGACCCTTTCTGCTGGAACTGTCTTCACAAGTGCAAAATTGTTGACGAATGTTGCTAGTTATGAATTCGTAGGCTCGCATCTCATTAAGTAAACGAATGTATTGCGCCTAATTCTTGCAGAACGTATCGATCTTGACTGGGATCCTGATCCTCACTCGGCTGCTGGCTGCGGCTGAGTGATACACAGCTGCAGAAATCACCATTCACTTTCATATTTTGCGCTTGGGTATGTTTGTGTGTGTGTGTGTGTTTTGAAGGGGCAACAGGTTAGCTTCATTATGGCAGGTTAGAGGTGCGGAACATTGGTTATTAGAAAACAGTAATGAAAATGTATGATTCTCTATATTCTTGAAAAGAAAAGGGGTGAGATGGTGCACCTATATTTAAGGCAGAGATTACATGATTTAATGTACATCTGACGTAATTTAAACTTGAGTTTCAACACACAGTATAAGGATGTGCATTAAAAATGCCCCTGTCTTTCTTAATACGAGCGTGCACCACATCAAATGATGCAAATGAATTATCGAAACAAAGAATCACAGCGTACCCATGCAGTGAATAGTGATGGGTGGGGCAAAGGGTCCGTTCATTCGTGCGTCCATACGTCAATGCGTGCATGAGTCCATGCGTCGGCTTGCACGTTCGTGCGAAGGTCCGCCTGTCGGTTCTCACATCCGTCCATCTGCCCGTTCGTGTGTCCTTCTGTCCGTCTACTCCTATCACACAAACGCACACATTGGATGGGCGGACGCTTCAACCCACTTATCATCATTCACTCCGTGGATATGCAGGCTACGCAGAATGAAAGGACGACCGAGCAGTTGATGCTATATGGTGCTTCACCACTAAAAGGTGAAGACAACACTTGAAGATTTGACGGTTTGATTAGGTATGGAGCGGCAATAAACTAAAATGACATATATCGGAGCCAGATATTTCCATCCCATTCCTTATTGCGAACTGAACTCGCCAAGGAAAGTTCTGATTTTTCACAAGCTAACTCTGCTATTAGCTAATAGGTGCACATGCACATAACATATTGAAAGCACATTCAAGTCAGCCTAGACATGCATATGCAAATTAGGTTTTTTTTCAGCTGTAGGCAGGTGACCGCAAGGTCTTACTGCCGCAGTAGGTCACCTTCAGCAATCTCAGAACCCCACGCGGGAGCGCGAAACACTATGATAAGAGTGTGTGCGTTGAGCGCAATGGTTCTTCCCTCACCCTTTTGTCCTTGGTGCCGCGGGATCCAAAGAAAGAAAACAAAGCATGCAATGAAAAAAAGTCACTGCATTTGAATACAATTAAATCCTAATTGCTACACATATGCCTGAACGCACTTGCATGTGTCTTTGCGCATAAAGCGAGAGAGGAAACGATGTGTATAAGTGCACAATATTCAGTCACTGTATATATATTACTGAGTGGATGTATACGGCATGTAGCAGTTAGGCGGCACACGAGTTATCGGATACGCGTCGATAGATGTCATCAAAACGTACTGTCGTGAGCAATGCGAGCATGACAATGCGAGCATGATTTTTAGTTCTTGATGCACAAAAAACCACAACTAGGAGTTAACTGTCGCGCTCATGATAGACGCAAAAATTTCATAATCACACATTGATTCATAACACGATCCAAAAGAAGACGTCCGCTACAGCGAAAGTGCTATTTCCAAACACACCCCAAATATAACAGCAAATTTATGAGAATGGCTCATATGCCGTGAAAGAATTTGTGGTTACTAGTTCACTCAGTGTTAGATCGTGTTAATGTGAACAATTACACGAACTAACACACAGTAAAAACCACGCACAAGCCTTGTAATTATTAGACTAATAGGTGACTATGTTACAAGTAATATACACGCAGTTCTGAAAATAGACCACCAAGTACCTCACATAACAATTGAAAGGTGATAGAAAACAGCAACAAAACTTGCAATATTCACGGTGCATACAGGAGAGGCATTCGTCGTCTGCAACTTGTCACTCTTCATTCTCACCATCACTAAAATAATTCTGTTATGATCACTTCAAAAAGCACAAACCTTCTATCTATTTCTAGAATGGTCTATGCACTGTGTGGCACGCTGCCTACAGTTATATTGCGGAATTTGTGACAAATCAGACGGCAGACAAGGCGGCCAACACCGCGCCTGAATGGGGGCACGCGCATCGAGGCACTTTACTTACGTTGACTACATTGCGCCACGAAGTGTCTGCTTTAAAGACTGCAATAGTAGCGCCTCCAACTAAATAAAACGCCCACAACTGTCAACTGAGCCGAGACGCGCTCGTTTTTTTATTACCGGTTTTGCACTAGGTACACACATCAATATAAGTCACTGTAAACAATAACATACAAACAGAAGCGATGACAAAATAGCCGCGGAACTATTAGTGGATACAGTGCTGAAATTCCTTCAGGTTCACCAGGGGTACAATCCTGGAGAGCCATTCCGGAACAAAATCTTGTTGTTTGAGTATATCAATGTACTGAGCAATGCTTTCGCGGAAAAGCACACGTGCCGGACGCCTGTCAGGGTCACAGTAGCAACCGGCCATTCTTGCCCGCCATAGACAATGGAGGCCAAGCAGCATTATAAGATCAAAAGGCAGTCTATCCTCTTTTTCTACTGTTAAAAACCTGATACCCAGTGAATGTAAGAGAAGTTAGCCCATCGAGGGTGACGCGATGCAAAGGGCCGCACCTCGCTTTACGGGCGAAAGTTGTTGACACAATCTTCCACAACTGGTTGGTTATTTGAAAACTAGCTTGCGCCACAATGCCATGACTATCTCTCTACCATAGTCATTTTTTCGCGTGACCTTCAGCTGTACTTCTCAACAGGTGTCACGAAGTGTGCTTAGCATCCTCATAAGTGTCTCCTTTGTGAAGACGCTATGGGGACACGCCGGAAAACTCAACATGGAGGCACCTATGGAGGCACTTTCCTTCCACCTCGATCTTATCACTTCGTCGTCCTGCATTGTGTGGCTCGTAAGTTAACCAAGCACCCATCTTGAAGTTTTCGTCCTGAAGCTTTGAGAGCATTGTATTCGTCAGTATTTTTGCCGTAATTTATAGGCCAATACCGAAATTCTCTCAGACTTGGCTAAGCAACCATAGCTAGAAACTAGCTAATTTCCTAATGACGACAAGACATACATAATGCTTTGCCCAAGTATGAGATGACACGAAATGGTAGCTCACTTCACCATTATTTTATTGCTGTGACGACAGTGGACGAGTAGCAAGCGCGACTTCTGATCGAAGCGCACCGTCGCTTCTTAGAGGCCAGGTTGGCCTCTAAGCTCAGCTGTATATGGCCACGTGCGCATTGCTGGTCCAATGCGATGGCTCGGGGAACTGGATGGAAGAAGGTGACTTACGATCACGTGAACGAACACGGCAGCGCCCGTGCGCCACTGTGGAAAAGCGCCTGTATGGCTATCAGAAAAAAAAACATCATAGCGTATGCACGAAGTGAATGATTATTAACCGGGCGAAGTTTTAAAAGGCTTTATAGGTGAACCTTGAATCATCCGCTGGCCACGTCCATTCGTCCATCCGTCCATCTGCCTGTATGTGTGTCTGTCCATCCGTACGTCCACCCGTCTATCTAGTTAACACTCCAAGTACCGCCATCTCGCATCTTTTAATCAAATAGAAGTACCGCCATTCAGCGGACATTCCAAGGATTGATTGATTGATTGATATGTGGGGTTTAACGTCCCAAAACCACTATATGATTATGAGAGACGCCGTAGTGGAGGGCTCCGAAAATTTAGACCACCTGGGGTTCTTTGACATTCCAAGGATTAAAATGATATGCGGCCGCTTCATACAGGAGATGCATGATCTACAACTTAAGTAACTTCGCCCCTAAAGCTATGGACCATCTCCCCGACGAGAACCTTGGTGGGATACTTAGAAGAATTGGGGTGGACGGCGTTGATCCGGTGAAAATGGGCGTCGACGCCGGTGCTGGAAGAACCGTTCGAAGCTAAACTCAGTGTAGCGTTTACTCTTGTCGTTGTTCTTGTGAACGTTTGTAATAAACGCAAAGACGCGGGTGGCGCGACGCGTTGAAGACGCTTGTGCTCGGCTTCCTTGGCTCACGTCCCGTCAGTGTGACCAACGCACCGTCTGTATTCTCGAACACGATCGGTGTTCTTGACTCACACCTTTTCTGTTTCACTGGCCTTCCGCTGCCGACCTTAGCCTACGGCTTCCCTGTCTCGCGATCGTTAGTGTTGACGTCAGGATGCGTGAATGTGATCAGCTTCGCTAACCCTCGCAACGCCGGCAACAGCCGAGAAAGGTACAGTGTTTAACTTGGGTGTGTATATCGACAGAGCGTCGTGCGCGAAACAGCACGTGCGACATCTGCAGTCGTGAATACACCACATCTGAGCATGCGCGGCGCCAGTGATGTGCCTGCCTCGCAATAGTGATCCCCATTTATCGTCGCGGATGCAACAACAGCTTCGGCCGTTCAAAGCACTCTGAGCTATTTTGCAAAAAAAAAAAAAAACCAAAAGCAAAAAATACGAAGTAAAACCATTGTCGCTGTGACATAATATCACGAACCAAAATATTTCTTTTTTGTTGTTGCTTTATTTTGATTTTGTATTGTTGATAGCGCTTTGACGACCAAAGCAGCCATCACGGCCGTGGAGGTAAAAAAGGGTGAAAATTGCAGGGCCGGCACATCATGATCGCCGCGCATGCTCAGATAGCGTATTCGCGACTGCAGGTGTCGCTGGTGCTGTCTCATGCGCGACGCTCCGTCGTTATGCCTAGTTCACACTAAAGCAACCGCTTCTTACAGCGACCGAAATTCTCCTGCCAACGAAACGCAGCGTCGTTCGCACTGGACGCACCCCACGCCACCGCATTCGCCGAATAGCCGTAGCGTGCCATCTGCCGAGTGAACAATAAACTACGGGGCAAGCTTAGAACGGATTAGCTCTTCCGCAGTTGTTGTCACCGGCTCGGAACATCAGTGCACCCATGAAAAAAATGTGTGGCAGCTTGGGCTAGTTGGTATGACATGACGATAGTTTAGCGCGAGAACAGAACGACGACGGTTCTCGCGCTATAACTATCGCCCGTGACGAGTTCGATCTTTTTGTTTTGCGCGATTGAACTCTTATCTGAAGCCGCTATGCTTTCAAGCGAGCAAGAAGAAGCAGTGCTGCTAGCTCTTTTGGCAAGCAGCAGCTGAACAAGAGGAAAAAAACGTCGCTGAAGCAACGACGATGCCAGCGGCGTTGGTGGGTCCGGCCTGCTTTGCAGGAACGCGCCAACCTTGGTCAGGCCAACAAACTGCTACCTCTTCTACGAGATCGAGACGTGGAGTTTTACCGAGAGTGAGTTCAACTCTGATTACGACGTTCGCTTAGGTGCCCGTGGGTGCGTAAGTAATTTGTAGCGCTTAACGCAGTGCTATTTGTATCTCCGTAGGTACATCACGATGCCTCCCCGTTTTTTCGACACGCTGTTGCAACTTGTAAAACGTCACATCGAAAAAAGGACACCAACTTCCGGAAGGCAATCAGTTCCGAGCCCTGACTTGCACAAACTTTGACGTAAGGTCGCCTTATGAATCGTCCAGAGAATTCATTTGCTTAGGGTGGCTGTGAAATATGAAGTAAAGAGGAAGCATCTCACACTTTTAGCGCAGTTAGATACAGCTAGCTTGGTACACGCAATTTTGACTATAGTTTCTTTTATTACGTAGTGTCAAAGGGTCATTCTTTTTGTACGTGCATGCGCTTAATGTCATTCGGATTGTCTCGCTAATTAACATGAAAAATTAGTCGTAACTGCAAAAAAGCCACCCAACGAAATGTCGTAAGGGGGGTTGTTGGGAGTGACGTTTGTTTTTCTAAATTGGGGCATCTTCTCAAGACGTAAATCTTGCACCACCACGAAAACGTGCGCTCTCCTTGCTCCTACATTTATTTATTCTCAGATTCTTGGCTGCAGGGGAAACACTTCGTTGCTCATCTTTCAACTTTTTAAATGGTCGTTCGGCAGCGTGCGATATTGTGTCGACAGTGTGGCAGGTGCTCTGGGACGTAATTGATCCTTTATACGTTGCCCGTCCATCAAGTGCAGGTGAATGACTACAGGTAAATTTTACGTTATATATGGATGTTAAATACGTTTCACCTATAATATTTGGCTTGCCTGTTCAACATCCACCTTAATTTTTGCTGTACCTACATGACTTGTGTGTTGTGTGTATTCCCACAAAAGCCATCGTCGATACTTTCATCCCATCAGATTGCAAAAGTTTCAGGATTGTGGGAACATGCCCCACTGTGTGGGTGCAATTGATGGAAAACACGTTGCCATCGAATACCCTGCCAAATGGGGAAGTGCTGACAATAACTACAAACAGTTCTTCAACAAATTTATGCTTGCTGTCAGTGACACCTGATACAGGTACATGTTTATTTACTCTTGATGCACCAGAGAGTAATTGTTTTGAAATGTTGGATAGGTATAAAGTGTCAGTATGTTCATGTATATGCACGTAAAATTGTGAAAAAGCAGTCCTGTAATTTTTAGCCTTTAAAAAGCTGGTTTTACATTTCTGGCTTTGTAGTTGCATGGCCACTGGATGAAAGAGCTTCCAGCGGCCGTGGTAGTTGTATAGACGGTGTCTATCTATTTGTTTGGGCTTCTGCGTTTAAACACTCATAAAAGACATGCGCGCTTGTGCTTGCTAAACTAATGTTTCAATGCATCCAGGTTTATTTATGTAGAGACTGGGCCCCATGGGAGCTATTCAGATGGTAGAGTATTCAGGAAAAGACAACTGCCTGATAATATGCTTTTCAAGAATGAAGGATTTCTCCCTGATGCACCTTGAATGGACATTGGCCGCATTCCTTTTTACCTGGTCGGAGATGAAGCATTTTCTTTGAAGTCATACTTGATGTGGCCATATCCTCTTAAAAGCAAGTCGCTCCTTTGATTTCTTTAGTACTGAAGTGCATTGCCATATGCTAATATTCTGAGGCTGTTCAGTACACCGATTCTCTGTAGTGACAAGCAGACAAGACACGCTACCATAACTAAACGCTGCGACTGGTTTATGTTAGAGGCACTAAACCAATTTACCACATATTGGCGCTTCTCCTTGAAAGTACGTTTTTTTTTCTCTGTGGAAGTATGATTTTGTACAACTTTCACGAACACGACAGAAAAACATGGCACAATGTGTGCATTTCCCGTGTGCCTGTGTGTTCTTTGCTGCATTACTCCGAAGCTCAATCAGGGCGATGTGTTTTTCATTTAGGTACGAAGATAATCGTTTATGCAGGTCTTCAACCGTTCTTTGCTTCACCACCTCAAGAGGCATCTCAAAGAGAAAAAGACAACTGCGAACCTATCACATTTCCGGAGGCACGCAGCAAAAGGATTTTCAATTACCGCCTAAGCCGATCCCGTCGAGTGATAGAAAATGCATTTGGCATAATGGCCCAAAGATGGCGTATCCTGCGTCGTACTTTGAAAGCCAAAGATGATAACGTCCGGCGAATCATCTCCGCATGTGTTTTCCTTCACAATTTTATGCTGAAAGAGTCGGAGACATCTCGGTGCGCCTACTGCCCTCCAGGGACAGCTGATCAGGTTGACAGGCAGGGTAACATCAGCGAATGCAACTGGTGGTCTAATGACACCAGCAGTGCTGCTCTGCCACCTCTACCGAAGACTGGCTGCCACGCCGCAAAGTAAAAATATTTTCATGTGGCAAGGTTCCGGGTGGGCCTAAAATTGTAAGCCATGCACCAGCATCAGCAACAATAAAAGCTCATTCATATGAGCGGCATAATTCGCATTGCTCTGGTATAGTATTTCACTGTCTAGAAATTTTTCTCTCAGGTTTGCTTTCGAAAAGTTGGACCTCCTGGCAAAGCACTTCATCACCAACGGCAAGGTGCCTTGGCAAGAGAGCAAGATAGTGGACACAAGACTGTATGGTGGTGAGTGCATCATTTTTGTTATCATCACAGTCATGCAGAGAAACAACCTGACCCTTTTTGCGATGTCTACGATGAAGCACTAAACAGCGCTGCAAACGTGGACACAACTGCCACGATGTTGTAAAAAGTGTGCACTATGTTGCAGCACAAAACAGAAAAATACTGACCTCAAACAAAAATGAAAGCAAGATGTGGGTCTTATACTGTTTGTTCTGAGGTCTGCTTTATACGATTCCCAATACGTATCAAGCAACTTGCCCAACATAATCAAATCAACTTACAATGCTGTGACAAAACACTTGCTACATATACATGCACGTTTCATGCATATATGTTTTTCAACTACAGGAGATGCCATTCTTTTTGTTTTCTTTTTCCCAAAATACAAATCTTTTCCCTTGCTTTACCAAGTTTATTTCATGTACTTTCATGAAAAATGAATCAGTGTTGTAAAAAACGAAGTATTAGGCTGAAGTCCAATTTTAAAGATTACTGCATGACTATAAAACTGGAAAGAGGCCAATATCAATTGAAATTGGTAATCTGCCTGCTTGTCATTGCAGTTCGCGTAAGGAGTTCAGAAAAGTACATCACCACACAACAAACATGTCCCTTTATGTTTTCAGGGGGGGGGGAGGGAATTTATGCACTTTATTGTTTCCTTTGACATCGACAGCTAATTGCCGAATTCGAGTTCTAGCCCTGCTTCTCTGAACTTTTGCGTCACTTATTGCAGTGCTGTTATAGCATCTACCTGCTGGGGGGGGTTGCACCAATGACATGCCGAAAAAATAAGGAAGGTCGTGCTGTCTTTGACCTGTGCTGCCTCGATGGCAAGCAGTTGGTGAAGGCATTCGCTTGCAATGTCGACATGGGAGAGTGTCTTTGATGAACTGAAAAAAAATAATGCCTACTTTAAACACATGATCGTTACAATTTCGGAGCTTTTGTTTGCATGTTGCACCACTGAGCGCTATTCTTGGAGCTTTGCGGGGCCTGGCAGTGAAAAAAAAGGAAACTGAGTGACATAGCGCAAAGAAAGGGCAGTATCGTAACATAGAGCATGTGCGAATGTCAGATTAAAAAAAAAAGCTGTCACGCTTCTGTTGGAACAACTTACCGCTCAGCCTGCTTTCTTGTATTTTGTTCGCCCTCTGCACTATCTGACCTTTAGAGTTAATTGCTGTTTGGTACATGAATATTGTATTACAGTAAAAGAGTAAAAGAGTTCGAGGGGCTTCGAGGCTGTAGTAGATCGTTGTGTTGGGATAACGCCCAGATCGGGAACGGTACATATAATATTCTGGAACCTACGTCACGGCTAACAATAACGCTAGAACATTCGATGGCAGTGTATAAATGCCGACGCGCTTCGCCGCTTGTCAGCTGATCGATGGCCGTCGCTCTGCCCGCCGCTATGAGCACCAGTGCATCGCTGTAATCTTACGTTTTATTTGTTGGCCACAGGTTCAGCCCGAATAAGCAGTTTAATCTTCGACTTACTGTCTGCTTCCTTTGTCATTCTCACGACCCCGTGACAATAGCATTCGCCACCGCGTCTTTATAGTCAACGTTCACACTCGCTGCTCGAACGCTCACAGTCACTGCTCGACCTATGGGGGGAAGGTTGCGAATTGTTCAAGTGCTGAAAATCCACCAATACTGCCGAGCGAAGAGACACAAATTTTCGATGATTCGACGAAAATTGGGGTTGTTACTGCCGAAGTTACAATTACCATTGACAGACATGACGTCTCGCCATTGCTTGATACTGGCAAGGGCTTCTCAATAATGAGTGAGAGTGTGGCAGACAAGCTCAGGAAGGTTAAAATGAAATGGACGGGACCGCAGATTAGGAGAGCTGGAGGGCAGCTACTCACACCTACCGGAAAGTGCACCGCAAGAATGAAGATAGGGTATGCATCCCAGGCAGCACAGAACGTTGGCGAAATAATGGGGATAGATAGGAAGTTCATGGCCCGAAAATGGCCCATAATTGACAACGTACCGCCAATAGTGGCTGAACCAGCATAATAGAACGGCGATGTTGGACCAGCATTGACAACGTTCCGCCATTAATGGCTGTGCCAGCCGAATCGAACGGTCATGTTTCACCAGCATTCAAAACTTCCCGCCATTATTGGCTGTGCCAGCGTATTAAAACGGCCACATTGGCCCGAGTTGTACAACCAGCAGCCAATATGGGCGGAGCCATGCAATTAGGCTGGCATTATTGGCCCGTCGTTTGAACGTTAGTGCCGGCGTCGGCTAAAAAGTCAACTTCGTTGACATAACATTGGACCGGTATGAGCTGATTTCTGCGTCTGCTGCTTTTAGCGGTGTTCTGGTCCCACTCACGTGTTGATTTTTCAAGTTCGAGAGATTAATATGCTGGGCGCATGAGCTGCTGGGCGCATATTTTTGTGATTAAATAATGCACTCCTAGTTGATATGCATGATTGTTGATTGAAGTTGCGCAAGGTAGACTATTTCACTGATAAACATTTATCGAGTTTGTCGCCTGTCAGACGACCGATGTGGTGCTTTCCCATATGAAAATCGTGCAGATCTGTGCCATGAAGCAACCGCGGATGTCACTGCCGTACGTGACCCACTTCGACGTGACCCGGCGCGCGCGTGCGCCGGCGTTCGTTTCGTCGCATCACGCCGGCAATGCCACGCCAAGCGCTTTCGGTTTAGTGAATATCGGACGCAAAGCGTCTTGTAGCGTGTGTCCTGCTATGCTATCGCCCCGACCGATATGATTTTGTCGTGGTCACTGCGCTGTAGCAGTTAATGGCACACAAGTGTTCGACGTGTGGGAACCGGAGTTATCAGTTGCGTTACGGTGAATGAATCGTACAACACACGCATTTGCCGTAATCTGACACACGCATCGACGCTCGCTTCATGTATCGCTATGACCACACGAATTACCTACAACATTGAAGCGAGCGGTTGGTAAAATGTGGTGAAGTGCGTGGGCGTCTAGCACCTTGTCCCCGTGGGCCGTCGCAAGTTACATTTTTGTTGTGGAAGTTTTTTGTTGATTATATTTATATATATTGTCACGGGTTATAAATTACAGGGGGTTTATTTAAAAACACGGACAGTGGAACTTGTAGAGACGCTCTCAGAGAAGGCTGCTAAGATTGTCGTATTCTTCACTCGCCTGCGCTGCGCCTCTCGAGCAAAACCGCGTTCTTCGTTGTCGTTGCTATCTCGCCGCTAAATGCAGCTATGCACGCGGCATTACCCTCCCTCCAGAGTGAGCGTCGTGCCGATGCTCAACAGGTATAGATGCAGCCAGTCGGTGTTTACATCACTGAAAGTGGTAAAGTTTCATGCGGACCACGTGCACTGTCTCAGGCAGATGCTGGCGACGTTTCGAACAGGAGGAGGCGTCGGGCACGACTTCGTACGTCACGTCACTAAGACGACGCAAAACCTTGTGGGGTCCGAAGTATCGACGTAGGAGTTTCTCTGAGAGGCCTCTTCGTCGTACAGGAAAGCAAACCCAGACTCTATCTCCTGGTTGATAAATGACGAATCGATGGCGAAGGTTTTACCGTTGGGTGTCAAGTTGCTGCTGGTTCATTATTCTGACGCGGGCAAGCTGCCTTGCTTCCTCGGCGTGCTCAGTGAAGTCTGCGGCGTCTGTCTCTGAATCGTTGCAATCGTAAGGCAGCATGGCGTCAAGCATTGTCGTAACTTCTCTGCCATGAATTAGCGCGAATGGCGTCATTTTTGTTGTTTCCTGGCGCGCCGTACTATACGCGAATGTGTTGTACGGCAATATTCGGTCCCAGTTCTTGTGTTCCACGTCGACATACATGCAAAGCATGTCAGCGATTGTCCTGTTAAGTCGTTCTGTAAGCCCATTCGTTTGTGGGTGGTAAGCAGTCGTCTTCCTATGCGCTGTGCCACTGAGCGTAAGAACAGTGCGCAAAAGCTTGGCTGTAAACGCGGTGCCTTTGCCTCTCATGACGACAGCTGGAGCACCAAGTCTCAGGACAATGTTCTCAATGAAGAACTGAGCCACTTCAGCTGCAGTGCCACTCGCGATTGCCTTGGTCTCCGCGTTTCGGGTGAGGTAGTCCGTCGCCAATATAACCCATTTGTTGCCGCTGTCCGATGTTGGGAATGGGCCCAGCAGAACCATTCCGATTTGAAAAAACGGCGCTTCTGGTACGGGCACAGGATGTGATAGCCCAGCGGTTTTGACAGGTGGTACCTTGCGCCGCCGCCAGTCAATGCATGTTCGGACGTAATTTTTAACCTCTGCTGCGATTCTTGGCCAATAATATTTTTCTTTGATGTGTGTCAGTGTTCTTGTGAAACCGAGGTGGCCCGCAGTGGCTTCGTCATGGCAGGCTTGTAAAATGTCGCTGCGGAGAGCTTCAGGAACTACCAGCAGATAGCTTCTACCTGTTGATGAGAAGTTCTTTTTGTGCAGAATTCCTTCCCGTAAACAGAATGACGATAAGTTCTTCGAAAACACTCTTGGTGCATTGGCGGCTCGTCCGTTCAAGAATTCTATAAGCGAGTTGAGCCCCCGATCATCTTGTTGTTGCCGAGAAATGATAGCTGCATCAACAAATAAAAAACCTGGGAAAGCATCATTCTCTATAGCCGGTGATTCAATCGGTGACCTTGACAAACAGTCGGCGTCTAAGTGTTGCCTTCCGGACTTGTAAACTACGGCCATGTCGTACTTTTGAAGCCGTAAGCTTCATCGTGCTAAACTTCCAGATAGGTCTTTCATGTTGGTCTACCAACAAAGAGAGTGATGGTCGCTTACGACTTGGAAGGCACGGCCATATAAGTACGGGCGGCACTTCGCAACTGCCCAAACGATGGCCAGACGCTCCTTCTCCGTTGTTGAGTAGTTGGACTCGGCGCGTGTCAACGTTCTGCTAGCGTAGGCGACCACTCTCTCCATACCATCTTGGCATTGGACAAGAACAGCACCTAGGCCCACATTGCTGGCGTCTGTATGGATGGCTGTTGGTGCATTCTCGTCGAAGTGAGCGAGGACAGGTGGAGTTTGTAGACGCTGTCGCAGCTAGTTGAACGAAGCTTTTTGCTCTTCACCCCATGCAAAAGCAATGTCTTCCCTTGTAAGGCGAGTGAGTGGAGAGGCGCTCTGTGCAAACCCTGCTATAAATCGCCGGTAGTAGGCGCAGAGACTTAGAAAACGCCTAACCACTTTCTTATCAACAGGCCTTGCGAACTTTGCGACGGCTGCCGTTTTATCTGGGTAGGCTTCACACCTTCGCGACTGATCACGTGTCCCAGGAACTGGAGTTCTTCGAAGCCGAAGTGGCATTTTCCGGTTTGAGTGTGAGTCCAGCGGAGCGTATGGCTTGAAGGACTGACAGTAGCCGCTTTAGATGCTCTTCAAACGTGGCCGAAAAAACGATCACATCATCGAGGTACACAAGGCATGTTTTCCAATTCAGGCCGGACAGAATGGTTAGTCTCTGAAACGTGGCTGGGGCTGAGCATAGACCGAAAGGGAGGACTTTGAATTCATAAAGCCCGTCTGGCTTCACGAAGGTGGTCTTTTCTCGGTCGCGCTCATCTACTTCTATATGCCAGTATCCACTTTTAAGGTCCATTGACGAGAAGTAGCGTGCAGACAGTAGCCTGTCCAAAGAGTCATCATCCGTGGTATTGGATAAACGTCTTTTTTGTAACATGGTTCAGTTTACAATAATCGATGCAGAAACGCAAGCTGCCATCTTTCTTTTTCACGAGTACCACTGGCGATGCCCAAGGACTCTTCGGTGGTTGGATTACATCATCCTCTAGCATCTTCTTGACTTGCTGCTGGATTACCTCACGTTTTTTCTGAGCGACCCGATATGGGTTCTGTCGGATCGGTCTTGCTGTGTCTTCCGTAATGATTCGATGCATAGTCAGAGGCGTTCGACCGACTCGCGATGTCGATGAGAAGCAGTCCTTGAACTAGTCGAGCAGCTCCATAAGACGGCATCTTTCAGTCGGTGTTAGACTCGGACCGATATCAACTGGTGGTGTACGTGGAGGTGATTGAGCTGTGGCTTACCCTTGCATTAGAAGACAGGAAGACAGTCGTGAGAGTAGTCGAGCTCTTCAAGGAACGCCACAGCCGTGCCTTTACTGATGTGCCGACGCTCATTCGTGAAGTTGGTCAGAAGCACCTCTGCGCGCCCATCCACTAAGCTGACAATGCCGCGAGCGATGGCGATGCCTTGGCGAAAAAGAAGGACAGTGATGCGTTCGGCTATGGCGTCTTCATTACAGTGCACGTCACAACACACAGAAACAAGACTACATGACAGTGGTGGCACGCAGACGTCGTCGTCAACCACACGTAATACCCTGAGTTCTTGGTCTGGATCTTGGGTCACAGACTTGTCAGCGGCGAATGTGATCACACCATCGCGTATGTTGACCACAACACCATACTCTCTTAAGAAGTCCATTCCCAGTATCATAGGTTTGCAGCACTCCGGTAGGATCAGATAAGTGGCTACAAAAGCCATATTCTCAATCGTGAGTCTTGCTGTACATTTTCTGGTGGGAGTCTTTATCCGGCCTCCAGCATTTTGGATATAAGGGCCCGTCAATTCCATCCTGACTTTCTTAAGTTCGTCTGCCAATCGTTCACTCATTTGGAGAAGTCTGCACCCGTATCGACTAAGGCCGTCACTTCAACGCCGTCAATTGTCACAGCGAGGTCGGGAGTCACAGTTTTCTCGGCGGAGTCTTCATCGTCATCTCTCACGTGTTTCGGCAGCAGTGGGGGATTTTCGGCAATTCGACGGCTTGCAACCTTCCCCCCAGAGGTCGCTGCTTTCAGTTTCTCCGCCATGGGCGGGGAGACCAACCTCTGACGGCGTCAGCAAAACTACGGCGGCTTGGTGAACCAAAGCGAGCCGGGGATGGTGAGCGCGTCCGGAAGGTAGAAGAGCCTTCCCGCCTGCCAGCCTGGTCGTCGTCGATGGGGGCATGGCTTTCGTCGAACTGTCGGTGCGTAGCTGTAGGTGCACTACCGTGGTAATCAGCTCGGCGATGTGGGCAAAAACGGTAAATGTGCCCTGGCTCTCCACAGTTATAGCAGAGTGATCGGCGATCCGCAGTGCGCCATATGTCGGTCTTCTGCATATAGGGTCGCCTGAGAGAATCCTGCTGAGTTCAGGCTGCCACGGGATACGGTTCGAGGTACTTCGGCGCTGGCATGGGCGTGGGTCGACGAACAGCGTCTGCATAGCTGTATCCGTTCGGCTGGTAGGACACTTCTGGAGCCAATGGACGACGCACAGCGTCTGCATAGGTACACGAGTTTGGACAGTGCGGTGGAGCAGAAAACTGCTGAGGAGAGGCGAACGCTTGTTGAAGTTCATGGCGAACAACTTCAGCGACGGAGGCTACCGTGGACTCCTGCTGCGGGGACGCCTGTGACTGCAATGTGTATTTTGCGTTCTCCTTCGCGATCTCCTCACGCACGATCTGTCTAATCAGGTGGCGTAAAGAAAACCCGTCGTTTGCGGTAAGTGCGGCGGCGCCTGCAGCTGCGCCGGTGGCTGCGCGATCAGACTGTCGGTACCGTTGCTGCACCGCACACTCTATTGCGGTGGCCTCCTTGGTGAACTCGTCCACTGTTCTCGGCGGATTGCGCACAAGACCAACAAATAGCTGCTCTTTGACGTCCCTCATGAGATGGCTTAGCTTTCGAGCCATATCCTCAGCAAACATGGCGACGTTTTCATGCAGCTGTTGGGTGCGTCCTTCAAGAAGGCGTTGTGCGTTTTCGCGTCAGACCGCGTAACCGAAGGTGTCAAGAAACCGACGACAAAACTCCTCCCATGTCGTCAATGTTGCCTCCCGGTTTATAAACCACGTCTTCGCGCCATCTTCAAGGGCGAAGTATACGTGGAAGAGCTTTCCCTCGAGGCTCCAGTAGTTCAATTTAGCTACCCATTCAAACTGCTCAAGCCAGTCTTGCGCATCTTCGTTCGGCCGGCCATTAAATGGTTCAGGAATGCGCATATTCTGGACCGTCACATGTGCAGGACTCCTTGCCATTTCTTGAGTAGAGGTGGCTGTCGAAAGTGTTGCTCCCTTTAAAAGGCCAAGTTCCGGTGACCAGATTCCGCAGCTTCAGCAGCTCTTCGCGAACAATCTCTCTTATTAAATTGCGCAATGAGCTTTGATTTTCAGATGTCGTAGCGGCGACTTGAATGTGGGCGCTGCCGGACAAGTGATAGTATTGTAGGCATCGTAGGTGAAGCGCCCGCTCGATAGCCGTAGCTTCTTTGATGAAGTCGGTCATGGTGCTTGGCGGGTTCCGACTAAGTCCGGCGAACAATTGCTCTTTAACGCCGGGCATGAGGTAGCGCAACTTTTTGTCGTCAGTCATGTGTGGGTTAGCTTTACGAAAGAGACGGGCCAAGTCCTCAGCGAACATTGCCACCATTTCATTGGGTTTCTGAACCCATAGCTCGAGTAAATGATGCGCACGTTCACGCCGGTTGACATCGGCAAATGTGTCAATCATCCCTTTTTTAAAGTCATTCCATGTTGACAAACTGCCTTCTTTGTTCTCGTACCAAGTTCGAGCACTATCGTCGAGATAAAAATAGGCGCGGGAAAGCCTTTGTTCAAGAGACCACTGGTTGGTGTTGGTGACACGTTCATAGTGATCAAGCCAGTCTTCGACGTCTTCATGTGCTCCACTACCAAAGCGATCAGGCACCAGCGGTGAAAAAAAGTTACCTGAGATGGGGTTGGCAAACTATTGTCTCGTAGTAACTGTTGTGGACTGGCGGTGGCCATTGGTGGATGTGAGCGGTGCCTTGTAGAGTGTTCCTGTGAGAGAGTGAACTCTGGAAAGAGGCATCGCAAGCGACGACTGAAGCGATGCACGGGAGTGTCGACAAGTGCTTCTGGGCTGGATGAACCGCTCCCCGTGAAAGTGTGGAGCATCAGGTGGGATCGCGGGCCAGCACCTCCACCAGTGTCGCCGTACAACTTGAACAAAGCACACGTATGCCTTGAGGCAGCGAAAGCAGCGTGTTCTAAACAGCTGAGCCGCAAGATTTTCTTCTTCGTTCTCCGGTCAAGCCTGGGGCACACTATGTGGTGTCCGCTACATCCCCCATTATCCTTTTTGTCCACATGCAGACACGGGTCAGTTGCCTCCCTCTCAGAGAGCATCGACCCGATGCGAAGTCAATAATGCAGTTTTTTAAAGAAAAGTCTCACGCAATCACTCGCTGACGTAAGGCTTCATGCGCACTACGTGAACAAGTTCAGGATGGTGCTGGCGACGCTTGGTACTACACGAATTGTCGGGAACTACTTCGTAAGTGACGTCACTCAGTTGTCGCAGCACTCGGTATGGCCCAAAGTATATTCTTAAGACCTTTTCTGATAGTTCTCGTTTCCGTACGGGTGCCCTAACCCATACTTTGTCGCCAGTTTGATAGACAACTGCTCTGTGGTGAGGATTGTAGCGGCCTGCATCGTACTCTTGCTGCTGGCGGATCTGTAAATGTGCCAGCTGTGAAGCTTCTTCTGCGCGTTCCGTAAACGTGTTGTCGTCTGGGTCGATGTCGTCACTTTCGTGCGGCAGCATCGCATCTAACATAGTTCGTACTTCTCGTCCATGAACGAGCCTGAACGGGGTCATGCGGGTCGTTTCTTGCTTGGCCGTGTTGGACGCAAACGTTATGTATGGCAAGATTTCATCCCAATTTTTGTGTTCAATGTCTACGTACATCGAAAGCGTGTCTTGAATGGTTTCGTTCAGACGCTCCATCAGCCCGTTTGCTTGTGGGTGGTAGGCGGTGGTCTTACGTTGCGTTGTTCCATTCAGCATCAGGACGTGATCCAAAAGAGCTGCCGTAAATGCGGTTCCTCTGTCTGTGATCACGATGGTTGGTGCACCATGCCTCAGCACAATATATTCGATGAAAAATCTTGCCACCTCCGCTGCTGTACCTCTCTGGATAGCCTTTGTCTCAGCATAACGGGTCAGATAATTCGTCGCGACGATAACCCTGCAGTAGAAGTAGGTAGTGGGCCCAAAACCTCCATCCCTATTTGGTAGAATGGAGGTGTTGGGACCTGTACGGGCTTCAGGAGGCCAGCTGGTTTAGTCGGTGGTGACTTGCGTCGCTGGCAGTCGAGACAGGTACGAACGTGGTGTTTCACGGCTGTGGTTAGTCTCGGCCAGTAATACCTTTGCTGTACTCTGGCCAACGTTCTCATGTAACCCAAATGGCCAGAGGGCACCTCGTTGTGGCATGCTTTAAGTACTTCGGTACGAAGGGCTGCTGGTATGACGAGCAGATAGGCGGATCCTGTCGACGAACAGTTTCTTTGTGGAGTACTCCGCCCCGTAAACAAAACGATGACAACACTCTTGCGAAAACTCTTGCCGCCTTCTGAGATCTGCCTTCCAAGTGGTTAATTAAGCCAAGCAACTCAGTGTCGTCACGTTGTTGCCGCGCAATGGCGGTCGTGTCGAGGACACCGAGAAATGCCGTTTCCTCCTCCTCAGGTAGAGTTGCCGACTCAATGGGTGAACGGGACAGACAATCAGCGTCCATATGTCACTTGCCTGACTTGTGCACGACCGGCATGGTCAAACTCTTGCAGTTTTAGGCTCCGACGCGCTAATCGGCTGGTAGAATCTTTTAGATTAGTTAACCAGCAAAGGGAGTGATCGTCACTAGTAACTTTGAAGTGCCAGCTATACAAGTACGGGCGAAATTGCATTACTGCCCATATTACGGCGAGGCATTTTTTCTCTGTTTTTGAATAGTTAGCCTCTGCGCGTGTTAGCGTTCGGCTTGCATACGCGATCACTCTTTTTGTGTCCTCTTGCCATTGCACAAGCACAGCCCCAAGACCTACATTGCTAGCGTCTGTGTGAAGCATCGTCGGGGCTTCTTCGTTGAAGTGGGCAAGCACCGGGGGCGTTTGAAGACGTTGACGCAAGTCATTAAAGGCAGCCTCTTGTACTTCTTTCCCCTTAAAGGCAACATGGTCTCTTGTGAGACGAGTTAGTGGCGACGCGATGCGGGTGAAGTCTGCGATAAACTGGCGATAATAGACACAAAGGACAAAAAAGCGTCTGACAGCCTTCTTATTGGAGGGTACTGGGAACTGTGCGACGGTGGCAATTTTTCTAGGATCGGACCAGACGCCTGCGTTGCTGACGACGTGACCGAAAAACTGAAGTTCGTGAAAACAGAAATGACACTTTTCTGGTTTTAATGTCATGCCCGCGAACCGTATGGCACGTAAAACAACTCCCAGCCCTTGTAGATGCTCGTCAAAAGTGGTAGAAAACACTATAACGTCGTCCAGATAGACTAGGCACGCCTTCCACTTCAATCTTGAAAGTACCGTGTCCATAAGCCTTTGAAACGTTGCGGGCGCGGAGCACAAACCGAAAGGCAAGACTTTAAATTTGTATGAACCATCTGGCGTCACAAAAGCGGTTTTCTCTCGGTCTCTTGGGTCTACCTCGATCTGCCAGTATCCACTCCTCAAGTCCATGAAAGAAAAGTAGCGAGCGTGCCAAAGTCTGTCAAGGGAGTCATCAATACGTGGGAGCGGGTACACATGTTTCTTGGTCACCCGATTCAGCTTCCTGTAGTCCACGCAAAAGCGCAGGGTGCCATCCTTTTTCTTTACTAGCACTACAGGTGATGCCCAGGGGCTCTGTGATGGTTGGATGGCGTCGTCTGCAAGCATATTCGCGACTTGTTTTTGTATGGCTTCGCGTTCCTTTGAAGCTACACGATAAGGGCTCTGGTGGATAGTTCTCACCGTGTCCTCGGTGATTATTTGGTGCTTTGTCGAAGGTGCTCGACCATTTCGTGATGCCGTTGAAAAGCAGTCGCGGAATTCGGCTAGCAGCTCAAGAAGTCTCTGTCACTCGTCCTTTGACAGGGTAATGCCAACGTCGAGAACGAGCTCTGGTTTTTGATTAGGCGTTTCGTCCGATACCGACAAACATAAACTGCCTCGAATTTCTACCATATTGTCATACGAAGCGACAGCTCTGCCCTTCGGAAGGTGCCACCGCTCAGCACTAAAGCTCGTCAGAAGTAAATTCGTGCGTCCACCAGTGAGACGGACGATACCTCGTGCGACCGAAATTCCATGACTAAATAGCAGCGAGCCAATTTGGTCAGCGAAGCCTTCGCCATTAAACAC
Source organism: Rhipicephalus microplus (assembly GCF_043290135.1). Taxonomy (NCBI): domain Eukaryota; kingdom Metazoa; phylum Arthropoda; class Arachnida; order Ixodida; family Ixodidae; genus Rhipicephalus; species Rhipicephalus microplus. The sequence continues at coordinate 14,262,836 of NW_027464589.1, forward strand.
CTCGTCACCTTCCACCGAAACAAGAGTGCATGACCGGGGCGGGACGACCACATCATCATCAATTATACGTAAAGTGTTACGTTGCGTCTGAAAAGTCAACTAAACCAGGGCTGTTGCGTAACGTAATTGAACGGTCCGGGATGTTGATCACGGCACCATATTCTCTTCAGAAGTCCATACCTATGATCAAGTCCTTGTAACATGAGGTGAGGATGACGAATGTCGCCATGAAAGAGGAGCCACCGATGTCGAGTCTTGCTGTACACCTTCCGACAGGCATCAACAGCTGGCCGCCTGCTGTCCTCAGGTGGGGTCCCGTCCACGTAGTCTTCACTTTTTTGAGGCGTACGGCAAGGTTTTCACTTATGATAGAAAAGGGGCGCCGGTGTCTACTAAGGCTTTTACTTGCTGTCCGTCTACCGAAATGGTAAGATCTGTGGTCACAGTTTCGTCGGTGTTACAACTTCTCGGCTTTACGGCGTCCTGTGGTACAAGTAACGGAGGCTTTTTTTCGTCACCTTGACGGCCTGCAACCTCACCCCCGGAGGTCGCCGCCTTCTGTTTCCCTGGCATGGACTAGGGGACTTCCTTCCATTGACGTCGGTTGTAGTTCGGTGCCACGACGAAGGCGAATAGGCCGGAGACGGAGAGCGTGGTCGACGTCCCAAACCTGGCTGGTAATCAGGCCCACTCTCGTCATTATTGGCAAGGCGGTTGTCAAAATGGGACTGATACAAAGAGGGTTCTTGAGCATGAGCGTCCCGGCGTGGTGCGTAGCCGTCGTTGGCGCGTCGATCGTCAGACCATTGCCGAAGAGGTCGAAACATCTCTACGCGGTGCCAGCAATGGCGGGAAATGTGGCCCGCATCTCCGCAGGTAATACAAAGCGGACGCCTAACTACAGTGCGCCAGGCGTCTGTTTTACGGAGCTGTGGACGCCGCAACGGCTCGTAATGTGGCAAATGCCGTGTCTCGTTGGGAGGCGGCTCTTGGTACGTCGGCATTTCGTACGGCGGCACGACGGCAGGGCGCCGCGGTGTCTGTTCTTGCGGTGGCGACCAAGGAACGGCTGCCGATGGTTGGCGGTACGACGGCGCAACGGGCGGTTGGCGGCGAAGCACGGCTGCGTAGCTCATAGGTCGCTGATCGTCAGTAGGATCAGGTGTTGAAAACGCTTGGCGTATTTCTTCGCGGACGACTTCAGCGACAGACGCCGTGGGTTGTTCCGTGACCAGATTCCGCAGCTTCAGCAGCTCTTCGCGAACAATCTCTCTTATTAAATCGCGCAACAAGCTTTGATTTTCATATGTCGTAGCAGCGACTTGAATGTGGGCGCTGCCGGACAAGCGATAGTATTGTCGGCATCGTAGGAGAAGCGCCCACTCGATAGCCGTAGCTTCTTTGATGAAGTCTGTCACGGTGCTTGGCGGGTTCCGCCTAAGTGCGGCGAACAATTGCTCTTTAACGCCGCGCATGAGGTAGCGCAACTTTTTGTCGTCAGTCATGTGTGGGTTAGCTTTACGAAAGAGACGGGCCAAGTCCTCAGCGAACATTTCCACCATTTCATTGGGTTTCTGAACCCATAGCTCGAGTAAATGTTGCACACGTTCACGCCGGTCGACATCGGCAAATGTGTCAATCATCCCTTTTTTAAAGTCATTCCATGTTGACAAACTGCCTTCTTTGTTCTCGTACCAAGTTCGAGCACTATCGTCGAGATAAATATAGGCGCGGGAAAGCCTCTGTTCAAGAGACCACTGGTTAGTGTTGGTGACACGTTCATAGTGATCAAGCTAGTCTTCGACGTCTTCATGTGCTCCACCACCAAAGCGATCAGGCATCAGCGGTGAAAAAAGTTACCTGAGATGGGGTTGGCAAACTACTGTCTCGTAGTAACTGTTGTGGACTGGCGGTGGCCATTGGTGGATGTGAGCGGTGCCTTGTAGAGTGTTCCTGTGAGAGAGTGAACTCTGGAAAGAGGCCTCGCATGCGACGACTGAAGCGATGCACGGGAGTGTCGACAAGTGCTTCTGGGCTGGATGAACGGCTCCCCGTGGGAGTGTGGAGCATCAGGTGGGGTGGCGGGCCAGCACCTCCACCAGTGTCGCCGTACAACTCGAACAAAGCACACGTACGCCTTGAGGCAGCGAAAGCAGCGTGCTCTAAACAGCTGAGCCGCAAGAGTTTCTTCTTCGTTCTCCAGTCAAGCCAGAGGCTCACTATCTGGTGACCGCTAAATTCCCCATCATCGTTTTTGTCCACATGTAGTCACGAGTCAATATATATATACAATGCCCTACTGTAGCCAGAACATCAGCTAGCTTACGCAGTACGTAGACTTGATTGAACCCGCAGTACGACGCGCAAAAAAACGTTTCCGTGAGTTCATAAGGGCTGATGCATTGAACACAAAGCGCGTAGGCTAAATCGTTTATAAACAAGAAACATGCACGCTTACGGCGTCACGTTGTTTTATCGAATACAAAACCACAGACCCCTCTCCGCTTCCCCTCCTTCCTGCTTTTTTAAGTCTAGAAAGAAGGAAGTGCTCTGCACAGATATGGCAAGCTTGTTCCTGTGAAGTAGAGGGTTTTATTTCACACTCGGTGTCCTTTATTAATTTTCCATTTGGTGGGGTGGCTAAGGCCAGCTGGCTGTCTTTCGAGAAATCAATGGACGTATACGTTACAAACCGGAAAATGTCTCAAAAATTGCTTTAATTTTCGGGACATGAGGTGGATCCCTTGACAGCTGGTGTCAGGACTGGTCCTCACAAATGAAAGGCAATAATCTTAAGCTACGAGTGAGTGACTATTTGTAGTACTGAAAACTGTTACCTGTGTTGTCAGATGCTGTGAAGTTTTGTATATTTGGCTTGTGAGATCTTGCAATTTCTTTCTCACAGTGTTTCTCTATCTAGCTCAGTCATATTTTTTTAGTTTCTTTTCTCCAGACTCAGTGCAGAAGATCAAAGAGGATAGTTGTGTTCAGCGAATAACTAGTTCATTTGTCTGAGTTATCACATACTCTGTGTGCAATTTTGTGGTGTATGTGTCCTCAGGACATCTTCTAATCAGTGGGAGAGCCAAACAGATTTAAAAGCAAGGAACTGCTCAGTTGGCTAAAGTAGCTGGTGCATATCATTCTTTCCATATTATATACCTTCGTGACTTATACTGCTATAGACACATAAAGTTCTCATTGGTTTTCATATTTATGTGGTATATGAACATATTTCCTCAAGGGTTTTCAAACTGAAACGACCCTTTTCACTTTTAGTTTGACATGCAGATCAAGATATTTAGCTTATCTGTATTATCAAAGCCTGAAATGGTCTCGTCCACTGGACAGGCAGTTTAATTGATGAGCCACTGAAGGCGCAGAAATATAAGATGTGTGCTTCATATTTAATGCAGTGGTGTAGCCAAGGAATGGGAAACTGGGCAAATGGCCCACCCTTGAAATTCTCAGCAATGAAATACCGAGAACCAAATAACACCTACTCGACTTGCGTGCACTGAAGACCAAGGACGTAATCCCCCTATCTCTTCACCACACAAAGTTCCGCCTATATCACAGGTTAAAAGTTCATGGCCCATGTTCAAGCATTTTGTCAAGGTTTATGCAACCTTATGTTTTCAAATGGGAACATTTGTTAAAGAGAACTATAACCCTTTAGCATAAGTGGCGACATTAGTGTATGTAATTTGTTTATGCTAGGTTTGTCAACTTGAAGCCAGAATAAAGTACAATACATAGTTCGTTAGATGAACTGAATCTTCCCCTTGTCAGTATGTCCCGACTTGACCTCACTCTGCTGCGCACAACCGTAGCTGATCACTCTAGTGAAGAAACTGTTATCTTTGATAGGTTGTTCAAATCGTGTTCTAAAACCAACATCAAGTGTTGCTTTTTTCTCCCGATAATAATGCAATGAAAAAGTAATTGCACACGCATCAGGTGCTTATGATTTCATTCTTTTTATATCAAACCTAAATATAAGTTACAGCAGAATGATGAAGTATTTACTTTCTAAGTTACAGCAGAATGGTGAAGTATTTACTTTCATAAAAATTGTAATGGCTTGCTCAAGCTCGCACAAAAAAACACATCATTTTCTTCCTTGGAATGTAATATTGAGTGCCTTGTGATTGTGCTAACTGAATTCGCCGAATTTGTTGACAGTGCATCACAATTCACACCTGAAGGGGCTATATTCTTAGCAAGTGTTAATAGTACTATTCGCACGTGATTTGCAGCTAACTAAAAGAGGCTTTGTCTCTCGAGATAGTAATAGATGCTCAGGACATCAGCACTGCAAAGATGCACCAGCCGCAACCAAGTAAACGCACACCTGCAGTGATTAGTACACACTTTTGATGTTTTCTTCTTTGCTGGCTGAGTGAGCACTGCATCCAATACCAGGAGGCTGCAGCGCCAAAGTCCTATTTACAATACATTCATCAGCTGAGAGGAAAAGTACTGACGTGCCAACCATCCAAAACAGAATGCCGGAGAAAAGAGTGGCGATCACTTTTGCAGTCTCTAAAAAACATGCTAAGAATTCAAAGTTGTAACGTTGCTGATCTTCCAGCCAAGTAAAATAAGGCTAAACTGAGAAAAGATACTGAGGATACATCATCAGAAAATTACAAATGAAGAACCAACGGAGGTTCGTCTTCATCACATGAACAGGCTTCAACTGATAAGGTCAGTAACTGACAAACAATGAGTGCACAAGGGAGAGCGGTTGCACGAAGTGGCAGCAGTCAAATGACACATGCTGGAATTGGGGGTGGTGCCAGGGTAGGCACAGAGGGGCAGGACTGGAGCCCCCCCCCCCACCCCAATTTTTGCCTGACCCATGTGTTGTGTTATGACTATGTGCTACGGCAATTTTCCCAAGAGAAGACATAGTCGTAACACAATGGCCAAGTTCCCCGGCTCTCTGCTCCTCCTGAAGAACCTCGCTTATCGTGGGTGCACCACCGGTATAGACAGATCCTGGCACCGACCCTGGCTAAAATACAATGAGAACAACTAAAAACTCAAAGCAAATGTTATCACCATACTTTGACTTCTTGCTTTGTTTTCAAATAATCTAGCAAGAAGTATGTGCAACACCGAGTAAAAGCACCACAGCCCACATCTGCTAGTACCTGCTTTCATAATAGTACAAAGTGCCGAAGAAGCATGCAAAGAGCTTTTTGCATGCAAAGAACATGCAAAAAGCAACAGGAGGCTGTGTGGCCCTGACTGAGAAAACATCACAACAAAGAGAAAAAACCTTTCAGGCATGCCAGCAGTGCATTCACAGCACTGAAAAGTCATGAAAACCAACCTTCAATGACTTTCTTGCACAAGAACATTAAAAAGATTACATCCTGATTGAGAAGAAAGCAATTACTCAAATCTGGCTCTTATGCACTGATGGAAGATACGTGGACCTGGATTTCTAACAATGGCCTCTTGTACAACTCTTGAACAATTCTACAAAAGTGCTGACTGCAAGTGAACGAGACATGAAAGCAGACTACAATGCGACACAATGAACACGTTACCCACCAACGATGAACTTATGCGAGAGCGGATGCCACAAGAAATCTTGAACACTGGGAACACTCAACGTTCCCAACCGAAATCTCGACCTCACACACACAATAAGAATGTTCCGATGACCTGCTGCCCATCGCCATGTTGTGAAACAGGGGCATATACACACACAACTCATCTTTACGTGATTAAAATACTCTTGTTCCAGGTTTACGGAAACCGCCTCACCGAATTTCTCTCTGATAAGCTCACCACCTTCATCGTTGCTGGGAGTGTGTTCAAATAAAGGTGACAGAAGGCACTGGTAGAGTTGCATGCAGATGGTGTTCTACGAATAAATGAACAATGCCCTATATGACCATCTTTTACCACCTTTCACGCCTGAGCCATTTGTTATAATCAAGTTGACATGTTATTGTAGAAGTTGTGCCTGATGAAAGGCATGAAAGACAGAAATGTCAGTAGGAGAGGCATGTACACATTGAGACGTCTTCTATTATTTGCAAATTTGAACTGTGTTAGAAATAAAAAAAACCAAATTGTTGCTCTAATGACGCTGTGTATACTATAGAGAAATACTTTTACTGTGTTTCTACTATTTTTATACTTGCAATGTGTGGATAAATCCAGGCTTGCTTAAGCTAAAGTGAGGCTTGGAAGCTGATCAGAGAATGACAATCAACGTGCTTTCTTGTATAGCGCCTCTCAGACTCGGCTATCATGTTTATTTTATATTATTATTATTATTATTATTATTATTAAACGTATATAGATAGGACTCACATGTTTCTAAATTTATAAGACCTTTCTTAAAATCTAATGATGTGCCTTGCTCCAAACAAGTTTTTCAGTATGAAAAATGCCATCACTAGCTCTCCTTTTACTTGATTTGCCTTGAGTGTGAGTTTGATTCAGTGAACTGCAGGAAAATTTGCTGCATTGACTTACTGTCAGCGACAAATTCAGTTTATTGCACTAAAGCTGGTGGGAGTCTGAATAGTAGCTTTATTTCAGTGTGCTAGAGTTGACTCAAAAAATAACTACTCAGGCAGAAGATACACAACAATTATGGCAACAGTGGAGTCTAAAAGAGCTCATACTAGCAGATTTTTTCATAAACAAGTGGGGGAAGAACTACTATAACTAATCTTGAGATCCAGTAAGCTTTCTGGGTTTTAGATTGGCACGACAAAGAAGGAAAAAAGAGTTTTGAGTAATGTGTGCGAGCACAGGCAAAAAAAAATTCTGCGATGCTGCTCAGATAGTGGGCATAAGTTTTCAAGACATGTCAAGGGACTGATTGGCCGCCATATGTACTCCTTTGAGGAGTCGGTGATCTAGAACAAATTGCATCCAAGATGTCGTACGATGATGTATAGTGGAACTCTCATTTGATATTCAGGGAGAAACATATATACTGTCACGCAAGCATCTGTTTATCCCCAAACGTCTGTATGGGAGTCCTTGATCTAAGGGAGCTCAATATAGTAGCATTTCTGTGTATCAATAGCACGAAGTAGAGGGAATATGCATAATAGCCTAGCACCATGGTGCGAAATGTTAGTATGGTACGTAGTTCACAAAAATAAGACGAAGGAGCTTGTAGGTCTTATCAGCATCTAGTATTCGGAAATGGGAAGCTCTCAACATCTATAAATTCATAAATCTAAAAATAAATCTATAAATATATAAACAAAAGAACGCAAATGACCCATCCAAATGACAGGGAAATGACACGTGTCATTTACGACCACTCTCGTTGAATGTGCAAAGTGTTATGAATAAAACAACTGAACTTGAAGCACTGCTTTATGAACTCGACCCACACGTTACGTTGCTGACGGATACCTGGTTGGACGCTGCAGTGATTGATAAAGAAACTGTTCCACCATCGTACAAAATACTCAGGTGTAACAGGCAAACTCGAGGTGGTAGAGTAGCAATTGTCATTAAGGGGATCATAAATGTGACCACTTTGCGGGCTATTCCAGAACACGAAAACATATTTTGTAAAATAATTTCTACGGTAATTTTATTGTTATCGATGTTGTATACCGTCCACCTACAGCACATCTTGGGTTTCTAGAACGACTCCATGATTATGTACAGCGTTTCCGAGGCGAGAACGTAAAATATATATTAGCTGGGGATTTTAATTTATCCGAAATGAATTGGTCAAACATGAGCCCGGCGGGCACAAGCGTTAGGCACTCCGAGATACTCATTAAACTTGCTTTTTCGTGTGGTCTGGCTCAGATTGTTTCTGCCGCTACCAGAATCACTGCTACAACTACACATAGTCTTGATTTACTGTTTATAAGTTCCACTATCAAATGCGACGCTGTCGCTGTCATGAACGGAATCTCTGGCCATAAGTTGGTATTTGGTACCTTCTCCTTTCAGAGGCGTTACAGCAGAAGTAAGGGAATGATTACTGTGAAAGATTTTAACAAGGCAGATGATGAGAGCATTCTAGAATATTTAAAAATGAGCTTGTATGATTTTAATGTTGATGAAAGTGTGAATGTGTTGTGGTGCAAGTTCAAACGAATTTGTCTGCAAGCTATTGCCATGTCCGTTCCTGACAAGGTTAAGAATAAGAAGCAGAACCCCTGGGTTACCAGGCAGATAATCCACATGAAAAGAAAGCCTAAAATAATGAGAAGCGCGGGCCGTCAACGCAACTCTACTGTCAACACACTAAGTGCAGCGTTGAAAACTGAGGTTAAAAAAGCTAAGGACACTTTTTCGCCACCACTTCAGGCAATTTTCTCAAGGAGGCACCGGGGCGGTTTTCGAGGTATTCGGGCGAAAGCCAAACCAGTAGTATATCTCTAATGGTCAATGGTACTCCAGTCTCAGAGGCTAAAGTAGTACCTGATGAGTTTACCCGATGTTTTCACTCTGTGTATAACTCGAAAGATAATACTGCTGTTACTGAGCCTGAACACTTCATTTCATCTATGTAGGTCTTGTTGTGCACCGGGAAGGTGTTTTTAACTTGCTTCTTGAGCTCAATGATAAAAAAGCTGGTGGTCTCGATAACATCCCTACAGTATTCTTACGGTGTTACGCAGAGTGGATCTCGCATTACTTGTTGATCATTTATAACGCGTCTCTAGCACAGTGCTAGCTCCCGTTAGATTGGAAGGGTGCCCGCATCATTCCCATACACAAACCTTCTAATCGCTTGCGTGTGTCTAATTACCGCCCAATATCTTGACCTCAACAAGCTGCGAAATGCTCGAACACCTAATCTGCCGACATTTTACCACATTTTTAGATGAAAATTGTTTACTATCAGACGCCCTGCATGGGTTTCGGCGTGGTTTGTCAACAGTGACACAGTTGCTTTCTGTATGCCACGATTTTTCACTCGCGATAAACAACAAAGATCAGATTTTGGACAACGCAAAGGCGTTCGATAAAGTGCCCCGTAATAACTTATTACATAAACTATATGCATTTGAAATAAGTAGCAAACTGATTGATCTCATTCGGGCTTATTTGCAAGATAGGTATCAGTAGGTCACGGTTATAAGTACTGCTCGGGGACCCTTCAGGTAACATCAGGGGTGCTACAAGGGTCAGTTCTGGGCCCGATTTTATTCCTCATTTATATAAATCATATTTTAAGTATAATACCAAGTGATGTAAAGATAAATCTTTTTGCAGACGACTGCATTCTATAAATCTGCAGCTGACCAATTCTCACTCCACAAAGCCCTCACTGAAACTTCAGGCTGGTGCGAAAAATGAAACATGTTCCTCAACGGTGACAAATGCTTAGTTCTCCGTATATGCAGGAACAAAACCATTCTGAATCATTCTTATTGTATATATAGTATTACACTTAAGGAAACACCGGCTGTTAAATATCTCGGGGTTACTATCACGAAAAATCTGTCTTGGAATCTTCGTATCAACACAATCTGCACCAAGGCTTTTAAATCCCTCTGGTTTATTTGGCGCAAGCTTTCCAAAGCTCCTATGAGCGTTAAACTAGCAGCATATAAAGCACTAGTTCGGCCATGTTTGGAGTATGCCTCATGCCTATGGGACCCTTACAGACCGAAAAATGTTGATAAACTAGAGAGAGTTCAAAGATCCGCTGTCAGATTCATCTGCGAAAAATACAAACGCACCGATAGTGTGACAAAAATGTTGAATTATATTGGCCTTGATACACTTAAAGCGAGACGTGCCGAAAATAGATTAAAATACTTGTATTTATTATACAACAATGTAATACCAATAATTTCCGATAACAATCAGAAATACATTACACACTGCACACTGCGCACTAGTGCACGTTTTGATAACGGAAAAATGTTACAGGAATACAGCTCTTGGAACGATGCATTCAAATATTCCTTTTTCTCGAGAACCATAAGCGCCTGGAACAAACTACGGAAAGAAATTGTAGATAGCCCCAGTGTAGAAGTGTTTATTATACACTTGAGGAAAAAGCGTGGGTAAAGTTGTCCTCGCATCGCTGTATTCTTTGAACAGCAGTGTTTCATGCGGTGATTCATGTTTCGGTTTCTAATCATTTGTTGATGTGTTCTGTTGATGTACTTTTCTTTTTCGACCACTCATGCTTGGAGTCACCTCGCATCGCTCTATTCTGTGAATTGAAGTGTTTCATGTGTTCATTTCATGTTTTGGTTGATAATTATTTGTTGATGTGTTGATTTGATGATCTTTTTTTTCCACTTGTTGCTTGGAGTCAAACGACTCCACAGTATTCCTAAATAAATAAATAAATAAATAAATAAATGGAGAACACGAGGATAAGACAGGTGAGCTTTTGGACATCAAATGCACATCTGCTTATGCTGACAAATGTGCCTTGTTCAGATGTTGGATTACAGAATTCAGATGTGAACTGTGCTCATCTGATGAACTCGCGATGAGTAGGTTGTCGAGGCAAGCATGGCAGAATTCAAGGCTGGGGAAAATGCTGAACTGTATGTCTGGAATTTTTCATGCCGCAAGGCATATGTAGAAGATCAGACACAATGAACGGTGTCACTATCTGTATGTTATTTAAAATCTACACATCTTCTTAAAGGATTTGATGGTTGAACCACATGAGGCTAATTTCGAAGGAAATCTGCATCATATATCCGACATACCGTATACTAATGTAAGGTGCTGGGCTGAAACAGCTAGGCTCACTTGACTGTTGGTACTAAGCCGTCAGCATCCTGATTTAGACTTCAGCACCATTCGCAGAAAACATTAACACCAACACACAGCACACATTGGGCTGAGTGAAGTCGGGAAAATCTGTAAATATATGCGTAATTTGTATGGCTGCCTCGAATTTTTTTTGAATCGCAGCCTAATCGAGATAGTGCTTCTAATATAACTTATGTAGTACATCGATTTCATGGTTGAGTTGCCATATAGAGAATCATTCCTTTGTTTCTCGGTCATCAGAGCCCTGAGACTAGAGCTCTTTCTCAAAGAACCATCTCATACTGTTGTGGTAGCTCCGTGGTTTAATATATGAAACAGTGATAATGTAGTGTGCTATAATATCGTTGCAACGAAAAGAAGCAGGTACAATTGTTATGCCTTAAAACACAAGTAATAATTTGACCAATCGGTTCGCACCGATGCAGAGTTTTTCTTAGCGGTTAAGCTGTCAAAATTGTTGAAAATTCGCGCTCGTGTTCTGCACACTCTACCATAGTCTCGTTATTTTTGCGATGTTTTGCTTATACGCTCGCTGGTAGCATAATCAGGTACTTTTCCACAGTATATACTTGTAATGTTGTTAGGACTAAGTTGATAGCTGACAGGCATAGTTGGACTGTTATAGCTTTGCACATTTCCAACTACTAAAGCATGCACGTGTATAAGCTTAGTTATAGTATTTTACGAGCTGTCGTATTGTGTTCACGCGGTCTGGTGTATGCCGCAATCAAAGCGAGCTGTATCCGAGTATAAAAGTACACACACATGTGACGATGCTGGGTGACGTTTTCAAGGGCGTAGCCAGTGTTTATTTCTGGGTGAAGCGTCAAACCCACGCTATGGCTGAACCGGTATCACCCAAGCTTGTGGCGACGCCTAACGCCTTATACTACCACTTAATTTATAAAAGAACGAAAATTGTGCGCTCCTTCGCCTCTTTACGGCCGTCATTCTCGCTTGATATTTACGCGTCATTCTCACACGTACAACCGTGGCTTTTCACGCATGTCGAGTTCAAGACTACTGCAGCTGCATACCATTTGGAACTCCGGTATGATGAATTGGAGTATGTGCTGCAATCGGATCAGCTGATGTTGGTTTTCGCGATTTTGCGAGGATCACCTGATTTTTCTTGCTGATTATTTGTAACAGTGTCTTTTGATCGTGATCAAACCCCTCAGGTTGTGTTTGGCACAGAACCAAGCAAACGTTTGGCGAAGACGTTAGCTAAATCACAGCTTGAGAGTCTGAAATTGCGATGCGCAGGTCGCGACTGTCTTATTCCCTCCGCTATGATAGGTGTCCGTGTGACACGCAACGCAAGCTTAGCACAGTCGTAAGAAGTAGTTCGCTTGTTTTATTGATTATACAGGCAGCTGGTACTGTATAAAAGCTATCGACTGCATGCTACTTCATTAAAAAAATTGTTTCACAGTCTTTAGCGCCGACCACGACCTCGGTCGTGATACCAGCTCACCAAGCTGAGCGAAAGTACAATTTGACATTTGCTGATTGACTACACGATCGCTGCCTTTCTCAGTGCTAAGTACCACTTTTGTTAAGAAGGCTTGAAATCATTTTTAGTTTGTTGAGATTAAATATTTTCCTGGCCACACTTCGGGCAATTTTGTCCGATTTCGTTCACGCTTCCTTACCAAGAACTGGCAAATCTAATTTTTCATCCGGGTTCTCGGCAGAGAAAAGAAAAATTCAGCTGCCTCAGCAACGCCAGCGACAATCCAGATTACATTTGTATGAGTTACTGTTCTTCTGTACGAGCGCCTTCTTGCTCATACCTGTCACGTGCAGCTTAACCAACCACTAACCGTAGTGTGCGAGTATTTGGCGAGTAAGTAGGACGAACAGTGGTGGCTAGTCACGTACGTGCGACCCGAGTGGTCAATCTTTTTTCTTTCGATTCCAGGGTTCATAGTAAAGTACAGGTAATCCTATAAATTACGATTTGTGCAAGCTTACCGCCACATGATAGGAGCCTATGTCGTCTGCCTATGTCTCGGGTATCTTTTAGAAAAGTGCCTGCCTGTCACCAATGCTAATTTCATGTGCCTGGGTATCAAACGTGTGCAGTAAATTGGCAGTGTGAGCTAAATGATGCCTACACGTAGCACATGTTGCACCATTTCGCATAACCGTATCTTTACGATGCACCTTAAACAAGGCCAACTACTGCAGGGTGCCATGGGTTCAGCGTGGCCATTATGTGGAGCGTGGCCCATTGCAACATGAGACAGTTCTTTGTGTATGAGGTTAGTACGCTAGAGAAGGCTTGTGTAATTTGCTAGCTACATTAGATATAATGAGCAGTGACGTTTGAAAGCTTCGTAACATCAATACGAGTAAATAAAAGTAGCATCAACATTTATGTAAGTTACTTCGCAGCAAAGAAAGTTGTGAATATATTGCTACAAGCGGTAATAGCTTGGCAGACAACAAAAGGAGGTCTTAGCTACTTTTTTTCGTTTTTTCTTGCTTTCGCAGTCCAATAATACATTTCAGTTGGTTTTGAAAATTCTTTCGTGGCGGGTCAGAAACAAACTATTGCCGCATGTTGTTAGGCACCTACCGAAGTCTTGCGCCGCTTCCTGCTCTTATGAATTCTGCCACACCAGCTGACAAGCCAAACGCGCCAAGCTAAATGCGCCATGCAACGCTGGATGCACGGGTCACCACATCACGTGCTGGACAAGGAACGCTGGCGGTTTTTCGAGGAGCAGCTCGAGGCGAGACGCAAGAGAAGTTAACGAGGTTTTGACTAGTGAGCTCACAACCTTTGTGTATTTAGTTGACGGGCACAAGTTCGCCATTAATAAATAGCTGTTTTAGCTTCCGGCACTGTATTTGTTCGTTACAAACTCGTGGAGGTGCGGGGTATGATTCCAAGCCCATCTCAGCATAGGAAACATAGCCCAGAACCCCGAAGGTTGGAGCCAGCGCTGTTGACTCCCGTACACCAACAAACGAGTCGTCGCCTACGAGGTGAGCAGCCCGAGTTTGGTGCCCTCTTCAATTCTTCGAAATCAGTGGAGGACGTAAGTTCCGGAGCCCCTGCAATGGCCACCCAAGTGACTTCATTTCCATCGTATATCGTCATGGACCCGCCCCGCATACCAGAGGTATTTCACGGTGATATTTTCGAGGATTCCGAGGACTGGCTCGACGGTTTCGAATGCGTTGCCGGACTGAGCGGTTGGAACGAAGACCGGAAACTTCGCTACGTCTACGTAGCACTGCAAGATTCCGCACGTACGTGGTTCGAAAACCACGAAGCGTCCTTATTATCGTGGGACGACTTTCGAAGAGAGTTGCTTGCTGCGTACCCAAACACGAACCGCAAAGAAAAGGCAGAGGGTGCTCCTAGACGCGAAACCAAAGGAACAATGAGAGCGTCGCCATGTACATTGAAGACATGTCTCGACTGTTGCGCCGGGCCGACCAGCACATGGCTGAGGAAAAGAAGTTGCGGCACCTGATGCGTGGAGTAAAGGAGGAGCTTTTTGCAGGCCTGGTGCGTAATCCACCGCGCTCTCTTGCTGAGTTCAGATCAGAGGCGACCATGATAGTAAAGACCCTTCAGAAGCGCGCGCGCCAATACAACAGGGACGTAAGCGTCTCATCTGTTAGCGCGGCGTCGACAACCCTCACGAGTAACATTGATCTCTTGCGTGAAATGGTGAGGGCTGTCGTAAGGGAGCAACTCCAGAAAATACAAATGACTCAAGCTCATCCAGCGATGTCCTCACTTGCCGACGTTGTGCGCGAAGAAGTGCGGCAAGCGGTTCTACAACCACAGCCTCAAGTACTACAGCGTGCACAACCGGAGCCTCCACCTCAGTTGTCATACGCGCAAGCTGTACGACAGGACCTCGGACGCATGAATCGGACGGCTGCGACTGCTGTGATGCCTCCGACGTTTTCTCCGAGTACGCCGCTACCAATACCGGAAGCAAGACCACGTAAGAGCGATGTATGGCGCACTATAGACCGGCGGCCCCTTTGCTACCACTGCGGAGAAGCAGGTCACCTTTACCGGGCGTGCCAGTATCGTCGAGCGGGACTGCGTGGTTTTCCAGTCAATGCACCATGCCCACAGAACGGTGAACGGCCTTACGAAATCGAAGAATACTTGTCTTCACGCTATTCACCTCAAGACACACAACAACGGGAGTCGCGTTCGACAGCACCGATGCGCTATCGGTCATCGAGTCCTCGTTCGTCATCAAATCTCCGAAGATCATCGAAGAGTGGGCATGGATCATAGAAGAGGGCCCACTCTCCGAAGATCTCCGAAGAGTGGGCATGGCGATGTGAAATTAAGTATGCTCACCAAGCCCGTCCTGTTTATTGCCCAGGTGCTGCTGATCGGTGGCGTGTTGTCTGGTTCCGCTGGACAGCCTCCATCGCCTCCGTTCCTTGGCTCAGCCTTCTTCTGGCTACCCGCTTCGCGCATGCCTGCCTCATCTTCCCCCCGAATCGAAGCAACTTTTGATCACCTGGCCTATCAACCGTGTGAAAACTACGTGACGCTTCGGTTGACTACGTCACCAACGAAAGCAGCTATAAAGCATGGTCTCCAACGCTTCTACTTCAGTGGGCATGGCGATGTGAAATCAACTATGCTCACCAAGCCCGTCCTGTTTATTGCCCAGGTGCTGCTGATCGGTGGCGTGTTGTCTGGCTCCGCTGGACAGCCTCCATCGCCTCCGTTCCTTGGCTCAGCCTTCTTCTGGCTACCCGCTTCGCGCATGCCTGCTTCATCCTTCCCCGAATCGAAGCAACTTTTGATCACCTGGCCTATCAACCATGTGAAAACTACGTGACGCTTCGGTCGACTACGTCACCAACGACAGCAGCTATAAAACATGGTTTCCAACGCTTCTACTTCAGTGGGCATGGCGATGTGAAATCAACTATGCTCACCAAGCCCGTCCTGTTTATCGCCCAGGTTGGTAGTTCCTACTGCTCGGTACGATCTAACAACAGGTTCCTTGTTATCCTGCCATGCCCACGGACATGTATGACTATGGTATATGACTGCCTTCTGGTTCGTAAACTCTTGCTCTGCGGAGATATTGAGACTAACCCTGGCCCGCATGCTGATACTTTAAAGCTCATTCTAGAAGGGCAGGAAAAAATCTTTAACACGATATCTGAATTGAATGCACAGTTGCTTGCATCAAACGTAGCTATAGCCGCACTTAACTCTCAAGTCGCCGAAATAGCCAAGTCTCTTCAGAGCATGAAGTCTATGCCCTCAAACAATGTTGCCTTGGATGACACGCTAACGCTTCTACGTTCATCTGTTACCCAACACTCTGAAAAGCTTGTTGATCTTGAAGATCGCAGTCGGCGTTCAAACCTTGTGGTGTTTGGCATATCTGAAGTAGAGAATGAATCCGACGCTGATCTTCATACTCGAGTAATCAGCGAAGTATTTGATAAAAAGTTAGGTGTGAAATATACCTCAACTGGCAGAATTCACAGACTTGGAAAAAAAGGTGTAAATCGTCCAGAGGGTGTAAGTCGTCCCGTAATTTTGTACTTCCAAGACTTTAACGAAAAAAATGAATATCCTCAAAAACGCAAAGAAATTGAAAGGCACCAAGATATTCATAAAAAACGACTACTCTCGGCAAACGCTCCGAAAAGGGAAGTTGCTGTGGGAAAGTGCCAAACCAGATAAAGACAGTGGCAAAAACGTGTACCTTCTCAACGATAAGCTTCACATTGACAATGACGTGTACATTTGGGATGATGTGAAAAACGCGCTTTTCAAAATTTATTCCACTGTTCACCCCGAAGTCAGTACATGACAATCTACTGCCATCCCCCCGTATAATTTTTGTCTTTTGAACATCAATGCAAGAAGCATTGTAAATAAAGCTAGTGAACTCGAATCTGTCCTGCTAACCCATGATGCCGACGTGACCGTAATATCGGAGACTTGGCTTCATGATGGAATACCCGATTCTGCTATTGTTCCCCCTTCCCACCACATTCATAGGCGGGACAGGCCTTCGCACGGCGGAGGCGTTGCTGTTCTTAGGTGTAACGTAAGTGCTGATCCGTTAGAACAGATTGACGGCCTTGAAAGTTTATGCCTGCGTATAGGCTGTAATGGCAAGTCATTTATTTTAATTGCGGTTTACAGTGCGCCTTGTGCTGATTCCTCCTTCTTGACTAAACTATATGATCATATAATCAGATTCTCTAAAAGTAACATTATTGTTGCCGGAGATTTCAACCTTCCAAATATTATCTGGCCCTCTTTATCTTCCCCCTCTTCCGACGACCACTTAGTTTTCGACATTATGCTTGCATGCAATCTTTTCCAAGCCATAAACATTCCTAAGCGAGTACAACGAAATTCTTCTTCAATTCTTGACCTTGTGTTTTACAGTGCCACCTTGTCTGAAACAGATGTTGCAGTGGTAGACGGTTTGTCTGATCATAAAATTGTAAATTTTACGTGTCAACTGGGTGGACGATTAGGGCATGATTCCGTCAAAAAAACTGTAAAAGACTTCAGTAGGTCTAACGACGAAAGTGTTCTTGATCATTTAGACTTTGAACTCGACAATTTCGCCGATAACGATGTTGCCTTACTATGGGACAAGTTCCAAACAATTTGCTATTTCTGCATCGATAGCTTTATTCCCGTGAAAACTAAGAAGGTGCGCCGCGCAAACCCGTGGATCAATCGCGATATCATTCATTTAGTACACAAGATCAAAAGGTTGAAAAAACGTAAGGTAAACAATTCGTTATCCAGAACACTGCGCCAAACACTAGTGGATAAAATTCGTGCGAGTAAGCAATTTTTCTATTCCACAACCTTGCCTAATTTTATTAAAACTAATCCTTCAAAATTTTGGCGTCACCTAAATGCGAGAGGGCGTGACGACTATAATAGCATAATAATAGGAAATCAAACTATAACCGATAAACAGCTGATTGCGAATGAATTTAAATGTTTTTTTTCAATCCGTTTATTCTGATTCAGTACCTTGTAACGATATTGGAGAGATACGTAATGTAACCGGACTGAACTCTGACTTTATCAGTTATGAAGGAATAGTTGCAATGTTACTTATTCTTAAATTGAAGTCCTGTGTAGGCCCTGATAAGATTCCAAACATGTTTTTCTATCGGTATGCCGAATCCATAGCTAAATTCCTAGTTGTTATATTCCGTCTTTCCTTTTCTGAAGGTGTTGTCCCCGCCAAGTGGCGTATTGCACGTACTTTTCCTGTTTTTAAAACTGGCGATCGAGCCATCGTTACTAACTATCGCCCTATTTCGCTTCTCAATTCCTGCAGCAAACTCATGGAGCATATTATTTCCAACTATCTGGTCGACGTTTTAAATTCCCGCCATATTTTAACACCCTTCCAGCATGGTTTCCGTAAGGGCCTATCTACTACCACTCAACTCGTTTCTATTGTGCATACCTTTTCTTCAGTTCTCGACAAGTCCGGCCAAGTTGACGCAGTATTCCTAGATCTAAGCAAAGCAATCGACAGGGTTTCGCATTCAGGTCTTCTCTATAAATTTAATACACTTAATGTCCCGCATCTTCTAATAAAGTGGATTGCCTCATACCTTGAACATAAAAAAACAATTTGTTGATGTCGGTGGTCACGTTT
Organism: Rhipicephalus microplus; assembly: GCF_043290135.1. NCBI lineage: Eukaryota > Metazoa > Arthropoda > Arachnida > Ixodida > Ixodidae > Rhipicephalus > Rhipicephalus microplus. The sequence goes on from NW_027464589.1 coordinate 14,281,258, forward strand.
CAGATCTTGGATCAGTTAACTCCGGAGTGCCTCAGGGAAGTGTCCTGGGGCCTTTAATATTTCTTCTATATATAAACGACATAACCTCTTGTGTGCACGAAAGCGTTGCTATTCGTTTATTTGCGAACGACTGTCTTCTGTACAGAGCTGTTGAATCAACTAATGACCAAATTACCCTCAACGACAGCCTGAATTTCATATCTAATTGGTGCGACACTTGTGGAATGAAGCTTAACCAAACTAAAACGGTGTACATGCGCATAACTAATAAAAAATGTCCTCTTATGTTGAATTACTCTGTAAAGGGAGTCGAAATTTCTCAAACCAATAGCTTTAAATATCTCGGCTTAACATTTAGAAATAATCTAACCTGGTCAATGCATATCGACAAAATCTGTGCATCAACTCGGCGTAAGCTCGGCCTCTTACGTCACAAACTAAAAAAATCCCCCTCCTATGTTAAACGTCTTGCATATAACACGCTAATCAGGCCTAGTCTTGAATACGCGTGTATCGTTTGGGACCCGTTCACTAAAAAAGACATTCACAAACTTGAACAAATTCAGAGGCTGGCTGTACGGTTCATATATAATCGTTACCGCCGACATGACTCGCCTACCTCTTTAATGCAAACAAACAACATCATGACCTTACAGAGCCACCGTAAAATAACAAGACTAAAATTTCTTTATCAGCTTTGGAACCGTAAACTTGCACTCGACCCCGCTCCTTATCTAAACCTTTTGCCCCATAGACCCACCAGGAACTTTCACCCTTTTAAATTTAACTCGATTTTTGCACGCACAAACATATTCAAACATTCCTTTTTCCCGCGCCCCATAAGTGATTGGAATGCCTTACCATCTGGAACCTTCTTATCAAATAATGTTCTTCAGTTGTTTAACCAGTTCGCAGAATAAATTTGTAATGGTGCCTTTCCCCTAAGATTGTAGATTGGTTTCCCATATCTAGTTGTGGAAAATCTTTGCTACGCTACTGCTATGATCATTGCTGCCTTGCTTCGTTTTTTTTCCTTCTTATGTGCCATATGTCTGAAATATTGTCACGGGGTCGTGACGTGGCCGAAGACAGGAGACTTCTTGTAGGGATTTAACTGTTTATTTGGGCGAACCTGTCCCCGGTAAACAGAAAGTCCAATTACAGCAACAGTCTCGCACAGATAGCAGTCTCAGACTGATAGCGGCGAACGGAGCGTCGGCCTTCGATCAACAACTGACAAGCGGCGAAGCGCGTCGGCATTTATACTCCCGCCGTCGAATGTTCTAGCGCTATTGCTGGCGGCGGCGTACGTTCCAGAACAATCTGTACCAATCGCACAGTGGGCGTGATCTTATCGAAATGATCTACTACAGTCCGGAACCCTCTCGAAAACTGCAGGCGCGGTTTGCGCTGAGAATCGTGTGGTGTTTTGGGACGATAACAAAAACTTGAGAAATGGGACGTGGCATTGCCCCCCTCTGAAAAAGGCATCGTCTCGATGCTTTAACTAAAGATGAAGGTACAATAATAATGCAAGAAAGTACAATGAATAAATTACGATACAACAATAATACAAAAAAAAAACACTGTTTCAGTTTGTTAACGCGCATGAAACGGCTTGAGGCGTGCGACGTGGACGACTTCAGGTCGCGATCGGCGTCGTTGAGAGTTCGTGATGCCGTCGGGGACAACCTCGTAATCAAGTGGGCCGAGACGTCGAACCACCCTGTACGGTCCGAAGTACCGTCGGAGAAGCTTTTCACTTAGTCCACGTCGGCGTATCGGCGTCCACACCCGAACACGCTCACCGGGCTGGTATTCCACGAAGCGTCGTCGAAGGTTGTAACGGTGGCTGTCGGTCGTCTGTTGATTCTTGATACGGAGCCGCGCAAGTTGTCGGGCTTCTTCGGCGCGATGAAGGTACTCGCTCACATCGAAGTTTTCTTCGTCGGTGACGTTGGGTAACATGGCACCGAGCGTCGTTGCCGGGCTCCTTCCGTAGACGAATTTGTGAGGAGATATCTGCGTCGTCTCCTGCACCGCCATGTTGTATGCGAAGGTCAGATACGGAAGAATGGCATCCCACGTCTTGTGTTCAACATCGACGTACATTGACAGCATGTCGGCGATCGTCTTGTTAAGCCGCTCGGTGAGGCCGTTGGTCTGTGGGTGGTACGCTGTCGTCCGGCGGTGGTTTGTTTGGCTGTATGCCAAGATCGCTTGAGTTAAGTCGGCAGTGAATGCCGTTCCTCTGTCGGTGATAAGGACCTCCGGGGCGCCGTGACGTAGGACGATATTTTCGACGAAGAACTTAGCTACCTCGGATGCACTGCCTTTTGGCAGGGCTTTTGTCTCGGCGTAGCGGGTGAGGTAGTCGGTAGCTACCACGATCCACTTGTTTCCGAAAGCCGACGTCGGGAACGGCCCCAGTAGGTCCATACCAATCTGCTGGAAAGGTCGGCAAGGTGGATCAATTGGCTGCAGAAGTCCCGCTGGCCTTGTCGGCGGTGTCTTGCGTCGCTGACAGTCCCGGCATGTCCTCACATAACGAGTGACGTCGGTGGTAAGACGCGGCCAGTAGTACCTTTCTTGTATCCTCGCGAGCGTGCGAGAAACACCGAGGTGCCCTGCCGTCGGATCGTCGTGCAGGGCCTGCAGGAGTTCTGGTCGCAGAGCTGAAGGCACCACAAGGAGATACTTAGCCCGAAGCGGTGAAAAGTTTTTCTTTTGTAGAAGACCGTTTCGTAGAAAAAACGACGCAAGTGCGCGCTTGAATACCTTCGGGACTTCGGTGGTCCTGCCTTCGAGGTATTCTATTAGGGCCTTAAGTTCCGGGTCGGCCCGCTGTCGTTCAGCGAAGTCGTCGGTAGTTATCGTTCCCAAGAAGTAGTCGTCATCCGGGTCGTCGGGTAGCGGTTGGTCGACAGGCGCACGAGAGAGACAGTTGGCGTCGGAGTGTTTTTTGCCAGACTTGTAAATGACAGTAATGTCATATTCTTGAAGTCTCAGGCTCCATCGTGCGAGGCGACCTGAAGGGTCCGTCAAAGTGGCTAGCCAACACAAGGCGTGGTGGTCGCTCACAACTTTGAAGAGCCTGCCGTAGAGGTATGGGCCAAATTTCGACGTAGCCCAGATGATGGCGAGGCACTCCTTTTCTGTTGTGGAATAATTTGCTTCTGCTTTGGATAGCGATCGGCTGGCGTAACTAATAACCCTTTCAAGTCCATCAGCCCTCTGCACAAGAACGGCGCCAAGACCTACGCTGCTTGCGTCAGTATGTATTTCTGTCTCGGCGAATTCGTCGAAATGGGCAAGTAACGGAGGTGTCTGGAGGCGATGTTTAAGCTTCTGGAAAGCGTGTTCCTGTGGCGTTTCCCACTTGAACTCCACGTCGGCCTTGGTAAGGTTAGTGAGAGGATCGGCGATGCGGGCGAAGTTTTTCACGAACCGCCTATAATAGGCGCACAGGCCCAGGAATCGGCGCACGGCTTTCTTGTCAGTGGGCGGCGGGAATTCGGCGATGGCGGCTGTTTTCCGTGGATCAGGACGAACTCCAGACTTGCTGATAACGTGCCCCAGAAACAAGAGCTCTTCGTACGCAAATCTGCACTTTTCTGGCTTCAGTGTGAGTCCGGAAGTCTTGATGGCTTGAAGTACAGCTTCAAGGCGCCGAAGATGCTCGTCGAAACGCGAGGAAAACACGACGACGTCGTCCAAGTACACAAGGCAAGTCTGCCACTTCAATCCTGCCAGTACTGTATCCATAACGCGTTGAAAAGTTGCAGGCGCTGAGCAAAGGCCGAAGGGCATCACCTTAAACTCGAAGAGGCCGTCCGTTGTTATAAACGCCGTCTTCTCTCGGTCTCTTTTGTCGACTTCGATTTGCCAATAGCCAGTCTTGAGGTCCATTGCGGAAAAGTACTTGGCGTTATGGAGCCGATCAAGTGCGTCGTCTATTCGTGGGAGAGGATACACGTCCTTTCTTGTGATTTTGTTCAGGCGGCGATAATCGACGCAGAAACGTAGGGTCCCATCCTTTTTCTTCACTAACACCACGGGGGATGCCCATGGACTCTTGGACGGCTGGATAACATCATCCCTCAGCATTTCATCAACTTATCTCTTTACGGCCTCACGTTCTTGCGTCGAAACCCTGTACGGACTCTGACGGAGTGGTCTGGCATTTTCTTCGGTTATGATTCGATGTTTCGTGATTGGGGTCTGCCGAATTTTCGATGACGACGAAAAGCAATCTTTGTATTGCAGGAGCAGGGCCTTGAGCTTTTCTTGCTTATCGTTCGGAAGTCTGGGATTGACGTCGAAAGCTATGGGAGGGGCTTGGTTCCTCTGAGCAGGTTCCGCAGAATCGGCGAGGCCGAAAGCACTGGTGGCTTCGACAATTTCTTCGATGTATGCGACCGATGTTCCTTTATTCACATGTTTGTACTCATTGCTGAAATTTGTGAGCATAACCGTTGCTTTGCCTCCCCGCAACTCTTGCGGGGAGGCAAAGTTGCGGGGAGGCAAATCTTGCGACGCAAATATTTCGGGTGACCAACAGATGCTGACTGCCTTCAACGACGCCTTCGAAGTCAGGTGATTCAGGAGCGCCGACTGAAATAATGACGCTTGAGCGAGACGGAATGGTGACTTGTTCTTCCAGCACATTCAAGGCATGGTGCCCAGACGGCGTGCGCGGCGGTAGTGCTTCTTCTGCGGATAACGTTATCGACTTTGTTTTTAGGTTGATGACAGCACCATGGAGGCATAAGAAGTCCATGCCAAGGATGACATCTCTCGAGCAACGCTGTAGGACTACGAAGTCTGTAGGATAAATACGGCCGTTAATGGTGACTCTCGCTGTGCAGATTGCTGCAGGCGTTACGAGATGACCTCCGGCTGTGCAAATTTCAGGGCCTTTCCAAGCTGTCCTAACTTTCTTTAACTTCGCGGCGAACGACCCACTGATGACAGAATAGTCGGCTCCAGTATCGACGAGAGCGGTCACACTGCGGCCGTCGATAAGAACGTCGAGGTCGCTAATTCGCCGTCTCGCATTACAGTTAGGGCGTGGCGTCGGGTCACGGCTGCGTCGGCTTGTTCCGCTGCTTCCATGTTTCGTCGTCAGGCCACCTTCGGTAAGTGAGCTTTCGCCGTCAGGGCTTTGCCTGGTTGGCGTTGTGTTCGGAAAGCTCCGTCGCGGCGTCGTCGTCGTCGGAGGATCTTCGGTAGTTCGTCGCACAGCAACCGCACCTCCACCGGTTGCTGCCCTTAGTTTCCCGGATACGGGCTAGGAGACCGGCCCCGCGTTGGGCCAGAGTACTGCCGGTGGTGCGGTGACGTGCAGCGGCTGCGCGACGGCGAACGCGAAGGGCTTCGTGGTGTCCACCGAGTTCCTGTCAGGTAGTCGGCGATGTCACGTGGTCGTTCTCCTGGCTGTGGGCGCGGTGCATTGACGGCGAAGCCACGCAATCCCATCTGTCGGTACTGGCAACGGCGGTATGTGTGTCCGGCCTCGCCGCAGTGGTAGCAGAGCGGGCGATGGTCAGGGGTGCGCCAGACGTCAGTCTTCCTCGGTGCACTGCGCTGGGCCGCTGGCGAACGGTATGACGTCGGTGGGGGTGGTGGCGGCGGTGGCGTCTGTCGACGGAAGTGGGATGGGGTGGCGTTTTGGCGTGGACGGGGAGGAGCGTTGTGGCGCAGTGCAGCGGCGTAGCTCATAGCTTCCCGCTCGGGCAGTGGTGCGTGGGGAATTTGAAGCAATTGCCGAACTTCTTCTCGCACAATGTCGGCGATCAAATCCACTTGAGGCTGCGCCGAAGGCAACAGCTTGCGCAGCTCTTCCCGCACGATCGCTCGGATCGTTTCACGCAGGTCTCCGGAGTTACTGGCTTGAGCAGCAGCGCAGTCTGCAGACAGGCGACAATTATACTGTCTGGTGCGCATGTCCAGGGTCTTTTCAATAGTGGTCGCTTCAGCTACAAATTCTTGGACGGTTTTCGGTGGGTTTCTTATCAGCCCCGCGAAGAGCTCCTGTTTGACCCCTCGCATGAGGAAACGAACTTTTTTCTCCTCAGGCATGTCTGAGTCAGCGTGACGGAATAGTCGGGTCATTTCTTCTGTGAAAATGGCGACATTTTCATTTGGTAGCTGAACCCGGGTCTCTAATAAAGCAGCGGCCCTCTCTTTTCGAGCGACGCTCGCGAACGTTTGCAGGAATGCGCCGCAGAAAACATCCCACGTTCGGAGCGTGGACTCCCGATTTTCGAGCCAGGTCCTTGCGGTGTCTTCTAAATAGAAGAACACACGACGCAGCTTTTCGTCATGGTCCCAGTGGTTGAGGGCGGCCACACGGTCGTATGTCTCTAGCCAGGACTCCGGGTCTTCGAACGATGACCCATGGAAAATTGGTGGTTCATTGGGTTGATGCATGACCATCGTGGGCTGGGACGCTGCGGTTGTCATTGTCGCTGCGGTCGCAGTCATGGCCTTGGTCTTCCGCGGCTTGTCGTGTAGAAGCCCGTACTCCGGTGGTACGGAGTACGGGCTTCTACACCCTTGCTGTCGGCGGCTTGTTCGCTGCTCCTGGTTGGCGTCGGTGTCTTCTCCGCGACGTGGGCTGGGTTCACGGCTTGACGGGGGCGTCCGGTACATGAACGAAGCAGCACCTCCACCAAATGTCACGGGGTCGTGACGTGGCCGAAGACAGGAGACTTCTTGTTGGGATTTAACTGTTTATTTGGGCGAACCTGTGCCCGGTAAACAGAAAGTCCAATTACAGCAACAGTCTCGCACAGATAGCAGTCTCAGACTGATAGCGGCGAACGGAGCGTCGGCCTTCGATCAACAACTGACAAGCGGCGAAGCGCGTCGGCATTTATACTCCCGCCGTCGAATGTTCTAGCGCTATTGCTGGCGGCGGTGTACGTTCCAGAACAATCTGTACCATTCGCACAGTGGGCGTGATCTTATCGAAATGATCTACTACAGTCCGGAGCCCTCTCGAAAACTGCAGGCGCGGTTTGCGCTGAGAATCGTCTGGTGTTTTGGGACGATAACAAAAACTTGGGAAATGGGACGTGGCAATATGCACTGATTAGTCCTTTCCTGTTCTCTGGTGTTTTCTTCGATTGTTCATTGCTTATTTCTTCTTGCTCTCAATTTGTAATTCTTTTTTTTGTTTAAATCTGGTTTTCATCATTGATATACCAACAAACCACTCCTGCTTGGGCCGCCCTGGGCCTGCAGTATTGTATAAATAAATAAAATAAAATAAATAAAAAAAATTATGTTCAACTAGCCCGCGGCGGACGGATGGATGGATGGATGGATGTGGCTGTACCCTTTAGATCGGGCGGCAGCTAACGCCTCCTAGCCGTAATACTTAGTGAACTAACCATTACATTTATCTTTTTTCCCTTTAAATCATGAAGTTGAGGATTCGTACTTTGCAGTGAAGGGTTTAATTTTCACTCGTGCCTTGACTTAAGCCACCAATCAGATAACCTCCTTCTAGTTAAGTCTACCCGCTTATAGTCTATTTTGCCCTCGCTGTCCCTAAATCCCAGTGCTTTGAAAAACTCTGCGCCATCATCCTGAACTATAGGGTGAAGCCCTTTACAGAACATTATCAAGTGTTCGGCAGTTTCTTCTTCCTCTCCACGCGCATTGCATACTGTGTCTACCCCTTCGTATTTGGCCCGATATGTCTTGATTCGCAATACTCCCGTTCTGGCCTCAAACAGTAGAGAACTACACAGAGTATTATCATAGATCCTTTCCTTGGCGATTTCCTGCTTAAAAGTTCGATAGATCTCTAGCGCGGACTTCTTAATCATGCCCATTCTTCAATAGTCAGTCTCCGTTTCCTTCGCTTTCTTCTTAACCGATAGTTCTTTTTGGTTTAGCCACCTGGTGTTTTCTAAGTATTTACCAGTCAACATCCTGGTTCGCTTCCTCCATTTTGTATCGACATTCTTCATGTACAAGTAGCTGAAAACCTTCCTAGCCCAACGCTCCTCCCCGATTTCTCTCAATCGCTTCTCAAATTTTGTCTTTCTACTAGCTTCCCTGCCCTCAAATGATGTCCATTCCATATCACCTTGTACTCCCTGATTTGGTGTATTCCCGTGAGCTCCTAAAGCAGGGCTACCTACTCCACGTTACTTAATTTCTAATCTTGCTTGAACTTCTGATCTCATGCACAAGACCGCATTGCCGAACATCAGCCCAGGAACCATGACCCCTTTCCATATTCCTCTCACAACAACATACCTATTGTAATTCCACAGTGCTCTATTTTTCATGACTGCGGCATTCCTGTTACCTTTAGTCGCCACGTATATTTCGTGTTCCCTCAGATACTTGGTCCCATTGCTTATCCATACGCCCAGATATTTGTATTTATCTGTTATCTCTAGCGTGACCTCCTGTATTCTAAGCTCACTACCTTCGTTGTCATTAAAAATCATGACTGCTGATTTTTTCTTACTGAATCTAAAATCTAACCTATCTCCCTCATTACCGCAAATGTCCATCAATCTCTGCAAATCTTCGTTGTTGTTGGCCATTAGCACTATATCATCTGCGTACATTAATGCTGGTAGTGCCTGATCAATAAGTGTTCCTTGTTTGACTAAAAAGAGGTTGAAGCCCAGTCCACTTCACTCTAATTTTGCCTCTAATTTTTGTAGGTAGATCAAGAATATTAAGGGTGACAGGGGGCACCCCTGCCTAAGCCCCCGTTTTACCTCTGAAGGCTTGGATACCTGTTTTTCCCACTTTATAACTACCTTGTTACCTTTATAGATACCCTTTAAAAGATTAGTGACTACATGTTCCACGCCTAGTGTGTCCAGTATTCCCCACAATTCCTCTTGAACCACGCTATCGTACGCTCCCTTGATATCCAAAAATGCTAGCCACAGGGGCCTGTGTTCCTTTTCTGCTATTTCGATTCACTGCGTCAGTGAAAACAGATTGTCTTCCAACCTCCTGTGTTTCCGAAACCCATTCTGCATTTCCCCAAGCATCCCCTCATCCTCTATCCATGCCTGCAGTCTTTTCTTTATAATCTGCATCGGCAGCCTGTAGACCACTGATGTCACTGTTATAGGACGGTAGTTGTTTATGTCAGCTTTGTCCCTTTTTCCTTTATGGATCATGCTCATCCTGCTGAGTTTCAATCCATCGGGAACTTCACCATCAATTATTATTGTGCTCACTGCCTCTCTCAAAGCCTGCTAAGACTTCGGACCTAATGTCTTTATCAGCCTAATTGGAATGCCATCTGGGCCTGTTGATGTACTAATAGGAACCCTTTTCTCAGCCCTTTCCACCTCTCGTTGTGAAAATGGAGCCATTGCACCACTTGATTCGTCCTTGTCTATTGTGGTGCATAAAGTACTTCTTCGTTCAAATTTTTCTGTCACCCTTGTTCTTACATATTCAATAGCTTCGTCCCCTTCTAGCCTAGCACCTTGGGCTGTAGTTATGAAACTCTGCTCTAGGCTCGTCTCATTTCTTAAGAAGTTTTGATGCTTCCACAATTTCGCAGCTGCTTTTCTATCTTTTTTATGTACTTCTGCCAGCCACTGAGCTCCCTTTCTTCTAATCTTTTCATTGATCAGAAGGAATGCATCCCTTCTACAGCTTATAAAGGTTTCCCATTTTCTTTCAACATGATCAGTCGGTTCACCCCGCTGCTTAGTATGTCTGTGTTCCCTAGAGGCTTCCTGACGTTTTGCTATGACTCTCTTAACTTCCTCATCCCACCAACTTTTGGGTTTGTGGCTTCTTTTCCGGGGTGACTTGTCACGCGTCTTAGCAAGCTCTAGCTCAAAGAGTCCAATTAGATTCGTGTATGTCCACACTGTCTTATTATCCTCCGTGATTACTTTCTCAATTTTTAGTGGCTATTTCAATTTGCCTTTTTGGATAAAAATTTTTCTCTAGTTGCTCATTGTCTCCTTCCCACTTTCACTGCTCTTCCAAAACTTAGCTTGATACGTTTTTGATCACTACCCAGAGTTGTGGAGCCACCTTTATCTACGTGCATTCCCCTGAGCTTATCATACATCCTATGTGACATCAGTGCATAATCTATCGTCGACTGCAGCCTTCCTACCTACCATGTTATGTGCCCTTCACACTTCTCGGTACTGTTGCAAATGATCAAATCAAGCCTTTAACACATATCCATGATCATTTTGCCTGTCGGGTCGGTATACCCATCTATATCTTCTATGTGCGTATTCAAGTCTCCTAGTATCTAAATATCTCGCACTCTCTTCCTAATGAGGGTGGCGATTTGGGCTTGTTGGTATGGTTGCATGATGATGGATGGTAGCGCAGACAACGAACACGGACAAGAGAAGGCACATAGACACAACACAGCGCTAACTTTCAACAACAGTTTATTACACGCAGATCTCCGTGGTGTATGCGATCCACCACGCCAACGTCGCACGTGCGTAGCTCTAAAAACCATCAAATATAACCAACGCGCGTGTTCCAATACTTTACAATTTTATATTTTTCAATCTTTTTCTACTTTTTCTTTCTTCCTTTTATCCCATGTTACCACAAACCCTATCGCGAATACATGTAATCAAGTTCCTTATCTGTCAACACCACTGATGGGCTGCTCACACACGTGTCACCTAGCTCTGCAATTCTGCCGGCCTCCAATACCAACCGCGTCATCTCGTGCCTACTTCTATTGATTATAACCGTTTCCTTGAATTTCGGTGTGCAATTACATCTCTGGCAATGAAGGGAAAGAAAACCATCAGGAACAACACTATTTACTTTGTTATTGTGCTCGCGCAAGCGATCGTTTATGCATCTACTGGTCTGACCGATATAACACTTTCCACAAGTAAGTGGAATGAGGTATACAACACACATGATGCACTCCACAAATAGGTTTCTATGTTTCTTTTGGCATACATTTGATTTTCCCTTGTCTGGTCTTGTGCTTCTGCAAAGACTCACCAACTTATTGGGTGCCGAGAAAACTACGTTAGTGCCACATTTTTCCGCAATCTTTTTTATCCTGTGAGAAACCTTATGCATGTATGGAATTACGGCAAAACTTTCCTTTCTTGAGCTCACCCTATCCATCCCTTCACATCTTTTTTCCAGCACTTTTCTGTGCAATCCTTCAGCAACGGACACGACGAGGCTCTTGGGGTACCCGGCATTGCTTAGCCTCGAGACCTGTTGTCTGAAGCTTTCATTCCTGAGGCACCGGCAGGACTTCTTTAGTGCCTCACTCAAGCACATCTTCGCAATGCCTCGTTTTACCAGTTTAGTATGCGCTGAGTGAAACTGTAGTAAAGGCTTACTTGCTCTGGGCTCGTAACACCAGCATGTCTTTTCATCTGAGAATTGAAAGTTAATGTCAAGAAATCTGAGCCTTCCGTCACATGGCATTTCAAAAGTCACTTCAAGTGGGTTAAGCCCCTTCCCGAGGATCAAGCCACCAGGATCATCAACGAAGGTGTGGACGCTTTAAAATTGTGTAGGCCTCCATGCCGCAGTTTGCCTCTCAAACGCGTGGAAACTTACTTGACACAGCATGCTCTGAGTGTACTTCCAGTCGATAAAGAAGGAGGGTTTGCGGTTTTCTCGCATGATGAATTTAAAGAAAAGGCTAAAAGTGCTATTACGGCAGTGTGCAGCGAAAAGAAAAGTATTTCGATTGAAAAAGTGAGGGGAAAAGCAATAGAACTTTGTAAGAGGATGAATCTAGAAGGTGTGCTTAGCGGTATCAGAAAAAGTAAAAATGACAGTCTGGATGTGTTCTTTAGTGCTAAAACGCATAAGGAAGGAGTACCGTTCAGAGTGATAGTGTCGGAGAAGGACACGTGGCAAAAAGCTGTAGCTGTGTATCTGCAAAGAACATTGAACTTGCTTGACATAAATGACCCCTTCCTGACAAAAAATTCGGAACAGGTGATAAGTTTCGTCAGGGAACGAAAAAACATAGGGTTAAAAGCGTTTTCGGCTGACATAAAAGATCTGTACTATTCTCTGCCACAATCAGCAGTATTAACAAGTGTTGGCGAATGCATCGATGAGTACGGTGCCGTTAGATTTAGCTCACAAGCAGGTACGTCCGTCGACAATTTCTTAGAATTACTTAGGTTTTACTTGTCGTCAACGTTTATTGAAAACAATGGTACCCTGTATCTGCAAAAACAAGGAGTATGCATTGGCTCGTGCTTAGCACCAGTTTTAAGTAATTTGTTTTTGGCTGAAATGGACAGGAGGCTATCAGGACGCCTAAATGAATACAATGTTGTGCACGTATTTAGGTACGTCGATGACTTTTTAGTGTTTATCAATGACAGAACTGCAGATTTTGCTACTCAATGTAGTAGCGTGTGTAGCGTTTTTCGTGAGGGGCTTAACCCACTTGAAGTGACTTTTGAAATGCCATGTGACGGAAGGCTCAGATTTCTTGACATTAACTTTCAATTCTCAGATGAAAAGACATGCTGGTGTTACGAGCCCAGAGCAAGTAAGCCTTTACTACAGTTTCACTCAGCGCATACTAAACTGGTAAAACGAGGCATTGCGAAGATGTGCTTGAGTGAGGCACTAAAGAAGTCCTGCCGGTGCCTCATGAATGAAAGCTTCAGACAACAGGTCTCGAGGCTAAGCAATGCCGGGTACCCCAAGAGCCTCGTCGTGTCCGTTGCTGAAGGATTGCACAGAAAAGTGCTGGAAAAAAGATGTGAAGGGATGGATAGGGTGAGCTCAAGAAAGGAAAGTTTTGCCGTAATTCCATACATGCATAAGGTTTCTCACAGGATAAAAAAGATTGCGGAAAAATGTGGCACTAACGTAGTTTTCTCGGCACCCAATAAGTTGGTGAGTCTTTGCAGAAGCACAAGACCAGACAAGGGAAAATCAAATGTATGCCAAAAGAAACATAGAAACCTATTTGTGGAGTGCATCATGTGTGTTGTATACCTCATTCCACTTACTTGTGGAAAGTGTTATATCGGTCAGACCAGTAGATGCATAAACGATCGCTTGCGCGAGCACAATAACAAAGTAAATAGTGTTGTTCCTGATGGTTTTCTTTCCCTTCATTGCCAGAGATGTAATTGCACACCGAAATTCAAGGAAACGGTTATAATCAATAGAAGTAGGCACGAGATGACGCGGTTGGTATTGGAGGCCGGCAGAATTGCAGAGCTAGGTGACACGTGTGTGAGCAGCCCATCAGTGGTGTTGACAGATAAGGAACTTGATTACATGTATTCGCGATAGGGTTTGTGGTAACATGGGATAAAAGGAAGAAAGAAAAAGTAGAAAAAGATTGAAAAATATAAAATTGTAAAGTATTGGAACACGCGCGTTGGTTATATTTGATGGTTTTTAGAGCTACGCACGTGCGACGTTGGCGTGGTGGATCGCATACACCACGGAGATCTGCGTGTAATAAACTGTTGTTGAAAGTTAGCGCTGTGTTGTGTCTATGTGCCTTCTCTTGTCCGTGTTCGTTGTCTGCGCTACCATCCATCATCATGCTCTCTTCCTAACTTCTGAATGTCCTTTGATATACACTCTATCATTGCCTGGTTTTCCTCTCTGGCCTTTGCTCCCGTCCACAAGTACACGAAACCAAGGAGTGTCATTTGACCTGCCACTTTCCCTTTTACCAATAAACGTTCCTTGCACTCCTGCTTGACCCTTTGCCAGTCTGCACTTTTATGAATGAATGCCCCAATACCACCCCCCTTTCTGCTGCCTTCTGTTCTATTACAATATTCCAACGCGTAGTCCGGATTGTTCGGAGGTTGTTCCATGTCCCTGAGATGTGTTTCTACAAAACCGTATACCATCGGCCTCTCTTCCCTTAGCTGTTCTTCTATCTCTTCCCCCTTCAGCTTGTTCCTACCACCCTGCATGTTATTATGCAGGGTGGTAGGAAAACTAAAGCCACGGGAAAACCAAAGCCAGCGACCTCTGGAGGTGAGGCCGCTGATATGCTTACAACAGAAGACCCTCCATTTTCAGCCCGACATGATGGTGGCAGTTACGCAACGACGGTCAAGTGCAGTAGTAGCGACGTTACCTCCGAGATATTAGTCACGATCGACGACGTCGAGGCCATTGCGCTAATAGACACTGGTGCGGACTATTTTGTTGTCAGTAATGCTCTCGCAAAGAAGCTTAAGAAGGTGATGACTGAGTGGACCGGACCTCAGATACGTACCGCTGGAGGGCACTTAGTTAGTCCCGTGAGGTTATGCACCGCAAGGATAGGAATAAGAGGATTTGTGTCTGTCGGCAGCTTTATTGTGCTTCCTGAGTGCTCCCGGGAACTGATTATAGCATGGACTTTTTGCAAACAAACAATGCAGTCATTGACTTGCAAGAGTACCAGGTTTCGTTTTCTATGGAGAATGCCGTCGCCTTCTGTCATGCGGAGAAACCAATTGTTCTACCTCTCCGCATTGTGGACGAAGATGTAACCGTGCCGCCACGTTCCAGTGTGACCGTTCTTGTGAGGAGTGAAGTTCTTCGTGACTGTGACGGATTAGCTGACGGAAACATCGGACTGCTACTAGAAAAAGGACTATGCGTGGCAAGAGGCCTGGTGAGCCTTCGTAATGGATGTGCGTATGTCCTATTAACGAACTTTCGAAATGAGCTGCAGCATGTTGCGAAGGGAACATCTGTAGCAACGCTGCATGAGTACGTGCAAGTCTCAGATGTTTGCACTCTTGATAAAGCTTCAGAGACAGTAGATAACGTACTCCAGTCAGTAGACATTGACAGAGAGCTCTCGTCATCTTAGAAGCAACAGATTGCTGACCTCATCAGAGAGTTTCCGAAGTGCTTCTCCACCTCGTCGAAAGTCGGATGTACTCCCGTCGCAAAGCACCGTATCGTGGTTGAAGAACACGTGAGACCTGTGCATCAGCGCCCATACCGAGTAGCGCCAAAAGAAAGGGAAGCCATCAAGAACCAAGTGCAGGAAATGCTCAGCGATGATGTAATCCAGCCATTCAACAGTCCGTGGGCATCACCGGTAGTGCTGGTCAAAAAGAAGGACAACACTCTGCGGTTTTGCGTTGACTACAGAAAGCTGAACCAAGTCACAAAGCGTGATGTTTACCCACTTCCACGGATCGATAATGCCTAGGATAAGTTACGCAATGCTCACTTCTTTTCATCATTGGACTTGAAAAGTAGATATTGGCAGATCGAGGTGGACGAACGAGATCGCGAGAAGACGGCGTTTGTGACCCCAGACGGACTATACGAGTTCAAACTGCCCCTTTCGATTTGTGCTCTGCTCCCGCTACCTTCCAGAGGATCATGGACACTGTGCTCTCCGGACTCAAGTGGCAATCGTGTCTCGTCTACCTCGACGATGTATGGTTTTTTCTTGTACCTTTGAGCAGCACATCCACCGACTGAGAACGGTACTGGATGCCATTCGCGTGGCAGCACTGACCATCACACCGCAAAAGTGTCACTTTGGATTTTGTCAGCTTCGGTTCCTCGGGCACATAGTGCGGAAAGCATCCGCCCAGACCCGGAAAAGATTGCAGCAGTTGAAAATTTTCCGAAACCGCAAGACGAAGAGGCCGTCAGACGATTCCTGGGACTATGTGCCTACTACAGACGCTTTGTTGAAAACTTTGCTAAGGTGGCTGAGCCTTTGACACGGCTAACAAAAGAAAGTGTACCATTCTCTTGGCGGGAGGAACAAGAAGCGGCTTTCTCAGAGTTGCGACGCCATTTGCAGTCTCCTCCAATACTTGCCCATTTTGACGAAGAGGCCGATACAGACATACATACTGATGCGAGTAACGTTCGCCTCGGTGCGATCCTCGCTCAGTGGCAGAATGGAGAAGAAAAGGTCATTGCTTACGCGAGCCGCACTCTATCGAATGCTGAGTCTAATTACTCAGCGACAGAGAAAGAGTGTCTCGCAGTTATATGAGCCATCAGTAAGTTTCGCCCATACCTCTACGGCAGACTGTTTAGAGCAATCAGTGATCAACATTCATTGTGTTGGCTGGCAAACATCAAGGGCCCTTCAGGAAGACTTGCTAGATGGAGCATGTGTCTGCAGGAACATGACATCACTGTGGTCTACAAGTCTGGTCTCAAGCACAATGACGCGGATTGCCTGTCTCGCGCACCTGTTGAGTCTCCATCATCTGACTAAGAACAAGACATCCCATTTCTTGGAGTTCTGAATGTGTCGGAGATGGCTCGTCTTCAGCGAGAGGACCCGGAACTACGCCCGCTTATCCAATACTTGGAGGGTCACCAAATCAAGGTACCACGAGTTTTCTTCCGTGGTTTCACATCCTATGTCTTCCGGAATGACGTCCTATACAAGCGCGACTTCGTAAACACCGGTGAGACGTTTCTGCTTCTTGTACCATCATCACTTCGAGCAGAAATCTTAGAAGCGTGTCATGACGACCCATCGGCTGGCCATATGGGTAGTAGTCGCACTTTGGCCAGAATTCGCCGGAAGTATTACTGGCCGAAATTAAGGGATTCAGTGCACCATTATGTTAAGTCATGCCGCGATTGCCAGAGACGTAAAATACCACCATCGAAACCAGCGGGTCAGTTGCAACCAATAGAGCCACCAAAAGGGCCATTTCACCAAGTGGGAATGAATTTGCTTGGTCTATTTCTTCTCTCTTCATCGGGAAAGCGCTGGAGTAGCAACAGACTACATGACTCGATATGCTGAGACATCAACTCTCCCGAAAGGAACGGCGAACGAAGTAGCCCAGTTTTTCGTCACTCAGATTGTACTACGACAAGGCGCACCACAAGTTGTCATTACAGGCAAAGGAACAGCATTTACTGCCCTTTTGATGCTGTCTGTTGTGAAGCCCACCCACACCGATCATAGAAGGACTACATCATACCATCCGCAAACAAACGGATTAACCGAAAGACTCAATAGAACTCTCGCCGACATGATCTCGATGTATGTGGACGTTGAGCACCAGACATGGGACAGTATTTTGCCTTATGCAACGTTTGCGTATAATACCGCAGTACAAGAAACGACACACTTCCCACCATTTCAACTTGTTTATGGTCGGACGGTCACAACGACCTTAGACGCGATGTTACCTGTCAACGATTCGAATGAGAGTGACCCACACATCAGCGACTACATAGAAAGGCAGAAGAGGCGCGGCGATTGGCAAGACATCGTATCATTCTGCAACAAGGCTCCGATGCAAGTCGCTATAATCTGAAGCGGAGAGACGTAGAGTACAACCCCGGAGCCAAAGTGTGGGTGTGGACACCTATACGTGCACCTGGCCTATCGGAAAAACTGATGCGGCGCTATTTTGGCCCTTACAAAGTACTTCGCCAGTAAGTCACGCTAAACTACGAAGCAATTCCTGAAGGTCAAGTGTGCTCAACCCGACGCAGGAATCGCCCAGAAGTCGTACATGTAGTACAAATGAAACCGTACTACGAAAGGCACTGAACGAGACAACTGATAAATGTGCTCAAACATCAGATAAATACTCCTTTACAAAACTGTTCGACGTCAGCGTTCGCATCGGGACGATGCGTTTCGGGAGAGGGACTAATGCCGCATGTTGTTAGGCACCTACCGAAGTCTTGCGCCACTTCCTGCTCTTATGAATTCTGCCACATCAACTGACAAGCCAAACGCGCCAAGCTAAATGCGTCATGCAACGCTGGATGCACGGGTCACCACATCACGCGCTGGACAAGGAACGCTGGTTGTTTTTCGAGGAGCAGCTCGAGGCGAGACGCAAGAGAAGTTGACGAGGTTTTCACTAGTGAGCTCACAACTTTTGTGTATTTAGTTGGTGGGCACAAGTTCGCCATTAATAAATAGCTGTTTTGCTTCCGGCACTGTATTTGTTCGTTAAAATATGAAATTTCAAGTAATAATTCATCTCAATTCTTATGTTTGCCTTGTCTGTTAGCTTTGTGTGGTTTTATTATTGTAAACACTTCCATTCCTCATCGAGTGGTGTTGTTTCTGCGCACAAATGTGCCAAACAAAGTTTCGCGCGCCATCCTAATAAAATCAATGTAGATTATGCCATGCTGCACCAGAGTCCACGTTTGACAGTGTGTATCAGAGGAAATAACATTGCTGGTCTGAACATTTGTGGCGTAATTTCGAGGCTACCAATCTCACAGCTATACACCAAAGATTATTTTAATACCTGAACAGTGCTGGCACCTAATATGTGCTATACTGCATGCAGCGAGAAACCAGATGCAATATATAACCACCCACAGGTTGAAATTTCATCAGTTGTGGTGAAGAAGTTGTGCGCAAGTGCACAACAACCATAAAGCCGTTAACAATTTTGAAACGGTCCTGTAATAGTGGAGTTAAATGCGTTTGATTATTTAAGCCCAGTAATCAATCCTTTCAATCTTTTTTTTCACTACCCTCCGTTTCTACCTCTCCCGAAGCCGCTTTGCCCTCTAGCCGAGCATCCCTCCCTATGTTGCGCGGAATACATCATCGATGACATATTGCTCCAAACACTGTCTTGTCACGGTTGCCGCGACTCCACCCTCTGTCAACTGTGTGCTTGTTGGCGAATTGCTGTTTCTGTGCCAGCCAGTGCCTCTACAAATAGTGTAGTTAGGAACCCAGTCCTACGGACCTTAGTACCTGATTTGCAAGCACGTGCATGCACGGCCGTTGCTTTGCGGGTCGTTGTGGAAAGCTGTACAGATTTGCGAGCGCATGTGGTTGGATATCACTAACAGCCACCTCCGAATTTCAGACGTGTAATTCCGCCGATAGAGGAGGTCGTCTCGAAGAGCGAAATGTGTGGCTTGACGGCGGATATTTCTTGAGACCAAATTAGCTGACGAATCAGTCAGAAAGGCGAGGAGTTGAGAAATCCACACATCTTTGCGTTGTTCCGATGCCATGTCTGTGAAGTCGATTGGTGTTGTGACAGCTGAAGAAGGTGACGAGGAGGTTGGGTCAGCCGGTAGCGGCGAGCGGGATAGCGCATCAGCGCCGGAGTGCTTGCGGCCGGATCGGTATATAACACGAATGTCGTATTCCTGTAGGAGAAGCGCCCAACGACCAAGGTGCCTTGACGGGTCTTTGAGCGATGATAGCCAGCATAGAGCGTGGTGGTTCGTAACGACTTTAAAAGGGCGGCCATAAAGGTATGGGCGGAACTTCGTCAAAGCCCAGACAATTGAGAGGCACTCTTTCTCCGTGACGGAATAATTACACTCGGCTTTCGTGAAGGTTCGACTCGCGTAAGCGACCACGTATTCTTGGTATCGTGGTTTTCGTTGAGCCAATACAGCACCAAGACCGACACCACTGGCGTCGGTGTGGACCTCCGTAGGCGCTTCGGGGTCAAAAAGACGTAGTATTAGACGTAATAATATTAACCGTCGAAGCACGGTGAAGGATTCGTCGCACTCTTTTGACCTAACAGAAATGCCTTTGGAAGTTCTCAACAGGTTGATAAGAGGCGCGATGATGGAAGAGAAGTTCCGCACAAATTGACGAAAGTATGAGCACAGGCCGATAAAAGTTCGAAGCTTCTTGATGGAATTGGGCTTCGGATAGTCGGCCACGGCGCGGAGTTTCGCCGGATCCGGGAGAACACCCTCTTTGCAGACGACGTGACACAGTATAGTGAGCTGACGTGCGGCAAAATGGTACTTCTTGATGTTAAGTTGAAGGCCAGCAGAGGTGAGACACGTGAGAATAGGACGAAGACGAACAAGGTGAGTCGAAAAGTCACGAGAAAAAACGAAGATGTCGTCTAAATAGCACTGGCACGTGTTTCACTTGTAGCCACGAAGGATGGTGTCCATCATCCGTTCGAAGGTAGCTGGGGCGTTGAAGAGTTCAAACGGCATGACGTTAAACTCATAGAGTCCGTCAGGTGTTACAAATGCAGTCTTCGATCGGTCAGGATCAGCCATTGGGACTTGCCAATATCCTGAGCGTAAATCTAAAGAGGAGAAATATTCTGCTCCTTGCAAGCAATCGAGAGCATCGTCGATGCGTGGCAATGGGTACACATACTTCCGAGTTATCTTATTGAGCCGGCGGAACTCGACACAGAATCGGATAGACCCATCCTTTTTGCGCCAAGTACAACAGGGGACGACCAAGGGCTCTGCGATGGCTGGATGACACCACGCTTGAGCATATCGTCGACTTGTTCGTTGATAATATGGCGCTCTTCCGCTGAAGATCGATATGGTCGTTGGCGTAAGGGAGCAAGAGTACCGGTGTCAATGTGGTGCGTGATGTTCGCTGTGCGACCCAAAGACGGTTGAGCGCAATCGAATGCAGAACGGAACTCTCGAAGAAGGGACAACAGTTCGCGTCTTTGTGTCGGCGATAGCTCAGCGGCAACAGAGTGCTGGAATGAGTCTAGCGTGGGCAGTGTGGCCGCAGGTGGCCTCATAGCGCTGCGCTAGAGGTGCGGTGGGTGTTCGGCGAACTCTAGAGGGCGCAAGAGGTCAACGTCTTGTATGTTACCCAAACATTCTCCACGAAGTAAGGTAACTGGCGACGATAGCGAGTTCGCAACAAGCATGGCGGTAGCACCGGATTCCACGATGAGTATGGCAAAGGGCAGGTGTAGGCAACGGCGGCAGGTGAATACGTCAGACGGAGTGAACAAAACAGTTGCAGCAGGAGCGGCCGTACAGGTCAGGGCTACAAGGGTGGATGTTCTCGGTGCTAATTCCGTGTCGGCAAAAACGACAAGTTTGTAAGCTTCAGAAAGAGAATCTACCAAACAAGAGGTTGGCAGTTGTGTAAGGGCAACTTCTACACGTGAGCAATCTATGATGGCCCGATGACGCGAAAGAAAGTCCCATCCCAGGATGACTTGGTAGGAGCATAGTGCCAGCACAAAAAATTCAATGGCATAAAGTTCACCTTGGATAATGACCCGTGCCGTGCACACAGCTGCAGGTTCTATGCACTGCGAAATGGCCGTGCGGAGCATCAGGCCCGAAAGAGGCGTCGTCACCTTTTTAACTTGCGGCATAAGGTCTCACAGATAATGGAAACGGCGGCTTCTGTGTCTATAAGCGCTTGTGCGGTGGTCCCCTCAACTTTGACGTCGATAACGTTTTGCGGCGAGAAAAATGGAGCCCTTAAGCAGTTCGCTTGGTATGCAGCTGTTGCCTCCGGAGTTGCAGCGATCAGTTTCCCCCTTCCGTAGCAGGTCGGCGATGCATAGGTGACAGGGAGCGTCGTCGGGGCGATGGTGACCAATGGTTTGCGTAGGGTCGATGACCGTCAGTGGTGTACCTTGATGGCGTCCTAGACGACGACGCAATTGGCCTGCCCACGGTGTAAACTGGAGGGGGATATCGGCGACAGTGGTGGGCGACGTGTCCAGCGATACCACAGGAGAAACAGATAGGCCTATTATTCGGCATTCTCCAAGCGTCTGCGCGAAAGTAAAATGGAGCTGAATATTTCGCGTAGGGATACGGCGTAGCAATTGGGGTGGTAGGCACGACATAGGGCAGCTTGGCAGGTTGAGCATATGGCATACGCTGTTGCGTAGGCCGAGCAGCGACGGCGGCGTACGTGAGAGGCGTAGTGACAGGTGGTTGCTGATGCATCGGTGGAAGGGCCTCAGCGACTTGGGTTCGAATGGCGTGTTGGAGGGCCGGTGCCAAAGCTTGCGCGGGCTCATGTGTCAGTGGCAGCAGTGACAGCTGGTGCGCTACCTCTTCACGGACGAAGTCCTTGATTGTCGAAAGCAGCGGCTGCTGATCGGTAGGGCGGGCAGCCAGGTGCAAGCTTGCGAGCGTGTCTGGCATCGTGAGGGCTTGACGAGCAATTGCGCGCTGCCTACGCAACTCATCGAAGCTCTGACAGAGAGAAACGAGCACAGCAATTGTGGGAGGATTTCCCGCGAGCAACATCTGAAAGGCGCCGTCGTCAATAGCTTTCAAAATGTGCCTGATTTTTTCTTTCTCAGGCATGGTAGAGTTAACGCGGTTGCATAGATGCAACACTTCTTCAATGTAGCCCGTGTAGGTTTTGCCTGGTTTATTTATTTATTTGTTTATTTATTTATTTATTTATATCATAATACCCCTAAAGGCCCCTGAAGGGATATTACATAGGGGAACGGACACATGAAACCAATATTTGTACGCTTATACAATGTAAAATCGAGATTATACAAAATAGTGAAAGCGAACTAAATACGAAAAAACAACAACAACAACAAAAGCTAGATACTTTGTAAAAAAAGAAAAATAAGTATAAATAGAATATTGAATACTGTAAACATATATTAGGGCACTAACAAATGCAGTATACAAAGAAAAAAACTAAAACGAAGGCATAATCTTAATATACAAAAGTTTGCAATTAACACATAAATAATACAAATAAAGCGTGTACAATGGTCGTGAAAAACATAACACATGATAACAAGAAAATTAAACACTGATGTACATATGAAGAAGCTTAATGAGAGTACGCGCGGTGGATATATCGTCGAAAATGTTGAGTAAAAGTTCGTGAAATGTTGTGAAATCTGCTTGAGTGGCAATCTGGGAAGGCAAGTTATTCCATGCAAGTATTGTTCGGGCAATGAAGAAATTAGCATGATAAGCTGAGCGACAAGTTATACGTTTTATCTTGAAGATATGGTCTGTGCATGGAAAGACTACTGTTGGTGCTTCGAAGATGCGGTGAAGGTATGGGTGATTATAGAATTTGTGGAGAAGCAAAAGTCGGGCAGTTCTGCGGCGATGAGATAAGTCGTCAAGCTGAGCGCGAGATGTAGTGCTGAAATGCTAGTATAGGGTGAATAATAGGAAAAGATGAAACGGGCTGCACGGTTTTGTAAATAGTTTATTTCTTGGGTTATGTAGATTTGTCAGGGATCCCAGATAGCTGATGCGTATTCGATTTTAGGATGTATTATTGTGATGTATGCTAGTCTACGGAGATAATCTGGAGCATGCTTGAGGTTGCGTTTTAGTAGGCCTAATGAAATGTTAGCGGTCGATGAGCACGGTGAAGTAAACAGTCCTCGGCTTGAAGCGTGCGTGCCGCAGGTCGTCCAAAGATGTCCGTAACAGCAGTCTTGAATGCAGACCACGTAGGAATGTCAGCTGCGTGGTTGTTAAACCAGAGTTGCGCGGTGTCCGCTAGGTAGTACGTGACGTAGCCCAGCTTACTTGGGTCGTCCCATTTGTTACTTGCGCCGACTTTGTCGTAACTCGCCAACCAATCTTCGACGTCTGACTCAGTGGAGCCCAGTAAGATAGGAGGGTCTCGTTGAGGATTCACGGCACCGCAAGTGACGCGGAGGGCCAAAGGTCCTACCAGGAGAGGCGTCTCGGTGGCCATGTTCGTGTCACGTAGAGGGGAAAGCTTACGGGAGCGAAGTGCCAGGTTTGTACGGGAGTGCACACACCTCCACCCGATGTCACGTAGTTTATTTACGTATAGACCTACTGGAAGGGCAAGGAACGCCAGAAGAGCGAGGAATGTCAACAGGCCGAAAATACAAAACAAGCGCAAGCTCGGTTCGCACGTGTGCACCAACGCTGTGGCTTGCCGTTTCTTGCTGCTTCGTCATCGTTCGCATAGTTCCCTACAACACCACTATTCAAGGTTCCAGGTTGGGTGTGCTTCCAGTACTGTTATTCTGTTTCACTCAAACGCCGGAGAGGAAATTAGAATAACTAGTGTACTTCTTTTAATTAGTTGTAAAAGGGTCAGTATGCCTGGTGGGGTGGACGGAATTGTCTGGCGCTCACTAGGTGAGTGGTTGTGTTTCGTATGTGTATGTGATGTCTGTTGAGCCAAAAAGAAGCAGGTGGTCACTACTTCATCAAAAACAGTCTTCACCAGACCAGACGTCAGCGCTGATCTCTCCGAACTGTGGCTGCAAACCTCAGCCCATCGAGATCTTCACCCCACCGTGTGAGAGACTGTTACGACAGTCATCATTATTGAGGTGTTTTGGCCTTTGTGAACGGGACGAAAATATTTTGACGCATTCCAAGCAAGGGTGTGCCGTCAAGACGGATTAATTTCCTCTTGGCATGTCCTGAACGAGGGGTTCGGGACTAGTTCGCGCAAAGAAAACGCACGAGCCAAGAGAGGCCATTGTGAGCTCGACTCAAGAAAGGCCATTGTGTTTGCTGCGAGCAAGGCTTTCGAGGCAGACAAGGAGGCAGCTGGGCCATTTTCGAGGTCACCGAGGATTTGGAAATCTTGGAACCACCATGGTATTTGCAGTTCAGGCTGAAAGCTAAAGCCAAACTGGTTGTGGCTGCATCTTGTGAGGAGAAGGGGAGGCCCGGATATGCGCTGCTACGCGACAGCTTCTAGCAAACACCAGGAATGTAATGTGGGGTTGAAGAAAAGAAAAGGGCACTATCTGCTGTAGCCCTTGCAGGTGTTTGCCTCGACGAATAAGGATTTGTTGACTACTCCTCCTTCCCCCCCCTTGCTTTATAGGATCAGCTGAGTGGGGTGGCATATTTTGACGATATGTTGGTCCACCACTATATGGTCCTACCCAAACAGTCAGGCAATTTTGACTAGTGTACTTGTCAAACATGTCAAACTTACCTCAAACTTGTCAAGTTTGACAAGTTTGACAAGTTGACAAGTGCAGCCCGTTTTTCGAACCTCATCCAGCTGCCAGAAGAATCTTCGAAACCAATATCATCGGAAGTGCGTGAAACTTGGTGACGTGTGCGAAAACATTGGTGCAGTGGTTTAGTGACCATATTTGGGCAGCGTGTGGACTGTGTCCTCTCCGCATGCATTGTGTGGTGTCTTTCCTCTCCTTCGTGGGTGGAGCGCCTAGACCATGGAGCGCCCTATTGGCGGAAGCCGCGGACAATGTGCCCAGGGTTGGCAACGAGGCGCTATATAAACTGGAGACTTTCGTGTATTTCAAGTTCTGCAGTTCAACAGTTATCATGTACAGTTCTTGACTTCTCGTTCTCATTCTCAGTTACTAAGCATGTAAATAAATTGTTGTCGTTTTTACGAGCGCCTCATCTGACTTGTTCGACGATGGGTCCTAGGACGGGGCCCGCTACCAAACTGAGACCCGCGGGACCCGAAGTCGCAACATCGCCAATTCGACCAAGGAAATTTTCCGGCTCCTGGGTAGCGAACATGCCACCACAACAGCATATCACCCACAGCACAACGGCATGTGCGAGCGTTTTACCGCACGTTAGCTGACATGCTCAGTGTGTATGTTTCCTCGCACCAACGCGACTGGGATAAATTTTCGCCGTACATTCCTTTTGCATACAATCCTACCCACGAGACGACCGGATTCACGCCTTTGTTTCAGCTTCACGGACATGAGCCGACGCTACCTGTAGATGTTGGGTGGGGTGCACAACATGGTACCGCATACACACTGGATGCTATCAAAATGGCTCGACAACTCCCGCAGGCTCGAACACTGGTAAAATTACGGGAGAGGCGTCAGCTGGAGAACAACAAACGCAGCTATTATGCTAGAAGATGAATTGTTGTTTAGCGAGGGCGACTTGGTGTACTTGTAGACTACCTCCCGGACCAAAGGAAGACAACAAAGTTTTTTAACAGATACCACGGACATTTCCGTCTCATGCGCCGGGTGGCCGCGAATAGCTGGGAGGTGATAGACTAAACTGGAAGAAAGTGTGACGATGTTAATGTGAAGCGTTTAAAACCCTGCCACGTTTGATGCTCTTCCGATGCTGACGACGCCGATGGAAGCTCGGCGAAACGGTGCGACACGACGGAGTTTTTCAGAACGGGCGCGTTTTTTAGTCGCTTCTTTTAGACTTTTGTTTGAAATAAAATAGTTGACACGCCCGTATTCTTATTTTTTGTTCTGCTCCCACGAAAGCGCTCTCGAGAGTAGCCCTTATGAGGGCTCCCAGGGGGCAGAGCATTACGTAGCTTTGCACCGTTTCCTTTTTCACTAATATTTTTCATAACCTCAATTTGAGGTCCGTCGCCACGCCTGATGGCTGAGGCAATTTCCGAGCTCGCGCACCAAGTGGAGCTTCCATCTCCAGATGACCAGGAGTCCACAAACAACGTGGAGGCAGCACCTTCCAAGAAGGTTCTCATCAAAGTTTGAACGTTGATTTTCACGAAAGCCCGCAACCAGGCTAGTAAGGACAGCCTCTCCGAAGAGAAATTGGAGACTCCAACATCTCGGCCAAGGAAGCGAGACACCAGAAAGTGTCCGGCACCGTGATTAATATTTTTCACAACCTCAATTTGAGGTCTGTCGCCACGCCTGATGGCTGACGCAATCTCTAAGCCCGCGGACCACGTGAAGCTTCCATCTCCAGATGACCAGGAGTCCGCAAACAACGCGGAGGCAGCAACTTCCAAGAAGGCTTTCATCAAAGCCCAAACGTTGATTTTCCCGAGTTCCCGCAAACAGGCTAGTGAGGACAGCCTCTCCGAAGAGAAATTGGAGACTTCAACATCTCGGCCACGGGAGCGAGACACCAGAAAGCGTCCGGCAGCGCGCCACTACCGAACACCAGGGAACAAAGACGCTGTAACGAAAACCAAACGAGTTACCGTGGCGGCAATTTCCAAGCGAACATCTGTCTCTACCTCGACATAGACAGACGAGGTTGAATAGCAGTCGCTGCAAAAGAGTGAGGAATGCTGGAGTAGTACTTCCTCCTCTCCTACAACATCGTACTCCTTGGAGCACGAAACGTTTCCCGTTTCCTCACCTATCTCGGGAGCCGAGAATGAGGGCAAAAAAACAGGTCCGGAAGAGCCCGAGCAGCGGAAGGAATCATCGGTTGCAGCCGCCAACAACGATCCGTCGCGCTTCTTTCCTGTAGAGCCGGAAACCACTTTCTGCCCCTGCCTGGCCGTCACAGACAAGCGCACTCCTGACCCCACTAGAGAGAGTGGGGCAGCACTGGGCGAGGGAGAACACCGGTTGCCTTGTGGCGAGCTGGACTTCCCTTCCGACCAAACCATCCTCTCGTCTCTGTGGTGGTGGTTGTAGTTATTAGAGGAGACGAAAGACGCCTAATTTCTGCAACCCCTTAGGGAGCACTGCTCAGCATCTGCTTGCGCAAACAAACAAGCGCGCGCCACATAGTAAAGAGGCCACGCCCAGCACCAGTGCAGTGGTCTCCTCCTCGTCCAAGAAATGCTCCAAGAGTTTGCCTCCTCTGCCCGCCATGGACGTTTTCAGCCGGGCAACACTGCGCGCCCATAGACCCCGCTGTTCCGAAAGCGGGACTCGCTCGCTGGATTCCGTGCCGACCGGTTGTGCCCTCGTGATCTCCGACTTCAGCGTAGCTCTGGCTGACTGGGCTCGCCCTGTGTCATCTCCTGACGCCGACCTCCGACGATAGCGTAGCTCTGACCCACTGGACTTGCTCCACGCCATCTGCTGACGCCGACAAGAGCTCTCGCAAGTGGTGCCCCGTCCTCGGACTCCTGTGACCGTGTTTCCATCTTTCCTGTCTCTCCTATCCCCTCGATATGTCGTCGCTCTCTGACTTACCTCATTTCTCTTTCTCTCTCTCTGAACATTTATTCCTATCCTTTGAATCCCTCCTCCCCCCATCCCTTGTGAGCTACTGCTCAGGTGTCGCACCCTGATGCAGACAGTTGCTGGGCTCACTTCTCTTTTCTTCTTCTAAACATAAACACTTCCCCCGAGAGCGGGTGCAAAGGGAAGGGGAAAGCGCCCCAAAAGCTAGGCAAAAAAACGGCACCATGCCAAAGCTCCTCTCAGGCTGCGGTCGCGGTCCGCACCCCTCTAAACAAAGCTCCTACGAGCTCCCCAGCAGACGCAGTTGGCCAGACCATAATCTTCCGATCGATTTGTCGCAAATCTTATTTCCTTGCCGCGTCGAGGGACGGTACTGCGGCGTTTCTCGCCGGATTTCCAGCCACTCAGCGGGTCCGGGTAAATCACCGCCGCAACCTCGTGTTGGTCGATACCACGCCCAATTTGGACGTGGATGCCCTGCTTCACGTCAACACCATTGTTGACGTCCGAGTCAAAGCAAAAATCCTCGACCTCAACTAGTGCGTGGGGGAACTTTTTGGTGTTCATACGAACATCCCGCTGGACAAAATTGCTTCGAATATTGCATCCTTGGTGCGGATCTCTTGTGCGCGGCGAGGTTTCCAAGCTGGCGATCACGTTTGAGGGAATGGTGGTCCCAGCTGAATTGTCCCTTTTCAAGCAGCGGAGGCTGGTTCTGGTGCGCCTCGCACGTCCACTACAATGAGCGCGCTGTGGTGTGTTTGGACATGCCACAGCGAAGTGCTCTCGAGACAGGCGCTGCCTCTGTTGTGGCACGAACCACGCCAAGGGCCCCTGTACTTCTGGAAGACCTCGCTGCATCAAATTCAAGGGCTCACATGCAGCCGACGAACCCCGGTGTGCTGCTTGGCAGCTTCAACCCAAGGCCGCCTTTCTCCTCGCCTCCTCTGGCGGTAAACTGACGCGCCGCGAAGCCATGGAGCAAGCGAAGGCTGTATCTCAACGGGAGGCTTCAGCGATAGCAGCGGCTACCACACGCTCTCGCCGTTCCTTCCGCGATGCTCTCAAAGGCAACGCCAACGCAGCACTGGCACTGGCAGCCACGCATCCAACTCGTTCCCCCCTCCCCCTCCCCAAGAGGAACCAAGGGATAAGGTGATGACGGCACTGGCTACTGCTCTTCGCGCACTCCTGGAGACGATGGTGTGCAGCCCGACGACACGCGAGCTTCGCATCACGGCTTTGAACGCCCATCAATATCTATCACACCATGAATAATGCGTCGAAGAAGCCGTGGCCACAAATTCTCCAGCGGAACACCAGTTCCCTCCGCCGCCGTCACTGTGAGCTTCTACGCTTTCTTCCCCAGCGCGAACTCGATGTCCTGGCTCTTCAGAAAACGCACGTTTGTGCAGGGGAGCTCGATCTACACGGCTACGTGGTCTGCCTCAGTGCGATGGAGTGTGCACGCGCCTACTGTGTCGGCCCCCACTGCATGCAACTTATGCATTTGCCGGGATCCTCCCGTGCGTCTACTTACGTGTGTGCGCGACTGCCCCAGTCACGGTTGACATCGCCGATCTCCTGTGTCCTGCCGTCGAGTGCGTTGCTGTGCGAATGCGTGTTGGTGCGACACACACGGCGATAGCCAGTGTTTACGTGCGCTTCCCTCGACTCTGGGACCCCGAGTTTATCGTCCGACTGATGGACCACCTTGGTGCCTCGGCAGTTGTGTGCGGTGATTTCAAATGTCAGAACACGGCGTGGGGAAGTGCGGGGGTTAACATTCCTGGCCGGAAAGTGTTGAATGCGTCCTTCGCCGCCGGTCTTCATCTACTGAACGATGGCAGGTACACCTTCTTGAAGGGCGGATATGCTCCTAATGCGATCGACCTCTCCTTCGTCACGGAAGACTGCTGCTACCGGTGGTGCCGAAGCGCCGACTCACGGAGGGGTCGGATCACTACCCCATCTGCCTCGATCCCCTCTGCGCCCGGCCTGTTCAGACGCACGCCTACTCGGTGGTGAACTTTTCACGGCTTCGCGAGCTGTGTGCTTTAGTGCCAGTCGCGGGGGACGTGTTTACACAGATTGCCGAGTGCGCGCGCGAGGCTCCAGTGAAGTGTCGCGTTCCTGCCAACACGGCGGTTCCGAATATCAAACAGCTGAACCCCAGCGCTGCTCGTCGTTGGATTCAATACCGGGCTCAGCGCTCCGGGAGGGCGGAGGATAGGATGGCGTGCAATCGCATCGACGCGTTGTGTAGGCGCCACGCCCACCATCGCTGCACCCAATGCTGGTCCAGCTTCTGCTGCTCCTTCGATCAGCAGCGCTACAACCGGCATGCCTGGCGGATGTTTGGGACGATGTTGCGACCTCAGTTCTTGCCGGCTCCGGTCCTCTCCATCGCTATCTCCCTGCACTTAACCACGGCCCAGCTGACGGAACTACTCGGGGACACTTTCCATGCCCCTGTGATCGTTCCTGACGCAGTGCAGCCCCCCCTCTGCCAGCGCATCACTGGCCCGAACTGTTTGCTCCGGAGTAATTTTTCCTCACGTCAGAGATTGTGCGGCAGATAGAGGCCCTCTTCACAGAGGACTTCATCCTCGGTGAGCTTCGTCACGTCCTGGTGACGCGGGGGAACCGTTCGGTGCCCGGCAGTGACAGCATCACCTACCAGATGCTGCAAAACCGCGACGAAAGCCAACTTCCTGGCCTGCTCAAATGATACAACAGAATCTGGCACTCTGGCGCATTTCCCGCGACGTAGAAGAAGGCGATTGTCGTTCCGGTTCACAAGAAGGGCAAGCCCTCTTCACAACGGACATCCTACAGGCCGGTCTAGCTTACGTCAGCTCTTGGGAAGGTGATGGAGGCCATGGCCCTCAAGCGTAACGAATGGATAGCTGCGGCCCTAAACTTCCTGGCTGACGTGCAGAGCAGCTTCCGCTGCCACCGATTCACCGTGGATTGCATCTGCAACGTTGTCACCACCCTGGAGGATGCAAAGCTCCGCGGTGAAGCCAGATACTTGGTTCTCCTCGACATCAAGAGTGCCCTCGATTGCCTGCCTCATGCGACCGTTTTGGACGCTCTACGTGCAATGGATGTGTGCGGCAGGCTTCTCGGGTACGTCGAGGAGTTCCTCGATGGCGGAACCTTCCGTGTCCTCATTGCTTGCGACCTCAGAGCGCCTCGCCCGTCCACTGCTGGCGTGCTGAAGGACAGTATTTTGGGCCCCATGCTGTTAAATCTCGCCCTCGCGCGCATCGTTGACTACATCCCGCGCGAATTGCAGTACGCGGTGCGCATTGCCATCTGTGCGGACGACGTGGCCCTCTTCGAGAGTGGAACCACTTCGTGCGGAAAACAGGTGCGACAGAGTATCAAGCGCTCTCTCGAGGTCACGGATGCTTTCATCTCGAGCATTGGGCTTCAGCTCTCCACTGCCAAGACCGAAGCGCTTCCATCCCCACCCTCAGGGGGTGATACGAGGTTGGCCGCCTCACGTTCCGGGAACGCGTTTTGCTGTGGCGACGATCTGTACAATACCTTGAAATGACGCTGAATCACCACCCTGAGCTGCAAGCCCGTAGTTGCCAGCCACCGGCTCAGCTCTCGCAGAGTCGCAGGAGCAGCATCCTCTCTCCTTGCGCGGAGCAAAGGCTGTTCGCCTGACATCGCCTTGAGGATGTACAACGCCGTCGCCGGAGCCAGGGCCCTCTATGCGTGCTCTTTGGTTGCATTGTGAGCGTCTCAATGGCAGACTTTCGAGACGGAGCATCGCGGCGTCATGCGCCACCTCTTTGGAATGCCTCGATCTTCCCCAGTGGACGTGACATACGCCGAATCCAGCCAGTTTCCCCTCTCGCTCAGAGGCAAGGCCTTCGCTCTTCGCCACGTGGAGCGCATGTACATGACGCGAGGGGGAAGGTGCTGGTTAATCGGCTCCGGTCGCTGCTGGAGTACGCCGGCCTTATCTCCGGAGCCTCTGCCGCCGGACTCCTGCCTATTCCACCTCACTTGGACTCCCCGCTAGCCATATCGACCAGTTATGAATGAATGAATGAAAACAGGGGGAGAAGAACGGCAGGGAAGTTAACCAGCCTATAGGCAGCCGCTTTGCTACCCTGCGCATGGGAGAGGGATGGGGGAGATGAAAGATATAGAGCAGAGAGGGAGAAGAGAAACACAGCACATTCGGCAGCACATGCGTGCACACTCAGTCATAGCCCAGTCTTGTCTTTCGCAGTGTGTGACGTTGCTGTTATGGTCGCTTGTTCAAGTCCCTGTCGCGTAGGAATTTCAACAGAGCTTTCGTCGCCTTCTGTTGCAGTGTCTTCTTTCGGGCACTTGACAGAATAAAGTCCACAGACATTTGGCTGTTGTCCATGCGCGCAAAAGCGGACGCCAGTGACTGTCTCTGGATTTCATATAACGGACAGTCACACAGGATGTGGTGTAGCGTCTTTTCGCAATGACAGGCGTCGCAGAGAGCGTTGTCGGCCATTCCTATGACAAAAGAATAAGATTTTGTAAATGCCACTCCTAGCCATAAGCGATGAAGAAGGGTGGCTTCTCTTCGGTCGAGTCCAGTGGGCATGCGGAGAGCCGTCAAAGAGAACAGGTGGTGTTGACGATTCGTATCCATGCTTTGTGGGCGCCATAAAGAAAACGTGATTTCACGCGCAAGTCGCCGAAGATTACTGGCAGCATCAGTCCGCGAAAGTGGTATGGATTCTTCTCGTGTTCCTTCAATGGCTGCCCGCGCGGCAGTATCGACATATTCGTTCCTTATGATGCCGCAGTGACTTGGCAGCCATTGAAGCGTCACATGATGCCCTTTCTCATGTGAAGTGTGGAGAAGGCATCGAATTTCGAAAACAAGCTGTTCGTATGGCCCGCGACGCAGTGCTGAGAGCACAGATTGTAGGGCAGCCCTTAAGTCGCTGAAAATCGACCATTTTTGTGGTGGTTCCCGATTTACCACACGAAGTGCAGCGCGCAAAGCAGCTAGTTCCACTGCTGTAGATGCCGTGGAGTGGTCAGTCCTAAAGCTGATGGTAGCACCTCTTGCTGGGACAACTACTGCTTCTGACGAAGACTGGCGGTTCGTGGAACCATCGGTGTATACATGTATGCTGTCTGAATATTTCTCGTGCAAAAGAAGAAGAGACGGTTGTTTCAGCACAGGCGACGATAGCTCAGACTTCCTCCGGATCCCTGGTACATTAAGATGCGCTGTGGGTCGAATAAGACACCAAGGCGGTATGGATGGTTTAGATGCAGGAGTGAAGCCCGAGGGAAGTTTATTGTTGTATTTCACAATCATTTTGACGAACGATGCTTGGCGCCTCTCTGAAGGCAACAGTGTAAGGTGATGACAGAAGCACGTGCGAAGTGTCTGATGTGCGTTCTCAGGACTTCTACAACAATGTGAGTTTGTATCAGATAGTCACCAGCAATTGCAATTGTTGCTTCCGTTGACGTACATCTGGGCAGACCGAGGCACACTCTCAGCGCTTGGGCTTGTACTGCCTGTAGAACACGAACATTGGTCTTGCAGGTACTGCTAAGCACGGGCAAGCTATATCTGAGAAAACCGAGAAACAGGGCTCTGTAGAGCTCCATCATTGCGTGTACTGACATCCCCCACGTTTTTCCTGCCAGGAACCAATATCGACCAGAGTTCCCGGCATACGCAGCAAGGGGCACGCACCTCGGGCTGCCCTATTACAAGAAACCTGCGCCCTGATCAAGGAGCGGTACTCCGGCCTCCTCCATCTGTACACCAACGGCTCGGTGAACAGGCACGGCTCGGCTGCTGCTGCCAGCATCATTCCGGCACTCCGAGATGAGAGGAAGTGCCGTCTTCTCCTCCCAGCGTCATCGACGACCGCTGAGTTCGCGGCCTGAACTTAGCGGCTGATCAGCTGGCCGAGCTGCTGCCGCCATCGGCCTTCATCTTCTTCGACTCTCGGGCGGCGCTCCTCACCCTCGCGGAGGGTGAAAATAGCCCTTCGATAGCGCACTGCCTCACGCGCAAGTTTACAGTAATTGTGCGAAGTGGGTGTGCTGTGTGGTTCCAGTAGGCTCCCTCACACGTCAGAGTGCGCGGCGACGAGGCAGCCGACGCACTGGCAAAGGACGCTCACGACCCCTCCACACCCGCAATAAACTTCGTGCACAGCTTCGATGTGGCGCGGCAGAATATCGCCTGCCACGTCCGGGCTCTTCACCCGGATCCCCGCACAGCAGCCAGCAATCCTGTCGCACGCCTGCTGTCAACATGAATTGGTCGGCGTGCTCGCGCTTTCTTGCTGTGTCTCCGAACTGGATGTAGCCGAACCGCGATTCGACTCTTCAGCCAGAGTGGCAGTGGCAGCCCTTCGTGTTTGCACTGTCCGGCAGACCAAACGGTCGAACATATCTAGTGTTGAGTGCCCGGGATACGCGAATATTAGTCGCCGTCTCTTCATCGCCCACGCGCAACTGGGACTGCCACACGTGAGTCCAGAACACCTGTTGTTCCCCTCCCCTAACATTGCAACACTCTGGCGGGTGTTTCGTGTGCTGCTGGACCTTTTCGGCGACGCAGATCTTTTTACCCCAATTGAAAGTTTCCGTAAGCGGTCTTACAGAAAACAAACGGACGCCGTGTGTTTGCCAAACGAAATAAATGGATTTCTTACGGAAGCTTACGGATGCTTACGGGAATCGTAAGGAAAATACGAATGGTGGGATACGGTGCAGAAGGAAATTCTTACGGCATACGAATCGAGTCATATTGAATGAATGGAGTCATTATTTGTTATACGGAAAGAATCATACAACGATAAGGAATGTACGGAAGGATGATATGGACCTTACGGAAGACGTAAGGATATACGGTGAATCCTTATGTATACGGATCCTTATGTCGTACGGAAGCCTTAACGACTGTACGGACAAAACGGAAATGTATTGGTGGTACAGCTGATTGCGGTGCACCCACAAAAAACATGCACATGGGTGGGGGCTGCCCCACCTTGCGTACACCTATAGTGTTAGGGCAGGTGCCCGCCCCTCTAAAAAAAGTGAGGGGGGTGCAAAAACAGCCCCACACATTGACATGAATACAAGAGCGGGCTTAAAGAATGGTAAGCCCTATACATTGATATAAATGGGGTGGCAAACCTTCACTCCCTCCCAGGAGATATGAGCTATGCACATGCTTATGCATGGTACATGTTCATGGTTTTCGAGTCCAGAAGTGTACCTGTGATTATGTGGAAGAGATCAACAGTATACTCATTTTCACTCGGGACTTGATATACTGGTTGCATGTTAGTTGAAAATAAGCTCGTTATATCCGAAAACTCATTTTAAAGGTTGATACCTAGCACTCACAAGACTTCTTCAATAACTTCGTTTTAACCGATATTTTTCGTTAAATCTACTTTGGTTGTATCACTGTTAAAGTGTGCTCACTGAATTTACTAGAGCATTATATCAGGGACTTTTGGACTGGAATGAGATTAAAATTCAGGTGTTCCTCTAGTTTTTATGCCAAGCTTACAGGTGGGCTTATAGGTTTTTAATGCATTGACAGAATGTTGAGTTAAGTGAGATCTTAGATTGTCGAACTCACTCACGAGTCGTCTCACTGAGACGATTATCGAGCCGAGGGTCTGAGTGAGTCTGGGTAATAATAATTTGTTTAGTATGAATCAGAGTGAGCCCAGTTGAAAAAAATTTCGTAGGTGTGAGTCTGACAGAGCCTGGCTAAGGAAAATTTGGCGAGACTGAGTCCAAGTAACTCCAAATAGTGCAAGATATATACTTCTTGAGTAAGTCTGACTAAGTTCCACAATTTTCTGTCCTATAAAAAAACCTTTCTGCTCATTTTCAGCAATAATATTAGCCATACTTGAATTCATGTCTATACTGACGTTTACTTCCACGCACTCGAAAGCAATATCATTGATACACTATTTTAATTCTTATAATTCAGAGGCATAAACTGCGTAAGAGGTGCCATCACTCCTCTCGCAAACTCTTGCAGCGAGCTAGGTTCTTGATAAGTATGTTCTATGTTGTCATCTCTTTCAAAAAAATGTATCCACTAGTTTGCAACCACTCAGAACTCATATTCGAACAAAATCTATCAAAATCCACCAAAAAGAGCACCGATTACGCGAGATAATAGCATTAAATACCCATGACAGCATAGTCGAAGAAACTACTTCTAGACTAATGGACTCGAGAGTCGGCTCAAACTTACTCAGACTGAGATTGAGCCAGAGGTCCGGGTGAGCAACATTTAGAAAGTTTCAGTCTGATTGAGGAAAAGTTCAGCGATTTTCAGTTTGAGTGAATCTGCTTAAGACAAACAAAGCTGAGCGAGCTTCAATTTTTTGCCGACCTGTGGTTGTGATTCATGATAAAAAATGAAGGTACATAAAATAAAGAAATCGGGTGCAAACGCTGCATTTGTGTTGTATTTTTTCTAGTGTCTATCAATTCGCAAGTCTTGCCTCCTTTTGTGATGCATTGAGTGAGCAGCCATTTTCGCACTTTCCAGCTGTTGCTGAAGACAAGAGCAGTGAAAGAGTGATGCCTGTGAACAAACACCGCAATGAGATATATTCTAATAAAAGGAATGCATAAAAAACAAGAGTCAACTAAATAAGTGTAATGAAATATTAAGGATAATGCACAGCAGATAAGGCACAGCCAATACCACGAGCAACACAAAATGAAAGCATTCCTACAAATATACAATTACAAATACTTTGAGGTATAAAATTCCATACACAGTAAAAGAATGGTTTCATTGAAAACACAGTGAATGCTGATTCTTTCTAAATGTATACTGTGTGATTGTTCTCGTCCTATACAATTCACTCTCTACAAAAATGGTGGGATGTTTTAAGTAAATCTTCAATGCATGAAGCATACATGACAAGGGGTTTATAGTTTATACACATTTCAATACTCAGCAGTTCAAGCTTATTAGGCTAGTTGTCCAATACACTGCACATGAAAAGTTCACAGTTATGAGATCCTGTATACATAGGTACGCGACAGGCTCAATATTGCCACGTTGTATTTCTCAAGTTTTGTTATCGCCCCAAAACACTACACAATTGTAAGCGCAAAATGCGCGTGCAGTTTTCGAGAAGCTTCCGGACTTTCGTAGATTATTTCGATAAGATCACGCCCACTCTGCCAAATGTACATATTATTCTGGAACCTACGCCACCGCCAGCGCTAACGCTAGAACATTAGATGGCAAGAGTGTAAATTCGGACGCACTTCGCCGCTTGTCAGTAGTTGATTGACGGCTGACGCTCCGTTCACTGCTATCTGTGCAAGGCTGCTACTGTAATCGGACTTTCCATTTGCTGGGCGTAGGTTAGCCCAAATAAACTGTTAAATTACAACACAAAGTATCCTGTCTTCCGCCACGTGACGACCCCGTGACATCTGGTGCAGGTGCTGCTTCGTTTATGTATCGGACGCCCCCATCAAGCCGTGAACCCAGCACACGTCGCGGAGATAACACCGACGCCAACCAAGAGCAGCGAACAAGCCGCCGACAGCATGGTCTCCCACCGGAGTACGGGCTTCTACACGACAAGGCGCGGAAGACCAAGGCCATGATCTCGACTGCAGTGACAATGACAACCACAGAGTCCCAGCCCGCGATCGTTATTCATCAACCCAGGGAACCACCAACGTTCCATGGGTCATCGTTTGAAGACCCGGAAACATGGCTAGAAACATACGACCGTGTGGCCAACCTATCACTAGGACAACGAAGAAAAGCTCCGTCGTGTGTACTTCTACTTGGAAGACACCGCGAGGACCTGGCTCGAGAATCGGGAGTCCAAGCTCCGAACGTGAAATGTCTTCTGCGGCGCATTCCTGCAAACGTTCGCGAGTGTCGCTCGCAAAGAGAGGGCCGCTGCTCTACTAGACACCCGGTTTCAGCTACTAAATGAAAAGGTTACAATTTTCATACAGGAGACGACCTGCCTACTCCGTCACGCTGACCCAGACATGCATGAGGAGAAGAAAGTTCGTTTCCTCATGCGAGGGGTCAAACAGGAGCTCTTCGCGGGACTAATGAGGAATTCACCGAACACCGTTCAAGAATTTCTATCCAAGGCGACCACTATCAAAAAAACCCTCGACATGCACACCAGACAGTATAATCGTTGCCAGACTCCAGAATGCGCTGCAGCTCAAGCCAGTGACTCCGAAGACCTGCGTGAAACGACCCGAGCGATCGTGCGGGAAGAGCTGCGCAAGCTGTTTCCTTCGGAGCAGCCTCAAGTGACTTCGATCGCCGACATTGTGCGAGAAGAAGTTCGGCAATCGCTTCGAATTTCCCAAACACCGCTGTCCGAGCCAGAAAGTATGAGCTACGCCGCTGCAGTGCGCCACAACGCTCCTCCCCGTCCACGCCAAAACACCGCCCCGTCGCACTTCCATCGCCAGACGACACCGCCGTCACCACGCCCACCGACGTCCTACCGTTCGCCAGCGGGCATGCGATAGGACGTTTGGCGTGCACCTGACAACCGCCCCCTCTGCTACCACTGTGGCGAGGCCGGGCACACATACCGCCATTGCCAGTACCGACAGATGAGACAGCGTTGCTTCGCCGTCAATGCACCGCGTCGGCAGCCAAGAGAACGGCCACGTGACATCGCCGACTACCTGACAAGAACTGAATGGACACCACGAAGTCCTTCCCGTTTGCCGTCGCCCAGCCACCGCATGTCACCACACCCCCGGCAGTACTCTGGCCCAACGCGGGGCCGGTCCCTAGCCCGTATCCAGGAAACTAAGGGCACCAACCGATGGAGGTGTGGTTGCTGTACGACGAACTACCGAAGATCCTCCGACGACGATGACGCCACGGCGAAGCTTTCCGAACACAACGCCAACCAGGCAAAGCTCTGACGGCGAAAACTCACTAACCGAAGGTGGCCTGACGACGCAACATGGAAGCAGTGGAACAAGCCGACACAGCCGTGACCCGACGCTACGCCCCAACTGTAATGCGAGACGGCAAACTAGCAACCTCGACGTTCTTATCGACGGCAAAAGTGTGACCGCTTTCGTCGATACTGGAGCCGACTATTCCGTCATCAGTGGGTCATTCGCCACAAAGTTAAAGAAAGTTCGGACAGCTTGGTAGGCCCTGAAATTCACACAGCCGGAGGTCATCTCGTAACGCCGGCAGGAATCTGCACAGCAAGAGTCACCATTAACGGCCGTATTTATCCTGCAGACTTCGTAGTCCTACAGAGTTGCTCGAGAGATGTCATCCTTGGTATGGACTTCTTATGCCTCCATGGTGCTCTCATCAACCTAAGAACAAAGTCGATAACGTTAAACACGGAAGAAGCACTACCGCCGCGCACGCCGTCAGGAAACCATGCCTTGAATGTGCTGAAAGAACAAGTCACCATTCTGTCTCAATCCAGCGTCATTATTTCAGTCTGCGCTCTCGAATCACCTGACTTGGAAGGCCTTGTTGAAGGCAGTCCGCATCTGTTGGTCACCCGAAATATTTGCGTCGCAAGAGAAATAGCAAAGCTGCGGGGAGGCAAAGCAACGGTTATGCTCACGAATTTCAGCAATGAGTACAAACATGTGAACAAAGGAACAACGGTCACTTACATCGAAGAAATTGTTGAAGCCACCAGTGCATTCGCCCTCGCCGATTCTGCGGAACCTGCTCAGAGGAACCAAGCCCTTCCCATGGCTTTCGACGTCAATCCCAGACTTGCGAGCGATAAGCAAGAACAGCTCAAGGCCCTGCTCCTGCAATACGAAGATTGCTTTTCGTCGTCATCAAAAATTCGGCAGACCCCAATCACGAAACATCGCATCATAAACGAAGAAAAAGCCAGGCCACTCCGTCAGAGTCCGTACAGGGTTTCGACGCAAGAACGTGAGGCCATAAAGAGACAAGTTGATGAAATGCTGCGGAATGACATTTTCCAGCCGTCCAAGAGTCCATGGGCATCCCCCGTGGTGTTAGTGAAGAAAAAGGATGGGACCCTACGTTCTGCGTCGATTATTGCGGCCTGAACAAAATCACAAGAATGGACGTGTATCCTCTCCCACGAATAGACGACGCACTTGATCGGCTCCATAACGCCAAGTACTTTTCGTCAATGGACCTCAAGACTGGCTATTGGCAAATCGAAGTCGACGAAAGAGACCGAGAGAAGACGGCGTTTATAACACCGGACGGCCTCTTCGAGTTTAAGGTGATGCCCTTCGGCCTTTGCTCAGCGCCTGCAACTTTTCAACGCGTTATGGATACAGTACTGGCAGGATTGAAGTGGCAGACTTGCCTTGTGTACTTGGACGACGTCGTCTTGTTTTCCTCGAGTTTCGACGAGCATCTTCGGCGCCTTGAAGCTGTACTTTAAGCCATCAAGACATCTGGACTCACACTGAAGCCAGAAAAGTGCAGATTTGCGTACGAAGAGCTCTTGTTTTTTGGGCCACGTGATTACCAATTTTGGAGTTCGTCCCGATCCACGGAAAACAGCCGCCATCGCCGACTTCCCGCTGCCCACTGACAACAAGGCGGTGCGCCAATTTCTGGGCCTGTGCGTCTATTGGAGGCGGTTCGTGAAAAACTTCGCCCGCATCGCCGATCCACTCACTAACTTTACCAAGGCCGTTGGGGAGTTCAAGTGAAAACGCCGCATGAACACGCCTTCTAGGAGCCTAAACATCGCCTCCACACGCCTCCGTTACTTGCTCATTTCGACGAATTCGCCGAGACAGAAGTACACACTGACGCAAGCAGCGTAGGTCTTCGCTCTGTTCTTTTGCAGAGGGCTGACGAACTTGAAAGGGTTATTAGTTACTCCAACCAATCGCTATCCAAAGCAGAAGCCAATTATTCCACAACGGAAGAGGAGTGCCCCGCCATCATATGGGCTACGTCGAAATTTCGCCCATACCTTTACGGCAGGCCCTTCATAGTTGTGAACGACCACCACGCCTTGTGTTGGCTAGCCACCTTGAAGAACCCTTCAGGTCGCCTCGCACGATGGAGCTTGATACTTCAAGAATATGACATTACCGTCGTTTCAAGTCCGGCAAGAAACACTCTGACGCCGACTGTCTCTCTCGTGCGCCTGTCGGCCAACCACCACCCGACGACCCGGATGACGACTACTTCTTGGGAACGACAACTACCGACGACTTAGCTGAACGACCGCGGGCCGACCCGGAGCTTAAGGCCCTAATAGAATACCTCGAAGGCAGGACCGCCGAAGTCCCGAAGGTATTCAAGCGCGCACTTGCGTCGTTGTTCCTGCGAAACAAAGCGCGCACTTGCGTCGTTGTTCCTGCGTTGTTCCTGTTCTCCAAATTGAATGATATGTGGGGTTTAACGTCCCAAAACCACCATATGATTATGAGAGACGCTGTAGTGGAGGGCTCTGGAAATTTTGACCACCTGGGGTTCTATTACGTGCACCCAAATCTGAGCACACAGGACTACAACATTTCCGCCTCCATCGGAAATGCAGCCACCGTAGCCGGGATGGTCTTCTCCAAAAGAAAAATTTTTCACCGCTTCGAGACAAGTTCCTCTTTGTGATGACTTTAACTCTCCTACCAGAACTCCTGCAGGCCCAGCACGACGATCCGACAGCAGGGCACCTTGGTGTTTCTCGCACGCTCGCGAGGATACAAGAAAGGTACTATTGTCTCAGGAAATTACCATTGCTACGTGCAACGCGGACGTTGGAAACCAGAGAAACGCTAACGGCACGACTACGAGCAATGAAGCCAGCCGCAATGAACGAGCCGGCCCTGCGTGCGCCCAGTACTCCGCCGAAGAGCCAACGTGCGTGAAGAAGAAGAGAACGAGGGTGCTCGAGGCAAAGGCTCCGGAGGACTACCGCCCTTGGATCTTCTTGATTGCTGTGCGTCGTTCACTTTGGGCACAAGTTCGCCCTTAATAAACCGTGAATATAGAACATCGTTGTTGTGAGGCTGCTACATTCGTTACATTTTCTGGTGGTGGTGCTGGGTAGATGATTCCAACCCCCATGAGAAAGTGAAGTCCAAGCACTGACCATCCGCAAGCCGTGGAGCTTACGCCGGTGCACCAACGGATCAGTCGCCGTATTCGAGGGGATTCACCAGAATTTGGACCACTTCCCCCTGTGCCAGGGGCATCAGTGACGGAAACATAAACGCCACCACCTTGACTAGCCAAGTTGCACCATCACAGCTCATTGTCAGCCAGCCCGTCATACTGAAGGTGTTCCATGGTGACCCGTTCGAGGACGCCAAAGACTGGCTGGATCATTTCGAGAGGGTGGCGAACATAAACCAAGGGAACGAAGCAGGCAAGTTGCGCAACGTATACGTCTCTTTCAAAGACGCAGCGCGAGTGTGGTACGAATATCACGACGCATCTTTGACGTCCTGGGGAGAGTTCCGGCGGCTGATACTATATACGTTTGGCAACAATTATCGCCGGGAAAAGGCAGAAGCAGCTCTTCGTGCACAGAATCAACGCACAAATAAGACTGTCGCTATGTACATAGAAGACATGTCCCGCCTGTTCAAGCCAGCTGATCCCAACATGGCTGAAGACAAGAAGGTGCGTCATCTCATGCATGGGGTAAAACAAGAGCTGTTCGCGGGACTCGTTCACAATCCGCCGCGCACTGTTGTTGAGTTTCAGTCGGAAGCAACAACAATAGAAACGACGCTGCAGCAGAGAGCCCGGCAATACAATTGTGACGTAGCCTGTACATCAGCAGGGGTCTTCTCGGCAAACGTTGTCGATAATCTTGACACTCTGCGGGAGCTCGTCCGGTCAGTTGTCAGGGAGGAACTACGCAAGCTGCAGCCACCCGCTTCACCGGAACTGTCTATTGCGGATGTTGTCCGAGACGAAATTTGGCAGGCCAAATGGGAGCCGCAAAGGGATGCACCACCGACACGACGCGCGGTAACTTATTCTGAGGTGCTCAGGCGGCCCGCTGTCCACTGTGCGCCTATCGAGACACCTGGTACTTACGCACCGACAACACGTAGTCCACAACTCACAGCGGCAACTCGCAGCGCACCTCTTCCGACAGAGACAAGACCTCGGAAAAGCGATGTATGGCGAGATGCGGAACGTAGGCCCCTGTGCTTCCACTGTGGAGAGGCTGGCCATCTTTACCGGTTTTGCCGATATCGTCGAGCTGGCCTTCGAGGATTTGCGGTCAACGCACCATGCCCGCGAAACGGCGAAAGGCCATCCGACATCGAGGAATAGCTGTGCTCACGTCAGAGCTTCGACCTGCATCGTCGTCACCAACCGCGGTCACCATCCCCTCTAAGTCAGCACTCGCCAATCCCACGTTCCCTTCCAAACGCACCTAGGCATCGTTCGCCTAGTCCAAACCCGGGAAACTGAAGTGGGCGACTTGTGGAGGTGAGGCCGCTGGTAATTCGAAATACGAAGATTCTTCACTGCGACACCAGCGTGACGACGACGACGACTGTCTCCAGGTAAAGAAGTGCAGTAATGAGAAGATAACTTCAGACTTGCCGTTGGTAATTGACGGGCTAGAGCTCATGGCTTTAATCGATACCGGTGCGGATTACTCTGTGATAAGCTGCGATTTAGCG
The DNA here is from genome assembly GCF_043290135.1 of Rhipicephalus microplus. NCBI lineage: Eukaryota > Metazoa > Arthropoda > Arachnida > Ixodida > Ixodidae > Rhipicephalus > Rhipicephalus microplus. Next base: position 14,324,466 of record NW_027464589.1, read on the forward strand.
ATGTGCCTCAGGAAAGTTCTGACCGAATGGAGTGGACCTCAAGTACGTACAGCAGGCGGTCACGTTATTACAACTCTCGGCAGATGCGCCGCAAGAGTTGAGATACGAGGTTTTACTTACGTTGGTGACTGCTGTCCTGCCCGTGTGTTCGAGAGAAGTTATACTCGGAATTAATTTTCTGCAAGCAAATGGTGCCATCATTAATTTGCAGAGGTCCAGCGTATCATTTTTGATGGAACAAGCTCTAAAGGTAGCTCGAGCAGACGAGCAATACACCACTCCACTGCGCATCGTCGACGATGATGTGACTGTACCGCCACAGAGCAGTGTAATGGTTCTAGTCAGAAATGATACGTTTGGTGACTACGAAGGTGTGGCAGACAGCAACATGGATGTTTTCCTGAAAAGAGGTGTTTGTGTGGCACGAGGGATTATTCAGCTACGAAACGGGTACGCAGACGTCCTCCTGACAAATTTTGGGAACGAATTCCAGCACATTGAAAAGGGGACAGCCATAGCCTTTCTTCATGAGGTTTCTGAAGCCACAGAAATATGCAGCCTTGAAACAATGTCAACGGATATGAAGCCAACATCTGATGTCGGCGACGTAACATCAGTAAATCCCAATCTTTCAGTGATCCAACTTCAACAGCTATACAATCTTGTGCGGGAATTCGGCAGCTGTTTCTCCAATAGTTCAAAGGTATGACGCACAACCATTGCAAAACAAAGAATTGTAACATACAAGGCAACCAGGCTGGTACGCCAGCACCCGTACCGCGTTTCCCCAAAAGAAAGGGAAGTCATCAAGAATCAAGTACAGGAGATGCTTCAAGATGATGTTATTCAACCTTCTAGCAGTGCGTGGGCGCCTCCTGTGGTACTTGTCAAGAAGAAGGTTAACACGCTAAGGTTTCGCGTCGACTACCAGAAATAAATGCTGTCACTAAACGGGAAGTATATCCCCTCCCGCGTATTGACGACACATTAGACAGACTTCGGTGTGCCAAGTTCTTTTCATCACTAGATCTGAAAAGTGAACACTGGCAGATCGAAGTTAATGAACGTGATCGCGAAAAGACTGCTTTTGTTACCCCGGACGGACTCTATTAATTCAAGGCTCTCCCTTTTGGTCTCTGTTGTGCGCCGGCAACGTTCTAACGCATGATGGACACTGTACTTTGCGGATTGAAGTGGGAGTGTTGCTTAGTGTACCTTGACGACGTGGTCATCTTCGCCGCTACATTCGAGGAGCATATCAAGCGCCTGCGAACAGTGTTAGAAACAATCCGTTTGGCAGATTTGACCATCAAGCCAGAGAAGTGCCAATTCGGTTTCGAAGAGCTTCGATTCCTTAAGAACGTTGTCAGCGCCCACGGTGTGCGCCCTGATCCCGAAAAGACAGCCGCCGTTGCAAAGTTCGCGGTGCCAGCAGACAAAAAGTCAGTACGAAAATTCCTAGGTCTTTGTGCTTTCTACCAACGATTTGTCAGAAATTTCTCGCAGATTGCAGAACCCTTGACGAAACTTACGAAAGAAGATGTACCTTTCCAGTCGGAAACAGAGCAACAAAGCGCCTTCAACGAATTAAGAAAACGGTTGCAAGAGCCCACAATCCTCTCTCATTTCGATGAAACAGCTGACGCGGAAATACATACAGACGCCAGCAACATCAGCCTAGGATGCATCCTAATACAGTGGCAGAATGGCGAAGAAAAGGTGATAGCATACGCCAGCTGGACTCTAACAAAGGCGGAGACCAATTATTCGGCCACAGAGAAAGAATGCCTTGCCGTCATCTGGGCCATCAGTAAGTTTCGGCCTTACTTGTACGGTAGACCATTCAAGGCAGTCAGCGATCACCATGCCCTTTGCTGGCTCGCCAACCTCAAGGATCCGTCTGGTCGACTATGAAGGTGGAGCCTCAGACTGCAAGAATTAGACATAACTGTGCTTTACCGATTTGGCAGGAAGCATACCGACGCCGACTGTTTGTCACGGGCACCTGCAGACACAGCACTATCAGACGAATAGGACTTTCTATTCGTGGCTGTTGTCGAGACTTCTCAGATAGCTGAAATTCAACATTCGGACGAAGAATTGCTCCCGCTCATCAAACACTTGAAAGGAGCTGACGTACAAGTACCTCGTATATTTTCTCGAAGCCTCACATCGTTCTGCTTCCGAGGAAACGTCCTCTACAAGAGAAACTTTAAGCCCAAACGTGAAAAGTTTCTGCTTGTCGTTCCCGCAACTATGCGGCAAGAAATATTACAAGCGTGCCACGATGAGCGTACGACTGGACATTTGGGAGTCACTCGAACACTTGCACGAATCAGTCAGAACTATTATTAGCCCAAGCTATTGTCTTCAGTACAGTGCTATGTCAGAACATGCCGCCAGTGCCAAAGACGGAAAGCGCTTCGTGCTAAGCCAGCGGGCCTTCTGCACCCGATAGACCCACCGAAAGCACCCTTCCAACAAGTTGGAATAGACCTCCTTGCACCATTCCCGACATCTTTACTTGGCAAGAAGTGGATCGTTGTAGCGACTGATTATTTAACGAGATACGCGGAAACAGACTCCTTGCATCGAGGAACGGCGGCTCAGGTCACCAAATTCTTCGTACAGAGCATAGTGCTACGGCATGACGCTTCGATTGTTGTATTCACTGTTCGCGGACCGGCTTTCACGGCGGAACTCATGGAATGCCTGCTGAACATGACCCACACTGTTCACAGAAAAACTACCGCATATCACCCACAAAGAACGGCCTGACTTAACGCCTTAACAGAACTCTAGCTGACATGATATCTATGTATGTGGACGTCGAACACAAAAAGTGGGAGGAAATTTTACCATACGTCACCTTCGCCTATAACACCGCCGTACAAGAGACTAGCAAGTTCACCCCGTTTCAACTAGTTTACGGTCGTGTAGTTACCCCAACACTGGACGCTATGTTACCTATAGACCAAGATGACTACCCCTCTGATATCGATGACTATATAGAGAGAGCGGAGGAGGCACGCCAATTAGCAAGGTACCGAATGTGTCACCAACAACGAATCGATGCCGACCGCTACAACTGAGGAAGACGTGAAACACGGTATGAAGTTGGTGACAAAGTGTGAATATGGACCAAGTACGACGATGAGGCCTGTCTGAAAAACTCATTTGTCGATATTTCGGTCCTTACGAGGTAGTACAGCGACTCAGCGACCTCGTTTATGAAGTCAAGCCTACAACACATGAACATTCTAAACGACGCAATCCCACCGAGCGTGTACACATTGTGCGCATGAAACCGTACTACGACCGATACGAAGACTAGCCACACCACTTGCTTGCTCTACAGCCATTTCTCTCTTACAAATCTTCCGAGACGAAAACGCAGCATACATTATCATCGAAAGCATCGGGGCGATGCCTCTTGAGAGGGGGGGATGCCACAGGAAATTACCATTTCTCTGCGCAACGCGGACGTTGGGAACCAGAGAAACGCTCACGGCACGACTACGAGCGACGAAGCCTGCCGTAATGCACGAGCCGGCCCTGCATGCGCCCGGTACTCCGCCGAACAGCCGACGCGCGTGAAGAAGAGAGCGAGGGTGCTCGAGGCAAAGGCTGACGAGGACTACCGCCCTTGGATCTTCTTGATTGCTGTGCGTCGTTCACTTTGGGCACAAGTTCGCCCTTAATAAACCGGGTAAATAGAACATCGTTGTTGTGAGGTTGCTACATTCGTTACGCTTTTGGCCACGTATTCCCGCCGACGTCACTCGTTATGTGTTGGAAATGCCGGGACTGTCAACGACGCAAGACACCACCGACAAGGCCGGCGGGACTTCTGCAGCCAATTGAACCACCTCGCCGACCTTTCCAGCAGATTGGTATGGACCTACTGTGGCCGTTCCCGACGTCGGCTTTCGGAAACAAATGGATCTTGGTAGCTACCGACTACCTCACCGGCTATGCCGAGACAAAAGCTCTGCCAAAAGGCAGTGCATCTGAGGCAGCTAAGTTGTTCTTTGGAAATATCGTCCTACGTCACGGCGCTCCGGAGGTCCTTCTCACCGACAGAGGAACGGCATTTACTGCTGACCTAACTCAAGCGATCTTAGCATACAGCCAGACAAACCACCGCCGGACGACAGCGTACCACCCACAAACCAACGGCCTTACTGAACGGCTAAACAAGACGATCACCGAAGTGCTGGCAATGTACGTTGATGTCGAACGCAAGACATGGGACGCCATTCTTTCGTACGTGACCTTCGCATACAACACGGCCGTGCAGGAGACGACACAGATATCTCCATACAAATTGGTCTACGGAAGGAGCCCGGCAACGACGCTCGATGCCATGTTACCCAACGTCACCATCGAAGAAAACCTTGATGTGAGTGAGTACCTTCAACGCACCGAAGAAGGCCGACAACTTGCGCGTCTCCGTATCAAGAATCAGCAGACGACCGACAGCTGTCATTACAATCTTCGACGACGCTTCGTGGAATACCAGCCCGGTGAACGTGTTTGGGTATGGACGCCGATACACGGACGTGGACTAAGTGAAAAGCTTCTGCCACGGTACTTCGGACCGTACAGGGTGGTTCAACGTCTCGGCTCACTTGATTACGAGGGTTCCCCGACGGCATCACGCACTCTCAACGACGCCAATCGCGACCTGAAGTCCATGTAGCGCGCCTCAAGCCGTTTCATGCGCGTCAACAAACTGAAACAGTGTTTTTTGTAATATTATTGTATCGTAATTTATTTATTGTACTTTTTTGCATTATTGTTGTACCTTCATCTTTAGTTAAAGCATCGGGACGATGACTTTTTTCAGAGGGGGGCATAGCCACGTTTCATTTCTCAAGTTTTGTTATCGCCCAAAAACTTTACACAATTCTCAGCGCAAAACGCGCGTGCAGTTTTCGAGAAGCTTCCGGACTTTCGTAGATTATTTCGATAAGATCACGCCCACTCTGCGAACTGTACAGATTATTCTGGAACCTACGCCACCGGCAACAATAACGCTAGAACATTCGTTGGCAAGAGTAAAAATGCCAACGCACTTCGCCGCTTGTCAGTAGGTGATCGATGGCTGACGCTCCGTTCACTGCTATCTGTGCAAGACTGCTACTGTAATCGGACTTTGCGTTTGCCGGGCACAGGTTCGCCCAAATAAACTGTTAAATCCCAACACAAAGTATCCTGTCTTCGGCCACGTCACGACCCCGTGACAATATGCTCTGAAGGTCAAAGGTCCGTGTTGCAACACACTTTGTGCAATTTGTGGATTACACTTTGAACGCCACGGTAGGAACAGGCAGGAAAGTGAAAAAAAATGTGTGTTCAACTGAAATTCATTCAATGCAATACCGACTTGATCATCCGTATGTACAAGTGGATAGCCTTTCCTACGACAAAAGGTCGTTGTAAAAATTAGGCCTTTTGCAGACATTTAGCAACGGGTATTATCGATTTTACATATACGCTGACAATGTAGACTTTTCTGCCATTGCGCACCACGACCAGTAAATTAGATGGAAGGTACGTGTATTGTTTCACCAACAAGGAAAATGTGTAAACACTTAGTGGGAATCACCATGAAAGCAAGGTGCAAGCATTGAGTGAAATGCTTCCTCTAAATGATGGAAAACTTCAGCAATACAAAACAGTCTTATTAAGTCAGTATCGGGTGCACGGAGTTAATGTCTGAAGACACATTCCCAAGGGCTGAGCTGTCTATGCCCCACAGGGAAACGATATAAGAAATTAATCATTGACTGCAGTGCTGAAAGCGTTTGAAGTGTATTCTCAGGCACAAGGTCTGCCATGCCATTTTAGTGTCTGGACAAAATGAAAAGGCGCAAAGGTTCAAAATGATCGGGCCAGCGAAGATCAGCATGGCGCATGAAAACAAGTTACCGTGAGCCTTCCAGCCAAAACAAAAGATGCCAAACATTGAGTAGTAAATCAGACTAGTAAGAGCATACTCAGCACGATCAGCGAACTAAAATGACAAAAGCACAAGATAGTGCACGACACAATTGTGCTGTCTAATAAATGAAATTTTAATGAAAGAAACGTGTCATGTATTTGCGAACACGAAGGCATAAAAACACCTTGACGGCCCCCACCAAGCGCGTGATAGAGTATGCTGTAGATACGCAATCTCAGCAACTATAAGAGCTATTGAAGGTTGGCTCACGCACTAGCCTCTGCTTTTATGATTTCAGACGCTTCAGCAATTTCAAGCGTGTGCTGGTCTCTATGCCTCATCAACACAGTTGTTTTGCTAAAATCAGCTGTGCAGCTGCACTGCCGGCAACCGAGGCCAAGATGCATAAAAGGTGCACCTTTCAGAGGACTAGCACGCTCCTTTGGACGAACATTGATGCAACGTCCCGTCAGCCCAATGTACATGCACCTGCATATGGCTGGAGTACACCACTGCGCTCACACAGACAGTGACATGCTTGAACTGCTTTATGGAGCAACCTTTACTACTAACAATGGCCTGCCCCTTCTGCACCTTTTCTTCAAATCTCGTGCACACACTTCGTAGCCTCTTGCCAGCATGAAAGACAACATTTGTTTTGATGATTGGCCACCTTCTTCAAGCGGTGTGACACGGCGTGCAGGTATGGGATTACGACAAACTTTTTTCGCTGATCCGAGGTCACACCTGCAGCGTAAACGCCCTCTTTTTGTTCCCATTTCAGGGAATAGAACAGTCACTATGAACGGAAGGCATGGACCAGGCGCATAAAAGCCGTCGCTTTCAATCTGACAACCTAATAATATTGTTACGAGACTACATCACGCTGAAGAATCAACACAGACAGCGAGAAAGACGACGTGATTCTGGGATGTGGGGCACGCTTTGGCTTAGACTTGGCGAAATATATCTTAGCTGTAACCTCGTTTCTCTGTGTACCCTCCCGTAACATTTTGGTGGAAGGTGCGGGGTAGCAAAGCACGACTGAGCTTCGCAGCGGACGCCAAGTTGCCGTTTCTAACGTGTCTACTGACAGGGGTGCTGCACCAACAGCCATGCCTCACGCATCATCGGTGCCCACCTCACATGTGGTCATTGTGACCACTCCACCCCGCGATCCAGGCAACTTTTCGGGCACTGACGGCGAAGACGTTGATGAGTGGCTTCAGCTCTACGAGCTCCTGAGTGAAAACCACAGATGGGACCCAACCATGATGCAGGCAAATCTTTTACTTGAAAGGTATGGCCAAGGCGTGGTTCAACAACAACGCGGAAGAGCTCACCAACTGGGACGCCTGTAAAATTGAAGTTGCGCGAGTTGTTCGGCCAATCTGCCAGGTGCAGGCAGGCCGCTAAGAAAGAGCTTGGTAACCGTGTCCAGAAATCCAGGGAGTGTTACCTGGCCTATATTCAAGATGTCTTGACCCTCTGCCGTAAAGCTGATGACACCATGACCGAAGCCGACAAGGTTGCACACGTACTCAAGGGCATCGCTGATGATGCCTTTAGCCTTCTTGTATTTAAAAGCTGTTCGACCGCTCGAGACCTCATTAAGAAGTGCCGACATTTTCAAGAGGCTAAAAGCCATCGCATTGCCAACCACTTCACCCATCTTCCTAACACCGCAGCAACATCAACTTGTGAGGACCTCCATTTTGAGACCCAGCCTAATCCACCCTCTGCTGACATTACGAGGGTCATTCGACGCGAAATCGAAGCGATGTCACGAGCACCCTTGAGGGTCCTGACGCCGAACGATTCTCAGCGCACCATATCCCTCATACAGAGTGTTGTGCGCCAAGAATTAGCAAACGCGGGCCTTCAGACAATTTGTTCTGTGCACCGATCCAATGTCCATCTGCCTACTTTGAACACACGTCAGCACAACCGGCGTCCTGATCCACGTAACCGAGATCCAAACGCATGGAGGACGCCTGATGACAGGCCAATTTGCTTCCGTTCCGAACGAGTGGGACACATTTCGCGTCATTGCCGAAACACGTGGATCTAGCCCTTGCGCACAAACCCTCGGCACGGCGGCAACGCCAAGATGCAGTCGTCCAACCCATTTCTCTTTTTCATTCAGGCCCTGCTTGGATTGCGGTCCTTATCAAGCAAATCACAGGCGCTATATGCGCAACGCCAGGTGTCTACGACGCGCTTCCGCGCAGCAATTGATCCTTAAGGAATATCAGCGACGATGACGTTCACGAACCATTTCTGCACGCGGCGGCGCTACTATGTCGTCGGGTGGGCGGTTAAGCGCATGGGCACTACCACCGGGGACAACAATATAAAAGATCTTCAGCGATCTCCTGGCAGTGGGCACGGCGGCAACGCCAAGATGCCCACTCCGTCCAACCCATTTCTGTTTTTCATTCAGGTGAGGAAGAGTTACGGAAAATGTTTTAGAAGTAGCAACCTTTGCCTTGTTATGCTGCCGTGCCCACGGTCACTGTATGAAATGTTTCAATGTGCGATTGTTTCCTTGAGGTTCATTTTGCTTTTGGGAGATGATGTTGAAGAAAACCCTCTTCCTGACTTGGAGATGCTTGCTAATCAACTTAGCAATATCGCTGCTGATACTTAGAAATAGAAAACTCAAAAACACAAACCAACCAAAGGCTAAGCGCGATACACAAGAAACTGGAAAAGAGTGCGTAAAAAATAGCTAGTCTAGAGGAGAATCTTCAAGCCATTACAAAAAAAACTTGATGAACTGGAAAACAGGAGCCGTAGGTCTAACCTCATCATTTATAGCGTAAAGAAACGGCTAACAAGTCCCCAGTAACAATGCAACGTGTAGTATCAAAAGAAATATTTGAAGACCTACTAAAAGTAAATACCGAGGTTATAGAAAACATTCACCGCCTAAGAAACGGTCTACTGAAGATGTTAATAAGATAACACCTATTATTTTGAAATTCTCGAATTACCAGGACAAAACGAAAATATTCAAAAACTGCTCTAAAACTGAAAGGTTCAGGTTACTCAATTAGTGACGACTTCTCCCGTACAATGCGATACCTTAGATAGAAACTCTGGGATAGAACTAAAGAAAATCGAGACAAAGGTGAAAAAGTGATGCCGGTTCATGATAGAGTGAGCATTAATAGGACACTCTACGGCTGGAAAAACAATCGCGGTGATCTTGTTGCTTTGTCAAAAAACGAAAAACGTATGCTTCTGGAGGGTCGGGTCACCAGAAGACGACGCAACTGGCGTTATTAACGTTAATGCGCGAAGTCTTGTATTAAAGCCGACCAGTTTGAGGCCATTTTGATCGCCAATCAGCCTGACATCGTCACTGTCTCAGAAACTTGGCTGCACAAAGAAATATTGGACCGCGAAATTGTTGGACCGCGAATCACTACGTGATTCTTCGCAAAGTTAGAGAGCACAGAGGTGGGGGCGTTGCCATTTATTTACGACAAGACATAAGCTTTTCAGTCATGCCAGATGTTCCGGACATCGAAGTGGTCTGGTGTAGGGTTTCCCTAAATGGTGTGACTATATCTGTAGGTGCGGTATACAGACCCCCACAAGCACAATTGGCTTATCTGGAAACTTTATATGACTACATGCATAACCATGTGACCACTGGCGCTGTTATCATGCCTTGTGACTTCAATCTGCCCGATGTAAATTGGGAACGTCTGAGTACAGGAACAGCTAGGAATGACCATTTAAGCGATTACCAATTATCATTTATTCTCAAACGACTTATTGCCACGCCAACCCGTGAACAACGGGAATCTAGTTCTTTACTAGATCTCATCTTTGTCAGTGATTATTTCCCATCAACTGATATCTTAGCGGAAACCCTGGAGGGGTTATCTGACCACAAAATGGTTTCATGCTGCCTGCCTGTACAATGCCCCGCTCGCATGCGAGGTCCAGTTAAGCATGTCCCGGCGTTTCACGAATCCGATGACGCTGCAGTTATGACGTATTTAGAGCATGAATTCGACGATTTTCTCGATATGTGTGCTGATGAGTCTTTGGTGATTGACGTAATTTGGGCTAAATTTAAAGCTATCATTACTCATTGTAGGACCAAATTTTTTCCGCAGGTTGCTAAAGTCACAAAAAACACAACCTTTGGATCATACGTGGCATCAATCATACTAAACGTAAAATAAGATAACTAAGAAAATCTAACAAATCAAGCCCAGTCTATGGGCTCCAAGAAAAAATAGCTTGCTTCTTCCGGTCATTGTGGTTAAAAATCCGTTGTGCCAAAGAGAACTTGTGCCGCACAACACTAAAAAAGTTTATAAGAGAGTCGCCCCAGAAGTTCTGGCAATATCTTGGTTAAAAAATAACCTACCTACTGTCGTTTCAGCGGATCAGGAATAAATGAAAGCTAACTCATTTAACACATATTTCGAGTCTGTCTTCACAGCTGACAATGTTAAACATACGTCGCTTGTGTTTCGGGGTAAAAACTTAGGTGCTTTAGGTTTGCCTCAACTGTCTGAGCCGGGTTTGCTATCCCTGTTATTGAACATTGATGGGAAGAAAGGTAGTGGAGCCGACGGGATTCCCAATGTGTTTTTAAAGCGTTACGCTGAATCTGTGTGTAAATACCTTTTGCTTATATTTTCGAAATCGCTTGGGGATCGCCAGGTTCCATCGGAATGGAAAATTGCAAAAAATCTTCCCATTCGCAAAAGTGGTGACTCGTCTTGTCCATCTAATACAAACCAATTTCTATCACGTGTACTTCCTGCAAAATGCTTGAGCATATTATTCTAATGTCCCTTACCGAATACATGGAAGAAAATGCTATTCACTATTCCGATCAACACGGTTTTCGTCGTGGACTATCTACTGTCACACAGCTGGTTGAGACCTTGCATGACCTTGCCAATAGCTATAATGATCAATCGCAGATTAACGTAGTCTTTTTAGATTTGTCAAAAGCTTTTGACCGCGTTCCCCATCCCAAGTGATCCAAAAGCTAACTGGTATACTGGGAAACGGACCTATGACCAAATGGATTGATCACTATTTGACCGACCGCTACCGATCTCTTCAATATGGTGCACATGTGTCTGACACGGTCCCAGTATTATCGGGAGTGCCCCAGGGTTCTGTTTTAGGCGCAATGTTGTTTCTCCTTTTTATTAATGACGTTGCAGACGTAGCCGAAGTAAAAATCAGATTGTTCGCAGATGATTGTATCCTGTAACAGCAAATACACAGCTACCAAGATCCTTTAAAGCGAGATGATTCGCTAAAAAACGTCGAAACCTGGTGTCGAGAGTGGCAAATGGAAATAAATACTGAGAAAACTGTCACCATGTCAATTACAAAGAAAAAAGCAAGGGCAAATTTTTCGTATTCGCTGAGAAATGTCCCACTTCGCAACGTCGCTGCCTGCAAATATCTAGGCATCTTGATATCGTCTGACTTAAATGGGATTGCTCATGGCGAACATATTACAAAAAAGCCACTCGGCAGGTTATTTTTTCTTAAGCGAACCCTTCGTCACTCGACACCCCAAACAAAACATTTAGCGTATACCATGCTTATCCGCCCAATCCTCGAATATGCGAGTGTGGCCTGGTTCTCCTTCACAAACAAACATGTAGCCGCGCTTGAAAGAATCCAACGTAAAGCAGTCCGTTTTATCTGTAACCTTTAGAGGCATACCGACTCACCTGCTGCTCTTTTGATTAGAGCGGACCTGCCCACCCTGCCAAGCCGCGCCAAGCTTCATAGCCTGAGATTTTTGTATCTGGTGCTATACAACTCTTTGAAAATAAATCCGGCTAATTATGTTAAGGTTAACAGTAAGCGCCAAACACGAAATAAACATTGTCACACACTTGATGAGTATCCCTTCAAGAACAATGTTTTTGGCCACTCTTTTTTTCCGCGAGCCATACGTGCTTGGAATGCCCTGCACCCTACCGTGTTGACACAGCCGACAGTTGATGAATTTGTTAATCGAGCGAGTGAATGTGTGCTGACTTTTATTTAGACGTGATTTTCTGAATCAATGATGTCGCAAGTTTTAACTCTCTCTGTACAATTTCGTTGTGTATTTGTTTTTTGCTAGCCCCAGCAGTTCATTTGATGTTTATATTCATAAAGGCTCTTTGCCTATCACTACGGCAAATTTTGCACTATGTTTGAGATATTCGCTTCAAAGTTCAAGTGTTTGCAACATGTATTATTAGTCTGTGTATTGCTTCTTTTAACAATGAACAGTGTGACACCACTCCTGTAATAATCCCATCACGGGGTGGACAGTATTCTGTATAAATGAATAAATGAATAAATAAACTTCACGAACTTCGACACATCAGCCCGCCCTTCTGGCCAAGAACCAACCCGCCGTGATGACTCAGCTCATTATGACATCACCGCCACGACCAATGCCCAGTACAGCCACTCGCCTTCACCACGACGTAGATTCTCGTGGTCTCCCCCGCCACCCCGTTCCCAATCCCCGTCCTTCGACCGACGGTCACCTTTGGGAAACTAACTGGTGCAGCTCCTGGAGGTGATGCTGCTGCTACGACTTGCCCTACAATTCCTCTGTTGACGCTTCCGACCAACCAGAACTTGATTGAGGTAAAAGTGGATGGTTTACCTGTTAAAGCTTTAGTCGACACTGGCGCCCAAATTTCTGTTATGAGCTCGCACATTCGGGACCACTTAAAGAAAATTTTGACTCCAGCACCTTCACGATGTGTTCGTGTTGCTGATGGCAGTGCAACTGCCGTCGTTGGTGTCTTCACAGAACGCGTTACTACAGCTGGACATCAAACCTCCGTCCTCTTCACGGTTCTCACCGACTGCACCAATGATGTTATCTTCGGTCTAGACTTTTTGTCCGCCCATTCGGCCCTCATTGACTGTTCAGCGAGCACGGTGCAACTTGACCTGCCCTGTACGCCTAATACGCCCAGTCCGCCCCAAGTTCTTCTTGGCTCTACTGAACATGTCCGTTTTATCACCGCAAACAGTTACCTGCATTGCCGTAACAGCGCCGCCACCTGAACCTGATGGAGACTACGTGCTCACGCCCATTACATCCGTCCTTCTGACTCACAGTGTTACTTTTTCGCACACTAATATTACGCTACGGGAAAACCGTGCTTGCATCCCTTTGCTGAACTTTGCTCTGTGTCCGCAAGGGCTTCCCTGTGTAATAGCCCTCGCCACGCTGACACCTTCGGGGGATTGCTTCATCACAGCTGTGTACCCCGATGATGTCCGTTGCCCCAACTGCACGCAAGCCTGTTCTTCGACAGAGAGTCCATCTTCTAATGTGGAAAAAACGATCGTGGTGGACCTTTGGCCGCATCAAACTGACGTGCTCCGTCACGTCCTGGAATCGTACTTTGACGTATTCGACTTCTGTGACCGTCCGCTAGGTCAAACTAGCATTTTGAAGCCCCGCATTAACCCCGGTGACGCATTTCCGGTACATCGACGGCCGTACCGCGTTTCTCCTGCGGAGCGTCAGATCATTCAAAAGTAAATCGAGAAGATTCTCGCCAAAGACATAGTTGAGTCATCTTCCAGTCCACGGGCTTCCCCTGTTGTTCTCGTTAAGAAAAAAAGACAACAGTTGGCGATTCTGCGTCGACTACCGGCGTTTGAACCGGATCACTAAGAAAGACGCCTGCCCGCTACCGCACATTGACGACGCCCTGGATTGCCTTCATGGCACTAAGTATTTTTCCTCCATCGACCTTCGCTCAGGGTACTGGCAAATTGCTGTTGATGACATGGACCGCGAGAAGACTGCTTTTGTGACCGCTGATGGTCTTTACCAGTTTAAGGTTATGCCGTTCGGATTATGCAATGCCCCAGCCACCTTCGAATTAATGATGGACACTCTCTTGGGCGGGTTAAAGTGGTCAATTTGCCTATGTTACCTCGACGGTGTCATTGTGTCTTCCCCGACCTTTGATACACACCTCGACCGCCTTTCCTCCATCCTTTCTGTTTTTCGTAACGCAGGGCTGCAACTGAACTCATCAAAGTGCCACTTTGGACGCCAACAAATAACCATGTCAGGCCATCTTGTGGACTCCTCTGATGTACGCCCTGATTCTGATAAAGTTCGAGTTGTGCAAAACTTCCCCGTACTGACCAGCACTACGAAAGTCTCAAGCTTTTTAGGTCTATGTCCTTACTTCCGACGTTTTGTACACAATTTTTCGGACATGGCCCTATCTCTTACGGACTTGCTGAAGAAGGATGTATCATTCTCTTGGGGCGCTGCGTAGGCTTGGGCGTTCTCCGATCTCATCGCATTGTTCATAAGACCATCTGTTCTGGCCCATTTTGACATGTCTGTCCCAACAGAAGTCCTCACTGATGCCAGCGGCCATGGAATCGGTGCTGTTTTGGTCCAGCATCGAAGCGACTGCGCCAACGTTATCGCATGTGCCAGCCGTTTGCTCTCTATGGCCGAGCGGAACTACTCTATCACTGAACGGGAATGCCTTGCTCTAGTTTGGGCGGTTGGCGAATTTCGGCCCCACTTACATGGTCGTCGTTTCACTGTCACAACTGATCACCACGCCCTCTGCTGGCTCTCGTCGTTAAAGAATCCCACTGGGCGTCTTGGTCGCTGGGCACTATGGCTCCAAGAATACGACTACTCAGTGTCTTACAAATCTGGCCGTTTACACCATGACACTGACTGCTTGTCCCAACATCCAGTGGACCCTCCTGAGACTTTACACGAAGCGCCGCCATGTGCTCTCTCTCTCTCTCTCTGCTTTGAGCAACATCCGTGATGAACAGCGCCGAGATCCCGTCTTGTGGACATTATTGAGAAGCTGAACTCTGCAACGCCCTATCCGTCTACTCACATGTTTGTACCTAAATAGGGCACCTTGTACCGCTACAATGTCAACAGAAATGGGCGCGAACTGCTCCTTGTGGTGCCTTCCCACCTACTTTCGACTGTTATTGCCCAGCTTTATGACACCCCCCCCCCGCCGGTCACCTTGGTCTCTCTCGGACTTACGACCGCGTGCAGCGTCGATTTTACTGGCCCAGGCTTTATCGCCCCGTGCACCGCTACGTCATTGCATGCGGCCAGTGCCAACGTCGAAAAAACCCCTTATGAGTCCTGACGGACTCCTCCAGCCACTTGATATTCCCATTGACCCCTTCTATCGAGTTGGTCTTAATATTTTAGGCCCGTTCCATCAGTCTACCTCCGGAAACAAATGGATAGCTGTCGTTACGGATCATACAACCCGGTACGCCATCACGCGGGCTTTGCCAACCAGCTGTGCCACAGATATTGCCGATTTTCTTCTGTACGATGCCATCCTTCATCATGGTGCTCCAAGCCAACTCCTCACAGATCGTGGACGCTATTTCCTCTCCCGAGTTATTGACGACCTGCTTCGCTCTTGCGAAACCAAACATATATTTACGACGGCCTACCATCCACAAACTAATAGGCTTACCGAACAATTCAACCGGACTTTAACTGACATGCTGTTTATGTACGTCTCCTCTGAACACCTAGATTGGGACGTTGCATTGCCATTTGTCACATTTGCATACAATTCCTCACGCCACAATACCGCTGGCGTTTCACCATTTTACCTTTTAGTTGGCCACGACCCAACTCTAACTTTCGACACCATCTTTCCGACAGCTGTCAATTCGCCAATTGAATACGCCCGTGATACTATCACCAGAGCTCACAAAGCACGAGAAGTCACTCGGACTCACCTCTTAGCATCGCAACAGCAACAGAAGCAACGTTACGACGCGCATCATCGTGACGTCTTCTTTGCCCCGGGTTCCCTTGTGTTGTTGTGGACACCGACTCGGCATGTTGGTCTCTCTGAGAAGCTGCTTTCCCGGTACTCAGGACCCTACCGCGTCTTGCACCAGGTGACCGACATTACCTACGAGATGGCCCCGCTGAAGTCGTCATCTCCAATGTCTACAGACATTGTTCATGTCTCCCGACTTAAGCTCTACTATGCCTCAACATCATAGAAAGCACCGAGACGGTGCTTCTGCACCCGGAGGTCATGTTACGAGACTACATAACGCTGAAGATTCAAGATAGACAGCGACAAAGACGACGTGAATTTGGGATGTGGGGTACGCTTTGGCTTTTCCTCTCGGCTTAGGCTTGGCGAAATATATCTTAGCTGTAACCTCATTTCTCTATGTACCCTCCCGTAAAAATATGATGATAACAGTATTTTATGGCAGGTTATCATACTGAAAACGGCAGTCACTGGCTTCAACTACATTTTTGCTTGAGCTATAGCAATTCTGAGCAGCAAGCTCACCAAGTTCCAAATCTCTCATAAATGAAAGACTGAAAACTATATAAGGGTTCTACCGTAATTGTGAGAACCTCCTAGTTAAATCTTCCCCTTATGAGCAATCTTTGAAGGGAATTCAGGTGCTCGCCTTATCATCCATCCATACATCTGATGTGTCGTGATCATGCAAACAGTTAGGTGCTCACTACAGGCCATAACAAAACTAGCAGAGCGCAAACCCGAGTTAAAATTATATAAATAATCGAAATAGTAAAGTAATTACATTACTTATGTTTGTACGCCTTTAGCAGTGAGCCAAAGAAAGTTTTATTTGGAAGAAACGCAGAGGTAAAGCCAACCAGCTGTCAAGCAGACTGAGCGCGAGCAGCAACAACCCTCTTCCTTCTCTTCTTTCACTGGTGCTCCTGCCTGTGCCATATATCAATGTTGCAAATCACTCAGCCCCCGCCCCCTCCACAGAAAAGGAGCCCGCCTGGCCACCTATGAAACGGGTAGGATAGGTGGGTCGTAGTGCGGTTTCAATCAATTGACATGAACATTCTCGCGACCACGACGGCGTCGGTCTGTCGATGGTTGAACCGGCTCAACAATGTAGTTGACTGGTGAGGACTGACGTGGGACTCGATAGGGGACTTCGTACTTCAGCAGTGGCTTGGTGGAAAGATTAGGAGTAGATGAGGAAACGCGAAGCCATATCAACGTGCCAGGCAAATATGACTGGGCGGGCAGGTTTTCATTGTGACGTTCCTTCTGGTACGCTTGATCTTGTGCGGTTAAGAAACATACGAGTTGCCTGCAATCTTCCGCATAAGTAGCGACTTCGGATAGAGTTGTGGATTCAGAAGCGTCCGGACAGTACAAGAGAATCGTGTCCATGAATGAGGAAGGTTCGCACCCGTAGAGGAGAAAGAACGGAGAGAATCCTGTCGTAGACTGAGCTGCGCTATTATAAGCGTAAGTAACAAAGGAGAGTAAGCGGTCCCAGTTGGTATGGTTAACGGACACGTACATAGACAGCATGTCGCCCAGTGTGCGGTTGAACCATTCGATCATTCCATTTGTTTGCGGATGGTACGTGCTAGTTGTCCGATGCACAGCGTTACATTCACGAAGGGCTTGTACGGCTTCAGAAAGAAACGTACGTCCACGGTCGCTGAGTAGCTCACAAGGTGCGCCATGGCGAAGAACAAGATTTTGAACGATAAACAAGTCAACTTCACGTGATGTTACCTCTTTGGCAGCGCAGCAGTTCCAGCATAGCGTGTCAAGTGATTGATAGCGACAACCACCCAGCGGTTCCCATCAGGAGTGTAGGGAAGGGGACCATACAAGTCTATTTCGATGCGGTCAAAAGGTTGGGATGGGCAAGACAACGGCTGCAGTTGTCCATTGGCTACGTTCGGTGGACTTTTTCGGCGCTGACATTTGGAACGCGAACGTACGTACTGTCGAAAAATTGGTACATTTCGCTCCAATAGTACCGCAGCCGGAGGCGTGCATACGTTTTAATCACACCGGTGTGGCCACATTGAGGATCCGCGTGAAAGGAGTAGCAAATATCAACACGTTGGTGGCGAGGAATCACAAGCAACTACTTGCAGCCGTCGGAAAGGTAGTTGTGACGGTACCAGAGCGCATCGCGGACGGCAAAATGTCGAGCTGTACGTCGTAGTGAACGATTGGTGGTACCTTGGGTTGGCTGAGACAGTACCTTTTTCATAGAGACTATCCAAGCGTCTTGGCACTGTTCGCAGTGCATGTCAGTGAACGAAGGTGCCACAGCATCAATACTGAAAACAGATGCACTTCCATGTTCATGGGGAAGTGGAGAGCGGGAAAGAGCATCGGCATCTGAATGTCGGCGGCCCGACCTGTAGATGACACGAATATATTAGTCTTGGAGACGCAATGCCCAACGAGCCAGATGGCCAGACGGGTCTTCAATAGACGTTAACCAGCAGAGGGCGTGGTGATCAGTGACGACGTCAAATGGACATCCATAGACGTAGGGTCGAAATTTGGTGATCGCCTAAACGATGGCCAGACAATCCTTTTTGTGACCGAATAATTCTCTTCACTCCTAGTAAGAGTGTGACTGGCATAAAAAACCACGTACTCGTCGAAGCCAGACTTGCGTTGAGCAGGAATAGCACCAAGGCCGACTCCACTAGCATCGGTGTGAATATCGGTAGGGGCATCTAGGTCAAAGTGACGGAAAATCGGTAGAGATGTCAGCAAAAGACGTAGTTTCGTGAATGCGTCATCGCAAGCGGAAGACCACACCAAAATTGCTTCACTGTTAGAATGTAGCCGTGTTAAAGGGGCTAATACGTGTTTAAAATTACGGACAAATCGACGAAAGTATGAACATAAGCCGATAAAGCTTCGGAGTTCTTTTAGTGTCGATGGCTTAGGAAACTGGGCGACGGCACGGTGTTTCGCAGTGTCAGGTAGAACACCATCCTTGCTGACAAAATGCCCTAAGATGGTGAGCTTCCGGGTGGCGAAATGGCACTTTTTTAAAATTTAGTTGGAGCCCAGCATGTGTGAGGCATTCCACGACACTTGCGAGGCGCAGAAGATGGGTATCAAAGTTTTTTGAAAAAACGACGATGTCATCCAGATAGCAAACACACGTATGTCATTTGAGGCCACGAAGTATGTTGTCCATCAGACGCTCGAAGGTGGCAGGGGCGTTGCAAAGACCAAACGGCATCACGTTAAACTCGTACAAGCCGTCCGGAGTTACAAACGCAGTCTTGGAGCGGTCAGATCCAACCATGGGTACTTGCCAGTATCCTGATCGAAGATGCAGCAAGGAAAAAAACTCTGCTCTTTGCAAACAGTCGAGAGCGTCGTCAATTCTGGGGAGGGGATAAACACCTTTGCGCGTGAACTTGTTAGCGCGCCTGTAATCAACACAGAATGATTGCTCCCGTCCTTCTTTTAGACCTGTACCACTGGGAAGGCCCACGAACTGTTGGACGGCTGTATGATGCCACGATTGAGCCTATCAGACACTTCATCGTCAATAACTTGGCGTTCAGAGTGAGAGACCCGGTATGGATGCTGATGCAATGGTGCGTGGCGCCGGTGTCTATACGATGAACATTTGCAGATGTTCAGCCCAAATTGGTCTGCTTGAAGATGAAAGACGTCAGTTGACAGGTGCAAACACAATCAATGTCCTCAAAATGGCTGATGCATTTGCCACTGAATAATCTGGCTGGCACTGAAAGGAGATTCGTGGCGTCAATGGTTGCGGTAGTGTTTTCGACCATCAGAAGAGCAAAACGTTGAAGAACATTTTTTTTTTCGAAAAGTGAAGTATTCAAATGGCGTGAACATGGCGTTTGAAAGAGCAGCATGGTCGCAGGAGATTGGCACAATAACCGAAGACATAGGTGGGATATCCGTGTCTGCGGCGATGACAACACGAGAAATGAAAGGCTTGTTAGAATAGTCGTCTGTGAGCGATGATAATTTCAGTTCGACCAGGGCACAATCAACAACGGCATGATGTGTGAAAAGGAAGTCCCAGCCTAATATCACGTCACGTAAGCAGTATGCGAAAACGATGAATTCGACCACGTACAGAACGTCCTGAATGAGTAGCTGAGCCGTGCACGTCATAGAAGGGTTTACTTGATGCGCGGTTGCCGTATGCAGGGAGAAGCCAGAAAGCGGAATCGTAACTTTCTTCAACTTGCGACACACTGCTTCACTCAATACAGACATGGCAGCTCCAGTATCGATCAATGCTTGAACTGCAAAACCTTCAATAATAAAAGTTGTTTCGTTAGTAGGTAGAGGACGAGGCCTTGTAGAGTTCGACGGCGGCGCAGTTCTTGCCTCCGGAACTGCGATGGTGAGTTTTCTCTTTGGGCAGTTGGTGCACACCGAAGCACCGGTGAAGGCGAACGTTGGTGTGGGGAGGGCGATCGGTGCTGAATGAAGGCGCGGCGGCTCGGTGGAGGGGTATCCGAAATAGTTTTGAGAGGCAGCGTCTGCGGTGGCTCATTGTGGGCGTAGCCTTGGTTTCATGGATGGTACCTGGATGAGGGACGCGCCGGCGACAGAACCGCTCAACATGGCCAGGCAGACGAGAGTAGTAGCTGATGGGTCTGTAATCCGGTGTGCGCCAAGGATTGTTGGGAAGCGTTGAAGGACGGCGGGAATGATGAACTTGCGAACCTGCCGGTACGCGTGTTGCGTAGAAGGCATTCGTTTGGTGGGCAGTGTCGACGACCTTTGACGGCGTATGTGCCAGCCTTCACGCGACGTCAGCGTAAGTCCGGGAAGCGGACACAGGCAGTGGTTGGTACGTGGGCGGGAGTTCCTCGCAGACTTGCTCTTCAATGGTTTGGCGCAGCGACGAGGTCAGCCCGTGAATATTGCTGGGAAGGAAGGGCGCAAGAGACAACTGGCGAGCCACTTCCTCACGGATTAACTGTTGGATTCAGGGCGTCAATAGCATTTTTTGCGGTGAAATTGCACCAACGGTCAATGGTGACGTCGTAATCATGTTGAAAGTAGGGCGTCGTGTTGAAATGCGCTGTGTTCGCAACTCATTGTAGTTTTGGCAGAGCTGAATAAGTTCTGCAACTGTTCGCGGGTTTTTCGCCACCAACATGTGGAAGGCATCATCTACGATGCCCTTCATATTATGTTTGACCTTGGCTGTTTCGAACATGTCGTGATTGTAGCGACGGCAGAGGCCCCCAACGTCCTCGATGTATGACTTGAAAACCTCTCCAGACAGTTGGGCGCGATCTCGCAAGCGCTGTTCTGCGCGGAGCTTGCGCACTGCTGGCTGGCCAAACACGTCCGCACGGGTGATCTTGAAAGTGGCCCAGTCGGTAGGCTCAGCTTCATGGCTGTTGAACCAGAGCTCCGCTACTCCTCTGGGGTAAACGTGGACGCAGCCAAGTTTGTCGTTTTCGTCCCACCTATTATTGACACTTAGTTTCTCGTACCAATAGAGCCAGTCCTAAACGTCCTGGTCATCGGTGCCGCTGAATATGACTGGATCTCGCTCTCTTGGGACACCGGGTCAGCGGGCAGGTGGGGATGTAGGAATGGTCTGCTGTGCAACGTCAGTGGACATCGTTGACGGTGAAGGTAGAGCTCGGTTGCGGAGTTCCAGGATGAGAAGTGGATCCAGCACTCTCCGCCACTTGTTACTACGCCTTTAGCAGTGAGAATTGGTTCAGTGAATTGGTTCAAGGATTCATAGTAACACCAAGGGCTTGGAGAGCTTAATAAAATTTAAGGCAAAGCAATGGCACCTGGCACATCTGTATTAGAGTGAGGGCGGAAGCTGAGGCAGTCATACCAGCTCTGACAATTTAGAGATGGCACCTATCAACCAACAAATTCATTTACAGGTGAAGAAACAAGAAACTACAGAAGATGCTTATCACTGCTTTAAAGTCAGTGCTCTGATCAAGAAGCACGACTTCAGACAGTCGATAATACATTAGCAATATTGAAAAGTGGCATCATGATCACAAAGACTGGAGTCAGCAATAATGCTATTTGATAGAAAGGGGTTATGAACTTTTTGTATGCTGACTTTAATTATGATAAACTACAACAACTGTTTTGCAAACCTTAAATAAAGTATACCCATCAGTGGGCTTACAATGACTACAAAAGCAAAAATATTTGCTTTTTATCTCAAAAAAATAACTTCGAATGTCCTGAGGGCTGGATGCAAAGACTAGCATTACATCGTCAACAAAAAAATTTCGGGGAAAGCCGCATTTTATTAATAAGCGAACAACAGTAGCTGCAAACAATGATGCCCATGATGTCGCAGAGGTGATGAGATATGCATATGCACATGACACATTCCTTTCTTTTTTGAATGGTGCCATCCAGGCATCCAGGACTCATATGCACTCCAACATGATCCATACAAGCACTTTTTGCTGAAGCTGCTATGTGCAAGAATGAATGAGCCATTGCCTCGAGGCCTTTGTGACTGGCTAAGTGAAGAAGCTGACAAGATATTTTAATATACATACATCCAAGACTGCTTTATATCACTCAAAAGGAGATCTGCATGACAATTGACATTTTTGTTTATTCAATGCTACAGTTTAAAACCTTAAATGAAGCTCAAGGACAAAAGATAATTGCACTGCTGCTGCAGTGCAGAGAGCACTATATATCACTTGAGACGTGTTCTGCACACATATATGCAGTACCATCATTCTGCTTTCCTGTGAAATGTCCCTATCCTAAACAGCCTATCTCGCGTACGGTGTGGTACGATGTATCCCTATCACTCTATAGCAGCCACAGCAGTGCAGGTAATTGTTGCAGTGCTTCACTGTTACCCAAAAGACTAGGGTTCAGACCGAGACACAGTGGTCCCATTCGATGGAGGCAAAATACTTGAGGCAATGTAAGTTTACAATGGAGAACTCTATGTGGCCAAGATTATCCAGAGCACTACACTATGACATGCTAAATAACTGTATTAGGATTTTGTCATGTTGTGCTAAAAATATAATAATCCTTGCTGCTCATTGGGCCCTAAGCCTAGTTTATGGCTCCTACTCTCATGCCATCATCCACAGCGTTGCCTGATAGCGCTAACTAGGCTGCACTTTCCTTCCTATCTTATCAGAATGTCGAATGCCACATTCTACACTTCGCATACAAAAATCATTTCTTTGCTTATCAGGTATAACATTGTTCATTTTCCGTTCTCTTTATTCTTCACTGTTACATATGTGCATTACATGAACAAATAGTTTATTCCTTGCTCTCAGACAATGTATGGTAATCTTAGGAACTGACAACCCAATTATGATTGGGGTCCAGTCGAAATGGAAAGACTGAATTAAAATGAAAAAACAAAACTCACTTTGTAACTTTACAAGCACGAGTGTTTATAAACTGCTTTTGAAAGTCTTGAAAATAAGTAAACCATGCTGCCAGACACGCTGCGCACCACACACAAAGTGTTATTCAGATTTGCGTACGTGTTCTGATGCTTTGGCACACCACGATTCATGCTTAAAATTAGTCTGTAAAAACTCGCCATCTGAAGTTCCTTTTATGTTTTTTTACAAGATTTATTTATTCACTTATTTATTTTATTTTTTTATTCCGAATACTGTCAATCCCATGATGGGATTACTACGGGAGTGGTGTCACACTGTTCATTGTTTAAACAAGCAATACACAGACTAAGAATACATGTTTCAAACACTTGAAATTTCAAGCGAATATCTCAAACATAGTGCAAAACTCGCCGTAGTGATAGGCAAAGAGCCTTTATGAATATAAACATTAGATGAAATGCTGGGCCTAGCAAAAAACCACATACACAACGAAATTGTACAGACAGAGTTAAAACTTGCGACATCATCGATTCAGCAAAACACGTCTAATAAAAGTCAGCACACATTCACTCGCTCGATTAACAAATTCATCAACTGTCGGCTGTGTCAACACGGTGGGGTGCATGACATTCCAAGCGCGTATGGCTCGCGGAAAAAAAAGAGTGGCCAAAAAAATTGTTCTTGAAGGGATACTCATCAAGTGTGTGACAATGTTTATTTCGTGTTTGGCGCTTACTGTTAACCTTAACATAATTAGCCGGATTTATTTTCAAAGAGTTGTATAGCACCAGATACAAAAATCTCAGGCTATGAAGCTTGGCGCGGCTTGGCAGGGTGGGCAGGTCCGCTCTAATCAAAAGAGCAGTAGGTGAGTCGGTACGCCTATAATTGTTATAGATAAAACCGACTGCTTTACGTTGTATTCTTTCAAGCGCGGCTATATGTTTGTATGTGAAGGAGAACCCGGCCACACTTGCATATTTGAGGATTGGGCGGATAAGCATGGTATACGCTAAAAGTTTTGTTTGGGGTGTCGAATGACGAAGGATTCGCTTAAGAAAAAATAACCTGCCGAGTGCCTTCTTTGTAATATGATCGACATGCGCAGTCCATTTTGAGTCGGACGATATCAAGATGCCTAGATATTTGCAGGCAGCGACATAACGAAGTGGGACATTTCCCAGCGAATACGAAAAGTTTGCCCTTGCTTTCTTCTTTGTAATTGACATGGCGACAGTTTTCTCAGTATTTATTTCCATTTGCCACTCTCGACACTAGGTTTCGACCTTTTTTAGCGAATCATTTAGTTTTAAATGATCTTGGTAGCTGTCTTCGCCTGTACAGGATACAATCATCTGCGAACAATCTGATTTTAACATCGGCTACGCCTTCAACGTCAATAATAAAAAGACGAAACAACATGGGGCCTAAAACAGAACCCTGGGGCACTACCGATAATACTGGAACCGTGTCAGACACATGTGCACCATACTGAACAAATTGGTAGCGGTCGGTCAAATAGTGTTCGATCCACTTGGTCATAGGTCTGTTTCCCAGTATACCGGTTAGCTTTTGGAACTGTTTGGCATGGAAAACGCGGTCAAAAGCTGTTGACAAATCTAAACATACTACGTCAATCTGTGATTGATCATTAATGCCATTGACAAGGTCATGCAAGGTCTCAACCACCTGTGTGACAGTAGATAGTCCGCGACGAAAACCGTGTTCATTGAAATGAAGAATAGCATTTTCTGCCACGTATTCGGTAAGGGACGTATTCGGTAAGGGTAAGGGTAAGGCAAGATAAAAAGAGTCCACACACAAAAAAGGCTCTGGCTTTCGGACTACCACAGCAGAACCAGACACTGATGTTGAGCTACAGCTGATGTGTACAGTGCACACACATGCTTAGTGTACAGCAGGACGCTGATATAAACCACCATAGCAAAGGCTCGACTGATAGGACTTCACCTAATCACTACCATGCGCACCCACTACTATTGGCAGCATGTTGGCCTACCAGTTCACAATGACTACAGGTGAAATATTTTAAAGATGTTTCATGGCATTTTCCATATCGTTATGCCATTATTGGCCACTATGACCGCTAAGCCTTATGCTACGCTAAATACAACTGGTATCACAAAAATGAGTTTTAAGGGCTGTTGTGGGTAGGCTGAAAAAGTTGTAGTAGGGTAGCAACAAATACTTAAATAGGTGTAAAAGTAAAATATGCGAAGCTGCAGCAAAAATATAAATAAAGCTTTCAGATAGAACTAGTTTTTAAATGAACTGCTTTGTATATCAGCAGTGTATCTTGTAACAAGGACACTGCGTTGCCGCGTAGTTCTTAATATACTTTTTGAGTTTCTTGATAACCGACATACTTTGGCTCTATGGTTTATTTATTTTATTTATTTATTATAATACCCTCAGGGCCCGTAGGGCATTACAGAGGGGGTGGGTGCAACATTTTATAACACACAAGAAAAAAAGACAAAAAAAGAAACAAGTGTCAGATGCGCAAATCACGAAGGCAACATAAATCAACTAAAAATGTATAAGTAAGAATTCAAGCACATACAAGACAAAGATAGATAATGAAAACTGCGTATAGTTACAAACATTGCTGAGAAATTGCAGTCTTGAATAACAAAGGGTCTGTTATTGTTACAACGGAAGAGGGAAGGTGGTTCCCATCGGCGGCTGTTTTCGGTAAGAAGGCTGCTGAAAAGAATTTGGTGCGGCAAAACGGAATGGCAACCTTATGCTGGTGATCAATGCGCGATGAGTGGTATGACGGTTGTGAAATGAGGTCTCGCTTCATTGATGGATTGTGAAAAAATATCTTATGAAAAAAATGCAGTCGCACCAGTTTCCTCCGGACAGATAAATTGGGCAGGTCAAGGTTAGATTTCATTTCTGATATGCTAGCAGTACGGGAATAATTAGAACAAATGAACCGAGCTGAGCGGTTCTGAACAGATTCTAACGTGTTGATTAAATTTTGCTGCACGGGATCCCATATAGCGGACGCGTACTCAAGCTTTGGGCGAATTAGTGATCGGTATAGTAGAATCGGTTCTAGTGATGATATAGTAGAATTAGTGATCGGTTGAGCCTTTCTGTTCGTAATGTTATCAAAGAAGTCTAGGCCATCTTACCAGACTTTGTAAGATGTTCCTCTTTAACTTCAATCAAGAGAAGCATGAATATGCCTTCAATCAAGAGATCAAATTGGCTGATAAACTGGTGAGGAAGGATGTCCCAGCAACACGATAAGGAGTAAAAAAGAAGCCAGTGCCGCCACTCGCTAGCTTTCCAATGACACCTCTCCTTTATGGACCGTGGCAGTCTGGTAAAATGTGAGGGTGCTTGATAACCAGCAAACATTCATCCAAACGGGCCAATGTAGTAGGGCTTCCTGCGTGTGATGAGCGAAATTCGCTAATATAGGCCAGTGCTGAAACAACAGTACAGAAATTTTCAAAAATTGCACAGAGTCTTATCAAGCAATGAAGTAGACTTATTGCAAAAAAAAGCAAGAAAAATGACAACCGACAAAGCCATACTGTCACATATGTGCTAATTGTGAAGAAAGGCTCTCGCATGCACCTTGCACAGCTCCACTTACAAAAAAATGGCTCAGGTTTCTTTGAGCAAGTTACTACACAAGCTAACGAAAGTGAAATATGAGCAAAAATATAAAATACACCTAAAATGTTTACAAAATGCTCTGCAAAGAGTGCAAGAGAGTTTACTTTGTTAAATGTTGGGGCTTGTGGAGCTGTGTACATAACACAAGAATGATGTTCAAAAATAATAATGCTGAATGCATTCTTTGGCTATGATTGTCTACATTATCATGATTAACAAGCATGTGTTAATGCATACTTATTCATAGTGAAACATTTTTTGTTGGTGCATGTTGAAGTTATATTTACTATGCAGTTGTGCTGCAAATTCTGTATAGGCTCACAAAGAGTGAATCAAGTTTTCAGGGTTTGCTAGGAAGCAAGCAACAGCGAACTGTTTATTCCAGAAAAAAACATCACTTCCAATGTGGAAACATGCATGCTGATTACACACAGCCTGCTGTTAAGTAGAGTATGTTGCAGGCATCACTCATTGGTTAGCAAAGGAAGACTGTAGCAGCAACATGTAGGATACTTGTCTAAAGAAAAGAAATAAGAAGGCACGCTCAGTAAGACTGGTGCCATCTTCCCAGGTGCCTGCCCGTGAAAGGTTGATTAAGAACACCACAGCTTGTCATGATTTTTTGTCCTCTTTGTTGAACGTTTCAACATTGGTAATAAATATGATGTCCTTTAAGTCAATAATAAAAACAAACTTGTCAACGTGCACATGTTTGGAGGAGAAAATGCTGTTCACCAAGTGACCAAAAAATCACCACGTCAAAGGTAATTTTGTTACTACTGTATTCATTCAAGTATTAAGCAATTAAGGTACACAATGCTCTCTAAGCAGGTAGAAATTGCAAATAAAAACAATACTGTTTTGTAGTAGCCTGTGTTGCTTAAAACTATTTCACCTAAATGTAAAAAAACACTATAATTATTATTTCTTTCAAATTTAAGCATCATAAAACAGATAGAAGCAATTGTGCAGCACTCTCTCAAACATAGTTGCACACCATAGTGCACACATAACTGTAATACTGTGATGCACAGCCAATTGCTTATTCTAAATATTATTATAAAATCACAGTAAAAAAGGAATGTCAACACATTCACTTTATTATTACTAGATTCCTTGCTTGCACTATCAATGTAGCCATACACTCTTGGCACAGATACATGTATTATTGGAAGGGTAAGAAAAACACTGTGTGACCATCGTTTGGTTTTTATAGGGCAATTTGACTATTTACAGCCATTTTATTTAGATATTAAACCTAAGAATTACATTGAACTTCTCCTTTAAGGCACATGAGTACTACAAAAGAAGAAAGTTCCCACCTATATAGAAGGGTCGCTGACTGTTAGATGAGTCAAACCAATTGTCCGTAAAGCACTTGTTCACGCCTATGAGCACACAATGCATGTACTCAACTGTATGACCAGTGACAATGTCAAAATGGCTGAGTCTACAGAGAAGAGGTGGACCCTTAATGTCGTTGACTGTGTCCATGGATTGTGCTGCAAAATTCATGTCTTCCTTCACATCCCTCACCGTTCTTTCTTCCCCAGATTGTGTGTTCGTGTACCATTGTGCACCTGAAAAGCAGCCACAGTGTTACAAACATAAAACTAACAGTTCATCACAGGTCAGATGTCACATATAATGGTCACCAATTTCTAGTGATGCTCGCTTTGACTACTAATAGCTTTTTCCTCCTTGTCCATTGCCACTTATCTATCCATGTAATCAGCAACAAATGTAGGCAGTGAGCAGTGCGTGTCAAGAATAGCTTGTAATCGAGCACAAGGCATTGCTACATAACAGTGGCAAAAAAACAACTCTGAAAACACAAAAGCTGTCAAATTGCACAATGTTATTACCCACTAATATCATTGTTTAGGCTTCCTACTTAATGCTCTCACTCTTTAACAGAGCTTATTTCTTCATTCTGGCTATGCGTGAAACTAAATTACCAAATACACTTGTCTCGATGTCTTTTGTCGGGCTATAAAGCAGTAAAAATAAAAAAACAGTGTATCACTTTTGCATTAGGCTCCTGTGCTAACCCTTTCTTCGCGCATCGTGCACTAAATTGCAGCTTTCAGTAAGGTATTGCAAAACCATTGCCACATCAACTACTGCACAGCACGGCTGCAGTGGCACTGTGGTATATTCCCCCTCATGCTAAATAATTGGGGGAATGGCAAACACAATTCAGCAATGAATGCCCCCTAGGCTTTGCTCTCAGTGGTTTGTACTAGAAGGTAACCTTGATTCACAAGGCTGCCATCAAGATAGCTGCAAGGAAGCTTATGAAACAAGAAGCGCTTTTATACAGCACTAACAAACACGTTCCTAGAGATACCTTGCCTTGAACAGGTGAAGGAAAGAAAGTTGGCGTGCTTGTTTACTATAATAATTTGTGCAGGCACAGAAAGCATGAGTAGTGCTACATTATGCAGCTTCATCAATATTTTATGGTATTTTAACGGCTTTGTATTTTTTATGGATGCATCTATGGTGTCTTTTTATGCCACACCCAAAAGCGATTGTGAGGCCGTGTGCATACTTTTTCACACACAAAAAAAGAAAACTGGAAGATTTCTGAACAGACCATTTTTTTTACCGTTATGTTACCTGCAGTGACTACAACATAAAGTCGATATGTTAAAGATCAAAAACAGAGCAAAAAGAAACAAGAGCAAAAAAAGGGTAACTAAGCTAAAGTCTTGGTAATGAATAAAATATAAGTATTTTGTACAGGTGTCTGTAGAACAATCCAGAGCGCCGTGTGAGGCTGCTCATTAGCAGAGCACACCCACAAAATAGCAACCATGATCTGCACGTGCGTACCACCTTCAGCTAGCAAGCCTGGCTCCCAGTGTATAGAGATAGGCATCCCGCACCATTAAATAAGTGTGCGGTTGGTACCTGTTATTGTTGCAACAACACATCCGGGAAAAGGGAAATCGGGGCCTGTTAACTACAGCGGGCTTGCACTTTGTGCAAAGTAATATCTATATTCACATGTAATCTTTGTGCAACCTTAATGTCTTTCATTTATAAATATATAATCTATCAGAGCTTTTAATAATTAATGCACCTGAATGAACACTTAAATAGTCTTAATTTGGTGTGACCAGTTTAAAGTGTGTGTTGATATTGAGTATTCTTCATTACTATTTGCAACACTTATTTCCTTCTAGTTACCGGTAATCACATCATTCAATAATCAGTGCACTGTAGCATGCTTCATTAAAGGTGTCATACAATGTCCATGTTCTTGCCTCGTTAATTTTTTTAGTTTCCTGAAATAGTTTTGGAACTCTTAAATACTCTGTTTCTTCCCTGTGCTTACTTCGTTTTATTTACATGCTGTATTCAATTGTAGAGCAGTATTATACCGCTTTCAGATCTCGGCAACGCACAACAAGATGCTCACATTTTGTTACTAATGAGCCTGTCGAGCCTTTTGCTTCAAAAGGCTGATGCCACTTGTGACCTAAACTGTGTGAGAAAACGTAGAAATGAAAAAAATGAACAAAACAAGAACCTACGTCTATTTTTAGTGCAGTTTAAGTCATTATTGGTTACCGACACGCCCAACTGTCTGTTATTCTGAGATATGATGCCAACTAACCTATAAACAGGCATGCGCATGCTGCGTCTAGTAAATAGATAATTTTAGAGACTGCCTCCACACAACCCTTTAATGGTATGCTAAAAGATACCCAATTTTATGTCTGTAGGTAACCCCTATTTAGATACAGAGGGGTCTGAGTTGAGCTTTCTAAACACTTTTTTTAGGATAGGACTGTGCGCTCTGTCCTGTCTCTCGGCTCTATCTTCCTTCTGAAAATGTTCCTTGCTCACCAAGAAAGTACATTACTTTAAAAAATACAATACCAATCAGCCCAAGTAGCCATTCTTTTGCTCTCTTTCCCTAGACACATCCCAGATGTGCATACTCCTGCATTACATTTTTATCGGTGCCCTACACCGACGCGTGCCCCGCTGTGGTGGCCTAGTGGCTAAGGTACTCAATAAGGGCTGCTGACCCGCAGGTCGCGGGATCAAATCCCGGCTGCGGCGGCTGCATTTTCGAAGGAGGCGGAAAAGTTGTAGGCCCGTGTGCTCAGATTTGGGTGCATGTTAAAGAACCGCAGGTGGCCGAAATATTCGGAGCCCTCCACTACGGCCTCTCTCATAATCATATGGTGGTTTTGGGACGTTAAACCCCACATATCAATCAATCCACCAACGCGCAGCCACTGCTTCGGCACTCTAAGGTTTTTGTGTGCCGGCCTGTGACCAAGGCCAATTCTGCAGCAAAAGCATCACTTTTCACTGTGAATTGTTGCATACGTGGCAAATATCAAGTGACAATAACAAGCACTACATACCTGCAACAAATTCAGCACAGGAATAGCACCAAGGGCATCCAAAAAGGCCATTGAACTGGACCATGTTGCACACAGATGCACGGGCCGGTGCATCAACGCAGCAGCATATGGCATACAGCGACGACCTCAATATATTTTCACCAAGCTTCCAAATAATGTGGCCAAATGCGTTGAGCTCCTCTACAAGTTTGCTCATGAACTGAATCATGTCTGGGTGCTTTCCAAATCATAGTCCTGCGATTAGACAGTTCTTTCTTCGATTTTCTGCTGTCAGTACATTAATTAACAGTTGAATCGGCCATACAGAAGATGACGAGGCTTTGAAGCCCGGGCTGCCATCAGTATTAAATGTAGCAGTCAAATCCATCCAACTTATTTTGCCACTCCGCCTCAAATTTTGGAATGCCTGTTCACTAGTGATGTCAAGTAGGGCTGTGGTGTTTTGTTCAGTCTGTGTTCTTATCTTTATAAGATTCTGAAAATGTTCATTGGTCTTGGCCTGCAGTACCTTGATCTGCTCCTTGAGATCCAGGATTACAAAGAAGTTTTCTTTTGATTTCAAGGTGCTTACATCAAAGTTCACAGCACACTTTATACAAAGCTGGTGTGTGTCACTTACAGTTTGCAAAATCTGCCACACAGGTCACTGTAGTAATGGCATTTTACAAGACAATGCGTCCTTGCCTGCCACAGCTTCCCGAAGATGTGCTTGGACCGAGGAAGTACTGTTCCCTGAAATCCAAAACGTCCGTCAATGAGGCGGAGCGGATTGTCAAGTGCGACCCACGTTAGTCCGTTTGTCTCAACAAATGCCATAATCATTATTATAGATCCTGCTTTGGTGGTGGTTGAGCCTGGCAGAGTCGATCCGTCGAGGTCAGTGAAGTCGGACGCGATTAGTTCCGCATCTTGCAACATTTATGCCTGCAGTGATGTGGAGCCGTCTTTTTGTGACAATCCGCAGCCATCAGCTATGCCATCAAGCGACACGTACCTATCGTCGATCCAATTACCCGACTCAGACAGCTGAGGCTCAGCATCCTGCCGCGCTGGCGGCTCGCATCGCGCAACTTCACAATTCATTTCTTCGGACACATTCTCAATGTGTTCATCTGAGGTCTGGTCAAGAAATTCCGCTGTTGCAGGAGACGGCTGGCCGCCCCCTAACGTGTCGCCCGCTTCCGCTGCTGCAGGTGGCCCGGGCGAAGGAGCAGGTGCACCGCAAGTCATTTCTCTCTGCAGCCTCCAGAACAGCGTCGACCAGGGAACGATGAACGGCTCATCTTTATCAAGATACCGTTTTCATCGCTGTTTGCAGTCACTCATGTTGTCAATCGCGAAGTAACTTCATGTTAGTCAAGCACACAGAAAACATCGGTCCGACCATGGGCCAGCCATGAGCACAGATTCGTACTGAAGCGTTGATGTCGATTCTTTTCGTCCGCCGGCTACTTGTAAAACACCTGGTCAACTTCAAATCCACAAAAGAAAGTGTAGAGCGGTCTTATTACAATCTGTCAAACAAAACAGTTTTTTGCCTAATTGGCTTCATTTCTTTTTTTTTCGTTGAACGAGCACATTGTATTTTTTCAACCTTTTCAATAGAGCAACCGCTGAATAATTTAATACATGGCAGCAAGTACAGAAAATAGTTATTATACAATGAACTCTGCGACACATTGTACTTACTGCCACTCAATTTTTCAAAAGTTAGCAAACTGGGCAAGCCAGCGAACTGTCGTGCTATCTGAAAACAAAAACAAAAAAGACACACAAAATAAAGTTATTAGTGAGTTTGCTGCTCAAAAGATCGCGCGAAAACCTGTTCACTCCTGATATTTAGGCCAAAGACGTGTCGAATACCGATACATAGAGCTTATGGGGAGTTTCGCAACTCGTATGATTGAATGCTGAAAGTATTCCTTTTCGCCGTCATGACACAGACAAGTGGCTGCGCTGCTTTTCAATATTGCTTTCCCGCAGGGCCAGTAGCGAACGGTGCCTTGTAGTCGGAGACACGTGCTTTGCTTCGACAGCTATGTATATACTGTAATCAGTACAGGGC
The DNA here is from genome assembly GCF_043290135.1 of Rhipicephalus microplus. Classification (NCBI taxonomy): domain Eukaryota; kingdom Metazoa; phylum Arthropoda; class Arachnida; order Ixodida; family Ixodidae; genus Rhipicephalus; species Rhipicephalus microplus. Next base: position 14,357,735 of record NW_027464589.1, read on the forward strand.
GTTCGCTGCGAGATGTATCGTGGCCGGCACCGAGAATATTTGCACGTGCTATCGCCCCAAATGCTCTCCCGATCATTTGTACAAAAAAAGAAAACAACAAGAATTCAATCAAGCTGCGTGAATTGAAAAGGCGAAAGGACCAGTTTCTTGCGGTATTGGTGTAGTTGAGAAGAAGGCGAGGGGAGGTCAAAGTAATGTGACTTGCGTATACACGATAACGCACGCACGAACATTAGATAGTGTTGATCCCTGCTACACTCACTAATGCTTTCCTTGCGATGTACTGACTCCTGCATGCTCGGTCGTCCCACTCTAACGTAAATCAATTATTTTCTTGTATGCGTTGCATCCAAGTCGAACAGTCGAGAATTCCACACAAGCGTGCTCAAAAACACATCTCAATCAGATATGGTTTTACTTGGTGAGATAGTATGCGCCTGAGAACTTAATGTTCAAGAGCCTTATTTGCACAGCTCTACATTTTGTAATTGGCCGCGACCTATAGTTCAAGGAAACATTTTTGTTCTTTTTTTCTTGTTTTTGGCGCGCGCACTCAGAATATTGCTACGTTCCATTTCCCAAGCTTTTGTTATCGTCCCAAAACACCACACGATTCTCAGCGCAAACCGCGCCTGCAGTTTCGAGAGGGTTCCGGACAGTAGTAGATCATTTCGATAAGATCACGCCCACTGTGCGAATGGTACAGATTGTTCTGGAACGTACGCCGCCGCCAGCGGTAGCGCTAGAACATTCGACGGCGGGAGTATAAATGCCGACGCGCTTCGCCGCTTGTCAGTTGTTGATCGAAGGCCGACGCTCCGTTCGCCGCTTTCAGTCCGAGACTGCTATCTGTGCGATACTGCTGCTGTAATTGGACTTTCCGTTTGCCGGGCACAGGTTCGCCTAAATAAACAGTTAAATCCCAACACGAGGTCTCCTGTCTTCGGCCACGTCACGACCCCGTGACATCTGGTGGAGGTGCTGCTTCGTTCATGTACCGGACGCCCCCGTCAAGCCGTGAACCCAGCCCATGTCGCGGAGAAGACACCGACGCCCACCAGGAGCAGCGAACAAGCCGCCGAAAGCAAGGGCTACCACCGGAGTACGGGATTCTAGAAGACAAGGCGCGGAAGACCAAGTCCATGACCGCGACAGCAGCGACAGTGACAACCGCCGCATCCCTGCCCACGATGGTCATGCGTCAACCCAGGGAACCACCAATTTTCCATGGGTCATCGTTCGAAGACCCGGAGTCCTGGTTAGAAACATACGACCGTGTGGCCGCCCTCAATCACTGGGACAACGAAGAAAAGCTCCGGCGTGTGTACTTCTACCTAGAATACACCGCAAGGACCTGGCTAGAAAATCGTGAGTCCACGCTCCGAACGTGGGATGTCTTCTGCGGCGCATTTCTGCAAACGTTCGCGAGCGTCGCTCGCAAAGAGAGGGCCACTGCTCTACTAGAGACCCGGGTTCAGCTACCAAATGAGAAGGTTGGAATTTTCACAGAGGAGATGACCCGCCTATTTCGTCACGCTGACCCAGACATGCCTGAGGAGAAGAAAGTTCGTTTCCTCATGCGAGGGGTCAAACAAGAGCTCTTCGCGGGACTAATGAGGAATCCACCGAACACCGTCCAAGAATTTGTATCCGAGGGGACCACCATCGAAAAAACCCTTGACATGCGCACCAGACAGTATAATCGTCGCCTGACTCCTGAATGCACTGCTGCTCAAACCAGTGACTCCGAAAACCTGCGTGAAACGATCCGAGCGATCGTGCGGGAAGAGCTGCGCAAACTGTTGCCTTCGGCGCAACCTCAAGTGGATTCGATCGCCGACATTGTGCGAGAAGAAGTTCAGCAATCACTTCGAATTCCCCATACACCGCTGCCCGAGCCAGAAACTACGAGCTACGCCGCTGCAGTGTGCCACAACGCTCCTCCCCGTCCACGCAAAAACGCCGCCCCGTCGCACTTCCGTCGCCAGACACCACCACCGCCACCACCCCCACCGACGACCTACCGTTCACCAGCGGGCCAGCGCAGTGCGCCGAGGAAAACCGACGTTTTGCGCACCCCTGACCACCGCCCATTGTGCTACCACTGCGGCGAGGCCGGGCACACTTACCGCCGTTGCCAGTACCGACAGATGGGACTGCGTGGCTTCGCCGTCGATGCACCACGTCCGCAGCCAGGAGAACGACCACGTGACATCGCCGACTACCTGACAGGAACTCGGTGGACACCACGAAGCCCTTCGCGTTCGCCGTCGCCCAGCCGCCGCACGTCACCGCACCACCGACAGTACTCTGGCCCAACGCGGGGCCGGTCTCCTAGCCCGTATCTGGGAAACTAAGGGCAGCAACCGGTGGAGGTGCGGTTGCTGTGCGACGAACTACCGAAGATCCTCCGACGACGACGACGCCGCGACGGAGCTTTCCGAACACAACGCCAACCAGGCAAAGCCCTGACGGCGAAAGCTCACTTACCGAAGGTGGCCTGACGACGCTACATGGAAGCAGCAGAACAAGCCGACGCAGCCGTGACCCGACGCCACGCCCTAACTGTAATGCGAGACGGCGAACTAGCGACCTCGACGTTCTTATCGACGGCCACAGTGTGACCGCTCTCGTCGATACTGGAGCCGACTATTCTGTCATCAGTGGGTCGTTCGCCGCAAAGTTAAAGAAAGTTAGGACAGCTTGGAAAGGCCCTGAAATCCGCACAGCCGGAGGTCATCTCGTAACGCCTGCAGGAATCTGCACAGCGAGAGTCACCATTAACGGCCGTATTTATCCTACAGACTTCATAGTCCTACAGCGTTGCTCGAGAGATGTCATCCTTGGCATGGACTTCTTATGCCTCCATGGTGCTATCATCAACCTAAAAACAAAGTCGATAACGTTATCCACAGAAGAAGCACTACTGCCGCGCACGCCGTCTGGACACCATGCTTTGAATGTGCTGGAAGAACAAGTCACCATTCCGTCTCGCTCAAGCGTCATTATTTCAGTCGGCGCTCCTGAATCACCTGACTTCAAAGGCGTCGTTGAAGGCAGTCAGCATCTGTTGGTCACCCGAAATATTTGCGTCGCAAGAGGAATTGCAGAGCTGCGGGGAGGCAAAGCAACGGTTATGCTCACGAATTTCAGCAATGAGTACAAACATGTGAACAAAGGAACAACGGTCGCATACATCGAAGAAATTGTCAAAGCCACCAGTGCTTTCGCCCTCGCCGATTCTGCGGAACCTGCTCAGAGGAACCAAGCCCCTCCCATAGCTTTCGACGTCAATGCCAGACTTCCAAACGATAAGCAAGAAAGGCTCAAGGCCCTGCTCCTGCAATACGAAGATTGCTTTTCGTCGTCATCGAAAATTCGGCAGACCCCAATCACGAAACATCGCATCACAACCGAAGAAAATGCCAGACCACTCCGTCAGAGTCCGTACAGGGTTTCGACGCGAGAACGTGAGGCCATGAAGAGACAAGTTGATGAAATGCTGCCGGATGACATTATCCAGCCGTCCAAGAGCCCATGGGCATCCCCCGTGGTGTTAGTGAAGAAAAAGGATGGGACCCTTCGTTTCTGCGTCGATTATCGCCGCCTGAACAAAATCACAAGAAAGGACGTGTATCCTCTCCCACGAATAGACGACGCACTTGATCGGCTCCATAACGCCAAGTACTTTTCGTCAATGGACCTCAAGACTGGCTATTGGCAAATCGAAGTCGATGAAAGAGACCGTGAGAAGACGGCGTTTATAACACCGGACGGCCTCTTCGAGTTTAAGGTGATGCCCTTCGGCCTTTGCTCAGCGCCTGCAACTTTTCAACGCGTTATGGATACAGTACTAACAGGATTAAAGTGGCAGACTTGCCTTGTGTACTTGGACGACGTCGTCGTGTTTTCCTCGAGTTTCGACGAGCATCTTCGGCGCCTTGAAGCTGTACTTCAAGCCATCAAGACTTCCGGACTCACACTGAAGCCAGAAAAGTGCAGATTTGCGTATGAAGAGCTCTTGTTTCTGGGGCACGTTATCAGCAAGTCTGGAGTTCGTCCTGATCCACGGAAACCAGCCGCCATCGCCGACTTCCCGCCGCCCACTGACAAGAAAGCCGTGCGCCGATTTCTGGGCCTGTGCGCCTATTATAGGCGGTTCGTGAAAAACTTCGCCCGCATCGCCGATCCTCTCACTAACCTTACCAAGGCCGACGTGGAGTTCAAGTGGGAAACGCCACAGGAACACGCTTTCCAGGAGCTTAAACATCGCCTCCAGACGCCTCCGTTACTTGCCCATTTCGACGAATTCGCCGAGACAGAAATACATACTGACGCAAGCAGCGTAGGTCTTGGCGCCGTTCTTGTGCAGAGGGCTGACGGACTTGAAAGGGTTATTAGTTACGCCAGCCGATCGCTATCCAAAGCAGAAGCAAATTATTCCACAACAGAAAAGGAGTGCCTCGCCATCATCTGGGCTACGTCGAAATTTCGCCCATACCTCTACGGCAGGCCCTTCAAAGTTGTGAGCGACCACCACGCCTTGTGTTGGCTAGCCACTTTGAAGGACCCATCAGGTCGCCTCGCACGATGGAGCCTGAGACTTCAAGAATATGACATTACTGTCATTTACAAGTCCGGCAAAAAACACTCCGACGCCGACTGTCTCTCTCGTGCGCCTGTCGACCAACCGCTACCCGACGACCCGGATGACGACTACTTCTTGGGAACGATCACTACCGACGACTTCGCCGAACTACAGCGGGCCGACCCGGAACTTAAGGCCCTAATAGAATACCTCGAAGGCAGGACCGCCGAAGTCCCAAAGGTATTCAAGCGCGCACTTGCGTCGTTTTTTCTACGAAACGGTCTTCTACAAAAGAAAAACTTTTCACCGCTTCAGGCTAAGTACCTCCTTGTGGTGCCTTCAGCTCTGCGACCAGAACTCCTGCAGGCCCTGCACGACGATCCGACGGCAGGGCACCTCGGTGTTTCTCGCACGCTCGCGAGGATACAATAAAGGTACTACTGGCCGCGTCTTACCACCGACGTCACTCGTTATGTGAGAACATGCCGGGACTGTCAGCGACGCAAGACACCGCCGACAAGGCCGGCGGCAGCCAATAGATCCACCTTGCCGACCTTTCCAGCAGATTGGTATGGACCTACTGGGGCCGTTCCCGACGTCGGCTTTCGGAAACAAGTGGATCGTGGTAGCTACCGACTACCTCAGCCGCTACGCCGAGACAAAAGCCCTGCCAAAAGGCAGTGCATCCGAGGTAGCTAAGTTCTTCGTCGAAAATATCGTCCTACGTCAGGGCGCCCCGGAGGTCCTTATCACCGACAGAGGAACGGCATTCACTGCCGACTTAACTCAAGCGATCTTGGCATACAGCCAAACAAACCACCGCCGGACGACAGCGTACCACCCACAGACCAACGGCCTCACCGAGCGGCTTAACAAGACGATCGCCGACATGCTGTCAATGTACGTCGATGTCGAACACAAGACGTGGGACGCCATTCTTCCGTATGTGACCTTCGCATACAACAGGGCGGTGCAGGAGACGACGCAGATATCTCCATACAAATTGGTCTACGGAAGGAGCCCGAAAACGACGCTCGATGCCATGTTACCCAACGTCACCGACGAAGAAAACCTCGATGTGAGCGAGTACCTTCATCGCGCCGAAGAAGCCCGACAACTTGCGCGGCTCCGTATAAAGAATCAACAGACGACCGACAGCCACCGTTACAACCTTCGACGACGCTTCGTGGAATACCAGCCCGGTGAACGTGTTTGGGTGTGGACGCCGATACGCCGACGTGGACTAAGTGAAAAGCTTCTGCGACGGTACTTCGGACCGTACAGGGTGGTTCGACGTCTCGGCCCACTTGATTACGAGGTTGTCCCCGACGGAATCACGAACTCTCAACGACGCCGATCGCGACCTGAAGTCGTCCATGTCGCACGCCTAAAGCCGTTTCATGCGCGTTAACAAACTGAAACAGTGTTTTTTTGCATTATTGTTGTATTGTAATTTATTCCTTGCACTTTCTTGCATTATTATTGTACCTTTATCTTTTGTTGAAGCATCGAGACGATGCCTTTTTCAGAGGGGGGCAATGCCACGTTCCATTTCCCAAGCTTTTGTTATCGTCCCAAAACACCACACGATTCTCAGCGCAAACCGCGCCTGCAGTTTCGAGAGGGTTCCGGACTGTAGTAGATGATTTCGATAAGATCACGCCCAATGTGCGAATGGTACAGATTGTTCTGGAACGTACGCCGCCGCCAGCGGTAGCGCTAGAACATTCGACGGCGGGAGTATAAATGCCGACGCGCTTCGCCGCTTGTCAGTTGTTGATCGAAGGCCGACGCTCCGTTCGCCGCTATCAGTCCGAGACTGCTATCTGTGCGAGACTGCTGCTGTAATTGGACTTTCCGTTTACCGGGCACAGGTTCGCCTAAATAAACAGTTAAATCCCAACACGAAGTCTCCTGTCTTCGGCCACGTCATGACCCCGTGACAATATCTTATGAAGAAAGCCTTTAGCATCACATGCCAAAATATTTTTTCCGCCCATTCTCGGCATGAAAGCAGGTGTTTAATGCATGCAGGGTTACCCTTCCGCAGGAGGAGTGTGTGAGCTTGAGCTCGTTAGTACATACATCAAAACAGCGCGAAAACAACACAGACGACAAAGAGCAAGCAGCTGACACTAGCACCGCAGTACACGATGAGACCCGTTACAATGGCGGCGTAATTACGGACACGTACCTTAGATCACGAAATGGCCTGAGCACGGATAGGATTTCTTGATCGCACGCCTCTCGTCGCTGCCACACTCAACTGCATGACCTGGATCGCGTTTGTGGAGACGCCACTCAGAAAATAAAGTGAGAGACAGATAGCCTAATTGTCTTGATCCCCGCTGGGTTACATCACTTTGAAAGGTAACCGTGTAGGACAAGCCGATCCGTGAGATTAGCAGGGTGCCTTCATCGTGATCAAAATCGAAGGCATGCGTCAATCTTCTTTGACCCCATCTGCGCAGCAAATTGAATGCCTTTATTTTAAACCAACGATTCTGCAAAGACTATGTGATCGATCACAATTAAGATATATAACGCAGCTATAATTAGGGGCGCAGGCAGAATTTTTTACGGAGGGAGGGGGGGTCTTAGTGTGCCACACCCGGATCAATTGCCTCTAGATATATAACCTACATACACATCAGTACGTGCAGACCATACAAATATGATGTAGACTGAGCAGCATTAAAAACTAAGCAAGTTGGTACGCGTTACGCATTGTTTACCACGACCAGGTGTGATGGAGACTACAAATTGAAAAGTCAAACTCGTTTATTGTTCATCCCTATATGCCTTCATCTCGGCTGCTAAAGAAATGCACAATATATTTTAAAAGCAAATAAAGCTTCAACTTGGGCTATTTTAAGACCTCTTATATATGTGCATGGTTTCACTGAGGGAAAAGCCTGATTGAGTGACTGTTTGAAAACAGGACAGAAAATTACGGACGCAACTGATTTAATGGCCGCGTACCCTTACTGAATATGTATATGAAAAAAACAACTGTTTAAAATGCGAAGGGTGTATTTTCTTCACGTGTGGAAAATACTGTATTGGAGATGAAGAACACACAAAAACACACACACAATTATATATATATATATATATATATATACTACGGAGCAAACACCTGAATGCCCACATCTAAGTGATTTGATGTAAGTGTGCAAATTGTGGTTGTGAATTCATTTCTATTCACTTGGAGAATCTGATGCTTACCACGTAAAACAAAACCACACCAAATCATGAAGGCATAATATCTTTTATGCTTAAATCACACGATCACGTGTGCTCTAGATCTGTTACCCTCAGTGAAGTAGCTGGCATTTAACTGTTTCACTTAACTGACAGTTAACCGCTAAAATAGTTTGACATACACATATGCGGAGCATGATCAATCACGCGAAATGACTTCTTTCATGAAACTCTCGTTGCGACATAGGTGTTCCTGTGTATACGTGCTTTTGCGAAAATGCTGTTCAAGAAATTGTGCAGGTACGTCCTACATTTGTCAGTCGTTTGTGCATTTCGGTCTCTCAACGCAATCATATTACCATTCTGAAAGCTTTGGCTTGTCCTATGAAAATGCCGTGTCAATCAGGGATGTGTTAAATGAGCACTAAAGCAGCATTTATTGTGGCAATCATAATTGAAATGAAGACTGTCTGGCCAATGTAGACGTTTCAATAAAACATGTGCGTTGCGTTATTCCCATTTGTGGTTTCTGGTGATCCTGAACTTTAAATCCCAAACGCTCGCTTTCGATTCTTGTGTCACGACCTTATCTTCTCCGGAGAATTTTCATGCAGGGATGGTACCAGCCTCGCTTAGGGTTCAAAGATATATATATATATATATATATATATATAGTGAGAGTAATAATTCAATGAGTCAGTGTCTTCTTGAAGGTATGGGATATGGCACAACGAGAGCGTTGTCAACAAGGATAAATATACTTATTTCCCAACAGTTTCGGAAGGGGTCCTTCCTTCATCAGGGGATAAGTTATACTAACATGAACTTCCAAACTTCGTTGCTGCCGCGTCCCTCTCGCCTTGGAAGATGTTTGTGAGAGTGGGAGAGAACTAAAAAAGAAAGAAAGAAAAAAAAGAAAAAAGAGGAAAAAAGACGAAAAAATAAAAAAAAGAAAAAACAGAAAAAAGAAAGTAAAAATGAGGAAGAACCACTGTCAACATTGAGAACAAAACCAATTGCTGTGTACGTCCAAATCCGGTTCTAATCCCGTGCTGGTCAGTTCTCGGCGTGTGTCGGGCCACCCAAGATAGTCGCTGAGGTGGCGGGAGGGGTCGTGACGGCGTGCGTAAGGAAAGGGTTTCCCCTTATTGAGTCGGTTGGCTCTCTTTCATCTTCGTCCGTTTCCCTTCAATGGTCATCAAGTGGTAGGCGAACAGAACCACTTTGTGCATGTGAAAAAAAGAAAAAAAGGAAAAATAGAAGAAAAAAACAAGAAAGGACAGTGTACAGGTACGAGTCAGTCAGAAAAAACAAGCATGGTCTCCAGCTATCAATCTTTGTTACCAATTTCCTCATGGATCACTTCTCGGCGGCAGGAGAGTCTTCCGCGGTCCTCGTTGATGCCGGCTACTAATGTTCGAAATTGGAAAATAAAATATGCCTGACGCTGTTCGCGCTCGCGTCTGTTTAAGAAACCGGACTGCAAAAGAGTTACGCTGATATTTTCAAAACTGTGGTTTGGCAGGTGCAGATGTCCAGATAAAGGTAGCTTCGGCAGTGAAGCGGCGTGGTACCGGTGTTCATTGAACCGAAGCCGAAATGGCGTGTCTGTTTGGCCGATATACTCTTGTCTGTAGATGTTGCAATGTAGCATGTATATTACGTTACTGGAGTCACAATTAAGGCTTTCAGTTATGCAGAATTTGAAATCCGAGAATTCGCTTTAGATTCACGTGTTGTGACCATCTGTGGGCATACCTTGCACCGAGCTTTTCCGCAGGGATGGCACCCTGATTGAATTTTGGGGGTGTTTGTTTTTGCTCTGACAAGAATGTCCTTCAGATTTTTATCCCTGCGGTACACCACGTGAGGTGGCTTCGCGAAAATAGAAGTTAGTCGTTTGCTTTGCCTGATTATGTTGAAATGGCGGGAAAGTATGTTGTTGATTCGTGGCGCTGATGAGGAGTAAGGTAGTACAAGGTTTGTTTGGGAAGTCGTTTTAGATACTTTCCCTTAATTATATCATTCCTGTTCACGTTGCGAGCACGTAGTATGGTATCGTTAATAATGTCTTCCGGATCATTTTGTTTCAATAAGAATTGCTTTAGGTGTTCTGCGTGTCTGTCACTTTCCCGCATATCGGTGCATATTCTTCGGTACCGGTAGGCCTGAGAATATGGAATACCCGTTTTGCAATGATTTGGGTGGCTGCTGTTGAAATGTAGGTACATGACGGCCTGTAGGCTTTTTGTGAAGGATTGTTGACAAGTGGTCATTTTCAACCATGACAGTGACGTCCAAGATGTTAATGCTAGTTTTGGAAATTTTGTGCGTGAATTTAATTGACGGGTGGCACTTGTTAAAATCCTCTATGAAGCGGAAACGACTTCCCTCATTGTGGTTCCTTATCAGAAAAATATCGTCTAAGTATCTTCTGTAGTAGAAAGGGTTCAAGGTGCGTCGCTCAATGAATGGGATTTTAAGTGAAGCCATAAAGGTGCTCGCGAAGTTTGGGGCCATTTCCGTGCCCATTGCAGTGCCACTAACCTGAAGGAAATGCTTGCCATTGAACTCAGAATGGTCATAATTTAGTACAAGTTCAAGAAGTGTAAACAGTACCTCGCCACTTACACTTGTTGATGAGTCAGATTTTGCATATTCAGCAACGATAGCCGCTATTCCGTCATGGTGGGGTATGTTGGTGTACAGTGAGCAGACGTCCATGGTCACCAGAAAACTACCACCTGGGATGTCGAGACTAGAAGTTTCGCGGATGAAGTGACTTGTGTCCTTTAGGTAATAGGAAAAATTTGGGGTGATGTTTTTTATTGAAGAATTGATGAATTCTGATATATTACGCGCAAAGTTATCGAGTTACCTCGATAACTTTGCGCGTAATCTTCACCTTCGTGAATACTTTCATGATCGCAAGGACTGTATGGACGAGAATAAAATGATTGGTGGTGACAAATCATGGTGTCCAGGTGAGCAGAGGGGCAAACACCTCGATATGTATATATCAGCAGTCCAACAAAGTATCATCAGAGCGTATGAAAAAAATCGGCCATCTCGAAACAACTTATGAAAGTCAGAACGAAGGGCACTCGATGAACTACGAAAAAACACTGAAATTACCATCAAAACGGCTGGTAAAGGCTGCATAGTAATTCTAAACACGTAGACTACTGCCCATGCCTCCCCATGCCACCAATTTTAGTAGACATTTCTGGTATCGCTTCCCTTATCAACAAATTAGGCAACTATTTTTCCTCTGGTTATGATTTGAATAATAGTAAATTTTTAAGAAATACTGTAAAAATTAGTTCCTTCATATTAGCCAAGATATTCCAACAAACACTCGACACTTCTACTCTCCCATCTGAATGGAAAATCGGGAAAGTAGTTCCTATTCATAAATCTGGTAGTAAAAGTTCCCCTGCTAATTATCATCCCATTTCCCTTACGAGTACGTTTTCTGGTGACCATGGACGTCTGCTCACTGTACACCAACATACCCCACCATGACGGAATAGCGGCTATCGTTGCTGAATATGTAAAATCTGACTCATCAACAAGTGTAAGTGGCGAGGTACTGTTTACAATTCTTGAACTTGTACTAAATTATGATCATTCTGAGTTCAATGGCAAGCATTTCCTTCAGGTTAGTGGCACTGCAATGGGCACGGAAATGGCCCCAAGCTTCGCGAGCACCTTTATGGCTTCACTTAAAATCCCATTCATTGAGCGACGCACCTTGAAACCTTTCTACTACAGAAGATACTTAGACGATATTTTTCTGATAAGGAACCACAATGAGGGAAGTCGTTTCCGCTTCATAGAGGATTTTAACAAGTGCCACCCGTCAATTAAATTCACGCACGAAATTTCCAAAACTAGCATTAACATCTTGGACGTCACTGTCATGGTCGAAAATGACCGCTTGTCAACAATCCTTTACAAAAAACCTACAGGCCATCATGTACCTACTTTTAAACAGCAGCCACCCTAAGCATTGCAAAACGGGTATTCCATATTCTCAGGCCTACCGGTACCGAAGAATATGCACCGATATGCGGGAAAGTGACAGACACGCAGAACACCTAAAGCAAATTTACTGAAACAAAATGATCCGGAAGACATTATTGACGATACCATACCACGTGCTCGCAACGTGAACAGGAATGATATAATTAAGGGAAAGTATCTAAAACGACTTCCGAAACGAACCTTGTACTAACTTACTCCTCATCAGCGCCACGAATCAACAACATACTTTCCCGCCATTTCAACATAATCAGGCAAAGCAAACGACTAACTTCTATTTTCGCGAAGCCACCTCACGTGGTGTACCGCAGGGATAAAAATCTGAAGGACATTATTGTCAGAGCAAAAACAAACACCCCCAAAATTCAATCAGAGTGCCAGCCCTGCGGAAACGCTCGATGCAAGGTATGCCCACAGATGGTCACATCACGTGAATCCAAAATGAACTTCTCAAATTTCAAATTCTGCATAACTGAAAGCCTTAATTGTGACTATAGTAACGTAATATACATGCTACATTGCAACATCTGCGGACAAGATTATATCGGCCAAACAGACACGCCATTTCGGCTGCGGTTCAATAAACACCGCTATGACGCCACTTCACTGCCGAAGGTACCTTTATCTTGACATCTGCGCCTGCCAAACCCCAGTTTTGAAAATATCAGCGTAACTCTCTTGCAGTCCGGTTTCTTAAACAGACGCGAGCGCGAACAGCGTGAGGCATATTTTATTTTCCAATTTCGAACATTAGTAGCCGGCATCAACGAGGACCACGGAAGACTCTCCTGCCTCCCAGAAGTAAGCCAGGAGCGAATTGGTGACAAAGATTGATAGCTGGAGACCACGCTTGTTTTTTCTGACTGACTCATACCTGTGCACTGTCCTGTCTTGTTTTTTTTTCTTTTTTCATTTTTTTTCTTTTTTTCACATGCACATACAAAGTGGCTCTGTTCGCCTACCACTTGATGACCATTGAAGAGAAACGGACGAAGATGAAAGAGAGCCAACCGACTCAATAAGGGGAAACCCTTTCCTTACGCACGCCGTCACGAACTCCTCCCGCCACCGTGGCGACAATCTTGGGTCGCCCGACACACGCCGAGAACTGTCCAGCACGGGATTAGAACCGGATGTGGACGTACACGGACATTTGGTTTTCTTTTCAGTGTTGACAGTGGTGCTTCCTCTTTTTCACTTTCTTTTTTTTCTTTTTTCTTTTTTTTCTTTTATTCTTTTCGTCTTTTTTCTTCTCTCTATTTCTTTTTTTCTTTCTTTCTTTTTTTTAGTTCTCTCTCACTCTCGCAAACATCTTCCAAGGTGAGAGGGACGCAGCAGCAACGAAGTTTGGAAGTTCATGTTAGTATAACTCATCCCCTGATGAAGGGAGGACCCCTGCCGAAACTGTTGGGAAATATATTTATTCTTGTTGACAACGCTCCCGTTGTGCGATATCCCATACCTTCAATATATATATATATATATATATATATATATATATATATATATATATATGAATTAGATGATCAGAGTTTCTTCCGGCTACCGTAATAAAAGTCATAAACTTCGAGAATAGTGCAGTATAGGAAACAAGACAATAAAATATTTATTTAATCCTAACAGTTTCGGCTGGTGCACCAGCCTTCTTCGGAGGATGTAAGTGAAATCGTGTAAGTTCCGGTAGCAGAGGGTCACCCTCACAGTTTGAAGACCCTCAAAAAAAAAAACTGAGACAAATGGGCGAACGAGGTAGCAACAGACAACAAGAAGCAGAAGAAGGAGAGGAACTAGAAAGGAGCGACGGAGAGCCGCCGGAAACGAATGGGTAATTCTGGCATTGTTACTGGATATAGATAAGATGCGCCGCCAGCGGAGGCGACCAAGAAAAACGGAAAAATGTGGAACATGTTGCCGCTTACTCGCATCCCACTCATGAATCGAGTTTAAGTTCACGTGGTTCGGCGGCTGGCCCGCGGCGTCGGGCCACACACACACAAAGACACAAGAAGCATACGACCCACTCCAGCTTTCGGAAAATAATGGCCACGTTGGAAAGATAAGGTGCCCTCTCCCCCTCCCTCCACCTGCCCTCTCTTGCAGAAAACTGTACAACCAGTCATACTGAAAATAAATGAGTGGGTATTCTTGTAAAGGATGAACAAACAAAAACGTTAACAAAAATATAAAAAGTGAATAATAATAAAAAAGTACTCAGAAATGAAAATAAAGTCGAATAATACTAACACGCGCCGTTTGGTTCACGTAGCATCGAATTCCTTTAATTTCACGCACTATATTGACCAACTTACGTGTGCGACTTCACGTATGTACAAATAAATTATTTGAGTAATTCAATTTCTGTGTTTCACGAAACGTCGCGGAGACACGTCAGTCGCCCAGGGCTCTCGTTGATTCCGTGGGTAAGTGATCTGAATTTCTTTATGAAGTATGACTCCCGCTGTTCGCGCTCCCGTGTGTTCTGGAAGCCGGATTGTAGGAGTATGACACTTACGCGTTCGAAAGAGTTACCAGGAAGATTGATTTGTTTGGAGGACGGCAAATTGGGGAGGCCCTTTACGTGTGCCCTGTGGTTGTTGAAACGCAAACGGAACGCGGTTTCCGTGTGTCCAATATATTCCTGTTTGCACACCTCACAGCGAATTTTGTATACCACATTGGCTAAGTCATAGTTAAGGTCGTCTTTAATTTGTGTACAATGTGTGTACAAAATTAAAGACGACCTTAACTGTGACTCAGCCAATATATATATATATATATATATATATATATATATATATATATATATATATATATATATATATATATATATATATATATATATATATATATATATATATATATATATATATATATATATATAGTATCAAGAAATAAAAGAGCACATTTACAAAAATTTGATAGTTTACTCTACGTTTCGACCGTGGCACGGCCTTCGTCGTCCTGACGAAGGCCATGCCACGGATCCTGACGAAGGCTCCCGACGTGAGGATCCTGACGAAGGCCATGCCATGGCCGAAACGAAGAGTGAACTATCAAATTTTCGTAAGCGTGCTCCTTTATTTCTTAATTATATTTGCACCGGACCCACAGGATTTCTTTTTGAATGCTTAATATATATATATATATATATATATATGTGTGTGTGTGTGTGTGTGTGTGTGTGTGTGTGACGTATGAAGCGATGGTTAGGAGAAGTAGATGAGGAAGAAGAAGTCAGAGATTGAAAAAACATGGGGTATGAGCCAGGCATCGTCTCCTAGTCATCGTAGCGTCACACAAGTCGACAGGATGGAGACCTGCATGCGACTTCATCAGTCACTCATCATCGACGAAGTTCCCCAGAAGACATCCTGACCATACCTTGACGACCGAATCATCGCCTAGAAGGACAAAGACCAGCACCATGACAGAACCATCGGCTGACCTCGACATCCACTAGTACACCGGATCAGCGGACGACAGACCCGTACAGGACTGGTTCAACCTATTCGAGGTCCACGCCGCCGCTGCATCCTGGTTGGAACAGGAGATGGTTACGAATTTCAGCGACTACGTCACCGGTGAGGCATTTAAATTTTACCTCACTCACATATTCGACAACGACGAGTGTTGGCAAAAGATAAAAGAAGAAATGATCGTCTGGTTTCAAGACAATAATGAAGACTCGATTAGAACACGCACTCTCAGTGCATTCGAACTCAGTCATCGCAGTCATAAACAGCCTTCACGCATTCGAGCACAGAGCAGAAGTTTACAATTCCCGTCAGGCGAAGTCAGTCATCTGGTCATAGAAAGACATCCGAGCCGTTTTTCTGCAAGGCCCAACCTTCCACCTGGTTTTGCATCTGCACGAATATCGCCAATGCTAACTTCTTCCATGCAATACACAAATCAAGACAATATTCAGGAACCCAATGTACTTGACTCTTCATCTTGTAAGCCATCATTTGGTTCTGTGCCAAGTAGCTCATCTGGAGCTCGTCACTCTCATCGCACCCCTCAAGATATCGCCACATACGCAACAGACCACCTGAAATATCGGCCAAATAACTTTTCAAGCCACTGCCATTCCGAAAGCGGTTGTACTTCAAGAGCGCTTGGCTCAATTCTTCCGCAAAGAAACAGACATACAGAATCGGAACCACGTCAAGCCATGTTTGCGGTGGTGTCATCCTCAGGAACTGGACCAACCCAAAGTCGAAACAGTATGGAGTCACCTTTGAATGCAAGTCTCGTTGATAAAAACGAAAATGCGTCTACTGCTTTCCTTGACACAAATGATGCTTGCAATGCACCCATAAATAACGCCGGGACTACCGACAGCGTCTCCTCCTTCAACGACGATGACCAACCACAATTTTCTCAGCGCCATCATCACACCAAGAAAAGACGACGACGAACGAAAACTTCAAACCATTCACAGATAACCGCACCCAGGCGTCGCAGTCAAATGCAGCCTTCACGCATTGACCAACCTCCTGCTTTTCCGTTGCGTGGATCTTCGGTCGCTCACAATGCCCACCTCGCGTCTCACGCGTTCACTATGGTCGGAATAGAGCAGAGAAGGCCCGAGTATACTCAGTCAAGCCCGTCACCTACAGTTCAGTTTCATGCGCCAGAAGAGCTCGCATCGTTCGTTACACAGAAAGACAGTCATTCCCAATTAAATTATGACCAAACCAATCCTTCCGCAGTGTCGCCGTCAAATTCCCAGCCACCTGAGAGCACAACCCACACAGGAGGCTCGGGAGGATCAACTCTCAAGCACTGCCCTGTGCCAGAAACATCCATCAAAAAAGGCGTTGCAAGAGCCTCAGCAGATTTTTCTGTCAATTCCGGCGCACTATCTTCATTGCCTGACACAAATCGCTACACCCTCACAAGTATCAACTATTTGCTGGTCACGTCAACCTACAAAGAAAAGCGGGCTCGTGGTTCCAAAGAAAGTCCACCTCGTCAGACAGTGCAACATCAGCAATGCCAACAAAAGCAACAAGAGCAACCCCAACAGCTAAAACGCCCACACCAACATTGGCAACGAACAACTAAAACTACATCGCAAGGATACTTGCAGCCTGAAGAGTGTCGTGATCAACATCACTAAAGAAAAGACTGATTCCGCATCTGAGCTATCTTCGCAGAAAGAAAAGCCAAGGAACTTTTCTGCACCAGCGTTCAAGATTGCGCCTTCGGTCTTAACATCTGCGTCATCACCACAGAAAACTCCCAAAAAGCCACAAAACAACCGCTTGTGTGTGCTCTGCAGGAACACAAGCAGCGCCTAAGCAGTCACGATCAACGGGCGCGCAAATTGCATGCACGACGTTTGTATGACCCACGACAAAAAATTTGACGCCTACGAAACATTCAATCCTGCAAAGCGTTCCAACCTCGTTCGTTCTTTGCAAGAATACCGGCTGTATTTCCATCTGTTTCCATGTCCAAAGCGTTTTTGCGTTATCCAGGACGCAACCACCAGCCTCGCCCACCAGAACTCCTGCGTTAACCGGACTGCTGCACTTTCCCCTGAAGTCTTTGAAAGTTTACGGAACTCCTCTGGAGCATAGAACCAATTGTGAATTTTTGACATTTGTAACTTTTTAACCTCTACTTGTTACCTTTTTCTTGTTCGTAATCCATGCCTTCTTTCGGGGGGAGGGGGAATCGTGTGACGTATGAAGCGATGGTTAGGAGAAGTAGATGAGGAAGAAGAAGTCAGAGATCGAATAAACATGGGGTATGAGCCAGGCATCGTCTCCCAGTCATCGTAGCGTCACATATATATATATATATATATATATATATATATATATATATATATATATATATATATATATATATATATATATATATATATATATATATATATATATATATATATATATATATATATATATATATATAATATGAAGTCTTGGTAGTCTTGGCTGCGTCAGCGTTTATTTAAGGAAAGACCTCGCAAAACGAACGGGCAGAGCCAGTACACAGACGATGATGATGACCCAGAGTGGCAATGAGGGCAAAGAGAGAAGCTGATGATGGTGATTGTGATCATGCAGGGATGATGACGATGTACGTAACAAATGCCCACACTAATTCCGCCACTTGGAAGCGGACACCTTGGCCGCCGTAAGTGACGGGGAACATCGCGTGAAAGGTTTCATGCGACAAATGTGGACAACTTCTGTGCTGCGGTAGCGGCGGTCTGTTGGGGCGACGAGTGGTGTGACACAATATTCAACTGGCGAAGTCTGTTCTAAAACATTGTGTGGCCCAATAAAGCGTGGTTGGAGTTTGTCACAAAGACCAGGACTGCGAATAGGTGTCAAAAGCAGCACCTCGTCACCAGGTTGGAAAGACACAACGCGGTGGGATTCATCATAGATGATCTTCCGCTCGTGCTGTCTCACTTTAGTACTGATGTGAGCCTGATGGCGAGACTGGGCCAGGCGGGAAATGTGTTCTTCGCTAGAAGACTGACATGAATTCTCATGGCTGTTAAAGAAAGAGACGTCGAGAAAGGTAGTCAGGGTGCGTCCGTACACGAGGTAAAACGTTGAGTAGCAAAATGTTCGCTGAACAGCGGTGTTCTAAGCGAATGTCAGGAATGGTAAAAGAGTATCACAGTTTTTATGGTCGGGTTGGACGTAAACGGCTATCATGTCAGTAAGGGTTTGGTGAAATCTTTCTGTGAGACCATTTGTCTGAGGGTGGTAGCTTGAAGCTGTCTTGTGAGTAGTTGCAGAAGCGCGGACTACTTCATTTACCATTTGGGACAGGAACACTTTGCCGCGGTCACTAAGCAGACACGAGTAACCCCATGACGCAGTATTATTGCGTGAAGAATAAAGTCGGCAACTTCCACAGATGAGCCTGTAATAACAGGGGAAGTCTCAGCGAAGCGTGTCAGGTGGTCCACGGCGGTCACTATCCATCGTTTGCCAGCAGATGTGACGGGGAGAGGCCCGTAAAGGTCAACACCTATCACCTCGAACGGCATTGAAGGGTACGGAAGTGGCTGTAGAGGTCCAGCAGGTGCAGACGTGGGAGTTTACGATGCTGGCATGGGTAGCAGGAGCCGACGTACCGCGCTACACTAGAAGAAAGGCCAGGCCAGTAATAACGACATCGAATGCGGTCAAGTGTTTTTTTTAACCAAGATGACCAGGAGTCAAGTCGTCGTGGAAGGCTTCGAGCACCTGAAGTCGAAGAGAGCGTGGCAGTACAGGAACCCAGCGCTGAACGTCAGGGTGATAGACGTGGCAGTAGAGAACACCATTGTCCAGCTTAAAGTGCAGGAGTTGTCGACGGAGTCGCGCGTTGGGTGGATGAGAAACCCTCGATGAGAAAGGAGATAAATGTTGGCTCGTCGTCCGAAGAGGGTTACCTTATTGATGCGAGCGTATGAACTTTGGTAGATGTGGCGGTTGAGTTCTCACCAACGCTGATATGGGTAGTTGGAAGCGGGCAACGAGATAAAGCGTCGGCGTCTTGATGTTTTCTGTCTGACTTGTAAGTTATGTCAAAGTCGTACTCCTGCAAGCGTAGTATCCACCGACCCAAACGTCCGGACAAGTTCTTCAGTGTAGAAAGCCAGCATAAGGCATGGTGGTCCGTAACGAGTGTGAAGTGGTGGCCATGAAGATAGGGACGGAACTTCTGGACCGACCAAACCACAGCCAAACACTCTTGCTCAGTTATAGTGTAGTTCTTTTCGGCAGGGGTGAGTACGCGACTGGCATATGCAACAACTTTCTCTAGGGAAGATTTGTTGCGTTGTAGAAGAACGGCTCCTATATCAAGGCCGCTAGCGTTGGTATGGAGGATAGTCGGTGCGGATTCGTCAAAGTGGCAGAGGAGAGGTTCCGACGTGAGTGCCCCCTTTAACAGGTCGAATGCCGTTTGATATTCTTGAGACCGCAGAAAAGGGACGTTGGAAGAAAGTAGTTGGTGTAATGGAGCAGCAATAGAAGCGAAGTTCTGGATAAACTTCTGGATAAACCGGCGAAAATAGGAGGCGAAGCCGAAGAACCTGCGAAGCTCCTTTGGTTTTTTTTGGTACGCGGAAAGTGAAGGACTGCAGAAATCTTGTCAGGGTCGGGCCGGATGCCATCTTCGCTAACGACGTGTCCTAAGACCTTGATAGATTTGCTAGCGAAAGAGCATTTCTTAGTGTTTATTTGTCCCCGGTGCCGGCAAGGCACGTCAAAACTTGATCCAATCGTTCTAGGTGCTCAGGAAACGTTGACGAAAAGATAATAATGTCGTTCAGGTAGCAAAGGCAACTTTTCCATTTCATGCCGCGCAGCACGGTATCTATCATGCGCTCAAAAGTCACGGGTGCGTTGCAGAGTTCGAAAGGCATCACGTTGAATTCATATAGCCCGTCGGAGGTTGCGAATGCCGAATTTTTCTTATCGTCTTCATGCATATGGGGACCTGGCAGTGCCCAGAACGCAAGTCGATGCTTGAAAAGAATTCCGCGCCTTGTAGGGAATCAAGGGCGTCGCCGATGCGTGGCATAGGGTACACGTCCTTGCGTGTGATCTTATTGAGTGCCCAGTCGTCCACGCAAAACCACACAGAGCCATCCTTTTTATGGACCAAAACAATAGGAGACGACCAAGGGCTAGATGAGAGACGGATGACTTCCCGTTTAAGCATGTCCGCAACGTTTTCTTCTATATTTTTTCTTTCAGTTAGAGACACGCGGTGGGGTCGGCGGAGTACGATAGATGTCCCAACAGTTTGAATTCGATGTGCTGTAGTATTAGTGCGGCCCAGATTAGACGAGCAAATATTGAAAGAATTTGCATGTTTCTGTAACACTGCGAGCAGCTACTGCCTCTGTGAATATGTCAATTCAGTGCAGATAGCGGTGGTAAAGGCGGAGGAAGAAACATGCTCACTGAGGCAAGGTTCTTTGGATGCGATGGCCTGAAGTGGCGTGACAAATAGAGGCTTGAAGTCAGCAACACGGGCCATAGTAGTGCCCTGTGGCAGTAAGATTTTCTCCAGTGTAGAGTTGACAGCAGTGACAAGTGCCGAGCCATTGCGAAAACGAACGACACCGGACGGAAGAACTATACCTTTTCGAAAGCAAAGTGTTGACGGTGAGACCAATACAATAGATGTCATTGGACGTAATTCTGACAATTTGCTCTTGTAGTGGCGGCAGTTCAATGTCTTTCGCAGCGACCAGACGAAGTGGCTTCTGATTGTCATCGTCAAGCATGTAGTCGGTGTCAGCGAGGTGAACGACGCGTTGTTCCCAACAAATGAATGGTAGTTGTTCCCAACAAATGAACAACGAAATGGTAGTTCACCGGGGAAGGGGCAGCAACTGACGCGTAGGATGGACGCGGCAATGTCGCGTGGGCTTCGCTGGGAGGCACGGCAGCAACTTGAGGGTACGTGGATATAGGGTGAGAAGCAGGTGGCTATACGGGTGCAGATCCAGTCAGGGATGTAAGTTCCTCCCTGATGATGTCACATAAGGGGCTTCTCGAAGGCTGTGTAGGTCACGGTGTAGGAGGTGTGAAGCCCATGGACCGCAATTCTTCACATATGATGTCCCGGATGAGGTCACGAAGATGGCCATCTGACGTGGAGTTGTGGTCGCCAATGGCCGGTTGAAGGCGAACGGAGTCCAGCGCATCAAGGCGCTGGCATGTCGTCACGACATCAGCGATGGTAGCTGGGTTTTTCACAGCGAGGGCATTATAGGCTACAGGCCCAATGCCTTATAATATATGGTGCACTTTGTCCGATTCCGGCATGGATTGATTGACACGCCGGCAGAGTGCCAGGACATTCTCGATGTATGAAGCGTACGATTCACCGGGATGTTGTCGGCGAGTATCGAGTGTCCTCTTCGCGACAGCGGATCGAATGTCTGGTGTACCAAAGACGTGTCGCAGCTGCTGCTGGAAGGGAGCCCAGACGGGTAAGTCAACGACGTGGTTAAAATACCATGTCTTCGGGACTCCGATCAGATAAAAAGGCACGCAACGCTGTTTGGCGGCCTCATCCCACCTATTAGCGGCACTTACGCGGTCGTAGTCATCAAGCCAGTCTTTACGTCTTCTCCCCGAAGACCAGCGAAGAGCGGGGGTTCCCGCTGATGTTCGTGTATGTAAGAAGGAGGGGAAGCTTGCGGCGGTGCGTGGTTGATGACATCAGTGCCGGAAGGCTCGCTCTGGGACATGCTGCCTGACTGTGGGCGCAAGCGGCGGCCTGAACGAAGCTCCAGGGGGTATAGCGGGCTGCGCGAGGTCAGAGGACCGAAAATCCACCTCCATCACGTATAAAGTCTTGGTAGTCTTGGCTGCGTCAGCGTTTATTTGAGGAAAGACCTCGCAAAACGAACGGGTGGAGCCAGTACACAGACGATGACGATGTAAGTAACAAATCCCCACACTACATATATATATATATATATATATATATATATATATATATATATATATATATATATATATATATATATATATATATATATAAGTATATATATATTAATATATATATATATATATATATATATATATAGATATAGATATATATATATATATATAATATATATATGAAAAAAATGTGTTTTTGGATCCAGTGGAAAAATACCAAAATGTGGAGGATGGGCAAAACGAAAACTTTTTATTTTTCCTACGTTTCAGCCGGGGACTAGCCTTCATCAGGGAAAACACGATACAAAAAATGCGCTTTTCTTTAGTAGAAATGGTATATCAAGGGCCCCTGACACGTGAACTATAACTATCATACACTATCTACTGTGACGTGGCGAGTGATGAACAGCAGAGATTGTCAAAGCAATGTCAAAGAAAGACATCGCTTTGACAATAAATATATATACAATTACATATATATATATATATATATATATATATATATATATATATATATATATATATATATATATATATATATATATATATATATATATATATATATATATATATATATATCGCAGACTTGGTGCCTTTCGGATGTATACGAGGAACTAGTGGTCCGCTGCTAGTTAGTAATAAGTTCACGTGCTACGTGACGCCACTCGCTGCCATGGCTACAATTGGCGCTGACTGACACTCCCACGTTTAAATTGACATAGATACTCAACAAAGTGGCTGGGGGGATAGCTGATGTGTTAGCTCAAGTGGTGGAGCATCGAACGCGTTATTCCAAGGTCGCAGGTTCGGATCCTGCCCAAGGCAAGTTATCTTTTCACCCACTCTTCTTCTCATTTACATTGTAATCGGCCTAATAACTTCCCCTATACCTTCCTTGGCATTATCGTCTGTTCGATCTCAATAATATTGTGTGAACACGAAAAATGAGCCCTTAAGTGTACACTTATTTCCCTTAATCATTAACGAGAGACTAGTGGTCAGCTGCCAGTTAGTAATAAGTTAACGTGCTACGTGACGCCAAACAGGCTCATAAAGAATGTTCCACACTCACATCGGGAGCTATCCGCCATAGGAATGACGGATAGCTCCCGATGTGAATCGTGCGACACGGACGAAACAATAGAACATCTACTGTGTTCATGTGAACGTTTTGCGAGTGAACGCAACTTGCTACGTGAAACGTTAGAGACACTGGACAGTAGACCCTTTTCCGCAGAGAAGATCCTTGGTTCATGGCTCTACGCGTCGCAGGCCAGCAAAGCGACGCTGGCATTGCTAAGTTTTCTAAAGACGACCGGACTACGCGACGGCCTATTAGCGTGCAATGTACAAGGTCACATCTACACATACGTTGCCCTTCACTTCTCCCTCTATTCTCCTTTACTCCACTCACATTTCCCCCAGTGTAGGCTAGAAAACCGGACGTGCCTCTGGTTTACACCTCCCTGCCTTTCATTTTTCCCTCCCTTCCTCCTGCTCCTCCTCCTCCTACTACTCCTTACCGTCATGGCTACTAGTGGCGCTGACTGACACTCCCAGGTTTAAATCGACATATATACTCAACAAAGTGTCTCGGGGGATAGCTGGCGCGGTGGCTCAAAAGGTAGAGCATCGAACGCGTGATTCGAAGGTTGCAGGTTCGGATCTTGCCCACGGGAAGTTATCTTTTCAACCAATTTTCTTTATTCTCCTTTACATCACGATTGCCCTAATAACTTTCCCTATACCTTCCTAGGCATTATTGTGTGTTAGATCGCAATGATATTGTGTGAACACGAAAAAGGAGCCCTTAAGCATACACTTGGTTACCATATTCATTAACGAGGGTCTCGTACTGGGAGACTTGGTGCCTTTAGGTTGTATACGAGAAACTAGTGGTCAGCTGCCAGCTGGTAATCAGTTCACGTGCTACGTGATGCCAAACAGGCTCATAAAGAGTGTTCCACACTCGCTGCCATGGCTACTAGTGGTGCTGACTGACACTCCCACGTTTAGTTTGACATAGATACTCAACAAAGTGGCGGGGGGGGATAGCTGTCGTGGTAGCAAAAGTGATAGAGCATCGAACGCGTTATTCGAAGGTCGCAGGTTCGAATCCTACCCACAACAAGTTATCCTTTCACCCACCTTTCTTTCTTCTCATTTACGTTACAATTGGCCTAATAACTTCCCCTATACCTTCCTTGGCATTATTGTCTGTTGGATCTCACTTTTATGGTGTGAACACGAAAAACGAGCCCTTAAGTATACACTTGTTTCCCTTATTCATTGACGAGGATCTCGTACTGGCAGACTTGGTGCCTTTAGGTGGTATACGAGGGATTAGAGGTGGGCTGCCAGTTAGTAATAAGTTCACGTGCTACGTGACGCCAAACAGGCTCATAAAGAGTGTACCACACTCGCGGCCATGGCTGCTAGTGGCGCTGACTGACACTCCCACGTTTAAATTGACATAGACACCAAATAAAGTGGCTGGGGGGATAGCTATCGTAGTAGCTCAGAGGTAGAGCATCGAACGCGTTATTTGAATGTCGCAGGTTCGGATGCTGCCCACGGCAAGTTATCTTTTCACCCATTTTTCTTTCTTCTCATTTACACTACAATTGGCCTAATAACTTCCCCTATAGCTTCCTTGACATTATTGTCTGTTGTATCTAAATAATATTGTGTGAACACGAAAAACGAGCCCTTAAGTATACACTTGTTTTCCTTATTCATTAACGAGGGTCTCGTACTGGCAGACTTGGTGCCTTTAGGTGGTATACGAGGGACTAGTGTTCAGCTGCCAGTTAGTAATAAGTTCACGCGCTACGTGACGCCAAACATGCTCATAAAGGATGTTCCACACTCACATCGGGAGCTATCCGCCAGAGGAATGGCGAAAAGCTCCCTATGTGAATCGTGTGACACTGGCGAGACAATAGAACATCTACTGTGTTCATGTGAACGTTTTGCGAGCGAACGCAACTTGCTACGCGAAACGTTAGAGACACTGGACAGTAGACCTTCTTCCGAAGAGAAGATCCTTGGTTTATGGCTCTACGCGTCGCAGGCCACCAAAGCGACGCGGGCATCGCTAAGTTTTCTAAAGAAGACCGGACTATGCGACCGCTTATAAGCGTGCAATGGACAAGGTCACATCTACACACACGTTGCCCTTCACTTTTCCCTCTCTTCTCCTTTAATCCCCTCACCCCTTCCCTCATGTGGTGTAGCAAACCGGACGTGCGTCTGGTTTACACTTCCCTGCCTTTCATTTTTTCCCTCCCTCGCTCCTCCTCCTCCTCCTTGAAGTCATAGCTATTAGTGGTGCTGACTGACACGCCCACGTTTAATTCGACATAGATACTCAAGAAAGTGTCTGGGGGGATAGATGGCGTGGTGGCTCAAGTGGTAGAGCATCGAACGCGTTATTCGAAGGTCACAGGTTCGGATCCTGCGCATCCTTCACCCAATTTTCTTTGTTCTCATTTACTTTACAATTGGCTTAATAACTTCCCCTATACCTTCCTTGGCATTATTTTCTGTTAGATCGCAATATTATTGTGTGAACACGAAAAACGAGCCCTTAAGTATACACTTGTTTTTCTTCTTCATTAATGAGGGTCTCGCACTGGCAGACTTGGTGCCTTCAGTTTGTATACGAGGAAATAGTGGTCAGCTGCCAGTTAGTAATGAGTTCACGTGCTACGTGATGCCAAACAGGCTCAGAAAGAGTGTTCAACACTCGCTGCCATGGCTACTAGTGGTGCTGACTGAGACTCCCACGTTTAAATCGACATGGATACTCAACAAAGTGGCGGGGGGATAGTTGTCATGGTAGCTCAAGTGGTAGAGCATCAAACGCGTTATTCGAAGGTCGCAGATTCGGATCCTGCCCACGGCAAGTTATCTTGTCGCCCACTTTTCTTCTCATTTACATTACAATTGGCCTAACGAATTTCTCTATACCTTGCTTGGCATTATATCGTCGGTTAAATCTGGATAATATTGTGTGAACACAAAAAACGAGCCCTTAAGTATACACTTCTTTCCTTTATTCATTAACGAGGGTCTCGTACTGGCAGATTTGGTGCCTTTAGGTTGTATACTTGGATTGTATACTTGGCAGCAGTGGGGGCAGCGAAAGCTTGTTCCTCACACGCCTGTGTTCGATTATTTCAGTTGACAACTCAATGGCTGATCATCGTCGGCACATCATCACATGCTGCCACGCCTTGCTGACTGCGTCACACGTTTCGGGAGGCAAGCCCTGAAAAAGCAAAAAAGCTACCGCCGTGGAGCAACACCAGGGGAACCGTCTTTAAAACCAGTAACAGTGGAGGCCTACACTTCACTTGGCAGCAGCGGGGGCAGCGAAGGCTTGTTCCTCACACGCCTGTGTTCGATTATTTCAGTTGACAACTTAACAGCTGATCATCGTCACCACATCGCCCCATGCTGTGCTGCCACGCATCGCTGACTGCGCCACACGTTTCCGGAGGCAAGCCCTGACGAAGCAAAAAACCTACCGCCGTGGAGCAACACCAGGGGAACCGTCTTTAAAACCAGTAACAGCGGAGGTCTGCACTTCACCTGGCAGCAGCGGGGGCAGCGAAAGCTTGTTCCTCACGCGCCTGTGTTCGATTATTTCAGGTTTACATTCACTTTTTACATACTAAACAAAGAATATTCTTTTTGCTGCCTTCCTGCTGCCAAGGTGGTGATACATTTCTTGTGTGAAGTACTGCTGTAGTCATGAGTGAATTGACTAAGTTGCGAGAAGAAATGAGAAAGGAGATGATTGAATTCAAATCGTCAATTGAGAGCTAAGAAAGGAAATAAGAGACCTGAAAAACAGCGTGAGCTTTTTGAACGATGAAGTTGAGAAAATAAAGAAAGACAATGCGGATCTTGTGGGGGATGACAAGTCACTTAGAAGCGCTAATGAGCAGTTGAGAACCGAGTGCGAAACTTTCAAGAAACAAATGTCTCGACAAGAGCAGAGGATAACTGCATCTGAGCAATACTCCCGCAAATGTAACCTTGAGATTAAGGGAATACCTAAACTTGCTGAGGAAGATCTTCGAAATACCCTTCACAGAATTGGCGGGCTGCTGAATGTGCCTGTAACGAAAGATTATGTTGAAAAAAGTCACCGTGTACCAGCAAAGAATGCCAGTTAAATACCGAACATAATACTCCATCTGCAGCCGTTCAAAACGTGATTTGGTGCTGCAGAAAGCAAAGAAGACGCACATCTCGACACAGGACCTCGTTCACGCCTCTAACACACCTGTGTTCATCAATAAACACTTATGCCCAGTCCTAAAGCAGCTTCTTGGAGCGGCAATAGCTAAAAAGAAAGCAGCGAACTGGAGATCCGTGTGGACGACTGATGGGCGTATTCTCGCACAAAAGGATGAAGGCTCACATGTATTGCACATTCGCGACGCAAGCGACATTGAAAAGATTGCCTAAAAACGCTATCCGAAATTGTGGTGCAGCTTCTGTTTCGCCATGGCAGTATCAGCTTGTGACGTCAATAATCTTGTAGAAAATCGGCGTAGCGATAGTCTGTGCTGCCTTCATCTAAGCATTCATTCAGCACGGAACAAGGAAGAAGATCTATCTATTTTTCTAGATACGTTTTCTTTTTCTTTTGACGTCATAATGATTACGGAAACTTGGTATACTTCAGACGACGAGGTTTATAAACGAGATGGTTATAATACTTTCTTTCTTAACCGAACAAAAAAAAGGCGGTGGCCTCATGGTTCTAGTGAAAAACTGCATAGATGCTCTAATAATACCACAATTTTTTATGTCAGTGCTGACATTGAGTGCTTAACTTTGGCTACACGTAATTACGTATACGCTGTCATGTACAGACCACCCGATTCATCTGTGAATACATTTCTTAGTAGCCTTGAAGAATTATTAAATTAGGTAATTGACAACAATTTAAAACTTATTCTTGGCGGTGACCTTAATATCAACATACTGGAGTCGTCTGCTGTCGCAATTACACTTGTGTCTACGGTCGAGTCGAGTGGCTACGATATAGTAACGGATACTCCCACACGTATCACACCTACCTGAGATACGTTATACAATCTTTTTGTTACTAACGTAAACAAAGATAACGTAGAAACTGGTGTAATATGTTGTGACATCAGCGACCACTTTGCACTCTACTCTGTTACAGAGAGTGCAATCAAGAAGTCCCTAACACTGCCCGCTAGAACAGTTCAAAATATCACACCTCACACTTTAACAGCGTTCAGCACAAGCCTTTCCCAAACAGATTGGAGTGCGGTACACCACTCAGAAACTGCAGATTTAGCCTATGAAACATTCTGGATTATAATTAAAAAGTCTATTTTAGACACTTTAAAGAAAAAGTTCTACAGAAATGCCGTAGAAGTCGCAAACCATGGATCAGTCACGAGTGTTTAGGAATGAGCGAAAAGAAATCAAAGTTATTCAGAAGGTTTTTAAAAACTAACCCCCGTATTCTAGAACTTCCCTTCACTCAATGATCCACCTTCACTTGAGAAAGCCGCTGGGAGCGCCGTCTCTAGTCACGAGAAGTCACTGCACATTAGCGATAATCTGCTGCGATTCTTGAGTAGGGCAGCGCTATTTTCAGCCGAGCGGTGGCGCAGTGCTCAACTCTGTCAAGTGAAGGGTGAAAGTCGAGTCGAGGAGCGTTTGTGAATACGGCGGTAAGGATGCGTCAGACTTAACCGCATTTGAAGAATACCGTAATAAGGCGAACGCCTTTATCAAGAAAGAAAAAAGAAATAACTTAAATCAACAATTCCATGCAGACGACTGCAAAGAGAGTGCAGAGCTGTGGAAGAAATTTAACGCTTTGCTTCACAGGAAACCGATCTCTCTTTGGGTCACTGAAATGAATATAGATGGTCGAGCGGTTACAGATTTAGAGCTTGCAGAAAGATTTATTCAATTTCTCACGAACGTTGCACAGCCGACGCAAACAGCGCACACAGCCATAACTGACGCAATGACAATACAGACAAAGAACATCATTCTTCGACCAACCGATGATCAAGAAATAGTTTCAATTTTTTCCACGCTAAAACAGAGCAGCCTTCATGACATAGATGGTATTCAGATTTTCGCGATCAAACATGCAATCGATATCATAGCTCCCGTGCTGTCTCACATTTATAGTTTATCACTATCGACAGGCTGTTTCCCAAAACAAATGCCAAGGTCCGTTGTCAGCGTGTTATATAAAAAAGGAGACAAGAATGATCTTACGAACTATCGGCCAATTTCTATATTACCCATATTTTCAAAAGGCTTGGAGAAAATTATTTTTAAAAGACTCATGAATTTTTGTACGAAGTTTAACATAATATCTCAATCTCAACATGGCTTTATGAAGGGCAGGTCGACGGAGACTGCTTTACTAGCTCAGAAAGAAACAATCCTTTAATCGTTTGAGAGTAACGAACTTTGCATTGGTGTTTTCATGGATTTTCCTAAGGCTATCGACCGTCTCTGTCATCATACTTTATTTGAAAAACTAGAAATATATTGTGCTCGCGGCATTCCACTTTCCCTCTAGAAATCTTACTTTAAGTACCGCTCACAACGTGTAAAACTTTAGGATTCATTTTCTTCTCTCCAGGGGGAGAGAATAAAATGAATTTCTTCTCTCCACAGGGGTTCCGCAAGGTAGCAACCTAGGACCGCTGTTTTTTAACCTATACATAAACGAAATTGTCAAGGTCAGTGACAAACCTAAATACATGATATACGCGGATGACACCAGCATTTTCATTATAGGTAATGACATGACTGCCGTGACCACATTTATAAATACTACATTAGAAAGCTTAAACACATGGAGTGAAGGAAATCCATTACTCATTAATGCAACAAAAACAAAAGCAGTAGTTTTTCATTCGCGGAAACAGATTTCCTTAGACAATAGATTACGTATAGGTAGCACGGCTGTTGAAAATGTAGAAACCGATAAAACTTTAGGAGAACTTTTTAATTGCACAATGCCGTGGTATCCTCAAATTAATAATCTAATTACCAATCTATCAAAATGTGTTGGCATACTTGCACGAATGCGTTATTTTCTTCCAGTTTCTGTCAAACTAACACAATATAACAGCTTGTTTTTGTCGCATGTAAATTATTGTCTTTTGGTATGGGCAAGTACGACAGGAACCAATATAGGTAAAATAAACAGACTACAAAAAAAGCAATCAGGTTTATAGCAAATGTCGACTACTATGCGCACACTGATGAACTGTTTCAGAGCTATAAGATTGCCCCAATTCACAAACTTTACGAGTATTTCCTAGCAATAAGATATAAGCAATCTCTTTTTCATAACAATCGTGCCTTCTTAGATATCCTTGTACTGGAAATGCATGCTATTCCGTACCCTACTCGTCACCAACAACACTGGAACCTTCCATTCTGCAGAACAAATTTTGGGCGACAAATGTTGTGTTTTAGTGTTCCTTTGATACTGTTGTGTTCCAAGCACCCCTGTGTCACGAGCGAGCCTTTGAACCCGCGAAGGACCGGTTGCTGAAACTGCTTCCAGATGTTGATTCCTCCCCTTCCCGCGCTAGGCGGAAACGAGCCACCGTCGTTTCCCCCGGCAGTTCGGCCGCCTCCATCCGAATAGGAATAAACTTGTTTTTAACCGCCCGAGGCTGTCTTAGCTTTTTGGACTACCGCGACCAACGCGTACGTCTATGGGCCGACGACAACACCGGACTTAACAGTGGCGACGAGGAAGTGGATTTGGACCAACGCTACGCAACGATATTGACAAGCTACAAGCTATGGCTACGCATGGGCTCCCAAATCGGCTACCCGAATTCAACGGCTCATCATGGTCATCGTGGTTCGGACACCTGCAATTTTACTTCGAGGCTAACAACATCACTGATGCAGCAATGAAGAGGGCCAACCTGCTAACGCTGTGTGGGGAGCAGACATATGACACAGTCTGTGCCCTGATTCAGCCACGCACTCCAGCAGCCGTTGATTACGACGACATCGTAGCAGCGATACAAGAGAACTATGACCCAAGGCCATCGGAGGTCTACTGTCGAGCCCGCTTCCAACGGCGAGACCAACTAGAAGGCGAAAAAGTGGCCGAATACGTAGCGGCTCTCAAAAAGCCCGCTGCTGACTGCAATTTCGGGACGTTGACCGCGACAGCTGCAGCTACTGCGCAGGAGGAGGGATCGACTGCCTTACCTACTAACACCACTATGCTCCCCTTGGACGTTATGTTGCGAGCCGTTTTGTGTGCGGACTGCGTGACGCAGGCCTACAACAAAGCCTGTTCGCGGAGACGGGTCTCACCTTCTCCAAAGCCTACGACATCGCCCAACGAGCGGAGAGCGCCGGTCACCAGCAGAGGGATACTCGACGGAACGTCGAGCCGGTGCATAGTCAGCAATCAGGTCATTCCACGTCTAAGGCGAAATCAAGCAGAAAGACACAGCGCTGTTGGCGATGCGATAACATGCACGATCCCCAGGTATGTCGATACAAGACAGCGACCTGCAATTTTTGCCAAAAACTGGGACAAATTGAAAGGGCATGCATCTCGAAGCGCAAACAGCTCGAACCGAAGACTTCAGTGCAACGGAACAACAATGTTGACGCACAGGAGGGCCAGACGCAAGATACAAGCCGAACAGCACTAACGGCATCGGCACTATATGACTTTAACGCCGTTGCGAACCTCGGAACGAGACCGAAGATTACAACTGAAATTATGGTACACCAGCGCCCTATCAGGTTCGAGGTGGATTCCGGAGCAGCATGTACGCTCATCAGCGAGGACACTTTTCGCGCTACTCAGTGTGAGAACACGCCAGCTCTCCAGCAAGATGACACGCAGCTGAGAACGTGGTCCGGACATTCCCTTCCACTGCTGGGCTGTGCCAACGTAGACGTGTACTACAACGGGCAGACCCATCAGCTCCCCTTGCTAGTCGTCCACGGTTCTGGATCAAGCCTTTTAGGACGAAATTGGTTCACCCCCCTTGGAGTGGTAATTGGCGGAGTTGACCACACACTCAGTTATCCGTCAGTGGAGCAGCTTCAAGATAAGTACAAAGTGGTTTTCTCCAAAAAAATACCAGGGAACAACGGACCTCCAGTCACACTGGAGCTGCGGAAGGATGCGACACCGAAATTTTTGAAAGCTAGGTCGGTGCCTTTCGCCCTACGAACGTCAGTCGACAATGAGCTTGATCGACTGCAGGAACAAGGGATCATCGAACCGACGCAACATTCGGAATGGGCGACACCACTCGTTGTCGTCCGAAAGAAGAACGCTACCCTACGCCTCTGCGGAGACTACCGGAGCACTGTCAACCTGGCGACAAAAGCATCTTCCTACCCACTGCCGACACCGGAAGAGGTTTTTAGCACGCTTCGTGGTGGAAAAATCTTCAGCACCTTGGACTTGACGCAAGCCTACCAGCAGCTGAAGGTGAGCGAATCAACGTCTGAACTGCTCACAATAAACACTATTAAGGGTCTCTACAAAGTTAAAAGGCTACCATTCGGAATATCTGCAGCGCCAGCAATCTTCCAGAAATTTATGGAGTCTACACTTAGCGGGATCCCAGGTATTTGCGTCTACTTGGACGATGTTATTGTCGGTGGCGCATGCGATGAAGAGCACACAGAACGCTAGAAGCTCATTTTGGAAAGGCTAGCAAATGCTAATTTGCGCATCACTAAAGAAAATTGTGTTTTTGCGGGGCCTTAAGTGAAGTTTTTTTTTGACATCAAATTGATGCGCAGGGTATCCATCCAACTGAAGACAAAGTGCGTGCAATCACCGAAGCCCGAGCGCCTACTAACAAGCAAGAACTGCAGTCGTTTTGGGGGCTATGGACGTTCTACGACCGGTTCTTAGAACATCGAGCTACAGTGGCCAACGATCTATATCAGCTCCTGCAGAAAGAAGTCCCATGGACTTGGTCGCCACGCCACCAAGAGTCATTTGTTGCCCTTAAGCAACTACTTTGCAAGTATACTGTTCTGCGACACTACGACGAAAGGAGACCCCTACTGCTAGCCTGTGACACATCACCATACGGAGTGGGAGCAGTCGATCCTCTCCCAAGTTGACGACCAGGGACGGGAAGCCCCGATCGCTTTTGCTTCGCGCACCCTATCGCAGGCAGAGAGGAATTATTCCCAGCTATATAGAGAGGGTCTTGCCATCGTCTACGCAGCAGATCACTTTCGGCAGTACATTACCGGCAGGAAAGTGACTTTCATAACAGATCACCGGCCCTTATTGGGTATTATGGGTCCCCAGAAGCCAATGCCACAGACATTGTCGCCGCGAATGACACGATGGTGCATCAAGATGTTGGCGTACGATTACGAACTCGTACATCGCACGGGGAAGAACCACCAGAACGCCGACGCACTAAGCCGCCTGCCGCTAGACACCACAATAGATGAACCACCCCCGCCGGGTGATATACTCATGTTCGAGGCGCTGCCGAACCCTCCGCTAACAGCTGACACGGTAGCAGCATCAACGCAGGAGTGCACTGTCTTGAAGGAAGTCTACGCAGCTATGCAAGAAGGCAACGTGCAGAAGCTAAAGGGTGAACACTTCAACGCTTACCGCAAGCGAGCTGCGGAGTTGAGCACTCATCGCGGTTGCGTCACCTTGGGATCAAGAGTTGTAATTCCAGCGGCACTTCGCGAACAGGCCATGTCGCTTGTCCACGCAGGTCATCGAGGCATTGTTGCCATGAACAAGTGCGCCAGAAGTTATATGTGGTGACCTGATATCGACCATGATATAGAATTAACAGTTCACGATTGCCAGCCTTGCCAATGCAACCACAGAAGCCCGCCAAGAGCCCCTATTCCTGAATGGGAAAGACCAGACACGCCTTGGCACACCCTGCACATTGAGTTTGCTGGACCTATCGAAGGGTGTTCGTTCCTGGTGGTTGTAGACGCATACACCAAGTGGCTGGAGGTAAAACAAATGGCTACAACGACACCGGCAGCAGTTATTGACACTCTGCGGTCGTTGTTTGCAACGTTTGGCCTACCGCGCAAGGTGGTCTCGGACAACGGCACTCCGTTTGTGTCCACGGAGATTCTCAAGTTTTACAGCGACAACGGCGTCTCGTCTGTTACATCAGCTCCTTACCACCCGGCTACGAACGGACCTGCCGAGCGCTACGTGGCTGAGCTAAAGCGCGCCCTTACTAAAGACCAGACTGGGACAATGCAACGCCACATCGCGCGCTTTCTCTTTAGACAGCACAACACTGTTTAAAGCACTACTGATCAAACGCTAGCGAAATTGATGTTCGGACGAGAAATGAGAACCCAGCTGACAGCAATTGTCCCGGAGCCCTCAGAGAAAGCACCGTCGGAGGAAGAAAAGCTCCCGCATAGCAGGAGAATTGAAAGTGGACAGCACATATACGCCCACCAGTTCCACAGAAAGCCCGGCTGGGTTGAAGCGACGGCACTCAAACGCATAGGTTTGCGGTCATGGCTCGTCGACATTGCTAGAAAGGCCACACGCCGCCACCTAAATCAGCTACGCTGTTCAGGTAATTTGCCAAGGGAACCTCCCATTCAAGCAGCCACCTCGATGGAAGCTTCGTTCCACTTAGCCTGGCATCTCGCACCAGATGAATCGGCGCCGCCGCCCGCCGGCCCTGAACACAAGGGAAACGACACCCTGCGAGCGGAGGCTTCTCTTCCTAGTGCGTCCAGAGCGTCCACGCGCCCACGGCGGCCCCCAGATCGCTTCCAAGCGACAAGCTAAGGAGGGAGGAGATGTTGTGTTCCAAGCACCCCTGTGTCACGAGCGAGCCTTTGAACCCGCGAAGAACCGGTTGCTGAAACTGCTTCCAAATGTTGACTCCTCCCCTTCCCCCACTCGGCGGAAACGAGCCACTGTCGTTTCCCCCGGCAGTTCAGCCGCCGCCTCCATCCGAATAGGAATAAACTTGTTTTTAACCATCCGAGGCTGTCTGAGCTTTTTGGACTACCGCGACCAACGCGTACGTCTATGGGCCGACGACAACCCCGGACATAACAGATACTAAATAAATTACTGGAGGCAAAAATAATCCTTGAGAAATGCAGTGCACGTGACGTCAGGGAAGTAGTTTTATTGTGAAAATTGAGAAAATGGTGGTCCAGGCATTCATGGAACTGTCTATATATATTGTCGTGGTGCAGCGCGAACCAAAGGCAGATAAACGTATAAACGTGCACACAGTGACTCTCAGCAGCCGAACAGCAAGATCGCCTTCTTTATCTTCAATCAGCCAGAGCTGCACTACCTGGTGTCCGCCAAATCCCCTTATTGTTGTTTTTGTCCACCAGTACACACGCGTCATTTGCCCCCCCTCTTAATGAGCATCGCCCCGATGCTTCGCGGAGACGGGTCTCACCTTCTCCAAAGCCTACGACATCGCCCAACGAGCGGAGAGCACCAGCCACCAGCAAAGGGATATTCGACGGAACGTCGAGCCGGTGCATCACACTAGTCATCAATGAAAATTGACGGTGCATCACACAAGTCATCAATGTAAATCAATGAGAATTTCGCGTAACAAACTATCTAGCCCTGATTACTTTCTTAAAGATACCTTACAAGAGTCAGTTGAATCTTACAAATATCTCGGTGTGCACATAACCAATAACCTATCCTGGGCGCGCCAAATTGAATATGTAACATCTAATGCAAACCGCATGCTAGGCTACTTGAAAAGAAATTTCTCGCTGTCCCCGTCTTCCTTAAAAAAGCAGCTATATATAACCTACGTGCGCCCTAGGCTTGAATATGCTTCCTCAGTTTGGGAGCCTGGCGATGTAACACTATCTAATAAAATTGAAGCTGTGCAAAACCGCTCCGTGAGGTTCATACTTTCCAACTATCACCGCACTTCCAGTGTTACTAACATGAAATCCAGCCTTGACCTTGCTACTCTTGCTACTCGCCGGAAACTTGCTCGCCTTTGTGTGCTGCATAAAGCGTATCATCATAACCCCATACTTAAATCACGTTGGCTAAACCCTCCTTTTTTCCTATCTGAACGCCTCGACCATCACTACAAGGTTCATATTCCGCGCCAAAACACCGTAACATACTCCCATTCTTTTTTACCAAAAACATGCCATGATTAGAACAGGAACGCTAATCAGGAACGCTTTCGGGCGGCACTCGAAAATTTTATGCATTGATGTGCTCAACGCATTTTTTTCCCTGGTTTTGTTTGCTGCTGTTCGGTTACCGTTTATTTGTATATCGCAGATTCGTTGTGCCATGTTGTAGTTTTTTTAGATATTGTGTAAGCGTTGTCATTTACACGTTGTTCTCGAGTGTTGTACGCATGTACTGAATGTGATTTGTTTTTCACGTTTCAATTGTATTTTTTGTCTTCTAAACCCACTCCCCTCTATAATGCTGTATGCCCGGAGGGTACAATAAATAAAAAAATATTAATAAAAAAATAAACCAGTAGTGCAGTTTTTTTGTCTGTTCTTTAAGAAGTGTCTTGCGCAGTCACTACCTTTCATAAGGCTTCATGCGCACAACGTGAACTAGTTCAGGACGGTGCTGGCGAAGCCTCGTACTATATGAACTGTCGGGGACGACCTCGTAGGTAACATCACTCAGTCGTCGCAGTACTAGATATGGCCCAAAGTATCTCCTTAGGAGCTTTTCAGAGAGTTCTCATTTCCGTATGGGCGTCCAAACCCATACTCTGTCGCCGGTCTGGTAAACGACTGTTCTGCGGCGAGAATTGTAGCGGCTCGCGTCGTACTCTTGTTGTTGCCGGATTCGCAGGCGTGCTAGTTGCCTTGCTTCTTCCGCTCGTTCTGTAAACATCTCGGCATCCGGTTCGATGTCGTCGCATTCGTGCGCTAGCATCGCATCTAACATGGTTCGTACTTCCCTTCCGTGAATTAGGCTGAACGGGGTCATTTGGGTTGTTTCTTGCTTGGCAGTGTTGTATGCAAACGTGATATATGGCAAGATTTCATCCCAATTTTTGTGTTCGACGTCTACGTGCATTGAAAGCATGTCTTCAATTGTTTTGTTCAGACGCTCTGTAAGCCCATTCGTTTGCGGGTGGTAGGCGGTGGTCTTGCGATGCGTTGTTCCACTCAGCATGAGGACTTGTTCCAAAAGAGCTGCCGTAAATGCGGTTCCTCTGTCTGTGATTACGACGCTTGGTGCATCATGCCGCAGGACAACGTTCTCGATGAAAAATTGTGCCACCTTCGCTGCTGTACCTCTCTGGATAGCCTTTGTTTCAGCATAACGGGTAAGCTAATCAGTCGCGACAATAACCCAGCGGTTCTCAGCAGTAGAAGTAGGAAGTGGGCCCAAAATATCCATGCCAATCTGGTCGATTGGTGTTCTTGGGACCTGCACGGGCTGCAGGAGGCCAGCTGGTTTAGTCGGTGGTGACTTCCGTCGCTGGCAGTCGAGGCAAGTACAAACATGGTGTTTTACGGCAACGGTCAGTCTTGGCCAGAAGTAGCGCTGCCGTACTCTGGCCAGGTTCTTGTGTAACCTAAGTGGCCGGAAGTCACCTCGTTGTGGCATGCTTCGAGTACTTCGGAGCGAAGGGCTGCTGGGATGACGAGCAAATACGCAGATCCTGTCGAAGAGAAGTTTCTTTTGTATAATACTCCGCTCCGTAAGCAAAAGGATGAAAGTGCTCTTACGAAAACAGTTGATGCCTTCTGAGATCTCCCCTCCAGGTAATTAATTAGGGCAAGTAACTCAGGGTCGCCACGTTGTTGCTGTGCAATAGCGGTTGAGTCAAGCACACCGAGAAATGCTGTTTCCTCCTCATCGGATAGAGTTGCCGATTCAATGGGTGAGCGGGATAGACAGTCGGCGTCCATGTGGCGCTTTTCTGACTTGTGTACGACAGTCATGTCGTACTCCTGCAGCCTGAGACTCCAACGCACTAATCTCCCGGTAGGATCTTTAAGATTTGTCAACCAACACAGTGTGTGGTGGTCGCTGATGACTTTGAAAGGGCGGCCGTATAAATACGGGCGAAATTTCGTGACCTCCCATACCACGGCGAGGCATTCCTTCTCTGTCGTGGAGTAATTAGTCTCGGCGCGTGTTAGTGTTCGGCTTGCATAGGTGATTACTCTTTCTCTGCCCTCTTGCAGCTGCACAAGCACAGCTCCCAAACCAATATTGCTGGCATCCGTGTGTAGCGTCGTTGGGGCTTTCTCATCAAAGTGGGCAAGCACTGGAGGCGTCTGTAGTCGCTGGCGGAGATTCTTAAAAGCAGCTTCCTCTTCGTTGCTCCATTGAAAAGCAACGTCTTCTCTCGTGAGGCGGGTCAGCGTTGATGCGATGTGTACAAAGTCCGCGATGAATTGCCTATAATACGCATATAGTCCGAGGAATCGTCGGACAGCCTTCTTATCAGTCGGCACCGGGAACTGTGCAACAGCTGCGATCTTTTCAGGATCAGGACGAACGCCTGCGTGACTGACAACGTGGCCAAGAAATTGCAGCTCTTCATAGCAAAAGTGGCATTTTTCAGGCTTCAACGTCCAGCCCGCAGACCGTATGGCTTGTAAAACTGCTTCAAGTCTTTTAAGATGCTGGTCAAATGTTGCGACGAAAACTACGACATCATCAAGGTAGACCAAGCAGGTTTTCCACTTCAACCCAGAAAGTAGGGTATCCATAAGTCTTTGAAAGGCAGCAGGCGCTGAACATAAACCAAAGAGCAAGACTTTCAATTCATATAAGCCATCTGGTGTCACAAAAGCAGTCTTCTCGCGGTCTCTTGGGTCTACCTCGATTTGCCAATACCCACTCCTCAAGTCCATCGATGAAAAGTAACGAGCATGTCGAAGTCTGTCGAGAGAGTCATCTATACGAGGAAGTAGATACACATCTCTCTTTGTCACCTGATTGAGTTTTCGGTAATCTACACAGAAGCACAGGCTGCCATCTTTTTTTTAACGAGGACTACAGGTGACGCCCAGGGGCTTTTTGAGGGCTGAATGACGTCATCTTCTAGCATTTTGTCGACTTGCTCTTGTATAACTTCGCGTTCTTTTGCAGCCACGCGATAGGGGTTTTCGTGAATTGGTCTCGCCGTGTCCTCGGTAGTTATCCGATGCTTGGTTAGAGGCGTGCGGCCAACTCTTGGTGTTGTCGAAAAGCAGTCTTTGAATTCGGTCAGTAGCTCAAGAAGCCTCTTTCGCTTGTTCTTAGGCAAAGTAGCGCTAACGTCAAGAACTGGTGTCGAATCAAGTTTTGGTGCCTCGTCGACTACTGCCAAGCAGCCTTCTGCGTCTGTGATATCGTCGAAGTAAGTGATGGCCATGCCTTTTGGAAGGTGCCGGCGCTCATCACTAAAATCTGTCAGAAGCAAGTCCGTGCGTCCAGCGGCGACACTGACGATACCTCTTGCGACGGAAATGCCGTGTGCGAAGAGGAGCGAGGTTATTCGGTCTGCTACTCCTTCGCCGTCAAACTGGACAGCGACTGCCACAGAAACAAGCGTGCATGACCGCGGAGGGAGAACCACATCGTCATCAGTTAGACGCAATTGGTTCGGTCGCGCCTGTGTACAATCAGGTGTGCCCGAACTGTTGCGGATTGTAATCAAACTGTCTGGGATATTGATGACGGCGCCGTACTCTCGTAAGAAGTCCATACCAATAATTAGATCCTTGCAGCATGCGGCGAGAACGACGAACGACACAACGAAAGAAGAACCTCCTATGTCAATTCTCGCTGTGCATCTTCCAGAGGGCATCAATAACTGACCACCTGCCGTCTTTATTTGAGGGCCTGTCCACGGTGTCTTCACTTTCTTGAGGTGCATGGCGAGGTCCTGACTGATGATATAAAAGTCGGCACCGGTGTCGACTAAGGCTGTTACTTTCTGGCCGTCAAGAAAAACACTCAGGTCAGCGGTCACAATGTCGTCGCTCTCACGTCTTGTCGGATTTACAGCGTCGTGTAATGGGGGCTTTTCGTCGTCATCTTCATGGCCTGCAACCTTACCCCCGGAGGTCACCGCCCTCAGTTTCCCCGTCGCGGGCTGGGTGACCTTCTTGCGTTAAGGTCCGCGGAGGTACGTCGGTGTGACAAAGGTGAATGAGCGGGAGAAGGATAGCGGGATTGACGTCCCAAACCTGGCTGGCGGGTAGGTATTGCCTCCTCGTCAGAAGTACGGTATTCGTAAAAGTGAGAACGGGCTCCATGGAAAGAGGCGTCCTCCCGGCGTGGTATGTATTCTTCGTTCGCACGTCGATCGTCAGACCATGTTCGAAGTGGGCGGAACGAATCATTGCGGTGCCAGCAATGATGGGCAATATGACCTGCACCTCCGCAGTTGAAGCATAGTGGACGTCGATCGATTGTGCGCAACGCGTCTGTTCTTCGGAGTGGTGGACGTCTGAGCCTCCCTTCTTGCGACGATGTCCATTTTGCTCTGTGGACACCTGGTGGTACGTCGGTTGGCTTGGCGGTCGGCTCAGGATCTGCTCTTGCCGCGGTGACCATGGGGCCGTCGGCACTGGGTGATATGGCGGCGATGTACCAGATGGTGAACGTCGCATAGCATCGGCATAGCTCATGGGACGGTGCTCGTCACCAGGACCAGCAGTAGAAAAGGCGTGGCGGATTTCGTCGCGTACCAGTTCAGCGACGGATGCAACGGGGGTTTGAGCAACCGGATTCCGGAACTTTTGAAGTTCTTCGTGAACTATCTCCCTAATGAGGTCTCGCGGGGAACTTTGATTCTCAGGTATGGCAGCAGCATTGATTGGGGCGCTGCTAGACATTCGATGATACTGCCTGCATCGTTGATGGAGCGCCCGCTCGATAGCCGTAGCCTCCTTGATGAAGTCAACTACGGTACTTGGAGGATGGCGCAGTAGCCCGGCGAAAAGTTGCTCCTTAACGCCGCGCATGAGGTAGCTCAACTTCCTATCTTCACTCATGTTTGGGTCAGCTCGACGAAAAAGACGAGTCATATCTTCAGAAAACATAGTAACGCTTTCATTGGGTTTTTGCTCCAATAGCTGCTGCGCATGGTCGCGTCGATCGACATAGTGAACGTATCGACAAGCTGTTGTCGGAAGTCGCCCCAAGTTAACAGACTGGATTCTCTGTTCTCATACCAAATTTTCGCACCACTGTCAAGGTAGAAATAGGCGCGTGAGAGCTTTTCTTGTTCAGGCCACAGATTAATCTTGGCGACACGCTCGTAGTGCTCAAGCCAGTCGTCCACGTCTTCATGGGCGCCGCCACTAAAGTGATAGGGAACCAGTGGTTGAAAGATGGTTACCTGTGAAGGCTGTATTTTGGGGCGCCGGTTGCGGACTGGCGTTGGCCATTTGGAGAGGTAATCGGCACTTGCGAGGTTCCGTGGAAGGCGTAAACTCTGGAGCGAGGCCTATCAGCTGCCGACTGAACCGGTGTACAGGAGTTGCAATGGGTGACAATGCGTCCAAGCTCGATGAACGGCTCCCAGTGGGAGTATGGAGCATTAGGTAGGGTTGCGTCCCAGCACCTCCACCATTGTCGCGGTGCAGCGTGAACCAAAGGCAGATAAACGTATAAACGTTCACACAGCGACTCTCAGCAGCCGAACAGCAAGATCGCCTTCTTTATCTTCAATCAGCCAGAGCTCCGCTACCTGGTGTCCGCCAAATCCCCTTATTGTTGTTTTTGTCCACCAGTACACACGCGTCAATATATATATATATATATATATATATATATATATATATATATATATATATATATATATATATATATATTGTAACGAGGAGAAATAAGACAAAGAGACAACGCCTTTGCTGCAGGCCGGCTGTTCTTTATCTGCCCCCTCTTCCTCGTCCTCCTTCTCTTCCAGGTATGCGCCGAGCACGATCGCCGCTTTGTCATCATTACACTCGGCCACGCTGCAGCTGGTCTACTCCTGTAAGAAAAACACAAACCAATGTCACGTTTGCCGCCGTATGCAGTTCTTCATCCGCGACACATGCACCGTAAAGTTATTCCGTTTTCTCTTGTCTCTGCGCGTATCAGAAGCTGTGGATCGTACTCGCCAAGTGTTATCTCCCAAGCGCTCAGAAATAATGTAAGGGCCGTCGTACTTTGGGTGCAGTTTGTTTGAAGACGATGGCGCACCTCGCTGTAGCCACACCTCATCACCTACACTGTATTTCGGCGCGGGACGGTGGCGTCGGTCGTAGTATCGCTTTTGTGCCTGTTGAGCATGCACAATCCTCCTACGCGCCTCCACACGGATATCGCGACAAAGTGTCTGGCGTGCAGCGGAACGCCCTACTTTAACGGGAGTGTCCAAACCGAACGTAGCATTCAGTTGCGGGAGCTGACCATAGACAATCTCGTAGGGGCAAATTCCTGTGGAGCTGTGTGCCGCCGTGTTCACTGCGTACGCAGCTGCTTGGAGATGATCATCCCAGTCGGCCTCACCTCGTTTGTGATTCTTACAGTACGGTGCGAGTCTAGCCTGGATAGTCTGGTTCGACCTTTCGGTCAGTCCGTTCGCCTGTGGATGGTATGCCGACGCGAAGTGATGGTCCACTCCAGCTTGTTGTAGGTAAGTGCGGAGCTCGCGACTGCGAAAGGTGGTCGACCGGTCTGAGATCAACTTGTTAGGAAGACCGTGTCGCCATTCGAAGCGATCTTTCAGGAATCGGATGACATGGCTAGCAGCAAGCGAAGGCACGGCCGCGACCTCTACGAACTTGGACAAGTAGTCCACAGCGAGTATAATGTAACGATTGCCCGCTGTCGTCATTGGAAGAGGCCCGATGTGATCTATGCCCAACGTGTGGAAAATTGTCTCTGGAGGCTTGATCGGCGTAAGAAGTCCATGTCGAGCTCCAGGACGTCGTTTGTGTTGCTGACAAATCTCGCAACTGGCAACGTATGAACGCACGCTTTTATCCATTTTCGGCCACCAAAAACGTTCTTGTGCCTTGCGTAAGGTGGCTCTGTAGCCAACATGGCCTCCCTCGGGAGTGTCATGGATGGCGCGTAATACGCTCGATCTTAAGGTGTCAGGAATGACCAGGAGATGACACTCGGTGCTTTTATCGGCCCAGTGACGCCGATACAGCGTTCCATTACGTAAGACAAACTTGGCATTGCGTCCCGCATCGCCAATGGAGTCTATAACGGATGCGAGTCTTCCATCGGCTTGCTGAGCCTTGGTCACGTCCTGTTGCGAAAACAGGATCCAGGTTTCTCGATTTCGTGTGGAGAATTCCTCGATCGGATTTCGCGATAAAGCGTCC
This sequence comes from Rhipicephalus microplus, assembly GCF_043290135.1. Taxonomy (NCBI): domain Eukaryota; kingdom Metazoa; phylum Arthropoda; class Arachnida; order Ixodida; family Ixodidae; genus Rhipicephalus; species Rhipicephalus microplus. The sequence continues at coordinate 14,401,355 of NW_027464589.1, forward strand.
GCAAGCTGATTTTGTGCTCCAGCACGGTGACGGATGTCGTACGTATAGTCTTGGAGCCGAACAATCCATCGGGCAAACTTGTGCTTGAGGTGCTGCTTCTGGAACATCCACGCAATCGCGGAGTTGTCTGTTACTACCGTGAAGTGTCGGCCAAACAAGTAGTGGCGGAACTTTTCATCCACACTCCATACTACAGCCAAACACTCCAGTTCATTCGAATGATAATGCCGTTCTGCGTCCGATAGTTTACGACTGGCGTAGCAGATGACGTGCCCACGCCCACTCGAGTCACGTTGAAGTAAAACCGCCCCCAGGCCAATCTGACTCGCATCAGTATGGACTTCTGTCATCCAATCTTCATTAAAGTGGCAGAGCACCGGGCTATGTGTAAGCTGGTGTTTGAGGGTTTGGAAGGCGTTATCCTGCAAAGGACCCCACTGAAATTGGGCGTTTTTCTTCAGTAAGTCCGTGAGTGGAGCAGCAGTTGACGCAAAGCTCGGTACAAACTTGCGCAAGTATGACGCCATTCCTAGGAATACCTGGAGCTGTTTTATAGATGTTGGTGCAGGGTATTTGGCAACGGCGTCTATGCGTTCAGGCAAGGGTCGTACGCCATTATGAGATATCTGATAACCGAGATAAGATATTGTCGTCAACCCAAACTGGCACTTCTCGCGGTTAAGTCGAAAGCCGGTGTTGTGTAGCCTCTGCAGAACCGTGTCGAGATTTTGTAGATGTTGTTTTTCTGTTTCCCCGATGACTAGAACGTCATCGAGGTACACGACGCAGGCACGGTCTATCAGTGTGCCTAACACTGTGTTCATGGCACGCTGAAAGGTGCTTGGAGCAGTTCGCAGACCGAACGGCATCCGATTAAACTCGTACAAGCCAGATGGTGTTCGGAAGGCCGTCTTAAACTTATCTTCTTCAGCCACATTGATCTGCCAATACCCTGCTTTTAAATCTAGCGACGAAAAGAACCTCGCTTTTCGTACGGCGTCAATAGCGTCGTCAATGCGTGGCAGCGGGTACGAGTCTGGTATGGTGTGCTTGTTCAGCTCTCGGTAGTCAACACAGAATCGGAGATTGCCGTCCTTTTTACGGACTAGGACAACAGGTGCTGCCCACGGGCTAGAAGATGGCCTGATTATGCTTGCGGCAAGCATTTCTTGCACCTGCTGGTCAATTAATATCCGCTCTCGTTCGGCATATCTACGTAACGGTATGGACACCGGCGGATGATTGTCGGTAGTAATATGGTGCACTAGCACGCTAGTTCCGGGAAGCTGAGTAGTAGTATCAGCGAAGAGCGATGCGTGCCTCTCGAGTATTGCGGGAAGTGTAAGTGGCGTCGTCAGCTCACCTTGGGATTGCGCCGGAGGCACACTTGGAGCCACAGGATGGAGGTTGACGGTACTTCCTTCCACCGTGAGGCGCACTTCCCCGGAGAGCAGGTAGTCGGCCCCTAAAACCATGTCTGTGGGCAGGTCGTCGAAGACGGGCACCGAGGACAAAAACTTGCTGCCGGCCTCGGTGTTGAGTTGCAGGTTTAGGGCACCGACCGGTAGTACGTCGCCACCGAGACCCCGCAGTGGTGGCTCAGTCCAAGGCTGGAGAGGTTCGGAGGCGTGGCGGCGAAGCAACGCCGTACGTTGAGCTCCGGTATCAACGAGAGCTGTCAGTTCTCCGATGCCGTCGACGCGGACCTTGAGGGTTGGAAGTGGGCGTGATTGATATTGCATCGCTTGAGGTTGGCTTTGTGGGCAGCTTTTATACCCATGCCCGATGCGGCCACACGTATAGCATCCGCGTCTCGGTGAAGCTGACTCCTTTGGGCCAACTGCAGCCGCCCGGCGATGAGACGTGTCCTGCAACTCCATTGCCTGGCGTACGAAAGTGGAGATGTGGACTGGGTGGTTGTAGGCGGACAAGACGGCTGCGTGCGTCGAGTCATGGATCCCGTCGATGATGTACTGCCTGGCTGCGGAGGAGGTCCACTGTATATCGCAAGCTTGTAAAAGGTCCAGCTTGTCGTAGATGTAAGTCGCGACGTCCTCGGTTGCACCTTGCCGGCGTGACCGCATGGTCATGAAACGGTCGTCGTAAGCGCTCGGAAGCGGCGCAAACGCGGATATCAGGGCCGCGCTCCATGTTTGCCATGTAGCGTATGTACTGCCTTGGAAACGATGCCACGCTTGGGCAGATCCTCGCAAACGTCCTTCAGCGACCGACTTCTTAATCGTGTCGCTCCACGAGTATTTAAGGGCAACCGAGTTTATCACGCTTACCCAGTTGGTAGGGTCATCCTTGAATCCATGAAAATATGGAATTTCGTTCTCGTTGAACGATCCAAAAGAGGCGCAGCCAAACCCGGATGTCTTGAGCTCTTGGGCGAACAGAGAGAAGCCTCGAGAAATGGCCTCGCTGCAGTCATGATGCGGTGCCGCCGTGGAGGCTTGGACGCCGTCCGTGATCGGTGGGGAGTTCGAGAGCACTCGTCCACTTCGAAGTGTAGTGGACGCAGGGATATCGGGGTCAGTAGTTCGCGACTGCGCCATTGTAACGAGGAGAAATAAGACAAAGAGACAACGCCTTTGCTGCAGGCCGGCTGTTCTTTATCTGCCCCCTCTTCCTCGTCCTCCTTCTCTTCCAGGTATGCGCCGAGCACGATCGCCGCTTTGTCATCATTACAATATATATATATATATATATATCAAGCAAGATTCATATGCGAGGTACTTTTTAGTAACAATTACAGTTCCTTGATAGTTGTTAGTACCGTTGACAGTGCGCTTGATTCAGCCACATCATCCAATGCACCTACGTACACCGTCATCGATGCCAAAGTTTTAAGTAGGCCACCTGTATGTAACTTGGTATATGGAAGTTTTGAATGATGAAATTTTTAAATAAATAATTCGCTTATTTATTTATTTATTTTTTTTTATTTACAGAATACTGCGGTCGAAAGACCAAGGAGGGGGCGTAATAAAAAGTGATTCACAATGTAACCTAAATAAAAAGAAAGTGCAAGCAATAAAAACATGTTAAGGCAGTAGAACACAGGTTAACGTTTGAACAAAGTTAAATGGCAGCAAGAAATTGTTAATTGCAACCGGAGAATGCAAATCAGATACAACGTGAAACAGTCTGAGATCTTGAGTTGTACGGTTAAAAACGGAAAGATACATAGTTAATGAAGTCAGGATTTTCATTATCACCGTGTGCTTTAAAAGGTAACGCGTTCCAATCATTGATCGTCCGAGGAAACGTTCTACGAGTTCACGAAAAGATTAGTACGTGCGAAGTAAGGTTCAAGAGTGTAACTGTGAGTATGTCGAGTTTGTTTTGAAATTAGATTTCTTATATAAATTTCTGGACAAATGTTAAATTTACGGAAATAAAGTGAGTGTAGAAATTTCAGCCGGGCAACAGCTCTTCGGTATTGTAAAGTAGGGATATCATTAATGGCCATGATCGTTGTTGGCTAGTCATTCCTCTCGTAGGCATTATAGGTAAAGCGAACCGCCTTTCGCTGCACCATCTCAATCTTCTTAACATCTTTTTCTTATATGTGCGTCGCAAACGACACTAGCATAATCCAACTTTGGTCTTATAAAAACATTGTAGGCCAACATTTTGATTTCTGAGGGCGCTGTTTTTAATTTGTGTCTCAAAAAACCGAGCTTTCTAGAAGCAGATGAGCCTGTTTTATTATTGTGGCTTGACCAGGTTAGGTGGCTTGTGATTGTGACGCCCAAATATTTATATTCGTTAACCTCGGTCAATAGACAGTTGTTGAGAGAATACGTATAATTGAAACAGTGTTTCTTATTTGTTATATGCATGACAACTGATTTATCGCTATTTAATTTTATTGACCAATCTTCACACCCTTTAGAAATGGCACAAAGGTTGCATTGCAGGCATTTCTGGTCATTCGGAGCAGTAATTGTACTAAAAAGTATGCAGTCATCTGCATAAAGCTTTATGTGGACTTGTGATATGTCTATTGATTCAACAGTGTCATTTATATACACTATAAAGAGAATAGGTCCCAAAACACTACCTTGAGGAACTCCGTATGATACCGGTAGAATACCAGACATGCAGTCATCTACTTTAACATACTGCTTGCGGTTGTGAAGGTAAGAACGGATCCAGTCAATGAGGTTAACAGGTAGACCTATAATATGTAGTTTAGAAATGAGTTTGCTGTGCGTGACAAAATCGAAGGTTTAACTGAAATCTAAAAAGATAGCATAAATTGGATTCTCCGTATCAAGTGACGACGTAAACTCATGAATTGTTGTGACTAGCTGCGCTGTGGTCGATAACTTTTTCCTAAATCCGTGCTGTATTGGCGACAGCAGGCAGTTTTCTTCAAGAAATGTTCTGATGTAATGTGCGACTATGTGTTCTAATAGCTTACATGACGTGCACGATAAAGAAATAGGCCTGTAGTTTGCAATGTTTAAAAGATCCCTTTTCCTAAACACCGGTACTACACGTGCCATGCACCAGCCATCAGGAAAAAAGGAATTTTCGAAGGAGAGGCGAAAAACGTTTGTTAAATTGTGCGCAACGGGTTCGGCATATTTACGCAAGAGTGTGTTAGAGGTATTATCTGGACCAGCTGAAGATTTATTTTTCAGGTTAAGCAGCAAAGAAAATATACCCTCTTAAATATGAACTTGGAAGACATTACTGGAAGAAGGTCGTCATGTGGTGATTCATGTTGGGGAGCAGAGAATACGGAGCAGAAGTATCTGTTAAACTGATCAGTGACAACCAACGCATCATTTACAATGGAACCATCAACAGTTATTTGACTGGGCGTAGCATCCATTTGTTTTAAATATCACCAGATCTTTTCAGGGTTTTTTGTCAAAAATGCAGGTAATGAATGAGTGAAAGACCTGATTTTTGCGCCGGAGAGTTTGGAAGCAAGGCTTACCTTTTAGATATCTCACTAACTGGTTTTTTATGTTTTTTGGCTCGTTTTAGCCTACGGTGTAAATGAATGATTTCTCTTGTCATCCACGCGTTATTTTTGTTAGTGCGAACATATTTGAAGGGGAGAAATTTTTCAATGCAATAATGAATAGTTTCTTTCAGAGCATCCCAGAGAGTTGCGACGCAGCCCGACTTGCTATCACAAAATTCCCAGAAACAGTCAAGTATTGCATGGTCATCGGCTTTAGCAAAATTTTCAATTAACTATATACCTTGTTTTTTGTGCAACTTCGCATCACCAAGTGGAAAGGAAAGGTACACCACCTTGTGCTCTGACACACCATCAACCACATCACCAGAGTATGTAGAAGTATCATTACTAATAAAAATTGAATCTATTACCGAACGGGCACTTCCAGCTTCTCTGGTGTACTCGGTAACAGTTTGTTTTAGATCACACATATTCATAATATTCACAAGAGAGTTTATGTCCACATCGAAAAAGGAAACGGGGTTACGCCAATCAATGCATGGAATAATAAAATCCCCGGCGAGTATCACCCTGTTGTTCGAAAACTCAGCCATATGATCGCACAGTTCGGAAATGTATTCAGGGGAAGCCGATGGAGGCCTATACACAGCACACACGATAAAGATATGGTCCCAGCAGTTTACTCCGAGGAACAAACTTTCATGGCCATCGATTTGGTTTATAACACCTGTCAATAGATGCCGTAATACAATGGTTACGCTGCCGCACTACTTCGCCGATCACAACGAAAAATGCTATAGTTTGGTGGTATTAAAACGGAATCACAAACGTTGTCATTTAACCAGGTTTCCGTCATTACTGTTAAGTGTGGATCATGTTCAAGAAGCAACAGTTCAAGCTCGCCAATTTTAGTCACAAGGTTCCGAGCATTAAAATTTAGTATCCTTATATATTTTGCCTCTGTACGCGTTGTACGTCAACGAGTGGCGTCCCGCTGCCTTTCAAGTGCTACACGTTCATTTCTGGTATCGTCGGATACAAAGATGATGTTATCAATTTTCGACTTATCATGAAAAAAGAGATACGTGCTTCTTATTCACTCGGTCAACTTTGGCGCAGAATGTGTACTGAATAATGTCTGTTTGACAGGGTGGCATGCAAGCAGCCCCAGAGCTGCAACTACGGGTATGACCACAAAATCCATCCTGCTGGGGACAGTCGGGCCGATATTTGGATAGTGGGAGCCCTCAAAATTCATCCCAACGCGTTAATTCAACTACCTAGACTGCCTAATAATGAGTGCCAAACACGAAGAATTCATTCAGGTGTCCTTTTTTTTTTCAGAACACAAAGGTCACCCAACTTGCAACTCTGTACCGTAGTGAATATACCGTTTCGCACGATTCGCGGACAAAGCCAAAAAAAAAATAATGCCACGCATAAGCAAGTATAATTTCACAGCGTGGACATGTAAATGAACGAGCGCAGAGTCAAAATTTCCCTCCCCTTCAAAAACATTTTAAAAAAACGGAGTCAGATGAACGCTGGCGCTACTTCTAGCACGCGGATGCATTGCATGCGACAAGGGCGCCTCCGGTTGCAGACTACGCGCGCCGCACGTACGTCGCTCACTTTCACGTCTGCGCTTACTATCGTCAGCCGGCAGCCTCTCTCGTCAGCCTGTATTGGTGTTCTTCCTTGTGCGTTTATTTTGCATTGAATCTTATTTATTTATTTATTTCATTATGGATTAACCCTCGCTTGCAAACGCGTATGTATTGTATGGAGACAGAGCCAAGGCAGTAGTAGCGGCAAGTTTGATCCACAACTTCAATCTTACTAGCGTTAACGATCGCTTCAAAAATGTGGATGTCTACTGGCGAGACGTAAAAGCAGCCACGGAGGATGATGGTGAAGGATATTACCCAGCCCGCGTAGAAGAAATGGGGGGTAAGTATATGTTTACACGCCATGATTGTGCTATTTTTTACGTGCATACCACTAGTGTAGGGTTAACGCGTAGCGCATGTAACACATGTGAGAGAACAAAGCAAACACTCAAACTCTGTGTTAAGTGTATATAGTACACATTAGTCCTGCGAGCCAATAATAACGTGCGACTTCGAGTAACTGACGTGTTGACGCACACCTGAAGTCACGCGTATTGTATGCTAATCATAAGCCATGCTAACCAACGTGTTAGTGGTAACGAAGCCAATATGTGTGTTAACATTTGGCTGTCCATGATTTTGTACAATTGCTTTCATCGTTCAAGTTTTATTTTCACCATTATCTTGTGATTCTGTTTTTTTTACGCTATGTGCGATATTGCCTGGTTTGTACGCGACTGTGTATATTTGCCCGCCCACCCTGTATGAGCCTGAGAAAAGCTTACAGTATTAAATAAATAAATAAAAATTCAAGGACTACAGTTCGCACTTATGCATGTACTAGTAAATGAGACTACTACTTTTTGTGCCTGTACAGCGTGTGCGATTGCACTCTTCACACACGCGAAAAATTATAATAAAATCCAATTTGTTAATGCACAACGTAGACCTAATGATATCACCTAACGTGAGCGTCAGTTCCGCTTCAGTTTTTTTGTTAATTAACTAATTGGCACTGTTGCGAGCTATCAAGTAAGTATTACATATCTGTGTGCACGTGGCCTTCGTGATCATGCGTGCAATTTTTAGGAACGCATCCAGAATTACTTCTTTCATTGCTCTCGCATTGTAGCAATGCTCCCGCGATGCCGATGAAGCAGTCTAAGTACCTACGCTTTTACTCGCATAGTTTGACTTTGCACAAGTCAAATGAACAATATAAACAATTGCCTTTGTAGCCTATACCCACTTGAAGTGCTTTTTTTTTGCGGGCAAGTTTAGTAAAGGAGGGCATGTATTTACATTTTTGTGCAAATGAAGAGATCATAAGTTATGGTGATAGACTCGAGCACCATTTCATGATATTCAGTAAGATTTATATGCTTAAATTACGTGTAAAAAGTCACAAAAAGCTTCTATATTGCAAAGACTATCGAAAAAGCCTTGAAGGTGCATTATGGAGGTTACTTTGCTGGGAAGTACTCGCGGATAGAAATAGGACACTCAGAGAGTGTGGGTATGTAGTGCCGCTTGTGGGTATTCATGAAACCAATGTGTTTTATTGTTGTATAGAGCGAGGGAGAGAACACCTACAGAGCAAGATTGCTGTTTCTGGTTACAAATGGGTTGGCCTAAGGTTGACCATGTGCACACTGCCAGTGTGGCACTGCAAGGATCACACGCTTTCGCATGCCGACCGTAATGGCTAGATGCTATGCACCATTTCTATTGTGATGCAGGCAACTCATTCTACATGCTTTGGTGATGTGATGTGCATGTTGTGCAGGTAAAACACAAGATTCAGCAAAGATATTGTGCCCTGTGTGTGTTTGTAGAAATGGTAAGCATCTTAGTTTTTCATGTTTCTGTCATGAGAAGAAAGAAAGGAACTAGTCACTGGCCCGTCATCTCACGACATTGAAAGAATGGCTTAGAATAACGGCAATACCAGCTGCTAGGACCAACCCCCCAAAATTAGTGTCAAGAACTTTCGTTGAAGCTATCAGGCTAGAAGGAACGTTGCAGCTTATGCCAATCTACTTGAATGGCGACTCACAATTTATAAGGAATACGCATTGGCGAGCCAGTTCGATTCTCCGTAGATGTCTTCCCCCTAACTCTACACTGCAAGCAACACCTTGGTTCCATGAGCGCCCACGAATGTTTCTACATGCACTAGCGGTCACGCACTATAAGTGCTTCATTTCAATCCCCGAGTGTACAGTACATAGTCCGTCGCTTTTTTGCATGTCACAATTAGCAGCCGATTAACGTCATGTGTGTTTTCATTCATTTTGGCTTTGTTCTGTACTGTTTATAAGGTGAAAGGGGTTAGCATTGAAAAGTCACACTGCTTTCTCGGAGAACTGTAAGACCATTTGATTTGCCTGCACCACACTGAAACGACCCGCAGGGCGCGGGTTCGAATCCCAGCTGCGGCGGCTGCATTTCCGATGGAGGCGGAAATGTTGTAGGCCCGTGTGCTCAGATTTGGGTGCACGTTAAAGAACCCCAGGTGGTCTAAATTTCCGGAGCCCTCCACTACGGCGTCTCTCATAATCATATAGTGGTTTTGGTACGTTAAACCCGACATATCAATCAATCAAACACACTGAAACGGTTCATGGCAGTGCAGGGGAGGTTAAGAAATGTGCAATGGAAGTTCAGTGGTTCAGGTTTAATTGTCATTCAGTGAATTTACGCTCTCCACCTAACATTGACTTGTGGCGAATTGTACATGTGGACAGTTTTTGGGGCACTAACACCAGAGCAACATGTGTCGACATCGGTATGTGGCGTAAATGCGAGTACTGTGCCAGCTGCTAGTGTGAATGTGCACGGCTGTGCCAAGCCGGCACCATTAGCATAGGGAGTGCAGGAAAATTGTCAACGAGTGCTGCACCACTGAAATGAGTGGCAGGGTTGAGCACCTTGTGAACTGGTTCAGAGGATGCAGGCATATCTAACGAACCTAGTACAACAAGTCAAGTCACAGCAACTACCTACTGTCTCAAGCACATGTTGGGTGTATAAGTGGCTTGCATTGACATCACTGAAACGCCTTATAGGATTACTAGCATTGGCGGACACAGAATTCGTGATGTCACGTTGGTGTTGTCAAGACGTGACATGCATGTGCTCTCGGTAATGCATGCACATAGGCTTTTCTGCTATGTCGTTACCACACTGAAGCACAATAATTTCATCTTGCTTGTTGCCGATTTCGCCGTCTTAGAGTGCCATTATATTGAAGATCCACATCGGTGACCTTATGTGAATGACTTCACAGTTGTCTCAAATGGGAGATTTCTAGTTATAAAGGTGTCACGGTGTTTTTCGTGTCACTATTTCTCGGATTAGACAAAAAGTCTTACTGTTGTGCTCGCCATTGCTCAAAAACGCTGGTACCATAAAATTTGCTTGTCGGTGCCTTGAAGGCAGTACTAAAGCAAAAGATTAAACCAGTTTAGGCAATAAGCTGTTTGCCATCATAGCCTTTATCAGGAGAGCGAAGGAAGGTCAGCATTTCACATTTTAATTTCACACTAAAATCGTAGTATATTTCTTACTAAACTAGAGAATGTTGGTGTGATCATGATTTCCATAATTTTTGGGAACTTTGGCCACATAGTTCAGTGGAATTGGCTGGAACTAGTGTGAGAACTTTGTGCCAGTGGCAGCTGCAATGTAAATAAATTCTAGCAAAAAATACTATGTAGGCTGTAGTGTTCGCTATTAAAATCCATCAAGTTGCGGTGAGCAGGTACAGTGCCATTACCTGTATTTTCTTTTTGAAAAATATTTTGCTTACCAAGCGTCCCCTAAAGAGCCACTTACCAGGCCCCATACTAACTTTTAGTTAGACTGTGGAAGTTGTTGGGTGTCCGAAGAGGAACATTTTTTCACAGGGTGATTCCACAAGAGATCAACACGGGTCCAAAAGTTGATATTTTAGATTATTGAGTTTTTTATATTTCGTGCACCTCTCACCAGGTAGCCCGAAAGTCAACTTCTTTTATGATTAACGGCATAACTTACAAGAAAAAAATTTCAAACTTCACCAACACGGAGGCACCGAATTCGTCAGCTGTCATTTTTGAAAATTGCAGATGCTATGAAAAGACAAATATTTCCGTTTGAAGGAAGAAATTTTTTACGTGAAATGCATGTCTAATGAAAAATGAACTCATACGGTTTCAAGTTTGTAGATCTTGAGAAAATAGCTTTTAAAAATGTCTAATTTTGCGACAGTTTAATATAGGTTGCGTGGTCTTCCTTTTTTTTTCTCCGAAAGTAATGCAAGCAGCGTTTTCAAGCTTGACAAGTTCTAAGGATATAGTGTGTTCATTAGGTACATAAGCTATTGCTGCCGTAGGGCGAATGTAAATTTTAAAATATTGCCTCAAAATTCTCATATTTGCAAAAGTGCACTCCACTGATATTTGAATAATCAAAAAACCCCATCTTCAATTTTTCTTGAATTCTCGTAAATAGACAACCGAAGGCCATCATACAGTAATATAAAAAAACATGTCGCATTATTTTGTTTTTAGCGACAATATTCGTGGTACAAATCAGAGCTTTTCGAGATGGCGCTCATAAGTTTAGAAATCTAGAAATAGGAACGGAAAATCGGCAATAAGCTTCAAACGCGTGTAAACGTGACCGCATTTGGTGAAGAAAGGCTGTTTTAGCACTGTGACAAATACGTACCTACGAAGGCGCATTTATGCTCCTGATAACACAGCTCTAATGGAGGAAATCTTCGACACTGTAATTCAGTTGCAAAACAGCTGTCTATATTTGCAGATAAACTAAAACATGAAAATGTTCCAACGCAAGTGTTGGGTCTCGCTAGCAAAAGCATATGCGCTTGAAGTGCCCTCACTGGTATTTTGGTGGTACTGCGTGAAGCAAGAGATGCGCTCAAAATGGCTGCATCTTTTGCAGATCACATTTAGCAGTACGTGACGCTAACAAAACAGGACCACGATCAGTGTCCTTAGATGTGCTTAGCCAAACATGCCAAGAACGTATGCCTGGAACGCGTAGCAACGATTTTCAGTAGCTCTTCATAAACTGACGGAATGTTTCTAGCTCGTCTGCATTTGCACACAACAGCTTGACATTCTTCAGCTTCGTGCTCATTTGCGCCACCATTTGGGATGCTGACATAATCACAGCTGAGCTTGCCGCTCTGAGGTTGTAGAGCGTAGCCTGATGCTTTAGTAGGCCACCAGCGCCGTCACAAGAGTTCTTGCCATGTCCTGGGGCCGAAAAAATTCACTTTGTTGATATATGATCTTTCTGACATTACTCGAACAACTGGTACTTATTTTTGAAGTGACTGCACCCTTACAAAAATTTTTGTTGAGTGTCTGCTGAATGCCTGTATACAATTCTCAACAGAACAACCAGAAATCCTGATTAAATTGTGATGAGTTTTTTGATGAGTGCTTGATGAGTTTCTGCATGTATTTGGCCACCGCGTTTCTGATTACTTCTTGGTTACTGCAGTTGTGGTGCGTCCTTGATTACTGCGCTTCTGTTGCGTTCTTGGTTACTGCGCTTCTGGTGCGTTCTTGGTTACTGCGCTTCTGGTGTGTTCTTGATTACTGAGCCTTCTGTGCATTCTTAATTACTCTATTTCTGCTGAATCTATGAGGTGTTTCATTAGGTCACAATTCTGACAATATCATGCTGAATATGTGACAACTTTGTGTCAACTTGCTTCTTTGCAAAATTTTTCCTCGGATCAGAAATTTCACCCGAGATCATAACAGCTAGGACCGCAAGACGGTACAGTTAAAGTTGGCTGGTAGTTATGCCATCCACTGCCTCTGCTGTGTACCCACAAATGTATGTAGGACTAGCATTTGCATGGATGACAGTAAGCAGGATGCAGTGTATTCAGCAAATCTTCCTTTAATATATTGTACATACATAGTGTGCGCAGCACATCACCTCAGCTCTAGCGCGAACATCGATGACAAGCTATTTTTCAGCTGCAGTGTAGAAGTTACAAACTTGCTGCATGTGTAGCCTGCAAAAAATGTGAAAAGGTTGACAGTTTAAAAAAAATAACTCCACAGCAGTAAATATTTGACATTGATTATCTAAATGGCAAATACTGTGCAGAATGGACCACTTTATGACTGTTCAAGCTGAACCAGGAGGCACTGCCCTACATGAATGGTGGCACATACATGCACCGTAAAACCTACAATAGTGTAAATTGCAGTTAAAAACAAAAATGCAATTTGTTTTTAACCGGGATTTACAATATTGTAGGTCTTCATAGTTTTCATGGTTTAACCATGAAAAAAATATTGTGCACAGAAGCTATCTTTTCATAAAGAGACTTAAAATATTTTATACTTAAATACTGCCTGCATTGCAGGACACCGTTCATAAATGGAATACCTAGCTGCACATCTTAGCGATCATGAGAACACACTGAACAAGGTGGAAAAAAAAAGGGAATGTCACAAGAGCCAATGTTGCGACACGTGGACTTGGCTTGCCTTCCATCAGATCAACTTGTTGAAACACTACCTGTTCCAGATATCAAAATTTCCGCACTTGGGACAATTCGTCAAGTGCAACAAATGATAACGTAACTAGTCATTTTTACTAACTTATTTATTCACTACCATCTTGCAGCAGGTGACTTATCGAAGCTTGCCAGCCTGAACGAGGCTTTTCCCCCAAACTCGAGAATAGCACCCTTTTTATCCCTAACAAGGGTGAGTTGGGATTATTGATGATGCAACAGCTAGTCAAATCTTGCATTTAGTAAGGACTTTCGTGACCCACAAAACTTTCAGCCTGGCATTTGCAATTTTGCCATCCTTTACAGAAGGTGTTATTACAACATGCCATCAGCAAAAATAATTCATACAGTGAATGTTATGCTAACAGAAGTCATGGCAATAGTGATTTGAACTAAGAAACAGATAAAAAATGGTAGAGCCACATTTTGCTTTCAGCCCCGCATACACACAACATCAAGACACAATTATGAAATCTGAAACAAGAATATGAGAAAAAAATCTACATGGCATCATTAGTAACTCACCCTTCACTGCGTTGACCCTGACTGGGTCCAGTGCCTCCTTTACTTCGGCATTCTTATTGGCGTTGCTGCCCTTGCCGAAGAGTGATTTGCCACGCATCTCCTTCAGAGTAAAAACACCCCGGAGAAGACGCCTGGCGAACTTTGTAGGCCCATTGCAGTGAGAATGGAGGCGCTCCAGGAGCGTTTTCTCAACCAAAACGCCTCCACCGATGTTAACCTGCATACCACAGAAAGCATCCGTTGAGCAAAAGAGCAGTTCCTTTCCACATAGCAAAGAACAACTATGACGTTTCAATTTTAACATCTGGGGTAAACAATTTTCGGCCACTGTTTCTTTTTTTTTCAGCTGCTGTTTGAAACCACCACCTCAATATCGAAACAGAAACTGTCTTTTTTAAGGTGGTGGTATTAAAGATGTAATGATGTATTTCTAGGCACCATGATACTCTTTTCAGAGTTCTCGACACAAGCGCTTTTATTTACAGCAAAAATTCAATATATTTAAAAGTCATTTCAGTACTCCTTCAATAGGCATATTACCAAATAGCTCAAGGAGTGATCGCAATCATTTTTCGAGACACAAAAACAGAAAGATGATGTCGCAAGATGGAATTCCGGCTGCAGTGGCAACATTTCGATGGTGGAAAAATGCTAGAGGCCCGTGTGCTTAGATTTAGGTGCATGTTAAAGAACCCCAGGTTAGTGGAATTCCTGGAGCCCTCCACTACGGTGTCCCTCATAATTATATGGTGGTTATGGGACCTAACATTTATTGTTATTGTTTTATTTTCACCTCCCATGCTTACCAGACCTTTGCTTTATTAGGGCCAGCCTATTTCATTTTCTAAATGTAGCTGGATGAGTAATTTACTACCATTCCATTTTATGAACTAGTGCTTTTTAAAAACCTATACAGATATCCAGGTACTTCACAAAGGAAAGAAACAAAATCATGGGGATTGCTTTTAAATTGCAGACACCATGATCGCGTATTGACAATAGCACACGCATGCACACAAACACCAACAAAGGAATGCTCTTTTCGGAATGTCTTATTTCGTCTAGCATCATTAAAGGGTCGTGAAAAGTTTTCCGAAAATTTTCAACTACATGTGTATTCGGAATCTTGGTCGTCCTTTCAATAATAAACACCGACTCGTTTCATCATACCAGTTCATTTAATAGTTATAAAACCACAATTTTGGTTTCCAAGCTCTCACGTCATCCTAAGTCAGCCAATGAGAATTCTCCGTCGTCGACAAAACATGACGACGACTACGCCTGCTCAGCCATAGTTGACCGAGGTTTTCCGCATCATACTGCTTCCACTGTCGCGCCGGAGGCGCCCATGCGATCCTAATGTAGCAGTTAGTAGATCCACTCCGGGTGTTTGAAACTTGTGAACGCGAACATCGTTTGCACTGCGATAACTTGTACGACACTGTCTGACGATGCACACGGTTGGCACATCCAGGACTGAGCCAACCAACCAGTAAGAAAAAACTACACCACTGCACCGAGAGAGCGAAGGCAACACGGAAAGCAAGATGGGCAAGAAAAAACATGTAACAGAGCCGGGCAGGGCGGAGGCCCGGATGTACTTGAAAGCAGAACCAAGCAGATCACTTGCTGTAGCTGCACAATATGCAACTCGGTGTGCAAACCAGTGGTGTTATTTCTTTATTTTCTAGGTTTCCATAAATCTATCATTTTTGAGCAAAATAAAGCTAACGCTGTGTTTACAACTTGTATTAGGATGACGTCACACGTCCGTGCTTATGGCGGCCGGTGAACCCAAGACAACTGCGAGTTCAAACGGGCGTCATGAATTATATACTGAATATTACACCGAAATATTTCAGAATCGGCATGTCTAATCCGTATTGGAGCAGAAAAAATTACAACCGGGCAGCTTTATTTTCTTTTCACGACCCCTTTAACAATAGAAAACATGCTTAAGTTAACCAAACAGCAAGTGATGTTGAAGTAACATGATCAGCAATGCTGCTATGTTCAGATGAAAAAAAAATACTGGGCAAAATAAATATCATTACAGGGTTTTATGTGGAAAAACCACGACAACCGAGCCCTGACAAGACAGACTGGGGCAGCAACTCCTATTTCATTGGTAGCGCAACACACACATTGTGAACATTCTAAGCTTAGGCCTGAGTACAAGCCCGTTGGGTACCGTTTCAATAGCCAGAGTTAACGTTTATGGCATCTTGAGATCAATTGTGCTGCACAAGATAGCGTGCCACAGAAGCAACAAAAATAAAAACAAATTTTTTTTTTTATTAGGAATACTCGCCCTTTCGGCTTCAACAGCAGGAGATGGGTCTTTCTCAGTCTTCCTCAAGATTTTTCTCAACTTTTTGACCATGTCATAGGAGTCTAAGGGAGCACATGAATGCAATCACGTTAATCAAAATGCTTGCACAAGTGGTAATTAAAGTAAGGTTTGGTCTGCAGTAAATGAAATTGCGGAAGCAATCTTGAATGTTACCGAAGAAGAGCAATGAAAATTCAGAATGTTTCACCTTTAGAGCACTTTGAACAGCACTTTGTTGCTCTGCTACAAGGATAACGATGTGATTTGCAACAGTGACCTAAATAATGAACTTTTTGTGCTCCAGTTCTAATTCATCAAATTGACAAACACACTGAGATGGACGGTAACATATCCTAGTGAGAATGTGTAAAAAAAGAAAGACGTTTTGGACATTTGTTAGTGTAATTACAGTAAATGATGAACAATGAACTAAGGTGCTGCTATCAGTATAAACAACAAGCCTATTGGTGCCATACCTTTGTGTCTTAGTTAGTGGACCATCCCTTCATGCCTGCCTTACACAGCAGCTTTGAACAAAGGGTGTGGTGTTCTTGTGAACAAGAATGATATTAAGGTAACAAATTGATTAGAATGTAGAGGTGACATGCCTTGTCAACTGCAGAGTCCAGAAACAAAACACAAGTCGTGTTAAAGCATCTTTGTTCCTTTCATATGAACATTAGTTAGAATGTCATGAGTGCACATGCAAGAGTAGGAGTCCTTTATCCAAACAGCAGCACATACCGCTGTCCACAGTTGTTATAAAGGGAATATACTAGTAATCACTGTACAACTTGATGCTCCTTAAATGGCGACCTTTTCACAACATAATGTAAAAACAGTGCGTACAAAATGTTGCTGTACATAGCAAAGCAGAAGTTTGATGTACCACTTGTAATGTCTAAGGTAAATAAATTTTAGTTTTGTTCGTTTTATTATGAGTTTCAGCATGACACGGCATGCCAGTAGCATTATAACTACCACTCAGTTTTCAAAGCCAAAGAAGTTCTTCATATGTCTAGTGTTTCTATACCTAGTCACCTCTATCCGACATGTAAGGTTGAGTCAGTTTATATATGTACCCGATTAAAACAGTTTCACTTAGAGGGAGAAACTAGTTCACCCATAAAAATATGCATAAGTTGAATGGCACAAAGTTGAATGTACAGTGTTTTTTCCAGCCTGTACGATCGGATGCACTCATCACATGCCCATAGTAGGTGCTGAGAGTTATGATGGGAAAGGTGGTGCACAAATATGTTTCACAACGAGGCACTCAAGAGCGAGGAAACATGAGGAACGAATAAGAAATCTTCGAAGGGTTCCACATAACAAACCTAAGAGACGTGTCAGTGACACATCGTCGTGCCTCTCCAATAAATAGTGAACGTTCCTTAGAGCCACAATAGGCAAACAAACAATTATCAATAGAGTGTTGGGGTTGAGGATTCGGCTAGTTGGCTCATGGTTGCAAAGAAGGGGAAAACGCGGCTAAATTTTTAACAGGACACACCGAAGCCCAGATGGCCTTCCTTGTGTCCTGTCGCATATAGGCAAATAAAAATCAGTTCAGTTCAGCACTTTGGTCGTCTAGTCTTCTTTAAGTCCTGTCAAAAATTCAGCGATGTTTTCCCCTTCTTAGCAACGGCTGTTTGCACATGTACCAGGTGGGTGCCAGAAGGTATGCATTGGTGTTTGATGTGTTCAACATTTCTAATTGTAAATGCGAGTTTGTCCTATTGCTGTCTTCTCAATGTTCATGTTTTCCGCAGGCGTTTACACATTTTACAATGTACGAACTGGTTCAGCTTACCACATTGCTAGATGCAAGGTTAGGCACCTCTTGCATTTCCTCAGGCAGTTCCATGAAGGAAAAGTTTATAAAAAACTGAGTTTTGGCAACAATGTGCACTGCCTAAATACAGATGGCCAAGCTAGTTTACAAATTAGTTGCACCATCCAATAGCCATTCAAGCTTGATCAACAAAAGAAGAAAAAAGGGCTGGAGGCTGCTTACCAAGCAAGTTTTCAGCAACTTCTAGCCGCTTGCGCAGCTCCCGGACCTCATTTTCAAGCTCTTTGACCTGCTGTGAGGCAGTGCAGGCACACTGAGCACCAGCCTGAGTAGGGAACTTTTTTTGAGTACATGGCTTCCTCTACTGCCACAGCATCCACATGGAAAATTGACTAGCACACAATAAGCTGCTCCTGTACTTGATCTGAAACCTACATGTGCAATTGTGAAAGCCTTGCATGCACAATTACAACCACAGTGGAAACCTGCGACTAACAACAGTAAAAATATGTTGCATATACAGACATTCAGCATGCACGACAGCCAGAACAGCAGGGCTATAGGGACGAACGGATATGACTGCTGGGAAACAGAGAAGTGAATACAAATGTTTGAAGAGCGTATAACAAAGCAAAATGAACTCTCATTTCGTAGAATTATCAGCTTTCAAAGCTACAATACCTTACAACTCATACAAAACTAACAGTTGTGATCACAAGTATAGAGGCCACGCGAACGTGTGGCAGTTTGCAAGTGCGCACCGTCTAACGGCTCGTCACCTGCTGTCGAGAGTATGACAGTGCACACAGACGGCCATTCTTTCCAGCTGGCCTGCTTGCTGCAATCTATCGCGGAGGCTGATTATTGGAATTAGCGATTACTGCCACCAGTAATGCTGATGGCACAGCAGCCATGGTTCAAATCGACCCTTTCCCAATAAATGGAAATGTCTCCTAGCAACGGGATTCGAGATGCCTGCCAAGCAGGCAACATTTCATCGTTCATGTTAAAGGGAGTGCTTTATATATGTGGCTGTACATGCTCTCAGAGATGTGCTTGTTGCTCTCCGAGGTCTCTTTAACAGATTCCAGATGTGGCGTTGCAGTAGGCCATGGACAAATAAATCTACTATTTGCTCTTTCCTTGACCAGCCCTCGTGGTGGCATGCTTGCGGAAGCTTAACCGGCAATACACAAAATCCACTGCATACCTTTCGCTGTGTAAGTTCAAAGATAGTGTTTGTGCGCTAATAGAAAGACGTCATGGCACAGTTAAAATACATGAACATGAAAATACATGAAAATACATCAAGTGAGTGGCTAGCACTTTTTCCATAGTGAAGTTATGCCAGCGATAGCAATCTGCAACGTTTCAATTTTATGTAGTTTGGAACCAGCTCAGAGATCGGACCAAGAAGTTTGAGGATGCTGCGCCGCTGCTTCATCATGCAAGACTACCGGTGGCAAAATCCACAAATGCCCAGATTCAGCCCACGTGCCAGCGTGCAGCGAGCAAGCAAGCAGGAAAGCGAGATAGAAAGGCTGCGCATGTGCACTGTGAGACTCTCGACAGCAGGCAATGAGCCGTTAGATGGCGTACGCATGCACACTGCCACATGATCGCGTGGTCTCCAAACTTATGATCGTGACTGTACATTAACTATACTATGTAACATTGGCAGGTCACACCGTTATTTTATATGTAGCCTTTTCAGTCTCGATTTACAATGAACTGTTTGTAAGTATTTGAAACAAGGATATTTTAATAAAAATGTGATACAGAAACTAGAGCAGAAAATATTGATTCATACAACAAACATTTAGGCCAATTTAGTACGCTCACCATAATTGGAAAAAGATTTTTTCAAGGCCCTTGGGGACTTAACGAGCCCCTCGCCCTGGTAAGTCACTAAAGTACAGTTGTAAACTAAATACTGCTGTCCAATAAACACCTTAACAATTGAATCAACTGGGGCAATTTACTTTGGAAAGAAATGCGCAATGTTTTAGTGACGTGCACCAACACATTTACATTCCCTCAAACATAGTGGAGTCTTTCTAGCAACTGCATTTTTCTGTACTGTTTGGCACAACGAGTTTCATGGTATCAGCAAATGTTTCCTTGAAAGCGGTGAGATGCGAGTGCAGTGCATTCGGCACTCCGGCACTAAACTCTACCAAAAGGCAAACAAGAAGCCGCAGGTAGTTGTGTGAGCCATTTCAACTAGCGCTGTGTATGCCTGTCTGCGGACACGACTGACAGACGGTGCAGTTCGCGCTGTATTCGTCGGACACACACACACACACACACACACACACACACACACACACACACACACACACACACACACACACACACACACACACACACACACACACAACTCAACTCGATGCGCTGGTCGTGCTTGGCCCACACGGCAATTAAAGTTAACACAGAACTCACCTCGTTCGGCGCATTCTCCTCTCGAGGCACCTCCTCGGCACTGTCCGAAGCCGTGCTCGCCAACCGCACCAGCCTTGTTCGCCGGCGCTCCATTGTCCTTTCTAACCCTACATTAAGCAGTCTTTAGGCAACAGAAAATACTTTACAGCGAGAACTCATGAATAGTGGCATTACTTACCGAAGTCCAGCAACTCGGCGTCCGCCGCCGGCTCGCCCTCCTTCCAATTTACCGCTACCACGGTGCCGCGTAAATTTACAATGGCATTTGCGTCCATCAGCAACTGCAGACTTACGCTGGTGTCCACAATCGCTCGGACGTTGTACACATCCCACAGTGAGGACGACACCCACTTAACTAAAATATGGCTCATGTTGAGCTATCTCTTCCTTAGTCTCACACCGAACGACCGAACTCGTAGCAACGCACAAGCTGTACACGCAGAGACCAAGCACTCGTTCCAACGTGCGCCACACGTGCTCCAAACAACAACAACTCCTACGTCACAGCAACAGTATCGGAAAGGTTTGAGAGGCAGTTTCGAATCGTTGTGTCCCACGTACATTTTGCAAACGTATATGTAATAAAAATAATCATAAACGTGTTATTTGGTTAGTTTTAATTTAGTATGGTAAATAGTACTTATATAAAAATATATAATACCGCACTCGTTTTTTATAATGGAGGTTACAGACTCGCACTGCGCCAAGTCTAGCCAATCCACAACTCTTTGTTCAGAACGAGTGCAGTGCAGGAGAATAGCGTGACAACGATAGATGTTCTCTGACAACGTTGCGAGGAGACGATCGTATTGATAACTCTTCGGTCCTTAAGGTTTTCTGGTCTTCCATGGAACGGAAGCGAAAATACAACCTATATATTTCGGACCCAACGCACGACGTTCCTGTGCGTTCCAAGCACCGTTCGAAGAAGACAGTTTCATTGGACGCTTCGCCGCTACCCACACTACAAAATGGAAGTGTTCAATCGCCTGATTTATTCAGTGTAGTTGCAAGCGAAGAAACGCTCTGTGACCGCAGCCATCCTCCTGTGAACGATGACTCCGACTGTTCTGGCAAGTCCGTGGAAAGTGCGTGTATCAAGTCACCCGACCCAACTGATGTCGACTCGCCGAACACGGATGCAAGCAGCGAAAGTTCGGACGCGGAAACGAGTGGAGATGAAGCGCACGCATGTGAGCCATCAGACGCAAACGCCGATATGGTGAGGCTTATACCAGTGTCACACGGTCACTTTCGATCGTAATTGGGCCGGATCTGGATGAAATTTCTTGGTCGTGATATGCTCGTTTACGCAAGCTACCGAAGGAAAACTATCATAGTTGACAAACTTTTTCCCGATCGCGCCTAATCACGATCAGGAGTGCACCGTGTGGCAGCGGTGATTATTAGCATGCTTCTTCATTGTCGCCGTAGCTGCCAGTAGTCACTGAGCCGACTGGTAATGCGACTGTTATCTGCAGTGTAAGTGATGCCCGGCGGCGTTTGAATCATGCATGCGAACGCTGCCGAACGACTTGTACTCTCGTAAAGACTTAGAGCAAGTAAGCCGAAAAGCTCGCATATATCTATCTCTCGCTCCTCAGAGTGCTATCTCATACCTTTACAACCAGCGTTGGCTACGGTCTTTTGCTAATCTTGGCATAGTTTTATTTTCACTTCTGTACAATGCGAAATAAATTTTCCCAAACAAGCCCCTGCGTGTGCCTGCTGTAGTAGCACACATAATCAGCTGTGCAAACGCTTAGCAAATTAAAACTGACATAGCTGTCCAACACATACTGTTAAAAATGTATGGATGGATAATAACCCTTTAGCTCGGGCAGGAGCTCACGCCACTTCACCGTGGCTGGTAACATCTACTGTACTTAGTCGTAACGGAGGGTTAAATTTTACTCTGGTCTTGACTTTAGCCACAAATCAGATAGCCTCCATTTGGTTGCTTTCACGCACTTAGTCTACTTTCCCTCCACTATCCCTAAACCTCAAAGCTGCCAAAAAATATTCCTTGTCCCATTGTTGTCATGTCGGCACTGCAGGGTTAAGCCCTTTAGTCAAAGGTACTCAGTTGTTTCCTCCTCCTCATCACATGCCATTTCCTTGGTACATGGCTCGGTATTGGCCTTGAGGGCGACCACTGCAGAGGCCGGTGCTGCTGTTGCAGTGATGCAGTAAACGGCATCACGTGACTCGCCTACGCCATCGTCAGTGCAGCGGGCTCGCTTTCAACCCCAAGGTAGTTAATTTTCTTGCCAGTACAGGTTTGTTCACTGCTCGATATCGCAGTGCTGGATGCATTTGAGCGAGCCTAACGTGAATCACCCTTCGAAAATGTCGCGGCAGTGATGTACTTGACTAATAAATCTTAAATTGGCTAAACAACTCAGCGTTCATCTCGGATGTGCAACTCACACAGTGGCCACACTCTTTTTCTTATTGAGCGGCTGTGCATCGACATAGCTGTCGCGTCCGGAATTGCAGTCAAGTTGTTCAGTGGGTATGCCGTAAAAACTTCGTAGATCTGTACGCATGGGAAATTTATAACCTTTATTTGCGCCAGGCTGCATTGTTTTATTTTCAGCCTTGTTTGAACCTCTCACCTCATACACAAAACCACATTGCCAAAAGTCAAGCCAGGAACCGTCACCCTTCACCGAATCATTCTCACCACTTTGACCTGTTGTAATTCCACAGTGCTCTATGTTCCATCACAGCTGCGATCCTGCTACCTTTAGTTGCTGCTTATGTACACTGAGATAACCGAACTTATCTACCTCCAGCATAACCCCTTTTATTGTAAGCTCACTGCCAATATTATCTTTAAATATCATGACTGCGGACCTTTTGTTATTACACATGACCTATTTGCCTTTTCACCGCAGATACCTATCAGGCCAATGCAAACCCTCCTTTTTGTCAGCCGCTAATACTGTATCGTCTGCGTGCGTGAGTCCTGGTAACGACTGTTCAACGCAATCCCCTTCCTTAACAAAAGATAGGTTGAAGCCAAGTCCACTCCTCTCTAGTTTGGCCTCTAATCCTTGCAGGTACAGCATGAACAATGAGGGAGAGAGAGGACATCCTGTTTGAGCCGCCGCTGTATCTCTATAGGTTCAGGGACCCATTTTTCCCATTTTATCAGCACCCTATTACCATCATATGTATTTTTTAAGAGGTTAGCTACTCAATATTCGACTTCCAGTGCATCTAGTGTGCCCCACAGATCCTCTTGAATTACACTGTCGTAACGTCCCTTGATTTACATGGATTCCAGCAATAAAGGCCTGTGCTCATTTTTTTGCTGTTTCAATGCACTACGTTAATGAGAACAGATTATCCCCTAACCTTCTTTGTTCCTGGAACCCATTTAGCAATTCACCCACTACCCATTCGCCCTCCATCCGTGCCTGCACTCCTTTTATAATCTATAAATTCACAGCACCACCTAGTGAAAAATATGCTTTTTCACGTGGCATTGCTGTCCCTTTGGTATATGTGCAAAGGTGGTGTTTGACTGGTGAAAGCTTTAATGTATCAATGTGTATAGACACGGAGACAGGCATTTCTTTAATGGTAACAAAAATAATCATCCATTGTCATAGCTGTAATTAAGCTGACGGGACATGCATGCTTGTTATGGACTACCATATAAGCGTGTAGTTTTTGTGTGCATGCCTGTGGTATAAACATTTTTGTTTCTTTGCATCTAACAGGACGAGGAGCTTTATCCAGGTTCGAAGATCACCAGGGCAGAGAGTATTTTGCTGATTATGGACCACAGCCTCCGCCATGACGCGTCGAAAGAAGCCACTGAGAGCTTGCTTCAGTTATTGCGCGCTCATCTGCCGGAAAAAACAGAGCTGCCTTGTTCAAAGTACAAATTTTTTAGATATTTCAGCTCTCCTGAGAGTGCAAAGAACAGAGATTTATACTGTAGCAATTGTTGCAACTACATTGGGACTGCTGAAATGGCATCTCCTGTTTTTTGCGAGCACTGCAATGTGCATCATGACATCAGTGCACTGCTAAAAAGTTCATCATATTTTTTTTCATTTAACATAGAATCACAAATCTGTGATATTTTGAAAACAGCTGAGGTTGTGCCTGCTCAGTCGTCCCCCTTTTTCGATGTCACAGACATCACGACAGGCATTGGCTACAGAAGTATTCCCGTGGGTCCTAATGATGTTTCGCTGACATTTAACACCGATGGTGTTCCACTTTTTGAAAGCAGCAAGTTTGGATTCTGGCCTCTCCTTGCTCAAATTAATGAGCTGACGTATAAAGACAGGGTCCAGAGGCTCGTCCTTGCTGGCCTGTGGTTTGGGCCCAAAAAGCCTGTAATGAATACGTTCCTCCTGCCTTTTGTGAAGTCGCTGAATGTGCTTTCTTCTACCGGCATGACATGGGAAGATTCACATGGGCAGAAAAAAAATATGAAGGTTTTCCCTGGCCCATGCACGGTGGACAGTGTCGAAAGATGTGAAGTTATGGGCATGACTCAGTTTAATGGGAAGTACGGTTGCGCATGGTGCGAGCATCCTGGAGATGTCATTGCAAAGGGTAATGGGCATTGCCGTGTCTACCCAGTCTCCACTTCTGCTATAAAGCTCCGTACTAATGAGTCATTTCAGCATCATGCCCAAAAAGCCAGAAGAAAGCAAGAGCAAGTGAGCCGTGGCATAAAGGCTACAAGTGTCCTCACGCTGCTGAACCACTTTGACTTTCCTACTGGCTTTGTGGTTGACTACATGCGTGCTGTGTGTGCAGGTTTTGTAAAAGCTACGACCTTGCTGTGGCTTAACTCTAAGAGGTGTCGTAGTTTTAAGCTTCGCCTTCACTTGAGTGAATTGAACGAGAAGCTGCTTAGCCTGCAACCAATCTGGGAAATATCAAGGCTTCCAAGATGACTGAATGACCTGAAACACTGGAAATGTGCTGACTGGCGGAATTGGTTGTTGTTTTATTCGCCAATTGTGTTGGCTGGCTATGTTCCAGAAAAGAATTACCGCCACTGGGTCTCATTCGTTGACATAATGTACTACTTGTTGAGCGATTGCGTAGCCCTTGACAGGCTCAACATTATGAAAAATGAAATGGTAAAGTTTGTCAAAGAGTACCAGGAGCTATATGGCTTAACAAACATGACATACAATGCGCATCTGCTGCTTCACCTTGTTGACACAGTGAAGCATTGGGGTCCACTGTGGGCACATTCAATGTTCGGATTTGAATCTATGAATGGAAAGCTTGTGAAAATGGTCAAAGGGACCAGGTACCCCGAAAAACAGATTATTGACAAGTTCTTCCTCATGCAAGCCTTGCCTACGCTTTGGAGTAATGTTGCAAGAGAAAATGCACACACTCAGAATTTGTTCAAGGCACAAATGAAGGGCTACGAATTAAGAAAACGATCTGTGCAGAATGGGACCACTACATTCTATGGTAAAGCAGTGCGAAGTGCGGATGGCACTCATTTTCGAAAGATGAGCATCGGAAACGTTGCATATTGCACTGCGGATCTGGACAGATCGCGAAGGGTAAATTCATTCGTCATTATCAATGGGTTGTTTGGCTGCCTTCGGGACATTAGTGTGTACTGCTCACAGGGGCGTGAACAGTGTGCATGCGTAAAGGAGACAGTGCTCTCTGTTCAGGTGTACATTGTGAAGCACAACATGCTTGAGGTGTTCTGCAAGGATGAACCCTACCATTTTGTTAAAGTTGAATCTACTGCTGAAATCAAGCCTGTGTCACTTGTTTCAGTGGAAAAATGTCTTGCACTGGCTTCCGATGGGGATTTGTTTATTTGCAGAGTGAATGAAAAGTTCCTTGCTGAGGCCACGTAGAGGTTGTATGACATGGCATATCAGTGTAAAAATCGAAGGATGAAAACCACGAGGGCTCCTTTACCACCTGGCAAGAGTTTAGCGGAAAAATCTGTGATGCGTACCGCGAAGCAAGAAGCAGCTTATTTTTCATATTTGCAGCATTGTTTGCCTTACCTATACGCAGTTCTCGTCAAGCGTACATTGATTGTGTTGTTCGTGGGCTTCGTTCCCAAGAATTAACGTCTAGTCATGCTAAAACTATGCCATTGCAATTTAATTAATGGTCATGGTCAAATATTATTGCACTGTACAAAATGAGAACCAAATGTGGCGATAAGTACCAAAATTTTATGGACACTATGCAGACTATGTTTTGCTTTAATCTATGAATAATTAACTTTACCTGTAATCGTTTATGAGCATTGTGAAAGATGGCTTGGCCATGTGCTTACCGATAACATGAAATATGGTAGGCATGCCGTGTCGTGACGATGGAAACCAGGTCCCAGGATTGCTGATTTGTGAAGATGCGTGCAGTGAGTACACTACTCTGAACTGCAGTTGTCCCGGGGTGTTATCTAGACATAAGTCCTCGGACGTCCTTGCTCAGCACATCATTTCCACAGGTACCGAGGGATGAGTATGGCATTAAACGTGGGCCGTATCCTCCCGCAGGATAATTTGCTGGTCGGACACAGCACTCCACGCATTCGCCCACAATGAAATGTAGCTCGAAACACCGTGGACAGCAAAAATTAAAATTGCACCACCATAATTCAGAGGCCGTACAATCTTTGCAGATTGCACCTAAATAAAATTGATTGGCAAATACATGTTTGTTGTGGGCATAAACCTCTCGTGCCAGCCTGAGAGCATCTCACAGCAAGCCAGCGTCAGGTAGAAGCAAGCTCTGGGGAGAGGGGATGTCACAGGCAGCCAGCAGGGACAGGCAAAGCGCAGTGACGTGTGCTAGCGTGCCCATGTGACCCGCCTGAGGGTAAGCGAGCGCTTCGCTTGGACATGTCCGAACACGTGGTTCCAATCTGACAAGCTGGCGTGCAGCTTTCACCAGACAAAAGGCCTGGCGGCATAGCCACGGCAGCCATACTGCCAAATAACGGCGGGCCACTGCACTCGGGGCCCCGTGGTTCTGCCACACGTGCTAGCTAGGTAAACAGGCGCCAGGGTGGCGGTTGCTCTCGATTCCCACATTGCAAAATATGAAGATTGCTTCACCCTTTAAGAAAACTTTGTTTTTCGTTACTACAGGTTTTCCCGCTCAATTTAATCCAAGTGCCAGCCAAATTAATCTAGGCACCAGTCAATTTAATCCAGCCGCCACTGAAATTAATCCAGGTGCCATTCATTTTAATCCAAGTGCCACTGAAATTAATCCAACCGCCAGCCGATTTAATCCGGACGCCAGTGAATTTAATCTTGATGACATTGTGACTTCAAAACGACCCAGAATTTTCGGGAATGCGTGGAGTGAATAGCTTTGGAGTGAATTTAACAGGGAAAAGCCATGAATGAGTCACTACATAGTGACACAATGCGACTCGCGCGACTTTATCACGCCTATCATCCGCGTAAGCACTATTCACACCTTCGACATGCATATCAAAGGAAACACCGTCCACACAGTAATAACTTGATAATTATTAACCAGGCCAATGATCTCATCACGAGTGACTTAGGTGACGTCCTCACGCATATCACCCACGCACGCACTGTCCTAATCTTCCGTCATGCATATCAAATGAAACGTCTTTGAAAGGGCGGGATCTTGATACCTAAAACTCGGCCAAGTCACCTGATAACCAGTTCCTCAGGGGACGTCATCACAAATATCACCCGCACACGTAATTTACTCGCCTACTGACATGCATACCAAACGAAACGTCTTTGAGAGAGCGATAACGTGTTACCTATGACTCGGCCAACTCACTTGATCACTTGTGATTTAGGTGACGTCATCACGCCTATCACCCACGCACGCAATGTCTAACCTGCCATCATGTATACCAAACGAAACGTCTTCGAGAGGCTAATAAATTGAACGCTGTCAATCGGCAGAGTGACGTGATCACTAGTGACTCGTATGACGTCATCGCGTTTGACACCCACGCACGCAGCGTCTAACCTGAGTTCATACATATCAAACGAAACGTGTTTGAGAGAGTAATAACTTGAACGCTGTCACAAGGTCCAGTGACGTCATCACTAGTGACTGGCGTGACGTCATCTCGCCTAAGACTCACGCAAGCACTCTATAATGTGCCTTCATGCATATCAAACAAAATGTCTTTGAAAGGGTAATAACTTGAATGCTGGCACTAGGCCGCGTGACGTCATCACTAGTGACTCACGTGACGTCATTACGCCTATCACACGCACACGCAGTGTCCAAACCTGTCTTCATGCATATCAAACGAAATGTCTTTGAGAGAGTAATAACTTGAACGCTGTCACAAGGCCCAGTGACGTCATCACTAGTGACTGGCGTGACGTCATCTCGCCTAAGACTCACGCAAGCACTCTATAATG
The DNA here is from genome assembly GCF_043290135.1 of Rhipicephalus microplus. NCBI lineage: Eukaryota > Metazoa > Arthropoda > Arachnida > Ixodida > Ixodidae > Rhipicephalus > Rhipicephalus microplus. The sequence goes on from NW_027464589.1 coordinate 14,429,956, forward strand.
TGCCTTCATGCATATCAAACAAAATGTCTTTGAAAGGGTAATAACTTGAATGCTGGCACTAGGCCGCGTGACGTCATCACTAGTGACTCACGTGACGTCATTACGCCTATCACACGCACACGCAGTGTCCAAACCTGTCTTCATGCATATCAAACGAAATGTCTTTGAGAGAGTAATAACTTGAACGCTGTCACAAGGCCCAGTGACGTCATCACTAGTGACTGGCGTGACGTCATCACGCCTGACACCCACGCACGCGGTGTCCAAACCTATCTTCATGCATATCAAACGAAATGTCTTTGAGAGAGTAATAACTTGAACGCTGTCACAAGGCCCAGTGACGTCATCACTAGTGACTGGCGTGACGTCATCACGCCTGACACCCACGCACGCGGTGTCCAAACCTGTCTTCATGCATATCAAACGAAATGTCTTTGAGAGAGTAATAACTTGAACGCTGTCACAAGGCCCAGTGACGTCATCACTAGTGACTGGCGTGACGTCATCACGCCTGACACCCACGCACGCGGTGTCCTAACCTGTCTTCATACATATCAAACGAAATGTCTTTGAGAGAGTAATAACTTGAACGCTGTCACAAGGCCTAGTGACGTCATCACTAGTGACTGGCGTGACGTCATCACGCCTATCACACACGCACGCGGTGTCCTAACCTGTCTTCATGCATATCAAACGAAATGTCTTTGAGAGAGTAATAACTTGAACGCTGTCACAAGGCCCAGTGACGTCATCACTAGTGACTGGCGTGACGTCATCACGCCTCACACCCACGCACGCGGTGTCCAAACCTGTCTTCATCCATATCAAACGAAACGTCTGTGAGAGAGTAATAACTTGAATGCTCTCAATAGGCCTAGCGACGTGAATAGTAGTGACTCATGTGACGTCATCACGTCTATCACACACGCACGCGCTGTCCTAACCTGTTTTCATGCATATCGAACGAAACTTGTGAGAGAGCAATAATGTTATACTTATGACTCGGCCAACCGACTTGATCACTATTGACTCACGTGACGTCATCACGACTAACAGTCATGCAAGCACTCTCTAACGTGCTCTCATGAATATCAAACGAAACGTCACTGAGAGAACATTAACTTGAAGGCCGTTGCAGGCAGCGTCTGCTAGTAAAAAACTAACTTCTCGCGCTGCACAGCCGTTCACCAGCTAACCGGTATGCGTAGGCACCAGATCGCGCGTTTCGCATTCAGTCAAAGGCGTCTTTACATGGCTTTTGTTTGACTTGACGCTTTTCTTGACTCGTGTAGATGCGATGGAAGCAACAGTACCTTCAAGCAGCAGTGTGGTACAGCCCAACAACAGTGTCACATCACTCGTAGAGGGCAGCGCTTCTCCTTCATTCAATAAAGAGAAATAATGAAGTCGAAATGACAATTAAGCATTTTACAAACCATACTCAACTAGGCAACATTCAACCGATACCCTCACCTCCCTGCGACACGTTTACTCCGGCTCGTCGTGTGGGTAGATGTACGCGTCTTTTTTGTTGCTTCTCGTGTTTCGTAGAATGCCCTGAAAATGCGGGCGGCCAGGCCGCAATACTGTGAACGGACAGGCGTTCTACCCTAAACAGGCACGCTTATTCCAAGCACACTAACCTATAAGAAACGGCGTGGCGTAGAATGTAGACAGGAAGGCACGTGTCAGCCACCGCATTGAATGGCGCATCAGCAAATGGCCAGTTGCAAATAGCAATAGTATGTATCTCAAGTATAGGGACTGCCCTCTATTACAACGGAATTGTTTCACAGGATAACCAGATGAAATAATTGTTGAGCCGAAGGAGTGGTAGACCAATCTTTTTATAGCAAGCTTTGGAGCAGGCAGACCGTGCGTCTTATGCTTGATTAAGGATATACAGTGTTATGACTATAGCCGAACGATATGCAAACGCCTGTTTCGTTTCTTGTGCTCATATCGTGTCATTTTGACACGTGAGCACAAATTAGAGGGTGAGGAGAGCTTTTATAGTGCTTTTATAGTGCCTATATATACCTATTTCGGGCGTTGTAGCCTCAATTCGTATAGGTGCCTGTAAATGTCTGTTTTCAAAATCGATGCCTTTATAAACGCTATTTAACCTGAAAGTTTGCTTTCAAGTACCACTGAGCCCAGTATTCATGTTACCGGGCAAAATATAGGTTTCGGGACACTGCGTGGTGCAAACTATTCTTTATTTCACGAGTTACGTTTAGAACTGTCAAACTCAGAAGGCATTTTAGCCAAGAGGGAGGTAGACTAGCCTCTACACATGTATACCATCCATGTCGCGTCGTCTGCTCAGCATCTTTCCAGTGTGCGCTCAGATGCGTAGGGAGCAGGAGGTGCCTCTGTGCAGCGGCAGGAAGATGAAGAATGAATGCGAAACTGTGGAGAGTCATCAGGAGAAGTAAGAAAGTAGAGTGCACATAAAGAAAGCAACATCTATGTAGTTTTTGTTTTTTGTTTGTCATTTACATGTGGTGCTTCACTGGGTCACCTGAAAATATTTATTTAGGCAGTGGAAAATGTTGCCTGCCCAATGAAAAGGTTTGTGTCACTAGAAATTTTAATTTGATCATTAGAAGCGGCGAAAGCATAATCTCAGGAGGTGAGCTTCAAACCTTCGCCACTAACTCTAAGAAGACTTCGTAAGTCCAATTCCTTCCACGCTATTGGTATGAAATTCACTCGGAGCTGGAGCATCACACGACGTGCATGAGCACGTCATGCGCGCGTAACCTACACTCGCATGAGATGCCCATGTCAGCCTGTGCGTGCAAGCGGTGTTCTGCCGTCTCGATGTTCTTTTGTATTGTACTGCGAGTTTTTGTGGGATGGATCCCTATCTGCGCGCACATTTGGAGAGGCTGGCTTGGATAACGTATGCTTACCCCGATACACAACGTCACACCGCTGCATCTTCTGCTAGGGACGATACACCAAAACCACGCCCAGCGTTGTGAATGCTGGCCCCGACACAATGCGCAAACTGCGAGAACACCAACGCAAACAAAATGGAGGCACCTTAGTGTCGCGTCTCTCTCGATATGAAATTAAATAAAAAAGGAGAATAGATTTCGCCTGTGTGTTCTAACATTTTTGTAAACTTTCATGCTTCTATTTAGGCAACAGTTTGTACAAATTACACACGTTGTCTCGAATAGTTCTCGCAGTGTCACGTACTACTTTGACATAGGCAGGACCATTCTATCACCTTCACCATGTTGGGGCGCACGCCCATGAGATGAAGGTGAAGCCGTGTTCAGTTTGGCCTATCACCTCTTTATGCCACGCGTAGGACTGGAAATCTTGGTAAATGAGATCTTGAGCGCTCAGTGCATTCATTCCTTTACGCTTCTCAAAACTCTTAAGTTTGTTTAACGACCCTTAAAGTGTTCACAGAGAGAAGAAAAATTGAGCCTGTGTTGTTAGGCCAAGTTAATACGCCGCAAAAAAAAATTCCTTCTGGCGCCTGGCACTCTGACTATTTGCGCATGTATAGCCCTTCTTAGCTATGGCACACAGAAAGAGACCCAGAAGCATATTTCTACGATGGTGCACACTTAACTGACCATGCTGAACTAGAAATGGAGAGACCGTATTCTGCAAACCCCGCGGAAAAACGCATGTTTATGCTAAATCATTACCGGTTTGTGCAATTATAATCTAGAACATTTTTGCTTGCTTTCATTTCGTAGAGACAGATACCACAGCTGTTTATTGGAAAATTTGAGTTTTGTCAAAGATTATTCTGCCTATATTCACAATTTTCGAAGCCTGAAAGAGTGTTTTGGCCACCTATTATTGGTGCCTAAATCTCGGTTTTTTAGTGCCTATAGAGCTGGCCTCTATAGTTACGACCTACCTGACATGTTTTCGCAACGCCGAAGCAAAGATGATGCCCGTTTAAAACATCTACCGTACCTCAAGAAAAAAATTGTTGTTCTGATAACGTCGAGCTCGTCAAATTGGTTATGAAATGGGTGATGAAAGAGAACTGGGGCAAGTCCGTGAGAAACAAAATTTATTATACAGGCAAAGCAATTTTCACAAACACGCACCCATAGATGTGCTGCTGAGCAGTGTTCTACATATCAAGGCAGTCGAGACTGCCCGTCGTCTCGACTGCCTTGATATGTAGAACACTGCTCAGCAGCATATGACTGCCCGTCGTCTCGACGAGACGACGGGCAGTCATATCAAGACGACGGGCAGTCATGCAGACGACGGTGCACACGACAATCTGACGCTGCAGACGACGCTGCAGACGACGACAGACGACGGTGCAGACAACGGTGCAGATGACTGCCCGTCGTCATGCAGACGACGTGCAGACGTTCTACAATGCGATGACAATCCCAGGAAATAATGAATCGAAAAATTGAAGATACGTTTTAATTCGTGTTAGAATACCCTAATGCTGGTTATTCATGAATTAAAGCAATTGCTCTAAGTAAAACATTTTCCACTGCCTAAATAAATATTTTCAGGTGACCCAGTGAAGCACCACATGTAAATGACAAACAAAAAACAAAAACTACATAGATGTTGCTTTCTTTATGTGCACTCTACTTTCTTACTTCTCCTGATGACTCTCCACAGTTTCGCATTCATTCTTCATCTTCCTGCCGCTGCACAGAGGCACCTCCTGCTCCCTACGCATCTGAGCGCACACTGGAAAGATGCTGAGCAGACGACGCGACATGGATGGTATACATGTGTAGAGGCTAGTCTACCTCCCTCTTGGCTAAAATGCCTTCTGAGTTTGACAGTTCTAAACGTAACTCGTGAAATAAAGAATAGTTTGCACCACGCAGTGTCCCGAAACCTATATTTTGCCCGGTAACATGAATACTGGGCTCAGTGGTACTTGAAAGCAAACTTTCAGGTTAAATAGCGTTTATAAAGGCATCGATTTTGAAAACAGACATTTACAGGCACCTATACGAATTGAGGCTACAACGCCCGAAATAGGTATATATAGGCACTATAAAAGCACTATAAAAGCTCTCCTCACCCTCTAATTTGTGCTCACGTGTCAAAATGACACGATATGAGCACAAGAAACGAAACAGGCGTTTGCATATCGTTCGGCTATAGTCATAACACTGTATATCCTTAATCAAGCATAAGACGCACGGTCTGCCTGCTCCAAAGCTTGCTATAAAAAGATTGGTCTACCACTCCTTCGGCTCAACAATTATTTCATCTGGTTATCCTGTGAAACAATTCCGTTGTAATAGAGGGCAGTCCCTATACTTGAGATACATACTATTGCTATTTGCAACTGGCCATTTGCTGATGCGCCATTCAATGCGGTGGCTGACACGTGCCTTCCTGTCTACATTCTACGCCACGCCGTTTCTTATAGGTTAGTGTGCTTGGAATAAGCGTGCCTGTTTAGGGTAGAACGCCTGTCCGTTCACAGTATTGCGGCCTGGCCGCCCGCATTTTCAGGGCATTCTACGAAACACGAGAAGCAACAAAAAAGACGCGTACATCTACCCACACGACGAGCCGGAGTAAACGTGTCGCAGGGAGGTGAGGGTATCGGTTGAATGTTGCCTAGTTGAGTATGGTTTGTAAAATGCTTAATTGTCATTTCGACTTCATTATTTCTCTTTATTGAATGAAGGAGAAGCGCTGCCCTCAACGAGTGATGTGACACTGTTGTTGGGCTGTACCACACTGCTGCTTGAAGGTACTGTTGCTTCCATCGCATCTACACGAGTCAAGAAAAGCGTCAAGTCAAACAAAAGCCATGTAAAGACGCCTTTGACTGAATGCGAAACGCGCGATCTGGTGCCTACGCATACCGGTTAGCTGGTGAACGGCTGTGCAGCGCGAGAAGTTAGTTTTTTACTAGCAGACGCTGCCTGCAACGGCCTTCAAGTTAATGTTCTCTCAGTGACGTTTCGTTTGATATTCATGAGAGCACGTTAGAGAGTGCTTGCATGACTGTTAGTCGTGATGACGTCACGTGAGTCAATAGTGATCAAGTCGGTTGGCCGAGTCATAAGTATAACATTATTGCTCTCTCACAAGTTTCGTTCGATATGCATGAAAACAGGTTAGGACAGCGCGTGCGTGTGTGATAGACGTGATGACGTCACATGAGTCACTACTATTCACGTCGCTAGGCCTATTGAGAGCATTCAAGTTATTACTCTCTCACAGACGTTTCGTTTGATATGGATGAAGACAGGTTTGGACACCGCGTGCGTGGGTGTGAGGCGTGATGACGTCACGCCAGTCACTAGTGATGACGTCACTGGGCCTTGTGACAGCGTTCAAGTTATTACTCTCTCAAAGACATTTCGTTTGATATGCATGAAGACAGGTTTGGACACCGCGTGCGTGGGTGTGAGGCGTGATGACGTCACGCCAGTCACTAGTGATGACGTCACTGGGCCTTGTGACAGCGTTCAAGTTATTACTCTCTCAAAGACATTTCGTTTGATATGCATGAAGACAGGTTTGGACACCGCGTGCGTGGGTGTCAGGCGTGATGACGTCACGCCAGTCACTAGTGATGACGTCACTGGGCCTTGTGACAGCGTTCAAGTTATTACTCTCTCAAAGACATTTCGTTTGATATGCATGAAGATAGGTTTGGACACCGCGTGCGTGGGTGTCAGGCGTGATGACGTCACGCCAGTCACTAGTGATGACGTCACTGGGCCTTGTGACAGCGTTCAAGTTATTACTCTCTCAAAGACATTTCGTTTGATATGCATGAAGACAGGTTTGGACACTGCGTGTGCGTGTGATAGGCGTAATGACGTCACGTGAGTCACTAGTGATGACGTCACGCGGCCTAGTGCCAGCATTCAAGTTATTACCCTTTCAAAGACATTTTGTTTGATATGCATGAAGGCACATTATAGAGTGCTTGCGTGAGTCTTAGGCGAGATGACGTCACGCCAGTCACTAGTGATGACGTCACTGGGCCTTGTGACAGCGTTCAAGTTATTACTCTCTCAAAGACATTTCGTTTGATATGCATGAAGACAGGTTTGGACACTGCGTGTGCCTGTGATAGGCGTAATGACGTCACGTGAGTCACTAGTGATGACGTCACGCGGCCTAGTGCCAGCATTCAAGTTATTACACTTTCAAAGACATTTTGTTTGATATGCATGAAGGCACATTATAGAGTGCTTGCGTGAGTCTTAGGCGAGATGACGTCACGCCAGTCACTAGTGATGACGTCACTGGACCTTGTGACAGCGTTCAAGTTATTACTCTCTCAAACACGTTTCGTTTGATATGTATGAACTCAGGTTAGACGCTGCGTGCGTGGGTGTCAAACGCGATGACGTCATACGAGTCACTAGTGATCACGTCACTCTGCCGATTGACAGCGTTCAATTTATTAGCCTCTCGAAGACGTTTCGTTTGGTATACATGATGGCAGGTTAGACATTGCGTGCGTGGGTGATAGGCGTGATGACGTCACCTAAATCACAAGTGATCAAGTGAGTTGGCCGAGTCATAGGTAACACGTTATCGCTCTCTCAAAGACGTTTCGTTTGGTATGCATGTCAGTAGGCGAGTAAATTACGTGTGCGGGTGATATTTGTGATGACGTCCCCTGAGGAACTGGTTATCAGGTGACTTGGCCGAGTTTTAGGTATCAAGATCCCGCCCTTTCAAAGACGTTTCATTTGATATGCATGACGGAAGATTAGGACAGTGCGTGCGTGGGTGATATGCGTGAGGACGTCACCTAAGTCACTCGTGATGAGATCATTGGCCTGGTTAATAATTATCAAGTTATTACTGTGTGGACGGTGTTTCCTTTGATATGCATGTCGAAGGTGTGAATAGTGCTTACGCGGATGATAGGCGTGATAAAGTCGCGCGAGTCGCATTGTGTCACTATGTAGTGACTCATTCATGGCTTTTCCCTGTTAAATTCACTCCAAAGCTATTCACTCCACGCATTCCCGAAAATTCTGGGTCGTTTTGAAGTCACAATGTCATCAAGATTAAATTCACTGGCGTCCGGATTAAATCGGCTGGCGGTTGGATTAATTTCAGTGGCACTTGGATTAAAATGAATGGCACCTGGATTAATTTCAGTGGCGGCTGGATTAAATTGACTGGTGCCTAGATTAATTTGGCTGGCACTTGGATTAAATTGAGCGGGAAAACCTGTAGTAACGAAAAACAAAGTTTTCTTAAAGGGTGAAGCAATCTTCATATTTTGCAATGTGGGAATCGAGAGCAACCGCCACCCTGGCGCCTGTTTACCTAGCTAGCACGTGTGGCAGAACCACGGGGCCCCGAGTGCAGTGGCCCGCCGTTATTTGGCAGTATGGCTGCCGTGGCTATGCCGCCAGGCCTTTTGTCTGGTGAAAGCTGCACGCCAGCTTGTCAGATTGGAACCACGTGTTCGGACATGTCCAAGCGAAGCGCTCGCTTACCCTCAGGCGGGTCACATGGGCACGCTAGCACACGTCACTGCGCTTTGCCTGTCCCTGCTGGCTGCCTGTGACATCCCCTCTCCCCAGAGCTTGCTTCTACCTGACGCTGGCTTGCTGTGAGATGCTCTCAGGCTGGCACGAGAGGTTTATGCCCACAACAAACATGTATTTGCCAATCAATTTTATTTAGGTGCAATCTGCAAAGATTGTACGGCCTCTGAATTATGGTGGTGCAATTTTAATTTTTGCTGTCCACGGTGTTTCGAGCTACATTTCATTGTGGGCGAATGCGTGGAGTGCTGTGTCCGACCAGCAAATTATCCTGCGGGAGGATACGGCCCACGTTTAATGCCATACTCATCCCTCGGTACCTGTGGAAATGATGTGCTGAGCAAGGACGTCCGAGGACTTATGTCTAGATAACACCCCGGGACAACTGCAGTTCAGAGTAGTGTACTCACTGCACGCATCTTCACAAATCAGCAATCCTGGGACCTGGTTTCCATCGTCACGACACGGCATGCCTACCATATTTCATGTTATCGGTAAGCACATGGCCAAGCCATCTTTCACAATGCTCATAAACGATTACAGGTAAAGTTAATTATTCATAGATTAAAGCAAAACATAGTCTGCATAGTGTCCATAAAATTTTGGTACTTATCGCCACATTTGGTTCTCATTTTGTACAGTGCAATAATATTTGACCATGACCATTAATTAAATTGCAATGGCATAGTTTTAGCATGACTAGACGTTAATTCTTGGGAACGAAGCCCACGAACAACACAATCAATGTACGCTTGACGAGAACTGCGTATAGGTAAGGCAAACAATGCTGCAAATATGAAAAATAAGCTGCTTCTTGCTTCGCGGTACGCATCACAGATTTTTCCGCTAAACTCTTGCCAGGTGGTAAAGGAGCCCTCGTGGTTTTCATCCTTCGATTTTTACACTGATATGCCATGTCATACAACCTCTACGTGGCCTCAGCAAGGAACTTTTCATTCACTCTGCAAATAAACAAATCCCCATCGGAAGCCAGTGCAAGACATTTTTCCACTGAAACAAGTGACACAGGCTTGATTTCAGCAGTAGATTCAACTTTAACAAAATGGTAGGGTTCATCCTTGCAGAACACCTCAAGCATGTTGTGCTTCACAATGTACACCTGAACAGAGAGCACTGTCTCCTTTACGCATGCACACTGTTCACGCCCCTGTGAGCAGTACACACTAATGTCCCGAAGGCAGCCAAACAACCCATTGATAATGACGAATGAATTTACCCTTCGCGATCTGTCCAGATCCGCAGTGCAATATGCAACGTTTCCGATGCTCATCTTTCGAAAATGAGTGCCATCCGCACTTCGCACTGCTTTACCATAGAATGTAGTGGTCCCATTCTGCACAGATCGTTTTCTTAATTCGTAGCCCTTCATTTGTGCCTTGAACAAATTCTGAGTGTGTGCATTTTCTCTTGCAACATTACTCCAAAGCGTAGGCAAGGCTTGCATGAGGAAGAACTTGTCAATAATCTGTTTTTCGGGGTACCTGGTCCCTTTGACCATTTTCACAAGCTTTCCATTCATAGATTCAAATCCGAACATTGAATGTGCCCACAGTGGACCCCAATGCTTCACTGTGTCAACAAGGTGAAGCAGCAGATGCGCATTGTATGTCATGTTTGTTAAGCCATATAGCTCCTGGTACTCTTTGACAAACTTTACCATTTCATTTTTCATAATGTTGAGCCTGTCAAGGGCTACGCAATCGCTCAACAAGTAGTACATTATGTCAACGAATGAGACCCAGTGGCGGTAATTCTTTTCTGGAACATAGCCAGCCAACACAATTGGCGAATAAAACAACAACCAATTCCGCCAGTCAGCACATTTCCAGTGTTTCAGGTCATTCAGTCATCTTGGAAGCCTTGATATTTCCCAGATTGGTTGCAGGCTGAGCAGCTTCTCGTTCAATTCACTCAAGTGAAGGCGAAGCTTAAAACTACGACACCTCTTAGAGTTAAGCCACAGCAATGTCGTAGCTTTTACAAAACCTGCACACACAGCACGCATGTAGTCAACCACAAAGCCAGTAGGAAAGTCAAAGTGGTTCAGCAGCGTGAGGACACTTGTAGCCTTTATGCCACGGCTCACTTGCTCTTGCTTTCTTCTGGCTTTTTGGGCATGATGCTGAAATGACTCATTAGTACGGAGCTTTATAGCAGAAGTGGAGACTGGGTAGACACGGCAATGCCCATTACCCTTTGCAATGACATCTCCAGGATGCTCGCACCATGCGCAACCGTACTTCCCATTAAACTGAGTCATGCCCATAACTTCACATCTTTCGACACTGTCCACCGTGCATGGGCCAGGGAAAACCTTCATATTTTTTTTCTGCCCATGTGAATCTTCCCATGTCATGCCGGTAGAAGAAAGCACATTCAGCGACTTCACAAAAGGCAGGAGGAATGTATTCATTACAGGCTTTTTGGGCCCAAACCACAGGCCAGCAAGGACGAGCCTCTGGACCCTGTCTTTATACGTCAGCTCATTAATTTGAGCAAGGAGAGGCCAGAATCCAAACTTGCTGCTTTCAAAAAGTGGAACACCATCGGTGTTAAATGTCAGCGAAACATCATTAGGACCCACGGGAATACTTCTGTAGCCAATGCCTGTCGTGATGTCTGTGACATCGAAAAAGGGGGACGACTGAGCAGGCACAACCTCAGCTGTTTTCAAAATATCACAGATTTGTGATTCTATGTTAAATGAAAAAAAAAATATGATGAACTTTTTAGCAGTGCACTGATGTCATGATGCACATTGCAGTGCTCGCAAAAAACAGGAGATGCCATTTCAGCAGTCCCAATGTAGTTGCAACAATTGCTACAGTATAAATCTCTGTTCTTTGCACTCTCAGGAGAGCTGAAATATCTAAAAAATTTGTACTTTGAACAAGGCAGCTCTGTTATTTCCGGCAGATGAGCGCGCAATAACTGAAGCAAGCTCTCAGTGGCTTCTTTCGACGCGTCATGGCGGAGGCTGTGGTCCATAATCAGCAAAATACTCTCTGCCCTGGTGATCTTCGAACCTGGATACAGCTCCTCGTCCTGTTAGATGCAAAGAAACAAAAATGTTTATACCACAGGCATGCACACAAAAACTACACGCTTATATGGTAGTCCATAACAAGCATGCATGTCCCGTCAGCTTAATTACAGCTATGACAATGGATGATTATTTTTGTTACCATTAAAGAAATGCCTGTCTCCGTGTCTATACACATTGATACATTAAAGCTTTCACCAGTCAAACACCACCTTTGCACATATACCAAAGGGACAGCAATGCCACGTGAAAAAGCATATTTTTCACTAGGTGGTGCTGTGAATTTATAGATTATAAAAGGAGTGCAGGCACGGATGGAGGGCGAATGGGTAGTGGGTGAATTGCTAAATGGGTTCCAGGAACAAAGAAGGTTAGGGGATAATCTGTTCTCATTAACGTAGTGCATTGAAACAGCAAAAAAATGAGCACAGGTCTTTATTGCTGGAATCCATGTAAATCAAGGGACGTTACGACAGTGTAATTCAAGAGGATCTGTGGGGCACACTAGATGCACTGGAAGTCGAATATTGAGTAGCTAACCTCTTAAAAAATACATATGATGGTAATAGGGTGCTGATAAAATGGGAAAAATGGGTCCCTGAACCTATAGAGATACAGCGGCGGCTCAAACAGGATGTCCTCTCTCTCCCTCATTGTTCATGCTGTACCTGCAAGGATTAGAGGCCAAACTAGAGAGGAGTGGACTTGGCTTCAACCTATCTTTTGTTAAGGAAGGGGATTGCGTTGAACAGTCGTTACCAGGACTCACGCACGCAGACGATACAGTATTAGCGGCTGACAAAAAGGAGGGTTTGCATTGGCCTGATAGGTATCTGCGGTGAAAAGGCAAATAGGTCATGTGTAATAACAAAAGGTCCGCAGTCATGATATTTAAAGATAATATTGGCAGTGAGCTTACAATAAAAGGGGTTATGCTGGAGGTAGATAAGTTCGGTTATCTCAGTGTACATAAGCAGCAACTAAAGGTAGCAGGATCGCAGCTGTGATGGAACATAGAGCACTGTGGAATTACAACAGGTCAAAGTGGTGAGAATGATTCGGTGAAGGGTGACGGTTCCTGGCTTGACTTTTGGCAATGTGGTTTTGTGTATGAGGTGAGAGGTTCAAACAAGGCTGAAAATAAAACAATGCAGCCTGGCGCAAATAAAGGTTATAAATTTCCCATGCGTACAGATCTACGAAGTTTTTACGGCATACCCACTGAACAACTTGACTGCAATTCCGGACGCGACAGCTATGTCGATGCACAGCCGCTCAATAAGAAAAAGAGTGTGGCCACTGTGTGAGTTGCACATCCGAGATGAACGCTGAGTTGTTTAGCCAATTTAAGATTTATTAGTCAAGTACATCACTGCCGCGACATTTTCGAAGGGTGATTCACGTTAGGCTCGCTCAAATGCATCCAGCACTGCGATATCGAGCAGTGAACAAACCTGTACTGGCAAGAAAATTAACTGCCTTGGGGTTGAAAGCGAGCCCGCTGCACTGACGATGGCGTAGGCGAGTCACGTGATGCCGTTTACTGCATCACTGCAACAGCAGCACCGGCCTCTGCAGTGGTCGCCCTCAAGGCCAATACCGAGCCATGTACCAAGGAAATGGCATGTGATGAGGAGGAGGAAACAACTGAGTACCTTTGACTAAAGGGCTTAACCCTGCAGTGCCGACATGACAACAATGGGACAAGGAATATTTTTTGGCAGCTTTGGGGTTTAGGGATAGTGGAGGGAAAGTAGACTAAGTGCGTGAAAGCAACCAAATGGAGGCTATCTGATTTGTGGCTAAAGTCAAGACCAGAGTAAAATTTAACCCTCCGTTACGACTAAGTACAGTAGATGTTACCAGCCACGGTGAAGTGGCGTGAGCTCCTGCCCGAGCTAAAGGGTTATTATCCATCCATACATTTTTAACAGTATGTGTTGGACAGCTATGTCAGTTTTAATTTGCTAAGCGTTTGCACAGCTGATTATGTGTGCTACTACAGCAGGCACACGCAGGGGCTTGTTTGGGAAAATTTATTTCGCATTGTACAGAAGTGAAAATAAAATTATGCCAAGATTAGCAAAAGACCGTAGCCAACGCTGGTTGTAAAGGTATGAGAGCACTCTGAGGAGCGAGAGATAGATATATGCGAGCTTTTCGGCTTACTTGCTCTAAGTCTTTACGAGAGTACAAGTCGTTCGGCAGCGTTCGCATGCATGATTCAAACGCCGCCGGGCATCACTTACACTGCAGATAACAGTCGCATTACCAGTCGGCTCAGTGACTACTGGCAGCTACGGCGACAATGAAGAAGCATGCTAATAAACACCGCTGCCACACGGTGCACTCCTGATCGTGATTAGGCGCGATCGGGAAAAAGTTTGTCAACTATGATAGTTTTCCTTCGGTAGCTTGCGTAAACGAGCATATCACGACCAAGAAATTTCATCCAGATCCGGCCCAATTACGATCGAAAGTGACCGTGTGACACTGGTATAAGCCTCACCATATCGGCGTTTGCGTCTGATGGCTCACATGCGTGCGCTTCATCTCCACTCGTTTCCGCGTCCGAACTTTCGCTGCTTGCATCCGTGTTCGGCGAGTCGACATCAGTTGGGTCGGGTGACTTGATACACGCACTTTCCACGGACTTGCCAGAACAGTCGGAGTCATCGTTCACAGGAGGATGGCTGCGGTCACAGAGCGTTTCTTCGCTTGCAACTACACTGAATAAATCAGGCGATTGAACACTTCCATTTTGTAGTGTGGGTAGCGGCGAAGCGTCCAATGAAACTGTCTTCTTCGAACGGTGCTTGGAACGCACAGGAACGTCGTGCGTTGGGTCCGAAATATATAGGTTGTATTTTCGCTTCCGTTCCATGGAAGACCAGAAAACCTTAAGGACCGAAGAGTTATCAATACGATCGTCTCCTCGCAACGTTGTCAGAGAACATCTATCGTTGTCACGCTATTCTCCTGCACTGCACTCGTTCTGAACAAAGAGTTGTGGATTGGCTAGACTTGGCGCAGTGCGAGTCTGTAACCTCCATTATAAAAAACGAGTGCGGTATTATATATTTTTATATAAGTACTATTTACCATACTAAATTAAAACTAACCAAATAACACGTTTATGATTATTTTTATTACATATACGTTTGCAAAATGTACGTGGGACACAACGATTCGAAACTGCCTCTCAAACCTTTCCGATACTGTTGCTGTGACGTAGGAGTTGTTGTTGTTTGGAGCACGTGTGGCGCACGTTGGAACGAGTGCTTGGTCTCTGCGTGTACAGCTTGTGCGTTGCTACGAGTTCGGTCGTTCGGTGTGAGACTAAGGAAGAGATAGCTCAACATGAGCCATATTTTAGTTAAGTGGGTGTCGTCCTCACTGTGGGATGTGTACAACGTCCGAGCGATTGTGGACACCAGCGTAAGTCTGCAGTTGCTGATGGACGCAAATGCCATTGTAAATTTACGCGGCACCGTGGTAGCGGTAAATTGGAAGGAGGGCGAGCCGGCGGCGGACGCCGAGTTGCTGGACTTCGGTAAGTAATGCCACTATTCATGAGTTCTCGCTGTAAAGTATTTTCTGTTGCCTAAAGACTGCTTAATGTAGGGTTAGAAAGGACAATGGAGCGCCGGCGAACAAGGCTGGTGCCAGATACCACAGCTGTTTATTGGAAAATTTGAGTTTTGTCAAAGATTATTCTGCCTATATTCACAATTTTCGAAGCCTGAAAGAGTGTTTTGGCCACCTATTATTGGTGCCTAAATCTCGGTTTTTTAGTGCCTATAGAGCTGGCCTCTATAGTTACGACCTACCTGACATGTTTTCGCAACGCCGAAGCAAAGATGATGCCCGTTTAAAACATCTACCGTACCTCAAGAAAAAAATTGTTGTTCTGATAACGTCGAGCTCGTCAAATTGGTTATGAAATGGGTGATGAAAGAGAACTGGGGCAAGTCCGTGAGAAACAAAATTTATTATACAGGCAAAGCAATTTTCACAAACACGCACCCATAGATGTGCTGCTGAGCAGTGTTCTACATATCAAGGCAGTCGAGACTGCCCGTCGTCTCGACTGCCTTGATATGTAGAACACTGCTCAGCAGCATATGACTGCCCGTCGTCTCGACGAGACGACGGGCAGTCATATCAAGACGACGGGCAGTCATGCAGACGACGGTGCACACGACAATCTGACGCTGCAGACGACGCTGCAGACGACGACAGACGACGGTGCAGACAACGGTGCAGATGACTGCCCGTCGTCATGCAGACGACGTGCAGACGTTCTACAATGCGATGACAATCCCAGGAAATAATGAATCGAAAAATTGAAGATACGTTTTAATTCGTGTTAGAATACCCTAATGCTGGTTATTCATGAATTAAAGCAATTGCTCTAAGTAAAACATTTTCCACTGCCTAAATAAATATTTTCAGGTGACCCAGTGAAGCACCACATGTAAATGACAAACAAAAAACAAAAACTACATAGATGTTGCTTTCTTTATGTGCACTCTACTTTCTTACTTCTCCTGATGACTCTCCACAGTTTCGCATTCATTCTTCATCTTCCTGCCGCTGCACAGAGGCACCTCCTGCTCCCTACGCATCTGAGCGCACACTGGAAAGATGCTGAGCAGACGACGCGACATGGATGGTATACATGTGTAGAGGCTAGTCTACCTCCCTCTTGGCTAAAATGCCTTCTGAGTTTGACAGTTCTAAACGTAACTCGTGAAATAAAGAATAGTTTGCACCACGCAGTGTCCCGAAACCTATATTTTGCCCGGTAACATGAATACTGGGCTCAGTGGTACTTGAAAGCAAACTTTCAGGTTAAATAGCGTTTATAAAGGCATCGATTTTGAAAACAGACATTTACAGGCACCTATACGAATTGAGGCTACAACGCCCGAAATAGGTATATATAGGCACTATAAAAGCACTATAAAAGCTCTCCTCACCCTCTAATTTGTGCTCACGTGTCAAAATGACACGATATGAGCACAAGAAACGAAACAGGCGTTTGCATATCGTTCGGCTATAGTCATAACACTGTATATCCTTAATCAAGCATAAGACGCACGGTCTGCCTGCTCCAAAGCTTGCTATAAAAAGATTGGTCTACCACTCCTTCGGCTCAACAATTATTTCATCTGGTTATCCTGTGAAACAATTCCGTTGTAATAGAGGGCAGTCCCTATACTTGAGATACATACTATTGCTATTTGCAACTGGCCATTTGCTGATGCGCCATTCAATGCGGTGGCTGACACGTGCCTTCCTGTCTACATTCTACGCCACGCCGTTTCTTATAGGTTAGTGTGCTTGGAATAAGCGTGCCTGTTTAGGGTAGAACGCCTGTCCGTTCACAGTATTGCGGCCTGGCCGCCCGCATTTTCAGGGCATTCTACGAAACACGAGAAGCAACAAAAAAGACGCGTACATCTACCCACACGACGAGCCGGAGTAAACGTGTCGCAGGGAGGTGAGGGTATCGGTTGAATGTTGCCTAGTTGAGTATGGTTTGTAAAATGCTTAATTGTCATTTCGACTTCATTATTTCTCTTTATTGAATGAAGGAGAAGCGCTGCCCTCAACGAGTGATGTGACACTGTTGTTGGGCTGTACCACACTGCTGCTTGAAGGTACTGTTGCTTCCATCGCATCTACACGAGTCAAGAAAAGCGTCAAGTCAAACAAAAGCCATGTAAAGACGCCTTTGACTGAATGCGAAACGCGCGATCTGGTGCCTACGCATACCGGTTAGCTGGTGAACGGCTGTGCAGCGCGAGAAGTTAGTTTTTTACTAGCAGACGCTGCCTGCAACGGCCTTCAAGTTAATGTTCTCTCAGTGACGTTTCGTTTGATATTCATGAGAGCACGTTAGAGAGTGCTTGCATGACTGTTAGTCGTGATGACGTCACGTGAGTCAATAGTGATCAAGTCGGTTGGCCGAGTCATAAGTATAACATTATTGCTCTCTCACAAGTTTCGTTCGATATGCATGAAAACAGGTTAGGACAGCGCGTGCGTGTGTGATAGACGTGATGACGTCACATGAGTCACTACTATTCACGTCGCACTGTGGAATTACAACAGGTCAAAGTGGTGAGAATGATTCGGTGAAGGGTGACGGTTCCTGGCTTGACTTTTGGCAATGTGGTTTTGTGTATGAGGTGAGAGGTTCAAACAAGGCTGAAAATAAAACAATGCAGCCTGGCGCAAATAAAGGTTATAAATTTCCCATGCGTACAGATCTACGAAGTTTTTACGGCATACCCACTGAACAACTTGACTGCAATTCCGGACGCGACAGCTATGTCGATGCACAGCCGCTCAATAAGAAAAAGAGTGTGGCCACTGTGTGAGTTGCACATCCGAGATGAACGCTGAGTTGTTTAGCCAATTTAAGATTTATTAGTCAAGTACATCACTGCCGCGACATTTTCGAAGGGTGATTCACGTTAGGCTCGCTCAAATGCATCCAGCACTGCGATATCGAGCAGTGAACAAACCTGTACTGGCAAGAAAATTAACTGCCTTGGGGTTGAAAGCGAGCCCGCTGCACTGACGATGGCGTAGGCGAGTCACGTGATGCCGTTTACTGCATCACTGCAACAGCAGCACCGGCCTCTGCAGTGGTCGCCCTCAAGGCCAATACCGAGCCATGTACCAAGGAAATGGCATGTGATGAGGAGGAGGAAACAACTGAGTACCTTTGACTAAAGGGCTTAACCCTGCAGTGCCGACATGACAACAATGGGACAAGGAATATTTTTTGGCAGCTTTGGGGTTTAGGGATAGTGGAGGGAAAGTAGACTAAGTGCGTGAAAGCAACCAAATGGAGGCTATCTGATTTGTGGCTAAAGTCAAGACCAGAGTAAAATTTAACCCTCCGTTACGACTAAGTACAGTAGATGTTACCAGCCACGGTGAAGTGGCGTGAGCTCCTGCCCGAGCTAAAGGGTTATTATCCATCCATACATTTTTAACAGTATGTGTTGGACAGCTATGTCAGTTTCAATTTGCTAAGCGTTTGCACAGCTGATTATGTGTGCTACTACAGCAGGCACACGCAGGGGCTTGTTTGGGAAAATTTATTTCGCATTGTACAGAAGTGAAAATAAAATTATGCCAAGATTAGCAAAAGACCGTAGCCAACGCTGGTTGTAAAGGTATGAGATAGCACTCTGAGGAGCGAGAGATAGATATATGCGAGCTTTTCGGCTTACTTGCTCTAAGT
The DNA here is from genome assembly GCF_043290135.1 of Rhipicephalus microplus. Taxonomy (NCBI): domain Eukaryota; kingdom Metazoa; phylum Arthropoda; class Arachnida; order Ixodida; family Ixodidae; genus Rhipicephalus; species Rhipicephalus microplus. The sequence goes on from NW_027464589.1 coordinate 14,448,791, forward strand.
CTTTACGAGAGTACAAGTCGTTCGGCAGCGTTCGCATGCATGATTCAAACGCCGCCGGGCATCACTTACACTGCAGATAACAGTCGCATTACCAGTCGGCTCAGTGACTACTGGCAGCTACGGCGACAATGAAGAAGCATGCTAATAAACACCGCTGCCACACGGTGCACTCCTGATCGTGATTAGGCGCGATCGGGAAAAAGTTTGTCAACTATGATAGTTTTCCTTCGGTAGCTTGCGTAAACGAGCATATCACGACCAAGAAATTTCATCCAGATCCGGCCCAATTACGATCGAAAGTGACCGTGTGACACTGGTATAAGCCTCACCATATCGGCGTTTGCGTCTGATGGCTCACATGCGTGCGCTTCATCTCCACTCGTTTCCGCGTCCGAACTTTCGCTGCTTGCATCCGTGTTCGGCGAGTCGACATCAGTTGGGTCGGGTGACTTGATACACGCACTTTCCACGGACTTGCCAGAACAGTCGGAGTCATCGTTCACAGGAGGATGGCTGCGGTCACAGAGCGTTTCTTCGCTTGCAACTACACTGAATAAATCAGGCGATTGAACATTGATTGAACCGAAGAGTTATCAATACGATCGTCTCCTCGCAACGTTGTCAGAGAACATCTATCGTTGTCACGCTATTCTCCTGCACTGCACTCGTTCTGAACAAAGAGTTGTGGATTGGCTAGACTTGGCGCAGTGCGAGTCTGTAACCTCCATTATAAAAAACGAGTGCGGTATTATATATTTTTATATAAGTACTATTTACCATACTAAATTAAAACTAACCAAATAACACGTTTATGATTATTTTTATTACATATACGTTTGCAAAATGTACGTGGGACACAACGATTCGAAACTGCCTCTCAAACCTTTCCGATACTGTTGCTGTGACGTAGGAGTTGTTGTTGTTTGGAGCACGTGTGGCGCACGTTGGAACGAGTGCTTGGTCTCTGCGTGTACAGCTTGTGCGTTGCTACGAGTTCGGTCGTTCGGTGTGAGACTAAGGAAGAGATAGCTCAACATGAGCCATATTTTAGTTAAGTGGGTGTCGTCCTCACTGTGGGATGTGTACAACGTCCGAGCGATTGTGGACACCAGCGTAAGTCTGCAGTTGCTGATGGACGCAAATGCCATTGTAAATTTACGCGGCAACGTGGTAGCGGTAAATTGGAAGGAGGGCGAGCCGGCGGCGGACGCCGAGTTGCTGGACTTCGGTAAGTAATGCCACTATTCATGAGTTCTCGCTGTAAAGTATTTTCTGTTGCCTAAAGACTGCTTAATGTAGGGTTAGAAAGGACAATGGAGCGCCGGCGAACAAGGCTGGTGCGGTTGGCGAGCACGGCTTCGGACAGTGCCGAGGAGGTGCCTCGAGAGGAGAATGCGCCGAACGAGGTGAGTTCTGTGTTAACTTTAATTGCCGTGTGGGCCAAGCATGACCAGCGCATCGAGTTGAGTTGTGTGTGTGTGTGTGTGTGTGTGTGTGTGTGTGTGTGTCCGACGAATACAGCGCGAACTGCACCGTCTGTCAGTCGTGTCCGCAGACAGGCATACACAGCGCTAGTTGAAATGGCTCACACAACTACCTGCGGCTTCTTGTTTGCCTTTTGGTAGAGTTTAGTGCCGGAGTGCCGAATGCACTGCACTCGCATCTCACCGCTTTCAAGGAAACATTTGCTGATACCATGAAACTCGTTGTGCCAAACAGTACAGAAAAATGCAGTTGCTAGAAAGACTCCACTATGTTTGAGGGAATGTAAATGTGTTGGTGCACGTCACTAAAACATTGCGCATTTCTTTCCAAAGTAAATTGCCCCAGTTGATTCAATTGTTAAGGTGTTTATTGGACAGCAGTATTTAGTTTACAACTGTACTTTAGTGACTTACCAGGGCGAGGGGCTCGTTAAGTCCCCAAGGGCCTTGAAAAAATCTTTTTCCAATTATGGTGAGCGTACTAAATTGGCCTAAATGTTTGTTGTATGAATCAATATTTTCTGCTCTAGTTTCTGTATCACATTTTTATTAAAATATCCTTGTTTCAAATACTTACAAACAGTTCATTGTAAATCGAGACTGAAAAGGCTACATATAAAATAACGGTGTGACCTGCCAATGTTACATAGTATAGTTAATGTACAGTCTTCTCACCAAGAGTTACTAACTTTTCAAGATCCATTGTGTCTCGCAAATGAAGTCTTGCCGCGTGTAAAAAGTATCTGCCTAAATCAGTCTATCGGAACACTCCCCTGCACTTGTTAACGAGAACACTGAGCAACACGCAAAATCGTTCCGATAGCACTATCAACAACTCGAGGTTCTGTCTCACTACTTTGGACACACTGTGCACCAAAAGGTCCTGTCGCGGACACCAGAATATTTGTCACAGTCTCGTTAATTAGGGAGGAGATCGCTGGGCTAATTCCTAGGGCTGAAGTATCGGCCCCCCGAACCGCACCACTAAAGCGTCGAGAATTTAGAAGTGGTCCTATTTGGCGCGCCAGCAGACGCCGGCTGTGGCCCGAAGAACAAGTTAGAGCCGAGAGTTGATAAACAAAACAAAATTATATTCTCAGTTATGGCAGATCAAAACGATACAAAGGTATGCACACTCGACTATAGTTGAATACAATATGTCACCAATCAAACAATGTACTACACAGTACAATTAGCCACACTCGAAACAACGGACACAGACAACAATACGCACTACAATGCAGTCGCATGCATTGAACAAACAAGACACCTAAATACTAAAGAATTAGAAAAATTATTCAGTCCAAAGTTCTTGGAACAAAAGTCTGAATGATACTCTTCCGAGAATCACTCACTCAAAGTCCAGTGTTGTCGTCGTTCCGCTGCCCCCGAAGTTTCTCTTCCAGGAAACCTCGCGTCTTCAATTGGCCGCTCTCCAAGCTCCAAACTTCTTCGCCGGAAACACGTCGGCTTCACACACGCAGCTGTTGCCACGCGTCTTCGCTCGATAGCGGTAGACACACACTCTTGCCTGTAGCTCGAGTCTTCATCCCTCGGGTGGAAATCCTCTTCTTCGCCTCCTTTGTCACGGAAGACAAAAGGCGTCGCCCACAAAGCGGTACACCCTACGCACTCTGGTGCATACTTTCTTCTTCTTCTGCCTTGTCTCTAAGGACAAAACCTTCGCCGACCGACGCGGCGGGATACCCCACGCACTCTGGCGCTAACTTTCTTCTTCTCCTGATCTCCCATCTCGGCTGCTAGATTAAATACCTTCCGCGCGAGATTTCAGAAAGTTCTCATCATTTCGTCGGCGCGATACGCAGCGAAGGTTGGGGAGAGGGTGAGACGGGACGAGGGCCGTCCACGAAAGATGACGCAACCCTGCATCACCACGCCCCTTTCCATCGAGAACTCCCTTGGGCTTGCTCGGCCGCCGATGCGAGGAGGTTCGTTGGCAAACCTACGCTTCCAAGGGGAGAGGAACGTGCGCCCGGGGAGTCTTTAGATGCTTGTTCTCTTTTTTTTATTGTTGACCTCTCGGCGCTTCGTCTCGAGAATTTGGCGGCGCGCCCTTTTTTGAGCGCTCGTTTTGTGACAATGTTATTTTAACGTGTGCTATACGGCTGGCAGCACACAGCCACAATTGACATAAGAAACTGCCGCCCTGGCAGTAAAGTAATGATGCAGCCATAATTGCTTTTTGTGAAGTGCGTGAAATGTTATTTTTAGATGTGTGCTACGGCTAGCAGCAGACAAAAGCTACTGTGTAGATTGAGCGAGACAGCTACATCATATTTTCGCGTCTGTGTGCTAGGGCAGACAGCCCAAACACAACTAGATCTTCTTTAGATGACATCACAAATTTGACAGAACTACTAGGTGGGCGTATTTGAGAAATGCACCTCATTTTTTGGGGGTGAGTCTTCTGCTTGGCAGTTGCTTCTGTTTGGCAATTGTGCACCTACTTTTTAACTGTTGACAAATGAAATAGTAGGCCCCGCCGCGGTGGTCTAGTGGCTAAGGTACTCGGCTGCTGACCAGCAGGTCGCGGGATCTAATCCCGGCTTTGGCGGCTACATTTCCTATGGAGGCGGAAATGTTGTAAGCCCGTAAGCTTAGATTTGGGTGCACGTTAAAGAGCCCCAGGTGGTTAAAATTTTCGGCGGCCTCCACTATGGCGTCTCTCATAATCATATGGTGGTTTTAGGACGTTAAACCCCACATTTCAATCGATGAAATAGTCTGCGATTATCATCATAAGTGATGCGATAAGCAAGCCCTACATATCATTCTCTTGAAAGATCATGCACGAAGCACAACTATTTTGGAGCGAGAGATTGCATAACAAGTCCATTGGAAAAAAACAAACCTGTGCAATACAAGTTGTCACACCTGTCCCGTTAATTAGGGAGGCAATCGCCGGGCTAATTCCAAGGGTCGAAGTATCGACCCTCCGAATCGCACCACGAAAGCGTGGACAATTTAGAAGTGGTCCTTTTTGGCGCGCCAGCGGACGCCGGCTGTGGCCCAAAGAACAAGTCAGAGCCGAGAGTTGATAAACAAACAAATTATATTCTCAATAATGGCAGATCGAAAACAATACACAAAAATGCACACTCCACAATAGTTACATACAATACGTCACCAATCAAACAACGTACTACACAGTACAATCAGCCACAATTGAAACAACGGACACAGACAACAATACGCACTACAATGCAGTCGCATGCATTGAACAACCAAGACACTTAAAGACTAAAGAGATATAAAACCTATTCAGTCCAAAGTCCTTGGAACAAAAGTCTGAATGATACTCTTCCGAGAATCACTCACTCAAAGTCTACGTTGTTGTCGTTCCGCAGCTCTCGACGTTTCTCTTCCAGGAAACCTCCCGTCTTCAATTCGCCACTCTTCAAACTTCAACTTCTTCGCCGGAACACGTCGGCTTCACACCCGCAGATGTTGCCTCGCGTCTTCGCTCGATAGCGGTAAACACACGCTCTTGCCTGCAGCTCGAGCTTCACCCCTCAGGTGGAAATCCTCTTCATCTCCGGCCTCGTCCCTACGGAACAAAACCTTCGCCGACTACACGGCGGAATCCCTACGCGCTCTGGCGTTCACTTCCGTCTCCTCCTGCTTTCTCGTCTCGGCGGCTCGATTAAATACCTTCCGCGCCACCTTCCAGAAAGTTCTCCTCATTTCGTCGGCGCGATGCGCAACGAAGGCTGGGGAGAGGTGCGAGACGGTTCGACTGCCCTCCGCGTCGGATGACTCATCTCGGCGTGGCCACGCCTCCTTCGTTCTAGAAAAATCGCGGGCTTGCTCGGCCGCCGTTGTGGGGTGACGAGGTTCGTCGATGAAGCCACGCTTCTGCGGGGAGAGCGCGCGCCCGGGGAGCCTTGGCCGTTTGTTTTCTTTTTCTTTCCTTTTTTTTCTTTTGACTTCGCGGCGTTTCTCCCGCCCGTTGTCGCAAGAATTTTGCGGCGCGCTCATTTTTAGCGCTCGTTCTGTGACACTGCCCCCCACTTTAAGAATATTATCTCATAATATTCAAAACCACACAAACAAGCGCGAACAGTCACCACACACTCTCACAGTCTGTAACATAGTCCGTCGCTCATGACACTTCACATTCATAATAGATCACTTAATACAATTGTACATTGTAGTTCAATTCCACAACACATGAAATATAGCCACAGGTACACGACTACAACACTTCATCACTCATTCCAAACAATACAACGTACAAAGTTCTCTCATTACAAAAATTATACAACACTATACATCACATCACAGCACAGACACTTCGACACTTGTGACACAGGATAACGCAACATTAACACCACATATGGCACTCAGCGCTGCCAAGCACAGTCTGATTGGACTTCAGCACTTATCCTGTGTATTTCGAGCTGCGCTTGCGTCCTTTCTTGCGGTGTTCGCTCGATCTCTTCTCGTTTTTACTTGTACTTTTTCGGCGAGCCTTCCCCAACGACGGGGTCTGAGGCGTCGTCTCAGCCATCGTTGTCTCTTCCGACACCGTCAACGCGTCCTTACATTCGACGGGTCCTGTCTGTTTATTTACCCGCTTGATCATGCCTCTACATTTTTCCCGGCTGGCCAACTCCGTCTCCTTTACACTGTCGGTCGGTTGAGGTCGTGCCGACGTAAGTCCGGTTGCTCGGCCCGTGAACTGATTCGACACGATCGTCTTCTCCTTCGCTGTCTCTTGCGCCGCAGCTTTTCACCTTGGGCTCTAGTGAGCTCCGTCACGGGATGTTCCTCCACTGTATCTCGCGGCCGCTGTGTTGGCGAGGGCTCTATCTTCGGGTCTTCCCCCAAACATTCTGGATCACTTGGCCCTCGCGCCCCGTCGATGTTTCCGATGACAAGGTCATACAGGGGGGTCGTCATGCATAAAGCAGTAACCTTCCCGCTGAAGTACGGGGTTTCAACCTCAATTTCTGCTTCGGGAAGCATCCGGACCGTACGGTCAATTAGGCAAACCGGTTTCGTTCTGCCTGTCAACTCTCTTTCCCGTACCAAATTTCTCCGCACGATAACAGTAGAACTGCCGGTATCTCTTAACACCATAATTTTTTCGCCCGCAACTTTTCCAGGCAGCGTTGGCATTCCTTTCGTAACACCGGTTGGCTGTTTTGACATTACAGCACCCACAATAGGAATTTTCTCCCCATTCTTCAACTCTACGAATCCATCAGTGACGGCATTATTATCAGATTTCGGTGCCGCTTGCACACAGGATACCTGGTGAGTTTGACTCACTCCGTTCCGACATGCGTCTGCTTTGTGCCCAGTCTGACCACACTTAAAACATTTTACTGCCGTAGGGCTCGTAAAGATCGTTCGACAGTTTTTCGCGCGATCACCCACTCGGTTGCACAGAAAACATCGCGGAATGCTCTCTGGTGCACGCTTCTTTTCTTCGGGAGCCAATTTCTTCGAATCGTCGGGACACTCCTTCTTGACTTTGGCCAAATTAGTGCCACCTTGCGCTTCCAAGAATTGATCAGCCAATTCAAGCATGTCTTCAAGTGAGTCAGCCTTCCTCTCTTTTAAGTACAATGACAGGCTTGGGTGGCAACTAGTAAGAAATTGTTCTCTAATTACCAGCTCTCTAAGCTCATCGTACTCCTGCGCTGTCCCTGAAAGTTCAATCCATCTGTCGAAATAATGGCAAAGTCGGGCGGCATACTGCGTAGCCGTCTCACCATCAGCTGGCTTTCCTGTCCGAAATCTGTCCCGGAATCCTTCCACAGTGAATCTAAATCGCTTCAACAAAGCAGCTTTCACCTTTGCGTAGTTGGCTGCATCGGTCGGCGTCAGCCTACCGTACACACTGAGTGCTTCACCACTCAAGCAAGTACTCAAAGCAGTTGCCCATTGATGTTCCGGCCAATTCTGGCTCCTTGCAATCGTCTCAAATCGGTGAAGGTACGCGTCAAGGTCGTCCTTCCTTTCATCAAATGCTACGAGCAGCTTGCTCGGGTTCAAGCGGAAACCATGATCTTCCCGTTCGCTGCTTTCAACTCTAGCTTGGACGGGAGTTTCACTTCGCTGTTGCAAACGGAGCCGCTCGAGTTCCATCTCGTGCTGCCGCTGCCGTTCCCTTTCAGCCATCTCCGCTTCTCTTTCTTCTTTCAGCTGTCGCTCCCTCGCTTCTCTTTCTTCTCTCGCCGTTTCGGCTGCCAACTTCTCTCTCTCCAGCTCAAACTTCAATTGCTGCTCTCTTTCTTCTTTCGCCCTTTCAGCTGCAAGCTTTTCTTTCTCTAACTCCAACTTCAATTGTTGCTCTCTTTCTTCCTTCGCCTTTTTAGCTGCCAACCTCTCTCGTTCCAACTCAGCTGCTTTTTCTTCCTTGGCTCTCTCCGCTGCCAACCTCTCTCTCTCCACCGCCTCTTTCTCCTTCTGGCTTACCCACTTCCGTAGTTCGGCGCCAGAAAGACCCATCTTCTCACCAAGAGCAACTAACTTTTCGAGATCCATTGTATCTCACAAATAAGGCCGTGCCGCGTGCAAAAAGTATCTGCCTAAATCAGTCTATCGGAACACTCTCCTGCACTCGTTAACGAGAACACTGAACAACACACAAAATCGGTCCGATAGCAGTGTCAACAACTCGAGGCTCTTTCTCACTACTTTGGACACACTGTGCACCAAAAGGTCCCGTTTCGCGGACGCCAGATTAATTGTCACACCTGTCCCGTTAATTAGGGAGGCAATCGCCGGGCTAATTCCAAGGGTCGAAGTATCGACCCTCCGAATCGCACCACGAAAGCGTGGACAATTTAGAAGTGGTTCTTTTTGGCGCGCCAGCGGACGCCGGCTGTGGCCCAAAGAACAAGTCAGAGCCGAGAGTTGATAAACAAACAAATTATATTCTCAATAATGGCAGATCGAAAACAATACACAAAAATGCACACTCCACAATAGTTACATACAATACGTCACCAATCAAACAACGTACTACACAGTACAATCAGCCACAATTGAAACAACGGACACAGACAACAATACGCACTACAATGCAGTCGTATGCATTGAACAACCAAGACACTTAAAGACTAAAGAGATATAAAACCTATTCAATCCAAAGTCCTTGGAACAAAAGTCTGAATGATACTCTTCCGAGAATCACTCACTCAAAGTCCAGCGTTGTTGTCGTTCCGCAGCTCTCGAAATTGCTCTTCCAGGAAACCGCCCGTCTTCAATTCGCCACTCTTCATACTTCAACTTCTTCGCCGGAACACGTCGGCTTCACACCCGCAGCTGTTGCCTCGCGTCTTCGCTCGATAGCGGTAAACACACGCTCTTGCCTGTAGCTCGAGCTTCACCCCTCAGGTGGAAATCCTCTTCATCTCCGGCCTCGTCCCTACGGACCAAAACCTTCGCCGACTACACGGCGGAATCCCTACGCGCTCTGGCGTTCACTTCCGTCTCCTCCTGCTTTCTCGTCTCAGCGGCTCGATTAAATACCTTCCGCGCCACCTTCCAGAAAGTTCTCCTCATTTCGTCGGCGCGATGCGCAACGAAGGCTGGGGAGAGGTGCGAGACGGTTCGACTGCCCTCCGCGTCGGATGACTCATCTCGGCGTGGCCACGCCTCCTTCGTTCTAGAAAAATCGCGGGCTTGCTCGGCCGCCGTTGTGGGGTGAGGAGGTTCGTCGATGAAGCCACGCTTCTGCGGGGAGAGCGCGCGCCCGGGGAGCCTTGGCCGTTTGTTTTCTTTTTCTTTCCTTTTTTTTTTCTTTTGACTTCGCGGCGTTTCTCCCGCCCGTTGTCGCAAGAAGTTGGCGGCGCGCTCATTTTCAGCGCTCGTTCTGTGACACAGGTCAACCTAAAAACACATGAATGCGGAAATCATTTATGCGCGGATATCATTAATGCGTAGTTGAAAGCACAGGCAACTTGCAGTTTCATTTCAAGTTAGGATATAAAAGCTTTCACGTGCGCACAGAAGTATATCAGAAGCACACGTAGTCGGCTGACGGAAACTGCTTCCGAGTGGTGCTGGCTACGCACGCAGGTAATACAACTGTGTTGCGTTGCCTAAGCCTCTGCCGAATCCATCGCGTGAAGAAGCAGTTTGCTAGAAAGTGATATTTCCTGAGAGAATGCATCAGATGACGCTGCTGTAACTACAACTTCAAATTGCTTTTTTGTTTGTTTGATACACTATTACCTGTGCACTTCTCTGTCAACCGCGACGCCGCTCTCCAGCACGCAGCACCGCAGAGTGCAGGCACAAGCTTCGGAATTCTTCGTGCCGAGTTTTGCAGCACTCCGGAATTTCCCGAAAAACTTGCAGTATGTCAAGACAACAGAGTGTTTTAAGAACCGTTGGCACTGCTTCACAAATCTCGCTGTCACACCTGCACTCGCGAAAGTCGGCCTAAGTTATCGTTGTCGTGGACACCGCACAAACACCGCGACATGAAAGACAATGACGAAATTGTTTCTATGCTCAGGACTATGCAGCACAACGTACAAATTACACGCGCGACACAGCAAACATGTATGCGAGGACGAACAAGTATCGAACAAAAAGGACTACTTAAATCATTTACACTTACCCGTGATCGTTGACATCGTCGTGAATGTCCGGTGGGTCAGGTTGCGGCCGATAATTACTGTCATTTTCGGCACGAAGTGCCGAATCTCGATACGGTGTGTCGCTCTACGGTTCGAAAACCATTCCATTGCTCTTTCGGCGCAAACGCTCTTCAAGTCCGGGATCCATGGTGAGCAGTGGTCCAAAGCGCCGTGAAACAAAACATAGGCAGCTCGCGTTGAGTGCACAAACAGACGATCACCCGGCACGCCCAGCCGCGGTCAAGCGACTGATGGCTGGTGGCTCGGCTTTGGTTTTGACTTACCAGAAGAAGACGACACAACGTCAAGCACGCGTTCGGCAACGTCACATCGTGAAACAGGCTCCGTGAATGTGGAGCTTAGCCCCGAGCGCTCGAAGGAAGAGTTGAGGGTGAAAGACGGAGCAGAGGAGGAGGGTACCTTTTCAGTACACGTAGCTCCGTTAATATTGGGTGTTTCGATTGAATTATGGCGGCAAAGATTTGCTCCAGTAGTTGTCTAATTAAAAACAAAATGTAAAAAAACTGTTTCAGGGACCCTTTAAGCAGCGACTCGGGCCTTTTTGGAAAGAGCGAACTCGGGGTCAACAGCGCATCTCACCACTGAAGATTAGTCATGCAAGTCGAGGGGTATACCATCATTTTCCATGTTTGTATTTGTGACTTAGTGCATTGTGTAAAATTATGTTGCAATATATAAATAAACCCGCAAAGAGTGCTCCCCGAAATCATCGTGTCGACTTGTCATTGCTTGCCTGTGCGGAATTTGGCCCACACATCTTCGTCTGGATGGTAATTAGATGTGTCTAGCTTAAACAACCGCGAAGTTTCGTTACAAAATAATCATGTGAGTATGAAATTCATATACTCATATGAACTCAATTGAGCAGATCATATGCTCCTATGAGTCCATATGAGAATATGAGATTCACATATATTCATACATACGTTTGTCTGGTTTGATCATATGATTATGTCATCAATTCACTATAGGTATTTTGATCTGCTGCGCACTTATCCTAGTATAACTACATGACGTAATTATTCGCCAATATTATTTTATGATGGCCAAGTCAATTCGTTTTTTTGTCGTATACTTTTGTAATAAAATCATAATAATAAGGCCACGCACACGAACTTTAATGACATAGTTGTAAACCTCTATTTCCGCAGGTTACTAACAATTTAGTAACGAACTAACCACTAGAGTCAGCACTATTCACTTACTAACTACTTAGCACTTTTAACTACCCAATGACGTAGCAATTTTACTCAGCCTGTTAGAATTTGGGCCAGTGTTGGTTACGAACCCTACGAGGTAGTGCCTTTCACTAGGGTTACATGTACAAGATGAATTTACTAGCTGGTTAGTGGATTCTGTGACACGTAACGGGCTAGAACTCAGTGAATATACCAACCCTTTTTCAAGAGTCTGTTCCTCGTCGAGTTCTAGGAAGGTTGTGTATCCTGCGCATCAGAGGACTTGTCGTCCAGTGCGTGAGAGCTTGAGCCTTTTGACCTGGCTGATGAGCTGTGCTTCGGCGCGGACAAAAAAGGCGCTCACTGGAATGCCATGCGCTCCGCTATCAGTCGCGCTGATCGCCGAAAATTCAGCTCAGCCAAAATATTTTGGCGGCCATTCTTGCAAATACGCGAAAAAAAAAGACACACGCACGCTGGAATCGCATGCGCTCTGCTTTTTTTCCATAGTGTCCACCAAAAAACACTTTCCTTCAGATCCGCTACCACATTCTGGCGGTGATTCTTGCTGGTACGTAAAAAAAGACACGTGCACGCTGGAATCCGATGCGCTCTGCTGTCTGCATTGGTGCCCGCCGAAAAATACTTTCCTTCAGACCAGCCACAACATTCTGGCGGTGATTCTTGCTCGTACGCGAAAAAAAAAAACACGCGCACGGTGGAATGCGACGCGCTCTGCTGTCTGTCGTGCTGTCCGGCAAAAATACTGTTCTACAGTTCAGCAACAAGACTCGTTCTAGCGGTGATTCTTGTTCGTACGCAAAAAAAAAACACACGCGCACGCTGGAATCCAATGCGCTCTGCTGTCTGCCGCGGTGTTCGCCGAAAATGGTTTTCCTTCAGATCAGCCAGAACAATGTGCCGTCATTCTCGCTCGTACGCGGGAAAAAAATAACACGCGCACGCTAGAATCCCATGCGCTCTGCTGTCAGTCGCAGTGTTCGCCAAAAAATACTTTCCTTCAGATAATTCTGGCCCCGATTCTTGCTCGTACACGAGAAAAAACACGCGCACGCTGGAATCTCATGCGCTCATGCTTTCTGCCATAGTATCTGCCAAAAAATACATTCCTTCAGCTCAGCCACAAGATTCTGGTGGTGATTCTTGCTCGCACGCGAAAAAAAAAAGACAAGCGCCCGCTGTAATCTGATGCACTCTGCTGTCTTCAGTGGTGTCCGCTGAAAATTAGTTTCCTTCAGATCAGCCACAACATTCTGGCGGTTATTCTTGCTCGTACATAGAAAAAACACGCGCACGGCGGAATGCGATGCACTCTGCATTCTGTCGCGTTACTCGCCAAAAATTACTATCCTTCAGTTCAGCCACAAGATTCTGGCGGTGATTTTTGCTAAGTACGTGAAAAAAACACTCGCACACTAGAATTCAATGCGCTCTGCTGTCTGCCGTAATGTTTGCCGAAAAATACTTTCTTTCACATCAGCCTTGCCGCAATTCTTGCTCGTACGCGTGGAAAAACACGCGAACGCTGGAATCCCATGCGCCCTGCTTCCTGCCCTGGTGTCCGCCAAAAAATACTGTCTTTCAGTTCAGCCACAAGTTTCTGGCGGTGATTCTTGCTCGTACGTGAAAAAAAAAACGCGCACGGTGGCATCCAAAGTGCTCTGCTGTCTACCGTGGTGTTCGCCGAAACATACTTTTCTTCAGATCAGCCAGAAGATTCTCGCCACGACTCTTGCTTCTACGCGGGAAAAAAACACGCGCACGCTGGAATCCCAAGCACTTTGCTTTCTGCCATGGTGTCCGCCAAAAATACTGTCGTTCAGTTCAGCCACAAGACTCTGGCAGTGACTCTTTCTCGTCCGAAAAAAAAAACACACGCGCACGCTCGAATCCGATGCGCTCTGCTGTCTGCCGTGGTGTTCGCCTAAAAATACTTTCCTTCAGATCAGCCAGAAGATTATGGCCGCAATTCTTGCTATTTAGAGGAAAAAAACACGCGCACGCTGGAATCCCTTGAGCTCTCCTTTCTGCCGTGGTTTTCTCCAAAAATACTTTCTTTCAGAGCTGCCACAACATTCTAGCAGTGATTCTTGCTCGTACGCGAAAAAAAACACGCGCACGGTGGAATGCGATGCGCACTGCTTTGTGTCGTGCTGTCCTGCAAAAATTACCGTCCTTCAATTCAGCCACAAGATTCTGGCGGTGATTCTTGCTCGTACGCAAAAAAAAACGCAAGCCCACTATGGAATTCGATGCGGTGTGCTGTCTGCCGCGGTGTTCGCCGAGAAATACTTTTCTTCACACAAGCCTGGAGGCTACCCAAAATTCTAATACCCATGATGGCGGGCAACGCCTCTAGATCGCGCCGCGCCCGCGTTAATTCGGACCCTTTCACAATCCTTTAATGGAACTGCCGGGGATTTCGGGCTCGCACTAAGCGGGCTGCTCTCCTGCCCCAGTTAGAAACCCATCCCCAATTACCCGCGGTAGTGGCCCTACAGGAACCGGGTGAACACGCCGCCCTTACAAACTATACCGTGTATCAATGGGACGCGCAAATGGCACTTTGCGTGCATCGAAATTACACCGCCAGTTTGGTGGATCTCGAATGCAACCCGGCTTACTCGTATGCTATGGTGACTCTCCTCCCTCTTAGGAAGCAGGACCCATCCATACACATTCTTAACATCTACAGTTCGCCCAAACTGCCCAACATAACATACGCCGACATCTTTAGCAAAGCTCACACGGTGGCAGGCAAAGAACCACTAGTCATAGTAGGCGATTTCAATGCCCCCAGCCCTCACTGGGGTTATCGTCGCGAGGAACGACGTGGTCGGAAATTGGCGGAACTCATTTCCACCATGGGCCTAACCATCCTGACGGACCCCACACCCAACCCGCATTGGAAACTCTGTTACCCGAGACACATGTCCCGATCTCACACTCACCAAAAACATCAAACAAGCAGATTAGCTCAATACCGAGGAAACCCTCGGTAGTGACCCCTGCATTGTCATTACCACAATCCGGACACACCCCCTTACTCGTCCCCACCACCAAGCGAAACTTCCAGACTGGACCAAATTTCGCTTGGTATACTCCAATCCGACCCCCATAGCTCACCAAGGATACTACACTTGGTCCCAACGTCTCGTAAACTCACTCCACAAAATCGAGCAGACGGTTCAACTTTCAGAGACCACGCCGGCGGTGGACAACCACCTCATGCGTCTCTGGGAGGCTCGGCACAGCCTAGTGCGCCGATGGCGCCGACAGAAACACAACCGACAGCTCAAAATCCGCATAGCGGCTCTCACCCTAGAGGCCGACGAGTACGCGGCCCAGCTCACCGACTCAAACTGGGTAGAGCGCTGCAACACTGCCGCCACACAGATCTCAAGCCGCAACACCTGGTGTCTCTTTAGGGCTCTCATCGACCCTAGCCAAACACGCACAGAAACACAGAAACACATTCAGCGCGCGCTTCACGCCTATGCGGGTGACGCGGAAAAATTGGCACAGGCTCTCAGAGACAAATATCTCTGAAGCCAACAGGACCCCATGGGACCGGCGTATTCATATGCAGGCACGGAAAACGCCGAGTTGGATCGTTGCTTTCAGCTCCACCATCTGAAGGCGGCCCTGTCCAAAATGAAACGAGGCACAGCGCCAGGTCGGCATCGAGTGACGGTTCGGCTCCTAGCCAACCTCCCTGACTCGGCGTACATTCACCTCCTCGACTACTTCAATCAGATCTGGGAGGGGCGCGAACCCCTACCGCTCGATTGGAAAACGGCCTTAGTAACTTTCATCCCTAAATCAGGCAAATCTGTAAACATCGACAATCTCAGACCAATTTCCCTAACCTCATGCGTAGGGAAACTTATGGAAGCCATGGTCCGGGACAGGCTCTCTGAATACTTAGAGGCCCGACACACATTTGCAGACACTATGTACGGCTTCCGCCCACATCGCTCTGCTCAGGACATCCTCCTGCAACTCCATCGTGACGTTGTCGAACCGGTCGAACATCCCAGTGACGACAAGGTAGTCCTCGCCTTAGATCTCAAGGGAGCTTTCGATAACGTTACCCATGACATCATCCTTACCAACCTATCACAATCAAACTGTGGGCATAATGCTTTTAGGTACGTCCGCCAATTCCTCATAGAACGGCAGACATACCTGCATATTCAAGACAAGGAGCATGGACCGTACCCCCTCGGTACGCGCGGAACACTACAGGGAGCAGTCCTCGCTCCTCTTCTGTTCAATCTTGCCATGGCTCACCTTCCCTCATTGCTAAACGATGTCCCAGGCGTGCAGCACGCTCTGTACGCCGACGACATCACGCTGTGGGCAACTCAGGGTTCCCTTGGTAGCATCGAGACATGTCTGCAACATGCCGCGTCGATTGTTGACAGCTACGCCCGCAGCTGCGGTCTCGAATGCTCACCCACCAAATCGGAATACGTGCATCTTCGCCCCAAACCGAACATGACACAAATTGAACTCACCTTGTGTAACAGGGCCATTCCGGAACGCAACGAAATCAGAGTCCTGGGACTCTTCATACACAAACACCGCAAAATTGACACCACTCTGCGCAAATTACGCACTGTGGGGGATCAGGTGGGCCGCATGATCCGCCGGGTTTCGAACAAGCGAGGAGGTTTCAAAAGCCGTGCTGCTCTGCGCCTCGCCAACGCTTTCGTGACCAGCCGGATCTTTTATTCGACACCTTACCTGCGTCTGCGTAAATGCGACGAGAATACACTAGACTGTATACTCCGCAAAATTTACAAACGTGCCCTAGACCTCCCCATCTCAACGTCGAACCAACGTCTCGCAGACCTGGGCATGACAAACACGTACGGGGAACTTAAAGAGGCTCATCTTAATAACCAGTACCTGCTCCTTAGTAGGTCTCAGGATGGAAACAACCTCCTACACCACCTCCACATTTCCAACACCCACAAGGTGGAAGAGCGTACCGCGATCCCCAAGGATTGGCGTGGTGCACTGATCATTCCGCCTCTGCCCCAAAACATGACAAATGGGACTCACGATGGGCGGCGTACAGCGCGGGCTACAGCCCTACAGCAACGGTATGGCTCACGCCCGGGAGTCTTCTACACGGACGCATCCGGCCCCCGCCACGGCGGGTGGTACACGGCCGCTGTGGTTCACCAAAGCGTACCTATTCAAGGGCTCACCTTTCGAGCACCAGACATCACACACGCGGAGGAGGTCGCCATAGCCCTCGCCGCAGCGGACCCCGCATCTCGGATAATTATTACCGATTCGCGGAGAGCGTGCCAAAATCTCACACGGGGTTGCATCAATGATCGCGCCGCCGAAATCCTTAAGCGATGCTATTGTCTAGATCGCCCAAATCCACGCACCGTCATCTGGACTCCTGCTGATACGGGGCTAGTTGGAAACGAAGCTGCAGATGCCTCGGCCCGCGCGCTTAATTACCGGGACCCGCCTCGCCCTCCATCGCCTGATGTTCCAGAACCCAATCCGGCTACCTCTTTCAGAGAAATCACCGCTATGTACAAATCGAACAGGCTCCGCTTCCCACCCCCAGCATCGGGCCTGCCCAAGAAGGACGAGCGCTGGCTTCTCCGTCTCTATACCAATACAGTATTGTGCCCGGCGATACTCAAACATTTCAATCCGGCATTCTCTGGGGAATGCCCGCACTGTGACCATCCGTTCGCGGATACTTTCCATGTGGTGTGGGCATGCCCCTCTAATCCGGCGGTCCCGCCACTTTCTTCTCCTTCCCTCCCTACCCGAGAGAGCTGGGAGGCTGCCCTGCTCGGTTGCTCGACCCTAGAGGACCAGCGTGCCCTAGTGGCCCGAGCGCGTGCTGCAGCGGAAGCCACAAGGGTCCCGGACTAGGGACTCCTCCTAGATTTTGTAAGGGGCCGGCCCTTAAAGCCATCCCCAACTCTCTCCTGTCAACTGAGTGAATAGAGTTTACTACCTACCTACCTGGCCGCAATTCTTGCTCGTTCACGGGAAAAAACACGCGCACGCAGGAATCCCATGCGCTCGGCTTTCTTTGTTGGTGTCCGCCAAAATATACGGTCCTTCAGTTCAGCCACAAGGTTCTGGCGGTGATTCTTGCTCGTTCGCGAATAAAAAAAGACGTGCACGCTGGAATTCCATGCGCTTTGCTTTCTGTCGTGGTGTCCGCCAAAAAATACTTTCCTTCAGATCAGCCAGAAGAATATGGCCGCATTTTTTGCTATTTGGAGGGAAAAAAAACACGCGCTCGCTGGAATTCCGTGAGCTCTCCTTTCTGCCATGGTGTTCTCCAATAAATACTTTCCTTCAGATCAGCCACAACATTCTAGTGGTTATTCTTGCTCGTACGCGAAAAAAAGGCGCACGGTGGAATGGGATGCGCACTGCTTTGTGTCAAGCTGTCCGCCAAAAATTACCGTCCTTCAACTCAGCCACAAGATTCTGGCGGTGAGTCTTGGTCGTACGCAAAAAAAAAACACAAGCGCACACTGGAATTCGATGCGGTCTGCTGTCTGCCGCGGTGTTCGCCGAGAAATACTTTCCTTCACATAAGCCTGGCCGCAATTCTTGCTCATTCGCGGGAAAAAACACGCGCACGCTGGAATCCCATGCGCTCGGCTTTCTGCCTTGGTGTCCACCAAAAAATTCTGTCCTTCAGTTCAGCCACAAGGTTCTTGTGGTGATTCTCGCTCGTTCGCGAAAAAAAAACGTGCACGCTTGAATCGCATGCGTTCTGCTTTCTGCCGTGGTGTCCGCCAAAAAAAACTGTCCTTCTGTTCAGCCACAACATTCGCGCGGTGATTCTTGCTAAGTACGCAAAAAAAAAACACACGCGCACGTTGAAGTCCAAAGCACTCTGCTGTTTGCCGCGGTAATTGCCAAAAGATACTTTCCTTCAGATCAGCCAGAAGATTCTGACCGCAATTTTTGCAATTACGCGGGAAAAAAAAACACGCGCACGCTGGAACACCGCGCGGTCTCCTTTCTGCCATGGTGTTCTCCAAAAAATACTTTCCTTCAGATCAGCCACAAAATTCTGGCGGTGATTTTTGCTCGGACAAAAAAAAAAACTACGCGCATCGGGGAATGTGATGCGCTCTGCTTTCTGTCACGCTATCCGCCAAAAATACTGTCCTTCAGTTCAGCCACAAGATTCTAGCGGTGGTTCTTGCTCGTGTGCGAAAAAAAAAAAACTCGCGCGAACGCTGGAATCAGATGCGCTCTGCTGTCTGCCGCAGTGTTCGCGAAAAATAATTTCTTTCACATCAGCCTGGCCACGATTCTGGTTCTTACGCAGCAAAAAAATACGCGCACGCTGGAATCCCATGCGCTCTGCTTTCTGCAATGGTGTCCGCCAAAAAATTCTATCCTTCAGTTAAGCCACAAGGTTTTGGCGGTGATTCTTGCTCGTTTGTGAAAAAAAAAGACACGTGCACGCTGCAATTGCATGCTCTCTATTTCCTGCCATGGTGTTCGCCAAAACATATTGTCCTTCTGTTCAGCCACAAGATTCTGGCGGCGATTCTTGCTCGTACATGAAAAAAAAACACGTGCACGGTGGAATCCGATGCGCTATGCTGTCTACCGCGGTGTTTGCCGGAAAATACTTTCCTTCAGATCAGCCACAAGATTCTGGCGGTGATTCTTGCTCGTACGCGAAAGAAAAAGACAAGTGCCCGCTGGACTCTGATACATTCTGCTGTGTTCTGTGGTGTTCGCCAAAAAATACTTTCCTTCAGATCAGCCAGAAGAATCTGGCCGCTTCTCTTGCTCGTATGCGGAGGAAAAACATGCGCACGCTGGAATCCCAAGCGCTCTACTTTTTGGCATGGTGTCCGCCAAAAAATACTGCCCTTCAGTTCAGCCACAAGACTCTGGCGGTGATTCTTGCTCGTCCGCGAAAAAAAAAACAACACATGCGCACGTTGGAATCCGATGCGCTCTGCTGTCTGCCGACGTGTTCACCGAAAAATACTTTCCTTCAGATCAGCAAGAAGATTCTGGCCGCGATTTTTTGCTATCACGCTTGAAAAAACACGCGCACGTGAATCCCTTGCATTCTCCTTTCTGCCATGGTGTTGTCTAAAAAATACTTTCCTTCAGAGCAGCCACAACATTCTGCCGGTGATTTTCGCACGCTCACAATGGAATGCGATGCGCTCAGCTTTCTGTCGTACTGTCCGCCAAAAAATACTGTCCTTCAGGTCATCCACAAGATTCTGGCGGTGATTCTTGCTAAGTACGCGAAAAAAAAAAAAGACACGCACACATTGAAATCCAATGCGCTCTGCTGTCTGCCGTGGTGTTCGCCGAAAAATACTTTCCTTCATTCCGATCAGCAGAACATTCTGGCCGCGATTCTTGCTCGTACGTGTGAAAAAGCACGCACACGCTGGGATCGCATGCGCTCTGCTTTCAGCCTTGGTGTCCGCCAAAAAAATACAGTCCTTCAGTTTAGCCAGAACACTCTGGCGGTGATTCTTGCTAGTCCGCGAAAACAAAAAACACACGCGCATGCTGAAATCCGATGCGCTCTGCTATCTGCCGCGGTGTCTTCCGAAAAGCACTTTCTTTGAGATCAGCCAGAAGACTCTAACCGCAATTTTTGCTATTACGCGGGAAGAAACACACGCACGCTGGAATCCCGTTTGCTCTGCTTTCTGCCAAGGTGTTCGGCAAAAATACTTTCCTTCTGAATAGCCACAACATTCTGTTGGTGATTCATGCTCGTATCCGAAAAAAAAACACGCGCACGGTGGAATGCGATGCGCTCTGCTTTCTGTCGTGCTGTCCGCCAAAATACTGTCTTTCAGTTTAGCCACAAGATACTGGTGGTGATTCTTGCTAAGTACGCGAAAGAAAAAAGACACGCGCACACTGGAATCCAATGGGCTCTGCTGTCTGCCGTGGTGTTTGCCAAAAAATACTTTTTTTCAGATCAGCCAGAACATAATTGCTGCGATGCTTGCACGTACACGTGAAAAAACACGAGCACGCTGGAATCCTATGCGCTCTGCTTTCTGCCATGATGCTCGCCGAAAAATACTTTCCTTCAGATCAGCCAGAACATTCTGGCGGTGATTCTTGCTCGCACGCGAAAAAAAAAGAAACGCGCCCGCTTGAATCCAAAGCGCTCTGCTGTCTGCCGTGGTGTCCGCCAAAAAAGACTGTGCTTCAGATCAGCGACAAGATTCTGGCGTGATTTTTTCTAAGTACGCGAAAAAAAGACACGCGCAAACTGGAGTCCAATGCGCTTTGCTGTTTACCACGGTGTTTGCCAAAAAATACTTTCCTTCAGATCAGCCAGATCATTCTGGACGCGATTCTTGCTCGTACACGGAAAAAAACATGCGCACAATGAAATCCTACGCGCTCTGCTTTCTGTCGTGCTATCCGCAAAAAACTACAGTCCTTAAGTTCAGCCACAAGATTCTCGCGGTGATTATTGCTCGTACGCGATAAAAAAAAAAAAGACACGCGCACGCTGGAATTCAATGCGCTCTGCTGTCTGCAGCGGTGTTCGCCAAAAAATGCTTTCCTTTAGATCAGCCAGATCATTCTTGCCGCGATTCTTCCTCGTAAACGGAAAAAAACACGCGCACGCTGGAATCCTATGCACTCTGCTTTCTGCCATGGTTTCCGCCAAAAAATACAGTCTTTCAGTTCAGCCACAAGATTCTAGTGGTGATTCTAGCTCGTACGCGATAAAAAAAAAAGCCACGCGCACGCTGGAATTCAATGCGCTCTGCTGTTTGCCGTGGTGTCCACCAAAAAATACTGTCCTTCATTTCAGCGACAAGATTCTGGCAGCGATTCTTGCTCGTACGTGAAAAAAAAAACACGCGCACAGTGGAATCCGATGCGCTCTGCTGTCTGCCGCGGTGTTCGCCAAAAAATACTTACCTTAAGATCAACGAGAAGATTCTGGCCGTGATTCTTGCTATTACGTGGGAAAAGAACACGCACACGCTGGAATCCCTTGCGCTCTGTTTTCTGCCATGGTGTCCGCCAAAAAATGCTGTCCTTCAGTTCAGCCACAAGATTCTGGCGGTGATTCTTGCTCGTACGAGGAAAAAGAACATGCGCACGCTGCAATCCCATGCGCTCTAATTTTCGCCATGGTTTCCGCTAAAAAATACTGTCCTTCAGTTCCCACAAGATTCTTGCGGTGATTCTTGCTCGTCCACAAAAAAAAAACACACACACATGCGCGCGCGCGGGGATTCGATGCACTCTGCTGTCTATCGTGGTGTTCGCCGAAAATACTTTCCTTCAGATCAGCCAGAACATTCTGGCCGCGATTCTCGCTCTTACGCGGAAAAAAAAACACGCGCCCACTAGAATCTCATGCACTCTGCTGTAAGCCGTGGTGTTCGCCAAAAATACTTTCCTTCAGATCAGCCAGAATATTCTGACAGCGATTCTTGCTCGTACACGGAAAAAAACGCGCACGCTGGAATCCCTTGCGCTCTGCTTTCTGCCATGGCGTCCGCCAAAAAAATACAGCCATTCGGTTTAGCCACAAGATTCTGGCGGTGATTATTGCTCGTACGCGTTAAAAAAAAGACACGCGCACGCTGGAATCCAATGCGCTTTTCTGTCCGCCGCGGTGGTCCCCGAAAAATACTTTCCTTCAGATCAGCCAGAACATTCTGGCCGCGATTCTTGCTCGTACACGGGAAAAAAACACGCGCACGCTGGAATCCTATGCGAACTGATTTTCGCCATGGGTACCGCCAAAAAATACAGTCTTTCTGTTCAGCCACAAGATTCTGGCGGTGATTCTTGCTCGTATGCGATAAAAAAAAAGACACGTGGACGGTGGAATTCAATGCGCTCTACTGTCTGCCGTTGTGTCCGCCAAAAAATACTGTTTTTCAGTTCAGCGACAAGATTCTGGCGGTAATTCTTGCTCGTCGGTGAAAAAAAACATGCGCAAGGTGGAATCCAATGCGCTCTGCCCTCTGCCGTGGTGTTCGCCGAAAAGTACTTTTCTTAAGATCACCAAGAAGATTCTGGCCACGATTCTTGCTATTACGCGGGAAAAGCACACGCACACGCTAGAATCCCTTGCGTTCTGTCTTCTGCCATGGTGTTCGCCAAAAAATGCTGTTCTTCAGTTCAGCCACAAGGCTCGAGCGGTGATTCTTTCTCGTACGAGGAAAAAGAACATGCGCACGCTACAATCCCATGCGCTGTGATTTTTGCCATGGTGTCCGCCAAAAAATACTGTCCTCCAGTTCAGCCACAAGATTCCTGTGGTGATTCTTGCTCGTTCGCAAAAAAAACACACACACACACGCATGCTGGAATCCGATGCGCTCTGGTGTCTAGCGTGGTGTACGCCGAAAATACTTTCCTTCAGATCAGCCGTAAAATTCTGGTGGTGATTCTTGCTCGTACGTGAAAAAAAACACACGCGCACGCTGGAATTTGATGCGCTCTGCTGTCTGCTGCGGTGTTCGCGAAAAAATACTTTCAGATCAGCTAGAACATTCTGGCCGCGATTCTTGCTCGTACGGGGCGAAAAAAAAATCGCGCACGCTTGAATTCCTTGCGCTGTGCTTTCTGCCAAGGTGTTCGCCAAAAAATACTGTCCATCAGTTAAGCCACAAGATTCTGGCGGTGATTCTTGCTCGTACGCGAAAAAAACACACGCCCACGCTGGAAACACTTGCACTCTGCTTTCTGCTAAGGTGTCTGCCAAAAAATACTGTCCTCCAGTTCAGTGACAAGATTCGGGCGGTAATTCTTGCTCGTACTCGAAAAAAACGCGCACGGCAAAATCCGATGCACTCTGCTGTCTGCCGCGGTGTTCGCCGAAAAATACTTCACTTCAGACAGCCAGAAAATTCTTGCCGGGATTCTTGCTTGTACGCGAAAAAAAAAAAGGCACGCGCACGCTGGAATTGCATGCGCTCTGCTTTTTGTCGTGGTGTCTGCCAAAAAATACTTTTCTTGATTTCAGCCACAAGATTCTGTCGGTGATTCTTGCTCGTAAGAGGGAAAAAAACACGCGCACAGTGGAATGCGATGCGCTTTGCTGTCTGCCGCGCTGTTCGCCAAAAAATACTTTCCTTCAGAGCAGCCAGAAGATTCTGACCACAATTCTTGCTCGTACTGGTAGAAAAACACGCGCACGCTGGATTCCCATGCGCTCTGCTTTCTGTCGTGGTTTCCGCCAAAACTTGCTGTCCTTCAGTTCAGCCACAAGATCCTGGAGACGATTCTTGCTCGTATGCGAAAAGAAAAACGCGCACACTGCAATCTAATCCGCTCTGCTGCCTGCCGCGGTTTCCGACGAAAAATACTTTCTTTCAGATCAGCGAGAAGATTCTGGCCGTGATTCTTGCTCCTAAACGGGAAAAAACATGCGCACGCTGGAATCCCTTGCGCTCTACTGTCTGCCGTGGTGTCCGCCAAACAATACCGTTCTTCAGTTCAGCCACAAGATTCTGGCGGTGGTTCTTGCTCGTATGCGAAAAAAAAAACGTGCACGCTTGAATTTCATGTGCTCTGCTTTTTGCTGCAATTTTTGCCGTAAAATACTTTCCTTCAGATCAGCCAGAAGATTATGGCTAAGATTCTTGCTCGTAAGCGAAAAGAAAACCGTGGA
This sequence comes from Rhipicephalus microplus, assembly GCF_043290135.1. Lineage (NCBI taxonomy): Eukaryota > Metazoa > Arthropoda > Arachnida > Ixodida > Ixodidae > Rhipicephalus > Rhipicephalus microplus. Next base: position 14,472,774 of record NW_027464589.1, read on the forward strand.
CGCTGCAATCTAATCCGCTTCGCTGCCTGCCGCGGTTTCCGCCAAAAATACTTTCCTTCAGTTAAGGTGGAAGATTCTGGCGGCAATCCTTGCTTGTACGCGAAAAAAACCACGCATGCTAGAATTCTCTCCGCTATCGTGGTGTTCACCGAAAAATACTTGTCTTCTGTTCAGCCAGACTTTGGCGGTGATTCTCGCTCGTACGCAAAAAAAAAAACACGCACACGGTGAAATCCGATGCGTTCTGCTGTCTGCCACAGTTTTCGCCAAAAATAGTTTCGTTCAGATAATCCAGAAGATGCTAGCCCTGATTCTTGCTCGTACGCGGGAAAAAACACGCGCATGCTAGAATCCCATCTACTATGCTGTCTGCCGCGGTGTCCGCCGAAACATGCTGTCCTTCAGTTCAGCCAGAAGATTCTGGCGGTGATGCTTGCTCGTACGCGAAAAAAAAAAGCTTGCGCACGCTAAAATTCCATGCGCTCTGCCCTCTGCCATGGTGTTCACTGCCGCCAGAATACAATCCCTCTCACGGTGGCCGGGCGCGCGAGGCAAATATTGTTCATTTTGCTGAGAAGCGTGGCGATTTGAACGACCGGAGAGAAACACCCCACGCGCCCGCCGTTTCCGAAGCCATGCCCTAATGTTTTTCAGCGGCAGCCTCAACACCGGGCGGCACTGTTGGCGCCAACCGTATTGATGTCGATGAACGCGTGCGAGCACTGAGGCGCCTACCACTCGGAAGTTATTGAACATACATGCGGTTGATCCGTGAAAACACGAGTTTGCCCCGAGGTCCAAACAACCTTACAGGGAGTGACCCAGAAATTTTGTTGTGGGAGGAAAACTACATTGAAGTAACCAACGCAAGTTCTGTGAACTGCCCTGTAGGCTATAGTTTCGTGATTTCTTGTCATTCATAGTAAATGATAAACATACACTTACCTAGACTATCTGTCTTTCGTCGTTCTGCAGCATCGGCAATGGCACTGCAAAACCGATATCCGCTCTGGATCTGCGCAAAGTGCAAGATTTCAGCACATGTCAACCATGCCAGAATACTTTAGTGATAAAACTTCTCAGCATGTATGTGATCCTTCGTTACTCTAATATATCCCACATGCTCATGTGTGCAACGAAGCGCAGCCTGTTCCGAAAGGTGTTGGCGTAATTGAACAATAACATGCATAAATGAAGCTTTCAGTTTACAAAGCATGCATTGTCTCTGAATAAAAAGTGTCGAATAAGTCATTCTCTGAATTACATTTTGGTTGTCTTCGCACTACTATATTAGGTAGAAAAGAAGAAGAGAACCTAAATCAATAAAAATTACATGCCGAAACTATTTTGATAATTGATTGATATGTGGAGTTAATGTCCCAATACCCCTATATGATTATAAGAGACGCCGTAGTGGAGGAGTCCAGAAATTTCGATCACATGGTGTATTTAATTATTATCTACAATGTGGCACACAATCCTAGGTTTCTTCTCAAATAAAGGCCCCTGCGGCTCGCAATCGTCAGTCCCTCTAAGCTAGCGCTATATATCAAGCTCGCCCCTCTCGCGGTGTCCAGCTAACTGTAACGCGTTCAGTCACGCGAAATAAAACAGTAATTTATGTAAGTCATGGCGCTCTTGACCACGTTGATGCGGCGAACTCGCCAGCACGTACTCAGCAATCAAAAATAAAGTGGGTAAAATCTAGTAAAAGGAATCCTAAACTAGCTTAACAAGCCTGAACTTGTGTATGAATGGTTTCACATGTTTGACGAACGATGCAGAGAATGTGTACCAAGCGACCTTCCTGGTGCATCAGGTGGGCGGTAGCGTTAAACCTAATTCAAGAACTGAGGTAGATTTGAAAGCCTCCAAAATGTGCATCCAGAAGCGGATCTCTAGGGCAGCAACCATTGCGGCGAAACGCATGTTGTTTTTCTAGTTTTGTCGAGTGTTGTAATTCGTAGTGTAGTGCAGCGCAAAAAATAGACACCAAACGAGTGAGAAGATACAGCGCAATCAAGACCAATTGGGGAAAGAAATGATCGAGGCTGAAGAAATGAAACGGCCTGGGATTGCAGCATAAGCATGCCTTTTTTTGCATCGGTCCGATAAAGAGCTTTCGTTTTTGGCTAGACATGGAAAGCTGGAAGGTGTTAGCACTCGTGTGTGACTTATTGGCCAATCTTTAGTTTTCACTTCTTAATTTTTTTTCTTTCTGCAATTTTTTTTCCTGGTTTTCATCTTTTCTTGCTTTACCCGTGCATATATACGTGCGTTCTCATCGAATTATCTTCAGTTGGAAGAATGCGCTGTGTGCTCGTTTTCTCGTTCGTTTGGTGTCTGTTTTTTGCGCTGCCCTACGCTATAATTCACTTGTTCCAACTCACCCAACAAGCAACGTCGTGAGAGTTGTGAAAGCTGCGTGGCGTAAAAACGACGCTACCGAAAAAAGGCTACAAACAGTCGGCGCGCTGCTCAACAAGCTAAAGTCAATCAGTGGAGGCCAAATGGACATGCCCGCTAAGTGGACACCCCGATAATAGCTCCCCAGCGCACACAGATATCGCACCCAGGTGACTAGGCTACCGGCGCATACTCTTGCTCCCAGAAAGCCATTCCGTTCCTAAAGGACTGAGCGTGCATCTGTTGCGCCTAGTTAACCTGACAAGCGGCACCTCTGAGATAACATAATACAAAAAACCAAAATTCGAAAAAGCGAAAAAGCGCTTACAGCAAGTCATCTGACCATCAAGGCGCCGTCTTTTGATGTGAGGACAATAAACCCAAAAGCAAGTTATTACACCGCACTGCCTGTGAAGACCAAGAGAACATGACTTGGCCATCGTGCCGGATCGCAGTTTCCAGATTTGATAGATTTCCCTCTCCAAGAAGACGTGTTGAGCTCCACCAACAAAAAATAATTGCAACGAACAGAAAAAACTTATCAGCGCAGTAAAAGTATACGAGTAAGTACATTTACTGCGTTAATTCAAGGGTGACACCGACGATTTCACTTTGCCGCCAGTGATTTGCGTGTAGAATACCTGTGTGCAGGGGCGTAGCCAGGGGGTGACACAGTGGGCTCGTGCTCCCCCCCCCCCCTGCGAATTTTTGTTTGTCTTGGCAAAGAGAGGAAGAAATGACAATTTCGAGGAGTGAGTGCTCACCCCGAAATCGAGGGCTCCCCCTCCCTGCAAAAATTCCTCGGCACATGCCTGCTGTATGTGGGCTACAAACATTGCCGTACAATTTCGTGGCCCGTATGCCCATTACGTGAGCAAACGAGCGCCCCCTGGCCCTCCAAAGCTGTCCGTCTTGGCCCGACACCCGACAGATGGCAGCGCCTCTCTGGCATCGGGCCCTTATACGTATCTTATTCGGACATCACTGGTGCCGATGACAAGTTTATGCGAGGATATCCACCCAGGTATACGTGTGGGTACAAGCCTACATGATGCTTTGGGTTGCAGAGACAAACACTAAAAGCTGAATACGTCCGCGATAGAAGCAAGTAAGAGACGGTTAGAGTACCGGTGGCATAAATGATGAGATAAAGGACAGAAATAGTGAGAAAATGAAGTAATGCTGCATGAAGAGGCAGAGAGATGGAACACAAATTCTTATTTTTCTTTGTTGTAATAAGATTGATTTAGCAGAAGTAGATTAGGCATTAGACCAACATAAAAAGAAAGATTTCTGCTTGTTTTTTGCGATTCTGGTAACACACATGTCACCGCGCCGTTATAAAGGGGACGCTCATTGCATCCACCTTTCCATACATTCGTCCAGGTTCCCTTTCAGTGGCTTCATCGACTCGCTAGCCGCTGCGAGTCAGAAAAAACCGTCGCTGTCGCGAGCCGTCCCAACGCACGTGCCTGTGTTGCCTTGCCAAGGCAGACCCCATTTAGCGCTCTCATGCGCAAGTTCCCTAATGCCCAGTCGATATAAAGACTGTTTATCCATCTGACATGCCCCTGCGTTTGTCCGCACCCCAGCCTTGCTCTCACATTTGGCGCAGTCGACATTGAACCTCGCCTCGCCGTTCAACCATGCTACGCTCCTGGCATGCCGACCTAACCCTTTCCACCACCTTTGTGTGCCTTTCCGCCTTCGCCAAGTAAGCTTTATGTCTACGTTAAATTGTAATACGGCCGACGCTGCCCCGGTCGCGTGCCTCAGCACCGACTTTATGCAGGCTGAGCTCACTCACCCGGGAAAGGATACAACCCGGCCTTGAGAGGCCCTTATTCAGCGCCTAGCTCTAATGCTCAAAGCGGCCCATGCAGCCAAATTCAGCGAAGCCAAGACCCTCTCCGGTGCCTTCACCCTCGGCTGGCGTTAGTTTTCTTGCCACACCTCCTACAACGCCCATCGAGATGCCAGCTCCGCGGCAACACATGCCTGGCTTGCCCGTCCTGCAGCCACCCTACACGTACTCCTCGTAGCCACTCCTCCATAACGCCGCACCTGGAGAGCTTTTTCCATCCTGTGAAACCGTGCCAGTCGCCTGGCTTAACAGACCCCCGGAACTCTGAGCCACAATATGGAGTGCATTTTTCTCTATTGCCCCCACCCCCCTATCCACTAGCTAGCATTCCTGAAGCACATCTTAGGACCATGCCTGAGGTGTCAGGCAGCCTACCATTGTTCGAAAATTGCCAGAAACAGAGTGCACGCTTGTGGATCGAGGAGATACAGCACACGCATTCGCTTGCTTCCTGGTTGCCAGAAATGACTCGTCTCATCGCCACGAGCAAATTAAAAAGAACTGTGAAAAACTGGCACCTCAATTTTGGCGCGCAGTATCCTACATGGGATACCCTGTAGAGATCTTTTTTGGGTGCATTCTCTCATGAACTGACGTTGTTTCAATCGCAGCAACATGTCCCCTCAAAAATGTGAGTCCAACGGCCAGTCACTTAGAGATACACTAAGCGAAGCTCCAAGACATTAGCAGTTTAGTGCCGCTGATGGAACTGCAAAAAGTGGAACGTTTCCTGCACAGAGTTTTGTGCATCAGCACTGCGGCGAGCGTAGCGGCACAGCGTCTATCGTCAGTGTCCAGCTTCTTTGACGTATACACTTGCTGGACAGCACGACGCAGCAGAAACAAGCGGTGCCGCATGATCATCTCGAGCAGCCTCATCGTGGTCCAAGTAACCAGAGTACACACTCCAGGCAAGTCTCTCCACAAAATCTTCAGCTCCATATAGTTGAAGACCCAGACATGAGCCTCAGCCTCGCCCCACCAGTAATTCACGTAGCCATCGCAATCGCATAGCAGATATATCACCTGAACAAAAGGAAGCTCGGTATCCAGCTTTCTCCGAGCGTTATAGTGTCTCTGCCATCCATCCTGGACAGTTGCTCGGTGCCAAAGTTTGCTTAACTGTCATGAAAAGGATCATCTGGCATCAAAGTGCCCAGCAAGACGAAAGGCTATCGCACCACAGGCAGCCACGGTTTTCACAATACATCATGCAGCAAACCCTGCGTCCCATGTCAGCCGCTCAAAAGCCACCTAGGACTCGCAGCTAGAGTGCTTATTCGTCACAGACAGCATTTCACTCTTAGGCTCTTATGATGCCTTCCCAGTGATAGGATCTAAGATAACTTTAGTTTCCAAATTCACAATCAAGAATCTTCCACTCATGCCCTGGACACACGCGCCCTCAACTGCTCTTGGTGGTGCAAGTGTCCCTTCCGATGTCACATCTGCATGAAGATCTCAATGAGTCCCATCACAGGTCTAGTGGAAGCAGCGGTAATCAGCGACAATGTTGCGGTAATACTCAGTGAGGATTCGTTTATGCCAGCAATACTCGCCTAGTCTTCAAGCCTCTTAATCCTGCCAAACTCGATTATCCAGCCACGTGTACTTTGATACAAGCCCACCAAAAACTGTTTCCTCGTGCCTCCTGTGCAGTGATTCTTCGCCAGCCTTGCATCGCTGAATGTACTGGAGTATCATGTTCTTTGTCCCTCCAGAAGGTCCTTGTTCCAGCAATGGAACAACTTTTCAAACTTGTGTACGAGCCACCTCTCACAGCACAGCTACAAAAATCTGCTTGAACTGCGCTCGAGCGAAGCAGATGGAGTGACCTCGCCACCGACTATTTGCCGTCTCATAATAACGGCCGAAATTAGTCTGTAGCTGTTCACCTCTAGTGAAACATTAAAAGGGCGCAAGCAAACGAAGCATTTCCACAGGCAGTGCTGTCAGCTCATCTTCTGCCAGTGCCCCAGACTACGGAGGTGGCCTGCCACGTGTCCGCCACCTTCGAAAAAATACTCCAACCCATTATACTAACAAGCCATAACCAACGCCTGCCCCTGAGCCCCCTTCAGCTGCAGAACCTGCGATAGTGACGTCAACCACGAACCCAATGACTGCGTACGTGCCACGGCAAGTTCCTACCTCAACTTGATTCTTCGAATTTTGCCCACAGTCGTTGAAGCTAACCCTTGCCAGTGTACCCTCCAAGGTACAAAAGGACGGCAAAAAGAAAAGTGGACAACACAGTCGTCGAATGGCTTCAAGTTCAGTTCAAAGTCTCGCTCTTCGAGTTGGGCGAGAATGACTCGAAGCCTTAGAAAAGTCTCACAATGTTGAACTCCTCCACCAGAAAAGAACGGCGCGAAAAGCACAAGCTCCACAAAGACAGCAAGATACGCTGTTTCATATATATCCCCAAGAAATCAAGCAAACAAAGCAAACTAAGAAAAATAAGAATCATGCCGACTATGTATCTTCTGTATTACATTGGTTTCAAGGAACTTTGTGCAAAAAATTCAGATTCTAGCTTTTCTTTCCTTAAAACCAATGTTATACAGAAGATACATAGACGACATCTTTTTTATTTGGACCCACAGCGAGGACAAACTTCTCAGCTTTATCGACACTTACAATGCTGTACATCCGAACATACACTTCACACACACATACTCGCAAGTTACCGTAAACTTTCTTGATGTTACCATAACGATAGAAGAAGAAAAGCTCTCTACAACCCTATATCGCAAACCAACGGATCGACAACAATACCTCCATTACCAAAGCGATCACCCACGCCACTGTAAAAACAGTATTTCATACAGCCAGGCTCACCGGTTTAAGCAAATCTGCTCTAGAGACGCTGACTTTGACACGAGCTCACAGAGGCTAAAACTTATGTTCGAGAAACAAAAATACCCCCCACATGTAATGAAGGACGCTGTTCAAAAAGCAAGAAAACTGAAGCGTGAAGACTTACTCATAAAGCGACGACCACGAGAAGACCCACAACGAACAAACCTCTGCTTGACTTAAGGCACAAACTTCCCCAATGTAAACAAAATCCTTAAACGACAGTACAACATTCGGGAACAAAGCGAACGTCTGAAACGTGCATTCCCATCCGCTCCAGGCGTCGTTTGCCGACGACCACGTAACCTCAAAGACACCCTTGTTCACTCCCAAATTAACACATCACCCCCCAATAATTCATGCCGCACTTGTTTAAAGCCACGATGTCTTGTATATAAGGCAATGCGAAAACAGACAAAGCAACCAGCACGCAATCCAAGTTTTCAATTAACATACGAGGAAACCTAACAGGCGATTCCTCTAATAAGGTATACCTACTCGAATGCAACGTGTGTGGTATGCAGTACACCGGACAAACAGAAACACCATTTAGGATTCGCTTCAATAATCACAGAGCCCATGCGAAATCAGCCCCAAGTCTACCTCTATCAAACCGTCTCAACCTTCCCGACCATGCATTCGACAAACTATCAGTAACACTCTTAGAGACGGGATTGAAATCAAATCGAGAACGTGAACAACGAGAGTCATACCTTATCCACCGATTTAACACCCTCGATAGAGGAATAAATGAGAATCCTGGTACACTTGCAGCAATTAAAGCATTAGAAAACAATAACGGCAACAATGAAAATAGTAACTGAGTTCACGGCACTGCTGCTGCGAAGGGTACTAGACAACCCAAAACAATTTCAAGTGTAACTACTCTTCCTAAGTGCAGCTGTCGTCTGTTTTCTGTTTTATTTTACTACCCAATCAATTGTGCCATGCATGACATGCCCAACAGCAACGCTGTGCACAGCCGGGAGGCCCCCACTACACACGTAATCCAGAAGCGGGCAAGGAATTCGCATTGCGCCCGCTTACCAGCCTCTACCGCAATACGGGGCACCCCTCTTTTTACGACGAAATGTTGATAGGGCGCCGAGTAGTTAAAGGCTTAGAACTTCCTAAAATGCCCGCTTACCAGCCTCTGCCACAATACGCGGCACCCCTCCTTCTACAACGAATTGTTTACGGGACTCTGAGTAGTTAAAGGCTTAGGACTTCCTAAAAAAGAGTAGTTAAAGGCTTAGGACTTCCTAAAAAGCTCTTTTTTGCCCTACACCGAACCGTCAGTGCCAGGAGGCGCCGTCTGATCGGGAGGAATGCGTTAGTGAAAGGAAACATACACAGACCATTGACATCAGAAAGGTCAAGGGGAAAAGGGGGGGAGATGAAGGGAGAGGTGGAGGGAGGAGTGGAGGGGGGAAGTGGAAGCAAGAGTGGAAGGGGGCACCTGAGGGGAGTCCACCCTATAATATTTTTCTCTTCTTTTCTTTTACTACTTTCTCTTTTCTTTTTCTTTTTTCTTTTTCTTTTTCTTTTTTTCTTTTCTGTCTTTTTTCCTCTTTCTTTGCCCTCTGATTTGAGATTGTTTAAAGCTCAGGACCAACAAACTGTATCTTTAAACCTGTTGAAGGCCAGACTCTCGGACGAAACGTCGAAATAAACCACGTTGTGACCGCTCACGGAGGTTCTACTGGAATAAGTGATCGGTAAGGTAGCATAAGTGGGCTGTCGAGGTGCTCGGGCTGCAACGACTTGCGCATACGCCAAGGGTGCGGCCTCCAGAGGTGGTGAACGAGCGAAATGCAAAGCGTCAGCTACCTCATCTTGTATGACGTGCCTTATGACCGTGGCCAAACTATCTGGAGCCAAAGAATGCGTTTGTGCTGGCTCGGGCGCGCTCGATAAAATGTAGAGCTGCCGAGCGACCTCCTCACGCACGAACTGCTTTATGCAGGCCAACATGTCTTTCTGGTCTCCGAGAATCAAGGCCGCGATCGAATCACGTGTTTCCGGGGAGCGCGACGTTAGGGTGCTTTGTTTGCACAATTCGTCAAAACTCTGGCACAAGCTGACGAGTTCGGCAATGGTTTGTGGGTCCTTGGCTAGCAACATTTGCAATGCGTCATCACATATGCCCTTGAGGATTTGCTTGATTTTGTCGGCTTCGAGCATCGCTGGGTTTACCCGCTTGCACAAGTCAACAACGTCTTCAATGTTGCTGGTAAAGGTCTCGCCTTGCTGTCGAGCGCACTCACGAAGTCGTTGTTCTGCGTGGAGTTTTCGCACAGCAGGGTGGTCGAAGACTTGCGAAAACGAGGCCTTGAATGAATACCAGCTGGCAATGTCGGCTTCGTGATTGCGCAACCAGAGACTAGCGACGCCGGACAAGTAAAAGCTTACATAGGTCAGCTTAGCCGCATCGTCCCACTTGTTCGCTGCGCTCACCTTGTGGTAAGTAGCCAGCCACTCCTCAACGTCTTGGCCGTCAGTGCCGCTGAAGATCAGTGGGTGACGCAGTGGCTACACGCCGGGACATGTAGAGGCGGGAACTTGCGAGGTACCTTGGGTGGAGAGTTCTTCCGGCATTACTGGCACTGCAGGTAAGGTGCGACTTCGTAGTTTCAGCTTCGAAGACTACCCAGCACCTCCACCAAATTATAAGGGGGTTTATTGAATAAAACCAACTGCCTGGTTCAAGAGGCATCAGTCACTGTCACCAGCTCAGCTCTTCGTCGTAGTCGCCTTTCAGGTGCTCCAACTAGATACTGTCTCTCTCCCTCTTCCCCACTACAATATATATATATTGTGACGTGCTGCAAAATGTCTTCAACTAGGAAGAACTGAGCCGGCGGGGAGACGCACCGAAAACTGGCAAGATGGCTGCTTCAATAATAATCAACTGGCCAGAGCACGCGCTGCCCCAGAACATCGTCTTCCGTTCTCGTGGGCCGCCATGGCTTGCGCTCGCCGTAACTAGCGGCCAAGTGGCATTATTCACCCTCTGAGAAAAAAAAGGCATCACTCTGATGCTCGGAAAGTACAAAGGCAAAGTCGGGGCGGACCAACAGAAAATACGCACATACACAAAAACATCGATATGGTTCATGCGCAGTCGCAATACCGCGTGAAGTACGGCTTCAGGCACACCACGTGGACAGTCTCTGAGGAGTGCCTTCGCCGTCGTGGTGAGAAGGCGCCGTCAGGGACTACCTCGTAGTTCACATCGCTCACGCATCGCAAGACTTTGTATGGTCCGAAGTAGCGACTTAGCAGTTTTTCAGACAATCCCTTGCATCGAACTGGAGTCCACACCCAAAGTTGATCACCTGGATGGTATTCAACTTGTCGATGGCGAGCGTTGTAGCGGCATGCGTCTGTACTCTGCTGGTGCGTAATGTGTAGACGTGCTAACTGGCGTGCTTCTTCGGCGTACTGGGTAAGCTGCACAGCATCAGGAGTGATCAAAGCATCGCAATTGTGTGGAAGCATCGCATCCAGCATGGTCTGGACCTCACGTCCATAGACAAGACGGAAAGGCGTGAATCAAGTAGTTTCCTGGACAGCCGTATTGTACGCGAATGTGACGTACGGTAGCACCTGGTCCCAGGTCTTATTCTGGACATCTACATACATAGATAACATGTCAGCGATGGTCTTGTTGAGTCGCTCTGTCAAGCCGTTGCTCTGTGGATGATATGCCGTGGTCTTGCGATGGCTCGTGTAGCTGAGCTTGAATACGTCATGAATGAGCTGGGCCGTGAATGCTGTTCATCTGTCTGTGATTACGCACGACGGGGCGCCATGGCGAAGAACGATCTGGTCCATAAAGAATTGGGCGACGTCGGAAGCAGTAGCGCGTTGTAGTGCCTTTGTTTCGGCGTACTTCGTCAAATAGTCAGTGGCTACTACGATCCACTTTTTGCCGGCAGATAATAGTGGAAAGGGCCCCAGTAAATCCATTCCTATTTGATCAAATGGCCCTCTGGGTGGTTCTATTGGTTGAAGAAGCCCCTCGGGCTTTAGTGGCGGGGATTTGCAACGTTGATATTCCCGGCAGCTTTTCACGTATCGCTTAACTGATGCAGAAAGCTTAGGCCAGTAGTATGCTTGTCAAACTCGAGCGAGAATTCGAGAGGAACCTAAGTGACCAGATGTGGGCTCATCGTGGCAGGCAAGAAGAATGTCGTCACGCATGTCTGTTGGCACGACTAGAAGATAGGTTCTCTCATTGCCGTTGGAGTTTTTCTTATACAGGACCCCATCTCGCAGACAGAACGATGACAGACTTCGAGAAATACATCGAGGTATGGACGAGTTGCGTCCTTCAAGGTTTTCGATAACTGCGCGAATTTCATCGTGCGCACGCTGTCGTGTAATCAGATCTGTTGTAGTAAGGGCTTCAAGGAAACCATCGTCATCCTCGGTGTCGTGGCCACAAACTTCGACAGGTGCACGGGATAATGAATCAGCATCTTTGTAGTTGCGGCCCGAGTTGTAAGCGATCGTGAAATCGTATTCCTGCAGACGAAGACTCCATCGTGCCAGTCGCCCACACGGGTCCTGTAGGTTGGCTAACCAGCACAACGAATGATGGTCGGTCACTACCTTGAAGTGGCGTCCGTAAAGGTAAGGCCTAAATTTTATAGTGGCCCATACAACAGCGAGACACTCTTTCTCTGACGTGGAGTAGTTGACCTCGGCGCGGGAGAGAGTGCGGCTAGCGTACGCTATCACTCGCTCTGTGCCCTCTTGTTGTTGTACGAGGACAGCACCAAGACCCACGTTGGTGGCGTCAGTATGAACTTCAGTATCAGCGTCTTGGTCAAAGTGAGCGAGGACTGGTGGCGTCTGCAAACGCTCCTGTAGTTCAGAGAAAGCTGCGTCCTGTTCTTCCTCCCAGACGAATGGAACATCTTCACGAGTGAGTCGTGTGAGTGGTTCAGCAATCCTAGAAAAATTGGCTATAAAGCGGCGGTAGTACGCGCAGAGCCCCGAAAAGCGACGCACTGCCTTCTTATCACGTGCAACAGGAAACGAGGCCACGGCGGTATTTTTGTCAGGGTCTGGTCGAATACCATCCTCACTGACAACATGGCCGAGAAACTTGAGTTCCTTGTAACCGAAATGGCATTTTTCTGGCTTCAGTGTCAGGTTAGCAGAGCGGAGCGCTTCCAGCACAGTCTGCAGACGCTTCAGGTGCTCCTCAAAGGTGGAAGAAAACACGACAATATCATCGAGGTAAACTAAGCACGTGTGCCACTTTAGACCAGTAAGAACAGTTCCATCATTCTCTGGAATGTCGCAGGTGCAGAACAGAGGCCGAAGGGAAGCACTTTGAATATATATAGGCCATCCGGTGTAATGAAGGCGGTTTTTTCCCGATCTCGTTCATCAACTTCGATCTGCCAGTAGCCACATTTCAAGTCTATTGATGAAAAATACTTGGTTCGCCGCTGTCTGTCGAGGGAATTGTCGATGCGAGGCAGCGGATAGACGTCTTTTTTTGTCATATTGTTAAGTTTCCTGTAGTCCACGCAGAAGCGCAGTGATCTATCTTTTTTCTTCACGAGCATGACCGGAGATGACCAGGCACTTTTCGAAAGTTGGATAATGTCATCTTGCAACATCTCTTTGACTTGAGTATTTATAACGTCACGTTCCTTTGCCGAAACGCGGTAAGGGTGTTGTTTTATGGGCGAGGCGTCGGTATACGTAATTATTCGATGTTTGGCGATCGGTGTCTGACGAACCTTCGTGGTGGAGGCGAAGCACTCTTTAAATTGATATAGCAGTTCACGTAGCTCGGTCTGTTGTTGTTGCGAGAGGGTCGAGTTGACCTCGACGTTTGCAAGTAGTGAAGTCACGTCGCTTGGTGTTGGTCGAAGCCCGTCGTTGGCTGATGTAGATGCGAAGCATTCAGAAACGTCTGCGATAGGGTAGGCAAAAGAGATGGCGGTGTCACGAAACAGGTGCCGGTACTCGTTACTAAAAGTAGTCCCATGTAGGGCAGAGTGTCCGTCATAAAGCGTGACGAGGCTGCGTGCAGCGCAGATACCTAGCGCGAACAAAAGCGTCAAGTTGCCTTCGGCGACAACCTCACCATCTCGTAACTTGTCAGACACCACATCAATTAGGACGCTTGAACGCGGAGGCAACGTGATCCTGTCGGCATAAATGCGAAGCGTGCTGTCACGGCTGTCGTCAGGTATGTCGGAGGATCCAGCTGTCGAAAACGTCACGGTACGCTCTCGAAGATCGATAATAGCGCCGTGCTCCCGCAAAAAGTCGACTCCGAGAATTAGGTCTCGGGAACAGTCACGAAGTACGAGGCAGCTGGTGAGAAATGTACGTCCCCGAATGCCCACTCTGATAGTGCACATGCCGATTGGGGTGACTACGTGCCCGCCGGCAGTACGAATTAGTGCTTCGTACCAAGGCGTTACAACTTTCTTTATGTGCGCTGCTAGTTTCCCGCTTATGATCGAGTAGTCCGCACCTGTGTCCAATAACGCACTAACGTCGTGGTGACCGTCGACCACCACATGTATATCCAGAGAAAATCTGCTTCTGGCTTTCGTCGCTGTCGTCGGGGAATCGCTCCGTGTCCGTGCTTGCGTCGGTGGGAGGCCTTGCTTGCGTCGAGTGTCAGCGGCCTCGCTCCCGAAGGTCACTGTCGTTAGTTTTCCCGCCTAGGGCTTGGCGAGCGCACCGGTGCCACTCCTGGGAGGCTCCGAAAATTCGGAGAAGATCGCCTTGGGGATGGGGACCGTTACTGCCGCCGCTGTGGCATGCGCTGCTGTGAGAGGTAATCTTGAATAGCTATCGATTTTTCGCCAAATCTCGGCCGTGGTGCGTCAATGGCAAAACCTTGTAGACCGAGGCGACGGTAGGGACATTCCCTGTACACATGTCCAGCTTCACCACAGTGGTAACACAGTGGCCGTCTGTCTGGTGTGCGCCATACGTCGGATTTTCTGGGAAGTGGCTGCCGATTTTCTAAGTGCTGAATTGGCTGCAGCGAAGGAAGTGCATCCTGATGCATAGGATTAACGAAGCGCGGTGAAGCAGGAATATATCGGCTTACAGCTTCTGCGTATGATGCACGATGTGACCCCGCCGGGACAGGTGGGACATAGCTGGAAGGCGGAACTTGGAGAGCCTGTCGTACTTCGTTTCTGACATGGCTTCAAATAGACCCTGCAGTAGGTTGGCACTGGCACTGAATCTTTTGTAGTTCGTCGCGCACCACCGATCGAATGAGATCGTAAAGAGACTCGATGTTGATGTTCTCTGCTGCACCTCCGATCTGACCTATTGACGAAGCGGCACTCACTTGCCGGTCGTACACAGTAGAGCGCTGCTGCAGCAATTGCTCCATGGTTGTGGCTTCGTCAAAAATTCCGCCACGGTCTTTGGGGGACAGCGAACGAGGCCAGCGAAAAGCTGCTTCTTCACTCCTCGCATTAAATGACGGACCTTCTTTTCTTCGGCCATGTCGGGGTCAGCTCGACGAAACAGGCTCGTCATGTCCTCGACGTACATCATGACGCTTTCATTCAGCATTTGGAGGCGCGATTGAATCTCGCGCTCGGCTCGTTCGCGGCGATCGGTATTGGCCCAACTTGCCAGCAGGTATCGACGAAAAACGCTCCACGAGGGAAAAGGCTCACGGTTTTCGTACCAAGTACGAGCGCCGTCCTCCAAGCTGAAATACACGTTCCTCATTTTGTCGAAGTCGGTCCAACAATTGTAATCCGAAACCCGTTTGAACTGGGCCAGCCAGTCTTCGACATCCTCCAAGACGGAACCGTGAAACACCTTCGGCACACGTGGCTTCCACAGCGTATGATGCGTGGTCGCACCGCCTTCCTGTGAGTTGGAGGCTGCAGCGCCTTCCATAGCGTTCGGGGGTGTGACAGACGTTATCTCAGGAAGAGGTCCACGCTCAGAAGGTAGTCCTCGGAGTCTTCGGCTTGAGCGGTGGAGAGGTGTTGTCACTGCAGGTACAGGAATACCTGGAGGCGTTTGGAACATCGGCTGGGGGTTACCCAGCAGCTCCACCAGTTGTCACGTGCTACAAAAGGTCTTCAACTAGGAAGAACTGAGCCGGCGGGGAGACGCACCGAAAACTGGCAAGATGGCTGCTTCAATAATAATCAACTGGCCAGAGCACGCGCTGCCCCAGAACATCGTCTTCTGTTCTCGTGGGCAGCCATGGCTTGCGCTCGCTGTAACTAGTGGCCAAGTGGCAATATATATATATATATATATATATATATATATATATATATATATATATATATATATATATGTATATATATATATATATGTATATATATATATATATATATATATATATATATATATATATATATATATATATATATGTTTATGCCTTCAAAAAATTTTATATATATATATATATATATATATATATATATATATATATAATTATGCCTTGAAAAAGACAGGGTTCCTGTCGAAACGTCGGCACAATAAACAGTTGTTATGTGAAAGCGCATCTACTTTCACATATATATATATATATATATATATATATATATATATATATATAAATATATATATATATATATATTTATATATATATATATATATATATATATATATATATATATATATATATATATGACGCTATGATGAATGGGTGACGTGGCCTGGCTCATACCCCATGTTTATTCCGTTCTGTCTTCTTCCTTCTCTGCCTCTACCAACCATCGCTTCATGCGTCACACGATTCCCCCTCCCCCCGAAAAAATGCATGAATTACGAACAAAAAAAAGTAAACAAGGAGAGGTTTAAAAGTCACAAATGTCAAAAATCACGATTGGTTCTATGCTCGAGAGGAGTTCCGTACACTTTCAAAGACTTCAGGAGGGAGGGCAGCAGTCCGGTTAACACAGGCGTTCGGGTGGGCGAGGCTGACTGTGGCGTTCTGGAAAAGATAACCACGTCTTACACAACTGCACTGACCATGACACGGCTTCAGCAGCTGCGAAGAACGAACGAGGTTGGACGTCCTTGTAGCCTTTGAAGGTCAGACGTCGTATGCGCCAAATTTTCTGTCCTGGGTACTGTATTTTGTGTCGTGGTTGAGACAGAAGCATTGCTTCCAGCTGGCGTTTGCCAGAACCGAAGTTGATGATACGATGTCTGTGTTCCTGAATTTCGCAAATGGTAGCGTTCAGTCTGTTTCGTGGTTCTCTGTGGTGGTATCTCCGTCGGTAGGATTGTACATGATGCCTTGATATCTGGTACAGAAGACTTACTTGACGTTTCCTTCTACGAATATGGCTCAGATGTTGACTTCGTCTTTCCTTTAGTTGGTGTCGTTCCTGACGACCATTCTTAAGCCGCAAATCTGCTTGTGATCTTATTTTAGTTCGTCGTAGTGCTTGATGTAACTGCCGTACTTTCCGGAGTTCTTTGAGTTCTTGATGGTACTGCTGATGTTGCGGAATCTGTCGAGGTGGTGCTCCTTTAGTAACACGAGCCTGTTTTTCTTTGATAGTTGGTGTGACCAATAAGTAGTTGGTAGTCGTTGGATTGTCGTGATGTTCAAAAGAAAATGAAGGTGGTGCACTAGAATGGACAGAAAGGTCTTTGGAGGCTTCTTCTCCACTGTTCAATACGAGGGGCTTTTGCGCCTGGTAGCGAGCGACGTTCGATGCGTCTGAGCGTTCTGTTTTATTTGGACTGTGGAGGGTGGTGCACCGGACGGTGATGCATGAAACCGTACGGAAGAAGAATGGCTAGACAGGGTACTTTCTCGATGTGCCAGGTCATCTACCATGAATACGGCGTCCTTATAAGGCAAGTGGTGAGCGTTAGGAGTGCTTGAAGAACAGCGTGATGGAAAACCGGATGGTGGACCACGTATACGAGACAAAAATGAAGTGTATGAGGTGGGTAAGCAACGCCTCGTGTCGTGTGCTGGAGCGACGACTTTGAAAATACCGGCCTTCGTGAAGGGTAACCTGGTGGAAAGCTACGTTCCTTCAGAAATAAGCGTGGACTGTGACGGCCGCGTGTGGTTGCATGCAGATGGCCGGTAATGAGGAAGTCCTTGTTGCAGTCGTTAAAACGGGCAATCATCTCTTCTCTGACCTTTGCCAAGATTCGTCGTTTTCGAATATGTGTACCAGGTAAAACTTAAATGCCTCACCAGTGACGTAGTCGCTGAAGTTCGTAACCATCTCCCGTTCCGACCAAGATGCAGCGGTAGCGTGGAACTCGAATAGGTCGAACCAGTCCTGTACAGGTCCATCGTCCGCTGCTCCGGTGTACTTGGGGATGGGAAGGTCGGTCGATGATTCTGTCATGGTGCTGGTCGCTGTGTGCGGCTAGGAGATGATTTTGTAGTCGATGTATGGTCAGGGCGTCTTGTGTAGAACTGCGTCGATGATGAGACACTGATGAAGTGGCTGGGAGGTCTTCATCCTGTCGACTTGTGTGACGCTATGATGAATGGGTGACGTGGCCTGGCTCATACCCCATGTTTATTCCGTTCTGTCTTCTTCCTTCTCTGCCTCTACCAACCATCGCTTCATGCGTCACATGCATATATATATATATATATATATATATATATATATATATATATATATATATATATATATATATATATATA
The DNA here is from genome assembly GCF_043290135.1 of Rhipicephalus microplus. Classification (NCBI taxonomy): domain Eukaryota; kingdom Metazoa; phylum Arthropoda; class Arachnida; order Ixodida; family Ixodidae; genus Rhipicephalus; species Rhipicephalus microplus. The sequence continues at coordinate 14,490,563 of NW_027464589.1, forward strand.
TATATATATATATATATATATATAGGCTCCCGTTGCGCCATATCCCCTTATCCCATTCACGAAGACTAACTGGCCCATTGAATTATTACTCCCACTATATATATATATATATATATATATATATATATATATATATATATATATATATATATATATATATATATATATATATATATATATATATATACCAAATTCTTTGAACGTCATTCACGCTGGACCCGACGTATTGTAGGCAAGAAAGAGACGACGAAATATATATATAGAGACGACGAATATATATATATATATATATATATATATATATATATATATATATATATATTGTGAAAGACTCTGGCACCCATTTTCAGCGTGGCCAAGGCCGACCTCCGAGATGCAGCCACTATATCGACCACCAGTCTACCTTTGGCAGATACCGGTACCAAATCGCGGCCGAGAGCGACCAGCTCGAGGCAGTCAGTGCAATCCGCCAGAGACGCTTCCCCCAGACCGTCGCTTCATGTTGCATTGTGGTCCGGGCTGACCACCACGATGCAGCCAAGCCCGCCCACGAGAAACTTTGCCGCCAGCTCCGCACACACGCAGTCATGGCCGAGTGTCGTGACAAAAAAAGACGCTGGCGCTTCGGCGCGTGGGCAGCTAAAAGAAGGTAGAGGAAGAAGACGACTGAATAAAAACAGCTGGCCCATGATCGGGTGTTGTCTTTTGTTCTCTGTCTAGTACATCAAAATGGCGCAGTCGATGAAGATGTCTTACGTCCCGGTTTCGTCATCCAGGACAGCCATGATAAGTGCCGCTTGAGGACGGCGTCAAGGCCTCCTCGGCGGCTGCAGTACAAGTTACCGGTACCATTTAACAAGGAACGCCGTCCTCGCGTCCTTATCTATGGATTCTGCTGTCAGTGCAAGCAGACAAGTGAACCATCTGCTGGAAGCCACCGGTACGTGTCTTCGCGGTTCATCGGTAGTGCGGGCTTCTCCATCCAGAAACGCCGTTCACGCTTCTTTGGCGATGGATTCAACAACCCGGCCGCCGCTTCAGCTGCCCATCGGACCATCTGTGGCCGGTGTCCATGCCTTCTCTGTGGTACCAGGGAATCGCTCAATGGACACTATGCTACCACTTTGCGGCCGTAATACGCATGGGCTCCTGTCCTTTGGGAATGCTGTTCAAGCTTCCTACGGCCTGCATTTCCTGTCCGGTACTCTTCCAACACGTGAGCCGCCAAGAAACGCTGTTCATGCTTCCTTGGACGTGCGTGCCACCACCGTGAGTACTACTAGAACCACGTACTCCTCGGACGCGAACCAAAGTGGTTCAGAAGCCTCGTGCGACAGTGCCGTCGAGCTGCGGCGTACCATCGCACTACTCCGTGCCGAGACTAACAAACTGACAGCGTTGATCGCCGAGCGAGCTCCTACAATGTTGCCAGCATTGTGTGACATTAACGCAGTGTTGGATGTAGCTGCCTGATACGACCTTGAGGCAAGCTCACCGGAGCAACGCAGGGATCTTCGGTCTTCTCTGACCGAGCTCTGACACCAGCTCGACTGTTTGGCGTCGGCGATCTCTGCGTTGCAACCTGCCACCTCACAATCACCAGCCGTCTGCGAACTAACGGAATTACACGGGGTCTGGAACGACGCCGACGGCTGGGTGGCAACCGTCAACGCGATAGCAATGCGCGAGGCCTGGACAGAATCCCAGAAATGGATCGTGACTGTAGACCGTCTTAGTAAGGTGCAGCAGCGTAGCACCGATATGAAGGCTGGAAGCAGCCGTAATGGGCGGAGTGGAGCTGCAAGCTCATAGCTGCTTTCGGTCGTAATTCTTACCACCTCTCCACCACCACCCCGTTCAACCTGGCCGGTATCGAGGAGCAAGCCCCAGACGTTTTCCACCTCGAGGCTGCAGCTGTGCGCTGCAGCTTACCACACGAGAAGTTCCCGAAGCAAGTTCACTGCGGCCAGAGGCCACTATCGAAGTCGGACCTCTTGAAGGGCGTTGCTCCAACGAAACAGCCGCAGAGAATTATCTCGACTGTGCTGCATTGCCCTTCACCGACAGAGCCCCATTCGCACACAGAGCTGCAGTGGAGCAACACCTCGATGGTTCCTTGGAGCCCTCCAGCCACGCGGCAGAATGCTTCTCCGCCTTTCCTACGAATGACGTCACACGCAGGTGCAAAACGCCACTGCTGCTCTCAGTACCCGTGCCGGTACGCGACTCCATCATGTCAGTGGAAGAGGCTGATACCAGTCCTCTACAGCTCAGTTAAAGAAGCCAGCCTTTATGTCACCTTTAGTGAGGCAAGTGGAGACACCAGCATTGCCTATGCTTGAACCGCCTACAGTGATGGCGCCGGTAGAGCCCAATGTAACCACTGCTGGTGTCACTGACCAATGTCATGAAGAGAAAGTTGGTGCTCAAGATGCCGACAGCAGCCAATACGATGACAGCTTCACAAAATGTTCTGCCGCAGATGCCAAAACCGGCCGTAAATTATGTTCTCTGTCACACATGTCAGAAGCTGCGTACACATTCTCGACATAAGCCAAGGTACCCAGCGCATCTTTTGGGATACTCTTCCGGCTACCCTCGTCCGGAGTTCAACGTCTGCCGCTGATTTTGCGGCCCTTCCGTAGCGTGCTGTCAGATGCATGTTTAGATGCTTCCCAGAGAGAGTCTCTGCATGGCCGAGACCGACCACAACGATGCAGCCAGTCTCGACCTCCCGATAGACCTGTGGAAGACTCTGGCACCCAGTTTCTGCGTAAAAGGCCGACCTCCGAGATGCAGCCACTATATCCACCGCCTGATCTACCTTTGGCAGATACCGGGACCAAATCGCGGCTGAGAGTGACCAGCTCGAGGCATTCAGTGCCATTCACAAGAGACGCTTCCCCCAGACCGTCACTCCATGTTCCATTGTGGTCCGGGCTGACCACCACGATGCAGCCAAGCCCGCCCACCAAAAACTTTGCCGCCAGCTTCGCGCGTGCGCAGTCGTGGCCGAGTGTCGTGACCAAGAAAGACGCTGCCGCTTCGGCGCGTGGGCAGCTAAGACAAGGTAGAGGAAGAAGAAGACAGAATAAGAACAGCTGGCGCTGGATCAGGTGTTGTCTCTTGTTCTCTGTCCAGTACATCACAATATATATATATATATATATATATATATATATATATATATATATATATATATATATTTTGTTAAGGCGTTTATTAGCCGGCAACGAGCGAGAATATATAATGGCGACAGTCACAGCCAAGCACGGGCTCTTAGCGCGAGCGGCGTCCATGTTGGGTAGCCCCACTAGAAGGTACTCAAGAGTTCGACCCATTTCAGAGTTCGGAGGCTTCGCTACAATTACCCCGGGGTCGAAGAGGGAGCCGCCTCGCGACCTAACAACTTGTTAATTTGAGCGGGTCATAATAAGCCTTCAGGCGCTCCACTTTGACGATGTCTTGCCCACGGTGGCGCATGTCCGAAGATTCTTCAACGGGTTCGATCAGATGGTTGACGGGTGAAGTGCGCTCGATGACACGGTAGGGGCCTTCGTATTTGGGACGTAGTTTGGAAGAGAGGCCAGCTGCAGAGGTCGGGATCGAGAGCCATACAAGCGCACCAGGAAGGAACGTGGGCTCAGAAGTGGTGGAGCCATCACGAATACTCTTCTGCCGCTCTTGCTCTTGCGTCGTAAAAGTCTTGGCAAGCTCGCGACACTCTTCAGCAGGCCTGGCTGTCTCGGAAATAGGTGTACACTCAGATGGATCCGGCGTGTACGGGAGCATTGTGTCCATCGTGTGCGACGGGTGCCTTCCGTACAGCAAGTAGAAAGGTGAAAAACCAGTCGTGCTCTGTGGGGCGGTGTTGTAGGCGTAGGTGACGAAGGGCAGTATATTATCCCAATTAGTGTGGTTGGCAGCGACGTACATAGAAAGCATGTCGCCGAGGGTGCGGTTAAAGCGTTCGGTTAGGCCATTCGTCTGTGGGCGGTAAGCAGCAGTTTTGCGGTGGACAGAATGGCACTCCGACAGAATGGCTTCGACAACTTCCGACAAGAAGACACGGCCTCGATCGCTGAGAAGCTCTTGGGGTGGTCCGTGGCGCAGTATAAATCGATGCAGCAGGAAGGACGCACCATCGCGCGCAGTAGCCGCAGGGAGAGCGGCGGTTTCGGCGTATCGCGTTAAATGGTCAACGACAACGATGGCCCAGCGGTTACCAGCCGACGTCAGAGGAAGTGGTCCATACAAATCGATACCTACGCGCCCGAAGGGACGGTCAGGGCAAGGTAACGGTTGCAGACCGGCGTGCGACATGTGGGCTGACGGTTTACGGTGTTGGCAAGTGAGGCAAGAGCGAACGAACTGCTGCACATAGCGGTACATCCCGCGCTAGAAGTAGCGTTGTCGAATGCGATGGTAGGTTTTGAATACCCCAGAGTGCGCGCATTGCGGATCAGAATGGAAGGATTCACATATCTCTGACCGCAGACTGTGGGGTATTACGAGTAACCACTGCCGGCCGTCGGCGTCGTAATTGCGTCGGTGTAGGAGGCCGTCACGGATGGCGAAATGGCGAGTTTGACGACGCAAGGCTCGCGTGGATGGCGTTGCGGATGGATCAGAGAGCATGTCAATGAGTGGGCCGATCCAATTATCCTTTCGCTGTTCGGTATGACGATGTCAACATCAATGGCAGAAACAGCAGCCGAGGATACTGAGCAGAGCACATCACCTTCAGGCGGAGGGGAGCGCGAGAGGGCGTCAGCGTCAGCATGCTAGCGTCCGTTGCGGTACAGCACGCGGATGTCGTAGTCTTGTAAGCGAAGAGCCCAACGGGCGAGACGGCCTGAGGGATCCTTCAATGATGAAAGCCAGCATAGTGCATGATGGTCGGTGACGACATCGAATGGGCGACCATACAAATAAGGTCGAAACTTTGTAAGAGCCCAGACGATCGCCAAGCACTCTTTCTCCGTGACGGTGTAGTTTTTCTCGGCTCTCGTGAGCGTACGGCTTGCATATGCTACGACATATTCAGGGAATCCGGGTTTTCGCTGCGCCAGGACAGCGCCGAGGCCTACACCGCTGGCGTCGGTGTGCACCTCCGTTGGGGCTGTAGGGTCGTAGTGGCGTAGAATGGGAGGCGACGTCAACAAATGGCGGAGCTTCGCGAACGCGTCTTCGCACTCAGATGACCACGAATTGAAGGGCCCGTTGCTTCCAAGGAGCTTCGTCAGCGGTGATATGATCGTGGCGAAATTTCGTATGAGGCGTCGGAAGTATGAGCACAGGCCCACGAAACTACGCAGTTCTTTGACAGATGCAGGTTTGGGGAATTCGGCCACGGCCTCAAGCTTGGCAGGATCAGGAAGAATGCCGTCTTTGGACACGACGTACCTCAGTATGGTGAGTTGCCGTGCTGCAAAGCGGCACTTTTTCAGATTTAGTTGCAAGCCGGCATTGCTAACACGTGCGAAAACTTCTTTCAGACGTTGGAGATGCGTGGAGAAATCCGAAGCAAAGACAATGACATCGTCGAGGTAACACAAGCACGTGTACCATTTCAAGTTGCGCAGAATGGTGTCCATCATGCGCTCAAAGGTCGCAGGTGCATTACATAGACCAAACGGCATGACGTTGAACTCGTACAAGCCGTCTGGCGTGACGAAGGCGGTCTTTGGTCGAGCGTCGTCAGCCATGGGTACTTGCCAGTACCCCGAGCGCAGATCGACAGAAGAAAAAAAATCGGCTCCATGAAGGCTGTCAATCGCGTCTTCGATTCGTGGCAGTGGATAAACATCCTTGCGAGTGATCTTATTGAGCCGTCTGTAGTCCACACAGAACCGCACAGAACCGTCTTTCTTCGCAATAAGAACAACAGGAGACGCCCATGGACTGTCCGAGGGCCGAATAACGTCGCGTTGGAGCATATCGTCAACCTGATCATTAATTACTCGACGTTCAGCAGGCGACACGCGATATGGACGTTGCCGTAAAGGTGGATGGGCACCAGTGTCGATGCGATGCGTAACAACGGACGTGCGACCGAGAGAACTTCGCCCAACGTCGAAAGAAGAACGATATTCTTGCAACAGGTCCAGAAGTTGGGAACGCTGTACGGCCGTAAGGTTGTCAGCGATGGAGGGGCCAAATACATCAGCAGATGACGAATCAGAAGTGGAAACAGCATTGATGGTACACGACCTGGAACCGCGCGTGTCATCGGGTACGTCCAGGACTTGTGCGTCATCGACTGGTTCCACTCTGCCGAGACATTCCCCTCGAAGCAAGGTAACAGCGCACGGGGACGGGTTGGTTACAAAAATAGCCGTGTTGCCTTGGTTGACCTGCACGGTCGCGAAAGGTACTAGCAACCCTTTCCTGCTGCAAGCGCGGTCAGATGGCGAAACAAGTCCAATGGTGTCGGAGAGACCAGCGCAATAGACAGACACAGCCGTCGTCGAGTTTTGAGGCACTATTGTATTGTCTTTCGTAAGAATCTTGCTCAGTGTCGGGGGACTGTCTTCTTGCGTCAAATGCGAGAAGGGTGAGAGCTCAATTTCGGCGGCGGCACAATGGATGACGGCGTCATGGTGGGAGAGAAAGTCCCATCCCAGGATGACGTCATGAGAGCATGCCTGAATGATTATGAACTGGGCGACATACAGAACGTCCTGGATGACAACGCGAGCTGTGCACCCTGCTGTAGGATGAATCCGGTGCAAACTTGCAGTACGGAGGGATAACCCAGAAAGTGGCGTCGTCACTTTTCGAAGTAAGCGGCAGAGTTTTTCGTCCATAACTGATACGGCAGCTCCAGTGTTAATAAGAGCCGATGCACAAACACCGTCCACAAGCACGTCAATGACATTCGAGGGGCTGCTCTGAGGGCTTTCACATTGCGATAGCGTCGCAGTCCTTGCCTCGGGGACTGCGACGACTAGTTTTCCCGCTCATGAGCAGCCGCACTTGGCTGCATGGGGGACAGGGAACGACGTCGTGAAGACGGCGATCTTCGAGATGGACCTGGGCGAGGCCGAGGTGACATAGACGGTGGTTCTTCGTGATAAGGACGGCTGAGTTGGCCAGCATCAGGTGAAGAAATCGGAGCCGGCTGTACGCGATGGCAATAACGGGCTACTTGACCGGCGTAACCACAGGCAAAGAAGATGGGCCGGTTGTCGGGTGTGCGCCATCTGTTCACCGGGGTAGGTCTCACCCATGTCGTAAGGGCCGATGGACGGAACGGTGGCTGCATGGTGGACTGAAGCTTAGGCTGAGGGGTTACGTCAACATACGTAGCGGGCATACCCGCTGCAAAGGACGGAGGTCGTGCAGCAGCTTCAGCGTAGGTCAGAGGGGCGGGTGCTTGAACGACTTTGGGCGGCCTGGCGACCACTTGCGTGTAACTCAGGGACGCAGGAGCAGGAGGCTGTTGGGGGTGGTAAGCAGGCATTACCTCCGCTGTTTCCTGTTCAATCGCTCGGCGGATGGGAGGGAGAAGGGTAGTAGCCGATTGTTGAACAGCAGGTTGGTGGGCAAAGGGCAGGAGCGAGAACTGACGCGCGATTTCTTCGCGAATAAAGGACTTCAGGTCTGCCATCAACGCTACTTGGTCACAACTGGCCTCCAAGCCAGCAAGCGTTGCAGCTCGTGGTGGGGAGTGTCGGGTCATCGAACGCTGCCGGCGGAGCTCCTCGTAGCTCTGGCACAGTGTGATGACCTCAGCCACCGTGCCGGGATTTTTGGCGAGCAGCATCGTGAAGGCATCATCGTCAATGCCTTTCATGATGTTTCGGATCTTGTCAGACTCGGACATGGTGTGATTGGATTTGTTACATAGGTCCAGGACATCTTCAATATAGCTGGTGAATGACTCACCAGCCTCCTGAGCACGTTCACGCAAGCGCTGCTCTGCTTGCAGCTTGCGAACAGCAGGGCGGCCGAAGACGTTGACGATTGCGGTCTTGAAATCGGACCAGGTGGCAAAATCGGACGCGTGGTTGTTGTACCACAAACTGGCGACACCGGCAAGGTAAAACACCAGGTTGGTCAGCTTGCCGTCCTCGTCCCATTTGTTGGGGACGCAGACGCGTTCGTAAATGTCGAGCCAGTCCTCCACGTCAGTGCCATCAGCGCCAGTGAAGATGGGTGGATCGCGGGTTCTGGGGACACCGGGACAAGGGGGTGGCATTGGAGGAGGCGTTTGCTGAGAAGCGTCGTGGTACATAGTAGATGGCAGGGTACGTGATCGTAGCTCCAAAGGCATAGACAGGGATCACAGCACTCTCCACCAAATTGTTAAGGCGTTTATTAGCAGGCAACGAGCGAGAATATATAATGGCGACAGTCACAGCCAAGCACGGGCTCTTAGCGCGAGCAGCGTCCATGTTGGGTAGCCCCACTAGAGGGTACTCAAGAGTTCAACCCATTTCAGAGTTCGGAGGCTTCGCTACAATATATATATATATATATATATATATATATATATATATATATATATATATATATATATATATATATAAATATATATATTTATATAAATATATATATATATATATATATATATATATATATATATATATATATATATATATTGTAATGAATTATGAATCTGAACAATGGACGCTTTGCTGGCAATGAAGATGACGAGGATGATCGGTGGCTGCAGTAATAGCTCACGCACGCCGCTCGCCATTAGCCAGGCCTGCCTGATAAAGGACATTTTGCCAAGCTGTGTCTGAACCTTTCTCGACGTACAACACCTCTATTTTAAGTGGTGGAGGAGCCGAGGTTCCCATTAACCTGGAACTTCGCAATCGAACGCTACCCTCACCATTCACCATGACTGCTCCTGGCCCTTCTCAAGCTGCCTTACCAACGACAGTGTACTGTACTGGCGCGCCTCGGCAACGCGATCCACCAATTTTTCGCGGCAACGACGAACAAGACGTCGAGGACTGGCTCGTCGATTACGAAATCGTTAGCGCTTCCAACAAGTGCAATGCCTGCGACCAGCTCACAAACGTGCACTTTTACCTCGCTGATGTGGCCAGCTTCTGGTTCAAAAACCACGAAGGCGAAATAACCAACTGGTCCGCCTTCAAGACCACCATCACCGCGGTCTTCGGTCGTCCCACCGTGCGCCGGCTTCGCGCGGAACAGCGTCTCCGTAGTCGAGTCCAGCGCAGGGACGAGACCTTTACGAGTTACATTGAAGATGTCTTGTCTCTTTGCAAGCGCGTCGATGAATATCTAACCAAACGCGACAAAATCAAGTACATCCACATCATCAAAGGAGTTGACAACGACACCTTCCAGATGCTCGTCGCTAGGAATCCACAGACCGTCACCGATGTTGTCCAGCTCTGTCAGGAGTACGACAAGTTGCGCAAGCAGCGTGTCTCGACGCGCAGGACCACAGAAGATACGGCTGAAGTTTCCGCCCTCGTACACGACGTCGCTGCTGATCACACCGTCTTACAATCAGCCTTCCTTAGGTCGAGCATCATCAGTTGTTCACCGTATAGATACCGGTCAAGAGACGCCATTACGGCAGCGTCCATATCGTGTGTACACTACCGAACGCCATGCCATCAATGAACAGGTTGACATGTTGACACGTGGTATAATCGAACCATCGAGCACTCCCTGGGCCTTTCCAGTTGTGTTGGTGAAGAAGAAGGACGGATCCATCAGGTTTTGCGTGGACTACCGGCGTCTCAACCGAATCACGCGCAAGGATGTCTAGCCGCTGCCACGCATTGACGATGCCTTGGACTGCCTACAGGGAGCCGAATTTTTCTCTTCTTTAGATCTGCGCTCTGGATACTGGCAGGTACCCATGGCAGAGGCCGATCATGAAAAAACTGCTTTCATCACGCCCGACGGGCTTTCAGAATTCACAGTCATGCCCTTCGGCCTCTGCAATGCGCCAGCTACTTTCGAGCGGATGATGGACTTTATCCTTCGAGGCCTCAAATGGAACGTTTGCCTCTGTTATTTAGATGATATTGTCGTCTTTTCAACTGATTTCGCAACCCATTTAACCCGCCTCGAGAAAGTCCTCGCATGTATTTCTGCCGCGGGGCTGCAACTGAATCTGAAGAAGTGCAATTTCGCCGCTCAAAAGCTTACGATCCTTGGCCACGTGGTTTCAAAAGACGGCATTTTTCCTGACCCTGTCAAACTTACAGCCGTTTCAGCGTTTCCCAAACCGACCACCATGAAAGAGCTCCGAAGCTTCACAGGCCTTTGCTCTTACTTCCGGCGCTTGGTCCGCAATTTCGCGACGATCATCGCTCCTTTGGCCAAGCTCCTCGCCGGTTCTAGAGACCTTTCAGCCTGGTCTGCCACCTGTGACGACTCTTTCAACGAACTGCGCCGCCTCCTCACGTCGCCGCCTATTCTGCGACACTACGACCCATCGGCACCCACAGAGATCCACACCGACGCTAGTGGTGTCGGGCTAGGCGCTATTCTTGCACATAAGAAAGACGGCTTCCAAGAGTATGTGGTTGCCTACGCAAGCCGAACTCTTAGCAAAGCCGAAAGCAACTATTCTGTCACTGAAAAAGAATGCCTCGCCATTATTTGGGCGATAGAGAAATTTCGACCTTACGTGTACGGGCGCCCTTTTGACGTCGTGACTGACCACCACGCCCTCTGCAGGTTGTTGTCACTGAAGGATCCAAGCGGTCGCCTCGCCCGATGGGCATTACGCCTCCAAGAATATGATATTCGCGTGGTCTATCGCTCCGGCCGGAAACATTCGGACGCAGACGCCCTATCCCGTTCGCCTCTACCCCCTGACCCGGACTGCTGCGAAAGTCTAACCTGTGATGCCACTGCCGTCACCATCGCCGACATGCCATCTGAGCAACGCAAGGACCCTTGGGTTGCTTCGATTCTAGACCTCCTGGCTGGGCGGACGGCTTCCCCCCCTTCTCGCACGTTGCGTCGGCAAGTCGAGCACTTTGCCACTCGCGAAGACGTGCTGTACCGACGCAACTACGCACCCGGTGGACGTCAGTGGCTACTCGTGATTCCACGTCATCTGCGATCCGAAATTTGTTAAATTTGTTCCACGTTTCATGACGACCCCCAATGTGGCCACGCAGGTTTCCAGAAGACTTATTCTCGCATACGTCTCCGATATTGCTGGCGTGGCATGTACAGTTCTATACGACAATACGTTCGGGCCTGCTCGACGTGCCAGAGACGAAAAACTCCCCCTTGTCACGCGAGCGGTACCTTGCTACCCTTACCATGCCCGTCCCAACCATTCGACCGCGTCGGCATCGATATCTATGGTCCCCTTCCCAACACTGCTGACGGTAACCGCTGCATCATAGTTGCCGTCGACCATCTCACGCGGTATGCCGAAACTTCATCCCTTTCCTCGTCTACAGCAAAACACGTTGCGAATTTCGTTCTTCACAACATCGGAATACGTCATGTAGCACCTCGGGAGTTACTGAGCGATCGTGGTCACGTATTCTTGTCAGACGTCATCACAGCATTGCTGCGTGAGTGCCACGTCGTTCACCGCACTACAAGCGCCTATCATCCCCAGACCAATGGAATGACAGAGCGCTTCAACCACACCCTTGGTGACAAGCTGTCTATGTATATCTCGTCAGACCACTCCAATTGGGACCGAGTGCTCCCGTTTATCACGTTCGCTTATAATACCGCCGTTCAAAGCACTACTGTGTTCTCTCCTTTTTTTCCTCCTTTACGGACGCGAACATTCTTGCACTATGGACACCATTATTTCGTACAAACCTGACTCCTCAGAGTCCACGACATTGTCTCAAGCCGCTACTTACGCTAAAGAATGCCGCCAACTGGCAAGATCATTTACAACCCAAGACCAAGGACGCTAAAAGCACCACCATGACGCATCATATAACACTACTTCCTACGATCCAGGTTCACTCGTCTGGCTGCATGTCCCTTCTGCTACACCTAGCCTTTCTACCAAGTTGGTCCCCAAGTATCACGGCCCATATCGTGTGCTACAAAAAACGTCACCGGTGAATTACCTCCACGAGCCACTGGAACCATCTTCTGACCAACGTCGTCGTGGCCAGGAAATTTTCCACGTCTCGAGACTGAAGCCCTGCTACGACCCTCCCATGTTTACTTGTCCATAGGTCACCAGGATGGCTCCTTATTTCGCGGGGAGTAATTGTACTGAATTAATGAATCTGAATAATGGACGCTTTGCTAGCAATAAAGACGAAGATGATCGGTGGCTGCAGTATAGCTGGCGCACGCCGCTCGCCATTAGCCAGGCCTGCCTGATAAAGGACAATTTGCCAAGCTGCGTCTGAATCTTTCTCGACGTACAACACCTCTATTTTAAGATATATTATTTTTTTATTTAAAAATACCTTACAGGCCCTTGTTGCAGGGCATTGTGAAAGGGGGGGTTACAGAGGGTGAGTGTCGCGACAAAACCGTAAGGAAACATCAAACTTTGAAAGAACACAACAAAAAATAACGCGTTATATGTCACTAAAGAGAGAATGTACAAAAAGTCATTTGAAGTTACACGTCGGAACATTGCTGGTGGGAGGAGAACAGATATTCGCAATACACTTACTAAAAAACACCTAGTACACACGTAGCCAAAATATTTTAGAGCAGCGCGCAGAAAGCAATTTGTACTTGTTTAAGAAATACAGGATAATAAAGGGCGATAAGAGAGTTTTTCTCGTGTGTATAAGAACATTATAAAGTAGGAACATGCAGGCGGTCACAAAGTGAAAAAAAACGGGAGGAAATGGAAAAAAACGAATGAATATAATTACACTGGAACGATACAGGAGGTGCAACAAATACTTGTAAAAAGGAACCAATCGAAGTGTCTATGACTGAAAGAAAGAGTGAAGAAGTTGTCTAAATTTTTCGGGGTCTGATTGATATGCAATGTCATTCGAGAGATCATTCCACAAGCGGATGACGCGAGGAAGAGCCGATGAGTTAAAGGCGTCCGTTGACCCATATAATCGCGTGAAATTTAAGTTATTATGCACCCTAGGAGATGTAACGCAAGGTTTATTGAGTTGAAATGGGAATGGTTTGTTACTGTAAACATACTTATGGAAGAGGCATAGGAGAGAAATATCCCGCCGAGTACTCAACAGTTGAAGAGAAAGGCAAAGTTTAACTTCCGTTATGCTGCTATGGTAGCCGTAATTTCGTGAGATAAATCGGGCTGCCCTATTTTGAATAGCTTCAAGCATGTTGATTAAGTAATTTTGGTATGGGGACCAGATCGATGCGGCGAATTCAAGTTGTGGGCAAACGAAGGTCTGATAAGCTAGCTGCCGAACATGGGATGCACAGCTATGCAACCTGCGGCGTAAGTAACCTAATGATTTTGAAGCTTTCGCACAAAAATCCACATATCAACCCCAAAAAAGTGGGTGGAGGGAAGGCCGCTGCGGTGGTTCGGCGGTTAGAGCATAGAACGCGTTATTCGAAGGTCGTAGGTTCGATTGCTGCTCACGGCTGGTTATTTTTTCACCCACTTTTCTTTCTTCTTATTTACATTCCATTTGTTCTAATAACTATCCCCTATACATTCCTTGGCATTATTGTCAGTTAGATCTCAAGTATATTGTGTCAAAACACGGAAAAACGAGCCCTTAGGCATAAACTTCTTTCCCTTATTCATTAACGAGGGTTTCGTACTGGAAGACTTGGTGTCATTAGGTTGTATACGAGGGACTATTGGTCATCTGCCTGCTCGTAATGAGCTCCCGTGCTACGTTACGCCACACATGCAAATAAACGAGTGTTTCACACTCGCTGCTTTGCTACAGAGGGCGCTGACTGACGCTTCCAGTTCGAGAAAATACAGTTTGCATAGAGTGGGAAGGAATGCGTAGCAAAGAGAACGTTGAGGTTAGCAGGGGTCTGAGACAGGGATGTCCTTTGTCCCCACTGTTATTCATGCTGTACATGGTGAGTATGGAAAAAGCGCTAGAAGGTAGCAACATTGGTTTTAATCTGTCACACAAACAGGGCGGCATGATGATTGAGCAGAAGCTTCCAGGTTTATTCTATGCGGACGATATCGTCTTATTTGCGGACAGTCGAGATGATATACAGCAGCTGGCGAATATATGCGGAAGGGAAGGTGAAGCTCTTGGACTAGGATTCAGTGTAACGAAGTGTGGTTTGATGGTATTCAATGATCCCTGTGATCAGACGGTGTCCATACAAGGCCAAGAAATACCGAGGGTAAGTGAATACAAGTACCTTGGAGTATGGGTAAATGAGAGTGATAGATACATGGAGGTACAGGAAAAAGCCTCGGCAGCAAAAGGAAAGAGGAATGCGGCAATAATGAAGCACAGAGCGTTGTGGGGATACAATAGGTATGAGGTGCTTCGAGGTCTGTGGAAGGGTGTAATGGTTCCAGGGCTTACTTTTGGGAACTCAGTGGTGTGCATGAGGGCAGAGGTGCAATCGGGAATGGATGTAAATCAAAGGACTGTGGAACGCCTCGCGTTGGGTGCTCACGGGAAGACGACAAACGAGGCTGTAAAGGGCGATATGTGGTGGGCAGGTTTTGAGGCGAGGGAAGCGCAGAGCAAAATAAGGTTCGAAGAAAGGCTAAGAAATATGAAGGAGAGTAGATGGGCAGAGAAGGTGTTCCGTTATTTGTATAGGAAGAGCGTGGACACACAGTGGAGAAAAAGAACTAGAAGACTCACTAGTAAATATACGGCTGGTATTGTGAGCCATATGTCAACAAAGAGCGTTAAGGGAAAAGTCAGGGAGGCGGAGAGGATTTACTGGATGGCAGCTATGGAGAAAAAACCGGCTTTGAGTAACTACCGAAAGGGCAAAAATGAAATAAGGAGGGAGGCATTTTACGATAATTCAAGGGGAAGCGCTTTACTGTTTGAAGCGAGATCGGGTTGCCTTAGAACGCGTAGTTATAAAGCAAGATTCAGTAAAGAAGAAGAACAATGCACATGCTGCGGGAAAGATAAGGAAACGGCGGAGCATGTTCTGATTGAATGCGGAGATATCCACCCAGGTGTACGTTTGGGCACGAGCCTACAGGAAGCCTTGGGTTTTAGGGACAACAATGGAAAGCTGAACACACCCGCGATTGAAATAAGTAAGAGACGGTTAGAGTATTGGTGGCAAAAAATTAGAGAGAAAGGACAAAAATAAATATTGGAAAAATAAAATATGGACAGTGTGCTGTAAATGGCAGAGAACTTAAGCTGAAAATTTACCTTTTTTCCATTAAGATAGAATTTATCGAAGTAGAGGCATTAGGCCAACATAAAAAAAGAAAAAAGGTTTTTTTTTTTGTCGAGCCTGGTGGCATACTTGTCACCACCCCGTTATAAAGGGGACGCTCATAGCATCCATCCATCCAGTTCTAAATTCACATATAAACCCAAAAACGTGGGTGGAGCGAAGGCCGCAGTGATAGCTCAGTGGTTAGAGCATCGAACGCGTTATTCGAAGGTCGTAGGTTCGATTCTTGCTCACGGCTGGTTATTCTTTCACCCACTTTTCTTTCTTCTTATTTACATTCCCTTTGTTCTAATAACTACCCCTCTACATTCTATGGCAATATTGTCCGTTAGTTCTGAATATTATTGTGTCAAAACAAGGAAAAACGAGCCATTAGGTATAAAATTCTTTCCCTTATTCATCAACAAGGGTCTGGTACTGGCAGACTTGGTGTCATTAGGTTGTAACGAGGGACTATTGGTCAGCTAACGACTCGTAATAAGTTCACGTGCTACGTTACGCCACACATGCGTATAGAAGAGTGTTTAACTTTCGCGGCTTGGCTACAGAGGGCGCTGACTGACACTTCCAGGCTAACACTTCCAGGTTCTTCGTCGCGGTCGTCGAGGTCGGACGTGTTTTTGGAGAGCTCCGGAATGACAGCTACAGATAAGTGTTTTTGCATGTTTCCAGCTTGCCTCTGTATGTAACGTTATGAGAACGTAAGGCGCTAGCGTAAAGCTTGATTAGGTCTAGTACGGTGTACGTTTTTTTTTTAGTATTCTGTACTGTGTCTTTTTTTTCTCCAGCCACCACGTGGCTGAGGCCTGCGCGTAGACCGACCACGTGCATGCGCAGGTGCTGTGAAGTGTAGCATATTTATTTATTATTGTGGTTTTTTTTGGTTTAGACCAGTGTATTTTAGTACAGTTTTCTAACACGTGGGCATCGGTAAACTGAGCTAGCCATGGTCAAAAAGACCGTAAAGTGTTCAGAGTGCGGGATAGGGAGGAAGGTGGAAATTAGTGCGGAAGAGAAAGCAGAAGATGACGCCAAGTGTAGACAGTGCGAGTTCGAGGAGAAAATGAAAAATATGATGGCGGTCCAGAGTGGGATCATGGAGAAAATCGCAGAGCTGGAGAATGCATTGGCGAAGGAGCGAGAGAAAACGTCAGCCATGGAGGAAAGGCTCCGGGCAGCCGAGAAAGGCCTATCGAAGGTCGTGAAGGGGAACGAAGACGCAGGTGACGGCGGAAGCATTATGGCGACGACCCCCCGTGCGGGAGAGATGAGGGAAGCAGGCATGACAAAGGCAGATACATTGGCCACAGGGCCCAGCTACCGGGAAGTAGTTTTGAGGGAGGGAGGGAGCAAACCAGCAGCCGTGACTCACGCTAGTCACCTAGTCGGCAGCCAGGTGCAGGTTTCAGAAGGAATGTCTGAACAGGTCATCATCGCCGGTGACTCAAATTTAGTCCGATGCGCAGCGGCAATCAAAGAAAGGGTGAAAGGCGACAAGTGAGTTGCGATAGGGACGTTCCCAGGACAAACGCTGGGGACAGTAATGAGTCAAGCGGGTGAACAACTCGCAGCTAAAGCTAACAATCGTAACGTCGTTGTAATTGCGGGAGGGTTAAATGACGTCCTGAGAAAAGAATCGTCAGGACTAGCAATGACCTTGGCGAAAGGGGTGGATGACATGCGCACCGTGTCCCCCCAGGTGCAAATTGTAGTATGCACAGTACCGGAAGTACCAGTACGCAACGTCAACCTGCAAAGAGCGGTAGTCGACGCAAACAAAGAGATATGGCGAATTAGTCGAGAGAAGGGTTTCGAGGTAGTGGATTTAAACAGGGAAGTGCACAGGTGGGGTGGATTCCAAAGAGACAAGATTCATTTCGATAAGAGGCTTGGACACGAGGTGGGCTGGCGACTGGCAGGACGCGCAGTAGCTTTTTTGGGGGGCTCACGGGCCCTTCGGAGTCCGGGGTAGCTCGTAACAGGGAAAACAACCAGGAGGACGCTTTGACAGGTAGAATTGCGAAAAACCAGAAAAAAGGTAAAAGAAAAAGGAAAAAGGCGCGTGTTGCAATTAGTTACATAAACATGCAGGGTGGCAGAAAGAAGGCAAAATGGTTAGAGATTGAGGAGCAGTTAAACAAAGAACAGATAGGCGTGTATGCGGTTACAGAAACACACCTTAGAGACTTGGAAGAGCCACCACATATCAAAAATTATGTTTGGGAAGGGTGTAACAGGACCATATCGGAAAGGAAAGGTGGGGGTGTAGGAATGCTAATTCACCGCGGAGCCAAATGGGTTAGAGTGAAACAGACGTGTTCAGAGCACCTCTGGGTTCTGGGCACAGTAGGTGGAAAGGAAACGTGGCTAGGGGTCGCCTACTTGTGGACGGGGAATAACTGCAGAGAAAAGAATCAGGAGATAGTGGATTGCATGAGTGCGGATATTAAGGAATTTGGTAATGGGGCCGAAATCATCCTTCTAGGGGACATGAATGCCCACACACATGACCTTGACGGATATTCAGACACCAATGGGAAGTTATTACTAGATCTTTGCGAGCAACATAGTCTGGAGATAGTTAACACGGGGCCTAAATGTGACGGCCAGATCACATGGGAAGTCGGAAACAAGCAATCAAGTATTGATTATTGTCTCATGACTGAAGGAATTTACCACAAACTGACAGAAATGAGGATAGACGAGGAAGGCATTAACAGCTTGGGTAGGGATCATAAACGAATAACATTACAAATGGGATACGAAACTAAAAATATGAGCATGGAATCAAAGTCTGGCAGCTCGTATTTAAATGACAAACAAATAATAAATATAGCCGCAAGAGTCGAGGAAGAAGAAGGCGAAATACCAGGCAAGGACTGGGAGTATAGGGAGCTGTTACATCTAATGACGAAGGAGATAGGGAAAGAGAAGAAAACCGTTTGCTGGAAAGGAAAAAGGAAGCCAAAAAGTTGGTGGAACCAGGAAATCCGGGAGGCGATCGAGAAGCGACGCGAAGCATCACGGGAGCATAGAAAAGCAAAAAAGGAGAAGCGGCCGCAGGACGAAGTCAAAAAAATATGGGAATTATATTTGGAGAAAAAATCCCTTGTACAGAAATTGGTAGAGGCAAAAATTAAAGGTGAAAGTGAACGCTGGATGACAGAGATACACGAAAAAAAGGAGGCCGCGCCTAGGATTTTTTGGAGCCACATAAAGGCGCTAGGTAGGAAGTCTGTCACAACGCAACAACATATTCTAGATGAAGGAGGAAATCAATTGGAAGGGTACGAAGCGCTAGGTTACATCCAAAAGGTAACAGCCGATTCGTTTCAAAAGAGCGTCCAGGGGATCTCCCCGGTGAGTAAAAGTGTGGCGGAGAAAGCAACAGAGGAAGAGCTAGTACTAGATAATTTCAACTGGAAAAAGGCCGAAGGAAAAATTCCAAAGCGCACTGCCGCGGGTTTAGATGGGATTCCCGTTAGCCTCATTAACGAACTAGGACATAACACTAAAGAAGCATTGTTAAAAGCAGTAGAAAAAAGCTTAAAGGACGGACAAATACCGGACAGTTGGCGACAAAGTAGAATGAACTTAATCTATAAAGGCAAGGGAGAAAAGGACAAGATTCGCTCGTATAGACCACTAACCATTACATCGGTACTATACAGGTTGGCGATGCAAGCAGTAAAAATGAAAGTAGAAACATGGGCCGAACATAACGATATTTTGGGAGAAATTCAGAACGGATTTCGAGTCGACAGGCGGTTAGACGATAACCTGTTTGTTCTCACTCAGTGTATAGAAATATCTAAAATAGAGAATAGGCCCTTGTACGTGGCTTTACTAGACATCTTTGGGGCATACGACAACGTTAATCAGGAAATTTTGTGGGATATATTGAAAGGAATGGGCATGGGCGACGACTGTATACAGCTTTTGAGGGAGATATACCGAGAAAATACAGTTTGCATAGAGTGGGAAGGAATGCGTAGCAAAGAGAACGTTGAGGTTAGCAGGGGTCTGAGACAGGGATGTCCTTTGTCCCCACTGTTATTCATGCTGTACATAGTGAGTATGGAAAAAGCGCTAGAAGGTAGCAACATTGGTTTTAATCTGTCACACAAACAGGGCGGCATGATGATTGAGCAGAAGCTTCCAGGTTTATTTTATGCGGACGATATCGTCTTATTTGCGGACAGTCGAGATGATATACAGCAGCTGGTGAATATATGCGGAAGGGAAGGTGAAGCTCTTGGACTAGGATTCAGTGTAACGAAGTGTGGTTTGATGGTATTCAATGATCCCTGTGATCAGACGGTGTCCATACAAGGCCAAGAAATACCGAGGGTAAGTGAATACAAGTACCTTGGAGTATGGGTAAATGAGAGTGATAGATACATGGAGGTACAGGAAAAAGCCTCGGCAGCAAAAGGAAAGAGGAATGCGGCAATAATGAAGCACAGAGCGTTGTGGGGATACAATAGGTATGAGGTGCTTCGAGGTCTGTGGAAGGGTGTAATGGTTCCAGGGCTTACTTTTGGGAACTCAGTGGTGTGCATGAGGGCAGAGGTGCAATCGGGAATGGATGTAAATCAAAGGACTGTGGGACGCCTCGCGTTGGGTGCTCACGGGAAGACGACAAACGAGGCTGTAAAGGGCGATATGGGGTGGGCAGGTTTTGAGGCGAGGGAAGCGCAGAGCAAAATAAGGTTCGAAGAAAGGCTAAGAAATATGAAGGAGAGTAGATGGGCAGAGAAGGTGTTCCGTTATTTGTATAGGAAGAGCGTGGACACACAGTGGAGAAAAAGAACTAGAATACTCACTAGTAAATATACGGCTGGTATTGTGAGCCATATGTCAACAAAGAGCGTTAAGGGAAAAGTCAGGGAGACGGAGAGGATTTACTGGATGGCAGCTATGGAGAAAAAACCGGCTTTGAGTAACTACCGAAAGGGCAAAAATGAAATAAGGAGGGAGGCATTTTACGATAATTCAAGGGGAAGCGCTTTACTGTTTGAAGCGAGATCGGGTTGCCTTAGAACGCGTAGTTATAAAGCAAGATTCAGTAAAGAAGAAGAACAATGCACATGCTGCGGGAAAGATAAGGAAACGGCGGAGCATGTTCTGATTGAATGTGGAGATATCCACCCAGGTGTACGTTTGGGCACGAGCCTACAGGAAGCCTTGGGTTTTAGGGACAACAATGGAAAGCTGAACACACCCGCGATTGAAATAAGTAAGAGACGGTTAGAGTATTGGTGGCAGAAAATTAGAGAGAAAGGACAAAAATAAATATTGGAAAAATAAAATATGGACAGTGTGCCGTAAATGGCAGAGAACTTAAGCTGAAAATTTACCTTTTTCCATTAAGATAGAATTTATCGAAGTAGAGGCATTAGGCCAACATAAAAAAAAGGAAAAAAGTTTTTTTTTTGTCGAGCTTGGTGGCATACTGGTCACCACCCCGTTATAAAGGGGACGCTCATAGCATCCATCCATCCAGGCTTGGTGGCGCTAGCCACCGCCCGATCTAAAGGGTACAGCCATATCCATTCAGTTCTAAATTCACATATAAACCGAAAAAACTGGGTGGAGGGAAGGCCGCTGTGATAGCGCAGTGGTTAGAGCAATGAACGCGTTATTCTAAGGTCGTAGGCTGGATTCCTGCTCACGGCTCGTTGATTTTCACCCACTTTTGTTTCTTCTGATTTACATTCCATTTGTTCTAATAACTTCCCCTGTAGAATTCTTGGCACTATTGTCTGTTAGATCTCATTATTATTGTGTCAAAACACGAGAAAAGGAGCCATTAGCTGTACACCTGTTTCCCTTATTCATTAACGAGGGTCTGGTACTGGCACACTTGGTGTCATTAGGTTGTATACGAGGGACTTTTGGTCAGCTGCCCGCTCGTAATGGATGACGTGCTACGGGATGCCACACATGCGCATAAAAGAGTTTTTCACACTCGCCGCTTGCCTACAGAGGGCGCTGACTGACACTTCCACTTCTAAACTCACATATAAACCCCCAAAAAGTGGGTGGAGGAAAGGTTGCAGTGATGGCTCAGTGGTTAGAGCATCGAACGCGTTATTCGAAGGTGGTAGATTCGATTCCTGCTCACGGCTGGGTATTTTTCCCTCCTTTTCTTTCTTCTTTTCATTCCATTGTTCTAATAACTTCCCCTATACATTCCTTGGCATTATTGTCTGTTAGATCTCATTATGGTCGTGTCAAAACATGAAAAAAAACGAGCCCTTAGGTATACACTTCTTTCCTTATTCAATAACGAGAGTCTCGTACTGGCAGACTTGGTGTCATTAGATTGTAACGAGGGAATATTGGTCAGCTAAATGCTCGTAATAGGTTCACGTGCTACGTTACGCCACACATGCGCATAAAAGAGTGTTTCACACTCGCCGCGTGGCAACAGAGGGCGCTGACTGACACTCCCACTTCTAAATTCACATATAAACCCCAAGTAATTGGGTGGAGGAAAGGCCGCTGTGATGGCTCAGTGGTTAGAGCATCGAACGCGTTATTCGAAGGTCATAGGTTCGATTCCTGCTCACGGCTGGTTATTTTTTCACCCACTTTTCTTCCTTCCTATTTACATTTCATTTGTTTTAATAAATTTTCCTATAGATTCCTTGGCATAGTTGTCTGTTTGACGTCATTATTATTGTGTCAAAACACGGAAACACGAGCCCTTACGCATGCTCCTCTTTTTCTTAATCATTAACGAGGGTCTCGTACTGGAAGACTTGGTGCCATTAGGTTGTATACGAGGAACTATTGGTCATCTGCCTGCTCGTGATAAGTTCACTTGCTACGTGACGCCACACATGCGTATAAAAGAGTGTGTCACACTCGCCGCTTGGCTACAGAGGGCGCTGACAGACACTCCCACTTCTAAATGCACACAAAAAAGTGGGTGTAGGGAAAGCCGCTGTGATGGCTCAGCGGCTAGAGCATCGAACGCATTATTCGAAGGTAGTAGGTTCGATTCCTGCTCACGGCTGGTTATTTTTTCACCCACTTAAATTTCTTCTTATTTACATTCCATTTGTTCTAATAACTACCCCTATACATTGCATTGCAATAATGTCTTCAGTTCTCATTAATATTGTGTCAAAACAAGGAAAAACGAGCCCTTAGGTATACAATTCTTTTCCTCATTCATTAACGAGGGTCTGGTACTGAGACTTGGTGTCATTAGGTTGTATACGAGATACTATTGGTCCGCTGCCCGTTCGTAATAAGTTCACGTGCTACGTGATGCCACACATGCGCATAAAAGAGTGTTTCACACTCGCCGCGTGGCAACAGAGGGCGCTGACTAACACTCCCACTTCTAAATTCACATATAAACCCCAAAAAATTGGGTGGAGGAAAGGACGCTGTGATGGCTCAATGGTTAGAGCATCGCACGCGTTATTCGAAGGTCGAAGGTTCGATTCCTGCTCACGGCTGGTTATATTTTCACCCAATTGTTTTCTTCTCATTTACATTCAATTTGTTCTAATAACTACCCCTATACATACCATGGCATTATTGTCTGTTAGTTTTCATTTATATTGTGTCAAAACACGGAAAAACGAGCCCTTAGGTATAAACTTCTTTCCCTTATTCATTAACCAGGGTGTCGTACGGGAAGACTTGGTGTCATTAGGTTGTATACGATGGACTATTTGTCAGCTGCCCGCTCGTAGTCAGTTCACGTGCTACGTGATGCCACACATGCGCATAAAAGCGTGTTTCACACTCGCCGCTTGGCGACAGAGGGCGCTGACTGACACTCCCACGTCTAAGTTCACATATAAACCCCAAAAAAAGTGGGTGGAGGGAAGGCCGCTGTGATGGCTCCGCGGTTACAGCATCGAACGCGTTATTCGAAGGTCGTAGGTTTGATTCCTGCTCACGGCTGGTTGTTTTTTCACCCACTTTTATTTCTTCTTATTTACATTCCATTTGTTCTAATAACTTCCCCTATACATTCCTTGGCATTATTGTCTGTTGGATCTCATTATTATTGTGTCAAAACACGGAAAAACGAGTCCTTAGGTAAACACTTCTTTCCCTTAGCCAATAACGAGGGTCTCGAACTGGCAGACTTGGTGTCATTAGATTGTAATGAGGGACTATTGGTCAGCTAACTGCTCGTAATAAGTTCACGTGCTACGTTACGCCACACATGCGAATAAACGAGTGTTTCTCACTCACCGCTTGGCTACAGAAGGCGCTCACTGACGCTCCCAGTTCAAAATTCACATATAAACCCAAAAAAGTGGGTGGAGGGAAGGCCGCAGTGATATCTCAGTGGTTAGAGAATTGAACGCGTTATTCGAAGGTCGTAGGTTCGATTCCTCTCACGGCTGGGTATTTTCCCCCCCCTTTTCTTTCTTCTTTTCATTCCATTGTTCTAATAACTTCCCCTATACAATCCTTGGCATTATTGTCTGTTAGATCTCATTCATCATCAGCCTGACTACGTCCACTGCAGGACAAAGGCCTCTCCCTTGTTCCGCCAGTTAACCCGGTCCTGTGCTTGCTGCTTCCAATTTATACCCGCAAACTTCTTAATCTCATCTGCCCACCTAACCTTCTGTCTCCCCCTAACCTGCTTCCCTTCTCTGGGAATCCAGTGTGTTACCCTTAATGACCAGCGGTTATCCTGTCTACGCGCTACATGCCCTGCCCATGTCCATTTCTTCTTCTTGATTTCAGCTATGATATCCTTAACCCCCGTTTGTTCCCTAATCCACTCTGCTCTCTTCTTGTCTCTTAAGGTTACACCTACCATTTTTCTTTCCATTGCTCGCTGCGTCGTCCTCAATTTAAGCTGAACCCTCTTTGTAAGTCTCCAGGTTTCTGTTCCGTAGCTAAGTACCGGCAAGATACAGCTGTTATATACCTTCCTCTTGAGGGATAGTGGCAATCTACCTGTCATAATTTGAGAGTGCTTGCCGAATGTGCTCCACCCCATTCTTATTCTTCTAGTTACTTCAATCTCGTGGTTCGGCTCTGCGGTTATTACCTGCCCTAAGTAGACATAGTCTTTTACAACTTCAAGTGCACTCTTACGTATCTCGAAGCGCTGCTCTTTGCCGAGGTTGTTGTACATTACTTTCGTTTTCTGCAGAATAATTTTAAGACCCACTTTTCTGCTCTCCTTGTCTAACTCCGTAATCATGAGTTGCAATTCGTCCCCCGAGTTATTTAGCAATGCAATGTCATCGGCGAAGCGCAGGTTACTAAGATATTCTCCATTGACTCTTATCCCAAACTGTTCCCATTCTAGGCTTCTGAAAACCTCCTGTAAGCACGTGGTAAACAGCATTGGGGAAATTGTGTCCCCCTGCCTTACACCCTTCTTGATTGGTATTCTGTTGCTTTCTCTATGAAGCACTATGGTAGCAGTTGATCCCCTGTAGATTTCTTCCAGAATGTTTATATATACTTCATCTACGCCCTGATTCCGCAGTGTTTGCATGACGGCTGATATTTCTACTGAATCAAACGCCTTCACGTAATCTATGAAGGCTATGTATAGTGGTTGGTTATACTCTGAGCATTTCTCTATTACCTGATTGATAGTATGAATGTGGTCAATTGTTGAGTAGCCTGTTCAAAATCCTGCTTGTTCTTTTGGTTGATTGAATTCTAATGTTTTCTTTACTCTGTTAGCAATTACCTTTGTAAATAGCTTGTTTACTACAGAGAGCAAGCTGATCGGCCTGTAATTCTTCAAGTCCTTGTCATCTCTTTCTTATGTATTAAGATGATGTTAGCGTTTTTCCAAGACTCTGGTACTCTTCCCGCCAGGAGACACCTCGTAAACAGGGTGGCTAGTTTTTCTAACACAATCTGTCCTCCATCTTTCAGCAGATCTGATGTTACCTGATCCTCACCAGCAGCTTTGCCTCTTTGCATGCTCTCCAAAGCTTTTCTGACTTCTTCTATCATTACTGGTGGGGTGTAATCTGGGTTACTGCTAGTTCTTATAGTATTAAGGTCGTGGTTGTCTCGGCTACTGTACAGATTCCTGTAAAACTCCTCCGCTATCCTAACTATCCTATCCATATTGGTAGTTATTTTGCCTTCTTTGTCCCTTAGTGCATACATCCGACTTTTGCTATCCCAAGTTTCCTCTTCAATGCTTTGACACTTCCTCCGTTTTTCAGAGCGTGTTCAATTCTCTCCATGTTATACCTTCTTACATCGCATACTTTACGTCTATTAATCAACTTCGAAAGCTCTGCCATTATAATGTGTCATTATAAGATCTCATTATAATGTGTCAAAACACGGAAAAACGAGCCCTCAGGTATGCACCTCTTTCCCTTAATCAATAATGAGGGTCTCGTACTGGAAGACTTGGTGCCATTAGGTTGTATTACGAGGAACGATTGGTCATCAGCCTGCTGGTAATAAGTTCACGTGCTACGTGACGCCACACATGCGCATAAAACAGTGTTTCACACTTGCCGCTTGCCTACAGAGGGCGCTGACTGACACTTCCACTTCTAAACTCACATATAACCCCCAAGAAGTAGGTGGAGGAAAGGTTGCAGTGATGGCTCAGTGGTTACAGCATCGAACGCGTTATTCGAACGTCATGGGTTCGACTCCTGCTCACGGCTGGTTATTTTTTCACCCAATTTTCTTCCTTCCTATTTACATTTTATTTGTTTTAATACCTTTTCCTATAGATTCCTTGGCATAATTGTCTGTTTGACCTCAATATTATTGTGTCAAAACACGGAAACACGAGCCCTTACGTATGCACCTCTTTTTCTTAATCATTAACGAGTGTCACGTACTGGAAGACTTGGTGCCATTAGGTTGTATATGAGGAACTATTGGTCATCTGCCTGCTCGTGATAAGTTCACTTGCTACGTGACGCCACACATGCGTATAAAAAAGTGTGTCACACTCGCCGCTTGGCTACAGAGGGCGCTGACAGACACTCCCACTTCTAAATGCACCCAAAAAAGTGGGTGTAGGGAAAGCCGCTGTGATGGCTCAGCGGTTAGAGCATCGAACGCGTTATTCGAAGGTAGTAGGTTCGATTCCTGCTCACGGCTGGTTATTTTGTCACCCATTTTAATTTCTTCTTATTTACATTCCATTTGTTCTAATAACTACCCCTATACATTGCATTGCAATAATGTCTTCAGTTGTTATTAATATTGTGTCAAAACAAGGAAAAACGAGCCCTTAGGTATACAATTTTTTCCCTTATTCATTAACGAGGGTCTGGTACTGAGACTTGGTGTCATTAGGTTGTATACGAGGTACTATTGGTCAGCTGCCTGTTCGTAATAAGTTCACGTGCTACGTGATGCCACACATGCGCATAAAAAAGTGTTTCACACTCGCCGCTTAGCTACAGAGGGCACTGGCTGACACTCCCACTTCTAAATTCACATATAAACCACAAAAAAGTGAGTTGAGGGAATGCCGATGTGATGACTCAGTGGTTAGAGCATAGAACGAAGGTCGTAGGTTCGATTGCTGCTTACGGCTGGTTATTTTTTCACCCACGTTTCTTTCTTCTTATTTACATTCCATTTGTTCTAATAACTACCCCTCTACATTCCATGGCTATATTGTCTGTTAGTTCTCATTATTATTTTGTCAAAACAAGGAAAAACGACCTCTTAGGTATACAATTTTTTCCCTTATTCTTTAGCGAGGGTCGGGTACTGGCAGACTTGGTGTCATTAGGTTGTATACGAGGAACTATTGGTCAGCTGCCCGCTCGTAATACGTTCACGTGCTACGTGACGCCACACATGCGCATAAAATAGTGTTTCACACTCGCTACTTGGCTACAGAGGGTGCTAACTGACACTCCCACTTCTATATTCACATATAAACCCAAAAAAGTGGGTAGAGGGAAGGCCGCTGTGATAACTCAGTGTTTAGAGCATCGAACGCGTTATTTGAAGGTCGCAGGTTCGATTCTTGCTCCCGGCATGTTATTCTTCCACCCACCTTTCTTCTTATTTACAATGCATTTGTTTTAATAACTTCCCCAATGCATCGCATGGCAATATTGTCTGTTAGATCTCATTATTGTGTGTCAAAACATGGAAAAACAAGCCCTTAGGTATACACTCTCCATTATTCATTAATGAGGGTCTCGTACTGGCAGACTGTGTGTCATTAGGTTGTATACGAGGGACTATTGGTCATCTGTCCACTCGTAATAAGTTCACGTGCTACGTGACACAACACATGCGCATAAAAGAGTGTTTCACACTCGCCGCTTGGACACAGAGGGCGCTGACTGATACTCCCACTTCTAAAATCACATATAAACACGAAAAAAGTGGATTGGAGGGAAGGCCTCTGTGCTGGCTATGTGCTGTTCTAACAACTTCCCCTGTACATTCCTTGGCATTATTGTCTGTTAGATCTAATTTATATTGTGTCAAAACAAGGAAAACGAGCCCTTGGGTATAAATTTCTTTTCCTTATTCATTAACGAGGGTCTCGTACTGGAAGACTTGGTGTCATTAGGGGTTATACGAGTGACTATTGGTCAGCTGCCCGCTCGTAATAAGTTCACTTGCTACGTGACGCCACACATGTGCATAAAAGAGTGTTTCACACTCGCCACTTGGCAACAGAGGGCGCTGCCTGACGCTCCCACATTTAAATTCACATATTTTGACCGGGTTTCGCATCAAAAGCTCATGGAAAAAAAATCAGTTGACAATAGGTAAAGGACCAATCACAAACTGGATTAGAGCATATCTAACCAAGCGGACGCAGTTTGTGAAAATAGACCAGCAAACATCGGAACTAACGGAAGTTACCTCAGGTGTACCACAGGGCGGCGTCCTAGCTCCTATTCTATTTCTGATTTTTATCAACGATTTGCCTCAATCCATCGGGACGAACATAAAGCTTTTCGCAGACGATTGTATTATTTACAAAGAAATCAACTCACCTTCAGATCATATTGTCCTCAGCAATGCTCTATTATCAGTGTCAGATTGGTGCACGAAATGGCAGATGACAATAAACGTAAAAAAATCAGCCTTGTTAAGAATAACCCGTAGACAAAACATTTCAAATTTTGCCTACACTATTGGCGGCACGCAATTAACTTCCCTGAAACAGCATAAGTATCTTGGACTAGTCATTTCTAGTGACCTTAGATGGGAGGCACATGTTATTTACGTTACATCCTCAGCCTTAAAAAGATTATTTTTTCTTGAAAGACGACTACAATCCGCACCACCACAAACAAAACTCTTAGCCTATAAAACCTTCATTCGACCTACAATAGAATACGCTAACTTAGTCTGGTTCCCGGCCACAAATAACTTAATTGAAAAGCTAGAAAGTGTACAAAAAAAGGCGGTTAGATTTATTTACTACAAATACCGTCTGCTCGATTCACCTACTGAAATAATCGCAAAAGCTGGGTTACTAACATTGCCAAATCGCGCTCAACTCCCACGTTTAAAAATGCTCTTCCAACTCATTCATAAACAGCTAAACATCGACAGCTCTAGGTTCATATCAATTTCGGAAAGTAGACAGTCACGCCATAAACATCCATTAACTTTACAGGAATACCGTTTCAACAGCAACTGCTTCAGGTATTCTTTCTTCCCACAGTCAATTAGAGAATGGAATAGATTACCCGGCTGTATAATAATTAGTAAAGATTTGAATACATTTTTGATGTTGCCTAATAATCATATTCGTGCCACCCATAGTTAAATTGATGTTTTTTTGCTCAATTCTTGAGTGCCTTTTGATCATGATAAGTATATCAGTGTCGTACGCATGGAAAAGTCTTTCATGTTTATTTGTGATATTTCTTGCATGTTAATAATAACCGTGTATTATATACCAAATCTGTGTTTTAAATGTTTTTCATCACATTGTTTATGCTCCCATATAATCCATGTAATATCGTATAAGATCTGTAGTCATACATTTTCACTTTTTCAATGTAAGTGTATCTATAGTATCTTTTGGTTGCCCTCCTGCATTAGTCCCCGTTGGGACTGGCAGTATGTATAAATAAATAAAAATAAATATAACCCCAAAAAAGTGGGTGGATGGAAGGCCTTTGTATTGGCTCAGTGGTTAGAGTATCGAAGGCTTTATTCGAAGGTCGTAGGTTCGATTCCTGCTCACGGCTGGTTATATTTTCACCCACTTTTAGTTCTTATTTACATTCCATTTGTTCTAATAACTACCCCTATACATTCCATGGCATAATTGTCTCTTAGTTCTCAATAATATTGTGTCAATACCAGGAAAAACGAGCCCTTAGATATACAATTCCTTCATTTATTCATTAACGAGGGTCTGGTACTGGCAGACTTGGTGTCATTAGGTTGTATACGAGAGACTATTGGTCAGCCACCCGCTCGTAATAAGTTCAGCTGCTACGTAAAGCCACGCATGCGCATAAAAGAAAGTGTCACAGTCGCCGCTTGGTTATAGAGGACGCTGACTGACACTCCCACTTCTAAGTTCAAATATAAACCCCAAAAAAGTGGGTCGAGGGAAGGCCGCTGTGATAGATCAGTGTTTAGAGCATCGAACGCGTTATTTGAAGCTCGTAGGTTCGATTCTCGCTCACGGCACGTTATTTTTCCACCCACATTTCTTTCTTCTTATTTACATTCCATTTGTTCTAATAACTTCCCCAATGCATCGCTTGGCATTATTGTCCGTTAGATCTCATTATTGTTGTGTCAAAACATGGGAAAACAAGCCTTTAGGTATTCATTTTCCCTTATTCATTAACGAGGGTCTCGTACTGGCAGACTGTGTGCCAATAGGTTGTATACGAGGAACTATTGGTCATCTGCCTGCGCGTAATATTTTCACGTGCTACGTGATCCCACACATGTGCATAAAAGAGTGTGTCACACTCGCCGCTATGCTACAGAGGGCGCTGACTGACACTCTCACTTCCAAATGCACCCAAAAAAAGTGGGTGGAGGGAAGGCCGCTGTGATGGTTCAGCGGTTAGAGCATCAAACGCGTTATTCGAAGGTCGTAGGTTCAATTCCTGCTCACGGCTGTTTATTTTTCACCCACTTTTCATTCTTCTTATTTACATTCCCATTGTTCTAATAACTTCCCCCATACAATCCTTGGCATTATTGTCTGTTAGATCTCATTATTATTGTGTCAAAACACGGGAAAACGAGCCATTAGGTGTACACCTCTTTCTCTTATTCATTAACGAGGGTCTGGTACTAGCACACTTGGTGTCATTAGGTTGTATACGAGGGACTATTGGTCAGCTGCACGCTCGTGATAGGTTCACGTGCTACGTGATGCCACAAGTAAAATCAGGTTCTCTTCTCGAAGTAGACGAAACCACTTCTCCCCACTCGGCGCCCGAGGCGCACCACCCGCGGTGGTGTAGCAATGTGTGAGAAGAAATTTACGCCGCTATCCCAATAGCCGCTATGGGCCTGCTGGTCGCTTGACGATGAAGCAGAAGCAACGCTGACGAAGTTTTAGATGGCTGAGAAAAACTTGTATTTACAGATTTTACAAAACAATGGACATCAATGTTACAAAAAAAGAAAAAAAAACAGCTTGGAAATGAACCGACTTCTGTAAGGCGACCCTAAGGGGTTCGGCGGAGCCGATGGTGCCTAACACCGCAAGCTCGGTTCAGAACACTCGGCGGAGCCACGGGGCCTCTTCTTATCCCTTCCTGGCGCTCCGCCCTTACCACCTGCTTGTCCTTTGATTGGACAGTAGTACATCGGGTAGATTAAAAAAAACGCCACGAGGATCCCGCCTTCGTGCACGTGGGACTCATGCACTCTCCCCAAACAACACAACAACCGAAACGTAAATAAAACAAAACTAGAAAAAGCAAAGAGGCCAGTGCCAGCTTTGCGGCGCACAATTATCTAGACAGAGCTAGCTGTACTCGGTATTGCGGCCGTAGGGCGATTTCCCTCTATCACGTCAATTTCTTGACCACGGGGCTATAATCCTCTTGCCTCTGTGCGCCGTACGAGGAACCGCTCGCTGGCCACGCATATTTCTGCTTACGAGTTCCTTTGCCCAGATAAACGGGGACGCAGTCGAAGACATGCCCGATTCAACAATAGGCAACCCAGGCGTCGAACGGGCGGCCGTCACCGTTTGCCGTGTCGCGAGCCCGCTTCTTAGAGTTACTGGACCAAAGCCGGACCGGAAGAAAAGGTCGTCGGTGACTTCAGAGTTTTCGCAACGCACGCCGCCGATTCTGCAGGCGCGCAAACAGTACGTGGCCGGGCCATACGCCGAACCAATGCGAGGAGTCACCGCGGTGCGCGGGGTCTCGGAAGAGGCCCGTTGATGCGCCGACTGCCCGTTCCGAGAGGCAATTAGGGGGCCGTCACAATGACGTTTATAATCTCACCCCTTTTGTTGCCCTGGTTGGTTCCCTTTTCCTAGAGTTAATGGTAACTCGAAATGCTCGACCATCTCTGGCATTGAACAAAGCAGGGTAATATGCTGGCGCCGTGTGTCTGCGCTCGCGGTAAAACCGGTTAGTCGCGCTTCGACCGCTTGTCACTCAAGCAAGGCTGGCTGCCCGCGGCTGACATGCCGTCCCAAGCTTACGCCGCAAAGCAAATAAAAGCACACAAAAATTGCCGCGCTACCGATTCTTACCGCGGTCCTACACCCCCCCTCCAAGACTTCGCAACAACTTGCCTACAGTGTTGCCGAAGTAAACCCACACAAAAAAACGGACCGCGCTCAACCAGTGGGTGTACGGCGGGTTAACAGCTGCAGCCAAGGGCTGGGGTGTCCCACCCACTACGCAGTGGTCGCGCTGCACCTAGCCGGCAGCAGCATGCGCTAATTCTCTCCTGCAAAGGAAGCGCGCAAAGAGCCCCACTTGGTCTCGGTGCTCAAAAAAAAACAATAGAATAAACCAGTCTCCAGCGCCAGCTGACATGACAAAGCTACTTAGTGAGCTGCCCTGCTCTCTTAATATAGCGAGCCTATTCAAAACATCATGCGGCTCAAAAGCGGTACCTAGTAGACCCGACCAAACATGCCAGAGCCGCTCTCTCCGCACGCCTTTCTACCAAACGCTTATGATGCATGCAACATCTGACATTCCTTGCCGTGGGCAATTCCTTGAACATTCTGCAACAGTTTTCATTAACATGACACACACTCCAACACATGTCCCAGAACAATTGGGCGCTGTTGCCCCACCCAACATAATACAAAAAACGCAACAAAAATATTGGCACGTAAAAGCAAACAGACACCACCCGCAGTTCACACGACTACCTTTGGTAATTGTCATACACTGTTGTATGATGTTCAAATGTTCCATTACCATTCTGAAGTGTTATTGCCATATTTGCACCATAAATCCATCACTTAGTCCCGTGGCACACAACACTCGTTCCCACTCCTTCACTGATCGCCGCTGCGGGGCTCTCAGGCTACTGCACCTCCTCCCAGCATTGGTTTGTCAGCCGGGAAAGCGCGTCGGCGTTAGCATGTGCCGTACCCTTTCTGTGTTGCACTACCACGTCGTAGCGCTGCAAAGCCAATGCCCAACGTATCAATTTGGCTCCTTGTGGCGAAGCTTGAGTGAGATACGCAAGTGGATTGTGGTCGGAGACGACAAAGATTTTGGCCCCGAATACCCAGGTGTCGAACTTTTTGAGTCCCCAAATGACACCAAACGCCTCGCACTCTATCGTAGACCATTTCATCTGAGCAGGCGTGAAGCGATGACTGGCAAAAGCAATCGGGCACTCGGTACCGTCATCGGCCATTTGGGCCAAACAAGCTCCCACAGCGATAGCGGAAGCGTCCGTAAAAAGCCAAAACGGCTTGTGAATGTCTGGAGTGGTTAAATAAACAGCGCTGCACAGGGCACCCTTGAGTTTTGCAAATGCCTCGTCGGCCTCGGGAGTCCAAGGGATGTGGTTAGGAACATGTTTAGCCGTCAATTGGGTAAGAGGCTTGGCAATGCCAGCAAAATTGGGTACGTAACCTCGGTAATACCCGCCAGACCTAGAACACTCCTTAACTCTTTTTTATTCTGGGGTACTTGCAGCCCCTCAATAGCCGCGAGCTTTCTGGGGTCTGGACCGTGCTTTCCCAATCCCACAATATGTCCGTGGTAGCGGATAGACGCGTACGCCACCTGACATTTTTCCATATGAGCTACTAGACCTACAGACGTTAGGGTGGAGAACACAGCGTGGAGGTGCCGGACGTGCTCCTGTAGGGACCTGCTGAAAACCGCAATGTCATCCAAGTAGGCGCAGGCATACGCCTCGTGGTGTGCTAACAGCTGGTTCATACTCCGCTGAAAGCTGGCTGCCGCGTTCCTGAGCCCAAACGGCATTACCCTCCAAGCAAACTGACCTAGGTGCGACACGAACGCGGTCATGCGCTTTGACCCCTCCGCTAAGGGAACTTGCCAGTAGCCTCGTCGGAGATCAATGAGAGTTATATAACTAGCCTGACCTACATTCATAATCAATTCTTGCGGGAATCCCATCGGGAATGCGTCTGGTTCGGTTATGGCATTTAAGCTTCTGTAATCAACACACAGGCGCACCGTGCATCTTTCTTTGGGACGCACACAAGGGGGTGAGCAAATGCACTTTCGCACCGGTATATTAAACCAAGCTCGAGCAGTTCCGCTATCTGTTTCGAAACCTCGTCCTTCAAGGCCTCTGGCATGTGGTAAAGGCGGCTACGTTTCGGCGTGGCCCCTTGCACAAGCCTTATCTTATGTTCGCCGACTTGCGCGATCCCCGCT
Organism: Rhipicephalus microplus; assembly: GCF_043290135.1. Classification (NCBI taxonomy): domain Eukaryota; kingdom Metazoa; phylum Arthropoda; class Arachnida; order Ixodida; family Ixodidae; genus Rhipicephalus; species Rhipicephalus microplus. The sequence continues at coordinate 14,524,663 of NW_027464589.1, forward strand.
TCTCCGCTAAATAAGGCCGCATGGCGTTCAAACACCTCCCGTACTAACACTCTCTCCGGGGGCTGCAAATGAGCCAAGCTACCCGCCGGTAGGATAGATGCTCTGTCGTGCGAGGTGACAGGACGCGGCACGTATTCTACCTCCCCGAACTCGTGATCGTCATGGAATATGACACCAATGCCAGCGACACGGCACGTGTACGGGCGCCGGTGGTTGGCATGCACTAGCATACGCTTACCCGCCGGCGTCTCTAAGTAATAGGAGTGTTGGCGGTACTTTCCTGTGATCATGCACGGACCTACCCATTTCGGTTGCATCTTACCGGAACGGTTGCTATCAAAAACAAGCACCTGCTCCCCAAGTTGAAACTCTTTTTCTTTCGCACGAAGGTTGTATTGCGTCACGTACGCCCTCTGCTGTTTAGTTGCGGTCGCGTTAGCAGCTTCCGCGGCTATCTCCAACTGTTGCTTCAGTTTTCGCATATACTCCGCCGGCTTGTCTGCCACTGTCGCGGGCATTTCCTGTTCTCCCGTCCAAGCCCTCTGTAGGATCGCGAGCGGACCGACGGGTTTTCTGCCGTACATCATCTGGAACGGGGACACGCCCGTAGTGTCGTGAGGAACTTCTCTATATGCCCACAGTAGAAGTGGCACGAACTTGTCCCATTGTCGCCCCTGTTCAGATATCACATGAAATAGCATGTCTTTGAATACTCTGTTCTACCGTTCGACCGCTCCATTGCTTTCCGGGTGGTTCGGTGTCGAAAACCGTGGGGAACAGCCGAGGCGCGTCAGGAATTCGCGGGTCAGCGCGGCGGTGAAATTGGTCCCGCAATCTGAACATACTACCTCTGGTATCCCGCTGCGGCTGAAAATTTCCAACATTGCGTCGCAGGTAGATTTAGCTGTCAATGACTTGAGACATATGACCTCGGGCCAGCGGGTGCAGAGATCTATCATGCACAACGCGTAGCGGTGGCCGCGAGTTGTCGGCGGCTCAATTGGTCCTATGACGTCGATATTGACTTTCTGAAAGAGGTATCGGGGCCTTACGAGGGACGCTATGGGAACTCTGTCTGTCTGCCTCCTGTCAGCCCTGATCTGGCACGCGTGACAACAATTGCAGTAGTCTCGGACGTCCTTTTCTATACCTGGCCAAAAAAAAACTAAGTTTAATTCTCGCTTTCGTCTTACGAAACCCCAGGTGTCCGCCCCAATACGACTCATGCGCCAGGCTGAGCACATCAGCCCGCCGGGTGGTCGGCAAAACTATCTGCTTAATCGGTTGACCCAATACCTGTTCTCGGTGATACAGCAACCCGTCAATCACCAGCATTCCACCTCGCCCTTCCGCGGCGTCTCTCCATGCCCGGCCCAACGTTTCGTCACTCTTTTGTTCCTCACGCAACGCCTCGAAATCGCCCCTCTCGCCACTTGCGCCACCTTGCTACACGCAACTTGCCTCGTTCTCGGTGGTGTGTGGTGTTTTCTCTCTAGCGTTACGCTCTCCTTCCGGCCGTGATTCTCCCTCCTCTACCTCCACGGCTGTAACCACTTCTTCCTCCCGGGTGCGTTCGACCTCGCTGGGCTGTAGTACGCTTCCCTCCGCTGACCGCCGAAAATCCGGAGTCGGTCTACTCTGCTCTACTACTCTGCCATCTAGTTTTGCGGCCGCCTCTCGTTCGTCGGAGAAGTTTCGGGGGGATAGTGTCGTGTCCTGTTTGTTGTATTCACACTGGCTCTGCTGCAACGCGGTCCAATCGCTCGCCGAGAGCAGGCATTCACTCACGCTTAGTTTATCTGTGACCGCACACAAGACCGGTGTGGCCTGTGAAACTTCGGCGAACACCGGTTGCCCCTGTTCCAGCGTTAGCGGGAGCTCTACTAGTTTGGCCTCGACTCGTTCACCAAATGCTGCCCGGAAGAGGCTTACGCGGCCATGGGCCTCGATAAATTCTTCAGGAACCACGCTTTTCTGCACTACCGTAATCTCGGCGCCCGTGTCTACTATTGCATTCAAAGTTTTATCTTTGCAATTCAGAGTTACCTTCCACAAGCGGTCGGCAGGCGTTACCTTATCTAGGCAAACTCGAGCAGTGAGTTTATCATTTCCCTCCGAAGCGTTAGGATTCGGCGCCACCCTTTCAAGATAGTGCAGGCACTTGAGTCTAATATGTGTGTTCGATCCCCACTCAAAACATCCCGTTTTCTTCGGTTGCCTACCTGAATTATACGAACCCTTCGGTCTCGTGTTCGAACCCTGACTCGGACCCGATGGGCTGCTACTCTGGTGGTCGGTCGTCTTTCTACCCCTTTACTGCTGGCGTTACGCGGCTGTCCTTTCTGCGCTTCCGCACTGCCGTTCGCGTCTTCAAAGGTGTGCAAGAGCCTTGCAGTTTCTGTGCTTTTGTACCACGCTGCCCCCTCACGTAACCTCAAGTATTTTAATGCCTCTTCAGACAACATGGTTTTCAATTGGTCCACTACCAGTAGTTCCAAAAGCTCCGCGAAGGTGGACACGTCTCTTGACGCCACATAAAAATTTAAGTAGCTGCCCAATCTTGTTGTAAAACTTTTCCACGTCTCTGTTTTTCGTTTACGTGCTCCTGTGAATTTCTTTTGGTATTCTAAGGGAGACAGCTTCAGTTCATCAAGCACTACTTCCTTCACGGTCTCATAGTCCCGATGTTGGGCGGGTGTGAGCCGAGTTGATAAAATACTCTATGCGCCCAGCCACGAGTGGAAAGACTATTTGTCCCCAATAACTTCGAGGTACCTCATATGCCTCCAGAATGTGCTCCACTGACTCGAACCAAATTGGGACCTCCGCGTCTGCGGGAAATTTCGGGAAAGCGCTCACTAACAATTTGGCGTATTTGCGCCACTCAGTGTTGGAGCAGCGCTCAAATGTTCTGCCAGCATCACTCACGCTACCTGATGGGCTTGCCGGACGTAATTTAGCGAGCTCTAACTCCAACTCCATTTGCCGGCTTCGTTCCCGAGCCATCTTAAAATCATGATCTGCTTGGTCTCGTGCCGTCCAAGAGACGTCACCACTTCCATCTTCACTCGCCCCATCGCCACCGTTCATCCTGCTGAATGTGGTGCTAGCCTGTTTACCCCGCAACAACAATACAGCAATGAGAAAGGGAACTCACGTTAGCTCTGTCCCGTTGTCGTGGCGTCGCTCTGGCTTGCTCCTGCAGGCTTCTGGTCGATGCCCCACCTCGTCATGGACGCGCCTTTTGGGTGTCGAGAACTCGTTCAAGGACCGCTTTGACCCAGTCACTCCCTAGATGTCTTCCGGGCACACCAGGCTATCTTCAGCTTCCGGCTGCCGCAGCTACTTGCTGCAGTGTCTGTCCGTTGGTCTGGTGCCGATTGGCGTCTTCATCTGTACTTCGTCTTTCTTCTCAGCCAACTTCTTTCTTCTTCCACTCCGTCTACAGCAAGCCAATCCTGCTCGACTGCGCCAGTAAAATCAGGTTCTCTTCTCGCTGTCGAAGTAGACGAAACCACTTCTCCCCACTCGGCGCAAAAGGCGCACCACCCGCGGTGGTGTAGCAAAGTGGGAGAAGAAACGTACGCCGCTATCCCAATAGCGGCTATTGGCCTGCTGGTCACTTGACGATGAAGCAGAAGCAACGCTGAAGAAGTTTTAGATGGCTGAGAAAAACTTGTATTTACAGATTTTACAAAACAATGGACATCAATGTTACCAAAAAAAGAAAAGAAAAACAACTTGGAAATGAACCGACTTCTGTAGGGCAACCCTACGGAGTTCAGCGGAGCCGATGGTGCCTAACACCGCAAGCTCGGTTCAGAACACTCGGCGGAGCCACGGGGCCTCTTCTTATCCCTTCCTGGCGCTCCGCCCTTACCACACTCTTGGCACACAATCATCTGCTTGTCCTGTGATTGGACAGTACATCGGGTAGATTAAAAAAAACGCCACGAGGATCCCGCCTTCGTGCACGTGGGACTCATGCACTCTCCCCAAACAACACAACAACCAAAACGTAAATAAAACAAAACTAGAAAAAGCATAGAGGCCAGGGCCAGCTTCGCGGCGCACAAATGTCTAGACAGAGCTAGCCGTACTCGTTATTGCGGCCTTAGGGCGATTTCCCTCTTCCACGTCAATTTCTTGACGACGGGGCTATAATCCTCTTGCCTCTGTGCGCCGTACGAGGAACCGCTCGCTGACCGCGCATATTTCTGCTTACGGGTTCCTTTGCCCAGATAAACGGGGACGCAGTCGAAGACATGCCAGATTCAACAATAGGCAGCCCAGGCGTCGAACGGGCGGCCGTCACCATTTCCCGTGTCGCGAGCCCGCTTCTGAGAGTTACTGGACCAAAGCCCGACGGGCAGAAAAGGTCGTCGGTGACTTCAGAGTTTTCGCAACGCGCGCCGCCGATTCTACAGGCGCGCAAACAGTACGTGGCCGGGCCATACGCCGAACCGATGCCAGGAGTCACCGCGGTGCGCGGGGTCTCGGAAGAGGCCCGTTGATGCGCCGACTGCCCGTTCCGAGAGGCAATTAGGGGGCCGTCACAATGACGTTTATAATCTCACCCCTTTTGTTGCCCCGGTTGGTTCCCTTTTCCGAGAGTTAATGGTAACTCGAATTGCTCGACCATCTCTGGTGTTGAACAAAGCAGGGTAATAAGCTGGCGCCGTGTGTCTGCGCTCGCGGCAAAACCGGTTAGTCGCGCTTCGACCACTTGTCACTCAAGCAACGCTGGCTGCCCGCGGCTGACATGCCGTCCCAAGCTTACGCCGCAAAGCAAATAAAAGCACACAAAAATTGCTGCGCTACCGATTCTTACCGCGGTCCTACACCACACATGCGCATAAAAGAGTGTTTCACACTCGCCGCTTGGCAACAGAGGGCGCTGACTGACACTCCCACTTCTAAAACCACATATAAACCCCAAAAAAAGTGGATTGGAAGAAAGGCATCTGTGCTGGCTCAGTGGTTAGAGCATCGAACACGTTATTCGAAGGTTGTAGGTTCGATTCCTGCTCACGGCTGGTTATTTTTTCACCCACATTTTTTTCTTCCTATTTACATTCCATTTGTTCTAATAACTTCCCGTATACATTCCTTGGCATTATTATCAGTAAGGTCTCAATTATATTGTGCCAAAACACGGAAAAACGAGCCCTTAGGTATAAACTTCTTTCCCTTATTCATTAACGAGGGTTTCGTACTGGAAGAATTGGTGTCATTAGGTTGTATACGAGGGACTATTGGTCATCTGCCTGCTCGTAATAAGTTCAAGTGCTACGTGACGCCACACATGCGTATAAAAGAGTGTGTCACAGTCGCCGCTTGACTGCAGACGGCGCTGAATGACAGTCCCGCTTCTAAATTCACATATAAACCCCAAAAAAGTGGGTGGAGGGAATGCCGCTGTGATGACTCAGTAGTTAGAGCATAGAACGCGTTATTCGAAGGTCGTAGGTTCGATTCCTGCTCACGGCTGGTCAATTTTTTCACCCACAATTCTTTCTTCTTATTTACATTCAATTTGTTCTAATAACTACCCCTATACATTCCATGGCATTATTGTCTGTTGGTTCTCATTAATATTGTGAGAAAACAAGGAAAAACGAGCCCTTAGGTATACGCTTCTTATTCAATAACGAGGGCCTCGTACTGGCAGACTTGGTGTCATTAGATTGTAACGAGGGACTATTGGTCAGCTAACTGCTAGCAATAAATTCAAGTGCTACGTTACGCCACACATGCGCATAAAAGAGTGTGTCACAGTTGCCGCTTGGCTACAGAGGGCGCTGAATGACAGTCCCGCCTCTAAATTCACATATAAACCCCAAAAAAGTGGGTGGAGGGAAGGCCGCTGTGATGGTTCAGCGGTTAGAGTATCGAACGCGTGATTCGAAGGTCGTAGGTTCGATTCCCGCTCACGGCTGGTTATTTTTTCACCCACTTTTTTCTTCTTATTTACATTTCATTTGTTCTAATAACTTCCCGTATACATTTCATGGCATAATTGTCTCTTATTTCTCATTATTATTGGGTCAATACAAGAAAAAACGAGCCCTTAGATATACAATTCTTTCCCTTATTCATTAACGAGGGTCTGGTACTGGCAGACTTGGTGTCATTAGGTTGTATACGAAGGACTACTGGTCAGCCGCCCGCTCGTAATAAGTTCAGCTGCTACGTAAGGCCACGCATGCGCATAAAAAAGTGTTTCAAACTCGCCGCTTGGCAACCGAGGGCGCTGACTGACACTCCCACGTTTAAATTCACATAAAACGCCAAAAAAGTGGGTGGAGGGAAGGCCTCTGTGATGGCTCAGTGGTTAGAGCATGGAACGCGTTATTTGAAGGTCGTAGGTTCGATTCCTGCTCACGGCTGGGTATTTTTTCACCCACTTTTCTTTCTTCTTACTTACATTCCATTTGTTCTAATAACTACCCCTCTACATTCCATGGCAATATTGTCTGTTAGTTCTCATTAATATTGTGTCAAAACAAGGAAAAACGAGCCATTAGGTATAAATTTTTTTACTTATTCATTAACGACGGTCTGGTACTGGCAGACTAGGTGTCGTTAGGTTGTATCGAGGGGCTATTGGTCAGCTAACGGCTCGTAATAAGTTCACGTGCTACGTTACGCCACACATGCGCATAAAAGAGTGTTTCACTTTCGCCGCTTGGCTACAGAGGGCGATGTCTGACACTCCCCGGCTTGGTGGCGCTAGCCACCGCCCAATCTAAAGGGTACAGCCATATCCATCCAGATCTAAATTCACATATAAACCGAAAAAACTGGGTGGAGGGATGGCCGCTGTGATAGCGCAGTGGTTAGAGAATTGAACGCGTTATTCTAAGGTCGTAGGCTCAATTCCTGCTCACAGCTGGTTATTTTTCACCCACTTTTCTTTCTTATTATTTACATTCCATTTGTTCTAATAACTTGTCCTATACAATTCTTGGCATTATTGTCTGTTAGATCTCATTCTTATTGTGTCAAAACACGGAAAAACGAGCCCTTAGGAATAAACATGTTTCCCTTAATCATTAACGAGGGTCTCGTACTGGAAGACTTGGTGCCATTAGTTGTATACGAGGAACTATTGGTCATCTGCCTGCTCGTAATAAATTCACGTGCTACGTGACGCCACACATGCGCATGAAAGAGCGTTTCACACTCGCCGCTTGCCTAGAGAGGGCGCTGACTGACACTCCCACTTCTAAATGCACCCAAGAAAAGTGGGTGGAGGGAAGGCCGCTGTGATGGTTCACCGGTTAGAGCATCAAACGCGTTATTCGAAGGTCGTAGGTTCAATTCCTGCTCACGGCTGGTTATTTTTCACCCACTTTTCATTCTTCTTATTTACATTCCTATTGCTCTAATAACTTCCCCCATAAAATCCTTGGAAATATTGTCCGTTAGATCTCATTATTATTGTGTCAAAACACGGGAAAACGAGCCATTAGCTGTACACCTCTTTCCCTTATTCATTAACGAGGGTCTGGTACTGGCACACTTGGTGTGATTAGGTTGTATACGAGGGACTATTGGTCAGCTGCCCGCTCGTAATAGGTTCACGTGCTACTGATGCCAAACATGCGCATAAAAGAGTGTTTCACACTCGCCGCTTGGCAAGAGAGGGCGCTGACTGACACTCCCACTTCTAAATTAACATATAAACGCCAAAAAAGTGGGAGGAGGGAAGGCCCTGTGATATCTCAGTGGTTAGAGAATTGAACGCGTTATTCGAAGGTCGTAGGTTCGATTCCTGCTCACGGCTGGGTATTTTCCCCCCTTTTCTTTCTTCTTTTCATTCCATTGTTCTAATAACTTCCCCTATACATTCCTTGGCATTATTGTCTGTTAGATCTCATTATTGTCGTGTCAAAACATGAAAAAACGAGCCCTTAGGTATGCACTTCTTTCCTTATTCAATAACGAGTGTCTCGTACTGGCAGACTTGGTGTCATTAGATTGTAACGAGGGACTATTGGTCAGCTAAATGCTCGTAATAGGTTCACGTGCTACGTTACGCCACACATGCGCATAAAAGAGTGTTTCACACTAATCGCTTGGCAAGACAGGGCGCTGACTGACACTTCCACTTTTAAATTCTCATATAAACCCCTAAAAAGTGGGTGGAGGAAAGGTTGCTGTGATGGCTCAGTTGTTAGAGCATCGAACGCATTATTCGAAGGTCATAGGTTCGAAGCCTGCTCACGGCTGGTTATTTTTCCACCCACTTTTCTTCCTTCCTATTTACATTCCATTTGTTCTAATAACTTCCCGTATACATTCCTTGGCATTTTTGTCTGTTAGATCTCATTTATATTGTGTCAAAACACAGAAAAACGATCCCTTAGGTGTAAACATCTTTCCCTTATTCATTAACGAGGGTCTCTTACTGGAAGACTTGGTGTCATTAGGTTGTATACGAGGAACTATTGGTCATCTGCCTGCTCGTAATAAGTTCGCGTGCTACGTGACGCCACACATGCGCATCAAAGAAAGTGTCACAGTCGCCGCTTGGCTACAGAGGGTGCTGACTGACACTCCCACTTCTAAATGCACCCAGAAAAAGTGGGTGGAGGGAAGGCCGCTGTGATGGTTCAGCGGTTAGAGTATCGAACGCGTGATTCGAAGGTCGTAGGTTCGATTCCTGCTCACGGCTGGTTATTTTTTCACCCACTTTTATTTCTTCTTATTTACATTCCATTTGTTCTAATATTTACCCCTATACATTGCATGGCATAATTGTCTCTTAGTTCTCATTAATATTGTGTCAATACAAGGAAAAACAAGCCCTTAGATATACAATTCTTTCCCTTATTCATTAACGAGGGTCTGGTACTGGCAGACTTGGTGTCATTAGGTTGTATACGAAGAACTACTAGTCAGCCGCCCGCTCGTAATAAGTTCAGCTGCTACGTAAAGGCACGCATGCGCATAAAAAAGTGTTTCAAACTCGCCGCTTGGCAACAGAGGGCGCTTACTGACACTCCCACTTTTAAATTCACATATAACCCCAAAAAGTGTGTGGAGGGAAGGCCTCTGTGATGGCTCAGTGGTTAGAGCATCGAACGCGTTATTCGAAGGTCGTAGGTTCGATTCCTGCTCACGGCCGGTTATTTTTTCACCCACATTTCTTTCTTCTTATTTACATTCCATTTGTTCTAATAACTTCCCCTATACATTCCTTGGCATTATTATCAGTTAGATCTCAAATATATTGTGCCAAAACACGAAAAAACGAGCCCTTAGGTATAAACTTCTTTCCCTTATTCATTAACGAGGGTTTCGTACTGGAAGAATTGGTGTCATTAGGTTGTATCGAGGGACTATTGGTCAGCAAACGGCTCGTGATAAGTTCACGTGCTACGTTACGGCACACATGCGCATAAAAGAGTGTTTCAGTTTCGCCGCTTGGCTACAGAGGGCGCTGTCTGACACTCCCAGGCCATCAAAGAGAGGGTAAGAGGTGACAAGAGGGTTGCAGTAGGGGCGTTCCCAGGACGCAAGCTGGAAGCAGTCATGAAGCAAGCGAGCGCAAAGCTCAAAACGACAGCTGATAGACGCAACCTCGTGATAATTTCAGGCGGTTTAAACGATGTCCTAAATGAAGATGCAGCAGGACTAGCAGCCACACTGGCGAAAGGCGTCGATGACATGCGCGCCACTTCTCCTAAGGTGCAGGTAGTGATATGCACGATACCGGAGGTACCGGTGCGTGATAGCAACCTGCAAAGAGCGGTTATCAACGCGAACCAAGAGATATGGCGGATGAGTCGAGAGAAAGGCTTTGAGGTGGTGGAAATAAACAGAGAGGTGCATAGGTGGGGGGGTTTTCAACGAGACAGAATTCACTTCGATGGGCGGCTAGGTCATGAGGTGGGTTGGCGACTTGCAGGACGCGCAGTAGCTTTTTTGGGGGGCAAGCGAGCCCTTCGGGGTGCAGGATAGCTAGTAACGAGGAAAACAACCAGGGAGACTCTTCGACAGGTGGTATGGACAGATACGATTCCAAAGTGGCACCAATATCTAAGATACGTAGAGTCCAGGGCGTAAATAGACGTAGCCACGAGCGCCGAGCCAATTCAGACATAGGGTATATTAACATGCAGGGTGGTAGGAACAGGCTGAAGTGGGAAGAGATAGAAGAACAGCTAAGGGAAGAAAGGCCGATGGTATACGGTTTCGTAGAAACACATCTCAGGGACATGGAACAACCTCCGAACAATCCGGACTACGCGTGGGAGTATTGTAATAGAACAGAAGGCAGCAGAAAGGGGGGTGGTATTGGGGCATTCATTCATAAAAGTACAGACTGGCAAAGGGTCAAGCAGGAGTGCAAGGAACATTTATGGCTAAAAGGGAAAGTGGCAGGTCAAATGACACTCCTTGGTTTCGTGTACTTGTGGACGGGAGCAAAGGCCAGAGAGGAAAACCAGGCAATGGTAGAGTGTATATCAAAGGACATTCAGGAGTTAGGAAGAGAGTGCGAGATAATTATACTAGGAGACATGAATGCGCACATAGAAGATATAGATGGGTATACCAACCCGACAGGCAAAATGATCATGGATATGTGTGAAAGGCTTGATTTGATCATTTGCAACAGTACCGAGAAGTGTGAAGGGCAAATAACATGGGAGGTAGGAAGGCTTCAGTCGACGATAGATTATGCACTGATGTCACATAGGATGTATGATAAGCTCAGGGAAATGCACATAGATGAAGGTGGCTCCAGAAGTCTGGGTAGCGATCACAAACGTATCAAGCTAAGTTTTGGAAGAGCAGTGAAAGTGGGACGGAGACAAGATGAGCAACTACAGGAAAATTTTTATCCAGAAAGGCAAATTGAAATAGCCACTAAACAAATTGAGAAAGTAATCACGGAGGATAATAAGACAGTGTGGACATACACGAATCTAATTAGACTCTTTGAGATAGAGCTTGCTAAGACGCGTGACAAGTCACCCCGGAAAAGAAGACACAAACCCAAAAGTTGGTGGGATGAGGAAGTTAAGAGAGCCATAGCAAAACGTCAGGAAGCCTCTAGGGAACACAGACATGCTAAGCAGCGGGGTGAACCGACAGATGATGTGGGAAGAAAATGGGCAACCTTTCTAAGCTGTAGAAGGGATGCATCCCTTCTGATCAATGAAAAGATTAGAAGGAAGGGAGCTCAGTGGCTGGCAGAAGTACATAAAAAAGATAGAAAAGCAGCTGCGAAATTTTGGAACCATCTAAACTCCCTAAGAGATGAGACGAGCCTAGAGCAGAACTTTATAACTACAGCCCAAGGTGCTAGGCTAGAAGGGGACGAAGCTATTGAATATATAAGAACAAGGGTGACAGAAAAATTTCAACAAAGAAGTACTTTATGCACCACAATAGACAAAGACGAATCAAGTGGTGCAATGGCTCCATTTTCACAACAAGAGTGGGAAAGGGCTGAGAAAAGGGTTCCTAGTAGTACATCAACAGGCCCAGATGGCACTCCAATTAGGCTGATAAAAACATTAGGTCCGAAGTCTAAGCAGGCTTTGAGAGAGGCAGTGAGTACAATAATAATCGATGGTGAAGTTCCCGATGGATGGAAACTTAGCAGGATGAGCATGATCTATAAAGGAAAGGGGGACAAAGCTGACATAAACAACTACCGTCCTATAACAGTGACATCAGTGGTCTACAGGCTGGCGATGCAGATTATAAAGGAAAGACTGCAGTCGTGGATAGAGGATGAGAGGGTGCTGGGGGAACTGCAGAATGGGTTTCGGAAACACAGGAGGTTGGAAGACAATCTGTTCTCACTGACGCAGTGCATCGAAATAGCAGAAAAAGAACACAGGCCCCTGTGGCTAGCATTTTTGGATATCAAGGGAGCGTACGATAGCGTGGTTCAAGAGGAATTGTGGGGAATACTGGACACACTAGGCGTGGAACATGTAGTCACTAATCTTTTAAAGGGTGTCTATAAAGGTAACAAGGTAGTTATAAAGTGGGAAAAACAGGTATCCAAGCCTGCAGAGGTAAAACGGGGGCTTAGGCAGGGGTGCCCCCTATCACCCTTATTATTCATGATGTACCTACAAGGATTAGAGGCAAAATTAGAGGGAAGTGGACTGGGCTTCAACCTCTCTTTAGTCAAACAAGGAAAACTTATTGATCAGGCACTACCAGCATTAATGTACGCAGATGATATAGTGCTAATGGCCAACAACAAGGAAGATTTGCAGAGATTGGTGGACATCTGCGGTAATGAGGGAGATAGGTTAGATTTTAGATTCAGCAGGGAAAAATCAGCAGTCATGATTTTCAATGACAACGAAGGTAGTGAGCTTAGAATACAGGAGGTCACGCTAGAGATAACAGATAAATACAAATATCTGGGCGTATGGATAAGCAATGGGACCGAGTATCTGAGGGAACACGAAATATACGTGACGACTAAAGGTAACAGGAATGCAGCAGTCATGAAAAATAGGGCACTGTGGAATTACAATAGGTATGATGTTGTGAGAGGAATATGGAAAGGGGTCATGGTTCCTGGGCTGACGTTCAGCAATGCGGTCTTGTGCATGAGATCAGAAGTTCAAGCAAGATTAGAAATTAAGCAACGTGGAATAGGTAGGCTTGCTTTAGGAGCTCACGGGAATACACCAAATCAGGGAGTACAAGGTGATATGGGATGGACATCATTTGAGGGCAGGGAAGCTAGCAGCAAGATAAAATTTGAGAAACGATTGAGAGAAATGGGGGAAGAGCGTTGGGCTAGGAAGGTTTTCAGCTACTTGTACATGAAGAATGTCGATACAAAATGGAGGAAGCGAACCAGGAAGTTGACTGGTAAATACTTAGAAAACAGCAGGTGGCCAAACCAAAAAGAACTATCGGTTAAGAAAAAAGTGAAGGAAACGGAGACTGACATGTGGAGAATGGGCATGATTAAGAAGTCCGCACTAAAGATCTATCGAACTTTTAAGCAGGAAATTGCCAAGGAAAGGATCTATGATAATACTCGGGGTAGTTCTCTATTGTTTGAGGCCAGGACGGGAGTACTGCGAACCAAGACATATCGGGCCAAATACGAAGGGGTCGACACAATATGCAGTGCGTGTGGAGAGGAAGAAGAAACTGCCGAACACTTGATAATGTTCTGTAAAGGGCTTCACCCTATAGTTCAGAATGATGGCGCAGAGTTTTTCAAAGCACTGGGATTTAGGGACAGCGAGGGCAAAATAGACTTTAAGCGGGTAGACTTAACTAGAAGGAGGTTATCTGATTGGTGGCTAAAGTCAAGGCACGAGTGAAAATTAAACCCTTCACTGCGAAGTACGAATCCTCAACTTCATTATTTAAAGGAAAAAAAAAAGATAAATGTAATGGTTAGTTCACTAAGTATTACGGCTAGGTGGCGTTAGCCGCCGCCCGATCTAAAGGGTACAGCCACATCCATCCATCCATCCATCCAGGCTTGGTGGCGCTAGCCACCGCCCAATCTAAAGGGTACAGCCATATCCATCCAGTTCTAAATTCACATATAAACCGAAAAAAACTGGGTGGAGGGAAGGCCGCTTTTATAGCGCAGTGGTTAGAGAATTGAACGCGTTACTCAGGTCGTAGGCTCGATTCCTGCTCACGGCTGGTTATTATTCACCCACTTTTCTTTCTTATTATTTAAATTCCATTTGTTCTGATGACCTGTCCTATACAATCCTTGGCATTATTGTCTGTTAGATCTCATTCTCATTGTGTCAAAACACGGAAAAACGAGCCCTTAGGTATGCACATCTTTCCCTTAATCATTAACGAGGGTCTCGTACTGGAAGACTTGGTGCCATTAGGTTGTATACGAGGAACTATTCGTCATCTGCCTGCTCGTAATAAATTCACGTGCTACGTGACGCCACACATGCGCATGAAAGAGTGTTTCACACTCGCCACTTGCCTAGAGAGGGCGCTGACAGACACTCCCACTTCTAAATGCAGCCAAAAAAAGGGGGTGGAGGGAAAGCCGCTGTGATGGCGCAGCGGTTAGAGCATCGAACGCGTTATTCGAAGGTCGTTGGTTTGATTTCTGCTCACGGCTGGTTATTTTTTCACCCACATTTATTTCTTCCTATTTACATTCCATTTGTTCTAGTAACTACCCCTATACATTGCATCGCATTATAGTCTTCAGTTCTCATTATTATTGTGTCAAAACAAGGAAAAACAAGCCCTTAGGTATACAACTCTTTCCCTTATTCATTAACGAGGGTCTGGTACTGCAGACTTGGTGTCATTAGGTTGTATACGAGGTACTATTGGTCATCTGCTTGCTCGTAATATGTTCACACGCTACGTGACGCCACACATGCGCATAAAAGAGTGTGTCACACTCGCCGCTTGGCTACAGAGGGCGCTGACTGAAACTCTCACTTCTAAATGCACCCAAGAAAAGTGGGTGGAGGGAAGGCCGCTGTGATGGTTCAGCGGTTAGAGCATCAAACGCGTTATTCGAAGGTCGTAGGTTCAATTCCTGCTCACGGCTGGTTATTTTTCACCCACTTTTCATTCTTCCTATTTACATTCCCATTGTTCTAATAACTTCCCCCATACAATCCTTGGAATTATTGTCTGTTAGATCTCAATCTTATTGTGTCAAAACACGGAAAAACGAGCCATTAGGTGTAGACCTCTTTCCCTTATTCATTAACGAGGGTCTGATACTGGCACACTTGGTGTCATTAGGTTGTATACGAGGGACTATTGGTCAGCTGCCCACTCGTAATAGGTTCACGCGCTACTGATGCCACACGTGCGCATAAAAGAGTGTTTCACACTCGCCGCTTGGCAAGAGAGGGCGCTGACTGACACTCCCACTTCTAAATTAACACATAAACGCCAAAAAAGTGGGAGGAGGTAAGGCCTCTGTGATGGCTCAGTGGTTAGAGCATCGAACGCATTGTTTGAAGGTCGTAGGTTCGATGTCTGCTCACGGCTGGGTATTCTTCCCCCCTTTTCTTTCTTCTTTCATTCCATTGTTCTAATAACTTCCCCTATACATTCCTTGGCATTATTGTCTGTTAGATCTCATTATTGTTGTGTCAAAACATGAAAAAACGAGCCCTTAGGTATACACTTCTTTCCTTATTCAATAACGAGATTCTCGTACTGGCAGACTTGGTGTCATTAGATTGTAACGAGGGACTATTGGTCGGCTAACTGCTCGTAATAAGTTCAAGTGCTACGTTACGCCACACATGCGCATAAAACAGTGTGTCACAGTCGCCGCTTGACTACAGAGGGCGCTGAATGACAGTCCCGCTTCTAAATTCACATATAAACCCCAAAAAAGTGGGTGGAGGGAATGCCGCAGTGATAGCTCAGTGGTTAGAGCGTCTAACGAGTTATTCGAAGGTCGTCGGTTCGATTCCTGCTCACTGCTGGTTCTTTTGTCACCCACTTTTTTTTCTTCTTATTTACATTTCATTTGTTCTAATAACTTCCCGTATACATTTCTTGGCATTTTTGTCTGTTAGATCTCATTTATATTGTGTCAGAACACGGAAAAACGATTCTTTAGGTATAAACATCTTTCCCTTATTCATTAACGAGGGTCTTTTACTGAAAGACTTGGTGTCATAAGGTTGTATACGAGGGACTATTGGTCATCTGCCTGCTCGTAATAAGTTCGCGTGCTACGTGACGCCACACATGCGCATTAAAGAAAGTGTCACAGTCACCGCTTGGCTACAGAGGGTGCTGACTGACACTCCCACTTCTAAATGCACCCAGAAAAAGTGGGTGGATGATGATGATGAAAAACATTTATTATAAAAGAGAGAGGTACGGGGCCAAAGCATGACCCTGCTACATGGTCGGCGTCCTTAGTCCGGGACACCACATGACGAGGCCCCTACTCGCGCCCGTCTCACCAGAGCCCGTTGAGACTCTAGTGATGAGCTGTCGAGGAGGGCAGTCTCCCATGCCTCTCGGGAAGGGGTAGGGGAAGGGGGTAGGTGGGGATTTTTCGGACATGCCCATACCATGTGGAAGATATCACACGTCTCCCCACAGTGTGGGCACCGCCCATCTGTGTTCGCATCGAAATGCTTTAGGATTGCAGGACAGAGTAGAGTACCTGTCTGCAGGCGCCTTAGAGTTCGCTCTTCCGCCTTACTCAGCCCCTTTGCAGGAGCCGGGTAAAGGCGGTGAGTGTCACGATAATAGGTGAGAATTTCTTTGAACCGCAGCAGCGGTGTATTGGCCTCCGAGTCATAAGAGCCAAGGTGAGGAGCCCGGTGGGTAAGCGCTCGGGCGGCCGCGTCAGCGGCCTCATTACCTCGTAGGCCCTGATGGCCAGGAGCCCATACGATTCGTTTCGGGGCTAGATCAGCGAGAGCCCGTTTTAGAATTTGGCTGGCTAGGGGGGATATCTCTCCTACCAAGTAATGAGTACATGCTTTCCTGGAGTCCGTGATGATAACTTTCGAGTTGGGGTCCGCAGCAGCAAGCGCTATCGCGACTTCCTCAGCGCGCTCAGGATTTTGTGCTCGGAACGAGAGCCCATTGACATGCTTTTCCCGGTGAACTACAGAGGCCGTGTAAAATCCCGTGGGCGAAGGCCCTGCTATATCTACGTAGAATACACCAGGTCAGGAGCCGTGTTGCTTCTCAAGCGTCCGAGCCCGCGCCTGTCTTCTGCTTTCGTGCGTGTGCTTATCCGTGTTACTGGGGAGTGGAGCGACCGAGAGCATATGCCGCCACAGTTCCGGAATACGCTCCGCCTCCTCTGCAGTGCAAGTGTGCTGTATATGTAAGCGGTTTAGCAGGCGGCGCCCGGGAGCCGTCTGCACGAAGTGGGTGGAGGGAAGGCCGCTGTGATGGTTCAGCGGTTAGAGTATCGAACGCGTGATTCGAAGGTCGTAGGTTCGATTCCTGCTCACGGCTGGTTATTTTTTCACCACCTTTTATTTCTTCTTATTTACATTTCATTTGTTCTAATAACTACCCCTCTACATTCCATGGCAATATTGTCTGTTAGTTCTCAATGATATTGTGTCAAAACAAGGAAAAACGAGCCATTAGGTATAAATTTTTTTACTTATTCATTAACGACGGTCTGGTACTGGCAGACTTGGTGTCGTTAGGTTGTATCGAGGGACTATTGGTCAGCTAACGGCTCGTAATAAGTTCACGTGCTACATTACGGCACACATGCGCATAAGAGAGTGTTTCAGTTTCGCCGCTTGGCTACAGAGGGCGCTGTCTTTCACTCCCAGCCTTGGTGGCGCGAGCCACCACCCAATCTAAAGGGTACAGCCATATCCATCCAGTTCTAAATTCACATATAAACCGAAAAAAACTGGGTGGAGGGAAGGCCGCTGTGATAGCGCAGTGGTTAGAGAATTGAATGCGTTACTCAGGTCGTAGGCTCGATTCCTGCTCACGGCTGGTTATTTTTCACCCACTTTTCTTCCTTCCTATTTACATTCCATTTGTTCTAATAACTTTCCCTATAGATTCCTTGACATTATTATCTGTTTGATCTCATTATTATTGTGTCAAAACACGGAAAAACGAGCCCTTACGTATGCACCTCTTTTCCTTAATCATTAACGAGGGTCTCGTACTGGAAGACTTGGTGCCATTAGGTTGTATACGAGGAACTATTGGTCACCTGCCTGCTCGTGATAAGTTCACTTGCTACGTGACGCCACACATGCGCATAAAATAGTGTGTCACACTCACCGCTTGGCTACAGAGGGCGCTGACAGACACTCCCACTTCTAAATGCACCCAAAAAAAGGGGGTGGAGGGAAAGCCGCTGTGATGGCGCAGCGGTTAGAGCATCGAACGCGTTATTCGAAGGTCGTTGGTTTGATTTCTGCTCACGGCTGGTTATTTTTTCACCCACATTTATTTCTTCCTATTTACATTCCATTTGTTCTAGTAACTACCCCTATACATTGCATCGCAATATAGTCTTCAGTTCTCATTATTATTGTGTCAAAACAAGGAAAAACAAGCCCTTAGGTACACAACTCTTTCCCTTATTCATTAACGAGGGTCTGGTACTGCAGACTTGGTGTCATTAGGTTGTATACGAGGTACTATTGGTCAGCTGCCCGCTCGTAATAAGTTCACGTGCCACGTGATGCCACACATGAGCATAAAAGAGTGTTTCACACTCGCCGCTTGGCAACAGAGGGCGCTGACTGACACTACCACTTCTAAATTCACAATTAAACCCCAAAAAAAGTGGGTTGAGGGAAGGCCGCTGTGATGGCTCCACGGTTACAGCATCGAACGCGTTCTTCGAAGGTCGTAGGTTTGATTCCTGCTCACGGCTGGTTGTTTTTTCACCCACTTTTCTTTCTTCTTGTTTACATTACATTTGTTCTAATTACTTCCCCTATACATTCCTTAGCATTATTGTCTGTTAGATCTCATTATTATTGTGTCAAAACACGGAAACATGAGCCCTTAGGTATTCAATTCTTTCCCTTATTCATTAGCGAGGATCTGGTACTGGCAGACTTGGTGTCATTAGGTTGTATACGAGGGACTATTGGTCAGCTGCCCGCTTATAATAGGTTCACGTGCTACGTGATGCCACACATGCGCATAAAAAGGTGTTTCACACTCGCCGGTTGGCAACAGAGGGCGCTGGCTGAAACTCCCAAATCTAAATTCGAACATAAACCCCAAAAAAGTGGGTGGAGGGAAGGCCTCTGTGATGGCTCAGTGGTTAGAGCATCGAACGCGTTATTCGAAGGTCGTAGGTTCGATTTTTGCTCACGGTTGTGTATTTTTTCCCCACTTTTCTTTCTTCTTTTCATTCCATTTGTTCTAATACCTTACCCTATACATTTCTTGGCATTATTGTCTCTTAGATCTCATTATTGTTATGTCAAAACATGGAAAAACGAGCCCTTAGGTATACACTTTCCTTTATTCATTAACGAGGGACTCGTACTGGCAGACTGTGTGTCATTAGATTGTATGCGAGGGACTATTGGTCATCTGCCCGCTCGTAATAGGTTCACGTGCTACGTGACGCCATACATGCGCATAAAAGAGTGTTTCACACTCGCGGCTTTCCGAAAGAGGATGCTGACTTACACTTCCACATCTATATTCTCATATAAACCCAAAAAACTGGGTGGAAGGAAGGCCGCTGTGATAGCTGAGTGGTTAGAATATCGAACGCGTTATTTCACGGCTGGTTATTTTTTCACCCACTTTTCTTTCTTCTTATTTTCATTCCATTTGTTCTAATAACTTCTCCAATACATTCCTTGGCATTAGTGTCGGTTACATTTAAATATTGTTGTGTCAAGACATGGAACAACGAGCCTTTAGGTATACACTTCTTTTCCTTATAAGTTAATGAGGGTCTCGTACTAGAGGACTTGGTGTCATTAGGTTGTATACGAGGGACTATTGGTCATCTGCCCGCTCGTTGTAAGTTCACGTGCTACGTGACGCCAAACATGCGCATAAAAGAGTGCTTTACCCTCGCTGCTTGCCTACAGAGGGGGCTGACTGACACTCATACTTCTAAATTGACATATAGACCCCAAAAAAGTGGGTGGAGGAAGGGACGCTGTGATGGCTTAGTGGTTAGAGCATCGATCGCGTTATTCGAAGGTCGTAGGCTCAATTCCTGCTCACGGCTGGTTATTTTTTCACCCACTTTTCTTTCTATTTACATTCCATTTGTTCTAATAACTTCCCCTATACATTTCTTGGCATTAGTGTCTGTTAGATCTCATTATTATTCTGTCAAATCACAAAAAAAACGAGCGCCAGATATGCACTTCTTTCTCTTATTCACTAACGAGGGTCTTGTACTGGCAGATTTGGTGTCATTAGGTTGTATACGAGTGACTATTGGTCAGCTGCCCGCTCGTAATAAGTTCACTTGCTACGTGACGCCACACATACGCATAAAAGAGTGTTTCACACTCGCCGCTTGGCAACAGAGGGCGCTGACTGACACTCCCACTTCTAAATTCACATATAAACCCCAAAAAAGTGGGTGGAGGGAAGGCCGCTGTGATGGTTCAGTGGTTACAGCATCAAACGCGTTATTCGAAGGTGGTAGGTTCAATTCCTGCTCACGGCTGGTTATTTTTCACCCTATTTTCTTATTTATTATTTACATTCTATTTGTTCTAATAACTTGTCCTATACAATCCTTGGCATTATTGTCTGTTAGATCTCATTCTTATTGTGTCAAAACACGGAAAAACGAGCCCTTAGGTATGCACATCTTTCCCTTAATCATTAACGAGGGTCTCGTACTGGAAGACTTGGTGCCATTAGGTTGTATACGAAGAACTATTGGTCATCTGCCTGCTCGTAAGAAATTCACGTGCTACGTGACGCCACACATGCGCATGAAAGAGTCACTCGCCGCTTGCCTAGAGAGGGTGCTGACTGACATTCCCACTTCTATATTCACATATAAACGCAAAAAAGTGGGTGGAGGGAAGGCCGCTGTGATAACTCAGTGTTTAGAGCATCGATCACGTTATTTGAAGGTCGTATGTTCGATTCTTGCTCACGGCGTGTTATTTTTCCACCCGCATTTCTTTTTTCTTATTTACATTCCATTTGTTCTAATAACTTCCCCTATGCATCGCTTGGCAGTATTGTCTGTTAGATTTTAATATTGTTGTGTCAAAACATGGGAAAACAAGCCCTTCGGTATACACTTTCCCTTATTCATTAACGAGGGTCTCGTACTGGCAGACTGTGTGCCATTAGGTAGTATACCAGAAACTATTGGTCATCTGCTTGCTCGTAATATGTTCACGCGCTACGTGACGCCACGCATGCGCGTAAAAAAGTTTGTCACACTCGCCGCTTGGCTACAGAGGGCGCTGACTGGCACTCCCACTTCTAAATGTACCCAAAAAAGTGGGTGGAGGGAAGGCCGCTGTGATGGTTCAGTGATTACAGCATCAAACGCGTTATTCGAAGGTCGTAGGTTCAATTCCTGCTCACGGCTTGTTATTTTTCACCCACTTTTCAATCTTCTTATTTACATTCCCATTGTTCTAATAAATTCCCCCATACAATCCTTGGCATTATTGTCTGTTAGATCTCATTATTATTGTGTCAAAACCCGGGAAAACGAGCCATTAGGTGTACACCTCTTTCCCTTATTCATTAACGAGGGTCTGGTACTGGCACACTTGGTGTCATTAGGTTGTATACGAGGAACTATTGCTCAGCTGCCCGCTCGTAATAGGTTCACGTGCTACTGATGCCACACATGCGCATAAAAGAGTGTTTCACATTCGCCGCTTGGCAAGAGAGGGCGCTGACTGACACTCCTACTTCTGAGTTAACATATAAACGCCAAAAAAGTGGGAGGAGGTAAGGCCTCTCTGATGGCTCAGTGGTTAGAGCATCGAACGCATTGTCCGAAGGTCGTAGGTTCGATTTCTGCTCACGGCTGGGTATTTTTCCCCCCTTTTCTTTCTTCTTTCATTCCATTGTTCTAATAACTTCCCATATACATTCCTTGGCATTATTGTCTGTTAGATCTCATTATTGTTGCGTCAAAACATGAAAAAACGAGCCCTTAGGTATGCACTTCTTTCCTTATTTAATAACGAGAGTCTCGTACTTGCAGACTTGGTGTCATTAGGTTGTAACGAGGAACTATTGGTCAGCTAAATGCTCGTAATAGGTTCACGTGCTACGTTGCGCCACACATGCGCATAAAAGAGTGTTTCACACTCGCCGCTTGCCTACAGAGGGCGCTGACAGACACTTCCACTTCTAAATTCACATATAAACCCTAAAAAAGTGTGTGGAGGGAAGGTTGCTGTGATGGCTCAGTGGTTAGAGCATCGAACGCGTTATTCGAAGGTCATAGGTTCGATGCCTGCTCACGGCTGGTTATTTTTCCACCCACTTTTCTTCCTTCCTATTTACATTCCATTTGTTCTAATAACTTTCCCTATAGATTCTTTGGCATTATTATCTGTTTGATCTCATTATTATTGTGTCAAAACACGGAAAAACGAGCCCTTGCGTATGCACCTCTTTCCCTTAATCATTAACGAGTGTCTCGTACTGGAAGACTTGGTGCCATTAGGTTGTATACGAGGAACTATTGGTCATCTGCCTGCTCGTGATAAGTTCACTTGCTACGTGACGCCACACATGCGCATAAAAGAGTGTGTCACACTCGCCGCTTGGCTACAGAGGGCGCTGACAGACACTCCCACTTCTAAATGCACCCAAAAAAGGGGGTGGAGGGAAAGCCGCTGTGATGGCGCAGCGGTTAGAGCATCGAACGCGTTATTCGAAGGTCGTTGGTTTGATTTCTGCTCACGGCTGGTTATTTTTTCACCCACATTTATTTCTTCCTATTTACATTCCATTTGTTCTAATTACTTCCCCTATACATTCCTTAGCATTATTGTCTGTTAGATCTCATAATTATTGTGTCAAAACACGGAAACATGAGCCCTTAGGTATTCAATTCTTTCCCTTATTCATTAGCGAGGATCTGGTACTGGCAGACTTGGTGTCTTTAGGTTGTATACGAGGGACTATTGGTCAGCTGCCCGCTTATAATAGGTTCACGTGCTACGTGATGCCACACATGCGCATAAAAGGGTGTTTCACACTCGCCGGTTGGCAACAGAGGGCGCTGACTGAAACTCCCAGTTCTAAATTCGAATATAAACCCCAAAAAAGTGGGTGGAGGGAAGGCCTCTGTGATGGCTCAGTGGTTAGAGCATCGAACGCGTTATTCGAAGGTCGTAGGTTCGATTTTTGCTCACGGTTGTGTATTTTTTCCCCACTTTTCTTTCTTCTTTTCATTTCATTTGTTCTAATACCTTACCCTATACATTCCTTGGCATTATTGTCTCTTAGATCTCATTATTGTTATGTCAAAACATGGAAAAACGAGCCCTTAGGTATACACTTTCCTTTATTCATTAACGAGGGACTCGTACTGGCAGACTGTGTGTCATTAGATTGTATGCGAGGGACTATTGGTCATCTGCCCGCTCGTAATAGGTTCACGTGCTACGTGATGTCATACATGCGCATAAAAGAGTGTTTCACACTCGCGGCTTTCCGACAGAGGGTGCTGACTTACACTTCCACATCTATATTCACATATAAACCCAAAAAAGTGGGTGGAAGGAAGGCCGCTGTGATAGCTGAGTGGTTAGAATATCGAACGCGTTATTTCACGGCTGGTTATTTTTTCACCCACTTTTCTTTCTTCTTATTTACATTCCATTTGTTCTAATAACTTCTCCAATACATTCCTTGGCATTAGTGTCGGTTACATCTCAATATTGTTGTGTCAAGACATGGAACAACGAGCCTTTAGGTATACACTTCTTTTCCTTATTCGTTAAAGAGGGTCTCGTACTAGAGGACTTGGTGTCATTAGGTTGTATACGAGGGACTATTGGTCATCTGCCCGCTCGTTATAAGTTCACGTGCTACGTTACGCCACACATGCACATAAAAGAGTGCTTCACACTCGCTGCTTGCCTACAGAGGGGGCTGACTGACAATCATACTTCTAAATTTACATATAGACCCCCAAAAAGTGGGTGGAGGAAAGGACGCTGTGATGGCTCAGTGGTGAGAGCATCGAACGCGTTATTCGAAGGTCGTAGGCTCGATTCCTGCTCACGGCTGGTTATATTTTCACCCACTTTTCTGTCTCCTTATTTACATTCCATTTGTTCTAATAACTTCCCCTATACATTCTTTGGCGTTATTGTCTGTTAGATATCAACTATATTGTGTCAAAACACGGAAAAACGAGACCTTAGGTGTAAACTTCTTTCCTTTTTTCATTAACGAGGGTCTCGTAAGGCAATACTTGGTGTCATTAGGTTGGATACGAGGTACTATTGTTCAGCTGCCCGCTCGTAATAAGTTCACGTGCTACGTGATGCCACACTTGCGCATAAATGAGTGTGTCACAATCACCGCTTGGCTACAGAGGGCGCTGACTGACACTCCCACTTTATATGCACCCAAAAAAGTGGGTGGAGGGAAGGCCGCTGTGATGGTTTAGCGGTTAGAGCATCGAACGCATTATTCGAAGGTCGTAGGTTCGATTGCTGCTCACGGCTGGTTATTTTTTCACCCACTTTTCTTTCTTCTTATTTACATTCCATTTGTTCTAATAACTACCCCTCTACATTCCTTGGAAATATTGTATGTTAGTTCTCAATAATATTGTGTCAAAAAAAGGAAAAGCGAGCCATTAGGTATACAATTCTTTCCCCTATTCATTAACGAGGGTCTGGTACTGGCAGACTTGGTGTCATTAGGTTGTAACGAGGGACTATTGCCAGCTAACGGCTCCTAATAAGTTCACGTGCTATGTTACGCCACACATGCGCATAAAAGTGTGTTTCACACTCGCCGCTTGGCTACAGAAGGCGCTGACTGACACTCCCAGTTCTAAATTCACATATAAACAAAAAAAAAACTGGGTGGAGGGAAGGCCGCTGTGATAGCTCAATGGTTAGAGCATTGAACGCGTTATTCTAAGGTCGTAGGCTCGATTCCTGCTCACGGCTGGTTATTTTTCACCCACTTTTCTTTCTTCTTATTACCAATCCATTTGTTCTAATAACTTCCCCTATACATTCCTTGGCATTATTGTCTGTTATATCTCATTTATATTGTGTCAAAACACGGAAAAAAGATCCTTTAGGTATAAACTTCTTTCCCTTATTAATTAACGAGGGTCTCGTACTGGAAGACTTGGTGTCATTAGGGGTTATACGAGGGACTATTGGTCATATGCCTGCTCGTAATACGTTCCCGTGCTACGTGACGCCACACATGCGCATAAAAGAGTATTTCACACTCGCCGCTTGGCAACACAGGGCGCTGACTGAAACTCCCACTTCTAAATTCACATATAAACCCCAAAAAGTGGGTGGAGGGAAGGCCGCTGTGATAGCTCAGTGGTTAGAGCATTGAACGCGTTATTCTAAGGTCGTAGGCTTGATTCCTGCTCACGGCTGGTTATTTTTCACCCACTTCTCTTTCTTCTTATTACCATTCCATTTGATCTAATAACTTCCCCTATACTTTCTTTGGCATTATTGTCTGTTAGTTCTCATTATTATTGTGTAAAAACAAGAAAAAACGAGCCCTTAGGTATACACTTGTTTTCCTTATTCAATAACGAGGGTCTCGTACTGGCAGACTTGGTGTCATTAGATTGTAACGAGAGACTATTAATCAGCTAACTGCTCGTAATAAGTTCACGTGCTACGTTACGTCACACATGCGCATAAATATGTGTTTCACTCTCGCCACTTGGCTACCGAGGGCGCTGACTGACACTCCCAGTTCTAAATTCACATAAAAACCCAAAAAAGTTGGAGGAGGGAAAGCCGCGGTGATAGCTCAGTGGTTATAGCATCGAACGCGTTATTCGAAGGTCGTAGGTTCGATTCCTGCTCACGGCTGGTTATTTTTCACCCACTTTTCTTTCTTCTTATTACCAATTCATTTGTTCTAATAACTTCCCCTATACATTCCTTGGCATCATTGTCTGTTAGATCTCATCTATATTGTGTCAAAACACGGAAAAAAGATGCCTTAGGTATAAACTTCTTTCCCTTATTCATTAACGAGGGTCTCGTACTGGAAGACTTGGTGTCATTAGGTTGTATACGAGGGACTATTGGCCATCTGCCTGCTCGTAATAAGTTCCCAAGCTACGTGACGCCACACATGCGCATAAAAAAAAGTGTCATAGTCTGCGCTTGGCTACAGAGGGCGCTGACTGACACTCGCACTTCTAAATTCACATATAAACCCCAAAAAAGTGGGTCGAGGGAATGCCGCTGTGATGACTCAGTGGTTAGAGCATAGAACGCGTTATTCGAAGCTCGTAGGTTCGATTCCTGCTCACGGCTGGTTATTTTTTCACCCAGTTTTCTTTCTTCCTATATACATCCCATTTGTTCTAATAACTTCCCCTATAAATACCCTGCAATAATTGTCTCTTAGATCTCAATTTTATTGTGTCAAAACACGGAAAAACGAGCCCTTAGGTATGCACCTCTTTCCCTTAATCATTAACGAGGGTCTCGTACTGGAAGACTTGGTGCCATTAGGTTGTATACGAGGAACTATTGGTCATCTGCCTGCTCGTAATAAGTTCAAGTGCTACGTGAAGCCACACTTGCGCATAAATGAGTGTGTCACAATCACCGCTTGGCTACAGAGGGCGCTGACTGACACTCCCACTTTAAATGCACCAAAAAAAAGTGGATGGAGGGAAGGCCGCTGTGATGGTTCAGCGGTTAGAGCATTGAACGCATTATTTGAAGGTCGTAGGTTCGATTCCTGCTCACGGCTGGTTAGTTTTTCACTCACTTTTCTTTCTTATTAATTACATTCCATTTGTTCTAACAACTTCCCCTGTACATTCCTTGGCATTATTGTCTGTTAGATCTCATTTATATTGTGTCAAAACACGGAAAAATGAGCCCTTGGGTGTAAACTTGTTTTCCTTATTCATTAACGAGGGTCTCGTACTGGAAGACTTGGTGTCATTAGGGGTCATACGAGGAACTATTGGTCATGTGCCTGCTCGTAATAAGTTCCCGTGCTACGTTACGTCACACATGCGCATAAACGTGTGTTTCACTCTCGCCACTTGGCTACCGAGGACGCTGACTGACACTTCCAGTTCTAAATTCACATATAAACCCAAAAATTGGGAGGAGGGAAAGCCGCGGTGATAGCTCAGTGGTTATAGCATCGAACGCGTTATTCGAAGGTCGTAGTTTCGATTCCTGCTCACAGCTGGTTATTTTTTTCACCCACTTTTCTTTCTTCTTATTTACACTCCATTTGTTCTAATACCTACCCCTCTACATTCCATGGCAATATTGTCTGTTAGTTCTCACTATTATTGTGTCAAAACAAGGAAAAACGAGCCATTAGGTATACAATTATTTCCCATATTCATTAACGAGGGTCTGGTACTGGCAGACTTGGTATCATTAGGTTGTAACGAGGGACTATTGGTCAGCTGACGGCTCCTAATAAGTTCACGTGCTACGTTACGTCACACATGCGCATAAACATGTGTTTCACTCTCGCCACTTGGCTACAGAAGGCGCTGACTGACACTCCCAGTTCTAAATTCACATATAAACCGAAAAAACTAGGTGGAGGGAAGGCCGCTGTGATAGCTCAGTGGTTAGAGCATTGAACGCGTTATTCTAAGGTCGTAGGCTCGATTCCTGCTCACGGCTGGTTTATTTTGCACCCACTTTTTTTCTTCTTATTACCAATCCATTTGTTCTAATACCTACCCCTCTACATTCCATGGCAATATTGTCTGTTAGTTCTCAATATTATTGTGTCAATACAAGGAAAAACGAGCCCTTAGGTATGCACCTCTTTCCCTTAATCATTAACGAGGGTCTGGTACTGGAAGACTTGGTGCCATTAGGTTGTATACGAGGAACTATTGGTCATCTGCCTGCTCGTAATAAGTTCACGTGCTACGTGACGCCACACTTGCGCATAAATGAGTGTGTCACAATCACCGCTTGTCTACAGAGGGCGCTGACTGACAATCCCACTTTAAATACACCCAAAAAAAGTGGGTGGAGGGAAGGCCGCTGTGATGGTTCAGCGGTTAGAGCATAGATCGCGTTATTCGAAGGTCGTAGGTTCGATTGCTGCTCACGGCTGGTTATTTTTTCACCCACTTTTCTTTCTTCCTATTTGCAATCCATTTGTTCTAATAACTACCCCTCTACATTCCATGGAAATATTGTCTGTTAGTTCTTAATAATATTGTGTCAAAAGAAAGAAATGCGAGCCATTAGGTATACAATTCTTTCCCTTATTCATTAACGAGGGTCTGGTACTGGCAGACTTGGTGTCATTAGGTTGTAACGAGGGACTATTGGCCTGCTAACTGCTCCTAATAAGTTCAGGTGCTATGTTACGCCACACATGCGCATAAAAGTGTGTTTCACACTCGCCGCTTGGCTACAGAAGGCGCTGACTGACACTCCCAGTTCTAAATTCACATATAAACAAAAAAAAAACTGGGTGGAGGGAAGGCCGCTGTGATAGCTCAGTGGTTAGAGCATTGAACGCGTTATTCTAAGGTCGTAGGCTCGATTCCTGCTCACGGGTGGTTATTTTTCACCCAGTTTTCTTTTTTCTTATTGCCGTTCC
Source organism: Rhipicephalus microplus (assembly GCF_043290135.1). Taxonomy (NCBI): domain Eukaryota; kingdom Metazoa; phylum Arthropoda; class Arachnida; order Ixodida; family Ixodidae; genus Rhipicephalus; species Rhipicephalus microplus. Next base: position 14,552,893 of record NW_027464589.1, read on the forward strand.
TTTGTTCTAATAACTTCCCCTATAGAATCCTTGGCGTTATTGTCTGTTAGATCTCATTATTATTGTGTCAAAACACGGAAAAACGAGCCTTTAGGTATGCACCTCTTTTCCTTAATTATTAACCAGGGTCTCGTACTGAAAGACTTGGTGCCATTAGGTTGTATACGTGAAACTATTGGTCATCTGCCTGCTCGTAATAAGTTCACGTGGTACGTGACGCCAAACTTGCGCATAAATGAGTGTGTCACAATCACCGCTTGGTTACAAAGGGCGCTGACTTACACTCCCACTTCTAAATGCACCCAAAAAAAGTGGGTGGAGGGAAGGCCGCTGTGATGGTTCAGCGGTTAGAGCATTGAACGCGTTATTTGAAGGTCGTAGGTTCGATTGCTGCTCACCGCTGGTTATTTTTTCACCCACTTTTCTTTCCTCTTATTTACATTCTTTTTGTTCTAATAACTACCCCTCTACATTCCATGGCATTATTGTCTGTTAGTTCTCAATAATATTGTGTTAAAACAAGGAAAAACGAGCCATTAGGTATACAATTATTTCCCATATTCATTAACGAGGGTCTGGTACTGGCAGACTTGGTATCATTAGGTTGAAACGAGGGACTATTGGTCAGCTGACGGCTCCTATTAAGTTCACGTGCTACGTTACGTCACACATGCGCATAAACATGTGTTTCACTCTCGCCACTTGGCTACAGAAGGCGCTGACTGACACTCCCAGTTCTAAATTCACATATAAACCGAAAAAACTAGGTGGAGGGAAGGCCGCTGTGATAGCTCAGTGGTTAGAGCATTGAACGCGTTATTCTAAGGTCGTAGGCTCGATTCCTGCTCACGGCTGGTTTATTTTGCACCCACTTTTTTCTTCTTATTACCAATCCATTTGTTCTAATACCTACCCCTCTACATTCCATGGCAATATTGTCTGTTAGTTCTCAATATTATTGTGTCAATACAAGGAAAAACGAGCCATTAGGTATACAATTATTTCCCATATTCATTAACGAGGGTCTGGTACTGGCAGACTTGGTATCATTAGGTTGTAACGAGGGACTATTGGTCAGCTGACGGCTCCTATTAGGTTCAAGTGCTACGTTACGCCACACATGCGCAGAAAAGTGTGTTTCACACTCGCCGCTTGGCTACAGAAGGCGCTGACTGACACTCCCAGTTTTAAATTCACATATAAACCGAAAAAACTAGGTGGAGGGAAGGCCGCTGTGATAGCTCAGTGGTTAGAACATTGAACGCGTTATTCTAAGGTCGTAGGCTCGATTCCTGCTCACGGCTGGTTTATTTTGCACCCACTTTTTTTTCTTCTTATTACCAATCCATTTGTTCTAATAACTTCCCCTATACATTCCTTGGCATTATTGTCTGTGAGATCTCATTTATATTGTGTCAAAACACGGAAAAAAGATCCCTTAGGTATAAAATTCTTTCCCTTATTCATTAACGAGGGTCTCGTACTGGAAGACTTGGAGCCATTAGGTTGTATACGAGAAGCTATTGGTCATCTGCCTGCTCGTAATAAGTTCACGTGCTACGTGACGCCACATATGCGCATAAAAGAAAGTGTTATAGTCTGCGCTTGGCTACAGAGGGCGCTGACTAACACTCGCACTTCTAAATCCACATAGAAACCCCAAAAAAGTGGGTGGAGGGAATGCCGCTGTGATGACTCAGTGGTTAGAACATAGAACGCGTTATTCGAAGCTCGTAGGTTCGATTCCTGCTCACGGCTGGTTATTTTTTCACCCAGTTTTCTTTCTTTCTATATACATTCAATTTGTTCTAATAACTTCCCCTATAAATACCCTGCAATAATTGTCTGTTAGATCTCATTATTGTGTCAAAACACGGAAAAACGAGCCCTTAGGTATGCACCTCTTTCCCTTAATCATTAACGAGGGTCTGGTACTGGAAGACTTGGTGCCATTAGGTTGTATACGAGGAACTATTGGTCATCTGCCTGCTCGTAATAAGTTCACGTGCTACGTGACGCCACACTTGCGCATAAATGAGTGTGTCACAATCACCGCTTGGCTACAGAGGGCGCTGACTGACAATCCCACTTTAAATACACCCAAAAAAAGTGGGTGGAGGGAAGGCCGCTGTGATGGTTCAGCGGTTAGAGCATAGAACGCGTTATTCGAAGGTCGTAGGTTCGATTGCTGCTCACGGCTGGTTATTTTTTCACCCACTTTTCTTTCTTCCTATTTGCATTCCATTTGTTCTAATAACTACCCCTCTACATTCCATGGAAATATTGTCTGTTAGTTCTTAATAATATTGTGTCAAAAGAAAGAAATGCGAGCCATTAGGTATACAGTTCTTTCCCTTATTCATTAACGAGGGTCTGGTACTGGCAGACTTGGTGTCATTAGGTTGTAACGAGGGACTATTGGCCTGCTAACTGCTCCTAATAAGTTCAGGTGCTATGTTACGCCACACATGCGCATAAAAGTGTGTTTCACACTCGCCGCTTGGCTACAGAAGGCGCTGACTGACACTCCCAGATCTAAATTCACATATAAACAAAAAAAAAGTGGGTGGAGGGAAGGCCGTGGTGATAGCTCAGTGGTTAGAGCATTGAACGCGTTATTACAAGGTCGTAGGCTCGATTCCTGCTCACGGCTGGTTATTTTTCACCCACTTTTCTTTCTTCTTATTTACATTCCATTTGTTCTAACAACTTCCCCTGTACATTCCTTGGCATTATTGTCTGTTAGATCTCATTTATATTGTGTCAAAACAAGGAAAACTGAGCCCTTGGGTATAAACTCCTTTTCCTTATTCATTGACGAGGGTCTGGTACTGGCAGACTTGGTGTCATTAGGTTGTAACGAGGAACTATTGGTCATCTGCCTGCTCGTGATAAGTTCACTTGCTACGTGACGCCACACATGGGCATAAAAGAGTTTGTCACACTCGCCGCTTGGCAACAGAGGGCGCTGACAGACACTCCCACTTCCAAATGCACCCAAAAAAGTGGTTGGAGGGAAAGCCGCTGTGATGACTCGCGGTTAGAGCATCGAACGCGTTATTCGAAGGTTGTTGGTTTAATTCCTGCTCACGGCTTGTTACTTTCACCCACTTTTCATTCTTCTTATTTACATTCCCATTGTTCTAATAACTTCCCCTATACAATCCTTGGCTCTATTGTCTGTTAGATCACATTCTTATCGTGTCAAAACACGGAAAAACGAGCCCTTAGGTATGCACATCTTTCCCTTAATTATTAACGAAGGTCTCGTACTGGAAGACTTGGTGCCATTAGGTTGTATACGAGGAACTATTGGTCATCTGGCTGGTCGTAATAAGTTCACGTGCTACGTGACGCCATACATGCGCATGAAAGAGTGTTTCACATTCGCCGCTTGCTTAGAGAGCGTGCTGACGGACACTCCCACTTCTATATTCACATATAAACCCAAAAAAGTGGGTGGAGGGAAGGCCGCTGTGATAACTCAGTGTTTAGGGCATCGAACGTGTTATTTGAAGGTCGTAGGTTCGATTCTTGCTCACGCCATTTTATTTTTCCACCGACATTTCTTTCTTCTTATTTACATTCCATTTGTTCTAATAACTTCCCCAATGCATCGCTTGGCATTATTGTCTGTTAGATCACAATATTATTGTGTCAAAACACGGGAAAACGAGCCATTATGTGTACACCTCTTTCCCTTATTCAATAACGAGAGTCTCGTACTGGCAGACTTGGTGCCATTATGTTGTATACGAGGAACTATTGGTCATCTTCCTGCTTGTGCTAAGTTCACTTGCTACGTGACGCCACACATGCGCATGAATGAGTGTGTCACACTCGCCGCTTGGCTACAGAGGGCGCTGACAGACACTCCCACTTCTAAATTCACATATAAACCCGAAAAAAGTGGGTGGAGGGAATGCTGCTGTGATGACTCTGTGGTTAGAGCATTGAACGCGTTATTCGAAGGTCGTAGGTTCGATTCCTGCTCACGGCTCGTTATTTTTTCACCCACTTTTCTTTCTTTCTATTTACATTCAATTTGTTCTAAAAACTACCCCTATACATTTCATGGCATTATTGTCTGTTAGTTCTCATTATTATTGTGTTAAAAAGAGAAAAAAAGATCCCTTAGGTATACACTTCTTTTCCTTATTCGATAACGAGGGTCTCGTGCTGGCAGACTTGGTGTCATTAGATTGTAACGAGTGACTATTAGTCAGCTAACTGCTCGTAATGAGTTCACGTGCTACGTTACGTCACACATGCGCATAAACGAGTGTTTCACACTCGCCTCTTGGCTACCGAGGGCGCTGAATGACACTCCCAGTTCTAAATTCATATAAAAACCCAAAAAATTGGGAGGAGGGAAAGCCGCGGTGATAGCTCAGTGGTTATATCATCGAACGCGTTATTCGAAGGTCGTAGGTTCGATTCCTGCTCATGGTTGGTTATTTTTGACCCACTTTTCTTTCTTCTTATTTACATTCCATTTGTTCTGATAACTACCCCTATACATTCGATGGCGTTATTCTCGTTAGTTCTCAATAATATTGTGTCAAAACAAAGAAAAAGGAGCTCTTAAGTATACAATTTTTTCCCTTATTCATTAACGAGGGTCTGGTACTGGCAGACTTGGTGTAATTAGGTTGTATACGAGGGACTATTGGTCAGCTGCCCGCTCGTAATAAGTTCACGTGCTACGTGATGCCACACATGTGCATAAAAGAGTGTTTCACACTCGCCGCTTGGCAACAGCGGCGAGTGTGCGGCGATAATAAGGCAATTGGACCGGACGAAATTTCACCTCGATTCTTAAAGCAGTGTGCTGAGTCAATTTTTCTTTACCTGCACGTAATCTACACAAAGTCTCTATCCTCCGGTGCCCTCCCAGACGACTGGAAAATTGCACATACATTTCCTATTCATAAAAGTGGGGCCAAGAAAGACGTAACCAACTATAGACCTATTTCACTTACGTCCATAGCCTGCAAGTTATTAGAACATATTCTGTATAAAGAAATAATGGCACATTTATCAACAAACAACTTGCTGGCGTCTCAACAACATGGTTTTTTAAGGGCTTATCTTGTACAACACAATTATTTGAATTTAACCATGCTTTAGTATCTGAAATAGACAATAGCGGACAAATCGATTGCCTTTTCCTGGACTTCCATAAAGCTTTCAACACTGTGTCGCACTCTTTTCTTTTAAGTAATCTTGCTGCACTAAACATTGACCGCGAAGTTCTGGTGTGGTTAGATACTTAACTTTCAGGCCGCCAACAGTGTGTAGTATTAAATGGCAAAAATCAAGTTTTGTAAACATCTCTTCAGGGGTGCCACAGGGCTCAGTCCTAGGGCCACTTTTAATTTTAATATATATAAATGACATTTGCTCAGGAATCGATTCTAATATACGGTTGTTTGCAGATGACTGTGTCCTGTACAGAAAAATTAGATTTGAGAGTGATGTCGCCCTGCTCCGAAGCGACTTACCGCGCATCGAAGAATGGTGTTCAAGGTGGAAAATGACATTAAATGCCAATAAATGCATTCATGTTACTTTCACGCGTAAAAAAACCAAGTTATATAGAGGCGGAATTGTTGTAGGCCCGTGTGCTCAGATTTTGGTGCACGTTAAAGAACCCCAGGTGGTCAAAATTTCCGGAGCCCTCCACTACGGCGTCTCTCATAGTCATATATTGGTTTTGAGACGTTAAACCCCACAAATAAATCAATCAATCAAAAACCATGTTAGCTTCAGAGTATGTAATCTGTAATAGTATAGTAACACAAAAACCTCATTATAAATATTTAGGTGTAACTTTTTCAGCCGACTGTTCATGGAATGCACACGTTGATTCAGTTGTTGCGAAGGCCGCCAGGTCACTAAATTTTATACAGTGCAGCCTGACACGAGCGCCGGCATGTTTGAAATCAACGGCGTATTCAACGTACATTCGCCCTATGCTTGAATACGCCTGTGCCGTGTGGGACCCCTAGCAAAGTACTTTAAGTTACAAACTTGAAAAAATACAAAATAGGGCTGCAAGGTTTGTCCTAAGCCGGCACTCAAGAAATAACAGTTGCACCAATATGAAAAATGAACTAGGGTGGGAATTACTCTAATCGCGTCGAAAGAAACTGCGGCTAAAGCTCCTGTACCAAATATTTTATGGTAAAACTGGCATTCGAATAGAAAAGTACCTTCACAGTCCTCAATAAATCTCTTCGCGAAATGATCAATGTTTCAAGATTTTAGAGCACCGTACCAGGTCTAATTTGAATGCTAATTAGTTTTTGTTCTTTCCATTAGAGAATGGAATCACCTATCAAATGAACAAGTGGGCTGTATTAATGAAGATGTGTTTTTCTCGACATTGTAACTCCCCTGCTGCAGCACCTTGGGCTAAGCGGGGTAATCATTGAATAGCGAATAAAGAATAAAGAGGGCGCTGACTGACAGTCCCAATTACAGTCCCTCTACCACTCAACAACACGACAGCGTCGTGTTGTTGAGTGGTAGAGGTCGGACGTGTTTTTGGAGAGCTCCGGAGTGACAGCTACAGATAAGTGTTTTTGCATGTTTCCAGCTTGCCTCTATATGTAGCATTATGAGAACGTAAGGCGCTAGCGTAAGGCTTGATTAGGTCTAGTACGGTGTACGGTTTTTTTTATTAGTATTTTGTACTGTGTCGTTTTTTCTCCAGCTACCACGTGGCTGAAGCCTGCGCGTAGACCGACCACGTGCATGCGCAGGTGCTGTGAAGTGTAGCGTATTTATTTATTATTGTGGTTCTTTTTGGCTTAGACCAGTGTATTTTAGTACAGTTTTCTAACACGTGGGCATCGGTAAACTGAGCTAGCCATGGTCAAAAAGACCGTAAAGTGTTCCGAGTGCGGGGTAGGGCGGAAGGTGGAAATTAGTGCGGAGGAGAAAGCAGAAGATGACGCCAAGTGTAGACAGTGCGAGTTCGAGGAGAAAATGAAAAATATGATGGCGGTCCAGAGTGGGCTCATGGAGAAAATCAAAGCGCTGGAGAATGCATTGGCGAAGGAGCGAGAGAAAACGTCAGCCATGGAAGAAAGGCTCCGGGCAGCCGAGAAGGGCCTATCGAAGGTCGTGAAAGGGAACGAAGACGCAGGTGACGGCGGAAGCATTATGGCGACGACCCCCCGTGCGGGAGGGATGAAGGAAACAGGCATGACAAAGGCAGATACATTGGCCACAGGGCCCAGCTACCGGGAAGTAGTTTTGAGGGAGGGAGGGAGCAAACCAGCAGCCGTGACTCACGCTAGTCACCTAGTCAGCAGCCAGGTGCAGGTTTCAGAAGGAATGTCTGAACAGGTCATCATCGCCGGTGACTCAAATTTGGTCCGATGCGCAGCGGCAATCAAAGAAAGGGTGAAAGGCGACAAGAGAGTTGCGATAGGGACGTTCCCAGGACAAACGCTGGGGACAGTAATGAGTCAAGCGGGTGAACAACTCGCAGCTAAGGCTGGCAATCGTAACCTCGTTGTAATTGCGGGAGGGTTAAATGACGTCCTGAAAAAAGAATCGTCAGGACTAGCGACGGCCTTGGCGAGAGGGGTGGATGACATGCGCACCGTGTCCCCCCAGGTGCAAATTGTAGTATGCACAGTACCGGAAGTACCGGTGCGCAACGTCAACCTGCGAAGAGCGGTTGTCGACGCAAACAAGGAGATATGGCGGATTAGTCGAGAGAAGGGTTTCGAGGTAGTGGATTTAAACAGGGAAGTGCACAGGTGGGGTGGATTCCAAAGAGACAGGATTCATTTCGATAAGAGGCTTGGACACGAGGTGGGCTGGCGACTGGCAGGACGCGCAGTAGCTTTTTTGGGGGGCTCACGGGCCCTTCGGAGTCCGGGGTAGCTCGTAACAGGGAAAGCAACCAGGAGGACGCTTTGACAGGTAGAATTGCGAAAAACCAGAAAAAAGGTAAAAGGAAAAGGAAAAAGGCGCGTGTTGCAATTAGTTACATAAACATGCAGGGTGGCAGAAAGAAGGCAAAATGGTTAGAGATTGAGGAGCAGTTAAACAAAGAACAGATAGGCGTGTATGCGGTTACAGAAACACACCTCAGAGACTTGGAAGAGCCACCACATATTAAAAATTATGTTTGGGAAGGGTGTAACAGGACCATATCGGAAAGGAAAGGTGGGGGTGTAGAATGCTAATTCACCGCGGAGCCAAATGGGTTAGAGTGAAACAGACGTGTTCAGAGCACCTCTGGGTTCGGGGCACAGTAGGTGGAAAGGAAACGTGGCTAGGGGTAGCCTACTTGTGGACGGGGAATAACTGCAGAGAAAAGAATCAGGAGATAGTGGATTGCATGAGTGCGGATATTAAGGAATTTGGTAATGGGGCCGAAATCATCCTTCTAGGGGACATGAATGCCCACATACATGACGGATATTCAGACACCAATGGGAAGTTATTACTAGATCTTTGCGAGCAACATAGTCTGGAGATAGTTAACACGGGGCCTAAATGTGACGGCCAGATCACATGGGAAGTCGGAAACAAGCAATCAAGTATTGATTATTGTCTCATGACTGAAGGAATTTACCACAAACTGACAGAAATGAGGATAGACGAGGAAGGCATTAACAGCTTGGGTAGTGATCATAAACGAATAACATTACAAATGGGATACGAAACTGAAAATATGAGCATGGAATCAAAGTCTGGCAGCTCGTATTTAAATGACAAACAAATAATAAATATAGCCGCAAGAGTCGAGGAAGAAGTAGGCGAAATACCAGGCAAGGACTGGGAGTATAGTGAGCTGTTACATCTAATGACGAAGGAGATAGGGAAAGAGAAGAAAACTGTTTGCTGGAAAAGAAAAAGGAAGCCAAAAAGTTGGTGGAACAAGGAAATCCGGGAGGCGATCGAGAAGCGACGCGAAGCCTCACGGGAGCATAGAAAGGCAAAAAAGGAGAAGCGGCCGCAGGACGAAGTCAAAAAAATATGGGAAATATATTTAGAGAAAAAATCCCTTGTACAGAAATTGGTAGAGGCAAAAATTAAAGGTGAAAGTGAACGCTGGATGACAGAGATACACGAAAAAAAGGAGGCCGCGCCTAGGATTTTTTGGAGCCACATAAAGGCGCTAGGTAGGAAGTCTGTCACAACGCAACAACATATTCTAGATGAAGGAGGAAATCAATTGGAAGGGTACGAAGCGCTAGGTTACATCCAAAAGGTAACAGCCGATTCGTTTCAAAAGAGCGTCCAGGGGATCTCCCCGGTGAGTAAAAGTGTGGCGGAGAAAGCAACAGAGGAAGAGCTAGTACTTGATAATTTCAACTGGAAAAAGGCCGAAGGAAAAATTCCAAAGCGCACTGCCGCGGGTTTAGATGGGATTCCCGTTAGCCTCATTAACGAACTGGGACATAACACTAAAGAAGCATTGTTAAAAGCAGTAGAAAAAAGCTTTAAGAACGGACAAATACCGGACAGTTGGCGACAAAGTAGAATGAACTTAATCTATAAAGGCAAGGGAGAAAAGGACAAGATTCGCTCGTATAGACCACTAACCATTACATCGGTACTATACAGGATGGCGATGCAAGCAGTAAAAATGAAAATAGAAACATGGGCCGAACATAACGATATTTTGGGAGAACTTCAGAACGGATTTCGAATCGACAGGCGGTTAGACGATAACCTGTTTGTTCTCACTCAGTGTATAGAAATATCCAAAATAGAGAATAGGCCCTTGTACGTCGCTTTTCTAGACATCACTGGGGCATACGACAACGTTAATCAGGAAATTTTGTGGGATATATTGAAAGGAATGGGCATGGGCGACGACTGTATACAGCTTTTGAGGGAGATATACCGAGAAAATACAGTTTGCATAGAGTGGGAAGGAATGCGTAGCAAAGAGAACGTTGAGGTTAGCAGGGGTCTGAGACAGGGATGTCCTTTGTCCCCGCTGTTATTCATGCTGTACATGGTGAGTATGGAAAAAGCGCTAGAAGGTAGCAACATTGGTTTTAATCTGTCACACAAACAGGGCGGCATGATGATTGAGCAGAAGCTTCCAGGTTTATTTTATGCGGACGATATCGTCTTATTTGCGGACAGTCGAGATGATATACAGCAGCTGGCGAATATATGCGGAAGGAAAGGTGAAGCTCTTGGACTAGGATTCAGTGTAACGAAGTGTGGATTGATGGTATTCAATGATCCCTGTGATCAGACGGTGTCCATACAAGGCCAAGAAATACCGAGGGTAAGTGAATACAAGTACCTTGGAGTATGGGTAAATGAGAGTGATAGATACATGGAGGTACAGGAAAAAGCCTCGGCAGCAAAAGGAAAGAGGAATGCGGCAATAATGAAGCACAGAGCGTTGTGGGGATACAATAGGTATGAGGTGCTTCGAGGTCTGTGGAAGGGTGTAATGGTTCCAGGGCTTACTTTTGGGAACTCAGTGGTGTGCATGAGGGCAGAGGTGCAAGCGGGAATGGATGTAAATCAAAGGACTGTGGGACGCCTCGCGTTGGGTGCTCACGGGAAGACGACAAACGAGGCTGTAAAGGGCGATATGGGGTGGGCAGGTTTTGAGGCGAGGGAAGCGCAGAGCAAAATGAGGTTCGAAGAAAGGCTAAGAAATATGAAGGAGAGTAGATGGGCAGAGAAGGTGTTCCGTTATTTGTATAGGAAGAGCGTGGACACACAGTGGAGAAAAAGAACTAGAAGACTCACTAGTAAGTATACGGCTGGTATTGTAAGCCATATGTCAACAAAGAGCGTTAAGGGAAAAGTCAGGGAGGCGGAGAGGATTTACTGGATGGCAGCTATGGAGAAAAAACCGGCTTTGAGTAACTATCGAAAGGGCAAAAATGAAATAAGGAGGGAGGCATTTTACGATAATTCAAGGGGAAGCGCTTTGCTGTTTGAAGCGAGATCGGGTTGCCTTAGAACGCGTAGTTATAAAGCAAGATTCAGTAAAGAAGAAGAACAATGCACATGCTGCGGGAAAGATAAGGAAACGGCGGAGCATGTTCTGATTGAATGTGGAGATATCCACCCAGGTGTACGTTTGGGTACGAGCCTACAGGAAGCCGTGGGTTTTAGGGACAACAATGGAAAGCTGAACACACCCGCGATTGAAATAAGTAAGAGACGGTTAGAGTATTGGTGGCAGAAAATTAGAGAAAGGACAAAAATAAATATTGGAAAAATAAAATATGGACAGAGTGCCGTAAATGGCAGAGAACTTAAGCTGAAAATTTACCTTTTTTTCCATTAAGATAGAATTTATCGAAGTAGAGGCATTAGGCCAACATAAAAAGAAAAAAAGTTTTTTTTTTGTCGAGCCTGGTGGCATACTTGTCACCACCCCGTTATAAAGGGGACGCTCATAGCATCCATCCATCCATCCAATTCTAAATTCACATATAAACCCAAAAAAAGTGGGTGGAGGAAAGGCCGCTGTGATGGCTCAGTGGTTAGAGCATCGAACGCGTTATTCGAAGGTCGTAGGTTCGATTCGGGCTCACGGCTTGTTATTTTTCACCCACTTTTCTTTCTTCGTATTTACATTCCATTTGTCCTAATAACTTCCCCTATACATTCCTTGGCATCATTGTCTGTTAGATCTCATTAATATTGTGTCAATACACGGAAAAACGAGCCCTTAGGTATACACTTGTTTTCCTTATTCAATAACGAGGGTCCCGTACTGGCAGACGTGGTGTCATTAGGTTGTAACGAGGGACTATTGCTCAGCTGCCGGCTCGTAATAAATTCACATGCTACGTTACGCCACACATGCGCATAAAAGAATGTTTCACACTCGCCGCTTGGCTACAGAGGGCGCTGACTGACACTCCCAGTTCTAAACTCACATATAAACCCAAAAAAGTGGGTGGAGGAAAGGCCGCTGTGATGGCTCAGTGGTTATAGCATCGAACGCGTTGTTCGAAGGTCGTAGGTTCAATTCCTGCTCGCAGCTGGTTATTTTTTCACCCACTTTTCTTTCTTCCTATTTACATTCCATTTGTTCTAACAACTTCCCCTATACATTCCTTGGCATTATTGTCTGTTAAATCTCATTAACATTGTGTCTAAACACGGGAAAACGAGCCCTTAGATATACACTTCTTTCCAATATGATGCCACGTTCTATTTCCCAAGATTTTGTTATCGTCCCAAACACCACACAATTCTCAGCGCAAACCGCGCCTGCAGTTTTCGAGAAGGTTCCGGACTGTAGTAGATCATTTCGATAAGATCACGCCCACTGTGCGAACGGTACATATTGTTTTGGAACCTACGCCACCGCCAGCGATAACGCTAGAACATTCAAAAGCAAGAGTATAAATGCCGACGCGCTTCGCCACTAGATGTCACGGGGTCATGACGTGGCCGAAGACAGGAGACTTCGTGTTGGGATTTAACTGTTTATTTGGGCGAACCTGTGCCCGGTAAACGGAAAGTCCAATTACAGCAGTAGTCTTGCACAGATAGCAGTCTCGGACTGATAGAGGCGAAGGAAGCGTCGGCCTTCGATCAACAACTGACAAGCGGCGAAGCGCGTCGGCATATATACTCTTGCTGTCGAATGTTCTAGCGTTATCGCTGGCGGTGGCATAGGTTCCAGAACAATCTGTACCGTTCGCACAGTGGGCGTGATCTTACCTAAATGATCTACTACAGTCCGGAACCTTCTCGAAATCTGAAGGCGTGCTTTGCGCTGAGAATCCTGTGGTGTTTTGGGACGATAACAAAAACTTGGGAAATGGAACGTGTTGACTTGTTCTTCCAGCACATTCAAGGCATGGTGTCCTGACGGCGTGCGCGGTGGTAGTGATTCTTCTGTGGATAACGTTATCGAATTTGTTTTTAGGTTGATTACAGCACCATGGAGGCATAAGAAGTCCATGCCAAGAATGACATGTCTCGAGCAACGCTGTAGGACTACGAAGTCTGTAGGATAAATACGGCCGTTAATGGTGACTCTCGCTGTGCAAATTCCTGCAGGCGTTACGAGATGACCTCCGGCTGTGCGGATTTCAGGGCCTTTCCAAGCTGTCCTAACTTTTTTTAACTTCGCGGCGAACGACCCACTGATGACAGAATAGTCGGCTCCAGTATCGACGAGAGCGGTCACACTGTGGCCGTCGATAAGAACGTCGATGTCGCTAGTTCGCCGTCTCGCATTACAGTTAGGGCGTGGCGTCGGGTCACGGCTGCGTCGGCTTGTTCCGCTGCTTCCATGTTGCGTCGTCAGGCCACCTCCGGTAAGTGAGCTTTCACAACCAGGGCTTTGCCTGGTTGGCATTGTGTTCGGAAAGCTCCGTCGCGGCGTCGTCGTCGTCGGAGGATCTTCGGTAGTTCGTCGCACAGCAACCGCACCTCCACCGGTTGCTGCCCTTAGTTTCCCGGATACGGGCTAGAAGACCGGCCCCGCGCTGGGTCGGAGTACTGCCGCGGCTGCGGTGACATGCGGCGGCTGGGCGACGGCGAACGGGAAGGACTTCGGGGTGTCCATTGAGTTCCTGTCAGGTAGTCGGCGATGTCACGTGGCCATTCCCCTGGCTGCGGACGTGGTGCATCGACGGCGAAGCCACGCAGTCCCATCTGCCGGTACTGGCAACGGCGGTAAAGGTGCCCGGCCTCGCCGCAGTGGTAGCACAGTGGGCGGTGGTCAGGGGTGCGCCAAACGTCGGTTTTCCTCGGCGCACTGCGCTGGCCAGCTGATGAACGGTAGGTCGTCGGTGGGGGTGGTGGCGGCGGTGGTGTCTGGCGACGGAAGTGCGACGGGGTGGAGTTTTGGCGTGGACGGGGAGGAGCGTTGTGGCGAACTGCAGCGGCGTAGCTCATAGTTTCTAGCTCTGGCAGTGGTGTTTGGGGAATTTGAAGTGATTGCCGAACTTCTTCTCGCACAATGTCGGTGATCGAATCTACTTGAGGGTGCGCCGAAGGCAACAGTTTGCGCAGCTCTTCCCGCACGATCGCTCGGATCGTTTCACGCAGGTTTTCGGAGTCACTGGTTTGAGCAGCAGCGCATTCTGGAGTGAGGTGACGATTACACTGGTGCGCATTTCAAGGGTTTTTTCGGTGGTGGTCGCCTCGGATACAAATTTTTGGACGGTGTTCGGTGGATTCCTCATCAGTCCCGCGAAGAGCTCCTGTTTGACTCCTCGCATGAGGAAACGAACTTTTTTCTCCTCAGGTATGTCTGGGTCAGCGTGACGAAATAGGCGGGTCATCTCCTCTGTGAAAATTCCAACCTTCTCATTTGGTAGCTGAACCCGGGTCTCTAGTAGAGCAGTGGCCCTCTCTTTGCGAGCGACGCTCGCGAATGTTTGCAGAACTGCGCCGCAGAAGACATCCCACGTTCGGAGCGTGGACTCACGATTCTCTAGCCAGGTCCTTGCGGTGTCTTCCAGGTATAAATACACATGACGGAGCTTTTCTTCGTTGTCCCAGTGGTTGAGGGCGGCCACACGGTCGTATGTTTCTAGCCAGGTTTCCAGGTCTTCAAGCGATGATCCATGAAACGTTGGTGGTTCCCTGGGTTGATGAATGATGATCACGGGCTGGGACGCTCCGGTTGTCATTGTCACTGCAGTAGAGGTCATGGCCTTGGCCTTCCGCGCCTTGTCTTGTAGAAGCCCGTACTCCGGTGGGAGACGTTGCTGTCGGCGGCTTGTTCGCTGCTCTTGGTTGGCTTCGGTGTCTTCTCCGTGACGTGGGCTGGGTTCACGGCTTGACGGGGGCGTCCGGCACATAAACGAAGCAGCACCTCCACCAGATGTAACGGGGTCATGACGTGGCGGAAGACATGAGACTTCGTGTTGGGGTTTAACTGTTTATTTGGGCGAACCTGTGCCCGGTAAACGGAAAGTCCAATTACAGCAGTAGTCGTGCACAGATAGCAGTTTCGGACTGATAGCGGCGAACGGAGCGTCGGCCTTCGATCAACAACTGACAAGCGGCGAAGCGCGTCGGCATTTATACTCTTGCGGTCGAATGTTCTAGCGTTATCGCTGGCGGTGGCATAGGTTCTAGAACAATCTGTACCGTTCGCACAGTGGGCGTGATCTTATCGAAATGATCTACTACAGTCCGGAACCTTCTCGAAAACTGCAGGCGCGGTTTGCGGTGAGAATCGTGTGGTGTTTTGGGACGATAACAAAAACTTGGGAAATGGATCGTGGATATATATATATATATATTTATATATCTATATATATATATATATATATATATATATTGTGGGCATTTGTTACTTGCATTGTCCTCATCCCTGCATGATCGCAATCACCATCATCCGCTTGTCTCTTTGTCCTCATTGCCACTCTGGTTCATCATCATCGTCATCGTCTGTGTACTGGCTCTGCCCGTTCGTTTCGCGAGGTCTTTCCTCAATTAAACGCTGCCGCAACCCAGACTACCAAGACTTCATACGTGGTGGAGGTGGATTTTCGGTCCTCTTACCTCCCGCAGCCTGCTCTACCCGCTGGAGCTTCGTTCAGGCCGCCGATTGCGCCCACTGTCAGGCAGCATGTCCCAGACCGAGCCTACCGGCGCTCATGTCATCAACCATGCACCGACGCAAGCTGCCCCTCCTATTTACATACACGGACATCAGCGGGAACCCCCGCTCTTCGCTGGTCGTCGTGGAGAAGACGTAGAAGACTGGCTCGACGACTACGACCGCGTAAGTGTCGCTAATCGGTGGGACGAGGCCGCCAAACTGCGTTACGTCCCATTTTATCTGACCGGAGTCGCAAAGACATGGTATTTTAACCACGTCATTGACTTACCCGACTGGGCTACCTTCCAGCAGCAGCTGCGACACGTTTTTGGCACCCCGGACATTCGATCCGCCGTCGCGAAGAGGACACTTGATACTCGCCGACAACATCCCGGTGAATCGTACACATCATACATCGAGGATGTCCTCGCACTGTGCCGGCGTGTCAATCAATCCATGCCGGAATCGGACAAAGTGCGCCACGTATTGAAAGGCGTTGGGCCTGTTGCCTTTAATGCACTCGCTGTGCAAAACCCAGCTACCATCGCTGATGTCGTGACGACATGCCAGCGCCTTGATGCGCTGGACTCCGTTCGCCTCCAACCAGACATTGGCGACCACCACTCCACGTCAGATGGCCACCTGCGCGACCTCAACCGGGACATTATACGCGAAGAATTGCGGTCCATGGGCTTCACACCTCCTACACCACGACCTACACAGCCTTCGGGAATGCCCTTACGTGAAATCATCAGGGAGGAACTTACATCCCTGACTGGCTCTGCGCCCGTACAGCCACATGCTTTACGCCCCATACCCACGTACCCTGAAGTTGCTGCCGTGCCTCCCAGCGACGCCCACGCGACATTGCCGCGTCCATCCTACGCGTCAGTTGCTGCCGCTCCCCCGGTCAACTACCATTCCGTACCCCCTGACCCTCCGGCCCACCTGACCGCGCTATCTACTGGTGCCCCGAATGTCTTCTATTCCCAACCGTGGCACTCGTCTCGCCCTGTTTGCTACTACTGTGGCTATCGCGGCCACATATCTCGTTTCTGCCGAAAGCGCCAGCAAGATGAGCGTCGGAACGACGTGCGTGAACGGGATTTCTACGCCGGGGCGTCTTATCAAGGTCGGCGTTATTCGTCTCCCCCGCACCGTTCTCCATCTCCTCCTGCATCGACTGCACCTCGAAACAGCCAAAACACGAGACGCCGCTCGCCTTCGCCCTTCCGCCGTTCCACTTCTCCACTTCGGCCCGCCTCATTCACCTCTGAAATTCATTCGGAAAACTAAGTGATGCAGTTTGTGGAGGAAAAACTGCATTCGGAATCAGAACTGAAATTCCTCCATCGGGCCCGTGTAACATGGTTTCTGTGGAAGTGGAAGGAGTGCGAGTCGATGCTTTGGTGGACACAGGTGCGACATTGTCTGTGATACGTGCTGATTTGTGTGAACATTTAAGGAAAGTAATGACGCCTTACGATGGCCCCACATTAGTTGCTGCCCAGGGGAACGTCATTCGCCCTTCCGCGTTTTCTACTGCGCGTGTTTTCATCGACGGCATCCGCCATCATGTCCAGTTTGCTGTCCTGTCCCGCTGCTCTCACCAACTAATTTTAGGGTGGGATTTTCTATCATCTGCTTCCGCGGCGATTTGTTGTGGACAACGCGTCGTTCACCTCGCTGACACGGACTACATGCTTGACGACGACAATCAGAAGCCACTTCGTCTGGTTGATGTGAAAGACATCGAACTGCCGCCACTACAAGAGCAAATTGTCAGCATTACGTCCAACGACATCTATCACGGGGATGTATTGGTCTCACCGTCACCACTTTGCGTTCGCAAAGGTATAGTTCTTCCGTCCGGTGTCGTTCGTTTTTGCAATGGCTCGGCACTTGTCACCGCTGTCAACTCTACACCGGAGAAGATCTTACTGCCACAGGGCACTACTGTGGCCCATGTTGCTGACTTCGAGCCTGTATTTGTCACGCCACTTCAGGCCATCGCATCCAAAGAGCCTTGCCTCGGTAAGCATGTTTCTTCCTCCGCCTTTACCACCACTATCAGCAGCGAATTGACATATTCACAGAGGCAGCAGCTGCTCGCATTGTTACAGAAACATGCAAATTCTTTCGACATTTGCTCGTCTAAGCTGGGCCGCACTAATACTACAGCACATCGAATTCAAACTGTTGGGACATCTATCGTACACCGCCGACCCTACCGCGTGTCTCTGACTGAAAGAAAAATTATAGAAGAAAACGTTGCGGACATGCTTAAACGGGAAGTCATCCGTCCTTCATCTAGCCCTTGGTCGTCTCCCATTGTTTTGGTCCGCAAAAAGGGTGGCTCTGTGCGTTTTTGCGTGGACTACCGGGCGCTCAATAAGATCACACGCAAGGACGTGTACCCTATGCCACGCATTGACGACGCCCTTGATTCCCTACAAGGCGCGGAATTCTTTTCAAGCATCGACTTGCGTTCTGGGTACTGGCAGATTCCCATGCATGAAGACGATAAGCATAAAACGGCGTTTGCAACCCCCGACGGGCTATATGAATTCAACGTGATGCCTTTCGGGCTCTGCAACGCACCCGCGACTTTTGAGCGCATGATAGATACCGTGCTGCGCGGTCTGAAATGGAAAAGTTGCCTGTGCTACCTGGACGACATTATTATCTTTTCGTCAACGTTTCCTGAGCACCTAGAACGACTGGATCAAGTTCTGACGTGCCTTGCCGGCGCCGGGCTTCAAATAAACACTAAGAAATGCTCTTTCGCTAGCAAATCGATCAAGGTCTTAGGACATGTCGTTAACAAAGATGGCATCCGGCCCGACCCTGACAAGATTTCTGCAGTCCTTCACTTTCCGCGTCCCGAAAAACCAAAGGAGCTTCGCAGTTTCCTTGGCCTCGCCTCCTATTTTCGCCGGTTTATCCAGAACTTCGCTTCTATTGCTGCTCCATTACACCAACTACTCGCTTCGAACGTCCCCTTTCTGTGGTCTCAAGAATGTGAAACGGCATTCGAGCTGTTGAAGCGGTCACTCACGTCTGAACCTCTGCTCTGCCACTTTGACGAAGCCGCACCGACTATCCTTCATACCGACGCTAGCGGCCTTGGTATAGGAGCCGTCCTTCTACAACGTGACAAGTCTTCCCTAGAGAAAGTGGTTGCATATGCCAGTCGCGTACTCACCCCTGCTGAAAAGAACTACACTATAACTGAGCAAGAGTGTCTGGCTGTGGTTTGGTCGGTCCAGAAGTTCCGTCCCTATCTCCACGGCCGTCACTTCACAATCGTTACGGACCATCATGCCTTATGCTGGCTTTCTACACTGAAAAACTTGTCCGGACGCTTGGGTCGGTGGATACTACGCTTGCAGGAGTACGTCTTTGACATAACTTACAATTCAGGCAGAAAACATCGAGACGCCGATGCTTTATCTCGTTGCCCGCTTCCAACTACCCATATCAGCGTTGGTGAGAACTCAAACGCCACATCTACCAAAGTTCATACGCTCGCATCAATAACGCAACCCTTTTCGGACGACCAGGCAACATTTATCTCCCACCAGCGGTCTGATTCATACTGCAGACGCATGATGGACCACCTTTCGGGAGTTTCTCATCCACCAAACGCGCGACTCCGTCGTCAACTCCTGCACTTTAAGCTGGACAATGGGGTTCTCTACCGCCACGTCTACCACCCTGACGGTCAGCGCTGGGTTCCTGTACTGCCACGCTCTCTTCGACTTCAGGTGCTCGAAGCCTTCCACGCCGACTTGACTGCTGGTCATCTTGGTTTTAAAAAAACTCTTGACCGCATTCGATGTCGTTATTACTGGCCTGGCCTTTCTTCTAGTGTAGCGCGGTACGTCGGTTCCTGCTACCCATGCCAGCGTCGTAAACTCCCCACGTCTGCACCTGCTGGACCTCTACAGCCACTTCCGTGCCCGTCAATGCCTTTCGAGGTTGTAGGTGTTGACCTTTACGGGCCTCTCCCCGTCACATCTGCTGGCAAACGATGGATAGTGACCGCCGTGGACCACCTGACACGATACGCTGAGACTTCCTCTGTTATTACAGGCTCAGCTGTGGAAGTTGCAGACTTTATTCTTCACGCAATAATACTGCGTCATGGGGCTCCTCGTGTACTGCTTAGTGATCGCGGCAAAGTGTTCCTGTCACAAATGGTAAATGAAGTACTCCGCGCTTCTGGAACTACTCACAAGACAGCTTCAAGCTACCACCCTCAGACAAATGGTCTCACAGAAAGATTTCACCGAACCCTTGCAGACATGATAGCCGTTTACGTCCAACCCGACCACAAAAACTGGGATACTCTTTTACCATTCCTGACATTCGCTTACAACACCGCCGTTCAGCGAACAACTTGCTACTCACCGTTTTACCTCGTGTACGGACACACCCCGACTACCTTTCTCGACGTCTCCTTCTTTACCAGCCATGGGAATTCGTGTCAGTCTTCTAGCGAAGAATACATTTCCCGCCTGGCTCAGTCTCGCCATCAGGCTCGCATCAATACTGAAGCGAGACAGCACGAGCGAAAGATCACCTATGACGAATCCCACCGCGTTGTGTCTTTCCAGCCTGGTGACGAGGTGCTGCTTTTGACACCTATTCGCACTCCTGGTCTCTGTGACAAATTCCAACCACGCTTCATCGGCCCATACATTGTTTTAGAACAGACTTCTCCAGTTAATTATCGTGTGACACCACTCGTCGCCCCAACAGACCGCCGCTACCGCAGCACAGAGATTGTCCACGTTTGTCGCATGAAACCTTTCACGCGACGTTCCCCGTCACTTTGACTTACGGCGGCCAGGATGTCCGCTTCCAAGTGGGGGGAATTAGTGTGGGCATTTGTTACTTGCATTGTCCTCATCCCTGCATGATCGCAATCACCATCATCCGCTTGTCTCTTTGTCCTCATTGCCACTCTGGTTCATCATCATCGTCATCGTCTGTGTACTGGCTCTGCCCGTTCGTTTCGCGAGGTCTTTCCTCAATTAAACGCTGTCGCAACCCAGACTACCAAGACTTCATAATATTTACAATAAAGTGAGACTGCACGTAATCTGGCAGCCTTGCGCTACATGTTGATCTAGTCGTGACCCTTTTTCTAGCCACCACAATGCCATTTCGTAGTTTTTCCAAGACGCGTGCGTGCACCATGACTGTGTTGATGCCACAGCTGCTGATTATTATTTTGAAGCAAGTTTCGTTATATCATCGGGTTGTCTACGTTGCAGAGTCCTCGCGTACAGCGCAGTCGATGACGAATTATCCCGAGGAATTCGGAGCCACTCGTATACTCATTGTGTGAATTAATGCTTTGTGCAAGCTGCCCGCCTCATTGCCTTTGCCTGCCCTAACTCTTGTTCGTTCTTGCCCGCCCGTCCATAGACCGCAATGCCACCTATAAACTGGAATGAGGTCACTATAAGATCCCCTGTGGGCTCACAGTAGACTTCATACGCCATGTACGTTCGTGCGGTAACCTAGAGACAATTGGCTGAAAGGAAGACGTGATTGAACTGTTTCTTCATGACGTCACCCAGAACCGTCAACCATCTGGTGGGCCCGACTCGACAGCTGAGCAGTTGGTTTTAAGTATGAAGGTGCTGAGTGACCTACTACAGCAGTTTCTTAAGTTGTCACAACTGCCGACATTTCCACTTCAAGTCACGACGTTGCCCGACCATTCGGCCTCGCTGCCACCTTTTAGTTGTTACTAAAGAATCTCAGCTCACCAGTGGCTTGAAGCACTCGAGCGTACTCAAGGCTTGACGTCATGGACACTGTCTACTCTCTTCGCCGTTTCGCTCTGTTGCCCTGCTGCAACTTGAAAAAATCTTGGCAGGGAACCTGTTAGGCACGCGGGAGAATTTCAAAGCGGCGTTCAAGAACCAGCTTGGAGTCAAGCTTTGTGGCTATGTGCATTGGCAGCACATAGTCACTAGACGCGCCCAGTCACAATATGATAGCCTCATTGTATGCTCCTTGGTGAAACTGCACGTAATTTCAAAATTTCCCGTCCAACTGAGAAATCCTCAGTGCATTGAATATGCACTACAGGGTGTACGTGACACACACTTAGAAACAACTATTGCTGTACAACGGTCAACAACCGTGACTGCATTTCTTGAAATCGTAACCCAAACTGACCTAACCTCAGAGCGTACGACTGTTTTCTCAAGCCAGCCGCCCATTGCAGCCTGAACATTGCCACGAATGCCTTCCATGCCTGTGCAGCAATTTCGTAATATGAATGACCGCTTTTCGTCACCAATCAATTCAGCTCAGTCACCAGTCTGGGGTAGCATTCCATTGTTACCATTGGAAGAGCAAGCCAGTCGTCACTCTGAATTCAGTTCTAGAAATGGCGCACTGTCTGAAGTCCTAGAGACGACCAAAGGAAGGCCGCATGCTATATTTGTCGGCAGACTGGCCATCTTGCATCCAAATGTCCTCGTTCTAGATGCAACGCTCAGAGCCTGCAAAAGAGTCTTCCTCCAATGACCAGCTTTCAAGCTTCAGAGGCACTCGCGTGTGCAGTGTGCTATAAATAAAGAACTTGGCACTGTTGATGCGTTTCAAGGCAGTGGATTCAAAGATACCATACTCTCGCTGAGAGAAGTTGGATATTCGAACCAGTTACCGCAGTCAAAGCCTCCTATATCTGCTGTAGGTGGTGATGACGTCATGGCAGTTAGTGCATCATGTACTCACATCGCTGTGGGGCCTATTGCGGCAGTGCTTGAGGCTCTAGTTCTGGCTAGACATTCCTTGCCTTTGATCCTGGAAGCGAACTTGTTATAAGCCACTCACGCTGAGCTTACTGTTCGGCCACCTCATCCAACATAAATTTGCCATGCCAGCTAAGTGTTCGTATGCGATGCCTGGAGAAGCCACTGCAAAAAATGCCTAATGCTGTTTTGCTGTCCAATAGCTCCACGCCTTTTTTTACACAAGCAACGTCTTCTGTTTGCCCATTTGCCGTTTTCGTCGTCACCTGACAACACCCGAACTCTATTCTTATCCGTCGACTAGAATGAAGAGTTGACTTAGCAGAAGCCACTTGACGTGGAAGACGCAACACTTTGAAAGATGGATGCTACGTTGAAAATGCCATGGCTGGGTTGTGCTCAGATAGTCCTCCAGCAACAAGATTTAATTGCAGTTAACCACATCTCGCATCAGCCCATTGAACTGTTACCCACAAATGATAATGATTTAAGGCTCTGTAAAGGAGCTGAGCGTTCTACCGACCTTTTGCAGTATGCTACGCTATATGCACGTCAATCATGTAGATGTGGAAAAAAGGATCGCAATCAAGTGGAGCGCCAATGTCAAGTGTTTCATGCTCAGGTCTCGGTCACCAAGACGGCACACAGAAAGAACAAGGAGTGTACCGGACAGCAAGCCAGCTATTGGAGGCCAACTACTTGAAAAGAAACAAACAACGGGACGCCAAGGCGAGTATTCACTCAGTGTATTGAAAAATTGGCAGTTTTCGGGTGAGCTTTGACAAAGTGTCAGCCATAAGATTGAGGCTCTCCGACTTAAAAGATCCGCAGAAAGTGAAAGCAAGAAGAACAAAAAGCCACCAGGCAAGCTGCTAAGCCAACCCAGAATAAGCGGCACAAGCTGAGTCAAAAAAGTCTAGGTGCTGCGAGCAACAAGAAAGTGGGAAAGGCACCGAAGAATGCAGCTGCCTTCTACCGCGACAGCTATGACGTCTAAAGTAAGCTTGAATTGACTAACCCGTCAACTAGTACAGATGCGCGGCCTAAGGTTGAAAAGGATAAGGAGGTTGTCCCTCAAGCGGAGATGACGGCGGGAAAGGTGAAGCACCTTAAAGAATGTAAATTGATCCGTGCGAAACGGGCTCAGGAAAAGCGAAAATTTTACTGTGCTCTTAACAAAGAAGAACAAGTCAAGGTCAGAGGTGACTATATTTTGAGGAAGGCACTGCTAAAGTTGTATGAGAAGCGGCAGCAAAGGAGGCGCAAAAAGTTGAATTTAAGCTCTGAGAGCGTCTTGCAATGTCAGAGTGCCACCAGAAACGTCGGGATAACATCATGGCACCCCAACAGACCAAGCTTTAGAACAATATAAAGAACCTTAAGAAGAAAAACCCCAAGGTTGCAGAATTCGCAGACCATATAGATGTTTTCGTGACTGCAAGTCTGTGAGAATTTTAAAAAAAATGGGATAGGATGCGATGTCAAAAGCCAATCAAGCATTTTACAAAAAAAAGGGGTCGTATGTGAAACTGCACGTAATGTTGCAACCTTGTGCTACATGTTGATCTAGTCATAACACACCGTTTTGTAGTTCGTGGGCGTGCTCGTATACCATGACTCTGTTGATTGTCAGTAAGGGATGAAGTCCGAAGAGTAGATAAAAAGAAGAGTAACCCGCTGTTTCATGACGCGATGAGTGATAGGCGAAGGTTACGAAAGGAAGAGCTATGTTCCAATCAGTGTGGTCGGTAGATACGTACATGGAAAGCATGTCCGTCAATGTGCGGTTTAGGCGCTCCGTAAGGCCGTCAGTCTGAGGGGGATAAGATGTGGTGAACTTGTGACGGGTAGCACAAGATCGGAGTAGATCATCAACCACACGAGATAGAAAGTAGCGACCATGGTCTGTGAGCAGGTGAGTCGGAGCGCCATGCTGGAGAATAATGTCGTACAGGAGGAAGTCGGCAACGCCGGTTGCGCAGCTGGTTGGCAGCGCTCGAGTGATTGCATACCAAGTGGCATAGTCTCTGGCCACTGCAATCTATTCATTTCCAGTTGTTGAAGTAGGAAAGAGACCTAGCAAGTCCAGCCCCACTCGATAAAATGGCTCGGCTGGAATTTCAATAGGTTGAAGAAAACCGGCCGGGGGAGTCGTAGGCTTCTTTCGGCGCTGGCAGAGGTCGCATGATGCGACGTAACGGCGAACAGATCGGTAGAGACCCTTCCAGAATACTCGTCGCCGAATGCGGTCGTAGGTTCTGGAGACTCCTAGATGTCCAGAAGTTGGAGCGTCGTAAAATTGTCGCAGAACATCCTTTCGCAGGTGATGCGGTACGACGAGTAAAATTTCCGCGCCGTCGAGGTGTAAGTTCCTGTGGTACAAAACGTTGTCTTGAAGTAGGTATCTGCTAAGAGAAGGGTCAGCATAACGCGATTGAAGGTGTTCAATGATAGTGAGCAGCGATGGATCTCGGCGCTGTTCTTCGGCCACATTCAGAAAGTCAGTGATGGCTAAGACGCAGGCATCGGATTCCAAATCAGTGGAGCTAGGTGGATTAACAGGGTGCCGGGATAAGCAGTCAGCATCGTTGTGCAGCTTTCCAGATTTGTAAACAACCGAAAACGTGTACTCATGTAATCGAAGTGCCCATCGGCCGAGTGTTCCTGTAGGGTCCTTAAGCGTCGACAGCCAGCAAAGCGCATGATGGTCCGTGATGACTGAGAACGGACGTCCGTATAAGTACGGACGGAATTTCGCAATAGCCCAAACGAGAGCTAAGCATTCCCGCTCAGTGATGGAATAATTTTGTTCCGCTTGCGACAAAAGACGGCTAGCGTAGGCTATCACACGGTTGATGCCATTCTGTATCTGAGCGAGTACAGCACCATTGTCATGGCCACTTGTATCGGTGCGAAGCTCTGTTCGAGCCGCTGGATCAAATTGTGCCAACACTGGTGGTGATGTGAGGGCAATAATAAGTGACGCGAAGGAATGTTCTTGGTCCCTCCCCAAGGCCACAATCTTTTTGAGGAGATCCGTGAGCAGCCGAACAATATCCGCGAAGTTAAAGACAAAGTGGCGGAAGTATGAGCAGAGCCCAATAAAACTGCGAACTTCTTGTGTGGAAGGCGAAACCAGGAATTCTCGGACTGCACGGAGTTTGTCAGGGTCGGGTTGAACACCAGTGGCGTCAACAAGGTGGGCGAGTAGTTTAATCTGCTGGTGTCCAAATGAGCATTTCGACGAATTCAGTTGGAGACCAGCGCAACGAAAAAAGTCGAAAATTGCCGAGAGACGAGACAGGTGGCTTTCGAAGGAGGGCGAGAAAACGATTACATCATCTAGATAGCAAAGGCAGGTCGACCATTTGAAACCACGAAGAGAGTCCATCATACGCTCAAAAGTAGCAGGGGAATTGCACAACTCAAAAGGCATGAACTTGAATTGGTAAAGGCACACTTCTGGCCGTTCCTGTTTGACTATGGTACCCGTGTAAGATAACACGTGATGTTGAAATTTCCTGAGTACTGTACTTGCGGTATGTTTCTGCTTTGCTGCCAGGGTGGCACGACACAGTCAGGCTTTTACTTAGCCTTTAGTCGTGTCCCCCAAGGCAATCTTGTTCAATTTTGCCTTGAATAAAAGCAAACCAAACAAAACGAAACCAAGCCGTCGGGTGTGATGAATGCTGTCTTCTTGTGGTCATGGTCGTCAACCGAAATTTGACAGTATCCACATCGAAGGTCGAGGGACGAGAAATAGTTGGCGCCGTGGAGGTAGTCGAGCGCATCATCAATGCGGGGTAAAGGATAAGCGTCCTTCTTGGTGATCCGATTCGGGTGGCGATAGTCGACGCAAAAGCGCCAGGTGTTGTCCTTCGTTTTAACTAAGACCACTGGGGATGCCCAAGGACTCGATGAAGGCTCAATGACGTCTTTACTCAGCATTTTCTCGACCTCCGTCTATATAACTTGGCACTCAGCATGTGACACGCGATAAGGGCGTTTGTGGAGTGGACTGGCGTCGCCGGTATTGATGCGGTCGGTTACGGCACTTGTGCGACCCAGGGGACGGTCGTCAACGTCAAAGATATCCAGGTAAGAAAATAGAACACCCCGGAGCGCTGCAACTTGGGAAGGTAAGAGGTCGCTGGATATCATTTTGTCGAGGAACGTCTTATATTGCGACGTGATGACAGGTTTCGCCATGGTCTTAGTGTCAGGGGTAAAAAAACAAATCGAACATTCATCAAGGGTGGAAAGATTGGTTAAAGTGATGCCTTGGGGAAGAACTTGGGTCGACGTAGAGAAGTTCAGAACTGGAAGTAGCACCGTGTTATTAGCAACAACCACTATAGTATGTGGTACTGCGATGTGGTGCGTAAGGGTGAAATCAATGAGGGGAGCCACCAGATAGTCTTCATCAGGAACGGACGGGAAGGGCGACATAGGAATGTGCATAGCAGCCTGGGGAGGTAGCCGTAGAGACTCCACGGATCGTAGCCGAATGTGACTTGGAAGAGTGAAATCGGTGCACAAAGGCAATACGAGCCGTAAGATACCGGTAGAACAATCGATGAGGGCGGAGTGGGCGGTTAAGAAGTCAATTCCAAGGATGACGTCATGTGGGCAAGCACCGAGGACTGCGAAGAGAACGGAAGTGTGGTGGCCAGCAACAGTAACGCGGGCAGTGCACATACCAAGCACCGATGTTCCACTTCCGTTGGCAACTCGAACAGTGTGAAACATAGCCGGCGTGAGAACCGTTTTCAGGCGTGATCGAAGTGTAGAACTAATAACAGATACTTGGGCACCAGTGTCAATTAGAGCAGTAACGGCGTGGCCATCAACGAACACCCGAAGTAAATTGCGTCTAGAATTTGTAGCCAGGTGAGGGTTTTCGTTCCAAGTCGTCAACGCAGTGCCACGTTGAGGAGCTGCACTCGTCAGTTTCCCGGGGAATGGCCAGAATAAGCCGGTGACGGAGAGCGGCGGCGTTGAGTGAAGCGTGACTGCCGACCCTGAGGTGACGGCGAGCGGCTAGACCAGTTTCTTTGGGCAACGACGTCAGCGTAGGACGGTTCGGAGCGTGGAGATGAACGGCGAGCTGAACTGTCCTGAATTCGGTCATCCGGAAAACAGGGTTGCGAATTGTGTCCACGGCCCTGACGACGGTCGACATTAGGAAAGCTTGGCCGGAAATACCACCTGTGTCGGCAAAGGCGGGAGATGTTCCCAACTAGAGAGCAAGAAAAGCAGGTGGGTCAATCATCGTGCGTGCGCTATTCAGATGTATTTTGGTAGCGTGGTGGAAACCGAGGAGTTGCAGCTGCCGCAGCGACAAATGGAGCAGAGCGGTGGTCAGCGTTGTAGACGGGGGTGCTCATGGGCTGCGGCTTAAGTCTGGCGGGCTGGGGAACCTGGACGCCCAGGTTAGCAAACTGCTGACGTACGACGGATTGAATAAGCGACACTGTTGCCCAGTTGTCTT
This sequence comes from Rhipicephalus microplus, assembly GCF_043290135.1. Lineage (NCBI taxonomy): Eukaryota > Metazoa > Arthropoda > Arachnida > Ixodida > Ixodidae > Rhipicephalus > Rhipicephalus microplus. The sequence continues at coordinate 14,580,695 of NW_027464589.1, forward strand.
GCGCAGGGGGCTGATAGAAAGCGGGTGCCATGGCTTCCAGCTCCTGGCGAACAATCCTTGCGATATTGGCAGGAGGCGCAAGTGAACGGGGCGCTGCAGAATCCTCGCAAGATGAAGTCGCAGCAGTGTTTGGTAATCTCGTGATGTGGTGGGTTATTCGCCTGCTTTTAGCTTGTTCAAATTGTCGCCATACAGATATGATGTAGTCTACAGTGGTGCAGTTCTTGCACATTAGTATGTTCAAAGCATCATCAGCAATGCCTTCAACACATTGCTGATCTTGTCCGCCTTGGACATGTTTTTATCAGTCTTCCGGCACAGTGCCAGTGGGTCTTGAATGTACGTGACGTACGGCTCCTTCGATGATTGAACACGCGACGCGAGTTCCTGCCTGGCTGTCATCTGACGAGCAACTGACCGACCGAAAAATCGCGAAGCTTTTGCTCGCATGTGTCATAGCTGGTTAGTTCTTCTTCATGCGTCTCATACCAGGCGCGTGCCGTACCCCGTAGGTAGAATATAATATTTGCCAACATAAGCGTTTCGTCCCACCTGTAGTGCTTGCTGCGCGCTCGAATAATGCGAACCATTCTTCGACGTCCGTGCTGTACGTCCCGGAAAACGTGCCAGGGTCGAGAAGATGGGGGGGGGGATCACAGGTGATGGAGCCGACGCGGATGGCGAGGCCTGAGTGCCGGTTTCAGGCATCGCAGCTGGACAAAGCTAGCGTCCACTGCGGAGTTCCAGAGCCGGGTTGTGTGAAGACCCAGCACCTTTCACCAAAAGGTCTTACGCGGACGATTTATTCACCGAGATCTGGTCTTGCTAACGGCTTAGAGAGCGCGCAGTCATGCAGGCCAAGGGGAGAAGCTCGAGAGTCCAACCCACAACAACCATGTTGTCGTCTTCTTCATTTGGGTGCCAATTCAGCTGTATCGGGGTGACAGTTTCATACACGTATCAACATATCTATATATATATATATATATATATATATATATATATATATATATATATATATATATATATATATATATATATATATATATATATATATATATATGTTCCCGTGCTACGTGGCGCCAAACAGGCTCAAAAGAGTGTGCAACACTCGCCGCCAAGGCTACTGGTGGCGCTAACTGACACTCCCACGTTAAATTCACATATTGCCACCTGATATGCTTGGGTGAGATCCGGGAGTGGAAGAAGACAAAGACGATCTGTCTGAGCTGCTGCTTCGCTAGTCGACTCAACGAACCCAATAAACCAAGTTTGTCTTAAGAAACGTGACAATACTGGTGGAGTTGCTGGGTACAACGTCTCACGATCCACCCGATGCCCAAGACCCCATCCAGCAGCCGGAACACAAGCCCTGCACCCGTGGACACTCCTGTTCACAGAGTAAGCCACCGCCAACGAGGCCTACCACCTGAGACACCAACCACTGACGCAGCGACTATGACTTCGACACAAGATCCCGTGCAAGCTCCGACACCTTCCACGCCGATCTACTGCACCGTCCAGAACCCGCTCATGCCTAGCCCTTTTCATGGAGAGCAGCATGAAGATGTTGACGACTGGCTGAGTGAGTTCGAACGTGTCGCAGCGATAAATTACTGGGATGATGCCGCGAAGCTCCGGAACGTGTACACTTGCCTGAAGGACGGTGCCAAGACGTGGTTTTTGAACAGGGATGATGTTCTGACATCTTGGCGCGAGTTCCAGCGTCGCCTTCTGGAGACCTACAGGAGTCCCGACCGCCGCGAACGAGCGGAGCGTGCACTACAATCACGCATCCAGATGCCAAACGAGACCGTCTCGATGTACGTTGAGGACATGACACGGCTTTTCAAGCGAGCGGATCCTGCTATGGCAGAGGAAAAAAAGTTGCGCCACCTCATGCGTGGTGTGAAGGAACAACTTTTTGCTGGTTTGGTGCGTAGTCCCCCTAAGAGTGTTGCTGAGTTCCTTACTGAAGCGGCAACAATGGAGCAAGTACTGCACCAACGGTCTGCCCTGTTTGACCGTCAAGTGAATGCTGCCTCAACCCCCGAAATTTTCGCCACCCCTGGGAGCAAGAGCCCCGAATGGATTCGCGAGATCATCCGATCTGTCGTCCGGGAAGAAATGGAAAAGATGTACGGGACAAGACCAATCGATGTTGGTTCTATCACCAGTGTCATCCGTGACGAGGTCCAACAGGTGTTGCACGCCCATCGTTTTCCGCTGATGTCGGTTGATCCGGAAACGGTTCCTGTGTCTACTGACAGTCGCCGTCGTACGTACGCGGAAGCCTTGCGGTCTGCCACGCCTCGTTCTGGTCAAGGAGTCCCGACCCAGCCAGTGCCGCACGTCCCGATCCAGACAGTGCCGCACGTTCCGCTTCAGACAGTTCCATACGTCCCGATCCAGACAATGATGCCGTCAGTCGCGATTCAGTCGGCGCACGCTGGTTTGGACATCGATGGTCGCCGTGCACCGACGCGCAAGTCTGATATCTGGCGTACGCCGGACAGACGACCCCTTTGCTATCATTGCGGTGAGGCTGGTCACATTTACCGCGAATGCCCATACCGGCAACTTGGCCTGCGTGGATTTTCCGTCAATTCACCTCGTCCCCAAATTGGTCAAAGGCCGAGGGACATCGAAGAATATCTCGCGCAACAGCGTGCACCATTTACACGACGTCAATCACGGTCACCATCTCCGAGGAGACCCGCAGCCACTGGGTCACGTTTCGATGTGACGGCACGGGAACGCTCTCCAAGCCCCCGTCGGGAAAACTGAAGGCAGCGGCCTTCGGGGGCAAGGTCGCTGGGACTCAAAGTGCGGAAGACCTCCCATCGACGCTTGCACGCAACACGGAAGGCATTCAACCAGAGAATAATCGCAGTACCGAAGGAACGCCGAAATCCACATCTGAACCCAGTGACCGCGTCTCACTTGACATACCTGTGCTGATTGACGGTTTTCAGGTCAATGCATTGATAGACACTGGTGCAGACTATTCGATTATGAGCGGGAAGCTAGCAAAAGATCTCAGGAAAGTGATTACGCCGTGGAATGAAACGCGAATTCGAACTGCTGGAGGACACGTTGTAACACCACTGGGTCGCTGTACGGCAAGAGTTAAAATTCGTGCGTCAACGTTTGTCCTCAGCTGCCTCGTTCTGCGCGACTGTTCACGTCAGCTGATTATCGGCATGGACTTCCTTCGGGAATACGGTGCCATCATAAATCTCCGTGAACGCATCGTGATCTTCTCGACTCAAGGCGCAACAGATCGAGACGCTGATAACTGCCGTAGACCTGCGCTGCGTGTTGCTGACGGCAGTGTGACGCTGCCGCCCCGAGCGACTGTTCCCATCGAAGTCATGTGTGAAGACCTCCGAGACGGTGACGTGGTGGCTGAAAGCAACCTATCACTTCTGCTACTCCAAGGTGTATGTGCTGCCCGAAGTGTTGTGCGTGTCCGTAACGGACAGTCACAAATACTAGTTACGAACTTCAACTACGAGCACCGGCATCTTTTCCGCGGAACCACCGTAGCCTATGGAGACCCTGTTGCCGACGTCACGGAGTGCTTCGCGTCCGAGGAAACGCATGAGGATGAAGAATTCCTAGACCACATCGACATTAATTCGACGCTGTCAGACAAGAGAAAGGCTGCACTTCATGACCTTTTAAAGGAGTTTCGGTCTTGCTTCGCCTCTTCTTCCAAAGTCCATCAAACACACCTCGCCAAGCATCGAATTATTACCGACGATGACGTCCGCCCCATCCGGCAGCAGCCTTATCGCGTTTCTTCCAAAGAACGTGCGGCTATTCAGACACAAGTGAAAGATATGCTCGATGACGGGATTATTCAACCATCCAGTAGCCCTTGGTCCTCGCCAGTCGTTCTAGTGAAGAAAAAAGACGGAACGCTGCGATTTTGTATTGACTACAGGAAGCTTAATAGCGTCACGAAAAAAGACGTTTACCCGCTTCCACGGGTCGACGACTCTCTCGACAGATTACGACGCGCGAAGTATTTTTCGTCCATCGATCTAAAGAGTGGCTATTGGCAAATTGAAGTGGATGAACGAGACCGAGAAAAAACTGCGTTTGTGACTCCAGATGGACTTTACGAATTCCGTGTTCTTCCCTTCGGCCTCTGTTCTGCCCCAGCCACTTTTCAGAGGATGATGGACACAGTTCTCGCTGGCTTGAAGTGGCAAAGCTGCCTTGTCTACCTCGATGATGTGGTCATCTTTTCCGAGAGCTTCGAAGAACATCTGAAGCGTCTGAGAAAGGTTCTGGACGCCATTCGCACAGCTAAACTCACGCTGAAACCCCAAAAATGCCATTTCGGCTACGAAGAGCTCAAATTTCTGGGGCATGTCATTAGTGCGGATGGAGTGCGACCTGATCCAGACAAAACTGCTGCTGTCGCCGCCTTCCCTGTTCCATCAGATAAAAGAGCAGTATGCCGTTTCCTTGGCTTGTGCGCGTATTATCGCCGATTTATCGCCAACTTCTCGAAGATAGCTGAACCTCTTACGCGACTCACTCGGGATGACGTGCCTTTTACTTGGAGCGCAGAACAAGATGCAGCGTTCACAGAGCTACGGCGGAGAATGCAAACAGCCCCTGTTCTTGCCCATTTTGATGAGGACGCTGCTACAGAAATTCATACAGATGCCAGCAACGTCGGACTTGGCGCTGTCCTTGTACAACGACACGGTGGCGTTGAACATGTAATCGCTTACGCCAGTCGTACTCTTTCTCGAGCCGAGACCAACTATTCTACATCGGAAAAAGAATGCCTCGCAGTCGTGTGGGCGACGACCAAGTTTAGGCCTTACCTCTACGGTCGTCCCTTCAAAGTGGTGACTGACCACCACTCGCTCTGCTGGCTGGCAAATCTCAGAGATCCATCCGGCCGTCTCGCTCGGTGGAGTTTGCGTTTGCAGGAGTTCGATATTACGATTGTGTACAGGTCAGGGCGCAAACATGAAGATGCCGATGTGCTTTCTCGAGCGCCTGTGGGGCACGCTGTCAGGGGCTCCGAGGATGAAGATGCCTTTCTCGGAGCAGTCAGCGATTCCGAATTTATGTCAAAACAGCGGGCAGACGACGAATTACGCCCAGCTATTGATTCCCTGGAAGGCCGGAACTCTCAGGTCCCTCGACACGTTGCTCGCGAACTGTCCTCTTTTTGTCTAAGAAGAGGCATTCTTTACAAGAAAAACGCCCGTGGTAGCGACAAAGCCTTCCTACTCGTTGTTCCTACTGAAATGCGGGACGAGATCCTCCTTGCGTGCCACGACGAGCCCACGTCAGGACATTTGGGCTATTCGCGAACTCTCGCCAGAGTACGCCAACAGTATTACTGGCCGCGACTATCAACAAGTGTACATCGATACGTGAAAGGCTGCCGTGAGTGCCAGCGTCGCAAGACTCCGCCTGTGAGACCCGCAGGCCTGCTCAAGCCGATCGCACCACCACAGACACCGTTTGACCTCGTGGGAATGGACCTTCTTGGACCCTTCCCTTTGTCGTCCTCTGGGAACAAATGGATTATAGTTGCGACAGACTATCTCACTCGGTATGCTGAAACGAAAGCGTTACCCCGTGGCACATCCTCTGAAGTCGCACAGTTCTTCGTGCACCAAATCGTCCTACGGCATGGTGCCCCGTCATGCGTGATTACGGACAGAGGGACGTCATTTACAGCATGAATGATGGAGGACATTTTTAAATTGAGCCGCACAACTCATCGAAAAACGACGGCTTATCACCCGCAATCGAATGGACTGACAGAGAGGCTTAACAAGACCATAGCGGACATGCTGTCAATGTACGTTGACGTACAACACAAAACCTGGGACGAAATTCTTCCGTACATCACGTTTGCATACAATACGGCAACGCAAGAAACAACGCGATTTCCGCCTTTCCGACTCGTTTACGGACGCAACGTGCGAACCATGCTCGATGCTATGCTTCCGTGTGACCAAAGCAATGAAATCGCTCCAGACGCTGAGGAATATACTCAATACGCCGAAGAAGCTCGTCAGCTAGCTCGCATAAACACCGGTCGCCAACAAGATGAAGACGCACGACGTGACAACCTCCGCCATCGAAACGTCACCTACCATCCTGGGGACCGAGTGTGGGTATGGACCCCTGTCCGGCGACCAGGCTTATCCGAAAAACTCCTAAGCCGTTATTTTGGACCGTACAAGGTTCTTAGACGTGTCACCGATCTTACCTACGAGGTATTTCCGGACGGCGCAGCGTCTTCTCGTCGACAGCTTCGGCCCGAAACCGTGCATGTCGTTAGGCTGAAGCCGTACTTCACACAGTAGCCCTTGTGGTTCACGTGTTGCGACAAGCCGTGACATTGTGCTGCTGCTGCTGTTCGTGTTCTCCTGTGTTTTTATGCCTTTTGTTTTTGCGCTTGGCGCAAGCATTGGCGCAATTTCCTCATTTGTACTGGCACTCTCCCTCCTTTGGTTCTCTGTAGCTGCGTGTGTATGCCTTCATTTTTTTTTCGTTACGAGCATCGAGTCGATGCTTTCAAAGGGGGGACTAATGCCACCTGATATGCTTGGGTGAGATCCGGGAGTGGAAGAAGACAAAGACGATCTGTCTGAGCTGCTGCTTCGCTAGTCGACTCAACGAACCCAATAAACCAAGTTTGTCTTAAGAAACGTGACAATATAAACCCAATAAAGTGGCTGGGGGGATGGCTGTCGTGGTAGCTCAAGTGGTAGAGCATCGAACGCGTCATTCGAAGGTTGCAGGTTCGGATCCTGCCCACGGCAAGATATCTTTTCACCCACTTTTCTTCTTTGTTACATTACAATTTGGTCTAATATCTTCCCCTATACTTTCTTTGGCATTATTGTCTGCTAGACCTCAGTAATATCGTGTAAAACACGGAAAAAACGAGCCCTTGAGTACACACTTTTTCCTTAATATATATATATATATATATATATATATATAGCAAAGAAGTGTATACCTAAGGACTCGTTTTTTCGTGTTTTGACACAATATTATTGAGAACTAACAGACAATAATGCCAAAGAATGTATACAGAAAGTTATTAAAACCAATGTAATGAAAGTAGGAAGAAGGAAATGTGGGTTAAAAAACAACTTGCCGTGAGCAGGAATCGAACCTACGACCTCCGAATAACGCGTTCGATGCTTTACCACTGACCTATCACGGTGGCTTTCCCTCAGCCACTTTATTGGGCTTATATGTGAACTTAAGCGTGGGAGTGTCAGTCAGCGCCACCTGTAGCCATGGCGGCGAGTGTTGTAAATTTTTTATGAGCCTATACGGCGTCACGTAGCACGTGGATGTTTCACAAGCTGGCAGCTAACCAATAGTCTCTCGTATACAACCTTACAGCAACAAGTGTGCCAGTTCGATACCCTCGTTAATGAATAAAGGAAAAAAGTGTGTTCCAAGGGCTCGGTTTTTCGAATTTTGACACAGTAATAATGAGATCTAACAGACAATAATGCCATTGAGTGTATAATGAAAGTTATTAAACCAATGTAAAGTAAATAATAAGAAAGAAAAGTGGGTGAAAAAATAACTTGCCTTGAGCAGAATGTATATATATATATATATATATATATATATATATACATATATATATGTATATATATATGTATATGATGAGATCTAACAGACAGTAATGCCAAGGAATGTACAGGGGAAGTTATTAGAAGCAATGGAATGTAAATAAGACGAAAAAAAAGGGGATGAAAAAATAACCAGCCGTGAGCAGGCTCCTGCTCACGGCTGGTTATTTTTTCATCCACTTTTCTCTCTTCTTATTTACAATCCTTGGTATTACTGTCTGTTAGATCTCATTATATTGTGTTAAAACACGGAAAAACGAGCCCTTAGGTATACACTTCTTTCACTTATTTTATATATATATATATATATATATATATATATATATATATATATATATATATATATATACGGTACTACGTCACAGTATTTGGTATATGCAAGAGAATCTCAAACCGTGTCTTCGTGTCTTCAGTATGTATTTGTCCTTATGCTTTTCCCCTTTTTCATTTTTTCTTTTTTTCTTTTTTTCTGAAGCACACAAGATTTTATGATGCACATTGTAATGCCAACCAGCGCAGATGGCGCTAATCTGCCATTGAAAGGATCTTTTAAAGCCTTGTATGTATTCTTGTCACATTGCTTTGACGAAGGCTGGTCCACCATCTGAAAACATGAAGTAAAGACGCTTCTGTGAAAGTTTCGTCGTCTCTTTCTTGCATACATTACGTCGGGTTCAGCATGAATGACGTTCAAAAAGTCTGGTATTTATACCGCAATGGACGTTGCAAGGACGACTTTCTGGAAGTACCCAAAGACTGCTGCCAACACAGTCATTATCGGTGACTCGCAAATGAAGTGCGTGCATCAGTACTTTACTCCACATCAACAAGTTACGCCTGCTTTCATAACTAAACCTGGTGCCCGAATTGAAGATGTGCACTTTCTGCTGGACTGACATTACAAAGACCCTCGTACTGTATGTCGGTACCAATGACTTATCTTCTGCGAGTGGTGGAACAGCTTTTTACAAATACCGCTCGTTAACCAACACATTCGTATAGAGCGACCCAAGATATCCCAGATTTATGTCAGCCAGATATTACCAAGAAGTCCAAATTAGAGGTACGGTGGCAGAAATATAGGTTTTCTTCTACGATGTAACTCGGAAGCCTGCAAGCTCAATGGCATGCTGCACAACTTCTGTCATCGATGCAGTTCAGTCTACTTCATCGGTTATGTTTTTGAATGAATACCTGCTTATCGAGTCCTCGCTGCCGATGGACTACATCCCAGCTTCGAAGGTTCAAGCCTCATAGCAAGCCACAGCCGCCAGCTTTTCCCCAGAAGAATTCTTGACGTCAAGTCATCCTGGTGTGACCACTCGAAAGAAGAGCCCCCAAGTTCTCCGAAACAGAGTTCAAGATCAAGAGACAGAGTGTCACCCTACGTTCGGAACTGCAAGTCTCCGAACCCAGCCGCAAGTAGCCAGTGACTACAGGACTTCTCTGGTAAGCAGAATTTAAGTATTGTTACTGCATGTTTTCCGAAGTGCCGGAAGGTGACTGAAAAACGCGTTCGCGCGGAATGGCATGCTTCGTGCCTCACGGAATATGTAAATGCTTCCGAAACACCCAAAGGTTTTACGCTTTATGTTAACCCTGCTACTTCTAAACTGTCAACTGCAAGTAAGCTAGGTGGCAAGATGTGCAAACCTATGCTTCAGTTGAGCTTATTCGCATTATTGTAAATCATTCTGAAACGTCAGTTGGCAAGCTTTTGAAAGAACAAACTACCCTATCTAGGCAGCTCGTCCCTAACGAAACACATTTGCTGCGTGTACATGACGAAAGAAAGGTGCCTTAGGCAAAATAAAATCTCAGCAACTATTGCAGGACGATGTTACAGCAGCACTATACATGACAAAAATCAGGAGTTCGCCAGTTGCTTTATTCCAAACAACTCAGACATTGCCAGAGTTAAGCCAACATGACGCAAATGTAGTCAACCTTTCTAACGTTACAATCCTCCTTGCAGAGGAAAGAGCTCTTTCAAAAGGCCTGAATTTCTGTCAATTTCTGGCGGCTTTGACAAACTTCAGTTGATGAAGGATATAGATAATTTCACTCGGAATCTCAGGCTAAAGGAGTATTTTCACGACCATGCCAGCCACAAAGAAGCTCGCCAGCTATACCGTCCCCGACACAATGAAGGCCCTCCTCGCAAAGGAGTAAGTGCCTAGACCTTTACATCAAAGCTGTCTTGCGTGATGTGCTCGACGCTTACAAAACGAGTAGTCCGTTAAAAAATATTTCCGCCTGTGAATTGGACGCTCCTAAAAGTTTTATTGCACGTGATGACATTATCATAAAACGAGCAGGCTAGGGTGGCCCGACTGTGATAATGGGCAAAGAAGGTTACATAAAAGAAGCCGTACAACAGTTATCTGACACTCCTTTTTACAAACAGCTTCCCGCTAATCCTACCACTAAATTCCTTGTCGTCATAAAAGATACCAATAAAACATTGGTAAAAAGGAAAAGGATCGACGATAAGACAGCAGGCTACTTCATTCCGCTTAGTCCTGTTGCCAGAAGAGTTTACCTGCTCCCAAAGAGACACAAGTTATAAAACCCAGGCCATTTCATTGTTTCGGGCATCCAAACAGTAACATAAAACATATCTCGTTACGCTGAGAGTTTGATAAAATTTCTTCCACCCTCATTTGCTTCCTTTGTTAAGGATACCAACAATTTTCAGTAGAATATCGCACCTAACAGTGCATGATGGTTCGCTTCTGATGACGATGGACATCAGCTCCCTCAACACTAACATCCCCCACAAAGACGGCATACAGGCTATTGTAAATTCATGTGACCACTCGGAATCTGACAAGCTAATTTACACGTCAACTCTAGAGACACTGTTGAAGCTAATTCTCGAGTTGAATAAGTTTGAATTCCATGGCTCCCAATACACACAGATCAATGGAACATCGATGGATACAAATATAGGCCCTACATACGCCAACATCTTCAAGGGAGTGCTCGAAGGCTCTTTTCTTAAGTGTGTGCCGCTTAAGCCTGTGCATTTCAAACGCTACAATAATCACCTATTTATTATTTGGACACATGGTGAAACCGAACTTCTAAACTTTATAGCGAAATTCAACCAGGTACATCCCACTATAGCATTCTCCCATACATACTCACCCTTGTGTGTAGGCCTCCTCGACGTCACGATAACCATTTCTAATGGACGCTTAATTACTAAGCTTTTTAAAAAGCCAACATATAATCACCAGTTCCTTCATTTAGAAAGTATCCATGTGCGCCATTGCAAGACTGGAATTTCATATAGCCAGGCACAGCGCTTTAGACGTATATGCTCTGAAGATCAAGATTTTGATTCCCGCTGCCATGTTCTGAAGAAGAATCTTCTTGGGCAAAATTATCCAGAAAAAATTATTGATGACGCGATACACCGAGCCAGAAGACGCGATTGGATGGACTGTATCAAAGGTAGCAAAAAAAATCAATGGGCTACAGTCAGCCCATTTTGTACTAACACACTTAGCCTCCATCCCCAAAGTTCAAGGTATGCTGCTTAACCATTACAACTTCTTCACCCAAAGTGTCAGAATAAAGGCGGTCTTTCCTGAGCCCCCTTGAGTAGTGTATATGCGCTCAAAAACATAGGTGACATCCTGACGTCATCTAAAATTGCTACCACTAACTATACTGGTTGTAGCCACTGCAACAAACCACGTTGTAAAGTTTGTCCTTATATAGAACCGTCATTAAAGGCCATTAGCACATCCAGCCAATTGATTTTCACAATAAGGGCTTTAATTGTGATTCATCCAATGTACTGTATTTGTTTGAGTGTGGCACCTGCCACATGCAGTACATAGGCCATACTGAAACACCATTCAGGATTCGTTTCGACAATCACAGATCGCATGCTAAAACCCAACCAAACCTTCCAATATCAAAACATGTGAACGTCCCCAGTCACTCATTTATTAAACTCAATGTCCAATACTAGAATCGGGATTCCGCACAAGCCATAATTGTAAACTACGCGAATCATATCTCATTCATAATTCAACAATTTCTGCTGGAATCAACGAAAACAAAGGAAAACTGGCCTATCTTTCACTAGATTAAGAGCGATGATGCACTGGTTTCACATTGTACTACCTTAATCACGCCTTCTATGTTTACCTTTTTTCTTTTTCATATTTTCCTCAATTATTTTAGAGTGGCTTCCATTATACGTTCATATATCACTAAGATTGTTCAATATTGCAATGCAATGTATTTACACCACTGCGCTGCTACATCTTCTAACTCATATAAGCACGGTACTACGTCACAGTACATGCAAGGTAATCTTAAACCGTGTCTTCAGTATGTGTGCGCTCTTCTGCTTTTCTCCCTGTTTTATTTCTTTTTTTCTTTTTTTCTTTTTTTTTCTGAAGCACGTGAGACTTAATGATGCACATTGTAATGGCAACCATCGGAGATGGTGCTGACCTGTTATTGAAAGGAGCGTTTAAAGCCATGAATGAATGGTTGTCACATTACGCTGATGAAGGCTGGTCCACCAGCAGAAAACGTTAAGGAAAGACGCTTCCGTGAAAGCTTCGTCGTCTCTCCCTTGCATACAATACGTCGGGTCCAGCGTGAATACTGTTCAAAACTTCTGATATATATATATATATATATATATATATATATATATATATATATATATATGTATATATATATGTGCGTGTGTGTGTGTGTGTGTGAGTGTGCGCGTGCGTGCGTGTTTTCAGGTAACTGAAGGTTGGACAGCAATACACACTGGCACCAGTAGCTGCGAAATGAGCGTCAGCCATTAATCACCTGAAGAAGGGGTGAAGAACTTGAGCATTTATACATGTGCCATCGATTATTTCAGTGTTATCGCTATCGGCCACGTAAGCTCTAGAATAAACTGTGATGTTCGCGTTGTCTGCGTAGTCGGAAAGTTCGAAGATTATTTGGATGGTTCTTGGTCATTCGGCACGCTTTGCGTAAAGCAGCTTGAAGTTACAGAGTAACGGAGCGATAATAAAAATTGAGAAAAGAATGGGGCACTTTATACTCACAAAAAAGAGCACAAGGAGCAGATTCACAGAGACCTTCATTGTCTTCTCCCTCTTCTTCGTGTTGATTCCACTAACAATGCCTCATTGAGGAGAATGATGACGATAATGATTACCTCAGATGAATGACGCTCGCCCACAAAAGAGATGGGCCGAGAACCAGGCAGCAGGATGCTTAAACAAAATTAAATATATCTGAGAAATTAGTTTGGAGGTAAAACTGCGAATAAACAAACATGGTTCTTGAGTGGGCGGTCAAACCGTCTCTTGTTGCTGGCAGATATAGCCACGAATTAAAAACTAAAGATCTGAAAAGGTTAGGATTCACTGGCATGTTAATTTTTTTGTGGCTTTGATATAGTCAAACACAGTGAATCATTTATCCCTGCTGCAGTAACCAAAGTATTTGCCACCAAGTGATTAAAGTACTGATACATTTACTTGCATTCCTTACTTCTGTATTGGGGCTTCAGAATTATTTTATTCCTCTGAGAAGAATAACAGCCACATAATAAAAAGAAATATTGAATTGTTTGACTTTTGTTGCAAAAAATGCACAACGGTGACGGCCTGAGTCAAGCTTTGTTGAGGCAATAATTTTGTTGTGGAACAGTACAGCGCCATTTGGTATAAGTAACTTCTAAATGGTGAGATACACACCACTGTTTATTCCAGCAATCTAAGAGGATTGACAACCACCATAGTTCTCTATTAAGAAAGCAAAATAATCCCTAGATTGAAGGGTGTAGGGCAAAGAGACACGATCTCTTCGATGTTGTTTCAATCACCTGTCCATCACGTTTTATTCAAAGTGTGTCAATGCATCTGCAATGTTAAACCTGTGGCTTTTGTATCTTTGTTGTACAACCCACCCCTTATGTAACACCCCCCTGTGGGGTCTTTAAGGAAATAAAGTGAAGTGAAGTGAAGTGAAGTGAATGCTATTCACCGCGTGTTTACAGGAGGTATTCAGGACCCTATATTGGGAATAGTTAGGGATGAGAGTCAATAGAGAGTACCATATTAACCTGCGATTCGCTGATTACATTGTGTTCGTGAGTAACTCAGGGAACGACTTGCAGTTTCTCATTGCTAAACTGGACATGGAAATCAGTAAAGTAGATCTGAAAATTATTACGCACAAAACTTGAACAGTGTGCAGCCATCTCGACAGAAAAACAGCAATTTGTGATACGTGGAGAGCTTCTGGAAGTTGTTAAGAAATATGTGTATTTGGACAGGTAATAACCGCAGAGCCGAAGAGTGATATCAAATAACTAGTAGAATAAGAATAGGGTGAAGCACATTTGGCCAGCACTCTTAATCTTGACGGGTAGATTGCCAATATCCCTCTAGAGGAAGGCGTAGAAAAGTTTCATCCTGCACGTACTTACCTTTGGAGCAGAAGCCTGGAATCTTAAAAAGAAGGTTCAGCTTAAATTGAGGGTGAAGCAGTGAGCGATGGAAAGAAAAATAGTAGGTGTAACCTTAAGAGGCAAGAAGAAAGCATAGTGGGTCAGGGAACAAACCGTGGTTGAGGATATTAAAGTTCAAATCGAGAAACGGAAGGGACATGGGCCGGAAATTTAGAACGTAGGCAGGATAACCATTGGTCATTGAAGGTAACTGACTGGATTACCAGAGAAGGCAAACGCATAAAGAGGAGACAGAGAGTAAGGTGGGCCGATGAGTATAAAACGTTTGCGGGTATAGCATGGCAACGAAAAGCACAAGACCGGGTTGATTGGCTACCATGGGAGTGGGTTTTGCCCTGCATCGAGCGTAGTCAGGTTGATGATGATGATAGTGATGATGATGATAATGATGATATTTTTTTTAGCAATATTGTCTGTTAGATCTCAATAATATTGTACCAAACATGGAAAAACCAGCCCTTGGGTAAACATCTCATATATATATATATATATATATATATATATATATATATATATATATATATATATATATATATTTTCCACGTTCCATTTCTCAAGTTTTGTTATCGCCCCAAAACACTACACAGTTCTCAGCGCGAAACGCGCGTGCAGTTTTCGAGAAGCTTCCGGACTTTAGTAGATCATTTCGATAAGATCACGCCCACTCTGCGAAGTGTACAGATTATTCTGGAATCTAAACCATCGCCAGCGATAACGCGAGAGCATTCGATGGCAAGAGTATAAATGCGGACGCACTTCGCCGCTTGTCAGAAGTTGATCGACGGTCGACGCTCCGTTCGCCGCTATCAGTCCAAGACTGCTACTGTAATCGGACTTTCCGTTTGCTGGGCATAGGTTCGCCCAAATAAACAGGTAAATTCCAAAGCAAAGTCTCCTGTCTTCGGCCATGTCACGACCCCGTGACATCTGGTGGCGGTGCTGGGTATCGATCCCCATACCTCTCGCACCCGTACCTCTCACCCGAAATATTTGCGTCGCAAGAGGAATCGCAGAGGTGCGGGGAGACAAAGCAACGGTTATGCTCACAAATTTCAGCAATGAGTACAAACACGTGAACAAAGAAACGACGGTCACATACATAGAAGAAATTGTCGAAGCCACCAGTGCTTTCGCCCTCGCCGATTCTGCGGAACCTGCTCAGAGGAACCAAGCCCCTCCCATAGCTTTCGATGTCAATCCCAGACTTCCGAACCGTAAGCAAGAACAGCTCAAGGCCCTGCTCCTGCAATACGAACATTGCTTTTCGTCATCAAAAATTCGGCAGACCCCAATCACGAAACATCGCATCATAACCGAAGAAAATGCTAGACCACTGCGTAGAGTCCGTACAGGGTTTCGACGCGAGAACGTGAGGCCATGAAGAGACAAGTTGATGAAATGCTGCGGGATGACATCATCCAGCCACCCAAGAGTCCATGGGCATCCCCCGTGGTGTTAGTGAAGGAAAAGGATGGAACCCTACGTTTCTGCGTCAGTTATCGCCACCTGAACAAAATCACGAGAAAGGACGTCTATCCACTCCCACGAATAGACGATGCACTTGATCGGCTTCATAACGCCAAGTACTTTTCGTCAATGGACCTCAAGACTGGCTAGTGGCAAATCGAAGTCGACGAAAGAGAGAAGACGGTGTTTATAACACCGGATGGCCTCTTCGAGTTTAAGGTGATGCCCTTCGGTCTTTGCTCAGAGCCTGCAACTTTTCAACACGTTATGAATACAGTAATGGCAGGATTGAAGTGGCAGACTTGCCTTGTGTACTTGGACGACGTCGTTGTGTTTTCCTCAAGTTTCGACGAGCATCTTTGGTGCCTTAGAGCTGTACTTCAAGCCATCAAGACGTCCGGACTCGCACGGAAGACAGAAAAGTGCAGATTTGCGTACGAGGAGCTCTTGTTTCTGGGACACGTTATTAGCAAGTTTGTAATTCGTCCCGATCCACGCAAAACAGCCGCCATTGCCACTTCCCGCCGCCCACTGACAAAAAGGCGGTGCGCCGATTTCTGAGCCTGTGCGCCTATTATAGGCGGTCCGTGAAAAACTTCGCCCGCATCGCCGATCCTCTCACTGACCTTACCAAGGCCGACGTGGAGTTCAAGTGGGAAACGCCGCAGGAACACGCTTTCGAGGAGCTTAAACATCGCCTCCAGACGCCTCCGTTACTTGCCCATTTCGACGAACTCGCCGAGACAGAAATACACACTGACGCAAGCAGCGTAGGTCTTGGCGCTGTTCTTGTGCTGAGGGCTGACGGACTTGAAAGAGTTATTAGTTACGCCAGCCGATCGCTATCCAAAGCAGAAGCCAATTGTTTTACAACAGAAAAGGAGTGCCTCGCCATCATCTGGGCTACGTCGAAATTTCGCCCCTACCTTTACGGCAGGCAATTCAAAGTTGTGAGCGACCATTACGCCTTGTTTTGGCTAGCCACCTTGAAGGACCCTTCAGGTCGCCTCGCACGATGGAGCCTGAGACTTCAAGAATAAGACGTTACTGTCATTTACAAGTCCGGCAAGAAACACTCTGACACCGACTGTCTCTCTCGTGCGCCTGTCGACCAACCATTACCCGACGACCTGGATGACGACTACTTCTTGGGAATGATAACTACCGACGACTTGGCTGAACGACAGCGGGCCGACCTGGAACTTAAGGCCCTAATAGAATACCTCGAAGGCAGGACCGCCGACGTCCCGAAGGTATTCAAGCGCGCACTTGCGTTGTTCTTCCTGCGAAACGCTCTTCTCCAAAAGAAACACCTTTCACCGCTCCGAGCCAAGTACCTCCTTGTGGTGCCTTTAGCTCTGCGACCAGAACTCCTGCAGGCCCTGCACGACGATCCGACAGCAGGGAACCTCGGTGTTTCTCGCACGCTCGCGAGGATACAAGAAAGGTACTATTAGCCACGTCTTACCACCGACGTCACTCGTTATGTGAGGACATGCCGGGACTGTCAACGACGCAAGATACCACCGACAAGGCCGGCGGGACTTCTGCAGCCAATTGAACTACCTCACCTACCTTTCCGGCAGATTATTATGGACCTACTGGGGACGTTCCCGACGTCGGCTTTTGGAAACAAATGGATCGTGGTAGCTACCGACTACCTCACCCGCTACGCCGAGACAAAAGCCCTGCCAAAAGGCAGCGCATCTGAGGTAGCTAACTTCTTCGTCGAAAATATTGTCCTACGTCACGTTCCCCGGAGGTCCTTATCACCGACAGAGAAACGGCATTTACTGCTGACCTAACTCAAGCGATCTTGGCATACAGCCAGACAAACCACCGCCGGACGACAGCGTACCACCCACAGACCAACGGCCTTACGGAGCGGCTAAACAAGACGATCGCCAACATGCTGGCAATGTACGTCGATGTTGAACACAAGACGTGGGATGCCATTATTCCGTACGTGACCTTCGCATACACTCTTAAAAATGGAGTGACGTTCTCTCCATTTAGGAAGGAACAGCGATGTCCTCAATGTTCATCTTTAAATAGAGAAACGTTGCTCCCTCTCCCACAGAGAAATACGTTCCTCCTTATGAAAATCAACATGGCTGCCCCCCGGCGAAGCAAGTAGGCTTAGCAAATGCAACGATTCTCGACTGATAAGGAGTACACGGCACTGAACGTAACAAAAAACGGTCCCGCTGAGCTTGATATTGAACGAAATGATTATAAAAACAAGCAGACAAACCTGTGGCGGTGAACACATCGCGAAAGAGAACGACGGAGCAAGTAGGTTTCGTTCGGTCAACGAAGCCACGTTAACTTCGAAAGACACGGGTACTGCAGAGCCCTCACCTGAAGAGTGCATGCTAGGCTTGCTGTATTTATTTCTCGCAGATTTACACAGTGTAGCAACGTTATTCATGCGTTTACGGGTCCACAGATCACGAGATGTGCCTCCAAACCGTACACTCGATCGCAGCGAAACCATTCCGAATCCGTAGTGCAGCTTTGAAGATAGATTTTCAACGTTATATAAGTAGCTGGAGGTGTGAGAGCGTCATAGCCATGAAAGTAGGCTGTAGCTGGAGCCATCTGGAGGGACTAAACGAAACTAAAAAAAGTTGCCTGACGCGACATACGTTGTCATACTCACTACTACGGCTTCCCTGCAGATTGTTTGCGCCTCAGCCCATTCAGGATTACTCCCTGACACCGGAAGCGTAATATGTGCTAGTAAAACTCAGCCTTCTCCCCACTCACCCTGTTCCCTTGAGCAGAGCTCTCCCAGCCGCGCAGCGGCTGTTGCTACAGAAGGGAGTGGAAGGTTGGTTGCTTCTCGGTGTCCGTCTTGTGTTCTCGAGGCGGCTGCTGCTTGTTCAGAGATTGAAGCCAGCGCATCTCAAACGTGACAACAACTCGATTTTATATACACAAACTTATGTACATATTTACAAGACTTGACCGTCGGAACCGTCGCATGCTGCCTCGGCAGAGCCGATAGTGCAGAGCACTCTTTCGTTGCGACCAGACCAACCGCGAGGACTCGGAAGCCAGGTTTTAATACCTCGGTTGCCCCTCCCGATTCTCCTCCCGGCCAACCAAAGCAATTTAGTCTGTTTATTGGACAGACAACACACTTGTTGCCGTCCCCTCCTCTCCCTCTCTTCTTCCCGCACTCGACTGCTCGGTCGGAAAGAGAGAGACGAACGGACCGGCCTGTACACCACGTTCCGCGAACTGTGCGAACGCACACAATGGTGGCGCCATTTGGCTGTGGGCCCCCTCCATTACCGCGGGATGACTACGCTGTCCAGCACGACAGCCGTCCCGCGGACTCTATACCGGACGGATGGGTGGCTATGCACTGTTCTCACGTCACCCGCCGGCATTCCGCAGTCCGGTGACCCTTAAGTGGGTTTCAAGAAGCCACGACTGACCGCGTTATTCTTGCCATAGGGGGCGCGCTTACGCCGAGATTATCGTTTCCCGAGAATCGGCTTTTTGGGAAGCGCGCCCTTTTGAGACCGAGAAGACTCGCTTCCATGGCCTGCACCGCCAGACCTTACACGCCTTTTCCAAGATACACGCAAGCGCTCAAATGCAGCTACGCGAATAACCACCTAAAGGTATGTCGCCGCACGTCCCCGACCCTGTGGCCACACTTCGCAGTTCCTTGAACGCCAGAGACCTTTCTGCAACGCGTTCAACACTTTCTCTGCTTAACCTTTGGGGCCCCACCAAACGGACGCCACCACATAGCAAAAAAAAAGGAAAAAAACTGACACGAGGTCACTGTGTACACAAGTACAATCTATAAAGCAGGCAAGTCAAACAACAACAACTTCTACATGCTTACAGTCGCACATATACACACAAAAAAACACTTCACTGAAACACAGACACCCTTCCGCACATGGTTCTGTTCAAATTCAACCAAATACTAATAACTCCTGCATGCTACACACACGCACAAGAGAAACAATACACTTCACTGAGGCACATAGACTTTCAACGCGTGGTGCTGTTCAATTGTCCACAGGTTCGCGCACGTCACTCTTGAGTGTCCACAATGCACCTAGTCCTCTAGTGTCTCGACCCCCGGAGCACCGCTGCCGATTCCCCAGCACTCATTAGGCACCCTCGAAAGCGCATCTGCGTTGCCATGCTCGAGGCCTTTCCTGTGCTGCACCACTACATGATACCGCTGGAGCGCCAAGGCCCAACGGGTAAGCTTTGCCCCAGGAAGAGTGCCCTGGGTGAGAAAAGCTAGGGGGTTGTGGTCTGACACCACGGTAACCTGTGCGCCGAAGAGCCAGAAATCAAACCTTTTCAGACCCCAGATGACTGCAAAGGCCTCTCGCTCAATAGTCGACCAGCGCGTTTGAGTTGGAGAGAACTTGTGGTTCGCAAATGCGATCGGCATCTCGGTACCATCGTCCGCACGAGGCGACAGGCAGACTCCAGCCGCGACCGCGGACGCGTCTGTAAACAGCCAATACGGCCTCTCGGGATCTGGGGCTGATAATGCTGCTGCCTCACACAGTGCGATCTTAAGCCGCTGAAACGCCCTTTCAGCTTCCGCGGACCACAGAATTCGGTTCGGGATTCGCTTCCCCGTTAGCTCTGTCAGGGGCCTCGCTACCTCTGCGTAATCTTTCACATAGCTTCTGTAGTAGCCACACAGGCCCAGTACGCTGCGTAGTTCTCTTTTAGTCTCCGGCGCCTTTAAACCTTCGATCGCTGCAAGCTTCTCAGGGTCAGGTGCATGCCGTCCCGAGCCTACCACATGTCCCAAATACCAGATCGATGGATGAGCTATCTGGCACTTATCCCTCTTGACCTTCAGGTTAACCCGTTTTAGGGTCTCAATTACCCGCCCCAGGTGTTCCGCGTGCTCTTCGAGCGTTTCGCTAAAAACGGCTATATCCTCCAGGTATGCACAGCAGTATCCACTGTGTGGCCTTAGCAGCTCGTTCATTGCCCTCTGGAATGTTTGAGCAGCGTTTTTAAGCCCGAAGGGCATTACCGTCCAGGCAAACTGTCCTTGATGACACGCAAACGCATTCAGCAGGTGCGAAGAAGGCTCGAGTGGTACGTGCCAATAACCTCTTCGCAGGTCGAGCAGCGTTATGTACTTCGCTTTTCCTACGCTTGGCCAATAAAAACTGTACTTGATCCTAGAGCACGTTTTATGGCAACCAAAATGCCTGGCCCAGCTTGACTCGTGCGCCAGTTGCAAAACTTCCCCTCTGCGGCATTTCGGCAGTACCAGCTGCGTTACCGATTGCCCCAACACCTTATCCTTATGATAAAGTAACCCGTCAATTACTAGAATACTGCCTTTTCCTGTCGCCGCTCCTCTCCACGCTTCCTGTAAAGTCGGGTCTCCCCGTTGTTTCTCGCGAAATTCGTCTGACGCGGACCTCTACTTCATGCCGACGCTAGAGGCTTCGTTATGCAACACGCTGTCGTCCCGCTGATCCCCTTTATCGTGGCTTGCTACAGCTACCTCGCTGATCAACCCCTCCTCGGTCGCGTGTCGCTCTACCAATTCTACACGAGTGTCCACCTCGTCCTGACGCCATACGGCCTCGGCGTGCTGAGGCTCGCTTTCGAACTCTGGCCGAGCGCCGCCCACTTCTGAGGTACCCTTCACTACCCCTTCGAGAGTGCTCTCCTCGTGTAATAGTTTCCATGCTTCTTCGGAGAGTAGGCAATCTGTTCGTGCCGTTAGACGGTCCGTTAACACGCACAACACTGGGACTGGTTCCCTAACGTCGGAAAACACTCCACGCTCGCGCGACATAGTCAGTGGAATAACTGCGAGCAGCTTGGCCTGTACTTTCTCCCCGAACGCCGAAGTCAGGTTGACCATCCCATGCGGTTGCACCAACTCTGGCGGGACCACGCTCTCACGGACTACTGTAATTTCCGCACCTGTGTCCAACACTGCTCCTATATGTTTGTCTTTGCAGTCGAGCGATACTGGGATTAAATCAATGTGTGCGGCTGTGGGACCTTCAATCGAAACACGCGCCGCTAAGCTGTCTTCTTTAATGTTTGGAAGCACTTCCGTCGGCTGTTTCTGACGCTGCGGGCATTTCCATTTCTGGTGCCCTGTACTGCCGCAACTGTAGCAGGCCCTGGGCTTTGGTTTCCCCTCCACGATACGGTTTTTCCCTGCCCCGCGGCTCTTCATTGTCTCTTCGTCGGATCTAGCCCTGCTCGCGCTTTTCGACTCCACCGCGCTTTGCTTCGCCTGCCTCGCGGCGCTGTTCGTCCCCTGTGCTTCTTCAAACGTTCGCAGCAACGCGGATATCTCTGTGGCGCTCATCCACGCTCTACCTTCTTGGAGTGTGACATATCGCAAGGCCTCCTCCGACAAATTTTTCTTTAATTGGTCGGCCACCAAACGCTTGACCAGGCCCTCGAATGTCGACACCCCTCTTGCCTCAAGGTAAAAGTGGAGGTAGCTCTCTAAACGTGTCGAAAAAGGTCTCCACCCCTCGTTCGTACGTTTGCCTGACCCCAAAAATCTTTTTACATATTCCCCGGCTGAAAGTCTGAGCTCGTCCAGCACCGTTTGCTTGAATACCTGGTAATCTTTGTGCTCTGTTGGGTTTAGCCGCGTGGACAAAAACGGGACTCTCTCCACTACCAACGGGAAAACTAAACGTCCCCAAAACTCCCCCGGTACCTCGTACGCTTCTAGGGCACTTTCCATGGACACAAACCACACCGGTGCTTCAGCCTCGGCAGGAAATTTGGGTAACACCCCTGTGAGGACTTTTGAGTAGCGTCGCAGTTCGCTACACGGATCCCGCCTGCCGAACTCGGGTCCAATCCACCGAGAGCTTCCGCCCATCATCTGCGACAGCCTCTCCATCTCCAACCGCATTTCCTGCAGTCTACGCTCCGGCGTGAGGTTTCCGAAACGGTCATCTTTCTGGCTCTTCCGCGCACTACCCACTCCCGGGTTTCCCCTGTCACTCTCGTCCCCCGACTCACGACTCATGGCCTGCGCTCGCCTGTCCGGGTTCAAGTGGGCAAACCTCGTGTCCATAGGACGCCTTAAAACTCAAAAATAAAGGCAGCGGCAACCCTGAGATATAAGAACACCAGAGGACTCACCACTTTTGAAGTTTCTGCTTGCTGGTTGCTCGATGTCACCGGGGTTGTCGCCTGACTGATGAACTTGCATTACCGTAGTTGGACCCCTGGCTTCCTCGGGTCGATGGCTGCCACACTGCCGCCTCCTCAGCTCGGTGGCTTGGCTCTTCGTTGGAACAGCCGATGTCTTGGCTTTTGGTCTTGCGTGTTCTCCGCTACACGACGATCTCCTTGTTGCGCAGAGCACTCCTTGTCGTCGTCGTCTTGATCCTGTCGGACTGCGCCAGTAAAACTCAGCCTTCTCCCCACTCCCCCTTTTCCCTTGAGCAGAGCTCTGCCGGCCGCGTAGCGGCTGTTGCTACAGAAGGGAGTGGAAGGTTGGTTGCTTCTCGGTGTCCGTCTTGTGTTCTCGTGGCTGCTGCTGCTTGTTCAGAGATTGAAGCCAGCACATCTCAAACGTGAAAACAACTCGATTTTATATACACAAGCTTATGTACATATTTACAAGACTTGACCGTCGGAACCGTCGCATGCTGCCTCGGCAGAGCCGATAGTGCAGAGCACTCCTTCGTGGCGACCAGACCAACCGCGAGGACTCGGAAGCCAGGTTTTAATACCTCGGTTGCCCCTTCCGATTCTCCTCCCGGCCAACCAAAGCAATTTAGTCTGTTTATTGGACAGACAACACACTTGTTGCCGTCCCCTCCTCTCCCTCTCTTCTTCCCGCACTCGACTGCTCGGTCGGAGAGAGAGAGACGAACGGAGCGGCCTGTACATCACGTTCCGCGAACTGTGCGAACGCACACAATGGTGGCGCCGTTAGGCTGCGGGCCCCCTCCATTACCGCGGGATGACTACGCTGTCCAGCATGACAGCCGTCCCGCGGACTCTAAACCTGACGGATGGGTGGCTATGCACTGTTCTCACGTCAGCCGCCGGCATTTCGCAGTCCGGGGATCCTTTATTCGGTTTCTAGAAGCCACGACTGACCGCGTTATTCTTGCCAGAGGGGGCGCGCTTACGCCGAGATTATAAAACGCGGCTCTTGCGAGAGAAATAAGCAATGACCTTGCATCCGACGGTATTTTTTCGTGAGCTATGACAGTGGCTGTTGGCGTCGTGGAAGCTTTAATACTTGAGTGGAGGAACTATCGCCGCAGTGAGCCAGTTTACTATAACGCGCCGAGATTCATAAAAGTACAGACTGGCAAAGGGTCAAGCAGGAGTGCAAGGAACACTTATGGCTAAAAGGGAAAGTGGCAGGTCAAATGACACTTCTTGGTTTCGTGTACTTGTGGACGGGAGCAAAGGCCAGAGAGGAAAACCAGGCAATGGTAGAGTGTATATCAAAGGACATTCAGGAGTTAGGAAGAGAGTGCGAGATAATTATACTAGGAGACATGAATGCGCACATAGAAGATATAGATGGGTATACCGACCCGACAGGCAAAATGATCATGGATATGTGTGAAAGGCTTGATTTGATCATTTGCAACAGTACCGAGAAGTGTGAAGGGCAAATAACATGGGAGGTAGGAAGGCTGCAGTCGACGATAGATTATGCACTGATGTCACATAGGATGTATGATAAGCTCAGGGAAATGCACATAGATGAAGGTGGCTCCAGAAGTCTGGGTAGCGATCACAAACGTATCAAGCTAAGTTTTGGAAGAGCAGTGAAAGTGGGAAGGAGACAAGATGAGCAACTACAGGAAAATTTTTATCCAGAAAGGCAAATTGAAATAGCCACTAAACAAATTGAGAAAGTAATCACGGAGGATAATAAGACAGTGTGGACATACACGAATTTAATTAGACTCTTTGAGATTGAGCTTGCTAAGACGCGTGACAAGTCACCCCGGAAAAGAAGACACAAACCCAAAAGTTGGTGGGATGAGGAAGTTAAGAGAGCCATAGCAAAACGTCAGGAAGCCTCTAGGGAACACAGACATGCTAAGCAGCGGGGTGAACCGACAGATGATGTGGAAAGAAAATGGGCAACCTTTCTAAGCTGTAGAAGGGATGCATCCCTTCTGATCAATGAAAAGATTAGAAGGAAGGGAGCTCAGTGGCTGGCAGAAGTACATAAAAAAGATAGAAAGGCAGCTGCGAAATTTTGGAACCATTTAAACTCCCTAAGAAATGAGACGAGCCTAGAGCAGAACTTTATAACTACAGCCCAAGGTGCTAGGCTAGAAGGGGACGAAGCTATTGAATATATAAGAACAAGGGTGACAGAAAAATTTCAACAAAGAAGTACTTTATGCACCACAATAGACAAAGACGAATCAAGTGGTGCAATGGCTCCATTTTCACAACAAGAGTGGGAAAGGGCTGAGAAAAGGGTTCCTAGTAGTACATCAACAGGCCCAGATGGCATTCCAATTAGGCTGATAAAAACATTAGGTCCGAAGTCTAAGCAGGCTTTGAGAGAGGCAGTGAGTACAATAATAATCGATGGTGAAGTTCCCGATGGATGGAAACTTAGCAGGATGAGCATGATCTATAAAGGAAAGGGGGACAAAGCTGACATAAACAACTACCGTCCTATAACAGTGACATCAGTGGTCTACAGGCTGGCGATGCAGATTATAAAGGAAAGACTGCAGGCGTGGATAGAGGATGAGGGGGTGCTGGGGGAACTGCAGAATGGGTTTCGGAAACACAGGAGGTTGGAAGACAATCTGTTCTCACTGACGCAGTGCATCGAAATAGCAGAAAAAGAACACAGGCCCCTGTGGCTAGCATTTTTGGATATCAAGGGAGCGTACGATAGCGTGGTTCAAGAGGAATTGTGGGGAATACTGGACACACTAGGCGTGGAACATGTAGTCACTAATCTTTTAAAGGGTGTCTATAAAGGTAACAAGGTAGTTATAAAGTGGGAAAAACAGGTATCCAAGCCGGCAGAGGTAAAACGGGGGCTTAGGCAGGGGTGCCCCCTGTCACCCTTATTATTCATGATGTACCTACAAGGATTAGAGGCAAAATTAGAGGGAAGTGGACTGGGCTTCAACCTCTCTTTAGTCAAACAAGGAAAACTTATTGATCAGGCACTACCAGCATTAATGTACGCAGATGATATAGTGCTAATGGCCAACAACAAGGAAGATTTGCAGAGATTGATGGACATCTGCGGTAATGAGGGAGATAGGTTAGATTTTAGATTCAGTAGGGAAAAATCTGCAGTCATGATTTTCAATGACAACGAAGGTAGTGAGCTTAGAATACAGGAGGTCACGCTAGAGATAACAGATAAATACAAATATCTGGGCGTATGGATAAGCAATGGGACCGAGTATCTGAGGGAACACGAAATATACGTGACGACTAAAGGTAACAGGAATGCAGCAGTCATGAAAAATAGGGCACTGTGGAATTACAATAGGTATGATGTTGTGAGAGGAATATGGAAAGGGGTCATGGTTCCTGGGCTGACGTTCAGCAATGCGGTCTTGTGCATGAGATCAGAAGTTCAAGCAAGATTAGAAATTAAGCAACGTGGAATAGGTAGGCTTGCTTTAGGAGCTCACGGGAATACACCAAATCAGGGAGTACAAGGTGATATGGGATGGACATCATTTGAGGGCAGGGAAGCTAGCAGCAAGATAAAATTTGAGAAGCGATTGAGAGAAATGGGGGAAGAGCGTTGGGCTAGGAAGGTTTTCAGCTACTTGTACATGAAGAATGTCGATACAAAATGGAGGAAGCGAACCAGGAAGTTGACTGGTAAATACTTAGAAAACAGCAGGTGGCCAAACCAAAAAGAACTATCGGTTAAGAAAAAAGTGAAGGAAACGGAGACTGACATGTGGAGAATGGGCATGATTAAGAAGTCCGCACTAGAGATCTATCGAACTTTTAAGCAGGAAATTGCCAAGGAAAGGATCTATGATAATACTCGGGGTAGTTCTCTACTGTTTGAGGCCAGGACGGGAGTACTGCGAACCAAGACATATCGGGCCAAATACGAAGGGGTCGACACAGTATGCAGTGCGTGTGGAGAGGAAGAAGAAACTGCCGAACACTTGATAATGTTCTGTAAAGGGCTTCACCCTATAGTTCAGGATGATGGCGCAGAGTTTTTCAAAGCACTGGGATTTAGGGACAGCGAGGGCAAAATAGACTTTAAGCGGGTAGACTTAACTAGAAGGAGGTTAT
The DNA here is from genome assembly GCF_043290135.1 of Rhipicephalus microplus. Classification (NCBI taxonomy): domain Eukaryota; kingdom Metazoa; phylum Arthropoda; class Arachnida; order Ixodida; family Ixodidae; genus Rhipicephalus; species Rhipicephalus microplus. The sequence continues at coordinate 14,607,596 of NW_027464589.1, forward strand.
CTGATTGGTGGCTAAAGTCAAGGCACGAGTGAAAATTAAACCCTTCACTGCGAAGTACGAATCCTCAACTTCATTATTTAAAGGAAAAAAAAAGATAAATGTAATGGTTAGTTCACTAAGTATTACGGCTAGGTGGCGTTAGCCGCCGCCCGATCTAAAGGGTACAGCCACATCCATCCATCCATCCATCCATATCGTTTCCCGAGAATCGACTTTTTGGGAAGCGCGCCCTTTTGAGACCGAGAAGACTCGCTTCCATGGCCTGCACCGCCTGACCTTACAGTGCTGATGCAATCCATATAGCTACACATGCACACATGGTCACATACTACACATATATTACGAACAAGTACATGAACATATGCGCTAACAAGTACGCAACAAGAGCACAATCAACCATTCACAGCAACGGCCCACACTTCGACGTGTTTACTCACACCCTACTATGAAAGCGTACCAGCTTATATAGCGATGAATTTCAACTGACTATAGTGGCATAAGATACAATTAGGCTTTCTTACACTTTTTTTACGTTTTGTATCGATATCAAAACATGCGCATACGTAAATATATTTTATCTGATGCTTAGACAAATGTAAGTTTATCAATGGTTGCACAATAATAAACGGAATAATTACTAGAGCTTATGAGGTTTTCACGAAAGCGCATACCCCCAAGCCATGCATAGAATGCCCACGGCATTCCGAAGGCTGCGGCATCTGTCAACCACTGCCCCAGTTACTTTTTTCTTGAAGCCTCCGAGAGTGCAAACACTTGCCACGCGTTAGCCATTTCGGAGTTTAGTTTTTTCGTCTTGTTACTTGGAGAGGGCGCAGCATTAAGACCATACTTTGTCTCCGTCGTGGTAGGTGTTCTGTGGTCACTTCGACCTTGTTTAGTTGTTTCGTCTTACCGTTTACTTATATTCTTTTTACGTGCGTACCACAAGTGTGACCGTTAGCCATGAATACAGTACACCACTAGCCCTTCAATGACAATGTTTTTGATGCATAACGACCGTCCTAGCAGTGTATACGTACGTTACAACGCGGCTCTTGCGAGAGAAATAAGCAATGACCTTGCATCCGACGGTATTTTTTCGTGAGCTATGACAGTGGCTGTTGGCGTCGTGGAAGCTTTAATACTTGAGTGGAGGAACTATCGCCGCAGTGAGCCAGTTTACTATAACTTTAAAAAATGTTGTGTCTGCATATTTTTCTGCTTCAGATGCCTCTCGCGATTCGCCTCGCGTGTCAACTGGCAATCATAGTGCGTGCCACAATTTTGTTGTTAGCGCTGTGGCTGTGGTGGTTATTACTCTGGATACGGAATACTCTTTTCACAAAGGTGAGTGAGCGTAAGTACTTACTTGCTGTGCACAGCTGTTACTAGAAGTGCATTTTGAGTTTCTCACGACAAAGGAGAATCATGGACGAGAAAGGCATACTGCACGCGTGCATAATTCCTCCCTACTTTTCAGTGCTGGCATGGGCAATTCAAAACGAAAGCGATTGAGAATTTGGTTTAACCTACAGATGTCATTGGTTCACTTTTCACAAAGTTTAGTTATGATGAAGTTTATAAAGTTGCTGATGGTTGTAAGCTAGTCTGGCGAATAAACGCTCGGTGAAACTTCGCAGCCTGTTTCACTTTGTGCTTTCACCTGCCGTGGTAGCATAGCCTTATTGGGTGTCGTGTGACTATGCTGGAGGATGCAGGTTCGACTTCTGGCCACGGCGGCCGTATTAAAATGGGGGTAAACTGCAAAGAACATCCATATGGCGTTAGTGGCAGGTATAACTCTATCAATTGTATATGATCGTACTTTCGTGCATGGACTGTACAGTGGTATCAGGTTTCCTAGAATGTTGAAAAATTAAGTGTGATGCTTTTTTACGCGCCTCGTTGAATTTATGAGTGCTGTTGGTGCCGTGCGAAACTAAAAATGCGTGGACTTACCAAGTATGTCGACACCGAAAAAAATCATTATTTTTTTTACACTCTAAGGTAATCGATAAAGCAAGACTGCTTGGGAAGCAGAGCTCCTTGTATTCGTGACAAATTGGTAGCATGAAACAACACGAGACACACATGGAAGTGTGCGGAGCATCGTGCGAGTGCCTGACGACAAAAAAAAGAGAGGCTTTTACTCTACACTAATAAAACAAAAGAAAACGTCACTCCTGCGTTGCTTACAACAATGTTAGGTAAAAGCAATCGCTCGCGACTGGCCGCGGCTGCCTATAGGCTTGGCGTGCACATGCGCGCGAGCAAGACCCACATGATTGAGGAAAAACTTGAACGTGAATGGAGGAACGTTGCTCCTTTGGTCCTTGCCGCGAGAGGGCACGACGGGTAAACCACCCGCAAGGGAGGAAGTTGCTGTGCCGAAGGAGGAACGGAGCTCGTTTCTCCATTCTCACTCCCCTTTTTTAGAGTGTACAACGCGGCGGTGCAGGAGACGATGCAGATATCTCCTTACAAATTGGTCTATGGAAGGAGCCCGGCAATGACGCTCGATGCCATGTTACCCAACGTCACCAACGAAGAAAACCTCGATGTGAGTGAGCACCTTCAACGTGCCGAAGAAGCCCCACAACTCGCGTGTCTCCGTATCAAGAATCAACAGACGACCGACAGCCGCCGTTACAACCTTCGACGACGCTTCGTGGAATACCAGCCCGTTGAACGTGTTTGGGTATGGACGCCGATACGCCGACGTGGACTAAGTGAAAAGCTTCTGCGACGGTACTTCGGACCGTACAGGGTGGTTCGACGTCTCGGCCCACTTGATTACGAGGTTGTCCCCGACGGCATCACGAACTCTCAACGACACCGATCGCGACCTGAAGTCGTCAATGACACGCGCCTCAAGCCGTTTCATGCGTGTTAACAAACTGATAGAGTATTTTTTGTACTATTACTGTATCGTAATTTATTCAAAGTACTTTTTTGCATTATTGTTGTACCTTCAACTTTAGTTAAAGCATCGGGATGATGCCCTTTTCAGAGGGGGGCAATGCCACGTTCCATTTCTCAAGTTTTGTTATCGCCCCAAAACACTACACAATTCTCAGCGCAAAACGCGCGTGCAGTTTTCGAGAAGCTTCCGGACTTTAGTATATCATTTCGATAAGGTCAAGCCCACTATGCGAACTGTACAGATTATTCTGGAACCTACGCCATCACCAGCGATAACGCTAGAACATTCAATGGCAAAAGAATAAATGCCGACGCACTTCGCCGCTTGTCAGTAGTTCATCGACGGCCGATGCTCCGTTCTCCGCTATCAGTCCAAGACTGCTACTGTAAACGGACTTTCCGTTTGCTGGGCACAGGTTCGCCCAAAAAAACAGGAAAATTCCAACGCAAAGTGTCCTGTCCTCGGCCACGTCATGACCATGTGACATTATATATATATATATATATATATATTGTTGAGACGTTTATTGGCGGACGGTTGTCGACGATGCTTGACAGTGACAGTCAATGCGGGTACCGACTCTCTGCACGAGCTGCTCTTCTTCTTGCTAAAAAGGGCAACCCACTAGAAGGCGCTGGAGAGGACGACCCACTGTTCGAAGGCTTCACCACAACTACCCCGGGTACGAAGAGGGAGCCGCCTGGCGACCTAGCAGCTGGTTACTATGAGCGGGTCGTGGTAGGCTTTGAGGCGCTCCACGTTGACAATGTCGCGCCCTCGACGGCGCATGTCCGAAGATGGTTCGATGGGTTCGATCAAGTAATTAACAGGGGAAGTGCGTTCGACGACACGGTAGGGGCCTTCGTATTTGGGCAATAGTTTTGAAGATAGGCCAGTTGAAGTGGAAGGGATCGAGAGCCAGACGAGCGCTCCAGGGAGGAACATGGGCGCAGTGGTGCTGGTGTCAGCGCGGATGCCTTTTTGCCGCTCTTGATCATGCGCTGTAAAGGTCCTTGCGAGCTCTCGACACTCTTCAGCAAGCTTGGCTGTAGCAGAAATAGGCGCCCACTCTGACGGATCTGGCTTGTACGGAAGTATAGTGTCGATGGTGTGCGACGGGTGCCTTCCATATAATAAAAAGAAAGGTGAAAAGCCAGTAGTGCTCTGAGGGGCGGTGTTATATGCGTAGGTGACGAAGGGTAGAATGGAATCCCAATTTGTGTGATCAGCGGCGACGTACTTGGAGAGCATGTCGCCGAGCGTACGGTTGAAGCGTTCAGTAAGGCCATTCGTCTGCGGGTGGTAAGCAGCAGTTTTGCGGTGAACAACGTTGCACTCTTTGAGAACGGCTTCGACGACTTCAGACAGGAAGACGCGGCCTCGATCACTGAGCAGTTACTGAGGTGGACCGTGTCGCAGCATGAATCGTTGGAGCAGGAAGGAGGCCACATCGCTCGCTGTAGCCGCGGGGAGAGCGGCAGTTTCGGCGTATCGCGTGAGGTGGTCCACAGCAACAATGGCCCAGCGGTTACCGGCCGACGTTAGTGGAAGTGGCCCATACAAATCAATGCCAACGCGCCCAAATGGCCTGGCAGGGCAAGGTAGAGGTTGCAGACCTACCGGCGACAGGTGCGTCGAAGTTTTGCGGCGCTGACATTCTATGCAGGAGCGAACGAATTTCTGCACATAGCGGTACATGCCGCGCCAAAAGTACCGTTGGCGAATGCGCTGGTAAGTCTTCGATACGCCGGAGTGCGCACATTGCGGATCAGTATGAAAGAATTCGCATATGTCAGAGCGCAGACTGCGGGGTATGACTAGTAGCCACTGGCGGCCGTCACCGCTGTAATTGCGTCGGTGGAGAAGGTCGTCGCGAACGGCGAAATGGTGGGCTTGACGACGCAGCGCGCGAGTGGATGGAGTGGATGGATCAGTCAGCAAGTCTATCAGTGAGGCAATCCATTGATCCCTGCGCTGTTCAGTAGCAACGGCATGAATGCTAATGGAAGAAACGGCAAGGTGAGACGCTGAGTCGTGGGCATTGTCGTCAGGCAAGGGAGAGCGCGACAGGGCGTCGGCGTCAGCATGTTGCCTTCCGTTGCAGGTACAGCACGCGGATGTCGTAGTCTTGCAGGCGAAGTGCCCACCGGGCGAGACGGCCTGAGGGATCTTTCAATGAGGACAACCAGCATAGTGCGTGATGGTCGGCGACTGCATCAAATGGGCGACCATATAAATAAGGTCGGAACTTGGTAAGGGCCCACACGATTGCCAGACATTCTTTCTCAGTGACGGTGTAATTAGTCTCGGCTTTTGTAAGCGTACGGCTTGCATACGCCACGACATATTCCGGGAACCCTGGTTTGCGCTGCGCAAGAACAGCGCCGAGACCGACACCATTGGCGTCCGTGTGTACCTCTGTAGGGGCAGTAGGGTCGTAGTGGCGGAGTATGGGAGGCGACGTCAGTAAACGACGAAGCGTTGTGAATGCGTCGTCACACTGTGATGACCACGAATGGAGAGGCCCGTTACTACCGAGGAGTTTTGTCAGCGGCGATGCGATAGACGCGAAGTTTCGGATGAAGCGCCGAAAGTAGGAACACAGTCCTAAGAAACTGCGCAGTTCCTTGATGGATGTCGGCTTGGGGAACTCGGTCACGGCCCGAAGCTTGGCTGGATCGGGGAGAATTCCGTCCTTGGACACGACGTAGCCGAGTATTGTCAACTGCCGAGCTGCAAATCGGCACTTCTTCAGGTTCAGTTGCAGACTGGCGTCACTCAGACGCGTTAAAACATGCCGCAGGCGTTGAAGATGCGTTGAGAAGTCCGGAGCGAAAACGACGACGTCATCGAGGTAGCACAGGCACGTGTGCCATTTCAGGTCACGCAGGACGGTATCCATCATGCGCTCAAAGGTGGCAGGCGCATTGCACAGCCCAAACGGCATGACGTTGAATTCGTACAAGCCGTCGGGAGTGACGAAAGCGGTATTCGGTCGAGCGTCTTCAGCCATAGGTACTTGCCAGTACCCTGAGCGCAAATCTAGAGATGAAAAAAATTCGGCTCCTTGCAGGCTGTCAATCGCGTCATCCACACGCGGTAGTGGGTACACGTCCTTACGAGTGATCTTGTTGAGACGTCGGTAGTCCACACAGAACCGCACAGAACCGTCCTTCTTCGCGACGAGAACGACAGGAGATGCCCAGGGGCTGTTAGAGGGTCGAATAACATCGCGGCGTAGCATGTCGTCCACTTGCTCGTTGATTACACGGCGTTCTGTGGGAGATACGCGATATGGACGTTGCCGTAGTGGTGGTTGTGCGCCTGTGTCAATGCGATGCGTAACAGTGGATGTGCGGCCGAGAAAAGGTTGAGAGACATCGAAAGAAGAGCGGAATTCTTCCAACAGGGCCAGAAGCTGGGAGCGCTGGACCGGCGTAAGGTTACCGGCGTAAGGTTGTCGGCAATGGAAGGACCAAATACATCAGCGGATGATGAAACAGATGTAGAAACAGCACTAAGCGTATTGGAACTTCGGCAGTGCGTGTCATCAGGTTGATCCATGACTTGTGCGTCTTCGATGGGTTCCACGCTGCCGAGACATTCCCCTCGCACCAACGTAACACTGTACGGGGATGAGTTCAGAACAAAAATAGTGGTGCTGCCGCGAGTTACTTGCACGGTCGCGAAAGGAACCAGCAAACCTTTTCTGGTGAAAACACGATGAAAAGGCGAGAGGAGTGCAGCGGTGCCTGAAGGACTGGCACAGTACACCGACACCGCCGCGGACGAGTTTGCAGGCACTTGCGTGTCGTCCCTGACGAGTAATTTGCTTGCAGTAGATGGACTGTCGGCCGGCGTCAAAGAAGAGAATGGTGTTAGCTCTATTTCTGCTGGTGCGCAATGAATGACGGCGTCGTGGCGGGAGAGAAAATCCCATCCTAGGATGACGTCGTGAGAGCATGAAGGAATTATGATGAATTCAACGGCATACATCACGTCCTGAATCATGAGGCGGGCTGTACACATTGCTGTAGGGTGAATGCTTTGGGCGCTGGCTGTACGGAGGGAGAGCCCGGAAAGTGGCGTGGTCACTTTGCGCAGTATTCGGCTAAGCTTTGCGTCCATCACGGATACGGCGGCTCCAGTATCTACAAGGGCAGATGCACGAACACCATCCACAAGCACGTCTATCACGTTCGAAGGTCTTTCCTGAGGGCTTCCGCAGTTCGACAGCGTCGCAGCCCTTGCCTCGTGGACTGCGACGACTAGTTTTCCTGGTCACCCTCTAGTGGACGTGGCCGCATTGGCGACAGTGAGCGACGTCGCGGAAAATGTGAGCGGCGGGTAGATGGAGCGGGGCGGGACGACGGTGACGTAGGTGGCGGTTGGTCATAGAAGCGGCTCGATTGGCTGGGAAAATTGGAGGCGACTTGCGGTCGCTGCACACGATTGCAGTAGCGTGCTACGTGCCCGACGCAACCACAAGCAAAGCAGATGGGGCGATTGTCCGCAGTGCGCCATCGGTTCGTGGGTCCCATCCATGTCGAAGAACGCGATGGGCGAGCCGGCTGCTGATATAACTGCATAGTGGGCGGCACACGGGGCACGTGGATGACGTCGGTATATGTAGGCGGCACAGTTTCTCCGAAGGCCTGGGGTCTGGCGATGGTTTCGGTGTAACCAAGAGGGCCAGTCACAGGAATCGGTGGGGGTGGCCTGGCGACAACTTGGGCGTAACTGAGTGGTGTAGATACTGGAGGCGGCTGGTGATATTCTGGAACGACCTCCGCGATTTCCTGCTGAATGGCTCGGCGGAGGGGAGGCAGAAGTGTGCTTGACGACTGTTCAGCACGGTGCGGGGAAGCAAAGGCCAGTAAAGAGACCTGGCGGGCAACTTCTTCACGCACGAATGTCTTGATTTCAGCAAGCAGGGCGGTGTGGTCCGGAAGTGTTGACAAGGCCGAGAGATCAGCGTCACGTGAGGGTGGTCGACGGGTCATCGAGCGCTGCCGTCGCAGCTCCTCGTAACTTTGGCAAAGTGTAATGATCTCTGCTACAGTGCGAGGGTTCTTGGCCAGGAGCATGGTGAAGGCATCGTCGGCGATGCCTTTTAGAACATGGGTAATTCTGTCGGCCTCTGACATGCTCGCGTCCACTTTTTTGCACAAGTCAAGGATGTCCTCTATGTAGCTTGTGAAGGACTCACCGGTCTGCTGTGCTCGTTCACGTAACCGCTGTTCGGCTTGGAGCTTACGAACGGCAGGACGGCCGAACACGTCGACGACGGCGGTTTTAAAAGCGGACCAAGTGGGGAAATCGGATGCGTGGTTGTTGTACCACATGCCGGCCACACCCGCGAGGTAGAAAACCAGGTTGCCGAGTTTACCTGCCTCGTCCCAATGATTGGGGACGCTGACGCGTTCGTACATAGCAAGCCAGTCCTCGACGTCGGTGCCATCCGCGCCGGTGAAGACAGGAGGATCCCGGATGCGGGGAACACCGGAACATGGCGTCGGCGCAGGAGGAAGCGTTTGCTGTGCGGCGTCTTGGTGCATGGTAGAAGGCACGGTGCGGGATCGTAGCTCCAGGGGCATCAAATGCTAACCGAAGGTGTTAGAAGGGCACAGCACTCTCCACCAAATTGTTGAGACGTTTACTGGCGGACGGTTGTCGACGATGCTTGACAGTGACAGTCAATGCGGGTACCGACTCTCTGCACGAGCTGCTCTTCTTCTTTCTAAAAAGGGCAACCCACTAGAAGGCGCTGGAGAGGACGACCCACTGTTCGAAGGCTTCACCACAATATATATATATATATATATCTATATATATATATATATATATATATATATATATATATATATATATATATAAAGACTGCACGTCTTCTGGCCTAGTTGTGACCCCTTTATTCTAGCCACCACAACGCCCTTTCGTTGTTCTTCCTAGGTGCGCGCGTGTACCATGACTGCGTTGATGCCGTAGCTGCTTCTTATTGAAGTCAGTTTCGTTATATCATCGGGTTGTCTACGGTGCCGAGTCCTCGCAATTAGCGCAGTCGTCGACGAATAATTTTGAAGAATTCGGAGGTACTCGTCTATTTCGTGTGATCTAATGTTTCGGGCCAGCTGGCCGCCTCACTGCCTTTGCCTGCCCTTAGCCTCATACGTTCTTGCCCGCCAGTCCATCGACCGCAATGCCACTTACAAAATTGGATGAGATTACTGTGGAAGACCTCTGCTGGTTCACAGTGTACTTCACGTGCCATGAACGTTCGCGCGGTAACCAGGAGACGAATGGCTCAAAGGAAGACGTGATTGAACGGTTTCTACATAACATCGCCCGGAACCGTCAACCGTCTGGTGGGCCAGACTTGACAGCTGAGCAGCCCGTTTTAGGTACGAAAGTGCTGAGTGACCTACTACAGCAGTTTCCGACATTAACACGTCGGCCGACATTTCCAGTTCAACTCACTACGTTGCGCCACCTTTCGGCCCCGCTGCCGAAAGGTGGCGGGGCTGAAAGCATCTATGCTCACCAGTGGCTTGAAGAACTCGAGTGTACTCAAGGCTTGGCGCCATGGACAGTGTCTACTCTCCTCGCCGTTGCGCTTGGTAAGATCCGTTGCCCTGCAGCAAATTGAAAGGCTTGGCAGAGAACCTGTTAGGCACAAGGGAGAATTTCAAAGCTGCGTTAGAGAAGCAGTTTTGAGACAAGCTTATGCTCTTGAAGTGGCAGCACATAGTCACCAGACGCGTCCAGTCACCAAGGGAGAGACTCGTTAACTGCTTCTTGGGGGAACTGCACGTAATTTCAATATGTCCCGTTGAACTGAGAAATCCTCAGCGCTTTCAATATGTACTACAGGGTGTACGTGACGCACACTTAGCAACAACTATTGCTCCACAACGTCCAACAACCATCAGTGCAGTTCTCGCGATCATACCCCAACTCAACCGAACTTTAGACCACACCTTTGTTTTCTCAAGCCAGTCGCCCATTGCAGCCAGAACGAGTGCCTTCCATGCCTGTGCAGCAATTTTGTAGTATGCATGACAGCTTTTCGTCACCAATTAATCCAGCTAGGTCACCAGTCTTGGGTAGCATTTCATTGCTACCAATGGAAGAGCAAGCCAGTCGTCACTCAGAAATCAGTCCTAGAAATGGCGCACTGTCTTAAGTTCTAGAGACGAACTAAGGAAGGCCACATGCTATAGTTGTCAGCAGACTGGCTGTCTTGCATCCAAATGTCCTCGTTCCAGATGCAACGCTCAGAACCTGTAAAGGAGTCTTCCTTCCATTACCTGCTTTCAAGCTTCAGAGGCACTCGCGTGTGCAGTGTGCTATAAATCAAAAACTTGTGAGCACTGTTGATGCGTTTCAAGGCAGTCGATCCAAAGACACAATACTCTCGCTGAGTGTTGTTGGATAAGCGAACTTGTTACCACAGTCCAAGCCTCCCATACCTGTTTTAGGGGGTGATGCCGTCATGGCAGTTAGTACATCATGTACTTGCATCGCTGTGGGACCTATTTCAGCAGTGCTTGAGGTTTTAGTTCTAGCTAGAAAGTCCTAGCCTTTGATCCTGGGAGAGAACTCATTTGAAGCCACTCACGCTGAGCCTATTGTTCGGGCACCTCATGCAACATCAATTCATCATCCCAGCACGTTTTTTGGCATGCGATGCATGGAGAAGGCACTGCCGAAAATGTCTAATGCTGTTGTGCTGTCGAATAGCTCCACGCCTTTTTTCACACCAGCAACGTCTTGGGTTTGCCTGTTTGCCGTTTTCGCCATTGCCTGACTACACCCAAACTCCATGCTTACCCATCAACCATAATGAAGAGTTGACTGAGCAGAAGCCACATGACCTGAAGGACGCAGCACTTTGCATGATGGATGCTACGTTGAACATGCCATGCCTGCGTTGTGCTCAGATGGTCCCCCAGCAACAAGTTGTTATTGCAGTAACGACGCCTCGCATCAGCTTATTGACCTGCTCGCCACAAATGATGATTCAAAACTCTACAAAGGGGTTGAGCGTTCCACGAACTTTATGCCAGATGCTACGCCATATACACGTAAATCATGTAAGTTTGGTAAAACTGATCGCAATTTACGGAGCTCCAATGTCGAGTGTTTCATGCTCAGGGCTCGGTCACCAAGATGCTACACAGGTAGAACAAGGACTGTACCAGACAGCAAGCCAGCTGCTGCAGGCAAAGTACTTAAAAGAAAGAAACAACGGGACGCCAAGGCAAGTATTCACTCAGTGGCATGAAAACTTTCCAGTTTTCGGTGTGAGCTTATACAAAGTTTCAGCCATAAGATTCAGGCGCTAGTTAAAAGAAACACAGACAGTAGGTGCAAGAATAACAAAACCCACCAAGCAAGCTGCTAAGCCAGCCCAGAATAAGTGACACAAACTTAGTCAAGAATGCCTAGACGTTGCGAGCAACAAGAAAGTGGGAAAGGCACCAGAAAGCGCAGGTGCCTTCTATCAAGACAGCTACGTCGTGCACAGTAAGTCTAACTTGACTAACCCGTCAACAAGTACATGTGCGTGGCCTAAGTTTGAAAAGGATGAGGAGGTTGTTCATCAAACGGATATGAAGGCGACAAAGGTGAAGCACTTTAAAGAATGTGAAATGTGCCGTGCGAAATGGGCTCAGGAGAAGCAAAAATTTCACGGGACTCTGAACAAGGAAGAACAGATGAAGGTCAGAGGTGACTTTATTTTGAAAAAGCACCGCTAAAGTTGTGTGAGGAGCAGCAGCAAAGCAGGCGCAAAAAGTGGGATTCAAGCACAGAGATCGTGAGGTAACGTCAGATATAGTGCCGCTAGAAACGACCGGATAACATCAAGGCACGTCAACAGGCCAACCTTTAGACCAAGATAAAGAGCCCCAAGAAGAAAAACCATGTTTTTTCAGAATTCACGCACCTTATATGAGTTTTCGTGACTGCAAGTCTATGAGACATTTTCATAAAAATCGGGTAGGATGCGATGTCAAAAGCCAAACGAGCATTTTATAAAAAAGAGGGGTTGGACGTGAGACTGCACTTAATATGGGAATCTCTTGCTGCGTGTTGGTCTAGTCATGACACGCCGTTTCGTAGTTGATCGCAGGCGCGCTAGTGTAACAGGACTGTGTTGGTGCCAAAGCTGCTGCTCATTAAAGTCAGTTTGGTTATATCATCGCCTAGTTTACATTTCCGAGTTATATATACACATATATATATAGGACTCGGCCGACAGTCTGGCCTACATCAGGATCCTGATGAAGGCCAGACTCTAGGCCTAAACATCGAAAGAAACCACGTTGCGACAGCTCACGGAGTATCTACTTTAATATATGCAACGCTATGGCCACTCTACCACCATGCCTGCCTATATATATATATATATATATATATATATATATATATTGCCACGTTCCATTTCTCAAGTTTTGTTATCGCCCCAAAACACGTACTACACAATCCTCAGCACAAAACGCGCGTGCAGTTTTCGAGAAGCTTCTGGACTTTAATAGATCATTTCAATAAGATCACGCCCACTCTGCGAACTATACAGATTATTCTGCAACCTATGCCACCGCCAGCGATAACGCTAGAACATTCGATAGCAAGAGTTTAAATGCCGACGCACTTCGCCGCTTGTCAGTAGTTGTTCGACTGCCGACGCTCCGTTCGCCGCTATCAGTCCAAGACTCCAATAGTAATCGGACTTTCCGTTTACCGGGCACAGGTTCGCCCAAATAAACAGTTGAATTCCAACGCAAAGTCTCTTGTCTTCGGCCACGTCACGACCTCGTGACAATATATATATATATATATATATATATATATATATATAATGAATGAACTTGCAGATAGCACATTTGAAAAGGAAATTGTATTTACTAACGTTTCGGCCATGGCACGGCATTCGTCAGAGTAATATATTATATATGTATATATATATATTGTATATATATATATATTATATATGTATATATATATTGTATATATATATATATATATATATATATATATATATATATATATATATATATATATATATATATATATATATATATATATATATATATATATATATATATATATATAGTTCAAAAAAATCAAGCACGTAGGAAAAATTGTTTTGTAAAGGACTGACGTTTCGGCCGCGGGACCGGCCTTCGTCGGAGTGATGTGAACATGCGACGGCAACGCAATATAAAAAGGCCAGTAACGTATCATAGCGCTGTTAATGGCTGACAAGCGGTTGTTAAAAGCACGTGGGAAACAGTGCGCGTGATAAGACAAGAAAAAAATGAGATTACAAGCGTGCGAAGACGAAACGAATAAAAAATCATTAACAATGAGTAAAAAATTATGAAGCCACATAACGTGTGTATCACTGGCACAAACATCAATACACATCATAGGTACAACTGCGAGCAAGTTATCGATAAACATAAACGCGGGTACAACATCTTGTCATGATCGGACAACAAAGCTGAAACAGGGAACTAATCTATCTGCGTGAAAGCATAGCGGCAATAATAGCGGCGGTAGTCAAGGCTGTTTAGGAAGCTAAATGGGTAAAAATGAAAGTTTGCCAGCGCTTTCATTCATACCACAAGTGACGGCTTTAAACTTATAGATTAAATACGATTCTCGAAGCTCTCTTTCGTGGTGGGAACGGAAACCCGATTGAAGGACTGTAGCTGTAATACTATCAAATGAGTGGCCCGGAATGTGCACGTGTTTTGATAGCGGAAGGTTAGGAATGGTGGCAGCATGACATTTGTGGTTGTTAAAGCGATATCTGAAGGGCGTTTCGGTTTGTCCAATGTACTGTAATTTGCAGACGGAACATTCGAGCAAATAGATGCAATTGTAAGTGTCACACGTCAAATTCCCTTTAATTTTATAGAAGAAATCAGAAGCAGTGCTTTTAGTAATGTGTGACGTCGTCATATGCGCGCAAACCTTGCATCTTGGTTTTTTGCAAGGTCGACAACCAACATTATCGGGAACCCTTGTTTTAGATGAAGTTAGGATGTCGTGCAGATTGCGAGACCGTCTGAAGACTACCCGAGGTGGCAATGGAAAGATTACTTTAAGATGAGCACCCTGCGCTAGTATGTTGAAATGTTTTTTGAGAATTGAGGAAACGTTTGGCACCGATTTTGAGTGTGTTAGAACTAGATTACTTTGTGCCTGAACGGATGGTTGCTTTTTAGCGCTGAACAAATCCTTGCGATTCAGCGCATCGGCTCTTTTGACGGCATCCTCAACAATGCGGGGTGGGTATTCCTGCTGGATCAAAGATTCTCGGAGTTCTACGCAGTTTGCATAAAAGTCTGACTGCTCAGAGCAAATTCTCTTAAAGCGGAGCGCCTGACTGTACGGTATACTGGTTTTCCAATGTTTAACATGTGAACTTTTGAAGTGAAGATAACGATGCCTGTCTGTAGGTTTCTTGTAGAGCCTAGTGGTTAGTTTGTTGTCAGAGATGCAAACTGTGACGTCCAGAAAGTTAACGGTAGAACGAGAGTATTCATGCGAAAACGAAATAGATTGGTGAACAGTGTTGAAATCAGCTATAAAAGATAAAAGTTCATTTTCACTAAGGGGCCAAATAAAAAAATGTCATATCTAAATCGCTTATAATAAAGAGGCTCTAACGCGCGGTTTCTCATAAAATCATTTTCCAGAACAGACATGAAAAGGCTAGCGTAATTAGGTCAATGCGAGTGCCCATTGATGTTCCACTTACTTGAAGGTAGTGGGAACCATCAAATTCAAAATTATTAAGCTGTAAGATTAATTTCAGTAAGGTAGCTAATGTATCACTTCCAATGGGCTTTTCATGAGATAATTCTTCGTACGTTTGAATTGCTGCCTGGATGCCATCGCTATGGGGTACATTGGTATACAGTGAAACCACATCTAATGTCACGAGCACGGAATTATCTGGTATCACGAGTTCATGAATGTCCAACAAAAAATGATTGGTGTCTTTGTGATAGGACGACAATTTACATTGAAGGCTACTGATTATTACGTCAACGTAGCGGGAAAGTTGCTCCGTAACAGTGCCAATGCCCGAAACAATGGGGCGTCCAGGACAGTTTTCTTTATGTATTTTGGGCAGCAAGTAGAACCTGCCAGGGACGGGACTGAGCAGGACGAGGGAGCGTACTGCCTTGTCGCCTAATTGATTAGCTTTTACGAGATCGTTGACGGTATCTTGGACAACTGCTTTAAACTCTTCAGTGGGATCATATTCTAGGTGCTTATAAAAAACCGGATTGTTAAGCTGTCTATGGGCTTCGCTTATATAATCCGTTTTATTCATTATAACAACGGCACCACCATTGTCGGCTGGCTTTATCACAATATCACTGCGTTTAGCGAGTGATGAAATAGCTTTCTTTTCCTCAAATGAAATGTTTGATTTAAACGGCTTTTGCTTTTCGTAGGCTTTAAGCACGTCGCGTTGGACGGCTTCAATATACATATCTAGATATTTGTCACGTTGGGCCGGAGGGGTCCAATGGTTGTTGTTAAACACAACTGGCTGCCTGTCGCTAGTGGACGGATGGTCATGGAAATATTCTCGTAGGCGCATGTTACGTGAAAACTTCTCTAAATCCTTAGCCAATTGTAAATCGTCATATCCACCAGTTGCAGGACAAAAGGTGAGGCCCCGTGACAAGATGCGGAGTTCGTCCCTATTTAGACTTACATGCGAAAGGTTCACTACGTTGGTGGACGGCGGTGTGCTATTATCCAGCTCAGGAAACGAGTTTGTCGGGACCACCGTTATTACCTGTTTTGGGAACAACGAGTGGTCCACGCCGTCACGCAGCAACGTTTTACATTTCTTGTCGTAAATCTCACTTAGCTTCTTCACTTTATACCTTTCCAATTCGGCAATTTTATGCATACTGAGGTCAGCACTCGCGTACAGTTGTCGTTCCGTGTTTAGAGAGTCTTTTACAGCATGCTGGTAATGGTTTTGAACAGTGTGGGTAAGATCCAAAGAGGCTTTTGTAAGGATTTCATGCCATTGAGCGATATCTTTAGCGGACATATGACTTGTGGCTGCTTTTATAGAAATACAAAGTCCCCTGGGTGCAACACGAGCCGCTAAATATGCACTGAGGGTTGAAACATGCAGTTCGTTTCGGATGCACTTTTCCACGGTTTTTCTCAACTTTAAGAAAGCATGGGAGGTATTCACCTTTCTGGCACAAGGCTCACCTAGTCAGTTTGTCGCTTTGTTTTTCGGTCTCCGAGTCTTTCGGCGACTAGTCCGCGTAGTGCTTTGCGTTGCTGGTTGGGGCGGTCTAGGTTGTAGTCTGGTTCTTAGTGGACGCTGATCGGGCAGAGGGCCTGGTTGATTGGTTGGCGGGCTGGTTGGGGACACAGTAGCGGAAGCCCACTGTTGCACTGAAGGGTTCAAGTCCGTTGTACCTTGCACGGGAGCAGGGAGGCTTAGGTGGTGGGTCGGTTGGTTCGATGACAGTCGAGTTCCTGGCGCAAGCGGCGCTGGTGGCGAAAGTTGTGATGCGGTTGCAGTTAGGGCAGGGAATTCACTGAGACTAGGAAAGTTTGAGCCATTGAGCGGCTGGCTTGCTGACCGCCGAGAGCGCATTGGCTCTATCGGCAGGCAAGAAGCCGTGACTTTCCAAAAAGAAGAAAACGCATTTGTACTTCCAAAATACAGTCTCTGGAGATGCGTAGCTATTAACGCGACGCCCTCGAAGCTGGGATGGATGCCATCAGCAGCGAGAATGCGAGCGGAAGGCAACCATTCAAATCCATGGTCGATGAAGTACACGAAACTGGAACGCCGGCAGAAGTTTTGCAGTAGGCTATTGAAAGTGCAGGCCTCGCGATTGCAGTGACGAACAAGTCCATCATTGCGCTGGCCATAATGACGATTCGTAGCTCTCGGCAAGACCAGGCTGGCGTACACACGAGTGATACCTGGTCGTTCCTTGGCTATGATGTGAAGCAGGTCACGGTAGTTTTCGAAGGTTACACGTCCGGTAGAAGAGGTCAAGTCGTTGGTACCCACATTGAGAATGAGAGTCGTAGTTGACGATGGGACAAAGTCTAAGAGCACACGCGCGTCAGTTATGCAGGCTCCAGACTGCCATACAAAAGCTGGAGTAGCGGTGCTGTTAGGGTCGAAGTGATGGAAAAGGTACTTGACTTGGGAGTCGCCCAATACCGTCGAATAAATTGGGGTTGACGGATACCTCCAGTTGATATTTTTCCTCGTGCTGTTACCGGGATTCATAGTAAATGAAAACAATAAAGTGCTAACATAGGACCCGGAAGTAAAAGTTCAAAAAAATCAAGCACGTAGGAAAAATTGTTTTGTAAAGGACTGACGTTTTGGCCGCGGGACCGGCCTTCGTCGGAGTGATGTGAACATGCGACGGCAACGCAATATAAAAAGGCCAGTAACGTATCATAGCGCTGTTAATGGCTGACAAGCGGTTGTTAAAAGCACGTGGGAAACAGTGCGCGTGATAAGACAAGAAAAAAAATGAGATTACAAGCGTGCGAAGACGAAACGAATAAAAAATCATTAACAATGAGTAAAAAATTATGAAGCCACATAACGTGTGTATCACTGGCACAAACATCAATACACGTCATAGGTACAACTGCGAGCAAGTTATCGATAAACATAAACGCGGGTATAACATCTTGTGATGATCCGACAACAAAGCTGAAACAGGGAACTAATCTATCTGCGTGAAAGCATAGCGGCAATAATAGCGGCGGTAGTCAAGGGTGTTTAGGAAGCTAAATGGGTAAAAATGAAAGTTTGCCAGTGCTTTCATTCATACCACAAGTGACGGCTTTAAACTTATAGAATAAATACGATTCTCGAAGCTCTCTTTCGTGGTGGGAACGGAAACCCGATTGAAGGATTGTAGCTGTAATACTATCAAATGAGTGGCCCGGAATGTGCACGTGTTTTGATAGCGGAAGGTTAGGAATGGTGGCAGCATGACATTTGTGGTTGTTAAAGCGATATCTGAAGGGCGTTTCGGTTTGTCCAATGTACTGTAATTTGCAGACGGAACATTCGAGCAAATAGATGCAATTGTAAGTGTCACACGTAAAATTCCCTTTAATTTTATAGAAGAAATCAGAAGCAGTGCTTTTAGCAACATGTGACGTCGTCATATGCGCGCAAACCTTGCATCGTGGTTTTTTGCAAGGTCGACAACCAACATTATCGGGAACCCTTGTTTTAGATGAAGTTAGGATGTCGTGCAGATTGCGAGACCGTCTGAAGACTACACGAGGTGGCAATGGAAAGATAACTTTAAGATGAGCACCCTGCGCTAGTATGTTGAAATGTTTTTTGAGAATTGAGGAAAAGTTTGGCACCGATGCTGAGTGTGTTAGAACTAGATTACTTTGTGCCTGAACGGATGGTTGCTTTTTAGCGCTGAACAAATCCTTGCAATTCAGCGCATCGGCTCTTTTGACGGCATCCTCAACAATGCGGGGTGGGTATTCCTGCTGGATCAAAGAGTCGCGGAGTTCTACGCAGTTTGCATAAAAGTCTGACTGCTCAGAGCAAATTCTCTTGAAGCGGAGCGCCTGACTGTACGGTATACTGGTTTTCCAATGTTTAACATGTGAACTTTTGAAGTGAAGATTACGGTGCCTGTCTGTAGGTTTCTTGTAGAGCCTAGTGGTTAGTTTGTTGTCAGAGATGCAAACTGTGACGTCCAGAAAGTTAATGGTAGAACGAGAGTATTCATGCGAAAACGAAATATATTGGTGAACAGTGTTGAAATCAGCTATAAAAGATAAAAGTTCATTTTCACTATGGGGCCAAATAAAAAAAAATGTCATCTATAAATCGCTTATAATAAAGAGGCTTTAACGCGCGGTTTCTCATAAAATCATTTTCCAGAACAGACATGAAAAGGCTAGCGTAATAAGGTCCAATGCGAGTGCCCATTGATGTTCCACTTACTTGAAGGTAGTGGGAACCATCAAATTCAAAATTATTAAGCTGTAAGATTAATTTCAGTAAGGTAGCTAATGTATCACTTCCAATGGGTCTTTCATCAGATAATTCTTCGTACGCTTGAATTGCTGCCTGGATGCCATCGCTATGGGGTATATTGGTATACAGTGAAACCACATCTAATGTCACGAGCACGGAATTATCTGGTATCACGAGTTCATCAATGTCCAACTAAATATGATTTGTGTCTTTGAGATAGGACGAGAATTCACATGGAAGGCTACTGATTATTACGTCAACGTAGCGGGACATATATATATATATATATATATATATATATATATATATATATATATATATATATATACAGAAGAATAACTTCGGTTGCCGCAAGGTTATAAATATGAAAGTAGATGCGCTTTCACATAACAACTGTTTATTGTGCTGACGTTTCGACAGGAACCCTGTCTTTTTCAAGGCATAATACTATTTACACATGTTCCGTGCCTTTTTATATCCTGTCGAGACAGGAGGGGAGGGTTCAATTGAGAGAGAGAGAGAAAAAAAAAGAAGAAACAGCGAAACGGGAGGACAAACATTAAATAAAATATAGAAAATCTAGGAGAAGAAGCAAGACCGACACGGCGTAATTAGAAAGGGGCAGCATTTCAACAGAGTAGGGCAGAGGTTGATTAGGAATGTCATCATTGTCAACAATACCTCCCCCGCACCCACACTTCCCTAAGTGGGCAGGGAGCCGCCGTTTTTGTATTTCACCTTTCCGTGTAGTCCGCTGGCGGCTCGTTCCTCTTTGAAGTGTATGACAAGTTAATGGGGAGGGCTTAAGCGCTTTATGTGCATGCTGGTGGCGTCGGGAGGAGCGAAAAAGCCGGTGAATGAGGCACCGCCATCGATATTCATTATATGCATTGGCTCCTTTTCAGTGAAGGAACAGAATGTGCGTTAAAAATTAAAGAAGGAGAAAAAAAACCAGGGGGGAGGGGGAAGACTGTACGACATCCGAGACAGTCACCACACAGTTGCGGCTCACTGGGAAGACATGCGCGCATGCACGAAAAAGTTAACGAAACCACTGTGATGCGGGTTTCTTGTTGCTGATTCGTTTTTCTCCCGGGCTGAGCCTCAGAGAGTTTTGTTAATAAGGACAAAGCCGTTCGGTTTCCAAGAAACACACAAAAAGTTTAATTGAAAAGAAAAAAGGCAAAGATTCCTCACAAAACAAAACACTTAATAAACAGTTGACTGGACATGACGAAACACATCTGTAAACACCCAACAAAAACGTTCAAAGTCAGTAACTAAACCTAACGTTCGAAAGGGGCTGAGTGATGGGAGTAGCGCAAGAGTATCGGTGCAGTCTCACCCACAAGTTGGTTTTCGGCGGTGATGAGAAACCGGAACGCCGTGACTCCTGCGTCACTGCGTGGGCTGGACGAGGACGAGGGAACGCTGGCTGCTGGCGACACGTCGAAAAGCCCTACCAAATCGTGATGGTTTCGGCTTGAGGAGCGTGGACACGTCGGAGACGGGAGAACGCAGGCTGGTGGCGACGCGTCCGGGAACTAGGGTCGACCTAGTCAAGCAGCTGGGCGCACAGCTCGGGCCCGGAGCCCGACGGCTGTAGCTCGCCTGCCGGAACCGAAGTCCGCAGGCTCTGGAAAGGAGTTCAGGACCGGATGGCCACGGTCCTTTGGAGCGGGAACCCGACAGCAGGAGGCCCCGGCCGGTGGAAGTCCTGTAGGCTCGGGTCCGGAACCCAACGGCCCATCTTCAGCGCCCGGTCCGGTGACGACCTTCCGCTTGCACTGCCTGCCTCGAATTCCCCTTGCTCTGGTCTGCTCAGGCTCCTGCTTCAGCTCTGGCCCACTTGTCTCGTTCTCATTGGAGATACTACTGTTTCGTGGTGTCAAGCCATTGGGCCTTGAAATCTCCGTGTTCGCTGCCCATTGGATGTTTTACCTTTTGTTTACTTCACGTCCTGCCACGCATCCTCGTGCTTGACGCTCTTTAACGTCGTCATTCTTGTTTAAGCAGCACCGCACGTGCACTCTGGTATTTCTCCTTTTGTTTTTTTTTTTTTCCGTGACGCGCACTTTTCGAAGGCGCGCACTTTGAACGCGCACCACACATCACATACGCCCCCCTTTTATTCAAGTTTTTTTTTAGAAAAAAAAAACTGCCGATGAGTGCGCGTTCTGCACTACGTCACAATTAAACCACCTATTTGCACCACGCAGTTCAACACATCACCGGGCTACAGTTCGCTACATCGTCCAAATGTCCACACTTAAACTTTAGATTCACCCAATTGCATTTAAAAGTTCTGAAACCCGGAATAAACCTTTTTACTACAAAATCGACTATGGACAAAGCTACTTGTGTCCGCATCTAAAAGTCGAAGTCCAGAAAGAGCTACCGGTTTTCTAACCCTACACTCAGGTTATCGCGTCCCAAACCAGACGCACTGCCCTTCTCGCACGTTTCGAAAGTAACTGTGGCAAACATGCTTTTATGCACTTTCGCTGAAACGCGTGTCTGCGCCCCCGCCGGCCACATGAACGCTTACCGGTCACAGAGGAACAGGGCGCGGTCTCGAGCCGTCGGCGTCGACACGAAACGCACTGAGACACGAATGTCCAAATGCCACAATCTCTCACACAAATGCTTTCTTTTAATTCACCATCTAATGAACACAAGCTCGGGGTGCCCTCAGCAAGCCCAAACGCTCCGACAAGCGTGTGAGGTTCCTGGATTCTTGAGAAGGGATGCCGTTGTGCTCGGTCATTATACAGCTCATCTTGAGTGGACTTAATTATAGGTTCAAAACCAATCACGTTCTCAGGTTCAGGACCCTGTCTGGCATTCTCCATACCTACTATCGAGCCCACCTCCGATTCGATACTGTTTATTTTGAAGAGTGCTTCAGCACTCCCATCGTGTTTTCTCGGACAAATAGCAGTTACGCTATCCTGTGAACTAGAATCCCCTCTCTCTCTGAGTGAGATATACGTATGGTCTAGGACCATTGACGTGGTGCCTGCTGCTACCTCTGTCGGTACAAAACAATCAGTGGCCACTATATCAGAGCCTTCATGGCATTCGCTGCCATCTTCCCAATGACGTTCTAGCGCTCCTTCCATGGAGCTATTGAGAGGTAGCCCTACCCCTTCCCGAAATGTGCTCGGCCTCTGCGACGTTCTGATACACACCTCACTCTGAATGGAGCGTCTTTGTTCCCTGCTATCGAAGCTTTGCTCCACAACATTTTCCACAGCTTCTAGGTCGCCCATATCCAGGCGCTCTTCTTCATAGGTGCTTGGCCTCTCAGAGGTCCCCAAGCAGCTAACGGAAGTAATATGTTCCCAGCCAGAGGAGCTTTCCGTCGCTTCAACAAACTCCTCATGACTCCTGCCTTCTTGGCTGTCCACCTCTCTGCCTTCCTCTATCTGAGCTTCTCGCTCCGAAGTAAGGCTGTCGCGAGGCTCGAGGCCAACCTTGCAGGAATCGACTTCCCTCCAGCAAACGCTGCTATCGGAGCAAACATTCACCGCTTGCTCGACCTTCTGCATCGCCAGCTGCCCCCTTTTCGCCATCGCAAGCTCGAGTCGCCGCTCGAAGTCCACCCTCTCTAATTGGAGCTGCTGCTTCAGTATGCGTGTCTGACGCTCTAGCAACACTTTATTTTCACGCGTTACGCGCTCTAGCTCCTCCTTCTTAGCTCTAAGCACCAATTCAAGCTTTTCCTTCGCCGCCTTTCGTTCTGCAGCCCGTTGCTCACGCTCCCTCTCCATCCGCTCCTCGTACCATACTCTAAACTCCGCTCCCGTCAGTCCCATTTTATCCGCCAACTCAATTAACTCCCACGTGTTCGTCATCGTGTTAACCGCGTCAAAAAATCTACTGGAAAAACAAACGACTTTGTCCTGTCGCGGACGCCAATTTGTGATGCATTTAAAAGTTTTGTTAATAAGGACAAAGCCGTTCGGTTTCCAAGAAACACACAAAAAGTTTAATTGAAAAGAAAAAAGGCAAAGATTCCTCACAAAACAAAACACTTAATAAACAGTTGACTGGACATGACGAAACACATCTGTAAACACCCAACAAAAACGTTCAAAGTCAGTAACTAAACCTAACGTTCGAAAGGGGCTGAGTGATGGGAGTAGCGCAAGAGTATCGGTGCAGTCTCACCCACAAGTTGGTTTTCGGCGGTGATGAGAAACCGGAACGCCGTGACTCCTGCGTCACTGCGTGGGCTGGACGAGGACGAGGGAACGCTGGCTGCTGGCGACACGTCGAAAAGCCCTACCAAATCGTGATGGTTTCGGCTTGAGGAGCGTGGACACGTCGGAGACGGGAGAACGCAGGCTGGTGGCGACGCGTCCGGGAACTAGGGTCGACCTAGTCAAGCAGCTGGGCGCACAGCTCGGGCCCGGAGCCCGACGGCTGTAGCTCGCCTGCCGGAACCGAAGTCCGCAGGCTCTGGAAAGGAGTTCAGGACCGGATGGCCACGGTCCTTTGGAGCGGGAACCCGACAGCAGGAGGCCCCGGCCGGTGGAAGTCCTGTAGGCTCGGGTCCGGAACCCAACGGCCCATCTTCAGCGCCCGGTCCGGTGACGACCTTCCGCTTGCACTGCCTGCCTCGAATTCCCCTTGCTCTGGTCTGCTCAGGCTCCTGCTTCAGCTCTGGCCCACTTGTCTCGTTCTCATTGGAGATACTACTGTTTCGTGGTGTCAAGCCATTGGGCCTTGAAATCTCCGTGTTCGCTGCCCATTGGATGTTTTACCTTTTGTTTACTTCACGTCCTGCCACGCATCCTCGTGCTTGACGCTCTTTAACGTCGTCATTCTTGTTTAAGCAGCACCGCACGTGCACTCTGGTATTTCTCCTTTTGTTTTTTTTTTTTCCGTGACGCGCACTTTTCGAAGGCGCGCACTTTGAACGCGCACCACACATCACAACCACATAGCTGTCAGCTCCTTGTCAGTGAAGGAACAGAATGTGCGTTTCAACTTAAAGAAGAGAAAGAAAAAGAAAAAAAAAGAAGGGGGGGGGGGACCGTGCGACATCCGGGACCACTTATCTGTGCGTTCCGGCTGTGCTTGATGAGGCAAATCATTTCTATGCTGTCAGATGCATAGGCCAAAAGCTTTGTTAGCGGGTAATATTATTGTCGTAATGAAACCGGACTGATTAGAGAGAAGCGTTTGCGTCTTTTAGCGGTCGTAACGCAGACAGAGTGCCTGGGTGTTCATTTATTCCGTATTTTATCGTGTTAAATTTGTATATAAAATAAGATTCCCGTTGTTCCCGTTCTCTGATTGTTCGAAAGTTGTTTTCTAGTAGTGTAACCCTGATGTCATCAAAGTTGTGGTCTTTTAATGTGCAGTGTTTTGAAAGTGGAAGGCTTGGCAGAGATCGTACATGTGCCCGATGGTTGTTGAATCTAATTCTAAACGGAGTGTCTGTCTGGCCCACGTATTGCTTGTTACATACCCCACATTCCAGGAGGTATATGACGTTGTCTGAGTCACAGTCTAGTGCATCTCTTATCCTGTGCTTAAAATCCGAGTGGGTGCTTTTCGCCACTGTCGTTGTCTG
Source organism: Rhipicephalus microplus (assembly GCF_043290135.1). NCBI lineage: Eukaryota > Metazoa > Arthropoda > Arachnida > Ixodida > Ixodidae > Rhipicephalus > Rhipicephalus microplus. Next base: position 14,632,151 of record NW_027464589.1, read on the forward strand.
CATGTGTTTGCATACCCTGCATCTGCTTTTTCCGCAAGGAAAGTGTGGGTGCGGGGGAGGTATTGTTCACAATGATGACATTCCTCATCTACCTCTGCCCTACTCTGTTGAAATGCTGCCCCTTTCTAATTACGCCGTGTCGATCTTGCTTCTTCTCCTAGATTTTCTATATTTTATTTAATGTTTGTCCTCCCGTTTCGATGTTTCTTCTTTTCTCTCTCTCTCTCTCAATTGACCCCTCCCCTCCTGTTTCCACAGGATATAAAAAGGGACGGAACATGTGCAAACAGTATTATGCCTTGAAAAAGACAGGGTTCCTGTCGAAACGTCGGCACAATAAACAGTTGTTATGTGAAAGTGCATCTACTTTCATATATATATATATATATATATATATATATATATATATATATATATATGTCTTGAGTGTGTTTGACTGTTTGTGTCCAGCTAAAAGAAGGTTGGAAAGCAATACACACTGGCACAATAGCTGCGAAATTAGCGTGGCTGTTAATCACCTGAAAAATTGGTGAAGAGCTTCAGCATTTATACGTGTGCCATCGAGTATTTCACTCTTATCGCTAGCGGCCACGTAAGCTCTAGAAGACATTGCAATGTCCCCCTATTGCAAAAACCAGTGCCAGTGGGTACCAGCGCCCAGTGCCATGCCCGATTATGGGCCCAGTGTAACACTGGCACACTGGCCAACTGGTATACTGGAACGATAGTATACAGGAATACTGGGACGTTGGCATGATGGGAGGATAGTTTTCAGCAAAGGAAGGCGGCTGGAGCCCACTCTTTTGCATGAAAAATGACAAAAATTACCGACCAGAAACATTTATTCAAATGACGCAGACTTAATGGTCTCGCTGAAAGCATTTGGAGTTATCCCACTTTCTCTGTCTCTACCTGCGGAGAAACGTCTGAGTGATTTACTAGTGTATCTCAACAGTTTACGTTCATGAGCTCTGGTACTTTTAAAATTGTCCTAATGCTGTCCATGGCATCTGAAAACGAAATATTACACATCAAGATATGATATCTAGTGTGACTCATGCATATGGTTGCTATTCTATGAAACCATTTCAACTGACGTACGGTACATGGCAAGCAACCACTTTTTACTATGAGAAATGAGGAGGAAAACAGAACAAAGACATTAATTTAATAAATCTAGGTCTGCCCACTTTAAGGCCACGAAGGACATTTCGACCGCTGGCCCAGTCCAGCCATTTCGGCGAATATGTCCCGCAATGCTTTCCTCGCGTTGCCCCACCTCTTGGTCTCAGCCGCGTCACTTGCACTCTCTGCAATGACTTATTCTACAGTGTCTGAAAAATGTAAGCTGTTACGGTAAGCACCTGAAATCACAAAAATATATTCAAGCAACATACACCAATGTGCACATTGACATACTCATTATAGCCCCAACTTTTGCTGGCGTTGCCTGCTTTTTTTGGCACACTGTCAGGTGCCCTCCTAATGGGCTATCCAGTTGAGCACCTTTCTTTCATTTCTGGCGTGCTCCAGAAAAATCTAGCTATGTCTCCAGCCACCTTCACTTCCTGGCCAGATTTTAATATAAAATTAAACTTGCTTTCTGGATTGGACATTCCTTGCCCAAGGTGCACCTGCAAGCATGTAACACGAAAAGGCTTATTTATTAGGCACAGCAGTTATAACCTTAAATATTCAAATGAAACTTGCGTTGCCATTGACCACTTCGAATAGGTTGGTTTCTTTGGGAGCGTGCGTGCTGCTGGTCGGGTCACACCCATCTGAAAAAGTTACGATTTCATTGAACATTCCACAAGAAAAAGCAAGCGCTATAGCAGCACATGTGATATACACAACAATGAATTCCTCATATAAATTATGTGTATGAAAGGTGCCTTGAAACTGCTTTGTCAATCTTCTATACACATGCGATCAGCCGAAAGTAAGTTTTCAGATTATCAGAAACATGAGGGTCTGGGCGAGTTGGTGCATCACTGCACAAGTCATTTCAGTGGGACAACATATGCTAAAGATTAAGTGAGGAGACAAAAAAAAGCACCAACATCGCCCTAAAATGTTCAGTAAAACACACATCGGCACATGTACATGCCACCAAATGTGCACGACTACTAAAAACACAAATTAATTGCCAAACTTAAGGTATTATCCGAAGGATAGAAATGTTTTTAAAAATTGGCTCGTATCTGCATGTTAATCTGCAAATGTCGTCGAAAAACGACAGTCTTGCGTGTGGAGAGAGTGAATAAAACATTTATTTGATGTTCTGCGCAATGAAATTGGTAACTGGTATTCTGTAGGCGCTGCATTAAAGTGCCTCGAACGTGCAGCTGCGGCAAACGAGCGCATTAGGACACGTCACACGTGAGGCATCAGCGCCATCTGGCAGAAATCTTAGAAAACAAAGCGGGCGCGCCCATCTCGGAGATGATAAGGTGTAGAACGCAGGGCGCCAGGTAGGTGCCACCACCGCGTCGTCTTTGCAAAGCGTTGAAAACACTCGCTTTTTCGTGCAAGCGTTGCATGGTCAGTGCAGCGCGATAAACGCTACGGTCCTTAGTGTTACTTCAGTATGCCTTTTCCAGTAAAAGACGCACATGGAGAATATATACGTGCTGTTATGGTGCCTGAAATAATTGCTTTTTAATTGAAAAGTGCACAAGTATGAATGCTGAATCTTGAGCAACATTGGCGCGGATGGGGTAGACCGTTTGAAATATCAGCTAATACCGTTAAGAGTATCCAGTTCCGTTAAGAGTGGACAGACAGACAAACGTACAGACAGACAGACCGGCAGGTGAAAATTTTTACATCGAAGGTGCCCAAGAAAGACAATTGTCTTTAAAAATGATGTTCCGTAGAGGTAGGACTCAGTCTTGCGACTTTGATACCTGCTTCTGTATTTGTATTCAACACATGCAATTTATCACTTGTATTTAGATTTGAAATAAATTTCAAAATTCAAAGGCAAGCTTGCACAGACATCACCTAGTTGAGCCGTCTAGGCTGGTTCAAGTCTCCCTTGCCAGCTAATTACCACTCTAAAAACAAGTATGCCTTCCTAGTACATGTGGACAATGAGTTCACAGTGTTTACGACCAGAAATACCTCACACATGAGTGCATATGTATCGACTGCTCGTGTTATCCCAACATCTCTGGGTCAATGGCAGACATTTGCCATTGCGTTGGTTGTTTCCATTTTTCAGTAACGCAGATTCACTAGCCGGTCATTACAGAGTTTCAGTTTAGCGCGCAACGGCCTAGCGTACGCAACACGCGACATGGAGCATGAGAGCCATTTGCGGAACTTAAGAAAGATGCGTGCATTTTCGCACGCAAGGGGTATTGTACACTAGACCTCGGCCCTTACAATGCACCCGCTAGGACAGTTGCGTACCTTACCAGTGACTCTCGCCAGATCTCGAACAGCCAAGACCAAAACAGACAAGAGGGCTGCAACCGACAACACAACGAATGTCACGGCAGCAAATGATGTCCATGTATATTTCGGTGCATTTGTAACTTAAGTAATCTGAAGCCAATAGGTGAACAGGTGCAGAGGATAGGGATCGCTGCTAAGCTGGAGCACGATTTTGAAGACTGCACGTCATTTACGAAGTAGCAGGAACCGAATGCTGACATGAAGCATTATGACAGAATTGTGGGTTGTGTACGGGGCATCGATCCCTTTGAACTGTGGTGGTTGCTGCGTGTCTAACCGTAAATTGTCTGAATGATCACCTGCAAAAGCATTCTAAGTGTTAGAAAGTAAAGGTTAGTTGTGGTCATGCATTGAGCGGGCATGTGGATGCTCGTCCGTGTTTTCGACACTCAAGTGAATGTTCTCTCACACGGTGCCCTCATCAATGCGAAAGCAGCTTTCATGACATGAAAAATAACAAGTGAAAATGCCGGTGTCAATGGTGACATTATTGGTTTCGGCGTTGAGCAGCCCCCGTTTTTTTATTATTTCTTGATATTGAAAAATATCTGTAGCAAGCAATAAGTAAGTAAATGGGAAGTGATCGTCTTCCCGATTTCTTTCTCTCACGCGCTGGTACTTCATCTAACATCAACACCCCAAACCACTACTCGTCCTGGAAAAGGATCACCTTGTCTCATCCCCTGACTTCACTTCACTTCACTTCCCTTTATTTATCCTTAAAGACCTCGCAGGGAGGTATTACATAAGGGGTGGGGTTAACATAATAGTGGCGCTTCATACAAAACAGTGGTTACATACATTTACAAGATAGTGGCTACGATGCACGTACAGGATAGTTGCTACAATACATTTATTGAGACATACCAAGTCTTATTTTTTCAGAAAACCAGGATAAGCAGATGGTTTCGACGATATCGCGGGGCAGGCCGTTCCAGTCAGCTGATAATCGACAAAAGAAAGATTCAGAAAAAGTCGCAGTGTGGCTTGTGAAACTAGATCTTGTGAAACTGGAATAATGAATCGATGTGGCGCCGAGACGATAGCGTGTTGAAGCGAGACAGAATTTTTAGTTGTGATACGCTGGTATAATAAGAATATGATGATTGAATGAACCTTACTGCGCGGTCCTGAATGGCTTCTAGGGCTCCGATAAGGTATGTTTGATGGGGTGACCAGATGGGAGAAGCGTATTCTAGCTTCGGGAGTACGAGTGTCTTATATGCTAGAAGTTTTACATGACATGGTGCAATGCGGAGATGGCGTTTTAGGAATCCAAGGGTTTGGTCTGCCGAGGCCGTAACGCGTGTTATATGGGGTGACCAATTTAAGTTATATGTGAAACGGTGATACCGAGGTACTTATATGTGCCTGCTCTTTCTAATAATGTGTTAGCAATAGTGTAGGGTGTCTATAATGGCTGTAGGTGGCGAGTGAAACCTATAACCTTGTATTTGTTGTGGTTCAGTGTCATCAACCATTCGTTGCACTCTTCTTGAACATTGATGAGGTCGTCTTGTAAAAGAGAGTAATCGGTATTGTTAGTGGTTGGACGGTAGATGACACAATTGTCAGCGAACATTTGGATTTTAGAGGCAACATGTAGAGGAAGGTCATTATAATAAATCAGAAATAGCAGTGGACCCAAGACGCACCTTACGGGACGCTAGATGTTACAGGGAGGGGGCCGGAAGAGGAATAATTAACATGTACTGACTGCAATCGGCTAGTAAGGAATTCATCAATCCAATGGAAAATGTTGGGATGCAGGTTCAACTTTGAGAGTTTAAGAATTAGCCGTTGGTGGGGTAACGTATCAAATGCTTTTGCATAATCAAGAAAAATGGCATCGACCTCTTTGGCATCGACTTGTTAGTTCTGTCGACGAATATCCGTTCTTACACCTTCGTGATTTTTCATGAGATGGCGTGCAGCAACACTCAATCAAGGCTTTCTGCCGTTCAGGTGCAGTACACGTCTGAGATGTTGCGTACGGTAGACTAATGTCGTAGGACGCAGCCTCAAAAACTGTAGCATACGCAGCACGTTGTGGACATGCGGCCTTGCGTAAACTAAACTGAAATTCTCCATTACTTGTAGGTGCGTTGTCTCAAGTAAACAGTATTTCAAGTCACACATGTGTGTCACTTCGACCATGAAGACTACTACTACAATTTCGATTTTCATTTCTGATGATGAGGTTTGGCAAAGAGCTAAATTTTTCGCTGCATTTATGGCATATTGACCTCGAGAACACAGCATGGCACCACCTGCATCATGACATCAATCATATGACGTCAGGGTAGGTGATCTTCTAGAGCAACCAATTTGCTGCACTTTAGTTCCCCATACTTGCCAACTTGGCAAAAGAAAAATCGTAGCACCCCTGAACAGGGAAGTAAGGGCTCAGAAGGGTCTACCAACTTTTTTTTTTCTAACTTGCAGCTCCTATGAATTTGCCGTTAGTGACAAGCATAATCGTGTTTTGCTGCCATAAGTCAAATCAACATGCTGAATTATTTCGACCATTTTCGGCACCAAAAGAAAAAATAAAATTGCAAAAAACAAAAGTAATGGGAAAGGGGGGGGGGGGGGGTCCCAAACGCAAGCGCCAACATCGGCGTTGCGGTCTCACAATGGCTTGAAGTGGCCGAATACGAGGGTGGAGTATCCCACTAAGGTGAGAGTCTCAAAGAGAGCGCATATTCTCCAGAAATTTCGGGTTATCAAAAGAACTAGCAAAAAATGGATTTCCATCGCAACACTCGTGTATGTCTCTACACATGAACAGACGGGACGAAAGCTGGCTGCTGCGAAACCGCAGGTCAAAGCTTTGGCTTTTCTCACTACTAAATTCTTTGGACAGGAACGCCAAAACGCTTCTAGCCTTTTTTACGTCTTTACTACCTTTATTCTACCGCTGCATCAGCCACATGTCCCCAGAGCTCGTAGATTAATATTGCATCACCATGGCCGCTGTTTTGTGCGCAGCGGTTGCGGCAATCGGTAGTTTTGTTTTCAATTCACGTGCCTTGAAAACTAAGTTGTTATATGCTATCTATGATCACAACTGCCACGGCTTCGTCCACAAAGTTTCCGAAAGCTGCGTTGATTTGACTGGTCGAGCGTTGGGCATGCGCGCACACTTTTGGAATTCTCTCAGTAACGTCGTCGCCAAACTTGATCGTGTAGAACGACTGCGGTTTTGTCCATAGCGGTTGTGGCAACGACAACCACACGAACTGTAGAAAACACTGGGTGTGGGGATCACACGCGTACTTTCGAAGCTTGGAGGATGCTGCTCTCGATTAGCCTTTGTTCGACGGTTTCATTGCTAAAGTTCATATCAGACGTTGGAATTAGGAAAGTGTTTAAAGCATTCGAATTTCGGTCCAATAGACACAGTCATTTGGTTGGGGAATTTCACGAATTCGTATCTGCCGTGGTTTCGTATCACTAATACTCTACGTTTATACGAACGCCTCTCAAACTTGTTTATAACAAAATGCGGTGGGCTCGCAAAAATCCTGGAACGAACTGACCTGCATTTTTGTCAATGCGTGCAGATTTCACACACAAAGTTCCATTTCCGGGAGTTTTCCATGGCATCGTACAAACAGAAGAAATGATTGGAATACGGGAATCTCCCAGACAATGCGGGAGACCTAATTCGCAGGTATGTGATGACAGCACCAATAAATATTGCTCTTTCTCGGTAGCAAAATACAGCACAACGCCATTACTATGGCCTCGGCGACTAGCTACCGCAATGAAATGCGCTGTAGCCAATCGCAGAGGCCACGCTATTTTACTAATTTTATTTTTATTTTTTGTTTAAAATGAAATATTTTTGCAAAATTTCAGGCATGATTAGTAAAATAAATGGGCAGTCGGAATTGGTACATTTTACAGGAAAATCAGAAGAGTTGGCAGTTATCGTTCCCACGCATTTTTGCTGTGGGCACCGTGCGTCCTCGCCCAATTCTGTGAAGGTAATTTCTTGAGTAGGGGTAGGACCAGGTACACAAACCGCGAGTAGGCACCCCCAGTGGTACCCATGTGTAGCATTCTACAATCATCAACTAAAGCTGCTGCAGCTGACACCATACAGGATGATGGAAGTGGTGTCGTAGAATTAAGTCGCTCATACATCATCACATACTTTATTCAAGATAATTCTCAGACTTTGTATGAAATGAGCGTGTAGACTTGCACCAATAAAAAAAAACGTGCCTGCCACTGAACAGTGATACCACCCGCGCAGTGCATTGCAAATAGAGTGTGAGTGAACATGTAGGAAAGGTGAGTGGTGTGAATTGCCTTATATGGTTAGGAAATGGTGGTCGAGTTTTCAAAACAAGGAGGCAATTTCCCCTCCTGTGCTCATTTTCATTGTGATCTGATGAGAGTGATGATTGTTACAGTTTTGACCTTTTTTTCCCCTAGTAAGTTTACTTTTTGCCTTGGCTCACACTTGCAGACAGCTTATCAATGTTCACGTTCAACACCTTCAATGAGATCGTAAGCATGATAAATATGTTTGTTTCGTGCAGACCTTGCCATGCGAAATATAAATACGTAGGTGCTCTTCTGTATATACATTTAGTGCTTGTGAGCATACGTCAGCTGTTACTGAACATCTTAGCTGTTGCAACATGCAGAAAACCCTCGTCACGAAAGCACTTTCTGCAGACTCGCGAGTTAGCGTTAGAGTCTTTTTCCATTTTCGGCATTACTAGCCAGCAGTCAAACATCTTTGCATTTGGAATAACGATAAAACCTTACAGCGTGCTCTGTTCCATATGTCCGGCATTGAGGCATCAAACAGTACACCAGCAAACTCAAGCTGCTTGCTGTCTACCGCGGTGGTGCAGCCCTTTTAGTACTCTGATGCCTATCCGAAGTTTGCAGCGTTGATCCTGGCCACGCAGTTAAGTTTTGATGGGGGCGAAATGCTCGAGGTTTATGTACTGTGCGATGTCAGTGCACGTTCGGCAACACCAAATGATTAAAAATTGCCAAGCTCTCCACTACGGCGTCCCACAATTACAACGTAGTTTTGGGGCGCAAAACACTCAATGTTGTAGTTCTGTCAGAAGCTTCTTGCACACAACCTAGCAAGCTTATACTACAGTAGTATCTCTAGCTGACCAAATTGAGATTCATACACAGAGAACGCAATGTCACGCACCGCATTTACACCCGAACGTCGCGCTCCAGAGCAGCTGCACGGAAGGATGGGCAGAAGCCCCGCTGTGGTGGTCTAGTGGCTAAGGTATTCGGCTGATGACCCGCAGGTCGCGGGATCACATGCCAGCTGCTGCGGCTGCGATTCCGATGGAGGCAGAAATGTGCGCCCGTGTGCTCAGACTTGAGCGCACGTTAAAGAACCCCAGGTGGTCGAAATTTCCGGAGCCCTCCACTACAGTGTCTCATAATCATATGGTGGTTTTGTGACGTTTAACCCCACATATCAATCAATCAAATCAGCAGGGTGAGCAGAAGCACCCTATCTGCAGCATTAATACAGTCGCAGTGCCAGCCTCTCTAGGGAAGGTCCTTGCGGCTAATAAAGAATGCTGGCTAGCCAAAAAGTACAAGGAGGTATTAACCAGAATTTTTGCAGCTTAGAGCTCAGTAGTGCACTTGGCCGTAGTTGTGCAACAAGGAGGTTAGTTCTGACAACTAGATCAGTCGAGCCAACTTGTCAGCAAAAAGGTTCTAAAGTAGTGCTAAGAGGGTTAACAGTTCACTACCTGTAGACTGATACAAGAAGCTTTACTTATATTATGGTACAATTGATTCGATGATGTAGCAGCCTATGTGCTCAAAACATTTTTAAAGAAAATCAATTTCAGGCATTCTTTAACTCTGCCTGTCCAGCGAGAATATTTTACTGCAGCTTGGCTCAGCTAATACAAAGGAAATTACTTTTCTTTGTTCTTTAGTAATTGCTGCTTCTTTGATAAAAATTTTTGAACTGCACAAGAAGAAGACACAAGTAAGAAAACCTTCAGAACACCATGAGCCCATTCTTTTTTACGTGTTTTCTCTCTTATGTCTTCGTCATCTCAAGCAGTTAGGAAGTTCAGCCTTTGGATGGGACATGTTAAGTTTCCGATCAGATTCACCTCCGACAAATTCATCTTCGTACCAAAATCAACGTGGTCTGCCACGCCCACAATAACGTTCTCCTCTCGAGGATCTTGAAGGAATACATTTGGCAAGTAAAACATCATTTAAATAAGTGCACTCAAAAAGAAGAACACAGTTCGTATGAGGTATGCAGAGCGGTGTGTTGTTGCAGGCGCTCAGTGTATACGGGTGCTGAAAAGCTCATTGCGAGCTGCCGTTCCACCTTTCTGACAGATCAGTTCAGTAAAGGAGGACTTCGAAGACCCGCACAGGGGAAAGAAGGGCGATAGACGTCGTTCACACACTAGATGGAAAGAGTGATCAAAGGCGCCCCCCGTCGGAGACAAAGGGGAGATATGAACAGAAAGCATGTCTCGCTAGAACCAAGCGACGCGCAGTCGTCTAGGTTTCAAGTCGATTGTTCAGCATTCACATGTGCCGTAAGCACCCAGGAGTACCTTTTTGGTCATAGGGCTGACCGAGACATAGTTGCAGTACGCATATTTACCTTTGGTGACAATACAGCTTTTCGAGCATGCAAGCATGCTTGCCCCCCCCCCCCCCCCCCACCGCTGTACATCATTACCGAATGGTTCTTGGGATGGCGGGGTGCCTCGCTATGACTTGTCAGCGCACAAGGCTTGACAATGTTCTCACCGCTTTTACGGGGGCTTCCACGAAACAACGCATATTGCGCGAGCTGACGGAGCTCAAGCCTGGGAAAGGCTACCAGCAAGTTTCAACCGATACACATGCTAACATGAATGAGAGAGAGTGCGACGACATGCGTTGCACAGAGAACCATACCCTTGCGTGTTGTTTGACCCAGGGGTTAAAAGAGGGCGTCTGGGTGTGCAATGAGAGCGGCAGTTCAGGTTTGTACCCAGGCAGATGCGCCAGTGGTGCAATAAAGCGTCACTTCGCCGGACAACAGCTCTTCGTTCACACTTCCACTGAACACTGGAGTAATCAAGGGGCCTAAAAAAGCTTCCCACCTTAGCTATTGCAGAAGCTAGCCGAGAAGGTCGGAATTAACACTTCGAAGAATACTTTTTCGAAAGATTTTTTTTATAGATCGTTGTACTCAAGAACGAACATCCTACTTAATGCCGTAAAAAGTAAAATCATTTACAAATGAAACTCATGCAAATGGGAAGTGAGAACTAAAAAAACTCCCATTGATGCCAAGAAAAAGTGGTGGCAAGAAAAGTATAGAGGATATTATTGGTAGTACATGTTATGTAAATGTCAAGTAAGAAATGGACAGAAAGATAACTTGCCACTAGCGGGACAACCTGTGACCCTCGAATAACGCATATGATGCTTTACTAATTTGTCGCCACTGAAGTTCAGCTGGTGGAGCACCACGGACATGTTATTTGAAAGTATTAATCTCCTATACAGTAGAATCATCTTTATATGAATTCCCAGGGAGCACAAAAAATATTCTTGCCATCCTAAATTCGTAATAACCATAACAAGTTACAAGCTGATCATGAAGATGACCAAGAAATTGGTGTCCTTTTGAACTTTCCTGCCTTCACTGTCTGTCAAGAAAGCTGCTGAAAGAGATGAAACCATGCCAGAATTTCATCACTCGTGCTGCTTGCGCCGAAGTCTCATTCCCACATGACCTTAAAGGGGAGTTAAAACGCTAAAACTCACTCAAAATTCACCGTTTTTGCGGCACCTAAGTGGCCGAGAAAGCACGTTACGAAATAGACACGAAAAAAATTGGTCCTGGAGCATTCAAATTGGGGAAACTTTTCTGCACTGTTTTTACATCTCAAGCAATAACAACCAACTAGCTTAACTTTCTCTTCTACTAGAAAGCATAACAAAAAAATGCCAGCACAACCAAAATCCATGTAGGCACACACAGAAAACATTCATTTTCATTCTGAGCCTCACACATGGCACCATCTTTGCCATTTTGAGAATTCTTTTAATTTTATCCATTTCCTGAGCTATAAAAGTTATAGCACGTTCTTTTATGCTGGCGAATCACTGACCATAAAGTTCGCTTCTTTTTACAGATTGCTTTGAAAGATAGGAGAACGGAAAATACACAGAGGACACTTGAAACAGTGGATTCAGCCCGCTATGTCAAACGAGACACATAAGGTCAAGCTGAATTTCTGCTGCTGCGCCTTATTTTACTTATCAGTGTTCGCAAACCAAACCAGACTCTCGATGAATGCATTCCTTGTCAAAGTCGTAAGCTTTGTCGTACTGCATGGGTAGTTTGCAGTCGCGTCGATGCGAGCCACCTTGCCTCTGCCACCATGTTGATTTCGCAACGTAGTTTAAACTAGTAGAGCCCAAATTGAAGGGAAAGGCGATGGTGTCATGTGGCAGTAAAATAGGTCTCAGACTGTTTTTTTTCATGGCGTGATTTTCCATCCACTTGGGCAGCAAAGCGAAAAAAATTCCGGGGAGTCTTGCTGCGCTCGCTCTCTTCGAGGCCAAGTGTGAACTCTTCCGGCCACAGACAAGCCATTTGTCAGCATGACAAGTGGCGAACACTCCAAGCTTATATTGCTACCGAAAAGCTTCGTTTAGAGACATTTTTCAGAGCGTGGGCACACGCCAGGAGGCAGTGCACCAGCAAACAGCCGCACTTTCTAAATGCGGTTTTGTAAACGTTTTCTACCTAGCCGGCTAGCTCACAACACTAGAACAACCTTTCTCTCCAATATACCATAAGACCTTATCACTTACAAACTTTGCACAGACCACTGCATAAACATTACTGGAAAGTTTTGCAATAGGGCGCTCCCTACAATTGCTATTGAAGTAGTATGAGTGTTTTACCTGACAATAACTTCAGCCATAGTAGCTATCAAGAAGCTTACAATAAACTTACAGAAGAACTCAAGTTGCACAAAATCAGAAATAGCAATTTTATAGCTAAAACAAGGTAGTTTTTTCATAACCTTTCACCTTTAGAAAGTTGAACCACATACCTCTACCAAATTGGCATGCATTGTCAGTTAAAAGTTCTGAAAAATCATGGCTGCAAATATCATCACCCTAAAATTGTAATAGTTCATCACCATACAAGCTCTCATGAGTGAAGCAAATTAAAATATAATAAAGGAAACGTTTGCCTGTCATAATAATAATTGGTCATAATTGCAACAACATATCTCAAAAGTGCAATTTTTGTGTCAGAACTACTTTAAGAATGTAGCACACTACAGCTTGACGTGCTTGTCATTATGCACTTTGCACACTGCCACACATGAAACATCTTTGGTGTACAGGGGGGGGGGGGTGTCAAAAGTTCCCAGGCCACTATCCCATGTATTGCTATAGAAGCGTGGCCTGGCCTTCTCCCTCCGTACCTATGTCAATTTAATGACAGCAAACAATCACAGAAGTGGTCAATAAAATGGGTAAACCTGCCTTGCTCAAAACTGTGCTAGGACCTCATATGGCTGCAGTAGATATGCAACACAAGAAAACAGCATTACAATATGAAAAACACTCAGTTGTACCTTGATCCGCCACGATTTATATTTGAATAAGAAAGTTCAATCTGCGTAGAAAAATTGTTTGTACAAAAGCTGCGTGTGGCACCTCAAGTTCCAGGACGAGTGCAATTGCCCGAACTGAAGACAAGTACGCAGAGACGAACTAGGACCAGCGCTAACTTCCATCCGAGTTCATTGAGCACAAATGAGGGTTTGTATGGCAAACCACAAAGAACAACAGTCTTGTAGGGCCCCTTCAACAAGCAATACTTCACAAACAGGAAACCCATGCAAACTCATACATGAAGCCTCTGCTGAAACTGCAAATTTTTTTTTTTTGGGGGGGGGGGGGGGGGGCTTTAGCTGCTCTTTTTGTAGTGCATGCCGTTTGTATATTAAAAACATTGTGTGCAAACTATAACATGGCACATAACATGCCACATAACATGCATTATAACATGCCGCTTGCTGTTTTTCCTTAGTTGCCAATCTTTGTTCTATATTTTTATACATGAATTTACAGGAGGTCCCCCTGACAGTTTTTACTTTGGGACCTCCTTCTGTATTATATCAACTTTTTACTTGCACTGTATTGTATTGAATAAAGAGCTTTATCTGTCTAAATGCAACATTCATAACAAAGAAAAGTTAGACATTTTTGCATTACGAACTGCCGATCATCACACTCATTGCGCTGTACTGTAATAGTTTTTAACCTAATGTCCCTAAAAACGTGGCTGTCACTATGCTGTTTGGTATCTAGCTCCTCTGCCACTCAAGATAGATACATGGGGTTTAACGTCCTAAAATCACTATATGATTATGAGAGATGCCGTAGTGAAGGGCTCAGAAAATTTCAATCACCTGGGTTTCTTTGGTACAAGGTACAGAATAACGCAGCACGGTTAAATCTAACTACCATCGCACTAGCAGTGTTACGTCAATGAAACACATCCTTTCGCTACAGTCACTTGAATCATGTCTCAGAGAGTTTCGTCTCATACGTTTTCACAAGATATTTAATCATCCACTTTTAAAAGCTCAGTTCATTACCACTTCATCCTATTACTCAGCCTGTTTAAATCATCAACATAAAGGTACACGTCATTAGCTGCCGCACTAACACTTTTCATCATTCCTTCGTCCCACGATCAACCGACGACTAAAACCACCTTCCTTCGGACATGATTTCCATTTAAAATCATGACTTGTTTTCTTCTACAATACGGAAGCACTTGCGTGTTGACGCGTGAGGTGTATATTGTACATAAATATTATTGGACTCTGTTTCCCCCATGTTTCTGATGATACTTACACATACACTCAGTGTATTGCCTAACATGAAATTTTTATGTCTTATACTCTTTATTATTTTGATGTTACTAAGTTCGCTCTTGTTTATAGTTTATTATTTTTTGTACCCTACACCCCTCTGTAAAGCTATAGTAATTGAGGGTAAAATAACTGAAATGAAAAACATGCACCCAAATCTGAGCACACGGACCTACAGCATTTTCACCTGCTTCGAAAATTCAGCCGCAGCAGCTGTGATTCAATCCCGCGACATGCGGGTCAGCAGCGGAGTACCTAAGCTACCAGACCAGCGCGGTGGGGCTCCTCTGGCAAGAAATTGGTGAAAAATTGAACTGGAGGAGTTTACAACCTTCAATGCTGTATGCAGTTTGTATAGAACATGTGCCTTGCTACACACCTCAGTAATTTGTTGGCCCGAATTCAGGAACCATGGAATCACTTGAACACTGCACGATTAGCAGAGTCAATATTGACTGCGACATCAAGCAGAGTCGCTGCCTGGTGAGAATTGGCCGAAGGGTCCAAATTTAGATTGCTCCATGCGTCGTCTGCTAGCCACGTAGTGTTTCTAAGTGTGCGTACGTCGTGTGCGCTCTCAAAGTGTGGTTAATGCGGTCATGTCTGCGCGAGTGCAACTGTTTCTACGTATGCCTGAAATGACCTACGAAAGCATTTGGTCTAGCTCGCCCCGCCGCGGTGGTCTAGTGGCTAAGGTACTCCGCTGCTGACCCGGAGGTCGCAGGTTCGAGTCCCGGCTGTGGCGGCTGCATTTCCGATGGAGGCGAAAATGTTGTAGGCCCGTGTACTCAGATTTGGGTGCACGTTAAAGAACCCCAGGTGGTCGAAATTTCCGGAGCCCTCCACTACGGCGTCTCTCATAATCAAATGGTGGTTTTGGACGCTAAACCCCACATATCAATCAATCAATCATTTGGTCTAGCTCGGATGCTAATGCAATGTAATAAGATCGGCAAGCGCAACTTTCCAGAGTGCTGTTTATTGTTGTCATACCCTCCACTCACCTGAATAATTTTAGAGTGGGTGCCACTTTCTGTTTCAAGCCCAAAATGCTCTTGGGATCCTCCCAAACATGAGGATTATTAAATGCCGTGTGAATGCAGCGTTTGAAAACGACTCAGTTGTAAAAAAAGGCTCTCGGTCATGCACTCTCACGCTGTCGCGAAGTGTACAACTACAACACTGTAGTTTATCGATCATGCGGGTACCACTACATAGAAAGATGTAGTAGTGGTATAACATAAACTGTGAGGCTTCGGTACACTGTACCTAAAACAGAGTTACCATACGCAACCATGTACATAATGTACCGAAGCATTTGGCGCCAGCTCTGTGCCAGCGTGAAAGAAGACGTTGACGTCCGTGTGTGGCTCGTGCTTGCCGGGTTCCTGCCTGTACCAGCTTGTTGCGGCTAACGTTTCTCGAATAATAACCTATGTTTTTACGCAACCTTGCTCGTTGCATTTATTGGAGGTGCTGGGTAACGTCCTGGAGCTCCGCAGCCGTAAGCTGCCATCTCAGTCCGCGATGACCGAGCGCGTCCATCCCCCACAAGGTTCTTCCACGCTGCCACCTGTCATGTGTTCTGGTTTACTTCGTCTGCGTTACCCACCAGTATACAACGGCACTGAAGATCAAGATGTCGAGGACTGGCTGGAAGAGTACCAGCATGCCAGCGCGATTAACAAGTGGGATGACCCTGCGAAGCTGACTCACGTCATCTTCTACTTGACGGATTCGGCCAACCTATGGTTCACCAACCACCACTCCGACTTCCCCACCTGATCGGTTTTCAAACAGGCCGTCACCTCGTTTTTCGGTCGTCCAGCCATGCGTAAGCTTCGTGCTGAGCTGGGCCTGCGGGGACGATTTCAGCGAAATGGTGAGAGCTTCATGAGCTACATTGAGGATGTCATCAGCCTCTGTAGGCGAGTTGATGCGAGGATGATGGAGGCTGACAGAATAAAGAATATATTGAAAGGCATTTATGACGACGCTTTTCATATGCTAGTGGCCAAAGACCCACAGACCGTCACGGCCGTCATTCAGCTATGTCAAAGTTTTGATGAACTGCGCAAGCAACAAAATTCTAAACGTCGCGCTAATGCGCAAACAGCTGATATTTCGGCTTTGAAGTGCAAAAGCAGTGGCCCCGACTACAGCGTGTTAATGCCTCAAATTCAACAGTACATCCAGGAGGAAGTTGCTCGACAGCTCTCTCTTGTCGCTACCATCAACGAGACCCCCCCAACACTGGACCACTCACTTCGCCGTGCTATTCAGACGCAAGTTGCCGAGGCTCTCCCTTCGCCGCGTCCCCAATATCAGTGGCTGCACCGCTGATTTATGCAGAAGCCGTCCGCCGACCTTCTGCCCAACCGCCGCTCCCTTCATACAGTCCAGCCACCAACTACTACAGGTCACCAGTTTCGGTTTATACGGTAAACCGGCCCTTTCCACCACCTCGAGCACCCGTAAACTCTTGGCGTACTCCGGATAACCTGCCCGTCTGCTACAACTGTGGTATTCCAGGACATGTCGCGCGCTACTGTCGTCGCCGTGGATTCTATTTTAATGATGTTCAGCCTTCCGGCAACATACCTCGGCAATCAGAATCGCATGTGACACCTGATTCACATGACCCCCACTCACGTCGACCAGACTTCAGCCGACGTCGATCTCCTTCACCCCGTCTTCGGTCTCCTTCCCCCATGCTTCGCCGTTTCAACCACGCCCAGGAGGAAAACTAACAGTCGCAGTTCCTGAGGCAAGAGCTGCGCCACCGACGAAATTTCCAGGGCCTCATCTTTCGCCCCCTAACGAGATTGCCGTGTTTGTGGATGGTTTCGCCACAACTGCTCTTGTCGACACAGGTGCCGCTATTTGTATAATCAGTGAAATGTTATGCCGCAAGCTGAAGAAATTGACGACTCCACTGGTTGAAATTTCTTCACGCACAGTGAGTTCGCAACACGTCAAACCTTCTGCCACACTCTAAGCCAAAACGGAGCAACAGGGGTATAGGGGTTGCTCCTTTCAGGGAGCAATTGCATTGCGACTCCCATTACTCTCCTAAAAGGAGTAACTGCAGAGGGTGGAACCGTTGCTCTCCTTTCAGTTCCTCCTTCGGGGGATGAACAGTTACTTCCTCCAGTTCCTCCCTGCAGACCAACAGTTAGTCCCACCAGTTGCTCCCTGCGGACCAACCATTACTCCCACCAGTTGCTCTTCTAAGAGCAACAGTTACTCTTTACCGTTCCTCCCACGTGTTCGCAGTTACTCTCCGAAAACCAACTGCACATGCTTCCGGTTACTCCTTGGGGAAATGAGTATTTATCTCGAGTATGCTTGTCACACGCTTAACACATGGCGAGAGCTCCTTGGAAGAGCACTGCTTGGGTGCTTCTAACACAAAAAGTGGACAACATTGAAAGGAAAATAAATGCTTTATTGTTCTTTTTATGAGGCGACGTGTGACCACACGTAAAAGTAGACTTCGCCACACCACAGCCAGCACTAAACAAACACCATAATACATCAAAGGTTTTCTGCGTCATCCGTGGAAAAACAATCTTGAATTTCCAGCATAAGGCAGTCTGTGTCATCATTGGTGAGAGAAGGGCAATTTCTCCAATTCTCAAGAACTCAAGTTTCACAGCTGGTGTTTCCATCGGACTAGCGCAGCAGAACGTCAGCGCAGGCATATGTGAAGCATCTCCTTGCTGCAAGAAAAAAGATAGAAGTGTGAGGTTAAACATGCCAGAATCAATTCATAACAATGAGTCACACACACTGCAGCAGCGCTTACATTCTAGGATGTCTACTGCAAAACGAAATGTGAAAAAAAGGAAGGTTCAGCCAAACGTTACTTGGCAAGCCATATAAATGCTGATGTGGTAGACGCTCTTCACATGATGTCTCAGACAGCAATATTCTGGAAGAAAATGTGCAGCATTTCAACAAGGCATATTTGTAGCAGTTAAAGATACCCTTAGGTTCAGTTAACTTGTTTCCTATACACCGCTGAGTGACATTTCTATGAGCCCATTCACCAATGGGCATTCTAAATGAGGTCATGTGTGTGGCAAATAACACGTACTGTCCGCTCATGTTAAAATACTTATTTAGCTCGTGCACATAGTTGCTGTCGATTCTACTGTTCTATCATACGCTGCTGCGTCTTGAATTGTGCAATACCTGTAGGTACAAACCAAGCATGCAAAGCCTGCTTGAAAGCAACCATTTGCAGAGGCTACATGATAATCTTCAGTATATTTCTTTGTACCTGACGGAAACGGCTGGACAAAACTATAGACAAATAAATGTAGACCGTGCTACCTTCAAAAAATGCTTTAAATTTAGAAAACTAGGGTGCATTTGTTCACTCGGTTGACGAGTCACAGCCACGAGATATGTAAACGAAGCAATATATCTTAAGGCATGCACAGATATTCTGATTCTTTGTTTGACAGTGTCACAGATAGCTTGCCAATACATATATATTTGAGAGCAACAAGATGTGAAGCTTTTATTAGCTCAACGTCTTGTTGGTTCACAGCCAAACAGGTTACTGCTTGTTAGACAAATTGGAATAAGCACACCATGGTTTCCAAAAAAAAAAAAGCATTATTAGAAGTTAGCTCCCGGTGTGAATGTCTGCCTATTTATTTTGTACTGCCTTCTACATGTGCCACAAAGACATTTGTTGAGGATGTGCTACCAGTGAAGCCAAGATCGCATACTTGGTCAATGTGATGGAAATACAAACATTAGAAACACTGCCACCTCTAGTAAGAGCATAACACTTCAGTATCTTGGACTAGCAAAAAGGTGCACAGGAAAGTTAAGCCCACTCTTGCGGAACTTTGAACGCGAATATTTCAGAGTGGGGGAGGTCAACATGCTGTGGCACTTTTAAACCCACGAAACATCTGCAGAAAACAGGGTAAAGGCAAGTCCAGAAACGCTGTTATGAAGGCCTGCGCATGGACAGCTTTGTGAATCTAGGCCCAAGTGTTATGCTTTGTGCAAGCCAAAATCCATGTAAATAGGGAAAGCATACTTTTAGGAGTACCAGCGTAAACAAATCTTGGCAGTTGGCTTTTTAGTACAAACAGCAATCCCTGCAATGAAAACATAAACATTTTATCTTAACGGTAACAGTGTGAGCACACACACGGGCCAGCGGAGCCATGTCGAATTGTCAGTTCCAGTGTAACCATGTAGCATAATGAACTATTCTCTGGCCAACACATGCACAGTTTGCCCCTCAAAAGCGATGCTTTCATATACGTAGTACAAAAAGTCTGCACTTACCAAAATTCACTTGCTTTCTTTACTTTTGCATCGTTGGGAGCATCTTTATCTGCAGTATAACCAAATCTGTGTCTTATCCCTGAAAAAAAAGTAAAAGACTTGCATCAAACATTGTTTCATTTGGTAGCAGTGAAGTCAGGTTAAGAACAGCCAAGTTGGAATCAGCCTAATTATGTGCATGCGGCAAATCCCAAACGGCGTTATTGAGGTTGTCGAAATTTTCATCCATTGGTATTAACGTCGATATGTGACTTCAACGGCATGCCAAGTTTTCACAGCGCATAAAGATTTCATGATGCAGAATAATGACAGCGCTAACGAGAACATACAGCATTTATGATTGTCTTTTACATTATTCAGTTTTGCTAAGGTTTTGCATCAGTAAAGAAATCTGAAAGATTTGGGTCATTCCTCCTCCAATTGTTCTGTCAATATGTAAACTGCTCGCTTGATGGTGTGCTTATAAAATAGTACGTTCAGCGCAGAGGTGAAGCAAGTGACGCAGTGATGTGGGCAGATTTTTTTTTTTTGGCGTGCGGGGAGGGGGGGGAGGTCCGCTTATCTGAATAGGCCGGGCAAGCGAATATGGTCGTCAATTTGGGCTCCCTACGCCCGGCCTAAAAAAATTCTGTGCGCAACCACCTGGCTATGCCAGTGAAGTGATGCGACAATGATTTGTTCACTTACTGATTTACATACATTTTACATCTCTAAAAAATGCGGCCCAAGGCCCCAACACTCAGCCGTTAACATTACATAAAGCCAATGGTAGAAAAGTGCCAGTATGAATGCAGCTACAACCCCGCCCCAATGTTTTTTCAAGCGAGGTAGTGTTGCGGAAATGAACTTTTAACTGCAAAAGTACACTGGCACTGCAGTGGTGACAGGGGAAGCAAGAGAGTATGCAGGCGGTAATAGAGGTAATTTAGTCCGATACGGCTAGCAATGGATACGGTGAATAAGAGCAAATCATTTCTCTTTCAATAGCGCAACCACTCAACAATGTATTGTAAGGGCATTAAATGTTGCTGGAAATGCCACTCACCTGCACGCTGATGCATGCACAGTCCTTTGTACGACGAGCGAACAGGCTTGCAGATAGCTGAAGACGTGTTTACGATGTGTTTGTTCCACCCAGCAGCAAAATCCACAACTACTTCGCGCTCCATAAAGATAAATATACACTAACCTTCATCACGAATAAGTAGAAACGCAAATCTGCGACACACACACACGATCAGAACATAGCTCACCAAGCTCGCACGTCCATGTGCTCGCCAACCACAGACCATATGAAAATGAGTAAGTAGTGCGAACGCGGACCTAGTTGCGCCGAAAAAAAAAACGTCGAGCAGTGGCAGCACAGGCGTCAGCGCAATAATTTCAGTGTGTTCTCCTAATACAATTATAAAAAAAAACTGAGGTACACTAAAACTCATAAATAAATATAAAAAGTTGAGTGTAATTTTTATTTAGTGCTAGTCAACATAAACACTGAATAAAAATTACTTTGTAATTTACATCGTTTGCTACACTAGCGCCACACTTGTCGTGCGGGCGCAGATGGCGCAGATTTGTCATTCTGCCCTCAAACTACACGGTGAAGCGTGCTACTAAGTGTATGGCTGATGAGAAGCGCGTCTGGGTCCGCTTTTTTTTTTCTTCGATATATTTGGGCGGGGGGGGGGGGGCTCCTTATGCACGTGTTTCGGTGCTTGATCGACTTTGACGCCCTTACTTCGAGGATGAACGGCGTGTCTAGGCTTTTTTTATCGTTGTTTTGCACGTGTTTCGGCGTTCGGTCCGCTTTGACGTGCCAACTCTCCATTCTGCTGCTGCGTGTGTTAGGTATTTGCCGTACTGTATTCTCAGGCCTTTTGTGTTCAGCCAGCGCTGCTATCTTATTATCTACGGATGCTAAAATAAATCACTGTTTTGGTTTGGTGAAGTTTGGCACACAGAACAAACAATAATCTGGCCCATGAATATCAATGTGGGCGGCATGCATATTTGTGTGCGGTGTCCTGCCGGGGAGTAACCGTTGCGTGACGAGAGCATTTACAGCGGTTCCTCCTTCCATTGCTCCCTTACAAACTAAAGATGAATACAGTTGCTCCCCCATTCTCGAACAAGTCGGCCATCTTGTTGCGCTTGGTCTTTTCGGAGAGTAACAGTCGGTCTGAAGGAGCAGAAACAGCCGTTGCTCCCATTATGGCCATTTTTGGCTTAGAGTGCACATTCACTGCTCATGTTCAGATTCAAGGAGTGCTTTACGTCATTGAATTTGTCGTCCTTCCGCATGCGTCTCATGAAATCATCCTGAGATGGAACTTTCTTTCCGCTAATCATGCGGTTGTCCACTGCGCTCGTTCTCAACTCGTTTTGTTTCCATTTAGCACGACATTCATAGATCTCCCTCACTCACCCAAAAAGTGATTGTCGCCGCTGACGTCGTCATTTCTGCTTTTTCGGTCACAGCGGTATCTCTTTTGTGCAACTCCGTTTCCGATTCAACTGCCCTCTTTATGCCGTCACACGAATGCGCTCGTCAACGGAACCTTGTCGTCCCGTTTGCCGTCATAACACTTGCCGATGGCTCCAGTGCCGTGTACATGTGCTATCCGTTCCCTTGTCCTGCTACCTTATTGCATGGCGAATGTATTGGGAGTCTTGACACTTATGATGACATCTTTCCTTTCGATGCCCGT
Organism: Rhipicephalus microplus; assembly: GCF_043290135.1. Lineage (NCBI taxonomy): Eukaryota > Metazoa > Arthropoda > Arachnida > Ixodida > Ixodidae > Rhipicephalus > Rhipicephalus microplus. The sequence continues at coordinate 14,654,580 of NW_027464589.1, forward strand.
TCTGATACGACACCGATGTCCGTGGATGCTGTCACAGCTGCCACCGAGCCCTCACTACCTGACGAAGACGTTCTGTTGCGCAGCGTAGACACCGGTTTTACGCAAGACCAGCGCAATCAGCTCATTCAACTACTTGACCGTTTCCGCGCCTCTTTCGACCACGGACAACCTCCCTTGGGATGCACGTCAGTTGTCGCTCACCATATCGACACCGTTCATCATACTCCACTTCGTCAGCGCCCCTACTGCGTCTCGCAGGCTGAGCGTGACGTCATTACTCAACACGTCGACGAGATGCTGCAACATGGTGTTATTTATCACTCACACAGTCCTTGGGCTTCGCCAGTGGTCCTCGTGCGAAAAAAGGATGGCTCCATCAGGTTTTGCGTGGATTATCGTTGACTAAACAACATCACACGCAAGGATGTTTATCCCCTGCCACGCATTGATGACGCCTTGGATCGCCTTCAAGGTGCGGAGCTTTTCTCTTCACTGGATGTGCGCTCTGGATATTGGCAAGTGCCAATGGCTGAACCAGACCGTCCCGAAACGGCGTTTGTGACCCCTGACGGCTTATATGAATTTAATGTAATGCCCTTCAGTCTTTACAATGCGCCTGCGACTTTTGAAAGAATGATGGACAGTGTCCTCAGGGGACTTAAATGGTACATCTGTCTTTGCTATTTAGACGACATAGTTATATTCTCGGCGAATTTCAAAACTCATCTTTCCCGTCTGGAACAAGTTCTCCAGAGCCTTACGGCAGCCGGGTTGCAACTAAACTTCAAGAAATGTCGTTTTGGCGCCCGCAAACTCACATTTCTCGGCCACGTCGTTTCAAAAGAAGAAATATCGCCAGACCCTGCCAAACTGCATGCCGTTGCCAAGTACCCCAAGCCTACTACCCTGAAGGAGCTTCGTAGTTTCGTAGGCTTGTGTTCCTATTTTCGGCGTTTCATTCGCAATTTTGCCTCTATAATTGCCCCTCTGACTGAGCTTCTCTCCCGTAGCGCGGACCTCTCTGGCTGAAATTCCCACTGCGATGACGCATTCACGGCGCTGCGCCGGCTACTCACGTCTCCGCCAGTTCTCCGCCACTACGATTCCAATGCACCCACTGAAATTCACACGGATGCAAGCGGTGTTGCCTCGGTGCCATTCTCGCTCAACGCAAGGATGGCTGCGACGAGCACGTTGTCGCCTATGCCAGCCGTACCCTAACGAAGGCAGAGTCCAACTGTTCCGTCACGGAAAAGGAGTGCTTGGCTATCATTGCGGCTATAGGAAAATTTCGCACTTATCTTTACGGACGCCAGTTTGATGTTGTCACAGATCACCATGCCTTATGCTGGTTAGCGTCCATGAAAGATCCTACTGGCCGCCTCGCTCGTTGGGCTTTACGCCTTCAGGAATACGATATCCGCGTTGTTTATGCGCTCAGGACGCAGACATTCAGACGCCGATGCACTATCCCGTCCTCCACTGCCTCCTGACCTTGCCTGCGTATCAGCTGCCATTTACGATTCGTCATCGTTGAGCATCACTGATATGCCATTCGAACAGCGCAAGGATCCTTGGATCAATTATTTGCTCGACGTCCTCTCTCACAGTTCGTCAGAAATGACTTCACGCTCCCTCTCTCATCAAGCAAGACACTTTTCTGTCCTTGAAGGCTTGTTGTATCGCCGCAATTACGTGACGGACGGCCGTAGGTGGCTCCTTGTCATCCCTCGTCTCTGCGTTCGAACATCTGCGCTGCCTTTCGCGATGACTCCAGTGTGGCCACGCTGGAGTATTTAAGACTTACTTTCGCCTTCGTCTAAGATACTACTGGCGCGGCATGTATCGGCACGTTTGCCAGTACGTTCGGTCATGCACCACGTTTCAACGACGCAAGACGCCTTCTCACAGCACTGCTGGCCTTTTGCAACCCTTGACCTGCCCAGCGAGACCATTCGACCGCGTCGGAATTGATATTTATGGTCCTCGACCCAACTCTCTTCGAGGCAACCGGTGGAACATCGTCGCCGTCGATCATTTGACACGCTACGCTGAAACATCTGCGCTGCCTGCTACCACTGCGAAAGACGTTGCGTCCTTTTTTCTTCACCATCTCATTTTGCGACACGGTGCACCACGTGAATTATTGAGTGACCGTGGACGCGTGTTTCTTTCGAATGCCGTCGACGAGCTTCTCAAGGCATGTCGCAGTGTCCATCAGAAATCGTCGGCATAGCATCCTCGAACCAACGGCATAACGGAACGCTTTAACCATACTTTTGGAGATATGCTTGCCTTGTACGCCTCTGACGACCGCACTAAGTGGGACCAAGTGCTCCCTTTTGTCACGTACGCGTACAACTCTGCTGCACAAACAACCGCTGGCTTTTCTCCTTTCTTCCTCCTGTACGGATGTGAGCCATCATGCTCCATGCACACCATTTTCCCTTACAGGCCTGATGTTTCCAAAGCGACGCCTGTTTCCGAAGCAGTTGCTTATGCCGAAGAGTGTCGTCAACTCGCTCGCTCATTTACCGCACAAGACCAATGGCGCCAGAAAACTGACCACGATTCCTCTGCGTCTACTGTACACTATAACCCAGGAATGCTGGTTTGGCTCTGGGTCCTGTCAACCCCTCCCGGTCTTTCCCCAAAGCTTTCGTCGAAATACCATGGTCCCTACCCTGTGGTGTGGCAAACATATCCTGTCAACTATGAAGTTGAGCCTATTGATCCACCTTCGGACCAACGCTGCCGTGGGCGTAAAACAGTACACGTATCACGCCTCAAACCAGGCTATGACCCCCTTGTCGTGTCGTTTCCCTAGGTCGCCAGGTTGGCTCCTTTCTGGGCGGGGAGTAATTGTACCGAAGCATAGTGGCGCCAGCTCTGTGCCAGCGTGAAAGAAGACGTTGACGTCTCTGTGTGGCTCGTGCTTGCCGGGTTCCTGCCTGTACCAGCTTGTTGTGGCTAACGTTTCTCGAATAATAACCTGTGTGTTTACGCAACCTTGCTCGTTGCAAACATGAGGATTAAACATGAGGATCCTCCCAAACATGAGGATTAATTATTGCTGTGTGAATGCAGCGTTTTAAAACGACTCAGTTGTAAAGAAAGGCTCTCGGTCACGCGCTCTCACGCTGTTGTGAAGTGTACAACTACAACACTGTAGTTTATCGATCATGCGGGTACCACTACATAATATGTAGTAGTGGTGTAACATAAACTGTGAGGCTTCGGTACACTGTACTTAAAACAGAGTTACCAGACGCAACCATGTACTTATATTTAAGAATGCTTCAAATAGAGCCCAGACGTTGAAAATTAATTCAGGCGGCATGCCTTATATATAATGTTGTATAGGTTCAATGAAACTTTAGTCTTTTTTACAATGTCTTCAGCGTTTGTGTGGAATTGCTAGGGACCGACGGAAGGCTGTAGCTATTTTTCTGGCAGAAACAAAAACAGTCCCATTGACTAGGCCTTTACTGTAGCAGTGTCATGCACGTAATTCATCGGTGAAAGATTTCTGATACACTGTTATATAAGATTTCTATACTTTCACTGGTGCAAGAACACGTGGTAAACGCAGTGTAGATCAAAGCGCCGTCAGCCATTAAGCTTTTTTGGCTAGACCTATTGACTGTTCCACCTTCCATGGTGAACAGAATAAGGTGCGAACGGTCATACTGAAATAGTCACAATAATGTGCGGGCTTTTTTCAATTATTCTCACTTTATTGTAGTATGCAGATGACAAAAATGTAAATAAATAGTTCAGTCATGCTACAGCAGTGTGTAGCAGGCGCAACACAAGCTAACCCCGTGCACACTACACAGCAAAGGCAAGATTTAGCGCAAAAGCGTGAAGAGGGTCACCCATCGCGAGCATCTCTATGAAAAGCAGAATGCGCTTTACTCGAGGGTAATGTTAGTGTTGCATAGACATCGTGCACTTATTCAGTAGAGATGAGCCTAGATATTCACAGTAAGCTGTAGTCAACGCATTTTATCTGCCAACAATCGGCTCAGACTGCACGCAACGAAGCGCCGCTGCGTGTATTTGTATACACACCGCCGACCACTCATCCATACTTACGCGGGTATGGTGCTGCAACCTATGGCCCGATCTCGCCGCGAATAGCTACCACGCTGAAATATGCCTAAATAAAGCAACGAGTGTGGTTACAGCTGGGTATTTACTGCACACTAAACTTGATAGCATGAATGTCTAAGCTTAGACACACATGCTTTCGCGTAAAAAGGCTGTCACAGAGTAGTACTAGAGAGACACTGGCCTCATGGCTCAGTAAAACTTGAAATGAGTTATTGACTTGACATTTTGCCACTAAGTGAATTTAAAAGTGCAGTCTGATGCAAATTTATTATATTGTTACGCATGCCTTGGAAGAAAACGAAGATGGGTGAACATGCTGACTGCCCCAAGCTGGAGGAAGAAAGAAGACGACGAGACTGCGATCATCTACCTGTTGGCCGCTCCGGCGCTTCTCTTCGCGACCAAAATAAACGGCCCCCTTCAGCCGTATACGTCCCGGTCCTCCTAGCGCGTAACAATATGTATAAATCATTAGGAATACTACTTAGGTCAGCACTTTATATAGAAATTTGTAGTTTTGTTTACAGGAAGCTAACACATGTAAGTGATAAGTGTATTAGAGGTAATGGTCACCACTGACATCACTGCACGTCATTATTGTAAGAACCGCTACATATGGTGCAGTCAAGGATGCAACAGCCGAAATGCAATTTGGAGAAATTTCTGGAGCTGCAAAATGTTACTTATGGAGCCCAAAATCTAAATTTTAAGCAGGTTACGGGAAAAAACATGCATTTTTATCATAAAATACAAATTTTTCAGCAGTATGAAAAAGGCTTACATTTAAAAAATTGTATAAAGCATTCGACATGGCCTAGATTTTGCAGTGTGAGCATGAGCACTGCAACTTCGATGGAAGTGGTATTTTGAACCACCTTACTGAGCTAACAATGATAAAGTCTATATTTACATTTGCTGTGCCAGTAAAATCACTTGACAGACTCTGCAAATTTAAATATGAATTTTCCAAGCTCGCGACTTTGCAATTTGGGAGATTCGTAAAGCGAATAGGTAGAGATGGTGAAAAAATACTGACCCACAATTAGTTTCTCTCTTTAGGGAAGCTGAAATGTCACAGATTGCTCCAAATAATTGCCAATAGCTTATTTATATCTCAATTATTATTCAGGTACTCATAATTGTGCAGAGTACAGACACATGAGTTACTGAACAAAATGTGCAGTGTCCCGTGACTAGTGTTGACAGCTTCTGCAAAATCTCAAGAGGCTTTTTTGTAAAGCTGCTGCTGTACTGCGGCAAAGGTGGCTTGAGCAGCATTGTCTGCACAAGTCCGAACATTAAGCGAAAAATTTTTCTAAACACTACACCTCCCCCCTCACCAGAACTTCCCACATATTTTCTTTCACCGTGAGTTAGGTACCACTTCAGCTCCCTTACAAGGAACGTTCCACCAGGTAACGAAACAATGGCACGCACCCGCTGGCTCGGCTATCCTACCGGATGTTTATCGCCAGAACTGTGGGCGGGACGACGTATATACAAGACACGAAAAATTCAGCAGATCCCACGTACCTGTGAATTGACCTTATGCGAATCATGTGGAGAGAAGGCGACTGTGTTGCAATTTTTTTATTGAGCGACACATCATGAAATGACACTAACATAATGGTATGCAAGGCATGGTAACTTAAGGGGTTTTTTAATGGGCCCTGAGTCCGCGATCACAGTATAATGGTGGTGATATCCACCGCCATGGCTCGTACCCACTCAGAGGGATCACAGTGGAAGCAACGTCGTCTTCATTCTCAACCCGCGCTTCCCTTGTTTTTCCTGGTGGTGATACTTCTTATCATTCCTCCGGTCTCAGACGAAGCCCTCTGGGCGAGTCATTCTTGCATCCTTCGTGTAAACGGCTTCAGGCGGGCAACATGCGTCACCTCTGTCTTGCATGAACGTCGGCCACTAGTAGTGACACGTGCAATTACATAGTTAACCTCGCTGAGACCATGAAGTATCACGAATGGACCGGCGTAGTGTGCCAGTAGCTTTTGGCTCAAGCCACGTCTGCGTATTGGGGTCCACACCCACACTAGATCACCGGGGGCATAGGTTACATGCCTGTGTTGACTGTCGTAGCGAGCTTTGGAGGATCCTTGCGCTGCCAGTGTACGTAAGCAGGCAAGTCGACGTGTCTCTTCTACACGACACAAAGTTTCCGTTATTGTTAAATCGTCATGGACGACAAAAGGAATGATAGCGTTCAGCGTATGTCGAGGTGAGCGAGCGTAGAGCAGATAGAAAGGGCTGTAGCCTGTCGTTTTGAGTTCCGACGTGTTGAAGGCGTACGTGACGAACGGTAAAACTTAATCCCAGTTTTTGTGGTCGGAGGCGACGTACATTGACAGCATGTTAATCAACGTTCGGTTTGTGCCCTCGGTGAGGCAGTTAGTTTGCGGATGATACGCAGTTGAGTGTCGGAACTTGGAGGCACACCAACGAAGTAATGATTCGACGATATCGACGGTAAATTCGACAATATTCGACGGTAAATTATCGTCCAGGGTCCCTTATTATCACGCGAGGAGGTCCGTGTCGGAGGATGACGGAATGCAACAGGAACTCCGAAACCTGGACTGCCATGGCGGAGCATAAGGCAGCCATCTCGTAGTACCGCGTCAGGTAGTCGGCGCATACAATTATCGACCGGTTATCTTTTGAGGAGCGTGGAAATGGTCCCATCAGATCAAGGCCGACCTTTTCCAAAGGGGAACCGGGAGGCTTTACAGGTTGCAGGTGACCAACTGGACCCGAGGAGGGCCGCTTGTGGCTCTGGCACTGCGTACAGCTTGCCACGTAGTTCTGAATAGTCTTGCTCATTTTCGGCCAATAGAACCGCTCTTTCGTGCGACTAAGTGTTCGTGCGGTGCCTAGGTGGCCAGAGGTGGGGTCATCTTGCGTGAGACGCAGTACAGACGTTTGGAGGGACGCAGGAACAACTAGCAGAAAGCGGGCGCCCGTCGTGGACAAGTTTCTCTGGTAAAAAAGACCATTTTGGGCGCAGAATCGGCCTTCGCCTAATAAATTTCTCACTCCAGGGGAGAGAGCTTTCAAGCTTGGGTCATTACGCTGCTCAGCGGCGAAAGTCATGGCATCAGGAAAGTCAGACGACAGAGAAGCGAGAAGGTGGTCAAAGTTATCGCTTTCACAATCTGTCGATGGTAGCGGCATTCTAGAGAGGCAATCCGCATCAGCGTGTAGACGACCAGTCTTGTATAAAATGGTGAAGAAATGTTCTTGCAAACGAATGGCCTATCGTACGATGCTGCCGGATGGGTCACGAAGGTTGACCAGCCAACACAGGGAATGGTTATCTGTGACGATAGTGAATGGGCGACCGTAGATGTATGAGCGAAACCGTTGTACGGCAGACACTACTGCTAAGCATTCCTGTTCGGTCACTGTGTAGCTGCGTTCAGGCTTGCTTAAAGTACGACTTGCGTACGCCACAACGTGTTCCTTCTTGCCAGAACGCTGAACGAGAACGGCACCGATACCGATTTATTTATTTATTTATTTATTCATGTTACCCTACAGGCCCCAGAAGAGCATTGAGTAGGGGGGGTTACAGAAAAATCACAATAACATAAAGCATAAAAAGAAATTATATAGAAGAAAACAAAGAAAATTGCACAATGGAAGGGAGAAGAACAAACACTAAAAGCAAATGCAGCAAAAAAAATGAAAAAAAATAAAGCATCGTTATACAAAATCAAGAGAACATATAAATTTGCAGTAGCTCACGAAATTTGACCGGATCTCTCACAGAAACAATTTCATTCGGAAGGCTATTCCAAACTGCGATGGCGCGTGGCAATGCAGAATTATTGAATGACTGAGTGTTGCCGAAGATGCGTCTGAAACTGAGATGATTATGAAGTCGACTAGATGTACGCGAAGGAATGTCAAGCGATAGACAACTGGTCCACGAGTTGTAGTAGTACTTATGGAGGAGGCATAGACGGGAGACAGAGCGGCGGGAATCCAAGTTAGTAAGGGCAATATCGCGTTTGATTTGGGTGATGCTGGAGTGGCGGTTATACATTGAAGTGATGAAGCGGGCTGCACGATTTTGGATGGATTCCACTTTATCTATTAGGTATTGTTGATGCGGAGACCAGATAGATGAAGCGTATTTCAGCTGAGGACGTACAAACGTTTGGTAGGCCTGCTGCCGAATGGTAGATGGGGAATGATGCAGATTCCGGCGCAAGAATCCCAGAGTTCTGTTTGCTTTCGCGCATATCTTGTCGATGTGAGTACACCAGGCAAGATTAGTACAAAGATGGACACCAAGGTATTTGTATGTAGATGAACGGGGAATTACAGCTGAACAGATAGAGTAAGAAAAGTTAAAAACCGATTTCTTACGGGTGAAAGAAAGTACGCAGCACTTAGATGTGTTAAGCGTCATTTGCCAACGGTCACACCACTGATTTATTAAGTCGAGGTCCTCTTGTAAATGTACGTGGTCTTCTTCAGAGTTAATAGTTCTGTACACTACGCAGTCATCCGCGAAAAGACGAATTGAGGAAGAAATGTTACAAGGCAAATCATTAATATAAATCAGAAAAAGAAGAGGGCCTAATACACTGCCCTGGGGCACACCTGATGAAACAAATGAAGTAGACGAGCTGAAGCTATTGACAAATGTAAACTGCTGTCGATTTGACAAAAACTTTCTAAGCCAAGATAATGTTGATGAGTCGAGTTTAAGTGCAGACAGCTTAGCTATTAGGCGACAATGGGCAACTCTGTCAAATGCTTTCGCATAGTCTAAAAAGATGCAGTCAACAGTTTTATTACTATTCATGCCGTTATGTAAATCAGACGTAAATTCTAATAGCTGAGTATCACAAGATAACGCTTTCCGAGAACCATGCTGATTTAGAAAGAAGAAGTTATTTGACTCAAGATGGCTGTATATATGAGAGGTGATGATGTGTTCAAGCAGCTTGCAACAGATGCATGTTAGCGAAATGGGGCGGTAGTTACCGGGTGTGTGTTTGTTACCATCCTTGAATATCGGAATAACCTTTGCTATCTTCCAGTCAGTGGGAAGTTGACCAGAAGATAAAGACTGTTGAAAAATGTGGCATAAAATTTGACTGGAGGAAGCGTATGTGTTTTTAAGTACCTTGGAATTAATATTGTCAACACCACACGATGTAGACAGCTTTAGACCGTGTATAAGTTTGGATATGCCTTCAACAGTAACAATGATAGGGGACATGAAGCAGTACTCACGATCGGGGACACAGGGAACCGAAGAAAAGTCTTCATTAGTAAAAACCGAGCAAAAAAACGAATTGAAGGTTGAAGCACACTCATATGCAGAGACAGGAACATTATCGGCGTTATGTAATGTAACAATGTCACTGCCACGGTCAGGCGAAATGGCACGCCAGAACTTTTTAGGGTTAGTCAGTAAAAGTGAAGACAGGTCGGCGGAAAAATATTTCTTTTTCGCTTCGCTAATCGCAAGACAATAAGATTTTAAACAGTTTTTATACATAGACCATGACTTAGAAGATGATAACCTTTTAGCTGAAGCATATAACCTTTTCTTTTTATTTCTGAGCGATCTAAGCGAGATATTAAACCAAGGGTTGAATTTGTCGTTAGAGATTGTTATTAGTGGAACATATTTATCTATGAGGAGCGCTATAATGTTTCTAAAGGAATTCCAGTTATCCTGAACAGACCTGTTGGTGAATGAGGGAAGAAATGTATTGTGTAGGAAGACATCAAGTTCAGAGTTCATTAGATCGTAATTTGCCTTGCTATAATCCCTGATTACCTTGCGCTGAACACCCGGAAATTTTAGTGGAATATTAATTGAAAACTGTAGAAGGTTGTGATCGCTAAAACCCTCTAATTGCACAATTCTACCTATGGTATGTGGCTCTGTTGTCAGAATAAGATCTAAAATATTAGTATCGCGAGTGGGCTCCGAGACAAGCTGGGTGGAATTAAAGTCAAGGCATAGTTCGATGAATTCACTTGACGTACTGTTTGAAGAAGACGTGTGAGACCAATCAATATCAGGAAAATTAAAATCACCGAATAAGTAAATTTTTCTGGTGGGAAACAGGTCAAGAGCCCTGGAAATACTTCTGTGAAGCTCAGACACGAAAAGGCAGTCAGAGGACGGAGGGCGATAGCATACGCCCATCAGTAATTTTCCAGCTAAGGTAGGACAGGCGACCCAGACTATATCGAGGGGAGTGTCAGTATCGACAAGGAAGGAAGATATAGTTCGTTTGATGGCTAACAGCACGCCACCACCCCTTCTATGTGCCCGGTCATGGCGATAAATGGAGTACTGATTTGAAGCATGAAATAGCTCAGTGTCGCATACGTCAGCGTGAAGCCAAGTCTCGGTTAGCAATAGAATATCTGATTTACTGTCCTCGAGATATGAATCAAGCAAGACACGTTTCGGTAACAAACTGCGAATATTAGTAAATGATACTGAAAGTGAAGGAGAACATGAAGTAGACGGCTGCTGAGCATTACCACTGCGTACATCGGCAACTAGCTATCTAGCGGTTACTACGGTATCAGAACAAGTGTCATAGATATATGTAGTATTATCGATACGAAGTTTGTCAACATTTAGTTTGAAAGGACAATTCCGTTCCCTAGCAAACTGAAGCAGTTTCCTGCGCGCTTGCCGTGTGCTTGCGAAAAATCTTCTCTAATAGAGAAGCCAGTATTTTTCAGCCGATGTGCACCGGCGAGAATTGCTTGTTTGTCCTTAAAAAACGTAAGCTTAGCAATTATCGGCCTACATTTGTTTGAAGCAAATTTGCCCAGCCGGTGCACACGTTCATATTGAGAACTGGTAGTGGTGATCACTAACTTATCTGAGCATACGGCGATAATTTTCTTTTCAGAAGTTTCCCAGCTCTCTTTGTGCTCATCGGGAATTCCAAAAAACAACAAGTTGCACCGTCGCATTTTATTTTCTGCTTCCTCACACCTTGATACTACTGCTTGAAGCTGATCAGAAATAGAACCAATAGCACCATCAGCAAAGTTGGATGACGGAGGGGAATTAGAAACCAGCTTTGCTTCCAGAGTGACCACTCTCATGGTCAAGCTTTTGATTTCTTTATCAGTAGCATCCTGTTTTTCTTCTAGCCTCTTAATTTCACCAATTATTGTATTCTGACCCGCTTCCAGCCTACGCACTGTATCAAGAACAATTGCGAGTGTTTCCTCGACGCCAGGGCCGGGATTAGATTCAATGTCACCTGAAAGCAACAACAATAACGATGCAAACTTCCGGCGCAGACATGAAAGAAACAGCAATGTACGGAACATCTTATCACGCAAGTCAGGAGGGCACGACACCGCAACAAGGCAGTAATTGCTACTTTTTAAACAGGAAGTATCTTTGAAGTAACCAACCTGAAAATAAAGCAGCGGTAAGCGTCCCATCCCTTCAACGGTGTCGTGCCCAACCGAACTGGAGCATGGCTGGCTTATATATCCTACGTCATGGCTTGCGAGGGCATCTGGGAATGAACCGTGTAGCCAGCTGCCAGTAACCGAGGGAACCAAACGTCGCCAACTTTGCACTTTCGGAAACGAAACTGCCTGATCAAGGCAGCGCGGCCAATGTTCGAGAACCCTCGAAGGCAGGTCACCGAGGAACGTAACCGAGGTGTTGTCTGGCAGGCCGCTGTATCCGGAGTCATATTCTGCGATGGCGTTCACGAGAGAACCGTGTCGCGGGCCGCTGGTAGCCGAAGGAACCAGCTCGGACCATCGCTGCACGCTTAGAAGCGGGAGCGGAACTTCATGGCCAAGACTGCACGGCCACCGTACGAGAAGCCACGTCGACCAAGCGCTGAGGAACGAAACCTGAAAATACAGCAGCGGTAAGCGTCCCATCCCTTCAACGGTGTCGTGCCACTTGCGTCTGTGTGAATTTCCGTGGGCGACGAAGGATCGAAGTGCCGAAGTATTGGCTGCGAAGTTAACAAACACTTCAGCTTGTGAAAAGCGGCATCCCACTCGGAGGTCCACTGAAACGGGCTGTTCTTGCGTAGAAGGCTCGTCAGGGGGTGAAGGACATCCGCAAACTTGGGTACGAACCGGCGGAAATACGAGCAAAGCCCGATGAAGCTACGCAGTTGTTTCACAGATTTAGGATGCTCGAATGATTCAACGGCCGCTGTCTTTTGTGGGTCAGGTCTAATGCCATCTTTGTCAACGAGATGTCCTAACACCAATGTCTCTCGCTCGCCAAAGTCGCACTTTTTTGAATTTCATAAAAAGCCAGCTTTTTCAATGCAGCTGAGCACGAGGTCTAGGCAAGTGTTGTGCTCCTCAAACGTACGTCCAAAAATTACGACATCATCAAGGTAACACATGCATATATGCCATTTTAAACCACGCTATGTAGAGCCCATAAATCTTTCGAATGTCGCAGGAGCATTACATAATCCGAATGGCATAACTTTGAACTCGTAAAGTCCGTTGGTCGTAACGAATGCCGTCTTTTCTTTGTCAGCTGCGTGCATCGGAATTCGCCAGTAACCTGATCTCAGGTCAACAGATGAAAAGTAGGACGCGGAATGCAGGCAGCCTAGAGCGTCATCGATGCGCGGCAGTGGATAGACGTCTTTCTTGGTAACAGAATTCAGTCGGTAGTAATCAACGCAAAATCTCCACGTACCAGCCTTCTTCTTCACTAGAATGACGGGAGCAGCCCATGGACTCGCCGATTCCTCTAATATTTCTTTTCCAGCATTTCTTGGACTTGCTCGTTGATGATCTTGCGCTCCGATGGTGCCACTCGGTAAAGTTTCTGCCTAATGGGATGCGCCGACTTTGTGTGGATCTGATGACGTATCCTGGACGCTGGGATTAAGGGCCTTTGGCTGTATTTAAAAAAATCGAACGCTTTCGAGTGCTCGGATAGAACGTCGAGCAGTGTGTGTCGTTCACTTTGGTCGAGTGACTTGCTGACCATTTGTAGCAATCGGGCATCTTCTGAACTTTCTAAGTCTAGATGTTCATTTTGGTTTGTAGCATCAACAAGCGCAACCAGCGTCGTACATGACTCGGGTCTAAATACTGCAAGTTTCATGCCGCCTGGCGGAATTGAAGGCTCCATGGAACTGTTCATTGTCTACACACCTGCCCGTCCATCAACGGCTGACACTATACAATGGGGAATGAGAATGTTCTTTTTCAGGCATGCCAAGGGAATCGGTTTGAGCGTGGCGTCAAACGTGCCACAGTTGTTTCTGGAACATGTCACGGGAACACACGCAGCAGAAAATGCAGGAACGACTGTATCCACGGAGACGAAAAAGATGCATTCCTCCGGACAGAAATTTTCCAAGAGCGCCATTAGGAAAGTACTGTGTATAGAAGGATGCCCACTTCTGCAGTCTACAGTTGCCCCACACTCACACAAGAAGTCAATACCTAAGATAACGTCATGCGCAGACAGCGGAATAACCGCAAACTCTGTGCTAAACACCTTGCCATACAGCGAGACGTCCACAGTACAATATCCCACCGGACACAACACGTCACCACTTACACTAGGAAATGTCACCCCACGGTTCAGGCAAAACATCTTTTTTGGTCCTAGCAGGTTCTTAAAATATACACTCATCACCGAGACTGTCGCGCCTCTATTCACAAGTGCAATAGTTGCCACTCAATCGACAACTACATGAACTTTGTTCTTCAACATGAACGCTGACGGGGGTATATCTGTAGATAGCATCTGTGATCTCGCGGCCTCATCCCCACTGGCCGCGCCAACTAGTTTTCGAGCGGCGGTGTACGTGCACGTCACCGTGACGATGGCAATGGTGGAGCACGGGGAGCTAGCTGGTGGTGGCGTCGAACTTCAATCAGAGGCTGGTGAGGGGTAGCGTGACCCGGCAGGTGCGCGTGGTTTCCGTGACGTGGAGTGCGGACGGTCGAAAGATTGGTGAGGCATGTGCCAAGATTATCGCTGATATGGGCGGTGATCACAAAAACGTGCATTATATTCCGGGACGCCACAGTTGCAGCATACCAGAATTGGTCGAGGGGCACGTGGCAGCGCAGAGTAACGACTCCTCTCGGAAGGCGTGGGATAGTGGTGCCGCCCTTCAGGGGCACTGTAGGGAGGCGAATTGCGTAAACAGGTGGGCGAAAACTTCGTTTGTAGTTGGCAGTTGGTTGACGGGGGAAACCAGCCTGCCGTGTGGCTTGATATTCATAAGCGTCTGCTGCGTTGATCGATGGTAGCCATGGTGGAAGAGAAACAGGTGTCCGCACACGTTCTGGTTCGTTTACGTACACATCCTAAAAATCGCTGGGGCGATGATAGGTCTGCTGACATCGAAGCAGCTCTTCTCTTACAATCTGCCCTATGGTCAAAGCAAGGTCATTTAGCGGCACTGTTTTAACACTAGCCACAGTGGGGACGTTGGACAGACGGCCGAATTTCGGCGAAATTCGTCGCATCTTGAGATATTCAAAGGTACGACTGTGCTTCATCACGTCGGACACGGAGTTCAAGCAGTCTTTCCCAATTAGGAAATTGTACACGTCTTCGGCTATACCCTTGAGAACGTGTCCAACCTTGTCTTCTTCAGACATCCTTCCATTCACGTTCTTGTACAGCTTCAATATTTCTTCAATGTATGTTGTACATGTTTCTCCCGGAAGCTATGCCCTCTGAGACAATGTCTGCTCCGCGCGTTTTTTTCTTTGCGTCCGAATCACCGAGGCACTTCTGCACTTCTTCAACAAAACGTTCTCAAGCCGTGAACATGTCCTCGTGGTTCTCGTATCACATGAGGGTGGTGTCGGTTAACGAGTATACAACATGATTGAGCTGTTCGTTCGAGTCCCAGCCATTGCTTCTGCTCACCCGCTTGTAGTTCTTGAGCCACACTTCGACGTATTCTCCTGATGTCCCACCGAGGTTTGGTGGCACTCTGTAGTATGGCACGGAGCCCATCGGATTTGGCTTCGAAGCGCTGGATGGCTGCTCTTGGGCCATTACGATCGGCGAAAGTGGAAGTCCGGCAAGGTGACGGCTGCGACGAAGTCCTGGTAGTGAAGCTCCCGTCTTTGGGTTCGTCCTATCCCGCACCTCCACCGAATTGTTACGCAAGGCAAGGTAACTTAAGAGGGGGGGGGGGGGGTTAATGGGCCGTGAGTCCGCGATCACACTATAATTATGATGATCTCCACCGCCATGGCTCGTACCCACTCAGAGGGATCGCAGTGGAGGCTACGTCGTCTTTATTCTCTACCCGCGCTTCCCTTGTTTTTCCTGGTAGTGATACTTCTTATCAATATGTACGAATGTTCCATGCAAAGACATTTGCTGTAGAGTTAAAGATGTTTATATAATCATTTGTTTGCAGGCTAGGAAATATACATGTCTTGCGAAGCGTTGGTGGCTACAGCAACGCATTTTCGTCTTGGAAGTTCCTTCGTCCC
This sequence comes from Rhipicephalus microplus, assembly GCF_043290135.1. NCBI lineage: Eukaryota > Metazoa > Arthropoda > Arachnida > Ixodida > Ixodidae > Rhipicephalus > Rhipicephalus microplus. The sequence goes on from NW_027464589.1 coordinate 14,670,186, forward strand.
ACCGACAGGTATCTTCTGCGGTCAGCAGACCAATGGGCGCGAAGCGTTGTTACCTTATCTGGTCAAATGTGTCTCACGGGTGTAGGGCTCGTTAGAGTCTCCGCGCTTTGAGTGATGGCGTGGCCGACGTGGCTTGCATTTCTCGCCAAATTTAGCGCACCTGTGGAAATTTCGAGGTTGGCTGGGCATTTTGGCACAGCGTGGTGCAAATTTAGCAAATTTCTTAGTTTTCGCGCAGCTCGGCAAAACAATCGAAAATTTAATCAAACTGGCACAAATGGCACAGCTGTTGCACCCCTGCAGATACTGCACCACAGAAATGAAGGCAAAGAAGGCTTAATGATTCTGACCTAAATGTCAAGAGACATTGATGCGAGTTTGCAACTTACCAAACTCATTGAGCAGGGCATCTGTGAGTCTTCTTGATCACCCCCTCCCTTGCTCTTAGAGCACAGCAAGCTGACAGTTCTTTTCATCTATTTTTTCTACCTTTTCTTTCAGATTTACAATTTCATTTTCCAAATCCTTAATTTTGTCTTCATATAGCTGAAGCTTTTTCACATTTGGAAGAATCCCAGCAACTGTTTCTTGCGAACTCTCCTTGTCGCTGTCGTCAAACTGAAATGACAAAGGACACGATTAAAAAGCCAAGGTGATAGAGGAAGAATAATGAATAATTAGCATTTAGGAGCGAGCAACTCAGCTGACATTACTACATGCTAGCGTGTGACGTAATTGAAAAAAAGATATTGTAAAATATACAAACTAATATTATATGTAATTGGCAGTGTTAAATAGAGATGCACTTAAAAAATCTTGAACTTCTAAGGCTTAAGTATCATCCACAATAAAAAAACTGCATTTACTTTTTTCACACTAACAAATCTTAGTGCTTGTTATAAACATTTTGCGTCCTATGAAGACCAGACGACAGTTTACAGCTAAGCAATGATAGTTGCATCATATAATGCAGAGAGCATTTTAAGCCCCCTCAAATGAACAAAAATAATGATTGAAAACAAGTTTCCAGAATCAGTGCATTAGAGAGTGAATTACGCATGAAAAAGACAGAATAAGAATGCCCCAAAAATCAATGGCAGACATTTTGAAATCATATCCTTTCAGTACTGAAATATGGGGCAAAGAACAATAGTCCAAAAAGGAAATTCCCAAGAAAGTAAGGCAGCCTACAATGAAAGGAAAAAATATTGGGTGTAACATTAGGAGATGCATTAAAAACTATGCCAAACTCCAAGCAGTGGTTGGTACATGGAGCCAAAGCTAACCCGCTAACTTATCAATGTACAGACGTGTAATTTCATGCCTTCGACAGCCTGTAGATAGATTTCTGTGAACGTGCATTGATAATCTACCAAATGTCAACACAAAATATAGCTTGGGAGAAATCCTATATGAATTTGAAATCTTTCATGCATAATCCAACACTATCCACAGCACATTGTAACTATGACATAATACAAAGTGACCTGTAGGTGGCCCCTAACATCCACTACATCATACCTGAGGCCAAGGCCCAAGATGCCCAACTAAATCACCACGCCCCAGTCACCGCTGCACTTCTGCCACTCTTATGCGAACAGGCTACTATTTTATTGTTGCTCAATACACAAGCTAGCAGAAAATGCATCGAAGCCTCGAGAAAGTGTTTGCCACCATACAATGATGACAACAACGACGACGGTCGTAACGACACCGCACCACACATGCAGCAACAAAGGAATGCACGCAGATGATGCAGGCCGCATGAGAGTGAGTACCAGTTCTGTGTCACAAGCAAGATTGCCTTGGTTGCACTCTGTGGCTTGCCATTCTTGGAACTCTCACAAGGTAAAATTGAGGCTGATTGGTAACAGATAGACTGCAACTAATTATCTGTCATGCGCTGTAGCAAGCAATAGGTTGCACTATAATAGGCTCTCTGTAGAAAAGGGATTGAAGATGGAGCTCGGAGGCGAGGAAGAAGTAGTGGCCAGGCGCACGCCCTGTTTATTTTTTTATTCCTGTTATGACAAAAATAAACCGAAGACGTATTGGTTCTGCGGTCTCTCTGGTCCTTCTAAAACATGGTGCCGTGACCAGGATATCTGAAGACAGACGCAAAGAATTGAACCCCATTCGCAACAATGGGTTGAAGAACGAAGCAGTGGCGTCTGGCTCAAGGACAAACCGTGGAGGGAAGGACCACGACCGACGACTGTTGGAGACGCACAAGCACAGGCAAGAGCTTTTTAAACACGTTTTAAGCATGAATAAAGAGGTCCTATCGAAGAAGCGGAAGACGCTTCGAGCAAATGTGACAACGCTTACGAGCGAAATCGATAAGAAGGTAGAAGAAGACGCCGATCGAGTGCAACTTATGACTCCGATACGCCACAGCAACTTATGGCTCCGATACGCCACAGCAACCTATGGTAGGTGCAGATTCAGTAGAGGAAGGTAGCGTATCTTAATGCGAGCTTACCAGGAAAGCGGAGGACTCAGACGAAATGGAGATGGATCCCCGATCGTCAAAGCACTCGAGATCCCCTTTATACAGAAAAGGCATCGCACCTGTCAATTCAAAAACCAAAAAGTACCAGAAGAACACCCTGTCTAAAGCTGATTTTCTTAAAGAAAATATTCTAAACAACGCCATCGCTGAGGCTATGTTAGAGCAAAAATATGGTCACTTAAAATCCTTCATTGGTATTGCCGATCGATTCACTTTGCAGCAACTGATGTAATATATTTGGCATCGAAATTTTCTCCAGATATTATTGCACTGCAAGAAACTTGGCTTTCAATGCATCAGTCTTTTTAATTAAATAGATTCAGATCTTTCCGTCTAGACCGTCCATCGAAAGGTGGAGGTTTGGCATTTTTTATTATTAATAGAATAAGTCTCAAAGCAAAAATTGCGTATAAGCTCATGTCACCTTACAGTGAAATTCTCGCCTTGGAAATAACCTTACCAGGCTGCACGCCTTTTTTGGTGGTGAATGCATACTTTCCTAAAGGTGTAATAGATACTCGATGTTTAGACGCTGCAGTGACTTCTAGTTATCAAAATAAAATTCTAATCGACGATTTCAATTCTCATCATACGTGCTGGGGTTTCCGAACTGATCAAAGCGGTAAGAGATTGTGGGAGTGGACAGCGGATAATAACTTGTGTTGCCTGAATTCAAGAACACCCACTTACATTAGTGATAGGTCTCGTTCAGCCTTAGATTTAAGCTTTGTGAGTTCATCACTCACTAGTTTGTTGTGGAGTGCGTGTGATTGTGCAACTAACAGCGATCATTTGCCTATATTATTCGAGATTGCATGCCAAGTTATAATGTCAGGCTCTCAGACTCGAGTGTTTATTAATTACACCAAATTTAGGAAACATTTAGAATCTGCTTTGGCAACTCATTCTGAAGAGCAAGAAGATACAAAAGCCATGAGACTAAGTGCACTGATCAAAAGAACATATAAAAATGCAGAATTCGTTGTGGAATCCGCAAAGAGCACAACCCACAGTCCGTGGTGGAACTCGGACTGTGCCCAGGATTTCCGACGAAGAAAGGCAGCTTGCAAAAAACCTATTGTCACGCAGTTTATTGAAGTACAGACCTACTGGAAGGCCGAGGAACGCCAGAAGAACGAGGAACGCCAACAGGCCGAAAATACAAAACAAACGCAAGCTCGGGTCGCGCGCGTGCACCAACGCTGTGGCTTGCCATTTCATGCTGCTTCATCGTCGTTCGCATAGTTCCCTACATTGGCCCCCGGTGAATAGCGTAGCCAACCTGGCGACTTAAGGTGTAGTCACTATAGCGGGGTCGTAATACGGCTTCAGGCGACTCACATGCACAATTTCTCGGCCACGACGGCGTAAGTCATGAGACTGGGTCAAAGGCTCAATCTCATAATTGACTGGTGACGTATAACTTGTGCCCTCAAAACTTGTCTGATTACAAGTATCACGCTGCAATTTTTAAACGCACAGTCTTTTTAGCTAAGGAACAATAAGATAGAAAACATTATGATCACCTTTCAAAAGCTTGTAACAAAAAGCCGCTGTTCAGGTTCATGAGATCACGTAAAATGATGCTATCTCAAAATAATACAGGATTTGAGATTATGTCCTTGGAAGAAACAAAGAAATCCTTAAAATTCATGGCTATATGCCTGGAGTGCAGATTTACATCAACTAAGTCTTACGATCCACAAAAAACAGCGTTAACGATTGAAGTTACTGAAGTTACAGTGGAAGAGTTAGCACAAGTGATACAAGGTTTGCCCTCATCAGCTCCTGGTCCGGATGGAATCACAGATGCTATGATAAAAATATTATTCAAATTATCACCATGTGACCTACTAAACACTGTAAATTATTCGTTAAAGTATGCCTGGATTCCGTATGAGTGGAAATTAGCTAAAATAGTGCGGATACAAAAAAGACAAGGATTCAGATATGTCATAAAAAATATTCGACCCATTTCTCTTACATGTAATATGGTGGAGCTCATCGAAAGAGTGCTTCATAAAAGAATTCTAATATGGATGGAGAAAAATTCGATATTAAATCCAAATAAAATTGGCTTCAGAACAGATTGCTCAATCTGGTGTGCACACGCAGATTTAAAAAGCCGCATTCAGCTTGCTCGCAAAAAAAGACAACATGCGGCACTATTGACATTGGATATTGCTAAGGCATACGATAGTGTAGAACATTTAGTTTTATTAGACATATTAGAGAGCCACAATCTCCCAAATTATATATTGGCATGGATGAGGGAATTTTTCAGAGGAAGAGAGTTCTATTGTTTCAAGGATGGATGCGTATCGTCAAAGTGCAAACAAACACGCGGTGTTCCCAAAGCTCTGTATTATCGCCAGTTCTACTTAACATGTTAGTGAGCACTATACCACATTGCCAGGACATGAAGATGTTCGTATATGCTGATGATATTGCATTTTTCACAGCACATAGTGACATATATTCTTTATATCAAAATATACAGAGATATGTCAACATGCTGGAGAGATGGCTAGATGCAGTCTGCATGACCTTAAATGTAAATAATAGTGCAGTATTGATATTCCCGTTATTGGATCCCATTTCGATTTCAATATGTTATAAACAAGAGCCCATTCCGCAGGTGAAATCTCTTAAATATTTGGGAGTAATTTATAATGCCAACCTAAACTGGACTCCCCACATAGAAAGCATGGCATCTAAAGCACAGCGCGCCTTAGGAATTCTTCGTAGACTGAGCAGCCGCCGATATGGTCTACGCAGAAGCACAATGGTGATGATATATAAAATGTATATGTGACCAATCCTAGAATTTGGGTGCGTATTGTACTCAGGTGGCCCTGCTTATAAAATAAAGCCTCTGGTTATGCTGGAACGAGAGGCTTTGAGATTGTGTCTAGGACTTCCTAGGTTTGTAACAAACAATGTTTTGTATCAGGAAGCACGATTACCTACATTGCCTTGCCGTTTTCGTTTCCTAACGGCTCAGAAGACGTTTCTGAAATTTTATAGCGATGCGTCAAGACGATCTGAATATGATTTTATAAATGACCCAGACACTTTTTTTCTAGCCGATTGGCCACGGTTTCGAACACCTCAAATTGCTTTTGTTCAGAAACAACTAGATAGGATAAATGTAAAGATTCGAGATTTGATTGTGGCGAAGGTTACAAATCAAATTCTTAAGATAGAATTCGATGAAATTTTTCTCTCTAGGCCAAATTACAATACTATAGGGTCTTAAATAGCCGACAGCAGGATTATCTTGCCCACGCAGAAAGGAGTAATATTGTAGCCACAGATGCTTCAGTTATGGATGAAAAGACTGGTGTAGGTATATACTCCCATTTGCTTGACTGGTCTTTTTCATTGATATTACCGAATTTCACCCCAGTTTTTGAAGCTGAACTGTTTGCAATAGTTCTAGCGCTGCGAAAGCTACCTTTGAATGCTGCTAACGCGATCATAATCACGAATTCTCTGTCAGTATGTACGTCGATTACGGTGTCAACAAAATTGATGGCCTTAAATACGCTCCTTATGCTAGTTCCTCCTCAGCTGCAGCTACTGAAATTAGTTTGGGTACCTGGTCATTGCGGCTTAGAAGCAAATGAAATCGCCGACTCTCTAGCACGAGCAGCATTGGAAGGGCCAGTACTATCAGTCCTTCCCGAAGTGGCCACTATAACTGCGACAAGATACAGAAAACTTGCGCTTAGTGCAGACGCTATGGAAGCAATATTGTCAACACCAGAATTTACTCATTTAAGATTTCCATGGAAAATTCATTGGCGTCCTACAAGACAGTTGGAAACCATAATAACTAGATTTAGATGTCGTGTCCCCCCGTGAAATTTCTATTCACATAGGGCTGGTCTGGCGATATCACCACTATGCAATTTTTGTTCAGAAATGAAAACAATAGAGCACTATTTTTTGTCATGTCGCCGATACAAATTGCTCAAGAAAAAACTCTTAGTCTTCCCATTCGCTAGCCTAGGGCTGAATTTCACTATAGAAAACATACTTTCTTTCGGTGCTTACGATCTAGGCTTCAGCCACGAGAACGTTTTCTATGCAGTTTGCAAGTACCTAAACGAAAGTAAAATAATGAAGCTTTTAATTGCGTGATTATTATTTGTGCAAAATAAATCCAACAGACACAACAGCATTGTTTAACCACGCTGATTCCTATTCAATGTAATGAATAATTGTCTTATCTGAACGAGTGACAAACCTCTATTGCACTCCTTTCATTCTGCCTAGGGTGCCTGTTCTTTTTTCTTTCTTTTTTCTGGTGGGTGGTTTCGATATTGGAAAAAAAAATCTTACTGAATTAAGTCATCGATTCTTGGCCGATCCCCCCGAGTGGGAGCGAGCCACGGCCGTGGAATCATCATCATCAGCAGCATCAACTTATGACGCTTCTAAACCAGATGAAGAGTGTGTCACAGACGCTGAGACAAGTTAGCGAACAGATTGAACCGTTCGTTGAAGAAGACGACGCGGAGGCAGAATTTGAAAGAGTTTTGCATGTTACGCAAGTTATGTTATCCATGTTATGCAAGTTATGTTATGCATGTTATGCAAGTTTGCATGCTATGCAAAGGTTATGTAACAGCAGCGAGGTTTAGAAAACTTTCCCTTCTTGAAGACTCATCAAAAACCATAATACCGAATCCAGATTTCTCGCACCTGCAATTCACATGGAATAATAAATGGTGTCCCACGCGTAAATTAAAAGTCTTGATAACAAAATTACGTTGCCGTGTACCACCTCTTAATTTCTACTTAAACAGGTCTGGTCTGGTGCCATCCCCTGTGCTCAAGCTTTAACAAACCTGAACATATCGACCATTTTCTTATCACATGTCACCGATTCAAAAATCTAAGAAAAAACTGCTTCGAAAGTTTATTCAGAAATTTAGGAATATCACTTAATACTCCCAATATTTTGTCTTTTGGGGCCACTTCATTGGGACACAGTGACAGGAACATCTGCGGGCTCTCTGCGAATTCATATATAACACAAGAAGATTACCTTGCTAAGTCAGCGATCAGCTCTCGAATTTTACTAGTCACACTACCGCTTATTATTGCGCTGATACACTGCAATGATTCAACTTTCAGGAGAATTTCATATAACGATTCCACCACAGATATTCAACAAATTCTAATATTTTCCCCCCTCCTTTTTGTACTTATTTTTTTTTCTGACATTGCGCCAAATAATTTCACAGTCGAAACACAGTAATCATATTCCCCTAATTTAGAAAATCTATAGGTATTGACTTGCACTAAGCACCGGCTTCTTGGCCAATCCCTCTTAGTGGGTGAGAGCCACAAAAGAAAGGAACAAGCAAGCAAGCAAGTTTTGCATTATGAGATGAAGATCGTCGCTGCAACGACAAAATAGAGGAGCAACTACGCGAGTTAGAATAAGCGACGCAACTGACTACGAGAATAGTCAAAGAAGAGGCGAGCTCAGTTCAAGATACTAACCAAATCTCGGAGACGCAAGAGCTTGTTAAGTTTCCAAGTCTTGAGAGGACCAAGTTTGATGAAAAAAACAGCATGGCCAAGGTTTTGGCATCAATTCGAGACATCGGTGCATAACAGAGCGAACATGCCTAAGAATAAAAAATTTAATTACCTTCTGGTGTCTCTGAGAGGGAAGGCTGCGTCCCTTATAGAAGGTTTGCAGTTTTCTGATCAGAAATACGAGCATGCAGTCACTCTTTGGAAAGAAACATTCGGATGACAAGATCATTTAAGAGAGAACTACACAAAAGAGCTAGCAAACGTGGAAGTAGTGAAGAGTCCTAGAGATGTAGATGGGTTGAAAAAACTCTTCCAAAAGTTGCAAGTGAACACACGAGCACTGCAGTCGTTTGGAGTGGAAATTGATAGTTATACCACAGTGATAGCTCCATTTGTAAAATCTGCGCTACCGGTGGATATGAGGATTGAGATGAAGATGAAGGAGATAGAAAAAGGGGACAACAGACCAGTAACTACAGAATTTATTTATTTATTTCAGAAGTACTGCCAGCCTCACACATGATCGAGGCCTTAGGCAGGGGTGGGTGATACAAAAAAAGGAAACAAATATGAAGATACAACATGAAAGGAAACACGTCACGTAGAGCTTACACCATGAAGAACTAGTACATCAAAGTAAAACGCCAGTACTTACACAATTGTAGTGGTTTACGCGTACACATACAAAAAAAAACTATGATGACAAACATCTGCTCATACAGAACTAAGAAACAAATATCACATAACGGTTCAAAAATCGGAACTTTTTAAAAATACAATGCATTGATATGAAAAAAGTGATAAAAAGTGGAACATAAATAGAAGCCTGTTCAGGATACGCAGTGGAAAAATAGAGGGCGAAGCGCAAAGAAAGATCAAAGTCAAGTGGGTTGCTGGTGTTTAAGTTTTTCCATGAATGACCGAACGGTTTCGCAGTTCACCAGATCGGCAGAAAGAGCATTCCAATTAGTGACAGTGCGCGGAAAAAAGTGTTTTTAAAGGCTTTTATTTGACAGGAATATTCCTTCAGTTTTTTTTGGATGCTCGGAACGAGCTGATCGTCGGTGAACCGTTTTTATGTACACGTGCTTGTCTATGCGTAACTTGTCGTGGTAAAGTAGAAACATGTACTTCAATCGATCGTGTTGCCGTCTTGCCTGAAAGGTATTCAAGTCAGCTTTTTTTAACAGTTCACTAGGTGACGTCAGAGCGCTGTAGCGAATATATACAAATCGGATTGCTTTTCTTTGAATCATTTCAAGTGTTTTAATATTTACTTGGCTATGAGGATCCCAAACCACAGATGAATACTCGAGGTCGGGCGGATAAAAGTTTTATACGCAATTAATATTAATTTAGGGGTAGATTTGCGCAAAGAACGCCTGAGAAACGCTAGTTTCTGTAAAGCTTTCTTTTCAATGTAAGCAACATGCTCATTCCACCTAAAATCTGCACTTAATACAACCCCCAAATATTTATAAGTTTTAACAAACGATAGTTTTTGACCATTGATGGAATAAGAGTGTTTCAAAGGAAGCAGCTTGCGCGTAACGGTCATTGCTACCGTTTTCTTTTCATTAATCTTCAATTGCCACACTGCACACCAAGATATTTTTGTTAACGCTGTGTTTATAAGAACCTGGTCGTCTGCACTACGTATTTCTTGATAGAGAATGCAATCATCTGCAAATAACTTAATAAAACCGGGATATCATTGGCAATGTCATCTATACAAATGAAAAAAAGAAGTGGCCCAAGCACAGAGCCCTGAGGGATTCCCGATTTCACTGGTCGTGAATCAGAATGGACGTTATCTATAGAAACTATTTGAATTCGATAAGAAAGGTAGGCCTCAATCCATGAAGTTAATGTACTGTTTTTTAGTATAGGTTTGAGTTTCGCGGGAAGTTTTGGGTGCGACACGCGATCAAATGCTTTTTCGAAGTCTAGGAAAATCATGTCAACCTGCCCTTGCCTATCTAGAATAGCTGCAATGTCATGAATGGTTTCCAACAGTTGTGTGACGGTTGAGAATCTTTTTCGAAAGCCGTGTTGTCGGTCATTGATTAAATTATTTTCCTCGAGAAAAACTGAGATATGCTTGAATATAATATGTTCTAATACCTTCGCACATGAGCAAAGCAGGAAAATCGGTCTATAGGTGGTGACGAGAGAAGTGTTAGGTAATTTGGGTATAGGGATAATTTTTCCGAATTTCCAGTCATCTGGAAGCGAGCGCTGTGACAGTGACTTTTGAAAAATTATGCACAAAAACTTCGAGCACCATTCAGCATACCTCACAAGGAACTCGTTAGGTATGCTATCAATACCAGGCGTCTTTTTGGGATCTATGTTAAGAAGTAGAGACAAGATTCCTTCCTCAGATATTGTAAGATCACTTATTGGTGGGATATCATGAAGCGTTTTTGAACATGGGTTACTTCCATCGTCATCAGTAAACACTGAACAAAAAAAACGTGTTAAAAGATTCTGCAATAGTTTTTTTATTAGTTATGATAGTCCCATCAACACATATATTATGAAAACGCTTCTTGTTTGGGGCGAAATGCTGCCAGAATTTCACTGGGGATGACAGCAAGAAGTTTTCTAAAGCGACGTTACAGTAATGATCCTTTGCTTCTTTGATACTGTCTTTAAATTCTTTACGCACGTTACCGAGTTTAAGCATGGTCGACGAAGTGGGGTTCTTACGATGCCGTTTTCTTATCCTGTTTTCCTTTCGCCCCAAACGAATAACTGGTATAGTATTCCATGGGCTAACAATTTTTATTATTTTCACTTTTTCTGGCACAAATCATGAACGCACTGCAACACAAGGTTTTTGAAAAAACACCAAAGGTTGTTAACAGTACAAGTACTAGATTCAGAAAGTAAAGTGAATCGAGAAAAATGTAAGTCTAATGTGTCTAGTATTTCTACGTCTTTTGCGCGCGAGAAGACAGACACCACGCGTTCTTCCCTCTTGCCTTTTGGAACGTCATTAAGATTAATGCACATGTAAACCAATTTGTGATCGGATATTTCATCAAGCACATTGGTGTCTGCCACACGAAGCAGCATGCTGTTGCTAACGAAAAAAAGATTCAGAGTTGTAGCAGTAGCATTCTGTTCGCGGGTTGGTTGCTTGGTTAGTTGAGTTAAATCATGAAAAAGGACTATATCGACCAAACGTTTCGCTGCATTTGAAGACGGTACAGGAAAATCAGTATCCCATATAACTGAAGGAACGTTGAAATCACCGCCAACTATCATATTACTAGAGCAACTGTGGACCATGCAAAGCAATTCATTAAGCTTATCAAAGAATACTTAGTCTTTGCCTGGGGGGTGGTAAAAAGCGCCGACTATGAACTTAAGATCGCCTGTGTCTACTTTCACAATCACGCATTCAAGATCTGGTATATCGGCTAATCTTTCAACTTGTAAGGTTTCCTTAAATATGATTGCAAATCCGCCGCCTCGACTACTCCTATCTTTGCAATAGATGTGGTAACCCCGGGGCGTGATCTCATCGTCACTAACGTCGGTGCGAAGCCAGGTTTCAGTTATTATCAAGAGGTGAGGGTGATACGTTAACACAACACTGTCTAAATCATCGCTTTTTGCTACAATACTACGGGCGTTAATATTTAGACATCGGAAAAGTCTCCCGTTCTTGACGTTTCATTTGTTGCGAGTTGCTCTGGTAAGCGGTCTGCTCGCAGAGACCATTCCACGCTGAACTTAATCTTATGTTAGCAATCGATTGTCAATCTTAATTCTGTCATCTACAAGTTTAACTTTTGTGCCAGATTTCCTAATATCTGAAGTGCTGTTCCATAGTAACTTCCTGACGTGCCGAGTGCTTGCTGAGAAATCCTCCGAGACTGAGATTCCCTTCCCTTTTAATTTGAAGCAGCTTTTGAGAACGTTAACTTTTTGCCTGTGGTCGAAAAACTTCACGATCACTTGGTGATTTTTACCTTGCTGCCTTCACCCTAGCCTATGGATTCGCTCGACTGAGTTTACGTTCACGTCTAAAGCATGCCTGAACACATTGCAGAATACGCTATTCATGAGGTCGTCAGAGGCGTCATCATTCTTTTCCGGTATGCCGAACACAACAAGGTTGTTACGCCTGCTTTTGTCCTCTAAATCAACGAGCTTACGTTCTAGGTCTTGAACCGTATTTTCCAGGCTGCGAAGTTTATCGCTGAATCTTTTAACTATCTCAGAAGCTTCCTCCACAGTTTTCGATTTCAGCTCGATATCATCAAGCCCTTTTTGAATGTTGTTTTGACCTTCAAACAACTGTGACAACAATTCCGCAGTGGAGGGTCCTGGATTGGATTAAACGTCCCCGCATAGCATCAGTAGGGACAAAAACACTTGCTTAATGTCACAATACAAGGCATACAAGCTTTGTGAGCACGTCAGCTGGACGAAATAACGATTGCCAGTTTTAACAGATGATACTTTGTTACTAACCTGCACGTAGAAAAGAAGCGGCTTGAACATGGTGCTACAAGATGACCAGCTGACGTGCCCACTGATTAAATCCGGGGATGGGGGGCGTCTTTTATCCACTTGAATTGACGTTGATGGCGCTGGAAGCAGTGTAGCCCAACCCTCGTCGATTATGGCTGACGCTTGCGCAGAAGTAGCATTACGTTCTTCGATGACAAAGTTGGTCGCATCTTGATGTGCGCTGGTCATTGCTGTTGCACCGCTCAGGAATATCTGCACGTAGAAAAGAAGCGGCTTGAACATGATGCTACAAGATGACCAGCCGACGTGCCCACTGGACTCAGCATCAAGAAACAGCACGAGCAGTTGGAAAGAAAGTATAGAGTTTTTAAAGATATACATACGCAGCAGAGAAGAAACTTGAGAGGAAAAATACGACGGGACCCAGTCACCGCACAGTATGCGGCGGACTAGAACATCTACGCTTCAAAGCATATCGATTAAGAAATGCATCTTATGTGAGATGACTGGACACTACACGGAAGATTGCAGATTACTATGCAACAGAGAAAGGAGCCCTGCAACGAGAGCGAAGGTTCTTCAGATGCGCCAGACCTCACCACACGGCGAAGATATGCCGCGCAAACGAACGCTGCAAAACATGCTTCACTTCACTTTATTTTCCTTAAAGACCCCGCACTGGAGGTATTACATAAGGGGTGGGGTTAACACACATTTTTTTTACAAAATAGTGGCTACATACATTTATTGAAAAACAGCAGATTTTAGTTTTACCGAAAATGATGATGAGCAGGTGGTTTCGACGATATGGCGGGGCAGGCCGTTCCAGTCAACTGATGATCGACAAAAGAAAGATGCAGAAAATGTTGTAGTGCGGCTGCGTGGACGAGAAACTTGCAAGTGGTGCCCTGTGCGCAGCGATGTGCGCGGTGGCGGGGCCAAAATATATGGGGCATGATGAAGCGAGCTGTAGAAAAACTTGTGAAAAAGGATTAATGAATCAATGCGGCGCCGGTATGATAGCGTGTTTAAACCAGACTGTGTTTTTAGTAATGATATGCTGATGTTATAGGAATATGACGATTGAATAAACCTTACTGCGCGATTCTGAATGGCTTCTAGGGTATTGATAAGACATGCTTGATGAGGTGACCATATGGGAGAAGCGTATTCTAGTTTCGGGAGTACGAGTGACTTATATGCTAGAAGTTTTACGTGGCGTGGTGCATGACGCAGGTGGCGTTTTAGAAATCCCAGGGTTTGGTTGGCCGAGGCGGTAATGCATGCTATATGAGGCGACCAGTTTAAGTCATGTGAGAGTGTGACACCAAGGTACTTGATTGTATCCACTGTTTCTAATGAAGTGTTAGCAATAGTGTAAGGTGTGTATAATGGCTGAAGACGGCGAGTGAAACATACTACCTTGCATTTGTTGGGGTTGAGGGTCATCAGCCATTCGTTGCACCAATCCTGAATATTGTTGAGATCTTCTTGCAGAATAGCGTGGTCAGCATTGTTAGTGATTGTACGGTAGATGACACAATCATCTGCGAACATTCGGATTTGAGAGGAAACATGTAGAGGGAGGTCATTTATATAAATAAGAAACAGCAGAGGGCCTAAGACGCTGCCCTGTGGAACGCCAGATGTTACAGGGAGGGGGGCGGAAATGGAATTATTGATATGTACTGACCGTGATCGGCTAGCAAGAAATTCCTTAATCCAATGGAAAATATCGGGATGTAGATTCAACTGAGAGAGCTTAAGTAACAGCCGTTGGTGGGGTAACTTATCAAAAGCTTTTGCGTAATCAAGAAAAATGGCATCTACCTGTTTGTTAGTATCGAGGTTGATGTGCAAGTCGTGGATGAACATGGCAAGTTGCGTTTCGCATGAGAGGCCCTTCCGGAATCCATGTTGGGATGCGTGAAAAAAGTTGTGCCTGTCAAGAAACTGCATGATTTGCGTGTAGATGACGTGCTCCATTATCTTGCAAGGTACACTAGTCAGGGAAATCGGTCGATAGTTGAGAGGAGAGCTTTTGTTGCCTGATTTGAAGATTGGAACGACCTGCCCTTCCTTCCAGGAGAGGGGGATGCTACCGGATGATAAGGACTGCTCGAAAATAATTCTGAAATAGGCTGCGCAGATGTTCTTGGTGTTTTTTAACAGTTTTGTATTGATATCATCTGCCCCTGAAGTTGATGAAAGTTTAAGATTTTCAATTATGGCAATTATTCCTTGTTCGCTGAATTGGGTTGCTGGCATGACACCTTGGACAGGGGGTGGGGGCACTGGTAGAGGAGCATCAGGTTCAGTGGTAAATACAGATGAAAAAGCAAGGTTAAATACATCAGCACATTCTTGCTCAGGAATCGCAATGTCGTTATGGTCGGTAATGACAACAGCAGTAGGTGGCTTGGGGTTTAAAATTTGCCAGAATTTTTGGGGGTTGCTCTTGAGTACACAGGGTAAGGTGTCATAAAAGAAAGAGTGCTTGTCATGACGTATAGCTGATAAGTAAACTTTCTCAGCTACGTAATATTTTTCCCAGGCCGTGGTACAATTTTGTTGCCTTGCGAATCGGTAAAGTCGTTTTTTCTTATTTTCTAGAGATTTTAATTTCCTATTGAACCAAGGTTTATTGCGGTTAGCTTGTACTGAAGTAACTGGAATGTGGTTGGTGGCGAGCTCAGTAAACTTTTGTTGGAAGATCGACCAGTTTGCATGAAGTGTGCGGCTGTGAAAATCGGTGCAAAAAGTCGAGTAAAAAGCGATAAGTTCGTTGTTTATGGCATCGTAGTTGCCTTTGCCGTATAAGCGTATTGTTTTTCTCCACGATTCTCGTTTCAGCAAGGTAAAGCCAAAGACTGCGTGGATTATTTTATGGTCGCTAATTTCGCGGAGGTAAGACATCGAAGATAGGCTATTTGGACTATTGGTTAGTATAAGATCTAAAACGCTGGCTGAGCCATGCGCAACGCGTGTTGGTTGTAACACAAGCTGACTTAAATTGAAGTTAAAACAGAGATCGAGGAAATCATTATCGGCTTTACTCAGTGATGAAGGCGGATTACTATTCCAATTTATGTGAGGGAAGTTAAAATCCCCAAAGAACAATATCTGAGCGTTAATGTATTTTGTCGTGAGTGTGTTCAAGACGCAGCTAAGCTTTTCAATGAAGTCCGTATCTGTTCGCGGCGGGCGGTAGCATACACCAAGTAAAATAGTATGAGGAGAGGAACGGAAAAGTAGCCATAGTATTTCAAGATCACTGGGTGTATGAACAATGGTGCAAGGCAAGGTATCACTGACGGCAATGAGCACACCACCACCTCTGGAGTTCTGACGATCTTTGCGGAAAACATGAAAGCCCGGTAGGTCATCCATAACCTCTGCGTCGGATACGTCGGCAGTAAGCCATGTTTTGGTAAGTATTAACAAATTACACCCAGACGATAGGGCAATATTACATACGACGTCGCGTTTAGGAAGAAAACTCCGTATGTTAGTAAAAATTGCTGAAATAGCAGTGCTTGGGCGTATTGTTATCGAGCGCTGTGATGGCTGTCGATGATGTGGCAATTGCTATCTGATTTCTTTAACACGCTTCGCTGCGTCATCGTACATATACTTCGCGGATCCTATGTACAGGGTTTTATAACGTAGAGAAAAGGCGACAGCTTTCGCCTTTGCAAAAGCAAGAAGGTGTTTCCGGGCATTTTGTACTGCGCGGGAGTAGTCCTGACCAATTCTGCAGTTACTGCCTTTGAGCTTGGGTTCATTAGACAGGATTTGTTCTTTGGTTTTAAAGCGAGCAAATTTCGCAATTATGGGGCGGTTACGGCTAGTATTGTGGCGGCCGAGACGATGCGCACGCTCAATCTCGTCGGGATTCACAGTTAAGCCCAACTGATCTGAGCAAAGGCGAATGATTTTTTCTTCTATCTGAGAGGCAGATTCCGATGCGCCAGGGTCGGGAATACCGAAAAAGATTAGATTGTTACGGCGGGCTCGATTTTCGGCGTCATCAATTCGTGCTTCTATGTCTGAGATTGCCTGGGTTGTCTCGGCAGTAGTAGACGTGATGGTTTTGACCTGTTGTTGCAGGGATTCGATGCGTTGACAGTGGCTCTCAACGATATTGATTCTTCTGCTAAGTTCACCTATTATGCTGCTATTTTCGGCGAGTTCGGTTTTTAAACCCTTCAGTTCGATTATTAGCTGTGATTGCCCTGCTGACAGTTTTTGCAATTCGGTTAGTATAGCGTTAGATTCAGGGCCGGGGTTAGTTTCAATGTCGCCTGACAGCAATAGCAAGGCACACAAGACATCAATACACTCTACAATAATGGATAACAAACAAGGGAAGGCACGCGACATCCATGTGTCGACCACGTACGCCTGCAGGAAAGTCAGCACAGCAGCAAAGCAGTGATGATGTTGAGCAATTGAAAAGCGCGCAACCTGACCAGTTAGACACCAGCAAGTCCTGCAACATGCACGCACAACAGTCTGGTGAACACAAGTGCATACTACTACAGACAGCCTTTTCGTTGATGGAGGGAGAAGACAGCGGGTGCTACGCATGGATTCTGCGTGCAGTGTATGAGGTGGCCAGGTCCTCCTCAAGCTGCTGAGTGCAGCTTTTTTGCCTGGTCATCCTCGCAACATTGTTGTTGTGAATAAACAAACAATTCAATTCAATTCAATTCTGCCGGACAATGGGAGCCAGAGGACATTCATCTTCAAAAGAATTTCAAGAAAACTAGCGTGCAAGGTAAAAAGATCGGAAAGGATTACCGTAGGATCATTTGGAGGAAGAGAGATGGAACTAGGCATGAAAGTCGTCGTGGTCAGCGTGAGAAAGGATTCCACATTGGAGCCAGTCACGATTGAGGCACTGGAGATAGAAGTTATACCCTTTGGCGTGCTACCATCGCCACCGTTGACAATACAAGAAAGAGCAAGATCGATGGAAATTTGTTTGGCTGATGACAACGAGAAGACAGACAAAGAAAAAAATGAGGAAACGTCTATATTGATTAGAGCTGATTATTACAGAACTGTAGTCACTGGTCGCCGTTGCGACATTCATCCAAAAGTAATGGCAATAGAAACAATACTGGGATGGACGGTTCAAGGTCCTGTAGGATTTCAATGTGTGCCAATGAAATCATCGACGGTTATTGTACTCAAGGTCAGTGCCAAGTCGGACACGACTGTGGACGAACTGCAGCGATTCTGGGACTTGGAAAACATGGGCATCAAGGAGAAACCAGAAACAAAGATGAGCGATGAACTTGTGCTAGAATACGTCCGACAAACAATGGAGTTCAAGGCAGGAAGATACCAAGTGCGGCTACCATGGAAGGAAAACGTGACATTCGATGACAACAACAACATTGCAGAGAAGAGGCTTATCCAGGTGACCAAGAAATTATACAAGGATAAAGATGAGCTCCTTGCCTATGACAAAGCTATCCGATAGTACTTCGAGCAAGAAATAACAGAAAACGTCGAAGAAGATGCTGGATCAGATATACAGAACAAATTTGTATACTACACGCCGCATGAAGCAGTAATTAAGAAGAACTCAACAACGACAAAACACGGATGGTCTTCGACGCATCGTCAAGCCAGAATCCAGGCGAACCTATGAATGACAACTTGGAAAATGGGCCAAACCTAAACCCCGACATCTCAAGCTTGCTGATGAACTTTCGACATCACAAGATTG
Organism: Rhipicephalus microplus; assembly: GCF_043290135.1. Taxonomy (NCBI): domain Eukaryota; kingdom Metazoa; phylum Arthropoda; class Arachnida; order Ixodida; family Ixodidae; genus Rhipicephalus; species Rhipicephalus microplus. The sequence continues at coordinate 14,688,482 of NW_027464589.1, forward strand.
CTATGTCAGCCGACGTGGAAAAAGCATTTTTGCATATCAAGATACATGAAAATGACCGAGACGCATTGCGATTTATGTGGTGGGAAAGAATACCAAGCGAAGATAAGCCAACCCCGAAGATAAAAACGTGGAGGATGACGAGGGTTACTTTCGGAACTACACCAAGTAGCTTCCGTCTAGCGGCCACGCTTCATCGACATATGGATAAATTCGAAAAAAAATATCCTGCAGTTGTGCGCAACTCCGGAAAGGAATCTACGTCGATGACGTTTACTAGGAGCCGACAAACACTCGACATCGACAAAGATATACAAAGAAGCACGAGACATTTTTCTTAATGCGGGAATGAATTTAAGAAAAAGGATTTCAAATGATGCTGAATTAAGAAAACTATATGATGAAGAAGGAGATGATCTGGATCGAGGAATAAGAAAAGAGGGACAAATGAAGATTTTGGGACTGAAATGGAATTTCGAAGATGACGTGTGGAGCTTTCCCGACACTACATTGCGAAATGACATGGACATGAGACAACTCTTAAAAAGACAGGTTTTGCTGGCCATGGCAAAGCTGAATGAACCTTGAGGTTTTCTGACACCATTTTCAGTTAGAGCAAAATTATTTCTGCAAAAACGTTGGATGGATAAACTGAAATGGGACGACCCATTACGAAGCCAGCATAGATCAGCTTGGAAGGACTGGTCGGAGGAGCTTCAGCTTTTAGATGACTTCACCGTTAGCAGATGCTATGGCAACAGGCGAGCTGAAGTGAGAGCATCAACTCTACACCTGTTCTCCGATGCGAGTCCATTGGCGTATGGAGCAGCAGCATACATTGTAACAGAATACTCCGATGGAAGCAATGCAGCCAATTTAATCAATGCAAAAAGTAGAGTCGCTCCAATTAAAAACATTACACTAGGAAGATTTGAGTTGTTGGTGGCCACAATATCAGTCAGATTGGCCAGTCATATAACTGAGAATTTCATCAGGAAACTAAGGAGTGTGAAATTCTGGACTGACTCTCAAATTGTATTATGCTGGATAAATCTAACAAGACGAAAGATCTGTTTGTTAGCAACCGCGCAGCAGAAATTAAGAGCAAGTCCAACGCGAGTCAATGGGATTATGTTAAAAGTGATGAAAACCTGGCGGATTTGATGACAAGAAGGTTTAAGATGAAACGTTTGCTGAACAGTGAATTGTGGTGGAAAGGCCCCCCCCCCCCCCATGAATCAAGAAAAAAAACAAAGGCTTGATTATGACATCACGCAAGAGTCAGACAGGGATGACAACAAAGACGAAGAAAAGACCGTGGCAAGCTTAACTACCACCCCATGTCAAGAAAAGATAATTGATGTGAACAGGTTTGGATCATACAAGAAAGTGTTATGAGTTACCGCGTGGGTAACTCATAACATATAGGAAACCGATGAAAATAGGAAAGCGACGAAAAAAAAAAGGAAACCAACGAAAAGAAAGGAAGACAGGTGCGCTCAGGGGAGAAGAATTGGACAAGGCAGAGTTTGCACTGATAAATCAGGAGCAGAAAACGCTACAAAATGCAGTGACACGAATATATGACATGAATCTGTACGGCACGAACATCTTCGAAGATAATCAAGGTGTCCTAAGAGTAAAAGGGAGACTTCAGTAGAGTGATTTTAGCTTTGATGAGAAGCATCCTAATATTTTACCAAGAGAAAGTCACTTTTCAGAACTCCTAGTTCTGAACGCGCATCAAGTGGCAATGCATGGTGGCGTTGCGGCAACATTGACACTTCTAAAAACAATGTTTTGGATTGTGCGTGCCCGACAGATGGTGATATATGTGATAAAGAAATGCCTTACATGTAGCAGATTTATTTCTAAACCAATTGAACAAGAAATTTCACCACTACCAGCTGACAAGATAACACAGACGAGGCCATTCGACACAGTTGGTATGGACTTTGCTGGACCGACAAATGCTCGAGAGGAGAAACGCGACAAAATTGCAAAATTTTACATTGTGATATTTACGTGTGCAGTAACAAGAGTCATACAACAGGAGTTGGTCAAGGGGATGTCAGCAGAAGCGTTTATACAAGCATTCCGAAGATTCGTAGCTAGAAGAGGATTGTGTACAACTATTTACAGTGATAAAGCAAGAGCGTTCAAGAAATCTGAGAAAGAAATGAACAAGATTTTAAAGATGGAAGATGAAAGAATGCAACAGTATACCAGTAACCTGAAAAAATGGAAGTTTATTGTAGAGTTAGCTCCAAGTTGTGGAGGATTTTATGAAAGACTGATCAGAAGTTATAAGACATCCATGGCAAAAACTATAGGTGCCCGACTTTTGGATAAAGAAGAGCTACGGTCTGTGGTTGTTGAAGCAGAAGGAGTACTTAACAACCGGCCTCTTACTTATGTGTATGACGATCCTAATGAGACATAACCCATCACACCGGTGGACGTTATAGGAGGCAGGCAAGCAATGAACAAGCAGGAAGAAAACGAACTCTGAGAACAGTTTGTTGAATTACTGGAGTGCACGAAAACAGGCAATGATAACACGGTGGACCAGATAGAAAATGGAGTACCTGAGGAAGCTTAAGTGTGCCAGCAGAAAAATAAAGCGTCACACAAATGTACAATAAGGATGTGTACTTCTGCTTGGAGAAGCGCGAAAAAGAATTCAGTGGAAACTCTGCAAGGTCAATAAGATTTTCCCAGGCAAGGATGGACTAGTGAGAACATGCTTGCTTAGTACACCTGAAGGAAAATTAGTCAAGAGGCCGATTCAATCGTTGTATTCCCTCGAAGGCTGCTTATGTTGAATCTGGCCGGCGGGAAGATGTAGAAAACAGATTGAAGATGGAGCTCGGAGCCGAGGAAGAAGAAGTGGCCAGGGGCACGCTCTGTTTATTTTTTTATTCCTGTTCTGACAACAATAAACCGAAGACGAAGGTTCTTCGGTCTCTCTGGTTCTTCTGAGACACTCCCAGCAATATTAGAGCACCAAAAAAAAATTAACAGGCAAATGTTTTTGTCTCAGCACCCCTTCAACTTTCTGTGCGACAGTGGCACACATACATCCCCTTTTCTCTCTGCATAAAACGTTTCCTCTCACATCACCCATTGAAACTACTTCAATATGAAACCACCCAAAGCTTACCCAAGTCTTCGTAAAAAAAACTCTTCTAACACGCTCTTGAAGTTTGTATGCAGTGTTACAACAGAACTAAATTTTGGTCATTTTTTTATTAAACCTTTTCAATTTTTCTCCCCTTTGCATAGACAAAACCTACCAATGAAACTGCCGGATAAGTTAGTTTTTTCGTTTTTCAGAGGTAATATTAGCTTCTAGTTATCACATGTTTTTTGTAAATTCGCACAAGAACTTTTTGAAAACACTCCTGAGAGTGAATGGGACATATTTGTTTGCAGAGCACTGGTAGCTCTACCTTATGAAACTTTTCCTATACTACTTATTTGTACTTTGTATCAATATGCCACAGCCAGTTTTTATGTAATCGTGTTAAAAATATATGCAAACCTTCAGAGCATTAAAAACACGGTGTGAAATGTAGTACGCTAGTTTGTTGTGAACTGTGAATAAATTGTCACACACATGTCTAAGGGCTTGACTAAACACTTCTGTGCAATGATGCAAGTCATTTCCTTTGTTTTGTGTAAAACTGGAGTGGCGTAAACTAAAACTCTCGAGCAGTAGGTGCTAGAAAACAGGCCTGAAACTGGCTTACCCGAATGCGGCGAGAACACCAAGCACAAGTTGAGCAGCAGGTCAACATAACATTGCTTATCAGTGTAGAAGATGTAATTGTGGCATTCTTTTCTATGACACAAGTGTGCCATGAAGGATCAATGTGCACCTAACAAGTTTGTCAGCATGAAAAAAATAAGGCAATAACTCATTGACGTAGCCTCTGTAGGTATCTAAAATGGGAAAGAAACAGTAAAACAAAATACAATTCAAAACAAGAAAACTTAGTAAAAAATTAGTGCAACACATTTTGAAGCGATCATTCAATCCTACATCAAACTGTATGACTTCATTAACAAAAATGCACGAAAAGCACAGCTGACGATTCAACAGGTTTTGGGCATTAAAACTGCACCTATCACAATAGGACACATAAAATAATGATACAGCAGGTTACTTTATTCGATCAAGTTGCAACCAAATTACTTATTGACTGGAAGTTTGCCATCATGTTTCAGTATTGCCTCTAACTACGCAGTGCATGCATAATAATCACTCACCAGTTCCCAGTCCTGGTAATCCTTAAAAGCTTTCAGTATACGGTCGAGTTCCATCCTATAAGCTTTTCTTTTTCTCTTTCGCTGCTCGCCATGTAACATACCTTCAGGTGACTTAACCATTAAAATATATACAAATGAGATCCAATGTTTTGCACCTCCTAAACAACATTCACAAACGCATTGGAGTCTAATTATGCTATCAGTACCAGCAGGAACTCGACTTACAGCCTAGACAGTATTCATGAAATTAACAATCACTGACCGTTTCATTGCTGGCACAGAAATATTACTATGGTCAGTTTAGAGGGGTTCTCCAACCCCTTTGAATCACCTACCTTTATTAGTGTTATGCTTCGACTGATGGCTGGGGACAATTATAACATTGGTTTAAGCATTGATATCAAACGATTTAGTATTTTATTCACGACCTGAAATCAATGCATCGGTGCTGACCGCATCATCATGTAGTGGCGCTCTCCAGAACTACTGCTGGCGGAAATGACGACGGAGGACTGAGGCCTGTCATTGGAGAAATGTAACGTTAGAAGCAATCGTGGCATGTAATCGAAATTGAGGTTTCTGAAGTGTTTCATTTTTCTGTCCTTTTTCATTCAACCTTGAAGAGATGCAGCAGCCACAAAAGATCACTGTGTCTACAAAGCACGACAGTCAAGATGGCTATTATTTTCCCTGTGGATTTTTTTTACTGCACAGGTCGTACGTTTGCGGGCTGCCTCCTTCTCTACGTTGTGTATGCTCTTCAGTGTTGTTGATATGATGCAATGCACCCTTTTAGTTTCTCAGGAAGCTAGAAAAAAAAACTCGCGACGGATTAACAACATATACTTCCCCATCCTTATTCTGCCACAAATTCTTTTTTCAGCAAAAGAGGAGAAAGTGACAGCATGTTGTAAAAAACAGGAGAATATACGTCACCTCAACACAGCAGCTCCTGCTCGTGTTCTGGCGAGCCAGGCCTCGGGCATCATATTTGTTACTCTGGCAACAAGACCAGTAATATTTCGTAAAAAAAGAAGCAACATTGATGTGCGAGCTTCCTTTATGTTGGCACTTCGAGCTCAATTTATTAAGGCAGCCCTCCAATGTCACGGGCGAGTGAAGTGTGGTCAGGTGAACCCTCAAAAAGTGAATTGACAGTCGGCTTTTTTTCTTGTACCTTGAGTTTTCTAAGCAAAATAACTTCAGACTGCGTGCTGTTTCTACTGCCATTTTTCCTACATTAGTCTGCTTGTACTTCAGTCTACACAACCCACAAATAAAAAATCGGAAGTTCAATAGTCTTGGAGGGCCACTTTAAGCTATCAAGTTCAAAAAGTAATCTTACCATGATGCCTTTACCGAGCTTTCCTATAGTTACTAAAGAAAATGTACTTCGGGATGCTTTTAGCTTCACTACAAATGTGTCAAGAGAGTCTTAAAAAAGATTGATAAAAATTCTTATGAAGGAACACAACATATACATGTTTTTCGCATGAATGCTTCAATCATACTGTCTAGTTATGCACTAAGACACTTGCAGTTTTCTCTACAATAATTTTTTTCTACTTGCATTTTTCCCACATTTTGCTACAGTATTACAGTAAATGCCTATTAAAAAGCTCTTTGCCACACCATGGCACAAGAGATCTTACAGGCATCTTCCACCTGCTTTTGCAGCACCATACGTAACTGATTGTCTCATTCAAGTTGCAGACAAAGTTCTGGCCCCCTTATGTGACTAACATTCAGAACAAATGATTTCGCGACTTCAGCTGTTTAGACACAACGCATCTCTTGCTCGGGTCTATGTTCCACGCCGTTGGTGTCTGCACTCAATATATGCATACGTAAATTTTTTCCTCTCCTACACTTTCCTCTGTCGCCTCGAAACGCCGACCCAGGGAGCGTCTGCTAATCTACGCTTGCACCCCCCTCTCCACTTAGTTACTTTATAAAAACTGCCAGCTCAGCTGTCTGATTGTTGTAAAAAATTAAGCCCTGGCAAGAATTTTTAACTTTTTGTAGGTTACATGTGGCCTTGTATTATCACGGACTTATTTTAGGGACATATGAACTGTGCCCTTTTATATAATTAACCAGTATGCTACTGCCCAGTTTGAGTCAAATTATTATGCAGCAATCGTTACACAAACATCTTCCGGCAAGACGTCTCGTGAGCCTGCGTGTGAACACTATTCAGTGCTGATCGTTGGCACAACAAATCTTGGACAAGATGTGCCACGAGTGTCGTTAAGAATTTTCACTATCCTGTGACAAGAATTATGCCGGCCATATGGGAAGGTACGGGAATGAGTCTGCACGTGAACACAAGCTTCCGCTAAAAGGTTGCGATGGGGTACATTTGCCGACACACTGTAATTTACTTAGCTGTCAGTTCTGCCTGAGTAAGATTAAGATTGTCGGCAGAACCAGCGACACCATAGCTAGAGAACTGTTGGAAGAATTTCAGATAACAGCATCAGGCTCCTTATGTATTTTTGTTTCTTTCACAGGCACAGAGCAGATTCTTGGATCACAGGTTGGGATTAGGGTGGGTATGCGCTCGCGTGTCTATCATATTGCGCATGTAAATGCTTATAAATTTCTTTACAGTATTTATTGAACAAACAATAAAAAAGTTGCGCTACCCTTCGCCACTTCTCTCTTTTTCATGTGCAAAACAGCCATACACTTGTAGCTTGTACATGAACATATACCAGATTGAACATGCGTATACATGCACTGAAAATGTGCCATATATAGTGCATTAGATGTCATGACGTGAATGAGTTCAATGACCTCAAAGACAAACAAGACAATGTACGCAGCTTTCCGCTGGCTACCTCCCATTACCTGCATTCCCGCAGTGCGTGGGATCTGCTGGACCTCTTCAAGGTTTATTAACAGGTGAAGATATTAATAACGCTGAGTCTAAAGGTAAGCTGGACAGACCCAAATACTAAAAGCTCAAGGTACATCAGACGTACGCAAAACCTCGAGTCTAAAGATAGTCGGGTGTGCGTGAATCCAAAATTGTGAAGGTACTGTGCATCAGACGCACCCGTCACCATGAGCCTTAAAAATACATCAGTGGTCGCGATGTAGTGGGCACACCAGTCGCAGGGTGGGTCGTGGCTACTACGTACCAGTTTGCATTAGACCAACGAAGAACGAGCCGAGTGAGCACTGCCGATGACAACAGAAAACTTTGAGCATCGCATGGTTAACAAACAGCGTCGCAGTTGGTAGTGCCAGTCGCAGACTTCTGTCATTCACTGGTGTGAACGCCTCCTAAAAGCACTAGTGGCAAAACTGAAAATGTGATAGTTCGTCAGATAGATTTGTCTGGGCTTTTATACAAACAATTTTAAAGTATGTCTCATGTCGCCTCCCCACCGCACTATAAATGCGCCTTCAGTTTTCGTGAAAAGACGAATTGCCATCTGCGTCGCAAGTTTGTGCTAGCTGCCATGACTCTTGCGAGCGTTCTGTCCCCTCTCATCTTTTGAATGGAAAAAAAGGGGCAGACTCAAACAGAAGTGCGAGTCTGCTCTTTATTGGTTTTTCTGCACGATCTGCCTTCAGTTTTTTATAAAGGTGATACTTTTCGTTATTCATTTTTTTGTAGGACTGCGAGTGCGTGGAATGCTCTTTGGTGAAACGTTGCGGAAATTTCATGTCGCGGTGATTTTTACTATGCTTTTAGTGTAGGGATGAATGACAATTTGATCTAGTGAAGTATATACCGCCCCCCCCCCCAGCTGTAATGTCTGCAGAGGCGATGCAGGTACTCAATAAATAAATAAAGTTTGCATCTGCAGTGCTTTTTGGGGGAAGGGGGTCACGTTTATAGTTGCAACCTCCGAGAGGGGATCATACTATTGCACCTACGGCTCATTAGAACGTGGTTTTTTGTGTCCATGCAGCCAGTTGAATTGGCATGAAAGCAATTCTGCGTGCCGCCTCACTCGATGCCAACCACAACTGCGACCATCTTTCAAAAACTAACAAGCGCGCACGAGCCCGCTTTTTTTTGTTTGTTTGTTCCATCAAGTGCTATACCCAAGCTTGAGTAGGTGATAAAGTGCAACGTCCGACGTATCTTTAGACTCCCTTATCCGCGTTTTGGTCGGTCCAGGAGATCAATCGTGCGAACAAGCGACAGACGGGCGTGACAGGCTGGTCTAATTTGGAGTCACTTGAGCACAAGCTCGCGAGAAAGTGTGACGTCCAACGCTTCTTTAGACACCTGGTTACAGGATACGCGTCCGGCGTATTTTTAGGCTCTCTGTTTCGCGTACGTCCGACATACATTTAGCTTTTAGTATTCGCGTACGTTGCACGTGCTACCCTTAAACACAGGGTAATATATTGCAGACAAAATGCAAAAACATGATGGTCGATGGTGTGCAGGCTATGGGTCCAAACATTTTTTTTATCTATCATTTTGGAATTAAAAATAAAGTGAAATGAAATGAAATGAAACCCATCACTCGACTCAAAACTTTTGTATAATGTGGAAATCGCTCCCTTCGGGCAAGTAAAGTTTACATAGGCTTACCTGCTAGTGCAGTGACCGTGGCCAGATAAAAGTTCTCGCAATGGCCGTCCTCGTCAGCCCAGCACTAGTGTGGCCTTGTTGAAATCTTGCGCGTTGCTCGGAGTAAAAGCGTTCATCAACGACACAGGTAGCACAACCCGCTCCTTGTCTTCCGTATATTTCAAACACGCAAACATGCTTACAGTCTTCAGTCTATACACAGAAAACCTGTATAACTCACAACGCGACGAACATTAGAGTAAAAGTACTACACACGTGGAACCATATTTTCGATAACGCGAATACTACACATGAAAAATCAGAACTGCACTGTAAATATAGATGGCGCTAATATTAACACTTTCTCTTTTCTTTTTTGTCATGTGTGTGTTTGCGTTAACTTTTAATAAAAAATATTTTGCAGTGCTATTGATTTTTTGTACTTAATTGGATGAACTATGTGTTCTTGTTATATCGTAAGTTTGTAGACTAGTTGCATCATAGTTTGGGTTTTATTCACGTAAAATCAACAACGTAGACTTCCAACTTTTCTTTCACCATTTTCATCGGCGCATTTGTTCCGCATATGTAAGTGCAACCAACATATGCGTGGTGAACTGAACTGCAGCATTAAGAAAAGAAAAATTCTTCGCTATCAATTCTCAATGATCGTGGCCTTTCTCGACTGTACCATCCGCAACTAGTGTCCATGGGGCATTCACCATCAATAAACCTCATCAAAGAAAAACAAGCTGTTGACATGACGCTGCGCGGCACCCGTTTGGCAGCTTGGAGGACAGGACAACTGGTGAAATATTTGACTATGCTGCAGGGTCACCTATATATAGTAATACCTTTTATTCGAACACACACACACACACACACAAGCACACACACACACACACACACACACACACACACACACACACATATATATATATATATATATATATATATATATATATATATATATATATATATATATATATATATATATATATATATATATATATATATATTGTACCGAAGCATAGTGGCGCCAGCTCTGTGCCAGCGTGAAAGAAGACATTGACGTCCGTGTGTGGCTCGTGCTTGCCGGGTTCCTGCCTGTACCAGCTCGTTGCGGCTAACGTTTCTCGAATAATAACCTGTGTTTTTACGCAACCTTGCTCGTTGCATTTGGTGGAAACGTGCTGGGTAACGTCCTGGAGCTCCGCAGCCGTAAGCTACCTTCTCAGTCCACGATGACCGAGCGCGTCGATCCCCCACAAGGCTCTTCCACGCTGCCACCCGTCATGTGTGCTGGTGTACTTCGTCTGCGTGACCCACCAGTATACAACGGCACTGAAGATCAAGATGTCGAGGACTGGCTGGCAGAGTACGAGCATGCCAGCGCGATTAACAAGTGGGATGACCCTGCGAAGCTGATTCACGTCATCTTCTACTTGACGGATTTGGCCAACCTATGGTTCACCAACCACCAAGCCGACATCCCCACCTGGTCGGTTTTCAAAGAGGCCGTCACCTCGTTTTTCGGTCGTCCAGCCATGCGTAAGCTTCGCGCTGAACTGGGACTGCGGGGACGATTTCAGCGAAATGGTGAGAGCTTCACAAGCTACATTGAGGATGTGATCAGCCTCTGTAGGCGAGTTGATGAAAGGATGACGGAGGCTGACAGAATAAAGAACATAATGAAAGGCATTGATGACGACGCTTTTCATATGCTTATGGCCAAAGACCCACAGATCGTCACGGCCTTGATTCAGTTATGTCAAAGTTTCGATGAGCTGCGCAAGCAACGAGTTTCTACACGTCGCGCTAATACGCAGACAGCTGATATTTCGGCCTTGGAGTGCAAAAGCAGTGGCCCCGACTACAGCGTGTTAATGCCTCAAATTCAACAGTACATCCGGGAGGAAGTTGCTCGACAGCTCTCTCTTGTCGCCACCATCAACGAGACCCCCACAACACTGGACCACTCACTTCGCCGTGCTATTCAGACGCAAGTTGCCGAGGCTCTCCCTTCGCCCACATCCGCAATATCAGTGGCTGCACCGCTGACTTATGCAGAAGCCGTCCGCCGACCTTCTGCCCAACCGCCAGTCCCTTCATACAGTCCAGCCACCAACTACTACAGGTCACCAGTTTCAGTTTATCCGGTAAATCGGCCCATTCCACCACCTCGAGCACCTGCCAACTCTTGGCGTACTCCGGATAACCGGCCCATCTGCTACAACTGTGGTATTCCAGGACATGTCGCGCGCTACTGTCGTCGCCGTGGATTCTATTTTAATGATGTGCAGCATTCCGGCAACATACCTCGGCCATCAGAATCGCATGTGACACCTGATTCGCATGACCCCCGCTCACGTCGACCAGACTTCAGCCGACGTCGATCTCCTTCACCCCGTCTTCGGTCTCCTTCCCCCATGCTTCGCCGTTCCAACCACGCCCAGGAGGAAAACTGACAGTCGCAGTTCCTGAGGCAAGAGCTGCGCCACCGACAAAATTTCCAAGGCCTCATCTATCGCCCCCTAACGAGATTGCCGTGTTTGTGGACGGTTTCGCCACAACTGCTCTTGTCGACACAGGTGCCGCTATTTGTATAATCAGTGAAGTGTTATGCCGCAAACTGAACAAAGTGACGACTCCACTGGTTGAAATTTCTTTACGCACGGCGAGTTCGCAACACGTCCAACCTTCTGCCACATGCACTGCTCGTGTTGTGATTCAAGGAGTGCTTTACATCGTAGAATTTGTCGTCCTTCCGCATGCGTCTCATGAAATCATCCTGGGATGGAACTTTCTTTCCGCTAATCATGCGGTTGTCGACTGCGCTCGTGCTCAACTCGTTTTGTTTCCATTCAGCACGACATTCATAGATCTCCCTCGCTCACCCAAAAAGGTGATCGTCGCCGCTGACGTCGTCATTTCTGCTTTTTCGGTCACCGCGGTATCTCTTTTGTGCAACTCCGTTTCCGATTCAACTGCCCTATTTATGCCGTCACAAGAATGCGCTCGTCGCCGGAACCTTGTCGTCCCGTTTGCCGTCATAACACTTGCCGATGGCTCCAGTGCCGTGTACGTGTGCAATCCGTTCCCTTGTCCCGCTACCTTATTGCATGGCGAATGCATTGGGAGTCTTGACACTTATGATGACATCTTTCCTTTCGATGCCCGTTCTGATACGACACCGATGTCCGTGGATGCTGTCACAGCTGGCACCGCGCCCTCACTACCTGACGAAGACGTTCTCTTGCGCAGCGTAGACACCGGCCTTACGCAAGACCAGCGCAATCAGCTCATTCAACTACTTGACCGTTTCCGCGCCTCCTTCGACCACGGACAACCTCCCTTGGGACGCACGTCAGTTGTCGCTCACCATATCGACACCGGTCATCATACTCCACTTCGTCAGCGCCCCTACCGCGTCTCGCAGGCCGAGCGTGACGTCATCACTCAACACGTCGACGAGATGCTGCAACGTGGTGTTATTCAGCACTCACACAGTCCTTGGGCTTCGCCAGTGGTCCTCGTGCGAAAAAAGGATGGCTCCATCAGGTTTTGCGTGGATTATCGTCGACTAAACAACATCACCCGCAAGGATGTTTATCCTCTGCCACGCATTGATGACGCCTTGGATTGCCTTCAAGGTGCGGAGTTTTTCTGTTCACTGGATCTGCGCTCTGGATATTGGCAAGTACCAATGGCTGAACCAGACCGTCCCGAAACGGCGTTTGTGACCCCTGACGGCTTATATGAATTTAATGTAATGCCCTTCAGTCTTTACAATGCGCCTGCGACTTTTGAAAGAATGATGGACAGTGTCCTCAGGGGACTTAAATGGTACATCTGTCTTTGCTATTTAGACGACATAGTTATATTCTCGGCGAATTTCAAAACTCATCTTTCCCGTCTGGAACAAGTTCTCCAGTGCCTTACGGCAGCCGGGTTGCAACTTAACTTCAAGAAATGTCGTTTTGGCGCCCGCAAACTCACAATTCTTGGCCACGTCGTTTCAAAAGAAGGAATATCGCCAGATCCTGCCAAACTGCGTGCCGTTGCCGAGTACCCCAAGCCTACTACCCTAAAGGAGCTTCGTAGTTTCATAGGCTTGTGTTCCTATTTTCGGCGTTTCATTCGCAATTTTGCCTCTATAATTGCCCCTCTGACTCAGCTTCTCTCCCGTAGCGTGGACCTCTCTGGCTGGAATTCCCACTGCGATGAGGCATTCACGGCGCTACGCCGGCTACTCATCTCTCCGCCAGTTCTCCGCCACTTCGATCCCAATGCACCCACTGAAATTCACACGGATGCAAGCGGTGTCGGCCTCGGTGCCATTCTCGCTCAACACAAGGATGGCTGCGACGAGTACGTTGTCGCCTATGCCAGCCGTACACTAACGAAGGCAGAGTCCAACTATTCCGTCACGGAAAAGGAGTGCTTGGCTATCATTTGGGCTATAGGAAAATTTCGCACCTACCTTTACGGACGCCAGTTTGATGTTGTCACAGATCACCATGCCTTATGCTGGTTAGCGTCCATGAAAGATCCTACTGGCCGCCTCGCTCGTTGGGCTTTACGCCTTCAGGAATACGATATCCGTGTTGTTTATCGCTCAGGACGCAGACATTCAGACGCCGATGCACTATCCCGTTCTCCACTGCCTCCATACCTTGCCTGCTTATCAACTGCCATTTGCGATTCGTCATCGCTGAGCATCACTGACATGCCATCCGAACAGCGCAAGGATCCCTGGATCAATTCTTTGCTCGACGTCCTCTCTCACAGTTCGTCAGAAACGACTTCACGCTCCCTCTCTCGTCAAGCAAGACACTTTGCTGTCCGTGAAGGCTTGTTGTATCGCCGCAATTACGTGACGGATGGCCGTAGGTGGCTCCTTGTCATCCCTCGTCATTTGCGTTTGGACATCTGCGCTGCCTTTCACGATGACCCCCAGTGTGGCCACGCTGGAGTATTTAAGACTTACTCTCGACTTCGTCTAAGATACTACTGGCGCGGCATGTATCGGCACGTTCGCCAGTACGTTCGGTCATGCACCACGTGTCAACGACGCAAGACGCCTTCTCACAGCACTGCTGGCCCTTTACAACCCTTAACCTGCCCAGCGAGACCATTCGACCGCGTCGGAATTGATATTTATGGTCCTCTACCCAACTCTCTTCGAGGCAACCGGTGGATTATCGTCGCCGTGGATCATTTAACACGCTACGCTGAAACATCTGCGCTGCCTGCTACCACTGCGAAAGACGTTGCGTCCTTTCTTCTTCACCATCTCATTTTGCGACACGGTGCACCTCGTGAATTACTCAGTGACCGTGGACGCGTGTTTCTCTCGAACGCCGTCGACGAGCTACTCAAGGCATGTCGCACTGTCCATAGGAAATCCTCGGCATACAATCCCCAAACCAATGGCATGACAGAACGCTTTAACCGTACCCTTGGAGATATGCTTGCCATGTACGCCTGACGACCACACTAATTGGGACCAAGTGCTCCCTTTTGTCACGTACGCGTACAACTCTGCGCCACAAACAACCACTGGCTTTTCTCCTTTCTTCCTTCTGTACGGACGTGAGCCATCATGCTCCATGGACACCATTCTCCCTTACAGGCCTGATGTTTCCGAAGCGACGCCTGTTTCCGAAGCAGCTGCTTATGCCGAAGAGTGTCGTCAACTCGCTCGCTCATTTACCGCACAAGACCAATGGCGCCAGAAAACTGACCACGATTCCTCTGCGTCTACTGTACACTATAACCCAGGAATGCTGGTTTGGCTCTGGGTCCCGTCTACCCCTCCTGGTCTTTCCCCGAAGCTTTCGTCGAAATACCATGGCCCCTACCGTGTAGTGCGGCAAACATCTCCTGTCAACTATGAAGTTGAGCCCATTGATTCACCCTCGGACCAACGCTGCCGTGGGCGTGAAACAGTACACGTATCACGCCTCAAACCGTGCTATGACCCCCTTGTCGTGTCCTTTCCCTAGGTCGCCAGGTTGGCTCCTTTCTGCGCGGGGATTAATTGTACCGAAGCATAGTGGCGCCAGCTCTGTGCCAGCGTGAAAGAAGACGTTGACGTCCGTGTGTGGCTCGTGCTTGCCGGGTTCCTGCCTGTACCAGCTCGTTGCGGCTAACGTTTCTCGAATAATAACCTGTGTTTTTACGCAACCTTGCTCGTTGCAATATATATATATAATGACGAGGGGCGTCTTAGGCTGAAGAGAAAGTGAATTATCTTACATTCGTCCATCTCCCAGCCCGTCATCAAAGCACAAAAAATAGGGACACAAATTAAGAGAGGGAGCTATGGGAATTGAACAAAGCGCAGGATGAGGATGTTTCATGAGTCGCTGAATCCATCGTGACTGCTCAAACAATAAAGGTCTTGGATGGCTTACTTAAGATTTGGTGGCAGTATAAGCACTTGGACGACATTAAAAGGCCAATATTCAACAAGATTTTATTATTATTACTTGGTACTTACGTCGTCGATTGTGTATTCAATTAAGAGCTCTACATCGATCATCCCTTCTTGCTTTGCACGTTTTTGTATATAGGTTCACCAGCTGGTTGGCCAGAATCAAACATTACTTGAAATAAAACCGATACGCACCAGTAAACTATGCGAAATATTACGAATGCTACACCAATTAAATATATAATTCATTGCTTTAGCATATTTAGCTCTAAAGCAAGTGCATCATCACTGCAGTGCGACACAATTCATCTTTATTGAAATATATATTGACTGAGCCACAAAACAGCGAAATTCTATGACGAAGTTCAAATTGTTTTGTGATTATCGCCTTCAGTCGATCGTTTACAAGATTACCAATTAGTTAAAATTTAACTGCATGCATCCATGGCGTGAGTTTCTTGCAGCAACTATAAGCATGCCTGGACACGTGTGCTGGAATTGACCGTCAGCGTTTGCCAAAGTTAGTATATAAACTTCAAGCGCTCGAGGTGCACCAATTGAAGCATAAATTAACGCAATCGTTTATATATACAATCAATTATTATACCGCAGCAGTAGGCGACAAAAACTTAGTTCGATTCTGCTGCTTTTATGCACTTAAATTCTATCAGATGATTTGAAAAGCCTTGTGATTTGAAAAGAGGATTTGAAAAGATGATTTGAAGAGCTGGATGTGCTAACAACCGAACCCATGAATATGCAGATAACAGCAGAAATTTAACGCGAGAGTGTAAAGAAAAAGCATACATTGGTTGCGTTAACCCAACAATTGGAAGCAATATGTCAAGGTCCCGGCAGATATCAATGGAACCTACACTGTAAAAAAAAAACAACTCCAGATGGCAGTTTTTGGCTTGTCTTCTAGATCTCGCCCATCTGTACATGTTTTACGCCCTTGAAATGGGAGTAACAAAAACACCCATGTGGTAGGGCTTACAGGGGCGTATATTGGGCAAAAACTTTACTCTCTTTGTGGCTCAGTGAAAACGAAACCGGAGTTTTATGGTTCTTACTTGGGAGTACTTTCGGTGTAATTAAGGCAATAATGTACTCCCTTCTGGGCCGTTTAAAGAGGCAGAGCGGGAGTATTTTAGTCACGTGACCAAGCTGTTTTTTGCATTTTCTAATTCTTTTTCGGTGTAAATAGGTGGAATTTAAGGCGTTTTAGCTCGCCTCTCTTGGGAGTACTTCTGGTATCTAATGAGAGTAACCACTGCATCCGGAACTCTCTCTGAGCAAGCATTCTTGCAAGGCTGCATTCTAAAAAAATTAGAATCGAACAAAAGCTGATCTACAGCCCAAACAACAAAGGAAAATACGGATCCTTTCAGAAATTCTGTTTCTGCACTTCGAGAGCGCACAGACTGAACACTTACATAGTATTTATTATGGAGGCTAAATTACACACGAAGTACAACTCTTGTGGTCATTTCCCAGGAGTGAGCATGGTTATTGACCACAGAATTTGTACTGCACGAGCTCAAGAATTACCACCACATAAAGCACCGAAAGTACAAACACTACACACACAATCTTTTTACATATTTGTACCGTATAGTTGAAAAGTAAAAAAAATCAAATGAATACAAACATTCAAACACACTTTGCCAATTACATTAGAGCATCTGACTAAAAATCTGCTAAACTTCTATTAAAAGCTCACCTAATTTATTAAAAAGTGCATTTCTGGAGCTGCGATACTGTACATGACTATGCCCAATAACTTATATGTAGAACTTAATTTTAATGTGTCCAAAATCTACTTACAGCACTTGTTTGAATTAAGTGCTACACGAGTGACTAAATTTCTCTTAGAGATTTCTCAACATTATTCCCGTGGCACACATATACAATATTGAATAAATAAGTAATCTTCAAATACATTAGATGAATGTACCTATATATTTCTCCGAGAGAATAAAAAAAACCTGAAGGCACTATTGGATCAGCTTTCAAGTTACAGCAAAGCCGTTTTCACCTGACTATCCCAAATCAGCTTCAAATCGCAACAGTACAAGAGAGGTTGAAGAGTGTACTACAATATATTTGTCACTTCAGTACTATTAGCGACCATATTGATCTAGCTCAAAGAAAGCATTAATGAGCATATAAAGAAATGCACAATCCTTAGAACTATAATGCATTGAAAGTACTAACAAATCATATACCATTAGAAAACTGGACATAACAAGCAGCTAGCTTTTCTGTCTCACTTTCCTTTGTACCATGCTCTGCTAATGCTTTCTAATGAATGCATTCAAAATTGTCTAAGCTTCTACTTTTGTAGCATATTGCATTCAAAATGACAATGGGGCAAGCCAGCACACGCACACACAGCAAATGCAAATTGAGCATTACAACACCAGAACTTACACTACACAATAATAAATCATCACTGACGTCAGCTAGCATACTTGCACGCGATTGGGTCACGTCATTTCAAATCATCCAGCGTTTCTCCGACCACTACTAATATAGCTGAAATATTTTTCACGTGTTTCTAGAAGCTCGAAACTTGTCCTGCTCGTGTATTTCTGTTGCCCAAAACTTTCCTGCATATTTATGAGTCTGTAGTTTTTCGCCGACTGAACTAGAGGGCATTTAAAAGCAATTTTTACTCAAGATATACTTTTGGAATGCACTCAATATAATAGTATTTATGTCAAGGTAAATAATTGATGCAACTGCAAAAATAATGATTGATTTGTGTATATGAATTTTTAGGGCTTTTCACACGAGCGAAATGAATAATGTTGTTAAAGCATATTTTTTTCAGGATATTAGCTAGCTCAAAGAGCACACATGGAATATGTGCAGTCATCGTGTTTGATCTGCCACAAAAATAAAAGTAATTTAGGTGCTCAAAGTGTAGCAGTTCATCTGAAAAAATATTCAAATTTCACATTTTTTCCAGAATACTCTGTATACAGCAGCAAAAAATGCCTTGGTGTTGAATTAAATATGCGCGATAGTTCATTCGAAAGTGTTATATATGAGCTAAACATAGATGCAGTTACTAGACAGTATCATTTTTTAACTTCAGAAATAATATTTCTGAAATTGAGTACTCCTTACAGCTTTTTACCTATGCAACTCAAGCATCATGATGCGTTCACAATTGCAATCTTTAACTCAAGCCGACTGGCCTAGGATGCAGTTGGCAAACTTCGTGCTATCTCCAAAAAAATGGATTTATCATCTGTATTCTATTGATAACAAAATGCATAGCAGTGAATGTGGTCAATTTGGTGACTTTAGATGAACCATCCAGCATTAGAGCTTTACAGTCACAAATGCTACTTTCCTATGAACTTCTACAAATGCAGAAGGGGTGTTTTACACACAATAAAAAAGTTAATTCATATTCAGTACGCAATTATCATTCAAGAAATACACTGATAAATGCAGTCTTAATACAAATTCCTTTTTTTCCAGCTTTCAAGAGAATATCTTGCTCCTTGAGACCCAAACCCTCTGATATGACTTCACACAAATGAAGAGCTTTATATTAATAAATTGGAGGCTAGCCTACTGTCTTCTTTCACTCGCATTGTGGGTAACGTAGTGTTATTGCGTATTGTATACTTTTTAACAGCTTGACAGCTCATCTCGGAGTCATCACTAGGAAACGAAAGAGAGAGATGCCCGTTTACCCCCTCTACCCTTGCTGTCCTGATATTTTTCAGTTTCAGTTTTTCATAAGCATATATGCCTATACAGATGCAAATGCACACACTTGCATGTACATAAAGTGTAGCTGGCACTTTTTTTCACACAACCCTACACATAAAATTTTTTTTCGCTATGCTACCTATCACCACACTCTGGATACATTCCTTGTAATGCATTTGTGTTGGCCGTAGAACACAGATGATAGCTCCATTTTCTTTACAGTTGCTTTATAGATGGCACAAAAATTGCCATCTACATGTTTATCAGTGGGCTTGGGCTGAAGATTGCCTTTGCAAGTGCATCATGCTGCAGAGTTACGTTGATTAAAAGGTGTAAAAGAAAAGTTAAATTAAAAAAAAGTATTTTTAGTTAAAAAAATAATACTCTCTAGTAAGTGCACCTATTTTCAGCTAACGCATAATGCTTTCAAGTGAGATATCATGCATATTTTTTGACCAGGGTGACTTTAGACGCTGAATACAGGAGCCCTTTCCTCTCGAAAAAAAATGAAAAATGAAATTTTTTCTCAGATGATCTGTCATATTTCAGCACCTAAATTATTTTCATTCTTCAGCATGACAAACAGGCCAGCTGCACATAATATATCTCTGCCCTTGGACCTTGCCATGTTTCCTGAAAAAAAAAAAGCGAATTTGGCAACTATTCAGTTTTGATGGTGTGGGAAGCCCTCGGAGAATCGATCTACATAAATAAGTCATTATTTTTAGTTACATTGCTTCATTACCTTGTCCCAAATACCATTTTATTAAGTGAATTACAAAACATTTTATGAAAAATGGTTTTTTGATGCCCTCTAGCTCAGTTGGCAAGGAACTGAAGACTTACAATAGGCACAAAAATTTTGGCAACCAGAAAAAACAACCAGGCCGAGTTCTTTGAGAAGTGTGAAATTTTTCGGCTATATTAGTGATAGTCTGAAAACCGCTGGTTGACTTGGCATGTCACGAACCAGTTATAACGTACTAACTGAATGCAAGTTAACAAAATATTGGAGCATTTTAGAAGAGCTTATTTTTTGTTAGACACAAGAGTAATTCAATTGACAATTAGGCTAGGAAAAACATTGTGGACAATAACAATATACTATAGTGTATTAATTAAGTGTCAATTGCAGAGATCATTGCGGGTGAAAAATCAATGCTGCAATAAATGTAACACCAGCCAACCTGTTACATTTACCGAAATTTCGCATTGAGCTTTCTTTCACTGGTGTGCAAAGCGCAACATACTAAAGATGTATGCACGGGTCAATGACCTATTTGTGCCCAGCCACAAAACCAGTATAGCGCATTGCAGTAGAATGGAAAGGTGGGCTAGTTGGTAATTCGTGATAGTTCAGCGAACTGGGAGCGCGGGGGTAAACACAGACATAAAGCAAAGAATAGGCACACAGCACGAGCGCTCAACTAACATTTGGTTTATTCTCACGTTTGAAAGACATATAAGTACACAAGGGTGCGCATGTAAAAAAAAATGGGATGATAGTGTGAGCAGCAAGCGTTGCGTTCATTCGATGCACTTGTCTACGAATTATCAATATAGTTAAACTCACAGTCAAGTGGTGATAACGACGGATGACTAATACAACGATTGTTATTTCTAGAAATGTGATATGCTTCGGAAATTTCACGCGTGGTTTCAAGCAGATGCCGCAAACGTACACTTTCAAACAACGGTTGAAACTTGCAGGAATTGCAATGTGAAGCTAAAACGGAAAAAGGAGTATTTTTCATAGAACTCAAATGCTCCCTGAGGCGTACGTTCAAACATCGCCCGGTCTGGCCGATGTACATGCAACCGCATGTTAGCAGTATGTAATACACCACTCCTGAAACACACTTAACATTATGTTTTGCGAGTTTCTGCAAACAGCCTCTGCTTTTTGACGTGCCCTGCGCCCTCCGATGCACCATGGCGCATATACGGCCTAATTTATTTGGTGCAGAGAAAACAACGCGCACACCAAGCCTGTTCCCGCACTTTTCTGTCCATGCGCCAATTTATGAATGTAAGTAATGATGGTCACGCATTTGTTTCCTTTATTGCAGTCTGCAAAAACACACGCACCTTTATCACCGTTTCTCACTATCCGCAGAAGTCCCTCACACACTGATGCGATTAGATAAGGCAGGTACCCAGCCTCGAATAACCGTCCTAGCTGCGCTAAGAAACCATTGTGTACCATGTGAATACAGCTTTTTTCGAGCGCTGAACAAAGGCGTGACAGAACAATTCCTCGTTTTATAAGCTTGGATTGGCCAGATGAGTAATTTAAAACAGGTTTCGCGGATCGATGGTTATAGTGCCAGCAATTATAATTTCCTCCAAAGAATAGAAAAAGGTCTAGAAATTGCAATTTATGGCAGTTTATTGCTTTGCCATCCGTCATTATCACTACTTGACTGTGAGTTTAACTATATTGATAATTCGTAGACAACTGCATCGAATGAACGCCACGCTTGCTGCTCACACTATCATCCTATTTTTGTTGACATGCGCACCCTTGTGTACTCATATATCCTTCAAACGTGAGAATAAACCAATTGTTAGTTGAGCACTCGTGGTGTGTGCCTTTTCTTTGCTTTGTGTCTGTGTTTGATATGTGGGGTTTAACGTCCCAAAACCACCATATGATTATGAGAGACGCCGTAGTGGAGGGCTCCGGAAACTTAGACCACCTGGGGTTCTTCAACGTGCACCCAAATCTGAGCACACGAGCCTACAACATTTTCGCCTCCATCGGAAATGCAGTTTGTGTCTGTGTTTACCCCACGCTCCCAGTTCGCTGAAGCAGTAGAGTATTAAGCAACCATGACACGATAAAAAATCATATTGAGTCAGCATTCATGCAACAGATATGTGTTGGTTTAAATACTCTACCATGACTCTTAAGGCAAAGGTAATGTCAATGAAAATGTTACCATTACCTGCAATTAAACTTATCAGGATAGTACCAGGAGAGAAGCGCTTTTGTAAAAAAAAAACAGCAGCCGGTCAAAATAGTCACCACTAATTATTTTTAATTCATGTCAAGGCTTTAAAATGTAGCTGTTTCTATAAAAGTTGAATAATGCATGCTCTGTGAACGATTCTCTGTGTACTTTTTCAAGTGTATTTCACATGAGGCACAAGAAGGTAGGCTATTCTAGAAAATGGCGATTACGCTTGAAAAACAAGCTGTCTATCGTAGTGAAGCGCAGAGAGCATACGTTTTTCTGTACCAGGTAAGGCCGAAACTGCGCTCGTTACTGCGATAGAAGAAAGAAAGCAACACTTTAAAAAAGAGTTGATGATTGGACTACTTCGCATTTGGACGTAAAAGCCGTCTTGAGTAGCGCAACGAGACAGGACTAATATCAGATAGGAATGGACTAGCACAAGCGCAACACTATTGCAACACTAAAAAAAAAACGGAGTAAATTGTAAGATTCAATGTCGATGCTGTTGAACCAATAGAAAAATGTTCTTTAACCACGCATGGTCTGTCCAACTAAAGTTAACAAGGCATATTTCACAAGAGTGATTTATTTTGGTGGTATCACGAACAATTATATCTGTCTAGCATGAAGAACATGTCAAGTGCTTGGTGCGCCGAAATGGCATAGGATATGGCACAGCAGAGTATTAAAAGAACCGGCATTCAAAAGGGGGATTGTACTAAAAGATTTTTAAAGTTGGTTCATTACTGACTATGGGCGCTAATTCTCATGACTGTGGTGATTTGAGGTAAAATAAAAGGCTAGTTTCGAAAACAAAAACAAGTTTAAAAACGAAGCTTGTTGCCAAAGTGACCAACAAGAAAGTTGGAAGTATTGCCTTACCATAACGTCGCGGAATTTGAAAATAGGGTAGACAGAGGTGAATAGACTCAGTGTTTTCTCAACCCTTTCTAACATTTATGCCTTGATTTGGGAGGTGAAACCTGAGTGCCCGTGAGAAGATGCATGCTAGATCTTCGTTTCATGGAAAGTGCTCATTTCCAACCTTGACAAAACGTTTATAATAACAAGAAAACCAAAGAATATACAGGGGTAGTGATTTCAAGTAATTATAGTGTAATTGTGAGAAAGGTGCACGCAGAAATAGTTTTCCTTTGGCAGAGACCAAACCTACTAACTTGGAATATGTCCGACGCCCCACCAACTTGTTTTGTAATTAGTTTTAACAAATGTGCCTAACGCAGGTGCACAAGCCCTTAAAGTTCCCCGTATTCTGTTCATTCATAGTGAGGGTCTCATTCTGTCAGGCTGGATGCCCTCAAGTAGTAAGCAAAGATTATTAGCCAGCTTTCAACTCATAAAATATTACGTGCTGCAGCATTCCAGCAAGCAGGAAAGGTGTTCCATACTCGCCGTCATGGCTACTAGCAGTGTTAACACTCCCAGCACGTACATGGGTCTTGTAGCCATATATTTCTTGCAACCTGTACTTCTGTGTGTCTGTGTATTCTTTCCCTGATTATTCGAGCTTACTTTAATAAGCCTTTTGTATATGAAGAGGTTTTGGAAAAACAGGTTTATTCAAGACGCCGTGAAGTCATTCTAAAGCATTTGAAGTATTGAGCACTGACACAGTTGTGCCAATGGCTTTTTCGTTACTAAAATGCATCCTTGTAGAATAAATCTGAAAGATTTTTAAACAAGCCTTGACACCAAGTATGGAAATTCGAAATTCTTTTGTTGTCCGACAGTCCAGCATGCGGAGGTATTTATGACCAAGTATTATTGAAGAGCACTGCCTATAATTTTTTTTATTTGGTTTTAAAGTAAGGTTGAGTGCTCATCCGAGTTATTAGCACCAATCGACAGCTCTGATTTGATGCAGACAGATCGCTCGTGACGTTCTATGAGCAAGGGGAGTATTGTCAACAACAGAAAACATTTGTGGGGTGCGCACTATACCCTAACTGGCACCCGGTGCTTGTCTCTTAGAATACTTAGAAGGGCGTTTTCAATTCACTCAATATTGTAATTAATGCACTAGTATTGATTATATAATCTGTTAGTGTAGTTATGGTTCAATGTCGGTATAACCACAAGCAAAGCTACAAATTCTTGTAAAAAGTTGCAAACAAATCTTTTGCTGTCAGGAGTCTTTAAAGGGCACGTGCAAAAGTTTCTCTGAAGGGGCACGTTGATGTGCATTGCAGGTAGATTTCATTTCGGGAACAGGAAAGAGTCTGCTGGTGCCAAGTAAGTGTAGTAGGCAATCGGGAAATCGTTGAGACTTCATTTACGTCAGGTTGTCATGTATCATGAGGCGAACTCGATTGTTGATGCTCAGTAATGTTGCTGTTTATTCGGTTGCTGCATTATGCCCTGGCACAGTCTCTCAACACGAGTCCACTAAAACTTGATCTAGCCTAACAAATCACAGAGATTACTGACATTTGAAACGTCCGGGAAGTTACATCTGCCACCACAGTGCAATTGTGTTGCAAGTGTGCCTGCGATGTATTCATGCCAGAAAAAATGTTTTTTCTTAAAATTTTTATACACACGTACACACTATGTCTATATTCTTATATTCTCTGTCACAAAGCACATCGTTTTTATGAAGAAGTCTTGAATGCAAGCCAGACAGACCCCTCAAAAAATAAAAGAGACCAGCACTGGCCCAAACACCGTTGTCCTTTTTGCAACATGTACAGTCACCCACCATTTTTTCGGACGCTGAAAGTTCTAACATACCCATTCATTCGACCATCTCTGTGGCACCGCCACTTATCCCATTGAAGCATTGCAAACTCGGGACCGAAAATTGGGGTGCCTCACGGTGCGCCGTTCAGATTTTCCGAACTCTGGCTGCCTGATCAAGTGCGGCGTCGAATACCATGACTAGCTGCCCACGTTGTTTTCACAATAGTTTCACTAGGTTGCCAGCACTAAAAGGTTGCTGTGGCTATGACTGGATTTTGTGTCAGGGTAAAACTTAATGCAGAAATGCAGATTTCGAAGGCCATGCATTTTCCGGCCAAACGTAATGGCCTTTTTTGGCCGAGTACTCAATGAATGACTACCACAACCAAACTGCAAGCCAAGCCACACTATACTCAGAATCGGCTTGACACCATACTCAAAATCGGCTTGCTGATCGTTCGAATTGGCCACACGTATGCAGCAAACAAGAAACACGAGTGCTGCAGCATGAACTAGCTTTATGCAGCTTAGTGCATTTTGGCATTTGAGAGTTCGCTTGAGAATTATTTCTGTGGTCAAGCGTGTTTTGGGTCTCACTCTTGTTTGGTGAAGAGCTGCTAAAAAGGCTCCAATGCTACGTATTCCATATGTGTCGTTGCCACTAACAAAAGAATTAAGAATTTACAAGACATAGATGGCGTTGAAAGAAGCTGTGATAATTTGCAAGACCAAAGTAGGGAGACTTCAATCTGATGCTGCTTAAGAGTTTGAGTCGGGCTACGATAGGTGAACAGTGGCTTATGATAATTCCCCTGAAGCGCTACCCACACAAATGTTATGCAGATTTAGCACATACCTTAACATTGCAATGACTCAGAGTTATGGCCAAGCGCTAGCTAAAAGACAGGCAGACTTATAATTCTGCTTGTGCGCTGACGTGCACTATTTTTTGGGCTATTGCGCCAATAAAGGTGCTTTCTTTCTGGCGAGTTCTTTCTTTCGGACTCTCGATTATTCAGATTTTTAACGGTTCTTGCTTAATGGGACACGCAGTCAGCGACATATATATGCCATTGCTACATAACATTGCATATGCAGCAAAACATATTACATACGAACACACATATGGTTAACAATGAAGTGAATGCACTAATTGAAAATTAACAGGTTTAAAAAACATATAGTGCTCGACCTCCATACCACGCGCCTCACGTACCACCTGAAGTTCACGAACGCGATGCGCAAACTGCTTCCGGTGCCCGAACATTCGCTTCTAGACGTTCTACTTCCCGCTCGCCTTCACCTTCACCAAGTCGTCGTTCCGTGTCGCCTATGCGTCGACGACTCACCTCCATTGAGACGGAAAACTAACTGCCGCAGCTCCGGAGGCACGAGCTGCGTCATCGTCTAATCGTTTAAGTCCTCGCCTGTCTCCCGCCAATCTTATCGATGTAATCGTCGAAGGTGTACAAACACTCGCACTCATCGATACCGGTGCCGCGATATCTGTGATTAGTGAGAGACTCTGCCGCTCTCTTCGTAAAGTGACGATGCTTTCTCCCGTGGTTGCTCTTAGTACTGCGAGCGCCCAACAAAATGAGCCCGTCGCCTCATGTACAGCAAAAGTTGTGATTCGAGACGTGTTTTACACCATTGAATTTCACGTGTTGGCTTCATGGTCCCATGATGTCATCCTAGGATGGGATTTTTTATCACGTCATCACGCCGTCGTGGACTGCGCTCGGGCCGAAGTGGAGCTGTTACCGTTTGGTGATGCGCCTTCTGTTGATGCGGCCGTATCTAGTGTGGCTAACCTTGTCGTCGCGACGGACATAGACCTTCCTCCTTTCAGCGCCCAGTTTGTCCCTGCCTGCTGTGCTTCACTTTCTGACGCTACCGTCCTATTCACGCCATCTGACATCTTCGGTAGCCGCCACCACACATCGCTGCCATTCGCCGTTCTTGAGCTTTGTCAAGACACTACCGGGATATTTATTTCCAATCCCAACTCGTGCCCCCTCAGTTTGCGCCGCAACGAGACGCTCGGCCACATTCAGCTCATCGATGAAGGTACTATCGTGCCTGCCGATTTCTTCGACACCAAGCCGAATATGGAGCTGAACGCGTTGGTTTCTCACTTTGCCTTGAGCAGCGTGTCTACCGATGCATTTCACCATTCTATTGACAGCCATCTCGCCCCGGCTCAACGAGAGCAGCTTGTTACCCTGCTGCACAAATTCAAGCGTTCGTTTGACTTTCCCTAAGCGGTGCTAGGAAGAACGAACACCGTTGTGCACACAATTGACACAGGAAACAGTACTCCTTTGCGCCAGCGCCCTTATCGTGTGTCACCAGCGGAGCGTCGGGTAATTGCAGAACAAGTAGACGACATGCTACAGCGCGGAGTCATCAAGCCTTCTTGTAGTCCTTGGTCTTCCCCAGTTGTACTCGTCAAAAAAAAAGGATGGTTCAGTCCGGTTCTGCGTAGACTACAGGCGCCTAAACAACATTATGAGGAAAGATGTTTACCCTTTTCCCCGCATAGACGACGCTCTCGATTGTCTCCAAGGTGCAGAATTCTTTTTCTCGCTTGACCTTCGCTCGGGTTATTGGCAGGTCCCAATGGCTGAGTCTGATCGTCCAAAAACGGCGTTTGTCACACCGGATGGCCTCTATGAATTTACCGTGATGCCATTCGGACTCTGCAATGCGCCTGCCACATTCGAGCGAATGATGGACAGCATTTTACGTGGTCTCAAATGGAACATTTGCTTGTGCTATCTTGATGACGTTGTGGTTTTTTCCCCCGATTTCACTTCGCATCTCACTCGTCTGCGCAAGATTCTACAGTGCCTTACAAACGCCAGGCTTCAGCTTAACCTGAAGAAGTGTCACTTCGGGGCTAAACAACTCACCATACTTGGTCATGTTGTCTCGAAAGCCGGCATTCTTCCCGACCCTGACAAGCTTCGTGCTGTTGCCGAATTTCCTAAGCCGACTACTGTTAAAGAACTACGGAGCTTTGTGGGCCTGTGCTCCTATTTTCGTCGCTTTGTCCGGAACTTTGCCTCCATCATCGCTCCACTCACCAAACTCCTTGCTGGCCCTGCAGATCTTTCGAATTGAACAGCAGCCTGTGACGAATCCTTCGCAACACTGCGCCGACTCCTTACCTCACCACCCGTACTGCGCCATTACGACCCTACTGCGCCAACCGAAGTACACACGGATGCAAGTGGCGTTGGCCTTGGTGCAGTACTCGCGCAACGCAAGCCAGGTTTTACCGAGTATGTGGTCGCCTATGCCAGCCGCGCCCTCACTAAGGCAGAAGCCAACTATTTTCTGTTACGGAAAAAGAGTGCCTCGCGATTGTGTGGGCGTTAAACAAGTTTCGCCCCTATTTGTACGGCAACTTTTGATGTGGTAACTGACCATCACGCACTCTGTTGGTTGGCTTCGCTAAAAGATCCTTCCGGCCGCCTCGGACGTTGGGCACTACGCCTCCAGGAATTCGACATACACGTCGTCTACCGATCGAGGCGAAAGCACTCTGACGCAGATGCGCCTTCACGATCACCCGTGAAATCCGATAATACGGATATATCAGCCCTGGACCTTCCCCTCTCTGCCGTCAACGTCACAGACATGCTATCCGAACAGCGCAAGGACCCTTGGATCGCCTCGCTATTGAATATGCTTTCTGACGCATCAACTTCCGGTTACCCGCGTGCTCTTCGCCGCCAAGCAACGCATTTCGCCATACGGGATGGCCTGTTATACCGTCGCAACTATCAAGTGACGGGTCGTAAATGGCTGCTAGTCATACCCAGCCATATGTGGTCTGATATCTGCAAATATTTTCATGCTGAACCGCAACATGCACACGCCAGTGCGCTAAAGACGTATGAGCGGATCCGCCAACGTTACTACCGGCGGGGTATGTACACGTTTGTACGCAAACACATTCGCTCATGTTCCCAGTGTCAGCAGCGCAAGACATTCCCTCATTCACCCGGTCAACTGCAGCCTTTGCCATGTCCTGCACGCCCATTCGACCGTGTTGGGATTGACCTATACGGCCCGCTACCGTGCTCTGTTGGTGGCAATCGATGGGTGATTGTGGCTGCCGACCATCTGACAAGGTACGCCGAAACGGCAGCGCTACCTTCGGCTGGTGCTCGTGACGTTGCAACCTTCATCTTGCACCGGTTTGTTCTTCGTCATGGTGCACCACGGGAACTCCTGAGTGACAGAGGACGCGTATTTTTGTCCGAAGTTCTGCAACAGCTCCTACATTCATGCCGTACGGTACACCGCACATCAACAGCCTATCACCCTCAGACAAACGGCCTAACGGAACGTTTCAACAGAACCCTCGGAGACATGCTCGCTATGTATATTGATTCCGACCACTCCAACTGGGACGTTGTTCTTCCTTTCGTGACGTACGCCTACAATACGGCGATTCAATCAACAACAGGCTTTTCTCCATTTTTTCTTTTATATGGTCGTGACCCATGCAACACACTCGACACAATTTTGCCATACAATCCTGATGCCTCAGAGTTCAGCCCAGTTTCTGAAATGGCTGGACATGCCGAAGAGTGTCGTCAACTTGCACGGTCCTTCACAGCCGATAACCAAGCCCTCCAAAAAGATCGCCACGACCATGATCTTGTTCAGAATACCTTCCCCGTCGGTTCTCTCGTGTGGCTCCGACTGTTTTTCCACTCTCCTGGACTGACTCCCAAGTTTGCACCGAAGTATACGGGCCCTTACCGCGTCATACAGCACCCTTCTTCTGTCACCTATGTGATTGAACCACTCAAGCCGTCCACGGACAAGCGCCGCCTTGGTCGTGAGACGGTCCACGTCAGTCGCCTCAAGCCCTGTTACGACCCTTCTGTTCTCTCGTCACCTTGAGTCGCCAGGATGGCTCGTCTTCGTCGCCGGGGCATTGTAGTGGGGAATTCGCAAGGCAATGATAGTGGGACCATCGCTGAGTGCGAAGCGCGAGCACGAGCTGTAGACACTGGACTGCCCGAGCATTTGTTTCTGTACCGGCTGTCTGCCTATTACCTGGCGTCGCTAATAAACCCCCTTGCAATTGAAGTATCAATAATACAAAGCTTTCCAAGTTTTTTTATGAGGCGAGCTTCAGTGCAAGCAACATATTTACCCTTGCTTCTGCCAAAAATCAGTGTCTCACAAAATCATGTGGCACAGCTGCAGCAGTATAATTCAGATGATCTACAAGATGTCCTCCTATTCCAATATCATTTTCGCATTGTGCATATCCTTAAGTTGCTCAATTATTGAATGCCCAGTTTGCCCGATGCAGGTCTTGCTGCTAGAAGGAGGTATGGTGTGTATCAAAGGTGGTGCGCAAGATATAGCACTTTCCATGTTTAACTAGTGTCTGCTACCCCCCCCCCCCCCCGCACTACTGCATATACAACAGCACTGCTTAGCAAGCTCGCTTCATACAGAAAAAGCCATAGAGATATATATCAAGAGTGCTAACCACTCTCTTGGGCTGACATGTGAGAGTATGAAAGTGAGGTGCCACAATTGGCCCGACAGTTCGGTCACACATCACCCACTTGATTTTTTTAAATATCACGGCTTCAGTAACGATCTTTAGGCGCAGTATAGTGTAGCTTGCAGCCAAAATATGATGTAATACCTTACCGTTAAAGCTCTACCGCTTTATACATATACACAAACTTTTGAATGTATCAATAAAACATGTGATAAACAAGGATAAATAAAGGCTAAATGCATGCAGTTTTTTAATAAAACCCCAAGAGAAACATGAATACATTCTGAACAACTGTGCAGTCGCGTCAGCCAAAAAAATAGTGGGGTGAGCCTTGCTGGGAATTGCCGTGATTCTTAAAGTAAGGTGGATATGTCGTCCGGGCAGCCATTATATGTGGAACTATGCTTCAAAGTAGCGAATTGTTGGACTAGTTAGTTTACATTTGGCCTAGAGGAATCATTTGCAATGGACCTTTCCAACAATATTGCGATCCGCAAAACATGGGACGACCACATTTTCTGGGAGTATAAGCCATGGTAAAAAAAGCTATCCTCCCATTTGACTCTTTTTATGCTATACTGGTGAAAGGGCGGATTCCTTCTTATGCCTCAACTCGGCTCTGACAAAATCATGCTCTTTTCAGGTACTTCAACTTCAAGCACCAGACTTTGTGCCTTCGAGCTTCGAGTTTTCTTTCCACATTGCTCGTCTCCATAGCATATTTCCCTTCGGAAGCAGATTGCGGCTTCGCCCAGCATACCTACACGACAGAGGTCTAACAAGTTGAACAAGTTTGTTGTAATTCCCTAAAATTACACGATTGCACGCAACCTTAAAAAGATAGCTTCAAAGCAGGGCAGAGACCTCGTCTTCATGACACCCTGAAAGCTTTTCCCTTTGTGCACTTCTTTCAAGTGAGAGAAAAGAGGAAAAAGTATGTCAAAAAAGCCTAAGAAGCCATTTGTCCGTTGTGCTACGGAAGTGGTATATAAGATGCCATTCAGCTGTGGTAAAGCAGACATCGCACAAACAGGCCGATGCCCTAACAATAAACTCGGAGAGCACGCAACTACGGTGCATGCTCGAAACAATGGTGCAGACAGTCTGGCGCATTGCAGTACATTTTTCTGCAATGCACTTTTCCAACACGCGAATGTCAACGGCAGAGGTAAGGGCAGGTGTGAGCGCAAAAAATTACAGGCACGAAAGATTGAAATTGCCACAGATGCATGAATTAGTGCATCATCGTTGAATCTCACAATGAAAGAAATAAATTTTCTTGAATGCAGTTAAATAAAAATACTGATTAAGCATGCCCCCTTCATGATATTGTAAATTGTTGACACAATTTTTTGCCCAGACCATTGTTGTTGACTCAGTGAAAATCAGGTGTGACTGCGCCTGCGCATTTGTTTTTACGCCGAGATACTTTTTAAATTAAACTTGGTTGCAAGATGAGCGTCTTCTAATTAGTCTTCCTTTAATTCGAAGCCTTCGCTCCTCTGGGCCAATTGTAAACTAACTAGCCCAACAATTCACAATTATGAAGCATACTTTCACATATAACGGCTGCTGTGGCCACATATTCACCTTAATTCAAGGATCACGGCGCTTTCCAGTAAGAGTCACCCCATAAATGTTTTTTGCTGATGCGGCTCCACAGTTGTTTGGAGTGTATTCATGTTTCTCTTGTGATTTTGTTAGAAAAACTGCATGCATTTAGCCTTTATTTGTTTTTGTTCGTCATATGTTTTGTTAATGGGCATAGCTAGCATGAGTACCTTTTGTCACAGCGATTTTCTGGCACTTGGGCTTTGCGACACCTATACCAGTTCCGTTTTTTGGCCTTATTAAGTTTGAACTTCTTGCTTTAGTGCCTTTGGGGGTGCCACAGCACCTTCGTCAATGCTTCCTTTTCATATTCACTGCATTTAGGCGCTTCTCCAGGTTTCCGACTTTTATTTCAGCAGTTTGTAATGTGGTCCATCTTTTGTCGAAAGCAGACGACTTCAAACGTGAGTTGAATTCAAGCTACCGTTCTGCCGAGCAGATCAACCACCCGAACAGTAAATGTTCGGGTTGGGTCTTTCAAATCTACAAATCTTAATCACTTGCATTTTGAAGCTGAAATTTATGACTGATTTTATGAAATTTATGACTGAATTTATGCAATTTATGAAACTTTACAAGTCGGAAACTGTGATATTTAATGTGAAAGCGCATGAAACCGTCGTAATGTTGCAGAGAGCATTGTAAAGTATCGAGTAAAACTTTTTTTACCGATAGAAGTGCGAAGGTTAGGTTAGGTTGAGTTATGTTAGTTTTAGCTAGGTAGCGTCGTGAAACTTGGAAACTTGTATGCTGTAAGCTTATCGAACACATAATTGCTCATAAATTAAATGAATTCTTAGAAGAACGCTCAGTTTTAACAAATCATCAACATGGGTTTCGAAAAGGATTTTCTACTACAACACAATTGGTTACTATCGTTCATACCTTTGCAGCTTGTCTTGATGCTAACGGCCAAATCGATGTAATATTCTTAGACTACAGTAAAGCATTCGACACAGTTCCACACAATAAACTACTTATAAAGCTTCGGTTAGTTGGTATACCAGAATTGTTTATCTCCTGGATCTCAGCTTATCTACTCAATCGCAACCAATATGTTCAGGTAGGAGAAAAACAATCGGGCTGCCTTCCTGTGACTTCTGGCGTTCCGCAGGGGAGCGCACTAGGCCCCCTTCTGTTTTTGGTCTACATTAATGACATTGTCAATGTAATTAGCACCCCGGTACAAATTCGTTTATTTGCTGACGATTGTGTTTTGTTTAGAGATGTAACCTGCATTAGTGACCAATGTGATCTTAATACTAACTTGTGCAATGTATCAAAATGGTGAGAACAATGGGGAATGCTTCTTAATGCAAACAAATGTGTGTATCTCCCCATAACGCGCAAAAAAGTCCCATTAAACTACACATACAATTTAGCTGAAGCACCTTTACTTAAAGTAGCCTCCTATAAATACTTCCCAGGCAGCACGCCACCGTTGGACCAATCTTGGACCAACATCGGCTAACATCGGCACCGACGTCGGGCCGACGTCGGAAGTGCAACTTCTTCCAATGTCGGGCCGACGTTCAAGCCAATGATGGGCCAAGGTTTTGCCGATGTTTTAGCCAGTATGCAACCAACATTGGGCCGACGAAGGTCCATCGTATTGCCGTCGTTTTGCCGACAAAGCTGCCAATATTCGGCCAACATTGGGCCATATTTCAGCCAATCACATGCCATTTTTACGCCGATGTTTGCTGCACGACGAATATTGGCTACGGATGTACGACCGACATTGGACCAATCCAGGGCCACATTGCAGCCAATCAAATGCCGTTATTACACCGATGTTTCCTGCACGACGAATATTGGCTACTGATTGGCTTGCCATTACGTAACCATTATTAGTAGGTAATTTTTCTTATCGGAAGATGTAAACAATATGCCTCGATAACCCGCTCTTGTAGCTTTGCAGCCCTGTATACTTGTGGCAACAGAAAAATGCTGAGAACTGAAAGCAGTTACTCGATCTATTTCATCTTTTATACCTCATTCCCTTTGCTAACACTAGAAGCGTAGTTTATTTTTTTACCAATTTATCTTTTGCAATAGCGAGTGCTTTATTTGGTACTGGTATTTGGTACAGCAGATCGAAAAAAGTCGTTAGGAAGTAAATGTTGAAAGCGTATGTCCCCCACTTGCAATCCCCACATATGTCCCCCACATAATCGAGAATATTCATAGTTTAGAGCATTTTTTTGTAACTAAAACATGGTGATGGTGCTTCCGAATCAGCATACGCTAGCCGAACAGTGCACCACCGACAGTCTGCAGACTATTTATTCTTTGTTTTTTTATTTATTTATTTGGTACAACAAAAAATGTATACATTGAAAAATATATATACACAACTAAAAAAGGCCCGCTCTACTGCAGGTCAGGTTGCGTTGGGGGCACAGTGACAGTGGTACTGTCAAGG
Organism: Rhipicephalus microplus; assembly: GCF_043290135.1. Taxonomy (NCBI): domain Eukaryota; kingdom Metazoa; phylum Arthropoda; class Arachnida; order Ixodida; family Ixodidae; genus Rhipicephalus; species Rhipicephalus microplus. Next base: position 14,722,700 of record NW_027464589.1, read on the forward strand.
CCCTGGCTGCTGTGACTGGGCAGGAAGCCAGCTGCCGCGAGCAGCCGATAATCTGCACTCAGAGTGGGGATCATCGGGCTGCTCCACAACAGATGCTTCTCTGAAGCGCCGCTTCCTGCCCCCACAGCGATCACCAGACCCTGGCAGCCACCTCTTAATAAAGTTGAGGGCCTCCGCCTGGTCGCACGCTGCTTTTTGGCAGATGACATCTGCATACAAGAACAGAAATACCATAGTACACATCAAGCACTGCCGTACAGAGAATACACAAGGGTACACACACATAAAACAATGAACAAGTCTAACCTGTCACTAACCTACAGAGCCTTAGGTTCACAAAGGCCCTTTTCCCTTTTCTGCCATGAAGGCTGTACAGCACTTGCACGTCATGTGCCAATACAGCCTTCATGGCATTCACACCAATTTCTCGGAGGCCACGTCCCCCAATCAGCAGGAGGTGCTTGCACTGTAAAAAAATGCAAGAAGCATAGATGGGGTGGACGCAACAGCACATCGAAATGTTTTCATGATAAAAATCTGCAAGAAGAGGACACTGAAAACAACAACTTGAATTTTTGGGCATTACAACATTTCATTGTTTTCTTACGCTAACTTCAACTCACTTGACCTAAAATGGTTTCCACATCAGCCCTCTCACACTCAGTGTGAGAACTTTTCAGAGTCCTTCTCTGAATGCAGTTTCACTGTTATGAAATCAAATACAACACTGTTATAACCCTTAATAAATATTCATTCTAGCTATGAAATAGTATAATTACTTTGTACAGTGCTCAAGTTCCAATACACGTTTCTTCGAGGTTACAATGTCTTTGCCTGAATGTTGACCAGGAGTAGCTTCTATAGGTGAAAAACGATAAAATATGTGGAATTCAAAAAGAAGCTTGGACATGTTTTTAATCAATGCATAGTAAGCAGAGCACAACAAGATAAATGAACATGATGAAGGCGTACTAAGAGGCAACCTTAGAGCGACCAAATCTTGGTCATAGATGAAACTGATAGAAAAATAAAGGTCGCACTAGATGGTCGCACCATTTGCTGTTTATATTTTTCTGTGATGGCCAACAAAGAGGCATGTCGCTATAGAAATCTCATCACAATAAACAAAGGTGCATTTTTCTTCACACTGCGAAATTGGGTGCATGTTAGATTTTTAAAAAAGTAAGAAAACGGCTAACACAAGGCAGGGTGAACTGTAGCTCAAAGTAGAGAGAGCCGCAGCGGACACGAAATAGGGTGATAAATGAACAAAATTACTGAATGTCTGTTTTAAGCAGGCTATTGCTAGTCACTGCCCATCAAACACACGATGCCGCCTACATCGTCTGGTAGCTTAATTCACACACTTAATTCGAACTGACGCTGTGGTCCTATCAAAGCTATACCGCAGTCCGAAAATTCTCTCAGCACCCCGCCCAATCCTGCGGTGGCACTTCAGACACCTCATCGCTGTGCTTGAAGAAGAAAATGAAGAAAAGGAAAGAAAAGACTGCGGTGGAATGTTTGCCAAATGCCAATCTGCGACATTCCTGTGCCCCGCTTCGGCTTTTTCTGTCCCTGCCACGTAGAGACCCTTCTCCTCTTAACACTGCGCATGAAGAGAAAGAGGGGAAAAAAAGCTGTCGCAGAGAGTTGGCTCTCTCATGCCGATCTGCAACGCGCCGGTGTCACGCTTCCCTGTTTTTCGTTCCTGCTATGTAGAGACTCTTCTCCTTTCAACACCACGCATGAAGAGAGAGAAAAAAAAAAGCTGCCGCGGAGTGTTTCTCTCTCGAATGCCGATCTGCTTTTCTCCAGGTGGAGACGCTCCTCCATTCTCATCATGTGCTGGCCACGCTCCGGCTGCAGCGCAGATGGTAACAGTGGAAACACAGTTGTCTTCGAAGAGTGTCAGCACTGGACATTGCCGCGCGCAACTTCTTTTGCCAGGAGAATACTGAAGCCGAAGTACAAATGCTTTGCAAACTGCACGCAGAACTTGTTGACTCGTTGCAAGGCCAACGTGTACAGACACGTATTGACTACTTTACTTAATGACGGATGTCCTGTAATTTGTGAATAAAACTTCTCCATGCACATGCATCACTGCATGGTGAGCCCTCCGCTCGTTTACCGTATTTACTTTATTCTACCGCGCCCTCGATTGTAATGCGCGCCCGGTTTCCACGACAAAAAAAAATCACCAAGACATCGGTTGCAACGCGCACCCTTTTTTCTCGTTGGCCCGCTTGATCACACCACTCGCGAAAACGACTCTTTTTGAGAGCGTCTTCCATTTAAATATGAAGTACGGGGGAAGCTTATGCCTATCTGACGTGCAACAGAGCATTGCTGTCACTCTAGTTTTACCGTGGCCCGATGTCAGTACACAAACTTGCTTCGCCCCCTTCTCCTAGACGGTTGTGGTGCCAGGCATGTCGAAGTAAAGAGGCGTGTGATCGGCATTCCCGATTTGCCCAAGCAGGTAGCCGTTGTTGTGCCGCAAGTTTAGGAGAAACCTCTGAAGACTCTGAAGCTTTTCTTCGTACTCCTCCGGCAACTTCCGGCATATGCCCGTTCGCCTTCGGAGGGAAAAGCCTTTTCTCTTCATAAAGTTCGTTAGCCAGCACCTGCTCGCTTTAAAATGGCTCTGCATTAGCCCTTTTTCTAAGGCTAACTGCATAGCCTGCACTTGGAGCAGTTCTGTCGTCACGGGCCGCTGTGCCGCTCACTGCTTAATCACATACTCGCCGAGCAGCTCTTCAATTTGTGGAAACCGACCCTGCTGTGGTCCACTGAAGCCTTTGCGTGAATCTTTGCTGTCGACAATATTCTGCTTTTGTTTCCGCCAGTCCCGCACGCACGTTTCGGGAACTCCGAATGACCGCGATGCGGCCCGATTTCTGTCCGTTCCGGCACACGCGACGACTTTTCTTTTAGAAGCAGCATTGTGGTGCACTCGTCGAGTTTTTGGAGTCGGCCCTACCATGCCGTCGATGCTAATGTACTACAAGATGACGAACTCCTCAGCACACGTATGAAGTGCCGCGCATGGGAAACACATAGGCAAAAATGACCGACGCGCCATGCCGACGCACGTAGGGGGCGGCCATTTTGTAAGTGGCGATGACAATAGAATGACCATATTCATTTTTTTTTTCGTACTCGATTCTAACGCACATGCGATTTATGAACTCTCTTAACCGGAAAAAAGGTGCGTGTTAGATTCAAGTAATTACGGTAACTTTCATTATTTTGAACTTCTTTTAATTTGAACAAATTTTCTGGCCTCTTTGAGTACGAATTATTCATATTCGACTGTAGTACAGTGGCTCATGAGATAACCTGACTAGTTTGTTTCCCGAAACACAGTATCTTAAAGCAGTACTAAATTTCTGCATGTTACATAGGCATATTAGAAATCAAGAAATATACACCAAAGCCGCAGCCACAGCTTTACTCTGCACAGCTGCCTCTGCTGCCTCCACTTCTCCAATTGTACCAGCAGGCAGCCGGGGAAGGTCAGAGGGGCCCTGTGCTGGCTGGGCGTGCTGAGGCACGGACAAGAGCCGTACCTTGTGCTTCAGCTGTCGCACCTCTTGCAGAACCTGTCTTTGTTGCTGCCGGATGCCAAGTTGGATCCGCAGGATCCGTAGCAATAGAGCTGAAACATACAAGAGTACATACCATATTTACTCGCACAATTTTCATCCTCACATAATTTGCTCACCAGTATAATTAGCCAGCCTGCTTTACTACAAGAAACTTTTTGCTCGCATACTTTGCCCTCCCCAACCAGCCCGAGCCACCTTGCCAGCACACACACAAACACATTTGACTTCATGATGCTCTGGTCAGGCACATCTCTTGTCGAGCAGGCGAGTGCAGTCTTACACAAAATGAACTGAGTGCAAGGTCCCTTCTTCCATGAACTTTTATGCTTTACCTAGAATATCGAACTTGAAAATTGAAACCTGTTTATGTCTAGTCCGAAATGCCTAAAGGTTTGCCTCTTATCTTCCCACCTCTTCCACGGCAAGAATGTATTCCCGAGACACAGCACAGATGTTGAACGCGTGCAAGGACCTGTCACATCAACTAGATGAGGCAGGTTTTCGCACTCATTTTTTTTTTCGGTTTCGCCATCTGGCCATTGCGTTTTTACCGTTCCTTGTGATAGGCTACAATAATTATATACGAGGCAGATTGCTGTTATAAAGCTTACCGAAGAAAACTGAAACCGTGCTACCGCTAAGCACATCAGCGTGGAGTTCTTCGACATGCAATATTCAGTATGGGAGCCAGCAGAAGAGTGCGTTGAATAAGACTTAGCATAGAAGCTTGGGTGTGTTGGTTAGATATCGGAGGGAATACAACGCAATAGAAGACTGGGACAAGGAATGGACACACACACACATGAAGGGCGACACACACAGCCCTGTGTTGGCATCGCGCTTCCTTGTCTGCATCTTACTTTACGTTGGGTTCCCGACAATTATTGGATAGTACTTATGTTCTCTGGTATAGCCCTGTCGTGGGAACTGGTTTTTGTGAGCACTGTTCGGAAGAACTTCAAGAAAATGGGGGCATTTGAACAGGCTTAGCAAACAAATGACAATCCGCTTTGAGACAGCTGTGACAGCGCCTGCAACATATATTCCCAGTTGAGCTTTTAGGCCAGCGATTCCTACTAGCTTCGCACATGTCCGGATTGACAAAAAAAGTACACATAATACGCGAGTATATACCGCATTTGACTCTGTAGCTTTGATGAACCAGGCAGATACACAAATTTATCCAAAACTCCATTGATTCTGTTGCAAAATTATTCAACAAACAAATTGCGATGTTATCCATGTTACTATACGATTGTGGCACTTTACCATTGCAGCTTTCCAGGAGGCACACATAGTGCAGCGTTAGTTCACCACTCGCAGTTATTTGTATGCAGTAGGTTGCTCACAGCAACTGACTGCATGTAATGGTGAACATCTTGCATGCTTGCACCGCTGTTTCAGCATGCTGGCTGCTTCCCTTACGGCTATCAATTGATGTTCACAAAATTGGGAAGATGAAGAAAGACTACACAGTGCCCTCTGGCCACCCAATACTCCAAACCTCTAGCCAACAAACAAACAAAAAAAAACAGAAGTATGCAAATGAATATTATTCCTAATGCAGCTGGAATGGAGTGTAGTTTTCACCAATTCTGTGTGTTAAGTCAATATGGAGTGAGTTAACTCCATAAAGTAGCTTTTCTCATAACAGTGTTCACTCTATTGTAACACAAGGAGTGACTTCATAGCATCTAGAAGGAAAAATAGAATCTTCAGTATTTGATAGAAATGTGAGGCTCTACCTTAAAACAACAATAATCTGAAAAAAGAACTCATTACATTCGAAAAAAAAAAAGGTAGCACAGTTGATCCCCTTTACAAGAGACACTGATGTAACAGACAAACGCGGATAAGAGGCACCAGTGTGCAGGCTGACATTTGGCCCATCATGCATCAGGCACTCCGTAGATGCGCCTGTGCAGCCGGGAGCCCTGCAGTCAAGCATGCTGAGCAAGACTGTTGACCACTATACAATGACACATTGTCACAAAATTTCAAAACTTCATTTCACAGACTTCTGCAAAAGCTTCTTACACTCTTGCATAATTTTTGCACAAGCTTCTCTCATTCTTGCGTGATTTTCGTCAGAACATATAAGTGTTAGAAGTTGTATGTCCCCAAAAACTTGCACAATACAAATAGCATACATTAAAGTCTATCACTTAATACGTGCATAGTGTAACAATGAAAGGAAACTCACGCATGGTTTGCTCCGAGCCTTCCCCGTTCGGTGCCTCCTTGAGCCTTGGAGAGCACTGTACAGCTAGAGCAAAGTAGCATCAATCCAGTGTTAATGGCAGGTTAACAAGACAACAAAACTAACCCCCATATTCATAAACGCTCCCCGACTCGACTTTCACCCCTCACTTGACAGAGTTGAGCACTGTGCCGCTGCTCGTTTGAAAGCGACGCTGTGCTACTCGAGAATCACAGCAGATTATTGCTGACATGCAGCATTTTTCTCTGCTTAGAGACGGCGCTCCCATCAGCCATCTCAAGTGAAGGTGAAGCGTTGAGTGGAGGGACGTTCTAGAATACGGGGGTAAGATTGGTTGCAAGAACACTACAATAGACACACTTAATTTTTACACTTCATCTATATTGTAGAGCTACACACATTCTGCATCCTTATAATGCAACATATACATACAGGCTTATAAAGTAAACACTGTAGGCTGCTCAAATAACACCTACACAAAAAATTACCCAAATGTGGCCATGCGCAAAGTACTTTTATTTGAAACTCACAAAACATTTGCGTTGATGGAAAATAAATAAGACAGGTTACGCTTGGAGGCACATGAGACCTTCGCAGCTTTCATAAAGTACAAAAAACAATATGGTATGTGTGTGTGTATGTACGCATGAAGCTTCAGCCTTTACATACGGTTTCTTGAAAGAATCGACTATGAATTTTATGGCACCTGTGTCCTTCAGCGCAATTGAAAGCCTGCTGATCAGTGTGTGCAATTGTGGAATAGTTACATGAAAAATGGCGTGAAACACCTAAAATCAAATTTTTCTAGCTAGGAAATATGCAGCTGTGTATACACAACACATGCTGCAAACACTGGGAGGTGACCACAAGAGTGATTTGAGTGTAAGCGGCAGTATTCCGCATTCATGCACCCCGCCATTTTCAACTGTTGCCCAAAAGCAGCACCACTTCAGCGTGCTACTTTTTTTTTTACATCATAAACAGCACGGAATACAGTGAGGATGAAAACAACATATGCAATTAAATTTTGAGCACTATTTATGGTGCGCATGATTGATTGATTGATATGTGGGGTTTAACGTCCCAAAACCACTATATGATTATGATAGACGCCGTAGTAGAGGGCTCCGGAAATTTAGACCACCTGGGGTTCTTTAACGTGCACCTAAATCTGAGCACACGGGCCTACAACATTCCCGCCTCCATCGGAAATGCAGCCGCCGCAGCCGGGATTCGAACTCGCGCCCTGCGGGTCAGCAGCCGAGTACCTTAGCCACTAGACCACCGCGGCAGGGATGGTGCGCATGAAAAAAAAAGGCCTTTGTACAACGACGAATTCATAATTTGCCTTCACGGACCTTCTGTTAGGCTGTACCACATACAGATTTTTTGTGGCTTTCAAAAGAGATTTGAAAAAAAAAATAATAATAATAACCCTGTTTACTCTCGTCATGAGCGCACTCACTAAGTCACCCTCATTTCAGTCGCCAAAATTTTGAATTTTTTTTCTTCCACATATTAAACACACACCTTACGTTCATCCGCTGAAGTCCCACGGGCTCCCTCCCCACTCTTGCCGCCTTCGCTCGCTGCCACGTGCCATTTTATTTTTGTTTCTATTTGTTCACGGAACGTCCCCTGTCTTTTTTAATTATCTCTTGTAACATATGTGGCATTATCTTGTTCCCAAGGTGCCACAGGTGCTTTGCTATGTAGATGCACCATTAAACTAGTATTTTTGATCAACTGTGCATTTCTGATGTTTACCTTGCAAGTACGTAAAACTGGCATGCCTCTTGATATACGATACACATGTGGCTTGTCTCACTTTGAAGGAAAAGTTAGCATACAATGGTGTAAATGCTTAGAATTTCAAATATTGAGGCAGCAGCACACCGGAGATGATCATATGGTAAAGAAACAAGTGCTGCCTTATTACTGGCAAGTTGTCACTTATATGTACAAATAAATTTTGCGAGCTAAAAAAAGTACAAAAGCACAGCGAGGCTATGATGTGGTTGAACCTGTGGATTCGCTTCATTTATCACGCCATATGATGAAGCTTCCTTTGGTAAAACTGCTCAGATAAGAAAAAAGTTTGCTCTCCAATACAGCAACTATACAAAGTGTGCACGTGCATCTCGCAGCGCCTTTTCGTCACTTCCGAAATGCGCCACCAACATGCCCGGGCACCAACCGAATCTATCGCCTACAACTGCCATGTTGTCTCCTCGTGCTTGCACCCGTTTAGTTTTGCCTCACGATGCAAGTTTGAGAAATTATGAGCTGCTAGTGAGGCAAGTTGATTTAGTAGTCCACGCAGAGGGAGCAGAGCTTAGGGTGTTTCTTCGCTGAAAGTTATAACCTGAAATTGAGAACGCACATTCCGATTTTCCTAAAAGTACCAGCGTATTTGGCTGGTGCAGAGAAACAAAAGCTACTTGAAGAAACTTTGCAATATTTGCATCTTCAGGTGCAACTTCATTACGGGTAAGTGCCATAGCCAAGTATTTACCTGCAAACAGATATAGCTTACCAAGATACTGCACATACAAACTTGTCCGCAGTTAAAATCATGATGGCGAGGAAGGCGGTTAAAATCGTGATGGCGATCGCGGAGATTTGGTATTGCATTGAAACAAACTATAAAGAATGGGAAACAATATTAGTTCACTTTGAAGTATAGCCGATCGGTTCAAGTTGGGCGTCAGGATTTTTTTTAATTAGTCAATTAATTCTATACACGGTCTCTATCATGTTCAGTGACTCCACTGTACATTAGCGTACAACAAAAGCAAAATACAAAGTGAAAAGTGTGTTAAAGTATACGCGAAAAATAAAGTGATGACTGGCATTACCGCAGCACACACCACGCAAAGTCGCTATCTGCCTTGTATAATATTTCCCTCGACTATTTCCACAAATTGCAATCAAAGAGGCTCAAGCTCAACATCAGCACTGTTTAAAACACTTCGGGGGGGGGGGGGGGGCATTGCTACTTTGGTGGCGTAGGCCGTGACAATATATTCATAATATGATATCTCTTGTAAACTTGCCTAGCTCTGCACGACTAGTTTTCGATGAGAGCAGCTGCGCTTCGCACATCCACTCTTAAAATTGCGGCTCGAGAGATTTTGAGCTTTCACTTGTTTTTGGGCCAGGCAATTTGTAGTGAAAGCAAGATAATAGGCCCTCATAGGTTGTGGCGGGCAGCCGGTGTACGCCGTGGCTGGTATATGTGTCGCACATCTTGATTATCTGGTCTTGTATCGAGTGAACGAGCGAGGCCTTCCTAATCCAATGAGCTCCTTAAAGTAAGACAACAAAAAACCACAATGCTTTCACATCGTTCACAGCAACAGATGACGAGCCCCCAACAAACCGCACTGCAGCACGTGAACTGCCGTAGGTACCCAGGGAGTTACCCGGGCATGGCGGGAGAGGGCGACAACGGCAGAAGTGACATCACAAGAACACTATGTATAAAGGGAACATTTAAAGACTTTTTTCCCATTTATAAACTTCGTGCACTGTTCTGTCACAATTTATAGCTCCGAATAGTTGTATCTTGAAAAGGGCACTAATTCATAAGCCCAATGATTCAAGGATGGGTGCATTTAGGGGGCCCATTCTACGTTTTACTTATGCCCTTCAAGAACTTGCTTACAGGGCCAAAGTCCTGTTTCAGAAAGAACACGCTAGTGCGTGGCCAGCAGTCCGTCAAGCATTAGTGCTGGTGAGATTTGGAAATGCAGCGCATGAGCGTCCTCATCTGCTACTTCTCTGCTCATGCTCTCGGGGCTTACTTGCGAGGCACGGTCCTTCGCACTTTTCATTTTCACACCGTAAATCAACTGATACCAACTCTGCCTTCCATTATTTAATAAACCAATATTTCATGGTCACGAGGACGAGCTTAAAATGTTTGCTACATCAAACCTGAACAGCATTTTGAGTCATCGAAATTTTCTAGTTGCAGCGAGCATTATGCGAAAAATATGATGTGCTTTACGGTGACAACTTGCAAAACACTGCAGCAACGATTAAAATCATGCATTTTTTGTGCTCACGGGAAATCCCTGAAGCAGGAGGCACTGGGCTAGATAAATTGCGCAGCTAAAATACGGATGCGCTTTCCAATGCTGTCATGCGTACAGGCGGAGAAATGGCAGACAAAACTGGGCGCACCCCGATTCTATGCGCATGCGTCCCATTCACAAGTCTCGCTGCCAGTTAGCACCACATGGCTCACTGTCCATGAGCTCGCTTGTTTCCTGTAACAGTGGACCATACGGTACACCTATTTAAAAACGAGGATAGAATGTATATAATGCAGCATCTGATGAAGCCATGACGATGTGTTGCTGATGAAATCTGAAACTCTAGTTAGTACCCTTATTGTTAACCAGCCGACCGACTAGCAAAAAGATTTGCGACTGAAATGATGGCATCTACACCTGCCCTTAAAGGGACACTGAACAAAGTTTTTGCCACCGAGATTTTCAGCCAAAGCAAAAGATTGGGCTATGAAATTCATAGACAATAATAATTTCAAGCAGAAACTACGAAAACATACTGAATTTAATGAGCCTTTTACAAAATGCCACGTCTAGCTCTTAGACACGGCGTTTTCTAAAAGGTCGCGACATTTATTTTTCAAGTTTTTTTTGTTATTCAAGACAAATCTACGGTGCATGGTTCACAGAAAACAAAATTGCCTCGGTAAGATTTCTTTGCGAGCAGCTTACTAATTTTAAGGCAGGAGCGTTGATTCGTGAACTGAAGCATGCGAGTGATCGATCTTGCCTGCTATTGGCTAGGCGACAAAGGCTTTACCTCATGTCCTGGTGTAGCTAAGTCACGCAAATGGAGCAGAAAATGTGCATTATCATTTATTTTACCTAAATATCACACGTATGTGACTTATTGCCGGTGACAGGTGATCAGGATGAAGTCGACAAGTTGCAAATCTGAACAAGAATTCACTCGAATGAAAAACCAACCTATACTCACGTGCACGGTGAAGTCGAACACGTCGTCCGTCAATGTTGTCGCTGATGCCCAAAGGAAAAGAGAAGAGGACAAGCGACGGGGTCGTCTCTTTCTATAAAGTCGGCGGAACTGCCAGAACGGCCAACACAAAAGGCATCGGGTTGACATTCCTCCATCTGGGCATCAGTCGCTCCACCCGGGCATGCAGCTGCTACTGGTTCTACTACTATCCTCTTCTCCGTGCCTCTTCCCGACATTGCAGTGTTGCTGCCATACTCGCGAACCTTTTTAAATTAAAGCACGCAATCATGTATTATCGTGCGCCATACTAAACTTAAAAACAGCGCACCGGTACATGAGATCACGAAGCACGGTCCACGCCATCACAAGAGCAATTAGAGAAATGAAACAAAGAAAACAAAATTGTATAAAATATTTTGTCTCAATACGATCCGCAATCCAGTTTCCTGCAGCGGCTTTTGGCTCTGTATGAACGGCCAAGCCAGTGCCAAGCCAAGCTTGCGTCCCTGATCAGCTGTTTGTTTCCATCGAGAATTCAACAGTGAACTGGCAATTTGTTTAGATGATATTGCTAAAGGGCTTGAAATTGAATATTTCTCTACGTACTACTGCTGTACTTTTCCTCTCTGTTTCCTGATCACAGTGATGAGATTGAGGAGGTTACAATTTAGAAAACAGCAAGTGCAGCTCAAGCATTGCTAATATCGCTGTTTCGGTAATAAAATGTTACAAAGATTTTGCCCCGCGACCTGCTTGCCGTGTTCGAGCACCCAGTAGAAATTTACTGTGCCGCGTTTGAGAGAGTTGAATAAAATTGCAATATTACGAAAGAAAGGCTCTGAAGCAACATCGCATTTTATCAGGCCTACACCTCCCACACCTAGACGAGTAAAACTCGTCGATATTATCTTGCAAAGTTGTGTATAATATTTAAAACACATTCTTTAGCCCACCATGAATTGTTCTCTCGTGTGGCTTCTCCATTTGGTACTGTCATGTTACCTTACAAAGGCAACTTTCCATATTTAGTCTCTTTAGATGTTGCAAAAGCTTGACACGTGGTGTGTATGCCATACTGATAATTCTCCTCGTAACCTGGGTCCGCCTCTTTAAACAGCGTCGCATTTTATTGTTCGCAATTGTGTTTATTTTATACTGTAAGCGAGCTGTGTGATTTCATCAATATTCACGAGTGTTCACTGACTATACAAACACGTGCGTTTTATTTGGTGCGGTGCACGTTTGTATGTAGCAAAAAATGTCATTTCGTCAGCGTGTGTCTGCATACACTTGCATGCCCTGCAGTACGTGTACATAATTAATGCAGTAAGGACTGCAATGCATAGCCTTGCATGGGACATATATTCCATGCACCCTCAGAGAAATGGTGTTTGTTATGAGCCTACTGTTTATCATTACATTTTTTTTTCGTTAAAGTTTCATCTCCATATAAAGCAGCTGTATCCAGGCACGATCTTCAGCAGCTTCCTCGTTGTTCCATTTTAAATAAAAACACCAAGCCTACCCGAATCAATGATCTGTTTGCTATCATTACTGTTATGTGTTCTACGATGTACACAAGGACAGTAGTATACAAAACATAGGGAGGGAATTGAATGCCCTGCCTGCATGGCTGCGCCGTTTCACAAGATCAGGCGCTGCGCTGTGAAGCTTTCTACCGGGCTGCAGAAATTCAAGGGAGCGTACAATAGCGTGGTTCAAGAGGACTTGTGGGGAATACTATACACACTGGGTGTAAAAGATGGAGTCACTAATCGTTTAAAGGAAATCTATAAAACTAACAAGGTAGTTAAAAAGTGGGAAAAACAGGTATCCAAGCCCACAGTGGTGAAACGTGGACTTAGGCAGGCGTGCCCACTGTCAACCTTCTTATTCATGATGTACCTACAAGGATTAGAGGCCAAGTTAGAGGCAAGGGGACTTGGCTTCAACCTCTCTTTAGTCAAACAAGGAAAACTCATTGATCAGGCACTACCAGCATTAATCTACGCAGATGATATAGTGCTAATGGCCGACAACAAGGAAGATTTGCAGAGGTTGATGGACATCTGCGGTAATGAGGGAGATAGGTTAGATTTTAGATTCAGTTAGGAAAAATCGGCAGTCATGATTTTCAATGATAACAAAGGTAGTGAGCTTAGAATGCAGGAAGTCACGCTAGAGATAACAGATAAATACAAATATCTGGGCATATGGATAAGCAATGGGACCGAGTACCTAAGGGAACACGAAATATACGTGACGTCTAAAGGTAACAGGAATGCAGCAGTGATGAAAAATAGGGCACTGTGGAATTACAATAGGTATGATGTTGTGAGAGGAATATGGAAAGGGGTCATGGTTCCTGGGCTGACGCGGTTTTGTGCATGAGATCAGAGGTTCGAGCAAGATTAGAAATTAAGCAACGTAGAATAGGTAAGGCTCGCGCGAATACACCAAATCAAGAAGTACAAGGTAATATGGGTTGGACATCATTTGAGAGCAGGGAAGCTAGCTGCAAGATAAAAGTTCAGAAGCGATTGAGAGAAATGGGGGAGGAGCGATGCGCTAGGAAGGTTTTCAGCTACTTGTACATGAAAAATGTCGATACAAAATGAAGGAAGCGAAGCAGGAAATTGATTGGTAAATACTTAGAAAACAGCAGGTGGCCAAACCAAAAAGAACTATCGGTTAAGAAGAAAGTGAAGGAAACAGGGCCTGACATGTGGAGAATTGGCATGATTAAGAACTCCGCACTAGAGATCTATCGAACTTTTAAGCAGGAAATTGCCAAGAAAAGGATCTATGATAATACTCGGGGTAGTTCTCTACTGTTTGAGGCCAGGACGGGAGTATTGCGATCCAAGACATATCGGGCCAAATATGAAGAGGTAGACACAATATGCAGTGCGTGCGAAGAAAAAGAAAAAACTGCCGAACACTTGACAATGCTCTGTAAAGGGCTTCACCTTATAGTTCAAGATGATGGCGCAGAGTTTTTCAAAGCACTGGTGTTTAGGGACAGGGAGGGCAAAATAGACTTTAAGCGGGTAGACTTAACTAGAAGGAGGTTATCTGATTGGTGGCTAAAGTCAAGGCACGATTGAAAATAAACCCTTCACTTCAAAGTACCTGTCCAACTTTACTATTTAAAGGGGAAAAAAATCTAGTGGTTAGTTCACTAAGCATTACGGCTAGGTGACGTTAGCCGCCGCCCGATCTAAAGGGTACGGCCACATCCATCCATCTATCCAGCCAAGAATATGCTCTCTGGCTTGTTGCTCCAGGCCTAGTCAGGTAGATTTTCTGGCCTCACCGTTGAATTGTTTGCTCGGGTTCTGGCTTGCAAACATTGCGGTTTTAGGCTTCGTATCATCTTGTTCCGTCATCATGTCCTCCAAGTGGAGGACATGTCGCAGTGTGAGGAGGAAGTACGACAAGGCGCTGATAGAATGAGCTATCAGTCTTACCAGGCAGGCGGTTGAGAGCGCACCGAGGCAGCTGACGCACACCAGCACTATTCGCTTCCTGTATAATACAGGCTAGGGAATTATAGAAACACAGAGCAGAAATCAACTCTTGTGCCTCTCTCATGCACTCACAAGGCGGAACCTGCTTCGAACACTGAGGACCGAGCTAAGCAACACCATGCGTGACGATAAATCATGGTCTCCTATTGCAATAATGATTGAGGCACGCATGCAACTTAAACCATTGTCACGCAAGATGAATTCACAACACCATCGAAGTGAACCCAAGGCACGTGTTGATTATTATGTACGGTACTAGCGCTGAATTCATGCAGACGTTTAGTTGGCGCTGCAGTAGGCCTAGTTGAAGGAATGACCACAGCTACTGCTGTGATGGAGAACGGGCTCATTAACATCTTCATGTAGATTAAAACGGCTTACCCCGAAATGGCTGGGAGTGTCACGCTATTCCTAGCAGTGGCACATGCAGTGGCATATTTAACGATTACAGAAATGGCGTACCAATTTCCAAAGCACCTATCAATACTTCCGTCACCAAACACTTTATCGCACATTTCAGGAAACATTCCTTTTTCTCCCAATCTGGTGGCTAGGCATGACTACGCCCAAGAATAAGCATGTTAATGTGTATGTCGGAGGCATTTTCATCTGATCCCTGAAAAATTATTTCCCTAAACCCATGGAAAAAAAAAGAAAATGGAATTTGCACCTGTCATCACATTGCACCCCATCACAGGAATGGGATCAGATTGGCCTGGCGCTCAATACTCCCTTACGCTTAATCAGAGCTCGGTCTGGCACCAGCTCCAGACAAAACCATTTATAATCTCCTGTCTGGCACATCTGTTTTACTCTGCTCTCTCTCAACCAGAGTGCAGCATGTACCTGTGGTTCACCCCTGGTGGATCTTTTTCACTGTTTGTGAATTGCACACAAAGCCCTTACTGGTAGATCCTATTCCCAATTCTTCACTATTCTCACGGGAGGCCACTCTTTGGGCAGCTTACATCACGACATGTGCGTGTCATGATGTCAGTGCCGTCTTTTTCAGAGTCGGCGCCGTCTTTTCTTTCTCTTTTGCTCCTTCCCTGTCCTGTGTTTCTGGTGTTGTGCTGCAAACAAGTGAAGATGTTAAAGAACACCAGATGTTCAAAATTTGCTTCTCATTAATATATCGTGGTTTTGGGAATTAAAACCCCAGATATATTGAAAGAAGATGCATGAAAAGGAAAGGATGATATTGGAAACTGGCAAAAAAGGGATGACAGACTTCTTAAGCTATGCTGCCATTGAGATTTTCAGCTGTTCACGCAATTCTCACACGTGGCTTTGATGCAGCTATGCACATATCACACAAGCATGCTGACTGTACAGTTAGTATAACTGCAACCTTCATGTACCCAGCCTTCATGTACCCTCTATGACATTTCAGAACATCTGAGTCAGTGTTAGCATCAAGTTATGTTCTTCATGCTGTGTGATGAGTTACCATTTCTACAAAATGAAGTCCTGTCTACCTGGAACAAGCTGCAAGATATATAACTAAACGGCCCTTTTCAGGGCCAGTCAATCTCTGTCCGGCTTGGATGCACCAACTGATTCCCTTTATCATCAACCCTCAATAAAACTAGCAAATATTTGTACATGTGCAAGCAGTGTCATTCAATATCTTAGGAAATGCTTGTGAAGCAATTTCAAGGAGAATCGTTTTTATGATCTCATAGTGAGGCATTAGGAACACCTTAGTCACACCTAATGCCATTATTCAATGAGAGGAACAAGAGAAATATTTCAGTGGGAACTATGAAGTAAACAAAAAAACAAATGTTTTCAGATACTGCGAGATCATTTCATAAAAAAGCTCAGAAGTTGCTATGTGTGGCCACATTTAATCTGTGCAAGCATCGTGTGGTTACAAAATTCTGTACCAAACATAGGTTCAGCTTTCTGGAATAGACCGCGCTGCACAAGCTAGTTCAGTGCATGCACTTCTGTACCCTGCCAGAGAATATTTTTACCACCAGTATATATGTTGTAACGTGAAGTGAAATGGTGATTGCATACTAGGGCGCGTCCTGCAGAACCCCAATAAAGTTGTTTCACTTGATCGGTTGGTGTGCTGTAAGCAGAACATTTCCAAGAAAAATCGTATAGTTTGGAGGAGGACTTAAGCAAGGAAAGGTGTAGATAAAACACTGGATTCACTGGCATTATCCTCACCAAGTATAACATTGTTTTTCTGGTGGAGCTTTGTGTCTGAACAGCGAGCAGGATAAGCTGGTAAAAACATGCAAAATGGGAAGTCTAGCACAGCAATCTGTGCAGTACTGCTCATTTCATGGAGCATTAATTTCACAGGCTTTGCTCATTGTTAGCGTTAAGCCTATATTATGTCCACTGCAGGGTGGAAGCCCAATCAATGTCCCCTGTCCTGTATGAGCCAATCTCATATTATGGCTGATAATTTCTCGATCTCATTGGAACTAATCGCCTGCCACCCTCTGCTACATTTCATGTGTCCTAATATAAATTAATTGACATTACTGACCTGTCATCCATCTTTTTTCTCATTCCCAACTAATGCATTCATTTTTCATAAACTCTGCTTTCTTCCCATGTCTTAATATTATGCTAGCCTTTTTTCATTTTTCTGAAATATTATCTTTGCTCAGAAGCTAGAAGTTATCAGAAAGAACATAACGACATTCTACCTCCTGAGCATATGGCATCATCAATACAAAAATGTAATAAAAGTGAGAAAACATCCTATCTATATAAGAGGCCCTAAAATACTGCAGGAGGCAACAAATAAACTGGTATTTGTATAAAGGCAGTGACAAAAACTTTGACTACTGTCACTTATTCTTATTCTTGGGACATCTTTTTTAGTACATCATAACACATGATTACACATTTACAGAATTTACACAGACGAATTGCCACCACGTGCATTGAGGCCACCCTTTAGAAGTCATGTGAGCACAAGGATGAGGTAAGCCTTAAAAACCAGATTAAAAGACTAAAGGATGCTGGATATCCCAACAGCACCATAACACCCGTGTGCTAAACCCTCCTGCAGAAAGTCAAGTTAAACAAAACAGGACCAAAATAAAAACAGAATGACCAAAGATCTTTGCATGCTATACCGTACGTACATTAGGTGTTTCACAATATAAGGAAAATAGCGAGCCGATATGATTTTATCTTGTTATTTGCCATCCCTTGCAAGTTTGCAAAAGTGTGTGTACTAAAAAGCAACAGGAATAGCCATTATTTCACCATTCGTCACGAGAATAGGTATACTGAATGCCAATATAATGTTGTGTATGAGATACTATTGACACGTGGAAACGTAAACATAAGACAAACTGGGCAATGCCCCAATGTTTGAGCAAGACAGCACGCTTAAAATGTTAAGAATGGCTATGGTAGTCGCATGGCCATACACTGTAAAGAATGTAAGTGCAGTTCTATGTTTCATAAAACAATGTTTTTGAAAAAAGCAAGAACAAGAAATGAAAGAGAGACTGTGAAAGCATTTTCTTGTCAGGAAGGACATGGATCAGTGCATCAGTATACCTTAACTCAATTATTCGGAGAGAGAGTATTCTTTTCTCAGTTAAGATTATATTATCATGGTCTCACATGTGTCGTTGTGCATGAGCACTGTTCTTGTACTCTGTAAAAAAGTGGGCGTAGTACCTTCAATAAAATTTAGTTGGCAGTCAGCGCTCTTTCCTGTCCTTTTTGTCTCTTCCTGAACTTCTCTCACTGTTACTAGAACACAACCACGATGAACCAACTTGCCCAGATTAAGCTATTGTTGACGAAAAGTCCGAGCATGAAAATACTTCAGGGGCTCAGAACCTCCTCACTACCCATCTAGTTACGGCCCTGGTCTATGTGTTTCGAGAGTGAAGCACTAGTGGAGCTATCTAACTACCTAACGGTGAGGAGGGTTTGTGTATACTCGAGCTTGTTTCATGACATGGTGAGAGGTGGCAGGTTGTTGAAATAATATGCTGTGTGGGAGGTCAAGATTTTGATTGAGAACGCTGAGTATGAGCCAGTGACATTAGGCGTTCAAGACTTTTTGCGATATTCACTCTAGCATAGAACCTTGGTTGGTGGTTGACGTGTGCATTTGATCACATTGTTTCCATCATAATTTTTTTGCCACTTGGCGTCGACGCTCTTGAGTTGTACCAAAGTAATTAAGCATCCAGGTACAAGTATCTTCTGTCAGTGTTTCAATGAAGAGCTGAATATGAGTAATAGCTTCCATCGATACTTCTGGCATTGGTGTATGCACATTTCTTTTGAAGTTCTCTTGTAAAAAAGGCATTAAAGGTATGTTTTTCTGACTTTTTAGTGTTGGCCAGAACTGCTGGTGTGTCCGAACGGCTCTTCGATTGGTTGTGGTGTTGTCTTGTTCAGGGCCACAGAGCTTTCAGTCTTTTTTTATATTTGCCTTCACAGGAATGCTCTTTGCATGCTTCTTCAGTACTTTGTACTATTCCTAAAGCATTGACTTCCAGATTTTGATTGTGGTGCTTTAATCTAGTGTTCAACTTCACGCTAGCTTCATTTGCAGGCAAAGCAAGAACTCAGGAGTATGGTAACTTTTGCTATGGGTTTTCCCTTCTTCAGTCTACTGTATTTTTGCCTGTGTAGTCTAAGCGCTGACAGCCTCGTGCGACAGCTTTTTTTTGTGCACTTATTGTGTGCCAATGACTTATTTGCCTCCTCAGCTAAAGACTTTTTGTATTATAAGAGAAAGCTCTGTCTGTCTTGCTTTTGTCATTTGCTGATGGTGTATCTTCAGTATCTTTTCTCAGTGTACACTATACTTGAATGGAAGAGCAGCATGACTACCTTCAGCTGTTAGCAGGCTTTTAGCTGCTGTAATACTGATTGATGCTCCTTTCTCGGGCGTTCTATTTTGGATGGTTGGCATGTCATTGCTTTTAAACTTTAAAACTGCAGGTGCACCTTTATCTGGTTACACCTGGTATATTTTTCCAGTGGTTATATATATATATATATATATATATATATATATATATATATATATATATATATATATATATATATATATATATAATATATAATATATATTGCTAACTTGAGAAACAAGGCCTCTTTACGTTAGGTGCACATCAGGTGGGAAGAGTACTTCTATTACTTGCCAAGATTGTGGCCCCTTATGGTGGGAATCATAATGCACTGTTGATGTGTCAAATTCACATAGCATAATTTCAAGGCACTCGATCAATATCCAAGGAAGAAAATTATGTTCTTTTGCGTGAGTTCCAGCAACTCATAGTAATTTGTATGTAAATGAATACTTCATCATTCTTGGCTGTCATGTTTTATGGAAGCACATGTGCTTCGTTAATAACAAAAAAACACCCACGCTCACGGCACTGCAGTGACTTGAGCGTGCGTGTTTTTTTTTTTTTTGTTATTAACGATTTGCCCTGTGAATTCACGTTTCTTCTTTTTTTTGTGTGTCGTACTTCTCGTATCGCGCAGCCTACCGTTTTGGGCACACGTAAAAAAGTACATAAAAAAGATGCGTTCCACGCCGAAATTCGCGTTCGCAACGAGCTGGGCACCGACAGGGTTCCCTACGACGCCCACACACTCCGCAACACCTTACCAACCGTTCGCTGAGATGTTGTTGGGAATTCGTGAGGTCGTTGCATGAATATAGCGCGTGCGTGCGTGCGCACGCGCGTCTGTGTGTTAGATCACGGCAACTGCATATGTTGTATGATTCAGTCACCATAACGCAACTGACGACCCCCGCTCTTCCCACACGTCAAGCAGCAGCAAGTGCCGTTAACCGTACTGTGCTGTGAACGCAAAACAGATTCGAATAGGTCGCGTAGATAGCTAGCCCGACACATGATACGATAAGATTTGCGTCAGATATTCGACGTCTACATGCACGCGTAAGACAGCGGTATCCGCAGCAGCTTTGTCATACGTACGGATAGCACCGCATCGGACGTCACGTCTGACAGAGAAACTTGATCGGTAATTTTTTCTCACTTAAAAAGTCTGCCTTGCACAACTTCAACCAACGATTATGCATTTCAACGAGCTGTGCATGGTTTAATGATTGATTGATTGATTGATATGTGGGGTTTAACGTCCCAAAACCACCATATGATTATGAGAGACGCCGTAGTGGAGGGCTCCGGAAATTTCGACCACCTGGGGTTCTTTAACGTGCACCAAAATCTGAGCACACGGGCCTACAACATTTCCGCCTCCATCGGAAATGCAGCCGCCGCAGCCGGGATTCGAACCCGCGACCTGCGGGTCAGCAGCCGAGTACCTTAGCCACTAGACCGCCGCGGCGGGGCATGGTTTAATGACGAAAAGATAGTTCTAATATTGTGCCCGGCACATATATTACTCTCTCTCTAACTTGAAAAATCGGCGCGTGAATTGGGGCCAGAACAGCGCCAAAAAGCAGCACACGCAGAAATTGGCTCATATTTTAATATTATGACATCGTGATGTTGACTTTTCAGCTGACGCCGGCAATAACGTTCAAACGGCGGGCCAATAATGCCGGTCTTATTGGATGGCTCCACCCATATTGGATGCTACTTGTACAACCTGGCCCGATGTGTCCGTTCTAATAGGCCGGCACAGCCTATAATGGCGGAAAGTTCTGAAAGCTGGCCCAATATAACCGATTGAATAGACTGGAACAGCCATCATTGGCGGAATGTTGTTAATGCTGGTCCAACATAGCCGTTCTATTCGGCTAACAGAACCAATATTGGGGGTACGTTGTCAACGCTGGTCCAACGTCGCCGTTCTATTTGGCTGGCATAGCCAATCTTGGCGGTACGTTGTGAAAACTGGGCCGTTCATGGGCCAGGCAATGCCGATCTATCCCCAATATTGGGCCAACCTTCTGTGCTGCCTGGGTTAGGCTTAACGTTAACAAGTACCTTATCCTGGAATTCGCACATAAATAACATCTGCTCTGCCGCTTTCCGTAAATTATGCCTTCTCCGCCACAAGCTCAAGACTGCTCCGCCTAGTGTTAAACTCCTCTCCTACTTTTCCTTAATTAGGCCTAAACTTGAGTACGCCTCCATAGTTTGGGATCCCCACACAAAAATTAACGTCCAAAACCGAGAAAGAATTCAAAGAAAAGCAGTACGATTCATATATAGTAAATTTATGTCAACCGACTCCCCCACTGCATTACTAACAGCAAATGGTGTAGAACTATTACAAATTCGAAGAACAAAATGCCGGCTACAGTTTCTTTCAGACATAGTGAACCACAGGCTACCCTTAGACACCGCAGTATACGTATCCCCCTTGTTAAGCAGACCCACTCGACATCACTATTCTCATTCCCTAACGCCAATCTTCGCAAGGACTGATACTTTTCGGTACTCCTTCTTCCCACACACAATAGATGATTGGAATAAACTAACCGAAGCATTTCCTCAACGCCCTTGACCATTTGTGCAAATACTCTTCTTCCATGACTTCCTTGAACCTTGTTGTTCAACTGTTACTTTTTTTAAAGCCATAACCCCTCTGTCTTATAGCAAAGAAATTGTGTAAAAAACGCTTTGCAACCTTGTTTCATTGTGTTATTTAGTGTTTCATGTATGCTTACCCTGCTTGGACTTTTTGTCTGCAGTATTCGATAAATAAATAAATAAATAAATAAACCACCCAAAACGACGTCAGCTAATGAGATAGTGTTGTTTTGTTGTGAGCACTAAAATGCGATAGGTGAAATATTGTGAAAGCACACAAAACGGCATGAACTAGCCAGATACTGCGTCTTATACCGTTACAAGTGCGAAACTGCTATATATTGATATTCTCGTAAAAGCGTATGCAGGCATCATTAAACCTTAAAAAACGATGTCATTTAGCGAGATACAGCGTTCTGTACTGTACTAAGTTGGTGAAAAATTGTGAGGTCATGCAAATATCGTAAATGTGAACGAAACAGTGTAACAGAGCGCTTATAGATACAAGTGTGAAGGTTAGGTTATGTTTTTATTTTATTTTTATTTACAAATACTGCTGTCTCACAGTTCGAGACATTGCAGGAGTGAGTCCATAACAGTGAATACACACTAAACTAACAAAACACATGGTTTGGTAGTTCATTCAAAAAACTATTGGTAGGCAACTTTCGGAGAGAAACATCCAGATTATTCCACAATTCCACTGTGAAAGGCAGAAATGAAAACTTAAAACAATCTAGAAATGGCATGAAGGGTGTGATGTTTATGGGGTTTGACCTGCGAGTGTTTGCAACGGAGTTGGAAAAGGAAATGGGCATGTCAATGGTGATTATCTTGTTCACAATTTTATGTAAAGTACCGATACGCTCACAAGTACGTCTGTGTTCAAGTGATTTGAGTGATAGACGTACAGCGTGTGACGAAGGCGAAAAATTGTGATCATAACGGTGATATATGAATCTTATTGCTTTTTTTTGAACACCTTCCAAGTGTGCTATGTCGCATGCGCAGTGAGGTGACCAGACAACGGAGGCGTATTCAAGAACAGGCCGTATCAGGGATTTGTATGCTGTTAGTTTGCATTCGTGAGTTGCATCTTTTAACGTTCGAAGTTATGAAGCGTCATAAAACCGCATTAAACAATATCAGCTGGTGAGATGCAGTGTTTTTCACCATTACAAGTCGGAAACTGCGATATCTAATGTGAAAGCACATGAAACCGTCGTAATCTTGCAGAGAGCATTGTAAAGTATCGAGTAAAACTTTTTCTACCGATAGAAGTGCGAAGGTTAGGTTAGGTTGAGTTATGTTAGTTTTAGCTAGGTAGCGTCGTGAAACCACCCAAAACGACGTCAGCTAACGAGATAGGGTTGTTTTGTTGTGAGCACAAAACTGCGATAGGTGAAATATTGTGAAAGCACACAAAACGGCATGAACTAGCCAGATACTGCGTCTTATACCGTTACAAGTGCGAAACTCCTATATATTGATATTGTCCTAAAAATGTATGCAGGCATAATTAAACCTTAAAAAACGATGTCATTTAGCGAGATACAGCGTTCTGTACTGTACTAATTTGGTGAAAAATTGTGAGGTCATGCAAATATCGTAAATGTGAACGAAACAGTGTAACAGAGCGTTTTCAGATACAAGTGTGAAGGTTAGGTTAGGTTAAGTTTTGAAGCGTCATAAAACCGCATTAAACAATGTCAGCTGGTGAGATGCAGTGTTTTTCACCATTACAAGTCGGAAACTGCGATATCTAATGTGAAAGCGCATGAAACCGTCGTAATGTTGCAGAAAGCATTGTAAATACGTAGCGAGCAAAACGTTTTCAACAGATAGAAGTGCGAAGGTTATGTTAGGCTGAGTTATGTTAATTTAAGCTAGGTATCGTCGTGAAACCACCAAAAACGACGTCATCTAACGAGATAGTGTTGTTTTGTTGCGAATACGAAATTGCGATATGTGAAATATTGGGAAAGCACACAAAATGGCAAGAACTAGCCATATACTGCGTCTTGTACCGTTACAAGTGCGAAACTGCTATATTGTGATATTCTCGTGAAAGCGTATGCAAGCATCGTGAAAATTTGAAGGATGATGTCAATTAGCGAGATACAGCGTTCTGTACTGTACTAATTTGGTGAAAAACTGTGAGGTCATGCAGGTATCGTAATTGTGAACGAAACAGTGTATTAGAGCGTTTTTAGGTACAAGTGCGAAGGTTAGGTTAGGTTAAGTTATGAAGCGTCGTAATACCGCATTAAACAATGTCAGCTAGTTAGTGAGATGCAGTGTTTTTAACATTACACTTCGGAAACTGCGTTATCTAATGGCAAAGCGCATGAAACCGTCGTAATGTTGCAAAAAGCAATGTAAAGTAGCGAGTAAAACATTTTCTACCGATAGAAGTGCGAAGGTTAGGTTAGTTTGAGTTATGTTAGTTTAAGCTAGATAGCGTCGTGAAACTACCGAAAACGACGTCATCTAACGAGACAGTGTTGTTTTGTTCCGAGTACGAAGCTGCGATAGGTGAAACTTTGTGAAAGCACACAAAATGGCATGGACTATCCAGATACTGCGTCTTGTACCGTTACAAGTGCGAAACTTCTATATTGTGATGTTCTTGTGTAAGCGCATGCAAGCATCGTGAAACCTTAAAGAACGAAGTCATTTAGCGAGATACAGCGTTCTGTACTGTACTAAGTTGGTGAAAAACTGTGAGGTCATGCGAATATCGTAATTGGGAACGAAACAGTGTAGCTAAGCGTTTTTAGATACAAGTGCGAAGGTTAGGTTAGGTTAAGTTATGAAGCGTCATAAAACCGCATTAAACAATGTCAGCTAGTGAGATGCAGTGTTTTTGACCATATTACAAGTCGGAAACTACGATATCTATTGTGAAAGCGCATGAAACCATCGTAATGTTGCAGAAAGCATTGAAACGTAGCGAGTAAAACATTTTCTAACAATGGAAGTGCGAAGATTAGGTTAGGTTGAGTTATGTTAGGCTAGGTAGCGTCGTGAAACCACCAAAAACGACGTCATCTAAGGAGATAGTGTTGTTTTGTTGCGAGTACGAAACAGCGATAGGTGAAACATTGTGAAAACACATGAAGCGGCATGAACTAGCCAGATACTGCGTCTTCTACCGTTACAAGTGCCAAACTGCTTTATTGTGATATTCTGGTGAAATCGCATGCAGGCATCGTGAAACCTTAAAAAACGGTGTCATTTAGCGAGATACAGCGTTCTTTACTCTACTAAGTTGGTGAAAAATTGAGAGCTCATGCAAATATCGTAATTGTGAACGAAACAGTGTAACAGAGCGTGTTTAGATACAAGTGCGAAGATTAGGTTAGGTTAAATTGTCAAGCGTCATAAAACTGCAATAACAATGTCAGCTATTGAGATGCAGTGTTTTTCAACATTACAAGTCGGAAACTGCGATATCGAATGTGAAAGCGCATGAAACCGTCGTCATGTTGCAGAAAGCATTGTGAAGTAGCGAGTAAAACGTTTTCTAACGATGGAAATGCGAAGGTTAGGTAAGGTTGAGTTATGTTAGTTTAAACTAGGTATCGTTGTGAAACCACCAAAAACAACGTCATCTAACGAGATAGTGTCGTTTCGTTGCGAGTATGAAACTGCGATAGGTGAAATATTGTGAAAACACACAAAACGGCATGAACTAGCCAGATACTGCGTCTTGTACCGTTACAAGTGCCAAACTGCTATACTGTGATATTATCGTGGAAGCGCATGCAAGCATCGTAAAACCTTAAAGAACAATGTCATTTAGCGAGATACAGCGTTCTGTACTGTACTAGGTTGGTGAATAACGGTGAGGTCATGCAAATATCGTAATTGTGAACGAAACAGTGTAACAGAGCGTGTTTAGATACAAGTGCGAAGATTAGGTTAGGTTAAATTATGAAGCGTCATAAAACTGCATTAAACAATGACAGCTATTGAGATGCAGTGTTTTCAGCAATACAAGTCAGAAACTGCGATATAGAATGTGAAAGCGCATGAAACCGTCGTAATGTTGCAGAAAGCATTGTAAAGTAGCGGTTAAAACGTTTTGTAAGGTTGAAATGCGAAGGTTAGGTTCGGTTGAGTTATGTTAGTTTAAGCTAGGTATCGTCGTGAAACCACCAAAAACGACGTCATCTAACGAGATAGTGTTGTTTTGTTGCGAGTACAAAACTGCGATAGGGGAAATATTGTGAAAGCACACAAAACGGCATGAACTAGCCAGATACTGCGTCTTGTACCTTTACAAGGGCGAAACTGCTATATTGTGATATTCTCGTGGAAGCGCATGCAAGCATCGTAAAATCCTAAATAACGATGTCATTAAGCGAGATAAGGCGTTCTGTACTGTACTATGTTGGTGAACAACAGTGAGGTCATGCAAATATCGTAATTGTGAACGAAACAGTGTAGCAAAGCGTTTTTAGATACAAGTGCGATGTTTAGGTTAGGTTAAGTTATGAAGCGTCATAAAACCGCATTAAACAATGTCAGCTAGTGAGATGCAGTGTTTTTCACCATTACAAGTCGGAAACTGCGATATCTAAAGTGATAGAGCATGAAACCGTCGTAATGTTGCAGAAAGCATTGTAAAGTAGAGAGTAAAACATTTCCTACCGATAGAAGAGCGAAGGTTAGGTCAGATTGAGTGTTAGTTTAAGCTAGGTAGCGTCGTGAAACCACAGAAAACGACGTCATCTAACGAGATAGTGTTGTTTTGTTGCGAGTACGAAATTGCGTTATGTGAAATATTGTGAAAGCACACAAAACGGCTTGAACTAGCCATATACTGCGTTTTGTACCGTTACAAGTGCGAAACTGCTATATTGTGATGTTCTTGTGTAAGCGCATGCAAGCATCGTGAAACCTTAAAGAACGATGTCATTTAGCGAGATACAGCGTTCTGTACTGTACTATGTTGGTAACAAATTGTGAGGTCATGCAAATATTGTAATTGTGAACGAAACAGTGTAACAGAGCGTGTTTAGATACAAGTGCGAAGATTAGGTTAGGTTAAATTATGAAGCGTCATAAAACTGCATTAAACAATGACAGCTATTGAGATGCAGTGTTTTTCAGTAATACAAGTCAGAAACTGCGATATAGAATGTGAAAGCGCATGAAACCGTCGTAATGTTGCAGAAAGCATTGTAAAGTAGCGGTTAAAACGTTTTGTAAGGTTGAAATGCGAAGGTTAGGTTAGGTTGAGTTATGTTAGTTTTAGATAGCGTCATGAAACCACCAAAAACGACGTCATCTAATGAGATAGTGTTGTTTTGTTGCGAGTACGAAACTGCGATAGGTGAAATTTTGTGAAAGCACACAAAACGGCATGAACTATCTAGATACTGCGTCTTGTACCGTTACAAGTGCGAAACTGCTATATTGTGATATTCTTGTGTAAGCGCATACAAGCATCGTGAAACCTTAAAGAATTATGTCATTTAGCGAGATACAGCGTTCTGTACTGTACTATGTTGGTGAAAAACTGTGAGGTCATGCGAATATCGTAATTTTGAACGAAACAGTGTAGCGAAGCGTTTTTAGATACAAGTGCGAAGGATAGATTAGGTTAAGTTATGAAGCGTCATAAAACCGCAGTAAACAATGTCAGCTAGTGAGATGCAGTGTTTTTCATCATTACAAGTCGGAAACTGCGATATCTAATGTGAAAGCGCACGAAACCATTGAAAAGTTCCAAAAAGCATTGTAAAGTAGCGAGTAAAACGATTTGTAACGATGGAAATGCGAAGGTTAGGTTAGGTTGAGTTATGTTAGTTTAAGCTAGGTAGCGTCGTGAAACCACCAAAAACGACGTCAGCTAACGCGATAGTGTCGTTTTGTTGTCAGTACGAAACTGCAATAGGTAAAATATTGTGAAAGCACACAAAGCGGCATGAACTAGCCAGATACTGCGTCTTGTACCGTAACAAGTGCGAAACTGCTATATTGTGATATTCTGGTGAAGGCGCATGCAGGCATCTTGAAAACTTGAAAAAAGATGTCATTTAGCGAGATACAGTGTTCTGTACTGTACTAAGTTGGCGAAGAATTGTGAGGTCATGCAAATATCGTAATTCTGAACGAAACAGTGTATCAGAGCGTGTTTAGATACAAGTGCGAAGATTAGGTTAGGTTAAATTATGAAGCGTCATAAAACTGCATTAAACAATGACAGCTATTGAGATGCAGTGTTTTCAGCAATACAA
This sequence comes from Rhipicephalus microplus, assembly GCF_043290135.1. NCBI lineage: Eukaryota > Metazoa > Arthropoda > Arachnida > Ixodida > Ixodidae > Rhipicephalus > Rhipicephalus microplus. Next base: position 14,750,810 of record NW_027464589.1, read on the forward strand.
GTCAGAAACTGCGATATAGAATGTGAAAGCGCATGAAACCGTCGTAATGTTGCAGAAAGCATTGTAAAGTAGCGGTTAAAACGTTTTGTAAGGTTGAAATGCGAAGGTTAGGTTCGGTTGAGTTATGTTAGTTTAAGCTAGGTATCGTCGTGAAACCACCAAAAACGACGTCATCTAACGAGATAGTGTTGTTTTGTTGCGAGTACAAAACTGCGATAGGGGAAATATTGTGAAAGCACGCAAAACGGCATGAACTAGCCAGATACTGCGTCTTGTACCTTTACAAGGGCGAAACTGCTATATTGTGATATTCTCGTGGAAGCGCATGCAAGCATCGTAAAATCCTAAATAACGATGTAATTATGTGAGATAAGGCGTTCTGTACTGTACTAAGTTGGTGAACAACAGTGAGGTCATGCAAATATCGTACTTGTGAACGAAACAGTGTAGCAAAGCGTTTTTAGATACAAGTGCGATGTTTAGGTTAGGTTAAGTTATGAAGCGTCATAAAACCGCATTAAACAATGTCAGCTAGTGAGATGCAGTGTTTTTCACCATTACAAGTCGGAAACTGCGATATCTAAAGTGAAAGAGCATGAAACCGTCGTAATGTTGCAGAAAGCATTGTAAAGTAGAGAGTAAAACATTTCCTACCGATAGAAGAGCGAAGGTTAGGTCAGATTGAGTGTTAGTTTAAGCTAGGTAGCGTCGTGAAACCACAGAAAACGACGTCATCTAACGAGATAGTGTTGTTTTGTTGCGAGTACGAAATTGCGTTATGTGAAATATTGTGAAAGCACACAAAACGGCTTGAACTAGCCATATACTGCGTTTTGTACCGTTACAAGTGCGAAACTGCTATATTGTGATGTTCTTGTGTAAGCGCATGCAAGCATCGTGAAACCTTAAAGAACGATGTCATTTAGCGAGATACAGCGTTCTGTACTGTACTATGTTGGTAACAAATTGTGAGGTCATGCAAATATTGTAATTGTGAACGAAACAGTGTAACAGAGCGTGTTTAGATACAAGTGCGAAGATTAGGTTAGGTTAAATTATGAAGCGTCATAAAACTGCATTAAACAATGACAGCTATTGAGATGCAGTGTTTTTCAGTAATACAAGTCAGAAACTGCGATATAGAATGTGAAAGCGCATGAAACCGTCGTAATGTTGCAGAAAGCATGGTAAGGTAGCGGTTAAAACGTTTTGTAAGGTTGAAATGCGAAGGTTAGGTTAGGTTGAGTTATGTTAGTTTTAGATAGCGTCATGAAACCACCAAAAACGACGTCATCTAATGAGATAGTGTTGTTTTGTTGCGAGTACGAAACTGCGATAGGTGAAATTTTGTGAAAGCACACAAAACGGCATGAACTATCTAGATACTGCGTCTTGTACCGTTACAAGTGCGAAACTGCTATATTGTGATATTCTTGTGTAAGCGCATACAAGCATCGTGAAACCTTAAAGAATTATGTCATTTAGCGAGATACAGCGTTCTGTACTGTACTATGTTGGTGAAAAACTGCGAGGTCATGCGAATATCGTAATTTTGAACGAAACAGTGTAGCGAAGCGTTTTTAGATACAAGTGCGAAGGATAGATTAGGTTAAGTTATGAAGCGTCATAAAACCGCAGTAAACAATGTCAGCTAGTGAGATGCAGTGTTTTTCATCATTACAAGTCGGAAACTGCGATATCTAATGTGAAAGCGCACGAAACTATTGAAAAGTTCCAAAAAGCATTGTAAAGTAGCGAGTAAAACGATTTGTAACGATGGAAATGCGAAGGTTAGGTTAGGTTGAGTTATGTTAGTTTAAGCTAGGTAGCGTCGTGAAACCACCAAAAACGACGTCAGCTAACGCGATAGTGTCGTTTTGTTGTCAGTACGAAACTGCAATAGGTAAAATATTGTGAAAGCACACAAAGCGGCATGAACTAGCCAGATACTGCGTCTTGTACCGTAACAAGTGCGAAACTGCTATATTGTGATATTCTGGTGAAGGCGCATGCAGGCATCGTGAAACCTTGAAAAAAGATGTCATTTAGAGAGATACAGTGTTCTGTACTGTACTAAGTTAGTGAAGAATTGTGAGGTCATGCAAATATCGTAATTGTGAACGAAACGGTGTAGCGAAGCGTTTTTAGATACAAGTGCGAAGGTTAGGTTAGGTTAAATTGTGAAGCGTCATAAAACCGCATTAAACAATGTCAGCTATTGCGACACAGTGTTTTTCAACATTACAAGTAGGAAACTGCGATATCTATTGTGAAAGCGCATGAAACCGTCGTAATGTTGCAGAAAGCATTGTAAAGTAGCGAGTAAAAGGTTTTCTAACGATGGAAGTGCGAACGTTAGGTAAGGTTGAGTTATGTTAGTTTTAGATAGCGTCGTGAAACCACCAAAAACGACGTCATCTAATGAGATAGTGTTGTTTTGTTGCGAGTACGAAACTGCGATAGGTGAAATTTTGTGAAAGCACACAAAACGGCATGAACTATCTAGATCCTGCGCCTTATACCGTTACAAGTGCGAAACTGCTATATTGTGATATTCTTGTGTAAGCGCATGCAGGCATCGTGAAACCTTAAAGAATGATGTCATTTAGCGAGATACAGCGTTCTGTACTGTACTATGTTGGTGAAAAACTGTGGGGTCATGCGAATATCGTAATTTTGAACGAAACAGAGTAGCGAAGCGTTTTTAGATACAAGTGCGAAGGTTAGGTTAGGTTAAGTTATGAAGCGTCATAAAACCGCATTAAACAATGTCAGCTAGTGAGATGCAGTGTTTTTCATCATTACAAGTCGGAAACTGCGATATCTAATGTGAAAGCGCATCAAACCGTCGTAATGTTGCAGAAAGCACTGTAAAGTAGCGAGTAAAACGTTTTCTAACCATGGAAATGCGAAGGTTAGGTTAGGTTGAGTTATGTTAGTTTACGCTAGGTAGCGCCGTGAAACTACCAAAAACGACGTCGTCTAAGGAGATAGTGTTGTTTTGCTGTCAGTACGAAACTGCGATAGGTAAATATTGTGTAACACACAAAGCGGCATGAACTAGCCAGATACTGTGTCTTGTACCGTTACAAGTGCCAAACTGCTATATTGTGATATTCTGGTGAAATCGCATGCAGGCATCGTGAAACCTTGAAAAACTATGTCATTTAGCGAGATACAGCGTTCTGTACTGTACTATGTTGGTAACAAATTGTGAGGTCATGCAAATATTGTAATTGTGAACGAAACAGTGTAACAGAGCGTGTTTAGATACAAGTGCGAAGATTAGGTTAGGTTAAATTATGAAGCGTCATAAAACTGCATTAAACAATGACAGCTATTGAGATGCAGTGTTTTTCAGCAATACAAGTCAGAAACTGCGATATAGAATGTGAAAGCGCATGAAACCGTCGTAATGTTGCAGAAAGCATTGTAAAGTAGCGGTTAAAACGTTTTGTAAGGTTGAAATGCGAAGGTTAGGTTAGGTTGAGTTATGTTAGTTTTAGATAGCGTCATGAAACCACCAAAAACGACGTCATCTAATGAGATAGTGTTGTTTTGTTGCGAGTACGAAACTGCGATAGGTGAAATTTTGTGAAAGCACACAAAACGGCATGAACTACCTAGATACTGCGTCTTATACCGTTACAAGTGCGAAACTGCTATATTGTGATATTCTTGTGTAAGCGCATGCAAGCATCGTGATACCTTAAAGAATTATGTCATTTAGCGAGATACAGCGTTCTGTACTGTACTATGTTGGTGAAAAACTGTGAGGTCATGCGAATATCGTAATTTTGAACGAAACAGTGTAGCGAAGCGTTTTTAGATACAAGTGCGAAGGTTAGGTTAGGTTAAGTTATGAAGCGTCATAAAACCGCATTAAACAATGTCAGCTAGTGAGATGCAGTGTTTTTCATCATTACAAGTCGGAAACTGCGATATCTAATGTGAAAGCGCATGAAACCATTGAAAAGTTGCAAAAAGCATTGTAAAGTAGCGAGTAAAACGATTTGTAACGATGGAAATGCGAAGGTTAGGTTAGGTTGAGTTATGTTAGTTTAAGCTAGGTAGCGTCTTGAACCACCAAAAACGACGTCAGCTAACGCGATAGTGTCGTTTTGTTGTGAGTACGAAACTGCGATAGGTAAAATATTGTGAAAGCACACAAAGCGGCATGAACTAGCCAGATACTGCGTCTTGTAGCGTTACAAGTGCGAAACTGCTATATTGTGATATTCTGGTGAAGGCGCATGCAGGCATCGTGAAACCTTGAAAAAAGATGTCATTTAGCGAGATACAGTGCTCTGTACAGTACTAAGTTGGTGAAGAATTGTGAGGTCATGCAAATATCGTAATTGTGAACGAAACGGTGTAACAAAGCGTGTTTAGATAGAAGTGCGAAGATTAGGTTAGGTTAACTTATGAAAGTCATAAAACCGAATTAAACAATGTCAGCTATGGAGATGCAGTGTTTTTCAACATTACAAGCCGGAAACTGCGATATCTAGTGTGAAAGCGCATCAAACCGTCGTAATGTTGCAGAAAGCACTGTAAAGTATCGAGTAAAACGTTTTCTACCGATATATGTGCCAAGGTTAGGTTAGGTTGAGTTATGTTAGTTTAAGCTAGGTATCGTCGTGAAACCACCAAAAACGACGTCATCTAACGAGATAGTATAGTTTTGTTGCGAGTACGAAACAGCGATAGGTGAAATATTGTGTAACACACAAAGCGGCATGAACTAGCCAGATACTGCGTCTTGTACCGTTACAAGTGCGAAACTGCTATATTGTGATATTCTGGTGAAAGCGCATGCAGGCATCGTGAAACCTTGAAAAAAGATGTCATTTAGCGAGATACAGCGTTCTGTACTGTACTAAGTTGGTGAAGAATTGTGAGGTCATGCAAATATCGTAATTGTGAACGAAACAGTGTAACAGAGCGTGTTTAGATAGAATGCGAAGATAAGGTCAGGTTAATTTATGAAGCGTCATAAAACCGCATGAAACAATGTCAGCTATTGAGATGCAGTGTTTTTCAACATTAAAAGCCGGAAACTGTGATATCTAATGTGAAAGCGCATGAAACCATTGAAAAGTTGCAAAAAGCATTGTAAAGTAGCGAGTAAAACGATTTGTAACGATGGAAATGCGAAGGTTAGGTTAGGTTGAGTTATGTTAGTTTAAGATAGGTAGCGTCGTGAAACCACCAAAAATGACGTCAGCTAACGCGATAGTGTTGTTTTGTTGTCAGTACGAAACTGCGATAGGTAAAATATTGTGAAAGCAAACAAAGCGGCATGAACTAGCCAGATACTGTGTCTTGTACCGTTACAAGTGCGAAACTGCTATATTGTGATATTCTTGTGTAAGCGCATGCAAGCATCGTGAAACCTTAAAGAATGATGTCATTTAGCGAGATACAGCGTTCTGTACTGTACTATGTTGGTGAAAAACTGTGAGGTCATGCGAATATCGTAATTGTGAACGAAACAGTGTAACAGCGCGTTTTTAGATACAAGTGCGAAGGCTAGGTTAGGTTAAGTTATGAAGCGTCATAAAACCGCATTAAACAATGTCAGCTAGTGAGATGCAGTGTTTTTCACCTTTACAAGTCGGAAACTGTGATATCTAGTGTGAAAGCACATAAAACCGTCGTAATGTTGCAGAAAGCGTTGTAAAGTAGCGAGTAAAACGTTTTCTACCGATGGAAATGCGAACGTTAAGTTAGGTTGAGTTATGTTAGTTTTAGATAGCTTCGTGAAACAACCAAAAACGACGTCATCTAATGAGATAGTGTTGTTTTGTTGCGAGTACGAAACTGCGATAGGTGAAATTTTGTGAAAGCACACAAAACGGCATGAACTATCCAGATATGCGTCTTGTACCGTTTCAAGTGCGAAACTGCTATACTGTGATATTCTGGTGAAAGCGCATGCAGGCATCGTGAAACCTTGAAAAAAGATGCCATTTAGCGAGACACAGCGTTCTGTACTGTACAAAGTTGGTGAATAATTGTGAGGTCATGCAAATATCGTAATTGTGAACGAAACAGTGTAACAGAGCGTGTTTACATAGCCCCGCCGCGGTGGTCTAGTGGCTAAGGTACTCGGCTGCCGACACGCAGGTCGCGGGTTCGATTCCCGGCTGCGGCGGCCGCATTTTCTATGGAGGCGGAAATGTTGTAGGCCCGTGTGCTCAGATTTGGGCGCACGTTAAAGAACCCCAGGTCGTCTAAATTTCCGGAGCCCTCCACTACGGCGTCTCTCATAATCATATGGTGGTTTTGGGACGTTAAACCCCACAAATCAATCAACAGAGCGTGTTTAGATAGAAGTGCGAAGATTAGGTTAGGTTAATTTATGAAGCGTCATAAAACCGCAATAAACAATGTCAGCTATTGAGATGCTTGATTTTAAACATTACAAGCCGGAAACTGCGATATCTAATGTGAAAGCGCATGAAACCGTCGTAATGTTGCAGGAAGCACTGTTAAGTAGCGAGTAAAACGTTTTCTACCGATGGAAATGCGATAGTTTGGTTAGGTTGAGTTATGTTAGTTTAAGCTAGGTAGCGTCGTGAAACCACCAAAAACGACGTCATCTAACGAGATAGTGTTATTTTGTTGCGAGTACGAAACTGCGATAGGTGAAACATTGTGAAAGCATTCAAAATGACATGAGCTATCTAGATCCTGCGTCTTATACCGTTACAAGTGCGAAACTGCTATATTGTGATATTCTTGTGTAAGCGCATGCAAGCATCGTGAAACCTTAAAGAATGATGTCATTTAGCGAGATACAGCTTTCTGTACTGTACTATGTTGGTGAAAAACTGTGGGGTCATGCGAATATCGTAATTTTGAACGAAACAGACTGTAATAACGTGAGCAGCAGACAGCATACCAAGAAGCAACTGATAAGTTTATTAGAAGACGCACCATATATAGGCGCAGAACCACGTGATCGGTCGCACAGGAATGCGCGCACTGGGTGCGCAGTGATAAGTGACGTCACGCTACAACACTCCTTCCCCTTCAGATTACTTCCGAAAGTCACTGGACTGGTATCTGTTCGGGGCATGTCGTACACGTGCACTACGACGCAGAGTTGGAAGTTCGGCTGCAGGTGGCGCGTCGTCGGCACTGGGCTGGTCCGGCGAGCCGGAGGCAGCTGCTCCGGCCGTGGGCGATGCAGTTGCCGGAAGGAGAGACGTCGCAGAGTCGGTTGCGTGTGGATTTACGAGAGGCGACCCGGCGACTGGCCCACACGCCATCGGAACCGTCGGTGGAGTCGTGTCTACGGATGCCGTTGGAGCAGGTTGTGCCTGCGGATAACTTGAAGAATCCTGGCTTCCGTGGCGGGCTCTGATGTGGTCCGAATGCGTAAATCGCACCGCCTGCGACACTTTCACCAGATAGGTTACGGGACTGATAACCTGTGTCACGACACCATCTTCCCACGACACTGTTTCACCTCGCACAGTCTTCACCCACACAGCGTCCCCCACAGCAAAACATCGCGGAACCCCCCTAGACATGTCCTTTTGCACTTTGGTACGTTGCTGCTGCTCCCGCATGGAGAACTTGAAATCTGGTTTTAGCAATGACAGCTTTACCCGTGGCTGTCTTTTCAAGAATAATTCTGCCGGGGTCTGGCGAGTGGTACTGTGCGGAGTAGTCCTGTAACTCATTAGATAGCTGTCCAAGCGTTCCCGAAATGAATGTTTGTGGTGGCTAGCTTTGTCCTGCAAGACATGCTTTGACAGTGCTTGTTTGGTAGTCTGCACTAAACGCTCGGCCGCTCCGTTAGAAGCCGCGTGATAAGGAGGTGTCTTGACATGCCTTACACCGTTTACACTCAAGAAGGCCGCGAACTCTTCGGAAATGAACTGCGGTCCATTATCACTCACCAGTACCTCTGGCAGACCATACGCGGCAAACATACTACGTAGCTTCTCAATGGTTTTGTTAGCAGTAGTGGATGACATAGGCGAGACCTCGATCCATTTAGAGAACGCGTCGACGAGAACCAAGAACGCCTGAGAGCCCTTTACCGCATAATCGACGTGCACGCGTTGCCAGGGCCTTGTGGGATAATTCCATGGTTGCAAAGGAACCGGTGAAGCAGCTTTTTGGACGGCCTGACAAACCTGACATTGTTGAACGTAGCTCTCAACCGAAAGGTCGAGGCCAGGCCACCACACAAAGCTTCTTGCTAACGCTTTCATGCGACTAGATCCCGGGTGGTCCTCATGCAATAGCTGCAAGACCTGTAGCTGGAGCTTATCAGGTATGATCACCCTTGATCCCCACGTTATGCATTCTTGCTCTACTGATAGCTCGTCGCGCCGGGAATAAAATGGTCTAAATGCTTCAGAGCACTCTGAAGGCCATCCATTTAAGATGAAGTGCGTCACGCGAGACAAGGTGGGATCACGTCGTGTGGCTCGCGCTACGTCATCCGCTTTGAGGGGCATGCTGTCAAATAGCAAGAGACACTCGGAAGGTTCATCGGCCGCTACAATAGGCCGTGGAAGCCGAGACAGAGCGTCAGCCACTTCAACATTTCTTCCCTTTCGGTATTTTAGTTTATACTGGTACGCTGCCAGGGTAATTGCCCATCTTTGCATTCGAGCTGCAGCAAGCGCAGGCACCGGCTTGTCGTGGCCTAATATTCCGAGCAATGGCTGATGATCTGTATAAAGAGTGAACTCTCGTCCATACAAGTAGCGGTGGAATTTTCTTAACCCAAACATCAGTGCTAATGCTTCGCGTTCGCACTGAGCATAGTTTTTCTCTGCGGCTGTAAGTGTTCTAGAAGCAAATGCCACTGGCCTTTCGTGTCCCTCTGCGGTCTCATGAAAAATGACAGCCCCCAATCCATACGACGAAGCGTCACATGTCATAGCCATTGGTTTCGCCACATCGTAAAAAGTGAGCACATTACTCTTAACAAGTAACAGTTTCGTAGAAGCAAATGCTTCGCTACACTCCCGTGTCCACGACCACCTTTCGCCCTTGCGCAACAGACGGTACAATGGCTCTGCCACGCAGGCAAGGTTACTTAAGAACTTTGCATAAAAGGTTAACATGCCGAGATAAGCCTTTAGCTCTGTTTGGCAAGTGGGCTCTGGCGCTTCTGTGATCGCCTTTATCTTTTCTTCTGTAGGATATATACCTTCAGCGCACACAGTGTGACCGAGATAAGTCACAGTGCTCTGAAAAAACCGACACTTTTCCTCTTTCAGTGTCACGTTGTAGTCACTCAGCCGCTGCAGGACTAGTTCCAACGTTTTTTGACAGTCGGCTAAGTCTTTTCCCGACACAATGACGTCGTCTATGTAACATCCCACGTGCGGTATGCCTTTGAGCACCTCATCCATGAAGGACTGAAAAATGGCTGGCGCACTGGCTCCCCCAAATGGTAAGCGCTGGAACTCGAACAGCCCCCTGTGCGTATTAATAGTTAGCAGTGGTCGGGACTCGGCAGTGAGCGGAATCTGCTGATACGCGGCCGAAAGATCCAACACACAAAACACTCTGCCGCCAGCTATGGCAGAGAACAAATCTTCCGGTCTAGGCAATGGGTAGTGGTCGGTCTTTAAAACAGGATTAATGGTGACTTTGTAGTCCCCGCACAGCCTCAGTGAACCATCTTTCTTTTGGATTACGACTACTGGCGTGGCCCAATCGCTCCGATTTACGGGGCGTATAACACCGCTTTTCTCTAGCCTTTCTAGCTCGCCTTCCACTTTATCTCGAAGCGCAAATGGGACGTTTCTGGCCTTGCCAAAAATAGCCGTACAATTCTGGCTTAAAACTATCCTTGCTTGATAGTTTTTTACTTTTCCAGGTTGCTTAGAAAACACCCCTGGGAACTTCTTTTTAACCGCCTCTACCTTGTGAGAGTCGCTTACATTTATAGCAAACACGCTTTTCCAGTCAAGCCCGAGCCTTTCAAGCCAACTTCGCCCCATCAGCAATGGTAGCTGCTTGCCGTTATCCTTGACGATAATAGCGGGTAGCCGCAAAGACTGTTTTCCCACCGTAACGGAAACGTTGCATTGCCCTTTTACTGGAACAGGTTCCCCAGTGTATGTTTTTAGGGTGACTAGAGATGGCTCGCACTTGACATGAGGAAATGCGTTCAGCCTCACACTCTCAGGAATTAGTGTTACAGCTGCTCCCGTATCAATCTGCATGCAGAGGTCTTGCCCTTCTACGTTTAGCTGCACTTCATACCCAGAACGCACGGTATTGATAACATGGTACACATCTAATTCAGAGTCACTATCAGAGCAGTCCACCACGTTTGCAGTCTTGAGTTCTCTGCGATTACTTGGACACATCTTCTGTAGATGACCGATTTGAGAACAGCTGTGACACTGGACGTTCTTATACCAGCAAACACTAGCCGCATGCGCCTTCCACATCTTTCGCAAACTCGCTTGGCTTCCTTGAGCTTCCGAAGCTTCGATTTCTTTTCGCTTCCTTTTCCTCTTATCGCCATTGCATAAAAAGCCGCGTCCTTGCCTTCTGCATGAAGTAACGCTGTCTGTCGCGCAGCCTGCTCTCGGTCCTGGGCTATCTTGCACGCCTTTTCGAAGGTTAAATCTTCTTCAGCAAATAGGGCGAGTTGCGTTTCCTCGCGTCTTATGCCTGCCACTATTCTGTCTCGCAGCGCGTCTTGCAGAAACTGACCGAAATCGCACTTCCTTGCTAACTGTTTTAAGGCCACTATGAAGTCCTCGACGCTTTCCTGCTCTTCTTGTGCTCGCTTGTTAAATTTGCAACGTTCGGCAATGACCGAGCACTGTGGGCTATAGTGTTTCTTCAACAGCACTGTGACCTCTTCAAAGGACTTGTCCCCAGGAACAGCGGGTACTACCAAACTTTTGAGCACCTCGTACGTTCGTGGTCCTATCACACTCAAGAATACTGCCAGCTTCTTTTCCTCTCTGATGTCATTTGCGGTGACGAAGTGCTCAAAACGCTCCAGATAGGATTCAAAATTCTGATCCTTCTCGTCGAACTCGTCTAGCTTGCCTAGTCGCGCCATTGTTCAGTAAAAGTGCAGTATACTTATCGGGTTGCTTTCCCCGACGACTGCGTTGCCTCTTGCCGAAGGTAGTGCCGCCGAGTTCAACCGTCCCAGGCCATGGCTGCCGTTGTTTTCTGGTCCATGGCTGTCGACCGCCGATCGCCCGCAATACTGCTTCGTACTGAGCTAGTACAAGGGGGCGGATCCCATCCTCGTCGCCAGTGTAATAACGTGAGCAGCAGACAGCATACCAAGAAGCAACTGATAAGTTTATTAGAAGACGCACCATATATAGGCGCAGAACCACGTGATCGGTCGCACAGGAATGCGCGCACTGGGTGCGCAGTGATAAGTGACGTCACGCTACAACACAGACTAGCGAAGCGTTTTTAGATACAAGTGGGAAGGTTAGGTTAGGTTAATTTATGAAGCATCATAAAACCGCATTAAACAATGTCAGCTAGTGAGATGCAGTGTTTTTCATCATTACAAGTCGGAAACTGCGATATCTGATGTGAAAGCGCATCAAACCGTCGTAATGTTGCAGAAAGCACTGTAAAGTAGCGAGTAAAACGTTTTCTAACGATGGAAATGCGAAGGTTAGGTTAGGTTGAGTTATGTTAGTTTACGCTAGGTAGCGCCGTGAAACTACCAAAAACGACGTCATCTAAGGATATAGTGTTGTTTTGCTGTCAGTACGAAACTGCGATAGGTGAAATATTGTGTAACACACAAAGCGGCATGAACTAGCCAGATACTGTGTCTTGTACCGTTACAAGTGCCAACCTGCTATATTGTGATATTCTGGTGAAATCGCATGCAGGCATCGTGAAACCTTGAAAAACTATGTCATTTAGCGAGATACAGCGTTCTGTACTGTACTATGTTGGTAACAAATTGTGAGGTCATGCAAATATTGTAATTGTGAACGAAACAGTGTAACAGAGCGTGTTTAGATACAAGTGCGAAGATTAGGTTAGGTTAAATTATGAAGCGTCATAAAACTGCATTAAACAATGACAGCTATTGAGATGCAGTGTTTTTCAGCAATACAAGTCAGAAACTGCGATATAGAATGTGAAAGCGCATGAAACCGTCGTAATGTTGCAGAAATCATTGTAAAGTAGCGGTTAAAACGTTTTGTAAGGTTGAAATGCGAAGGTTAGGTTAGGTTGAGTTACGTTAGTTTTAGATAGCGTCGTGAAACCACCAAAAACGACGTCATCTAATGAGATAGTGTTCTTTTGTTGCGAGTACGAAACTGCGATAGGTGAAATTTTGTGAAAGCACACAAAACGGCATGAACTATCTAGATACTGCGTTATATACCGTTACAAGTGCGAAACTGCTATATTGTGATATTCTTGTGTAAGCGCATACAAGCATCGTGAAACCTTAAAGAATGATGTCATTTAGCGAGATATAGCGTTCTGTACTGTACTATGTTGGTGAAAAACTGTGAGGTCATGCGAATATCGTAATTTTGAACGAAACCGTGTAGCGAAGCGTTTTTAGATACAAGTGCGAAGGTTAGGTTAGGTTAAGTTATGAAGCGTCATAAAACCGCATTAAACAATGTCAGCTAGTGAGATGCAGTGTTTTTCATCATTACAAGTCGGAAACTGCGATATCTAATGTGAAAGCGCAAGAAACCATTGAAAAGTTGCAGAAAGCACTGTAAAGTAGCGAGTAAAACGTTTTCTAACGATGGAAATGCGAAGGTTAGGTTAGGTTGAGTTATGATAGTTTACGCTATGTAGCGCCGTGAAACTACCAAAAACGACGTCATCTAAGGAGATAGTGTTGTTTTGCTGTCAGTACGAAATTGCGATAGGTGAAATATTGTGTAACACACAAAGCGGCATGAACTAGCCATATACTGTGACTTGTACCATTACAAGTGCCAAACTGCTATATTGTGATATTCTGGTGAAATCGCATGCAGGCATCGTGAAACCTTGAAAAACTATGTCATTTAGCGAGATACAGCGTTCTGTACTGTACTATGTTGGTAACAAATTGTGAGGTCATGCAAATATTGTAATTGTGAACGAAACAGTGTAACAGAGCGTGTTTAGATACAAGTGCGAAGATTAGGTTAGGTTAAATTATGAAGCGTCATAAAACTGCATTAAACAATGACAGCTATTGAGATGCAGTGTTTTTCAGCAATACAATCAGAAACTGCGATATAGAATGTGAAAGCGCATGAAACCATCGTAATGTTGCAGAAAGCATTGTAAAGTAGCGGTTAAAACGTTTTGTAAGGTTGAAATGCGAAGGTTAGGTTAGGTTGAGTTATGTTAGTTTTAGATAGCGTCGAGAAACCACCAAAAACGACGTCATCTAATGTGATAGTGTTGTTTTGTTGCGAGTACGAAACTGCGATAGGTGAAATTTTGTGAAAGCACACAAAACGGCATGAACTATCTAGATACTGCGTCTTATACCGTTACAAGTGCGAAACTGCTATATTGTGATATTCTTGTGTAAGCGCATACAAGCATCGTGAAACCTTAAAGAATGATGTCATTTAGCGAGATACAGCGTTCTGTACTGTACTATGTTGGTAAAAAACTGTGAGGTCATGCGAATATCGTAATTTTGAACGAAACAGTGTAGCGAAGCGTTTTTAGATACAAGTGCGAAGGTTAGGTTAGGTTAAGTTATGAAGCGTCATAAAACCGCATTAAACAATGTCAGCTAGTGAGATGCAGTGTTTTTCATCATTACAAGTCGGAAACTACGATATCTAGTGTGAAAGCGCATCAAACCGTCGTAATGTTGCAGAAAGCACTGTAAAGTATCGAGTAAAACGTTTTCTACCGATATATGTGCCAAGGTTAGGTTAGGTTGAGTTATGTTAGTTTAAGCTAGGTATCGTCGTCAAACCACCAAAAACGACGTCATCTAACGAGATAGTATAGTTTTGTTGCGAGTACGAAACAGCGATAGGTGAAATATTGTGTAACACACAAAGCGGCATTAACTAGCCAGATACTGCGTCTTCTACCGTTACAAGTGCGAAACTGCTATATTGTGATATTCTGGTGAAAGCGCATGCAGGCATCGTGAAACCTTGAAAAAAGATGTCATTTAGCGAGATACAGCGTTCTGTACTGTACTAAGTTGGTGAAGAATTGTGAGGTCATGCAAATATCGTAATTGTGAACGAAACAGTGTAACAGAGCGTGTTTAGATAGAAGTGCGAAGATAAGGTAAGGTTAATTTATGAAGCGTCATAAAACCGCATGAAACACAGTCAGCTATTGAGATGCAGTGTTTTTCAACATTACAAGCCGGAAACTGCGATATCTAATGTGAAAGCGCATGAAACCATTGAAAAGTTGCAAAAAGCATTGTAAAGTAGCGAGTAAAACGATTTGTAACGATGGAAATTCGAAGGTTAGGTTAGGTTGAGTTATGTTAGTTTAAGCTAGGTAGCGTCGTGAAACCACCAAAAACGACAACAGCTAACGCGATAGTGTTGTTTTTTTGTCAGTACGAAACTGCGATAGGTAAAATATTGTGAAAGCACACAAAGCGGCATGAACTAGCCAGATACTGCGTCTTGTACCGTTACAAGTGCGAAACTGCTATATTGTGATATTCTGGTGAAAGCGCATGCAGGCATCGTGAAACCTTGAAAAAAGATGTCATTTAGCGAGAAACAGTGTTCTGTACTGTACTAAGTTGGTGAAGAATTGTGAGGTCATGCAAATATCGTAATTGTGAACGAAACGATGTAACAGAGCGTGTTTAAATAGAAGTGCGAAGATTAGGTTAGGTTAATTTATGAACGTCATAAAACCGCATTAAACAAAGTCAGCTATTGAGATGCAGTGTTTTTCAACATTACAAGCCGGAAACTGCGATATCTAGTGTGAAAGTGCATCAAACCGTCGTAATGTTGCAGAAAGCACTGTAAAGTAGCGAGTAAAACGTTTTCTAACGATGGAAATGCGAAGGTTAGGTTAGGTTGAGTTATGTTAGTTTACGCTAGGTAGCGCCGTGAAACTACCAAAAACGACGTCATCTAGCGAGGTAGTGTTGTTTTGTTGTCAGTACGAAACTGCGATAGGTGAAATATTGTGTAACACACAAAACGGCATGAACTATCTAGATCCTGCGTCTTATACCGTTACAAGTGCGAAACTGCTATATTGTGATATTCTTGTGTAAGCGCATTGAAGCGTCGTGAAACCTTAAAGAATGATGTCATCTAGCGAGATACAGCGTTCTGTACTGTACTATGTTGGTGAAAAACTGTGGGGTCATGCGAATATCGTAATATTTAACGAAACAGAGTAGCGAAGCGTTTTTAGATACAAGTGCGAAGGTTAGGTTAGGTTAAGTTACGAAGCGTCATAAAACCGCATTAAACAATGTCAGCTAGTGAGATGCAGTGTTTTTCATCATTACAAGTCGGAAACTGCGATATCTAATGTGAAAGCGCATCAAACCATCGTAATGTTGCAGAAAGCACTGTAAAGTAGCGAGTAAAACGTTTTCTAACGATAGAAATGCGAAGGTTAGGTTAGGTTGAGTTATGTTAGTTTTAGATAGCGTCGTGAAACCACCAAGAACGACGTCATCTAATGAGATAGTGTTGTTTTGTTGCGTGTACGAAACTGCGATAGGTGAAATTTTGTGAAAGCACACAAAACGGCATGAACTATCTAGATACTGCGTCTTATACCGTTACAAGTGTGAAACTGCTATATTGTGATATTCTTGTGTAAGCGCATACAAGCATCGTGAAACCTTAAAGAATGATGTCATTTAGCGAGATACAGCGTTCTGTACTGTACTATGTTGGTGAAAAACTGTGAGGTCATGCGAATATCGTAATTTTGAACGAAACAGTGTAGCGAAGCGTTTTTAGATACAAGTGCGAAGGTTAGGTTAGGTTAAGTTATGAAGCGTCATAAAACCGCATTAAACAATGTCAGCTATTGAGATGCAGTGTTTTTCATCATTACAAGTCGGAAACTGCGATATCTATTGTGAAAGCGCATGAAACCGTGGTAATGTTGCATAAAGCATTGTAAAGTAGCGAGTAAAAGGTTTTCTAACGATGGAAGTGCGAACGTTAGGTTAGGTTGAGTTATGTTAGTTTTAGATAGCGTCGTGAAACCACCAAAAACAACGTCATCTAATGAGGTGGTGTTGTTTTGTTGCGAGTACGAAACTGCGATAGGTTAAATTTTGTGAAAGCACACAAAACGGCATGAACTATCTAGATACTGCGTCTTATACCGTTACAAGTGCGAAAATGCTATATTGTGATATTCTTGTGTAAGCGCATGCAAGCATTGTGAAACCTTAAAGAATGATGTCATTTAGCGAGATACAGCGTTCTGTACTGTAGTAAGTTGGTGAACAACGGTGAGGTCATGCAAATATCGTAATTGTGAACGAAACAGTGTAACAGAGCGTGTTTAGATTGAAGTGCGAAGATTAGGTTAGGTTAATTTATGAAGCGTCATAAAACCGCATTAAACAAAGTCAGCTATTCAGATGCAGTGTTTTTCAACATTACAAGCCGGAAACTGCGATATCTAGTGTAAAAGCGCATCAAACCGTCGTAATGTTGCAGAAAGCACTGTAAAGTAGCGAGTAAAACGTTTTCTAACGATGGAAATGCGAAGGTTAGGTTAGGTTGAGTTATGTTAGTTTAAGCTAGGTAGCGTCGTGAAACCACCAAAAACGACGTCAGCTAACGCGATAGTGTTGTTTTGTTGTCAGTAGGAAACTGCGATAGGCAAAATATTGTGAAAGCACACAAAGCAGCATGAACTAGCCAGATACTGTGTCTTGTACCGTTACAAGTGCCAAACTGCTATATTGTGATATTCTGGTGAAATCGCATGCAGGCATCGTGAAACCTTGCAAAATATGTTATTTAGCGAGATACAGCGTTCTGTACTGTACTATGTTGGTAAAAAATTGTGAGGTCATGCAAATATGGTAATTGTGAACGAAACAGTGTAACAGAGCGTGTTTAGATACAAGTGCGAAGATTAGGTTAGCTTAAAAATTGAAGCGTCATAAAACTGCATTAAACAATGACAGCTTTTGAGATGCAGTGTTTTCAGCAATACAAGTCAGAAACTGCGATATAGAATGTGAAAGCGCATGAAACCGTTGTAATGTTGCAGAAAGCATTGTAAAGTAGCGGTTAAAACGTTTTGTAAGGTTGAAATGCGAAGGTTAGGTTAGGTTGAGTTATGTTTGTTTTAGATAGCGTCGTGAAACCACCAAAAACGACGTCATCAAACGAGATAGTGTTGTTTTGTGGCGAG
Organism: Rhipicephalus microplus; assembly: GCF_043290135.1. NCBI lineage: Eukaryota > Metazoa > Arthropoda > Arachnida > Ixodida > Ixodidae > Rhipicephalus > Rhipicephalus microplus. The sequence continues at coordinate 14,768,159 of NW_027464589.1, forward strand.
TACGAAATTGCGATAGGTGAAATTTTGTGAAAGCACACAAAACGGCATGGACCCTCCAGATACTGCGTCTTGTACCGTTACAAGTGCGAAACTGCTATATTGTGATGCTCTTGTGTAAGCGCATGCAAGCATCGTGAAACTTAAAAGAACGATGTCATTTAGCGAGATACAGCGTTCTTTACTGTACTAAGCTGGTGAAAAACTGTGAGGTCATGCGAATACCGTAATTGTGAACGAAACAGTGTAGCGAAGCGTGTTTAGATACAAGTGCGAAGATTAGGTTAGGTTAATTTATCAAGCGTCATACAACTGCAATAACAATGTCAGCTATTGAGATGCAGTGTTTTTCATCATTACAAGTCGGAAACTGCGATATCTATTGTGAAAGCGCATGAAACCGTCGTAACGTTGCAGAAAGCATTGTAAAGTAGCGAGTAAAAGGTTTTCTAACGATGGAAGTGCGAACGTTAGGTTAGGTTGAGTTATGTTAGTTTTAGATAGCTTCGTGAAACAACCAAAAACGACGTCATCTAATGAGATAGTGTTGTTTTGTTGCGAGTACGAAACTGCGATAGGTGAAATTTTGTGAAAGCACACAAAACGGCATGAACTATCCAGATACTGCGTCTTGAACCGTTTCAAGTGCGAAACTGCTATACTGTGATATTCTGGTGAAAGCGCATGCAGGCATCGTGAAACCTTGAAAAAAGATGCCATTTAGCGAGACACAGCGTCCTGTACTGTACTAAGTTGGTGAAGAATTGTGAGGTCATGCAAATATCGTAGTTGTGAACGAAACAGTGTAACAGAGCTTGTTTAGATAGCCCCGCCGCGATGGTCTAGTGGCTAAGGTACTCGGCTGCTGACCCGCAGGTCGCGGGTTCGATTCCCGGCTGCGGCGGCTGCATTTCCGATGGAGGCGGAAATGTTGTAGGCCCGTGTGCTCAGATTTGGGTGCACGTTAAAGAACCCCAGGTGGTCTGAATTTCCGGAGCCCTCCACTACGGCGTCTCTCATAATCATATGGTGGTTTTGGGACGTTAAACCCCACAAATCAATTAACAGAGCGTGTTTAGATAGAAGTGCGAAGATTAGGTTAGGGTAATTTATGAAGCGTCATAAAACCGCAATAAACAATGTCAGCTATTGAGATGCAGTGTTTTTCAACATTACAAGCCGGAAACTGCGATATCTAATGTGAAAGCGCATGAAACCGTCGTAATGTTGCAGAAAGCACTGTTAAGTAGCGAGTAAAACGTTTTCTACCGATAGAAGTGCGAAGGCTAGGTTAGGTTGAGTTATGTTAGTTTAAGCTAGGTAGCGTCGTGAAACCACCAAAAATGACGTCATCTAACGAGATAGTGTTGTTTTGTTGCGAGTACGAAACAGCGATAGGTGAAATATTGTGTAACACACAAAGCGGCATGAACTAGCCAGATACTGCGTCTTGTACCGTTACAAGTGCGAAACTGCTATATTGTGATATTCTGGTGAAAGCGCATGCAGGCATCGTGAAACCTTGAAAAAAGATGTCATTTAGCGAGATAAGGCGTTCTGTACTGTACTAAGTTGTTGAACAACAGTGAGGTCATGCAAATATCGTAATTGTGAACGAAACAGTGTAACAGAGCGTGTTTAGATAGAAGTGCGAAGATTAGGTTAGGTTAATTTATGAAGCGTCATAAAACCGCATTAAACAAAGTCAGCTATTGAGATGCAGTGTTTTTCAACATTACAAGCCGGAAACTGCGATATCTAGTGTGAAAGCGCATCAAACCGTCGTAATGTTGCAGAAAGCACTGTAAAGTAGCGAGTAAAACGTTTTCTAACGATGGAAATGCGAAGGTTAGGTTAGGTTGAGTTATGTTAGTTTACGCTAGGTAGCGCCGTGAAACTACCAAAAACGACGTCATCTAACGAGATAGTGTTGTATTGTTGTGAGTACGAAACCTTGATAGGCAAAATATGGTGAAAGCACACAAAGCGGCATGAACTAGCCAGATACTGCGTCTTGTACCATTACAAATGCGAAATTGCTATATTGTGATATTCTCGTGAAAGCGCATGCAAGCATCGTAAAACCTTAAAGAACGATGTCATTTAGCGAGATACAGCGTTCTGTACTGTACTAAGTTGGTGAACAACGGTGAGGTCATGCAAATATCGTAATTGTGAACGAAACAGTGTAGCGAAGCGTTTTCAGATACAAGTGCGAAGGTTAGGTTAGGTTAAATTATGAAGCGTCATAAAACCGCATTAAACAATGTCAGCTATTGAGATGCAGTGTTTTTCAACTTTACAAGTCGGAAACTGCGATATCTATTGTGAAAGCGCATGAAACCGTCGTAATGTTGCAGAAAGCATTGTAAAGTAGCGAGTAAAACGTTTTCTACCGATGGAAATGCGATAGTTAGGTTAGGTTGAGTTGTGTTAGTTTAAGCTAGGTAGCGTCGTGAAACCACCAAAAACGACGTCATCTAACGAGATAGTGTTATTTTGTTGCGAGTATGAAACTGCGATAGGTGAAACATTGTGAAAGCATACAAAATGACATGAACTAGCCAGATACTGCGTCTTGTACCGTTACAAGTGCGGAACTGCTATATTGTGATATTATCGTGGAAGCGCATGCAAGCATCGTAAAACCCTAAAGAACGATGTCATTTAGAGAGATACAGCGTTCTGTACTGTACTAGGTTGGTGAACAACGGTGAGGTCATGCGAATATCGTAATTTTGAACGAAACAGTGTAGCGAAGCGTTTTTAGATACAAGTGCAAAGGTTAGGTTAGCTTAAGTTATGAAGCGTCATAAAACCGCATTAAACAATGTCAGCTAGTGAGATGCAGTGTTTTTCATCATTACAAGTCGGAAACTGCGATATCTAATGTGAAAGCGCATGAAACCAATGAAAAGTTGCAAAAAGCATTGTAAAGTAGCGAGTAAAACGATTTGTAACGATGGAAATGCGAAGGTTAGGTTAGGTTGAGTTATGTTAGTTTACGCTAGGTAGCGCCGTGAAACTACCAAAACGACGTCATCTAACGAGATAGTGTTGTTTTGTTGTCAGTACGAAACTGCGATAGGTGAAATATTGTGTAACACACAAAGCGGCATGAACTAGCCAGATACTGTGTCTTGTACCGTTACAAGTGCCAAACTGCTATATTGTGATATTCTGGTGAAATCGCATGCAGCCATCGTGAAACCTTGAAAAACTATGTCATTTAGCGAGATACAGCGCTCTGTACTGTACTATGTTGGTAACAAATTGTGAGGTCATGCAAATATTGTAATTGTGAACGAAACAGTGTAACAGAGCGTTTTTAGATACAAGTGCGAAGATTAGGTTAGGTTAAATTATGAAGCGTCATAAAACTGCAATAAACAATGACAGCTATTGAGATGCAGTGTTTTTCAGCAATACAAGTCAGAAACTGCGATATAGAATGTGAAAGCGCATGAAACCGTCGTAATGTTGCAGAAAGCATTGTAAAGTAGCGGTTAAAACGTTTTGTAAGGTTGAAATGCGAAGGTTAGGTTAGGTTGAGTTATGTTAGTTTTAGATAGCGTCGTGAAACCACCAAAAACGACGTCATCTAATGAGATAGTGTTGTTTTGTTGCGAGTACGAAACTGCGATAGGTGAAATTTTGTGAAAGCACACAAAACGGCATGAACTATCTAGATACTGCGTCTTATACCGTTATAAGTGCGAAACTGCTATATTGTGATATTCTTGTGTAAGCGCATGCAAGCATCGTGAAACCTTAAACAATGATGTCATTTAGCGAGATACGGCGTTCTGTACTGTACTATGTTGGTGAAAAACTGTGAGGTCATGCGAATATCGTAATGTTGAACGAAACAGTGTAGCGAAGCGTTTTTAGATACAAGTGCGAAGGTTAGGTTAGGTTAAGTTATGAAGCGTCATAAAACCGCATTAAACAATGTCAGCTAGTGAGATGCAGTGTTTTTCATCATTACAAGTCGGAAACTGCGATATCTAATGTGAAAGCGCATGAAACCATTGAAAAGTTGCAAAAAGCATTGTAAAGTAGCGAGTAAAACGATTTGTAACGATGGAAATGCGAAGGTTAGGTTAGGTTGAGTTATGTTAGTTTAAGCTAGGTAGCGTCGTGAAACCACCAAAAACGACGTCAGCTAACGCGATAGTGTCGTTTTGTTGTCAGTATGAAACTGCGATAGGTAAAATATTGTGAAAGCACACAAAGCGGCATGAACTAGCCAGATACTGCGTCTTGTACCGTTACAAGTGCGAAACTGCTATATTGTAATATTCTGGTAAAAGCGCATGCAGGCATCGTGAAACCTTGAAAAAAGATGTCATTTAGCGAGATACAGTGTTCTGTACTGTACTAAGTTGGAGAAAAATTGTGAGGTCATGCAAATATCGTAATTGTGAACGAAATGGTGTAACAGAGCGTGTTTAGATAGAAGTGCGAAGATTAGGTTAGGTTAATTTATGAACGTCATAAAACCGGATTAAACAATGTCAGCTATTGAGATGCAGTGTTTTTCAACATTACAAGCCGGAAACTGCGATATCTAGTGTGAAAGCGCATCAAACCGTCGTAATGTTGCAGAAAGCACTGTAAAGTATCGAGTAAAACGTTTTCTACCGATATATGTGCCAAGGTTAGGTTAGGTTAAGTTATGTTAGTGTAAGCTAGGTATCGTCGTGAAACCACCAAAAACGACGTCATCTAACGAGATAGTGTTGTTTTGTTGCGAGTACAAAACTACGATAGGTGAAATATTGTGTAAGCACACAAAAGGGCATGAACTAGCCAGATACTGCGTCTTGTACCGTTACAAGTGCGAAACTGCTATATTGTGATATTATCGTGGAAGCGCATGCAAGCATCGTAAAACCCTAAAGAACGATGTCATTTAGCGAGATACAGCGTTCTGTACTGTATTAGGTTGGTGAACAACGGTGAGGTCATGCAAATATCGTAATTGTGAACGAAACGGTGTAGCGAAGCGTTTTCAGATACAAGTGCGAAGGTTAGGTTAGGTTAAATTATGAAGCGTCATAAAACCGCATTAAACAATGTCAGCTATTGAGATGCAGTGTTTTTCAACTTTACAAGTCGGAAACTGCGATATCTATTGTGAAAGCGCATCAAACCGTCGTAATGTTGCAGAAAGCATTGTAAAGTAGCGAGTAAAAGGTTTTCTAACGATGGAAGTGCGAACGTTAGGTTAGGTTGAGTTATGTTAGTTTTAGATAGCGTCGTGAAACCACCAAAAACGACGTCATCTAATGAGATAGTGTTGTTTTGTTGCGAGTACGAAACTGCGATAGGTGAATTTTTGTGAAAGCACACAAAACGGCATGAACTATCTAGATATTGCGTCTTATACCGTTACAAGTGCGAAACTGCTATATTGTGATATTCTTGTGTAAGCGCATGCAAGCATCGTGAAACCTTAAAGAATGATGTCATTTAGGGAGATACAGCGTTCTGTACTGTAATATGTTGGTGAAAAACTGTGGGTTCATGCGAATATCGTAATTTTGAACGAAACAGTGTAGCGAAGCGTTTTTAGATACAAGTGCGAAGGTTAGGTTAGGTTAAGTTATGAAGCGTCATAAAACTGCATTAAACAATGACAGCTACTGACATGCAGTGGTTTTCAGCAATACAAGTCAGAAACTGCGATATAGAATGTGAGAATGCATGAAACCGTCGTAATGTTGCAGAAAGCATTGTAAAGTAGCGAGTAAAACGTTTTGTAAGGTTGAAATGCGAAGGTTAGGTTAGGTTAAGTTATGTTAGTTTAAGCTAGGTATCGTCGTGAAACCACCAAAAACGACGTCATCTAACGAGATATTGTTGTTTTGTTGCGAGTACAAAACTGCGAAAGGTGAACTATTGTGAAAGCACACAAAACAGCATGAACTAGCCAGATGCTGCGTCTTGTACCGTTACAAGTGCGAAACTGCTATATTGTGTTATTCTCGTGGAAGCGCATGCAAGCATCGTGAAACCTTGAAAAACGGTGTCATTTAGCGAGATACAGCGTTCTGTACTGTACTGAGTTGGTGAAAAATTGTGAGGTCATGCAAATATCGTAATTGTGAACGAAACAGTGTAACAGAGCGTGTTTAGATAGAAGTGCGAAGATTAGGTTAGGTTATTTTATGAAGCGTCATAAAACCACATTAAACAATGTCAGCTATTGAGATGCAGTGTTTTTCAACATTACAAGCCGGAAACTGCGATATCTAAAGTGAAAGAACATGAAACCGTCGTAATGTTGCAGAAAGCATTGTAAAGTAGCGAGTAAAACGTTTTCTATCGATAGAAATGCGATAGTTAGGTTAGGTAGAGTTATGTTAGTTTAAGCTAGGTAGCGTCGTGAAACCACCAAAAACGACGTCTTCTAACGAGATAGTGTTATTTTGTTGCGAGTACGAAACTGCGATAGGTGAAACATTGTGAAAGCACACAAAACGGCATGAACTATCTAGATACTGCGTCTTGTACCGTTACAAGTGCGAAACTGCTATATTGTGATATTCTTGTGTAGGCGCATGCAAGCATCGTGAAACCTTAAAGAATGATGTCATTTAGCGAGATACAGCGTTCTGTACTGTACTAGGTTGGTGAACAACGGTGAGGTCATGCAAATATCGTAATTGTGAACGAAACGGTGTAGCGAAGCGTTTTCATATACAAGTGCGAAGGTTAGGTTAGGTTAAATTATGAAGCGTCATAAAACCGCATTAAACAATGTCAGCTATTGAGATGCATTGTTTTTCAACATTACAAGTCGGAAACTGCGATATCTATTGTGAAAGCGCATGAAACCGTCGTAATGTTGCAGAAAGCATTGTAAAGTAGCGAGTAAAAGGTTTTATAACGATGAAAGTGCGAACGTAAGGTTAGGTTGAGTTATATTAGTTTTAGATAGCGTCGTGAAACCACCAGAAACGACGTCATCTAATGAGATAGTGTTGTTTTGTTGCGAGTACGAAACTGCGATAGGTGAAATTTTGTGAAAGCACACAAAACGGCATGAACTATCTAGATACTGCGTCTTGTACCGTTACAAGTGCGAAACTGCTATATTGTGATATTCTGGTAAAAGCGCATGCAGGCATCGTGAAACCTTGAAAAAAGATGTCATTTAGCGAGATACAGTGTTCTGTACTGTACTAAGTTGGAGAAAAATTGTGAGGTCATGCAAATATCGTAATTGTGAACGAAACAGTGTAACAGAGCGTTTTTAGATACAAGTACGAAGGTTAGGTTAGGTTTAGTAATGAAGCGTCATAAAACCGCTATAACAATGTCAGCTATTTAGATGCAGTGTTGTTCACCATTACAAGTCGGAAACGGCGATATCTTTTTGAATTCGCATGAAACCGTCGTAATGTTGCAGAAAGCATTCTGAAGTAGCGAGTAAAACGTTTTCTAACGATGGAAATGCGAAGGTTAGGCTAGGTTGAGTTATGTTAGTTTAAGCTAGGTATCGTTGTGAAACCACCAAAAACGACGTCATCTAACGAGATAGTGTCGTTTCGTTGCGAGTATGAAACTGCGATAGGTGAAATACTGTGAAAACACACAAAACGGCATGAACTAGCCAGATGTTGCGTCTTGTACAATTACAAGTGCGAAACTGCTATATTGTGATATTATCGTGGGAGCGCATGCAAGCATCGTGAAACCTTGAAAAAAGATGTCATTTAGCGAGATACAGCGTTCTGTACTGTACTAAGTTGGTGTAGAATTGTGAGGTCATGCAAATATCGTAATTGTGAACGAAACAGTGTAACAGAGCGTGTTTAGATAGAAGTGCGAAGATTAGGTTAGGTCATTTTATGAAGCGTCATAAAACCACAATAAACAATGTCAGCTATTGAGATGCAGTGTTTTTCAACATTACAAGCCGGAAACTGCGATATCTAAAGTGAAAGAACATGAAACCGTCGTAATGTTGCAGAAAGCATTGTAAAGTAGCGAGTAAAACGTTTTCTACCGATGGAAATGCGATAGTTAGGTTAGGTAGAGTTATGCTAGTTTAAGCTAGGTAGCGTCGTGAAACCACCAAAAACGACGTCTTCTAACGAGATAGTGTTATTTTGTTGCGAGTACGAAACTGCGATAGGTGAAACATTGTGAAAGCACACAAAACGACATGAACTACCTAGATACTGCGTCTTGTACCGTTACAAGTGCGAAACTGCTATATTGTGATATTCTTGTGTAGGCGCATGCAAGCATCGTGAAACCTTAAAAATGATGTCATTTAGCGAGATACAGCGTTCTGTACTGTACTAGGTTGGTGAACAACGGTGAGGTCATGCAAATATCGTAATTGTGAACGAAACGGTGTAGCGAAGCGTTTTCATATACAAGTGCGAAGGTTAGGTTAGGTTAAATTATGAAGCGTCATAAAACCGCATTAAACAATGTCAGCTATTGAGATGCATTGTTTTTCAACATTACAAGTCGGAAACTGCGATATCTATTGTGAAAGCGCATGAAACCGTCGTAATGTTGCAGAAAGCATTGTAAAGTAGCGAGTAAAAGGTTTTATAACGATGAAAGTGCGAACGTAAGGTTAGGTTGAGTTATATTAGTTTTAGATAGCGTCGTGAAACCACCAGAAACGACGTCATCTAATGAGATAGTGTTGTTTTGTTGCGAGTACGAAACTGCGATAGGTGAAATTTTGTGAAAGCACACAAAACGGCATGAACTATCTAGATACTGCGTCTTGTACCGTTACAAGTGCGAAACTGCTATATTGTGATATTCTTGTGTAGGCGCATGCAAGCATCGTGAAACCTTAAAGAATGATGTCATTTAGCGAGATACAGCGTTCTGTACTGTACTAAGTTGGTGAAAAACTGTGAGGTCATGCGAATATCGTAATTGTGAAAGAAACAGTGTAGGAAAGCGTTTTTAGATACAAATGTGAAGGTTAGGTTAGCTTAAGTAATGAAGCGTCATAAAACCACATTAAACAATGTCAGCTAGTAAGATGCAGTGTTTTTCACCATTACAAGTCGGAAACTGCGATATCTAATGTGAAAGGGCATGAAACCGTCGTAATGTTGCAGAAAGCATTGTAAAGTAGCGAGTAAAAGGTTTTCTGACGGTGGAAGTGCGAACGTTAGGTTAGGTTGAGTTATGTTAGTTTTAGATAGCGTCGTGAAACCACCAAAAACGACGTCAGCTAACGCGATAGTGTTGTTTTGTTGTCAGTACGAAACTGCGATAGGTAAAATATTGTGAAAGCACACAAAGCGGCATGAACTAGCCAGATACTGCGTCTTGTACCGTTACAAGTGCGAAACTGCTATATTGTGATATTCTGGTGAAAGCGCATGCAGGCATCGTGAAACCTTGAAAGAAGATGTCATTTAGCGAGATACAGCGTTCTGTACTGTACTAAGTTGGTAAAAAATTGTGAGGTCATGCAAATATTGTAATTGTGAACGAAACAGTGTAACAGAGCGTGTTTAGATACAAGTGCGAAGGTTAGGTTAGGTTAAGTATTGAAGCGTCATAAAACCGCATTAAACAATGTCAGCTAGTAAGATGCAGTGTTTTTCACCATTACAAGTCGGAAACTGCGATATTTAATGTGAAAGGGCATGAAACCGTCGTAATGTTGCAGAAAGCATTGTAAAGTAACGAGTAAAACGCTTTTTACCGATAGAAGTGCGAAGGCTAGGTTAGGTTGAGTAATGTTAGTTTAGGCTAGGTAGCGTCGTGAAACCACCAAAAACGACGTCATCTAACGAGATAGTATTGTTTTGTTGCGAGTACGAAACAGCGATAGGTGAAATATTGGGAAAATACACAAAGCGGCATGAACTAGACAGATACTGCGTCTTGTACCATTACAAATGCGAAATTGCTATATTGTGATATTCTCGTGAAAGCGCATGCAAACATCGTAAAACCTTAAAGAGCGATGTCATTTAGCAAGATACAGCGTTCTGTACTGTACTAAGTTGGTGAACAACGGTGAGGTCATGCAAATACCGTAATTGTGAACGAAACAGTGTAACAGAGCGTGTTTAGATACAAGTGCGAAGATTAGGTTAGGTTAAATTATGAAGCGTCATAAAACCGCATTAAACAGTGTCAGCTAGTGAGATGCAGTGTTTTTCACCACTACAAGACGGAAACTGCGATATCTAATGTGAAAGCACATGAAACCGTCGCAATGTTGCAGAAAGCATTGTAAAGTAGCGAGTAAAACGTTTTCTACCGATGGAAATGCGATAGTTAGGTTAGGTTGAGTTATGTTAGTTTAAGCTACGTAGCGTCGTGAAACCACCAAAAACGGCGTCTTCTAACGAGATAGTGTTATTTTGTTGCGAGTACGAAACTGCGATAGGTGAAACATTGTGAAAGTATACAAAATGACATGAACTAGCCAGATACTGCGTCTTGTACCGTTACAAGTGCGAAACTGCTATATTGTGATATTATCGTGGACGCGCATGCAAGCATCGTAAAACCTTAAAGAACGATGTCATTTAGCGAGATACAGCGTTCTGTACTGTACTAGGTTGGTGAACAACGGTGAGGTCATGCTAATATCGTAATTGTGAACGAAACGGTGTAGCGAAGCGTTTCCACATACAAGTGCGAAGGTTAGGTTAGGTTAAATTTAAAGCGTCATAAAACCGCATTAAACAATGTCAGCTATTGAGATGCAGTGTTTTTCAACATAACAAGTCGGAAACTGCGATATCTATTGTGAAAGCGCATGAAACCGTCGTAATGTTGCAGAAAGCATTGTAAAGTAGCGAGTAAAGGGTTTTTTAACGATGGAAGTGCGAACGTTAGGTTAGGTTTAGTTATGGTAGTTTTAGATAGCGTCGTGAAACCACCAAAAACAACGTCATCTAATGAGATAGTGTTGTTTTGTTGCGAGTACGAAACTGCGATAGGTGAAATTTTGTGAAAGCACACAAAACGGCATGAACTATCTAGATACTGCGTCTTGTACCGTTACAAGTGCGAAACTGCTATATTGTGATATTCTTGTGTAAGCGCAAGCAAGCATCGTGAAACCTGAAAGAATGATGTCATTTAGCAAGATACAGCGTTCTGTACTGTACTATGTTGGTGAAAAACTGTGAGGTCATGCGAATATCGTAATTGTGAATGAAACAGTGTAGCGAAGCGTTTTTAGATACAAGTGCGAAGGTTAGGTTAGGTTAAGTTAGGAAGCGTCATAAAACCGCATTAAACAATGTCAGCTAGTGAGATGCAGTGTTTTTCACCATTACAAGTCGGAAACTGCGATATCTATTGTGAAAGCGCATGAAACCATTGAAAAGTTGCAAAAAGCATTGTAAAGTAGCGAGAAAAATGATTTGTAACGATGGAAATGCGAAGGTTAGGTTAGGTTGAGTTATGTTAGTTTAAGCTAGGAAGCGTCGTGAAACCACCAAAAACGACGTCAGCTAACGCGATAGTGTTGTTTTGTTGTCAGTACAAAACTGCGATAGGTAAAATATTGTGAAAGCACACAAAGCGGCATGAACTAGCGAGATACTGCGTCTTGTACCGTTACAAGTGCGAAACTGCTATATTGTGATATTCTGGTGAAAGCGCATGCAGGCATCGTGAAACCTTGAAAAAAGATGTCATTTAGCGAGATACAGCGTTCTGTACTGTACTAAGTTGGTAAAAAATTGTGAGGTCATGCAAATATTGTAATTGTGAACGAAACAGTGTAACAGAGCGTGTTTAGATACAAGTGCGAAGATTAGGTTAGGTTAAATTATGAAGCGTCATGAAACCGCATTAAACAATGTCAGCTATTGAGATGCAGTGTTTTTCAACATAACAAGTCGGAAACTGCGATATCTATTGTGAAAGCGCATGAAACCGTCGTAATGTTGCAGAAAGCATTGTAAAGTAGCGAGTAAAAGGTTTTCTGACGGTGGAAGTGCGAACGTTAGGTTAGGTTGAGTTATGTTAGTTTTAGATAGCGTCGTGAAACCACCAAAAACGACGTCTGCTAACGCGATAGTGTTGTTTTGTTGTCAGTACGAAACTGCGATAGGTAAAATATTGTGAAAGCACACAAAGCGGCATGAACTAGCCAGATACTGCGTCTTGTACCGTTACAAGTGCGAAACTGCTATATTGTGATATTCTGGTGAAAGCGCATGCAGGCATCGTGAAACCTTGAAAGAAGATGTCATTTAGCGAGATACAGCGTTCTGTACTGTACTAAGTTGGTAAAAAATTGTGAGGTCATGCAAATATTGTAATTGTGAACGAAACAGTGTAACAGAGCGTGTTTAGATACAAGTGCGAAGGTTAGGTTAGGTTAAGTATTGAAGCGTCATAAAACCGCATTAAACAATGTCAGCTAGTGAGATGCAGTGTTTTTCACCATTACAAGTCGGAAACTGCGATATTTAATGTGAAAGGGCATGAAACCGTCGTAATGTTGCAGAAAGCATTGTAAAGTAACGAGTAAAACGCTTTTTACCGATAGAAGTGCGAAGGCTAGGTTAGGTTGAGTAATGTTAGTTTAGGCTAGGTAGCGTCGTGAAACCACCAAAAACGACGTCATCTAACGAGATAGTATTGTTTTGTTGCGAGTACGAAACAGCGATAGGTGAAATATTGTGAAAATACACAAAGCGGCATGAACTAGACAGATACTGCGTCTTGTACCATTACAAATGCGAAATTGCTATATTGTGTTATTCTCGTGAAAGCGCATGCAAACATCGTAAAACCTTAAAGAGCGATGTCATTTAGCAAGATACAGCGTTCTGTACTGTACTAAGATGGTGAACAACGGTGAGGTCATGCAAATACCGTAATTGTGAACGAAACAGTGTAACAGAGCGTGTTTAGATACAAGTGCGAAGATTAGGTTAGGTTAAAATATGAAGCGTCATAAAACCGCATTAAACAGTGTCAGCTAGTGAGATGCAGTGTTTTTCACCACTACAAGACGGAAACTGCGATATCTAATGTGAAAGCACATGAAACCGTCGCAATGTTGCAGAAAGCATTGTAAAGTAGCGAGTAAAACGTTTTCACCCGATGGAAATGCGATAGTTAGGTTAGGTTGAGTTATGTTAGTTTAAGCTACGTAGCGTCGTGAAACCACCTAAAACGGCGTCTTCTAACGAGATAGTGTTATTTTGTTTCGAGTACGAAACTGCGATAGGTGAAACATTGTGAAAGCATACAAAATGACATGAACTAGCCAGATACTGCGTCTTGTACCGTTACAAGTGCGAAACTGCTATATTGTGATATTATCGTGGACGCGCATGCAAGCATCGTAAAACCTTAAAGAACGATGTCATTTAGCGAGATACAGCGTTCTGTACTGTACTAGGTTGGTGAACAACGGTGAGGTCATGCTAATATCGTAATTGTGAACGAAACGGTGTAGCGAAGCGTTTTCACATACAAGTGCGAAGGTTAGGTTATGTTAAATTTAAAGCGTCATAAAACCGCATTAAACAATGTCAGCTATTGAGATGCAGTGTTTTTCAACATAACAAGTCGGAAACTGCGATATCTATTGTGAAAGCGCATGAAACCGTCGTAATGTTGCAGAAAGCATTGTAAAGTAGCGAGTAAAGGGTTTTCTAACGATGGAAGTGCGAACGTTAGGTTAGGTTTAGTTATGGTAGTTTTAGATAGCGTCGTGAAACCACCAAAAACAACGTCATCTAATGAGATAGTGTTGTTTTGTTGCGAGTACGAAACTGCGATAGGTGAAATTTTGTGAAAGCACACAAAACGGCATGAACTATCTAGATACTGCGTCTTGTTCCGTTACAAGTGCGAAACTGCTATATTGTGATATTCTTGTGTAAGCGCAAGCAAGCATCGTGAAACCTGAAAGAATGATGTCATTTAGCAAGATACAGAGTTCTGTACTGTACTATGTTGGTGAACAACGGTGAGGTCTAGCAAATATCGTAATTGTGAATGAAACAGTGTAGCGAAGCGTTTTTAGATACAAGTGCGAAGGTTAGGTTAGGTTAAGTTAGGAAGCGTCATAAAACCGCATTAAACAATGTCAGCTAGTGAGATGCAGTGTTTTTCACCATTACAAGTCGGAAACTGCGATATCTATTGTGAAAGCGCATGAAACCATTGAAAAGTTGCAAAAAGCATTGTAAAGTAGCGAGAAAAATGATTTGTAACGATGGAAATGCGAAGGTTAGGTTAGGTTGAGTTATGTTAGTTTAAGCTAGGAAGCGTCGTGAAACCACCAAAAACGACGTCAGCTAACGCGATAGTGTTGTTTTGTTGTCAGTACAAAACTGCGATAGGTAAAATATTGTGAAAGCACACAAAGCGGCATGAACTAGAGAGATACTGCGTCTTGTACCGTTACAAGTGCGAAACTGCTATATTGTGATATTCTGGTGAAAGCGCATGCAGGCATCGTGAAACCTTGAAAAAAGATGTCATTTAGCGAGATACAGCGTTCTGTACTGTACTAAGTTGGTAAAAAATTGTGAGGTCATGCAAATATTGTAATTGTGAACGAAACAGTGTAACAGAGCGTGTTTAGATACAAGTGCGAAGATTAGGTTAGGTTAAATTATGAAGCGTCATAAAACTGCATTAAACAATGACAGCTCTTGAGATGATGTGCTTTTCAGCAATACAAGTCAGAAACTGCGATATAGAATGTGAAAGCGCATGAAACCGTCGTTATGTTGCAGAAAGCATTGCGAAGTAGCGGTTAAAACGTTTTGTAAGGTTGAAATGCGAAGGTTAGGTTAGGTTGAGGTATGTTAGTTTAAGCTAGGAATCGTCGTGAAACCACCAAAAACGACGTCATCTAACGAGATAGTGTTGTTTTGTTGCGAGTACAAAACTGCGATAGGTGAACTATTCTCAAAGCACACAAAACGGCATGAACTAGCCAGATGCTGCGTCTTGTACTGTTACAAGTGCGAAACTGCTATATTGTGTTATTCTCGTGGAAGCGCATGCAAGCATTGTGAAACCTTGAAAAAAGGTGTCATTTAACGAGATACAGCGTTCTGTACTGTACTAAGTTGGTGAAAAATTGTGAGGTCATGCAAATATCGTAATTGTGAACGAAACAGTGTAACAGAGCGTTTTTAGATACAAGTACGAAGGTTAGGTTAGGTTAAATAATGAAGCGTCATAAAACCGCTATAAAATGTCAGCTATTTAGATGCAGTGTTTTTCACCATTACAAGTCGGAAACTGCGATATCATTGTGAATTCGCATGAAAGCGTCGTAATGTTGCAGAAAGCATTGTGAAGTAGCGAGTAAAACGTTTTCTAACGATGGAAATGCGAAGGTTAGGTTAGGTTGAGTTATGTTAGTTTAAGCTAGGTATCGTTGTGAAACCACCGAAAACGACGTCATCTAATGAGATAGTGTTGTTTTGTTGCGAGTACGAAAGTGCGATAGGTGAAATTTTGTGAAAGCACACGAAACGGCATGAACTATCTAGATACTGCGTCTTGTACCGTTACAAGTGCGAAACTGCTATATTGTGATATTATAGTGGAAGCGCATGCAAGCATCGTAATACCTTAAAGAACGATGTCATTTAGCGAGATACAGCGTTCCGTACTGTACTAGGTTGGTGAACAACGGTGAGGTCATGCAAATATCGTAATTGTGAACGAAACGGTGTAGCGAAGCGTTTTCAGATAAGGTGCGAAGGTTAGGTTAGGTTAAATTTTGAAGCGTCATGAAACCGCATTAAACAATGTCAGCTATTGAGATGCAGTGTTTTTCAACATAACAAGTCGGAAACTGCGATATCTAATGTGAAAGCGCTCGAAACCATTAAAAAGTTGCAAAAAGCATTGTAAAGTAGCGAGTAAAACGATTTGTAACGATGGAAATGCGAAGGTTAGGTTAGGTTGAGTTATGTTAGTTTAAGCTAGGTGGCGTCGTGAACCACCAAAAACGACGTCAGCTAACGCGATAGTGTTGTTTTGTTGTCAGTACGAAACTGCGATAGGTAAAATATTGTGAAAGCACACAAAGCGGCATGAACTAGCCAGATACTGCGTGTTGTACCGTTACAAGTGCGAAACTGCTATATTGTGATATTCTGGTGAAAGCGCATGCAGGCATCGTGAAACCTGAAAAAAGATGTCATTTAGCGAGATACAGTGTTCTGTACTGTACTAAGTTGGTGAAGAATTGTGAGGTCATGCAAATATCGTAATTGTGAACGAAACGGTGTAACAGAGCGTGTTTAAATAGAAGTGCGAAGATTAGGTTAGGTTAATTTATGAACGTCATAAAACCGCATTAAACAAAGTCAGCTATTGAGATGCAGTGTTTTTCAACATTACAAGCCGGAAACTGCGATATCTAATGTGAAAGCGCTCGAAACCATTAAAAAGTTGCAAAAAGCATTGTAAAGTAGCGAGTAAAACGATTTGTAACGATGGAAATGCGAAGGTTAGGTTAGGTTGAGTTATGTTAGTTTAAGCTAGGTAGCGTCGTGAACCACCAAAAACGACGTCAGCTAACGCGATAGTGTTGTTTTGTTGTCAGTACGAAACTGCGATAGGTAAAATATTGTGAAAGCACACAAAGCGGCATGAACTAGCCAGATACTGCGTGTTGTACCGTTACAAGTGCGAAACTGCTATATTGTGATATTCTGGTGAAAGCGCATGCAGGCATCGTGAAACCTGAAAAAAGATGTCATTTAGCGAGATACAGTGTTCTGTACTGTACTAAGTTGGTGAAGAATTGTGAGGTCATGCAAATATTGTAATTGTGAACGAAACAGTGTAACAGAGCGTGTTTAGATAGAAGTGCGAAGATAAGGTAAGGTTCATTTATGAAGCGTCATAAAACCGCACGAAACACAGTCAGCTATTGAGATGCAGTGTTTTTCAACATTACAAGCCGGAAACTGCGATATCTAATGTGAAAGCGCATGAAACCATTGAAAAGTTGCAAAAAGCATTGTGAAGTAGCGAGTAAAACGATTTGTAACGATGGAAATGCGAAGGTTAGGTTAGGTTGAGTTATGTTAGTTTAAGCTAGGTAGCGTCGTGAAACCACTAAAAACGACAACAGCTAACGCGATAGTGTTGTTTTGTTGTCAGTACAAAACTGCGATAGGTAAAATATTGTGAAAGCACATAAAGCGGCATGAACTAGCCAGATACTGCGTCTTGTACCGTTACAAGTGCGAAACTGCTATATTGTGATATTCTGGTGAAAGCGCATGCAGGCATCGTGAAACCTTGAAAAAAGATGTCATTTAGCGAGAAACAGTGTTCTGTACTGTACTAAGTTGGTGAAGAATTGTGAGGTCATGCAAATATCGTAATTGTGAACGAAACGGTGTAACAGAGCGTGTTTAAATAGAAGTGCGAAGATTAGGTTAGGTTAATTTATGAACGTCATAAAACCGCATTAAACAAAGTCAGCTATTGAGATGCAGTGTTTTTCAACATTACAAGCCGGAAACTGCGAAATCTAGTGTGAAAGTGCATCAAACCGTCGTAATGTTGCAGAAAGCACTGTAAAGTAGCGAGTAAAACGTTTTCTAACGATGGAAATGCGAAAGTTAGGTTAGGTTGAGTTATGTTAGTTTAAGCTAGGTATCGTCGTGAAACCACCAAAAACGACGTCATCTAACGAAATAGTATAGTTTTGTTGCGAGTACGAAACAGCGATAGGTGAAATATTGTGTAACACACAAAGCGGCATGAACTAGCCAGATACTGCGTCTTGCACCGTTACAAGTGCGAAACTGCTATATTGTGATATTCTGGTGAAAGCGCATGCAGGCATCGTGAAACCTTGAAAGAAGATGTCATTTAGCGAGATACAGCGTTCTGTACTGTACTAAGTTGGTAAAAAATTGTGAGGTCATGCAAATATTGTAATTGTGAACGAAACAGTGTAACAGAGCGTGTTTAGATACAAGTGCGAAGGTTAGGTTAGGTTAAGTATTGAAGCGTCATAAAACCGCATTAAACAATGTCAGCTAGTGAGATGCAGTGTTTTTCACCATTACAAGTCGGAAACTGCGATATTTAATGTGAAAGGGCATGAAACCGTCGTAATGTTGCAGAAAGCATTGTAAAGTAACGAGTAAAACGCTTTTTACCGATAGAAGTGCGAAGGCTAGGTTAGGTTGAGTAATGTTAGTTTAGGCTAGGTAGCGTCGTGAAACCACCAAAAACGACGTCATCTAACGAGATAGTATTGTTTTGTTGCGAGTACGAAACAGCGATAGGTGAAATATTGTGAAAATACACAAAGCGGCATGAACTAGACAGATACTGCGTCTTGTACCATTACAAATGCGAAATTGCTATATTGTGTTATTCTCGTGAAAGCGCATGCAAACATCGTAAAACCTTAAAGAGCGATGTCATTTAGCAAGATACAGCGTTCTGTACTGTACTAAGATGGTGAACAACGGTGAGGTCATGCAAATACCGTAATTGTGAACGAAACAGTGTAACAGAGCGTGTTTAGATACAAGTGCGAAGATTAGGTTAGGTTAAAATATGAAGCGTCATAAAACCGCATTAAACAGTGTCAGCTAGTGAGATGCAGTGTTTTTCACCACTACAAGACGGAAACTGCGATATCTAATGTGAAAGCACATGAAACCGTCGCAATGTTGCAGAAAGCATTGTAAAGTAGCGAGTAAAACGTTTTCACCCGATGGAAATGCGATAGTTAGGTTAGGTTGAGTTATGTTAGTTTAAGCTACGTAGCGTCGTGAAACCACCTAAAACGGCGTCTTCTAACGAGATAGTGTTATTTTGTTTCGAGTACGAAACTGCGATAGGTGAAACATTGTGAAAGCATACAAAATGACATGAACTAGCCAGATACTGCGTCTTGTACCGTTACAAGTGCGAAACTGCTATATTGTGATATTATCGTGGACGCGCATGCAAGCATCGTAAAACCTTAAAGAACGATGTCATTTAGCGAGATACAGCGTTCTGTACTGTACTAGGTTGGTGAACAACGGTGAGGTCATGCTAATATCGTAATTGTGAACGAAACGGTGTAGCGAAGCGTTTTCACATACAAGTGCGAAGGTTAGGTTATGTTAAATTTAAAGCGTCATAAAACCGCATTAAACAATGTCAGCTATTGAGATGCAGTGTTTTTCAACATAACAAGTCGGAAACTGCGATATCTATTGTGAAAGCGCATGAAACCGTCGTAATGTTGCAGAAAGCATTGTAAAGTAGCGAGTAAAGGGTTTTCTAACGATGGAAGTGCGAACGTTAGGTTAGGTTTAGTTATGGTAGTTTTAGATAGCGTCGTGAAACCACCAAAAACAACGTCATCTAATGAGATAGTGTTGTTTTGTTGCGAGTACGAAACTGCGATAGGTGAAATTTTGTGAAAGCACACAAAACGGCATGAACTATCTAGATACTGCGTCTTGTTCCGTTACAAGTGCGAAACTGCTATATTGTGATATTCTTGTGTAAGCGCAAGCAAGCATCGTGAAACCTGAAAGAATGATGTCATTTAGCAAGATACAGAGTTCTGTACTGTACTATGTTGGTGAACAACGGTGAGGTCTAGCAAATATCGTAATTGTGAATGAAACAGTGTAGCGAAGCGTTTTTAGATACAAGTGCGAAGGTTAGGTTAGGTTAAGTTAGGAAGCGTCATAAAACCGCATTAAACAATGTCAGCTAGTGAGATGCAGTGTTTTTCACCATTACAAGTCGGAAACTGCGATATCTATTGTGAAAGCGCATGAAACCATTGAAAAGTTGCAAAAAGCATTGTAAAGTAGCGAGAAAAATGATTTGTAACGATGGAAATGCGAAGGTTAGGTTAGGTTGAGTTATGTTAGTTTAAGCTAGGAAGCGTCGTGAAACCACCAAAAACGACGTCAGCTAACGCGATAGTGTTGTTTTGTTGTCAGTACAAAACTGCGATAGGTAAAATATTGTGAAAGCACACAAAGCGGCATGAACTAGCGAGATACTGCGTCTTGTACCGTTACAAGTGCGAAACTGCTATATTGTGATATTCTGGTGAAAGCGCATGCAGGCATCGTGAAACCTTGAAAAAAGATGTCATTTAGCGAGATACAGCGTTCTGTACTGTACTAAGTTGGTAAAAAATTGTGAGGTCATGCAAATATTGTAATTGTGAACGAAACAGTGTAACAGAGCGTGTTTAGATACAAGTGCGAAGATTAGGTTAGGTTAAATTATGAAGCGTCATAAAACTGCATTAAACAATGACAGCTCTTGAGATGATGTGCTTTTCAGCAATACAAGTCAGAAACTGCGATATAGAATGTGAAAGCGCATGAAACCGTCGTTATGTTGCAGAAAGCATTGCGAAGTAGCGGTTAAAACGTTTTGTAAGGTTGAAATGCGAAGGTTAGGTTAGGTTGAGGTATGTTAGTTTAAGCTAGGAATCGTCGTGAAACCACCAAAAACGACGTCATCTAACGAGATAGTGTTGTTTTGTTGCGAGTACAAAACTGCGATAGGTGAACTATTCTCAAAGCACACAAAACGGCATGAACTAGCCAGATGCTGCGTCTTGTACTGTTACAAGTGCGAAACTGCTATATTGTGTTATTCTCGTGGAAGCGCATGCAAGCATTGTGAAACCTTGAAAAAAGGTGTCATTTAACGAGATACAGCGTTCTGTACTGTACTAAGTTGGTGAAAAATTGTGAGGTCATGCAAATATCGTAATTGTGAACGAAACAGTGTAACAGAGCGTTTTTAGATACAAGTACGAAGGTTAGGTTAGGTTAAATAATGAAGCGTCATAAAACCGCTATAAAATGTCAGCTATTTAGATGCAGTGTTTTTCACCATTACAAGTCGGAAACTGCGATATCATTGTGAATTCGCATGAAAGCGTCGTAATGTTGCAGAAAGCATTGTGAAGTAGCGAGTAAAACGTTTTCTAACGATGGAAATGCGAAGGTTAGGTTAGGTTGAGTTATGTTAGTTTAAGCTAGGTATCGTTGTGAAACCACCGAAAACGACGTCATCTAATGAGATAGTGTTGTTTTGTTGCGAGTACGAAAGTGCGATAGGTGAAATTTTGTGAAAGCACACGAAACGGCATGAACTATCTAGATACTGCGTCTTGTACCGTTACAAGTGCGAAACTGCTATATTGTGATATTATAGTGGAAGCGCATGCAAGCATCGTAATACCTTAAAGAACGATGTCATTTAGCGAGATACAGCGTTCCGTACTGTACTAGGTTGGTGAACAACGGTGAGGTCATGCAAATATCGTAATTGTGAACGAAACGGTGTAGCGAAGCGTTTTCAGATAAGGTGCGAAGGTTAGGTTAGGTTAAATTTTGAAGCGTCATGAAACCGCATTAAACAATGTCAGCTATTGAGATGCAGTGTTTTTCAACATAACAAGTCGGAAACTGCGATATCTAATGTGAAAGCGCTCGAAACCATTAAAAAGTTGCAAAAAGCATTGTAAAGTAGCGAGTAAAACGATTTGTAACGATGGAAATGCGAAGGTTAGGTTAGGTTGAGTTATGTTAGTTTAAGCTAGGTGGCGTCGTGAACCACCAAAAACGACGTCAGCTAACGCGATAGTGTTGTTTTGTTGTCAGTACGAAACTGCGATAGGTAAAATATTGTGAAAGCACACAAAGCGGCATGAACTAGCCAGATACTGCGTGTTGTACCGTTACAAGTGCGAAACTGCTATATTGTGATATTCTGGTGAAAGCGCATGCAGGCATCGTGAAACCTGAAAAAAGATGTCATTTAGCGAGATACAGTGTTCTGTACTGTACTAAGTTGGTGAAGAATTGTGAGGTCATGCAAATATCGTAATTGTGAACGAAACGGTGTAACAGAGCGTGTTTAAATAGAAGTGCGAAGATTAGGTTAGGTTAATTTATGAACGTCATAAAACCGCATTAAACAAAGTCAGCTATTGAGATGCAGTGTTTTTCAACATTACAAGCCGGAAACTGCGATATCTAATGTGAAAGCGCTCGAAACCATTAAAAAGTTGCAAAAAGCATTGTAAAGTAGCGAGTAAAACGATTTGTAACGATGGAAATGCGAAGGTTAGGTTAGGTTGAGTTATGTTAGTTTAAGCTAGGTAGCGTCGTGAACCACCAAAAACGACGTCAGCTAACGCGATAGTGTTGTTTTGTTGTCAGTACGAAACTGCGATAGGTAAAATATTGTGAAAGCACACAAAGCGGCATGAACTAGCCAGATACTGCGTGTTGTACCGTTACAAGTGCGAAACTGCTATATTGTGATATTCTGGTGAAAGCGCATGCAGGCATCGTGAAACCTGAAAAAAGATGTCATTTAGCGAGATACAGTGTTCTGTACTGTACTAAGTTGGTGAAGAATTGTGAGGTCATGCAAATATCGTAATTGTGAACGAAACAGTGTAACAGAGCGTGTTTAGATAGAAGTGCGAAGATAAGGTAAGGTTCATTTATGAAGCGTCATAAAACCGCACGAAACACAGTCAGCTATTGAGATGCAGTGTTTTTCAACATTACAAGCCGGAAACTGCGATATCTAATGTGAAAGCGCATGAAACCATTGAAAAGTTGCAAAAAGCATTGTGAAGTAGCGAGTAAAACGATTTGTAACGATGGAAATGCGAAGGTTAGGTTAGGTTGAGTTATGTTAGTTTAAGCTAGGTAGCGTCGTGAAACCACTAAAAACGACAACAGCTAACGCGATAGTGTTGTTTTGTTGTCAGTACAAAACTGCGATAGGTAAAATATTGTGAAAGCACATAAAGCGGCATGAACTAGCCAGATACTGCGTCTTGTACCGTTACAAGTGCGAAACTGCTATATTGTGATATTCTGGTGAAAGCGCATGCAGGCATCGTGAAACCTTGAAAAAAGATGTCATTTAGCGAGAAACAGTGTTCTGTACTGTACTAAGTTGGTGAAGAATTGTGAGGTCATGCAAATATCGTAATTGTGAACGAAACGGTGTAACAGAGCGTGTTTAAATAGAAGTGCGAAGATTAGGTTAGGTTAATTTATGAACGTCATAAAACCGCATTAAACAAAGTCAGCTATTGAGATGCAGTGTTTTTCAACATTACAAGCCGGAAACTGCGAAATCTAGTGTGAAAGTGCATCAAACCGTCGTAATGTTGCAGAAAGCACTGTAAAGTAGCGAGTAAAACGTTTTCTAACGATGGAAATGCGAAAGTTAGGTTAGGTTGAGTTATGTTAGTTTAAGCTAGGTATCGTCGTGAAACCACCAAAAACGACGTCATCTAACGAAATAGTATAGTTTTGTTGCGAGTACGAAACAGCGATAGGTGAAATATTGTGTAACACACAAAGCGGCATGAACTAGCCAGATACTGCGTCTTGCACCGTTACAAGTGCGAAACTGCTATATTGTGATATTCTGGTGAAAGCGCATGCAGGCATCGTGAAACCTTGAAAAACTATGTCATTTAGCGAGATACAGCGTTCTGTACTGTACTATGTTGGTAACAAATTGTGAGGTCATGCAAATATTGTAATTGTGAACGAAACAGTGTAACAGAGCGTGTTTAGATACAAGTGCGAAGATTAGGTTAGGTTAAATTATGAAGCGTCATAAAACTGCAATAAACAATGACAGCTATTGAGATGCAGTGTTTTTCAGCAATACAAGTCAGAAACTGCGATATAGAATGTGAAAGCGCATGAATCCGTCGTAATGTTGCAGATAGCATTGTAAAGTAGCGGTTAAAACGTTTTGTAAGGTTGAAATGCGAAGGTTAGGTTAGGTTGAGTTATGTTAGTTTTAGATAGCGTCGTGAAACCGCCAAAAACGACGTCATCTAATGAGATAGTGTTGTTTTGTTGCGAGTACGAAACTGCGATAGGTGAAATTTTGTGAAAGCACACAAAACGGCATGAACTATCTAGATACTGCGTCTTATACCGTTACGAGTGCGAAACTGCTATATTGTGATATTCTTGTGTAAGCGCATGCAAGCATCGTGAAACCTTAAAGAATGATGTCATTTAGCGAGATACAGCGTTCTGTACTGTATTAAGCTGGTGAAAAACTGTGAGGTCATGCGAATATCGTAATTGTGAACGAAACAGTGTAACAGAGTCTGTTTAGATACAAGTGCGAAGATTAGGTTAGGTTAAATTATGAAGCGTCATAAAACCGCATTAAACAATGTCAGCTAGTGAGATGCAGTGTTTTTCACCATTACAAGTCGGAAACTGCAATATCTAATGAGAAAGCACATGAAACCGTCGTAATGTTGCAGAAAGCATTGTAAATTAGCGAGTAAAACGTTTTCTACCGATGGAAATGCGATTGTTAGGTTAGGTTGAGTTATGTTAGTTTAAGCTAGGTAGCGTCGTGAAACCACCAAAAACAACGTCATCTAACGAGATAGTGTTATTTTGTTGCGAGTACGAAACTGCGATAGGTGAAACATTGTGAAAGCATACAAAATGACATGAACTAGCCAGATACTGCGTCTTGTACCGTTACAAGTGCGAAACTGCTATATTGTGATATTATCGTGGAAGCGCATGCAAGCATCCTAAAACCTTAAAGAACGATGTCATTTAGCGAGATACAGCGTTCTGTACTGTACTAGGTTGGTGAACAACGGTGAGGTCATGCAAATATCGTAATTGTGAACGAAACGGTGTAGCGAAGCGTTTTCTGATACATGTGCGAAAGTTAGGTTAGGTTAAATTATGAAGCGTCATAAAACCGCATTAAACAATGTCAGCTATTGAGATGCAGTGTTTTTCAACATTACAAGTCGGAAACTGCGATATCTATTGTGAAAGCGCATGAAACCGTGGTAAAGTTGCATAAAGCATTGTAAAGTAGCGAGTAAAAGGTTTTCTAACGATGGAAGTGCGAACGTTAGGTTAGGTTGAGTTATGTTAGTTTTAGATAGCGTCGTGAAACCACCAAAAACAACGTCATCTAATGAGGTAGTGTTGTTTTGTTGCGAGTACGAAACTGCGATAGGTGAAATTTTGTGAAAGCACACAAAACGGCATGAACTATCTAGATACTGCGTCTTATACCGTTACAAGTGCGAAAATGCTATATTGTGATATTCTTGTGTAAGCGCATGCAAGCATCGTGAAACCTTAAAGAATGATGTCATTTAGCGAGATACAGCGTTCTGTAATGTAGTAAGTTGGTGAACAACGGTGAGGTCATGCAAATATCGTAATTGTGAACGAAACAGTGTAACAGAGCGTGTTTAGATAGATGTGCGAAGATTAGGTTAGGTTAATTTATGAAGCGTCATAAAACCGCATTAAACGAAGTCAGCTTTGAGATGCAGTGTTTTTCAACATTACAAGCCGGAAACTGCGATATCTAGTGTGAAAGCGCATCAAACCGTCGTAATGTTGCAGAAAGCACTGTAAAGTAGCGAGTAAAACGTTTTCTAACGATGGAAATGCGAAGGTTAGGTTAGGTTGAGTTATGTTAGTTTACGCTAGGTAGCGCCGTGAAACTACCAAAAACGACGTCATCTAACGAGATAGTGTTGTATTGTTGTGAGTACGAAACCTTGATAGGTAAAATATGGTGAAAGCACACAAAGCGGCATGAACTAGCCAGATACTGCGTCTTGTACCATTACAAATGCGAAATTGCTATATTGTGATATTCTCGTGAAAGCGCATGCAAGCATCGTAAAACCTTAAAGAACGATGTCATTTAGCGAGATACAGCGTTCTGTACTGTACTAAGTTGGTGAACAACGGTGAGGTCATGCAAATATCGTAATTGTTAACGAAGCAATGTAGCGAAGCGTTTTCAGTTACAAGTGCGAAGGTTAGGTTAGGTTAAATTATGAAGCGTCATAAAACCGCATTAAACAATGTCAGCTATTGAGATGCAGTGTTTTTCAATTTTACAAGTCGGAAACTGCGATATCTATTGTGAAAGCGCATGAAACCGTCGTAATGTTGCAGAAAGCATTGTAAAGTAGCGAGTAAAAGGTTTTCTAACGATGGAAGTGCGAACGTTAGGTTAAGTTGAGTTATGTTAGTTTTAGATAGCGTCGTGAAACCACCCAAAACGACGTCATCTAATGAGATAGTGTTGTTTTGTTGCGAGTACGAAACTGCGATAGGTGAATTTTTGTGAAAGCACACAAAACGGCATGAACTATCTAGATACTGCGTCTTATACCGTTACAAGTGCGAAACTGCTATATTGTGATATTCTTGTGTAAGCGCATGCAAGCATCCTGAAAACTTAAAGAATGATGTCATTTAGCGAGATACAGCGTTCTGTACTGTAATATGTTGGTGAAAAACTGTGGGTTCATGCGAATATCGTAATTTTGAACGAAACAGTGTAGCGAAGCGTTTTTAGATACAAGTGCAAAGGTTAGGTTAGGTTAAGTTATAAAGAGTCATAAAGCCGCATTAAACAATGTCAGCTAGTGAGATGCAGTGTTTTTCATCATTACAAGTCGGAAACTGCGATACCTAATGTGAAAGCGCATGAAACCAATGAAAAGTTGCAAAAAGCATTGTAAAGTAGCAAGTAAAACGATTTGTAACGATGGAAATGCGAAGGTTAGGTTAGGTTGAGTTATGTTAGTTTACGCTAGGTAGCGCCGTGAAACTACCAAAAACGACGTCATCTAACGAGATAGTGTTGTTTTGTTGTCAGTACGAAACTGCGATAGGTGAAATATTGTGTAACACACAAAGCGGCATGAACTAGCCAGATACTGTGTCTTGTACCGTTACAAGTGCCAAACTGCTATATTGTGATATTCTGGTGAAATCGCATGCAGGCATCGTGAAACCTTGAAAAACTATGTCATTTAGCGAGATACAGCGTTCTGTACTGTACTATGTTGGTAACAAATTGTGAGGTCATGCAAATATCGTAATTGTGAACGAAACAGTGTAAGAGAGCGTGTTTAGATACAAGTGCGAAGATTAGGTTAGGTTAAAATATGAAGCGTCATAAAACCGCATTAAACAATGTCAGCTAGTGAGATGCAGTGTTTTTCACCATTACAAGTCGGAAACTGCAATATCTAATGTGAAAGCACATGAAACCGTCGTAATGTTGCAGAAAGCATTCTGAAGTAGCGAGTAAAACGTTTTCTAACGATGGAAATGCGATAGTTAGGTTAGGTTGAGTTGTGTTAGTTTAAGCTAGGTATCGTTGTGAAACCACCAAAAACGACGTCATCTAACGAGATAGTGTCGTTTCGTTGCGAGTATGAAACTGCGATAGGTGAAATATTGTGAAAACACACAAAACGGCATGAACTAGCCAGATACTGCGTCTTGTACAGTTACAAGTGCGAAACTGCTGTATTGTGATATTATCGTGGAAGCGCATGCAAGCATCGTAAAACTTTAAAGAACAATGTCATTTAGCGAGATACAGCGTTCTGTACTGTACTAGGTTGGTGAACAAAAGTGAGGTCATGCAAATATCGTAATTGTGAACGAAACGGTGTAGCGAAGCGTTTTCATATACAAGTGCGAAGGTTAGGTTAGGTTAAATTATGAAGCGTCATAAAACCGCATTAAACAATGTCAGCTATTGAGATGCATTGTTTTTCAACATTACAAGTCGGAAACTGCAATATCTATTGTGAAAGCGCATGAAACCGTCGTAATGTTGCAGAAAGCATTGTAAAGTAGCGAGTAAAAGGTTTTATAACGATGAAAGTGCGAACGTGAGGTTAGGTTGAGTTATATTAGTTTTAGATAGCGTCGTGAAACCACCAGAAACGACGTCATCTAATGAGATAGTGTTGTTTTGTTGCGAGTACGAAACTGCGATAGGTGAAATTTTGTGAAAGCACACAAAACGGCATGAACTATCTAGATACTGCGTCTTGTACCGTTTCAAGTGCGAAACTGCTATATTGTGATATTCTTGTGTAAGCGCATGCAAGCATCGTGAAACCTTAAAGAATGATGTCATTTAGCGAGATACAGCGTTCTGTACTGTACTAAGTTGGTGAAAAACTGTGAGGTCATGCGAATATCGTAATTGTGAAACAGTGTAGGAAAGCGTTTCTAGATACAAGTGTGAAGGTTAGGTTAGCTTAAGTAATGAAGCGTCATAAAACCACATTAAACAATGTCAGCTAGTAAGATGCAGTGTTTTTCACCATTACAAGTCGGAAACTGCGATATCTAATGTGAAAGGGCATGAAACCGTCGTAATGTTGCAGAAAGCATTGTAAAGTAACGAGTAAAACGCTTTTTACTGATAGAAGTGCGAAGGCTAGGTTAGGTTGAGTTATGTTAGTTTAAGCTAGGTAGCGTCGTGAAACCACCAAAAACGACGTCATCTAACGAGACAGTATTGTTTTGTTGCGAGTACGAAACAGCGATAGGTGAAATATTGTGAAAATACACAAAGCGGCATGAACTAGACAGATACTGCGTCTTGTACCGTTACAAGTGCGAAACTGCTATATTGTGATATCCTGGTGAAAGCGCATGCAAGCATCGTAAAACCCTAAAGAACGATGTCATTTAGCGAGATACAGCGTTCTGTACTGTACTAAGTTGGTGAACAACGGTGAGGTCATGCAAATATCGTAATTGTGAACGAAACAGTGTAATAGAGCGTGTTTAGATACAAGTGCGAAGATTAGGTTAGGTTAAAATATGAAGCGTCATAAAACCGCATTAAACAATGTCAGCTAGTGAGATGCAGTGTTTTTCACCATTACAAGTCGGAAACTGCAATATCTAATGTGAAAGCACATGAAACCGTCGTAATGTTGCAGAAAGCATTGTAAAGTAGCGAGTAAAACGTTTTCTACCGATGGAAATGCGATAGTTAGGTTAGGTTGAGTTGTGTTAGTTTAAGCTAGGTATCGTCGTGAAACCACCAAAAACGACGTCATCTAACGAGATAGTGTTGTTTTGTTGCGAGTACAAAACTACGATAGGTGAAATATTGTGTAAGCACACAAAAGGGCATGAACTAGCCAGATACTGCGTCTTGTACCGTTACAAGTGCGAAACTGCTATATTGTGATATTATCGTGGAAGCGCATGCAAGCATCGTAAAACCCTAAAGAACGATGTCATTTAGCGAGATACAGCGTTCTGTACTGTATTAGGTTGGTGAACAACGGTGAGGTCATGCAAATATCGTAATTGTGAACGAAACGGTGTAGCGAAGCGTTTTCAGATACAAGTGCGAAGGTTAGGTTAGGTTAAATTATGAAGCGTCATAAAACCGCATTAAACAATGTCAGCTATTGAGATGCAGTGTTTTTCAACTTTACAAGTCGGAAACTGCGATATCTATTGTGAAAGCGCATCAAACCGTCGTAATGTTGCAGAAAGCATTGTAAAGTAGCGAGTAAAAGGTTTTCTAACGATGGAAGTGCGAACGTTAGGTTAGGTTGAGTTATGTTAGTTTTAGATAGCGTCGTGAAACCACCAAAAACGACGTCATCTAATGAGATAGTGTTGTTTTGTTGCGAGTACGAAACTGCGATAGGTGAATTTTTGTGAAAGCACACAAAACGGCATGAACTATCTAGATATTGCGTCTTATACCGTTACAAGTGCGAAACTGCTATATTGTGATATTCTTGTGTAAGCGCATGCAAGCATCGTGAAACCTTAAAGAATGATGTCATTTAGGGAGATACAGCGTTCTGTACTGTAATATGTTGGTGAAAAACTGTGGGTTCATGCGAATATCGTAATTTTGAACGAAACAGTGTAGCGAAGCGTTTTTAGATACAAGTGCGAAGGTTAGGTTAGGTTAAGTTATGAAGCGTCATAAAACTGCATTAAACAATGACAGCTACTGACATGCAGTGGTTTTCAGCAATACAAGTCAGAAACTGCGATATAGAATGTGAGAATGCATGAAACCGTCGTAATGTTGCAGAAAGCATTGTAAAGTAGCGAGTAAAACGTTTTGTAAGGTTGAAATGCGAAGGTTAGGTTAGGTTAAGTTATGTTAGTTTAAGCTAGGTATCGTCGTGAAACCACCAAAAACGACGTCATCTAACGAGATATTGTTGTTTTGTTGCGAGTACAAAACTGCGAAAGGTGAACTATTGTGAAAGCACACAAAACAGCATGAACTAGCCAGATGCTGCGTCTTGTACCGTTACAAGTGCGAAACTGCTATATTGTGTTATTCTCGTGGAAGCGCATGCAAGCATCGTGAAACCTTGAAAAACGGTGTCATTTAGCGAGATACAGCGTTCTGTACTGTACTGAGTTGGTGAAAAATTGTGAGGTCATGCAAATATCGTAATTGTGAACGAAACAGTGTAACAGAGCGTGTTTAGATAGAAGTGCGAAGATTAGGTTAGGTTATTTTATGAAGCGTCATAAAACCACATTAAACAATGTCAGCTATTGAGATGCAGTGTTTTTCAACATTACAAGCCGGAAACTGCGATATCTAAAGTGAAAGAACATGAAACCGTCGTAATGTTGCAGAAAGCATTGTAAAGTAGCGAGTAAAACGTTTTCTACCGATAGAAATGCGATAGTTAGGTTAGGTAGAGTTATGTTAGTTTAAGCTAGGTAGCGTCGTGAAACCACCAAAAACGACGTCTTCTAACGAGATAGTGTTATTTTGTTGCGAGTACGAAACTGCGATAGGTGAAACATTGTGAAAGCACACAAAACGGCATGAACTATCTAGATACTGCGTCTTGTACCGTTACAAGTGCGAAACTGCTATATTGTGATATTCTTGTGTAGGCGCATGCAAGCATCGTGAAACCTTAAAGAATGATGTCATTTAGCGAGATACAGCGTTCTGTACTGTACTAGGTTGGTGAACAACGGTGAGGTCATGCAAATATCGTAATTGTGAACGAAACGGTGTAGCGAAGCGTTTTCATATACAAGTGCGAAGGTTAGGTTAGGTTAAATTATGAAGCGTCATAAAACCGCATTAAACAATGTCAGCTATTGAGATGCATTGTTTTTCAACATTACAAGTCGGAAACTGCGATATCTATTGTGAAAGCGCATGAAACCGTCGTAATGTTGCAGAAAGCATTGTAAAGTAGCGAGTAAAAGGTTTTATAACGATGAAAGTGCGAACGTAAGGTTAGGTTGAGTTATATTAGTTTTAGATAGCGTCGTGAAACCACCAGAAACGACGTCATCTAATGAGATAGTGTTGTTTTGTTGCGAGTACGAAACTGCGATAGGTGAAATTTTGTGAAAGCACACAAAACGGCATGAACTATCTAGATACTGCGTCTTGTACCGTTACAAGTGCGAAACTGCTATATTGTGATATTCTGGTAAAAGTGCATGCAGGCATCGTGAAACCTTGAAAAAAGATGTCATTTAGCGAGATACAGTGTTCTGTACTGTACTAAGTTGGAGAAAAATTGTGAGGTCATGCAAATATCGTAATTGTGAACGAAACAGTGTAACAGAGCGTTTTTAGATACAAGTACGAAGGTTAGGTTAGGTTTAGTAATGAAGCGTCATAAAACCGCTATAACAATGTCAGCTATTTAGATGCAGTGTTGTTCACCATTACAAGTCGGAAACGGCGATATCTTTTTGAATTCGCATGAAACCGTCGTAATGTTGCAGAAAGCATTCTGAAGTAGCGAGTAAAACGTTTTCTAACGATGGAAATGCGAAGGTTAGGCTAGGTTGAGTTATGTTAGTTTAAGCTAGGTATCGTTGTGAAACCACCAAAAACGACGTCATCTAACGAGATAGTGTCGTTTCGTTGCGAGTATGAAACTGCGATAGGTGAAATACTGTGAAAACACACAAAACGGCATGAACTAGCCAGATGTTGCGTCTTGTACAATTACAAGTGCGAAACTGCTATATTGTGATATTATCGTGGGAGCGCATGCAAGCATCGTGAAACCTTGAAAAAAGATGTCATTTAGCGAGATACAGCGTTCTGTACTGTACTAAGTTGGTGTAGAATTGTGAGGTCATGCAAATATCGTAATTGTGAACGAAACAGTGTAACAGAGCGTGTTTAGATAGAAGTGCGAAGATTAGGTTAGGTCATTTTATGAAGCGTCATAAAACCACAATAAACAATGTCAGCTATTGAGATGCAGTGTTTTTCAACATTACAAGCCGGAAACTGCGATATCTAAAGTGAAAGAACATGAAACCGTCGTAATGTTGCAGAAAGCATTGTAAAGTAGCGAGTAAAACGTTTTCTACCGATGGAAATGCGATAGTTAGGTTAGGTAGAGTTATGTTAGTTTAAGCTAGGTAGCGTCGTGAAACCACCAAAAACGACGTCTTCTAACGAGATAGTGTTATTTTGTTGCGAGTACGAAACTGCGATAGGTGAAACATTGTGAAAGCACACAAAACGACATGAACTACCTAGATACTGCGTCTTGTACCGTTACAAGTGCGAAACTGCTATATTGTGATATTCTTGTGTAGGCGCATGCAAGCATCGTGAAACCTTAAAAATGATGTCATTTAGCGAGATACAGCGTTCTGTACTGTACTAGGTTGGTGAACAACGGTGAGGTCATGCAAATATCGTAATTGTGAACGAAACGGTGTAGCGAAGCGTTTTTATATACAAGTGCGAAGGTTAGGTTAGGTTAAATTATGAAGCGTCATAAAACCGCATTAAACAATGTCAGCTATTGAGATGCATTGTTTTTCAACATTACAAGTCGGAAACTGCGATATCTATTGTGAAAGCGCATGAAACCGTCGTAATGTTGCAGAAAGCATTGTAAAGTAGCGAGTAAAAGGTTTTATAACGATGAAAGTGCGAACGTAAGGTTAGGTTGAGTTATATTAGTTTTAGATAGCGTCGTGAAACCACCAGAAACGACGTCATCTAATGAGATAGTGTTGTTTTGTTGCGAGTACGAAACTGCGATAGGTGAAATTTTGTGAAAGCACACAAAACGGCATGAACTATCTAGATACTGCGTCTTGTACCGTTACAAGTGCGAAACTGCTATATTGTGATATTCTTGTGTAGGCGCATGCAAGCATCGTGAAACCTTAAAGAATGATGTCATTTAGCGAGATACAGCGTTCTGTACTGTACTAAGTTGGTGAAAAACTGTGAGGTCATGCGAATATCGTAATTGTGAAAGAAACAGTGTAGGAAAGCGTTTTTAGATACAAATGTGAAGGTTAGGTTAGCTTAAGTAATGAAGCGTCATAAAACCACATTAAACAATGTCAGCTAGTAAGATGCAGTGTTTTTCACCATTACAAGTCGGAAACTGCGATATCTAATGTGAAAGGGCATGAAACCGTCGTAATGTTGCAGAAAGCATTGTAAAGTAGCGAGTAAAAGGTTTTCTGACGGTGGAAGTGCGAACGTTAGGTTAGGTTGAGTTATGTTAGTTTTAGATAGCGTCGTGAAACCACCAAAAACGACGTCAGCTAACGCGATAGTGTTGTTTTGTTGTCAGTACGAAACTGCGATAGGTAAAATATTGTGAAAGCACACAAAGCGGCATGAACTAGCCAGATACTGCGTCTTGTACCGTTACAAGTGCGAAACTGCTATATTGTGATATTCTGGTGAAAGCGCATGCAGGCATCGTGAAACCTTGAAAGAAGATGTCATTTAGCGAGATACAGCGTTCTGTACTGTACTAAGTTGGTAAAAAATTGTGAGGTCATGCAAATATTGTAATTGTGAACGAAACAGTGTAACAGAGCGTGTTTAGATACAAGTGCGAAGGTTAGGTTAGGTTAAGTATTGAAGCGTCATAAAACCGCATTAAACAATGTCAGCTAGTAAGATGCAGTGTTTTTCACCATTACAAGTCGGAAACTGCGATATTTAATGTGAAAGGGCATGAAACCGTCGTAATGTTGCAGAAAGCATTGTAAAGTAACGAGTAAAACGCTTTTTACCGATAGAAGTGCGAAGGCTAGGTTAGGTTGAGTAATGTTAGTTTAGGCTAGGTAGCGTCGTGAAACCACCAAAAACGACGTCATCTAACGAGATAGTATTGTTTTGTTGCGAGTACGAAACAGCGAAGGTGAAATATTGTGAAAATACACAAAGCGGCATGAACTAGACAGATACTGCGTCTTGTACCATTACAAATGCGAAATTGCTATATTGTGATATTCTCGTGAAAGCGCATGCAAACATCGTAAAACCTTAAAGAGCGATGTCATTTAGCAAGATACAGCGTTCTGTACTGTACTAAGTTGGTGAACAACGGTGAGGTCATGCAAATACCGTAATTGTGAACGAAACAGTGTAACAGAGCGTGTTTAGATACAAGTGCGAAGATTAGGTTAGGTTAAATTATGAAGCGTCATAAAACCGCATTAAACAGTGTCAGCTAGTGAGATGCAGTGTTTTTCACCACTACAAGACGGAAACTGCGATATCTAATGTGAAAGCACATGAAACCGTCGCAATGTTGCAGAAAGCATTGTAAAGTAGCGAGTAAAACGTTTTCTACCGATGGAAATGCGATAGTTAGGTTAGGTTGAGTTATGTTAGTTTAAGCTACGTAGCGTCGTGAAACCACCAAAAACGGCGTCTTCTAACGAGATAGTGTTATTTTGTTGCGAGTACGAAACTGCGATAGGTGAAACATTGTGAAAGCATACAAAATGACATGAACTAGCCAGATACTGCGTCTTGTACCGTTACAAGTGCGAAACTGCTATATTGTGATATTATCGTGGACGCGCATGCAAGCATCGTAAAACCTTAAAGAACGATGTCATTTAGCGAGATACAGCGTTCTGTACTGTACTAGGTTGGTGAACAACGGTGAGGTCATGCTAATATCGTAATTGTGAACGAAACGGTGTAGCGAAGCGTTTCCACATACAAGTGCGAAGGTTAGGTTAGGTTAAATTTAAAGCGTCATAAAACCGCATTAAACAATGTCAGCTATTGAGATGCAGTGTTTTTCAACATAACAAGTCGGAAACTGCGATATCTATTGTGAAAGCGCATGAAACCGTCGTAATGTTGCAGAAAGCATTGTAAAGTAGCGAGTAAAGGGTTTTTTAACGATGGAAGTGCGAACGTTAGGTTAGGTTTAGTTATGGTAGTTTTAGATAGCGTCGTGAAACCACCAAAAACAACGTCATCTAATGAGATAGTGTTGTTTTGTTGCGAGTACGAAACTGCGATAGGTGAAATTTTGTGAAAGCACACAAAACGGCATGAACTATCTAGATACTGCGTCTTGTACCGTTACAAGTGCGAAACTGCTATATTGTGATATTCTTGTGTAAGCGCAAGCAAGCATCGTGAAACCTGAAAGAATGATGTCATTTAGCAAGATACAGCGTTCTGTACTGTACTATGTTGGTGAAAAACTGTGAGGTCATGCGAATATCGTAATTGTGAATGAAACAGTGTAGCGAAGCGTTTTTAGATACAAGTGCGAAGGTTAGGTTAGGTTAAGTTAGGAAGCGTCATAAAACCGCATTAAACAATGTCAGCTAGTGAGATGCAGTGTTTTTCACCATTACAAGTCGGAAACTGCGATATCTATTGTGAAAGCGCATGAAACCATTGAAAAGTTGCAAAAAGCATTGTAAAGTAGCGAGAAAAATGATTTGTAACGATGGAAATGCGAAGGTTAGGTTAGGTTGAGTTATGTTAGTTTAAGCTAGGAAGCGTCGTGAAACCACCAAAAACGACGTCAGCTAACGCGATAGTGTTGTTTTGTTGTCAGTACAAAACTGCGATAGGTAAAATATTGTGAAAGCACACAAAGCGGCATGAACTAGCGAGATACTGCGTCTTGTACCGTTACAAGTGCGAAACTGCTATATTGTGATATTCTGGTGAAAGCGCATGCAGGCATCGTGAAACCTTGAAAAAAGATGTCATTTAGCGAGATACAGCGTTCTGTACTGTACTAAGTTGGTAAAAAATTGTGAGGTCATGCAAATATTGTAATTGTGAACGAAACAGTGTAACAGAGCGTGTTTAGATACAAGTGCGAAGATTAGGTTAGGTTAAATTATGAAGCGTCATGAAACCGCATTAAACAATGTCAGCTATTGAGATGCAGTGTTTTTCAACATAACAAGTCGGAAACTGCGATATCTATTGTGAAAGCGCATGAAACCGTCGTAATGTTGCAGAAAGCATTGTAAAGTAGCGAGTAAAAGGTTTTCTGACGGTGGAAGTGCGAACGTTAGGTTAGGTTGAGTTATGTTAGTTTTAGATAGCGTCGTGAAACCACCAAAAACGACGTCTGCTAACGCGATAGTGTTGTTTTGTTGTCAGTACGAAACTGCGATAGGTAAAATATTGTGAAAGCACACAAAGCGGCATGAACTAGCCAGATACTGCGTCTTGTACCGTTACAAGTGCGAAACTGCTATATTGTGATATTCTGGTGAAAGCGCATGCAGGCATCGTGAAACCTTGAAAGAAGATGTCATTTAGCGAGATACAGCGTTCTGTACTGTACTAAGTTGGTAAAAAATTGTGAGGTCATGCAAATATTGTAATTGTGAACGAAACAGTGTAACAGAGCGTGTTTAGATACAAGTGCGAAGGTTAGGTTAGGTTAAGTATTGAAGCGTCATAAAACCGCATTAAACAATGTCAGCTAGTGAGATGCAGTGTTTTTCACCATTACAAGTCGGAAACTGCGATATTTAATGTGAAAGGGCATGAAACCGTCGTAATGTTGCAGAAAGCATTGTAAAGTAACGAGTAAAACGCTTTTTACCGATAGAAGTGCGAAGGCTAGGTTAGGTTGAGTAATGTTAGTTTAGGCTAGGTAGCGTCGTGAAACCACCAAAAACGACGTCATCTAACGAGATAGTATTGTTTTGTTGCGAGTACGAAACAGCGATAGGTGAAATATTGTGAAAATACACAAAGCGGCATGAACTAGACAGATACTGCGTCTTGTACCATTACAAATGCGAAATTGCTATATTGTGTTATTCTCGTGAAAGCGCATGCAAACATCGTAAAACCTTAAAGAGCGATGTCATTTAGCAAGATACAGCGTTCTGTACTGTACTAAGATGGTGAACAACGGTGAGGTCATGCAAATACCGTAATTGTGAACGAAACAGTGTAACAGAGCGTGTTTAGATACAAGTGCGAAGATTAGGTTAGGTTAAAATATGAAGCGTCATAAAACCGCATTAAACAGTGTCAGCTAGTGAGATGCAGTGTTTTTCACCACTACAAGAAGGAAACTGCGATATCTAATGTGAAAGCACATGAAACCGTCGCAATGTTGCAGAAAGCATTGTAAAGTAGCGAGTAAAACGTTTTCACCCGATGGAAATGCGATAGTTAGGTTAGGTTGAGTTATGTTAGTTTAAGCTACGTAGCGTCGTGAAACCACCTAAAACGGCGTCTTCTAACGAGATAGTGTTATTTTGTTTCGAGTACGAAACTGCGATAGGTGAAACATTGTGAAAGCATACAAAATGACATGAACTAGCCAGATACTGCGTCTTGTACCGTTACAAGTGCGAAACTGCTATATTGTGATATTATCGTGGACGCGCATGCAAGCATCGTAAAACCTTAAAGAACGATGTCATTTAGCGAGATACAGCGTTCTGTACTGTACTAGGTTGGTGAACAACGGTGAGGTCATGCTAATATCGTAATTGTGAACGAAACGGTGTAGCGAAGCGTTTTCACATACAAGTGCGAAGGTTAGGTTATGTTAAATTTAAAGCGTCATAAAACCGCATTAAACAATGTCAGCTATTGAGATGCAGTGTTTTTCAACATAACAAGTCGGAAACTGCGATATCTATTGTGAAAGCGCATGAAACCGTCGTAATGTTGCAGAAAGCATTGTAAAGTAGCGAGTAAAGGGTTTTCTAACGATGGAAGTGCGAACGTTAGGTTAGGTTTAGTTATGGTAGTTTTAGATAGCGTCGTGAAACCACCAAAAACAACGTCATCTAATGAGATAGTGTTGTTTTGTTGCGAGTACGAAACTGCGATAGGTGAAATTTTGTGAAAGCACACAAAACGGCATGAACTATCTAGATACTGCGTCTTGTTCCGTTACAAGTGCGAAACTGCTATATTGTGATATTCTTGTGTAAGCGCAAGCAAGCATCGTGAAACCTGAAAGAATGATGTCATTTAGCAAGATACAGAGTTCTGTACTGTACTATGTTGGTGAACAACGGTGAGGTCTAGCAAATATCGTAATTGTGAATGAAACAGTGTAGCGAAGCGTTTTTAGATACAAGTGCGAAGGTTAGGTTAGGTTAAGTTAGGAAGCGTCATAAAACCGCATTAAACAATGTCAGCTAGTGAGATGCAGTGTTTTTCACCATTACAAGTCGGAAACTGCGATATCTATTGTGAAAGCGCATGAAACCATTGAAAAGTTGCAAAAAGCATTGTAAAGTAGCGAGAAAAATGATTTGTAACGATGGAAATGCGAAGGTTAGGTTAGGTTGAGTTATGTTAGTTTAAGCTAGGAAGCGTCGTGAAACCACCAAAAACGACGTCAGCTAACGCGATAGTGTTGTTTTGTTGTCAGTACAAAACTGCGATAGGTAAAATATTGTGAAAGCACACAAAGCGGCATGAACTAGCGAGATACTGCGTCTTGTACCGTTACAAGTGCGAAACTGCTATATTGTGATATTCTGGTGAAAGCGCATGCAGGCATCGTGAAACCTTGAAAAAAGATGTCATTTAGCGAGATACAGCGTTCTGTACTGTACTAAGTTGGTAAAAAATTGTGAGGTCATGCAAATATTGTAATTGTGAACGAAACAGTGTAACAGAGCGTGTTTAGATACAAGTGCGAAGATTAGGTTAGGTTAAATTATGAAGCGTCATAAAACCGCATTAAACAATGTCAGCTATTGAGATGCAGTGTTTTTCAACTTTACAAGTCGGAAACTGCGATATCTATTGTGAAAGCGCATGAAACCGTCGTAATGTTGCAGAAAGCATTGTAAAGTAGCGAGTAAAAGGTTTTCTAACGATGGAAGTGCGAACGTTAGGTTAAGTTGAGTTATGTTAGTTTTAGATAGCGTCGTGAAACCACCAAAAACGACGTCATCTAATGAGATAGTGTTGTTTTGTTGCGAGTACGAAACTGCGATAGGTGAATTTTTGTGAAAGCACACAAAACGGCATGAACTATCTAGATACTGCGTCTTATACCGTTACAAGTGCGAAACTGCTATATTGTGATATTCTTGTGTAAGCGCATGCAAGCATCGTGAAACCTTAAAGAATGATGTCATTTAGCGAGATACAGCGTTCTGTACTGTAATATGTTGGTGAAAAACTGTGGGTTCATGCGAATATCGTAATTTTGAACGAAACAGTGTAGCGAAGCGTTTTTAGATACAAGTGCGAAGGTTAGGTTAGGTTAAGTTATGAAGCGTCATAAAACTGCATTAAACAATGAAAGCTACTGAGATGCAGTGGTTTTCAGCAATACAAGTCAGAAACTGCGATATAGAATGTGAGAATGCATGAAACCGTCGTAATGTTGCAGAAAGCATTGTAAAGTAGCGAGTAAAACGTTTTGTAAGGTTGAAATGCGAAGGTTAGGTTAGGTTAAGTTATGTTAGTTTAAGCTAGGTATCGTCGTGAAACCACCAAAAACGACGTCATCTAACGAGATATTGTTGTTTTGTTGCGAGTACAAAACTGCGAAAGGTGAACTATTGTGAAAGCACACAAAACAGCATGAACTAGCCAGATGCTGCGTCTTGTACAGTTACAAGTGCGAAACTGCTATATTGTGATATTATCGTGGAAGCGCATGCAAGCATCATAAAACTTTAAAGAACAATGTCATTTAGCGAGATACAGCGTTCTGTACTGTACTAGGTTGGTGAACAACGGTGAGGTCATGCAAATATCGTAATTGTGAACGAAACGGTGTAGCGAAGCGTTTTCATATACAAGTGCGAAGGTTAGGTTAGGTTAAATTATGAAGCGTCATAAAACCGCATTAAACAATGTCAGCTATTGAGATGCATTGTTTTTCTACATTACAAGTCGGAAACTGCGATATCTATTGTGAAAGCGCATGAAACCGTCGTAATGTTGCAGAAAGCATTGTAAAGTAGCGAGTAAAAGGTTTTATAACAATGAAAGTGCGAACGTAAGGTTAGGTTGAGTTATATTAGTTTTAGATAGCGTCGTGAAACCACCAGAAACGACGTCATCTAATGAGATAGTGTTGTTTTGTTGCGAGTACGAAACTGCGATAGGTGAAATTTTGTGAAAGCACACAAAACGGCATGAACTATCTAGATACTGCGTCTTGTACCGTTACAAGTGCGAAACTGCTATATTGTGATATTCTTGTGTAGGCGCATGCAAGCATCGTGAAACCTTAAAGAATGATGTCATTTAGCGAGATACAGCGTTCTGTACTGTACTAAGTTGGTGAAAAACTGTGAGGTCATGCGAATATCGTAATTGTGAAACAGTGTAGGAAAGCGTTTTTAGATACAAGTGTGAAGGTTAGGTTAGCTTAAGTAATGAAGCGTCATAAAACCACATTAAACAATGTCAGCTAGTAAGATGCAGTGTTTTTCACCATTACAAGTCGGAAACTGCGATATCTAATGTGAAAGGGCATGAAACCGTCGTAATGTTGCAGAAAGCATTGTAAAGTAACGAGTAAAACGCTTTTTTCTGATAGAAGTGCGAAGGCTAGGTTAGGTTGAGTTATGTTAGTTTAAGCTAGGTAGCGTCGTGAAACCACCAAAAACGACGTCATCTAACGAGACAGTATTGTTTTGTTGCGAGTACGAAACAGCGATAGGTGAAATATTGTGAAAATACACAAAGCGGCATGAACTAGACAGATACTGCGTCTTGTACCGTTACAAGTGCGAAACTGCTATATTGTGATATCCTGGTGAAAGCGCATGCAGGCATCGTGAAACCTTGAAAAAAGATGTCATTTAGCGAGATACAGCGTTCTGTACTGTACTAAGTTGGTGAACAACGGTGAGGTCATGGAAATATCGTAATTGTGAACGAAACAGTGTAATAGAGCGTGTTTAGATACAAGTGCGAAGATTAGGTTAGGTTAAAATATGAAGCGTCATAAAACCGCATTAAGCAATGTCAGCTAGTGAGATGCAGTGTTTTTCACCATTACAAGTCGGAAACTGCAATATCTAATGTGAAAGCACATGAAACCGTCGTAATGTTGCAGAAAGCATTGTAAAGTAGCGAGTAAAACGTTTTCTACCGATGGAAATGCGATAGTTAGGTTAGGTTGAGTTGTGTTAGTTTAAGCTAGGTAGCGTCGTGAAACCACCAAAAACGACGTCATCTAACGAGATAGTGTTATTTTGTTGCGAGTACGAAACTGCGATAGGTGAAACATTGTGAAAGCATACAAAATGACATGAACTAGCCAGATACTGCGTCTTGTACCGTTACAAGTGCGAAACTGCTATATTGTGATATTATCGTGGAAGCGCATGCAAGCATCGTAAAACCCTAAGGAACGATGTCATTTAGCGAGATACAGCGTTCTGTACTGTACTAGGTTGGTGAACAACGGTGAGGTCATGCAAATATCGTAATTGTGAACGAAACGGTGTAGCGAAGCGTTTTCAGATACAAGTGCGAAGGTTAGGTTAGGTTAAATTATGAAGCGTCATAAAACCGCATTAAACAATGTCAGCTATTGAGATGCAGTGTTTTTCAACTTTACAAGTCGGAAACTGCGATATCTATTGTGAAAGCGCATGAAACCGTCGTAATGTTGCAGAAAGCATTGTAAAGTAGCGAGTAAAAGGTTTTCTAACGATGGAAGTGCGAACGTTAGGTTAAGTTGAGTTATGTTAGTTTTAGATAGCGTCGTGAAACCACCAAAAACGACGTCATCTAATGAGATAGTGTTGTTTTGTTGCGAGTACGAAACTGCGATAGGTGAATTTTGGTGAAAGCACACAAAACGGCATGAACTATCTAGATACTGCGTCTTATACCGTTACAAGTGCGAAACTGCTATATTGTGATATTCTTGTGTAAGCGCATGCAAGCATCGTGAAACCTTAAAGAATGATGTCATTTAGCGAGATACAGCGTTCTGTACTGTAATATGTTGGTGAAAAACTGTGGGTTCATGCGAATATCGTAATTTTGAACGAAACAGTGTAGCGAAGCGTTTTTAGATACAAGTGCGAAGGTTAGGTTAGGTTAAGTTATGAAGCGTCATAAAACTGCATTAAACAATGAAAGCTACTGAGATGCAGTGGTTTTCAGCAATACAAGTCAGAAACTGCGATATAGAATGTGAGAATGCATGAAACCATCGTAATGTTGCAGAAAGCATTGTAAAGTAGCGAGTAAAACGTTTTGTAAGGTTGAAATGCG
Source organism: Rhipicephalus microplus (assembly GCF_043290135.1). Classification (NCBI taxonomy): domain Eukaryota; kingdom Metazoa; phylum Arthropoda; class Arachnida; order Ixodida; family Ixodidae; genus Rhipicephalus; species Rhipicephalus microplus. Next base: position 14,810,462 of record NW_027464589.1, read on the forward strand.
AAGGTTAGGTTAGGTTAAGTTATGTTAGTTTAAGCTAGGTATCGTCGTGAAACCACCAAAAACGACGTCATCTAACGAGATATTGTTGTTTTGTTGCGAGTACAAAACTGCGAAAGGTGAACTATTGTGAAAGCACACAAAACAGCATGAACTAGCCAGATGCTGCGTCTTGTACCGTTACAAGTGCGAAACTGCTATATTGTGATATTATCGTGGAAGCGCATGCAAGCATCGTAAAACTTTAAAGAACAATGTCATTTAGCGAGATACAGCGTTCTGTACTGTACTAGGTTGGTGAACAACGGTGAGGTCATGCAAATATCGTAATTGTGAACGAAACGGTGTAGCGAAGCGTTTTCATATACAAGTGCGAAGGTTAGGTTAGGTTAAATTATGAAGCGTCATAAAACCGCATTAAACAATGTCAGCTATTGAGATGCATTGTTTTTCAACATTACAAGTCGGAAACTGCGATATCTATTGTGAAAGCGCATGAAACCGTCGTAATGTTGCAGAAAGCATTGTAAAGTAGCGAGTAAAAGGTTTTATAACAATGAAAGTGCGAACGTAAGGTTAGGTTGAGTTATATTAGTTTTAGATAGCGTCGAGAAACCACCAGAAACGACGTCATCTAATGAGATAGTGTTGTTTTGTTGCGAGTACGAAACTGCGATAGGTGAAATTTTGTGAAAGCACACAAAACGGCATGAACTATCTAGATACTGCGTCTTGTACCGTTACAAGTGCGAAACTGCTATATTGTGATATTCTTGTGTAGGCGCATGCAAGCATCGTGAAACCTTAAAGAATGATGTCATTCAGCGAGATACAGCGTTCTGTACTGTACTAAGTTGGTGGAAAACTGTGAGGTCATGCGAATATCGTAATTGTGAAACAGTGTAGGAAAGCGTTTTTAGATACAAGTGTGAAGGTTAGGTTAGCTTAAGTAATGAAGCGTCATAAAACCACATTAAACAATGTCAGCTAGTAAGATGCAGTGTTTTTCACCATTACAAGTCGGAAACTGCGATATCTAATGTGAAAGGGCATGAAACCGTCGTAATGTTGCAGAAAGCATTGTAAAGTAACGAGTAAAACGCTTTTTACTGATAGAAGTGCGAAGGCTAGGTTAGGTTGAGTTATGTTAGTTTAAGCTAGGTAGCGTCGTGAAACCACCAAAAACGACGTCATCTAACGAGACAGTATTGTTTTGTTGCGAGTACGAAACAGCGATAGGTGAAATATTGTGAAAATACACAAAGCGGCATGAACTAGACAGATACTGCGTCTTGTACCGTTACAAGTGCGAAACTGCTATATTGTGATATCCTGGTGAAAGCGCATGCAGGCATCGTGAAACCTTGAAAAAAGATGTCATTTAGCGAGATACAGCGTTCTGTACTGTACTAAGTTGGTGTAGAATTGTGAGGTCATGCAAATATCGTAATTGTGAACGAAACAGTGTAACAGAGCGTGTTTAGATAGAAGTGCGAAGATTAGGTTAGGTTATTTTATGAAGCGTCATAAAACCGCATTAAACAGTGTCAGCTAGTGAGATGCAGTGTTTTTCACCACTACAAGACGGAAACTGCGATATCTAATGTGAAAGCACATGAAACCGTCGTAACGTTGCAGAAAGCATTGTAAAGTAGCGAGTAAAAGGTTTTCTAACGATGGAAGTGCGAACGTTAGGTTAGGTTGAGTTAAGTTAGTTTAAGCTAGGTAGCGTCGTGAAACCACCAAAAACAACGTCATCTAACGAGATAGTACTGTTTTGTTGCGAGTACGAAACAGCGATAGGTGAAATATTGTGAAAATACACAAAGCGGCATGAACTAGACAGATACTGCGTCTTGTACCATTACAAATGCGAAATTGCTGTATTGTGATATTCTCGTGAGAGCGCATGCAAGCATCGTAAAACCTTAATGAACGATGTCATTTAGCAAGATACAACGTTCTGTACTGTACTAAGTTGCTGAACAACGGTGAGGTCCTGCAAATACCGTAATTGTGAACGAAACAGTGTAACAGAGCGTGTTTAGATACAAGTGCCAAGATTAGGTTAGCTTAAATTATGAAGCGTCATAAAACCGCAATAAGCAATGTCAGCTATTGAGATGCAGTGTTTTTCAACATTACAAGTCGGAAACTGCGATATCTATTGTGAAAGCGCATGAAACCGTCGTAACGTTGCAGAAAGCATTGTAAAGTAGCGAGTAAAAGGTTTTCTAACGATGGAAGTGCGAACGTTAGGTTAGGTTGAGTTATGTTAGTTTAAGCTAGGTAGCGTCGTGAAACCACCAAAAACAACGTCATCTAACGAGATAGTATTGTTTTGTTGCGAGTACGAAACAGCGATAGGTGAAATATTGTGAAAATACACAAAGCGGCATGAACTAGACAGATACTGCGTCTTGTACCATTACAAATGCGAAATTGCTGTATTGTGATATTCTCGTGAGAGCGCATGCAAGCATCGTAAAACCTTAATGAACGATGTCATTTAGCAAGATACAACGTTCTGTACTGTACTAAGTTGCTGAACAACGGTGAGGTCCTGCAAATACCGTAATTGTGAACGAAACAGTGTAACAGAGCGTGTTTAGATACAAGTGCCAAGATTAGGTTAGCTTAAATTATGAAGCGTCATAAAACCGCATTAAACAATGTCAGCTAGTGAGATGCAGTGTTTTTCACCATTACGAGTCGGAAACTACGATATCTAATGTGAAAGTACATGAAACCATCGTAATGTTGCAGAGAGCATTGTAAAGTAGCGAGTAAAATGTTTTCTACCGATGGAAATGCGATATTTAGGTTAGGTTGAGTTATGTTAGTTTAAGCTAGGTAGCGTCGTGAAACCACCAAAAACGACGTCTTCTAACGAGATAGTGTTATTTTGTTGCGAGTACGAAACTGCGATAGGTGAAACATTGTGAAAGCATACAAAATGACATGAACTAGCCAGATACTGCGTCTTGTACCGTTACAAGTGCGAAACTGCTATATTGTGATATTATCGTGGAAGCGCATGCAAGCATCGTAAAACCTTAAAGAACGATGTCATTTAGCGAGATACAGCGTTCTGTACTGTACTAGGTTGGTGAACAACGGTGAAGGCAAGCGAATATCGTAATTGTGAACGAAACGGTGTAGCGAAGCGTTTTCAGTTACAAGTGCGAAGGTTAGGTTAGGTTAAATTATGAAGCGTCATAAAACCGCATTAAACAATGTCAGCTATTGAGATGTGGTGTTTTTCAACATAACAAGTCGGAAACTGCGATATCTATTGTGAAAGCGCATGAAACCGTCGTAATGTTGCAGAAAGCATTGTAAAGTAGCGTGTAAAAGGTTTTCTAATGATGGAAGTGCGAACGTTAGGTTAGGTTGAGTTATGTTAGTTTTAGATAGCGCCGTGAAACCACCAAAAACGACGTCATTTAATGAGATAGTGTTGTTTTGTTGCGAGTACGAAACTGCATAAGGTGAAATTTTGTGAAAGCACACAAAACGGCATGAACTAGCCAGATACTGCGTCTTGTACCGTTACAAGTGCGAAACTGCTATATTGTGATATTCTGGTGAAAGCGCATGCAGGCATCGTGAAACCTTGAAAAAAGATGTCATTTAGCGAGATACAGCGTTCTGTACTGTACTAAGTTGGTAAAAAATTGTGAGGTCATGCAAATATTGTAATTGTGAACGAAACAGTGTAACAGAGCGTGTTTAGATACAAGTGCGAAGATTAGGTTAGGTTAAATTATGTAGCGTCATAAAACTGCATTAAACAATGACAGCTATTGAGATGCAGTGTTTTTCAGCAATACAAGTCAGAAACTGCGATATAGAATGTGAAAGCGCATGAAACCGTCGTAATCGTGCAGAAAGCATTGTAAAGTAGCGGTTAAAACGTTTTGTAAGGTTGAAATTCGAAGGTTAGGTTAGGTTGAGTTATGTTAGTTTAAGCTAGGTATCGTCGTGAAACCACCAAAAACGACGTCATCTAACAAGATAGTGTTGTTTTGTTACGAGTACAAAACTGCGATAGGTGAAATATTGTGAAAGCACACAAAACGGCATGAACTAGCCAGATACTGCGTCTTGTACCCTTACAAGGGCGAAACTGCTATATTGTGATGTTGACACGTGCGGTTTTTTGGTTTACGAAGAAAGCCGCTATCACTTTCTGATAAGCGCAACGCAGGCCGCGTTTATCTTGTATGCCACTCTGGAACGTGTTATGACGCGTATATAAAAGACTGACACGTGCGGTTCTTTTGGTTTACGAAGAAAGCCGCTATCACTTTCTGTTAAGCGCAACGCAGGCCGTGTTTATCTTGTATGCCACTCTGGAACCGTTTGGCGCGCCCCGAGCCGCCGCCCGCTGTGCTGCCACTGCGGCGAGGCCGGGCACACTTGCCGCTGCTGCCAGTGCCGTAGTGTGGGACTGCGTGGCTTCGACGTGGGCGCGCCGCGTCCGCGCCCGGGTGAGCGGCCTGGCGACGTCGCCGACTGCATCGCCGGATCGCGGTGGCGGCGGCGACGGCCGTCCTGTTCACCTTCTCCTGGCCGCTGCGTCTCCCCGGATCGCTCCTCCCGACGATAACCCCAGTGAGGGCTGGGGCATGATCTCACACTCACCAAAAACATCAAACACGCAGATTGGCTCAATACCGAGGAAACCCTCGGTAGTGACCACTGCATTGTCATTACCACAATCCGGACACACCCCCTTACTCGTCCCCACCACCAAGCGAAACTTCCAGACTGGACCAAATTTCGCTTGGTATACTCCAATCCGACCCCCATAGCTCACCAAGGATACTACACTTGGTCCCAACATCTCGTAAACTCACTCCACGAAATCGAGCAGACGGTTCAACTTTCAGAGGCCACGCCGGCGGTGGACAACCACCTCCTGCATCTCTGGGAGGCTCGGCACAGCCTAGTGCGCCGATGGCGCCGACAGAAACACATCCGACAGCTCAAAATTCGCATAGCGGCTCTCACCCTAGAGGCCGACGAGTACGCGGCCCAGCTCGCCGACTCAAACTGGGTAGAGCGCTGCAACACTGCCGCCACACAGATGTCAAGCCGCAACACCTGGCGTCTCTTTAGGGCTCTCATCGACCCTAGCCAAACACGCACAGAAACACAGAAACACCTTCAGCGCGCGCTTCACGCCTATGCGGGTGACGCGGAAAAATTGGCACAGGCTCTCAGAGACAAATATCTCTGTAGCCAAGAGGACCCCATCGGACCGGCGTATTCATATGCAGGTACGGAAAACGCCGAGTTGGATCGTTGCTTTCAGCTCCACCATCTGAAGGCGGCCCTGTCCAAAATGAAACGAGGCACAGCGCCAGGTCGGGATCGAGTGACGGTTCGGCTCCTAGCCAACCTCCCTGACTCGGCGTACATTCACCTCCTCGACTACTTCAATCAGATCTGGGAGGGGCGCGAACCCCTACCGCTCGATTGGAAAACGGCCTTAGTATGTTTCATCCCTAAATCAGGCAAATCTGTAAACATCGACAATCTCAGACCAATTTCCCTAACCTCATGCGTAGGGAAACTTATGGAAGCCATGGTCCGGGACAGGCTCTCTGAATACTTAGAGGCCCGACACACATTTGCAGACACTATGTACGGCTTTCGCCCACATCGCTCTGCTCAGGACATCCTCCTGCAACTCCATCGTGACGTTGTCGAACCGGTCGAACATCCCAGTGACGACAAGGTAGTCCTCGCCTTAGATCTCAAGGGAGCTTTCGATAACGTTACCCATGACATCATCCTTACCAACCTATCACAAACAAACTGTGGGCATAATGTTTTTAGGTACGTCCGCCAATTCCTCATAGAACGGCAGACATACCTGCGTATTCAAGACAAGGAGCATGGACCGTACCCCCTCGGTACGCACGGAACACCACAGGGAGCACTCCTCTCCCCTCTTCTATTCAATCTTGCCATGGCTCACCTTCCCTCATTGCTAAACGATGTCCCAGGCGTGCAGCACGCTCTGTACGCTGACGACATCACGCCATGGGCAACTCAGGGTTCCCTTGGTAGCATCGAGACATGTCTACACATGCCGCGTCGATAGTTGACAGCTACGCCCGCGGCTGCGGTCTCGAATGCTCACCCACCAAATCGGAATACGTGCATCTTCGCCCCAAACCGAACGACACGACACAAATTGAACTCACCTTGTGTAACAGGGCCATTCCTGAACGCGACGAAATCAGAGTCCTGGGACTCTTCATACACAAACACCGCAAAATTGACACCACTCTGCGCAAACTACGCACTGTGGGAAATCAGGTGGGCCGCATGATCCGCCGGGTTTCGAACAAGCGAGGAGGTCTCAAGAGCCGTGCTGCTCTGCGCCTCGCCAACGCTTTCGTGACCAGCCGGATCCTTTATTCGACACCTTACCTGCGTCTGCGTAAATGCGACGAGAATACACTAGACTGTATACTCCGCAAAATTTACAAACGTGCCCTAGACCTCCCCATCTCAACGTCGAACCAACGTCTCGCAGACCTGGGCATGACAAACACGTACGGGGAACTTAAAGAGGCTCACCTCAATAACCAGTACCTGCGCCTTAGTAGGTCTCAGGATGGGAACAACCTCCTACACCGCCTCCACATTTCCAACACCCACAAGGTGGAAGAGCGTACCGCGATCCCCGAGGATTGGCGTGGTGCACTGATCATTCCGCCTCTGCAGCAAAACATGACAAATGGGACTCACGATGGGCGGCGTACAGCGCGGGCTACAGCCCTACAGCAACGGTATGGCTCACGCCCGGGAGTCTTCTACACGGACGCATCCGGCCCCCACCACGGCGGGTGGTACACGGCCGCTGTGGTTCACCAAAACGTACCTATTCAAGGGCTCACCTTTCGAGCACCGGACATCACACACGCGGAGGAGGTCGCCATAGCCCTCACCGCGGCGGACCCCGCATCTCGGATAATTATTACCGATTCACGGAGGGCGTGCCAATATCTCACACGGGGTTGCATCAATAATCGCGCCGCCGAAATCCTTAAGCGATGCTATTATCTAGATCGCCCAAATACACGCACCGTCATCTGGACTCCTGCTCATACGGGGCTAGTTGGAAATGAGGCTGCAGATGCCTCGGCCCGCGCGCTTAATTACCGGGACCCGCCTCGCCCTCCATCGCCTGATGTTCCAGAACCCAATCCGGCTACCTCTTTCAGAGAAATCACCACTATGTACAAATCGAACAGGCTCCGCTTCCCACCCCCAGCATCGGGCCTGCCCAAGAAGGACGAGCGCTGGCTCCTCCGTCTCTATACCAATACAGTATTGTGCCCGGTGATACTCAAACATTTCGATCCGGCATTCTCTGGGGAATGCCCGCACTGTGACCATCCGTTCGCGGATACTTTCCATATGGTGTGGGCATGCCCCTCAAATCCGGCGGTCCCGCCACTTCCTTCCCCTTCCCTCCCTACCCGAGAGAGCTGGGAGGCTGCCCTGCTCGGTTGCTCGACCCTAGTGGACCAGCGTGCCCTACTGGCTCGAGCGCGTGCTGCAGCAGAAGCCACAGGGGTCCTGGACTAGGGATTCCTCCTTGATTTTGTAGGGGGCCGGCCCTTAAAGCCGTCCCCAACTCTCTCCTGTCAACTGACTTAATAAAGTTCACTACCTACCTACCTACCCCGGATCGCCGCTGGTGCACCGGCCCTCACCGGGGCCGATCCCCAAGCCCCTACCCGGGAAACTAAAGGCAGCAACCGATGGAGGTGCGGTTGCTGCACGACGCAATGCCGAAGATCCTCCTCCGCCGCCACCGCCGCTGCCGATGACGATGACCACGACGCACGAACTTTCCCGACGTAGTCGCAGTACGCCGCCTGAGCAGAGTCTTTACGACAAAGCGTCGCCGCCGACGCGACATAGCAGCATCGGACCGAGCCGACGCAGCCGTGATCCGACGCCCCGACCTAACCGGAACGCCAGACCACGAACCACCGACCTCGACGTGATCATCGACGGCCACAGCGTCACCGCCCTAGTCGATACAGGCGCCGACTACTCTATCATCAGTGGTCACTTCGCCACTAAGCTCAAGAAGGTAAAGACTGCATGGGAAGGACCGGATATCCGAACAGCAGGGGGCCACCTTATAACACCGACTGGAACCTGCACGGCAAGAGTCACGATTCACAGCCAGACATATTCTGTGAATTTTGTGGTCCTACAGCAATGCTCGCGAGACGTCATTTTAGGCAAGGATTTCCTGGACCAGCAAGGCGCAGTCATCGACCTAAGATCCAGGTCAATCACGCTGTCCACGGATAATGCAACGGCGTCAGACTGCAACTTCGCTCACAATGCCTTGAATGTGACAGAAGAGCAGGTAACCATCCCGCCACTGTCGAGCGTCAACATTTCCGTCGGCACCCAAGGGTCTACCAACTTACAAGGTGTCATCGAAGGCGACCAGCACCTGCTCCTAAACCGTCAGATGTGCGTCGCAAGAGGCATAGCCAAGCTTCATAACGGCGAAGCCAATGTAATGGTGACGAACTTCAGCAACGAATATAGGCACTTGAATAGGGGCACGACGGTAGCACATTTAAGCGAATTTGTGGAAGCGAGCAATGCCTTCGCCCTCACCGATTCTCAGGGAGCCGCAACGTCGACAGCAGTGTCCGCGCCCACCTTCGACGTTAATCAAAGCCTTTCCAGGCAGCAACAAAAGGAGCTCAAAGCCTTACTCCACCAATACAAGGACTGCTTCTCGTCGTCATCGAGGCTTCGTCAGACCCCTCTCGCGAAACATCACATCATAACCGACGAATATGCCCGTCCGCTCCGTCAGAGCCCCTACCGAGTTTCTGCACGGGAACGCGAGGCCATCAAGCAACAAGTCGACGAAATGCTGCGTGACGACATCATTCAGCCGTCTACAAGTCCGTGGGCATCACCCGTGATGTTGGTGAAGAAGAAGGACGGAACCCTACGTTTTTGCGTCGATTATCGTCGCCTGAACAAGATCACGAAGAAAGACGTGTATCCCCTTCCACGGATAGACGATGCTCTGGACAGACTCTACAACGCCAAGTATTTTTCGTCGATGGATCTCAAAACCGGCTACTGGCAAATCGAAGTAGACAAGAGAGACCGAGAGAAGACTGCCTGCATAACACCAGACGGCCTATTCGAGTTTAAGGTCATGCCCTTTGGTCTTTGCTCGACGCCTGCGACGTTCCAACGGGTTATGGACACAGTACTCGCAGGCTTGAAGTGGCAGACTTGCCTCGTCTACTTGGACGACGTAGTCGTATTTTCTTCCAACTTCGACGAGCACCTCCGGCGCCTTGAAGCTGTTCTTCGGGTGATGAAAGCCTCGGGACTTACCCTGAAGCCAGAAAAGTGCCGCTTCGCCTACGAGGAACTATTGTTCCTTGGCCACGTTATCAGCAAGTCGGGAGTGCTCCCTGATCCACAGAAACCAGCTGCGATCACCGACTTTCCTGCACCCACCGACAAGAAAGCACTACGCCGATTTCTTGGCCTCTGCGCTTAATACAGGCGCTTCGTGAAGAACTTTTCGCGGATCGCCGAGCCACTGACGTACCTCACGAAGGCCGACGTCGACTTCAAATGGGAAACGCCGCAAGCCGAGGCATTTCAAGAATTAAAGCTACGCCTGCAAACGCCGCCAATACTGGCGCACTTCGACGAAGAAGCTGACACCGAAATTCACACGGACGCAAGCAGCACAGGGCTCGGCGCCGTGATCGTGCAGAGGACCGACGGACTTGAAAGGGTCATCAGTTACGCTAGCCGGTCACTTTCGAAGGCAGAAGCCAATTATTCCACGACAGAAAAGGAATGCCTTGCCATCATCTGGGCTACATCAAAGTTCCGCCCCTACCTGTACGGCAGGCCTTTCAAAGTCGTGAGTGACCACCACGCCTTGTGTTGGCTAGCTAACTTGAAGGATTCATCAGGGCGCCTCGCACGGTGGAGTCTCAGACTACAAGAATTTGACATCACCGTCGTCTACAAGAGCGGACGAAAGCGCTCCGACGCCGACTGCTTGTCTCGCGCCCCTGTCGATCCGCCGCCCCAAGATGACCAGGACGACGACTCTTTCCTGGGACCCATAAGTACCGACGACTTCGCGGAACGCCAACGAGCTGACCCAGAGCTCAAGATCCTCATGGACTACCTGCAAGGCAAGACCGCCGACGTGCCGAAAGTATTCCGCCGAGGACTGGCTTCGTTTTTCCTGCGAAACAACGTCCTCCTGAAGAAGAACTTCTCGCCGCTCCGCGCCGACCACCTCCTCGTGGTGCCTTCAGCGTTACGTCCAGAGGTTCTGGAAGCAGGACGACCCGACAGCCGGACATCTTGGTGTTTCCCGCACACTGTCACGAATACAAGAGAAGTACTATTGGCCTCGCCTCACTCCCTACTGAAACGTTCCGTATGAAATCTTACAGAAAATATATGAACTCCGTAACATTTCCTTATGCTACGTACGGAAAAAATATGGAGTTTTATGGAAATATACGGAAGTTGTATGGCATTTACGGAACGCTTCTTATGGAGTATAAGGAAGGATAAGGAAATTGTATGGCGTATACGGAAAGCTTTTTATGGAGTATACGGAAAGATAAGGAAATTGTATGGCATATCTGGAAAGCTTTTTATGGAGTATATGGAAGGATAAGGAAAGATAAGGAAACTTATGGAGCATACGGAGAGTTCATGATGGAAGGATAAGGAAAGTGTATGGAGTGTACAGAAGCTTTCATAAGGAAAATGCAGAATGTAAGGTAACGGAAATATACAGAGTTTGTAAGGTGCTTATGAAAATGTGCAATGGTGTATGAAAGGCATGTGGATTGTTGCAAAAATGTGGAAACTCTACAGTTGTTGTCACATTTTAAGCAGCAAATCCGAGCTCTATAAAGTTATAAATGAATGCACGTAGAGTGACATATATAGTACAAAAGAATAACGCAGCCTAGTCTGTGTTGTCAGTCACCACTGTTCGCCCTTTTCCAGAATGAATAACACTTCTGCAGATGACCAGGTGCTAAATTCTGTCACACGGAAGATGTGTCATTCACAAGGAATGACAATAACTGTCATTTTACTTGCATGCTGTCACACGAAAACAAATCAAGCAAAAAAAGCATAACTTCAAGGGCTCGTTTTTTGGTAGAAACAATAATAATGAGAACTAAATTCAATGTGAATGAACTTGCCAATATTAATGAAACTGTTCTCGTTAACATTGGCAAAGAGAAATGTCATTTTAAAATATCGGCCATGAGCTTAGCTCTCCTGAGCACCGACAAAAGAAATGAAAATCTATGAAAACTAATTGCATGTAGCCTAAAAATAATTTTTTATTGACAGTATGTGCTCCTACAATATAAATACAGCTATACACAACTTGCCACAGCTTAACGACAGAAACGAGGTAGGGGCAGAGGAAGTGGTCAGAAAAATAATTAACTATGAGAGCACAACTGATATGTACAAACACATAATGGTGCTTATCACTGATGCACGGATGGTCGTGTATAGAGCTGGGTCGTTTTGAGATTGTCAAAAGCATTGTTTCAGACCACCATGCAGATTACGCTTCAATTGTAGTGCTACATAAGACACAACTTATGGGCCAGCTTTAATGAATAAGAAGATTATAGGTTAAACAAATGCTTTAAAATATATCATATCATGGCTGCATGGACGCATACAAGCTATGTAAAGCGCAATAAAGTGAGGACGCATGAGCTTCTCTTGATGCTTCAGTTCTACATAGATGCTTCACCTGTGCTGCAAAGAAATTTTACCAATGTCTGTTGTGCAACATTGTCCATTTTAAACTATCTATAAGTATACATAAAATTCCTACTGCGAGTTAAGCTACGTAGCACTCCATAACTCTTCTATTTATTAAGGGCAATTTTTCAAACAATCAACATTATTCATTTTCTGTCTGATGACTTCGTGCCTGCAATTCTTGGTTTGGCTCGATCACAATTGTGCAGCCCTTATTTTGGAGGAATCAAAAAACATCAACCAAAATATATTTTGGAACTGGTTCTCGGTGATATTGCCTTCCCTCAACTGCCACAGCTTGAGATGAGTCATATAGCAAGTCTCGCGCATACCTAGGGCCTACCCTTGAAGAAACTGGTCCCGCTGTGAAATGCTCCATTTTTCTCAAATAAATTTTTTGGTTTGAGTTTTCTCACTTCTCGAGTCCCTTCACAATCAATCAGACCCATTGTTCCCCTTAGTCCTTAATTTTGTTATATTATGAAATAAATAAAAAAATTAATAATGAAAATAAAAATCATAATAACTGTTGCGCAAAAAACACAGTCCCACATACGTACTTGAACGCAATATTGCTTTTATTTTGTTTTAGAACCTAAGGCATTAGAAAAGATAGCAGTACAATAAAAACGTTGAAAAAAAAAACAAAAACAATTAAACTTGGCGGGACTCGAACCTGCGCCACTTTGATGTGCTCGCGTACGTGAACTGAGTGCGTTAGCTTGCTAAGCTATTCGCGCTGAAGGTAGCTTGGTGTTTAAGTTATGTATATAAATTTGCTTTTTACACGCTATGTGTTGGTATATTTATGTACGATATGCGATCGTATCAATTGTTGTGTGCATATGTTTTGGGATTGTATATACGTCACATGCTTTTCGCATGTCTTTCAACTATAGATTGCTGCACCGCCGCGGATGAAAACAAGTATTTTTACACCTACACACAAGCTTGAGCAGTTGAAGGTTGTTTCCCGGGGCTCTCTTGCGATTGAGTCGGCCACCACAGGGAATTAGAGTGATACGCCATTAATCCCTGCATCTAGCTGTATTCCACTTAGTAGCTCTATCGCTTGATGACAAATCGAGCGCGGGTCGCGACGCTATTGCGCATGACCATGCCTCGCGTAGCGGCGACATCAGCTGATTGCGCCGGCCGGCTTGCTTCGATTTGCTTCAGAGCAAAGAAATGTCATACCTTGAAAGATTGCGTACTGCACTATGTCAAAATGTTACTGCTTTGTAGCCATCCTATGATTAATTGAGAATTGATAACTCTGATATCACTACTGTAGAGTTTTGCGTGGGCGACACGCACCGAACGTGAAACCGCACTACGTCTGTCGTAGAAGCAGTAGGAGGCTGTCGTCTGCTAGAACAAAAACAAAACAAAGACCTGCGAAAATATTCATAAGTTGTAACTTGTTTTTTGAATAATTGTTTATCACTTTTAAAGTTATTTTGCCAAATAACATACATTTTTTTTCAGTTTATAGCAGCGACAGATGTTTTTTTTTTATTTTTCTCACACAGCTATCCAAGTCAAATCCATTCACAGCTAAAGCCACATGTTGTTTGTCTTCTTTGTTTCTGTGAGCATGCCGTTTCGGTGCGTGTCTCATGTGTTCGCGCTGCTACACACGAGAGCACGAAATGTTAAATTTACGCAAGGAAGCGCCGTTCCTCGTTCGTGTGATGTGCTAAGATTGCGCCCTATTTCCGCGGTTGTCCGAGTGCGGATCAAGTGCGAGTCGTCCAAGGAAGCGGCGGGTTGGGCGGGCGCTCGAAGGACTCCGAGGTGACGGCTGACGCCTGTGGTCGCTTCCCTCAGGACAGTGTGAAAGAATCTAAAGGTAAGGGGGACACTTTTTTATGTAGACCAAGTATGCCACTCAGTGCAAGTGTGTGTTGCTGCACTCGAACCAGGCGTCGCGAAACGGCAACCTTACGCGCCTTTGCGAGTGCGGTTGCCGATTCGCTTTGACAACGCTAACGCCAGCAGAGCCATGGCGCATCGACGCGGCCTTACTGGAGCTAATTCGAGACAACTGCGGCAACGTGCATGTGTATGGTGATCGATTTTTTCATATGTGCAATGTAGTGAGGAAGACGCACACAGCGCTTGCTACGTTGTTGAATTAACGAAGCCTGCAGTGCCATTTCATGCAAAGCAGCATTTTGACTACGTTCGCGGGCGATACAATTTGTAACTTGGCTCGATTCACCTAGCCAACCGCCTAAGTGGGTTGATTAGCATACGTTCACGGTAGAGCGTTATTATGCCCCTAAACAGTGGCATGTGCTTGTTGAAAGATATAATGTGTGTGCCTAGTGTAGAGAGAGAGAGAGAGAGGTGTTCGTGCAATCTGCATGTGTACCCGCAAGACGCCTTTGCTTGTAACTAATAATGTACCGGCCAGCACCTACATTGTACGCCTGACTTTGAAGAAAACTTGCATGCGCAATGTGAGATTTTGTAATCTGCCAGAGTTGCTTTCTATAAAATAATACACTGCCAGCATGTTCAAAATTTGTTTCGCTGCTGTGTGGCAGGGGTGCGGTTATCACGCTGTTGTGTAGTTGCTGATGCAAACACTTATAGTTTTGATGCGTTAATATTTCTCATCTGACTCATCAGGTGTTTGGCTGTTTCAGCACAAACAAGGCAAAGAGAGAAGGAAGACGGGTAATGACAGGACCAGTGCCGACTTTTGTTTGCAGGAGAATACCCATGTTGGTGTATTTATTGTAACAGCCTTTCTGTGTTGCTTTTTTGACCAATTTATGCAACAACAAAGTTGTCAGCAATATGAGAGAGAACACTGAAATTAGCTTTTAAAGATCATGGTGACTAAATGCCTAGTAACTCACAGCACAAAGTAACAACAAAAGAGATCAGTATGATCAATGTGGATGAGTACAGTCTTGCATCTAAAAAATATATTGTGCAAAATGTTGCCTAAGTAAGAAACCTCTCTATGTTTGCAAATAGTGTGACGTCACTTCGAGCACCGTGCCAGCCATTCCCTCCCTCTGTGCAAGGGCTGGTTGGCAAGGAAGTTGTTTGTGACGTTCCTGATAGACCACTGAGATGTATGCGATTCTAAACCTGTAGCCTAATATATACGTAATCTTTTGTGCAGTTACATCGCTGCATCTGACATTTACAACTTATTTGCATATTTACATTGCTCCCTTAGGACCTAACACACAAACTTGTTGTTTGCATTGTCACTTCATGAATATCGAGCGGTAAAGGTACTGAGTATATGTGAAACAAGAATCTCTGCTTAATACACGAAGAAATATGAGGCCTTCGATAAAACGAGTTATACCTTTATTGAGCTTGCGTACTCGTCGGGGCGATTCATACATGCAGCTTCACAAATGGTATCTTCCAGCCCGGTGACCTTGCAATTTTTTTCTGCACACAGCGCAAACACCGAGATGTACCCACTCGCAGATGGTCACGTCAAGTGCATATTTACCTTGACTAAAACGTCGAATCAAGTTTTTTCATCGACTGGTCCCTGCCATGAGTGCTAGTCTTCGTAAACAAGACACATTGTTATTGACACTGCACACACCACACTCAGTATTCTCAGTTGAACCGATATTCTCAATACCTTTCAATGCACACTACATGCCGCAATCAACAGTGCACATTTTTGAAGACTATGCCGCTGTTGCTCGCACAGGCCACCACGTGTGTTCACTTCTTCAAGATAAACAGACAGCGTGGCAAATATTTTACCACACAGTTTACCACACAGCTGGATGTTTGCTGACACATACTACAGCTAATGTCGACATTGTAACGTGAAGTGTAAGCTTTGAAAAATTAAAACTTGCCCCAAACACCGCACGACTGTACCGGGCTGAGCCACCAGCGGGAGTGTTTTTCCAGCCACACCTTTTACATGTGCCAGTGACATCATGCTGTGACGTACCTCGGTAGGGGCCTATCGCTGCATACTTTATGTGAATGAGGGTCCTGTTAGTGAAAGCAGGCATTGTTGATTTCGTAACTTGTTCATGCCCAACTGGACCTTCATTTGCACAAGTTGTCTGACTGATATTCAGGCGAACTTTTGTGTAATAAATTATACAGTTGGCAGTCTGTGCTTGCCCCATACTGTTGTTACTGGTGTTTCTTGTTGTTACTTTGCACTGCTCATTACTACTCACCTACATAAACTAGCCTATCTTGCCGCTGTTTTGGACAAGATGCAGCAGGCAAGTGCGATAGTGTTCATAACTCTAAATTCTCGAGCAAAATTGATCGTTTCATATTCAGTTAGTTGCATTCATATCAGTACATTATAAGAAATCATTAATTAAACATGAATCCGTGTTCCTTTACATAATGCTCACAACTTTTATATCAAATTGAATGGTGTTTATAAAAAACATGGGTTTTAGCTAAACTTCATGCTCTTTTCTCGAAGAGCTGACAAAACGCTATTGCTTGCTTACTTGCCATGAATTGGACTGTGTTCTAAATACATTGCAATTCTTCACCGGAATGCCAGCACACTTCACATTGGGGGAACATTTAATAACCATGGATTGATTAATTAAGAACGGAAAAAAAGAAGCGGCAGGCCGGGATACTTGATATTGGCATCCGTTTTGCTACCCAGCGCATTATCATGCAAACTTCCTATAGAGTGGTTATGCGTCTTGCATGTGTGTCTGTAAACCAAGAACTTTGGGTAGAACTATATTTATCTTACAAATGATTGCAGGACTGTGGAGGCTGTAGGGCTGCTTAGGAATGGTGGAATCCCTGGACATGTGTTCAACCTTGCTGCATCAGCTCCTTGGTGTTTTCACGGCATCTTTACAAATGTGTTGGGTGAGTAAAGCAAGCAGGTTTCAACACAAGAAAAAGTATAATATGGCAGCACCTCTTGTGCGTGCCTTACATCCCAAGTGTATCAAATATTTATCTTGCCTTGTGGCCTGTAATTTTTAAAGAGACACTTCTTTTTGCTTTATATTTGAGTCTTGATGCTTCGACAGCAATGTATTTGTGTTTGACAGCAAGTGTTCTTGAACAAATAACTGATCTCAATAATGACAAAACACCCTTCATACTTGGTCCTTAGCATAAGCTAGCACTTATCTGTAGCAGATTCAATTATTCATTTTTTGCTGGGATGATAATGGGCAAGTAGCAAAGGCAAGTTCAGATTGGAGTGGTCGGTGACGTCTGTTTAGGCTCTGCCATATTGCTTTGCAACCAGAGTTACTTGTGGCCACATATACAATGAAGCCACATGACGTGCATTCTAAATGAGATTACCATATCACATTTCACTGCATCTTAGTATGTGCCAAACAAATGCAGATATCATTAGCTTGCCACTATAAAGGGATCCTAAACCAACACAAGGTTAAAATTTAGTCGTGGTGTTGCAGCTGTGTATGACTCTACAATGGATACATAGCCGTGATAATTTGTCTATATGTGGTCGCAATAGTAATGTTACACACATTGTACGATACAAAAGAGGTCCTCGCTTATTTCGCTTTTTTTCGCTATGCTTCTTTCTTGTCTCTTTTTGCCATGTGCTTCTCCTATAGAGTGGTTATGCGTCTTGCATGTGTGTCTGTAAACCAAGAACTTTGGGTAGAACTATATTTATCTTACAAATGATTGCAGGACTGTGGAGGCTGTAGGGCTGCTTAGGAATGGTGGAATCCCTGGACATGTGTTCAACCTTGCTGCATCAGCTCCTTGGTGTTTTCACGGCATCTTTACAAATGTGTTGGGTGAGTAAAGCAAGCAGGTTTCAACACAAGAAAAAGTATAATATGGCAGCACCTCTTGTGCGTGCCTTACATCCCAAGTGTATCAAATATTTATCTTGCCTTGTGGCCTGTAATTTTTAAAGAGACACTTCTTTTTGCTTTATATTTGAGTCTTGATGCTTCGACAGCAATGTATTTGTGTTTGACAGCAAGTGTTCTTGAACAAATAACTGATCTCAATAATGACAAAACACCCTTCATACTTGGTCCTTAGCATAAGCTAGCACTTATCTGTAGCAGATTCAATTATTCATTTTTTGCTGGGATGATAATGGGCAAGTAGCAAAGGCAAGTTCAGATTGGAGTGGTCGGTGACGTCTGTTTAGGCTCTGCCATATTGCTTTGCAACCAGAGTTACTTGTGGCCACATATACAATGAAGCCACATGACGTGCATTCTAAATGAGATTACCATATCACATTTCACTGCATCTTAGTATGTGCCAAACAAATGCAGATATCATTAGCTTGCCACTATAAAGGGATCCTAAACCAACACAAGGTTAAAATTTAGTCGTGGTGTTGCAGCTGTGTATGACTCTACAATGGATACATAGCCGTGATAATTTGTCTATATGTGGTCGCAATAGTAATGTTACACACATTGTACGATACAAAAGAGGTCCTCGCTTATTTCGCTTTTTTTCGCTATGCTTCTTTCTTGTCTCTTTTTGCCATGTGCTTCTCCTCACTGTACAAGGAGCAAGAGCAGTGGGCATACAAACACGTATTTAAAAAAAAATGTTGTAAGGTGAGCACTGAGAAGCTGAACACTTCCAAAAGGCTCAAAGAGGTAAAGGTATTGTTTCTCTCTACTTTTGGGGCACCCATAGCTAGTTGTGCTGCTGCAGTTAAAAAATAAGTGAAATGTTAAAAATTAATTGGAGATGGTTTGGCACCCATAATTGCAGTTACATACAGAACTAGGTTTCAATGCGTAAGCAAAATCTGTTTACTCTAAATCAATCCTAATGATATCTGAAATTCAGGAAATATTCACAGAAAAGCTCACGAAAAGGCTAAGTGGTTGCCCCTTGAATGTGAAGGAGATACCCTTCTTCTAAAAGGTCAATAGACAGTCTAGTAGTCTCGATATTACATGCACTATAAAATATTCTGGTGTGGTGCTTTTCATGCATGTTATAATGAGAGGGGTTTTTAATAGAACTGTTGTCATTTTGCCCTGCATTGCTGAAATTGTTCACATAGTTATAATACATGAATCACTTTATGCCTTTTGATTTTATGCAAATGGTTTGCTTACCCAGTCGGTTTAACTTGATTTGGATAAAATCATAAATGCTCTAAAATTTTTTTACTATACAGCAGGTTTATTTTTAAAATACGCGACCATTGATGTGAACGCAGTTGGTCGCGTGCTTGATTAATCCTTCACTATCACCACTCTAACTACACCTGCTACAGTGCATAGTGTGACAAAAGTAATGGTACTTAAAATTACTGGCAGCATACACTTTTATGTCTCAAAATAGATTAAAAAGCCTGGTAAAATGTGTGTACGTTTTTTTTCGCTCCAACTAAATATTCGAGTCTACTCAAAGTAGCTTCCACTCTTTTAAGTTCCTCAAACTTTTAGGTTTTCAAAAGAAGTATCAATGCCATATACTTTCTTTGTCAGCCTACTCACCACTCTAATAATGAGAATTACCCGACAACATTACTCAGGAAAATATAGGGATGTTATAAAAAGTAATGTCAATTCAATTGTCAAAAAATGTCAACCCATTAGTAACTTGCCGCCAAGTTACGTTTTCGTTCATTTTTCTTTTCACAATTTTGTTAGTTATTTTTGATAACATCACCTATAGTTTGTTTGGCATCATTGTCTGCTAGTTGTCATTATAATGTGTTCAACAAAGACAACAAACCCTTAAATTTATAGTTCTTTCCTTTACTCATGAATCTGAAACAGTGAATCTCAGTAATCTTAGCGGTGTGTGACTTGTTTTGTTTTTTTGATCAGTTGTGCATGTATTCAAGTACATGCATTTAGGTGGGAGGGCGAACTATTGCCTCCTCCTGTGACTAGCAGATTTTCTGAGAACGGAGAGATGCATAATGCTGCCAAAGAAGCATAGGGATATTGGAAGTAATCGTAACGTAATTGCAATCGTAATGTAATTGCCAGTAGGCAAAAAAAAGGTGTCCCACACTCGCCATAAAGGTAACAGGCAGCGCTGACTGACTCTTCCATGTATAAATGCACATATATACCGTACAAAATGGAAGAGGGATAGCCGCCATGGTAGCTCAGTTGATAGAGCATCGGACATGTTATTCGAAGTTCGCAGGCTCGGTCCCTGTACAGGGCAGGTTATCTTTTTTTTTCCTGCCCCGCCACGGTGGTCTAGTGGCTAAGGTACTCGGCTGCTGACCCGCAGGTCGTGGGTTCGAATCCCGGCTGTGGCGGCTGCATTTCCGATGGAGGCGGAAATGTTGTAGGCCCGTGTACTCAGATTTGGGTGCACGTTAAAGAACCCCAGGTGGTCAAAATTTCCGGAGCCCTCCACTACAGCGTCTCTCATAATCATATGGTGGTTTTGGGACGTTAAACCCAACAAATCAATCAATATCTTTTTTCCTTCTACTTTTCTTTCTTCACAATTACAACACTTCTATTCTTCTTGAAGATTTTCTGGTGTAAAAAGGTACCTTATAATCTGAAGAGGCAAACAGAATGTGCCAGTGTACGAGTTAGCTCTTGTAGTGGTTACAAGTAAGATATGTTTTGAAGAATAAATCATTCTGCCACTTGCCTAAAGAATGGCTATAGGACATGGCGCTGGATGCACTTTGTTATTTTTGAATCAAGCTATCTTGTATTCTATTTTTATAAATTACATGGGATACACTTAACGGTATCACACACTTTAACGCCACAAAGATTATACAGTGAACAATGTTATAAATGCGAAATTGCATAAGGATAAGGTGAAAACTGCACCCTCAACGAGAATGTACAGAAAGCACAGGGTGCAGGCGTCATTCCTTCTGCCCGTGCTTTTCAAATGCGAGCTGTTTTCACCTCGTTCTGACCAACTAACTAGATTGAGATGTGTTGTTATAGTGCAAGAGGATGCTCCACGGGAAACTAGGTTTGTCTCAAAGTCTGTGTGTGTCTTTCAATCTATATGGTGCCCGGTTCAAGAGTTCATGCAGACCAGATCGTGTAAAACAGGACCGTGTAAAATGGACCGTGTAAATAAAATAAACTGGACCATGTAAATAAACAGGATCGTGTAAAATGTCGTTTTCGTGTGCAACTGTAGTTATGGTTGTGCTGAATGACCTTTCTTTATATACACTACATAACAAACTTGCTTCTTTAGAGTCGAGTGCATCTTCGGATCGATTGTAAATGTTTGCATATGCGAGGCCTTAAGTTTTATAAGAAATTCCTCAGTGTGCCACGAGAAAATGTGTGTTCAGCGAAAATTTGTATATCATTATATACAACTCTTAAAGCCTCGTCTACAACTTTATGCAGGTTGACCTTGAGCAGAAAACGAGGAGCGGCAGCAGCCCCCAGAAAAGAGCAAGCACCCTCCAAGCTCCCGAAGCTCTCTTCGACAGGAACAGCAAGGTCACTGTGTGGCATTGAAAACCATTGCAAGGAGTGCCTTATCAGTACACTGTGCTGCTCTTTCATCGCAGAAGACGAAGTTGACCACTCCAGAGGAACTTCACGCTGTGTATTGTGAGTGCTTCAGTGGTTTTGTTTTTGTCCAGCCAGCAGTTAAGAAATCATGTGTCAGATTCAGCCAGGATGGCTAGAGGGAGTCGGGCAGGCATGTTTGGACATTTGTCTAGCCAAGTAGTGCCAATTTTCGCACTGGTCCTGTTGGAGTTACTGCCAGAATCACAGAAGCTACGTCACCTCTCTAAATGTACAGATGTGTCGGGGAAGATTAGCTGCATTAGGTTTTTCTATAACTGATAGCTGTCAACATTCTTCATTATACAGGAGTTTTGTTCCTCACTTATGGGTGTAAAGCCCTGTACAGAAAAAATGCATTACGTCTACTTCCAGAAGACTCCAAGGCCCTACTTGTAGGTTTTTTCGGCTTGTATCATAAGCACCTCGTTTGGGGTACATGAACATTTTATAAACATGTACAGCGAAAATTTTGGGTGGCTGGTTGTTTTGTCGTTATCTTGTTCCTCGCAGTATTCTTAAGCATGTTGTGCATTACGTTGTCAATCTGGTTCATGTGCATAGAAGACATTAAGAAGTTTCAGGCTACAGTATAAAAAGCCTGGAAGCAAGCTATTAATAATTTTTTAACAGAGTTGCTTAATCTGATACATGATACATCACTAAACTTTCGTGCGTATTCATCAATGTAAGCTCGTCTTAGTGTTATCCAAAATGAAGATGTGAGTCGACAGATGGAAACGTATAGTGGGGTAATCAGGGTGAACAGTAGAAGTGCTTCAGACAGGCTGGCCGATGTTGCGATAGGAGGACCTATTTTTCGAAGTCACCTTGTCATCCTTGGCGTGTTAGTTTAAATGGGGTCAGTAATGACATCATCTATTGGTATAGGCGTGTGTGCCTGTTGGAAATGTTTGTCTGAAAAAAAAACCTATAACGCAGAAGAGTGCAGCCCTTGCTTCTTTTCAAGTTAGGTTGCGCTGATACAAAGTGTTCTCCTGTTGGAGGTCGGAGGTAAGGGAAGCAAAAAAAAGATAAATGATAGAAAAGAAGAAAAAAGAAGAAAGAAAAGGGGAATGCAAAGTAAAAGTAGTGCTACACTGCTCCTACTTTGCATCCCCCCCTTGTTTCTTTTTTTTCCCTTGTTTTATTTTTTCACCTTTTTTGTTACATTTGCATTGTCCCATCTAGTGCATGAATCAATGACACATGGCTTTGCTATAGCAAAGATGCCTATGTGGTGTTGGATTGAACAGTGCATTGTACTTCATTTAGTTAATTACAGACTGATCAGTCTTGCAATAAGTGCTTCCTGTCTATCACCACACATGTTCAATTGAAAAGTTTGTGCTTGGCTCTTAGTATGCTGGTATATAGCTTGTGTCTTGGACTACTCAAAATGAATGTTATTTTGCTGCTGTTTATGGTAATGAATTTATCCAACATGAAAATATCTTGCCTTGTGAACTTTGTCGGACCTGCCTTTCTTTTTCTTTCCTATGCAGGCATTGTATGTGAGGGAGGCAGTAACAGAGAGGTGATAGCTTGAGCTTCGGAAGAATAAATGCTGGCAGTGAGGCAATTACGCATCAAAAATCCCAGCCATTTTGCCAACCATCCTAAATGTGTTTTGAAAAAAAAATATTGTGCTCGTTTACTGTATTTTTCTGAAAACAGCAAAATGCTAAAGTATATCGCAGAGAACAAAATAATAGGCCACGTTGGTGCCTCCTGGACTTCCCAGGATGTCGTCTGGGTGTTGTTTGTAAAAAGTAAAGTGTTTCAAAAATACTGCCTCTTCTACACCAAATTCGGTCTTGGTATTAAGTAAAGGTGCTTGTGTGTAGTGCATGAAGCTCAGTGTGATGGTTAAGGATGTTCGTCACTATGTTTGTTGACAGCGGACGAAAAAGGATTCACATCAACAATGGATGCGAACAAAAGAAGCGTTATATTATACACTAGAGAACAAAGTGGCAGGTGAAAATAAAACTATATGTCCAACCCTACACGCCAAGCGTCACGCAACCTGTATGAGAGTCAGACCTCTAGCATGCGGAGAGCTCGCGGCTACGCTTACTCCGAGTCCAGCGCGTAGAGTTCTCAGTTCGCAAAAGGAAAACGCTGCCTCACAGTTTGGGTCCCCGTCGTCCCGACATGATGCGATTGTCGACGTGCGCGAGGGCAAAGGTGGCACGGCTGGAGCGGCTGGAACGGCTTACGGCACACGGATGCGCTACCGTGTGCAGCGCCGTTTAGTCAGACGTCGCGGCCAGCAGTCAGGGTCGCAACTCCTGAGGTTCAGGGTCAGGCCCCGGCTCACGAGGACCACGCCCGGTAGGCCTCGCCACGAACCTGCTCCCGGCCACTGCACCCAGGCAGGAGCCGTTCAGCAGGCCCCGTCCTTGCACCTTGAACAGGCCGGCGGACTCGACCCCGAACGAACACGCCGGAGCTCGACCTGGCCGACACGTACGGGTCCCACGTCCGGCTCAGGAACGCTCCCAGGAACTCGTCCAGCTCGAGCGGCGCACTGCTTCGTCTGCCTTCGTGGCCTCCACTCTCGAGCTGCAGTGGCGGAGATGCCTTGACCAGCGCGACCTCGGACCTCGTTTCCAAGCTTTTGATCACCTTCCGGGCGTAGCGGTTCCACGTGCGGGTTCTGGCCAGCACAGCACCGTCTGTGCCGTGCTGAAATGCTGCTCGCTACAGCTGCGGTGCGGCAGCTCACTCACCGGCGTTCGTCGCCTTGGCCAGGGCACAGCCAGGTACCCTCGGGTGCGCCCCTCGTGAGCTCGCGGCCCACTTCCGAGGCTGGTGCGTCGCTCGGTACGGCTCGGCACCACTCGGCGATCCTTGATTCAGCCAGCAACTCCCCTGGCATCTGAATCCTCGGCCACCCTGAACCTCGCCCGGCTCCATGGTCCTCCGTACACACGCCCGCGTCTCGCCCGGCAGAACATCTCGCTCGTCCCTTGCCGAAGTGCGACGCTCTGGTGACACTGGCGCTTGATGGCGTAGGTGCGACTACGGAGCAGTCAACCCGCATAGGAGACGCGATGCTCCATGCGGGGAATAGCCAGCCCGTCCAGCGAAGAGCGTGCGCCGAGACGCGATGCTCGACGCAACCGTGACCATTAGCCAGGCCACGTTCATCGCTGTGTTCAACGGCTGACCGCGGAGACGCCTCGCCGAGATCCGCGATGCCCTCGGCAAGGAAGAGAACAGCAGGCCAGGCCGCGCCCCGAGATGCAGCACTCGTGCCGGCAATGCCGCCCAAGCTGGTGGTTGGACGGCAGCAGCGTGGACGGCCGCGTTCCCTGGCCGGACCCTCGATCGCCTGCGTCCGACGCTTCGGCCCACTGTCTCCCGTCTGCCGCTGCTCCGGCTCGTCCCCAGCCACAAAGCCTACTGCCACGTAATGGTCGCACGTGGCCCAATCGTGGCACGCCACCTCTATGGGCCACCACTGGTCATGAGCTGATTGGCGCACAGTTGACTCGTAATCGCACGTGCCTTCTTCTTCTCTTCTTCATTTCTTGTTGTCGCCTTCGTGCCACCTGCTCTCCGCTCGTCTTCTTCAGTTCTGGTTTGATGCTCCTCGGCGTCTTCAAGTCCTTTCCTTACAATATCCCCCTGCTCAAGAAAGTTGTTTAGAGGGAAAACAACTTTTCTCACACAACAATGAACAGACGCCGCTCTTCGAGGAGGAGCCTTTCAGCCTCCATGCGAGCTATTTCACGCTCATGCTCTGCCTGTGCTGCTAGACGTGCCTCCTCTCGATCTTTTGCTATCTGGTTCCTCATTTCTTTTTTTTCTCAGTGCTCACCCATGCCAGCAAAGCCTCTCCACTCAGTTCCATCTCCTTCCCTAGCTCAACTAGCTTTCTCTTGTCGTCCATTCTCGTCCGCCACACACAAACAACGTGAGGCTCTCAGAGGTAACGCGAGAGCTTGATCCTGGCAGGCTCGCCATTTATTGTGATGGTTAAGGAGACGTTCGTCACTATGTTTGTTGATAGCGGACGAGAAATCATTAACATGAACTTTTTATTTCATGGCATGGGTGGAACGGCTGCCGACGCACGGATACGCTACCGTGTGCAGCGCCGTTGAGTCGGACGTCGCGGCCAACCCAGCAGTCAGGGTCGCAACTCCGGAGGTCCTGGATCAGGCCACGGCTCACGACGACCACACCCGGTAGGCCTCGTCCACGAACCTGCTCCCGGCCTCTGCACTCAGGCAGGAGCCGTTCGGCAGGTCTCGGCCTTGAACCTTGAACAGACACACCGGAGCTCGACCTGGCCGACACGTACGGGTCTCACGTCCGGCTCAGGAACGCTGCCAGGAACTCGTCCTCTCGAGCGGCACACCGTTTCGTCTGCCTTCGTGGCCTCAACTCTCGAGCTGCAGTGGCGGAGATGCCTTGACCAGCGCGACCTCGGACCTCGTTTCCAAGCTTTTGATCACCTTCCGGGCGTAGCGGTTCCACGTGCGGGTTCTGGCCAGCACAGCACCGTCTGTGCCGTGCTGAAATGCTGCTCGCTACAGCTGCGGTGCGGCAGCTCACTCACCGGCGTTCGTCGCCTTGGCCAGGGCACAGCCAGGTACCCTCGGGTGCGCCCCTCGTGAGCTCGCGGCCCACTTCCGAGGCTGGTGCGTCGCTCGGTACGGCTCGGCACCGCTCGGCGATCCTCGATTCAGCCAGCAACTCTCCTGGCATCTGAATTCTCGGCCACCCTGAACCTCGCCCGGCTCCATGGTCCTCCGTACACACGCCCGCGTCTCGCCCGGCAGAAAGTCTCACTCGTCCCTTGCCGAAGTGCGACGCTCTGGTGATACCGGCGCTTGATGGCGTGGGTGCGGCCACGGAGCAGTAAACCCGCATCGGAGACGCGATGCTCCATGCGGGGCATGGCCAGCCCGTCCAGCGAAGAGCGTGCGCCGAGACGCATGCTCGACGCAACCGTGACCATTAGCCAGGCCACGTTCATCGCTGTGTCGAACGGCTGACCGTGGAGACGCCTCGCCGAGATCCGCGATGCCCTCGGCAAGGAAGAGAACAGCAGGCCAGGCCGTGCCCCGAGATGCAGTACTCGTGCCGGCAATGCCGCCCCAGCTGGTAGTTGGACGGCAGCAGCGTGGACGGCCGCGTTCCCTGGCCGGAACCTGGATCACCTGCGTCCGACGCTTCGGCCCGCTGTCTCCCGTCTGCCGCTGCTTCGGCTCGTCCCCAGCCACAAAGCCCACTGCCACGTGATGGTCGCCCGTGGCCCAATCGTGGCACGCCACCTTTATGGGCCACCACAGGTCATCAGCTCATTCGCTGACACTCACGCGCACATTACAAGCGCCTTGCCCCGCACTTCCGGCGTTGTCGTTTTCTTCACTCATCACACTCAGTAATATTAGTGCAATTTTTTCGCCACATCAAAAGCAAGGAAGCAGTTCTCTTTATATGGCAAGTTATATGATTAAACTTTGTCTTAAAGTAGAAATGAATTTTTGAAGTTTTCTTATGATGGCTGTTTTCTGCATTTGATGTACGACAGCTTCCGTTCCGAAGTTCCCTATGGCCCTCAATAGGAGACTTCAAAAATCATTTTCCTCATTTAAACAAAATTTGTAATGATAACACTTGCCATGTAACAAGAACTGTTTATTTGCTTTCAACTTACATATAAAAGTAATTTTCAATTAGACAAACACACAGCTCAAATTGCATCTCAATGTGGACAAAAACGATTATATAGTGATATTTGTAATCTGGACCTAACATTATTTTTTTTCGTAAAATAGAACTTCTGTGCAGTGAGTATTTGTGGCTCAAATATTCATACAAAATGCAGTATTGCCATACAAGAAATGCAAACGATAAACAGTTTGGCGGAATTCTTCAAAGCCTATGTAGCAGAAAAATTGCACTAATGTTACTTGACTTCAAATACTTTAAGAAGCATCTTTACTTAATATGTAGATCAAATTTGATGTGGCAAGAAAAAGCGGTACTTTGAAATTTTTCTCACAAATAACACCCGCACGACATTCTGCGAAATTCTGAAGGTACCCACGTGACGACTACTCTTTTCTCTTCAAAACATTTCTGCAAATAACTATTTTCAGAAGAGTAAATTACCATCATTTTTTAAACTATACATCTGTGATGGTCGCCAGGCAGCATGGTTTGTATGTTTGGTGTAGAATAGCCCAGTGCAAAAAACAACAAATGGCTGAGCATCCTTTGACGCTTGGGCAATTTCGAAAGCATTTGTTTGTTAGCAGCAATTCAGTTAAGCCCTTGTCTTCATGCTTAGGCCCAGAAACAAAACACAAGTAACTAAAGTAGTCCTAAGAGTCATGTAGTCTCACTGTTCCAAGGCTTGTGGAGCCTAATTTAGTGCAAGCTTCACCATTTTTTTAAAATTCAGATTCAACCAACAGGTTTTGGAGGCACAGTGCTTTTTCAGCTAACTTGTTTCACACCAGTTACTTAGATAAAAAGTGGAAAGTAGAGGTAAAAATACCATTTTAAAGGCATTGTAGGTAAAAACAAAAAGGACTGCTTTCTTTTTTTGTGTGGTGCTTTGCCTGAACGCTGTGCTTTTTGTGGTATAGTTCATTGTCTAGTGAACATAGTCCTTAAAAACTAACATTAGCCATGTTAAGGTCGATTTCTAGGTTATAGTCATAGGAGACATATAAATAATTATGACTTCAAACTTGATTGTTCTTTTGAAGATTTTTTTCTTGCATAATGATATTTGAGAGTCTTAGTCAATTTTGTTATAAGAAAACGTGATGTCATAATAGGGTCACTTTTTGTAGAGTCGTTCACTTCTACCTTACCTTTTACATTCCTAATAGAGCAGTTATTTTCAATATCGGTATTTAAAACGGAATGAGCATGCTACATGTAGGTAGGTGTAAGCACTTACAGATAGCACATGCACCCAACTTTTCTGTTGGCAGTTTATTTCTGTTATTCTTGATTTATATGTAGGGTTTCACGTCCGAAAACCACTATATGATTATGAGAGACGCCGTAGTAGAGGGCACTGGAAAATTCGACCAGTTGGGGTTCTTTAACGTACACCCAAATCTGAGCACACGTGCCTACAGCATTTCTGCCTCCATCGGAAATGGAGCCGGGGTTTGATACCGCGACATGCGGGTCAGCAGCCGAATTACTGTTACTCTTGCTCCCCTATATGTGTGCAGTTCGGTTATAGTTATCTGGCTTGCACAGATTTTTAATGGCACCTGCCTGGTCCTGCTTGCTTTCATGGTGATTTTAACCTTCATAAGTTGCTTAGGTTTAACTCTCAAAAATGTTCAAGATGCCAGTTTTGTGCACAAACTGTATAGTATAAAGGCAGCAGATGTACATGCACACACTAATAAATGAACACTGAGAGCTTTCACTTGCAGTTCCTAAAGTTTTACTGTGCAGGAAGCGTTTAAATCATAATTTCATAGGGACATAATAATCGATTGGCTCTACCATTGAAAATCGTGACAACCTAGTTATTTTCACTGTGATAAGCATGCTGTTTTTTTTGATGTGGCAGAACTAATTTATACACTCATTCCTTCTATTATTCACATATGCATAACATGAAGGATTGTGTCCCTTAAATTTTCAGTTTCATTCTGTGTGTTATATTTCTTGTGCATGTAAACTATTGTACTAACATGTGTCTCTGACATTATTTGTGCCAATTATTTTCATTTCCAGGTGCCTATGAAGGACACATAAGTTCTATCGCAGTGACCTTCGAAATTTACAGTGGTGCCGGAGCCTCAAGCAGCACTTCGCCCATCTCCACAAGGCATTCATGAGATAAACACAGCGCCACACTTTCACAGTGCTATGATTATTATTTATGTCTAAACATTTCGTTCTAAAATTGCTGTTACATTGTGCCACCATCCTGTGGCTTAGGTGGAGCTCGTGAAATTGCGGTGCAGTCACTTCATTTGTGTACGATCAAACTGCAATGTCACTATTCACAGCTTGAGCATACAGACAAATAAAAAAACATATTGATTGTAGCAGGGCTGATGTGTATATTAATGCTTCTCTATTGATAATAATAACTTTATAAGTTCTTTAAGTCTTGCATAAAACACTGCATTAATGTGTTGCAATGTAACCACCATTTATGATCGCTAGCATGTTATTTTAGTAGTTTTGTAATGTATTTTATTCAAAAGGTAATTTTGCTTCTGCATCACAACAATTAGTAAGATGCCGATGATTCAATCCCTCATCATGCACATTTAAGAAATATTGTGATATGTACACAGTATTGCATGTACTCAAGATGTGGATGTCTATTCAATTTACACATTATATAGCTTTGCACTAGATTCAGACGTAACATGCACACATTTCAGTAATTTCCGCATGATATGTCTTTCCATAAGATGCGGAGTCCGCATCATACGTCTTATGCGGAGTCCGCAGCATACGTCTTCCATATTCCAATAATTCCGTATGTGAGGTCTCCGCATCTTACGGAACGTTTCAGTAGGGCTGCCGACGTCGCCCACAACGTAAAAACATGCAGAGACTGTCAGCGACGCAAGACGCCGACAACTAGGCCAGCCGGTCTTCTGCAACCTGTCGAACCACCGCAACGGCCATTCCAACAAATCGGCATGGACTTACTGGGGCCGTTCCCGACGTCAGCTTCTGCCAACAAATGGATTGTCGTAGCGACTGACTACCTCACCCGCTATGCCGAAACAAGGGCCTTGCCCAAGGGCACTGCCGCCGAGGTCGCCAAGTTCTTCATTGAGAACATCGTCCTCCGCCACGGAGCCCCCGAGGTCCACATCACCGACAGAGGTACGGCCTTTACGGCTGACCTAACGCAAGCGATCTTGAGGTACAGTCAGACAAGCCACCGCCGAACCACCGCGTACCACCCACAGACGAATGGCTTCACCGAGCGTCTAAATAAGACCATCGCCGACATGCTGGCCATGTACGTGGACGTCGAGCACAAGACGTGGGACGCCATACTCTCGTATGTAACCTTCGCGTACAACACGGCCGTGCAGGAAACGACGCAGTTTGCTCCATACAAGCTCGTCTACGGACGAAGCCCAACAACGACGCTTGACGCCATGCTACCGGTCGGCACCAACGAAGAAGACCTCGACGTCGCCAGCTACCTGGATCGCGCTGAAGAAGCTAGACAGCTAGCCCGCCTGCGTATCAAGAGCCAAGAGACGGTCGACAGGCGCCACTACAACCTTCGACGACACCACACCGAATACCAACCCGGCGACCTTGTCTGGGTCTGGACGCCGATACGACGACGGGGATTGTCTGAGAAACTCCTGCGACGCTACTTTGGACCCTACAAGGTAGTCCGACGTCGTGGTGAACTGGACTATGAGGTCGTGCCCGATGGCTTAACGTCATCCCAACGACGCCGTGCAACACCCGAAGTCGTACACGTGGTGCGACTTAAACCTTATTACGCGCGCTGATTAGCTGTGACGCATTGTTAATGTAATTTATTGCATGTACTCTCTCTTATGTTCTGTCTTTAGCATCGGGACGATGCTTTTTCAGAGGGGGGTAGTGACACGTGCGGTTCTTTTAATTTACGAAGAAAGCCGCTATCACTTTCTGTTAAGTGCAACGCAGGCCGCGTTTATCTTGTATGCCACTCTGGAACGCGTTACGACGCGTGTATAAAAGCCGGCGCAGTGCGCCACTGAGGCAGTTTTTTTGTCCGTCGGCCGACGACTGTTCACGCCGCTGTTGCTGTGAGTTGTGTTTGGCCCTGTTTTGCTGGGCACAAGTTCGCCCAATAAACAGTTCGCCTGACACCGCCCTGACTCCTGCGTGCTTCCTCTCAAGTGCTGCGTGTATCACAACCTCGTGACAATATTCTCGTGGAAGCGCATGCAAGCATCGTAAAACCTTAAATAACGATGTCATTAAGCGAGATAAGGCGTTCTGTACTGTACTAAGTTGGTGAACAACGGTGAGTTCATGCAAATATCGTAATTGTGAACGAAACAGTGTAGCAAAGCGTTTTTAGATACAAGTGAGAAGGTTAGGTTAGGTTAAGTAATGAAGCGTCATAAAACCGCATTAAACAATGTCAGCTAGTGAGATGCAGTGTTTTTCACCATTACAAGTCGGAAACTGCGATATCTAAAGTGATAGAGTATGAAACCGTCGTAATGTTGCAGAAAGCATTGTAAAGTAGAGACTAAAACATTTCCTACCGATAGAAGTGCAAAGGTTAGGTCAGGTTGAGTGTTAATTTAAGCTAGGTAGCGTCGTGAAACCACAGAAAACGACTTCATCTAACGAGATAGTGTTGTTTTGTTGTTAGTACGAAACTGCAATAGGTGAAATATTCTGAAAGCACACAAAACGGCATGAACTAGCCAGATACTGCGTCTTGTAGCGTTACAAGTGCGAAACTGCTATATTGTGATATTCTCGCGGAAGCGCATGGAAGCATCGTAAAACCTTGAAGAACGATGTCATTTAGCGAAATACAGCGTTGTGTACTGTACTAAGTTGGTGAACAACGGTGAGGTCATGCAAATATCGTAATTGTAAACGAAACAGTGTAGCAAAGCGTTTTTAGATACAAGTGCGAAGGTTAGGTTAGGTTAAGTGAGGAAGCGTCATAAAACCGAATTAAACAATGTCAGCTACTGAGATGCAGTGTTTTTTACCATTACAAGTCGGAAACTGCGATATCTAATATGAAAGCACATCAAACCGTCGTAGTGTTGCAGAAAGCATTGTAAAGTAGCGAGTAAAACGTTTTCTAACGATGGAAATGCGAGGGTTAGGTTAGGGTGAGTTATGTTAGTTTAAGCTAGGTAGCACCGTGAAACCACCAAAAACGACGTCATCTAACGAGATAGTGTTGTTTTGTTGCGAGTACGAAGCAGCGATAGGTGAAATATTGTGAAAACACACAAAGCGACATGAACTAGCCAGATACTGCGTCTTGTACCGTTACAAGTGCGAAACTGCTATATTGTGTCATTCTGGTGAAATCGCATGGAGGCATCTTGAAACCTTGAAAAACGATATCATTTAGCGAGATATAGCATTCGGTATTGTAATGGGTTGGTGAAAAATTGTGAGGTCATGCAAATAACGTAATCGTGAACGAAACAGTGTAACAGAGTGTGTTTAGATACAAGTACGAAGGTTAGGTTAGGTTAAATTATGAAGCGTCATAAAACCGCATTAAACAATGTCAGCTAGTGAGATGCAGTGTTTTTCACCATTACAAGTCGGAAACTGCGATATCTAATATGAAAGCACATCAAACCGTCGTAGTGTTGCAGAAAGCATTGTAAAGTAGCGAGTAAAACGTTTTCTAACGATGGAATTGCGAGGATTAGGTTAGGGTGAGTTATGTTAGTTTAAGCTAGGTAGCGCCGTGAAACCACCAAAAACGACGTCATATAACGAGATAGTGTTGTTTTGTTGCGAGTACGAAACTGTGATAGGTGAAATTTTGTGAAAGCACACAAAACGGCATGAGCTAGCCAGATACTGCGTCTTGTACCGTTACATGTGTGAAACTGCTATATTGTGATATTCTTTTGTAAGTGCATGCAAGCATCGTGAAACCTTAAAGAACGATGTGATTTAGTGAGATACAGTGTTATGTACTGTACTACGTTGGTAAAAACTGTGAGGTCATGCGAATATCGTAATTGTGAACGAAACAGTGTAACAGCGCGTTTTTAGATACAAGTGCGAAAGTTAGGTTAGGTTAAGTTATGAAGCGTCATAAAACCGCATTGAAAAATGTCAGATAGTAAGATGCAGTGTTTTTCACCATTACAAGTCGAAAACTGCGATATCTAATGTGAAAGCGCATTAAACCGTCGTAACGTTGCAGAAAGCATGGTAATGTAGCGAGTAAAACGTTTTCCAACGCTAGAAGTGCGAAGGTTAGGTTAGGTTGAGTCATGTTAGTTTAAGCTAGGTAGCGTCTAGAAACTACTGAAAACGAAGTCATCTAACGAGATAGTGTTGTTTTGTTCCGAGTACGAAGCTGCGATAGGTGAAATATTGAGAGAGCACCCAAAACGGCGTGAACTAGCCAGATACTGCGTCTTGTACCATTTCCAGTGCGAAACTGCTATATTGTGATATTCTCGTGAAAGTGCATGCAGACATCATGAACTCTCAAATAACGATGTCATTTAGCGAGATACAGCGTTCTGTACTGTACTAAGTTGGTGAAATATTGTGAGGTCATGCAAATATCGTAATTGTGAACGAAAGAGTGTAACAGAGCGTTTTTAGATACAAGTACGAAGGTTTGGTTAGGTTAAGTAATGAAGCGTCATAAAACCACTATAAAAATATCAGCTAGTGAGATGCAGTGTTTTTCACAATTACAAGTCGGAAACTGCGATATCTATTGTGAAGGCGCATGAAACCTTCGTATTGTTGCAGAAAGCATTGGGAAGTAGCGAGTAAAACGTTTTCTAACGATGGAATTGCGAAGGTTAGGTTAGGTTGAGTCATGTTAGTTTAAGCTAGGTAGCGTCGTGAAACTACTGAAAACGACGTCATCTAACGAGATAGTGTTGTTTTGTTGGGAGTACGAAACTGCAATAGGTGAAATATTCTGAAAGCACACAAAACGGCATGAACTAGCCAGACACTGTGTCTTGTACCGTTACAAGTGTGAAACTGCTATATTGTGATATTCTCTTGTAAGTGCATGCAAGCATCGTGAAACCTTAAAGAACGATGTAATTTAGTGAGATACAGTGTTCTGTACTGTACTACGTTGGTAAAAACTGTGAGGTCATGCGAATATCGTAATTGTGAACGAAACAGTGTAACAGCGCGTTTTTAGATACAAGTGCGAAAGTTAGGTTAGGTTAAGTTACGAAGCGTCATAAAACCGCATTGAAAAATGTCGGTTAGTAAGATGCAGTGTTTTTCACCATTACAAGTCGGAAACTGCGATATCTAATGTGAAAGCGCATTAAACCGTCGTAACGTTGCAGAAAGCATAGTAATGTAGCGAGTAAAACGTTTTCTAACGCTAGAAGTGCGAAGGTTAGGTTAGGTTGAGTCATGTTAGTTTAAGCTAGGTAGCGTCTAGAAACTACTGAAAACGAAGTCATCTAACGAGATAGTGTTGTTTTGTTCCGAGTACGAAGCTGCGATAGGTGAAATATTGAGAGAGCACCCAAAACGGCGTGAACTAGCCAGATACTGCGTCTTGTACCATTTCCAGTGCGAAACTGCTATATTGTGATATTCTCGTGAAAGTGCATGCAGACATCATGAACTCTCAAAAAACGATGTCATTTAGCGAGATACAGCGTTCTGTACTGTACTAACTTGGTGAAAAATTGTGAGGTCATGCAAATATCGTAATTGTGAACGAAAGAGTGTAACAGAGCGTTTTTAGATACAAGTACGAAGGTTTGGTTAGGTTAAGTAATGAAGCGTCATAAAACCACTATAAAAATATCAGCTAGTGAGATGCAGTGTTTTCCACAATTACAAGTCGGAAACTGCGATATCTATTGTGAAGGCGCATGAAACCTTCGTATTGTTGCAGAAAGCATTGGGAAGTAGCGAGTAAAACGTTTTCTAACGATGGAATTGCGAAGGTTAGGTTAGGTTGAGTCATGTTAGTTTAAGCTAGGTAGCGTCGTGAAACTACTGAAAACGACGTCATCTAACGAGATAGTGTTGTTTTGTTGTGAGTACGAAACTGCAATAGGTGAAATATTCTGAAAGCACACAAGACGGCATGAACTAGCCAGATACTGCGTCTTGTACCGTTACAAGTGCGAAACTGCTATATTGTGATATTCTCGTGGAAGCGCATGCAAGCATCTGGTGATATTCGCATGAAACCGTCGTAATGTTGCAGAAAGCTTTATAATGTAGCGAGTAAAACGTTTTCTACCGATAGAATTGCGAAGGTTAAGTTAGGTTTAGTTATGTTAGTTTAAGCTAGGTAGCGTCGTGAAACTACAGAAAACGACGTCATCTATCGAGATAGTGTTGTTTTGTTCCGAGTACGAAGCTGCGATAGGTGAAATATTGTGAGAGCACCAAAAAGAGAGACGCGGAATGGGAGGCTGCGTTCGTACGGCTCCTGTGGACGCGCAACTAAATCTGTGTTTCTAGAGTTTTTTCTTCAAGTGTTCATGAATTGTTGCTCGCATCGGTTCCGAGAAGTCATCAAGATCCTACCGATACCATATTTGACCACAGTGAGTGAGTTTTTGTCAAGATAGGAACAATTTCTTTTCCTGTGGAGCGGTGCCCTCTTTAACCCTAACGAGTGGCTCGGGAGACCGCGCTTTTGCTGGGCTTGTTCTCGCCTGCGGCCGGCGCTTCGGAGGCCCGGTCCGCGGAATTATTTGCTCACGATGGAGTATGAAGTGCACGGAGAGGATATTTCAGAAGAATAGTTCACTCAAGATAAAAGGTTGGCAGTCCACTGGGGCCAGAAGAGCTGGCGCCAAAACACGCACTGCTGACTCTAACGCGCCATCGTCGCAGCCGGGCGCACGCCGCGGCAAATCTAGAGGCGCTGCGCTGAAGTCCAAAGTAATACGCGCGGGAAAGATGCCCTCCCTTCCTCAAGATGACATCAAGATTGTGATCCGGCCGAGAGGTGGACTCAATATCTTGAAAATTGGCGCAGCTACGGTGGCTGATGCAATACTAGTTGCCGCTGGCATAAGCCAGGAAGATTTGTGCCAGGATACTCTATGCCCGAGTCTGCAGCAAAATATTATGGTTGCCAGTACTCCCAAGCGCGAAAACGCAGACCGATACGTTTGGATGAATCAAATACTCATTTCAGGCAAGGTGCACGAGCTAAGTGCCTATGAGACTGCCCCACACTCCACTTGCAAAGGGGTGATTCGCAACGTCCCACTACAAGACGGCCCTGACGTCATCGATGCGAAGATTGTAAACACAAATAATCCACTCGTCTTAGCAGCCAAGAGAATAGCCCAAACTGGCACGGTCATCATCGCTTTCGACGGGTGTCGTGTACCGAACTTTGTCAGGTATGGCCCAGTGCTGATGCAGTGCTCACTCTACCGCAAGCAAATCGACGTGTGTTATGCGTGCGGCCGTCTTGGTCATCGCGCTGACGTGTGCCCCACTCCCGGTGACACGATTTGCCGAGGCTGTGGTGCCGCAAGCCCTGACAAGCAACATGTGTGTACTCCCAAGTGCAAACTCTGTGGTGGCCAGCATCTCACGGCTAGCAAAGACTGTGCTCAAAGGTTCAAGATCCCGTACATTTTGCGCCGTCGTCGCAGTGAGCGTGCCAGAAATGCTGGTGCTGCGTCACCGTCCCCGCAACGTCAATTCGACACTGCGGACGAGTTCCAGTCTTCGTCACCCACCACGGATACTCAGCGCAGAGGACGCCCCCATTCCAGGGGACGCTCGGGAGGCCGCTCGGGAGGCCGCTTCGGATCCAGGCGCCGTGGTGCCTCCAAGGGATGTTCCGGTTCGCGCTCCAGGTCGACAGAACGTGCCCGGGGAAGTTCCACTTCTCAGTCTCGCTCCAACTCAAAGCCGGGGCACGTTTCGTCGGGGCCGACCAGGTCCCGCTCCCGCACGCCCACCACCTCTAACAGCAAGAAGCCGATGCTCTCCTGGGCCGACAAAGCCCGAGGAAGACGTGAGTCTCCTAGAGGCGACGAATCGAATCGCGGTTCTCCCCACGCGAGTGAGCTCGACGAGATGCGACGAGCTAACGAGCAGCTGAAGAAAGAAAACGCGCAGCTTAAACAAGAAATGAGCAGGCTAGCAGCGGAGATGGTGGAGATTAGAAAGCTCGCGTCCTCGCCCCCTTCGGCGCAGCCCGCCCCAACCCCGGTCGCCATGGATACGTCTGAGGCACTTCATAGGCCTAGCGGAACTAAGCGCCGAGCTGTTGAGAACACACGAGAAAAAGAGGCGGTAAACTTACTGTCGGAACTCAAGGTTTCCTTTGTGAACATGCAGGCTACCTTAGCGCAAATTCAAGAAGCCGTGGCGCACCCAAAGATGGGATTAGGAGCACTGAGTGAACGCATAAGCAAGTTAGAAGAGGTCGATGCGAGGAGAGACCCCGGTCCGACTCCTTTGCAGGTCGCAGCACAACGCAATGTACTAGCGCCACCGACTGAGGGCGCGATCCTCCGGGCTGCTATAGCTGCTCAACCATCCCCTCAGCCTAAACATGGATAGTGTGGACGAAAACTTCAGAATCTGTCAATGAAACTGTGGCGGGTTTACTCACAAAAGCCCATTCTACAGCAATATTTAAGAACTCTCGATGTTAAACCCCAAAT
The DNA here is from genome assembly GCF_043290135.1 of Rhipicephalus microplus. NCBI lineage: Eukaryota > Metazoa > Arthropoda > Arachnida > Ixodida > Ixodidae > Rhipicephalus > Rhipicephalus microplus. The sequence goes on from NW_027464589.1 coordinate 14,848,155, forward strand.
CATCGCTGTTCAGGAAGTTGCGCCTGGAACCTCCATCAAAATCCCGGGTTACCTAGTAGCGTCATCACATTCAGGAGGTAGGGGAGTTGCAACACTTATCAGCAGAAGGCACAATTACCTATTGCGTGACCTCGGTGCAGTTGCCGATGCCATTGAGTACGTAATGACTGAAATTATAATGAACTCACCCAAGAAGGGTCTTCGAAGAAATAGCCTTTTTATTCTCAACGTATACTGCAGTCCCAGTTATCGCAGGGCGAGAGCAAATTCTCTCCTCAAAAGGGCTGTGAGCATGGCCAGTAGTTACCCCCTTGTAGTTGTAGGGGATTTCAACGCCCCACACAGCGTGTGGGGATACATGTATGATACCCCAAAATGACGTGAGCTATGGCAGACTGCGACAGAATCCGACTTAACGCTTATAACTGACAAGGATTTCCCCACTAGGAGAGGTAACTCCATATGTAGGGATAGCACCCCGGACCTGACTTTTGTGAAGAGTATAGATGGGGTCAAATGGGTCAACACGGCTCTAGACCTCGGAAGTGACCACTACATTATCGAGGTATCCTTCGCGATTGCCCGCTTTAGGACGAAAAAAATTCAAGGTGGTCGACTGGGACGCTTTTCGCGAAGTCAGAGCTGAGAGAGCGCCGACGGCTGGGACAGACATAGAAGAATGGTACAAAGGAATCAGAGATGACGTCACGGCAGCGCCCAAGGAGGTCGTCACTGACCTCGATGTTGAAAACATGGACAGCAGGTTGGCACACCTACTAGAAGCCAAGCAAGCCCTACTCACGAGGTGGAAGGGACAGAAGCATAACAGGAGGCTCCGCAAGAAGGTTCCCGAGGTTAACAGGGCGATCGAGGAGCACTGCAAAACCTTGTGTAAACAACAATGGCATGAGCTCTGCGAGAGCATCGAGGGTCAGCTCAGATCTGGGAAGAGCTGGGGTCTTCTTAAACACCTTCTCGATCAGGGCAGCACCAGGTCCAGTCAGAGGCGATCCCTCGCGCGAGCCATCCATCTTGCTACTGACTCTACCCCGGACGAATTGGTTGTCAGCAAGCTTATAGACAGGTATCTGCGAGTCGCGGATAGCTCTGCACCCACACAGTTCCCGGACTACGCGGGGTGCGACGTGCCGGAGTTGGGCCAGGACTATACTGTGGCCGAGATACGACAGGCTCTCTTTTCCTTAAAGCCAAATCCGCCCCTGGCCCTGATGGTATAACCAATAAGATGCTCAAGAACCTTGATGATGACTCCATCGAATTCCTTACGGAAAAGATTAATAAGGTGTGACGCAGTGGGGAGGTTTCCACACAATGGAAGACGGCCTACACAGTTCTAATCCCGAAACCTGGCAAAGCACCAGGAATCGATAATCTAAGACCGATTTCCTTAACTTCCTGCGTCGGTAAGGTCGCAGAGCACGCCCTTCTGAACCGACTCAAGGTGCACCTCGAAACCAATGGCATGTACACCCACAATATGATTGGTTTCAGAGCTGGTCTCTCGACACAGGATGCCATGAAGCTGATAAAGCATCAGATCATTGACTGGAGCACAGGAGATACCAGAGCCATCCTTGGATTAGACCTGGAGAAGGCTTTCGACAACGTTTCTCACGAATTCATTCTCCAGTCTATTGCCAGCCTATGGCTAGGTAAGAGGGTCTACGACTTCGTGAGATCCTTTCTTTACCAGAGAACTACCAAGCTCAAGATCGAAGGGTACTTCTCAAGAGAGATCAACCTCGGTTCACGCGGCATGCCTCAGGGCTCAGTTATTTCACCAACACTATTTAACATGGTGATGATCGGGCTCTCCAAGGAACTCGCGAAGATTCAAGGAATCAATCATACCATCTACGCAGATGATATAACCATCTGGTGCAGCGGCGGGAGCGACGGTCAAGTTGAGGAAGCCATGCAGCACGCAATCGACGTGACCGAACGTTTCCTCCGTCCCACCGGTCTCAAGTGCTCCCCATCGAAATCTGAACTTCTGCTCTACAAGAAAAGACCCCGAGGTGGCGGCCAGCGTGACTGGAAACCTGCGTCTCAAAGTGAAATACGGCTTTTCACTAGTGACGGGTCCCCAGTGCCAAGAGTGGATTCGCTCCGAATATTGGGAATGTATATCGAGTCCAACGGCGCTAACGGAGCTGCACTGAGACAGATCACTACCAAGACGGAAAGTGCTCTCGGTCTCATCCGGAGGATCACCAACAGACACCGCGGAATCAAGGAAGACAATCTCATCCGCATCATACATGCATTTGTGCTCTGCCACCTTTCGTACTCGGCGGCCATGTGTAATTGGCATGTTGCAGAAAGAAGTAAGCTCAATTCCCTCATAACAAAGGTTTTCAAGCTCGCGCTCGGCTTGCCTGTAAGCACTGGCACTAAAAACCTTTTCAAGCTCGGTTTTCACAATACACTCGAAGAGATAATCGAGGCGCAAGAGCGCTCACAGCTGCTCAGGCTTTCCGGAACCAATTCGGGCCGCAAGATACTCGATGATTTGGGCCTCGACTCTATTGACCAGTGCCCCGATTCCATGCAGATTCCCAAAAACATCAGGTCTCAGCTGCGCATCGCACCCATTCCTCCAATATGCACCCTGCGCACAACGTCGGTCGGCGCAGGGCCAGGGGTAGAGCTCTGCTCGAGCACGTTCGTAGCAACCCCACTGATGCAAGCTTTGTGGATGCTGCGTCATATGTCCAACAAAAGGCATTCTCTGTTTCCATCGTCGACTCAAATTCCAGGCTCACTTGCTCCGCCACAGTACGCACATCGAAGCCCGTGATAGCCGAACAGGTTGCAATCGCGCTGGCTATGCAAGATAGTCGCAGAGAGTCAATATACAGTGACTCCAAGGCGGCTATCAAAGCCTACGAAACCGGGATGGTAGCCCCTCAGGCCCTCCGCATTCTCCAAAGCGTCAAGAGTATCACGCCCCATTCTCTCACTTGGTTTACCGCTCACCTGGGGTCGATTGAGGGCCCTACCTCTAACCCGAACGAGGGCGCACACGAGGCCGCGCGAGGACTCACTGACCGCGCTGCCTCCACAGTCCCTCTGCCTCGCTGGGAACCCTTACAAATTACGTTCAACGAAATAACAAAAAGCTTCTATCTGTCAAGAAGGGTATTCCCTCTCCCACACCCGGCCTTGTGCAGGGCGCAGGCAGTCAATCTAAGACTATTGCAAGCCAGTGCGTAATATAACCCTGTGGTTCTTTATGCCATCTACCCTGAACGGTATCCAAGTGCGGATTGCCCCGCTTGTGGACTGTTAGCCACATTCAATCATGTGTTGTGGGAATGTGAAGCCATCGTCCCCGCCCTCAGCGAGGACAGGTGGACTGCGCTCTTACGCAGCCCCGAACTTAAGGATCAAACCCTGGCCGTCCAGAGTGCCCGTGAACGGGCCGCCAAGCTCGGCTTGACGGTCCCAACGTGGGATTAGCCAGGTGGCGCGGGGTCTCCCTTGCGTGTTCTCAGGACCAAAATAAAGTTTTAATCAATCAATAAATCAATCAGCACCAAAAACGGCGTGAACTAGCCAGATACTGCGTCTTGTACCGTTACAAGTGCGAAACTGCTATATTGTGATATTCTCGTGGAAGTGCATGCAGACATCATGAACTCTCAAAAAACGATGTCATTTAGCGAGATACAGCGTTCTGTACTGTACTAAGTTGGTGAAAAATTGTGAGGTCATGCAAATATCGTAATTGTGAACGAAATCGTGTAACAGAGCGTTTTTAGATACAAGTACGAAGGTTAGGTTAGGTTAAGTAATGAAGCGTCATAAAACCGCTATAAAAAGGTCAGCTAGTGAGATGCAGTGTTTTTCACCATTACAAGTCGGAAACTGTGATATCTAGTGTGAAAGCGCATGAAACTGTCGTAATGTTGCAGAAAGCACTGTAAAGTAGCGAGCAAAACGTTTTCTACGATCGAAATGCTAAGGTTAAGTTAGGTTGATTTATGTTAGTTTAAACGAGGTAGCGCCGTGAAACTACCAAAAAGACGTCATCTAACGAGATAGTGTTGTTTTGTTGTAAGTACGAAACTGCGTTAGGTGAAATATTCTGAAAGCACACAAAACGGCATGAATTAGCCAGATACTGCGTCTTGTACCGTTACAAGTGCGAAACTGCTATATTGTGATATTCTCGTGGAAGCGCATGCAAGCATCGTAAAATCTTAAAGTACGATGTCATTTAGCGAGATACAGCGTTCTGTACTGTACCAAGATGGTGAAAAAGTGTGAGGTCATTCAAATATTGCAATTGTGAACGAAACAGTGTAACAGAGCGTGTTAAGATACAAGTGCGAAGATTAGGTTAGGTTAAATTATTAAGCGTCATAAAACTGCATTAAACAATATCAGCTATTGGGATGCAGTGTTTTTCATCATTACAAGACAAGAAATTGCGATATCGAATATGAAAGCGCATGAAACTGTCGTAATGTTGCAGAAAGCATTGTAAAGTAGCGAGTAAAACGTTTTCTAACGATGAAAATGCGAAGGTTAGGTTAGGGTGAGTTACGTTAGTTTGAGCTAGGTAGCGCCGTGAAACCACCAAAAACGACGTCATCTAACGAGATAGTGTTGTTTTGTTGTGAGTACAATACTGCGATAGGTGAATTACTGTGAAAGCGCACAAAGCGGCATGAACTAGACAGATACTGCGTCTTGTACCGTTACAAGTGCGAAACTGCTATATTGTGATATTCTCGTGGAAGCGCATGCAAGCATCGTAAAACCTTAAAGAACGATGTCATTTAGCAAGATAAAGCGTTCTGTACTGTACTGAGTTAGTGAAAAACGATGAGGTCATGCAAATATCGTAATTGTGAGCGAAACAGTGTAGCAAAGCGTTTTTCGATACAAGTGCGAAGGTTAGGTTAGGTTAAGTTATGAAGCGTCATAAAACCGCATTAAACAATGCAATGTCAGCCATTGAGATGAAGTGTTTTTCAACATTGCAAGTTGGAAACGGCGATATCTAATGTGAAAGCGCACGAAGCCGTCGTAATGTTGCAGAAAGCATTGTAAGGTAGCGAGAAAAACGTTTTCTGACGATGGAAATGCGAAGGTTAGGTTAGGTTGAGTTATGTTAGTTTAAGCTAGGTAGCGTCGTGCAACCACAAAAAATGACGTCATCTAACGAGATAGTGTTGTTTAGTTGCGAGTATGAAACAGCAAGAGGTGAAATATTGTGAAAACACACAAAGCGGCATGAACTAGCCAGCTACTGCGTCTTGTACCGTTACAAGTGCGAAACTGCTATATTGTGATATTCTGGTGAAAGCGCATGCAGGCATCGTGAAACCTTGAAAAACGATGTCATTTGGCGAGATACAGCGTCCTGTACTGTATTAAGTTGGTGAAGAGTTGTGAGGTCATGCAAATATCGTAATTGTGAACTAAACAGTGTAACAAAGCGTGTTTAGATACAAGTGCGAAGGTTAGGTTAGGTTAAATTTTGAAGCGTCATAAAACCGCTATAAACAATGTCAGCTATTGAGATGCAGTGTTTTTCAACATTACAAGTCGGAAACTGCGATATCTAATGTGCAAGCGCATGAAACCGTCGTAATGTTGCAGAAAGCATTGTAAAGTAGCGAGTAAAACGTTTTCTAACGATGGAAATGCGAAGGTTAGATTAGGGTGAGTTATGTTAGTTTGAGCTGGGTAGCGCCGTGAAATCACCAAAAACGACTACATCTAACGAGACAGTGTTGTTTTGTTGCGAGTACAAAACAGCGATAGGTGAAATTTTGTGATAGCACACAAAATGACATGAACTAGCCAGATACTGCGTCTTGTACCGTTACGAGTGCGAAACTGCTACATTGCGATATTCTCTTGTAAGCGCATGCAAGCATCGTGAAACCTTAAAGAACGCTGTCATTTAAAGAGATACAACGTTCTGTACTGTACTAAGTTGGTAAAAACTGTGAGGTCATGCGAATATCTTAATTGTGAACGAAACAGTTCAACAGCGCGTTTTATATACAAGTGCGAATGTTAGGTTAGGTTAAGTTATGAAGCGTCATAAAACCGCTATAAAATTGTCAGCTAGTGAGATGCAGTGTTTTTCACCATTACAAGTCGGAAACTGCGATATCTAATGTGAAGGCGCATGAAACCTTCGTATTGTTGCAGAAAGCATTTTAAAGTAGCGAGTAAAACGTTTTCTAACGATGGAAATGCGAAGATTAGGTTAGGTTGAGTTATGCTAGTTTGAGCTAGGTAGCGTCGTTAAACCACCAAAAACGACGTCATCTAGCAAGATATTGTTGTTTTGTTGTGAGTACGAAACTGCGATAGGTGAAATATTCTGAAAGCACACAAAACGGCATGAACTAGCCAGATACTGCGTCTTGTACCGTTACAAGTGCGAAACTGCTATATTTTGATATTCTCGTGGAAACGCATGCAAGCATCGTAAAACCTTAAAGAACGATGTCATTTAGCGAGATAAAGCGTTCTGTACTGTACCAAGTTAGTGAACAACGATGAGGTCATGCAAATATCGTAATTGTGAACGAAACAGTGTAGCAAAGCGTTTTTAGATACAAGTGCGAAGGTTAGGTTAGGTTAAGTTATGAAACGTCATAAAACCGCATTAAACAATGCCAGCTGGTGAGGTGCAGTGTTTTTCATCATTACAAGTCGGAAGCTGCGATATATATTGTGAAAGCGCGTGAAACCGTCGTAATGATGCAGAAAGCATTGTAAATTAGCGAGTAAAACGTTTTCTAACGATGGAAATGCGAAGGTTAGGTTAGGGTGAGTTATGTTAGTTTAAGCTAGGTAGCGCGGTGAAATCACCAAAACCGACGTCATCTAACGAGATAGTGTTGTTTTGTTGTGAGTACGAAACTGCGATAGGTGAAATATTGTGAAAGCACACAAAGCGGTATGAACTAGCCAGATACTGCGTCTTGTACCGTTACAAGTGCGAAACTGCTATATTGTAAATACTCGTGAAAGTGCATGCAAGCATCTTAAAATCTTAAAGAACGACGTCATTTAGCGAGATACAGTGTTCTGTACTGTACTAAGTTAGTGAACAACGATGAGGTCATGCAAATATCGCAATTGTGAACGAAACAGTGTAGCAAAGCGTTTTTAGATACAAGTGCGAAGGTTAGGTTAGGTTAAGTTATGAAGCGTCATAAGACCGCATTAAACAATGCAATGTCAGCCATTGAGATGAAGTGTTTTTCAACATTGCAAGTTGGAAACGGCGATATCTAATGTGAAAGCGCATGAAACCGTCGTAATGTTGCAGAAAGCATTGTAAGGTAGCGAGAAAAACGTTTTCTAACGATGGAAATGCGAAGGTTAGGTTAGGTTGAGTTATGTTAGTTTAAGCTAGGTAGCGTCGTGAAACCACCAAAAACGACGTCATCTAACGAGATAGTGTTGTTTGGTGTCGAGTATGAAACAGCAATAGGTGAAATATTGTGAAAACACACAAAGCGGCATGAACTAGCCAGATACTGCGTCTTGTACTGTTACAAGTGCGAAACTGCTATATTGTGATATTCTGGTGAAAGCGCATGCAGGCATCGTGAAACCTTGAAAAACGATGTCATTTGGCGAGATACAGCGTCCTGTACTGTACTAAGTTGGTGAAGAGTTGTGAGGTCATGCAAATATCGTAATTGTGAACGAAACAGTGTAACAAAGCGTGTTTAGATACAAGTGCGAAGGTTAGGTTAGGTTAAATTTGAAGCGTCATAAAACCGCTATAAACAATGTCAGCTATTGAGATGCAGTGTTTTTCAACATTACAAGTCGGAAACTGCGATATCTAATGTGCAAGCGCATGAAACCGTCGTAATGATGCAGAAAGCATTGTAAAGTAGCGAGTAAAACGTTTTCTAACGATGGAAATGCGAAGATTAGGTTAGGGTGAGTTATGTTAGTTTAAGCTAGGTAGGGCGGTGAAATCACCAAAAACGACGTCATCTAACGAGATCGTGTTGTTTTGTTGCGAGTACGAAACTGCGATAGGTGAAATATTGTGAAAGCACACAAAACGGCATCAACTAGCCACATACTGCATCTTGTACCGTTACAAGTGCGAAACTGTTATATCGTGATATTCTCGTGAAAGCGCATGCAGGCATCGTGAAACCTTAAAGAACGATGTCATTTATCGAGATACAGCGTTCTGAACTCGACTAAGTTGGTGAAAAAACTGTAAGGTCATGCAAATATCCTAATTGTGAAGGTAACAGTGTAATGGAGCGTTTTTAGATACAAGTGCGAATGTCAGGTTAGGTTAACTTATGAAGTGTCATAAAACCGCATTAAACAATGTCAGCTACTGAGATGCAGTGTTTTTCACCATTACAAGTCGGAAACTGCGATTTCTAATGTGAAAGCGCATGAAACCGTCGTAATCTTGCAGAAAGCAATGTAAAGTATTGAGTAAAACGTTTTTTACCGATAGAAGTACGAAGGTTAGATTAGGTTCAGTTATGTTAGTTTAAGCTAGGTAGCGTCGTGAAACTTCCAAAAACGACGTCAGCTAACGAGAGAGTGTTGTTTTGTTGCGAGTACGAAACTGCGACAGGTGAAATATTGTGAAAGCACACAAAACGGCATGAACTAGCCAGATACTGCGTCTTGTACCGTTGCAAGTGCGAAACTGCTATATATTGATATTCTCATTAAAGCGCAAGGAGGCATCGTTAAACTTTAAAAAACGATGACATTTAGCGAGATACAGCGTTCTGTACTGTACAAAGTTGGTGAAAAATTGTGAGGTCATGCAAATATCGTAGTTGTGAACAAAACAGTGTAACAGAGTGTTTTTAGATACAAGTGCGAAGGTTAGGTTAGGTTAAGTTATGAAGCGTTATAAAACCGCTATAAGCAATGTCAGCTAGTGAGATGCAGCGTTTTTCATCATTACAAGACGGAAACTGCGATATCTATTGTGAAAGCGCATGAAACCGTCGAAATGTGGCAAAAAGCATTGTAAAGTAGCGAGTAAAACGATTTGTAACGACGGAAATGCGACGGTTAGGTTAGGTTGAGTTATGTTAGTTTAAGCTACGTAGCGTCGTGAAACCAACAAAAAACGACGTCAGCTAACAAGATAGTGTTGTTTTGTTGCGAGTACAAAACTGTGATTGGTGAAATATTACGAAAGCACACAAAACGGCATGTACTAGCCATATACTGCGTCTTGTACCGTTACAAGTGTGAAACTGCTATATTGTGATAATCTCGTGAAAGCGCATTCAAGCATCGTAAAACCTTAAAGAACGATGTCATTTAGCGAGATACAGCGTTCTGTACTGTACTAAGTTGGTGAACAACTGTGATTGGATTGGATTGGATAAACTTTTATGTGGTCCTCCAAAACACAGATCACTGTGTTGCGGGCAGCTCCCACGTGGGGACTGAGATGCCAAGCTCCTCAGCCGCCTCGCGGGCTTGGTGGACAGCCCAGAGCTGATCTGCCAAGGATGAGCTGCGGATTGCCGCCTCCCATCTGGCAGAGGTGATGTGCGAGAAATGAGCGAATTTGGTGCACTGCCAGAGCATGTGTTCTAATGAAGCTATTTCCCCACAATGTGGACAAAGATTACTTGGATATAGGTCAGGGTACATGATGTGTAACATTTTCAAAGTAGGGTACATCCGCGTTTGCAAAAGCCTTAATGTAAGTGCTTGGGGCCGGGTTAGATTTTTGTGAGGTGGAGGAAAAATCCTTCTAGACAGGTAGAAATGTTTAGTGAGCTCGGTATATGTTGTAAGAATTTCCCAGTTATCCCCTTCACCGCTAGAACGCATCCCCGGGGAGGCGCGGTTGGAGAGTTCTCGCGCCGCCTCGTGTGCTGCTTCGTTGAGATTGGGAGGGGAATCGTTGATTTGTCCAAGGTGAGCTGGGAACCAACTCAGAAGATGATGTGTTATGTTCTTGCCTTGCAGTATTTTTAGCGTTTGTTCACAGACCGTCCCCTTGGCGAACGCCCGTAGTGCTGCCATGGAATCACTGTAGACCACTTCAATGTTATCCATCTTGAGTGCTAAGGCGATGGCCACTTGTTCCGCAATGATTGGGTCTTTCGTCCTGACCGTCGCTGAGTTGACGACATGGCCAGCCCCATCGACTACCACTGCCACAAACGCTTTCCCATTGGCGTAGGAAGCCGCGTCAACAAATACGACCCCTCGTTCCTCGTTTGAGACTTGACGAAGTATAGTCCTGGCCCTCGCTACTCTTCTTCCAACGTTGTGTTCTGGATGCATGTTTCTCGGTATAGGAGATACCGTGATAGTCTCCCTGATGTTGTCAGGGATATCATTGTAATTGCGTCTGATTGATATTGGGTTTTGGCCCAGCTCCTGCAGGATCATTCTCCCCGACCTTGTAGTAGATAACCTTGCAAACTGTGCTCTCTCTTGGGCTTCTGCTAATTCTTCGAGCGTGTTGTGTATGCCAAGCTCAAGCAGACGCTCGGTGCTGGTATGTATGGGTAGGCCCAGGACCTTCTTGATAACTTTCCTGAGGAGCACATTCAGTGTCTCGGACTCTGCTTTTGACCAGTTGTGCATTGCTGCCTCGTATGTGAAGTGACTTAGAACAAACGCATGCATCAACCTGATGAGGTTGTCTTCCTTGATCCCATTTCTTTTGTTGGCCACTCTGCGTATGAGGTGCACCGCACTGTCTGTTTTCCGAGTTAACTTGGCTATAGATTTGCTGTTGGCGCCGGTAGACTCTATCAGCATTCCCAGGACTTTGATGGAGTCGACCCTCAGGATGGCATCCCCTTGATTTGTACGGAGATGGATGTCTATCTGGTTTAACGGCTTCCATCCCCTGGGCTTTGGTCCCCGGCGTGCAGTCCGATAAAGCAAAAGTTCTGACTTACTCGAGGAGCACTTGAGCCCGGAAGGGCGAAGGTAGTCTTCTACGGTGTCAATGGCCTCTTGCAGAGCGCTCTCAATCTGCCCCTCGCTTCCACCTGTGCACCAGATGGTAATGTCATCTGCGTAGATGCTGTGCTTCAATCCTTCAATGCTCGATAATTTCTTTGACAGTCCAATCATGGCAATGTTAAACAGCATTGGTGAAATCACTGCCCCTTGTGGCGTGCCCCTTGCTTCTAGTTCGATTTCTGCGGTCTCGATATCTGCAATCTTCATCACGGCTTTCCGATCTGTAAGAAAGGACCATACGTAGTCATAGAAGGCTTTCCCTAGACCAAGCTTGGAAATTGCTTCGAGTATGAATGAATGGTGGATGTTGTCAAACGCTTTTTCTAGATCTAGGCACAGAATGGCTCTCACGTCTCTGGTTTCATTGTCAATGACCTGGTGTTTGATAAGCTTCAATGCATCTTGTGTGGATAGCCCTGCCCTGAATCCAACCATATTGTGTGTATATATGTTGTTATCTTCCAAGTACTTGTTTATCCTGTGCAGTATGGCATGTTCTGCGACCTTGCCGATACATGATGTCAAGGATATTGGCCTCATAATGTCCAAGTTAGGGGGCTTTCCTGGCTTAGGAATAAGGATCGTGCTGGCCAGCTTCCACTGCTCTGGCACCCTGCCTTCTTTCCATGCTGAATTGATCATATCCCTCAGGGTTTCAATTGAATCGTCATCAAGGTTACGCAGGGCCTTGTTTGATATACCGTCCGGACCAGGGGCCGACCTGCCGTTGAGATGATGCAAGGCTCTTCTGATCTCCTCGATGTTAAAGTCGCCCTCAAGACCTGGATTTGGCGTGCCCTGGTACTGTCTACTTGGTGGTGCCAATCCTCTTTTGATTGGGAGGTACTTATGCACGAGCTGCCGGACAACTTGCTGTTCTGTAGTGCGCCCTATCTCTTTATGCAAAATTCGAGCGATGACATGCTTTTGATTTGTTTTGGTGGTGTTTTCGTTGAGGAGATGCTTTAATATATTCCATGTCTTGCCATTGCGCATCTGATCATTGACGGAGTTGCAGATTTCGTCCCATTGCTGCCTCGATAGTGCGCGACAATGTTCCTCGACTGATCTGTTTACCTCAGCTATCTTCTTCCTCAGTCTTCGGTTCAGGCGCTGACCCTTCCAACGGTTCAGTAGTTCTTGCTTTGCCTCAAGAAGATGAGCAAGCCGGCTATCCATTCTTTCAACCGGAAGATCTGTGGTAATGGTGGAGGAGACGGATTTGATGTCATCTTTAATCTGTTTGACCCACTGCTCCAAGCCTTGTCTGAGGCCATCTTGTTCCCTTTCCATCCTTATCTTCCTAAACTTATCCCAGTCTGTGAAGTGGAATTCTCTCTGCTTTTTACGCTCCACGGAGAAGGTAGTGGCAAGAATGCAGTGGTCACTCCCTAGGTCTACAGCAAGGTTCATCCACTGGGCCTTCTTGATGTTCCTTACAAATGTAAGGTCCGGGTGGAATCCCTGCAGCAAGATGTACCAAGCCTTGTTGGTATGCTGGGGTCTGTGATTAGGGTGAGATCAAGTTCACTGGCACTTTGCCAAAGTCGATTTCCTTTCCCAGTGTTGTACTTGTAGCCCCATGTATGATGAGGGGCGTTGAAATCACCTGCTATGACGAGTGGACATTCCCCGGCGATATTAACAGCTTTCTTTAGAACCGTCTTGAACCCTTGCTTTTGTTCCTTTGGACTGCTGTATATATTAAGAATGAAAATGCTCTGACGGTTGCTGGTACCCGACACGATCTCTACCAAGACGTGTTCCAATCGGCCTGCTTCTATCTTGAGGTCATGGGTTACGTGCGTTAGTTTGTTGCATACGAAGGTGCAGACTCCCCTCCCTTCAGTATCCCCTATTACAGGCCGGAATCCAGGCAACGTTGCTTGCGGTGAAAGGGTCTCTTGTAATAATATAATATGAGGCTTTTCTTGGCTGCTCCTGATATACTGCTGCAGGGTTGCCGTCTTTTTAAGGTAACCTCTACAGTTCCATTGCCAGATACGAAATGCTTCACGTAGCGCTGCCATCATGGTTATTACATGGGTGGCCAGAGCCTGATGCTGCACCTGTCGACAGGTTTGGTACCACTAGTATTGGTGGCCGAAGGGGTGAGCTTGGTGCATGAGGAGGCCTTGCTGTGTTGTGCAGATATGATTCGACCTTTGTAATGCGCAAAGTCATATGCTCTTCCAGTGCCGCCACGCTTGATTGTAGCCTACCCATCTGCTCGCTAAGATTGGCTACTACTTTGCTGAGCGTGTCAAATACCTCTTTCATATCTGACATGGTCGTTTGGTTGGCTTCCACGTGTTCTGCCATGACTGCCCTCTTTTTCGCGGTTCTCGAGTCCCCCACGTTTTCAGCCACCGGGACATCAACTGGCTGAGGCATTGGCTGTGAAGATTGCGCGCTGGTTAGCTTAGTGAGAAGAATTTTTATTTCCTTTAACTCAGCTGATAGCCTCACATTTGATTTTGTAAGTCTCGCGTTTTCTTGCTCTAGCTGTGCAATTCTATCATGCTCTGGCAGCTTACCTGTCATCACCTCTGCCCCGCCGTTGCGCACTCGTTCAGCCCAGCTGCCTTTCGAAGTAACTGCAGGCGTCCTCCCCGGATGTGAAGCCGTGATCTCGAACTGAACGCCAGGTAGCTGGCCGTTCGGGTGCCGCCCAGGCTGATCACGACCCTGATGGTGACCTTGAGAACACGAGCGCCCCCGTGATTGGGAGCGGGCCTTGGGTCTAGAACCCCTTCTGGAACGCGACCTCCCTTCGAAGTGGGGCCGCCTTTCCTGTTCTTGTGTAGTCTGGATGCTCTGTGTCCCGTAGGCTGGAATAAGCTGCTTGTCATTGATGTCTGGACTCGATGTGATTGATGCGTCCCGGGCTTCTGCTGCTGCTCGTGATCTTTCCCAACGTCTGCGTCTGACGACGTATGGCACTAAGAACCTGTTCTTGCACTGCTTGTCTGCCGTGGGATGATGACCGTCGCACAGCCTGCATCTTGGATTGCACTGGTGCAGGCTATCTGGGTTCTTGATCTCGCAGCCTCTGCAGATTGTTTCAGCTGGGTTCGGACAGACGTCAGCCCGATGTCCCAGCTTTCCGCAGACGTAACAAATATCGATGTTCTTGCGGTAAAGGGAGCACTGCAAAAGTGAAGGTCCATATCTCACGAATCTGGGCACCTTGTGTCCTTCGAACGCTATGATAATTGTCCCGGTGTCCTTGATTCTCTTCGCCTGCAGCGCGAGCGGGTTGTTCGCGTTCACAATCTTTCGGGTCAAAATGTCCTGAGTATCGCTTACGGGGATCCCGCGAATCACTCCTTTACAAGTGTCGTGGGGTGCCGCGGCGTACGCGCTAACCTCGAAAACTTTGCCTCCAATGTCAATTTGCTTGACCTTGAGGTATCTTGAAGCTCTGTCTTGGTCCGGAGTTCTTGCCACCATAATGTTCTGCTGCAAGTTGGAACAGATGATGTCCTGCATGGCCTCTTCCTCTTTGACGCCGGCCGCCAGTACTATCACGTCTGCCACGACTCCAGTGCCAATTCTCGAGATATTTATTCCTCCACGTGGTCGTAGCACAATCTTGCTGAAGTCCTTAGGTAGTGGCGGCATGCGTCCAGCTCGCACGTTTGTATGCTTGGTGTCATACCTACTACGACTGGCTCGAGCGTCTCCCGCAACGCCGGCCTCGGTCGAACCCTTGGCAGCAGGAACGCTAACCGCGGCTTGCTTATTCCTTGAGCGTCTCGTTTCGGCTTCCTTCCAACCCATTTCTTCCGTGCAATCCTCTGGAGAGATGTCCTCTCCATCTACTTGGTATTCCATTCTCAGTTGCAGATACTGGAACGCGCAGAGCGTTGAGTCGCGTGGGCGCCGGGCCGGCGCATCGGCGACAATCGCCTCCTTGGTTAGGCCTAAATCCCCCGGTGGCGTTGCCGTGTAAAAATGTCCCAAAAAACGGTTTAAAAGTCCACTCACCGGCAAAAAGGTGGTATCTGCTAATTTCCTAAGAACTTAGGCACACGATGAGAGTAAAAACTCGGCGATAAACTCGTGAATACCACAGGAAAGCATTCTTGAAAGCAGGAGCCGATCTTCGCGCGTCCGCACTGGTCGGCACCTAGAGCGTCTCCCCCTGAACAACAGTGAGGTCATCAAAATATTGTAATTGTGATTAAAACAGTGTAACAGATCATTTTTAGGTACAAGTGCGAAGGTTAGGTTAGGTTAAGTTATGAAGTGTTATAACACCGCTATAAGCCTTGTCAGCTAGTGAGATGCAGTGTTTTTTACCATTACACGTCGAAAACTGCGATATCTATTGTGAAAGCGCATGAAACCGTCGTAATGTAGCAGAAAGCATTGTAAAGTAGCGAGTAAATTGTTTTCTAACGATGGAAATGCGAAGGTTAGGTTTGGTTGAGTTATGTTAGTTTGGGCTAGGTAGCGTCGTGAAACCACCAAAAATTACGTTATCTAACGAGATAGTGTTATTTTCTTGCGAGTACAAAATTGCGATATGTGAAATATTGTGAAAGCACCCAAAACGGCATGTACTAGCCATATACTTCGTCTTGTACCGTTACAAGTGTGAAACTGCTATATTGTGATATTCTCATGAAAGCGCATGCAAGCATCGTGAAACCTTAAAGAACGATGTCATTTAGCGAGATACAGCGTTCTGTACAGTAATAGGTTGGTGAAAAAACTGTGAGGTCATGCAAATATTGTAATTGTGAACGAAACAGTGTAATGGAGCGTTTTTAGATACAAGTGCGAAGGTTAGGTTAGGTTAAGTTATGAAGTGTTTTAAAACCGCAATAAGCAATGTCAGCTAGTGAGATGTAGTGTTTTTCATCATTACAAGTCGGAAACTGGGATATCTATTGTGAAAGCGCATGAAACCGTCGTAATGTTGCAGAAAGCATTGTAAAGTAGCGAGTAAAACGTTTTCCAACGATGGAAATGCGAAGTTTCGGTTTGGTTTAGTTATGTTAGTGTAAGCTAGGTAGCGTCATGAAACCACCAAAAATGACGTCATCTAACGAGATAGTGTTATTTTGTTGCGAGTACGAAATTGCGATATGTGAAATATTGCAAAAGCACACAAAACGGCATGTACTAGCCATATACAGCGTCTTGTACCGTTACAGGTGAGAAACTGCTATATTGTGATATTGCCACGTTCCATTTCCCAAGCTTTTGTTATCGTCCCAAAACACCACACTATTCTCAGCGCAAACCGCGCCTGCAGTTTTCGAGATAATTCCGGACTGTAGTAGATCAATTCGATAAGATCACGCCCACTGTGTGAATGGTACAGATTGTTCTGGAACGTACGCCACCGCCAGCGGTAGCGCTAGAACATTCGACGGCGGGAGTATAAATGCCGACGCGCTTCGCCGCTTGTCAGTTGTTGATCGAAGGCCGACGCTCCGTTCGCCGCTATCAGTCCGAGACTGCTATCTGTGCGAGACTGCTGCTGTAATTGGACTTTCCGTTTACCGGGCACAGGTTCGCCCAAATAAACAGTTAAATCACAACACGAAGTCTCCTGTCTTCGGCCACGTCACGACCCCGTGACATCTGGTGGAGGTGCTGCTTCGTTCATGTACCGCACGCCCCCGTCAAGCCGCGAACCCAGCCCACGTCGCGGAGAAGACACCGACGCCAACCAGGAGCAGCGAACAAGCCGCCGACAGCAAGGGCTACCACCGGAGTACGGGATTCTAGAAGACAAGGCGCGGAAGACCAAGGCCATGACCGCGACTGCAGCGACAATGACAACCGCCGCATCCCTGCCCACGATGGTCATGCATCAACCTAGGGAATCACCAATTTTCCATGGGTCATCGTTCGAAGACCCGGAGTCCTGGTTAGAAACATACGACCGTGTGGCCGCCCTCAACCACTGGGACAACGAAGAAAAGCTCCGGCGTGTGTACTTCTACCTGGAAGACACCGCAAGGACCTGGCTAGAGAATCGTGAGTCCATGCTCCGAACGTGGGATGTCTTCTGAGGCGCATTTCTGCAAACGTTCGCGAGCGTCGCTCGCAAAGAAAGGGCCGCTGCTCAACTAGAGACCCGGGTTCAGCTACCAAATGAGAAGGTTGGAATTTTCACAGAGGAGATGACCCGCCTATTTCGTCACGCTGACCCAGACATGCCTGAGGAGAAGAAAGTTCGTTTCTCATGCGAGGGGTCAAACAGGAGCTCTTCGCGGGACTAATGAGGAATCCACCGAACACCGTCCAAGAATTTGTATCCGAGGCGACCACCATCGAAAAAACCGTTGACATGCGCACCAGACAGTATAATCGTCGCCTGACTCCAGAATGCGCTGCTGCTCAAACCAGTGACTCCGAAAACCTGCGTGAAACGATCCGAGCGATCGTGCGGGAAGAGCTGCGGCAATCGGCAATCAAGAAGTTCGGCAATCACTTCGAATTCCCCAAACACTGCTGCCCGAGCCAGAAACTATGAGCTACGCCGCTGTAGTGCGCCACAACGCTCCTCCCCATCCACGCCAAAACGCCGCCCCGTCACACTTCCGTCGCCAGACACCACCGCCGCCACCACCCCCACCGACGACCTACCGTTCACCAGCGGGCCAGCGCAGTGCGCTGAGGAAAACCGACGTTTGGCGCACTCCTGACCACCACCCACTGTGCTACCACGGCGGCGAGACCGGGCACACTTACCGCCGTTGCCAGTACCGACAGATGCGACTGCGTGGCTTCGGTGTCAATGCACCACGTCCGCAGCCAGGAGAACGACCACGTGACATCGCCGACTACCTGACAGGAACTCGGTTGACACCACGAAGCCCTTCGCGTTCGCCGTCGCCCAGCCGCCGCACGTCACCGCACCACCGACAGTACTCTGGCCCAACGCGGGGCCGGTCTCCTAGCCCGTATCCGGGAAACTAAGGGCAGCAACCGGTGGAGGTGCGGTTGCTGTGCGACGAACTACCGAAGATCCTCCGACGGCGACGACGCCGCGACGGAGCTTTCCGAACACAACGCCAACCAGGCAAAGCCCTGGCGGCGAAAGCTCACTTACTAAAGGTGGCCTGACGACGCAACATGGAAGCAGCGGAACAAGCCGACGCAGCCGTGACCCGACGCCACGCCCTAACTGTAATGCGAGACGGTGAACTAGCAACCTCGACGTTCTTATCGACGCCCACAGTGTGACAGCTCTCATCGATACTGGAGCCAACCATTCTGTCATCAGTGGGTCGTTCGCCGCGAAGTTAAAGAAAGTTAGGACAGCTTGGAAAGGCCCTGAAATCCGCACAGCCGGAGGTCATCTCGTAACGCCTGCAGGAATCTGCACAGCGAGAGTCACCATTAACGGCCGTATTTATCCTACAGACTTCATAGTCCTACAGCGTTGCTCGAGAGATGTCATCCTTGGCATGGACTTCTTATGCCTCCATGGTGCAGTCATCAACCTAAAAACAAAGTCGATAACGTTATCCACAGAAGAAGCACTACCGCCGCGCACGCCGTCTGGACACCATGCCTTGAATGTGCTGGAAGAACAAGTCACCATTCCGCCTCGCTCAAGCGTCATTATTTCAGTCGGCGCTCTTGAATCACCTGACTTCAAAGGCGTCGTTGAAGGCAGTCAGCATCTGTTGGTCACCCGAAATATTTGCGTCGCAAGAGGAATTGCAGAGCTGCGGGGAGGCAAAGCAACGGTTGTGCTCACGAATTTCAGCAATGAGTAAAAACATGTGAACAAAGGTTCAACGGTCGCATACATCGAAGAAATTGTCGAAGCCACCAGTGCTTTCGCCCTCGCCGATTCTGCGGAACCTGCTCAGAGGAACCAAGCCCCTCCCATAGCTTTCGACGTCAATCCCAGACGCCCGAACGATAAGCAAGAACAGCTCAAGGCCCTGCTCCTGCAATACGAAGATTGCTTTTCGTCGTCATCGAAAGTTCGGCAGACACCAATCACGAAACATCGCATCATAACCGAAGAAAATGCCAGACCACTCCGTCAAAGTCCGTACAGGCTTTCGACGCGAGAACGTGAAGCCATGAAGAGACAAGTTGATGAAAGGCTGCGGGATGACATTATCCAGCCATCCAAGAGCCCATGGGCATCCCCCGTGGTGTTAGTGAAGAAAAAGAATGGGACCCTACGTTTCTGCGTCGATTATCGCCGCCTGAACAAAATCACAAGAAAGGACGTGTATCCTCTCCCACGAATAGACGACGCACTTGATCGGCTCCATAACGCCAAGTACTTTTCGTCAATGGACCTCAAGACTGGCTATTGGCAAATCGAAGTCGACGAAAGAGACCGAGAGAAGACGGCGTTTATAACACCTGACGGCCTCTTCGAGTTTAAGGTGATGCCCTTCGGCCTTTGCTCAGCGCCTGCAACTTTTCAACGCGTTATGGATACAGTACTGGCAGGATTGAAGTGGCAGACTTGCCTTGTGTACTTGGACGACGTCGTCGTATTTTCCTCGAGTTTCGACGAGCATCTTCGGCGCCTTGAAGCTGTACTTCAAGCCATCAAGACTTCAGGACTCACACTGAAGCCAGAAAAGTGCAGATTTGCGTATGAAGAGCTCTTGTTTCTGGGGCACGTTATCAGCAAGTCTGGAGTTCGTCCTGATCCACGGAAAACAGCCGCCATCGCCGACTTCCCGCCGCCCACTGACAAGAAAGCCATGCGCCGTATTCTGGGCCTGTGCGCCTATTATAGGCGGTTCGTGAAAAACTTCGCCCGCATCGCCGATCCTCTCACTAACCTTACCAAGACCGACGTGGAGTTCAAGTGGGAAACGCCACAGGAATACGCTTTCCAGGAGCTTAAACATCGCCTCCAGACGCCTCCGTTACTTGCCCATTTCGACGAATTCGCCGAGACAGAAATACATACTGACGCAAGCAGCGTAGGTCTTGGCGCCGTTCTTGTGCAGAGGGCTGACGGACTTGAAAGGGTTATTAGTTACGCCAGCCGATCGCTATACAAAGCAGAAGCAAATTATTCCACAACAGAAAAGGAGTGCCTCGCCATCATCTGGGCTACGTCGAAATTTCGCCCATACCTCTACGGTAGGCCCTTCAAAGTTGTGAGCAACCACCACGCCTTGTGTTGGCTAGCCACTTTGAAGGACCCTTCAGGTCGCCTCGCACGATGGAGCCTGAGACTTAAAGAATATGACATTACTGTCATTTACAAGTCCGGCAAAAAACACTCCGACGCCGACTGTCTCTCTCGTGCGCCTGTCGACCAACCGCTACCCGACGACACGGATGACGACTACTTCTTGGGAACGATCACTACCGACGACTTCGCTGAACGACAGCGGGCCGACCCGGAACTTAAGGCCCTAATAGAATACCTCGAAGGCAGGACCACCGAAGTCCCGAAGGTATTCAAGCGCGCACTTGCGTCGTTTTTTCTGCGAAACGGTCTTCTACAAAAGAAAAACTTTTCACCGCTTCGGGCTAAGTACCTCCTTGTGGTGCCTTCAGCTCTGCGACCAGAACTCCTGCAGGCCCTGCACGACGATCCGACGGCGGGGCACCTCGGTGTTTCTCGCACGCTCCCGAGGATACAAGAAAGGTACTACTGGCCGCGTCTTACCACCGACGTCACTCGTTATGTGAGGACATGCCGGGACTGTCAGCGACGCAAGACACCGCCGACAAGGCCAGCGGGACTTCTGCAGCAAATAGATCCACCTTGCCGACCTTTCCAGCAGATTGGTATGGACCTACTGGGACCGTTCCCGACGTCGACTTTCGGAAACAAGTGGATCGTGGTAGCTACCGATTACCTCACCCGCTACGCCGAGACAAAAGCCCTGCCAAAAGGCAGTGCATCCGAGGTAGCTAAGTTCTTCGTCGAAAATATCGCCCTACGTCACGGCGCCCCGGAGGTCCTTATCACCGACAGAGGAACGGCATTCACTGCCGACTTAACTCAAGCGATCTTGGCATACAGCCAAACAAACCACCGCCGGACGACAGCGTACCACCCACAGACCAACGGCCTCACCGAGCGGCTTAACAAGACGATCGCCGACATGCTGTCAATGTACGTCGATGTTGAACACAAGACTGGGACGCCATTCTTCCGTATGTGAAATTCGCATAAAGCACGGCGGTGCAGGAGACGACGCGGATATCTCCATACAAATTGGTCTACGGAAGGAGCCCGACAACGACGCTCGATGCCATGTTACCCAACGTCACCGACGAAGAAAACCTCGATGTGAGCAAGTACCTTCATCGCGCCGAAGAAGCCTGACAACTTGCGCGGCTCCGTATCAAGAATCAACAGACGACCGACAGCCACCGTTACAACCTTCGACGACGCTTCGTGGAATACCAGCTCGGTGAACGTGTTTGGGTGTGGACGCCGATACGCCGACGTGGACTAAGTGAAAAGCTTCTGCGACGGTACTTCGGACCGTACAGGGTGGTTCGACGTCTCGGCCCACTTGATTACGAGGTTGTCCCCGACGGCATCGCGAACTCTCAACGACGCCGATCGCGACCTGAAGTCGTCCATGTCGCACGCCTAAAGCCGTTTCATGCGCGTTAACAAACCGAAACAATGCTTTTTCGTATTATTGTTGTATTGTAATTTATTCATTGTACTTTCTTGCATTATTATTGTACCTTCATCTTTAGTTAAAGCATCGAGACGATGCCTTTTTCAGTGGGAGGCAATGCCACGTTCCATTTCCCAAGCTTTTGTTATCGTCCCAAAACACCACACGACTCTCAGCGCAAACCGCGCCTGCAGTTTTCGAGATGGTTCCGGACTGTAGTAGATCAATTCGGTAAGATCACGCCCACTGTGTGAATGGTACAGATTGATCTGGAACGTACGCCACCGCCAGCGGTAGCGCTAGAACATTCGACGGCGGGAGTATGAATGCCGACGCGCTTCGCCGCTTGTCAGTTGTTGATCGAAGGCCGACGCTCCGTTCGCCGCTATCAGTCCGAGACTGCTATCTGTGCGAGACTGCTGCTGTAATTGGACTTTCCGTTTACCGGGCACAGGTTCGCCCAAATAAACAGTTAAATCACAACACAAAGTCTCCTGTCTTCGGCCACGTCACGACCCCGTGACAATATTCTCGTGAAAGCAGCATGCAAGCATTGTGAAACCTTAAAGAACGATGTCATTTAGCGAGATACAGCGTTCTGTACTTGACTAAGTAGGTGAACAAACTGTCAGGTCATGCAACTATCGTAATTGTGAAAGAAACAGTGTAACGGAGCGTTTTTAGATACAAGTGCGAAGGTTAGGTTAGGTTAAGTTATGAAGCGTTATAAAACCGCTAAAAGCAATGTCAGCTTGTGAGATGCAGCGTTTTTCATCATTACAAGTCGGAAACTGCGATATCTATTGTGAAAGCGCATGAAACCGTCGAAATGTTGCAGGAAGCATTGTAAAGTGACGAGTAAAACGTTTTCTAACGAAGGAAATGCAAAAGGTTAGGCTAGGTTGAGTTATGTTAGCTTAAGCTAGGTAGCGTCATGAAACCACGAAAAACGACGTCATCTAACGAGATCGTGTTGTTTTGTTGCGAGTACGAAACTGCGATAGGTGAAATATTGTGAAAGCACACAAAACGGCTTCAACTAGCCAGATACTGCGTCTGGTACCGTTGCAGGTGCGAAACTGCCATATATTGATATTCTCGTGAAAGCGCATGCAGGCATCTTTAAACCTTAATGAACGATGTCATTTAGCGAGATACAGCGTTCTGTACTTGACTAAGTTGGTGAAAAAACTGTCAGGTCATGCAAATATTGTAATTGTGAAGGAAACAGTGTAACGGAGCGTTTTTAGATACAAGTGCGAAGGTCAGGTTAGGTTAATTTATGAAGTGTCATAAAACCGCAATAAACAAGGTCAGCTACTGAGATGCAGTGTTTTTCACCATTACAAGTCGGAAACTGCGATATCTAATGTGAAAGTGCATGAAACCGTCGTAATCTTTGCAGAAAGCATTCTAAAGTATTGAGTAAAACGTTTTCTACCGATAGAAGTGCGTAGGTTAGATTAGGTTGAGTTATTTTAGTTTAAGCTAGGTAGCGTCCTGAAACCACCAAAAACGACGTCAGCTAACGAGATAGTGTTGTTTTTTTGCGAGTACGAAACTGCGACAGGTGAAATATTGTGAAAGCACACGAAATGACATAAACTAGCCAGATACTGCGTCTTGTACCGTTGCAAGTGCGAAACTGCTATACAGTGATATTCTCATTAAAGCGCAAGCAGGCATTGTTAAACCTTAAAAAACGACGACATTTAGCGAGATACAGCGTTCTGTACTGTACTAAGTTGGTGAAAAATTGTGAGGTCATGCAAATATCGTAATTGTGAACGAAGCAGTGTAACAGAGCGTTGTTAGGTACAAGTGCGAAGGTTAAGTTAGGTTAAGTTATGAAGCAATATAAAACCACTATAAGCAATGTCAGCTAGTGAGATGCAGTGTTTTTCATCATTACAAGTCGAAAACTGCGATATCTATTGTGAAAGCTCATGAAACCATCGAAAAGTTGCAAAAACCATTGTAAAGTAGCGAGTAAAACGATTTGTAACGATGGAAATGCGAAGGTTAGGTTAGTTTGAGTTATGTTAGTTTAAGCTAGGTAGTGTCGTGAAACCACCAAAAACGACGTCAGCTAACGAGATAGTGTTGTTTTTTTGCGATTACGAAACTGTGATAGGTGAATTATTGTGAAAGAACAAAAAAACGGCATGAACTAGCCAGATACTGCGTCTTGTACCGTTGCAGGTGCGAAACTGCCATATATTGATGTTCTCGTGAAAGCGCATGCAGGCATCGTTAAACCTTAAAAAACGATGTCATTTAGCGAGATACAGCGTTCTGTACTGTACTAAGTTGGTGAAAAATTGTGAGGTCATGCAAATATCGTAATTGTGAACGAAGCAGTGTAACAGAGCGTTGTTAGGTACAAGTGCGAAGGTTAGGGTAAGTAAAGTTATGAAGCGTCATAAAACCGCTATAAAAAATGTCAGCTATTGAGATGCAGTGTTTTTCACCATTAAAAGTAGGAAACTGCGATATCTAATGTGAAAGCGCATGAAACCGTCGTAATGTTGCAGAAAGAATTGTAAAGTAGCGAGTGAAACGTCTTCAAACGTTAGAAGTGCGAAGGTAAGGTTAGGTAGAAATATGCTAGTTTAAGCTTGGTAGCGTCGTGAAACCACCAAAAAACGACTTCAGCTAACGAGATAGCGTTGTTTTGTTGCGAGTACAAAACTGCGATAGGTGAAATATTGTGAAAGCACACAAAACGGCATGAACTAGCCAGATACTACGTCTTGTACTGTTGCAGGTGCGAAACTGCTATATTGTAATATTCTCGTATAAGCGCATGCAAGCATCGTGAAACCTTAAAGAACGACGTCATTTAGCGAGATACTGCGTTCTATATTGTACTAAGTTGGTGAACAACTGTGAGGTTAAGAAAATATTGTAATTGTCAACGAAGCAGTGTAACAGAGCGTTTTTAGGTACAAGTGCGAAGGTTAGGTTAAGTTAAGTTATGAAGCGTTAGTAAACCACTAAAAGCAATGTCAGCTTGTGAGATGCAGCGTTTTTCACCATTAAAAGTCGGATACTGCGATATCTATTGTGAAAGCGCATGAAACCGTCGTAATATTGCAGAAAGAATTGTAAAGTAGCGAGTAAAACGTCTTACCACGATAGAAGTGCGAAGGTTAGGTTAGGTTGAGTTGTGTTAGTTTAAGCTACGTAGCGTCGTGAAACCACCAAAAACGACGTCAGCTAACGAGATAGTGTTGTTTTGTTGCGAGTACGAAACTGCGATTGGTGAAATATTGTGAAAGCACACAAAACGGCATGAACTAGCCAGATACTGCGTCTTGTACCGTTGCAGGTGCGAAACTGCCATATATTGATATTCTCGTGAAAGCGCATGCAGGCATCGTTAAACCTTAAATAATGATGTCATTTAGCGAGATACAGCGTTCTGTACTTGACTAAGTTGGTGAAAAAACTGTCAGGTCATGCAAATATTGTAATTGTGAAGGAAACAGTGTAACGGAGCGTTTTTAGATACAAGTGCGAAGGTCAGGTTAGGTTAATTTATGAAGTGTCATAAAACCGCAATAAACAATGTCAGCTACTGAGATACAGTGTTTTTCACCATTACAAGTCGGAAACTGCGATATCTAATGTGAAAGTGCATGAAACCGTCGTAATCTTTGCAGAAAGCATTTTAAAGTATTGAGTAAAACGTTTTCTACCGATAGAAGTGCGAAGGTTAGATTAGGTTGAGTTATGTTAGTTCAAGCTAAGTAGGGTCCTGAAACCACCAAAAACGACGTCAGCTAACGAGATAGTGTTGTTTTGTTGCGAGTACGAAACTGCGACAGGTGAAATATTGTGAAAGCACACAAAACGACATGAACTAGCCAGATACTGCGTCTTGTACCGTTGCAAGTGCGAAACTGATATATACTGATATTCTCATTAAAGCGCAAGCAGGCATCGTTAAACCTTAAAAAACGATAACATTTAGCGAGATACAGCGTTCTGTACTGTACTAAGTTGGTGAAAAATTGTGAGGTCATGCAAATACCGTAATTGTGAACGAAACAGTGTAACAGAGCGTTTTTAGATACAAGTGCGAAGGTTAGGTTAGGTTAAGTTATGAAGCGTTATAAAACCGCTAAAAGCAACGTCAGCTTGTGAGATGCAGCGTTTTTCATCATTACAAGTCGGAAACTGCGATATCTATTGTGAAAGCGCAAGAAACCGTCGAAATGTTGCAGAAAGCATTGTAAAGTAGCGAGTAAAACGTTTTCTAACGATGGAAATGCGAAGGTTAGTTTAGGTTGACTTATGTTAGCTTAAGCTAGGTAGCGTCATGAAACCACCAAAAACGACGTCATCTAACGAGATAGTGTTGTTTTGTTGCGAGTACGAAACTGCGACAGGTGATATATTGTGAAAGCACACAAAACGGCTTCAACTAGCCAGATAATGTGTCTTGTACCGTTACAAATGCGAAACTGCTATATTGTGATATACTCGTGAAAGAGCATGCAGGCATCGTGAAACCTTAAAAACGATGTCATTTAGCGAGATACAGCGTTCTGTACTGTACTAAGTTGGTGAAAAATTGTGAGGTCATGCAAATATCGTAATTGTGAACGAAACATTGTAACAGAGCGTTTTTAGATACAAGTGCGAAGGTTAAGTTAGGTTAAGTTATGAAGCTATATAAAACCACCATAAGCAATGTCAGCTAGTGAGATGCAGTGTTTTTCATCATTACAAGTCGAAAACTGCGATATCTATTGTGAAAGCTCATGAAACCATCGAAAAGTTGCAAAAAGCATTGTAAAGTAGCGAGTAAAACGATTTGTAACGATGGAAATGCGAAGGTTAGGTTAGTTTGAGTTATGTTTGTTTAAGCTAGGTAGCGTCGTGAAACCACCAAAAACGACGTCAGCTAACTAGATAGTGTTGTTTTGTGGCGATTACGAAACTGTGATAGGTGAATTATTGTGAAAGAACAAAAAAACGGCATGAACTAGCCAGATACTGCGTCTTGTACCGTTAGAGGTGTGAAACTGCTATATTGTGATATTCTCGTGAAAGCAGCATGCAAGCATTGTGAAACTTTAAAGAACTATGTCATTTAGCGAGATACAGCGTTCTGTACTGTTATAAGTTGGTGAAAAAGCTGTGAGGTCATGCGAACATCGTAATTGTGAACGAAACAGTGTAAAGGAGCGTTTTAGATACAAGTGTAAAGTTCAGGTTAGGTTAAGTTATGAAGCGTCATAAAACCGCTATAAACAATGTCAGCTAGTGAGATGCAGTGTTTTTTACCATTACACGTCGAAAACTGCGATATCTATTGTGAAAGCGCATGAAACCGTCGTAATGTTGCAGAAAGCATTGTAAAGTAGCGAGTAAAACGTTTTCTAACGATGGAAATGTGAAGGCTAGGTTTGGTTGAGTTATGTTAGTTTAAGCTAGGTAGCGTCGTGAAACCACCAAAAACAACGTTATCTAACGAGATAGTGTTATTTTGTTGCGAGTACGAAATTGCGATATGTGAAATATTGTGAAAGCACACAAAGCGGCATGAACTAGCCAGATACTGCGTCTTGTACCTTTACAAGTGCGAAACTGCTATATTGTGATATTCTCGTGAAAGCACATGCAAGCATCGTGAAACCTTAAAGAACGATGTCATTTAGCGAGATACAGCGTTCTGTACTTGGCTAAGTAGGTGAAAAAACTGTCAGGTCATGCAACTATCGTAATTGTGAAGGAAACAGTGTAACGGAGCGTTTTTAGATACAAGTGCGAAGGTTAGGTTAGGTTAAGATATGAAGCGTTATAAAACCGCTAAAAGCAATGTCAGCTTGGGAGATGCAGCGTTTTTCATCATTACAAGTCGGGAACTGCTATATCTATTGTGAAAGCGCATGAAACCGTCGTAATGTTGCAGAAAGAATTGTAAAGTAGCGAGTGAAACGTCTTCAAACGATAGAAGTGCGAAGGTAAGGTAAGGTAGAAATATGCTAGTTTAAGCTTGGTAGCGTCGTGAAACCACCAAAAAACGACGTCAGCTAACAAGATAGTGTTGTTTTGTTGCGAGTACAAAACTGCGATTGGTGGAATATTGTGAAAGCACACAAAACGGCATGACCTAGCCAGATACTGCGTCTTGTACCGTTACAGGCGCGAAACTGCCATATATTGATGTTCTGGCGAAAGCGCATGCAGGCATCGTTAAACCTTAAAAACGATGTCATTTAGTGAGATACAGCGTTCTGTACTGTACTAAGTTGGTGAAAAATTGTGAGGTCATGCAAATACCGTAATTGTGAACGAAACAGTGTAACAGAGCGTTTTTAGATACAAGTGCGAAGGTTAGGTTAGGTTAAGTTATGAAGCGTTATAAAACCGCTAAAAGCAACGTCAGCTTGTGAGATGCAGCGTTTTTCATCATTACAAGTCGGAAACTGCGATATCTATTGTGAAAGCGCAAGAAACCGTCGAAATGTTGCAGAAAGCATTGTAAAGTAGCGAGTAAAACGTTTTCTAACGATGGAAATGCGAAGGTTAGTTTAGGTTGAGTTATGTTAGCTTAAGCTAGGTAGCGTCATGAAACCACCAAAAACGACGTCATCTAACGAGATAGTGTTGTTTTGTTGCGAGTACGAAACTGCGACAGGTGATATATTGTGAAAGCACACAAAACGGCTTCAACTAGCCAGATAATGTGTCTTGTACCGTTACAAATGCGAAACTGCTATATTGTGATATACTCGTGAAAGCGCATGCAGGCATCGTGAAACCTTAAAAACGATGTCATTTAGCGAGATACAGCGTTCTGTACTGTACTAAGTTGGTGAAAAATTGTGAGGTCATGCAAATATCGTAATTGTGAACGAAACATTGTAACAGAGCGTTTTTAGATACAAGTGCGAAGGTTAAGTTAGGTTAAGTTATGAAGCTATATAAAACCACCATAAGCAATGTCAGCTAGTGAGATGCAGTGTTTTTCATCATTACAAGTCGAAAACTGCGATATCTATTGTGAAAGCTCATGAAACCATCGAAAAGTTGCAAAAAGCATTGTAAAGTAGCGAGTAAAACGATTTGTAACGATGGAAATGCGAAGGTTAGGTTAGTTTGAGTTATGTTAGTTTAAGCTAGGTAGCGTCGTGAAACCACCAAAAACGACGTCAGCTAACTAGATAGTGTTGTTTTGTGGCGATTACGAAACTGTGATAGGTGAATTATTGTGAAAGAACAAAAAAACGGCATGAACTAGCCAGATACTGCGTCTTGTACCGTTACAGGTGTGAATCTGCTATATTGTGATATTCTCGTGAAAGCAGCATGCAAGCATTGTGAAACTTTAAAGAACTATGTCATTTAGCGAGATACAGCGTTCTGTACTGTAATAAGTTGGTGAAAAAGCTGTGAGGTCATGCGAACATCGTAATTGTGAACGAAACAGTGTAACGGAGCGTTTTAGATACAAGTGTAAAGTTCAGGTTAGGTTAAGTTATGAAGCGTCATAAAACCGCTATAAACAATGTCAGCTATTGAGATGCAGTGTTTTTCACCATTAAAAGTAGGAAACTGCGATATCTAATGTGAAAGCGCATGAAACCGTCGTAATGTTGCAGAAAGAATTGTAAAGTAGCGAGTGAAACGTCTTCAAACGATAGAAGTGCGAAGGTAAGGTAAGGTAGAAATATGCTAGTTTAAGCTTGGTAGCGTCGTGAAACCACCAAAAAAACGACGTCAGCTAACGAGATAGTGTTGTTTTGTTGCGAGTACAAAACTGCGATTGGTGAAATATTGTGAAAGCACACAAAACGGCATGACCTAGCCAGATACTGCGTCTTGTACCGTTACAGGCGCGAAACTGCCATATATTGATGTTCTGGCGAAAGCGCATGCAGGCATCGTTAAACCTTAAAAACGATGTCATTTAGTGAGATACAGCGTTTTGTACTGTACTAAGTTGGTGAAAAACTGTGAGGTCATGCAAATATCGTAATTTTGAACGAAACAGTGTAGCGAAGCGTTTTTAGATAGAAGTGCGAAGGTTAGGTTAGGTTAAGTTATGAAGTGTTATAAAACCGCTATAAGCAATGTCTGCTAGTGAGATGCAGTGTTTTTCACCATTACAAGTCGGAAACTGCGATATCTATTTTATATGTGAGGTTTAACGTCCCAAAACCACTATATGATTATGAGAGACGCCGTAGTGGAGGGATCCGGAAATTTAGACCACCTGGGGTTCTTTAACGTGCTGCGTTATCTATTGTGAAAGCGCATGAAGCCGTCGTATTGTTGCAGAAAGCATTGTAAAGTAGCGTGTAAAATGTTTTCTAACGATGGATATACGAAGGTTAGGTTTGGTTGAGTTATGTTAGTTTAAGCTAGGTAGCGTCGTGAAACCACCAAAAATGACGTTATCTAACGAGATAGTGTTATTTTGTTGCGAGTACGAAATTGCGATATGTGAAATACTGCGAAAGCACACAAAACGGCATGTACTAGCCATATACTGCGTCTTGTACCTTTACAAGTGCGAAACTGCTATATTGTGATATTCTCGTGAAAGCGCATGCAAGCATCGTGAAACCTTAAAAACGATGTCATTTAGCGAGATACAGCGTTCTGTACTGTACTAAGTTGGTGAAAAATTGTGAGGTCATGCAAATATCGTAATTTTGAACGAAACATTGTAACAGAGCGTTTTTAGATACAAGTGCGAAGGTTAGGTTAGGTAAAGTTATGAAGCGTTATAAAACCGCTAAAAGCAACGTCAGCTTGTGAGAAGCAGCGCTTTTCATCATTACAAGTCGGAAACTGCGATATCTATTGTGAAAGCGCAAGAAACCGTCGAAATGTTGCAGAAAGCATTGTAAAGTAGCGAGTAAAACGTTTTCTAACGATGGAAATGCGAAGGTTAGTTTAGGTTGAGTTATGTTAGTTTAGGCTAGGTAGCGTCATGAAACCACCAAAAACGGCGTCATCTAACGAGATAGTGTTGTTTTGTTGCGAGTACGAAACTGCGACAGGTGATATATTGTGAAAGCACACAAAACGGCTTCAACTAGCCAGATAATGTGTCTTGTACCGTTACAAATTCGAAACTGCTATATTGTGATATACTCGTGAAAGCGCATGCAGGCATCGTGAAACCTTAAAAACGATGTCATTTAGCGAGATACAGCGTTCTGTATTGTACTAAGTTGGTGAAAAATTGTAAGGTCATGCAAATATCGTAATTGTGAGCGAAACATTGTAACAGAGCGTTTTTAGATACAAGTGCTAAAGTTCAGTTAGGTTAAGTTATGAAGCTATATAAAACCACTATAAGCAATGTCAGCTAGTGAGATGCAGTGTTTTTCATCATTACAAGTCGAAAACTGCGATATCTATTGTGAAAGCTCATGAAACCATCGAAAAGTTGCAAAAAGCATTGTAAAGTAGCGAGTAAAACGATTTGTAACGATGGAAATGCCGGTTAGAAGGGCAAGAGTGGGGGCTAGTTGGTTGAACATTGTTGAGACTCACACCGCGCTGGAAGACACACTGTGTTTCAGTGTGTCTTTTATTTGTGTGTTTGATTCCAGCGCGGTGTGAGTCTCAACGATGGAAATGCGAAGGTTAGGTTAGTTTGAGTTATGTTAGTTTAAGCTAGGTAGCGTCGTGAAACCACCAAAAACGACGTCAGCTAACTAGATAGTGTTGTTTTGTGGCGATTACGAAACTGTGATAGGTGAATTATTGTGAAAGAACCAAAAAAACGGCATGAACTAGCCAGATTCTGCGTCTTGTACCGTTACAGGTGTGAAACTGCTATAGTGTGATATTCTCGTGAAAGCAGCATGCAAGCATTGTGAAACTTTAAAGAACTATGTCATTTAGCGAGATACAGCGTTCTGTACTGTAATAAGTTGGTGAAAAAACTGTGAGGTCATGCGAACATCGTAATTGTGAACGAAACAGTGTAACGGAGCGTTTTAGATACAAGTGTAAAGTTCAGGTTAGGTTAAGTTATGAAGCGTCATAAAACCGCTATAAACAATGTCAGCTTGTGAGATGCAGCGCTTTTCATCATTACAAGTCGGAAACTGCGATATCTATTGTGAAAGCTCATGAAACCATCGAAAAGTTGCAAAAAGCATTGTAAAGTAGCGAGTAAAACGATTTGTAACGATGGAAATGCGAAGGTTAGGTTAGTTTGAGTTATGTTAGTTTAAGCTAGGTAGCGTCGTGAAACCACCAAAAACGACGTCAGCTAACGAGATAGTGTTGTTTTGTTGCGATTACGAAACTGCGATAGGTGAAATATTGTGAAAGAACAAAAAAACGGCATGAACTAGCCAGATACTGCGTCTTGTACCGTTGCAGGTGCGAAACTGCCATATATTGATGTTCTCGTGAAAGCGCATGCAGGCATCGTTAAACCTTAAAAAACGATGTCATTTAGCGAGATACAGCGTTCTGTACTTGACTAAGTTGGTGAAAAAACTGTCAGGTCTTGCAAATATTGTAATTGTGAAGAAAACAGTGTAACGGAGCGTTTTTAGATACAAATGCGAAGGTCAGGTTAGGTTAATTTATGAAGTGTCATATAACCGCAATAAACAATGTCAGCTACTGAGATGCAGTGTTTTTCACCATTACAAGTCGGAAACTGCGATATCTAATATGAAAGTGCATGAAACCGTCGTAATCTTTGCAGAAAGCATTGTAAAGTATTGAGTAAAACGTTTTCTACCGATAGAAGTGCGAAGGTTAGATTAGGTTGAGTTATGTTAGTTTAAGCTAAGTAGCGTCCTGAAACCACCAAAAACGACGTCAGCTAACGAGATAGTGTTGTTTTGTTGCGAGTATGAAACTGCGACAGGTGAAATATTGTGAAAGCACACAAAACGACATGAACTAGCCAGATACTGCGTCTTGTACCGTTGCAGGTGCGAAACTGCCATATATTGATGTTCTCGTGAAAGCGCATGCAGGCATCGTTAAACCTTAAAAAACGATGTCATTTAGCGAGATGCAGCGTTCTGTACTGTACTAAGTTGGTGAAAAATTGTGAGGTCATGCAAATATCGTAATTGTGAACGAAAAAGTGTAACGGAGCGTTTTTATATACAAGTGCGAAGGCTAGGTTAGGTTAAGTTACGAAGCGTCATAAAACCGCTATAAACGATGTCAGCTAGTGAGATGCAGTGTTTTTCGTCATTACAAGTCGGAAACTGCGATATCTATTGTGAAAGCGCATGACTCCGTGGAAATGTTGCAGAAAGCATTGTAAAGTAGCGAGTAAATCGTTTTTAACGATGGAAATGCGAAGGTTAGGTTAGGTTGAGTTATGTTAGTTTATGCTAGGTAGCGTCGTGAAACCACCAAAAACGACGTCAGCTAACGAAATAGTGTTGTTTTGTTGCGAGTACGAAACTGCGATAGGTGACATATTGTGAAAGCACACAAAACGGCATGAACTAGCCAGAGACCCCACCCCGTCTTGTACCGTTGCAAGTGCGAAACTGCTATATATTGATATTCTCGTGAAAGCGCATGCAGGCATTGAAAACCTTAAAGAACGATGTCATTTAGCGAGATACAGCATTCTATATTGTACTAAGTTGGTGAACAACTGTGAGGTTAAGAAAATATCGTAATTGTGAACGAAGCAGTGTAACAGAGCGTTTTAAGGTACAAGTGCGAAGGTTAGGTTAAGTTAAGGTATGAAGCGTCATAAAACCGCATTAAACAATTTCAGCTATTGAGATGCAGTGTTTTTCACCATTAAAAGTCGGGAACTGCGATATCTAATGTGAAAGCGCATGAAACCGTCGTAATGTTGCAGAAAGAATTGTAAAGTAGCGAGTAAAACGTCTTCCAACGATAGAAGTGCGAAGGTTAGGTTAGGTAGAAATATGCTAGTTTAAGCTACGTAGCGTCGTGAAACCACCAAAAACGACGTCAGCTAACGAGATAGTGTTGTTTTGTTGCGAGTACGAAACTGCGATTGGTGAAATATTGTGAAAGCACACAAAACGGCAAGAACTAGCCAGATACTGCGTCTTGTACCTCTACAAGTGCGAAACTGCTATATTGTGATATTCTCATGAAAGCGCATGCAAGCATCGTGAAACCTTAAAGAACGTTGTCATTTGGCGAGATACAGCGTTCTGTACTTGACTAAGTTGGTGAAAAATTGTGAGGTCATGCAAATATCGTAATTGTGAATGAAACAGTGTAACAGAGTGTTTTTAAATACAAGTGCGGAGGTCAGGTTAGCTTAAGTTATGAAGCGTCATAAAACGGCTATAACCAATGTCAGCAAGTGAGACGCAGTGTTTTTCACCATTACAAGTCGGAAACTGCGATATCTATTGTGAAAGCGCATGACTCCGTGGAAATGTTGCAGAAAGCATTGTAAAGTAGCGAGTAAATCGTTTTTAACGATGGAAATGCGAAGGTTAGGTTAGGTTGAGTTATGTTAGTTTATGCTAGGTAGCGTCGTGAAACCACCAACAACGACGTCAGCTAAAGAGATAGCGTTGTTTTTTTGCGAGTACGAAACTGTGATATGTGAAATGTTGTGAAAGCACACAAAATGGCATGAACTAGCCAAAGACCCGTCTTGTACTGTTGCAAGTGCGAAACTGCTATATATTGATATTCTCGTGAAAGCGCATGCAGGCATTGAAAACTTTAGAGAACGATGTCATTTAGCGAGATACAGTGTTCTGTACTGTACTAAGTTGGTGAAAAACTGTGAGGTCATGCAAATCTCGTAATTGTGAACGAAACAGTGTAACAGAGGGTTTTTAGATAGAAGTGCGAAGGATAGAATAGGTTAGGTTATGAAGTGTTATAAAACCGCTATAAGCAATGTCAGCTAGTGATACGCAGTGTTTTTCACCATTACAAGTCTGAAACTGCGATATCTATTTCATATGTGGGGTTTAACGTCCCAAAACCACTATATGATTATGAGAGACGCCGTAGTGGAGGGCTCCGGAAATTTAGACCACCTGGGGTTCTTTAACGTGCGGCGATATCTATTGTGAAAGCGCATGAAACCGTCGTAATGTTGCAGAAAGCATTGTAAAGTAGCGAGTAAAATGTTTTCTAACGATGGAAATGCGAAGGTTAGGTTTGGTTGAGTTATGTTAGTTTAAGCTACGTAGCGTCGTGAAACAACCAAAAATTACGTTATCTAACGAGATAGTGGTATTTTGTTGCGAGTACGAAATAGCAATATGTGAAATATTGCGAAAGCACAGAAAACGGCATGTACTAGCCATATACGGCGTCTTGTACCTTTACAAGTGCGAAACTGCTATATTGTGATATTCTCGTGAAAGCGCATGCAAGCATCGTGAAACCTTATAGAACGACGTCATTTAGCGAGATACAGTGTTCTGTACTTGACTAAGTAGGTGAAAAAACTGTCAGGTCATGCAAATATTGTATTTTGAAGGAAACAGTGTAACAGAGCGTTTTTAGGTACAAGTGCGAAGGCTAGGTTAGGTTAAGTTATGAAGCGTTAAAAAACCGCTAAAAGCAATGTCAGCTTGTGAGATGCAGCGTTTTTCATCATTACAAGGCGGAAACTGCGATATCTATTGTGAAAGCGCATGAAACCGTCGAAATGTTGCAAAAAGCATTGTAATGTAGCGAGTAAAACGATTTGTAACGACGGAAATGCGAAGGTTAGGTTAGGTTGAGTTATGTTAGTTTAAGCTAGGTAGCGTCGTGAAACCACCAAAAACAACGTCAGCTAACGAGATAGTGTTGTTTTGTGGCGAGTACGAAACTGCGACAGGTGAAATATTGTGAAAGCACACAAAACGACATGAACAAGCCAGATACTGCGTCTTGTACCGTTGCAAGTGCGAAACTGCTATATACTGATATTCTCGTTAAAGCGCAAGCAGGCATTGTTAAACCTTAAAAAACGATGACATTTAGCGAGGTACAGCGTTCTGTACTGTACTAAGTTGGTGAAAAATTGTGAGGTCATGCAAATACCGTAATTGTGAACGAAACAGTGTAACAGAGCGTTTTTAGATACAAGTGCGAAGGTTAGGTTAGGTTAAGTTATGAAGCGTTATAAAACCGCTAAAAGCAACGTCAGCTTTTGAGATGCAGCGTTTTTCATCATTACAAGTCGGAAACTGCGATATCTATTGTGAAAGCGCATGAAACCGTCGAAATGTTGCAGAAAGCATTGTAAAGTAGCGAGTAAAACGTTTTCTAACGATGGAAATGCGAAGATTGGTTTAGGTTGAGTTATGTTAGTTTCAGCTATGTAGCGTCATGAAACCACTAAAAACGACGTCATCTATCGAGATAGTGTTGTTTTGTTGCGAGTACAAAACTGCGACAGGTGAATTATTGTGAAAGCACACAAAACGGCTTCAACTAGCCAGATACTGTGTCTTGTACCGTTACAAATGCGAAACTGCTATAGTGTGATATACTCGTGAAAGCGCATGCAGGCATCGTTAAACCTTGAAAAACGATGTCATTCAGCGAGATACAGCGTTCTGTACTATACTAAGTTGGTGAAAAATTGTGAGGTCATGCAAATATTGTAATTGTGAATGAAACAGTGTAACAGAGCGTTTTTAGATACAAATGCGAAGGTCAGGTTAGCTTAAGTTATGAAGCGTCATGAACGGCTATAACCAATGTCAGCAAGTGAGACGCAGTGTTTTTCACCATTACAAGTCGGAAACTGCGATATCTATTGTGAAAGCGCATGACTCCGTGGAAATGTTGCAGAAAGCATTGTAAAGTAGCGAGTAAAACGTTTTGTACCGATGGAAATGCGAAGGTTAGGTTAGGTTGAGTTATGTTAGTTTATGCTAGGTAGCGTCGTGAAACCACCAACAACGACGTCAGCTAACGAGATAGCGTTGTTTTGTTGCGAGTACGAAACTGCGATAGGTGAAATATTGTGAAAGCACACAAAACGGCATGAACTAGCCAGAGACCCCGTCTTGTACCGTTGCATGTGCGAAACTGCTATATATTGATATTCTCGTGAAAGCGCATGCAGGCATTGAAAACCCTAAAGAACGATGTCATTAAGCGAGATACAGCGTTCTATACTGTACTTATTTGGTGAACAACTGTGAGGTCAAGAAAATATTGTGATTGTGAACGAAGCAGTGTAACAGAGCGTTTTTAGGTACAAGTGCGAAGGTTAGGTTAAGTTAAGTTATGAAACGTCATAAAACCGTTATAAACAATGTCAGCTATTGAGATGCAGTGTTTTTCACTATTAAAAGTAGGAAACTGCGATATCTAATGTGAAAGCGCATGAAACCGTCGTAATGTTGCAGAAAGAATTGTAAAGTAGCGAGTGGAACGTCTTCAAACGATAGAAGTGCGAAGGTTAGGTTAGGTAGAAATATGCTAGTTTAAGCTTGGTAGCGTCGTGAAACCACCAAAAATGACGTTATCTAACGAGATAGTGTTATTTTGTTGCGAGTACGAAATTGCGATATGTGAAATATTGCGAAAGCACACAAAACGGCATGCACTAGCCATATACTGCGTCTTGTATCTTTACAAGTGCGGAACTGCTATATTGTGATATTCTCGTGAAAGCGCATGCAAGCATAGTGAAACCTTAAAGAACGATGTCATTTAGCGAGATACAGCGTTCTGTACTTGACTAAGTAGGTGAAAAAACTGTCAGGTCATGCAAATATCGTAATTGTGAAGAAAACAGTGTAACGGAGCGTTTTTAGATACAAGTGCGAAGGTCAGGTTAGGTTAAGTTATGAAGCGTTATAAAACCGCTAAAAGCAATGTCAGATAGTGAGATGCAGTGTTTTTCGTCATTACAAGTCGGAAACTGCGATATCTATTGTGAAAGTGTATGAAACCGTCGACATCTTGCAGAAAGCATTGTAAAGTAGCGAGTAAAACGTTTTCTAACGATGGAAATGCGAAGATTGGTTTAGGTTGAGTTATGTTAGTTTAAGCTAGGTAGCGTCGTGAAACCACCAAAAACGACGTCAGCTAACGAGATAGTGTTGTTTTGTTGCGATTACGAAACTGCGATAGGTGAAATATTGTGAAAGCACAAAAAACAGCATGAACTAGCCAGATACTGTGTCTTGTACCGTTACAAATGCGAAACTGCTATAGTGTGATATCGTGAAAGCGCATGCAGGCATCGTTAAACCTTGAAAAACGATGTCATTTAGCTAGATACAGCCTTATGTACTGTACTAGGCTGGTGAAAAATTGTGAGGTCATGCAAATATCGTAATTGTGAATGAAACAGTTTAACAGAGCGTTTTTAGATACAAGTGCGAAGGTCAGGTTAGGTTAAGTTATTAAGCGTCATAAAACCGCTATAAACAATGTCAGCAAGTGAGACGCAGTGTTTTTCACCATTACAAGTCGGAAACTGCGATATCTATTGTGAAAGCGCATGACTCCGTGGAAATGTTGCAGAAAGCATTGTAAAGTAGCGAGTAAAACGTTTTGTACCGATGGAAATGCGAAGGTTAGGTTAGGTTGAGTTATGTTAGTTTATGCTAGGTAGCGTCGTGAAACCACCAACAACGACGTCAGCTAACGAGATAGCGTTGTTTTGTTGCGAGTACGAAACTGCGATAGGTGAAATATTGTGAAAGCACACAAAACGGCATGAACTAGCCAGAGACCCCGTCTTGTACCGTTGCATGTGCGAAACTGCTATATATTGATATTCTCGTGAAAGCGCATGCAGGCATTGAAAACCCTAAATAACGATGTCATTAAGCGAGATACAGCGTTCTATACTGTACTTATTTGGTGAACAACTGTGAGGTCAAGAAAATATTGTGATTGTGAACGAAGCAGTGTAACAGAGCGTTTTTAGGTACAAGTGCGAAGGTTAGGTTAAGTTAAGTTATGAAACGTCATAAAACCGTTATAAACAATGTCAGCTATTGAGATGCAGTGTTTTTCACTATTAAAAGTAGGAAACTGCGATATCTAATGTGAAAGCGCATGAAACCGTCGTAATGTTGCAGAAAGAATTGTAAAGTAGCGAGTGGAACGTCTTCAAACGATAGAAGTGCGAAGGTTAGGTTAGGTAGAAATATGCTAGTTTAAGCTTGGTAGCGTCGTGAAACCACCAAAAATGACGTTATCTAACGAGATAGTGTTATTTTGTTGCGAGTACGAAATTGCGATATGTGAAATATTGCGAAAGCACACAAAACGGCATGCACTAGCCATATACTGCGTCTTGTATCTTTACAAGTGCGGAACTGCTATATTGTGATATTCTCGTGAAAGCGCATGCAAGCATCGTGAAACCTTAAAGAACCATGTCATTTAGCGAGATACAGCGTTCTTTACTTGACTAAGTAGGTGAAAAAACTGTCAGGTCATGCAAATATCGTAATTGTGAAGGAAACAGTGTAACGGAGCGTTTTTAGATACAAGTGCGAAGGTCAGGTTAGGTTAATTTATGAAGTGTCATAAAACCGCTATAAACAATGTCAGCTAATGAGATGCAGTGTTTTTCGTCATTACAAGTCGGAAACTGCGATATCTATTGTGAAAGTGTATGAAACCGTCGCAATCTTGCAGAAAGCCTTGTAAAGTATTGAGTAAAACATTTTCCACCGATAGAAGTGCGAAGGTTACATTAGGTTGAGTTATGTTACTTTAAGCTAGGTAGCGTCGTGAAACCACCAAAAACGACGTCAGCTAACGAGATAGTGTTGTTTTGTTGCGATTACGAAACTGCGATAGGTGAAATATTGTGAAAGCACAAAAAACAGCATGAACTAGCCAGATACTGCGTCTTGTATCGTTGCAGGTGCGAAACTGTCATATATTGATATTCTCGTGAAAGCGCGTGCAGGCATCGTTAAACTTTAAAAAACGATGTCATTTGGCTAGATACAGCCTTATGTACTGTACTAGGTTGGTGAAAAATTGTGAGGTCATGCAAATATCGTAATTGTGAATGAAACAGTTTAACAGAGCGTTTTTAGATACAAGTGCGAAGGTCAGGTTAGGTTAAGTTATTAAGCGTCATAAAACCGCTATAAACAATGTCAGCAAGTGATATGCAGTGCTTTTCACCATTACAAGTCGGAAACTGCGATATCTATTGTGAAAGCACATGAAACCGTCGAAATGTTGCAGAAAGCATAGTAAAGTAGAGAGTAAAACGTTTTCTAACGATGGAAATGCGAAGGTTAGTTTGGGTTGAGTTATGTTAGTTTAAGCTAGGTAGCGTCGTGAAACCACCAAAAACGACGTCATCTAACGAGAAAGTGTTCTTTTGTTGGGAGTACGAAACTGCGATAGGTGAAATATTGTAAAAGCACACAAAACGGCATGAACTAGCCAGATACTGTGTTTTGTACCGTTACAAGTGCGAAACTGCTATATTGTGATATTCTCGTGAAAGCGCATGCAGGCAACGTGAAACCTTAAAAAAACGATGTCGTTTAGCGAGATACAGCGTTCTGTACTGTACTAAGTTGGTGAACAACCGTGAGATCATGGAAATATCGTAAATTTGAATGAAAAAGAGTAACAAAGCGTTTTTATTTACAAGTGTGAAGGTTAGGATAGGTTAAGGTATTAAGCGTCATAAAACCGCATTAAACAATGTCAGCTAGTGAGATGCAGCGTTTTTCACCATTACAATTCGGAAACTGTGATATCTGATTTGAAAGCGCACAAAACCGTCGTAATGTTGCAGAAAACATTGTAAAGTAGCGAGTAAAGCGTTTTCTACTAATAGAAGTGCGATGGTTAGGTTAGGTTGAGTTATGTTTGTTTAAGCTAGATAGCGTCGTGAAACAACCAAAAACGACGTCATCTAACGAGATAGTGTCGTTTTGTTGCGAGTACAAAACTGCGATTGGTGAAATACTGTGAAAGCACACAAAACGCCATCAACTAGCCAGATACTGTGTTTGTACCGTTACAAGTGCGAAACTGCTATATTGTGATATTCTCGTGAAAGCGCATGCAGGCAACGTGAAACCTTAAAAAAACGATGTCATTTAGCGAGATACAGCGTTCTGTACTGTACTAAGTTGGTGAAAAATTGTGAGGTAATGCAAATATCGTAATTGTAAACAAAACAGTGTAACGGAGCGTTTTTAGATTCAAGTGCGAAGGTTACGTTAAGTTATGAAGCGTCATAAAACCGCTATAAACATTGTCATCTAGTGAGATGCAGTGTTTTTCACTATTACAAGTCGGAAACTGCGATATTCATTGTGAAAGCGCATGAAACCGTCGTAATGTCAGAAAGCATTGTAAAGTAGCGAGTAAAACGTTTTCTAACAATGGAATTGCGAAGGTTAGGTAAGGTTGATTTATGTTCGTTTAGGCTGGGTAGCGTCGCGGAAACACCAAAAACGACGTCATCTAACGAGATAGTGTTTATTTATTTATTTATTTATTTATTTATTTATTTATTTATTGCGAATACTGCAGGCCTGTTTGTGGCCGAAGCAGGAGGGGCAATTGGCAATACACATAACACTGTTACACATACATACTGTACCGAAGCATAATGGCGCCAGCTCTGTGCCAGCGTGAAAGAAGACGTTGACATCCGTGTGTGGCTCGTGCTTGCCGGGTTCCTGCCTGTACCAGCTTGTTGCGGCTAACGTTTGTGGAATAATAACCTGTGTTTTTACGCAACCTTGCTCGTTGCATTTGGTGGAAACGTGCTGGGTAACGTCCTGGAGCTCCGCAGCCGTAAGCTACCATCTCAGTCCACGATGACCGAGCGCTTCGATCCCCCACAAGGCTCTTCCACGCTGCCACCCGTCATGTGTTCTGGTGTACTTCGTCTGCGTGACCCACCAGTATACAACGGCACTGAAGATCAAGATGTCGAGGACTTGCTGGCAGAGTACGAACATGCCAGCGCGATTAACAAGTGGGATGACCCTGCGAAGCTGATTCACGTCATCTTCTACTTGACGGATTTGGCCAACCTATGGTTCACCAACCACCAAGCCGACATCCCCACCTGGTCGGTTTTCAAAGAGGCCGTCACCTCGTTTTTCGGTCGTCCAGCCATGCGTAAGCTTCGCGCTGAACTGGGACTGCGGGGACGATTTAAGCGAAATGGTGAGAACTTCACGAGCTACAATGAGGTTGTGATCAGCCTCTGTAGGCGAGTTGATGCCAGGATGACGGAGGCTGACGGAATAAAGAACATAATGAAAGGCATTGATGACGACGCTTTTCATATGCTTGTGGCAAAAGACCCACAGACCGTCACGGCCTTGACTCAGTTATGTCAAAGTTTCGATGAGCTGCGCAAGCAACGAGTTTCTACACGTCGCGCTAATACGCAGACAGCTGATATTTCGGCCTTGGAGTGCAAAAGCAGTGGCTCCAACTACAGCGTGTTAATGCCTCAAATTCAACAGTATATCTGGGAGGAAGTTGCTCGACAGCTCTCTCTTGTCGCCACCATCAACGAGACCCCCACAACACTGTACTTCGCCGTGCTATTCAGACGCAAGTTGCCGAGGCTCTCCCTTCGCCCACATCCCCAATACCAGTGGCTGCACCGCTGACTTATGCAGAAGCCGTCCGCGACCTTCTGCCCAACCGCCGCTCCCTTCATACAGTCCAGCCACCAACTACTACAGGCCACCAGTTTCAGTTTATCCGGTAAATCGGCCCATTCCACCACCTCGAGTACCTGTCAACTCTTGGCGTACTCCTGATAACCGGCCCGTCTGCTACAACTGTGGTATTCCAGGACATGTCGCGCGCTACTGTCGTCGCCGTGGATTCTATTTTAATGATGTGCAGCATTCCGGCAACATACCTCGGCCATCAGAATCGCATGTGACACCTGATTCACATGACCCCCGCTCACGTCGACCAGACTTCCGCCGACGTCGATCTCCTTCACCCCGTCTTCGGTCTCCTTCCCCCATGCTTCGCCGTTCCAACCACGCCCAGGAGGAAAACTAACAGTCGCAGTTCCTGAGGCAAGAGCTGCACCACCGACGAAATTTCCAAGGCCTCATCTATCGCCCCCTAACGAGATTGCCGTGTTTGTGGACGGTTTCGCCACAACTGCTCTTGTCGACACAGGTGCCGCTATTTGCATAATCAGTGAAGTGTTATGCCGCAAACTGAACAAAGTGACGACTCCACTGGTTGAAATTTCTTTACGCACGGCGAGTTCGCAACACGTCCAACCTTCTGCCACATGCACTGCTCGTGTCGTGATTCAAGGAGTGCTTTACATCGTTGAATTTGTCGTCCTTCCACATGCGTCTCATGAAATCATCCTGGGATGGAACTTTCTTTCCGCTAATCATGCGGTTGTCGACTGCGCTCGTGCTCAACTCGTTTTGTTTCCATTCAGCACGACATTCATAGATCTCCTTCGCTCACCCAAAAATGTGATCGTCGCCGCTGACGTCGTCATTTCTGCTTTTTCGGTCACCGCGGTATCTCTTTTGTGCAACTCCGTTTCCGATTCAACTGCCCTATTTATGCCGTCACAAGAATGCGCTCGTCGCCGGCACCTTGTCGTCCCGTTTGCCGTCATAACACTTGCCGATGGCTCCAGTGCCGTGTACGTGTGCAATCCGTTCCCTTGTCCCGCTACCTTATTGCATGGCGAATGCATTGGCAGTCTTGACACTTATGATGACATCTTTCCTTTCGATACCCGTTCTGATACGACACCGATGTCCGTGGATGCTGTCACAGCTGGCACCGCGCCCTCACTACCTGACGAAGACGTTCTGTTACGCAGCGTAGACACCGGCCTTACGCGAGACCAGCGCAATCAGCTCATTCAACTACATGACCGTTTCCGCGCCTCCTTCGACCACGGACAACCTCCCTTGGGACGCACGTCAGTTGTCGCTCACCATATCGACACCGGTCATCATACTCCACTTCGTCAGCGCCCCTACCGCGTCTCGCAGGCCGAGCGTGACGTCATCACTCAACACGTCGACGAGATGCTGCAACGTGGTGTTATTCAGCACTCACACAGTCCTTGGGCTTCGCCAGTGGTCCTCGTGCGAAAAAAGGATGGCTCCATCAGGTTTTGCGTGGATTATCGTCGACTAAACAACATCACACGCAAGGATGTTTATCCCCTGCCACGCATTGATGACGCCTTGGATTGCCTTCAAGGTGCGGAGTTTTTCTCTTCACTGGATCTGCGCTCTGGATATTGGCAAGTACCAATGGCTGAACCAGACCGTCCAAAAACGGCGTTTGTGACCCCTGACGGCTTATATGAATTTAATGTAATGCCCTTCGGTCTTTGCAATGCGCCTGCGACTTTTGAAAGAATGATGGACAGTGTCCTCAGGGGACTTAAATGGCACATCTGTCTTTGCTATTTAGACGACATAGTTGTATTCCCGCCGAATTTCGAAACTCATCTTTCTCGTCTGGAACAAGTTCTCCAGTGCCTTACGGCAGCCGGGTTGCAACTTAACTTCAAG
The DNA here is from genome assembly GCF_043290135.1 of Rhipicephalus microplus. Taxonomy (NCBI): domain Eukaryota; kingdom Metazoa; phylum Arthropoda; class Arachnida; order Ixodida; family Ixodidae; genus Rhipicephalus; species Rhipicephalus microplus. The sequence continues at coordinate 14,892,214 of NW_027464589.1, forward strand.
AAATGTCGTTTTGGCGCCCGCAAACTCACAATTTTCGGCCACGTCGTTTCAAAAGAAGGAATATCGCCAGATCCTGCCAAACTGCGTGCCGTTGCCGAGTACCCCAAGCCTACTACCCTAAAGGAGCTTCGTAGTTTTATAGGCTTGTGTTCCTATTTTCGGCGTTTCGTTCGCAATTTTGCCTCTATAATTGCCCCTCTGACTCAGCTTCTCTCCCGTAGCACGGACCTCTCTGGCTGGAATTACCACTGCGATGAGGCATTCACGGCGCTACGCCGGCTACTCATCTCACCGCCAGTTCTCCGCCACTTCGATCCCAATGCATTCACTGAAATTCACACGGATGCAAGCGGTGTCGGCCTCGGTGCCATTCTCGCTCAACGCAAGGATGGCTGCGACGAGTACGTTGTCGCCTATGCCAGCCGTACACTAACGAAGGCAGAGTCCAACTATTCCATCACGGAAAAGGAGTGCTTGGCTATCATTTGGGCTATAGGAAAATTTCGCACCTACTTTTACGGACGCCAGTTTGATGTTGTCACAGATCACCATGCCTTATGCTGGTTAGCGTCCATAAAAGATCCTACTGGCCGCCTCGCTCGTTGGGCTTTACGCCTTCAGGAATACGATATCCGTGCTGTTTATCGCTCAGGACGCAGACATTGAGACGCCGATGCACTATCCCGTTCTCCACTGCCTCCTGACCTTGCCTGCTTATCAACTGCCATTTGCGATTCGTCATCGTTGAGCATCACTGACATGCCATCCGGACAGCGCAAGGATACCTGGATCAATTCTTCGCTCGACGTCCTCTCTTACAGTTCGTCAGAAACGACTTCACGCTCCCTCTCTCGTCAAGCAAGACACTTTGCTGTCCGTGAAGGCTTGTTGTATCGCCGCAATTACGTGACGGATGGCCGTAGGTGGCTCCTTGTCATCCCTCGTCATTTGCGTTAGGACATCTGCGCTGCCTTTCACGATGACCCCCAGTGTGGCCACGCTGGAGTATTTAAGACTTACTCTCGCCTTCGTCTAAGATACTACTGGCGTGGCATGTATCGGCACGTTCGCCAGTACGTTCGGTCATGCACCACGTGTCAACGACGCAAGACGCCTTCTCACAGCACTGCTGGCCCTTTGCAACCCTTAACCTGCCCAGCGAGACCATTCGACCGCGTCGGAATTGATATTTATGGTCCTCTACCCAACTCTCTTCGAGGCAACCGGTGGATTATCGTCGCCGTGGATCATTTAACACGCTACGCTGAAACATCTGCGCTGCCTGCTACCACTGCGAAAGACGTTGCGTCCTTTCTTTTTGACCATCTCATTTTGCGACACGGTGCACCTCGTGAATTACTCAGTGACCGTGGACGCGTGTTTCTCTCGAACGCCGTCGACGAGCTACTCAAGGCATGTCGCACTGTCCATAGGAAATCCTCGGCATACCATCCCCAAACCAATGGCATGACAGAACGCTTTAACCGTACCCTTGGAGATATGCTTGCCATGTACGCCTCTGACGACCACACTAATTGGGACCAAGTGCTCCCTTTTGTCACGTACGCGTACAACTCTGCGCCACAAACAACCACTGGCTTTTCTCCTTTCTTCCTTCTGTACGGACGTGAGCCCTCATGCTCCATGGACACCATTCTCCCTTACAGACCTGATGTTTCCGAAGCGACGCCTGTTTCCGAAGCAGCTGCTTATGCCGAAGAGTGTCGTCAACTCTCTCGCTCATTTACCGCACAAGACCAATGGCGCCAGAAAACTGACCACGATTCCTCTGCGTCTACTGTACACTATAACCCAGGAATCCTGGTTTGGCTCTGGGTCCCGTCTACCCCTCCCGGTCTTTCCCCGAAGCTTTCGTCGAAATACCATGGCCCCTACCGTGTGGTGCGGCAAACATCTCCTGTCAACCATGAAGTTGAGCCCATTGATCCACCCTCGGACCAACGCTGCCGTGGGCGTGAAACAGTACACGTATCACGCCTCAAACCGTGCTATGACCCCCTTGTCGTGTCCTTTCCCTAGGTCGCCAGGTTGGCTCCTTTCTGCGCGGGGAGTAATTGTACCGAAGCATAGTGGCGCCAGCTCTGTGCCAGCGTGAAAGAAGACGTTGACGTCCGTGTGTGGCTCGTGCTTGCCGGGTTCCTGCCTGTACCAGCTTGTTGCGGCTAACGTTTCTGGAATAATAACCTGTGTTTTTACGCAACCTTGCTCGTTGCAATACAAAGAATATAAATAATGACAATAAAAAGGAGTTCAATGCTGATTGATCAAGACATAGCACACCATACAATGCATATACTTTGCGACAGATGCTTTCCTGGAGCGCTTGGGAAAAATTTTTGGCTTGTATCACTGATTCCGGGAGCGCATTCCATTCGGAAATTGTACGTGGGAAGAAGCTGTGCCTAAACTGATTAGTTTTGGCGAAGATAGGCTGAAAGGAATGAGCATGCATGTGACGAGTCCTTCTTGTGCTTAGCGGTTTATCCATAGTTGACGGAGTTATTTTCACCTTAGAAGTAGCAATATTGTTGAGGAAGAGTAAACGGGCCAAGCGTCTACGAACTGCTAGGGTTTGAATGCCATTATCAGTCATGAGCTTCGACGGAGAATCGTAACGCCCATATTTGTTAAAAATAAAACGCACTGCTTTTCTCTGAACGAGTTCAAGCATGTAGATATCTTTTTTCAAGGGCGGATCCCATATCACGGAAGCATATTCAAGTTTAGCTCTAACAAAAGTTTCATAGGCTAAAAGCGTAACGTGACTTGGAGAATGTCTTAATTTTTGTCTCAAAAAACACAACTTAGTAAATGCAGCAGAACAAATACGTTTTACGTGGGACGACCAAGATAAATTAGAGTTCAAAGTGAGGCCCAAGTACTTGTACTCCCCAACATCTCGAATACAAGTGTTCTGCAAGAAGTACTGGTAGTTAAAGAAATGTTTTTTGTGCGCTATTCGTAGAAATGCACATTTTCCGGCATTCAACATCATTCCCCACTGCTCACACCAACTCTCTATTGCAACCAGGGATTCCTGCAAAACTTCACAGTCATCAGGTGAGCGAATTTCTCTAAAAACAACACAATCATCGGCAAACAGCCTGATGGAGACAGTTTCGGGAACTACGTGGGCTAAATCATTTATATAAAGAAGAAACAACAGCGGTCCCAGCACGCTGCCCTGGGGTACCCCAGAGGTAACAGCAAGAAAATAGAGATACAACCATTTATATCAACATACTGTTTTCTGTTATTTAAATAAGCTCTTATCCAGTTGAAAAGACAATCAGGCAAGCCAATGCGTTCAAGTTTATACAAAAGCTTATCGTGTAGCACTTTGTCAAAGGACTTGCTAAAGTCGAGGAAAACCACACCAACTTGTCCAGACTCGTCCAATACCGCAGAGAAGTGATGAACAGTAGTGACCAATTGCGTAACAGTGGACATATTTTTTCTAAAACCGTGTTGATAGGGCGACAAAATGTTCCTTTCAGCCAGAAATTCATGAATGAACCCTACAATAATATGCTCCAACATTTTACAACTGCTACTTGTGATGGAAATGGGTCTGTAGTTAAAAATTGAAAGATTCTCTCCCGTTTTAAACAGTGGTTTGACCCTAGCAACCAAAAACTCATACGGGACTTCACCTGATGTGAGAGAGATCTGAAAACTGTTAGTTAAAAAGGCAGATAGCTGATCAGCATACCGTTTCAACAATCCATTAAGAAGATCATTGGGGCCGGGACTTTTTCTAGGATCAAGCTTTCGTAATAATGCCAGTATTCCGAGATCCGAAAAAACAGGTATATTAGAATAATCCGTTGGGCGTTTAGGAACTGATCTGCCTGGTGAAAAGACTGATTGAAAGTAATGATTGAATTATTGAGCTATTTCTTTGTCTTCTCTTAGAATTTTACCATTTACAGCTATTTCTTTCAGAATATTTTTCCGTTCACCCAGAAACCGCCAAAACTTAGAGGGGTAATTTTTAATGAACTCAGGAAGTGTTACGGTAAAATAATGAGCTTTCGCTGATTTAACCTTACATTCCAAAGACTGCTTCAGGCTTTGTAGAGTCGCTCCCCTAGACTCCTCTTCCTCCTAAGACGATTAATCTTACGCTTGGTCTGAATGATATCTCGGGTAATCCATTCATTGTAACGCTTGTTTCTAACCTTCTTTAAGGGTACAAAATGCTCGATGCAGTATTTTATTGTTTCCTTGAAGTGCGTACACAACGCATGCACATCATTGCTAGTTTGGATATCAAATTTTAACTCTAAGTAATCAATGATAGAAGCGTCATCGGCACGGTCAAAATTTTTGACATGGTTGACCGGTTGGTCTTCAACACTGCCAAACCCGGTAGAAGAACAATAAAACGATAAAAGCCGGTGGCCGGAAATACCAGGATCTACATTTACTACACTACTGGAAAATACGTCGCTAACAAAAAATAAACCTAGACTGGCGTCAAGACGGGTAGGTTCCAAAACTAACTGTTTTAGACCTATAGCCAACATCATGTCTAAGAGAGTATCACATGGGTCACTCTCTCCATAAGTAGGCCGATTCCAGTCAAAACTCGGCAGATTAAAATCGCCTGTTACAATAACCGGGCGACCACGGTAGGGCAAAAGATAAACGTACAATTTGCAAAGAAACGAGTCGGTTGCATCAGGCGATCGATAAGCCGCACAAAGCAAGAGTTTTAAGTCGCAAAAAGATACGTTTAAAAACAAGCTTTCATGATTAGAGATCCCAGGCAAAACCGAGATCTCGATATTGGTTTTAGCTACAACGGCAACGCCCCCACCACGGGATCCATGATCACACCGAAACATCTGATAGCCACGTGGAACAACTTCGCCGTCACTAATCCTATCACTCAGCCAGGTTTCGGTGATTACAACTAGATGGGGGTCATAATTCAAAAGAAGCACTTCTAAACTGTCAATTTTATTTACAATACTTCTTGCATTAAACGAAATGACAATCAGCTCATCAACAGGGCGCTGGAGTGGCTATATGTTTGCTGGTGCGAGCAATTCATTTGCCACGACAGGAACGCGCCGGTTTGTGGAATTGTTCCATGCGTACAACTTTTTGTCAATGTAAAGTTTGTCGTGCACAAGCGTAACCTTCTTCCCCTTGTCTTTTTCAGGTTTGGCACTCTGCCAAAGCGATCGTCTTTTTCTTAGTGTTTCTTGCGAATAATCATTTTGAATGAAGACAGTTGTTCCCTTAAGTTTTTTAGCGTTCAGCATGACGGCTTGTTTTTCAGTGAAATTACTGAAGTTAAGGATCACAGGGCGATTTGAAGACGGCTTACATATTCTATGAATTCTATCAACAGAAGAACAAGTTACTCCTAGAGTTTCTTTGAAGATGTCGTCGAGAATCACTCATCTTAAGTCGAGTTCACTTTCCTTCGAGGCCTCCTCAACGCCAAATACAACCAAATTATTACGCCTACCCTTGTCTTCAAGGTCGACTATCTTCGCATGTTGCAAACGTATTTTCTCCTGTAGAGTCATGACAACCTTTCTAACACCATCAAAAGAATCCATTCTCGCAGCCATTCCTTTCATTTCATTCTTCAAATGGCTTAACCGTCCTCCCAGAGACATCACCATTCGTTCTGTTTGCTCAACTCTTTGTTTTACTTCTAGCAAATCATTCGGGATAGCTTGTTGGCCTTTAATAAGTGACTCTAGCATCTCTTCAACGGTAGGTACTGGATTTTCTTCAATGTCCCTACACAACAATAGCTTACATGCATGCGCACGATCACATAGTATACAAAGCATCGTCTGTGGGCACGACACAACAAGAAGGCATCTTTCGTCAGATCGGTATGAATAGGTAAAACTAACCTGCAGCAATAAAACGGGAGGCGCGGTGAACATCTTGCCCCGTGCAGCCTCGCCGTGCCCACTAGCCGATCCGTCCTGCACTGTTGGTTTTATTGAAACCCAGGGTGATGACGTCAGGCCTTTGATATGCATCCGCACAGGCGCAGGAAGCACATTGGAAACGAAGCTTGCCGATGCGGAGACGGGGCCGACGCCTGTTGAAACTTTTCCAGCCCAGAAGACCACTTGATGTGACGATGGAATAAACCCGGCGAAAGGCAGCAAAAGGGCCTGCAACAATAAAACGGGAGGCGCGGTGAACATCTTGCCCCGTGCAGCCTCGCCGTGCCCCCTGTTGTTTTGTTGCGAGTACGAAACTGCGATAGATGAAATATTGTGAAAGCACACAAAATGGCATGAACTAGCCAGATACTGCGTCTTGTACAGTTACAAGTTCGAAACTGCTATATTGTGATAATCTCGTGAAAGCGCATGCAAGAATCGTAAAACCTTCAAGAACGATGTCATTTAGCGAGATACAGCGTTCTGTACTGTACTAAGTTGGTGAAAAATGGTGAGGTCATGCAAACATCGTAATTGTGAACGAAACAGTGTAACAGAGCGTTTTTAGATACAAGTGCGAAGTTTAGGTTAGGTTAGAATATGAACCGTCGTAAAACCGCATTAAACAATGTCAGCTAGTGAGATGCAGTGTTTTTCACCATTACAAATCGGAAACAGCGATATCTAATGTGAAAGCGCAAGAAACCGTCGTAATGTTGCAGAAAGCATTGTAAAGTAGCGAGTAAAACGTTTTTTATCGATGGAAATGCGAAGATTAGGTTAGGTTGAGTTATGTTAGTTTAAGCTAGGTATCGTCGTGAAACCACCAAAAACGACGTCATCTAACGAGATAGTGTTGTTTTGTTGCGAGTACGAAACCGCGATAGGTGAAATATTGTGAGAGCACACAAAACGGCATGAACTAGCCAGATACTGCGTCTTGTACCGTTGCAAGTGCGAAACTGCTATATATTGATATTCTCATGAAACGCACGCAGGCATCGTCAAACCTTAAAAAACGATGTCATTTAGCGAGATACAGCGTTCTGTACTGTACTAAGTTGGTGAAAAATTTTGAGGTCATGCAAATATCGTAATTGTTAACCAAACAGTTTAACAAAGCGTTTTTAGATACAAGTGCGAAGCTTAGGTTAGGTTAGGTTATGAAGCGTCATAAAACCGCTATAAACAATGTCAGCTAGTCAGATGCAGCGTTTTTCACCAATAAAAGTCGGAAACTGCGATATCTATTGTGAAAGTGCATGAAACCGTCGTAATGTTGTAGAACGCATTGTAAAGTAGCGAGTAAAACGTTTTCTAACGATGGAAATGAGAAGGTTAGAGTAGGTTGAGTTATGTTAGTTTAAGCTAGGTAGCGTCCTGAAACCACCAAAAACGACGTCATCTAACGAGAAGTGTTGGTTTGTTGCCAGTACAAAACCACGATAGGTCAAATAATGTGAAAGCACACAAAACGGCATGAACTAGCCAGATACTGCGTCTTGTACAGTTACAAGTTCAAAACTGCTATTTGTGATAATCTCGTGAGAGCGCATGCAAGCATCGTAAAACCTTGAAGAACGATGTCATTCAGCGAGATACAGCGTTCTGTACCGTACTAAGTTGGTGAACAACTGTGAGGTCATGAAAATATCGCAATTGTGAACAAAACAGTGTAACAGAGCGTTTTTAGGTACAAGTGCGAAGGTTAGGTTAGGTTAAGTTATGAAGCACCATAAAACCGCATTAAACAATGTCAGCTATTAAGATGCTGTGTTTTTCACCATTAAAAGTCGGAAACTGCGATATCTATTGTGAAAGCGCAAGAAACCGTCGTAATGTTGCAGAAAGCATTGTAAAGTATCGAGTAAAACGTTTTCTACCGATATATGTGCCAAGGTTAGGTTAGGTTGAGTTATGTTAGTTTAAGCTAGGTAGCGTCGTGAAACCACCAAAAACGACGTCATCTAACGAGATAGTGTTGTTTTGTTGCGAGTACGAAAATGCGATAGGTTGAGTGTTGTGAAAGCACACAAAACGACATGAACTAGCCAGATACTGCGTCTTGTACCTTTGCAAGTGCGAAACTACTATATATTGATATTCTCGTGAAAGCGCATACAGGCATCGTTGAACCTTAAAAAACGATGTCATTTAGCGAGATACAGCGTTCTCTACTGTACAAAGTTGGTGAAAAATTTTGAGGTCACGCAAATATCGTAATTGTGAACGAAACAGTGTAACAGAGCGTTTTTAGATACAAGTGCGAAGGTTAGGTTAAGTTAGGTTATTAAGCGTCATAAAACCGCTATAAACAATGTAAGCTAGTGAGATGCAGTGTTTTTCATCATTAAACGTCGGAAACTGCGATATCTATTGTCAAAGCGCTTGAAACTGTCGTAAAGTTGCAGAAAGCATTGTATAGTAGCGAGTAAAACGATTTCTAACGATGGAAATGCGAAGGTTAAGTTAGGTTGAATTATGTTAGTTTAAGCTAGGTAGCGTCGTGAAACCACCAAAAACGACGTCATCTAACGAGATAGTGTTGTTGTGTTGCGAGTACGAAACTGCAATAGGTGAAATATTGAGAAAGCACACAAAACGGCATGAACTAGCCAGATACTGCGTCTTGTACCGTTACAAGTGCGAAACTGCTATATTGTGATATTCTTGTGAAAGCGCATGCAAGCATTGAAAACCTTAAACAACGATGTCATTTAGCGAGATACAGCGTTCTGTACTGTACTAAGTTGGTGAACAAGTGTGAGGTCATGCAAATATCATAATTTTGAACGAAACAGTGTAACAAAGCGTTTTTAGATACAAGTCTGAAGGTTAGGTTAGGTTAAGTTCTGAAGCGTCATAAAACCGCTATAAACATTGTCAGCTAGTGAGATGCAGTGTTTTTCACCATTACAAGTCGAAAACTGTGATATCTATTGTGAAAGCGCATGAAACCATCGTAATGTTGCAGAAAGCATTGTAAAGTAGCGAGTAAAACATTTTCTAACAATGGAAATGCGAAGGTTAGGTTAGGTTAGGTTATGTTAGTTTAAACTAGGAACCGCCGTGTAACCACCAAAAACGACGTCATCTAACGAGATAGTGTTATTTTGTTGCGAGTACGAAATCGCAATATGTGAAACATTGTGAAAGCACACAAAACGGCATGTACTAGCCATATACTGCGTCTGGTACCTTTAAAGTGTGAAACTGCTATATTGTGACATTCTCTTGAAAGCGCGTGCAGGCATCGTGAAACCTTAAAAAACGTTGTCATTTAGCGAGATACAGCGTTCTGTACTGTAGTAAGTTGGTGAAATATTGTGAGGTCATGCAAATATCGTAATTGTGAACGAAACAGTGTAACGGTGCGTTTTGAGATACAAGTGCGCATGTTAGGTTAGGTTAAGATATTGTCATGTGGCTCCAGGGGGTGTCGACCAGGTTTATTGATGTCCGAGCAACAGGGCTCTAACCAAGCGCGTCGGTTGGGCTTGTTTGCCAGCGGGGGTCCACGCGCACTTCTTTCTTCTCTGTGGTGTGTGCCTTCACCTTGGCATACGTCCCACTACTAGAAGTAGATGGCAATATTCCTCCTCAACCAAAAAAAGAAAGAGCATCGTCCCGATGCTGTAAAGTTATTGAAAAAAACCAAAACAAAGTAGGTTAAACAATGAAAAAGGGCACCAATGATAAAAATTTAGACGCGATAAGTTCACCAATGATGAGGCAATTGTCACAGCACAAATAAAAAAAACACAGAAAAAGTTGTCTTTTAGGAACGCGCAAAATAGGGCTTCATGCGCACCACGTGAACTATGTCAGAGGTCGGTTGTTTTCGTTGTGCCCATCGTGACGACGTAGCGTCCGGAACCACTTCGTAGTTTACGTCGCTCGCGCGGTGTATTACTTTATATGGACCGAAGTATCTGCTGAGCAACTTTTCGGAGAGGCCACGGCGTCGAACAGGGGTCCGAACCCAAACTTGGTTTCCCGGACTGTAAGATACGTCATTGTGACGCATATTGTAACGTCGTGCATCGACCTGTTGCTGCTGACCAATGTGTAGCCGGGCGAGCTGGCGCGTTTCCTCGGCACGCTGTGCGAATTCTTCTGCGTCAGTTGTTAATCGATCAGCGCCTTCATAAGGAAGCATCGCATCCAGTATCGTATGAACTTCGCGGCCGTAGAGAAGGCGAAACGGTGTAAATCGGGTTGTTTTTTGAACGGCGGGTGTTATAAGCGAACGTCACATAAGGCAAAATGCGATCCCATGTTTTGTGTTGGACGTCGATGTACATGGAGATCATGTTTGTGACTGTCTTATTTAGTCGCTCGGTTAAGCCGTCGCTCTGCGGATGGTAAGCAGTCGTCGTTCGATGCCTAGTGTTACTTAGCCAAAAACCTTCATCAATAAGCTGTGCAGTGAACGCTGTTTTTCTGTCGGTTATCACTGTTGATGAAGCACCGTGGCGCAGAACAATGTGGCACATGAGAACTGTGCTACCTCAGAAGCCGTGGCTCGTGGTATCGCCTTTGTCTCAGCATAGCGGGTCAAATAGTCAGTTGCAACAATGACCCAATTGTTGCCATCGGACTAAAAAGGAAATGGGCCGAGAATGTCCATGCCGACATGGTCAAATGGCTTGTGGGGTGGATTAATTGGCTGAAGTAATCCAGCCGGCTTGCTTGGTGGCGACTTTCGACGCTGGCATTCACGACAGCTTTTAACGTACTGCTTCACGCTTGCCGAAAGTCCGGGCCAGTAGTACGCCTCACTTTCTCTGGCGAGCGTTCGCGAGTAACCTAGATGACCAGATGTGGGCTCGTCATGGCACGCGGAGAGCACTTCGTCCCGCATGTCCTTCGGAACGACGAGGAGGTAAGCGCGGCTCGTAGAACGGGCGTTTTTTGTACAGGACATTACCTCGGAGGCAGAAAGACGTCATGACACGAAATAGATGGCGAGGTATAACGGCGCTATGACCCTCCAGATAGTCTATGAGCGGTCGAATCTCTTCATCCTCTCGCTGGCGTCTGCTCAAGTCAGATCAGCTAGGGGCGCCCAGGAAACCGTCATCGTCGTCTTCTTCTTGATTGACTGAAGGTATGAGTGCACGCGACAGCGTATCAGCGTCTTCATACTTCCGTCCAGACTTATATACGATGGTAACATCAAATTCCTGTAGACGCAAGCTCCATCGGGCCAGTCGTCCAGAGGGATCACGAATGTTTACCTACCAGCGGAGGGCATGGTGGTCCGTCACCACTTTAAATGGACGACCATAGAGGTACGGGCGAAACTTGGTGATCGCCCACACTACTGCGAGACACTCTTTCTCTGTGGTCGTGTAATTCCCCTCGGTACGGGACAGAGCGGCTGGCACAGGCAATGACTCGTACTTTGCCGTTTGATGCTGGACGAGCACTGCGTCGAGGCCAATGTTACTAGCGTCAGTGTGCACCTCTGTGTTAGCATCATCGCCAAAATGTGCAAGAACAGGGGCTGACTGCATTCGCTGTCGTAGCTCGGCAAAAGCAGCCTGTTGTTCGGTAGCCCATACAAACGGTGTGTCATCGCGTGTAAGGCAAGTCAAGGGTTCCGCTATTTTCGAAAACCCTCTAATAAATCGCCGATAGTAGGCGCACAAGCCCAGAAAGCGCCGAACAGTCTTTTTGTCTGTAGGATGCTGAAACGCGGCTACAGCGGCAAGTTTGTCGAGGTCGGGTCGGACTCCTTTCACGTTGACTACATGGCCAAGGAATTTGAGCTCTTCATAACCAAAGTGACACTTCTGCGGTTTCAGTGTAAGATCTGCTGATTGAATAGCCTGTAGCACACTCCTGAGGCGATGAAGATGTTGCTGGAAGGTTTCAGAAAAAACGACAACATCATCAAGGTATACGAGGCAAGTTTGCACTTCAGACCAGTTAGCACAGTGTCCATCATTCGCTGGAAGGTTGCGGGCGCTGAGCACAAACCAAAAGGAAGGACACGAAATTCATACAGGCCATCAGGGGTAACAAAGGCCGTTTTCTCGCGATCTCGCTCGTCAACCTCGATCTGCCAGTACCCGCTTTTAAAATCCAAAGAGGAAAAATAGTGGGCGCGGCGTAATCTGTCTGACGAGTCGTCGATGCGTGGCAGCGGGTACACGTCCTTTTTAGTCACGCTGTTCAGCTTCCGGTAATCGACGCAAAAACGTAGCGTTCCGTCTTTCTTCTTGACTAGGACGACCGGAGAGGACCACGCACTGTTGGAAGGCTCGATGATGCCGTCGTCAAGCATTTCTCGAACTTGCGTACAAATGGCTTCTCGTTCTTTCGCTGACACACGGTAAGGCTGTTGGTGTAATGGGCGGGCCTCTTCGTAGGTGATGATTCTGTGTCTACCCTATTGGAAAAATTGCCACGGTGGATACTGGAAAACATGGTGGGCGTAGTGGAAATAATAGTGGGCATGGTGGAAATTATGATGGATATGGTGGGACGTAGTGGAAAATATGGTAAGTATGCCGGGACATACTGGGTGGTATGGTGTACAGATGATGGGTAAAGTAAAAATGGTGGTGGAAAGCAGAGGCTAGATAGTGGGCAATAATGGGACACTCTGCCCACCATTGCGATAATGCTGGGAAGCCCTAAGCACATGGTGGTGGTGCTTGTTATGGTGGGCCACATAGTGTACCAAGCTGAGAAGCTCTGCCCACCATCGCGATAATGCTGGGAAGTAGTAAGCAGTTGATGGATGGGCTTATAATGGTGGGCATTTTATAAAGTGTACCAAGCTGAGATCTGTATACTACATGTTCTACCACCATGATTTCCACCAAAGGTTAGGCCTTCCGACCAAGCCCATACAATTTGTGTTATCCGCGCTTTCGGGTTTCAGAATACACGATTTCGACGATTAAGTATGACAATACAGCGCAGCCATGGCACCAATTAACCTAAATGAAGCATTTTTCATTGTGTATGATGTCCGCTCAAGAAGCAACAAACATTGATGCGACGCGATTAAAGCACTCATAAAGAACGTAAGTTTCTTCTCACCGACAGCCGCTGGTCGCACTTGCCGGCACTTTTCTAGCTTTAGTACGAGAACTCAGACTTGGCAATTCGTATGCTTGGTGAACCAATATGATAGCGTAATGTTTCCGGCACACTGCATTCGTTTTGGCCAAGCCGTTATGTAGTTGTTGCTTTAGCGAAAGAGCTACAGCATTGCGCTGGCACGACCACCTTCTACATTGCGCGAAAAGCATCCCCATACTCAATCAAATAAATAAGGCGGGCGTATCTATGGAATGAGCCTAGAAGCGTCATAAAGCGTGAGCAGATGTCGCCCTTTAGAACGAGCGTGAAACGGATATTAAGCTTGGCAGACCCTGCCGGTAAACTGTTGCTGCTCCCCAGTCCACTTGGTTTTTTTTTTGAAGTTGTGAATTGTAAAAAAAGATAGCACTAGTGCCGTTAACACAGTGGCAATTGTTACTGGCCGCAGTTGCTTGTGTTTAATAAATGTGCAGTTTTTAGTAGCAGGTGTAGATCTTGTCTATGTTGTGTACATGAAAAACATAAGTTGAACTGTAAGCTTGTATGCCTACTAAGTATTTAACACGCAATCAACATCATGTTGGTATGGCGCAGTGGTTAGTGTCTTCGATAGGGATTCCGCAGGCTGCACGTTCAATCCTCCGGGGCACCTTGTTTTTTTTCCGGGACGGGTGTTTTTTATACCGTTTTTATAGAATTCTTTTTTTATTTTTTGTGGCAGCTCGTCACGGTGATTCTGACGTCATTTCGCGCTCAAGCGTTGCCAGCACTGCAGCACCCACCATACCCACCATGCGCCATGGTGGGTGTTTCCCACCATTCACCCACTACATTCATCATCATCATCATCATCATCATCAGCCTGACTACGTCCACTGCAGGACAAAGGCCTCTCCCATGTTCCGCCAGTTAACCCGGTCCTGTGCTTGCTGCTGCCAATTTATACCCGCAAACTTCTTGATCTCATCTGCCCACCTAACCTTCTGTCTCCCCCTAACCCGCTTCCCTTCTCTGGGAATCCAGTCAGTTACCCTTAATGACCAGCGGTTATCCTGTCTACGCGCTACATGCCCTGCCCATGTCCATTTCTTCATCTTGATTTCAGCTATGATATCCTTAACCCCCGTTTGTTCCCTAATCCACTCTGCTCTCTTCTTGTCTCTTAAGGTTACACCTACCATTTTTCTTTCCATTGCTCGCTGCGTCGTCCTCAATTTAAGCTGAACCCTCTTTGTAAGTCTCCAGGTTTCTGCTCCGTAGCTAAGTACCGGCAAGATACAGCTGTTATATACCTTCCTCTTGAGGGATAGTGGCAATCTACCTGTCATAATTTGGGAGTGCTTGCCGAATGTGCTCCACCCCATTCTTATTCTTCTAGTTACTTCAATCTCGTGGTTCGGCTCTGCGGTTATTACCTGCCCTAAGTAGACATAGTCTTTTACAACTTCAAGTGCACTATTACCTATCTCGAAGCGCTGCTCCTTGCCGAGGTTGTTGTACATTACTTTCGTACCTCCCACTACATTACCTCCCACCTCCCACTACCTCCCACTACCTCCCACTACATTAATCCACTATAATGGTGGGTGGTGGTTTACACCATGCCCACCATTCGTTTTTTTCCGATAGGGTAGTGATCGAAGTCTGGCGCACCTTAGAGGAAGTAGCGAAGCATGACTTGAATTCAAGCAAGAGTTTTCGCAGTGCTGTCTGGTTTTCTGGTGTGAGGTTAGAATTAATATCGATATTGTGTAGAGACGTGTCGGCGGCCTCCACGGCGTCCGACGAGAAGCAAATGGGAACGGTACCTAATACATCTGCAAACGCTAACGAAGTGCCACGGAAAAGGTGTCGGTGTTCGTTACTGAAATTTGTAACGAGAAGTTGAGATTGGCCATCACGTAGCTGTATGATACTCCTAGCCACACAAACACCTGGAGTCAGCAGGTGTTCACAATTACTTTCTGCAATCGCTTCACCATTTCGCAATCCACAGCATGTGACGTCGACAATAACACTGGATCTTGGCGGAAGCGTTATACTTTCAGCAGAAACACGAAGAATGTCGGCAAGTTGTTGGTCGTCCTGCTTGTCGATCGCTCGGTCGGCTGAGAAGGTGATGTAATTCTCTTGAAGGTCAATGACAGCTCCATACTCCTGCAGGAAGTCAACACCAAGAATAACGTCGCGTGAACATTCACGGAGCACAAGGCACTTGCTACAAAAGTATCCCCACAGACCCGAACTCTTCTCGTGCAGGTTCCAAGCGGAGAGACGGTGTGGCCACCAGCCGTTCGAATCACAGAGCCATGCCAGGGCGTGATTACCTTCTTTAGTAGTCTGGTCATTTTCCCGCTTAGTATAGAATAGTCAGCCCCGGTATCAACTAAAGCACCTACTGCATCTGTCTATCAGCACCGGTATATCCTGAGAAAGCCGCACATATCGCTCAGTCGAATCCACGCCCTTTACTGTTAGCGTCGATCGGAGGTCTTCAGCACGTCGACTGCCAGCGACCTCGCCTCCAAGGGTCGCTTGCGTTAGTTTTCTCGGCGGGGACTGGGCGACCGTGCGCCAGCATGGCGCTGTGGTGAAGATGAAAAGCGCCTCGGTGACGGTGAGGGTGGCTGCCGTCCAGAAGGCGGTGGCATGCGCTGTTGAGCCAGGTAATCCTCAATGTCCCGGGGTCGCTGGCCATACCGAGGAGACGCTGAATGTACTGAAAAGCCGCGCAGCCCTAGGCGCCGGCATGGACACTGGCGGTACAAACGGTCCGCTTCACCGCAGTGGAAGCACAAAGGTCGGCGATCAGGAGTGCGCCAAACATCAGATTTCCGAGGCGAAACACGTCTGTCGTCAAGGTAGTGTGCTGGTTGTTCCGCAAGATGCACAGGGTTGGCGTAAACGAGGGGAGGGGGCGTGCGTGTGTTCTCGTAGTACCGTAGAGGCTGCGCCGACTGAAGTGAAACAGTAGGAGGTGCCTGAACAAACAGCGAAGAAAAGGAAGCTATGCGCTTCAAGGCTTCCGCATAAGTCGCACGGTGGTAGTCAGCCGGGGTGGGTGTGGCGTAATCCAGACTCACAGGGTCACGCAAATCATGATGCAGCTCGTTTTTGACGATACTTGCAATAGAACTCACCGTAGGTAGTGGTGGTGTAGCAGCCTTTTGCAGCTCCTCGCGTACTATAGAGCGGATAAGGTCGCGCAGACACTCGGTGTTGCTCCCAAAAGTCGTGAGAACTTGAGCAGTGGACGTGTTCACTTGCCGCTCATACAGGGTGGATCGATGCTGAAGCATCTTTTCTATCGTGACGGCTTCAGACAAAAACTCGGCGACCGTGTTCTGAGGGCTCCGTACAAGGCAAGCGAACAGCTGCTCCTTAACTCCCCGCATCAGGTGACGCAACTTCTTCTCTTCTGTCATACTTGGATCAGCCCGTCGGAACAGACGCGTCATATCTTCCACATAGGTCATGACAGTTTCGTTAGGCTTCTGGATGCGGGCCTGGATCGCTCGCTCCGCTCAGTCGTGGCGATCAGCACTTCTGTAAGTGTCCAACAGCCAGCGGCGGAATTCGGGCCACGATGTCATCTGTTCCTCGTGATTCATATACCAGGCACATGCTCCATCCTCAAAATAGAAGTAAACACGCCGTAGTTTGGTCGCGTCGTTACAGTCGTTCAAAGCAGCCACACGTTCGAAATCGACAAACCAGTCCTCGACGTCTTCGAGCTCGGTGCCATGAAACGGTGTCGGAACCTGTGGACTTTCGAGGGTGTACCGAGTCACCGAGGGGTTTCCCGTACCTGTTAGAGTGGTTTGAACAGACGTGCTCATCATACTTGTGTGAACTGTAGGGTCAGCTTCGGGTGGTAATCCCCTGATTCTGCGGCTTGTCCGATGAACGGGAGTGTAAACTCGCACTGGGCTAGTGGTGCCGCTTCTAGGAGGTGTCTGAAACATCCGTTAGGGACTACCCCGCACCTCTACCAATTGTCACGTCGCTCAAGCGGGGTGTCGACAAGGTTTATTGATGTCCGAGCAACAGGGCTCTAACCAAGCGCGTCGGTTAGGCTTGTTTGCAAGAGCGGGGGTCCACGCGCAGTTCTTTCTTCTCTGTGGTGTGTGCCTTCACCTTGGCATACGACCCACTACTAGAAGTAGGTGGCAATGTGAACCGTCGTAAAACCGCATTAAAATATGTCACTTAGTGAGATGCAGTGTTTTTCACCATTACAAGTCGGAAACTGCGATATCTAATGTGAAAGCGCATGAAACCGTCGTAATGTTGCAGAAAGCATTGTACAGTAGCGAGTAAAATGTTTTCTAACGATACAAGTGCGAAGGTAAGGTTAGGTTGAGTTATGTTAGTTTAAGCGAGGTAGCGTCGTGAAACCACTAAAAACGACGTCATCTAACGACATAGTGTTGTTTTATTGCGAGTACGGAACTGCGATAGGTGAAATATTGTGAGAGCACACAAAACGGCATGAACTAGCCAGATACTGCGTCTTGTAGCGTTACAAGTGTGAAACTGCTATATTGTGATAATCTCGTGAAAGCGCATGCAAGCATCGTAAAACCTTAAAAACGATGTCATTTAGCGAGATACACCGTTCTATACTGTACTAAGTTAATGAACAACTGTGAGGTCATGCAAATATCGTAACTTTGAATGAAAAAGAGTAACAAAGCGTTTTTAGATTCAAGTGCGAAGGATAGGTTAGGTTAAGTTATGAAGCGTCATAAAACCCTATAAACAAAGTCAGCTAGTGAGATGCAGCGTTTTTCACCATTACAAGTCGCAAACTGCGATATCTGATGTGAAAGCGCATGAAACCGTCGTAATGTTGCAGAAAACATTGTGAAGTAGCGAGTAAAGCGTTTTCTACCGATAGAAGTGCGAAGGTTCGGTTAGGTTGAGTTATGTTAGTTTAAGCTTGGTAGCGTCGTAAAACCACCAAAAACGACGTCATCTAACGAGATAGTGTTGTTTTGTTGCGAGTACGAAATTGCAATATGTGAAATATTTTGAAAGCACACAAAGCGGCATGAACTAGCCAGATACTGCGTCTTGTACCTTTACAAGTGCGAAACTGCTATATTGTGATATTCACGTGAAAGCGCATGCAGGCATCGTGAAACCTTAAAAAACGATGTCATTTAGCAAGATACAGCGTTCTGTACTGTACTAAGTTGGTGAAAAATGTGAGGTCATGCAAATATCGTAATTATGAACGAAACAGTGTAACGGTGCGTTTTTAGATACAAGTGCGAATGTTAGGTTAGGTTAAGATATTGTCACGTCGCTCCAGGGGGGTGTCGACAAGGTTTATTGATGTCCGAGCAACAGGGCTCTAACCAAGCGCGTCGGTTGGGCTTGTTTGCCAGAGCGGGGGTCCACGCGCACTTCTTTCTTCTCTGTGGTGTGTGCCTTCACCTTGGCATACGACCCACTACTAGAAGTAGGTGGCAATATTCCTCCTCAACAAAAAAAAGAAAGAGCATCGTCCCGATGCTGTAAAGTTATTGAAAAAAAATCAAAACAAAGTAGGTTAAACAATGAAAAAGGGCTCCAATGATAAAATGTTAGACGCGATAAGTTCACCAATGATGAGGCAATTGTCACAGCACAAATAAAAAAACACAGCAAAAGTTGTCTTTTAGGAACGCGCAAAATAGGGCTTCATGCGCACCACGTGAACTATGTCAGAGGTCGGTTGTTTTCGTTGTGCCCATCGTGACGACGTAGCGTCCGGAACCACTTCGTAGTTTACGTCGCTCGCGCGGTGTATTACTTTATATGGACCGAAGTATCTGCTGAGCAACTTTTCGGAGAGGCCACGGCGTCGAACAGGGGTCCGAACCCAAACTTGGTCTCCCGGACTGTAAGATACGTCATTGTGACGCATATTGTAACGTCGTGCATCGACCTGTTGCTGCTGACCAATGTGTAGCCGGGCGAGCTGGCGCGTTTCCTCGGCACGCTCTGCAAATTCTTCTGCGTCAGTTGTTAATCGATCAGCGCCTTCATAAGGAAGCATCGCATCCAGCATCGTCTGAACTTCGCGGCCGTAGAGAAGGCGAAACGGTGTAAATAGGTTGTTTCTCGAACGTCACATAAGGCAAAATGCGATCCCATGTTTTGTGTTGGACGTCGATGTACATGGAGATCATGTCTGTGACTGTCTTATTTAGTCGCTTGGTTAAGCCGTCGCTCTGCGGATGGTGAGCAGTCGTCGTTCGATGCCTAGTGTTATAACCAAAAAACTTCATCAATAAGCTGTACAGTGAACGCTGTTCCTCTGTCGGTTATCACTGTAGATGGAGCACCGTGGCGCAGAACAATATGGCACATGAAGAACTGTGCTACCTCAGAAGCCGTGGCTCGTGGTATCGCCTGTGTCTCAGCATAGCGGGTCAAATAGTGAGTTGCAACAATGACCCATTTGTTGCCGTCGGACCATAAAGGAAATGGGCCGAGAATGTCCATGCCGACTTGGTCAAATGGCTTGTGGGGTGAATCAATTGGCTGAAGTAATCCAGCCGGCTTGCTTGGTGGCGACTTTCGACGCTGGCATTCACGACAGCTTTTAACGTACTGCTTCACGCTTGCCGAAAGTCCGGGCCAGTAGTACGCCTCACTTACTCTGGCGAGCGTTCGCGAGTAACCTAGATGACCAGATGTGGGCTCGTCATGGCACGCGGAGAGAACTTCGTCCCGCATGTCCTTTGGAACGACGAGGAGGTAAGCGCGGCTCGTAGAACGGGCATTTTTTTGTACAGGACATCACCTCAGAGGCAAAAAGACGTCATGACACGAAATAGGTGGCGAGGCGCTATGACCTTCCAGATAGTCAATGAGCGGTCGAATCTCTTCATCCTCTCGCTGGCGTCTGCTCAAGTCAAATGAGCTAAGGGCGCCCAGGAAACCGTCATCGTCGTCTTCTTCTTGATTGACTGAAGGTATGGGTGCACGCGACAGCGTATCAGCGTCTTCATGCTTCCGTCCAGACTTATATACGATGGTAACATCAAATTCCTGTAGACGCAAGCTCCATCGGGCCAGTCGTCCAGAGGGATCACGAATGTTTACCAACCAGCAGAGGGAATGGTGGTCCGTCACCACTTTAAATGGACGACCATAGAGGTACGGGCGAAACTTGGTGATCGCCCCACTACTGCGAGACACTCTTTCTCTGTGGTCGTGTAATTCCCCTCGGTACGGGACAGTGAGCAGCTGGCATAGGCAATGACTCGTTCTTTGCCGTGTTGATTCTGGACGAGCACTGCGTCGAGGCCAATGTTACAGGCGTCAGTGTGCACCTCTGTGTCAGCATTATCGTCAAAATGCGCAAGAGCAGGGGCTGACTGCATCCGCTGTCGTAGCTCGGCAAAAGCAGCCTGTTGTTGGGTAGCCCATACAAACGGTGTGTCATCGCGTGAAAGGCGAGTCAAGGGTTCCGCTATCTTCGAAAACCCTCTAATAAATCGTCCATAATAGGCGCACCAGCCCAGAAATCGCCGAACAGTCTTTTTGTATGTAGGATGTGGAAACGCGGCTACAGCGGCGAGTTTGTCGGGGTAGGGTCGGACTCCTTTTGCGTTCACTACATGGCCAAGGAATTTGAGCTCTTCATAACCAAAGTGACACTTCTGTGGTTTGAGTGTAAGATCTGCTGATTGAATAGCCTGTAGCACACTACTGAGGCGATGAAGATGTTGCTGATGGTTTCAGAAAAAACGACAACATCATCAAGGTATACGAGGCAAGTTTGCCACTTCAGACCAGTAATCACAGTGTCCATGATTCGCTGGAAGGTTTCGGGCGCTGAGCACAAACCAAAAGGAAGGACACGAAATTCATACAGGCCATCGGGGGTAACAAAGGCCGTTTTCTCGCGATCTCGCTCGTCAACCTCGATCTGCCAGTACCCGCTTTTTAAATCCAAAGAGAAAAAATAGTGGGCGTGCGTAATCTGTCTAACGAGTCGTCGATGCGTGGCAGCGGGTACACGTCCTTTTTAGTCACGCTGTTCAGCTTCCGGTAATCGACGCAAAAACGTAGCATTCCGTCTTTGTTCTTGACTAGGACGACCGGAGAGGACCACGCACTGTTGGAAGGCTCGATGATGCCGTCGTCAAGCATTTCTCGAACTTGCGTACGAATGGCTTCTCGTTCTTTCGCCGACACACGGTAAGGCTGTTGGTGTGCTGGGCGGGCGTCTTCGTAGGTGATGATTCTGTGCTATAGTGATCGAAGTCTGGCGCACCTTAGAGGAAGTAGCGAAGCATGACTTGATTTCAAGCAAGAGTTTTCGCAGTGCTGTCTGGTTTTCTGGTGTGAGGTTAGAATTAATATCGATATTGTTTAGAGACCTATCGGCGGCCTCCACGGCGTCCGACGAGAAGCAGATGGGAACGATACCTAATTCATCTGCAAACGCTAACGAAGTGCAACGGAAAAGGTGTCGGTGTTCGTTACTGAAATTTGTAACGAGAAGTTGAGATTGGCCATCACGTAGCTGTATGATACTCCTAGCCACACAAAGACCTTGAGTCAGCAGGTGTTCAAAATTACTTTCTGCAATCGCTTCACCAATTTGCAATCCACAGCATGTGACGTCGACAATAACACTGGCTCTTGGCGGAAGCGTTACCCTTTCAGCGGAAAATCGAAGATTGTCGGCACGTTGTTGGTCGTCCTGCTTGTCGATCGCTCGGTTGGCTGAGAAGGTGATGCGATTCTCTTGAAGGTCAATGACAGCTCCATACTCCTGCAGGAATTAAACACCAAGAATAACGTCACGTGAACATTCACGGAGCACAAGGAAACTTGCTACAAAAGTACAACCAGAGACCCGAACTCTACTCGTGCAGGTTCCAAGCGGAGAGACGGTGTGGCCACCAGCCGTTCGAATCACAGAGCCATGCCAGGGCGTGATTACCTTCTTTAGTAGTCTGGTCATTTTGCCACTTAGTATAGAATAGTCAGCCCCGGTATCAACTAAAGCACCTACTGCACCAGTATATCCAGAGAAAGCCGCACATATCGCTCAGTCAAATCCCCGCCCTTTACTGTGAGCGTCGATCGGAGGTCTTCAGCACGTCGACTGCCAGCGACCTCGCCTACAAGGGTCGCTTGCGTTAGTTTTCTCGGCGGGGACTGGGCGACCGTGCGCCAGCATTGCGCTGTGGTGAAGATGAAAAGCGCCTCGGCGACGGTGAGGGTGGCTGCCGTCCAGAAGGCGGTGGCATGCGCTGTTGAGCCAGGTTATCCTCAATGTCCCGGGGTCGCTGGCCATACCGAGGAGACGCTGAATGTACTGAAAAGCCGCGCAGCCCGAGGCGCTGGTATGGACACTGGCGGTACAAACGGTCCGCTTCACCACAGTGGAAGCACAAAGGTCGGCGATCAGGAGTGCGCCAAACATCAGATTTCCGAGGCGAAACACGTCTGTCGTCAAGGTAGTGTGCTGGTTGTTCCGCAAGATGCACAGGGTTGGCGTAAACGAGGGGAGGGGGCGTGCGTGTGTTCTCGTAGTACTGTAGAGGCTGCGCCGACTGAAGGTAAACTGTAGGAGGTGTCTGAACAAACAGCGGGGAAGAGGAAGCTGGGCGCTTCAAAGCTTCCGCATAAGTCGCACGGTGGTATTCAGCGGGGGTGGGTGTGGCGTTATCCAGACTCACAGGGTCACGCAAGGCATGATGCAGCTCGTTTTTGACGATACTTGCAATAGAACTCACCATAGGTAGTGGTGGTGTAGCAGCCTTTTGCAGCTCCTCGCGTACTATAGAGCGGATAAGGTCGCGCAGACACTCGGTGTTGCTCCCAAAAGTCGTGAGAACTTGAGCAGTGGACGTGTTCACTTGCCGCTCATACAGGGTGGATCGATGCTGAAGCATCTTTTCTATCGTGACGGCTTCAGACAAAAACTCGGCGACCGTGTTCGGAGGGCTCCGTACAAGGCCAGCGAAAAGCTGCTCCTTAACTCCCCGCATTAGGTGACGCAACTTCTTCTCTTCTGTCATACTTGGATCAGCCCGTCGGAACAGACGCGTCATATGTTCCACATAGGTCATGACAGTTTCGTTGGGCTTCTACATGCGGGCCTGGATCGCTCGCTCCGCTCGGTCGTGGCGATCAGCACTTCTCTAAGTGTCCAACAGCCGGCGGCAGAATTCGGGCCACGATGTCATCTGTTCCTCGTGATTCATGTACCAGGTACGTGCTTCATCCTCCAAATAGAAGTAAACACGCCGTAGTTTGGCCGCGTCGTTCCAGTCGTTCAAAGCAGCCACGCGTTCGAAATCGACCAACCAGTCCTCGACGTCTTCGAGCTCGGTGCCATGAAACGGTGTCGGAACCTGTGGACTTTCGAGGGTGTACCGAGTCACCGGTGGGTTTCCCGTACCTGTTAGAGTGGTTTGAACGGACGTGCTCATCATACTTGTGTGAACTGTAGGGTCAGCTTCGGGTGGCAATCCCCTGATCCTGCGGCTTGTCCGATGAATGGGAGTGTGGACTCGCACTGGGCTTGTGGTGCCGCTTCCAGGAGGGGTCTGAAACATCCGTGAGGGGCTTTCCCGCACCACCACCAATTGTCACGTCGCTTCAGGGGGGTGTCGACAAGGTTTATTGATGTCCGAGCAACAGGGCTCTAACCAAGTGCGTCGGTTGGGCTTGTTTGCTTGCTTGCTTGCTTGTTCTTTTCTTTTGTGGCTCTCAGCCACTAAGGGGGATTGGCCAAGAAGCCGGTGCTTAATGCAAGTAAATACCTATAGATTTTCTAGATTAGGGGAATATGATTACTGTGTTTGCATTGGGAAATTAATTTGGCGCAATGTTAAAAACAAGAAAAAAAGGGGAGGGGATAAATAATAGAATTTGTTGAATATCTGTGGTGGAATCGTTATATAAAATTCTCCTGAAAGTTGAATCATTGCAGTGTATCAACTAAATAATAATTGGTAGTGTGACTAGTAAAATTCGAGAGCTGATGGCTGACTCAGCAACGTAATCTTCTTGTGTTATATATGAATCCGCAGAGAGCCCAGCAGATGTTGCTATCGCTATGTCCCAATAAAATGGCCCCAAAAGACAAAATATTGGGAGTATTAAGTGATATTTCTAATTTTCTGAATGAAATTTCGAAGCAGTTTTTTCTTTGATTTTTGAATTGGTGACATGTGATAAGAAAACGGTCGATATTGTTTGCCAAAGCGGGGATCCACGCGCACTTCTTTCTTCTCGGTGGTGTGTGCCTTCACCTTGGCATACGACCCACTACTAGAAGTAGGTGGCAATATGAACCGTCGTAAAACCGCATTAAAATATGGCACTTAGTGAGATGCAGTGTTTTTCACCTATACAAGTCGGAAACTGCGATATCTAATGTGAAAGCGCATGAAACAGTCGTAATGTTGCAGAAAGCATTGTAAAGTAGTGAGTAAAACGTTTTCTACGGATAGAAGTGCGAAGGTCAAGTTAGGTTGAGTTATGTTAGTTTAAGCGAGGTAGCATCGTGAAACCACTAAAAACGACGTCATCTAACGAGATAGTGTTGTTTTATTGCCAGTACGAAACTGCGATAGGTGAAATATTCTGAAAGCATACAAAACGGCATCAACTAGCCAGATACTGCGTCTTGTACCGTTACAAGTGCGAAACTGCTGTATTGTGATATTCTCTTGAAAGCGTATGCAGGCATCGTGAAACCTTAAAAAACGATGTCATTTAGCGAGATACATCGTTCTGTACTGTTGTAAGTTGGTAAAATATTGTGAGGTCATGCAAATATCGTAATTGTGAATGAAAAAGTGTAACGGAGCGTTTTTAAATACAAGTGCGAATGTTAGGTTAGGTTAAGTCATGAAGCGTCATAAAACCGCTATAAACATTCTCAGCTAGTGAGATGCAGTGTTTTTCACCATTACAAGTCGAAAACTGCGATATCTTTTGTGAAAGTGCATGAAACCATCGTAATGTTGCAGAAAGCATTGTAAAGTAGCGAGTAAAACATTTTCTAATAATTGAAATGCGAAGGTTAGGTTAGGTTAAGTTATGTTAGTTTAGGCTAGGTAGCATCGTGAAACCACCAAAAACGACGTCATCTAACGAGATAGTGTTCTTTTGTTGTGAGTACGAAACTGCGATAGGTGAAATATTGTGAAAGCACACAAAACGGCATGAACTAACCAGATACCGCGTCTTGTACCGTTGCAAGTGCGAAACTGCTATATATTGATATTCTCGTGAAAGCGCATGCAGGCATCGTAAAACCTTAAAGAACGATGTCATTTAGCGAGATACAGCCTTCTGTACTGTAGTAAGTTGGTGAACAACTGTGAGGTCACGAAAATAACGCAATTGTGAACGGAACAGTGTAACAAAGCGTTTTTAGGTACAAGTGCGAAGGTTAGGTTAGGTTAGGATATGAAGCGCCATAAAACCGCATTAAACAATGTCAGCTATTAAGATGCAGTGTGTTTCAACTGTACAAGTTGGAAACTGCGATATCTTATGTGTAAGCGCGTGAAACCGTTGTAATGTTGCAGAAAGCATAGTAAAGTAGCGAGTAAAACATTTTCTAACGCTAGAAGTGCGAAGGTTAGGTTAGGTTGAGTTATGTTAGTTTAAGCTAGGTAGCGTCGTGAAACTACCGAAAATGACGTCATATAACGAGATAGTGTTCTTTTGTTCGAGTACGAAGCTGCGATAGGTGAAATATTGTGAGAGCACACAAAACGGCGTGAATTAGCCAGATGCTGCGTATTGTACCGTTACAAGTGCGAAACCGCTATATTTTGATATTCTCGTGAAAGCGCATGCAAGCATCTTGAAACCTTGGAGAACGATGTCATTTAGCAAGATACAGCGTTCTGTACTGTACTAAGTAGGTGAAAAACTGTGAGGTCTTGCAAATATCGTAATTGTGATCGAAGCAGTCTAACAGAGCGTTTTTAGATACAAGTGCGAAGGTTACGTTAGGGTAAGTTATGAAGCGTCATAAAACCGCATTAAACAATGTGAGCTAGTGAGATGCAGTGTTTTTCACCATTACAAGTCGAAAACTGCGATATCTATTGTGAAAGCGCATGACACCGTCGTAATGTGGCAGAAAGCATTGTAAAGTATCGAGTAAAACGTTTTCTACCGATATAAGCGCGAAGGATAGGTTAGGTTGAGTTATGTTAGTTTAAGCTAGGTAGTGTCGTGAAACCACCAAAAACGACGTCATCTAACGAGATAGCGTTGTTTTGTTGCGAGTATGAAACTGCGATAGGTGAAATATTGTGAAAGCACACAAAACGGCATGAACTAGCCAGATACTGCGTCTTGTACCGTTGCAATTGCGAAACTGCTATATATTGATATTCTCGTGAAATGCACGCAGGCATCGTCAAACCTTAAAGAACGGTGTCATTTAGCGAGATACAGCATTCTGTACTGTACTAAGTTGGTGAAAAATTTTGAGGTCATGCAAATATTGTAATTGTGAACGAAACAGTGTAACAAAGCATTTTTAGATACAAGTGTGAAGGTTAGGTTAGGTTATGTTATGAAGCATCATAAAACCGCTATAAACAATGTCAGCTAGTCAGATGCAGCGTTTTTCACCATTAAAAGTCGGAAACTGCAATATCTATTGTGAAAGTGCATGAAACCGTCGTAATGTTGAAGAACGCATTGTAAAGTAGCAAGTAAAACGTTTTCTAACGATGGAAATCAGAAGGTTAGGTTAGGTTGAGTTATGTTAGTTTAAGCTAGGTAGCGTCGTGAAACCACCAAAAACGACTTCATCTAACGAGAAGTGATGTTTTGTTGCGAGTAAGAAACCGCGATACGTCAAATATTGTGAAAGCACACAAAACGGCATGAACTAGCCAGATACTGCGTCTTGTACAGTTTCAAGTTCAAAACTGCTATATATTGATATTCTCGTGAAACGCATGCAGGCATCGTTAAACCTTAAAAAACGACGTCATTTAGCGAGATACAGCGTTCTGTACTGTACTAAGTTGGTGAAAAATATTGAGGTCATGCAAATATCGTAATTGTTAACGTGTTAAGGCGTTTAATAGCCGGTCCACAGCGAGCAAGCACAATGGCCACAGTAACGGCCAAGCACGGGCTCTCCGTGCGAGCGGCGTCCTTGTTGGGTAGCCCCACTAGAAGGTACTCAAGAGTTCGACCCATTTCATAGTTCGGAGGCTTCGCTACAATTACCCCGGGGTCGAAGAGGGAGCCGCCTGGCGACCTAACAGCTTGTTATTATGAGCGGGTCATAATAAGCCTTCAGGCGCTCCACGTTGACGATGTCTCGCCCACGGCGGCGCATGTCCGAAGATTGTTCAACGGGTTCGATCAGATAGTTGACAGGTGAGGTGCGCTCGATGACACGGCAGGGGCCTTCGTATTTGGGACGTAGTTTGGAAGAGAGGCCAGCGGCAGAGGTCGGGATCGAGAGCCATACAAGCGCACCAGGAAGGAACGTGGGCTCAGAAGTGGCGCTGGCATCACGGATACTCTTCTGCCGCTCTTGCTCTTGCGTCGTAAAAGTCTTGGCAAGCTCGCGACACTCTTCAGCAAGCCTGGCTGTCTCGGAAATAGGTGTACACTCAGATGGATCCGGCGTGTACGGGAGTATCGTGTCCATGGTGTGCGACGGGTGCCTTCCGTACAACAAGTAGAAAGGTGAAAAACCAGTCGTGCTCTGAGGGGCGGTGTTGTAGGCGTAGGTGACGAAGGGCAGTATATTATCCCAATTAGTGTGGTTGGCAGCGACGTACATAGAAAGCATGCCGCCGAGGGTGCGGTTAAAGCGTTCGGTGAGGCCATTCGTCTGTGGGTGGTAAGCAGTAGTTTTGCGGTGGACAGAATGGCACTCCGTCAGAATGGCTTCGACGACTTCCGACAAGAAGACACGGCCTCGATCGCTGAGAAGCTCTTGGGGTGGTCCGTGGCGCAGTATAAATCGATGCAGCAGGAAGGACGCAACATCGCGCGCAGCAGCCGCAGGGAGAGCGGCAGTTTCGGCCTATCGCGTTAAATGGTCAACGGCAACGATGGCCCAGTGGTTACCAGCCGACGTCAGAGGAAGTGGTCCATACAAATCGATACCTACGCGCCCAAAGGGACGGTCAGGGCAAGGTAACGGTTGTAGACTGGCGTGCGACATGTGAGCTGACGGTTTACGGCGTTGGCAAGTGAGGCAAGAGCGAACGAACTGCTGCACATAGCGGTACATCCCGCGCCAGAAGTAGCGTTGTCGAATGCGATGGTAGGTTTTGAATACCGCAGAGTGCGCGCATTGCGGATCAGAATGGAAGGATTCACATATCTCTGACCGCAGACTGCGGGGTATTACGAGTAACCACTGCCGGCCGTCGGCGTCGTAATTGCGTCGGTGTAGAAGGCCGTCACGAATGGCGAAATGGCGAGCTTGACGACGCAATGCACGCGTGGATGGCGTTGCGGATGGATCAGAGAGCAAGTCGATCAGCGGGCCGATCCAATTATCCTTTCGCTGTTCGGTGGCGATTATGTCAACGTCAATGGCAGAAACAGCAGCCGAGGATACTGAGCAGAGCACATCACCTTCAGGCAGAGGGGAGCGCGAGAGGGCGTCGGCATCAGCATGCTGGCGTCCATTGCGGTACAGCACGCGGATGTCGTAGTCTTGTAAACGAAGAGCCCAACGGGCGAGACGGCCTGAGGGATCCTTCAAGGATGAAAGCCAGCATAGTGCATGATGGTCGGTGACGACATCGAATGGGCGACCATACAAATGAAACAGTGTAATGGAGCGTTTTTAGATACAAGTGCGAAGGTTAGGTTAGGTTGTGTTATGAAGCGTCATAAAACCGCATTAAACAATGTCAGCTATTGAGATGCAGTGTTTTTCACCATTACAAGGTGGAAACTGCGATATCTAATGTGAAAGCACATGAAACCGTCGTAATGTTGCAGAAAGACTTGTAAAGTAACGAGTAAAGCGTTTTCTAAGGATAGAAGTGCGAAGGTAAGGGTAGGTTGAGTTATATAAGTTTAAGCTAGGTACCGTCGTGAAACCACCAAAAACGACGTCATCTAACGAGATAGTGTTGTTTTGTTGCGAGTAGGAAACTGCGATTGGTGAAATATTGTGAAAGCACACAAAACGGCATCAACTAGCCAGATACAACGTCTTGTACCGTTACAAGTGTGAAACAGCTACATATTGATATTCTCGTGAAAGCGCATGCAGGCATCGTTAAACCTTAAAAAACGATGTCATTTAGCGAGATACAGCATTCTGTACTGTAGTAAGTTGGTGAAATATTGTGAGGTCATGCAAATATCGTAATTGTGAACGAAACAGTGTAACAGAGCGTTTTTATATACAAGTGTGAAGGTTAGGTTAAGTTAGGTTATGAAGCGTGATAAAACCGCTATAAACAATGTAAGCTAGTGAGATGCACTGTTTTTGATCACTAAAAGTCGGAAACTGCGATATCTATTGTCAAAGCGCTTGAAACCGTCGTAAAGTTGCAGAAAGCATTGAAAAGTAGCGAGTAAAACGATTTCTAACGATGGAAATGCGAAGGTTGGGTTAGGTTGAGTTATGTTAGTTTAAGCTAGGTAGCGTCGTGAAACCACCAAAAACGACGTCATCTAACGAGATAGTGTTGTTGTGTTGCGAGTACGAAACTGCGATAGGTGAAATATTGAGAAAGCACACAAAACGGCATGAACTAGCCAGATACTGCGTCTTGTACCGTTACAAGTGCGAAACTGCTATATTGTGATATTCTCGTGAAAGCGCATGCAAGCATTGAAAACCTTAAAGAACGATGTCATTTAGCGAGATCCAGCGTTCTGTACTGTACTAAGTTGGTGAACAAGTGTGAGGTCATGCAAATATCATAATTTTGAACGAAACAGTGTAACAAAGCGTTTTTAGATACAAGTCTGAAGGTTAGGTTAGGTTAAGTTCTGAAGCGTCCTAAAACCGCTATAAACATTGTCAGCTAGTGAGATGCAGTGTTTTTCACCATTACAAGTCGAAAACTGTGATATCTATTGTGAAAGCGCATGAAACCATCGTAATGTTGCAGAAAGCATTGTAAAGTAGCGAGTAAAACATTTTCTAACAATGGAAATGCGAAGGTTAGGTTAGGTTAAGTTATGTTAGTTTAAGCAAGGAACCGCCGTGTAACCACCAAAAACGACGTCATCTAACGAGAGAGTGTTATTTTGTTGCGAGTACGAAATTGCAATATGTGAAACATTGTGAAAGCACACAAAACGGCATGTACTAGCCATATACTGCGTCTGGTACCGTTACAAGTGTGAAACTGCTATATTGTGATACTCTCGTGAAAGCGCATGCAGGCATCGTGAAACCTTTAAAAACGTTGTCATTTAGCGAGATACAGCGTTCTGTACTGTAGTAAGGTGGTGAAATATTGTGAGGTCATGCAAATATCATAATTGTGAACGAAACAGTGTTACGGTGCATTTTTAGATACAAGTGCGAATGTTAGGTTAGGTTAAGATATTGTCGCGTCGCTCCAGGGGGTGTCGACAAGGTTTATTGATGTCCGAGCAACAGGGCTCTAACCAAGCGCGTCGGTTGGGCTTGTTTGCCAGAGCGGGGGTCCACGCGCACTTCTTTCTTCTCTGTGGTGTGTGCCTTCAACTTGGCATACGTCCCACTACTAGAAGTAGATGGCAATATTCCTCCTCAACCAAAAAAAGAAAGACCATCGTCCCGATGTTGTAAAGTTATTGAAAAAAAACCAAAACAAAGTAGGTTAAGCAATGAAAAAGGGCACCAATTATCAAATGTTAGACGCGATGAGTTTACCAATGATGAGGCCATTGTCAGAGCACAAATAAAAAAAACACAGAAAAAGTGGTCTTTTAGGAACGCGCAAAATAGGGCTTCATGCGCACCACGTGAACTATGTCAGAGGTCGGTTGTTTTCGTTGTGCCCATCGTGACGACGTAGCGTCCGGAACCACTTCGTAGTTTACGTCGCTCATGCGGCGTATTACTTTATATGGACCGAAGTATCTGCTGAGCAACTTTTCGGAGAGGCCACGGCTTTGAACAGAGGTCCAAACCCTAACTTGGTCTCCCGGACTGTAAGATACGTCATTGTGACGCATATTGTAACGTCGTGCATCGACCTGTTGCTGCTGACCAATGTGTAGCCGGGCGAGCTGGTGCGTTTCCTCGGCACGCTGTGCGAATTTTTCTGCGTCAGTTGTTAATCGATCAGCGCCTTCATAAGGAAGCATCGCATCCAGTATCGTCTGAACTTCGCGGCCATAGAGAAGGAGAAACGGTGTAAATTGGGTTGTTTCTTGAATGGCGGTGTTATAAGCGAGCGTCACATAAGGCAAAATACGAGCTCATGTTTTGTGTTGGACGTCGATGTACATTGAGATCATGTTTGTGACTGTCTTATTTAGTCTGTTGGTTAAGCCGTCGCTCTGCGGATGGTAAGCAGTCGTCGTTCGATGCCTAGTGTTATTTAGCCAAAAAACTTCATCAATAAGCTGTGCAGTGAACGCTGTTCCTCTGTCGGTTATCACTGTAGATGAAGCACCGTGGCGCAGAACAATGTGGCACGAGAAGAACTGTGCTACCTCAGAAGCCGTGGCTCGTGGTATCGCCTGTGTCTCAGCATAGCGGGTCAAATCGTCAGTTGCTACAATGACCCATTTGCTGCCGTCGGACGATAAAGGAAATGGGCCGAGAATGTCCATGCCGACTTGGTCAAATGGCTTGTGGGGTGGATTAATTGGCTGAAGTAATCCAGCCGGCTTGCTTGGTGGCGACTTTCAACGCTGGCATTCACGACAGCTTTTAACCTACTGCTTCACGCTTGCCGAAAGTCCGGGCCAGTAGTACGCCTCACTTACTCTGGCGAGCGTTCGCGAGTAACCTAGATGACCAGATGTGGGCTCGTCATGGCACGCAGAGAGGACTTCGTCCCGCATGTCCTTCGGAACGACGAGGAGGTAAGCGCGGCTCGTAGAACGGGCGTTTTTTGTACAGGACATTACCTCGGAGGCAGAAAGACGTCATGACACGAAATAGATGGCGAGGTATATCGGCGCTATGACCCTCCAGATAGTCTATGAGCGGTCGAATCTCTTCATCCTCCCGCTGGCGTCTGCTCAAGTCAGATGAGCTAAGGGCGCCCAGAAAACCATCATCGTCGTCTTCTTCTTGATTGACTGAAGGTATGAGTGCACGCGACAGCGTATCAGCGTCTTCATGCTTCCGTCCAGACTAATATACGATGGTAACATCAAATTCCTGTACACGCAAGCTCCATCGGGCCAGTCGTCCAGAGGGATCACGAATGTTTACCAACCAGCAGAGGGCATGGTGGTCCGTCCGCACTTTAAATGGACGACCATAGAGGTACGGGCGAAACTTGGTGATCGCCCACACTACTGCGAGACACTCTTTCTCTGTGGTTGTGTAATTCCCCTCGGTAAGGGACAGTGAGCGGCTGGCATAGGCAATGACTCGTTCTTTGCCGTTTGATGCTGGACGAGCACTGCGTCGAGGCCAATGTTACTGGCGTCAGTGTGCACCTCTGTGTTAGCATCATCGTCAAAATGCGCAAGAACAGGGGCTGACTGCATCCGCTGTCGTAGCTCGGCAAAAGCAGCCTGTTGTTCGGTAGCCCATACAAACGGTGTGTCATCGCGTGTAAGGCGAGTCAAGGGTTCCGCTATCTTCGAAAACCCTCTAATAAATCGTCGATAGTAGGCGCACAAGCCCAGAAGGCGCCGAACAGTCTTTTTGTCTGTAGGATGTGGAAACGCGGCTACAGCGGCAAGTTTGTCGGGGTCGGGTCAGACTCCTTTCGCGTTGAGTACATGGCCAAGGAATTAGAGCTCTTCATAACCAAAGTGACACTTCTGCGGTTTGAGTGTAAGTTCTGCTGATTGAATAGCCTGTAGCACACTCCTGAGGCGATGAAGATGTTGCTGGAAGGTTTCAGAAAAAACGACAACATCATCAAGGTATATGAGGCAAGTTTGCACTTCAGACCAGTAAGCACAGTGTCCATCATTCGCTGGAAGGTTGCGGGCGCTGAGCACAAACCAAAAGGAAGGACACGAAATTCATACAGGCCATCAGGGGTAACAAAGGCCGTTTTCTCGCGATCTCGCTCGTCAACCTCGATCTGCCAGAACCCGCTTTTCAAATCCAAAGAGGAAAAATAGTGGGCGCGGCGTAATCTGTCTAACGAGTCGTCGATGCGTGGCAGCGGGTACACGTCCTTTTTAGTGACGCTGTTCAGCTTCCGGTAATCGACGCAAAAACGTAGCCTTTCGTCTTTCTTCTTGACTAGGACGACCGGAGAGGACCACGCACTGTTGGAAGGCTCGATGATGCCGTCGTCAAGCATTTCTCGAACTTGCGTACGAATGGCTTCTCGTTCTTTCGCTGACACATGGTAAGGCTGTTGGTGTACTGGGCGGGCGTCTTCGTAAGTGATGATTCTGTGTCTACCCTATTGGAAAAATTGCCATGGTGGATACTGAAAAACATGGTGGGCGTAGCGGAAATAATAGTGGGCATGGTGTAAATTATGATGGATATGGTGGGACGTAGAGTGGAACATATGGTGGATATGCCGGGACATACTGGGTGGTATGGTGTACAGATGATGGGTAAAGTGGAAATGATGGTGGAAAACAGAGGCTAGATAGTGGGCAATAATGGGACACTCTGCCCACCATTGCGATAATGCTGGGAAGCCCTAAGCATATGGTGGTGGTGCTTGTTATGGTGGGCCACATGGTGTACCAAGCTGAGAAGCTCTACCCACCATCGCGATATAGCTGGGAAGTAGTAAGCAGTTGATGGATGGGCTTATAATGGTGGGCATTTTATATAGTGTACCAAGCTGAGATCTGTACACTACATGTTCTACCGCCATGATTTCCACCAAAGGTTAGGCCTACCGACCGAGCCCATACAATTTGTGTTATCCGTGCTTCCGGGTTTCAGAATACACGATTTGGACGATTAAGTATGACAATACTGCGCAGCCATGGCAGTAATTAACCTAAATGAAGCATTTTTCATTGTGTATGATGTCCGCTCAAGAAGCAACAAACATTGATGCGACGCGAATAAAGCACTCCCAAAGAACGTAAGTGTCTTCTCACCGACAGCCGCTAGTCGCACTCGCCGGCACTTCTCTAGCTTTAGTACGAGAACTCAGACGTGGCAATTCGCATGCTTGGTGAACCAATATGATAGCGTAATGTTTCCGGCACACTGCATTCGTTTTGGCCAAGCCGTTATGTAGTTGTTGCTTTAGCGAAAGAGCTACAGCATTGCGCTGGCACGACCACCTTCTACATTGCGCGAAAAGCATCCCCATACTCAATCAAATAAATAAGGCAGGCGTATCTATGGAATTAGCCTAGAAGCGTCATAAAGCGTAAGCAGATGTCGCCCTTTAGAACGAGCGCGAAACGGATATTAAGCGTGGCAGACCCTGCCGGTAAACTGTTGCTGCTCCCAAGTCCACATGGTTTTTTTCTTGAAGTTGTGAATTGTAAAAAAAAATAGCACTAGTGCCTTTAACACAGTGGAAATTGTTACTGGCCGCAGTTGCTTGTGTTTAATAAATGTGCAGTTTTTAGTAGCAGGTGTAGATCTTGTCTATGTTGTGTACACGAAAAACATAACTTGAGTTGAACTGTAAGCTTGTATGCCTACTAAGTATTTAACACGCAATCAACGTCATGTTGGTATGGCGCAGTGGTTAGTGTCTTCGAATGGGTATCCGCAGGTTGCACGTTCAATCCTCCGGGGCACCTTGTTTTTTTTCCGGGACGGGTGTTTTTTATACCATTTTTATAGAATTCTTTTTTTATTTTTTGTGGCAGCTCGTCACGGTGATTCTGACGTCATTTCGCGCTCAAGCGTTGCCGGCACTGCAGCACCCACCATACCCACCATGCGCCATGGTGGGCATTTCCCACTATTCACCCACTACATTAATCCACTATAATGGTGGGTGGTGGTTTACACCATGCCCACCTTTGGTTTTTTTCCGATAGGGTAGTGATCGAAGTCTGGCGCACCTTAGAGGAAGTAGCGAAGCATGACTTGAATTCAAGCAAGAGTTTTCGCAGTGCTGTCTGGTTTTCTGGTGTGAGGTTAGAATTAATATCGATATTGTTTAGAGACGTATCGGTGGCCTCCACGGCGTCTGACGAGAAGCAGATGGGAACGGTACCTAATTCATCTGCAAACGCTAACGAAGTGCCACGGAAAAGGTGTCGGTGTTCGTTACTGAAATTTGTAACGAGAAGTTGAGATTGGCCATCACGTAGCTGTATGATACTCCTAGCCACACAAACACCTTGAGTCAGCAGGTGTTCAAAATTACTTTCTGCAATCGCTTCACCATTTCGCAATCCACAGCATGTGACGTCGACAATAACACTGGCTCTTGGCGGAAGCGTTATACTTTCAGCAGAAACACGAAGAACGTCGGCGAATTGTTGGTCGTCCTGCTTGTCGATCGCTCGGTCGGCTGTGAAGGTGATGCGATTCTCTTGAAGGTCAATGACAGCTCCATACTCCTGCAGGAAGTCAACACCAAGAATAACGTCGCGTGAACATTCACGGAGCACAAGGAAACTTGCTACAAAAGTATACCCACAGACCCGAACTCTACTCGTGCAGGTTCCAAGCGGAGAGACGGTGTGGCCACCAGCCATTCGAATCACAGAGACATGCTAGGGCGTGATTACCTTCTTTTGTAGTCTGGTCATTTTCCCACTTAGTATGGAATAGTCAGCCCCGGTATCAACTAAAGCACCTACTGCACAGCCGTCTGTCAGCACCGGTATATCCAGAGAAAGCCGCACATATCGCTCAGTCGAATCCACGCCCTTTACTGTGAGCGTCGATCGGAGGTCTTCAGCACGTTGACTGCCAGCGACCTCGCCTCCAAGGGTCGCTTGCGTTAGTTTTCTCGGCGGGGACTGGGCGACCGTGCGCCAGCATTGCGCTGTGGTGAAGATGAAAAGCGCCTCGGCGACGGTGAGGGTGGCTGCCGTCCAGAAGGCGGTGGCATGTGCTGTTGAGCCAGGTAATCCTCAATGTCCCGGGGTCGCTGGCCATACCGAGGAGACGCTGAATGTACTGAAAAGCTGCGCAGCCCGAGGGGCCGGTATGGACACTGGCGGTACAAACGGTCCGCTTCACCGCAGTGGAAGCACAAAGGTCGGTGATCAGGAGTGCGCCAAACATCAGATTTCCGAGGCGAAACACGTCTGTCGTCAAGGTAGTGTGCTGGTTGTTCCGCAAGATGCACAGGGTTGGCGTAAACGAGAGAAGGGGGCGTGCGTGTGTTCTCGTAGTACCGTAGAGGCGGCGCCGACTGAACTGAAACTGTAGGAGGTGCCTGAACAAACAGCGGGGAAGAGGAAGCTGGGCGCTTCAAGGCTTCCGCATAAGTCGCACGGTGGTAATCAGCCGGGGTGGGTGTGGTGTTATCAAGACTCACAGGGTCACGCAAGGCATGATGCAGCTCGTTTTTGACGATACTTGCAATAGAACTCACCGTAGGTAGTGGTGGTGTAGCAGCCTTTTGCCACTCCTCGCGTACTATAGAGCGGATAAGGTCGCGCAGACACTCGGTGTTGCTCCCAAAAGTCGTGAGAACTTGAGCAGTGGACGTGTTCACTTGCCGCTCATACAGGGTGGATGGATGCTGAAGCATCTTTTCTATCGTGACGGCTTCAGACAAAAACTCGGCGACCGTGTTCGGAGGGCTCCGTACAAGGCCAGCGAAAAGGTGCTGCTTAACTACCCGCATCAGGTGACGCAACTTCTTCTCTTCTGTCATACTTGGATCAGCCCGTCGGAACAGACGCGTCATATCTTCCACATAGGTCATGACAGTTTTGTTGGGCATCTGGATGCGGGCCTGGATCGCTCGCTCCGCTCGGTCGTGGCGATCAGCACTTTTGTAAGTGTCCAACAGCCAGCGGCGGAATTCGGGCCACGATGTCATCTGTTCCTCGTGATTCATGTACCAGGTACGTGCTCCATCCTCCAAATAGAAGTAAACACGCCGTAGTTTGGCCGCGTCGTTCCAGTCGTTCAAAGCAGCCACGCGTTCGAAATCGACCAACCAGTCCTCGACGTCTTCGACCTCGGTGCCATGAAACGGTGTCGGAACCTGTGGACTTTCGAGGGTGTACCGAGTCACCGGGGGGTTTCCCGTACCTGTTAGAGTGGTTTGAACGGACGTGCTCATCATAGTTGTGTGAACTGTAGGGTCAGCTTCGGGTGGCAATCCCCTGATCCTGCGGCTTGTTCGGTGAACGGGAGTGTGGACTCGCACTGGGCTTGTGGTGCCGCTTCCAGGAGGGGTCTGAAACATCCGTGAGGGGCTTCCCCGCACCTCCACCAATTGTCACGTCACTCCAGGGGGTGTCGACAAGGTTTATTGATGTCCGAGCAACAGGGCTCTAACCCAGCGCGTCGGTTGGGCTTGTTCGCTTGCTTGCTTGCTTGTTTCTTTCTTTTGTGGCTCTCAGCCACTAAGGGGGATTGGCCAAGAAGCTGGTGCTTAATGCAAGTAAATACCTATAAATTTTCTAGATTAGGGGAATATGATTACTGTGTTTTGACTCTGAAATTAATTTGGCGCATTGTTAAAAAAAAGTAAAAAAGGGGGAGGATTAAATAATAGAA
Source organism: Rhipicephalus microplus (assembly GCF_043290135.1). Classification (NCBI taxonomy): domain Eukaryota; kingdom Metazoa; phylum Arthropoda; class Arachnida; order Ixodida; family Ixodidae; genus Rhipicephalus; species Rhipicephalus microplus. The sequence continues at coordinate 14,929,966 of NW_027464589.1, forward strand.
TTTGTTGAATATCTGTGGTGGAATCGTTATATAAAATTCTCCTGAAAGTTGAATCATTGCAGTGTATCAGCTAAATAATAAGTGGTGTGTGACTAGTAAAATTCGAGAGCTGATGGCTGACTCAGCAAGGTAATCTTCTTGTGTTATATATGAATTTGCAGAGCCCCGCAGATGTTCCTGTCGCTATGTCCCAATGAAATGGCCCCAAAAGACAAAGTATTGGGAGTATTAGGTGAAATTTCTAATTTTCTGAATAAAATTTCGAAGCAGTTTTTTCTTTGATTTTTGAATCGGTGACATGTGATAAGAAAATGGTCGATATTGTTTGCCAGAGCGGGGGTCCACGCGCACTTCTTTCTTCTCTGTGGTGTGTGCCTTCACCTTGGCATAGGACCCACTACTAGAAGTAGGTGGCAATATTAACCGTCGTAAAACCGCATTAAAATATGGCACTTAGTGAGATGCAGTGTTTTTCACCTATACAAGTCGGAAACTGCGATATCTAATGTGAAAGCGCATGAAACCGTCGTAATGTTGCAGAAAGCATTGTAAAGTAGTGAGTAAAACGTTTTCTACCGATAGAAGTGCGAAGGTCAAGTTAGGTTGAGTTATTTTAGTTTAAGCGAGGTAGCATCGTGAAACCACTAAAAACGACGTCATCTAACGAGATAGTGTTGTTTTATTGCGAGTACGAAACTGCGATAGGTGAAATATTGTGAAAGCACACAAAACGGCATGAACTAGCCAGATACTGCGTCTTGTAGCGTTACAAGTGTGAACCTGCATTATTGTGATAATCTCGTGAAAGCGCATGTAAGCATCCTAAAACCTTGAAGAACGATGTCATTTAGCGAGATACAGCGTTCTGTACTGTACTAAGTTGGTGAAAAATTGTGAGGTCATGCAAATATTGTAATCATGAACGAAACAGTGTAACGGAGCGTTTTTAGATTCAAGTGCGAAGGTTAGGTTAGGTTAAGTTATGAAGCGTCATAAAACCGCATTAAACAATGTCACTTAGTGAGATGCAGTGTTTTTCACCATTACAAGTCGGAAACTGCGATATCTATTGTGAAAGCACATGAAACCATCGTAATGTTGCAGAAAGCATTGAAACGTAGCGAGTAAAACATTTTCGAACAATGGAAGTGCGAAGGTTAGGTTAGGTTGAGTTATGTTAAGCTAGGTAGCGTCGTGAAACCACCTGAAACGACGTCATCTAAAGAGATAGTGTTGTTTTGTTTCGAGTACAAAACGGCGATAGGTGAAATATTGTGAAAGCACACGAAACGGCATGAACTAGCGAGATACCGCGTCTTGTACTGTTGCAAGTGCGAAACTGCTATATATTGATATTTTCGTGAAAGCGCATGCAGGCATCGTAAAACCTTAAAGAACGATGTCATTTAGCGAGATACAGCGTTCTGTACTGTACGAAGTTAGTGAAAAATTGTGAGGTCATGCAAATATCATAATTGTGAACAAAACAGTGTAACGGAGCGTTTTTAGTTACAAGTGCGAAGGTCAGGTTAGGTTAAGTTACGAAGCGTCATAAAACCGTATAACTAATGTCAGCTAGTGAGATGCTGTGTTTTTCACCATTAAATGTCGGAAACTGCGATATCTATTGTGAAAGCGCATGAAACCATCGTAATGTTGCAGAAAGCATTGAAAAGTAGCGAGTAAAAGATTTTCTAACAATGGAAGTGCGAAGGTTAGGTTAGGTTGAGTTATGTTAGTTTAAGCTAGGTGGCGTCGTGAAACCACCAAAAACGACGTCATCTAACGAGATAGTGTTGTTTTGTTGCGAGTACGAAACTGCGATAGGTGAAATATTGTGAAGGCACACAAAGCGGCATGAACTAGACAGATACTGCGTCTTGTACCGTTACAAGCGCGAAACTGCTATATATTGTCGCGGTACAACGCGAATAAAACACAGATACACCTTGGGACGACGAAAGCAGCGTGTCCTCAACAGCTCAGTCACAAGATCGTCTACTTCGGCCTCGAGAGAAGCTAGAGGCCCACTACCTCGTGCCCACTAAATGCCCCATCATCGTTATCGTCTACATGTAGACACGCGTCATTTGCCTCTCTCCCAAAGCGCATCGCCCCGATGCGCAGTCTGTAATGCAGTTTTTTTTCTAAATTAATGTATCATGCGATCACTCGCTGACGTAGGGTTTCATGCAGACTACGTGAACGAGTTCAGGATTGTGCTGGCGACGCCTTGTACTGTACGAACAGTCGGGAACAACTTCGTAAGTGACATCGCTCAGTCGTCGCACAACCAGGTACGGTCCAAATTATCTTCTTAAGAGTTTTAGATGCGGAAGCATCTTATACTCGCGCCTTGTAGTGCGCCGTCCGCGCCGTCCGCGCCGTCCGCACCGCTTCTCGAACATTCGACAGCTGACGCGCGCGCATGCGCCGTCGCGCCGTCGCCCACTCTTCCACCATCTGTGCATCCCTTCCTCCTCTACACACCGCGCGTGCTTCACTCCTCCACCATCTGTGCACCCTTCCTCCTCTACACACCGCGTTCGACATCTACAATTCTCCTGATTCTCCAGTGGACGCGCATGTGGCGTCGCGCTTCGAGAACATTCAACAGCCGACAGTGCATGCGCCGTCGAGCTGTATATATACTCAAGGTCGGCGCTCGCTCGCTCAGTTGCCGCTCGTCGGTTGGTTTGTACGGTGCGTCGACGTCCAAGGTCGCGGTGAAATGAATTCCAACGAATCCACAAACACAATGATCGACGTCCCTTTGACCAGCGCCACCCTTTCGCATACGTGTGTACGTGTTCACTCATTTAACACCCCCTCCTACAACCACGTTAACCAATTTAGCCATCGACCCAAGTAAGTCGCAATTTAACACCCCATTTCACAACCACGTTAACCAATTTAGCCATCGACCCAAGTAAGTCGTACTTTAACACCCCGTTAACCAATTATATGCTCCGCATCCTCCTCAGTGTTCGCCCGAGGGAAGCTGCGGGCAATTTTTTCGGAAAGTCCTCGTTTTCGTATGGGCGTCCAAACCCATACTTTGTCGCCAGTTTGGTAGACGACTGTTCTGCGGTGAGCATTGTAGCGGCCTGCATCGTAGTCTTGCTGCTGGCTGATCCGTAAACGTGCAAGTTGCCTAGCTTCTTCTGCGCGTTCTGTAAACGTGTCGGCGTCCGGGATGATGTCGTCACCTTCGTGCGGTAACATTGTATCTAACATGGTTCGTACTTCCCGTCCATGAACGAGGCTAAAAGGTGTCATGCGGGTCGTTTCTTGCTTGGCCGTGTTGTATGCAAACGTTATGTAAGGCAAGATTGTATCCCAATTTTTGTGTTCGACGTCAACGTACATCGAAAGCATGTCTTCAATGGTTTTGTTTAGACGCTCTGTCAGCCCGTTCGTTTGTGGGTGGTATGCGGTGGTCGTACGATGCGCTGTTCCACTAAGCATCAAAACATGGTCCAAAAGAGCTGCTGTAAATGCGGTTCCTCTGTCTGTGATTACGACGGTTGGTGCACCATGCCTCAGTACAATATTCTCGATAAAAAATCTTGCCACCTCCGCTGCTGTACCTCTCTGGATAGCTTTTGTCTCGGCATAACGGGTCAAATATTCCGTCGCGACAATAACCCATCGGTTGCCTTCAGTAGAAGTAGAGAGTGGGTCCAAAATGTCCATGCCGATCTGGTTGAATGGAGTCATTGGGACCTGTACGGGTTGCAGGAGGCCAGCTGGTTTTGTTGGCGGTGACTTGCGTCGCTGGCAGTCGAGACAGGTACGAACGTGGTGCTTCACGGCTGTGGTTAGTCTTGGCCAGTAATACCTTTGCTGTACCCTGGCCAACGTTCTTGTGTAACCCAAGTGGCCAGAGGTAACCTCGTTGTGGCATGCTTTCAGTAATTCGGTGCGAAGGGCTGCTGCGATGACGAGCAGATAGGCAGATCCCCTCGACGACAAATTTCTTTTATAGAGTACTCCGCCACGTAAACAAAATGATGACAACGCTCTTGCGAAAACTCTTGGCGCCTTCCGAGATCTGCCATCCAAGTAGGTAATTAAGCCAAGCAACTCAGCGTCGTCTCGTTGTTGCTGCGCAATGGTGGTCGTGTCGAGGACACCGAGAAATGATGTTTCCTCCTCCTCGGGTAGGGTTGCCGACTCAAGGGGTGAACGGGACAAACAGTCGGCGTCCATATGTCGCTTCCCTGACTTATGTACGACTGCCATGTCGAATTTCTGCAGCCTGAAACTCCAACGCGCTAATCGGCCGGTAGGGTCTTCAAGATTAGTTAACCAACACAGTAAGTGGTGGTCGCTAATTACTCTGAAGGGGCGGCCATATAAATACGGACGAAATTTCGTAACCGCCCATACCCCGGCGAGACATTCCTTCTCAGTCGTGGAGTAATTAGCCTCAGCACGTGTTAACGTTCTGCTTGCGTAAGCGATTACCTTTTCTGCGCCATCTTGCTGCTGCACAAGCACAGCTCCCAGACCAACATTGCTAGCATCGGTGTGAAGCATCGTAGGGGCTCGCTCGTCGAAGTGGGCAAGGACTGGGGGTGTTTGTAGTCGCTGGCGAAGATCGTTAAAAGCAGCTTCCTCTTCGTTATTCCACTCAAAGGTGACGTCTTCTCTTGTTAGGCGAGTTAGTGGTAATGCTATGCGTGTGAAGTCCGCGATAAATCGTCGATAATACGCGCAAAGGCCGAGAAAGCGTCTGACAGCCTTTTTATCGGTCGGCATAGGGAACTGTTCTACGGCTGCGATTTTTTCAGGATCGGGACGAATACCAGCATGACTGACGACATGACCAAAAAATCGCAGCTTTTCGTAGCAAACGTGGCACTTCTCAGGCTTCAACGTCAGCCCCGCGGACTGTATGGCTCGTAAGACCACCTCAAGTTTTCAAGGTGCTCGTCAAACGTCGCGGAAAACACTATGACGTCGTCCAGATATACTAAGCATGTTTTCCACTTCAACCCAGAAAGCACGGTATCCATGAGTCTTTGAAAGGTAGCAGGGGCTGAGCACAAACCGAATGGCAAGACCTTAAATTCATATAACCCATCTGGTGTCACAAACGCGGTTTCTCGCGGTCCCTCGGGTCCACCTCGATTTGCCAATATCCACTCCGCAAGTCCATTGAAGAGAAGTATCGAGCATGTCGAAGTCTATCGAGAGAGCCGTCTATACGCGGTAGTGGATTACGTCTTTCTTGGTCACCTGATTTAGCTTCCGGTAATCCACACAAAAGCGCAGGCTGCCGTCCTTTTTCTTAACGAGGAGTACAGGCGACGCCCAGGGGCTCTGTGAAGGCTGAATGACGTCATCTTCAAGCATTCTGTCTACCTGCTGTTGTATCGCTTCACGTTCTTTTGGAGCCACGCGATAAGGGTTCTGGTGAATAGGTCTCGCCGTTTCCTCGGTAATTATTCGATGCCTGGTTAGAGGCGTGCGGCCAACTCTTGATGTTGTCGAAAAGCAGTCTTGAAATTTGGCCAGTAACTCAAGGAGTCTGCGTCGGTCGTCTTTTGGCAAAGTAATGCTAACGTCCAGAACAGGCACTGAATCAAGATTTAGCGACTCGTCGACTACCGCCAAGCAGCCTTCGGCATCTATGACATCGTCGAAGTAAGCGACAGCCGTGCCTTTAGTAAGATGCCGGCGCTCAGCACTAAAATTGGTCAGCAGCAAGTCCGTGCGTCTAGCAGCAACTCTAACGATACCTCGTGCGACAGAAATACCGTGGGTGAAGAGCAGCGAGCTTATTCGGTCCGAAACTTCTTCGGCGTCAAACTGAGCGGCGGCCACAGAAACAAACGTGCATGACCTCGGAGGGAGAACCACATCGTCATCATTAAGACGCAGTTGGTTTGGTCGCGCCTCTGGGGAATTGGGTAAGCCCGAACTGTTGCAAAACGTAATCAAGCTCTCTGGTATGTTGATGACGGCACCATATTCCCGTAAAAAGTCCATGCCGAGAATTACGTCTCTGCAGCATGTGGCGATAACGACGAACGACGCAGTGAAAGGAGAACCTCCGATGTCAATTCTCGCGGTACATCTTCCCAAGGGCATCAATAACTGGCCTCCTGCTCTTCTTATATGAGGGCCCGTCCACGGCGTCTTCACTTTTCTGAGGCTGTTGGCGAGGTCCTGACTGATAATGGAGAAGTCGGCACCAGTGTCGACTAAAGCTGTCACTTTCTGGCCGTCGAGAAGAACACTAAGGTCAGCAGTCACAATTTCATCGTTTTCACGGCTTATCGGCTGTATGGCGTCGTGCTGTGGGGGCTTCTTGTCGTTATCTTTATGGCCTGCAACCTTGCCCCCGGAGGTCGCCGCTCTCAGTTTCCCCGGCGCGGGCTAGGTGACCTTCTTGTATTAAGGTTCGCATAGGTGCGCTGGTGCGACAAAGGCGAACGCGCGGGGGATGGAGAGCGGGACTGACGTCTCGGACCAGGAGGGTGAGCAGGCATTGCCTTCTCTGCAGTGGTAGAGCTGTCCTCAAAGGGATAACGGGCTCCACAAAAAGAGGTGTCGTCACGGCGCGGAGTGTATTCGTCGTTGGCACGTCGACCGTCAAACCAAGGTCGTTGAGGACGGAATGAATCACCTCGATGCCAGCAATGACGGGCAATATGTCCTGCACCTCCGCCGTGAAAGCACAGTGGACGCCTGTCCACGGTGCGCCATGCATCTGTTTTCCGGGTCGGTGGACGCGTCGATGCCTATGGGGTGGCTGTGGATGGCTGGATATACGGCTGTAGCGTAGGTGGTTGATGCAGTGTCTGCTCTTGCGGCGGATACGAAGGGGCCATCGGCACCTGGTGGTACAGCGTCGGCATAGCGGGTGGTGGATGTCGGAGAGCGGCAGCGTAGCTCATAGGACGCTGCTGAGCATCAGGACTAGCCGTAGACAACGCTTGGTGGATTTCATCGCGTACGACTTCAGCGATCGATGCGATGGGATTTTCAGCAACAGGATTCCGCAACTTCTGCAGTTCCTCGCGAAACATCTGCCTAATCAAGTCTCGCAAGCAGCTCTGACTCTCAGACGTCATGGCGATAGCATTGATTGGGACATTGCAGGACATGCGGTCATATTCCCTGCAGCGTTGATGAAGGGCCCGCTCGATAGCCGTAGCCTCCTTAATGAAGTCAACCACGGTAGTCGGAGGGTTGCGCAGTAGCCCAGCAAAAAGCTGCTCCTTGACACCGCGCATGAGGTAACTCAACTTTTTATCTTCCGTCATGTGCGGGTTAGGTCGTTGAAAGAGACGAGTCATGTCCTCGGCAAACATTGCAACGGTTTCGTTGGGTTTTTGAACCCGTAGCTCCAATAACTGCTGCGCACGGTCCCTTCTATTGATATTGGCGAAGGTATCGATGAACTTCTCTCGAAAGTCGGGCCAAGCTGACAGATTGGCTTCTCTATTCTCATACCAAGTACGAGCACCGTCGTCAAGGTAGAAATAGGCACGTGAAAGCTTTTCCTGTTCCGACCAATGATTTACCTTGGCAACACGCTCATAGTGGTCAAGCCAGTCGTGAACGTCTTCATGGGCACCGCCACTAAAGTGATCGGGAACGAGGGGTTGAAAGAGGGTCACCTGAGATGGGTGCGTCGGAAAGCTGCCTTGGGGCACCTGTAGCGAGCTTGCGTTGGCCATTGGTTAAGCTGTGCGGTGCCTAGCAGGTTCCGGCGAGTGAGTCAGCTCTGGCGCGAGGCCTCGCAACCGTCGACTGGAGCGATGCACCGGTGTTTCTACAGGTGACAATGCGTTTGGACTCGATGAGCGGCTGCCAGTGGGCGTGTGGAGCATCAGACAGGGTTGCGGCCCAGCACCTCCACCAGTGTCGCGGTACAACGCGAATAAAACAAAGATACACCTTGGGACGACGAAAGCAGCGTGTCCTAAACAGCTCAGTCACAACATCGTCTACTTCAGCCTCGAGAGAACCTAGAGGCCCACTACCTCGTGCCCATTAAATGCCCCATCATCGTTATCGTCTACATGTAGACACGCGTCAATATTGATATTCTCGTGCAAGCGCATGCAGGCATCGTAAAACCTTAAAGAACGATGTCACTTAGCGAGATACAGCGTTCTGTACTGTACTAACTTGGTGAACAACTGTGAGGTCATGCAAATATCATAATTTTGAACGAAACAGTGTAACAAAGCGTTTTTAGATTCAAGTGTGAAGGTTAGGTTAGGTTAAGTTGTGAAGCGTCATAAAAGCACATTAAACAATGGCACTTAGTGAGATGGAGTGTTTTTCACCATTACAAGTCGGAAACTGCGATATCTATTGTTAAAGCGCTTGAAACCACCGTAAAGTTGCAGAAAGCATTGTAAAGCAGCGAGTAAAACAATTTTTAACGATGGAAATGCGAAGGTTAGGTTAGGTTGAGTTATGTTAGTTTAAGCTAGGTAGCGTCATGAAACCACCAAAAACGACGTCATCTAACGAGATAGTGTTGTTGTGTTGCGAGTACGAAACTGCGATAGGTGAAATATTGAGAAACCACACAAAACGGCATGAACTAGCCAGATACTGCGTCTTGTACCGTTACAAGTGCCAAACTGCTATATTGTGATATTCTCGTGAAAGCGCATGCAAGCATTGAAAACCTTAAAGAACGATGTCATTTAGCGAGATACAGCGTTCTGTACTGTAGTAAGTTGGTGAACAAGTGTGAGGTCATGCAAATATCATAATTTTGAACGAAACAGTGTAACAAAGCGTTTTTCGATACAAGTTTGAAGGTTAGGTTAGGTTAAGTTCTGAAGCGTCATAAAACCGTTATAAACATTGTCAGCTAGTGATATGCAGTGTTTTTCACCATTACAAGTCGAAAACTGTGATATCTATTGTGAAAGCGCATGAAACCATCGTAATGTTGCAGAAAGCATTATAAAGTAGCGAGTAAAACATTTTCTAACAATGGAAATGTGAAGGTTAGGTTATTCAGTGGTTAACTTATGTTAGTTTCAGCTAGGGACCGCCGTGTAACCACCAAAAACGACGTCATCTAACGAGATAGTGTTATTTTGTTGCGAGTACGAAATTGCAATATGTGAAACATTGTGAAAGCACACAAAACGGCATGTACTAGCCATATACTGCGTCTGGTAGCGTTACAAGTGTGAAACTGCTATATTGTGATACTCTCGTGAAAGCGCAACAAACATCGTAAAACCTCATAGGAACGATGTCATTTAGCCAGATACAGCGTTCTGTACTGTACTAAGTTGGTGAACAACTGTGAGGTCATGAAAATATTGTAATCATGAACGAAACCCTGTAACAGAGAGTTTTCAGGTACAAGTGCAAAGGTTAGGTTAGGTTAATTATGAAGCGTCATAAAACCGCATTAAACAATTTCAGCTAGTGAGATGCAGTGTTTTTCACCATTACAATGCGGAAACTGCAATATCTAATGTGAAAGCGCATGAAACCGTCGTAATGTTGCAGAAAGCGTCGTAAAGTAGGGAGTAAAGCGTTTTCTGACGATAGAAGTGCGAAGGTAAGGTTAGGTTGAGTTATGTTAGTTTAAGCTAGGTAGCGTCGTGAAACCACCAAAAACGACGTCATCTAACGAGATAGTGTTGTTTTGTTGCGAGTACAAAACTGCGATTGGTGAAATATTTAGAAAGCACACAAAACGGCATCAACTAGCCAGATTCTGCGTCTTGTACCGTTACAAGTGCGAAACTGCTATATTGTGATATTCTCTTGAAAGCGCGTGCAGGCATCGTGAAACCTTAAAAAACGTCATTTAGCGAGATACAGCGTTCTGTACTGTAGTAAGTTGGTGAAATATTGTGAGGTCATGCAAATATCATAATTGTGAACGAAACAGTGTAACGGTGCGTTCTTAGATACAAGTGCGAATGTTAGGTTAGGTTAAGATATTGTCACGTCGCTCCAGGGGGTGTCGACAAGGTTTATTGATGTCCGAGCAACAGGGCTCTAACCAAGCGCGTCGGTTGGGCTTGTTTGCCAGAGCGGGAGTCCACGCGCACTTCTTTTTTCTCTGTGGTGTGTGCCTTCATCTTGGCATACGTCCCACTACTAGAAGTAGATGGCAATATTCCTCCTCAACCAAAAAAAGAAAAAACATCGTCCCGATGCTGTAAAGTTATTGAAAAAAAACCAAAACAAAGTAGGTTAAACAATGAAAAAGGGCACCAATGATCAAATGTTAGACGCGATAAAATCACTAATGATGAGGCAATTGTCAGAGCACAAATAAAAAAAACACACAAAAAGTGGTCTTCTAGGAACGCGCAAAATAGGGCTTCATGCGCACCACGTGAACTATGTCAGAGGTCGGTTGTTTTCGTTGAGCCCATTGTGACGACGTAGCGTCCGGAACCACTTTGTAGTTTACGTCGCTCACGCGGCGTATTACTTTATATGGACCGAAGTATCTGCTGAGCAACTTTTCGGAGAGGCCATGGCGTTGAACAGGGGTTCAAAACCAAACTTGGTCTCCCGGACTGTAAGATACGTCATTGTGACGCATATTGTAACGTCGTGCATCGACCTGCTGCTGCTGACCAATGTGTAGCCGGGCGAGCTGGCGCGTTTCCTCGGCACGCTCTGCAAATTCTTCTGCGTCAGTTGTTAATCGATCAGCGCCTTCATAAGGAAGCATCGCATCCAGCATCGTCTGAACTTCGCGGCCGTAGAGAAGGCGAAACGGTGTAAATAGGTTGTTTCTCGAACGTCACATAAGGCAAAATGCGATCCCATGTTTTGTGTTGGACGTCGATGTACATAGAGATCATGTCTGTGACTGTCTTATTTAGTCGCTTGGTTAAGCCGTCGCTCTGCGGATGGTGAGCAGTCGTCGTTCGATGCCTAGTGTTATAGCCAAAAAACTTCATCAATAAGCTGTACAGTGAACGCTGTTCCTCTGTCGGTTATCACTGTAGATGGAGCACCGTGGCGCAGAACAATATGGCACATGAAGAACTGTGCTACCTCAGAAGCCGTGGCTCGTGGTATCGCCTGTGTCTCAGCATAGCGGGTCAAAAATTCAGTTGCAACAATGACCCATTTGTTGCCGTCGGACGATAAAGGAAATGGGCCAAGAATGTCCATGCCGACTTGGTCAAATGGCTTGTGGGGTGGATTAATTGGCTGAAGTAATCCAGCCGGCTTGCTTGGTGGCGACTTTCGACGCTGGCATTCACGACAGCTTTTAACGTACTGCTTGACGCTCGCCGAAAGTCAGGGCCAGTAGTACGCCTCACTTACTCTGGCGACCGTTCGCGAGTAACCTAGATGACCAGATGTGGGCTCGTCATGGCACGCGGAGAGGACTTCATCCCGCATTTCCTTCGGAACTACGAGGAGGTAAGCGCGGCTCGTAGAACGGGCGTTTTTTTGTACAGGACATTACCTCAGAGGCAAAAAGACGTCATGACACGAAATAGATGGCGAGGTATAACGGCGCTATGACCCTCCAGATAGTCTATGAGCGGTCGAATCTCTTAATCTTCTCGCTGGCGTCTGCTCAAGTCAGATGAGCTAAGGGCACCCAGGAAACCGTCATCGTCGTCTTCTTCTTGATTGACTGAAGGTATGAGTGCACGCGACAGCGTATCAGCGTCTTCATGCTTCCGTCCAGACTTATATACGATGGTAACAACAAATTCCTGTAGACGCAAGCTCCATCGGGCCAGTCGTCCAGAGGGATCACGAATGTTTACCAACCAGCAGAGGGCATGGTGGTCCGTCACCACTTTATATGGACGACCATAGAGGTACGGGCGAAACTTGGTGATCGCCCACACTACTGCGAGACACTCTTTCTCTGTGGTCGTGTAATTCCCCTCGGTACGGGACAGTGAGCGGCTGGCATAGGCAATGACTCGTTCTTTGCCGTGTTGATGCTGGACGAGCACTGCGTCGAGGCCAATGTTACTGGCGTCGGTGTGCACCTCTGTGTCAGCATCATCGTCAAAATGCGCAAGAACAAGGGCTGACTGCATCCGCTGTCGCAGCTCGGCAAAAGCAGCCTGTTGTTCGGTAGCCCATACAAACTGCGTGTCATCGCGTGTAAGGCGAGTCAAGGGTTCCGCTATCTTCGAAAACCCTCTAATAAATCGTCGATAGTAGGCGCACAAGCCGAGAAAGCGCCGAACAGCCTTTTTGTCTGTAGGATGTGGAAACGCGGCTACAGCAACAAGTTTGTCGGGGTCGGGTCGGACTCCTTTCGCGTTGACTACATGGCCAAGGAATTCGAGCTCTTCATTACGACAGTGACACTTCTGCGGTTTGAGTGTAAGATCTGCTGATTGAATAGCCGGTAGCACACTCCTGAGGCGATGAAGATGTTGCTGGAAGGTTTCAGAAAAAACGACAACATCATCAAGGTATACGAGGCAAGTTTGCACTTCAGACCAGTAAGCACAGTGTCCATCATTCGCTGGAAGGTTGCGGGTGCTGAGCACAAACCAAAAGGAAGGACGCGAAATTCATACAGGCCATCAGGGGTAACAAAGCCCGTTTTCTCGCGATCTCACTCGTCAACCTCGATCTGCAAGTACCCGCTTTTTAAATCCAAAGAGGAAAAATAGTGGGCGCGGCGTAATCTGTCTAATGAGTCGTCGATGCGTGGCAGCGGGTACACGTCCTTTTTAGTCACGCTGTTCAGCTTCCGGAAATCGACGCAAAAACGTAGCGTTTCGTCTTTCTTCTTGACTAGGACGACCGGAGAGGACCACGCACTGTTGGAAGGCTCGATGATGCCAACGTCAAGCATTTCTCGAACTTGCGTACGAATGGCTTCTCGTTCTTTCGCCGACACACGGTAAGGCTGTTGGTGTACTGGGCGGGCGTCTTCGTAGGTGATGATTCTGTGAATATAGTGATCGAAGTCTGGCGCACCTTAGAGGAAGTAGCGAAGCATGACTTGAATTCAAGCAAGAGTTTTCGCAGTGCTGTCTGGTTTTCTGGTGTGAGGTTAGAATTAATATCGATATTGTTTAGAGACGTATCGGCGGCCTCCAGGGCGTCCGGCGAGAAGCAGATGGGAACGGTAGCTAATTCATCTGCAAACGCTAACGAAGTGCCACGGAAAAGGGGTCGGTGTTCGTTACTGAAATTTGTAACGAGAAGTTGAGATTGGCCATCACGTAGCTGTATGATACTCCTAGCCACACAAACACCTTGAGTCAGCAGGTGTTCAAAATTACTTTCTGCAATCGCTTCACCATTTCGCAATCCATAGCATGTGACGTCGACAATAACACTGGCTCTTGGCGGAAGCGTTATACTTTCAGCAGAAACACGAAGAATGTCGGCAAGTTGTTGGTCGTCCTGCTTGTCGATCGCTCGGTCGGCTGAGAAGGTGATGCGATTCTCTTGAAGGTCAATGACAGCTCCATACTCCTGCAGGAAGTCAACACCAAGAATAACGTCGCGTGAACATTCACGGAGCACAAAGAAACTTGCTACAAAAGTATACCCACAGACCCGAACTCTACTCGTGCCGGTTCCAAGCGGAGAGACGGTGTGGCCACCAGCCGTTCGAATCTTAGAGCCATGCTAGGGCGTGATTACCTTCTTTAGTAGTCTGGTCATTTTCCCACTTATTATAGAATAGTCAGCCCCGGTATCAACTAAAGCACCTACTGCACAGCCGTCTGTCAGCACCGGTATATCCAGAGAAAGACGCACATATCGCTCAGTCGAATCCACGCCCTTTACTGTGAGCGTCGATCGGAGGTCTTCAGCACGTTGACTGCCAGCGACCTCGCCTCCAAGGGTCGCTTGCGTTAGTTTTCTCGGCGGGGACTGGGCGACCGTGCGCCAGCATTGCGCTGTGGTGAAGATGAAAAGCGCCTCGGCGACGGTGAGGGTGGCTGCCGTCCAGAAGGCGGTGGCATGCGCTGCTGAGCCAGGTTATCCTCAATGTCCCGGGGTCGCAGGCCATACCGAGGAGACGCTGAATGTACTGAAAAGCCGCGCAGACCGAGGCGCTGGTATGAACACTGGCGGTACAAACGATCCGCTTCACCGCAGTGGAAGCACAAAGGTCGGCAATCAGGAGTGCACCAAACATAAGATTTCCGAGGCGAAACACGTCTGTCGTCAAGGTAGTGTGCTGGTTGTTCCGCAAGATGCACAGGGTTGGCGTGAACGAGGGGAGGGGGCGTGCGTGTGTTCTCGTAGTACCGTAGAGGCTGCGCCGACTGAAGTGAAACTGTAGGAGGTGCCTGAACAAACAGCGGGGAAGAGCAAGCTGGGCGCTTCAAAGCTTCCGCATAAGTCGCACGGTGGTAGTCAGCCGGGGTGGGTGTGGCGTTATCCAGACTCACAGGGTCACGCAAGGCATGATGCAGCTCGTTTTTGACGATACTTGCAATAGAACTCACCGTAGGTAGTGGTGGTGTAGCATCCTTTTGCAGCTCCTCGCGTACTATAGAGCGGATAAGGTCGCGCAGACACTCGGTGTTGCTCCCAAAAGTCGTGAGAACTTGAGCAGTGGACGTGTTCACTAGCCGCTCATACAGGGTGGATCGATGCTGAAGCATCTTTTCTATCGTGACGGCTTCAGACAAAAACTCGGCGACCGTGTTCGGAGGGCTCCGTACAAGGCCAGCGAAAAGCTGCTCCTTAACTCCCCGCATCAGGTGATGCAACTTCTTCTCTTCTGTCATACTTGGATCAGCCCGTCGGAACAGACGCGTCATATCTTCCACATAGGCCATGACAGTTTCGTTGGACATCTGGATGCGGGCCTGGATCGCTCGCTCCGCTCGGTCGTGGCGATTAGCACTTCTGTAAGTGTCCAACAGCCGGCGGCGGAATTCGGGCCACGATGTCATCTGTTCCTCGTGATTCATGTACCAGGTACGTGCTCAATCCTCCAAATAACGTAAACACGCCGTAGTTTGGCCGCGTTGTTCCAGTCGTTCAAAGCAGCCACGCGTTCGAAATCGACCAACCAGTCCTCGACGTCTTCGAGCTCGGTGCCATGAAACGGTGTCGGAACCTGTGGACTTTCGAGGGTGTACCGAGTCACCGGGGGGTTTCCCGTACCTGTTAGAGTGGTTTGAACGGACGTGCTCATCATACTTGTGCAAACTGTAGGGTCAGCTTCGGGTGGCAATCCCCTGATCCTGCAGCTTGTCCGATGAACGGGAGTGTGGACTCGCACTGGGCTTGTGGTGCCGCTTCCAGGAGGGGTCTGAAACATCCGTTAGGGGCTACCCCGCACCTCCACCAATTGTCACGTCGCTCAAGGGGGGTGTCGACAAGGTTCATTGATGTCCGAGCAACAGGGCTCTAACCAAGCGCGTCGGTGGGGCTTGTTTGCTTGCTTGCTTGCTTGTTCCTTTCTTTTGTGGCTCTCAGCCACTAAGGGGGATTGGCCAAGAAGCCGGTGCTTAATGCAAGTAAATACCTATAGATTTTCTAGAATAGGGGAATAAGATTACTGTGTTTTGACTGTTAAAATAATTTGGCGCAATGTTAAAAAAAATGAAAAAAGGGGGGGGGGATAAATAATAGAATTTGTTGAATATCTGTGGTGAAGTCGTTATATAAAATTCTCCTGAAAGTTGAATCATTGCAGTGTATCAGCTAAATAATAAGTGGTAGTGTGACTAGTAAAATTCGAGAGCTGATGGCTGACTCAGCAAGGTAATCTTGTGTTATATATGAATTCGCAGAGAGCCCCGCAGATGTTCCTGTCGCTATGTCCCAATGAAGTGGCCCCAAAAGACAAAATATTGGGAGTATTAAGTGATATTTCTTATTTTCTGAATAAAATTTCGAAGCAGTTTTTTCTTTGATTTTTGAATCGGTGACATGTGTTAAGAAAATGGTCGATATTGTTTGCCAGAGCGGGGTCCACGCGCACTTCTTTCTTCTCTGTGGTGTGTGCCTTCACCTTGGCATACGACCCACTACTAGAAGTAGGTGGCAATATGAACCGTCGTAAAACCGCATTAAGATATGGCACTTAGTGAGATGCGGTGTTTTTCACCTATACAAGTCGGAAACTGCGATATCTAATGTGAAAGCGCATGAAACCGTCGTAATGTTCCAGAAAGCAATGTAAAGTAGTGAGTAAAACGTTTTCTACCGATAGAAGTGCGAAGGTCAAGTTAGGTTGAGTTATGTTGGTTTAAGCGAGGCAGCATCGTGAAACCACTAAAAACGACGTCATCTAAGGAGATAGTGTTGTTTAATTGCGAGTACGAAACGGCGATAGGTGAAATATTGTGAAAGCACACAAAACGGCATGAACTAGCCAGATACTGCGTCTTGTAGCGTTACAAGTGTGAACCTGCTATATTGTGATAATCTCGTGAAAGCGCATGCAAGCATCGTAAAACCCTAAGGAACGATGTCATTTAGCGAGATACAGCGTTCTGTACTGTACTAAGTTGGTGAAAAATTGTGAGGTCATGCAAATATTGTAATTATGAGCGAAACAGTGTAACGGAGCGTTTTTAGATTCAAGTGCGAATGTTAGGTTAGGTTAAGTTATGAAGCGTCATAAAACTGCATTAAACAATGTCACTTAGTGAGAGGCAGTGTTTTTCACCTTTACAAGTCGGAAACTGCTATATGTATTGTGAAAGCACATGAAACCTTCGCAATGTTGCAGAAAGCATTGAAACGTAGCGAGTAAAACATTTTCTAACAATGGAAGTGCGAAGGTTAGGTTAGGTTGAGTTATGTTAAGCTAGGTAGCGTCGTGAAACCACCAAAACGACGTCATCTAAAGAGATAGTGTTGTTTTGTTGCGAGTACTAAACTGCGATAGGTGAAATATTGTGAAAGCACACAAAACGGCATGAACTAGCCAGATATCGCGTCTTGTACTGTTGCAAGTGCAAAACTGCTTATATTGATATTTTCGTGAAAGCGCATGCAGGCATCGTAAAACCTTAAAGAACGATGTCATTTAGCGAGATACAGCGTTCTGTACTGTACTAAGTTGGTGAACAACTGTGAGGTCATGCAAATATCGTAATTGTGAACAAAACAGTGTAACGGAGCGTTTTTAGATACAAGTGCGAAGGTCAGGTTAGGTTAAGTTGTGAAGCGTCATAAAACCGCATTAAACAATGGCACTTGGTGAGATGCAGTGTTTTTCACCATTACAAGTCGGAAACTGCGATATCTATTGTGAAAGCGCATGAAATCATCGTAATGTTGCAGAAAGCATTGAAAAGTAGCGAGTAAAACATTTTCAACCAATGGAAGTGCTAAGGTTAGGTTAGGTTGAGTTATGTTAGTTTAAGCTGGGTAGCGTCGTGAAACCACCAAAAACGACGTCATCTAACGAGATAGTGTTGTTTTGTTGTGAGTACGAAACTGCAATTGGTGAAATATTGTGAAAGCACACATAACGGCATCAACTAGCCAGATACTTCGTCTTGTACCGTTACAAGTGCGAAATTGCTATATTGTGATATTCTCTTGAAAGCGTATGCAGGCATCGTGAAACCTTAAAAAACGATGTCATTTAGCAAGATACATCGTTCTGTACTGTTGTAAGTTGGTGAAATATTGTGAGGTCATGCAAATATCGTAATTGTGAATGAAACAGTGTAACGGAGCGTTTTTAGATACAAGTGCGAAGGTTAGGTTAGGTTAAGTTACGAAGTGTCATAAAACCGCTATAAACAACGTCAGCTTGTGAGGTGCAGTGTTTTTCACCATTACAAGTTGGAAACTGCGATATCTATTGTGAAAGCGCATGAAACCGTCGTAATGTTGCAGAAAGCATGTAAAGTATCGAGTAAAACATTTTTTAACAATAGAAATGCGAAGGTCAAGTTAGGTTGAGTTATGTTGGTTTAAGCGAGGCAGCATCGTGAAACCACTAAAAACGACGTCATCTAAGGAGATAGTGTTGTTTAATTGCGAGTACGAAACGGCGATAGGTGAAATATTGTGAAAGCACACAAAACGGCATGAACTAGCCAGATACTGCGTCTTGTAGCGTTACAAGTGTGAACCTGCTATATTGTGATAATCTCGTGAAAGCGCATGCAAGCATCGTAAAACCCTAAGGAACGATGTCATTTAGCGAGATACAGCGTTCTGTACTGTACTAAGTTGGTGAAAAATTGTGAGGTCATGCAAATATTGTAATTATGAGCGAAACAGTGTAACGGAGCGTTTTTAGATTCAAGTGCGAATGTTAGGTTAGGTTAAGTTATGAAGCGTCATAAAACTGCATTAAACAATGTCACTTAGTGAGAGGCAGTGTTTTTCACCTTTACAAGTCGGAAACTGCTATATGTATTGTGAAAGCACATGAAACCTTCGCAATGTTGCAGAAAGCATTGAAACGTAGCGAGTAAAACATTTTCTAACAATGGAAGTGCGAAGGTTAGGTTAGGTTGAGTTATGTTAAGCTAGGTAGCGTCGTGAAACCACCAAAACGACGTCATCTAAAGAGATAGTGTTGTTTTGTTGCGAGTACTAAACTGCGATAGGTGAAATATTGTGAAAGCACACAAAACGGCATGAACTAGCCAGATATCGCGTCTTGTACTGTTGCAAGTGCAAAACTGCTTATATTGATATTTTCGTGAAAGCGCATGCAGGCATCGTAAAACCTTAAAGAACGATGTCATTTAGCGAGATACAGCGTTCTGTACTGTACTAAGTTGGTGAACAACTGTGAGGTCATGCAAATATCGTAATTGTGAACAAAACAGTGTAACGGAGCGTTTTTAGATACAAGTGCGAAGGTCAGGTTAGGTTAAGTTGTGAAGCGTCATAAAACCGCATTAAACAATGGCACTTGGTGAGATGCAGTGTTTTTCACCATTACAAGTCGGAAACTGCGATATCTATTGTGAAAGCGCATGAAATCATCGTAATGTTGCAGAAAGCATTGAAAAGTAGCGAGTAAAACATTTTCAACCAATGGAAGTGCTAAGGTTAGGTTAGGTTGAGTTATGTTAGTTTAAGCTGGGTAGCGTCGTGAAACCACCAAAAACGACGTCATCTAACGAGATAGTGTTGTTTTGTTGTGAGTACGAAACTGCAATTGGTGAAATATTGTGAAAGCACACATAACGGCATCAACTAGCCAGATACTTCGTCTTGTACCGTTACAAGTGCGAAATTGCTATATTGTGATATTCTCTTGAAAGCGTATGCAGGCATCGTGAAACCTTAAAAAACGATGTCATTTAGCAAGATACATCGTTCTGTACTGTTGTAAGTTGGTGAAATATTGTGAGGTCATGCAAATATCGTAATTGTGAATGAAACAGTGTAACGGAGCGTTTTTAGATACAAGTGCGAAGGTTAGGTTAGGTTAAGTTACGAAGTGTCATAAAACCGCTATAAACAACGTCAGCTTGTGAGGTGCAGTGTTTTTCACCATTACAAGTTGGAAACTGCGATATCTATTGTGAAAGCGCATGAAACCGTCGTAATGTTGCAGAAAGCATGTAAAGTATCGAGTAAAACATTTTTTAACAATAGAAATGCGAAGGTTAGGTTAGGTTGAGTTATGTTAGTTTAAGCTAGGTAGCGTTGTGAAACCACCAAAAACGACGTCATCTAACGAGAAAGTGTTCTTTTGTTCGGAGTACGAAACTGCGATATGTGAAATATTGTGAAAGCACACAAAACAGCGTGAATTAGCCAGATACTGCGTCTTGTACCGTTACAAGTGCGAAACTGCTATATTGTGATATTCTCGTGAAAGCGCATGCAAGCATCGTGAAACCTTGGAGAACGATGTCATTTAGCAAGATACATCGTTCTGTACTGTTGTAAGTTGGTGAAATATTGTGATGTCATGCAAATATCGTAATTGTGAATGAAACAGTGTAACGGAGCGTTTTTAGATACAAGTGCGAAGGTTAGGTTAGGTTAAGTTACGAAGTGTCATAAAACCGCTATAAACAATGTCAGCTTGTGAGATGCAGTGTTTTTCACCATTGCAAGTTGGAAACTGCGATATCTATTGTGAAAGCGCATGAAACCGTCGTAATGTTGCAGAAAGCATGTAAAGTATCGAGTAAAACATTTTTTAACAATAGAAATGCGAAGGTTAGGTTAGGTTGAGTTATGTTATTTTAAGCTAGGTAGCGTCGTGAAACCACCAAAAACGACGTCATCTAACGAGAAAGTGTTCTTTTGTTCGGAGTACGAAACTGCGATATGTGAAATATTGTGGAAGCAAACAAAACGGCATGAACTAGCCAGATACTGCGTCTTGTACCATTACAAGTGCGAAACTGCTATATTGTGATATTCTCATGAAAGCGCATGCCAGCATTGAAAACCTTAAACATCGATGTCATTTAGCGAGATACAGCGTTCTATACTGTAATAAGTTGATGAAAAACTGTGAGGTCTTGCAAATATCGTAATTGTGAACGAAGCAGTCTAACAGAGCGTTTTTAGATACAAGTGCAAAGGTTACGTTAGGGTAAGTTATGAAGCGTCATAAAACCGCATTAAACAATGTGAGCTAGTGAGATGTAGTGTTTTTCACCATTACAAGTCGAAAACTGCGATATCTATTGTGAAAGCGCATGACACCGTCATAATGTTGAGAAAGCATTCTAAAGTAGCGAGTAAAACGTTTTGTAAAGATGGAAATGCGAAGCTTAGGTTAGGTTGAGTTATGTTAGCTTAAGCTAGGTAGCGTCGTGAAACCACCAAAAACGACGTCATCTAACGAGATAGTGTTAATTTGTTGCGAATAAGAAACTGCGATAGGTGAAATATTGTGAAACACACAAAACGGCATGAAATGAATTAGCCAGATACTGCGTCTTGTAGCGCTGCAATTGCGAAACTGCAATATATTGATAGTCTCGTGAAAGCGCATGCAGGCATCGTTAAACCTTAAAATACGATGTCATTTAGCGAAATACAGCGTTCTGTACTGTACTAAGTGTGTGAAAAATTGTGAGGTAATGTAAATATCGTAAGTGTGAACGAAACAGAGTAACGGAGCGTTTTTAGATACAAGTGCGAAGGTTAGGTTAGGCTATGAAGCGTCATAAAACCGCATTAAACAATGTCAGCTATTTAGATGCAGTGTTTTTCACCATTACAAGACGGGAACTGCGATATCTAACGTGAAAGCGCATGAAACCATCGTAATGTTGCAGAAAGCATTGTACAGTAGCGAGTAAATAGTTTCCTAACGATAGAAGTGCGAAGGTCAGGTTAGGTTGAGTTATGTTAGTTTGAGCTAGGTAGCGTCTTGAAACCACCAAAAACAGCGTCATCTAACGCGATAGTGTTGTTTTGTTGCGAGTACGAAACTGCAATTAGTGAAATATTGTGAAAGCACACAAACGGCATCAACTAGCCAGATACGGCGTTTTGTATCGTTACAAGTGCGAAACTGCTATATTGTGATATTTTCGTGAATGCGCATGCAGGCATCGTGAAACATTTAAAAAAAATGTCATTTAGCGAGATACAGCGTTCTGTACTGTACTAAGTTGGTTAAAAAAATCAAGGTCGTGGAAATATCGTAATTATGAACGAAACAAAGTAACGAAGCGTTTTTAGATTCAAGTGCGAAGGTTAGGTTAGGTTAAGTTATGAAGCGTCAAAAAACCGCTATAAACATTGTCAGCTAGTGAGATGCAGTGTTTTTCACCATTACAAGTCGGAAACTGCGATATCTATTGTGAAAGCGCATGACACCGCCGTAATGTTGCAGAGAGCGTTCTAAAGTAGCGAGTAAAACGTTTTGTAACGATGGAAATGCGATGTTCGGTTAGGTTGAGTTATGTTAGCTTAAGCTAGGTAGCGTCGTGAAACCACCAAAAACGACGTCATCTAACGAGATAGTGTTGTTTTGATTGATTGATTTGTGGGGTTTAACGTCCCAAAACAACCATTTGATTATGAGAGACGCCGTAGTGGAGGACTGCGGAAATTTCGACCACCTGGGGTTCTTTAACGTGCACCCAAATCTGAGCACACGGGCCTCCAACATTTCCGCCTCCATCGGAAATGCAGCCGCCGCAGCCGGGAATCGAACCCGCGACCTGCGGGTCAGCAGCCGAGTACCTTAGCCACTAGACCACCGCGGCGGGGCAAGTGTGTTGTTTTGTTGCGAGTAAGAAACTGCGATAGGTGAAATATTGTGAAAGCACACAAAACGGCATGAACTAGCCAGATACTGCGTCTTGTACCGCTGCAAGTGCGAAACTGCCATATATTGATATTCTCGTGAAAGCGCATGCAGGCATCGTTAAACCTTAAAAAACGATGTCATTTCGCGAAATACAGCGTTCTGTACTGTACTAAGTGTGTGAAAAATTGTGAGGTAATGCAAATAACGTAAGTGTGAACTAAACAGAGTAACGGAGCGTTTTTAGATACAAGTGCGAAGGTTAGGCTAGGCTATGAAGCGTCATAAAACCGCATTAAAGAATGTCAGCTATTTAGATGCAGTGTTTTTCACCATTACAAGACGGGAACTGCGATATCTAACGTGAAAGCGCATGAAACCATCGTAATGTTGCAGAAAGCATTGTACAGTAGCGAGTAAAACGTTTTCTACCGATAGAAGTGCGAAAGTTAGGTTAGGTTGATTTATGTTAGTTTTAGCTAGGTAGCGTCGTGAAACCACCAAAAACGACGTCATCTAACGAGATAGTGTTATTTTGTTGCGAGCACAAAATTGCGATATGTGAAATATTGTGAAAGCACACAAAACAGCATCAACTAGCCAGACACTGCGTCTTGTACCGTTACAAGTGCGAAACTGCTATATTGTGATATTCTCTTGAAAGCGCATGCAGGCATCGTGAAACCTTAAAAAACGATGTCATTTAGCGAGATACAGCGTTCTGTACTGTAGTAAGTTGGTGAACAACTGTGAGGTGATGAAAATAACGCAATTGTGAACGGAGCAGTGTAACAGAGCGTTTTTAGGTACAAGTGCGAAGGTTAAGTTAGGTTAAGATATGAAGCGCCATAAAACCGCATTAAACAATGTCAGCTAATAAGATGCAGTGTGTTTCAACTATACAAGTCGGAAACTGCGATATGTTATGTGTAAGCGC
The DNA here is from genome assembly GCF_043290135.1 of Rhipicephalus microplus. NCBI lineage: Eukaryota > Metazoa > Arthropoda > Arachnida > Ixodida > Ixodidae > Rhipicephalus > Rhipicephalus microplus. Next base: position 14,953,038 of record NW_027464589.1, read on the forward strand.
GTGAAACCGCTGTAATGTTGCAGAAAGCATTGTAAAGTAGCGAGTAAAACAATTTCAAACTAGAAGTGCGAAGGTTAGGTTAGGTTGAGTTATGTTAGTTTAAGCTAGGTAGCGTCGTGAAACCACCATAAACGACGTCATCTAACGATATAGTGTTTTTTGCGAGTACGAAACTGCGATTGGTGAAATATTGTGAAAGAACACAAAACGGCATGAACTAGCCAGATACTGCGTCTTGTATCGTTACAAGTGCGAAACTGCTATATTGTGATATTCTCTTGAAAGCGCATGCAGGCACCGTGAAACCTTAAAAAACGATGTCATTTAGCGAGATACAGCGTTCTGTTCTGTAGTAAGTTGGTAAAATATTGTGAGGTCATGCAAATATCGTGATTGTGAACGAAACAGTGTAAGGGAGCGTTTTCATTTACAAGTGCAAATGTTAGGTTAGGTTAATATATGAACTGTCGTAAAACCGCATTAAACAATGTCAGCTAGTGAGATGCAGTGTTTTTTACCACTACAAGTCGGAAACTGCGATATTTATTGTGAAAGCGCATGACACCGTCGTAATGTTGCAGAAAGCATTCTAAAGTAGCGAGTAAAACGTTTTGTAACGATGAAAATGCGAAGCTTCGGTTAGGGTTGAGTTATGTTAGCTTAAGCTAGGTAGCGTCGTGAAACCACCAAAAACGACGTCATCTAACGAGATAGTGTTGTTTTGTATCGAGTAAGAAACTGCGATAGGTGAAATATTGTGAAAGCACACAAAACGGCATGAACTAGCCAGATACTGCGTCTTGTACCGCTGCAAGTGCGAAACTGCCATATATTGATATTCTCGTGAAAGAGCAAGCAGGCATCGTTAAACCTTAAAAAACGATGTCATTTAGCGAAATACAGCGTTTTTTACTGTACTAAGTGTGTGAAAAATTGTGAGGTAATGCAAATATCGTAAGTGTGAACTAAACAGAGTAACGGAGCGTTTTTAGATACAAGTGCGAAGGTTAGGTTAGGCTATGAAGCGTCGTAAAACCGCATTAAACAATGTCAGCTATTTATATGCAGTGTTTTTCACCATTACGAGGCGGAAACTGCGATATCTAACGTGAAAGCGCATGAAACTGTCGTAATGTTGCAGAAAGTATTGTAAAGTAGCGAGTGAAGCGTTTTCTACCGATAGAAGTGCGAAGGTAAGGTTAGGCTGAGTTATGTTAGTATAAGCTAGGTAGCGTCGTGAAACCACCATAAACGACGTCATCTAACGATATAGTGTTTTTTGCGAGTACGAAACTGCGATTGGTGAAATATTGTGAAAGCACACAAAACGGCATCAACTAGCCAGATACTGCGTCTTGTATCGTTACAAGTGCGAAACTGCTATATTGTGATATTCTCTTGAAAGCGCATGCAGGCACCGTGAAACCTTAAAAAACGATGTCATTTAGCGAGATACAGCGTTCTGTTCTGTAGTAAGTTGGTGAAATATTGTGAGGTCATGCAAATATCGTGATTGTGAACGAAACAGTGTAAGGGAGCGTTTTCAGTTACAAGTGCGAATGTTAGGTTAGGTTAATATATGAACTGTCGTAAAACCGCATTAAACAATGTCAGCTAGTGAGATGCAGTGTTTTTTACCACTACAAGTCGGAAACTGCGATATCTATTGTGAAAGCGCATGAAACCGTCGTAATGTTGCAGCAAGCATTGTAAAGTAGCGAGTAAAACATTTTCTAAGAATGGAAACGCGAATGTAAGGTTAGGTTGAGTTATGTTAGTTTGAGCTAGGTAGCGTCATGAAACCACAAAAAATGACGTCATCTAACGAGAAAGTGTTCTTTTGTTGGGAGTACGAAACTTCGATATGTGAAATATTGTGAAAGCACACAAAACGGCATGAACTAGCCAGATACTGCGTCTTGTAACGTTACTAGTGCGAAACGGCTACAATGTGATATTCTGGTGAAAGCGCATGCAGGTTTGAAAACCTTAAAGAACGATGTCATTTAGCGAGATACAGCGTTCTGTAATGTACTAAGTTGGTGAACAACTGTGAGGTGTTGCAAATATCATAATTTTGAACGAAACATTGTAACAAAGCGTTTTCAGATACAAGTGCGAAGGTTAGGTTAGGTTAAGTTATGAAGCGTCATAAAACCGCATTAAACAATGTCAGCTAGTTAGATGCAGTGTTTTTCACCATTACAAGTCGGAAACTGCGATATATAATGTGAAAGCGCATGAAACCGTCGTAATGTAGCAGAGAGCATTGTGAAGTAGCGAGTAAAACGTTTTCTACCGATAGAAGTGCGAAAGTTAGGTTAGGTTGATTTATGTTAGTTTTAGCTAGGTAGCGTCGTGAAACCACCAAAAACGACGTCATCTAACGAGATAGTGTTATTTTGTTGCGAGCACAAAATTGCGATATGTGAAATATTGTGAAAGCACACAAAACAGCATCAACTAGCCAGACACTGCGTCTTGTACCGTTACAAGTGCGAAACTGCTATATTGTGATATTCTCTTGAAAGCGCATGCAGGCATCGTGAAACCTTAAAAAACGATGTCATTTAGCGAGATACAGCGTTCTGTACTGTAGTAAGTTGGTGAACAACTGTGAGGTGATGAAAATAACGCAATTGTGAACGGAGCAGTGTAACAGAGCGTTTTTAGGTACAAGTGCGAAGGTTAAGTTAGGTTAAGATATGAAGCGCCATAAAACCGCATTAAACAATGTCAGCTAATAAGATGCAGTGTGTTTCAACTATACAAGTCGGAAACTGCGATATGTTATGTGTAAGCGCGTGAAACCGCTGTAATGTTGCAGAAAGCATTGTAAAGTAGCGAGTAAAACAATTTCAAACTAGAAGTGCGAAGGTTAGGTTAGGTTGAGTTATGTTAGTTTAAGCTAGGTAGCGTCGTGAAACCACCATAAACGACGTCATCTAACGATATAGTGTTTTTTGCGAGTACGAAACTGCGATTGGTGAAATATTGTGAAAGAACACAAAACGGCATCAACTAGCCAGATACTGCGTCTTGTATCGTTACAAGTGCGAAACTGCTATATTGTGATATTCTCTTGAAAGCGCATGAAGGCACCGTGAAACCTTAAAAAACGATGTCATTTAGCGAGATACAGCGTTCTGTTCTGTAGTAAGTTGGTAAAATATTGTGAGGTCATGCAAATATCGTGATTGTGAACGAAACAGTGTAAGGGAGCGTTTTCATTTACAAGTGCAAATGTTAGGTTAGGTTAATATATGAACTGTCGTAAAACCGCATTAAACAATGTCAGCTAGTGAGATGCAGTGTTTTTTACCACTACAAGTCGGAAACTGCGATATTTATTGTGAAAGCGCATGACACCGTCGTAATGTTGCAGAAAGCATTCTAAAGTAGCGAGTAAAACGTTTTGTAACGATGAAAATGCGAACCTTCGGTTAGGGTTGAGTTATGTTAGCTTAAGCTAGGTAGCGTCGTGAAACCACCAAAAACGACGTCATCTAACGAGATAGTGTTGTTTTGTATCCAGTAAGAAACTGCGATAGGTGAAATATTGTGAAAGCACACAAAACGGCATGAACTAGCCAGATACTGCGTCTTGTACCGCTGCAAGTGCGAAACTGCCATATATTGATATTCTCGTGAAAGAGCAAGCAGGCATCGTTAAACCTTAAACAACGATGTCATTTAGCGAAATACAGCGTTTTTTACTGTACTAAGTGTGTGAAAAATTGTGAGGTAATGCAAATATCGTAAGTGTGAACTAAACAGAGTAACGGAGCGTTTTTAGATACAAGTGCGAAGGTTAGGTTAGGCTATGAAGCGTCGTAAAACCGCATTAAACAATGTCAGCTATTTATATGCAGTGTTTTTCACCATTACGAGGCGGAAACTGCGATATCTAACGTGAAAGCGCATGAAACTGTCGTAATGTTGCAGAAAGTATTGTAAAGTAGCGAGTGAAGCGTTTTCTACCGATAGAAGTGCGAAGGTAAGGTTAGGCTGAGTTATGTTAGTATAAGCTAGGTAGCGTCGTGAAACCACCATAAACGACGTCATCTAACGATATAGTGTTTTTTGCGAGTACGAAACTGCGATTGGTGAAATATTGTGAAAGCACACAAAACGGCATCAACTAGCCAGATACTGCGTCTTGTATCGTTACAAGTGCGAAACTGCTATATTGTGATATTCTCTTGAAAGCGCATGCAGGCACCGTGAAACCTTAAAAAACGATGTCATTTAGCGAGATACAGGGTTCTGTTCTGTAGTAAGTTGGTGAAATATTGTGAGGTCATGCAAATATCGTGATTGTGAACGAAACAGTGTAAGGGAGCGTTTTCAGTTACAAGTGCGAATGTTAGGTTAGGTTAATATATGAACTGTCGTAAAACCGCATTAAACAATGTCAGCTAGTGAGATGCAGTGTTTTTTACCACTACAAGTCGGAAACTGCGATATCTATTGTGAAAGCGCATGAAACCGTCGTAATGTTGCAGCAAGCATTGTAAAGTAGCGAGTAAAACATTTTCTAAGAATGGAAACGCGAATGTAAGGTTAGGTTGAGTTATGTTAGTTTAAGCTAGGTAGCGTCATGAAACCACAAAAAATGACGTCATCTAACGAGAAGGTGTTCTTTTGTTGGGAGTACGAAACGGCGATATGTGAAATATTGGGAAAGCACACAAAACGGCATGAACTAGCGAGATACTGCGTCTTGTAACGTTACAAGTGCGAAACGGCTACATTGTGATATTCTCGTGAAAGCGCATGCAGGTTTGAAAACCTTAAAGAACGATGTCATTTAGCGAGATACAGCGTTGTGTACTGTACTAAATTGGTGAACAACTGTGAGGTCATGCAAATATCATAATTTTGAACGAAACAGTGTAACAAAGCGTTTTTAGATACAAGTGCGAAGGTTAGGTTAGGTTAAGTTATGAAGCACCATAAAACCGCATTAAACAATGTCAGCTAGTGAGATGCAGTGTTTTTCACCATTACAAGTCGGAAACTGCAATATCTAATGTGAAAGCACTTGAAACCGTCGTAATGTTGCAGAAAGCATTGTAAAGTAGCGAGTAAAACGTTTTCTACCGATAGAAGTGCGAAAGTTAGGCTAGGTTGAGTTATGTTAGTTTGAGCTAGGTAGCGTCGTGAAACCACCAAAAACGACGTCATCTAACGAGATAGTGTTATTTTGTTGCGAAGACGAAATTGCGATAAGTGAAATATTGTGAAAGCACACAAAACGGCTTGCACTAGCCATATACTGCGTCTTGTACCGTTACAAGTGTGAAACTGCTATATTGCCACGTTCCATTTCACAAGTTTTTGTTATCGTTCCGAAACACCACACGATTCTCGGCGCAAACCGCGCCTGCAGGTTTCGAGAAGGTTCCGGACTGTAGTAGATCATTTCGATAAGATCACGCCCACTGTGCGAACGGTACAGATTGTTCTGGAACCTACGCCACCACCAGCGATAACGCTGGAACATTCGACGGCAAGGGTATAAATGCCGACGCGCTTCGCCGCTTGTCAGTTGTTGATCGAAGGCTGATGCTGCGTTCGCCGCTATCAGTCCGAGACTGCTATCTGTGCAAGACTGCTGCTGTAATTAGACTTTCCCTTTACCGGGCACAGGTTCGCCCAAATAAACAGTTAAATCCCAACACGAAGTTTTCTGTCTTTGGCCACGTCACGACCCCGTGACATCTGGTGGAGGTGCTGCTTCGTTCATGTACCGGACGCCCCCGTCGAGCCGTGAACCCAGCCTCCTTCGCGGAGAAGACACCGACGCCAACCAAGAGCAGGGAACGAGCCGCCGACAGCAAGGTCTCCCACCGGAGTACGGCCTGCTACAAGACAAGGCGTGGAAGACCAAGACCATGACCTCGACTGCAGCGACAATGACAACCGGAGCATCCCAGCCCGCGATCGTCATTCATCAACCCAGGGAACCACCAACGTTCCATGGCTCATCCTTTGAAGACCCGGAAACCTGGCTAGAAACATACGACCGTGTGGCCGCCCTCAACCACTGGGACAACGAAGAAAAGCTCCGTCGTGTGTACTTCTACCTGGAAGACACCGCAAGGACCTGGCTAGAGAATCGGGAGTCCACGCTCCGAACGTGGGATGTCTTCTGCGGCGCATTTCTTCAAACGTTCGCAAGCATCGCTCGCAAAGAGAGGGCCGCTGCTCTACTCGAGACCCGGGTTCAGCTACCAAATGAAAAGGTTGGAATTTTCCCAGAGGAGATGACCCGCCTATTCCGGTACGCTGACCCAGACATGCCTGAGGAAAAGAAAGTTCGTTTCCTCATGCGAGGGGTCAAACAGGAGCTCTTCGCGGGACTAATGAGAAATCCACCGAACACCGTCCACGAATTTGTATCTAAGGCGACCACCATCGAAAAAACGCTGGACATGCGCACCAGACAGTATAATCGTCGCCTGACTCCAGAATGCGCTGTTACTCAAGCCAGTGACTCCGACGACCTGCGTGAAACGATCCGAGTGATCGTGCGGGAAGAGCTGCGCCAACTGTTGCCTTCGGCGCAGCCTCAAGTGAATTCTATCGCCGACATTGTGCGAGAAGAACTCCGGCAATCGCTTCGAATTCCCGAAACACCGCCATCCGAGACAGAAACTATGAGCTATGCCGCTGCAGTGCGCCACAACGCTCCTCCCCGTCCACGCCAAAACACCGCCCCGTCACACTTCCGTCGCCAGACGCCACCACCGCCACCACCCCATCCGACGTCCTACCGTTCCCCAGCGGGCCAGCGCAGTGCACCGAGGAAAACGGACGTTTGGCGTGCACCTGACAACCGCCCGCTCTGCTACCACTGCGGCGAGGCCGTGCACACATACCGCCGTTGCCAGTACCGACAGATGGGACTGCGTGGCTTCGCCGTCAATGCACCGCGTCCGCAGCCAGGAGACCGGCCACGTGACATCGCCGACTACCTGGCAGGAACTCAATGGACACCACGAAGTCCTTCCCGTTGGCCGTCGCCCAGCCGCCGCATGTCACCGCACCCCCGGCAGTACTCTGGCCCAACGCGGGGCCGGTCTCCTAGCCCGTATCCGGGAAACTAAGGGCAGCAACCAATGGAGGTGCGGTTGCTGTGCGACGAACTACCGAAGATCCTCCGACGACAACGCCGACGCGACGGAGCTTTTTGAACACAACACCAACCAGGCAAAGCCCTGAAGGCAAAAGCTCACTTACCGAAGGTGGCCGGACGACGCAACATGGAAGCAGCGGAACAAGCCGACGCAGCCGTGACCCGACGCCACGCCCTAACTGTAATGCGAGACGGCGAACTAGCGACCTCGACGTTCTTATCGACGGCCACAGTGTGACTGCTCTCGTCGATACTGGAGCCGACTATTCTGTCATCAGTGGGTCGTTCGCCGCGAAGTTAAAGAAAGTTAGGACAGCTTGGAAAGGCCCTGAAATCCGCACAGCCGGAGGTCATCTCGTAACGCCTGCAGGAATCTGCACAGCGAGAGTCACCATTAACGGCCGTATTTATCCTACAGACTTCGTAGTCCTACAGCGTTGCTCGAGAGATGTCATCCTTGGCATGGACTTCTTATGCCTCCATGGTGCTGTCATCAACCTAAAACAAGGTTGATAACGTTATCCACAGAAGAAGCACTACCGCCGCGCACGCCGTCAAGACACCATGCCTTGAATGTGCTGGAAGAACGAGTCACCGTTCCGCCTCGCTCAAGCGTCATTATTTCAGTAGGCGCTCCTAAATCACCTGACTTGGAGGGCGTCGTTGAAGGCAGTCAGCATCTGTTGGTCACCTGAAATATTTGCGTCGCAAGAGGAATTGCAGAGCTGCGGGGAGGCAAAGCAACGGTTATGCTCACAAATTTCAGCAATGAGCACAAACATGTGAACAAAGGAACAACGGTCGCATACATCGAATAAATTGTCAAAGCCACCAGTGCTTTCGCCCTCGCCGATTCTGCGGAACCTGCTCAGAGGAACCAAGCCCCTCCCATAGCTTTCGACGTCAATCCCAGACTTCCGAACGATAAGCAAGAACAGCTCAAGGCCCTGCTCCTGCAATACGAAGATTGCTTTTCGTCGTCATCGAAAATTCGGCAGACCCCAATCACGAAACATCGAATCATAACCGAAGAAAATGCCAGACCACTTCGTCAGAGTCCGTACAGGGTTTCGACGCGAGAACGTGAGGCAATGAAGAGACAAGTTGATGAAATGCTGCGAGATGACATTATCCAGCCGTCCAAGAGTCCGTGGGCATCCCCCGTGGTGTTAGTGAAGAAAAAGGATGGGACCCTACGTTTCTGCGTCGATTATCGCCGCCTGAACAAAATCACAAGAAAGGACGTGTATCCTCTCCCACGAATAGACGACGCCCTTGATCGGCTCCATAACGCCAAGTACGTCTCGTCAATGGACCTCAATACTGGCTATTGGCAAATCGAAGTCGACGAAAGAGACCGAGAGAAGACGGCGTTTATAACACCGGACGGCCTCTTCGAGTTTAAGGTGATGCCATTCGGCCTTTGCTCAGCGCCTGCAACTTTTCAACGCATTATGGATACAGTACTGGCAGGATTGAAGGGGCAGACTTGCCTTGTGTACTTGGACGACGTCGTCGTGTTTTCCTCGAGTTTCGACGAGCATCTTCGGCGCCTTGAAGCGGTACTTCAAGCCATCAAGACGTCCGGACTCACACTGAAGCGAGAAAAGTGCAGATTTACGTATGAGGAGCTCTTGTTTCTGGGGCACGTTATCAGCAAGTCTGGTGTTTGTCCCGATCCACGGAAAACAGCCGCTATCGCCGACTTCCCGCCGCCCACTGACAAGAAAGCCGTGCGCCGAGTTCTGGGCCTGTGTGCCTATTATAGGCGGTTCGTGAAAAACTTCGCCCGCATCGCCGATCCTCTCACTAACCTTACCAAGGCCGACGTGGAGATTAAGTGGGAAACGCCGCAGGAACACGCTTTTCAGGAGCTTAAACATCGCCTCCAGACGCCTCCGTTACTTGCCCATTTCGACGAATTCGCCGAGACAGAAAAACATACTGACACGAGCAGCGTAGGTCTTGGCGCCGTTCTTGTGCAGAGGGCTGACGGACTTGAAAGGGTTATTAGTTACGCCAGCCGATCGCTATCCAAAGCAGAAGCAAATTATTCCACAACAGAAAAGGAGTGCCTCGCCATCATCTGGGCTACGTCGAAATTTCGCCCCTACTTCTACGGCAGGCCCTTCAAAGTTGTGAGCGACCACCACTCCTTGTGTTGGCTAGCCACCTTGAAGGACCCTTCAGGTCGCCTCGCATGATCGAGCCTGAGACTTCAAGAATATGACATTATTGTCATTTACAAGTCCGGCAAAAAACACTCCGACGCTGACTGTCTCTCTCGTGCGCCTGTCGACCAACCGCTACCCGACGACTCGGATGACGACTACTTCTTGGGAACGATAACTACCGACGACTTCGCTGAACGACAGCGGGCCGACCCGGAACTTAAAGCCCTAATAGAATACCTCGAAGGCAGGACCGCCGAAGGCCCGAAGGTATTCAAGTGCGCACGCACTTGCGTCGTTCTTTCTACGAAACGGTCTTCTACAAAAGAAAAACTTTTCACCGCTTCGGGCTAAGTACCTCCTTGTGGTGCCTTCAGCTCTGCGACCAGAACTCCTGCAGGCCCTGCACGACGATCCGACGGCAGGGCACCTCGGTGTTTCCCGCACGCTCGCGAGGATACAAGAAAGGTACTACTGGCCACGTCTTACCACCGACGTCACTCGTTATGTGAGGACATGCCGGGACTGTCAGCGACGCAAGACACCGCCGACAAGGCCGGCGGGACTTCTGCAGCCAATTGATCCACCTTGCCGACCTTTCCAGCAGATTGGTACGGACCTACTGGGGCCGTTCCCGACGTCGGCTTTCGGAAACAAGTGGATCATGGTTGCTACCGACTACCTCACCCGCTACGCCGAGACAAAAGCCCTGCCAAAAGGCAGTGCATCCGAGGTAGCTAAGTTCTTCGTCGAAAATATCGTCCTACGTCACGGCTTCCGGAGGTTCTTATCACCGACAGAGTAACGGCATTCACTGCCGACTTAACTCAAGCGATCTTGGAATACAGCCAAACAAACCACCGCCGGACGACAGCGTACCACCCACAGACCAACGGCCTCACCGAGCGGCTTAACAAAACGATCGCCGACATGCTGTCAATGTACGTCGATGTCGAACACAAGACGTGGGACGCCATTCTTCCGTATGTGACTTTCGCTTACAACACGGCGATGCAGGAGACGACGCAGATATCTCCATACAAATTGGTCTACGGAAGGAGCCCGGCAACGACGCTCGATGCCAAGTTACCCAACGTCACCGACGAAGAAAACCTTGATGTGAGCGAGTACCTTCAACGCGCCGAAGAAGCCCGACAACTTGCGCGTCTTCGTATCAAGAATCAACAGACGACCGACAGCCACCGTTACAACCTTCGACGACGCTTCGTGGAATACCAGCCGGATGAACGTGTTTGGGTGTGGACGCCGATACGCCGACGTGGACTAAGTGAAAAGCTTCTGCGACGGTACTTCGGACCATACAAGGTGGTTCGACGTCTCGGCCCACTTGATTACGAGGTTGTCCCCGACGGCATCACGAACTCTCAACGACGCCGATCGCGACCTGAAGTCGTCCATGTCGCGCGCCTCAAGCCGTTTCATGCACGTTAACAAACTGAAACAGTGTTTTTTTGTATTATTGTTGTATTGTAATTTATTCATTGTACTTTCTTGCATTATTATTGTACCTATATCTTTAGTTAAAGCATCGGGACGATGCCTTTTTTCAGGGGGGGGGGCAATGCCACGTTCCATTTCACAAGTTTTTGTTATCGTTCCGAAACACCACACGATTCTCGGCGCAAACCGCGCCTGCAGGTTTCGAGAAGGTTCCGGACTGTAGTAGATCATTTCGATAAGATCACGCCCACTGTGCGAACGGTACAGATTGTTCTGGAACCTACGCCACCGCCAGCGATAACGCTAAAACATTCGAGTGCAAGGGTATAAATGCCGACGCGCTTCGCCGCTTGTCAGTTGTTGATCGAAGGCCGACGCTGCGTTCACCGCTATCAGTCCGAGACTGCTATCTGTGCAAGACTGCTGCTGTAATTAGACTTTCCCTTTACCGGGCACAGGTTCGCCCAAATAAACAGTTGAATCCCAACACGAAATTTTCTGTCTTTGGCCACGTCACGACCCCGTGAAATATTGTGATAATCTCGTGATAGCGCATGCAAGCACCTTAAAACCTTAAAGCACGATGCCATTTAGCGAGATACAGCGTTCTGTACTGTACTAAGTTGGTGAACAACTGTGAGGTCATGAAAATATTGTAATTGTGAACGAAACAGTGTAACATAGAGTTGTTAGGTACAAGTGCGAAGGTTAAGTTAGGTTGAGTTATGAAGCGTCATAAAACTGCATTAAACAAGTCGGAAACTGCGATATCTATTGTGAAAGCGGATGAAACCGTCGTAAGTTGCAGAAAGCATTGCAAAGTAGCGAGTAAAACGTTTTCTAACGATGGAAGTGCGAAGGTTAGGTTAGGTTGAGTTATGTTAGTTTAAGCTAGGTAGCGTCGTGGAAACACCAAAAACGACGTCATCTAACCAGATAGTGTTGTTTTTTCCGAGTACGAAACAGCGATAGGTGAAATATTGTGAAAGCACACAAAACGGCATGAACTAGCCAGATACTGCGTCTTGTACAGTTTCAAGCTCGAAACTGCTATATTGTGATAATCTCGTGAAAACGCATGCAAGCATCGTGAAACCTTAAAGAACGATGTCATTTAGCGAGATACAGCGTTCTGTACTGTACTAAGTTGGTGAAAAAACTGTCAGGTCATGCAAATATCGTAATTGTGAACGAAACAGTGTACCGGAGCGTTTTTAGATTCAAGTGCGAAGGTTAGATTAGGTTAAGTTATGAAGCGTCATAAAACCGCAATAAACATTGTCAGCTAGTTAGATGCAGTGTTTTTCACCATTACAAGTCGGAAACTGCGATATCTATTGTGAAAGCGCATGAAATCGTCGTAATGTTGCACAAAGCATTGTAAAGTTGCAAGTAAAACATTTTCTAACAATGGAAACGCGAAGGTTAGGGTTGGTTCAGTTATGTTTGTTTAAGCTAGGTAGCGTCGTAAAACCACGAAAAATGACGTCATCTAACGAGAAAGTGTTCTTTTGTTGGGAGTACGAAACTGCGATATGTGAAATATTGTGAAAGCACACAAAACGGCATGAACTAGCCAGATACTGCGTCTTGTAACGTTACAAGTGCGAAACGGCTACATTGTGATATTCTCGTGAAAGCGCACGCAAGCTTTGAAAACCTGAAATAACGATGTCATTTAGCGAAATACAGCGTTCTGTACTGTACTAAGTTGGTGAACAACTGTGAGGTCATGCAAATATAACTTTGAACGAAACAGTGTAACAAAGCGTTTTCAGATACAAGTGCGAAGGTTAGGTTAGGTTACGTAATGAAGCATCATAAAACCGCATAAAAAAATGTCAGCTAGTGAGATGCAATGTTTTTCACCATTACAAGTCAGAAACTGCAATATCTAATGTGAAAGCACTTGAAACCGTCGTAATGTTGCAGAAAGCATTGTAAAGTAGCGAGTAAAACGTTTTCTACCGTTCGAAGTGCGAAAGTTAGGTTAGGTTGAGTTATGTTAGTTTGAGCAAGGTAGCGTCGTGAAACCACCAAAAACGACGTCATCTAACGAGATAGTGTTATTTTGTCGCGAGCACGAAATTGCGATATGTGAAGTATTGTGAAAGCACACAAAACGGCATGCACTAGCCATATACTGCGTCTTGTACCGTTACAAGTGGGAAACTGCTATATTGTGATAATCTCGTAAAAGCGCATGCAAGCATCGTAAAACCTTAAAGCACGATGTCATTTAGCGAGATACAGCGTTCTGTACTGTACTAAGTTGGTGAACAACTGTGAGGTCATGAAAATATCGTAATTGTGAACTAAACAGTGCAACATGGAGCTTTTAGGTACAAGTGCGAAGGTTAGGGTAAGTTATGAAGCGTCATAAAACTGCATTAAACAAGTCGGAAACTCCGATATCTATTGTGAAAGCGGATGAAACCGTCGTAATGTTGCAGACAGCATTGTAAAGTAGCGAGTAAAACGTTTTCTAACAATGGAAGTGCGAAGGTTAGGTTAGGTGGAGTTATGTTAGTTTAAGCTAGGCAGCGTCGTAAAACCACAAAAAATGACGTCATCTAACGAGAAAGTGTTCTTTTGTTGGGAGTACGAAACGGCGATATGTGAAATATTGTGAAAGCACACAAAACGGCATGAACTAGCCAGATACTGCGTCTTGTAAGGTTACAAGTGCGAAACGGCTACATTGTGATATTCTCGTGAAAGCGCATGCAGGTTTGAAAACCTTAAAGAACGATGTCATTTAGCGAGATACAGCGTTGTGTACTGTTATAAGTTGGTGAACAACTGTGAGGTCATGCAAATATCACAATTTTGAACGAAACAGTGTAACAAAGCGTTTTTAGATACAAGTGCGAAGGTTAGGTTAGGTTAAGTAATGAAGCATCATAAAACCGCATTAAAAAATGTCAGCTAGTGAGATGCAGTGTTTTTCACCATTACAAGTCGGAAACTGCAATATCTAATGTGAAAGCACTTGAAACCGTCGTAATGTTGCAGAAAGCATTGTAAAGTAGCGAGTAAAACGTTTTCTACCGTTCGAAGTGCGAAAGTTAGGTTAGGTTGAGTTATGTTAGTTTGAGCAAGGTAGCGTCGTGAAACCACCAAAAACGACAACATCTAACGAGATAGTGTTATTTTGTCGCGAGCACGAAATTGCGATATGTGAAGTATTGTGAAAGCACACAAAACGGCATGCACTAGCCATATACTGCGTCTTGTACCGTTACAAGTGGGAAACTGCTATATTGTGATAATCTCGTAAAAGCGCATGCAAGCATCGTAAAAGCTTAAAGCACGATGTCATTTAGCGAGATACAGCGTTCTGTACTGTACTAAGTTGGTGAACAACTGTGAGGTCATGAAAATATCGTAATTGTGAACTAAACAGTGCAACATGGAGCTTTTAGGTACAAGTGCGAAGGTTAGGTTAAGTTATGAAGCGTCATAAAACTGCATTAAACAAGTCGGAAACTCCGATATCTATTGTGAAAGCGGATGAAACCGTCGTAATGTTGCAGACAGCATTGTAAAGTAGCGAGTAAAACGTTTTCTAACAATGGAAGTGCGAAGGTTAGGTTAGGTGGAGTTATGTTAGTTTAAGCTAGGTAGCGTCGTAAAACCACAAAAAATGACGTCATCTAACGAGAAAGTGTTCTTTTGTTGGGAGTACGAAACGGCGATATGTGAAATATTGTGAAAGCACACAAAACGGCATGAACTAGCCAGATACTGCGTCTTGTAAGGTTACAAGTGCGAAACGGCTACATTGTGATATTCTCGTGAAAGCGCATGCAGGTTTGAAAACCTTAAAGAACGATGTCATTTAGCGAGATACAGCGTTGTGTACTGTTATAAGTTGGTGAACAACTGTGAGGTCTTGCAAATATCACAATTTTGAACGAAACAGTGTAACAAAGCGTTTTTAGATACAAGTGCGAAGGTTAGGTTAGGTTAAGTAATGAAGCATCATAAAACCGCATTAGAAAATGTCAGCTGGTGAGATGCAGTGTTTTTCACCATTACAAGTCGGAAACTGCAATATCTAATGTGAAAGCACTTGAAACCGTCGTAATGTTGCAGAAAGCATTGTAAAGTAGCGAGTAAAACGTTTTCTACCGTTCGAAGTGCGAAAGTTAGGTTAGGTTGAGTTATGTTAGTTTGAGCAAGGTAGCGTCGTGAAACCACCAAAAATGACGTCATCTAACGAGATAGTGTTATTTTGTCGCGAGCACGAAATTGCGATATGTGAAGTATTGTGAAAGCACACAAAACGGCATGCACTAGCCATATACTGCGTCTTGTACCGTTACAAGTGGGAAACTGCTATATTGTGATAATCTCGTAAAAGCGCATGCAAGCATCGTAAAACCTTAAAGCACGATGTCATTTAGCGAGATACAGCGTTCTGTACTGTACTAAGTTGGTGAACAACAGTGAGGTCATGAAAATATCGTAATTGTGAACGAAACAATGTAACATAGAGTTTTTAGGTACAAGTGCGAAGGTAAGGTTAGGTTGAGTTATGAAGCGTCATAAAACTGCATTAAACAAGTCGGAAACTGCGATATCTATTGTGAAAGCGGATGAAACCGTCGTAAGTTGCAGAAAGCATTGCAAAATAGCCAGTAAAACGTTTTCTAACGATGGAAGTACGAAGGTTAGGTTAGGATGAGTTATGTAAGTTTAATCTAGGTAGCGTCGTGGAAACACCAAAAACGACGTCATCTAAGGAGATAGTGTTGTTTTTTTCCGAGTACGAAACAGCGATAGGTGAAATATTGTGAAAGCACATAAACGGCATGAACTAGCCAGATACTGCGTCTTGTACAGTTTCAAGCTCGAAACTGCTATATTGTGATAATCTCATGAAAGCGCATGCAAGCATCGTGAAACCTTAGAGAACGATGTCATTTAGCGAGATACAGCGTTCTGTGCTGTACTAAGTTGGTGAAAAAACTGTCAGGTCATGCAAATATCGTAATTGTGAACGAAACAGTGTACCGGAGCGTTTTTAGATTCAAGTGCGAAGGTTAGGTTAGGTTAAGTTATGAAGCGTCTTAAAACCGCTATAAACATTGTCAGCTAGTTAGATGCAGTGTTTTTCACCATTACAAGTCGGAAACTGCGATATCTATTGTGAAAGCGCATGAAATCGTCGTAATGTTGCACAAAGCATGGTAAAGTAGCGAGTGAAACATTTTCTAACAATAGAAACGCAAAGGTTAGGGTTGGTTCAGTTATGTTAGTTTAAGCTAGGTAGCGTCGTAAAACCACGAAAAATGACGTCATCTAACGAGAAAGTGTTCTTTTGTTGGGAGTACGAAACTGCGATATGTGAAATATTGTGAAAGCACACAAAACGGCATGAACTAGCCAGATACTGCGTCTTGTAACGTTACAAGTGCGAAACGGCTACATTGTGATATTCTCGTGAAAGCGCACGCAAGCTTTGAAAACCTTAAATAACGATGTCATTTAGCGAGATACAGCGTTCTGTACTGTACTAAGTTGGTGAACAACTGTGAGGTCATGCAAATATAACTTTGAACGAAACAGTGTAACAAAGCGTTTTCAGATACAAGTGCGAAGGTTAGGTTAGGTTAAGTTATGAAGCGTCATAAAACCGCATTAAACAATGTTAGCTAGTTAGATGCAGTGTTTTTCACCATTACAAGTCGGAAAGTGCGATATCTAATGTGAAAGTGCATGAAACCGTCGTAATGTTGCAGAGAGCATTGTAAAGTAGCGAATAAAACGTTTTCTACCGTTAGAAGTGCGAAAGTTAGGTTAGGTTGAGTTATGTTAGTTTGAGCTAGGTAGCGTCGTGAAACCACCAAAAACGACGTCATCTAACGAGATAGTGTTATTTTGTCGCGAGCACGAAATTGCGATACGTGAAGTATTGTGAAAGCACACAAAACGGCATGCACTAGCCATATACTGCGTCTTGTGCCGTTACAAGTGGGAAACTGCTATATTGTGATAATCTCGTGAAAGCGCATGCAAGCATCGTAAAACCTTAAAGCACGATGTCATTTAGCGAGATACAGCGTTCTGTACTGTACTAAGTTGGCGAACAACTGTGAGGTCATGAAAATATCGTAATTGTGAACTAAACAGTGCAACATGGAGCTTTTAGGTACAAGTGCGAAGGTCAGGTTAAGTTATGAAGCGTCATAAAACTGCATTAAACAAGTCGGAAACTCCGATATCTATGGTGAAAGCGGATGAAACCGTCGTAATGTTGCAGACAGCATTGTAAAGTAGCGAGTAAAACGTTTTCTAACAATGGAAGTGCGAAGGTTAGGTTAGGTGGAGTTATGTTAGTTTAAGCTAGGTAGCGTCATGAAACCACAAAAAATTACGTCATCTAACGAGAAAGTGTTCTTTTGTTGGGAGTACGAAACGGCGATATGTGAAATAATGTGAAAGCACACAAAACGGCATGAACTAGCCAGTTACTGCGTCTTGTAACGTTACAAGTGCGAAACGGCTACATTGTGATATTCTCGTGAAAGCGCATGCAGGTTTGAAAACCTTAAAGAACGATGTCATTTAGCGAGATACAGCGTTGTGTACTGTACTAAGTTGGTGAACAACTGTGAGGTCATGAAAATATTGTAATTGTGAACGAAACATTGTAACAGGGAGTTTTTAGGTACAAGTGCGAAGGTTAGGTTAGGTTAAGTTATGAAGCGTCATTAAACCGCATTAAACAATGTCAGCTAGTTAAATGCAGTGTTTTTCACCATTACAAGTCGGAAACTGCGATATCTAATGTGAAAGCGCATGAAACCGTCGTAATATTGCACAAAGCATTGTAAAGTAGCGAGTAAAACGTTTTCTACCGTTCGAAGTGCGAAAGTTAGGTTAGGTTGAGTTATGTTAGTTTGAGCTAGGTAGCGTCGTGAAACCACCAACAACGACGTCATCTAACGAGATAGTGTTATTTTGTTGCGAGTACGAAATTGCGATATGTGAAGTATTGTGAAAGCACACAAAACGGCATGCACTAGCCATATACTGCGTCTTGTACCGTTACAAGTGGGAAACTGCTATATTGTGATAATCTCGTAAAAGCGCATGCAAGCATCGTAAAACCTTAAAGCACGATGTCATTTAGCGAGATACAGCGTTCTGTACTGTACTAAGTTGGTGAACAACTGTGAGGTCATGAAAATATCGTAATTGTGAACTAAACAGTGCAACATGGAGCTTTTAGATACAAGTGCGAAGGTTAGGTTAAGTTATGAAGCGTCATAAAACTGCATTAAACAAGTCGGAAACTCCGATATCTATTGTGATAGCGGATGAAACCGTCGTAATATTGCAGACAGCATTGGAAAGTAGCGAGTAAAACGTTTTCTAACAATGGAAGTGCGAAGGTTAGGTTAGGTGGAGTTATGGTAGTTTAAGCTAGGTAGCGTCGTGAAACCACTAAAAACGACGTCATCTAACGAGATAGCGTTGTTTTATTGCGAGTACAAAACTGCGATAGGGGAAATGTTATGAAAGCACACAAAAAGGCATGAACTAGCCAGATACTGCGTCTTGTACCGTTGCAAGTGTGAAACTGCTATATTGTGATAATCTCGTGAAAGCGCATGCAAGCATCGTAAAAACCTAAAGAACGATGTCATTTAGCGAGATACAGCGTTCTGTACTGTACTAAGTTGGTGAAAAATTGTGAGGTCATGCAAATATCGTAATTATGAACGAAACATTGTAACAGGGAGTTTTTAGGTACAAGTGCGAAGGTTAGGCTAGGTTAAGTTATGAAGCGTCATAAGACCACATTCATAATACCAGGCATATAGTTGCTTTACTCGTTTGGCTGCCTGTCCGTCTGTCTGCCAGTCTGTCCGTCTTTCCGTCCGTGCGTCCGTCCGTGCGTCCATCTAGAGAACACTCAAAGTACCGCCATCTCGCATACCTTGTGGCACATAGCCATTTTACACGTCCGTCTACCTGTCCGTCTGTCTGCCAGTCTGTCTGTCTGTTCGTCCATGCGTCCGTCCGTGCGTCCATCGAGAGAACACTCTGAGTGCCACCATCTCACATACCCTGTAGCACATAGCCGCTTTACACGTCCTTCTACCTGTCCGTTTGTCTGCCAGTCTGTCTGTCTCTCCGTCCATGCGTCCGTTCGTGCGTCAATCTAGAGAACACTGTGAGTACCGCCATCTCGCGCGTCGTATACCCCGGGGCAAATCCCTGCTTTACAGGTCCGTCTACCTGTCCGCGTGTCTGCCAGTCTGTCTGTCTCTCCATCCATGCATCCGTCCGTGCGTCCATCTAGAGAACACTCAAAGTACTGCCATCTCGCATACCCGGTGGCACATAGCCACTTTACACATCCGTCTACCTGTCCGTCTGTCTGCCAGTCTGTCTGTCTGTCCGTGCATGCGTCCGTTCGTGCGTCAATCTAGAGAACACTCTGAGTACTGCCATCTCGCGCGTCGTATACCCTGTGGCACATACCCGCTTTACCCGTCCTTCTACCTGTCCCTATGTCTGCCGGTCTGTCTGTCTGTTCGTCCATGCGTCCGTCCGTGCGTCCATCTAAAGAACACTCTGAATACCGCCATTTCGCGCGTCATATACCCTGTGGTATATACCCGCTTTACGCGTCCGTCTACCTGTCCGTCTGTCTGCCAGTCTGTCAGTCTGTTCGTCCATGCGTCCATCCGTGCGTCCACTAGAGAACACTCAAAGTACCGCCATCTCGCATACCCTGTGGCACATAGCCGCTTTACACGTCCGTCTACCTGTCCGTCTGTCTGCCAGTGTGTTTGTCTGTCCGTAAGTGCGTCCCTCCGTGCGTCCATCTAGAGAACACTTAAAATACCGCATCTCGCATACCTTGTGGCACATAGCCGCTTTACACGTCCGTCTACCTGTCCGTCTACCTGTCCGTCTGTCTGTCTGTCTGTCTGTCCGTCCATGCGTCCATCTTGAGAATACTCAAAGTACCACCATCTCGCATACCTTGTGGCAAATAGCCGCTTTACACGTCTGTCTACCTGTCCGTCTGTCTGCCAGTCTTTCGTTCTGTCCATCCATGCGTCCGTCCATGCATCCATCTAGAGAACACTCAAAGTACTGCCATCTCGCATACCCTGTGGCACATAGCCGCTTTACGCTTCCGTCTACCTGTCCATCTGTCTCCCAGTCTGTCTGTCTGTCCGTCCATGCGTCCGTTCGTGCGTCAATCTAGAGAACACTCAAAGTACCGCCATCTCGCATACCCTGTGGCACATAGCCGCTCTACGCGTCCGGCTACCTGTCCGTCTAGCTGCCAGTCTGTGTGTCTGTCCGTCCATTCGTCCGTTCGTACGTAAATCTAGAGAACTCTCAAAGTACTGCCATCTCGCATACCCTATGGCACATAGCCGCTTTACACGTTTGGCTACCTGTCCGTCTGTCTGCCAGTCTGTCCGTCTTTCCGTCCGTGCATCCGTCCGTGCGTCCATCTTGAGAACACTCAAAGTACCGCCATCTCGCATACCTTGTGGCACATAGCCATTTTACACGTCCATCTGCCTGTCCATCTGTCTGCCAATCTGTCTCTCTGTCCGTCCGTGCGTCCGTCTGTGCGTCCATCTCGAGAGCACTCAAAAGTACCGCCATCTCGCATACCCTGTGGCACATAGCCGCTTTACGCGTCCGTCTACCTGTCCGTCTGTCTGCCAGTCTGTCAGTCTGTTCATCCATGCGTCCATCCGTGCGTCCACTAGAGAACACTCAAAGTACCGCCATCTCGCATACCCTGTGGCACATAGCTGCTTTACAAGTCCGTCTACCTGTCCGTCTGTCTGCCAGTGTGTCTGTCTGTTCGTCCGTGCGTCCCTCCGTGCGTCCATCTAGAGAACACTCAAAGTACCGCCATCTCGCATACCCTGTGGCACATAGCCCCTTTACACGTCTGTCTACCTGTCTGTCTGTTTGCCAGTCTGTCTGTCTCTCCGTCCATGCGACCGTTCGTGCGGCAATCTAGAGAATACTCAAAGTACCGCCATCTCACGTACCCTGTGGCACAGAGCAGCTTTACGCGTCCCTCTACCTGTCCATCTGTCTGCCAGTCTGTCTGTCTGTCCGTCCATGCGTCCATTCGTGCGTCAATCTAGAGAACACTCAAAGTACTGTAATCTCGCATACCCTGTGGCACATAGCCGCTTTACGCGTCCATCTACCTGTCCGTCTGTCTGCCGGTCTGTCCGTCTGTCACTCCAAGCGTGCGTCCATGCGTACATCTAGAGAACACTGAAAGTACCGCCATCTCAAGTACCCTGTGGCACAGAGCAGCTTGACGCGTCCTTCTACCTGTCCATCTGTCTGCCAGTCTGTCTGTCTGTCTGTCCATGCGTCCATTCGTGCGTCAATCTTGAGAACACTCAAAGTACTGTAATCTCGCATACCCTGTGGCATATAGCCGCTTTACGCGTCCATCTACCTGTCCGTCTGTCTGCCGGTCTGTCTGTCTGTCTGTCCGTCCAAGCGTGCGTTCGTGCGTCCATCTAGAGAACACTGAAAGTACCGCCATCTCATATACCCTGTGGCACAGAGCAGCTTTACGCGTCCGTCTACCTGTCAATCTGTCTGCCAGTCTGTCTGTCTGTCCGTCCATGCGTTCGTTCGTGCGTTCATCTAGAGAACACTCAAAGTACCGTAATCTCGCATACCCTGTGGCACATAGCCGCTTTACGCGTCCATCTACCTGTCCGTCTGTCTGCCAGTCTGTCTGTGTGTCCGTCCGTGCGTCCATCTCGAGAGCACTCAAAAGTACCGCCATCTCGCATACCCTGTGGCACATATCCGCTTTACACGTCCGTCTACCTGTCCGTCTGTCTGCCAGTCTGTCTGTCTCTCCGTCCATGCGTCCGTGCGTTCGTCAATCTAGAAAACACTCTGAGTACCGCCAGCTCGCGCGTAGTGTACCCTGTGGAACATACTCGCTTTACGCGTCCGTCTACTTTGTCCATCTGTCTGCCAGTCTGTCTGTCTGTTCGTCCATGCGTCCGTCCGTGCGTCTATCTGGAGAACACTCTGACTACCGCCATCTCGCGCGTCGTATACCCTGTGGTACATACCCGCTTTACGGGTCTGTCTACCTGTCCCTCTGTCTGCCAGTCTGTCAGTTTGTTCGTCCATGCGTCTATCCGTGCGTCCTATAGAGAACACTCAAAGTACCGCTATCTCGCACACCCTATGGCACATAGCCACTTTACACGTCTGTATACCTGTCCGTCTTACTGCCACTTTGTCTGTCTGTCCGTGCGTCCGTCCGTGCGTCCATCTCGAGAGCACTCAAAAGTACCGCCATCTTGCATACCCTGCGGCACATAGCCACTTTACACGTCCGTCTACCTGTCCGTCTGTCTGCCAGTCCGCCTGTCTGTCTGTCCATGCGTCCGTCCGTGCGTCCATCTAGAGAACACTTAAATTACCGCCATCTCGCATCTCGTATACCCTGTAGCAAATACCGCTTTACGCGTCCATCTACCTGTCCGTCCGTTTGCTAATCTGTCTGTCTGTCCGTCCGTGCGTCCGTCCGTGTGTCCATCTAAAGAACGCTAAAGGTACCGCCATCTCGTAACCTTGTGGCACATAGCCGCTTTACACTTCCATCTACCTGTCCGTCTACCTGTCCGTCTGTCTGTCTGTCCGTCCGTCCGTGCGTCCATCTAGAGAACACTCAAAGTACCGCCATCTCGCATACCCTGGGGCACATAGCCGCTTTACACGTCTGTCTACTTGTCCGTCTGTTTGCCAGTCTGTCTGTCTCTCCGTCCATGCGACCGTTCGTGCGGCAATCTAGAGAATACTCAAAGTTTTTTTTTTGCGTGTGTGTGTACTTTTTGTTGGTTGCATGATTCTGCAGTAGTTGTCTTTCAAATCTTCAGCGCGGTGCAAAAGTGCCGCCTCAAATGCGTCATGTGCTGTTCTGCGCGTATGTATTGCATCGCATGTGTGTTCCATTTACGTATGTCATGTATAACTTCGAGTTGCTGGTCACAATAATAGCGAGAAATTATCTCGAGACCTGTACGGTACTTCTTTTTTGCAAATAATTGTTTGTACTTCCACCCTGTAACGGCCCACTTCTGGGCTAACCATATAAATAAATGAAATGAAATGAAATGAAAGTACCGCCATCTCGCATACCCTGTGGCACATAGCCGCTTTACGCGTCCGTCTACGTGTCCATCTGTCTGCCAGTATGTCTGTCTGTCCGTCCATGCGTCCGTTCGTGCGTCAATCTAGAGAACACTCAAAGTACTGTAATCTCGCATACCCTGTGGCACATAGCCGCTTTATGCGTCCATATACCTGTCCGTCTGTCTGCCGGTCTGTCTGTCTGTCGCTCCAAGCGTGCGTCCGTGCGTACATCTAGAGAACACTGAAAGTACCGCCATCTCACGTACCCTGTGGCACAGAGCAGCTTTACGCGTCCCTCTACCTGTCCATCTGTCTGCCAGTCTGTCTGTCTGTCCGTCCATGCGTCCGTTCGTGCGTCAATCTAGAGAACACTCAAAGTACTGTAATCTCGCATACCCTGTGGCACATAGCCGCTTTATGCGTCCATATACCTGTCCGTCTGTCTGCCGGTCTGTCTGTCTGTCGCTCCAAGCGTGCGTCCGTGCGTACATCTAGAGAACACTGAAAGTACCGCCATCTCACGTACCCTGTGGCACAGAGCAGCTTTACGCGTCCCTCTACCTGTCCATCTGTCTGCCAGTCTGTCTGTCTGTCCGTCCATGCGTCCATCCGTGCGTCACTCTAGAGAACACTTAAAGTACCGCCATCTCGCATCTCGTATACCCTGTAGCAAATACCGCTTTACGCGTCAGTCTACCTGTCCGTACATTTGATAATCTGTCTGTCTGTCTGTCTCTCTGTGCGTCCGTCCGTGGGTCCATTTAAGGAACACTCAAAGTAACGCCATCTCGCATCCCCCGCGGCACATAGCCGCTTTACGCGTCCGTCTACCTGTCCGTCTGTCTGCCAGTCTGTCTGTCTGTTCGTCCGCGCGTCCGTCCGTGCGTTCATCTAGAGAACACTCAAAGTACCGCCATCTCGCATATCCTGAGACACATAGCCGCTTTACGCGTCCATCTACCTGTCCGTCTGTCTGCCAGTCTGTCTGTCTGTCTGTCTGCTTGTCTGTCCATGCGTCCGTTCGTGCGTCAATCTAGAGAACAATCAAAGTACCGCCATCTCGCATACCCTGTGGCACATAGCCGCTTTACGCGTCCGTCGACCTGTCCATCTGTCTGCCAGTCTGTCTGTCTGTCCGTCCATGCGTCTGTTGGTGCTTCAATCTAGAGAACACTCCGAGTACCGCCATCTCGCATACCCTGTGGCACATAGCTGCTTTACGCGTCCGTCTACCTGTCCCTCTGTCTGCCAGTCTGTCTGTCTGTCCGTCCATGCGTCCATTCGTGTGTAAATCTAGAGAACACTCAAAGTACCGCCATCTCGCATACCTTGTGGCACATACCCACTTTACACGTCCGCTTAACTGTCCATCTGTCTGCCAGTCTGTCTGTCTGTCGGTCCGTGCATCCGCCAGTGCATCCATCTAGAGAACACTCAAAGTACCGCCATATCGCATACCCTGTGGCACATAGCCGCTTTACACGTCCGTCTACCTGTCCGTCTGTCTGCCAGTCTGTCTGTCTGTTCGTCGACGCATCCGTCCGTGCGTCCATCGAGAGAACACTCTGAGTGCCGCCATCACGCATACATTGTGGCACATAGCCGCTTTACACGTCCGTCTACCTGTCCGTTTGTCTGCCAGTGTTTCTCTCCGTCCATGCGTCCGTTTGTGCGTCAATCTAGAGAACACTCTGAGTACCGCCATCTCACGCGTCGTATACTCTGTGGCACATATTCGCTTTACGCGTCCGTATATCTGTCCGTCTGTCTGCCAGTCTGCATGTCTGTTCGTCCATGCGTCCGTCCATGCGTCCATCAAGAGAACACTCTGACTACCGCCATCTCGCGCGTCGTATACCCTGTGGTACACCCGCTTTACGCGTCCGTCTACCGGTCCGTCTGTGTGCCAGTCTGTCTGTCTGTCCATCCATGCGTCCGTTCGTGCGTCAATCTAGAGAACACTCAAAGTACCGCCATCTCGCATACCCTGTGGCACATAGCAACTTTACACGTCTGTCTACCTGTCCGTCTTTCTGCCAGTCTGTCTGTCTCTCCGTCCATGCGTCCATTCGTGTGTAAATCTAGAGAACACTCAAAGTACCGCCATCTCGCATACCTTGTGGCACATACACACTTTACACGTCCGCTTAACTGCCCCTCTGTCTGCCAGTCTGTCTGTCTGTCCGTCCGTGCGTCCGTCCGTGCGTCCGTCCAGAGAACACTCAAAGTACCGCCATATCGCATACCCTGTGGCACATAGCCGCTTTGCACGTCCGTCTACCTCTGCGCCTGTCTGCCAGTCTGTCTGTCGGTTCGTCAATGCATCCGTCCGTGCGTCCATCGAGAGAACACTCTGAGTGCCGCCATCACGCAAACCTGTGGCACATAGCCGCTTTACACGTCCGTCTACCTGTCCGTTTGTCTGCCAGTCTGTCTCTCCGTGCATGCGTCCGTTTGTGCGTCAATCAAGAGAACACTCTGAGTACCGCCATCTCACGCGTCGTATACCCTGTGGTACATACCCGCTTTACGCGTCCGTCTACCTGTCTGTCTGTCTGCCAGTCTTTCAGTCTGTTCGTCCAATCGTCCATCCGTGCGTCCACTAGAGAACACTCAAAGAACCGCCATCTCGCATACCCTGTGGCACATAGCCGCATTACACGTCCGTCTACCTGTCCGTCTGTCTGCCAGTGTGTCTGTCTGTCCGTCCATGCGTCCCTCCGTGCGTCCATCTAGAGAACACTTAAAATACCGCATCTCGCATACCTTGTGGCACATAGCAGGTTTACACGTCAGTCTACCTGTCCGTCTGTCTGCCAGTCTGTCTGTCTCTCCTCCATGCGTCCGTGCGTTCGTCAATCTAGAAAACACTCTGAGTACCGCCAGCTCGCGCGTCGTGTACCCTGTGGCACATACTCGCTTTACGCGTCCGTCTACTATGTCCGTCTGTCTGCCAGTCTGTCTGTCTGTTCGTCCATGCGTCCGTCCGTGCGTCTATCTGGAGAACACTCTGAGTACCGCCATCTCGCGCGTCGTACACCCTGTGGTACATACCCGCTTTACGGGTCTGTCTACCTGTCCCTCTGTCTGCCAGTCTGTCAGTTTGTTCATCCATGCGTCTATCCGTGCGTCCACAAGAGAACACTCATAGTACCGCCATCTCGCATACCCTGTGGCACATAGCCGCTTTACACGCCCGTCTACCTGTCCGTCTGTCTGCCAGTCTGTCTGTTCGTTCATGCAACCGTCCGTGCGTCCATCTAGAGAACACTCAAGGTACTGCCATCTCGCATACCCTGTGGCACACCCACTTTACGCGTCCGTCTACCTGTCCGTCTGTCTCCCAGTCTGTCTGTCTGTTCGTCCATGCGTCCGTCCGTGCGTCTATCTAGAGAACACTCTGAGTACCGCCATCTCGCGCGTCGTATACCCTGTGGTACATACCCGCTTTACGGGTCCGTCTACCTGTCCGTCTGTCTGCCAGTCTGTCAGTCTGTTCGTCCATGCGGCCATCCGTGCGTCAATCTAGAGAAGAATCAAAGTACCGCCATCTCGCATACCCTGTGGCACATAGCCGCTTTACGCGTCCGTCAACCTGTCCATCTGTCTGCCAGGCTGTCTGTCCGTCCATGCATCTGTTCGTGCTCTAATCTAGAGAACACTCCGAGTACCGCTATCTCGCATACCTTGTGGCACATAGCTGCTTTACGCGTCCGTCTACCTGTCCATCTGTCTGCCAGTCTGTCTGTCTGTCCGTCCATGCGTTCGTTCGTGCGTCTATCTAGAGAACACTCAAAGTACCGTAATCTCGCATACCCTGTGGCGCATAGCCGCTTTACGCGTCCATCTACCTGTCCGTCTGTCTGCCAGTCTGTCTGTTTGCCCGTCCGTGCGTCCATCTCGAGAGCACTCAAAAGTACCGCCATCTCGCATACCCTGTAGCACATAGCCGCTTTACACGTCCGTCTACCTGTCCGTCTGTCTGCCAGTCTGTCTGTCTGTTCGTCCATGCATCCGTCCGTTCGTAGATCTAGAGAACACTAAGGTACCGCCATCTCGCATACCCTGTGGCACATACTCGCTTTACGCGTCCGTCTACTATGTCCGTCTGTCTGCCAGTCTGTCTGTCTGTTCGTCCATGCGTCCGTCCGTGCGTATATCTGGAGAA
Source organism: Rhipicephalus microplus (assembly GCF_043290135.1). Classification (NCBI taxonomy): domain Eukaryota; kingdom Metazoa; phylum Arthropoda; class Arachnida; order Ixodida; family Ixodidae; genus Rhipicephalus; species Rhipicephalus microplus. The sequence goes on from NW_027464589.1 coordinate 14,980,156, forward strand.
CACTCTAACTACCACCATCTCGCGCGTCATATACCCTGTGGTACATACCCGCTTTACGGGTCTGTCTACCTGTCCCTCTGTCTGGCAGTCTGTCAGTTTTATTTATTTATTCATTTATTTATTTCATCATACTGCGGGCCGAGTGCCGGCCCAAAGCAGGAGGGGCATACATATCACCGACATCAACGTGAACAAGCGTATCCAGAATTTACACACTAAAAAAGGTTGAATAGACAGACGAACAATGGCATGTGCAAGCGGCACTACAATAACACGTTCATAGGTAAGGTTACAAAGTGGACCCAAATGAAAAGGCGCATAAAACAACCAACACATCAGACAAAAAAACTGTAATCATATATTCACTAACAAATATTCTTCTAGACAGTGATGAAAATCGTGTACTTGAACGACGAACTCTGGTAGACTATTCCATTCCGATATAGTTCTCGGAAAAAAACTATCATAAAAAGCAACAGTACGAGCAAATATAGGCTTCAATGCATGGGTCGACGTGTGACGTGTTCTTCTTGATGTCAACTGCCCTAGAAATGACGGTGGCGTTATATTCATCCTTTTGCACAGAATGCTCTGCAGGAAAAATAAACGGGCTATCTTCTTACGTGTTTCCAGAGGCGTAATCTGATTATTCTGCATTAGCTCTGAGATAGCCTCGTGTCTCCTATACTTTCCAAAAATAAAGCGAACTGCTTTCCTTTGAATTCTCTCGAGCTGGTGAATGTCTTTTTTTGTATATGGGTCCCAAAGCGCACATGCGTATTCCAGTTTTGGCCTTACTAACGCTAAATACGCCAAAAGCTTGATATTAGAAGGCGTGTCCTTAATTTTGCGTCTAAGAACGCATAGTTTACGAAACGCCGAGGAGCTAATATCTGTTATATGAGCCGTCCACGTTAAATCGTTGGTCAGTGTGACGCCTAAATACCGGTATTGCGTAACCTGCGGAATCACTGACTGATTTAGGCGGTATTCGAATACGCTTGGTTGCTGTTTTCTTGAGATGCGGAGTAGCACTGACTTTGAAGCATTTAATTGCATTTTAGAGTCCCCACACCACTGATCTATTTTCAACAGTGATTTCTGGAGAACTTCGTGATCGTTAATTGAATTTATTTCTTTGAATATAATGCAGTCATCTGCAAATAACCTTATGCTAACTGATTCCGGTAATATTTCTGTTATATCGTTTATGAAAATAATAAATAGCAACGGACCGAGCACACTGCCCTGTGGTACTCCAGACAGAACTGCCAAAGTAGGTGATAAACAGCCATTTATGTCTACAAATTGTGATCTTTTTCGCAGATATGCAGTAATCCAATTAACAAGGTATTGAGGAAGCCCAAGAACACTTAGTTTGTGAAGCAACTTCGCATGTGAAACTTTATCAAATGCCTTACAAAAATCTAGTAGGAGCACATCTACCTGTCCAGATCTGTCTAGTATTGCTGCGAATTCGTGGACTGTAGTTACGAGCTGAGTAACAGTCGACATTCCTCGCCTAAAACCGTGCTGATGCTGAGACAGAATGTTATTCATTGTTATAAAATCAAGAATTTCACCGGCTACAATGTGCTCAAGACACTTGCATGATGTACATGTGACAGACACTGGTCGATAGTTTCCTACACTGCATTTGTCACCTTTTTTGTGGATAGGCACTACTCTGGCATTGTGCCAATCCTCTGGTACATCCCCAGACTGTAATGACACTTGGAATATTCTCGTCATGTATTCTGCTATTTGATCAGCATAACGGTTTAGGAATACATTAGAAAGACCATCTGGTCCAGCACTTTTTCTAATTTTTAGATTACGTAGCATTTTCAGAACACCCTCCACCGACACCACGGGAACATCTCCGATAGAAGAATTGGACACAGATGTCGCTGTAGTGTCGCTATCGTTAATAAATACGCTCTGAAAATATTCGTTAAAGCACTTGGCTATTACCGCCTCATCCGTCACTAGTTCTCCATCAAGTTTAACTTCTTTTATGCAATCTTTACGGTTGGAAAGAAAACGCCAGAACTTCTGTGGATCGTTCTTAATGTACTCTGGGAGTGTGGCCTTGACATACTTTTTCTTTGCTAGGGCAATCTTAGCGGTTAAGGAATGTTTAAGCTCTCGAAATGTTTGTGTTTCGGTCTTATGCTGCTTACAGAGTCTTTTTAATTTTCGTTTGATCTGAATGATCTCGCGGCTGATCCAAGGGTTGCGACGCCCTTTTCTGACTCTTTTCATGGGTACAAAGTGTTCCGTACAATGATTTACAACTTCCTTAAACCTTTTCCACAAAAAATGAACATCTTCAAAGTCATGCTATACTAATTTTCTTTCCATATAATCAATAATACTTTCATCATCAGCACGTACATAGTCACGTATGTACGCTAATGAGGCAATTCTAGCACTAGCAGCATGTGGAGCACTCCATGAAAATAACAGTACCCTATGGTCTGAAATGCCGGGCTCTATGGTAAGTGTTCCGTTTGAAAACTTTTGACTAATAAAGAAAAGATCTAGTACTGCGTTTTCTCGGGTTGGTTCCTGTACAACTTGGTCGAGGTTCATTGCTAAAAGTATATCTAATACAACATTGCAGGTTGCATATTTTTCCGATCTAAATTGCTTCCAATCTATGTCGGGCAGATTAAAACCACCAGTAATAATAACATTACGATTTCGATGCGGCAACAGGAAATCATACAATTCTTCAAGATACGAATCAGCGGTATCAGGTGGCCGATAAACTGCGCAAAGCACGAATCTGAAACGCAATATTTTTACATTTAAAAATAAACTTTGATGGTTTGGAATCTGGTCCATGAAAGTAACAGCTATATTTTTTTTCGCTACCACCGCAACACCACCACCTCTTCAAACTCGATCTCGTCTGTACAACTTGTAACCTGGTGGTACAATTTCGTCACTACTTATTTTGTCTGAAAGCCACGTTTCAGAGATTACAACAAGTTGTGCATTGTAACTAAGCAGCAGCAATTCTGGTTCTTCTATTTTATTTACAATACTTCTTGCATTCAGAGAGAGGATGCGCAGTTGCTGTGGCACCTGGCATAGCTATCTGTCATCCTGTACATCAGCCATTTGCTTTAACAAAACACGTCCGCTTGAGGCATCGCTCCAGACATAAAATGAATTATCAATACGCAGCCTGTCGTTCACTAAGGAAACCTTCTTTCCGTTCTCTTTATCTGTTTTAGCACTTTGCCACAAGTTCTTTCGTTTCCTTCGCGTTTCAACAGAGAAGTCGTTTTGAAGGAATATACGACTTCCTTTCAACTTCCCTGATTTACGTAAGACTTCTTGTTTTTCCAAGTAATTTTGAAAGTACAAGATGACTGGACGGTTTGATGACGCCTTTCCTAGTCTATGTATTTGCGCGACAGACGAACAGCAAACCCTAAGCTTGTCTTCAATTATTTCCTTAATAACTTTCTGCCTGAGCGTCTCAGGTGTTTCGTCTTTGGTTTCTTTAATTCCAAACACTACAAGATTAGATCTTCTACTCCGGTCTTCCAGTTCCACCAACTTTTTTTGGTGCGCTCTCATAGTTTCTTGGATTTCCCCTAGGTTTACATTGGAGCTAGCCATAGCATTAGTCTTCTTTGTTACTTCCTTAATTTCTTTTTCTACTTGCGACATTCTGTCCGTCAGGGACTCAATGTTTTTATCAGTTTCATCTAGTCTTTTTATGACGTCAGCCAAGTCGTTTCGTATAGCCTTCTGTCCGTCTATAAGCGTTTGAAGCATCTTAGCGACATCAGGACCAGGGTTTTCTTCAACGTCCCCGCAGAGCAAAAGTTTACAGACAGGAAAACACTGCAATAAAATTCTCAGAAGTCTAAGTGGGTACGGCACAATCAAAATGCATCGATCGTCACTCTTGTATGAACAGTAATAACCAACCTGAAAGCACAATAAAGAACGCATGTTCAGAGCTCTGTTGACGGCGGTTTCGCCGGGCCCACTGCAGTTTTCAGTCATCAGTGTCGGGTATATAAGCAGCTTCACTGGTGACGTCACTCCCCAGGCTCCCGTGGTGGCGCTGACTGGATCCAAGGTTATGCGGCGGTAGCTGTAATCTGCACTGTCAGTCGCTGTCGTGATAGCCTCTGTAGCTGGTCGTTGCGTGTCCGAAGTTGGTGCCGCCGATACGACGGATAGCAGTAGTGCCTGAAAGCACAATAAAGAACGCATGTTCAGAGCTCTGCTGACTGCGGTTTCGCCGGGCCCACTGAAGTTTTCGGTCATCAGCGTCGGGTATATAAGCAGCTTCACGGGTGACGTCACTCCCCAGGCTCCCGTGGTGGCGCTGACTGGATCCAGTGTTATGCGGCGGTAGCTGTAATCTGCACTGTCAGTCGCTGTCGTGATAGCCTCTGTAGCTGGTCGTTGCGTGTCCGAAGTTGGTGCCGCCGATACGACGGATAGCAGTAGTGCCTGAAAGCACAATAAAGAACGCATGTTCAGAGCTCTGCTGACTGCGGTTTCGCCGGGCCCAGTTTGTTCGTCCATGCATCCATCCGTGCGTCCACTAGAGAACACTCAAAGTACCGCCATCCCGCATACCCTGTGGCACATAGCCATTTTACACGTCCGTTTACCTGTCCGTCTGTCTGCTAGTCTGTCTGTTCGTCCATGCATCCGTCCGTGCGTCCATCTAGGGAACACTCAAGGTACTGCCATCTCGCATACCCTGTGGCACACTTGCTTTACGCGTCCGTCTACCTGTCCGTCTGTCTCCCAGTCTGTCTGCCTGTTCGTTCATGCGTCCGTCCGTGCGTCTATCTAGAGAACACTCTGAGTACCGCCATCTCGCGCGTCGTATACCCTGTGGTACATACCCGCTTTACGGGTCCGTCTACCTGTCCGTCTGTCTGCCAGTCTGTCAGTCTGTTCGTCCATGCGGCCATCCGTGCGTCCACAAGACAACACTCAAAGTGCCGCCATCTCGCATACCCTGTGGCACATAGCTGCTTTACGCGTCCGTCTACCTGTCCATCTGTCTGCCAGTCTGTCTGTCTGTCCGTCCATGCGTCCATTCGTGTGTAAATCTAGAGAACACTCCGATTAGCGCCCTCTCGCGCGTCGTATACCTTGTGGCACATACCCGCTTTACGCGTCCGTCTACCTGTTCCTCTGGCTGCCACTCTGTCTGTCTGTTCGTCCATGCGTCCCTCCGTGCGTCCATCTAGAGAACACTCGAAGTACCGCCATCTCGCATACCTTGTGGCACATACCCACTTTACACGTCCGCTTAACTGTCCATCTGTCTGCCAGTCTGTCTGTCTGTCGGTCCGTGCATCCGTCCGTGCGTCCATCTAGAGAACACTCAAAGTACCGCTATATCGCATACCCAGTGGCAAATAGCCGCTTTACACGTCCGTCTACCTGTCCGTCTGTCTGCCAGTCTATCTGTCTGTTCGTCGATGCATCCGTCCGTGCGTCCATCGAGAGAACACTCTGAGTGCCGCCATCACGCATACATTGTGGCACATAGCCGCTTTACACGTCCGTCTACCTGTCCGTTTGTCTGCCAGTCTGTCACTCCGTCCATGCGTCCGTTTGTGCGTCCATCTAGAGAACACTCTGAGTACCGCCATCTCGCGCGTTGTATACCCTGTGGTACACCCGCTTTGCGCGTCCGTCTACCGGTCCGCCTGTGTGCCAGTCTGTCTGTCTGTCCATCCATGCGTCCGTTCGTGCGTCAATCTAGAGAACACTCAAAGTACCGCCATCTCGCATACCCTGTGGCACATAGCAACTTTACACGTCTGTCTACCTGTCCGTCTGTCTGCCAGTCTGTCTGTCTCTCCGACCATGCGTCCGTGCGTTCGTCAATCTAGAGAACACTCTGAGTACCACCATCTCGCGCGTCGTATACCATGTGGTACACCCGCTTTGCGCGTCCGTCTACCGGTCCGTCTGTGTGCCAGTCTGTCTGTCTGTCCATCCATGCGTCCGTTCGTGCGTCAATCTAGAGAACACTCAAAGTACCGCCATCTCGCATACCCTGTGGCACATAGCAACTTTACACGTCTGTCTACCTGTCCGTCTGTCTGCCAGTCTGTCTGTCTCTCCGACCATGCGTCCGTGCGTTCGTCCATCTAGAGAACACACTGAGTATCGCCATCTCCGCGTCGTATACCCTGTGGTACATACCCGCTTTACGCGTCCGTCTACCTGTCTGTCTGTCTGCCAGTCTGTCAGTCTGTTGGTCCAAGCGTCCATCCGTGCGTCCACTAGAGAACACTCAAAGAACCGCCATCTCGCATACCTGTGGCACATAGCCGCTTTACAGGTCCGTCTACCTGTCCGTCTGTCTGCCAGTCTGTCTGTCTGTTCGTCCATGCATTCGTCCGTGCGTCCATCCAGAGAACACTCAAGGTACCGCCATCTCGCATACCCTGTGGCACATAGCCACTTTACACGTCCGTCTACCTGTCCGTCTGTCTGCCAGTCTGTCTGCCTCTCCGTCAATGCGTCCGGGCGTTCGTCAATCTAGAGAACACTCTGAGTACCGCGATCTCGCGCGTCGTATACCCTGTGGCACATGCCCGCTTTACGCGTCCGTCTACTATGTCCGTCTGTCTGCCAGTCTGTCTGTCTGTTCGTCCATGCGTCCGTCCGTGCGTTTATCTAGAGAACACTCTGAGTACCGCCATCTCGTGCGTCGTATCCCCTGTGGTACATACTCGACCCACTTTACGGGTCCGTCTACCTGTCCGTCTGTTCACCAGTCTGTCTGTCTGTTCGTCCGTGCATCCGTCCGTGCGTTCCTCTAGAGAACACTCGAAGTACCACCATCTCGCATATCCTGAGGCACATAGCCGCTTTACGCGTCCATCTATGTGTCCGTCTGTCTGCCAGTCTGTCTGTTTGTCTGTCCATGCGTCCGTTCGTGCGTCAATCTAGAGAACATTCAAAGTACCGCCATCTCGCATACCCTCTGGCACATAGCCACTTTACGCGTCCGTCTACCTGTCCATCTGTCTGCCAGTCTGTCTGTCTGTCCGTCCATGCGTCTGTTCGTGCTTCAATCTAGAGAACACTTCGAGTACCGCCATCTCGCATACCCTGTGGCACATTGCTGCTTTACGCGTCCGTCTACCTCTCCATCTGTCTGCCAGTCTGTCAGTCTGTCTTCATGCGTCCATTCGTGCGGAAATCTACAGAACACTCCAATTAGCGCCCACTCGCGCGTCGTATACCCTGTGGCACATACCCACTTTACGCGTCCGTTTACCTGTTCCTTTGTCTGCCACTCTGTCTGTCTGTTCGTCCATGCGTCCCTCCATGCGTCCATCTAGAGAACACTCCGAGTACCGCCATCTCGCATACCCTGTGGCACATAGCTGCTTTACGCGTCCGTCTACCTGTCCATCTGTCTGCCAGTCTGTCTGTCTGTCCGTCCATGCGTCCATTCGTGCGTAAATCTAGAGAACACTCCGATTAGCGCCCTCTCGCGCGTCGTATACCTTGTGGCACATACCCGCTTTACGCGTCCGTCTACCTGTTCCTCTTTCTGCCACTGTGTCTGTCTGTTCGTCCATGCGTCCCTCCGTGCGTCCATCTAGAGAACACTCAAAGTACCGCCATATCGCCCGTCGTATACCCTGTGGCACATAGCCGCTTTACGCGTCCGTCTACTATGTCCGTCTGTCTGCCACTCTGTTCGCCAATGCGTCCGTGCGCGTCCATCTAGAGAACACACTGAGTATCGCCATCTCGCGCGTCGTATACCCTGTGGTACACACCCGCTTTAAGCGTCCGTCTACCTGTCTGTCTGTCTGCCAGTCTGTCTGCCAGTCTGTCAGTCTGTTCGTCCAAGCGTCCATCCGTGCGTCCACTAGAGAACACTCAAAGAACCGCCATCTCGCATACCCTGTGGCACATAGCCGCTTTACACGTCCGTCTACCTGTCCGTCTGTCTGCCAGTATGTCTGTCTGCCCGTCCGTGCGTCCCTCCGTGCGTCCATCTAGAGAACACTTATTATACCACATCTCGCATACCCTGTGGCACAAAGCCGCTTTACACGTCCATCTACCTGCCCGTCTGTCTGTCTGTCCGTCCGTCCGTGCATCCATCTAGAGAACACTGAAAGTACCGCCATTACGCATACCCTGTGGCACATAGCCGCTTTACGCGTCCATCTACCTGTCCGTCTGTCTGCCAGTCTCTGTCTGTCCACCCATGCATCCGTTCATGCGTAAATCTAGAGAACACTCAAAGTACCGCCATCTCGCTTACCCTGTGGCACATACCTGCTTTACGCGTCCGTCTACCTGTCCATCTGTCTGCCAGTCTGTCTGTCTGTCCGTCCATGCGTTCGTTCGTGCGTCCATCTAGAGAACACTGAAAGTACCGTAATCTCGCATACCGTGTGGCACCTAGCCGCTTTACACGTCCATCTACCTGTCCGTCTGTCTGCCAGTCTTTCTGTCTGTCCGTCCGTGCGTCCATCTCGAGAGCACTCAAAAGTACTGCCATCTCGCATACCCTGTGGCACATAGCCGCTTTACACGTCCGTTTACCTGTCCGTCTGTCTGCCAGTCTGTCTGTGTGTTCGTCCATGCATCCGTCCGTGCGTCCATCTAGAGAACACTCAAGGTACCGCCATCTCGCGTACCCTGTGGCACATAGCCACTTTACACGTCTGTCTACCTGTCCGTCTGTCTGCCAGTCTTTCTGTCTCTCCGTCCATGCGTCCGTGCGTTCGTCAATCTAGAAAACACTCTGAGTACCGCCATCTCGCGCGTCGTATACCCTGTGGTACATACCCGCTTTACGGGTCTGTCTACCTGTCCCTCTGTCTGCCAGTCTGTCAGTTTGTTCGTCCATGCGTCTATCCGTGCGTCCACTAGAGAACACTCAAAGTACCGCCATCTCGCATACCCTGTGGCACATAGCTATTTTACACGTCCGTCTACCTGTCCGTCTGTCTGCTAGTCTGTCTGTTCGTTCATGCATCCGTCCGTGCGTCCATCTAGGGAACACTCAAGGTACTGCCATCTCGCATACCCTGTGGCACAACCACTTTACGCGTCTGTCTACCTGTCCGTCTGTCTCCCAATCTGTCTGTCTTTTCGTCCATGCGTCCGTCCGTGCGTCTATCTAGAGAACACTCTGAGTACCGCCATCTCGCATACCCTGTGGCACATAGCAGCTTTACACGTCAGTCTACCTGTCCGTCTGTCTGCCAGTTTGTCTCTCTTTCCGTCCGTGCATCTGTCCGTGCGCCCATCTAGAGAACACTCAAAGTACCGCCATCTCGCATACCCTCTGGCACATAGCCGCTTTACACGTTTGTCTACCTGTCCGTCTGTCTCCCAGTCTGTCAGTCTGTTCGTCCGCGCGGCCATCCGTGCGTCCACAAGAGAACACTCAAAGTGCCGCCATCTCGCATACCCTGTGGCACATAGCCGCTTTACACGTCCGTTTACCTGTCCGTCTGTCTGCCAGTCTGCCTGTCTGTTCGTCCATGCGTCCATCCATGCGTCACTCTAGAGAACACTTAAAGTACCGCCATCTCGCATCTCTTATACCCTGTAGCAAATACCGCTTCACGCGTCCGTCTACCTGTCCGTCCGTTTGCTAATCTCTCTGTCTGTCTGTCTCTCTGTGCGTCCGTCCGTGGGTCCATTTAAAGAACACTCAAAGAAACGCCATCTCGCACCCCCCGCGGCACATACCCGCTTTACGCGTCCGTCTACCTGTCTGTCTGTCTGCCAGTCTGTCGGTCTGTTCGTCCATGCGGCGCTCCGTGCGTCCACAAGAGAACACTCAAAGTGCCGCCATCTCGCATACCCTGTGGCACATAGCCACTTTACACGTCCGTCTACCTGTCCGTCTGTCTGCCAGTCCATAGAGAAAGAAGAAGACAAGAGCGGACACTCCGCGAAACCTGGCCTCAGGAAGTGCGTCACGACTACGTAACGAACTAGTGCTCCCACCACACGTCAGAGGGCGCAAGCGCAAAAAAAAACACAGTTATAATCAATGCAACAGAATTGTTTTCACAAATTAATAATTACACGCCCAAATTTGGTATGTTCTTTATACATAAAAACGATTTATTCAACACACCTTACGCGATTATTTTTCTTCAGCCGTACTGTCATAAACACCATCTACCCAGCGACAAGCCCATGCATGACTGACAGCGAGACGCTTTCGTCGCTTTCGTCAACGTCGGCTGCGTCGGCGTTTTCAAGCGTGAGATAACAGGTGAGGCACGTTTTCAAGCGAAGCTTGTTGAATGACATGTTGTTGGTCTTGTTGGGTCATTTTTTCAGAAAACGGTTACGCCTGCGCGAAAAAGACACCATGCAACAAACATAGAAAGATGCACACACACACGTTGCGCTTCGTGTGTGCGAGTTTGTTTCTTACGTGGCGTGTCATTCACGCAGTTGTAACCTTTTTCTGAAGCTTGTAAGGACTGGGAGGTTCGCTAAAAAGAAAGTTTGTGGCTCTATGCGGCGGTTAGACGGGAACATTGTGCAACGTATGCAGTATAGAAAAGGCGGCACGGCGTCAAGCCGAGGCGACGCGTGCTGCGTCTGCCACGGACGCGAGCGTCTGTGCGCTGAGCATAGCTGGGCAGCTAGGTCGTAGGCTCGGTGCAAAATATTGAGAAGCGTTTGTTGGGCCTCGCATGCTTCACGACGCATTTCCCGAAGGCTCGGAACACGAATAATTCTTGGTGTGCCGGAGGCAAATCTGGACTAGCCAAGTGGCCATCATCTTCGTTTCTTCGCTAGCCTTGTGCCACTAGTGCAAGCTGCCCACAAATTTTTTTGACGTTTCCAATATAATTTTACCGCACAAATTTCAACTACGATTTTTCTTCCCAATGTACTGCTGATACTGCGTACGCACGAAGGTGTTCTAATGTTCCCAGGCCGCGATACCATTGCATTACAAGGGATAGCGGCCTGGAAACTTCTGAAGATCTTTGTTCGTGGTCTTGACGTATATCTTTGTAAGTCAGAGTTTTATGGGTCAGAGATGTATCACTGGTTTTGTATTGTGCATCGATTAGCTAATCATTCAAAGGGGTTTGCTGGTACACTTATGACGTGCACATATCTTTTTTGTAATTTGACAGCGAAGCATCCACTTACTAACATTTTCAGACCGCGCTGACGCCATGCCGTCCGGCGGTCCAAGCTACGGCAGCTACTGCTGTGTATCGTGGTGCTTCAACAATGGCAGAACCCACAAGAAGCCTGGGACGAGTTTCTTCCGCGTACCACGGGACGGCAGGTGTGTTAAAGCTTTTGTATGGTTTGCATGTCTGTAGGCTTACTGTTCGTACTTGCTAAGTGAGGGTAACAATAAAAAATCACTATTCAAGCACTTCCCCTTTCAGCTGATAGTTCATTGCCAATGCAGGATGAAAGCATGGATGCAGTATGCTGGACGCGATGATCTCCTGAGTAAGCCGGCCAGCCTATTGTACGCAACGTACAGGGTTTGTAGCGACCATTTTACTGCTCAAAGTTTCATGGACCCTGGGCACACAAGGCTTACAAGAATGGCTGTTCCCAGTGTGCAACCAGCTGCACCATGTAAGTGATTGACTGAAACTCAAATATGTGCAATAGCAGCCACTTGTATTGAATCAGTGGCGACAGTTAACCGTGAAGATCTCTGTAGCCGATAGAGAAACCTCACTACAGAAGTAACACTTGGAAAGTCTTAAGTTCTGTGAATTGTGGGCTATTACCTTCCTAACAGCAGCTTTACATTTCTGTCATTTTTTGATGCTCTGGACCTGCGCAACTTGTTTTGAAAGACTTTAAAGGGCTATTTCACGTTATCTTCAAGCCTGAGTGCACATGTACGTATACCTTTCATCAGTGAAAGCTGCCACTGTTGATAATTCCAAAAATCACAAATTACTTGTTTCCTAGTTGGTGCCGTCTCTTTTCTTCCACGTTCGACCAATTTATGCGTTTGAAAGAGCTGTTTAAGCTTCCCCATGCTACAAGCTTTGTAACTTGTACCAACTGCACATATATGCAGGTTCTCTGAGCGTCGCTTCAAGTAGTGACTGTGACATGGCTGCAGAAGCTGCACTGCAAGGTGCGGATGAGCTTCAGTTTGTGTTATTATAAGCCTCTTACTGACACATTGTCGTAATTTCATCTCTTCAGGACCTGCGGTAGAGGCTTCAGAAAGCGGCTCCCACACATTGAGGTGCCCCGATGAACAGGGTGCGTTCAGTGTCGCGATTTCTTTTTTTTTTACCCAAATTGACTGTTGACCAAACCTCTGCAGGTGGCAGCTCCCTTGTAGCTGGTGAAAGAATTTCTGATGATTTCGTCTTGCCGGAGAAAACCTTAACCAGTCGTTCAGCTGTCACAAAAGGAACTTGTGTGGCCGGTAAGTTGTATGTTCACTTCAACACCAGAGTGGATTGATATAGAGACTTCCGCAGGCCGCTCGCAAGATTGTTCCGACAGCATTGTCCGAGGCACTGAACAAGCTTCACAAGACCCTCCAGAAGACGTCTCCGCCAACAGCTCCACGCCTGAGTGCCTTAGAGAAAATGGTGACTATGCTTTTATTGCAGCAGTTTTTAATGTGCTATTTTATGTTTAGGACATTCTGAGGAAACTATCCTCAAAAGGACACTACGTGTGCACTTACAAAATGTAAGGGTGGGCTCTCAGTGATTTTCATTTTTTTTGTGCATTGTCAACATTGTGAATGGTTTGTTTTTAGGTAGTGGAATCGAAAACTTTGTACCACAGAAAGTTGTGCACCTTGGGTCTGAAAGAGCGAGGAAAGTGCTCGTATGGGATTAGTTGTTCTTCGCTTTTACATCAATTTTTTTGTTTATTGCAGTGCGTTCCTGTGTGCCAGCGACAATGTCTCCATCAATGAAGTACAAGCAAACCATTAAACATCTGCAAGCCAAAGTAGCAGCACAGCGGAAAACTATCAAAAGACTGCAGAGACAGCCTCACCAAGCACCGTCATCGACTACGAAGGCCCTTGAAGTTATCCGACCGCACGTCACCGAGGAGGTTTTTAAACTTCTTTCTGCACATGTTCGCTTGAGGCCCAAATGCAAGGGCAAGCGGTTTCCCGTGTGGTTCAAGAAATTCGCTCTTCACTTAAACTTCCGAGGTCCGCGAGCATACCGATTTCTGGCTCCGTATTTTTCTTTGCCCTCCCGGCGTTCATTAAGGAGGTGGCTAGCTAATGTAAAGATGACTCCAGGCATAATTCCAGGAATCCTTTCTTCCATTGCAACAAATACTCAAGCTTGGAATGAACGGGACCGAGTGTGCGCTTTAGTTTTCGACGAAATAGCACTCAAAAAGAATTTGTACTATGATGCTTCAAGAGACGTTGTCCAGGGTTTTACAGATGATGGCACTCATCGCACTTCAACCATCGCTGATCGAGCACTGGTTTTTCTTCTTGTTGGTGTTTCGAGAAAGTGGGTTCAACCGGTTGCTTTTACTATAGGGCACACATCAACACCATCATCTGTTATGCATAACTTGCTGGTGTCACTCATTTTGGAGCTTAGGAGCATTAATATTGCAGTGAAAGCAGTCATTTGTGACCAGGGCAGTTCAAATGTAAGTCTCGCTAACCAACTAAAAGTGACTGTAGCAAAGCCTTTTTTTGAAGTTAATGGTGAGCGGGTATATTACATTTTTGATGTTCCGCATTTAATTAAAACAACGCGCAATAATGTCCAAGCACACAAGTTATACATTGGGGATGACATCGTTAACTGGTCGCACATTGTAAGCCTTTACCAATCCTCACATGAGTTGCGGTTGCGATTGGCTCCAAAGTTGACTGAACGGCACGTTCATCAGAAACCTTTTTCTAATATGAAGGTCAGCAGAGCAACTCAGGTCTTCAGTGCATCAGTTTCGATTGCTATCACGGCAATGGTGTATGCGAAGGTGCTGCCTGCCTCGGCCATCACTACAGCTCAATTTTGTGATCGTATGGACAGGATTTTCGATGCCTTGAACAGCTCGAGTAAAAAAAGAACTTCGCAAAAGCTGCGGCATGCAATCATGAAAAATGATTCAGAGCTGATTGACTTCCTCCGAGGCCAGCTTCCCTGGATTGCATCATGGCAGTTTGTTGGCAGACGTCAACCACAAACCATCGTAGGTTGGCAAATTACAATTCAGGCAATTTGTCAACTATGGGACGACCTCTCCAAAAATTACAATTTTGAATACCTGTTAACACGCAGGCTTCAACAGGATCCTCTGGAGAACATATTTGGCCACATTAGGCAAAAACAGGGTTGCAACACCAACCCCAATGTAGCACAATTTATTTGTGGCCTGAAGCACATCTGCATAAGAAAACTCTTCAAGCTGTCAGAATACGGAAATGTCGAGGATGATGAATGTGACCTCCTCCAGGAACAGCTGTCGCCATTCTCCCTCACCAGTGCGTCTCTTGTGGATAATGAGGAGTGTGCACAGCCACAGCCTGACGACTTTCCCGCTCTAGACGATCTCTCTGAACTTGCGACAAACATTCACTCCCATATTATCGATGACTCCGCTGCATATTATGTAGCTGGTTTTCTCATCAAACACTTCCTTCGGAATGCATGTGACGGTTGCAGTTGCCCACAGTTACTGAAAGACGACAGTGAGACGCTTAAGGGTACCCACCAGTATTTCACAATGCTCAAAGCATACCACGTCCCCAGCAAACTTTTTGGGAATCTCACTGTGCCATCAGAAGCAGCTTTTGCATACGTACAACAACTTGAATCTCGCTTTCTTGCCATAATTGAGGCCACTGCACATCACCTGAAAGTGTGCGATGTTTTGTATCACCATCTGTCAAGTGTTGGCGATTTTCATTTCTGCTCTGCTGGGTGTCGCGCTAAGTTTCTGAAAATGTTTTGCCGGGTTCGTTTATGTTGGCATGTGCGTTTTGTGAACCGAAACTTAGACAGGGTTAGGTTCCAGTCTTCAATCTCGGGCATGCAGCTTGACAAGTTCAAAGGTTAGCAATTAGCGGCGGGTTTACACTAAAGTATTGGAGTTGAGCCGAATCCTGCAATAGCTTTGTTATGTTATTACTTCGTTACAGCAGACTTCATTATGGTCTTATATGCTTATATTCAGTTCAACTGGACTAACCACTCCTTCGTTGCATTCATTGTTTTGGTTACCCGCTATGAGGAGTACAAACACTGTGTATTCGCTCGAAGTGATTTGCATAACCTTAAAAAGAATGTTGGGCATCCTGTCTGTATTTTTTGTAGCAAATACGGGCGAACTGTACACTTTACTGTGGGTCGCTTGGTCACTGTGTATGCTTTATCTCTCCAGCTCAAGTAATATATCGATAACAAAACCGCTTGTTGAAATGTCTTCGAGCGGGTAAGGAACACAGTATGAAGTGGGCACGGTTCATGTTATCACGCTTTTCGTATTTTAGCTTCTCATCAACCTCCTCATCTTGCCCATCAAAATTTTCAAAAGAATACCCAAACTTGTAGTGTTTGATGGGGCTGCGGACGCTGCCATTTTATTTTTATATAGCTTGTGAGTGATAACGTACGATGTAGAGCCTTTGTGAAAAATAATGAGCCAAAGTGGTTTCCTTCTGCTATTTATTAGCCCTGTAATACCGCTCTCGTAGCACCAATTAAAGTCCACAATTCTGGATAAAGTGATGACTACAATCTATTTTAGCTCGCAAGCGTCACAGCAACACCCAAACGCAAATCACTTGGGATCTTAAGTTTTTGATGAAGGCGACGCATAACAAAAGCCACAAGACCTGCCAGTGTTGTAGCATAAAGTTTGTCTTTCACGTAGTGAGCAAGCTGCAAAGCCCTACCTTTCTGAGGACAAGCAGGCATCAAGTCTGCTTTTTTTCATTTTGGACTAGCTGTTCTTAAGCACAGCCAGCACACTGCACCTTTGCCTTTCTGTTATATTGTGTCGTGTGGTTTCTGTGCGCTCTTTTTTTCTATGCATTATTTCAGTTAAGCCCAGGCGTGATTCGCGACTTCATTGCTGTGTATATGTCACTTCTTCCTTCTTCATCAGCATTGTGCGCTATGTTTTTGCCATAGATCCTTAGTTACCCACTGGCCCGGTGTGTCATACTTCACCAGTTTCTCGGCTTCTGCCAACTCTAGCGATGTGTGCGTTGTCTGTGTTCTCTATGTATTTGTTACAATATTTGTTACAATTTATTTGTAAGGCGAGATGCATTTGTTGTCTACCTTTGTCATATTGTGCTTTTTATATTCTCATACTCTACCTTGCCTTTGAATAAAACATTGCGGATGCTCTGTTTCTTTGACTGATATATACATTGATCACTTGTTCCAAAAGAAAAACACAAGCGCGATGAATAAAACGATAGTGAATTATCATTACCTGCATCTCTTTTTTTTATAACTTAATCAAAATAAAAATTACGTCACGACCGATTCGCACGAACCACTGAACAAAACAAAACAGGGAATCGCTAAATCAAAACGACCTACAAAAACTATCCATTTGGGCGATGAATAGTGGTCTGAAATTATGAACTTACGACATAGCAAAACGTCGGTTATGCAAAGTAATTCAAAAGTTGCGCCAGTGAAACCGAAACCGGAAGCGCAAGCCACTTGCTCTCATCAACCACTAGGTGTGCTAGAGTCGATTGGGCCGCTGGGGTCTACGGGAGTGTCCACTCTTCACCTTTTTTATTTCTCTATGGCCAGTCTGTCTGCCTATCCGTCAATGCGTCCGGGCGTTCGTCAATCTAGAGAACACTCTGAGTACCGCCATCTCGCGCGTCTTATACCCTGTGGCACTTGCCCGCTTTACGCGTCCGTCTACTATGTCCGTCTGTCTGCCAGTCTGTCTGTCTGTTCGTCCATGCGTCCGTCCGTGCGTTTATCTAGAGAACACTCTGAGTACCGCCATCTCGTGAGTCGTATACCCTGTGGTACATACTCGATCCACTTTACGGGTCCGTCTACCTGTCCGTCTGTTCACCAGTCTGTCTGTCTGTTCGTCCGTGCATCCGTCCGTGCGTTCCTCTAGAGAACACTCGAAGTACCGCCATCTCGCATATCCTGAGGCACATAGCCGCTTTACGCGTCCATCTACCTATCCATCTGTCTGCCAGTCTGTCTGTTTGTATGTCCATGCGTCCGTTCGTGCGTCAATCTAGAGAACATTCAAAGTACCGCCATCTCGCATACCCTGTGGCACATAGCCGCTTTACGCGTCCGTCTACCTGTCCATCTGTCTGCCAGTCTGTCTGTCTGTCCGTCCATGCGTCTGTTCGTGCTTCAATCTAGAGAACACTCCGAGTACCGCCATCTCGCATACCCTGTGGCACATTGCTGCTTTACGCGTCCGTCTACCTGTCCATCTGTCTGCCAGTCTGTCAGTCTGTCTTCATGCGTCCATTCGTGCGGAAATCTACAGAACACTCCGATTAGCGCCCTCTCGCGCGTCGTATACCCTGTGGCACATACCCGCTTTACGCGTCCGTTTACCTGTTCCTTTGTCTGCCACTCTGTCTGTCTGTTCATCCATGCGTCCCTCCATGCGTCCATCTAGAGAACACTCAAAGTACCGCCATCTCGCATACCCTGTGGCACATAGCCGCTTTACGCGTCCGTCAACCTGTCCATCTGTCTGCCAGTCTGTCTGTCTGTCTGTCCGTCCATGCGTCTGTTCGTGCTTCAATCTAGAGAACACTCCTAGTACCGCCATCTCGCATACCCTTCGGCACATAGCTGCTTTACGCGTCCATCTACCTGTCCATCTGTCTGCCAGTCTGTCTGTCTGTCCGTCCATGCGTCCATTCGTGCGTAAATCTAGAGAACACTCCTATTAGCGCCCTCTCGCGCGTCGTATACCTTGTGGCAAATACCCGCTTTACGCGTCCGTCTACCTGTTCCTCTTTCTGCCACTCTGTCTGTCTGTTTGTCCATGCGTCCCTCCGTGCATCCATCTAGAGAACACTCAAAGTACCGCCATCTCGTATACCTTGTGGCACATGCCCACTTTACACGTCCGCTTACTGTCCATCTGTCTGCCAGTCTGTCAGTCTGTTCGTCCAAGCGTCCATCCGTGTGTCCACTAGAGAACACTCAAAGAACCGCCATCTCGCATACCCTGTGGCACATAGCCGCTTTACACGTTCGTCTACCTGTCCGTCTGTCTGCCAGTATGTCTGTCTGTTCGTCCGTGCGTCCCTCCGTGCGTCCATCTAGAGAACACTTAACATACCACATCTCGCATACCCTGTGGCACATAGCCACTTTACACGTCCATCTACCTGTCCGTCTGTCTGTCTGTCCGTCCGTCCATGCGTCCATCTAGAGAACACTCAAAGTACCGCCATCTCGCATACCCTGTGGCACATAGCCGCTTTACACGTCTGTCTACCTGTCCGTCTGTCTGCCAGTCTGTCTCTCTGTCCGTTCGTGCGTCCGTCCGTGCGTCCACATAAAGAACACTCAAAGTACCACCATCTCGCATACCCTGTGGCACATAGCAGCTTTACACGTCCGTCTACCTGTCCTTCTGTCTGCCAGTTTGTCTTTCTGTCCGTCCGTGCGTCTGTCCGTGCGCCCATCTAGAGAACACTCAAAGTACCGCCATCTCGCATACCGTCTGGCACATAGCCGCTTTACACGTTTGTCTACCTGTCCGTCTGTCTGCCAGTCTTTCTGTCAGTCCATCCGTGCGTCCGTCCGTGCATCCATCTAGAGAACACTGAAAGTACAGCCATCTCGCATACCCTGTGGCACATAGCCGCTTTACGCGTCCATCTACCTGTCCGTCTATCTGCCAGTCTCTGTCTGTCCGCCCACGCATCCGTTCATGCGTAAATCTAGAGAACACTCAAAGTACCGCCATCTCGCTTACCCTGTGGCACATAGCCGCTTTACGCGTCCGTCTACCTGTCCATCTGTCTGCCAGTCTGTCTGTCTGTCCGTCCATGCGTTCGTTCGTGCGTCCATCTAGAGAACACTCAAAGTACCGTAATCTCGCATACCGTGTGGCACATAGCCGCTTTACGCGTCCATCTACCTGTCCGTCTGTCTGCCAGTTTGTCTGTCTGTCCGTCCGTGCGTCCATCTCGAGAGCACTCAAAAGTACCGCCATCTCGCATACCCTGTGGCACATAGCCGCTTTACACGTCCGTGTACCTGTCCGTCTGTCTGCCAGTCTGTCTGTGTGTTCGTCCATTCATCCGTCCGTGCGTCCATCTAGAGAACACTCAAGGTACCGCCATCTCGCGTACCTTGTGGCACATAGCCACTTTACACGTCCGTCTACCTGTCCGTCTGTCTGCCAGTCTGTCTGTCTCTCCGTCCATGCGTCCGTGCGTTCGTCAATCTAGAAAACACTCTGAGTACCGCCATCTCGCGCGTCGTATACCCTGTGGCACATAGCCGCTTTACGCGTCCGTCTACTACGTCCGTCTGTCTACCACTTTGTTCGTCCATGCGCCCGTCCGCGCGTCCATCTAGAGAACACACTGAGTATCGCCATCTCGCGCGTCGTATACCCTGTGGTACATACCCGCTTTACGCGTCCGTCTACCTGTCTGTCTGTCTGCCAGTCTGTCAGTCTGTTCTTCCAAGCGTCCATCCGTGCGTCCACTAGAGAACACTCAAAGAACCGCCATCTCGCATACCCTGTGGCACATTGCCGCTTTACACGTCCGTCTACCTGTCCATCTGTCTGCCAGTCTGTCTGTCTGTCTGTCTGTCTGTCTGTGCGTCCATGCGTCTGTTCGTGCTTCAATCTAGAGAACACTAGAGGTACCGCCATCTCGCGTACCCTGTGGCACATAGCCACTTTACACGTCCGTCTACCTGTCCGTCTGTCTGCCAGTCTGTCTGTCTCTCCCTCCATGCGTCCGTGCGTTCGTCAATCTAGAAAACACTCTGAGTAACGCCATCTCGCGCGTCGTATACCCTGTGGTACATACCCGCTTTACGGGTTTGTCTACCTGTCCCTCTGTCTGCCATTCTGTCAGTTTGTTCGTCCATGCGTCTATCCGTGCGTCCACTAGAGAACACTCAAAGTACCGCCATCTCGCATACCCGGTGGCACATAGCTATTTTACACGTCCGTCTACCTGTCCGTCTGTCTGCTAGTCTGTCTGTTCGTTCATGCATCCGTCCGTGCGTCCATCTAGGGAACACTCAAGGTACTGCCATCTCGCATCCCCCGCGGCACATAGCCGCTTTACGCGTCCGTCTACCTGTTCGTCTGTCTGCCAGTCTGTCTGTCTGTTCGTCCGTGCGTCCGTCCGTGCGTTCATCTAGAGAACACTCAAAAAAGTACCGCCATCTCGCATATCCTGAGACACATAGACGCTTTACGCGTCCATCTACCTGTCCGTCTGTCTGCCAGTCTGTCTGTCTGTCCGTCAATGCGTCTGTTTGTGCTTCAATCTAGAGAACACTCCGAGTACCGCCATCTCGCATACCCTGTGGCACATAGCTGCTTTACGCGTCCGTCTACCTGTCCATCTCTCTGCCAGTCTGTCTGTCTGTCTGTCCGTGCGTCCATTGGTGTGTAAATCTAGAGAACACTCCGATTAGCGCCCTCTCGCGCGTCGTATACCTTGTGGCACATACCCGCTTTACGCGTCCGTCTACCTGTTCCTCTGTCTGCCACTCTGTCTGTCTTTTCGTCCATGCGTCTCTCCGTGCGTCCATCTAGAGAACACTCAAAGTACCGCCATATCGCATACCCTGTGGCACATAGCCGATTTACGCGTCCGTCTACCTGTCCATATGTCTGCCAGGCTGTCTGTCTGTCCGTCCATGTGTCTGTTCCTGCTTCAATCTAGAGAACACTCCGAGTACCGCCATCTCGCATACCCTGTGGCACATAGCCGCTTTACGCGTCCGTCTACCTGTCCGTCTGTCTGCCAGTCTGTGTGTCTGCCTGTCTGTCTGTCCGTCCGTGCATCCGTCCGTGCATCCATCTAGAGAACACTCAAAGTACAACCATATCGCATACCCTGTGGCACATAGCCGCTTTACACGTCCGTCTACCTGTCCGTCTGTCTGTCTGTTAGTCGATGCATCCGTCCGTGCGTCCATCGAGAGAACACTCTGAGTGCCGCCATCTCGCATACCCTGTGGCACATAGCCGCTTTACACGTCCGTCTAGCTTTCCGTTTGTCTGCCAGTCTGTCTGTCTCTCCGTCCATGCGTCCATTCGTGCGTCAATCTAGAGAACACTCTGAGTACCGCCATCTCACGCGTCGTATACTCTGTGGCACATATTCGCTTTGCGCGTCCGTATATCTGCCCGTCTGTCTGCCAGTCTTTCTGTCTGTTCGTCCATGCGTCGTGCCATGCGTCCATCTAGAGAACACTCTGAGTACCGCCATCTCGCGCCTCGTATACCCTGTGGTACACCCGCTTTACGCGTCCGTCTACCTGTCAGTCTGGGTGCCAGTCTGTCTGTCTGTTCATCCATGCGTCCGTTCGTGCGTCAATCTAGAGAACACTCAAAGTACCGCCATCTCGCATACCCTGTGGCACATAGCCGCTTTACGCGTTCGTCTACCTGTCCATATGTCTGCCAGGCTGTCTGTCTGTCCGTCCATGTGTCTGTTCCTGCTTCAATCTAGAGAACACTCCGAGTACCGCCATCTCGCATACCCTGTGGCACATAGCCGCTTTACGCGTCCGTCTACCTGTCCATCTGTCTGCCAGTCTGTCTGTCTGTCCGTCCATGCGTCCATTCGTGCGTAAATCCAGAGAACACTCTGAGTACCGCCATCTCGCGCGTCGTATACCCTGCGGCACCTACCCGCTTTACAGGTCCGTCTACCTGTCCGTCTGTCTGCCAGTCTGTCTGTCTCTCCGTCTATGCATCCGTCCGTTCGACCATCTAGAGAACACTCAAAGTACCGCCATCTCGCATACCCTGTGGCACATAGCCACTTTACACATCCGTCTACCTGTCCGTCTGTCTGCCGCTCTGTCTCTCCGTCCATGCGTCCGTGCGTTGGTCAATCTAGAGAACACTCTGAGTGCCGCCATCTCGCGCGTCGTATACCCTGTGGCTCATACCCGCTTTACGCGTCCGTCTACTATGTCCGTCTGTCTGCCACTCTGTCTGTCTGTTCGTCCATGCGTCCGTCCACACGTCCATCTAGAGAACACACTGAGTACCACCATCTCGCGCGTCGTATACCCTGTGGCACATACCCGCTTTACCCGTCCTTCTACCTCTCCCTATGTCTGCCGGCCTGTCTGTCTGTTCATCCATGCGTCCGTCCGTGCGTCCATTTAGAGAACACTCTGACTACCGCCATCTTGCGAGTCGTATACCCTGTGGTACCTACGCTCTTTACGCGTCCGTCTACCTTTCCGTCTGTCTGCCAGTCTGTCAGTCTTTTCGTCCATGCGTCCATCCGTGCGTCCACTGAAGAACACTCAAAGTTCCGCCATCTCGCATACCATGTGGCACACAGCCGCTTTACACGTCCGTGTACCTGTCCGTCTGTCGGCCCGTGTGTCTGTTTGTCCGCCCGTGCGTCTCTCCGTGCGTCCATCTAGAGAACACTTAAAATGCCGCATCTCGTGTACCTTGTGCCAAATAGCCACTTTACACGTCCGTCCATCTGTCCGTCTGTCTGCCAGTCTGTGTGTCTGTCCGTCCATGCGTCCATTCGTGCGTAAACCTAGAGAACACTCCGATTAGCGTCCTCTCGCGCATCGTATACCCTGTGGCACATACCCGCTTTACGCGTCCGTCTACCTGTTCCTCTGTCTGCCACTCTGTCTGTCTGTTCGTCCATGCGTCCCTCCGTGCGTCCATCTCGAGAGCACTCAAAATACCGCCATCTCGCATACCCTGTGGCACATAGCCGCTTTACACGTCCGTGTACCTGTCCGTCTGTCTGCCAGTCTGTCTGTGTGTTCGTCCATGCATCCGTCCATGCGTCCATCTAGAGAACACTCAAGGTACCGCCATCTCGCGTACCTTGTGGCACATAGCCACTTTACACGTCCGTCTACTTGTCCGTCTGTCTGCCAGTCTGTCTGTCTCTCCGTCCATGCGTCCGCGCGTTCGTCAATCTAGAAAACACTCTGAGTACCGCCATCTCGCGCGTCGTATACCCTGTGGTACATACCCGCTTTACGGGTTTGTCTACCTGTCCCTCTGTCTGCCAGTCTGTCAGTTTGTTCGTCCATGCGTCTATCTGTGCGTCCACTAGAGAACACTCAAAGTACCGCCATCTCACATACCCGGTGGCACATAGCTATATTTCACGTCCGTCTACCTGTCCGTCTGTCTGCTAGTCTGTCTGTTCGTTCATGCATCCGTCCGTGCGTCCATCTAGGGAACACTCAAGGTACTGCCATCTCGCATCCCCCGCGGCACATAGCCGCTTTACGCGTCCGTCTACCTGTCCGTCTATCTGCCAGTCTGTCTGTCTCTTCGTCCATGCGTCCGTCCATGCGTTCATCTAGAGAACACTCAAAAAAGTACCGCCATCTCGCATATCCTGAGACACATAGCCGCTTTACGCGTCCATCTACCTGTCCGTCTGTCTGCCAGTCTGTCTGTCTGTCCGTCAATGCGTCTGTTCGTGCTTCAATCTAGAGAACACTCCGAGTACCACCATCTCGTATACCCTGTGGCACATAGCGGCTTTACGCGTCCGTCTACCTGTCCATCTCTCTGCCAGTCTGTCTGTCTGTCTGTCCGTGCGTCCATTGGTGTGTAAATCTAGAGAACACTCCGATTAGCGCCCTATCGCGCGTCGTATACCTTGTGGCACATACCCGCTTTACGCGTCCGTCTACCTGTTCCTCTGTCTGCCACTCTGTCTGTCTGTTCGTCCATGCGTCTCTCCGTGCGTCCATCTAGAGAACACTCAAAGTACCGCCATATCGCATACCATGTTGCACATAGCCGCTTTACACGTCCGTCTACCTGTCCGTCTGTCTGCCAGTCTGTCTTTCTGTTCGTCGATGCATCCGTCCGTGCGTCCATCGAGAGAACACTCTGAGTGCCGCCATATCGCATACCATGTGGCACATAGCCGCTTTACGCGTCCGTCTACCGGTCCGTCTGTGTGCCAGTCTGTCTGTCTGTCCATCCATGCGTCCGTTCGTGCGTCAATCTAGAGAACATTCAAAGTACCGCCATCTGGCATACCCTGTGGCACATAGCAACTTTACACGTCTGTCTACCTGTCCGTCTGTCTGCCAGTCTGTCTGTTTCTCCGTCCATGCGTCCGTGCGTTCGTCAGTCTAGAGAACATTCTGAAAACAACCATCTCGCACGTCGTATACCCTGTGGCACATAGCCGCTTTACGCGTCCGTCTACTATGTCCGTCTGTCTACCACTTTGTTCGTCCATGCACCCGTCCGCGCGTCCATCTAGAGAACACACTGAGTCTCGCCATCTCGCGCGTCGTATACCCTGTGGTACATACCCGCTTTACGCGTCCGTCTACCTGTCTGTCTGTCTGCCAGTCTGTCAGTCTGTTCGTCCAAGCGTCCATCCGTGCGTCCACTAGAGAACACTCAAAGAACCGCCATCTCGCATACCCTGTGGCACATTGCCGCTTTACACGTCCGTCTACCTGTCCATCTGTCTGCCAGTCTGTCTGTCTGTCTGTCCGTCCATGCGTCTGTTCGTGCTTCAATCTAGAGAACACTCAAGGTACCGCCATCTCGCGTACCCTGTGGCACATAGCCACTTTACACGTCCGTCTACCTGTCCGTCTGTCTGCCAGTTTGTCTGTCTCTCCGTCCATGCGTCCGTGCGTTCGTCAATCTAGAAAACACTCTGAGTACCGCCATCTCGCGCGTCGTATACCCTGTAGCAAATACCGCTTTACGCGTCCATCTACCTGTCCGTCCGTTTGCTAATCTGTCTGTCTGTCTGTCTCTCTGTGCGTCCGTCCGTGGGTCCATTTAAAGAACACTCAAAGTAACGCCATCTCGCATACCCTGTGGCACATTGCTGCGTTACGCGTCCGTCTACCTGTCCATCTGTCTGCCAGTCTGTCAGTCTGTCTTCATGCGTCCATTCGTGCGGAAATCTACAGAACACTCCGATTAGCGCCCTCTCGCGCGTCGTATACCTTGTGGCACATACCCGCTTTACGCGTCCGTCTACCTGTTCCTCTTTCTGCCACTCTGTCTGTCTGTTCGTCTATGCGTCCCTCCGTGCATCCATCAAGAGAACACTCAAAGTACCGCCATCTCGTATACCTTGTGGCACATACCCACTTTACACGTCCGCTTACTGTCCATCTGTCTGCCAGTCTGTCTGTCTGTCCGTCCGTGCGTCCGTCCATCCGTCCATCTAGAGAACACTCAAAGTACCGCCTAATCGCCCGTCGTATACCCTGTGGCACATAGCCGCTTTACGCGTCCGTCTACTATGTCCGTCTGTCTGCCACTCTGTTCGCCAATGCGTCCGTGCGCGTCCATCTAGAGAACACACTGAGTATCGCCATCTCGCGCGTCGTATACCCTGTGGTACACACCCGCTTTAAGCGTCCGTCTACCTGTCTGTCTGTCTGCAAGTCTGTCAGTCTGTTCGTCCAAGCGTCCATCCGTGTGTCCACTAGAGAACACTCAAAGTACCGCCATCTCGCATACCCTGTGGCACATAGCCGCTTTACACGTCTGTCTACCTGTCCGTCTGTCTGCCAGTCTGTCTCTCTGTCCGTTCGTGCGTCCGTCCGTGCGTCCACATAAAGAACACTAAAGTACCATCATCTCGCATACCCTGTGGCACATAGCAGCTTTACACGTCCGTCTACCTGTCTGTCTGTCTGCCAGTTTGCCTCTCTGTCCGTCCGTGCGTCTGTCCGTGCGCCCATCTAGAGAACACTCAAAGTACCGCCATCTCGCATACCGTCTGGCACATAGCCGCTTTACACGTTTGTCTACCTGTCTGTCTGTCTGCCAGTCTTTCTGTCTGTCCATCCGTGCGTCCGTCCGTGCATCCATCTAGAGAACACTGAAAGTACCGCCATCTCGCATACCCTGTGGTACATAGCCGCTTTACGCGTCCATCTATCTGTCCGTCTATCTACCAGTCTCTGTCTGTCCACCCATGCATCCGTTCATGCGTAAATCTAGAGAACACTCAAAGTACCGCCATCTCGCTTACCCTGTGGCACATAGCCGCTTTACGCGTCCGTCTACCTGTCCGTCTGTGTGCCAGTCTGTCTGTCTGTCCGTCCGTGCGTCCATCTCGAGAGCACTCAAAAGTACCGCCATCTCGCATACCCTGTGGCACATAACTGCTTTACACGTCCGTGTACCTGTCCGTCTGTCTGCCAGTCTGTCTGTGTGTTCGTACATGCATCCGTCCGTGCGTCCATCTAGAGAACACTCAAGGTACCGCCATCTCGCGTACCCTGTGGCACATGGCCACTTTACACGTCCGTCTACCTGTCCATCTGTCTGCCAGTCTGTCTGTCTCTCCGTCCAGGCGTCCGTGCGTTCGTCAATCTAGAAAACACTCTGAGTAACGCCATCTCGCGCGTCGTATGCCCTGTGGTACATACCCGCTTTTCGGGTTTGTCTACCTGTCCCTCTGTCTGCCATTCTGTCAGTTTGTTCGTCCATGCGTCTATCCGTGCGTCCACTAGAGAACACTCAAAGTACCGCCATCTCGCATACCCTGTGGCACATAGCCGCTTTACGCGTCCATCTATCTGTCCGTCTATCTGCCAGTCTCTGTCTGTCCACCCATGCATCCGTTCATGCGTAAATCTAGAGAACACTCAAAGTACCGCCATCTCGCTTACCCTGTGGCACATAGCCGCTTTACGCGTCCGTCTACCTGTTCGTCTGTCTGCCAGTCTGTCTGTCTGTTCGTCCGTGCGTCCGTCCATGCGTTCATCTGGAGAACACTCAAAAAAGTACCGACATCTCGCATATCCTGAGACACATAGCCGCTTTACGCGTCCATCTACCTGTCCGTCTGTCTGCCAGTCTGTCTGTCTGTCCGTCAATGCGTCTGTTCGTGCTTCAATCTAGAGAACACTCCGAGTACCGCCATCTCGCATACCCTGTGGCACATAGCTGCTTTACGTGTCCGTCTACCTGTCCATCTCTCTGCCAGTCTGTCTGTCTGTCTGTCCGTGCGTCCATTGGTGTGTAAATCTAGAGAACACTCCGATTAGCGCCCTCTCGCGCGTCGTATACTTTGTGGCACATACCCGCTTTACGCGTCCGTCTTCCTGTTCCTCTGTCTGCCACTCTGTCTGTCTGTTCGTCCATGCGTCTCTCCGTGCGTCCATCTAGAGAACACTCAAAGTACCGCCATATCGCATACCATGTGGCACATAGCCGCTTTACACGTCCGTCTACCTGTCCGTCTGTCTGCCAGTCTGTCTTTCTGTTCGTCGATGCATCCGTCCGTCCGTCCATCGAGAGAACACTCTGAGTGCCGCCATATAGCATACCATGTGGCACATAGCCGCTTTACGCGTCCGTCTACCGGTCCGTCTGTGTGCCAGTCTGTCTGTCTGTCCATCCATGCGTCCGTTCGTGCGTCAATCTAGAGAACACTCAAAGCACCGCCATCTCGCATACCTTGTGGCACATAGCCACTTTACACGTCCGTCTAACTGTCCGTCTGTCTGCCAGTCTGTCTGTCTGCCTGTCTGTCTGTCCGTCCGTGCGTCAGTCCGTGCATCCATCTAGAGAACACTCAAAGTACAACCATATCGCATACCCTGTGGCAGATAGCCGCTTTACACGTCCGTCTACCTGTCCGTCTGTCTGTCTGTTCGTCGATGCATCCGTCCATGCGTCCATCTAGAGAACGCTCTGAGTGCCGCCATCTCGCATAACTTGTGGCACATAGCCGCTTTACATGTCCGTCTAACTGTCCGTTTGTCTGCCAGTCTGTCTGTCTCTCCGTGCATGCGTCCATTCGTGCGTCAATCTAGAGAACACTCTGAGTACCGCCATCTCACGCGTCGTATACTCTGTGGCACATATTCGCTTTGCGCGTCCGTATATCTGCCCGTCTGTCTGCCAGTCTTTCTGTCTGTTCGTCCCTGCGTCCGTCCATGCGTCCATCTAGAGAACACTCTGAGTACCGCCATCTCGCGCCTCGTATACCCTGTGGTACACCCGCTTTACGCGTCCGTCTACCTGTCAGTCTGTGTGCCAGTCTGTCTGTCTGTCCATCCATGCGTCCGTTCGTTCGTCAATCTAGAGAACACTCAAAGTACCGCCATCTCGCATACCCTGTGGCACATAGCCGCTTTACGCGTCCGTCTACCTGTCCATATGTCTGCCAGGCTGTCTGTCTGTCCGTCCATGTGTCTGTTCCTGCTTCAATCTAGAGAACACTCCGAGTACCGCCATCTCGCATACCCTGTGGCACATAGCCGGTTTACACGTCCGTCTACCTGTCCATCTGTCTGCCAGTCTGTCTCTCTGTCCGTCCATGCGTCCACTCGTGCGTAAATCCAGAGAACACTCTGAGTACCGCCATCTCGCGCGTCGTATACCCTGCGGCACATACCCGCTTTACAGGTCCGTCTACTTGTCCGTCTGTCTGCCAGTCTATCTGTCTCTCCGTCTATGCATCCGTCCGTTCGACCATCTAGAGAACACTCAAAGTACCGCCATCTCGCATACCCTGTGGCACATAGCCACTTTACACATCCGTCTACCTGTCCGTCTGTCTGCCACTCTGTCTCTCCGTCCATGCGTCCGTGCGTTCGTCAATCTAGAGAACACTCTGAGGGCCGCCATCTCGCGCGTCGTATACCCTGTGGCTCATACCCGCTTTAAGCGTCCGTCTACTATGTCCGTCTGTCTGCCACTCTGTCTGTCTGTTCGTCCATGCGTCCGTCCACACGTCCATCTAGAGAACACACTGAGTACCACCATCTCGCGCGTCGTATACCCTGTGGCACATACCCGCTTTACCCGTCCTTCTACCTCTCCCTATGTCTGCTGGCCTGTCTGTCTGTTCATCCATGCGTCCGTCCGTGCGTCCATTTAGAGAACACTCTGACTACCACCATCTTGCGAGTCGTATACCCTGTGGTACCTACGCTCTTTACGCGTCCGTCTACCTTTCCGTCTGTCTGCCAGTCTGTCAGTCTTTTCGTCCATGCGTCCATCCGTGCGTCCACTGAAGAACACTCAAAGTTCCGCCATCTCGCATACCCTGTGGCACACAGCCGCTTTACACGTCCGTGTACCTGTCCGTCTGTCTGCCCGTGTGTCTGTCTGTCCGCCCATGCGTCTCTCCGTGCGTCCATCTAGAGAACACTCAAAGTACCGCTATCTCGCATACCTTGTGGCACATAGCCACTCTACACGTCCGTCTAACTGTCCGTCTGTCTGCCAGTCTGGCTGTCTGTCCGTCCGTGCGTCCATCTAGAGAACACTCAAAGTACCGCCATATCGCATACCCTGTGGCACAAAGCCGCTTTACACGTCCGTCTACCTGTCCGTCTGTCTGCCAGTCTGTCTGTCTGTTCGGTGATGCATCCGTCCGTGCGTCCATCGATAGAACACTCTGAGTGCCACCATCTCGCATACCCTGTGGCACATAGCCGCTTTACACGTACGTCTACCTGTCCGTTTGTCTGCCAGTCTGTCTGTCTCTCCGTCAATGCGTCCGTTCATGCGTCAATCTAGAGAACACTCTGAGTACCGCCATCTCACGCGTCGTATACTCTGTGGCACATATTCGCTTTACGCGTCCGTATATCTGTCCGTCTGTCTGCCAGTCTGTCTGTCTGTTCGTCCATGCGTCCGTCTATGCGTCCATCTAGAGAACACTCTGAGTACCGCCACCTCGCGCGTCGTATACCCTGTGGTACACCCGCTTTACGCGTCCGTCTACCTGTCCGTCTGTGTGCCAGTCTGTCTGTCTGTCCATCCATGCGTCCGTTCATGCGTCAATCTAGAGAACACTCGAAGTACCGCCATCTCACATACCCTGTGGCACATAGCAACTTTACACGTCTGTCTACAGTCCGTCTGTCTGCCAGTCTGTCTGCTTTTCCGTCCATGCGTCAGGGCGTTCGTCAATCTAGAGAACACTCTGAGTACCGCCATCTCGCGCGTCGTATACCCTGTGGTACATACCCGCTTTACGGGTCTGTCTACCTGTCCGTCTTTTCACCAGTCTGTCTGTCTGTTCGTCCGTGCGTCCGTTCGTGCGTTCATCTAGAGAACACTCAAAGTACCGCCATCTCGCATATCTTGAGGCACATAGCCGCTTTACATGTCCATCTACCTGTCCGTCTGTCTGCCAGTCTGTCTGTCTGTCTGTCTGTCCATGCGTCCATTCGTGCGTCAATCTAGAGAACAATCAAAGTACCGCCATCTCGCATACCCTGTGGCACATAGCCGCTTTACGCGTCCGTCTACCTGTCCCTCTGTCTGCCAGTCTGTCTGTCTGCCCGTCCGTGCGTCTGTTTGTGCTTCAATCTAGAGAACACTCCGAGTACCGCAATCTCGCATACCCTGTGGCACATAGCTGCTTTACGCGTCCGTCTACCTGTCCATCTGTCTGCCAGTCTGTCTGTCTGTCCGTCCATGCGTCCATTCGTGCGTAAATATAGAGAACACTCCGATTAGCGCCATCTCGCGCGTCGTATACCCTGTGGCATATACCCGCTGTACGCGTCCGTCTATCTGTTCCTCTGTCTGCCACTCTGTCTGTCTGTTCGTCCATGCGTCCCTCCGTGCGTCCATCTAGAGAACACTCAAAGTACCGCCATCTCGCTTACATTGTGGCACATAGCCACTTTACACGTCCGTCTAATTGTCCGTCTGTCTGTCTGTCCGTCCGTGCGTCCGTCCGTGCGTCCATCTAGAGAACACTCAAAGTACCGCCATATCCCATACTCTGTGGCACATAGCCGCTTTACACGTCCGTCTACCTGTCCGTCTGTCTGTCTGTTCGTCGATGCATCCGTCCGTGCGTCCATCGAGAGAACACTGTGAGTGCCGCCATCTCGCATACCCTGGGGCACATTGCGGCTTTACACGTCCGTCTACCTGTCCGTTTGTCTGCCAGTCTGTCTATCTCTCCGTCCATGCGTCCGTTCGTGCGTCATTCTAGAGAACACTCTGAGTACCGCTGTCACAATGCAGAAACAGCAGCAGTCGAATCCAGGAAACTCACTTTAATTGTACAAGAACACTGGCAAACTGATCGGAAGAGAACCTCGTCTTCTTCTCCCACTGCGCGTGTTCTTCGTTGTTCTCTTGGCGCTGCCTATTTAATGTGGCATTTGCCCCCCCTCCAGAGAGCAGCATCCCGATGCTCTTCTACAAAAGACGGTGGAGCAGATGCATGGTGTAAATCAGTCCAAAAAGTAAGGCTTCATTCGCACAACGTGCACAAGTTCTGGTTTTTGCTGGCGAGTTGTCGAGGGATTGTCCGGAATGACCACGTATTTAACGTCGCTCAGGCGTTGTAAAACTCTGTAGGGGCCAAAATACTTTTTCAGCAATTTTTCGGACAGTCTCCGGCGGTGGATAGGACTCCATACCCAGACTTTGTCGCCGGCCTGATAGACGACATGTCGGTGTCGCAGATAATAACGTTGGGCGTCATAATTTTGCTGCTGGGTGATTCGGACGCGCGCAAGCTGCCTCGCTTCTTCTGCTCGTTGGGTAAAAAATGCAGCGTCCAAATCGATGTCATTGCAGTCGTGCAGTAACATGGCGTCAAGCATCGTCGTCACTTCACGGCCATAAAGGAGACTGAACGGCGTTCTTCGTGTAGTTTCTTGCTGCGCTGTATTATAGGCGAACGTGATGTACGGTAGAATGTCGTCCCAGTTCTTGTGATCCACGTCCACGTACATACTCAACATGTCCGCAAGAGTCTTGTTGAGGCGTTCTGTTAAGCCGTTGGTTTGTGGATGATAGGAAGTGGTTTTCCGATGGGCTGTTCCACTGAGCTCAAGCACTGTCTTCAGGAGCGCGGCCGTGAAAGCGGCACCTCGATCCGTTATTATGATTGTCGGATCACCGTGCCTCAGGACGATATTTTCTACAAAGAATTGTGCGGTTTCAACGGCGGTGCCACTTGACAAAGCCTTTGTTTCCGCATAGCGCGTAAGATAATCAGTGGCGACTATTACCCACTTGTTGCCAGCATGGGAAGTCGGATAAGGTCCAAGGAGATCCATTCCAATTTGGGCAAAAGGTACCGTGGGCACTTGAATTGGTTGTAATACTCCAGCTGGTTTTAACGGTGGCGATTTTTGTCGTTGACAATCGAGGCACGTGCGCACGTAATGCTTCACAATTGCTGGAAGTCTTGGCCAGTAGTATTACTGTTGGATTCTTGCCAATGTGCGTGTGTATCCGTGACGACCAGACGTTGGCTCATCGTGGCAAGCACAAAGTATCTCCTCACGAAGTGACGTAGGAACGACAAGTAGGTAGGTGCTTCCTCTGGGGGAAAAGTTCTTTTTATAGAGAACACCACTACGTAAGCAGAATGACGGCAGGCTCCTTGCAAATCTTCTAGGGACGGTTGTTGTCCGGCCATTCAAAAATTCAATAAGAGGAAGCAACTCACTGTCTTCTTTCTGCTTGCACGAAATCGTAGTGGTGTCAACGACTCCTACAAACGCCATGCTCTCATCGTCTGTGTCATCATCACGCTTTATCGGTGACCTTGATAAGCAATCGGCGTCGGCGTGCTGCCGTCCGGACTTATACAGGACCATCATATCAAACTCTTGAAGGCGTAAGCTCCACCGTGCGAGCCGACCAGACGGGTCTTTCAAGTTGGTCAGCCAGCAGAGGGATTGATGGTCGCTGACTACGTGGAAGGAACGACCATAGAGGTACGGATGAAACTTCATAACCGCCCGTACGACAGCAAGACACTCTTTTTCCTTTGTAGAGTAGTTGGACTCGGCGCGGGAAAGCGTCCTACTAGCATATGCGATCACACGCTCGGCTGAGTCTTGCCACTGGACGAGTACAGCGCCTAAACCCACGTTGCTGGCATCTGTATGGACCATGGTAGGAGCATCCTCATCAAAGTGAGCAAGCACAGGGAGAGTCTGCAGGCGTTGCCGGAGATCGTCAAATGCCACCTGTTGATCGTCGCCCCATGTGAACGAAACGTCTTCTCTTGTGAGTCGTGTTAACGGCGAGGCTATGTGGGAGAAATTGGCAATAAACCTTCGGTAGTATGCGCATAGGCTAAGGAAACGCCTGACTGCTTTCTTGTCTTTTGGTACCGGAAATTTTCTGACGGCCGCAATCTTATCGGGATCAGGTCGAACACCTTCATGGCTCACCACATGACCTAAAAATTGAAGCTCCTTGAAACCGAAGTGACACTTCTCGGGTTTCAGTGTCAGGCCGGCAGATCTTATTGCCCTGAATACCGATAGCAGCCTGCTCAGGTGTTCCTCAAATGTTTTTGAAAAAGCAATGACGTCGTCCAGATAGACCAGACATGTCTGCCACCTAAGGCCTGACAGAACGGTATCCATCAGTTTTTGAATTGTTGCGCGGGCTGAGCACAATCCAAATGGCAAGACTTTAAATTCATGAAGCCCGTCAGGCATTACAAAAGCCGTTTTTTCTCTATCTCGCTCGTCGACCTCAATTTGCCAATACCCACTTTTGAGGTCCATTGACGAAAAGTAGCGTGCATACCTAAGCCTGTCGAGTGAATCATCGATGCGCGGTAATGGGTATACGTCTTTCTTTGTCACACGGTTCAGCTTGCGGTAGTCGACACAAAATCGCAAGCTTCCGTCTTTCTTTTTAACCAGCACTACCGGCGACGCCCAAGGACTTCTTGACGGCTGGATGACGTCATCATCGAGCATTTTCTTCACTTGTTCTTGAATTGCTTCACGCTCTTTCGGTGCTACGCGGTATGGATTCTGTCGTATTGGCCTTGCCGTCTCCTCCGTTATTATCCGATGTTTCGTCAGTGGCGTTTGACTGACCCTCGAGGTCGATGAAAAACAGTCTTTGAACTGGTGCAGAAGATCTAATAGACGCTGTCTCTGCGCTGGTGACAAATCCGAGCTTACGTCAATAGGTGGTGGGGCTGACGTGGCTTGCGGCTCGTCCTGTTGTACTACACAGCACTCGCGGATTTCGGTGATCTTGTCGAAGTAGGCAACTGTAGTGCCTTGAGTAATGTGTCGTCGCTCGTTGGTAAAATTCGTCAACAGAACCTCTGCTTCACCGCACACAACATTGACGATACTTCTGGCAATTGCAACACCACGAGAGAGGTGGAGCGTCAATACTTGTTCAGCGATTCCTTTTCCAGTATTCTGCTCGCTGCACGTGACTGAAACAAGGCGGCACGAAAACGAAGGTACGGTCACATCGTCAATGACTCGTAGGGATTTTCGGTGTAGCGCTGCGCTTTGATCCGCTGAAAAGGTCAGTACACCGTCCGGAATATTTATGATGGCACCATATTCCCGCAAGAAATCCATCCCCAAGATTGCCTGTTTGCAACACTCAGAAAGGATAACAAAAGTTGCGACGAAGGATGCATCCCCTATCGTCATTCTTGCAGTGCACTTTCCGGTAGGTCTGAGTAGCTGCCCTCCAGCTCCTCTAATCTGCGGTCCTGTCCATTCCATTCTAACCTTCCTGAGCGTGTCTGCCAGACTCTCACTCATTATTGAGAAGTCCGCGCCAGTGTCGACCAATGCCATGACGTCATGTCCGTCAATCATAATTGCAACTTCGGCAGTAACAACCCCATCCTTCGTCGATTCATTGAAAATGTGTCTCTCTTCGCTCGGCAGTAATAGGGGATTTTCAGCACTTCGACGATTCGCAACCTTTCCCCCCGAGGTCGCTGCTTGTAGTTTCCCCGGCGTGGACTAGGAGATCTCCCTCTTGGCATATCAGTGGTGCTCCGTCTAGAAGATGGAGAATAACGCCCAGGAGAGGGTGAGCGTGACCGAAACCCAGGAGGAACATCCCGCGGGGTCATGACATTCGTGTCGACGTCAGGTGTTCCGTTGAAATGGCGCCGAGGAACCGTAGAAGGAAATCCTTGGTACCCTGCGGCGCGATACGGGCAATACCCAACGATGTGGCCTGCTTCCCCACAGGTAAAGAACAGGGGCCTATGATCAGGGGTACGCCAGATGTCTGTTTTGCGAAGTGGTGGCCGCCTCGGCATCGAAGTTTCTCTGTAGTACCAAGGCGTTGTCGGTGAATGTTGCTGGTGGTACTGATGTGGTGTCGGCACGTTCGCTGGCTGTCGGCGGACTACGTCTGCATAGCTTGCCCTGGGAGTGCTCGTGTTCGGCTCAGGAAGCGAGAGCGCTTGCCTGATCTCCTGGCGTACAACTTCCGTTACTGAGGCGATCGCGCAGTCGTTCGGTTCTCACGCGTCGTATACTCTGTGGCACATATTCGCTTTACGCGTCCGTATATCTGTCCGTCTGTCTGCCAGTCGGTCTGTCTGTTCGTCCATGTGTCCGTCCATGCGTCCATCAAGAGAACACTCTGAGTACCGCCATCTCGCGCATCGTATACCCTGTGGTACACCCGCTTTACGCGTCCGTCTAACTGCCCGTCTGTGTGCCAGTCTGTCTGTCTGTCCATCCATGCGTCCGTTCGTGCGTCAATCTAGAGAAAACTCAAAGTATGCGCCATCTCGCATCTCCTGTGGCACATAGCCGCTTTACGCGTCCGCCTACCTGTCCATCTGTCTGCCAGGCCGTCTGTCTGTCCGTCCATGTGTCTGTTCGTGCTTCAATCTAGAGAACACACTGAGTACCGCCATCTCGCGCGTCGTATACCCTGTAGTACATACCCGCTTTACGCGTCCGTCTACCTGTCTGTCTGTCTGCCAGTCTGTCAGTCTGTTCGTCCAAGCGTCCATCCGTGCGTCCATCTAAGAACACTCAAGGTACCGCCATCTCGCATACCTAGTGGCACATAGCCACTTTACACGTCCGTCTACCTGTCCGTCTGCCAGTCTGTCTGCCTCTACATCCATGCGTCCGTGCGTTCGTCAATCTAGAGAACACTCTGAGTACCGCCATCTCGCGCGTCGTATACCCAGTGGCACATGCCCGCTTTACGCGTCCGTCTACTATGTCTGTCTGTCTGACAGTCTGTCTGTCT
This sequence comes from Rhipicephalus microplus, assembly GCF_043290135.1. NCBI lineage: Eukaryota > Metazoa > Arthropoda > Arachnida > Ixodida > Ixodidae > Rhipicephalus > Rhipicephalus microplus. The sequence continues at coordinate 15,016,324 of NW_027464589.1, forward strand.
GTTCGTCCATGCCTCTGTCCGTGCGTCTATCTAGAGAACACTCTGAGTACCGCCATCTCGCGCGTCGTATACCCTGTGGTACATACCCGCTTTACGGGTCCGTCTACCTGTCCGTCTGTCTGCCAGTCTGTCTGTCTGTTCATCCGAGCGTCCGTCCGTGCGTTCATCTAGAGAACACTCAAAGTACCATCATCTCGCATATCCTGAGGCACATAGCCGCTTTACGCGTCCATCTACTTGTCCGTCTGTCTGCCAGTCTGTCTGTCTGTCCGTCCATGCGTCTGTTAGTGCTTCAATCTAGAGAACACTCAAAGTACCGCCATTTCAGATACCTTGTGGCACATAGCCACTTTACACGTCCGTCTAACATTCCGTCTGTCTGCCAGTCTGTCTGTCTGTCCGTCCATGCGTCCATTCGTGCGTAAATCCAGAGAACACTCTGAGTACCGCCATCTCGCGCGTCGTATACCTAGCGGCACATACTCGCTTTACAGGTCCGTCTACCTGTCCGTCTGTCTGCCAGTCTGTCTGTCTCTCCGTCCATGCATCCGTCCGTTCGACCATCTAGAGAACCATAAGTACCGCTATCTCGCATACCCTGTGGCACATAGCCACTTTACACATCCGTCTACCTGTCCGTCTGTCTACCAGTCTGTCTCTCCGTCCATGCGTCCGTGCGTTCGTCAAAGTAGAGAACACTCTGAGTGCCGCCATCTCGCGCGTCGTATACCCTGTGGCTCATACCCGCTTTGCGCGTCCGTCTACTATGTCCGTCTGTCAGCCACTCTGTCTGTCTGTTCGTCCATGCGTCCGTCCGCGCGTCCATCTAGAGAACACACTGAGTACCGCCATCTTGCGCGTCGTATACCCTGTGGCACATACCCGTTTTACGCGTCCGTCTACCTGTGCGTGTGTCAGCCAGTCTGTCTGTCTGTTCGTCCATGCGTCCATTCGTGCGTCCATCTAGAGAACACTCAAAGTACCGCTATCTCGCATACCCGCTGGCACATAGCAGCTCTACACGTCCGTCTACCAGTCCGTCTGTCTGCCAGTCCGCCTGTCTGTCCATCCATGCGTCCGTCCGTGCGTCCATCTAGAGAACACTTAAAGTACCACCATCTCGCATCTCGTATACCCTGTAGCAAATACCGCTTTACGCGTCCATCGACCTGTCTGTCCGTTTGCTAATCTGTCTGTCTGTCTGTCCGTGCGTCCGTCAGTGCGTCGATTTAAAGAGCACCTAAAGTAACGCCATCTCGCATACCCTGTGGCACATAGCCGCTATAAGCGTCCATCTACCTGTCCGTCTGTCTGCCAGGATGTCTGTCTGTCCGTCTATGCGTCCGTTCATGCGTCAATCTAGAGAACACTCAAAGTACCGCCATCTCGCATACCCTGTGGCACATAGCCGCTTTACGCGTCCGTCTACCTGTCCATCTGTCTGCCAGTCTGTATGTTTGTCCGTCCATCCCTCCGTGCGTTCGTCAATCTAGAGAACACTCTGAGTACCGCCATCTCGCGCGTCGTATACCCTGTGGCACATAGCCGCTTTACGCGTCCGTCTACTATGTCCGTCTGTCTGCCACTCTGTTCGCCCATGCGTCCATCCGCGCGTCCATCTAGAGAACACACTGAGTACCGCCATCTCGCGCGTCGTATACCCTGTGGTACATACCCGCTTTACGGGTCTGTCTACCTGTCACTCTGTCTGCCAGTCTGTCAGTTTGTTCGTCCATGCGTCTATCCGTGCGTCCACTAGAGAACACTCAAAGTACCGCCATCTCGCATACCCTGTGGCACATAGCTATTTTACACGTCCATTTACCTGTCCGTCTGTCTGCTAGTCTGTCTGTTCGTTCATGCATCCGTCCGTGCGTCCATCTAGGGAACACTCAAGGTACTGCCATCTCGCATACGCTGTGGCACACCCACTTTACGCGTCCGTCTACCTGTCCTTCTGTCTCCCAGTCTGTCTGTCTGTTCGTCCATGCGTCCGTCCGTGCGTCTATCTAGAGAACACTCTGAGTACCGCCATCTCGCGCGTCGTATACCCTGTGGTACATACCCGCTTTACGGGTCCGTCTACCTGTCCGTCTGTCTGCCAGTCTGTCAGTCTGTTCGTCCGTGCGGCCATCCGTGCGTCCACAAGAGAACACTCAAAGTGCCACCATCTCGCATACCCTGTGGTACATAGCCGCTTTACACGCCCGTTTACCTGTCCGTCTGTCTGCCACTCTGCCTGTCTGTTCGTCCATGCGTCCATCCGTGCGTCACTCTAGAGAACACTTAAAGTACCGCCATCTCGCATCTCGTATACCCTGTAGCAAATACCGCTTTACGCGTCCGTCTACCTGTCCATCCGTTTGGTAATCTGTCTGTCTGTCTGGCTCTCTGTGCGTCCGTCTGTGGGTCCACTTAAAGAACACTCAAAGTAACGCCATCTTGCATCCCCCGCCTCACATAGCCGCTTTACGCGTCCGTCTACCTGTCCGTCTGGCTGCCAGTCTGTCTGTCTGCTCGTCCGTGCGTCCGTCCGTGCGTTCATCTAGAGAACACTCAAAGTACCACCATCTCGCATATCCTGAGACACATAGCCGCTTTACGCGTCCATCTACCTGTCCGTCTGTCTGCCAGTCTGTCTGTCTGTCTGTCTGTCCATGCGTCCGTTCGTGCGTCAATCTAGAGAACAATCAAAGTACCGCCATCTCGCATACCCTGTGGCACATAGCCGCTTTACGCGTCCGTCAACCTGTCCATCTGCCTGCCAGTCTGTCTGTCTGTCCGTCCATGCGTCTGTTCGTGCTTCAATCTAGAGAACACTCCGAGTACCGCCATCTCGCATACCCTGTGGCACATAGCTGCTTTACGCGTCCCTCTACCTGTCCATCTCTTTGCCAGTCTGTCTGTCTGTCCGTCCATGCGTCCATTCGTGTGTAAATCCAGAGAACACTCCGATTAGCGCCCTCTCGCGCGTCGTATACCTTGTGGCACATACCCGCTTTACGCGTCCGTCTACCTGTTCCTCTGTCTGCCACTCTGTCGGTCTGTTCGTCCATGCGTCCCTCCGTGCGTCCATCTAGAGAAGACTCAAAGTACCGCCATCTCGCATACCTTGTGGCACATAGCCACTTTACACGTCCGTCTAACTGTCAACTGTCTGCCAGTCTGTCTGTCTGTCTGTCTGTCCGTCAAAGCATCCGTCCATGCATCCATCTGGAGAACACTCAAAGTACAACCATATCGCATACCCTGGGGCACATAGCCGCTTTACACGTCCGTCTACCTGTCCGTCTGTCTGTCTGTTCGTCGATGCATCCGTCCGTGCGTCCATCGAGAGAACACTCTGAGTGCCGCCATCTCGCATACAATGTGGCACATAGCCGCTTTACACGTCCGTCTAACTGTCCGTTTGTCTGCCAGTTTGTCTGTCTCTCCATCCATGCGTCCATTCGTGCGTCAATCTAGAGAACACTCTGAGTACCGTCATCTCACGCGTCGTATACTCTGTGGCACATATTCGCTTTCCGCGTCCGTCTACCTGTCCGTCTGTCTGCCACTCTGTCTCTCCGTCCATGCGTCCGTGCGTTCGTCAATCTAGAGAACACTCTGAGTGCCGCCATCTCGCGCGTCGTATACCCTGTGGCTCATACCCGCTTTACGCGTCCGTCTACTATGTCCGTCTGTCTGCCACTCTGTCTGCCTGTTCGTCCATGCGTCCGTCCACACGTCCATCTAGAGAACACACTGAGTACCATGATCTCGCGCGTCGTATACCCTGTGGCACATACCCGCTTTACCCGTCCTTCTACCTCTCCCTATGTCTGCCGGCCTGTCTGTCTGTTCATCCATGCGTCCGTCCGTGCGTCCATTTAGTGAACACTCTGACTACCGCCATCTTGCGAGTCGTATACCCTGTGGTACATACCCTCTTTACGCGTCCGTCAACCTGTCCGTCTGTCTGCCAGTCTGTCAGTCTTTTCGTCCATGCGTCCATCCGTGCGTCCACTAAAGAACACTCAAAGTACCGCCATCTCGCATACCCTGTGGCACATAGCCACATTAAACGTCCGTGTACCTGTCCGTCTGTCTGCCAGTCTGTGTGTCTGTCCGTCCGTGCGTCCGTCCATGCGTCCATCAAAAGAACACTCAAAGTACCGCCAACTCGCGTACCCTGTGGCACATAGCGGCTTTACACGTCCGTCTACCTGTCCGTCTGTCTGTCTCTCCGTCCGTCCACGCGTCCATCTAGAGAACAGTCAAAGTACCGCCATCTCGCATACCCTGTGGCACATAGCCACTTTACGCTTCCGTCTACCTGTCCACCTGTCTGCCAGTCTGTCTGTCTGTCCGTTCATGCTTCCATTCGTGAATGGAGAACACTCCGATTAGCGTCCTCTCGCGCGTCGTATACCATTTGGCACATACCCGCTTTACGCGGCCGTCTACCTGTTCCTCTGTCTGCCACTCTGTCTGTCTGTTCGTCCATGTGTCCCTCCGTGCGTCCATCTAGAGAACACTCAAAGTACCGCCATATCGCATACCCTGTGGCACATAGCTGCTTTACACGTACGCCTACCTGTCCGTCTGTCTGCCAGTCTGTCTGTCTGTTCGTCGATGCATCCGTCCGTGCGTCCATCGAGAGAACACTCTGAGTGCCGCCATCTCGCATACCCTGTGGCACATAGCCGCTTTACACGTCCGTCTACCTGTCCGTTTGTCTTCCAGTCTGTCTGTCTCTCCATCCATGCGTCCGTTCGTGCGTCAATCTAGAGAACACTCTGAGTACCACCATCTCACGCGTCGTATACTCTGTGGCACATATTTGCTTTACGCGTCCGTATATCTGTCCGTCTGTCTGCCAGTCTGTCTGTCTGTTCGTCCATGCGTCTGTCCATGCGTCCATCTAGAGAACACTCTGAGTACCGCCATCTCGCGCGTCGTATACCCTGTGGTACACCCGCTTTACGCGTCCGTCTACTATGTCCATCTTTTATCCACTGTGTTCGTCCATGCGTCCGTCCGCGCCTCCATCTAGAGAACACACTGAGTACCGCCATCTCGCGCGTCGTATACCCTGTTGTACATACCCGCTTAACGCGTCCGTCTACCTGTCTGTCTGTCTGCCAGTCTGTCAGTCTGTTCGTCCAAGCGTCCATCCGTGCGTCCACTAGAGAACACTCAAAGTACCGCCATCTCGCATAGCCTGTGGCACATAGCCGCTTTACACGTCCGTCTACCTGTCCGTCTAGCTGCCAGTCTGTCTGTCTCTCCCTCTATGCATCCGTCCGTTCGACCATCTAGAGAACACTCAAAGTACTGCTATCTCGCATACCCTGTGGCACATAGCCACTTTACACATCCGTTCCTGTCCGTCTGTCTGCCAGTCTGTCTCTCCATCCATGCGTCCGTGCGTTCGTCAAAGTAGAGAACACTCTGAGTGCCGCCATCTCGCGCGTCGTATACCCTGTGGTTCATACCCACTTTACGCGCCCGTCTACTATGTCCGTCTGTCTGCAACTCTGTCTGTCTGTTCGTCCATGCGTCCGTCCGCGCGTCCATCTAGAGAACACACTGAGAACCACCATCTCGCGCGTCGTATATCCTGTGGCACATAGCCACTTTACGCGTCCGTCGACCTGTCCATCCGTTTGCTAATCTGTCTGTCTCTCCTTCCGTGCGTCCGTCCGTGCGTCAATTTAAAGAGCACTTAGAGTAACGCCATCTCGCATACCCTGTGGCACATAGCCGCTTTAAGCGTCCATGTACCTGTCCGTCTGTCTGCCAGTATGTCTGTCTGTTCGTCTATGTGTCCGTTCGTGGGTCAATCTAGAGAACACTCAAAGTACCGCCATCTCGCATACCCTGTGGCACATAGCCGGTTTACGCGTCCGTCTACCTGTCCATCTGTCTGCCAGTCTGTCTGTCTGTCCGTCCATGCGTCCATTCGTGCGTAATTCTAGAGAACACTCCGAGTTACGCCCTCTCGTGCGTCGTATACCCTGTGGCACATAGCCGCTTTACGCGCCCGTCTACTATGTCCGTCTGTCTGCCACTCTGTTCGTCCATGCGCCCGTCCGCGCGTCCATCTAGAGAACACACCGAGTACCGCCATCTCGCGCGTCGTATACCCTGTGGTACATACCCGCTTTACGCGTCCGTCTACCTGTTCCTCTGTCTGCCACTCTATCTGTCTGTTTGTCCATGCGTCCGTCCGCGCGTCCATCTAGAGAACACAGTGATAACCACCATCTCGCGCGTCGTATACCCTGTGGTACATAGCCGCTTTACGCGTCCGTCTACCTGTCCGTCTGTGTGCAAGTTTGTCTGTCTGTCAATCCATGCGTCCGTTCGTGCGTCAATCTAGACAACACTCAAAGTACCGCCATCTCGCATACCCTGTGGCACATAGCAACTTTACACGTCTGTCTACAGTCCGTCTGTCTGCCAGTCTGTCTGTCTCTCCGTCCATGCGTCCGTGCGTTCGTCAATCTAGAGAACACTCTGAGTACCGCCATCTCGCGCGTCGTATACCCTGTGGCACATAGCCGCTTTACGCGCCCGTCTACTATGTCCGTCTGTCTGCCACTCTGTTCGTCCATGCGTCCGTCCGCGCGTCCATCTAGAGAACACACCGAGTACCGCCATCTCGCGCGTCGTATACCCTGTGGTACATACCCGCTTTACGCGTCTGTCTACCTGTCTGTCTGTCTGCCAGTCTGTCAGTCTGTTCGTCCAAGCGTCCATCCGTGCGTCCACTAGAGAACACTTAAAGTACCGCCATCTCGCATACCCTGTGGCACATAGCCGCTTTACACGTCCGTCTACCTGTCCGTCTGTCTGCCAGTCTGTCTGTCTGTTCGTCCATGCATCTGTCCGCGCGTCCACCTAGAGAACACTCAAGATGCCGCATTCTCGCATACCCTGTGGCACATAGCAACTTTACACGTCCGTCTACCTGTCCGTCTGTCTGCCAGTCTGTCTGCCTCTCCGTCCATGCGTCCGGACGTTCGTCAATCTAGAGAACACTCTCAGTACCGCCATCTCGCGCGTCGTATACCCTGTGGCACATGCCCGCTTTACGCGTCCGTCTACTATGTCCGTCTGTCTGCCAGTCTGTCTGTCTGTTCGTCTATGCGTCCGTCCGTGCGTCTATCTAGAGAACACTCTGAGTACCACCATCTCGTGCGTCGTATACCCTGTGGTACATACCTGCTTTACGGGTCTGTCTACCTGTCCGTCTGTTCACCAGTCTGTCTGTCTGTTCGTCCGTGCGTCCGTCCGTGCGTTCATCTAGAGAACACTCAAAGTACCGCCATCTCGCATATCTTGAGGCACATTGCCGCTTTACGTGTCCATCTACCTGTCCGTCTGTCTGCCAGTCTGTCTGTTTGTCTGTCCATGCGTCCATTCGTGCGTCAATCTAGAGAACAATCAAAGTACCGCCATCTCGCATACCCTGTGGCACATATCCGCTTTACGCGTCCGTCTACCTGTCCCTCTGTCTGCCAGTCTGTCTGTCTGTCCATCCATGCGTCTGTTCGTGCTTCAATCTAGAGAACACTCCGAGTTTCGCCATTTCGCATACCCTGTGGCACATAGCTGCTTTACGCGTCCGTCTACCTGTCCATCTGTCTGCAAGTCTGTCTGTCTGTCCGTCCATGCGTCCATTCGTGCGTAAATCTAGAGAACACTCCGATTAGCGCCCTCTCGCGCGTCGTATACCCTGTGGCATATACCCGCTTTACGCGTCCGTCTACCTGTTCCTCTGTCTGCCACTCTGTCTGTCTGTTCGTCCATGCGTCCCTCCGTGCGTCCATCTAGAGAACACTCAAAGTACCGCCATCTCGCATACATTGTGACACATAGCCACTTTACACGTCCGTCTAACTGTCCGTCTGTCTGCCAGTCTGTCTGTCTGCCCGTCCGTGCGTCCGTCCGTGCGTCCATCTAGAGAACACTCAAAGTACCGCCATATCCCATACCCTGTGGCACATAGCTGCTTTACACGTCCGTCTACCTGTCCGTCTGTCTGTCTGTTCGTCGATGCATCCGTCCGTGCGTCCATCGAGAGAACACTGTGAGTGCCGCCATCTCGCATACCCTGGGGCACATTGCGGCTTTACACGTCCGTCTACCTGTCCGTTTGTCTGCCAGTCTGTCTATCTCTCCGTCAATGCGTCCGTTCGTGCGTCATTCTAGAGAACACTCTGAGTACCGCTGTCACAATGCAGAAACAGCAGCAGTCGTATCCAGGAAACTCACTTTAATTGTACCAGAACACTGGCAAACTGATCGGAAGAGAACCTCGTCTTCTTCTCCCACTGCGCGTGTTCTTCGTTGTTCTCTTGGCGCTGCTTATTTAATGTGGCATTTGCCCCCCCTCCAGAGAGCAGCATCCCGATGCTCTTCTACAAAAGACGGTGGAGCAGATGCATGGTGTAAATCAGTCCAAAAAGTAGGGCTTCATTCGCACAACGTGCACAAGTTCTGGTTTTTGCTGGCGAGTTGTCGAGGGGTTGTCCGGAACGACCACGTAATTAACGTCGCTCAGGCGTTGTAAAACTCTGTAGGGGCCAAACTACTTCTTCAGCAATTTTTTGGACAGTCTCCGGCGGCGGATAGGTCTTCATACCCAGACTTTGTCGCCGGCCCGATAGACGAAATGTCGGTGTCGCAGATTATAACGTTGGGCGTCATAATTTTGCTGCTGGGTGATTCGGACGCGCGCAAGCTGCCTCGCTTCTTCTGCTCGTTGGGTAAAAGATGCAGCGTCCAAATCGATGTCATTGCAGTCGTGCAGTAACATGGCGTCAAGCATCGTCGTCACTTCAGGGCCATGAAAGAGACTGAACGGCGTTCTTCATGTAGTTTCTTGCGGCGCTGTATTATAGGCGAACGTGATGTACGGTAGAATTTCGTCCCAGTTCTTGTGATCCACGTCTACGTACATACTCAACATGTCCGCAAGAGTCTTGTTGAGGCGTTCTGTTAAGCCGTTTATTGTGGATGATAGGAAGTGGTTTTCCGATGGGCTGTTCCACTGAGCTCAAGCACTGTCTTCAGGAGCGCGGCCGTGAAAGCGGCCCCTCGATCCGTTATGATTGTTGGAGCACTGTGCCTCAGGACGATATTTTCTAAAAAGAATCGTGCGGATTCAACGGCGGTGCCACTTGACAAAGCCTTTGTTTCCGCATAGCGCGTAAGATAATCAGTGGCGACTATTACCCACTTGTTGCCAGCATGGGAAGTCGGATATGGTCCAAGGAGATCCATTCCAATTTGGGCAAAAGGTACCGTGGGCACTTGAATTGGTTGTAATAGTCCAGCTGGTTTTAACGGTGGAGATTTTCGTCGTTGACAATCGAGGCACGTGCGCACGTAATGCTTCACAATGGCTGGAAGTCTTGGCCAGTAGTATTTCTGTTGGATTCTTGCCAATGTGCGTGTGTATCCGAGATGACCAGACGTTGGCTCATCGTGGCAAGCACAAAGTATCTCCTGACGAAGTGACGTCGGAACGACAAGTAGGTGGGTGCTTCCTCTGGGGGAAAAGTTCTTTTTATAGAGAACACCACCACGTAAGCAGAATGACGGCAGGCTCTTTGCAAATCTTCTAGGGACGGTTGTTGTCCGGCGATTCAAAAATTCAATAAGAGGAAGCAACTTACTGTCTTCTTTCTGCTTGCACGAAATCGTAGTGGTGTCAATGACTCCTACAAACGCCATGCTCTCATCGTCTGTGTCATCATCGCGCTTTATCGGTGACCTTGATAAGCAATCGGCGTCGGCGTGCTGCCGTCCGGACTTATACACGACCATCATATCAAACTCTTGAAGGCGTAAGCTCCACCGTGCGAGCCGACCAGACGGGTCTTTCAAGTTGGTCAGCCAGCAGAGGGAATGATGGTCGCTGACTACGTGGAAGGAACGACCATAGAGGTACGGACGAAACTTCATAACCGCCCATACGACAGCAAGACACTCTTTTTCCGTTGTAGAGTAGTTGCACTCGGCGCGGGAAAGCGTCCTACTAGCATATGCGATCACACGCTCGGCTGAGTCTTGCCACTGGACGAGTACAGCGCCTAAACCCACGTTGCTGGCATCTGTATGGACCATGGTAGGAGCATCCTCCTCAAAGTGAGCAAGCACAGGGGGAGTCTGCAGGCGTTGTCGGAGATCGTCAAATGCCACCTGTTGATCGTCGCCCCATGTGAACGAAACGTCTTCTCTTGTGAGTCGTGTAAACGGCGAGGCTATGTGGGAGAAATTGGCAATAAACCTTCGGTAGTATGCGCATAGGCCAAGGAAACGCCTGACTGCTTTCTTGTCTTTTGGTACCGAAACTTTTCTGACGGCCGCAATCTTATCGGGATCAGGTCAAACACCTTCATGGCTCACCACATTACCTAAAAATTGAAGCTCCTTGAAACCGAAGTGACACTTCTCGGGTGTCAGTGTCAGGCCGGCAGATCTTATTGCCCTGAATACCGATAGCAGCCTGCTCAGGTGTTCCTCAAATGTTTTTGAAAAAGCAATGACGTCGTCCAGATAGACCAGACATGTCTGCCACTTAAGGCCTGACAGAACGGTATCCATCAGTCTCTGAAATGTTGCGGGGGCTGAGCACAATCCAAATGGCAAGACTTTAAATTCATAAAGCCCGTCAGGCGTTACAAAAGCCGTTTTTTCTCTATCTCGCTCGTCGACCTCAATTTGCCAATACCCACTTTTGAGGTCCATTGACGAAAAGTAGCGTGCATACCTCAGCCTGTCGAGTGAATCATCGATGCGCGGTAATGGGTATACGTCTTTCTTTGTCACACGGTTCAGCTTGCGGTAGTCGACACAAAATCGCAAGCTTCCGTCTTTCTTTTTAACCAGCACTACCGGCGACGCCCAAGGACTTCTTGACGGCTGGATGACGTCATCATCGAGCATTTTCTTCACTTGTTTTTGGATTGCTTCACGCTCTTTCGGTGCTACGCGGTATGGATTCTGTCGTATTGGCCTTGCCGTCTCCTTCGTTATTATCCGAGGTTTCGTCAGTGGTGTTTGACTGACCCTCGAGGTCGATGAAAAACAGTCTTTGAACTGGTGCAGAAGATCTAATAGACGCTGTCTCTGCGCTGGTGACAAATCCGAGCTTACGTCAATAGGTGGTGGGGCTGACGTGGCTTGCGGCTCGTCCTGTTGTACTACACAGCACTCGCGGATTTCGGTGATCTCGTCGAAGTAGGCAACTGTAGTGCCTTGTGTAATGTGTCGACGCTCGTTCGTAAAATTCGTCAACAGAACCTCTGCTTCACCGCACACAACGTTGACGATACTTCTGGCAATTGCAACACCACGAGAGAGTAGGAGCGTCAATACTTGTTCAGCGATCCCTTCTCCAGTATTCTGCTAGCTGCACGTGACTGAAACAAGGCGGCACGAAAACGGAGGTACGGTCACATCGTCAATGACTCGTAGGGATTTTCGGTGTAGCGCTGCGCTTTGATCCGCTGAAAAGGTCAGTACACCGTCCGGAATATTTATGATGGCACCATATTCCCGCAAGAAATCCATCCCCAAGATTTCCTGTTTGCAACACTCAGAAAGGATAACAAAAGTTGCGACGAAGGATGCATCCCCTATCTTCATTCTTGCAGTGCACTTTCCGGTAGGTCTGAGTAGCTGCCCTCCAGCTCCTCTAATCTGCGGTCCTGTCCATTCCATTCTAACCTTCCTGAGCGTGTCTGCCAGACTCTCACTCATTATTGAGAAGTCCGCGCCAGTGTCGACCAATGCCATGACGTCATGTCCGTCAATCATAATTGCAACTTCGGCAGTAACAACCCCATCCTTCGTCGATTCATTGAAAATGTGTCTCTCTTCGCTCGGCAGTAATGGGGGATTTTCAGCACTTCGACGATTCGCAACCTATCCCCCCGAGGTCGCTGCTTTTAGTTTCCCCGGCGTGGACTAGGAGATCTCCCTCTTGGCATGTCAGTGGTGCTCCGTCTAGAAGATGGAGAATAACGCCCAGGAGAGGGTGAGCGTGACCGAAACCCAGGAGGAACATCCCGCGGGGTCATGACATTCGTGTCGACGTCAGGTGTTCCGTTGCAATGGCGCCGAAGAACCGTAGAAGGAAACCCTTGGTACCCTGCGGCGCGATACGGGCAATACCGAACGATGTGGCCTGCTTCCCCACAGGGAAAGCACAGGGGCCTTGTAGTGGACGCTGAGTGCTATGTTAATCCTCTAATGGATGGCGCTGTCGGCATGCGCGCGCCACCTCATGTGGGGTATATAGCAGGGGGGCAGTTGGGAATAAAGGGGGGGCTTCTTGTTGTTGCTATGAGCCATGCTCGTGTCTTACTCGGCGTCTCTGAACATGGTGGCAGAAGTGGGCGTCTAACGCGGAGTTATGGAGGAGACAGACGCCGGACCTTCTCAGCTCAACTTCATTCACGTCGGTACACCGGGACTTCAGCCTCCGTCGCCTTTCAACTTCACCAGCCCTGGGGAATGGACAACATGGATAACGAGGTACGAAGATTACGCCTTCGCGGCCGGTATCAACACAGCCACCGACGAGGTGCAGGTGCGAACTCTTTTATATTGCATGGGTTCCCAAGCACGTAGCGTCTTGTCGTCGCTAGGACTGTCTGCTCCGGAAAACCGCCCGTTTGCGGAAGTCAAGGCTAAGCTCACTTCGCATTTTGTCCACCCTATCAATGAGATTTACGAGAGCCGCCGATTTCACCGCCGAGTGCAACAACTTGGGGAGCCGGTTGATGAATTTTTCACCGCGCTCAGGAATCTTGTCAAGCGTTGTGGGTACAACAACGCCGAGATCGAAGACCGCCTTGTGCGAGACAAGTTTGTCGTTGGATTGCGGAATGAGAAGCTATCGGATCAGTTGTGCCGATGTACGAAACTTACAGCTGAGGAAGCGTTGTGCCAAGCGCGTGTTCATGAAGAAGCCGAAAAAGAGCGTCTATCCCGTGAAACTCCCAGCGAGAACGGGGCCTTTGACAGCTTAAACGTGGACGCGGCGCAACGTGCGAAGAACGCTTCATCGCGTCGCAGCAAATCTGTGCAGCCAACTCAGTCTACTTGCGATTACTGCGGCCGTGGTCACCACTCTCGAAAAGAATGCCCAGCTCGCAAAGCCACATGCAATTTCTGCAAGAAGCAAGGTCATTTTATTGCTGTTTGCCGGGCCAAGCATCGGAAAGAGCTGTTAGGCTCAGTGGAACTTCACGCGCTCAGTACGCGTCGGGCACGATATGCCGACATTCACGTGAATGGTCACCTCGCACACTTCAAGATAGACTCAGGGGCCGAAATAACGGTGGTTTCACCTTCTTTTCCGGCATTACCTACTGTTTTGGATAAAGTGGACGCCGAGGTATCCGGTCCTGGAAATCAAAGGCTGCACGTTCTGGGATCTTTCACTGCTACCTTGCAGTGGCGTAACAAAGTGTCTGTGCAAAGACTGTATGTTATCAAGAACCAGACGACACACCTCCTGGGATTACCAGCAATTGAAGACTTGGGCATCGTTCAGTTTTTGGACTCTGTGGATGGTATTCCGTCATCTCAATCAAAAATTTTTCGTGGGCTTGGCGAAGTACAGGAAGAATACCACATCCGCGTCGCTCAAGATGCTCGTCCCTTTTCATTAAGTGTTCCTCGACGAATACCTCTGCCTCTGCTAGAGCATGTGAAGAAGGAATTGGATGAAATGGAAACCCAAGGAGTCATTCGCAAGGTTGACACGCCTACCGCATGGTGTTCAGGCCTCGTCGTCGTGCCGAAGTCGTCGGGCGGGTACAGGCTCTGTGTCGACTTGACGAAGCTTAACAAGGTTATCCAGCGGGAACGCTACATTCTGCCGACAGTTGAAGACATCTTAGGTCAGCTTGGTGGGGCACAAATTTTTTCCAAGCTCGATGCAAGATCCAGCTTCCACCAAATAAAACTAACTCGTGAGAGTGAAGAACTGACGACATTCATCACACCTTTTGGCCGATATTGCTACAAGCGTCTTCCCTTTGGCATTGCGACAGCACCCGAGTATTTCCAACGCTTCATGTCGAGACTGCTCGAAGGCATCACCGGAGTCGTCAACATGATAGACGACATACTCGTCTTTGGTAGGAACCATCAAGAGCACGACCAGCGTCTAGCTGACGTCTTGGCACGGTTGACTCAAGCGGGTGTCACTCTTAATGAAAAGAAGTGTCAGTTCAGGGTCTCTTCTGTCAAGTTCTTAGGAGTTGTCGTCAGCCAGCAAGGAATTAGTCCAGACCCGGACAAAGTCAAGGCTATCATGGATCTCCCACCACCAATCGATGTTAGTGGTGTTCGCCGATTACTTGGAATGGTAAACCATGTGGCTCGATTCATTCCAAAACTGTCTGAGATCTCCGCACCTATTCGTGCACTCCTCAACAAGAATAACGCGTGGAGCTGGAGTTACAACCAAGAGGAAGCGTTCAAGAAGATAAAGTCTTTGCTCAGCTCCGACACATGTATGGCTATGTACAATCCCCATTACCCAACTATAGTATCGGCTGACGCAAGCTCTCATGGCCTTGGTGCCGTTTTACTCCAAGATCAACCGTCAGGAATTCGACGAGCAGTTGCCTATGCTTCCAGATCTCTCACTACTACAGAAGGACGCTACAGTCAAACGGAAAAGGAGTCTCTGGCTGTCACATGGGCTGTCACCAGGTTCGATCAATACCTACGTGGACTAAGCTTTGAGGTCGAATCCGATCACCTTCCGCTTGTAGCTCTCCTGTCAAGTAAAGATCTGGACATCTTGCCACCTCGAATTCAACGTATGCGAATAAAACTGATGCGCTATCAGTTCGCCGTCAAGTATGTTCCTGGAAAACTGCTAGCCACAGCGGACACACTATCAAGAGCACCCTGCGACTTGCCAACTTCTAAAGCAGTCAGCAGCTTGGAAGTCTATATAGGGGAAGTTCTCAAGGAGCTACCTTTACAACTGGAAAATCAGCTAGACGAGATCCGTCGTCTTCAAGCTCAAGATAGCGAGTGTTCTTCTATTATGACTTATTGTGAGAAAGGCTGGCCGTCCAAGAAGAGAGTTCCGACCCATTTAGCACCATACTGGAAGGAGCGAGAAAGACTGAGTGTGTACGATGGGTTACTCTTACTGGATCGCCGCATTGTCATCCCGTCAGCCCAACGCAAGGACATTCTCGCACTACTGCACGAAGGACATCAAGGTGTCCGCCGCTGTCAAGTGCGCGCCCGCGAGTGCGTTTGGTGGCCCCATTGCAGCCAGCATATTGAGGACCTTGTGGCTCAATGTGCTAAGTGTGCTGAGACGCGAACCTTGCGTTCTGAGCCACTGTCACCAACGCCAACACCGGAACGACCATGGCAACGCCTGGGAATCGACTTGTTCCACCTGGAAGGACGCGACTACGTCCTCATTGTCGACTACTACTCCCGATTTCCAGAAATAGTCACACTGGGAACTTCATCAGCAAAAGCGGTTGTTGCTGCGGTCAAGAGTTGTTTTGCCCGTTTTGGGATACCAGACGTTGTGCGGACGGACAATGGACCTCAATTCTCGTCCAAGGAGTTCGCCGACTTTGCAACGGCGTATCGATTCTGCCACGAGACCAGCAGCCCTCGATACCCTCAGAGTAACGGAGAGGTAGAGCGCATGGTGCGTACCGTGAAAGATTTGCTGAAGAAAAGCCCGGATCCGTACCTCGCTCTACTCGCATACCGAGACACACCTGGAGTTTCGGGCGTCTCCCCAGCTCAGTTACTCATGGGAAGGAGACTACAAACTCGTCTTCCGGGTCTGCCTGAACGACTTCTTCCGGCCTTACCCAATCACGAGGAATTTCAAGCACAGGATACTGCGGCGAAGTTGAAACAGGCGAAGGACTACAATAGCCGTCACAGTACTACTCCTCTGATTTCTCTCAGTATGGGGGAGGATGTGTGGATAAAGGATTTAGGTTGCAGCGGTCGTGTCCTCAGCCCAGCTCAGCGACCAAGGTCATATGTGGTCGAGACTCAAAGTGGTGTTGTCCAGAGGAACCGTTGCCATCTGGTGCCGTTTGTAGATGACCAAAATGTCCAACAGCAAGCATCAATGGCTTCATCACCGACGCATGGAACCTTGTCATCAAATCCGCCAAGAGACTCAGCCTCGACCTCAGCGTCGGAATCATTGTCTCCAAGTGCTTCAAGTGCTTCGTGCGCATCACCTGTGCCGCCTGTGAAGATGCCTCCCTCGCCTGAAGTGCAGACGCTACCTGTGCAAGCAAGTGCGCCTCAGTGTGATGAACCTAAGCGTACGCGTTCTGGCCGTGCCGTGAAACCGCCGCGCAGGTTGAACATGTAACTATCCCGGGAGGGAAGATGTAGTGGACGCTGAGTGCTATGTTAATCCTCTAATGGATGGCGCTGTCGGCATGCGCGCGCCACCTCATGTGGGGTATATAGCAGGGGGGCAGTTGGGAATAAAGGGGGGGCTTCTTGTTGTTGCTATGAGCCATGCTCGTGTCTTACTCGGCGTCTCTGAACAGGCCTATGATCAGGGGTACGCCAGATGTTTGTTTTGCGAAGTGGTGGCC
Organism: Rhipicephalus microplus; assembly: GCF_043290135.1. Taxonomy (NCBI): domain Eukaryota; kingdom Metazoa; phylum Arthropoda; class Arachnida; order Ixodida; family Ixodidae; genus Rhipicephalus; species Rhipicephalus microplus. The sequence continues at coordinate 15,032,946 of NW_027464589.1, forward strand.
GCCTCGGCATCGAAGTTTCTCTGTAGTACCAAGGCGTTGTCGGTGGATGTTGCTGGTGGTACTGATGTGGTGTCGGCACGTTCGCTGGCTGTCGGCGGACTACGTCTGCATAGCTTGCCCTGGGAGTGCTCGTGTTCGGCTCAGGAAGCGAGAGCGCTTGCCTGATCTCCTGGCGTACAACTTCCGTTACTAAGGCGATCGCGCAGTCGTTCGGTTCTCACGCGTCGTATACTCTGTGGCACATATTCGGTTTACGCGTCCGTATATCTGTCCGTCTGTCTGCCAGTCTGTCTGTCTGTTCGTCCATGCGTCCGTCCATGCGTCCATCAAGAGAACACCCTGAGTACCGCCATCTCGCTCATCGTATAACCTGTGGTACACCCGCTTTACGCGTCCGTCTATCTGTCCGTCTGTGTGCCAGTCTGTCTGTCTGTCCATCCATGCGTCCGTTCGTGCGTCAATCTAGAGAAAACTCAAAGTATGCGCCATCTCGCATCTCCTGTGGCACATAGCCGCTTTACGCGTCCGCCTACCTGTCCATCTGTCTGCCAGGCCGTCTGTCTGTCCGTCCATGTGTCTGTTCGTGCTTCAATCTAGAGAACACACTGAGTACCGCCATCTCGCGCGTCGTATACCCTGTAGTACATACCCGCTTTACGCGTCCGTCTACCTGTCTGTCTGTCTGCCAGTCTGTCAGTCTGTTCGTCCAAGCGTCCATCCGTGCGTCCATCCAAGAACACTCAAGGTACCGCCATCTCGCATACCCTGTGGCACATAGCCACTTTACACGTCCGTCTACCTGTCCGTCTGCCAGTCTGTCTGCCTCTCCATCCATGCGTCCGTGAGTTCGTCAATCTAGAGAACACTCTGAGTACCGCCATCTCGCGCGTCGTATACCCAGTGGCACATGCCCGCTTTACGCGTCCGTCTACTATGTCCGTCTGTCTGCCAGTCTGTCTGTCAGTTCGTCCATGCCTTCGTCCGTGCGTCTATCTAGAGAACACTCTGAGTACCGCCATCTCGCGCGTCGTATACCCTGTGGTACATACCCGCTTTACGGGTCCGTCTACCTGTCCGTCTGTCTGCCAGTCTGTCTGTCTGTCCGTCCATGCGTCTGTTCGTGCTTCAATCTAGAGAACACTCAAAGTACCGCCATCTCGCATACCCTGTGGCACATAGCCACTTTACACGTCCGTCTAACATTCCGTCTGTCTGCCAGTCTGTCTGTCTGTCCGTCCATGCGTCCATTCGTGCGTAAATCCAGAGAACACTCTGAGTACCGCCATCTCGCGCGTCGTATACCTAGCGGCACATACTCGCTTTACAGGTCCGTCTACTTGTCCGTCTGTCTGCCAGTCTGTCTGTCTCTCCGTCCATGCATCCGTCCGTTCGACCATCTAGAGAACACTCAAAGTACCGCTATCTCGCATACCCTGTGGCACATAGCCACTTTAAACATCCGTCTACCTGTCCGTCTGTCTGCCATTCTGTCTCTCCGTCCATGCGTCCGTGCGTTCGTCAAAGTAGAGAACACTCTGAGTGCCGCCATCTCGCGCGTCGTATACCCTGTGGCTCATACCCGCTTTGCGCGTCCGTCTACTATGTCCGTCTGTCTGCCACTCTGTCTGTCTGTTCGTCCATGCGTCCATCCGCGCGTCCATCTAGAGAACACACTGAGAACCACCATCTCGCGCGTCGTATACCCTGTGGTACATACCCGCTTTACGGGTCCGTCTACCTGTCCGTCTGTCTGCCAGTCTGTCTCTCTGTTCGTCCATGCGTCCATTCGTGCGTCCATCTAGAGAACACTCAAAGTACCGATATCTCGCATACCCGCTGGCACATAGCCGCTCTACACGTCCGTCTACCTGTCCGTCTGTCTGCCAGTCTGTCTATCTGTCCGTCCGTGCAACCGTCCGTGCGTCCAACTAGAGAACACTCAGAGTACTGCCATCTCGCATACCCTGTGGCACATAGCCGCTTTACACGTCCGTCTACCTGTCCGTTTGTCAGCCAGTCCGCCTGTCTGTCCATTCATGCGTCCGTCCGTGCGTCCATCTTGAGAACACATAAAGTACCGCCATCTCGCATCTCGTATACCCTGTAGCGAATACCGCTTTACGCGTCCGTCGACCTGTCTGTCCGTTTGCTAATCTGTCTGTCTGTCTGTCCGTGCGTCCGTCCGTGCGCCGATTTAAAGAGCACCTAAAGTAACGCCATCTCGCATACCCTGTGGCACATAGCCGCTATAAGCGTCCATCTACCTGTCCGTCTGTCTGCCAGTATGTCTGTCTGTCCGTCTATGCGTCCGTTCGTGCGTCAATCTAGAGAACACTCAAAGTATCGCCATCTCGCATACCCTGTGGCACATAGCCGCTTTACGCGTCCGTCTACCTGTCTATCTGTCTGCCAGTCTGTCTGTCTGTCCGTCCATGCGTCCGTGCGTTCGTCAATCTAGAGAACACTCTGAGTACCGCCATCTCGCGCGTCGTATACCCTGTGGCACATAGCCGCTTTACGCGTCCGTCTACTATGTCCGTCTGTCTGCCACTCTGTTCGTCCATGCGTCCATCCGCGCGTCCATCTAGAGAACACACTGAGTCCCGCCATCTCGCGCGTCGTATACCCTGTGGTACATACCCGCTTTACGCGTCCGTCTACCTGTCTGTCTGTCTGCCAGTCTGTCAGTCTGTTCGTCCAAGCGTCCATCCGTGCGTCCACTAGAGAACACTCAATGTACCGCCATCTCGCATACCTTGCGGCACATAGCCACTTTACACGTCCGTCTAACTGTCCGTCTGTCTGCCAGTCTGTCTGTCTGTCCGTCCGTGCGTCCACTAAAGAACACTCAATGTACCGCCATCTCGCATACCTTGTGGCACATAGCCTTTTTACACGTCCGTCTATCTGTCCGTCTGTCTTCCAGTCTGTGTGTCTGTCCGTCCGTGCGTCCGTCCATGCGTCCATCTAGAGAACACTCAAAGTATCGCCATCTCGCATACCCTGTGGCACATAGCCACTTTACGCTTTCGTCTACCTGTCCATCCGTTTGCCAGTCTGTCTGTCTGTCCGTCAATGCGTCCGTTCGTGCGTCAATCTAGACAACACACTGAGTACCGCCATCTCGCGCGTCGTATACCCTGTGGTACACCCGCTTTACGCGTCCGTCTACCTGTCCGTCTGTGTGCCAGTCTGTCTGTCTGTCCATCCATGCGTCCGTTCGTGCGTCAATCTAGAGAACACTCAAGTTACCGCCATCTCGCATACCCTGTGGCACATAGCAACTTTACACGTCTGTCTACAGTCCGTCTGTCTGCCAGTCTGTCTGTCTCTCCGTCCATGCGTCCGTGCGTTCGTCAATCTAGAGAAGACTCTGAGTACCGCCATCTGGCGCGTCGTATACCCTGTGGCACATAGCCATTTTACGCTTCCGTCTACCTGTCCACCTGTCTGCCAGTCTGTCTGTCTCTCCGTCTAAGCATCCGTTCGTGCGTCAATGTAGAGAACACAATGACTACCGCCATCTGTCACAGAACGAGCGCTAAAAATGGGCGCGCCGCCAAATTCTTGCGGTAACGCACGGAAGAAACGCCGCAAGGTCAAAAGAAAAAAAAAGGAAAGCAAACGTCCGAGGCTCTCCGGGCGCGCGCTCTCCCCGCGGAAGCGTGGCGTCGCAGACGAACCTCCTCACCCCGCATCGGTGGCCCAGCAAGCCCGCGATTTTTCTAGAACGAACGGGGCGGGGTCATACCGAGTTGAATCATCCTCTGGGGAGGGCATCCCAACCGTCTCACTCTCCCCTCAGCCTTCGCCGCGTATCGCGCCGACGAAATGACGAGAAATTTCTGGAAGGTGGCGCGGAAGGTATTTAATCGAGCGGCCGAGACGAGAAATCAGGAGGAGACGGAAGTTAACGCCAGAGCGCGTAGGGATTCCGCCGTGTAGTCGGCGAAGGTTTTGGTCCGTAGGGACGAAGCCCGAGATGAAGAGGATTTCCACCTGAGGGGTGACGACCCGAGCTACCGGCAAGAGTGTGTGTTTACCGCTACCGAGCGAAGACGCGGGGCAACAGCTGCGTGTGTGAAGCCGACGTGTTCCGGCGAAGAAGTTGAAGTTGGAAGAGTGGCCAATTGAAGACGGGAGGTTTCCTGGAAGAGAAACTTTGAGGGCTGCGGAACGACAACAACGCTGGACTTTGAGTGAGTGATTCTCGGAAGAGTATCATTCAGACTTTTGTTCCAAGGACTTTGGACTGAATAGGTTTTATATCTCTTTAGTCTTTAAGTGTCTTGGTTGTTCAATGCATGCGACTGCATTGTAGTGCGTATCGTTGTCTGTGTCCGTTGTTTTGAGTGTGGCTGATTGTACTGTGTAGTACGTTGTTTGTTTGGTGACGTATTGTATGTAACTATTGTGGAGTGTACATTTTTGTGTATTGTTTCTGATCTGCCATTATTGAGACTATAATTTTGTTTGTTTATCAACTCTCGGCTCTGACCTGTTCTTTGGGCCACAGCCGGCGTCTGCTGGCGCGCCAATAAGGACCACTCCTAAATTGTCCACGCTTTCGTGGTGCGGTTCGGAGGGCCGATACTTCGGCTCTTAGAATTAGCCCAGCGATCGCCTCCCTAATTAACGGGACAGGTGTGACAATTATTCTGGCGTCCGCAACAGGACCTTTTGGTGCACAGTGTGTCCAAAGTAGTGAGAAAGAGCCTCGAGTTGTTGATAGTGCTGTCGGAACGATTTGGTGTGTTGTTCAGTGTTCTCGTTAACGAGTGCAGGAAAGTGTTCCGATAGACTGATTTAGGCAGATACTTTTTAAACGTGGCAAGGTTTTATTTGCGAGACACAATGGATCTCGAAAAGTTAGTTGCGCTTGGTGAAAAGATGGGTCTCTCCGGCGCCGAACTACGGAAGTGGGTCACCCAGAGGGAAAAAGAAGAAAAAGAGAGGGTCAAAGAGGAAAAGGCAGCTGAGCTGGAAAGGGAAAAGCTGGCGGTCGAAAGAGCCAAAGCGGAAAAAGAAGCTGAGTTGGAGAGAGAGAAGTTGGCAGCCGAAAGGGCGAGAGAAGAAAGAGAAGCGAGGGAGCGACAGCTGAAGGAAGAAAGAGAGGCAAAGGAGCGACAGCGGAAAGAAGAAAGAGAGGAAAGGGAGCGGCAGCGGCAGCACGAGATGGAACTCGAGCGGCTCCGTTTGCAACAGCGAAGCGAAACTCCCGTCCAAGCTAGAGTTGAAAGCAGCGAACGGGAAGATCACGGCTTCCGCTTGAACCCAAGCAAGCTGCTCGTAGCGTTTGATGAAAGGAAGGACGACCTAGACGCGTACCTCCACAGATTTGAGACGATTGCGAAGAGCCAGAATTGGACGGAACATCAATGGGCAACTGCTTTGAGTACTTGCTTGAGTGGTGAAGCGCTCAGTGTGTACGATAGGCTGACGCCGACCGATGCAGCCAACTACGCAAAGGTGAAAGCTGCTTTGTTGAAGCGATTTAGATTCACTGTGGAAGGATTCCGGGACAGATTTAGGACAGGAAAGCCAGCTGATGGGGAGACGGCTACGCAGTATGCCGCCCGACTTGGCCATTATTTCGACAGATGGATTGAACTTTCAGGGACAGCACAGGAGTACGATGAGCTTAGAGAGCTCCTAATTAGAGAACAATTTCTTACTAGTTGCCACCCAAGCCTGTCGCTGTACTTGAAAGAGAGGAAAGCTGAGTCACTTGAAGACATGCTTGAATTGGCTGATCAATTCTTGGAAGCGCAAGGTGGCACTAATTTGGCCAAAGTCAAGAAGGAGTGTCCCGACGATTCGAAGAAATTGGCTCCCGAAGAAAAGAAGCGTGCACCAGAGAGCATTCCGCGATGTTTTCTGTGCAACCGAGCGGGGCATCGCGCGAAAAACTGTCGAACGATCTTTACGAGCCCTACGGCAGTAAAATGTTTTAAGTGTGGTCAGACTGGACACAAAGCAGACGCTTGTCGGAACGGAGTGAGTCAAACTCACCAGGTATCCTGTGTGCAAGCAGCACCGAAATCTGATAATAATGCCGTCACTGATGGATTCGTAGAGTTGAAGAATGGGGAGAAAATTCCTATTGTGGTTGCTGTAATGTCAAATCAGCCAACCGGTGTTACGAAGGGAATGCCAACGCTTCCTAGAAAGATTGCAGGCAAGATTACGGTTCTAAGAGACACCGGTAGCTCCACGGTTATCGTGAGGAGAAATTTGGTACGGGAAAGAGTGTTGACAGGCAGAACGAAAGCGGTTTGCCTAATTGACCGTACGGTCCGGATGCTTCCCGAAGCAGAAATTGAGGTTGAAACCCCGTACTTCAGCGGGAAGGTTACTGCGTTATGCATGACGACCCCCCTGTATGACCTTGTCATCGGAAACATCGACGGGGCGCGAGGGCCAAGTGATCCAGAATGTTTGGGAGAAGACCCGAAGTTAGAGCCCTCGCCAACACAGCGGCCGCGAGATAAAGTGGAGGAGCATCCCGTGACGGATCTCACTAGAGCCCGAGGTGAAGCTGCGGCGCAAGAGACAGCGAAGGAGAAGACGATCGTGTCGAATAAGTTCGCGGGCCGAGCAACCGGACTTACGTCGGCACGACCTCAACCGACCGACAGTGTGAAGGAGACGGAGTTGGCCAGCCGGGCAAAATGTAGAGGCATGATCAAGCGGGTAAATAAACAGACAGAACCCGTCGAATGTAATGACGCGTTAACGGTGTCGGAAGAGACAACGATGGCTGAGACGACGCCTCAGATATCGTCGTTGGAAGGGGCTCGCCGAAAAAGAACGTGGAAACACAAGAAGAGATCGAGCGAGCACCGCAAAAAGGGGCGCAAGCGCTTCTCGAAGTACTCAGGATAAGTGCTGAGGTCAAAGCAGAATGTGTTTGGCAGTGTTGAGTGCCATATGTTGTGTTAATGTGGTATCCTGTGTCACTAGTGTCGAAGTGTTGTGCTGTGATGTGATGTATAGTATTGTACCATTGTTGTAGTGAGAGAACTTTGTACATTTGTATTATGGGATTGTGTGGTGGAGTGTTGTACTCATGTGCTTGTGGTTGTGTTTTCACGTGTTGTGTAATTGAATTACAATGTACAATCGTATTGAGTGATATATTGTGAATGTGAAGTGTCATGAGCGACGGATTGTGTTACAGTCTGTGAGAATGTGTGGTGACTGTTCGCGCTCGTTTGTGTGGTTTTGAATATTATGAGATAATATTCTTAAAGTGGGGGGCAGTGTCACAGAACGAGCGCTAAAAATGGGGGCGCCGCCAAATTCTTGCGGTAACGCACGGAAGAAACGCCGCGAGGTCAAAAGAAAAAAAAGGAAAGCAAACGTCCGAGGCTCCCCGGGCGCGCGCTCTCCCCGCGGAAGCGTGGCATCGCAGACGAACCTCCTCACCCCGCATCGGCGGCCCAGCAAGCCCGCGATTTTTCTAGAACGAACGGGGCGGGGTCATACCGAGTTGAATCATCCTCCGGGGAGGGCATTTCAACCGTCTCACTCTCCCCTCAGCCTTCGCGGCGTATCGCGCCGACGAAATGACGAGAAATTTCTGGAAGGTGGCGCGGAAGGTATTTAATCGAGTGGCCGAGACGAGAAATCTAGGAGACGGAAGTTAACGCCAGAGCGCGTAGGGATTCCGCCGTGTAGTCGGCGAAGGTTTTGGTCCGTAGGGACGAAGCCCGAGATGAAGAGGATTTCCACCTGAGGGGTGACGACTCGAGCTACCGGCAAGAGTGTGTGTTTACCGCTACCGAGCGAAGACGCGGGGCAACAGCTGCGTGTGTGAAGCCGACGTGTTCAGGCGAAGAAGTTGAAGTTGGAAGAGTGGCCAATTGAAGACGGGAGGTTTCCTGGAAGAGAAACTTCGAGGGCTGCGGAACGACAACAACGCTGGAGTTTGAGTGAGTGATTCTCGGAAGAGTATCATTCAGACTTTTGTTCCAAGGACTTTGGACTGAATAGGTTTTATATCTCTTTAGTCTTTAAGTGTCTTGGTTGTTCAATGCATGCGACTGCATTGTAGTGCGTATCGTTGTCTGTGTCCGTTGTTTTGAGTGTGGCTGATTGTACTGTGTAGTACGTTGTTTGTTTGGTGACGTATTGTATGTAACTATTGTGGAGTGTACATTTTTGTGTATTGTTTCTGATCTGCCATTATTGAGACTATAATTTTGTTTGTTTATCAACTCTCGGCTCTGACCTGTTCTTTGGGCCACAGCCGGCGTCTGCTGGCACGCCAATAAGGACCACTCCTAAATTGTCCACGCTTTCGTGGTGCGGTTCGGAGGGCCGATACTTCGGCTCTTAGAATTAGCCCAGCGATCGCCTCCCTAATTAACGGGACAGGTGTGACAATTATTCTGGCGTCCGCAACAGGACCTTTTGGTGCACAGTGTGTCCAAAGTAGTGAGAAAGAGCCTCGAGTTGTTGATAGTGCTGTCGGAACGATTTGGTGTGTTGTTCAGTGTTCTCGTTAACGAGTGCAGGAAAGTGTTCCGATAGACTGATTTAGGCAGATACTTTTTAAACGTGGCAAGGTTTTATTTGCGAGACACAATGGATCTCGAAAAGTTAGTTGCGCTTGGTGAAAAGATGGGTCTCTCCGGCGCCGAACTACGGAAGTGGGTCACCCAGAGGGAAAAAGAAGAAAAAGAGAGGGTCAAAGAGGAAAAGGCAGCTGAGCTGGAAAGGAAAAAGCTGGCGGTCGAAAGAGCCAAAGCGGAAAAAGAAGCTGAGTTGGAGAGAGAGAAGTTGGCAGCCGAAAGGGCGAGAGAAGAAAGAGAAGCGAGGGAGCGACAGCTGAAGGAAGAAAGAGAGGCAAAGCAGCGACAGCGGAAAGAAGAAAGAGAGGAAAGGGAGCGGCAGCGGCAGCACGAGATGGAACTCGAGCGGCTCCGTTTGCAACAGCGAAGCGAAACTCCCGTCCAAGCTAGAGTTGAAAGCAGCGAACGGGAAGATCACGGCTTCCGCTTGAACCCAAGCAAGCTGCTCGTAGCGTTTGATGAAAGGAAGGACGACCTAGACGCGTACCTCCACAGATTTGAGACGATTGCGAAGAGCCAGAATTGGACGGAACATCAATGGGCAACTGCTTTGAGTACTTGCTTGAGTGGTGAAGCGCTCAGTGTGTACGGTAGGCTGACGCCGACCGATGCAGCCAACTACGCAAAGGTGAAAGCTGCTTTGTTGAAGCGATTTAGATTCACTGTGGAAGGATTCCGGGACAGATTTAGGACAGGAAAGCCAGCTGATGGGGAGACGGCTACGCAGTATGCCGCCCGACTTGGCCATTATTTCGACAGATGGATTGAACTTTCAGGGACAGCACAGGAGTACGATGAGCTTAGAGAGCTCCTAATTAGAGAACAATTTCTTACTAGTTGCCACCCAAGCCTGTCGCTGTACTTGAAAGAGAGGAAAGCTGAGTCACTTGAAGACATGCTTGAATTGGCTGATGAATTCTTGGAAGCGCAAGGTGGCACTAATTTGGCCAAAGTCAAGAAGGAGTGTCCCGACGATTCGAAGAAATTGGCTCCCGAAGAAAAGAAGCGTGCACCAGAGAGCATTCCGCGATGTTTTCTGTGCAACCGAGCGGGGCATCGCGCGAAAAACTGTCGAACGATCTTTACGAGCCCTACGGCAGTAAAATGTTTTAAGTGTGGTCAGACTGGACACAAAGCAGACGCTTGTCGGAACGGAGTGAGTCAAACTCACCAGGTATCCTGTGTGCAAGCAGCACCGAAATCTGATAATAATGCCGTCACTGATGGATTCGTAGAGTTGAAGAATGGGGAGAAAATTCCTATTGTGGTTGCTGTAATGTCAAATCAGCCAACCGGTGTTACGAAGGGAATGCCAACGCTTCCTGGAAAGATTGCAGGCAAGAAGATTACGGTTCTAAGAGACACCGGTAGCTCCACGGTTATCGTGAGGAGAAATTTGGTACGGGAAAGAGTGTTGACAGGCAGAACGAAACCGGTTTGCCTAATTGACCGTACGGTCCGGATGCTTCCCGAAGCAGAAATTGAGGTTGAAACCCCGTACTTCAGCGGGAAGGTTACTGCGTTATGCATGACGACCCCCCTGTATGACCTTGTCATCGGAAACATCGACGGGGCGCGAGGGCCAAGTGATCCAGAATGTTTGGGAGAAGACCCGAAGTTAGAGCCCTCGCCAACACAGCGGCCGCGAGATAAAGTGGAGGAGCATCCCGTGACGGATCTCACTAGAGCCCGAGGTGAAGCTGCGGCGCAAGAGACAGCGAAGGAGAAGACGATCGTGTCGAATAAGTTCGCGGGCCGAGCAACCGGACTTACGTCGGCACGACCTCAACCGACCGACCGTGTGAAGGAGACGGAGTTGGCCAGCCGGGCAAAATGTAGAGGCATGATCAAGCGGGTAAATAAACAGACAGAACCCGTCGAATGTAATGACGCGTTAACGGTGTCGGAAGAGACAACGATGGCTGAGACGACGCCTCAGATATCGTCGTTGGAAGGGGCTCGCCGAAAAAGAACGCGGAAACACAAGAAGAGATCGAGCGAGCACCGCAAAAAGGGGCGCAAGCGCTTCTCGAAGTACTCAGGATAAGTGCTGAGGTCAAAGCAGAATGTGTTTGGCAGTGTTGAGTGCCATATGTTGTGTTAATGTGGTATCCTGTGTCACAAGTGTCGAAGTGTTGTGCTGTGATGTGATGTATAGTATTGTACCATTGTTGTAGTGAGAGAACTTTGTACATTTGTATTATGGGATTGTGTGGTGGAGTGTTGTACTCATGTGCTTGTGGTTGTGTTTTCACGTGTTGTGTAATTGAATTACAATGTACAATCGTATTGAGTGATATATTGTGAATGTGAAGTGTCATGAGCGACGGATTGTGTTACAGTCTGTGAGAATGTGTGATGACTGTTCGCGCTCGTTTGTGTGGTTTTGAATATTATGAGATAATATTCTTAAAGTGGGGGGCAGTGTCACAGAACGAGCGCTAAAAATGGGGGCGCCGCCAAATTCTTGCGGTAACGCACGGAAGAAACGCCGCGAGGTCAAAAGAAAAAACAAAGGAAAGCAAACGTCCGAGGCTCCCCGGGCGCGCGCTCTCCCCGCGGAAGCGTGGCGTCGCAGACAAACCTCCTCACCCCGCATCGGCGGCCCAGCAAGCCCGCGATTTTTCTAGAACGAACGGGGCGGGGTCATACCGAGTTGAATCATCCTCCGGGGAGGGCATTTCAACCGTCTCACTCTCCCCTCAGCCTTCGCGGCGTATCGCGCCGACGAAATGACGAGAAATTTCTGGAAGGTGGCGCGGAAGGTATTTAATCGAGCGGCTGAGACGAGAAATCGAGGAGACGGAAGTTAACGCCAGAGCGCGTAGGGATTCCGCCGTGTAGTCGGCGAAGGTTTTGGTCCGTAGGGACGAAGCCGGAGATGAAGAGGATTTCCACCTGAGGGGTGACGACTCGAGCTACCGGCAAGAGTGTGTGTTTACCGCTATCGAGCGAAGACGCGGGGCAACAGCTGCGTGTGTGAAGCCGACGTGTTCCGGCGAAGAAGTTGAAGTTGGAAGAGTGGCCAATTGAAGACGGGAGGTTTCCTGGAAGAGAAACTTCGAGGGCTGCTGAACGACAACAACGCTGGACTTTGAGTGAGTGATTCTCGGAAGAGTATCATTCAGACTTTTGTTCCAAGGACTTTGGAATGAATAGGTTTTATATCTCTTTAGTCTTTAAGTGTCTTGGTTGTTCAATGCATGCGACTGCATTGTAGTGCGTATCGTTGTCTGTGTCCGTTGTTTTGAGTGTGGCTGATTGTACTGTGTAGTACGTTGTTTGTTTGGTGACGTATTGTATGTAACTATTGTGGAGTGTACATTTTTGTGTATTGTTTCTGATCTGCCATTATTGAGACTATAATTTTGTTTGTTTATCAACTCTCGGCTCTGACCTGTTCTTTGGGCCACAGCCGGCGTCTGCTGGCGCGCCAATAAGGAGCACTCCTAAATTGTCCACGCTTTCGTGGTGCGGTTCAGAGGGCCGATACTTCGGCTCTTAGAATTAGCCCGGCGATCGCCTCCGTAATTAACGGGACAGGTGTGACACCATCTCGCGCGTCGTAGACCCTGTGGTACATACTCGCTTTACGCGTCCGTCTACCTGTCTGTCTGTCTGCCAGTCTGTCAGTCTGTTCGTCCAAGCGTCCATCCGTGCGTCCACTAGAGAACACTCAAAGTACCGCCATCTCGCATACACTGTGGCACATAGCCGCTTTACACGTCCGTCTACCTGTCCGTCTGTTTGCAGTCTGTCTGTCTGTTCGTCCATGCGTCTGTCCATGCGTCCACCTAGAGCATACTCAAGGTACCGCATTCTCGCATACCCTGTGGCACATAGCCACTTTACACGTCCGTCTCCCTGTCCGTCTGTCTGCCAGTCTGTCTGCCTCTTCGTCCATGCGTCCGGGCGTTCGTCAATCTAGAGAAAACTCTGAGTACCGCCATCTCGCGCGTCGTATACCCTGTGGCACATGCCCGCTTTACGCGTCCGTCTACTATGTCCGTCTGTCTGCCAGTCTGTCTGTCTGTTCGTCCATGCGTCCGTCCGTGCGTCTATCTAGAGAACAATCAAAGTACCGCCATCTCGCATACCCTGTGGCACATAGCCACTTTACACGTCTGTCCACCTGTCCGTCTGTATGCCAGTCTGTCTGTCTGTTCGTCCATGCATCCGTCCGTGCGTCCATATAGAGAACACTCAAGGTACCGCCATCTCGCATACCCTGTGGCACACCCTCTCTACGCGTCCGTCTACCTGTCCGTCTTTCTGCCAGTCTGTCTGTCTGTTCGTCCATGCGTCTGTCCGTGCGTCTATCTAGAGAACACTCTGAGTACCGTCATCTCGCGCGTCGTATACCCTGTGTTACATACCCGCTTTACGGGCCGTCTACCTGTCCGTCTGTCTGCCAGTCTGTCAGTCTGTTCGTCCATGCGTCCATCCGTGCGTCCACTAGAGAGCACTCAAAGTGCCGCCATCTCGCACCCCCCGCGGCACATAGCCACATTACGCATCCGTCTACCTGTCCGTCTGTCTGCCAGTCTGTCTGTCTATACGTCCGTGCGTCCGTCCATGCGTCCATCTAGAGAACACTCAAAGTACCGCCATCCCGCATACCCTGAGGCACATATCCGCTTTACGCGTTCATCTACCTTTCCGTCTGTCTGCCAGTCTGTATGTCTGTCTGTCTGTCCATGCGTCCGTTCGTGCGTCAATCTAGAGAACACTGAAAGTACCGCCATCTCGCATACCCTGTGGCACATAGCCGCTTTACGCGTCCGTCTACCTGTCCATCTGTCTGGCAGTCTGTCTGTCTTTCCGTTCATGCGTCTGTTCGTGCTTCAATCTAGAGAACACTCTGAGTACCGCCATCTTGCATACCCTGTGGCACATAGCCGCTCTACACGTCCGTCTACCTGTCCGTCTGTCTGCCACTTTGTCTGTCCGTCCGTGCGTCCGTCCGTGCGTCCATCTCGAGAGCACTCAAAAGTATCGCCATCTCGCATACCCTGCGGTACATAGCCGCTTTACACGTCCGTATACCTGTCCGTCTGTCTGCCAGTCTGTCTATCTGTTCGTCCGTGCATCCGTCCGTGCGTCCATCTAGAGAACACTTAAAGTACCGCCATCTCCCATCTCGTATACCCTGTAGCAAATACCGCTTTACGCGTACGTCTACCTGTGCGTCCGTTTGCTAATCTGTCGGTCTGTCTGTCTGTCTGTCCGTGCGTCCGTCCGTGCATCGATTTAGAGAGCACTTATTAACGCCATCTCGCATACCCTGTGGCACATAGCCGCTTTACGCGTAGATCTATTTGTCCGTCTGTCGGCCAGTATGTCTGTCTGTCCGTCTATGCGTCCGTTCGTGCGTCAATCTAGAGAACACTCAAAGTACCGCCATCTCGCATACCCTGTGGCACATAGCCGCTTTATGCGTCTGTCTACGTGTCCATCTGTCTGCCAGTGTGTCTATCTGTCCGTCCATGCGTCCATTCGTGCGTAAATCTAGAGAACACTCCGAATAGCGCCCTCTCGAGCGTCGTGTACCCTGTGGCACATACCCGCTTTACGCGTTCGTCTACCTGTTCCCCTGTCTGCCACTCTGTCTATCTGTTCGTCCATGCGTCTATCCGCGCGTCCACTAGAGAACACTCAAAGTACCGCCATCTCGCATACGCTGTGGCACATAGCTATTTTACACGTCCGTCTACCTGTCCGTCTGTCTGCTAGTCTGTCTGTTCGTTCATGCATCCGTCCGTGCATCCATCTAGGAAAGACTCAAGGTATTGCCATCTCGCATACCCTGTGGCACAACCACTTTACGCGTCCGTCTACCTGTCCGTCTGTCTCCCAGTCTGTCTGTCTGTTCGTCCATGCGTCCGTCCGTGCGTCTATCTAGAGAACACTCTGAGTACCGCCATCTCGCGCGTCGTATACCCTGTGGTACATACCCGCTTTACGGGTCCGTCTACCTGTCCGTCTGTCTGCCAGTCTGTCAGTCTGTTCGTCCGCGCGGCCATCCGTGCGTCCACAAGAGAACACTCAAAGTGCCGCAATCTCGCATACCCTGTGGCACATAGCCGCTTTACACGTCCGTTTACCTGTCCGTCTGTCTGCCAGTCTGCCTGTCTGTTCGTCCATGCGTCCATCCATGCGTCACTCTAGAGAACACTTAAAGTACCGCCATCTCGCATCTCGTATACCCTGTAGCAAATACCGCTTTACGCGTCCGTCTACCTGTCCGTCCGTTTGCTTATCTGTCTGTCTGTCTGTCTCTCTGTGCGTCCGTCCGTGGGTCCATTTAAAGAACACTCAAAGTAACGCCATCTCGCATCCCCCGCGGCACATACCCGCTTTACGCGTCCATCTACCTGTCTGTCTGTCTGCCAGTCTGTCAGTCTGTTCGTCCAAGCGTCCATCCGTGCGTCCACTAGAGAACACTCAAAGAACCGCCATCTCGCATACCCTGTGGCACATAGCCGCTTTACACGTCCGTCTACCTGTCCGTCTGTCTGCCAGTCTGTCTGTCTGTTCGTCCATGCATCCGTCCGTGCGTCCATCTAGAGAACACTCAAGGTACCGCCATCTCGCATACCCTGTGGCACATAGCCACTTTACACGTCCGTCTACCTGTCCGTCTGTCTGCCAGTCTGCCTGCCTCTCCGTCAATGCGTCCGGGCGTTCGTCAATCTAGAGAACATTCAAAGTACCGCCATCTCGCATACCCTGTGGCACATAGCCGCTTTACGCGTCCGTCTACCTGTCCATCTGTCTGCCAGTCTGTCTGTCTGTTCGTCCGCACGTCTGTTCGCGCTTCAATCTAGAGAACACTCCGAGTACCGCCATCTCGCACACCCTGTGGCACATTGCTGCTTTACGCGTCCGTCTACCTGTCCAGCTGTCTGCCAGTCTGTCAGTCTGTCTTCATGCGTCCATTCGTGCGGAAATCTACAGAACACTCCGATTAGCGCCCTCTCGCGCGTCGTATACCCTGTGGCACATACCCGCTTTACGCGTCCGTTTACCTGTTCCTTTGTCTGCCACTCTGTCTGTCTGTTCGTCCATGCGTCCCTCCATGCGTCCATCTAGAGAACACTCAAAGTACCGCCATCTCGCATACCCTGTGGCACATGGCCGCTTTACGCGTCCATCTACCTCTCCATCTGTCTGCCAGTCTGTCTGTCTGTCCGTCCATGCGTCAATTCGTGCGTAAATCTAGAGAACACTCCGATTAGCGCCCTCTCGCGCGTCGTATACCTTGTGGCACATACCCGCTTTACGCGTCCGTCTACCTGTTCCTGTTTCTGCCACTCTGTCTGTCTGTTCGTCTATGCGTCCCTCCGTGCATCCATCTAGAGAACACTCAAAGTACCGCCATCTCGTATACCTTGTGGCACATACCCACTTTACACGTCCGCTTACTGTCCATCTGTCTGCCAGTCTGTCTGTCTGTCTGTCCGTCCGTGCGTCCGTCCATGCGTCCATCTAGACAACACTCAAAGTACCGCCTAATCGCCCGTCGTATACCCTGTGGCACATAGCCGCTTTACGCGTCCGTCTACTATGTCCGTCTGTCTGCCACTCTGTTCGCCAATGCGTCCGTGCGCGTCCATCTAGAGAACACACTGAGTATCGCCATCTCGCGCGTCGTATACCCTGTGGTACACACACGCTTTAAGCGTCCGTCTACCTGTCTGTCTGTCTGCAAGCCTGTCAGTCTGTTCGTCCAAGCGTCCATCCGTGTGTCCACTAGAGAACACTCAAAGAACCGCCATCTCGCATACCCTGTGGCACATAGCCGCTTTACACGTTCGTCTACCTGTCCGTCTGTCTGCCAGTATGTCTGTCTGTCCGTCCGTGCGTCCCTCCGTGCGTCCATCTAGAGAACACTTAACATACCACATCTCGCATACCCTGTGGCACATAGCCGCTTTACACGTCCATCTACCTGTCCGTCTGTCTGTCTGTCCGTCCGTCCATGCGTCCATCTAGAGAACACTCAAAGTACCGCCATCTCGCATACCCTGTGGCACATAGCCGCTTTACACGTCTCTCTACCTGTCCGTCTGTCTGCCAGTCTGTCTCTCTGTCCGTTCTTGCGTCCGTCCGTACGTCCACATAAAGAACACTCAAAGTACCACCATCTCGCATACCCTGTGGCACATAGCAGCTTTACACGTCCGTCTACCTGTCCGTCTGTCTGCCAGTTTGTCTCTCTGTCCGTCCGTGCGTCTGTCCGTGCGCCCATCTAGAGAACACTCAAAGTACCGCCATCTCGCATACCGTCTGGCACGTAGCCGCTTTACACGTTTTTCTACCTGTCCGTCTGTCTGCCAGTCTTTCTGTCTGTCCATCCGTGCGTCCGTCCATGCATCCATCTAGAGAACACTGAAAGTACCGCCATCTCGCATACCCTGTGGCACATAGCCGCTTTACGCGTCCATCTACCTGTCCGTCTATCTGCCAGTCTCTGTCTGTCCGCCCATGCATCCGTTCATGCGTAAATCTAGAGAACACTCAAAGTACCGCCATCTCGCTTACCCTGTGGCACATAGCCGCTTTACGCGTCCGTCTACCTGTCCATCTGTCTGCCAGTCTGTCTGTCTGTCCGTCCATGCGTTCGTTCGTGCGTCCATCTAGAGAACACTCAAAGTACCGTAATCTCGCATACCGTGTGGCACATAGCCGCTTTACGCGTCCATCTACCTGTCCGTCTGTCTGCCAGTCTGTCTGTCTGTCCGTCCGTGCGTCCATCTCGAGAGCACTCAAAAGTACCGCCATCTCGCATACCCTGTGGCACATAGCCGCTTTACACGTCCGTCTACCTGTCCGTCTGTCTTTCTGTTCGTCGATGCATCCGTCCGTGCGTCCATCGAGAGAACACTCTGAGTGCCGCCATATCGCATACCATGTGGCACATAGCCGCTTTACGCGTCCGTCTACCGGTCCGTCTGTGTGCCAGTCTCTCTGTCTGTCCATCCATGCGTCCGTTCATGCGTCAATCTAGAGAACACTCAAAGTACCGCCATCTCGCATACCCTGTGGCACATAGCAACTTTACACGTCTGTCTACCCGCGTCCGTGCGTTCGTCAATCTAGAGAACACTCTGAAAACCGCCATCTCGCACGTCGTATACCCTGTGGCACATAGCAGCTTTACGCGTCCGTCTACTATGTCCGTCTGTCTACCACTTTGTTCGTCCATGTGCCCGTCCGCGCGTCCATCTAGAGAACACACTGAGTATCGCCATCTCGCGCGTCGTATACCCTGTGGTACATACCCGCTTTGCGCGTCCGTCTACCTGTCTGTCTGTCTGCCAGTCTGTCAGTCTGTTCGTCCAAGCGTCCATCCGTGCGTCCACTAGAGAACACTCAAAGAACCGCCATTTCGCATACCCTGTGGCACATTGCCGCTTTACACGTCCGTCTACCTGTCCATCTGTCTGCCAGTCTGTCTGTCTGTCTGTCCGTCCATGCGTCTGTTCGTGCTTCAATCTAGAGAACACTCAAGGTACCGCCATCTCGCGTACCCTGTGGCACATAGCCACTTTACACGTCCGTCTACCTGTTCGTCTGTCTGCCAGTCTGTCTGTCTCTCCGTCCATGCGTCCGTGCGTTCGTCAATCTAGAAAACACTCTGAGTACCACCATCTCGCGCGTCGTATACCCTGTGGTACATACCCGCTTTACGGGTCTGTCTACCTGTCCCTCTGTCTGCCAGTCTGTCAGTTTGTTCGTCCATGCGTCTATCCGCGCGTCCACTAGAGAACACTTAAAGTACCGCCATCTCGCATACCCTGTGGCACATAGCTATTTTACACGTCCGTCTACCTGTCCGTCTGTTTGCTAGTCTGTCTGTTCGTTCATGCATCCGTCCGTGCGTCCATCTAGGGAACACTCAAGGTACTACCATCTCGCATACCCTGTGGCACACCAACTTTACGCGTCCGTCTACCTGTCCGTCTGTCTCCCAGTCTGTCTGTCTATTCGTCCATGCGTCCGTCCGTGCGTCTATCTAAGAACACTCTGAGTACCGCCATCTCGCGCGTCGTATACCCTGTGGTACATACCCGCTTTACGGCTCCGTCTACCTGTCCATCTGTCTGCCACTCTGTCAGTCTGTTCGTCCGTGCGGCCATCCGTGCGTCCACAAAAGAACACTCAAAGTGCCGCCATCTCGCCCACCCTGTGGCACATAGCCGCTTTACACGTCCGTTTGCCTGTCCGTCTGTCTGCCAGTCTGCCTGTCTGTTCGTCCATGCGTCCATCCGTGCGTCACTCTAGAGAACACTTAAAGTACCGCCATCTCGCATCTCGTATACCCTGTAGCAAATACCGCTTTACGCGTCCGTCTACCTGTCCGTCCGTTTTCTAATCTGTCTGTCTGTCTGTCTGTCTCTCTGTGCGTCCGTCCGTGGGTCCATTTAAAGAACACTCAAAGTAACGCCATCTCGCATCCCCCGCGGCACGTAGCCGCTTTACGCGTCCGTCTACCTGTCCCTCTGTCTGCCAGTCTGTCTGTCTGTTCGTCCGTGCGTCCGTCCGTGCGTTCATCTAGAGAACACTCAAAGTACCGCCATCTCGCAAATCCTGAGACACATAGCCGCTTTACGCGTCCATCTACCTGTCCGTCTGTCTGCCAGTATGTCTGTCTGTCCATCCATGCGTCCGTGCGTTCGTCAATCTAGAGAACACTCTGAAAACCGCCATCTCGCACGTCGTATACCCTGTGGCACATAGCAGCTTTACGCGTCCGTCTACTATTTCCGTCTGTGTACCACTTTGTTCGTCCATGCGCCCGTCCGCGCGTCCATCTAGAGAACACACTGAGTATCGCCATCTCGCGCGTCGTATACCCTGTGGTACATACCCGCTTTACGCGTCCATCTACCTGTCTGTCTGTCTGCCAGTCTGTCAGTCTGTTCGTCCAAGCGTCCATCCGTGCGTCCACTAGAGAACACTCAAAAAACCGCCATCTCGCATACCCTGTGGCACATTGCCGCTTTACACGTCCGTCTACCTGTCCATCTGTCTGCCAGTCTGTCTGTCTGTCTGTCCGTCCATGCGTCTGTTCGTGCTTCAATCTAGAGAACACTCCGAGTACCGCCATCTCGCATACTCTGTGGCACATAGCTGCTTTACGCGTCCATCTACCTGTCCATCTGTCTGCCAGTCTGTCTGTCTGTCCGTCCATGCGTCCATTCGTGCGTAAATCTAGAGAACACTCCGATTAGCGCCCTCTCGCGCGTTGCATACCTTGTGGCACATACCCGCTTTACGCGTCCGTCAACCTGTTCCTCTTTCTGCCACTCTGTCTGTCTGCTCGTCCATGCGTCCCTCCGTGCGTCCATCTAGAGAACACTCAAAGTACCGCCATCTCGCATACCTTGTGGCACATAGCCACTTTACACGTCCGTCTAACTGTCCGTCTGTCTGCCAGTCTGTCTGTCTGCCTGTCTGTCTGTCCGTCCGTGCGTCCGTCCGTGCATCCATCTAGAGAACACTCAAAGTACAACCATAACGCATACCCTGTGGCACATAGCCGCTTTACACGTCCGTCTACCTGTCCGTGTGTCTGTCTGTTCGTCGATGCATCCGTCCGTGCGTCCATCGAGAGTACACTCTGAGTGCCGCCATCTCGCATACCCTGTGGCACATAGCCGCTTTACACGTCCGTCTAACTGTCCGTTTGTCTGCCAGTCTGTCTGTCTCTCCATCCATGCATCCATTCGTGCGTCAATCTAGAAAACACTCTGAGTACCGCCATCTCACGCGTCGTATACTCTGTGGCACATATTCGCTTTGCGCGTCCGTATATCTGCCCATCTGTCTGCCAGTCTTTCTGTCTGTTCGTCCATGCGTCCGTCCATGCGTCCATCTAGAGAACACTCTGAGTATCGCCATCTCACGCCTCGTATACCCTGTGGTACACCCGCTTCACGCGTCCGTCTACTTGTCAGTCTGTGTGCCAGTCTGTCTGTCTGTCCATCCATGCGTCCGTTCGTGCGTAAATCTAGAGAACACTCAAAGTACCGCCATCTCGCATACCCTGTGGCACATAGCCGCTTTATGCGTCTGTCTACGTGTCCATCTGTCTGCCAGTGTGTCTATCTGTCCGTCCATGCGTCCATTCGTGCGTAAATCTAGAGAACACTCCGAATAGCGCCCTCTCGAGCGTCGTGTACCCTGTGGCACATACCCGCTTTACGCGTTCGTCTACCTGTTCCCCTGTCTGCCACTCTGTCTGTCTGTTCGTCCATGCGTCTATCCGCGCGTCCACTAGAGAACACTCAAAGTACCGCCATCTCGCATACGCTGTGGCACATAGCTATTTTACACGTCCGTCTACCTGTCCGTCTGTCTGCTAGTCTGTCTGTTCGTTCATGCATCCGTCCGTGCATCCATCTAGGAAAGACTCAAGGTATTGCCATCTCGCATACCCTGTGGCACAACCACTTTACGCGTCCGTCTACCTGTCCGTCTGTCTCCCAGTCTGTCTGTCTGTTCGTCCATGCGTCCGTCCGTGCGTCTATCTAGAGAACACTCTGAGTACCGCCATCTCGCGCGTCGTATACCCTGTGGTACATACCCGCTTTACGGGTCCGTCTACCTGTCCGTCTGTCTGCCAGTCTGTCAGTCTGTTCGTCCGCGCGGCCATCCGTGCGTCCACAAGAGAACACTCAAAGTGCCGCAATCTCGCATACCCTGTGGCACATAGCCGCTTTACACGTCCGTTTACCTGTCCGTCTGTCTGCCAGTCTGCCTGTCTGTTCGTCCATGCGTCCATCCATGCGTCACTCTAGAGAACACTTAAAGTACCGCCATCTCGCATCTCGTATACCCTGTAGCAAATACCGCTTTACGCGTCCGTCTACCTGTCCGTCCGTTTGCTAATCTGTCTGTCTGTCTGTCTCTCTGTGCGTCCGTCCGTGGGTCCATTTAAAGAACACTCAAAGTAACGCCATCTCGCATCCCCCGCGGCACATACCCGCTTTACGCGTCCATCTACCTGTCTGTCTGTCTGCCAGTCTGTCAGTCTGTTCGTCCAAGCGTCCATCCGTGCGTCCACTAGAGAACACTCAAAGAACCGCCATCTCGCATACCCTGTGGCACATAGCCGCTTTACACGTCCGTCTACCTGTCCGTCTGTCTGCCAGTCTGTCTGTCTGTTCGTCCATGCATCCGTCCGTGCGTCCATCTAGAGAACACTCAAGGTACCGCCATCTCGCATACCCTGTGGCACATAGCCACTTTACACGTCCGTCTACCTGTCCGTCTGTCTGCCAGTCTGCCTGCCTCTCCGTCAATGCGTCCGGGCGTTCGTCAATCTAGAGAACATTCAAAGTACCGCCATCTCGCATACCCTGTGGCACATAGCCGCTTTACGCGTCCGTCTACCTGTCCATCTGTCTGCCAGTCTGTCTGTCTGTTCGTCCGCACGTCTGTTCGCGCTTCAATCTAGAGAACACTCCGAGTACCGCCATCTCGCACACCCTGTGGCACATTGCTGCTTTACGCGTCCGTCTACCTGTCCAGCTGTCTGCCAGTCTGTCAGTCTGTCTTCATGCGTCCATTCGTGCGGAAATCTACAGAACACTCCGATTAGCGCCCTCTCGCGCGTCGTATACCCTGTGGCACATACCCGCTTTACGCGTCCGTTTACCTGTTCCTTTGTCTGCCACTCTGTCTGTCTGTTCGTCCATGCGTCCCTCCATGCGTCCATCTAGAGAACACTCAAAGTACCGCCATCTCGCATACCCTGTGGCACATGGCCGCTTTACGCGTCCATCTACCTCTCCATCTGTCTGCCAGTCTGTCTGTCTGTCCGTCCATGCGTCAATTCGTGCGTAAATCTAGAGAACACTCCGATTAGCGCCCTCTCGCGCGTCGTATACCTTGTGGCACATACCCGCTTTACGCGTCCGTCTACCTGTTCCTCTTTCTGCCACTCTGTCTGTCTGTTCGTCTATGCGTCCCTCCGTGCATCCATCTAGAGAACACTCAAAGTACCGCCATCTCGTATACCTTGTGGCACATACCCACTTTACACGTCCGCTTACTGTCCATCTGTCTGCCAGTCTGTCTGTCTGTCTGTCCGTCCGTGCGTCCGTCCATGCGTCCATCTAGACAACACTCAAAATACCGCCTAATCGCCCGTCGTATACCCTGTGGCACATAGCCGCTTTACGCGTCCGTCTACTATGTCCGTCTGTCTGCCACTCTGTTCGCCAATGCGTCCGTGCGCGTCCATCTAGAGAACACACTGAGTATCGCCATCTCGCGCGTCGTATACCCTGTGGTACACACACGCTTTAAGCGTCCGTCTACCTGTCTGTCTGTCTGCAAGCCTGTCAGTCTGTTCGTCCAAGCGTCCATCCGTGTGTCCACTAGAGAACACTCAAAGAACCGCCATCTCGCATACCCTGTGGCACATAGCCGCTTTACACGTTCGTCTACCTGTCCGTCTGTCTGCCAGTATGTCTGTCTGTCCGTCCGTGCGTCCCTCCGTGCGTCCATCTAGAGAACACTTAACATACCACATCTCGCATACCCTGTGGCACATAGCCGCTTTACACGTCCATCTACCTGTCCGTCTGTCTGTCTGTCCGTCCGTCCATGCGTCCATCTAGAGAACACTCAAAGTACCGCCATCTCGCATACCCTGTGGCACATAGCCGCTTTACACGTCTCTCTACCTGTCCGTCTGTCTGCCAGTCTGTCTCTCTGTCCGTTCTTGCGTCCGTCCGTACGTCCACATAAAGAACACTCAAAGTACCACCATCTCGCATACCCTGTGGCACATAGCAGCTTTACACGTCCGTCTACCTGTCCGTCTGTCTGCCAGTTTGTCTCTCTGTCCGTCCGTGCGTCTGTCCGTGCGCCCATCTAGAGAACACTCAAAGTACCGCCATCTCGCATACCGTCTGGCACGTAGCCGCTTTACACGTTTTTCTACCTGTCCGTCTGTCTGCCAGTCTTTCTGTCTGTCCATCCGTGCGTCCGTCCATGCATCCATCTAGAGAACACTGAAAGTACCGCCATCTCGCATACCCTGTGGCACATAGCCGCTTTACGCGTCCATCTACCTGTCCGTCTATCTGCCAGTCTCTGTCTGTCCGCCCATGCATCCGTTCATGCGTAAATCTAGAGAACACTCAAAGTACCGCCATCTCGCTTACCCTGTGGCACATAGCCGCTTTACGCGTCCGTCTACCTGTCCATCTGTCTGCCAGTCTGTCTGTCTGTCCGTCCATGCGTTCGTTCGTGCGTCCATCTAGAGAACACTCAAAGTACCGTAATCTCGCATACCGTGTGGCACATAGCCGCTTTACGCGTCCATCTACCTGTCCGTCTGTCTGCCAGTCTGTCTGTCTGTCCGTCCGTGCGTCCATCTCGAGAGCACTCAAAAGTACCGCCATCTCGCATACCCTGTGGCACATAGCCGCTTTACACGTCCGTCTACCTGTCCGTCTGTCTTTCTGTTCGTCGATGCATCCGTCCGTGCGTCCATCGAGAGAACACTCTGAGTGCCGCCATATCGCATACCATGTGGCACATAGCCGCTTTACGCGTCCGTCTACCGGTCCGTCTGTGTGCCAGTCTCTCTGTCTGTCCATCCATGCGTCCGTTCATGCGTCAATCTAGAGAACACTCAAAGTACCGCCATCTCGCATACCCTGTGGCACATAGCAACTTTACACGTCTGTCTACCCGCGTCCGTGCGTTCGTCAATCTAGAGAACACTCTGAAAACCGCCATCTCGCACGTCGTATACCCTGTGGCACATAGCAGCTTTACGCGTCCGTCTACTATTTCCGTCTGTGTACCACTTTGTTCGTCCATGCGCCCGTCCGCGCGTCCATCTAGAGAACACACTGAGTATCGCCATCTCGCGCGTCGTATACCCTGTGGTACATACCCGCTTTACGCGTCCATCTACCTGTCTGTCTGTCTGCCAGTCTGTCAGTCTGTTCGTCCAAGCGTCCATCCGTGCGTCCACTAGAGAACACTCAAAAAACCGCCATCTCGCATACCCTGTGGCACATTGCCGCTTTACACGTCCGTCTACCTGTCCATCTGTCTGCCAGTCTGTCTGTCTGTCTGTCCGTCCATGCGTCTGTTCGTGCTTCAATCTAGAGAACACTCCGAGTACCGCCATCTCGCATACTCTGTGGCACATAGCTGCTTTACGCGTCCATCTACCTGTCCATCTGTCTGCCAGTCTGTCTGTCTGTCCGTCCATGCGTCCATTCGTGCGTAAATCTAGAGAACACTCCGATTAGCGCCCTCTCGCGCGTTGCATACCTTGTGGCACATACCCGCTTTACGCGTCCGTCAACCTGTTCCTCTTTCTGCCACTCTGTCTGTCTGCTCGTCCATGCGTCCCTCCGTGCGTCCATCTAGAGAACACTCAAAGTACCGCCATCTCGCATACCTTGTGGCACATAGCCACTTTACACGTCCGTATAACTGTCCGTCTGTCTGCCAGTCTGTCTGTCTGCCTGTCTGTCTGTCCGTCCGTGCGTCCGTCCGTGCATCCATCTAGAGAACACTCAAAGTACAACCATAACGCATACCCTGTGGCACATAGCCGCTTTACACGTCCGTCTACCTGTCCGTGTGTCTGTCTGTTCGTCGATGCATCCGTCCGTGCGTCCATCGAGAGTACACTCTGAGTGCCGCCATCTCGCATACCCTGTGGCACATAGCCGCTTTACACGTCCGTCTAACTGTCCGTTTGTCTGCCAGTCTGTCTGTCTCTCCATCCATGCATCCATTCGTGCGTCAATCTAGAAAACACTCTGAGTACCGCCATCTCACGCGTCGTATACTCTGTGGCACATATTCGCTTTGCGCGTCCGTATATCTGCCCATCTGTCTGCCAGTCTTTCTGTCTGTTCGTCCATGCGTCCGTCCATGCGTCCATCTAGAGAACACTCTGAGTATCGCCATCTCACGCCTCGTATACCCTGTGGTACACCCGCTTCACGCGTCCGTCTACTTGTCAGTCTGTGTGCCAGTCTGTCTGTCTGTCCATCCATGCGTCCGTTCGTGCGTAAATCTAGAGAACACTCAAAGTACCGCCATCTCGCATACCCTGTGGCACATAGCCGCTTTACGCGTCCGTCTACCTGTCCATATGTCTGCCAGGCTGTCTGTCTGTCCGTCCATGTGTCTGTTCCTGCTTCAATCTAGAGAACACTCCGAGTACCGCCATCTCGCATACCCTGTGGCACATAGCCGCTTTTTGCGTCCGTCTACCTGTCCATCTGTCTGCCAGTCTGTCTGTCTGTCCGTCCATGCGTCCATTCGTGCGTAAATCCAGAGAACACTCTGAGTACCGCCATCTCGCGCGTCGTATACCCTGCGGCACATACCCGCTTCACAGGTCCGTCTACCTGTCCGTCTGTCTGCCAGTCTGTCTCTCCGTCTATGCATCCGTCCGTTCGACCATCTAGAGAACACTCAAAGTACCGCCATCTCGCATACCCTGTGGCACATAGCCACTTTACACATCCGTCTACCTGTCCGTCTGTCTGCCACTCTGTCTCTCCGTCCATGCGTCCGTGCGTTCGTCAATCTAGAGAACACTCTGAGTGCCGCCATCTCGCGCGTCGTATACCCTGTGGCTCATACCCGCTTTACGCGTCCGTCTACTATGTCCGTCTGTCTGCCACTCTGTCTGCCTGTTCGTCCATGTGTCCATCCACACGTCCATCTAGAGAACACACTGAGTACCACCATCTCGCGCGTCGTATACCCTGTGGCACATACCCGCTTTACCCGTCCTTCTACCTCTCCCTATGTCTGCCGGCCTGTCTGTCTGTTCATCCATGCGTCCGTCCGTGCGTCCATTTAGAGAACACTCTGACTACCGCCATCTTGCGAGTCGTATACCCTGTGGTACCTACGCTCTTTACGCGTCCGTCTACCTTTCTGTCTGTCTGCCAGTCTGTCAGTCTTTTCGTCCATGCGTCCATCCGTGCGTCCACTGAAGAACACTCAAAGTACAGCCATCTCGCATACCCTGTGGCACGCAGCCGCTTTACACGTCCGTGTACCTGTCCGTATGTCTGCCAGTGTGTCTGTCTGTCCGCCCGTGCGTCTCTCCGTGCGTCCATCTAGAGAACACTCAAAATACCGCATCTCGTGTACCTTGTGCCAAATAGCCACTTTACACGTCCGTCTATCTGTCCGTCTGTCTGCCACTCTGTCTGTATGTTCGTCCATGCGTCCCTCCGTGCGTCCATCTAGAGAACACTCAAAGTACCGCTATCTCGCATACCCGCTGGCCCATAGCTGCTCTACACGTCCGTCTACCTGTCCGTCTGTCTGCCAGTCTGTCTATATGTCCGTCCGTGCAACCGTCCGTGCGTCCAACTAGAGAAGACTCAAAGTACTGCCATCTCGCATACCCTGTGGCACATAGCCGCTTTACACGTCCGTCTACCTGTCCATCTGTCTGCCAGTCCGCCTGTCTGTCCATCAATGCGTCCGTCCATGCGTCCATCAAGAGAACACTTAAAGTACCGCCATCTCGCATTTTGTATACCCTGTAGCAAATACCGCTTTACGCGTCCGTCGACCTGTCTGTCCGTTTGCTAATCTGTCTGTCTGTCTGTCCGTGCGTCCGTCCGTGCGTCGATTTAAAGAGCACTTAAAGTAACGCCATCTCGCATACCCTGTGGCACATAGCCGCTATAAGCGTCCATCTACCTGTCCGTCTGTCTGCCAGTATGTCTGTCTGTCCGTCTATGCGTCCGTTCGTGCGTCAATCTAGAGAACACTCAAAGTACCGCCATCTCGCATACCCTGTGGCACATAGCCGCTTTACGCGAACGTCTACCTGTCCATCAGTCTGCCAGTCTGTCTGTCTGTCCGTACATGCGTCCGTGCGTTCGTCAATCTAGAGAACACTCTGAGTACCGCCATCTCGCGCGTCGTATACCCTGTGGGACATAGCCACTTTACGCTTCCGTCTACTATGTCCGTCTGTCTGCCACTCTGTTCGTCCATGCGTCCATCCGCGCGTCCATCTAGAGAACACACTGAGTACCGCCATCTCGCGCGTCGTATACCCTGTGGTACATACCCGCTTTACGGGTCTGTCTACCTGTCCCTCTGTCTGCCAGTCTGTCAGTTTGTTCGTCCATGCGTCTATCCGTGCGTCCACTAGAGAACACTCAAAGTACCACCATCTCGCATACCCTGTGGCACATAGCTATTTTACACGTCCGTCTACCTGTCCGTCTGTCTGCTAGTCTGTCTGTTCGTTCATGCATCCGTCCGTGCGTCCATCTAGGGAACACTCAAGGTACTGCCATCTCGCATACCCTGTGGCACACCAACTTTACGCGTCCGTCTACCTGTCCGTCTGTCTCCCAGTCTGTCTGTCTGTTCGTCCATGCGTCCGTCCGTGCGTCTATCTAAGAACACTCTGAGTACCGCCATCTCGCGCGTCGTATACCCTGTGGTACATACCCGCTTTACGGCTCCGTCTACCTGTCCATCTGTCTGCCAGTCTGTCAGTCTGTTCGTCCGTGCGCCCATCCGTGCGTCCACAAAAGAACATTCAAAGTGCCGCCATCTCGCACACCCTGTGGCACATAGCCGCTTTACACGTCCGTTTACCTGTCCGTCTGTCTGCCAGTCTGCCTGTCTGTTCGTCCATGCGTCCATCCGTGCGTCACTCTAGAGAACACATAAAGTACCGCCATCTCGCATCTCGTATACCCTGTAGCAAATACCGCTTTACGCGTCCGTCTACCTGTCCGTCCGGTTTCTAATCTGTCTGTCTGTCTGTCTCTCTGTGCGTCCGTCCGTGGGTCCATTTAAAGAACACTCAAAGTAACGCCATCTCGCATCCCCCGCGGCACGTAGCCGCTTTAGGCGTCCGTCTACCTGTCCCTCTGTCTGCCAGTCTGTCTGTCTGTTCGTCCGTGCGTCCGTCCGTGCGTTCATCTAGAGAACACTCAAAGTACCGCCATCTCGCAAATCCTGAGACACATAGCCGCTTTACGCGTCCATCTACCTGTCCGTCTGTCTGCCAGTATGTCTGTCTAATCATCCATGCGTCCATTCGTGCGTCAATCTAGAGAACAATCAAAGTACCGCCATCTCGCATACCCTGTGGCACATAGCCGCTTTACGCGTCCGTCTACCTGTCCCTCTGTCTGCCAGTCTGTCTGTCTGTCCGTCCATGCGTCTGTTCGTGCTTCAATCTAGAGAACACTCCGAGTACCGCCATCTCGCATACCCTGTGGCACATAGCTGCTTTAGGCGTCCGTCTACCTGTCCATCTCTCTGCCAGTCTGTCTGTCTGTCTGCCTGTCTATGCGTCCGTGCGTTCGTCAATCTAGAGAACACTCTGAGTTCCGCCATCTCGCGCGTCGTATAACCTGTGGCACATTGCCGCTTTACGCGTCCGTCAACTATGTCCGTCTGTCTGCCACTTTGTTCGTCCATGCGTCCGTCCGCGCGTCCATCTAGAGAACACACTGAGTATCGCCATCTCGCGCGTCGTATACCCTGTGGTACATACCCGCTTTACGCGTCCGCCTACCTGTCTGTCTGTCTGCCAGTCTGTCAATCTGTTCGTCCAAGCGTCCATCCGTGCGTTCACTAGAAAACACTCAAAGAACCGCCATCTCGCATACCTTGTGGCACATAGCCGCTTTACACGTCCGTCTACCTGTCCGTCTGTCTGCCAGTCTGTCTGTCTGTTCGTCCATGCATTCGTCCATGCGTCCATCTAGAGAACACTCAGGGTACCGCCATCTCGCATACCCTGTGGCACATAGCCACTTTACACGTCTGTCTACCTGTCCGCCTGTCTGCCAGTCTGTCTGTTCGTCTGTCCATGCGTCCGTTCGTGCGTCAATCTAGAGAACATTCAAAGTACCGCCAACTCGCATACCCTGTGGCACATAGCCGCTTTACGCGTCCGTCTACCTGTCCATCTGTCTGCCAGTCTGTCTGTCTTTCCGTCCATGCGTCTGTTCGTGCTTCAATCTAGAGAACACTCCGAGTACCGCCATCTCGCATACCCTGTGGCACACAGCTGCGTTTCGCGTCCGTCTACCTGTGCATCTGTCTGCCAGTCTGTCAGTCTGTCTTCATGCGTCCATTCGTGCCTAAATCTACAGAGCACTCCGATTAGCGCCCTATCGCGCGTCGTATACCCTGTGGCACATACCCGCTTTACGCGTCCGTTTACCTGTTCCTCTATCTGCCACTCTGTCTGTCTGTTCGTCCATGCGTCCCTCCGTGCGTCCATCTAGAGAACACTCAAAGTACCGCCATCTCGCATACCTCGTGGCACATAGCCACTTTACACGTCCGTCTAACTGTCAACTGTCTGCCAGTCTGTCTGTCTGTCTGTCTGTCCATCAAAGCGTCCGTCCGTGCATCCATCTAGAGAACACTCAAAGTACAACCGTATCGCATACCCAGGGGCACATAGCTGCTTTACACGTCCGTCTACCTGTCCGTCTGTCTGTCTGTTCGTCGATTCATCCGTCCGTGCGTACATCGAGAGAACTCTCTGAGTGCCGCCATCTCGCATACAATGTGGCACATAGCCGCTTTACACGTCCGTCTAACTGTCCGTTTGTCTGCCAGTTTGTCTGTCTCTCCATCCATGCGTCCATTCGTGCGTCAATCTAGAGAACACTCTGAGTACCGCCATCTCACGCGTCGTATACTCTGTGGCATATATTCGCTTTCCGCGTCCGTCTACCTGTCTGTCTGTCTGCCACTCTGTCTCTCCGTCCATGCGTCCGTGCGTTCGTAGATCTAGAGAACACTCTGAGTGCCGCCATCTCGCGCGTCGTATACCCTGTGGCTCATACCCGCTTTACGCGTCCGTCTACTATGTCCGTCTGTCTGCCACTCTGTCTGCCTGTTCGTCCATGCGTCCGTCCACACGTTCATCTGAGAACACACTGAGTACCACCATCTCGCGCGTCGTATACCCTGTCGCAAATACCAGCTTTACCCGTCCTTCTACCTCTCCCTATGTCTGCCGGCCTGTCTGTCTGTTCATCCATGCGTCCGTCCGTGCGTCCATTTAGAGAACACTCTGACTACCGCCACCTTGCGAGTCGTACACCCTGTGGTACATACCCTCCTTACGCGTCCGTCTACCTGTCCGTCTGTCTGCCAGTCTGTCAGTCTTTTCGTCCATGCGTCCATCCGTGCGTCCACTAAAGAACACTCAAAGTACCGCCATTTCGCATACCATGTGGCACATAGCCACTTTACACGTCCGTGTACCTGTCCGTCTGTCTGCCAGTGTGTCTGTCTGTCCGCCCGTGCGTCCCCCCGTGCGTCCATCTAGAGAACACTTAAAATACCGCATCTCGTATACCTTGTGCCAAATAGCCACTTTACACGTCCGTCTATCTGTCCGTCTCTCTGCCAGTCTGTGTGTCTGTCCGTCCGTGCGTCCGTACATGCGTCCATCAAAAGAACACTCAAAGTACCGCCATATCGCGTACCCTGTGGCACATAGCGGCTTTACACGTCCGTCTACCTGTCCGTCTGTCTGTCTCTCCGTCCGTCCACGCGTCCATCTAGAGAACAGTCAAAGTACCGCCATCTCGCATACCCTGTGGCACATAGCCACTTTACGCTTCCGTCTACCTGTCCATCTGTCTGCCAGTCTGTCTGTCTGTCCGTCCATGCGTCCATTCGTGCGTATACCTAGAGAACACTCCGATTAGCGTCCTCTCGCGCGTCGTATACATTGTGGCACATACCCGCTTTACGCGTCCGTCAACCTGTTCCTCTGTCTGCCACTATCTCTGTCTGTTCGTCCATGTGCCCCTCCGTGCGTCCATCTAGAGAACACTCAAAGTACCGCCATATCGCATACCCTGTGGCACATAGCTGCTTTACACGTACGCCTACCTGTCCGTCTGTCTGCCAGTCTGTCTGTCTGTTCGTCGATGCATCCGTCCGTGCGTCAATCGAGAGAACACTCTGAGTGCCGCCATCTCGCATACCCTGTGGCACATAGCCGCTTTACACGTCCGTCTACCTGTCCGTTTGTCTTCCAGTCTGTCTGTCTCTCCGTCCATGCGTCCGTTCGTTCGTCAATCTAGAGAACACTCTGAGTACCGCCATCTCACGCGTCGTATACTCTGTGGCCCATATTTGCTTTACGCGTCCGTATATCTGTCTGTCTGTCTGCCAGTCTGTCTGTCTGTTCGTCCATGCGTCTGTCCATGCGTCCATCTAGAGAACACTCTGAGTACCGCCATCTCGCGCGTCGTATACCCTGTGGTACACCCGCTTTAC
This sequence comes from Rhipicephalus microplus, assembly GCF_043290135.1. Classification (NCBI taxonomy): domain Eukaryota; kingdom Metazoa; phylum Arthropoda; class Arachnida; order Ixodida; family Ixodidae; genus Rhipicephalus; species Rhipicephalus microplus. Next base: position 15,064,826 of record NW_027464589.1, read on the forward strand.
GCGTCCGTCTACTATGTCCATCTTTCTGCCACTGTGTTCGTCCATGCGTCCGTCCGCGCGTCCATCTAGAGAACACACTGAGTACCGGCATCTCGCGCGTCGTATACCCTGTTGTACATACCCGCTTTACGCGTCCGTCTACCTGTCTGTCTGTCTGCCAGTCTGTCAGTCTGTTCGTCCAAGCGTCCATTTGTGCGTCCACTAGAGAACACTCAATGTACCGCCATCTCGCATAGCCTGTGGCACATAGCCGCTTTACAAGTCCGTCTACCTGTCCGTCTGGCTGCCAGTCTGTCTGTCTCTCCGTCTATGCATCCGTCCGTTCGACCATCTAGAGAACACTCAAAGTACCACCATCTCGCGCGTCGTATACCCTGTGGTTCATACCCACTTTACGCGCCCGTCTACTATGTCCGTCTGTCTGCCACTCTGTCTGTCTGTTCGTCCATGCGTCCGTCCGCGCGTCCATCTAGAGAACACACTGAGAACCACCATCTCACGCGTCGTATACCCTGTGGCACATAGCCACTTTACGCGTCCGTCGACCTGTCCATTCGTTTGCTAATCTGTCTGTCTCTCTGTCCGTGCGTCCGTCCGGGCGTCAATTTAAAGAGCACTTAGAGTAACGCCATCTCGCATACCCTGTGGCACATAGCTGCTTTAAGCGTCCATCTACCTGTCCGTCTGTCTGCCAGTATGTCTGTCTGTCCGTCTATGTGTCCGTTCGTGGGTCAATCTAGAGAACACTCAAAGTACCGCCATCTCGCATACCCTGTGGCACATAGCCGGTTTACGCGTCCGTCTACCTTTCCATCTGTCTGCCAGTCTGTCTGTCTGTCCGTCCATGCGTCCATTCGTGCGTAATTCTAGAGAACACTCCGAGTTACGCCCTCGCGCGTCGTATACCCTGTGCCACATACCCGCTTTACGCGTCCGTCTACCTGTTCCTCTGTCTGCCACTCTATCTGTCTGTTTGTCCATGCGTCCGTCCGCGCGTCCATCTAGAGAACACACTGATAACCACCATCTCGCGCGTCGTATACCCTGTAGCACATAGCCGCTTTACGCGTCCGTCTACCTGTCCGTCTGTGTGCCAGTCTGTCTGTCTCTCCGTCCATGCATCCGTCCGCGCGTCCATCTAGAGAACACACTGAGTACCGCCATCTCGCGCGTCGTATACCCTGTGGTACATACCCGCTTTACGCGCCCGTCTACCTGTCTGTCTGTCTGCCAGTCTGTCAATCTGTTCGTCCAAGCGTCCATCCGTGCGTCCACTAGAGAACACTTAGAGTACCGCCATCTCGCATACCCTGTGGCACATAGCCGCTTTAGACGTCCGTCTACCTGTCCGTCTGTCTGCCAGTCTGTCTGTCTGTTCGTCCATGCATCTGTCCGTGCGTCCACCTAGAGAACACTCAAGATACCGCATTCTCGCATACCCTGTGCCACATAGCAACTTTACACGTCCGTCTACCTGTCCGTCTGTCTGCCAGTCTGTCTGCCTCTCCGTCCATGTGTCCGGGCGTTCGTCAATCTAGAGAACACTCTGAGTACCGCCATCTCGCGCGTCGTATACCCTGTGGCACATGCCCGCTTTACGCGTCCGTCTACTATGTCCGTCTGTCTGCCAGTCTGTCAGTCTGTTCGTCCGTGCGGCCATCCGTGCGTCCACAAAAGAACACTCAAAGGGCCGCCATCTCGCACACCCTGTGGCACATAGCCGCTTTACACGTCCGTTTACCTGTCCGTCTGTCTGCCAGTCTGCCTGTCTGTTCGTCCATGCGTCCATCCGTGCGTCACTCTAGAGAACACTTAAAGTACCGCCATCTCGCATCTCGTATACCCTGTAGCAAATACCGCTTTACGCGTCCGTCTACCTGTCCGTCCGTTTTCTAATCTGTCTGTCTGTCTGTCTCTCTGTGCGTCCGTCCGTGGGTCCATTTAAAGAACACTCAAAGTAACGCCATCTCGCATCCCCCGCGGCACGTAGCCGCTTTACGCGTCCGTCTACCTGTCCCTCTGTCTGCCAGTCTGTCTGTCTGTTCGTCCGTGCGTCCGTCCGTGCGTTCATCTAGAGAACACTCAAAGTACCGCCATCTCGCAAATCCTGAGACACATAGCCGCTTTACGCGTCCATCTACCTGTCCGTCTGTCTGCCAGTATGTCTGTCTAATCATCCATGCGTCCATTCGTGCGTCAATCTAGAGAACAATCAAAGTACCGCCATCTCGCATACCCTGTGGCACATAGCCGCTTTACGCGTCCGTCTACCTGTCCCTCTGTCTGCCAGTCTGTCTGTCTGTCCGTCCATGCGTCTGTTCGTGCTTCAATCTAGAGAACACTCCGAGTACCGCCATCTCGCATACCCTGTGGCACATAGCTGCTTTAGGCGTCCGTCTACCTGTCCATCTCTCTGCCAGTCTGTCTGTCTGCCTGTCCAAGCGTCCGTGCGTTCGTCAATCTAGAGAACACTCTGAGTACCGCCATCTCGCGCGTCGTATACCCTGTGGCACATAGCCGCTTTACGCGTCCGTCTACTATGTCCGTCTGTCTGCCACTTTGTTCGTCCATGCGTCCGTCCGCGCGTCCATCTAGAGAACACACTGAGTATCGCCATCTCGCGCGTCGTATACCCTGTGGTACATACCCGCTTTACGCGTCCGCCTACCTACCTGTCTGTCTGCCAGTCTGTCAGTCTGTTCGTCCAAGCGTCCATCTGTGCGTTCACTAGAGAACACTCAAAGAACCGCCATCTCGCATACCTTGTGGCACATAGCCGCTTTACACGTCCGTCTACCTGTCCGTCTGTCTGCCAGTCTGTCTGTCTGTTCGTCCATGCATTCGTCCATGCGTCCATCTAGAGAACACTCAAGGTACCGCCATCTCGCATACCCTGTGGCACATAGCCACTTTACACGTCTGTCTACCTGTCCGCCTGTCTGCCAGTCTGTCATCCTCTCCGTCAATGCGTCCGGGCGTTCGTCAATCTAGAGAAAACTCTGAGTACCACCATCTCGCGCGTCGTATACCCTGTGGCACATGCCCGCTTTACGCGTCCGTCTACTATGTCCGTCTGTCTGCCAGTCTGTCTGTCTGTTCGTCCATGCGTCTGTCCGTGCGTTTCTCTAGAGTACACTCTGAGTACCGCCATCTCGTGCGTCGTATACCCTGTGGTACATAGTCGACCCGCTTTACAGGTCCGTCTACCTGTCCGTCTGTTCACCAGTCTGTCTTTCTGTTTGTCCGTGCATCCGTCCGTGCGTTCAACTAGAGAACACTCGAAGTACCACCATCTCGCATATCCTGAGGCACATAGCCGCTTTACGCGTCCATCTACCTGTCCGTCTGTCTGCCGGTCTGTCTGTTCGTCTGTCCATGCGTCCGTTCGTGCGTCAATCTAGAGAACATTCAAAGTACCGCCAACTCGCATACCCTGTGGCACATAGCCGCTTTACGCGTCCGTCTACCTGTCCATCTGTCTGCCAGTCTGTCTGTCTTTCCGTCCATGCGTCTGTTCGTGCTTCAATCTAGAGAACACTCCGAGTACCGCCATCTCGCATACCTTGTGGCACATACCCACTTTACACGTCCGTCTAACTGTCAACTGTGTGCCAGTCTGTCTGTCTGTCTGTCTGTCCATCAAAGCGTCAATCCGTGCATCCATCTAGAGAACACTCAAAGTACAACCATATCGCATACCCAGGGGCATATAGCCGCTTTACACGTCCGTCTACCTGTCCGTCTGTCTGTCTGTTCGTCGATTCATCCGTCCGTGCGTCCATCGAGAGAACACTCTGAGTGCCGCCATCTCGCATACAATGTGGCACATAGCCGCTTTACACGTCCGTATAACTGTCCGTTTGTCTGCCAGTTTGTCTGTCTCTCCATCCATGCGTCCATTCGTGCGTCAATCTAGAGAACACTCTGAGTACCGCCATCTCCCGCGTCGTATACTCTGTGGCACATATTCCCTTTCCGCGTCCGTCTACCTGTCTGTCTGTCTGCCACTCTGTCTCTCCGTCCATGCGTCCGTGCGTTCGTAGATCTAGAGAACACTCTGAGTGCCGCCATCTCGCGCGTCGTATACCCTGTGGCTCATACCCGCTTTACGCGTCCGTCTACTATGTCCGTCTGTCTGCCACTCTGTCTGCCTGTTCGTTCATGCGTCCGTCCACACGTCCATCTAGAGAACACACTGAGTACCACCATCTCGCACGTCGTATACCCTGTCGCAAATACCCGCTTTACCCGTCCTTCTACCTCTCCCTATGTCTGCCGGCCTGTCTGTCTGTTCATCCATGCGTCCGTCCGTGCGTCCATTTAGAGAACACTCTGACTACCGCCATCTTGCGAGTCGTATACCCTGTGGTACATACCCTCTTTACGCGTCCGTCTACCTGTCCGTCTGTCTGCCAGTCTGTCAGTCTTTTCGTCCGTGCGTCCGTACATGCGTCCATCAAAAGAACACTCAAAGTACCGCCATCTCGCGTACCCTGTGGCACATAGCGGCTTTACACGTCCGACTACCTGTCCGTCTGTCTGTCTCTCCGTCCGTCCACGCGTCCATCTAGAGAACAGTCAAAGTACCGCCATCTCGCATACCCTGTGGCACATAGCCACTTTACGCTTCCGTCTACCTGTCCATCTGTCTGCCAGTCTGTCTGTCTCTCTGTCCATGCGTCCGTTCGTTCGTCAATCTAGAGAACACTCTGAGTACCGCCATCTCACGCGTCGTATACTCTGTGGCACATATTTGCTTTACGCGTCCGTATATCTGTCTGTCTGTCTGCCAGTCTGTCTGTCTGTTCGTCCATGCGTCTGTCCATGCGTCCATCTAGAGAACACTCTGAGTACCGACATCTCGCGCGTCGTATACCCTGTGGTACACCCGCTTTACGCGTCCGTCTACTATGTCCATCTTTCTGCCACTGTGTTCGTCCATGCGTCCGTCCGCGCGTCCATCTAGAGAACACACTGAGTACCGCCATCTCGCGCGTCGTATACCCTGTTGTACATACCCGCTTTACGCGTCCGTCTACCTGTCTGTCTGTCTGCCAGTCTGTCAGTCTGTTCGTCCAAGCGTCCATCTGTGCGTCCACTAGAGAACACTCAAAGTACCGCCATCTCGCATAGCCTGTGGCACATAGCCGCTTTACACGTCCGTCTACCTGTCCGTCTGGCTGCCAGTCTGTCTGTCTCTCCGTCTATGCATCCGTCCGTTCGACCATCTAGAGAACACTCAAAGTACCGCTATCTCGCATACCCTGTGGCACATAGCCACTTTACACATCTGTCTACCTGTCCGTTTGTCTGCCAGTCTGTCTCTCCGTCCATGCGTCCTGGCGTTCGTCAATCTAGAGAACACTCTGAGTACCGCCATCTCGCGCGTCGTATAGCCTGTGGCACATGCCCGCTTTACGCGTCCGTCTACTATGTCCGTCTGTCTGCCAGTCTGTCTGTCTGTTCGTCCATGCGTCCGTCCGTGCGTCTATCTAGAGAACACTCTGAGTACCACCATCTCGTGCGTCGTATACCCTGTGGTACATACCTGCTTTACGGGTCTGTCTACCTGTCCGTCTGTTCACCAGTCTGTCTGTCTGTTCGTCCGTGCGTCCGTCCGTGCGTTCACCTAGAGAACACTCAAAGTACTGCCATCTCGCATATCTTGAGGCACATAGCCGCTTTACGTGTCCATCTACCTGTCCGTCTGTCTGCCAGTCTGTCTGTCTGTCTGTCTGTCCATGCGTCCATTCGTGCGTCAATCAAGAGAACAATCAAAGTACCGCCATCTCGCATACCCTGTGGCACATAGCCGCTTTACGCGTCCGTCTACCTGTCCCTCTGTCTGCCAGTCTGTCTGTCTGTCCATCCATGCGTCTGTTCGTGCTTCAATCTAGAGAACACTCCGAGTTTCGCCATTTCGCATACCCTGTGGCACATAGCTGCTTTACGCGTCCGTCTACCTGTCCATCTGTCTGCCAGTCTGTCTGTCTGTCCGTCCATGCGTCCATTCGTGCGTAAATCTAGAGAACACTTCGATTAGCGCCCTCTCGCGCGTCGTATACCCCGTGGCATATACCCGCTTTACGCGTCCGTCTACCTGTTCCTCTGTCTGCCACCCTGTCTGTCTGTTCATCCATGCGTATATTCGTGCGTCAATCTAGAGAACAATCAAAGTACCGCCATCTCGCATACCCTGTGGCACATAGCCGCTTTACGCGTCCATCTACCTGTCCCTCTGTCTGCCAGTCTGTCTGTCTGTCCGTCCATGCGTCTGTTCGTGCTTCAATCTAGAGAACACTCCGAGTACCGCCATCTCGCATACCCTGTGGCACATAGCTGCTTTACGCGTCTGTCTACCTGTCCATCTGTCTGCAAGTCTGTCTGTCTGTCCGTCCATGCGTCCATTCGTGCGTAAATCCAGAGAACACTCCGATTAGCGCCCTCTCGTGCGTCGTATACCCTGTGGCATATACCCGCTTTACGCGTCCGTCTACCTGTTCCTCTGTCTGCCACTCTGTCTGTCTGTTCGTCCATGCGTCCCTCCGTGCGTCCATCTAGAGAACACTCAAAGTACCGCCATCTCGCATAGATTGTGGCACATAGCCGCTTTACACGTCCGTCTAACTGTCCGTCTGTCTGCCAGTCTGTCTGTCTGTCCGTCCGTGCGTCTGTCCATGCGTCCATCTAGAGAACACTCAAAGTACCGCCATAACCCATACCCCGTGGCACATAGCTGCTTTACACGTCCGTCTACCTGTCCGTCTGTCTGTCTGTTCGTCGATGCATCCGTCCGTGCGTCCATCGAGAGAACACTGTGAGTGCCGCCATCTCGCATACCCTGGGGCACATTGCGGCTTTACACGTCCGTCTACCTGTCGGTTTGTCTGCCAGTCTGTCTATCTCTCCGTCCATGCGTCCGTTCGTGCGTCATTCCAGAGAACACTCTGAGTACCGCTGTCACAATGCAGAAACAGCAGCAGTCGAATCCAGGAAACTCACTTTAATTGTACCAGAACACTGGCAAACTGATCGAAAGAGAACCTCGTCTTCTTCTCCCACTGCGCGTGTTCTTCGTTGTTCTCTTGGCGCTGCTTATTTAATGTGGCATTTGCCCCCCCTCCAGAGAGCAGCGTCCCGATGCTCTTCTACAAAAGACGGTGGAGTAGATGCATGGTGCAAATCAGTCCAAAAAGTAGGGCTTCATTCGCACAACGTGCACAACTTCTGGTTTTTGCTGGCGAAATGTCGAGAAGTTGTCCGGAACGACCACGTAATTAACGTCGCTCAGGCGTTGTAAAACTCTGTAGGGGCCAAAATACTTCTTCAGCAATTTTTTGGACAGTCTCTGGCGGCGGATAGGTCTTCATACCCAGACTTTGTCGCCGGCCCGATAGACGAAATGTCGGTGTCGCAGATTATAACGTTGGGCGTCATAATTTTGCTGCTGGGTGATTCAGACGCACGCAAGCTGCCTCGCTTCTTCTGCTCGTTGGGTAAAAGATGCAGCGTCCAAATCGATGTCATTGCAGTCGTGCAGTAACATGGCGTCAAGCATCGTCGTCACTTCACGGCCATGAAAGAGACTGAACTGCGTTCTTCGTGTAGTTTCTTGCTGCGCTGTATTATAGGCGAACGTGATGTACGGTAGAATGTCGTCCCAGTTCTTGTGATCCACGTCCACGTACATACTCAACATGTCCGCAAGAGTCTTGTTGAGGCGTTCTGTTAAGCCGTTGGTTTGTGGATGATAGGAAGTGGTTTTCCGATGGGCTGTTCCACTGAGCTCAAGCACTGCCTTCAGGAGCGCGGCCGTGAAAGCGGCACCTCGATCCGTTATGATTGTTGGAGCACTGTGCCTCAGGACGATATTTTCTACAAAGAATCGTGCGGTTTCAACGGCGGTGCCACTTGACAAAGCCTTTGTTTTCGCATAGCGCGTAAGATAATCAGTGGCGACTATTACCCACTTGTTGCCGGCATAGGAAGTCGGATATGGTCCAAGGAGATCCATTCCAATTTGGGCAAAAGGTACCGTGGGCACTTGAATTGGTTGTAATAGTCCAGCTGGTTTTAACGGTGGCGATTTTCGTCGTTGACAATCGAGGCACGTGCGCACGTAATGCTTCACAATAGCTGGAAGTCTTGGCCAGTAGTATTTCTGTTAGATTCTTGCCAATGTGCGTGTGTATCCGAGATGACCAGACGTTGGCTCATCGTGGCAAGCACAAAGTATCTCCTGACGAAGTGACGTCGGAACGACAAGTAGGTGGGTGCTTCCTCTGGGGGAAAAGTTCTTTTTATAGAGAACACCACCACGTAAGCAGAATGACGGCAGGCTCCTTGCAAATCTTCTAGGGACGGTTGTTGTCCGGCCATTCAAAAATTCAATAAGAGGAAGCAACTTACTGTCTTCTTTCTGCTTGCACGAAATCGTAGTGGTGTCAATGACTCCTACACACGCCATGCTCTCATCGTCTGTGTCATCATCGCGCTTTATCGGTGACCTTGATAAGCAATCGGCGTCGGCGTGCTGCCGTCCGGACTTATACACGACCATCATATCAAACTCTTGAAGGCGTAAGCTCTACCGTGCGAGCCGACCAGACGGGTCTTTCAAGTTGGTCAGCCAGCAGAGGGAATGATGGTCGCTGACTACGTGGAAAGAACGACCATAGAGGTACGGACGAAACTTCCTAACCGCCCATACGACAGCAAGACACTCTTTTTCCGTTGTAGAGTAGTTGGACTCGGCGCGGGAAAGCGTCCTACTAGCATATGCGATCACACGCTCGGCTGAGTCTTGCCACTGGACGAGTACAGCGCCTAAACCCACGTTGCTGGCATCTGTATGGACCATGGTAGGAGCATCCTCATCAAAGTGAGCAAGCACAGGGGGAGTCTGCAGGCGTTGTCGAAGATCGTCAAATGCCACCTGTTGATCGTCGCCCCATGTGAAGGAAACGTCTTCTCTTGTGAGTCGTGTTAACGGCGAGGCTATGTGGGAGAAATTGGCAATAAACCTTCGGTAGTATGCGCATAGGCCAAGGAAACGCCTGACTGCTTTCTTGTCTTTTGGTACCGGAAATTTTCTGACGGCCGCAATCTTATCGGGATCAGGTCGAACACCTTCATGGCTCACCACATGACCTAAAAATTGAAGCTCCTTGAAACCGAAGTGACACTTCTCGGGTGTCAGTGTCAGGCCGGCAGATTTTATTGCCCTGAATACCGATAGCAGCCTGCTCAGGTGTTCCTCAAATGTTTTTGAAAAAGCAATGACGTCGTCCAGATAGACCAGACATGTCTGCCACCTAAGGCCTGACAGAACGGTATCCATCAGTCTCTGAAATGTTGCGAGGGCTGAGCACGATCCAAATGGCAAGACTTTAAATTCATAAAGCCCGTCAGGCGTTACAAAAGCCGTTTTTTCTCTATCTCGCTCGTCGACCTCAATTTGCCAATACCCACTTTTGAGGTCCATTGACGAAAAGTAGCGTGCATACCTCAGCCTGTCGAGTGAATCATTGATGCGCGGTAATGGGTATACGTCTTTCTTTGTCACACGGTTCAGCTTGCGGTAGTCGACACAAAATCGCAAGCTTCCGTCTTTCTTTTTAACCAGCACTACCGGCGACGCCCAAGGACTTCTTGACGGCTGGATGACGTCATCATCGAGCATTTTCTTCACTTGTTCTTGGATTGCTTCACGCTCTTTCGGTGCTACGCGGTATGGATTCCATCGTATTGACCTTGCCGTCTCCTTCGTTATTATCCGATGTTTCGTCAGTGGCGTTTGACTGACCCTCGAGGTCGATGAAAAAGTCTTTGAACTGGTGCAGAAGATCTAATAGACGCTGTCTCTGCGCTGGTGACAAATCCGAGCTTACGTCAATAGGTGGTGGGGCTGACGTGGCTTGCGGCTCGTCCTGTTGTACTACACAGCACTCGCGGATTTCGGTGATCTCGTCGAAGTAGGCAACTGTAGTGCCTTGTGTAATGTGTCGTCGCTCGTTGTTAAAATTCGTCAACAGAACCTCTGCTTCACCGCACACAACATTGACGATACTTCTGGCAATTGCAACACCACGAGAGAGTAGGAGCATCAATACTTGTTCAGCGATTCCTTCTCCAGTATTCTGCTCGCTGCACGTGACTGAAACAAGGCGGCACGGAAACGGAGGTACGGTCACATCGTCAATGACACGTAGGGATTTTCGGTGTAGCGCTGCGCTTTGATCCGCTGAAAAGGTCAGTACACCGTCCGGAATATTTATGATGGCACCATATTCCCGCAAGAAATCCATCCCCAAGATTGCCTGTTTGCAACACTCAGAAAGGATAACAAAAATTGCGACGAAGGATGCATCCCCTATCTTCATTCTTGCAGTGCACTTTCCGGTAGGTCTGAGTAGCTGCCCTCCAGCTCCTCTAATCAGCGGTCCTGTCCATTCCATTCTAACCTTCCTGAGCGTGTCTGCCAGACTCTCACTCATTATTGAGAAGTCCGAGCCAGTGTCGACCAATGCCATGACTTCATGTCCGTCAATCATAATTGCAACTTCGGCAGTAACAACCCCGTCCTTCGTCGATTCATTGAAAATGTGTCTCTCTTCGCTCGGCAGTAATGGGGGATTTTCAGCACTTCGACGATTCGCAACCTTTCCCCCCGAGGTCGCTGCTTTTAGTTTCCCCGGCGTGGACTAGGAGATCTCCCTCTTGGCATGTCAGTGGTGCTCCGTCTAGAAGATGGAGAATAACGCCCAGGAGAGGGTGAGCGTGACCGAAACCCAGGAGGAACATCCCGTGGGGTCATGACATTCGTGTCGACGTCAGGTGTTCCGTTGAAATGGCGCCGAAGAACCGTAGAAGGAAACCCTTGGTACCCTGCGGCGCGATACGGGCAATACCGAACGATGTGGCCTGCTTCCCCACAGGGAAAGCACAGGGGCCTATGATCAGGGGTACGCCAGATGTCTGTTTTGCGAAGTGGTGGCCGCTTCGGCATCGAAGTTTCTCTGTAGTACCAAGGCGTTGTCGGTGGATGTTGCTGGTGGTACTGATGTGGTGTCGGCACGTTCGCTGGCTGTCGGCGGACTACGTCTGCATAGCTTGCCCTGGGAGTGCTCGTGTTCGGCTCAGGAAGCGAGAGCGCTTGCCTGATCTCCTGGCGTACAACTTCCGTTACTGAGGCGATCGCGCAGTCGTTCGGTTCTCACGCGTCGTATACTCTGTGGCACATATTCGCTTTACGCGTCCGTATATCTGTCCGTCTGTCTGCCAGACTGTCTGTCTGTTCGTCCATGCGTCCGTCCATGCGTCCATCAAGAGAACACTCTGAGTACCGCCATCTCGCTCATCGTATAACCTGTGGTACACCCGCTTTACGCGTCCGTCTATCTGTCCGTCTGTGTGCCAGTCTGTCTGTCTGTCCATCCATGCGTCCGTTCGTGCGTCAATCTAGAGAAAACTCAAAGTATGCGCCATCTCGCATCTCCTGTGGCACATAGCCGCTTTACGCGTCCGCCTACCTGTCCATCTGTCTGCCAGGCCGTCTGTCTGTCCGTCCATGTGTCTGTTCGTGCTTAAATCTAGAGAACACACTGAGTACCGCCATCTCGCGCGTCGTATACCCTGTTGTACATACCCGCTTTACGCGTCCGTCTACCTGTCTGTCTGTCTGCCAGTCTGTCAGTCTGTTCTTCCAAGCGTCCATCCGTGCGTCCATCTAAGAACACTCAAGGTACCGCCATCTCGCATACCCTGTGGCACATAGCCACTTTACAAGTCCGTCTACCTGTCCGTCTGCCAGTCTGTCTGTCTGTCCGTCCATGCGTCTGTTCTTGCTTCAATCTAGAGAACACTCAAAGTACCGCCATCTCGCATACCTTGTGGCACATAGCCACTTTACACGTCCGTCTAACATTCCGTCTGTCTGCCAGTCTGTCTGTCTGTCCGTCCATGCATCCATTCGTGCGTAAATCCAGAGAACACTCTGAGTACCGCCATCTCGCGCGTCGTATACCTAGCGGCACATACTCGCTTTACAGGTCCGTCTATCTGTCCGTCTGTCTGCCAGTCTGTCTGTCTCTCCGTCCATGCATCCGTCCATTCGACCATCTAGAGAACACTCAAAGTACCGCTATCTCGCATACCCTGTGGCACATAGCCACTTTAAACATCCGTCTACCTGTCCGTCTGTCTGCCAGTCTGTCTCTCCGTCCATGCGTCCGTGCGTTCGTCAAAGTAGAGAACACTCTGAGTGCCGCCATCTCGCGCGTCGTATACCCTGTGGCTCATACCCGCTTTGCGCGTCTGTCTACAATGCCCGTCTGTCTGCCACTCTGTCTGTCTGTTCGTCCATGCGTCCATCCGCGCGTCCATCTAGAGAACACACTGAGAACCACCATCTCGCGCGTCGTATACCCTGTGGCACATAGCCACTTTACGCTTCCGTCTACCTGTCCATCTGTCTGCCAGTCTGTCTGTCTGTCCGTCCATGCGTCCGTTCGTGGGTCAATCTAGATAACACTCTGACTACCGCCATCTTGCGAGTCGTATACCCTGTGGTACATACCCTCTTTACGCGTCCGTCTACCTGTCCATCTGTCTGCCAGTCTGTCAGTCTTTTCCTCCATGCGTCCATCCGTGCATCCACTAAAGAACACTCAATGTACCGCCATTTCGCATACCCTGCGGCACATAGCCGCTTTACACGTCCGTATACCTGTCCGTCTGTCTGCCAGTCTGTCTATCTGTCCGTCCGTGCTACCGTCCGTGCGTTCAACAAGAGAACACTCAAAGTACCACCATCTCGCATACCCTGTGGCACATAGCCGCTTTACACGTCCGTCTACCTGTCCGTCTGTCTGCCAGTCCGCCTGTCTGTCCGTCCATGCGTCCGTCCATGCGTCCATCTAGAGAACACTTAAAGTACCGCCATCTCGCATACCCTGTAGCAAATACCGCTTTACGCGTCCGTCTACCTGTCCGTCCGTTTGCTAATCTGTCTGTCTGTCTGTCCGTGCGTCCGTCCGTGCGTCGATTTAAAGAGCACTTGAAGTAACGCCATCTCGCATACCCTGTGGGACATAGCCGCTTTACGCGTCCATCTACCTGTCCGTCTGTCAGCCAGTATGTCTGTCTGTCCATCTATGCGTCCGTTCGTGCGTCAATCTAGAGAACACTCAAAGTACCGCCATCTCGCATACCCTGTGGCACATAGCCGCTTTACGCGTCCGTCTACCTGTCCGTCTGTCTTCCAGTCTGTCAGTCTGTTCATCCCTGCGTCCATCCGTGCGTCTATCTAGAGAACACTCTGAGTACCGCCATCTCGCGCGTGGTATACCCTTTGGTACATACCCGCTTTACGGGTCCGTCTACCTGTCCGTCTGTCTGCCAGTCTGTCAGTCTATTCGTCTGTGCGTCCGTCCATGCGTCCATCGAGAGAACACTCAAAGTACCGCCATCTCGCATACCCTGAGGCACATAGCCGCTTTACGCGTCCATCTACCTGTCCGTCTGTCTGCCAGTCTGTATGTCTGTCTGTCTGTCGGTCCGTCCGTCCGTGCGTCCAACTAGAGAACACTCAAAGTACCGCCATCTCGAATACCCTTTGGCAAATAGCCACTATACACGTCCGTCTACCTGTCCGTCTGTTTGCTAATCTCTCTGTCTGTCTGTCCGTGCGTCCGTCCGTGCGTCGATTTAAAGAGCACTTGAAGTAACGCCATCTCGCATACCCTGTGGGACATAGCCGCTTTACGCGTCCATCTACCTGTCCGTCTGTCAGCCAGTATGTCTGTCTGTCCGTCTATGCGTCCGTTCGTGCGTAAATCTAGAGAACACTCAAATTACCGCGATCTTGCATACCCTGTGGCACATAGCCGCTTTACGCATTCGTCTACCTATCCATCTGTCTGCCAGTCTGTCGGTCCGTCTGTCCATGCGTCCGTTCGTCCGTCAATCTAGAGAATTGAATTGAATCTTTATTTTCATGTCTGGTACAACATGAAGGATGGCGGGAGTAAAAGCTGCACTAAAACAGCTTGACTAGCTCCCGCTACCTAAAAATAAATGGGTCACAAGCAGTGGCATACAAATGAGAACAAAAGCATAATGTACAGAAATTCCCATGCTATTGGGAATAAAATAATTACATAATCTGAACGTAAACAGGATACAACAGTTCCTACGAATAGAAGAACAAAACATCAGTAGCTTGAAGAGGCTGTGTATACATGTGTTGAAAAATACATAAGAGGTCAAACGGATACAAAAGGGTAGATTTCATCATAATACAATTTATAAGAACAGAGATGCAATATTTTTTGTGGTCATGGTTTCTATATTTACGTCATTGCTGCTTAAATAATTCAACATTCTGGGAATAACACTGCGTACCATTTGGTCACCATACTTTGTGCGTGATCGTGGTATTAACCAGAGGTTATGCTTACGGGTATCGTATTTATTTTCCGAAGGTTGCAGGTTGGCTAAATCAGATAGTACAGTTTTTTGCTTCAGCTCTTTTTTTATAGTCCTACAAATGTTGTAACTGTAAAGATTTTGAAAACTGATTAGTTTATATTTTTGTTGCATGTACATAACTGATTGATATGGTTCTTTCTTAGCAATAATTTTCAGAAATCTAGTTTGAAGTCTAGTAAGCTTCTCAATATTTGTTTGTGTTGTGTCACCCCATACTATAAAGCAATAGTTTACATAGGACATAAATAAGGAATGATAAATAATAAGTATTGTTTTTAATGGAAGTAGATAATTGTTGCGATAAATTATACCAAGTACACGTGCCGTTTTTGTTGCCACCTGCTCTACTTGTGCATCCCATAGCATGTTGTTTGAAAATACGATACCTAATGTTTTGACATTGTCAACTATTTCAATCAGACTGTTATTAAGATAGAGCGGAGAACTTACTTGTATCTGCTTGCCTTTTGCTCGAAATATAACCGCTTTGGTTTTTTCCGCATTTATTAATAGTCCATTGGAACATGCCCACTTATATATCTTCTCTAATATATTATTTCCTTTTTGAATCAACTGGTCAGTATCGTTATGTGCAAAAAATACGCTTGTATCGTCCGCATAAATAACGAATTTTGCTGAAGGGTCTATGTTTACAATATCATTTATATACAAATTAAACAGGAATGGACCTAAAATACTGCCCTGAGGCACTCCAAGAGAATTTGGTTTAGTCACCGAAGAAAAATTGTTTATGCACACGTATTGTTTCCTTTCGCTTAGATATGAGTCGAGCAAGTCTAAAGCAACACCTCGTACACCGTATAAATCCAGCTTACGTAAAAGTAATAGTCTATTCAGAGAGTCGAAGGCCTTACTGAAATCGATAAAGACACCGAGTACTAGTTGTTTGCTAATCTCTCTGTCTGTCTGTCCGTGCGTCCGTCCGTGCGTCGATTTAAAGAGCACTTGAAGTAACGCCATCTCGCATACCCTGTGGGACATAGCCGCTTTCCGCGTCCATCTACCTGTCCGTCTGTCAGCCAGTATGTCTGTCTGTCCGTCTATGCGTCCGTTCGTGCGTAAATCTAGAGAACACTCAAATTACCGCGATCTTGCATACCCTGTGGCACATAGCCGCTTTACGCATTCGTCTACCTATCCATCTGTCTGCCAGTCTGTCGGTCCGTCTGTCCATGCGTCCGTTCGTCCGTCAATCTAGAGAATTGAATTGAATCTTTATTTTCATGTCTGGTACAACATGAAGGATGGCGGGAGTAAAAGCTGCACTAAAACAGCTTGACTAGCTCCCGCTACCTAAAAATAAATGGGTCACAAGCAGTGGCATACAAATGAGAACAAAAGCATAATGTACAGAAATTCCCATGCTATTGGGAATAAAATAATTACATAATCTGAACGTAAACAGGATACAACAGTTCCTACGAATAGAAGAACAAAACATCAGTAGCTTGAAGAGGCTGTGTATACATGTGTTGAAAAATACATAAGAGGTCAAACGGATACAAAAGGGTAGATTTCATCATAATACAATTTATAAGAACAGAGATGCAATATTTTTTGTGGTCATGGTTTCTATATTTACGTCATTGCTGCTTAAATAATTCAACATTCTGGGAATAACACTGCGTACCATTTGGTCACCATACTTTGTGCGTGATCGTGGTATTAACCAGAGGTTATGCTTACGGGTATCGTATTTATTTTCCGAAGGTTGCAGGTTGGCTAAGTCAGATAGTACAGTTTTTTGCTTCAGCTCTTTTTTTATAGTCCTACAAATGTTGTAACTGTAAAGATTTTGAAAACTGATTAGTTTATATTTTTGTTGCATGTACATAACTGATTGATATGGTTCTTTCTTAGCAATAATTTTCAGAAATCTAGTTTGAAGTCTAGTAAGCTTCTCAATATTTGTTTGTGTTGTGTCACCCCATACTATAAAGCAATAGTTTACATAGGACATAAATAAGGAATGATAAATAATAAGTATTGTTTTTAATGGAAGTAGATAATTGTTGCGATAAATTATACCAAGTACACGTGCCGTTTTTGTTGCCACCTGCTCTACTTGTGCATCCCATAGCATGTTGTTTGAAAATACGATACCTAATGTTTTGACATTGTCAACTATTTCAATCAGACTGTTATTAAGATAGAGCGGAGAACTTACTTGTATCTGCTTGCCTTTTGCTCGAAATATAACCGCTTTGGTTTTTTCCGCATTTATTAATAGTCCATTGGAACATGCCCACTTATATATCTTCTCTAATATATTATTTTCTTTTTGAATCAACTGGTCAGTATCGTTATGTGCAAAAAATACGCTTGTATCGTCCGCATAAATAACGAATTTTGCTGAAGGGTCTATGTTTACAATATCATTTATATACAAATTAAACAGGAATGGACCTAAAATACTGCCCTGAGGCACTCCAAGAGAATTTGGTTTAGTCACCGAAGAAAAATTGTTTATGCACACGTATTGTTTCCTTTCGCTTAGATATGAGTCGAGCAAGTCTAAAGCAACACCTCGTACACCGTATAAATCCAGCTTACGTAAAAGTAATAGTCTATTCAGAGAGTCGAAGGCCTTACTGAAATCGATAAAGACACCGAGTACTAGTTGTTTACATTCTATGCTATTTAGAATGAACTCTTTCTGATCAAGGAGGGCAAGCTCAGTCGATCTATGTTTCCTGAAACCGTATTGTGCGTCACATAACATATTATGTTTGTTAATGAATTCTGCCAGCTGGGAGTGAGGAATTTTTTCTATTATTTTAGAGAATACTGGCAAAATTGAGATGGGTCTATAGTTTGCTAAATTATTCTTATCTCCCTTTTTGTACAAGATGCACACTTTAGCAGTTTGAAGTATTGCAGGAAAAATTCCTTTTCCCAAACAAAGGTTAATGATTTCAGAAAATGGTTGGGCAATTATTTCGGCGGTGTATTTAATTGGTTTGATTTGAAAATCAAAACAATCACAGCAGTTACTATTTCTAAGCCGCATGATTGTTTTATATACCTCGCTTTCACATGTAGGTCTTACAAACATAGTACTTGAGCATTTATTGGAAACGTATGATGTCGCATCAAGAGATGTTTCTGGAAAAGCTAAGTTTACTAGATAATCGTTAAATGTATTGGATAAGTTACTACCATTAATAACACAACCATTAATTGTAATTTCCGTAATTACGCTATTTGAGGTGGGTGTTCCTAACACTTTATTGATGTTTTTCCAAGTTGAAGCAGAATTTCCAGCTGATTGCATAAAAATGTTATGAAAGTAGTTTTGTCTAGCCTTTTGGATGTCCTTATTTAGACGATTACGAAATTTTTTGAAGGTACTAAGTAGCTGTGGGTCACGAGAGACGAGAAATGCATTATACATTACATTCTTTTCATCGATTTGATGCAACAGGTCCCGTGTGATCCATGGCTTCCTAATTTTTTTAGATGGGCGGTGGGTAATTCGAGGGAAGTTATGGTAATATACCTCCTTGAATTTTTCTATGAATGTATTGACAGCAATGTTCGGGTTGTCATTTGCGAGAACATCGTTCCAGGATGTATTAATTAGTTCCTGACGAAAATTTTCAAGATTTTTGGATGTTATAGAACGCACTGGTATGGAAAGTCGTTTCTTTTTTATTCGTTGCCTAATAGCTAAAAATATGGGAAGGTGATCGCTAATGTCGCATGAAATGGTCCCAGCTTTAGTATCCTCAGAACTAATGCTCGTGAGAAAGACATCAATTAATGTAGATGAACAGGCAGTAACTCTTGTTGGCATATTAATCATGTTAGCCAATCCAAAGCTATCAAACAAACACGTCATCTCATGCTGTGAAGTTCCATTAGACAGCATGTCAATATTAATATCGCCGCCGCAAACAGTTACATGGTTATTGAGCATAGCGTGGTGAAATAGGCTCTCCAAACGAGCCGTGAAAGTTGTAATACTTCCAGATGGAGGACGGTACATAACTGAGATGACGTAATTGCTTAGGACAGCTGTCAGCATTTCACAATCAGGCTCTGAATAACAAAATTCTGTTAAGAGTTGACAATCAAAAGTTTCTTTTACAAGTAAGCAGACACCACCCCCTCTACTGTGCGTGCGATTAACACAGAAAACATTATAACCAGGCATAGAAAATGGGTTATCATCATTTGTGTACCAAGTTTCAGTCAGCATGATGATGTCAAAGCGAAAATGAAGCTCTGAAAACAAGGAATTTAGCGATGCATATTTGTTTCTCGCGGACTGACAGTTTAGCTGAAAAATTTTTATGCCAGACATATAGTTGTCTCCAATGTATTTATGTAGATCTGATGGTAAAATGAACATGATTCCTAAAAAGTAAAGTTATGAACGATTCTGATTTTTCAAGCCAATTTAGAGAAATCTTCCTTTCTCTTCACCAGAACGGCAGGAAAACCATCTCTGCGTCTCATTAGAACTTTACCGTTCGCACACCACACAAAACGGACGTCATTCTCTCGCGCCCATTGTTTTGCCTCCCGAAGTAGAGTTCGCGTTTGTTTGGTTAAGTTTTCTTGAATCATCACTTCGGATTTGGTATCCCTGAGTTTCTTACGACTATGTAGCCAGCTGTCTCGAACTGACTGTTGTGAGAAACGTACAATGATGCCCGGGGTCCTTTCCGCCTTAGAGGGAAGGCGGTGTATCGCGGTAACATCAGTTCCTGTCAGAGCGGGCATCGCAATTGATGCAGCAATTGCGTTGACCTTATCCAATAAGTTCTCGTGCTCAGTCTTACGAATTCCATGAAACTCGAGATTCAGCCTTCTGTTATGCCGCTCTAGTTCGTTCAGTTCACCTTTTATGTCTAGAATTTGTTTAGTGTTCCAGCTTGATTCTGCGGAATCAACTTTCCGTTTCATATCTGACAACTTGTTATCCTGTTCCTTAATGGCTGTAAGTACTCCATCATATTTGTCAGACAGCATTTAGACACTGGCCTCGATATGGGCAATAGTATCCTTCAGGTTTTTCACTGTCTCTGTTAACTCTGCAATGGCTAAAACACTGGGATGATCGACAACCTTCTTTGCCCGTGCTCCTCTGCATGTGGGACAACGCCACTGTTTTTTTGTTGCATCGGATTTCGCTCTAAATGTTCTTTCACTTATGCCTGAGCAAGTTCCTATGTGATAAGAACTGAGGCATTCGCTGCACACCATGCAATCATCATCAGAACCAACACACAAGCCACAATCAAAGCAAGGTACATTAGCAACAGTGCTCATGGTGACAAATTCTTGGGCAACAGTATAGGGCACAGTTAAGTGTGTAGTGTCTTAAGAAATAATAAGAACGTGATGCGATTCACAAACCTGCAAACGTAGAAATGTAGTTTTAGGACGCGCCTTTCCTGTGCCGCTGCTGCTGCCCAAGTGAAGACGGCGTCAGTGGAACTTCCTTTGAAAGCTGCTAGAAGGCAGGGGGGCGTCTTCGTCACGTGTGGTGTCCTCTGCGCTCGGCTTGCTGATGACAGCCTTACAGACACGTGTACGTTCGCGATCCGAGATTCCTAATACAGTTGACGCGGACTGAGAGTTCCACGCAACGTCCTGCGCAGCCGGTCACTGGCTACTCCTTCGCACGTGTCGAGACAGCTGCCCAAAACCTCGCCAGGCAGGAAACACTGTAAACGTAGAAATGTAGTTTTAGGACGCGCCTTTCCTGTGCCGCTGCTGCTGCCCAAAACTCAAAGTACTCAAAGTACCGCCATCTCGCATACCCTGTGGCACATAGCCGCTTTACGCGTCCGTCTACCTGTCCATCTGTCTGCCAGTCTGTCTGTCTGTTCGTCCATGCGTCCGTCCGTGCATCTATCTAGAGAACACTCTGAGTACCGCCATCTCGCGCGTCGTATACCCTTCGGTACATACCCGCTTTACGGGTCCGTCTACCTGTCCGTCTGTCTGCAAGTCTGTCAGTCTATTCGTCCATGCGTCCATCCGTGCGTCCACTAGAGAACACTCAAAGTGCCGCCATCTCGCATACCCCGCGGCACATAGCCGCTTTACGCGTCCGTCTACCTGTCCGTCTGTCTGCCAGTCTGTCTGTCTATTCGTCCGTGCGTCCGTCCAAGCGTCCATCTTGAGAACACTCAAAGTACCGCCATCTCGCATACCCTGAGGCACATAGCCGCTTTACGCGTCCATCTACCTGTCCGTCTGTCTGCCATCTGTATGTCTGTCTGTCTGTCCATGCATCCGTTCGTGCATCAATCTAGAGAACACTCAAAGTACCGCCATCTCGCATACCCTGTGGCACATAGCCGCTTTACGCGTCCGTCTACCTGTCCATCTGTCTGGCAGTCTGCTGTCTTTCCGTCCATGCGTCTGTTCGTGCTTCAATCTAGAGAACACTCAAAGTAACGCCATCTCGCGTACCCCGTTGCACACCCGCTTTACGCGTCCATCTACCTGTCCGTCTTTCTGCCAGTCTGTCTGTCTGTTTGTCCATGCGTCCGTCCGTGCGTCTATCTAGAGAACACTCTGAGTACCGACATCTCGCGCGTCGTATACCCTTTGGTACATACCCGCTTTACGGGTCCGTCTACCTGTCCGTCTGTCTGCCAGTCTATCAGTCTGTTCGTCCATGCGTCCATCCGAGCGTCCACTAGAACACTCAAAGTGCCGCCATCTCGCATCCCCCGCGGCACATAGACGCTTTACGCGTCCGTCTACCTGTCCGTCTGTCTGCCAGTCTGTCTGTCTATTCGTCCGTGCGTTCGTCCATACGTCCATCTAGAGAACACTCAAAGTACCGCCATCTCGCATACCCTGGGGCACAAAGCTGCTTTGCGCGTCTATCTACCTGTCCGTCTGTCTGCCAGTCTGTATGTCTGTCTGTCTGTCCATGCGTCCGTTCTTGCGTCAATCTAGAGAACACTCAAAGTACCGCCATCTCGCATACCCTGTGGCACATAGCCGCTTTACGCGTCCGTCTACCTGTCCAGCTGTCGGGCAGTCTGTCTGTCTTTCCGTCCACGCGTCTGTTCGTGCTTCAATCTAGAGAACACTCCGAGTACCGCCATCTCGCATACCCTGTGGCACGTAGCTGCTTTACGCGTCCGTCTACCTGTTCCTCTGTCTGCCACTATCTGTCTGTTCGTCCATGCGTCCGTCCGCGCGTCCATCTAGAGGACACACTGATAACCGCCATCTCGCGCGTCGTATACCCTGTGGTACATAGCAACTTTACGCGTCTGTCTACCTATCCGTCTGTCTGCCAGTCTGTCTGTCTCTCCGTCCATGCGTCCGTGCGTTCGTCAATCTAGAGAACACTCTGAGTACCGCCATCTCGCGCGTCGTATACCCTGTGGCACATAGCCGCTTTACGCGTCCGTGTACTATGTCCGTCTGTCTGCCACTCTGTTCGCCCATGCGTCCGTCCGCGCGTCCATCTAGAGAACACACTGAGTACCACCATCTCGCGCGTCGTATACTCTGTGATACACACCCGCTTTACGCGTCCGTCTACCTGTCTGTCTGTCTGCCAGTCTGTCAGTCTGTTCGTCCAAGCGTCCATCCGTGCGTCCACTAGAGAACACTCAAAAAACCGCCATCTCGCATACCCTGCGGCACATTGCCACTTTACACGTCCGTCTAATTGGCCGTCTGTCTGCCAGTCTGTCTGTCTGTCCGTCCGTGCGTCCGTCCTTGCGTCCATCTAGAGACCACTCAAAGTACCGCCATATCGCATACCCTGTGGCACATAGCCACTTTACACGTCCGTCTACCTGTCCGTCTCTCTGCCAGTCTGTCTGTCTGTTCGTCGATGCATCCGTCCGTGCGTCCATCGAGAGAACACTCTGAGTGCCACCATCTCGCATACCCTGTGGCACATAGCCGCTTTACACGTACGTCTACCTGTCCGTTTGTCTGCCAGTCTGTCTGTCTCTCCGTCCATGCATCCGTTCGTGCGTCAATCTAGAGAACACTCTGAGTACCGCCATCTCACGCGTCGTATACTCTGTGGCACATATTCGCTTTACGCGTCCGTATATCTGTCCGTCTGTCTTCCAGTCTGTCTGTGTGTTCGTCCATGCGTCCGTCCATGCGTCCATCTAGAGAACACTCTGAGTACCGCCATCTCGCGCGTCGTATACCCGGTGGTACACCCGCTTTACGCGTCCGTCTACCTGTCCGTCTGTGTGCCAGTCTGTCTGTCTGTCCATCCATGCGTCCGTCCGTGCGTCAATCTAGAGAACACTCAAAGTACCGCCATCTCGCATACCTTGTGGCACATAGCAACTTTACACGTCTGTCTACAGTCCGTCTGTCTGCCAGTCTGTCTGTCTCTCCGTCCATGCGTCCGTGCGTTCGTCAATCTAGAGAACACTCTGAGTACCCCCATCTCGCGCGTCGTATACTTTGTGGCACATAGCCGCTTCACGCGTCCGTCTACTATGTCCGTCTGTCTGCCACTCTGTTCGTCCATGCGTCCGTCCGCGCGTCCATCTAGAGAACACACTGAGTACCGCCATCTCGCGCGTCGTATACCCTGTGGTATATACCCGCTTTACGCGTCCGTCTACTATGTCCGTCTGTCTGCACGTCTGTCTGTCTGTTCGTCCAAGCGTCCATCCATGCGTCCACTAGAGAACACTCAAAGTACTGCGATCTCGCATACCCTGTGGCACATAGCCGCTTTACACGTCCGTCTACCTGTCCGTCTGTCTGCCAGTCTGTCTGTCTGTTCGTCCATGCATCTGTCCGTGCGTCCACCTAGAGAACACTCAAGATACCGCATTCTCGCATACCCTGTGCCACATAGCAACTTTACACGTCCGTCTACCTGTCCGTCTGTCTGCCAGTCTGTCTGCCTCTCCGTCCATGCGTCCGGGCGTTCGTCAATCTAGAGAACACTCTGAGTACCGCCATCTCGCGCGCCGTATACCCTGTGGCACATGCCCGCTTTACGCGTCCGTCTACTATGTCCGTCTGTCTGCCAGTCTGTCTGTCTGTTCGTCCATGCGTCCGTCCGTGCTTCTATCTAGAGAACACTCTGAGTACCACCATCTCGTGCGTCGTATACCCTGTGGTACATACCTGCTTTACGGGTCTGTCTACCTGTCCGTCTGTTCACCAGTCTGTCTGTCTGTTCGTCCATGCGTCCGTCCGTGCGTTCATCTAGAGAACACTCAAAGTACCGCCATCTCGCATATCTTGAGGCACATAGCCGCTTTACGTGTCCATCTACCTGTCCGTCTGTCTGCCAGTCTGTCTGTCTGTCTGTCCATGCGTCCATTCGTGCGTCAATCAAGAGAACAATCAAAGTACCGCCATCTCGCATACCCTGTGGCACATAGCCGCTTTACGCGTCCGTCTACCTGTCCCTCTGTCTGCCAGTCTGTCTGTCTGTCCATCCATGCGTCTGTTCGTGCTTCAATCTAGAGAACACTCCGAGTTTCGCCATTTCGCATACCCTGTGGCACATAGCTGCTTTACGCGTCCGTCTACCTGTCCATCTGTCTGCCAGTCTGTCTGTCTGTCCGTCCATGCGTCCATTCGTGCGTAAATCTAGAGAACACTCCGATTAGCGCCCTCTCGCGCGTCGTATACCCCGTGGCATATACCCGCTTTACGCGTCCGTCTACCTGTTCCTCTGTCTGCCACCCTGTCTGTCTGTTCATCCATGCGTATATTCGTGCGTCAATCCAGAGAACAATCAAAGTACCGCCATCTCGCATACCCTGTGGCACATAGCTGCTTTACGCGTCTGTCTACCTGTCCATCTGTCTGCAAGTCTGTCTGTCTGTCCGTCCATGCGTCCATTCGTGCGTAAATCCAGAGAACACTCCGATTAGCGCCCTCTCGTGCGTCGTATACCCTGTGGCATATACCCGCTTTACGCGTCCGTCTACCTGTTCCTCTGTCTGCCACTCTGTCTGTCTGTTCGTCCATGCGTCCCTCCGTGCGTCCATCTAGAGAACACTCAATGTACCGCCATCTCGCATACATTGTGGCACATAGCCACTTTACACGTCCGTCTAACTGTCCGTCTGTCTGCCAGTCTGTCTGTCTGTCCGTCCGTGCGTCCGTCCGTGCGTCCATCTAGAGAACACTCAAAGTACCGCCATATCCCATACCCTGTGGCACATAGCTGCTTTACACGTCCGTCTACCTGTCCGTCTGTCTGTCTGTTCGTCGATGCAACCGTCCGTGCGTCCATCGAGAGTACACTGTGAGTGCCGCCGTCTCGCATACCCTGGGGCACATTGCGGCTTTACACGTCCGTCTACCTGTCCGTTTGTCTGCCAGTCTGTCTATCTCTCCGTCCATGCGTCCGTTCGTGCGTCATTCTAGAGAACACTCTGAGTACCGCTGTCACAATGCAGAAACAGCAGCAGTCGAATCCAGGAAACTCACTTTAATTGTACCAGAACACTGGCAAACTGATCGAAAGAGAACCTCGTCTTCTTCTCCCACTGCGCGTGTTCTTCGTTGTTCTCTTGGCGCTGCTTATTTAATGTGGCATTTGCCCCCCCTCCAGAGAGCAGCGTCCCGATGCTCTTCTACAAAAGACGGTGGAGTAGATGCATGGTGCAAATCAGTCCAAAAAGTAGGGCTTCATTCGCGCAACGTGCACAACTTCTGGTTTTTGCTGGCGAAATGTCGAGAAGTTGTCCGGAACGACCACGTAATTAACGTCGCTCAGGCGTTGTAAAACTCTGTAGGGGCCAAAATACTTCTTCAGCAAATTTTTTGACAGTCTCTGGCGGCGGATAGGTCTTCATACCCAGACTTTGTCGCCGGCCCGATAGACGAAATGTCGGTGTGGCAGATTATAACGTTGGGCGTCATAATTTTGCTGCTGGGTGATTCAGACGCACGCAAGCTGCCTCGCTTCTTCTGCTCGTTTGGTAAAAGATGCAGCGTCCAAATCGATGTCATTGCAGTCGTGCAGTAACATGGCGTCAAGCATCGTCGTCACTTCACGGCCATGAAAGAGACTGAACTGCGTTCTTCGTGTAGTTTCTTGCTGCGCTGTATTATAGGCGAACGTGATGTACGGTAGAATGTCGTCCCAGTTCTTGTGATCCACGTCCACGTACATACTCAACATGTCCGCAAGAGTCTTGTTGAGGCGTTCTGTTAAGCCGTTGGTTTGTGGATGATAGGAAGTGGTTTTCCGATGGGCTGTTCCACTGAGCTCAAGCACTGTCTTCAGGAGCGCGGCCGTGAAAGCGGCACCTCGATCCGTTATGATTGTTGGAGCACTGTGCCTCAGGACGATATTTTCTACAAAGAATCGTGCGGTTTCAACAGCGGTGCCACTTGACAAAGCCTTTGTTCCGCATAGCGCGTAAGATAATCAGTGGCGACTAGTACCCACTTGTTGCCAGCTTGGGAAGTCGGATATGGTCCAAGGAGATCCATTCCAATTTGGGCAAAAGGTACCGTGGGCACATGAATTGGTTGTAATAGTCCAGCTGGTTTTAACGGTGGCGATTTTCGTCGTTGACAATCGAGGCACGTGCGCACGTAATGCTTCACAATAGCTGGAAGTCTTGGCCAGTAGTATTTCTGTTAGATTCTTGCCAATGTGCGTGTGTATCCGAGATGAACAGACGTTGGCTCATCGTGGCAAGCACAAAGTATCTCCTGACGAAGTGACGTCGGAACGACAAGTAGGTGGGTGCTTCCTCTGGGGGAAAAGTTCTTTTTATAGAGAACACCACCACGTAAGCAGAATGACGGCAGGCTCCTTGCAAATCTTCTAGGGACGGTTGTTGTCCGGCCATTCAAAAATTCAATAAGAGGAAGCAACTTACTGTCTTCTTTCTGCTTGCACGAAATCGTAGTGGTGTCAATGACTCCTACAAACGCCATGCTCTCATCGTCTGTGTCATCATCGCGCTTTATCGGTGACCTTGATAAGCAATCGGCGTCGGCGTGCTGCCGTCCGGACTTATACACGACCATCATATCAAACTCTTGAAGGCGTAAGCTCTACCGTGCGAGCCGACCAGACGGGTCTTTCAAGTTGGTCAGCCAGCAGAGGGAATGATGGTCGCTGACTACGTGGAAAGAACGACCATAGAGGTACGGACGAAACTTCATAACCGCCCATACGACAGCAAGACACTCTTTTTCCGTTGTAGAGTAGTTGGACTCGGCGCGGGAAAGCGTCCTACTAGCATATGCGATCACACGCTCGGCTGAGACTTGCCACTGGACGAGTACAGCGCCTAAACCCACGTTGCTGGCATCTGTATGGACCATGGTAGGAGCATCCTCATCAAAGTGAGCAAGCACAGGGGGAGTCTGCAGGCGTTGTCGGAGATCGTCAAATGCCACCTGTTGATCGTCGCCCCATGTGAAGGAAACGTCTTCTCTTGTGAGTCGTGTTAACGGCGAGGCTATGTGGGAGAAATTGGTAATAAACCTTCGGTAGTATGCGCATAGGCCAAGGAAACGCCTGACTGTTTTCTTGTCTTTTGGTACCGGAAATTTTCTGACGGCCGCAATCTTATCGGGATCAGGTCGAACACCTTCATGGCTCACCACATGACCTAAAAATTGAAGCTCCTTGAAACCGAAGTGACACTTCTCGGGTGTCAGTGTCAGGCCGGCAGATCTTATTGCCCTGAATACCGATAGCAGCCTGCTCAGGTGTTCCTCAAATGTTTTTGAAAAAGCAATGACGTCGTCCAGATAGACCAGACATGCCTGCCACTTAAGGCCTGACAGAACGGTATCCATCAGTCTCTGAAATGTTGCGAGGGCTGAGCACGATCCAAATGGCAAGACTTTAAATTCATAAAGCTCGTCAGGCGTTACAAAAGCCGTTTTTTCTCTATCTCGCTCGTCGACCTCAATTTGCCAATACCCACTTTTGAGGTCCATTGACGAAAAGTAGCGTGCATACCTCAGCCTGTCGAGTGAATCATTGATGCGCGGTAATGGGTATACGTCTTTCTTTGTCACACGGTTCAGCTTGCGGTAGTCGACACAAAATCGCAAGCTTCCGTCTTTCTTTTTAACCAGCACTACCGGCGACGCCCAAGGACTTCTTGACGGCTGTATGACGTCATCATCGAGCATTTTCTTCACTTGTTCTTGGATTGCTTCACGCTCTTTCGGTGCTACGCGGTATGGATTCCATCGTATTGACCTTGCCGTCTCCTTCGTTATTATCCGATGTTTCGTCAGTGGCGCTTGACTGACCCTCGAGGTCGATGAAAAAGTCTTTGAACTGGTGCAGAAGATCTAATAGACGCTGTCTCTGCGCTGGTGACAAATCCGAGCTTACGTCAATAGGTGGTGGGGCTGACGTGGCTTGCGGCTCGTCCTGTTGTACTACACAGCACTCGCGGATTTCGGTGGTCTCGTCGAAGTAGGCAACTGTAGTGCCTTGTGTAATGTGTCGACGCTCGTTGTTAAAATTCGTCAACAGAACCTCTGCTTCCCCGCACACAACATTGACGATACTTCTGGCAATTGCAACACCACGAGAGAGTAGGAGCATCAATACTTGTTCAGCGATTCCTTCTCCAGTATTCTGCTCGCTGCACGTGACTGAAACAAGGCGGCACGGAAACGGAGGTACGGTCACATCGTCAATGACTCGTAGGGATTTTCGGTGTAGCGCTGCGCTTTGATCCGCTGAAAAGGTCAGTACACCGTCCGGAATATTTATGATGGCACCATATTCCCGCAAGAAATCCATCCCCAAGATTGCCTGTTTGCAACACTCAGAAAGGATAACAAAAGTTGCGACGAAGGATGCATCCCCTATCTTCATTCTTGCAGTGCACTTTCCGGTAGGTCTGAGTAGCTGCCCTCCAGCTCCTCTAATCAGCGGTCCTGTCCATTCCATTCTAACCTTCCTGAGCGTGTCTGCCAGACTCTCACTCATTATTGAGAAGTCCGAGCCAGTGTCGACCAATGCCATGACGTCATGTCCGTCAATCATAATTGCAACTTCGGCAGTAACAACCCCGTCCTTCGTCGATTCATTGAAAATGTGTCTCTCTTCGCTCGGCAGTAATGGGTGATTTTCAGCACTTCGACGATTCGCAACCTTTCCCCCCGAGGTCGCTGCTTTTAGTTTCCCCGGCGTGGACTAGGAGATCTCCCTCTTGGCATGTCAGTGGTGCTCCGTCTAGAATATGGAGAATAACGCCCAGGAGAGGGTGAGCGTGACCGAAACCCAGGAGGAAATTCCCGCGGGGTCACGACATTCGTGTCGACGTCAGGTGTTCCGTTGAAATGGCGCCGAAGAACCGTAGAAGGAAACCCTTGGTACCCTGCGGCGCGATACGGGCAATACCGAACGATGTGGCCTGATTCCCCACAGGGAAAGCACAGGGGCCTATGATCAGGGGTACGCCAGATGTCTGTTTTGCGAAGTGGTGGCCGCTTCGGCATCGAAGTTTCTCTGTAGTACCAAGGCGTTGTCGGTGGATGTTGCTGGTGGTACTGATGTGGTGTCGGCACGTTCGCTGGCTGTCGGCGGACTACGTCTGCATAGCTTGCCCTGGGAGTGCTCGTGTTCGGCTCAGGAAGCGAGAGCGCTTGCCTGATCTCCTGGCGTACAACTTCCGTTACTGAGGCGATCGCGCAGTCGTTCGGTTCTCACGCGTCGTATACTCTGTGGCACATATTCGCTTTACGCGTCCGTATATCTGTCCGTCTGTCTGCCAGTCTGTCTGTCTGTTCGTCCATGCGTCCGTCCATGCGTCCATCAAGAGAACACTCTGAGTACCGCCATCTCGCTCATCGTATAACCTGTGGTACACCCGCTTTACGCGTCCGTCTATCTGTCCGTCTGTGTGCCAGTCTGTCTGTCTGTCCATCCATGCGTCCGTTCGTTCGTCAATCTAGAGAAAACTCAAAGTATGCGCCATCTCGCATCTCCTGTGGCACATAGCCGCTTTACGCGTCCGCCTACCTGTCCATCTGTCTGCCAGGCCATCTGTCTGTCCGTCCATGTGTCTGTTCGTGCTTCAATCTAGAGAACACACTGAGTACCGCCATCTCGCGCGTCGTATACCCTGTTGTACATACCCGCTTTACGCGTCCGTCTACCTGTCTGTCTGTCTCCCAGTCTGTCAGTCTGTTCTTCCAAGCGTTCATCCGTGCGTCCATCTAAGAACACTCAAAGTACCGCCATCTCGCATACCCTGTGGCAGATAGCCACTTTACACGTCCGTCTACCTGTCCGTCTGCCAGTCTGTCTGCCTCTCCATCCATGCGTCCG
The DNA here is from genome assembly GCF_043290135.1 of Rhipicephalus microplus. Classification (NCBI taxonomy): domain Eukaryota; kingdom Metazoa; phylum Arthropoda; class Arachnida; order Ixodida; family Ixodidae; genus Rhipicephalus; species Rhipicephalus microplus. Next base: position 15,094,587 of record NW_027464589.1, read on the forward strand.
TGAGTTCGTCAATCTAGAGAACACTCTGAGTACCGCCATCTCGCGCGTCGTATACCCAATGGCACATGCCCGCTTTACGCGTTCGTCTACTATGTCCGTCTGTCTGCCAGTCTGTCTGTCTGTTCGTCCATGCCTCCGTCCGTGCGTCTATCTAGAGAACACTCTGAGTACCGCCATCTCGCGCGTCGTATACCCTGTGGTACATACCCGCTTTACGGGTCCGTCTACCTGTCCGTCTGTCTGCCAGTCTGTCTGTCTGTCCGTCCATGCGTCTGTTCGTGCTTCAATCTAGAGAACACTCAAAGTACCGCCATCTCGCATACCTTGTGGCACATAGCCACTTTACACGTCCGTCTAACATTCCGTCTGTCTGCCAGTCTGTCTGTCTGTCCGTCCATGCATCCATTCGTGCGTAAATCCAGAGAACACTCTGAGTACCGCCATCTCGCGCGTCGTATACCTAGCGGCACATACTCGCTTTACAGGTCCGTCTATCTGTCCGTCTGTCTGCCAGTCTGTCTGTCTCTCCGTCCATGCATCCGTCCATTCGACCATCTAGAGAACACTCGAAGTACCGCTATCTCGCATACCCTGTGGCACATAGCCACTTTAAACATCCGTCTACCTGTCCGTCTGTCTGCCAGTCTGTCTCTCCGTCCATGCGTCCGTGCGTTCGTCAAAGTAGAGAACTCTCTGAGTGCCGCCATCTCGCGCGTCGTATACCCTGTGGCTCATACCCGCTTTGCGCGTCCGTCTACTATGTCCGTCTGTCTGTTCGTCCATGCGTCCATCCGCGCGTCCATCTAGAGAACACACTGAGAACCATCATCTCGCGCGTCGTATACCCTGTGGCACATAGCCACTTTACGCTTCCGTCTACCTGTCCATCTGTCTGCCAGTCTGTCTGTCTGTCCGTCCATGCGTCCGTTCGTGGGTCAATCTAGATAACACACTGAGTACCGCCATCTTGCACGTCGTATACCCTGTGGCACATACCCGTTTTACGCGTCCGTCTACCTCTCCGTCTGTCGGCCAGTCTGTCTCTCTGTTCGTCCATGCGTCCATTCGTGCGTCCATCTAGAGAACACTCAAAGTACCGCTATCTCGCATACCCGCTGGCACATAGCCGCTCTACACGTCCGTCTACCTGTCCGTCTGTCTGCCAGTCTGTCTATCTGTCCGTCCGTGCAACCGTCCGTGCGTCCAACTAGAGAGCACTCAAAGTACTGCCATCTCGCATACCCTGTGGCACATAGCCGCTTTACACATCCGTCTACCTGTCCGTCTGTCTGCCAGTCCGCCTGTCTGTCCATTCATGCGTCCGTCCGTGCGTCCATCTAGAGAACACTTAAAGTACCGCCATCTCGCATCTCGTATACTCTGTAGCGAATACCGCTTTACGCGTCCGTCGACCTGTCTGTCCGTTTGCTAATCTGTCTGTCTGTCTGTCCGTGCGTCCGTCCGTGCGTCGAATTAAAGAGCACTTAAAGTAACGCCATCTCGCATACCCTGTGGCACATAGCCGCAATAAGCGTCCATCTACCTGTCCGTCTGTCTGCCAGTATGTCTGTCTGTCCGTCTATGCGTCCGTTCGTGCGTCAATCTAGAGAACACTCAAAGTATCGCCATCTCGCATACCCTGTGGCACATAGCCGCTTTACGCGTCCGTCTACCTGTCCATCTGTCTGCCAGTCTGTCTGTCTGTCCGTCCATGCGTCCGTGCGTTCGTCAATCTAGAGAACACTCTGAGTACCGCCATCTCGCGCGTCGTATACCCTGTGGCACATAGCCGCTTTACGCGTCCGTCTACTATGTCCGTCTGTCTGCCACTCTGTTCGTCCATGCGTCCATCCGCGCGTCCATCTAGAGAACGCACTGAGTACCGCCATCTCGCGCGTCGTATACCCTGTGGTACATACCCGCTTTACGCGTCCGTCTACCTGTCTGTCTGTCTGCCAGTCTGTCAGTGTGTTCGTCCAAGCGTCCATCCGTGCGTCCACTAGAGAACACTCAAAGTACCGCGATCTCGCATACCTTGTGGCACATAGCCACTTTACACGTCCGTCTAACTGTCCGTCTGTCTGCCAGTCTGTCTGTCTGTCCGTCCGTGCGTCCACTAAAGAACACTCAAAGTACCGCCATCTCGCATACCTTGTGGCACATAGCCACTTTACACGTCCGTCTATCTGTCCGTCTGTCTGCCAGTCTGTGTGTCTGTCCGTCCGTGCGTCCGTCATAGCGTCCATCTAGAGAACACTCAAAGTATCGCCATCTCGCATACCCTTTGGCACATAGCCACTCTACGCTTCCGTCTACCTGTCCATCCGTCTGCCAGTCTGTCTGTCTGTCCGTCCATGCGTCCGTTCGTGCGTCAATCTAGAGAACACACTGAGTACCGCCATCTCGCGCGTCGTATACCCTGTGGTACACCCGCTTTACGCGTCCGTCTACCTGTCCGCCTGTGTGCCAGTCTGTCAGTCTGTTCGTCCAAGCGTCCATCCATGCGTCCACTAGAGAACACTCAAAGTACCGCCATCTCGCATACACTGTGGCACATAGCCGCTTTACACGTCCGTCTACCTGTCCGTCTGTCTGCCAGTCTGTCTGTCTGTTCGTCCATGCATCTGTCCAACCGTCCACCTAGACAACACTCAAGGTACCGCATTCTCGCATACCTTGTGGCACATAGCCACTTTACATGTCCGTCTACCTGTCCGTCTGTCTGCCAGTCTGTCTGCCTCTCCGTCCATGCGTCCGGGCGTTCGTCAATCTACAGAACACTCTGAGTACCGCCATCTCGCGCGTCGTATACCCTGTGGCACATGCCCGCTTTACGCGTCCGTCTACTATGTCCGTCTGTCTGCCAGTCTGTCTGTCTGTTCGTCCATGCATCCGTCCATGCGTCCATCTAGAGAACACTCAAGGTACCGCCATCTCGCATACCCTGTGGCACACCCTCTCTACGCGTCCGTCTACCTGTCCGTCTTTCTGCCAGTCTGTCTGTCTCTTCGTCGATGCATCCGTCCGTGCGTCCATCGAGAGAACACTCTGAGTGCCGCCATCTCGCATACCCTGTGTCACATGGCCGCTTCACACGTCCGTCTACCTGTCCATTTGTCTGCCAGTCTGTCTGTCTCTCCGTCCATGCGTCCGTTCGTGCGTCAATCTAGAGAACACTCTGAGTACCGCCATCTCACGCGTTGTATACCCTGTGGCACATATTCGCTTTACGCGTCCGTATATCTGCCCGTCTGTCTGCCAGTCTGTCTGTCTGTTCGTCCATGCGTCCCTCCGTGCGTCCATCTAGAGAACACTCACAGTACTGCCATCTCGCATACCTTGTGGCACATAGCCACTTTGCACGTCCGTCTAACTGTCCGTCTGTCTGCCAGTCTGTCTGTCTGTCTGTCTGTCTGTCTGTCCGTCCATGCGTCCGTCCGTGCATCCATCTAGAGAACATTCAAAGTACCACCATATCGCATACCCTGTGGCACATAGCCGCTTTACACGTCCGTCTACCTGTCCGTCTGTCTGTCTGTTCGTCGATGCATCCGTCCGTGCGTCCATCGAGAGAACACTCTGAGTACCGCCATCTCGCATACCCTGTGGCACATAGCCGCTTTACACGTCCGCCTACCGGTCCGTTTGTCTGCCATTCTGTCTGTCTCTCCATCCATGCATCCATTCGTGCGTCAATCTAGAGAACACTTTGAGTACCGCCATATCACGCGTCGTATACTCTGTGGCATATATTCGCTTTCCGCGTCCGTATATCTGTCCGTCTGTCTGCCAGTCTGTCTGTCTGTTCGTCCATGCGTCCGTCCATGCGTCCATCTAGAGAACACTCTTTGTACCGCCATCTCGCGCCTCGTATACCCTGTGGTACACCCGCTTTACGCGTCCGTCTACCTGTCCGTCTGTGTGCCAGTCTGTCTGTCTGTCCATCCATGCGTCCGTTCGTGCTTCAATCTAGAGAACACTCCGAGTACCGCCATCTCGCATACCCTGTGGCACATAGCCGCTTTACACGTCCGTCTACCTGTCCGTCTGTCTGTCTGTTCATCGATGCATCCGTCCGTGCGTCCATCGAGAGAACACTCTGAGTACCGCCATCTCGCATACCCTGTGGCACATAGCCGCTTTACACGTCCGCCTACCGGTCCGTTTGTCTGCCATTCTGTCTGTCTCTCCATCCATGCATCCATTCGTGCGTCAATCTAGAGAACACTTTGAGTACCGCCATCTCACGCGTCGTATACTCTGTGGCATATATTCGCTTTCCGCGTCCGTATATCTGTCCGTCTGTCTGCCAGTCTGTCTGTCTGTTCGTCCATGCGTCCGTCCATGCGTCCATCTAGAGAACACTCTTTGTACCGCCATTTCGCGCCTCGTATACCCTGTGGTACACCCGCTTTACGCGTCCGTCTACCTGTCCATCTGTCTGCCAGTCTGTCTGTCTGTCCGTCCATGCGTCCATTCGTGCGTAAATCCAGAGAACACTCTGAGTACCGCCATCTCGCGCGTCGTATACCCTGCGGCACATACCCGCTTTACAGGTCCGTCTACCTGTCCGTCTGTCTGCCAGTCTGTCTGTCTCTCCGTCCATGCATCCGTCCGTTTGACCATCTGGAGAACACTCAAAGTACCGCCATCTCGCATACCTTGTGGCACATCGCCACTTTACACATCCGTCTACCTGTCCGTCTGTCTGCCACTCTGTCTCTCCGTCCATGTGTCCGTGCGTTCGTCAATCTAGAGAACACTCCGAGTGCCGCCATCTCGCGCGTCGTATACCCTGTGGCTCATACCCGCTTTACACGTCTGTCTACTATGTCCGTCTGTCTGCCACACTGTCTGCCTGTTCGTCCATGCATCCGTCCACACGTCCATCTAGAGAACACACTGAGTACCACCATCTCGTGCGTCGTATACCCTGTGGCACATACCTGCTTTACCCGTCCTTCTACCTCTCTCTATGTCTGCCGGCCTGTTTGTCTGTTCGTCCATGCGTCCGTCCGCGCGTCCATCTAGAGAACACACTGAGTACCGCCATCTCGCGCGTCGTATACCCTGTGGCACATAGCCGCTTTACACGTCCGTCTACCTGTCCGTCTGTCTGCCAGTCTGTCTGTCTGTTCGTCCATGCATCAGTCCATGCGTCCACCTAGAGAACACTCAAGGTACCGCATTCTCGCATACCCTGTGGCACATAGCCACTTTACACGTCCGTCTACCTGTCCGTCTGTCTGCCAGTCTGTCTGCCTCTCCGTCCATGCGTCCGGGCGTTCGTCAATCTAGAAAACACTCTGAGTACCGCCATCTCACGCGTCGTATACCCTGTGGCACATGCCCGCTTTACGCGTCCGTCTACTATGTCCGTCTGTCTGCCAGTCTGTCTGTCTGTTCGTCCATGCGTCCGTCCGTGCGTCTATTCAGAGAACACTCTGAGTACCACCATCTCGTGCGTCGTATACCCTGTGGTACATACCCGCTTTACGGGTCTGTCTACCTGTCCGTCTGTTCACCAGTCTGTCTATCTGTTCGTCCGTGCGTCTGTCCGTGCGTTCATCTAGAGAACACTCAAAGTACCGCCATCTCGCAAATCCTGAGGCACATAGCCGCTTCACGTGTCCATCTACCTGTCCGTCTGTCTGCCAGTCTGTCTGTCTGTCTGTCCATGCGTCCATTCGTGCATCAATCTAGAGAACAATCAAAGTACCGCCATCTCGCATACCCTGTGGCACAGAGCCGCTTTACACGTCCGTCTACCTGTCCCTCTGTCTGCCAGTCTGTCTGTCTGTCCACCCATGCGTCTGTTCGTGCTTCAATCTAGAGAACACTCCGAGTACCGCCATCTCGCATACCCTGTGGCACATAGCTGCTTTACGCGTCCGTCTACCTGTCCATCTGTCTGCCAGTCTGTCTGTCTGTCCGTCCATGCGTCCATTCGTGCGTAAATCTAGAGGAAACTCCGAAATGCGCCCTCTCGCGCGTTGTATACCCTGTGGCATATACCCACTTTACGCGTCCGTCTACCTGTTCCTCTATCTGCCACTCTGTCTGTCTGTTCGTCCATGCGTCCCTCCGTGCGTCCATCTAGAGAACACTCAAAGTACCGCCATCTCGCATACATTGTGGCACATAGCCACTTTACACGTCCGTCTAACTGTCCGTCTGTCTGCCAGTCTGTCTCTCTGTCCGTCCGTGCGTCCGTCCGTGCGTCCATCTAGAGAACACTCAAAGTACCGCCATATCGTATACCCTGTGGCACATAGCCGCTTTACGCGTCCGTCTACTATGTCCGTCTGTCTGCCACTCTGTTCGTCCATGCGTCCATCCGCGCGTCCATCTAGAGAACACACTGAGTACCGCCATCTCGCGCGTCGTATACCCTGTGGTACATACCCGCTTTACGCGTCCGTCTACCTGTCTGTCTGTCTGCCAGTCTGTCAGTCTGTTCGTCCAAGCGTCCATCCGTGCGTCCACTAGAGAACACTCAAAGTACCGCCATCTCGCATACCTTGTGGCACATAGCCACTTTACACCAACGTTTTTAGAACAATTCAGTTTCACAGCTTCCCATAGGCGCCCACTATCCGGCGCGGCCGCATAGCGTGTGGCGGCCGCTAGGGGCGCTGTAGGCATGCTTTGCTCCGCACTCTGCGCGTCGTCTGCTACACCGGAGAAAACGCGGTGCGGCGCGACCGTGTTACCGCTCGCATTTCAAAGCGTTTCGCTTTGCTGGCGGAACAGTTCATGCCAAAGCAGCAGTTTCTTCGTATACATGCATTTCATTGTTGCTGCGCCCATTTTCCTCTGGTGGAATTACGTGTCTGGGCTCCATCTATAGCTACCGTCGCCAGTACATTCTTATGTGGGCATAGGCGGCCTCGCGCGAGCATAACTGTAAAAAAAGACACCCTTCAAAGAAAACGTAGATGCAGTAAAACTTTTTAAAAGCATAGTGCTCGTTTCTGATGCCACATAGTCATGCGCCGTTTACCGAACAGACTCGTCAATCTGATTTCGGTGTTTTTTTTTCTTTCCTATTGCCGTGAATCTTATTTGAAGATAACATGGTGAGAATAATAATACTGAGAAAGTAAAAATGGCAAATTCAGAAGGAACATATATTTTCTTGCACATACAGAATAGTATTGCATTGTTCACTGAGCAAGAAAGGCAGCTCAAAGCAGCTTAGCTTTTTTTCTTGCATTTTGAACTTTTTCTGTGACAAGCAGTTCACGGTTCTTCTTTCGAGAGAAGAAGTGCATGCGCATCAAACAATAGCATTTGATTATCTTTGCGGTGAGGAATTCATGGTGCTCATTACAACCAATTGCAGGCAGTGCAGTCGCATGAAGCCTGTCCAATACCATCCAGAAAATATCCCCGAACACTGCCGACGTTTCAAGCGTATCGTGCACAACCTCTTCTACTTCCTTAATTATTGCGTACAGCCTAAATGAGGCCTCCCGAAGGCATCCTGGCTTGAATGACCTCAACTCTGTCAGGCGCCTCTGGTTGAGCTGTGTTTCCTCGGAGTTGAACTGATCGGGAGAAGCTGTGAGCAACGCACAGCATTCTTCGCACGTTACTGTTTTCGTGATTTTCTTGTGCACATAACCGGCTAGATAGTACACCACCATCTCATGTGCTCCAGCTTTTTGGTACCCATGATCCCGTTCGTCACAGCAAACGTCCTCGGTACAAACCATCCCCAGAAGCTTCTTATCCAGCTTTGCTTCAACGGCGAATTTTAGCTCAGCTGCCGCTTTCGCCTTTTCAGCAAGACTTTCATGAATTGAAACGAGGACGCCCTCAGCCGGTTCAGAGCAGTTCCCCTTTAATTGCTTTTGTTCACCGCTGCCTTCATTGGCTTTCTTGCTCGCATTTGCCTTGGAGGCGTAGGCACCGAGCACATAGAGGTCGGGTTGTGAGGACAGAACACAGCTTGTGATGGACATTTTCTAATTTTCCTGTCACACCAGTGTGAGCTACCTGAATGCCTGAACAGATTTTCAAGCTATCTGTCTCATTGAGCAGGTGCTCGACGCTAGCAGTGCTGTCTACAGTCTTATGCAGTTGCTTGTGCATCTTGTTGTAACCGTTCACAACACAGCTACCATCATTTTTCACAATAACGGCCTTGCTCACTTTAAGCTCCCCTGCCACAAGTCGCCTGTCGAAAAAAACACCGCAAGTTTGCCCAGAACATTTATTGACGATGAGTTCAAGCTTACAGTCCCTACTAGGTAACGACACTGTCACCAGTTCGTTCAGACAAACACCGGAGGAGTTCGTTGCTGAGGTGCTAGGTGGTGGCGTGATGCCCACTGCTCCAAGCGAATCGCCTAAGGACAAAGAGGCCTCTCCACACGAGCCACTCGAACAAGACGCACTTTCCGCCGATGCTTCCAAGCCGATTCAGTTCCGCTTTTTCAGTGATTTTCGCGTGCATGTCGTCGTTCTTGGCTTAGATATGTGCTCCGGCAAGCCAGGAAAGAGACGCGGCAACGCTCCTGGCACTAACTTCCAGTTACCACGGGGAATTAAAACCTCCTGGCCCTTTACAACATGCTTGAAATACTTTACAATGTCTTGCTCTTCGAAATGTCTCTCATGTACCTTGGACTTTTGCGTGAGGCGCCTGTCCTTGCGGTGCAACATGTGTTCCCATTGTTTAAACTCCGTGGCCTTACGTGGTGGGGTAAAAAAATGATGATTTGCGGCGTCATTTCTGTAGCCACTCGTACATCCCGGCGCAAAACACGAAGGCATTTTCACAACAAAAAAGCGAACATTCGGAAACCGGAAGATTCAGGCGCACGTGGGGGGAACGAAATCGCTTCGAACGACGCGCGCCCGCCAAAGCACCCGCCTGTCCGCGCGCCCGATCAGGAGCAAGTGAAGAAAAGCGTGACTGCAGCGCCACTAGTTCGCGTGACCGCCACCACGGCCGCCTCGGGAGCGGAGCTGTGAAACTGAATTGTTCTAAAAACGTTGCTTTACACGTCCGTCTAACTGTCCGTCTGTCTGCCAGTCTGTCTGTCTGTCCGTCCGTGCGTCCACTAAAGAACACTCAAAGTACCGCCATCTCGCATACCTTGTGGCACATAGCCACTTGACACGTCCGTCTATCTGTCCGTCTGTCTGCCAGTCTGCGTGTCTGTCCGTCCGTGCGTCCTTACGTGCATCCATCTAAAGAACACTCAAAGTACCGCCATCTCGCATACCCTGTGGCACATAGCCACTTAACACGTCCGTCTACCTGTCCGTCCGTCTGTCTGTCCGTCCGTCCATGCGTTCATCTAGAGAACACTCTGAGTACCGCCATCTCGCGCGTCGTATTCCCTGTGGTACATACCCGCTTTACGGGTCCGTCTACCTGTCCGTCTGTCTGCCAATCTGTCAGTCTGTTCGTCCATGCGTCCTTCCGTGCGTCCACTAGAGAACACTCAGAATGCCGCCATCTCGCATACCCTGTGGCACATAGCCGCTTTACACATCCGTCTACCTGTCCGTCTGTCTGCCAGTCTGCCTGTCTGTCCGTCTAGGCGTCCGTCCGAGCGTTCATCTAGAGAACACTCAAAGTACCGCCATCTCGCATACCCTGAGGCACATAGCCGCTTTACACGTCCGCCTACCTGTCCGTCTGTCTGCCAGTCTGTCTGTCTCTTCGTCGATGCATCCGTCCGTGCGTCCATCGAGAGAACACTCTGAGTGCCGCCATCTCGCATACCCTGTGGCACATGGCCACTTTACACGTCCGTCTACCTGTCCATTTGTCTGCCAGTCTGTCTGTCTCACCGTCCATGCGTCCGTTCGTGCGTCAATCTAGAGAACACTCTGAGTACCGCCATCTCACGCATTGTATACTCTGTGCCACATATTCGCTTTACGCGTCCGTATATCTGCCCGTCTGTCTGCCAGTCTGTCTGTCTGTTCGTCCATGCGTCCCTCCGTGCGTCCATCTAGAGAACACTCACAGTACTGCCATCTCGCATACCTTGTGGCACATAGCCACTTTGCACGTCCGTCTAACTGTCCGTCTGTCTTCCAGTCTGTCTGTCTGTCTGTCTGTCTGTCTGTCTATCTGTCCGTCCATGCGTCCATCTAGAGAACACTCAAAGTACCACCATATTGCATACCCTGTGGCACATAGCCGCTTTACACGTCCGCCTACCTGTCCGTCTGTCTGCAAGTCTGTCTGTCTCTTCGTCGATGCATCCGTCCGTGCGTCCATCGAGAGAACACTCTGAGTGCCGCCATCTCGCATACCCTGTGGCACATGGCCGCTTTACACGTCCGTCTACCTGTCCATTTGTCTGCCAGTCTGTCTGTCTCTCCGTCCATGCGTCCGTTCGTGCGTCAATCTAGAGAACACTCTGAGTACCGCCATCTCACGCGTTGTATACTCTGTGGCACATATTCGCTTTACGCGTCCGTATATCTGCCCGTCTGTCTGTCTGTTCGTCCATGCGTTCCTCCGTGCGTCCATCTAGAGAACACTCACAGTACTGCCATCTCGCATACCTTGTGGCACATAGCCACTTTGCACGTCCGTCTAACTGTCCGTCTGTCTGCCAGTCTGTCTGTCTGTCCGTCCATGCGTCCGTCCATGCATCCATCTAGAGAACACTCAAAGTACCACCATATCGCATACCCTGTGGCACATAGCCGCTTTACACTTCCGTCTACCTGTCCGTCTGTCTGTCTGTTCGTCGATGCATCCGTCCGTGCGTCCATCGAGAGAACACTCTGAGTACCGCCATCTCGCATACCCTGTGGCACATAGCCGCTTTACACGTCCGCCTACCGGTCCGTTTGTCTGCCATTCTGTCTGTCTCTCCATCCATGCATCCATTCGTGCGTCAATCTAGAGAACACTCTGAGTACCGCCATCTCACGCGTCGTATATTCTGTGGCATATATTCGCTTTCCGCGTCCGTATATCTGTCCGTCTGTCTGCCAGTCTGTCTGTCTGTTCGTCCATGCGTCCGTCCATGCGTCCATCTAGAGAACACTCTTTGTACCGCCATCTCGCGCCTCGTATACCCTGTGGTACACCCGCTTTACGCGTCCGTCTACCTGTCCGTCTGTGTGCCAGTCTGTCTGTCTGTCCATCCATGCGTCCGTTCGTGCTTCAATCTAGAGAACACTCAAAGTACCGCCATCTCGCATACCTTGTGGCACATAGCCACTTTACACATCCGTCTACCTGTCCGTCTGTCTGCCACTCTGTCTCTCCGTCCATGTGTCCGTGCGTTCGTCAATCTAGAGAACACTCTGAGTGCCGCCATCTCGCGCGTCGTATACCCTGTGGCTCATACCCGCTTTACGCGTCCGTCTACTATGTCCGTCTGGATGCCACACTGTCTGTCTGTTCGTCCATGCGTCCGTCCACACGTCCATCTAGAGAACACACTGAGTACCACCATCTCGTGCGTCGTATACCCTGTGGCACATACCCGCTTTACCCGTCCTTCTACCTCTCCCTATGTCTGCCGGCCTGTTTGTCTCTTCGTCCATGCGTCCGTCCAGCGTCCATTGAGAACACTCTGACTACCGCCATCTTGCGAGTCGTATACCCTGTGGTACATACCCTCTTTACGCGTCCGTCTACCTGTCCATCTGTCTGCCAGTCTGTCTATCTGTCCGTCCGTGCTACCGTCCGTGCGTTCAACTAGAGAACACTCAAAGTACCGCCATCTCGCATACCCTGTGGCACATAGCCGCTTTACACGTCCGTCTACCTGTCCGTGTGTCTGCCAGTCCGCCTGTCTGTCCGTCCATGCGTCCGTCCGTGCGTCCATCTAGAGAACACTTAAAGTACCGCCATCTCGCATACCCTGTAGCAAATACCGCTTTACGCGTCCGTCTACCTGTCCTTCCGTTTGCTACTCTGTCTGTCTGTCTGTCCGTGCGTCCGTCCGTGCGTCGATTTAAAGAGCACCTAAACTAACGCCATCTCGCATACCCTGTGGCACATAGCCGCTTTACGCGTCCGTCTACCTGTCCGTCTGTCTGCCAGTCTGTCTTTATGTTCGTCCATGCGTCAGTCCGTGCGTCTATCTAGAGAACACTCTGAGTACCGCCATCTCGCGCGTCGTATACCCTTTGATACATATCCGCTTTACTGGTCCGTGTACCTGTCCGTCTGTCTTCCAGTCTGTCAGTCTGTTCGTCCATGCGTCCATCCGTGCGTCTATCTAGAGAACACTCCGAGTACCGCCATCTCGCGCGTCGTATACCCTTTGGTACATACCCGCTTTACGGGTCCGTCTACCTGTCCGTCTGTCTGCCAGTCTGTCAGTCTATTCGTCTGTGCGTCCTTCCATGCGTCCATCTAGAGAACACTCAAAGTACCGCCATCTCGCATACCCTGAGGCACATAGCCTCTTTACGCGTCCATCTACCTGTCCGTCTGTCTGCCAGTCTGTATGTCTGTCTGTCTGTCGGTCCGTCCGTCCGTGCGTCCAACTAGAGAACACTCAAAGTACCGCCATCTCGAATACCCTTTGGCAAATAGCCGCTATACACGTCCGTCTACCTGTCCGTCTGTTTGCTAATCTCTCTGTCTGTCTGTCCGTGCGTCCGTCCGTGCGTCGATTTAAAGTGCACTAGAAGTAACGCCATCTCGCATACCCTGTGGGACATAGCCGCTTTACGCGTCCATCTACCTGTCCGTCTGTCTGCCAGTATGTCTGTCTGTCCGTCTATGCGTCCGTTCATATGTCAATCTAGAGAACACTCAAAGTGCCGCCATCTCGCATCCCCCGCGGCACATAGCCGCTCTACACGTCCGTCTACCTGTCCGTCTGTCTGCCACATTGTCTGTCCGTCCGTGCGTCCGTCCGTGTGTCCATCTCGAAAGCACTCAAAAGTACCGCCATTTCGCATACCCTGCGGCACATATCCACTTTACACGTCCGTATACCTGTCCGTCTGTCTGCCACTCTGTCTATCTGTCCGTCCGTGCATCCGTCCGTGCGTCCAACTAGAGAACACTCAAAGTACCGCCATCTCGCTTACCCTGTGGCACATAGCCGCTTTAAACGTCCGTGTACCTGTCCGTTTGTCTGCCAGTCTGTCTATCTGTCCGTCCATGCTACCGTCCGTGCGTTCAACTAGAGAACACTCAAAGTACCGCCATCTCGCATACCCTGTGGCACATAGCCGCTTTACACGTCCGTCTACCTGTCCATCTGTCTGCCAGTCCGCCTGTCTGTCCGTCCATGCGTCCGTCCGTGCGTCCATCTAGAGAACACTTAAAGTACCGCCATCTCGCATACCCTGTAGCAAATACCGCTTTACGCGTCCGTCTACCTGTCCGTCCGTTTGCTACTCTGTCTGTCTGTCTGTCTGTCCGTGCGTCTGTCCGTGCGTCGATTTAAAGAGCACCTAAACTAACGCCATCTCGCATACCCTGTGGCACATAGCCGCTTTACGCGTCCGTCTACCAGTCCGTCTGTCTGCCAGTCTGTCTTTCTGTTCGTCCATGCGTCCGTGCGTGCGTCTATCTAGAGAACACTCTGAGTACCGCCATCTCGCGCGTCGTATACACTTTGATACATATCCGCTTTACTGGTCCGTGTACCTGTCCGTCTATCTTCCAGTCTGTCAGTCTGTTCGTCCATGCGTCCATCCGTGCGTCTATCTAGAGAACACTCTGAGTACCGCCATCTCGCGCGTCGTATACCCTTTGGTACATACCCGCTTTACGGGTCCGTCTACCTGTCCGTCTGTCTGCCAGTCTGTCAGTCTATTCGTCTGTGCGTCCTTCCATGCGTCCATCTAGAGAACACTCAAAGTACCGCCATCTCGCATACCCTGAGGCACATAGCCTCTTTACGCGTCCATCTACCTGTCCGTCTGTCTGCCAGTCTGTATGTCTGTCTGTCTGTCAGTCCGTCCGTCCGTGCGTCCAACTAGAGAACACTCAAAGTACCGCCATCTCGAATACCCTTTGGCAAATAGCCGCTATACACGTCCGTCTACCTGTCCGTCTGTTTGCTAATCTCTCTGTCTGTCTGTCCGTGCGTCCGTCAGTGCGTCGATTTAAAGAGCACTAGAAGTAACGCCATCTCGCATACCCTGTGGGACATAGCCGCTTTACGCGTCCATCTACCTGTCCGTCTGTCTGCCAGTATGTCTGTCTCTCCGTCTATGCGTCCGTTCGTGTGTCAATCTAGAGAACACGCAAATTACCGCCATCTTGCATACCCTGTGGCACATAGCCGCTTTACGCATTCGTCTACCTGTCCATCTGTCTGCCAGTCTGTCGGTCCGTCTGTCCATGCGTCCGTTCGTGCGTCAATCTAGAGAACACTCAAAGTACCGCCATCTCGCATACCCTGTGGCACATAGCCGCTTTACGCGTTCGTCTACCTGTCCATCTGTCTGCCAGTCTGTCTGTCTGTTCATCCATGCGTCCGTCCGTGCTTCTATCTAGAGAACACTCTGAGTACCGCCATCTCGCGCGTCGTATACCCTTTGGTACATACCCGCTTTACGGGTCCGTCTACCTGTCCGTCTGTCTGCCAGTCTGTCAGTCTGTTCGTCCATGCGTCCATCCGTGCGTCCACTAGAGAACACTCAAAGTGCCGCCATCTCGCAGCCCCCGCGGCACATAGCCGCTCTACACGTCCGTCTACCTGTCCGTCTGTCTGCCACATTGTCTGTCCGTCCGTGCGTCCGTCCGTGCGTCCAGCTCGAGAGCACTCAAAAGTACCGCAATTTCGCATACCCTGCAGCACATATCCACTTTACACGTCCGTATACCTGTCCGTCTGTCTGCCACTCTGTCTATCTGTCCGTCCGTGCATCCGTCCGTGCGTCCAACTAGAGAACACTCAAAGTACCGCCATCTCGCTTACCCTGTGGCACATAGCCGCTTTAAACGTCCGTGTACCTGTCCGTTTGTCTGCCAGTCCGCCTGTCTGTCCGTCCATGCGTCCGTCCATGCGTTCATCTAGAGAACACTTAAAGTACCGCCATCTCGCATCTCGTATACCTTGTAGCAAATACCGCTTTACGCGTCCGTCTACCTGTCCGTCCGTTTGCTAATCTGTCTGTCTGACTGTCCGTCCGTGCGTCGATTTAAAGAGCACTTAAAGTAACGCCATCTCGCATACCCTGTGGCACATAGCCGCTTTACGCGTCCATCTACCTGTCCGTCTGTCTGCCAGTATGTCTTTCTGTCCGTCTATGCGTCCGTTCGTGCGTCAATCTAGAGAACACTCAAATTACCGCCAACTCGCATACCCTGTGGCACATAGCCGCTTTACGCGTCCGTCTACCTGTCCATATGTCTGCCAGTCTGTCTGTCTCTCCGTCCACGCGTCCATTCGTGCGTAAATCTAGAGAACACTCCGAGTACCGCCCTGTCGCGCGTCGTATACCCAGTGCCACATACCCGCTTTACGCGTCCGTCTACCTGTGCGTCTGTCTGCCAGTCTGTCTGTCTATTCGTCCGTGCGTCCGTCCATGCGTTCACCTAGAGAACACTCAAAGTACCGCCATCTCGCACACCCTGAGGCACATAGCCGCTTTACGCGTCCATCTACCTGTCCGTCTGGCTGCCAGTCTGTATGTCTGTCTGTCTGACTGTCCATGCGTCCGTTCGTGCGTCAATCTAGAGAACACTCAAAGTACCGCCATCTCGCATACCCTGTGGCACATAGCCGCTTTACGCGTCCGTCTACCTGTCCATCTGTCTGGCAGTCTGCTGTCTTTCCGTCCATGCGTCTGTTCGTGCTTCAATCTAGAGAACACTCAAAGTAACGCCATCTCGCATCCCCCGCGGCACATAGACGCTTTACGCGTCCGTCTACCTGTCCGTCTGTCTGCCAGTCTGTCTGTCTATTCGTCCGTGCGTTCGTCCATACGTCCATCTAGAGAACACTCAAAGTACCGCCATCTCGCATACCCTGAGGCACAAAGCTGCTTTACGCGTCCATCTACCTGTCCGTCTGTCTGCCAGTCTGTATGTCTGTCTGTCTGTCCATGCGTCCGTTCTTGCGTCAATCTAGAGAACACTCAAAGTACCGCCATCTCGCATACCCTGTGGCACATAGCCGCTTTACGCGTCCGTCTACCTGTCCATCTGTCGGGCAGTCTGTCTGTCTTTCCGTCCATGCGTCTGTTCGTGCTTCAATCTAGAGAACACTCCGAGTACCGCCATCTCGCATACCCTGTGGCACATAGCTGCTTTACGCGTCCGTCTACCTGTTCCTCTGTCTGCCACTATCTGTCTGTTCGTCCATGCGTCCGTCCGCGCATCCATCTAGAGGACACACTGATAACCGCCATCTCGCGCGTCGTATACCCTGTGGTACATAGCAACTTTACGCGTCTGTCTACCTGTCCGTCTGTCTGCCAGTCTGTCTGTCTCTCCGTCCATGCGTCCGTGCGTTCGTCAATCTAGAGAACACTCTGAGTACCGCCATCTCGCGCGTCGTATACCCTGTGGCACATAGCCGCTTTACGCGTCCGTGTACTATGTCCGTCTGTCTGCCACTCTGTTCATCCATGCGTCCGTCCGCGCGTCCATCTAGAGAACACACTGAGTACCACCATCTCGCGCGTCGTATACTCTGTGGTACATACCCGCTTTACGCGTCCGTCTACCTGTCTGTCTGTCTGCCAGTCTGTCAGTCTTTTCGTCCATGCGTCCATCCGCGCGTCCACTGAAGAACACTCAAAGTTCCGCCATCTCGCATACCCTGTGGCACACAGCCGCTTTACACGTCCGTGTACCTGTCCGTCTGTCTGCCAGTCTGTCAGTCTGTTCGTCCAAGCGTCCATCCGTGCGTCCACTAGAGAACACTCAAAGTACCGCCATCTCGCAAACCTTGTGGCACATATCCACTTGACACGTCCGTTTAATTGGCCGTCTGTCTGCCAGTCTGTCTGTCCGACCGTCCGTGCGTCCGTCCTTGCGTCCATCTAGAGAACACTCAAAGTACCGCCATATCGCATACCCTGTGGCACATAGCCGCTTAACACGTCCGTCTACCTGTCCGTCCGTCTGTCTGTCCGTCCGTCCATGCGTTCGTCTAGAGAACACTCTGAGTACCGCCATCTCGAGCGTCGTATTCCCTGTGGTACATACCCGCTTTACGGGTCCGTCTACCTGTCCGTCTGTCTGCCAATCTGTCAGTCTGTTCGTCCATGCGTCCTTCCGTGCGTCCACTAGAGAACACTCAGAATGCCGCCATCTCGCATACCCTGTGGCACATAGCTGCTTTACACATCCGTCTACCTGTCCGTCTGTCTGCCAGTCTTCCTGTCTGTCCGTCTAGGCGTCCGTCCGTGCGTTCATCTAGAGAACACTCAAAGTACCGCCATCTCGCATACCCTGAGGCACATAGCCGCTTTACGCGTCCGTCTACCTGTCCGTCTTTCTGCCAGTCTGTCTGTCTGTGCGTTTGTCCATGCGTCCGTTCGTGCGTTAATCTAGAGAACACTCCGAGTACCGCCATCTCGCATACCCTGTGGCACATAGCCGCTTTACACGTCCGTCTACCTGTCCGTCTACCTGTCCGTCTGTCTGTCTGTCCGTCCGTCCATGCGTCCATCTAGAGAACACTCAAAGTACCGCCATCTCGCATACTCTGTGGTACATAGCCACTTTACGCTTCCGTCTACCTGTCCATCTGTCTAGCAGTCTGTCTGTGTGTCCGTCCATGCGTCAGTTCGTGCGTCAATCTAGAGAACACTCCGAGTACCGCCATCTCGCATACCATGTGGCACATAACCGCTTTACGCGTCCGTCTACCTGTCCATCCGTCTGCCAGTCTGTCTGTCTGTTCGTCCATGCGTCCATTCGTGCGTCCATCTAGAGAACACTCAAAGTACGCTATCTCGCATACCCTGTGGCACATAGCCCCTCTACACGTCCGTCTATCTGTCCGTCTGTCTGCCACTTTGTCTGTCCGTCCGTGCGTCCGTCCGTGAGTCCATCTAGAGAACACTTAAAGTACCACCATCTCGCATACCCTGTGGCACATAGCCGCTTTACACGTCCGTCTACCTGTCCGTCTGTCTGCCAGTCCGCCTGTCTGTCCGTCCATACGTTCGTCCGTACGTCCATCTAGAGAACACTTAAAGTACCGCCATCTCCCATCTCGTATACCCTGTAGCAAATACCGCTTTACGCGTACGTCTACCTGTCCATCTGTCTGCCAGTCTGTCTGTCTGTCCGTCCATGCGTCCATTCGTGCGTAAATCCAGAGAACACTCTGAGTACCGCCATCTCGCGCGTCGTATACCCTGCGGCACATACCCGCTTTACAGGTCTGTCTACCTGTCCGTCTGTCTGCCAGTCTGTCTGTCTCTCCGTCCATGCATCAGTCCGTTTGACCCTCTGGAGAACACTCAAAGTACCGCCATCTCGCATACCTTGTGGCACATAGCCACTTTACACATCCGTCTACCTGTCCATCTGTCTGCCACTCTGTCTGTTCGTCCATGCGTCCGTCCACACGTCCATCTAGAGAACACACTGAGTACCACCATCTCGTGCGTCGTATACCCTGTGGCACATACCCGCTTTACCCGTCCTTCTACCTCTCCCTATGTCTGCCGGCCTGTTTGTCTCTTCGCCCATGCGTCCGTCCAGCGTCCATTGAGAACACTCTGACTACCGCCATCTTGCGAGTCGTATACCCTGTGGTACATACCCTCTTTACGCGTCCGTCTACCTGTCCATCTGTCTGCCAGTCTGTCTATCTGTCCGTCCATGCTACCGTCCGTGCGTTCAACTAGAGAACACTCAAAGTACCGCCATCTCGCATACCCTGTGGCACATAGCCGCTTTACACGTCCGTCTACCTGTCCATCTGTCTGCAAGTCCGCCTGTCTGTCCGTCCATGCGTCCGTCCGTGCGTCCATCTAGACAACACTTAAAGTACCGCCATCTCGCATACCCTGTAGCAAATACCGCTTTACGCGTCCGTCTACCTGTCCGTCCGTTTGCTACTCTGTCTGTCTGTCTGTCCGTGCGTCCGTCCGTGCGTCGATTTAAAGAGCACCTAAACTAACGCCATCTCGCATACCCTGTGGCACATAGCCGCTTTACGCGTCCGTCTACCAGTCCGTCTGTCTGCCAGTCTGTCTTTCTGTTCGTCCATGCGTCCGTGCGTGCGTCTATCTAGAGAACACTCTGAGTACCGCCATCTCGCGCGTCGTATACACTTTGATACATATCCGCTTTACTGGTCCGTGTACCTGTCCGTCTGTCTTCCAGTCTGTCAGTCTGTTCGTCCATGCGTCCATCCGTGCGTCTATCTAGAGAACACTCTGAGTACCGCCATCTTGCGCGTCGTATACCCTTTGGTACATACCCGCTTTACGGGTCCGTCTACCTGTCCGTCTGTCTGCCAGTCTGTCAGTCTATTCGTCTGTGCGTCCTTCCATGCGTCCATCTAGAGAACACTCAAAGTACCGCCATCTCGCATACCCTGAGGCACATAGCCTCTTTACGCGTCCATCTACCTGTCCGTCTGTCTGCCAGTCTGTATGTCTGTCTGTCTGTCAGTCCGTCCGTCCGTGCGTCCAACTAGAGAACACTCAAAGTACCGCCATCTCGAATACCCTTTGGCAAATAGCCGCTATACACGTCCGTCTACCTGTCCGTCTGTTTGCTAATCTCTCTGTCTGTCTGTCCGTGCGTCCGTCAGTGCGTCGATTTAAAGAGCACTAGAAGTAACGCCATCTCGCATACCCTGTGGGACATAGCCGCTTTACGCGTCCATCTACCTGTCCGTCTGTCTGCCAGTATGTCTGTCTGTCCGTCTATGCGTCCGTTCGTGTGTCAATCTAGAGAACACTCAAATTACCGCCATCTTGCATACCCTGTGGCACATAGCCGCTTTACGCATTCGTCTACCTGTCCATCTGTCTGCCAGTCTGTCGGTCCGTCTGTCCATGCGTCCGTTCGTGCGTCAATCTAGAGAACACTCAAAGTACCGCCATCTCGCATACCCTGTGGCACATAGCCGCTTTACGCGTTCGTCTACCTGTCCATCTGTCTGCCAGTCTGTCTGTCTGTTCATCCATGCGTCCGTCCGTGCGTCTATCTAGAGAACACTCTGAGTACCGCCATCTCGCGCGTCGTATACCCTTTGGTACATACCCGCTTTACGGGTCCGTCTACCTGTCCGTCTGTCTGCCAGTCTGTCAGTCTGTTCGTCCATGCGTCCATCCGTGCGTCCACTAGAGAACACTCAAAGTGCCGCCATCTCGCAGCCCCCGCGGCACATAGCCGCTCTACACGTCCGTCTACCTGTCCGTCTGTCTGCCACATTGTCTGTCCGTCCGTGCGTCCGTCCGTGCGTCCAGCTCGAGAGCACTCAAAAGTACCGCCATTTCGCATACCCTGCAGCACATATCCACTTTACACGTCCGTATACCTGTCCGTCTGTCTGCCACTCTGTCTATCTGTCCGTCCGTGCATCCGTCCGTGCGTCCAACTAGAGAACACTCAAAGTACCGCCATCTCGCTTACCCTGTGGCACATAGCCGCTTTAAACGTCCGTGTACCTGTCCGTTTGTCTGCCAGTCCGCCTGTCTGTCCGTCCATGCGTCCGTCCGTGCGTCCATCTAGAGAACACTTAAAGTACCGCCATCTCGCATCTCGTATACCTTGTAGCAAATACCGCTTTACGCGTCCGTCTACCTGACCGTCCGTTTGCTAATCTGTCTGTCTGACTGTCCGTCCGTGCGTCGATTTAAAGAGCACTTAAAGTAACGCCATCTCGCATACCCTGTGGCACATAGCCGCTTTACGCGTCCATCTACCTGTCCGTCTGTCTGCCAGTATGTCTTTCTGTCCGTCTATGCGTCCGTTCGTGCGTCAATCTAGAGAACACTCAAATTACCGCCATCTCGCATACCCTGTGGCACATAGCCGCTTTACGCGTCCGTCTACCTGTCCATATGTCTGCCAGTCTGTCTGTCTCTCCGTCCACGCGTCCATTCGTGCGTAAATCTAGAGAACACTCCGAGTACCGCCCTGTCGCGCGTCGTATACCCAGTGCCACATACCCGCTTTACGCTTCCGTCTACCTGTCCGTCTGTCTGCCAGTCTGTCAGTCTGTTCGTCCATGCGTCCATCCGTGCGTCCACTAGAGAACACTCAAAGTGCCGCCATCTCGCATCCCCCGCGGCACATAGCCGTTTTTCGCGTCCGTCTACCTGTGCGTCTGTCTGCCAGTCTGTCTGTCTATTCGTCCGTGCGTCCGTCCATGCGTTCACCTAGAGAACACTCAAAGTACCGCCATCTCGCACACCCTGAGGCACATAGCCGCTTTACGCGTCCATCTACCTGTCCGTCTGGCTGCCAGTCTGTATGTCTGTCTGTCTGACTGTCCATGCGTCCGTTCGTGCGTCAATCTAGAGAACACTCAAAGTACCGCCATCTCGCATACCCTGTGGCACATAGCCGCTTTACGCGTCCGTCTACCTGTCCATCTGTCTGGCAGTCTGCTGTCTTTCCGTCCATGCGTCTGTTCGTGCTTCAATCTAGAGAACACTCAAAGTAACGCCATCTCGCATACCCTGTGGCACATAGCCACTTTACACGTCTGTCTACCTGTCCGTCTGTCTGCCAGTCTGTCTATCTGTTCGTCCATGCATCCGTCCGTGCGTCCATCTAGAGAACACTCAAGGTACCGCCATCTCGCATACCCCGTGGCACACCCGCTTTACGCGTCCGTCTACCTGTCCGTCTGTCTGCCAGTCTGTCTGTCTGTTCGTCCATGCGTCCGTCCGTGCGTCTATCTAGAGAACACTATGAGTACCGACATCTCGCGCGTCGTATACCCTTTGGTACATACCCGCTTTACGGGTCCGTCTACCTGTCCGTCTGTCTGCCAGTCTATCAGTCTGTTCGTCCATGCGTCCATCCGAGGGTCCACTAGAACACTCAAAGTGCCGCCATCTCGCATCCCCCGCGGCACATAGACGCTTTACGCGTCCGTCTACCTGTCCGTCTGTCTGCCAGTCTGTCTGTCTATTCGTCCGTGCGTTCGTCCATACGTCCATCTAGAGAACACTCAAAGTACCGCCATCTCGCATACCCTGAGGCACAAAGCTGCTTTACGCGTCCATCTACCTGTCCGTCTGTCTGCCAGTCTGTATGTCTGTCTGTCTGTCCATGCGTCCGTTCTTGCGTCAATCTAGAGAACACTCAAAGTACCGCCATCTCGCATACCCTGTGGCACATAGCCGCTTTACGCGTCCGTCTACCTGTCCATCTGTCGGGCAGTCTGTCTGTCTTTCCGTCCATGCGTCTGTTCGTGCTTCAATCTAGAGAACACTCCGAGTACCGCCATCTCGCATACCCTGTGGCACATAGCTGCTTTACGCGTCCGTCTACCTGTTCCTCTGTCTGCCACTATCTGTCTGTTCGTCCATGCGTCCGTCCGCGCATCCATCTAGAGGACACACTGATAACCGCCATCTCGCGCGTCGTATACCCTGTGGTACATAGCAACTTTACGCGTCTGTCTACCTGTCCGTCTGTCTGCCAGTCTGTCTGTCTCTCCGTCCATGCGTCCGTGCGTTCGTCAATCTAGAGAACACTCTGAGTACCGCCATCTCGCGCGTCGTATACCCTGTGGCACATAGCCGCTTTACGCGTCCGTGTACTATGTCCGTCTGGCTGCCACTCTGTTCGTCCATGCGTCCGTCCGCGCGTCCATCTAGAGAACACACTGAGTACCACCATCTCGCGCGTCGTATACTCTGTGGTACATACCCGCTTTACGCGTCCGTCTACCTGTCTGTCTGTCTGCCAGTCTGTCAGTCTGTTCGTCCAAGCGTCCATCCGTGCGTCCACTAGAGAACACTCAAAGTACCGCCATCTCGCAAACCTTGTGGCACATATCCACTTGACACGTCCGTTTAATTGGCCGTCTGTCTGCCAGTCTGTCTGTTCGTCCGTCCGTGCGTCCGTCCTTGCGTCCATCTAGAGAACACTCAAAGTACCGCCATATCGCATACCCTGTGGCACATAGCCGCTTAACACGTCCGTCTACCTGTCCGTCCGTCTGTCTGTCCGTCCGTCCATGCGTTCGTCTAGAGAACACTCTGAGTACCGCCATCTCGCGCGTCGTATTCCCTGTGGTACATACCCGCTTTACGGGTCCGTCTACCTGTCCGTCTGTCTGCCAATCTGTCAGTCTGTTCGTCCATGCGTCCTTCCGTGCGTCCACTAGAGAACACTCAGAATGCCGCCATCTCGCATACCCTGTGGCACATAGCCGCTTTACACATCCGTCTACCTGTCCGTCTGTCTGCCAGTCTTCCTGTCTGTCCGTCTAGGCGTCCGTCCGTGCGTTCATCCAGAGAACACTCAAAGTACCGCCATCTCGCATACCCTGAGGCACATAGCCGCTTTACGCGTCCGTCTACCTGTCCGTCTCTCTGCCAGTCTGTCTGTCTGTGCGTTTGTCCATGCGTCCGTTCGTGCGTTAATCTAGAGAACACTCCGAGTACCGCCATCTCGCATACCCTGTGGCACATAGCCGCTTTACACGTCCGTCTACCTGTCCGTCTACCTGTCCGTCTGTCTGTCTGTCCGTCCGTCCATGCGTCCATCTAGAGAACACTCAAAGTACCGCCATCTCGCATACTCTGTGGTACATAGCCACTTTACGCTTCCGTCTACCTGTCCATCTGTCTAGCAGTCTGTCTGTGTGTCCGTCCATGCGTCAGTTCGTGCGTCAATCTAGAGAACACTCCGAGTACCGCCATCTCGCATACCATGTGGCACATAACCGCTTTACGCGTCCGTCTATCTGTCCATCTGTCTGCCAGTCTGTCTGTCTGTTCGTCCATGCGTCCATTCGTGCGTCCATCTAGAGAACACTCAAAGTACGCTATCTCGCATACCCTGTGGCACATAGCCCCTCTACACGTCCGTCTATCTGTCCGTCTGTCTGCCACTTTGTCTGTCCGTCCGTGCGTCCGTCCGTGCGTCCATCTAGAGAACACTTAAAGTACCACCATCTCGCATACCCTGTGGCACATAGCCGCTTTACACGTCCGTCTACCTGTCCGTCTGTCTGCCAGTCCGCCTGTCTGTCCGTCCATACGTTCGTCCGTACGTCCATCTAGAGAACACTTAAAGTACCGCCATCTCCCATCTCGTATACCCTGTAGCAAATACCGCTTTACGCGTACGTCTACCTGTCCATCTGTCTGGCAATCTGTCTGTCTTTCCGTCCATGCGTCTGTTCGTGCGTCCATCTAGAGAACACTCAAAGTACCGCCATCTCGCATACCCTGTGGCACATAGCCACTTTACGCTTCCATCTACCTGTCCATCTGTCAGCCAGTCTGTCTGTCTGTCCGTCCATGCGTCCGTTCGTGCGTCAATCTAGGGAACACACTGAGTACCGCCATCTTGCGCGTCGTATACCCTGTGGCACATACCCGCTTTACGCGTCCGTCTACCTGTCCGTCTGTCGGCCAGTCTGTCTGTCTGTTCGTCCATGCGTCCATTCGTGCGTCCATCTAGAGAACACTCAAAGTACCGCCATCTCGCATACCCTGTGGCACATAGCCGCTTTACGCGTCCGTCTACCTGTCCATATGTCTGCCAGTCTGTCTGTCTCTCCGTCCACGCGTCCATTCGTGCGTAAATCTAGAGAACACTCCGAGTACCGCCCTGTCGCGAGTCGTATACCCAGTGCCACATACCCGCTTTACGCTTCCGTCTACCTGTCCGTCTGTCTGCCAGTCTGTCAGTCTGTTCGTCCATGCGTCCATCCGTGCGTCCACTAGAGAACACTCAAAGTGCCGCCATCTCGCATCCCCCGCGGCACATAGCCGCTTTACGCGTCCGTCTACCTGTGCGTCTGTCTGCCAGTCTGTCTGTCTATTCGTCCGTGCGTCCGTCCATGCGTTCACCTAGAGAACACTCAAAGTACCGCCATCTCGCACACCCTGAGGCACATAGCCGCTTTACGCGTCCATCTACCTGTCCGTCTGGCTGCCAGTCTGTATGTCTGTCTGTCTGTCTGTCCATGCGTCCGTTCGTGCGTCAATCTAGAGAACACTCAAAGTACCGCCATCTCGCATACCCTGTGGCACATAGCCGCTTTACGCGTCCGTCTACCTGTCCATCTGTCTGGCAGTCTGCTGTCTTTCCGTCCATGCGTCTGTTCGTGCTTCAATCTAGAGAACACTCAAAGTAACGCCATCTCGCATACCCTGTGGCACATAGCCACTTTACACGTCTGTCTACCTGTCCGTCTGTCTGCCAGTCTGTCTATCTGTTCGTCCATGCATCCGTCCGTGCGTCCATCTAGAGAACATTCAAGGTACCGCCATCTCGCATACCCCGTGGCACACCCGCTTTACGCGTCCGTCTACCTGTCCGTCTGTCTGCCAGTCTGTCTGTCTGTTCGTCCATGCTTCCGTCCGTGCGTCTATCTAGAGAACACTATGAGTACCGACATCTCGCGCGTCGTATACCCTTTGGTACATACCCGCTTTACGGGTCCGTCTACCTGTCCGTCTGTCTGCCAGTCTATCAGTCTGTTCGTCCATGCGTCGATCCGAGCGTCCACTAGAACACTCAAAGTGCCGCCCTCTCGCATCCCCCGCGGCACATAGACGCTTTACGCGTCCGTCTACCTGTCCGTCTGTCTGCCAGTCTGTCTGTCTATTCGTCCGTGCGTTCGTCCATACGTCCATCTAGAGAACACTCAAAGTACCGCCATCTCGCATACCCTGAGGCACAAAGCTGCTTTACGCGTCCGTCTACCTGTCCGTCTGTCTGCCAGTCTGTCTGTCTGTCCGTCCGTGCGTCCATCTCGAGAGCACTCAAAAGTACCGCCATCTCGCATACCCTGTGGCACATAGCCGCTTTACGCGTCCGTCTACCTGTCCATCTGTCGGGCAGTCTGTCTGTCTTTCCGTCCATGCGTCTGTTCGTGCTTCAATCTAGAGAACACTCCGAGTACCGCCATCTCGCATACCCTGTGGCACATAGCTGCTTTACGCGTCCGTCTACCTGTTCCTCTGTCTGCCACTATCTGTCTGTTCGTCCATGCGTCCGTCCGCGCATCCATCTAGAGGACACACTGATAACCGCCATCTCGCGCGTCGTATACCCTGTGGTACATAGCAACTTTACGCGTCTGTCTACCTGTCCGTCTGTCTGCCAGTCTGTCTGTCTCTCCGTCCATGCGTCCGTGCGTTCGTCAATCTAGAGAACACTCTGAGTACCGCCATCTCGCGCGTCGTATACCCTGTGGCACATAGCCGCTTTACGCGTCCGTGTACTATGTCCGTCTGTCTGCCACTCTGTTCGTCCATGCGTCCGTCCGCGCGTCCATCTAGAGAACACACTGAGTACCACCATCTCGCGCGTCGTATACTCTGTGGTACATACCCGCTTTACGCGTCCGTCTACCTGTCTGTCTGTCTGCCAGTCTGTCAGTCTGTTCGTCCAAGCGTCCATCCGTGCGTCCACT
This sequence comes from Rhipicephalus microplus, assembly GCF_043290135.1. Taxonomy (NCBI): domain Eukaryota; kingdom Metazoa; phylum Arthropoda; class Arachnida; order Ixodida; family Ixodidae; genus Rhipicephalus; species Rhipicephalus microplus. The sequence goes on from NW_027464589.1 coordinate 15,121,079, forward strand.
AGAGAACACTCAAAGTACCGCCATCTCGCAAACCTTGTGGCACATATCCACTTGACACGTCCGTTTAATTGGCCGTCTGTCTGCCAGTCTGTCTGTCCGTCCGTCCGTGCGTCCGTCCTTGCGTCCATCTAGAGAACACTCAAAGTACCGCCATATCGCATACCCTGTGGCACATAGCCGCTTAACACGTCCGTCTACCTGTCCGTCCGTCTGTCTGTCCGTCCGTCCATGCGTTCGTCTAGAGAACACTCTGAGTACCGCCATCTCGCGCGTCGTATTCCCTGTGGTACATACCCGCTTTACGGGTCCGTCTACCTGTCCGTCTGTCTGCCAATCTGTCAGTCTGTTCGTCCATGCGTCCTTCCGTGCGTCCACTAGAGAACACTCAGAATGCCGCCATCTCGCATACCCTGTGGCACATAGCCGCTTTACACATCCGTCTACCTGTCCGTCTGTCTGCCAGTCTTCCTGTCTGTCCGTCTAGGCGTCCGTCCGTGCGTTCATCTAGAGAACACTCAAAGTACCGCCATCTCGCATACCCTGAGGCACATAGCCGCTTTACGCGTCCGTCTACCTGTCCGTCTCTCTGCCAGTCTGTCTGTCTGTGCGTTTGTCCATGCGTCCGTTCGTGCGTTAATCTAGAGAACACTCCGAGTACCGCCATCTCGCATACCCTGTGGCACATAACCGCTTTACACGTCCGTCTGCCTGTCCGTCTACCTGTCCGTCTGTCTGTCTGTCCGTCCGTCCATGCGTCCATCTAGAGAACACTCAAAGTACCGCCATCTCGCATACTCTGTGGTACATAGCCACTTTACGCTTCCGTCTACCTGTCCATCTGTCTAGCAGTCTGTCTGTGTGTCCGTCCATGCGTCAGTTCGTGCGTCAATCTAGAGAACACTCCGAGTACCGCCATCTCGCATACCATGTGGCACATAACCGCTTTACGCGTCCGTCTACCTGTCCATCTGTCTGCCAGTCTGTCTGTCTGTTCGTCCATGCGTCCATTCGTGCGTCCATCTAGAGAACACTCAAAGTACGCTATCTCGCATACCCTGTGGCACATAGCCCCTCTACACGTCCGTCTATCTGTCCGTCTGTCTGCCACTTTGTCTGTCCGTCCGTGCGTCCGTCCGTGCGTCCATCTAGAGAACACTTAAAGTACCACCATCTCGCATACCCTGTGGCACATAGCCGCTTTACACGTCCGTCTACCTGTCCGTCTGTCTGCCAGTCCGCCTGTCCGTCCGTCCATACGGTCGTCCGTACGTCCATCTAGAGAACACTTAAAGTACCGCCATCTCCCATCTCGTATACCCTGTAGCAAATACCGCTTTACGCGTACGTCTACCTGTCCATCTGTCTGGCAATCTGTCTGTCTTTCCGTCCATGCATCTGTTCGTGCGTCCATCTAGAGAACACTCAAAGTACCGCCATCTCGCATACCCTGTGGCACATAGCCACTTTACGCTTCCATCTACTTGTCCATCTGTCAGCCAGTCTGTCTGTCTGTCCGTCCATGCGTCCGTTCGTGCGTCAATCTAGAGAACACACTGAGTACCGCCATCTTGCGCGTCGTATACCCTGTGGCACATACCCGCTTTACGCGTCCGTCTACCTGTCCGTCTGTCGGCCAGTCTGTCTGTCTGTTCGTCCATGCGTCCATTCGTGCGTCCATCTAGAGAACACTCAAAGTACCGCCATCTCGCATACCGTGCGGCACATAGCCGCTTTACACGTCCGTATACCTGTCCGTCTGTCTGCCAGTCTGTCTATCTGTCCGTCCGTGCTACCGTCCGTGCGTTCAACTAGAGAACACTCAAAGTACCGCCATCTCGCATACCCTGTGGCACATAGCCGCTTTACACGTCCGTCTACATGTCCGTCTGTCTGCCAGTCCGCCTGTCTGTCCGTCCATGCGTCCGTCCGTGCGTCCATCTAGAGAAAACTTAAAGTACCGCCATCTCGCATCTCGTATACCCTGTAGCAAATACCGCTTTACGCGTCCGTCTACCTGTCCGTCTGTCTGCCAGTCTGTATGTCTGTCTGTCTGTCCATGCGTCCGTTCGTTCGTCAATCTAGAGAACACTTAAAGTACCGCCATCTCGCATACCCTGTGGCACATAGCCGCTTTACGCGTCCGTCTACCTGTCCATCTGTCTGGCAATCTGTCTGTCTTTCCGTCCATGCGTCTGTTCGTGCTTCAATCAAGAGAACACTCTGAGTACCGCCATCTTGCATACCCTGTGGCACATAGCCGCTTTACGCGTCCGTCTACCTGTCCGTCTGTCGGCCAGTCTGTCTGTCTGTTCGTCCATGCGTCCATTCGTGCGTCCATCTAGAGAACACTTAAAGTACCGCCATCTCCCATCTCGTATACCCTGTAGCAAATACCGCTTTACGCGTACGTCTACCTGTCCGTCCGTTTGCTAATCTGTCTGTCTGTCTGTCCGTGCGTCCGTCCGTGCGTCAATCTAGAGAACACTTAAAGTACCGCCATCTCGCATACCCTGTGGCACACAGCCGCTTTACGCGTCCATCTATTTGTCTGTCTGTCTTCCAGTATGTCTGTCTGTCCGTCCACGCGTCCATTCGTGCGTAAATCTAGAGAACACTCCGAATAGCGCCTTCTCGAGCGTCGTATACCCTGTGGCACATAGCCGCTTTACGCTTCCGTCTACCTGTTCCTCTGTCTGCCACTCTGTCTGTCTGTCCGTCTATGCGTCCGTCCGTGCGTCCATCTAGAGAACACTCAAAGTACCACCATATTGCATACCCTTTGGCACATAGCCGCTTTACACGTCCGCCTACCTCTATGTCTGTGTGCCAGTCTGTCTGTCTCTTCGTCGATGCATCCGTCCGTGCGTCCATCGAGAGAACACTCTGAGTGCCGCCATCTCGCATACCCTGTGGCACATCGCTGCTTTACACGTCCGTCTACCTGTCCATTTGTCTGCCAGTCTGTCTGTCTCTCCGTCCATGCGTCCGTTCGTGCGTCAATCTAGAGAACACTCTGAGTACCGCCTTTGTATACCCTGTGGCACATATTCGCTTTACGCGTCCGTATATCTGCCCGTCTGTCTGCCAGTCTGTCTGTCTGTTCGTCCATGCGTCCCTCCGTGCGTCCATCTAGAGAACACTCACAGTACTGCCATCTCGCATACCTTGTGGCACATAGCGACTTTGCACGTCCGTCTAACTGTCCGTCTGTCTGCCCGTCTGTCTGTGTGTCTGGCTATCTGTCCGTCCATGCGTCCGTGCGTGCATCCATCTAGAGAACACTCAAAGTACCACCATATCGCATACCCTGTGGCACATAGCCGCTTTACACGTCCGTCTACCTGTCCGTCTGTCTGTCTGTTCGTCGATGCATCCGTCCGTGCGTCCATCGAGAGAACACTCTGAGTACCGCCATCTCGCATACCCTGTGGCACATAGCCGCTTTACACGTCCGCCTACCGGTCCGTTTGTCTGCCATTCTGTCTGTCTCTCCATCCATGCATTCATTCGTGCGTCAATCTAGAGAACACTCTGAGTACCGCCATCTCACGCGTCGTATACTCTGTGGCATATATTCGCTTTCCGCGTCCGTCTACCTGTCCGTCTGTCTGCCAGTCTGTCTGTCTGTTCGTCCATTCGTCCGACCGTGCGTCTATCTAGAGAACACTTTGAGTACCGACATCTCGCGCGTCGTATACCCTTTGGTACATACCCGCTTTACGGGTCCGTCTACCTGTCTGTCTGTCTGCCAGTCTATCAGTCTGTTCGTCCATGCGTCCATCCAAGCGTCCACTAGAACACTCAAAGTGCCGCCATCTCGCATCCCCCGCGGCACATAGACGCTTTACGCGTCCGTCTACCTGTCCGTCTGTCTGCAAGTCTGTCTGTCTATTCGTCCGTGCGTTCGTCCATGCGTCCATCTAGAGAACACTCAAAGTACCGCCATCTCGCATACCCTGAGACACAAAGCTGCTTTACGCGTCCATCTACCTGTCCGTCTGTCTGCCAGTCTGTATGTCTGTCTGTCTGTCCATGCGTCCGTTCTTGCGTCAATCTAGAGAACACTCAAAGTACCGCCATCTCGCATACCCTGTGGCACATAGCCGCTTTACGCGTCCGTCTACCTGTCCATCTGTCGGGCAGTCTGTCTGTCTTTTCGTCCATGCGTCTGTTCGTGCTTCAATCTAGAGAACACTCCGAGTACCGCCATCTCGCATACCCTGTGGCACATAGCTGCTTTACGCGTCCGTCTACGTGTTCCTCTGTCTGCCACTATCTGTGTGTTCGTCCATGCGTCCGTCCGCGCGTCCATCTAGAGGACACACTGATAACCGCCATCTCGCGCGTCGTATACCCTGTGGTACATAGCAACTTTACGCGTCTGTCTACCTGTCCGTCTGTCTGCCAGTCTGTCTGTCTCTCCGTCCATGCGTCCGTGCGTTCGTCAATCTAGAGAACACTCTGAGTACCGCCATCTCGCGCGTCGTATACCCTGTGGCACATAGCCGCTTTACGCGTCCGTGTACTATGTCCGTCTGTCTGCCACTCTGTTCGTCCATGCGTCCGTCCGCGCGTCCATCTAGAGAACACACTGAGTACCGCCATCTTGCGCGTCGTATACCCTGTGGCACATACCCGCTTTACGCGTCCGTCTACCTGTCCGTCTGTCGGCCAGTCTGTCTGTCTGTTCGTCCATGCGTCCATTCGTGCGTCCATCTAGAGAACACTCAAAGTACCGCCATCTCGCATACCCTGCGGCACATAGCCGCTTTACACGTCCATATACCTGTCCGTCTGTCTGCCAGTCTGTCTATCTGTCCGTCCGTGCTACCATCCGTGCGTTCAACTAGAGAACACTCAAAGTACCGCCTTCTCGCATACCCTGTGGCACATACCCGCGTTACACGTCCGTCTACCTGTCCTTCTGTCTGCCAGTCTGCCTGTCTGTCCGTCCATGCGTCCGTCCGTGCATCCATCTAGAGAACACTTAAAGTACCGCCATCTCGCATCTCGTATACCCTGTAGCAAATACCGCTTTACGCGTCCGTCTACCTGTCCGTCCGTTTTCTAATCTGTCTGTCTGTCTGTCTGTCCGTGCGTCCGTCCGTGCGTCGATTTAAAGAGCTCTTTAACTAACGCCATCTCGCATACCCTGAGGCACATACCCGCTTTACGCGTCCATCTACCTGTCTGTCTGTCTGCCAGTCTGTCAGTCTGTTCGTCCAAGCTTCCATACGTGCGTCCACTAGACAACACTCAAGGTACCGCCATCTCGCATACCCTGTGGCACATAGCCACTTTACACGTCCGTCTACCTGTCCATCTGTCTGCCTGTCTGGCTGCCTCTCCGTCCATCCGTCCGTGCGTTCGTCAATCTAGAGAACACTCTGAGTACCGCCATCTCGCGCGTCGTATACGCTGTGGCACATGCCCGCTTTACGCGTCCGTCTAATATGTCCGTCTGTCTGCCAGTCTGTTTGTCTGTCCGTCCGTGCGTCCGTCCATGCGTCCATCTAGAGAACACTCAAAGTAACGCCATCTCGCATACCCTGTGGCACATAGCCACTTTACACGTCTGTCTACCTGTCCGTCTGTCTGCCAGTCTGTCTGTCTGTTCGTCCATGCATCCGTCCGTGCGTCCATCTAGAGAACACTCAAGGTACCGCCATCTCGCACACCCCGTGGCACACCCGCTTTACGCGTCCGTCTACCTGTCCGTCTGTCTGCCAGTCTGTCTGTCTGTTCGTCCATGCGTCCGTCCGTGCGTCTATCTAGAGAACACTCTGAGTACCACCATCTCGCGCGTCGTATACCCTTTGGAACATACCCGCTTTACGGGTCCGTCTACCTGTCCGTCTGTCTGCCAGCCTGTATGTCTGTCTGTCTGTCCATGCGTCCGATCGTGCGTCAATCTAGAGAACACTCAAAGTACCGCCATCTCGCATACCCAGTGGCACATAGCCGCTTTACGCGTCCGTATACCTGTCCTTCTGTTGGGCAGTCTGTCTGTCTTTCCATCCATGTGTCTGTTCGTGCTTCAATCTAGAGAACACTCCGAGTACCGCCATGTCGCATACCCTGTGGCACATAGCCGCTTTACGCGTATGTCTACCTGTCCATCTGTCTGCCAGTCTGTCTGTCGGTCCGTCCATGCGTCCATCTAGAGAACACTCAAAGTACCGCCATCTCGCATACCCTGTGGCACATAGCCACTTTACGCGTCCGTCTACCTGTCCGTCTGTCTGCCAGTCTGTATGTCTGTCCATGCGTCCGTTCGTGCGTCAATCTAGAGAACACTCAAAGTACCGCCATCTCGCATACCCTGTGGCACATAGCCGCTTTACGCGTCCGTCTACCTGTCCATCTCTCTGGCAGTCTGTCTGTCTTTCCGTCCATGCGTCTGTTCGTGCTTCAATCTAGAGAACACTCCGAGTACCGCCATCTTGCATACCTTGTGGCACATAGCCGCTTTACGCTTCCGTCTACCTGTCCATCTGTCTGCCAGTCTGTCTGTCTGTCCGTCCATGCGTCCGTTCGTGCGTCAATCTAGAGAACACTCAAAGTACCGCTATCTCGCATACCCTGTGGCACATAGCCGCTCTACACGTCCGTCTACTGTCCGTCTGTCTGCCACATTGTCTGTCCGTCCGCGCGTCTGTCCGTGCGTCCATCTCGAGAGCACTCAAAAGTACCGCCATCTCGCACACCCCGTGGCACACCCGCTTTACTTGTCTGTCTACCTGTCTGTCTGTCTGCCAGTCTGTCTGTCTGTTCGTCCATGCGTCCGTCCGTGCGTCTTTCTAGAGAACGCTTTGAGTACCGTCATCTCGCACGTCGTATACCCTTTGGTACATACCCGCTTTACGGGTCCGTCTACCTGTCCGTCTGTCTGCCAGTCTGTCTGTCTGTCCGTGTATCCGTCCGCGCGTCGATTTAAAGAGCACTTAAACTAACGCCATCTCGCATACCCTGTGGCAAATAGCCGCTTTACGCGTCCAGCTACCTGTCCGTCTGTCTGCCAGTATGTCTGTCTGTCCGTCTATGCGTCCGTTCGTGCGTCAATCTAGAGAACACTCAAATTACCGCCATCTCGCATACCCTGTGCACATAGCCGCTTTACGCGTCCGTCTACCTGTCCATCTGTCTGCCAGTCTGTCTGTCTGTCCGTCTGTCCATGCATCCGTTCGTGCGTCAATCTAGAGAACACTCAAAGTACCGCCGTCTCGCATACCCTGTGGCACATAGCCGGTTTACGCGTCCGTCTACCTGTCCGTCTGTCTGCCAGTCTGTCTTTCTGTTCGTCCATGCGTCCGTCCGTGCGTCTATCTAGATGACACTCTGAGTACCGCCATCTCGTGCGTCGTACACCCTTTGATACATATCCGCTTTACTGGTCCGTGTACCTGTCCGTCTGTCTTCCAGTCTGTCAGTCTGTTCGTCCATGCGTCCATCCGTGCGTCCACTAGAGAACACTAACAGTGCCGCCATCTCGCATCCCCCGCGGCACATAGCCGCTTTACGCGTCCGTCTACCTGTCCGTCTGTCTGCCAGTCTGTCTGTCTATTCGTCCGTGCGTCCGTCCATGCGTCCGTCCATGCGTCCATCTGGAGAACACTCAAAGTACCGCCATCTCGCATACCCTGAGGCACATAGCCGCTTTACGCGTCCATCTACCTGTCCGTCTGTCTGCCAGTCTGTATGTCTGTCTGTCTGTCCATGCGTCCGTTCGTGCGTCAATCTAGAGAACACTCAAAGTACCGCCATCTCGCATACCCTGTGGCACATAGCCGCTTTACGCGTCCGTCTACCTGTCCATCTGTCTGGCAGTCTGTCTGTCTTTCCGTCCATGCGTCTGTTCGTGCTTCAATCTAGAGAACACTCCGAGTACCGCCATCTTGCATACCCTGTGGAACAGAGCCGCTTTACGCGTCCGTCTACCTGTCCATCTGTCTGCCAGTCTGTCTGCCGGTCCGTCCATGCGTCTCTTCGTGCGTCCATTTAAGAACACTCAAAGTACCGCCATCTCGCATACCCTGTGGCACATAGCCGCTTTACACGTCCGTCTACCTGTCCGTCTACCTGTCCGTCTGTCTGCCAGTCCGTCTGTCTATTCGTCCGTGCGTCCGTCCATGCGTCCATCTAGAGAACACTCAAAGTACCACCATCTCGCATACCCTGAGGCACATAGCCGCTTTACGCGTCCATCTACCTGTCCGTCTGTCTGCCAGTTTGTATGTCTGTCTGTCTGTCCATGCGTCCGTTCGTGCGTCAATCTAGAGAACAATCATCATCATCATCAGCCTGACTACGTCCACTGCAGGACAAAGGCCTCTCCCATGTTCCGCCAGTTAACCCGGTCCTGTGCTTGCTGCTTCCAATTTATACCCGCAAACTTCTTAATCTCATCTGCCCACCTAACCTTCTGTCTCCCCCTAACCCGCTTCCCTTCGCTGGGAATCCAGTCAGTTACCCTTAATCACCAGCAGTTATCCTGTTTACGCGCTACATGCCCTGCCCATCTACATTTCTTCTTCTTGATTTCAGCTATGATATCCTTAACCCCCGTTTGTTCCTTAATCCACTCTGCTCTCTTCTTGTCTCTTAAGGTTACACCTACCATTTTTCTTTCCATTGCTCGCTGCGTCGTCCTCAATTTAAGCTGAACCCTCTTTGTAAGTCTCCAGGTTTCTGCTCCGTAGCTAAGTACCGGCAAGATACAGCTGTTATATACCTTCCTCTTGAGGGATAGTGGCATGCTACCTGTCATAATTTGAGAGTGCTTGCCGAATGTGCTCCACCCCATTCTTATTCTTCTAGTTACTTCAATCTCGTGGTTCGGCTCTGCGGTTATTACCTGGCCTAAGTAGACATAGTCTTTTACAACTTCAAATGCACTATTACCTATCTCGAAGCGCTGCTCTTTGCCGAGGTTGTTGTACATTACTTTCGTTTTCTGCAGATTAATTTTAAGACCCTCTTTTCTGCTCTCCTTGTCTAACTCCGTAATCATGAGTTGCAATTCGTCCCCCGAGTTACTCAGCAATGCAATGTCATCGGCGAAGCGCAGGTTACTAAGGTATTCTCCATTGACTCTTATCCCTAACTGTTCCCATTCTAGGCTTCAGTAGAAATATCAGCTGTCATGCAAACACTGCGGAATCAGGCCGTAGATGAAGTATATATAAACATTCTGGAAGAAATCTACAGGGGATCAACTGCTACCATAGTGCTTCTCAGAGAAAGCAACAGAATACCAATCAAGAAGGGTGTAAGGCAGGGGGACACAATTTCCCCAATGCTGTTTACCGCGTGCTTACAGGAGGTTTTCAGAGAACAATCAAAGTACCGCTATCTCGCATACCCTGTGGCATATAGCCGCTTTATGCGTCCGTCTACCTGTCCATCTGTCTGGCAGTCTGTCTGTCTTTCTGTCCATGCGTCTGTTCGTGGTTCAATCTAGAGAACACTCCGAGTACCGCCATCTTGCATACCCTGTGGCACATAGCCGCTATACGCGTCCGTCTACCTGTCCATCTGTCTGCCAGTCTGTCTGTCAGTCCGTCCGTCCGTGCGTCCAACTAGAGAACACTCAAAGTACCGCCATCTCGCATACCCTTTGGCAAATAGCCGCTTTACACGTCCGTCTACCTGTCCGTCCGTTTGCTAATCTCTCTGTCTGTCTGTCCGTACGTCCGTCCGTGCGTCGATTTAAAGAGCACTTGAAGTAACGCCATCTCGCATACCCTGTGGCACATAGCCGGTTTACGCGTCCATCTACCTGTCCGTCTGTCTGCCATTATGTCTGTCTGTCCGTCTATGCGTCCATTCGTGCGTCAATCTAGAGAACACTCAAATTACCGCCATCTCGCATACCCTGTGGCACATAGCCGCTTTACGCGTCCGTCTACCTGTCCATCTGTCTGCCAGTCTGTCTGTGCGTCTGTCCATGCGTCCGTTCGTGCGTCAATCTAGAGAACACTCAAAGTACCGCCATCTTGCGCGTCGTATACCCTGTGGCACATACCCGCTTTACGCGTCCGTCTACCTGTCCGTCTGTTGGCGAGTCTGTCTGTCTGTTCGTCCATGCTTCCATTCGTGCGTCCATCTAGAGAACACTCAAAGTACCTGCTTCTCGCATACCCTGCGGTACATAGCCGCTTTACATGTCCATATACCTGTCCGTCTGTCTGCCAGTCTGTCTATCTGTCCGTCCGTGCTACCGTCCGTGCGTTCTACTAGAGAACACTCAATGTACCGCCTTCTCGCATACCCTGTGGCACATAGCCGCTTTACACGTCCGTCTACTTGTCCGTCTGTCTGCCACTTTGTCTGTCTGTCCATCCGTGCGTCCATCTCGAGAGCACTCAAAAGTACCGCCATCTCGCATACCCTGCGGCACATAGCCGCTTTACACGTCCGTATACCTGTCCGTCTGTCTCCATGTTCGCCTGTCTCTCCGTCCATGCGTCCGTCCGAGCGTCCATCTAGAGAACACTTAAAGTACCGCCATCTCGCATACCCTTTGGCAAATAGCCGCTTTACACGTCCGTCTACCTGTCCGTCCGTTTGCTAATCTCTCTGTCTGTCTGTCCGTACGTCCGTCCGTGCGTCGATTTAAAGAGCACTTGAAGTAACGCCATCTCGCATACCCTGTGGCAAATAGCCGCTTTACGCGTCCAGCTACCTGTCCGTCTGTCTGCCAGTATGTCTGTCTGTCCGTCTATGCGTCCGTTCGTGTGTCAATCTAAAGAACACTCAAATTACCGCCATCTCGCATACCCTGTGCACATAGCTGCTTTACGCGTCCGTCGACCTGTCCATCTGTCTGCCAGTCTGTCTGTCTGTCCGTCTGTCCATGCATCCGTTCATGCGTCAATCTAGAGAACACTCAAAGTACCGCCATCTCGCATACCCTGTGGCACATAGCCGGTTTACGCGTCCGTCTACCTGTCCGTCTGTCTGCCAGTCTGTTTTTCTGTTCGTCCATGCGTCCGTCCGTGCGTCCATCTAGAGAACACTTAAAGTACCGCCATCTCGCATCTCGTATACCCTGTAGCAAATACCGCTTTACGCGTCCGTCTACCTGTCCGTCCGTTTGCTAATCTGTCTGTCTGACTGTCCGTCCTTGCGTCGATTTGAAGAGAACTTTAAGTAACGCCATCTCGCATACCCTGTGGCACATAGCCGCTTTACGCATTCATCTACCTGTCCGTCTGTCTGCCAGTATGTCTGTCTGTCCATCTATGCGTCCGTTCTTGCGTCAATCTAGAGAACACTCAAAGTACCGCCATCTCGCATACCCTGTGGCACATAGCCGTTTTACGCGTCCGTCTACCTGTCCATATGTCTGCCAGTCTGTCTGTCTGTCCGTCCATGCGTCCACTCGTGCGTAAATCTAGAGAACACTCCGAGTACCGCACTGTCGCGCGTCGTATACCCTGTGCCACATACCCGCTTTACGCTTCCGTCTACCTGTCCGTCTGTCTGCCAGTCTGTCAGTCTGTTCATTCATGCGTCCATCCGTGCGTCCACTAGAGAACACTCAAAGTGCCGCCATCTCGCATCCCCCACGGCATATAGCCGCTTTACGCGTCCGTCTACCTGTCCATCTGTCTGCCAGTCTGTTTGTCTGTCCGTCCATGCGTCCGTCCATGCGTCCATCTAGAGAACAATTAAAGTACCGCCATCTCGCATCTCGTATACCCTGTAGCAAATACCGCTTTACGCGTCCGTCTACCTGTCCGTCCGTTTGCTAATCTGTCTGTCTGTCTGTCCGTGCATCCGTATGTGCGTCGATTTAAAGAGCACTTAAACTAACGCCATCTCGCATACCCTGTGGCAAATAGCCGCTTTACGCGTCCATCTACCTGTCCGTCAACCTGTCCGTCTGTCTGTCTGTCCGTCCGTCCATGCGTCCATCTAGAGAACACTCAAAGTACCGCCATCTCGCATACCCTGTGGCACATAGCCGCTCTACACGTCCGTCTACCTGTCCGTCTGTCTGCCACATTGTCTGTCCGTCCGTGCGTCCGTCCGTGCGTCCATCTCGAGAGCACTCAAAACTACCGCCATCTCGCATACCCTGCGGCACATAGCCACTTTACACGTCCGTATACCTGTCCGTCTGTCTGCCACTCTGTCTATCTGTCCGTCCGTGCATCTGTCCGTGCGTCCAACTAGAGAACACTCAAAGTACCGTCATCTCGCATACCCTGTGGCACATAGCCGCTTTACGCGTCCGTCTACCTGTCCGCCTGTCTGCCAGTCCGCCTGTCTGTCCGTCCATTGGTCCGTCCGTGCGTCCATCTAGAGAACACTTAAAGTACCGCCATCTCGCATCTCGTATACCCTGTAGCAAATACCGCTTTACGCGTCCGTCTACCTGTCCGTCCGCTTGCTAATCTGTCTGTCTGACTGTTCGTCCGTGCGTCGATTTGAAGAGAACTTGAAGTAACGCCATCTCGCATACCCTGTGGCACATAGCCGCTTTACGCGTTCATCTACCTGTCCGTCTGTCTGCCAGTATGTCTGTCTGTCCGTCTATGCGTCCGTTCGTGCGTCAATCTAGAGAACAATCAAATTACCGCTATCTCCCATACCCTGTGGAACATAGCCGTTTTACGCGTCCGTCTACCTGTCCATATGTCTGCCAGTCTGTCTGTCTGTCCATCCATGCGTCCATTCGTGCGTAAATCTAGAGAACACTCCGAGTACCGCCCTGTCGCGCGTCGTATACCCTGTGCCAGATACCCGCTTTACGCTTCCGTCTACCTGTCCGTCTGTCTGCCAGTCTGTCAGTCTGTTCGTCCATGCGTTCATCCGTGCGTCCACTAGAGAACACTCAAAGTGCCGCCATCTCGCATCCCCCGCGGCACATAGCCGCTTTACGCGTTCGTCTACCTGTCCGTCTGTCTGCCAGTCTGTCTGTCTATTCGTCCGTGCGTCCGTTCATGCGTCCATCTAGAGAACACTCAAAGAACCGCCATCTCGCATACCCTGAGGCACATAGCCGCTTTACGCGTCCATCTACCTGTCCGTCTGTCTGCCAGTATGTCTGTCTGTCCGTCTATGCGTCCGTTCGTGCGTCAATCTAGAGAACACTCAAATTAGCGCCATCTCGCATACCCTGTGGCACATAGCCGCTTTACGCGTCCGTCTACCTGTCCGTCTGTCTGCCAGTCTGTCTGTCTGTTCGTCCATGCGTCCGTCCGTGCGTCTATCTAGAGAACACTCTGAGTACCGCCATCTCGCGCGTCGTATACCTTTTGGTACATACCCGCTTTACGGGTCCGTCTACTTGTCCGTCTGTCTGCCAGCCTGTCAGTCTGTTCGTCCATGCGTCCATCCGTGCGTCCACTAGAGAACACTCAAAGTGCCGCCATCTCGCATCCCCCGCGGTACATAGCCGCTTTACGCGTTCGTCTACCTGTCCGTCTGTCTGCCAGTCTGTCTGTCTATTCGTCCGTGCGTCCGTTCATGCGTCCATCTAGAGAACACTCAAAGTACCGCCATCTCGCATACCCTGATTCACATAGCCGCTTTACGCGTCCATCTACCTGTCCGTCTGGCTGCCAGTCTGTATGTCTGTCTGTCTGTCCATGCGTCCGTTCGTGCGTCAATATAGAGAACACTCAAAGTACCGCCATCTCGCATACCCTGTGGCACATAGCCGCTTTACACGTCCGTCTACCTGTCCATCTGTCTGGCAGTCTGTCTGTCTTTCCGTCCATGCGTCTGTTCGTGCTTCAATCTAGAGAACACTCCGACTACCGCCATCTTGCATACCCTGTGGCACATAGCCACTTTACGCGTCCGTCTACCTGTCCATCTGTCTGCCAGTCTGTCTGTCGGTCCGTCCATGCATCTGTTCGTGCGTCTATCTAGAGAACAATTAAAGTACCGCCATCTCGCATCTCGTATACCCTGTAGCAAATACCGCTTTACGCGTCCGTCTACCTGTCCGTCCGTTTGCTAATCTGTCTGTCTGTCTGTCCGTGCATCCGTATGTGCGTCGATTTAAAGAGCACTTAAACTAACGCCATCTCGCATACCCTGTGGCAAATAGCCGCTTTACCTGTCCGTCTACCAGTCCGTCAACCTGTCCGTCTGTCTGTCTGTCCGTCCGTCCATGCGTCCATCTAGAGAACACTCAAAGTACCGCCATCTCGCATACCCTGTGGCACATAGCCACTTTACGCTTCCATCTACCTGTCCATCTGTCTGCCAGTCTATCTGTCTGTCCGTCCATGCGTCCGTCCATGCGTCCATCTAGAGAACAATTAAAGTACCGCCATCTCGCATCTCGTATACCCTGTAGCAAATACCGCTTTACGCGTCCGTCTACCTGTCCGTCCGTTTGCTAATCTGTCTGTCTGTCTGTCCGTGCATCCGTATGTGCGTCGATTTAAAGAGCACTTAAACCTACGCCATCTCGCATACCCTGTGGCAAATAGCCGCTTTACGCGTCCATCTACTGTCCGTCTGTCTGCCAGTATGTCTGTCTGTCCGTCTATGCGTCCGTTCGTGCGTCAATCTAGAGAACACTGAAATTACCGCCATCTCGCATACCCTGTGCACATAGCCGCTTTACGCGTCCGTCTACCTGTCCATCTGTCTGCCAGTCTGTCTGTCTGTCCGTCTGTCCATGCGTCCGTTCGTGCGTCAATCTAGAGAACACTCAAAGTACCGCCATCTCGCATACCCTGTGGCACATAGCCGGTTTACGCGTCCGTCTACCTGTCCGTCTGTCTGCCAGTCTGTCTTTCTGTTTGTGCATGCGTCCGTCCGTGCATCTATCTAGAGAACACTCTTTGTACCGCCATCTCGTGCGTCGTATACCATTTGATACATATCCGCTTTACTGGTCCGTGTACCTGTCCGTCTGTCTTCCAGTCTGTCAGTATGTTCGTCCATGCGTCCATCCGTGCGTCCACTAGGGAACACTCAAAGTGCCGCCATCTCGCATCCCCCGCGGCACATAGCCGCTTTACGCGTCCGTCTACCTGTCCGTCTGTCTGCCAGTCTGTCTGTCTATTCGTCCGTGCGTCCGTCCATGCGTCCGTCCATGCGTTCATCTAGAGAACACTCAAAGTACCGCCATCTCGCATACCCTGAGGCACATAGCCGCTTTACGCGTCCGTCTACCTGTACATCTGTCTGGCAGTCTGTCTGTCTTTCCGTCCATGCGTCTGTTCGTGCTTCAATCTAGAGAACACTCCGAGTACCGCCATCTTGCATACCCCGTGGAACATAGCCGCTTTACGCGTCCGTCTACCTGTCCATCTGTCTGCCAGTCTGTCTGTCGGTCCGTCCATGCGTCTCTTCGTGCGTCGATCTAAGAACACTCAAAGTACCGCCATCTCGCATACCCTGTGGCACATAGCCGCTTTACACGTCTGTCTACCTGTCCGTCTACCTGTCCGTCTGTCTGCCAGTCTGTCTGTCTATTCGTCCGTGCGTCCGTCCATGCGTCCATCTAGAGAACACTCAAAGTACCACCATCTCGCATACCCTGTGGCACATAGCCGCTCTACACGTCCGTCTACCTGTCCGTCTGTCTGCCACATTGTCTGTCCGTCCGTGCGTCCGTCCGTGCGTCCATCTCGAGAGCACTCAAAAGTACCGCCATCTCGCATACCCTGTGGCATATACCCGCTTTACGCGTCCGTCTACCTGTCCGTCTGTCGGCCAGTCTGTCTGTCTGTTCGTCCATGCGCCCATTCGTGCGTCCATCTAGAGAACACTCAAAGTGCCACTATGTCGCATACCCTGTGGCACATAGCCGCTCTCCACGTCCGTCTACTTGTCCGTCTGTCTGCCACATTGTCTGTCCGTCCGTGCGTCTGTCCGTGCGTTCATCTCGAGAGCACTCAAAAGTACCGCCATCTCGCATACCCTGCGGCACATAGCCACTTTACACGTCCGTATACCTGTCCGTCTGTCTGCCACTCTGTCTATCTGTCCGTCCGTGCATCTGTCCGTGCGTCCAACTAGAGAACACTCAAAGTACCGCCATCTCGCATACCCTGTGGCACATAGCCGCTTTACACGTCCGTCTACCTGTCCGTCTGTCTGCCAGTTCGCCTGTCTGTCCGTCCATGCGTCCGTCCGTGCGTCCATCTAGAGAACACTTAAAGTACCGCCATCTCGCATTTCGTATACCCTGTAGCAAATACCGCTTTACGCGTCCGTCTACCTGTCCGTCCGTTTGCTAATCTGTCTGTCTGACTGTCCGTCCGTGCGTCGATTTGAAGAGAACTTAAAGTAACGCCATCTCGCATACCCTGTGGCACATAGCCGCTTTACGCGTCCATCTACCTGTCCGTCTGTCTGCCAGTCTGTATGTCTGTCTGTCTGTCCATGCGTCCGTTCGTGCGTCAATCTAGAGAACACTCAAAGTACCGCCATCTCGCATACCCTGTGGCACATAGCCGCTTTACGCGTCCGTCTACCTGTACATCTGTCTGGCAGTCTGTCTGTCTTTCCGTCCATGCGTCTGTTCGTGCTTCAATCTAGAGAACACTCAAAGTACCGCCATCTCGCATACCCTGTGGCACATAGCCGCTTTACACGTCCGTCTACCTGTCCATCTCTCTGGCAGTCTGTCTGTCTTTCCGTCCATGCGTCTGTTCGTGCTTCAATCTAGGGAACACTCCGACTACCGCCATCTTGCATACCCTGTGGCACATAGCCGCTTTGCGCGTCCGTCTACCTGTCCATCTGTCTGCCAGTCTGTCTGTCGGTCTGTCCATGCATCTGTTCGTGCGTCTATCTAAGAACACTCAAAGTACCGCCATCTCGCATACCCTGTGGCTCATAGCCGCTTTACCTGTCCGTCTACCAGTCCGTCAACCTGTTCGTCTGTCTGTCTGTCCGTCCGTCGATGCGTCCATCTAGAGAACACTCAAAGTACCGCCATCTCGCATACCCTGTGGCACATAGCCACTTTACGCTTCCATCTACCTGTCCATCTGTCTGCCAGTCTGTCTGTCTGTTCGTCCATGCGTCCATTCGTGCATCCATCTAGAGAACACTCAAAGTACCGCTATCTCGCATACCTTGTGGCACATAGCCGCTCTACACGTCCGTCTACCTGTCCGTCTATCAGCCAGTCTGTATGTCTGTCTGTCTGTTCATGCGTCCGTTCGTGCGTCAATCTAGAGAACACTCAAAGTACCGCCATCTCGCATACCCTGTGGCACATAGCCGCTTTACGCGTCCGTCTACCTGTCCGTCTGTCTGTCTGTCCGTTCGTCCATGCGTCCAACTAGAGAACACTCAAATTTCCGCCATCTCGCATACCCTGTGGCACATAGCCACTTTACGCTTCCGTCTACCTGTCCATCTATCTGCCAGTCTGTCTGTCTGTTCGTCCATGCGTCCGTTCGTGCGTCAATCTAGAGAACACACTGAGTACCGCCATCTTGCGCGTCGTATACCCTGTGGCACATACGCGCTTTACGCGTCCGTCTACCTGTCCGTCTGTCGGCCAGTCTGTCTGTCTGTTCGTCCAT
Source organism: Rhipicephalus microplus (assembly GCF_043290135.1). NCBI lineage: Eukaryota > Metazoa > Arthropoda > Arachnida > Ixodida > Ixodidae > Rhipicephalus > Rhipicephalus microplus. The sequence goes on from NW_027464589.1 coordinate 15,138,592, forward strand.
GCGTCCATTCGTGCATCCATCTAGAGAACACTCAAAGTACCGCTATCTCGCATACCTTGTGGCACATAGCCGCTCTACACGTCCGTCTACCTGTCCGTCTGTCTGCCACATTGTCTGTCCGTCCGTGCGTCCGTCCGTGCGTCCATCTCGAGAGCACTCAAAAGTACCGCCATCTCTCATACCCTGCGGCACATAGCCGCTTTACACGTCCGTCTACCTGTCCGTCTGTCTGCCAGTCCGCCTGTCTGTCCGTCCATGCGTCCGTCCGTGCGTCCATCTAGAAAACACTTAAAGTACCGCCATCTCGCATCTCGTATACCCTGTGGCACATAGCCGCTTTACGCGTCCGTCTACCTGTCCATGTGTCTGCCAGTCTGTCTGTCTGTCCGTCCATGCGTCCATTCATGCGTAAATCTAGAGAACACTCTGAGTACGGCCATCTCGCGCGTCGTATACCCTGTGGCACTGTGACAGGTGCCACAGTGCCACAGGGAATACACATGCTGACAGGGAATAGGCTTGATGTGGGGAACGTGAGAGGCGCATTCGCAAAGAGAGGGAGGAGGAAATGGAGTTTGAAAGAGAGATGAGAAAGAAGGAAAATGAAATTGAAGAGCTAAGGCAAAAGGAGGAAATGGAGTTTGAAAGAAAGCTGAGAAAGAAGGAAATTGAAGAGCTAAGGCAAAAGACGTTTCAGTTGCGGCTGAAACTGGCAGAGGCCGAAGCAAGAGTACTACAAGGTAGAGACTGGCGAGCGGAATTTTCGTATTTGAGCTCCAAAAAGCGGGTAATCGACATGTGCTTTGATAGTAGGACCTTTATTAGCAATTTCGACGGCAGACTTGGAACGTTTGTGATGAAGGTTTAGGTGCAGGTTCCCTACAAGTGGACGGCAGAGTCGAAGGGAAGGGTGATGGCGAGAACAGTCGAGGTTTGGTGACCGTGATCAATGCGGCTTCGCAGGAAGTTTCAGAGAAGGGACAGTCAAGTTCCTTATATATCCATGTGGCTACACGAACTGGTGCAACCAAATCCACAGTTTTAGAAGGGGTATGGAGTCCTCTAGACAACCCTGACGGAAGGGCAGTTGATGTTCGCGTAGAGTGCACATCCGAAAACCAAGGAGCAGTCTCTAAAAGAGATGCGATTCTTCCAGTGCACGAAGTAAGACAAGTGACATTGCAAGGAGCGTATACGTTGTACGTAACTCTGAGGCAGTAGCCGCAGAGTCATCCTGCGTAACACTGTCAGATGTAAGCAGTGGCACAGGCGTGGTCGAGAAACATACAGTTATCTCGCCTGAACATGGTGCAATGATTGCGTCATGTCAAAGTAAAGAGCATAGCATTCCGTGCGAAGAGCAGGAACCGACTACGAAATCATTCAGTTTGGAAAATAAAAAGAAGTTGTATGAAGGAGCATGTGACCTGTGTGCAAGCCAAGTAGAAAACTCAGAGGGAGTTGTAGCAATGTCTGTCTGCATGTCTCCAGCTGTAGTGACAGATGCCGTTGACGGGGCTGATGATCATGTGGACAAAATTCCGAGGCAGAACTACAGGCATATTTGTGATCGAAAATGCTGCAAGATTTTCGCTTTCCATTCAGACGAAAAAAAAAACAATAATTCTGTTTGCCTTGTGTGGGACGCTATAAGCTGAGAGCTCAGTTCAAATAACCGGCCGCTACATCTAGATTTAGACGACTTGCACAAGGACTTACATTGGTTGTAAGTATGCTGTGTTTAAAACTTTATTTCACAAGGAGTGTGATTTTCTTAGTTTTGGGCAGGACACGCCGTAGCTTGGCTGTGAACTCTGCACTGGGCTTTAAGGAAATTCGGTCCAAACGCACAAGGTATAATAAGTGGATTGATTGCAAGATGGCAGTGAACGTTGGACAGCATATGTGTTGTGTGTGGCGAAACGCGCACTTATCTGCAGTTTTTTCATTACGGGAAAAAACTTTTCGAAAGGGGGGCTTTGTGATGTGATTGCGCGCGTTTAAAAAGTGCGCCACTCCATCAGCCAGAAGAAGATGAAGATAACGCTCGGTTGTGGCACGTGTGGGCGTGAAAATTTTGCTTCAATGAGGTCCTTCCACGGAGATTTCAAGGCCCAATGGCTGGGTACCACGAAAGTACAGAATCTCCAATCGGGACGAGACAAGTGGGCCAGAGCGGCAGGAGAAGCCTGAGCAGAGCAGATCAAGGGTAGTTCAAGAAGACGGGGCAAGCGGAAGGTCGTCACCGGACCGGGCGCTGAAGATGGGCCGTCGGGCGTCAGACCCGAGCCTGCAGGACTTCGACCGGCCGGGGCCTCCTGCTGTCGTGTTCCCGCTCGAGAGCACCGTGGCCATCCGGTCCTGAACTCCTTCTTAGGACCTGCGGACTTTGATTTCAACAGGCGAGCAACAGCCGTCGGGCTACGGGCCTGAGCTGTGCGCCCAGCTGCTTGGCCAGGTTGACCCTGGTTCGCTGACGCGTCGCCACCAGCCTGCGTTCTCTCGTCACCGACGGTTCCACAGTCCTAAAGCCAGGCAGACGTGGCCGAGTCGGGACAGAGTGAAGAAGGTGGCCAGGGCGCGGGAGTGGCGGCCAGCAGAGCTCCTGCATCGAGGTCCCAGCGGGCTTCCACCTGGACACTAAGCTTCTTCTCGTCACCTGACGTGGGCCAGGCTTGTTCTGGTCTTCTGGCGTTGGCCAAGAAACGTCTCCGGCTTCGTGTGCGAGCTGCGGTTGCCGAACGCCGAAAGGTCACTGACTTCGACCAGCCCGACGCATCCTGCCGTGCCAGTCAACCACGTGAGCGTCTCAAGCTAATCACCATTCTTTACCTACTGCGCAAGTGCGTCTTCACCATTACTCGGTCGCATCAGTTGCAAGCCCCGCATCCCCGCTGTCGTCGTTTACGTGAGTGCGTCCATGCATTGGTAGCACAGCTTTCGCTGCAAGCACCTCTTCCAGCTATGTCGTGACAAAGTTTATTTTGAACTGAACATTTATGTAATGCACTGTTCACGTCTTTAGCCATTTGGTCTTTTTGCCAACCTCTTTCTAGTTATGTATGCTTTGTTCTTTGTCTGCTATTTGTTATTTAGGGGTTTGTAAATATATTGACTGTTGGAGATTTGGGTGGGAGCAAATGGTCTCGTCAGCTCATTTCCCGATGATGGTTATGTCGTCGGTGGTTTTTGCTTTTACACGAACCTACACGAGTGCATGCCCGTTAAACGGCCTCGTGACAAATTGGCGTCCGCGACAGGACGAGACCATTTTTACCACTTACCTCTCCACACTAGAACAGGAACATGAGTAGGGCAGACCTAGAGGAGTCGGCAAGACGCATGGGTCTAAAGGCGATGAAATGGAGGCTTGATGTGGGGAACGTGAGAGGCGCATTTGCAAAGAGAGGGAGGAGGAAATGGAGTTTGAAAGAGAGATGAGAAAGAAGGAAAATGAAATTGAAGAGCTAAGGCAAAAGGAGGAAATGGAGTTTGAAAGAAAGCTGAGAAAGAAGGAAATTGAAGAGCTAAGGCAAAAGACGTTTCAGTTGCGGCTGAAACTGGCAGAGGCCGAAGCAAGAGTACTACAAGGTAAAGACTGGCGAGCGGAATTTTCGTATTTGAGCTCCAAAAAGCGGGTAATCGACATGTGCTTTGATAGTAGGACCTTTATTAGCAATTTCGACGGCAGACTTGGAACGTTTGTGATGAAGGTTTAGGTGCAGGTTCCCTACAAGTGGACGGCAGAGTCGAAGGGAAGGGTGATGGCGAGAACAGTCGAGGTTTGGTGACCGTGATCAATGCGGCTTCGCAGGAAGTTTCAGAGAAGGGACAGTCAAGTTCCTTATATATCCATGTGGCTACACGAACTGGTGCAACCAAATCCACAGTTTTAGAAGGGGTATGGAGTCCTCTAGACAACCCTGACGGAAGGGCAGTTGATGTTCGCGTAGAGTGCACATCCAAAAACCAAGGAGCAGTCTCTAAAAGAGATGCGATTCTTCCAGTGCACGAAGTAAGACAAGTGACATTGCAAGGAGCGTATACGTTGTACGTAACTCTGAGGCAGTAGCCGCAGAGTCATCCTGCGTAACACTGTCAGATGTAAGCAGTGGCACAGGCGTGGTCGAGAAACATACAGTTATCTCGCCTGAACATGGTGCAATGATTGCGTCATGTCAAAGTAAAGAGCATAGCATTCCGTGCGAAGAGCAGGAACCGACTACGAAATCATTCAGTTTGGAAAATAAAAAGAAGTTGTATGAAGGAGCATGTGACCTGTGTGCAAGCCAAGTAGAAAACTCAGAGGGAGTTGTAGCAATGTCTGTCTGCATGTCTCCAGCTGTAGTGACAGATGCCGTTGACGGGGCTGATGATCATGTGGACAAAATTCCGAGGCAGAACTACAGGCATATTTGTGATCGAAAATGCTGCAAGATTTTCGCTTTCCATTCAGACGAAAAAAAAAACAATAATTCTGTTTGCCTTGTGTGGGACGCTATAAGCTGAGAGCTCAGTTCAAATAACCGGCCGCTACATCTAGATTTAGACGACTTGCACAAGGACTTACATTGGTTGTAAATATGCTGTGTTTAAAACTTTATTTCACAAGGAGTGTGATTTTCTTAGTTTTGGGCAGGACACGCCGTAGCTTGGCTGTGAAATCTGCACTGGGCTTTAAGGAAATTCGGTCCAAACGCACAAGGTATAATAAGTGGATTGATTGCAAGATGGCAGTGAACGTTGGACAGCATATGTGTTGTGTGTGGCGAAACGCGCACTTATCTGCAGTTTTTTCATTACGGGAAAAAACTTTTCGAAAGGGGGGCTTTGTGATGTGATTGCGCGCGTTTAAAAAGTGCGCCACTCCATCAGCCAGAAGAAGATGAAGATAACGCTCGGTTGTGGCACGTGTGGGCGTGAAAATTTTGCTTCAATGAGGTCCTTCCACGGAGATTTCAAGGCCCAATGGCTGGGTACCACGAAAGTACAGAATCTCCAATCGGGACGAGACAAGTGGGCCAGAGCGGCAGGAGAAGCCTGAGCAGAGCAGATCAAGGGTAGTTCAAGAAGACGGGGCAAGCGGAAGGTCGTCACCGGACCGGGCGCTGAAGATGGGCCGTCGGGCGTCAGACCCGAGCCTGCAGGACTTCGACCGGCCGGGGCCTCCTGCTGTCGTGTTCCCGCTCGAGAGCACCGTGGCCATCCGGTCCTGAACTCCTTCTTAGGACCTGCGGACTTTGATTTCAACAGGCGAGCAACAGCCGTCGGGCTACGGGCCTGAGCTGTGCGCCCAGCTGCTTGGCCAGGTTGACCCTGGTTCGCTGACGCGTCGCCACCAGCCTGCGTTCTCTCGTCACCGACGGTTCCACAGTCCTAAAGCCAGGCAGACGTGGCCGAGTCGGGACAGAGTGAAGAAGGTGGCCAGGGCGCGGGAGTGGCGGCCAGCAGAGCTCCTGCATCGAGGTCCCAGCGGGCTTCCACCTGGACACTAAGCTTCTTCTCGTCACCTGACGTGGGCCAGGCTTGTTCTGGTCTTCTGGCGTTGGCCAAGAAACGTCTCCGGCTTCGTGTGCGAGCTGCGGTTGCCGAACGCCGAAAGGTCACTGACTTCGACCAGCCCGACGCATCCTGCCGTGCCAGTCAACCACGTGAGCGTCTCAAGCTAATCACCATTCTTTACCTACTGCGCAAGTGCGTCTTCACCATTACTCGGTCGCATCAGTTGCAAGCCCCGCATCCCCGCTGTCGTCGTTTACGTGAGTGCGTCCATGCATTGGTAGCACAGCTTTCGCTGCAAGCACCTCTTCCAGCTATGTCGTGACAAAGTTTATTTTGAACTGAACATTTATGTAATGCACTGTTCACGTCTTTAGCCATTTGGTCTTTTTGCCAACCTCTTTCTAGTTATGTATGCTTTGTTCTTTGTCTGCTATTTGTTATTTAGGGGTTTGTAAATATATTGACTGTTGGAGATTTGGGTGGGAGCAAATGGTCTCGTCAGCTCATTTCCCGATGATGGTTATGTCGTCGGTGGTTTTTGCTTTTACACGAACCTACACGAGTGCATGCCCGTTAAACGGCCTCGTGACAAATGGAGAAACATCCAGAGCCAGGGCATCGAAGAACGAGGAAGAGGAGATTCGGGCTCGTGCTTGGAAGAAGAAGGCTAGGGTGCGGCGTGCGACCTCGTCGGGTGCGAGTACCTCCTGGGCGTCAGGGCATCCACCTAGCGGGCGACTGTTTCCACGGGGTCCTGGTGACCATTCAACCGCAGCGGCTATTGGCGAATCCTTGGCAAGACCTTGGTCTGATGTTCGAGCGGAAGACAGCGCAGCAGATGACGTCTACCGGGAGCGGGAGCAAGCCGTCGGGCTACGGGCCCGAGCTTATGCACTCTCACCACGGCAGCTTCCCCAATGGACTATTGAAGGGCGTGAACCGCTGGTGAGCCGTATCCGTCTTCTCTCGCGTCCGGACTCAAACACGAGGACTTTAACGAAAAGGACTGTTTAGACTCTTAGAGGTTTCCGCTCGCTAACGAAACTGACAGTGCTAATTAGTTAACATTTTTCTGATCTTAGTATTTTCCTTTTTGTGGTTTTTTTTTTTGTGTGTTTGTGAAAGTATAATTTTTTTTTGCAAATCAAACGCTCACTTCCTTTTCTCGTGAGAGATTAACGTTTCACAGCTAGCTCGACTGGCTTTATTTACTGAACCTGTCACAAATTGGCGTCCGCTACGACAGGACGTGAGTGTTTGCCACTAAAAAGTAGATTTGAGTAAGGCTAACTAAAAAAGTAAAATGGGCTCGCGAGAGTTGATGGCGCTGGCAGAACGCATGGGGTTGGAGGGAGCAGAATTGCAGGCTTGGTTTGACGCACGAGAAGCGCGTGAGCGCGATGAACGAGCCGCGGAGAGAGACGCGAAGAAAGAACAGTTGGAGCTGGAAGGCCGCAATTTACAGCTACGTCTTGAAGTAGCAAAAACGGAGAACCAAACCCGAGAAGCAAGCCAGCGACACTTGGAAGTAGAAGAGAGGACGCTGCAACTGCGCCTGAGAGTAGCTGAGGCCGGTGTCGGTCAGCCTATGGTGGCTGACACGGGCAACCAAAGGAACGCGCCTATGGTAGTGAACCCGCATAACTTTATACCCGTTTTCAACGAGGACAGAGACGACCTTGACGCCTACCTGAAAAGGTTTGAGAGAGTGGCGACAGGTCAAGATTGGCCACGGGAAAAGTGGGCCACGGCTCTTAGTTTGTGCCTTGGCGGAGAGGCTCTGAAGGTATTTGGACGGTTGTCACCGAACGATTCCCTGTCATACGACGAAGTCAAATTGGCACTGCTCCAGCGTTTTCGCTTCACGGCTGATGGCTACCGTGAGAAATTCCGGAAAAGCAAGCCTGAAGACGGCGAAACTGGAAAACAGTATGCCACGAGACTCCAAAGTTTCTTTGACAGGTGGATAGAAATGTCTCAGACAGAGAGGAATTTCGATTCAGTCCGTGACTTGATTGTAGCCGAACAATTCATGGCGAACTGCAGTAGTCAGCTGGCGCTCTTCTTACGGGAGAAGAACTGCAAGACTCTGGAAGCCATGGCAGAGGTAGCTGATATATATATAGAGGCAAAGAGATTGAAGAACTTATTAATAGTTCAGAATAAGAGTGAGGACACAACTGGGAAGGCTAAATTGATTTCAAGCCCAAGAGCAGAGATGCAATGTTTTGTTTGTGGCCGTAAGGGGCACAAGGCTTCTGACTGTCGAAGTAAACCTAAACAAGTATTTTGTACAAACTGCCGTAAGTGGGGGCATGATGTGAAGGGCTGTCAGAAAATGACTGGCACTTCGAAATCAACTACATCTTGTTTAATGCTACCCAAAGAAGAGACCGGTCCACAACAATCCATGATTGATGGCGACGACTCGGACCGAGACGACAATGTTATGGGCACGGTGAAGACGCAAGCGCAATGTACGAAACGTCCCATGCCAGTGTTACCAGGGGAAGTGAATGGACAGATTGTTCGAGTCCTAAGGGACACCGGAAGCAACACGTTGGTAGTACGCCGGTCATTAGTACCTGATGAAGCACTAACTGGCACTACCGCGACGTTGTGGTTGGCTGATGGCAGCACCATCGTAACCCCTGAGGCGGAGATACGTATCAGATCTCCATACTTTTCCGGCATGGCCATCGTCAAGTGTATGCCGTCGCCACTGTATGACGTCATAGTTGGGAACGTACCGGGGGCCCGTGACGCCAATGACCCCGACGTTTCGCGGAAACTTTCTCAAGATCAATTCATTGAGAAAAAAGTTCATTCTGCGGACGAAGGTAACCACCCAAATTCTCAACTGGTTGGTGCCGCACGTCTCAATAGTTCGCGAAGGGCCATCTCTGTTGGGCTCCCTGGCCAGATGTCTCGCAAAATGTTTCGCGAAGAACAAGAAAAAGACCAGACGCTTGACATCTGCAGAGCCAGAGTGGGTAAGAAGTTTGTTAGAAAGGGCTCGACATCTTTTTCTTTCGTAGCCAAGAATGGTATTCTTTACCGACAATACTTCCTGTCCCCTGGTAAGATCATTGAACAAGCCATAGTCCCGAAGTCCCTGAGAGGCCAAGTGTTACGTTTGGCTCATGAAAATGTCATGTCAGGCCATCAGGGTGTAAAAAAAAACAATAGATCGAGTTCTGGACGCCTTCTACTGGCCCGGGGTACAAGAAGATATCCGCAGATATGTCCGATCATGTGACGCCTGTCAAAGGACTTTACCGAAAGGCAAGGTGGGCAAGGTGCCTCTAGGGCGTATGCCGTTGATCGACACCCCTTTTGAACGTGTGGCGGTCGACATCATTGGACCGATAACTCCAGCCTCGGCAAAAGGCCATCGGTATATTTTGACTCTTGTGGATTTCGCCACTCGCTACCCTGATGCAGTGCCTTTGACAGCAATTGACTCAGCTACAGTGGCCGAGGGACTTGTCGAGATGTTTTCTCGCATTGGTTTTCCACGAGAAGTCTTGGCTGATCAGGCATCGTGCTTTACCTCAGATCTAATGAAGGAGGTGAATGAACTACTGGCAGTCAAGCATCTTAGCTGCACTCCATACCATCCTATGTGCAACGGGATGGTAGAGAGGTTTAATGGAACACTCAAGCAAATGCTCCGCAAAATGGTTCAAGAACAGCCTAAATGTTGGGATCGCTTGCTAGCACCTCTTTTGTTTGCTTATCGTGAAGCCCCACAAGCAAGCTCCGGGTTCTCACCATTTGAACTTATTTATGGCCGACATATTCGAGGACCTCTGAGCATCCTGAAAGAGCTATGGACTCATGATCAGGAGAACGAAGAACTTAAGACGACGTACGGATATGTCCTGGATTTAAGAGAGCGAATTGAGAAGACACTAGAGCTGGTACGACAAAACCTGAGCCGAGCACAGGTGTCGCAGAAAAGGTATTACGACCGCCACAGCAAGCAACGGGACCTGAAAGCTGGTGACCGTGCATTGATCTTGCTTCCCACAAGCAACAACAAGTTATTGATGCATTGGAAAGGGCCGTTTCCAGTCATAGAAAAGAAAAACGACTATGACTACTGGCTGGACCTTGGACACAGCAAAAAACTTTTCCACATAAACATGCTGAAAAAGTATGAAGAACGCCGTGAAGAACAGCTTCCTCAGACATCATCTTTTGTCGTTCTGGAGGAAGAGGAGTCTGAGAAACCACTACCAACTTTCAAAGTACAGGGTAGCTGCGGTATTGACTCCATAAAGCTTGGAGATGAAATCGGGGAGCGACAGCGGGTGGAGATACGGGACATCTTAAGTACCTACGAAGACGTATTCTCGGAGATCCCAGGTAAAACAAACCTTGTGGAGTGTCGGTTACAAACGACCAGTTCAGAACCAGTTAACACCCCACAATACCCATTGCCATTCTCTATGAAGGAAGTCGTTGAAAAGGAAGTGCAAGACATGTTGCAACTTGGCATTATAGAACCCTCAGAGTCACCATATAATTCTCCTTTGGTACTAGTCAAAAAGCCAGACAATGGCTACAGGGCCTGTATAGACTTTCGCCGTATAAACAATGTTCTGGTATCTGATGCAGAACCTATACCCAGAACTGATCACTTGTTTGCCGAAGTGGGAACAAAGAAATGGTTCTCGAAGTTTGATTTAACTAAAGGATATTGGCAGGTTCCTCTCGCAAAAGACTCGCAGCAAAAGACCGCCTTTTCAAGCCAATCAGGGCATTATCATTTCCTGTATATGCCTTTTGGCATCAAGACCGCATCCGCGGTCTTCACTCGTCTGATGAGAAAGTTATTGCTTGGAATACCCAACGTCGTTCATTACATAGACGACGTACTGGTGGCTACCACTACGTGGGAAGAACATCTAACAACTTTGAAGCAATTTTTTGCCAGGATACGACAAGCCGGACTAAGGATCAAGCCACAGAAATGTGAAGTGGCTATGAGCACAGTCACCTTTTTGGGACATCGATTGGGAGATGGCAACATACGGCCAGTCGAAAGCACGATACAGAAGATCACCTGTGCTTCTAAGCCTGAAACAAAGAAGCAACTCCGGTCATTCCTTGGACTGGCTGGCTATTACCGTGACCTGATACCTCGGTACGCCGAGAAAGCACAGCCGCTCACTGAGATGACGAGGAAGATGGAGAAAAACAAGATTACGTGGACCACGGATAGAGAAGAAGCGTTTGAATCACTCAAAAAGGCTTTGTCTTCTGGGCCAATCGTCAAAGCACCCGATCTGAAAAGAGAATTCGTGCTTCGGTCTGACGCCTCTGATTCTTGTATAGGCGCTATCCTTATGCAAGAGCATGATGGCATCCTCCACCCTGTGTCATATGCCAGTCGTCAACTTCAGCCTCGCGAAAAGAGATACTCAGCAATCGAGAGGGAATGCTTAGCGTTGGTCTGGGCGATAGAAAAGTATCATGTTTTTCTGTACGGAACGTCATTTGTCGTACAGACCGATCACCAACCACTGCAGTATCTCTTAAGGGCAAAACACCTGAACAGTAGGGTATTACGGTGGAGCCTCGCGTTACAAGAATATTCATTCCGAGTCGAGCACATTAGAGGCTCTGAAAATGTCGGCGCAGATTATATGAGCCGGTTGTGAATTTTTACGTTTTCTCGAGACAAGCGACTACTTCAAGTTGTTTGTTTGTTAAGGACATCTTGTGAATGGACGACGCGTGGTGACTTCTCGCGCACTGAACTGCAGTTTATTTTTCTTCGCAAAAGAAACTTTTCAAAGGGGGGACTCTTGTTGTGAGTGAAGTGCGCGAGTCAAGTGACTTTCAAATTTGGCGCGTAAGATGAACTACTGACAATGTGTGCAAGATGGCGTATTGCGCCAGTGCGGCGAACACTGGCGATTGGAAAAAGAAGAAAATTCAAGGGAATGGGAGAAAAATCCAGAGCCAGGGCATCGAAGAACGAGGAAGAGGAGATTCGGGCTCGTGCTTGGAAGAAGAAGGCTAGGGTGCGGCGTGCGACCCCGTCGGGTGCGAGTACCTCCTGGGCGTCAGGGCATCCACCTAGCGGGCGACTGTTTCCACGGGGTCCTGGTGACCATTCAACCGCAGCGGCTATTGGCGAATCCTTGGCAAGACCTTGGTCTGATGTTCGAGCGGAAGACAGCGCAGCAGATGACGTCTACCGGGAGCGGGAGCAAGCCGTCGGGCTACGGGCCCGAGCTTATGCACTCTCACCACGGCAGCTTCCCCAATGGACTATTGAAGGGCGTGAACCGCTGGTGAGCCGTATCCGTCTTCTCTCGCGTCCGGACTCAAACACGAGGACTTTAACGAAAAGGACTGTTTAGACTCTTAGAGGTTTCCGCTCGCTAACGAAACTGACAGTGCTAATTAGTTAACATTTTTCTGATCTTAGTATTTTCCTTTTTGTGGTTTTTTTTTGTGTGTTTGTGAAAGTATAATTTTTTTTTGCAAATCAAACGCTCACTTCCTTTTCTCGTGAGAGATTAACGTTTCACAGCTAGCTCGACTGGCTTTATTTACTGAACCTGTCACAAATTATGTTGTGAGTGAAGTGCGCGAGTCAAGTGACTTTCAAATTTGGCGCGTAAGATGAACTACTGACAATGTGTGCAAGATGGCGTATTGCGCCAGTGCGGCGAACATTGGCGATTGGAAAAAGAAGAAAATTCAAGGGAATGGGAGAAAAATCCAGAGCCAGGGCATCGAAGAACGAGGAAGAGGAGATTCGGGCTCGTGCTTGGAAGAAGAAGGCTGGGGTGCGGCGTGCGACCTCGTCGGGTGCGAGTACCTCCTGGGCGTCAGGGCATCCACCTAGCGGGCGACTGTTTCCACGGGGTCCTGGTGACCATTCAACCGCAGCGGCTATTGGCGAATCCTTGGCAAGACCTTGGTCTGATGTTCGAGCGGAAGACAGCGCAGCAGATGACGTCTACCGGGAGCGGGAGCAAGCCGTCGGGCTACGGGCCCGAGCTTATGCACTCTCACCACGGCAGCTTCCCCAATGGACTATTGAAGGGCGTGAACCGCTGGTGAGCCGTATCCGTCTTCTCTCGCGTCCGGACTCAAACACGAGGACTTTAACGAAAAGGACTGTTTAGACTCTTAGAGGTTTCCGCTCGCTAACGAAACTGACAGTGCTAATTAGTTAACATTTTTCTGATCTTAGTATTTTCCTTTTTGTGGTTTTTTTTTGTGTGTTTGTGAAAGTATAATTTTTTTTGCAAATCAAACGCTCACTTCCTTTTCTCGTGAGAGATTAACGTTTCACAGCTAGCTCGACTGGCTTTATTTACTGAACCTGTCACAAATTGGCGTCCGCGACAGGACGTGAGTGTTTGCCACTAAAAAGTAGATTTGAGTAAGGCTAACTAAAAAAGTAAAATGGGCTCGCGAGAGTTGATGGCGCTGGCAGAACGCATGGGGTTGGAGGGAGCAGAATTGCAGGCTTGGTTTGACGCACGAGAAGCGCGTGAGCGCGATGAACGAGCCGCGGAGAGAGACGCGAAGAAAGAACAGTTGGAGCTGGAAGGCCGCAATTTACAGCTACGTCTTGAAGTAGCAAAAACGGAGAACCAAACCCGAGAAGCAAGCCAGCGACACTTGGAAGTAGAAGAGAGGACGCTGCAACTGCGCCTGAGAGTAGCTGAGGCCGGTGTCGGTCAGCCTATGGTGGCTGACACGGGCAACCAAAGGAACGCGCCTATGGTAGTGAACCCGCATAACTTTATACCCGTTTTCAACGAGGACAGAGACGACCTTGACGCCTACCTGAAAAGGTTTGAGAGAGTGGCGACAGGTCAAGATTGGCCACGGGAAAAGTGGGCCACGGCTCTTAGTTTGTGCCTTGGCGGAGAGGCTCTGAAGGTATTTGGACGGTTGTCACCGAACGATTCCCTGTCATACGACGAAGTCAAATTGGCACTGCTCCAGCGTTTTCGCTTCACGGCTGATGGCTACCGTGAGAAATTCCGGAAAAGCAAGCCTGAAGACGGCGAAACTGGAAAACAGTATGCCACGAGACTCCAAAGTTTCTTTGACAGGTGGATAGAAATGTCTCAGACAGAGAGGAATTTCGATTCAGTCCGTGACTTGATTGTAGCCGAACAATTCATGGCGAACTGCAGTAGTCAGCTGGCGCTCTTCTTACGGGAGAAGAACTGCAAGACTCTGGAAGCCATGGCAGAGGCAGCTGATATATATATAGAGGCAAAGAGATTGAAGAACTTATTAATAGTTCAGAATAAGAGTGAGGACACAACTGGGAAGGCTAAATTGATTTCAAGCCCAAGAGCAGAGATGCAATGTTTTGTTTGTGGCCGTAAGGGGCACAAGGCTTCTGACTGTCGAAGTAAACCTAAACAAGTATTTTGTACAAACTGCCGTAAGTGGGGGCATGATGTGAAGGGCTGTCAGAAAATGACTGGCACTTCGAAATCAACTACATCTTGTTTAATGCTACCCAAAGAAGAGACCGGTCCACAACAATCCATGATTGATGGCGACGACTCGGACCGAGACGACAATGTTATGGGCACGGTGAAGACGCAAGCGCAATGTAAGAAACGTCCCATGCCAGTGTTACCAGGGGAAGTGAATGGACAGATTGTTCGAGTCCTAAGGGACACCGGAAGCAACACGTTGGTAGTACGCCGGTCATTAGTACCTGATGAAGCACTAACTGGCACTACCGCGACGTTGTGGTTGGCTGATGGCAGCACCATCGTAACCCCTGAGGCGGAGATACGTATCAGATCTCCATACGCCATCGTCAAGTGTATGCCGTCGCCACTGTATGACGTCATAGTTGGGAACGTACCGGGGGCCCGTGACGCCAATGACCCCGACGTTTCGCGGAAACTTTCTCAAGATCAATTCATTGAGAAAAAAGTTCATTCTGCGGACGAAGGTAACCACCCAAATTCTCAACTGGTTGGTGCCGCACGTCTCAATAGTTCGCGAAGGGCCATCTCTGTTGGGCTCCCTGGCCAGATGTCTCGCAAAATGTTTCGCGAAGAACAAGAAAAAGACCAGACGCTTGACATCTGCAGAGCCAGAGTGGGTAAGAAGTTTGTTAGAAAGGGCTCGACATCTTTTTCTTTCGTAGCCAAGAATGGTATTCTTTACCGACAATACTTCCTGTCCCCTGGTAAGATCATTGAACAAGCCATAGTCCCGAAGTCCCTGAGAGGCCAAGTGTTACGTTTGGCTCATGAAAATGTCATGTCAGGCCATCAGGGTGTAAAAAAAACAATAGATCGAGTTCTGGACGCCTTCTACTGGCCCGGGGTACAAGAAGATATCCGCAGATATGTCCGATCATGTGACGCCTGTCAAAGGACTTTACCGAAAGGCAAGGTGGGCAAGGTGCCTCTAGGGCGTATGCCGTTGATCGACACCCCTTTTGAACGTGTGGCGGTCGACATCATTGGACCGATAACTCCAGCCTCGGCAAAAGGCCATCGGTATATTTTGACTCTTGTGGATTTCGCCACTCGCTACCCTGATGCAGTGCCTTTGACAGCAATTGACTCAGCTACAGTGGCCGAGGGACTTGTCGAGATGTTTTCTCGCATTGGTTTTCCACGAGAAGTCTTGGCTGATCAGGCATCGTGCTTTACCTCAGATCTAATGAAGGAGGTGAATGAACTACTGGCAGTCAAGCATCTTAGCTGCACTCCATACCATCCTATGTGCAACGGGATGGTAGAGAGGTTTAATGGAACACTCAAGCAAATGCTCCGCAAAATGGTTCAAGAACAGCCTAAATGTTGGGATCGCTTGCTAGCACCTCTTTTGTTTGCTTATCGTGAAGCCCCACAAGCAAGCTCCGGGTTCTCACCATTTGAACTTATTTATGGCCGACATATTCGAGGACCTCTGAGCATCCTGAAAGAGCTATGGACTCATGATCAGGAGAACGAAGAACTTAAGACGACGTACGGATATGTCCTGGATTTAAGAGAGCGAATTGAGAAGACACTAGAGCTGGTACGACAAAACCTGAGCCGAGCACAGGTGTCGCAGAAAAGGTATTACGACCGCCACAGCAAGCAACGGGACCTGAAAGCTGGTGACCGTGCATTGATCTTGCTTCCCACAAGCAACAACAAGTTATTGATGCATTGGAAAGGGCCGTTTCCAGTCATAGAAAAGAAAAACGACTATGACTACTGGCTGGACCTTGGACACAGCAAAAAACTTTTCCACATAAACATGCTGAAAAAGTATGAAGAACGCCGTGAAGAACAGCTTCCTCAGACATCATCTTTTGTCGTTCTGGAGGAAGAGGAGTCTGAGAAACCACTACCAACTTTCAAAGTACAGGGTAGCTGCGGTATTGACTCCATAAAGCTTGGAGATGAAATCGGGGAGCGACAGCGGGTGGAGATACGGGACATCTTAAGTACCTACGAAGACGTATTCTCGGAGATCCCAGGTAAAACAAACCTTGTGGAGTGTCGGTTACAAACGACCAGTTCAGAACCAGTTAACACCCCACAATACCCATTGCCATTCTCTATGAAGGAAGTCGTTGAAAAGGAAGTGCAAGACATGTTGCAACTTGGCATTATAGAACCCTCAGAGTCACCATATAATTCTCCTTTGGTACTAGTCAAAAAGCCAGACAATGGCTACAGGGCCTGTATAGACTTTCGCCGTATAAACAATGTTCTGGTATCTGATGCAGAACCTATACCCAGAACTGATCACTTGTTTGCCGAAGTGGGAACAAAGAAATGGTTCTCGAAGTTTGATTTAACTAAAGGATATTGGCAGGTTCCTCTCGCAAAAGACTCGCAGCAAAAGACCGCCTTTTCAAGCCAATCAGGGCATTATCATTTCCTGTATATGCCTTTTGGCATCAAGACCGCATCCGCGGTCTTCACTCGTCTGATGAGAAAGTTATTGCTTGGAATACCCAACGTCGTTCATTACATAGACGACGTACTGGTGGCTACCACTACGTGGGAAGAACATCTAACAACTTTGAAGCAATTTTTTGCCAGGATACGACAAGCCGGACTAAGGATCAAGCCACAGAAATGTGAAGTGGCTATGAGCACAGTCACCTTTTTGGGACATCGATTGGGAGATGGCAACATACGGCCAGTCGAAAGCACGATACAGAAGATCACCTGTGCTTCTAAGCCTGAAACAAAGAAGCAACTCCGGTCATTCCTTGGACTGGCTGGCTATTACCGTGACCTGATACCTCGGTACGCCGAGAAAGCACAGCCGCTCACTGAGATGACGAGGAAGATGGAGAAAAACAAGATTACGTGGACCACGGATAGAGAAGAAGCGTTTGAATCACTCAAAAAGGCTTTGTCTTCTGGGCCAATCGTCAAAGCACCCGATCTGAAAAGAGAATTCGTGCTTCGGTCTGACGCCTCTGATTCTTGTATAGGCGCTATCCTTATGCAAGAGCATGATGGCATCCTCCACCCTGTGTCATATGCCAGTCGTCAACTTCAGCCTCGCGAAAAGAGATACTCAGCAATCGAGAGGGAATGCTTAGCGTTGGTCTGGGCGATAGAAAAGTATCATGTTTTTCTGTACGGAACGTCATTTGTCGTACAGACCGATCACCAACCACTGCAGTATCTCTTAAGGGCAAAACACCTGAACAGTAGGGTATTACGGTGGAGCCTCGCGTTACAAGAATATTCATTCCGAGTCGAGCACATTAGAGGCTCTGAAAATGTCGGCGCAGATTATATGAGCCGGTTGTGAATTTTTACGTTTTCTCGAGACAAGCGAC
This sequence comes from Rhipicephalus microplus, assembly GCF_043290135.1. Taxonomy (NCBI): domain Eukaryota; kingdom Metazoa; phylum Arthropoda; class Arachnida; order Ixodida; family Ixodidae; genus Rhipicephalus; species Rhipicephalus microplus. The sequence goes on from NW_027464589.1 coordinate 15,155,909, forward strand.
TACTTCAAGTTGTTTGTTTGTTAAGGACATCTTGTGAATGGACGACGCGTGGTGACTTCTCGCGCACTGAACTGCAGTTTATTTTTCTTCACAAAAGAAACTTTTCAAAGGGGGGACTCTTGTTGTGAGTGAAGTGCGCGAGTCAAGTGACTTTCAAATTTGGCGCGTAAGATGAACTACTGACAATGTGTGCAAGATGGCGTATTGCGCCAGTGCGGCGAACACTGGCGATTGGAAAAAGAAGAAAATTCAAGGGAATGGGAGAAAAATCCAGAGCCAGGGCATCGAAGAACGAGGAAGAGGAGATTCGGGCTCGTGCTTGGAAGAAGAAGGCTGGGGTGCGGCGTGCGACCTCGTCGGGTGCGAGTACCTCCTGGGCGTCAGGGCATCCACCTAGCGGGCGACTGTTTCCACGGGGTCCTGGTGACCATTCAACCGCAGCGGCTATTGGCGAATCCTTGGCAAGACCTTGGTCTGATGTTCGAGCGGAAGACAGCGCAGCAGATGACGTCTACCGGGAGCGGGAGCAAGCCGTCGGGCTACGGGCCCGCGCTTATGCACTCTCACCACGGCAGCTTCCCCAATGGACTATTGAAGGGCGTGAACCGCTGGTGAGCCGTATCCGTCTTCTCTCGCGTCCGGACTCAAACACGAGGACTTTAACGAAAAGGACTGTTTAGACTCTTAGAGGTTTCCGCTCGCTAACGAAACTGACAGTGCTAATTAGTTAACATTTTTCTGATCTTAGTATTTTCCTTTTTGTGGTTTTTTTTTGTGTGTTTGTGAAAGTATAATTTTTTTTGCAAATCAAACGCTCACTTCCTTTTCTCGTGAGAGATTAACGTTTCACAGCTAGCTCGACTGGCTTTATTTACTGAACCTGTCACAAATTTGTGACAGGTTCAGTAAATAAAGCCAGTCGAGCTAGCTGTGAAACGTTAATCTCTCACGAGAAAAGGAAGTGAGCGTTTGATTTGCAAAAAAAAATTATACTTTCACAAACACACAAAAAAAAAACCACAAAAAGGAAAATACTAAGATCAGAAAAATGTTAACTAATTAGCACTGTCAGTTTCGTTAGCGAGCGGAAACCTCTAAGAGTCTAAACAGTCCTTTTCGTTAAAGTCCTCGTGTTTGAGTCCGGACGCGAGAGAAGACGGATACGGCTCACCAGCGGTTCACGCCCTTCAATAGTCCATTGGGGAAGCTGCCGTGGTGAGAGTGCATAAGCTCGGGCCCGTAGCCCGACGGCTTGCTCCCGCTCCCGGTAGACGTCATCTGCTGCGCTGTCTTCCGCTCGAACATCAGACCAAGGTCTTGCCAAGGATTCGCCAATAGCCGCTGCGGTTGAATGGTCACCAGGACCCCGTGGAAACAGTCGCCCGCTAGGTGGATGCCCTGACGCCCAGGAGGTACTCGCACCCGACGAGGTCGCACGCCGCACCCTAGCCTTCTTCTTCCAAGCACGAGCCCGAATCTCCTCTTCCTCGTTCTTCGATGCCCTGGCTCTGGATTTTTCTCCCATTCCCTTGAATTTTCTTCTTTTTCCAATCGCCAGTGTTCGCCGCACTGGCGCAATACGCCATCTTGCACACATTGTCAGTAGTTCATCTTACGCGCCAAATTTGAAAGTCACTTGACTCGCGCACTTCACTCACAACAAGAGTCCCCCCTTTGAAAAGTTTCTTTTGTGAAGAAAAATAAACTGCAGTTCAGTGCGCGAGAAGTCACCACGCGTCGTCCATTCACAAGATGTCCTTAACAAACAAACAACTTGAAGTAGTCGCTTGTCTCGAGAAAACGTAAAAATTCACAACCGGCTCATATAATCTGCGCCGAAATTTTCAGAGCCTCTAATGTGCTCGACTCGGAATGAATATTCTTGTAACGCGAGGCTCCACCGTAATACCCTACTGTTCAGGTGTTTTGCCCTTACGAGATACTGCAGTGGTTGGTGATCGGTCTGTACGACAAAAGACGTTCCGTACAGAAAAACATGATACTTTTCTATCGCCCAGACCAACGCTAAGCATTCCCTCTCGATTGCTGAGTATCTCTTTTCGCGAGGCTGAAGTTGACGACTGGCATATGACACAGGGTGGAGGATGCCATCATGCTCTTGCATAAGGATAGCGCCTATACAAGAATCAGAGGCGTCAGACCGAAGCACGAATTCTCTTTTCAGATCGGGTGCTTTGACGATTGGCCCAGAAGACAAAGCCTTTTTGAGTGATTCAAACGCTTCTTCTCTATCCGTGGTCCACGTAATCTTGTTTTTCTCCATCTTCCTCGTCATCTCAGTGAGCGGCTGTGCTTTCTCGGCGTACCGAGGTATCAGGTCACGGTAATAGCCAGCCAGTCCAAGGAATGACCGGAGTTGCTTCTTTGTTTCAGGCTTAGAAGCACAGGTGATCTTCTGTATCGTGCTTTCGACTGGCCGTATGTTGCCGTCTCCCAATCGATGTCCCAAAAAGGTGACTGTGCTCATAGCCACTTCACATTTCTGTGGCTTGATCCTTAGTCCGGCTTGTCGTATCCTGGCAAAAAATTGCTTCAAAGTTGTTAGATGTTCTTCCTACGTAGTGGTAGCCACCAGTACGTCGTCTATGTAATGAACGACGTTGGGTATTCCAAGCAATAACTTTCTCATCAGACGAGTGAAGACCGCGGATGCGGTCTTGATGCCAAAAGGCATATACAGGAAATGATAATGCCCTGATTGGCTTGAAAAGGCGGTCTTTTGCTGCGAGTCTTTTGCGAGAGGAACCTGCCAATATCCTTTAGTTAAATCAAAATTCGAGAACCATTTCTTTGTTCCCACTTCGGCAAACAAGTGATCAGTTCTGGGTATAGGTTCTGCATCAGATACCAGAACATTGTTTATACGGCGAAAGTCTATACAGGCCCTGTAGCCATTGTCTGGCTTTTTGACTAGTACCAAAGGAGAATTATATGGTGACTCTGAGGGTTCTATAATGCCAAGTTGCAACATGTCTTGCACTTCCTTTTCAACGACTTCCTTCATAGAGAATGGCAATGGGTATTGTGGGGTGTTAACTGGTTCTGAACTGGTCGTTTGTAACCGACACTCCACAAGGTTTGTTTTACCTGGGATCTCCGAGAATACGTCTTCGTAGGTACTTAAGATGGCCCGTATCTCCACCCGCTGTCGCTCCCCGATTTCATCTCCAAGCTTTATGGAGTCAATACCGCAGCTACCCTGTACTTTGAAAGTTGGTAGTGGTTTCTCAGACTCCTCTTCCTCCAGAACGACAAAAGATGATGTCTGAGGAAGCTGTTCTTCACGGCGTTCTTCATACTTTTTCAGCATGTTTATGTGGAAAAGTTTTTTGCTGTGTCCAAGGTCCAGCCAGTAGTCATAGTCGTTTTTCTTTTCTATGACTGGAAACGGCCCTTTCCAATGCATCAATAACTTGTTGTTGCTTGTGGGAAGCAAGATCAATGCACGGTCACCAGCTTTCAGGTCCCGTTGCTTGCTGTGGCGGTCGTAATACCTTTTCTGCGACACCTGTGCTCGGCTCAGGTTTTGTCGTACCAGCTCTAGTGTCTTCTCAATTCGCTCTCTTAAATCCAGGACATATCCGTACGTCGTCTTAAGTTCTTCGTTCTCCTGATCATGAGTCCATAGCTCTTTCAGGATGCTCAGAGGTCCTCGAATATGTCGGCCATAAATAAGTTCAAATGGTGAGAACCCGGAGCTTGCTTGTGGGGCTTCACGATAAGCAAACAAAAGAGGTGCTAGCAAGCGATCCCAACATTTAGGCTGTTCTTGAACCATTTTGCGGAGCATTTGCTTGAGTGTTCCATTAAACCTCTCTACCATCCCGTTGCACATAGGATGGTATGGAGTGCAGCTAAGATGCTTGACTGCCAGTAGTTCATTCACCTCCTTCATTAGATCTGAGGTAAAGCACGATGCCTGATCAGCCAAGACTTCTCGTGGAAAACCAATGCGAGAAAACATCTCGACAAGTCCCTCGGCCACTGTAGCTGAGTCAATTGCTGTCAAAGGCACTGCATCAGGGTAGCGAGTGGCGAAATCCACAAGAGTCAAAATATACCGATGGCCTTTTGCCGAGGCTGGAGTTATCGGTCCAATGATGTCGACCGCCACACGTTCAAAAGGGGTGTCGATCAACGGCATACGCCCTAGAGGCACCTTGCCCACCTTGCCTTTCGGTAAAGTCCTTTGACAGGCGTCACATGATCGGACATATCTGCGGATATCTTCTTGTACCCCGGGCCAGTAGAAGGCGTCCAGAACTCGATCTATTGTTTTTTTTACACCCTGATGGCCTGACATGACATTTTCATGAGCCAAACGTAACACTTGGCCTCTCAGGGACTTCGGGACTATGGCTTGTTCAATGATCTTACCAGGGGACAGGAAGTATTGTCGGTAAAGAATACCATTCTTGGCTACGAAAGAAAAAGATGTCGAGCCCTTTCTAACAAACTTCTTACCCACTCTGGCTCTGCAGATGTCAAGCGTCTGGTCTTTTTCTTGTTCTTCGCGAAACATTTTGCGAGACATCTGGCCAGGGAGCCCAACAGAGATGGCCCTTCGCGAACTATTGAGACGTGCGGCACCAACCAGTTGAGAATTTGGGTGGTTACCTTCGTCCGCAGAATGAACTTTTTTCTCAATGAATTGATCTTGAGAAAGTTTCCGCGAAACGTCGGGGTCATTGGCGTCACGGGCCCCCGGTACGTTCCCAACTATGACGTCATACAGTGGCGACGGCATACACTTGACGATGGCCATGCCGGAAAAGTATGGAGATCTGATACGTATCTCCGCCTCAGGGGTTACGATGGTGCTGCCATCAGCCAACCACAACGTCGCGGTAGTGCCAGTTAGTGCTTCATCAGGTACTAATGACCGGCGTACTACCAACGTGTTGCTTCCGGTGTCCCTTAGGACTCGAACAATCTGTCCATTCACTTCCCCTGGTAACACTGGCATGGGACGTTTCTTACATTGCGCTTGCGTCTTCACCGTGCCCATAACATTGTCGTCTCGGTCCGAGTCGTCGCCATCAATCATGGATTGTTGTGGACCGGTCTCTTCTTTGGGTAGCATTAAACAAGATGTAGTTGATTTCGAAGTGCCAGTCATTTTCTGACAGCCCTTCACATCATGCCCCCACTTACGGCAGTTTGTACAAAATACTTGTTTAGGTTTACTTCGACAGTCAGAAGCCTTGTGCCCCTTACGGCCACAAACAAAACATTGCATCTCTGCTCTTGGGCTTGAAATCAATTTAGCCTTCCCAGTTGTGTCCTCACTCTTATTCTGAACTATTAATAAGTTCTTCAATCTCTTTGCCTCTATATATATATCAGCTGCCTCTGCCATGGCTTCCAGAGTCTTGCAGTTCTTCTCCCGTAAGAAGAGCGCCAGCTGACTACTGCAGTTCGCCATGAATTGTTCGGCTACAATCAAGTCACGGACTGAATCGAAATTCCTCTCTGTCTGAGACATTTCTATCCACCTGTCAAAGAAACTTTGGAGTCTCGTGGCATACTGTTTTCCAGTTTCGCCGTCTTCAGGCTTGCTTTTCCGGAATTTCTCACGGTAGCCATCAGCCGTGAAGCGAAAACGCTGGAGCAGTGCCAATTTGACTTCGTCGTATGACAGGGAATCGTTCGGTGACAACCGTCCAAATACCTTCAGAGCCTCTCCGCCAAGGCACAAACTAAGAGCCGTGGCCCACTTTTCCCGTGGCCAATCTTGACCTGTCGCCACTCTCTCAAACCTTTTCAGGTAGGCGTCAAGGTCGTCTCTGTCCTCGTTGAAAACGGGTATAAAGTTATGCGGGTTCACTACCATAGGCGCGTTCCTTTGGTTGCCCGTGTCAGCCACCATAGGCTGACCGACACCGGCCTCAGCTACTCTCAGGCGCAGTTGCAGCGTCCTCTCTTCTACTTCCAAGTGTCGCTGGCTTGCTTCTCGGGTTTGGTTCTCCGTTTTTGCTACTTCAAGACGTAGCTGTAAATTGCGGCCTTCCAGCTCCAACTGTTCTTTCTTCGCGTCTCTCTCCGCGGCTCGTTCATCGCGCTCACGCGCTTCTCGTGCGTCAAACCAAGCCTGCAATTCTGCTCCCTCCAACCCCATGCGTTCTGCCAGCGCCATCAACTCTCGCGAGCCCATTTTACTTTTTTAGTTAGCCTTACTCAAATCTACTTTTTAGTGGCAAACACTCACGTCCTGTCGTAGCGGACGCCAATTTGTGACAGGTTCAGTAAATAAAGCCAGTCGAGCTAGCTGTGAAACGTTAATCTCTCACGAGAAAAGGAAGTGAGCGTTTGATTTGCAAAAAAAAATTATACTTTCACAAACACACAAAAAAAAAAACCACAAAAAGGAAAATACTAAGATCAGAAAAATGTTAACTAATTAGCACTGTCAGTTTCGTTAGCGAGCGGAAACCTCTAAGAGTCTAAACAGTCCTTTTCGTTAAAGTCCTCGTGTTTGAGTCCGGACGCGAGAGAAGACGGATACGGCTCACCAGCGGTTCACGCCCTTCAATAGTCCATTGGGGAAGCTGCCGTGGTGAGAGTGCATAAGCTCGGGCCCGTAGCCCGACGGCTTGCTCCCGCTCCCGGTAGACGTCATCTGCTGCGCATTATGTTTAGACTCTTAGAGGTTTCCGCTCGCTAACGAAACTGACAGTGCTAATTAGTTAACATTTTTCTGATCTTAGTATTTTCCTTTTTGTGGGTTTTTTTTTTGTGTGTTTGTGAAAGTATAATTTTTTTTTGCAAATCAAACGCTCACTTCCTTTTCTCGTGAGAGATTAACGTTTCACAGCTAGCTCGACTGGCTTTATTTACTGAACCTGTCACAAATTGGCGTCCGCTACGACAGGACGTGAGTGTTTGCCACTAAAAAGTAGATTTGAGTAAGGCTAACTAAAAAAGTAAAATGGGCTCGCGAGAGTTGATGGCGCTGGCAGAACGCATGGGGTTGGAGGGAGCAGAATTGCAGGCTTGGTTTGACGCACGAGAAGCGCGTGAGCGCGATGAACGAGCCGCGGAGAGAGACGCGAAGAAAGAACAGTTGGAGCTGGAAGGCCGCAATTTACAGCTACGTCTTGAAGTAGCAAAAACGGAGAACCAAACCCGAGAAGCAAGCCAGCGACACTTGTAAGTAGAAGAGAGGACGCTGCAACTGCGCCTGAGAGTAGCTGAGGCCGGTGTCGGTCAGCCTATGGTGGCTGACACGGGCAACCAAAGGAACGCGCCTATGGTAGTGAACCCGCATAACTTTATACCCGTTTTCAACGAGGACAGAGACGACCTTGACGCCTACCTGAAAAGGTTTGAGAGAGTGGCGACAGGTCAAGATTGGCCACGGGAAAAGTGGGCCACGGCTCTTAGTTTGTGCCTTGGCGGAGAGGCTCTGAAGGTATTTGGACGGTTGTCACCGAACGATTCCCTGTCATACGACGAAGTCAAATTGGCACTGCTCCAGCGTTTTCGCTTCACGGCTGATGGCTACCGTGAGAAATTCCGGAAAAGCGAGCCTGAAGACGGCGAAACTGGAAAACAGTATGCCACGAGACTCCAAAGTTTCTTTGACAGGTGGATAGAAATGTCTCAGACAGAGAGGAATTTCGATTCAGTCCGTGACTTGATTGTAGCCGAACAATTCATGGCGAACTGCAGTAGTCAGCTGGCGCTCTTCTTACGGGAGAAGAACTGCAAGACTCTGGAAGCCATGGCAGAGGCAGCTGATATATATATAGAGGCAAAGAGATTGAAGAACTTATTAATAGTTCAGAATAAGAGTGAGGACACAACTGGGAAGGCTAAATTGATTTCAAGCCCAAGAGCAGAGATGCAATGTTTTGTTTGTGGCCGTAAGGGGCACAAGGCTTCTGACTGTCGAAGTAAACCTAAACAAGTATTTTGTACAAACTGCCGTAAGTGGGGGCATGATGTGAAGGGCTGTCAGGAAATGACTGGCACTTCGAAATCAACTACATCTTGTTTAATGCTACCCAAAGAAGAGACCGGTCCACAACAATCCATGATTGATGGCGACGACTCGGACCGAGACGACAATGTTATGGGCACGGTGAAGACGCAAGCGCAATGTAAGAAACGTCCCATGCCAGTGTTACCAGGGGAAGTGAATGGACAGATTGTTCGAGTCCTAAGGGACACCGGAAGCAACACGTTGGTAGTACGTCGGTCATTAGTACCTGATGAAGCACTAACTGGCACTACCGCGACGTTGTGGTTGGCTGATGGCAGCACCATCGTAACCCCTGAGGCGGAGATACGTATCAGATCTCCATACTTTTCTGGCATGGCCATCGTCAAGTGTATGCCGTCGCCACTGTATGACGTCATAGTTGGGAACGTACCGGGGGCCCGTGACGCCAATGACCCCGACGTTTCGCGGAAACTTTCTCAAGATCAATTCATTGAGAAAAAAGTTCATTCTGCGGACGAAGGTAACCACCCAAATTCTCAACTGGTTGGTGCCGCACGTCTCAATAGTTCGCGAAGGGCCATCTCTGTTGGGCTCCCTGGCCAGATGTCTCGCAAAATGTTTCGCGAAGAACAAGAAAAAGACCAGACGCTTGACATCTGCAGAGCCAGAGTGGGTAAGAAGTTTGTTAGAAAGGGCTCGACATCTTTTTCTTTCGTAGCCAAGAATGGTATTCTTTACCGACAATACTTCCTGTCCCCTGGTAAGATCATTGAACAAGCCATAGTCCCGAAGTCCCTGAGAGGCCAAGTGTTACGTTTGGCTCATGAAAATGTCATGTCAGGCCATCAGGGTGTAAAAAAAACAATAGATCGAGTTCTGGACGCCTTCTACTGGCCCGGGGTACAAGAAGATATCCGCAGATATGTCCGATCATGTGACGCCTGTCAAAGGACTTTACCGAAAGGCAAGGTGGGCAAGGTGCCTCTAGGGCGTATGCCGTTGATCGACACCCCTTTTGAACGTGTGGCGGTCGACATCATTGGACCGATAACTCCAGCCTCGGCAAAAGGCCATCGGTATATTTTGACTCTTGTGGATTTCGCCACTCGCTACCCTGATGCAGTGCCTTTGACAGCAATTGACTCAGCTACAGTGGCCGAGGGACTTGTCGAGATGTTTTCTCGCATTGGTTTTCCACGAGAAGTCTTGGCTGATCAGGCATCGTGCTTTACCTCAGATCTAATGAAGAAGGTGAATGAACTACTGGCAGTCAAGCATCTTAGCTGCACTCCATACCATCCTATGTGCAACGGGATGGTAGAGAGGTTTAATGGAACACTCAAGCAAATGCTCCGCAAAATGGTTCAAGAACAGCCTAAATGTTGGGATCGCTTGCTAGCACCTCTTTTGTTTGCTTATCGTGAAGCCCCACAAGCAAGCTCCGGGTTCTCACCATTTGAACTTATTTATGGCCGACATATTCGAGGACCTCTGAGCATCCTGAAAGAGCTATGGACTCATGATCAGGAGAACGAAGAACTTAAGACGACGTACGGATATGTCCTGGATTTAAGAGAGCGAATTGAGAAGACACTAGAGCTGGTACGACAAAACCTGAGCCGAGCACAGGTGTCGCAGAAAAGGTATTACGACCGCCACAGCAAGCAACGGGACCTGAAAGCTGGTGACCGTGCATTGATCTTGCTTCCCACAAGCAACAACAAGTTATTGATGCATTGGAAAGGGCCGTTTCCAGTCATAGAAAAGAAAAACGACTATGACTACTGGCTGGACCTTGGACACAGCAAAAAACTTTTCCACATAAACATGCTGAAAAAGTATGAAGAACGCCGTGAAGAACAGCTTCCTCAGACATCATCTTTTGTCGTTCTGGAGGAAGAGGAGTCTGAGAAACCACTACCAACTTTCAAAGTACAGGGTAGCTGCGGTATTGACTCCATAAAGCTTGGAGATGAAATCGGGGAGCGACAGCGGGTGGAGATACGGGCCATCTTAAGTACCTACGAAGACGTATTCTCGGAGATCCCAGGTAAAACAAACCTTGTGGAGTGTCGGTTACAAACGACCAGTTCAGAACCAGTTAACACCCCACAATACCCATTGCCATTCTCTATGAAGGAAGTCGTTGAAAAGGAAGTGCAAGACATGTTGCAACTTGGCATTATAGAACCCTCAGAGTCACCATATAATTCTCCTTTGGTACTAGTCAAAAAGCCAGACAATGGCTACAGGGCCTGTATAGACTTTCGCCGTATAAACAATGTTCTGGTATCTGATGCAGAACCTATACCCAGAACTGATCACTTGTTTGCCGAAGTGGGAACAAAGAAATGGTTCTCGAAGTTTGATTTAACTAAAGGATATTGGCAGGTTCCTCTCGCAAAAGACTCGCAGCAAAAGACCGCCTTTTCAAGCCAATCAGGGCATTATCATTTCCTGTATATGCCTTTTGGCATCAAGACCGCATCCGCGGTCTTCACTCGTCTGATGAGAAAGTTATTGCTTGGAATACCCAACGTCGTTCATTACATAGACGACGTACTGGTGGCTACCACTACGTGGGAAGAACATCTAACAACTTTGAAGCAATTTTTTGCCAGGATACGACAAGCCGGACTAAGGATCAAGCCACAGAAATGTGAAGTGGCTATGAGCACAGTCACCTTTTTGGGACATCGATTGGGAGATGGCAACATACGGCCAGTCGAAAGCACGATACAGAAGATCACCTGTGCTTCTAAGCCTGAAACAAAGAAGCAACTCCGGTCATTCCTTGGACTGGCTGGCTATTACCGTGACCTGATACCTCGGTACGCCGAGAAAGCACAGCCGCTCACTGAGATGACGAGGAAGATGGAGAAAAACAAGATTACGTGGACCACGGATAGAGAAGAAGCGTTTGAATCACTCAAAAAGGCTTTGTCTTCTGGGCCAATCGTCAAAGCACCCGATCTGAAAAGAGAATTCGTGCTTCGGTCTGACGCCTCTGATTCTTGTATAGGCGCTATCCTTATGCAAGAGCATGATGGCATCCTCCACCCTGTGTCATATGCCAGTCGTCAACTTCAGCCTCGCGAAAAGAGATACTCAGCAATCGAGAGGGAATGCTTAGCGTTGGTCTGGGCGATAGAAAAGTATCATGTTTTTCTGTACGGAACGTCATTTGTCGTACAGACCGATCACCAACCACTGCAGTATCTCTTAAGGGCAAAACACCTGAACAGTAGGGTATTACGGTGGAGCCTCGCGTTACAAGAATATTCATTCCGAGTCGAGCACATTAGAGGCTCTGAAAATGTCGGCGCAGATTATATGAGCCGGTTGTGAATTTTTACGTTTTCTCGAGACAAGCGACTACTTCAAGTTGTTTGTTTGTTAAGGACATCTTGTGAATGGACGACGCGTGGTGACTTCTCGCGCACTGAACTGCAGTTTATTTTTCTTCGCAAAAGAAACTTTTCAAAGGGGGGACTCTTGTTGTGAGTGAAGTGCGCGAGTCAAGTGACTTTCAAATTTGGCGCGTAAGATGAACTACTGACAATGTGTGCAAGATGGCGTATTGCGCCAGTGCGGCGAACACTGGCGATTGGAAAAAGAAGAAAATTCAAGGGAATGGGAGAAAAATCCAGAGCCAGGGCATCGAAGAACGAGGAAGAGGAGATTCGGGCTCGTGCTTGGAAGAAGAAGGCTAGGGTGCGGCGTGCGACCCCGTCGGGTGCGAGTACCTCCTGGGCGTCAGGGCATCCACCTAGCGGGCGACTGTTTCCACGGGGTCCTGGTGACCATTCAACCGCAGCGGCTATTGGCGAATCCTTGGCAAGACCTTGGTCTGATGTTCGAGCGGAAGACAGCGCAGCAGATGACGTCTACCGGGAGCGGGAGCAAGCCGTCGGGCTACGGGCCCGAGCTTATGCACTCTCACCACGGCAGCTTCCCCAATGGACTATTGAAGGGCGTGAACCGCTGGTGAGCCGTATCCGTCTTCTCTCGCGTCCGGACTCAAACACGAGGACTTTAACGAAAAGGACTGTTTAGACTCTTAGAGGTTTCCGCTCGCTAACGAAACTGACAGTGCTAATTAGTTAACATTTTTCTGATCTTAGTATTTTCCTTTTTGTGGTTTTTTTTTTGTGTGTTTGTGAAAGTATAATTTTTTTTTGCAAATCAAACGCTCACTTCCTTTTCTCGTGAGAGATTAACGTTTCACAGCTAGCTCGACTGGCTTTATTTACTGAACCTGTCACAAATTGGCGTCCGCTACGACAGGACGTGAGTGTTTGCCACTAAAAAGTAGATTTGAGTAAGGCTAACTAAAAAAGTAAAATGGGCTCGCGAGAGTTGATGGCGCTGGCAGAACGCATGGGGTTGGAGGGAGCAGAATTGCAGGCTTGGTTTGACGCACGAGAAGCGCGTGAGCGCGATGAACGAGCCGCGGAGAGAGACGCGAAGAAAGAACAGTTGGAGCTGGAAGGCCGCAATTTACAGCTACGTCTTGAAGTAGCAAAAACGGAGAACCAAACCCGAGAAGCAAGCCAGCGACACTTGGAAGTAGAAGAGAGGACGCTGCAACTGCGCCTGAGAGTAGCTGAGGCCGGTGTCGGTCAGCCTATGGTGGCTGACACGGGCAACCAAAGGAACGCGCCTATGGTAGTGAACCCGCATAACTTTATACCCGTTTTCAACGAGGACAGAGACGACCTTGACGCCTACCTGAAAAGGTTTGAGAGAGTGGCGACAGGTCAAGATTGGCCACGGGAAAAGTGGGCCACGGCTCTTAGTTTGTGCCTTGGCGGAGAGGCTCTGAAGGTATTTGGACGGTTGTCACCGAACGATTCCCTGTCATACGACGAAGTCAAATTGGCACTGCTCCAGCGTTTTCGCTTCACGGCTGATGGCTACCGTGAGAAATTCCGGAAAAGCAAGCCTGAAGACGGCGAAACTGGAAAACAGTATGCCACGAGACTCCAAAGTTTCTTTGACAGGTGGATAGAAATGTCTCAGACAGAGAGGAATTTCGATTCAGTCCGTGACTTGATTGTAGCCGAACAATTCATGGCGAACTGCAGTAGTCAGCTGGCGCTCTTCTTACGGGAGAAGAACTGCAAGACTCTGGAAGCCATGGCAGAGGCAGCTGATATATATATAGAGGCAAAGAGATTGAAGAACTTATTAATAGTTCAGAATAAGAGTGAGGACACAACTGGGAAGGCTAAATTGATTTCAAGCCCAAGAGCAGAGATGCAATGTTTTGTTTGTGGCCGTAAGGGACACAAGGCTTCTGACTGTCGAAGTAAACCTAAACAAGTATTTTGTACAAACTGCCGTAAGTGGGGGCATGATGTGAAGGGCTGTCAGAAAATGACTGGCACTTCGAAATCAACTACATCTTGTTTAATGCTACCCAAAGAAGAGACCGGTCCACAACAATCCATGATTGATGGCGACGACTCGGACCGAGACGACAATGTTATGGGCACGGTGAAGACGCAAGCGCAATGTAAGAAACGTCCCATGCCAGTGTTACCAGGGGAAGTGAATGGACAGATTGTTCGAGTCCTAAGGGACACCGGAAGCAACACGTTGGTAGTACGTCGGTCATTAGTACCTGATGAAGCACTAACTGGCACTACCGCGACGTTGTGGTTGGCTGATGGCAGCACCATCGTAACCCCTGAGGCGGAGATACGTATCAGATCTCCATACTTTTCTGGCATGGCCATCGTCAAGTGTATGCCGTCGCCACTGTATGACGTCATAGTTGGGAACGTACCGGGGGCCCGTGACGCCAATGACCCCGACGTTTCGCGGAAACTTTCTCAAGATCAATTCATTGAGAAAAAAGTTCATTCTGCGGACGAAGGTAACCACCCAAATTCTCAACTGGTTGGTGCCGCACGTCTCAATAGTTCGCGAAGGGCCATCTCTGTTGGGCTCCCTGGCCAGATGTCTCGCAAAATGTTTCGCGAAGAACAAGAAAAAGACCAGACGCTTGACATCTGCAGAGCCAGAGTGGGTAAGAAGTTTGTTAGAAAGGGCTCGACATCTTTTTCTTTCGTAGCCAAGAATGGTATTCTTTACCGACAATACTTCCTGTCCCCTGGTAAGATCATTGAACAAGCCATAGTCCCGAAGTCCCTGAGAGGCCAAGTGTTACGTTTGGCTCATGAAAATGTCATGTCAGGCCATCAGGGTGTAAAAAAAACAATAGATCGAGTTCTGGACGCCTTCTACTGGCCCGGGGTACAAGAAGATATCCGCAGATATGTCCGATCATGTGACGCCTGTCAAAGGACTTTACCGAAAGGCAAGGTGGGCAAGGTGCCTCTAGGGCGTATGCCGTTGATCGACACCCCTTTTGAACGTGTGGCGGTCGACATCATTGGACCGATAACTCCAGCCTCGGCAAAAGGCCATCGGTATATTTTGACTCTTGTGGATTTCGCCACTCGCTACCCTGATGCAGTGCCTTTGACAGCAATTGACTCAGCTACAGTGGCCGAGGGACTTGTCGAGATGTTTTCTCGCATTGGTTTTCCACGAGAAGTCTTGGCTGATCAGGCATCGTGCTTTACCTCAGATCTAATGAAGGAGGTGAATGAACTACTGGCAGTCAAGCATCTTAGCTGCACTCCATACCATCCTATGTGCAACGGGATGGTAGAGAGGTTTAATGGAACACTCAAGCAAATGCTCCGCAAAATGGTTCAAGAACAGCCTAAATGTTGGGATCGCTTGCTAGCACCTCTTTTGTTTGCTTATCGTGAAGCCCCACAAGCAAGCTCCGGGTTCTCACCATTTGAACTTATTTATGGCCGACATATTCGAGGACCTCTGAGCATCCTGAAAGAGCTATGGACTCATGATCAGGAGAACGAAGAACTTAAGACGACGTACGGATATGTCCTGGATTTAAGAGAGCGAATTGAGAAGACACTAGAGCTGGTACGACAAAACCTGAGCCGAGCACAGGTGTCGCAGAAAAGGTATTACGACCGCCACAGCAAGCAACGGGACCTGAAAGCTGGTGACCGTGCATTGATCTTGCTTCCCACAAGCAACAACAAGTTATTGATGCATTGGAAAGGGCCGTTTCCAGTCATAGAAAAGAAAAACGACTATGACTACTGGCTGGACCTTGGACACAGCAAAAAACTTTTCCACATAAACATGCTGAAAAAGTATGAAGAACGCCGTGAAGAACAGCTTCCTCAGACATCATCTTTTGTCGTTCTGGAGGAAGAGGAGTCTGAGAAACCACTACCAACTTTCAAAGTACAGGGTAGCTGCGGTATTGACTCCATAAAGCTTGGAGATGAAATCGGGGAGCGACAGCGGGTGGAGATACGGGACATCTTAAGTACCTACGAAGACGTATTCTCGGAGATCCCAGGTAAAACAAACCTTGTGGAGTGTCGGTTACAAACGACCAGTTCAGAACCAGTTAACACCCCACAATACCCATTGCCATTCTCTATGAAGGAAGTCGTTGAAAAGGAAGTGCAAGACATGTTGCAACTTGGCATTATAGAACCCTCAGAGTCACCATATAATTCTCCTTTGGTACTAGTAAAAAAGCCAGACAATGGCTACAGGGCCTGTATAGACTTTCGCCGTATAAACAATGTTCTGGTATCTGATGCAGAACCTATACCCAGAACTGATCACTTGTTCGCCGAAGTGGGAACAAAGAAATGGTTCTCGAAGTTTGATTTAACTAAAGGATATTGGCAGGTTCCTCTCGCAAAAGACTCGCAGCAAAAGACCGCCTTTTCAAGCCAATCAGGGCATTATCATTTCCTGTATATGCCTTTTGGCATCAAGACCGCATCCGCGGTCTTCACTCGTCTGATGAGAAAGTTATTGCTTGGAATACCCAACGTCGTTCATTACATAGACGACGTACTGGTGGCTACCACTACGTGGGAAGAACATCTAACAACTTTGAAGCAATTTTTTGCCAGGATACGACAAGCCGGACTAAGGATCAAGCCACAGAAATGTGAAGTGGCTATGAGCACAGTCACCTTTTTGGGACATCGATTGGGAGATGGCAACATACGGCCAGTCGAAAGCACGATACAGAAGATCACCTGTGCTTCTAAGCCTGAAACAAAGAAGCAACTCCGGTCATTCCTTGGACTGGCTGGCTATTACCGTGACCTGATACCTCGGTACGCCGAGAAAGCACAGCCGCTCACTGAGATGACGAGGAAGATGGAGAAAAACAAGATTACGTGGACCACGGATAGAGAAGAAGCGTTTGAATCACTCAAAAAGGCTTTGTCTTCTGGGCCAATCGTCAAAGCACCCGATCTGAAAAGAGAATTCGTGCTTCGGTCTGACGCCTCTGATTCTTGTATAGGCGCTATCCTTATGCAAGAGCATGATGGCATCCTCCACCCTGTGTCATATGCCAGTCGTCAACTTCAGCCTCGCGAAAAGAGATACTCAGCAATCGAGAGGGATTGCTTAGCGTTGGTCTGGGCGATAGAAAAGTATCATGTTTTTCTGTACGGAACGTCATTTGTCGTACAGACCGATCACCAACCACTGCAGTATCTCTTAAGGGCAAAACACCTGAACAGTAGGGTATTACGGTGGAGCCTCGCGTTACAAGAATATTCATTCCGAGTCGAGCACATTAGAGGCTCTGAAAATGTCGGCGCAGATTATATGAGCCGGTTGTGAATTTTTACGTTTTCTCGAGACAAGCGACTACTTCAAGTTGTTTGTTTGTTAAGGACATCTTGTGAATGGACGACGCGTGGTGACTTCTCGCGCACTGAACTGCAGTTTATTTTTCTTCACAAAAGAAACTTTTCAAAGGGGGGACTCTTGTTGTGAGTGAAGTGCGCGAGTCAAGTGACTTTCAAATTTGGCGCGTAAGATGAACTACTGACAATGTGTGCAAGATGGCGTATTGCGCCAGTGCGGCGAACACTGGCGATTGGAAAAAGAAGAAAATTCAAGGGAATGGGAGAAAAATCCAGAGCCAGGGCATCGAAGAACGAGGAAGAGGAGATTCGGGCTCGTGCTTGGAAGAAGAAGGCTGGGGTGCGGCGTGCGACCTCGTCGGGTGCGAGTACCTCCTGGGCGTCAGGGCATCCACCTAGCGGGCGACTGTTTCCACGGGGTCCTGGTGACCATTCAACCGCAGCGGCTATTGGCGAATCCTTGACAAGACCTTGGTCTGATGTTCGAGCGGAAGACAGCGCAGCAGATGACGTCTACCGGGAGCGGGAGCAAGCCGTCGGGCTACGGGCCCGAGCTTATGCACTCTCACCACGGCAGCTTCCCCAATGGACTATTGAAGGGCGTGAACCGCTGGTGAGCCGTATCCGTCTTCTCTCGCGTCCGGACTCAAACACGAGGACTTTAACGAAAAGGACTGTTTAGACTCTTAGAGGTTTCCGCTCGCTAACGAAACTGACAGTGCTAATTAGTTAACATTTTTCTGATCTTAGTATTTTCCTTTTTGTGGTTTTTTTTTTGTGTGTTTGTGAAAGTATAATTTTTTTTTGCAAATCAAACGCTCACTTCCTTTTCTCGTGAGAGATTAACGTTTCACAGCTAGCTCGACTGGCTTTATTTACTGAACCTGTCACACTTCATACTTCATATAGTGGCTTGATGACAATTGTAGAGAAGGCTTGATGTGGGGAACGTGAGAGGCGCATTCGCAAAGAGAGGGAGGCGGAGATTGAGTTTGAAAGGAACAGTTGGAACGGGAGACGCAGGCCAAGAAGGAGCAGCTTGGGTTCGAGACGCGCGAGAAAGAAAAACAGCTCGAACTGGAGACACGCACGAAGAAGGAGCAGCTTGAATTACAGAACCAAAACCTGCAGCTGCGTCTTAGACTTGCCGAAGTGAGCACACTAAAAGATAGAGACTGGCGAGAGGAATATTTGTGTCTGAGTTTGCAAAACTAAAAGAAGTTATATGAAGGAGCATGTGACTTGTTTGCAAGCCAAATAAAAACCTCGGAGGGGTCTGTAGCAGCGTCTGTCTGCATGGCGCCAGCTGTAGTGACAGATGCCGCTGGCAGGGCTGATGTCCATGTGGATAAAATTCTGAGGCAGAAGTACAGGCAGATCTCTGATCGGAAATGTGCAAGGTTTTCGTTTTGCATTCATATGAAAGAAACAATCATTCTATTCGTCTGGTGTGGGATGCTATAATCTGAGAGTCGAGTTTAAATAACCGGTCGCTACCTCTAGATTTAGACCATATGGACAAGGACACGCATAGTTTGTATATATTCTGGATTTAAAATACTAACTTCACAAGAGTTGTGATCTTCTTAGTTTTGGGCAGGATGTTGTAGCTTGGCTGTGAATTATCTAGTGGGCTTTAGTAGATTTTGTGTGACTGCGCAAAATGAGTGGATTGATTGTAAGATTGTAGTGAACATTGGGCACGATGTGTGTTGTGTGTGGTGAAACGCACACCAATCTGCACTTTTTTCATGGCGAAAAAACTTTTTGAAAGGGGGGCTTTTGTGATGTGATTGGGCGCGTTTAAAAAGTGCGCCACTCCATCAGCCAGAAGAAGATGAAGATAACGCTCGGTTGCGGCACGTGGGGGCGTGAACATTTTGGTCCAATGAGGTCTCTCCACGGAGATTTAGGAGAGCCACTGGAGAAGAACAGTGAAGCTATAGGCAGACGCGGCTGAGTCGGGATCGAGTGAAGAAGGTGGCCAGGGTGCGGGAGTGGCGGCCAGCAGAGTTCCTGCATCAAGGTCCCAGCGGGCTCCCACCTGGACACAGGGCTTCTTCTCGTCACCTGACGTGGGCCAGGCTCGTTCTGGTCTTCTGGCGTTGGCCAAGAAACGCCTCCGGCTTCGTGTGCGAGCTGCGGCTGCCGAACGCCGGAAGGTCACTGACTTCAACCAGCCTGACGCTTCCTTCCGTGCAAGTCAGCCTCTTGAGCGTCTCAAGCTAATCGCCAGTCTTTCCCCTGCTGCACGAGTGCGTCTTCACCATTACTCGATCGCATCGGTTGCAAGCCCCGCATCACCACTGTCATCGTTTACGTGAGTGCGTCCATGCCTTCCTTGGTAGCACAGCCTTCGCTGCAAGCACCGCGTCCCGCTATGTTGTGACAAGGCTTATTTTACACTGAACATTTATGTCCATGCACTGCTCACGTCTTTAGCCGTTTGTTCTTCTCGCTAACCTCTTTCTAGTTATGTATGCTGTGTTCTTTGTCTGCTATTTGTTTTTAGGGGTTTCTAAATATATTGAGTGTTGGGAATTAGGGTGGAAGCAAATGGTCTCGTCAGCTCTTTTCCCGATGATGGTTATGTCATCGGTGGTTTTTGCTTTACACGAACCTACACGAGAGCTTGCCCATTAAACAGCCTCGTGACAATTGGCGTCCACGGCAGGACGAGACCATTTTTACCACTTACCTCTCCAGACTAGAACACGACCATGAGTAGGGCAGACCTAGAGGAGTTGGCGAGACGCATGGGTCTAAAAGGCGATGAAATGGAGGCTTGGTGTGAGGAACGCGAGAGGCGCATTCGCAAAGAGAGGGAGGCGGAGATTGAGTTTGAAAGGAACAGTTGGAACGGGAGACGCAGGCCAAGAAGGAGCAGCTTGGGTTCGAGACGCGCGAGAAAGAAAAACAGCTCGAACTGGAGACACGCACGAAGAAGGAGCAGCTTGAATTACAGAACCAAAACCTGCAGCTGCGTCTTAGACTTGCCGAAGTGAGCACACTAAAAGATAGAGACTGGCGAGAGGAATATTTGTGTCTGAGTTTGCAAAACTAAAAGAAGTTATATGAAGGAGCATGTGACTTGTTTGCAAGCCAAATAAAAAACTCGGAGGGGTCTGTAGCAGCGTCTGTCTGCATGGCGCCAGCTGTAGTGACAGATGCCGCTGGCAGGGCTGATGTCCATGTGGATAAAATTCTGAGGCAGAAGTACAGGCAGATCTCTGATCGGAAATGTGCAAGGTTTTCGTTTTGCATTCATATGAAAGAAACAATCATTCTATTCGTGTGGTGTGGGATGCTATAATCTGAGAGTCGAGTTTAAATAACCGGTCGCTACCTCTAGATTTAGACCATATGGACAAGGACACGCATAGTTTGTATATATTCTGGATTTAAAATACTAACTTCACAAGAGTTGTGATCTTCTTAGTTTTGGGCAGGATGTTGTAGCTTGGCTGTGAATTATCTAGTGGGCTTTAGTAGATTTTGTGTGACTGCGCAAAATGAGTGGATTGATTGTAAGATTGTAGTGAACATTGGGCACGATGTGTGTTGTGTGTGGTGAAACGCACACCAATCTGCACTTTTTTCATGGCGAAAAAACTTTTTGAAAGGGGGGCTTTTGTGATGTGATTGGGCGCGTTTAAAAAGTGCGCCACTCCATCAGCCAGAAGAAGATGAAGATAACGCTCGGTTGCGGCACGTGGGGGCGTGAACATTTTGGTCCAATGAGGTCTCTCCACGGAGATTTAGGAGAGCCACTGGAGAAGAACAGTGAAGCTATAGGCAGACGCGGCTGAGTCGGGATCGAGTGAAGAAGGTGGCCAGGGTGCGGGAGTGGCGGCCAGCAGAGTTCCTGCATCAAGGTCCCAGCGGGCTCCCACCTGGACACAGGGCTTCTTCTCGTCACCTGACGTGGGCCAGGCTCGTTCTGGTCTTCTGGCGTTGGCCAAGAAACGCCTCCGGCTTCGTGTGCGAGCTGCGGCTGCCGAACGCCGGAAGGTCACTGACTTCAACCAGCCTGACGCTTCCTTCCGTGCAAGTCAGCCTCTTGAGCGTCTCAAGCTAATCGCCAGTCTTTCCCCTGCTGCACGAGTGCGTCTTCACCATTACTCGATCGCATCGGTTGCAAGCCCCGCATCACCACTGTCATCGTTTACGTGAGTGCGTCCATGCCTTCCTTGGTAGCACAGCCTTCGCTGCAAGCACCGCGTCCCGCTATGTTGTGACAAGGCTTATTTTACACTGAACATTTATGTCCATGCACTGCTCACGTCTTTAGCCGTTTGTTCTTCTCGCTAACCTCTTTCTAGTTATGTATGCTGTGTTCTTTGTCTGCTATTTGTTTTTAGGGGTTTCTAAATATATTGAGTGTTGGGAATTAGGGTGGAAGCAAATGGTCTCGTCAGCTCTTTTCCCGATGATGGTTATGTCATCGGTGGTTTTTGCTTTACACGAACCTACACGAGAGCTTGCCCATTAAACAGCCTCGTGACAATTTTAATTTGTG
Source organism: Rhipicephalus microplus (assembly GCF_043290135.1). Taxonomy (NCBI): domain Eukaryota; kingdom Metazoa; phylum Arthropoda; class Arachnida; order Ixodida; family Ixodidae; genus Rhipicephalus; species Rhipicephalus microplus. The sequence goes on from NW_027464589.1 coordinate 15,177,129, forward strand.
ACAGGTTCAGTAAATAAAGCCAGTCGAGCTAGCTGTGAAACGTTAATCTCTCACGAGAAAAGGAAGTGAGCGTTTGATTTGCAAAAAAAAAAATTATACTTTCACAAACACACAAAAAAAAAAACCACAAAAAGGAAAATACTAAGATCAGAAAAATGTTAACTAATTAGCACTGTCAGTTTCGTTAGCGAGCGGAAACCTCTAAGAGTCTAAACAGTCCTTTTCGTTAAAGTCCTCGTGTTTGAGTCCGGACGCGAGAGAAGACGGATACGGCTCACCAGCGGTTCACGCCCTTCAATAGTCCATTGGGGAAGCTGCCGTGGTGAGAGTGCATAAGCTCGGGCCCGTAGCCCGACGGCTTGCTCCCGCTCCCGGTAGACGTCATCTGCTGCGCTGTCTTCCGCTCGAACATCAGACCAAGGTCTTGCCAAGGATTCGCCAATAGCCGCTGCGGTTGAATGGTCACCAGGACCCCGTGGAAACAGTCGCCCGCTAGGTGGATGCCCTGACGCCCAGGAGGTACTCGCACCCGACGAGGTCGCACGCCGCACCCTAGCCTTCTTCTTCCAAGCACGAGCCCGAATCTCCTCTTCCTCGTTCTTCGATGCCCTGGCTCTGGATTTTTCTCCCATTCCCTTGAATTTTCTTCTTTTTCCAATCGCCAGTGTTCGCCGCACTGGCGCAATACGCCATCTTGCACACATTGTCAGTAGTTCATCTTACGCGCCAAATTTGAAAGTCACTTGACTCGCGCACTTCACTCACAACAAGAGTCCCCCCTTTGAAAAGTTTCTTTTGTGAAGAAAAATAAACTGCAGTTCAGTGCGCGAGAAGTCACCACGCGTCGTCCATTCACAAGATGTCCTTAACAAACAAACAACTTGAAGTAGTCGCTTGTCTCGAGAAAACGTAAAAATTCACAACCGGCTCATATAATCTGCGCCGACATTTTCAGAGCCTCTAATGTGCTCGACTCGGAATGAATATTCTTGTAACTCGAGGCTCCACCGTAATACCCTACTGTTCAGGTGTTTTGCCCTTAAGAGATACTGCAGTGGTTGGTGATCGGTCTGTACGACAAATGACGTTCCGTACAGAAAAACATGATACTTTTCTATCGCCCAGACCAACGCTAAGCATTCCCTCTCGATTGCTGAGTATCTCTTTTCGCGAGGCTGAAGTTGACGACTGGCATATGACACAGGGTGGAGGATGCCATCATGCTCTTGCATAAGGATAGCGCCTATACAAGAATCAGAGGCGTCAGACCGAAGCACGAATTCTCTTTTCAGATCGGGTGCTTTGACGATTGGCCCAGAAGACAAAGCCTTTTTGAGTGATTCAAACGCTTCTTCTCTATCCGTGGTCCACGTAATCTTGTTTTTCTCCATCTTCCTCGTCATCTCAGTGAGCGGCTGTGCTTTCTCGGCGTACCGAGGTATCAGGTCACGGTAATAGCCAGCCAGTCCAAGGAATGACCGGAGTTGCTTCTTTGTTTCAGGCTTAGAAGCACAGGTGATCTTCTGTATCGTGCTTTCGACTGGCCGTATGTTGCCATCTCCCAATCGATGTCCCAAAAAGGTGACTGTGCTCATAGCCACTTCACATTTCTGTGGCTTGATCCTTAGTCCGGCTTGTCGTATCCTGGCAAAAAATTGCTTCAAAGTTGTTAGATGTTCTTCCCACGTAGTGGTAGCCACCAGTACGTCGTCTATGTAATGAACGACGTTGGGTATTCCAAGCAATAACTTTCTCATCAGACGAGTGAAGACCGCGGATGCGGTCTTGATGCCAAAAGGCATATACAGGAAATGATAATGCCCTGATTGGCTTGAAAAGGCGGTCTTTTGCTGCGAGTCTTTTGCGAGAGGAACCTGCCAATATCCTTTAGTTAAATCAAACTTCGAGAACCATTTCTTTGTTCCCACTTCGGCAAACAAGTGATCAGTTCTGGGTATAGGTTCTGCATCAGATACCAGAACATTGTTTATACGGCGAAAGTCTATACAGGCCCTGTAGCCATTGTCTGGCTTTTTGACTAGTACCAAAGGAGAATTATATGGTGACTCTGAGGGTTCTATAATGCCAAGTTGCAACATGTCTTGCACTTCCTTTTCAACGACTTCCTTCATAGAGAATGGCAATGGGTATTGTGGGGTGTTAACTGGTTCTGAACTGGTCGTTTGTAACCGACACTCCACAAGGTTTGTTTTACCTGGGATCTCCGAGAATACGTCTTCGTAGGTACTTAAGATGTCCCGTATCTCCACCCGCTGTCGCTCCCCGATTTCATCTCCAAGCTTTATGGAGTCAATACCGCAGCTACCCTGTACTTTGAAAGTTGGTAGTGGTTTCTCAGACTCCTCTTCCTCCAGAACGACAAAAGATGATGTCTGAGGAAGCTGTTCTTCACGGCGTTCTTCATACTTTTTCAGCATGTTTATGTGAAAAAGTTTTTTGCTGTGTCCAAGGTCCAGCCAGTAGTCATAGTCGTTTTTCTTTTCTATGACTGGAAACGGCCCTTTCCAATGCATCAATAACTTGTTGTGAGTGAAGTGCGCGAGTCAAGTGACTTTCAAATTTGGCGCGTAAGATGAACTACTGACAATGTGTGCAAGATGGCGTATTGCGCCAGTGCGGCGAACACTGGCGATTGGAAAAAGAAGAAAATTCAAGGGAATGGGAGAAAAATCCAGAGCCAGGGCATCGAAGAACGAGGAAGAGGAGATTCGGGCTCGTGCTTGGAAGAAGAAGGCTAGGGTGCGGCGTGCGACCTCGTCGGGTGCGAGTACCTCCTGGGCGTCAGGGCATCCACCTAGCGGGCGACTGTTTCCACGGGGTCCTGGTGACCATTCAACCGCAGCGGCTATTGGCGAATCCTTGGCAAGACCTTGGTCTGATGTTCGAGCGGAAGACAGCGCAGCAGATGACGTCTACCGGGAGCGGGAGCAAGCCGTCGGGCTACGGGCCCGAGCTTATGCACTCTCACCACGGCAGCTTCCCCAATGGACTATTGAAGGGCGTGAACCGCTGGTGAGCCGTATCCGTCTTCTCTCGCGTCCGGACTCAAACACGAGGACTTTAACGAAAAGGACTGTTTAGACTCTTAGAGGTTTCCGCTCGCTAACGAAACTGACAGTGCTAATTAGTTAACATTTTTCTGATCTTAGTATTTTCCTTTTTGTGGTTTTTTTTTTGTGTGTTTGTGAAAGTATAATTTTTTTTTGCAAATCAAACGCTCACTTCCTTTTCTCGTGAGAGATTAACGTTTCACAGCTAGCTCGACTGGCTTTATTTACTGAACCTGTCACAAATTGGCGTCCGCTACGACAGGACGTGAGTGTTTGCCACTAAAAAGTAGATTTGAGTAAGGCTAACTAAAAAAGTAAAATGGGCTCGCGAGAGTTGATGGCGCTGGCAGAACGCATGGGGTTGGAGGGAGCAGAATTGCAGGCTTGGTTTGACGCACGAGAAGCGCGTGAGCGCGATGAACGAGCCGCGGAGAGAGACGCGAAGAAAGAACAGTTGGAGCTGGAAGGCCGCAATTTACAGCTACGTCTTGAAGTAGCAAAAACGGAGAACCAAACCCGAGAAGCAAGCCAGCGACACTTGGAAGTAGAAGAGAGGACGCTGCAACTGCGCCTGAGAGTAGCTGAGGCCGGTGTCGGTCAGCCTATGGTGGCTGACACGGGCAACCAAAGGAACGCGCCTATGGTAGTGAACCCGCATAACTTTATACCCGTTTTCAACGAGGACAGAGACGACCTTGACGCCTACCTGAAAAGGTTTGAGAGAGTGGCGACAGGTCAAGATTGGCCACGGGAAAAGTGGGCCACGGCTCTTAGTTTGTGCCTTGGCGGAGAGGCTCTGAAGGTATTTGGACGGTTGTCACCGAACGATTCCCTGTCATACGACGAAGTCAAATTGGCACTGCTCCAGCGTTTTCGCTTCACGGCTGATGGCTACCGTGAGAAATTCCGGAAAAGCAAGCCTGAAGACGGCGAAACTGGAAAACAGTATGCCACGAGACTCCAAAGTTTCTTTGACAGGTGGATAGAAATGTCTCAGACAGAGAGGAATTTCGATTCAGTCCGTGACTTGATTGTAGCCGAACAATTCATGGCGAACTGCAGTAGTCAGCTGGCGCTCTTCTTACGGGAGAAGAACTGCAAGACTCTGGAAGCCATGGCAGAGGCAGCTGATATATATATAGAGGCAAAGAGATTGAAGAACTTATTAATAGTTCAGAATAAGAGTGAGGACACAACTGGGAAGGCTAAATTGATTTCAAGCCCAAGAGCAGAGATGCAATGTTTTGTTTGTGGCCGTAAGGGGCACAAGGCTTCTGACTGTCGAAGTAAACCTAAACAAGTATTTTGTACAAACTGCCGTAAGTGGGGGCATGATGTGAAGGGCTGTCAGAAAATGACTGGCACTTCGAAATCAACTACATCTTGTTTAATGCTACCCAAAGAAGAGACCGGTCCACAACAATCCATGATTGATGGCGACGACTCGGACCGAGACGACAATGTTATGGGCACGGTGAAGACGCAAGCGCAATGTAAGAAACGTCCCATGCCAGTGTTACCAGGGGAAGTGAATGGACAGATTGTTCGAGTCCTAAGGGACACCGGAAGCAACACGTTGGTAGTACGCCGGTCATTAGTACCTGATGAAGCACTAACTGGCACTACCGCGACGTTGTGGTTGGCTGATGGCAGCACCATCGTAACCCCTGAGGCGGAGATACGTATCAGATCTCCATACTTTTCCGGCATGGCCATCGTCAAGTGTATGCCGTCGCCACTGTATGACGTCATAGTTGGGAACGTACCGGGGGCCCGTGACGCCAATGACCCCGACGTTTCGCGGAAACTTTCTCAAGATCAATTCATTGAGAAAAAAGTTCATTCTGCGGACGAAGGTAACCACCCAAATTCTCAACTGGTTGGTGCCGCACGTCTCAATAGTTCGCGAAGGGCCATCTCTGTTGGGCTCCCTGGCCAGATGTCTCGCAAAATGTTTCGCGAAGAACAAGAAAAAGACCAGACGCTTGACATCTGCAGAGCCAGAGTGGGTAAGAAGTTTGTTAGAAAGGGCTCGACATCTTTTTCTTTCGTAGCCAAGAATGGTATTCTTTACCGACAATACTTCCTGTCCCCTGGTAAGATCATTGAACAAGCCATAGTCCCGAAGTCCCTGAGAGGCCAAGTGTTACGTTTGGCTCATGAAAATGTCATGTCAGGCCATCAGGGTGTAAAAAAAACAATAGATCGAGTTCTGGACGCCTTCTACTGGCCCGGGGTACAAGAAGATATCCGCAGATATGTCCGATCATGTGACGCCTGTCAAAGGACTTTACCGAAAGGCAAGGTGGGCAAGGTGCCTCTAGGGCGTATGCCGTTGATCGACACCCCTTTTGAACGTGTGGCGGTCGACATCATTGGACCGATAACTCCAGCCTCGGCAAAAGGCCATCGGTATATTTTGACTCTTGTGGATTTCGCCACTCGCTACCCTGATGCAGTGCCTTTGACAGCAATTGACTCAGCTACAGTGGCCGAGGGACTTGTCGAGATGTTTTCTCGCATTGGTTTTCCACGAGAAGTCTTGGCTGATCAGGCATCGTGCTTTACCTCAGATCTAATGAAGGAGGTGAATGAACTACTGGCAGTCAAGCATCTTAGCTGCACTCCATACCATCCTATGTGCAACGGGATGGTAGAGAGGTTTAATGGAACACTCAAGCAAATGCTCCGCAAAATGGTTCAAGAACAGCCTAAATGTTGGGATCGCTTGCTAGCACCTCTTTTGTTTGCTTATCGTGAAGCCCCACAAGCAAGCTCCGGGTTCTCAACATTTGAACTTATTTATGGCCGACATATTCGAGGACCTCTGAGCATCCTGAAAGAGCTATGGACTCATGATCAGGAGAACGAAGAACTTAAGACGACGTACGGATATGTCCTGGATTTAAGAGAGCGAATTGAGAAGACACTAGAGCTGGTACGACAAAACCTGAGCCGAGCACAGGTGTCGCAGAAAAGGTATTACGACCGCCACAGCAAGCAACGGGACCTGAAAGCTGGTGACCGTGCATTGATCTTGCTTCCCACAAGCAACAACAAGTTATTGATGCATTGGAAAGGGCCGTTTCCAGTCATAGAAAAGAAAAACGACTATGACTACTGGCTGGACCTTGGACACAGCAAAAAACTTTTCCACATAAACATGCTGAAAAAGTATGAAGAACGCCGTGAAGAACAGCTTCCTCAGACATCATCTTTTGTCGTTCTGGAGGAAGAGGAGTCTGAGAAACCACTACCAACTTTCAAAGTACAGGGTAGCTGCGGTATTGACTCCATAAAGCTTGGAGATGAAATCGGGGAGCGACAGCGGGTGGAGATACGGGACATCTTAAGTACCTACGAAGACGTATTCTCGGAGATCCCAGGTAAAACAAACCTTGTGGAGTGTCGGTTACAAACGACCAGTTCAGAACCAGTTAACACCCCACAATACCCATTGCCATTCTCTATGAAGGAAGTCGTTGAAAAGGAAGTGCAAGACATGTTGCAACTTGGCATTATAGAACCCTCAGAGTCACCATATAATTCTCCTTTGGCACTAGTCAAAAAGCCAGACAATGGCTACAGGGCCTGTATAGACTTTCGCCGTATAAACAATGTTCTGGTATCTGATGCAGAACCTATACCCAGAACTGATCACTTGTTTGCCGAAGTGGGAACAAAGAAATGGTTCTCGAAGTTTGATTTAACTAAAGGATATTGGCAGGTTCCTCTCGCAAAAGACTCGCAGCAAAAGACCGCCTTTTCAAGCCAATCAGGGCATTATCATTTCCTGTATATGCCTTTTGGCATCAAGACCGCATCCGCGGTCTTCACTCGTCTGATGAGAAAGTTATTGCTTGGAATACCCAACGTCGTTCATTACATAGACGACGTACTGGTGGCTACCACTACGTGGGAAGAACATCTAACAACTTTGAAGCAATTTTTTGCCAGGATACGACAAGCCGGACTAAGGATCAAGCCACAGAAATGTGAAGTGGCTATGAGCACAGTCACCTTTTTGGGACATCGATTGGGAGATGGCAACATACGGCCAGTCGAAAGCACGATACAGAAGATCACCTGTGCTTCTAAGCCTGAAACAAAGAAGCAACTCCGGTCATTCCTTGGACTGGCTGGCTATTACCGTGACCTGATACCTCGGTACGCCGAGAAAGCACAGCCGCTCACTGAGATGACGAGGAAGATGGAGAAAAACAAGATTACGTGGACCACGGATAGAGAAGAAGCGTTTGAATCACTCAAAAAGGCTTTGTCTTCTGGGCCAATCGTCAAAGCACCCGATCTGAAAAGAGAATTCGTGCTTCGGTCTGACGCCTCTGATTCTTGTATAGGCGCTATCCTTATGCAAGAGCATGATGGCATCCTCCACCCTGTGTCATATGCCAGTCGTCAACTTCAGCCTCGCGAAAAGAGATACTCAGCAATCGAGAGGGAATGCTTAGCGTTGGTCTGGGCGATAGAAAAGTATCATGTTTTTCTGTACGGAACGTCATTTGTCGTACAGACCGATCACCAACCACTGCAGTATCTCTTAAGGGCAAAACACCTGAACAGTAGGGTATTACGGTGGAGCCTCGCGTTACAAGAATATTCATTCCGAGTCGAGCACATTAGAGGCTCTGAAAATGTCGGCGCAGATTATATGAGCCGGTTGTGAATTTTTACGTTTTCTCGAGACAAGCGACTACTTCAAGTTGTTTGTTTGTTAAGGACATCTTGTGAATGGACGACGCGTGGTGACTTCTCGCGCACTGAACTGCAGTTTATTTTTCTTCACAAAAGAAACTTTTCAAAGGGGGGACTCTTGTTGTGAGTGAAGTGCGCGAGTCAAGTGACTTTCAAATTTGGCGCGTAAGATGAACTACTGACAATGTGTGCAAGATGGCGTATTGCGCCAGTGCGGCGAACACTGGCGATTGGAAAAAGAAGAAAATTCAAGGGAATGGGAGAAAAATCCAGAGCCAGGGCATCGAAGAACGAGGAAGAGGAGATTCGGGCTCGTGCTTGGAAGAAGAAGGCTGGGGTGCGGCGTGCGACCTCGTCGGGTGCGAGTACCTCCTGGGCGTCAGGGCATCCACCTAGCGGGCGACTGTTTCCACGGGGTCCTGGTGACCATTCAACCGCAGCGGCTATTGGCGAATCCTTGGCAAGACCTTGGTCTGATGTTCGAGCGGAAGACAGCGCAGCAGATGACGTCTACCGGGAGCGGGAGCAAGCCGTCGGGCTACGGGCCCGAGCTTATGCACTCTCACCACGGCAGCTTCCCCAATGGACTATTGAAGGGCGTGAACCGCTGGTGAGCCGTATCCGTCTTCTCTCGCGTCCGGACTCAAACACGAGGACTTTAACGAAAAGGACTGTTTAGACTCTTAGAGGTTTCCGCTCGAACATCAGACCAAGGTCTTGCCAAGGATTCGCCAATAGCCGCTGCGGTTGAATGGTCACCAGGACCCCGTGGAAACAGTCGCCCGCTAGGTGGATGCCCTGACGCCCAGGAGGTACTCGCACCCGACGAGGTCGCACGCCGCACCCTAGCCTTCTTCTTCCAAGCACGAGCCCGAATCTCCTCTTCCTCGTTCTTCGATGCCCTGGCTCTGGATTTTTCTCCCATTCCCTTGAATTTTCTTCTTTTTCCAATCGCCAGTGTTCGCCGCACTGGCGCAATACGCCATCTTGCACACATTGTCAGTAGTTCATCTTACGCGCCAAATTTGAAAGTCACTTGACTCGCGCACTTCACTCACAACAAGAGTCCCCCCTTTGAAAAGTTTCTTTTGTGAAGAAAAATAAACTGCAGTTCAGTGCGCGAGAAGTCACCACGCGTCGTCCATTCACAAGATGTCCTTAACAAACAAACAACTTGAAGTAGTCGCTTGTCTCGAGAAAACGTAAAAATTCACAACCGGCTCATATAATCTGCGCCGACATTTTCAGAGCCTCTAATGTGCTCGACTCGGAATGAATATTCTTGTAACGCGAGGCTCCACCGTAATACCCTACTGTTCAGGTGTTTTGCCCTTAAGAGATACTGCAGTGGTTGGTGATCGGTCTGTACGACAAATGACGTTCCGTACAGAAAAACATGATACTTTTCTATCGCCCAGACCAACGCTAAGCATTCCCTCTCGATTGCTGAGTATCTCTTTTCGCGAGGCTGAAGTTGACGACTGGCATATGACACAGGGTGGAGGATGCCATCATGCTCTTGCATAAGGATAGCGCCTATACAAGAATCAGAGGCGTCAGACCGAAGCACGAATTCTCTTTTCAGATCGGGTGCTTTGACGATTGGCCCAGAAGACAAAGCCTTTTTGAGTGATTCAAACGCTTCTTCTCTATCCGTGGTCCACGTAATCTTGTTTTTCTCCATCTTCCTCGTCATCTCAGTGAGCGGCTGTGCTTTCTCGGCGTACCGAGGTATCAGGTCACGGTAATAGCCAGCCAGTCCAAGGAATGACCGGAGTTGCTTCTTTGTTTCAGGCTTAGAAGCACAGGTGATCTTCTGTATCGTGCTTTCGACTGGCCGTATGTTGCCATCTCCCAATCGATGTCCCAAAAAGGTGACTGTGCTCATAGCCACTTCACATTTCTGTGGCTTGATCCTTAGTCCGGCTTGTCGTATCCTGGCAAAAAATTGCTTCAAAGTTGTTAGATGTTCTTCCCACGTAGTGGTAGCCACCAGTACGTCGTCTATGTAATGAACGACGTTGGGTATTCCAAGCAATAACTTTCTCATCAGACGAGTGAAGACCGCGGATGCGGTCTTGATGCCAAAAGGCATATACAGGAAATGATAATGCCCTGATTGGCTTGAAAAGGCGGTCTTTTGCTGCGAGTCTTTTGCGAGAGGAACCTGCCAATATCCTTTAGTTAAATCAAACTTCGAGAACCATTTCTTTGTTCCCACTTCGGCAAACAAGTGATCAGTTCTGGGTATAGGTTCTGCATCAGATACCAGAACATTGTTTATACGGCGAAAGTCTATACAGGCCCTGTAGCCATTGTCTGGCTTTTTGACTAGTACCAAAGGAGAATTATATGGTGACTCTGAGGGTTCTATAATGCCAAGTTGCAACATGTCTTGCACTTCCTTTTCAACGACTTCCTTCATAGAGAATGGCAATGGGTATTGTGGGGTGTTAACTGGTTCTGAACTGGTCGTTTGTAACCGACACTCCACAAGGTTTGTTTTACCTATGTGACAGGTTCAGTAAATAAAGCCAGTCGAGCTAGCTGTGAAACGTTAATCTCTCACGAGAAAAGGAAGTGAGCGTTTGATTTGCAAAAAAAATTATACTTTCACAAACACACAAAAAAAAACCACAAAAAGGAAAATACTAAGATCAGAAAAATGTTAACTAATTAGCACTGTCAGTTTCGTTAGCGAGCGGAAACCTCTAAGAGTCTAAACAGTCCTTTTCGTTAAAGTCCTCGTGTTTGAGTCCGGACGCGAGAGAAGACGGATACGGCTCACCAGCGGTTCACGCCCTTCAATAGTCCATTGGGGAAGCTGCCGTGGTGAGAGTGCATAAGCTCGGGCCCGTAGCCCGACGGCTTGCTCCCGCTCCCGGTAGACGTCATCTGCTGCGCTGTCTTCCGCTCGAACATCAGACCAAGGTCTTGCCAAGGATTCGCCAATAGCCGCTGCGGTTGAATGGTCACCAGGACCCCGTGGAAACAGTCGCCCGCTAGGTGGATGCCCTGACGCCCAGGAGGTACTCGCACCCGACGAGGTCGCACGCCGCACCCTAGCCTTCTTCTTCCAAGCACGAGCCCGAATCTCCTCTTCCTCGTACTTCGATGCCCTGGCTCTGGATTTTTCTCCCATTCCCTTGAATTTTCTTCTTTTTCCAATCGCCAGTGTTCGCCGCACTGGCGCAATACGCCATCTTGCACACATTGTCAGTAGTTCATCTTACGCGCCAAATTTGAAAGTCACTTGACTCGCGCACTTCACTCACAACAAGAGTCCCCCCTTTGAAAAGTTTCTTTTGTGAAGAAAAATAAACTGCAGTTCAGTGCGCGAGAAGTCACCACGCGTCGTCCATTCACAAGATGTCCTTAACAAACAAACAACTTGAAGTAGTCGCTTGTCTCGAGAAAACGTAAAAATTCACAACCGGCTCATATAATCTGCGCCGACATTTTCAGAGCCTCTAATGTGCTCGACTCGGAATGAATATTCTTGTAACGCGAGGCTCCACCGTAATACCCTACTGTTCAGGTGTTTTGCCCTTAAGAGATACTGCAGTGGTTGGTGATCGGTCTGTACGACAAATGACGTTCCGTACAGAAAAACATGATACTTTTCTATCGCCCAGACCAACGCTAAGCATTCCCTCTCGATTGCTGAGTATCTCTTTTCGCGAGGCTGAAGTTGACGACTGGCATATGACACAGGGTGGAGGATGCCATCATGCTCTTGCATAAGGATAGCGCCTATACAAGAATCAGAGGCGTCAGACCGAAGCACGAATTCTCTTTTCAGATCGGGTGCTTTGACGATTGGCCCAGAAGACAAAGCCTTTTTGAGTGATTCAAACGCTTCTTCTCTATCCGTGGTCCACGTAATCTTGTTTTTCTCCATCTTCCTCGTCATCTCAGTGAGCGGCTGTGCTTTCTCGGCGTACCGAGGTATCAGGTCACGGTAATAGCCAGCCAGTCCAAGGAATGACCGGAGTTGCTTCTTTGTTTCAGGCTTAGAAGCACAGGTGATCTTCTGTATCGTGCTTTCGACTGGCCGTATGTTGCCATCTCCCAATCGATGTCCCAAAAAGGTGACTGTGCTCATAGCCACTTCACATTTCTGTGGCTTGATCCTTAGTCCGGCTTGTCGTATCCTGGCAAAAAATTGCTTCAAAGTTGTTAGATGTTCTTCCCACGTAGTGGTAGCCACCAGTACGTCGTCTATGTAATGAACGACGTTGGGTATTCCAAGCAATAACTTTCTCATCAGACGAGTGAAGACCGCGGATGCGGTCTTGATGCCAAAAGGCATATACAGGAAATGATAATGCCCTGATTGGCTTGAAAAGGCGGTCTTTTGCTGCGAGTCTTTTGCGAGAGGAACCTGCCAATATCCTTTAGTTAAATCAAACTTCGAGAACCATTTCTTTGTTCCCACTTCGGCAAACAAGTGATCAGTTCTGGGTATAGGTTCTGCATCAGATACCAGAACATTGTTTATACGGCGAAAGTCTATACAGGCCCTGTAGCCATTGTCTGGCTTTTTGACTAGTACCAAAGGAGAATTATATGGTGACTCTGAGGGTTCTATAATGCCAAGTTGCAACATGTCTTGCACTTCCTTTTCAACGACTTCCTTCATAGAGAATGGCAATGGGTATTGTGGGGTGTTAACTGGTTCTGAACTGCTCGTTTGTAACCGACACTCCACAAGGTTTGTTTTACCTGGGATCTCCGAGAATACGTCTTCGTAGGTACTTAAGATGTCCCGTATCTCCACCCGCTGTCGCTCCCCGATTTCATCTCCAAGCTTTATGGAGTCAATACCGCAGCTACCCTGTACTTTGAAAGTTGGTAGTGGTTTCTCAGACTCCTCTTCCTCCAGAACGACAAAAGATGATGTCTGAGGAAGCTGTTCTTCACGGCGTTCTTCATACTTTTTCAGCATGTTTATGTGGAAAAGTTTTTTGCTGTGTCCAAGGTCCAGCCAGTAGTCATAGTCGTTTTTCTTTTCTATGACTGGAAACGGCCCTTTCCAATGCATCAATAACTTGTTGTTGCTTGTGGGAAGCAAGATCAATGCACGGTCACCAGCTTTCAGGTCCCGTTGCTTGCTGTGGCGGTCGTAATACCTTTTCTGCGACACCTGTGCTCGGCTCAGGTTTTGTCGTACCAGCTCTAGTGTCTTCTCAATTCGCTCTCTTAAATCCAGGACATATCCGTACGTCGTCTTAAGTTCTTCGTTCTCCTGATCATGAGTCCATAGCTCTTTCAGGATGCTCAGAGGTCCTCGAATATGTCGGCCATAAATAAGTTCAAATGGTGAGAACCCGGAGCTTGCTTGTGGGGCTTCACGATAAGCAAACAAAAGAGGTGCTAGCAAGCGATCCCAACATTTAGGCTGTTCTTGAACCATTTTGCGGAGCATTTGCTTGAGTGTTCCATTAAACCTCTCTACCATCCCGTTGCACATAGGATGGTATGGAGTGCAGCTAAGATGCTTGACTGCCAGTAGTTCATTCACCTCCTTCATTAGATCTGAGGTAAAGCACGATGCCTGATCAGCCAAGACTTCTCGTGGAAAACCAATGCGAGAAAACATCTCGACAAGTCCCTCGGCCACTGTAGCTGAGTCAATTGCTGTCAAAGGCACTGCATCAGGGTAGCGAGTGGCGAAATCCACAAGAGTCAAAATATACCGATGGCCTTTTGCCGAGGCTGGAGTTATCGGTCCAATGATGTCGACCGCCACACGTTCAAAAGGGGTGTCGATCAACGGCATACGCCCTAGAGGCACCTTGCCCACCTTGCCTTTCGGTAAAGTCCTTTGACAGGCGTCACATGATCGGACATATCTGCGGATATCTTCTTGTACCCCGGGCCAGTAGAAGGCGTCCAGAACTCGATCTATTGTTTTTTTTTACACCCTGATGGCCTGACATGACATTTTCATGAGCCAAACGTAACACTTGGCCTCTCAGGGACTTCGGGACTATGGCTTGTTCAATGATCTTACCAGGGGACAGGAAGTATTGTCGGTAAAGAATACCATTCTTGGCTACGAAAGAAAAAGATGTCGAGCCCTTTCTAACAAACTTCTTACCCACTCTGGCTCTGCAGATGTCAAGCGTCTGGTCTTTTTCTTGTTCTTCGCGAAACATTTTGCGAGACATCTGGCCAGGGAGCCCAACAGAGATGGCCCTTCGCGAACTATTGAGACGTGCGGCACCAACCAGTTGAGAATTTGGGTGGTTACCTTCGTCCGCAGAATGAACTTTTTTCTCAATGAATTGATCTTGAGAAAGTTTCCGCGAAACGTCGGGGTCATTGGCGTCACGGGCCCCCGGTACGTTCCCAACTATGACGTCATACAGTGGCGACGGCATACACTTGACGATGGCCATGCCGGAAAAGTATGGAGATCTGATACGTATCTCCGCCTCAGGGGTTACGATGGTGCTGCCATCAGCCAACCACAACGTCGCGGTAGTGCCAGTTAGTGCTTCATCAGGTACTAATGACCGGCGTACTACCAACGTGTTGCTTCCGGTGTCCCTTAGGACTCGAACAATCTGTCCATTCACTTCCCCTGGTAACACTGGCATGGGACGTTTCTTACATTGCGCTTGCGTCTTCACCGTGCCCATAACATTGTCGTCTCGGTCCGAGTCGTCGCCATCAATCATGGATTGTTGTGGACCGGTCTCTTCTTTGGGTAGCATTAAACAAGATGTAGTTGATTTCGAAGTGCCAGTCATTTTCTGACAGCCCTTCACATCATGCCCCCACTTACGGCAGTTTGTACAAAATACTTGTTTAGGTTTACTTCGACAGTCAGAAGCCTTGTGCCCCTTACGGCCACAAACAAAACATTGCATCTCTGCTCTTGGGCTTGAAATCAATTTAGCCTTCCCAGTTGTGTCCTCACTCTTATTCTGAACTATTAATAAGTTCTTCAATCTCTTTGCCTCTATATATATATCAGCTGCCTCTGCCATGGCTTCCAGAGTCTTGCAGTTCTTCTCCCGTAAGAAGAGCGCCAGCTGACTACTGCAGTTCGCCATGAATTGTTCGGCTACAATCAAGTCACGGACTGAATCGAAATTCCTCTCTGTCTGAGACATTTCTATCCACCTGTCAAAGAAACTTTGGAGTCTCGTGGCATACTGTTTTCCAGTTTCGCCGTCTTCAGGCTTGCTTTTCCGGAATTTCTCACGGTAGCCATCAGCCGTGAAGCGAAAACGCTGGAGCAGTGCCAATTTGACTTCGTCGTATGACAGGGAATCGTTCGGTGACAACCGTCCAAATACCTTCAGAGCCTCTCCGCCAAGGCACAAACTAAGAGCCGTGGCCCACTTTTCCCGTGGCCAATCTTGACCTGTCGCCACTCTCTCAAACCTTTTCAGGTAGGCGTCAAGGTCGTCTCTGTCCTCGTTGAAAACGGGTATAAAGTTATGCGGGTTCACTACCATAGGCGCGTTCCTTTGGTTGCCCGTGTCAGCCACCATAGGCTGACCGACACCGGCCTCAGCTACTCTCAGGCGCAGTTGCAGCGTCCTCTCTTCTACTTCCAAGTGTCGCTGGCTTGCTTCTCGGGTTTGGTTCTCCGTTTTTGCTACTTCAAGACGTAGCTGTAAATTGCGGCCTTCCAGCTCCAACTGTTCTTTCTTCGCGTCTCTCTCCGCGGCTCGTTCATCGCGCTCACGCGCTTCTCGTGCGTCAAACCAAGCCTGCAATTCTGCTCCCTCCAACCCCATGCGTTCTGCCAGCGCCATCAACTCTCGCGAGCCCATTTTACTTTTTTAGTTAGCCTTACTCAAATCTACTTTTTAGTGGCAAACACTCACGTCCTGTCGTAGCGGACGCCAATTTGTGACAGGTTCAGTAAATAAAGCCAGTCGAGCTAGCTGTGAAACGTTAATCTCTCACGAGAAAAGGAAGTGAGCGTTTGATTTGCAAAAAAAAATTATACTTTCACAAACACACAAAAAAAAAACCACAAAAAGGAAAATACTAAGATCAGAAAAATGTTAACTAATTAGCACTGTCAGTTTCGTTAGCGAGCGGAAACCTCTAAGAGTCTAAACAGTCCTTTTCGTTAAAGTCCTCGTGTTTGAGTCCGGACGCGAGAGAAGACGGATACGGCTCACCAGCGGTTCACGCCCTTCAATAGTCCATTGGGGAAGCTGCCGTGGTGAGAGTGCATAAGCTCGGGCCCGTAGCCCGACGGCTTGCTCCCGCTCCCGGTAGACGTCATCTGCTGCGCTGTCTTCCGCTCGAACATCAGACCAAGGTCTTGCCAAGGATTCGCCAATAGCCGCTGCGGTTGAATGGTCACCAGGACCCCGTGGAAACAGTCGCCCGCTAGGTGGATGCCCTGACGCCCAGGAGGTACTCGCACCCGACGAGGTCGCACGCCGCACCCTAGCCTTCTTCTTCCAAGCACGAGCCCGAATCTCCTCTTCCTCGTTCTTCGATGCCCTGGCTCTGGATTTTTCTCCCATTCCCTTGAATTTTCTTCTTTTTCCAATCGCCAGTGTTCGCCGCACTGGCGCAATACGCCATCTTGCACACATTGTCAGTAGTTCATCTTACGCGCCAAATTTGAAAGTCACTTGACTCGCGCACTTCACTCACAACAAGAGTCCCCCCTTTGAAAAGTTTCTTTTGTGAAGAAAAATAAACTGCAGTTCAGTGCGCGAGAAGTCACCACGCGTCGTCCATTCACAAGATGTCCTTAACAAACAAACAACTTGAAGTAGTCGCTTGTCTCGAGAAAACGTAAAAATTCACAACCGGCTCATATAATCTGCGCCGACATTTTCAGAGCCTCTAATGTGCTCGACTCGGAATGAATATTCTTGTAACGCGAGGCTCCACCGTAATACCCTACTGTTCAGGTGTTTTGCCCTTAAGAGATACTGCAGTGGTTGGTGATCGGTCTGTACGACAAATGACGTTCCGTACAGAAAAACATGATACTTTTCTATCGCCCAGACCAACGCTAAGCATTCCCTCTCGATTGCTGAGTATCTCTTTTCGCGAGGCTGAAGTTGACGACTGGCATATGACACAGGGTGGAGGATGCCATCATGCTCTTGCATAAGGATAGCGCCTATACAAGAATCAGAGGCGTCAGACCGAAGCACGAATTCTCTTTTCAGATCGGGTGCTTTGACGATTGGCCCAGAAGACAAAGCCTTTTTGAGTGATTCAAACGCTTCTTCTCTATCCGTGGTCCACGTAATCTTGTTTTTCTCCATCTTCCTCGTCATCTCAGTGAGCGGCTGTGCTTTCTCGGCGTACCGAGGTATCAGGTCACGGTAATAGCCAGCCAGTCCAAGGAATGACCGGAGTTGCTTCTTTGTTTCAGGCTTAGAAGCACAGGTGATCTTCTGTATCGTGCTTTCGACTGGCCGTATGTTGCCATCTCCCAATCGATGTCCCAAAAAGGTGACTGTGCTCATAGCCACTTCACATTTCTGTGGCTTGATCCTTAGTCCGGCTTGTCGTATCCTGGCAAAAAATTGCTTCAAAGTTGTTAGATGTTCTTCCCACGTAGTGGTAGCCACCAGTACGTCGTCTATGTAATGAACGACGTTGGGTATTCCAAGCAATAACTTTCTCATCAGACGAGTGAAGACCGCGGATGCGGTCTTGATGCCAAAAGGCATATACAGGAAATGATAATGCCCTGATTGGCTTGAAAAGGCGGTCTTTTGCTGCGAGTCTTTTGCGAGAGGAACCTGCCAATATCCTTTAGTTAAATCAAACTTCGAGAACCATTTCTTTGTTCCCACTTCGGCAAACAAGTGATCAGTTCTGGGTATAGGTTCTGCATCAGATACCAGAACATTGTTTATACGGCGAAAGTCTATACAGGCCCTGTAGCCATTGTCTGGCTTTTTGACTAGTACCAAAGGAGAATTATATGGTGACTCTGAGGGTTCTATAATGCCAAGTTGCAACATGTCTTGCACTTCCTTTTCAACGACTTCCTTCATAGAGAATGGCAATGGGTATTGTGGGGTGTTAACTGGTTCTGAACTGGTCGTTTGTAACCGACACTCCACAAGGTTTGTTTTACCTGGGATCTCCGAGAATACGTCTTCGTAGGTACTTAAGATGTCCCGTATCTCCACCCGCTGTCGCTCCCCGATTTCATCTCCAAGCTTTATGGAGTCAATACCGCAGCTACCCTGTACTTTGAAAGTTGGTAGTGGTTTCTCAGACTCCTCTTCCTCCAGAACGACAAAAGATGATGTCTGAGGAAGCTGTTCTTCACGGCGTTCTTCATACTTTTTCAGCATGTTTATGTGGAAAAGTTTTTTGCTGTGTCCAAGGTCCAGCCAGTAGTCATAGTCGTTTTTCTTTTCTATGACTGGAAACGGCCCTTTCCAATGCATCAATAACTTGTTGTTGCTTGTGGGAAGCAAGATCAATGCACGGTCACCAGCTTTCAGGTCCCGTTGCTTGCTGTGGCGGTCGTAATACCTTTTCTGCGACACCTGTGCTCGGCTCAGGTTTTGTCGTACCAGCTCTAGTGTCTTCTCAATTCGCTCTCTTAAATCCAGGACATATCCGTACGTCGTCTTAAGTTCTTCGTTCTCCTGATCATGAGTCCATAGCTCTTTCAGGATGCTCAGAGGTCCTCGAATATGTCGGCCATAAATAAGTTCAAATGGTGAGAACCCGGAGCTTGCTTGTGGGGCTTCACGATAAGCAAACAAAAGAGGTGCTAGCAAGCGATCCCAACATTTAGGCTGTTCTTGAACCATTTTGCGGAGCATTTGCTTGAGTGTTCCATTAAACCTCTCTACCATCCCGTTGCACATAGGATGGTATGGAGTGCAGCTAAGATGCTTGACTGCCAGTAGTTCATTCACCTCCTTCATTAGATCTGAGGTAAAGCACGATGCCTGATCAGCCAAGACTTCTCGTGGAAAACCAATGCGAGAAAACATCTCGACAAGTCCCTCGGCCACTGTAGCTGAGTCAATTGCTGTCAAAGGCACTGCATCAGGGTAGCGAGTGGCGAAATCCACAAGAGTCAAAATATACCGATGGCCTTTTGCCGAGGCTGGAGTTATCGGTCCAATGATGTCGACCGCCACACGTTCAAAAGGGGTGTCGATCAACGGCATACGCCCTAGAGGCACCTTGCCCACCTTGCCTTTCGGTAAAGTCCTTTGACAGGCGTCACATGATCGGACATATCTGCGGATATCTTCTTGTACCCCGGGCCAGTAGAAGGCGTCCAGAACTCGATCTATTGTTTTTTTTACACCCTGATGGCCTGACATGACATTTTCATGAGCCAAACGTAACACTTGGCCTCTCAGGGACTTCGGGACTATGGCTTGTTCAATGATCTTACCAGGGGACAGGAAGTATTGTCGGTAAAGAATACCATTCTTGGCTACGAAAGAAAAAGATGTCGAGCCCTTTCTAACAAACTTCTTACCCACTCTGGCTCTGCAGATGTCAAGCGTCTGGTCTTTTTCTTGTTCTTCGCGAAACATTTTGCGAGACATCTGGCCAGGGAGCCCAACAGAGATGGCCCTTCGCGAACTATTGAGACGTGCGGCACCAACCAGTTGAGAATTTGGGTGGTTACCTTCGTCCGCAGAATGAACTTTTTTCTCAATGAATTGATCTTGAGAAAGTTTCCGCGAAACGTCGGGGTCATTGGCGTCACGGGCCCCCGGTACGTTCCCAACTATGACGTCATACAGTGGCGACGGCATACACTTGACGATGGCCATGCCGGAAAAGTATGGAGATCTGATACGTATCTCCGCCTCAGGGGTTACGATGGTGCTGCCATCAGCCAACCACAACGTCGCGGTAGTGCCAGTTAGTGCTTCATCAGGTACTAATGACCGGCGTACTACCAACGTGTTGCTTCCGGTGTCCCTTAGGACTCGAACAATCTGTCCATTCACTTCCCCTGGTAACACTGGCATGGGACGTTTCTTACATTGCGCTTGCGTCTTCACCGTGCCCATAACATTGTCGTCTCGGTCCGAGTCGTCGCCATCAATCATGGATTGTTGTGGACCGGTCTCTTCTTTGGGTAGCATTAAACAAGATGTAGTTGATTTCGAAGTGCCAGTCATTTTCTGACAGCCCTTCACATCATGCCCCCACTTACGGCAGTTTGTACAAAATACTTGTTTAGGTTTACTTCGACAGTCAGAAGCCTTGTGCCCCTTACGGCCACAAACAAAACATTGCATCTCTGCTCTTGGGCTTGAAATCAATTTAGCCTTCCCAGTTGTGTCCTCACTCTTATTCTGAACTATTAATAAGTTCTTCAATCTCTTTGCCTCTATATATATATCAGCTGCCTCTGCCATGGCTTCCAGAGTCTTGCAGTTCTTCTCCCGTAAGAAGAGCGCCAGCTGACTACTGCAGTTCGCCATGAATTGTTCGGCTACAATCAAGTCACGGACTGAATCGAAATTCCTCTCTGTCTGAGACATTTCTATCCACCTGTCAAAGAAACTTTGGAGTCTCGTGGCATACTGTTTTCCAGTTTCGCCGTCTTCAGGCTTGCTTTTCCAGAATTTCTCACGGTAGCCATCAGCCGTGAAGCGAAAACGCTGGAGCAGTGCCAATTTGACTTCGTCGTATGACAGGGAATCGTTCGGTGACAACCGTCCAAATACCTTCAGAGCCTCTCCGCCAAGGCACAAACTAAGAGCCGTGGCCCACTTTTCCCGTGGCCAATCTTGACCTGTCGCCACTCTCTCAAACCTTTTCAGGTAGGCGTCAAGGTCGTCTCTGTCCTCGTTGAAAACGGGTATAAAGTTATGCGGGTTCACTACCATAGGCGCGTTCCTTTGGTTGCCCGTGTCAGCCACCATAGGCTGACCGACACCGGCCTCAGCTACTCTCAGGCGCAGTTGCAGCGTCCTCTCTTCTACTTCCAAGTGTCGCTGGCTTGCTTCTCGGGTTTGGTTCTCCGTTTTTGCTACTTCAAGACGTAGCTGTAAATTGCGGCCTTCCAGCTCCAACTGTTCTTTCTTCGCGTCTCTCTCCGCGGCTCGTTCATCGCGCTCACGCGCTTCTCGTGCGTCAAACCAAGCCTGCAATTCTGCTCCCTCCAACCCCATGCGTTCTGCCAGCGCCATCAACTCTCGCGAGCCCATTTTACTTTTTTAGTTAGCCTTACTCAAATCTACTTTTTAGTGGCAAACACTCACGTCCTGTCGTAGCGGACGCCAATTTGTGACAGGTTCAGTAAATAAAGCCAGTCGAGCTAGCTGTGAAACGTTAATCTCTCACGAGAAAAGGAAGTGAGCGTTTGATTTGCAAAAAAAAATTATACTTTCACAAACACACAAAAAAAAAACCACAAAAAGGAAAATACTAAGATCAGAAAAATGTTAACTAATTAGCACTGTCAGTTTCGTTAGCGAGCGGAAACCTCTAAGAGTCTAAACAGTCCTTTTCGTTAAAGTCCTCGTGTTTGAGTCCGGACGCGAGAGAAGACGGATACGGCTCACCAGCGGTTCACGCCCTTCAATAGTCCATTGGGGAAGCTGCCGTGGTGAGAGTGCATAAGCTCGGGCCCGTAGCCCGACGGCTTGCTCCCGCTCCCGGTAGACGTCATCTGCTGCGCTGTCTTCCGCTCGGACATCAGACCAAGGTCTTGCCAAGGATTCGCCAATAGCCGCTGCGGTTGAATGGTCACCAGGACCCCGTGGAAACAGTCGCCCGCTAGGTGGATGCCCTGACGCCCAGGAGGTACTCGCACCCGACGAGGTCGCACGCCGCACCCTAGCCTTCTTCTTCCAAGCACGAGCCCGAATCTCCTCTTCCTCGTTCTTCGATGCCCTGGCTCTGGATTTTTCTCCCATTCCCTTGAATTTTCTTCTTTTTCCAATCGCCAGTGTTCGCCGCACTGGCGCAATACGCCATCTTGCACACATTGTCAGTAGTTCATCTTACGCGCCAAATTTGAAAGTCACTTGACTCGCGCACTTCACTCACAACAGGCACATAGCCGCTTGACGCGTCCGTCTACTAGGTCCGTCTGTCTGCCACACTGTCTGTTCGTCCATGGTCCGTCCGCGCATCTATCTAGAGAACACACTGAGTACCGCCATCTCGCGCGTCGTATACCCTGTGGTACTTACCCGCTTTACGCGTCCGTCTACCTGTCTGTCTGTCTGCCAGTCTGTCAGTCTGTTCGTCCAAGCGTCCATACGTGCGTCCACTAGAGAACACTCAAAGTACCGCCATCTCGCATACCCTGTGGCACATAGCCGCTTTACACGTCCGTCTACCTGTCCGTCTGTCTGCCAGTCTGTCTGTCTGTCCGTCTATGCGTCCGTTCGTGCGTCAATCTAGAGAACACTCAAATTACCGCCATCTCGCATACCCTGTGGCACATAGCCGCTTTACGCGTCCGTCTACCTGTCCATCTGTCTGGCAGTCGGTCTGTCTTTCCGTCCATGCGTCTGTTCGTGCTTCAATCTAGAGAACACTCAAAGTACCGCCATCTCGCATACCCTGTGGCACATAGCCACTTTACGCTTCCGTCTACCTGTCCATCTGTCTGCCAGTCTGTCTGTCTGTCCGTCCATGCGTCCGTTCGTGCGTAAATCTAGAGAACACACTGAGTACCGCCATCTTGCGCGTCGTATACCCTGTGGCATATACCCGCTTTACGCGTCCGTCTACTGTCCGTCTGTCGGCCTTTCTGTCTGTCTGTTCGTCCATGCGTACATTCGTGCGTCCATCTAGAGAACACTCAAAGTACCACTATCTCGCATACCCTTTGGCACACAGCCGCTCTACACGTCCGTCTACCTGTCCGTCTGTCTGCCACATTGTCTGTCCGTCCGTGCGTCTGTCCGTGCGTCCATCTCGAGAGCACTGAAAAGTACCGCCATCTCGCATACCCTGCGACACATAGCTACTTTACACGTCCGTATACCTGTCCGTCTGTCTGCCACTCTGTCTATCTGTCCGTCCGTGCATCTGTCCGTGCGTCCAACTAGATAACACTCAAAGTACCGTAATCTCGCATACCCTGTGGCACATAGCCGCTTTACACGTCCGTCTGCCTGTCCGTCTGTCTGCCAGTCCGCCTGTCTGTCCGTCCATGCGTCCGTCCGTGCGTCCATCTAGAGAACACTTAAAGTACCGCCATCTCGCATTTCGTAAGCCCTGTAGCAAATACCGCTTTACGCGTCCGTCTACCTGCCCGTCCGTTTGCTAATCTATCTGTCTGACTGTCCGTCCGTGCGTCGATTTGAAGAGAACCTAAAGTAACACCATCTCGCATACCCTGGGGCACATAGCCGCTTTACGCGTCCATCTACCTGTCCGTCTGTCTGCCAGTATGTCTGTCTGTCCGTCTATGCGTCCATTTGTGTGTCAATCTAGAGAACACTCAAATTACCGCCATCTCGCATACCCTGTGGCACATAGCCGTTTTACGCGTTCGTCTACCTGTCCATATGTCTGCCAGTCTGTCTGTCTGTCCGTCCATGTGTCCATTCGTGCGTAAATCTAGAGAACACTCCGAGTACCGCTCTGTCGCGCGTCGTATACCCTGTGCCACAAACCCGCTTTACGCTTCCGTCTACCTGTCCGTCTGTCTGCCAGTCTGTCAGTCTGTTCGTCCATGCGTCCATCCGTGCGTCCACTAGAGAACACTCAAAGTGCCGCCATCTCACATCCCCCGCGGCATATAGCCGCTTTACGTGTCCGTCTACCTGTCCGTCTGTCTGCCAGTCTGTCTGTCTATTCGTCCGTGCGTCCGTCCATGCGTCCATCTAGAGAACACTCAAAGTACCGCCATCTCGCATACCCTGATTCACATAGCCGCTTTACGCGTCCATCTACATGTCCGTCTGGCTGCCAGTCTGTATGTCTGTCTGTCTGTCTGTCCATGCGTCCGTTCGTGCGTCAATATAGAGAACACTCGAAGTACCGCCATCTC
This sequence comes from Rhipicephalus microplus, assembly GCF_043290135.1. Lineage (NCBI taxonomy): Eukaryota > Metazoa > Arthropoda > Arachnida > Ixodida > Ixodidae > Rhipicephalus > Rhipicephalus microplus. Next base: position 15,200,871 of record NW_027464589.1, read on the forward strand.
GCATACCCTGTGGCACATAGCCGCTTTACGCGTCCGTCTACCTGTCCATCTGTCTGGCAGTCTGTCTGTCTTTCCGTCCATGCGTCTGTTCGTGCTTCAATCTAGAGAACACTCCGACTACCGCCATCTTGCATACCCTGTGGCTTATAGCCGCTTTACGTGTCCGTCTACCTGTCCGTCTGTCTGCCAGTCTGTCTGTCTATTCGTCCGTGCGTCCGTCCATGCGTCCATCTAGAGAACACTCAAAGTACCGCCATCTCGCATACCCTGATTCACATAGCCGCTTTACGCGTCCATCTACATGTCCGTCTGGCTGCCAGTCTGTATGTCTGTCTGTCTGTCTGTCCATGCGTCCGTTCGTGCGTCAATCTAGAGAACACTCAAAGTACCGCCATCTCGCGTACCCTGTGGCACATAGCCGCTTTACGTGTCCGTCTACCTGTCCATCTGTCTGGCAGTCTGTCTGTCTTTCCGTCCATGCGTCTGTTCGTGCTTCAATCTAGAGAACACTCCGAGTACCGCCATCTTGCATACCCTGTGGCACATAGCCGCTTTACGCGTCCGTCTACCGGTCCGTCTGTCTGTCTGTCCGTTCGTCCATGCGTCCAACTAGAGAACACTCAAAGTACCGTCATCTCGCATACCCTGTGGCACATAGCCACTTTACGCTTCCGTCTACCTGTCCATCTGTCTGCCAGTCTGTCTGTCTGTCCGTCCATGCGTCCGTTCGTGCGTCAATCTAGAGAACACACTGAGTACCGCCATCTTGCGCGTCGTATACCCTGTGGCATATACCCGCTTTACGCGTCCGTCTACCTGTCCGTCTGTCGGCCTTTCTGTCTGTCTGTTCGTCCATGCGTACATTCGTGCGTCCATCTAGAGAACACTCAAAGTACCACTATCTCGCATACCCTTTGGCACATAGCCGCTCTACACGTCCGTCTACCTGTCCGTCTGTCTGCCACATTGTCTGTCCGTCCGTGCGTCTGTCCGTGCGTCCATCTCGAGAGCACTGAAAAGTACCGCCATCTCGCATACCCTGCGACACATAGCCACTTTACACGTCCGTATACCTGTCCGTCTGTCTGCCACTCTGTCTATCTGTCCGTCCGTGCATCTGTCCGTGCGTCCAACTAGATAACACTCAAAGTACCGTAATCTCGCATACCCTGTGGCACATAGCCACTTTACACGTCCGTATACCTGTCCGTCTGTCTGCCAGTATGTCTGTCTGTCCGTCTATGCGTCCATTTGTGCGTCAATCTAGAGAACACTCAAATTACCGCCATCTCGCATACCCTGTGGCACAAAGCCGTTTTACGCGTTCGTCTACCTGTCCATATGTCTGCCAGTCTGTCTGTCTGTCCGTCCATGTGTCCATTCATGCGTAAATCTAGAGAACACTCCGAGAACCGCTCTGTCGCGCGTCGTATACCCTGTGCCACAAACCCGCTTTACGCTTCCGTCTACCTGTCCGTCTGTCTGCCAGTCTGTCAGTCTGTTCGTCCATGCGTCCATCCGTGCATCCACTAGAGAACACTCAAAGTGCCGCCATCTCGCATCCCCCGCGGCATATAGCCGCTTTACGTGTCCGTCTACCTGTCCGTCTGTCTGCCAGTCTGTCTGTCTGTTCGTCCATGCGTACATTCGTGCGTCCATCTAGAGAACACTCAAAGTACCACTATCTCGCATACCCTTTGGCACATAGCCGCTCTACACGTCCGTCTACCTGTCCGTCTGTCTGCCACATTGTCTGTCCGTCCGTGCGTCTGTCCGTGCGTCCATCTCGGGAGCACTGAAAAGTACCGTCATCTCGCATACCCTGCGACACATAGCCACTTTACACGTCCGTATACCTGTCCGTCTGTCTGCCACTCTGTCTATCTGTCCGTCCGTGCATCTGTCCGTGCGTCCAACTAGATAACACTCAAAGTACCGTAATCTCGCATACCCTGTGGCACATAGCCGCTTTACACGTCCGTCTGCCTGTCCGTCTGTCTGCCAGTCCGCCTGTCTGTCCGTCCATGCGTCCATCTGGAGAACACTTAAAGTACCGCCACCTCGCATTTCGTATACCCTGTAGCAAATACCGCTTTACGCGTCCGTCTACCTGCCCGTCCGTTTGCTAATCTGTCTGTCTGACTGTCCGTCCGTGCGTCGATTTGAAGAGAACTTAAAGTAACACCATCTCGCATACCCTGCGGCACATAGCTGCTTTACGCTTCCGTCTACCTGTCCATCTGTCTGCCAGTCTGTCTGTCTGTTCGTCCATGCGTCCATTCGTGCGTCCATCTAGAGAACACTCAAAGTACCGCTATCTCGCATACCCTGTGGCACATAGCCGCTCTACACGTCCGTCTACCTGTCCGTCTGTCTGCCACATTGTCTGTCCGTCCGTGCGTCCGTCCGTGCGTCCATCTCGAGAGCACTCAAAAGTACCGCCATCTCGCATACCCTGTGGCATATACCCGCTTTACGCGTCCGTCTACCTGTCCGTCTGTCGGCCAGTCTGTCTGTCTGTTCGTCCATGCGCCCATTCGTGCGTCCATCTAGAGAACACTCAAAGTGCCACTATCTCGCATACCCTGTGGCACATAGCCGCTCTCCACGTCCGTCTACTTGTCCGTCTGTCTGCCACATTGTCTGTCCGTCCGTGCGTCTGTCCGTGCGTTCATCTCGAGAGCACTCAAAAGTACCGCCATCTCGCATACCCTGCGGCACATAGCCACTTTACACGTCCGTATACCTGTCCGTCTGTCTGCCACTCTGTCTATCTGTCCGTCCGTGCATCTGTCCGTGCGTCCAACTAGAGAACACTCAAAGTACCGCCATCTCGCATACCCTGTGGCACATAGCCGCTTTACACGTCCGTCTACCTGTCCGTCTGTCTGCCAGTTCGCCTGTCTGTCCGTCCATGCGTCCGTCCGTGCGTCCATCTAGAGAACACTTAAAGTACCGCCATCTCGCATTTCGTATACCCTGTAGCAAATACCGCTTTACGCGTCCGTCTACCTGTCCGTCCGTTTGCTAATCTGTCTGTCTGACTGTCCGTCCGTGCGTCGATTTGAAGAGAACTTAAAGTAACGCCATCTCGCATACCCTGTGGCACATAGCCGCCTTACGCGTCCATCTACCTGTCCGTCTGTCTGCCAGTCTGTATGTCTGTCTGTCTGTCCATGCGTCCGTTCGTGCGTCAATCTAGAGAACACTCAAAGTACCGCCATCTCGCATACCCTGTGGCACATAGCCGCTTTACGCGTCCGTCTACCTGTACATCTGTCTGGCAGTCTGTCTGTCTTTCCGTCCATGCGTCTGTTCGTGCTTCAATCTAGAGAACACTCAAAGTACCGCCATCTCGCATACCCTGTGGCACATAGCCGCTTTACACGTCCGTCTACCTGTCCATCTCTCTGGCAGTCTGTCTGTCTTTCCGTCCATGCGTCTGTTCGTGCTTCAATCTAGAGAACACTCCGACTACCGCCATCTTGCATACCCTGTGGCACATAGCCGCTTTGCGCGTCCGTCTACCTGTCCATCTGTCTGCCAGTCTGTCTGTCGGTCCGTCCATGCATCTGTTCGTGCGTCTATCTAAGAACACTCAAAGTACCGCCATCTCGCATACCCTGTGGCTCATAGCCGCTTTACCTGTCCGTCTACCAGTCCGTCAACCTGTTCGTCTGTCTGTCTGTCCGTCCGTCGATGCGTCCATCTAGAGAACACTCAAAGTACCGCCATCTCGCATACCCTGTGGCACATAGCCACTTTACGCTTCCATCTACCTGTCCATCTGTCTGCCAGTCTGTCTGTCTGTCCGTCCATGCGTCCATCTAGAGAACAATTAAAGTACCGCCATCTCGCATCTCGTATACCCTGTAGCAAATACCGCTTTACGCGTCCGTCTACCTGTCCGTCCGTTTGCTAATCTGTCTGTCTGTCTGTCCGTGCATCCATCCGTGCGTCGATTTAAAGAGCACTTAAACTAACGCCATCTCGCATACCCTGTGGCAAATAGCCGCTTTACGCGTCCGTCTACCTGTCCATCTGAATGCCAGTCTGTCTGTCCGTCTGTCCATGCGTCCGTTCGGGCGTCAATCTAGAGAACACTCAAAGTACCGCCATCTCGCATACCCTGTGGCACATAGCCGCTTTACGCGTCCGTCTGCCTTTCCGTCTGTCTGCCAGTCTGTCTGTCTGTTCGTCCATGCGTCCGTCCATGCGTCTATCTAGAGAACACTCTGAGTACCGCCATCTTGCGCGTCGTATACCCTGTGGCACATACGCGCTTTACGCGTCCGTCTACCTGTCCGTCTGTCGGCCAGTCTGTCTGTCTGTTCGTCCATGCGTCCATTCGTGCATCCATCTAGAGAACACTCAAAGTACCGCTATCTCGCATACCTTGTGGCACATAGCCGCTCTACACGTCCGTCTACCTGTCCGTCTATCAGCCAGTCTGTATGTCTGTCTGTCTGTTCATGCGTCCGTTCGTGCGTCAATCTAGAGAACACTCAAAGTACCGCCATCTCGCATACCCTGTGGCACATAGCCGCTTTACGCGTCCGTCTACCTGTCCGTCTGTCTGTCTGTCCGTTCGTCCATGCGTCCAACTAGAGAACACTCAAATTTCTGCCATCTCGCATACCCTGTGGCACATAGCCACTTTACGCTTCCGTCTACCTGTCCATCTATCTGCCAGTCTGTCTGTCTGTTCGTCCATGCGTCCGTTCGTGCGTCAATCTAGAGAACACACTGAGTACCGCCATCTTGCGCGTCGTATACCCTGTGGCACATACGCGCTTTACGCGTCCGTCTACCTGTCCGTCTGTCGGCCAGTCTGTCTGTCTGTTCGTCCATGCGTCCATTCGTGCATCCATCTAGAGAACACTCAAAGTACCGCTATCTCGCATACCTTGTGGCACATAGCCGCTCTACACGTCCGTCTACCTGTCCGTCTGTCTGCCACATTGTCTGTCCGTCCGTGCGTCCGTCCGTGCGTCCATCTCGAGAGCACTCAAAAGTACCGCCATCTCTCATACCCTGCGGCACATAGCCGCTTTACACGTCCGTCTACCTGTCCGTCTGTCTGCCAGTCCGCCTGTCTGTCCGTCCATGCGTCCGTCCGTGCGTCCATCTAGAAAACACTTAAAGTACCGCCATCTCGCATCTCGTATACCCTGTGGCACATAGCCGCTTTACGCGTCCGTCTACCTGTCCATGTGTCTGCCAGTCTGTCTGTCTGTCCGTCCATGCGTCCATTCATGCGTAAATCTAGAGAACACTCTGAGTACGGCCATCTCGCGCGTCGTATACCCTGTGGCACATAGCCGCTTGACGCGTCCGTCTACTATGTCCGTCTGTCTGCCACACTGTCTGTTCGTCCATGGTCCGTCCGCGCATCTATCTAGAGAACACACTGAGTACCGCCATCTCGCGCGTCGTATACCCTGTGGTACTTACCCGCTTTACGCGTCCGTCTACCTGTCTGTCTGTCTGCCAGTCTGTCAGTCTGTTCGTCCAAGCGTCCATACGTGCGTCCACTAGAGAACACTCAAAGTACCGCCATCTCGCATACCCTGTGGCACATAGCCGCTTTACACGTCCGTCTACCTGTCCGTCTGTCTGCCAGTCTGTCTGTCTGTCCGTCTATGCGTCCGTTTGTGCGTCAATCTAGAGAACACTCAAATTACCGCCATCTCGCATACCCTGTGGCACATAGCCGCTTTACGCGTCCGTCTACCTGTCCATCTGTCTGGCAGTCTGTCTGTCTTTCCGTCCATGCGTCTGTTCGTGCTTCAATCTAGAGAACACTCAAAGTACCGCCATCTCGCATACCCTGTGGCACATAGCCACTTTACGCTTCCGTCTACCTGTCCATCTGTCTGCCAGTCTGTCTGTCTGTCCGTCCATGCGTCCGTTCGTGCGTAAATCTAGAGAACACACTGAGTACCGCCATCTTGCGCGTCGTATACCCTGTGGCATATACCCGCTTTACGCGTCCGTCTACTGTCCGTCTGTCGGCCTTTCTGTCTGTCTGTTCGTCCATGCGTACATTCGTGCGTCCATCTAGAGAACACTCAAAGTACCACTATCTCGCATACCCTTTGGCACACAGCCGCTCTACACGTCCGTCTACCTGTCCGTCTGTCTGCCACATTGTCTGTCCGTCCGTGCGTCTGTCCGTGCGTCCATCTCGAGAGCACTGAAAAGTACCGCCATCTCGCATACCCTGCGACACATAGCTACTTTACACGTCCGTATACCTGTCCGTCTGTCTGCCACTCTGTCTATCTGTCCGTCCGTGCATCTGTCCGTGCGTCCAACTAGATAACACTCAAAGTACCGTAATCTCGCATACCCTGTGGCACATAGCCGCTTTACACGTCCGTCTGCCTGTCCGTCTGTCTGCCAGTCCGCCTGTCTGTCCGTCCATGCGTCCGTCCGTGCGTCCATCTAGAGAACACTTAAAGTACCGCCATCTCGCATTTCGTAAGCCCTGTAGCAAATACCGCTTTACGCGTCCGTCTACCTGCCCGTCCGTTTGCTAATCTATCTGTCTGACTGTCCGTCCGTGCGTCGATTTGAAGAGAACCTAAAGTAACACCATCTCGCATACCCTGGGGCACATAGCCGCTTTACGCGTCCATCTACCTGTCCGTCTGTCTGCCAGTATGTCTGTCTGTCCGTCTATGCGTCCATTTGTGTGTCAATCTAGAGAACACTCAAATTACCGCCATCTCGCATACCCTGTGGCACATAGCCGTTTTACGCGTTCGTCTACCTGTCCATATGTCTGCCAGTCTGTCTGTCTGTCCGTCCATGTGTCCATTCGTGCGTAAATCTAGAGAACACTCCGAGTACCGCTCTGTCGCGCGTCGTATACCCTGTGCCACAAACCCGCTTTACGCTTCCGTCTACCTGTCCGTCTGTCTGCCAGTCTGTCAGTCTGTTCGTCCATGCGTCCATCCGTGCGTCCACTAGAGAACACTCAAAGTGCCGCCATCTCACATCCCCCGCGGCATATAGCCGCTTTACGTGTCCGTCTACCTGTCCGTCTGTCTGCCAGTCTGTCTGTCTATTCGTCCGTGCGTCCGTCCATGCGTCCATCTAGAGAACACTCAAAGTACCGCCATCTCGCATACCCTGATTCACATAGCCGCTTTACGCGTCCATCTACATGTCCGTCTGGCTGCCAGTCTGTATGTCTGTCTGTCTGTCTGTCCATGCGTCCGTTCGTGCGTCAATATAGAGAACACTCGAAGTACCGCCATCTCGCATACCCTGTGGCACATAGCCGCTTTACGCGTCCGTCTACCTGTCCATCTGTCTGGCAGTCTGTCTGTCTTTCCGTCCATGCGTCTGTTCGTGCTTCAATCTAGAGAACACTCCGACTACCGCCATCTTGCATACCCTGTGGCTTATAGCCGCTTTACGCGTCCGTCTACCTGTCCATCTGTCTGCCAGTCTGTCTGTCGGTCCGTCCATGCATCTGTTCGTGCGTCTATCTAAGAACACTAAAAGTACCGCCATCTCGCATACCCTGAGGCACATAGCCGCTTTACGCGTCCATCTTCCTGTCCGTCTGTCTGCCAGTCTGTATGTCTGTCTGGCTGTCCATGCGTCCGTTCGTGCGTCAATCTAGAGAACACTCAAAGTACCGCCATCTCGCGTACCCTGTGGCACATAGCCGCTTTACGTGTCCGTCTACCTGTCCATCTGTCTGGCAGTCTGTCTGTCTTTCCGTCCATGCGTCTGTTCGTGCTTCAATCTAGAGAACACTCCGAGTACCGCCATCTTGCATACCCTGTGGCACATAGCCGCTTTACGCGTCCGTCTACCGGTCCGTCTGTCTGTCTGTCCGTTCGTCCATGCGTCCAACTAGAGAACACTCAAAGTACCGTCATCTCGCATACCCTGTGGCACATAGCCACTTTACGCTTCCGTCTACCTGTCCATCTGTCTGCCAGTCTGTCTGTCTGTCCGTCCATGCGTCCGTTCGTGCGTCAATCTAGAGAACACACTGAGTACCGCCATCTTGCGCGTCGTATACCCTGTGGCATATACCCGCTTTACGCGTCCGTCTACCTGTCCGTCTGTCGGCCTTTCTGTCTGTCTGTTCGTCCATGCGTACATTCGTGCGTCCATCTAGAGAACACTCAAAGTACCACTATCTCGCATACCCTTTGGCACATAGCCGCTCTACACGTCCGTCTACCTGTCCGTCTGTCTGCCACATTGTCTGTCCGTCCGTGCGTCTGTCCGTGCGTCCATCTCGAGAGCACTGAAAAGTACCGCCATCTCGCATACCCTGCGACACATAGCCACTTTACACGTCCGTATACCTGTCCGTCTGTCTGCCACTCTGTCTATCTGTCCGTCCGTGCATCTGTCCGTGCGTCCAACTAGATAACACTCAAAGTACCGTAATCTCGCATACCCTGTGGCACATAGCCACTTTACACGTCCGTATACCTGTCCGTCTGTCTGCCAGTATGTCTGTCTGTCCGTCTATGCGTCCATTTGTGCGTCAATCTAGAGAACACTCAAATTACCGCCATCTCGCATACCCTGTGGCACAAAGCCGTTTTACGCGTTCGTCTACCTGTCCATATGTCTGCCAGTCTGTCTGTCTGTCCGTCCATGTGTCCATTCATGCGTAAATCTAGAGAACACTCCGAGAACCGCTCTGTCGCGCGTCGTATACCCTGTGCCACAAACCCGCTTTACGCTTCCGTCTACCTGTCCGTCTGTCTGCCAGTCTGTCAGTCTGTTCGTCCATGCGTCCATCCGTGCATCCACTAGAGAACACTCAAAGTGCCGCCATCTCGCATCCCCCGCGGCATATAGCCGCTTTACGTGTCCGTCTACCTGTCCGTCTGTCTGCCAGTCTGTCTGTCTGTTCGTCCATGCGTACATTCGTGCGTCCATCTAGAGAACACTCAAAGTACCACTATCTCGCATACCCTTTGGCACATAGCCGCTCTACACGTCCGTCTACCTGTCCGTCTGTCTGCCACATTGTCTGTCCGTCCGTGCGTCTGTCCGTGCGTCCATCTCGGGAGCACTGAAAAGTACCGTCATCTCGCATACCCTGCGACACATAGCCACTTTACACGTCCGTATACCTGTTCGTCTGTCTGCCACTCTGTCTATCTGTCCGTCCGTGCATCTGTCCGTGCGTCCAACTAGATAACACTCAAAGTACCGTAATCTCGCATACCCTGTGGCACATAGCCGCTTTACACGTCCGTCTACCTGTCCGTCTGTCTGCCAGTCCGCCTGTCTGTCCGTCCATGCGTCCGTTCGTGCGTCCATCTGGAGAACACTTAAAGTACCGCCACCTCGCATTTCGTATACCCTGTAGCAAATACCGCTTTACGCGTCCGTCTACCTGCCCGTCCGTTTGCTAATCTGTCTGTCTGACTGTCCGTCCGTGCGTCGATTTGAAGAGAACTTAAAGTAACACCATCTCGCATACCCTGCGGCACATAGCTGCTTTACGCGTCCATCTACCTGTCCGTCTGTCTGCCAGTATGTCTGTCTGTCCGTCTATGCGTCCATTTGTGCGTCAATCTAGAGAACACTCAAATTACCGCCATCTCGCATACCCTGTGGCACATAGCCGTTTTACGCGTTCGTCTACCTGTCCATATGTCTGCCAGTCTGTCTGTCTGTCCGTCCATGTGACCATTCGTGCGTAAATCTAGAGAACACTCCGAGTACCGCTCTGTCGCGCGTCGTATACCCTGTGCCACAAACCCGCTTTACGCTTCCGTCTACCTGTCCGTCTGTCTGCCAGTCTGTCAGTCTGTTCGTCCATGCGTCCATCCGTGCGTCCACTAGAGAACACTCAAAGTGCCGCCATCTCGCATCCCCCGCGGCATATAGCCGCTTTACGTGTCCCTCTACCTGTCCGTCTGTCTGCCAGTCTGTCTGTCTATTCGTCCGTGCGTCCGTCCATGCGTCCATCTAGAGAACACTCAAAGTACCGCCATCTCGCATACCCTGATTCACATAGCCGCTTTACGCGTCCGTCTACCTGTCCATCTGTCTGCCAGTCTGTCTGTCGGTCCGTCCATGCATCTGTTCGTGCGTCTATCTAAGAACACTCAAAGTACCGCCATCTCGCATACCCTGTGGCTCATAGCCGCTTTACCTGTCCGTCTACCTGTCCGTCTACCTGTCTGTCTGTCTGTCTGTCCGTCCGTCCATGCGTCCATCTAGAGAACACTCAAAGTACCGCCATCTCGCTCACCCTGTGGCACATAGCCACTTTACGCTTCCATCTACCTGTCCATCTGTCTGCCAGTCTGTCTGTCTGTCCGTCCATGCGTCCGTCCGTGCGTCCATCTGGAGAACAATTAGAGTACCGCCATCTCGCCTCTCGTATACCCTGTAGCAAATACCGCTTTACGCGTCCGTCTACCTGTCCGTCCGTTTGCTAATCTGTCTGTCTGTCTGTCCATGCGTCCGTCCGTGCGTCAATTTAAAGAGCACTTAAACTAACGCCATCTCGCATACCCTGTGGCACATAGCCGCTTTACGCGTCCATCTACCTGTCCGTCTGTCTGCCAGTATGTCTGTCTGTCCGTCTACGCGTCCGTTCGTGCGTCAATCTAGAGAACACTCAAATTACCGCCATCTCGCATACCCTGTGGCACATAGCCGCTTTATGCGTCCGTCTACCTATCCGTCTGTCTGCCAGTCTGTCTGTCTGTCCGTCTGTCCATGCGTCCGTTCGTGCGTCAATCTAGAGAACACTCAAAGTACCGCCATCTCACATTCCCTGTGGCACATAGCCGCTTTAGGCGTCCGTCTACCTGTCCGTCTGTCTGCCAGTCTGTCTTCCTGTTCGTCCATGCGTCCGTCCGTGCGTCTATCTAGAGAACACTCTGAGTACCGCCATCTCGCGCGTCGTATACCCTTTGATACATATCCGCTTTACTGGTCCGTGTACCTGTCCGTCTGTCTGCCAGTCTGTCAGTCTGTTCGTCCATGCGTCCATCCATGCGTCCATCTAGAGAACACTCAAAGTACCGCCATTTCGCATACCCTGAGGCACATAGCCGCTTTACGCGTCCATCTACCTGTCCCTCTGTCTGCCAGTCTGTATGTCTGTCTGTCTGTCCATGCGTCCGTTCGTGCGTCCATCTAAGAACACTCAAAGTACCGCCATCTCGCATACCCTGTGGCACATAGCCGCTTTACACGTCCGTCTACCTGTCCGTCTACCTGTCCGTCTGTCTGCCAGTCTGTCTGTCTATTCGTCCGTGCGTCCGTCCATGCGTCCATCTAGAGAACACTCAAAGTACCGCCATCTCGCATACCCTGAGGCAAACAGCCGCTTTACGCGTCCATCTACCTGTCCCTCTGTCTGCCGGTCTGTATGTCTGTCTCTCTGTCCATGCGTCCGTTCGTGCGTCCATCTGAGAACAATCAAAGTACCGCCATCTCGCATACCCTGTGGCACATAGCCGCTTTACACGTCCGTCTACCTGTCCGTCTACCTGTCCGTCTGTCTGCCAGTCTGTCTGTCTATTCGTCCGTGCGTCCGTCCATGCGTCCATCTAGAGAACACTCAAAGTACCGCCATCTCGCATACCCTGAGGCAAATAGCCGCTTTACGCGTCCATCTACCTGTCCGTCTGTCTGCCAGTCTGTATGTCTGTCTGTCGGTCCATGCGTCCGTTCATGCGTCAATCTAGAGAACACTCAAAGTACCGCCATCTCGCATACCCTGTGGCACATAGCTGCTTTACGCGTCCGTCTACCTGTCCATCTGTCTGGCAGTCTGTCTGTCGGTCCGTCCGTCCGTGCGTCCAACTAGAGAACACTCAAAGTACCGCCATCTCGCATACCCTGTGGCACAGCGCCGCTTTACGCGTCCGTCTACCTGTCCATCTGTCTGGCAGTCTGTCTGTCTTTCCGTCCATGCGTCTGTTCGTGGTTCAATCTAGAGAACACTCCGAGTACCGCCATCTTGCATACCCTGTGGCACATAGCCGCTTTACGCGTCCGTCTACCTGTCCCCCTGTCCGCCAGTCTGTCTGTCGGTCCGTCCGTCCATGCGTCCAACTTGAGAACACTCAAAGTACTGCGATCTCGCATACCCTTTGGCAAATAGCCGCTTTACACGTCCGTCTACCTGTCCGTCCGTTTGCTAATCTCTCTGTCTGTCTGTCCGTGCGTCCGTCCGTGCGTCGATTTAAAGAGCACTTGAAGTAACGCCATCTCGCATACCCTGTGGCACATAGCCGCTTTACGCGTCCATCTACCTGTCCGTCTGTCTGCCAGTATGTCTGTCTGTCCGTCTATGCGTCCGTTCGTGCGTCAATCTAGAGAACACTCAAATTACCGCCATCTCGCATACCCTGTGGCACATAGCCGCTTTACGCGTCCGTCTACCTGTCCATCTGTCTGCCAGTCTGTCTGTCTGTCCGTCTGTCCATGCGTCCGTTCGTGCGTCAATCTAGAGAACACTCAAAGTACCGCCATCTCGCATACTCTGTGGCACATAGCCGCTTTACGCGTCCGTCTACCTGTCCGTCTGTCTGCCAGTCTGTCTGTCTCTCCGTCCATGCGTCCGTCCGTGCGTCTATCTAGAGAACACTCTGAGTACCGCCATCTCGCGCGTCGTATATCCTTTGGTACATACCCGCTTTACGGGTCCGTCTACCTGTCCGTCTGTCTGCCAGTCTGTCAGTCTGTTCGTCCATGCGTCCATCCGTGCGTCCACTAGAGAACACTCAAAGTGCCGCCATCTCGCATTCCCCGCGGTACATGGCCGCTTTACGCGTCCGTCTACCTGTCCGTCTGTCTGCCAGTCTGTCTGTCTATTCGTCCGTGCGTCCTTCCAAGCGTCCATCTTGATAACACTAAAAGTACCGCCATCTCGCATACCCTGAGGCACACAGCCACTTTACACTTCCGTCTACGTGTCCATCTGTCTGCCAGTCTGTCTGTCTGTCCGTCCATGCGTCCGTTCGTGCGTCAATTTAGAGAACACACTGAGTACCGCCATCTTGCGCGTCGTATACCCTGTGACATATACCCGCTTTACGCGTCCGTCTACCTGTCCGTCTTTCGGCCAGTCTGTCTGTCTGTTCGTCCATGCGTCCATTCGTGCGTCCATCTAGAGAACACTCAAAGTACCACTATCTTGCATACCCTGTTGCACATAGCCGCTCTACACGTCTGCCTACCTGTCCGTCTGTCTGCCACATTGTCTGTCCGTCCGTCCGTGCATCTGTCCGTGCGTCCAACTAGAGAACACTCAAAGTACCGCCATCTCGCATACCCTGTGGCACATAGCCGCTTTACACGTCCGTCTACCTCTCCGTCTGTCTGCCAGTCCGCCTGTCTGTCCGTCCATGCGTCCGTCCGTGCGTGCATCTAGAGAACACTTAAAGTACCGCCATCTCGCGTTTCGTATACCGTGTAGCAAATACCGCTTTACGCGTCCGTCTACCTGTCCGTCCGTTTGCTCATCTGCCTGTATGACTGTCCGTCCGTGCGTCAATTTGAAGAGAACTTAAAGTAACGCCATCTCGCATACCCTGTGGCACATAGCCGCTTTACGCGTCCATCTACCTGTCCGTCTGTCTGCCAGTATGTCTGTCTGTCCGTCTATGCGTCCGTTCGTGCGTCAATCTAGAGAACACTCAAATTACCGCCATCTCGCATACCCTGTGGCACATAGCCGTTTTACGCGTTCGTCTACCTGTCGATATGTTTGCCAGTCTGTCTGTCTGTCCGTCCATGTGTCCATTCGTGCGTAAATCTAGAGATCACTCCGAGTACCGCTCTGTCGCGCGTCGTATACCCTGTGCCACAAACCCGCTTTACGCTTCCGTCTACCTGTCCGTCTGTCTGCCAGTCTGTCAGTCTGTTCGTCCGTGTGTCCATCCGTGCGTCCACTACAGAACACTCAAAGTGCCGCCATCTCGCATCCCCCGCGGCATATAGCCGCTTTACGCGTCCGTCTACCTGTCCGTCTGTCTGCCAGTCTGTCTGTCTATTCGTTCGTGCATCCGTCTATGCGTCCATCTAGAGAACACTCAAAGTACCGCCATCTCGCATACCCTGATTCACATAGCCGCTTTACGCGTCCATCTACCTGTCCGTCTGGCTGCCAGTCTGTATGTCTGTCTGTCTGTCTGTCCATGCGTCCGTTCATGCGTCAATATAGAGAACACTCAAAGTACCGCCATCTCGCATACCCTGTGGCACATAGCCGCTTTACGCGTCCGTCTACCTGTCCATCTGTCTGGAAGTCTGTCTGTCTTTCCGTCCATGCGTCTGTTCGTGCTTCAATCTAGAGAACACTCCGACTACCGCCATCTTGCATACCCTGTGGCACACAGCCGCTTTACGCGTCCGTCTACCTGTCCATCTGTCTGCCAGTCTTTCTGTCGGTCCGTCCATGCATCTGTTCGTGCGTCTATCTAAGAACACTCAAAGTACCGCCATCTCGCATACCCTGTGGCTCATAGCCGCTTTACCTGTCCGTCTACCTGTCCGTCTACTTGTCCGTCTGTCTGTCCGTCCGTCCATGCGTCCATCTAGAGAACACTCAAAGTACCGCCATCTCGCATACCCTGTGGCACATAGCCACTTTACGCTTCCATCTACCTGTCCATCTGTCTGCCAGTCTGTCTGTCTGTCCGTCTATGCGTCCGTTCGTGCGTCAATCTAGAGAACACTCAAATTACCGCCATGTCGCATACCCTGTGGCACATAGCCGCTTTACGCGTCCGTCTACCTGTCCATCTGTCTGCCAGTCTGTCTGTCTGTCCGTCTGTCCATGCGTCCGTTCGGGCGTGAATCTAGAGAACACTCAAAGTACCGCCATCTCGCATACCCTGTGGCACATAGCCGCTTGACGCGTCATCTACCTGTCCGTCTGTCTGCCAGTCTGTCTTTTTGTTCGTCCATGCGTCCGTCCGTGCGTCTATCTAGAGAACACTCTGAGTACCGCCATCTCGCGCGTCGTATACCCTTTGGTACATACCCGCTTTACGGGTCCGTCTACCTGTCCATCTGTCTGCCAGTCTGTCAGTCTGTTCGTACGTGCGTCCATCCATGCGTCCATCTAGAGAACACTCAAAGTACCGCCATCTCGCATACCCTGAGGCACATAGCCGCTTTACGCGTCCATCTACCTGTCCCTCTGTCTGCCAGTCTGTATGTCTGTCTGTCTGTCCATGCGTCTGTTCGTGGTTCAATCTAGAGAACACTCCTAGTACCGCCATCTTGCATACCCTGTGGCACATAGCCGCTTTACGCGTCCGTCTACCTGTCCATCTGTCTGCCAGTCTGTCTGTCGGTCCGTCCGTCCGTGCGTCCAACTAGAGAACACTCAAAGTACCGCCATCTCGCATACCCTTTGGAACATAGCCGCTTTACACGTCCGTCTACCTGTCCGTCTGTCTGCCAGTCCGCCTGTCTGTCCATCCAAGCGTCCGTCCATGCGTCCATCTAGAGAACACTTAAAGTACCGCCATCTCGCATCTCGTATACCCTGTAGCAAATACCGCTTTACGCGTCCGTCTACCTGTCCGTCCGTTTCCTAATCTGTCTGTCTGTCTGTCCGTGCGTCCGTCCGTGCGTCAATTTAAAGAGCACCAAACGTAACGCCATCTCACATACCCTGTGGCACATAGCCGCTTTACGCGTCCATCTACCTGCCCATCTGTCTGCCAGTATGTCTGTCTGTCCGTCTATGCGTCCGTTCGTGCGTCAATCTAGAGAACACTCAAATTACCGCCATCTCGCATACCCTGTGGTACATAGCCGCTTTACGCGTCCGTCTACCTGTCCGTCTGTCTGCGAGTCTGTCTGTCTATTCGTCCGTGCGTCCTTCCAAGCGTCCATCTTGATAACACTAAAAGTACCGCCATCTCGCATACCCTAAGGCACATAGCCGCTTTACGCGTCCATCTACCTGTCCGTCTGTCTGCCAGTCTGTATGTCTGTCTGTCTGTCTGTCCATGCGTCCGTTCGTGCGTCAATCTAGAGAACACTCAAAGTACCGCCATCTCGCGTACCCTGTGGCACATAGCCGCTTTACGCGTCCGTCTACCTGTCCATCTGTCTGGCAGTCTGTCTGTCTTTCCGTCCATGCGTCTGTTCGTGCTTCAATCTAGAGAACACTCCGAGTACCGCCATCTTGCATACCCTGTGGCACATAGCCGCTTTACGCGTCCGTCTACCGGTCCGTCTGTCTGTCTGTCCGTTCGTCCATGCGGCCAACTAGAGAACACTCAATGTACCGCCATCTCGCTTACCCTGTGGCACATAGCCACTTTACGCTTCCGTCTACCTGTCCATCTGTCTGCCAGTCTGTCTGTCTGTCCGTCCATGCGTCCGTTCGTGCGTCAATCTAGAGAACACACTGAGTACCGCCATCTTGCGCGTCGTATACCCTGTGGCATATACCCGCTTTACGCGTCCGTCTACCTGTCCGTCTCTCGGCCAGTCTGTCTGTCTGTTCGTCCATGCGTCCATTCGAGCGTCCATCTAGAGAACACTCAAAGTACCACTATCTCGCATACCCTGTTGCACATAGCCGCTCTACACGTCCGTCTACCTGTCCGTCTGTCTGCCACATTGTCTGTCCGTCCGTGCGTCTGTCCGTGCGTCCATCTCGAGAGCACTGAAAAGTACCGCCATCTCGCATACCCTGCGGCACCTAGCCACTTTACACGTCCGTATACCTGTCCGTCTGTCTGCCACTCTGTCTATCTGTCCGTCCGTGCATCTGTCCGTGCGTCCAACTAGAGAACACTCAAAGTTCCGCCATCTCGCATACCCTGTGGCACATAGCCACTTTACACGTCCGTCTACCTGTCCGTCTGTCTGCCAGTCCGCCTGTCTGTCCGTCCATGCGTCCGTCCGTGCATTCATCTAGAGAACACTTAAATAATACTGATTGTTGGCCTAGTTGGTATTTACTTAATGGCCTAGTTGGTATTTACTTAATTCATTAAATTTAATGAACGATGGCTTGGCGCATTTGCCTATGCACTGTAAAGCCTGTGGGTGTGTACCACGTTTTAATGAGTTTAAGATTCTGGGTAGAAGCAGGTACAAAACTGCGCGTGAGCTGATGGAAGCCTATTACATTAAAAAGAAAGGTGAAAGGTGTATCAGCGAACCGTCGGTGACGTTGTATGCTTCGGAGACAAGATTGTTTGATTGTTGGATAGCGTAAGGCTGTATGAAGACTGCGCATGTCTATATTTTCGTACTTAAGTCTGGGTCTGCACCTAGTCTGCTTTAGTTGGAAGTGCCGCCTGTGCTTGTCGTTTGAGTGTTCCTTTTCTTGTGTGTGTCTCTTTTGCGGCCAAATCATGCCATTAAGTAAATACCAACTAGGCCAACAATCAGTATTATTACAATATATTTCTAGTGCAACTGGCCTCTCTTCGTGTGTGTCTTCTCCGGACTTCCTATCAAGCGTCGACATCATTGTCAGTTCCATTGTTGCAACTACCTGCCGTGCAAGATACATCGGTTTCTGCATACGCAAAGGACTTACGCCACCTGAAGTAAGTTCCCTCTTTGGCCATGTTGCTTCTTCTAAGGGCCATAATGCCCGGCTGTGCAAAATTCTGCGTTCAGAATTGTGGAGACAAGTACGCTTACTTCACGACTGGCTACGCATTGTGCACCTGAAGAATGATGTTTCATGGGTAGCGGAAGAGAAGTTAAGAACCTCAAGACGCATCATCCATCATATGACGGAATACTGGTGGAAACAAATCATTGGACAATGTTGTAAAATTAACAAGGACAGTAAATCAACGACGAAGTCATCAAATGTGGTAATGTTAGGAAACGTGAGCCTACCGGAGGACTCGGCAACGCTTCTTTCCAAGGGACCCAAGTATTGCATCGATGCCAGTGTTCCTGTGCATGAACTAGCGGCACTTAACAGATATGTGGCTAGTAAAGCCTCAGCAGAGGATAAGGAGAGGTGTCTGTTAGATGGTGTAGATAGCCTGAAAAAATGTGTTTCTGGTACCAGGCAGAGTCATAAAACTGAGGTTATGCGAAAGACAGTAGCGTTGTGTAGGGAAAAGAATATTGTCATATTGGAAGCTGACAAAGAAGGGTGTTTTGTAGTGCTTCCACGAGAAATGTTTAATTTGAAGGCAGCAGAGGCTATAAGAAAGAATTTTGTTCAGATTAAGAAGTCTGAATCAAAGGTTAAGAGTAAGGTTTCCAAGCTATGTAAAGACCTCAAGTTGCAAAAGTTAGCAACAGATATTAGAAAAATGAAAGCTACGGCATTAAACGTATTCTTCAGCGCAAAAACACACAAAGTTGAAGTACCCTTTAGAAGTATAGTGAGTGAACGGGACACATGGCAGCTTTTACTTAGTAAGCACTTACAGAAGGTGCTGAAGTGCGTTAAGATTAAGGACCCCTTCTTCACTAGCAGTTCAAAAGACATAGTGCAGTTCTTGAGAGATAATGAGCACTCGCTCAACAATGGCTTCTCAGTAGATGTGGAAGATCTTTTTTATTCAATTCCACATGATGAACTCTTCTTTGCGGTGAGAGCCTGCATAGAAGAAAGTGGCGCCATACCCTTTCAAAATGCGGCTGGTGTAACGATAGACGACTTTTTAACTCTGTTAGAAGCCTACCTACGTAGCACTTTTATATCTTTCGACAAGCAGCTTTTTCTGCAGAAACGCGGCATTTGCATTGGATCCTGTATTGCTCCGTTGCTGTGCAACATATTTTTATCTAGTATTGACCGGTCGCTCGATGAAGCTTTTAATCTGCATAGCGCCTTGAACGTTGCCAAAGTTTTTAGGTATATGGATGACTTTTTAATTCTTTTTAACAGACAAGGCTCCTTGACGCGCTGCGATGACATTTTAAATATTTTTAGGCTTCACGGAAAAGGACTCGTTTTTACACAAGAACTGCCGCAAAGTAACACCCTGCAATTTTTAGATCTCCGCTTAACTTTCCATGACGGGCAAACGTGTTGGCAATATTTTCCTCGCGCCAAGAAAGGTGTAATGCCGTATGACTCTTGCCAATCGAAAATAGTTAAGCGTGGTATAGCTACGCTCTGCCTGGGATCTACTCTCGAGAAATCGTGCACGCACATGACGCAGGCATCATTCGGAAACCAGATCCAGCGTCTTTTAGCTGCGAATTTCCCTGACTCGCTATTGACAGCTGTCTCCGAAGCGCTTTTGCGGAAAGCTAAGGGTGATGTTACTAGAGCTGCCACGGGGGAACAAAGAACCGAAACCGTAAGACCTGCAGTGATTCCTTATGTTCATAAGGTCTCCCACAACCTGAAAAAGGTAGCAGGCCGGTATGGGGTACCTGTCGCCTTCTCTGCGCCCATAAAGCTGGCTCAGCTGTGCCCGAGAACTGCTCGGGAGGTGGAGGCGAGCCGTCAAGGGTGCGGCAAAAAACACGCCACGATGTACGGGAGATGTGCAAAAGGCGTTGTTTATGAGATTCCCTTTTCGTGTGGCAACTCGTACATCGGGATTACCGGGCGCTGCATCAATGAACGAGTTAGGGAGCACGAATTAAATCTAATGAACGATGGCTTGGCGCATTTGCCTATGCACTGTAAAGCCTGTGGGTGTGTACCACGTTTTAATGAGTTTAAGATTCTGGGTAGAAGCAGGTACAAAACTGCGCGTGAGCTGATGGAAGCCTATTACATTAAAAAGAAAGGTGAAAGGTGTATTAGCGAACCGTCGGTGACGTTGTATGCTTCGGAGACAAGATTGTTTGATTGTTGGATAGCGTAAGGCTGTATGAAGACTGCGCATGTCTATATTTTCGTACTTAAGTCTGGGTCTGCACCTAGTCTGCTTTAGTTGGAAGTGCCGCCTGTGCTTGTCGTTTGAGTGTTCCTTTTCTTGTGTGTGTCTCTTTTGCGGCCAAATCATGCCATTAAGAACACTTAAAGTACCGCCATCTCGCGTTTCGTATACCCTGTAGCAAATACCGCTTTACGCGTCCGTCTACCTGTCCGTCCATTTGCTAATCTGTCTGTCTGACTGTCCGTCCGTGCGTCGATTTGAAGAGAACTTAAAGTAACGCCATCTCGCATACCCTGTGGCACATAGCCGCTTTACGCGTCCATCTACCTGTCCGTCTGTCTGCCAGTATGTCTGTCTGTCCGTCTATGCGTCCGTTCGTGCGTCAATCTAGAGAACACTCAAATTACCGCCATCTCGCATACCCTGTGGCACATAGCCGCTTTATGCGTCCGTCTACCTATCCATCTGTCTGCCAGTCTGTCTGTCTGTCTGTCTGTCCATGCGTCCGTTCGTGCGTCAATCTAGAGAACACTCAAAGTACCGCCATCTCGCATACCCTGTGGCACATAGCCGCTTTACGCGTCCGTCTACCTGTCCGTCTGTCTGCCAGTCTGTCTTTCTGTTCGTCCATGCGTCCGTCCGTGCGTCTATTTAGAGAACACTCAAAGTACTGCCATCTCGCATACCCTGTGGCACATAGCCGCTTTACACGTCCGTCTACCTGTCCGTCTACCTGTCCGTCTGTCTGCCAGTCTGTCTGTCTATTCGTCCGTGCGTCCGTTCGTGCGTCAATCTAGAGAACACTTAAAGTACCGCCATCTCGCATACCCTGTGGCACATAGCCGCTTTACGCGTCAGTCTACCTGTCCATCTGTCTGGCAGTCTGTCTGTCTTTCCGTCCATGCGTCTGTTCGTGGTTCAATCTAGAGAACACTCCGAGTACCGCCATCTTGCATACCCTGTGGCACATAGCCGCTTTACGCGTCCGTCTACCTGTCCATCTGTCTGCCAGTCTGTCTGTCGGTCCGTCCGTCCGTGCGTCCAACTAGAGAACACTCAAAGTACCGCCATCTCGCATACCCTTTCGCACACAGCCGCTTTACACGTCCGTCTACCTGTCCGTCTGTCTGCCAGTCCGCCTGTCTGTCCATCCATGCGTCCGTCCGTGCGTCCATCTAGAGAACACTTAAAGTACCGCCATCTCGCATCTGGTATACCCTGTAGCAAATACCGCTTTACGCGTCCGGCTACCTGTCCGTCCGTTTCCTAATCTGTCTGTCTGTCTGTCCGTGCGTCCGTCCGTGTGTCAACCTAAAGAGCACCAAAAGTAACGCCATCTCGCATACCCTGTGGCACATAGCCACTTTACGCGTCCATCTACCTGCCCATCTGTCTGCCAGTATGTCTGTCTGTCCGTCTATGCGTCTGTTCGTGCTTCAATCCAGAGAACACTCCGAGTACCGCCATCTTGCATACGCTGTGGCACGTAGCCGCTTTACGCGTCCGTCTACCTGTCCGTCTGTCCGTCTGTCTGTCCGTCCATGCGTCCAACTAGAGAACACTCAAAGTACCGCCATCTCGCATACCCTGTGGCACATAGCCACTTTACGCTTCCGTCTACCTGTCCATCTGTCTGCCAGTCTGTCTGTCTGTCTGTTCTTCCGTCCGTTCGTGCGTCAATCTAGAGAACACACTGAGTACCACCATCTTGCGCGTCGTATACCCTGTGGCACATAGCCGCTTTACGCATCCGTCTACCTGTCCGTCTGTCGGCCAGTCTGTCTGTCTGTTCGTCCATGCGTCCATTCGTGCGTCCATCTAGAGAACACTCAAAGTACCGCTATCTCGCATACCCTGTGGCACATAGCCGCTCTACACGTCCGTCTACCTGTCCGTCTGTCTGCCACTTTGTCTGTCCGTCCGTGCTTCCGTCCGTGCGTCCATCCCGAGAGCACTCAAAAGTACCGCCATCTCGCATTCCCTGCGGCACATAGCCACTTTACACGTCCGTATACCTGTCCGTCTGTCTGCCAGTCCGCCTGTCTGTCCGTCCATGCGTCCGTCCATGCGTCCATCTAGAGAACACTTAAAGTACCGCCATCACGCATCTCGTATACTGTAGCAAATACCGCTTTACGCGTCCGTCTACCTGCCCGTTCGTTTGCTAATCTTTCTGTCTGACTGTCCGTCCGTGCGTCGATTTAAAGAGCACCTAAAGTAGCGCCATCTCGCATACCCTGTGGCACGTAGCCGCTTCACGCGTCCATCTACCTGTCCGTTTGTCTGCCAGTATGTCTGTCTGTCCGTCTATGCGTCCGTTCGTGCGTCAATCTAGAGACAGACAGACAGACAAAGAACTTTATTCAGGTCCTGAGGAACTGCGTAGTAACGGCCCCGTTTAGGGGGAATCCGTAGCAGTCGCGGGCCGCTCCCACGTAGGGACCGGAAGACCGTGGCCCTCCGCCCTCTCGCAGGCCCTCTGGACTGCCCGAAGTTGAACCAGGAGGTCGCCGCTGTGAAGGGCTTCCTCCCAGTCCTCTTTTTTGTTGAACTCTGCGTCACGTAACGCAGGACATTGCCAGAGCATATGAGGTAATGAGCAGTACGCCTCACCGCAGTCTGGACAATGCGGCTCGATGTTGGGCGAAAAATGGCTGAACCGGCCACGCGAAGGGAAAGACCCCGTTTGGAGCATCCTGTAGGCCGATGATTGCGGTCGCGTAAGTTTAGAATGAGGAAGTGGAAAAGTCCTCCGAGACAGATGATAATGAGTCATGATCTCGTGGAAAGTGAGTAGCGAGTCCCTGTATCTTCCGGCGTCCCCGCCTGCGAATCCGCCGGGACCGCCGCGGTGAGCGATACCTCGCGCACGGTCATGGGCAAACTCATTGGCGTTGGGGACATCAGGATGTACGTTGGCCCCCATGTGGGCCGGGAACCATGTTATGGTGTGAAACCCGGCAGCCCCCTCACAGCCGAGGATGGCCGCTGCCTCACGCGAGATCGAGCCCGAGGCGAAAGCCCTAGCTGCGGAACGTGAATCTGTAAATACATTAGGACGTGATGGGTCCTTCATTGCTATGGCGATGGCGATTTGCTCAGCCACCATTGCCGAAACCTTTCTAACCGAGGCAGAGCATAGGAGTGTGCCACTATGATCGACCGAAACCACTGCGAAGCGATCTGAACGCTCGTACTGGGCTGCATCGACAAAGGTCGCGAGATGCGGTCTGTTTGCAACTGATTTTAATAAGGAACGGGCCTGAGCTATGCGGCGCCCTACATTGTATTGTGGGTGGACATTTCTTGGAAGTGGAGCTACCGAAAACGTGCCTCTGATCGAGGGTGGTAGTGTTACATTACGCTGGTTAGTCGCCATAGGACCGCAGCCTATGGATTCCAGGATGCGCCTACCAGCCCTCGAGGACGATAGTCGCACGACCTGAGCCATCTGCTGGGCCTCTATCACCTCCGAGAGGGAGTTATGCATGCCCAATTGTAGGAGCTTCTCGGTGCTAGTGTGGATAGGCAAGCCTAGAACTCGCTTTATGCTTTTGCGCAGTAGTGTATCAATTCTTGACTCTTCACTTTTGGACCAGCGCAATGCGGAAGCGACATAATTAATGTGGCTCATGAGAAATGCATGATAGAGCCGAAGGAGATTGCTCTCGCTCAGCCCACCCCTGCGGTTCGAGACCCTGAGTATGAGCCTAAGCATGTTCTCCGTCTTGGAGGTGATGCGGGCTATAGTTCGTGAGTTGCCCCCCTTGGACTCTAGCAGGAGTCCGAGGACCCTGATGGAGTCCACCCTGGGTATTCTCTGCCCATCCCGTGTGTATAAAGCTATGGGAATCTGTTCTAAAGGAGTGAGGTTCCTCAGTCCTTGTCGGGTGGGTCTGTATAGTAGTAACTCAGACTTTGCCGATGATAGGCTCAGGCCCGAACCGACTAGAAAGTTCTCCGTGATGTCTAATGCCTCTTGGAGCGCCTGCTCTACCCCGGCGTCGGACCCTCCCATGCACCACACGGTGATATCATCCGCGTAGAGAGCATGGTTAACCCCGCGCACCGTAGCGAGTCGCTCCGAGAGGCCCTTCATGGCAATATTGAAGAGTAGAGGAGAGATAACTGCCCCCTGTGGGGTGCCTCTCGCTCCCAAGGTAAATTCCGTGGATTGGATTTGACCGATCCTAATGGTAGCCCTGCGATCCCTGAGAAAAGACCTAACGTGTGCGTGGAACCGTTGCCCTAGACCCATAACCGAAATTGCCTCAAGCACAAACTTGTGCGAGATATTATCAAAAGCTTTAGCTAGGTCTAGAGCTAGTATGCCTCTAGTATCCCTGGTGTTGTTGTCAATGATTTGTCTTTTGATAAGGAGCATCACGTCCTGTGTGGATAGTGCAGATCTGAATCCTACCATATTGTGTGGAAATAGCTCTCTGCTTTCTATGTACTCGGATACCCGATGGTGAATCGCATGTTCGGCCACCTTGCCTACGCAGGACGTAAGCGAGATGGGTCGCATGTTCTCCAAAGCCAGAGGTTTGCCTGGCTTTGGGATAAGCGCTACCGAAGCTGTCTTCCAGGATTCGGGGACGTGCCCCGTCTCCCAGATCTTGTTGACTTCCTCGGTAAGCTTCTCGATGGATTTGCCATCCAAGTTACGTAAGAGCTTATTTGAGATTCCATCCGGGCCCGGTGCAGAGCGTTCGTTGAGCTCGTGGAGGACTTTACAGATTTCTGGTTCAGTGAAAGGTGCGTCCAGCTCCGCCACCATTCCACCCCTATAATGCGGATAGTCCGCATCGTCGGAAGGGCCCAGCGGAAGATAGCTGTCCGCTAACCTCTTCTGGAGGGCCTTCTCGGACACTCCTTTCGTTTTTTGGTTGTGAACGATTCTGTCAATAGCCAATCGCTGATTTCCCTTCGACTGTGACTCATCAAGTAATTGTTTGAGGAGGTTCCATTTGGCCCCCACTCTCATCTGTCCGTCAACCGAAGAACATACTTCATTCCACTGCTGTATGGAGAGTTCAATAGAGTAGGCTTCGATCTCGCGATTGAGTTGCGCAATTTTCTTTCAAAGTCAGCGATTGAGCCTTTGCGTCCTCCACCGGGACAGGATGGAATTCTTAGCCTCTAAGAGATGCGCGAGGTGTGCATCCATCCGATCAACCTTCAGGTTCGTTTTGACAACCTTGGTCGCAGCATTAGCATCCGCCTTGAGCCTTGCAAAGAGGCTGTCTAAGCTGTCGTATTCATCCCGGTCCTCCTTCCGCAATTTACGAAAGGCATCCCAGTCCGTTACTTTAAATTCCCTGGGGGGAGCTGCATTGACTGCTAGGGTAATAGCCACTATGAAGTGGTCACTACCTAGACTCTCTTGCAAATTTTGCCACCCTGCTCCGGCGACGTTCTTGACGAACGCCAAGTCTGGAGTTGTGTCTCGGACCACCGATGTGCCAATTCTTGTCGGGTATTGCGGGTCCGTAATCAATTCAAGAGAACAGCTAGATACGGCCTTTAGGAGGTTGTTGCCTTTGGGGGACTGCCTGGCGTATCCCCAAGCGTCGTGCGGAGCATTAAAGTCTCCCGCTACCACGATGGGGGCCCCCCTGGCCAGAGCCACCGCTTTTGCCATGATCGAAGCGAACCCCTGCCGCTTGTCCGACGGCGAGCTGTACACATTCAGGAGGAATACGCTGTTCTTGAGCCAGCTGTTGGGGATTATTTCGAGGATAATGACCTCAGCCTTGCTGTTGCCAAGCTGTAGTTTGTGTTCTTGAAAGGAGCACTTTTTTGCGACCAAGGTTGCTAAACCGCGCTTCCCTTGCTCGCGCACCGAGACGACTCGATAGCCCGGGAAAGTTAGCGCATCACCGAGAGTTTCCTGTAACATAATTACGTGCGGTTTGACCGCCTGAGAAGCAATAAAGTGCAGCAGTGGAGCCCTGCGCCTTTTGAAACTTGCACAGTTCCACTGCCACACGACCAGATCATTAGTATTGCCCGCCATAATTACTGTTCTGAGACAGCCAATCTCCTGTCGGGTTGACTGTCACCGCGCCTGCAGGCGACTGTGCCCTGTTCGGGCCTATCGGAGGCGAGCTACCCGTAGCTAGCGCTGCCTGTGTACCTTCAAGAGACGACACCCTTTTCAGTAGGGTAGTCATGCTATCAGCCAGTTGTTTAATCGATTGCTGCATGCTTTCGAGAGCCTTGCTGTTGGATTCTGTCTCCATAGCATCCCACTCCCCTTGGGGGGGTGAGGCCCTACGTTTTCCCGAGCGCGCCTGCACGTCCTCTGGTGGGGGAATCTGTTGTCTCTCACCCTGCGAGGAGTAATGTTTGCGGAACGACTCAAGGTCAGCCCTCAGCTGTTGAATCTCTGCCTTAAGGCAAGCATTCTCTTGGATCAACTTAGCTACCCTGGGGTCTTCCCTATGCTCTGGCAATGGTACCCGCGTTACCTCTGGTGGCGGCGCCGCTGGCTTCGGCTTCGCTCGATCCGCCCAGGTAGGTACTTCCTGGATTCGTGCCCGGGAGCAAGAGCGCCCTTTGGTGCGAGCGCGGCCCCTGGAGCGGTAGCGCCGGCGGCCAGCCGGCGTGACGGAACGCCCCTGCCTGGGAGCGCTTGCCACGCTGGAATCCCTTGACCGGTCCTCTTCGACCAGCTGTTGCTGAGACTTTTTGACGCGCTTTCGGCGCCGTTGTCTTCTCCGTGGCACGACGTAAGGAACTTGAAAGCGTTCTCTGCACGTTCTGTCCGCCGTCGGATGTGGGCCTCCGCAAAGGGCACATTTCGGCGAGCACTGGTGATCGTCGGGTGGAGACACGAGCCCACAGCCCCTGCACACCCTCTTGTTGGGGTTGGGGCAAACATCGGCCCTGTGACCAAGTCCTCCACATGCGTAGCACACGTCGGTTTGGCGCTTGTAGAGCGTGCAGCGCAGCATGCTGACGCCGCATATGACATAGTTTGGTACCTTCATGCCGTCGAAAAGCACTACCACAGTAGTGGTGTTCTTGATCCTTTTGGCTTCTAGGGCCTTCGGATTTCGCTGGTTGACTATCATCGTTTGGAGCTGGGCCTCGCTGATGTCAGTGTCCACTCCTCGTATGACTCCTTTACAGGTGTTATCGGGGGCCGCGACATATGCCGCCACATGGTACATTCCTTCGCTTATCCGAATCTGTTGGATCGCGGCGTAGGCGTTTGCGTTCTTCTGCTCCGGTGTGGAGACTACAAGAATGTTCTGGGCGATGTTTGGGCAAACGATGTCCCCTTCCGTCTCTGCCGGGGCAAGAGCAGCCGCCATGGCAATAGCCTGTGCGAGCCTAATTTGGCTTACTTTTCTGACGTCAAGTCCGTCCCTCGGCCTGACAATAATTCGTATGTGGTCCCTCGGCAGCCGGGGGAGCCTCGATGCAGCTGCGAGGCGCTTCATTGCACCTTGCGGGGCTGCCGTGCGGCGGCCTCCCTTCGAGCCCACATGTGATGCGTTGCCCGCGGAAACTGGCGTTTCTACACGAGCTTTCTTGTTCCTGCCCAGCGCTGTCGTCCAACCCGGGCGATTGGCTTCTTCGTGAGAGATTTCCTCTCCTTCCACCATCGCTACTTCGGGCATGTTGCCCCTTTTCTCCCGCCTCTCGCCGTCGACGCTAGGCTAAGCCCGGTAGGGTTAGCCGAGCCGCGGCGCGTTCCACAAGAAAACTTCCTCAATCTAGAGAACACTCAAATTACCGCCATCTCGCATACCCTGTGGCACATAGCCCCTTTACGCGTCCGTCTACCTGTGCATCTGTCTGCCAGTCTGTCAGTCTGTTCGTCCATGCATCTATCCGTGCGTCCACTAGAGAACACTCAAAGTGCCGCCATCTCGCATCCCCCGCGGCACATAGCCACTTTACACGTCCGTATACCTGTCCGTCTGTCTGCCAGTCCGCCTGTCTGTCCGTCCATGCGTCCGTCCGTGCGTCCATCTAGAGAACACTTAAAGTACCGCCATCTCGCATCTCGTATACTGTAGCAAATACCGCTTTACGCGTCCGTCTACCTGTCCGTTCGTTTGCTAATCTGTCTGTCTGACTGTCCGTCCATGCGTCGATTTAAAGAGCACTTAAAGTAGCGCCATCTCGCATACCCTGTGGCACATAGCCGCTTTACGCGTCCGTCTACCTGTCCGTTTGTCTGCCAGTCTGTCTGTCTATTCGTCCGTGCGTCTGTCCATGCGTCCGTCCATGCGTCCATCTAGAGAACACTGAAAGTACCGCCATCTCGCATACCCTGAGGCACATAGCCGCTTTACGCGTCCATCTACCTGTCCGTCTGTCTGCCAGTCTGTATGTCTGTCTGTTTGTCCATGCGTCCGTTCGTGCGTCAATCTAGAGAACACTCAAAGTACTGCCATCTCGCATACCCTGTGGCACATAGCCGCTTTACGCGTCCGTCTACCTGTCCATCTGTCTGGCAGTCTGTCTGTCTTTCCGTCCATGCGTCTGTTCGTGCTTCAATCCAGAGAACACTCCGAGTACCGCCATCTTGCATACCCTGTGGCACATATCCGCTTTACGCGTCCGTCTACCTGTCCGTCTGTCTGTCTGTCCGTCCGTCCATGCGTCCAACTAGAGAACACTCAAAGTACCGCCATCTCGCCTACCCTGTGGCACATAGCCGCTTTACACGTCCGTCTACCTGTCCGTCTGTCGGCCAGTCCGCCTGTCTGTCCGTCCATGCGTCCGTCCGTGCGTCCATCTAGAGAACACTTAAAGTACCGCCATCTCGCATACCCTGTAGCAAATACCGCTTTACGCGTCCGTCTACCTGTCCGTCCGTTTGCTACTCTGTCTGTCTGTCTGTCTGTCCGTGCGTCCGTCCGTGCGTCGATTTAAAGAGCACCTAAACTAACGCCATCTCGCATACCCTGTGGCACATAGCCGCTTTACGCGTCCGTCTACCAGTCCGTCTGTCTGCCAGTCTGTCTTTCTGTTCGTCCATGCGTCCGTGCGTGCGTCTATCTAGAGAACACTCTGAGTACCGCAATCTCGCGCGTTGTATACACTTTGATACATATCCGCTTTACTGGTCCGTCTACCTGTCCGTCTGTCTGCCAGTCTGTCAGTCTATTCGTCTGTGCGTCCTTCCATGCGTCCATCTAGAGAACACTCAAAGTACCGCCATCTCGCATACCCTGAGGCACATAGCCTCTTTACGCGTCCATCTACCTGTCCGTCTGTCTGCCAGTCTGTATGTCTGTCTGTCTGTCAGTCCGTCCGTCCGTGCGTCCAACTAGAGAACACTCAAAGTACCGCCATCTCGAATACCCTTTGGCAAATAGCCGCTATACACGTCCGTCTACCTGTCCGTCTGTTTGCTAATCTCTCTGTCTGTCTGTCCGTGCGTCCGTCAGTGCGTCGATTTAAAGAGCACTAGAAGTAACGCCATCTCGCATACCCTGTGGGACATAGCCGCTTTACGCGTCCATCTACCTGTCCGTCTGTCTGCCAGTATGTCTGTCTGTCCGTCTATGCGTCCGTTCGTGTGTCAATCTAGAGAACACTCAAATTACCGCCATCTTGCATACCCTGTGGCACATAGCAGCTTTACGCATTCGTCTACCTGTCCATCTGTCTGCCAGTCTGTCGGTCCGTCTGTCCATGCGTCCGTTCGTGCGTCAATCTAGAGAACACTCAAAGTACCGCCATCTCGCATACCCTGTGGCACATAGCCGCTTTACGCGTTCGTCTACCTGTCCATCTGTCTGCCAGTCTGTCTCTCTGTTCATCCATGCGTCCGTCCGTGCGTCTATCTAGAGAACACTCTGAGTACCGCCATCTCGCGCGTCGTATACCCTTTGGTACATACCCGCTTTACGGGTCCGTCTACCTGTCCGTCTGTCTGCCAGTCTGTCAGTCTGTTCGTCCATGCGTCAATCCGTGCGTCCACTAGAGAACACTCAAAGTGCCGCCATCTCGCATCCCCCGCGGCACATAGCCGCTCTACACGTCCGTCTACCTGTCCGTCTGTCTGCCACATTGTCTGTCCGTCCGTGCGTCCGTCCGTGCGTCCAGCTCGAGAGCACTCAAAAGTACCGCCATTTCGCATACCCTGCAGCACATATCCACTTTACACGTCCGTATACCTGTCCGTCTGTCTGCCACTCTGTCTATCTGTCCGTCCGTGCATCCGTCCGTGCGTCCAACTAGAGAACACTCAAAGTACCGCCATCCCGCTTACCCTGTGGCACATAGCCGCTTTAAACGTCCGTGTACCTGTCCGTTTGTCTGCCAGTCCGCCTGTCTGTCCGTCCATGCGTCCGTCCGTGCGTCCATCTAGAGAACACTTAAAGTACCGCCATCTCGCATCTCGTATACCTTGTAGCAAATACCGCTTTACGCGTCCGTCTACCTGTCCGTATGTTTGCTAATCTGTCTGTCTGACTGTCCGTCCGTGCGTCGATTTAAAGAGCACTTAAAGTAACGCCATCTCGCATACCCTGTGGCACATAGCCGCTTTACGCGTCCATCTACCTGTCCGTCTGTCTGCCAGTATGTCTTTCTGTCCGTCTATGCGTCCGTTCGTGCGTCAATCTAGAGAACACTCAAATTACCGCCATCTCGCATACCCTGTGGCACATAGCCGCTTTACGCGTCCGTCTACCTGTCCATATAACTGCCAGTCTGTCTGTCTCTCCGTCCACGCGTCCATTCGTGCGTAAATCTAGAGAACACTCCGAGTACCGCCCTGTCGCGCGTCGTATACCCAGTGCCACATACCCGCTTTACGCTTCCGTCTACCTGTCCGTCTGTCTGCCAGTCTCTCAGTCTGTTCGTCCATGCGTCCATCCGTGCGTCCACTAGAGAACACTCAAAGTGCCGCCATCTCGCATCCCCCGCGGCACATAGCCGCTTTACGCGTCCGTCTACCTGTGCGTCTGTCTGCCAGTCTGTCTGTCTATTCGTCCGTGCGTCCGTCCATGCGTTCACCTAGAGAAAACTCAAAGTACCGCCATCTCGCACACCCTGAGGCACATAGCCGCTTTACGCGACCATCTACCTGTCCGTCTGGCTGCCAGTCTGTATGTCTGTCTGTCTGTCTGTCCATGCGTCCGTTCGTGCGTCAATCTAGAGAACACTCAAAGTACCGCCATCTCGCATACCCTGTGGCACATAGCCGCTTTACGCGTCCGTCTACCTGTCCATCTGTCTGGCAGTCTGCTGTCTTTCCGTCCATGCGTCCGTTCGTGCTTCAATCTAGAGAACACTCAAAGTAACGCCATCTCGCATACCCTGTGGCACATAGCCACTTTACACGTCTGTCTACCTGTCCGTCTGTCTGCCAGTCTGTCTATCTGTTCGTCCATGCATCCGTCCGTGCGTCCATCTAGAGAACACTCAAGGTACCGCCATGTCGCATACCCCGTGGCACACCCGCTTTAGGCGTCCGTCTACCTGTCCATCTGTCTGCCAGTCTGTCTCTCTGTTCATCCATGCGTCCGTCCGTGCGTCTATCTAGAGAACACTCTGAGTACCGCCATCTCGCGCGTCGTATACCATTTGGTACATACCCGCTTTACGGGTCCGTCTACCTGTCCGTCTGTCTGCCAGTCTGTCAGTCTGTTCGTCCATGCGTCAATCCGTGCGTCCACTAGAGAACACTCAAAGTGCCGCCATCTCGCATCCCCCGCGGCACATAGCCGCTCTACACGTCCGTCTACCTGTCCGTCTGTCTGCCACATTGTCTGTCCGTCCGTGCGTCCGTCCGTGCGTCCAGCTCGAGAGCACTCAAAAGTACCGCCATTTCGCATACCCTGCAGCACATATCCACTTTACACGTCCGTATACCTGTCCGTCTGTCTGCCACTCTGTCTATCTGTCCGTCCGTGCATCCGTCCGTGCGTCCAACTAGAGAACACTCAAAGTACCGCCATCCCGCTTACCCTGTGGCACATAGCCGCTTTAAACGTCCGTGTACCTGTCCGTTTGTCTGCCAGTCCGCCTGTCTGTCCGTCCATGCGTCCGTCCGTGCGTCCATCTAGAGAACACTTAAAGTACCGCCATCTCGCATCTCGTATACCTTGTAGCAAATACCGCTTTACGCGTCCGTCTACCTGTCCGTATGTTTGCTAATCTGTCTGTCTGACTGTCCGTCCGTGCGTCGATTTAAAGAGCACTTAAAGTAACGCCATCTCGCATACCCTGTGGCACATAGCCGCTTTACGCGTCCATCTACCTGTCCGTCTGTCTGCCAGTATGTCTTTCTGTCCGTCTATGCGTCCGTTCGTGCGTCAATCTAGAGAACACTCAAATTACCGCCATCTCGCATACCCTGTGGCACATAGCCGCTTTACGCGTCCGTCTACCTGTCCATATAACTGCCAGTCTGTCTGTCTCTCCGTCCACGCGTCCATTCGTGCGTAAATCTAGAGAACACTCCGAGTACCGCCCTGTCGCGCGTCGTATACCCAGTGCCACATAACCGCTTTACGCTTCTGTCTACCTGTCCGTCTGTCTGCCAGTCTGTCAGTCTGTTCGTCCATGCGTCCATCCGTGCGTCCACTAGAGAACACTCAAAGTGCCGCCATCTCGCATCCCCCGCGGCACATAGCCGCTTTACGCGTCCGTCTACCTGTGCGTCTGTCTGCCAGTCTGTCTGTCTATTCGTCCGTGCGTCCGTCCATGCGTTCACCTAGAGAAAACTCAAAGTACCGCCATCTCGCACACCCTGAGGCACATAGCCGCTTTACGCGACCATCTACCTGTCCGTCTGGCTGCCAGTCTGTATGTCTGTCTGTCTGTCTGTCCATGCGTCCGTTCGTGCGTCAATCTAGAGAACACTCAAAGTACCGCCATCTCGCATACCCTGTGGCACATAGCCGCTTTACGCGTCCGTCTACCTGTCCATCTGTCTGGCAGTCTGCTGTCTTTCCGTCCATGCGTCCGTTCGTGCTTCAATCTAGAGAACACTCAAAGTAACGCCATCTCGCATACCCTGTGGCACATAGCCACTTTACACGTCTGTCTACCTGTCCGTCTGTCTGCCAGTCTGTCTATCTGTTCGTCCATGCATCCGTCCGTGCGTCCATCTAGAGAACACTCAAGGTACCGCCATGTCGCATACCCCGTGGCACACCCGCTTTAGGCGTCCGTCTACCTGTCCGTCTGTCTGCCAGTCTGTCTGTCTGTTCGTCCATGCGTCCGTCCGTGCGTCTATCTAGAGAACACTATGAGTACCGACATCTCGCGCGTCGTATACCCTTTGGTACATACCCGCTTTACGGGTCCGTCTACCTGTCCGTCTGTCTGCCAGTCTATCAGTCTGTTCGTCCATGCGTCCATCCGAGCGTCCACTAGAACACTCAAAGTGCCGCCATCTCGCATCCCCCGCGGCACATAGACGCTTTACGCGTCCGTCTACCTGTCCGTCTGTCTGCCAGTCTGTCTGTCTATTCGTCCGTGCGTTCGTCCATACGTCCATCTAGAGAACACTCAAAGTACCACCATCTCGCATACCCTGAGGCACAAAGCTGCTTTACGCGTCCATCTACCTGTCCGTCTGTCTGCCAGTCTGTATGTCTGTCTGTCTGTCCATGCGTCCGTTCTTGCGTCAATCTAGAGAACACTCAAAGTACCGCCATCTCGCATACCCTGTGGCACATAGCCGCTTTACGCGTCCGTCTACCTGTCCATCTGTCGGGCAGTCTGTCTGTCTTTCCGTCCATGCGTCTGTTCGTGCTTCAATCTAGAGAACACTCCGAGTACCGCCATCTCGCATACCCTGTTGCACATAGCTGCTTTACGCGTCCGTCTACCTGTTCCTCTGTCTGCCACTATCTGTCTGTTCGTCCATGCGTCCGTCCGCGCATCCATCTAGAGGACACACTGATAACCGCCATCTCGCGCGTCGTATACCCTGTGGTACATAGCAACTTTACGCGTCTGTCTACCTGTCCGTCTGTCTGCCAGTCTGTCTGTCTCTCCGTCCATGCGTCCGTGCGTTCGTCAATCTAGAGAACACTCTGAGTACCGCCATCTCGCGCGTCGTATACCCTGTGGCACATAGCCGCTTTACGCGTCCGTGTACTATGTCCGTCTGTCTGCCACTCTGTTTGTCCATGCGTCCGTCCGCGCGTCCATCTAGAGAACACACTGAGTACCACCATCTCGCGCGTCGTATACTCTGTGGTACATACCCGCTTTACGCGTCCGTCTACCTGTCTGTCTGTCTGCCAGTCTGTCAGTCTGTTCGTCCAAGCGTCCATCCGTGCGTCCACTGGAGAACACTCAAAGTACCGCCATCTCGCAAACCTTGTGGCACCTATCCACTTGACACGTCCGTTTAATTGGCCGTCTGTCTGCCAGTCTGTCTGTCCGTCCGTCCGTGCGTCCGTCCTTGCGTCCATCTAGAGAACACTCAAAGTACCGCCATATCGCATACCCTGTGGCACATAGCCGCTTAACACGTCCGTCTACCTGTCCGTCCGTCTGTCTGTCCGTCCGTCCATGCGTTCGTCTAGAGAACACTCTGAGTACCGCCATCTCGCGCGTCGTATTCCCTGTGGTACACACCCGCTTTACGGGTCCGTCTACCTGTCCGTCTGTCTGCCAATCTGTCAGTCTGTTCGTCCATGCGTCCTTCCGTGCGTCCACTAGAGAACACTCAGAATGCCGCCATCTCGCATACCCTGTGGCACATAGCCGCTTTACACATCCGTCTACCTGTCCGTCTGTCTGCCAGTCTTCCTGTCTGTCCGTCTAGGCGTCCGTCCGTGCGTTCATCTAGAGAACACTCAAAGTACCGCCATCTCGCATACCCTGAGGCACATAGCCGCTTTACGCGTCCGTCTGCCTGTCCGTCTCTCTACCAGTCTGTCTGTCTGTGCATTTGTCCATGCGTCCGTTCGTGCGTTAATCTAGAGAACACTCCGAGTACCGCCATCTCGCATTCCCTGTGGCACATAGCCGCTTTACACGTCCGTCTACCTGTCCGTCTACCTGTCCGTCTGTCTGTCTGTCCGTCCGTCCATGCGTCCATCTAGAGAACACTCAAAGTACCGCCATCTCGCATACTCTGTGGTACATAGCCACTTTACGCTTCCGTCTTCCTGTCCATCTGTCTAGCAGTCTGTCTGTGTGTCCGTCCATGCGTCAGTTCGTGCGTCAATCTAGAGAACACTCCGAGTACCGCCATCTCGCGCGTCGTATATCCTTTGGCACATAACCGGTTTGCGCGTCCGTCTACCTGTCCATCTGTCTGCCAGTCTGTCTGTCTGTTCGTCCATGCGTCCATTCGTGCGTCCATCTAGAGAACACTCAAAGTACGCTATCTCGCATGCCCTGTGGCACAGCCCCTCTACACGTCCGTCTATCTGTCCGTCTGTCTGCCACTTTGTCTGTCCGTCCGTGCGTCCGTCCGTGCGTCCATCTAGAGAACACTTAAAGTACCACCATCTCGCATACCCTGTGGCACATAGCCGCTTTACACGTCCGTCTACCTGTCCGTCTGTCTGCCAGTCCGCCTGTCTGTCCGTCCATACGTTCGTCCGTACGTCCATCTAGAGAACACTTAAAGTACCGCCATCTCCCATCTCGTATACCCTGTAGCAAATACCGCTTTACGCGTACGTCTACCTGTCCATCTGTCTGGCAATCTGTCTGTCTTTCCGTCCATGCGTCTGTTCGTGCGTCAATCTAGAGAACACACTGAGTACCGCCATCTTGCGCGTCGTATACCTTGTGGCACATACCCGCTTTACGCGTCCGTCTACCTGTCCGTCTGTCGGCCAGTCTGTCTGTCTGTTCGTCCATGCGTCCATTCGTGCGTCCATCTAGAGAACACTTAAAGTACCGCCATCTCCCATCTCGTATACCCTGTAGCAAATACCGCTTTACGCGTAGGTCTACCTGTCCGTCCGTTTGCTAATCTGTCTGTCTGTCGGTCCGTGCGTCCGTCCGTGCGTCGATCTAGAGAACACTTAAAGTACCGCCATCTCGCATACCCTGTGGCACACAGCCGCTTTACGCGTCCATCTATTTGTCTGTCTGTCTTCTAGTATGTCTGTCTGTCCGTCCATGCGTCCATTCGTGCGTAAATCTAGAGAACACTGCGAATAGCGCCTTCTCGAGCGTCGTATACCCTGTGGCACATAGCCGCTTTACGCGTCCGTCTACCTGTTCCTCTGCCTGCCACTCTGTCTGTCTGTTCGTCCATGCGTCCCTCCGTGCGTCCATCTAGAGAACACTCAAAGTACCGCCATTTCGCATACCTTGTGGCACATAGCCACTTTACACGTCCGTCTAACTGTCCGTCTGTCTGCCAGTCTGTCTGTCTGTCCGTCCATGCGTCCGTCCGTGCGTCCATCTAGAGAACACTCAAAGTACCACCATATTGCATACCCTTTGGCACATAGCCGCTTTACACGTCCGCCTACCTCTATGTCTGTGTGCCAGTCTGTCTGTCTGTTCGTCCATGCGTCCCTCCGTGCGTCCATCTAGAGAACACTCACAGTACTGCCATCTCGCATACCTTGTGGCACATAGCCACTTTGCACGTCCGTCTAACTGTCCGTCTGTCTGCCAGTCTGTCTGTGTGTTTGGCTATCTGTCCGTCCATGCGTCCGTGCGTGCATCCATCTAGAGAACACTCAAAGTACCACCATATCGCATACCCTGTGGCACATAGCCGCTTTACACGTCCGTCTACCTGTCCGTCTGTCTGTCTGTTCGTCGATGCATCCGTCCTTGCGTCCATCGAGAGAACACTCTGAGTACCGCCATCTCGCATACCCTGTGGCACATAGCCGCTTTACACGTCCGCCTACCGGTCCGTTTGTCTGCCATTCTGTCTGTCTCTCCATCCATGCATCCATTCGTGCGTCAATCTAGAGAACACTCTGAGTACCGCCATCTCACGCGTCGTATACTCTGTGGCATATATTCGCTTTCCGCGTCCGTCTACCTGTCCGTCTGTCTGCCAGTCTGTCTGTCTGTTCGTCCATGCGTCCGTCCGTGCGTCTATCTAGAGAACACTTTGAGTACCGACATCTCGCGCGTCGTATACCCTTTGGTACATACCCGCTTTACGGGTCCGTCTACCTGTCTGTCTGTCTGCCAGTCTATCAGTCTGTTCGTCCATGCGTCCATCCGAGCGTCCACTAGAACACTCAAAGTGCCGCCATCTCGCATCCCCCGCGGCACATAGACGCTTTACGCGTCCGTCTACCTGTCCGTCTGTCTGCAAGTCTGTCTGTCTATTCGTCCGTGCGTTCGTCCATGCGTCCATCTAGAGAACACTCAAAGTACCGCCATCTCGCATACCCTGAGACACAAAGCTGCTTTACGCGTCCATCTACCTGTCCGTCTGTCTGCCAGTCTGTATGTCTGTCTGTCTGTCCATGCGTCCGTTCTTGCGTCAATCTCGAGAACACTCAAAGTACCGCCATCTCGCATACCCTGTGGCACATAGCCGCTTTACGCGTCCGTCTACCTGTCCATCTGTCGGGCAGTCTGTCTGTCTTTTCGTCCATGCGTCTGTTCGTGCTTCAATCTAGAGAACACTCCGAGTACCGCCATCTCGCATACCCTGTGGCACATAGCTGCTTTACGCGTCCGTCTACCTGTTCCTCTGTCTGCCACTATCTGTGTGTTCGTCCATGCGTCCGTCCGCGCGTCCATCTAGAGGACACACTGATAACCGCCATCTCGCGCGTCGTATACCCTGTGGTACATAGCAACTTTACGCGTCTGTCTACCTGTCCGTCTGTCTGCCAGTCTGTCTGTCTCTCCGTCCATGCGTCCGTGCGTTCGTCAATCTAGAGAACACTCTGAGTACCGCCATCTCGCGCGTCGTATACCCTGTGGCACATAGCCGCTTTACGCGTCCGTGTACTATGTCCGTCTGTCTGCCACTCTGTTCGTCCATGCGTCCGTCCGCGCGTCCATCTAGAGAACATTCTGAGTGCCACCATCTCGCATACCCTTTGGCACATAGCCGCTTTACACGTACGTCTACCTGTCCGTTTGTCTGCAAGCCTGTCTATCTCTTCGTCCATGCATCCGTTCGTGCGTCAATCTAGAGAACACTGTGAGTACCGCCATCTCACGCGTCGTATACTCTGTGGCACATATTCGCTTTACGCGTCCGTCTACCTGTCCGTCTGTGTGCCAGTCTGTCTGTCTGTCCATCCATGCGTCCGTTCGTGCGTCAATCTAGAGAACACTCAAAGTACCGCCATCTCGCATACCTTGTGGCACATAGCAACTTTACACGTCTGTCTACCTGTCAATCTGTCGGCCAGTCTGTCTGTCTGTCCGTCCGTGCGTCCATCTCGAGAGCACTCAAAAGTACCGGCATCTCGCATACCCTGCGGCACATAGCCACTTTACACGTCCGTATACCTGTCCGTCTGTCTGCCAGTCCACCTGTCTGTCCGTCCATGCGTCCGTCCGTGCGTCCATCTAGAGAACACTTAAAGTACCGCCATCTCGCATCTTGTATACCCTGTAGCAAATACCGCTTTACGCGTCCGTCTACCTGTCCGCCCGTTTGCTAATCTGTCTGTCTGTCTGTCCGTGCGTCCATCCGTGCGTCGATTTAAAGAGCACTTAAAGTAACGCCATCTCGCATACCCTGTGGCACATAGCCGCTTTACGCGTCCATCCACCTGTCCGTCTGTCTGCCAGTATGTCTGTCTGTCCGTCTATGCGTCCGTTCGTGCGTCAATCTAGAGAACACTCAAAGTACCGCCATCTCGCATACCCTGTGGCACATAGCCACTTTACGCGTCCATCCACCTGTCCGTCTGTCTGCCAGTCTGTCTGTCTGTCCGTCCATGCGTCCATTCATGCGTAAATCTAGAGAACACTCTGAGTACGGCCATCTCGCGCGTCGTATACCCTGTGGCCCATAGCCGCTTGACGCGTCCGTCTACTATGTCCGTCTGTCTGCCACTCTGTCTGTTCGTCCATGCGTCCGTCCACGCATCCATCTAGAGAACACACTAAGTACCGCCATCTCGCGCGTCATATACCCTGTGGTACATACCCGCTTTACGCGTCCGTCTACCTGTCTGTCTGTCTGCCAGTCTGTCAGTCTGTTCGTCCAAGCGTTCATACGTGCGTCCACTAGACAACACTCAAGGTACGGCCATCTCGCATACCCTGTGGCACGTAGCCACTTTACGCGTCCGTCTACCTGTGCGTCTGTTGGCCAGTCTGTCTTTTCGTCCATGCGTCCATTCGTGCGTCCATCTAGAGAACACTCAAAGTACCGCCATCTCGCATACCCTGCGGCACATAGCCGCTTTACACGTCCATATACCTGTCCGTCTGTCTGCCAGTCTGTCTATCTGTCCGTCCGTGCTACCATCCGTGCGTTCAACTAGAGAACACTCAAAGTACCGCCTTCTCGCATACCCTGTGGCACATACCCGCGTTACACGTCCGTCTACCTGTCCTTCTGTCTGCCAGTCTGCCTGTCTGTCCGTCCATGCGTCCGTCCGTGCATCCATCTAGAGAACACTTAAAGTACCGCCATCTCGCATCTCGTATACCCTGTAGCAAATACCGCTTTACGCGTCCGTCTACCTGTCCGTCCGTTTTCTAATCTGTCTGTCTGTCTGTCTGTCCGTGCGTCCGTCCGTGCGTCGATTTAAAGAGCTCTTCAACTAACGCCATCTCGCATACCCTGAGGCACATACCCGCTTTACGCGTCCATCTACCTGTCTGTCTGTCTGCCAGTCTGTCAGTCTGTTCGTCCAAGCTTCCATACGTGCGTCCACTAGACAACACTCAAGGTACCGCCATCTCGCATACCCTGTGGCACATAGCCACTTTACACGTCCGTCTACCTGTCCGTCTGTCTGCCTGTCTGTCTGCCTCTCCGTCCATCCGTCCGTGCGTTCGTCAATCTAGAGAACACTCTGAGTACCGCCATCTCGCGCGTCGTATACCCTGTGGCACATGCCCGCTTTACGCGTCCGTCTAATATGTGCGTCTGTCTGCCAGTCTGTTTATCTGTCCGTCCGTGCGTCCGTCCATGCGTCCATCTAGAGAACACTCAAAGTAACGCCATCTCGCATACCCTGTGGCACATAGCCACTTTACACGTCTGTCTACCTGTCCGTCTGTCTGCCAGTCTGTCTGTCTGTTCGTCCATGCATCCGTCCGTGCGTCTATCTAGAGAACACTCAAGGTACCGCCATCTCGCACACCCCGTGGCACACCCGCTTTACGCGTCCGTCTACCTGTCCGTCTGTCTGCCAGTCTGTCTGTCTGTTCGTTCATGCGTCCGTCCGTGCGTCTATCTAGAGAACACTCTGAGTACCACCATCTCGCGCGTCGTATACCCTTTGGAACATACCCGCTTTACGGGTCCGTCTACCTGTCCGTCTGTCTGCCAGCCTGTATGTCTGTCTGTCTGTCCATGCGTCCGATCGTGCGTCAATCTAGAGAACACTCAAAGTACCGCCATCTCGCATACCCAGTGGCACATAGCCGCTTTACGCGTCCGTCTACCTGTCCTTCTGTTGGGCAGTCTGTCTGTCTTTCCGTCCATGTGTCTGTTCGTGCTTCAATCTAGAGAACACTCCGAGTACCGCCATGTCGCATACCCTGTGGCACATAGCCGCTTTACGCGTATGTCTACCTGTCCATCTGTCTGCCAGTCTGTCTGTTGGTCCGTCCATGCGTCCATCTAGAGAACACTCAAAGTACCGCCATCTCGCATACCCTGTGGCACATAGCCACTTTACGCTTCCATATACCTGTCCATGTGGCTGCCAGTCTGTCTGTGTGTCCGTCCATGCGTCCGTTCGTGCGTCAATCTAGAGAACACACTGAGTACCACCATCTTGCGCGTCGTATACCCTGTGGCACATAGCCACTTTACGCGTCCGTCTACCTGTCCGTCTGTCTGCCAGTCTGTATGTCTGTCTGTCTGTCCATGCGTCCGTTCGTGCGTCAATCTAGAGAACACTCAAAGTACCGCCATCTCGCATACCCTGTGGCACATAGCCGCTTTACGCGTCCGTCTACCTGTCCATCTCTCTGGCAGTCTGTCTGTCTTTCCGTCCATGCGTCTGTTCGTGCTTCAATCTAGAGAACACTCCGAGTACCGCCATCTTGCATACCTTGTGGCACATAGCCGCTTTACGCGTTCGTCTACCTGTCCGTCTGTCTGTCTGTCCGTTCGTCCATTCGTCCAACTAGAGAACACTCAAAGTACCGCCATATCGCATACCCTGTGGCACATAGCCACTTTACGCTTCCGTCTACCTGTCCATCTGTCTGCCAGTCTGTCTGTCTGTCCGTCCATGCGTCCGTTCGTGCGTCAATCTAGAGAACACACTGAGTACCGCCATCTTGCGCGCCGTATACCCTGTGGCACATACTCGCTTTACGCGTCCGTCTACCTGTCCGTCTGTCGGCCAGTCTGTCTGTCTGTTCGTCCATGCTCCATTCGTGCGTCCATCTAGAGAACACTCAAAGTACCGCTATCTCGCATACCCTGTGGCACATAGCCGCTCTACACGTCCGTCTACTGTCCGTCTGTCTGCCACATTGTCTGTCCGTCCGCGCGTCTGTCCGTGCGTCCATCTCGAGAGCACTCAAAAGTACCGCCATCTCGCATACCCCGTGGCACACCCGCTTTACTTGTCTGTCTACCTGTCTGTCTGTCTGCCAGTCTGTCTGTCTGTTCGTCCATGCGTCCGTCCGTGCGTCTTTCTAGAGAACGCTTTGAGTACCGCCATCTCGCACGTCGTATACCCTTTGGTACATACCCGCTTTACGGGTCCGTCTACCTGTCCGTCTGTCTGCCAGTCTGTCTGTCTGTCCGTGTATCCGTCCGTGCGTCGATTTAAAGAGCACTTAAACTAACGCCATCTCGCATACCCTGTGGCAAATAGCCGCTTTACGCGTCCAGCTACCTGTCCGTCTGTCTGCCAGTATGTCTGTCTGTCCGTCTATGCGTCCGTTCGTGCGTCAATCTAGAGAACACTCAAAGTACCGCCATCTCGCATACCCTGTGCACATAGCCGCTTTACGCGTCCGTCTACCTGTCCATCTGTCTGCCAGTCTGTCTGTCTGTCCGTCTGTCCATGCATCCGTTCGTGCGTCAATCTAGAGAACACTCAAAGTACCGCCGTCTCGCATACCCTGTGGCACATAGCCGGTTTACGCGTCCGTCTACCTGTCCGTCTGTCTGCCAGTCTGTCTTTCTGTTCGTCCATGCGTCCGTCCGTGCGTCTATCTAGAGAACACTCTGAGTACCGCCATCTCGTGCGTCGTACACCCTTTGATACATATCCGCTTTACTGGTCCGTGTACCTGTCCGTCTGTCTTCCAGTCTGTCAGTCTGTTCGTCCATGCGCCCATCCGTGCGTCCACTAGAGAACACTCAAAGTGCCGCCATCTCGCATCCCCCGCGGCACATAGCCGCTTTACGCGTCCGTCTACCTGTCCGTCTGTCTGCCAGTCTGTCTGTCTATTCGTCCGTGCGTCCGTCCATGCGTCCGTCCATGCGTCCATCTGGAGAACACTCAAAGTACCGCCATCTCGCATACCCTGAGGCACATAGCCGCTTTACGCGTCCATCTACCTGTCCGTCTGTCTGCCAGTCTGTATGTCTGTCTGTCTGTCC
Organism: Rhipicephalus microplus; assembly: GCF_043290135.1. Taxonomy (NCBI): domain Eukaryota; kingdom Metazoa; phylum Arthropoda; class Arachnida; order Ixodida; family Ixodidae; genus Rhipicephalus; species Rhipicephalus microplus. The sequence continues at coordinate 15,243,315 of NW_027464589.1, forward strand.
ATGCATCCGTTCGTGCGTCAATCTAGAGAACACTCAAAGTACCGCCATCTCGCATACCCTGTGGCACATAGCCGCTTTACGCGTCCGTCTACCTGTCCATCTGTCTGGCAGTCTGTCTGTCTTTCCGTCCATGCGTCTGTTCGTGCTTCAATCTAGAGAACACTCCGAGTACCGCCATCTTGCATACCCTGTGGAACAGAGCCGCTTTACGCGTCCGTCTACCTGTCCATCTGTCTGCCAGTCTGTCTGTCGGTCCGTCCATGCGTCTCTTCGTGCGTCCATTTAAGAACACTCAAAGTACCGCCATCTCGCATACCCTGTGTCACATAGCCGCTTTACACGTCCGCCTACCTGTCCGTCTACCTGTCCGTCTGTCTGCCAGTCCGTCTGTCTATTCGTCCGTGCGTCCGTCCATGCGTCCATCTAGAGAACACTCAAAGTACCACCATCTCGCATACCCTGAGGCACATAGCCGCTTTACGCGTCCATCTACCTGTCCGTCTGTCTGCCAGTTTGTATGTCTGTCTGTCTGTCCAAGCGTCCGTTCGTGCGTCAATCTAGAGAACAATCATCATCATCATCAGCCTGACTACGTCCACTGCAGGACAAAGGCCTCTCCCATGTTCCGCCAGTTAACCCGGTCCTGTGCTTGCTGCTTCCAATTTATACCCGCAAACTTCTTAATCTCATCTGCCCACCTAACCTTCTGTCTCCCCCTAACCCGCTTCCCTTCGCTGGGAATCCAGTCAGTTACCCTTAATGACCAGCAGTTATCCTGTTTACGCGCTACATGCCCTGCCCATCTACATTTCTTCTTCTTGATTTCAGCTATGATATCCTTAACCCCCGTTTGTTCCTTAATCCACTCTGCTCTCTTCTTGTCTCTTAAGGTTACACCTACCATTTTTCTTTCCATTGCTCGCTGCGTCGTCCTCAATTTAAGCTGAACCCTCTTTGTAAGTCTCCAGGTTTCTGCTCCGTAGCTAAGTACCGGCAAGATACAGCTGTTATATACCTTCCTCTTGAGGGATAGTGGCAATCTACCTGTCATAATTTGAGAGTGCTTGCCGAATGTGCTCCACCCCATTCTTATTCTTCTAGTTACTTCAATCTAGTGGTTCGGCTCTGCGGTTATTACCTGGCCTAAGTAGACATAGTCTTTTACAACTTCAAATGCACTATTACCTATCTCGAAGCGCTGCTCTTTGCCGAGGTTGTTGTACATTACTTTCGTTTTCTGCAGATTAATTTTAAGACCCTCTTTTCTGCTCTCCTTGTCTAACTCCGTAATCATGAGTTGCAATTCGTCCCCCGAGTTACTCAGCAATGCAATGTCATCGGCGAAGCGCAGGTTACTAAGGTATTCTCCATTGACTCTTATCCCTAACTGTTCCCATTCTAGGCTTCAGTAGAAATATCAGCTGTCATGCAAACACTGCGGAATCAGGCCGTAGATGAAGTATATATAAACATTCTGGAAGAAATCTACAGGGGATCAACTGCTACCTTAGTGCTTCATAGAGAAAGCAACAGAATACCAATCAAGAAGGGTGTAAGGCAGGGGGACACAATTTCCCCAATGCTGTTTACCGCGTGCTTACAGGAGGTTTTCAGAGAACAATCAAAGTACCGCTATCTCGCATACCCTGTGGCATATATCCGCTTTATGCGTCCGTCTACCTGTCCATCTGTCTGGCAGTCTGTCTGTCTTTCTGTCCATGCGTCTGTTCGTGGTTCAATCTAGAGAACACTCCGAGTACCGCCATCTTGCATACCCTGTGGCACATAGCCGCTATACGCGTCCGTCTACCTGTCCATCTGTCTGCCAGTCTGTCTGTCAGTCCGTCCGTCCGTGCGTCCAACTAGAGAACACTCAAAGTACCGCCATCTCGCATACCCTTTGGCAAATAGCCGCTTTACACGTCCGTCTACCTGTCCGTCCGTTTGCTAATCTCTCTGTCTGTCTGTCCGTACGTCCGTCCGTGCGTCGATTTAAAGAGCACTTGAAGTAACGCCATCTCGCATACCCTGTGGCACATAGCCGGTTTACGCGTCCATCTACCTGTCCGTCTGTCTGCCATTATGTCTGTCTGTCCGTCTATGCGTCCATTCGTGCGTCAATCTAGAGAACACTCAAATTACCGCCATCTCGCATACCCTGTGGCACATAGCCGCTTTACGCGTCCGTCTACCTGTCCATCTGTCTACCAGTCTGTCTGTGCGTCTGTCCATGCGTCCGTTCGTGCGTCAATCTAGAGAACACTCAAAGTACCGCCATCTCGCATACCCTGTGGCACATAGCCGGTTTACGCGTCCGTCTACCTGTCCGTCTGTCTGCCAGTCTGTCTGTCTATTCGCCCGTGCGTCCGTCCAAGCGTCCATCTTGAGAACACTCAAAGTACCGCCATCTCGCATACCCTGAGGCACATAGCCGCTTTACGCGTCCTTCTACCTGTCCGTCTGTCTGCCAGTCTGTATGTCTGTCTGTCTGTTCATGCGTCCGTTCATGCGTCAATCTAGAGAACACTCAAAGTACCGCCTTCTCGCATACCCTGTGGCACATAGCCGCTTTACATGTCCGTCTACTTGTCCGTCTGTCTGCCACTTTGTCTGTCTGTCCATCCGTGCGTCCATCTCGAGAGCTCTCAAAAGTACCGCCATCTCGCATACCCTGCGGCACATAGCCGCTTTACACGTCCGTATACCTGTCCGTCTGTCTCCATGTTCGCCTGTCTCTCCGTCCATGCGTCCGTCCGAGCGTTCATCTAGAGAACACTTAAAGTACCGCCATCTCGCATACCCTTTGGCAAATAGCCGCTTTACACGTCCGTCTACCTGTCCCTCCGTTTGCTAATCTCTCTGTCTGTCTGTCCGTACGTCCGTCCGTGCGTCGATTTAAAGAGCACTTGAAGTAACGCCATCTCGCATACCCTGTGGCAAATAGCCGCTTTACGCGTCCAGCTACCTGTCCGTCTGTCTGCCAGTATGTCTGTCTGTCCGTCTATGCGTCCGTTCGTGCGTCAATCTAAAGAACACTCAAATTACGGCCATCTCGCATACCCTGTGCACATAGCCGCTTTACGCGTCCGTCGACCTGTCCATCTGTCTGCCAGTCTGTCTGTCTGTCCGTCTGTCCATGTGTCCGTTCATGCGTCAATCTAGAGAACAATCAAAGTACCGCCATCTCGCATACCCTGTGGCACATAGCCGGTTTACGCGTCCGTCTACCTCTCCGTCTGTCTGCCAGTCTGTCTGTCTATTCGCCCGTGCGTCCGTCCAAGCGTCCATCTTGAGAACACTCAAAGTACCGCCATCTCGCATACCCTGAGGCACATAGCCGCTTTACGCGTCCTTCTACCTGTCCGTCTGTCTGCCAGTCTGTCTGTCTTTCCGTCCATGCGTCTGTTCGTGCTTCAATCTAGAGAACACTCAAAGTACCGCCATCTCGCATACCCTGTGGCACATAGCCACTTTACGCGTCCATCTACCTGTCAATCTGTCTGGCAGTCTGTCTGTCTTTCCGTCCATGCGTCTGTTCGTGCTTCAATCTAGAGAACACTCCGAGTACCGCCATCTTGCATACCCTGTGGCACATAGCCGCTTTACACGTTCGTCTACCTGTCCATCTTTCTGTCTGTCCGTTCGTCCATGCGTCCATCTAGAGAACACTCAAAGTTCCGCCATCTCGCATACCCTGTGGCACATGGCCACTTTACGCGTTTGTCTACCTGTCCGTCTGTCGGCCAGTCTGTCTGTCTGTTCGTCCATGCGTCCATACGCGCGTCCATCTAGAGAACACTCAAAGTACCGCTATCTCGCATACCCTGTGGCACATAGCCACTCTACACGTCCGTCTACCTGTCCGTCTGTCTGCCACAATGTCTGTGCGTCCGTGCATCTGTCCGTGCGTCCAACTAGAGAACACTCAAAGTACCGCCATCTCGCATACCCTGTGGCACATAGCCGCTTTACACGTCCGTCTACCTATCCGCCTGTCTGCCAGTCCGCCTGTCTGTCCGTCCATGCGTTCGTCCGTGCGTCCATCTAGAGTACACTTAAAGTACCCCCATCTCGCATCTCGTATACCCTGTAGCAAATACCGCTTTACGCGCCCGTCTACCTGTCCGTCCGTTTGCTAATCTGTCTGTCTGACTGTCAGTCCGTGCGTCGATTTGAAGAGAACTTGAAGTAACGCCATCTCGCATACCCTGTGGCACATAGGCGCTTTACGCGTTCATCTACCTGTCCGTCTGTCTGCCAGTATGTCTGTCTGTCCGTCTATGCGTCCGTTCGTGCGTCAATCTAGAGAACACTCAAATTACCGCCATCTCGCATACCCTGTGGCACATAGCCGTTTTACGCGTCCGTCTACCTGTCCATGTCTGCCAGTCTGTCTGTCTGTCCATCCATGCGTCCATTCGTGCGTAAATCTAGAGAACACTCAGAGTGCGGCCATCTCGCGCGTCGTATACCCTGTGGCACATAGCCGCTTGACGCGTCCGTCTACTATGTCCGTCTGTCTGCCACACTGTCTGTTCGTCCATGGTCCGTCCGCGCATCTATCTAGAGAACACACTGAGTACCGCCATCTCGCGCGTCGTATACCCTGTGCTACATACCCGCTTTACGCGTCCGTCTACCTGTCTGTCTGTCTGCCAGTCTGTCAGTCTGTTCGTCCAAGTGTCCATACGTGCGTCCACTAGAGAACACTCAAAGTACCGCCATCTCGCATACCCTGTGGCACATAGCCACTTTACACGTCTGTCTACCTGTCCGTCTGTCTGCCACTTTGTCTGTCTGTCCATCCGTGCGTCCATCTCGAGAGCACTCAAAAGTACCGCCATATCGCATACCCCGTGGCACACCCGCTTTACGCGTCCGTCTACCTGTCCGTCTGTCTGCCAGTCTGTCTGTCTGTTCGTCCATGCGTCCGTCCGCGCGTCTATCTAGAGAACACTCTGAGTACCGCCATCTCGCGCGTCGTATACCCTTTGGTACATACCCGCTTTACGGGTCCGTCTACCTGTCCGTCTGTCTGCCAGTCTGTATGTCTGCCTGTCTGTCCATGCGTCCGTTCGAGCGTCAATCTAGAGATCACTCAAAGTACCGCCATCTCGCATACCCTGTGGCACATAGCCGCTTTACGCGTCCGTCTACCTGTCAATCTGTCTGGCAGTCTGTCTGTCTTTCCGTCCATGCGTCTGTTCGTGCTTTAATCTAGAGAACACTCCGAGTACCGCCATCTTGCATACCCTGTGGCACATAGCCGCTTTACACGTCCGTCTACCTGTCCATCTTTCTGTCTGTCCGTTCGTCCATGCGTCCATCTAGAGAACACTCAAAGTACCGCCATCTCGCATACCCTGCGGCACATAGCCGCTTTACACGTCCGTATACCTGTCCGTCTGTCTACCAGTCTGTCTATCTGTCCGTCCGTGCTACCGTTCGTGCGTTCAACTAGAGAACACTCAAAGTACCGCCATCTCGCATACCCTGTGGCACATAGCCGCATTACGCGTCCGTCTACCTGTCCATCTGTCTCCCAGTGTGTCTGTCTGTCCGTCTGTTCATGCGTCCGTTCGTGTGTCAATCTAGAGAACACTCCGAGTACCGCCATCTTGCATACCCTGTGGCACATAGCCGCTTTACGCGTCCGTCTACCTGTCCATCTGTCTGCCAGTCTGTCTGTCGGTCCGTCCGTCCATGCGTCCAACTAGAGAACACTCAAAGTACTGCCATCTCGCATACCCTTTATCAAATAGCCGCTTTACACGTCCGTCTACCTGTCCGTCCGTTCGCTAATCTCCCTGCCTGTCTGTCCGTGCGTCCGTCCGTGCGTCGATTTAAAGAGCACTTGAAGTAACGCCATCTCGCATACCCTGTGGCACATTGCCGCTTTACGCGTCCGTCTACCTGTCCATGTGTCTGCCAGTCTGTCTGTCTGTCCGTCCATGCGTTCATTCATGCGTAAATCTAGAGAACACTCTGAGTACGGCCATCTCGCGCGTCGTATACCCTGTGGCACACAGCCGCTTGACGCGTCCGTCTGCTATGTCCGTCTGTCTGCCACACTCTCTGTTCGTCCATGGTCCGTCCGCGCATCTATTTAGAGAACACTCATAGTACCGCCATCTCGCGCGTCGTATACCCTGTGGCACATGCCCGCTTTACGCGTCCGTCTAATATGTCCGTCTGTCTGCCAGTCTGTCTGTCTGTCCGTCCGTGCGTCCGTCCATGCGTCCATCTAGAGAACACTCGATGTAACGCCATCTCGCATACCCTGTGGCACATAGCCACTTTACACGTCTGTCTACCTGTCTGTCTGTCAGTCTGTCTGTCTGTTCGTCAATGCATCCGTCCATGCGTCCATCTAGAGAACACTCAAGGTACCGCCATCTCGCATACCCCGTGGCACACCCGCTTTACGCGTCCGTCTACCTGTCCGTCTGTCTGCCAGTCTGTCTGTCTGTTCGTCCATGCGTCCGTCCGCGCGTCTATCTAGAGAACACTCTGAGTACCGCCATCTCGCGCGTCGTATACCCTTTGGTACATACCCGCTTTACGGGTCCGTCTACCTGTCCGTCTGTCTGCCAGTCTGTATGTCTGCCTGTCTGTCCATGCGTCCGTTCGTGCGTCAATCTAGAGATCACTCAAAGTACCGCCATCTCGCATACCCTGTGGCACATAGCCGCTTTACGCGTCCGTCTACCTGTCCATCTGTCGGGCAGTCTGTCTGTCTTTCCGTCCATGCGTCTGTTCGTGCTTCAATCTAGAGAACACTCCGAGCACCGCCATCTCGCATACCCTGTGGCACATAGCCGCTTTACGCGTCCGCCTACCTGTCCATCTGTGTTCCAGTCTGTCTGTCGGTCCGTCCATGCGTCCATCTAGAGAACACTCAAAGTACCGCCATCTCGCATACCCTGCGGCACATAGCCGCTTTACACGTCCGTATACCTGTCCGTCTGTCTACCAGTCTGTCTATCTGTCCGTCCGTGCTACCGTTCGTGCGTTCAACTAGAGAACACTCAAAGTACCGCCATCTCGCATACCCTGTGGAACATAGCCGCATTACGCGTCCGTCTACCTGTCCATCTGTCTCCCAGTGTGTCTGTCTGTCCGTCTGTTCATGCGTCCGTTCGTGTGTCAATCTAGAGAACACTCCGAGTACCGCCATCTTGCATACCCTGTGGCACATAGCCGCTTTACGCGTCCGTCTACCTGTCCATCTGTCTGCCAGTCTGTCTGTCGGTCCGTCCGTCCATGCGTCCAACTAGAGAACACTCAAAGTACTGCCATCTCGCATACCCTTTATCAAATAGCCGCTTTACACGTCCGTCTACCTGTCCGTCCGTTCGCTAATCTCTCTGCCTGTCTGTCCGTGCGTCCGTCCGTGCGTCGATTTAAAGAGCACTTGAAGTAACGCCATCTCGCATACCCTGTGGCACATTGCCGCTTTACGCGTCCGTCTACCTGTCCATGTGTCTGCCAGTCTGTCTGTCTGTCCGTCCATGCGTTCATTCATGCGTAAATCTAGAGAACACTCTGAGTACGGCCATCTCGCGCGTCGTATACCCTGTGGCACACAGCCGCTTGACGCGTCCGTCTGCTATGTCCGTCTGTCTGCCACACTCTCTGTTCGTCCATGGTCCGTCCGCGCATCTATTTAGAGAACACTCATAGTACCGCCATCTCGCGCGTCGTATACCCTGTGGCACATGCCCGCTTTACGCGTCCGTCTAATATGTCCGTCTGTCTGCCAGTCTGTCTGTCTGTCCGTCCGTGCGTCCGTCCATGCGTCCATCTAGAGAACAATCGAAGTAACGCCATCTCGCATACCCTGTGGCACATAGCCACTTTACACGTCTGTCTACCTGTCTGTCTGTCAGTCTGTCTGTCTGTTCGTCAATGCATCCGTCCATGCGTCCATCTAGAGAACACTCAAGGTACCGCCATCTCGCATACCCCGTGGCACACCCGCTTTACGCGTCCGTCTACCTGTCCGTCTGTCTGCCAGTCTGTCTGTCTGTTCGTCCATGCGTCCGTCCGCGCGTCTATCTAGAGAACACTCTGAGTACCGCCATCTCGCGCGTCGTATACCCTTTGGTACATACCCGCTTTACGGGTCCGTCTACCTGTCCGTCTGTCTGCCAGTCTGTATGTCTGCCTGTCTGTCCATGCGTCCGTTCGTGCGTCAATCTAGAGATCACTCAAAGTACCGCCATCTCGCATACCCTGTGGCACATAGCCGCTTTACGCGTCCGTCTACCTGTCCATCTGTCGGGCAGTCTGTCTGTCTTTCCGTCCATGCGTCTGTTCGTGCTTCAATCTAGAGAACACTCCGAGCACCGCCATCTCGCATACCCTGTGGCACATAGCCGCTTTACGCGTCCGCCTACCTGTCCATCTGTGTTCCAGTCTGTCTGTCGGTCCGTCCATGCGTCCATCTAGAGAACACTCAAAGTACCGCCATCTCGCATACCCTGCGGCACATAGCCGCTTTACACGTCCGTATACCTGTCCGTCTGTCTACCAGTCTGTCTATCTGTCCGTCCGTGCTACCGTTCGTGCGTTCAACTAGAGAACACTCAAAGTACCGCCATCTCGCATACCCTGTGGCACATAGCCGCATTACGCGTCCGTCTACCTGTCCATCTGTCTCCCAGTGTGTCTGTCTGTCCGTCTGTTCATGCGTCCGTTCGTGTGTCAATCTAGAGAACACTCCGAGTACCGCCATCTTGCATACCCTGTGGCACATAGCCGCTTTACGCGTCCGTCTACCTGTCCATCTGTCTGCCAGTCTGTCTGTCGGTCCGTCCGTCCATGCGTCCAACTAGAGAACACTCAAAGTACTGCCATCTCGCATACCCTTTATCAAATAGCCGCTTTACACGTCCGTCTGCCTGTCCGTCCGTTCGCTAATCTCTCTGCCTGTCTGTCCGTGCGTCCGTCCGTGCGTTGATTTAAAGAGCACTTGAAGTAACGCCATCTCGCATACCCTGTGGCACATAGCCGCTTTACGCGTCCGTCTACCTGTCCGTCTGTCTGCCAGTCTGTATGTCTGTCTGTCTGTCCATGCGTCCGTTCTTGCGTCAATCTAGAGAACACTCAAAGTACCGCCATCTCGCATACCCTGTGGCACATAGCCGCATTACGCGTCCGTCTACCTGTCCATCTGTCTCCCAGTGTGTCTGTCTGTCCGTCTGTTCATGCGTCCGTTCGTGTGTCAATCTAGAGAACGCTCAAAGTACCGCCATCTCGCATACCCTGTGGCACATAGCCGCTTTACGCGTCCGTCTACCTGTCCGTCTGTCTGCCAGTCTGTCTGTCTGTTCGTTCATGCGTCCGTCCGTGCGTCTATCTAGAGAACACTCTGAGTACCGCCATCTCGCGCGTCGTATACCCTTTGGTACATACCCACTTTACGGGTCCGTCTACCTGTCCGTCTGTCTGCCAGTCTGTCAGTCTGTTCGTCCATGCGTCCGTCCATGCGTCCACTAGAGAACACTCAAAGTGCCGCCATCTCGCATCCCCCGCGGTACATAGCCGCTTTACGCGTCCGTTTATCTGTCCGTCTGTCTGCCAGTCTGTCTGTCTATTCGTCCGTGCGTCCTTCCAAGCGTCCATCTTGAGAACACTAAAAGTACCGCCATCTCGCCTACCCTGAGGCACATAGCCGCTTTACGCGTCCATCTACCTGTCCGTCTGTCTGCCAGTCTGTATGTCTGTCTGTCTGTCCATGCGTCCATTCGTGCGTCAATCTAGAGAACACTCAAAGTACCGCCATCTCGCGTACCCTGTGGCACATAGCCGCTTTACGCGTCCGTCTACCTGTCCATCTGTCTGGCAGTCTGTCTTTCCGTCCATGCGTCTGTTCGTGCTTCAATCTAGAGAACACTCCGAGTACCGCCATCTTGCATTCCCTGTGGCACATAGCCGCTTTACGCGTCCGTCTACCTGTCCGTCTGTCTGTCTGTCCGTTCGTCTATGCGTCCAACTAGAGAACACTCAAAGTACCGCCATCTCGCATACCCTGTGGCACATAGCCACTTTACGCTTCCGTCTACCTGTCCATCTGTCTGCCAGTCTGTCTATCTGTCCGTCCATGCGTCCGTTCGTGCGTCAATCTAGAGAACACACTGAGTACCGCCATCTTGCGCGTCGTATACCCTGTGGCATATACCCGCTTTACGCGTCCGTCTACCTGTCCGTCTGTCGGCCAGTCTGTCTGTCTGTTCGTCCATGTGTCCATTCGTGCGTCCATCTAGAGAACACTCAAAGTGCCACTATCTCGCATACCCTGTGGCACATAGCCGCTCTCCACGTCCGTCTACTTGTCCGTCTGTCTGCCACATTGTCTGTCCGTCCGTGCGTCTCTCCGTGCGTTCATCTCGAGAGCACTCAAAAGTACCGCCATCTCGCATACCCTGCAGCACATAGCCACTTTACACGTCCGTATACCTGTCCGTCTGTCTGCCACTCTGTCTATCTGTCCGTCCGTGCATCTGTCCGTGCGCCCAACTAGAGAATACTCAAAGTACCGCCATCTCGCATACCCTGTGGCACATAGCCGCTTTACACGTCCGTCTACCTGTCCGTCTGTCTGCCAGTCCGCCAGTCTGTCCGTCCATGCGTCCGTCCGGTCGTCCATCTAGAGAACACTTAAAGTACCGCCATCTCGCATTTCGTATACCCTGTAGCAAATACCACTTTACGCGTCCGTCTACCTGTCCGTCCGTTTGCTAATCTGTCTGTCTGACTGTCCGTTCGTGCGTCGATTTGAAGAGAACTTAAAGTAACGCCATCTCGCATACCCTGTGGCACATAGCCGCTTTACGCGTCCATCTACCTGTCCGTCTGTCTGCCAGTATGTCTGTCTGTCCGTCTATGCGTCCGTTTGTGCGTCAATCTAGAGAACACTCAAATTACCGCCATCTCGCATACCCTGTGGCACATAGCCGTTTTACGCGTCCGTCTACCTGTCCATATGTCTGCCAGTCTGTCTGTCTGTCCGTCCATGCGTCCACTCGTGCGTAAATCTAGAGAACACTCCGAGTACCGCACTGTCGCGCGTCGTATACCCTGTGCCACATACCCGCTTTACGCTTCCGTCTACCTGTCCGTCTGTCTGCCAGTCTGTCAGTCTGTTCGTTCATGCGTCCATCCGTGCGTCCACTAGAGAACACTCAAAGTGGCGCCATCTCGCATCCCCCACGGCATATAGCCGCTTTACGCGTCCGTCTACCTGTCCGTCTGTCTGCCAGTCTGTCTGTCTATTCGTCCATGCGTCCGTCCATGCGTCCATCTAGAGAACACTCAAAGTACCGCCATCTTGCATACCCTGATTCACATAACCGCTTTACGCGTCCATCTACCTGTCCGTCTGGCTGCCAGTCTGTATGTCTGTCTGTCTGTCCATGCGTCCGTTCGTGCGTCAATATAGAGAACACTCAAAGTACCGCCATCTCGCATACCCTGTGGCACATAGCCGCTTTACACGTCCGTCTACCTGTCCATCTGTCTGGCAGTCTGTCTGTCTTTCTGTCCCTGCGTCTGTTCGTGCTTCAATCTAGAGAACACTCCGACTACCGCCATCTTGCATACCCTGTGGCACATAGCCGCTTTACGCGTCCGTCTACCTGTCCATCTGTCTGCCAGTCTGTCTGTCGGTCCGTCCATGCATCTGTTCGAGCGTCTATCTAAGAACACTCAAAGTACCGCCATCTCCCATACCCTGTGGCTCATAGCCGCTTTACCTGTCCGTCTACCTGTCCGTCAACCTGTCCGTCTGTCTGTCTGTCCGTCCGTCCATGCGTCCATCTAGAGAACACTCAAAGTACCGCCATCTCGCATACCCTGTGGCACATAGCCACTTTACGCTTTCATCTACCTGTCCATCTGTCTGCCAGTCTGTCTGTCTGTCCGTCCATGCGTTCGTCCATGCGTCCATCTAGAGAACAATTAAAGTACCGCCATCTCGCATCTCGTATACCCTGTAGCAAATACCGCTTTACGCGTCCGTCTACCTGTCCGTCCGTTTGCTAATCTGTCTGTCTGTCTGTCCGTGCATCCGTCCGTGCGTCGATTTAAAGAGCACTTAAACTAACGCCATCTCGCATACCCTGTGGCAAATAGCCGCTTTACGCGTCCATCTACCTGTCCGTCTGTCTGCCAGTATGTCTGTCTGTCCGTCTATGCGTCCGTTCGTGCGTCAATCTAGAGAACACTCAAATTACCGCCATCTCGCATACCCTGCGGCACATAGCCGCTTTACGCGTCCGTCTACCTGTCCATCTGTCTGCCAGTCTGTCTGTCTGTCCGTCTGTCCATGCGTCCGTTCTTGCGTCAATCTAGAGAACACTCAAAGTACCGCCATCTCGCATACCCTGAGGCACATAGCCGCTTTACGCGTCCGTCTACCTGTCCGTCTGTCTGCCAGTCTTTATGTCTGTCTGTCTGTCCATGCGTCCGTTCGTGCGTCAATCTAGAGAACACTCAAAGTACCGCCATCTCGCATACCCTGTGGCACATAGCCGCTTTACGCGTCCGTCTACCTGTACATCTGTCTGGCAGTCTGTCTGTCTTTCCGTCCATGCGTCTGTTCGTGCTTCAATCTAGAGAACACTCCGTGTACCGCCATCTTGCATACCCTGTGAAACATAGCCGCTTTACGCGTCCGTCTACCTGTCCATCTGTCTGCCGGTCTGTCTGTCGGTCCGTCCATGCGTCTCTTCGTGCGTCCATCTAAGAACACTCAAAGTACCGCCATCTCGCATACCCTGTGGCACATAGCCGCTTTACACGTCTGTCTACCTATCCGTCTACCTCTCCGTCTGTCTGCCAGTCTGTCTGTCTATTCGTCCGTGCGTCCGTCCATGCGTCCATCTAGAGAACACTCAAAGTACCACCATCTTGCATACCCTGAGGCACATAGCCGCTTTACGCGTCCATCTACCTGTCCGTCTGTCTGCCAGTTTGTATGTCTGTCTGTCTGTCCATGCGTCCGTTCGTGCGTCAATCTAGAGAACAATCAAAGTACCGCTATCTCGCATACCCTGTGGCACATAGCCGCTTTATGCGTCCGTCTACCTGTCTATCTGTCTGGCAGTCTGTCTGTCTTTCCGTCCATGCGTCTGTTCGTGGTTCAATCTAGAGAACACTCCGAGTACCGCCATCTTGCATACCCTGTGGCACATAGCCGCTTTACGCGTCCGTCTACCTGTCCATCTGTCTGCCAGTCTGTCTGTCAGTCCGTCCGTCCGTGCGTCCAACTATAGAACACTCAAAGTACCGCCATCTCGCATACCCTTTGGCAAATAGCCGCTTTACACGTCCGTCTACCTGTCCGTCCGTTTGCTAATCTCTCTGTCTGTCTGTCCGTACGTCCGTCCGTGCGTCGATTTAAAGAGCATTTGAAGTAACGCCATCTCGCATACCCTGTGGCACATAGCCGCTTTACGCGTCCATCTACCTGTCCGTCTGTCTGCAAGTATGTCTGTCTGTCCGTCTATGCGTCAATTCGTGTGTCAATCTAGAGAACACTCAAATTACCGCCATCTCGCATACCCTGTGGCACATAGCCGCTTTACGCGTCCGTCTACCTGTCCATCTGTCTGCCAGTCTGTCTGTCCGTCTGTCCATGCGTCCGTTCGGCGTCAATCTAGAGAACATTCAAAGTACCGCCATCTCGCATACCCTGTGGCACATAGCCGCTTTACGCGTCCGTCTGCCTGTCCGTCTGTCTGCCAGTCTGTCTGTCTGTTCGTCCATGCGTCCGTCCATGCGTCCACTAGAGAACACTCAAAGTGCCACCCTCTCGCATCCCCCGCGGCACATAGTCGCTTTACGCGTCCATCTACCTGTCCGTCTGTCTGCCAGACTGTCTGTCAATTCGTCCGTGCGTCCGTCCAAGCGTCCATCTTGAGAATACTCAAAGTACCGCCATCTCGCATACCCTGAGGCACATAGCCGCTTTACGCGTCCATCTACCTGTCCGTCTGTCAGCCAGTCTGTATGTCTGTCTGTCTGTTCATGCGTCCGTTCGTGCGTCAATCTAGAGAACACTCAAAGTACCGCCATCTCGCATACCCTGTGGCACATAGCCGCTTTACGCGTCCGTCTACCTGTCCATCTGTCTGGCAGTCTGTCTGTCTTTCCGTCCATGCGTCTGTTCGTGCTTCAATCTAGAGAACACTCCGAGTACCGCCATCTTGCATACCCTGTGGCACATAGCCGCTTTACGCGTCCGTCTACCTGTCCGTCTGTCTGTCTGTCCGTTCGTCCATGCGTCCAACTAGAGAACACTCAAAGTTCCGCCATCTCGCATACCCTGTGGCACATAGCCACTTTACGCTTCCGTCTACCTGTCCATCTGTCTGCCAGTCTGTCTGTCTGTTCGTCCATGCGTCCGTTCGTGCGTCAATCTAGAGAACACACTGAGTACCGCCATCTTGCGCGTCGTATACCCTGTGGCACATACCCGCTTTACGCGTCCGTCTGCCTGTCCGTCAGTCGGCCAGTCTGTCTGTCTGTTCGTCCATGCGTCCATTCGTGCGTCCATCTAGAGAACACTCAAAGTACCGCTATCTCGCATACCCTGTGGCACATAGCCGCTCTACACGTCCGTCTACCTGTCCGTCTGTCTGCCACATTGTCTATCTGTGCGTCCGTGCATCTGTCCGTGCGTCCAACTAGAGAACACTCAAAGTACCGCCATCTCGCATACCCTGTGGCACATAGCCGCTTTACGCGTCCGTCTACCTGTCCGCCTGTCTGCCAGTCCGCCTGTCTGTCCGTCCATTGGTCCGTCCGTGCGTCCATCTAGAGAACACTTGAAGTACCGCCATCTCGCATCTCGTATACCCTGTAGCAAATACCGCTTTACGCGTCCGTCTACCTGTCCGTCCGTTTGCTAATCTGTCTGTCTGACTGTCCGTCCGTGCGTCGATTTGAAGAGAACTTGAAGTAACGCCATCTCGCATACCCTGTGGCACATAGCCGCTTTACGCGTTCATCTACCTGTCCGTCTGTCTGCCAGTATGTCTGTCTGTCCGTCTATGCGTCCGTTCGTGCGTCAATCTAGAGAACAATCAAATTACCGCCATCTCCCATACCCTGTGGCACATAGCCGTTTTACGCGTCCGTCTACCTGTCCATATGTCTGCCAGTCTGTCTGTCTGTCCATCCATGCGTCCATTCGTGCGTAAATCTAGAGAACACTCCGAGTACCGCCCTGTCGCGCGTCGTATACCCTGTGCCACATACCCGCTTTACGCTTCCGTCTACCTGTCCGTCTGTCTGCCAGTCTGTCAGTCTGTTCGTCCATGCGTTCATCCGTGCGTCCACTAGAGAACACTCAAAGTGCCGCCATCTCGCATCCCCCGCGGCACATAGCCGCTTTACGCGTCCGTCTACCTGTCCGCCTGTCTGCCAGTCCGCCTGTCTGTCCGTCCATTGGTCCGTCCGTGCGTCCATGTAGAGAACACTTAAAGTACCGCCATCTCGCATCTCGTATACCCTGTAGCAAATACCGCTTTACGCGTCCGTCTACCTGTCCGTCCGTTTGCTAATCTGTCTGTCTGACTGTCCGTCCGTGCGTCGATTTGAAGATAACCTAAAGTAACGCCATCTCGCATACCCTGTGGCACATAGCCGCTTTACGCGTCCATCTACCTGTCCGTCTGTCTGCCAGTATGTCTGTCTGTCCGTCTATGCGTCCGTTTGTGCGTCAATCTAGAGAACACTCAAATTACCGCCATCTCGCATACCCTGTGGCACATAGCCGTTTTACGCGTCCGTCTACCTGTCCATATGTCTGCCAGTCTGTCTGTCTGTCCGTCCATGCGTCCACTCGTGCGTAAATCTAGAGAACACACCGAGTACCGCACTGTCGCGCGTCGTATACCCTGTGCCACATACCCGCTTTACGCTTCCGTCTACCTGTCCGTCTGTCTGCCAGTCTGTCAGTCTGTTCGTTCATGCGTCCATCCGTGCGTCCACTGGAGAACACTCAAAGTGCCGCCATCTCGCATCCCCCACGGCGTATAGCCGCTTTACGCGTCCGTCTACCTGTCCATCTGTCTGCCAGTCTGTTTGTCTGTCCGTCCATGCGTCCGTCCATGCGTCCATCTAGAGAACAATTAAAGTACCGCCATCTCGCATCTCGTATACCCTGTAGCAAATACCGCTTTACGCGTCCGTCTACCTGTCCGTCCGTTTGCTAATCTGTCTGTCTGTCTGTCCGTGCATCCGTATGTGCGTCGATTTAAAGAGCACTTAAACTAACGCCATCTCGCATACCCTGTGGCAAATAGCCGCTTTACGCGTCCATCTACCTGTCCGTCTGTCTGCCAGTCTGTCTGTCTATTTGTCCGTGCGTCCGTCCATGCGTCCATCTAGAGAACACTCAAAGTACCGCCATCTCGCATACCCTGATTCACATAGCCGCTTTACGCGTCCATCTACCTGTCCGTCTGGCTGCCAGTCTGTCTGTCTGTCTGTCTGTCTGTCCATGCGTCCGTTCGTGCGTCAATATAGAGAACACTCAAAGTACCGCCATCTCGCATACCCTGTGGCACATAACCGCTTTACACGTCCGTCTACCTGTCCATCTGTCTGGCAGTCTGTCTGTCTTTCCGTCCATGCGTCTGTTCGTGCTTCAATCTAGAGAACACTCCGACTACCGCCATCTTGCATACCCTGTGGCACATAGCCGCTTTACGCGTCCGTCTACCTGTCCATCTGTCTGCCAGTCTGTCTGTCGGTCCGTCCATGCATCTGTTCGTGCGTCTATCTAAGAACACTCAAAGTACCGCCATCTCGCATACCCTGTGGCTCATAGCCGCTTTACCTGTCCGTCTACCAGTCCGTTAACCTGTCCGTCTGTCTGTCTGTCCGTCCGTCCATGCGTCCATCTAGAGAACACTCAAAGTACCGCCATCTCGCATACCCTGTGGCACATAGCCACTTTACGCTTCCATCTACCTGTCCATCTGTCTGCCAGTCTGTTTGTCTGTCCGTCCATGCGTCCGTCCATGCGTCCATCTAGAGAACAATTAAAGTACCGCCATCTCGCATCTCGTATACCCTGTAGCAAATACCGCTTTACGCGTCCGTCTACCTGTCCGTCCGTTTGCTAATCTGTCTGTCTGTCTCTCCGTGCATCCGTCCATGCGTCTATCTAGAGAACACTCTGAGTACCGCCATCTCGCGCGTCGTATACCCTTTGGTACATACCCGCTTTACGGGTCCGTCTACCTGTCCGTCTGTCTGCCAGTCTGTCAGTCTGTTCGTCCATGCGTCCATCCGTGCGTCCACTAGAGAACACTCAAAGTGCCACCATCTCGCATCCCCCGCGGCACATAGTCGCTTTACGCGTCCATCTACCTGTCCGTCTGTCTGCCAGTCTGTCTGTCTATTCGTCCGTGCGTCCGTCCAAGCGTCCATCTTGAGAATACTCAAAGTACTGCCATCTCGCATACCCTGAGGCACATAGCCGCTTTACGCGTCCATCTACCTGTCCATCTGTCAGCCAGTCTGTATGTCTGTCTGTCTGTTCATGCGTCCGTTCGTGCGTCAATCTAGAGAACACTCAAAGTACCGCCATCTCGCATACCCTGTGGCACATAGCCGCTTTACGCGTCCGTCTACCTGTCCATCTGTCTGGCAGTCTGTCTGTCTTTCCGTCCATGCGTCTGTTCGTGCTTCAATCTAGAGAACACTCCGAGTACCGCCATCTTGCATACCCTGTGGCACATAGCCGCTTTACGCGTCCGTCTACCTGTCCGTCTGTCTGTCTGTCCGTTCGTCCATGCGTCCAACTAGAGAACACTCAAAGTTCCGCCATCTCGCATACCCTGTGGCACATAGCCACTTTACGCTTCCGTCTACCTGTCCATCTGTCTGCCAGTCTGTCTGTCTGTTCGTCCATGCGTCCGTTCGTGCGTCAATCTAGAGAACACACTGAGTACCGCCATCTTGCGCGTCGTATACCCTGTGGCACATACCCGCTTTACGCGTCCGTCTACCTGTCCGTCAGTCGGCCAGTCTGTCTGTCTGTTCGTCCATGCGTCCATTCGTGCGTCCATCTAGAGAACACTCAAAGTACCGCTATCTCGCATACCCTGTGGCACATAGCCGCTCTACACGTCCGTCTACCTGTCCGTCTGTCTGCCACATTGTCTTTCCGTCCGTGCGTCCGTCCGTGCGTCCATCTCGAGAACACTCAAAGTACCGCCATCTCGCATACCCTGTGGCACATAGCCGCTTTACGCGTCCGTCTACCTGTCCGCCTGTCTGCCAGTCCGCCTGTCTGTCCGTCCATTGGTCCGTCCGTGCGTCCATCTAGAGAACACCTAAAGTACCGCCATCTCGCATCTCGTATACCCTGTAGCAAATACCGCTTTACGCGTCCCTCTACCTGTCCGTCCGCTTGCTAATCTGTCTGTCTGACTGTTCGTCCGTGCTTCGATTTGAAGAGAACTTGAAGTAACGCCATCTCGCATACCCTGTGGCACATAGCCGCTTTACGCGTTCATCTACCTGTCCGTCTGTCTGCCAGTATGTCTGTCTGTCCGTCTATGCGTCCGTTCGTGCGTCAATCTAGAGAACAATCAAATTACCGCTATCTCCCATACCCTGTGGAACATAGCCGTTTTACGCGTCCGTCTACCTGTCCATATGTCTGCCAGTCTGTCTGTCTGTCCATCCATGCGTCCATTCGTGCGTAAATCTAGAGAACACTCCGAGTACCGCCCTGTCGCGCGTCGTATACCCTGTGCCACATACCCGCTTTACGCTTCCGTCTACCTGTCCGTCTGTCTGCCAGTCTGTCAGTCTGTTCGTCCATGCGTTCATCCGTGCGTCCACTAGAGAACACTCAAAGTGCCGCCATCTCGCATCCCCCGCGGCACATAGCCGCTTTACGCGTTCGTCTACCTGTCCGTCTGTCTGCCAGTCTGTCTGTCTATTCGTCCGTGCGTCCGTTCATGCGTCCATCTAGAGAACACTCTGAGTACCGCCATCTCGCGCGTCGTATACCCTTTGGTACATACCCGCTTTACGGGTCCGTCTACCTGTCCGTCTGTCTGCCAGTCTGTATGTCTGCCTGTCTGTCCATGCGTCCTTTCGTGCGTCAATCTAGAGATCACTCAAAGTACCGCCATCTCGCATACCCTGTGGCACATAGCCGCTTTACGCGTCCGTCTACCTGTCCATCTGTCGGGCAGTCTGTCTGTCTTTCCGTCCATGCGTCTGTTCGTGCTTCAATCTAGAGAACACTCCGAGCACCGCCATCTCGCATACCCTGTGGCACATAGCCGCTTTACGCGTCCGCCTACCTGTCCATCTGTGTTCCAGTCTGTCTGTCGGTCCGTCCATGCGTCCATCTAGAGAACACTCAAAGTACCGCCATCTCGCATACCCTGCGGCACATAGCCGCTTTACACGTCCGTATACCTGTCCGTCTGTCTACCAGTCTGTCTATCTGTCCGTCCGTGCTACCGTTCGTGCGTTCAACTAGAGAACACTCAAAGTACCGCCATCTCGCATACCCTGTGGCACATAGCCGCATTACGCGTCCGTCTACCTGTCCATCTGTCTCCCAGTGTGTCTGCCTGTCCGTCTGTTCATGCGTCCGTTCGTGTGTCAATCTAGAGAACACTCCGAGTACCGCCATCTTGCATACCCTGTGGCACATAGCCGCTTTACGCGTCCGTCTACCTGTCCATCTGTCTGCCAGTCTGTCTGTCGGTCCGTCCGTCCATGCGTCCAACTAGAGAACACTCAAAGTACTGCCATCTCGCATACCCTTTATCAAATAGCCGCTTTACACGTCCGTCTACCTGTCCGTCCGTTCGCTAATCTCTCTGCCTGTCTGTCCGTGCGTCCGTCCGTGCGTCGATTTAAAGAGCACTTGAAGTAACGCCATCTCGCATACCCTGTGGCACATAGCCGCTTTACGCGTCCGTCTACCTGTCCGTCTGTCTGCCAGTCTGTATGTCTGTCTGTCTGTCCATGCGTCCGTTCTTGCGTCAATCTAGAGAACACTCAAAGTACCGCCATCTCGCATACCCTGTGGCACATAGCCGCATTACGCGTCCGTCTACCTGTCCATCTGTCTCCCAGTGTGTCTGTCTGTCCGTCTGTTCATGCGTCCGTTCGTGTGTCAATCTAGAGAACGCTCAAAGTACCGCCATCTCGCATACCCTGTGGCACATAGCCGCTTTACGCGTCCGTCTACCTGTCCGTCTGTCTGCCAGTCTGTCTGTCTGTTCGTTCATGCGTCCGTCCGTGCGTCTATCTAGAGAACACTCTGAGTACCGCCATCTCGCGCGTCGTATACCCTTTGGTACATACCCACTTTACGGGTCCGTCTACCTGTCCGTCTGTCTGCCAGTCTGTCAGTCTGTTCGTCCATGCGTCCATCCGTGCGTCCACTAGAGAACACTCAAAGTGCCGCCATCTCGCATCCCCCGCGGTACATAGCCGCTTTACGCGTCCGTTTACCTGTCCGTCTGTCTGCCAGTCTGTCTGTCTATTCGTCCGTGCGTCCTTCCAAGCGTCCATCTTGAGAACACTAAAAGTACCGCCATCTCGCCTACCCTGAGGCACATAGCCGCTTTACGCGTCCATCTACCTGTCCGTCTGTCTGCCAGTCTGTATGTCTGTCTGTCTGTCCATGCGTCCATTCGTGCGTCAATCTAGAGAACACTCAAAGTACCGCCATCTCGCGTACCCTGTGGCACATAGCCGCTTTACGCGTCCGTCTACCTGTCCATCTGTCTGGCAGTCTGTCTTTCCGTCCATGCGTCTGTTCGTGCTTCAATCTAGAGAACACTCCGAGTACCGCCATCTTGCATTCCCTGTGGCACATAGCCGCTTTACGCGTCCGTCTACCTGTCCGTCTGTCTGTCTGTCCGTTCGTCTATGCGTCCAACTAGAGAACACTCAAAGTACCGCCATCTCGCATACCCTGTGGCACATAGCCACTTTACGCTTCCGTCTACCTGTCCATCTGTCTGCCAGTCTGTCTATCTGTCCGTCCATGCGTCCGTTCGTGCGTCAATCTAGAGAACACACTGAGTACCGCCATCTTGCGCGTCGTATACCCTGTGGCATATACCCGCTTTACGCGTCCGTCTACCTGTCCGTCTGTCGGCCAGTCTGTCTGTCTGTTCGTCCATGCGTCCATTCGTGCGTCCATCTAGAGAACACTCAAAGTGCCACTATCTCGCATACCCTGTGGCACATAGCCGCTCTCCACGTCCGTCTACTTGTCCGTCTGTCTGCCACATTGTCTGTCCGTCCGTGCGTCTGTCCGTGCGTTCATCTCGAGAGCACTCAAAAGTACCGCCATCTCGCATACCCTGCGGCACATAGCCACTTTACACGTCCGTATACCTGTCCGTCTGTCTGCCACTCTGTCTATCTGTCCGTCCGTGCATCTGTCCGTGCGCCCAACTAGAGAATACTCAAAGTACCGCCATCTCGCATACCCTGTGGCACATAGCCGCTTTACACGTCCGTCTACCTGTCCGTCTGTCTGCCAGTCCGCCTGTCTGTCCGTCCATGCGTCCGTCCGTGCGTCCATCTAGAGAACACTTAAAGTACCGCCATCTCGCATTTCGTATACCCTGTAGCAAATACCACTTTACGCGTCCGTCTACCTGTCCGTCCGTTTGCTAATCTGTCTGTCTGACTGTCCGTTCGTGCGTCGATTTGAAGAGAACACAAAGTAACGCCATCTCGCATACCCTGTGGCACATAGCCGCTTTACGCGTCCATCTACCTGTCCGTCTGTCTGCCAGTATGTCTGTCTGTCCGTCTATGCGTCCGTTTGTGCGTCAATCTAGAGAACACTCAAATTACCGCCATCTCGCATACCCTGTGGCACATAGCCGTTTTACGCGTCCGTCTACCTGTCCATATGTCTGCCAGTCTGTCTGTCTGTCCGTCCATGCGTCCACTCGTGCGTAAATCTAGAGAACACTCCGAGTACCGCACTGTCGCGCGTCGTATACCCTGTGCCACATACCCGCTTTACGCTTCCGTCTACCTGTCCGTCTGTCTGCCAGTCTGTCAGTCTGTTCGTTCATGCGTCCATCCGTGCGTCCACTAGAGAACACTCAAAGTGGCGCCATCTCGCATCCCCCACGGCATATAGCCGCTTTACGCGTCCGTCTACCTGTCCGTCTGTCTGCCAGTCTGTCTGTCTATTCGTCCATGCGTCCGTCCATGCGTCCATCTAGAGAACACTCAAAGTACCGCCATCTTGCATACCCTGATTCACATAACCGCTTTACGCGTCCATCTACCTGTCCGTCTGGCTGCCAGTCTGTCTGTCGGTCCGTCCATGCATCTGTTCGAGCGTCTATCTAAGAACACTCAAAGTACCGCCATCTCCCATACCCTGTGGCTCATAGCCGCTTTACCTGTCCGTCTACCTGTCCGTCAACCTGTCCGTCTGTCTGTCTGTCCGTCCGTCCATGCGTCCATCTAGAGAACACTCAAAGTACCGCCATCTCGCATACCCTGTGGCACATAGCCACTTTACGCTTTCATCTACCTGTCCATCTGTCTGCCAGTCTGTCTGTCTGTCCGTCCATGCGTTCGTCCATGCGTCCATCTAGAGAACAATTAAAGTACCGCCATCTCGCATCTCGTATACCCTGTAGCAAATACCGCTTTACGCGTCCGTCTACCTGTCCGTCCGTTTGCTAATCTGTCTGTCTGTCTGTCCGTGCATCCGTCCGTGCGTCGATTTAAAGAGCACTTAAACTAACGCCATCTCGCATACCCTGTGGCAAATAGCCGCTTTACGCGTCCATCTACCTGTCCGTCTGTCTGCCAGTATGTCTGTCTGTCCGTCTATGCGTCCGTTCGTGCGTCAATCTAGAGAACACTCAAATTACCGCCATCTCGCATACCCTGTGCACATAGCCGCTTTACGCGTCCGTCTACCTGTCCATCTGTCTGCCAGTCTGTCTGTCTGTCCGTCTGTCCATGCGTCCGTTCTTGCGTCAATCTAGAGAACACTCAAAGTACCGCCATCTCGCATACCCTGTGGCACATAGCCGGTTTACGCGTCCGTCTACCTGTCCGTCTGTCTGCCAGTCTGTCTTTCTGTTCGTCCATGCGTGCGTCCGTGCATCTATCTAGAGAACACTCTGAGTACCGCCATCTCGTGCGTCGTATACCATTTGATACATATCCGCTTTACTGGTCCGTGTACCTGTCCGTCTGTCTTCCAGTCTGTCAGTCTGTTCGTCCATGCGTCCATCCGTGCGTCCACTAGAGAACACTCAAAGTGCCGCCATCTCGCATCCCCCGCGGCACATAGCCTCTTTACGCGTCCGTCTACCTGTCCGTCTGTCTGCCAGTCTGTCTGTCTATTCGTCCGAGCGTCCGTCCATGCGTCCATCTAGAGAACACTCAAAGTACCGCCATCTCGCATACCCTGAGGCACATAGCCGCTTTACGCGTCCATCTACCTGTCCGTCTGTCTGCCAGTCTTTATGTCTGTCTGTCTGTCCATGCGTCCGTTCGTGCGTCAATCTAGAGAACACTCAAAGTACCGCCATCTCGCATACCCTGTGGCACATAGCCGCTTTACGCGTCCGTCTACCTGTACATCTGTCTGGCAGTCTGTCTGTCTTTCCGTCCATGCGTCTGTTCGTGCTTCAATCTAGAGAACACTCCGTGTACCGCCATCTTGCATACCCTGTGGAACATAGCCGCTTTACGCGTCCGTCTACCTGTCCATCTGTCTGCCGGTCTGTCTGTCGGTCCGTCCATGCGTCTCTTCGTGCGTCCATCTAAGAACACTCAAAGTACCGCCATCTCGCATACTCTGTGGCACATAGCCGCTTTACACGTCTGTCTACCTATCCGTCTACCTGTCCGTCTGTCTGCCAGTCTGTCTGTCTATTCGTCCGTGCGTCCGTCCATGCGTCCATCTAGAGAACACTCAAAGTACCACCATCTTGCATACCCTGAGGCACATAGCCGCTTTACGCGTCCATCTACCTGTCCGTCTGTCTGCCAGTTTGTATGTCTGTCTGTCTGTCCATGCGTCCGTTCGTGCGTCAATCTAGAGAACAATCAAAGTACCGCTATCTCGCATACCCTGTGGCACATAGCCGCTTTATGCGTCCGTCTACCTGTCTATCTGTCTGGCAGTCTGTATGTCTTTCCGTCCATGCGTCTGTTCGTGGTTCAATCTAGAGAACACTCCGAGTACCGCCATCTTGCATACCCTGTGGCACATAGCCGCTTTACGCGTCCGTCTACCTGTCCATCTGTCTGCCAGTCTGTCTGTCAGTCCGTCCGTCCGTGCGTCCAACTATAGAACACTCAAAGTACCGCCATCTCGCATACCCTTTGGCAAATAGCCGCTTTACACGTCCGTCTACCTGTCCGTCCGTTTGCTAATCTCTCTGTCTGTCTGTCCGTACGTCCGTCCGTGCGTCGATTTAAAGAGCATTTGAAGTAACGCCATCTCGCATACCCTGTGGCACATAGCCGCTTTACGCGTCCATCTACCTGTCCGTCTGTCTGCCAGTATGTCTGTCTGTCCGTCTATGCGTCAATTCGTGTGTCAATCTAGAGAACACTCAAATTACCGCCATCTCGCATACCCTGTGGCACATAGCCGCTTTACGCGTCCGTCTACCTGTCCATCTGTCTGCCAGTCTGTCTGTCCGTCTGTCCATGCGTCCGTTCGGCGTCAATCTAGAGAACATTCAAAGTACCGCCATCTCGCATACCCTGTGGCACATAGCCGCTTTACGCGTCCGTCTGCCTGTCCGTCTGTCTGCCAGTCTGTCTGTCTGTTCGTCCATGCGTCCGTCCATGCGTCCACTAGAGAACACTCAAAGTGCCACCCTCTCGCATCCCCCGCGGCACATAGTCGCTTTACGCGTCCATCTACCTGTCCGTCTGTCTGCCAGACTGTCTGTCAATTCGTCCGTGCGTCCGTCCAAGCGTCCATCTTGAGAATACTCAAAGTACCGCCATCTCGCATACCCTGAGGCACATAGCCGCTTTACGCGTCCATCTACCTGTCCGTCTGTCAGCCAGTCTGTATGTCTGTCTGTCTGTTCATGCGTCCGTTCGTGCGTCAATCTAGAGAACACTCAAAGTACCGCCATCTCGCATACCCTGTGGCACATAGCCGCTTTACGCGTCCGTCTACCTGTCCATCTGTCTGGCAGTCTGTCTGTCTTTCCGTCCATGCGTCTGTTCGTGCTTCAATCTAGAGAACACTCCGAGTACCGCCATCTTGCATACCCTGTGGCACATAGCCGCTTTACGCGTCCGTCTACCTGTCCGTCTGTCTGTCTGTCCGTTCGTCCATGCGTCCAACTAGAGAACACTCAAAGTTCCGCCATCTCGCATACCCTGTGGCACATAGCCACTTTACGCTTCCGTCTACCTGTCCATCTGTCTGCCAGTCTGTCTGTCTGTTCGTCCATGCGTCCGTTCGTGCGTCAATCTAGAGAACACACTGAGTACCGCCATCTTGCGCGTCGTATACCCTGTGGCACATACCCGCTTTACGGGTCCGTCTACCTGTCCGTCAGTCGGCCAGTCTGTCTGTCTGTTCGTCCATGCGTCCATTCGTGCGTCCATCTAGAGAACACTCAAAGTACCGCTATCTCGCATACCCTGTGGCACATAGCCGCTCTACACGTCCGTCTACCTGTCCGTCTGTCTGCCACATTGTCTATCTGTGCGTCCGTGCATCTGTCCGTGCGTCCAACTAGAGAACACTCAAAGTACCGCCATCTCGCATACCCTGTGGCACATAGCCGCTTTACGCGTCCGTCTACCTGTCCGCCTGTCTGCCAGTCCGCCTGTCTGTCCGTCCATTGGTCCGTCCGTGCGTCCATCTAGAGAACACTTGAAGTACCGCCATCTCGCATCTCGTATACCCTGTAGCAAATACCGCTTTACGCGTCCGTCTACCTGTCCGTCCGTTTGCTAATCTGTCTGTCTGACTGTCCGTCCGTGCGTCGATTTGAAGAGAACTTGAAGTAACGCCATCTCGCATACCCTGTGGCACATAGCCGCTTTACGCGTTCATCTACCTGTCCGTCTGTCTGCCAGTATGTCTGTCTGTCCGTCTATGCGTCCGTTCGTGCGTCAATCTAGAGAACAATCAAATTACCGCCATCTCCCATACCCTGTGGCACATAGCCGTTTTACGCGTCCGTCTACCTGTCCATATGTCTGCCAGTCTGTCTGTCTGTCCATCCATGCGTCCATTCGTGCGTAAATCTAGAGAACACTCCGAGTACCGCCCTGTCGCGCGTCGTATACCCTGTGCCACATACCCGCTTTACGCTTCCGTCTACCTGTCCGTCTGTCTGCCAGTCTGTCAGTCTGTTCGTCCATGCGTTCATCCGTGCGTCCACTAGAGAACACTCAAAGTGCCGCCATCTCGCATCCCCCGCGGCACATAGCCGCTTTACGCGTCCGTCTACCTGTCCGCCTGTCTGCCAGTCCGCCTGTCTGTCCGTCCATTGGTCCGTCCGTGCGTCCATGTAGAGAACACTTAAAGTACCGCCATCTCGCATCTCGTATACCCTGTAGCAAATACCGCTTTACGCGTCCGTCTACCTGTCCGTCCGTTTGCTAATCTGTCTGTCTGACTGTCCGTCCGTGCGTCGATTTGAAGATAACCTAAAGTAACGCCATCTCGCATACCCTGTGGCACATAGCCGCTTTACGCGTCCATCTACCTGTCCGTCTGTCTGCCAGTATGTCTGTCTGTCCGTCTATGCGTCCGTTTGTGCGTCAATCTAGAGAACACTCAAATTACCGCCATCTCGCATACCCTGTGGCACATAGCCGTTTTACGCGTCCGTCTACCTGTCCATATGTCTGCCAGTCTGTCTGTCTGTCCGTCCATGCGTCCACTCGTGCGTAAATCTAGAGAACACTCCGAGTACCGCACTGTCGCGCGTCGTATACCCTGTGCCACATACCCGCTTTACGCTTCCGTCTACCTGTCCGTCTGTCTGCCAGTCTGTCAGTCTGTTCGTTCATGCGTCCATCCGTGCGTCCACTGGAGAACACTCAAAGTGCCGCCATCTCGCATCCCCCACGGCATATAGCCGCTTTACGCGTCCGTCTACCTGTCCATCTGTCTGCCAGTCTGTTTGTCTGTCCGTCCATGCGTCCGTCCATGCGTCCATCTAGAGAACAATTAAAGTACCGCCATCTCGCATCTCGTATACCCTGTAGCAAATACCGCTTTACGCGTCCGTCTACCTGTCCGTCCGTTTGCTAATCTGTCTGTCTGTCTGTCCGTGCATCCGTATGTGCGTCGATTTAAAGAGCACTTAAACTAACGCCATCTCGCATACCCTGTGGCAAATAGCCGCTTTACGCGTCCATCTACCTGTCCGTCTGTCTGCCAGTCTGTCTGTCTATTTGTCCGTGCGTCCGTCCATGCGTCCATCTAGAGAACACTCAAAGTACCGCCATCTCGCATACCCTGATTCACATAGCCGCTTTACGCGTCCATCTACCTGTCCGTCTGGCTGCCAGTCTGTATGTCTGTCTGTCTGTCTGTCCATGCGTCCGTTCGTGCGTCAATATAGAGAACACTCAAAGTACCGCCATCTCGCATACCCTGTGGCACATAACCGCTTTACACGTCCGTCTACCTGTCCGTCTGTCTGCCAGTTTGCCTGTCTGTCCGTCCATGCGTCCGTCCGTGCGTCCATCTAGAGAACACTTAAAGTACCGCCATCTCGCATTTCGTATACCCTGTAGCAAATACCGCTTTACGCGTCCGTCTACCTGTCCGTCCGTTTGCTAATCTGTCTGTCTGACTGTCCGTCCGTGCGTCGATTTGAAGAGAACTTAAAGTAACGCCATCTCGCATACCCTGTGGCACATAGCCGCTTTACGCGTCCATCTACCTGTCCGTCTGTCTGCCAGTATGTCTGTCTGTCCGTCTATGCGTCCGTTTGTGCGTCAATCTAGAGAACACTCAAATTACCGCCATCTCGCATACCCTGTGGCACATAGCCGTTTTACGCGTCCGTCTACCTGTCCATATGTCTGCCAGTCTGTCTGTCTGTCCGTCCATGCGTCCACTCGTGCGTAAATCTAGAGAACACTCCGAGTACCGCACTGTCGCGCGTCGTATACCCTGTGCCCCATACCCGCTTTACGCTTCCGTCTACCTGTCCGTCTGTCTGCCAGTCTGTCAGTCTGTTCGTTCATGCGTCCATCCGTGCGTCCACTAGAGAACACTCAAAGTGCCGCCATCTCGCATCCCCCGCGGCATATAGCCGCTTTACGCGTCCGTCTACCTGTCCGTCTGTCTGCCAGTCTGTCTGTCTATTCGTCCGTGCGTCCGTCCATGCGTCCATCTAGAGAACACTCAAAGTACCGCCATCTCGCATACCCTGATTCACATAGCCGCTTTACGCGTCCATCTACCTGTCCGTCTGGCTGCCAGTCTGTATGTCTGTCTGTCTGTCTGTCCATGCGTCCGTTCGTGCGTCAATATAGAGAACACTCAAAGTACCGCCATCTCGCATACCCTGTGGCACATAGCCGCTTTACACGTCCGTCTACCTGTCCATCTCTCTGGCAGTCTGTCTGTCTTTCCGTCCATGCGTCTGTTCGTGCTTCAATCTAGAGAACACTCCGACTACCGCCATCTTGCATACCCTGTGGCACATAGCCGCTTTACGCGTCCGTCTACCTGTCCATCTGTCTGCCAGTCTGTCTGTCGGTCCGTCCATGCATCTGTTCGTGCGTCTATCTAAGAACACTCAAAGTACCGCCATCTCGCATACCCTGTGGCTCATAGCCGCTTTACCTGTCCGTCTACCAGTCCGTCAACCTATCCGTCTGTCTGTCTGTCCGTCCGTCGATGCGTCCATCTAGAGAACACTCAAAGTACCGCCATCTCGCATACCCTGTGGCACATAGCCACTTTACGCTTCCATCTACCTGTCCATCTGTCTGCCAGTCTGTCTGTCTGTCCGTCCATGCGTCCATCTAGAGAACAATTAAAGTACCGCCATCTCGCATCTCGTATACCCTGTAGCAAATACCGCTTTACGCGTCCGTCTACCTGTCCGTCCGTTTGCTAATCTGTCTGTCTGTCTGTCCGTGCATCCATCCGTGCGTCGATTTAAAGAGCACTTAAACTAACGCCATCTCGCATACCCTGTGGCAAATAGCCGCTTTACGCGTCCGTCTACCTGTCCATCTGAATGCCAGTCTGTCTGTCCGTCTGTCCATGTGTCCGTTCGGGCGTCAATCTAGAGAACACTCAAAGTACCGCCATCTCGCATACCCTGTGGCACATAGCCGCTTTACGCGTCCGTCTGCCTGTCCGTCTGTCTGCCAGTCTGTCTGTCTGTTCGTCCATGCGTCCGTCCATGCGTCTATCTAGAGAACACTCTGAGTACCGCCATCACGCGCGTCGTATACCCTTTGGTACATACCCGCTTTACGGGTCCGTCTACCTGTCCGTCTGTCTGCCAGTCTGTCAGTCTGTTCGTCCATGCGTCCATCCGTGCGTCCACTAGAGAACACTCAAAGTGCCACCATCTCGCATCCCCCGCGGCACATAGTCGCTTTACGCGTCCATCTACCTGTCCGTCTGTCTGCCAGTCTGTCTGTCTATTCGTCCGTGCGTCCGTCCAAGCGTCCATCTTGAGAATACTCAAAGTACCGCCATCTCGCACACCCTGAGGCACATAGCCGCTTTACGCGTCCATCTAACTGTCCGTCTATCAGCCAGTCTGTATGTCTGTCTGTCTGTTCATGCGTCCGTTCGTGCGTCAATCTAGAGAACACTCAAAGTACCGCCATCTCGCATACCCTGTGGCACATAGCCGCTTTACGCGTCCGTCTACCTGTCCGTCTGTCTGTCTGTCCGTTCGTCCATGCGTCCAACTAGAGAACACTCAAATTTCCGCCATCTCGCATACCCTGTGGCACATAGCCACTTTACGCTTCCGTCTACCTGTCCATCTGTCTGCCAGTCTGTCTGTCTGTTCGTCCATGCGTCCGTTCGTGCGTCAATCTAGAGAACACACTGAGTACGGCCATCTTGCGCGTCGTATACCCTGTGGCACATACGCGCTTTACGCGTCCGTCTACCTGTCCGTCTGTCGGCCAGTCTGTCTGTCTGTTCGTCCATGCGTCCATTCGTGCATCCATCTAGAGAACACTCAAAGTACCGCTATCTCGCATACCTTGTGGCACATAGCCGCTTTACACGTCCGTCTACCTGTCCGTCTGTCTGCCACATTGTCTGTCCGTCCGTGCGTCCATCCGTGCGTCCATCTCGAGAGCACTCAAAAGTACCGCCATCTCTCATACCCTGCGGCACATAGCCACTTTACACGTCCGTATACCTGTCCGTCTGTCTGCCAGTCTGTCTGTCTAATCGTCCGTGCGTCTGTCCATGCGTCCATCTAGAGAACACTCAAAGTACCGCCATCTCGCATACCCTGAGGCAAATAGCCGCTTTACGCGTCCATCTACCTGTCCGCCTGGCTGCCAGTCTGTATGTCTGTCTGTCTGTCTGTCCATGCATCCGTTCGTGCGTCAATATAGAGAACACTCAAAGTACCGCCATCTCGCATACCCTGTGGCACATAGCCGCTTTACACGTCCGTCTACCTGTCCGTCTGTCTGCCAGTCCACCTGTCTGTCCGTCCATGCGTCCGTCCGTGCGTCCATCTAGAAAACACTTAAAGTACCGCCATCTCGCATCTCGTATACCCTGTGGCACATAGCCGCTTTACGCGTCCGTCTACCTGTCCATGTGTCTGCCAGTCTGTCTGTCTGTCCGTCCATGCGACCATTCATGCGTAAATCTAGAGAACACTCTGAGTACGGCCATCTCGCGCGTCGTATACCCTGTGGCACATAGTCGCTTGACGCGTCCGTCTACTATGTCCGTCTGTCTGCCACACTGTCTGTTCGTCCATGGTCCGTCCGCGCATCTATCTAGAGAACACACTGAGTACCGCCATCTCGCGCGTCGTATACCCTGTGGTACTTACCCGCTTTACGCGTCCGTTTACCTGTCTGTCTGTCTGCCAGTCTGTCAGTCTGTTCGTCCAAGCGTCCATACGTGCGTCCACTAGAGAACACTCAAAGTACCGCCATCTCGCATACCCTGTGGCACATAGCCACTTTACACGTCTGCCTACCTGTCCGTCTGTCTGCCAGTCTGTCTGTCTGTTCGTCCATGCTACCGTCCTTGCGTCCATCTAGAGAACACTCAAGGTACCGCCATCTCGCATACCCCGTGGCACACCCGCTTTACGCGTCCGTCTACCTGTCCATCTGTCTGCCAGTCTGTCTGTCTGTTCGTCCATGCGTCCATCTAGAGAACACTCAAAGTACCGCCATCTCGCATACCCTGTGGCACATAGCCACTTTACGCTTCCATATACCTGTCCATCTGTCTGCCAGTCTGTCTGTGTGTCCGTCCATGCGTCCGTTCGTGCGTCAATCTAGAGAACACACTGAGTACCGCCATCTTGCGCGTCGTATACCCTGTGGCACATACCCGCTTTACGCGTCCGTCTACCTGTCCGTCTGTTGGCCAGTCTGTCTGTTCGTCCATGCGTTTATTCGTGCGTCCATCTAGAGAACACTCAAAGTACCGCCATCTCGCATACCCTGCGGCACATAGCCGCTTTACACGTCCGTATACCTGTCCGTCTGTCTACCAGTCTGTCTATCTGTCCGTCCGTGCTACCGTCCGTGCGTTCAACTAGAGAACACTCAAAGGACCGCCTTCTCGCATACCCTGTGGCACATAGCCGCTTTACACGTCCGTCTGCCTGTCCGTCTGTCTGCCAGTCCGCCTGTCTGTCCGTCCATGCGTCCGTCCGTGCGTCCATCTAGAGAACACTTAAAGTACCGCCATCTCGCATTTCGTATACCCTGTAGCAAATACCGCTTTACGCGTCCGTCTACCTGCCCGTCCGTTTGCTAATCTGTCTGTCTGACTGTCCGTCCGTGCGTCGATTTGAAGAGAACCTAAAGTAACACCATCTCGCATACCCTGTGGCACATAGCCGCTTTACGCGTCCATCTACCTGTCCGTCTGTCTGCCAGTCTGTCAGTCTGTTCGTCCATGCGTCCATCCGTGCGTCCACTAGAGAACACTCAAAGTGCCGCCATCTCGCATCCCCCGCGGCATATAGCCGCTTTACGTGTCCCTCTACCTGTCCGTCTGTCTGCCAGTCTGTCTGTCTATTCGTCCGTGCGTCCGTCCATACGTCCATCTAGAGAACACTCAAAGTACCGCCATCTCGCATACCCTGATTCACATAGCCGCTTTACGCGTCCATCTACCTGTCCGTCCGGCTGCCAGTCTGTATGTCTGTCTGTCTGTCTGTCTGTCCATGCGTCCGTTCGTGCGTCTATATAGAGAACACTCAAAGTACCGCCATCTCGCATACCCTGTGGCACATAGCCGCTTTACGCGTCCGTCTACCTGTCCATCTGTCTGGCAGTCTGTCTGTCTTTCCGTCCATGCGTCTGTTCGTGCTTCAATCTAGAGAACACTCCGACTACCGCCATCTTGCATACCCTGTGGCACATAGCCGCTTTACGCGTCCGTCTACCTGTCCATCTGTCTGCCAGTCTGTCTGTCGGTCCGTCCATGCATCTGTTCGTGCGTCTATCTAAGAACACTCAAAGTACCGCCATCTCGCATACCCTGTGGCTCATAGCCGCTTTACCTGTCCGTCTACCTGTCCGTCTACCTGTCCGTCTGTCTGTCTGTCCGTCCGTCCATGCGTCCATCTAGAGAACACTCAAAGTACCGCCATCTCGCTCACCCTGTGGCACATAGCCACTTTACGCTTCCATCTACCTGTCCATCTGTCTGCCAGTCTGTCTGTCTCTCCGTCCATGCGTCCGTCCGTGCGTCTATCTAGAGAACACTCTGAGTACCGCCATCTCGCGCGTCGTATATCCTTTGGTACATACCCGCTTTACGGGTCCGTCTACCTGTCCGTCTGTCTGCCAGTCTGTCAGTCTGTTCGTCCATGCGTCCATCCGTGCGTCCACTAGAGAACACTCAAAGTGCCGCCATCTCGCATTCCCCGCGGTACATAGCCGCTTTACGCGTCCGTCTACCTGTCCGTCTATCTGCCAGTCTGTCTGTCTATTCGTCCGTGCGTCCTTCCAAGCGTCCATCTTGATAACACTAAAAGTACCGCCATCTCGCATACCCTGAGGCACATAGCCGCTTTACGCGTCAATCTACCTGTCTGTCTGTCTGCCAGTCTGTATGTCTGTCTGTCTGTCCATGCGTCCATTCGTGCGTCAATCTAGAGAACACTCAAAGTACCGCCATCTCGCGTACCCTGTGGCACATAGCCGCTTTACGCGTCCGTCTACCTGTCCATCAGTCTGGCAGTCTGTCTGTCTTTCCGTTCATGCGTCTGTTCGTGCTTCAATCTAGAGAACACTCCGAGTACTGCCATCTTGCATACCCTGTGGCACATAGCCGCTTTACGCGTCCGTCTACCGGTCCGTCTGTCTGTCTGTCCGTTCGTCCATGCGTCCAACTAGAGAACACTCAAAGTACCGCCATCTCGCTTACCCTGTGGCACACAGCCACTTTACGCTTCCGTCTACGTGTCCATCTGTCTGCCAGTCTGTCTGTCTGTCCGTCCATGCGTCCGTTCGTGCGTCAATTTAGAGAACACACTGAGTACCGCCATCTTGCGCGTCGTATACCCTGTGGCATATACCCGCTTTACGCGTCCGTCTACCTGTCCGTCTTTCGGCCAGTCTGTCTGTCTGTTCGTCCATGCGTCCATTCGTGCGTCCATCTAGAGAACACTCAAAGTACCGCTATCTCGCATACCCTGTGGCACATAGCCGCTCTACACGTCCGTCTACCTGTCCGTCTGTCTGCCACTTTGTCTGTCCGTCCGTGCGTCCGTCCGTGCGTCCATCTCGAGAGCACTCAAAAGTACCGCCATCTCGCATACCCTGCGGCACATAGCCACTTTACACGTCCGTATACCTGTCCGTCTGTCTGCCACTCTGTCTATCTGTCCGTCCGTGCATCTGTCCGTGCGTCCAACTAGAGAACACTCAAAGTACCGCCATCTCGCATACCCTGTCGCACATAGCCGCTTTACACGTCCGTCTACCTGTCCGTCTGTCTGCCAGTTTGCCTGTCTGTCCGTCCATGCGTCCGTCCGTGCGTCCATCTAGAGAACACTTAAAGTACCGCCATCTCGCATTTCGTATACCCTGTAGCAAATACCGCTTTACGCGTCCGTCTACCTGTCCGTCCGTTTGCTAATCTGTCTGTCTGACTGTCCGTCCGTGCGTCGATTTGAAGAGAACTTAAAGTAACGCCATCTCGCATACCCTGTGGCACATAGCCGCTTTACGCGTCCATCTACCTGTCCGTCTGTCTGCCAGTATGTCTGTCTGTCCGTCTATGCGTCCGTTTGTGCGTCAATCTAGAGAACACTCAAATTACCGCCATCTCGCATACCCTGTGGCACATAGCCGTTTTACGCGTCCGTCTACCTGTCCATATGTCTGCCAGTCTGTCTGTCTGTCCGTCCATGCGTCCACTCGTGCGTAAATCTAGAGAACACTCCGAGTACCGCACTGTCGCGCGTCGTATACCCTGTGCCCCATACCCGCTTTACGCTTCCGTCTACCTGTCCGTCTGTCTGCCAGTCTGTCAGTCTGTTCGTTCATGCGTCCATCCGTGCGTCCACTAGAGAACACTCAAAGTGCCGCCATCTCGCATCCCCCGCGGCATATAGCCGCTTTACGCGTCCGTCTACCTGTCCGTCTGTCTGCCAGTCTGTCTGTCTATTCGTCCGTGCGTCCGTCCATGCGTCCATCTAGAGAACACTCAAAGTACCGCCATCTCGCATACCCTGATTCACATAGCCGCTTTACGCGTCCATCTACCTGTCCGTCTGGCTGCCAGTCTGTATGTCTGTCTGTCTGTCTGTCCATGCGTCCGTTCGTGCGTCAATATAGAGAACACTCAAAGTACCGCCATCTCGCATACCCTGTGGCACATAGCCGCTTTACACGTCCGTCTACCTGTCCATCTCTCTGGCAGTCTGTCTGTCTTTCCGTCCATGCGTCTGTTCGTGCTTCAATCTAGAGAACACTCCGACTACCGCCATCTTGCATACCCTGTGGCACATAGCCGCTTTACGCGTCCGTCTACCTGTCCATCTGTCTGCCAGTCTGTCTGTCGGTCCGTCCATGCATCTGTTCGTGCGTCAATCTAAGAACACTCAAAGTACCGCCATCTCGCATACCCTGTGGCTCATAGCCGCTTTACGCGTCCGTCTGCCTGTCCGTCTGTCTGCCAGTCTGTCTGTCTGTTCGTCCTTGCGTCCGTCCATGCGTCTATCTAGAGAACACTCTGAGTACCGCCATCACGCGCGTCGTATACCCTTTGGTACATACCCGCTTTACGGGTCCGTCTACCTGTCCGTCTGTCTGCCAGTCTGTCAGTCTGTTCGTCCATGCGTCCATCCGTGCGTCCACTAGAGAACACTCAAAGTGCCACCATCTCGCATCCCCCGCGGCACATAGTCGCTTTACGCGTCCATCTACCTGTCCGTCTGTCTGCCAGTCTGTCTGTCTATTCGTCCGTGCGTCCGTCCAAGCGTCCATCTTGAGAATACTCAAAGTACCGCCATCTCGCACACCCTGAGGCACATAGCCGCTTTACGCGTCCATCTAACTGTCCGTCTATCAGCCAGTCTGTATGTCTGTCTGTCTGTTCATGCGTCCGTTCGTGCGTCAATCTAGAGAACACTCAAAGTACCGCCATCTCGCATACCCTGTGGCACATAGCCGCTTTACGCGTGCGTCTACCTGTCCGTCTGTCTGTCTGTCCGTTCGTCCATGCGTCCAACTAGAGAACACTCAAATTTCCGCCATCTCGCATACCCTGTGGCACATAGCCACTTTACGCTTCCGTCTACCTGTCCATCTGTCTGCCAGTCTGTCTGTCTGTTCGTCCATGCGTCCGTTCGTGCGTCAATCTAGAGAACACACTGAGTACGGCCATCTTGCGCGTCGTATACCCTGTGGCACATACGCGCTTTACGCGTCCGTCTACCTGTCCGTCTGTCGGCCAGTCTGTCTGTCTGTTCGTCCATGCGTCCATTCGTGCATCCATCTAGAGAACACTCAAAGTACCGCTATCTCGCATACCTTGTGGCACATAGCCGCTCTACACGTC
Source organism: Rhipicephalus microplus (assembly GCF_043290135.1). Taxonomy (NCBI): domain Eukaryota; kingdom Metazoa; phylum Arthropoda; class Arachnida; order Ixodida; family Ixodidae; genus Rhipicephalus; species Rhipicephalus microplus. The sequence goes on from NW_027464589.1 coordinate 15,279,565, forward strand.
CGTCTACCTGTCCGTCTGTCTGCCACATTGTCTGTCCGTCCGTGCGTCCATCCGTGCGTCCATCTCGAGAGCACTCAAAAGTACCGCCATCTCTCATACCCTGCGGCACATAGCCACTTTACACGTCCGTATACCTGTCCGTCTGTCTGCCAGTCTGTCTGTCTAATCGTCGGTGCGTCTGTCCATGCGTCCATCTAGAGAACACTCAAAGTACCGCCATCTCGCATACCCTGAGGCAAATAGCCGCTTTACGCGTCCATCTACCTGTCCGCCTGGCTGCCAGTCTGTATGTCTGTCTGTCTGTCTGTCCATGCATCCGTTCGTGCGTCAATATAGAGAACACTCAAAGTACCGCCATCTCGCATACCCTGTGGCACATAGCCGCTTTACACGTCCGTCTACCTGTCCGTCTGTCTGCCAGTCCGCCTGTCTGTCCGTCCATGCGTCCGTCCGTGCGTCCATCTAGAAAACACTTAAAGTACCGCCATCTCGCATCTCGTATACCCTGTGGCACATAGCCGCTTTACGCGTCCGTCTACCTGTCCATGTGTCTGCCAGTCTGTCTGTCTGTCCGTCCATGCGACCATTCATGCGTAAATCTAGAGAACACTCTGAGTACGGCCATCTCTCGCGTCGTATACCCTGTGGCACATAGTCGCTTGACGCGTCCGTCTACTATGTCCGTCTGTCTGCCACACTGTCTGTTCGTCCATGGTCCTTCCGCGCATCTATCTAGAGAACACACTGAGTACCGCCATCTCGCGCGTCGTATACCCTGTGGTACTTACCCGCTTTACGCGTCCGTCTACCTGTCTGTCTGTCTGCCAGTCTGTCAGTCTGTTCGTCCAAGCGTTCATACGTGCGTCCACTAGAGAACACTCAAAGTACCGCCATCTCGCATACCCTGTGGCACATAGCCACGTTACACGTCCGTCTACCTGTCCGTCTGTGTGCCTGTCTGTCTGCCTCTCCGTCCATCCGTCCGTATGTTCGTCAATCTAGAGAACACTCTGAGTACCGCCATCTCGCGCGTCGTATACCCTGTGGCACATGCCCGCTTTACGCGTCCGTCTACAATGTCCGTCTGTCTGCCAGTCTGTCTGTCTGTCCGTCCGTGCGTCCGTCCATGCGTCCATCTAGAGAACACTCAAAGTAACGCCATCTCGCATACCCTGTGGCACATAGCCACTTTACACGTCTGCCTACCTGTCCGTCTGTCTGCCAGTCTGTCTGTCTGTTCGTCCATGCTACCGTCCGTGCGTCCATCTAGAGAACACTCAAGGTACCGCCATCTCGCATACCCCGTGGCACACCCGCTTTACGCGTCCGTCTACCTGTCCATCTGTCTGCCAGTCTGTCTGTCTGTTCGTCCATGCGTCCATCTAGAGAACACTCAAAGTACCGCCATCTCGCATACCCTGTGGCACATAGCCACTTTACGCTTCCATATACCTGTCCATCTGTCTGCCAGTCTGTCTGTCTGTCCGTCCATGCGTCCGTTCGTGCGTCAATCTAGAGAACACACTGAGTACCGCCATCTTGCGCGTCGTATACCCTGTGGCACATACCCGCTTTACGCGTCCGTCTACCTGTCCGTCTGTTGGCCAGTCTGTCTGTTCGTCCATGCGTTTATTCGTGCGTCCATCTAGAGAACACTCAAAGTACCGCCATCTCGCATACCCTGCGGCACATAGCCGCTTTACACGTCCGTATACCTGTCCGTCTGTCTACCAGTCTGTCTATCTGTCCGTCCGTGCTACCGTCCGTGCGTTCAACTAGAGAACACTCAAAGTACCGCCTTCTCGCATACCCTGTGGCACATAGCCGCTTTACACGTCCGTCTACCTGTCCGTCTGTCTGCCAGTCCGCTGGTCTATCCGTCCATGCGTCCATTCGTGCGTCCATCTAGAGAACACTCAAAGTACCACTATCTCGCATACCCTGTTGCACATAGCCGCTTTACACGTCCGTCTATCTGTCCGTCTGTCTGCCACATTGTCTGTCCGTCCGTGCGTCTGTCCGTGCGTCCATCTCGAGAGCACTGAAAAGTACCGCCATCTCGCATACCCTGCGGCACATAGCCACTTTACACGTCCGTATACCTGTCTGTCTGTCTGCCACTCTGTCTATCTGTCCGTCCGTGCATCTGTCCGTGCGTCCAACTAGAGAACACTCAAAGTACCGCCATCTCGCATACCCTGTGGCACATAGCCGCTTTACACGTCCGTCTACCTGTCCGTTTGTCTGCCAGTCCGCCTGTCTGTCCGTCCATGCGTCCGTCCGTGCATTCATCTAGAGAACACTTAAAGTACCGCCATCTCGCGTTTCGTATACCCTGTAGCAAATACCGCTTTACGCGTCCGTCTACCTGTCCGTCCGTTCGCTAATCTGTCTGTCTGACTGTCCGTCCGTGCGTCGATTTGAAGAGAACTTAAAGTAACGCCATCTCGCATACCCTGTGGCACATAGCCGCTTTACGCGTCCATCTACCTGTCCGTCTGTCTGCCAGTATGTCTGTCTGTCCGTCTATGCGTCCGTTCGTGCGTCAATCTAGAGAACACTCAAATTACCGCCATCTCGCATACCCTGTGGCACATAGCCGCTTTATGCGTCCGTCTACCTATCCATCTGTCTGCCAGTCTGTCTGTCTGTCCGTCTGTCCATGCGTCCGTTCGTGCGTCAATCTAGAGAACACTCAAAGTACCGCCATCTCGCATACCCTGTGGCACATAGCCGCTTTACGCGTCCGTCTACCTGTCCGTCTGTCTGCCAGTCTGTCTTTCTGTTCGTCCATGCGTCCGTCCGTGCGTCTATTTCGAGAACACTCAAAGTACTGCCATCTCGCATACCCTGTGGCACATAGCCGCTTTACACGTCCGTCTACCTGTCCGTCTACCTGTCCGTTTGTCTGCCAGTCTGTCTGTCTATTCGTCCGTGCGTCCGTTCGTGCGTCAATCTAGAGAACACTTAAAGTACCGCCATCTCGCATACCCTGTGGCACATAGCCGCTTTACGCGTCCGTCTACCTGTCCATCTGTCTGGCAGTCTGTCTGTCTTTCCGTCCATGCGTCTGTTCGTGGTTTAATCTAGAGAACACTCCGAGTACCGCCATCTTGCATACCCTGTGGCACATAGCCGCTTTACGCGTCCGTCTACCTGTCCATCTGTCTGCCAGTCTGTCTGTCGGTCCGTCCGTCCGTGCGTCCAACTAGAGAACACTCAAAGTACCGCCATCTCGCATACCCTTTGGCACATAGCCGCTTTACACGTCCGTCTACCTGTCCGTCTGTCTGCCAGTCCACCTGTCTGTCCGTCCATGCGTCCGTCCGTGCGTCCATCTAGAGAACACTTAAAGTACCGCCATCTCGCATCTCGTATACCCTGTAGCAAATACCGCTTTACGTGTCCGTCTACCTGTCCGTCCGTTTGCTAATCTGTCTGTCTGTCTGTCCGTGCGTCCGTCCGTGCGTCGATTTAAAGAGCACCTAAAGTAACGCCATCTCGCATACCCTGTGGCACATAGCCGCTTTACGCGTCCATCTACCTGTCCGTCTGTCTGCAAGTATGTCTGTCTATCCGTCCATGCGTCCGTTCGTGCGTCAATCTACAGAACACTCAAATTACCGCCATCTCGCATACCCTGTGGCACATAGCCCCTTTACGCGTCCATCTACCTGTCCATCTGTCTGGCAGTCTGTCTGTCTTTCCGTCCATGCGTCTGTTCGTGCTTCAATCCAGAGAACACTCCGAGTACCGCCATCTTGCATACCCTGTGGCACATATCCGCTTTACGCGTCCGTCTACCTGTCCGTCTGTCTGTCTGTCCGTCCGTCCATGCGTCCAACTAGAGAACACTCAAAGTACCGCCATCTCGCCTACCCTGTGGCACATACCCGCTTTACGCGTCCGTCTACCTGTCCGTCTGTCGGCCAGTCTGTCTGTCTGTTCGTCCATGCGTCCATTCGTGCGTCCATCTAGAGAACACTCAAAGTACCGCTATCTCGCATACCCTGTGGCACATAGCCGCTCTACACGTCCGTCTACCTGTCCGTCTGTCTGCCACTTTGTCAGTCCGTCCGTGCTTCCGTCCGTGCGTCCATCTCGAGAGCACTCAAAAGTACCGCCATCTCGCATTCCCTGCGGCACATGGCCACTTTACACGTCCGTATACCTGTCCGTCTGTCTGCATTCTGTCTATCTGTCCGTCCGTGCATCCGTCCGTGCGTCCAACTAGAGAACACTCAAAGTACCGCCATCTCGCATACCCTGTGGCACATAGCCGCTTTACACGTCCGTCTACCTGTCCGTCTGTCTGCCAGTCCGCCTGTCTGTCCGTCTGTCTGTCCATGCATCCGTTCGTGCGTCAATATAGAGAACACTCAAAGTACCGCCATCTCGCATACCCTGTGGCACATAGCCGCTTTACACGTCCGTCTACCTGTCCGTCTGTCTGCCAGTCCGCCTGTCTGTCCGTCCATGCGTCCGTCCGTGCGTCCATCTAGAAAACACTTAAAGTACCGCCATCTCGCATCTCGTATACCCTGTGGCACATAGCCGCTTTACGCGTCCGTCTACCTGTCCATGTGTCTGCCAGTCTGTCTGTCTGTCCGTCCATGCGACCATTCATGCGTAAATCTAGAGAACACTCTGAGTACGGCCATCTCTCGCGTCGTATACCCTGTGGCACATAGTCGCTTGACGCGTCCGTCTACTATGTCCGTCTGTCTGCCACACTGTCTGTTCGTCCATGGTCCTTCCGCGCATCTATCTAGAGAACACACTGAGTACCGCCATCTCGCGCGTCGTATACCCTGTGGTACTTACCCGCTTTACGCGTCCGTCTACCTGTCTGTCTGTCTGCCAGTCTGTCAGTCTGTTCGTCCAAGCGTTCATACGTGCGTCCACTAGAGAACACTCAAAGTACCGCCATCTCGCATCCCCTATGGCACATAGCCACGTTACACGTCCGTCTACCTGTCCGTCTGTGTGCCTGTCTGTCTGCCTCTCCGTCCATCCGTCCGTATGTTCGTCAATCTAGAGAACACTCTGAGTACCGCCATCTCGCGCGTCGTATACCCTGTGGCACATGCCCGCTTTACGCGTCCGTCTACAATGTCCGTCTGTCTGCCAGTCTGTCTGTCTGTCCGTCCGTGCGTCCGTCCATGCGTCCATCTAGAGAACACTCAAAGTAACGCCATCTCGCATACCCTGTGGCACATAGCCACTTTACACGTCTGCCTACCTGTCCGTCTGTCTGCCAGTCTGTCTGTCTGTTCGTCCATGCTACCGTCCGTGCGTCCATCTAGAGAACACTCAAGGTACCGCCATCTCGCATACCCCGTGGCACACCCGCTTTACGCGTCCGTCTACCTGTCCATCTGTCTGCCAGTCTGTCTGTCTGTTCGTCCATGCGTCCATCTAGAGAACACTCAAAGTACCGCCATCTCGCATACCCTGTGGCACATAGCCACTTTACGCTTCCATATACCTGTCCATCTGTCTGCCAGTCTGTCTGTCTGTCCGTCCATGCGTCCGTTCGTGCGTCAATCTAGAGAACACACTGAGTACCGCCATCTTGCGCGTCGTATACCCTGTGGCACATACCCGCTTTACGCGTCCGTCTACCTGTCCGTCTGTTGGCCAGTCTGTCTGTTCGTCCATGCGTTTATTCGTGCGTCCATCTAGAGAACACTCAAAGTACCGCCATCTCGCATACCCTGCGGCACATAGCCGCTTTACACGTCCGTATACCTGTCCGTCTGTCTACCAGTCTGTCTATCTGTCCGTCCGTGCTACCGTCCGTGCGTTCAACTAGAGAACACTCAAAGTACCGCCTTCTCGCATACCCTGTGGCACATAGCCGCTTTACACGTCCGTCTACCTGTCCGTCTGTCTGCCAGTCCGCTGGTCTATCCGTCCATGCGTCCATTCGTGCGTCCATCTAGAGAACACTCAAAGTACCACTATCTCGCATACCCTGTTGCACATAGCCGCTTTACACGTCCGTCTATCTGTCCGTCTGTCTGCCACATTGTCTGTCCGTCCGTGCGTCTGTCCGTGCGTCCATCTCGAGAGCACTGAAAAGTACCGCCATCTCGCATACCCTGCGGCACATAGCCACTTTACACGTCCGTATACCTGTCTGTCTGTCTGCCACTCTGTCTATCTGTCCGTCCGTGCATCTGTCCGTGCGTCCAACTAGAGAACACTCAAAGTACCGCCATCTCGCATACCCTGTGGCACATAGCCGCTTTACACGTCCGTCTACCTGTCCGTCTGTCTGCCAGTCCGCCTGTCTGTCCGTCCATGCGTCCGTCCGTGCATTCATCTAGAGAACACTTAAAGTACCGCCATCTCGCGTTTCGTATACCCTGTAGCAAATACCGCTTTACGCGTCCGTCTACCTGTCCGTCCGTTCGCTAATCTGTCTGTCTGACTGTCCGTCCGTGCGTCGATTTGAAGAGAACTTAAAGTAACGCCATCTCGCATACCCTGTGGCACATAGCCGCTTTACGCGTCCATCTACCTGTCCGTCTGTCTGCCAGTATGTCTGTCTGTCCGTCTATGCGTCCGTTCGTGCGTCAATCTAGAGAACACTCAAATTACCGCCATCTCGCATACCCTGTGGCACATAGCCGCTTTATGCGTCCGTTTACCTATCCATCTGTCTGCCAGTCTGTCTGTCTGTCCGTCTGTCCATGCGTCCGTTCGTGCGTCAATCTAGAGAACACTCAAAGTACCGCCATCTCGCATACCCTGTGGCACATAGCCGCTTTACGCGTCCGTCTACCTGTCCGTCTGTCTGCCAGTCTGTCTTTCTGTTCGTCCATGCGTCCGTCCGTGCGTCTATTTCGAGAACACTCAAAGTACTGCCATCTCGCATACCCTGTGGCACATAGCCGCTTTACACGTCCGTCTACCTGTCCGTCTACCTGTCCGTTTGTCTGCCAGTCTGTCTGTCTATTCGTCCGTGCGTCCGTTCGTGCGTCAATCTAGAGAACACTTAAAGTACCGCCATCTCGCATATTCTGTGGCACATAGCCGCTTTACGCGTCCGTCTACCTGTCCATCTGTCTGGCAGTCTGTCTGTCTTTCCGTCCATGCGTCTGTTCGTGGTTTAATCTAGAGAACACTCCGAGTACCGCCATCTTGCATACCCTGTGGCACATAGCCGCTTTACGCGTCCGTCTACCTGTCCATCTGTCTGCCAGTCTGTCTGTCGGTCCGTCCGTCCGTGCGTCCAACTAGAGAACACTCAAAGTACCGCCATCTCGCATACCCTTTGGCACATAGCCGCTTTACACGTCCGTCTACCTGTCCGTCTGTCTGCCAGTCCACCTGTCTGTCCGTCCATGCGTCCGTCCGTGCGTCCATCTAGAGAACACTTAAAGTACCGCCATCTCGCATCTCGTATACCCTGTAGCAAATACCGCTTTACGTGTCCGTCTACCTGTCCGTCCGTTTGCTAATCTGTCTGTCTGTCTGTCCGTGCGTCCGTCCGTGCGTCGATTTAAAGAGCACCTAAAGTAACGCCATCTCGCATACCCTGTGGCACATAGCCGCTTTACGCGTCCATCTACCTGTCCGTCTGTCTGCAAGTATGTCTGTCTATCCGTCCATGCGTCCGTTCGTGCGTCAATCTACAGAACACTCAAATTACCGCCATCTCGCATACCCTGTGGCACATAGCCCCTTTACGCGTCCATCTACCTGTCCATCTGTCTGGCAGTCTGTCTGTCTTTCCGTCCATGCGTCTGTTCGTGCTTCAATCCAGAGAACACTCCGAGTACCGCCATCTTGCATACCCTGTGGCACATATCCGCTTTACGCGTCCGTCTACCTGTCCGTCTGTCTGTCTGTCCGTCCGTCCATGCGTCCAACTAGAGAACACTCAAAGTACCGCCATCTCGCCTACCCTGTGGCACATACCCGCTTTACGCGTCCGTCTACCTGTCCGTCTGTCGGCCAGTCTGTCTGTCTGTTCGTCCATGCGTCCATTCGTGCGTCCATCTAGAGAACACTCAAAGTACCGCTATCTCGCATACCCTGTGGCACATAGCCGCTCTACACGTCCGTCTACCTGTCCGTCTGTCTGCCACTTTGTCTGTCCGTCCGTGCTTCCGTCCGTGCGTCCATCTCGAGAGCACTCAAAAGTACCGCCATCTCGCATTCCCTGCGGCACATGGCCACTTTACACGTCCGTATACCTGTCCGTCTGTCTGCATTCTGTCTATCTGTCCGTCCGTGCATCCGTCCGTGCGTCCAACTAGAGAACACTCAAAGTACCGCCATCTCGCATACCCTGTGGCACATAGCCGCTTTACACGTCCGTCTACCTGTCCGTCTGTCTGCCAGTCCGCCTGTCTGTCCGTCCATGCGTCCGTCCGTGCGTCCATCTAGAGAACACTTAAAGTACCGCCATCTCGCATCTCGTATACCCTGTAGCAAATACCGCTCTACGCGTCCGTCTACCTGTCCGTTCGTTTGCTAATCTGTCTGTCTGACTGTCCGTCCGTGCGTCGATTTAAAGAGCACTTAAAGTAGCGCCATCTCGCATACCATGTGGCACGTAGCCGCTTTACGCGTCCATCTACCTGTCCGTTTGTCTGCCAGTATGTCTGTCTGTCCGTCTATGCGTCCGTTCGTGCGTCAATCTAGAGAACACTCAAATTACCGCCATCTCGCATACCCTGTGGCACATAGCCACTTTACGCTTCCGTCTACCTGTCCATCTGTCTGCCAGTCTGTCTATCTGTCCGTCCTTGCGTCCGTTCGTGCGCCAATTTAGAGAACACACTGAGTACCGCCATCTTGCGCGTCGTATACCCTGTGGCACATACCCGCTTTACGCGTCCGTCTACCTGTCCGTCTGTCGGCCAGTCTGTCTGGCTGTTCGTCCATGCGTCCATTCGTGCGTCCATCTAGAGAACACTCGAAGTACCGCTATCTCGCATACCCTGTGGCACATAGCCGCTCTACACGTCCGTCTACCTGTCCGTCTGTCTGCCTCTTTGTCTGTTCGTCCGTGCTTCCGTCCGTGCGTCCATCTCGAGAGCAGTCAAAAGTACCGCCACCTCGCTTTCCCTGCGGCTCATAGCCACTCTACACGTCCGTATACCTGTCCGTCTGTCTGCCAGTCTGTCTATCTGTCGGTCCGTGCATCCGTCCGTGCGTCCAACTAGAGAACACTCAAAGTACCGCCATCTCGCATACCCTGTGGCACATAGCCGCTTTACACGTCCGTCTATCTGTCCGTCTGTCTGCCAGTCCGCCTGTCTGTCTGTCCATGCGTCCGTCCGTGCGTCCATCTAGAGAACACTTGAAGTACCGCCATCTCGCATCTCGTAGACCCTGTAGCAAATACCGCTTTACGCGTCCGTCTACCTGTCCGTTCGTTTGCTAATCTGTCTGTCTGACTGTCCGTCCGTGCGTCGATTTAAAGAGCACTTAAAGTAGCGCCATCTCGCATACCCTGTGCCACATACCCGCTTTACGCTTCCGTCTACCTGTCCATCTGCCTGCCAGTATGTCTGTCTGTCCATCTATGCGTCCGTTCGTGCGTCAATCTAGAGAACACTCAAATTACCGCCATCTCGCATACCCTGTGGCACATAGCCGCTCTACACGTCCGTCTACCTGTCCGTCTGTCTGCCACTTTGTCTGTCCGTCCGTGCGTCCGTCCGTGCGTCCATCTCGAGAGCACTCAAAAGTACCGCCATGTCGCATACCCTGTGGCACATAGCCGCTTTACGCGTCCATCTACCTGTCCGTCTGTCTACCAGTATGTCTGTCTGTCCGTCATGCGTCCGTTCGTGCGTCAATCTAGAGAACACTCAAATTACCGCCATCTCGCATATCCTGTGGCACATAGCCGCTTTACGCGTCCGTCGACCTGTCCATCTGTCTGCCAGTCTGTCTGTCTGTCCGTCTGTCCATGCGTCCGTTCGTGCGTCAATCTAGAGAACACTCAAAGTACCGCCATCTCGCATGCCCTGTGGCACATAGCCGCTCTACGCGTCCGTCTACCTGTCCGTCTGTCTGCCGGTCTGTCTGTCTGTTCGACCATGCGTCCGTCCGTGCGTCTATCTAGAGAACACTCTGAGTACCGCCATCTCGCGCGTCGTATACCCTTTGTGACGACTGAAAATAGCGCTAAAAACGAGGACACAAGAAGAGGACACACAGCACAGGCGCTAACTTCCAACATAATGTTTATTACCACCGCACGCTCACCTATATCACAAAAAAAATATCACATGACATGAAATATGCGCACAAAAAATTAATTTCTTAGAAAATACAATTCTTTATCACTAAGCGTAAGAGAGGGAGTGCTGACGCACTTAGACCCCAGTGAAGCGATAGCCTCAGCCTCAATAATCTCTCTAGTAAGCTTATCGAACATTCTCTTGATAACTGTGCATGCATTGAATATCGGCACGCAGCCGCAGGATTTACAATGTATGGCCAACCAACTCCCCTGCCCGTTTTTCACATTATTACAATGTTCTCTTAATCGATCATTAAGGCAACGGCCCGTCTGTCCAATGTACTCTTTACCACAAGAAAGCGGGATGCGATAAACAACGCATATGATGCAGGGGACATAAACAGTTCGATGCTTCTTACTACACCCTTTGGGTTTTTTGTCACGGTTATGAAGGCCACAAAGGCTGACCAACTTCTTGGGAGCCGAAAAGACAACCCTAACTTCAGAGCGCTTAGCTAATTTCTTTAGGTTGTGCGATATCTTGTGAAAGTACGGTATGACGACTAGGTGCTTCGGTTTTTCGGCATCACGACTCGCTGTACATCCTGGGTTGCGAAGCGTACGAAGCATGCCTTCTGCAACTGAAGTTTGGACGTGCATAGGATAACCTGCTTTCAACAAACGGTCTGACTGATTATGAAAACTATTGGCGATTTCGTGCTCACAAGATTTGCTTAAAGCATGACGAAAACAATGACTGATGATGCCTCTTTTCACTAGTTTAGAGTGAGCTGATTGGTAAGGAAGGACCGGTTTGTTCGTACGTGGTTGGTATGCCCAACATATGCGGTTAGGATGAAAGGTGAAGAGGACATCGAGAAATTTTATGGCATTGCTCTCAGGCAGTTCGTGTGTGAGAGTCAAGGGTTTAAAACACTCCGAAAAATGTGAAATTATTTTTGCCAAACCTGCCTCGTCCGCTACCGTGTCATTAGTTAATAAAATAAGATAGTCATCGACATACCGGAACACTTTTTTTATCTTCAAATTATCAAGATGTAGGTAAATCGATCTGTAAATTCTACTTAAAAATATGTCGCTTAAAATGGGCGCAATGCAAGACCCGATACAGATTCCGTCATTTTGAATAAAAGGCTTGTCATCCCATGAAATGTAGGTCGTCTTGAGATAAAATGATAAAAGTTCTAAAAACCGACTTACAGGAACACCACACTCGGTTTGAAATCTAACAGAGCCAAACAAATCTATGCACTCTTCAACCGCAGGAAGCAACTGATCATGGGGAATAGAATAATACAAATCAGTCACGTCGACTGAAAAACCATAAACATGCTCATCAACCCAAGTTTTCGCATAATCTATGACTTGATCAGAATTTTTTACAATGAAAGGACCATCAACGTCAAGCCGGTTCAACTGTTCTTGCAAAAAAGTAGCAATCGATTTCTGCCAAGTATCACATTCTGAAACAATTACCCTAAAAGGCATATTGCTCTTGTGAGTCTTTGCATTAAAAAACACTTTTAAAAAGTCATGCTTACTATTTGTGATGCCACCGACAACTCGAGGGAGGTCAAGGTCTTTGCATAGCTTTTTTGCTTCCGATTTAACTTTTTCAATGCGGACGTCCTCGCGAGAGGAGAAAACAGAGCTTACAGCAGCGTGAGCCTTAGAACCAAACAGTCCCAGAGTCAGAATGGCGAAGCCTCCTTCCTTATCAGCGGGAAGGACGGTAAGAGAGTGCTCCTTGAGAAAAGCCTCAACTCTCCTGAGAGGAATTTTGGATCCAGCTGGTCTGTAGCGCGAAACGGTGTCGACGCCTTCCGAGACGGAGTGTGGTTGCTCTTGTTCGGGTACATGGCGCGAAACTTGTCGCACCATGGCTAGAAGTTCCGGTGGAGACGTCTTAGGTTCCACCGCAAACTTGGGCCCGAGGCTTAAAGTCCGGAGGATGTCGGGAGGCACGGTGATCTGTTCAGGCACGTGAACTGTCGGCTTTAGGTCGGTTACTTTTTTTGCGATGCCTGTGCGTAGCACCGGCAATTCTCGAGCCCAGAGGAATTCGGTGCTTTGGTCGGCGTCACAATGCACCAACAAGCCCAAATTTCGACAGTGTTGAACTTTATTTCTCGTACAACGGGCCCTTCTTTATGTTCATCGTCAAACCCATGTGCCACAGTCGCCTACATCGCTCTTGCATCCTGTCAAGCTCGATCCCTTGCTTTTTGCATTCGCCACAGGATAATGCCTCAGGAAGTCAAGCACCTTTTCGGCAACGTTGCCCCCTCAGTTGGTCATGGGCTTAGGGTGTGCAAAATCTTGAAGGCAGAATGGTATAGACAAGCACGTCTACATAAACAATACCTGTCCGCCCTTCTTTTTGATCGTCTCGAAGATACTGTGGCCGTGCAGCAGCTTCGACAATTTCAGCGCCTCGCCGACCAAAGCACCGAATTCCTCTGGGCTCGACAATTGCCGGTGCTACGCACAGGCATCGCCAAAAAAGTAACCGACCTAAAGCCGACAGTTCACGTGCCTGAACAGATCACCGTGCCTCCCGACATCCTCCGGACTTTAAGCCTCGGGCCCAAGTTTGCGGTGGAACCTAAGACGTCTCCACCGGAACTTCTATCCATGGTGCGACAAGTTTCGCGCCATGTACCCGAACAAGAGCAACCACACTCCGTCTCGGAAGGCGTCGACACCGTTTCGCGCTACAGACCAGCTGGATCCAAAATTCATCTCAGGAGAGTTCAGACTTTTCTCAAGGAGCACTCTCTTACCGTCCTTCCCGCTGATAAGGAAGGAGGCTTCGCCATCCTGACTCTGGGACTGTTTGGTTCTAAGGCTCACGCTGCTGTAAGCTCTGTTTTCTCCTCTCGCGAGGACGTCCACATTGAAAAAGTTAAATCGGAAGCAAAAAAGCTATGCAAAGACCTTGACCTCCCTCGAGTTGTCGGTGGCATCACAAATAGTAAGCATGACTTTTTAAAAGTGTTTTTTAATGCAAAGACTCACAAGAGCAATATGCCTTTTAGGGTAATTGTTTCAGAATGTGATACTTGGCAGAAATCGATTGCTACTTTTTTGCAAGAACAGTTGAACCGGCTTGACGTTGATGATCCTTTCATTGTAAAAAATTCTGATCAAGTCATAGATTATGCGAAAACTTGTGTTGATGAGCATGTTTATGGTTTTTCAGTCAACGTGACTGATTTGTATTATTCTATTCCCCATGATCAGTTGCTTCCTGCGGTTGAAGAGTGCATAGATTTTTTTGGCTCTGTTAGATTTCAAACCGAGTGTGGTGTTCCTGTAAGTCGGTTTTTAGAACTTTTATCATTTTATCTCAAGACGACCTACATTTCATGGGATGACAAGCCTTTTATTCAAAATGACGGAATCTGTATCGGGTCTTGCATTGCGCCCATTTTAAGCGACATATTTTTAAGTAGAATTGACAGATCGATTTACCTACATCTTGATAATTTGAAGATAAAAAAAAGTGTTCCGGTATGTCGATGACTATCTTATTTTATTAACTAATGACACGGTAGCGGACGAGGCAGGTTTGGCAAAAATAATTTCACATTTTTCGGAGTGTTTAAACCCTTGACTCTCACACACGAACTGCCTGAGAGCAATGCCATAAAATTCCTCGATGTCCTCTTCACCTTTCATCCTAACCGCATATGTTGGGCATACCAACCACGTACGAACAAACCGGTCCTTCCTTACCAATCAGCTCACTCTAAATTAGTGAAAAGAGGCATCATCAGTCATTGTTTTCGTCATGCTTTAAGCAAATCTCGTGAGCACGAAATCGCCAATAGTTTTCATAATCAGTCAGACCGTTTGTTGAAAGCAGGTTATCCTATGCACGTCCAAACTTCAGTTGCAGAAGGCTTGCTTCGTACGCTTCGCAAACCAGGATGTACAGTGAGTCGTGATGCCGAAAAACCGAAGCACCTAGTCGTCATACCGTACTTTCACAAGATATCGCACAACCTAAAGAAATTAGCTAAGCGCTCTGAAGTTAGGGTTGTCTTTTCGGCTCCCAAGAAGTTGGTCAGCCTTTGTGGCCTTCATAACCGTGACGAAAAACCCAAAGGGTGTAGTAAGAAGCATCGAACTGTTTATGTCCCCTGCATCATATGCGTTGTTTATCGCATCCCGCTTTCTTGTGGTAAAGAGTACATTGGACAGACGGGCCGTTGCCTTAATGATCGATTGAGAGAGCATTGTAATAATGTGAAAAACGGGCAGGGGAGTCGGTTGGCCATACATTGTAAATCCTGCGGCTGCGCGCCGATATTCAATGCATGCACAGTTATCAAGAGAATGTTCGATAAGCTTACTAGAGAGATTATTGAGGCTGAGGCTATCGCTTCACTGGGGTCTAAGTGCGTCAGCACTCCCTCTCTTACGCTTAGTGATAAAGAATTGTATTTTCTAAGAAATTAATTTTTTGTGCGCATCTTTCATGTCATGTGATATTTTTTTGTGATATAGGTGAGCGTGCGGTGGTAATAAACATTATGTTGGAAGTTAGCGCCTGTGCTGTGTGTCCTCTTCTTGTGTCCTCGTTTTTTAGCGCTATTTTCAGTCGTCACAATGCACCAACAAGCCCAAATTTCGACAGTGTATACCCTTTGGTTCACACCCGCCTTACGGGTCCGTCTACCTGTCCGTCTGTCTGCCAGTCTGTCAATCTGTTCGTTCATGCGTCCATCCGTGCGTCCACAAGAGAACACTCAAAGTGCCGCCACCTCGCATCCCGCGCGGCACATAGCCGCTTTACGCGCCCGTCTACCTGCTGTCTGTCTGCCAGTCTGTCTGTCTATTCGTCCGTGCGTCCGTCAATCTTGAGAACACTCAAAGTACCGCCATCTCGCATACCCTGAGGCACATAGCCGCTTTACGCGTCCATCTCCCTGACCGTCTGTTTGCCAGTCTGTATGTCTGTCTGTCTGTCCATGCGTCCGTACGTGCGTCAATCTAGAGAACACTCAAAGTACCGCCATCTCGCATACCCTGTGGCACATAGCTGCTTTACGCGTCCGTCTACCTGTCCGTCTGTCTGTCTGTCCGTCCGTTCATGCGTCCAACTAGAGAACACTCAAAGTACCGCCATCTCGCATACCCTGTGGCACATAGCCACTTTACACTTCCGTCTACCTGTCCATCTGTCTGCCAGTCTGTCTGTCTGTCTGTCCGTCCATGCGTCCGTTCGTGCGTCAATCTAGAGAACACACTGAGTACCGCCATCTCGCGCGTCGTATACCCTGTGGCACATACCCGCTTTACGCGACCGTCTACCTGTCCGGCCTGTTCGCCCATGCGTCCATTCGTGCGTCCATCTAGAGAACAATCAAAGTACCGCTATCTCGCATACCCTGTGGCACATAGCCGCTCTACACGTCCGTCTACCTGTCCGTCTGTCTGCCACTTTGTCTGTCCGTCCGTGTGTCCATCACCAGAGCACTCGAAAGTACCGCCATCTCGCATACCTTGTGGCACATAGCCACTTTACACATCCGTATACCTGTCCGTCTGTCTGCCAGTCTGTCTATCTGTCCGTCCGTGCATCCGTACGTGCGTCCATCTAGAGAACACTTAAAGTACCGCCATCTCGCATCTCGTATACCCTGTAGCAAATACCGCTTTACACGTCCGTCTACCTGTCCGTCTGTTTGCTAATCGGTCTGTCTGTCGGTCTGTCCGTGCGTCCGTCAGTGCGTCGATTTAAAGAGCACCTAAAAAAACGCCATCTCGCATACCCTGTGGCACATAGTCGCTTTACGCGTCCATCTACCAGTCCGTCTGTGTGCCTGTCTGTCTGTCTGTCCATCCATGCATCCATTCGTGCGTAAATCTAGAGAACACCCCGAGTACCGCCCTCTCGCGCGTCGTATACCCTGTGCCACATACCCGCTTTACGCTTCCGTCTACCTGTCCATCTCTCTGCCAGTCTGTCTGTCTGTCCGTCCATGCGTCCGTTCGTTCGTCAACTTAGAGAACACTCAAGTACCGATATCTCGCATACCCTTTGGCACATAGCCGCTCTACACGTCCGTCTACCTGTCCGTCTGTCTGCCACTTTGTCTGTCCGTCCGTGCGTCCGTCCGTGCGTCCATCTCGAGAGCACTCAAAAGTGCCGCCATGTCGCATACCCTGTGGCACATAGCCGCTTTACGCGTCCATCTACCTGTCCATCTGTCTGCCAGTCTGTCTGTCTGTATGTCCATGCGTCCATTCGTGCGTAAATCTAGAGAACACTCCGATTAGCGCCCTCTCGCGCGTCGTATACCCTGTGGCACATACCCGCTTTACAAGTCCGTCTAACTGTCCGTCTGTCTGCCAGTCTGTCTCTCTGTCCGTCCGTGCGTCCGTCCGTGCGTCCATCTAGAGAACACTCAAGGTACCGCCATATCGGATACCCTGTGGCACATACCCTCTTTACGCGTCCAGCTACCTGTCCGTCTGTCGGCCAGCCTGTGTGTCTGTTCGTCCATGCGTCCATTCGTGCGTCCATCTAGAGAACACTCTAAGTACGGCTATCTCGCATACCCTGTGGCACATAGCCACTCTACACGTCCGTCTACCTGTCCGTCTGTCTGCCACTTTGTCTTTCCGTCCATGCGTTCGTCCGTGCGTCAATCTCGAGAGCACTCATATGTACCGCCATCTCGCATACCCTGCGGCACATAGCCGCTTCACACGTCCGTATACCTGTCC
The DNA here is from genome assembly GCF_043290135.1 of Rhipicephalus microplus. Classification (NCBI taxonomy): domain Eukaryota; kingdom Metazoa; phylum Arthropoda; class Arachnida; order Ixodida; family Ixodidae; genus Rhipicephalus; species Rhipicephalus microplus. Next base: position 15,296,534 of record NW_027464589.1, read on the forward strand.
GTCTGTCTGCCAGTCTGTCTATCTGTCCGTCCGTGCATCCGTCCGTGCGTACAACTAGAGAACACTCAAAGTACCGCCATCTCGCATACCCTGTGGCACATAGCCACTTTACACGTCCGTCTACCTGTCCGTCTGTCTGCCAGACCGCCTGTCTGTCCGTCCATGCGTCCGTCCGTGCGTCCTTCTAGAGAACACTTAAAGTACCACCATCTCGCATCTCGTATACCCTGTAGCAAATACCGCTTTACGCGTCCGTCTATCTGTCCGTCCGTTTGCTAATCTGTCTGTCTGACTGTCCGTGCGTCCGTCCGTGCGTCGATTTAAAGAGCACTTAAAATAATGCCATCTCGCATACCCTGTGGCACATAGCAGCTTTACGCGTCCATCTACCTGTCCGTCTGTCTGCCAGTATGTCTGTCTGTCCGTCTATGCGTCTCTTCGTGCGTCAATCTAGAGAACACTCAAATTACCGCCATCTCGCATGCCCTGTGGCACATAGCCGCTTTACGCGTCCGTCTACCTGTCCATCTGTCTGCCAGTCTGTCTGTCTGTCCGTCCATGCGTCCGTTCGTGCGTCAATCTAGAGAACACACTGAGTACCGCCATCTTGCGCGTCGTATACCCTGTGGCACATACCCGCTTTACGCGTCCGTCTATCTGTCCGTCTGTCGGCCAGTCTTTCTGTCTGTTCGGCCATGCGTCCATTCGTGCGTCCATCTAGTGAACACTCAAAATACCGCTATCTCGCATACCCTGTGGCACATAGCCGCTCTACACGTCCGTCTACCTGTCCGTCTGTCTCCCACTTTGTCTGTCCGTCCGTGCGTCCGTCCGTGCGTCCATCTCGTGAGCACTCAAAAGTACCACCATCTCGCATACCCTGCGGCACGTAGCCGCTTTACACGTCCGTATACCTGTCCGTCTGTCTGCCATTCTGCCTATTTGTCCGTCCGTGCATCCGTCCGTGCGTCCAACTAGAGAAGACTCAAAGTACCGCCATCACGCAAACCCTGTGTCACATAGCCGCGTTACACGTCCGTATACCTGTCCGTCTGTCTGCCAGTCCGCCTGTCTGTCCGTCCATGCGTCCGTCCGTGCGTCCTTCTAGAGAACACTTAAAGTACCGCCATCTCGCATCTCGTATACCCTGTAGCAAATACAGCTTTACGCGTCCGTCTACCTGTCCGTCCGTTTGCTAATCTGTCTGTGTGTCTGTCCGTGCGTCCGTCCATGCGTCGATATAAAGAGCACCTAAAGTAACGCCATCTTGCATACCCTGTGGCACATAGCCGCTTTACGTGTCCATCTAACTGTTCGTCTGTCTGCCAGTCTGTGTGTCTGTCCGTCCATGCGTCTATTCGTGCGTAAATGTAGAGAACGCTTCGAGTACCGCCCTCTCGCGCGTCGTATACCCAGTGCCACATACCCACTTTACGCTCCCGTCTACCTGTTCACCTGTCTGCCAGTCTGTCTGTCTGTCCGTCCATGCGTCCGTTCGTGCGTCAATCTAGAGAACACAATGAGTACTGCCATCTTGCGCGTCGTATACCCTGTGGCACATACCCGCTTTCCGCGTCCGTCTACCTGTCTGTCTGTCTGCCCCAGTCTGTCAGTCTGTTCGTCCAAGCGTCCATCCGTGCGTCCACTAGAGAACACTCAAAGTACCGCCATCTGGCATACCTTGTGGCACATAGCCACTTTACACGTCCGTCTAACTGTCCGTCTATCTGCCAGTCTGTCTGTCTGTCCGTCCGTGCATCCGTCCGTGCGTCCATCTAGAGAACACTCAAAGTACTGCCATATCGCATACCCTGTGGCACAAAGCCGCTTTACACGTCCGTCTACCTGTCCGTCTGTCTGCCAGTCTGTCTGTCTGTTCGTCGATGCATCCGTCCGTGCGTCCATCGAGAGAACACTCTGAGTACCGCCATCTCGCGCGTCGTATACCCTTTGGTTCATACCCGCTTTACGGGTCCGTCTACCTGTCCGTCTGTCTGCCAGTCTGTCAATCTGTTCGTCCATGCGTCCATCCGTGCGTCCACTAGAGAACACTCAAAGTGCCGCCATCTCGCATCCCCCGCGCACATAGCCGCTTTACGCTCCCGTCTACCTGCCGTCTGTCTGCCAGTCTGTCTGTCTATTCGTCCGTGCGTCCGTCCATCTTGAGAACACTCAAAGTACTGCCATCTCGCATACCCTGAGGCACATAGCCGCTTTACGCGTCCATCTACCTGTCCATCTGTCTGCCAGTCTGTATGTCTGTCTGTCTGTCCATGCGTCCGTACGTGCGTCAATCTAGAGAACAGTCAAAGTACCGCCATCTCGCATACCCTGTGGCACATAGCTGCTTTACGCGTCCGTCTACCTGTCCATCTGTCTGGCAGTCTGTCTGTCTTCCCGTCCATGCGTCTGTTCGTGCTTCAATCTAGAGAACACTCCGAGTACCGCCATCTTGCATACCTTGTGGCATATAGCCGCTTTACGCGTCCGTCTACCTGTCCGTCTGTCTGTCTGTCCGTCCGTCCATGCGTCCAACTAGAGAACACTCAAAGTACCGCCATCTCGCATACCCTGTGGCACATAGCCACTTTACGCTTCCGTCTACCTGTCCATCTGTCTGCCAGTCTGTCTGTCTGTCCGTCCATGCGTCCGTTCGTGCGTCAATCTAGAGAAGACACTGAGTACCGCCATCTCGCGCGTCGTATACCCTGTGGCACATACCCGCTTTACGCGACCGTCTACCTGTCCGGCCTGTTCGCCCATGCGTCCATTCCTGCGTCCATCTAGTGAACACTCAAAATACCGCTATCTCGCATACCCTGTGGCACATAGCCGCTCTACACGTCCGTCTACCTGTCCTTCTGTCTGCCACTTTGTCTGTCCGTCCGTTCGTCCGTCCGTGCGTCCATCTCGTGAGCACTCAAAAGTACCACCATCTCGCATACCCTGCGGCACATAGCCGCTTTACTCGTCCGTATACCTATCCGTCTGTCTGCCATTCTGTCTATTTGTTCGTCCGTGCATCCGTCCATGCGTCCAACTAGAGAAGACTCAAAGTACCGCCATCTCGCATACCCTGTGTCACATAGCCGCGTTACACGTCCGTATACCTGTCCGTCTGTCTGCCAGTCCGCCTGTCTGTCCGTCCATGCGTCCGTCCGTGCGTCCATCTAGAGAACACTTAAAGTACCGCCATCTCGCATCTCGTAAACCCTGTAGCAAATACCGCTTTACGCGTCCGTCTACCTGTCCGTCCGTTTGCTAATCTGTCTGTCTGTCTGTCTGTCTGTCCGTGCGTCCGTCCATGCTTCGATATAAAGAGCACTTAAAGTAACGCCATCTTGCATACCCTGTGGCACATAGCCGCTTTACGTGTCCATCTACCTGTCCGTCTGTCTGCCAGTCTGTCTGTCTGTCCGTCCATGCGTCCATTCGTGCGTAATTGTAAAGAACGCTTCGAGTACCGCCCTCTCGCGCGTCGTATACCCAGTGCCACATACCCACTTTACGCTCCCGTCTACCTGTTTATCTGTCTGCCAGTCTGTCTGTCTGTCCGTCCATGCGTCCGTTCGTGCGTTAATCTAGAGAAAACAATGAGTACCGCCATCTTGCGCGTCGTATACCTTGTGGCACATACCCGCTTTACGCGTCCGTCTACCTGTCTGTCTGTCTGCCCCAGTCTGTCAGTCTGTTCGTTCAAGCGTCCATCCGTGCGTCCACTAGAGAACACTCAAAGTACCGCCGTCTCGCATACCTTGTGGCACATAGCCACTTTACGCGTCCGTCTAACTGTCCGTCTATCTGCCAGTCTGTCTGTGTTCCGTCCGTGCATCCGTCCGTGCGTCCATCTAGAGAACACTCAAAGTACCGCCATATCGCATACCCTGTGGCACAAAGCCGCTTTACACGTCCGTCTACCTGTCCGTCTGTCTGCCAGTCTGTCTGTTCGTCGATGCATCCGTCCGTGCGTCCATCGAGAGAACACTCTGAGTGCCGCCATCTCGCATACCCTGTGGCACATAGCTGCTTTAGACGTCCGTCTACCTGTCCGTTTGTCTGCCAGTCTGTCTGTCTCTCCGTCCATGCGTCCGTTCGTGCGTCAATCTATAGAACACTCTGAGTACCGCCATCTCACGCGTCGTATACTCTGTGGCACATATTCGCTTTACGCGTCCATATCTGTCAGTCTGTCTGCCAGTCTGTCTGTCTGTTCGTCCATGCGTCCGTCCATGCGTCCATCTAGAGAACACTGTGAGTACCGCCATCTCTTGCGTCGTATACCCTGTGGTACACACCCACTTTACGCGTCCGTCTACCTGTTCGTCTGTGTGCCAGTCTGTCTATCTGTCCATCCATGCGTCCGTTCGTGCGTCAATCTAGAGAACACTCAAAGTACCGCCATCTCGCATACCCTGTGGCATATCCCCGCTTTGCGCGTCCGTCTACCTGTCCATCTGTCTGCCAGGCTGTCTGTTTTTCCGTCCATGCGTCTGTTCGTGCTTCAATCTAGAGAACACTCCGAGTGCCGCCATCTCGCATAGCCTGTGGCGGATAGCTGCTTTACGCGTCCGTCTACCTTTCCTTCTGTCTGCCAGTCTGTCTGTCTGTCCGTCCATGCGTCCATTCGTGCGTAAATCCAGAAAACACTCTGAGTACCGCCATCTCGCGCGTCGTATACTCTGCGGACATACCCGCTTTACAGGTTCGTCTACCTGTCCGTCTGTCTGCCAGTCCGTCTGTCTCTCCATCCATGCATCCGTCCGTTCGACCATCTAGAGAACACTCAAAGTACCACCATCTCGCATACCCTGTGGCACTTGGCTACTTTACACATCTGTCTACCAGTCCGTCTGTCTGCCAGTCTGTCTCTCCGACCATGCGTCCGTGCGTTCGTCAATCTAGAGAACACTCTGAGTACCGCCATCTCGCGCGTTGTATACCCTGTGGCACATACCCGCTTTACGCGTCCGTCTACTATGTGCGTCTGTCTGCCACTCTGTCTGTCTGTTGGTCCATGCGTCCATCCGCGCGTCCATCTAGAGAACACACTGAGTACCGCCATCCCGCGAGTCGTATACCCTGTGGCACATACCCGCTATTCCCGTCCTTCTACCTCTACCTATGTCTGCCGGCCTGTCTGTCTGTTCGTCCACGCCTCCTTCCGTGCGTCCATCCAGAGAACACTCTGACTACCGCCATCTTGCGAGTCGTATACCCTGTGGTACATACCCGCTTTACGCGTCCGTCTACCTGTCCGTCTGTCTGCCAGTCTGTCAGTCTCTTCGTCCATGCGTCCATCCGTGCGTCCACTAACCAACACTCAAAGTACCGCCATCTCGCATACCCTGTGACACATAGCCGCTTTACACGTCCGTCTACCTGTCCGTCTGTCCGTCCGTGCGTCCCTCCGTGCGTCCATCTAGAGAACACTTAAAATACCGCATCTTGCATACCTTGTGGCACATACACACTTTACACATCCGTCTATCTGTCCCTCTGTCTGCCAGTCTGTGTGTCTGTCCGTCCGTGCGTCCATCTAAAGAACACTCAAAGTACTGTCATCTCGCATACCCTGTGGCACATAGCCGCTGTACACGTCCGTCTACCTGTCCGTCTGTCTGTCTGTCCGTCCGTCCATGCGTCCATCTAGAGAACACTCAAAGTACCGCCATCTCGCATACCTTTTGGCACATAGCCACTTTATGCTTCCGTCTACCTGTCCCTCTGTCTGCCAGTCTGTCTGTCTGTTCGTCCATGCGTCCGTTCGTGCGTCAATCTAGAGAACACACTGAGTACCGCCATCTTGCACGTCGTATACCCTGTGGCACATACCCGCTTTACGCGTCCGTCTACCTGTCCGTCTGTCGGCCAGTCTGTCTGTCTGTTCGTCCATGCGTCCATTCGTGCGTCCATCTAGAGAGCACTCAAAGTACTGCTATCTCGCATACCCGATGGAACATAGCTGCTCTACACGTCCGTATACCTGTCCCTCTGTCTGCCAGTCTGTCTGTCTGTCCGTTCGTGCGTCCGTCCGTGCGTCCTTCTCGAGAGCACTCAAAAGTACCGCCATCTCGCATACCCTGCGGCACATAGCCGCTTGACACGTCCGTATACCTGTCCGTCTGTCTGCCAGTCTGTCTATCTGTCCGTCCGTGCATCCGTCCGTGCATACAACTAGAGAACACTCAAAGTACTGCCATCTCGCATAGCCTGTGGCACATAGCCGCTTTACACGTCCGTCTACCTGTCCGTCTGTCGGCCAGACCGCCTGTCTGTCCGTCCATGCGTCCGTCCGTGCGTCCTTCTAGAGAACACTTAAAGTACCGCCATCTCGCATCTCGTATACCCTGTAGCAAATACCGCTTTACGCGTCCGTCTACCTGTCCGTCCGTTTGATAATCTGTCTTTCTGACTGTCCGTTCGTCCGTCCGTGCGTCGATTTAAAGAGCACTTAAAGTAATGCAATCTCGCATACCCTGTGGCACATACCCGCTTTACGCGTCCGTCTACCCTTCCATCTGTCTGCCAGGCTGTGTGTCTGTCTGTCCATGCGTCTGTTCGTGCTTTAATCTAGAGAACACTCCGAGTACCGCCATCTCGCATACCCTGTGGCTCATAGCTGCTTTACGCGTCCGTCTACCTGTCCATCTGTCTGCCAGTCTGTCTGTCTCTCCGTCCATGCATCCGTCTGTTCGATCATCTAGAGAACACACTGAGTACCGCCTTCTCGCGCGTCGTATACCCTGTGGCCCATACCCGCATTTCCCGTCCTTCTACCTCTACCTATGTCTGCCGGCCTGTGTGTCCGTCCATGCGTCCGTCCGTGCGTCCATCTAGAGAACACTCTGAATACCGCCATCTTGCGAGTCGTATACCCTGTGGTACATACCCGCTTTACGCGTCCGTCTACCTGTCCGTCTGTCTGCCAGTCTGTTCGTCCATGCGTCCATCCGTGCGTCCACTAACGAACACTCAAAGTACCGCCATCTAGCATACCCTGTGACACATAGCCGCTTTACACGTCCGTCTACCTGTCCGTCTTTCCGTCCATGCGTCCCTCCGTGCGTCCATCTAGAGAACACTTAAAATACTGCATCTCGCATACCTTGTGGCACATCCACAGTTTACACGTCCGTCCATCTGTCCCTCTGTCTGCCAGTCTGTGTGTCTGTCAGTCCGTGCGTCCATATAAAGAACACTCAAAGTACTGCCATCTCGCATACCCTGTGGCATATAGCCGCTTTACACGTCCGTCTACCTGCCCGTCTACCTGTCCGTCTGTCTGTCTGTCTGTCCGTCCGTCCATGCGTCCATATGGAGAACACTCAAAGTACCGCCATCTCGCATACCCTTTGGCACATAGCCACTTTACGCGTCCGTCTACCTGTCCGTCTGTCGGCCAGTCTGTCTGTCTGTTCGTCCATGCGTCCATTCGTGCGTCCATCTAGAGAACACTCAAAGTACCGCTATCTCGCTTACCCGGTGGCACATAGCTGCTCTACACGTCCGTCTACCTGTCCGTCTGTCTGCAAATTTGTCTGTCTGTCCGTCCGTGCTTCCGTCCGTGCGTCCATCTCGAGAGCACTTAAAGTACCGCCATCTCGCATCTCGTATACCCTGTAGCAAATACCGCATTACTATTCCGTCTACCTGTCCGTCCGTTTGCTAATCTGTCTGTCTGACTGTCCGTCCGTGCGTCGATTTAAAGAGCACTTAAAGTAACGCCATCTCGCATACCCTGTGGCACATAGCCGCTTTACACGTCCATCTACCTGTCCGTCTGTCTGCCAGTATGTCTGTCTGTCCGTCTATGCGTCCATTCGTGCGTCAATCTAGAGAACACTCAAATTACCGCCATCTCGCATACGCTGTGGCACATACCCGCTTTACGCTTCCGTCTACCGGTCCATCTGTCTGCCAGTCTGTCTGTCTGTCCGTCCATGCGTCCGTTCGTGCGTCAATCTAGAGGACACACTGAGTACCGCCATCTTGCGCGTCGTATACCCTGTGGCACATACCCGCTTTACGCGTCCGTCTACCTGTCCGTCTGTCGGCCAGTCTGTCTGTCTGTTCGTCCATGCGTCCATTCGTGCGTCTATCTAGTGAACACTCAAAATACCGCTACTCGCATACCCTGTAGCACATAGCTGCTCTACACGTCCGTCTACCTGTCCGTATATCTGCCACTTTGTCTGTCCGTCCGTGCGTCCGTCCGTGCGTCCATCTCGTGAGCACTCAAAAGTACCGCCATCTCGCATACCCTGCGGCACATAGCCGCTTTACACGTCCATATACCTGTCCGTCTGTCTGCCAGTCTGTCTATTTCTCCGTCCGTGCATCCGTCCGTGCGTCCAACTAGAGAACACTTAAAGTACCGCCATCTCGCATCTCGTATACCCTGTAGCAAATACCGCTTTACGCGTCCGTCTACCTGTCCGTTCGTTGGCTAATCTGTCTGTCTGACTGTCCGTGCATCCGTCCGTGCGTCGATTTAAAGAGCACCTAAAGTAACGCCATCTCGCATACCCTGTGGCACATAGCCGCTTTACGCGTCCATCTAGCTGTCCGTCTGTCTGCCAGTATGTCTGTCTGTCCGTCATGCATCCGTTCGTGCGTCAATCTAGAGAACACTCAATTTACCGCCATCTCGCATACCCTGTGGCACATAGCTGCTTTACGCGTCCGTCTACCTGTCCATCTGTCTGCCAGTCTGTCTGTCTGTCCGTCCATGCGTCCATTCGTGCGTAAATCTAGAGAACACTCCGAGTACCGCCCTCTCGCGCGTCGTATACCCTGTGCCACATACCCGCTTTACGCTTCCGTCTACCTGTCCATCTATCTGCCAGTCTGTCTGTCTGTTCGTCCATGCGTCCATTCATGCGTCCATCTAGAGAACACTCAAAGTACCGCTATCTCGCATACCCTGTGGCACATAGCCGCTCTACACGTCCGTCTACCTGTCCGTCTGTCTGCCACTTTGTCTGTCCGTCCGTGCGTCCGTCCGTGCGTCCACCTCGAGAGCACTCAAAAGTACCGCCATGTCGCATACCCTGTGGCACATAGCCGCTTTACGCATCCATCTACCTGTCCATCTGTCTGCCAGTCTGTCTGTCTGTATGTCCATGCGTCCATTCGTGCGTAAATCTAGAGAACACTCCGATTAGCACCCTCTCGCGCGTCGTATACCCTGTGGCACATACCCGCTTTACAAGTCCGTCTAACTGTCCGTCTGTCTGCCAGTCTGTCTGTCTGTCCGTCCGTGCGTCCGTCCGTGCGTCCATCTAGAGAACACTCAAGGTACCGCCATATCGGATACCCTGTGGCACATACCCTCTTTACGCGTCCAACTACCTGTCCGTCTGTCGGCCAGTCTGTCTGTCTGTTCGTCCATGCGTCCATTCGTGCGTCCATGTAGAGAACACTCTAAGTACGGCTATCTCGCATACCCTGTGGCACATAGCCACTCTACACGTCCATATACCTGTCCATCTGTCTGCCAGTCTGTCTGTCTGTCCGTCCATGCATCTGTTCGTGCTTCAATCTAGAGAACACTCCGAGTACCGCCATCTCGCATACCCTGTGGCACATAGCCACTTTACACGTCCGTCTAACTGTCCGTCTGTCTGCCAGTCTGTCTGTCTGTCCGTCCGTGCGTCCATCCGTGCGTCCATCTAGAGAACACTCGAAGTACCGCCATATCGCATACCCTGCAGCACATACCCGCTTTACGCGTCCGTCTACGTGTCCGTCTGTCGGCCAGTCTGTCTGTTCGTCCATTCGTCCATTGGCGCGTCCATCTAGAGAACACTCAAAGTACCGCTATCTCGCATACCCTGTGGCACATAGCCGCTCTACACGTCCGTCTACCTGTCCGTCTGTCTGCCTTTTTGTCTGTCCGTCCGTGCGTCCGTCCGTGCGTCCATCTCGAGAGCACTCAAAAGTACCGCTATCTCGCATACCCTGCGGCACATAGCCGCTTTACACTACCGTATACCTGTCCGTCTGTCTGCCAGTCTGTCTATCTGTCCGTCCGTGCGTACAACTAGAGAACACTCAAAGTACCGCCATCTCGCATAGCCTGTGGCACATAGCGGCTTTACACGTCCGTCTACCTGTCGGTCTGTCTGCCAGACCGCCTGTCTGTCCGTCTATACGCCCGTCCGTGCGTCCATCTAGAGAACACTCAAGGTACCGCCATATCGGATACCCTGTGGCACATACCCTCTTTACGCGTCCAGCTACCTGTCCGTCTGTCGGCCAGTCTGTCTGTCTGTTCGTTCATGCGTTCATTCGTGCGTCCATCTAGAGAACACTCTAAGTACGGCTATCTCGTATACCCTGTGGCACATAGCCACTCTACACGTCCGTCTACCTGTCCGTCTGTCTGCCTGTGACAGGTTCAGTAAATAAAGCCAGTCGAGCTAGCTGTGAAACGTTAATCTCTCACGAGAAAAGGAAGTGAGCGTTTGATTTGCAAAAAAAATTATACTTTCACAAACACACAAAAAAAACCACAAAAAGGAAAATACTAAGATCAGAAAAATGTTAACTAATTAGCACTGTCAGTTTCGTTAGCGAGCGGAAACCTCTAAGAGTCTAAACAGTCCTTTTCGTTAAAGTCCTCGTGTTTGAGTCCGGACGCGAGAGAAGACGGATACGGCTCACCAGCGGTTCACGCCCTTCAATAGTCCATTGGGGAAGCTGCCGTGGTGAGAGTGCATAAGCTCGGGCCCGTAGCCCGACGGCTTGCTCCCGCTCCCGGTAGACGTCATCTGCTGCGCTGTCTTCCGCTCGAACATCAGACCAAGGTCTTGCCAAGGATTCGCCAATAGCCGCTGCGGTTGAATGGTCACCAGGACCCCGTGGAAACAGTCGCCCGCTAGGTGGATGCCCTGACGCCCAGGAGGTACTCGCACCCGACGAGGTCGCACGCCGCACCCTAGCCTTCTTCTTCCAAGCACGAGCCCGAATCTCCTCTTCCTCGTTCTTCGATGCCCTGGCTCTGGATTTTTCTCCCATTCCCTTGAATTTTCTTCTTTTTCCCATCGCCAGTGTTCGCCGCACTGGCGCAATACGCCATCTTGCACACATTGTCAGTAGTTCATCTTACGCGCCAAATTTGAAAGTCACTTGACTCGCGCACTTCACTCACAACAAGAGTCCCCCCTTTGAAAAGTTTCTTTTGCGAAGAAAAATAAACTGCAGTTCAGTGCGCGAGAAGTCACCACGCGTCGTCCATTCACAAGATGTCCTTAACAAACAAACAACTTGAAGTAGTCGCTTGTCTCGAGAAAACGTAAAAATTCACAACCGGCTCATATAATCTGCGCCGACATTTTCAGAGCCTCTAATGTGCTCGACTCGGAATGAATATTCTTGTAACGCGAGGCTCCACCGTAATACCCTACTGTTCAGGTGTTTTGCCCTTAAGAGATACTGCAGTGGTTGGTGATCGGTCTGTACGACAAATGACGTTCCGTACAGAAAAACATGATACTTTTCTATCGCCCAGACCAACGCTAAGCATTCCCTCTCGATTGCTGAGTATCTCTTTTCGCGAGGCTGAAGTTGACGACTGGCATATGACACAGGGTGGAGGATGCCATCATGCTCTTGCATAAGGATAGCGCCTATACAAGAATCAGAGGCGTCAGACCGAAGCACGAATTCTCTTTTCAGATCGGGTGCTTTGACGATTGGCCCAGAAGACAAAGCCTTTTTGAGTGATTCAAACGCTTCTTCTCTATCCGTGGTCCACGTAATCTTGTTTTTCTCCATCTTCCTCGTCATCTCAGTGAGCGGCTGTGCTTTCTCGGCGTACCGAGGTATCAGGTCACGGTAATAGCCAGCCAGTCCAAGGAATGACCGGAGTTGCTTCTTTGTTTCAGGCTTAGAAGCACAGGTGATCTTCTGTATCGTGCTTTCGACTGGCCGTATGTTGCCATCTCCCAATCGATGTCCCAAAAAGGTGACTGTGCTCATAGCCACTTCACATTTCTGTGGCTTGATCCTTAGTCCGGCTTGTCGTATCCTGGCAAAAAATTGCTTCAAAGTTGTTAGATGTTCTTCCCACGTAGTGGTAGCCACCAGTACGTCGTCTATGTAATGAACGACGTTGGGTATTCCAAGCAATAACTTTCTCATCAGACGAGTGAAGACCGCGGATGCGGTCTTGATGCCAAAAGGCATATACAGGAAATGATAATGCCCTGATTGGCTTGAAAAGGCGGTCTTTTGCTGCGAGTCTTTTGCGAGAGGAACCTGCCAATATCCTTTAGTTAAATCAAACTTCGAGAACCATTTCTTTGTTCCCACTTCGGCAAACAAGTGATCAGTTCTGGGTATAGGTTCTGCATCAGATACCAGAACATTGTTTATACGGCGAAAGTCTATACAGGCCCTGTAGCCATTGTCTGGCTTTTTGACTAGTACCAAAGGAGAATTATATGGTGACTCTGAGGGTTCTATAATGCCAAGTTGCAACATGTCTTGCACTTCCTTTTCAACGACTTCCTTCATAGAGAATGGCAATGGGTATTGTGGGGTGTTAACTGGTTCTGAACTGGTCGTTTGTAACCGACACTCCACAAGGTTTGTTTTACCTGGGATCTCCGAGAATACGTCTTCGTAGGTACTTAAGATGTCCCGTATCTCCACCCGCTGTCGCTCCCCGATTTCATCTCCAAGCTTTATGGAGTCAATACCGCAGCTACCCTGTACTTTGAAAGTTGGTAGTGGTTTCTCAGACTCCTCTTCCTCCAGAACGACAAAAGATGATGCCTGAGGAAGCTGTTCTTCACGGCGTTCTTCATACTTTTTCAGCATGTTTATGTGGAAAAGTTTTTTGCTGTGTCCAAGGTCCAGCCAGTAGTCATAGTCGTTTTTCTTTTCTATGACTGGAAACGGCCCTTTCCAATGCATCAATAACTTGTTGTTGCTTGTGGGAAGCAAGATCAATGCACGGTCACCAGCTTTCAGGTCCCGTTGCTTGCTGTGGCGGTCGTAATACCTTTTCTGCGACACCTGTGCTCGGCTCAGGTTTTGTCGTACCAGCTCTAGTGTCTTCTCAATTCGCTCTCTTAAATCCAGGACATATCCGTACGTCGTCTTAAGTTCTTCGTTCTCCTGATCATGAGTCCATAGCTCTTTCAGGATGCTCAGAGGTCCTCGAATATGTCGGCCATAAATAAGTTCAAATGGTGAGAACCCGGAGCTTGCTTGTGGGGCTTCACGATAAGCAAACAAAAGAGGTGCTAGCAAGCGATCCCAACATTTAGGCTGTTCTTGAACCATTTTGCGGAGCATTTGCTTGAGTGTTCCATTAAACCTCTCTACCATCCCGTTGCACATAGGATGGTATGGAGTGCAGCTAAGATGCTTGACTGCCAGTAGTTCATTCACCTCCTTCATTAGATCTGAGGTAAAGCACGATGCCTGATCAGCCAAGACTTCTCGTGGAAAACCAATGCGAGAAAACATCTCGACAAGTCCCTCGGCCACTGTAGCTGAGTCAATTGCTGTCAAAGGCACTGCATCAGGGTAGCGAGTGGCGAAATCCACAAGAGTCAAAATATACCGATGGCCTTTTGCCGAGGCTGGAGTTATCGGTCCAATGATGTCGACCGCCACACGTTCAAAAGGGGTGTCGATCAACGGCATACGCCCTAGAGGCACCTTGCCCACCTTGCCTTTCGGTAAAGTCCTTTGACAGGCGTCACATGATCGGACATATCTGCGGATATCTTCTTGTACCCCGGGCCAGTAGAAGGCGTCCAGAACTCGATCTATTGTTTTTTTTACACCCTGATGGCCTGACATGACATTTTCATGAGCCAAACGTAACACTTGGCCTCTCAGGGACTTCGGGACTATGGCTTGTTCAATGATCTTACCAGGGGACAGGAAGTATTGTCGGTAAAGAATACCATTCTTGGCTACGAAAGAAAAAGATGTCGAGCCCTTTCTAACAAACTTCTTACCCACTCTGGCTCTGCAGATGTCAAGCGTCTGGTCTTTTTCTTGTTCTTCGCGAAACATTTTGCGAGACATCTGGCCAGGGAGCCCAACAGAGGTGGCCCTTCGCGAACTATTGAGACGTGCGGCACCAACCAGTTGAGAATTTGGGTGGTTACCTTCGTCCGCAGAATGAACTTTTTTCTTAATGAATTGATCTTGAGAAAGTTTCCGCGAAACGTCGGGGTCATTGGCGTCACGGGCCCCCGGTACGTTCCCAACTATGACGTCATACAGTGGCGACGGCATACACTTGACGATGGCCATGCCGGAAAAGTATGGAGATCTGATACGTATCTCCGCCTCAGGGGTTACGATGGTGCTGCCATCAGCCAACCACAACGTCGCGGTAGTGCCAGTTAGTGCTTCATCAGGTACTAATGACCGACGTACTACCAACGTGTTGCTTCCGGTGTCCCTTAGGACTCGAACAATCTGTCCATTCACTTCCCCTGGTAACACTGGCATGGGACGTTTCTTACATTGCGCTTGCGTCTTCACCGTGCCCATAACATTGTCGTCTCGGTCCGAGTCGTCGCCATCAATCATGGATTGTTGTGGACCGGTCTCTTCTTTGGGTAGCATTAAACAAGATGTAGTTGATTTCGAAGTGCCAGTCATTTTCTGACAGCCCTTCACATCATGCCCCCACTTACGGCAGTTTGTACAAAATACTTGTTTAGGTTTACTTCGACAGTCAGAAGCCTTGTGCCCCTTAAGGCCACAAACAAAACATTGCATCTCTGCTCTTGGGCTTGAAATCAATTTAGCCTTCCCAGTTGTGTCCTCACTCTTATTCTGAACTATTAATAAGTTCTTCAATCTCTTTGCCTCTATATATATATCAGCTGCCTCTGCCATGGCTTCCAGAGTCTTGCAGTTCTTCTCCCGTAAGAAGAGCGCCAGCTGACTACTGCAGTTCGCCATGAATTGTTCGGCTACAATCAAGTCACGGACTGAATCGAAATTCCTCTCTGTCTGAGACATTTCTATCCACCTGTCAAAGAAACTTTGGAGTCTCGTGGCATACTGTTTTCCAGTTTCGCCGTCTTCAGGCTTGCTTTTCCGGAATTTCTCACGGTAGCCATCAGCCGTGAAGCGAAAACGCTGGAGCAGTGCCAATTTGACTTCGTCGTATGACAGGTAATCGTTCGGTGACAACCGTCCAAATACCTTCAGAGCCTCTCCGCCAAGGCACAAACTAAGAGCCGTGGCCCACTTTTCCCGTGGCCAATCTTGACCTGTCGCCACTCTCTCAAACCTTTTCAGGTAGGCGTCAAGGTCGTCTCTGTCCTCGTTGAAAACGGGTATAAAGTTATGCGGGTTCACTACCATAGGCGCGTTCCTTTGGTTGCCCGTGTCAGCCACCGTAGGCTGACCGACACCGGCCTCAGCTACTCTCAGGCGCAGTTGCAGCGTCCTCTCTTCTACTTCCAAGTGTCGCTGGCTTGCTTCTCGGGTTTGGTTCTCCGTTTTTGCTACTTCAAGACGTAGCTGTAAATTGCGGCCTTCCAGCTCCAACTGTTCTTTCTTCGCGTCTCTCTCCGCGGCTCGTTCATCGCCCTCACGCGCTTCTCGTGCGTCAAACCAAGCCTGCAATTCTGCTCCCTCCAACCCCATGCGTTCTGCCAGCGCCATCAACTCTCGTGAGCCCATTTTACTTTTTTAGTTAGCCTTACTCAAATCTACTTTTTAGTGGCAAACACTCACGTCCTGTCGTAGCGGACGCCAATTTGTGACAGGTTCAGTAAATAAAGCCAGTCGAGCTAGCTGTGAAACGTTAATCTCTCACGAGAAAAGGAAGTGAGCGTTTGATTTGCAAAAAAAAATTATACTTTCACAAACACACAAAAAAAACCACAAAAAGGAAAATACTAAGATCAGAAAAATGTTAACTAATTAGCACTGTCAGTTTCGTTAGCGAGCGGAAACCTCTAAGAGTCTAAACAGTCCTTTTCGTTAAAGTCCTCGTGTTTGAGTCCGGACGCGAGAGAAGACGGATACGGCTCACCAGCGGTTCACGCCCTTCAATAGTCCATTGGGGAAGCTGCCGTGGTGAGAGTGCATAAGCTCGGGCCCGTAGCCCGACGGCTTGCTCCCGCTCCCGGTAGACGTCATCTGCTGCGCTGTCTTCCGCTCGAACATCAGACCAAGGTCTTGCCAAGGATTCGCCAATAGCCGCTGCGGTTGAATGGTCACCAGGACCCCGTGGAAACAGTCGCCCGCTAGGTGGATGCCCTGACGCCCAGGAGGTACTCGCACCCGACGAGGTCGCACGCCGCACCCTAGCCTTCTTCTTCCAAGCACGAGCCCGAATCTCCTCTTCCTCGTTCTTCAATGCCCTGGCTCTGGATTTTTCTCCCATTCCCTTGAATTTTCTTCTTTTTCCCATCGCCAGTGTTCGCCGCACTGGCGCAATACGCCATCTTGCACACATTGTCAGTAGTTCATCTTACGCGCCAAATTTGAAAGTCACTTGACTCGCGCACTTCACTCACAACACTGCCACTTTGTCTTTCCGTCCATGCGTTGGACCGTGCGTCCATCTCGAGAGCACTCAAATGTACCGCCATCTCGCATACCCTGCGGCACATAGCCGCTTCACACGTCCGTATACCTGTCCGTCTGTCTGCCAGTCTGTCTATCTGTCCGTCCGTGCATCCGTCCGTGCGTACAACTAGAGAACACTCAAAGTACCGCCATCTCGCATACCCTGTGGCACATAGCCGCTTTACACGTCCGTCTACCTGTCCGTCTGTCTGCCAGACCGCCTGTCTGTCCGTCCATGCGTCCGTCCGTGCGTCCTTCTAGAGAACACTTAAAGTACCACCATCTCGCATCTCGTATACCCTGTAGCAAATACCGCTTTACGCGTCCGTCTATCTGTTCGTCCGTTTGCTAATCTGTCTGTCTGACTGTCCGTGCGTCCGTCCGTGCGTCGATTTAAAGAGCACTTAAAGTAATGCCATCTCGCATACCCTGTGGCACATAACAGCTTTACGCGTCCATCTACCTGTCCGTCTGTCTGCCAGTATGTCTGTCTGTCCGTCTATGCGTCTCTTCGTGCGTCAATCTAGAGAACACTCAAATTACCGCCATCTCGCATGCCCTGTGGCACATAGCCGCTTTACGCGTCCGTCTACCTGTCCATCTGTCTGCCAGTCTGTCTGTATGTCCGTCCATGCGTCCGTTCGTGCGTCAATCTAGAGAACACACTGAGTACCGCCATCTTGCGCGTCGTATACCCTGTGGCACATACCCGCTTTACGCGTCCGTCTATCTGTCCGTCTGTCGGCCAGTCTTTCTGTCTGTTCGGCCATGCGTCCATTCGTGCGTCCATCTAGTGAACACTCAAAATACCGCTATCTCGCATACCCTGTGGCACATAGCCGCTCTACACGTCCGTCTACCTGTCCATCTGTCTGCCACTTTGTCTGTCCGTCCGTGCGTCCGTCCGTGCGTCCCTCTCGTGTGCACTCAAAAGTACCACCATCTCGCATACCCTGCGGCACATAGCCGCTTTACACGTCCGTATACCTGTCCGTCTGTCTGCCATTCTGTCTATTTGTCCGTCCGTGCATCCGTCCGTGCGTCCAACTAGAGAAGGCTCAAAGTACCGCCATCACGCAAACCCTGTGTCACATAGCCGCGTTACACGTCCGTATACCTGTCCGTCTGTCTGCCAGTCCGCCTGTCTGTCCGTCCATGCGTCCGTCCGTGCGTCCATCTAGAGAACACTTAAAGTACCGCCATCTCGCATCTCGTATACTCTGTAGCAAATACCGCTTTACGCGTCCGTCTACCTGTCCGTCCGTTTGCTAATCTGTCTGACTGCCCGTGCGTCCGTCCGTGCGTCGATTTAAAGAGCACTTAAAGTAACGCCATCTCGCATACCCTTTGGCACATAGCCGCTTTACGCGTCCATCTACATGTCGACGGAGAACGACGACGAAGTGTCTCTTCATAGAACGCTTCTGCTTTCGGCTCCGAGCATTGTTATCAAGTTTTTCGCTTTCTACGGGAGACGCTGCTCCCTGCCCCAAGGCGACGGACGCGGAGTCATCCACTGGTCCGCCCAGCCAGAGGTCTGCTATGGCGAGCTCCTCGGTAAATCAGCGCGCCTGGCCCAGAACCAGTGAGGCCAACGGTGATAGTCACTGCATCATGGCTGTGGACGTGGAGCCTTCTGCGGCTATGTCCGACCATAGACCACCTTTGGCAAGCTCGTCGCGGAAACGAAGCACCTGTTCGAGCACCAGCGAGGACACGGAACTGTACTCGGCCACTGGCGACGACTCGTCGGATGACGACTTCGAGACCGTGAGAAGCAGGAAGGCCAAAAGAAGAAGTATCAAGTCGTCTTCACCAGCAGGGACATTAACGTCTCAGTCAAAAGGAGAATGCTGGCCGCACACCATCCTCTTCATGCCCGAGGACTCCACCATCAGCCTTCGAGCAGTAAACAGGCAAGCTCTCTCTATGTACTTTGAGGGGGTAGCACCAAACGACATTAAGGATATCCGGGTGAACACGCGGAAGAATATTCTAGCTGTGGACACAATGACTGCCAGCGCCATAGACAAGCTTCGCAGAGTATCAGATTTGGGAGGCATCAAAGTACGACCGGTTATTCCAATGGACGGTGCCTGCACGGCGGGAGTAATCTACGACATTGATTTGGCCATAGCAAACTCGGACCTCCCAACTCTCATAAAACCAGCGAACGAAGGAGTTCTCATCGCGAATGTACTTCGCCTCGGAAACACCCGATGTGTAAAGATAATGTTCAAAGGAGATTCCATTCCGTCGCATGTCAAAGTGGGACACTTCCGACATCCTGTTCGACCATTTGTCCCTAAACCACTCCAGTGCCATAACTGCATGAAAATTGGTCACATCAAGAGTGTATGTACAAACACCACAGTATGCCCCCGATGCGCTGAGCCGCACACTGCAGACGCATGTCGGGCAACAAGTCTGAAGTGCAGAAACTGTGATGGTCCGCATGATGCTGCATCCAAGGAATGCCCTCGGATTAAGAAGGAAATCGCCATTATCAAACAAATGGTTAGGGACAATTCAACCCACAGAGAGGCTGCTGAAAGGGTACGGCGGCGACGTAGTCGCCGACGGAGGCGTGGAGGACAGAGTGTTGCGCATAACCCATTTCCTCCGAGCACGAGTGAAGTAGTAAGCACGAAGCGAAAAGAAGTGGAGAAGCTCACAGCTGCGGATGAGTGGCCTACGCTTCCGCGTACACAGCCTGCAAAGGAGCCTCCTGCGAGGCCTCGCCGCCCTACACCTTCCACCGAGTCTACTTCCGTTGAGGATGTGTCAAGGGTCGATCGACAGATCATCCCGATGTTACGATCCCTCGTCGCTGTCATGGCAGACATACTAAGAAGCCTGGGAACTCCAACCGCTCGAAGCGGGTTACAGGTGTTGGACGCGCTGAGCCCAGTCCTCGCCTCCCTCGCGTAGAGTCATGGCAGGAGATCAACAATCGTTCCGCAAAGACGTCAGAGAAGCATCAGTCATCCAGTGGAACGCAAGAGGACTTAGATCACGGATTTCCGATTTTCGTCAGTACGTGTTTTCTAACCTTTTCCCAATCATCGTAATATGTGAACCGAAATTATCAAACCCGATCAGGCTATCTGGCTACGAATCAATCCCGTCCAAAACCCGAAACGAAAGCAGCAAGGTCATTGTGTATATTCGTCGGGAGCTTACCTACATCATTCAACCTGTGTCGCCTCACGATGAGAACCAATATGTTTGCCTGACTGTGAAGCAGAAAACCCTCACCTTCACATTAATAGGTGTCTACTTATCTCCCTCAGCCCGTTTTGATTGCCAAAGACTGGATGACATTCTTTCGAGCGTCCCGGATCCGTGGATAATTATAGGGGACTTCAACGCCCACCACCCAATCTGGGGAAGTTCAAAAGTCAATACCACGGGCCGGAGGCTGGCTTCATTTGTATCGACTCATGAACTGTCTCTACTTAATGATGGGAGCCCTACATTTCTGCGAGGATCAACGTACAGCAGCTGTTTGGACTTGACGTTCGTGTCACGTCGCTTCGCCACAAGCGTTAAGTGGTTTTTAGACATCGAGACACATGGTAGCGATCACACCCCCAGTTATCTCACCATCGAAGGCTTTGCTAGCGACCACCCGCCGAAAACCGTACGGAAGATCGATCTTTCAGCATTCACAACCAACATTGAACACGCTTGTGAAAAAGGCTTAACCTCTGGCATTGAGCAAGCGATCAAACAAGCAGCGCAGAGTGCGATGCGCACGCTGGCATATTCTTCAAGGCCCTCAGAAACGGACATGGAGTTAGAGCGACTCCGTGCGACTCGTCGGCGTGCGGAGCGTAGATATCGACGCACAAAATCCATTCAAGATCTACGGATGGCCAGGCGCATGCAAAAGAAGATCCAGCGTCGTATAGACAAACTGGAGTTTCAACGGTGGGCGAAATTTTGCGCGAGTCTAGACCCTCGCAAACCGCTTTCTCAAATATGGCGAACCGTGCGAGGCCTACGCACATTTCCCCAACAACGTTTTCCGTTTAAAGCCTTGGCCCTTTTCCAAAATAGAAGGGATATCGAGGTAGCGGAAGATTTTTGTAGGAAGATTGCGGGCCCACCAAATTGCACAGAAGCCCTTACTGCTGATTACACGCCACATTCACTTGACCCGCACCTGGACCTGCCTTTTTCAATGGAAGAACTGAATGTGGCTCTTGCTTCATGCAATCGATTGTCATCGCCTGGGCCGGATGGCATATCATACCGCCTATTATGCAATCTCGGTGATCGAGCACGAAGTGCTTTGCTGGAAGTATTCAATGAGTCTTGGAGAGATGGAACGGTCCCCAGAGAGTGGAAAACAAGCCGGTTGGTTGCACTTCTCAAACCTGGAAAATCGCCTCTAGAGCTGACATCATACCGCCCAATAGCGCAGGCTAGTTGCGTAGGGAAGCTGATGGAGCGAATGATCCTTGCCAGACTCGAGTGGTTCCTAGAACGCCATAGAATATATCCAGACGCCATGGCCGGTTTTCGTCGTCTTCGGAGCTCCATTGACAATGTCATTGACCTGGTGACCTACGTACAACACCAGAAAATGAGCAGACGGTTATCTGTCACACTATTTTTAGATGTCAAAGGAGCATATGACAATGTTTCTCACGAAGCCATACTTGACGCCCTCGAGTCAGTTGGTTTGGGTGGGCGAGTGTACCGCTGGATCCAATGCTACCTACATATGAGATCATTGTTTATGCAAACTGATGATGGGCCGACTTCTGAACATTATACACACCGTGGTGTTCCTCAAGGTGGTGTATTGAGCCCCACACTGTTCAACCTGGTTCTGATCGGTCTCGTTGAACGCCTACCAGATTCCGTGCAGATATCTCTCTATGCAGATGATATTTGTGCCTGGACATCAGGTGTAACACGTCCTCAGGTACGTGCGAGACTCCAGAAAGCAGCGAATTCAATATCGGCGTACCTTAGAGAACAAGGCCTCGAGATTTCTCCTGAGAAATCGGCGCTGGTCGCGTTCACGCGGAAGGCAATGACGTCATATCCCATCGCCATCAATGGACACAGTGTCTGCTACGCCAGGACCCACAGGTTTTTGGGGGTCACGATCGATCGAAATCTCTGCTGGAGTCCCCATGTGGCCACTCTAAAGAAGCGCCTAACGGCCATCGCACAACTTTTCAAGTTCCTCGGAGGCAAAACGTGGGGCACATCAGTGCACGCGATGTTGCATTTGTACAAAACGCTGTTTCTGGGGTACCTGCGGTATAGCTTGCCGGTTCTGACGAACGCTTGCAAAAGCAGTATACGCACAATAGAAAACGCCCAGGGCCAGGCACTCAGAGTTTGTCTTGGATTACCACGCTGTACATCAACAGCGGAAACCATCGCAATCGCCAAAGATCATCCGGCCACAGTGCACATTACTTTGGAGGTGCTTAGAGCTCATATTAGACACCTTGCTCGCGCCCCTGCCCACCACCTAGCTTCGCTTCCAGAAGATCGACCGAGTGCCTCCTTCTGTAAGAGAGTATTGACTTTCCGTGAGTGCCTTCCAACAGTCTACACACCTCCGGAACGGATACTAACACATCTACATGTCCGTCTGTCTGCCAGTATGTCTGTCTGTCCGTCTATGCGTCCATTCGTGCGTCAATCTAGAGAACACTCAAATTACCGCCATCTCGCATACGCTGTGGCACATAGCCGCTTTACGCATCCGTCTACCTGTCCATCTGTCTGCCAGTCTGTCTGTCTGTCCGTACATGCGTCCTTTCGTGCGTAAATCTAGAGAACACTCCGAGTACCGCCCTCTTGCGCGTCGTATACCCTGTGCCTTATACCCGCTTTACGCTTCCGTCTACCGGTCCATCTGTCTGCCAGTCTGTCTGTCTGTCCGTCCATGCGTCCGTTCGCGCGTCAATCTAGAGAACACACTGAGTATCGCCATCTTGCGCGTCGTATACTCTGTGGCACATACCCGCTTTACGCGTCCGTCTACCTGTCCGTCTGTCGGCCAGTCTGTCTGTCTGTTCGTCCATGCGTCCATTCGTGCGTCTATCTAGTGAACACTCAAAATACCGCTGTCTCGCATACCCTGTAGCACATAGCCGCTCTACACGTCCGTCTACCTGTCCGTCTATCTGCCACTCTGTCTGTCCGTCCGTGCGTCCGTCCGTGCGTCCATCTCGTGAGCACTCAAAAGTACCGCCATGTCGCATACCCTGCGGCACATAGCCGCTTTACACGTCCATATACCTGTCCGTCTGTCTGCCAGTCTGTCTGTCTGTATGTCCATGCGTCCATTCGTGCATAAATCTACAGAACACTCCGATTAGCGCCCTCTCGCGCGTCGTATACCATGTGGCACATACCCGCTTTACAAGTCCGTCTAACTGTCCGTCTGTCTGCCAGTCTGTCTGTCTGTCCGTCCGTGCGTCCGTCCGTGCGTCAATCTAGAGAACACTCAAGGTACCGCCATATCGGATACCCTGTGGTACATACCCTCTTTACGCGTCCAGCTACCTGTCCGTCTGTCGGCCAGTCTGTGTGTCTGTTCGTCCATGCGTCCATTCGTGCGTCCATCTAGAGAACACTCTAAGTACGGCTATCTCGCATACCCTGTGGCACATAGCCACTCTACACGTCCGTCTACCTGTCCGTCTGTCTGCCACTTTGTCTTTCCGTCTATGCGTTCGTCCGTGCGTCCATCTCGAGAGCACTCAAATGTACCGCCATCTCGCATACCCTGCGGCACATAGCCGCTTCACACGTCCGTATACCTGTCCGTCTGTCTGCCAGTCTGTCTATCTGTCCGTCCGTGCATCCGTCCGTGCGTACAACTAGAGAACACTCAAAGTACCGCCATCTCGCATACCCTGTGGCACATAGCCGCTTTACACGTCCGTCTACCTGTCCGTCTGTCTGCCAGACCGCCTGTCTGTCCGTCCGTGCGTCCTTCTAGAGAACACTTAAAGTACCACCATCTCGCATCTCGTATATCCTGTAGCAAATGCCGCTTTACGCGTCCGTCTATCTTTCCGTCCGTTTGCTAATCTGTCTGTCTGACTGTCTGTGCGTCCGTCCGTGCTTCGATTTAAAGAGCACCTAAAGTAATGCCATCTCGCATACCCTGTGGCACATAGCAGCATTACGTGTCCATCTACCTGTCCGTCTGTCGGCCAGTATGTCTGTCTGTCCGTCTATGCGTCTCTTCGTGCGTCAATCTAGAGAACACTCAAATTACCGCCATCTCGCATGCCCTGTGGCACATAGCCGCTTTACGCGTCCGTCTACCTGTCCATCTGTCTGCCAGTCTGTCTGTCTGTCCGTCAATGCGTCCGTTCGTGCGTCAATCTAGAGAACACACTGAGTACCGCCATCTTGCGCATCGTATACCCTGTGGCACATACCCGCTTTACGCGTCCGTCTATCTGTCCGTCTGTCGGCAAGTCTTTCTGTCTGTTCGTCTATGCGTCCATTCCTGCGTCCATATAGTGAACACTCAAAATACCGCTATCTCGCATACCCTGTGGCACATAGCCGCTCTACACGTCCGTCTACCTGTCCTTCTGTCTGCCACTTTGTCTGTCCGTCCGTGCGTCCGTCCGTGCGTCCATCTCGTGAGCACTCAAAAGTACCACCATCTCGCATACCCTGCGGCACATAGCAGCTTTACTCGTCCGTATACCTATCCGTCTGTCTGCCATTCTGTCTATTTGTCCGTCCGTGCATCCGTCCGTGCGTCCAACTAGAGAAGACTCAAAGTACCACCATCTCGCATACCCTGTGTCACATAGCCGCGTTACACGTCCGTATACCTGTCCGTCTGTCTGCCAGTCCGCCTGTCTGTCCGTCCATGCGTCCGTCCGTGCGTCCATCTTGAGAACACTTAAAGTACCGCCATCTCGCATCTCGTAAACCCTGTAGCAAATACCGCTTTACGCGTCCGTCTACCTGTCCGTCCGTTTGCTAATCTGTCTGTCTGTCTGTCTGTCCGTGCGTCCGTCCATGCTTCGATATAAAGAGCACTTAAAGTAACGCCATCTTGCATACCCTGTGGCACATAGCCGCTTTACGTGTCCATCTACCTGTCCGTCTGTCTGCCAGTCTGTCTGTCTGTCCGTCCATGCGTCCATTCGTGCGTAATTGTAGAGAACGCTTCGAGTACCGCCCTCTCGCACGTCGTATACCCAGTGCCACATACCCACTTTACGCTCCCGTCTACCTGTTCATCTGTCTGCCAGTCTGTCTGTCTGTCCGTCCATGCGTCCGTTCGTTCATTATTCTAGAGAACACAATGAGTACCGCCATCTTGCGCGTCGTTAACCTTGTGGCACATACCCGCTTTACGCGTCCGTCTACCTGTCTGTCTGTCTGCCCCAGTCTGTCAGTCTGTTCGTCCAAGCGTCCATCCGTGCGTCCATTAGAGAACACTCTGACTACCGCCATCTTGCGAGTCGTATACCCTGTGGTACATACCCGCTTTACGCGTCCGTCTACCTGTCCGTCTGTCTGCCAGTCTGTCAGTCTGTTCGTCCATGCGCCCATCCGTGCGTCCACTAACCAACACTCAAAGTACCGCCATCTCGCATACCCTGTGACACATAGCCGCTTTACACGTCCGTCTACCTGTCCGTCTGTCCGTCCGTGTGTCCCTCCGTGCGTCCATCTAGAGAACACTTAAAATACCGCATCTTGCATACCTTGTGGCACATACACACTTTACACGTCCGTCTATCTGTCCCTCTGTCTGCCAGTCTGTGTGTCTGTCCGTCCGTACGTCCATCCAAAGAACACTCAAAGTTCTGTCATCTCGCATACCCTGTGGCACATAGCCGCTGTACACGTCCGTCTACCTGTCCGTCTACCTGTCCGTCTCTCTGTCTGTCCGTCCGTCCATGCGTCCATCTAGAGAACACTCAAAGTACCGCCATCTCGCATACCCTTTGGCACATAGCTGCTCTACACGTCCGTATACCTGTCCCTTTGTCTGCCAGTCTATCTGTCTGTCCGTCCGTGCGTCCGTCCGTGCGTCCTTCTCGAGAGCACTCAAAAGTACCGCCATCTCGCATACCCTGCGGCACATAGCCGCTTGACACGTCCGTATACCTGTCCGTCTATCTCCCAGTCTGTCTATCTGTCCGTCCGTGCATCCGTCCGTGCGTACAACTAGAGAACACTCAAAGTACTGCCATCTCGCATACCCTGTGGCACATAGCCGCTTTACACGTCCGTCTACCTGTCCGTCTGTCGGCCAGACCGCCTGTCTGTCCGTCCATGCGTCCGTCCGTGCGTCCTTCTAGAGAACACTTAAAGTACCGCCATCTCGCATCTCGTATACCCTGTAGCAAATACCGCTTTACGCGTCCGTCTACCTGTCCGTCCGTTTGATAATCTGTCTTTCTGACTGTCCGTTCGTCCGTCCGTGCGTCGATTTAAAGAGCACTTAAAGTAATGCCATCTCGCATACCCTGTGGCACATACCCGCTTTACGCGTCCGTCTACCCTTCCACTGTCTGCCAGGCTGTGTGTCTGTCTGTCCATGCGTCTGTTCGTGCTTTAATCTAGAGAACACTCCGAGTACCGCCATCTCGCATACCCTGTGGCTCATAGCTGCTTTACGCGTCCGTCTACCTGTCCTTCTGTCTGCCAGTCTGTCTGTCTGTCCATCCATGCGTCCATTCGTGCGTAAATTCAGAGAACACTCTGAGTACCGCCATCTCGGGCGTCGTATACTCTGCGGCACATACCCGCTTTACAGGTTCGTCTACCTGTCCGTCTGTCTGCCAGTCTGTCTGTCTCTCCGTCCATGCATCCGTCTGTTCGATCATCTAGAGAACACACTGAGTACCGCCTTCTCGCGCGTCGTATACCCTGTGGCCCATACCCGCTTTTCCCGTCCTTCTACCTCTACCTATGTCTTCCGGCCTGTCTGTCCGTCCATGCGTCCGTCCGTGCGTCCATCTAGAGAACACTCTGACTACCGCCATCTTGCGAGTCGTATACCCTGTGCTACATACCCGCTTTACGCGTCCGTCTACCTGTCCGTCTGTCTGCCAGTCTGTTCGTCCATGCGTCCATCCGTGCGTCCACTAACGAACATTCAAAGTACCGCCATCTAGCATACCCTGTGACACATACCGCTTTACACGTCCGTCTACCAGTCCGTCTTTCCGTCCATGCGTCCCTCCGTGCGTCCATCTAGAGAACACCTAAAATACTGCATCTCGCATATCTTGTGGCACATACACAGTTTACACGTCCGTCCATCTGTCCCTCTGTCTGCCAGTCTGTGTGTCTGTCAGTCCGTGCGTCCATATAAAGAACACTCAAAGTACTGCCATCTCGCATACCCTGTGGCACATAGCCGCTTTACACGTCCGTCTACCTGTCCTTCTACCTGTCTGTCTGTCTGTCCGTCCGTCCATGCGTCCATCTGGAGAACACTCAAAGTACCGCCATCTCGCATACCCTTTGGCACATAGCCACTTTACGCGTCCGTCTACCTGTCCCTCTGTCGGCCAGTCTGTCTGTCTGTTCGTCCATGCGTCCATTCGTGCGTCCATCTAGAGAACACTCAAAGTACCGCTATCTCGCATACCCGGTGGCACATAGCTGCTCTACACGTCCGTCTACCTGTCCGTCTGTCGGCAAATTTGTCTGTCTGTCCGTCCGTGCGTCCGTCCGTGCGTCCATCTCGAGAGCACTCAAAAGTACCGCCATCTCGCATACCCTGCGGCACATAGCCGCTTTACACTTCTGTATACCTGTCCATCTGTCAGCCAGTCTGTCTATCTGTCCGTCCGTGCATCCGTCCGTGCGTCCACTAGAGAACACTCAAAGTACCGCTATCTCGCATACCCGGTGGCACATAGCTGCTCTACACGTCCGTCTACCTGTCCGTCTGTCGGCAAATTTGTCTGTCTGTCCGTCCGTGCGTCCGTGCGTGCGTCCATCTCGAGAGCACTCAAAAGTACCGCCATCTCGCATACCCTGCGGCACATAGCCGCTTTACACTTCTGTATACCTTTCCATCTGTCTGCCAGTCTGTCTGTCTGTTCGTCCATGCGTCCATTCATGCGTCCATCTAGAGAACACTCAAAGTACCGCTATCTCGCATACCCTGTGGCACATAGCCACTCTACACGTCCGTCTACCTGTCCGTCTGTCTGACACTTTGTCTGTCCGTCCGTGCGTCCGTCCGTGCGTTCATCTCGAGAGCACTCAAAAGTACCGCCATGTCGCATACCCTGTGGCACATAGCCGCTTTACGCGTCCATCTACCTGTCCATCTGTCTGCCAGTCTGTCTGTCTGTATGTCCATGCGTCCATTCGTGCGTAAACCTACAGAACACTCCGATTAGCGCCCTCTCGCGCGTCGTATACCATGTGGCACATACCCGCTTTACAAGTCCGTCTAACTGTCCGTCTGTCTGCCAGTCTGTCTGTCTGTCCGTCCGTGCGTCCGTCCGTGCGTCAATCTTGAGAACACTCAAGGTACCGCCATATCGGATACCCTGTGGTACATACCCTCTTTACGCGTCCAGCTACCTGTCCGTCTGTCGGCCAGTCTGTGTGTCTGTTCGTCCATGCGTCCATTCGTGCGTCCATCTAGAGAACACTCTAAGTACAGCTATCTCGCATACCCTGTGGCACATAGCCACTCTACACGTCCGTCTACCTGTCCGTCTGTCTGCCACTTTGTCTTTCCGTCTATGCGTTCGTCCGTGCGTCCATCTCGAGAGCACTCAAATGTACCGCCATCTCGCATACCCTGCGGCACATAGCCGCTTCACACGTCCGTATACCTGTCCGTCTGTCTGCCAGTCTGTCTATCTGTCCGTCCGTGCATCCGTCCGTGCGTACAACTAGAGAACACTCAAAGTACCGCCATCTCGCATACCCTGTGGCACATAGCCGCTTTACACGTCCGTCTACCTGTCCGTCTGTCTGCCAGACCGCCTGTCTGTCCGTCCGTGCGTCCTTCTAGAGAACACTTAAAGTACCACCATCTCGCATCTCGTATATCCTGTAGCAAATGCCGCTTTACGCGTCCGTCTATCTTTCCGTCCGTTTGCTAATCTGTCTGTCTGACTGTCTGTGCGTCCGTCCGTGCTTCGATTTAAAGAGCACCTAAAGTAATGCCATCTCGCATACCCTGTGGCACATAGCAGCATTACGTGTCCATCTACCTGTCCGTCTGTCGGCCAGTATGTCTGTCTGTCCGTCTATGCGTCTCTTCGTGCGTCAATCTAGAGAACACTCAAATTACCGCCATCTCGCATGCCCTGTGGCACATAGCCGCTTTACGCGTCCGTCTACCTGTCCATCTGTCTGCCAGTCTGTCTGTCTGTCCGTCAATGCGTCCGTTCGTGCGTCAATCTAGAGAACACACTGAGTACCGCCATCTTGCGCATCGTATACCCTGTGGCACATACCCGCTTTACGCGTCCGTCTATCTGTCCGTCTGTCGGCAAGTCTTTCTGTCTGTTCGTCTATGCGTCCATTCCTGCGTCCATATAGTGAACACTCAAAATACCGCTATCTCGCATACCCTGTGGCACATAGCCGCTCTACACGTCCGTCTACCTGTCCTTCTGTCTGCCACTTTGTCTGTCCGTCCGTGCGTCCGTCCGTGCGTCCATCTCGTGAGCACTCAAAAGTACCACCATCTCGCATACCCTGCGGCACATAGCAGCTTTACTCGTCCGTATACCTATCCGTCTGTCTGCCATTCTGTCTATTTGTCCGTCCGTGCATCCGTCCGTGCGTCCAACTAGAGAAGACTCAAAGTACCACCATCTCGCATACCCTGTGTCACATAGCCGCGTTACACGTCCGTATACCTGTCCGTCTGTCTGCCAGTCCGCCTGTCTGTCCGTCCATGCGTCCGTCCGTGCGTCCATCTTGAGAACACTTAAAGTACCGCCATCTCGCATCTCGTAAACCCTGTAGCAAATACCGCTTTACGCGTCCGTCTACCTGTCCGTCCGTTTGCTAATCTGTCTGTCTGTCTGTCTGTCCGTGCGTCCGTCCATGCTTCGATATAAAGAGCACTTAAAGTAACGCCATCTTGCATACCCTGTGGCACATAGCCGCTTTACGTGTCCATCTACCTGTCCGTCTGTCTGCCAGTCTGTCTGTCTGTCCGTCCATGCGTCCATTCGTGCGTAATTGTAGAGAACGCTTCGAGTACCGCCCTCTCGCACGTCGTATACCCAGTGCCACATACCCACTTTACGCTCCCGTCTACCTGTTCATCTGTCTGCCAGTCTGTCTGTCTGTCCGTCCATGCGTCCGTTCGTTCATTATTCTAGAGAACACAATGAGTACCGCCATCTTGCGCGTCGTTAACCTTGTGGCACATACCCGCTTTACGCGTCCGTCTACCTGTCTGTCTGTCTGCCCCAGTCTGTCAGTCTGTTCGTCCAAGCGTCCATCCGTGCGTCCATTAGAGAACACTCTGACTACCGCCATCTTGCGAGTCGTATACCCTGTGGTACATACCCGCTTTACGCGTCCGTCTACCTGTCCGTCTGTCTGCCAGTCTGTCAGTCTGTTCGTCCATGCGCCCATCCGTGCGTCCACTAACCAACACTCAAAGTACCGCCATCTCGCATACCCTGTGACACATAGCCGCTTTACACGTCCGTCTACCTGTCCGTCTGTCCGTCCGTGTGTCCCTCCGTGCGTCCATCTAGAGAACACTTAAAATACCGCATCTTGCATACCTTGTGGCACATACACACTTTACACGTCCGTCTATCTGTCCCTCTGTCTGCCAGTCTGTGTGTCTGTCCGTCCGTACGTCCATCCAAAGAACACTCAAAGTTCTGTCATCTCGCATACCCTGTGGCACATAGCCGCTGTACACGTCCGTCTACCTGTCCGTCTACCTGTCCGTCTCTCTGTCTGTCCGTCCGTCCATGCGTCCATCTAGAGAACACTCAAAGTACCGCCATCTCGCATACCCTTTGGCACATAGCTGCTCTACACGTCCGTATACCTGTCCCTTTGTCTGCCAGTCTATCTGTCTGTCCGTCCGTGCGTCCGTCCGTGCGTCCTTCTCGAGAGCACTCAAAAGTACCGCCATCTCGCATACCCTGCGGCACATAGCCGCTTGACACGTCCGTATACCTGTCCGTCTATCTCCCAGTCTGTCTATCTGTCCGTCCGTGCATCCGTCCGTGCGTACAACTAGAGAACACTCAAAGTACTGCCATCTCGCATACCCTGTGGCACATAGCCGCTTTACACGTCCGTCTACCTGTCCGTCTGTCGGCCAGACCGCCTGTCTGTCCGTCCATGCGTCCGTCCGTGCGTCCTTCTAGAGAACACTTAAAGTACCGCCATCTCGCATCTCGTATACCCTGTAGCAAATACCGCTTTACGCGTCCGTCTACCTGTCCGTCCGTTTGATAATCTGTCTTTCTGACTGTCCGTTCGTCCGTCCGTGCGTCGATTTAAAGAGCACTTAAAGTAATGCCATCTCGCATACCCTGTGGCACATACCCGCTTTACGCGTCCGTCTACCCTTCCACTGTCTGCCAGGCTGTGTGTCTGTCTGTCCATGCGTCTGTTCGTGCTTTAATCTAGAGAACACTCCGAGTACCGCCATCTCGCATACCCTGTGGCTCATAGCTGCTTTACGCGTCCGTCTACCTGTCCTTCTGTCTGCCAGTCTGTCTGTCTGTCCATCCATGCGTCCATTCGTGCGTAAATTCAGAGAACACTCTGAGTACCGCCATCTCGGGCGTCGTATACTCTGCGGCACATACCCGCTTTACAGGTTCGTCTACGTGTCCGTCTGTCTGCCAGTCTGTCTGTCTCTCCGTCCATGCATCCGTCTGTTCGATCATCTAGAGAACACACTGAGTACCGCCTTCTCGCGCGTCGTATACCCTGTGGCCCATACCCGCTTTTCCCGTCCTTCTACCTCTACCTATGTCTTCCGGCCTGTCTGTCCGTCCATGCGTCCGTCCGTGCGTCCATCTAGAGAACACTCTGACTACCGCCATCTTGCGAGTCGTATACCCTGTGCTACATACCCGCTTTACGCGTCCGTCTACCTGTCCGTCTGTCTGCCAGTCTGTTCGTCCATGCGTCCATCCGTGCGTCCACTAACGAACATTCAAAGTACCGCCATCTAGCATACCCTGTGACACATACCGCTTTACACGTCCGTCTACCAGTCCGTCTTTCCGTCCATGCGTCCCTCCGTGCGTCCATCTAGAGAACACCTAAAATACTGCATCTCGCATATCTTGTGGCACATACACAGTTTACACGTCCGTCCATCTGTCCCTCTGTCTGCCAGTCTGTGTGTCTGTCAGTCCGTGCGTCCATATAAAGAACACTCAAAGTACTGCCATCTCGCATACCCTGTGGCACATAGCCGCTTTACACGTCCGTCTACCTGTCCTTCTACCTGTCTGTCTGTCTGTCCGTCCGTCCATGCGTCCATCTGGAGAACACTCAAAGTACCGCCATCTCGCATACCCTTTGGCACATAGCCACTTTACGCGTCCGTCTACCTGTCCCTCTGTCGGCCAGTCTGTCTGTCTGTTCGTCCATGCGTCCATTCGTGCGTCCATCTAGAGAACACTCAAAGTACCGCTATCTCGCATACCCGGTGGCACATAGCTGCTCTACACGTCCGTCTACCTGTCCGTCTGTCGGCAAATTTGTCTGTCTGTCCGTCCGTGCGTCCGTCCGTGCGTCCATCTCGAGAGCACTCAAAAGTACCGCCATCTCGCATACCCTGCGGCACATAGCCGCTTTACACTTCTGTATACCTGTCCATCTGTCAGCCAGTCTGTCTATCTGTCCGTCCGTGCATCCGTCCGTGCGTCCACTAGAGAACACTCAAAGTACCGCTATCTCGCATACCCGGTGGCACATAGCTGCTCTACACGTCCGTCTACCTGTCCGTCTGTCGGCAAATTTGTCTGTCTGTCCGTCCGTGCGTCCGTGCGTGCGTCCATCTCGAGAGCACTCAAAAGTACCGCCATCTCGCATACCCTGCGGCACATAGCCGCTTTACACTTCTGTATACCTTTCCATCTGTCTGCCAGTCTGTCTGTCTGTTCGTCCATGCGTCCATTCATGCGTCCATCTAGAGAACACTCAAAGTACCGCTATCTCGCATACCCTGTGGCACATAGCCACTCTACACGTCCGTCTACCTGTCCGTCTGTCTGACACTTTGTCTGTCCGTCCGTGCGTCCGTCCGTGCGTTCATCTCGAGAGCACTCAAAAGTACCGCCATGTCGCATACCCTGTGGCACATAGCCGCTTTACGCGTCCATCTACCTGTCCATCTGTCTGCCAGTCTGTCTGTCTGTATGTCCATGCGTCCATTCGTGCGTAAACCTACAGAACACTCCGATTAGCGCCCTCTCGCGCGTCGTATACTATGTGGCACATACCCGCTATAAAGTCCGTCTAACTGTCCGTCTGTCTGCCAGTCTGTCTGTCTGTCCGTCCGTGCGTCCGTCCGTGCGTCAATCTAGAGAACACTCAAGGTACCGCCATATCGGATACCCTGTGGTACATACCCTCTTTACGCGTCCAGCTACCTGTCCGTCTGTCGGCCAGTCTGTCTGTCTGTTCGTCCATGCGTCCATTCGTGCGTCCATCTAGAGAACACTCTAAGTACGGCTATCTCGCATACCCTGTGGCACATAGCCACTCTACACGTCCGTCTACCTGTCCGTCTGTCTGCCACTTTGTCTTTCCGTCCATGCGTTCGTCCGTGCGTCCATCTCGAGAGCACTCAAATGTACCGCCATCTCGCATACCCTGCGGCACATAGCCGCTTCACACGTCCGTATACCTGTCCGTCTGTCTGCCAGTCTGTCTATATGTCCGTCCGTGCATCCGTCCGTGCGTACAACTAGAGAACACTCAAAGTACCGCCATCTCGCATACCCTGTGGCACATAGCCGCTTTACACGTCCGTCTACCTGTCCGTCTGTCTGCCAGACCGCCTGTCTGTCCGTCCGTGCGTCCTTCTAGAGAACACTTAAAGTACCACCATCTCGCATCTCGTATACCCTGTAGCAAATACCGCTTTACGCGTCCGTCTATCTTTCCGTCCGTTTGCTAATCTGTCTGTCTGACTGTCCGTGCGTCCGTCCGTGCTTCGATTTAAAGAGCACCTAAAGTAATGCCATCTCGCATACCCTGTGGCACATAGCAGCATTACGCGTCCATCTACCTGTCCGTCTGTCGGCCAGTATGTCTGTCTGTCCGTCGATGCGTCTCTTCGTGCGTCAATCTAGAGAACACTCAAATTACCGCCATCTCGCATGCCCTGTGGCACATAGCCGCTTTACGCGTCCGTCTACCTGTCCATCTGTCTGCCAGTCTGTCTGTCTGTCCGTCAATGCGTCCGTTCGTGCGTCAATCTAGAGAACACACTGAGTACCGCCATCTTGCGCATCGTATACCCTGTGGCACATACCCGCTTTACGCGTCCGTCTATCTGTCCGTCTGTCGGCCAGTCTTTCTGTCTGTTCGTCTATGCGTCCATTCCTGCGTCCATCTAGTGAACACTCAAAATACCGCTATCTCGCATACCCTGTGGCACATAGCCGCTCTACACGTCCGTCTACCTGTCCTTCTGTCTGCCACTTTGTCTGTCCGTCCGTGCGTCCGTCCGTGCGTCCCTCTCGTGAGCACTCAAAAGTACCACCATCTCGCATACCCTGCGGCACATAGCAGCTTTACTCGTCCGTATACCTATCCGTCTGTCTGCCATTCTGTCTATTTGTCCGTCCGTGCATCCGTCCGTGCGTCCAACTAGGGAAGACTCAAAGTACCACCATCTCGCATACCCTGTGTCACATAGCCGCGTTACACGTCCGTATACCTGTCCGTCTGTCTGCCAGTCCGCCTGTCTGTCCGTCCATGCGTCCGTCCGTGCGTCCATCTAGAGAACACTTAAAGTACCGCCATCTCGCATCTCGTATACCCTGTAGCAAATACCGCTTTACGCGTCCGTCTACCTGTCCGTCCGTTTGATAATCTGTCTTTCTGACTGTCCGATCGTCCTTCCGTGCGTCGATTTAAAGAGCACTTAAAGTAATGCCATCTCGCATACCCTGTGGCACATACCCGCTTTACGCGTCCGTCTACCCTTCCATCTGTCTGCCAGGCTGTGTGTCTGTCTGTCCATGCGTCTGTTCGTGCTTTAATCTAGAGAACACTCCGAGTACCGCCATCTCGCATACCCTGTGGCTCATAGCTGCTTTACGCGTCCGTCTACCTGTCCTTCTGTCTGCCAGTCTGTCTGTCTGTCCATCCATGCGTCCATTCGTGCGTAAATTCAGAGAACACTCTGAGTACCGCCATCTCGGGCGTCGTATACTCTGCGGCACATACCCGCTTTACAGGTTCGTCTACCTGTCCGTCTGTCTGCCAGTCTGTCTGTCTCTCCGTCCATGCATCCGTCTGTTCGATCATCTAGAGAACACACTGAGTACCGCCTTCTCGCGCGTCGTATACCCTGTGGC
The DNA here is from genome assembly GCF_043290135.1 of Rhipicephalus microplus. NCBI lineage: Eukaryota > Metazoa > Arthropoda > Arachnida > Ixodida > Ixodidae > Rhipicephalus > Rhipicephalus microplus. The sequence goes on from NW_027464589.1 coordinate 15,331,630, forward strand.
CCATACCCGCTTTTCCCGTCCTTCTAGCTCTACCTATGTCTTCCGGCCTGTCTGTCCGTCCATGCGTCCGTCCGTGCGTCCATCTAGAGAACACTGACTACCGCCATCTTGCGAGTCGTATACCCTGTGGTATATACCCGCTTTACGCGTCCGTCTACCTGTCCGTCTGTCTGCCAGTCTGTTCGTCCATGCGTCCATCCGTGCGTCCACTAACGAACACTCAAAGTACCGCCATCTAGCATACCCTATGACACATAGCCGCTTTACACGTCCGTCTACCTGCCCGTCTTTCCGTCCATGCGTCCCTCCGTGCGTCCATCTAGAGAACACTTAAAATACTGCATCTCGCATACCTTGTGGCACATACACAGTTTACACGTTCGTCCATCTGTCCCTATGTCTGCCAGTCTGTGTGTCTGTCAGTCCGTGCGTCCATATAAAGAACACTCAAAGTACTGCCATCTCGCATACCCTGTGGCACATAGCCGCTTTACACGTCCGTCTACCTGTCCTTCTACCTGTCTGTCTGTCTGTCTGTCTGTCTGTCCGTCCGTCCATGCGTCCATCTGGAGAATACTCAAAGTACCACCATCTCGCATACCCTTTGGCACATAGCCACTTTACGCGTCCGTCTACCTGTCCGTCTGTCGGCCAGTCTGTCTGTCTGTTCGTCCATGCGTCCATTCGTGCGTCCATCTAGAGAACACTCAAAGTACCGCTATCTCGCATACCCGGTGGCACATAGCTGCTCTACACGTCCGTCTACCTGTCCGTCTGTCGGCAAATTTGTCTGTCTGTCCGTCCGTGCGTCCGTCTGTGCGTCCATCTCGAGAGCACTCAAAAGTACCGCCATCTCGCATACCCTGTGGCACATAGCCGCTTTACACTTCTGTATACCTGTCCATCTGTCTGCCAGTCTGTCTATCTGTCCGTCTGTGCATCCGTCCGTGCGTCTACTAGAGAACACTCAAAGTACCGCCATCTCGCATACCCTGTGGCACATAGCCGCTTTACACGTCCGTCTACCTGTCCGTCTGTCTGCCAGACCGCCTGTCTGTCCGTTCATGCGTCCGTCCGTGCGTCCTTCTAGAGAACACTTAAAGTACCACCATCTCGCATCTCATATACCCTGTAGCAAATACCGCTTTACGCGTCCGTCTATCTGCTCGTCCGTTTGCTAATCTGTCTGTCTGACTGTCCGTGCGTCCGTCCGTGCGTCGATTTAGAGAGCACTTAAAGTAATGCCATCTCGCATACCCTGTGGCACATAGCAGCTTTACGCGTCCATCTACCTGTCCGTCTGTCTGCCAGTATGTCTGTCTGTCCGTCTATGCGTCTCTTCGTGCGTCAATCTAGAGAACACTCAAATTACCGCCATCTCGCATGCCCTGTGGCACATAGCCGCTTTACGCGTCCGTCTACCTGTCCATCTGTCTGCCAGTCTGTCTGTCTGTCCGTCCATGCGTCCGTTCGTGCGTCAATCTAGAGAACACACTGAGTACCGCCATCTTGCGCGTCGTATACCCTGTGGCACATACCCGCTTTACGCGTCCGTCTATCTGTCCGTCTGTCGGCCTGTCTTTCTGTCTGTTCCGCCATGCGTCCATTCGTGCGTCCATCTAGTGAACACTCAAAATACCGCTATCTCGCATACCCTGTGGCACATAGCCGCTCTACACGTCCGTCTGCCTGTCCGTCTGTCTGCCACTTTGTCTGTCCGTCCGTGCGTCCGTCCGTGCGTCCCTCTCGTGAGCACTCAAAAGTACCACCATCTCGCATACCCTGCGGCACATAGCCGCTTTACACGTCCGTATACCTGTCCGTCTGTCTGCCATTCTGTCTATTTGTCCGTCCGTGCATCCGTCCGTGCGTCCAACTAGAGAAGGCTCAAAGTACTGCCATCACGCAAACCCTGTCTCACATAGCCGCGTTACACGTCCGTATACCTGTCCGTCTGTCTGCCAGTCCGCCTGTCTGTCCGTCCATGCGTCCGTCCGTGCGTCCATCTAGAGAACACTTAAAGTACCGCCATCTCGCATCTCGTATACTCTGTAGCAAATACCGCTTTACGCGTCCGTCTACCTGTCCGTCCGTTTGCTAATCTGTCTGACTGCCCGTGCGTCCGTCCGTGCGTCGATTTAAAGAGCACCTAAAGTAACGCCATCTCGCATACCCTGTGGCACATAGCCGCTTTACGCGTCCATCTACATGTCCGTCTGTCTGCCAGTATGTCTGTCTGTCCGTCTATGCGTCCATTCGTGCGTCAATCTAGAGAACACTCAAATTACCGCCATCTCGCATACGCTGTGGCACATAGCCGCTTTACGCATCCGTCTACCTGTCCATCTGTCTGCCAGTCTGTCTGTCTGTCCGTACATGCGTCCTTTCGTGCGTAAATCTAGAGAACACTCCGAGTACCGCCCTCTTGCGCGTCGTATACCCTGTGCCTCATACCCGCTTTACGCTTCCGTCTACCGGTCCATCTGTCTGCCAGTCTGTCTGTCTGTCCATCCATGCGTCCGTTCGCGCGTCAATCTAGAGAACACACTGAGTACCGCCATCTTGCGCGTCGTATACCCTGTGGCACATACCCGCTTTACGCGTCCGTCTACCTGTCCGTCTGTCGGCCAGTCTGTCTGTCTGTTCGTCCATGCGTCCATTCGTGCGTCTATCTAGTGAACACTCAAAATACCGCTATCTCGCATACCCTGTAGCACATAGCCGCTCTACACGTCCGTCTACCTGTCCGTCTATCTGCCACTTTGTCTGTCCGTCCGTGCGTCCGTCCGTGCGTCCATCTCGTGAGCACTCAAAAGTACCGTTATCTCGCATACCCTGCGGCACATAGCCGCTTTACACGTCCATATACCTGTCCGTCTGTCTGCCAGTCTGTCTATTTGTCCGTCCGTGCATCTGTCCGTGCGTCCAACTAGAGAACACTTAAAGTACCGCCATCTCGCATCTCGTATACCCTGTAGCAAATACCGCTTTACGCGTCCGTCTACCTGTCCGTCCGTTGGCTAATCTGTCTGTCTGACTGTCCGTGCGTCCGTCCGTGCGTCGATTTAAAGAGCACCGTAAGTAACGCCATCTCGCATACCCTGAGGCACATAGCCGCTTTAACCGTCCATCTACCTGTCTGTCTGTCTGCCAGTATGTCTGTCTGTCCGTCATGCGTCCGTTCGTGCGTCAATCTAGAGAACACTCAGTTTACCGCCATCTCGCATACCCTGTGGCACATAGCCGCTTTACGCGTCCGTCTACCTGTCCATCTGTCTGCCAGTCTGTCTGTCTGTCCGTCCATGCGTCCATTCGTGCGTAAATCTAGAGAACACTCCGAGTACCACCCTCTCGCGCGTCGTATACCCTGTGCCACATACCCGCTTTACGCTTCCGTCTACCTGTCCATCTGTCTGCCAGTCTGTCTGTCTGTTCGTCCATGCGTCCATTCATGCGTCCATCTAAAGAACACTCAAAGTACCGCTATCTCGCATACCCTGTGGCACATAGCCACTCTACACGTCCGTCTACCTGTCCGTCTGTCTGACACTTTGTCTGTCCGTCCGTGCGTCCGTCCGTGCGTTCATCTCGAGAGCACTCAAAAGTACCGCCATGTCGCATACCCTGTGGCACATAGCCGCTTTACGCGTCCATCTACCTGTCCATCTGTCTGCCAGTCTGTCTGTCTGTATGTCCATGCGTCCATTCGTGCGTAAATCTACAGAACACTCCGATTAGCGCCCTCTCGCGCGTCGTATACCATGTGGCACATACCCGCTTTACAAGTCCGTCTAACTGTCCGTCTGTCTGCCAGTCTGTCTGTCTGTCCGTCCGTGCGTCCGTCCGTGCGTCAATCTAGAGAACACTCAAGGTACCGCCATATCGGATACCCTGTGGTACATACCCTCTTTACGCGTCCAGCTACCTGTCCGTCTGTCGGCCAGTCTGTCTGTCTGTTCGTCCATGCGTCCATTCGTGCGTCCATCTAGAGAACACTCTAAGTACGGCTATCTCGCATACCCTGTGGCACATAGCCGCTCTACACGTCCGTCTACTTGTCCTTCTGTCTGCCACTTTGTCTGTCCGTCCGTGCGTCCGTCCGTGCGTCCATCTCGTGAGCACTCAAAAGTACCACCATCTCGCATACCCTGCGGCACATAGCAGCTTTACTCGTCCGTATACCTATCCGTCTGTCTGCCATTCTGTCTATTTGTCCGTCCGTGCATCCGTCCATGCGTCCAACCAGAGAAGACTCAAAGTACCACCATCTCGCATACCCTGTGTCATATAGCTGCGTTACACGTCCGTATACCTGTCCGTCTGTCTGCCAGTCCGCCTGTCTGTCCATCCATGCGTCCGTCCGTGCGTCCATCTAGAGAACACTTAAAGTACCGCCATCTCGCATCTCGTAAACCCTGTAGCAAATACCGCTTTACGCGTCCGTCTACCTGTCCGTCCGTTTGCTAATCTGTCTGTCTGTCTGTCTGTCCGTGCGTCCGTCCATGCTTCGATATAAAGAGCACTTAAAGTAACGCCATCTTGCATACCCTGTGGCACATAGCCGCTTTACGTGTCCATCTACCTGTCCGTCTGTCTGCCAGTCTGTCTTTCTGTCCGTCCATGCGTCCATTTGTGCGTAATTGTAGAGAACGCTTCGAGTACCGCCCTTTCGCACGTCGTATACCCAGTGCCACATACCCACTTTACGCTCCCGTCTACCTGTTCATCTGTCTGCCAGTCTGTCTGTCTGTCCGTCCATGCGTCCGTTCGTGCGTTAATCTAGAGAACACAATGAGTACCGCCATCTTGCGCGTCGTATACCTTGTGGCACATACCCGCTTTACGCGTCCGTCTACCTGTCTGTCTGTCTGCCCCAGTCTGTCAGTCTGTTCGTCCAAGCGTCCATCCGTGCGTCCATTAGAGAACACTCAAAGTACCGCCATCTCGCATACCTTGTGGAAAATAGCCACTTTACACGTCCGTCTAACTGTCCGTCTATCTGCCAGTCTGTCTGTCTGTCCGTCCGTGCATCCGTCCGTGCGTCCATCTAGAGAACACTCAAAGTACCGCCATATCGCATACCCTGTGGCACAAAGCCGCTTTACACGTCCGTCTACCTGTCCGTCTGTCTGCCAGTCTCTCTGTCTGTTCGTCGATGCATCCGTCCGTGCGTCCATCGAGAGAACACTCTGAGTGCCGCCATCTCGCATACCCTGTGGCACATAGCTGCTTTACACGTCCGTCCACCTGTCCGTTTGTCTGCCAGTCTGTCTGTCTCTCCGTCCATGTGTACGTTCGTGCGTCAATCTATAGAACACTCTGAGTACCGCCATCTCACGCGTCGTATACTCTGTGGTACATATTCGCTTTACGCGTCCATATCTGTCAGTCTGTCTGCCAGTCTGTCTGTCTGTTCGTCCATGCGTCCGTCCATGCGTCCATCTAGAGAACACTGTGAGTACCGCCATCTCTTGCGTCGTATACCCTATGGTACACACCCGCTTTACGCGTCCGTCTACCTGTCCGTCTGTGTGCCAGTCTGTCTGTCTGTCCATCCATGCGTCCGTTCGTGCGTCAATCTAGAGAACACTCAAAGTACCGCCATCTCGCATACCCTGTGGCATATACCCGCTTTGCGCGTCCGTCTACCTGTCCATCTGTCTGCCAGGCTGTCTGTTTTTCCGTCCATGCGTCTGTTCGTGCTTCAATCTAGAGAACACTCCGAGTGCCGCCATCTCGCATACCCTGTGGCGGATAGCTGCTTTACGCGTCCGTCTACCTTTTCATCTGTCTGCCAGTCTGTCTGTCTGTCCGTCCATGCGTCCATTCGTGCGTAAATCCAGAGAACACTCTGAGTACCGCCATCTCGCGCGTCGTATACTCTGCGGACATACCCGTTTTACAGGTTCGTCTACCTGTCCGTCTGTCTGCCAGTCTGTCTGTCTCTCCGTCCATGCATCCGTCCGTTCGACCATCTAGAGAACACTCAAAGTACCACCATCTCGCATACCCTGTGGCACTTGGGTACTTTACACATCCGTCTACCAGTCCGTCTTTCTGCAAGTCTGTCTCTCCGACCTTGCGTCCGTGCGTTCGTCAATATAGAGAACACTCTGAGTACCGCCATCTCGCGCGTTGTATACCCTGGGGCACATACCCGCTTTACGCGTCCGTCTACTATGTCCGTCTGTCTGCCACTCTGTCTGTCTGTTGGTCCATGCGTCCATCCGCGCGTCCATCTAGAGAACACACTGAGTACCGCCATCTCGCGAGTCGTATACCCTGTGGCACATACCCGCTATTCCCGTCCTTCTATCTCTACCTATGTCTGCCGGCCTGTCTGTCTGTTCGTCCATGCGTCCTTCCGTGCGTCCATCTAGAGAACACTCTGACTACCGCCATCTTGCGAGTCGTATACCCTGTGGTACATACCCGCTTTACGCGTCCGTCTACCTGTCCGTCTGTCTGCCAATCTGTCAGTCTGTTCGTCCATGCGCCCATCCGTGCGTCCACTAACCAACACTCAAAGTACCGCCATCTCGCATACCCTGTGACACATAGCCGCTTTACACGTCCGTCTACCTGTCCGTCTGTCCGTCCGTGCGTCCCTCCGTGCGTCCATCTAGAGAACACTTAAAATACCACATCTTGCATACCTTGTGGCACATACACACTTTACACGTCCGTCTATCTGTCCCTCTGTCTGCCAGTCTGTGTGTCTGTCCGTCCGTACGTCCATCTAAAGAACACTCAAAGTTCTGTCATCTCGCATACCCTGTGGCACATAGCCGCTGTACACGTCCGTCTACCTGTCCGTCTACCTGTCCGTCTGTCTGTCTGTCCGTCCGTCCATGCGTCCATCTAGAGAACACTCAAAGTACCGCCATCTCGCATACCCTTTGGCACATAGCTGCTCTACACGTCCGTATACCTGTCCCTCTGTCTGCCAGTCTGTCTGTCTGTCCGTCCGTGCGTCCGTCCGTGCGTCCTTCTCGAGAGCACTCAAAAGTACCGCCATCTCGCATACCCTGCGGCACATAGCCGCTTGACACGTCCGTATACCTGTCCGTCTATCTGCCAGTCTGTCTATCTGTCCGTCCGTGCATCCGTCCGTGCGTACAACTAGAGAACACTCAAAGTACTGCCATCTCGCATACCCTGTGGCACATAGCCGCTTTACACGTCCGTCTACCTGTCCGTCTGTCGGCCAGACCGCCTGTCTGTCCGTCCATGCGTCCGTCCGTGCGTCCTTCTAGAGAACACTTAAAGTACCGCCATCTCGCATCTCGTATACCCTGTAGCAAATACCGCATTACGCGTCCGTCTACCTGTCCGTCCGTTTGATAATCTGTCTTTCTGACTGTCCGTTCGTCCGTCCGTGCGTCGATTTAAAGAGCACTTAAAGTAATGCCATCTCGCATACCCTGTGGCACATACCCGCTTTACGCGTCCGTCTACCCTTCCATCTGTCTGCCAGGCTGTGTGTCTGTCTGTCCATGCGTCTGTTCGTGCTTTAATCTAGAGAACACTCCGAGTACCGCCATCTCGCATACCCTGTGGCTCATAGCTGCTTTACGCGTCCGTCTCCCTGTCCTTCTGTCTGCCAGTCTGTCTGTCTGTCCATCCATGCGTCCATTCGTGCGTAAATTCAGAGAACACTCTGAGTACCGCCATCTCGGGCGTCGTATACTCTGCGGCACATACCCGCTTTACAAGTTCGTCTACCTGTCCGTCTGTCTGCCAGTCTGTCTGTCTCTCCGTCTATGCATCCGTCTGTTCGATCATCTAGAGAACACACTGAGTACCGCCTTCTCGCGCGTCGTATACCCTGTGGCCCATACCCGCTTTTCCCGTCCTTCTACCTCTACCTATGTCTTCCGGCCTGTCTGTCCGTCCATGCGTCCGTCCGTGCGTCCATCTAGAGAACACTCTGACTACCGCCATCTTGCGAGTCGTATACCCTGTGGTACATACCCGCTTTACGCGTCCGTCTACCTGTCCGTCTTTCCGTCCATGCGTCCCTCTGTGCGTCCATCTAGAGAACACTTAAAATACTGCATCTCGCATACCTTGTGGCACATACACAGTTCACACGTCCGTCCATCTGTCCCTCTGTCTGCCAGTCTGTGTGTCTGTCAGTCCGTGCGTCCATATAAAGAACACTCAAAGTACTGCCATCTCGCATACCCTGTGGCACATAGCCGCTTTACACGTCCGTCTACCTGTCCGTCTACCTGTCCGTCTGTCTGTCTGTCTGTTTGTCCGTCTTTCCATGCGTCCATCTGGAGAACACTCAAAGTACCGCCATCTCGCATACCCTTTGGCACATAGCCACTTTACGCGTCCGTCTACCTGTCCGTCTGTCGGCCAGTCTGTCTGTCTGTTCGTCCATGCGTCCATTCGTGCGTCCATCTAGAGAACACTCAAAGTACCGCTATCTCGCATACCCGGTGGCACATAGCTGCTCTACACGTCCGTCTACCTGTCCGTCTGTCGGCAAATTTGTCTGTCTGTCCGTCCGTGCGTCCGTCCGTGCGTCCATCTCAAGAGCACTCAAAAGTACCGCCATCTCGCATACCCTGCGGCACATAGCCGCTTTACACTTCTGTATACCTGTCCATCTGTCTGCCAGTCTGTCTATCTGTCCGTCCGTGCATCCGTCCGTGCGTCCACTAGAGAACACTCAAAGTACCGCCATCTCGCATACCCTGCGGCACATAGCCACTTTGCACGTCCGTATACCTGTCCGTCTGTCTGCCAGTCTGTCTATCTGTCCGTCCGTGCATCCGTTCGTGCGTCCAACTAGAGAACACTCAAAGTACCGCCATCTCGCATACCCTGTGGCACATAGCCGCTTTGCACGTCCGTCTACCTGTCCGTCTGTCTGCCAGTCCGCCTGTCTGTCCGTCCATGCGTCCGTCCGTGCGTCCATCTAGAGAACACTTAAAGTACCGCCATCTCGCATCTCGTATACCCTGTAGCAAATACCGCTTTACTATTCCGTCTACCTGTCCGTCCGTTTGCTAATCTGTCTGTCTGACTGTCCGTCCGTGCGTCGATTTAAAGAGCACTTAACGTAACGCCATCTCGCATACCCTGTGGCACATAGCCGCTTTACACGTCCATCTACCTGTCCGTCTGTCTGCCAGTATGTCTGTCTGTCCGTCTATGCGTCCATTCGTGCGTCAATCTAGAGAACACTCAAATTACCGCCATCTCGCATACGCTTTGGCACATAGCCGCTTTACGCATCCGTCTACCTGTCCATCTGTCTGCCAGTCTGTCTGTCTGTCCGTACATGCGTCCTTTCGTGCGTAAATCTAGAGAACACTCCGAGTACCGCCCTCTCGCGCGTCGTATACCCTGTGCCTCATACCCGCTTTACGCTTCCGTCTACCGGTCCATCTGTCTGCCAGTCTGTCTGTCTGTCCGTCCATGCGTCCGTTCGTGCGTCAATCTAGAGAACACACTGAGTACCGCCATCTTGCGCGTCGTATACCCTGTGGCACATACCCGCTTTACGCGTCCGTCTACCTGTCCGTCTGTCGGCCAGTCTGTCTGTCTGTTCGTCCATGCGTCCATTCGTGCGTCTATCTAGTGAACACTCAAAATACCGCTATCTCGCATACCCTGTAGCACATAGCCGCTCTACACGTCCGTCTACCTGTCCGTCTATCTGCCACTTTGTCTGTCCGTCCGTGCGTCCGTCCGTGCGTCCATCTCGTGAGCACTCAAAAGTACCGCCATCTCGCATACCCTGCGGCACATAGCCGCTTTACACGTCCATATACCTGTCCGTCTGTCTGCCAGTCTGTCTATTTGTCCGTCCGTGCATTCGTCCGTGCGTCCAACTAGAGAACACTTAAAGTACCGCCATCTCGCATCTCGTATACCCTGTAGCAAATACCGCTTTACGCGTCCGTCTACCTGTCCGTTTGTTGGCTAATCTGTCTGTCTGACTGTCCGTGCGTCCGTCCGTGCGTCGATTTAAAGAGCACCTAAAGTAACGCCATCTCGCATACCCTGGTGCACATAGCCGCTTTACGCGTCCATCTAGCTGTCCGTCTGTCTGCCAGTATGTCTGTCTGTCCGTCCATGCGTCCATTCGTGCGTAAATCTAGAGAACACTCCGAGTACCGCCCTCTCGCGCGTCGTATACCCTGTGCCACATACCCGCTTTACGCTTCCGTCTACCTGTCCATCTGTCTGCCAGTCTGTCTGTCTGTTCGCCCATGCGTCCATTCATGCGTTCATCTAGAGAACACTCAAAGTACCGCTATCTCGCATACCCTGTGGCACATAGCCGCTCTACACGTCCGTCTACCTGTCCGTCTGTCTGCCACTTTGTCTGTCGGTACGTGCGTCCGTCCGTGCGTCTATCTCGAGAGCACTCAAAAGTACCGCCATGTCGCATACCCTGTGGCACATAGCCGCTTTACGCGTCCATCTACCTGTCCATCTGTCTGCCAGTCTGTCTGTCTGTATGTCCATGCGTCCATTCGTGCGTAAATCTAGAGAACACTCCGATTAGCGCCCTCTCGCGCGTCGTATACCCTGTGGCACATACCCGCTTTACAAGTCCGTCTAACTGTCCGTCTGTCTGCCAGTCTGTCTGTCTGTCCGTCTATGCGTCTCTTCGTGCGTCAATCTAGAGAACACTCAAATTACCGCCATCTCGCATGCCCTGTGGCACATAGCCGCTTTACGCGTCCGTCTACCTGTCCATTTGTCTGCCAGTCTGTCTGTCTGTCCGTCCATGCGTCCGTTCGTGCGTCAATCTAGAGAACACACTGAGTACCGCCATCTTGCGCGTCGTATACCCTGTGGCACATACCCGCTTTACGCGTCCGTCTACTATGTCCGTCTGTCTGCCACTCTGTCTGTCTGTTGGTCCATGCGTCCGTCGGCGCGTCCATCTAGAGAACACACTGAGTACCGCCTTCTCGCGCGTCGTATACCCTGTGGCCCATACCCGCTTTTCCCATCCTTCTACCTCTACCTATGTCTGCCGGCCTGTCTGTCCGTCCATGCGTCCGTCCGTGCGTCCATCTAGAGAACACTCTGACTACCGCCATCTTGCGAGTCGTATACCCTGTGGTACATACCCGCTTTACGCGTCCGTCTACGTGTCCGTCTGTCTGCCAGTCTGTTCGTCCATGCGTCCATCCGTGCGTCCACTAACGAACACTCAAAGTACCGCCATCTAGCATACCCTGTGACACATAGCCGCTTTACACGTCCGTCTACCTTTCCGTCTTTCCGTCCATGCGTCCCTCCGTGCGTCCATCTAGAGAACACTTAAAATACTGCATCTCGCATACCTTGTGGCACATACAAAGTTTACACGTCCGTCCATCTGTCCCTCTGTCTGCCAGTCTGTGTGTCTGTCAGTCCGTGCGTCCATATAAAGAACACTCAAAGTACTGTCATCTCGCATACCCTGTGGCACATAGCCGCTTTACACGTCCGTCAACCTGTCCGTCTACCTGTCCGTCTGTCTGTCTGTCTGTCTGTCTGTCCGTCCGTCCATGCGTCCATCTAGAGAACACTCAAAGTACCGCCATCTCGCATACCCTTCGGCACATAGCCACTTTACGCGTCCGTCTACCTGTCCGTCTGTCGGCCAGCATGTCTGTCTGTTCGTCCATGCGTCCATTCGTGCGTCCATCTAGAGAACACTCAAAGTACCGCTATCTCGCATACCCAGTGGCACATAGCTGCTCTACACGTCCGTCTACCTGTCCGTCTGTCTGCAAATTTGTCTGTCTGTCCGTCCGTGCGTCCGTCCGTGCGTCCATCTCGAGAGCACTCAAAAGTACCGCCATCTCGCATACCCTGCGGCACATAGCCGCTCTACACGTCTGTATACCTGTCCATCTGTCTGCCAGTCTGTCTATCTGTCCGTCCGTGCATTCGTCCGTGCGTCCACTAGAGAACACTCAAAGTACCGCCATCTCGCATACCCTGTGGCACATAGCCACTTTACACATCTGCCTACCTGTCCGTCTGTCTGCCAGTCTGTCTGTCTCTCCGTCCATGCGTCCGTGCGTTCGTCAATCTAGAGAACACTCTGAGTACCGCCATCTCGCGCGTCGTATACCCTGTGGTGCATACCCGCTTTACGCGTCCGTCTACCTGTCTGTCTGCCAGTCTGTCAGTCTGTTCGTCCAAGCGTCCATCCGTGCGACCACTAGAGAACACTCAAAGTACCGCCATCTCGCATACCCTGTGGCACATAGCCGCTTTACACGTCCGTCTACCTGTCCGTCATTCTGCCAGTCTGTCTGTCTGTTCGTCCATGCATCCGTCCGTGCGTCCATCTAGAGAACACTCAAGGTACCGCCATCTGGCATACCCTGTGGCACACCCGCTTTAGGCGTCCGTCTACATGGCCGTCTGTCTGCAAGTATGTCTGTCTGTCCATCTATGCGTCCGTTCGTGCGTCAATCTAGAGAACACTCAAAGTACCGCCATATCGCATACTCTGCGGCACATACCCGCTTTACGCGTCCGTCTACGTGTCCGTCTGTCGGCCAGTCTGTCCGTCCATGCGTCCATTCGTGCGTCCATCTAGAGAACACTCAAAGTACCGCTACCTCGCATACCCTGTGGCACATAGCCGCTCTACACGTCCGTCTACCTGCCCGTCTGTCTGCCACTTTGTCTGTCCGTCCGTGCGTCCGTCCGTGCGTCCATCTCGAGAGCACTCAAAAGTACCGCCATCTCGCATACCATGCGGCACATAGCCACTTTACACGTCCGTATACCTGTCCATCTGTCTGCCAGTCTGTCTATCTGTCCGTCTGTGCAACCCTTCGTGCGTCCAACTAGAGAACACTCAAAGTACCGCCATCTCGCATACCCTGTGGCACATAGCCGCTTTACACGTCCGTCTACCTGTCCGTCTGTCTGCCAGTCCGCCTGTCTGTCCGTCCATGCGTCCGTCCGTGCGTCCATCTAGAGAACACTTAAAGTACCGCCATCTCGCATCTCGTATACCCTGTAGCAAATACCGCTTGACGCGTCCGTCTACCTGTCCGTCCGTTTGCTAATCTGTCTGTCTGACTGTCCGTCCGTGCGTCGATTTAAAGAGCACTTAAAGTAGCGCCATCTCGCATACCCTGTGGCACGTAGCCGCTTTACGCGTCCATCTACCTGTCCGTTTGTCTGCCAGTATGTCTGTCTGTCCGTCTATGCGTCCGTTCGTGCGTCAATCTAGAGAACACTCAAATTACCGCCATCTCGCATACCCTGTGGCACATAGCCGCTTTACGCGTCCGTCTACCTGTCCATCTGTCTGCCAGTCTGTCTGTCTGTCCGTCTGTCCATGCGTCCGTTCGTGCGTCAATCTAGAGAACACTCAAAGTACCGCCATCTCGCATACCCTGTGGCACATAGCCGCTCTACGCGTCCGTCTACCTGTCCGTCTGTCTGCCGGTCTGTCTGTCTGTTCGTCCATGCGTCCGTCCGTGCGTTTATCTAGAGAGTACTCTGAGTACCGCCATCTCGCGCGTCGTATACCCTTTGGTACATACCCGCTTTACGGGTTCGCCTACCTGTCCGTCTGTCTGCCAGTCTGTCAGTCTGTTCGTCCATGCGTCCATCCGTGCGTCCACTAGAGAACACTCAAAGTGCCGCCATCTCGTCCCCCGCGGCACATAGCCGCTTTACGCGCCCGTCTACCTGCCGTCTGTCTGCCAGTCTGTCTGTCTATTCGTCCGTGCGTCCGTCCATCTTGAGAACACTCAAAGTACCGCCATCTCGCATACCCTGAGGCACATAGCCGCTTTACGCGTCCATCTACCTGTCCGTCTGTCTGCCAGTCTGTATGTCTGTCTGTCTGTCCATGCGTCCGTACGTGCGTCAATCTAGAGAACACACTGAGTACCACCATCTTGCATACCTTGTGGCACATAGCCGCTTTACGCGTCCGTCTACCTGTCCGTCTGTCTGTCTGTCCGTCCGTCCATGCGTCCAATAGAGAACACTCAAAGCCCACCATCTCGCATACCCTGTGGCACATAGCCACTTTATGCTTCCGTCTACCTGTCCATCTGTCTGCCAGTCTGTCTGTCTGTCCGTCCATGCGTCCGTTCGTGCGTCAATCTAGAGAACACACTGAGTACCACCATCTCGCGCGTCGTATACCCTGTGGCACATACCCGCTTAACGCGACCGTCTACCTGTCCGGACTGTTCGCCCATGCGTCCATTCGTGCGTCCATCTAAAAAACACTCAAAGTACTGCTATCTCGCATACCCTGTGGCACATAGCCGCTCTACACGTCCGTCTACCTGTCCGTCTGTCTGCCACTTTGTCTGTCCGTCCGTGCGTCCATCTCCAGAGCACTCGAAAGTACCGCCATCTCGCATACCTTGTGGCACATAGCCACTTTACACGTCCGCATACCTGTCCGTCTGTCTGCCAGTCTGTCTATCTGTCCGTCCGTGCATCCGTCCGTGCGTCCAACTAGAGAAGACTCAAAGTACCGCCATCTCGCATACCCTGTGGCAGATAGCCGCTTTACACGTCCGTCTACCTGTCCGTCTGTCTGCCAGTCCGCCTGTCTGTCCGTCCATGCGTCCATCTAGAGAACACTTAAAGAACCGCCCTCTCGCATCTCGTATACCCTGTAGCAAATACCACTTTACACGTCCGTCTACCTGTCCGTCTGTTTGCTAATCGGTCTGTCTGTCTGTCTGTCTGTCCGTGTGTCCGTCCGTGCGTCGATTTAAAGAGCACCTAAAGTAACGCCATCTCGCATACCCTGTGGCACATAGCCGCTTTACGCGTCCATCTACCTGTCCGTCTGTCTGCCTGTCTGTCTGTCTGTCCGTCCATGCGTCCATTCGTGCGTAAATCTAGAGAACACAATGAGAACCGCCATCTTGCGCGTCGTATACCCATTGGCACATACCCGCTTTACGCGTCCGTCTACCTGTCTGTCTGTCTGCCAGTCTGTCAGTCTGTTCCTCCAAGCGTCCATCCGTGCGTCCACTAGAGAACACTCAAAGTACCGCCATCTCGCATACCCTGTGGCACATAGCCACTTTACACGTCTGTATACCTGTCCATCTGTCTGCCAGTCTGTCTGTCTGTCTGTCCGTCCGATCGTCTTTTCGTGCTTCATTCTAGAGAACACTCCGAGTACCGCCATCTCGCATACCCTGTGACAAATAGCCACTTTACACGTCTGTCTAACTGTCCGTCTGTCTGCCAGTCTGTCTGTCTGTCCGTCCGTGCGTCCATCCGTTCGTCCATCTAGAGAACACTCAAAGTACCGCCATATCGCATACCCTGCAGCACATACCCGCTTTACGCGTCCATCTACGTGTCCGTCTGTCGGCCAGTCTGTCTGTTCGTCCATGCGTCCATTGGTGGGTCCATCTAGAGAACACTCAAAGTACCGCTATCTCGCATACCCTGTGGCACATAGCCGCTCTACACGTCCGTCTACCTGTCCGTCTGTCTGCCACTTTGTCTGTCCGTCCGTGCGTCCGTCCGTGCGTCCATCTCGAGAGCACTCAAAAGTACCACTATCTCGCATACCCTGTGGCACATAGCCGCTTTACACGTCCGTATACCTGTCCGTCTGTCTGCCAGTCTGTCTATCTGTCCGTCCGTGCATCCGTCCGTGCGTACAACTAGAGAACACTCAAAGTACCGCCATCTCGCATACCCTGTGGCACATAGCTGCTTTACGCGTCCGTCTACCTGTCGGTCTGTCTGCCAGTGTGTCTGTCTGTCCGTCCGTGCGTCCCTCCGTGCGTCCATCTAGAGAACACTTAGAGTGCCGCCATCTCGCATCTCGTATACCCTGTAGCAAATACCGCTTTACGCGTCCGTCTACCTGTCCGTCCGTTGGCTAATCTGTCTGTCTGCCCGTGCGTCCGTCCGTGCGTCGATTTAAAGAGCACTTAAAGTAACGCCATATCGCATACCCTGTGGCATATAGCCGCTTTACGCGTCCATCTACCTGTCCGTCTGTCTGCCAGGATGTCTGTCTGTCCGTCTATGCGTCCGTTCGTGCGTCAATCTAGAGAACACTCAAATTACCGCCATCTCGCATACGCTGTGGCACATAGCCGCTTTACGCATCCGTCTACCTGTCCATCTGTCTGCCAGTCTGTCTGTCTGTCCGTACATGCGTCCATTCGTGCGTAAATCTAGAGAACACTCGGAGTACCGCACTCTCGCGCGTCGTATACTCTGTGCCACATACCCGCTTTACGCTTCCGTCTACCGGTCCATCTGTCTGCCAGTCTGTCTGTCTGTCCGTCCATGCGTCCGTTCGTGCGTTAATCTAGAAAACACACTGAGTACCGCCATCTTGCGCGTCGTATACCCTGTGGCACATACCCACTTTACGCGTCCGCCTACCTGTCCGTCTGTCGGCCAGTCTGTCTGTCTGTTCGTCCATGCGTCCATTCGTGCGTCCATCTAGTGAACACTCAAAATACCGCTATCTCGCATACCCTGTAGCACATAGCCACTCTACACGTCCGTCTACCTGTCCGTCTATCTGCCACTTTGTCTGTCCGTTCGTGCGTCCGTCCGTGCGTCCATCTCGTGAGCACTCAAAAGTACCGCCATCTCGCATACCCTGCGGCACATAGCCGCTTTACACGTCCATATAGCTGTCCGTCTGTTTGCCAGTCTGTCTATTTGTCCGTCCGTGCATCGGTCCGTGCGTCCAACTAGAGAACACTTAAAGTACCGCCATCTCGCATCTCGTATACCCTGTAGCAAATACCGCTTTACGCGTCCGTCTACCTGTCCGTCCGTTTGCTAATCTGTCTGTCTGACTGTCCGTGCGTCCGTCCGTGCGTCGATTTAAAGAGCACTTAAAGTAACGCCATCTCGCATACCCTGTGGCACATAGCCGCTTTACGCGTCCATCTACCTGTCCGTCTGTCTGCCAGTATATCTGTCTGTCCGTCATGCGTCCGTTCGTGCGTCAATCTAGAGAACACTCAATTTACCGCCATCTCGCATACCCTGTGGCACATAGCCGCTTTACGCGTCCGTCTACCTGTCCATCTGTCTGCCAGTCTGTCTGTCTGTCCGTCCATGCGTCCATTCGTGCGTAAATCTAGAGGACACTCCGAGTACCGCCCTCTCGCGCGTCGTATACCCTGTGCCACATACCCGCTTTACGCTTCCGTCTACCTGTCTATCTGTCTGCCAGTCTGTCTGTCTGTTCGTCCATGCGTCCATTCATGCGTCCATCTAGAGAACACTCAAAGTACCGCTATCTCGCATACCCTGTGGCACATAGCCGCTCTACACGTCCGTCTACCCTTCCGTCTGTCTGCCACTTTGTCTGTCCGTCCGTGCGTCCGTCCGTGCGTCCATCTCGAGAGCACTCAAAAGTACCGCCATGTCGCATACCCTGCGGCACATAGCCGCTTTACACGTCCGTATACCTGTCCATCTGTCTGCCAGTCGTTCTATTTGTCTGTCCGTGCATCCGTCTGTGCGTCCAACTAGAGAAGACTCAAAGTACCGCCATCTCGCATATCCTGTGGATCATAGCCGCTTTACACGTCCGTCTACCTGTCCGTCTGTCTGCCAGTCCGCCTGTCTGTCCGTCCATGCGTCCGTCCGTGCGTCCATCTAGAGAACACTCAAAGTACCGCCATCTCGCATACCCTGTGGCACAGAGCTGCTTTACGCGTCCGTCTACCTGCCCATCTTTCTGGCAGTCTGTCTGTCTTTCCGACCATGCGTCTGTTCGTGCTTCAATCTAGAGAACACTCCGAGTACCGCCATTTTGCATACCCTGTGGCACATAGCCGCTTTACGCGTCCGTCTACCTGTCCGTCTGTCTGTCTGTCCGTCCGTCCATGCATCCAACTAGAGAACACTCAAAGTAACGCCATCTCGCATACCCTGTGGCACATAGCCGCTTTACGCGTCCATCTACCTCTCCGTCTATGCGTCCGTTCGGGCGTCAATCTAGAGAACACTCAAATTACCGCCATCTCGCATACGCTGTGGCACATAGCCGCTTTACGTATCCGTCTACCTGTCCATCTGTCTGCCAGTGTGTCTGTCTGTCCGTCCATGCGTCCATTCGTGCGTAAATCTAGAGAACACTGCGAGTACCGCCCACTCGCGCGTCGTATACCCTGTGCCACATACCCGCTTTACGCTTCCGTCTACCGGTCGATCTGTCTGCCAGTCTGTCTGTCCGTCCATGCGTTCGTTCGTGCGTCAATCTAGAGAACACACTGAGTACCGCCATCTTGGGCGTCGTATACCCTGTGGCACATACCCGCTTTACGCGTCCGTCTACCTGTCCGTCTGACGGCCAGTCTGTCTGTCTGTTCGTCCATGCGTCCATTCGTGCGTCCATCTAGTGAACACTCAAAATACCGCTATCTCGCATACCCTGTGGCACTGTGATGTGTGGTGCGCGTTCAAAGTGCGCGCCTTCGAAAAGTGCGCGTCACGGAAAAAAAAAACAAAAGGAGAAATACCAGAGTGCACGTGCGGTGCTGCTTAAACAAGAATGACGACGTTAAAGAGCGTCAAGCACGAGGATGCGTGGCAGGACGTGAAGTAAACAAAAGGTAAAACATCCAATGGGCAGCGAACACGGAGATTTCAAGGCCCAATGGCTTGACACCACGAAACAGTAGTATCTCCAATGAGAACGAGACAAGTGGGCCAGAGCTGAAGCAGGAGCCTGGGGAGACCAGAGCAAGGGAAATTCGAGGCAGTAAGTGCAAGCGGAAGGTCGTCACCGGACCGGGCGCTGAAGATGGGCCGTTGGGTTCCGGACCCGAGCCTACAGGACTTCCACCGGCCGGGGCCTCCTGCTGTCGGGTTCCCGCTCCAAAGGACCGTGGCCATCCGGTCCTGAACTCCTTTCCAGAGCCTGCGGACTTCGGTTCCGGCAGGCGAGCTACAGCCGTCGGGCTCCGGGCCCGAGCTGTGCGCCCAGCTGCTTGACTAGGTCGACCCTAGTTCCCGGACGCGTCGCCACCAGCCTGCGTTCTCCCGTCTCCGACGTGTCCACGCTCCTCAAGCCGAAACCATCACGATTTGGTAGGGCTTTTCGACGTGTCGCCAGCAGCCAGCGTTCCCTCGTCCTCGTCCAGCCCACGCATTGACGCAGGAGTCACGGCGTTCCGGTTTCTCATCACCGCCGAAAACCAACTTGTGGGTGAGACTGCACCGATACTCTTGCGCTACTCCCATCACTCAGCCCCTTTCGAACGTTAGGTTTAGTTACTGACTTTGAACGTTTTTTGTTGGGTGTTTACAGATGTGTTTCGTCATGTCCAGTCAACTGTTTATTAAGTGTTTTGTTTTGTGAGGAATCTTTGCCTTTTTTTCTTTTCAATTAAACTTTTTGTGTGTTTCTTGGAAACCGAACGGCTTTGTCCTTATTAACAAAACTCTCTGAGGCTCAGCCCGGGAGAAAAACAAATCAGCAACAAGAACCTTGCATCACAAATTGGCGTCCGCGACAGGACAAAGTCGTTTGTTTTTCCAGTAGATTTTTTTGACGCGGTTAACACGATGACGAACACGTGGGAGTTAATTGAGTTGGCGGATAAAATGGGACTGACGGGAGCGGAGTTTAGAGTATGGTACGAGGAGCGGATGGAGAGGGAGCGTGAGCAACGGGCTGCAGAACGAAAGGCGGCGAAGGAAAAGCTTGAATTGGTGCTTAGAGCTAAGAAGGAGGAGCTAGAGCGCGTAACGCGTGAAAATAAAGTGTTGCTAGAGCGTCAGACACGCATACTGAAGCAGCAGCTCCAATTAGAGAGGGTGGACTTCGAGCGGCGACTCGAGCTTGCGATGGCGAAAAGGGGGCAGCTGGCGATGCAGAAGGTCGAGCAAGCGGTGAATGTTTGCTCCGATAGCAGCGTTTGCTGGAGGGAAGTCGATTCCTGCAAGGTTGGCCTCGAACCTCGCGACAGCCTTACTTCGGAGCGAGAAGCTCAGATAGAGGAAGGCAGAGAGGTGGACAGCCAAGAAGGCAGGAGTCATGAGGAGTTTGTTGAAGCGACGGAAAGCTTCTCTGGCTGGGAACATATTACTTCCGTTAGCTGCTTGGGGACCTCTGAGAGGCCAAGCACCTATGAAGAAGAGCGCCTGGATATGGGCGACCTAGAAGCTGTGGAAAATGTGGTGGAGCAAAGCTTCGATAGCAGGGAACAAAGAAGTTCCATTCAGAATGAGGTGTGTATCAGAACGTCTCAAAGGCCGAGCACATTTCGGGAAGGGGTAGGGCTACCTCTCAATAGCTCCATGGAAGGAGCGCTAGAACGTCATTGGGAAGATGGCAGCGAATGCCATGAAGGCTCTGATATAGTGGCCACTGATTGTTTTGTACCGACAGAGGTAGCAGCAGGCACCACGTCAATGGTCCTAGACCATACGTATATCTCACTCAGAGAGAGAGGGGATTCTAGTTCACAGGATAGCGTAACTGCTATTTGTCCGAGAAAACACGATGGGAGTGCTGAAGCACTCTTCAAAATAAACAGTATCGAATCGGAGGTGGGCTCGATAGTAGGTATGGAGAATGCCAGACAGGGTCTTGAACCTGAGAACGTGATTGGTTTTGAACCTATAATTAAGTCCACTCAAGATGAGCTGTATAATGACCGAGCACAACGGCATCCCTTCTCAAGAATCCAGGAACCTCACACGCTTGTCGGAGCGTTTGGGCTTGCTGAGGGCACCCCGAGCTTGTGTTCATTAGATGGTGAATTAAAAGAAAGCATTTGTGTGAGAGATTGTGGCATTTGGACATTCGTGTCTCAGTGCGTTTCGTGTCGACGCCGACGGCTCGAGACCGCGCCCTGTTCCTCTGTGACCGGTAAGCGTTCATGTGGCCGGCGGGGGCGCAGACACGCGTTTCAGCGAAAGTGCATAAAAGCATGTTTGCCACAGTTACTTTCGAAACGCGCGAGAAGGGCAGTGCGTCTGGTTTGGGACGCGATAACCTGAGTGTAGGGTTAGAAAACCGGTAGCTCTTTCTGGACTTCGACTTTTAGATGCGGACACAAGTAGCTTTGTCCATAGTCGATTTTGTAGTAAAAAGGTTTATTCCGGGTTTCAGAACTTTTAAATGCAATTGGGTGAATCTAAAGTTTAAGTGTGGACATTTGGACGATGTAGCGAACTGTAGCCCGGTGATGTGTTGAACTGCGTGGTGCAAATATGTGGTTTAATTGTGACGTAGTGCAGAACGCGCACTCATCGGCAGTTTTTTTTTCTAAAAAAAAAAAACTTGAATAAAAGGGGGGCGTATGTGATGTGTGGTGCGCGTTCAAAGTGCGCGCCTTCGAAAAGTGCGCGTCACGGAAAAAAAAAAACAAAAGGAGAAATACCAGAGTGCACGTGCGGTGCTGCTTAAACAAGAATGACGACGTTAAAGAGCGTCAAGCACGAGGATGCGTGGCAGGACGTGAAGTAAACAAAAGGTAAAACATCCAATGGGCAGCGAACACGGAGATTTCAAGGCCCAATGGCTTGACACCACGAAACAGTAGTATCTCCAATGAGAACGAGACAAGTGGGCCAGAGCTGAAGCAGGAGCCTGGGGAGACCAGAGCAAGGGAAATTCGAGGCAGTAAGTGCAAGCGGAAGGTCGTCACCGGACCGGGCGCTGAAGATGGGCCGTTGGGTTCCGGACCCGAGCCTACAGGACTTCCACCGGCCGGGGCCTCCTGCTGTCGGGTTCCCGCTCCAAAGGACCGTGGCCATCCGGTCCTGAACTCCTTTCCAGAGCCTGCGGACTTCGGTTCCGGCAGGCGAGCTACAGCCGTCGGGCTCCGGGCCCGAGCTGTGCGCCCAGCTGCTTGACTAGGTCGACCCTAGTTCCCGGACGCGTCGCCACCAGCCTGCGTTCTCCCGTCTCCGACGTGTCCACGCTCCTCAAGCCGAAACCATCACGATTTGGTAGGGCTTTTCGACGTGTCGCCAGCAGCCAGCGTTCCCTCGTCCTCGTCCAGCCCACGCATTGACGCAGGAGTCACGGCGTTCCGGTTTCTCATCACCGCCGAAAACCAACTTGTGGGTGAGACTGCACCGATACTCTTGCGCTACTCCCATCACTCAGCCCCTTTCGAACGTTAGGTTTAGTTACTGACTTTGAACGTTTTTTGTTGGGTGTTTACAGATGTGTTTCGTCATGTCCAGTCAACTGTTTATTAAGTGTTTTGTTTTGTGAGGAATCTTTGCCTTTTTTTCTTTTCAATTAAACTTTTTGTGTGTTTCTTGGAAACCGAACGGCTTTGTCCTTATTAACAAAACTCTCTGAGGCTCAGCCCGGGAGAAAAACAAATCAGCAACAAGAACCTTGCATCACAGGCACATAGCCGCTCTACACGTCCGTCTACCTGTCCGTCTATCTGCCACTTTGTGTGTCCGTCCGTGGGTCCGTCCGTGCGTCCATCTCGTGAGCACTCAAAAGTACCGCCATCTCGAATACTCTGCGGCACATAGCCGCTTTACACGTCCATATACCTGTCCGTCTGTCTGCCAGTCTGTCTATTTGTCCGTCTGTGCATCCGTCCGTGCGTCCAACTAGAGAACACTTAAAGTACCGTCATCTCGCATTTCGTATACCCTGTAGCAAATGCCGCTTTACGCGTCCGTCTACCTGTCCGTCCGTTTGCTTATCTGTCTGTCTGACTGTCCGTGCGTCCGTCCGAGCATCGATTTAAAGAGCACCTAAAGTAACGCCATCTCGCATACCCTGTGGCACATAGCCGCTTTACGCGTCCATCTACCTGTCCGTCTGTCTGCCAGCATGTCTGTCTGTCCGTCATGCGTCCGTTCGTGCGTCAATCTAGAGAACACTCAAATTACCGCCATCTCGCATATCCTGTGGCACATAGCCGCTTTACGCGTCCGTCTACCTGTCCATCTGTCTGCCGGTCTGTCTGTCTGTTCGTCCATGCGTCCGTTTGTGCGTCTATCTAAAGAACACTCTGAGTACCGCCATCTCGCGCGTCGTATACCCTTTGGTGTATACCCGCTTTGTGGGTCCGTCTACCTGTCCGTCTGTCTGCCAGTCTGTCAGTCTGTTCGTCCATGCGTCCATCCGTGCGTCCACTGGAGAACACTCAAAGTGCCGCCATCTCGCATCCCCCGAGGCACATAGCCGATTTATGCGCCCGTCTACCTGCCGTCTGTGTGCCAGTCTGTCTGTCTATTCGTCCGTGCGTCCGTCCATCTTGAGAACACTCAAAGTACTGCCATATCGCATACCCTGAGGCGCATAGCCGCTTTACGCGTCCATCTACCTGTCCGTCTGTCTGCCAGTCTGTATGTCTGTCTGTCTGTCCATGCGTCCGAACGTGCGTCAATCTAGAGAACACTCAAAGTACCGCCATCTCGCATACTCTGTCGCACATAGCTGCTTTACGCGTCCGTCTACCTGTCCATCTGTCTGGCAGTCTGTCTGTCATTCCGTCCATGCGTCTGTTCGTGCTTCAATCTAGAGAACACTCCGAGTACCGCCATCTTGCATACCCTGTGGCATATAGCCGCTTTACGCGTCCGTCTCCCTGTCCGTCTGTCTGTCTGTCCGTCCGTCCATGCGTCCAATAGAGAACACTCAAAGCACTGCCATCTCGCATACCCTGTGGCACATAGCCACTTTACGCTTCCGTCTACCTGTCCATCTGTCTGCCAGTCTGTCTGTCTGTCCGTCCATGCGTCCGTTCGTGCGTCAATCTAGAGAACACACTGAGTACCGCCATCTCGCGCGTCGTATACCCTGTGGCACATACCCGCTTTACGCGACCGTCTACCTGTCCGGCCTGTTCGCCCATGCGTCCATTCGTGCGTCCATCTAGAGAACACTCAAAGTACCGCTATCTCGCATACCCTGTGGCACATAGCCGCTCTACACGTCTGTCTACCTGTCCGTCTGTCTGCCACTTTGTCTGTCCGTCCGTGCGCCCATCTCCAGAGCACTCGAAAGTACCGCCATCTCGCATACCTTGTGGCACATAGCCACTTTACACGTCCGTATAACTGTCCGTCTGTCTGCCAGTCTGTCTATCTGTCCGTCCGTGCATCCGTCCGTGCGTCCAACTAGAGAAGACTCAAATACCGCCATCTCGCATACCCTGTGGCACATAGCCGCTTTACACGTCCGTCTACCTGTCCGTCTCTCTGCCAGTCCGCCTGTCTGTCCGTCCATGCGTCCGTCCATGCGTTCATCTAGAGAACACTTAAAGTACCGCCATCTCGCATCTGGTATACCCTGTAGCAAATACCACTTTACACGTCCGTCTACCTGTCCGTCTGTTTGCTAATCGGTCTATCTGTCTGTCTGTCCTTGCGTCCGTCCGTGCGTCGATTTAAAGAGCACCTAAAGTAACGCCATCTCGCATACCCTGTGGCACATAGCCGCTTTACGCGTCCATCTACCTGTCCGTCTGTGTGCCTGTCTGTCTGTCTGTCCGTCCATGCGTTCATTCGTGCGTAAATCTAGAGAACACTCCGAATACCGCCCTCTCGCGCGTCGTATACCCTGTGCTACATACCCGCTTTACGCTTCCGTCTACCTGTCCATCTCTCTGCCAGTCTGTCCGTCTGTCTGTCCATGCGTCCGTTCGTGCGTCAATCTAGAGAACACTCAAAGTACCGCCATCTCGCATACCCTGTGGCACATAGCCACTTTACACGTCCGTATACCTGTCCATCTGTCTGCCAGT
The DNA here is from genome assembly GCF_043290135.1 of Rhipicephalus microplus. Classification (NCBI taxonomy): domain Eukaryota; kingdom Metazoa; phylum Arthropoda; class Arachnida; order Ixodida; family Ixodidae; genus Rhipicephalus; species Rhipicephalus microplus. Next base: position 15,356,325 of record NW_027464589.1, read on the forward strand.
CTGTCTGTCTGTCCGTCCATGCGTCTGTTCGTGCTTCATTCTAGAGAACACTCCGAGTACCGCCATCTCGCATACCCTGGGACAAATAGCCACTTTTACACGTCTGTCTAACTGTCCGTCTGTCTGCCAGCCTGTCTGTCTGTCCGTCCGTGCGTCCATCCGTTCGTCCATCTAGAGAACACTCAAAGTACCGCCATATCGCATACCCTGCAGTACATACCCGCTTTACGCGTCCATCTACGTGTCCGTCTGTCGGCCAGTCTGTCTGTTCGTCCATGCGCCCATTGGTGGGTCCATCTAGAGAACACTCAAAGTACCGCTATCTCGCATACCCTGTGGCACATAGCCGCTCTACACGTCCGTCTACCTGTCCGTCTGTCTGCCACTTTGTCTGTCCGTCCGTGCGTCCGTCCGTGCGTCCATCTCGAGAGCACTCAAAAGTACTGCTATCTCGCATACCCTGTGGCACATAGCCGCTTCACACGTCCGTATACCTGTCCGTCTGTCTGCCAGTCTGTCTATCTGTCCGTCCGTGCATCTGTCCGTGCGTACAACTAGAGAACACTCAAAGTACCACCATCTCGCATACCCTGTGGCACATAGCTGCTTTACGCGTCCGTCTACCTGTCGGTCTGTCTGCCAGTGTGTCTGTCTGTCCGTCCGTGCGTCCCTCCGTGCGTCCATCTAGAGAACACTTAAAGTGCCGCCATCTCGCATCTCGTATACCCTGTAGCAAATACCGCTTTACGCGTCCGTCTACCTGTCCCTCCGTTTGCTAATCTGTCTGTCTGACTGCCCGTGCGTCCGTCCGTGCGTCGATTTAAAGAGCACTTAAAGTAACGCCATCTCGCATACCCTGTGGCACATAGCCGCTTTACGCGTCCATCTACCTGTCCGTCTGTCTGCCAGGATGTCTGTCTGTCCGTCTATGCGTCCGTTCGTGCGTAAATCTAGAGAACACTCCGAGTACCGCCCTCTCGCGCGTCGTATACTCTGTGCCACATACCCGCTTTACGCTTCCGTCTACCGGTCCATCTGTCTGCCAGTCTGTCTGTCTGTCCGTCCATGCGTCCGTTCGTGCGTCAATCTAGAGAACACACTGAGTACCGCCATCTTGCGCGTCGTATACCCTGTGGCACATACCCACTTTACGCGTCCGTCTACCTGTCCGTCTGTCGGCCAGTCTGTCTGTCTGTTCGTCCATGCGTCCATTCGTGCGTCCATCTAGTGAACACTCAAAATACCGCTATCTCGCATACCCTGTAGCACATAGCCACTCTACACGTCCGTCTACCTGTCCGTCTATCTGCCACTTTGTCTGTCCGTCCGTGCGTCCGTCCGTGCGTCCATCTCGTGAGCACTCAAAAGTACCGCCATCTCGCATACCCTGCGGCACATAGCCGCTTTACACGTCCATATAGCTGTCCGTCTGTTTGCCAGTCTGTCTATTTGTCCGTCCGTGCATCTGTCCGTGCGTCCAACTAGAGAACACTTAAAGTACCGCCATCTCGCATCTCGTATACCCTGTAGCAAATACCGCTTTACGCGTCCGTCTACCTGTCCGTCCGTTTGCTAATCTGCCTGTCTGACTGTCCGTGCGTCCGTCCGTGCGTCGATTTAAAGAGCACTTAAAGTAACGCCATCTCGCATACCCTGTGGCACATAGCCGCTTTACGCGTCCATCTACCTGTCCGTCTGTCTGCCAGTATGTCTGTCTGTCCGTCATGCGTCCGTTCGTGCGTCAATCTAGAGAACACTCAATTTACCGCCATCTCGCATACCCTGTGGCACATAGCCGCTTTACGCGTCCGTCTACCTGTCCATCTGTCTGCCAGTCTGTCTGTCTGTCCGTCCATGCGTCCATTCGTGCGTAAATCTAGAGAACACTCCGAGTACCGCCCTCTCGCGCGTCGTATACCCTGTGCCACATACCCGCTTTACGCTTCCGTCTACCTGTCCATCTGTCTGCCAGTCTGTCTGTCTGTTCGTCCATGCGTCCATTCATGCGTCCATCTAGAGAACACTCAAAGTACCGCTATCTCGCATACCCTGTGGCACATAGCCGCCTTTCACGTCCGTCTACCCTTCCGTCTGTCTGCCACTTTGTCTGTCCGTCCGTGCGTCCGTCCGTGCGTCCATCTCGAGAGCACTCAAAAGTACCGCCATGTCGCATACCCTGCGGCACATAGCCGCTTTACACGTCCGTATACCTGTCCATCTGTCTGCCAGTCGTTCTATTTGTCTGTCCGTGCACCCGTCTGTGCGTCCAACTAGAGAAGACTCAAAGTACCGCCATCTCGCATATCCTGTGGATCATAGCCGCTTTACACGTCCGTCTACCTGTCCGTCTGTCTGCCAGTCCGCCTGTCTGTCCGTCCATGCGTCCGTCCGTGCATCCATCTAGAGAACACTCAAAGTACCGCCATCTCGCATACCCTGTTGCACATAGCTGCTTTACGCGTCCGTCTACCTGCCCATCTGTCTGGCAGTCTGTCTGTCTTTCCAACCATGCGTCTGTTCGTGCTTCAATCTAGAGAACACTCCGAGTACCACCACCTTGCATACCCTGTGGCACATAGCCGCTTTACGCGTCCGTCTACCTGTCCGTCTGTCTGTCTGTCCGTCCGTCCATGCGTCCAACTAGAGAACACTCAAAGTACCGCCATCTCGCATACCCTGTGGCACATAGCCACTTTACGCTTCCGTCTACCTGTCCATCTGTCTGCCAATCTGTCTGTCTGTCCGTCCATGCGTCCGTTCGTGCGTCAATCTAGAGAACACCCTGAGTACCGCCATCTCGCGCGTCGTATACCCTGTGGCACATACCCGCTTTACGCGACCGTCTACCTGTCCGGCCTGTTCGCCCATGCGTCCATTCTTGCGTCCATCTAGAAAACACTCAAAGTACCGCTATCTCGCATACCCTGTGGCACATAGCCGCTTTACACGTCCGTCTACCTGTCCGTCTGTCTGCCAGTCCTCCTGTCTGTCCGTCCATGCGTCCATCCATGCGTCCATCTAGAGAACACTTAAAGTACCGCCATCTCGCATCTCGTATACCCTGTAGCAAATACCGCTTTACACGTCCGTCTACCTGTCCGTCTGTTTGCTAATCGGTCTGTCTGTCTGTCTGTCTGTCTGTCCGTGCGTCCGTCCGTGCGTCGATTTAAAGAGCACCTAAAGTAACGCCATCTCGCATACCCTGTGGCACATAGTCGCTTTACGCGTTCATCTACCTGTCCGTCTGTCTGCCTGTCTGTCTCTCTGTCCGTCCATGCGTCCATTCGTGCGTAAATCTAGAGAACACAATGAGTACCGCCATCTTGCGCGTCGTATACCCTGTGGCACATACCCGCTTTACGCGTCCGTCTACATGTCTGTCTGTCTGCCAGTCTGTCAGTCTGTTCGTCCAAGCGTCCATCCGTGCGTCCACTAGAGAACACTCAAAGTACCGCCTTCTCGCATACCCTGTGGCACATAGCCACTTTACACGTCTGTATACCTGTCCTTCTGTCTGCCAGTCTGTCTGTCTGTCCGTCCGTGCGTCTGTTCGTGCTTCAATCTAGAGAACACTCCGAGTACCGCCATCTCGCATACCCTGTGGCACATAGCCACTTTACACGTCCGTCTAACTGCCCGTCTGTCTGCCAGTCTGTCTGTCTGTCCGTCCGTGCGTCCATCCGTGCGTCCATCTAGAGAACACTCAAGTACCGCCATATCGCATACCCTGCGGCACATACCCGCTTTACGCGTCCGTGTACGTGTCCGTCTGTCGGCCAGTCTGTCTGTTCATCCATGCGTCCATTGGTGCGTCCATCTAGAGAACACTCAAAGTACCGCTATCTCGCATACCCTGTGGCACATAGCCGCTCTACACGTCCGTCTACCTGTCCGTCTGTCTGCCACTTTGTCTGTCCGTCCGTGCGTCCGTACGTGCGTCCATCTAGAGAACACTCAAAGTACCGCCATCTCGCATCTCGTATACCCTGTAGCAAATACCGCTTTACACGTCCGTCTACCTGTCCATCTGTTTGCTAATCGGTCTGTCTGTCGGTCTGTCCGTGCGTCCGTCCGTGCGTCGATTTAAAGAGCACCTAAATTAACGCCATCTCGCATACCCTGTGGCACATAGTCGCTTTACGCGTCCATCTACCTGTCCGTCTGTGTGCCTGTCTGTCTGTCTGTCCATCCATGCATCCATTCGTGCGTAAATCTAGAGAACACTCCGAGTACCGCCCTCTCGCGCATCGTATACCCTGTGCCACATACCCGCTTTACGCTTCCGTCTACCTGTCCATCTCTCTGCCAGTCTGTCTGTCTGTCCGTCCATGCGTCCGTTCGTGTGTCAATCTAGAGAACACAATGAGTACCGCCATCTTGCGCGTCGTATACCCTGTGGCACATACCCGCTTTACGCGTCCGTCTACCTGTCTGTCTGTCTGCCAGTCTGTCAGTCTGTTCGTCCAAGCGTCCATCCGTGCGTCCACTAGAGAACACTCAAAGTACCGCCATCTCACATACCCTGTGGCACATAGCAACTTTACACGTCCGTATACCTGTCCATTTGTCTGCCAGTCTGTATGTCTGTCCGTCCATGCGTCTGTTCGTGCTTGAATCTAGAGAACACTCCGAGTACCGCCATCTTGCGAGTCGTATACCCTGTGGTACATACCCGCTTTACGCGTCCGTCTACGTGTCCGTCTGTCTGCCAGTCTGTTCGTCCATGCGTCCATCCGTGCGTCCACTAACGAACACTCAAAGTACCGCCATCTAGAATACCCTGTGACACATAGCCGCTTTACACGTCCGTCGACCTGTCCGTCTTTCCGTCCATGCGTCCCTCCATGCGTCCATCTAGAGAACACTTAAAATACTGCATCTCGCATACCTTGTGGCACATACACAGTTTACACGTCCGTCCATCTGTCCCTCTGTCTGCCAGTCTGTGTGTCTGTCAGTCCGTGCGTCCATATAAAGAACACTCAAAGTACTGCCATCTCGCATACCCTGTGGCATATAGCCGCTTTACACGTCCGTCTACCTGTCCGTCTACCTGTCCGTCTGTCTGTCTGTCCGTCCGTCCATGCGTCCATCTAGAGAACACTCAAAGTACCGCCATCTCGCATACCCTTTGGCACATAGCCACTTTACTCGTCCGTCTACCTGTCCGTCTGTCGGCCAGTCTGTCTGTCTGTTCGTTCATGCGTCCATTCGTGCGTCCATCTAGAGAACACTCAAAGTACCGCTATCTCGCATACCCGGTGGCACATAGCTGCTCTACACGTCCGTCTACCTGTCCGTCTGTCTGCAAATTTGTCTGTCTGTCCGTCCGTGCGTCCGTCCGTGCGTTCATCTCGAGAGCACTCAAAAGTACCGCCATCTCGCATACCCTGCGGCACATAGCCACTTTACACGTCCGTATACCTGTCCGTCTGTCTGCCAGTCTGTCTATCTGTCCGTCCGTGCATCCGTTCGTGCGTCCAACTAGAGAACACTCAAAGTACCGCCATCTCGCATACCCTGTGGCACATAGCCGCTTTACACGTCCGTCGACCTGTCCGCCTGTCTGCCAGTCCGCCTGTCTGTCCGTCCATGCGTCCGTCCGTGCGTCCATCTAAAGAACACTTAAAGTACCGCCATCTCGCATCTCGTATACCCTGTAGCAAATACCGCTTTACGCGTCCGTCTACCTGTCCGTCCGTTTGCTAATCTGTCTGTCTGACTGTCCGTCCGTGCGTCGATTTAAAGAGCACTTAAAGTAGCGCCATCTCGCATACCCTGTGGCACGTAGCCGCTTTACGCGTCCGTCTACCTGTCCATCTGTCTGCCAGTCTGTCTGTCTGTCCGTCCATGCGTTCATTCGTGCATAAATCTAGAGAACACTCCGAGTACCGCCCTCTCGCGCGTCGTATACCCTGTGCCACATACCCGCTTTACGCTTCCGTCTACCTGTCCATCTGTCTGCCAGTCTGTCTGTCTGTCCGTCCATGCATCCGTTCGTGCGTCAATCTAGAGAACACACTGAGTACCGCCATCTTGCGCGTCGTATACCCTGTGGCACATACCCGCTTTACGCGTCCGTCTACCTGTCCGTCTGTCGGCCAGTCTGTCTGTCTGTTCGTCCATGCGTCCATTCATGCGTCCATCTAGAGAACACTCAAAGTACCGCTATCTCGCATACCCTGTGGCACATAGCCGCTCTACCCGTCCGTCTACCTGTCCGTCCGTCTGACACTTTGTCTGTCCGTCTGTGCGTCCATCTCGAGAGCACTCAAAAGTACCGCCATCTCGCATACCCTGCGGCACATAGCCGCTTTACACGTCCGTATACCTGTCCGTCTGTCTGCTAGTCTGTCTTTTTGTCCGTCCGTGCATCCGTCCGTGAGTCCAACTAGAGAAGACTCAAAGTACCGCCATCTCGCATACCCTGTGGCACATAGCCGCTTTACACGTCCGTCTACCTGTCTGTCTGCCAGTCCGCCTGTCTGTCCGTCCATGCGTCCGTCCGTGCGTCCATCTAGAGAACAAATAAAGTGCCGCCATATCGCATCTCGTATACCCTGTAGCGAATACCGCTTTACGCGTCCGTCTACCTATCCGTCCGTTTGCTAATCTGTCTGTCTGTCTGTCTGTCCGTGCGTCCGTCCGTGCGTCGATTTAAAGAGCACCTAAAGTAACGCCATCTCGCATACCCTGTGGCACATAGCCGCTTTACGCGTCCATCTACCTGTCCATCTGTCTGCCAGTCTGTCTCTCTGTCCGCCCATGCGTCCATTCGTGCGTAAATCTAGAGAACACTCTGAGTACCGCCCTCTCGCGCGTCGTATACCCTGTGCCACATACCCGCTATACGCTTCCGTCTACCTGTCCATCTGTCTGCCAGTCTGTCTGTCTGTCCGTCCATGCGTTCGTTCGTGCGTCAATCTAGAGAACACAATGAGTACCGCCATCTTGCGCGTCGTATACCCTGTGGCACATACCCGCTTTACACGTCCGTCTACCTGTCTGTCTGTCTGCCAGTCTGTCAGTCTGTTCGTCCAAGCGTCCATCCGTGCGTCCACTAGAGAACACTCAAAGTACCGCCATCTCGCATACCCTGTGGCACATAGCCACTTTACACGTCCGTAAACCTGTCCATCTGTCTGCCAGTCTGTCTGTCTGTCTGTCCGTCAATGCGTCTCTTCGTGCTTCAATCTAGAGAACACTCCGACTACCGCCATCTCGCATACCGTGTGGCACATAGCCGCTTTACGCGTCCGTCCACCTTTCCATCTGTCTGCCAGTCTGTCTGTCTGTCCGTCCTTGCGTCCATTCGTGCGTAAATCTAGAGAACACTCCGATTAGCGCCCTCTCGCGCATCGTATACACTGTGGTACATACCCGCTTTACACGTCCGTCGACATACCCGCTTTACGCGTCCGTCGCATGGACGAACAGACAGACAGAGTGGCAGACAGAGCCACTCTGCCACTCTGTCTGTCTGTTCGTCCATGCGTCCCTCCGTGCAACCATCTAGAGAACACTCGAAGTACCGCCATCTCGCATACCTTGTGGCACATAGCCACTTTACACGTCCGTTTAACTGTCCGTCTGTCTGCCAGTATGTCTGTCTGTCCGTCCGTGCGTCCGTCCGTGCGTCCATCTAGAGAACACTCAAAGTACCACCATATCGCATACCCTGTGGCACATAGCCGCTTTACACGTCCGTCTACCTGTCCGTCTGTCTGCCAGTCTGTCTGTCTGTTCGTCGATGCATCCGTCCGTGCGTCCATCGAGAGAACACTCTGAGTGCCGCCATCTCGCATACCCTGTGGCACATAGCCGCTTTACACGTCCGTCTACCTGTCCATCTGTCTGCCAATCTGTCTGTCTGTCCGTCCATGCGTCCGTTCGTGCGTCAATCTAGAGAACACACTGAGTACCGCCATCTTGCGCGTCGTATATTCTGTGGCACATACCCGCTTTACGCGTCCGTCTACCTGTCCGTCTGTCGGCCAGTCTGTCTGTCTGTTCGTCCATGCGTCCATTCATGCGTCCATCTAGAGAACACTTAAAGTACCGCCATCTCGCTTCTCGCATACCCTGTGGCACATAGCCGCTTTATCGTCCGTCTACCTGTCCTTCTGTCTGCCAGTCTGTCTGTTCGTCCGTCTGTCCAAGCGTCCGTTCGTGCATCAATCTGAAGAACACTCAAAGTACCGCCATCTCGCATACCCTGTGGCACATACCCGCTTTACGGGTCCGTCTACCTGTCCGTCTGTCTGCCAGTTTGTCAGTCTGTTCGTCCATGCGTCCATCCGTGCGTCCACTAGAGAACACTCAAAGTGCCGCCATCTCGCATCCCCCGCGGCACATTGCCGCTTTACGCGTCCGTCTACCTGTCCTTCTGTCTGCCAGTCTGTCTGTCGGTCCATCCGTCCATGCATCCAACTTGAGAACACTCAAAGTACCGCCATCTCGCATACCCTTTGGCACATAGCCGCTTTACACGTCCGTCTACCTGTCCGTCTGTCTGCCAGTCTGCCTGTCTGTCCGTCCATGCGTCCGTCCGTGCGTCCATCTAGAGAACACTTAAAGTACCGGCATCTCGCATCTCGTACACCCTGTAGCAAATACCGCTTTACGCGTCGTCTACCTGTCCATCCGTTTGCTGATCTGTATGTATGTCTGGCCGTGCGTCCGTCCGTGCGTCGATTTAAAGAGCACCTAAACTAACGCCATCTCGAATACCCTGTGGCACATAGCCGCTTTACGCGTCCATCTACCTGTCCGTCTGTCTGCCAGTATGTCTGTCTGTCCGTCTATGCGTCCGTTCGTGCGTCAATCTAGAGAACACTCAAATTACCGCCATCTCGCATGTCCTGTGGCACATAGCCGCTTTACGCGTCCGTCTACCTGTCCATCTGTCTGCCAGTCTGTCTGTCTGTCCGTCTGTCCATGCGTCCGTTCGTGCGTCAATCTAGAGAACACTCAAAGTACCGCCATCTCGCATACCCTGTGGCACATAGCCGCTCTACGCGTCCGTCTACCTGTCCGTCTGTCTGCCGGTCTATCTGTCTGTTCGTCCATGCGTCCGTTCGTGCGTCTATCTAGAGAATACTCTGAGTACCGCCAGCTCGCGCGTCGTATACCCTTTGGTACATACCCGCTTTACGGGTTCGCCTACCTGTCCGTCTGTCTGCCAGTCTGTCAGTCTGTTCGTCCATGCGTCCATCCGTGTGTCCACTAGAGAACACTCAAAGTGCCGCCATATCGCATTCCCCGCGGCACATAGCCGCTTTACGCGCCCGTCTACCTGCCGTCTGTCTGCCAGTTTGTCTGTCTATTCGTCCGTGCGTCCGTCCATCTTGAGAACACTCAAAGTACCGCCATCTCGCATACCCTGAGGCACATAGCCGCTTTACGCGTCCATCTACCTGTCCGTCTGTCTGCCAGTCTGTATGTCTGTCTGTCTGTCCATGCGTCCGTACGTGCATCAATCTAGAGAGCACTGAAAGTACCGCCATCTCGCATACCCTGTGGCACATAGCTGCTTTACGCGTCCGTCTACCTGTCCATCTGTCTGGCAGTCTGTCTGTCTTTCCGTCCATGCGTCTGTTCGTGCTTCAATCTAGAGAACACTCCGAGTACCGCCATCTTGCATACCCTGTGGCACATAGCCGCTTTACGCGTCCGTCTACCTGTCCGTCTGTCTGTCTGTCCATCCGCCCATGCGTCCAATAGAGAACACTCAAAGCACTACCATCTCGCATACCCTGTGGCACATAGCCACTTTACGCTTCCGTCTACCTGTCCATCTGTCTGCCAGTCTGTCTGTCTGTCCGTCCATGCGTCCGTTCGTGCGTCAATCTAGAGAACACACTGAGTACCGCCATCTCGCGCGTCGTATACCCTGTGGCACATACCCGCTTAACGCGACCGTCTACCTGTCCGGCCTGTTCGCCCATGCGTCCATTCGTGCGCCCATCTAAAAAACACTCAAAGTACCGCTATCTCGCATACCCTGTGGCACATAGCCGCTCTACACGTCCGTCTACCTGTCCGTCTGTCTGCCACTTTGTGTGTCCGTCCGTGCGTCCATCTCCAGAGCACTCGAAAGTACCGCCATCTCGCATACCTTGTGGCACATAGCCACTTTACACGTCCGCATACCTGTCCGTCTGTCTGCCAGTCTGTCTATCTGTCCGTCCGTGCATCCGTCCGTGCGTCCAACTAGAGAAGACTCAAAGTACCGCCATCTCGCATACCCTGTGGCACATAGCCGCTTTACACGTCCGTCTATCTGTCCGTCTGTCTGCCAGTCCGCCTGTCTGTCCGTCCATGCGTCCATCTAGAGAACACTGAAAGAACCGCCCTTTCGCATCTCGTATACCCTCTAGCAAATACCACTTTACACGTCCGTCTACCTGTCCGTCTGTTTGCTAATCGGTCTGTCTGTCTGTCTGTCTGTCTGTCCGTGCGTCCGTCCGTGCGTCGATTTAAAGAGCACCTAAAGTAACGCCAGCTAGCATACCCTGTGGCACATAGCCGCTTTACGCGTCCATCTACCTGTCCGTCTGTCTGCCTGTCTGTCTGTCTGTCCGTCCATGCGTCCATTCGTGCGTAAATCTAGAGAACACAATGAGTACCGCCATCTTGCGCGTCGTATACCCATTGGCACATACCCGTTTTACGCGTCCGTTTTCCTGTCTGTCTGTCTGCCAGTCTGTCTGTCTGTCCGTCCGTGCGTCTTTTCGTGCTTCGATCTAGAGAACACTCCGAGTACCGCCATCTCGCATACCCTGTGGCACATAGCCACTTTACACGTCCGTCTAACTGTCCGTCTGTCTGCCAGTCTGTCTGTCTGTCCGTCCGTGCGTCCATCTAGAGAAAACTCAAAGTACCGCCATATCGCATACCCTGCGGCACATACCCGCTTTACGCGTCCGTGTACGTGTCCGTCTGTCGGCCAGTCTGTCTGTTTGTCCATGCGTCCATTGGTGCGTCCATCTAGAGAACCCTCAAAGTACCGCTATCTCGCATACCCTGTGGCACATAGCCGCTCTACACGTCCGTCTACCTGTCCGTCTGTCTGCCACTTTGTCTGTCCGTCCGTGCGTCCGTCCGTGCGTCCATCTCGAGAGCACTCAAAAGTACCGCTATCTCGCATACCCTGTGGCACATAGCCGCTTTACACGTCCGTATACCTGTCCGTCTGTCTGCCAGTATGTCTATTTGTCCGTCCGTGCATCCGTCCGTGCGTACAACTAGAGAACACTCAAAGTACCGCCATCTCGCATACCCTGTGGCACATAGCCGCTTTACACGTCCGTATACCTGTCGGTCTGTCTGCCAGACCGCCTGTCTGTCCGTCCATGCGCCCATCCGTGCGTCCATCTAGAGAACACTTTAAGTGCCGCCATCTCGCATCTCGTATACCCTGTAGCAAATACCGCTTTATGCGTCCGTCTACCTGTCCGTCCGTTTGCTAATCTGTCTGTCTGACTGCCCTTTGCGTCCGTCCGTGCGTCGATTTAAAGAGCACTTAAAGTAACGCCATCTCGCATACCCTGTGGCACATAGCCGCTTTACGCGTCCATCTACCTGTCCGTCTGTCTGCCAGGATGTCTGTCTGTCCGTCTATGCGTCCGTTCGTGCGTCAATCTAGAGAACACTCAAATTACCGCCATCTCGCATACGCTGTGGCACATAGCCGCTTTACGCATCCGTCTACCTGTCCATCTGTCTGCCAGTCTGTCAGTCTGTCCGTACATGCGTCCATTCGTGCGTAAATCTAGAGAACACTCCGAGTACCGCCCTCTCGCGCGTCGTATACTCTGTGCCACATACCCGCTTTACGCTTCCGTCTACCGGTCCATCTGTCTGCCAGTCTGTCTGTCTGTCCGTCCATGCGTCCGTTCGTGCGTCAATCTAGAAAACACACTGAGTACCGCCATCTTGCGCGTCGTATACCCTGTGGCACATACCCACTTTACGCGTCCGTCTACCTGTCCGCCTGTCGGCCAGTCTGTCTGTCTGTTCGTCCATGCGTCCATTCGTGCGTCCATCTAGTGAACACTCAAAATACCGCTGTCTCGCATACCCTGTAGCACATAGCCGCTCTACACGTCCGTCTACCTGTCCGTCTATCTGCCACTTTGTCTGTTCGTCCGTGCGTCCGTCCGTGCGTCCATCTCGTGAGCACTCAAAAGTACTGCCATCTCGCATACCCTGCGGCACATAGCCGCTTTACACGTCCATATACCTGTCCATCTGTCTGCCAGTCTGTCTATTTGTCCGTCTGTGCATCCGTCCGTGCGTCCAACTAGAGAACACTTAAAGTACCGTCATCTCGCATCTCGTATACCCTGTAGCAAATACGGCTTTACGCGTCCGTCTACCTGTCCGTCCGTTTGCTTATCTGTCTGTCTGACTGTCCGTGCATCCGTCTGTGCGTCGATTTTAAGAGCACCTAAAGTAACGCCATCTCGCATACCCTGTGGCACATAGCCGCTTTACGCGTCCATCTACCTGTCCGTCTGTCTGCCAGTATGTTTGTCTGTCCGTCATGCGTCCGTTCGTGCGTCAATCTAGAGAACACTAAAATTACCGCCATCTCGAATATCCTGTGGCACATAGCCGCTTTACGCGTCCGTCTACCTGTCCATCTGTCTGCCAGTCTGTCTGTCTGTCCGTCTGTCCATGCGTCCGTTCGTGCGCCGATCTAGAGAACACTCAAAGTACCGCCATCTCGCATGCCCTGTGGCACATAGCCGCTCTACGCGTCCGTCTACCTGTCCGTCTGTCTGCCGGTCTGTCTGTCTGTTCGTCCATGCGTCCGTCCGTGCGTCTATCTAGAGAACACTCTGAGTACCGCCATCTCGCGCGTCGTATACCCTTTGGTTCATACCCGCTTTACGGGTCCGTCTACCTGTCCGTCTGTCTGCCAGTCTGTCAATCTGTTCGTCCATGCGTCCATCCGTGCGTCCACTAGAGAACACTCAAAGTGCCGCCATCTCGCATCCCCCGCGGCACATAGCCGCTTTACGCGTCCGTCTACCTGCCGTCTGTCTGCCAGTCTGTCTGTCTATTCGTCCGTGCGTCCGTCCATCTTGAGAACACTCAAAGTACCGCATCTCGCATACCCTGAGGCACATAGCCGCTTTACGCGTCCATCTACCTGTCCGTCTGTCTGCCAGTCTGTATGTCTGTCTGTCTGTCCATGCGTCCGTACGTGCGTCAATCTAGAGAACACTCATAGTACCGCCATCTCGCATACCCTGTGGCACATAGCTGCTTTACGCGTCCATCTACCTGTCCATCTGTCTGGCAGTCTGTCTGTCTTCCCGTCCATGCGTCTGTTCGTGCTTCAATCTAGAGAACACTCCGAGTACCGCCATCTTGCATACCCTGTGGCATATAGCCGCTTTACGCGTCCGTCTACCTGTCCGTCTGTCTGTCTGTCCGTCCGTCCAAGCGTCCAACTAGAGAACACTCAAAGTACCGCCATCTCGCATACCCTGTGGCACATAGCCACTTTACGCTTCCGTCTACCTGTCCATCTGTCTGCCAGTCTGTCTGTCTGTCCGTCCATGCGTCCGTTCGTGCGTCAATCTAGAGAACACACTGAGTACCGCCATCTCGCGCGTCGTATACCCTGTGGCACATACCCGCTTTACGCGACCGTCTACCTGTCCGGCCTGTTCGCCCATGCGTCCATTCGTGCGTCCATCTAGAGAACACTCAAAGTACCGCTATCTCGCATACCCTGTGGCACGTAGCCGCTCTACACGTCCGTCTACCTGTCCATCTGTCTGCCACTTTGTCTGTCCGTCCGTGTGTCCATCTCCAGAGCACTCGAAAGTACCGCCATCTCGCATACCTTGTGGCACATAGCCACTTTACACATCCGTATACCTGTCCGTCTGTCTGCCAGTCTGTCTATCTGTCCGTCCGTGCATCCGTACGTGCGTCCATCTAGAGAACACTTAAAGTACCGCCATCTCGCATCTCGTATACCCTGTAGCAAATACCGCTTTACACGTCCGTCTACCTGTCCATCTCTTTGCTAATCGGTCTGTCTGTCGGTCTGTCCGTGCGTCCATCCGTGCGTCGATTTAAAGAGCACCTAAATTAACGCCATCTCGCATACCCTGTGGCACTTAGTCGCTTTACGCGTCCATCTACCTGTCCGTCTGTGTGCCTGTCTGTCTGTCTGTCCATCCATGCATCCATTCGTGCGTAAATCTAGAGAACACTCCGAGTACCGCCCTCTCGCACATCGTATACCCTGTGCCACATACCCGCTTTACGCTTCCGTCTACCTGTCCATCTCTCTGCCAGTCTGTCTGTCTGTCCGTCCATGCGTCCGTTCGTGCGTCAATCTAGAGAACACAATGAGTACCGCCATCTTGCGCGTCGTATACCCTGTGGCACATACCCGCTTTACGCGTCCATCTACCTGTCTGTCTGTCTGCCAGTCTGTCAGTCTGTTCGTCCAAGCGTCCATCCGTGCGTCCACTAGAGAACACTCAAAGTACCGCCATCTCGCATACCCTGTGGCGCATAGCCACTTTACACGTCCGTCTAACTGTCCGTCTGTCTGCCAGTCTGTCTGTCTGTCCGTCCGTGCGTCCATCCGTGCGTCCATCTAGAGAACACTCAAAGTACCGCCATATCGCATACCCTGCAGCACATACCCGCTTTACGCGTCCGTCTACGTGTCCGTCTGTCGGCCAGTCTGTCTGTTCGTCCATTCGTCCATTGGTGCGTCCATCTAGAGAACACTCAAAGTACCGCTATCTCGCATACCCTGTGGCACATAGCCGCTCTACACGTCCGTCTACCTGTCCGTCTGTCTGCCACTTTGTCTGTCCGTCCGTGCGTCCATCTCGAGAGCACTCAAAAGTACCGCTATCTCGCATACCCTGCGGCACATAGCCGCTTTACACTACCGTATACCTGTCCGTCTGTCTGCCAGTCTGTCTATCTGTCCGTCCGTGCATCCGTCCGTGCGTAGAACTAGAGAACACTCAAAGTACCGCCATCTCGCATACCCTGTGGCACATAGCTGCTTTACACGTCCGTCTACCTGTCGGTCTGTCTGCCAGACCGCCTGTCTGTCCGTCTATGCGCCCGTCCGTGCGTCCATCTAGAGAACACTCAAATTACCGCCATCTCGCATACGCTGTGGCACATAGCCGCTTTACGCATCCGTGTACCTGTCCATCTGTCTGCCAGTCTGTCTGTCTGTCCGTACAAGCGTCTTTTCGTGCGTAAATCTAGAGAACACTCCGAGTACCGCCCTCTCGCGCGTCGTATACCCTGTGCCACATACCCGCTTTACGCTTACGTCTACCGGTCCATCTGTCTGCCAGTCTGTCTGTCTGTCCGTCCATGCGTCCGTTCGTGCGTCTATCTAGTGAACACTCAAAATACCGCTATCTCGCATACCCTGTAGCACATAGCCGCTCTACACGTCCGTCTACCTGTCCGTCTATCTGCCACTTTGTCTGTCCGTCCGTGCGTCCATCTCGTGAGCACTCAAAAGTACCGCCATCTCGCATACCCTGCGGCACACAGCCGCTTTACACGTCCATATACCTGTCCGTCTGTCTGCCAGTCTGTCTATTTGTCCGTCCGTGCATCCGTCCGTGCGTCCAACTAGAGAACACTTAAAGTACCGCCATCTCGCATCTCGTATACCCTGTAGCAAATACCGATTTACGCGTCCGTCTACCTGTCCGTCCGTTTGCTAATCTGTCTGTCTGACTGTCCGTGCGTCCGTCCGTGCGTCGATTTAAAGAGCACTTAAAGTAACGCCATCTCGCATACCCTGTGGCACATAGCCGCTTTACGCGTCCATCTACCTGTCCGTCTTTCTGCCAGTATGTCTGTCTGTCCGTCATGCGTCCGTTCGTGCGTCAATCTAGAGAACACTCAATTTACCGCCATCTCGCATACCCTGTGGCACATAGCCGCTTTACGCGTCCGTCTACCTGTCCATCTGTCTGCCAGTCTGTCTGTCTGTCCGTCCATGCGTCCATTCGTGCGTAAATCTAGAGAACACTCCGAGTACCGCCCTCTCGCGCGTCGTATACCCTGTGCCACATACCCGCTTTACGTTTCCGTCTACCTGTTCATCTGTCTGCCAGTCTGTCTGTCTGTTCGTCCATGCGTCCATTCATGCGTCCATCTAGAGAACACTCAAAGTACCGCTATCTCGCATACCCTGTGGCACATAGCCGCTCTACACGTCCGTCGACCTGTCCGTCTGTCTGCCACTTTGTCTGTCCGTCCGTGCGTCCATCCGTGCGTCCATCTCGAGAGCACTCAAAAGTACCGCCATGTTGCATACCCTGTGGCACATAGCCGCTTTACGCGTCCATCTACCTGTCCATCTGTCTGCCAGTCTGTCTGTCTGTATGTCCATGCGTCCATTCGTGCGTAAATCTAGAGAACACTCCGATTAGCGCCCTCTCGCGCGTCGTATACCCTGTGGCACATACCCGCTTTACACGTCCGTCAAACTGTCCGTCTGTCTGCCAGTCTGTCTGTCTGTCCATCCGTGCGTCCGTCCGTGCGTCCATCTAGAGAACACTCAAGGTACCGCCATATCGGATACCCTGTGGCACATACCCTCTTTACGCGTCCAGCTACCTGTCCGTCTGTCGGCCAGTCTGTCTGTCTGTTCGTCCATGCGTCCATTCGTGCGTCCATCTAGAGAACACTCTAAGTACGGCTATCTCGCATACCCTGTGGCACATAGCCACTCTACACGTCCATCTACCTGTCCGTCTGTCTGCCACTTTGTCTTTCCGTCCATGCGTTCGTCCGTGCGTCCATCTCGAGAGCACTCAAATGTACCGCCATCTCGCATACCCTGCGGCACATAGCCGCTTCACACGTCCGTATACCTGTCCGTCTGTCTGCCAGTCTGCCTATCTGTCCGTCCGTGCATCCGTCCGTGCGTACAACTAGAGAACACTCAAAGTACCGCCATCTCGCATACCCTGTGGCACATAGCCGCTTTACACGTCCGTCTACCTGTCCGTCTGTCTGCCAGACCGCCTGTCTGTCCGTCCATGCGTCCGTCCGTGCGTCCTTCTAGAGAACACTTAAAGTACCGCCATCTCGCATCTCGTATACCCTGTAGCAAATACCGCTTTACGCGTCCGTCTACCTGTCCGTCCGTTTGCTAATCTGTCTGTCTGTCTGTCCGTGCGTCCGTCCATGCGTCGATATAAAGAGCACCTAAAGTAACGCCATCTTGCATACCCTGTGGCACATAGCCGCTTTACGTGTCCATCTACCTGTCCGTCTGTCTGCCAGTCTGTCTGTCTGTCCGTCCATGCGTCCATTCGTGCGTAAATGTAGAGAACGCTTCGAGTACCGCCCTCTCGCGCGTCGTATACCCAGTGCTTCATACCCACTTTACGCTCCCGTCTACCTGTTCATCTGTCTGCCAGTCTGTCTGTCTGTCCGTCCGTGCGTCCGTTCGTGCGTCAATCTAGAGAACACAATGAGCACCGCCATCTTGCGCGTCGTATACCCTGTGGCACATACCCGCTTTACGCGTCCGTCTACCTGTCTGTCTGTCAGCCCCAGTCTGTCTGTCTGTCCGTCCGTGCGTCCCTCCGTGCGTCAATCTAGAGAACACTCAAAGTACCACCATCTCGCATACCCTGTGGCACATAGCCATTTTACACGTCCGTCTACCTGTCCGTCTGTCTGCCAGTCTGTCTGTCTGTCCGTCCATGCGTCTGTTCGTGCTTCAATCTAGAGAACACTCCGAGTACCGCCATCTTGCATACCCTGTGACACACAGCCGCTTTACACGTCCGTCTACCTGTCCGTCTGTCCGTCCGTGCGTCCCTCCGTGCGTCCATCTAGAGAACACTTAAAATACCGCATCTCGCATACCTTGTGGCACATACACACTTTACACGTCCGTCTATCTGTCCCTCTGTCTGCCAGTCTGTGTGTCTGTCCGTTCGTGCGTCCATCTAAAGAACACTCAATGTACTGTCATCTCGCATACCCTGTGGCACATAGCCGCTTTACACGTCCGTCTACCTGTCCGTCTACCTGTCCGTCCGTCCATGCGTCCATTTAGAGAACACTCAAAGTACCGCCATCTCGCATACCCTTTGGCACATAGCCACTTTACGCTTCCGTCTACCTGTCCATCTGTCTGGCAGTCTGTCTGTCTGTTCATCCATGCGTCCGTTCGTGCGCCAATCTAGAGAACACACTGAGTACCGCCATCTTGCACGTCGTATACCCTGTGGCACATACCCGCTTTACGCGTCCGTCTACCTGTCCGTCTGTCGGCCAGTCTGTCTGTCTGTTCGTCCATGCGTCCATTCGTGCGTCCATCTAGAGAACACTCAAAGTACCGCTATCTCGCATACCCGGTGGCACATAGCTGCTATACACGTCCATTTACTTGTCCGTCTGTCTGCCAATTTTTCTGTCTGTCCGTCCGTGCGTCCGTCCGTGCGTCCATCTCGTGAGCACTCAAAAGTACCGCCATCTCGCATACCCTGTGGCACATAGCCGCTTTACACGTCCATATACCTGTCCGCCTGTCTGCCAGTCTGTCTATTTGTCCGTCCGTGCATCCGTCCGTGCGTCCAACTAGAGAAGACTCAAAGTACCGCCATCTCGCATACCCTGTGTCAAATAGCCGCGTTACACGTCCGTCTACCTGTCCGTCTGTCTGCCAGTCCGCCTGTCTGTCCGTCCATGCGTCCGTCCGTGCGTCCATCTAGAGAACACTTAAAGTACCGCCATCTCACGCGTCGTATACTCTGTGGTACACACCCGCTTTACGCGTCCGTCAACCTGTCCGTCTGTGTGCCAGTCTTTCTGTCTGTCCATCCATGCGTCCGTTCATGCGTCAATCTAGAGAACACTCAAAGTACCGCCATCTCGCATACGCTGTGGCACATACCCGCTTTACGCGTCCGTCTACCCTTCCGTCTGTCTGCCAGGCTGTCTGTCTGTCTGTCCATGCGTCTGTTCGTGCTTTAATCTGGAGAACACTCCGAGTAACGCCATCTCGCATACCCTGTGGCTCATAGCTGCTTTACGCGTCCGTCTACCTGTCCATCTGTCTGCCAGTCTGTCTGTCTCTCCATCCATGCGTCCATTCGTGCGTAAATTCAGAGAACACTCTGAGTACCGCCATCTCGGGCGTCGTATACTCTGCGGCACATACCCGCTTTCAGGTTCGACCTACCTGTCCGTCTGTCTGCCAGTCTGTCTGTCTCTCCGTCCATGCATCCGTCTGTTCGATCATCTAGAGAACACTCAAAGTACCGCCATCTCGCATACCCTGTGGCACTTGGCCACTTTACACATCCGTCTACCAGTCCATCTGTCTGCCAGTCTGTCTCTCCGTCCATGCGTCCGTGCGTTCGTCAATCTAAAGAACACTCTGAGTACCGCCATCTCGCGCGTCGTATAACCTGTGGCACATACCCGCTTTACGCGTCCGTCTACTATGTCCGTATGTCTGCCACTCTGTCTGTCTGTTGGTCCATGCGTCCGTCCGCGCGTCCATCTAGAGAACACACTGAGTACCTTCATCTCGCGCGTCGTATACCCTGTGGCCCATAACCGCTTTTCCCGTCCTTCTACCTCTACCTATGTCTGCCGGCCTGTCTGTCCGTCCATGCGTCCGTCCGTGCGTCCATCTAGAGAACACTCTGACTACCGCCATCTTGCGAGCCGTATACCATGTAATACATACCCGCTTTACGCGCCCGTCTACCTGTCCGTCTGTCTGCCAGTCTGTTCGTCCATGCGTCCATCCGTGCGTCCACTAACGAACACTCAAAGTACCGCCATCTAGCATACCCTGTGACACGTAGCCGCTGTACACGTCCGTCTACCTGTCCGTCTTTCCGTCCGTGCGTCCCTCCGTGCGTCCATCTAGAGAACACTTAAAATACTGCATCTCTCATACCTTGTGGCACATACACAGTTTACACGTCCGTCCATCTGTCCCTCTGTCTGCCAGACTGTGTGTCTGTCCGTCCGTGCGTCCATATAAAGAACACCCAAAGTACTGCCATCTCGCATACCCTGTGGCACATAGCCGCTTCACACGTCCGTCTACCTGTCCGTCTACCTGTCCGTCTGTCTGTCTGTCTGTCCGTCCGTCCATGCGTCAATCTAGAGAACACTCAAAGTACCGCTATCTCGCATACCCGGTGGCACATAGCTGCTCTACACGTCCGTCTACCTGTCCGTCTGTCTGCAAATTTGTCTGTCTGTCCGTCCGTGCGTCCGTCCGTGCGTCCATCTCTAGAGCACTCAAAAGTTCCGCCATCTCGCATACCCTGTGGCACATAGCCGCTTTACACGTCTGTATACCTGTCCATCTGTCTGCCAGTCTGTCTATCTGTCCGTCCGTGCATCCTTCCGTGCGTCCACTAGAGAACACTCAAAGTACCGCCATCTCGCATACCCTGTGGCACATAGCCACTTTACACATCTGCCTACCTGTCCGTCTGTCTGCCAGTCTGTCTGTCTCTCCGTCCATGCGTCCGTGCGTTCGTCAATCTAGAGAACACTCTGAGTGCCGCCATCTCGCGCGTCGTATACCCTGTGGCACATAGCCGTTTTACGCGTCCGTCTACTATGTCCGTCTGTCTGCCACTCTGTCTGTTCGTCCATGCGTTCGTCCGCGCGTCCCTCTAGAGAACACACTGAGTACCGCCATTTCGCGCGTCGTATACCTTGTGGTACATACCCGCTTTACGCGTCCGTCTACCTGTCGTTCTGTCTGCCAGTCTGTCAGTCTGTTCGTCCAAGCGTCCATCCGTGTGTCCACTAGAGAACACTCAAAGTACCGCCATCTCGCATACCCTGTGGCACATAGCTGCTTTACACGTCCGTCTACCTGTCCGTCTGTCTGCCAGTCTGTCTGTCTGTTCGTCCATGCATCCGTCCGTGCGTCCATCTAGAGAACACTCAAGGTACCGCCATCTCGCATACCCTGTGGCACATAACCACTTAACACGTTTGTCTACCTGTCCGTCTGTCTGCCAGTCTGTCTGTCTGTTCGTCCGTGCATCCGTCTGTGCGTCCATCTAGAGAACACTCAAGGTACCGCCATCTCGCATACCCTGTGGCACATAGCCGCTTTACGCGTCCGTCTACCTGTCCATCTGTCTGCCAGTCTGTCTACCTGTTCGTCCATGCATCCGTCCGTGCGTCCATCTAGAGAACACTCAAAGTGCCGCCATCTCGCATACCCTGTGGCACATAGCCACTTTACACGTCTGTCTACCTGTCCGTCTGTCTGCCAGTCTGTCTACCTGTTCGTCCATGCATCCATCCGTGCGTCCATCTAGAGAACACTCAAGGTACCGCCATCTCGCATACCCTGTGGCACAAAGCCGCTTTACACATCCGTCTACCTGTCCGTCTGTTCAAGTCTGTCTGTTCGTCCATGCGTGCATCCGTGCGTCTAGAGAACACTCTGAGTACCGCCATCTCGGGCGTCGTATACCCTGTGGTACAAACCCGCTTTACGGTTCCGTCTACCTGTCCGTCTGTCTGCCAGTCTGTCTGTCTGTTCATCCAAGCGTCCATCCGTGCGTCCACTAAAGAACACTCAAAGTGCCGCCATCTCGCATACCCTGTGGCACATAGCCTCTTTACACGTCTATCTACCTGTCCGTCTGTGTGCCAGTCTGCCTGTCTGTCCGTCCATGCATCCGTCCGTGCGTCCATCTAGAGAACACTTAAAGTACCGCCATCTCGCATCTCGTATACTCTGTAGCAAATACCGCTTTACGCGTCCGTCTACCTGTCCGTCCGTTTGCTAATCTGTCTGTCTGTCTGTTCGTCCATGCGTCCATTCGTGCGTCGATTTAAAGAGCACATAAAGTAATGCCATCTCGCATACCCTGTGGCACATAGCAGCTTTACGCGTCCATCTACCTGTCCGTCTTTCTGCCAGTATGTCTGTCTGTCCGCCTATGCCTCTCTTCGTGCGTCAATCTAGAGAACACTCAAATTACCGCCATCTCGCATGCCCTGTGGCACATAGCCGCTTTACGCGTCCGTCCACCTGTCCATCTGTCTGCCAGTCTGTCTGTCTGTCCATCCATGCGTCCGTTCGTGCGTCAATCTAGAGACCACACTGAGTACCGCCATCTTGCGCGTCGTATACCCTGTGGCACATACCCGCTTTATGCGTCCGTCTATCTGTCCGTCTGTCGGCCAGTCTTTCTGTCTGTTCGTCCATGCGTCCATTCGTGCGTCCATCTAGTGAACACTCAAAATACCGCTATCTCGCATACCCTTTGGCACATAGCCGCTCTACACGTCCGTCTAGCTGTCCGTCTGTCTGCCACTTTGTCTGTCCGTCCGTGCGTCCGTCCGTGCGTCCATCTCGTGAGACCTCAAATGTACCACCATCTCGCATACCCTGCGGCACATAGCCGCTTTACACGTCCGTATACCTGTCCGTTTGTCTGCCATTCTGTCTATTTGTCCGTCCGTGCATCCGTCCGTGCGTCCAACTAGAGAAGACTCAAAGTACCGCCATCTCGCATACCCTGTGTCACATAGCCGCGTTACACGTCCGTATACCTGTCCATCTGTCTGCCAGTCCGCCTGTCTGTCCGTCCATGCGTCCGTCCGTGCGTCCATCTAGAGAACACTTAAAGTACCGCCATCTCGCATCTCGTATACCCTGTAGCAAATACCGCTTTACGCGTCCGTCTACCTGTCCGTCCGTTTGCTAATCTGTCTGTCTGTCTGTCTGTCCGTGCGTCCGTCCATGCGTCGATATAAAGAAAACCTAAAGTAACGCCATCTTGCATACCCTGTGGCACATAGCCGCTTTACGTGTCCATCTACCTGTCCGTCTGTCTGCCAGTCTGTCTGTCTGTCCGTCCATGCGTCCATTCGTGCGTAAATGTAGAGAACGCTTCGAGTACCGCCCTCTCGCGCGTCGTATACCCAGTGCCACATACCCACTTTACGCTCCCGTTTACCTGTTCATCTGTCTGCCAGTCTGTCTGTCTGTCCATCCATGCGTCCGTTCGTGCGTCAATCTAGAGAACACAATGAGCACCGCCATCTTGCGCGTCGTATACCCTGTGGCACATACCCGCTTTACGCGTCCGTCTACCTGTCTGTCTGTCAGCCCCAGTCTGTCAGTCTGTTCGTCCAAGCGTCAATCCGTGCGTCCACTAGAGAACACTCTAAGTACCGCCATCTCGCATACCTTGTGGCACATAGCCACTTTACACGTCCGTCTAACTGTCCGTCTATCTGCCAGTCTGTCTGTCTGTCCGTCCATGCGTCTGTTCGTGCTTCAATCTAGAGAACACTGCGAGTACCGCCATCTTGCATACCCTGTGACACATAGCCACTTTACACGTCCGTCTACCTGTCCGTCTGTCCGTCCGTGCGTCCCTCCGTGCGTCCATCTAGAGAACACTTAAAATACCGCATCTCGCATACCTTGTGGCACATACACACTTCACACGTCCGTCTATCTGTCCCTCTGTCTGCCAGTCTGTGTGTCTGTCCGTCCGTGCGTCCATCTAAAGAACACTCAAAGTACTGTCATCTCGCATACCCTGTGGCACATAGCTGCTTTACACGTCCGTCTACCTGTCCGTCTACCTGTCCGTCTGTCTGTCTGTCCGTCCGTCCATGCGTCCATTTAGAGAACACTCAAAGTACCGCCATCTCGCATACCCTTTGGCACATAGCCACTTTACGCTTCCGTCTACCTGTCCCTCTGTCTGTCAGTCTGTCTGTCTGTTCATCCATGCGTCCGTTCGTGCGTCAATCTAGAGAACACACTGAGTACCGCCATCTTGCACGTCGTATACCCTGTGGCACATACCCGCTTTACGCGTCCGTCTACCTGTCCGTCTGTCGGCCAGTCTGTCTGTTCGTCCATGCGTCCATTCGTGCGTCCATCTAGAGAACACTCAAAGTACCGCTATCTCGCTTACCCGGTGGCACAATGCTGCTCTACACGTCCATTTACTTGTCCGTCTGTCTGCCAATTTGTCTGTCTGTCCGTCCGTGCGTCCATCCGTGCGTGTATCTGGAGAGCACTCAAAAGTACTGCCATCTCGCATAACCTGCGGCACATAGCCGCTCTACACGTCCGTCTACCTGGCCGTCTGTCTGCCACTTTGTCTGTCCGTCCGTGCGTCCGTCCGTGCGTCCATCTCGCGAGCACTCAAAAGTACCGCCATCTCGCATACCCTGTGGCACATAGCCGCTTTACACGTCCATATACCTGTCCGCCTGTCTGCCAGTCTGTCTATTTGTCCGTCCGTGCATCCGTCCGTGCGTCCAACTAGAGAAGACTCAAAGTACCGCCATCTCGCATACCCTGTGTCAAATAGCCGCGTTACACATCCGTCTACCTGTCCGTCTGTCTGCCAGTCCGCCTGTCTGTCCGTCCATGCGTCCGTCCGTGCGTCCATCTAGAGAACACTTAAAGTACCGCCATCTCACGCGTCGTATACTCTGTGGTACACACCCGCTTTACGCGTCCGTCAACCTGTCCGTCTGTGTGCCAGTCTTTCTGTCTGTCCATCCATGCGTCCGTTCATGCGTCAATCTAGAGAACACTCAAAGTACCGCCATCTCGCATACCCTGTGGCACATACCCGCTTTACGCGTCCGTCTACCCTTCCATCTGTCTGCCAGGCTGTCTGTCTGTCTGTCCATGCGTCTGTTCGTGCTTTAATGTAGAGAACACTCCGAGTACCGCCATCTCGCATACCCTGTGGCTCATAGCTGCTTTACGCGTCCGTCTACCTGTCCATCTGTCTGCCAGTCTGTCTGTCTGTCCATCCATGCGTCCATTCGTGCGTAAATTCAGAGAACACTCTGAGTACCGCCATCTCGGGCGTCGTATACTCTGCGGCACATACCCGCTTTCAGGTTCGTCTACCTGTCCGTCTGTCTGCCAGTCTGTCTGTCTCTCCGTCCATGCATCCGTCTGTTCGATCATCTAGAGATCACTCAAAGTACCGCCATCTCGCATACCCTGTGGCACTTGGCCACTTTACACATCCGTCTACCAGTCCATCTGTCTGCCAGTCTGTCTCTCCGTCCATGCGTCCGTGCGTTCGTCAATCTAAAGAACACTCTGAGTACCACCATCTCGCGCGTAGTATTACCTGTGGCACATACCCGCTTTACGCGTCCGTCTACTATGTCCGTCTGTCTGCCACTCTGTCTGTCTGTTGGTCCATGCGTCCGTCCGCGCGTCCATCTAGAGAACACACTGAGTACCGCCATCTCGCGCGTCGTATACCCTGTGGCCCATACCCGCTTTTCCCGTCCTTCTACCTCTACCTATGTCTGCCGGCCTGTCTGTCCGTCCATGCGTCCGTCCGTGCGTCCATCTAGAGAACACTCTGACTACCGCCATCTTGCGAGCCGTATACCCTGTAATACATACCCGCTTTACGCGTCCGTCTACCTGTCCGTCTGTCTGCCAGTCTGTTCGTCCATGCGTCCATCCGTGCGTCCACTAACGAACACTCAAAGTACCGCCATCTAGCATACCCTGTGACACATAGCCGCTGTACACGTCCGTCTACCTGTCCGTCTTTCCGTCCGTGCGTCCGTCCGTGCGTCCATCTAGAGAACACTTAAAATACTGCATCCCGCATACCTTGTGGCACATACAAAGTTTACACGTCCGTCCATCTGTCCCTCTGTCTGCCAGACTGTGTGTCTGTCCGTCCGTGCGTCCATATAAGGAACACCCAAAGTACTGCCATCTCGCATACCCTGTGGCACATAGCCGCTTCACACGTCCGTCTACCTGTCCGTCTACCTGTCCGTCTGTCTGTCTGTCCGTCCGTCCATGCGTCCATCTAGAGAACACTCAAAGTACCGCTATCTCGCATACCCGGTGGCACATAGCTGCTCTACACGTCCGTCTACCTGTCTGTCTGTCTGCAAATTTGTCTGTCTGTCCGTCCGTGCGTCCATCTCGAGAGCACTCAAAAGTACCGCCATCTCGCATACCCTGCGGCACATAGCCGCTTTACACGTCCGTCTACCTGTCCGTCTGTCTGCCAGTCTGTCTGTCTGTCCGTCCGTGCGTCCGTCCATGCGTCCATCTAGAGAACACTCAAAGTACCGCCATCTCGCATACCCTGTGGCACATATCCACGTTACACGTCTGTCTACCTGTCCGTCTGTCTGCCAGTCTGTCCGTCTGTCCGTCCGTCTATGCGTCCATCAAGAGTACACTCAAAGTACCGCCATGTCGCATACCCTGTGGCACACAGCCGCTTTACACGTCTGTCTACCTATCCCTCTGTCTGCCAGTCTCTCTACCTGTTCGTCCATGCATCCGTCCATGCGTCCATCTAGAGAACACTCAAGGTACCGCCATCTCGCATACCCTGTGGCACAAAGCCGCTTCACACATCCGTCTACCTGTCCGTCTGTTCCAGTCTGTCTGTTCGTCCATGCGTCCATCCGTGCGTCTAGAGAACACTCTGAGTACCGCCATCTCGCGCGTCGTATACCCTGTGGTACAAACCCGCTTTACGGGTCCGTCTACCTGTCCGTCTGCCTGCCAGTCTGTCAGTCTGTTCGTCCATGCGTCCATCCGTGCGTCCACTAGAGAACACTCAAAGTGCCGCCATCTCGCATACCCTGTGGCACATAGCCTCTTCACACGTCCATCTACCTGTCCGTCTGTATGCCAGTCTGCCTGTCTGTCCGTCCATGCATCCGTCCGTGCGTCCATCCAGAGAACACTTAAAGTACCGCCATCTCGCATCTCGTATACTCTGTGGCAAATACCGCTTTACGCCTCCGTCTACCTGTCCGTCCGTTTGCTAATCTGTCTGTCTGTCCGTGCGTCCGTCCGTGCTTCCATTTAAAGAACACTCAAAGTAACGCCATCTCGCATCTTCCGCGGCACATAGCCGCTTTACGCGTCCGTCTACTATGTCCGTCTGTCTGCCACTCTGTCTGTTCGTCCATGCGTTCGTCCGCGCGTCCATCTAGAGAACACACTGAGTACCGCCATCTCGCGCGTCGTATACCTTGTGGTACATACCCGCTTTACGCGTCCGTCTACCTGTCTGTCTGTCTGCCAGTCTGTCAGTCTGTTCGTCCAAGCGTCCATCCGTTGTCCACTAGAGAACACTCAAAGTACCGCCATCTCGCATACCCTGTGGCACATAGCCGCTTTACACGTCCGTCTACCTGTCCGTCTGTCTGCCAGTCTGTCTGTCTGTTCGTCCATGCATCCGTCCATGCGTCCATCTAGAGAACACTCAAGGTACCGCCATCTCGCATATCCTGTGGCACATAGCCACTTTACACGTCCGTCTACCTGTCCGTCTGTCTGCCAGTCTGTCTGTCTGTTCGTCCATGCATCCGTCCGTGCGTCCATCTAGAGAACACTCAAAGTGCCGCCATCTCGCATACCCTGTGGCACCAAGCCGCTTTACACATCCGTCTACCTGTCCGTCTGTCTGCCAGTCTGTCGTTTCGTCCATGCGTCCATCCGTGCGTCTAGAGAACACTCTGAGTACCGCCATCTTGCACGTCGTATACCCTGTGGCACATACCCGCTTTACGCGTCCGTCTACCTGTCCGTCTGTCGGCCAGTCTGTCTGTTCGTCCATGCGTCCATTCGTGCGTCCATCTAGAGAACACTCAAAGTACCGCTATCTCGCTTACCCGGTGGCACACAGCTGCTCTACACGTCCATTTACTTGTCCGTCTGTCTGCCAATTTGTCTGTCTGTCCGTCCGTGCGTCCATCCGTGCGTGTATCTGGAGAGCACTCAAAAGTACTGCCATCTCGCATACCCTGCGGCACATAGCCGCTCTACACGTCCGTCTACCTGGCCGTCTGTCTGCCACTTTGTCTGTCCGTCCGTGCGTCCGTCCGTGCGTCCATCTCGTGAGCACTCAAAAGTACCGCCATCTCGCATACCCTGTGGCACATAGCCGCTTTACACGTCCATATACCTGTCCGCCTGTCTGCCAGTCTGTCTATTTGTCCGTCCGTGCATCCGTCCGTGCGTCCAACTAGAGAAGACTCAAAGTACCGCCATCTCGCATACCCTGTGTCAAATAGCCGCGTTACACATCCGTCTACCTGTCCGTCTGTCTGCCAGTCCGCCTGTCTGTCCGTCCATGCGTCCGTCCGTGCGTCCATCTAGAGAACACTTAAAGTACCGCCATCTCACGCGTCGTATACTCTGTGGTACACACCCGCTTTACGCGTCCGTCAACCTGTCCGTCTGTGTGCCAGTCTTTCTGTCTGTCCATCCATGCGTCCGTTCATGCGTCAATCTAGAGAACACTCAAAGTACCGCCATCTCGCATACCCTGTGGCACATACCCGCTTTACGCGTCCGTCTACCCTTCCATCTGTCTGCCAGGCTGTCTGTCTGTCTGTCCATGCGTCTGTTCGTGCTTTAATGTAGAGAACACTCCGAGTACCGCCATCTCGCATACCCTGTGGCTCATAGCTGCTTTACGCGTCCGTCTACCTGTCCATCTGTCTGCCAGTCTGTCTGTCTGTCCATCCATGCGTCCATTCGTGCGTAAATTCAGAGAACACTCTGAGTACCGCCATCTCGGGCGTCGTATACTCTGCGGCACATACCCGCTTTCAGGTTCGTCTACCTGTCCGTCTGTCTGCCAGTCTGTCTGTCTCTCCGTCCATGCATCCGTCTGTTCGATCATCTAGAGAACACTCAAAGTACCGCCATCTCGCATACCCTGTGGCACTTGGCCACTTTACACATCCGTCTACCAGTCCATCTGTCTGCCAGTCTGTCTCTCCGTCCATGCGTCCGTGCGTTCGTCAATCTAAAGAACACTCTGAGTACCGCCATCTCGCGCGTCGTATAACCTGTGGCACATACCCGCTTTACGCGACCGTCTACTATGTCCGTCTGTCTGCCACTCTGTCTGTCTGTTGGTCCATGCGTCCGTCCGCGCGTCCATCTAGAGAACACACTGAGTACCGCCATCTCGCGCGTCGTATACCCTGTGGCCCATACCCGCTTTTCCCGTCCTTCTACCTCTACCTATGTCTGCCGGCCTGTCTGTCCGTCCATGCGTCCGTCCGTGCGTCCATCTAGAGAACACTCTGACTACCGCCATCTTGCGAGCCGTATACCCTGTAATACATACCCGCTTTACGCGTCCGTCTACCTGTCCGTCTGTCTGCCAGTCTGTTCGTCCATGCGTCCATCCGTGCGTCCACTAACGAACACTCAAAGTACCGCCATCTAGCATACCCTGTGACACATAGCCGCTGTACACGTCCGTCTACCTGTCCGTCTTTCCGTCCGTGCGTCCGTCCGTGCGTCCATCTAGAGAACACTTAAAATACTGCATCCCGCATACCTTGTGGCACATACAAAGTTTACACGTCCGTCCATCTGTCCCTCTGTCTGCCAGACTGTGTGTCTGTCCGTCCGTGCGTCCATATAAGGAACACCCAAAGTACTGCCATCTCGCATACCCTGTGGCACATAGCCGCTTCACACGTCCGTCTACCTGTCCGTCTACCTGTCCGTCTGTCTGTCTGTCCGTCCGTCCATGCGTCCATCTAGAGAACACTCAAAGTACCGCTATCTCACATACCCGGTGGCACATAGCTGCTCTACACGTCCGTCTACCTGTCCGTCTGTCTGCAAATTTGTCTGTCTGTCCGTCCGTGCGTCCATCTCGAGAGCACTCAAAAGTACCGCCATCTCGCATACCCTGCGGCACATAGCCGCTTTACACGTCCGTCTACCTGTCCGTCTGTCTGCCAGTCTGTCTGTCTGTCCGTCCGTGCGTCCGTCCATGCGTCCATCTAGAGAACACTCAAAGTACCGGCATCTCGCATACCCTGTGGCACATATCCACGTTACACGTCTGTCTACCTGTCCGTCTGTCTGCCAGTCTGTCTGTCTGTCCGTCCGTCTATGCGTCCATCAAGAGTACACTCAAAGTACCGCCATGTCGCATACCCTGTGGCACACAGCCGCTTTACACGTCTGTCTACCTGTCCCTCTGTCTGCCAGGTTCTCTACCTGTTCGTCCATGCATCCGCCCATGCGTCCATCTAGAGAACACTCAAGGTACCGCCATCTCGCATACCCTGTGGCACAAAGCCGCTTCACACATCCGTCTACCTGTCCGTCTGTTCCAGTCTGTCTGTTCGTCCATGCGTCCATCCGTGCGTCTAGAGAACACTCTGAGTACCGCCATCTCGCGCGTCGTATACCCTGTGGTACAAACCCGCTTTACGGGTCCGTCTACCTGTCCGTCTGCCTGCCAGTCTGTCAGTCTGTTCGTCCATGCGTCCATCCGTGCGTCCACTAGAGAACACTCAAAGTGCCGCCATCTCGCATACCCTGTGGCACATAGCCTCTTCACACGTCCATCTACCTGTCCGTCTGTATGCCAGTCTGCCTGTCTGTCCGTCCATGCATCCGTCCGTGCGTCCATCCAGAGAACACTTAAAGTACCGCCATCTCGCATCTCGTATACTCTGTGGCAAATACCGCTTTACGCCTCCGTCTACCTGTCCGTCCGTTTGCTAATCTGTCTGTCTGTCTGTCCGTGCGTCCGTCCGTGCTTCCATTTAAAGAACACTCAAAGTAACGCCATCTCGCATCTTCCGCGGCACATAGCCGCTTTACGCGTCCGTCTACTATGTCCGTCTGTCTGCCACTCTGTCTGTTCGTCCATGCGTTCGTCCGCGCGTCCATCTAGAGAACACACTGAGTACCGCCATCTCGCGCGTCGTATACCTTGTGGTACATACCCGCTTTACGCGTCCGTCTACCTGTCTGTCTGTCTGCCAGTCTGTCAGTCTGTTCGTCCAAGCGTCCATCCGTGTGTCCACTAGAGAACACTCAAAGTACCGCCATCTCGCATACCCTGTGGCACATAGCCGCTTTACACGTCCGTCTACCTGTCCGTCTGTCTGCCAGTCTGTCTGTCTGTTCGTCCATGCATCCGTCCGTGCGTCCATCTAGAGAACACTCAAGGTACCGCCATCTCGCATATCCTGTGGCACATAGCCACTTTACACGTCCGTCTACCTGTCCGTCTGTCTGCCAGTCTGTCTGTCTGTTCGTCCATGCATCCGTCTGTGCGTCCATCTAGAGAACACTCAAGGTACCGCCATCTCGCATACCCTGTGGCACATAGCCACTTTACGCGTCCGTCTACCTGTCCATCTGTCTGCCAGTCTGTCTGTCTGTCCGTTCGTCTATGCGTCCATCTAGAGTACACTTAAAGTACCGCCATCTCGCATACCCTGTGGCACATAGCCGCTTAACGCGTCCGTCTACCTGTCCATCTGTGTTCCAGTCGGTCTGTCTGTCCGTCCATGCGTTCGTTCGCGCTTCAATCGAGAGAACACTCCGAGTACTGCCATCTCACATACCCTGTGGCACATAGCCGCTTTACGCGTCCGTTTACCTGTCCATCTGTCTGCCAGTCTGTCTACCTGTTCGTCCATGCATCCGTCCGTGCGTCCATCTAGAGAACACTCAAAGTGCCGCCATCTCGCATACCCTGTGGCACCAAGCCGCTTTACACATCCGTCTACCTGTCCGTCTGTCTGCCAGTCTGTCGTTTCGTCCATGCGTCCATCCATGCGTCTAGAGAACACTCTGAGTACCGCCATCTCGCGCGTCGTATACCCTTTGGTACATACCCGCTTTACGTGTCCGTCTACCTGTCCAACTGTCTGCCAGTCTGTGTGCCTGTCCGTCCGTGCGTCCGTCCGTGCGTCCATCTAAAGAACACTCAAAGTACCGCCATCTCGCATACCCGGTGGCACATAGCCGCTCTACACGTCCGTCTTCCTGTCGGTGTGGCTGCCACTTTGTCTGTCTGTCTGTCCGTGCGTCCATCTCGAGAGCACTCAAAATAACCGCCATCTCGCGTACCCTGTGGCACATAGCCGCTTTACACGTCCGTATACCTGTCCGTCTGTCTGCCAGTGTGTCTATCTGTGCGTCCATGCGTCCGTTCGTGCGTCAATATAGAGAACACTCAAAGTACCGCCATCTCGCATACCCTGTGGCACATAGCCGCTTTACGCGTCCGTCTACTGGTCCATGTGTCTGCCAGTCTGTCTGTCTGTCCATCCATGCGTCCATTCATGCGTCAATCTAAAGAACACTCTGAGTACCGCCATCTCGCGCGTCGTATACCCTGTGGCACATAGCCGCTTTACGCGTCCGTCTACTATGTGCGTCTGTCTGCCACTCTGTCTGTTTGTCAATGCGTTCGTCCGCGCATCCATCTAGAGAACACACTGAGTACCGCCATCTCGCGCGTCGTATACCTTGTGGTACATACCCGCTTTACGCGTTCGTCTACCTGTCTGTCTGTCTGCCAGTCTGTCAGTCTGTTCGACCAAGCGTTCATCCGTGCGTCCACTTGAGAACACTCAAAGTACCGCCATCTCGCATACCCTGTGGCACATAGCCGCTTTACACGTCCGTCTACCTTTCCGTCTGTCTGCCAGTCTGTCTGTCTGTTCGTCCATGCATCCGTCCGTGCGTCCATCTAGAGAACACTCAAGGTACCGCCATCTCGCATACCCTGTGGCACATTGCCACTTTACACGTCCGTCTACCTGTCCGTCTGTCTGCCAGTCTGTCTGCCTCTCCGTCCATGCGTCCGTGCGTTCGTCAATCTAGAGAACACTCTGAGTGCCGCCATCTCGCGCGTCGTATACCCTGTGGCACATAGCCGCTTTACGCGTCCGTCTACTATGTCCGTCTGTCTGCCACTCTGTCTGTTCGTCCATGCGTTCGTCCGCGCGTCCATCTAGAGAACACACTGAGTACCGCCATCTCGCGCGTCGTATACCTTGTGGTACATACCCGCTTTACGCGTCCGTCTACCTGTCTGTCTGTCTGCCAGTCTGTCAGTCTGTTCGTCCAAGCGTCCATCCCTGTGTCCACTAGAGAACACTCAAAGTACCGCCATCTCGCATACCCTGTGGCACATAGCCGCTTTACACGTCCGTCTACCTGTCCGTCTGTCTGCCAGTCTGTCTGTCTGTCCGTCCATGCGTCCGTTCATGCGTCAATCTAGAGAACACTCAAAGTACCGCTATCTCGCATACCCTGTGGCACATATCCACGTTACACGTCTGTCTACCTGTCCGTCTGTCTGCCAGTCTGTCTGTCTGTCCGTCCGTCTATGCGTCCATCAAGAGTACACTCAAAGTACCGCCATGTCGCATACCCTGTGGCACACAGCCGCTTTACACGTCTGTCTACCTGTCCCTCTGTCTGCCAGTCTCTCTACCTGTTCGTCCATGCATCCGTCCGTGCGTCCATCTAGAGAACACTCAAGGTACCGCCATCTCGCATACCCTGTGCCACAAAGCCGCTTTACACTTCCGTCTACCTGTCCGTCTGTTCCAGTCTGTCTGTTCGTCCATGCGTCCATTCGTGCGTCTAGATAACACTCTGAGTACCGCCATCTCGCGCGTCGTATACCCTGTGGTACAAACCCGCTTTACGGTTCCGTCTACCTGTCCGTCTGTCTGCCAGTCTGTCTGTCTGTTCATCCATGCGTCCATCCGTGCGTCCACTAAAGAACACTCAAAGTGCCGCCATCTCGCATACCCTGTGGCACATTGCCTCTTTACACGTCTATCTACCTGTCCGTCTGTATGCCTGTCTGTCCGTCCATGCATCCGTCCGTGCGTCCATCTAGAGAACACTTAAAGTACCGCCATCTCGCATCTCGTATACTCTGTAGCAAATACCGCTTTACGCGTCCGTCTACCTGTCCGTCCATTTGCTAATCTGTCTGTCTGTCTGTCTGTCCGTGCGTCCGTCCGTGCTTCCATTTAGAGAACACTCATAGTAACGCCATCTCGCATCCTTCGCGGCACATAGCCACTTTACGCGTCCGTCTACCTGTCCGTCTGTCTGCCAGTCTGTCTTTCTGTTCGTCCGTGCGTCCATCCATGCGTCCATCTAGACAACACTCAAAGTACCGCAATCTCGCATACCCTGAGGCACATAGCCGCTTTACGCGTCAATCTACCTGTCCGTCTGTCTGCCAGTCTGTCTGTCTGTCCGTCCATGCGTCCGTTCATGCGTCAATCTAGAGAACACTCAAAATACCGCTATCTCGCATACCCTGTGGCACATAGCCGCTTTACGCGTCCGTCTACCTGTCTCTCTGTCTGCCTGTCTGTCTGTCTGTCCGTCCATGCGTCCATTCGTGCGTCCATCTAGAGAACACTAAAAGTACCACCATATCGCATACCCTGTGTTACATGGCCACTTTACACGTCCGTCTACCTGTCCGTCTGTCTGCCAGTCTGTCTGTCTGTTCGTCGATGCATCCGTCCGTGCGTCCATCGAGAGAGCACTCTGAGTGCCGCTATCTCACATACCCTGTGGCACATATTCGCTTTACGCGTCCGTATATCTGTCCGTCTGTCTGCCAGTCTGTCTGTCTGTTCGTCCATGCGTCCGTCCATGCGTCCATCTAGAGAACACTCTGAGTACCGCCATCTCGCGCGTCGTATACCTATCGTACACACCCGTTTTACGCGTCCGTCTACCTGTCCGTCTGTGTGCCAGTCTGTCAGTCTGTCCATCCATGCGTCCGTTCGTGCGTCAATCTAGAGAACACTCAAGGTACCGCCATCTCGCATACCCTGTGGCACATAGCCGCTTTACGCGTCCGTCTAGCTGTCCATCTGTTTGCCAGACTGTCTGTCTGTCCGTCCATGCGTCTGTTCGTGCTTCAATCTAGAGAACACTCCGAGTACCGCCATCTCGCATACCCTGTGGCACATAGCCGCTTTACGCGTCCGTCTAACTGTCGGTCTGTCTGTCAGTCCGCCTGTCTGTCCGTCAATGCGTCCATTCGTGCGTCCGTCTAGAGAACACTCAAAGTACCGCTATCTCGCATACCCGGTGGCACATAGCCGCTCTACACGTCCGTCTACCTGTCCGTCTGGCTGCCATTTTGTCTGTCTGTCCGTCCGTGCGTCCATCTCGAGACCACTCAAAATAACCGCCATCTCGCATACCCTGTGGCACATAGCCGCTTTACACGTCCGTATACCTGTCCGTCTGTCTGCCAGCGTGTCCATCTGTCCGCCCATGCGTCCGTTCGTGCGTCAATATAGAGAACATTCAAATTACCGCCATCTCGCATACCCTGTGGCACATAGCCGCTTTACGCGTCCGTCTAACTGTCCGTCTGTCTGTCAGTCCGCCTGTCTGTCCGTCAATGCGTCCGTCCGCGCGTCCATCTAGAGAACACTCAAACTACCGCTATCTCGCATACCCGGTGGCACATAGCCGCTTTTCACGTCTGTCTACCTGTCCGTCTGTCTGCCACTTTATCTGTCTGTCCGTCCGTGCGTCCATCACGAGAGCACTCAAAAGTACCGCCATCTCGCATACCTTGCGGCACATAGCCGCTTTACACGTCCGTATACCTGTCCGTCTACCTGTCCGTCTGTCTGTCTGTCCATCCGTCCGTGCTTCCAACTAGAGAACACTTAAAGTACCGCCATTTCGCATACCCTGCGGCACATAGCCGCTTTACACGTCCGTCTACCTGTCTGTCTGTCTGCCAGTCCGCCTGTCTGTCCGTCCATGCATCTGTCCGTGCGTCCATCTAGAGAACACTCAAGGTGCCGCCATCTCGCATACCCTGTGGCACACGCGCTTTATGCGTCCGTCTACCTGTCCGTCTGTCTGCCAGTCTGTCTGTCTCCGGTTATGTGTCGTCCGTGCGTCTATCTAGAGAACACTCTGAGTACCGCCATCTCGCGCGTCGTATACCCTTTGGTACATACCCGCTTTACGGGTCCGTCTACCTGTCCGTCTGTCTGCCAGTGTGTCAGCCTTTCTGTCCATGTGTCCGTTCGTGCGTCAATCTAGAGAACACTCAAAGTACCGCCATCTCGCATACCCTGTGGCAGATAGCCGCTTTACGTGTCCGTCTACCTGTCCATCTGTCTGCCAGTCTGTCTGCCTTTCCGTCCATGCGTCTGTTCGTGCTTCAATCTAGAGAACACACCGAGTACCGCCATCTTGCATACCCTGTGGCACATAGCCGCTTTACGCGTCCGTCCACCTGTCCATCTGTCTGCCAGTCTGTCTGTCGGTCCGTCCATGCGTCTATTCATGCGTCCATCTAAGAACACTCAAAGTACCGCCATCTCGCATACCCTGTGGCACATAGCCGCTTTACACGTCCGTCTACCTGTCCGTCTACCTGTCCGTCTGTCTGTCTGTCCGTCCGTCCATGCGTCCATCTAGAGAACAAAGTACCGCCATATCGCACACCCTGTGGCACATAGCCACTTTACGCTTCCGTCTACCATTCCATCTGTCTGCCAGTCTGTCTGTCTGTCCGTCCATGCATACGTTCGTGCGTCAATCTAGAGAACACACTGAGTACCGCCATCTTGCGCGTCGTATACCCTGTGGCACATACCCGCTTTACGCGTCCGTCTACCTGTCCGTCTGTCGGCCAGTCTGTCTGTTTGTTCGTCCATGCGTGCATTCGTGCGTCCATCTAGAGAACACTCAAACTACCGCTATCTCGCATACCCTGTGGCACATAGCCGCTCTATACGTCCGTCAACCTCTCCGTCTGTCTGCCACTCTGTCTGTCCGTCCGTGCGTCCGTCCGTGCGTCCATCTCGAGAGCACTCAAAAGTACCGCCATCTCGCATACCCTGCGGCACATAGCCGCTTTACACGTCCCTATACCTGTCCGTCTGTCTGCCAGTCTGTCTATCTGTCCGTCCGTGCATCCGTCCGTGCGTCCAACCAGAGAACACTCAAAGTACCGCCATTTCGCATACCCTGTGGCACATAGCCGCTTTACACGCCCGTCTACCTGTCCGTCTGTCTGCCAGTCCGCCTGTCTGTCCGTCCATGCGTCCGTCCGTGCGTCCATCTAGAGAACACTAAAAGTACCGCCATCTCGCATCTCGTATACCCTGTAGCAAATACCACTTTACGCGTCCGTCTACCTGTCCGTTCG
Organism: Rhipicephalus microplus; assembly: GCF_043290135.1. NCBI lineage: Eukaryota > Metazoa > Arthropoda > Arachnida > Ixodida > Ixodidae > Rhipicephalus > Rhipicephalus microplus. The sequence continues at coordinate 15,393,350 of NW_027464589.1, forward strand.
TTTTCTAATCTGTCTGTCTGTCTGTCCGTGCATCCGTCCGTGCGTCGATTTAAAGAGCACCTAAAGTAACGCCATCTCGCATACCCTGTGGCACATAGCCGCTTTATGCGTCCATCTACCTGTCCGTCTGTCTGCCAGTATGTCTGTCTGTCCGTCTATGCGTCCGTGCGTGCGTCAATCTAGAGAACATTGATATTACCGCCATCTCGCATACCCTGCGGCACATAACCGCTTTACGCTTCCGTCTACCATTCCATCTGTCTGCCAGTCTGTCTGTCTGTCCGTTCATGCATACGTTCGTGCGTCAATCTAGAGAACACACTGAGTACCGCCATCTTGCGCGTCGTATACCCTGTGGCACATACCCGCTTTACGCGTCCGTCTACCTGTCCATCTGTCTGCCAGTCTGTCTGTCTGTCCGTCCATGCGTTCGTTCGTGCGTCAATCTAGAGAACACAATGAGTACTGCCATCTCGCTCGTCGTATACCCTTTGGTACATACCCGCTTTACGGCTCCGTCTACCTGTCCGTCTGTCTGCCAGTCTGTCAGTCTGTTCGTCCATGCGTCCATCCGTGCATCCATTAGAGAACACTCAAAGTGCCGCCATCTCGCATACCCTGTGGCACATAGCCGCTTTACGTGTCCGTCTACCTGTCCATCTGTCTGCCAGTCTGTCTGTCTTTCCGTCCATACGTCTGTTCGTGCTTCAATCTAGAGAACACTCCGAGTACCGCCATCTTGCATACCCTGTGGCACATAGCCGCTTTACGCGTCCGTCTACCCGTCCATCTGTCTGCCAGTCTGTCTGTTCGTCCATGCGTCCATCCGTGCGTCTAGAGAACACTCTGAGTACCGCCATCTCGCGCGTCGTATACCCATTGGTACATACCCGCTTTACGGGTCCGTCTACCTGTCCGTCTGTCTGCCAGTCTGTGTGTCGTTCCGTCCATGCGTCTGTCCGTGCGTCCATCTAGAGAACACTCAAGGTGCCGCCATCTCGCGCGTCTTATACCCCGTGGTACATACCCGCTTTACGGGTCCCTCTACCTGTCCTCTGTCTGCCAGTCTGTCAGTCTGTTCGTCCATGCGTCCGTCCGTGCGTCTATCTAGAGAACACTCTGAGTACCGCCATCTCGCGCGTCGTATACCCTGTGGTACATACCCGCTTTACGGGTCCGTCTACCTGTCCGTCTGTCTGCCAGTCTGTCAGTCTGTTCGTCCATGCGTCCATCCGTGCGTCCACTAGAGAACACTCAAAGTGCCGCCATCTCGCATACCCTGCGGCACATAGCCGCTCTACACGTCCGTCTACCTTTCCGTCTGTCTGCCAGCCTGCCTGTCTTTCCGTCCATGCGTCCGTCCGTGCATCACTCTAGAGAACACTTCAAGTACAGCCATCTCGCATCTCGTATACCCTGTAGCAACTACCGCTTTACGCGTCCGTCTACCTGTCCGTCCGTTTGCTAATCTGTCTGTCTGTCTGTCCGTGCAACCGTCCGTGCGTCCATTTAAAGAACACTCACAGTAACGCCATCTCGCATCCCCCGCGGCACATAACCGCTTTACACGTCCGTCTATCTGTCCGTCTGTCTGCCAGTCTGTCTGTCTGTTCGTCCGTGCGTCCGTCCATGCGTCCATCTAGAGAACACTCAAAGTACCACCATCTCGCATACCCTGAGGCACATAGCCGCTTTAGGCGTCCATCTACCTGTCCATCTGTCTGCCAGTCTGTCTGTCTGTCCATGCATCCGTCCGTGCGTCCATCTAGAGAACACTCAAAGTGCCGCCATCTCGCATACCCTGTGGCACCAAGCCGCTTTACACATCAGTCTACCTGTCCGTCTGTCTGCGAGTCTGTCTGTTCGTCCATGCGTCCATCCGTGCGTCTAGAGAACACTCTGAGTACCGCCATCTCGCGCGTCGTATACCCATTGGTACATACCCGCTTTACGGGTCCGTCTACCTGTCCGTCTGTCTGCCAGTCTGTGTGTCGTTCCGTCCGTGCGTCCGTCCGTGCGTCCATCTAAAGAACACTTAAAGTACCGCCATCTCGCATACCCGGTGGCACATAGCCGCTCTACACGTCCGTCTACCTGTCCGTCTGGCTGCCACTTTGTCTGTCTGTCCGTCCATGCGTCCATCTCGAGAGCACTCAAATTAACCGCCATCTCGCATACCCTGTGGCACATAGCCGCTTTACACGTCCGTATACCTGTCCGTCTGTCTGCCAGCGTGTCTATCTGTCCGTCCATGCGTCCGTTCGTGCGTCAATATAGAGAACACTCAAAGTACCGCCATCTCGCATACCCTGTGGCACATAGCCGCTTTACGCGCCCGTCTACCTGTCCGTCTGTCTGTCAGTCCGCCTGTCTGTCCGTCCATGCGTCCGTCCGTGCGTCCATCTAGAGAACACTTAAAGTACCACCATCTCGCATCTCGTATACCCTGTAGCAAATACCGCTTTTTGCGTCCGTCTACCTGTCCGTCCGTTTGCTAATCTCTCTGTCTATCTGTCCGTGCGTCCGTCCGTGCGTCGATTTAAAGAGCCTTTAAAGTAACGCCATCTCGGATACCCTGTGGCACATAGCCGCTTTACGCGTCCATCTACCCGTCCGTCTGTCTGCCAGTATGTCTGTCTGTCCGTCTATTCGTCCTTTCGTGCGTCAATCTAGAGAACACTCAAAGTACCGCCATCTCGCATACCCTGTGGCACATAGCCGCTTTACGCGTCCGTCCACCGGTCCATGTGTCTGCCAGTCTGTCTGTCTGTCCATCCATGCGTCCATTCTTGCGTCAATCTAAAGAACACTCTGAGTACCGCCATCTCGCGCGTCGTATACCCTGTGGCACATAGCCGCTTTACGCGTACGTCTACTATGTCCGTCTGTCTGCCACTCTATCTGTTTGTCCATGCGTTCGTCCGCGCATCCATCTAGAGAACACACTGAGTACCGCCATCTCGCGCGTCGTATACCTTGTGGTACATACCCGCTTTACGCGTCCGTCTACCTGTCTGTCTGTCTGCCAGTCTGTCAGTCTGTTCGACCAAGCGTTACTCCGTGCGTCCACTTGAGAACACTCAAAGTACCGCCATCTCGCATACCTTGTGGCACATAGCCGCTTTACACGTCCGTCTACCTGTCCGTCTGTCTTCCAGTCTGTCTGTCTGTTCGTCCATGCATCCGTCCGTGCGTCCATCTAGAGAACACTCAAGGTACCGCCATCTCGCATACCCTGTGGCACATAGCCACTTTATACGTCCGTCTAACTGTCCCTCTGTCTGCCAGTCTGTCTCTCCGTCCTTGCGTCCGTGCGTTCGTCAATCCAGAGAACACTCTGAGTACCGCCATCTCGCGCGTCGTATACCCTGCGGACCAAACCCGCTTTACAGGTCCGTGTACCTGTCCGTCTGTCTGCCAGTCTGTCTGTCTCTTAGTCCATGCATCCGTCCGTTCGACCATCCAGAGAACACTCAAAGCACCGCCATCTCGCATACCCTGAGGCACATAGCCACTTTACACATCCGTCTGACTGTCCGTCTGTCTGCCATTCTGTCTCTCCGTCCTTGCGTCCGTGCGTTCGTCAATCTAGAGAACACTCTGAGTACCGCCATCTCGCGCGTCGTATACCTTGTGGCACATACCCGCTTTACGCGTCCGTCTACTACGTCCGTCTGTCTGCCACTCTGTCTGTCTGTTCGTCCATGCGTCCGTCCGCGCGTCCGTCTAGAGAACACACTGAGTACCGCCATCTCGCGCGTCGTATACCCTGGGGCACATACCCGCTTTGCCCGTCCTTCTACCTCTACCTATGTCTGCCGGCCTGTCTGTCTGTTCGTCCATGCGTCCGTACGTGCGTCCATCTAGAGAACACTCTGACTACCGCCATCTTGCGAGTCGTATACCCTGTGGTACATACCCGCTTTACGAGTCCGTCTACCAGTCCGTCTGTCTGCCAGTCTGTCAGTCTGTTCGTCCATGCGTCCATCCGTGCGTCCACTAAAGAACACTCAAAGTACCGCCATCTCGCATACCCTGTGGCACATAGCCACTTTACAGGTCCGTCTAATTGTCCATCTGTCTGCCAGTGTGTCTGTCTCTCCGTCTGTGCATCCCTCCGTGCGTCCATCTAGAGAAAACTTAAAATACCGCATCTCGCATACCTTGTGGCACATAGCCACTTTACACGTCCGTCTATCTGTCTGCCAGTCTGTGTGTCTGTCTGTCCGTGCGTCCGTCCGTGCGTCCATCTAAAGAACACTCAAAGTACCGCCATCTCGCATATCCTGTGGCACATAGCCGCTTTACACGTCCGTCTACCTGTCCGTCTGTCTGTCCGTCTGTCTGTCTGTCCGTCCGTCCACGCGTCCATCTTGCGAACACTAAAATACCGCCATCTCGCATACCCTGTGGCACATAGCCACTTTACGGTTCCGTCTACCTGTCCATCTGTCTGCCAGTCTGTCTGTCTGTTCGTCCATGCGTCCGTTCGTGCGTCAGTCTAGAGAACACACTGAGTACCGCCATCCTTCGCGTCGTATACCCTGCGGCACATAGCCGCTTTACACGTCCGTCTACCTGTCCGTCTGTCTGCCAGTCTGTCTGTCTGTCCGTCCGTGCGTCCGTCCATGCGTCCATCTAGAGAACACTCAAAGTACCGCCATCTCGCATACCCTGTGGCACATATCCACGTTACACGTCTGTCTACCTGTCCGTCTGTCTGCCAGTCTGTCTGTCTGTCCGTCCGTCTATGCGTCCATCAAGAGTACACTCAAAGTACCGCCATGTCGCATACCCTGTGGCACACAGCCGCTTTACACGTCTGTCTACCTGTCCCTCTGTCTGCCAGGTTCTCTACCTGTTCGTCCATGCATCCGCCCATGCGTCCATCTAGAGAACACTCAAGGTACCGCCATCTCGCATACCCTGTGGCACAAAGCCGCTTCACACATCCGTCTACCTGTCCGTCTGTTCCAGTCTGTCTGTTCGTCCATGCGTCCATCCGTGCGTCTAGAGAACACTCTGAGTACCGCCATCTCGCGCGTCGTATACCCTGTGGTACAAACCCGCTTTACGGGTCCGTCTACCTGTCCGTCTGCCTGCCAGTCTGTCAGTCTGTTCGTCCATGCGTCCATCCGTGCGTCCACTAGAGAACACTCAAAGTGCCGCCATCTCGCATACCCTGTGGCACATAGCCTCTTCACACGTCCATCTACCTGTCCGTCTGTATGCCAGTCTGCCTGTCTGTCCGTCCATGCATCCGTCCGTGCGTCCATCCAGAGAACACTTAAAGTACCGCCATCTCGCATCTCGTATACTCTGTGGCAAATACCGCTTTACGCCTCCGTCTACCTGTCCGTCCGTTTGCTAATCTGTCTGTCTGTCTGTCCGTGCGTCCGTCCGTGCTTCCATTTAAAGAACACTCAAAGTAACGCCATCTCGCATCTTCCGCGGCACATAGCCGCTTTACGCGTCCGTCTACTATGTCCGTCTGTCTGCCACTCTGTCTGTTCGTCCATGCGTTCGTCCGCGCGTCCATCTAGAGAACACACTGAGTACCGCCATCTCGCGCGTCGTATACCTTGTGGTACATACCCGCTTTACGCGTCCGTCTACCTGTCTGTCTGTCTGCCAGTCTGTCAGTCTGTTCGTCCAAGCGTCCATCCGTGTGTCCACTAGAGAACACTCAAAGTACCGCCATCTCGCATACCCTGTGGCACATAGCCGCTTTACACGTCCGTCTACCTGTCCGTCTGTCTGCCAGTCTGTCTGTCTGTTCGTCCATGCATCCGTCCGTGCGTCCATCTAGAGAACACTCAAGGTACCGCCATCTCGCATATCCTGTGGCACATAGCCACTTTACACGTCCGTCTACCTGTCCGTCTGTCTGCCAGTCTGTCTGTCTGTTCGTCCATGCATCCGTCTGTGCGTCCATCTAGAGAACACTCAAGGTACCGCCATCTCGCATACCCTGTGGCACATAGCCACTTTACGCGTCCGTCTACCTGTCCATCTGTCTGCCAGTCTGTCTGTCTGTCCGTTCGTCTATGCGTCCATCTAGAGTACACTTAAAGTACCGCCATCTCGCATACCCTGTGGCACATAGCCGCTTAACGCGTCCGTCTACCTGTCCATCTGTGTTCCAGTCGGTCTGTCTGTCCGTCCATGCGTTCGTTCGCGCTTCAATCGAGAGAACACTCCGAGTACTGCCATCTCACATACCCTGTGGCACATAGCCGCTTTACGCGTCCGTTTACCTGTCCATCTGTCTGCCAGTCTGTCTACCTGTTCGTCCATGCATCCGTCCGTGCGTCCATCTAGAGAACACTCAAAGTGCCGCCATCTCGCATACCCTGTGGCACCAAGCCGCTTTACACATCCGTCTACCTGTCCGTCTGTCTGCCAGTCTGTCGTTTCGTCCATGCGTCCATCCATGCGTCTAGAGAACACTCTGAGTACCGCCATCTCGCGCGTCGTATACCCTTTGGTACATACCCGCTTTACGTGTCCGTCTACCTGTCCAACTGTCTGCCAGTCTGTGTGCCTGTCCGTCCGTGCGTCCGTCCGTGCGTCCATCTAAAGAACACTCAAAGTACCGCCATCTCGCATACCCGGTGGCACATAGCCGCTCTACACGTCCGTCTTCCTGTCCGTGTGGCTGCCACTTTGTCTGTCTGTCTGTCCGTGCGTCCATCTCGAGAGCACTCAAAATAACCGCCATCTCGCGTACCCTGTGGCACATAGCCGCTTTACACGTCCGTATACCTGTCCGTCTGTCTGCCAGTGTGTCTATCTGTGCGTCCATGCGTCCGTTCGTGCGTCAATATAGAGAACACTCAAAGTACCGCCATCTCGCATACCCTGTGGCACATAGCCGCTTTACGCGTCCGTCTACTGGTCCATGTGTCTGCCAGTCTGTCTGTCTGTCCATCCATGCGTCCATTCATGCGTCAATCTAAAGAACACTCTGAGTACCGCCATCTCGCGCGTCGTATACCCTGTGGCACATAGCCGCTTTACGCGTCCGTCTACTATGTGCGTCTGTCTGCCACTCTGTCTGTTTGTCAATGCGTTCGTCCGCGCATCCATCTAGAGAACACACTGAGTACCGCCATCTCGCGCGTCGTATACCTTGTGGTACATACCCGCTTTACGCGTTCGTCTACCTGTCTGTCTGTCTGCCAGTCTGTCAGTCTGTTCGACCAAGCGTTCATCCGTGCGTCCACTTGAGAACACTCAAAGTACCGCCATCTCGCATACCCTGTGGCACATAGCCGCTTTACACGTCCGTCTACCTTTCCGTCTGTCTGCCAGTCTGTCTGTCTGTTCGTCCATGCATCCGTCCGTGCGTCCATCTAGAGAACACTCAAGGTACCGCCATCTCGCATACCCTGTGGCACATTGCCACTTTACACGTCCGTCTACCTGTCCGTCTGTCTGCCAGTCTGTCTGCCTCTCCGTCCATGCGTCCGTGCGTTCGTCAATCTAGAGAACACTCTGAGTGCCGCCATCTCGCGCGTCGTATACCCTGTGGCACATAGCCGCTTTACGCGTCCGTCTACTATGTCCGTCTGTCTGCCACTCTGTCTGTTCGTCCATGCGTTCGTCCGCGCGTCCATCTAGAGAACACACTGAGTACCGCCATCTCGCGCGTCGTATACCTTGTGGTACATACCCGCTTTACGCGTCCGTCTACCTGTCTGTCTGTCTGCCAGTCTGTCAGTCTGTTCGTCCAAGCGTCCATCCCTGTGTCCACTAGAGAACACTCAAAGTACCGCCATCTCGCATACCCTGTGGCACATAGCCGCTTTACACGTCCGTCTACCTGTCCGTCTGTCTGCCAGTCTGTCTGTCTGTCCGTCCATGCGTCCGTTCATGCGTCAATCTAGAGAACACTCAAAGTACCGCTATCTCGCATACCCTGTGGCACATATCCACGTTACACGTCTGTCTACCTGTCCGTCTGTCTGCCAGTCTGTCTGTCTGTCCGTCCGTCTATGCGTCCATCAAGAGTACACTCAAAGTACCGCCATGTCGCATACCCTGTGGCACACAGCCGCTTTACACGTCTGTCTACCTGTCCCTCTGTCTGCCAGTCTCTCTACCTGTTCGTCCATGCATCCGTCCGTGCGTCCATCTAGAGAACACTCAAGGTACCGCCATCTCGCATACCCTGTGCCACAAAGCCGCTTTACACTTCCGTCTACCTGTCCGTCTGTTCCAGTCTGTCTGTTCGTCCATGCGTCCATTCGTGCGTCTAGATAACACTCTGAGTACCGCCATCTCGCGCGTCGTATACCCTGTGGTACAAACCCGCTTTACGGTTCCGTCTACCTGTCCGTCTGTCTGCCAGTCTGTCTGTCTGTTCATCCATGCGTCCATCCGTGCGTCCACTAAAGAACACTCAAAGTGCCGCCATCTCGCATACCCTGTGGCACATTGCCTCTTTACACGTCTATCTACCTGTCCGTCTGTATGCCTGTCTGTCCGTCCATGCATCCGTCCGTGCGTCCATCTAGAGAACACTTAAAGTACCGCCATCTCGCATCTCGTATACTCTGTAGAAAATACCGCTTTACGCGTCCGTCTACCTGTCCGTCCATTTGCTAATCTGTCTGTCTGTCTGTCTGTCCGTGCGTCCGTCCGTGCTTCCATTTAGAGAACACTCATAGTAACGCCATCTCGCATCCTTCGCGGCACATAGCCACTTTACGCGTCCGTCTACCTGTCCGTCTGTCTGCCAGTCTGTCTTTCTGTTCGTCCGTGCGTCCATCCATGCGTCCATCTAGACAACACTCAAAGTACCGCAATCTCGCATACCCTGAGGCACATAGCCGCTTTACGCGTCAATCTACCTGTCCGTCTGTCTGCCAGTCTGTCTGTCTGTCCGTCCATGCGTCCGTTCATGCGTCAATCTAGAGAACACTCAAAATACCGCTATCTCGCATACCCTGTGGCACATAGCCGCTTTACGCGTCCGTCTACCTGTCTCTCTGTCTGCCTGTCTGTCTGTCTGTCCGTCCATGCGTCCATTCGTGCGTCCATCTAGAGAACACTAAAAGTACCACCATATCGCATACCCTGTGTTACATGGCCACTTTACACGTCCGTCTACCTGTCCGTCTGTCTGCCAGTCTGTCTGTCTGTTCGTCGATGCATCCGTCCGTGCGTCCATCGAGAGAGCACTCTGAGTGCCGCTATCTCACATACCCTGTGGCACATATTCGCTTTACGCGTCCGTATATCTGTCCGTCTGTCTGCCAGTCTGTCTGTCTGTTCGTCCATGCGTCCGTCCATGCGTCCATCTAGAGAACACTCTGAGTACCGCCATCTCGCGCGTCGTATACCTATCGTACACACCCGTTTTACGCGTCCGTCTACCTGTCCGTCTGTGTGCCAGTCTGTCAGTCTGTCCATCCATGCGTCCGTTCGTGCGTCAATCTAGAGAACACTCAAGGTACCGCCATCTCGCATACCCTGTGGCACATAGCCGCTTTACGCGTCCGTCTAGCTGTCCATCTGTTTGCCAGACTGTCTGTCTGTCCGTCCATGCGTCTGTTCGTGCTTCAATCTAGAGAACACTCCGAGTACCGCCATCTCGCATACCCTGTGGCACATAGCCGCTTTACGCGTCCGTCTAACTGTCGGTCTGTCTGTCAGTCCGCCTGTCTGTCCGTCAATGCGTCCATTCGTGCGTCCGTCTAGAGAACACTCAAAGTACCGCTATCTCGCATACCCGGTGGCACATAGCCGCTCTACACGTCCGTCTACCTGTCCGTCTGGCTGCCATTTTGTCTGTCTGTCCGTCCGTGCGTCCATCTCGAGACCACTCAAAATAACCGCCATCTCGCATACCCTGTGGCACATAGCCGCTTTACACGTCCGTATACCTGTCCGTCTGTCTGCCAGCGTGTCCATCTGTCCGCCCATGCGTCCGTTCGTGCGTCAATATAGAGAACATTCAAATTACCGCCATCTCGCATACCCTGTGGCACATAGCCGCTTTACGCGTCCGTCTAACTGTCCGTCTGTCTGCCACTTTATCTGTCTGTCCGTCCGTGCGTCCATCACGAGAGCACTCAAAAGTACCGCCATCTCGCATACCTTGCGGCACATAGCCGCTTTACACGTCCGTATACCTGTCCGTCTGGCTGCCATTTTGTCTGTCTGTCCGTCCGTGCGTCCATCTCGAGACCACTCAAAATAACCGCCATCTCGCATACCCTGTGGCACATAGCCGCTTTACACGTCCGTATACCTGTCCGTCTGTCTGCCAGCGTGTCCATCTGTCCGTCAATGCGTCCGTCCGCGCGTCCATCTAGAGAACACTCAAACTACCGCTATCGCGCATACCCGGTGGCACATAGCCGCTTTTCACGTCTGTCTACCTGTCCGTCTGTCTGCCACTTTATCTGTCTGTCCGTCCGTGCGTCCATCACGAGAGCACTCAAAAGTACCGCCATCTCGCATACCTTGCGGCACATAGCCGCTTTACACGTCCGTATACCTGTCCGTCTACCTGTCCGTCTGTCTGTCTGTCCATCCGTCCGTGCTTCCAACTAGAGAACACTTAAAGTACCGCCATTTCGCATACCCTGCGGCACATAGCCGCTTTACACGTCCGTCTACCTGTCTGTCTGTCTGCCAGTCCGCCTGTCTGTCCGTCCATGCATCTGTCCGTGCGTCCATCTAGAGAACACTCAAGGTGCCGCCATCTCGCATACCCTGTGGCACACGCGCTTTATGCGTCCGTCTACCTGTCCGTCTGTCTGCCAGTCTGTCTGTCTCCGGTTATGTGTCGTCCGTGCGTCTATCTAGAGAACACTCTGAGTACCGCCATCTCGCGCGTCGTATACCCTTTGGTACATACCCGCTTTACGGGTCCGTCTACCTGTCCGTCTGTCTGCCAGTGTGTCAGCCTTTCTGTCCATGTGTCCGTTCGTGCGTCAATCTAGAGAACACTCAAAGTACCGCCATCTCGCATACCCTGTGGCAGATAGCCGCTTTACGTGTCCGTCTACCTGTCCATCTGTCTGCCAGTCTGTCTGCCTTTCCGTCCATGCGTCTGTTCGTGCTTCAATCTAGAGAACACACCGAGTACCGCCATCTTGCATACCCTGTGGCACATAGCCGCTTTACGCGTCCGTCCACCTGTCCATCTGTCTGCCAGTCTGTCTGTCGGTCCGTCCATGCGTCTATTCATGCGTCCATCTAAGAACACTCAAAGTACCGCCATCTCGCATACCCTGTGGCACATAGCCGCTTTACACGTCCGTCTACCTGTCCGTCTACCTGTCCGTCTGTCTGTCTGTCCGTCCGTCCATGCGTCCATCTAGAGAACAAAGTACCGCCATATCGCATACCCTGTGGCACATAGCCACTTTACGCTTCCGTCTACCATTCCATCTGTCTGCCAGTCTGTCTGTCTGTCCGTCCATGCATACGTTCGTGCGTCAATCTAGAGAACACACTGAGTACCGCCATCTTGCGCGTCGTATACCCTGTGGCACATACCCGCTTTACGCGTCCGTCTACCTGTCCGTCTGTCGGCCAGTCTGTCTGTTTGTTCGTCCATGCGTGCATTCGTGCGTCCATCTAGAGAACACTCAAACTACCGCTATCTCGCATACCCTGTGGCACATAGCCGCTCTATACGTCCGTCAACCTCTCCGTCTGTCTGCCACTCTGTCTGTCCGTCCGTGCGTCCGTCCGTGCGTCCATCTCGAGAGCACTCAAAAGTACCGCCATCTCGCATACCCTGCGGCACATAGCCGCTTTACACGTCCCTATACCTGTCCGTCTGTCTGCCAGTCTGTCTATCTGTCCGTCCGTGCATCCGTCCGTGCGTCCAACCAGAGAACACTCAAAGTACCGCCATTTCGCATACCCTGTGGCACATAGCCGCTTTACACGCCCGTCTACCTGTCCGTCTGTCTGCCAGTCCGCCTGTCTGTCCGTCCATGCGTCCGTCCGTGCGTCCATCTAGAGAACACTAAAAGTACCGCCATCTCGCATCTCGTATACCCTGTAGCAAATACCACTTTACGCGTCCGTCTACCTGTCCGTTCGTTTTCTAATCTGTCTGTCTGTCTGTCCGTGCATCCGTCCGTGCGTCGATTTAAAGAGCACCTAAAGTAACGCCATCTCGCATACCCTGTGGCACATAGCCGCTTTATGCGTCCATCTACCTGTCCGTCTGTCTGCCAGTATGTCTGTCTGTCCGTCTATGCGTCCGTTCGTGCGTCAATCTAGAGAACATTGATATTACCGCCATCTCGCATACCCTGCGGCACATAACCGCTTTACGCTTCCGTCTACCATTCCATCTGTCTGCCAGTCTGTCTGTCTGTCCGTTCATGCATACGTTCGTGCGTCAATCTAGAGAACACACTGAGTACCGCCATCTTGCGCGTCGTATACCCTGTGGCACATACCCGCTTTACGCGTCCGTCTACCTGTCCATCTGTCTGCCAGTCTGTCTGTCTGTCCGTCCATGCGTTCGTTCGTGCGTCAATCTAGAGAACACAATGAGTACTGCCATCTCGCTCGTCGTATACCCTTTGGTACATACCCGCTTTACGGCTCCGTCTACCTGTCCGTCTGTCTGCCAGTCTGTCAGTCTGTTCGTCCATGCGTCCATCCGTGCATCCATTAGAGAACACTCAAAGTGCCGCCATCTCGCATACCCTGTGGCACATAGCCGCTTTACGTGTCCGTCTACCTGTCCATCTGTCTGCCAGTCTGTCTGTCTTTCCGTCCATACGTCTGTTCGTGCTTCAATCTAGAGAACACTCCGAGTACCGCCATCTTGCATACCCTGTGGCACATAGCCGCTTTACGCGTCCGTCTACCCGTCCATCTGTCTGCCAGTCTGTCTGTTCGTCCATGCGTCCATCCGTGCGTCTAGAGAACACTCTGAGTACCGCCATCTCGCGCGTCGTATACCCATTGGTACATACCCGCTTTACGGGTCCGTCTACCTGTCCGTCTGTCTGCCAGTCTGTGTGTCGTTCCGTCCATGCGTCTGTCCGTGCGTCCATCTAGAGAACACTCAAGGTGCCGCCATCTCGCGCGTCTTATACCCCGTGGTACATACCCGCTTTACGGGTCCCTCTACCTGTCCTCTGTCTGCCAGTCTGTCAGTCTGTTCGTCCATGCGTCCGTCCGTGCGTCTATCTAGAGAACACTCTGAGTACCGCCATCTCGCGCGTCGTATACCCTGTGGTACATACCCGCTTTACGGGTCCGTCTACCTGTCCGTCTGTCTGCCAGTCTGTCAGTCTGTTCGTCCATGCGTCCATCCGTGCGTCCACTAGAGAACACTCAAAGTGCCGCCATCTCGCATACCCTGCGGCACATAGCCGCTCTACACGTCCGTCTACCTTTCCGTCTGTCTGCCAGCCTGCCTGTCTTTCCGTCCATGCGTCCGTCCGTGCATCACTCTAGAGAACACTTCAAGTACAGCCATCTCGCATCTCGTATACCCTGTAGCAACTACCGCTTTACGCGTCCGTCTACCTGTCCGTCCGTTTGCTAATCTGTCTGTCTGTCTGTCCGTGCAACCGTCCGTGCGTCCATTTAAAGAACACTCACAGTAACGCCATCTCGCATCCCCCGCGGCACATAACCGCTTTACACGTCCGTCTATCTGTCCGTCTGTCTGCCAGTCTGTCTGTCTGTTCGTCCGTGCGTCCGTCCATGCGTCCATCTAGAGAACACTCAAAGTACCACCATCTCGCATACCCTGAGGCACATAGCCGCTTTAGGCGTCCATCTACCTGTCCATCTGTCTGCCAGTCTGTCTGTCTGTCCATGCATCCGTCCGTGCGTCCATCTAGAGAACACTCAAAGTGCCGCCATCTCGCATACCCTGTGGCACCAAGCCGCTTTACACATCAGTCTACCTGTCCGTCTGTCTGCGAGTCTGTCTGTTCGTCCATGCGTCCATCCGTGCGTCTAGAGAACACTCTGAGTACCGCCATCTCGCGCGTCGTATACCCATTGGTACATACCCGCTTTACGGGTCCGTCTACCTGTCCGTCTGTCTGCCAGTCTGTGTGTCGTTCCGTCCGTGCGTCCGTCCGTGCGTCCATCTAAAGAACACTTAAAGTACCGCCATCTCGCATACCCGGTGGCACATAGCCGCTCTACACGTCCGTCTACCTGTCCGTCTGGCTGCCACTTTGTCTGTCTGTCCGTCCATGCGTCCATCTCGAGAGCACTCAAATTAACCGCCATCTCGCATACCCTGTGGCACATAGCCGCTTTACACGTCCGTATACCTGTCCGTCTGTCTGCCAGCGTGTCTATCTGTCCGTCCATGCGTCCGTTCGTGCGTCAATATAGAGAACACTCAAAGTACCGCCATCTCGCATACCCTGTGGCACATAGCCGCTTTACGCGCCCGTCTACCTGTCCGTCTGTCTGTCAGTCCGCCTGTCTGTCCGTCCATGCGTCCGTCCGTGCGTCCATCTAGAGAACACTTAAAGTACCACCATCTCGCATCTCGTATACCCTGTAGCAAATACCGCTTTTTGCGTCCGTCTACCTGTCCGTCCGTTTGCTAATCTCTCTGTCTATCTGTCCGTGCGTCCGTCCGTGCGTCGATTTAAAGAGCCTTTAAAGTAACGCCATCTCGGATACCCTGTGGCACATAGCCGCTTTACGCGTCCATCTACCCGTCCGTCTGTCTGCCAGTATGTCTGTCTGTCCGTCTATTCGTCCTTTCGTGCGTCAATCTAGAGAACACTCAAAGTACCGCCATCTCGCATACCCTGTGGCACATAGCCGCTTTACGCGTCCGTCCACCGGTCCATGTGTCTGCCAGTCTGTCTGTCTGTCCATCCATGCGTCCATTCTTGCGTCAATCTAAAGAACACTCTGAGTACCGCCATCTCGCGCGTCGTATACCCTGTGGCACATAGCCGCTTTACGCGTACGTCTACTATGTCCGTCTGTCTGCCACTCTATCTGTTTGTCCATGCGTTCGTCCGCGCATCCATCTAGAGAACACACTGAGTACCGCCATCTCGCGCGTCGTATACCTTGTGGTACATACCCGCTTTACGCGTCCGTCTACCTGTCTGTCTGTCTGCCAGTCTGTCAGTCTGTTCGACCAAGCGTTACTCCGTGCGTCCACTTGAGAACACTCAAAGTACCGCCATCTCGCATACCTTGTGGCACATAGCCGCTTTACACGTCCGTCTACCTGTCCGTCTGTCTTCCAGTCTGTCTGTCTGTTCGTCCATGCATCCGTCCGTGCGTCCATCTAGAGAACACTCAAGGTACCGCCATCTCGCATACCCTGTGGCACATAGCCACTTTATACGTCCGTCTAACTGTCCCTCTGTCTGCCAGTCTGTCTCTCCGTCCTTGCGTCCGTGCGTTCGTCAATCCAGAGAACACTCTGAGTACCGCCATCTCGCGCGTCGTATACCCTGCGGACCAAACCCGCTTTACAGGTCCGTGTACCTGTCCGTCTGTCTGCCAGTCTGTCTGTCTCTTAGTCCATGCATCCGTCCGTTCGACCATCCAGAGAACACTCAAAGCACCGCCATCTCGCATACCCTGAGGCACATAGCCACTTTACACATCCGTCTGACTGTCCGTCTGTCTGCCATTCTGTCTCTCCGTCCTTGCGTCCGTGCGTTCGTCAATCTAGAGAACACTCTGAGTACCGCCATCTCGCGCGTCGTATACCTTGTGGCACATACCCGCTTTACGCGTCCGTCTACTACGTCCGTCTGTCTGCCACTCTGTCTGTCTGTTCGTCCATGCGTCCGTCCGCGCGTCCGTCTAGAGAACACACTGAGTACCGCCATCTCGCGCGTCGTATACCCTGGGGCACATACCCGCTTTGCCCGTCCTTCTACCTCTACCTATGTCTGCCGGCCTGTCTGTCTGTTCGTCCATGCGTCCGTACGTGCGTCCATCTAGAGAACACTCTGACTACCGCCATCTTGCGAGTCGTATACCCTGTGGTACATACCCGCTTTACGAGTCCGTCTACCAGTCCGTCTGTCTGCCAGTCTGTCAGTCTGTTCGTCCATGCGTCCATCCGTGCGTCCACTAAAGAACACTCAAAGTACCGCCATCTCGCATACCCTGTGGCACATAGCCACTTTACAGGTCCGTCTAATTGTCCATCTGTCTGCCAGTGTGTCTGTCTCTCCGTCTGTGCATCCCTCCGTGCGTCCATCTAGAGAAAACTTAAAATACCGCATCTCGCATACCTTGTGGCACATAGCCACTTTACACGTCCGTCTATCTGTCTGCCAGTCTGTGTGTCTGTCTGTCCGTGCGTCCGTCCGTGCGTCCATCTAAAGAACACTCAAAGTACCGCCATCTCGCATATCCTGTGGCACATAGCCGCTTTACACGTCCGTCTACCTGTCCGTCTGTCTGTCCGTCTGTCTGTCTGTCCGTCCGTCCACGCGTCCATCTTGCGAACACTAAAATACCGCCATCTCGCATACCCTGTGGCACATAGCCACTTTACGGTTCCGTCTACCTGTCCATCTGTCTGCCAGTCTGTCTGTCTGTTCGTCCATGCGTCCGTTCGTGCGTCAGTCTAGAGAACACACTGAGTACCGCCATCCTTCGCGTCGTATACCCTGTGGCACATACCCGCTTTACGCGTCCGTCTACCTGTCCGTCTGTCGGCCAGTCTGTCTGTCTGTTCGTCCATGCGTCCATTCGTGCGTCCATCTAGAGAACACTCAAAGTACCGCTATCTCGCATACCCGGTGGCACATAGCCGCTCTATACGTCTGTCTACCTGTCCGTCTGTCTGCCACTTTGTCTGTCCGTCCGTGCGTCCATCACGAGAGCACTCAAAAGTACCGCCATCTCGCATACCTTGCGGCACATAGCCGCTTTACACGTCCGTATACCTGTCCGTCTACCTGTCCGTCTGTCTGTCTGTCCATCCGTCCGTGCTTCCAACTAGAGAACACTTAAAGTACCGCCATTTCGCATACCCTGCGGCACGTAGCCGCTTTACACGTCCGTCTACCTGTCCGTCTGTCTGCCAGTCCGCCTGTCTGTCCGTCCATGCATCTGTCCGTGCGTCCATCTAGAGAACACTCAAGGTGCCGCCATCTCGCATACCCTGTGGCACACGCGCTTTATGCGTCCGTCTACCTGTCCGTCTGTCTGCCAGTCTGTCTGTCTCCGGTTATGTGTCGTCCGTGCGTCTATCTAGAGAACACTCTGAGTACCGCCATCTCGCGCGTCGTATACCCTGTGGTACATACCCGCTTTACGGGTCCGTCTACCTGTCCGTCTGTCTGCCAGTGTGTCAGTCTGTTCGTCCATGCGTCCATCCGTGCGTCCATCTAGAAAACACTCAAAGTACCGCCATCTCGCATACCTTGTGGCACATAGCCACTTCACACGTCCGTCTAACTGTCCGTCTGTCTGCCAGTCTGTCTGTCTGTCCGTCCGTGCGTCCGTCCCTGCGTCCATCTAGAGAACACTCAAAGTACCACCATATCGCATACCCTGTGGCACATAGCCGCTTTACACGTCCGTCTACCTGTCCGTCTGTCTGCCAGTCTGTCTGTCTGTTCATCGATGCATCCGTCCGTGCGTCCATCGAGGGAACACTCTGAGTGCCGCCATCTCGCATACCCTGTGGCACATAGCCGCTTTACACGTCCGTCTACCTGTCCGTTTGTCTGTCAGTCTGTCTGTCTCTCCATCCATGCGTCCGTTCGTGCGTCAATCTAGAGAACACTCTGAGTACCGCCATCTCACGCGTCGTATACTCTGTGGCACATATTCGCTTTACGCGTCCGTATATCTGTCCGTCTGTCTGCAGTTTGTCTGTCTGTTCGTCCATGCGTCCGTCCATGCGTCCGTCTAGAGAACACTCTGAGTACCGCCGTCTCGCGCGTCGTATACCCTGTGGTACACACCCGCTTTACGCGTCCGTCTACCTGTCCGCCTGTGTGCCAGTCTGTCAGTCTGTCCATCCATGCATCCGTTCGTGCGTCAATCTAGAGAACACTCAAAGTACCGCCATCTCGCAAACCCTGTGGCACATAGCCGCTTTACGCGTCCGTCTACCTGTCCATCTGTCTGCCAGTCTGTCTGTCTTTCCGTCCAAGCGTCCATTCGTGCGTAAATCCACAGAACACTCTGAGTACTGCCATCTCGCGCGTCGTATACCCTGCGGCACATACCCGCTTTACAGGTCCGTCTACCCGTCCGTCTGTCTGCCAGTCTGTCTGTCTCTCCGTCCATGCATCCGTCCGTTCGACCATCTAGAGGACACTCAAAGTACCGCCATCTCGCATACCCTGTGGCACATAGCCACTCTACACATCCGTCTACCTGTCCGACTGTCTGCCAGTCTGTCTCTCCGTCCATGCGTCCATTTGTGCGTAAATCTAGAGAACACTATGAGTACCGCCCTCTCGCCCATCGTATACCCCGTGCCACATACCCGCTTTAAGCTTCCGTCTACCTGTTCATCTGTCTGCCAGTCTGTCTGTCTGTCCATCCATGCGTCCATTCGTGCGTCAATCTAGAGAACACACTGAGTACCGCCATCTTGCGCGTCGTATACCCTGTGGCACATACCCGCTCTACGCGTCCGTCTACCTGTCTGTCTGTCTGCCAGTCTGTCAGTCTGTTCGTCCAAGCGTCCATCCGTGCGTCCACTAGAGAACACTCAAAGTACCACCATCTCGCATACCCTGTGGCACATAGCCGCTTTACACGTCTGTCTACCTGCCGTCTGTCTGCCAGTCGGTCTGTCTGTTCGTCGATGCATCCGTCTGTGCGTCCATCGAGAGAACACTCTGCGTACCGCCATCTCGCGCGTCGTATACCCTGTTGTACACACCCGCTTCACGCGTCCGTCTACCTGTTCGTCTGTGTGCCAGTCTGTGTGTCTGTCCATTCATGCGTCCGTTCGTGCGTCAATCTAGAGAACACTCAAGATACCGCCATCTCGCATACCCTGTGGCACATAGCCACTTTACACGTCTGTCTACCTGTCCGTCTGTCTGCCAGTCAGTCTGTCTGTTCGTCCATGCATCTGTCCGTGCGTCCATCTAGAGAACACTCAAGCTGCCGCCATCTCGCATACCCTGTGGCACACGCGCTTTATGCGTCCGTCTACCTGTCCGTCTGTCTGCCAGTCTGTCTGTCTCCGGTTATGCGTCGTCCGTGCGTCTATCTAGAGAACACTCTGAGTACCGCCATCTCGCGCGTCGTATACCCTTTGGTACATACCCGCTTTACGGGTCCGTCTACCTGTCCGTCTGTCTGCCAGTGTGTCAGCCTTTCTGTCCATGTGTCCGTTCGTGCGTCAATCTAGAGAACACTCAAAGTACCGCCATCTCGCAGACCCTGTGGCACATAGCCGCTTTACGTGTCCGTCTACCTGTCCATCTGTCTGCCAGTCTGTCTGTCTTTCCGTCCATGCGTCTGTTCGTGCTTCAATCTAGAGAACACACCGAGTACCGCCATCTTGCATACCCTGTGGCACATAGCCGCTTTACGCGTCCGTCCACCTGTCCATCTGTCTGCCAGTCTGTCTGTCGGTCCGTCCATGCGTCTATTCATGCGTCCATCTAAGAACACTCAAAGTACCGCCATCTCGCATACCCTGTGGCACATAGCCGCTTTACACGTCCGTCTACCTGTCCATCTGTCTGGCAGTCTGTCTGTCTGTCCGTCCATGCATCCGTTCGTGCGTCAATCTAGAGAACACACTGAGTACCGCCATCTTGCGCGTCGTATACCCTGTGGCACATACCCGCTTTACGAGTCCGTCTACCTGTCCGTCTGTCGGCCAGTCTGTCTGTCTGTTCGTCCATGCATGCATTCGTGCGTCCATCTAGAGAACACTCAAACTACCGCTATCTCGCATACCCTGTGGCACATAGCCGCTCTACACGTCCGTCAACATCTCCGTCTGTCTGCCACTCTGTCTGTCCGTCCGTGCGTCCATCCGTGCGTCCATATCGAGAGCACTCAAAAGTACCGCCATCTCGCATACCCTGCGGCACATAGCCGCTTTACACGTCCCTATACCTGTCCGTCTGTCTGCCAGTCTGTCTATTTGTCCGTCCGTGCATCCGTCCGTGCGTCCAACCAGAGAACACTCAAAGTACCGCCATTTCGCATACCCGGTGACACATAGCCGCTTTACACATCCTTCTACCTGTCCGTCTGTCTGCCAGTCCGCCTGTCTGTCCGTCCATGCGTCCGTCCGTGCGTCCATCTAGAGAACACTTAAGGTACCGCCATCTCGCATCTCGTATACCCTGTAGCAAATACCACTTTACGCGTCCGTCTACCTGTCCGTCCGTTTTCTAATCTGTCTGTCTGTCTGTCCGTGCATCCGTCCGTGCGTCGATTTAAAGAGCACCTAAAGTAACGCCATCTCGCATACCCTGTGGCACATAGCCGCTTTATGCGTCCATCTACCTGTCCGTCTGTCTGCCAGTATGTCTGTCTGTCCGTCTATGCGTCCGTTCGTGCGTCAATCTAGAGAACATTGAAATTACCGCCATCTCGCATACCCTGTGTCACATAACCGCTTTACACGTCCGTCTACCTGTTCATCTGTCTGCCAGTCTGTCTGTCTGTCCGTCCATGCGTCCATTGGTGCGTAAATCTCGAGAACGCGCCGAGTACCGCCCTCTCGCGCGTCGTATACCCTTTCCCACATATCCGCTTTACGCTTTTGTCTGCCCGTCCATCTGTCTGCCAGTCTGTCTGTCTGTCCGTCCATGCGTTCGTTCGTGCATCAATCTAGAGAACACAATGAGTACCGCCATCTCGCGCGTCGTATACCCTTTGGTACATACCCGCTTTACGGCTCCGTCTACCTGTCCGTCTGTCTGCCAGTCTGTCAGTCTGTTCGTCCATGCGTCCATCCGTGCATCCATTAGAGAACACTCAAAGTGCCGCCATCTCGCATATCCTGAGGCACATAGCTGCTTCACGCGTCCGTCTACCTGTCCATCTGTCTGCCAGTCTGTCTGTCTTTCCGTCCATACGTCTGTTCGTGCTTCAATCTAGAGAACACTCCGAGTACCGCCATCTTGCATACCCTGTGGCACATAGCCGCTTTACGCGTCCGTCTACCCGTCCATCTGTCTGCCAGTCTGTCTGCCGGTCCGTCCATGCGTCTGTTCGTGCGTCCATCTAAGAACAGTCCTAGTACCGCCCTCTCGCGCGTCGTATACCCTGCGGCACATACCCGCTTTACGCATCCGTCCACCTGTTCCTCTGTCTGCCACTCTGTCTGTCTGTTCGTCCATGCGTCTGTCCGTGCGTCCATCTAGAGAACACTCAAAATACCGCCATATCGCATACCCTGTGGCACATAGCCACTCTACACGTCCGTCTACCTGTCCGTCTGTCTGCCAGTCTGTCTGTCTGTTCGTCCATGCGTCCGTCCGTGCGTCTATCTAGAGAACACTTTCAGCACCGCCATCTTTAGCGTCTTATACCCCGTGGTACATACCCGCTTTACGGGTCCCTCTACCTGTCCTCTGTCTGCCAGTCTGTCAGTCTGTTCGTCCATGCGTCCGTCCGTGCGTCTATCTAGAGAACACTCTGAGTACCGCCTTCTCGCGCGTCGTATACCCTGTGGTGCATACCCGCTTTACGGGTCCGTCTACCTGTCCGTCTGTCTGCCAGTCTGTCAGTCTGTTCGTCTATGCGTCCATCCGTGCGTCCACTAGAGAACACTCAAAGTGCCGCCATCTCGCATACCCTGCGGCACATAGCCGCTTTACACGTCCGTCTACCTTTCAGTCTGTCTGCCAGTCTGCCTGTCTTTCCGTCCATGCGTCCGTCCATGCGTCACTCTAGAGAACACTTCAAGTACCGCCATCTCGCATCTCGTATACCCTGTAGCAAATACCGCTTTACGCGTCCGTCTACCTGTCCGTCCGTTTGCTAATCTGTCTGTCTGTCTGTCCGTGCGTCCGTCCGTGCGTCCATTAAAAGAACACTCACAGTAACGCCATCTCGCATCCCCCGCGGCACATAACCGCTTTACACGTCCGTCTATCTGTCCGTCTGTCTGCCAGTCTGTCTGTCTGTTCGTCCGTGCGTCCGTCCATGCGTCCATTTAGAGAACACTCAAAGTACCACCATCTCGCATAACCCGAGGCACATAGCCGCTTTACGCGTCCATCTACCTTTCCGTCTGTCTGCCAGTCTGCCTGTCTTTCCGTCCATGCGTCCGTCCGTGCGTCACTATAGAGAACACTTCAAGTACCGCCATCTCGCATCTCGTATACGCTGTAGCAAATCCCGCTTTACGCGTCCGTCTACCTGTCCGTCCGTTTGCTAATCTGTCTGTCTGTCTATCCGTGCGTCCGTCCGTGCGTCCATTTAAAGAACACTCACAGTAACGCCATCTCGCATCCCCCGCGGCACATAACCGCTTTACACGTCCGTCTATCTGTCCGTCTGTCTGCCAGTCTGTCTGTCTGTTCGTCCGTGCGTCCGTCCATGCGTCCATCTAGAGAACACTCAAAGTACCACCATCTCGCATACCCCGAGGCAAATAGCCACTTTACGCGTCCATCTACCTGTCCATCTGTCTGCCAGTCTGTCTGTCTGTCCATGCGTCCGTTCGTGCGTCAATCTAGAGAACACTCAAAGTACCGCCATCTCGCATACCCTGTGGCACATAGCCGCTTTACGCGTCCGTCTACCTGTCCATCTGTCTGCCAGTCTGTCTGTCTGTTCGTCCATGCGTCTGTTCGTGCTTCAATTAGAGAACACTCCGAGTACCGCCATCTCGCATACCCTGTGGCACATAGTCGCTTTACGCGTCCGTCTACCTGTCCAACTGTCTGCCAGTCTGTCTGTCTGTTCGTCCATGCGTCTGTTCGTGCCTAAATCTAGAGAACACTCCGAGTACCGCCATCTCGCATACCCTGTGGCACATAGCCGCTTTACGCGTCCGTCTACCTGTCCATCTGTCTGCCAGTCGGTCTGTCTGTCCGTCCATGCGTTCATTCGTGCGTCCATCTGGAGAACACTCAAAGTACCGCCATATCGCATATCCTGTGGCCCATAGCCGCTTTACAAGTCCGCCTACTTGTCCGTCTGTCTGCCAGTCTGTCTGTCTGTTCGTCCATGCTTGCGTCCGTGCGTCCATCTAGAGAACACTCAAGGTACCGCAATCTCGCATACCCAGTGGCACATAGCCGCTTTACACGTCCGTCTACCTGTCCGTCTGTCTGCCAGTCTGTCTGTCTCTCCGTCCATGCGTCCGTTCGTCGGTCAATCTAGAGAACACTCTGAGTACCTCCATCTCGCGCTTCTTATACCCTGTGGCACATACCCGCTTTACGCGTCCGTCTATTATGTCCGTCTGTCTGCCAGTCTGTCTGTCTGTTCATCCATGCGTCCGTCCGTGCGTCTATCTAGAGAACACTTCAAGTAGCGCCATCTCGCATCTCGTATACCCTGTAGCAAATACCGCTTTACGCGTCCGTCTACCTGTCCGTCCGTTTGCTAATCTGTCTGTCTGTCTGTCCGTGCGTCCGTCCGTGCGTCCATTTAAAGAACACTCACAGTAACGCCATCTCGCATCCCCGCGGCACATAGCCGCTTTACACGTCCGTCTATCTGTCCCTCTGTTTGCCAGTCTGTCAGTCTGTTCGTCTATGCGTCCCTCCGTGCGTCCATCTAGAGAACACTCAAAGTACCGCCATCTCGCATACCTTGTGGCACATAGCCACTTTATACGTCCGTTTAACTGTCCGTCTGTCTGCCAGTCTGTCTGTCTGTCCGTCCATGCGTCCATCCATGCGTCCAACTAGAGAACACTCAAAGTACCGCCATATCGCATATCCTGTGGCACATGGCCGCTTTACACGTCCGTCTACCGTCTTGTGGCACATAGCCACTTTACACGTCTGTCTACCTGTCCGTCTGTCTGCCAGTCTGTCTGTCCGTCCATGCGTCCATCTAAAGAACACTCAAAGTACCGCCATCTCGCATACCCTGTGGCACATAGCCGTTTTACACGTCTGTCCATGTGTCCGTCTGTCTGCCAGTCTGTCTGTCTGTGCGTTCGTGCGTCCGTCCGTGCGTCCACTTAAAGAACACTCAAAGAACCGCCATCTCGCATACCCTGAGGCACATAGCCGCTTAACACGTCCGTCTACCTGTCCATCTGTGTTCCGGTCGGTCTGTCTGTCCGTCCATGCGTCCGTTCGTGCTTCAATCTAGAGAACACTCCGAGTACCGCCATCCCGCATACCCGGTGGCACATAGCCCCTTTACGCGTCCGTCTACCTGTCCATCTGTCTGCCAGTCTGTCTGTCTGTCCGTCCATGCTTACGTTCGTGCGTAAATCTAGAGAAAACTCCGAGTACCGCCATCTCGGGCGTCGTATACCCTATGGTATATACCCGTTTTACGCGTCCGTCTACCTGTCCGTCTGTCTGCCTGTCTGTCTGTCTGTTCGTCCACGAATCCATCCGTGCGTCCATCTAGAGAACACTCAAAGTACCACCATCTCACATACCCTGAGGCACATAGCTTTACACGTCCGTCTACCTGTACGTCTGTCTCCCAGTCTGTCTCTCGGTCCGTCCGTGCATCCGTCCGTGCGCCCATCTAGAGAACACTCAATGTACCGCCATCTCGCATACCTCTGGCACATAGCCGCTTTACATGTTTGTCTAACAGTTCCTCTGTCTGCCACTCTGTCTGTCTGTTCGTCCATGCGTCCGTCCGCGCGTTCATCTAGAGAACACTCTGAGTACCGCCATCTCGCGCGCCGTATACCCTGTGGTACAAACCCGCTTTACGGGTCCGTCTACCTGTCCGTCTGTCTGCCAATCTATCAGTCTGTTCGTCCATGCGTCCATCCGTGCGTCCACTAGAGAACACTCAAAGTACCACCATCTCGCATACCCTGTGGCATATAGCCTCTTTACACGTCCGTCTACCTGTCCGTCTGTCTGCCAGTCTGTCTGTCTGTCCGTCCGTGAGTCCCTCCGTGCGTCCATCTAGAGAACACTCAAGTACCGCCATCTCCCATACCCTGTGGCACATAGCCATTTTACACGTCCGTCTACCTGTCCGTCTGTCTGCCAGTCTGTCTGTCTGTCCGTCCGGGCGTCCGTCCGTGCGTCCATTTAGAGAACACTCAAAGTACCGCCATCTCCCTTACCCTGTGGCACATAGCCACTTTACACGTCTGTCTACCTGTCCGTCTGTCTGCCAGTCTGTCTGTCTGTTCGTCCATGCATCAGTCCGTGCGTCCATCTAGAGAACACTCAAGGTACCGCCATCTCGCATACCCTGTGGCACATAGCCACTTTACACGTCCATCTAACTATCCGTCTGTCTGGCAGTCTGTCTGTCCGTCCGTGTGTCCATTTAGAGAACACTCAAAGTACCGCCATATCGCATACCCCGTGGCACATAGCCGCTTTACACGTCCGTCTACCTGTCCGTCTGTCTGTCAGTCTGTCTGTCTGTGCGTCCGTCCATGCGTCCATCTAGAGAACACTCAAAGTACCGCCATCTCGCATATCCTGTGGCACATAGCCACTTTACACGTCTGTCTACCTGTCCGTCTGTCTGCCAGTCTGTCTGTCTGTCCGTCCGTGCGTCCGTCCGTGCGTCCATCTAGAGAACACTCAAAGTACCGCCATATCGCATACCCTGTGGCACATAGCCACTCTACACGTCCGTCTACCTGTCCGTCTGTCTGCCAGTCTGTCTGTCTGTTCGTCCATGCGTCGGTCCGTGCGTCTATCTAGAGAACACTCTGAGTACCGCCATCTCGCGCGTCTTATACCCCGTGGTACATACCCGCTTTACGGGTTCCTCTACCTCTTCTCTGTCTGCCAGTCTGTCAGTCTGTTCGTCCATGCGTCCATCCGTGCGTCCAGTAGAGAACACTCAAAGTGCCGCCATCTCGCATACCCTGTGGCACATAGCAGCTTTACACGTCCGTCTACCTGTCCGTCTGTCTGCCAGTCTGCCTGTCTGTCTGTCCATGCATCCGTCCATGCTTCCATCTAGAGAACACTTAAAGTACCGCCATTTCGCATCTCGTATACCCTGTGGTACATACCCGCTTTACGGGTGCGTCTACCTGTCCGTCTGTCTGCCAGTCTGTCTGTCTGTTCATCCGTGCGTCTGTCCGTGCGTCCATCTAGAGAACACTCAAAGTGCCGCCATCCCGCATACCCTGTGGCACATAGCCGCTTTACACGTCCATCTACCTGTCCGTCTGTATGCCAGTCTGCCTGTCTGTCCGTCCATGCATCCGTCCGTGCGTCCATCTAGAGAACACTTAAAGTACCGCCATCTCGCATCTCGTATACTCTGTAGCTAATACCGCTTTACGCGTCCGTCTACCTGTCCGTCCGTTTGCTAATCTGTCTGTCTGCCTGTCCGTGCGTCCGTCCGTGCGTCCATTTGAAGAACACCCAAAGTAACGCCATCTCGCATCCTCCGCGGCACATAGCCGCTTTACGCGTCCGTCTACCTGTCCGTCTGTTTGCCAGTCTGTCTGTCTGTCCGTTCGTGCGTCCATCCATGCGTCCATCTAGAGAACACTCAAAGTACTGCCATCTCGCATACCCTGTGGCACATAACCACTTTGCACGTCTGTCTACCTGTCCGTCTGCCTGCCAGTCTGTCTCTCTTGCTGTCCGTGCGTCCATGTAGAGAACACTCAAAGTACCGCCATCTTGCATACCCTGTGGCACACAGCCGCTTAACGCGTCCGTCTACCTGTCCATCTGTGTTCAAGTTGGTCTGTCTGTTCGTCGACGCATCCATCCGTGCGTCCATCTAGAGAATACTCAAAGTACCGTAATCTTGCATATCCTGTGGCACATAGCCACTTTACACGTCTGTCTACCTGTCCGTCTGTCTGCCAGTCTGTCTGTCTGTCCGTCCGTGCGTCCCTCCGTGCGTCCATCTAGAGAACACTCAATTACCGCCATCTCGCATACTCTGTGGCACATAGCCATTTTACACGTCCGTCTACCTGTCCGTCTGTCTGCCAGTCTGTCTGTCTGTCCGTCCGTGCGTCCGTCCGTGCGTCCATTTAGAGAACACTCAAAGTACCGCCATCTCGCATACCCTGTGGAACATAGCCACTTTACACGTCTGTCTACCTGTCCGTCAGTCTGCCAGTCTGTCTGCCTGTTCGTCCATGCATCAGTCCGTGCGTCCATCTAGAGAACACTCAAGGTACTGCCATCTCGCATACCCTGTGGCACATAGCCGCTTTACACGTCCGTCTACCAGTCCGTCTGTCTGCCAGTCTGTCTCTCTCTCCGTCCATGCGTCCGTTCGTTCGAAAATCTAGAGAACACTCTGAGTACCGCCATCTCGCGCGTCGTATACCCTGTGGCACATACCCGCTTTATGCGTCCGTCTACCTCTCCGTCTGTCTGCCAGTCTGTCTGTCTGTTCGTCCATGCGTCCGTCCGTGCGTCTATCTAGAGAACACTCTGAGTACCACCATCTCGCGCATCGTATACCCTGTGGTACATACCCGCTTTACGGGTCCGTCTACCTGTCCGTCTGTCTGCCAGTCTATCAGTCTGTTCGTCCATGCGTCCATCCGTGCGTCCACCAGAGAACACTCAAAGTACCGCCATCTCGCATACCTTGTGGCACATAGCCACTTTACACGTCCGTCTAACTGTCTCTCTGTCTGGCAATCTGTCTGTCTGTCCGTTCGTGCGTCCATCTAGAGAACACTCAAAGTACCGCCATATCGCATACCCTGTGGCACATAGCCGCTTTACACGTCCGTCTACCTGTCCGTCTGTCTGTCAGTCTGTCTGTCTGTCCGTCCGTCCATGCGTGCATCTAGAGAACACTCAATGTACCGCCATCCCGCATATCCTGTGGCACATAGCCGCTTTACACGTATGTCTACCTGTCCGTCTGTCTGCCAGTCTGTCTATCTGTCCGTTCGTGCATCCGTTCGTGCGTCCACCTAAAGAACACTCAAAATACCACCATCTCGCATACCCTGTGGCACATAGCAGCTTTACACGCCCGTCTACCTGTCCGTTTGTCTACCAGTCTGTCTCTCTGTCTGTCCGTGCGTCCATCTAGAGAACACTCATAGTACCGCATCTCGCATACCCTCTGGCATATAGCCGCATTACACGTCCGTCTACCTGTCCGTCTGTCTTCCAGTCTGTCCGTCTGTTCGTCCATGGATCCCTCCATGCATCCATCTAGAGAACACTCAAGGTACCGCCATCTCGCATAGCCAGTGGCACATAGCCACTTTACACGTCTGTCTACCTGTCCGTCTGTCTGCAAGTCTGCCTGTCTGTCTGTCCGTCCTTGCGTCCATCTAGAGAACGCTCAAAGTACCGCCATCTCGCATACCCTGTGGCACATAGCTGCTTTACTCGTCCGCCTATCTGTCCATCTGTCTGCCAGTCTGTTTGTCTGTCCGTTCGTGCGTCCGTCCATGCGTTTATCTAGAGAACACTCAAAGTACCGCCATCTCGCATACCCTGTGGCACATAGCCGTTTTACACGTCTGTCTACCTGTTCGTCTGTCTGCCAGTCTGTCTGTCTGTCCGTTCGTGCGTCCGTCCGTGCGTCAACCTAAAGAACACTCAAAGTACCGCCATCTCGCATACCCTGTGGCACATAGCAGCTTTACACGGCCGTCTACCTGTCCGTCTGTCTGCCAGTCTGTCTCTCTTGCCGTCCATGCGTCCATCTAGAGAACACTCAAAGTACCGCCATCATGCATACCCTGTGGCACATAGCCGCTTAACGCGTCCGTCTACCTGTCCATCTGTGTTCCAGTCGGTCTGTCTGTCCGTCCATGCGTCCATTCGTGATTCAATCTAAAGAACACTCCGAGTACCGCCATCTCGCATACCCTGTAGCACATAGCCGCTTTACGCGTCCGGCTACCTGTCCATATGTCTGCCAGTCTGTCTGTCTGTCCGTCCATGCGTCCGTTCGTGCGTAAATCTAGAGAACACTACGAGTACCACCATCTGGGGCGTCGTATACCCTATGGTATATACCCGCTTTACGCGTCCGTCTACCTGTCCGTCTGTCTGCCAGTCTGTCTGTCTGTTCGTCCATGCGTCCATCAGTGCGACCATATAGAGAACACTCAAAATACCGTAATCTCGCATACCCTGTGGCACATAGCCACTTTACATGTCTGTCTACCTGTCCGTCTGTCTGCAGTCTGTCTGTCTATCCGTCCAAGCGTCCGTCCGTGCGTCAATCTAGAGAACACTCAAAGTACCGCCATCTCGCATACCCTGTGGCACATAGCCGCTTCACGCGTCTGTCTACCTGTCCATTTGTCTGCCAGTCTGTCCGTCTGTCCGTCTGAACATGCGTCCGTTCGTGCGTAAATCTAGAGAACACTCTGAGTACCACCACCTCACGCGTCGTATACCCTGTGGCACATACCCGCTGAACGCGTCCGTCTACTTGTCTGTCTGTCTGTCTGTTCGTCCATGCGTCCATCCGTGCGTCCATCTAGAGAACACTCAAAGTACCGCCATCTCGCATACCCTGTGGCACATAGCCACTTTACACATCCGTCTACCTGTCTGTCTGCCTGCCTGCCTGCCTGCCTGTCTGCCTGTCTGCCTGTCTGTCTGCCTGTCTGTCTGTCCATGCGTCCGTTCGTGCATAAATCTAGAGAACACAACTAGTACCGCCATCTCGCGCGTCGTATACCCTGTGGCACATACCCGCGTTACGCGTCCGTCAACCTGTCCGTCTGTCTGCCAGTCTGTCTGTCTGTCCGCCCATGCGTCCATCTGTGCGTCCATCTAGAGAACACTCGAAGTACCACCATCTCGCATACCCTGTGGCACATAGCCACTTTACACGTTCGTCTACCTGTCCGTCTGTCTGCCAGTCTGTCTGTCTCTCCGTCCATGCGTCCGTTCGTTCGTCATTCTAGAGAACACTCAAAGTACCGCCATCTCGCATACCCTGTGGCACTTAGCTGCTTCACGCGTCCATCTACCTGTCCATCTGTCTGCCAGTCTGTCCGTCTGTCCGTCCATGCGTCCATTCGTGCGTAAATCTAGAGAACACTCCGAGTACCGCCATCTCGCGCGTCGTATACCCTGTGGCACATACCCGCTTAACGCATCCGTCTACTTGTCTGTCTGTCTGTTCGTCCATGCGTCCATCCGTGCGTCCATCTAGAGAACACTCAAAGTACTGCCAACTCGCATACCCTGTGGCACACGTCCGTCTACCTGTCCGTTTGTCTGCCAGTCGTCTGTCTGTCCGTCCGTGCGTCCCTCCGTGCGTCCATCTAGAGAACACTCAAAGTACCGCCATCTCGCTTACGCTGTGGCACACAGCCATTTTACACGTCCGTCTGTTTGCCAGTCTGCCTGTCTGTCCGTTCGTGCGTCCATCCATGCGTCCATCTAGAGAACACTCAAAGTACTGCCATCTCGCATACCCTGTGGCACATAACCACTTTGCACGTCTGTCTACCTGTCCGTCTGCCTGCCAGTCTGTCTCTCTTGCTGTTCGTGCGTCCATGTAGAGAACACTCAAAGTACCGCCATCTTGCATACCCTGTGGCACACAGCCGCTTAACGCGTCCGTCTACCTGTCCATCTGTGTTCAAGTTGGTCTGTCTGTTCGTCCACGCATCCATCCGTGCGTCCATCTAGAGAATACTCAAAGTACCGTAATCTCGCATACCCTGTGGCACATAGCCACTTTACACGTCTGTCTACCTGTCCGTCTGTCTGCCAGTCTGTCTGTCTGTCCGTCCGTGCGTCCCTCCGTGCGTCCATCTAGAGAACACTCAATTACCGCCATCTCGCATACTCTGTGGCACATAGCCATTTTACACGTCCGTCTACCTGTCCGTCTGTCTGCCAGTCTGTCTGTCTGTCCGTCCGTGCGTCCGTCCGTGCGTCTATTTAGAGAACACTCAAAGTACCGCCATCTCGCATACCCTGTGGAACATAGCCACTTTACACGTCTGTCTACCTGTCCGTCAGTCTGCCAGTCTGTCTGCCTGTTCGTCCATGCATCAGTCCGTGCGTCCATCTAGAGAACACTCAAGGTACTGCCATCTCGCATACCCTGTGGCACATAGCCGCTTTACACGTCCGTCTACCAGTCCGTCTGTCTGCCAGTCTGTCTCTCTCTCCGTCCATGCGTCCGTTCGTTCGTCAATCTAGAGAACACTCTGAGTACCGCCATCTCGCGCGTCGTATAGCCTGTGGCACATACCCGCTTTATGCGTCCGTCTACCTCTCCGTCTGTCTGCCAGTCTTTCTGTCTGTTCGTCCATGCGTCCGTCCGTGCGTCTATCTAGAGAACACTCTGAGTACCGCCATCTCGCGCTTCGTATACCCTGTGGTACATACCCGCTTTACGGGTCCGTCTACCTGTCCGTCTGTCTCCCAGTCTATCAGTCTGTTCGTCCATGCGTCCATCCGTGCGTCCACTAGAGAACACTCAAAGTACCGCCATCTCGCATACCTTGTGGCACATTGCCACTTTACACGTCCGTCTAACTGTCCGTCTGTCTGGCAATCTGTCTGTCTGTCCGTCCGTGCGTCCATCTAGAGAACACTCAAAGTACCGCCATATCGCATACCCTGTGGCACAAAGCCGCTTTACACGTCCGTCTACCTGTCCGTCCGTCCATGCGTCCATCTAGAGAACACTCGAAGTACCGCCATCTCGCATATCCTGTGGCACATAGCCGCTTTACACGTATGTCTACCTGTCCGTCTGTCTGCAGGTCTGTCTCTCTGTCTGTCCGTGCGTCCATCTAGAGAACACTCAAAGTACCGCATCTCGCATACCCTCTGGCATATAGCCGCTTTACACGTTTGGCTACCTGTCCATCTCTCTGCCAGTCTGTCTGTCTTTCCGTCCGTGCGTCCTTCTAGAGAACACTCAAGTACCGCCATATCGCATACCCTGTGGCACATAGCCGCTTTACACGTCCGTCTACCTGTCCGTCTGTCTTCCAGTCTGTCTGTCTGTTCGTCCATGGATCCGTCCATGCATCCATCTAGAGAACACTCAAAGTACCGCCAACTCGCATACCCTGTGGCACATAGCCGCTTTACTCGTCCGCCTACCTGTCCAACTGTCTGCCAGTCTGTCTGTCTGTCCGTTCGTGCGTCCATCCGTGCGTCAATCTAAAGAACACTCCGAGTACCGCCATCTCGCATACCCTGTAGCACATAGCCGCTTTACGCGTCAGTCTACCTGTCCATCTGTCTGCCAGTCTGTCTGTCTGTCTGTCCATGCGTCCGTTCGTGCGTAAATCTGGAGAACACTCCGAGTACCACCATCTGGGGCGTCGTATACACTATGGTATATACCCGCTTTACGCGTCCGTCTACCTGTCCGTCTGTCTGCCAGTCTGTCTGTCTGTTCGTCCATGCGTCCATCCGTGCGACCATCTAGAGAACACTCAAAATACCGTAATCTCGCATACCCTGTGGCACATAGCCACTTTACATGTCTGTCTACCTGTCCGTCTGTCTGCAGTCTGTCTGTCTATCCGTCCAAGCATCCGTTCGTGCGTCCATCTAGAGAACACTCAAAGTACCGCCATCTCACATATCTGTGGCACATAGCTTTACACGTCCGTCTACATGTCCGTCTGTCTGGCAGTGTCTCTCTGTCCGTCCGTGCGTCCGTCCATGCGCCCATCTAGAGAACACTCAAAGTACCGCCATCTCGCTAACCCTCTGGCACATAGCCGCTTTACACGTTTGTCTAAAATTCCTCTGTCTGCCACTCTGTCTGTCTGTTCGTCCATGCATCCGTCCACGCGTCCATCTAAAGAACACACTAAGTACCGCCATCTCGCGCGTCGTATACCCTGTGGTACATACCCCGCTTTACGCGTCCGTCTACCTGTCCGTCTGTCTGCCAGTCTGTCTCTCTCTCCGTCCATGCGTCCATTCGTTCGTCAATCTAGAGAACACTCTAAGTACCGCCTTCTCGCGCGTCGTATACCCTGTCGTACATACGCGCTTTACGGGTCCGTCTACCTGTCCGTCTGTCTGCCAGTCTGTCAGTCTGTTCGTCCATGCGTCCATCCTTGCATCCACTAGAGAACACTCAAAGTACCGCCAACTCGCATACCCTGTGGCACACCACCGTCTACCTGTCCGTCTGGCTGCCAGTCTGTCTGTCTGTCCGTCCGTGCGTCCGTCCGTGCGTCCATCTAGAGAACACTCAAAGTACCGCCATCTTGCATACCCTGTGGCACATAGCCACTTTACACGTCTGTCTACCTGTCCGTCTGTCTGCCAGTCTTTCTGTCCGTCTGTTCATGCGTCCATCTAAAGAACACTCATAGTACCACCATCTCGCATACCCTGTGGCACATAGCCGTTTTACACGTCTGTCTACCTGTCCATCTGTCTGGCAGTCAGTCTGTCTGTCTGTTCGTGCGCCCGTCAATGCGTCCACCTAAAGAACACCCAAAGTACCGCCATCTCGCATACATTGTGGCACATAGCAGCTTTACACGTCCGTCTACCTGTCCGTCTGTCTGCCAGTCTGTCTCTCTGTCCATCCATGCGTCCGTCCGTGCGCCCATCTTGAGAACAGTAAAAGTACCGCCATCTCGCATACCTTCTGGCACATAGCCGCTTTACACGTTTGTCTAACAGTTTCTCTGTCTGCCACTCTGTCTGTTCGTCCATGCGTCCGTCCATGCGTCCATCTAGAGAACACTCATAGTACCGCCATATTGCATACCCTGTGGCACATAGCCTTTTTACACGTCCGTCTACCTGTCGGTCTGTCTGTCAGTCTGTCTGTCTGTCCGTCCGTCCATGCGTCCATCTAGAGAACACTCAAAGTACCGCCATCTCGCATATCCTGTGGCACATAGCCGCTTTACACGTCTGTCTACCTGTCCGTCTGTCTGCCAGTCTGTCTGTCTGTCCATTCGTGCGTCCACCTAAAGAACACCTAAAGTACCACCATCTCGCATACCCTGTGGCACATAGCAGCTTTACACGTCCGTCTACGTGTCCGTCTGTCTGCCAGTCCGTCTCTCTGTCCGTCCATGCGTCCATCTAGAGAACACTCAAAGTACCACATCTCGCATACCCTCTGGCATATAGCCGCTTTACACGTTTGGCTACCTGTCTGTCTCTCAGCCAGTCTGTCTGTCTTTCCGTCCGTGCGTCTTTCTAGAGAACACTCAAGGTACCGCCCTCTCGCATAGCCAGTGGCACATAGCTGCTTTACACGTCCGTCTACCTGTCCGTCTGTCTGCCAGTCTGTCTGTCTCTCCGTCCATGCACCCATTCGTTCGTCAATCTAGAGAACATTCCGAGTACCGTCCTTTCGCGCGTCGTATACCCTGTGGGACATACCCGCTTTACGGGTCCCTCTACCTGTCCTCTGTCTGCCAGTCTGTCAGTCTGTTCGTCTATGCATCCATCCGTGCGTCCACTAGAGAACACTCAAAGTGCTGCCATCTCGCATACCCTATGGCACATAGCCGCTTTACACGTCCGTCTACCTGTCCGTCTGTTTGCCAGTCTGCCTGTCTGTCCGTCCATGCATCCGTCCGTGCGTCCATCTAGAGAACTCTTAAAGTACCGCCACCTCGCATCTCGTATCCCTGTGGTACATACCCACTTTACGGGTCCGTCTACCTGTCCGTCTGTCTGCCTGTCTGCTCGTCCATGCTCCTTCCGTGCGTCCATCTAGAGAACACCCAAAGTACCGCCATCTCGCATACCGTATGGCACATAGCCGCTTTACACGTCTGTCTACCTGTCCGTCTGTCGGCCAGTTTTTCTGTCTGTCCGTCCATGCATCCGTTCGTGCGTCAATCTAGAGAACACTCGAAGTACCGCCATATCACATACCCTGTGGAACATAGACGCTTTACACGTTCATCTACCAGTCCGCTGTCTGCCAGTCTGTCTTTCTCTCCATCCATGCGTCCGTTCGATCGTCAATCTAGAGAACACTCTGAGTACCGCCACCTCGCGCGTCGTATACCCTGTGGCACACACCCGCTTTACGCGTCCGTCTACCTGTCCGTCTGTCGGCCAGTCTTTCTGTCTGCTCGTCCATGCTCCATCCGTGCGTCCCTCTAGGGAACACCCAAAGTACCGCTATCTCGCATACCTTGTGGCGCATAGCCGCTTTACACGTCTGTCTACCTGTCCGTCTGTCGGCCAGTCAGTTTGTCTGTCCGTCTATGCGTCCGTTCGTGCGTCAATCTAGAGAACACTCAAAGTACCGCCATCTCGCATACCCTATGGCACATAGCCGCTTCACGCGTCCGTCTACCTGTCCATTTGTCTGCCAGTCTGTCCGTCTGTCCGTCTGTCCGTCTGTCCATGCGTCCGTTCGTGCGTAAATCCAGAGAACACTCTGAGTACCACCACCTCGCGCGTCGTATACCCTGTGGCACATACCCGCTTAACGCGTCCGTGTACTTGGCTGTCTGTCTGTCTGTTCGTCCATGCGTCCATCCGTGCGTCCATCTAGAGAACACTCAAAGTACCGCCATCTCGCATACCCTGTGGCACATAGCCGCTTTACACATCCGTCTACCTGTCCGTCTGTCTGCCTGCCTGCCTGCCTGTCTGTCTGTCTGTCGGTCTGTCTGTCTGTCTGTCCATGCGTCCATTCGTGCATAAATCTAGAGAACACAACTAGTACCGCCATCTCGCGCGTCGTATACCCTGTGGCACATACCCGCGTTACGCGTCCGTCAACCTGTCCGTCTGTCTGCCAGTCTGTCTGTCTGTCCGTCCATGCGTCCATCTGTGCGTCCATCTAGAGAACACTCGAAGTACCACCATCTCGCATACCCTGTGGCACATAGCCGCTTTACACGTTCGTCTACCTGTCCGTCTGTCTGCCAGTCTGTCTGTCTCTTCGTCCATGCGTCCGTTCGTTTGTCATTCTAGAGAACACTCAAAGTACCGCCATCTCGCATACCCTGTGGCACTTAGCCGCTTCACGCGTCCATCTACCTGTCCATCTGTCTGCCAGTCTGTCCGTCTGTCCGTCCATGCGTCCATTCGGGCGTAAATCTAGTGAACACTCCGAGTACCGCCATCTCGCGCCTCGTATACCCTGTGGCACATACCCGCTTCAAGCGTCCGTCTACCTGTCTGTCTGTCTGCCAGTCTGTCTCTCTGTCCGTCCATGCGTCCATCCGTGCGTCCATCTAGACAACACTCAAAGTACCATCATCTCGCATACCCTGTGGCACATAGCCGCTTTACACGTCCGTCTACCTGTCCGTCTGTCGGCCAGTCAGTCTGTCTCTCCGTCCATGCGTCCGTCTGTGCGTCCATCTAGAGAACACTCAAAGTACTGCCATCTCGCATACCCTGTGGCACAAAGCCGCTTTACACGTCCGTCTACGTGTCCGTCTGTCTGCCAGTCTGTCTGTATGTCCGTCCGTGCATCCGTCCATGCGTCCATCTAGAGAACACTCAATGAACCGCCATCTCTTATACCCTGTGGCACATAGCCGCTTTACGCGTCCATCTACCTCTCTTCTGTCTGCCAGTCTGTCTGTCTGTCCGTCGATGCGTCCGTTTGTGCGTCAATCTAGAGAACACTCGAAGTACCGCCATCTCACATACCCTGTGGAACATAGCCGCTTTACACATTCGTCTACCAGTCCGCTCTCTGCCAGTCTGTCTGTCTCTCCATCCATGCATCCGTTCGTTCGTCAATCTAGAGAACACTCTGAGTACCGCCATCTCGCGCGTCGTATAGGCTGTGAAACATACCCGCTTTACCCCTCCGTCTTTGGCAGTGGTGACGACGGCAGTGCAATTGGCCTAATCGCTGTTGGTTCTCGGTGCAGGTCCCCGTTTGTTCAGCTGCAATACGCCCTTCCGTTTCTACGCATCACCAGCTGCGCATCACTACTTGCTGCCTCAGCGACGTGTGAAGATAACGTCCGGACGGAAGTTGAACGGTCAGCGGAGCTTGGGGCCTGCGACGACTAGCGGCGGCGATTTTTCAACCTGAAGAAACCGCATAAAAGGACTGCAAAACTGTTACCCGCCTCATTTTGGCAGTGGTGACGACGGCAGTGCAATTGGCCTAATCGCTGTTGGTTCTCGGTGCAGGTCCCCGTTTGTTCAGCTGCAATACGCCCTTCCGTTTCTACGCATCACCAGCTGCGCATCACTACTTGCTGCCTCAGCGACGTGTGAAGATAACGTCCGGACGGAAGTTGAACGGTCAGCGGAGCTTGGGGCCTGCGACGACTAGCGGCGGCGATTTTTCAACCTGAAGAAACCGCATAAAAGGACTGCAAAACTGTTACCCGCCTCATTTTGGCAGTGGTGACGACGGCAGTGCAATTGGCCTAATCGCTGTTGGTTCTCGGTGCAGGTTAGTGCTCAGAAAACTTACGATATCGTCTATCGTGTTTTTTTTTTTTTTTTTTTTTTTTTTTTTTTTTTTTTTTTTTTTTTTTTTGACATTTCCGTTGTTGCCACTGCCATAGTCTGCTGTATTTTTTGCAAAATACCTTTTTTTTTTTTTTTGTACTTGTTGCTTGGCTGCGAAAGTGTTGTGTGAAATGGCAAAGGATGTTGCAAAGGTAAAAGAGGAGCTAAAAGCGGAAATTCATAAACTGAGAGATGAATTCAAGACATCCAGAGAGTCATTGGAGAGAGACTTAAGAATTGAAATTCGTGAGCTCCGTACTGAGCAAAGAAACATGACCCAAAGCCTTGAATTCTCTCACGGTGTTATAGAGGAACTAAAGAAGAGTCTGGAAGCAGAAATTGCCAAGAACGCTAACTTGAAGAGCGAGAATGAGGCTATGCAAATGAGATGTAACTCACTTGAAAAGCGCACGTGTGAACTTGAAAAACGCATCACCAATCAAGAGCAGTATTCAAGAAACCACAACATTGAAATTAAGGGCGTTGAAAAGCGCGAAAATGAACGGGTCAGTGATATTGTTTCGCAGATAGGTGCTGCTATCGGTGAGCCGATTGCGTTTTCCGATATCGAGTCTTGCCATCGTGTGTCCACAAGAAATCCAGAGAAATCAAACATCATCGTGCAGTTCAAATCTCGTGCAAAACGTGATGTGACCCTAAAGAAAGCGAAGAAGACGCGGCTCACTAACTTGCAGATTGGGCTTAACAGCCCAAATGCCATTTTCGTTAATGAGCATTTGTGCCCTGCGCTAAAATCGCTTCTTGGCAGGGCTATCAGACGCAAGCATGAACACAAGTGGAAGTCTGTGTGGACATTCGGTGGCAGGATATTTGCGAGGCAGTCTGACGACGCTGCAGTGTTTCAGATCGCGGACGAGGCTGACCTTGATAAAATTCACTAGTTTGAGGGTTACATATGTTCGTTGCTATTCAATAACCAAAAACTTGTCAAGATGGATTACCACGAATTTGCCCTGCCACGTCATATTACTCCAGTCAGCAAAAATCTTTTTTCTGTTCTGCACATAAATACATGCTCGGCTGCTTCTAAGCACGAAGAAATATGTGATTTTGTCACTGAATTTAGTTTGAAATTTTCTGCCATACTGCTCACAGAAACATGGTACAATGATGGATGTACCACTCTAAGCTTACCCGGTTACAATAATTTCTTTCTGAATAGGCCTCAACAACGAGGTGGTGGCGTCGCTATCTATGTTAAAGAAGGTCCAAGATATGTGTTGGTACCAGATTTTTGCAAAGTTACTGAGGACTATGAAATACTGACACTGCGGGAAAACACAAAATTTATAACCGTTGTATACCGTCCACCCCATGGTAACACATACAATTTTTTTTCCTTTTTTGAAAATCTTCTAGATTATATCTCAGTAAACAACCTTCATCTAGTTTGTGGCGGTGACTTCAACATCAACATTTTGGAGAGCACACGCGAGGCGGCCGATTTTCAAAAGATTCTTAGCTCTACTGGTTTCACTAATTTAATTAGTACTGCGTCACGCGTGACACTTAATACTGCCTCAGCACTTGACTTAATTATCACGAACGTTGAAAACACAGTACTGCACGCGGGAACATTAGCATCAGGTATAAGTGACCACTGCCCTGTATTTGCTGCATTTGATTGCATTGTTACTGACAAAAAGCGCAAGTTCGAGCCTCTCGTTATTCAGCACTTATCTCAAGCAGCCTTGCAGTCGTTCGGGCATGAAATCAGTAAGTGCGATTGGTCACATGTCACGCGAACGAAAGACGTAAACGAGGCTTATTGCAGATTTGTTGAAACTTTTCTGCGCATCTACGTTAAGCATTTTCCCTTCAAAACCTGTAAACAATCTAAAAAGATAAGAAAACCATGGGTAACGCGTGCGCACTTGGATATGATAAAAAATAAAAATAAACTTTATCATCTATTTCTGCGCACACGTTGCCCGTCACAGCTGACAGAATTCAAGTCACTACGAAATAAGCTGAACAGCGAGCTTAAGCGTGCTAAAATTACTTATTATCATTCCATTTTTTCTGATATCTCGAAGAAACGCCCAGACGCTGCATGGAAGGTAATGAACTCCGTTTTGGGTCGTGACAAGAAGCATGTAACTCCGGAAAGTATTCTTGTTGACGGTCAACGTGTTACTGGCACCGTGTTGGCTGAACACTTTAATGCATACTTTGTGAACGCTGCCATGCCTGATTATAAGAGGAAATCTGGCAGCATGTCACATACTCAATTTTTGGAATACAGCGTTAGTGACAGTTTGTTTTTAACTCCAACCGATGAAGATGAAATCGTTAGAATGTTCATGAGTCTCACAAACAGCAGGGCCCTAGATGTAAACAATATGCAGATAAAACCCGTAAAATACGTCATTGCCTGTATCTCCTCTGTGCTAAAGCATATTTTCAACCTTGCAATGGTTACTGCTACCTTTCCCGAAGAAATGAAGAAAGCGAAAGTTTCTGTAATATACAAAGGAGGTGACCAACAGTGCATGAAAAACTACAGACCAATATCTGTCCTCCCAGTCTTTTCCAAAGGTTTAGAAAAAATTATCTGTAATCGCATAACAAGTTTTTTTTCTAGCAAACATATCCTATCAGACTCGCAATTCGGGTTTCGAAAAGGAAGGTCAACTGAAACAGCCCTACTAACAATGAAAGAATTTATAGTACACAACATCGAAAAGAGACTTTACACGCTAGGCCTGTTCATTGACTTTTCCAAGGCGTTCGATTCGCTCAGTCATCAGATTCTTGCGGACAAGTTGTTCGCATGTGGTATTCGCGGGAAACCATTAGATTTATTGAAATCTTACTTGCAAAACCGCCAGCAATACGTGTGCTTGCAGGGCTCTAAATCGCCATTTCTTTCTATTTCAAGAGGCGTGCCACAAGGAAGCATTTTAGGACCCCTATTATTCAATTTATATATAAATGACCTCGTAAATATTGATAAGTCAGCAAAATTTGTCATATATGCCGACGACAGCACCATACTATTTTCGGGGCCTAATGTGGGTGATCTTGTCTCTGAATGCAACAACACACTGTCAACGCTGTCAACATGGTCCAGCCTAAACGAACTAAAGATAAACCCAACAAAAACTAAAATTGTTATATTTCATGCAAGAAGCAAAACAGTTCAACTATTAAACCCAATTTCATATGAAGGTCAAAACATTGCTGTGGTAGACGAACACAAGATACTCGGAGTTACTTTTTCCTCTCACCTTAGTTGGAACTCGCATGTAGAAGAGCTATGTAGGAGACTGTCATCAACTACTGGAGCATTATCACGATGTCAACGCTTGCTCCCGACAAAGGTAAAGCTTCAAATATACTACGCGCTCTTCGCATCCCACCTCAACTACTGCAACCTGGTTTGGATCACCACAACTAAACAGAACCTAAATAAAATCTTGCTTCTGCAAAAGAAGATTCTCCGACATATTGCAGATATTCCCTACCTGGCCTCAACTAGAACAGTCTTTCAAGAATACACTGTCATGCGGGTTCAGCACTTATACAAATTTCGGGTCTTACAAGCTTTCTACTTTTCCGACACTTATAAAAAATTCCTGGAAACTATATCCCACCTAAAACTTAATGACACTACCATAAGTACGAGACATACTTTAGCGTGGTTTGTTCCTCATTACCGAACAACATACAACTTACAAGCATTGCACTATAATTTGCCATCTATCCTAAATGAATATACCGAACTTACTACTGCTACACACCGGCAGTTGCGTGAATTTTTTACGTCTATGTTGTAGCCCTCGCATTGATATGTCTTGACTATGCAAACTTTAGCTTATCTTGTCATACCGCATTCTTCTATTTTCAATATTCTGTGTTTGATCATTACGCGATATTGCTATTCCGTAAAATTTCTGTACTTTCTGTACCTTTCTGTATTACAAAGTTGTTTATGCTGTACTAAACGTTTAAATGCATAATCTCATTTTGACTCTCTGTATGCTATTGTTATTGCTTGATGTAATTCAAACTGCAATTTTTACAATATTACTCATGTATATTTACGTATGATCTTACAAGCCCATTTTGTACTGTTAACGTCGTATGCTGCCAATTGTAAAGGGTCTTCAGGGACCAAGTCAAGCTGCCTCGAGCAGCTTTTATCCCTGAAGCCCATCCAGAATTTCTCTGGTGAAATAAACTTTGACTTTGACTTTGACTTTGACTTTGTCTACTTGTCCGTCTGTCTGCCTGTCTGCTCGTCCATGCTCCATCTGTGCGTCCATCTAGAGAACACCCAAAGTACCGCCATCTCGCATACCCTATGGCACACAGCTGCTTTACACGTATGTCTACCTGTCCGTCTGTCGGCCAGTCTTTCTGTCTGACCGTCCATGCGTCCATTCATGCGTTAATCTGGAGAACACTCGAAGTACCGCCATCTCACATACCCTGTGGCACATACCCGCTTTACGCGTCCGTCTACCTGATTGATATGTGGGGTTTAACGTCCCAAAACCACCATATGCTTATGAGAGACGCCGTAGTGGAGGGCTCCGGAAATTTCTACCACCTGGGGTTCTTTAACGTGCACCCAAATCTGAGCACACGGGCCTACAGCATTTCCGCCTCCATCGGCGTCCGTCTACCTGTCCGTCTGTCTGCCAGTCTGCCTGTCTGGTCGTCCATGCGTCCATCCGTGCGTCCATCTAGACAACACTCAAAGTACCACCATCTCGCATACCCTGTGGCACATAGCCGCTTTACCCGTCCGTCTACCTGTCCGTCTGTCGGCCAGTCAGTCTGTCTGTCCGTCCGTGCGTCCGTCTGTGCGTTCATCTAGAGAACACTCAAAGTACCGCCATCTCGTATCTCTGTGGCGCAAAGGCGCTTTACACGTCCGTCTACGTGTCCGTCTGTCTGCCAGTCTGTCTGTCTGTCCGTCCGTGCGTCCGTCCATGCGTCCATCTAGAGAACACTCAATAAACAGCCATCTCTTATACCTCTGGCACATAGCCGCTTTACGCGTCCATCTACCTGTCCGTCTGCCAGTCTGTCTGTCTGTCCGTCGATGCGTCCGTTTGTGCGTCAATCTAGAGAACACTCGAAGTACCGCCATCTCACATACCCTGTGGAACATAGCCGCTTTACACGTTCGTCTGCCAGTACGCTGTGTGCCAGTCTGTCTGTCTCTCCGTCCATGCGTCCGTTCGTTCGTCAATCTAGAGAACACTCTGAGTACCGCCATCTCGCGCGTCGTATACCCTATGGTATATACCCGCTTTACGCGTCCGTCTACTTGTCCGTCTGTCTGCCAGTCTGTCTGTCTGTTCATCCATGCATCCATCCGTGTGACCATCTAGAGAACACTCAAAATACAGTAATCTCGCATACCCTGTGGCACATAGCCACTTTACATGTCTGTCTACCTGTTCGTCGGTCTGCAGTCTGTCTGTCTATCCGTCCAGCGTCCGTCCGTGCGTCCATCTAGAGAACACTCAAAGTACCGCCATCTCACATATCTGTGGCACATAGCTTTACACGTCCGTCTACATGTCCGTCTGTCTGGCAGTGTCTCTCTGTCCGTCCGTGCGTCCGTCCATGCGCCCATCTAGAGAACACTCAAAGTACCGCCATCTCGCAAACCCTCTGGCACATAGCCGCTTTACACGTTTGTGTAACAGTTCCTCTGTCTGCCACTCTGTCTGTCTGTTCGTCCATGCATCCATCCGCGCGTCCATCTAGAGAACACACTAAGTACTGCCATCTCGCGCGTCGTATACCCTGTGGTACATACCCCGCTTTACGCGTCCGTCTACCTGTCCGTCTGTCTGCCAGTCTGTCTCTCTCTCCGTCCATGCGTCCATTCGTTCGTCAATCTAGAGAACACTCTAAGTACCGCCTTCTCGCGCGTCGTATACCCTGTCGTACATACCCGCTTTACGGGTCCGTCTACCTGTCCGTCTGTCTGCCAGTCTGTCTGTCTGTTCATCCGAGCGTCCGTCCGTGCGTTCATCTAGAGAACACTCAAAGTACCGCCATCTTGCATACCCTGTGGCACATAGCCATTTTACACGTCCGTCTGTTTGCCATTCTGTCTGTCTGTCGTTCGTGCGTCCGTCCATGCGTCCATATAGAGAACACTCAAAATACTGGCATCTCGCATACCCTTTGGCACATAGCCACTTTACACGTCTGTCTACCTGTCCGTCTGTCTGCCAGTCTTTCTGTCCGTCTGTTCATGCGTCTATCTAAAGAACACTCATAGTACCGCCATCTTGCCGGGAAGTGTACCGGGATTTGGAGCCGGCACACTTGCCGACATGTCGCTGATGCAACTGTTGCTGGTGCAGGTACCTCTGCTGCTGGTTTCTGCGATCCACTTCGATGCGGCGGAGCGCCGGACACAGCCCTTTTTGTCTGATCCTTGGTCGGCATCTACAGTATCTCGACTATCACCCACACGTGTGCATGGGTCATCATCTGTCGTCAGAGGCACGTGTGGCCCGAGCCACGGATGGATCAGCAAGGATCAACCAATGAATTCGGGTCAACAGAACACACGTGGTGCCGATCAGGCGTATATAGGCACTCAGCACGATGGCTTCGTGGGATTTGGAGCCGGCACACTTGCCGACATGTCGCTGATGCAACTGTTGCTGGTGCAGGTTAGTCATTACTACCCATCTCAATCGCGGAGACTTGTATATGCATTGCCGGCTCCTCCCACGTTGCTAGCTGTTCGTAACAAAAACCACGGACGCACGATGCATACGTCGCGTCTGAAGAGATTGCGATTATTTTCTAACAGAGTTCTGTATTTGATTTTGTTGTTAATACTCGCGGGGGATGTTGAACTGAACCCAGGTCCTGCTAAGACACCGGAGATAGAAGTGCTGAAATGTTTGAAGAGTGGGCAGGAAACTTTAATTTCAAAATAAACGGCATTGAATCCAGGTTCGAAAAAAATGAGAACATACTGATGGAAGTAAAAGATAATCTTAGCCAAACTCAGAACCAGATAAGGGACCTCAGCAAGATTGTAACTGAGCAGGCAGCTATAATACGGCAACTCATGCAACAGGTGAAAGATCTGCAAAAGAAAACAAATGACCTCGAAAACAGAAGTCGCTGGAAAAATCTTGTTTTCTATGGCGTTGATGATAAAACCTCAGAATCGTGGGATGAATCCGAAGCTATAATAAAGAATATTTGCAAAACTAGCCCTGGAATGGAACTCGAGTCTGTGGAAAGGGCACATCGCTTAGGACGCTATAATGAGAATAAGAAGAGGCCAATTATTGTTAAATTCTCAATGTACAAAGAGCGTCAGGCAGTGCTTCTCAATGCCAAAAGATTCAAGAATTCCCAATACAGCGTTAGTGAAGATTACTCACATGAGACAAGAAGTATCAGGAATAAGCTGTGGGAATATGCCAAGACAAAAAGACAGGATAAG
Source organism: Rhipicephalus microplus (assembly GCF_043290135.1). NCBI lineage: Eukaryota > Metazoa > Arthropoda > Arachnida > Ixodida > Ixodidae > Rhipicephalus > Rhipicephalus microplus. The sequence goes on from NW_027464589.1 coordinate 15,438,242, forward strand.
AGCAATAAAGTGAAGCTGAATTTTGACAAACTGATTATTAACGGGAGGGCTTTCAGGTGGGATAACGAAAAAGAACAGGTCGTCCCAGTAAGCAGGCGATGACAAACTAGAAAAAAGGAGAAATACCGATGTCAAGAACTTGTTGCCGTCATCGTGAACTGCCGCAGCGTAGTTAATAAAGTTGCTGTGCTCTTGGGCCTAATTGAGAGTGTTAACGCAGATATAGTCCTTGGTACAGAATCTTGGCTAAAGCCCTCGATTGCTGATAGTGAGGTGTTTCCGCAAAATTACGTCGTCTATCGTAAAGATAGGCTCACAGCAGGTGGTGGCGTTTTTTTACTTGTTCGTTCTTGCTTACAGTCATTTGAAGTGGATTATAAGTGCGACGCACTGGAGTCTGTATGGTGCAAGATAACGCTGCCTGATAACTTCGCGTTTTTGGTCGGAGTGGTTTATCGCTTGCCGAGCTCAGATAGTAGCGTAATGCAAACATTAGATGAAATTCTTTCCGAAGCATCAGCCCAGACAATACTCCTAGGGGGGGATTTTAATCTGCCTGGCTTATCCTGGGGTAATGGTTCCTGTATAAGTATAAGCGGGCGCATGAAGCGTGCGATGAAAAATATCGTTGACAGGTTTGGTCTGACGCAGTACGTTACCACCCCTACTCGCAATGACGCTGTGTTAGACTTGTTGTTTTGTAACTCACCAAATTTCGTAAATGGCGTGACTGTGATTCCAGGAATTAGTGATCATCTTGCTGTTGTGTCTTGTATCCAAAAGAAAAAAGTGTGTGCGAAGTTACCTACGAGTAGAAGGATCTACTTTTATGACAAGGGTGACTACGATGCAATTTTTAAAAAACTTCGTCATTCGTTCCCTGTTTTCGAATGTCTTTTTGAGGAGGGCAATGTGTATGATATGTGGGACAAATTTAAGAATATAATTTCCGAGTTAACAAATAGACATATCCCCAGTGTTCATTTATCACGGCTAAAAACACAAACAACCATGGGTAACAGCACATATAATAAAACTTATCAACAAAAGAAAGAGGGCATTAGGCGCATTCAAGAAAAGCAAATCAGTTGCTCACTTTGAAAAACTGAAGTCGATTACCCACGAATATAAGCTAAAGATAAAAAAAGCTAAAGATGATTACTTCACTGAGCTGAGCAACAAAATGAAATCAAATCCTAAAATGTTTTGGAAGTACCTAAAACAGTGTGGCTCAGATTCCATTGGAATACAGGAGTTAAATTATAACGGCACGGTAATTACGAAGACGAGGATAAGGCTGCATGCCTAAACAACTTTTTCCACTCGGTATTGTTACCTAAACACAGCTGTAATTTTCATCAAACTATTATGAGCATTTCGCCTATGCTTCCTGTCGAGCTTAGTGTTAATGGAATTGAAAAACTATTGAAGGACGTTGATGAGAGTAAATCTAGTGGTCCAGATGGAATTTCTCCGCGTGTACTCAAGCGTTGTGCAGAGCCAATCTCTATGTATCTTTATACAATTTTTGAAAGATCTTTAGCGACAGGCACCTTACCACATGACTGGAAAATCGCGCACGTGGTACCGATAAATAAAGGTGGGTCCAAAAAAGACGTTGGTAATTATAGACCAATATCGCTTACGTCTATCCCGTGTAAAATCCTCGAACATATTTTATACAAAGAAATATTAACTCATTTAAACAAGCATAAGGTACTAATCAACGAGCAGCATGGATTTCGCAGAGGGCTGTCTTGCACAACACAATTAGTCGAATTTTATCATGACGTAATATCGGGCGTAGATACTGTGGGACAGGTTGACGGTGTGTTCTTGGATTTTCGGAAAGCGTTTGACACGGTGTCACATTCACTCTTACTGTTTAAACTTACCCCCCTGAACATTGATAAGACTGTCTTTAAATGGATCGAATGTTACCTTTCCCAAAGAACACAAACCGTAGTACTTAATGGAAAATGCTCCGAGTACACCGATGTTACCTCAGGGGTCCCACAGGGCTCCGTCCTGGGTCCGCTATTGTTTTTAATTTATGTTAATGATATCTCTGCAGTAATTTCATCTTCTATACGGTTGTTTGCGGATGACTGTGTTGTGTACAGAAAAATTTTTGATCACAATGATGTATTAGAACTTCAGAAAGACTTATCGCTCATTTATAACTGGTGTACTAAATGGAAAATGAATTTGAATATAACAAAGCGTGTACATAATTCATTTACCAAAAAGATGAAACCATTTCAGTCACAGTACCATCTGAACAATGTACAGTTGCAACAAGAGAGTACATATAAGTACCTAGGTATAATACTATCATCTGAATGTTCATGAAGGCCTCAGGTTGACACTCTCATAGCCAAAGCTGGTAAGGCTTTAAATTTCATTCAAAGAAACCTGCGATGTTCGCATGTGAATTTAAAACGTATGGCATACACTACTTGTATCAGGCCTATCTTAGAATACGGTTGTGTCGTGTGGGACCCCGCCGAGGTAACCTTCATTGCTGCTCTGGAACAATTACAAAATCGTGCTGCCAGGTTCGTCTTGGGACGGTACGGAAGGGGGGAGAGCTGCACTGCAATGAAGGCTGAGCTAGGATGGGAGTGTCTTTCTGACCGCCGCCAGAAGCAGAGATTAAAATTTCTTTACTGCATTTACTACAATAAAACTGGAATTAATAGAGAAATATACCTACAGAACCCTCATTACACTTCAAAACGTTTTGATCATAGTTGCAAAATTCGGGAATACCCAGCTAAAACGAACATGTATGCCAATTCATTTTTTCCTAGAACGATTAAACAGTGGAACAGGCTAACTGAAATGCAAGTACATAGTGGGAACGAAGATATATTTTATTCACTGCTGTAAACCCATGCTGTACCCTAACGAAGATATATTATGTGTGAACAAAATTCTGCTATGTGTGTGAACGAAAATGTATTTCAGTTATTTATGTGTGAACAAAGTTGTATTGTGTCGGTGAACGGAGATGTACGTCATTTATTGATGTAACCCCCCTACTATAACGCCTTTGGGTGCTGCGGGGTATCTGATGAATAAAGAATAAAGAATAAATCTCGCATACCCTGTGGCACATAGCCGTTTTACACGTCATTCTACCTGTCCATCTGTCTGGCAGTCTGTCTGTCTGTCTGTTCGTGCGCCCGTCCATGCGTCCACCTAAAGAACACCCAAAGTACCGCCATCTCGCATACATTGTGGCACATAGCAGCTTTACACGTCCGTCTACCTGGCCGTCTGTCTGCCAGTCTGTCTCTCTGTCCGTCCGTGCGTCCGTCCGTGCGCCCATCTTGAGAACAGTAAAAGTACCGCCATCTCGCATACCCCCTGGCACATAGCCGCTTTACACGTTTGTCTAACAGTTTCTCTGTCTGCCACTCTGTGTGTCTGTTCGTCCATGCGTCCGTCCGCGCGTCCATCTAGAGAACACACTGAGTACCGCCATCTCGCGCGTCGTATATCCTGTGGTACAAACCCGCTTTACTTGTCCGTCTACCTGTCTGCCAGTCTGTCAGTCTGTTCGTCCAAACGTCCATCCGTGCGTCCACTAGAAAACACTCAAAGTACCGGCTTCTCGCATACCCTGTGGCACTTAGCCGCTTTACACGTCCGTCTAGCTGTCCGTCTGTCTGCCAGTCTGTCTGTCTCTCCGTCCATGCGTCCATCTAGAGAACACTCATAGTACCGCCATATCGCATACCCTGTGGCACATAGCCTCTTTACACGTCCGTATACCTGTCGGTCCGTCTGTCAGTCTGTCTGTCTGTCTGTCCGTCCGTCCATGCGTCCATCTAGAGAACACTCAAAGTACCGCCATCTCGCATATCCTGTGGCACATAGCCGCTTTACACGTCTGTCTACCTGTCCGTCTGTCTGCCAGTCTGTCTGTCTGTCCATTCGTGCGTCCACCTAAAGAACACTCAAAGTACCACCATCTCGCATACCCTGTGGCACATAGCAGCTTTACACGTCCGTCTACGTGTCCGTCTGTCTGCCAGTCTGTCTCTCTGTCCGTCCATGCGTCCATCTAGAGAACACTCAAAGTACCGCATCTCGCATACCCTCTGGCATATAGCCGCTTTACACGTTTGGCTACCTGTCCGTCTCTCTGCCAGTCTGTCTGTCTTTCCGTCCGTGCGTCTTTCTAGAGAACACTCAAGGTACCGCCCTCTCGCATAGCCAGTGGCACATAGCTGCTTTACACGTCCGTCTACCTGTCCGTCTGTCTGCCAGTCTGTCTGTCTCTCCGTCCATGCATCCGTTCGTTCGTCAATCTAGAGTACACTCCGAGTACCGTCCTTTCTCGCGTCGTATACCCTGTGGCACATACCCGCTTTACGCGTCCGTCTACCTGTTCCTCTGTCTGCCACTCTGTCTGTCTGTTCGTCCATGCGTCCCTGCGTGCGTCCATCTAGAGAACCCTCAAAGTACCGCCATCTCGCATACCTTGTGGCACATAGCCACTTTATACGTCCGTCTAACTGTCCGTCTGTCTGCCAGTCTGTCTGTCTGTCTGTCCGTGCGTCTGTCCGTGCGTCCATCTAGAGAACACTCTGAGTACCGCCATCTCGCGCGTCGTATACCCTGTGGGACATACCCGCTTTACGGGTCCCTCTACCTGTCCTCTGTCTGCCAGTCTGTCAGTCTGTTCGTCTATGCATCCATCCGTGCGTCCACTAGAGAACACTCAAAGTGCCGCCATCTCGCATACCCTATGGCACATAGCCGCTTTACACGTCCGTCTACCTGTCCGTCTGTCTGCCAGTCTGCCTGTCTGTCCGTCCATGCATCCGTCCGTGCGTCCATCTAGAGAACTCTTAAAGTACCGCCACCTCGCATCTCGTATACCCTGTGGTACATACCCACTTTACGGGTCCGTCTACCTGTCCGTCTGTCTGCCTGTCTGCTCGTCCATGCTCCTTCCGTGCGTCCATCTAGAGAACACCCAAAGTACCGCCATCTCGCATACCGTATGGCACATAGCCGCTTTACACGTCTGCCTACCTGTCCGTCTGTCGGCCAGTTTTTCTGTCTGTCCGTCCATGCATCCGTTCGTGCGTCAATCTAGAGAACACTCGAAGTACCGCCATATCACATACCCTGTGGAACATAGACGCTTTACACGTTCATCTACCAGTCCGCTGTCTGCCAGTCTGTCTTTCTCTTCGTCCATGCGTCCGTTCGTTCGTCAATCTAGAGAACACTCTGAGTACCGCCACCTCGCGCGTCGTATACCCTGTGGCACATACCCGCTTTACGCGTCCGTCTACTTGTCTGTCTGTCGGTCTGTTCGTCCATGCGTCCATCCGTGCGTCCATCTAGAGAACACTCAAAGTACTGCCATCTCGCATACCCTGTGGCACATAGCCGCTTTACACGTCCGTCTACCTGTCCGTCTGTCTGCCTGCCTTTCTGTCTGTCTGTCTGTCCATGCGTCTGTTCGTGCGTAAATCTAGAGAACACTCTGAGTACCACCACCTCGCGCGTCGTATACCCTGTGGCACATACCCGCTTAACGCGTCCGTCTACTTGTCTGTCTGTCTGTCTGTCTGTTCGTCCATGCGTCCATCCGTGCGTCCATCTAGAGAACACTCAAAGTACCGCCATCTCGCATACCCTGTGGCACAAAGCCACTTTACACATCCGTCTACCTGTCCGTCTGTCTGCCTGCCTGCCTGCCTGCCTGCCTGTCTGTCTGTCTGTCTGTCCATGCGTCCGTTCGTGCATAAATCTAGAGAACACAACTAGTACCGCCATCTCGCGCGTCGAATACCCTGTGGCACATACCCGCGTTACGCGTCCGTCAACCTGTCCGTCTGTCTGCCAGTCTGTCTGTCTGTCCGTCCATGCGTCCATCTGTGCGTCCATCTAGAGAACACTCGAAGTGCCACCATCTCGCATACCCTGTGGCACATAGCCGCTTTACACGTTCGTCTACCTGTCCGTCTGTCTGCCGTCTGTCTGTCTCTCCGTCCATGCGTCCGTTCGTTCGTCATTCTAGAGAACACTCAAAGTACCGCCATCTCGCATACCCTGTGGCACTTAGCCGCTTCACGCGTCCATCTACCTGTCCATCTGTCTGGCAGTCTGTCCGTCTGTCCGTCCATGCGTCCATTCGTGCGTAAATCTAGAGAACACTCCGAGTACCGCAATCTCGCGCGTGGTATACCCTGTGGCACATACCCGCTTAACGCGTCCGTCTACTTGTCTGTCTGTCTGTTCGTCCATGCGTCCATCCGTGCGTCCATCTAGAGAACACTCAAAGTACTGCCAACTCGCATACCCTGTGGCACACGTTCGTCCACCTGTCCGTCTGTCTGCCAGTCGTCTGTCTGTCCGTCCGTGCGTCCCTCCGTGCGTCCATCTAGAGAACACTCAAAGTACCGCCATCTCGCATACGCTGTGGCACACAGCCATTTTACACGTCCGTCTGTTTGCCAGTCTGCCTGTCTGTCCGTTCGTGCGTCCATCCATGCGTCCATCTAGAGAACACTCAAAGTACTGCCATCTCGCATACCCTGTGGCACATAACCACTTTGCACGTCTGTCTACCTGTCCGTCTGCCTGCCAGTCTGTCTCTCTTGCTGTTCGTGCGTCCATGTAGAGAACACTCAAAGTACCGCCATCTTGCATACCCTGTGGCACACAGCCGCTTAACGCGTCCGTCTACCTGTCCATCTGTGTTCAAGTTGGTCTGTCTGTTCGTCCACGCATCCATCCGTGCGTCCATCTAGAGAATACTCAAAGTACCGTAATCTCGCATACCCTGTGGCACATAGCCACTTTACACGTCTGTCTACCTGTCCGTCTGTCTGCCAGTCTGTCTGTCTGTCCGTCCGTGCCTCCCTCCGTGCGTCTATCTAGAGAACACTCAATTACCGCCATCTCGCATACTCTGTGGCACATAGCCATTTTACACGTCCGTCTACCTGTCCGTCTGTCTGCCAGTCTTTCTGTCTTTCCGTCCGTGCGTCCGTCCGTGCGTCCATTTAGAGAACACTCAAAGTACCGCCATCTCGCATACCCTGTGGAACATAGCCACTCTACACGTCTGTCTACCTGTCCGTCAGTCTGCCAGTCTGTCTGCCTGTTCGTCCATGCATCAGTCCGTGCGTCCATCTAGAGAACACTCAAGGTACTGCCATCTCGCATACCCTGTGGCACATAGCCGCTTTAAACGTCCGTCTACCAGTCCATCTGTCTGCCAGTCTGTCTCTCTCTCCGTCCATGCGTCCGTTCGTTCGTCAATCTAGAGAACACTCTGAGTACCGCCATCTCGCGCGTCGTATACCCTGTGGCACATACCCGCTTTATGCGTCCGTCTACCTCTCCGTCTGTCTGCCAGTCTGTCTATCTGTTCGTCCTTGCGTCCGTCCGTGCGTCTATCTAGAGAACACTCTGAGTACCGCCATCTCGCGCTTCGTATACCCTGTGGTACATACCCGCTTTACGGGTCCGTCTACCTGTCCGTCTGTCTGCCAGTCTATCAGTCTGTTCGTCCATGCGTCCATCCGTGCGTCCACTAGAGAACACTCAAAGTACCGCCATCTCGCATACCTTGTGGCACATAGCCACTTTACACGTCCGTCTAACTGTCCGTCTGTCTGGCAATCTGTCTGTCTGTCCGTCCGTGCGTCCATCTAGAGAACACTCAAAGTACCGCCATATTGCATACCCTGTGGCACAAAGCCGCTTTAAACGTCCGTCTACCTGTCCGTCTGTCTGTCAGTCTGTCTGTCTGTCCGTCCGTCCATGCGTCCATCTAGAGAACACTCAAAGTACCGCCATCTCGCATATCCTGTGGCACATAGCCGCTTTACAGGTATGTCTACCTGTCCGTCTGTCTGCAGTCTGTCTGTCTATCCGTCCAAGCGTCCGTCCGTGCGTCCATCTAGAGAACACTCAAAGTACCGCCATCTCACATATCTGTGGCACATAGCTTTACACGTCCGTCTACATGTCCGTCTGTCTGGCAGTGTCTCTCTGTCCTTCCGTGCGTCCGTCCATGCGCCCATCTAGAGAACACTCAAAGTACCGCCATCTCGCAAACCCTCTGGCACATAGCCGCTTTACACGTTTGTCTAACAGTTCCTCTGTCTGCCACTCTGTCTGTCTGTTCGTCAATGCATCCGTCCACGCGTCCATCTAAAGAACACACTAAGTACCGCCATCTCGCGCGTCGTATACCCTGTGGTACATACCCCGCTTTACGCGTCCGTCTACCTGTCTGTCTGTCTGCCAGTCTGTCAGTCTGTTCGTCCATGCGTCCATCCTTTCGTCCACTAGAGAACACTCAAAGTACCGCCAACTCGCATACCCTGTGGCACACCACCATCTACCTGTCCGTCTGGCTGCCAGTCTGTCTGTCTGTCCGTCCGTGCGTCCGTCCGTGCGTCCATCTAGAGAACACTCAAAGTACCGCCATCTTGCATACCCTGTGGCACATAGCGATTTTACACGTCCGTCTGTTTGCCAGTCTGTCTGTCTGTCGTTCGTGCGTCCGTCCATGCGTCCATCTAGAGAACACTCAAAATACTGGCATCTCGCATACCCTTTGGCACATAGCCACTTTACCCGTTTGTCTACCTGTCCGTCTGTCTGCCAGTCTTTCTGTCCGTCTGTTCATGCGTCCATCTAAAGAACACTCATAGTACCGCCATCTCGCATACCCTGTGGCACATAGCCGTTTTACACATCTGTCTACCTGTCCATCTGTCTGGCAGTCTGTCTGTCTGTCTGTTCGTGCGCCCGTCCATGCGTCCACCTAAAGAACACCCAAAGTACCGCCATCTCGCATACATTGTGGCACATAGCAGCTTTACACGTCCGTCTACCTGTCCGTCTGTCTGCCAGTCTGTCTCTCTGTCCATCCGTGCGTCCGTCCGTGCGCCCATCTTGAGAACAGTAAAAGTACCGCCATCTCGCATACCCTCTGGCACATAGCCGCTTTACACGTTTGTCTAACAGTTTCTCTGTCTGCCACTCTGTCTGTCTGTTCGTCCATGCGTCCGTCCATGCGTCCATCTAGAGAACACTCATAGTACCGCCATATCGCATACCCTGTGGCACATAGCCTCTTTACACGTCCGTCTACCTGTCGGTCTGTCTGTCAGTCTGTCTGTCTGTCTGTCCGTCCGTCCATGCGTCCATCTAGAGAACACTCAAAGTACCGCCATCTCGCATATCCTGTGGCACACAGCCGCTTTACACGTCTGTCTACCTGTCCGTCTGTCTGCCAGTCTGTCTGTCTGTCCATTCGTGCGTCCACCTAAAGAACACCTAAAGTACCACCATCTCGCATACCCTGTGGCACATAGCAGCTTTACACGTCCGTCTACGTGTCCGTCTGTCTGCCAGTCTGTCTCTCTGTCCGTCCATGCGTCCATCTAGAGAACACTCAAAGTACCGCATCTCGCATACCCTCTGGCATATAGCCGCTTTACACGTTTGGCTACCTGTCCGTCTCTCTGCCAGTCTGTCTGTCTTTCCGTCCGTGCGTCTTTCTAGAGAACACTCAAGGTACCGCCCTCTCGCATAGCCAGTGGCACATAGCTGCTTTACACGTCCGTCTACCTGTCCGTCTGTCTGCCAGTCTATCTGTGTCTCCGTCCATGCATCCGTTCGTTCGTCAATCTAGAGAACACTCCGAGCACCGTCCTTTCGCGCGTCGTATACCCTGTGGCACATACCCGCTTTACGCGTCCGTCTACCTGTTCCTCTGTCTGCCAGTCTGTCATTCTGTTCGTCTATGCATCCATCCGTGCGTCCACTAGAGAACACTCAAAGTGCCGCCATCTCGCATACCCTATGGCACATAGCCGCTTTACACGTCTGTCTACCTGTCCGTCTGTCGGCCAGTTTTTCTGTCTGTCCGTCCATGCATCCGTTCGTGCGTCAATCTAGAGAACACTCGAAGTACCGCCATATCACATACCCTGTGGAACATAGACGCTTTACACGTTCATCTACCAGTCCGCTGTCTGCCAGTCTGTCTTTCTCTCCGTCCATGCGTCCGTTCGTTCGTCAATCTAGAGAACACTGAGTACCGCCACCTCGCGCGTCGTATACCCTGTGGCACATACCCGCTTTACGCGTCCGTCTACTTGTCTGTCTGTCTGTCTGTTCGTCCATGCGTCCATCCGTGCGTCCATCTAGAGAACACTCAAAGTACCGCCATCTCGCATACCCTGTGGCACATAGCCGCTTTACACGTCCGTCTACCTGTCCGTCTGTCTGCCTGCCTTTCTGTCTGTCTGTCTGTCCATGCGTCAGTTCGTGCGTAAATCTAGAGAACACACCGAGTACCGCCATCTCGCGCGTCGTATACCCTGTGGCACACACCCGCTTTACGCGTCCGTCTACCTGTCCGTCTGTCGGCCAGTCTTTCTGTCTGCTCGTCCATGCTCCATCCGTGCGTCCATCTAGAGAACACCCAAAGTACCGCTATCTCGCATACCCTGTTGCGCATAGCCGCTTTACACGTTCGTCTACCTGTCCGTCTGTCTGCCAGTCTGTCTGTCTCTTCGTCCATGCGTCCGTTCGTTCGTCATTCTAGAGAACACTCAAAGTACCGCCATCTCGCATACCCTGTGGCACTTAGCTGCTTCACGCGTCCATCTACCTGTCCATCTGTCTGCCAGTCTGTCCGTCTGTCCGTCCATGCGTCCATTCGTGCGTAAATCTAGTGAACACTCCGAGTACCGCCATCTCGCGCGTCGTATACCCTGTGGCACACACCCGCTTCTCGCGTCCGTCTACCTGTCTGTCTGTCTGCCAGTCTGTCTCTCTGTCCGTCCATGCGTCCATCCGTGCGTCCATCTAGACAACACTCAAATTACCATCATCTCGCACACCCTGTGGCACATAGCCGCTTTACACGTCCGTCTACCTGTCCGTCTGTCGGCCAGTCAGTCTGTCTGTCCGTCCGTGCGTCCGTCTGTGCGTCCATCTAGAGAACACTCAAAGTACTGCCCTCTCGCATACCCTGTGGCACAAAGCCGCTTTACACGTCCGTCTACGTGTCCGTCTGTCTGCCAGTCTGTCTGTATGTCCGTCCGTGCATCCGTCCATGCGTCCATCTAGAGAACACTCAATGAACCGCCATCTCTTATACCCTGTGGCACATAGCCGCTTTACGCGTCCATCTACCTCTCTTCTGTCTGCCAGTTTGTCTGTCTGTCCGTCAATGCGTCCGTTTGTGCGTCAATCTAGAGAACACTCGAAGTACCGCCATCTCACATACCCTGTGGAACATAGCCGCTTTACACATTCGTCTACCAGTCCGCTCTCTGCCAGTCTGTCTGTCTCTCCATCCATGCATCCGTTCGTTCGTCAATCTAGAGAACACTCTGAGTACCGCCATCTCGCGCGTCGTATAGCCTGTGGAACATACCCGCTTTACGCGTCCGTCTACTTGTCCGTCTGTCTGCCTGTCTGCTCGTCCATGCTCCATCTGTGCGTCCATCTAGAGAACACCCAAAGTACCGCCATCTCGCATACCCTATGGCACACAGCTGCTTTACACGTCTGTCTACCTGTCCGTCTGTCGGCCAGTCTTTCTGTCTGACCGTCCATGCGTCCATTCATGCGTTAATCTGGAGAACACTCGAAGTACCGACATCTCACATACCCTGTGGAACATAGCAGCTTTACACGTTCATCTACCAGTCCGCTGTCTGCCAGTCTGTCTGTCTCTCCGTCCATGCGTCCGTTCGTTCGTCAATCTAGAGAACACTCTGAGTACCACCACCTCGCGCATCGTATACCCTGTGGCACATACCCGCTTTACGCGTCCGTCTACTTGTCTGTCTGTCTGTCTGTTCGTCCATGCGTCCATCCGTGCGTCAATCTAGAGAACACTCGAAGTACCGCCATCTCACATACCCTGTGGCACATAGCCGCTTTACACGTCTGTCTACCTGTCCGTCTGTCGGCCGGTCAGTCTGTCTGTCCGTCCGTGCGTCTATCTAGAGAAATCTCAAAGTACCACCATCTCGCATACCCTGTGGCACATAGCCGCTTTACGCGTTCGTCTACGTGTCTGTCTGTCTGCCGGTCTGTCTGTCTGTCCGTCCGTGCGTTCGTTCATGCGTCCATCTAGAGAACACTCAAAGAACCGCCATCTCTTATACCCTGTGGCACATAGCCGCTTTACGCGTCCATCTACCTGTTCATCTGTCTGCCAGTCTGTCTGTCTGTCTGTCCGTCCATGCGTCCGTTCGTGCGTCCATCTAAGAACACTCAAAGTACCACCATCTCGCACACCCTGTGGCACAAAGCTGCTTTACACGTCCGTCTACCTGTCCGTCTGTCTGCCAGTCTGTCTGTCTGTACGGCCATGCGTCCGTCCGTGCGTCCATCTAGAGAACACTCAAAGTACCGCCATCTCGCATACCCTGTGGCACATAGCCGCTTTACGCGTCCGTCTTCCTGTCCATCTGTCTGCCAGTCTGTCTGTCTGTCCGTCCATGCATCCGTTCGTGCGTCAATCTAGAGAACACTCTGAGTACCGCCATCTCGCGCGTCGTATACCCTGCGGCACATACCCGCTTTACGCGTCCGTCTACCTGCCCGTCTGTCTGCCAGTCTGTCAGTCTGTTCGTCCATGCGTTCATCCGTGCATCCATCTAGAGAACACTCAAAGTACCGTAATCTCGCATACTATGTGGCACATAGCCACTTTACACGTGTGTCTACCTGTCCGTCTGTCTGCTGTCTGTCTGTTTGTCCGTCCATGCGTCCGTCCGTGCGTCCATCTAGAAAACACTCAAAGTACCGCCATCTCGCATACCCTGTGGTACATAGCAGCTTTACACGTCCGTCTACTTGTCCGTCTGTCTGCCAGTCTGTCTCTCTGTCCGTCCATGCATCCGTTCGTGCGTCAATCTAGAGAACACTCTGAGTACCGCCATCTCGCGCGTCGTATACCCTGTGGCACATACCCGCTTTACGCGTTCGTCTACCTGTCTGTCTGTCTGCAAGTCTGTCCGTTTGTTCGTCCATGCGTCCGTCCGTGCGTCTATCTAGAGAACACTCTGAGTACCGCCATCTCGCACATCGTATACCCTGCGGTACATACTCTCTTTACGCGTCCGTCTACCTGTCCGTCTGTCGCCCAGTCTGTCAGTCTGTTTGTCCATGCGTCCATCCGTGCGTCCATCTAGAGAACACTCAAAGTACCGTAATCTCGAATACTATGTGGCACATAGCCACTTTACACGTCTGTCTACCTGTCCGTCTGTCTGCTGTCTGTCTGTTCGTCCGTCCATGCGTCCGTCCGTACGTCCAACTAGAGAACCCTCAAAATACCGCCATCTCGCATACCCTGTGGCACATAGCCGCTTTACACGTTCGTCTACCTGTTCCTCTGTCTGCCAGTCTGTCTCTCCATCCATGCGTCCGTTCGTTCGTCAATGTAGAGAACACTCTGAGTACCGCCATCTCGCGCGTCGTATACCCTGTGGCACATAGCCACTTTACACGTCTGTCTATATGTTCGTCTGTCTGCAGTCTGTCTGTTCATCCGTCCATGCGTCCGTCCGTGCGTTCATCTAAAGAACACTCAAAGAACCGCCATCTCGCATACCCTGTGGCACATAGCAGCTTTACACGTTCGTCTACCTGTCCGTCTGTCTGCCAATCTGTCTCTCTGTCTGTCCGTGCGTCCATCTAGAGAACACTCAAAGTACCGCTATCTCGCATACCCTCTGGCATATAGCCGCTTTACACGTTCGTCTACCTGTCCGTCTGTCTGCCAGTCTGTCTGTCTGTTCGTCCGTGCGTCCGTCCGTGCATCCATCTAGAGAACACTCAAAATACCGCCAACTCACGTACCCTGTGGCACATACCCGCTTTACGCGTCCGTCTACCTGATTGATATGTGGGGTTTAACGTCCCAAAACCACCATATGCTTATGAGAGACGCCGTAGTGGAGGGCTCCGGAAATTTCGACCACCTGGGGTTCTTTAACGTGCACCCAAATCTGAGCACACGGGCCTACAGCATTTCCGCCTCCATCGGCGTCCGTCTACCTGTCCGTCTGTCTGCCAGTCTGCCTGTCTGGTCGTCCATGCGTCCATCCGTGCGTCCATCTAGACAACACTCAAAGTACCACCATCTCGCATACCCTGTGGCACATAGCCGCTTTACGCGTCCATCTACCTGTCCGTCTGCCATTCTGTCTGTCTGTCCGTCGATGCGTCCGTTTGTGCGTCAATCTAGAGAACACTCGAAGTACCGCCATCTCACATACCCTGTGGAACATAGCCGCTTTACCCGTTCGTCTGCCAGTCCGCTGTCTGCCAGTCTGTCTGTCTCTCCGTCCATGCGTCCGTTCGTTCGTCAATCTAGAGAACACTCTGAGTACCGCCATCTCGCGCGTCGTATACCCTGTGGCACATACCCGCTTTACCCGTCCGTCTACCTGTCCGTCTGTCTGCCTGTCTGCTTGTCCATGTTCCATCCGTGCGTCCATCTAGAGAACACCCAAAGTACCGCCATCTCGCATACCCTGTGGCACATAGCCGCTTTACACGTCCGTCTACCTGTCCGTCTGTCGGCCAGTCAGTCTGTCTGTCCGTCCGTGCATACGTCTGTGCGTTCATCTAGAGAACACTCAAAGTACCGCCATCTCGCATACCCTGTGGCACAAAGCCGCTTTACACGTCCGTCTACGTGTCCGTCTGTCTGCCAGTCTGTCTGTCTGTCCGTCCGTGCGTCCGTCCATGCGTCCATCTAGAGAACACTCAATGAACCGCCATCTCTTATACCCTGTGGCACATAGCCGCTTTACGCGTCCATCTACCTGTCCGTCTGCCAGTCTGTCTGTCGGTCCGTCGATGCGTCCGTTTGTGCGTCAATCTAGAGAACACTCGAAGTACCGCCATCTCACATACCCTGTGGAACATAGCCGCTTTACACGTTCGTCTGCCAGTCCGCTGTCTGCCAGTCTGTCTGTCTCTCCGTCCATGCGTCCGTTCGTTCGTCAATCTAGAGAACACTCTGAGTACCGCCATCTCGCGCGTCGTATACCCTGTGGCACATACCCGCTTTACCCCTCCGTCTACCTGTCCGTCTGTCTGCCTGTCTGCTCGTCCATGTTCCATCCGTGCGTCCATCTAGAGAACACCCAAAGTACCGCCATCTCGCATACCCTGTGGCACATAGCCGCTTTACACGTCTGTCTACCTGTCCGTCTGTCGGCCGGTCAGTCTGTCTGTCTGTCCGTGCGTCCGTCCGTGCGTCCATCCAGAGAACACTCAAAGTACCGCCATCTCGTAAACCCTGTGGCACATAGCCGCTTTACGCGTAGTGAAGCGTTCTGATGGGCTTCGTGCAATGTCTCACGTTCACTCGTGGTCGCACGGTTAAGCTGGGCTCGCAGGCTGCTCAGCTCAGCGCAAAGCCTCGCGTTGTCGGCGGACAGTGTTTCCAGGTTCGCCTGCCTGTCGTCGTCGTAGGCAGCCTGGTCCTTCGTTGACGAGTCCGTCGGCTCTAGGGCTTGGCGAGTGATGTTGTCGCGGATGATTCTTGCGATGAGCTCGTCCTTTCGTCCGGAGCACCGTAGACCTCGTGCTCTCAGCTCGTCGACGAGTTGCTTTTTCGTTGCACTTGCCATCGTGCTGTGGTCGAGGGTCGTGAACACGCTTTCGACGATGGTCGTTTCGGAGTCCCGAGACGATGGACGGCATGGCGTCGCTAATTCTCGTGGCGTCGTTTCCTCCTCCGCATGCAGCTCGGTCGTTTCACATCCTGTCGGCTGCGCCATGTCAGCGATGTCCGAATGAATGTAGTCAAGGCAAGGTTCAAATTTTAGGAAAAACTGTATTGTGCCAAGTTACAGGTGAATCGGCAGTGGTTACATGTATAAGGAAACTGGACTCGGTGCAGGAGCTCGATCGGACACGTCCGACACCACTCGCGTCTCGGCTCGCTCTGCGGTGCGTTTCTCTGCGGTCCCGGCTCGAATCTCGGCTCGTTCTCCTCTCTCTGGCGATGCGTCGCTATGCGGTCCCGGCTCGAAGGCTCACTTTTGTTTTTTGAATGTTCGTTGAACCAATGGGCAACCGCGTCGAGTGGACGCGCTCAGGGCTCGAAGTCCACGTTTACGCAGTGCAGCGTTTCCCGAGCAAGCACGGAGACGCTACCGGAGAAGGAGGCGCTGCCGGAGGATGAGACGCTGCCGGAGAATTCAGCTGTGCGAACTCGAGTGCCGCTGACACGTCAATCCGTGCGCCCATCTGGAACACTCAAAGTACCGCCATCTCGCATACCCTATGGAAAATCGCCGCTTTACGCGTCCGTCTACTAGTACGTCTGTCTGCCAGCTGTCTTTCTGTTCGTCCATGCGTCCGTTCGTGCGTAAATCTAGAGAACACTCTGTGTACTGCCATCCCGCGCGTTGTATACCCTGTGGTACATACCTGCTTTACGCGTCCGTCTACCTGTCCGTCTGTCTGCCAGTCTGTCTGGCCGTTCATGCGTCCATCCGTACGTCCATCTAGAGAACACTGAAAGTACCGCCAATTCGCATACCCCGTGGCACAAAGCCGCTTTATGCGTCCGTCTACCTGTCCGTCTGTCTGCCAGTCTGCCTGTCTGTCCATCCATGCATCCGTTCGTGCGTCAATCTACAGGTTTTCCCGCTCAATTTAATCCAAGCGCCAGGCAAATTAATCTAGGCGCCAGTCACTTTAATCTAGCCGCCACTGAAATTAATACAGGTGCCATTCATTTTAATCCAAGTGCCACTGAAATTAATCCAACCGCCAGCCGATTTAATCCAGACGCCAGCGAATTTATTCCTGATGACATTGTGACTTCAAAACGACCCAGAATTTTCGGGAATGCGTGGAGTGAATAGCTTTGGAGTGAATTTAACAGGGAAAAACCATGAATGAGTCACTCGTGACACAATGTGACTCGCGTGACATTATCTCGCCTATCACCCGCGTAAGCACTATTCACACCTTCGACATGCATATCAAAGGAAAAGCCGTCCACACAGTAATACCTTGATAATTAATAACCAGGCCAATGATCTCATCACGTGTGACCTCACGCATCACGAGTGACCTCACGCATGACGTCCTCACGCATATCACCCACGCACGCACTGTCTTGACCTTCCGTCATGCATATCAAATGAAACGTCTTTGAAAGGGCGGGATCTTGATACCTGAAACTCGGCCAAGTCACCTGGTAACCAGTTCCTCAGGGGACATCATCACAAATATCACCCACGCACGTTATTTACTCGCCTGCCGACATGCATGCCAAACGAAACGTCTTTGAGAGAGCAATAACGTGGTACCTATGACTCGGCCAACTGACTTGATCACTTGTGTTTTAGGTGACGTCCTCACGCCTATCACCCACGCACGCAATGTCTCACCTGCCATAATGTATACCAAACGAAACGTCTTCGAGAGGCTAATAAATTGAACACTGTCAATAGGCAGAGTGACGTGATCACTAGTGACTCGTGTGACGTCATCGCGTTGGACACCCACGCACGCAGCGTCTAACCTGAGTTCATACATATCAAATGAAACGTGTTTGAGAGAGTAATAACTTGAACGCTGTCACAAGGCCCAGTGACGTAAGCACTAGTGACTGGCGTGACGTCATCTCACCTAAGACTCACGCAAGCACTCTATAATGTGCCTTCATGCATATCAAACTAAACGTCTTTGAGAGAGTAATAACTTGAACGCTGTCACAAGGCCCAGTGACCTCATCACTAGTGACTGGCGTGACGTCATCATGCCTATCACACACGCACGCGCTGTCCTAACCTGTTTTCATGCATATCGAACGAAACGTCTGTGAGAGAGCAATATTGTTATACCAATCACTCGGCCAACCGACTTGATCACTATTGACTCACGTGACGTCATCACGACTAACAGTCATGCAAGCACTCTCTAACGTGCTTTCATGAATATCAAACGAAACGTCATTGAGAGAACATTAACTTGAAGGCCGTTGCAGGCAGCGTCTGCTAGTAAAAAACTAACTTTTCGCGCTACACTGCCGTTCACCAGCTAACCGGTATACGTAAGCACCAGATCGCGCGTTTCGAATTCAGTCAAGGGCGTCTTTACATGGCTTTTGTTTGACGCGACGATTTTCTTGACTCCTGTAGATGCAATGGAAGCAACAGTACCTTCAAGCAGCAGTGTGGTACAACCCAACAACAGTGTCACATCGCTCGTTGAGGGCAGCGCTTCTCCTTCATTCAATAAATAGAAATAATGAAGTCGAAATGACAATTAAGCATTTTACAAACCATACTCAATTACGCACCATTCAACCGATACCCTCACCTCCCTGCGACACGTTTACTCCAGCTCGTCGTGTGGGTAGATGTACGCGTCTTTTTTGTTGCTTCTCGTGTTTCGTAGAATGCCTTGAAAATGCGGGCAGCCAGGCCGCAATACTGTGAACGGACAGGTGTTCTACACTAATCAGGCACGCTTATTCCAAGCACACTAACCTATAAGAAACGGCGTGGCGTAGAATCTAGAAAGGAAGGCACGAGTCAGCCACAGCATTGAATGGTGCATCAGCAAATGGCCAGTTGCAAATAGCAATAGTATGTATCTCAAGTATGGGGACTGCCCTCTATTACAACGGATTTGTTTCACAGGATAACCAGATGAAATAATTGTTGAGCCGAAGGAGTGGTAGACAAATCTTTTTGTAGCAAGCTTTGGAGCAGTCAGACCGTGCGTCTTATGCTTGATTAAGGATATACAGTGTTATGACTATAGCCGAATTATATGCAAACGCCTGTTTCGTTTCTTGTGCTCATATCGTGTCATTTTGACACGTGAGCACAAATTAGAGGGCGAGGAGAGCTTTTATAGTGCTTTTATAGTGCCTATATATACCTGTGCCGTATGAAGTGATGATTGGTAGAAGCCGAGAAGGAAGAAGTGCAGAACAGAATAAACATGGCGTATGAGCCAGGCCACGTCTCCCAGTCATCGTAGCGTCACACAAGTCGACAGGATGGAGATCTGCCTGCCCCTTCATCAGTCACTCATCATCGACACAGTTCCCCAGAAGACGCCCTTACCGTACATTGACTACCGAATCATCGCCTAGGAGGACAACGACCAGCACCATGACAGAACCATCGGCTGACCTCGACATCCCCAAGTACACCGGATCAGCGGACGACGTACCTGTGCAGGACTGGTTCAACCTGTTCGAACTCCACGCTACCGCTGCATCGTGGTCGAAACAGGAGATGGTTATGAACTTCAGCGACTATGTCACCGGTGAGGCATTTAAGTTTTACCTCACCCACATATTCGACAACGACGAGTCTTGGCAAAAGATAAAAGAAGGAATGATCATCTGGTTTCAAGACTCTAATGAAAATTCGATTAGCACACGCAGTCTCAGTGTATTCAAACTCAGTCATCGCAGTCATAAGCAGCCTTCACGCACTCGAGTACAGAGCATGAATTTACAATTCCCGTCAGATGAAGCTAGCCACATGCTCACGGAAAGACCACGTGGTCGTGTTCCCAACCTTCCATCTGGTTCCTCATCCGCGGATATATCACCAATGCTCAACTCACCGCTGCATAAAAGAATTGAACCCGCTATTAATGACCGAGATGCATTTAATACTTCATGCCGTATGCGTACTTTGCAAACTGACTTGGCATTCAGCTAAGCAGTGCCACAAAGACAGAAGCATTCACAATCAGCATCTTGTGAAGCAGTCTTCTGCAGAAGCGTCTAGTGTTAATCAATTACAAGACCGTAGTGACGTGAATCCAGTATACAACCTCACTGTCAACAATGAAAACAAAAGCAGAGGTGTGACTTCTGATGACACAAGTAATCTTCAGGCAACCACCAACAATGAACGATTTATGAATACAGAAGATTCAAGTGCACGAAACACCGCACATTGTATTGTACCGGAAACATCTGCATTGGTTCACATCGTAGAAGCCTGCGAAGGATTTGCTAAGAATCCTGACACAGCACGATCGCTGTCACACCACAAGCAAGTCGACGAAACCAAGAAACTACAACGTCAACGTATACTTCAACATTCTCAACGACGAAAGGAAACCTCATCGAAGCCACTTTTAAGGTTCAAAGAACATTGCAAAAAGGCCCATCGTCGTGGATACATTCTCGACCAAAGATCAAGAATGTGCTTTCTATCAAACCATCTGCGACATCGCCATAGAAAAATCTCCAAAAGCCACAAAAGCACCCCTTGTACTAGGCAGAAACACAGGCAGCGCCCAATCAACCTCGATCAACGTGCACGCAAGCTGCCTGCACGACCTGTGCCACGACGAAGAATTCCATGCCTACGACATCCGAACTGTCCATTCTGCAAGGTGTTGGAACCTCGTTTGTTCTTCACAAGAATGCCGGCTTCAATTTCCACTATCTCCACGTCCAAAGCATTCTTCTGTTATCCAGGACGCAACCATCAGGCTCGCCCTCCAGAACTCCTGCGTTAACCGGACTGCTTCACTCTTTCCTGAAGTTTTGCGAGTTTACGGAACACCACGGGGCCATGTGCATTTTGAAATTTGTGACTTTTCAACCTCTCCTTGTGTACTTTTCCTTGTCGTAATCCATGCCTTCTTTCGGGGGGAGGGGGAATCTGTGTGACGTATGAAGTGATGATTGGTAGAAGCCGAGAAGGAAGAAGTGCAGAACAGAATAAACATGGTGTATGAGCCAAGCCACGTCTCCCAGTCATCGTAGCGTCACATACCCAATTCGGGCGTTGTAGCCTCAATTCGTATAGGTGCCTGTAAATGTCTGTTTTTCAAAATTGATGCCTATATAAACGCTATTTAACCTGAAATTTTGCTTTCAAGTACTACTCAGCCCGGTATTCATGTTACCGGGCAAAATATAGGTTTCGGGACACTGTGTGGTGCAAACAACTCTTTATTTCGCGAGTTACGTTTATAACTGTCAAACTCAGAAGGCATTTTAGCCAAGAGGGAGGTAGACTAGCCTCTACACATGTATACCATCCATGTCGCGTCGTCTGCTCAGCCTCTTTCCAGTGTGCGCTCAGATGCGTAGGGAGCAGGAGGTGCCTCTGTGCAGCGGCAGGAAGATGAAGAATGAATGCGAAACTGTGGAGAGTCATCAGGGGAAGTAAGGAAGTAGAGTGCAGATAAAAAAAGCAATATCTATGTAGTTTTTGTTTTTTGTTTGTCGTTTACATGTGGTGCTTCACTGGGTCACCTGAATATATTTATTTAGGCAGTGGAAAATGTTTCCTGCCCATTGAAAAGGTTTCTGTCTCTAGGAATTTTAAAATGATCACTAGAAGCGGCGAAAGCGTAATCTCAGGAGGTGAGCTTGAAACCTTCACCGTTAACTCTAAGAAGACTTCGTAAGTCCAATTCCTTCCCCGCTATTGGTATGAAATTCACTCGGAGCTGGAGCATCACACGACGTGCATGAGCACGTCATGCGCGCGTAACCTACACTCGCATGAGCTGCCCATGTCAGCCCGTGCGTGCAAGCGGTGTTCTGCCGTCTCGATGTTCTTTTGTATTGTACTGCGAGTTTTTGTGGGATGGATCCCTATCTGCGCGCACGTTTGGAGAGGCTGGCTTGGATAACGTATCCTTACCCCGATACACAGCGTCACACCGCTGTATCTTCTGCTATGGACGATACACCAAAACCACGCCCAGCGTTGTGAATGCTGGCCCCGACACAATGCGTAAACTGCGAGAAAACCAACGCAAACAAAATGGAGGCACCGTAGTCTTGCGTCTCTCTCGATATGAAATTAAATAAATAAGGCGAATAGATTTCGTTTGTGTGTTCTAACAATTCTGAAAACTTTCATGCTTCTATTTAGGCAACAGTTTGTACAAATTACACACGTTGTCTCAAATAGTTCTCGCAGTGTCACGTACTACTTTGACATAGGCAGGACCATCCTATCACCTTCACGATGTTGGGGCGCACGCCCATGAGATGAAGGTGAAGCCGTGTTCAGTTTGGCCTATCACCTCTTTATGCCACGCGTAGTACTGGAAATCTTGGTAAATGAGATCTTGAGCGCTCAGTGCATTCATTCCTTTACGCTTCTCAAAACTGTTAAGTTTGTGTAACGACCCTTAAAGTGTTCACAGACAGAAGAAAAATTGAGCCTGTGTGGTTAGGCCAAGTTAATACGCCGCAAAAAAAATCCTTCTGGCGCCTGGCACTCTGAGTATTTGCGCATGTATAGCCCTTCTTAGCTATGGCACACAGAAAGAGACCCAGTAGCATATTTCTACGATGGTGCACACTTAACTGACCATGCTGAACTAGAAATGGAGAGACCGTATTCTGCGAACCCCGCGGAAAAACGGATGTTTATGCTAAATCATTACCCGTTTGTACAATTAAAAACTAGAACATTTTTGCTTGCTTTCATGTCGTAGAGACAGATACCACACCTGTTTATTGGAAAATTTGAGTTTTGTCAAAGATTATTCTGCCTATATTCACAATTTTGGAAGCCTGAAAGAATGTTTTGGCCACCTAATATTGGTGCCTAAATCCCGGTTTTTCAGTGCCTATAGAGCTGGCCTCTATAGTTACGACCTACCTGACATGTTTTCGCAACGCCGAAGCAAAGATGATGCCCGTTTAAAACATCTACTGTACCTCAAGAAAAAAATTGTTGTTCTGATAACGTCGAGCTCGTCAAATTGGTTATGAAATGGGTGATGAAAGAGAACTGGGGCAAGTCCGTGAGAAACAAAATTTATTGTTATACAGGCAAAGCAATTTTCATAAACACGCACCTATAGATGTGCTGCTGAGCAGTGTCCTACATATCAAGGCAGTCGAGGGCAGCTTGTACAAAAGTGTAATTGTGCCTATCATAAGCGGCACAGTCCACACGCTGGATGTGCTGCATAGAGCGCCCCGCGGCCTCAACCAGAGGAGCACGGCGATGTTCTTTCTTGGAGATCCCTTCTGGTGTCGTGAGGAGATCATCCCTCCGCTCGCTTAGGAATCCCTTTACACCTGCCTTGAACTTTGAGAAGAGCTCCTCATTCGAATTGAAGAAAGGGCTGTATGGCGGTAGCCACTTGACTGTGTGGTCGCTTGCCGCGAGGACAGCCTGTTCGGCGCGGCGGTGCGCTGGTGCGTTGTCAAACAGTAAAGCTGCCTGTATTCCTGGTTCCTGCTGTGAAACTTTACTCGACACTTCTGCAAGAAAGTCGTTGAAAACAGCCCAGTGGACCTTGTCGGCAATTGTCCAGTGAAGAAGGCCATTTGCTGACATGCAGGCTATAACAATTACATTCGCCCCTTTCGCACTAGTTGACAAACGGCATGCTGGAGCACCTAGTTTCGCCCTACCGAAACTGCGCGAGCACCATACGTTGAAGTTGGTCTCGTCGATGTAGTATCGTGTTAGCGTAGTTCCCTCGCTCTGAAGCCACTGGGCATATCGGCACCGCAGCTGTTTCACGTCGGCGCGATTTCTATCTACCGGGCTCGGGGTCAGCAGCTTCACCGAATAACCATGGCCATCGAGAAGCCGATCAATCGTCGACGTGCTCACTTCAATGTTAGACATCTCATCTTTGAGAGCTCTCTTTATTTGTTCCAGTGTGAAGGATGGGTTTCCCTGTACGATTTGTTGCAGGGCGTCCACCACGTCCGGTCCAAATTTGCTCGACGAATCACCACGTGTTTTAGTTGTGTCACGATCACTAGCGGCAATAGAACGCACGGTCTTTATATTTTTATTTATTTTATTTGTTTATTCGAGTACCTACAGCGCCCAATTTGGGCATTACAGTAGGGGGGAGGAGACATAAAACTTGAACTTGATACAGGGTATGAATACCGATAACAAAACAAGTAAGCATGCTCAGCTTATACAGTGTGTACACATTCTCGGGAACACGAGGCAATCAAGGAAAAGTAAAACACAAACAGAAATGCAGACGGAAATTGGCATCTTTCATTTCAACAAAAATTGTGACAGAGCATTTTGAAATGAGGGTGGCGGGGTGGATACAATATATTTTGGTAGGTTGTTCCTTCGTGTGTGGTTTTGGGGAAGAAGGAGTTTTTGTAAGTATTTATGCGACATCGGTATCCGCGAACTTTGCGGGAGTGATCTAGGCGAGAGGATACATAAGTGGGATCTTTAATGTACACGTCTTTATTTAAACCAGTGCTACCAATATAAATATTATGAAATAGGTTTAATCTTAAGAATTTGCGCCTGTCCTGCAGAAGAGGCCAACCCAAATGTTTACGAATGCACGAAGAGCGGTTAGTGAAATCATAGTTACCAGACACAAAACGCGCTGCTCGTTTCTGAACCCTTTCTAGCGCATTAGTACATATTTTAGTGTCTGGATCCAAAGCCACACAACCGTACTCTAAATTTGAGCGAACGTTGGAAAGATAGAGCGTTTCCTTTAGTTTAGGTGGGGCCTGTTTAAAGTTTCGCTTCAGGAAGTTCAATACACGGCTCGCTTTAGCACCGACGTATTCAATGTGGTCGTTCCAGGATAGGTTGCTCGTAAATAAAACGGCTAGGTAGTTATATTTGGACAACTTCCAAACGATTGTCTCCAAGAAAGTAATTCGTATTTAGAATGTTCTTTTTGTTTGTGAAGTGAACGGTATTACATTTTGAAAAGTTAAGTGTCATGTTCCATGTGGTGCACCATGATAACACAGCATTTAGATCACTTTGTAGTTGAGGAGAATCTTGAGCAGACGTGACGTCACGATATATGCAGCAGTCATCTGCATACATGCGCATGTGGCTGGATACTTGTTGGGTTATATCATTTATAAATATCAAAAAAAGAAGGGGTCCCAGAACAGATCCCTGGGGGACCCCTGATAAGACATCGACTTCAGATGAATTCACTCCCTCGAGAACAACCCGCTGTTTTCTACCAACAAGATACGCTTCAAGCCACTTCAACAAAGAGGGAGGGATATTTAGAGCAGGCAGTTTAAGTAATAATAAATTGTGTGATACAGAATCAAAGGCTTTTTGAAAATCTAAAAATACACAGTCCACTTGGCATCCATTGTCGATCGAGGCAGCTGTATCATGACTAAATTCAATTAGTTGAGTATCGCAGGACAACTCTTTTCTGAAACCGTGTTGCGTAGTGCAGAAAAAGTTATTATCTTGAAGATGGGAAATTAAATTGGTATAGATAATGTGTTCCATCAATTTACATATTACACAAGTTAGCGAGATCAGTCTGTAATTTTTTGTTCGCGTTTTGTCTCCTGCTTTGAAGATGGGGGCAAAGTTGGCACTTTTCCAGTCGTCAGGTAAACAGCCAAGCTGCATTGATCTTTCGAAGAGCAAGACTAGGAATGGTACAAGTGAGGCAGCACAGTTTTTTAAAACATAATTAGGAATAGCATCAGGACCTGGTGCCGCATTTACCTTAATTTTTTGTAGCAGAGCTAAGACTCCACGTTCAGTAAAACATATTTCAATCATTTCTGAATTTTTTCTGACTAACTGAGGCCGCTGGGTAGGCAAACTGATTGGGTGAAAACAGACTGAAAATAAAAATTGAATCTCTCAGCTTTGCCCTTTAAGTCTGCGCTGAAGTTGAGGTCATCTATAACATCTGGAATTGTTTCCTTCACAGCCTGCTTGCTTTTAACGTACTTCCATACTTCTTTCGGGTGTTTTTTGATCCTATCAGTTAGGCGACCCCGATGCTCAAGTTCAGCACAGCGCATCTGTTTAGCAACACTCTTGTTTAGTTCTTTTAACGTTTCATGTAGCTCGCGTTGTGGTGTCTGGCGGTACTTTCGATACACGCGGTGCCTGCGATTAATCAAAGCCTTGAGGCTGCTGTTCATCCAGGGCTTACCAGTTCTACGCTTTGAGAATTGATTGATTTTGAGTGTTTCGGAGAGCACTTTTAAATCACCTCCGCGCCTGTGAACATCTATTATACGGCAACAATCTACAGGAGAAACGCGAGCGTACTTTTTCTTCGGTTCATCAGGCGCCTTCCGTGGCCTTCCGGGCCGCCGAGAGTCTCGGTCTTCCATAGCACCAGTGGTCGAAGCGCAAACTTTCACTTATTCTCAGGACTGCAAAAGCGCTCACCTAACGATGACTTGGCCGGAAACTTGAAACTACGCCGGCTCATGTTTTGTGCTCATGTGTTAAAATAACACGATAGGAGCACAATAAACGAAACAGGCATTTGCATATAATCCGGCTATAGTCATAACACTGTATATCCTTATTCAAGCATAAGACGCACGGTCTGCCTGCTCCAAAGCTTGCTACAAAAAGATTTGTCCACCACTCCTTCGGCTCAACTAATATTTCATCTGGTTATACTGTGAAACAAATCCATTGTAATACAGGGCAGTCCCCATATTTGAGATACATACTATTGCTATTTGCATTTGCTGATGCGCCATTCAATGCTGTGCCTGACTCATGCCTTCCTTTCTACAGTCTACGCCGCGCCGTTTCTTATACATTAATGTGCTTGGAATAAGCGTACCTGTTTAGTGTAGAACACCTGTCCGTTTACAGTATTGCGGCCTGGCTGCCCGCATTTTCAAGGCATTCTACGAAACACGAGAAGCAACAAAAAAGACGCCTTCATCTACCCACACGACGAGCTGGAGTAAACGTATCGCAGGAAGGTGAGGGTATCGGTTGATTGTTGCGTAATTGAGTATGGTTTGTAAAATGCTTAATTGTCATTTCGACTTCATTATTTCTATTTATTGAATGAAGGAGAAGCGCTGCCCTCAACGAGCGATGTGACACTGTTGTTGGGTTGTACCACACTGCTGCTTGAAGGTACTGTTGCTTCCATCGCATCTACACGAGTAAAGAAAAGCGTCACGTCAAACAAAAGCCATGTAAAGACGCCTTTGACTGAATTCGAAACGCGCGATCTGGTGCCTACGTATACCGGTTAGCTGGTGAATGGCTGTGCAGTGCGAGAAGTTAGTTTTTTACTAGCAGACGCTGCCTGCAACGGCCTTCAAGTTAATGTTCTCTCAATGACGTTTCGTTTGATATTCATGAAAGCACGCTAAAGAGTGCTTGCATGACTGTTAGTCGTGATGACGTCACGTGAGTCAATAGTGATCAAGTTGGTTGGCCGAGTCGTAAGTATAACATTATTGCTCTCTCACAGACGTTTCGTTCGATATGCATGAAAACAGGTTAGGACAGCGCGTGCGTGTGTGATAGGCGTGATGACGTCACGCCAGTCACTAGTGATGACGTCACTGGGCCTTGTGACAGCGTTGAAGTTATTACTCTCTCAAAGACGTTTCGTTTGATATGCATGAAGACAGGTTAGGACACAGCGTGCGTGGGTGTCAGGCGTGATGAAGTCACGCCAGTCACTAGTGATGACGTCACTGGGCCTTGTGACAGCGTTCAAGTTATTACTCTCTCAAATACATTTCGTTTGATATGCATGAAGACAGGTTAGGACACCGCGTGCGTGGGTGTCAGGCATGATGACGTCACGCCAGTCACTAGCGATGACGTCACTGGGCCTTGTGACAGCATTCAAGTTATTACTCTCTCAAAGACATTTCGTTTGATATGCATGAAGACAAGTTAGGACACCACGTGCGTGTGTGATAGGCATGATGACGTCACGCCAGTCACTAGTGATGACGTCACTGGGCCTTGTGACAGCGTTCAAGTTATTACTCTCTCAAAGACATTTCGTTTGATATGCATGAAGACAAGTTAGGACACCACGTGCGTGTGTGATAGGCATGATGACGTCACGCCAGTCACTAGTGATGACGTCACTGGGCCTTGTGACAGCGTTCAAGTTATTACTCTCTCAAAGACATTTCGTTTGATATGCATGAAGACAGGTTAGGACACCGCGTGCGTGTGTGATAGGCATGATGACGTCCCGCCAGTCACTAGTGATGACGTCACTGGGCCTTGTGACAGCGTTCAAGTTATTACTCTCTCAAAGACATTTCGTTTGATATGCATGAAGACAGGTTTGGACACTGCGTGCGTGTGTGATAGGCGTGATGACGTCACGCCAGTCACTAGTGATGAGGTCACTGGGCCTTGTGACAGCGTTCAGGTTATTACTCTCTCAAAGACATTTTGTTTGATATGCATGAAGACAGGTTAGGACACTGCGTGCGTGGGTGTCAGGCGTGATGACGTCACGCCAGTCACTAGTGATGACGTCAATGGGCCTTGTGACAGCATTCAAGGTACTACTCTCTCAAAGACATTTCGTTTGATATGCATGAAGACAAGTTACGACACCGCGTACGTGTGTGATAGGCGTGATGACGTCACGCTAGTCACTAGTGATCACGTCACTGGGCCTTGCGACAGCGTTCAAGTTATTACTCTCTCAAAGACGTTTCGTTTGATATGCATGAATGCACATTATAGAGTGCTTGCGTGTGTGATAGGCGTGATGACGTCACTGGGCCTTGTGACAGCGTTCAAGTTATTACTCTCTCAAACACGTTTCATTTGATATGTATGAAATATGGTTAGACGCTGCTTGCGTGGGTGTCAAACGCGATGACGTCACACGAGTCACTAGTGATCACGTCACTCTGCCGATTGACAGCGTTCAGTTTATTAGCCTCTCGAAGACGTTTCGTTTGGTATACATGATGGCAGGTTAGACATTGCGTGCGTGGGTGATAGGCGTGATGACGTCACCTAAAACACAAGTGATCAAGTCAGTTGGCCGAGTCATAGGTACCACGTTATTGCTCTCTCAAAGACGTTTCGTTTGGCATGCATGTCGGCAGGATAGTAAATAACGTGCGCGGGTGATATTTGTGATGACGTCCCCTGAGGAACTGGTTATCAGGTGACTTCGCCGAGTTTTAGGTATCAAGATCCCGCCCTTTCAAAGACGTTTCATTTGATATGCATGACGGAAGGTTAAGACGGTGCGTGCGTGGGTGATATGCGTGAGGACGTCACCTAAGTCACTCGTGATGAGATCATTGGCCTGGTTAATAAATGTCAAGTTATTACTGCGTGGACGGCTTTTCCTTTGATATGAATGTCGAAGGTGTGAATAGTGCTTACGCGGGTGATAGGCGAGATAATGTCGCGCGAGTCACATTGTGTCACGAGTGACTCATTGTTGGTTTTTCCATGTTAAATTCACTCCAAAGCTATTCACTCCACGCATTCCCGAAAATTCTGGTTCGTTTTGAAGTCACAATGTCATCAGGATTAAATTCGCTGGCGTCCGGATTAAATCGGCTGGTGGTTGGATTAATTTCAGCGGCACTTGGATTAAAATGAATGGCACCTGGATTAATTTCAGTGGCGGCTGGATTAAATTGACTGGCGCCTAGATTAATTTGGCTGGCGCTTGGATTAAATTGAGCGGGAAAACCTGTAGAGAACACTCAAAGTACCGCCATCTCGCATACCCTGTGGCACATAGCTGCTTTACACGTCCGTCTACCTGTCCGTCTGTCTGCCAGAATGTCTGTCTGTCCGTCCGTGCGCCCGTCCGTGCATCCATCTAGAGAAGACTCAAAGTACCGCCATCTCGCACACCCTCGGTACATAGCCGCTTCACACGTCCATCTACTTGTCCAGCTGTCTGCCAGTCTGTCTGTCTGTCCCTTCGTGCGTCCTTCCGTGCGTCCATCTAGAGAACACTCAAAGTACCGCCATTTCGCATACCCTGTGTCACATAGCCGCTTTACATGTGCACCTGTCTGTCTGTCTGCCAGCCTGTCTGTCTCTTCGTCCATGCGTCCATTCGTGCGCCAATCTAGAACACTCAAAGTACAGCCATCTCGCATACCCTATGGAAAATAGCCGCTTTGCGCGTCCGTCTACGTGTGCGCTTGTCTGCCAGTCTGTCTTTCTGTTCGTCCATGCGTCCGTTCGTGCGTAAATCTAGAGAACACTCTGAGTACCACCATCTCGCGCGTTGTATACCCTGTGGTACATACCCGCTTTACGCGTCCGTCTACCTGTCCGTCTGTCTGCCAGTCTGTCTGACTGTTCGTCCATGCGTCCATCCGTGCGTCCATTTAGAGAACACTCAAAGTACCGCCATCTCGCATACCCTGTGGTACATAGACGCTTTACGCGTCCATCAACCTGTTCGTCTGTCTGCCAGTCTGTCTGTCAGTCCGTCCGCGCGTCCGTCCGTGCGTCCATCTAGAGAAAACTCAAAGTACCGCCATCTCGCATACCCTGTGTCACATAGCCGCTTTACACGTCCGTTTAACTGTCCGTCTGTCTGCCAGTCTGTCTGTCTGTCCATCCGTGAGTCTGTCCGTGCGTTCACCTAGAGGACACTCAAAGTACCCCCATCTCGCATACCCTCTGGCACATACCCGCTTTACACGTCCGTCTACCTGTCCGCCTGTCTGCCAGTCTGTCTCTCTGTCCGTCCGTGCGTCCTTCCGTGCGTCCTTCTAGAGAACACTCCAAGTACCGCCATCTCACATACCCGGTCGCACATAGCCTTTTTACGCGTCCGTCTACACTGTCCGTCTGTCTGCAGTCTGTCTGTCTGTCCGTCCGTGCGTCCATCCGTGCGTCCACCTAGAGAACACTTAAAGTACCGCCATCTCGCATCTCCTATACCCTGGGGCAAATACCGCTTTACGCGTCCGTCTACCTGTCCGTCCGTCTGCAAATCTGTCTGTCTGTCGGTCCGTGCGTTCGTCCGTGCGTCCATTAGGGGAACACTCAAAATAACGCCATCTCGCATACCATGTGGCACATAGCCGCTTTACACGTTCGTCTACCTGGTCGTTTGTCTGCCAGTCTGTCTCTCCGTCCATGCGTCTGTTCGTGCGTCAATCTGGAGAACACTCTGAGTACCGCCATTTCGCGCGTCGTATACCCTGTGGCACATACGCGCTTTACGCGTCCGTCTACCTGTCCGTCTGTCTGCCAGTCTGTCTGTCTCTCCTAATTGCGTCCGTTCATGCGTCAATCTAGAGAACACTCTGAGTACCGCCATCTCGCGCGTCGTATACCCTGTGGTACATACCCACTTAACACGTCCGTCTACCTATCCGTGTGTTTGTCCGTCCGTGCATCCGTCCGTGCGTCCGTCTAGAGAACACTCAAAGTACCGCCATCTCGTATACCCTGTGGCGCATACCCGCTTTACGCGTCCGTCTACCTGTCCGTCTGTCTGCCAGTCTGTCTGTCTGTTCGTCCATGCATCCATCCGTACGTCCATCTAGAGAACACTGAAAGTACCGCCATCTCGCATACCCTATGGCAAATGGCCGCTTTACGCGTCCGTCTACGTGTCCGTCTGTCTGCTAGTCTGTCTTTTTGTTCGTCCATGCGTCCATTCGTGCGTAAATCTAGAGAACACTCAGAGTACCGCCATCTCGCGCGTCGTATACCATGTGGTACATACCCGCTTTACGCGTCTGTCTACCTGTCCGTCTGTCTGCCAGTCTGTCCGTCTGTCCGCCCGTGCATCAATCTGGAGAACACTCAAAGTGCCGCCATCTCGTATACCCTGTGGCAAATACATATTTACTCGTCTGTCTACCTGTCCGTCTGTCTGCTAATCTGTCTGTCTTTCTGTCCATGCGTCCGTCCGTGCGTCCATTTAGAGTACACTCAAAGAAACGCCATCTCGCATTTCCTGTGGAATATAGCCGCTTTACGCGTCCGTATACCTGTCCGTCTGTCTGCCAGTCTGTCTGTCTGTTCGTCCATGCGTCCGTCCGTGCGTCCATCTAAAGAACACTCTGAGTATCGCTATCTTCGCGTCGTATAACCTGTGGTACATTCCCGCTTTACGCGTCCGTCTACCTGTCCGTCTGTCTGTCCGTCTGGCTGTCTGTTTGGCCGTGCGTCCATCCGTGCGTCCATCTAGAGAACACTCAAAGTATCATCATTTCGCATACCCTGTGGCACATAGCCGCTTTACGCGTCCGTCCACCTGTCCGTCTGTCTGCCAGTCTCTCCGTCCATGCGTCCGTTCGTGCGTCAATCTAGAGAACACTCTGAGTACCGCCTTCTCGCACGTCGTATACCCTGTGGCACATACCCGCTTTGCGCGTCCATCAGCTGTCCGTCTGTCTGCCAGTCTGTCTGTCTGTTCGTGCATGCATCCATCCGTACGTCCATCTAGAGAACACTCAAAGTACCCCCAAGTCGCATACCCTGTCGCACATAGCCGCTTTACACGTGCACCTGCCTCTCTGTCTGCCAGTCTGTCTGTCTGTTCGTCCATGCGTCCATGCGTGCGCCCATCTAGAGAACACTCAAAGTACCGCCATCTCGCACACCCTCTGGTACATAGCCGCTTTACGCGTCCATATACTTGTCCGGCTGTCTGCCAGTCTGTCTGTCTTTCCGTTCGTGCGTCCGTCCGTGCGTCCAACTAGAGAACACTCAAAGTACCGCCATTTCGCATACCCTGTGGCACATAGCCGCTTTACACGTGCACCTGTCTGTCTGTCTGCCAGCTTGTCTGTCTGTTCGTACATGCGTCCATTCGTGCGCCAATCTAGAACACTCAAAGTAGAGCCATCTCGCATACCCTGTGGCACATAGCTGCTTCACACGTCCGTCTACCTGTCCGTCTGTCTGCCAGTCTGTCTGTCTGTCCGTCCGTGCGCCCGTCCGTGCATCCATCTAGAGAACACTCAAAGTACCGCCATCTCGCACACCCTCTGGTACATAGCCGCTTTACGCGTCCATCTACTTGTCCGGCTGTCTGCCAGTTTGCCGTCTGTATGTCCGTCCGTGTGTCCGTCCGGGCGTCCATCTAGAGAACACTCAAAGTACCGCCATTTCGCATACCCTGTGGCACATAGCATCTTTACTCATGCACCTGTCTGTCTGCCAGCCTGTCTGTCTGTTCGTCCATGCGTCCATCCGTGCGCCAATGTAGAACACTCAAAGTACAGCCATCTCGCGTACCCTATGGAAAATAGCCGCTTTGCGCGTCCGTCTACGTGTCCGTCTGTCTGCCAGTCTATCTTTCTGTTCGTTCATGCATCCGTTCGTGCATAAATCTAGAGAACACTCTGAGTATCTCCATCTCGCGCGTTGTATACCCTGTGGTACATACCCGCTTTACGCGTCCGTCTAACTGTCCGCCTGTCTGCCAGTCTGTCTGTCTGTCTGTCTGTCCGTCCGTGCGTCCTTCCGTGCGTCCTTCTAGAGAACACTCAAAGTACCGCCATCTCGCATACCCTGTGGCACATAACCGCTTTACAGGTCCGTCTACCTGTACGTCTGTCTGCCAGTCTGTCTGTCTGTCCGTCCGTGCGTACGTCCGTGCGTCCATCTGGAGAACACTCAAAGTGCTGCCATCTCGTATACCCTGTGGCAAATACATATTTACTCGTCCGTCTACCTGTCCGTCTGTCTGCTAATCTGTCTGTCTGTCTGTCCATGCGTCCATCCGTGCGTCCATTTAGAGTACACTCAAAGAAATGCCATCTCGCATACCCTGTGGCATATAGCCGCTTTACGCGTCCGTCTACCTGTCCATCTGTCTGTCCGTCTGTCTGTCTGTTCGTCCATCTAGAGAACACTCAAAGTATCATCATCTCGCATACCCTGTGGCACATAGCCGCTTTACGCGTCCGTCTACCTGTCCGCCTGTCTGCAAGTCTCTCCGTCCATGCGTCCGTTCGTGCGTCAATCTAGAGAACACTCTGAGTACCGCCATCTCACGCGTCGTATACCCTGTGGCACATAAACGCTTTACGCGTCCGTCTACCTGTCCGTCTGTCTGCCAGTCTGTCTGTCTGTTCGTCCATGCATCCATCCGTACGTCCATCTAGAGAACACTCAAAGTACCGCCATTTCGCAAACCCTCTGGCACATAGCCGCTTTACACGTGCACCTGTCTGTCTGTCTGCCAGCCTGTCTGTCTGTTCGTCAATGCGTCAATCCGTGCGCCAATCTAGAACACTCAAAGTAGAGCCATCTCGCATACCCTGTGGCACATAGCTGCTTTACACGTCCGTCTACCTGTCCGTCTGTCTGCCAGTCTGTCTGTCTGTCCGTCCGTGTGCCCGTCCGTGCATCCATCTAGAGAACACTCAAAGTACCGCCATCTCGCACACCCTCTGGTACATAGCCGCTTTACGCGTCCATCTACTTGTCCGGCTGTCTGCCAGTCTGTCTGTCTGTCCGTTCGTGTGTCCGTCCGGGCGTCCATCTAGAGAACACTCAAAGTACCGCCATTTCGCATACCCTGTGGCACATAGCAGCTTTACTCGTGCACCTGTCTGTCTGCCAGCCTGTCTGTCTCTTCGTCCATGCGTCCTTCCGTGCGCCAATCTAGAACACTCAAACTACAGCCATCTCGAACCCTATGGAAAATAGCCGCTTTGCGCGTCCGTCTACGTGTCCGTCTGTCTGCCAGTCTGTCTTTTTGTTCGTCTAGCGTCCGTTCTTGCGTAAATCTAGAGAACACTCTGAGTACCGCCATCTCGAGCGTCGTATACCTTGTGGTACATACCCGCTTTACGCGTCCGACTACCTGGCCGTCTGTCTGCAAGTATGTCTGTCTGTTCGTCCATGCGTCCATCTAGAGAACACTCAAAATACTGACATCTCGTATACCCTGTGGCACAAAGCCGCTTTACAGGTCCGTCTACCTATCCGTCTGTCTGCCAGTATGCCTGTCTGTCCGTCCATGCGTCCGTTCGTGCGTCAATCTAGAGAACACTAAAAGTACCGCCATCTCGCATACCCTGTCGCACATAGCCGCTTTACGCGTGCGTCTACCTATCCGTCTGTCTGCCAGTCTGTCTGTCTGTCCGTCCATGCATCCGTCCGTGCGTCCATCTAGAGAACACTCATAGTACCACGATCTCGTATTCCCTGTGGCAAATACATATTTACGCGTCCGTCTACCTGTCCGTCTGTCTGCTAATCTGTCTGTCTGTCTGTGCAAGCGTCCGTCCGTGCGTCCATTTAAAGTACACTCAAAGAAACGCCATCTCGCATACCCTGTGGCATATAGCCGCTTTACGCGTCCGTATACCTGTCCGTCTGTCTGCCAGTCTGTGTCTGTTCGTCCATGCGTCCGTCCGTGCGTCTATCTAGAGAACACTCCAAGTATCGCCATCTCGCGCGTCGTATACCCTGTGGTACATTCCCGCTTTACGCGTCCGTATACCTGTCCGTCTGTCTGTCCGTCTGTCTGTCTGTCCATCCATGCGTCCATCCGTGCGTCCATGTAGAGAACACTCAAATTATCATCATCTCGCATACCCTGTGGCACATAGCCGCTTTAAGCGTCCGTCTACCTGTCCGTCTGTCTGCCAGTCTCTCCGTCCATGCGTCCGTTCGTGCGTCAATCTAGAGAACACTCTGAGTACCGCCTTCTCGCACGTCGTATACCCTGTGGCACATACCCGCTTTGCGCGTCCGTCAGCTGTCCGTCTGTCTGCCAGTCTGTCTGTCTGTTCGTCCATGCATCTATCCGTACGTCCATGTAGAGAACACTCAAAGTACCCCCATGTCGCATACCCTGCGGCACATAGCCGCTTTACACGTGCACCTGTCTCTCTGTCTGCCAGTCTGTCTGTCTGTCCGTCCGTGCACCCGTCCGTGCATCCATCTAGAGAACACTCAAAGTACCGCCATCTCGCACACCCTCTGGTACATAGCCGCTTTACGCGTCCATCTACTTGTCCGGCTGTCTGCCAGTTTGTCGTCTGTATCTCCGTCCGTGTGTCCGTCCGGGCGTCCATCTAGAGAACACTCAAAGTACCGCCATTTCGCATACCCTGTGGCACATAGCATCTTTACTCGTGCACCTGTCTGTCTGCCAGCCTGTCTGTCTGTTCGTCCATGCGTCCATCCGTGCGCCAATGTAGAACACTCAAAGTACAGCCATCTCGCGTACCCTATGGAAAATAGCCGCTTTGCGCGTCCGTCTACGTGTCCGTCTGTCTGCCAGTCTATCTTTCTGTTCGTTCATGCATCCGTTCGTGCATAAATCTAGAGAACACTCTGAGTATCTCCATCTCACGCGTTGTATACCCTGTGGTACATACCCGCTTTACGCCTCCGTCTACCTGTCCGCCTTTCTGCCAGTCTGTCTGTCTGTCCGTCCGTGCGTCCTTCCGTGCGTCCTTCTAGAGAACACTCAAAGTACCGCCATCTCGCATACCCTGTGGCACATAACCGCTTTACAGGTACGTCTACCTGTCCGACTGTCTGCCAGTCTGTCTGTCTGTCCGTCCGTGCGTACGTCAGTGCGTCCATCTGGAGAACACTCAAAGTGCCGCCATCTCGCATACCATGTGACACATACCCCCTGTACGCGTCCGTCTACCTGGCCGTCTGTCTGCCAGTCTGTCTCTCCGTCCATGCGTCCGTTCGCGCGTCATTCTGGAGAACACTCTGAGTACCGCCATTTCGCGCGTCGTATACCCTGAGGCACATACCCGCTTTTCGCGTCCGTCTACCTTTCCGTCTGTCTGCCAATTTGCCTGTCTCTCCGTCCATGCAACCGTTCGTGCGTCAATCTAGAGAACACTCTGAGTACCGCCATCCCGCGCGTCGTATAACCTGTGGCACATACCCGCTTTACGCGTCCGTCTACCTGTCCTTCTGTCTGCCAGTCTGTCTGTCTGTTCGTTCATGCATCCATCCGTACGTCCATCTTGAGAACACTGAAAGTACCGCCATCTCGCATACGCTATGGCAAATAGCCGCTTTACGCGTCCGTCTACGTGTACGTCTGTCTGCCAGTCTGTCTTTTTGTTCATCCATTCGTCCGTTCGTGCGTAAATCTAGAGAACACTCTGAGTACTGCCATCTCGCGCGTCGTATACCCTGTGGCACATAGCCGCTTTACACGTCCACCTGTCTGTCTGTCTGCCAGTCTGTCTGTCTGTTCGACCATGCGTCTATCCGTGCGCCAATCTAGAACACTCAAAGTACCGCCATCTCGCATACCCTATGGCAAATAGTCGCTTTACGCGTCCGTCTACGTGTACGTCTGTCAGCCAGTCTGTCTTTCTGTTCGTCCATGCATCCGTCCGTGCGTAAATCTAGAGAACACTCTGAGTGCCGCCATCTCGCGCGTCGTATACCTTGTGGTACATACCCGCTTTACGCGCCCGACTACCTGGCTGTCTGTCTGCAAGTCAGTCTGTCGGTTCGTCCATGCGTCCATCTAGAGAACACTCAAAGTACTGCCATCTCGTATACCCTGTGGCATAAAGCCGCTTTACACGTCCGTCTACCTGTCCATCTGTCTGCCAGTATGCCTGTCTGTCCGTCCATGCGTCCGTTCGTGCGTCAAACTAGAGAACACTCAAAGTAGCGCCATCTCGCATACCCTGTGGCACCTAGCTGCTTTACACGTCCGTCTGCCTGTCCGTCTGTCTGCCAGTCTGTCTGTCTGTCCGTCCGTGCATCAATCTGGAGAACACTCAAAGTACCGCCATCTCGCATACCCTGTCGCACATAGCCGCTTTACGCGTCCATCTACCTATCCGTCTGTCTGCCAGTCTGTCTGTCTGTCCATGCGTCCGTCCGTGCGTCCATCTAAAAAACACTAAAAGTACCGCCATCTCGCATACCCTGTGACACATACCCGCTTTACAGGTCCGTCTACCTGTCCATCTGTCTGCCAGTCTGTCTGTCTGTCCGTCCATGCGTCCGTCCGTGCATCCATCTAGAGAACACTCATAGTACCGCCATCTCGTATACCCTGTGGCAAATACATATTTACGCGTCCGTCTACCTGTCCGTCTGTCTGCTAATCTGTCTGTCTGTCTGTGCATGCGTCCGTCCGTCCGTCCATTTAAAGTACACTCAAAGAAACGCCATCTCGCATACCCTGTGGCATATAGCCGCTTTTCGCGTCCGTATACCTGTCCGTCTGTCTGCCAGTCTGTCTGTCTGTTTGTCCATGCGTCCGTCCGTGCGTCCATCTAGAGAACACTCTGAGTATCGCCATCTCGCGCGTCGTATACTCTGTGGTACATTCCAGCTTTACGCGTCCGTATACCTGTCTGTCTGTCTGTTCGTCTGTCTGTCTGTTCCTCCATGCGTCCATGCGTGCGTCCATCTAGAGAACACTCAAAGTATCATCATCTCGGATACCTTGTGGCACATAGCCGCTTTACGCGTCCGTCTACCTGTCCGCCTGTCTGCAAGTCTCTCCGTCCATGCGTCCGTTCGTGCGTCAATCTAGAGAACACTCTGAGTACCGCCATCTCACGCGTCGTATACCCTGTGGCACATAAACGCTTAACGCGTCCGTCTACCTGTCCGTCTGTCTGCCAGTCTGTCTGTCTGTTCGTCCATGCATCCATCCGTACGTCCATCTAGAGAACACTCAAAGTACCGCCATTTCGCATACCCTCTGGCACATAGCCGCTTTACACGTGCACCTGTCTGTCTGTCTGCCAGCCTGTCTGTCTGTTCGTCAATGCGTCAATCCGTGCGCCAATCTAGAACACTCAAAGTAGAGCCATCTCGCATACCCTGTGGCACATAGCGGCTTTACACGTCCGTCTACCTGTCCGTCTGTCTGCCTGTCTGTCTGTCTGTCCGTCCGTGCGCCCGTCCGTGCATCCATCTAGAGAACACTCAAAGTACCGCCATCTCGCACACCCTCTGGTACATGGCCGCTTTACGCGTCCATCTACTTGTTCGGCTGTCTGCCAGTCTGTCTGTCTGTCCGTTCGTGTGTCCGTCCGGGCGTCCATCTAGAGAACACTCAAAGTACCGCCATTTCGCATACCCTGTGGCACATAGCAGCTTTACTCGTGCACCTGTCAGTCTGCCAGCCTGTCTGTCTGTTCGTCCATGCGTCTTTCCGTGCGCCAATCTAGAACACTCAAACTACAGCCATCTCGAACCCTATGAAAAATAGCCGCTTTGCGCGTCCGTCTACGTGTCCGTCTGTCTGCCAGTCTGTCTTTTTCTTCGTCTAGCGTCCGTTCTTGCGTAAATCTAGAGAACACTCTGAGTACCGTCATCTCGCGCGTCGTATACCTTGTGGTACATACCCGCTTTACGCGTCCGACTACCTGGCCGTCTGTCTGCAAGTCTGTCTGTCTGTTCGTCCATGCGTCCATCTAGAGAACACTCAAAGTACTGACATCTCGTAT
The DNA here is from genome assembly GCF_043290135.1 of Rhipicephalus microplus. Lineage (NCBI taxonomy): Eukaryota > Metazoa > Arthropoda > Arachnida > Ixodida > Ixodidae > Rhipicephalus > Rhipicephalus microplus. The sequence continues at coordinate 15,477,402 of NW_027464589.1, forward strand.
ACCCTGTGGCACAAAGCCGCTTTACAGGTCCGTCTACCTGTCCATCTGTCTGCCAGTATGCCTGTCTGTCCGTCCATGCGTCCGTTCGTGCGTCAATCTAGAGAACACTCAAAGTACCGCCATCTCGCATACCCTGTGGCACATGGCTGCTTTACACGTCCGTCTACCTGTCCGTCTGTCTGCCAGTCTGTCTGTCTGTTCGTCCGTGCATCAATCTGGACAACACTCAAATACCGCCATCTCGCATACCCTGTGGCACATACCCGCTTTACACGTCCGTCTACCTGTCCGCCTGTCCGCCAGTCTGTCTGTCTTTCGTCCGTGCATCCTTCCGTGCGTCCTTTTAGAGAACACTCAAAGTACCGCCATCTCGCATACCCTGTCGCACATAGCCGCTTTACGCGTCCGTCTACCTATCCGTCTGTCTGCCAGTCTGTCTGTCTGTCCGTCCATGCATCCGTCCGTGCGTCCATCTAGAGAACACTCATAGTACCACGATCTCGTATTCCCTGTGGCAAATACATATTTACGCGTCCGTCTACCTGTCCGTCTGTCTGCTAATCTGTCTGTCTGTCTGTGCATGCGTCCGTCCGTGCGTCCATTTAAAGTACACTCAAAGAAACGCCATCTCGCATACCCTGTGGCATATAGCCGCTTTACGCGTCCGTATACCTGTCCGTCTGTCTGCCAGTCTGTGTGTCTGTTCGTCCACGCGTCCGTCCGTGCGTCTATCTAGAGAACACTCCAAGTATCGCCATCTCGCGCGTCGTAAACCCTGTGGTACATTCCCGCTTTACGCGTCCGTATACCTGTCCGTCTGTCTGTCCGTCTGTCTGTCTGTTCGTCCATGCGCCCATCCGTGCGTCCATCTAGACAACACTCTAAGTATCATCATCTCGCATACCCTGTGGCACATAGCCGCTTTACGCGTCCGTCTATCTGTCCGCCTGTCTGACACTCTCTCCGTCTATCCGTCCGTGCGCCCGTCCGTGCATCCATCTAGAGAACACTCAAAGTACCGCCATCTCGCACACCCTCTGGTACATAGCCGCTTTACGCGTCCATCTACTTGTCCGGCTGTCTGCAATTCTGTCTGACTGTCCGTACATGCGTCCATCCGTGCGCCAATCTAGAACACTCAAAGTACAGCCATCTCGCATACTATGTAGAATATAGCAGCTTTGCGCGTCCGTCTACGTGTCCGTCTGTCTGCAGTCTATCTTTCTGTTCGTCCATGCATCCGTTCGTGCGTAAATCTAGAGAACACTCTGAGTATCTCCATCTTGCGCGTTGTATACCCTGTGGTACATACCCGCTTTACGCGTCCGTCTACCTGTCCGCCTGTCTGCCAGTCTGTCTGCCTGTCCGTCCATGCGTCCTTCCGTGTGTCCATCTAGAGAACACTTAAAGTACCGCCATCTCGCATCTCCTATACCCTGTGGCAAATACCGCTTTACGCGTCCATCTACCTGTCCGTCCGTCTGCTAGTCTCTCTGTCTGTCTGTCCGTGCGTTCGTCCGTGCGTCCATCTAGAGAACACTGAAAGTACCGCCATCTCACATACCCTATGGCAAATAGCCGCTTTACGCGTCCGTCTACGTGTCCGTCTGTCTGCCAGTCTGTCTTTTTGTTCGTCCATGCTTCCGTTCGTGCGTAAATCTAGAGAACACTCTGAGTACTGCCATCTCGCTCGTCGTATACCCTGTGGCACATACCCGCTTTACGCGTCCGACTACCTGGCCGTCTGTCTGCAAGTCTGTCTGTCTGTTCGTCCATGCGTCCATCTAGAGAACACTCAAAGTACTGCCATCTCGTATACCCTGTGGCACAAAGCCGCTTTACACGTCCGTCTACCTGTCCATCTGTCTGCCAGTATACCTGTCTGTCCGTCCATGCGCCTGTTCGTGCGTCAATCTAGAGAACACTCAAAGTACCGCCATCTCGCATACCCTGTGGCACATCGCTGCTTTACACGTCCGTCTACCTGTCCGTCTGTCTGCCAGTCTGTCTGTCTGTCCGTCCGTGCTTCAATCTGGAGAGCACTCAAAGTACCCCCATCTCGCATACCCTGTGGCACATACCCGCTTTACACGTCCGTCTACCTGTCCGCCTGTCTGCCACTCTGTCTGTCTGTCCGTCCGTCGGTCCTTCCGTGCATCCTTTTAGAGAACACTCAAAGTACCGCCATCTCGCACACCCTGTCGCACATAGCCGCTTTACGCGTCCGTCTACCTATCCGTCTGTTTGCCAGTCGTTCTGTCCTCCATGCGTCCGTCCGTGCGTCCATCTAGAGAACACTCAAAGTACCGCCATCTCGCATACCCTGTGGCACATACCCGCTTTACAGGTCCGTCTGTCTGCCAGTCTGTCTGTCTGTTCGTATATGCGTCCGTCCGTGCGTCCATCTAGAGAACACTCATAGTACCGCCATCTCGTATACCCTGTGGCAAATACATATTTACGCGTCCGTATACCTGTCCGTCTGTCTGCTAATCTGTCTGTCTGTCTGTGCATGCGTCCGTCCGTGCGTCCATTTAGAGTAAACTGAGAGAAATGCCATCTCGCATACCCTGTGGCATATAGCCGCTTTACGCGTCCGTATACCTGTCCGTCTGTCTGCCAGTCTGTCTGTCTGTTCGTCCATGTGTCCGTCCGTGCGTCCATCTAGAGAACACTCTGTGTATCGCCATCTCGCGCGTCGTATACCCTGTGGTACATTCCCGCTTTACGAGTCCGTATACCGGTCCGTCTGTCTGTTCGTCTGTCTGTCTCTTCGTCCATGCGTCCATCTAGAGAACACTCAAAGTATCATCATCTCGCATACCGTGTGGCACATAGCCGCTTTACGCGTCCGTCTACCTGTCCGCCTATCTGCAAGTCTGTCCGCCTATCTGCAAGTCTGTCCGTTTGTGCGTCAATCTAGAGAACACTCTGAGTACCGCCATCTCACGCGTCGTATACCCTGTGGCACATAACCGCTTTACGCGTCCGTCTACCTGTCCGTCTGTCTGCCAGTTTGTCTGTCGGTTCGTCCATGCATCCATCCGTGCATCCATCTAGAGAACACTCAAAGTACCGCCATCTCGCATACCCTATGGAAAATAGCCGCTTTACGCTTCCCTCTACGTGTCCATCCGTCTGCCAGTCTGTCTTTCTGTTCGTCCATGCGTCCGTTCGTGCGTAAATCTAGAGAACACTCTGAGTACCGCCATCCCGTGCGTCGTATACCCTGCGGTACTTACCCGCTTTACGCGTCCGTCTACCTGTACGTCTGTCTGCCAGTCTGCCTGTCTGTCCGTCCATGCGTCCGTTCGTGCGTCAATCTAGAGAACACTCAAAGTACCGCCATCTCGCATACCCTGTGGCACATAGCTGCTTTACACGTCCGTCTACCTGTCCGTCTGTCTGCCATTTTGTCTGTCTGTCCGTCCGTGTGCCCGTCCGTGCATCCATCTAGAGAACACTCAAAGTACCGCCATCTCGCATACCCTGTGGCACATAGCCGCATTACACGTCCGTCTACTAGTCCGTCTGACTGCCAGTCTGTCTGTCTGTCTGTCCGTCCGTGCGTCTGTCCGTGCGTTCACCTAGAGAACACTCAAAGTACCACCATCTCGCATACCCTGTGGCACATAGCTGCTTTACACGTGCACCGGTCTGTCTGTCTGCCAGCCTGTCTGTCTGTCTGTTCGTCCATGCGTCCATCCGTGCGCCAATCTAGAACATTCAAAGTACAGCCAGCTCGCATACCCTATGGAAAATAGCCGCTTTGCGCGTCCGTCTATGTGTCCGTCTGTCTGCCAGTCTGTCTTTCTGTTCGTCCATGCGTCTGTTCGTGCGTAAATCTAGAGAACACTCTGAGTACCGCCATCTCAACCGTTGTATACCCTGTGGTACATACCCGCTTTACGGTCCGTCTACCTGTCCGCCCTTCGGCCAGTCTGTCTGTCTGTTCGTCCATGCGTCCATCCGTGCGTCCAGAGAACACTCAAAGTACCGCCGTCTCGCATACGCTGTGGCACATAGCTGCTTTACACGTCCGTCTACCTGTCCGTCTGTCTGCCAGTCTGTCTGTCTGTCCGTCCGTGCATCAATCTGGAGAACACTCAAAGTACCGCCATCTCGCATACCCTGTGGCACATGCCCGCTTTACAGGTCCGTCTACTTGTCCGTCTGTCTGTCAGTCTCTCTGTCTGTCCGTCCGTGCGTCCGTTCGTGCGTCCATCTAGAGAACACTCAAAGCACCGCCATCTCGTATACCCTGTGGCAAATACGTATTTACGCGTCCGTTTACCTGTCCGTCTGTCTGCTAATCTGTCTGTCTCTCTTTCCATGCGTCCGTCCGTACGTCCAATTAGAGTATGCTCAAAGAAACGCCATCTCGCATACCCTGTGGCATCTAGCCGCTTTACGCGTCCGTATACCTGTCCGTCTGTCTGCCAGTCTGTCTGTCAGTTCGTCCATGCGTCCGTCCATGCGTCCATCTAGAGGAGACTCTGAGTGTTGCCATCTTGCGCGTCGTATACCCTGTGGTACATTCCCGCTTTACGCGTCCGTCTACCTGTCCGTCTGTCTGTCCGTCTGTCTGTCTGTTCGTTCATGCATCCATCCGTACGTCCATCTTGAGAACACTGAAAGTACCGCCATCTCGCATACGCTATGGCAAATAGCCGCTTTACGCGTCCGTCTACGTGTACGTCTGTCTGCCAGTCTGTCTTTTTGTTCATCCATTCGTCCGTTCGTGCGTAAATCTAGAGAACACTCTGAGTACTGCCATCTCGCGCGTCGTATACCCTGAGGCACATACCCGCTTTTCGCGTCCGTCTACCTTTCCGTCTGTCTGCCAATTTGCCTGTCTCTCCGTCCATGCAACCGTTCGTGCGTCAATCTAGAGAACACTCTGAGTACCGCCATCCCGCGCGTCGTATAACCTGTGGCACATACCCGCTTTACGCGTCCGTCTACCTGTCCTTCTGTCTGCCAGTCTGTCTGTCTGTTCGTTCATGCATCCATCCGTACGTCCATCTTGAGAACACTGAAAGTACCGCCATCTCGCATACGCTATGGCAAATAGCCGCTTTACGCGTCCGTCTACGTGTACGTCTGTCTGCCAGTCTGTCTTTTTGTTCATCCATTCGTCCGTTCGTGCGTAAATCTAGAGAACACTCTGAGTACTGCCATCTCGCGCGTCGTATACCCTGTGGCACATAGCCGCTTTACACGTCCACCTGTCTGTCTGTCTGCCAGTCTGTCTGTCTGTTCGACCATGCGTCTATCCGTGCGCCAATCTAGAACACTCAAAGTACCGCCATCTCGCATACCCTATGGCAAATAGTCGCTTTACGCGTCCGTCTACGTGTACGTCTGTCAGCCAGTCTGTCTTTCTGTTCGTCCATGCATCCGTCCGTGCGTAAATCTAGAGAACACTCTGAGTGCCGCCATCTCGCGCGTCGTATACCTTGTGGTACATACCCGCTTTACGCGCCCGACTACCTGGCTGTCTGTCTGCAAGTCAGTCTGTCGGTTCGTCCATGCGTCCATCTAGAGAACACTCAAAGTACTGCCATCTCGTATACCCTGTGGCATAAAGCCGCTTTACACGTCCGTCTACCTGTCCATCTGTCTGCCAGTATGCCTGTCTGTCCGTCCATGCGTCCGTTCGTGCGTCAAACTAGAGAACACTCAAAGTAGCGCCATCTCGCATACCCTGTGGCACCTAGCTGCTTTACACGTCCGTCTGCCTGTCCGTCTGTCTGCCAGTCTGTCTGTCTGTCCGTCCGTGCATCAATCTGGAGAACACTCAAAGTACCGCCATCTCGCATACCCTGTCGCACATAGCCGCTTTACGCGTCCATCTACCTATCCGTCTGTCTGCCAGTCTGTCTGTCTGTCCATGCGTCCGTCCGTGCGTCCATCTAAAAAACACTAAAAGTACCGCCATCTCGCATACCCTGTGACACATACCCGCTTTACAGGTCCGTCTACCTGTCCATCTGTCTGCCAGTCTGTCTGTCTGTCCGTCCATGCGTCCGTCCGTGCATCCATCTAGAGAACACTCATAGTACCGCCATCTCGTATACCCTGTGGCAAATACATATTTACGCGTCCGTCTACCTGTCCGTCTGTCTGCTAATCTGTCTGTCTGTCTGTGCATGCGTCCGTCCGTCCGTCCATTTAAAGTACACTCAAAGAAACGCCATCTCGCATACCCTGTGGCATATAGCCGCTTTTCGCGTCCGTATACCTGTCCGTCTGTCTGCCAGTCTGTCTGTCTGTTTGTCCATGCGTCCGTCCGTGCGTCCATCTAGAGAACACTCTGAGTATCGCCATCTCGCGCGTCGTATACTCTGTGGTACATTCCAGCTTTACGCGTCCGTATACCTGTCTGTCTGTCTGTTCGTCTGTCTGTCTGTTCCTCCATGCGTCCATGCGTGCGTCCATCTAGAGAACACTCAAAGTATCATCATCTCGGATACCTTGTGGCACATAGCCGCTTTACGCGTCCGTCTACCTGTCCGCCTGTCTGCAAGTCTCTCCGTCCATGCGTCCGTTCGTGCGTCAATCTAGAGAACACTCTGAGTACCGCCATCTCACGCGTCGTATACCCTGTGGCACATAAACGCTTAACGCGTCCGTCTACCTGTCCGTCTGTCTGCCAGTCTGTCTGTCTGTTCGTCCATGCATCCATCCGTACGTCCATCTAGAGAACACTCAAAGTACCGCCATTTCGCATACCCTCTGGCACATAGCCGCTTTACACGTGCACCTGTCTGTCTGTCTGCCAGCCTGTCTGTCTGTTCGTCAATGCGTCAATCCGTGCGCCAATCTAGAACACTCAAAGTAGAGCCATCTCGCATACCCTGTGGCACATAGCGGCTTTACACGTCCGTCTACCTGTCCGTCTGTCTGCCTGTCTGTCTGTCTGTCCGTCCGTGCGCCCGTCCGTGCATCCATCTAGAGAACACTCAAAGTACCGCCATCTCGCACACCCTCTGGTACATGGCCGCTTTACGCGTCCATCTACTTGTTCGGCTGTCTGCCAGTCTGTCTGTCTGTCCGTTCGTGTGTCCGTCCGGGCGTCCATCTAGAGAACACTCAAAGTACCGCCATTTCGCATACCCTGTGGCACATAGCAGCTTTACTCGTGCACCTGTCAGTCTGCCAGCCTGTCTGTCTGTTCGTCCATGCGTCTTTCCGTGCGCCAATCTAGAACACTCAAACTACAGCCATCTCGAACCCTATGAAAAATAGCCGCTTTGCGCGTCCGTCTACGTGTCCGTCTGTCTGCCAGTCTGTCTTTTTCTTCGTCTAGCGTCCGTTCTTGCGTAAATCTAGAGAACACTCTGAGTACCGTCATCTCGCGCGTCGTATACCTTGTGGTACATACCCGCTTTACGCGTCCGACTACCTGGCCGTCTGTCTGCAAGTCTGTCTGTCTGTTCGTCCATGCGTCCATCTAGAGAACACTCAAAGTACTGACATCTCGTATACCCTGTGGCACAAAGCCGCTTTACAGGTCCGTCTACCTGTCCATCTGTCTGCCAGTATGCCTGTCTGTCCGTCCATGCGTCCGTTCGTGCGTCAATCTAGAGAACACTCAAAGTACCGCCATCTCGCATACCCTGTGGCACATGGCTGCTTTACACGTCCGTCTACCTGTCCGTCTGTCTGCCAGTCTGTCTGTCTGTTCGTCCGTGCATCAATCTGGACAACACTCAAATACCGCCATCTCGCATACCCTGTGGCACATACCCGCTTTACACGTCCGTCTACCTGTCCGCCTGTCCGCCAGTCTGTCTGTCTTTCGTCCGTGCATCCTTCCGTGCGTCCTTTTAGAGAACACTCAAAGTACCGCCATCTCGCATACCCTGTCGCACATAGCCGCTTTACGCGTCCGTCTACCTATCCGTCTGTCTGCCAGTCTGTCTGTCTGTCCGTCCATGCATCCGTCCGTGCGTCCATCTAGAGAACACTCATAGTACCACGATCTCGTATTCCCTGTGGCAAATACATATTTACGCGTCCGTCTACCTGTCCGTCTGTCTGCTAATCTGTCTGTCTGTCTGTGCATGCGTCCGTCCGTGCGTCCATTTAAAGTACACTCAAAGAAACGCCATCTCGCATACCCTGTGGCATATAGCCGCTTTACGCGTCCGTATACCTGTCCGTCTGTCTGCCAGTCTGTGTGTCTGTTCGTCCACGCGTCCGTCCGTGCGTCTATCTAGAGAACACTCCAAGTATCGCCATCTCGCGCGTCGTAAACCCTGTGGTACATTCCCGCTTTACGCGTCCGTATACCTGTCCGTCTGTCTGTCCGTCTGTCTGTCTGTTCGTCCATGCGCCCATCCGTGCGTCCATCTAGACAACACTCTAAGTATCATCATCTCGCATACCCTGTGGCACATAGCCGCTTTACGCGTCCGTCTATCTGTCCGCCTGTCTGACACTCTCTCCGTCTATCCGTCCGTGCGCCCGTCCGTGCATCCATCTAGAGAACACTCAAAGTACCGCCATCTCGCACACCCTCTGGTACATAGCCGCTTTACGCGTCCATCTACTTGTCCGGCTGTCTGCAATTCTGTCTGACTGTCCGTACATGCGTCCATCCGTGCGCCAATCTAGAACACTCAAAGTACAGCCATCTCGCATACTATGTAGAATATAGCAGCTTTGCGCGTCCGTCTACGTGTCCGTCTGTCTGCAGTCTATCTTTCTGTTCGTCCATGCATCCGTTCGTGCGTAAATCTAGAGAACACTCTGAGTATCTCCATCTTGCGCGTTGTATACCCTGTGGTACATACCCGCTTTACGCGTCCGTCTACCTGTCCGCCTGTCTGCCAGTCTGTCTGCCTGTCCGTCCATGCGTCCTTCCGTGTGTCCATCTAGAGAACACTTAAAGTACCGCCATCTCGCATCTCCTATACCCTGTGGCAAATACCGCTTTACGCGTCCATCTACCTGTCCGTCCGTCTGCTAGTCTCTCTGTCTGTCTGTCCGTGCGTTCGTCCGTGCGTCCATCTAGAGAACACTGAAAGTACCGCCATCTCACATACCCTATGGCAAATAGCCGCTTTACGCGTCCGTCTACGTGTCCGTCTGTCTGCCAGTCTGTCTTTTTGTTCGTCCATGCTTCCGTTCGTGCGTAAATCTAGAGAACACTCTGAGTACTGCCATCTCGCTCGTCGTATACCCTGTGGCACATACCCGCTTTACGCGTCCGACTACCTGGCCGTCTGTCTGCAAGTCTGTCTGTCTGTTCGTCCATGCGTCCATCTAGAGAACACTCAAAGTACTGCCATCTCGTATACCCTGTGGCACAAAGCCGCTTTACACGTCCGTCTACCTGTCCATCTGTCTGCCAGTATACCTGTCTGTCCGTCCATGCGCCTGTTCGTGCGTCAATCTAGAGAACACTCAAAGTACCGCCATCTCGCATACCCTGTGGCACATCGCTGCTTTACACGTCCGTCTACCTGTCCGTCTGTCTGCCAGTCTGTCTGTCTGTCCGTCCGTGCTTCAATCTGGAGAGCACTCAAAGTACCCCCATCTCGCATACCCTGTGGCACATACCCGCTTTACACGTCCGTCTACCTGTCCGCCTGTCTGCCACTCTGTCTGTCTGTCCGTCCGTCGGTCCTTCCGTGCATCCTTTTAGAGAACACTCAAAGTACCGCCATCTCGCACACCCTGTCGCACATAGCCGCTTTACGCGTCCGTCTACCTATCCGTCTGTTTGCCAGTCGTTCTGTCCTCCATGCGTCCGTCCGTGCGTCCATCTAGAGAACACTCAAAGTACCGCCATCTCGCATACCCTGTGGCACATACCCGCTTTACAGGTCCGTCTGTCTGCCAGTCTGTCTGTCTGTTCGTATATGCGTCCGTCCGTGCGTCCATCTAGAGAACACTCATAGTACCGCCATCTCGTATACCCTGTGGCAAATACATATTTACGCGTCCGTATACCTGTCCGTCTGTCTGCTAATCTGTCTGTCTGTCTGTGCATGCGTCCGTCCGTGCGTCCATTTAGAGTAAACTGAGAGAAATGCCATCTCGCATACCCTGTGGCATATAGCCGCTTTACGCGTCCGTATACCTGTCCGTCTGTCTGCCAGTCTGTCTGTCTGTTCGTCCATGTGTCCGTCCGTGCGTCCATCTAGAGAACACTCTGTGTATCGCCATCTCGCGCGTCGTATACCCTGTGGTACATTCCCGCTTTACGAGTCCGTATACCGGTCCGTCTGTCTGTTCGTCTGTCTGTCTCTTCGTCCATGCGTCCATCTAGAGAACACTCAAAGTATCATCATCTCGCATACCGTGTGGCACATAGCCGCTTTACGCGTCCGTCTACCTGTCCGCCTATCTGCAAGTCTGTCCGCCTATCTGCAAGTCTGTCCGTTTGTGCGTCAATCTAGAGAACACTCTGAGTACCGCCATCTCACGCGTCGTATACCCTGTGGCACATAACCGCTTTACGCGTCCGTCTACCTGTCCGTCTGTCTGCCAGTTTGTCTGTCGGTTCGTCCATGCATCCATCCGTGCATCCATCTAGAGAACACTCAAAGTACCGCCATCTCGCATACCCTATGGAAAATAGCCGCTTTACGCTTCCCTCTACGTGTCCATCCGTCTGCCAGTCTGTCTTTCTGTTCGTCCATGCGTCCGTTCGTGCGTAAATCTAGAGAACACTCTGAGTACCGCCATCCCGTGCGTCGTATACCCTGCGGTACTTACCCGCTTTACGCGTCCGTCTACCTGTACGTCTGTCTGCCAGTCTGCCTGTCTGTCCGTCCATGCGTCCGTTCGTGCGTCAATCTAGAGAACACTCAAAGTACCGCCATCTCGCATACCCTGTGGCACATAGCTGCTTTACACGTCCGTCTACCTGTCCGTCTGTCTGCCATTTTGTCTGTCTGTCCGTCCGTGTGCCCGTCCGTGCATCCATCTAGAGAACACTCAAAGTACCGCCATCTCGCATACCCTGTGGCACATAGCCGCATTACACGTCCGTCTACTAGTCCGTCTGACTGCCAGTCTGTCTGTCTGTCTGTCCGTCCGTGCGTCTGTCCGTGCGTTCACCTAGAGAACACTCAAAGTACCACCATCTCGCATACCCTGTGGCACATAGCTGCTTTACACGTGCACCGGTCTGTCTGTCTGCCAGCCTGTCTGTCTGTCTGTTCGTCCATGCGTCCATCCGTGCGCCAATCTAGAACATTCAAAGTACAGCCAGCTCGCATACCCTATGGAAAATAGCCGCTTTGCGCGTCCGTCTATGTGTCCGTCTGTCTGCCAGTCTGTCTTTCTGTTCGTCCATGCGTCTGTTCGTGCGTAAATCTAGAGAACACTCTGAGTACCGCCATCTCAACCGTTGTATACCCTGTGGTACATACCCGCTTTACGGTCCGTCTACCTGTCCGCCCTTCGGCCAGTCTGTCTGTCTGTTCGTCCATGCGTCCATCCGTGCGTCCAGAGAACACTCAAAGTACCGCCGTCTCGCATACGCTGTGGCACATAGCTGCTTTACACGTCCGTCTACCTGTCCGTCTGTCTGCCAGTCTGTCTGTCTGTCCGTCCGTGCATCAATCTGGAGAACACTCAAAGTACCGCCATCTCGCATACCCTGTGGCACATGCCCGCTTTACAGGTCCGTCTACTTGTCCGTCTGTCTGTCAGTCTCTCTGTCTGTCCGTCCGTGCGTCCGTTCGTGCGTCCATCTAGAGAACACTCAAAGCACCGCCATCTCGTATACCCTGTGGCAAATACGTATTTACGCGTCCGTTTACCTGTCCGTCTGTCTGCTAATCTGTCTGTCTCTCTTTCCATGCGTCCGTCCGTACGTCCAATTAGAGTATGCTCAAAGAAACGCCATCTCGCATACCCTGTGGCATCTAGCCGCTTTACGCGTCCGTATACCTGTCCGTCTGTCTGCCAGTCTGTCTGTCAGTTCGTCCATGCGTCCGTCCATGCGTCCATCTAGAGGAGACTCTGAGTGTTGCCATCTTGCGCGTCGTATACCCTGTGGTACATTCCCGCTTTACGCGTCCGTCTACCTGTCCGTCTGTCTGTCCGTCTGTCTGTCTGTTCGTTCATGCGTCCATTCGTGCGTCCATCTAGAGGACACTCAAAGCATTATCAACTCGCATACCCTGTGGCACATAGCCGCTTTACGCGTCCGTCTACCTGTCCGTCTGTCTACCAGTCTGTTTGTCTGTTCGTCCATGCATCCATCCATGCGTCCATCTAGAGAACACTCAAAGTACCGCCATCTCGCATACCGTGTGGCACAAAGCCGCTTTACACGTCCGCCTACCTGTCTGTCTGACTGCCAGTCTGTCTGTCTGTCCGTCCGTGCGTCTGCCCGTGCGTTCACCTAGAGAACACTCAAAGTACCGCCATCTCGCATACCCTGTGGCACATACCCGCTTTACACGTCCGTCTACCTGTCCGCCAGTCTGCCAGTCTGTCTGTCTGTCCGTCCGTGCGTCGTTCCGTGCGTCCTTCTAGAGAACACTCAAAGTACCGCCATCTCGCATACCCTGTCGCACATAGCCGCTTTACGCGTCCGTCTACCTGTCCGTCTGTCTGTCCGTCCGTGCGTCCGTCCGTGCGTCCATCTTGAGAACACTTAAAGTACCACCATCTCGCATCTCCTATAGCCTGTGTCAAATACCGCTTTACGCGTCCGTCTACCTGTCCGTCCGTCTGCTAGTCTGTCTGTCTGTCTGTCCGTGCATCCGTCCGTGCGTCCGTTAAGGGAACACTCAAAATAACGCCATCTCGCATACCATGTGGCACATAGCCGCTTTACGCGCCCCTCTACCTGGCCGTCTGTCTGCCAGTCTGTTTCTCCATTCATGCGTCTGTTCGTGCGTCAATCTGCAGAACACTCAAAGTACCGCCATTTCGCATACCCTGTGGCACATAGCCACTTTACACGTCCTCCTGTCTGTTTGCCTGCCAGTCTGTCTGTCTGTTCGTCCATGCGTCCATCCGTGCGCCCAGGTAGAACTCTCAAAGTACCGCCGTCTCGCATACCCTATGGCAAATAGCCGCTTTACGCGTCCGTCTACGTGTCCGTCTGTCTGCCAGTCTGTCTTTCTGTTCGTCCTTGCGTCCGTTCGTGCGTAAATCTAGAGAACACTTTGAGTACCTCCATCTCGCGCGTCGTATACCCTGTGGTACATACCCGCCTTACGCGTCCGTCTACCTGGCCGTCAGTCTGCCAGTCTGTCTGTCTGTTCTTGCATGCGTCCATCCGTGCGTTCATCTAGCGAACACTCAAATTACCGCCATCTCATATACCCTGTGGCTACCTGTCCGTCTGTCTGCCAGTCTGCCTGTCTGGCCGTCCGCGCATCCATCTAGAGAACACTCTGTAGCGCCCTCGTTCGGGCGGCGCGCAAACCGGAGAGCGCGCGATGGCGACAAAAGAAAAAAAAGAAGGCGCTAGGCGGTGGCACGTGAAGCCACGGCTCGCGTTCCTGGCTGGCATCGGTTATCGTTCAGGCGGGTCTTTCTTTCGCTCCTGTGGCATAAGCCTACAAGTGGTGACCTCGGACGAAGACAATGAGTGACTCGAATGCACCCTCAAGCGAACAAGCCTCACGTCCGCAGGACGTCTCGGCCGTGCAACTGCGTCTCCAATCTTTCTGGCCACAGGACCCGCAGGTTTGGTTTCATCAGGTCGAGGCGCAATTCTCCCTGTACCGCATCGCCTCGGAAACGACACGCTACTACCACGTAGCCTCCATCCTTCCTCCTGACGTTGCCAGCGAGCTCTCCGACGTCCTCTCCAACCCCTCGGACACTACGCCATATCAGCACCTTAAAACCAAGGTGCTGGAACGATTCATGCCTTCGGAACGCGTCCGCCTACAGCAGCTCCTTGCAGAGGGGGACCTTGGCGACAGGCGCCCCTCCCAACTACTGCGCCGAATGCGACAGCTTCTTGGGAAACACGACGTCTCTGCCCACTCGACGTTGCTTCGCGAGCTCTTCCTCCAACGCCTTTCTCAGCCAATCCGCCTCGTCCTCGCGGCGGCCGGCGACGTCATTCTCGACCGCCTGGCGGAGCTCGCCGATCAGGTTCATGAAGCGACCTCCCCATATGTCAACGCTGTCTTACCACCAGCAGACACAGCGATTTCGCGCCTTGAGGCCCGCATCGACGAACTCGCCGCCTCCATTGCCGCACTCCGGAGCCCCCTGCAGGAGACTCGTTCGCCTCGTTCCGGTCGTCGAGCTCTTCCACGCACACGAGATGCTCGGAGTCCCAGCCCTCCACCCCTCTGCTGGTACCATCGGCGTTTCCGACACCGAGCCACGAAGTGTACGCCCCCATGTTCGTGGCAGGGAAACGCCTGCCGGGATCACTGACGGCGGCGTGTGATCTCCCTTCTCGTCCCAGCCGCCTTTTCATGGTCACGGACCAGCTATCGGGCGCCAGGTTCCTTATAGATACGGGCGCGGAAATTAGCGTTGTGCCCCCGACTAAGGCTGATCGTTCGAAGTCACAGGGGCAAGTGCTTCGTGCTGCCAACGCCTCGTCTATAGCAACGTATGGGCTCCGATCTCTCACCCTCGACTTCGGCCTTCGCTGCATTTTCCGGTGGGTTTTCGTCATCGCAGACGTGGTTCAACCGATCTTCGGCTCGGACTTCCTCTCAAACTTCGATTTGGACGTCAGCGTGCGGCGGCGCCGCCTCATAGATGGTAAGACTCGTCTCTCCATCTCGGGAGTCCTGTCCGACATCGCTCCAATGGCCATCCGCATGCTGATACCTTCCTCACCGTTCGAAAAAATCTTGGCGAGTTTCCCGGAGTTAACTAATCCGTGCAACCTCACTCAGCCGCCTAAACATACGGTGACACACCACATCGTCACCCGGGGTCTACCGGCAGCCGCTCGACCACGCCGCCTGTGCGGAGACCGCCTAGCTATTGCTAAACGGGAGTTTGACTACATGCTGCAGCTCGGCATTATCCGCCCGTCGTCAAGCGCTTGGGCTTCCCCGCTGCATTTGGTGCCAAAGCGTGATCCTGGTGACTGGCGTCCTTGTGGGGACTATCGAGCGTTGAACGCCAAGACTGTCTACGACAGCTATCCTCTACCTCACATCCAGGATTTTACATCGCGTATCGACGGCTGCACAATTTTCAGCAAAGTGGACCTTGTTAAGGCGTACCACCAGATTCCTGTCGAGCCCGCCGACATACCTAAGACCGCCATCACGACGCCCTTTGGGTTGTTTGAATACGTGCGGATGCCTTTTGGACTCCGCAATTCGGCTCAAACTTTCTAGCGGTTCATTTCTGAGGTCACACGGGGTCTTCCTACTGTGTTTGCGTACCTTGACGATGTCCTCATCGCCAGCCGCACACCTGAAGATCATGAGCACCATCTACGCGCTCTGTTCCAACGTCTTCAGCAGTACGGCCACGTTGTGAACGCCTCTAAGTGTACTTTCGGCGCATCTGAGCTCGAGTTCTTGGGCCATCACATATCATCCAAAGGAATACGCCCTCTCCGGTCCCACGTTAAAGCAATTCAGGATTATCCTCAGCCTACAACACTGCGCCAATTACGCCAATTCCTGGGGCTTGTGAATTTTTCCAGGCGCTTCATACCACACTGTGCCGAACTGCTACGACCGCTCACCGACCTCCTTCGGTCGACCGCCGGCCCGTCCTCTGCCATTCCTTGGTCGTCAGAGGCCCAGGCCGCCTTCGCTGCTGCTAAGCAAGCGGTCGCTAACGCCGTGCTTCTTATTCATCCACGCAGCAACGCCCCTACTCAGTTGATGGTGGACGCATCAGCGTGGCCGTCGGAGCCGTCTTACAGCAGTGCATTAACTCCGAGTGGAGACCCTTGTCGTTTTACTCTCGGAAGCTACTTCCTGCTGAGACCCGCTACAGCGTCTTTGGCCGGGAACTACTAGCCATCTACGCTGCAATACAGCACTTTCGGCATTTCCTGGAAGGATGCTCGTTTTACGTACTGACTGACCATAAGCCACTGGCGTATGTTTTCCGCACTAACTCATCCAAGTACGTGCCCCGTGAACTCCGCCATCTGGCTTATATATAGGAGTTCACGACAGACATCCGCCACGTGAAAGGAGCTGACAACACCGCCGCAGATGCCCTTTCTCGTATAGCCGCGGTTGACTCTCCACCGCCAACCATCGACTGGGCCTCATTCTCCTCGGCACAGCAGAATGATAGAGAGCTTGCCGCTTTTCGGGAGAACCCCCGTTCTCTCCGACTACGCCTGGTGCCTCATCCATTATCATCTGAGCGCTTGTGGTGCGATGTCTCAGCTGACCTTCCCCGCCCTTTCGTTCCCGCTTCATTACGACGCACCGTTTTCCACTCCTTACACGACATATGTCACCCTGGCATTCGGGCTACTCAGCGTCTTCTCACCCAGCGCTATGTCTGGCCCGGAATCAACGGTGATGTGCGCGCTTGGACGCGCCTGTGCCTGCCCTGCCAGATGACAAAGGTCTCCCGTCATACTAAGACGCCGCCCCAACCTTTCCTTCCACCCGGCCGTCGTTTCGACCATGTTCATCTAGACATTGTGGGCCTTCTACCAGTGTCTCAGAGGTACCGTTATATATTGACCATGGTCGATCGCTTCACACGCTGGCCAGAGGCTGTTCCAATTCAAGATATCACAGCCGAGACAGTTGCCCGCGTTTTCATTTCTACGTGGGTATCCCGTTTTGGCTGTCCTGGCACCGTTACAACAGACCGTGGACGTCAGTTTGAGTCCTCGCTGTTTACTTGCCTTAATCGCATCCTCGGAGCCAGACATTGCCGTACCACGGCTTATCATCCCTGCGCCAACGGCATGGTGGAACGCCTTCACCGGCAACTGAAGACCGCCTTGACTACCCGCCTCAATAGAGCCACCTGGGTTGATGCCTTGCCACTGGTGCTCTTAGGTTTACGAACTGTCATCCGGGCAGACCTGCAGTGCTCAACAGCAGAGCTGGTGTATGGCACTTCTCTACGGCTTCCGGGAGACTTCTTCACGTCAACGAAGCTACCAGACCAGCCACAGCAATTCCTACAACGCCTCCTCGACTGCGTTCAAGACCTCCGGCCCACTCCACCCAGACCTTCCGAACACAAGACCATATTCGTCCACCCTGATCTGGCCACTGCAACACATGTTTTCGTGCGCCACGACGCGGTCAGACCACCTTTGACACCAGCCTACGACGGACCATTCCGCGTCCTTCACCACACCCCCAAAACTGCCACTCTACTTCAGAACGGCCGTGAAGAGACAGTCAGCTTGGACCGACTCAAGCCGGCGTACCTGGAGACCGCCCTAGAAAGCCTCTCATCTACGACTGATCTTCCGTTGGAACACCACAAACGGCATGTCACATTCCGACTTCCAGTCTACACGGGGGGCCCTGTAGCGCCCTCGTTCGGGCGGCGCGCAAACCGGAGAGCGCGCGATGGCGACAAAAGAAAAAAAAGAAGCTCCTAGGCGGTGGCACGTTAAGCCACGGCTCGCGTTCCTGGCTGGCATCGGTTATCGTTCAGGCGTGTCTTTCTTTCGCTCCTGTGGCATAAGCCTAACACTCAAAGTACCGCCATCTCGCATACCCTGTGGATCAGCCACTTTACACGTCCGTCTACCTCTCCGTCTGTCTGCCAATCTGCCTGTCTGTCCGTCCGTTCGTCCGTTCGTGAGTCAATCTAGAGAACACTCAAAGTACCGCCATCTCGCATACCCTGTGGCACATTGCTGCTTTACACGTCCGTCTACCTGTCCGTCTGTTTGCCAGTCTGTCTGTCTGTCCGTCCGTGCATCCATCTAGAGAACACTCAAAGTACCGCCATCTCGCATACCCTGTGGTACATAGCCGCTTTACGCGTCCATCTACTTGTCCGTTTGTCTGCCACTCTGTCTGTCTGTCCGTCCGTGCGTCCGTCCGTGCGTCCATCTAGAGAACACTCAAAGTACCGCCATCTCCTTTACCCTGTCGCACATAGCCGCTTTAAGCGTCCGTCTACCTGTCCGTCTGTCTTCAGTCTGTCTGTCTGTCCGTCCGTGCGTCCGTCCGTGCGTCCCTCTAGAGAACACTTAAAGTACCACCATCTCGCATCTCCTATACCCTGTGGCAAATACCGCTTTACGCGTCCATCTACCTGTCCGTCCATCTGCTAGTCTGTCTCTCCATCCATGCGTCTGTTCGTGCGTCAATCTGCCGAACACTCAAAGTACCGCCATTTCGCATACCCTGTGGCACATAGCCGCTTTACACGTCCTCCTGTCTGTCTGCCTGCCAGTCTGTCTGTCTGTTCGTCCATGCGTCCATTCGTGCGCCCAGGTAGAACACTCAAAGTACCGCCATCTCGCATACCCTATGGCAAATAGCCGCTTTCAGCGTCGGTCTACGTGTCCGTCTGTCTGCCAGTCTGTCTTTCTGTCCGTTCATGCGTCAATCTAGAGAACACTCAAAGTACCGCCATCTCGCATACCCTGTGGCACATAGCTGCTTTACACGTCCGTCTACCTGTCCGTCTGTCTGCCAGTCTGTCCGTCTGTCCGTCCGTGCATCCATCTAGAGACCACTCAAAGTACCGCCATCTCGCATACCCTGTGGCACATAGCTGCTTTACACGTCCGTCTACCTGTCCGTCTGTCTGCCAGTCTGTCCGTCTGTCCGTCCGTGCATCCATCTAGAGACCACTCAAAGTACCGCCATCTCGCATACCCTGTGGCACAGCCACTTTACACGTCCGTCTACCTGTCCGTCGGTCTGCTAGTCTGCCTGTCTGCCCGTCCGTGCGTCCGTTCGTGCGTCAATCTAGAGAACAGTGAAAGTACCACCATCTCGCATACCCTGTGGCACATAGCTGCTTCACACGTCCGTGTACCTGTCCGACTGTCTGCCAGTCTGTCTGTGTCTGTTCGTGCTTCAATCTAGAGAACACTCAAAGTACTGCCATCTCACATACCCTGTGGTACATAGCCGCTTTACGCGTTCATCTACTTGTCTGGCTGTCCGCCAGTCTGTCTGTCTTGCGTCCGTGCGTCCGTCCGTGCGTCCATCCTGAGAACACTCAAAGTACCGCCATTTCGCATACCCTGTGGCAAATACATATTTACGCGTCCGTCTACCTGTCCGTCCGTCTGCTAATCTGTCTGTCTCTCTGTCCATGCGTCCGTCCGTGCGTCCATTTAAAGTACACTCAAAGAAACGCCATCTCGCATACCCTGTGGCATATAGCCGCTTTACGCGTCCGTATACCTGTCCGTCTGTCTGCCAGTCTGTCTGTCTGTTCGTCCATGCGTCCGTCCGTGCGTCCATCTAGAGAACACTCTGAGTATCGCCATCTCGCGCGTCGTATACCCTGTGGTACATTCCCGCTTCACGCGTCCGTCTACCTGTCCGTCTAGCTGTCTGTCTGTCTGTTCGTCCATGCGTCCATCCGTGCGTCCATCTAGAGGACCCTCAAAGTATCATCATCTCGCATACCCTGTGGCACATAGCCATTTTACGCGTCCGTCTACCTGTTCGTGTGTCTGCCAGTCTCTCCGTCCATGCGTCCGTTCGTGCGTCAATCTAGAGAACACTCTGAGTACCGCCATCACGCGCGTCGTATACCCTGTGGCACATACCCGCTTTACGCGTCCGTCTACCTGTCCATCTGTCTGCCAGTCTGTCTGTCTGTTCGTCCATGCATCCATCTGTACGTCCATCTAAAGAACACTTAAAGTACCGCCATTTCGCATACTCTGTGGCACATAGCCGCTTTACACGTGCACCTGTCTGTCTGTCTGTCTGTCTGCCAGTCTGTTTGTCTGTTCGTCCATGCGTTCATCCGTGCGCCCATCTAGAACACCTAAAGTACCGCAATCTCGCATAACCTATGGAAAATAGCTGCTTTACGCGTCCGTCTACGTGTCCGTCTGTCTGCCAGCTGTCTTTCTGTTCGTCCAAGCGTCCGTTCGTGCGTAAATCTAGAGAACACTCTGAGTACCACCATCCCGCGCGTTGTATAACCTGTGGTACATACCCGCTTTACGCGTCCGTCTACCTGTCCGTCTGTCTGCCAGTTTGTCTGTCTGTTCTTCCATGCGTCCATCCGTGCGTTCATCTAGAGAACACTCAAAGTACCGCCATCTCGCATACCCTGTGGCACAAAGCCGCTTCACACGTCCGTCTACCTGTCCGTCTGCCTGCCAGTCTGCCTGTCCGTCCGTCCATGCGTCCGTTCGTGCGTCAATCTAGAGAACACTCAAAGTACCGCCATCTCGCATACCCTGTGGCACATAGCTGCTTAACACGTCCGTCTACCTGTCCGTCTGTCTGCCAGTCTGTCTGTCCGTCCATGCGCCCGTCCGTGCATCCATCTAGAGAACACTCAAAGTACAGCCATCTCGTACACCCTCTGGTACATAGCCACTTTACGCGTCCATCTACTTGTCCGGCTGTCTGCCAGTCTGTCTGTCTGTCTATTCGTGTGTCCGTCCGTGCGTTCCCCTAGAGAACACTCAAAGTACCGCCATCTCGCATACCCTGTGGCACATACCCGCTTTACACGTCCGTCAACCTGTCCGCCTGTCTGCCAGTCTGTCAGTCTGTCCGTCCGTGCATCCTTTTGTGTGTCCTTCTAGAGAACACTCAAAGTACCGCCATCTCGCATACCCTGTCGCACATAGCCGCTTTAGGCGTCCGTCTACCTGTCCGTCTGTCTGCAGTCTGTCTGTCTGTCCGTCCATGCGTCAGTCCGTGCGTCCATCTAGAGAACACTTAAACTACCACCATCTCGCATCTCCTATACCCTGTGGCAAATACCGCTTTACGCGTCCGTCTAACTGTCCGTCCGTCTGCTAGTCTGTCTGTCTGTCTTTCCGTGCGTCTGTCCGTGCGTCCATTAAGGGAACACTCAAAATAACGCCATCTCGCATACCATGTGGCACATAGCCGCTTTACGTATCCATCTACCTGGCCGTCTGTCTGGCAGTCTGTCTGTTCGTCCATGCGTCCATCCGTGCGTCCATCTAGAGAACACTCAATTTACCACCATCTCCTATACCCTGTGGCAAAAAGCCGCTTTACACGTCCGTCTACCTGTCCGTCTGTCTGCCAGTCTGTCTGTCTGTCCGTCCACGCGTCCGTTCGTGCGTCCATCTAGAGAACACTCAAAGTACCGCCATCTCGCATACCCTGTGGCACATAGCTGCTTTACACCTCCGTCTACCTGTCCGTCTGTCTGCCAGTCTGTCCGTCTGTCCGTCCGTGCATCCATCTAGAGAACACACAAAGTACCACCATCTCGCATACCCTGTGGCACAGCTACTTTACACGTCCGTCTACCTGTCCGTCTGTCTGCAAGTCTGCATGTCTGTCCGTCCGTGCGTCCGTTCGTGCGTCAATCTAGAGAACACTCAAAGTACTTGAAAAATTGAATTGCTGCACAAACTTGAAGAAAAAAACAAGAGAGACAGGAAATAGTGCAGTTCCACTCTTTCTGCACTCTTTCTGCACTCTTTCCTGTCTCTCTTGTTTTTTTCTTCAAGTTTGTGCAGCAATTCAATTTTTCAAGTATGAACCAACTAGTCTGCAAAAAAGTATTGACTCAAAGTACCGCCATCTCGCATACCCTTTGGCACATAGCTGCTTTACACGTCCGTCTACCTGTCCGTCTGTTTGCCAGTCTGTCTGTCTGTCCGTCCGTGCAACCATCTAGAGACCACTCAAAGTACCGCCATCTCGCATACCCTGTGGCACATAGCTGCTTTACACGTCCGTCTACCTGTCCGACTGTCTGCCAGTATGTCTGTCTGTCTGTTCGTGCTTCAATCTAGAGAACACTCAAAGTACCGCCATCTCGCATACCCTGTCGCATATAGCCGCTTTACGCGTCCGTCTACCTGTCCGTCTGTCTGCAGTCTGTCTGTCAGTCCGTCCGTGCGTCCGTCCGTGCGTCCATCTAGTGAACACTTAAAGTGTCGCCATCTCGCATCTCCTATACCCTGTGGCAAATACCGCTTTACGCGTCCGTCTACCTGTCCATCCGTCTGCTAGTCTGTCTGTCTGTCTGTGCGTTCGTACATGCGTCCATTAAGGGAACACTCAAAATAACGCCATCTCGCATACCATGTGGCACATAGCCGCTTTACGCGTCCGTCTATCTGGCCGTCTGTCTGCCAATCTGTCTCTCCATCCTTGCGTCTGTTCGTGCATCAATCTGGAGAATACTCTGAGTACCGCCATTCAGCGCGTCGTATACCCTGTAGCACATACCCGCTTTACGCGTCCGTCTACCTGTCCATCTGTCTTCCAGTATGCCTGTCTGTCCGTCCATGCGTCCGTTCGTACGACAATCTAGAGAACACTCAAAGTACCGCCGTCTCGCATACGCTGTGGCACATAGCTGCTTTACACGTCCGTCTACCTGTCCGTCTGCCTGCCAGTCTCTCTGTCTGTCCGTCCGTGCGTCCGTCCGTGCGTCCATCTAGAGAACAGTCAAAGTACCACCATCTCGCATACCCTGTGGCACATAGCTGCTTCACACGTCCGTGTACCTGTCCGACTGTCTGCCAGTCTGTCTGTGTCTGTTCGTGCTTCAATCTAGAGAACACTCAAAGTACTGCCATCTCACATACCCTGTGGTACATAGCCGCTTTACGCGTTCATCTACGTCTCCGGCTGTCCGCCAGTCTGTCTGTCTTGCCGTCCGTGCGTCCGTCCATACGTCCATCCAGAGAACACTCAAAGTACCGCCATTTCGCATACCCTGTGGCAAATACATATTTACGCGTCCGTCTACCTGTCCGTCCGTCTGCCAGTCTGTCTGTCTGTTCGTCCATGCGTCCGTCCGTGCGTCAATCTAGAGAACACTCTGAGTATCGCCATCTCGCGCGTCGTATACCCTGTGGTACATTCCCGCTTCACGCGTCCGTCTACCTGTCCGTCTACCTGTCCGTCTGTCTGTCTGTTCGTCCATGCGTCCATCCGTGCGTCCATCTAGAGGACCCTCAAAGTATCATCATCTCGCATACCCTGTGGCACATAGCCACTTTACGCGTCCGTCTACCTGTTCGTTTGTCTGCCAGTCTCTCCGTCCATGCGTCCGTTCGTGCGTCAATCTAGAGAACACTCTGAGTACCGCCATCTCGCGCGTCGTATACCCTGTGGCACATACCCGCTTTACGCGTCCGTCTACCTGTCCATCTGTCTGCCAGTCTGTCTGTCTGTTCGTCCATGCATCCATCTGTACGTCCATCACAAGAACACTTAAAGTACCGCCATTTCGCATACTCTGTGGCACATAGCTGCTTTACACGTGCACCTGTCTGTCTGTCTGCCTGCCAGTCTGTTTGTCTGTTCGTCCATGCGTCCATCCGTGCGCCCATCTAGAACACTTAAAGTACCGCAATCTCGCATACCCTATGGAAAATAGCTGCTTTACGCGTCCGTCTACGTGTCCGTCTGTCTGCCAGCTGTCTTTCTGTTCGTCCAAGCGTCCGTTCATGCGTAAATCTAGAGAACACTCTGAGTACCACCATCCCGCGCGTTGTATACCCTGTGGTACATACCCGCTTTACGCGTCCGTCTACCTGTCCGTCTGTCTGCCAGTCTGTCTGTCTGTTCTTCCATGCGTCCATCCGTGCGTTCATCTAGAGAACACTCAAAGTACCGCCATCTCGCATACCCTGTGGCACCAAGCCGCTTCACACGTCCGTCTACCTGTCCGTCTGCCTGCCAGTCTGCCTGTCCATCCGTCCATGCGTCCGTTCGTGCGTCAATCTAGAGAACACTCATAGTACCGCCATCTTGCATACCCTGTGGCACATAGCTGCTTAACACGTCCGTCTACCTGTCCGTCTGTCTGCCAGTCTGTCTGTCCGTCCATGCGCCCGTCCGTGCATCCATCTAGAGAACACTCAAAGTACCGCCATCTCGTACACCCTCTGGTACATAGCCACTTTACGCGTCCATCTACTTGTCCGGCTGTCTGCTAGTCTGTCTGTCTGTCCGTTCGTGTGTCCGTCCGTGCGTTCACCTAGAGAACACTCAAAGTACCGCCCTCTCGCATACCCTGTGGCACATACCCGCTTTACACGTCCGTCTACCTGTCCGCCAGTCTGCCAGTCTGTCTGTCTGTCCGTCCGTGCGTCGTTCCGTGCGTCCTTCTAGAGAACACTCAAAGTACCGCCATCTCGCATACCCTGTCGCACATAGCCGCTTTACGCGTCCGTCTACCTGTCCGTCTGTCTGCAGTCCATCTGTCTGTCCGTCCGTGCGTCCGTCCGTGCGTCCATCTAGAGAACACTTAAAGTACCACCTTTTCGCATCTAATATGGCCTGTGTCAAATACCGCTTTACGCGTCCGTCTACCTGTCCGTCCGTCTGCTAGTCTGTCTGTCTGTCTGTCCGTGTGTGTGTCCGTGCGTCCATTAAGGGAACACTCAAAATAACGCCATCTCGCATACCATGTGGCACATAGCCGCTTTACGTATCCATCTACCTGGCCGTCCGTCTGGCAGTCTGTCTTTCCGTCCATGCGTCTGTTCGTGCGTCAATCTGGAGAACACTCAAAGTACCGCCATTTCGCATACCCTGTGGCACATAGCCGCTTTACACGTCCTCCTGTCTGTTCGCATGCCAGTCTGTCTGTCTGTTCGTCCATGCGTCCATCAGTGCGCCCAGGTAGAACACTCAAAGTACCGCCATCTCGCATACCCTATGGCAAATAGCCGCTTTACGCGTCCGTCTACGTGTCCGTCTGTCTGCCAGTCTGTCTTCCTGTTCGTCCATGCGTCCATTCGTGCGTAAATCTAGAGAACACTTTGAGTACCTCCATCTCGCGCGTCGTATACCCTGTGGTACATACCCGCTTTACGCGTCCGTCTACCTGGCCGTCTGTCTGCCAGTCTGTCTGTCTGTTCGTCCATGCGTCCATCCGTGCGTCCATCTAGAGAACACTCAAATTACCGCCATCTCGTATACCCTGTGGCAAAAAGCCGCTTTACACGTCCGTCTACCTGTCCGTCTGTCTGCCAGTCTGCCTGTCTGTCCGTCCACGCGTCCGTTCGTGCGTCAATCTTGAGAACACTCAAAGTACCGCCATCTCGCATACCCTGTGGCACATAGCTGCTTTACACGTCCGTCTACATGTCCGTCTGTCTGCCAGTCTGTCCGTCTGTCCGTCCGTGCATCCATCTAGAGAACACACAAAGTACCGCCATCTCGCATATCCTGTGGCACAGCCACTTTACACGTCCGTCTACCTGTCCGTCTGTCTGCAAGTCTGCCTGTCTGTCCGTCCGTGCGTCCGTTCGTGCGTCAATCTAGAGAACACTCAAAGTACCGCCATCTCGCATACCCTTTGGCACATAGCTGCTTTACACGTCCGTCTACCTGTCCGTCTGTTTGCCAGTCTGTCTGTCTGTCCGTCCGTGCATCCATCTAGAGAACACTCGAAGTACCGCCATCTCGTATACCCTGTGGCACAGAGCCGCTTTACACGTCCGTCTACCTGTCCCTCTGTCTGTCAGTCTGTCTGTCTGTCCGTCCACGCGTCCGTTCGTGCGTCAATCTAGAGAACACTCAAAGTACCGCCATCTCGCATACCCTGTGGCACATAGCTGCTTTACACCTCCGTCTACCTGTCCGTCTGTCTGCCAGTCTGTCCGCCTGTCCGTCCGTGCATCCATCTAGAGACCACTCAAAGTACCGCCATCTCGCATACCCTGTGGCACATAGTTGCTTTATACGTCCGTCTAGCTGTCCGACTGTCTGCCAGTCTGTCTGTCTGTCTGTTCGTGCTTCAATCTAGAGAACACTCAAAGTACCGCCATCTCGCATACCCTGTGGTACATAGCCGCTTTACGCGTCCATCTACTTGTCCGGCTGTCTGCTAGTCTGTCTGTCTGTCCGTCCGTGCGTCCTTTTGTGCGTCCTTCTAGAGAACACTCAAGGTACCGCCATCTGGCATACCCTGTCGCACATAGCCGCTTTACTCGTCCGTCTACCTGTCCGCCTGTCTGCAGTCTGTGTGTCTGTCCGTCCGTGCGTCCATCTAGAGAACACCTAAAGTACCACCATCTCGCATCTCCTGCACCCTGTGGCAAATACTGCTTTACGCGTCTGTCCACCTGTCCATCCGTCTGCTAGTCTGTCTGTCTCTCTGTCCGTGCGTCCTAAAGGGAACACTCAAAATAACGCCATCTCGCATACCATGTGGCACATAGCCGCTTCACGCGTCCATCTACCTGGCCGTCTGTCTGCCAGTCTGTCTCTCCGTCCATGCGTCTGTTCGTGCGTCAATCTGGAGAACACTCAAAGTACCGCCATTTCGCATACCCTGTGGCACCTAGCCGCTTTACACGTCCACCTGTCTGTCTGTCTGACAGTTTGTTTGTCTGTTCGTCCATGCGTCCAACCGTGCGCCCATGTAGAACACTCATAGTACCGCCATCTCACATACCCTATGGCAAATAGCCGCTTTACGCGTCCGTCTACGTGTCCGTCTGTCTGCCAGTCTGTCTTTCTGTTCGTCCAGGCGTCCGTTCGTGCGTAAATCTAGAGAACACTCTGAGTACCGCCATCTCGCGTGTCGTATACCCTGTGGTACATACCCGCTTTACGCGTCCGTCTACCTGGCCGTCTGTCTGCCAGTCTGTCTGTCTGATCGTCCATGCGTCCATCCGTGCGTCCATCAAGAGAACACTCATATTACCGCCATCTCGTACACCCTGTGGCACAAAGCCGCTTTACACGTCCGTCTACCTGTCCGTCTGTATGCCAGTCTGTCCGTCTGTCCGTCCGTGCATCCACCTAGAGAACACTCAAAGTACCGCCATTTCGCATACCCTGTGGCACATAGCCGCTTTACACGTCCACCTGTCTGTCTGTTTGCCAGTTTGTCTGTCTGTTCGTCCATGCGTCCATCCGTGCGCCACACTAGAACACTCAAAGTACAGCCATCTCGCATACCCTATGGAAAATAGCCGCTTTGCGCGTCCGTTTACGTGTCCGTCTGTCTGCCAGTCTGTCTTTGTGTTCGTCCATGCATCCGTTCGTGCGTAAATCTAGAGAACACTCTGACTACCGCCATCTCGCGCGTTGTATACCCTGTGCTACATAGCCGCTTTACGCGTCCATCTACTTGTCCGGCTGTCTGCCAGTCTGTCTGTCTGTCTGGTCGTGCGTCCGTCCGTGCGTTCACCTAGAGAACACTCAAAGTACCGCCATCTCGCACACCCTGTGGCACATACCCGCTTTACACGTCCGTCAATCTGTCCGCCTGTCTGCCAGTCTGTCTGTCTGACCGTCCGTGCGTCCTTTTGTGCGTCCTTCTAGAGAACACTCAAAGTACCACCATCTCGCATACCCTGTCGCACATAGCCGCTTTAGGCGTCCGTATACCTGTCCGTCTGTCTGCAGTCTGTCTGTCTGTCCGTTCGTGCGTCCGTCCGTGCGTCCATCTAGAGAACACTTAGAGTACCATCATCTCGCATCTTCTATACCCTGTGGCAAATACCGCTTTACGCGTCCGTCTACCTGTCCGTCCGTCTGCTAGTCTGTCTGTCTGTCTGTCCGTGCGTCTGTCCGTGCGTCCATTAAGGGAACACTCAAAATAACGCCATCTCGCATACCATGTGGCACATAGCTGCTTTACGCGTCCATCTACCTGGCCGTCTGTCTGCCAGTCTGTCTCTCCATCCATGCGTCTGTTCGTGCGACAATCTGGAGAACACTCAAAGTACCGCCATTTCGCATACCCTGTGGCACATAGCCGCTTTACACGTCCACCTGTCTGTCTGTCTGTCAGTTTGTCTGTCTGTTCGTCCATGCGTCCATCCGTGCGCCCATGTAGAACACTCATAGTACCGCCATCTCACATAACCCATGGCAAATAGCCGCTTTACGCGTCCGTCTACGTGTCCGTCTGTCTTCCAGTCTGTCTTTCTGTTCGTCCATGCGTCCGTTCGTGCGTCAATCTAGAGAACACTCTGAGTACCGCAATCTAGCGCGTCGTATACCCTGTGGTACATACCCGCTTTACGCGTCCGTCTACCTGTCCGTCTGCTGCCAGTCTGTCTCTCTGTTCGTCCATGCGTCCATTCGTGCGTCCATCTCGAGAACACGCAAAGTACCGCCATCTCGCATACCCTGTGGCACATAGCTGCTTTACACGTCCGTCTACCTGTCCGACTGTCTGCCAGTCTGTCTGTCTGTCCGTTCGTGCTTCAATCTAGAGAACACTCAAAGTACCGCCATCTCGCATACCCTGTGGTACATAGCCGCTTTACGCGTCCATCTACTTGTCCGGCTGTCTGCCAGTCGGTCCGTCTTGCCGTCCGTGCGTCCGTCCGTGCGTCCATCTAGAGAACACTCAAATTACCGCCATCTCGTACACCCTGTGGCACAAAGCCGCTTTACACGTCCGTCTACCTGTCCGTCTGTATGCCAGTATGTCCGTCTGTCCGTCCGTGCATCCACCTAAAGAACACTCAAAGTACCGCCATTTCGCATACACTGTGGCACATAGCCGCTTTACACGTCCACCTGTCTGTCTGTCTGCCAGCCTGTCTGTCTGTTCGTCCATGCGTCCATCCGTGCGCCAAACTAGAACACTCAAAGTACAGCCATCTCGCATACCCTATGGAAAATAGCCGCTTTGCGCGTCCGTCTACGTGTCCGTCTGTCTGCCAGTCTGTCTTTGTGTTCGTCCATGCATCCGTTCGTGCGTAAATCTAGAGAACACTCTGACTACCGCCATCTCGCGCGTTGTATACCCTGTGCTACATAGCCGCTTTACGCGTCCGTCTACCTGTCCGTCTGTCTGCCAGTCTGTCTGTCTGTTCGTCCATGCGTCCATCAGTGCGTCCATCTAGAGAACCCGCAAAGTACCGCCATCTCGCATACCCTGTGGCACATAGCTGCTTTACACGTCCGTCTAGCTGTCCGACTGTCTGCCAGTCTGTCTGTCTGTCTGTTCGTGCTTCAATCTAGAGAACACTCAAAGTACCGCCATCTCGCACACCCTGTGGTACATAGCCGCTTTACGCGTCCATCTACTTGGTCGGCTGTCTGCTAGTCTGTCTGTCTGTCCGTCCGTGCGTCCTTTTGTGCGTCCTTCTAGAGAACACTCAAAGTACCGCCATCTCGCATACCCTGTCGCACATAGCCGCTTTACGCGTCCGTCTACCTGTCCGTCTGTCTGCAGTCTGTCTGTCTGTCCGTCCGTGCGTCCGTCTGTGCGTCCATCTAGAGAACACCTAAAGTATCACCATCTCTATCTCCTGCACCCTGTGGCAAATACCGCTTTACGCGTCTGTCCACCTGTCCGTCCGTCTGCTAGTCTGTCTGTCTGTCTGTCCGTGCGTCCGTTCGTGCGTCCTTAAGGGAAAACTCAAAATAACGCCATCTCGCATACCATGTGGCACATAGCCGCTTCACGCGTCCATCTACCTGGCCGTCTGTCTGCCAGTCTGTCTCTCCGTCCATGCGTCTGTTAGTGCGTCAATCTGGAGAACACTCAAAGTACCGCCATTTCGCATACCCTGTGGCACTTAGCCGCTTTACACGTCCACCTGTCTGTCTGTCTGCCAGTTTGTTTGTCTGTTCGTCCATGCGTCCATCCGTGCGCCCATGTAGAACACTCATAGTACCGCCATCTCACATACCCTAAGGCAAATAGCCGCTTTACGCGTCCGTCTACGTGTCCGTCTGTCTGCCAGTCTGTCTTTCTGTTCGTCCATGCGTCCGTTCTTGCGTAAATCTAGAGAACACTCTGAGTACCGCCATCTCGCGTGTCGTATACCCTGTCGTACATACCCGCTTTACGCGTCCGTCTACCTGGCCGTCTGTCTGCCAGTCTGTCTGTCTGATCGTCCATCCGTGCGTCCATCTAGAGAACACGCAAATTACCGCCATCTCGTACACCCTGTGGCACAAAGCCGCTTTACACGTCCGTCTACCTGTCCGTCTGTATGCCAGTCTGTCCGTCTGTCCGTCCGTGCACCCACCTAGAGAACACTCAAAGTACCGTCATTTCGCATACCCTGTGGCACATAGCCGCTTTACACGTCCACCTGTCTGTCTGTTTGCCAGTTTGTCTGTCTGTTCGTCCATGCGTCCATCCGTGCCTCCATCTAGAGAACACTCAAAGTACCGCCATCTCGCACACCCTGTGGCACAAAGCCGGTTTACACGTCCGCCTACCTGTCCGTCTGTCTGCCAGTCTGCCTGTCCATCCGTCCATGCGTCCGTTTGTGCGTCAATCTAGAGAACACTCAAAGTACCGCCATCTCGCATACCCTTTGGCACAAAGCCACTTTACACGTCCGTCTACCTGTCCCTCTGTCTGCCAGTCTGTCTGTCTGTCCGTCCACGCGTCCGTTCGTGCGTCAATCTAGAGAACACTCAAAGTACCGCCATCTCGCATACCCTGTGGCACATAGCTGCTTTACACCTACGTCTACCTGTCCGTCTGTTCGTCTGTCTGCCAGTCTGTCCGTCTGTCTGTCCGTGCATCCATCTAGAGACCACTGAAAGTACCGCCATCTCGCATACCCTGTGGTACATAGCCGCTTTACGCGTCCATCTACTAGTCCGGCTGTCTGCCAGTCTGTCTGTCTTGCCGTCCGTGCGTCCGTCCATGCGTCCAACCAGAGAACACTCAAAGTACCGCCATTTCGCATACCCTGAGGCAAATACATATTTACGCGTCCGTCTACATGTCTGTCCGTCTGCTAATCTGTCTGTCTGTCTGTCCATGCGTCCGTCCGTGCGTCCATTTAGAGTACACTCAAAGAAACGCCATCTCGCATACCCTGTGGCATATAGCCGCTTTACGCGTCCATATACCTGTCCGTCTGTCTGCCAGTCTGTCTGTCTGTTCGTGCATGCGTCCGTCCGTGCGTCCATCTAGAGAACACTCTGAGTATCGCCATCTCGCGCGTCGTATACCCTGTGGTACATTCCCACTTTAGGCGTCCGTCTACCTGTCCGTCTGTCTGTCCATCTGTCTGTCTGTTCGTCCATGCGTCCATCCGTGCGTCCATCTAGAGAACACTCAAAGTATCATCATCTCGCATACCCTGCGTCACATAACCGCTTTACGCGTCCGTCTACCTGTTCGTGTGTCTGCCAGTCTCTCCGTCCACGCGTCCGTTCGTGCGTCAATCCAGAGAACACTCTGAGTACCGCCATCTCGCGCGTCGTATACCCTGTGGCACATACCCACTTTACGCGTCCGTCTACCTGTCCATCTGTCTGCCAGTCTGTCTGTCTGTTCGTCCATGCATCCATACGTACGTCCATCTAGAGAACACTTAAAGTACCACCATTTCGCATACCCTGTGGCACAAAGCCGCTTTACACGTCCGTCTACTTGTCCGTCTGTCTGCCAGTCTGCCTGTCCGTCCGTCCATGCGTCCGTTCGTGCGTCAATCTAAAGAACACTCAAAGTACCGCCATCTCGCATACCCTGTGGCACATAGCTGCTTTACACGTCCGTATACCTTTCCGTCTGTCTTCCAGTCTGTCTGTCTGTCCGTCCGTGCGCCCGTCCGTGCATCCATCTAGAGAACACTCAAAGTACCGCCATCTCGTACACCCTCTGGTACATAGCCGCTTTACGCGTCCATCTACTTGTCCGGCTGTCTGAGAGTCTGTCTGTTTGTCCGTTCGTGCGTCCGTCGATGCGTCCATCTAGAGAACACACAAAGTACCGCCATTTCGCATACCTTGTGGCACATAGCCGCTCTGCACGTGCACCTGTCTGTCTGCGTGCCAGCCTGTCTGTCTGTTCGTCCATGCGTCCATCCGTGCGCCAATCTAGAACACTCAAAGTACAGCCATCTCGCATACCCTGAGGAAAATAGCCGCTTTGCGCGTCCGTCTACGTATCCGTCTGTCTGCCAGTCTGTCTTTCTGTTCGTCCATGCATCCGTTCGTGCGTAAATCTAGAGAACACTCTGTGTACCGCCATTTCGCGCGTTGTATTCCCTGTGGTACATACCCGCTTTACGCATCCGTCTACCTGTCCGTCTGTCTGCCAGTCTCTTCGTCCATGCGTCCATCCGTGCGTCCATCTAGAGAACACTCAAAGTACCGCCATCTCGCATACCCTGTGGTACATAGCCGCTTTACGCGTCCATCTACCTGTTCGTCTCTCTGCCAGTCTGTCTTTCCGTCCGCGCGTCCGTCCGTACGCCCATCTAGAGAACACTCAAAGTACCGCCATCTCGCATACCCTGTGGCACATAGCCGCTTTACACGTCCGTATACCTGTCCATCCATGCGTCTGTCCGTGCGTTCACCTAGAGAACACTCAAAGTACCGCCATCTCACATACCCTGTGGCAAATAGCCGCTTTACGCGTCCGTCTACGTGTGCGTCTGTCTGCCAGTCTGTCCTTCTGTTCGTCCATGCGTCCGTTCGTGCGTAAATCTAGAGAACACTCAAAGTACCGCCATCTCGCGCGTCGTATACCCTGTGGTACATACCCGCTTTGCGCGGCCATCTACCTGTTCGTCTCTCTGCCAGTCTGTCTTTCCGTCCTATGTCTGTGCGTGCGTTCACCTAGAGAACACTCAAAGTACCGCCATCTCGCATACCCTGTGGCATTGTGATGCAGGTTCTTTGTTGCTGATTTGTTCCTCCTGGTTGAGCCCCGGAGAGTTTTTCTAATAAGGACAAAGCCGTTCGGTTTCCAAGAAACACACAAAAAGTTTAATTGAAAAGAAAAAAAGGCAAAGATTCCTCACAAAACAAAACACTTAATAAACAGTTGACTGGACATGACGAAACACATCTGTAAACACCCAACAAAAACGTTCAAAGTCAGTAACCAAACCTAACGTTCGAAAGGGGCTGAGTGATGGGAGTAGCGCAAGATATCTGTTCGGTCTCACCCACACGCTGAATTCCGCCGACGATGAGCAAACCGGAACGCGGTGATTCCGGCTTCAGGACGCGGGCAGGACGGGGATGAAGGAACGCTGGCTGCTGACGACACGTCGAGAAACCAGGCCGGAACGTGGTGGCTCTGGCTTTAGGAGTGTGGACCCGTCTGTGACGAGAGAACGCAGGCTGGTGGTGACGCGTCAGAGAACCAGGGTCGACCTAGTCAAGCAGCTGGGCGCACAGCTCGGGCCCGGAGCCCGACGGCTGTAGCTCGCCTGCCGGAACCAAAGTCCGCAGGCCCTGGAAAGGAGTTCAGGACCGGATGGCCACGGTCCTTTGGAGCGGGAACACGACGGCAGGAGGCCCCGGCCGGTTGAAGACCTGCAGGCTCGGGTCCTACGCCCGACGGCCCATCTTCAGCGCCCGGTCTGGTGACGACCTTCCGCTTGCCCCGTCTTCTTCGAACTCTCCTTGCTCTGGTCTGCTCAGGCTCCTGCTTCAGCTCTGGCCCACTTGTCTCGTTCTCATTGGAGATACTGCTGTCTCGTGGTGTCAAGCCATTGGGCCTTGAAATCTCCGTGTTCGCTGCCCATTGGATGTTTTACCTTTTGTTTACTTCACGTCCTGCCACGCATCCTCGTGCTTGACGCTCTTTAACGTCGTCATTCTTGTTTAAGCAGCACCGCACGTGCACTCTGGTATTTCTCCTTTTGTTTTTTTTTTTTTCGTGACGCGCACTTTTCGAAGGCGCGCACTTTGAACGCGCACCACACATCACATACGCCCCCCTTTCATTCAAGTTTTTTTTTTTTTAGAAAAAAAAAACTGCCGATGAGTGCGCGTTCTGCACTACGTCACAATTACACCACATATTTGCACCACGCAGTTCAACACATCACACCGATGGCACCACACTGCTTCTTCGTTGACATGTCTCACGTCGAAACACTGAGTCCACAGAACGTAACATTCAACCAACAACAATAAGAAAAGTTTTTTTTTTTTTTCGAGAAGAAAAAAAAAACTGCCGTTGAGTGCACGTTTCGCACTGCACCACAATTTACCCACATATGTCCGCCACACAGTTCACTGCATTGCCCAAAGGTCCACATTCACTAACCTCAAAATACGCAAGAAGTGAGAAAAAGTATGGACCCATCTAGCGGATTGTGAAAATCCCCAAATTAGTAGTACACCACCCCTTTTTTTTTTTATCATATATACCCTATCATCTCAAAAACTATACATCATGTTAATGTTACATTGCATGTAACTTCTTCAAATATTTACAAGCAACACCCTTCCATGGTCCGCAAGCAAGATCCAAAAGAAACCAGCGGGAAATCGAATTTGACGCTTAAGTTATAGCGTCCCATACAAGACGTTTAACTGCTCTAACCATTTGACAAGAGTAAGGAATCGGAAGCCAGTGGAAGAATTCTCGACCGTAAGCTCGTATGAACCTAAAGCTGTGTATCACCAGGTTCCCAACCTTGAAATCACAAGCATACACGCTGGAATGTCTGTATGCCAGTCGGAGGCGTTGCCTCCAGGCGCACCAGTACAACCACGCCTGAATCATTTCATCCTTCCCACGAACGCCTTGCTTGAGCTCGTAAGCCGCTAATCGTTGAGACATCTTAACAGAAGCGACCTCTTCAACCGAAGATGCCAAAGAGCACCAGTCGGCGTCCTTCCTCGTACAATAACCTGCTGGACCATTACTGCCTTCTGGTTCACTTTCCATCCCTTCAGCTTCCTGTATTGCTTGTTCATCAATACTTTCAACCCTTCTGCCTGGGTCATCGTGATTACCCTCATTGTCACATATAGCTGACCTACATTGCAACTCTACTCTCTGTTCTTCAACAAGTGCTTTTGCATTTTGCTCCAATATTCTTCTAAAAGCATCATCTACAATTTCCCGAGAACACAAGCCATCTCTCTGTATGGGCAAGTTATAATCATGGTGAAAAACCATGTCCGTAGCGTCTGTTGCTATCTCCAGTGGCCCAAAACAATAGGTAGCTGCTACATCAGAGCTTTCATTATGGCATTCGCCGGCATTACCTAGGAGACCTTTTATTGCTCCTTCAGCGGAGCTATTCAGAGGCAATCCTACCTCTGAATAAAGTGCGCTTGACCTCTCACAGGTTTCAAAATACCCTTTACTCTGAATGGAACGTTCTTGTTCCATGCTCACGAAGCATTCCTGCGCTTCAATAAGCTTATCGAGTCTCCTAGTCTTTTGACTGTTTACCTCCCTGTCATACTCTTTCAGAGTTTCTTTCTCTAGCGAAAGGTCATGACGAGGTACAGGGTCAGTCTCACGTAAATTCAAATCGCTCCCGATGTAACTGCTTTCAGAGCACACCTCATCCACTGGTTGACTACTCTGGCTCTCAGACCACGTATATTCAGCGTTTTCCCTCTCAAGCCACTGCTGCAAATCCTCATATTCTAGTTCCAACAGTCTCTTCTTTTCGCGCATCTCTATCTCGAGCAGCCTTTTCTTTTCACGCATTTCTAGCTCAAGCTGCTCCTTCTTAGCGCGTGTCTCTCGCTCGAGCTTCTCTCTCCTAGCCCGTGTTTCTCGCTCGAACTCCTCTCTCTTAGCGTGTGTTTGCAATGCAATCTGCTGCTTTTTAGCGTCACATATCGCAGCCCGTTCCTCACGCTCCCTCTCCATCCGCTCCTCGTACCATACTCTAAACTCCGCTCCCGTCAGTCCCATTTTATCCGCCAACTCAATTAACTCCCACGTGTTCGTCATCGTGTTAACCGCGTCAAAAAATCTACTGGAAAAACAAACGACTTTGTCCTGTCGCTGACGCCAATTTGTGATGCAGGTTCTTTGTTGCTGATTTGTTCCTCCTGGTTGAGCCCCGGAGAGTTTTTCTAATAAGGACAAAGCCGTTCGGTTTCCAAGAAACACACAAAAAGTTTAATTGAAAAGAAAAAAAGGCAAAGATTCCTCACAAAACAAAACACTTAATAAACAGTTGACTGGACATGACGAAACACATCTGTAAACACCCAACAAAAACGTTCAAAGTCAGTAACCAAACCTAACGTTCGAAAGGGGCTGAGTGATGGGAGTAGCGCAAGATATCTGTTCGGTCTCACCCACACGCTGAATTCCGCCGACGATGAGCAAACCGGAACGCGGTGATTCCGGCTTCAGGACGCGGGCAGGACGGGGATGAAGGAACGCTGGCTGCTGACGACACGTCGAGAAACCAGGCCGGAACGTGGTGGCTCTGGCTTTAGGAGTGTGGACCCGTCTGTGACGAGAGAACGCAGGCTGGTGGTGACGCGTCAGAGAACCAGGGTCGACCTAGTCAAGCAGCTGGGCGCACAGCTCGGGCCCGGAGCCCGACGGCTGTAGCTCGCCTGCCGGAACCAAAGTCCGCAGGCCCTGGAAAGGAGTTCAGGACCGGATGGCCACGGTCCTTTGGAGCGGGAACACGACGGCAGGAGGCCCCGGCCGGTTGAAGACCTGCAGGCTCGGGTCCTACGCCCGACGGCCCATCTTCAGCGCCCGGTCTGGTGACGACCTTCCGCTTGCCCCGTCTTCTTCGAACTCTCCTTGCTCTGGTCTGCTCAGGCTCCTGCTTCAGCTCTGGCCCACTTGTCTCGTTCTCATTGGAGATACTGCTGTCTCGTGGTGTCAAGCCATTGGGCCTTGAAATCTCCGTGTTCGCTGCCCATTGGATGTTTTACCTTTTGTTTACTTCACGTCCTGCCACGCATCCTCGTGCTTGACGCTCTTTAACGTCGTCATTCTTGTTTAAGCAGCACCGCACGTGCACTCTGGTATTTCTCCTTTTGTTTTTTTTTTTTTCGTGACGCGCACTTTTCGAAGGCGCGCACTTTGAACGCGCACCACACATCACAGGCATATAGCCGCTTTACGCGTCCGTATACCTGTCCGTCTGTCTGCCAGTGTGTCTGTCTGTTCGTCTATGCGTCCGTCCGTGCGTCTATCTAGAGAACACTCTTAGTATCGCCATCTCGCTCGTCGTATACACTATGGTACATTCCCGCTTTACGCGTCCGGCTGTCTGACCGTCTGTCTGTCTGTCTGTTCGTCCATGCGTCCATCCGTGCGTCCATCTAGAGAACACTCAAAGCATCATCATCTCGCATACCCTGTGGCACATAGCCGCTTCACGCGTCCGTCTACCTGTTCGTCTGCCTGCCAGTCTCTCCGTCCATGCGTCCGTTCGTGCGTCAATCTAGAGAACACTCTGAGTACCGCCATCTCGCGCGTCGTATACCCTGTGGCACATACCCGCTTTACGCGTCCGTCTACCTGTCCTTCTGTCTGCCAGTCTGTCTGTCTGTTCCTCCATGCATCCATCCGTACGTCCATCTAGAGAACACTTAAAGTACCGCCATCTCGGACACCCTCTGGTACATAGCCGCTTTACGCGTGCACCTGTCTGTCTGTCTGCCAGCCTGTCTGTCTGTTCGTCCTTGCGTCCATCCTTGCGCCAATCTAGAACACTCAAAGTACAGCCATCTCGCATACCCTATGGAAAATAGCCACTTTGTGCGTCCGTCTACGTGTCCGTCTGTGTTCCAGTCTGTCTTTCTGTTCGTCCAAGCGTCCGTTCGTGCGTAAATCTAGAGAACACTCTAAATACCGCCATTCCGCGCGTTGTATACCCTTTGGTTCATAATCACTTTACGCGTCCGTCTACCTGTCCGTCTGTCTGCCAGTCTGTCTGTCTGTTCGTCCATGCGTCCATCTAGAGAACACTCAAAGTACCGCCATCTCGCATACCCTGTGGTACATAGCCGCTTTACGCGTCCATCTACCTGTTCGTCTCTCTGCCAGTCTGTCTTTCCGTCCGCGCGTCCGTCCGTGCGTCCATCTAGAGAACACTCAAAGTACCGCCATCTCGCATACCCTGTGGAACATAGCCGCTTTACATGTTTATATACCTGTCCGTCCGTGCGTCTATCCGTGCGTTCACCTAGAGAACACTCAAAGTACCGCCATCTCGCATACCCTCTGGCAAATTGCCGTTTTACGCGTCCGTCTACGTGTCCGTCTGTCTGCCAGTCCGTCTTTCTGTTCATCCATGCGTCCGTTCGTGCGTAAATCTAGAGAACACTCAAAGTACCGCCATGTCGCGCGTCGTATACCCTGTGGTACATGCCCGATTTACGCGTCCGTCTTCCTGGCCGTCTGTCTGCCAGTCTGTCTGTCTCAAATTACCAGACGGACGAGTAAAGCGGCTATGTGCCACAGGGTATGTGAGATAGCGGTACTTTGAGTGTTCTCTGGATTGACGCACGAACGGATGCATAGACGGACAGACAGACAGACTGGCAGACAGATGGACAGGTAGATGGACGCGTAAAGTGGCTATGTGCCACAGGGTATGCGAGATGGCGGTACTTCGAGTGTTGTCTAGATTGACGCACGGGCGGACGCACGACCGGACATACAGACAGACTGGCAAACAGACGGACAGATAGACGGACGTGTAAAGAGGCTCTGTGCCACAGGGTGTGCGAGATGGCGGTACTTTGAGTGTTCTCTAGAGGGACGCATGCACGGACGCACGGAAGGACAGACAGACTGACTGGCAGACAGACGGACAGGTAGATGTGATAAGTGAATTGCGCGTTTCGTGAAGTGCGCGAGTGCAACCAGTGTTGGGTTTAAAATGTGCGCGAGCGCACCGGCATAGGAAAGAAGACGACGACGACCGTTGGTGTGTACGCGCGCTTTCGCGATGTATTCGGTGACGAAGACGATGGGCAGACGAGGCGCGAGAAGTTCGGACCAATGGGAGGCCCCCACGCTGGTTTGGAAGAAGACCGAACGAAGAACGGGGCAGACGTGGCCGGGACGCGACGGAGGCAAGCAGGCTACCAGGGCGCGTGGGTGGCGGCCGAGTTCCTGAAGCAAGGCTGCTGCGGGCTCCCACCTGGTCGTGTACACGAGCATCATCTATCGTCTTGCGTTGGCCAGCCCGTTGTCGTCTGGCGTTGGCCAGGCTCGTCCCGTTTCCAGGGCTACGTCCCAGCGTCGGAAGACGAACGCTGAGAGGTCACTGACCTTGGTGCGGCCGGAGCTACCTTCAACCACGAGCAACGCTTGGACCTCTGATCTACCTTGTCTGAACCCCATCGCATCAACCCTCGCCGTCTACAAGAGTGCCGCGACCGAACAGTGACAGTCGCTTTTGCTATTGCGGAACTTACGCATCCTTAGCATTTCGCGGTCATTAGGTTGATTTCTCCTCGAATTTGTGTGCTTTGTTTGTTTTTCCTCTTAATCCTTTCTCTTTATCTAGTTTATTGAAAATATATTTAGTTGTTTTTCTTGTGTGCATAAACGGTCTCGTGTTCTCTTTACCGATGTGGGTTTTCTCATCGGTTTGTATGCACAAGAACCTACACGAGAGCTTGTGGGTTGACTAGCCTCGTGACAATTGGCGTCCGCTACGACAGGACGAGATTGTTTATGCAATTAAGGTTTTTACAGAAGGAGAGAAAATGACTACTTCTGATTTAACGGCGTTAGCGATACGCATGGGGCTAGAGGGTGATGAGTTGAAGGCATGGCTTGATGAGCGTGAGTCACGAGCTCGCGAAGAAAGGGCAGCTGAGCGAGAGGCAAAAAAGGAGAGGACGGAACAGGCGGAGTTGGAACGAAAACTTGAGGCCGAATGCCAGAAGACGATTCAACTGCGTCTTCAACTTGCTCAGGTGGAAGGGGCCAGGGGATCCGCGGCGTCGGACAATGGTCGACAGGTGCGAGAACCGTGTAACGTTAACCCGCACAATTTCATACCCGGATTTAATGAAAACCGGGATGACCTTGATGCTTATCTCAAGAGATTTGAGAATGTGGCCACCGGTCAGGAATGGCCTAAGGATAAGTGGGCCACGGCACTGAGTCTGTGTCTGAGCGGAGAAGCTCTCAAAATATTTGGTCGCTTGTCTCCAGAAGAGGCACTTGACTACGAGAAAGCCAAATTAGCATTACTGCAGCGTTTTCGTTTCACGGCGGAGGGCTACCGGGAGAAGTTCCGGCATAGCAGACCTCAAGATGGAGAAACAGGCAAGCAGTATGCAACCAGGTTGGCAAGTTTTTTCGACAGATGGTTGGAGATGTCCAAGACAGCAAAAGAATATTCGTCTGTTCGAGATCTCAAAGTAGCTGAACAGTTTATCAATCAATGCCATAACCGCGTGGCGCTTTTCCTACGTGAGAAAAAATGTCGTAAGCTAGATGAAATGGCCGAGGCTGCGGACAATTTTTAGAGGCCCAACGACAGTCAAATTTGTTGGTTTTTCGCGACAAAACGGAGAACGGCGCCACAGGAAAATGCGGAAGTACAGCGGGGAAGTCTCCCACTCGATGTTTTGTCTGTGATAAAACAGGTCACAGGGCAGGAGAATGTCGTGCTCGGACAAGACCATACTGTGACTACTGTCGCAAAACGGGGCATGATATTAACGTATCTACCAGAAAGCAGAACGTCACGAAGAGGACTTCTTGTATCTTGTCGCCAGAGAAAAAGGCAGAAGTAGTGAATGATATACCTGCGGACAAGCAAGAGGAGAATATGATCAGTGCGGTAAATACGCAGCCAAAGTCAGAAAAACATCCGATGCCAGTGCTGCAGGGCATTACATTCGGCCAAGCTGCTTCCGTCCTACGGGATACAGGAAGTAATACAATGGTGGTTCGGCGTTCTTTGGTGCCAGATGAAGCACTGACAGGAACCACGACGGCCTTGTTCTTAGCAGACAGGAGCCGGATCACGGTACCAGAGGCGAAGGCGGAGATTTTTTCGCCATATTTTTCAGGCACGTGTATCGTGAAATGCATGTCCTCCGCGCTATATGACATCATCGTTGGCAATGTGCCAGGATCTCGTGCTGCTGATGACCCTGACACGAAATGGAAAGAAAAACTGGCTGAAGGGAACTTCACTCCGAACGGCGTAACCGAGACCTTGTATAAGAAGAAAGAAGACCATCGTTTAAAAGCACCACTTGGCCAATTGCCGTTGATTGAGACCCCATTCGAGTGGCGCCTACGGACGTCATGCTCTCAAAGCCGTCGAAGGAAGCAGCAGCAAGTCTTCCCCCTGAGGGCCCCGGCGCCGCTGTGGACCCCGAGACCACTGCCACTAAACAGGTCCGGAGGCGGTCCAGAGAGCACCAAGCAGTTCGCTGCGGTGGCTGTCGCCACGGGCACCAGCTGTGGCGGATCGGTACCGTACCGGCCTCGTGAACCAAACCCAAGGATCCCGCGCAAGGAGAGCAAGACACCGGCGAGCCACATGCATCTACCGCCGTTTCTGGCAGCAGTGTCGAGCAAGTCACCCATTAAGTCACCGTCGCCGAACACCGCGACGCGCGAGCAGGAACCTCCGAGGGCCGCTGCCTTCAAGACCAAGGACTTCGCGTCGACAGTACCACTTCCGTTTCCGCTGAGAGCAGCTTTCGCAGCCAACGAATGCTGTGCCTCCCCAGCCCTTCCAAAAAAATGAGACATCCGGTTCGAACTCCAGAACCGGCCAAGGTTCCAGTGGCGGCGGCGGAAATTCCAAGGCAGCCGGAGGTGGAAATATGACTGCGCGTCGATCTAACAACGGCGGTGGCGTTCGCGAGTCTGACATGCTAGGGGCCAAGCCAAAGAAGCCGCCTCGCCTGAATAACATGACCTTCACAAAGTCATGAGAACGGTCAAGTGGAAACTCGTCGTACAACAGCGGCAACAAGGCGTTCAGCCGAACGCCGCCATTTAGGAACAGCCCGAGGGTGTACAGTTCCACAGTTCTCAAAGATTTTAACTCTCCTAGCAAGCAGGACAACGGCCGCGGTGCGGCGACTGATTACAAGCCTATGCTTTCAGTGCCCAGGGAGGCTCCGCCGAAGGAGCAACGAAGCGCACGACAGGAGAGAAGAGTCAAGTACAAGGCTGAGAATGCTTAGCGCTAGTATGGGCGGTAGAAAAATTGCATATTTTTTGTACGTAGTACAGTTTATCGTACAGACAGATCATCAACCGCTACAATACTTAACGAAGGCAAAACACCTGAACAGTAGGTTGCTAAGGTGGAGTCTAGTACTACAAGAGTACACTTTTCATATTCAACATATCAAAGGTTCTGAAAACGCAGGTGCCGACTTCATGAGCAGGTTACGGCCATAGATACGAATTCAGAATTCAGGTGTTGCTAAAGATGGGAGGCAAAGCATTTCAACGAACCATCGGAATATTGTCTACCATATGTGGATTTTTTTTTCTCCTGTAAGTGTGCTCCTTAAGACTTGTTGCAGTGATACCAGTGTGCATGTGTTCATGCTGTAAAGGGGGTTTATTGAAGGACTGAGCAAGCAGGTGGTAGCTCTAAAGGAACGCAGGCAAACCCAGATGATGGTGCTTGATCGCCGATCTCGTGCCTTCTTCTTGTGCTGATGATAGCTGACCTGATGGTATCAACGTCTTTCTTATTCACTACAATTACCCCCGGCGAAAAAGTTGAAGCCATCCTGGCGATCTAACACGTGGGGACAAGCGGGTCAAAGTACGGCTTCAGACGGTTTACGTGAACAATATCACGTCCACGCCGATGACGGTCGCTCGGTGGCGTGAGGGGTTCAATGGCGTAGTTTACGGGTGAAGTACGCTCGACCACGTGGTAGGGACCATGATAATTGGAGAGTAGCTTGGGTGATACACCAGGGGCGCAGGGCGGTACATGAAGCCATACAAGTGCTCCAGGAACGAACGTTGGTGCAGATTGATGGTTGTCGTCACGGATCTCCTTCTGGCGCTGTTGGTCGGATGTAGTAAGCCGCTTAGCTAGCTTGCGGCACTCTTCTGCGTAACGAGCGGCTTCCGAGACAGGCTTGTATTCGGAGGGATATGGCGAGTGTGGGAGTAAAGTGTCGATGGTGTGTGATGGTTCGCGACCGTACAGGAGAAAAAATTGGAAAACCCTGTAGTGACTTGCGTAGCTGTGTTATACGCGTATGTCACAAATGGGAGAACGAGGTCCCAGTTTGTTTGATCAGAAGCGACATGCGTAGCGAGCATGTCCCCTAGAGTACGATTAAACCGCTCAGTCAAGCCGTTCGTCTGTGGGTGGTAGGCTGTACTCTTCCGGTGAACCATATGGCACTGTTGAAGAAGTGCTTGTATTACATCGGAGAGGAAAACACGCCCTCGGTCACTGAGGGGTTCTCGAGGAGGACCATGACGAAGCACAAAACGATTGAGTATGAAAGTTGCGACGTCTTGTGCTGCAGCTGTGGGGAGAGCAGCAGTTTCAGCGTACCGTGTTAGATGATCCACTGCCACGATAGCCCATCGGTTGCCTGCTGTTGTTAATGGTAGTGGTCCGTAGAGGTCAATTCCTACACGGTCGAATGGGTGGTCTGGGCATGGAAGTGGCTGTAATGAACCTGTTGCAGGATGTGGCGGGCTTTTCCGCCGCTGACATTTGTGGCAGCCGCGAATGAACTGGCGGACGAAGGTAAACATTCCGCGCCAGTGATACCTTTTTCGTAGGTGCTCGTAGGTCTTGAGAACACCGGCGTGAGCACATTGCGGGTCGGAATGAAACGACGCGCAGATGGTAGAGCGCAGCATTCGGGGAATGACTAGTAGCCATTTCCTACCATCTGCTGAATAGTTGCGCCGGTACAAAAGGCCATCCCGAATACTGAAGTGCGGAGCCTGGCGGCGCAGGGTTCGAGTGGTTGGAAGTGTCGGTGCCTCGGATAACGCGTCAAGAAGCGAAGCGATCCATGGGTCATTACGTTGTGCAGAAGAGATGGTGTCCTCGTCAAGCGCTGAAAACGTGTTGTCCGAGGAAATAGATGCGATGTCCGGGGATAGGGGAGATCGTGACAGTGCATCAGCATCGGCATGCTTGTGGCCGGAACGATATACCACGCGAATGTCATATTCTTGAAGCCGAAGAGCCCAACGGGAGAACGACTTGATGGGTCCTTAAGCGACGATAACCAGCATAATGCGTGGTGGTCCGTTACTACATCAAAAGCATGGCCATAAAGGTATGGGCGGAACTTGACAAGCGCCCAAACGATTGCCAAGCATTCCTACTGGGTGACGCTGTAGTTTTATTCAGCCTTGGTAAGAGTTCTGCTGGCGTAGGCGACGACATAATCGGCGAATCCAGGCTTCCTTTGCGCGAGAACCGCACCGAGGCCGACACCACTGGCGTCGGTGTGGACCTCAGTTGCTGCCGTAGGATCGTAGTGACGCAGTATTGGTGGCGAAGTGAGGAGACGACGAAGGGTACAGAAGGCTTGGTCACACTCAGAAGACCATGCCGAAATATCAGTGGTGCTGCCTATAAGTTCGGTCAAAGGCGCAATGATAGAGGCGAAGTTGCGCATGAACCGGCGAAAGTAGGAGCATAACCCCACGAAGCTCCGTAACTGCTTCATAGTCGTTGGTTT
Organism: Rhipicephalus microplus; assembly: GCF_043290135.1. Lineage (NCBI taxonomy): Eukaryota > Metazoa > Arthropoda > Arachnida > Ixodida > Ixodidae > Rhipicephalus > Rhipicephalus microplus. The sequence continues at coordinate 15,521,771 of NW_027464589.1, forward strand.
GGGGAAGTCGGCGACAGCACGTAACTTAGCCGGGTCTGGAAGTATACCGTCCTTTGATACGACGTGCCCGAGAATCGTAAGTTGACGAGCAGCGAAGTGACACTTCTTGTGGGTAAGTTGGAGCTGAGCATTCTTCAGGCACGTGAGGACGTGTTTGAGGCGTTCGAGATGTGTTCCAATGTCTGGCGCAAAGACGACTATATCGTCGAGATAGCAGAGAGAGATTTGCCATTTCAAACCCCGAAGAACCGAGTCCATCATGCGCTCGAAGGTGGCAGGCGCATTGCAGAGGCCGAAGGGCATGACATTAAACTCATACAGACCGTCCGGTGTCACGAAGGCTGTTTTTGGTCGATCGGCATCGGCAAGGGGGACCTGCCAGTACCCTGAGCGCAAATCTAATGATGAAAAAAACTCGGCACCTTTTAAAGTATCAAGGGCATCCTCAATCCTGGGTAAAGGATACACGTCTCTTCGATTGATCTTATTTAGGCGCCGGTAATCCACGCAGAAGCGAACGGAACCATCCTTTTGTAGGCATTCATTAAGCACATCATCTATATTTACAAATATTCATCATCATGAGTGGTCGTCATCTTCTTCTGCTGTGGGGACTTGGCTTGTCTGAGTTCTGTGCCTTGGGCGTGGTCGCTTCATCGTGTCTTCTGGGCCTAATAAAGGTTGCCTTTACTGTTACATCACAAGTGGTGGAGCGTTCTCTACGATCTTCCGTCCTCTCCCAGCCCGATCTGCCTCCTGGAGCTGCGCTCAGGTCGTCGTTTGTACCAGGTGTCCGGTAACATGCCTCAGGACGAGCCAACCGGCGCTTCTGCGTCTACCTCCACGGCCCCGGCTACCACGGCCTATCCATCGTGGATTATCACCGTGCACCAGCGTGAGCCGCCCACGTTCGCCGGACTTCGAGGTGAAGATGTGGAAGATTGGTTGGACCAGTTCAATCGAGCGAGTTCCACTAACAACTGGGATGATCCTACCAAGCTTCGCCGTGTTTCTTTCTACCTCACGGGCGTAGCGAAAACATGGTTTTTCAATCATGAAACGGACATTACGGACTGGACGCGTTTCAAGCAACAGCTTCGCCAAATTTTCGGCACCCCGGCGGTTCGTTCAGCTCTCGCGAAGAAGACACTGGATTCTCGCAAGCAACAATGCGGTGAGTCCTACACATCGTACATAGAGGATGTGCTTGCTCTCTGTCACCGTTTCAGCACGTCCATGTCTGAATCAGAGAGAGTTCGTCATCTACTAAAAGGGATAGGCACGGTCGCGTTCAATGCCTTGGTCATTCAGAACCCGACTACGGTCGCTGACGTTGTTGCCACGTGCCAACGCCTGGAAGAACTTGAATCCCAACGGTTACCGCCGGACAGCTCTGAAACCACTACCACGACTGATGCCTCATTGCGTGCCATGATCCGGGCGCTTATACGGGAAGAGCTACAATCTTTCGGCCTCTCAATGACACCGAGTCCACCTCCCCCCTCCAACAATGTTTTGCGGGATGTTATCAAAGAGGAGTTGGCGTCTATGACCAGGCCAGCGTTTGTAGACACTCCAGTACCTCGACTCCAACCGACGTACGCACAAGTCCTCGCTGGCTCACCACCCGCGGTACAAGCGATGCCCGCACACTCGACGCCTGTCCCGCTGGCTTCGTTAACTCCGAGTGTGACTAGCCAGCCCTTTCACCCACCGTGTCGGCCGCATCGTCCGATCTGTTATTACTGTGGCTATCGGGGCCATATTGCACGCGTCTGTCGGAAGCGTCAGCAGGACGAGCGTGGTGGACTCGACACCTACGGACGGGATGATGGGACAAGCTGGTACGCTTTCCAACGTCGTCCTTATGATCCGCCGCTACGCCGCTCACCGTCTCCAACTGCGACATCTGAGCCAACAAGTTCCTACCGCTCTACTAGATGCCGCTCACCCTCACCCCTCCACCGTTCCACGTCTCCATTGCGACCTGTCTCGCAATTCACCAACCAACGCCCGGAAAACTAACCTCTGCAGCTTTTGGAGGAAAAGCTGCATCGAACGAAAAGACAGAAATTCCTCCAGTGCGTCCATATAATACGATAGCTGTTTTAATAGAAGGTGTGTACGTGGACGCTTTAATAGACACTGGTGCCTCTTTGTCTGTGATTGATCGTTCTTTGTGCTCACGTCTACGAAAAGTCACCACCCCTTATGATGGACCTACACTGCACGCTGCTCAAGGGGACGCCATTAGACCTGCCGCTATGTGCACCGCTCGTGTTTTCATCGCTGGTATTCTTCATTTTGTACAATTTGCTGTGCTGAATTCCTGTGCCCACCAGATTATATTAGGCTGGGATTTTCTGTCTACGGCGAACGCTTCCATCTGCTGTAAAGAAAATGTTGTTCATGTGATGGAAACTGACTATGCCCTGTATGCGGATGACAAGCCCGTTCGCTTGCTCGCTGCTGAAAAGACCGAGCTACCACCTGGTCATCAGCGGATAGTTGCCATCACTTCTAATGTGATCGACTCTGGTGACGTTTTTGTCCAACCATCTGCACGCTGGCTCGCAAGAGGTATAGCCTTTGCTTCAGGTCTAGCGCGATTCCACAATGGCTCCGGACTTCTCTACGCTACAAACCAGACTTCTGAGAAAATTCTCATTCCTAAAGGCACCACAATGGCTTGCGTTTCTGAATCTCAACCTGTCTCTGTTGTCTCTCTTATGCCAGCGTGTTCTGACCTTCCTTCTATTGGACGTTCATCAAGCGTTTCTGTTCTTGCTGCGACTATTAGTCCAGAACTGACCTCTTCACAGACAGATGAGTTGCTTGCCTTGCTACAAAAGCATAGGAGATTGTTTGATGCCCATTCCTCATCTCTGGGACAGACGTCCATTATTAGGCATCGTATCCAGACCGATGGCACTTCCATCGTACGCCGTCGACCATATCGCGTCTCTTCATCCGAGCGTGAAATCATTGAACAAAATGTAGCCGATATGCTGCAACGGAACATTATACGTCCCTCCGCGAGTCCTTGGTCATCCCCTGTTGTTTTAGTAAGGAAAAAAGATGGCTCCGTGCGGTTTTGCGTGGACTACAGAGCACTTAATAAGATTACCCACAAGGATGTTTACCCCATGCCGCGCATAGACGATGCTTTGGATTCACTGCAAGGTGCCGAGTACTTTTCAAGCCTAGACCTGCGTTCAGGTTACTGGCAAATACCCATGCACGAGGATGACAAAGAAAAGACAGCGTTTTCAACACCAGATGGGCTGTACGAATTCAACGTCATGCCATTCGGCCTTTGCAATGCTCCAGCAACATTCGAGCGGATGATCGACACAGTTTTACGAGGCTTGAAGTGGAAGACTTGCTTGTGCTATTTAGACGATATCGTTATTTTCTCGTCAACCTTCCCTCAGCACTTGCAACGACTGGACGAAGTTCTTACGTGCCTTGCAAACGCAGGCCTTCAGTTGAACACCAAGAAGTGCCATTTTGCGAGCAAGACGATTAAAGTGTTAGGCCACATCGTAAGCAAGGACGGTATTCGTCCCGATCCTGACAAGATTTCCGCTGTCCAACACTTCCCGCGTCCTGAAAAAGCCAAAGATTTGCGCAGTTTCCTCGGCCTCGCTTCTTATTTTCGCCGATTCATTCGAGACTTCGCCTCATAGCTTCACCATTGCACAAGTTGCTCGGATCAGGCGTCGCCTTTGTGTGGTCTCCTGAATGTGAAGCGGCGTTTGCCCAACTGAAGTGTGCACTCACATCCGAACCAGTCCTCTGCCAATTCGACGAAACCGCGCCTACCCTCCTGCATACAGACGCTAGTGGTCGAGGCATTGGTGGAATTCTTCTACAGCGAGACAAATCTTCACGTGAGAAAGTCGTCGCATACGCGAGCCGTGCACTGACCCCTGCTGAAAAGAATTATACCATCACCGAACAGGAGTGCCTAGCGGTCGTATGGTCGATACAAAAGTTTCGACCTTATCTCCACGGCCGCCACTTTACTGTGGTTACGCACCATCACGCCTTGTGCTGGCTCTCGACAATCAAGAACTTGTCCGGCCGCCTTGGTCGCTGGATTCTTCGCTTACAAGAATACGACTTCACTATCACATACAAGTCGGGAAACAAGCATCAAGACGCCGACGCCCTTTCGCGTTGCCCGCTCTCTTCGGAGCCGCTTAACAAACCCGCCACTGCTGCACACGAGAAGCTTTCGGCCGTCTCTTCCCTACATGTTTCGTCATTAACTACTTTGGACCCAACTTCTCCAAGCGAGTGTGGTTTGTTCTTATCTCACCAACGTGCTGACCCTTACTGTCGCCGCATCATGGACCGTCTTGACGGGACTTGCCGGCCCCCTAACGCCCGCCTTCGCCGACAGCTGACGCAATTCAAGCTCAACAACCACGTCCTGTACCGTCATATCTACCACCTTGATGGTCAACGCTGGGTGCCCGTTCTACCTCGCTCTCTTCGGGCTCATGTCCTCAAGACATATCACGACGACATGTCGGCTGGACCCATGGGCTTCCAGAAAACGTGTGACCGCATAAGATGTCACTACTACTGGCCGGGCTTGTCCACCTGTGTCGCGAAGTACGTTGCCTCATGCGCCCTTTGTCAGCGTCGCAAGCTACCTACATCAACTCGAAGTGGACAATTACAACCGCTCCCGTGTCCCCTTCAACCATTCGAGGTAGTTGGCATTGACCTGTATGGTCCGCTTCCTATGACTGTCACGGGCAATCGTTGGATAGTTACAGCTGTCGACCACCTGACCCGCTACGCCGAAACAGCTCCCGTGCCTTCTGCATCAGCTTCGGAAGTGGCCGACTTCATCCTTCGAGCAATAATCCTTCGACACGGAGCTCCTCGTGTAATCCTGAGCGACCGTGGAAGAGTATTTCTTTCAGCACTCGTCGAAGAAGTGCTCAAGGCAGCCGGCACTACACACAAAACAAGCTCCAGTTACCATCCTCAGACGAACGGCCTGACTGAGCGCTTCCATCGTACACTGTCAGACATGATTGCGATGTATATCGAACCCGACCACAGAAACTGGGACACCATTTTGCCATTCCTCACTTTTGCGTATAATACCTCTGTACAGCGCACAACCGGTTACTCGCCGTTCTACCTCGTCCACGGTCGCTTCCCCTCTTCTTTCCTCGATGTTTCGTTCTTCTCTGCGCCTGTCAAACCATGTTCATCTTCAAGTGAAGAATACGTGTCTCGTCTACTTCATTGCCGCCAGCTGGCTCGCGTCAACACTGAAGCCAAGCAACAGGATCGCAAGCTTGAATATGATGCCTCCCATCGTGCCGTGTCTTTCAGCCCTGGCGACGAAGTCCTCCTTCTTACACCCATTCGCACTCCCGGACTGTGCGAGAAGTTTCAATTACGTTTTATTGGCCCCTACACTGTCTTGGAGCAAACGTCTCCTGTGAATTATCGCGTGGCACCCGTTCTTCTTCCGACGGACCGCCGCTACAGGGCAGCAGAAATAGTCCACGTATCCCGCATGAAGCCTTTCATACGGCGTTCATCTTCGCTTTAAAATGCGGCCAAGAACTGCGGTCAGGATGACCGCTTTCACGTGGGGGGAAAGTTAGTGTAGGCATTCATTAAGCACATCATCTATCTTTACAAATATTCATCATCATGAGTGGTCGTCATCTTCTTCTGCTGTGGGGACTTGGCTTGTCTGAGTTCTGTGCCTTGGGCGTGGTCGCTTCATCGTGTCTTCCGGGCCTAATAAAGGTTGCCTTTACTGTTACATCACACTTTATTTAACGAGCTCTACAGGTGAGGCACATGGACTTTGTGAAGGTTGAATGACGCCACGTTGCAGCATATCGTTCACCTGTTCGGTAATAACTTGGCGTTCCGTCACAGAAACACGATATGGTCGCTGTCGTAGTGGCACACGGGAGCCGGCATCGATGTGATGTAGAGTGGTAGAGGTGCGGCCAAGTGAAGGTTGAACAACATCGAAAGATTCGCGGTACTGGTACAGCAGTTGGAGGAGTTCAGATCGTTCAGATGGTGACAGTCCGTCTGCGATCGCCGAATCGAACACTTTTGAAGCCTGTAGATGAGAGTGGTTAAGAGCACTGACGGCGGCGAGGTCACTTTGGGATGACTCTTGCGGCACGGTAAAAATTTGTCCGTTATCAATGGGCTGTACGCATCCAAGAGACTCGCCTTTAAACAGTTTGATGGTATGCGGAAAGGGATTGGTAAGGCAGAGAGCACTGGCTCCATTAGAAATTGAGAGGGCTGAATAAGGGAGCAGAAGAGTTTTCCGACTTGAAAAGAGGCGTGATGCCTCGAAAAATGCTACTTCATCACGCATGCCGTCGGAGACCACAGGGAGCAAAACAGCTGTTGTCGGTGGAATGTCAGTGTCTTCTTGGACAACTAGCTTGTGCGCGGCTTGATTTGTGTGGTCGTAGGGCTGCTCGAAGAACGGAAGCAGTTCAAGTTCGGAACGGGCACAACCTATAACGGCACGATTACGCGATAGGAAATCCAAGCCAAGGATGACGTCATGAGAGCACGAGGAAAGGACGATAAACTGAACAATGTAGTGGTCCTCCGCAATTTTGAGTCGGGCAGTGCAGGCGGCTATAGGTCGAACAGGTTCTCAATTTGCTGCACGTAAGAACATATCAAGCGGCGTGGTCACCTTTCGGAGCTTGCGGCAAAGTTTGGCGTCTATAACAGACACAGCGGCACCGGTATCCACAAGAGCGTATGCATGGGCGCCGTCTACAAAAACTTCGACGATATTTGACGGCAAGGTGCGAGCACTTGAAAATTTCGATAGCGCAGTTCTTGCCCCTTGAACTGCGACGGCTAGTTTCCCTCATTTTGAGGGGCCGGTCGTGGACGCATGGGTGACAAGGAGCGTCGATTGGGTGAAGGTGAGCGACGAGGCGAAGTTGCCGGGTAGTCACGGGAAGACGTGTTCGACTGACGATCCGAACTTTCATAACCAAAAGGTGGTCGGTCCATGTAATTGCTTCGTGGTCGGACGTCTGTGTAGGCGGGCACGCGACGACGGCAGTATCGGGAGATATGGCCAGGTCCGCCGCACGCAAAACAAATCGGCCGGTTATCGCGCGTTCGCCAGGCATTTGTAGCAAGGGGCGCCACCCACGCGGCATACGGCTGAGTCGAGGGTGTGGTAGCGAGGGGAGGAGCCCATGCGACGGAAGACTGAGTAGGAGCGGTGACATGCGGCAGTTCATTGAGCGGCGAGGGCTGGTGTGGCTGCTGCCTCTTTACTGCGTCAGCATAAGTAAGAGGCGCGGCGACAACTTGCTGCTGAAAGGCCACTGGCATAGCCTCGGCAATCTGGTCCTGAAGTGCATGTCGGAGCATGGGAGCTAACGGTGTCGGTGGTTGCTCTTGCTGCTGCTGCGGGAGCTCTTGGCGCTGACAAAACGGCAAGAGGGAAAGGTGACGTGCGACCTCCTCACGCACAAAGTCTTTCATTTGTGCTATAAGGCGGGAGTGGTCAGGTACGACGTCCAGTGCAGCGAGTGGTTGGTTAGGCTGAAATGGACGACGGGTGAGAGCTCGTTGCCGTCGCAATTCGTCGTAGTTCTGGCACAGAGTTACCACTTCAGACACCGCTCCAGGAGACTTCGCCAGGAGCATTTGAAAAACGTCGTCATCAACACCTTTCATAATGTGCTGGATCTTGGCACTTTCGCTCATTGCGGCATCGACGCGCTTGCAGAGATCGAGTATGTCTTCGATGTAGGCGGTAAACGTTTCGCCAGGTTCTTGTGCCCGTGAGCGCAGGCGTTGTTCGGCGCGCTACTTCCGCACGGCAGGGCGACCGAAAATCGAGGATATTGCCTGCTTGAAAGTAGCCCAGTTCTCGAACTCGGATTCGTGGTTTGTATACCACAGTTTCGCCACATTAGCCAAGTAAAAGTTCACGGTGCTCAAGTTAGCAGCGTCATCCCACCTGTTTGGTCCACTGACTTTTTCGTAGGACGACAGCCAGCCCTCGACGTCCTGGTCTTCGGCGCCCGAAAAGATCGGGGGGTCTCGCTGGGGAACCGGGCCGGGGCAAGTAGGAGCCGCGAGAGGTGCTGTCTGTTGGGCAGCGTCAACTTGCATGGTCGACGGCAGCGTGCGGGATCGGAGTTCCAGGGTGTAGGTGAGGCAGTTACCCAGCACGATCCACCAAATGTAAAGGGGGTTTATTGAAGGACTGAGCAAGCGGGTGGTAGCTCTAAAGGAACGCAGGCGAACCCAGATGACGGTGCTTGATCGCCGATCTCCTGCCTTCTTCTTGTGCTGATGATAGCTGACCTGATGGTATCAACGTCTTTCTTATTCACTACAATGCGAACTCCAAGAACGTATCCTGTGTGATGAAACACGCATGCGGCAGTTTTTTACGTTGGGAAAAAACTTCGCAAAAAGGGGCATGTTGTGATAAGTGAAGTGCGCGTTTCGTGAAGTGCGCGAGTGCAACCAGTGTTCGGTTTAAAATGTGCGTGAGCGCACCGGCGTAGGAAAGAAGACGACGACGACCGATGGTGTGGACGCGCGTTTTCGCGATGTATTCGGTGAGGAAGACGATGGGCAGACTAGGCGCGTGAAGTTCGGACCAATGAGAGGCCCCCACGCTGGTTTGGAAGAAGACCGAACGAAGAACGGGGCAGACGTGGCCGGGACGCGACGGAGGCAAGCAGGCTACAAGGGCGCGGGGGTGGCGGCCGAGTTCCTGAAGCAAGGCTGCTGCGGGCTCCCACCTGGTCGGGTACACGAGCATCATCTATCGTCTGGCGTTGGCCAGCCCGTTGTCGTCTGGCGTTGGCCAGGCTCGTACCGTTTCCAGGGCTACGTCCCAGCGTCGGAGGACGAACGCTGAGAGGTCACTGACCTTGGTGCGCCCGGAGCAACCTTCAACCACGAGCAACGCTTGGACCTCTGATCTACCTTGTCTGCACCCCATCGCATCAACCCTCGCCATCTACAAGAGTGCCGCGACCGAACGGTGACAGTCGCTTTTGCTATTGCGGAACTTACGCATCCTTAGCATTTCGCGGTCATTAGGTTAATTTCTCCTCGAATTTGTGTGCTTTGTTTGTTTTTCCTCTTATTCCTTTCTCTTTATCTAGTTTATTGAAAATATATTTAGTTGTTTTTCTTGTGTACATAAACGGTCTCGTGTTCTCTTTACCGATGTGGGTTTTCTCATCGGTTTGTATGCACAAGAACCTACACGAGAGCTTGTGGGTTGACTAGCCTCGTGAGAGTAGACGATCGTGTAAAGCGGCTTGTGCCACAGGGTATGCGAGATGGTGGTACTTTGAGTGTTCTCTAGGTGGACGCACTGACGGACAGACAGACAGACAGACTGGCAGACAGACGGCCAGGTAGACGGACGTGTAAAGTGGCTATGTGCCACAGATATGCGAGATGGCGGTACTTTGAGTGTTCTCTAGATGGATGCACGGATGGACGCATGGACGAACAGACAGACAGACTGGCAGACAGATGGAAAGGTAGACGGACGTGTAAAGCGGGTATGTGCCACAGCGTATACGACGCGCGAGTTGGCGGTACTCGGAGTGTTTTCTGGATTTACGCACGAACGGATGGATGGACGGACAGACAGAAAGACATGCAGACAGAAGGACAGGTAGACGGACGTGTAAAGCGGCTATGTGCCACAGGGTATGCGAGATGGCGGTACTTTGAGTGTTCTCTAGAGGGACGCATGGGCGGACGCACGGAAGGACAGACAGACAGACTGGCAGACAGACGGACATGTAGACGGACGGGTAAAGTGGCTATGAGCCACAGGGTATGCGAGATGGTGTTACTTTGAGTGTTCTCTAGGTGGACGCATGGACGCACGCACGGACACGCAGACAGACAGACTGGCAGACAGACGGCCAGGTAGACGGACGTGTAATGTGGCTATGTGCCACAGGGTATGCGAGATGGCGGTACTTTGAGTGTTTTCAAGATAGACGCACAGACGGACGCATGGATGGACAGAGAGACAGACTGGCAGACAGGCGGACAGGTAGACGGACGTGTAAAGCTGCTATGTGCCACAGGGTATGCGAGATAGCGGTTCTTTGAGTGTTCTCTAGACGGACGCACGGACGGACAGATAGACAGACTGGCAGACAGACTGGCAGACAGACTGGCAGACAGATGGACAGGTAGACGGACGCGTGAAGCGGCTATGTGCCACAGGGTATGCGAGATGGCGGTACTTCGAGTGTTCTCTAGATTGACGCGCGGACGGACGCACGGCCGGACAGACAGACAGACTGGCAGACAGACGGACAGGTAGACGGACGCGTAAAGCGGCTATGTGCCACAGGGTGTGCGAGATGGCGGTACTTTGAGTGTTCTCTAGATGGACGCACGGATGGATGCATGGACAAACAGACTGACAGACTGGCATACAGACGGACAGGTAGACGTACGTGTAAAGCGGCTATTTGCCACAGGGTATGCGAGATGGTGGTACATTTAGCGTTCTCTAGATGGACGCACGGACGGACGCACAAACGGACAGACAGACAGACAGACAGACTGGCAGACAGACGGACAGGTAGACGGACGCGTGAAGCGGGTTTGTGCCACAGGGTATGCGAGATGGCGGTACTTTGAGTGTTATCTAGTTGGACGCACGGACGGACGCATGGACGAACAGACAGAAAGACTGGCAGACAGACGGACAGGTAAACGGACGCGCAATGCGGGTATGTGCCACAGGGTATACGATGCGCGAAAATGGCGGTACTCAGAGTGTTTCCTAGATTGACGAACAAACGGACGCATAGACAGACAGACAGACTGGGAGACAGACGGACAGGTAGACGGACGTATAAAGCGGCTATGTGCCACAGGGTATGCGAGATAGCGGTTGTTTGAGTGTACTCTAGATGGACGCACGGACGGATGCATGGACGAGCAGAAAGACAGAGTGATAGACAGACGGACAGGTAGACGGACGCGCAAAGCGGGTAGGTGCAACATGGAATACGAGATGCGAGATGGCGGTACTTCAGGTGTTCTCTAGATGGACGCAGGGATGGACGCATGGACGAACAGACTGACAGACTGGCATACAGATGGACAGGTAGACGGACGCGTAAAGTGGATATGTGCCACAGGGTATACGAGATGCGAGATGGCGGTACTTTAGGTGTTCTCTAGATGGACGCACAGACGGATGCACGGACGCACAGACAGACTGGCAGACAGACGGAAGTGTAGACGGACGTGTGAAGCGGCTATGTGCCACAGGGTATGCGAGATGGCGGTACTTTGAGTGTTCTCTAGATAGACGCAGGGACGCACGCATTGACGAACAGACAGACAGACTGGCACACAGACGGACAGGTAGACGGACGCGTAAAGCGGGTATGTGACACAGGGTGTATGACGCGCGAGATGGCGGTACTCGGAGTGTTCTCTAGATTTACACACGAACGGACGCATGGGCGGACAGACAGACAGACTGGCAGACAGACGGATAGGTAGACGGACGTGTAAAGCGGCTATGTGCCACACTGTATGCGAGATGGCGGTACTTTTGAGTGTTCTCTAGATGGACGCACGGACGGACCGACAGACAGAGTGGCAGACAGACGGACAGGTAGACGTACGTGTAAAGCGGCTATTTGCCACAGGGTATGCGAGATGGTGGTACATTGAGCGTTCTCTAGATGGACGCACGGACGGACGCACAAACGGACAGACAGACAGACAGACTGGCAGACAGACGGACAGGTAGACGGACGCGTGAAGCGGGTATGTGCCACAGGGTATGCGAGATGGCGGTACTTTGAGTGTTCTCTAGATGGACGCACGGACGGACGCACGGACTGACAGAAAGGCAGACTGGCAGACAGACGGACAGGTAGACGGACGCGTGAAGCGGGTATGTGCCACAGGGTATACGACGCGCGAGATGGCGGTACTCAGAGTGTTCTCTAGATTGACGATCGAACGGACGCATGGACGGAGAGACAGACTGGCAGACAGACGGACAGGTAGACGGACGTGTAAAGCGGCTATGTGCCACAGGGTATGCGAGATGTCGAAACTTCGTTCTCTAGATGGACGCACGGATGGACGCAAACACACACAGACAAACAGACTGGCAGACAGACGGACAGGTAGCCGGGCGTGTAGAGCAGCAATGAGCCACAGGGTATGCGAGATGGTGGTACATTGAGTGTCTTCTAGATTGACGCACGGATGGACGCATGGACGAACAGACGGACAGACTGGCAGACAAACAGACAGGTAGACGGACGCGTAAAGTGGGTATGTGCCACAGGGTATACGACGCGCGAGATGGCGGTAGTCACAGTGTTCTCTAGATTGACGAACAAATGGACGCATGGACAGACAGACAGACTGGCAGACAGACGTACAGGTAGACGGACGTGTAGAGCGGCTATGTGCCACAGGGTATGCGAGATGGCGGTTCTTTGAGTGTTCTCTAGATGGACGCACGGACGGATACATGGACGAACAGAAAGACAGAGTGGTAGACAGACGGACAGGTAGACGGACGCGCAAAGCGGGTAGGTGCCACATGGTATACGAGAAGCGAGATGGCGGTACTTTAGGTGTTCTTTAGATGAACGCACGGACGGATGCACGGACGCACAGACAGACAGACTGGCAGACAGACGGAAGTGTAGACGGACGTGTAAAGCGGCTGTGCCACAGGGTATGCGAGATAGCGGAACTTTGAGTGTTCTCTAGATGGACGCACGAATGGATGCATGGACGAACAGCCAGACAGACTGGCAGACAGACGGACAGGTAGACGGACGCGTAAAGCGTGTATGTACCACAAGGTATACGAGGCGCGAGATGGCGGTACTCAGAGTGTTCTCCAGAAGGACGCACGGACGGACGCATGGATGAACAGACAGACAGACTGGCAGACAGACGCACTGGTAGACGGACGCGTAAAGCGGGTATGTGACACAGGGTGTACGACGCGCTAGATGGCGGTACTCAGAGTGTCCTCTAGATTTACGCACGAACGGACGCACGGACGGACAGACAGACAGACTGGCAGAAACGGACAGGTAGACGGACGTGTAAAGCGGCTATGTGCCACACGGTATGCGAGATGGCGGTACTTTGAGTGTTTTCTAGATGGACGCACGAATGGACGCATGGACGAACAGACAGACAAACTGGCAGACAGACGGACAGGTAGATAGACGCGTAAAGCGGGTAATTTACACAAGGTGTACGACGCGCGAGATGGCGGTACTCAGAGTGTTCTCTAGATTTACGCACGAACGGACGCACGGACGGACAGACAGACAGACTGGCAGAAACGGACAGGTAGACGGACGTGTAAAGCGGCTGTGTGCCACACGGTATGCGAGATGGCACAAATTTGAGTGTTCTCTAGATGGACGCACGTATGGACGCATGGACAAACAGACAGACAGACGGACAGGTAGATGGACGCGCAAAGCGGGTAGGTGCCACATGGTATGCGAGATGCGAGATGGCGGTACTTTAGGTGTTCTTTAGATGGACGCACGGACGGATACACGGACGCACAGACAGACAGACTGGCAGACAGACGGAAGTGTAGACGGACGTGTAAAGCGGCTGTGCCACAGGGTATGCGAGATGGCGGAACTTTGAGTGTTCTCTAGAGATGGACGCACGAATGGATGCATGGACAAACAGACAGACTGGCAGACAGACGGACAGGTAGACGGACGCGTAAAGCGTGTATGTACCACAGGGTATACGACGCGCGAGATGGTGGTACTCAGAGTGTTCTCTAGATTTACGCACGAACGGACGCACGGACAAACAGACAGACAGACTGGCAGAAATGGACAGGTAGAGGGACGTTTAAAGCGGCTATGTGCCACACGGTATGCGAGATGGCGGTACTTTGAGTGTTCTCTAGATGGACGCACGGACGGATGCATGGACGAACAGAAAGACAGACTGCACACAGACGGACAGGTAGACAGGCGTGTAATGTGGCTATGTGCCACAAGGTATGCGAGATGGCAGTACTTTGAGTGTCCTCTAGATGGACGTACGGATGGACGCATAGACAAACAGACAGACAGACTGGCAGACAGACGGACAGGTAGACAGACGCATAAAGCGGGTATGTGCCACAGGGTATGCGAGATGGCGGTTCTTTGAGTGTTCTCTAGATGGACGCACGGACGGACGCACGGACGGACAGACAGACTGACTGGCAGACAGACGGACAGGTAGACGGACATGTAAAGCAGCTATGTGCCACAGGGTATGCGAGATTGCGGTACTTTGAGTGTTCTCTAGATGGACGCACGGATGGACGCATGGACGAAGAGACTGAAAGACTGGCATACAGATGGACAGGTAGACGGACGCGTAAAGCGGGTATGTGCCACAGGGTATACGAGATGCGAGATGGCGGTACTCAAAGTGTTCTCTAGATCGACGAACACACGGACGCATGGACGGAGAGACAGACAGACTGGCAGACAGACGGACAGGTACAAGGACGTGTAAAGCGGCTATGTGCCACAGGGTATGCGAGATGGCGGTACTTTGAGTGTTCTCTAGATGGACGCATGGACGGATGCATGGACAGACAGAAAGACAGAGTGGTAGGCAGACGGACAGGTAGACGGACGCGCAAAGTGGGTGGGTGCACCATGGTATACGAGATGCGAGATGGCGGTACTTTAGGTGTTCTCTAGACGGACGCACGGACGGATGCCCGGACGGATGCACGGACGCACAGACAGACAGACTGGCAGACAGATGGAAGTGTAGAAGGACGTGTAAAGCGGCTATGTGCCACAGGGTATGCGAGATGGCGGTACTTTGAGTGTTCTCTAGATGGACGCACGAATGGACGCATGTACGAACAGACAGACATACTGGCAGACAGACGGATAGGTGGACGGACGCGTAAAGCGGGTATGTGACATAGGGTGTACGACGCGCGAGATGGCGGTACTCAGAGTGTTCTCTAGATTTACGCACGAACGGACGCACGGATGGACAGACAGACAGACTGGCAGAAACCGACAAGTAGACGGACGTGTAAAGCGTCTATGTGCCACACGGTATGCGAGATGGCGCAACTTTGAGTGTTCTCTAGATGGACGCACGTATGGACGCATGGACAAACAGACAGACAGACTGGCAGATATACGGACAGGTATACGGACGTGTAAAGCGGCTATGTGCCAAAGGGTATGCGAAATGGCGGTACTTTTGAGTGTTCTCTAGATGGACGCACGGATGGACGCACCGACGGACAGACAGACAGAGTGGCAGGCAGGTAGACGGACGTGTAAAGCGGCTATGTGCCACAGGGTATGCGAGATAGCGGTACTTCGAGTGTTCTCTAGATTGACGCATGCGCGGACGCACGGACGGACAGACAGACAGACTGGCAGACAGACGGATACGTAGACGGACGCGTAAAGCGGGTATGTGCCACAGGGTATGCGAGATGGCGGTTCTTTGAGTGTTCTCTAGATGGACGCACGGACGGACAGACAGACTGACTGACAGACAGACGGACAGGTAGACGGACATGTAAAGCGGCTATGTGCCACAGGGTATGCGAGATTGCGGTACTTTGAGTGTTCTCTAGATGGACGCACGGATGGACGCACGGACGGACCGACAGACAGAGTGGCAGACAGACGGACAGATAGACGGACTTGTAAAGCGGCTATGTGCCACAGGGTATGCGAGATAGCGGTACTTTGAGTGTTCTCTAGAAGGACGCATGGACGGACGCATGGACGGACAGACAGACAGACTGGCAGACAGACGGACAGGTATACGTACGTGTAAAGCGGCTATGTGCCACACGGTATGCGAGATGGCGGTACTTGAGTGTTCTCTAGATGGACGCACGGACGGACCGACAGACAGGGTGGCAGACAGACGGACAGGTAGACGGACTTGTAAAGCGGCTATATGCCATAGGGTATGCGAGATGGCGGTACTTTGAGCGTTCTCTAGATGGACGCACGGATGGACGCACGGACAGACAGACAGACAGACAGACTGGCAGACAGACGGACAGGTAGACGGACGCCTGAAGTGGGTATGTGCCACAGGGTATACGACGCGTCAGATGGCGGTACTCGGATTTTTCTCTAGATTTACGCACGAACGGACGCATGGACGGACAGACAGAACGACTGGCAGACAGATGGATAGGTAGACGGACGCGTAAAGCGGCTATATGCCACAGGGTATGCGAGATGGCGGTACTCGGAGTGTTTTCTAGATTTTCTTGTCGCTTAAGTCTGCTTCCTTGCCTGTATTTGTCCCTTGTTTTTCACGGATTTTTAATGTACATGAATTTTATTTCTGCAGTGAATGTATACTGCAGCGGAAGTGTATGTATGTTGAAGAATTTTGAACTGTATTGCCCTCTCCTGCATGGACCATACTTGGTCCGCAGTATGTGATAAATAAAATAAATAAATAATTCAAGCACGAATGGACGCATGGACGGACAGACAGACAGACTGGCAGACAGATGGACAGGTAGACGGACGCGTGAAGTGGCTATGTGCGACAGGCCATGCGAGATGGCGGTACTTCTAGTGTTCTCTAGATTGACGTACGAACGGACGCATGGAAGGACAGACAGACAGACTGGCAGACAGGCGGAAAGGTAGATGGACGCGTAAAGCGGCTATGTGCCGCAGGGTATGCGAGATGGCGGTACTTTGAGTGTTCTCTAGACGGACGCACGGACTGACAGAAAGGCAGACTGGAAGAAAGACGGACAGGTAGACGGACGTTTAAAGCGGCTATGTGCCACAGGGTATGCGAGATGGCGGTACTTTGAATGTTATCTAGTTGGATGAACGGACGGACGCACGGACGAACTGAGAGACAGAGTGGTAGGCAGACGGACAGGTAGACGGACGCTCAAAGCGGGTATGTGCCACATGGTATACGAAATGGCAGTTCTTTGAGTGTTTCTAGACGGACGCATGGACGGACACACGGTTGGACAGACAGACAGACTGGCAGACAGACGGACACGTAGACGGACGCGTAAAGTGGGTATGTGCCACAGGGTATACGAGATGGCGGTTCTTTGAGTGTCCTCTAGATGGACGCACGGACGGACGCACGAACGAACAGACAGACAGACTGGAAGACAGACGGACAGGTAGACGGACGTGTAAAGCTTCTTTGTGCCACAGGGTATGCGAAATAGCGGTACTTTGAGTGTTATCTAGTTGGATGCACGGACGGACGCACGGACGAACAGACAGACAGACTGGCAGACAGACGAACAGGTAGACAAACGTGTAAAGCGGCTATGTGCCAGAAGGTATGCGAGATGGCGGTACTTTGAGTGTTGTCTAGATGGATGCACGGACGGACGCACGGACAGACAGAGAGACAGACTGGCAGACAGACGGACAGGTAGACGGATGTGTAAAGCTTCTTTGTGCCACAGGGTATGCGAGATAGCGGTACTTTGAGTGTTCTCTAGAGGGACGCATGGACGGACGCACGGACGGACAGACGGACAGACTGGCAGACAGACGGTCAGGTAGACGGACGTGTACAGCGGGTATGTGCCACAGGGTATGCGAGATGGCGGTACTTTGAGAGTTCTCTAGATGGACGCACGGATGGACGCATGGACGGAGAGACAGGCTGGCAGACAGACGGACAGGTAGACGGACGTGTAAAGCGGCTATGTGCCACACGGTACGCGAGATGGTGGTACTTTGAGTGTTCTCTAGATGGACGCACGAATGGACGCATGGACGAACAGACAGACAGACTGGCAGACAGACGGACAGGTAGACGGACGCGTGAAGCGTGTATGTACCACAGGGTATACGACGCGCGAGATTGCGGTACTCAGAGTGTTCTCCAGATGGACGCAGGGACGGACGCATGGATGAACAGACAAACAGACTGGCAGACAGACGGACAGGTAGGCGGACGCGTAAAGCGGGTATTGGACACAGGTTGTACGACGCGTGAAATGGCGGTACTCACAGTGTTCTCTAGATTTACGCACGAACGGACGCACGGACAGACAGACAGACAGACTGGCAGAAACGGACAGGTAGACGGACGTGTAAAGCGGCTATGTGCCACAGGGTATGTGATATGGCGGTACTTTCGAGTGTTCTCTAGATGGACGCATGGACGGACGCATGGAAGGACAGACAGACAGACTGGCAGACAGACGGACACGTAGACGGACGCGTAAAGCGGGTATGTGCCACAGGGTATACGACGCGCGAGATGGTGGTACTCAGAGTGTTCTCTAGATGGACGCACGGACGGACGCACGAACGAACAGACAGACAGACTGGAAGACAGACGGACAGGTAGACGGACGTGTAAAGCTTCTTTGTGCCACAGGGTATGCGAGATAGCGGTACTTTGAGTGTTATCTAGTTGGATGCACGGACGGACGCACGGACGAACACACAGACAGACTGACAGACAGACGAACAGGTATACGTACGTGTAAAGCGGCTATGTGCCACACGGTATGCGAGATGGCGGTACTTATGAGTGTTCTCTAGATGGACGCACGGACGGACCGACAGACAGAGTGGCAGACAGACGGACAGGTAGACGGACTTCTAAAGCGGCTATATGCCATAGGGTATGCGAGATGGCGGTACTTTGAGCGTTCTCTAGATGGACGCACGGATGGACGCATGGACGGAGAGACAGGCTGGCAGACAGGCGGACAGGTAGACGGACGTGTAAAGCGGCTATGTGCCACAGGGTATTCAAGATGGCGAAACTTTGACTGTTCTCTAGATGGACACACGGATGGACGCATGGACAAACAGACAGACAGACTGGCAGACAGACGGAAGTGTAGACGGACGTGTAAAGCAGCTATGTGCCACAGGGTATGCGAGATGGTGGTACTTTGAGTGTTCTCTAGATGGACGCACGAATGGACGCATGGACGAACAGACAGACAGACTGGCAGACAGACGGACAGGTAGACGGACGCGTGAAGCGTGTATGTACCACAGGGTATACGACGCGCGAGATTGCGGTACTCAGAGTGTTCTCCAGATGGACGCAGGGACGGACGCATGGATGAACAGACAAACAGACTGGCAGACAGACGGACAGGTAGGCGGACGCGTAAAGCGGGTATGTGACACAGGTTGTACGACGCGTGAAATGGCGGTACTCACAGTGTTCTCTAGATTTACGCACGAACGGACGCACGGACAGACAGACTGGCAGAAACGGACAGGTAGACGGACGTGTAAAGCGGCTATGTGCCACAGGGTATGTGATATGGCGGTACTTTCGAGTGTTCTCTAGATGGACGCATGGACGGACGCATGGACGGACAGACAGACAGACTGGCAGACAGACGGACAGGTAGACGGACGCGTGAAGCGGGTATGTGCCACAGGGTATGCGAGATGGCGGTACTTTGAGTGTTCTCTAGATGGACGCACGGATGGACGCATTGACGATCAGACAGACAGACTGGCAGACAGACGGGCAGGTAGACAGACGCGTAAAGCGGGTATGTGCCACAGGGTATACGACGCGCGAGATGGCGGTACTCAAAGTGTTCTCTAGATTGACGAACTAACGGACGCATGAACGGAGAGACAGACAGACTGGCAGACAGACGGCAGGTAGGCGAAGCTGTAAAGCGGCTATGTGCCACAGAGTATGCGAGATGGCGGTATTTTGAGTGTTCTCTAGATGGGCGCACGGATGGACGCATGGGCGAACAGACAGACAGACTGGCAGACAGACGGACAGGTAGACGGACGCGTAAAGTGGGTATGTGCCACAGGGTATACGACGCGCGAGATGGCGGTACTCAGATTTTTCTCTAGATTTACACACGAACGGACGCATGGATGGACAGACAGACAGACTGGCAGACAGATGGATAGGTAGACGGATGCTTAAAGCGGCTATGTGCCACAGGGTATGCGAGATGGCGGTACTCGGAGTGTTCTCTAGATTGAAGCACGAACGGACGCATGGACGGACAGACAGACAGACTGGCAGACAGATGGACAGGTAGACGGACGCGTAAAGCGGCTATGTGCGACAGGCCATGCGAGATGGCGGTACTTCTAGTGTTCTCTAGATTGACGTACGAACGGACGCATGGACGGACAGACAGACAGACTGGCAGACAGGCGGACAGGTAGATGGACGCGTAAAGCGGCTATGTGCCACAGGGTATGCGAGATGGCGGTACTTTGAGTGTTCTCTAGACGGACGCACGGACTGACAGAAAGGCAGACTGGAAGAAAGACGGACAGGTAGACGGACGTTTAAAGCGGCTATGTGCCACAGGGTATGCGAGATGGCGGTACTTTGAGTGTTATCTAGTTGGATGAACGGACGGACGCACGGACGAACTGAGAGACAGAGTGGTAGACAGACGGACAGGTAGACGGACGCTCAAAGCGGGTATGTGCCACATGGTATACGAGATGGCAGTTCTTTGAGTGTTTCTAGATGGACGCATGGACGGACACACGGTTGGACAGACAGACAGACTGGCAGACAGACGGACACGTAGACGGACGTGTAAAGCGAGCATGTGCCACAGGGTATACGAGATGGCGGTTCTTTGAGTGTCCTCTAGATGGACGCACGGACGGACGCACGAACGAACAGACAGACAGACTGGAAGACAGACGGACAGGTAGACGGACGTGTAAAGCTTCTTTGTGCCACAGGGTATGCGAGATAGCGGTACTTTGAGTGTTATCTAGTTGGATGCACGGACGGACGCACGGACGAACAGACAGACAGACTGGCAGACAGACGAACAGGTAGACAAACGTGTAAAGCGGCTATGTGCCAGAGGGTATGCGAGATGGCGGTACTTTGAGTGTTCTCTAGATGGATGCACGGACGGACGCACGGACAGACAGAGAGACAGACTGGCAGACAGACGGACAGGTAGACGGACGTGTAAAGCTTCTTTGTGCCACAGGGTATGCGAGATAGCGGTACTTTGAGTGTTCTCTAGAGGGACGCATGGACGGACGCACGGACGGACAGACGGACAGACTGGCAGACAGACGGTCAGGTAGACGGACGTGTACAGCGGGTATGTGCCACAGGGTATGCGAGATGGCGGTACTTTGAGAGTTCTCTAGATGGACGCACGGATGGACGCATGGACGGAGAGACAGACTGGCAGACAGACGGACAGGTAGACGGACGTGTAAAGAGGCTATGTGCCACAGGGTATACGACGCGCGAAATGGAGGTACTCGGAGTGTTCTTTAGTTTACGCACGATCGGACGCATGGACGGACAGACAGACACACTGGCAGACAGACAGACAGGTAGACGGACGTGTAAAGAGGCTATGTGCCACAGGGTATGCGAGATGGCGGTACTTTGAGTGTTCTCTAGATGTACGCACGGATGGACGCATGGACGAACAGAAGACAGACTAGCAGACAGACAGACAGGTAGACGGACGTGTGAAGCGGGTATGTGCCACAGGGTATACGACGCGCGAGATGGTGGTACTCAGAGTGTTCTCTAGATTGACGCACGGACGGACGCACGAACGAACAGACAGACAGACTGGAAGACAGACGGACAGGTAGACGGACGTGTAAAGCTTCTTTGTGCCACAGGGTATGCGAGATAGTGGTACTTTGAGTGTTATCTAGTTGGATGCACGGACGGACGCACGGACGAACAGACAGACAGACTGGCAGACAGACGAACAGGTAGACAAACGTGTAAAGCGGCTATGTGCCAGAGGGTATGAAAATGGCGGTACTTTGAGTGTTCTCTAGATGGTTGTACGGACGGACGCACGTACAGACAGAGAGGCAGACTGGCAGACAGACGGACAGGTAGACGGACGTGATTGATTGATTGATTTGTGGGGTTTAACGTCCCAAAACCACCATTTGATTATGAGAGACGCCGTAGTGGAGGGCTCCGGAAATTTTGACCACCTGGGGTTCTTTAACGTGCACCCAAATCTGAGTACACGGGCCTACAACATTTCCGCCTCCATCGGAAATGCAGCCGCCGCCGCCGGGAATCGAACCCGCGACCTGCGGGTCAGCAGCCGAGTACCTTAGCCACTAGACCACCGCGGCGGGGCAAGGTAGACGGACGTGTAAAGCTTCCTTGTGCCACAGGGTATGCGAGATAGCGGTACTTTGAGTGTTCTCTAGAGGGACGCATGGACGGACGCACGGATGGACAGACGGACGGACTGGCAGACAGACGGTCAGGTAGACGGACGTGTAAAGCGGGTATGTGCCACAGGGTATGCGAGATAGCGGTACTTTGATAGTTCTCTAGACGGACGCACGGATGGACGCCTGGACGGAGAGACAGACTGGCAGGCAGACGAACAGGTAGACGGACGCGTGAAGCGGGTATGTACCACAGGCTATACGACGCGCGAGATGGCGGTACTCAGAGTGTTTTCTAGATTTACGCACGAACGGACGCATGGACGAACAGAAAGACAGACTGGCAGACAGACGGACACGTAGACGGATGCGTAAAGCGGCTATTTGCCACAGGGTATGCGAGATGGCAGTACTTTGAGTGTTCTTAGATGGACGTACGGATGGATGCATGGACGAACAGACAGACAGACAGACTGGCAGACAGACGGACAGGTAGACGGACGCGTAAAGCGGGTATGTGCCACAAGGTATACGACGCGCGATATGGCGGTACTCAGAGTGTTCTCTAGATTGACGCACGAACGGATGCATGGACGGAGAGACAGACAGACTGGCAGACAGACGGCCAGGTAGACGGACGCGTAAAGCGGCTATGTGCCACATGGTATGCGAGGTGGCGTTATTTTGTGTGTTCCCTAAATGAACGCACGGATGGACGCACGGACAGACAGACAGACAGACTAGCAGACGGACGGACAGGTAGACGGACGCGCCACAGGGTATAGGAGATGCGAAATGACAGTACTTTTAGTGTTCTATAGATAGACGCACGGACGTACAGGCAGACAGACTGGCAGACAGACGGACAGGTAATAGACGCGTAAAGCGGCTATGAGCCACAGGGTGTGCGAGATGGCGGTACTCAGAGTATTCTCTAGAAGGACGCGCGGAAGGACGCACGGCCGGACAGACAGACAGACTGGCAGACAGGCGGACAGGTAGACGAACGTGTAAAGCCGCTTTACACGTTTGTCTACCTGTCCGTCTGTCTGCAGTCTGTCTGTCTTTCCGTCCATGCGTACGTTCGTTCGTCAATCTAGAGAACACTCAAAAGTACCGCCATCTCGCATACCCTGTGGCACATAGCCGCTTTACACGTCCGTATACCTGTCCGTCTGTCTGCCAGTCTGTCTGTCTGTCCTGCCATGCGTCCGCCCGTGCATCAATCTAGAGAACACTCGAAGTACCGCCATCTCGCTTACCCTGACATAGCCGCTTTACGCGTCCGTCTACCTGTCCATCTGTCTGCCAGTCTGTCTGTCTGTCCGTCCATGCATCCGTTCGTGCGTCCATCTAGAGAACACTAATGTACCACCATCTCGCATACCCTGTGGCCCATAGCCACTTTACCCGTCCATCTACACTTCCGTCTGTCTGCCAGTCTGTCTGTCTGTGCGTCCGTGCATCCGTCCGTGCGTCCATCTAGAGAACACCTAAAGTACCGCCATCTCGCATCTCGTATACCATGTGGCACATAGCCGCTTTACACGTCCGTCTACCTGTCCGTCTGTCTGCCACTCTGTCTGTCCGTCGGTCCGTGCGTCCATCTAGAGAACACTCAAAAGTACCGCCATCTCGCATACCTTGTGGCACATAGCCGCTTTACACGTCCGTCTACCTGTCCTTCTGTCTGCCAATCTGTCTGTCTGTCCGTCCATGCGTCCATTCGTTCGCCAATTCAGAGAACACTCTGAGTACCGCCATCCCGCGCGTCGTATACCCTGTCGCACATAGCCCCTTAACGCGTCCGTCTACCTGTCCGTCTGTTCGTCCATGCGTCCATCCGTGCGTCCATCTAGAGTACACTCAAAGTACCGCAATCTCGCATACCCTGTGGCACATAGCCGCTTTACACGTCCGTCTACCTGTCCGTCTGTCTGCCAGGCTGTCTGTCTGTTCGTACGTGCGTCCGTCCGTGCGTCCATCTAGAGGACACTCAAAGAACCGCCATCTCGCATACCCTGTGGCTCATAGCCGCTTTACACGTCCGTCTACCTGACCGTCTGTCTGCCAGTCTGTCTGTCTGGTTGTCCATGCGGCCATCCGTGCGTCCATCTAGAGAACACTCAAAGTACCGCCATCTCGCATACCCTCTGGCTCATAGCCGCTTTACACATTTGTCTACCTGTCCGTCTGTATGCCAATCTGTCTGTCTGTTCGTCCGTGCGTCCATCTGGAGAACACTCAAAGCACTGCCATCTCGCATAACCTGTGGCATATAGCCACTTTACACATCCGTCTACCTGTCTGTCTGTCTGCCAGTCTGTCTGTCTGACCGTCCGTGCATCCATCTAGAGAACACTCAAAGTAGCACCATCTCGCATACCCTGTGGCACATAGCCGCTTTACACGTCCATCTACCTGTCCGTCTGTCTGCCAGTCTGTCTCTCTGTTCGTACGTGCGTCCGTCCGTGCGTCCATCTAGAGGACACTCAAAGAACCGCCATCTCGCATACCCTGTGGCTCATAGCCGCTTTACACGTCCGTCTACCTGACCGTCTGTCTGCCAGTCTGTCTGTCTGGTTGTCCATGCGGCCATCCGTGCGTCCATCTAGAGAACACTCAAAGTACCGCCATCTCGCATACCCTCTGGCTCATAGCCGCTTTACACATTTGTCTACCTGTCCGTCTGTATGCCAATCTGTCTGTCTGTTCGTCCGTGCGTCCATCTGGAGAACACTCAAAGCACCGCCATCTCGCATAACCTGTGGCATATAGCCACTTTACACATCCGTCTACCTGTCTGTCTGTCTGCCAGTCTGTCTGTCTGACCGTCCGTGCATCCATCTAGAGAACACTCAAAGTAGCACCATCTCGCATACCCTGTGGCACATAGCCGCTTTACACGTCCATCTACCTGTCCGTCTGTCTGCCAGTCTGTCTCTCTGTCCGTCTGTGCGTTCGTCCGTGCGTCCATCTAGAGAACACTCAAAGTACCGCCATCTCGCATACTCTCTGGCTCATAGCCGCTTTACACGTTTGTCTACCTGTCCGTCTGTATGCCAAGCTGTCTGTCTGTTCGTCCGTGCGTCCATCTAGAGAACACTCAATGTACCGCCATCTCGCATACCCTGTGGCACATAGCCGCTTTACACGTCCGTCTACCTGTCCGTCTGTCTGCCAGTCTGCCTGTCTGCCCGTCCGTGCATCCGTCTGTGCGTCCATCTAGAGAACACTCAAAGTACCGCAATCTCGCATACCCTGTGGCACATTGCCGCTTTACGCGTCCATCTACCTGTCCGTCTGTCTGCCAGTCGTTCTGTTTCTCCGTCCATGCGTCCGTTCGTTCGTCAATCTAGAGAACAATCTTGAGTACCGCCATCTCGCGCGTCGTATACCCTGTGGCACATACCCGCTTTACGCGTCTGTCTACCTGTCCGTCTGTCTGCCAGTCTGTCTGTCTGTTCGTCCATGCGTCCGTTCGTGCGTAAATACAGAGGACACTCCGAGTACCGCCATCACGCGCGTCGTATACCGTGTGGCACATACCAGCTTTACGCGTCCGTCTACCTGTCCGTCTGTCTGCCAGTCTGTCTGTCTGTCCGTCCATGCGTCCGTCCATGCGTCCCTCTAGAGAACTCTCAAAGTACCGCCATCTCGCATACCCTGTGGCACATAGCCGCTTTACACGTCCGTCTACCTGTCCTTCTGTCTGCCAATCTGTCTGTCTGTCCGTCCATGCGTCCATTCGTTCGCCAATTCAGAGAACACTCTGAGTACCGCCATCCCGCGCGTCGTATACCCTGTGGCACATAGCCCCTTTACGCGTCCGTCTACCTGTCCGTCTGTTCGTCCATGCGTCCATCCGTGCGTCCATCTAGAGAACACTCAAAGTACCGCAATCTCGCATACCCTGTGGCACATAGCCGCTTTACACGTCCGTCTACCTGTCTGTCTGTCTGCCAGTCAGTCTTTCTGTCCGTCTGTGCGTCCGTCCGTGCGTCCATCTAGAGGACACTCAAAGAACCGCCATCTCGCATACCCTGTGGCACATACCCGCTTTACGCGTCTGTCTACGTGTCCGTCTGTCTGCCAGTCTGTCTGTCTGTCCGTCCGTACGTCCGTCCATGCGTCCATCTAGAAACACTCAAAGAACTGCCATCTCTTATACCCTGTGGCACATAGCCGCTTTCCGCGTCCATCTACCTGTCCATCAGTCTGGCAGTCTGTCTTTCTGTCCTTTCATGCGTCCGTTCGTGCGTCTATCTAGAGAACACTCAAAGTACCGCACTCTCGCACACCCTGTGGCACATAGCCACTGTCACACTGTCCCGTCAATTAGGGAGGCGATCGCCGGGCTAATTCCAAGGGCCGAAGTATGGGCCCCCCGAACCGCACCACGAAAGCGTGGACAATTTAGAAGTGGTCCTTTTTGGCGCCCCAGCGGACGCCGGCTGTGGCCCAAAGAACAAGTCAGAGCCGAGAGTTGATAAACAAAATAAATAATATATTCTCAAAATTGGCAGATCGAAAACAATACACAAGAATGCACACTCCACAATAGTTACATACAATACGTCACCAGTCAAACAACGTACTACACAGTACAATCAGCCACACTCGAAACAACGGACACAGACAACAATACGCACTACAATGCAGTCGCCAGCATTGAACAACCAAGACACTTAAAGACTAAAGAGATAGAAAACCTATTCAGTCCAAAGTTCTCGGAACAAAAGTCTAGGTGATACTCTTCCGAGAACACTTACTCAAAGTCCAGCGTTGTTGTCGCTCCGCAGCCCTCGAAGTTTCTCTTCCAGGAAACCTCGCCGAAGTTTCTCTTCCAGGAAACCTCACGTCTTCAATAGGCCACTCTCCAAGCTTCAAACTTCTTCGCCGGAAACACGTCGCCTTCACACACGCAGCTGTGGCCACGCGTCTTCGCTCGATAGCGGTAAACACACACTCTTGCCTGTAGCTCGAGTCGTCACCCCTCAGGTGAAAATCTTCTCCTGCTTTGTCTCCACAGACAAAACCTTCGCCGACTCCATGGCGGAATCCCTACGCGCTCCGGCGCTAACTTTTGTCTTCTCCTGATCTCTCATCTCCGCTGCTCGGTTAAATACCTTCCGCGCCACATTCCAGAAAGTTCTCGTCATTTCGTCGGCGCGATACGCAGCGAAAGCTGGGGAGAGGCGCGAGACTGTACGAGGGCCGTCCCCGACCGATGACTCAACCCGGCAGAACACGCCCCTTTCCCTATAGAACTTTCCAGTGCTTGCCCGGCCGCCGCTGTGGGGTGAGGAGGTTCATCGGCGAAGCCACGCTTCCGAGGGGAGAGCGTCGCGCGCCCGGGGAGCCTTTAGATGTTTGTTTTTTCTTTTAGATGCGGAGCATCTAATACTCGAGGCTTGTAGTGTGGCGCCGTCCGCAAGCTTCCTCCTCCTTCTTCCACCATCTGTGCATCCCTTCCTCCTCTACACACCGCGCGCGCTTCACTCCTCCACCATCTGTGCACCCTTCCTCCTCTACACACCGCGTGCGCTTCTCCTCTTCCCGAACATTCGCTAGCTGTATAATGTAGCGCGCATGCGCCGTCACGCTTCGCGAACATCGGCAGCTGACGCGCGCGCATGCGCCGTCGCGCTTCGAGAACATCGGCAGCTGACGCGCGCACATGCGCCGTTGCGCTTCTCTCCCTTCTCGAACATTCGACAGCTGACAGTGCATGCGCCGTCGCGCTGTATATATACTCAAGGTCGGCGCTCGCTCGCTCAGTTGCCGCTCGTCGGTTGGTTTGTACGGCGCGTCGACGTCCAAGGTCGCGGTGAAATGAATTCCAACGAATCCACAAACACAATGATCGACGTCCCTTCGACCAGCGCCGCCCTTTCGCATACGTGTGTACGTGTTCACTCATTTAACACCCCCTCCTACAACCACGTTAACCAATTTAGCCATCGACCCAAGTAAGTCGCAATTTCACACCCCATTTCACAACCACGTTAACGAATTTAGCCATCGACCCATGTAAGTCGCACTTTAACACCCCGTTAACCAATTATATGCTCCGCATCCTCCTCAGTGTTCCCCCGAGGGAAGCTGCGGGCAATTTTTTTTCCTTTTGACCTCCCGGCGTCTCTCCTGCGCGTTATCGCAAGAATTTGGCGGCGCGCCCATTTCTTAGCGCCCGTTCTGTGACAGCCGCTTTACACGTCCGTCTACCTGTCCGTCTGTCTTCCAGTCTGTCTGTCTCTCCGGTCGTGCGTCCGCCCGTGCGTCAATCTAGAGAACACTCGAAGTACCGTCATCTCGCATACCCTGTGGCACATAGCCACTTACTCGTCCGTCTACCTGTCCATCGGTCTGCCAGTCTGTCTGTCTGTCCGTCCATGCATCCGTTCGTGCGTCAATCTAGAGAACACTCAAAGTACTGCTATCTCGCATACCCTGTGGCAAATAGCCGCTTTACACATCCGTCTACCTGTCCGTCTGTCTGCCACTCTGTCTGTCTGTCCGTCCGCGCGTCCGTCCGTGCGTCCATCTAGAGAACACTCAAAAGTATTGCCATCTAGCATACCCTGTGGCAATAGCCGCTTTAGACGTCCGTCTACCTATCCGTCTGTCTGCCAGTCTGTCTGTCTGTCCATCCATGCGTCCGTTCGTGCGTCAATCTAGAGAACACTCTGAGTACCGCCATCTCGCGCGTCGTATACCCTGTGGCACATACCCGCTTTACGCGTTCGTATACCTGTCCGTCTGTCTGCCAGTCTGTCTGTCTGTTCGTCCATGCGTCCGTCTGTGCGTCCATCTAGAGAACACTCACAGTACCGCCATCTCGCATACCCTGTGGCAGATAGCCTTTTTACACGTCCCTCTACCTGGCCGTCTGTCTGCCAGTCTGACTGTCTGTCCGTCTGTGCGTCCGTTCGTGCGTCCACCTAGAGAACACTCAAAGTACCACCATCTCGCATACCCTGTGGAACATAGCCGCTTAACACGTCCGTCTACCTGTCCATCTGTCTGCCAGTCTGTCTGTCTGTTCGTCCATGCGTCCATCCGTGCATCAATCTAGAGAATACTCAAAGTACCGCCATCTCGCATTCCCTGTGGCACATAGCCACTTTACAGGTCCCTCTACCTGGCCGTCTGTCTGCCAGTCTGACTGTCTGTCCGCCTGTGCGTCCGTTCGTGCGTCCACCTAGAGAACACTCAAAGTACCACCATCTCGCATATCCTGTGGAACATAGCCGCTTAACACGTCCGTCTACCTGTCCGTCTGTCTGCCAGTCTGTCTGTCTGTCCTTCCGTGCGTCCGTCCATGCGTCCCTCTAGAGAACAATCAAAGTACCGCCATCTCGCATGCCCTGTGGCACATAGCTGCTTTACACGTCCGTCTACCTGTCCTTCTGTCTACCAATCTGTCTGTCTGTCCGTCCATGCGTCCGTTCGTTCGTCAATCTATAGAACACTCTGAGTACCGCCATCCCGCGCGACGTATACCCTGTGGCACATACCCACCTTACGCGTCCGTCTACCTGTCCGTCTGTACGCCAGCTTTTCAGTCTGTTCGTCCATGCGCCCATCCGTGCGTCCATCTAGAGAACACTCAAAGTACCGCAATCTCGCGTACCCTGTGGCACATAGCCGCTTTACACGTCCGTC
Source organism: Rhipicephalus microplus (assembly GCF_043290135.1). Taxonomy (NCBI): domain Eukaryota; kingdom Metazoa; phylum Arthropoda; class Arachnida; order Ixodida; family Ixodidae; genus Rhipicephalus; species Rhipicephalus microplus. The sequence goes on from NW_027464589.1 coordinate 15,551,656, forward strand.
TACCTGTCCGTCTGTCTGCCAGTCTGTCTGTCTGTCCTTCCGTGCGTCCATTCGTCCATGCGTCCATCCGTGCGTCCATCTAGATAACACTCAAAGTACCGCCATCTCGCGTACCTTGTGGCACATAACTGCTTTACGCATCCATCTACCTGTCCATTTGTCTTCCAGTCTGTCTGTCTTTCCGTCCATGCGTCCGTTCGTGCGTCATTCTAGAGAACACTCAAAGTACCGCCATCTCGCATACCCTGTGGCACATAGCCGTTTTACGCGTCCGTCTACCTGTCCATCTATCTGGCAGTCTGTCTGTCTGTCTGTCCGTCCATGCGTCCGTTCGTGCTTCAATCTAGAGAACACTCCGAGTTGCGCCATCTCTCATACCCTGTAGCACATAGCCACTTTACGCTTCCCTCTACCTGTCCATCTGTCTGCCAGTCTGTCTGTCCGTCCATGCGTCCATTTGTGCTTAAATCTAGAGAACACTCCGAGTACCGCCAACCCGCGCGTCGTTCAACCTGTGGCAAAGACCCGCTTTACGCGTCCGTCTACCTGTCCGTCTGTCTGCCAGTCTGTCTGTCTGTTCGTCTATGCGTCCATCCGTGCGTCCATTTAGAGAACAGTCAAATACCGCCATGTCGCATACCCTGTGGCACATAGCCACTTTACACGTCCGTCTACCTGTCCGCCTGTCTGCCAATCTGTCGGTCTGTCTGTGCGTGCGTGTGTCCCTGCGTCCTTCTAGAGAACACTCAAAATACCGCCATCTCGCATACCCTGTGACACATAGCCGCTTTGCGCGTCCGTTTACATTTCCGTCTCTCTGCCAGTCTGTCTGTCTGTCCTTCCGTGTGTCCGTCCGTGCGTCCATCAAGAGAACACTCTGAGTACCGCCATCTCGCGAGTCGTATACCCTGTGGCACATACCCGCTTTACAGGTCCGTCTACCTCTCCGTCTGTCTGCCAGTCTGTCTGTCTGTCCATGCGTCTGTCCGTGCGTCCATCTGGAAAACACCCAAAGTACCGCCATCTCGCATCTCCTATACCCTGTGGCAAATACCGCTTCAAGCGTCCGTCTACCTGTCCGTCTGTCTGTCAGTCTGTCTGTCTGTCCGTCCGTACGCCCGTCCGTGCATCCATCTAGAGAACACTCAAAGTACCACCATCTCGCCTACCCTGTGGTACATAGCTGCTTTACGCGTCCGTCTACCTGTCCGCCTGTCTGTCCGTCCATGCCTCAGTTCGTGCGTCAATCTAGAGAACACTCTGAGTACCACCATCTCGCGCGTCGTATACCCTGTGGCGCATACCCGCTTTACACGTCCGTCTACCTGACCGTCTGTCTGCCAGTCTGTCTGTCTGTTCGTCCATGCGTCCATCCGTGCGTACATCTAGAGAACACTCAAAGTACCGCCATCTCGCATACCCTGTGGCACATAGCCGCTTCACACGTCCGTCTACCTGCCCGTCTCTCTGCCAGTGTGTCTGTCTGTCCATCCATGCGTCCGATCGTGCGTAAATCTAAAGAACACTCCGAGTACCGCCACTTCGCGCGTCGTATACCCTTTGGCACATACCCGCTGTCCGTGTCCGTCTACCTGTCCGTCTGTCTGCCAGTGTGTCTGTCTGTTCGTCCATGCGTCAATCCGTGCGTCCATCTAGAGAACACTAAAAGTACCACCATCTCACATACCCTGTGGCACATAGCTGCTTTACACGTTCGTCTACCTGTCCGTCTGTCTGCCAGTCCGTCTGTCTGTCCGTCCGTGCGCTCGTCCGTTCGTCAATCTAGAGAACACTCTGAGTACCGCCATCTTGCATACCCTGTGGTACATAGCCACTTTATGCGTCCATCTACTTGTCCGTCTGTCTGCCAGTCTGTCTGTCTCTCCGTCCGCGCGTCCGTCCGTGCGTCCACCTAGAGAACTTTCAAAGTACCACCATCTCGCATACCCTGTGGCACATAGCCGCTTTACACGTCCGTCTACCTGTCCGTCTGTCTGCCAGTCTGCCTGTCTGCCCGTCCGTGCATCCGTCTGTGCGTCCATCTAGAGAACACTCAAAGTACCGCAATCTCGCATACCCTGTGGCACATTGCCGCTTTACGCGTCCATCTACCTGTCCGTCTGTCTGCCAGTCGTTCTGTTTCTCCGTCCATGCGTCCGTTCGTTCGTCAATATAGAGAACAATCTTGAGTACCGCCATCTCGCGCGTCGTATACCCTGTGGCACATACCCGCTTTACGCGTCTGTCTACCTGTCCGTCTGTCTGCCAGTCTGTCTGTCTGTTCGTCCATGCGTCCGTTCGTGCGTAAATACAGAGGACACTCCGAGTACCGCCATCAATCGCGTCGTATACTCTGTGGCACATACCCGCTTTACGCGTCCGTCTACCTGTCCGTCTGTCTGCCAGTCTGTCTGTCTGTCCGTCCGTGCGTCCGTCCGTGCGTCCACCTAGAGAACACTCAAAATACCACCATCTCGCATACCCTGTGGCACATAGCCGCTTCACACGTCCGTCTACCTGTCCGTCTGCCTCCCAGTCTGTCTGTCTGTCCTTCCATGCGCCCGTCCATGCGTCCCTCTAGAGAACACTCAAAGTACCGCCATCTCGCATACCCTGTGGCACATAGCCGCTTTACACGTCCGTCTACCTGTCCTTCTGTCTGCCAATCTGTCTGTCTCTCCGTCCATGCGTCCATTCGTTCGCCAATTCAGAGAACACTCTGAGTACCGCCATCCCGCGCGTCGTATACCCTGTGGCACATAGCCCCTTTACGCGTCCGTCTACCTGTCCGTCTGTTCGTCCATGCGTCCATCCGTGCGTCCATCTAGAGAACACTCAAAGTACCGCAATCTCGCATACCCTGTGGCACATAGCCGCTTTACACGTCCGTCTACCTGTCCGTCTGTCTGCCAGTCAGTCTTTCTGTCCGTCTGTGCGTCCGTCCGTGCGTCCATCTAGAGGATACTCAAAGAACCGCCATCTCGCATACCCTGTGGCACATACCCGCTTTACGCGTCTGTCTACGTGTCCGTCTGTCTGCCAGTCTGTCTTTCTGTCCGTCCGTACGTCCGTCCATGCGTCCATCTAGAAACACTCAAAGAACTGCCATCTCTTATACCCTGTGGCACATAGCCGCTTTCCGCGTCCATCTACCTGTCCATCAGTCTGGCAGTCTGTCTTTCTGTCCTTTCATGCGTCCGTTCGTGCGTCTATCTAGAGAACACTCAAAGTACCGCACTCTCTGACACCCTGTGGCACATAGCCACTGTCACACTGTCCCGTTAATTAGGGAGGCGATCGCCGGGCTAATTCCAAGGCCGAAGTATGGGCCCCCCGAACCGCACCACGAAAGCGTGGACAATTTAGAAGTGGTCCTTTTTGGCGCGCCAGCGGACGCCGGCTGTGGCCCAAAGAACAAGTCAGAGCCGAGAGTTGATAAACAAAACAAATAATATATTCTCAAAATTGGCAGATCGAAAACAATACACAAGAATGCACACTCCACAATAGTTACATACAATACGTCACCAGTCAAACAACGTACTACACAGTACAATCAGCCACACTCGAAACAACGGACGCAGACAACAATACGCACTACAATGCAGTCGCCAGCATTGAACAACCAAGACACTTAAAGACTAAAGAGATAGAAAACCTATTCAGTCCAAAGTTCTCGGAACAAAAGTCTAGGTGATACTCTTCCGAGAACATTTACTCAAAGTCCAGTGTTGTTGTCGCTCCGCAGCCCTCGAAGTTTCTCTTCCAGGAAACCTCGCCGAAGTTTCTCTTCCAGGAAACCTCACGTCTTCAATAGGCCACTCTCCAAGCTTCAAACTTCTTCGCCGGAAACACGTCGCCTTCACACACGCAGCTGTGGCCACGCGTCTTCGCTCGATAGCGGTAAACACACACTCTTGCCTGTAGCTCGAGTCGTCACCCCTCAGGTGAAAATCTTCTTCTCCTGCTTTGTCTCCACAGACAAAACCTTCGCCGACTCCATGGCGGAATCCCTACGCGCTCCGGCGCTAACTTCCGTCTTCTCCTGATCTCTCATCTCCGCTGCTCGGTTAAATACCTTCCGCGCCACATTCCAGAAAGTTCTCGTCATTTCGTCGGCGCGATACGCAGCGAAAGCTGGGGAGAGGCGCGAGACTGTACGAGGGCCGTCCCCGACCGATGACTCAACCCGGCAGAACACGCCCCTTTCCCTCTAGAACTTTCCAGTGCTTGCCCGGCCGCCGCTGTGGGGTGAGGAGGTTCATCGGCGAAGCCACGCTTCCGAGGGGAGAGCGTCGCGCGCCCGGGGAGCCTTTAGATGTTTGTTTTTTCTTTTAGATGCGGAGCATCTAATACTCGAGGCTTGTAGTGTGGCGCCGTCCGCAAGCTTCCTCCTCCTTCTTCCACCATCTGTGCATCCCTTCCTCCTCTACACACCGCGCGCGCTTCACTCCTCCACCATCTGTGCACCCTTCCTCCTCTACACACCGCGTGCGCTTCTCCTCTTCCCGAACATTCGCTAGCTGTATAATGTAGCGCGCATGCGCCGTCACGCTTCGCGAACATCGGCAGCTGACGCGCGCGCATGCGCCGTCGCGCTTCGAGAACATCGGCAGCTGACGCGCGCACATGCGCCGTTGCGCTTCTCTCCCTTCTCGAACATTCGACAGCCGACAGTGCATGCGCCGTCGCGCTGTATATATACTCAAGGTCGGCGCTCGCTCGCTAAGTTGCCGCTCGTCGGTTGGTTTGTACGGCGCGTCAACGTCCAAGGTCGCGGTGAAATGAATTCCAACGAATCCACAAACACAATGATCGACGTCCCTTCGAACAGCGCCGCCCTTTCGCATACGTGTGTACGTGTTCACTCATTTAACACCCCCTCCTACAACCACGTTAACCAATTTAGCCATCGACCCAAGTAAGTCGCAATTTCACACCCCATTTCACAACCACGTTAACCAATTTAGCCATCGACCCAAGTAAGTCGCACTTTAACACCCCGTTAACCAATTATATGCTCCGCATCCTCCTCAGTGTTCCCCCGAGGGAAGCTGCGGGCAATTTTTTTCCTTTTGACCTCCCGGCGTCTCTCCTGCGCGTTATCGCAAGAATTTGGCGGCGCGCCCATTTCTTAGCGCCCGTTCTGTGACAGCCGCTTTACACGTCCGTCTACCTGTCCGTCTGTCTTCCAGTCTGTCTGTCTCTCCGGCCGTGCGTCCGCCCGTGCGTCAATCTAGAGAACACTCGAAGTACCGTCATCTCGCATACCCTGTGGCACATAGCCGCTTACTCGTCCGTCTACCTGTCCATCGGTCTGCCAGTCTGTCTGTCTGTCCGTCCATGCATCCGTCCGTGCGTCAATCTAGAGAACACTCAAAGTACTGCTATCTCGCATACCCTGTGGCAAATAGCCACTTTACACATCCGTCTACCTGTCCGTCTGTCTGCCACTCTGTCTGTCTGTCCGTCCGTGCGTCCGTCCGTGCGTCCATCTAGAGAACACTCAAAAGTATTGCCATCTAGCATACCCTGTGGCACATAGCCGCATTACGCGTCCGTATACCTGTCCATCTGTCTGCCAGTCTGTCTGTCTGTTTGTCCATGCGTCCATCCGTGCGTCCATGTAGCGAACACTCGAAGTTTCGCCATCTCGCGTACCGTGTGGCAATAGCCGCTTTACACGTCCGTCTACCTATCCGTCTGTCTGCCAGTCTGTCTGTCTGTCCATCCATGCGTCCGTTCGTGCGTCAATCTAGAGAACACTCTGAGTACCGCCATCTCGCGCGTCGTATACCCTGTGGCACATACCCGCTTTACGCGTTCGTATACCTGTCCGTCTGTCTGCCAGTCTGTCTGTTCGTCCATGCGTCCGTCCGTTCGTCCATCTGGAGGACACTCTGAGTACCGCCATCTCGCGCGTCGTATACCCTGTGGTACATACCCGCTTTACGTGTCCGTCTACCTGTCCGTCTGTCTGCCAATCTGTCTGTCTGTTCGTCCGTGCGTCCATCCGTGCGTCCATCTAGAGGACACTCAAAGAACCGCCATCTCGCATACCCTGTGGCTCATAGCCGCTTTACACGTCCGTCTACCTGTCCGTCTGTCTGCCAGTCTGTCTGTCTGGTTGTCCATGCGTCCATCCGTGCGTCCATCTAGAGAACACTCAAAGTACTGCCATCTCACATACCCTCTGGCTCATAGCTGCTTTACACGTTTGTCTACCTGTCCGTCTGTATGCCAATCTGTCTGTCTGTCCGTCCATGCGTCCATTCGTTCGCCAATTCAGAGAACACTCTGAGTACCGCCATCCTGCGCGTCGTATACCCTGTGGCACATAGCCACTTTACACGTCCGTCTACCTGTCCGTCTGTCTGCCAGTCTGCCTGTCTGCCCGTCCGTGCATCCGTCTGTGCGTCCATCTAGAGAACACTCACAGTACCGCCATCTCGCATACCCTGTGGCAGATAGCCTTTTTACACGTCCCTCTACCTGGCCGTCTGTCTGCCAGTCTTACTGTCTGTCCGTCTGTGCGTCCGTTCGTGCGTCCACCTAGAGAACACTCAAAGTACCACCATCTCGCATACCCTGTGGAACATAGCCGCTTAACACGTCCGTCTACCTGTCCATCTGCCTGCCAGTCTGTCTGTCTGTTCGTCCATGCGTCCATCCGTGCATCAATCTAGGGAATACTCAAAGTACCGCCATCTCGCATTCCCTGTGGCACATAGCCACTTTACACGTCCCTCTACCTGGCCGTCTGTCTGCCAGTCTGACTGTCTGTCCGTCTGTGCGTCCGTTCGTGCGTCCACCTAGAGAACACTCAAAGTACCACCATCTCGCATACCCTGTGGAACATAGCCGCTTAACACGTCCGTCTACCTGTCCGTCTGTCTGCCAGTCTGTCTGTCTGTCCTTCCGTGCGTCCGTCCATGCGTCCCTCTAGAGAACAATCAAAGTACCGCCATCTCGCATACCCTGTGGCACATAGCTGCTTTACACGTCCGTCTACCTGTCCTTCTGTCTACCAATCTGTCTGTCTGTCCGTCCATGCGTCCGTTCGTTCGTCAATCTATAGAACACTCTGAGTACCGCCATCCCGCGCGACGTATACCCTGTGGCACATACCCACCTTTCGCGTCCATCTACCTGTCCGTCTGTACGCCAGCTTTTCAGTCTGTTCGTCCATGCGCCCATCCGTGCGTCCATCTAGAGAACACTCAAAGTACCGCCATCTCGCATACCCTGTGGCACATAGCCGCTTTACACGTCCGTCTACCTGTCCGTCTGTCTGCCAGTCTGTCTGTCTGTCCTTCCGTGCGTCCATTCGTCCATGCGTCCATCCGTGCGTCCATCTAGATAACACTCAAAGTACCGCCATCTCGCGTACCTTGTGGCACATAACTGCTTTACGCATCCATCTACCTGTCCATTTGTCTTCCAGTCTGTCTGTCTTTCCGTCCATGCGTCCGTTCGTGCGTCATTCTAGAGAACACTCAAAGTACCGCCATCTCGCATACCCTGTGGCACATAGCCGTTTTACGCGTCCGTCTACCTGTCCATCTATCTGGCAGTCTGTCTGTCTGTCTGTCCGTCCATGCGTCCGTTCGTGCTTCAATCTAGAGAACACTCCGAGTTCCACCATCTCTCATACCCTGTAGCACATAGCCACTTTACGCTTCCCTCTACCTGTCCATCTGTCTGCCAGTCTGTCTGTCCGTCCATGCGTCCATTTGTGCTTAAATCTAGAGAACACTCCGAGTACCGCCAACCCGCGCGTCGTTCAACCTGTGGCAAAGACCCGCTTTACGCGTCCGTCTACCTGTCCGTCTGTCTGCCAGTCTGTCTGTCTGTTCGTCCATGCGTCCATCCGTGCGTCCATTTAGAGAACAGTCAAATACCGCCATGTCGCATACCCTGTGGCACGTAGCCGCTTTACACGTCCGTCTACCTGTCCGCCTGTCTGCCAATCTGTCGGTCTGTCTGTGCGTGCGTGTGTCCCTGCGTCCTTCTAGAGAACACTCAAAATACCGCCATCTCGCATACCCTGTGACACATAGCCGCTTTGCGCGTCCGTTTACATTTCCGTCTCTCTGCCAGTCTGTCTGTCTGTCCTTCCGTGTGTCCGTCCGTGCGTCCATCAAGAGAACACTCTGAGTACCGCCATCTCGCGAGTCGTATACCCTGTGGCACATACCCGCTTTACAGGTCCGTCTACCTCTCCGTCTGTCTGCCAGTCTGTCTGTCTGTCCATGCGTCTGTCCGTGCGTACATCTAGAGAACACTCAAAGTACCGCCATCTCGCATACCCTGTGGCACATAGCCGCTTTACACGTCCGTCTACCTGCCCGTCTCTCTGCCAGTGTGTCTGTCTGTCCATCCATGCGTCCGATCGTGCGTAAATCTAAAGAACACTCCGAGTACCGCCATTTCGCGCGTCGTATACCCTTTGGCACATACCCGCTGTCCGTGTCCGTCTACCTGTCCGTCTGTCTGCCAGTGTGTCTGTCTGTTCGTCCATGCGTCAATCCGTGCGTCCATCTAGAGAACACTAAAAGTACCACCATCTCACATACCCTGTGGCACATAGCTGCTTTACACGTTCGTCTACCTGTCCGTCTGTCTGCCAGTCCGTCTGTCTGTCCGTCCGTGCGCTCGTCCGTTCGTCAATCTAGAGAACACTCTGAGTACCGCCATCTTGCATACCCTGTGGTACATAGCCACTTTACGCGTCCATCTACTTGTCCGTCTGTCTGCCAGTCTGTCTGTCTCTCCGTCCGCGCGTCCGTCCGTGCGTCCACCTAGAGAACTTTCAAAGTACCACCATCTCGCATACCCTGTGGCACATGGCCGCTTTACACGTCCGTCTACCTCTCCGGCTGTCTGCCAGTCTGTCTGTCTGTCCGTCCGTGCGTCCGTCCGTGGGTCCATCTAGAAAACACTCGAAGTACCGCCATATCGCATCTCCTATACCCTGTGGCAAATACCGCTTTACGCGTCCGTCTACCTTTCCGTCTGTCTGCCAGTCTGTCTGTCTGCCAGTCTGTCTGTCTGTCCGTCCGTGCGCTCGTCCGTGCATCTATCTAGAGAACACTGAAAGTACCGCCATCTCGCATACCCTGTGGTACATAGCCGCTTCACGCGTCCATATACCTGTCCGTCCGCGCGTCCGTCCGTGCGTCCATCTAGAGAACACTCAAAGTACCGCCATCTCGCATACCCTGTGGCACATAGCCGCTTTACACGTCCGTCTACCTGTCCGTCTCTCTGCCAGTCTGTCTGTCTGTCCGTCCGCGCGTCTGTCCCTGCGTTCACCTAGAGAACACTTAAAGTACCGCCATCTCGCATAACCTGTGGCACATGCCGGCTTTACGCATCCGTCTACGTGTCCGTCTGGTTGCCAGTCTGTCTTTCTGTTCGTCCATGCGTCCGTTCGTGCGTAAATCCTGAGAACACTATGAGTACCGCCATCTTGCGCGTCGTATACCCTGTGGCACATACCCGCTTAACGCGTCCATCTACTTGTCCGTCTCTCTGCAAGTCTGTCTGTCTGTTCGTCAATGTGTCCATCCGTGCGTCCATCTAGAGAACACCTAAAGCACCGCCATCTCGCATACCCTGTGGCACATAGCCGCATTACGCGTCCGTCTACCTGTTCGTCTGTCTGTCAGTCTGTCTGTCTGTTCGTCCATGCATCCATCTGTGCGTCCATCTAGAGAACACTCTAAGTACCAACATCTCGCATACCCTGTGGCACAAAGCCGCTTTACACGTCCATCTACCCGTCCGTCTGTCTGCCAGTGTGTCTGTCTGTTCGTCCATGCGTCCATCTAGAGAACACTCAAAGTACCGCCATCTCGCATACCCTGTGGCACACAGCCGCTTTACACGTCCCTCTACCTGTCCGTCTGTCTGCTAGTCTGTCTGTCTGTCCATCCATGCGTCCGATCGTGCATAATTCTAAAGAACACTCCGAGTAGCGCCATTTCGCGTGTCGTATACCCTGTGGCACATACCGCCATCTCGAATACCCTGCGGCACATAGCCACTTAACACGTTCGTCCACCTGTCCGTTTGTCTGTCCGTCCAAGCGTCCGTTCGTGCGTCAATCTAGAGAACATCTGAGTACCACCATCTTGCGCGTCGCATACCCTGTGGCGCATACCCGCTTTACACGTCCGTCTACCTGTCCGTCTGTCTGCCAGTCTGTCTGTCTGTTCTTCATGCGTCTGTCCGCGCGTCCATCTAGAGAACACTCAAAGTACCGCCATCTCGCATACCCTCTGTCTCATACCCGCTTTACACGTTTGTCTACCTTTCCGTCTGTATGCCAATCTGTCTGTCTGTTCGTCCGTGCGTCCATCTAGAGAGCACTCAATGTACCGCCATCTCGCATACTCTGTGGCACATAGCCGGTTTACACGTCCGTTTACCTGTTCGTCTGTCTGCCAGTCTGCCTGTCTGCCCGTCCGTGCATCCGTCTGTGCGTCCATCTAGAGAACACTCAAAGTACCGCAATCTCGCATACCCTGTGGCACATAGCCGTTTTACGCGTCCATCTACCTGTCCGTCTGTCTGCCAGTCGTTCTTTCTCTCCGTCCCTGCGTCCATCCGTGCGTACATCTAGAGAACACTCAAAGTACCGCCATCTCGCATACCCTGTGGCAGATAGCTGCTTTACACGTCCGTCTACCTGCCCGTCTCTCTGCCAGTGTGTCTGTCTGTCCATCCATGCGTCCGATCGTGCGTAAATCTAAAGAACACTCCGAGTACCGCCATTTCGCGCGTCGTATACCCTTTGGCACATACCCGCTGTCCGTGTCCGTCTACCTGTCCGTCTGTCTGCCAGTGTGTCTGTCTGTTCGTCCATGCGTCAATCCGTGCGTCCATCTAGAGAACACTAAAAGTACCACCATCTCACATACCCTGTGGCACATAGCTGCTTTACACGTTCGTCTACCTGTCCGTCTGTCTGCCAGTCTGCATGTCTGTCCGTCCGTGCGCTCGTCCGTTCGTCAATCTAGAGAACACTCTGAGTACCGCCATCTTGCATACCCTGTGGTACATAGCCACTTTACGCGTCCATCTACTTGTCCGTCTGTCTGCCAGTCTGTCTGTCTGTCCGTCCGCGCGTCCGTCCGTGCGTCCACCTAGAGAACACTCAACGTACCACCATCTCGCATACCCTGTGGCACATGGCCGCTTTACACGTCCGTCTACCTATCCGTCTGTCTGCCAGTCTGACTGTCTGTCCGTCCTTGCGTCCGTCCATGCGTAAATCTACAGAACACTCAAAGTACTGCCATCTCGCATACCCTGTGGCACATACCCGCTTTACAGGTCCGTCTACCTCTCCGACTGTCTGCCAGTCTGTCTGTCTGTCCGTCCGTGCATCCGTCCGTGGGTCCATCTAGAGAACACTCGAAGTACCGCCATATCGCATCTCCTATACCCTGTGGCAAATACCGCTTTACGCGTCCGTCTACCTTTCCGTCTGTCTGCCAGTCTGTCTGTCTGTCCGTCCGTGCGCTCGTCCGTGCATCCATCTAGAGAACACTCAAAGTACCGCCATCTCGCATACCCTGTGGTACATAGCCACTTCACGCGTCCATATACCTGTCCGTCCGCGCGTCCGTCCGTGCGTCCATCTAGAGAACACTCAAAGTACCGCCATCTCGCATACCCTGTGGCACATAGCCGCTCTACACGTCCGTCTACCTGTCCGTCTCTCTGCCAGTCTGTCTGTCTGTCCGTCCGCGCGTCTGTCCCTGCGTTCACCTAGAGAACACTTAAAGTACCGCCATCTCGCATAACCTGTGGCACATGCCGGCTTTACGCATCCGTCTACGTGTCCGTCTGGTTGCCAGTCTGTCTTTCTGTTCGTCCATGCGTCCGTTCGTGCGTAAATCCTGAGAACACTCTGAGTACCGCCATCTTGCGCGTCGTATACCCTGTGGCACATACCCGCTTTACGCGTCCGTCTACTTGTCCGTCTCTCTGCAAGTCTGTCTGTGTGTTCGTCAATGTGTCCATCCGTGCGTCCATCTAGAGAACACCTAAAGCACCGCCATCTCGCATACCCTGTGGCACATAGCCGCATTACGCGTCCGTCTACCTGTTCGTCTGTCTGTCAGTCTGTCTGTCTGTTCGTCCATGCATCCATCTGTGCGTCCATCTAGAGAACACTCAAAGTACCAACATCTCGCATACCCTGTGGCACAAAGCCGCTTTACACGTCCGTCTAGTTGTCCGTCTGTCTGCCAGTCTGTCTGTCTGTCCGTCCTTGCGTCCGTTCATGCGTCAATCTAGAGAACACTCTGAGTACCGCCATCTCGCGCGTCGTATACCCTGTGGCACAAACCCGCTTTACACGTCCGTCTACCCGTCCGTCTGTCTGCCAGTGTGTCTGTCTGTTCGTCCATGCGTCCATCCGTGCGTCCATCTAGAGAACACTCAAAGTACCGCCATCTCGCATACCCTGTGGCACACAGCCGCTTTACACGTCCGTCTACCTGTCCGTCTGTCTGCCAGTCTGTCTGTCTGTCCGTCCATGCGTCCGATCGTGCATAATTCTAAAGAACACTCCGAGTAGCGCCATTTCGCGTGTCGTATACCCTGTGGCACATACCGCCATCTCGAATACCCTGCGGCACATAGCCACTTAACACGTTCGTCCACCTGTCCGTTTGTCTGTCCGTCCAAGCGTCCGTTCGTGCGTCAATCTAGAGAACATCTGAGTACCACCATCTTGCGCGTCGCATACCCTGTGGCGCATACCCGCTTTACACGTCCGTCTACCTGTCCGTCTGTCTGCCAGTCTGTCTGTTCTTCATGCGTCTGTCCGTGCGTCCATCTAGAGAACACTCAAAGTACCGCCATCTCGCATACCCTCTGTCTCATACCCGCTTTACACGTTTGTCTACCTTTCCGTCTGTATGCCAATCTGTCTGTCTGTTCGTCCGTGCGTCCATCTAGAGAAAACTCAATGTACCGCCATCTCGCATACTCTGTGGCACATAGCCGGTTTACACGTCCGTTTACCTGTCCGTCTGTCTGCCAGTCTGCCTGTCTGCCCGTCCGTGCATCCGTCTGTGCGTCCATCTAGAGAACACTCAAAGTACCGCAATCTCGCATACCCTGTGGCACATAGCCGCTTTACGCGTCCGTCTACCTGTCCGTCTGTCTGCCAGTCTGTCTGTCTGTCCTTCCGTGCGTCCGTCCATGCGTCCCTCTAGAGAACACTCAAAGTACTGCCATCTCGCATACCCTGTGGCACATAGCTGCTTTACACGTCCGTCTACCTGTCCTTCTGTCTACCAATCTGTCTGTCTGTCCGTCCATGCGTCCGTTCGTTCGTCAATCTAGAGAACACTCTGAATACCGCCATCCCGCGCGACGTATACCCTGTGGCACATACCCGCTTTACGCGTCCGTCTGCCGGTCCGTCTGTACGCCAGCTTTTCAGTCTGTTCGTTCATGCGCCCATCCGTGCGTCCATCTAGAGAACACTCAAAGTACCGCAATCTCGCGTACCCTGTGGCACATAGCCGCTTTACACGTCCGTCTACCTGTCCGCCTGTCTGTCTGTCCATGCCTCAGTTCGTGCGTCAATCTAGAGAACACTCTGAGTACCACCATCTCGCGCGTCGTATACCCTGTGGCGCATACCCGCTTTACACGTCCGTCTACCTGTCCGTCTGTCTGCCAGTCTGTCTGTCTGTTCGTCCATGCGTCAATCCGTGCGTCCATCTAGAGAACACTAAAAGTACCACCATCTCACATACCCTGTGGCACATAGCTGCTTTACACGTTCGTCTACCTGTCCGTCTGTCGGCCAGTCTGTCTGTCTGTCTGTCCGTGCGCTCGTCCGTTCGTCAATCTAGAGAACACTCTGGGTACCGCCATCTTGCATACTCTGTGGTACCTAGCCACTTTACGCGTCCATCTACTTGTCCATCTGTCTGCCAGTCTGTCTGTCTGTCCATCCGCGCGTCCGTCCGTGCGTACACCTAGAGAACACTCAAAGTACCACCATCTCGCATACCCTGTGGCACATGGCCGCTTTACACGTCCGTCTACCTATCCGTCTGTCTGCCAGTCTCACTGTCTGTCCGTCCTTGCGTCCGTCCATGCGTCAATCTACAGAACACTCATAGTACTGCCATCTCGCATACCCTGTGGCACATACCCGCTTTACAGGTCCGTCTAACTCTCCGCCTGTCTGCCAGTCTGTCTGTCTGTCCGTCCGTGCGTCCGTCCGTGGGTCCATCTAGAGAACACTCGAAGTACCGCCATATCGCATCTCCTATACCCTGTGGCAAATACCGCTTTACGCGTCCGTCTACCTTTCCGTCTGTCTGCCAGTCTGTCTGTCTGTCCGTCCGTGCGCTCGTCCGTGCATCCATCTAGAGAACACTCAAAGTACCGCCATCTCGCATACCCTGTGGTACATAGCCACTTCACGCGTCCATATACCTGTCCGTCCGCGCGTCCGTCCGTGCGTCCATCTAGAGAACACTCAAAGTACCGCCATCTCGCATACCCTGTGGCACATAGCCGCTCTACACGTCCGTCTACCTGTCCGTCTCTCTGCCAGTCTGTCTGTCTGTCCGTCCGCGCGTCTGTCCCTGCGTTCACCTAGAGAACACTTAAAGTACCGCCATCTCGCATAACCTGTGGCACATGCCGGCTTTACGCATCCGTCTACGTGTCCGTCTGGTTGCCAGTCTGTCTTTCTGTTCGTCCATGCGTCCGTTCGTGCGTAAATCCTGAGAACACTCTGAGTACCGCCATCTTGCGCGTCGTATACCCTGTGGCACATACCCGCTTTACGCGTCCGTCTACTTGTCCGTCTCTCTGCAAGTCTGTCTGTGTGTTCGTCAATGTGTCCATTCGTGCGTCCATCTAGAGAACACCTAAAGCACCGCCATCTCGCATACCCTGTGGCACATAGCCGCATTACGCGTCCGTCTACCTGTTCGTCTGTCTGTCAGTCTGTCTGTCTGTTCGTCCATGCATCCATCTGTGCGTCCATCTAGAGAACACTCAAAGTACCAACATCTCGCATACCCTGTGGCACAAAGCCGCTTTACACGTCCGTCTAGTTGTCCGTCTGTCTGCCAGTCTGTCTGTCTGTCCGTCCTTGCGTCCGTTCATGCGTCAATCTAGAGAACACTCTGAGTACAGCCATCTCGCGCGTCGTATACCCTGTGGCACAAACCCGCTTTACACGTCCGTCTACCCGTCCGTCTGTCTGCCAGTGTGTCTGTCTGTTCGTCCATGCGTCCATCCGTGCGTCCATCTAGAGAACACTCAAAGTACCGCCATCTCGCATACCCTGTGGCACACAGCCGCTTTACACGTCCGTCTACCTGTCCGTCTGTCTGCCAGTCTGTCTGTCTGTCCGTCCATGCGTCCGATCGTGCATAATTCTAAAGAACACTCCGAGTAGCGCCATTTCGCGTGTCGTATACCCTGTGGCACATACCGCCATCTCGAATACCCTGCGGCACATAGCCACTTAACACGTTCGTCCACCTGTCCGTTTGTCTGTCCGTCCAAGCGTCCGTTCGTGCGTCAATCTAGAGAACATCTGAGTACCACCATCTTGCGCGTCGCATACCCTGTGGCGCATACCCGCTTTACACGTCCGTCTACCTGTCCGTCTGTCTGCCAGTCTGTCTGTTCTTCATGCGTCTGTCCGTGCGTCCATCTAGAGAACACTCAAAGTACCGCCATCTCGCATACCCTCTGTCTCATACCCGCTTTACACGTTTGTCTACCTTTCCGTCTGTATGCCAATCTGTCTGTCTGTTCGTCCGTGCGTCCATCTAGAGAAAACTCAATGTACCGCCATCTCGCATACTCTGTGGCACATAGCCGGTTTACACGTCCGTTTACCTGTCCGTCTGTCTGCCAGTCTGCCTGTCTGCCCGTCCGTGCATCCGTCTGTGCGTCCATCTAGAGAACACTCAAAGTACCGCAATCTCGCATACCCTGTGGCACATAGCCGCTTTACGCGTCCGTCTACCTGTCCGTCTGTCTGCCAGTGTGTCTGTCTGTTCGTCCATGCGTCAATCCGTGCGTCCATCTAGAGAACACTAAAAGTACCACCATCTCACATAACCCTGTGGCACATAGCTGCTTTACACGTCCGTCTACCTGTCCGTCTGTCTGCCAGTCTGACTGTCTGTCCGTCCTCGCGTCCGTCCATGCGTAAATCTACAGAACACTCAAAGTACTGCCATCTCGCATACCCTGTGGCACATACCCGCTTTACAGGTCCGTCTACCTCTCCGACTGTCTGCCAGTCTGTCTGTCTGGCCGTCCGTGCGTCCGTCCGTGGGTCCATCTAGAGAACACTCGAAGTACCGCCATATCGCATCTCCTATACCCTGTGGCAAATACCGCTTTACGCGTCCGTCTACCTGTCCGTCTGTCTGCCAGTCTGTCTGTCTGTCCGTCCGTGCGCTCGTCCGTGCATCCATCTAGAGAACACTCAAAGTACCGCCATCTCGCATACCCTGTGGTACATAGCCGCTTCACGCGTCCATATACCTGTCCGTCTGTCTGCCAGTCTTTCGGTCGGTCCGTCCGCGCGTCCGTCCGTGCGTCCATCTAGAGAACACTCAAAGTACCGCCATCTCGCATACCCTGTGGCACATAACCGCTTTACACGTCCGTCTACCTGTCCGTCTCTCTGCCAGTCTGTCTGTCTCTCCGTCCGCGCGTCTGTCCCTGCGTTCACCTAGAGAACACTTAAAGTACCGCCTTCTCGCATAACCTGTGGCACATGCCGGCTTTACGCATCCGTCTACGTGTACGTCTGGTTGCCAGTCTGTCTTTCTGTTCGTCCATGCGTCCGTTCGTGCGTAAATCCTGAAAACACTCTGAGTACCGCCATCTTGCGCGTCGTATACCCTGTGGCACATACCCGCTTTACGCGTCCGTCTACTTGTCCGTCTCTCTGCAAGTCTGTCTGTCTGTTCGTCAATGTGTCCATCCGTGCGTCCATCTAGAGAACACCTAAAGCACCGCCATCTCGCATACCCTGTGGCACATAGCCGCTTTACACGTCCGTCTACCTGTCCGCCTGTCTGCCAGTCTGTCTGTCTGTCCGTCCGTGCGTCCTTCCGGGCGTCCTTCTAGAGAACACTCAAAGTACCACCATCTCGCATACCCTGTGGAACATAGCCGCTTTATACGTCCGTCTACCTGTCCGTCTGTCTGCCAGTCTGTCTGTCTGTCCTTCCGTGCGTCCGTCCATGCGTCCCTCTAGAGAACACTCAAAGTACTGCCATCTCGCATACCCTGTGGCACATAGCTGCTTTACACGTCCGTCTACCTGTCCTTCTGTCTACCAATCTGTCTGTCTGTCCGTCCATGCGTTCGTTCGTTCGTCAATCTAGAGAACACTCTGAATACCGCCATCCCGCGCGACTTATACCCTGTGGCACATACCCGCTTTACGCGTCCGTCTGCCGGTCCGTCTGTACGCCAGCTTTTCAGTCTGTTCGTTCATGCGCCCATCCGTGCGTCCATCTAGAGAACACTCAAAGTACCGCAATCTCGCGTACCCTGTGGCACATAGCCGCTTTACACGTCCGTCTACCTGTCCGCCTGTCTGTCTGTCCATGCCTCAGTTCGTGCGTCAATCTAGAGAACACTCTGAGTACCACCATCTCGCGCGTCGTATACCCTGTGGCGCATACCCGCTTTACACGTCCGTCTACCTGTCCGTCTGTCTGCCAGTCTGTCTGTCTGTTCGTCCATGCGTCAATCCGTGCGTCCATCTAGAGAACACTAAAAGTACCACCATCTCACATACCCTGTGGCACATAGCTGCTTTACACGTTCGTCTACCTGTCCGTCTGTCTGCCAGTCTGTCTGTCTGTCCGTCCGTGCGCTCGTCCGTTCGTCAATCTAGAGAACACTCTGGGTACCGCCATCTTGCATACTCTGTGGTACCTAGCCACTTTACGCGTCCATCTACTTGTCCATCTGTCTGCCAGTCTGTCTGTCTGTCCATCCGCGCGTCCGTCCGTGCGTACACCTAGAGAACACTCAAAGTACCACCATCTCGCATACCCTGTGGCACATGGCCGCTTTACACGTCCGTCTACCTATCCGTCTGTCTGCCAGTCTCACTGTCTGTCCGTCCTTGCGTCCGTCCATGCGTCAATCTACAGAACACTCATAGTACTGCCATCTCGCATACCCTGTGGCACATACCCGCTTTACAGGTCCGTCTAACTCTCCGCCTGTCTGCCAGTCTGTCTGTCTGTCCGTCCGTGCGTCCGTCCGTGGGTCCATCTAGAGAACACTCGAAGTACCGCCATATCGCATCTCCTATACCCTGTGGCAAATACCGCTTTACGCGTCCGTCTACCTTTCCGTCTGTCTGCCAGTCTGTCTGTCTGTCCGTCCGTGCGCTCGTCCGTGCATCCATCTAGAGAACACTCAAAGTACCGCCATCTCGCATACCCTGTGGTACATAGCCACTTCACGCGTCCATATACCTGTCCGTCCGCGCGTCCGTCCGTGCGTCCATCTAGAGAACACTCAAAGTACCGCCATCTCGCATACCCTGTGGCACATAGCCGCTCTACACGTCCTTCTACCTGTCCGTCTCTCTGCCAGTCTGTCTGTCTGTCCGTCCGCGCGTCTGTCCCTGCGTTCACCTAGAGAACACTTAAAGTACCGCCATCTCGCATAACCTGTGGCACATGCCGGCTTTACGCATCCGTCTACGTGTCCGTCTGGTTGCCAGTCTGTCTTTCTGTTCGTCCATGCGTCCGTTCGTGCGTAAATACTGAGAACACTCTGAGTACCGCCATCTTGCGCGTCTTATACCCTGTGGCACATACCCGCTTTACGCGTCCGTCTACTTGTCCGTCTCTCTGCAAGTCTGTCTGTGTGTTCGTCAATGTGTCCATCCGTGCGTCCATCTAGAGAACACCTAAAGCACCGCCATCTCGCATACCCTGTGGCACATAGCCGCATTACGCGTCCGTCTACCTGTTCGTCTGTCTGTCAGTCTGTCTGTCTGTTCGTCCATGCATCCATCTGTGCGTCCATCTAGAGAACACTCAAAGTACCAACATCTCGCATACCCTGTGGCACAAAGCCGCTTTACACGTCCGTCTAGTTGTCCGTCTGTCTGCCAGTCTGTCTGTCTGTCCGTCCTTGCGTCCGTTCATGCGTCAATCTAGAGAACACTCTGAGTACCGCCATCTCGCGCGTCGTATACCCTGTGGCACAAACCCGCTTTACACGTCCGTCTACCCGTCCGTCTGTCTGCCAGCGTGTCTGTCTGTTCGTCCATGCGTCCATCCGTGCGTCCATCTAGAGAACACTCAAAGTACCGCCATCTCGCATACCCTGTGGCACACAGCCGCTTTACACGTCCGTCTACCTGTCCGTCTGTCTGCCAGTCTGTCTGTCTGTCCGTCCATGCGTCCGATCGTGCATAATTCTAAAGAACACTCCGAGTAGCGCCATTTCGCGTGTCGTATACCCTGTGGCACATACCGCCATCTCGAATACCCTGCGGCACATAGCCACTTAACACGTTCGTCCACCTGTCCGTTTGTCTGTCCGTCCAAGCGTCCGTTCGTGCGTCAATCTAGAGAACATCTGAGTACCACCATCTTGCGCGTCGCATACCCTGTGGCGCATACCCGCTTTACACGTCCGTCTACCTGTCCGTCTGTCTGCCAGTCTGTCTGTTCTTCATGCGTCTGTCCGTGCGTCCATCTAGAGAACACTCAAAGTACCGCCATCTCGCATACCCTCTGTCTCATACCCGCTTTACACGTTTGTCTACCTTTCCGTCTGTATGCCAATCTGTCTGTCTGTTCGTCCATGCGTCCATCTAGAGAAAACTCAATGTACCGCCATCTCGCATACTCTGTGGCACATAGCCGGTTTACACGTCCGTTTACCTGTCCGTCTGTCTGCCAGTCTGCCTGTCTGCCCGTCCGTGCATCCGTCTGTGCGTCCATCTAGAGAACACTCAAAGTACCGCAATCTCGCATACCCTGTGGCACATAGCCGCTTTACGCGTCCATCTACCTGTCCGTCTGTCTGCCAGTCGTTCTTTCTCTCCGTCCCTGCGTCCATCCGTGCGTACATCTAGAGAACACTCAAAGTACCGCCATCTCGCATACCCTGTGGCACATAGCCGCTTTACACGTCCGTCTACCTGCCCGTCTCTCTGCCAGTGTGTCTGTCTGTCCATCCATGCGTCCGATCGTGCGTAAATCTAAAGAACACTCCGAGTACCGCCATTTCGCGCGTCGTATACCCTTTGGCACATACCCGCTGTCCGTGTCCGTCTACCTGTCCGTCTGTCTGCCAGTGTGTCTGTCTGTTCGTCCATGCGTCAATCCGTGCGTCCATCTAGAGAACACTAAAAGTACCACCATCTCACATACCCTGTGGCACATAGCTGCTTTACACGTTCGTCTACCTGTCCGTCTGTCTGCCAGTCTGTCTGTCTGTCCGTCCGTGTGCTCGTCCGTTCGTCAATCTAGAGAACACTCTGGGTACCGCCATCTTGCATACTCTGTGGTACCTAGCCACTTTACGCGTCCATCTACTTGTCCATCTGTCTGCCAGTCTGTCTGTCTGTCCATCCGCGCGTCCGTCCGTGCGTACACCTAGAGAACACTCAAAGTACCACCATCTCGCATACCCTGTGGCACATGGCCGCTTTACACGTCCGTCTACCTATCCGTCTGTCTGCCAGTCTCACTGTCTGTCCGTCCTTGCGTCCGTCCATGCGTCAATCTACAGAACACTCATAGTACTGCCATCTCGCATACCCTGTGGCACATACCCGCTTTACAGGTCCGTCTAACTCTCCGCCTGTCTGCCAGTCTGTCTGTCTGTCCGTCCGTGCGTCCGTCCGTGGGTCCATCTAGAGAACACTCGAAGTACCGCCATATCGCATCTCCTATACCCTGTGGCAAATACCGCTTTACGCGTCCGTCTACCTTTCCGTCTGTCTGCCAGTCTGTCTGTCTGTCCGTCCGTGCGCTCGTCCGTGCATCCATCTAGAGAACACTCAAAGTACCGCCATCTCGCATACCCTGTGGTACATAGCCACTTCACGCGTCCATATACCTGTCCGTCCGCGCGTCCGTCCGTGCGTCCATCTAGAGAACACTCAAAGTACCGCCATCTCGCATACCCTGTGGCACATAGCCGCTCTACACGTCCTTCTACCTGTCCGTCTCTCTGCCAGTCTGTCTGTCTGTCCGTCCGCGCGTCTGTCCCTGCGTTCACCTAGAGAACACTTAAAGTACCGCCATCTCGCATAACCTGTGGCACATGCCGGCTTTACGCATCCGTCTACGTGTCCGTCTGGTTGCCAGTCTGTCTTTCTGTTCGTCCATGCGTCCGTTCGTGCGTAAATACTGAGAACACTCTGAGTACCGCCATCTTGCGCGTCGTATACCCTGTGGCACATACCCGCTTTACGCGTCCGTCTACTTGTCCGTCTCTCTGCAAGTCTGTCTGTGTGTTCGTCAATGTGTCCATCCGTGCGTCCATCTAGAGAACACCTAAAGCACCGCCATCTCGCATACCCTGTGGCACATAGCCGCATTACGCGTCCGTCTACCTGTTCGTCTGTCTGTCAGTCTGTCTGTCTGTTCGTCCATGCATCCATCTGTGCGTCCATCTAGAGAACACTCAAAGTACCAACATCTCGCATACCCTGTGGCACAAAGCCGCTTTACACGTCCGTCTAGTTGTCCGTCTGTCTGCCAGTCTGTCTGTCTGTCCGTCCTTGCGTCCGTTCATGCGTCAATCTAGAGAACACTCTGAGTACCGCCATCTCGCGCGTCGTATACCCTGTGGCACAAACCCGCTTTACACGTCCGTCTACCCGTCCGTCTGTCTGCCAGTGTGTCTGTCTGTTCGTCCATGCGTCCATCCGTGCGTCCATCTAGAGAACACTCAAAGTACCGCCATCTCGCATACCCTGTGGCACACAGCCGCTTTACACGTCCGTCTACCTGTCCGTCTGTCTGCCAGTCTGTCTGTCTGTCCGTCCATGCGTCCGATCGTGCATAATTCTAAAGAACACTCCGAGTAGCGCCATTTCGCGTGTCGTATACCCTGTGGCACATACCGCCATCTCGAATACCCTGCGGCACATAGCCACTTAACACGTTCGTCCACCTGTCCGTTTGTCTGTCCGTCCAAGCGTCCGTTCGTGCGTCAATCTAGAGAACATCTGAGTACCACCATCTTGCGCGTCGCATACCCTGTGGCGCATACCCGCTTTACACGTCCGTCTACCTGTCCGTCTGTCTGCCAGTCTGTCTGTTCTTCATGCGTCTGTCCGTGCGTCCATCTAGAGAACACTCAAAGTACCGCCATCTCGCATACCCTCTGTCTCATACCCGCTTTACACGTTTGTCTACCTTTCCGTCTGTATGCCAATCTGTCTGTCTGTTCGTCCGTGCGTCCATCTAGAGAAAACTCAATGTACCGCCATCTCGCATACTCTGTGGCACATAGCTGGTTTACACGTCCGTTTACCTGTCCGTCTGTCTGCCAGTCTGCCTGTCTGCCCGTCCGTGCATCCGTCTGTGCGTCCATCTAGAGAACACTCAAAGTACCGCAATCTCGCATACCCTGTGGCACATAGCCGCTTTACGCGTCCATCTACCTGTCCGTCTGTCTGCCAGTCGTTCTTTCTCTCCGTCCCTGCGTCCATCCGTGCGTACATCTAGAGAACACTCAAAGTACCGCCATCTCGCATACCCTGTGGCACATAGCCGCTTTACACGTCCGTCTACCTGCCCGTCTCTCTGCCAGTGTGTCTGTCTGTCCATCCATGCGTCCGATCGTGCGTAAATCTAAAGAACACTCCGAGTACCGCCATTTCGCGCGTCGTATACCCTTTGGCACATACCCGCTGTCCGTGTCCGTCTACCTGTCCGTCTGTCTGCCAGTGTGTCTGTCTGTTCGTCCATGCGTCAATCCGTGCGTCCATCTAGAGAACACTAAAAGTACCACCATCTCACATACCCTGTGGCACATAGCTGCTTTACACGTTCGTCTACCTGTCCGTCTGTCTGCCAGTCTGCATGTCTGTCCGTCCGTGCGCTCGTCCGTTCGTCAATCTAGAGAACACTCTGAGTACCGCCATCTTGCATACCCTGTGGTACATAGCCACTTTACGCGTCCATCTACTTGTCCGTCTGTCTGCCAGTCTGTCTGTCTGTCCGTCCGCGCGTCCGTCCGTGCGTCCACCTAGAGAACACTCAACGTACCACCATCTCGCATACCCTGTGGCACATGGCCGCTTTACACGTCCGTCTACCTATCCGTCTGTCTGCCAGTCTGACTGTCTGTCCGTCCTTGCGTCCGTCCATGCGTAAATCTACAGAACACTCAAAGTACTGGCATCTCGCATACCCTGTGGCACATACCCGCTTTACAGGTCCGTCTACCTCTCCGACTGTCTGCCAGTCTGTGTGTCTGTCCGTCCGTGCGTCCGTCCGTGGGTCCATCTAGAGAACACTCAAAGTACCGCCATATCGCATCTCCTATACCCTGTGGCAAATACCGCTTTACGCGTCCGTCTACCTGTCCGTCTGTCTGCCAGTCTGTCAGTCTGTCCGTCCGTGCGCTCGTCCGTGCATCCATCTAGAGAACACTCAAAGTACCGCCATCTCGCATACCCTGTGGTACATAGCCGCTTCACGCGTCCATATACCTGTACGTCTGTCTGCGAGTCTTTCGGTCGGTCCGTGCGCGCGTCCGTCCGTGCGTCCATCTAGAGAACACTCAAAGTACCGCCATCTCGCATACCCTGTGGCACATAACCGCTTTACACGTCCGTCTACCTGTCTGTCTCTCTGCCAGTCTGTCTGTCTGTCCGTCCGCGCGTCTGTCCCTGCGTTCACCTAGAGAACACTTAAAGTACCGCCTTCTCGCATAACCTGTGGCACATGCCGGCTTTACGCATCCGTCTACGTGTACGTCTGGTTGCCAGTCTGTCTTTCTGTTCGTCCATGCGTCCGTTCGTGCGTAAATCCTGAGAACACTCTGAGTACCGCCATCTTGCGCGTCGTATACCCTGTGGCACATACCCGCTTTACGCGTCCGTCTACTTGTCCGTCTCTCTGCAAGTCTGTCTGTCTGTTCGTCAATGTGTCCATCCGTGCGTCCATCTAGAGAACACCTAAAGCACCGCCATCTCGCATACCCTGTGGCACATAGCCGCTTTACACGTCCGTCTACCTGTCCTCCTGTCTGCCAGTCTGTCTGTCTGTCCGTCCGTGCGTCCTTCCGGGCGTCCTTCTAGAGAACACTCAAAGTACCGCCATCTCGCATACCCTGTGGCACTTAGCCACATTACGCGTCCGTCTACCTGTTCGTCTGTCTGTCAGTCTGTCTGTCTGTTCGTCCATGCATCCATCTGTGCGTCCATCTAGAGAACACTCAAAGTACCAACATCTCGCATACCCTGTGGCACAAAGCCGCTTTACACGTCCGTCTAACTGTCCGTCTGTCTGCCAGTCTGTCTGTCTGTCCGTCCTTGCGTCCGTTCATGCGTCAATCTAGAGAACACTCTGAGTACCACCATCTCGCGCGTCGTATACCCTGTGGCACAAACCCGCTTAACACGTCCGTCTGTCTGCCAGTCTGTCTGTCTGTTCGTCCATGCGTCCATCCGTGCGTCCATCTAGAGAACACTCAAGGTACCGCCATCTCGCATACCCTATGGCACACAGCCGCTTTACACGTCCGTCTACCTGTCCGTCTGTCTGCCAGTCTGTCTGTCTGTCCGTCCATGCGTCCGATCGTGCATAATTGTTAAGAACACTCCGAGTAGCGCCATTTCGCGTGTCGTATACCCTGTGGCACATACCGCCATCTCAAATACCCTGCGGCACATAGCCACTTAACACGTTCGTCTACCTGTCCGTTTGTCTGTCCGTCCAAGCGTCCGTTCGTGCGTCAATCTAGAGAACACTCTGAGTACCACCATCTCGCGCGTCGCATACCCTGTGGCGCATACCCGCCTTACACGTCCGTCTACCTGTCCGTCTGTCTGCCAGTCTGTCTGTCTGTTCTCCATGCGTCCATCCGTGCGTACATCTAGAGAACACTCAAAGTACCGCCATCTCGCATACCGTGTGGCATATAGCCACTTTACACATCCGTCTACCTGTCTGTCTGTCTGCCAGTCTGTCTGTCTGTCCGTCCATGCATCCATCTAGGGAATACTCAAAGTACCACCATCTCGCATACCCTGTGGCACATAGCCGCTTTATACGTCAATCTACCTGTCCGTCTGTCTGCCAGTCTGTCTCTCTGTCCGTCTGTGCGTCCGTCCGTGCGTCCATCTAGAGAACACTCAAAGTACCGCCATCTCGCATACCCTCTGTCTCATAGCCGCTTTACACGTTTGTCTACCTGTCCGTCTGTATGCCAATCTGTCTGTCTGTTCGTCCATGCGTCCATCTAGAGAACACTCAATGTACCTTCATCTCGCATACTCTGTGGCACATAGCCGGTTTACACGTCCGTTTACCTGTCCATCTGTCTGCCAGTCTGCCTGTCTGCCCGTCCGTGCATCCGTCTGTGCGTCCATCTAGAGAACACTCAAAGTACCGCAATCTCGCATACCCTGTGGCACATAGCCGCTTTACGCGTCCATCTACCTGTCCGTCTGTCTGCCAGTCGTTCTTTCTCTCCGTCCCTGCGTCCGTTCGTTCGTCAATCTAGAGAACAATCTTTTGTAGCTCCATCTCGCGCGTCGTATACCCTGTGGCACATACCCGCTTTACGCGTCCGTCTACCTGTCCGTCTGTCTGCCAGTCTGTCTGTCTGTTCATTCATGCGTCCATCCGTGCATCAATCTAGAGAACACTCAAAGTACCGCCATCTCGCATTCCCTGTGGCACATAGCCACTTTACACGTCCCTCTACCTGGCCGTCTGTCTGCGAGTCTGTCTGGCTGTCCGTCTGTGCGTCCGTTCGTGCGTCCACCTAGAGAACACTCAAAGTACCACCATCTCGCATACCCTGTGGAACATAGCCGCTTTATACGTCCGTCTACCTGTCCGTCTGTCTGCCAGTCTGTCTGTCTGTCCTTCCGTGCGTCCGTCCATGCGTCCCTCTAAGAACACTCAAAGTACTGCCATCTCGCATACCCTGTGGCACATAGCTGCTTTACACGTCCGTCTACCTGTCCTTCTGTCTACCAATCTGTCTGTCTGTCCGTCCATGCGTCCGTTCGTTCGTCAATCTAGAGAACACTCCGAATACCGCCATCCCGCGCGACGTATACCCTGTGGCACATACCCGCTTTACGCGTCCGTCTACCTGTCCGTCTGTCTGCCAGTGTGTCTGTCTGTCCGTCCATGCGTCCGTTCGTTCGTCAATCTAGAGAACACTCTGAATACCGCCATCCCGCGCGACGTATACCCTGTGGCACATACCCGCTTTACGCGTCCGTCTACCTGTCCGTCTGTACGCCAGCTTTTCAGTCTGTTCGTCCATCTAGAGAACACTCAAAGTACCGCAATCTCGCGTACCCTGTGGCACATAGCCGCTTTACACGTCCGTCTACCTGTCCGCCTGTCTGTCTGTCCATGCCTCAGTTCGTGCGTCAATCTAGAGAACACTCTGAGTACCACCATCTCGCGCGTCGTATACCCAGTGGCACATACCCGCTTTACAGGTCCGTCTACCTCTCCACCTGTCTGCCAGTCTGTCTGTCTGTCCGTCCGTGCGGCCGTCCGTGGGTCCATCTAGAGAACACTCGAAGTACCGCCATATCGCATCTCCTATAGCCTGTGGCAAATACCGCTTTACGCGTCCGTCTACCTTTCCGTCTGTCTGCCAGTCTGTCTGTCTGTCCGTCCGTGCGCTCGTCCGTGCATCCATCTAGAGAACACTCAAAGTACCGCCATCTCGCATACCCTGTGGTACATAGCCGCTTCACGCGTCCATATACCTGTCCGTCCGCGCGTCCGTCCGTGCGTCCATCTAGAGAACACTCAAAGTACCGCCATCTCGCATACCCTGTGGCACATAGCCGCTCTACACGTCCGTCTACCTGTCCGTCTCTCTGCCAGTCTGTCTGTCTGTCCGTCCGCGCGTCTGTCCCTGCGTTCACCTAGAGAACACTTAAAGTACCGCCATCTCGCATAACCTGTGGCACATGCCGGCTTTACGCATCCGTCTACGTGTCCGTCTGGTTGCCAGTCTGTCTTTCTGTTCGTCCATGCGTCTGTTCGTGCGTAAATCCTGAGAACACTCTGAGTACCGCCATCTTGCGCGTCGTATACCCTGTGGCACATACCCGCTTTACGCGTCCGTCTACTTGTCCGTCTCTCTGCAAGTCTGTCTGTGTGTTCGTCAATGTGTCCATCCGTGCGTCCATCTAGAGAACACCTAAAGCACCGCCATCTCGCATACCCTGTGGCACATAGCCGCATTACGCGTCCGTCTACCTGTTCGTCTGTCTGTCAGTCTGTCTGTCTGTTCGTCCATGCATCCATCTGTGCGTCCATCTAGAGAACACTCAAAGTACCAACATCTCGCATACCCTGTGGCACAAAGCCGCTTTACACGTCCGTCTAGTTGTCCGTCTGTCTGCCAGTCTGTCTGTCTGTCCGTCCTTGCGTCCGTTCATGCGTCAATCTAGAGAACACTCTGAGTACCGCCATCTCGCGCGTCGTATACCCTGTGGCACAAACCCGCTTTACACGTCCGTCTACCCGTCCGTCTGTCTGCCAGTGTGTCTGTCTGTTCGTCCATGCGTCCATCCGTGCGTCCATCTAGAGAACACTCAAAGTACCGCCATCTCGCATACCCTGTGGCACACAGCCGCTTTACACGTCCGTCTACCTGTCCGTCTGTCTGCCAGTCTGTCTGTCTGTCCGTCCATGCGTCCGATCGTGCATAATTCTAAAGAACACTCTGAGTAGCGCCATTTCGCGTGTCGTATACCCTGTGGCACATACCGCCATCTCGAATACCCTGCGGCACATAGCCCCTTAACACGTTCGTCCACCTGTCCGTTTGTCTGTCCGTCCAAGCGTCCGTTCGTGCGTCAATCTAGAGAACATCTGAGTACCACCATCTTGCGCGTCGCATACCCTGTGGCGCATACCCGCTTTACACGTCCGTCTACCTGTCCGTCTGTCTGCCAGTCTGTCTGTCTGTTCTTCATGCGTCTGTCCGTGCGTCCATCTAGAGAATACTCAAAGTACCGCCATCTCGCATACCCTCTGTCTCATACCCGCTTTACACGTTTGTCTACCTTTCCGTCTGTATGCCAATCTGTCTGTCTGTTCGTCCGTGCGTCCATCTAGAGAAAACTCAATGTACCGCCATCTCGCATACTCTGTGGCACATAGCCGGTTTACACGTCCGTTTACCTGTCCGTCTGTCTGCCAGTCTGCCTGTCTGCCCGTTCGTGCATCCGTCTGTGCGTCCATCTAGAGAACACTCAAAGTACCGCAATCTCGCATACCCTGTGGCACATAGCCGCTTTACGCGTCCATCTACCTGTCCGTCTGTCTGCCAGTCGTTCTTTCTCTCCGTCCCTGCGTCCATCCGTGCGTACATCTAGAGAACACTCAAAGTACCGCCATCTCGCATACCCTGTGGCACATAGCCGCTTTACACGTCCATCTACCTGCCCGTCTCTCTGCCAGTGTGTCTGTCTGTCCATCCATGCGTCCGATCGTGCGTAAATCTAAAGAACACTCCGAGTACCGCCATTTCGCGCGTAGTATACCCTTTGGCACATACCCGCTGTCCGTGTCCGTCTACCTGTCCGTCTGTCTGCCAGTGTGTCTGTCTGTTCGTCCATGCGTCAATCCGTGCGTCCATCTAGAGAACACTAAAAGTACCACAATCTCACATACCCTGTGGCACATAGCTGCTTTACACGTTCGTCTACCTGTCCGTCTGTCTGCCAGTCTGTCTGTCTGTCCGTCCGTGCGCTCGTCCGTTCGTCAATCTAGAGAACACTCTGAGTACCGCCATCTTGCATACCCTGTGGTACATAGCCACTTTACGCGTCCATCTACTTGTCCGTCTGTCTGCCAGTCTGTCTGTCTGTCCTTCCGCGCGTCCGTCCGTGCGTCCACTTAGAGAACACTCAAAGTACCACCATCTCGCATACCCTGTGGCACATGACCGCTTTACACGTCCGTCTACCTATCCGTCTGTCTGCCAGTCTGACTGTCTGTCCGTCCTTGCGTCCGTCCGTGCGTAAATCTACAGAACACTCAAAGTACTGCCATCTCGCATACCCTGTGGCACATACCCGCTTTACAGGTCCGTCTACCTGTCCGTCTCTCTGCCAGTCTGTCTGTCCGTCCGCGCGCCTGTCCCTGCGTTCACCTAGAGAACACTTAAAGTACCGCCATCTCGCATAACCTGTGGCACATGCCGGCTTTACGCATCCGTCTACGTGTACGTCTGGTTGCCAGTCTGTCTTTCTGTTCGTCCATGCGTCCGTTCGTGCGTAAATCCTGAGAACACTCTGAGTACCGCCATCTTGCGCGTCGTATACCCTGTGGCACATACCCGCTTTACGCGTCCGTCTACTTGTCCGTCTCTCTGCAAGTCTGTCTGTCTGTTCGTCAATGTGTCCATCCGTGCATCCATCTAGAGAACACCTAAAGCACCGCCATCTCGCATACCCTGTGGCACATAGCCGCTTTACACGACCGTCTACCTGTCCGCCTGTCTGCCAGTCTGTCTGTCTGTCCGTCCGTGCGTCCTTCCGGGCGTCCTTCTAGAGAACACTCAAAGTACCGCCATCTCGCATACCCTGTGGCACTTAGCCGCATTACGCGTCCGTCTACCTGTTCGTCTGTCTGTCAGTCTGTCTGTCTGTTCGTCCATGCATCCATCTGTGCGTCCATCTAGAGAACACTCAAAGTACCAACATCTCGCATACCCTGGGGCACAAAGCCGCTTTACACGTCCGTCTAACTGTCCGTCTGTCTGCCAGTCTGTCTGTCTGTCCGTCCTTGCGTCCGTTCATGCGTCAATCTAGAGAACACTCTGAGTACCGCCATCTCGCGCGTCGTATACCCTGTGGCACAAACCCGCTTTACACGTTCGTCTGTCTGCCAGTCTGTCTGTCTGTTCGTCCATGCGTCCATCCGTGCGTCCATCTAGAGAACACTCAAGGTACCGCCATCTCGCATACCCTGTGGCACACAGCCGCTTTACACGTCCGTCTACCTGTCCGTCTGTCTGCCAGTCTGTCTGTCTGTCCGTCCATGCGTCCGATCGTGCATAATTGTTAAGAACACTCCGAGTAGCGCCATTTCGCGTGTCGTATACCCTGTGGCACATACCGCCATCTCGAATACCCTGCGGCACATAGCCACTTAACACGTTCGTCTACCTGTCCGTTTGTCTGTCCGTCCAAGCGTCCGTTCGTGCGTCAATCTAGAGAACACTCTGAGTACCACCATCTCGCGCGTCGCATACCCTGTGGCGCATACCCGCTTTACACGTCCGTCTACCTGTCCGTCTGTCTGCCAGTCTGTCTGTCTGTTCTCCATGCGTCCATCCGTGCGTACATCTAGAGAACACTCAAAGTACCGCCATCTCGCATACCGTGTGGCATATAGCCACTTTAACACATCCGTCTACCTGTCTGTCTGTCTGCCAGTCTGTCTGTCTGTCCGTCCATGCATTCATCTAGAGAATACTCAAAGTACAACCACCTCGCATACCCTGTGGCACATAGCCGCTTTATACGTCAATCTACCTGTCCGTCTGTCTGCCAGTCTGTCTCTCTGTCCGTCTGTGCGTCCGTCCGTGCGTCCATCTAGAGAACACTCAAAGTACCGCCATCTCGCATACCCTCTGTCTCATAGCCGCTTTACACGTTTGTCTACCTGTCCGTCTGTATGCCAATCTGTCTGTCTGTTCGTCCGTGCGTCCATCTAGAGAACACTCAATGTACCGCCATCTCGCATACTCTGTGGCACATAGCCGGTTTACACGTCCGTTTACCTGTCCGTCTGTCTGCCAGTCTGCCTGTCTGCCCGTCCGTGCATCTGTCTGTGCGTCCATCTAGAGAACACTCAAAGTACCGCAATCTCGCATACCCTGTGGCACCTAGCCGCTTTACGCGTCCATCTTCCTGTCCGTCTGTCTGCCAGTCGTTCTTTCTCTCCGTCCCTGCGTCCGTTCGTTCGTCAATCTAGAGAACAATCTTGAGTACCTCCATCTCGCGCGTCGTATACCCTGTGGCGCATACCCACTTTACACGTCCCTCTACCTGGCCGTCTGTCTGCGAGTCTGTCTGTCTGTCCGTCTGTGCGTCCGTTCGTGCGTCCACCTAGAGAACACTCAAAGTACCACCATCTCGCATACCCTGTGGAACATAGCCGCTTTATACGTCCGTCTACCTGTCCGTCTGTCTGCCAGTCTGTCTGTCTGTCCTTCCGTGCGTCCGTCCATGCGTCCTTCTAGAGAAGACTCAAAGTACTGCCATCTCGCATACCCTGTGGCACATAGCTGCTTTACACGTCCGTCTACCTGTCCTTCTGTCTACCAATCTGTCTGTCTGTCCGTCCATGCGTCCGTTCGTTCGTCAATCTACAGAACACTCTGAATTCCGCCATCCCGCGCGACGTATACTCTGTGGCACATACCCGCTTTACGCGTCCGTCTACCTGTCCGTCTGTCTGCCAGTCTGTCTGTCTGTCCATCCGCGCGTCCGTCCGTGCGTACACCTAGAGAACACTCAAAGTACCACCATCTCGCATACCCTGTGGCACATGGCCGCTTTACACGTCCGTCTACCTATCCGTCTGTCTGCCAGTCTGACTGTCTGTCCGTCCTTGCGTCCGTCCATGCGTCAATCTACAGAACACTCATAGTACTGCCATCTCGCATACCCTGTGGCACATACCCGCTTTACAGGTCCGTCTACCTCTCCGCCTGTCTGCCAGTCTGTCTGTCTGTCCGTCCGTGCGTCCATCCGTGGGTCCATCTAGAGAACACTCGAAGTACCGCCATATCGCATCTCCTATACCCTGTGGCAAATACCGCTTTACGCGTCCGTCTACCTTTCCGTCTGTCTGCCAGTCTGTCTGTCTGTCCGTCCGTGCGCTCGTCCGTGCATCCATCTAGAGAACACTCAAAGTACCGCCATCTCGCATACCCTGTGGTACATAGCCGCTTCAGGCGTCCATATACCTGTCCGTCCGCGCGTCCGTCCGTGCGTCCATCTAGAGAACACTCAAAGTACCGCCATCTCGCATACCCTGTGGCACATAGCCGCTTTACACGTCCGTCCACCTGTCCGTCTCTCTGCCAGTCTGTCTGTCTGTCCGTCCGCGCGTCTGTCCCTGCGTTCACCTAGAGAACACTTAAAGTACCGCCATCTCGCATAACCTGTGGCACATGCCGGCTTTACGCATCCGTCTACGTGTCCGTCTGGTTGCCAGTCTGTCTTTCTGTTCGTCCATGCGTCCGTTCGTGCGTAAATCCTGAGAACACTCTGAGTACCGCCATCTTGCGCGTCGTATACCCTGTGGCACATACCCGCTTTACGCGTCCGTCTACTTGTCCGTCTCTCTGCAAGTCTGTCTGTCTGTTCGTCAATGTGTCCATCCGTGCGTCCATCTAGAGAACACCTAAAGCACCGCCATCTCACATACCCTGTGGCACATAGCCGCATTACGCGTCCGTCTACCTGTTCGTCTGTCTGTCAGTCTGTCTGTCTGTTCGTCCATGCATCCATCTGTGCGTCCATCTAGAGAACACTCAAAGTACCAACATCTCGCATACCCTGTGGCACAAAGCCGCTTTACACGTCCGTCTAGTTGTCCGTCTGTCTGCCAGTCTGTCTGTCTGTCCGTCCTTGCGTCCGTTCATGCGTCAATCTAGAGAACACTCTGAGTACCGCCATCTCGCGCGTCGTATACCCTGTGGCACAAACCCGCTTTACACGTCCGTCTACCCGTCCGTCTGTCTGCCAGTGTGTCTGTCTGTTCGTCCATGCGTCCATCCGTGCGTCCATCTAGAGAACACTCAAAGTACCGCCATCTCGCATACCCTGTGGCACACAGCCGCTTTACACGTCCGTCTACCTGTCCGTCTGTCTGCCAGTCAGTCTGTCTTTCCGTCCATGCGTCCGATCGTGCATAATTCTAAAGAACACTCCGAGTAGCGCCATTTCGCGTGTCGTATACCCTGTGGCACATACCGCCATCTCGAATACCCTGCGGCACATAGCCACTTAACACGTTCGTCCACCTGTCCGTTTGTCTGTCCGTCCAAGCGTCCGTTCGTGCGTCAATCTAGAGAACATCTGAGTACCACCATCTTGCGCGTCGCATACCCTGTGGCGCATACCCGCTTTACACGTCCGTCTACCTGTCCGTCTGTCTGCCAGTCTGTCTGTCTGTTCTTCATGCGTCCATCCGTGCGTACATCTAGAGAACACTCAAAGTACCGCCATCTCGCATACCCTGTGGCATATAGCCACTTTACACATCCGTC
This sequence comes from Rhipicephalus microplus, assembly GCF_043290135.1. Classification (NCBI taxonomy): domain Eukaryota; kingdom Metazoa; phylum Arthropoda; class Arachnida; order Ixodida; family Ixodidae; genus Rhipicephalus; species Rhipicephalus microplus. Next base: position 15,585,178 of record NW_027464589.1, read on the forward strand.
TACCTGTCTGTCTGTCTGCCAGTCTGTCTGTCTGTCCGTCCGTGCATCCATCTAGAGAATACTCAAAGTACCACCATCTCGCATACCCTGTGGCACATAGCTGCTTTACACGTCAATCTACCTGTCCGTCTGTCTGCCAGTCTGTCTGTCTGTTCGTCCATGCGTCCATCCGTGCATCAATCTAGAGAACACTCAAAGTACCGCCATCTCGCATTCCCTGTGGCATATAGCCACTTTACACATCCGTCTACCTGTCTGTCTGTCTGCCAGTCTGTCTGTCTGTCCGTCCGTGCATCCATCTAGAGAATACTCAAAGTACCACCATCTCGCATACCCTGTGGCACATAGCTGCTTTACACGTCCGTCTACCTGTCCATCTGTCTGCCAGTCTGTCTGTCTGTTCGTCCATGCGTCCATCCGTGCATCAATCTAGAGAACACTCAAAGTACCGCCATCTCGCATTCCCTGTGGCACATAGCCACTTTACACGTCCCTCTACCTGGCCGTCTGTCTGCGAGTCTGTCTGTCTGTCCGTCTGTGCGTCCGTTCGTGCGTCCACCTAGAGAACACTCAAAGTACCACCATCTCGCATACCCTGTGGAACATAGCCGCTTTATACGTCCGTCTACCTGTCCGTCTGTCTGCCAGTCTGTCTGTCTGTCCTTCCGTGCGTCCGTCCATGCGTCCCTCTAGAGAACACTCAAAGTACTGCCATCTCGCATACCCTGTGGCACATAGCTGCTTTACACGTCCGTCTACCTGTCCTTCTGTCTACCAATCTGTCTGTCTGTCTGTCCATGCGTCCGTTCGTGCGTCAATCTAGAGAACACTCTGAGTACCACCATCTCGCGCGTCGTATACCCTGTGGCGCATACCCGCTTTACACGTCCGTCTACCTGTCCGTCTGTCTGCCAGTCTGTCTGTCTGTTCGTCCATGCGTCAATCCGTGCGTCCATCTAGAGAACACTAAAAGTACCACCATCTCACATACCCTGTGGCACATAGCTGCTTTACACGTTCGTCTACCTGTCCGTCTGTCTGCCAGTCTGTCTGTCTGTCCGTCCGTGCGCTCGTCCGTTCGTCAATCTAGAGAACACTCTGGGTACCGCCATCTTGCATACTCTGTGGTACATAGCCACTTTACGCGTCCATCTACTTGTCCATCTGTCTGCCAGTCTGTCTGTCTGTCCATCCGCGCGTCCGTCCGTGCGTACACCTAGAGAACACTCAAAATACCACCATCTCGCATACCCTGTGGCACATGGCCGCTTTACACGTCCGTCTACCTATCCGTCTGTCTGCCAGTCTGACTGTCTGTCCATCCTTGCGTCCGTCCATGCGTCAATCTACAGAACACTCATAGTACTGCCATCTCGCATACCCTGTGGCACATACCCGCTTTACAGGTCCGTCTACCTCTCCGCCTGTCTGCCAGTCTGTCTGTCTGTCTGTCTGTCCGTCCGTGCGTCCGTCCGTGGGTCCATCTAGAGAACACTCGAAGTACCGCCATATCGCATCTCCTATACCCTGTGGCAAATACCGCTTTACGCGTCCGTCTACCTTTCTGTCTGTCTGCCAGTCTGTCTGTCTGTCCGTCCGTGCGCTCGTCCGTGCATCCATCTAGAGAACACTCAAAGTACCGCCATCTCGCATACCCTGTGGTACATAGCCGCTTCAGGCGTCCATATACCTGTCCGTCCGCGCGTCCGTCCGTGCGTTCATCTAGAGAACACTCAAAGTACCGCCATCTCGCATACCCTGTGGCACATAGCCGCTTTACACGTCCGTCTACCTGTCCATCTCTCTGCCAGTCTGTCTGTCTGTCCGTCCGCGCGTCTGTCCCTGCGTTCACCTAGAGAACTCTTAAAGTACCGCCATCTCGCATAACCTGTGGCACATGCCGGCTTTACGCATCCGTCTACGTGTCCGTCTGGTTGCCAGTCTGTCTTTCTGTTCGTCCATGCGTCCGTTCGTGCGTAATTCCTGAGAACACTCTGAGTACCGCCATCTTGCGCGTCGTATACCCTGTGGCACATACCCGCTTTACGCGTCCGTCTACCTGTCCGTCTGTCTGCCAGTCTGCCTGTCTGCCCGTTCGTGCATCCGTCTGTGCGTCCATCTAGAGAACACTCAAAGTACCGCAATCTCGCATACCCTGTGGCACATAGCCGCTTTACGCGTCCATCTACCTGTCCGTCTGTCTGCCAGTCGTTCTTTCTCTCCGTCCCTGCGTCCATCCGTGCGTACATCTAGAGAACACTCAAAGTACCGCCATCTCGCATACCCTGTGGCACATAGCCGCTTTACACGTCCATCTACCTGCCCGTCTCTCTGCCAGTGTGTCTGTCTGTCCATCCATGCGTCCGATCGTGCGTAAATCTAAAGAACACTCCGAGTACCGCCATTTTGCGCGTCGTATACCCTTTGGCACATACCCGCTGTCCGTGTCCGTCTACCTGTCCGTCTGTCTGCCAGTGTGTCTGTCTGTTCGTCCATGCGTCAATCCGTGCGTCCATCTAGAGAACACTAAAAGTACCACAATCTCACATACCCTGTGGCACATAGCTGCTTTACACGTTCGTCTACCTGTCCGTCTGTCTGCCAGTCTGTCTGTCTGTCCGTCCGTGCGCTCGTCCGTTCGTCAATCTAGAGAACACTCTGAGTACCGCCATCTTGCATACCCTGTGGTACATAGCCACTTTACGCGTCCATCTACTTGTCCGTCTGTCTGCCAGTCTGTCTGTCTGTCCTTCCGCGCGTCCGTCCGTGCGTCCACTTAGAGAACACTCAAAGTACCACCATCTCGCATACCCTGTGGCACATGACCGCTTTACACGTCCGTCTACCTATCCGTCTGTCTGCCAGTCTGACTGTCTGTCCGTCCTTGCGTCCGTCCATGCGTAAATCTACAGAACACTCAAAGTACTGCCATCTCGCATACCCTGTGGCACATACCCGCTTTACAGGTCCGTCTACCTGTCCGTCTCTCTGCCAGTCTGTCTGTCCGTCCGCGCGTCTGTCCCTGCGTACACCTAGAGAACACTTAAAGTACCGCCATCTCGCATAACCTGTGGCACATGCCGGCTTTACGCATCCGTCTACGTGTACGTCTGGTTGCCAGTCTGTCTTTCTGTTCGTCCATGCGTCCGTTCGTGCGTAAATCCTGAGAACACTCTGAGTACCGCCATCTTGCGCGTCGTATACCCTGTGGCACATACCCGCTTTACGCGTCCGTCTACTTGTCCGTCTCTCTGCAAGTCTGTCTGTCTGTTCGTCAATGTGTCCATCCGTGCATCCATCTAGAGAACACCTAAAGCACCGCCATCTCGCATACCCTGTGGCACATAGCCGCTTTACACGACCGTCTACCTGTCCGCCTGTCTGCCAGTCTGTCTGTCTGTCCGTCCGTGCGTCCTTCCGGGCGTCCTTCTAGAGAACACTCAAAGTACCGCCATCTCGCATACCCTGTGGCACTTAGCCGCATTACGCGTCCGTCTACCTGTTCGTCTGTCTGTCAGTCTGTCTGTCTGTTCGTCCATGCATCCATCTGTGCGTCCATCTAGAGAACACTCAAAGTACCAACATCTCGCATACCCTGGGGCACAAAGCCGCTTTACACGTCCGTCTAACTGTCCGTCTGTCTGCCAGTCTGTCTGTCTGTCCGTCCTTGCGTCCGTTCATGCGTCAATCTAGAGAACACTCTGAGTACCGCCATCTCGCGCGTCGTATACCCTGTGGCACAAACCCGCTTTACACGTTCGTCTGTCTGCCAGTCTGTCTGTCTGTTCGTCCATGCGTCCATCCGTGCGTCCATCTAGAGAACACTCAAGGTACCGCCATCTCGCATACCCTGTGGCACACAGCCGCTTTACACGTCCGTCTACCTGTCCGTCTGTCTGCCAGTCTGTCTGTCTGTCCGTCCATGCGTCCGATCGTGCATAATTGTTAAGAACACTCCGAGTAGCGCCATTTCGCGTGTCGTATACCCTGTGGCACATACCGCCATCTCGAATACCCTGCGGCACATAGCCACTTAACACGTTCGTCTACCTGTCCGTTTGTCTGTCCGTCCAAGCGTCCGTTCGTGCGTCAATCTAGAGAACACTCTGAGTACCACCATCTCGCGCGTCGCATACCCTGTGGCGCATACCCGCTTTACACGTCCGTCTACCTGTCCGTCTGTCTGCCAGTCTGTCTGTCTGTTCTCCATGCGTCCATCCGTGCGTACATCTAGAGAACACTCAAAGTACCGCCATCTCGCATACCGTGTGGCATATAGCCACTTTAACACATCCGTCTACCTGTCTGTCTGTCTGCCAGTCTGTCTGTCTGTCCGTCCATGCATTCATCTAGAGAATACTCAAAGTACAACCACCTCGCATACCCTGTGGCAGATAGCCGCTTTATACGTCAATCTAACTGTCCGTCTGTCTGCCAGTCTGTCTCTCTGTCCGTCTGTGCGTCCGTCCGTGCGTCCATCTAGAGAACACTCAAAGTACCGCCATCTCGCATACCCTCTGTCTCATAGCCGCTTTACACGTTTGTCTACCTGTCCGTCTGTATGCCAATCTGTCTGTCTGTTCGTCCGTGCGTCCATCTAGAGAACACTCAATGTACCGCCATCTCGCATACTCTGTGGCACATAGCCGGTTTACACGTCCGTTTACCTGTCCGTCTGTCTGCCAGTCTGCCTGTCTGCCCGTCCGTGCATCTGTCTGTGCGTCCATCTAGAGAACACTCAAAGTACCGCAATCTCGCATACCCTGTGGCACATAGCCGCTTTACGCGTCCATCTTCCTGTCCGTCTGTCTGCCAGTCGTTCTTTCTCTCCGTCCCTGCGTCCGTTCGTTCGTCAATCTAGAGAACAATCTTGAGTACCTCCATCTCGCGCGTCGTATACCCTGTGGCGCATACCCACTTTACACGTCCCTCTACCTGGCCGTCTGTCTGCGAGTCTGTCTGTCTGTCCGTCTGTGCGTCCGTTCGTGCGTCCACCTAGAGAACACTCAAAGTACCACCATCTCGCATACCCTGTGGAACATAGCCGCTTTATACGTCCGTCTACCTGTCCGTCTGTCTGCCAGTCTGTCTGTCTGTCCTTCCGTGCGTCCGTCCATGCGTCCTTCTAGAGAAGACTCAAAGTACTGCCATCTCGCATACCCTGTGGCACATAGCTGCTTTACACGTCCGTCTACCTGTCCTTCTGTCTACCAATCTGTCTGTCTGTCCGTCCATGCGTCCGTTCGTTCGTCAATCTAGAGAACACTCTGAATTCCGCCATCCCGCGCGACGTATACCCTGTGGCACATACCCGCTTTACGCGTCCGTCTACCTGTCCGTCTGTCTGCCAGTCTGTCTGTCTGTCCATCCGCGCGTCCGTCCGTGCGTACACCTAGAGAACACTCAAAGTACCACCATCTCGCATACCCTGTGGCACATGGCCGCTTTACACGTCCGTCTACCTATCCGTCTGTCTGCCAGTCTGACTGTCTGTCCGTCCTTGCGTCCGTCCATGCGTCAATCTACAGAACACTCATAGTACTGCCATCTCGCATACCCTGTGGCACATACCCGCTTTACAGGTCCGTCTACCTCTCCGCCTGTCTGCCAGTCTGTCTGTCTGTCCGTCCGTGCGTCCATCCGTGGGTCCATCTAGAGAACACTCGAAGTACCGCCATATCGCATCTCCTATACCCTGTGGCAAATACCGCTTTACGCGTCCGTCTACCTTTCCGTCTGTCTGCCAGTCTGTCTGTCTGTCCGTCCGTGCGCTCGTCCGTGCATCCATCTAGAGAACACTCAAAGTACCGCCATCTCGCATACCCTGTGGTACATAGCCGCTTCAGGCGTCCATATACCTGCCCGTCCGCGCGTCCGTCCGTGCGTCCATCTAGAGAACACTCAAAGTACCGCCATCTCGCATACCCTGTGGCACATAGCCGCTTTACACGTCCGTCCACCTGTCCGTCTCTCTGCCAGTCTGTCTGTCTGTCCGTCCGCGCGTCTGTCCCTGCGTTCACCTAGAGAACACTTAAAGTACCGCCATCTCGCATAACCTGTGGCACATGCCGGCTTTACGCATCCGTCTACGTGTCCGTCTGGTTGCCAGTCTGTCTTTCTGTTCGTCCATGCGTCCGTTCGTGCGTAAATCCTGAGAACACTCTGAGTACCGCCATCTTGCGCGTCGTATACCCTGTGGCACATACCCGCTTTACGCGTCCGTCTACTTGTCCGTCTCTCTGCAAGTCTGTCTGTCTGTTCGTCAATGTGTCCATCCGTGCGTCCATCTAGAGAACACCTAAAGCACCGCCATCTCACATACCCTGTGGCACATAGCCGCATTACGCGTCCGTCTACCTGTTCGTCTGTCTGTCAGTCTGTCTGTCTGTTTGTCCATGCATCCATCTGTGCGTCCATCTAGAGAACACTCAAAGTACCAACATCTCGCATACCCTGTGGCACAAAGCCGCTTTACACGTCCGTCTAGTTGTCCGTCTGTCTGCCAGTCTGTCTGTCTGTCCGTCCTTGCGTCCGTTCATGCGTCAATCTAGAGAACACTCTGAGTACCGCCATCTCGCGCGTCGTATACCCTGTGGCACAAACCCGCTTTACACGTCCGTCTACCCGTCCGTCTGTCTGCCAGTGTGTCTGTCTGTTCGTCCATGCGTCCATCCGTGCGTCCATCTAGAGAACACTCAAAGTACCGCCATCTCGCATACCCTGTGGCACACAGCCGCTTTACACGTCCGTCTACCTGTCCGTCTGTCTGCCAGTCAGTCTGTCTTTCCGTCCATGCATCCGGTCGTGCATAATTCTAAAGAACACTCCGAGTAGCGCCATTTCGCGTGTCGTATACCCTGTGGCACATACCGCCATCTCGAATACCCTGCGGCACATAGCCACTTAACACGTTCGTCCACCTGTCCGTTTGTCTGTCCGTCCAAGCGTCCGTTCGTGCGTCAATCTAGAGAACATCTGAGTACCACCATCTTGCGCGTCGCATACCCTGTGGCGCATACCCGCTTTACACGTCCGTCTACCTGTCCGTCTGTCTGCCAGTCTGTCTGTCTGTTCTTCATGCGTCCATCCGTGCGTACATCTAGAGAACACTCAAAGTACCGCCATCTCGCATACCCTGTGGCATATAGCCACTTTACACATCCGTCTACCTGTCTGTCTGTCTGCCAGTCTGTCTGTCTGTCCGTCCGTGCATCCATCTAGAGAATACTCAAAGTACCACCATCTCGCATACCGTGTGGCACATAGCTGCTTTACACGTCAATCTACCTGTCCGTCTGTCTGCCAGTCTGTCTGTCTGTTCGTCCATGCGTCCATCCGTGCATCAATCTAGAGAACACTCAAAGTACCGCCATCTCGCAATCCCTGTGGCATATAGCCACTTTACACATCCGTCTACCTGTCTGTCTGTCTGCCAGTCTGTCTGTCTGTCCGTCCGTGCATCCATCTAGAGAATACTCAAAGTACCACCATCTCGCATACCCTGTGGCACATAGCTGCTTTACACGTCCGTCTACCTGTCCATCTGTCTGCCAGTCTGTCTGTCTGTTCGTCCATGCGTCCATCCGTGCATCAATCTAGAGAACACTCAAAGTACCGCCATCTCGCATTCCCTGTGGCACATAGCCACTTTACACGTCCCTCTACCTGGCCGTCTGTCTGCGAGTCTGTCTGTCTGTCCGTCTGTGCGTCCGTTCGTGCGTCCACCTAGAGAACACTCAAAGTACCACCATCTCGCATACCCTGTGGAACATAGCCGCTTTATACGTCCGTCTACCTGTCCGTCTGTCTGCCAGTCTGTCTGTCTGTCCTTCCGTGCGTCCGTCCATGCGTCCCTCTAGAGAACACTCAAAGTACTGCCATCTCGCATACCCTGTGGCACATAGCTGCTTTACACGTCCGTCTACCTGTCCTTCTGTCTACCAATCTGTCTGTCTGTCTGTCCATGCGTCCGTTCGTGCGTCAATCTAGAGAACACTCTGAGTACCACCATCTCGCGCGTCGTATACCCTGTGGCGCATACCCGCTTTACACGTCCGTCTACCTGTCCGTCTGTCTGCCAGTCTGTCTGTCTGTTCGTCCATGCGTCAATCCGTGCGTCCATCTAGAGAACACTAAAAGTACCACCATCTCACATACCCTGTGGCACATAGCTGCTTTACACGTTCGTCTACCTGTCCGTCTGTCTGCCAGTCTGTCTGTCTGTCCGTCCGTGCGCTCGTCCGTTCGTCAATCTAGAGAACACTCTGGGTACCGCCATCTTGCATACTCTGTGGTACATAGCCACTTTACGCGTCCATCTACTTGTCCATCTGTCTGCCAGTCTGTCTGTCTGTCCATCCGCGCGTCCGTCCGTGCGTACACCTAGAGAACACTCAAAATACCACCATCTCGCATACCCTGTGGCACATGGCCGCTTTACACGTCCGTCTACCTATCCGTCTGTCTGCCAGTCTGACTGTCTGTCCGTCCTTGCGTCCGTCCATGCGTCAATCTACAGAACACTCATAGTACTGCCATCTCGCATACCCTGTGGCACATACCCGCTTTACAGGTCCGTCTACCTCTCCGCCTGTCTGCCAGTCTGTCTGTCTGTCTGTCCGTCCGTGGGTCCATCTAGAGAACACTCGAAGTACCGCCATATCGCATCTCCTATACCCTGTGGCAAATACCGCTTTACGCGTCCGTCTACCTTTCTGTCTGTCTGCCAGTCTGTCTGTCTGTCCGTCCGTGCGCTCGTCCGTGCATCCATCTAGAGAACACTCAAAGTACCGCCATCTCGCATACCCTGTGGTACATAGCCGCTTCAGGCGTCCATATACCTGTCCGTCCGCGCGTCCGTCCGTGCGTCCATCTAGAGAACACTCAAAGTACCGCCATCTCGCATACCCTGTGGCACATAGCCGCTTTACACGTCCGTCTACCTGTCCATCTCTCTGCCAGTCTGTCTGTCTGTCCGTCCGCGCGTCTGTCCCTGCGTTCACCTAGAGAACTCTTAAAGTACCGCCATCTCGCATAACCTGTGGCACATGCCGGCTTTACGCATCCGTCTACGTGTCCGTCTGGTTGCCAGTCTGTCTTTCTGTTCGTCCATGCGTCCGTTCGTGCGTAATTCCTGAGAACACTCTGAGTACCGCCATCTTGCGCGTCGTATACCCTGTGGCACATACCCGCTTTACGCGTCCGTCTACTTGTACGTCTCTCTGCAAGTCTGTCTGTCTGTTCGTCAATGTGTCCATCCGTGCGTCCATCTAGAGAACACCTAAAGCACTGCCATCTCGCATACCCTGTGGCACATAGCCGCATTACGCGTCCGTCTACCTGTTCGTCTGTCTGTCAGTCTGTCTGTCTGTTCGTCCATGCATCCATCTGTGCGTCCATCTAGAGAACACTCAAAGTACCAACATCTCGCATACCCTGTGGCACAAAGCCGCTTTACACGTCCGTCTAGTTGTCCGTCTGTCTGCCAGTCTGTCTGTCTGTCCGTCCTTGCGTCCGTTCATGCGTCAATCTAGAGAACACTCTGAGTACCGCCATCTCGCCCGTCGTATACCCTGTGGCACAAACCCGCTTTACACGTCCGTCTACCCGTCCGTCTGTCTGCCAGTGTGTCTGTCTGTTCGTCCATGCGTCCATCCGTGCGTCCATCTAGAGAACACTCAAAGTACCGCCATCTCGCATACCCTGTGGCACACAGCCGCTTTACACGTCCGTCTACCTGTCCGTCTGTCTGCCAGTCAGTCTGTCTTTCCGTCCATGCGTCCGATCGTGCATAATTCTAAAGAACACTCCGAGTAGCGCCATTTCGCGTGTCGTATACCCTGTGGCACATACCGCCATCTCTAATACCCTGCGGCACATAGCCACTTAACACGTTCGTCCACCTGTCCGTTTGTCTGTCCGTCCAAGCGTCCGTTCGTGCGTCAATCTAGAGAACATCTGAGTACCACCATCTTGCGCGTCGCATACCCTGTGGCGCATACCCGCTTTACACGTCCGTCTACCTGTCCGCCTGTCTGCCAGTCTGTCTGTCTGTTCTTCATGCGTCCATCCGTGCGTACATCTAGAGAACACTCAAAGTACCGCCATCTCGCATACCCTGTGGCATATAGCCACTTTACACATCCGTCTACCTGTCTGTCTGTCTGCCAGTCTGTCTGTCCGTCCGTGTATCCATCTAGAGAATACTCAAAGTACCACCATCTCGCATACCCTGTGGCACATAGCCGCTTTACACGTCAATCTACCTGTCCGTCTGTCTGCCAATCTGTCTCTCTGTCCGTCTGTGCGTCCGTCCGTGCGTCCATCTAGAGAACACTCAAAGTACCGCCATCTCGCATACCCTGTGGCAGATAGCCTTTTTACACGTCCGTCTACCTGTCCTTCTGTCTGTCAGTCTTCTGTCTGTTCGTCCATGCGTCCGTTCGTGCGTAAATACAGAGAACACTCCGAGTACCGCCTTCACGCGCGTCGTATACCCTGTGGCACATACCCGCTTTACACGTCCGTCTACCTGTCCATCTGTCTGCTAGTCTGTCTGTCTGTTCGTCCATGCGTCCATCCGTGCATCAATTTAGAGAACACTCAAAGTACCGCCATCTCGCATTCCCTGTGGCACATAGCCACTTTACACGTCCGTCTACCTGGCCGTCTGTCTGCGAGTCTGTCTGTCTCTCCGTCTGTGCGTCCGTTCGTGCGTCCACCTAGAGAACACTCAAAGTACCACCATCTCGCATACCCTGTGGAACATAGCTGCTTTACATGTCCGTCTACCTGTCCTTCTGTCTACCAATCTGTCTGTCTGTCTGTCCATGCGTCCGTTCGTTCGTCAATCTAGAGAACACTCTGAATACCGCCATCCCGCGCGACGTATACCCTGTGGCACATACCCGCTTTACGCGTCCGTCTACCTGTCCGTCTGTACGCCAGCTTTTCAGTCTGTTCGTCCATGCGCCCATCCGTGCGTCCATCTAGAGAACACTCAAAGTACCGCAATCTCGCGTACCCTGTGGCACATAGCCGCTTTACACGTCCGTCTACCTGTCCGCCTGTCTGTCTGTCCATGCCTCAGTTCGTGCATCAATCTAGAGAACACTCTGAGTACCACCATCTCGCGCGTCGTATACCCTGTGGCGCATACCCGCTTTACACGTCCGTCTACCTGTCCGTCTGTCTGCCAGTCTGTCTGTTCGTCCATGCGTCAATCCGTGCGTCCATCTAGAGAACACTAAAAGTACCACCATCTCACATACCCTGTGGCACATAGCTGCTTTACACGTTCGTCTACCTGTCCGTCTGTCTGCCAGTCTGTCTGTCTGTCCGTCCGTGCGCTCGTCCGTTCGTCAATCTAGAGAACACTCTGGGTACCGCCATCTTGCATACTCTGTGGTACATAGCCACTTTACGCGTCCATCTACTTGTCCATCTGTCTGCCAGTCTGTCTGTCTGTCCATCCGCGCGTCCGTCCGTGCGTACACCTAGAGAACACTCAAAGTACCACCATCTCGCATACCCTGTGGCACATGGCCGCTTTACACGTCCGTCTACCTATCCGTCTGTCTGCCAGTCTGACTGTCTGTCCGTCCTTGCGTCCGTCCACGCGTCAATCTACAGAACACTCATAGTACTGCCATCTCGCATACCCTGTGGCACATACCCGCTTTACAGGTCCGTCTACCTGTCCATCTCTCTGCCAGTCTGTCTGTCTGTCCGTCCGCGCGTCTGTCCCTGCGTTCACCTAGAGAACTCTTAAAGTACCGCCATCTCGCATAACCTGTGGCACATGCCGGCTTTACGCATCCGTCTACGTGTCCGTCTGGTTGCCAGTCTGTCTTTCTGTTCGTCCATGCGTCCGTTCGTGCGTAATTCCTGAGAACACTCTGAGTACCGCCATCTTGCGCGTCGTATACCCTGTGGCACATACCCGCTTTACGCGTCCGTCTACCTGTCCGTCTGTCTGCCAGTCTGCCTGTCTGCCCGTTCGTGCATCCGTCTGTGCGTCCATCTAGAGAACACTCAAAGTACCGCAATCTCGCATACCCTGTGGCACATAGCCGCTTTACGCGTCCATCTACCTGTCCGTCTGTCTGCCAGTCGTTCTTTCTCTCCGTCCCTGCGTCCATCCGTGCGTACATCTAGAGAACACTCAAAGTACCGCCATCTCGCATACCCTGTGGCACATAGCCGCTTTACACGTCCATCTACCTGCCCGTCTCTCTGCCAGTGTGTCTGTCTGTCCATCCATGCGTCCGATCGTGCGTAAATCTAAAGAACACTCCGAGTACCGCCATTTTGCGCGTCGTATACCCTTTGGCACATACCCGCTGTCCGTGTCCGTCTACCTGTCCGTCTGTCTGCCAGTGTGTCTGTCTGTTCGTCCATGCGTCAATCCGTGCGTCCATCTAGAGAACACTAAAAGTACCACAATCTCACATACCCTGTGGCACATAGCTGCTTTACACGTTCGTCTACCTGTCCGTCTGTCTGCCAGTCTGTCTGTCTGTCCGTCCGTGCGCTCGTCCGTTCGTCAATCTAGAGAACACTCTGAGTACCGCCATCTTGCATACCCTGTGGTACATAGCCACTTTACGCGTCCATCTACTTGTCCGTCTGTCTGCCAGTCTGTCTGTCTGTCCTTCCGCGCGTCCGTCCGTGCGTCCACTTAGAGAACACTCAAAGTACCACCATCTCGCATACCCTGTGGCACATGGCCGCTTTACACGTCCGTCTACCTATCCGTCTGTCTGCCAGTCTGACTGTCTGTCCGTCCTTGCGTCCGTCCATGCGTCAATCTACAGAACACTCATAGTACTGCCATCTCGCATACCCTGTGGCACATACCCGCTTTACAGGTCCGTCTACCTCTCCGCCTGTCTGCCAGTCTGTCTGTCTGTCCGTCCGTGCGTCCATCCGTGGGTCCATCTAGAGAACACTCGAAGTACCGCCATATCGCATCTCCTATACCCTGTGGCAAATACCGCTTTACGCGTCCGTCTACCTTTCCGTCTGTCTGCCAGTCTGTCTGTCTGTCCGTCCGTGCGCTCGTCCGTGCATCCATCTAGAGAACACTCAAAGTACCGCCATCTCGCATACCCTGTGGTACATAGCCGCTTCAGGCGTCCATATACCTGTCCGTCCGCGCGTCCGTCCGTGCGTCCATCTAGAGAACACTAAAAGTACCGCCATCTCGCATACCCTGTGGCACATAGCCGCTTTACACGTCCGTCCACCTGTCCGTCTCTCTGCCAGTCTGTCTGTCTGTCCGTCCGCGCGTCTGTCCCTGCGTTCACCTAGAGAACACTTAAAGTACCGCCATCTCGCATAACCTGTGGCACATGCCGGCTTTACGCATCCGTCTACGTGTCCGTCTGGTTGCCAGTCTGTCTTTCTGTTCGTCCATGCGTCCGTTCGTGCGTAAATCCTGAGAACACTCTGAGTACCGCCATCTTGCGCGTCGTATACCCTGTGGCACATACCCGCTTTACGCGTCCGTCTACTTGTCCGTCTCTCTGCAAGTCTGTCTGTCTGTTCGTCAATGTGTCCATCCGTGCGTCCATCTAGAGAACACCTAAAGCACCGCCATCTCACATACCCTGTGGCACATAGCCGCATTACGCGTCCGTCTACCTGTTCGTCTGTCTGTCAGTCTGTCTGTCTGTTCGTCCATGCATCCATCTGTGCGTCCATCTAGAGAACACTCAAAGTACCAACATCTCGCATACCCTGTGGCACAAAGCCGCTTTACACGTCCGTCTAGTTGTCCGTCTGTCTGCCAGTCTGTCTGTCTGTCCGTCCTTGCGTCCGTTCATGCGTCAATCTAGAGAACACTCTGAGTACCGCCATCTCGCGCGTCGTATACCCTGTGGCACAAACCCGCTTTACACGTCCGTCTACCCGTCTGTCTGTCTGCCAGTGTGTCTGTCTGTTCGTCCATGCGTCCATCCGTGCGTCCATCTAGAGAACACTCAAAGTACCGCCATCTCGCATACCCTGTGGCACACAGCCGCTTTACACGTCCGTCTACCTGTCCGTCTGTCTGCCAGTCAGTCTGTCTTTCCGTCCATGCGTCCGATCGTGCATAATTCTAAAGAACACTCCGAGTAGCGCCATTTCGCGTGTCGTATACCCTGTGGCACATACCGCCATCTCGAATACCCTGCGGCACATAGCCACTTAACACGTTCGTCCACCTGTCCGTTTGTCTGTCCGTCCAAGCGTCCGTTCGTGCGTCAATCTAGAGAACATCTGAGTACCACCATCTTGCGCGTCGCATACCCTGTGGCGCATACCCGCTTTACACGTCCGTCTACCTGTCCGTCTGTCTGCCAGTCTGTCTGTCTGTTCTTCATGCGTCCATCCGTGCGTACATCTAGAGAACACTCAAAGTACCGCCATCTCGCATACCCTGTGGCATATAGCCACTTTACACATCCGTCTACCTGTCTGTCTGTCTGCCAGTCTGTCTGTCTGTCCGCTGTGCATCCATCTAGAGAATACTCAAAGTACCACCATCTCGCATACCCTGTGGCACATAGCTGCTTTACACGTCAATCTACCTGTCCGTCTGTCTGCCAGTCTGTCTGTCTGTTCGTCCATGCGTCCATCCGTGCATCAATCTAGAGAACACTCAAAGTACCGCCATCTCGCATTCCCTGTGGCATATAGCCACTTTACACATCCGTCTACCTGTCTGTCTGTCTGCCAGTCTGTCTGTCTGTCCGTCCGTGCATCCATCTAGAGAATACTCAAAGTACCACCATCTCGCATACCCTGTGGCGCATACCCGCTTTACACGTCCGTCTACCTGTCCGTCTGTCTGCCAGTCTGTCTGTCTGTCCTTCCGTGCGTCCGTCCATGCGTCCCTCTAGAGAACACTCAAAGTACTGCCATCTCGCATACCCTGTGGCACATAGCTGCTTTACACGTCCGTCTACCTGTCCTTCTGTCTACCAATCTGTCTGTCTGTCTGTCCATGCGTCCGTTCGTGCGTCAATCTAGAGAACACTCTGAGTACCACCATCTCGCGCGTCGTATACCCTGTGGCGCATACCCGCTTTACACGTCCGTCTACCTGTCCGTCTGTCTGCCAGTCTGTCTGTCTGTTCGTCCATGCGTCAATCCGTGCGTCCATCTAGAGAACACTAAAAGTACCACCATCTCACATACCCTGTGGCACATAGCTGCTTTACACGTTCGTCTACCTGTCCGTCTGTCTGCCAGTCTGTCTGTCTGTCCGTCCGTGCGCTCGTCCGTTCGTCAATCTAGAGAACACTCTGGGTACCGCCATCTTGCATACTCTGTGGTACATAGCCACTTTACGCGTCCATCTACTTGTCCATCTGTCTGCCAGTCTGTCTGTCTGTCCATCCGCGCGTCCGTCCGTGCGTACACCTAGAGAACACTCAAAATACCACCATCTCGCATACCCTGTGGCACATGGCCGCTTTACACGTCCGTCTACCTATCCGTCTGTCTGCCAGTCTGACTGTCTGTCCGTCCTTGCGTCCGTCCATGCGTCAATCTACAGAACACTCATAGTACTGCCATCTCGCATACCCTGTGGCACATACCCGCTTTACAGGTCCGTCTACCTCTCCGCCTGTCTGCCAGTCTGTCTGTCTGTCTGTCCGTCCGTGCGTCCGTCCGTGGGTCCATCTAGAGAACACTCGAAGTACCGCCATATCGCATCTCCTATACCCTGTGGCAAATACCGCTTTACGCGTCCGTCTACCTTTCTGTCTGTCTGCCAGTCTGTCTGTCTGTCCGTCCGTGCGCTCGTCCGTGCATCCATCTAGAGAACACTCAAAGTACCGCCATCTCGCATACCCTGTGGTACATAGCCGCTTCAGGCGTCCATATACCTGTCCGTCCGCGCGTCCGTCCGTGCGTCCATCTAGAGAACACTCAAAGTACCGCCATCTCGCATACCCTGTGGCACATAGCCGCTTTACACGTCCGTCTACCTGTCCATCTCTCTGCCAGTCTGTCTGTCTGTCCGTCCGCGCGTCTGTCCCTGCGTTCACCTAGAGAACTCTTAAAGTACCGCCATCTCGCATAACCTGTGGCACATGCCGGCTTTACGCATCCGTCTACGTGTCCGTCTGGTTGCCAGTCTGTTTTTCTGTTCGTCCATGCGTCCGTTCGTGCGTAATTCCTGAGAACACTCTGAGTACCGCCATCTTGCGCGTCGTATACCCTGTGGCACATACCCGCTTTACGCGTCCGTCTACTTGTACGTCTCTCTGCAAGTCTGTCTGTCTGTTCGTCAATGTGTCCATCCGTGCGTCCATCTAGAGAACACCTAAAGCACTGCCATCTCGCATACCCTGTGGCACATAGCCGCATTACGCGTCCGTCTACCTGTTCGTCTGTCTGTCAGTCTGTCTGTCTGTTCGTCCATGCATCCATCTGTGCGTCCATCTAGAGAACACTCAAAGTACCAACATCTCGCCTACCCTGTGGCACAAAGCCGCTTTACACGTCCGTCTAGTTGTCCGTCTGTCTGCCAGTCTGTCTGTCTGTCCGTCCTTGCGTCCGTTCATGCGTCAATCTAGAGAACACTCTGAGTACCGCCATCTCGCCCGTCGTATACCCTGTGGCACAAACCCGCTTTACACGTCCGTCTACCCGTCCGTCTGTCTGCCAGTGTGTCTGTCTGTTCGTCCATGCGTCCATCCGTGCGTCCATCTAGAGAACACTCAAAGTACCGCCATCTCGCATACCCTGTGGCACACAGCCGCTTTACACGTCCGTCTACCTGTCCGTCTGTCTGCCAGTCAGTCTGTCTTTCCGTCCATGCGTCCGATCGTGCATAATTCTAAAGAACACTCCGAGTAGCGCCATTTCGCGTGTCGTATACCCTGTGGCACATACCGCCATCTCTAATACCCTGCGGCACATAGCCACTTAACACGTTCGTCCACCTGTCCGTTTGTCTGTCCGTCCAAGCGTCCGTTCGTGCGTCAATCTAGAGAACATCTGAGTACCACCATCTTGCGCGTCGCATACCCTGTGGCGCATACCCGCTTTACACGTCCGTCTACCTGTCCGCCTGTCTGCCAGTCTGTCTGTCTGTTCTTCATGCGTCCATCCGTGCGTACATCTAGAGAACACTCAAAGTACCGCCATCTCGCATACCCTGTGGCATATAGCCACTTTACACATCCGTCTACCTGTCTGTCTGTCTGCCAGTCTGTCTGTCCGTCCGTGTATCCATCTAGAGAATACTCAAAGTACCACCATCTCGCATACCCTGTGGCACATAGCCGCTTTATTTTTTATTTATTTTTTATTTATTTATTATATCCTCAAAGGTTCCGTATGGAACTTTACATGAGGGGTGGGCGATGAAAGGCGGTATCAAAAGTAAAGGTTAAGATGCAGTTGAGTCTGCTGCTTGTATGGCATTCCTGAAGCGCGCAGAATCCCGGATGACAGCCGCCTCTTCCGGAAGGTCATTCCAGTCTCGGGCGGTGCGCAAAAAGAATGACTGTTGAAATGATGTGGTGTGAGCACGTGGCGGAATTACAGCGTTTGGATGACTTCTGCGATGGCCTCGATGGACTGGTTGGATGAGCTGGTTGTCACGTGTGGCTGAATGAAAGAATTTGTGAAAAAGGCACAAACGTGCAATATGACGACGAAAAGCGAGGGTAGGAAGCTTTAACTGGTTTTTTAGGTTGGAGATGCTGGAGTAACGGGAGTAATCTGAAGCAATGAATCTGGCTGCTCGGTTCTGGACAGATTCCAGAATTTTAATATGATTTGTTTGGTGGGGGTCAAAGACGGCAGATGCATATTCAAGTTTAGGTCTGACAATGGTGATATAAGCGAGTAGTTTAACGGAAGGTGGTGCCATGAAAATGTTGCGGCGTACGTAACCAAGGGCACGGTTAGCGGAGTAAGCTATGTGATCTATGTGGTCACCCCATGATAGGTCGCTCGTAAGATGGACACCTAGATATTTGATTGAGTTAGTAGCAGCTATAGGACAGTTGTTGATGGTGTAAGTAGCCGGCGCGTAGTTTCTGCGACGATGGAAAGAAATGAGCAATGTTTTATTCGTATTCAGAGACATCAGCCAAGTGTTACACCACTGTTGAATGCGTAAGAGGTCATGCTGTAGGGAAGAAACATCGGTAGAGTTATGTATTGGACGGTAAAGGACACAATCGTCGGCAAAAAGACGAATATTAGATTGAACAGAAAGTGGAATGTCGTTAATATATATCAAGAATAGGAGAGGCCCGAGGACGGTACCTTGGGGCACGCCAGACAGAACTGGGGAGAGGTTGGAAGAAAGGTTATTAACATGCACAAATTGTTTGCGGTTTGTTAAGAATGCTTTGATCCAGTTGAGAACATACTGGTGAAGGCTTAGACGCGAGACTTTTAGTAGGAGACGAGAGTGAGGCACCTTGTCAAATGCTTTTTCGAAATCAAGAAACAGTGTATCAACTGGGATGTTACGATCTATGTGGAGATGGATGTCATGCAGGAATAATGTTAGTTGGGTCTCACAGGAGTGACCTTTACGAAAGCCATGCTGGTTTGGGTGAAAAAAACTTGCAGATGATAAAAAGCTGGCAACATGAGAGAAGATGACATGCTCCATGATCTTAGAACAAACACTAGTGAGCGAGATGGGGCGGTAGTTACCTGCAGATAAACGATCGCCCTTCTTGAAGACCGGAATGACCTTCCCAATTCTCCAGTCCAATGGGACTTCACCTGTATCGAGCGACTGTTGGAAAATGATTGATAGTATGGAACCAGAGATATGCTTAGTATTTTTAAGAATTTTGGCATTGATGCCATCTATACCACATGATGAAGAATTTTTTAATTGATTGATTACATTAACGATTCCCTCTGAGCTGAACTCAATCTTCGGCATTTGCGGAAAAGCAAAATGCGGATATTCAGGAAGTTCTCCACTAGCTTCGTTAGTAAAAACGGAACAAAATGCAGAGTTCAAGACAGATGGAACGTCACAATCGGCAATAGGGGATCCAGAATTGTCACAAAGAGAAAGTGTAGTTTTATCATCCGGTTTCATTATTTTCCAAAAGCGGCGTGGGTTGTCCCGAAGCATGTTGGGTAGTGTGGTTGAAAAAAAGTTTCTCTTTGCCAATGCCAATAATGCCATGTATTCTTTGGCTGTACTTTTATACTTGTCCCAGGCTAGTTGAGAGTTCGATTGCCTGGCAGAACGAAACTGTCGTTTCTTCTTATTTTTCATACGTTTTATATTGACATTAAACCAGGGAGAACGAGATCTTTCACATATAGTGATTGTTGGAATGTAAAGTTTGATCAAGTCCTGCATCTTGGATTTAAATAAAGCCCAATTAGATTCAGTGGATTGTTGATCGTAAGTTGAGGAAAATTCACTATAAAAGGCTGCTAAGTCGTTGTTCATAGCGACATAGTCGGCTTTGTCGTAAAGAGTCAGTAATTTCTTCGATTTGACGCTTTTTTTTATCATGTTACCGGGAAACGTAGTGTGGATCGCGGTGTGGTCACTGAGACCGCTAATATAAGAAAGAGAAGAAAAGTTATCAGGATGTGACGTAAGCAGAAGGTCAAGAACGTTGCTTGAATGATCGGTTGTGCGCGTAGGAGAAGTGACAAGCTGTGATAGACCAAACGTTAAGCACGTGTGTAAGAATTCATTGGAGACATTATCTGTGTTTTGGCAGGTGGATAGCTTGGACCAGTCAATGAAAGGAAAATTGAAATCGCCAAAAAGCAAGATGGGAGTACTAGGATTAGTAAGCGTTATCTCATGTAATACGTCATGAAAATCAGATGCAAACGAACTTTCAGAATTGGGTGAACGGTAACAGACGCCAATGAGCATATGCGGCGTGGTTGCGTGGCTGCGGACCCACAACATTTCTAAAGGCGTTTGCACGCTTACAAGGGAACATTGCAATTGACGATTAGTGGCTATTAGTACACCGCCACCGCGAGAGCTGTCCCTATCCTTGCGGAAGATATCGAACTCAGGCAGGTTGGGAAAGAGCTCAGGACTTGAGACCAGAGAATTGAGCCAAGTTTCGGTGATTAGTACGACGTTACTAGAAGAGGATGAAATGAGGCTGCTTATGGCGTCACGTTTCGGTATGAGGCTACGAATATTACTGTAAAGAATTGATACATCATGTTTAGAAGGCTTATCTGGGTTGCCGACTTTCTTTGCTAGTTGCTAACGTTTGTACTCGACAACAGTCTGAGTAGGATGATCAAATACGTATGTTTTGTTACCACAGATAAGTTTATCGTAGCGCAGTTTGATGGGCATGTTTTGAGCCTTGCCGAATTCAACCAAGCGTCTACGGGCCAAGCGCGTATGCGGAGGAAAATCTTCACTTATACCGTAGACAGTGCCTTTCAGCTTGCCGCCCCTAGAAAGAATGTGGTCTTTGTCCTTGAAATGGGCAAACTTGACAATTATTGGTCGATTCTTTCTGTCTTTAAAAGCGCCAAGCCTGTGAGCCCTTTCAATGTTGCGTGCTTGAATTGTTATATCAAGATTTTTTTCGCAATGCTGGATGATTAATTCCTCTGAATCGCGCCACGTCTCCGTTTGTTTGTCTGCGAGGCCATAGAACACTAGGTTGCATCGGCGAGATCTACATTCCATATCTTCAACGCGAGCAGTCAGCTGAGATACCTGAACACCGCAGTTGTTCGTGACTGTTTCTATATTTTCAAGCTTGAGATTGATGCTTTGAATTGACTTAAGGTCGGATTCAATCTTGTAGAGTCTGTTATTGATGTCATTAAACTTTTTTTCGTTTTCGGACAGCGTCTCCTTAATGGAAGTTAATTGTTCGATCATAGCTGACTGCCCATTTTGTAACACTTTGAGCATTTCAAGTAAGTCGCCCGACGCTTTGGTAGCGGGGCCGGGATTAGTTTCGACATCACCTGCTAACAGAAGTACTCTCATCAGCATGCATGTACAGTCATATATTATCACGAGCGTTCGCCGTGGGCCCGGCAGCACAAACAATGCACGAGAGCTAGTACGCTTAGCATAGAGGCAATGCTGATTCGTTACCTGCGTTACGAAGAAACGAAGCCAGTTAGGGCGATGCATCCTTAACGTGCCGCCGGGCCCACTAGTCGCGGCGATGGTTTCACCAGGCTTTATAGACTTTTCCAAGGGGGAGGGAAATATGCTGGTCGCAGATAGCACGTAGTAAGTCCGATCCATGCGCGGGCCGTACCACCAAAGATGAGCCTGCCGCGCAGATGATTCTGCGCAGACTGTTTGTGCAGGCATGCAGCCATCACGGCCATCCTCGTGGAAACTGTAGTCACTGTTGAGCGTATCTGCAGGTCCGGGGTGCGGAACGCCGGCATCCTGTAGAACACCGACGGGCTGCCTCTCGATCCGAACCGGGAAAGGCTGCCAGGAAAGCACGACGAGCTGCGTTACGAAGAAACGAAGCCAGTTAGGGCGATGCATCCTTAACGTGCCGCCGGGCCCACTAGTCGCGGCGATGGTTTCACCAGGCTTTATAGACTTTTCCAAGGGGGAGGGTAATATGCTGGTCGCAGATAGCACGTAGTAAGTCCGATCCATGCGCGGGCCGTACCACCAAAGATGAGCCTGCCGCGCAGATGATTCTGCGCAGACTGTTTGTGCAGGCATGCAGCCATCACGGCCATCCTCGTGGAAACTGTAGTCACTGTTGAGCGTATCTGCAGGTCCGGGGTGCGGAACGCCGGCATCCTGTAGAACACCGACGGGCTGCCTCTCGATCCGAACCGGGAAAGGCTGCCAGGAAAGCACGACGAGCTGCGTTACGAAGAAACGAAGCCAGTTAGGGCGATGCATCCTTAACGTGCCGCCGGGCCCACTAGTCGCGGCGATGGTTTCACCAGGCTTTATAGACTTTTCCAAGGGGGAGGGTAATATGCTGGTCGCAGATAGCACGTAGTAAGTCCGATCCATGCGCGGGCCGTACCACCAAAGATGAGCCTGCCGCGCAGATGATTCTGCGCAGACTGTTTGTGCAGGCATGCAGCCATCACGGCCATCCTCGTGGAAACTGTAGTCACTGTTGAGCGTATCTGCAGGTCCGGGGTGCGGAACGCCGGCATCCTGTAGAACACCGACGGGCTGCCTCTCGATCCGAACCGGGAAAGGCTGCCAGGAAAGCACGACGAGCTGCGTTACGAAGAAACGAAGCCAGTTAGGGCGATGCATCCTTAACGTGCCGCCGGGCCCACTCACGTCAATCTACCTGTCCGTCTGTGTTTACACGTCAATCTACCTGTCCGTCTGTCTGCCAATCTGTCTCTCTGTCCGTCTGTGCGTCCGTCCGTGCGTCCATCTAGAGAACACTCAAAGTACCGCCATCTCGCATACCCTGTGGCAGATAGCCTTTTTACACGTCCGTCTACCTGTCCTTCTGTCTGTCAGTCTTCTGTCTGTTCGTCCATGCGTCCGTTCGTGCGTAAATACAGAGAACACTCCGAGTACCGCCTTCACGCGCGTCGTATACCCTGTGGCACATACCCGCTTTACACGTCCGTCTACCTGTCCATCTGTCTGCTAGTCTGTCTGTCTGTTCGTCCATGCGTCCATCCGTGCATCAATTTAGAGAACACTCAAAGTACCGCCATCTCGCATTCCCTGTGGCACATAGCCACTTTACACGTCCGTCTACCTGGCCGTCTGTCTGCGAGTCTGTCTGTCTCTCCGTCTGTGCGTCCGTTCGTGCGTCCACCTAGAGAACACTCAAAGTACCACCATCTCGCATACCCTGTGGAACATAGCTGCTTTACATGTCCGTCTACCTGTCCTTCTGTCTACCAATCTGTCTGTCTGTCTGTCCATGCGTCCGTTCGTTCGTCAATCTAGAGAACACTCTGAATACCGCCATCCCGCGCGACGTATACCCTGTGGCACATACCCGCTTTACGCGTCCGTCTACCTGTCCGTCTGTACGCCAGCTTTTCAGTCTGTTCGTCCATGCGCCCATCCGTGCGTCCATCTAGAGAACACTCAAAGTACCGCAATCTCGCGTACCCTGTGGCACATAGCCGCTTTACACGTCCGTCTACCTGTCCGCCTGTCTGTCTGTCCATGCCTCAGTTCGTGCGTCAATCTAGAGAACACTCTGAGTACCACCATCTCGCGCGTCGTATACCCTGTGGCGCATACCCGCTTTACACGTCCGTCTACCTGTCCGTCTGTCTGCCAGTCTGTCTGTTCGTCCATGCGTCAATCCGTGCGTCCATCTAGAGAACACTAAAAGTACCACCATCTCACATACCCTGTGGCACATAGCTGCTTTACACGTTCGTCTACCTGTCCGTCTGTCTGCCAGTCTGTCTGTCTGTCCGTCCGTGCGCTCGTCCGTTCGTCAATCTAGAGAACACTCTGGGTACCGCCATCTTGCATACTCTGTGGTACATAGCCACTTTACGCGTCCATCTACTTGTCCATCTGTCTGCCAGTCTGTCTGTCTGTCCATCCGCGCGTCCGTCCGTGCGTACACCTAGAGAACACTCAAAGTACCACCATCTCGCATACCCTGTGGCACATGGCCGCTTTACACGTCCGTCTACCTATCCGTCTGTCTGCCAGTCTGACTGTCTGTCCGTCCTTGCGTCCGTCCACGCGTCAATCTACAGAACACTCATAGTACTGCCATCTCGCATACCCTGTGGCACATACCCGCTTTACAGGTCCGTCTACCTCTCCGCCTGTCTGCCAGTCTGTCTGTCTGTCCGTCCGAGCGTCCGTTCGTGGGTCCATCTAGAGAACACTCGAAGTACCGCCATATCGCATCTCCTATACCCTGTGGCAAATACCGCTTTACGCGTCCGTCTACCTGTCCGTCTGTCTGCCAGTCTGTCTGTCTGTCCGTCCGTGGTTCGTCCGTGCATCCATCTAGAGAACACTCAAAGTACCGCCATCTCGCATACCCTGTGGTACATAGCCGCTTTACGCGTCCATATACCTGTTCGTCTGTCTGTCAGTCTGTCTGTCTGTTCGTCCATGCATCCATCTGTGCGTCCGTCGAGAGAACACTCAAAGTACCACCATCTCGCATACCCTGTGGCACAAGCCGCTTTACACGTCCGTCTAACTGTCCGTCTGTCTGCCAGTATGTCTGTCTGTCCGTCCTTGCGTCCGTTCGTGCGTCAATCTAGAGAACACTCTGAGTACCACCATCTCGCGCGTCGCATACCCTGTGGCGCATACCCCCTTTACACGTCCGTCTACCTGTCCGTCTGTCTGCCAGTCTGTCTGTCTGTTCTCCATGCGTCCATCCGTGCGTACATCTAGAGAACACTCAAAATACCGCCATCTCGCATACGCTGTGGCATATAGCCACTTTACACATCCGTCTACCTGTCTGTCTGTTTGCCAGTCTGTCTGTCCGTCCGTGCATCCATCTAGATTATACTCAAAGTACCACCATCTCACATACCCTGTGGCACATAGCCGCTTTACACGTCAATCTACCTGTCCGTCTGTCTGCCAGTCTGTCTCTCTGTCCGTCTGTGCGTCCGTCCGTGCGTCCATCTAGAGAACACTCAAAGTACCGCCATCTCGCATACCCTCTGTCTCATAGCCGCTTTACACGTTTGTCTACCTGTCCGTCTGTATGCCAATCTGTCTGTCGTTCGTCCGTGCGTCCATCTAGAGAACACTCAATGTACCGCCATCTCGCATACTCTGTGGCACATAGCCAGTTTACACGTCCGTTTACCTGTCCGTCTGTCTGCCAGTCTGCCTGTCTGCCCGTCCGTGCATCCGTCTGTGCGTCCATCTAGAGAACACTCAAAGTACCGCAATCTCGCATACCCTGTGGCACATACCCGCTTTACGCGTCCGTCTACCTGTCCGTCTGTCTGCCAGTCTGTCCGTCTGTTCGTCTATGCGTCCATCCGTGCGTCCATCTAGAGAACACTCACAGTACCGCCATCTCGCATACCCTGTGGCAGATAGCCTTTTTACACGTCCGTTTACCTGTCCTTCTGTCTGTCAGTCTTCTGTCTGTTCGTCCATGCGTCCGTTCGTGCGTAAATACAGAGAACACTCCGAGTACCGCCTTCACGCGCGTCGTATACCCTGTGGCACATACCCGCTTTACACGTCCGTCTACCTGTCCATCTGTCTGCCAGTCTGTCTGTCTGTTCGTCCATGCGTCCATCCGTGCATCAATCTAGAGAACACTCAAAGTACCGCCATCTCGCATTCCCTGTGGCACATAGCCACTTTACACGTCCCTCTACCTGGCCGTCTGTGTGCGAGTCTGTCTGTCTGTCCGTCCGTGCGTCCGTTCGTGCGTCCACCTAGAGAACACTCAAAGTACCACCATCTCGCATACCCTGTGGAACATAGCCGCTTTACACGTCCGTCTACCTGTCCGTCTGTCTGCCAGTCTGTCTGTCTGTCCTTCCGTGCGTCCGTCCATGCGTCCCTCTAGAGAACACTCAAACTACTGCCATCTCGCATACCCTGTGGCACATAGCTGCTTTACACGTCCGTCTACCTGTCCTTCTGTCTACCAATCTGTCTGTCTGTCCGTCCATGCGTCCGTTTGTTCGTCAATCTAGAGAACACTCTGAATACCGCCATCCCGCGCGACGTATACCCTGTGGCACATACCCGCTTTACGCGTCCGTCTACCTGTCCTTCTGTACGCCAGCTTTTCAGTCTGTTCGTCCATGCGCCCATCCGTGCGTCCATCTAGAGAACACTCAAAGTACCGCAATCTCGCGTACCCTGTGACACATAGCCGCTTTACACGTCCGTCTACCTGTCCGTCTGTCTGCCAGTCTGTCTGTCTATCCTTCCGTGCGTCCATTCGTCCATGCGTCCATCTAGATAACAATCAAAGTACCACCATCTCGCGTACCTTGTGGCACATAACTGCTTTACGCATCCATCTACCTGTCCATCCGTCTTCCAGTCTGTCTGTCTCTCCGTCCATGCGTCCGTTCGTGCGTCATTCTAGAGAACACTCAAAGTACCGCCATCTCGCATACCCTCTGTCTCATACCCGCTTTACACGTTTGTCTACCTGTCCGTCTGTATGCCAATCTGTCTGTCTGTTCGTCCGTGCGTCCATCTAGAGAACACTCAATGTACCGCCATCTCGCATACTCTGTGGCACATAGCCGGTTTACACGTCCGTTTACCTGTCCGTCTGTCTGCCAGTCTGCCTGTCTGCCCGTCCGTGCATCCGTCTGTGCGTCCATCTAAAGAACACTCAAAGTACCGCAATCTCGCATACCCTGTGGCACATAGCCGCTTTACGCGTCCATCTACCTGTCCATCTGTCTGGCAGTCGTTCTTTCTCTCCGTCCCTGCGTCCGTTCATGCGTCAATCTAGAGAACACTGAGTACCGCCATCTCGCGCGTCGTATACCCTGTGGCACAAACCCGCTTTACACGTCCGTCTACCCGTCCGTCTGTCTGCCAGTCTGTCTGTCTGTTCGTCCATGCGTCCATCCGTGCGTCCATCTAGAGAACACTCAAAGTACCGCCATCTCGCATACCCTGTGGCACACAGCCACTTTACACGTCCGTCTACCTGTCCGTCTGTCTGCCAGTCTGTCTGTCTGTCCGTCCATGCGTCCGATCGTGAAAATTCTAAAGAACACTCCGAGTAGCGCCATTTCGCGTGTCGTATACCCTGTGGCACATACCGCCATCTCGAATACCCTGCGGCACATAGCCACTTAACACGTTCGTCTACCTGTCCGTTTGTCTGTCCGTCCAAGCGTCTGTTCGTGCGTCAATCTACAGAACACAGTGAGTACCACCATCTCGCGCGTCGCATACCCTGTGGCGCATACCAGCTTTACACGTTCGCCTACCTGTCCGTCTGTCTGCCAGTCTGTCTGTCTGTTCTCCATGCGTCCATCCGTGCGTACATCTAGAGAACACTCAAAGTACCGCCATCTCGCATACCCTGTGGCATATAGCCACTTTACACATCCGTCTACCTGTCTGTCTGTCTGCCAGTCTGTCTGTCTGTCCGTCCGTGCATCCATCTAGAGAATACTCAAAGTACCACCATCTCGCATACCCTGTGGCACATAGCCGCTTTACACGTCAATCTACCTGTCCGTCTGTCTGCCAGTCTGTCTCTCTGTCCGTCTGTGCGTCCGTCCGTGCGTCCATCTAGAGAACACTCAAAGTACCGCCATCTCGCATACCCTCTGTCTCATAGCCACTTTACACGTTTGTCTACCTGTCCGTCTGTCTGCCAGTCTGCCTGTCTGCCCGTTCGTGCATCCGTCTGTGCGTCCATCTAGAGAACACTCAAAGTACCGCAGCATACCCTGTGGCACATAGCCTCTTTACGCGTCCATCTACCTGTCCGTCTGTCTGCCAGTCGTTTTTTCTCTCCGTCCCTGCGTCCGTTCGTTCGTCAATCTAGAGAACAATCTTGAGTACCGCCATCTCGCGCGTCGTATACCCTGTGGCACATACCCGCTTTACGCGTCCGTCTACCTGCCCGTCTGTCTGCCAGTCTGTCTGTCTGTTCGTCTATGCGTCCATCCGTGCGTCCATCTAGAGAACACTCACAGTACCACCATCTCGCATACCCTGTGGCAGATAGCCTTTTTACACGTCCGTCTACCTGTCCTTCTGTCTGTCAGTCTTCTGTCTGTTCGTCCATGCGTCCGTTCGTGCGTAAATACAGAGAACACTCTGAGTACCGCCTTCACGCGCGTCGTATACCCTGTGGCACATACCCGCTTTACACGTCCGTCTACCTGTCCATCTGTCTGCCAGTCTGTCTCTATGTTCGTCCATGCGTCCATCCGTGCATCAATCTAGAGAACACTTAAAGTACCGCCATCTCGCATTCCCTGTGGCACATAGCCACTTTACACGTCCCTCTACCTGGCCGTCTGTCTGCGAGTCTGTCTGTCTGTCCGTCTGTGCGTCCGTTCGTGCGTCCACCTAGAGAACACTCAAAGTACCACCATCTCGCATACCCTGTGGAACATAGCCGCTTTATACGTCCGTCTACCTGTCCGTCTGTCTGCCAGTCTGTCTGTCTGTCCTTCCGTGCGTCCGTCCATGCGTCCCTCTAGAGAACACTCAAAGTACCGCCATCTCGCATACCCTGTGGCACATAGCTGCTTTACACGTCCGTCTACCTGGCCTTCTGTCTACCAATCTGTCTGTCTGTCCGTCCATGCGTCCGTTCGTTGGTCAATCTAGAGAACGCTCTGAATACCGCCCTCCCGCTCGACGTATGCCCTGTGGCACATACCCGCTTTACGCGTCCGTCTACCTGTCCGTCTGTACGCCAGCTTTTCAGTCTGTTCGTCCATGCGTCCATCCGTGCGTACATCTAGAGAACACTCAAAGTACCGCCATCTCGCATACCCTGTGGCACATAGCCGCTTTACACGTCCGTCTACTTGCCCGTCTCTCTTCCAGTGTGTCTGTTTGTCCATCCATGCGTCCGATCGTTTGTAAATCTAAAGAACACTCCGAGTACCGCCATTTCGCGCGTCGTATACCCTTTGGCACATACCCGCTGTCCGTGTCCGTCTACCTGTCCGTCTGTCTGCCAGTGTGTCTGTCTGTTCGTCCATGCGTCAATCCGTGCGTCCATCTAGAGAACACTAAAAGTACCACCATCTCACATACCCTGTGGCACATAGCTGCTTTACACGTTCGTCTACCTGTCCGTCTGTCTGCCAGTCTGTCTGTCTTTCCGTCCGTGCGCTCGTCCGTTCGTCAATCTAGAGAACACTCTGGGTACCGCCATCTTGCATACTCTGTGGTACATAGCCACTTTACGCGTCCATCTATTTGTCCATCTGTCTGCCAGTCTGTCTGTCTGTCCATCCGCGCGTCCGTCCGTGCGTACACCTAGAGAACACTCAAAGTACCACCATCTCGCATACCCTGTAGCACATGGCCGCTTTACACGTCCGTCTACCTATCCGCCTGTCTGCCAGTCTGACTGTCTGTCCGTCCTTGCGTCCGTCCATGCGTCAATCTACAGAACACTCATAGTACTGCCATCTCGCATACCCTGTGGCACATACCCGCTTTACAGGTCCGTCTACCTCTCCGCCTGTCTGCCAGTCTGTCTGTCTGTCCGTCCGTGCGTCCGTCCGTGGGTCCATCTAGAGAACACTCGAAGTACCGCCATATCGCATCTCCTATACCCTGTGGCAAATACCGCTTTACGCGCCCGTCTACCTGTCCGTCTGTCTACCAGTCTGTCTGTCTTTCCGTCCGTGCGCTCGTCCGTGCATCCATCTAGAGAACACTCAAAGTACCGCCATCTCGCTTACCCTGTGGTACATAGCCGCTTTACGCGTCCATATACCTGTCCGTCTGTCTGCCAGTCTTTCTGTCGGTCCGTCCGCGCGTCCGTCCGTGCGTCCATCTAGAGAACACTCAAAGTACCGCCATCTCGCATACCCTGTGGCACATAGCCGCTTTACACGTCCGTCTACCTGTCCGTCTCTCTGCCAGTCTGTCTGTCTGTCCAACCGTGCGTCTGTCCCTGCGTTCACCTAGAGAACACTTAAAGTACCGCCATCTCGCATAACCTGTGGCACATGCCGGCTTTACGCATCCGTCTACCTGTCCGCCTGTCTGCCAGTCTGTCCGTCTGTCCGTCCGTGCGTTCTTCCGGGCGTCCTTCTAGAGAACACTCAAAGTACCGCCATCTCGCATACCCTGTGGCACATAGCCACATTACGCGTCCGTCTACCTGTTCGTCCATGCATCCATCTGTGCGTCCATCTAGAGAACACTCAAAGTACCACTATCTCGCATACCCTGTGACACAAAGCCGCTTTACACGTCCGTCTAACTGTCCGTCTGTCTGTCAGTCTGTCTGTCTGTCCGTCCTTGCGTCCGTTCATGCGTCAATCTAGAGAACACTCTGAGTACCGCCATCTCGCGCGTCGTATACCCTGTGGCACAAACCCGCTTTACACGTCCGTCTACCCGTCCGTCTGTCTGCCAGTCTGTCTGTCTGTTCGTCCATGCGTCCATCCGTGCATCAATCTAGAGAACACTCAAAGTACCGCCATCTCGCATACCCTGTGGCACACAGCCGCTTTACACGTCCGTCTACCTGTCCGTCTGTCTGCCAGTCTCTTTGTCTGTCCGTCCATGCGTCCGATCGTGCATAATTCTAAAGAACACTCCGAGTAGCGCCATTTCGCGTGTCGTATACCCTGTGGCACATACCTCCATCTCGAATACCCTGCGGCACATAGCCACTTAACACGTTCGTCTACCTGTCTGTTTGTCTGTCCGTCCAAGCGTCCGTTCGTGCGTCAATCTAGAGAACACTCTGAGTACCACCATCTCGCGCGTCGCATACCCTGTGGCGCATACCCGCTTTACACGTCCGTCTACCTGTCCGTCTGTCTGCCAGTCTGTCTGTCTGTTCTCCATGCGTCCATCCGTGCGTACATCTAGAGAACACTCAAAGTACCGCCATCTCGCATACCCTGTGGCATATAGCCACTTTACACATCCGTCTACCTGTCTGTCTGTTTGCCAGTCTGTCTGTCTGTCCGTCCGTGCATCCATCTAAAGAATACTCAAAGTACCACCATCTCGCATACCCTGTGGCACATAGCCGCTTTACACGTCAATCTACCTGTCCGTCTGTCTGCCAATCTGTCTCTCTGTCCGTCTGTGCGTCCGTCCGTGCGTCCATCTAGAGAACACTCAAAGTACCGCCATCTCGCATACCCTCTGTCTCATAGCCGCTTTACACGTTTGTCTACCTGTCCGTCTGTATGCCAATCTGTCTGTCTGTTCGTCCGTGCGTCCATCTAGAGAACACTCAATGTACCGCCATCTCACATACTCTGTGGCACATAGCCGGTTTACATGTCCATCTACCTGTCCGTCTGTCTGCCAGTCGTTCTTTCTCTCCGTCCCTGCGTCCGCTCGTTCGTCAATCTAGAGAACAATCTTGAGTACCGCCATCTCGCGCGTCGTATACCCTGTGGCACATACCCGCTTTACGCGTCCGTCTACCTGTCCGTCTGTCTGCCAGTCTGTCTGTCTGTTCGTCTATGCGTCCATCCGTGCGTCCATCTAGAGAACACTCACAGTACCGCCATCTCGCATACCCTGTGGCAGATAGCCTTTTTACACGTCCGTCTACCTGTCCTTCTGTCTGTCAGTCTTCTGTCTGTTCGCCCATTCGTCCGTTCGTGCGTAAATACAGAGAACACTCCGAGTACTGCCTTCACGCGCGTCGTATACCCTGTGGCACATACCCGCTTTACACGTCCGTCTACCTGTCCATCTGACTGCCAGTCTGTCTGTCTGTTCGTCCATGCGTCCATCCGTGCATCAATCTAGAGAACACTCAAAGTACCGCCATCTCGCATTCCCTGTGGCACATAGCCACTTTACACGTCCCTCTACCTGGCCGTCTGTCTGCGAGTCTGTCTGTCTGTCCGTCCGTGCGTCCGTTCGTGCGTCCACCTAGAGAACACTCAAAGTACCACCATCTCGCATACCCTGTGGAACATAGCCGCTTTACACGTCCGTCTACCTGTCCGTCTGTCTGCCAGTCTGTCTGTTCTTCCGTGCGTCCGTCCATGCGTCCCTCTAGAGAACACTCAAAGTACCGCCATCTCGCATACCCTGTGGCACATAGCTGCTTTACACGTCCGTCTACCTGTCCTTCTGTCTACCAATCTGTCTGTCTGTCCGTCCATGCGTCCGTTTGTTCGTCAATCTAGAGAACACTCTGAATACCGCCATCCCGCGCGACGTATACCCTGTGGCATATACCCGCTTTACGCGTCCGTCCACCTGTCCTTCTGTACGCCAGCTTTTCAGTCTGTTCGTCCATGCGCACATCCGTGCGTCCATCTAGAGAACACTCAAAGTACCGCAATCTCGCGTACCCTGTGGCACATAGCCGCTTTACACGTCCGTCTACCTGTCCGTCTGTCTGCCAGTCTGTCTGTCTGTCCCTCCGTGCGTCCATTCGTCCATGCGTCCATCCGTGCGTCCATCTAGATAACACTCAAAGTACCACCATCTCGCGTACCTTGTGGCACATAACTGCTTTACGCATCCATCTACCTGTCCATCTGTCTTCCAGTCTGTCTGTCTCTCCGTCCATGCGTCCGTTCGTGCGTCATTCTAGAGAACACTCAAAGTACCGCCATCTCGCATACCCTGTGGAACATAGCCGCTTTACACGTCCGTCTACCTGTCCATCTGTCTGCCAGTCTGTCTGTCTGTCCATGCGTCCCTCTAGAGAACACTCAAAGTACCGCCATCTCGCATACCCTGTGGCACATAGCTGCTTTACACGTCCGTCTACCTGTCCTTCTGTCTACCAATCTGTCTGTCTGTCCGTCCATGCGTCCGTTCGTTCGTCAATGTAGAGAACACTCTGAATACCGCCATCCCGCGCGACGTATACCCTGTGGCACATACCCGCTTTACGCGTCCGTCTACCTGTCCGTCTGTACGCCAGCTTTTCAGTCTGTTCGTCCATGCGCCCATACGTGCATCCATCTAGAGAACACTCAGTACCGCAATCTTGCGTACCCTGTGGCACATAGCCGCTTTACACATCCGTCTACCT
The DNA here is from genome assembly GCF_043290135.1 of Rhipicephalus microplus. NCBI lineage: Eukaryota > Metazoa > Arthropoda > Arachnida > Ixodida > Ixodidae > Rhipicephalus > Rhipicephalus microplus. Next base: position 15,617,793 of record NW_027464589.1, read on the forward strand.
GTCCGCCTGTCTGTCCGTCCATGCCTCAGTTCATGCGTCAATCTAGAGAACACTCTGAGTACCACCATCTCGCGCGTCGTATACCCTGTGGCACATACCCGCTTTTCCGTCCATCTACCTGTCCGTCTGTCTGCCAGTCTGTCTGTCTGTTCGTCCATGCGTCCATCCGTGCGTACATCTAGAGAACACTCAAAGTACCGCCATCTCGCATACCCTGTGGCACATAGCCGCTTTACATGTCCGTCTACCTGCCCGTCTCTCTGCCAGTGTGTCTGTCTGTCCATCCATGCGTCCGATCGTGCGTAAATCTAAAGAACACTCCGAGTACCGCCATTTCGCGCGTCGTATACCCTTTGGCACATACCCGCTGTCCGTGTCCGTCTACCTGTCCGTCTGTCTGCCAGTGTGTCTGTCTGTTCGTCCATGCGTCAATCCGTGCGTCCATCTAGAGAACACTAAAAGTACCACCATCTCACATACCCTGTGGCACATAGCTGCTTTACACGTTCGTCTACCTGTCCGTCTGTCTGCCAGTCTGTCTGTCTGTCCGTCCGTGCGCTCGTCCGTTCGTCAATCTAGAGAACACTCTGAGTACCGCCATCTTGCATACCCTGTGGTACATAGCCACTTTACGCGTCCATCTACTTGTCCGTCTGTCTGCCAGTCTGTCTGTCTGTCCATCCGCGCATCCGTCCGTGCGTCCACCTAGAGAACACTCAAAGTACCACCATCTCGCATACCCTGTGGCACATTGCCGCTTTACACGTCCGTCTACCTATCCGTCTGTCTGCCAGTCTGACTGTCTGTCCGTCCTTGCGTCCGTCCATGCGTCAATCTACAGAACACTCATAGTACTGCCATCTCGCATACCCTGTGGCACATACCCGCTTTACAGGTCCGTCTACCTCTCCGCCTGTCTGCCAGTCTGTCTGTCTGTCCGTCCGTGCGTCCGTCCGTGGGTCCATCTAGAGAACACTCGAAGTACCGCCATATCGCATCTCCTATACCCTGTGGCAAATACCGCTTTACGCGTCCGTCTACCTGTCCGTCTGTCTGCCAGTCTGTCTGTCTGTCCGTCCGTGCGCTCGTCCGTGCATCCATCTAGAGAACACTCAAAGTACCGCCATCTCGCATACCCTGTGGTACATAGCCGCTTTACGCGTCCATATACCTGTCCGTCTGTCTGCCAGTCTTTCTGTCGGTCGTCCGCGCGTCCGTCCGTGCGTCCATCTAGAGAACACTCAAAGTACCGCAATCTCGCGTACCCTGTGGCACATAGCCGCTTTACACGTCCGTCTACCTGTCCGTCTGTCTGCCAGTCTGTCTGTCTGTCCTTCCGTGCGTCCATTCGTCCATGCGTCCATCCGTGCGTCCATCTAGATAACACTCAAAGTACCACCATCTCGCGTACCTTGTGGCACATAACTGCTTTACGCATCCATCTACCTGTCCATCTGTCTTCCAGTCTGTCTGTCTCTCCGTCCATGCGTCCGTTCGTGCGTCATTCTAGAGAACACTCAAAGTACCGCCATCTCGCATACCCTGTGGCACATACCCGCTTTACGCGTCCGTCCACCTGTCCTTCTGTACGCCAGCTTTTCAGCCTGTTCGTCCATGCGCCCATCCGTGCGTCCATCTAGAGAACACTCAAAGTACCGCAATCTCGCGTACCCTGTGGCACATAGCCGCTTTACACGTCCGTCTACCTGTCCATCTGTCTGCCAGTCTGTCTGTCTGTCCTTCCGTGCGTCCATTCGTCCATGCGTCCATCCGTGCGTCCATCTAGATAACACTCAAAGTACCACCATCTCGCGTACCTTGTGGCACACAACTGCTTTACGCATCCATCTACCTGTCCATCTGTCTTCCAGTCTGTCTGTCTCTCCGTCCATGCGTCCGTTCGTGCGTCATTCTAGAGAACACTCAAAGTACCGCCATCTCGCATACCCTGTGGAACATAGCCGCTTTACACGTCCGTCTACCTGTCCATCTGTCTGCCAGTCTGTCTGTCTGTCCATGCGTCCCTCTAGAGAACACTCAAAGTACCGCCATCTCGCATACCCTGTGGCACATAGCTGCTTTACACGTCCGTCTACCTGTCCTTCTGTCTACCAATCTGTCTGTCTGTCCGTCCATGCGTCCGTTCGTTCGTCAATCTAGAGAACACTCTGAATACCGCCATCCCGCGCGACGTATACCCTGTGGCACATACCCGCTTTACGCGTCCGTCTACCTGTCCGTCTGTACGCCAGCTTTACAGTCTGTTCGTCCATGCGCCCATACGTGCATCCATCTAGAGAACACTCAGTACCGCAATCTTGCGTACCCTGTGGCACATAGCCGCTTTACACGTCCGTCTACCTGTCCGTCTGTCTGCCAGTCTGTCTGTCTGTCCTTCCGTGCGTCCATTCGTCCATGCGTCCATCCGTGCGTCCATCTAGATAACACTCAAAGTACCACCATCTCGCGTACCTTGTGGCACATAACTGCTTTACGCATCCATCTACCTGTCCATCTGTCTTCCAGTCTGTCTGTCTCTCCGTCCATGCGTCCGTTCGTGCGTCATTCTAGAGAACACTCAAAGTACCGCCATCTCGCATACCCTGTGGCACATACCCGCTTTACGCGTCCGTCCACCTGTCCTTCTGTACGCCAGCTTTTCAGCCTGTTCGTCCATGCGCCCATCCGTGCGTCCATCTAGAGAACACTCAAAGTACCGCAATCTCGCGTACCCTGTGGCACATAGCCGCTTTACACGTCCGTCTACCTGTCCGTCTGTCTGCCAGTCTGTCTGCCTGTCCTTCCGTGCGTCCATTCGTCCATGCGTCCATCCGTGCGTCCATCTAGATAACACTCAAAGTACCACCATCTCGCGTACCTTGTGGCACATAACTGCTTTACGCATCCATCTACCTGTCCATCTGTCTTCCAGTCTGTCTGTCTCTCCGTCCATGCGTCCGTTCGTGCGTCATTCTAGAGAACACTCAAAGTACCGCCATCTCGCATACCCTGTGGAACATAGCCGCTTTACACGTCCGTCTAGCTGTCCATCTGTCTGCCAGTCTGTCTGTCTGTCCATGCGTCCCTCTAGAGAACACTCAAAGTACCGCCATCTCGCATACCCTGTGGCACATAGCTGCTTTACACGTCCGTCTACCTGTCCTTCTGTCTACCAATCTGTCTGTCTGTCCGTCCATGCGTCCGTTCGTTCGTCAATCTAGAGAACACTCTGAATACCGCCATCCCGCGCGACGTATACCCTGTGGCACATACCCGCTTAACGCGTCCGTCTACCTGTCCGTCTGTACGCCAGCTTTACAGTCTGTTCGTCCATGCGCCCATACGTGCATCCATCTAGAGAACACTCAGTACCGCAATCTTGCGTACCCTGTGGCACATAGCCGCTTTACACGTCCGTCTACCTGTCCGCCTGTCTGTCCGTCCATGCCTCAGTTCGTGCGTCAATCTAGAGAACACTCTGAGTACCACCATCTCGCGCGTCGTATACCCTGTGGCACATACCCGCTTTTCCGTCCGTCTACCTGTCCGTCTGTCTGCCAGTCTGTCTGTCTGTTCGTCCATGCGTCCATCCGTGCGTACATCTAGAGAACACTCAAAGTACCGCCATCTCGCATACCCTGTGGCACATAGCCGCTTTACATGTCCGTCTACCTGCCCGTCTCTCCGCCAGTGTGTCTGTCTGTCCATCCATGCGTCCGATCGTGCGTAAATCTAAAGAACACTCCGAGTACCGCCATTTCGCGCGTCGTATACCCTTTGGCACATACCCGCTGTCCGTGTCCGTCTACCTGTCCGTCTGTCTGCCAGTGTGTCTGTCTGTTCGTCCATGCGTCAATCCGTGCGTCCATCTAGAGAACACTAAAAGTACCACCATCTCACCCTGTGGCACATAGCTGCTTTACACGTTCGTCAACCTGTCCGTCTGTCTGCCAGTCTGTCTGTCTGTCCGTCCGTGCGCTCGTCCGTTCGTCAATCTAGAGAACGCTCTGAGTACCGCCATCTTGCATACCCTGTGGTACATAGCCACTTTACGCGTCCATCTACTTGTCCGTCTGTCTGCCAGTCTGTCTGTCTGTCCATCCGCGCATCCGTCCTTGCGTCCACCTAGAGAACACTCAAAGTACCACCATCTCGCATACCCTGTGGCACATTGCCGCTTTACACGTCCTTCTACCTATCCGTCTGTCTGCCAGTCTGACTGTCTGTCCGTCCTTGCGTCCGTCCATGCGTCAATCTACAGAACACTCATAGTACTGCCATCTCGCATACCCTGTGGCACATACCCGCTTTACAGGTCCGTCTACCTCTCCGCCTGTCTGCCAGTCTGTCTGTCTCTCCGTCCGTGCGTCCGTCCGTGGGTCCATCTAGAGAACACTCGAAGTACCGCCATATCGCATCTCCTATACCCTGTGGCAAATACCGCTTTACGCGTCCGTCTACCTGTCCGTCTGTCTGCCAGTCTGTCTGTCTGTCCGTCCGTGCGCTCGTCCGTGCATCCATCTAGAGAACACTCAAAGTACCGCCATCTCGCATACCCTGTGGTACATAGCCTCTTTACGCGTCCTTATACCTGTCCGTCTGTCTGCCAGTCTTTCTGTCGGTCCGTCCGCGCGTCCGTCCGTGCGTCCATCTAGAGAACACTCAAAGTACTGCCATCTCGCATACCCTGTGGCACATAGCCGCTTTACACGCCCGTCTACCTGTCCGTCTCTCTGCCAGTCTGTCTGTCTGTCTGTCCGTGCGTCTGTCCCTGCGTTCACCTAGAGAACACTTAAAGTACCGCCATCTCGCATAACCTGTGGCACATGCCGGCTTTACGCATCCGTCTACATGTCCGTCTGCTTGCCAGTCTGTCTTTCTGTTCGTCCATGCGTCCGTTCGTGTGTAAATCCTGAGAACACTCTGAGTACCGCCATCTTGCGCGTCGTATACCCTGTGGCACATACCCGCTTTACGCGTCCGTCTACTTGTCCGTCTCTCTGCAAGTCTGTCTGTCTGTTCGTCAATGTGTCCATCCGTGCGTCCATCTAGAGAACACCTAAAGCACCGCCATCTCGCATACCCTGTGGCACATAGCCGCTTTACACGTCCGTCTACCTGTCCGCCTGTCTGCCAGTCTGTCTGTCTGTCCGTCCGTGCGTCCTTCCGGGCGTCCTTCTAGAGAACACTCAAAGTACCGCCATCTCGCATACCCTGTGGCACATAGCCGCATTACGCGTCCGTCTACCTGTTCGTCTGTCTGTCAGTCTGTCTGTCTGTTCGTCCATGCATCCATCTGTGCGTCCATCTAGAGAACACTCAAAGTACCACCATCTCGCATAGCCTGTGGCAGATAGCCTTTTTACACGTCCGTCTACCTGTCCTTCTGTCTGTCAGTCTTCTGTTCGTCCATGCGTCCGTTCGTGCGTAAATACAGAGAACACTCCGAGAACCGCCTTCACGCGCGTCGTATACCCTGTGCCACATACCCGCTTTACACGTCCGTCTACCTGTCCATCTGTCTGCCAGTCTGTCTGTCTGTTCGTCCATGCGTCCATCCGTGCATCAATCTAGAGAACACTCAAAGTACCGCCATCTCGCATTCCCTGTGTCACATAGCCACTTTACACGTCCCTCTACCTGGCCGTCTGTCTGCGAGTCTGTGTGTCTGTCCGTCCGTGCGTCCGTTCGTGCGTCCACCTAGAGAACACTCAAAGTACCACCATCTCGCATACCCTCTGGAACATAGCCGCTTTACACGTCCGTCTACCTGTCCGTCTGTCTGCCAGTCTGTCTGTCTGTCCTTCCGTGCGTCCGTCCATGCGTCCCTCTAGAGAACACTCAAAGTACCGCCATCTCGCATACCCTGTGGCACATAGCTGCTTTACATGTCCGTCTACCTGTCCTTCTGTCTACCAATCTGTCTGTCTGTCCGTCCATGCGTCCGTTCGTCCATGCGTCCATCCGTGCGTCCATCTAGATAACACTCAAAGTACCGCCATCTCGCGTACCTTGTGGCACATAACTGCTTTACGCATCCATCTACCTGTCCATCTGTCTTCCAGTCTGTCTGTCTCTCCGTCCATGCATCCGTTCGTGCGTCATTCTAGAGAACACTCAAAGTACCGCCATCTCGCATACCCTGTGGCACATAGCCGTTTTACGCGTTCGTCTACCTGTCCATCTATCTGCCAGTCTGTCTGTCTGTCTGTCCGTCCATGCGTCCGTTCATGCTTCAATCTAGAGAACACTCCGAGTTCCGCCATCTCTCATACCCTGTGGCACATAGCCACTTTACGCTTCCGTCTACCTGTCCATCTGTCTGCCAGTCTGTCTGTCCGTCCATGCGTCCATTTGTGCGTAAATCTAGAGAACACTCCGAGTACCGCCAAACCGCGCGTCGTTCACCCTGTGGCAAAGACCCGCTTTACGCGTCCGTCTACCTGTCCGTCTGTCTGCGAGTCTGTCTGTCTGTTCGTCCATGCGTCCATCCGTGCGTCCATCTAGAGAACAGTCAAATACCGCCATGTCGCATACCCTGTGGCACATAGCCGCTTTACACGTCCGTCTACCTGTCCGCCTGTCTGCCAATTTGTCGGTCTGTCTGTGCGTGCGTGTGTCTCTGCGTCCTTCTAGAGAACACTCAAAGTACCGCCATCTCGCATACCCTGTGACACATAGCCGCTTTGCGCGTCCGTCTACATTTCCGTCTCTCTGCCAGTCTGTCTGTCTGTCCTTCCGTGTGTCCGTCCGTGCGTCCATCAAGAGAACACTCTGAGTACCGCCATCTCGCATCTCCTATACCCTGTGGCAAATACCGCTTCAAGCTTCCGTCTACCTGTCCGTCTGTCATCCAGTCTGTCTGTCTGTCCGTCCGTACGCCCGTCCGTGCATCCATCTAGAGAACACTCAAAGTACCACCATCTCGCCTACCCTGTGGTACATAGCTCCTTTAGGCGTCCGTCTACCTGTCCGCCTGTCTGTCCGTCCATGCGTCAGTTCGTGCGTCAATCTAGAGAACACTCTGAGTACCACCATCTCGCGCGTCGTATACCCTGTGGCGCATACCCGCTTTACACGTCCGTCTACCTGTCCATCTGTCTGCCAGTCTGTCTGTCCGTCCATGCGTCCATTTGTGCGTCAATCTAGAGAACACTCTGAGTACCACCATCTCGCGCGTCGTATACCCTGTGGCGCATACCCGCTTTACACGTCCGTCTACCTGTCCGTCTGTCTGCCAGTCTGTCTGTCTGTTCGTCCATGCGTCCATCCGTGCGTACATCTAGAGAACACTCAAAGTACCGCCATCTCGCATACCCTGTGGCACATAGCCGCTTTACATGTCCGTCTACCTGTGCATCTGTCTGCCAGTCTGTCTGTCTGTCCGTCCATGCACTCGTCCGTTCGTCAATCTAGAGAACCCTCTGAGTACCGCCATCTTGCATACCCTGTGGTACATAGCCACTTTACGCGTCCATCTACTTGTCCGTCTGTCTGCCAGTATGTCTGTCTCTCCGTCCGCGCGTCCGTCCGTGCGTCCACCTAGAGAACACTCAAAGTACCACCATCTCGCATACCCTGTGGCACATGGCCGCTTTACACGTCCGTCTACCTATCCGTCTGTCTGCCAGTCTGACTGTCTGTCCGTCCTTGCGTCCGTCCATGCGTCAATCTACAGAACACTCAAAGTGCTGCCATCTCGCATACCCTGTGGCACATACCCGCTTTACAGGTCCGTCTACCTCTCCGCCTGTCTGCCAGTCTGTCTGTCTGTCCGTCCGTGCGTCCGTCCGTGGGTCCATCTAGAGAACACTCGAAGTACCGCCATATCGCATCTCCTATACCCTGTGGCAAATACCGCTTTACGCGTTCGTCTACCTGTCCGTCTGTCTGTCTGCCAGTCTGTCTGTCTGTACGTCCGTGCGCTCGTCCGTGCATCCATCTAGAGAACACTCAAAGTACCGCCATCTCGCATACCCTGTAGTACATAGCCGCTTTACGCGTCCATATACCTGTCCGTCTGTCTGCCAGTCTTTCTGTCTGTCCGTCCATGCGTCCGATCGTGCATAATTCTAAAGAACACTCCGAGTGGCGCAATTTCGCGTGTCGTATACCCTGTGGCACATACCGCCATCTAGAATACCCTGCGGCACATAGCCACTTAACACGTTCGTCTACCTGTCCATTTGTCTGTCCGTCCAAGCGTCCGTTCGTGCGTCAATCTAGAGAACACTCTGAGTACCACCATCGTGCGCGTCGCATAACCTGTGGCGCATACCCGCTTTACACGTCCGTCTACCTGTCCGTCTGTCTGCCAGTCTGTCTGTCTGTTCTCCATGCGTCCATCCGTGCGTACATCTAGAGAACACTCAAAGTACCGCCATCTCGCATACCCTGTGGCACATAGCCGCTTTACACGTCCGTCTACCTGTCCGTCTGTCTGCCAGTGTGTCTGTCTGTCCGTCCATGCGTCCGATCGTGCGAAAATCTAAAGAACACTCCGAGTACCGCCATTTCGCTCGTCGTATACCCTTTGGCACGTACCCGCTTTCCGTGTCCGTCTACCTGTCCGTCTGTCTGCCAGTCTGTCTGTGTGTTCGTCCATGCGTCCATCTGTGCGTCTATCTAGAGAACACTAAAAATACCGCCATCTCGCATACCCTGTGGCACATAGCCGCTTTACACGTTCGTCTACCTGTCCGTCTGTCTGCCAGTCTTTCTGTCTGTCCGTCCGTGCGCTCGTCCGTTCGTCAATCTAGAGAACACTCTGAGTACCGCCATCTTGCATACCCTGTGGTACAAAGCCACTTTACGCGTCCATCTACTTGTCCGTCTGTCTGCCAGTCTGTCTGTCTGTCCGGCCGCGCGTCCGTCCGTGCGTACACCTAGAGAACACTCAAAGTACCACCATCTCGCATACCCTGTGGCACATAGCCACTTTACACGTCCGTCTACCTATCCGTCTGTCTGCCAGTCTGACTGTCTGTCCGTCCGTGCGTCCGTCCATGCGTCCATCTAGAGAACACTCAAAGTACCGCCATCTCGCATACCCTGTGGCAAATACCCGCTTTACAGGTCCGTCTACCTGGCCGTCTGTCTGCCAGCCTGTCTCTCTGTCCATGCGTCCATTCGTGCGTCAATCTAGAGAACACTCGGAGTACCGCCATTTTGCGCGTCATATACCCTGTGGCACATACCAACTTTAAGGATCTGTCTACCTGTCCGTCTGTCTACCTGTCAGTCTGTCTTTCTGTCCCTGCGTCCATCTAGAGAACACTCAAAGTACCACCATCTCGCATACCCTGTGGCACATAGCTGCTTTACACGTCCGTCTACCTGTCCGTCTGTCTGCCAGTCTGTCTGTCTGTCCGTCCATGTGCCCGCCCGTGCATCCTTCTAGAGAACACTCAAAGAACTGCCACCTCGCATACCCTGTGGTACATAGCCGCTTTACGCGTCCATATACCTGTCCATCTGTCTGCCAGTCTTTCTGTCAGTCCGTCCGCACGTCCGTCCGTGCGTCCATTTAGAGAACACTCAAAGTACCGCCATCTCGCATACCCTGTGGCACATAGCCGCTTTACACGTCCGTCTACCTGTCCGTCTCTCTGCCAGTCTGTCTGTCTGTCCGTCCGTGCGTCTGTCCGTGCGTTCACCTAGAGAACACTCAAACTACCGCCATCTCGCATACCCTGTGGCACATAGCCGCTTTACACGTCCGTCTACTTGTCCGTCTGTCTGCCAGTCTGTCTGTCTGTCCGTCTATGCGTCCGATCGTGCATAAATCTGAAGAACACTCCGAGTACCGCCATTTCACGCGTCGTATACCCTGTGGCACATACCGCCATCTCGAATACCCTGCGGCACATAGCCACTTAACACGTTCGTCTACTTGTCCGTCTGTCTGCCAGTCTGTCTGTCTGTCCGTCCATGCGTCCGATCGCGCGTAAATCTAAAGAACACTCCGAGTACCACCACTTCGCGCGTCGTACACCCTTTGGCACATACCCGCTTTCTGTGTCCGTTTACCTGTCTGTCTGTCTGCCAGTCTGTCTGTCTGTCCGTCCGTGCGCTCGTCCGTTCGTCAATCTAGAGAACTCTCTGAGTACCGCCATCTTGCATACCCTGTGGTACATAGCCACTTTACGTGTCCATCTACTTGTCCGTCTGTCTGCCAGTCTGTCTGTCCGTCCGCGCTTCCGTCCGTGCGTCCACCTAGAGAACACTCAAAGTACCACTATCTCGCATACCCTGTGGCACATAGCCGCTTTACACGTCCGTCTACCTATCCGTCTGTCTGCCAGTCTGACTGTCTGTCCGTCCGTGCGTCCGTCCATGCGTCCATCTAGACAACACTCAAAGTACCGCCATCTCGCATACCCTGCGGCAAATACCCGCTTTACAGGTCCGTCTACCTCTCCGTCTGTCTGCCACTCTGTCTGTCTGTCCGTCCGTGCGTCCGTCCGTGGGTCCGTCCGTGGGTCCATCTAGAGAACACTCAAAGTACCGCCATCTCGCATCTCCTATACCCTGTGGCAAATACCGCTTTACGCGTCCGTCTACCTGTCTGCCTGTCTGCCAGTCTGTCTGTCTGTCCGTCCGTGCGCCCGTCCGTGCATCCACCTAGAGAACACTCAAAGTACCACCATCTCGCATACCCTGTGGTACATAGCTGCTTTACGCTTCCGTCTACCTGTCCGCCTGTCTGCCAGTCTGTCTGTCTGTCAGTCCGTGCGTCCTTCCGTGCGTCCTTCTAGAGAACACTCAAAGTACTGCCATCTCGCATACCCTGTGGCACATAGCTGCTTTACACGTCCGTCTACCTGTCCGTCTGTCTGCCAGTCTGTCTGTCTGTCCCTCCGTGCATGCGTCCGTGCGTCCATCTAGAGAACACTTAAAGTACCACCATCTCGCGCGTCGTATATCCTGTGGTACATACCCGCTTTACACATCCGTCCACCTGTCCGTCTGGGTGCCAGTCTGTCTGTCTGTCGGTGCGTCCGTCCGTGCACCCGATTAGAGAACACTCAAAATAACGCCATCTCGCATACATTGTGGCACATAGCCGCTTTACGCGGCCGTCTACCTGGCCGTCTGTCTGCCAGTCTGTCTCTCTGTCCATGCGTCCATTCGTGCGTCAATCTAAAGAACACTCTGAGTACCGCCATTTTGCGCGTCATATACACTGTGGCACATAGCAACTTTACGGATCCGTCTACCTGTCCGTCTGTCTGCCAGTCTGTCTGTCTGTCCGTCCGTGCATGCGTCCGTGCGTCCATCTAGAGAACACTCAAAGTACCGCCATCTCGCATACCCTGTGGTACATAGCCGCTTTACGCGTCCATGTACCTGTCCGTCTGTCTGCCAATCTTTCTGTCGGTCCGTCCGCGCGTCCGTCCGTGCGTCCATCTAGAGAACACTCAAAGTACCGCCATCTCGCATACACTGTGGCACATAGCCGCTTTACACGTCCGTCTACCTGTCCGTCTCTCTGCCTGTCTGTCCGTCCGTGCGTCTGTCCGTGCGTTCACCTTTAGAACACTCAAAGTACCGCCATCTCGCATACCCTGTGGCACATAGCTGCTTTACACGTCCGTCTACCTGTCCTTCTGTCTACCAATCTGTCTGTCTGTCCGTCCATGCGTCCGTTCGTTCGTCAATCTAGAGAACACTCTGAATACCGCCATCCCGCGCGACGTATACCCAGTGGCACATACCCGCTTTACGCGTCCGTCTACCTGTCCGTCTGTACGCCAGCTTTTCAGTCTGTTCGTCCATGCGCCCATCCGTGCATCCATCTAGAGAACACTCAGTACCGCAATCTTGCGTACCCTGTGGCACATAGCCGCTTTACACGTCCGTCTACCTGTCCGCCTGTCTGTCCGTCCATGCCTCAGTTCGTGCGTCAATCTAGAGAACACTCTGAGTACCACCATCTCGCGCGTCGTATACCCTGTGGCACATACCCGCTTTTCCGTCCGTCTACCTGTCCGTCTGTCTGCCAGTCTGTCTGTCTGTTCGTCCATGCGTCCATCCGTGCGTACATTTAGAGAACACTCAAAGTACCGCCATCTCGCATACCCTGTGGCACAAAACCGCTTTACATGTCCGTCTACCTGCCCGTCTCTCTGCCAGTGTGTCTGTCTGTCCATCCATGCGTCCGATCGTGCGTAAATCTAAAGAACACTCCGAGTACCGCCATTTCGCGCGTCGTATACCCTTTGGCACATACCCGCTGTCCGTGTCCGTCTACCTGTCCGTCTGTCTGCCAGTGTGTATGTCTGTTCGTCCATGCGTCAATCCGTGCGTCCATCTAGAGAACACTAAAAGTACCACCATCTCACATACCCTGTGGCACATAGCTGCTTTACACGTTCGTCTACCTGTCCGTCTGTCTGCCAGTCTGTCTGTCTGTCCGTCCGTGCGCTCGTCCGTTCGTCAATCTAGAGAACACTCTGAGTACCGCCATCTTGCATACCCTGTGGTACATAGCCACTTTACGCGTCCATCTACTTGTCCGTCTGTCTGCCAGTCTGTCTGTCTGTCCATCCGCGCATCCGTCCGTGCGTCCACCTAGAGAACACTCAAAGTACCACCATCTCGCATACCCTGTGGCACATGGCCGCTTTACACGTCCGTCTACCTATCCGTCTGTCTGCCAGTCTGACTGTCTGTAAGTCCTTGCGTCCGTCCATGCGTCAATCTACAGAACACTCATAGTACTGCCATCTCGCATACCCTGTGGCACATACCCGCTTTACAGGTCCGTCTACCTCTCGGCCTGTCTGCCAGTCTGTCTGTCTGTCCGGCCGTGCGTCCGTCCGTGGGTCCATCTAGAGAACACTCGAAGTACCGCCATATCGCATCTCCTATACCCTGTGGCAAATACCGCTTTACGCGTCCGTCTACCTGTCCATCTGTCTGCCAGTCTGTCTGTCTGTCCGTCCGTGCGCTCGTCCGTGCATCCATCTAGAGAACACTCAAAGTACCGCCATCTCGCATACCCTGTGGTACATAGCCGCTTTACGCGTCCATATACCTGTCCGTCTGTCTGCCAGTCTTTCTGTCGGTCCGTCCGCGCGTCCGTCCGTGCGTCCATCTAGAGAACACTCAAAGTACTGCCATCTCGCATACCCTGTGGCACATAGCCGCTTTACACGTCCGTCTACCTGTCCGTCTCTCTGTCAGTCTGTCTGTCTGTCCGTCCGTGCGTCTGTCCCTGCGTTCACCTAAAGAACACTTAAAGTACCGCCATCTCGCATAACCTGTGGCACATGCCGGCTTTACACATCCGTCTACATGTCCGTCTGGTTGCCAGTCTGTCTTTCTGTTCGTCCATGCGTCCGTTCGTGTGTAAATCCTGAGAACACTCTGAGTACCGCCATCTTGCGCGTTGTATACCCTGTGGCACATACCCGCTTTACGCGTCCGTCTACTTGTCCGTCTCTCTGCAAGTCTGTCTGTCTGTTCGTCAATGTGTCCATCCGTGCGTCCATCTAGAGAACACCTAAAGCACCGCCATCTCGCATACCCTGTGGCACTGTGATGTGTGGTGCGCGTTCAAAGTGCGCGCCTTCGAAAAGTGCGCGTCACGAAAAAAAAAAAACAAAAGGAGAAATACCAGAGTGCACGTGCGGTGCTGCTTAAACAAGAATGACGACGTTAAAGAGCGTCAAGCACGAGGATGCGTGGCAGGACGTGAAGTAAACAAAAGGTAAAACATCCAATGGGCAGCGAACACGGAGATTTCAAGGCCCAATGGCTTGACACCACGAAACAGTAGTATCTCCAATGAGAACGAGACAAGTGGGCCAGAGCTGAAGCAGGAGCCTGGGGAGACCAGAGCAAGGGGAATTCGAGGCAGGCAGTGCAAGCGGAAGGTCGTCACCGGACCGGGCGCTGAAGATGGGCCGTTGGGTTCCGGACCCGAGCCTACAGGACTTCCACCGGCCGGGGCCTCCTGCTGTCGGGTTCCCGCTCCAAAGGACCGTGGCCATCCGGTCCTGAACTCCTTTCCAGAGCCTGCGGACTTCGGTTCCGGCAGGCGAGCTACAGCCGTCGGGCTCCGGGCCCGAGCTGTGCGCCCAGCTGCTTGACTAGGTCGACCCTAGTTCCCGGACGCGTCGCCACCAGCCTGCGTTCTCCCGTCTCCGACGTGTCCACGCTCCTCAAGCCGAAACCATCACGATTTGGTAGGGCTTTTCGACGTGTCGCCAGCAGCCAGCGTTCCCTCGTCCTCGTCCAGCCCACGCACTGACGCAGGAGTCACGGCGTTCCGGTTTCTCATCACCGCCGAAAACCAACTTGTGGGTGAGACTGCACCGATACTCTTGCGCTACTCCCATCACTCAGCCCCTTTCGAACGTTAGGTTTAGTTACTGACTTTGAACGTTTTTGTTGGGTGTTTACAGATGTGTTTCGTCATGTCCAGTCAACTGTTTATTAAGTGTTTTGTTTTGTGAGGAATCTTTGCCTTTTTTTCTTTTCAATTAAACTTTTTGTGTGTTTCTTGGAAACCGAACGGCTTTGTCCTTATTAACAAAACTCTCTGAGGCTCAGCCCGGGAGAAAAACAAATCAGCAACAAGAACCCTGCATCACAAATTGGCGTCCGCGACAGGACAAAGTCGTTTGTTTTTCCAGTAGATTTTTTGACGCGGTTAACACGATGACGAACACGTGGGAGTTAATTGAGTTGGCGGATAAAATGGGACTGACGGGAGCGGAGTTTAGAGTATGGTACGAGGAGCGGATGGAGAGGGAGCGTGAGCAACGGGCTGCAGAACGAAAGGCGGCGAAGGAAAAGCTTGAATTGGAGCTTAGAGCTAAGAAGGAGGAGCTAGAGCGCGTAACGCGTGAAAATAAAGTGTTGCTAGAGCGTCAGACACGCATACTGAAGCAGCAGCTCCAATTAGAGAGGGTGGACTTCGAGCGGCGACTCGAGCTTGCGATGGCGAAAAGGGGGCAGCTGGCGATGCAGAAGGTCGAGCAAGCGGTGAATGTTTGCTCCGATAGCAGCGTTTGCTGGAGGGAAGTCGATTCCTGCAAGGTTGGCCTCGAACCTCGCGACAGCCTTACTTCGGAGCGAGAAGCTCAGATAGAGGAAGGCAGAGAGGTGGACAGCCAAGAAGGCAGGAGTCATGAGGAGTTTGTTGAAGCGACGGAAAGCTTCTCTGGCTGGGAACATATTACTTCCGTTAGCTGCTTGGGGACCTCTGAGAGGCCAAGCACCTATGAAGAAGAGCGCCTGGATATGGGCGACCTAGAAGCTGTGGAAAATGTGGTGGAGCAAAGCTTCGATAGCAGGGAACAAAGAAGTTCCATTCAGAATGAGGTGTGTATCAGAACGTCTCAAAGGCCGAGCACATTTCGGGAAGGGGTAGGGCTACCTCTCAATAGCTCCATGGAAGGAGCGCTAGAACGTCATTGGGAAGATGGCAGCGAATGCCATGAAGGCTCTGATATAGTGGCCACTGATTGTTTTGTACCGACAGAGGTAGCAGCAGGCACCACGTCAATGGTCCTAGACCATACGTATATCTCACTCAGAGAGAGAGGGGATTCTAGTTCACAGGATAGCGTAACTGCTATTTGTCCGAGAAAACACGATGGGAGTGCTGAAGCGCTCTTCAAAATAAACAGTATCGAATCGGAGGTGGGCTCGATAGTAGGTATGGAGAATGCCAGACAGGGTCTTGAACCTGAGAACGTGATTGGTTTTGAACCTATAATTAAGTCCACTCAAGATGAGCTGTATAATGACCGAGCACAACGGCATCCCCTCTCAAGAATCCAGGAACCTCACACGCTTGTCGGAGCGTTTGGGCTTGCTGAGGGCACCCCGAGCTTGTGTTCATTAGATGGTGAACTAAAAGAAAGCATTTGTGTGAGAGATTGTGGCATTTGGACATTCGTGTCTCAGTGCGTTTCGTGTCGACGCCGACGGCTCGAGACCGCGCCCTGTTCCTCTGTGACCGGTAAGCGTTCATGTGGCCGGCGGGGGCGCAGACACGCGTTTCAGCGAAAGTGCATAAAAGCATGTTTGCCACAGTTACTTTCGAAACGTGCGAGAAGGGCAGTGCGTCTGGTTTGGGACGCGATAACCTGAGTGTAGGGTTAGAAAACCGGTAGCTCTTTCTGGACTTCGACTTTTAGATGCGGACACAAGTAGCTTTGTCCATAGTCGATTTTGTAGTAAAAAGGTTTATTCCGGGTTTCAGAACTTTTAAATGTAATTGGGTGAATCTAAAGTTTAAGTGTGGACATTTGGACGATGTAGCGAACTGTAGCCCGGTGATGTGTTGAACTGCGTGGTGCAAATATGTGGTTTAATTGTGACGTAGTGCAGAACGCGCACTCATCGGCAGTTTTTTTTTTCTAAAAAAAAAACTTGAATAAAAGGGGGGCGTATGTGATGTGTGGTGCGCGTTCAAAGTGCGCGCCTTCGAAAAGTGCGCGTCACGGAAAAAAAAAAAAACAAAAGGAGAAATACCAGAGTGCACGTGCGGTGCTGCTTAAACAAGAATGACGACGTTAAAGAGCGTCAAGCACGAGGATGCGTGGCAGGACGTGAAGTAAACAAAAGGTAAAACATCCAATGGGCAGCGAACACGGAGATTTCAAGGCCCAATGGCTTGACACCACGAAACAGTAGTATCTCCAATGAGAACGAGACAAGTGGGCCAGAGCTGAAGCAGGAGCCTGGGGAGACCAGAGCAAGGGGAATTCGAGGCAGGCAGTGCAAGCGGAAGGTCGTCACCGGACCGGGCGCTGAAGATGGGCCGTTGGGTTCCGGACCCGAGCCTACAGGACTTCCACCGGCCGGGGCCTCCTGCTGTCGGGTTCCCGCTCCAAAGGACCGTGGCCATCCGGTCCTGAACTCCTTTCCAGAGCCTGCGGACTTCGGTTCCGGCAGGCGAGCTACAGCCGTCGGGCTCCGGGCCCGAGCTGTGCGCCCAGCTGCTTGACTAGGTCGACCCTAGTTCCCGGACGCGTCGCCACCAGCCTGCGTTCTCCCGTCTCCGACGTGTCCACGCTCCTCAAGCCGAAACCATCACGATTTGGTAGGGCTTTTCGACGTGTCGCCAGCAGCCAGCGTTCCCTCGTCCTCGTCCAGCCCACGCACTGACGCAGGAGTCACGGCGTTCCGGTTTCTCATCACCGCCGAAAACCAACTTGTGGGTGAGACTGCACCGATACTCTTGCGCTACTCCCATCACTCAGCCCCTTTCGAACGTTAGGTTTAGTTACTGACTTTGAACGTTTTTGTTGGGTGTTTACAGATGTGTTTCGTCATGTCCAGTCAACTGTTTATTAAGTGTTTTGTTTTGTGAGGAATCTTTGCCTTTTTTTCTTTTCAATTAAACTTTTTGTGTGTTTCTTGGAAACCGAACGGCTTTGTCCTTATTAACAAAACTCTCTGAGGCTCAGCCCGGGAGAAAAACAAATCAGCAACAAGAACCCTGCATCACAGGCACATAGCCGCTTTACACGTCCGTCTACCTGTCCGCCTGTCTGCCAGTCTGTCTGTCTGTCCGTCCGTGCGTCCTTCCGGGCGTCCTTCTAGAGAACACTCAAAGTACCGCCATCTCGCATACCCTGTGGCACATAGCCGCATTACGCGTCCGTCTACCTGTTCGTCTGTCTGTCAGTCTGTCTGTCTGTCTGTTCGTCCATGCATCCATCTGTGCGTCCATCTAGAGAACACTCAAAGTACCACCATCTCGCATACCCTGTGGCAGATAGCCTTTTTACACGTCCGTCTACCTGTCCTTCTGTCTGTCAGTCTTCTGTTCGTCCATGCGTCCGTTCGTGCGTAAATACAGAGAACACTCCGAGTACCGCCTTCACGCGCGTCGTATACCCTGTGCCACACACCCGCTTTACACGTCTGTCTACCTGTCCTTCTGTCTACCAATCTGTCTGTCTGTCCGTCCATGCGTCCGTTCGTCCATGCGTCCATCCGTGCGTCCATCTAGATAACACTCAAAGTACCGCCATCTCGCGTACCTTGTGGCACATAACTGCTTTACGCATCCATCTACCTGTCCATCTGTCTTCCAGTTTGTCTGTCTCTCCGTCCATGCGTCCGTTCGTGCGTCCCTCTAGAGAACACTCAAAGTACCGCCATCTCGCATACCCTGTGGCACATAGCTGCTTTACATGTCCGTCTACCTGTCCTTCTGTCTACCAATCTGTCTGTCTGTCCGTCCATGCGTCCGTTCGTCCATGCGTCCATCCGTGCGTCCATCTAGATAACACTCAAAGTACCGCCATCTCGCGTACCTTGTGGCACATAACTGCTTTACGCATCCATCTACCTGTCCATCTGTCTTCCAGTTTGTCTGTCTCTCCGTCCATGCGTCCGTTCGTGCGTCATTCTAGAGAACACTCAAAGTACCGCCATCTCGCATACCCTGTGGCACATAGCCGTTTTACGCGTTCGTCTACCTGTCCATCTATCTGCCAGTCTGTCTGTCTGTCTGTCCGTCCATGCATCCGTTCGTGCTTCAATCTAGAGAACACTCCGAGTTCCGCCATCTCTCATACCCTGTGGCACATAGCCACTTTACGCTTCCGTCTACCTGTCCATCTGTCTGCCAGTCTGTCTGCCCGTCCATGCGTCCATTTGTGCGTAAATCTAGAGAACACTCCGAGTACCGCCAAACCGCGCGTCGTTCACCCTGTGGCAAAGACCCGCTTTACGCGTCCGTCTACCTGTCCGTCTGTCTGCCAGTCTGTCTGTCTGTTCGTCCATGCGTCTATCCGTGCGTCCATCTAGAGAACAGTCAAATACCGCCATGTCGCATACCCTGTGGCACATAGCCGCTTTACACGTCCGTCTACCGGTCCCCCTGTCTGCCAATTTGTCGGTCTGTCTGTGCGTGCGTGTGTCCCTGCGTCCTTCTAGAGAACACTCAAAGTACCGCCATCTCGCATACCCTGTGACACATAGCCGCTTTGCGCGTCCGTCTACATTTCCGTCTCTCTGCCAGTCTGTCTGTCTGTCCTTCCGTGTGTCCGTCCGTGCGTCCATCAAGAGAACACTCTGAGTACCGCCATCTCGCATCTCCTATACCCCGCTTCAAGCTTCCGTCTACCTGTCCGTCTGTCTGCCAGTCTGTCTGTCTGTCCGTCCATACGCCCGTCCGTGCATCCATCTAGAGAACACTCAAAGTACCACCATCTCGCCTACCCTGTGGTACATAGCTCCTTTAGGCGTCCGTCTACCTGTCCGCCTGTCTGTCCGTCCATGCGTCAGTTCGTGCGTCAATCTAGAGAACACTCTGAGTACCACCATCTCGCGCGTCGTATACCCTGTGGCGCATACCCGCTTTACACGTCCGTCTACCTGTCCGTCTGTCTGCCAGTCTGTCTGTCTGTTCGTCCATGCGTCCATCCGTGCGTACATCTAGAGAACACTCAAAGTACCGCCATCTCGCATACCCTGTGGCAAATACCGCTTTACGCGTTCGTCTACCTGTCCGTCTGTCTGCCACTCTGTCTGTCTGTACGTCCGTGCGCTCGTCCGTGCATCCATCTAGAGAACACTCAAAGTACCGCCATCTCGCATACCCTGTAGTACATGGCCGCTTTACACGTCCATATACCTGTCCGTCTGTCTGCCAGTCTTTCTGTCTGTCCGTCCATGCGTCCGATCGTGCATAATTCTAAAGAACATTCCGAGTGGCGCAATTTCGCGTGTCGTATACCCTGTGGCACATACCGCCATCTCGAATACCCTGCGGCACATAGCCACTTAACACGTTCGTCTACCTGTCCATTTGTCTGTCCGTCCAAGCGTCCGTTCGTGCGTCAATCTAGAGAACACTCTGAGTACCACCATCGTGCGCGTCGCATAACCTGTGGCGCATACCCGCTTTACACGTCCGTCTACCTGTCCGTCTGTCTGCCAGTCTGTCTGTCTGTTCTCCATGCGTCCATCCGTGCGTACATCAAGAGAACACTCAAAGTACCGCCATCTCGCATACCCTGTGGCACATAGCCGCTTTACACGTCCGTCTACCTGTCCGTCTGTCTGCCAGTGTGTCTGTCTGTCCGTCCATGCGTCCGATCGTGCGAAAATCTAAAGAACACTCCGAGTACCGCCATTTCGCTCGTCGTATACCCTTTGGCACGTACCCGCTTTCCGTGTCCGTCTACCTGTCCGTCTGTCTGCCAGGCTGTCTGTGTGTTCGTCCATGCGTCCATCTGTGCGTCTATCTAGAGAACACTAAAAGTACCGCCATCTCGCATACCCTGTGGCACATAGCCGCTTTACACGTTCGTCTACCTGTCCGTCTGTCTGCCAGTCTTTCTGTCTGTCCGTCCGTGCGCTCGTCCGTTCGTCAATCTAGAGAACACTCTGAGTACCGCCATCTTGCATACCCTGTGGTACAAAGCCACTTTACGCGTCCATCTACTCTTCCGTCTGTCTGCCAGTCTGTCTGTCTGTCCGTCCGCGCGTCCGTCCGTGCGTACACCTAGAGAACACTCAAAGTACCACCATCTCGCATACCCTGTGGCACATAGCTACTTTACACGTCCGTCTACCTATCCGTCTGTCTGCCAGTCTGACTGTCTGTCCGTCCGTGCGTCCGTCCATGCGTCCATCTAGAGAACACTCAAAGTACCGCCATCTCGCATACCCTGTGGCACATAGCCGGTTTACACGTCCGTCTACCTGTCCGTCTGTCTGCCAGTCTGTCTGTCTGTCCGTCCGTGCGTGCATCCGTGCGTCCATCTAGAGAACACTTAAAGTACTGCCATCTCGCGCGTCGTATACCCTGTGGTACATACCCGCTTTACACGTCCGTCTGCCTGTCCGTCTGTGTGCCAGTCTGTCTGTCTGTCTGTCGGTGCGTCCGTCCGTGCACCCGATTAGAGAACACTCAAAATAACGCCATCTCGCATACCCTGTGGCACATAGACGCTTTACGCGGCCGTCTACCTGGCCGTCTGTCTGCCAGCCTGTCTCTCTGTCCATGCGTCCATTCGTGCGTCAATCTAGAGAACACTCTGAGTACCGCCATTTTGCGCGTCATATACCCTGTGGCACATACCAACTTTACGGATCTGTCTACCTGTCCGTCTGTCTACCTGTCAGTCTGTCTTTCTGTCCTTGCGTCCATCTAGAGAACATTCAAAGTACCACCATCTCGCATACCCTGTGGCACATAGCTGCTTTACACGTCCTTCTACCTGTCCGTCTGTCTGCCAGTCTGTCTGTCTGTCCGTCCATGTGCCCGCCCGTGCATCCTTCTAGAGAACACTCAAAGTACTGCCACCTCGCATACCCTGTGGTACATAGCCGCTTTACGCGTCCATATACCTGTCCGTCTGTCTGCCAGTCTTTCTGTCAGTCCGTCCGCGCGTCCGTCCGTGAGTCCATTTAGAGAACACTCAAAGTACCGCCATCTCGCATACCCTGTGGCACATAGCCGCTTTACACGTCCGTCTACCTGTCCGTCTCTCTGCCAGTCTGTCTGTCTGTCCGTCCGTGCGTCTGTCCGTGCGTTCACCTAGAGAACACTCAAAGTACCGCCATCTCGCATACCCTGTGGCACATAGCCGCTTTACACGTCCGTCTACTTGTCCGTCTGTCTGCCAGTCTGTCTGTCTGTCCGTCCATGCGTCCGATCCTGCGTAAATCTAAAGAACACTCCGAGTACCGCCACTTCGCGCGTCGTACACCCTTTGGCACGTACCCGCTTTCTGTGTCCGTCTACCTGTCTGTCTGTCTGCCAGTCTGTCTGTCTGTCCGTCCGTGCGCTCGTCCGTTCGTCAATCTAGAGAACTCTCTGAGTACCGCCATCTTGCATACCCTGTGGTACATAGCCACTTTACGTGTCCATCTACTTGTCCGTCTGTCTGCCAGTCTGTCTGTCTGTCCGTCCATGCGTCCGATCCTGCGTAAATCTAAAGAACACTCCGAGTACCGCCACTTCGCGCGTCGTACACCCTTTGGCACGTACCCGCTTTCTGTGTCCGTCTACCTGTCTGTCTGTCTGCCAGTCTGTCTGTCTGTCCGTCCGTGCGCTCGTCCGTTCGTCAATCTAGAGAACTCTCTGAGTACCGCCATCTTGCATACCCTGTGGTACATAGCCACTTTACGTGTCCATCTACTTGTCCGTCTGTCTGCCAGTCTGTCTGTCTGTCCGTCCGCGCTTCCGTCCGTGCGTCCACCTAGAGAACACTCAAAGTACCACTATCTCGCATACCCTGTGGCACATAGCCGCTTTACACGTCCGTCTACCTCTCCGTCTGTCTGCCAGTCTGTCTGTCTGTCTGTCCGTCCGTGCGTCCGTCCGTGGGTCCGTCCGTGGGTCCATCTAGAGAACACTCAAAGTACCGCCATCTCGCATCTCCTATACCCTGTGGCAAATACCGCTTTACGCGTCCGTCTACCTGTCCGCCTGTCTGCCAGTCTGTCTGTCTGTCCGTCCGTGCGCCCGTCCGTGCATCCATCTAGAGAACACTCAAAGTACCGCCATCTCGCATACCCTGTGGTACATAGCTGCTTTACGCTTCCGTCTACCTGTCCGCCTGTCTGCCAGTCTGTCTGTCTGTCAGTCCGTGCGTCCTTCCGTGCGTCCATCTAGACAACACTCAAAGTACTGCCATCTCGCATACCCTGTGGCACATAGCTGCTTTACACGTCCGTCTACCTGTCCGTCTGTCTGCCAGTCTGTCTGTCTGTCCCTCCGTGCATGCGTCCGTGCGACCATCTAGAGAACACTTAAAGTAGCCCCATCTCGCGCGTCGTATACCCTGTGGTACATACCCGCTTTACACATCCGTCCACCTGTCCGTCTGGGTGCCAGTCTGTCTGTCTGTCGGTGCGTCCGTCCGTGCACCCGATTAGAGAACACTCAAAATAACGCCATCTCGCATACATTGTGGCACATAGCCGCTTTACGCGGCCGTCTACCTGGCCGTCTGTCTGCCAGTCTGTCTCTCTGTCCATGCGTCCATTCGTGCGTCAATCTAAAGAACACTCTGAGTACCGCCATTTTGCGCGTCATATACACTGTGGCACATACCAACTTTACGGATCCGTCTACCTGTTCGTCTGTCTGCCAGTCTGTCTGTCTGTCCGTCCGTGCATGCGTCCGTGCGTCCATCTAGAGAACACTTAAAGTACCGCCATCTCGCGCGTCGTATACCCTGTGGTACATACCCGCTTTACACGTCCGTCTACCTGTCCGTCTGGGTGCCAGTCTGTCTGTCTGTCAGTCTGTCTGTCCGTCTGTGCGTCCATCTAGAGAACACTCAAAATACCACCATCTCGCATACCCTGTGGCACATAGCTGCTTTACACGTCCGTCTACCTGTCCATCTGTCTTCCAGTCTGTCTGTCTGTCCGTCCATGTGCCCGTCCGTGCATCCATCTAGAGAACACTCAAAGTACCGCCATCTCGCATACCCTGTGGTACATAGCCGCTTTACGCGTCCATGTACCTGTCCGTCTGTCTGCCAGTCTTTCTGTCGGTCCGTCCGCGCGTCCGTCCGTGCGTCCATCTAGAGAACACTCAAAGTACCGCCATCTCGCATACACTGTGGCACATAGCCGCTTTACACGTCCGTCTACCTGTCCGTCTCTCTGCCAGTCTGCCTGTCTGTCCGTCCGTGCGTCTGTCCGTGCGTTCACCTTTAGAACACTCAAAGTACCGCCATCTCGCATAACCTGTGGCACATACCGGCTTTACGCATCCGTCTACGTGTCCGTCTGGTTGCCAGTCTGTCTTTCTGTTCGTCCATGCGTCCGTTCGTGCGTAAATCTTGAGAACACTTTGAGTACCACCATCTCGCGCGTCGTATACCCTGTGGCACATACCCGCTTTACGCGTCCGTCTACTTGTCCGTCTGTCTGAAAGTCTGTCTGTCTGTTCGTCAATGTGTCCATCCGTGCGTCCATCTAGAGAACACCTAAAGTACCGCCATCTCGCATACCATGTGGCACATAGCCGCTTTACACGTCCGTCTACCTGTCCGCCTGTCTGCCAGTCTGTCTGTCTGTCTGTCTGTCTGTCCGTCCGTGCGTCCTTCCGGGCGTCCTTCTAGAGAACACTCAAAGTACCGCCATCTCGCATACCCTGTGGCACATAGCCGCATAACGCGTCCGTCTACCTGTTCGTCTGTCTGTCAGTCTGTCTGTCTGTTCGTCCATGCATCCATCTGTGCGTCCATCTAGAGAACACTCAAAGTACCACCATATCGCATACCCTGTGGCACAAAGCCGCTTTACACGTCCGTCTAACTGTCCGTCTGTCTGCCAGTCTGTCTGTCTATCCGTCCATGCGTCCGTTCATGCGTCAATCTAGAGAACACTCTGAGTACCGCCATCTCGCGCGTCGTATACCCTGAGGCACATACTCGCTTTACACGTCCGTCTACCTCTCCCTCTGTCGCCAGTCTGTCTGTCTGTTCGTCCATGCATCCATCTGTGCGTCCATCTAGAGAACACTCAAAGTACCACCATATCGCATACCCTGTGGCACAAAGCCGCTTTACACGTCCGTCTAACTGTCCGTCTGTCTGCCAGTCTGTCTGTCTATCCGTCCATGCGTCCGTTCATGCGTCAATCTAGAGAACACTCTATATTGCCACGTTCCATTTCCCAAGTTTTTGTTATCGTCCCAAAACACCACACGATTCTCAGCGCAAACCGCGCCTGCAGTTTTCTAGAGGGTTCCGGACTGTAGTAGATCATTTCGATAAGATCACGCCCACTGTGCGAATGGTACAGATTGTTCTGGAACGCACGCCGCCGCCAGCGATAGCACTAGAACATTCGACGACGGGAGTATAAATGCCGACGCGCTTCGCCGCTTGTCAGTTGTTGATCGAAGGCCGACGCTCCGTTCGCCGCTATCAGTTTGAGACTGCTATCTGTGCGAGACTGCTGCTGTAATTGGACTTTCTGTTTACCGGGCACAGGTTCGCCCAAATAAACAGTTAAATTCCAACAAGAAGTCTCCTGTCTTCGGCCACGTCACGACCCCGTGACATTTGGTGGAGGTGCTGGGTAAAGGCCGAAGGGCATCACCTTAAACTCGAAGAGGCCGTCCGGTGTTATAAACGCCGTCTTCTCTCGGTCTCTTTCGTCGTCTTCGATTTGCCAATAGCCAGTCTTGAGGTCCATTGACGAAAAGTACTTGGCGTTATGGAGCCGATCAAGTGCGTCGTCTATTCGTGGGAGAGGATACACGTCCTTTCTTGTGATTTTGTTCAGGCGGCGATAATCGACGCAGAAACGTAGGGTCCCATCCTTTTTCTTCACTAACACCACGGGGGATGCACATGGGCTCTTGGACGGCTGGATAATATCATCCCGCAGCATTTCATCAACTTGTCTCTTGATGGCCTCACGTTCTCGCGTCGAAACCCTGTACGGACTCTGACGGAGTGGTCTGGCATTTTCTTCGGTTATGATGCGATGTTTCGTGATTGGGGTCTGCCGAATTTTCGATGACGACGAAAAGCAATCTTCGTATTGCAGGAGCAGGGCCTTGAGCTGTTCTTGCTTATCGTTCGGAAGTCTGGGATTGACGTCGAAAGCTATGGGAGGGGCTTGGTTCCTCTGAGCAGGTTCCGCAGAATCGGCGAGGGTGAAAGCGCTGGTGGCTTCGACAATTTCTTCGATGTATGCGACCGTTGTTCCTTTGTTCACATCTTTGTACTCATTGCTGAAATTTGTGAGCATAACCGTTGCTTTGCCTCCCCGTAACTCTGCAATTCCTCTTGCGACGCAAATATTTCGGGTGACCAACAGATGCTGACTGCCTTCAACGACGCCTTCGAAGTCAGGTGATTCAGGAGCGCCGACTGAAATAATGACGCTTGAGCGAGGCGGAATGGTGACTTGTTCTTCCAGCACATTCAAGGCATGGTGTCCAGACGGCGTGCGCGGCGGTAGTGCTTCTTCTGTGGATAACGTTATCGACTTTGTTTTTAGGTTGATGACAGCACCATGGAGGCATAAGAAGTCCATGCCAAGGATGACATCTCTCGAGCAACGCTGTAGGACTACGAAGTCTGTAGGATAAATACGGCCGTTAATGGTGACTCTCGCTGTGCAGATTCCTGCAGGCGTTACGAGATGACCTCCGGCTGTGCGGATTTCAGGGCCTTTCCAAGCTGTCCTAACTTTCTTTAACTTCGCGGCGAACGACCCACTGATGACAGAATAGTCGGCTCCAGTATCGACGAGAGCGGTCACACTGTGGCCGTCGATAAGAACGTCGAGGTCGCTAATTCGCCGTCTCGCATTACAGTTAGGGCGTGGCGTCGGGTCACGGCTGCGTCGGCTTGTTCCGCTGCTTCCCTGTTGCGTCGTCAGGCCACCTTCGGTAAGTGAGCTTTCGCCATCAGGGCTTTGCCTGTTTGGCGTTGTGTTCGGAAAGCTCCGTCGCGGCGTCGTCGTCGGAGGAGGATCTTCGGTAGTTCGTCGCACAGCAACCGCACCTCCACCGGTTGCTGCCCTTAGTTTCCCGGATACGGGCTAGGAGACCGGCCCCGCTTCGAGCCAAGTACCTCCTTGTGGTGCCTTCAGCTCTGCGACCAGAACTCCTGCAGGCCCTGCACGACGATCCGACGGCAGGGCACCTCGGTGTTTCTCGCACGCTCGCGAGGATACAAGAAAGGTACTACTGGCCACGTCTTACAACCGACGTCACTCGTTATGTGAGGACATGCCGGGACTGTCAGCGACGCAAGACACCGCCGACAAGGCCAGTGGGACTTCTGCAGCCAATTGATCCACCTTGCCGACCTTTCCAGCAGATTGGTATGGACTTATTGGGGCCGTTCCCGACGTCGGCTTTCGGAAACAAGTGGATCGTGGTAGCCACCGACTACCTCACCCGCTACGCCGAGACAAAAGCCCTGCCAAAAGGCAGTGCATGCGAGGTAGCTAAGTTCTTCGTCGAAAATATCGTCCTACGTCACGGCGCCCCGGAGGTCCTTATCACCGACAGAGGAACGGCATTCACTGCCGACTTAACTGAAGCGATCTTGGCATACAGCCAAACAAACCACCGCCGGACGACAGCGTACCACCCACAGACCAACGGCCTCACCGAGCGGCTTAACAAGACGATCGCCGACATGCTGTCAATGTACGTCGACGTCGAACACAAGACGTGGGATGCCATTCTTCCGTATGTGACCTTCGCATACAACACGGCGGTGCAGGAGACGACGCAGATATCTCCATACAAATTGGTCTACGGAAGGAGCCCGGCAACGACGCTCGATGCCATGTTACCCAACGTCACCGACGAAGAAAACCTCGATGTGAGCGAGTACCTTCATCGCGCCGAAGAAGCCCGACAACTTGCGCGGCTCCGTATCAAGAATCAACAGACGACCGACAGCCACCGTTACAACCTTCGACGACGCTTCGTGGAATACCAGCCCGGTGAACGTGTTTGGGTGTGGATGCCGATACGCCGACGTGGACTAAGTGAAAAGCTTCTGCGACGGTACTTCGGACCGTACAGGGTGGTTCGACGTCTCGGCCCACTTGATTACGAGGTTGTCCCCGACGGCATCACGAACTCTCAACGACGCCGATCGCGACCTGACGTCGTCCATGTCGCACGCCTCAAGCCGTTTCATGCGCGTTAACAACTGAAACAGTGTTTTTTTTGTATTATTGTTGTATCGTGGTTTTTTCATTGTACTTTCTTGCATTATTGTTGTGCCTTCGTCCTTAGTTAGAGCATCGAGACGATGCCTTTTTCAGAGGGGGGCAATGCCACGTTCCATTTCCCAAGTTTTTGTTATCGTCCCAAAACACCACACGATTCTCAGCGCAAACCGCGCCTGCAGTTTTCTAGAGGGTTCCGGACTGTAGTAGATCATTTCGATAAGATCACGCCCACTGTGCGAATGGTACAGAATGTTCTGGAACGCACGCCGCCGCCAGCGATAGCACTAGAACATTCGACGGCGGGAGTATAAATGCCGACGCGCTTCGCCGCTTGTCAGTTGTTGATCGAAGGCCGACGCTCCGTTCGCCGCTATCAGTTTGAGACTGCTATCTGTGCGAGACTGCTGCTGTAATTGGACTTTCTGTTTACCGGGCACAGGTTCGCCCAAATAAACAGTTAAATTCCAACAAGAAGTCTCCTGTCTTCGGCCACGTCACGACCCCGTGACAATATACCGCCATCTCGCGCGTCGTGCACCCTGTAGCACATACACGCTTTACGCGTCCGTCTACCTATCCATCTGTCTGCCAGTCTGTCTGTCTGTTCGTCCATGCGTCCATCCGTGCATCCATCTAGTGAACACTCAAAGTACCGCCATCTCGCATACTCTGTGGCACATAGCCGCTTTACACGTCCGTCTACCTGTCCGTCTGTCTGCCACTCTGTCTGTCTCTGCATCCGAGCGTCCGTCCGTGCGTCCATCTAGAGAACACTCAAAGTACCGCCATCTCGCATACCCTGTGGCACATAGCCAATTTACACGTCCGTCTACCTGGCCGTCTGTCTGCCAGTCTGCGTGTCTGTCCGTCCGTGGGTCTGTCCTGTGTGTCGCCTAGAGAACACTCAAAGTACCGCCATCTCGCATAACCTGTGGCACATACCGGCTTTACGCATCCGTCTACGCGTCCGTCTGTTTGCCAGTCTGTCTTTCTGTTCGTCAATGCGTCCGTTCGTGCGTAAATCTTGGGAAACACTCTGAGTACCGCCATCTCACGCGTCGTATACCCTGTGGCACATACCCGCTTTACGCGTCCGTCTACTTGTCCGTCTGTCTGCAAGTCTGTCTGTCTGTTCGTCAATGTGTCCGTCCGTGCGTCCATCTAGAGAATACTCAATGTACCGCCATCTCGCATACCCTGTGGCACATAGCCGCATTACGCGTCCGTCTACCTGTCCGTCTGTCTGCCAGTCTGTCTGTCTGTCAGTCCGTGCGCCCGTCCGTGCATCCATCTAGAGAACACTCAAAGTACCGCCATCTCGCATACCCTGTGGCAAATAGCCGCTTTACGCGTCAGTCTACGTGTCCGTTTGTCTGCCAGGCTGTCTTTCTGTTCGTCCATGCGTCCGTTCGTGCGTAAATGTAGAGAACACTCTGAGTACCGCCATCTCGCGCGTCGTATACCCTGTGGTACATACCCTCTTTACGCGTCCGTCTACCTGTTCGTCTGTCTGCCAGTCTGTCTGTCTGTTCGTCCATGCGTCCGTTCGTGCGTAAATGTAGAGAACACTCTGAGTACCGCCATCTCGCGCGTCGTATACCCTGTGGTACATACCCGCTTTACACGTCCGTCTACCTGTCCGTCTGTCTGCCAGTCTGTCTGTCTGTTCGTCCATGCGTCCATCCGTGCGTACATCTAGAGAACACTCAAAGTATCGCCATCTCGCATACCCTGTGGCACATAGCCACTTTACACGTCCGTCTACCTGTCCGTCTGTCTGCCAGTCTGTCTGTCTGTCCGTCCGTGCACTCGTCCGTTCGTCAATCTAGAGAACACTCTGAGTACCGCCATCTTGCATACCCTGTGGTACATAGCCACTTTACGCGTCCATCTACTTGTCCGTCTGTCTGCCAGTCTGTCTGTCTGTCCGTCCGCGCGTCCATCCGTGCGTCCACCTAGAGAACACTCAAAGTACCACCATCTCGCATACCCTGTGGCACATGGCCGCTTTACACGTCCGTCTACCTATCCGTCTGTCTGCCAGTCTGACTGTCTGTCCGTCCTTGCGTCCGTCCATGCGTCAATCTACAGA
This sequence comes from Rhipicephalus microplus, assembly GCF_043290135.1. Classification (NCBI taxonomy): domain Eukaryota; kingdom Metazoa; phylum Arthropoda; class Arachnida; order Ixodida; family Ixodidae; genus Rhipicephalus; species Rhipicephalus microplus. The sequence continues at coordinate 15,647,539 of NW_027464589.1, forward strand.
ACACTCAAAGTACTGCCATCTCGCATACCCTGTGGCACATACCCGCTTTACAGGTCCGTCTACCTCTCCGCCTGTCTGCCAGTCTGTCTGTCTGTCCGTCCGTGCGTCCATCCGTGGGTCCATCTAGAGAACACTCGAAGTACCGCCATATCGCATCTCCTATACCCTGTGGCAAATACCGCTTTACGCGTTCGTCTACCTGTCCGTCTGTCTGCCACTCTGTCTGTCTGTACGTCCGTGCGCTCGTCCGTGCATCCATCTAGAGAACACTCAAAGTACCGCCATCTCGCATACCCTGTAATACATAGCCGCTTTACGCGTCCGTATACCTGTCCGTCTGTCTGCCAGTCTTTCTGTCTGTCCGTCCATGCGTCCGATCGTGCATGATTCTAAAGAACACTCCGAGTGGCGCAATTTCGCGTGTCGTATACCCTGTGGCACATACCACCATCTCGAATACCCTGCGGCACATAGCCACTTAACACGTTCGTCTACCTGTCCATTTGTCTGACCGTCCAAGCGTCCGTTCGTGCGTCAATCTAGAGAACACTCTGAGTACCACCATCGTGCGCGTCGCATAACCTGTGGCACATACCCGCTTTACACGTCCGTCTACCTGTCCGTCTGTCTGCCAGTGTGTCTGTCTGTCCGTCCATGCGTCCGATCGTGCGAAAATCTAAAGAACACTCCGAGTACCGCCATTTCGCTCGTCGTATACCCTTTGGCACGTACCCGCTTTCCGTGTCCGTCTACCTGTCCGTCTGTCTGCCAGTCTGTCTATGTGTTCGTCCGTGCGCTCGTCCGTTCGTCAATCTAGAGAACACTCTGAGTACCGCCATCTTGCATACCCTGTGGTACAAAGCCACTTTACGCGTCCATCTACTTGTCCGTCTGTCTGCCAGTCTGTCTGTCTGTCCATCCGCGCGTCCGTCCGTGCGTACACCTAGAGAACACTCAAAGTACCACCATCTCGCATACTTTGTGGCACATAGCCACTTTACACGTCCGTCTACCTATCCGTCTGTCTGCCAGTCTGACTGTCTGTCCGTCCGTGCGTCCGTCCATGCGTCCATCTAGAGAACACTCAAAGTACCGCCATCTCGCATACCCTGTGGCAAATACCCGCTTTACAGGTCCGTCTACCTCTCCGTCTGTCTGCCAGTCTGTCTGTCTGTCCGTCCGTGCGTCCGTCCGTGGGTCCATCTAGAGAACACTCAAAGTACCGCCATCTCGCATCTCCTATACCCTGTGGCAAATACCGCTTTACGCGTCCGTCTACCTGTCCGTCTGTCTGCCAGTCTGTCTGTCTGTCCGTCCGTGCGCCCGTCCGTGCATCCATCTAGAGAACACTTAAAGTACTGCCATCTCGCATACCCTGTGGTACATAGCTGCTTTATGCTTCCGTCTACCTGTCCGCCTGTCTGCCAGTCTGTCTGTCTGTCCGTCCGTGCGTCCTTCCGTGCGTCCTTCAAGAGAACACTCAAAATACCACCATCTCGCGTACCCTGTGGCACATAGCCGGTTTACACGTCCGTCTACCTGTCCGTCTGTCTGCCAGTCTGTCTGTCTGTCCGTCCGTGCGTGCGTCCGTGCGTCCATCTAGAGAACACTTAAAGTACCGCCATCTCGCGCGTCGTATACCCTGTGGTACATACCCGCTTTACACGTCTGTCTACCTGTCCGTCTGTGTGCCAGTCTGTCTGTCTGTCTGTCGGTGCGTCCGTCCGTGCACCCGATTAGAGAACACTCAAAATAACGCCATCTCGCATACCCTGTGGCACATAGACGTTTTACGCGGCCGTCTACCTGGCCGTCTGTCTGCCAGCCTGTCTCTCTGTCCATGCGTCCATTCGTGCGTCAATCTAGAGAACACTCTGAGTACCGCCATTTTGCGCGTCATATACCCTGTGGCACATACCAACTTTACGGATCTGTCTACCTGTCCGTCTGTCTACCTGTCAGTCTGTCTTTCTGTCCCTGCGTCCATCTAGAGAACACTCAAAGTACCACCATCTCGCATACCCTGTGGCACATAGCTGCTTTACACGTCCGTCTACCTGTCCGTCTGTCTGCCAGTCTGTCTGTGTGTCCGTCCATGTGCCCGCCCGTGCATCCTTCTAGAGAACACTCAAAGTACTGCCACCTCGCATACCCTGTGGTACATAGCCGCTTTACGCGTCCATATACCTGTCCGTCTGTCTGCCAGTCTTTCTGTCAGTGCGTCCGCGCGTCCGTCCGTGCGTCCATTTAGAGAACACTCAAAGTACCGCCATCTCGCATACCCTGTGGCACATAGCCGCTTTACACGTCCGTCTACCTGTCAGTCTCTCTGCCAGTCTGTCTGTCTGTCCGTCCGTGCGTCTGTCCGTGCGTTCACCTAGAGAACACTCAAAGTACCGCCATCTCGCATACCCTGTGGCACATAGCCGCTTTACACGTCCGTCTACTTGTCCGTCTGTCTGCCAGTCTGTCTGTCTGTCCGTCTATGCGTCCGATCGTGCATAAATCTGAAGAACACTCCGAGTACCGCCATTTCACGCGTCGTATACCCTGTGGCACATACCGCCATCTCGAATACCCTGCGGCACATAGCCACTTAACACGTTCGTCTACTTGTTCGTCTGTCTGCCACTCTGTCTGTCTGTCCGTCCATGCGTCTGATCGTGCGTAAATCTAAAGAACACTCCGAGTACCGCCACTTCGCGCGTCGTACACCCTTTGGCACATACCCGCTTTCTGTGTCCGTCTACCTGTCTGTCTGTCTGCCAGTCTGTCTGTCTGTCCGTCCGTGCGCTCGTCCGTTCGTCAATCTAGAGAACTCTCTGAGTACCGCCATCTTGCATACCCTGTGGTACATAGCCACTTTACGTGTCCATCTACTTGTCCGTCTGTCTGCCAGTCTGTCTGTCTGTCCGTCCGCGCTTCCGTCCGTGCGTCCACCTAGAGAACACTCAAAGTACCACTATCTCGCATACCCTGTGGCACATAGCCGCTTTACACGTCCGTCTACCTATCCGTCTGTCTGCCAGTCTGACTGTCTGTCCGTCCGTGCGTCCGTCCATGCGTCCATCTAGACAACACTCAAAGTACCGCCATCTCGCATACCCTGTGGCAAATACCCGCTTTACAGGTCCGTCTACCTCTCCGTCTGTCTGCCAGTCTGTCTGTCTGTCCGTCAGTGCGTCCGTCCGTGGGTCCGTCCGTGGGTCCTTCTAGAGAACACTCAAAGTACCGCCATCTCGCATCTCCTATACCCTGTGGCAAATACCGCTTTACGCGTCCGTCTACCTATCCGCCTGTCTGCCAGTCTGTCTGTCTGTCCGTCCGTGCGCCCGTCCGTGCATCCATCTAGAGAACACTCAAAGTACCGCCATCTCGCATACCCTGTGGTACATAGCTGCTTTACGCTTCCGTCTACCTGTCCGCCTGTCTGCCAGTCTGTCTGTCTGTCAGTCCGTGCGTCCTTCCGTGCGTCCTTCTAGAGAACACTCAAAGTACCGCCATCTCGCATACCCTGTGGTACATAGCTGCTTTACGCTTCCGTCTACCTGTCCGCCTGTCTGCCAGTCTGTCTGTCTGTCAGTCCGTGCGTCCTTCCGTGCGTCCTTCTAGAGAACACTCAAAGTACTGCCATCTCGCATACCCTGTGGCACATAGCTGCTTTACACGTCCGTCTACCTGTCCGTCTGTCTGCCAGTCTGTCTGTCTGTCCCTCCGTGCATGCGTCCGTGCGTCCATCTAGAGAACACTTAAAGTACCACCATCTCGCGCGTCGTATACCCTGTGGTACATACCCGCTTTACACATCCGTCCACCTGTCCGTCTGGGTGCCAGTCTGTCTGTCTGTCGGTGCGTCCGTCCGTGCACCCGATTAGAGAACACTCAAAATAACGCCATCTCGCATACATTGTGGCACATAGCCGCTTTACGCGGCCGTCTACCTGGCCGTCTGTCTGCCAGTCTGTCTCTCTGTCCATGCGTCCATTCGTGCATCAATCTAAAGAACACTCTGAGTACCGCCATTTTGCGCGTCATATACACTGTGGCACATACCAACTTTACGGATCCGTCTACCTGTCCGTCTGTCTGCCAGTCTGTCTGTCTGTCCGTCCGTGCATGCGTCCGTGCGTCCATCTAGAGAACACTTAAAGTACCGCCATCTCGCGCATCGTATACCCTGTGGTACATACCCGCTTTACACGTCCGTCTACCTGTCCGTCTGGGTGCCAGTCTGTCTGTCTGTCAGTCTGTCTGTCCGTCCGTGCGTCCATCTAGAGAACACTATAAATACCACCATCTCGCATACCCTGTGGCACATAGCTGCTTTACACGTCCGTCTACCTGTCCATCTGTCTTCCAGTCTGTCTGTCTGTCCGTCCATGTGCCCGTCCGTGCGTCCATCTAGAGAACACTCAAAGTACCGCCATCTCGCATACACTGTGGCACATAGCCGCTTTACACGTCCGTCTACCTTTCCGTCTCTCTGCCAGTCTGCCTGTCTGCCCGTCCGTGCGTCTGTCCGTGCGTTCACCTTTAGAACACTCAAAGTACCGCCATCTCGCATAACCTGTGGCACATACCGGCTTTACGCATCCGTCTACGTGTCCGTCTGGTTGCCAGTCTGTCTTTCTGTTCGTCCATGCGTCCGTTCGTGCGTAAATCTTGAGAACACTTTGAGTACCACCATCTCGCGCGTCGTATACCCTGTGGCACATACCCGCTTTACGCGTCCGTCTACTTGTCTGTCTGTCTGTTCGTCAATGTGTCCATCCGTGCGTCCATCTAGAGAACACCTAAAGTACCGCCATCTCGCATACCATGTGGCACATAGCCGCTTTACACGTCCGTCTACCTGTCCGCCTGTCTGCCAGTCTGTCTGTCTGTCTGTCTGTCTGTCTGTCCGTCCGTGCGTCCTTCAGGGCGTCCTTCTAGAGAACACTCAAAGTACCGCCATCTCGCATACCCTGTGGCACATAGCCGCATAACGCGTCCGTCTACCTGTTCGTCTGTCTGTCAGTCTGTCTGTCTGTTCGTCCATGCATCCATCTGTGCGTCCATCTAGAGAACACTCAAAGTACCACCATATCGCATACCCTGTGGCACAAAGCCGCTTTACACGTCCGTCTAACTGTCCGTCTGTCTGCCAGTCTGTCTGTCTATCCGTCCATGCGTCCGTTCATGCGTCAATCTAGAGAACACTCTATATACCGCCATCTCGCGCGTCGTGCACCCTGTAGCACATACACGCTTTACGCGTCCGTCTACCTGTCCGTCTGTCTGCCAGTCTGTCTGTCTGTTCGTCCATGCGTCCATCCGTGCATCCATCTAGTGAACACTCAAAGTACCGCCATCTCGCATACTCTGTGGCACATAGCCGCTTTACACGTCCGTCTACCTGTCCCTCTGTCTGCCACTCTGTCTGTCTGTCCATCCGTGCGTCCGTCCGTGCGTCCATCTAGAGAACACTCAAAGTACCGCCATCTCGCATACCTTGTGGCACATAGCCACTTCACACGTCCGTCTAACTGTCCGTCTGTCTGCCACTCTGTCTGTCTGTCTATCCGTGCGTCCGTCCGTGCGTCCATCTAGAGAACACTCAAAGTACCGCAATACCGCATACCCTGTGGCACATAGCCACTGTACACGTCCGTCTACCTGTCCGTCTGTCTGCCAGTCTGTCTGTCTTTCTGTCCATGCGTCCATTCGTTCGTCAATCTAGTGAACACTCTGAGTACCGCCATCTCGCGCGTCGTATACCCTGTGGCACATACATGCTTTACGCGTCCGTCTCCCTGTCCGTTTGTCTGCCAGTCTGTGTGTCTGTTCGTCCATGCGTCCATCGGTGCGTCCATCTAGAGAACACTCAAAGTACCGCCATCTCGCGTGCCCTGTGGCACATAACCGCTTTACGCGTCTATCTACCTGTCCATCTGTCTTCCAGTCTGTCTGTATTTTTTATTTTATTTTTTTTATTTACAGATACTGCAATCACCATTTGGTGATTTTAGCAGGGTGGTACATGAAGTTAGTCATGAACAAATGGCAAGTACAATGACATATAATATATACAGGTTATACAATGTGTATAGGGCAAAGACAAACTTGAACTGGCAATAACATACAATCCAAAATAGGAGACTACAATTATACAAGCATGTACAGTGGTATGTAATGCTATTTAACAATTCAACTGGTTAGTGCACTTTCTAATTCCGAAGAAAACAATGCCAATGAGGGTGCTGAAACAATTGCATTAGTAAGTTTGTTCCAATCGACTATGGTGCGAGGAAAAAATGAATACTTAAAGCAATTATTGCGTGTGGAAAAGGGGGTTATGGTGAGGTCATGTCTCTGCCTGGTAGAGTAGCCAGAAGAAAAAGAAAAAATATCGGCTATGTCTACTTGATATTGGCCGTTAATTAGTTGGTACAAAAACTTAAGCCTTGAGTTACGGTATCTTAATGATAAAGGTGAAAGTTGAGCTCTGCTTGATAGGTCAGTAACAGAAGTCCTCGAAACATTATTGTAGACAAAACGAACTGCTCTTTTTTGCACTTTTTCTAATTTGTTAATGTTAGTCTTAGTAAAAGGATCCCATATAATAGCGGCGTAATCTAATATTGGTAAAACAATTGGTTTGTACGCTAAAAGGCGGACAGAAGGAGTGGATAGTTTGAGAGCACGACATAGAAAAAACAGTTTGTAAGTTGCATTGGCCGTTACATGTGTAATGTGTTTGTTCAAGCAGAGATCATTTGATATGTAAAGCCCCAAGTACTTATAATTAATGACTTCAGTCAAAAAGGTGTTGTTAGCATTATATCTGAAATGCAAAGGTTTTTTCATGTGTGTAATTCGCATAAAAACAGTTTTATCAAAGTTAATGACCATCTGCAATTCCTCGCACCAGGAGGCTACTTTTTGAAATGCCTGATTTAACAGAAGTTGGTCGGATGTGCTATGAACCTCAGAGTACAAAACACCGTCATCTGCGTAAAGTTTCACTTTAACAGGAATTTGTTCTACAATATCAATTATGAACAAAAGAAACAGTAGAGGCCCTAGAACTGAGCCCTGGGGAACGCCAGAACCAACCATTACATATTTTGAGTTGCAATCGCGAAAATAAACAAGTTGTTGTCGTTTAGTTAGGTAGAAAGAGAGCCAGCCCATTAGATTTTTGTTTTTAAGTATTTTCTCTAATTTAAAAAGTAATTTTTTGTGGGCAACCTTATCGAAGGCTTTGGCGAAGTCCATAAAAATAGCATCTAATTGTTTGCCGTGGTTAATACTTTTCGCAAAGTCATGTACGGTTTCAACTAGCTGAGTGCAGGTTGAAAAACCTTTTCTAAATCCGTGCTGATGTGTAGTTAAGAAATAGTGTTTGTTGAGAAACTCTACGATATGATTGTGTATTATATGTTCTAATATTTTGCAACATGTTGAAGTTAATGAAATTGGTCTATAGTTACCGACCTGGTTTTTGTTTCCCTTTTTGTGTAATGGTTTAATTCGGGCAGTTATCCAATCATGCGGTAGTTCACGATCGAGTAATGATTTACAGAACAGCACGTACAAATACTTTGATGTCCATTCTGCATACCTTTTTAAAAAGTCATTGGGTATGCAATCAGGGCCAGGTGATTTTTTCGTGTCTAGTTTCGGTAACATGTTTAAGATACCCCTTTCCGAGATAACAACATCAGACATGGGAGGTAAGGAGACATCAAAAGTTGGCAAGGTACCATTGTCTTCAGTGTAAACAGATCTGACGTGTTCATTAAAAAGGTTCGCGATTGATTCATGATCCCTTATCTCTCTGCCATTGTCATCAAATATTTCGCATTCATTTGACTTAGGAGAAATTGTTCTCCAAAACTTCTCTGGCGATGAAGTAATGAAGCTAGGTAAGGACTCACCAAAGTAATGCTTTTTATCTGAAATAACCTTAAGTTTAATTTGAGATGTCAATTCTGCAATTCTTTCTTGACAACTGAAATCAGCACAATAAGTTTTACTTTTCTTTTTTAATCGCTTTACCTTCCTTTTCAATTACCATGTCTCCCTAGTTATCCACGGGTTCTTGGTCCTGGGCTTTTTACACGTGGTTGGGACATAACGCTCAATGCTTTTGCTTACAATGCCCGTAAACTTAATCCAAAGATCATTTACACTATCATCACTATCGGCAAAATCATCAAAATGAAAAGAAAGGATATCGAGTATCGACTCATCAACGGCTTTACGAAAGTTATAGAAGGTAGTCACCTTGGGTTTTTCACAGGCAAAAAGATTTGACACGGTTAGCACTACAGCAAGGTGATCGGAAATACCGGGGACAATGTCACAAACGCAATCATGTGTTATATTTCCAGAAACAAAGAAAAGGTCTAGAATTGATTTCGAGCTGCCTTGAATCCTTGTGTAACTTTCAACTACCTGTGATAAATCATGTTGAAAGGCAATGTCTATCATGGTATCTGCGGAAGAATCGCAGTGACTAATGTGTGTCATTGTTGGCCAATCAACACCTGGCAGATTAAAGTCACCTGCCAAGATTATTCGGTCACCCGGCTTTACATACTTTTCGATATATTTTTTTAGCTCATCGATAATATTGACTGAAGAACCAGGGGATCTGTAAAAAGCACCCAATACATATCTAGTGTTACCATGATTGACCTTACAAAAGATACATTCGGCATTAGGCACATCTGGCATTTTAATTAATTTTAACTACTTTTTAAACAGAATACATACACCTCCACCTTTCGAGCTGTGATCCTTTTTATATGCACTGAAACCCGGTGGAAACACTTCGCTGTCATAGATCGAATCTGTTAACCATGTTTCAGTTAGGAAAGCTATGTCAGGATTCTGTGAGAGCAGAACCCCTTCTAACTCAACAGCCTTGTTTATACACTTCGGCAATTAATATTCTGAATTTTAAGCGAGGTGTCATGTGGGATGCTTTGTCAGTTTCTAATTTTGTTCCTAATGCGGTAACGGGATTTTTTAATGTCGTCCCACCCATATGTTACCCCATCAAGAATTAGTTTGTCGTACGAGAGCTTGACTTTCGCGCCTTTGGCCCTTTCGGTAGTTGATGTTTGCCATAATTGCCTCCTGATATCTCTAACTCGCCTAGAAAAGTCTTCAGATATGGATAGGTCACTGTTCTTTAATTTATAGGCTGCCTTCAGGATAGACACCTTTTCGCGATGATCCAGGAAATTTATTATAACTGGTCGTGCTTTGTTCTCAGCCTTTTGACCTAGTCTGTGGATTCTCTCAATACCATTGACTGATACGCCAAGTTTGAGTTGGAAAACTTCGTTACTTACGGCCTTTGTGAGTGTTTCCGTAGTCTCGGTGCGTATCTCAGTTAGACCGTATATTATCAGGTTATTCCTGCGTCCTCTGTTTTCAAGCTCATCTATTTTTGCTTCAAGTGTTGTAAGCTGCTTTGACAGTTTCACATTATTTGCCTCAAGTTCTTTTACTGTTCCTGACAATGCGTTCATTGTCGACAGCTGTTTTTCTATGCCATCAACTCGGTCTGCCAGAGCAGACATTTTTCGCTCAATGTCTGCCTGGGAAACCGTGATGGCATCAATCAAAGACTGCATTTTACCCTGGCCGGCTAACAAATCACGCAGCATTTCTTTTTCTGTAGGGCCAGGATTTGATTCGATATCGCCGCAATCTAGTAGATCTTTCGTTAAAACACTCACGCAACCAAAAAAACATTTCAGGCACAGTGGGCAAGGCAGCAACAGCAAAAAGCGATCATCGCTACGATAACACCCGTCAGGGAGATAAACGCCAACCTGAAGTATAAAGTGAAACGGGTTTCTGAGCATGTTGTTGCCGCTGCTGCTGCAAGGCCCACTGTCGAAGCATAGTCCAGGCGCTGCTTTTATGGAGTCGCTCTCAGTCACGTGGAATGATGTCACCGACGTCGGCCGATATGTCAGTGCAGTGACGAAGGGATCAGCATAAGCGTCGACGCGAGGGAACATTCCACGTGCGGCGATGTACGGCTGAAGACTGCGCAGCACCATCACGCTAAACGATCCCCCTCCAACGCAGCACCAGCTGGTATCGATGCAGCCCAGTAGGATGGTTGCCACCTGAAGTATAAAGTGGAACGGGTTTCTGAGCATGTTGTTGCCGCTGCTGCTGCAAGGCCCACTGTCGAAGCATAGTCCAGGCGCTGCTTTTATAGGGACGCTCTCAGTCACGTGGAAAGATGTCACCGACGTCGGCCGATATGTCAGTGCACTGACGAAGGGATCAGCATAAGCGTCGACGCGAGGGAACATTCCACGTGCGGCGATGTACGGCTGAAGACTGCACAGCACCATCACGCTAGACGATCCCCCTCCAACGCAGCACCAGCTGGTATCGATGCAGCCCAGTAGGATGGTTGCCACCTGAAGTATAAAGTGGAACGGGTTTCTGAGCATGTTGTTGCCGCTGCTGCTGCAAGGCCCACTGTCTCTCCGTTCATGCGCCCGTTCGTGCGTCAATCTAGAGAACACTCAAAGTACCACCATCTCGCATACCCTGTGGCACATAGCCGTTTTACGCGTCCGTCTACCTGTCCATCTATCTGCCAGTCTGTCTGTCCGTCCATGCGTTCGTACGTGCTTCAATCCAGAGAACACTCCAAGTTCCGCCATCTCTCATACCCTGTGGCACATAGCCACTTTACGCGTCCGTCTACCTGTCCATCTGTCTGCCAGTCTGTCTGTCCGTCCATGCGTCCATTCGTGCGTAAATCGAGAGAACAATCCGAGTACCGCCATCTCGCGCATCGTACACCCTGTGGCACATACCCGCTTTACGCGTCCGCCAACCGGTCCGTCTGTCTGCCAGTCTGTCTGTCTGTTCTTCCATGCGTCCATCCGTGCGTCCATCTAGAGAACACTCAAATACCGCCATGTCGCATACCCTGTGGCACATAACCGCTTTACACGTCCGTCTACCTGTCCGCCTGTCTGCCAATCTGTCTGTCTGTCCGTCCGTGCGTGTGTCCCTGCGTCCTTCTAGAGAACACTCAAAATACCGCCGTCTTGCGTACCCTGTGACACATAGCCGCTTTACGCGTCCGTCTACCTGTCCGTCTCTCTGCCAGTCTGTCTGTCTGTCCGTCCGTGCGTCCATTTGTGTGTCCATCTAGAGAACACTCAAAGTACCGCCATCTCGCATCTCCTATACCCTGTGGCAAATACCGCTTTACGCGTCTGTCTACCTGTCCGTCCATCTGCTAGCCTGTCTGTCTGTGTGTTCGTGCGTCCGAGCGTGCGTCCATTTAGAAAACACTCAAAGTAACGCCATCTCTTATACCCTGTGGCACATAGCCGCTTTACGCGTCCGTCTACCTGTTCGTCTGTCTGCGAGTCTGTCTGTCTCTCCGTCCATGCGTCCGTTCGTGCGTAAATCTAGAGAACACTCTGAGTACCGCCATTTCGCGCGTCGTATACCCTGTGGCACATACCGGCTTTACGCGTCCGTCTACCTGTCCGTCACTCTGCCATTCTGTCTGTCTGTCCGTCCATGCGTCCACTTGTGCGTAAATCTAGAGAACACTCCGAGTACCGCCATCTCGCGCATCGTATACCCTGTGACACATGCCCGCTTTACGCGTCCGTCTACCTGTCCGTCTGTCTGCCAGTCTGTCTGTCATTTCGTTCATGCGTCCATCCGTGCGTCCATCTAGAGAACACTCAAAGTACCGCCATCTCTCATACCCTGTGGCACACAGCTGCTTTACACGTCCGTCTACCTGTCCGTCTGTCTGCCAGTCTGTCTGTCTGTCCGTGCGTGCATCCATCTAGAGAACACACAAAGTACCGCCATCTCGCACACCCTCTGGTACATAGCCGCTTTACGCCTTCATCTACTTGTCCGGCTGTCTGCCAGTCTGTCTGTTTGTTCGTGCGTCCGTCCGTGCGTCCATCCAAAAAAACTCAAAGTACCGCCATTTCGCATACCCTGTGGCACATAGCCGCTTTACACGTGCACCTGTCTGTCTGCCTGCCGGCTGTTAACCGAACGGTTGGAAGTTCGAGCCGACCCGGTGGTGGTGCGGCGCTTTTTTTTCTTTGGGCTGATAGCTTTGAAGATATGTTCTGGTGGTGGTGAGAGTGGAGCAAGACTGTCTCCGTAGCACAATCGGCTAGCACGATCGGCTGTTAACCAAAAGGTTGGAGTTTTGAGCCCTCCCGGGAGTGGTGTTTTGCTTTTTTTCTTTGCGCTGATAGCTTTGAAGATATGTTCTGATGGTGGTGAGAGTGGAGCAGGACTGTCTCCGTGGCGCATTTGCCTAGCGCGATTTGCTGTTAACCGAAAATTTGGAAGTTCGAGCCCTCCCGGGAGTGGTGTGTTGCTTTTTTTCTTTGCGCTGATAGCTTTGAAGATATGTTCTGATGGTGGTGAGAGTGGAGCAGGACTGTCTCCGTGGCGCAATTGGCTAGCGTGATCGGCTGTTAACCGAAAGGTTGGAGTTTCGAGCCCACCCGGTGGTGGTGCGGCGCGTTTTTTTCTTTGGGCTGATAGCTTTGAAGATATTGTTGCGAATGTATTTACTACTTTAGAGTAGAAAAGTACTCCAGCAGTCAAGATGGCAGCCGTTGTGTATATCGAACAGCCCAAAAACGTCGTCGTCTTCTTCTTCGCACCGCCCGCATAGCTGCATAGCCGCGAACCCGCAACATCGACCTCCGGCGGCGAAAAGCGCCGACCCGGCGCTTGTTAGCAGGTGTTGGACGAGATGTACGGCTTGAGGCGAGCGACGTGGACGATGTCGGAAGATGTGGAAGGTATCGAAGGGTTTAGAGGTGCTATTTCATAGGTAACATCAGTTACCTGCCGTAGCACACGATAAGGTCCGGAATACTTGGGTAGAAGCTTTTCAGCCAGACCAACATGTCGCGACGGAGTCCACAGAAGAACGAGGTCACCTGGACTAAAGTGGACGTCCCGATGGTGGCTGTCATAGCTACGTTTCTGACGGAGCTGCGAGTCCGAAAGGCGCTGGTGGGCTATCTGACGGGCTTTCTCCGCGGTGCTAATAGCGCGGCGAGCATATGCTGTGGACAGGTCGGTAGGGTTGGGTACAAGCGTGTCGAACGGCAATGTCGGGTCTCTTCCATACAAAAGGTAAAAGGGAGAATATCCAGCAGTGTCGTGGCGTGAGCTATTGTAAGCGAAAGTGACAAAGGGTAGCGCAATGTCCCAGTCACGATGATCCGTCGACACGTACATGGCGAGCATGTCAGTGAGTGTGCGATTCAGACGTTCTGTGAGGCCGTTTGTTTGAGGATGGTAGGCCGTCGTAAGCTTGTGCTTGGTTGCACAAGAACGAAGTAGATCGTCAATTACCTTAGATAAAAAGTAGCGACCGCGATCGGTGACCAGTTGACGAGGAGCACCATGATGTAAGATGACGTCTTGAATCAAAAAGTCGGCGACATCTGTAGCGCAGCTGCTTGGAAGAGGTCTCGTAATTGCGAAACGGGTCGAGTAATCTATGGCGACGGCGACCCACCTGTTACCGTCGGTAGAAAGAGGGAAAGGGCCCAGCAGGTCGAGGCCGACACGATAGAAAGGCTCGGCAGGTACGTCGATCGGTTGAAGGAGCCCGGCGGGGTGTACCGCTGGCCTTTTGCGGCGTTGGCACGACTCACAAGACCTAACATAACGTTGTACAGAACGGTAGAGGCCGGGCCAGAAAAAGCGTCGGCGGACACGGTCGTACGTTCTGGCAACACCAAGGTGGCCAGCCGTTGGTACATCATGTAGTTGCTGAAGTACGGTCGAGTGCAAATGAGTGGGTATTACGAGTAGTAGTTCGTTTCCCACATGGTGCATATTGCGGCGGTATAAAATGCCGTCTATGACAACGAACATGCGAAGCGAACTGTCTGTACAGCCTGTGTTCAGGCGGTCGATTAGCTCGCGTAGGGACGCGTCACGCCGTTGCTCACATCCCATGTTGCCGAAAGCAGAGAGCGAGGAAATACAGATGGACGCGTCGTCGGTTACTAGATCTGGAGCGTCAACGGGGTACCGAGAGAGGCAGTCGGCGTCTTGGTGTAAACGGCCAGACTTGTAAACCACTGTGTATGTGAATTCCTGGAGGCGCAGAGCCCAACGAGCAAGGCGCCCCGTTGGATCTTTGAGGGCTGAAAGCCAGCATAGAGCGTGATGGTCAGTGGTAACTGTGAAAGGCCGGCCATATAAATAGGGGCGGAATTTACCAACTGCCCATACAAGCGCCAGGCACTCGCGTTCCGTAATAGAGTAATTGCGTTCGGCAGGAGAAAGGAGCCGGCTGGCATACGCAAGAACTCGATCGTGACCGGATTGACGCTGGGCTAAAACCGCGCCAATACCGTAGCCACTAGCATCAGTGCGGACCTCGGTTGGAGCAGACGGGTCGAAGTGGGCGAGAATCGGTGGCGTGGTCAGAAGTGTTATGAGCTGGGAAAAGGCCGTGCCTTGATCAGGACCCCACTCAAATGGTACATCTTTCTTCAAAAGATCAGTGAGGGGGCGTGCGACCTCTGCGAAGTTTCTGACAAATCGTCGGAAATATGAGCATAGGCCCACAAAACTTCGAACGTCCTTGACACAAGTCGGTACAGGAAAATCCAGGACAGCTCGGACTTTGTCGGGATCGGGGCGGATGCCGGAGGAGTCAACGAGATGCCCTAGAATAGTAACTTGGCGATGCCCAAAATGGCATTTCGAGGAATTAAGTTGGAGCCCAGCCTCTCGAAATACTGAAAGAATTGAGGAAAGGCGCTCGAGGTGAGACTTAAAGGTTGGGGCAAACACAATCACGTCGTCCAGATAACACAGGCAGATAGACCATTTAAAGCTGCGCAAAAGCGTGTCCATCATCCGCTCGAACGTTGCCGGCGCATTGCACAAGCCAAACGGCATTACCTTGAATTGGTAGAGACCGTCAGGCGTTACAAAGGCGGTCTTCTCCCGGTCGAGGTCGTCCACGGCGATCTGCCAGTAACCGGAGCGTAAGTCTATCGAAGAAAAATAGGTTGCGCCATGAAGGCAGTCCAGGGCATCATCAATACGAGGAAGCGGGTAGACATCCCTTTTGGTGACCTTGTTTAAATGCCGATAGTCCACGCAGAAACGCCAGGTATTGTCCTTCTTTTTAACTAAGACTACAGGGGACGCCCACGGACTCGATGAGGGCTCTATGATGCCTTTTGTGAGCATCTTATTCACCTCCTGTTGGATAACTTGGCGTTCTGATGGTGACACTCGATAGGGACGCCTGTGAATTGGAGCTGCATCACCGGTATTAATGCGATGTTTGACTTGCGATGTTTGACTTATGGGCCTACCGTCAAAGTCAAATATGTCCGAATAGCTCGTGAGAAGATCAGTGAGGTCTTTGACCTGAGACGGCAAGAGGTCTGAGGCAATCATCTTAGTTACATTGTTGAGCCGTGTAGATTTGGCTGCGTCGGTGCTATGCGGGTTCGGCGAGGCGACTGTGGCCAGTTCACGTGACACTGATGAGATCTGGCACTCGTGTGACGGTGAAAGAGTGGCGAGAACAATGCCTTGTGGTAGGATTTGAGGGCTGAGTCCGAAGTTCAGAAGAGGAAGGCACGTCTTGTTCGCTGTGACAGTTAATATGGTGTACGGGGAGGAAACGTTGCGGGCCAATAAAACACCGGGAGAGGGAAAGACCACGTAATCCCCATCCGGAACACTGGGATACGGTTCAACTGTGACACAAGTTAGGGCTTGGGGTGGGAGGCGAACAAACTCAGCGCACGAAAGCTTGTTCTGTACCATCTTCGACTCTTCAGTGGCCGCAGGCAAGTCAAGTTGCACGACGCCGGCTGAGCAGTCAATTACAGCGGAGTGGTCGGACAAAAAATCGAGTCCAAGGATGACGTCATGTGGACAGTGAGCGAGAACATGGAATAGAACGGACGTCTGGCGGTCGGCGAATCTCACACGCGCGGTGCACATTCCGAGCACAGCCGGGGTCGCTCCACTAGCGACACGTACAAATAGGGACTCTGGCGGCGTAAGGACCTTGTTTAATCGTGCACGGAGGTCAGAGCTCAGAATTGAAATATGTGCGCCGGTGTCAATAAGGGCAGTAACAGGAAGGCCATCCACTTCTACATCAAGCAGGTTCTTGTCCGTAGTCAAGGTCAGCAGAGGGTTTTCAGGTCGGGAGTCCAATGCAGCGTCACCTCCGGGAGCTGCATTGCTCAGTTTTCCGAAGAAGGGCGTCCACTAGGGTGGGGCGACGAATAGCGGCGGTGCTGAGGTGACCTGGAGCGACGGTCATGCGGGGACGGCGAACGGCTGGACCGGCGGACTGGTGTCGCAGGAGTGCCATTGTACGGTCCATCGTCACGAGCGCTGTACTGCAGGGGCCGGTGGTTGTCGTCACGTCGATAGCCAGGAAACGACCGAGGTGGATACGTGCGGAAACGACAGTAGCGGGAGATGTGTCCTACACCATGACAATGAAAACATATAGGCTTGTCGTCCTGTGTCCTCCACTGAGCAGGATCACGATAGCGGCGGAATCTTTCTGGTGCAGGAGAAGGCGCTATGGTACTGACCCGAGGTTCCGTCAACGAACACACAGGCTGCAGCCCAACGTTTGCCAGCTCCTCTCTCACGACCTGTTGGATCAACGAGATCGTTGGTCGATCATCAGATGGGCGGGTCAGAAAAGACGGAGACGCGGCCTCGATTTCTCTACGAACGATGCGAACCACACTTTCGTTGTTATGTGGTTGACTGCATGGCGGCTGAAGGTCCTCGCAAGATGACGTAGCGGCCGTGTTCGGAAGTCGCAAGAAATTCTTGGCGACCCGGCGACTCTTCAGTTCTTCGAATCGGCGGCACTCTTTGATGATGTCATCAATGGTGGAACAGTCTTTGGAAACCAGTATGTTAAAAGCATCATCTGCAATGCCTTTAAGTAAATGGCTTACTTTGTCTTCCTCGGACATGTTGGGGTCGGCACGATGGCAAAGGGCGAGAACGTCAAGGATGTAGGTGACATATGATTCGGTCGTAGTTTGTGCCCGACCAGAGAGTTCTTTAGAAGCGGCCCGCTGGCGTCCGACGGCCTTACCAAACAGGTCACGAAGCTTCTGTTTGCAAGTATCCCAGCTGGTTATGTCCGCTTCATGAGCCTCGAACCACGCGCCAGCTGTTCCGCAGAGATAGAAGCCAACGTTGGCGAGCATCATCGTAGGGTCCCACCGGTACACTGCTGCAAACCGCTCGAACTTCGGAATCCAGTCGTCAACGTCAACATGGTCGGTGCCGCAGAAGTTGCCAGGGTCGCGCGGTTGCGTCAATACGACCGGCTGTACAGGCTGCGCCGGAGTCGCGGCTGAAACAGGAGCGGCAGAATTGGTTTCTGTTGCCATGGTCGGGCAGTCGAGAACACGTCCGCTTCGAAGTTCCGTCTTGCGTCGTACCCAGCACCTCCACCAAAATGTTGCGAATGTATTTACTACTTTAGAGTAGAAAAGTACTCCAGCAGTCAAGATGGCAGCCGTTGTGTATATCGAACAGCCCAAAAACGTCGTCGTCTTCTTCTTCGCACCGCCCGCATAGCTGCATAGCCGCGAACCCGCAACAATATGTTCTGATGGTGGTGAGAGTAGAGCAGGACTGTCTCCGTGGCGCAATAGGCTAGCGCGATCGTCTGTTAACCGAAAGGTTAGAGTTTCGAGCCCTCCCGGGAGTGGTGTGTTGCTTGCGCTGATAGCTTTGAAGATATGTTCTAATGGTGGTGAGAGTGGAGCAGGACTGTCTCCGTGGCCCAATAGGCTAGAGCGATCGGCTGTTAACCGAAAGGTTGGAGTTTCGAGCCCACCCGGTGGTGGTGCGGCGCTTATTTTCTCTTTGGGGTGATAGCTTTGAAGATATGTTCTGATGGTGGTGAGAGAGGAGCAGGACTGTCTCCGTGGCGCAATTGGCTAGCGCGATCGGCTGTTAACCGAAAAGATGGAGTTTCGAGCCAACCCGGTGGTGGTGCGGCGCTTTTTTTTCTTTAGGCTGATAGCTTTGAAGATATGTTTTGATGGTGGAGAGAGTGGAGCAGGACTGTCTCCGTGGCGCAATTTTCTAGCGCGATCAGCTGTTAACGGGAAGGTTGGAGTTTCGAGCCCTCCCGGGAGTGGTGCGTTGCTTTTTTTTTGGCGCTGATAGCTTTGAAGATATGTTCTGATGGTGGTGAGAGTGAAGCACGACTGTCTTCGTGGCGCAATTGGCTAGCGCGATCGGCTGTTAACCGAAAGGTTGGAGGTCAATAGCAAGGTTGGAGGTCAATCAATAGCTGGGCTGGGCTGAAGCCATCGACTCCTGTGGTGTCCCGGTAGCTGAGCAAGGCCAGATGAGGGTCTGTTGCTTTGCGAAACAACTCTTTGATGGTCCTGACCATTCTCTCCGCCTCACCGTTCGATTGCGCATAGTGCGGGCTGCTGGTGACGTGGTCAAAGCCCTGAGATGCCGCCAATGCTGCAAACTAGCGTGAAGAGAACGGTGGATCGTTGTCTGATCTGACCTCTCGCGGAATCACATGCGAGGCAAAGATGCTTTTGGAACGTCAATGACTGCCTGAGCCGTTGTGCTACTCAAGGTTACAACTTCAGGGTACCTGGAGTGGTAGTCCACCACCAAGATGAATGTCTGGCTTCGGAGGTGGAACAGGTCCATGCCGACAAGTTCCCAGGGACGTCCAGGTAGGACCGTGGAGACCAGGGCCTCTGCTATGTTCACCCGAGTGGAAGCACATTGCTCGCAGTTAGTTACCAGAGAGGTAATGTCTGCCGAAATGCCAAGCCAAAAAATGTAGTCTCGAGCGAGAGCTTTTGTCCTGTTGATGCCTTGGTGTCCTTCGTGCAACAGCGTCAAAACAGCCGGCCGAAGAGAATGCGGGATGACCATCCTGGCGCCTTTCAGTAGAACACTGTCGCAAACAGAGAGCTCGTCTGCTGCTGAGGCATACTGGGAGAGGTGCAGTGGCAGTTTGGACTTCTGTGGCCAACCATTCTGACAGAAGAAGGTGAGGACTCTGCATTCGCCATCGGACTCTTGTGCTTGTCGCACGTCCTCTAGGCTTAGTGGCAAGGCTTCTGACATGCCGCTGACCACTTGAGCTACAAATAATTCCACGGTGTCCTGGGGGAGGGACGCCTTTTGGGTGATGCGTGACAAGGTATCTGCCGTAGCTAACAGCTTTCCTGGCACGTGGAGCATTCGGAACTGGTATCGCATGGTCTTTACCCTGAGCCTCTGTATCCGAGGCAGCATTATGTCCAGCTCCATCTTGCCGAAGAGAGAAACGAGTGGTAGGTGATCTGTCTCAACATCAAAGGTGATGCCGCGGACGAATTCGTCAAACCGTTGGATGGCCCATGTTGTTGCCAACGCTTCCTTTTCTGTCTGACTGTAACTCTGCTCTGTCTCGGTCATTGATCTTGAAGCAAACGCAACTGGGCGGCGCTCTCCAGAGGGTTGTGTCTGCAGCAAGACTGCGCCCAGTCCGAATGAGCTTGCGTCAGCCGAAACTGTGGTGGCGTATGATAGATGGTACTTGGCCATGCAACGGTCTGATGTCAGGAGTTCCTTGATTTTCTCGTATGCAGCATTTTGTTCATGCTGCCACACCCAAGTCGCAGACTTGTTTAGAAGTGCTCTG
Organism: Rhipicephalus microplus; assembly: GCF_043290135.1. NCBI lineage: Eukaryota > Metazoa > Arthropoda > Arachnida > Ixodida > Ixodidae > Rhipicephalus > Rhipicephalus microplus. The sequence continues at coordinate 15,667,268 of NW_027464589.1, forward strand.
ATGGGAGCTGTGACCTCTGAGATGCAAGACAAAAACCGGGCAAGATGGTGCACCATTCCGTGCAGTCGCCGGAAATCTGCGATGTTGGTTGGAGCTTCCATGGCTTTGATTCCTTCGACCTTGTCTGTACTTGGCCTGATGCCTTGTGCTTAAACGGTGACTCCTGGGAAGGAGACTTCGGAGACACTAAAACGACACTTGTCTTGGTTCAACGTGATGCCTGCTTTTGCAAGGAGAGACAGCACCTGGCTTAGTCTGGCAGCGTGCTCCTCGCGGATGCGCTCAAAGACCAGAATGTCGTCTATCATATTGGCGACGCCTTCCTGGCCCTCCAGGATCCTGGCCATCTGTTTAAGGAAGTACTCCGGTGCGGAGGTGATGCCAAAGGGGAGCCGGCAGAAGCAGTATCGGCCAAATGGGGTGATGAACGTTGTGAGCTCTTAGGAGTCTGCAGATAGTTTAACCTGATGAAAACTGGCTGTTACATCCAGCTTGGGGAAAACTGTTGCGTCGCCAAGGAGGCCAAGGACTTGCTCTACAGTTGGTAGGATGTGGCGTTCCCGAAGGACAACCTTGTTCAGCTGAGTCAAGTCAACGCACAGCTGGTAGGAACCATCGGCTTTCCTACTACAACGAGACCAGAGCACCACGGGGTTGGGTTGTCGACCCTGCGGATCACGCCTCCTTCCTCCAGTTTGTCAAGCTCATGACGGACGACCCCGCGTAGCGGGATGGGAATCCTGCGAGGCACACTTAGGCAGAAGGGTACGGCGCCAGGTCTCAGAAGTATAGTGTACTCGTCCTTGAGGGTGCCCAATTCCTAGAAGAGCTCAGCACGCAATGTTGCTTTCGGAGTCTGAAGTTCGTCGAGAAACTTTACAACTTCCAGAGCTTGAAGCGCCGGCAGTCCAAGAAGAGGTACGGTGAGAGACTGGATCACGTACAAGCGCTGAGAGCTCATTTTCCAGTGCCACCGAAGTCTCGCCATGTACGAACCCAGCACGCGCAGCGGCTGACCGCCAGGTCCGGTGAGCAAGCTGTTGACGGGGTCGAGCTTGGCCGGCAATGCAGGGAAGTCGCTCGGAACGGCGGACACCTCGGCTCCGGAATCGACCTTGAACTGCGCTGTGTAGTTGTCATAGGTGATGTCGACGACCTTTGCCGTAGCGAGCGTCCCGACAGCGTGTAGCTGAATGGAGCCAAGCATCTGTTTTGCCTGCCGCGCGCGGCACACTTCCGCAAAGTGTCCTTTCTTTTTGCAGAAGTTGCAGACGGAGTTTCAAGCAGGGCAGTTAGAACGCGGATGTGGAACGTGGCCGCAGAATTCACATGTTGACGGCTGGCAGGAGCGCTCTGCTGATCTCACACTCACCAAAAACATCAAACACGCAGATTGGCTCAATACCTAGAAAACCCTCGGTAGTGACCACTGCATTGTCATTACCACAATCCGGACACACCCCCTTACTCGTCCCCACCACCAAGCGAAACTTCAAGACTGGACCAAATTTCGCTTAATATACTCCAATCCGACCCCCATAGCTCACCAAGGATACTACACTCGGTCCCAACATCTCGTAAACTCACTGCACAAAATCGAGCAGACGGTTCAACTTTCAGAGGCCACGCCGGCGATGGACAACCACCTCCTGCATCTCTGGGAGGCTCGGCACAGCCTAGTGCGCCGATGGCGCCGACAGAAACACAACCGACAGCTCAAAATCCGCATGGCGGCTCTCACCCTAGAGGCTGACGAGTACGCGGCCCAGCTCGCCGACTCAAACTGGGTAGACCGCTGCAACGCTGCCGCCACACAGATGTCAAGCCGCAACACCTGGCGTCTCTTTAGGGCTCTCATCGACCCTAGCCAAACACGCACAAAAACACAGAAACACCTTCAGCGCGCGCTTCACGCCTATGCGGGTGACGCGGAAAAATTGGCACAGGCTCTCAGAGACAAATATCTCTGTAGCCAAAAGGACCCCATCGGACCGGCGTATTCATATGCAGGCACGGAAAACGCCGAGTTGGATCGTTGCTTTCAGCTCCACCATCTGAAGGCGGCCCTGTCCAAAATGAAACGAGGCACAGCGCCAGGTCGGGATCGAGTGATGGTTCGGCTCCTAGCCTACCTCCCTGACTCAGCGTACATTCACCTCCTCGACTACTTCAATCAGATCTGGGAGGGGCGCGAACCCCTACCGCTCGATTGGAAAACGGCCTTAGTAACTTTCATCCCTAAATCAATCAAATCTGTAAACATCGACAATCTCAGACCAATTTCCCTAACCTCATGCGTAGGGAAACTTATGGAAGCCATGGTCCGGGACAGGGTTTCTGAATACTTAGAGGCCCGACACACTTTTGCAGACACTATGTACGGCTTCCGCCCACATCGCTCTGCTCAGGACATCCTCCTGCAACTTCATCGTGACGTTGTCGAAGCGGTCAACATCCCAGTGACGACAAGGTAGTCCTCGTCTTAGATCTCAAGGGAGCTTTCGATAACGTTACGCATGACATCATCCTTAGCGACCTATCACAAACAAACTGTGGGCATAATGCTTTTAGGTACGTCCGCCAATTCCTCATAGAACGGCAGACATACCTGCGTATTCAAGACAAGGAGCATGGACCGTACCCCCTCGGTACGCGCGGAACACCACAGGGAGCAGTCCTCTCTCCTCTTCTGTTCAATCTTGCCTCATTCCCTCATTGCTAAACGATGTCCCAGGCGGGCAGCACGCTCTGTACGCCGACGACATCACGCTATGGGCAACTCAGGGTTCCCTTGGTAGCATCGAGACATGCCTGCAACATGCCGCGTCGATAGTTGACAGCTACGCCCGCGGCTGCAGTCTCGAATGCTCACCCACCAAATCGGAATACGTGCATCTTCGCCCCAAACCGAACGACACGACACAAATTGAACTCACCTTGTGTAACAGGGCCATTCCGGAACGCGACGAAATCAGAGTCCTGGGACTCTTCATACACAAACACCGCAAAATTGACACCACTCTGCGCAAACTACGCACTGTGGGGGATCAGGTGGGCCGCATGATCCGCCGGGTTTCGAAAAAGTGAGGAGGTCTCAAGAGCCGTGCTGCTCTGCGCCTCGCCAACGTTTTCGTGACCAGCCGGATCCTTTATTCGACACCTTACCTTCGTCTGCGTAAATGCGACGAGAATACACTAGACTGTATACTCCGCAAAATTTAAAAACGTGCCCTAGACCTCCCCATCTCAATGTCGAACCAACGTCTCGCAGATCTGGGCATGACAAACACGTACGGGCAACTTGAAGAGGCTCATCTCAATAACCGGTACCTGCGCCTTAGTAGGTCTCAGGATGGGAACAACCTCCTACACCGCCTCCACATTTCCAACACCCACAAGGTGGAAGAGCGTACCGCAATCCCCGATGATTGGCGTGGTGCACTGATCATTCCGCCTCTGCCCCAAAACATGACAAATGGGACTCACGATGGACGCGTACAGCGCGGGCTACAGCCCTACAGCAAAGGTATGGCTCACGCCCGGGAGTCTTCCACACGGATGCATCCGGCCCCCACCACGGCGGGTGGTACACGGCCGCTGTGGTTCACCAAAACGTACCTATTCAAGGGCTCACCTTTCGAGCACCGGACATCACACACGCGGAGAAGGTCGCCTTAGCCCTCACCGCAGCGGACCCCGCCTCTCGGATAATTATTACCGATTCGCGGAGGGCGTGCCAAAATCTCACACGGGGTTGCAACAATGATCGCGCCGCCGAAATCCTTAAGCGATGCTATTATCTAGATCGCCCAAATCCACGCACCGTCATCTGGACTCCTGCTCATACGGGGCTAGTTGGAAACGAGGCTGCAGATGCCTCGGCCCGCGCGCTTAATTACCGGGACCTGCCTCACCCTCCATCGCCTGATGTTCCAGAACCCAATCCGGCTACCTCTTTCAGAGAAATCACCGCTATGTACAATTCGAACAGGCTCCGCTTCCCACCCCCAGCATCGGGCCTGCCCAAGTAAGACAAGCGCGGGCTCCTCCGTCTCTATACCAATACAGTATTGTGCCCGGAGATACTCAAACATTTCAATCCGGCATTCTCTGGGGAATGCCCGCACTGTGACCATCCGTTCGCGGATCCTTTCCCTATGTTGTGGGCATGGCCCTCAAATCCGGCGGTCCCGCCACTTCCTTACCCTTCCCTCCTTACCCGAGAGAGCTGGGAGGCTGCCCTGCTCGGTTGCTCGACCCTAGTGGACCAGCGTGCCCTAGTGGCCCGAGCGCGTGCTGCAGCAGAAGCCACAGGGGTCCCGGACTAGGGACTCCTCCTAGATTTTGTAAGGGGCCGGTCCTTAAACCCGTCCCCAACTCTCTCCTGTCAACTGAGTGAATGAAGTTTACTACCTACCTACCTACTCCTTTCCGCGGGGGCGAAGGCCGCTTATCGTAGTTGCGGCGGCGAGAGGCGAACTTCTTATTTCGTAAGGCGTCGAGGTGTAGCTTGCGGAAGTGCTCTGCGCAGTTTTGAGGCAACGTTTTTTCTTTGTCGCCGTCTTCTGATTGACGGGCCTGCATCCATGCTTCTTTGAGCGTCAACTTCGCGTTCCGGCAAAGCTGGTCCGAAAGGCGCGAGTCGTGGAGGCCGACGCCGAATCTATCTCGTACAAGCCTTTGCTCCACCTCAGCTGACGAATAGTTGCACCGCTTCACCATTCTACACAGTTCGGCGTAGTAGGCATCGACGCTCTCGTCGGGTAACTGAACACGCCGGTCAAAACGCGACGACTCGTACAGTTCATTCGCCGGATGCACGAAGTGGTCGGTGAAGCATGCGGCAACCGCTTGAAATGAGGCGAGTGATGCGGTGTCGAGCGTGCTCCACTCTCACCACCATTAGAAAATATCTTGAAATCTATCAGCCTAAAGAAGAAAAAGCGCCGCACCACCACCGGGTGGGCTAGAACCTCCAACCTTTCGGTTAACAGCCGATCGCGCTAGCCAATTGCGCCACGGAGACAGTCCTGCTCCCCTCTCACTGCCATCAGAACATATCTTCAAAGCTATCAGCGCAAAGAAAAGAGCAACACACTACTCCCGGCTATGTGCCACATGGTATGCGAGATGGCGGTACTTTGAGTGTTCTCTAGATGGACGCACGGACGGACGCACGGACAGACTCACGCACGGCCAGACAGACAGACCGGCAGACAGACGGACAGGTACACGGACGTGTAAAGCGGCTATGTGCCACAGAGTATGGGAGATGGCGGTGCTTTGAGTGTTCTCTAGAAGGACGCACGGACGGACGCAAGAACGGACAGACAGACAGACTGGCAGACAGACGGACAGGTAGACGGACGTGTAAAGCGGCTATGTGCCACAGGGTATGCGAGATGGCGGTACTTTGAGTGTTCTCTAGATGGACGCACGGACGGACAGACAGACAGACTGGCAGACAGACGGACAGGTAGATGGACGTGTAAAGCGGCTATATGCCACAGGGTATGCGAGATGGCGGTACTTTGAGTGTTCTTTAGATGGACGCATGGATGGACGCACGGACGGACAGACAGACAGACTCTGCTCTACTCTCACCACCATCAGAACATATCTTCAAAGCTATCAGCCCAACGAAAAAAAAGCGCCGCACCACCACCGGGTGGGCACGAAACTCCAACCTTTCGGTTAACAGCCGATCGCGCTAGCCAATTGCGCCATGGAGACAGTGCTGCTCCACTCTCACTACCATCGGAACATCACCTTCAAAGCTATCAGCCCAAATAAAAAAAAGCGCCGCCCCACCACCGGGTGGGCTCGAACCTCCAATTTTTCGGTTAACAGCCGATCGCGCTAGCCATTCGCGCCACGGACACAGTCCTGCTCCACTCTCACCACCATCAGAACACATGTTCAAACCTATCAGCCCAAAGAAAAAAAAAACGCCACACCACCACCGTGTGGGCTCGAACCTCCAACCTTTCGGTTAAGAGCCGATAGCGCTAGCCAATTGTGCCACGGAGACAGTCGTGCTCCACTCTCACCACCATCAGAACATATCTTCAAAGCTATCAGCGCAAAGAAAAAAGCAACACACCACTCCCGGGAGGGCAGAGAGACGGACAGGTAGACGGACGCGTAAAGCGGCTATGTGCCACAAGGTATGCGAGGTGGCGGTACATTCAGTGTTCTCTAGATGGACGCACGGACGGACGCAGGGACGGACAGACAGACTAGCAGACGGAGGGACAGGTGGACGAACGTGTAAAGCGGGTATGTGGCACAGGGTATACGACGCGCGAGATGACGGTACTAAGAGTGTTCTCTAGATTGACAAACGAACGGACGCATTGGCGGACAGACAGACAGACTTGCAGAGAGACGGACAGGTAGACGGACGTGTAAAGCGGCTATGTGTTACAGGGTATGCGAGATGGCGGTACTTTGAGTGTTCTCTAGATGGACGCACGGATGGACGCATGGACGAACAGACAGACAGACGGACAGGTAGACGGACGCGTAAATCGGGTATGTGCCACAGGGTATACGAGATGCGAGATGGCGGTACTTTAAGTGTTCTCTAGCTGGACGCAAGGACGGACAAACAGACAGACTGGCAGACAGACAGACAGGAAAACGGATGTGTAAAGCGGCTATGTGCCACAGGGTATGCGAGATGGCGGTACTTTGAGTGTTCTCTATATAGACGCACGGACCGACGCATGGACGCACAGACAGACAGACTAGCAGACGGACAGGCAGGTAGACGGACGCGTAAAGCGGTATTTGCCACAGGGTATACGAGATGCGAGATGGCGGTACTTTAAGTGTTCTCATAATGGACGGACGGACAGACGCACGGACGGACAGACAGACAGACTAGCAGACAGACGGACAGGTAGACGGAAGTGTAAAGCGGCTATGTGCCACAGGGTATGCGAGATGGCGGTACTTTGAGTGTTCTCTAGATGGACACACGGATGGACAGACAGGCAGACTAGCAGACGGACGGACAGGTACACGGACACGTAAAGCGGTATTTGCCACAGGGTATACAACGCGCGAGATGGCGGTACTAAGAGTGTTCTGTAGATTGACGCACGAACGGACGCATGGACGGACAGACTGACAGACTGGCAGAGAGACGTACAGGTAGATGGATCTGTAAAGTGGCTATGTGCCACAGGGTATGCGAGATGGTGGTACTTTGAGTGTTCTCTAGATGGACGCAGGGATGGACGCATGGACGAAGAGACAGACAGACTGGCAGAGAGACGGACAGGTAGATGGATGTGTAAAGTAGCTATGTGCCACAGGGTATGCGAGATGGCGGTACTTTGAGTGTTCTCTTGATGGACGCACGGACGGACGCACGGACGGACAGACAGACAGACTAGCAGACGGACAGACAGGTAGACGGACGCGTAAAGGGGTATTCGCCACAGGGTATACGAGATGCGAGATGGCGGTACTTTAAGTGTTCTCAAGATAGACGCACGGACGGGCGCTCGGACGGACAGACACACCGACTAGCAGACGGACGGACAGGTACACGGACGCGTAAAGCGGTATTTGCCACAGGGTATACGAGAAGCGAGATGGCGGTACTTTAGGTGTTCTCTAGATGGACGCACGGACGGAAAGACAGACTATCTGGCGGTCAGACGGACAGGTAGACGGACGTGTAAAGCGGCTATGTGCCACAAGGTATGCGAGATGGCGGTACCTTGAGTGTTCTCTAGATGTACGCACGGATGGACCCATGGACGAACAGACAGACAGAGTGACAGACAGACGGACAGGTAGACGAACGTGTAAAGCGAATATGTGCCACAGGGTATACGACGCGTGAGAGAGCGGTACTAAGAGTGTTCTCTTCATTGACACACGAACGGACGCATGGACGGACAGACAGACAGACTTGCAGAAAGACGTACAGGTAGACAGACAGGTAGACGGACGTTTAAAGTGGCTATGTGTTACAGGGTATGCGAGATGGCGGTACTTCGAGTGTTCTCTAGGTGGACGCACGGATGGACGCATGGACGAACAGACAGACAGATTGGCAGACAGACGGAGAGGTAGACAGACGCGTAAAGCGGTATTTGCCACAGGGTATACGAGAAGCGAGATGGCGATACTTAAGGTGTTCTCTAGATGGACGCACGAACAGACGCACGGACGGACAGACAGACAGACTGGCAGACAGACGGACAGGTAGACGGACGTGTAAAGCGGGTACGTTGCAGAGGGTATACGACGCGCGAAATGGCGGTATCAAGAGTGTTCTCTAGATTGACACACGAATGGACGCATGGACGGATAGACAGACAGACTGGCAAAGAGACGGACAGGTAGACGGATGTGTAAAGCGGCTATGTGCTACAGGGTATGCGAGATGGCGGTACTTTAGGTTTTCTCTAGATGGACGCACAGATGGGTGCATGGACGAACAGACAGAAAGACTGACAGACAGACAGACGGACAGGAAGACGGACGCGTAAAGCGCGAATGTGCCACAGGGTATACGAGATGTGAGATGGCGGTACTTTAGGTGTTCTGTAGATGGATGCACGGACGGAGAGACAGACAGACTGGCAGACAGACGGTCAGGTAGACGGACGTGTAAAGTGGCAATTTTCCGCAGGGTATGTGAGATGGCGGTACTTTGAGTGTTCTCTAGACGGACGCATGGACGAACAGACGGACTGGCAGACAGACGGACAGTTAGATGGACGCGTAAATCGGGTATGTTCTACAGGGCATACGACGCGCGAGATGGCTGTACGCGGAGTGTTCTCAAGATTGACGCACGAATGGACACATGGACGGACAGACAGGCAGACTGGCAGACAGGCAGACAGTTAGACGGACGTGCAAAGCGGCTATGTGCCACAGGGTATGCGAGATGGCGGTACTTTGAGTGTTCTTTAGATGGACGCATGGATGGACGCACGGACGGACAGACAGACAGACTCTGCTCTACTCTCACCACCATCAGAACACCACCATCAGAACATATCTTCAAAGCTGTCAGCCCAACGAAAAAAAAGCGCCGCACCACCACCGGGTGGGCTCGAAACTCCAACCTTTCGGTTAACAGCCGATCGCGCTAGCCAATTGCGCCACGGAGACAGTCGTGCTCCACTCTCACCACCATCAGAACATATCTTCAAAGCTATCAGCGCAAAGAAAAAAGCAACACACCACTCCCGGGAGGGCAGAGAGACGGACAGGTAGACGGACGCATAAAGCGGCTATGTGCCACAAGGTATGCGAGATGGCGGTACTTTGAGTGTTCTGTAGATGGACGCACGGATGGACGCATGGACGAACAGACAGACAGACTGGCAGACAGACGGACAGGTAGACGGACGTGTTAAGCGGGTATGTGCCACAGGGTATACGACCTGCGAAATGGCGGTACACAGAGTGTTCTCTAGATTGACGCACGAATGGACGCATGGACGGACAGACAGACAGACTGGCAGAAAGACCGACAAGTAGACGGACGCGTGAAGCGGCTATGTGCCACAGGGTATCGAGATGGCGGTACCTTGAGTGTTCTCTAGATGGACGCACGGACGGACGCAGGGACGGACAGACAGACTAGCAGACGGAGGGACAGGTAGACGGACGCGTAAAGCGGTATTTGCCACAGGGTATACGAGATGCGAGATGGCGGTACTTCAAGTGTTCTCTAGACGGACGCACGGACGGAAAGACAAACTAATGGGCAGACAGACGGACAGTTAGACGGACGTGTAAAGCAGCTATGTGCCACAGGGTATGCGAGATGGCGGTACTTAGAGTGTTCTCTAGATATACGCACGGATGGACGCATGGACGAGCAGACAGACAGACTGGCAGACAGACGGACAGGTGGACGAACGTGTAAAACGGGTATGTGCCACAGGGTATACGACGCGCGAGCTGGCGGTACTAAGAGTGTTCTCTAGATTGGCACACGAACGGACGCATGGACGGACAGACAGGCAGACAGACTTGCAGAGAGACGGACAGGTAGACGGACGTGTAAAGCGGCTATGTGTTACAGGGTATGCGAGATGGCGGTACTTTGAGTGTTCTCTAGATGGACGCGCGGATGGACGCATGGACGAACAGACAGACAGACAGACGGACAGGTAGACGGACGCGTAAAGCGGGTATGTGCCACAGGGTATACGAGATTCGAGATGGCGGTACTTTAAGTGTTCTCTAGATGGACGCAAAGACAGACAAACAGACAGACTGGCAGACAGACGGACAGGTAGACGGACGTGTAAAGCGGCTATGTGCCACAGGGTATGCGAGATGCGTGATGGCGGTAATTTAAGTGTTCTCAAGATGGACAGATGGACAGACGCACGGACGGACAGACAGAAAGACTAGCAGACAGACGGACAGGTAGACGGACGTGTAAAGTGGCCATGTGCCACAGGGTATGCGAGATGGCGGTACTTTGAGTGTTCTTTAGATGGACACACGGATGGACAGACAGGCAGACTAGCAGACGGACGGACAGGTACACGGACGCGTAAAGCGGTATTTGCCACAGGGTATACGAAATGCGAGATGGCGGTACTTTAAGTGTTCTCATGATGGAGGGACGGACAGACGCACGGACGGACAGACGGACAGACTAGCAGACAGACGGACAGGTAGACGGACGTGTCAAGCAACTATGTGCCACAGGGTACGCGACGCGCGAGATGGCGGTACACAGAGTGTTCTCTAGATTGATGCATGAATGGACGCATGGACGGACAGACAGACAGACTGGCAGAGAGACCGACAGGTAGACGGTCGCGGAAAGCGCCAATGTGCCACAGGGTATGCGAGATGGCGGTACCTTGAGTGTTCCTAGATAGACGCACGGACGGACAGACTGGCAGACAGACGGACAGGTAGACGGACGTGTAAAGCGGCTATGTGCCACAGGGTGTGCGACATGGCGGTACTTTGAGTGTTCTCTAAATGGACGCACGAACGGACGCACGGACGGACAGACAGACAGACTGGCATACAGACGGACAGGTACACGGACGCGTAAAGCGGGTATGTGCCACAGGGTATAAGACGCGCAAGATGGCGGTGCTCAGAGTGTTGTCTAGAGAGACGCACGAATCGACGCATGGACGGACAGACAGACAGACTATCAGACAGACGGACAGGTAGATGGACGCGTAAAACGGCTATGTGCCACAGGGTATGCGAGATGGCGGTACTTTGAGTGTTCTCTAGACGGACGCACGGATGGACGCATGGACGAACAGACAGACTGGCAGACAGACGGACATGTAGACGGACGTGTAAAGCGGGTACGTTGCAGAGGGTATACGACGCGCGAAATGGCGGTATCAAGAGTGTTCTCTAGATTGACACACGAATGGACGCATGGACGGATAGACAGACAGACTGGCAAAGAGACGGACAGGTAGACGGATGTGTAAAGCGGCTATGTGCTACAGGGTATGCGAGATGGCGGTACTTTAGGTTTTCTCTAGATGGACGCACAGATGGGTGCATGGAAGAACAGACAGAAAGACTGACAGACAGACAGACGGACAGGAAGACGGACGTGTAAAGCGGCTATGTGCCACAGGGTATGCGAGATGCGAGATGGCGGTAATTTAAGTGTTCTCAAGATGGACAGATGGACAGACGCACGGACGGACAGACAGAAAGGCTAGCAGACAGACGGACAGGTAGACGGACGTGTAAAGTGGCTATGTGCCACAGGGTATGCGAGATGGCGGTACTTTGAGTGTTCTTTAGATGGACACACGGATGGACAGACAGGCAGACTAGCAGACGGACGGACAGGTACACGAACGCGTAAAGCGGTATTTGCCACAGGGTATACGAAATGCGAGATGGCGGTACTTTAGGTGTTCTCATGATGGACGGACGGACAGACGCACGGACGGACAGACGGACAGACTAGCAGACAGAAGGACAGGTAGACGGACGTGTCAAGCAACTATGTGCCACAGGGTACGCGACGCGCGAGATGGCGGTACACAGAGTGTTCTCTAGATTGATGCATGAATGGACGCATGGACGGACAGACAGAAAGACTGGCAGAGAGACCGACAGGTAGACGGTCGCGGAAAGCGCCTATGTGCCACAGGGTATGCGAGATGGCGGTACCTTGAGTGTTCCTAGATAGACGCACGGACGGACAGACTGGCAGACAGACGGACAGGTAGACGGACGTGTAAAGCGGCTATGTGCCACAGGGTGTGCGACATGGCGGTACTTTGAGTGTTCTCTAAATGGACGCACGAACGGACGCACGGACGGACAGACAGACAGACTGGCATACAGACGGACAGGTACACGGACGCGTAAAGCGGGTATGTGCCACAGGGTATAAGACGCGCAAGATGGCGGTGCTCAGAGTGTTGTCTAGATAGACGCACGAATCGACGCATGGACGGACAGACAGACAGACTATCAGACAGACGGACAGGTAGACGGACGCGTAAAACGGTTATGTGCCACAGGGTATGCGAGATGGCAGTACTTTGAGTGTTCTCTAGACGGACGCAAGAACGGACGCACGGACGGACAGACAGACTAGCAGACGGACGGACAGGTAGACGGACGCGTGAAGCGGTATTTGCCACAGGGTTTACGAGATGCGAGATGGCGGTACTTTAGGTGTTTTCTAGATATACGCAACGACGGGCGCTCGGACGGACAGACACACAGACTAGCAGACGGACGGACAGGTACACGGATGCGTAAAGCGGTATTTGCCACAGGGTATACGAGAAGCGAGATGGCGGTACTTTAAGTGTTCTCTAGACGGACGCACGGACGGAAAGACAGACTAACTGGCAGACTGACGGACAGGTAGACGGACGCGTAAAGCGGCTATGTGCCACAGGGTGTGCGAGGTCGCGGTACTTTGAGTGTTCTCTAGATGGACGCACAGACGGACGGACAGACAGACTAGCAGACGGACGGACAGGTAGACGGACGCGTAAAGCGGTATTTGCCACAGGGTATACGAGATGCGAGATGGCGGTACTTTAAGTGTTCTCTAGATGGACGCACGGACGGAAAGACAGACTATCTGGCGGACAGACGGACAGGTAGACGGACGTGTAAAGCGGCTATGTGCCACAAGGTATGCGAGATGGCGGTACCTTGACTGTTCTCTAGATGTACGCACGGATGGACCCATGGACGAACAGACAGACAGACTGACAGACAGACGGACAGGAAGACGAACGTGTAAAGCGGCTATGTGCCACAGGGTATACGACGTGCGAGATGGCGGTACTAAGAGTGTTCTCTTGATTGACACACGAATGGACGCATGGACGGACAGACAGACAGACTTGCAGAAAGACGTACAGGTAGACAGACAGGTAGACGGACGTGTAAAGTGGCTATGTGTTACAGGGTATGCGAGATGGCGGTATTTGAGTGTTCTCTAGGTAGATGCACGGATGGACGCATGGACGAACAGACAGACAGATTGGCAGACAGACGGACAGGTAGACAGACGCGTAAAGCGGTATTTGTCACAGGGTATACGAGAAGCGAGATGGCGGTACTTAAGGTATTTTTAGATGGACGCACGGACAGACGCACCTACGGACAGAAAGACAGACTGGCAGACAGGCGGACAGTTAGACGGACGTGCAAAGCGGCTATGTGCCACAGGGTATGCGAGATGGTGGTACTTTGAGTGTTCTTTAGATGGACGCATGGATGGACGCATGGACGAACAGACAGACTGGCAGACAGACGGACAGGTAGACGGACGTGTAAAGCGGGTATGTGCCAGAGGGTATACGAGTTGCGAGATGGCGGTACTTTAAGTGTTCTCAAGATGGACGGACGGACATACGCACGGACGGACAGACAGAAAGACTAGCAGACAGACGGACAGGTAGACGGACGTGTAAAGTGGCTATGTGCCACAGGGTATGCGAGATGGCGGTACTTTGAGTGTTCTTTAGATGGACACACGGATGGACAGACAGGTAGACTAGCAGACGGACGGACAGGTACACGGACGCATAAAGCGGTATTTGCCACAGGGTATACATTGCTCGAGATGGCGGTACTAAGAGTGTTCTCTAGATTGACGCACGAACGGACGCATGGACGGACAGACAGGCAGACTGGCAGAGAGACGGACAGGTAGACGGATCTGTAGAGTGGCTATGTGCCACAGGGTATGCGAGATGGCGGTACTTTGAGTGTTCTCTAGATGGACGCACGGATGGACGCATGGACGATCAGACAGACAGACTGGTAAAGAGACGGACAAGTTGACGGACGCGTAAAGTGGCTATGTGGCACAGGGTATGCGAGATGGCGCTACTTTGAGTGTTCTCTAGATGGACGCACGGACGGACAGACAGACAGACTAGCAGACGGACAGACAGGCAGACGGACGCGTAAAGGGGCATTTGCCACATGGTATACGAGATGCGAGATGGCGGTACTTTAAGTGTTCTCTAGACGGACGCACGGACAGAAAGACAGACTAATGGGCAGACAGACGGACAGGTAGACGGACGTGTAAAGCGACTATGTGCCACAGGGTGTGCGAAATGGCGGTACTTTGAGTGTTCTCTAGATGGACGCGCGAACGGACACACGGACGGACAGACAGACAGACTGGCAGACTGACGGACAGGTACACGGACGCGTAAAGCGGATATGTGCAACAGGGTATACGACGCGCGAGATGGCAGTACACAGAGTGTTCTCTAGATTAACGCATGAATGAAGGCATGGAAGGACAGACTGGCAGACTCGCAGAGACACGGACAGGTTGGCGGACGCGTAAAGCGGCTATGTGCCACAGGGTATGCGAGATGGCGGTACTTTGAGTGTTCTCTAGACGGACGCACGGACGGACGTACGCACGGACAGACAGACAAGCAGGCGGACGAACAGTTAGACGGACGCGTAAAGCGGTATTTGTCACAGGGTATACGAGATGCGAGATGGCGGTACTTTGTGTTCTCTAGATGGACGCACGGACGGACAGACAGACAGACTGGCAGACAGACGGACAGGTAGACGGACGGTAAAGCGGCTATGTGACACAGGGTGTGCGAGATGGCGGTACTTTGAGTGTTCTCTAGATGGACGCACGAACAGACGCATGGACGGACAGACAGACAGACAGACTGGCAGACAGACGGACAGGCCCACGGACGCGTAAAGCGGGTATGCGCCACAGGGTATACGACGCGCGAGATGGCAGTACACAGAGTGTTCTCTAGATTGACGCACGAATGGACGCATGGACGGACAGACAGACAGACTGGCAGAGAGACGGACATGTAGACGGACGCGTAAAGCGGCTATGTGCCACAGGGTATGCGAGAGGGTATGCGGGATGGCGGTATTTGAGTGTTATTCGATGGACGCACGGACGGACGGACGGACCGACAGAGAGACAGACCGGCAAACAGACGGACAGGTAGACGGACGTGTAAAGCGGGTATGTGCCAGAGGGTATACGACGCGCGAGATGGCGGTACACAGAGTGTTCTCTAGATTAACGCATGAATGAAGGCATGGAAGGACAGACTGGCAGACTCGCAGAGAGACGGACAGGTTGGCGGACGCGTAAAGCCGCTATGTGCCACAGGGTATGCGAGATGGCAGTACTTTAAGTGTTCTCTAGATGGACGCATAGACGGACAGACAGACAGACTAGCAGGTGGACGGACAGGTAGACGGACGCGTAAAGCGGTATTTGCCACAGGTTATACGAGTTGCGAGATGGCGGTACTTTAAGTGTTCTCAAGATGGACGGACGGACAGACGCACGAACGGACAGACAGAAAGACTAGCAGACAGACGGACAGGTAGACGGACGTGTAAATTGGCTATGTGCCACAGGGTATGCGAGATGGCGGTACTTTGAGTGTTCTTTAGATGGACACACGGATGGACAGACAGGCAGACTAGCAGACGGACGGACAGGTACACGGACGCATAAAGCGGTATTTGCCACAGGGTATACATTGCTCGAGATGGCGGTACTAAGAGTGTTCTCTAGATTGACGCACGAACGGACGCATGGACGGACAGACAGGCAGACTGGCAGAGAGACGGACAGGTAGACGGATCTGTAGAGTGGCTATGTGGCACAGGGTATCCGAGATGGCGCTACTTTGAGTGTTCTCTATATGGACGCACGGACGGACGCACGGACGGACAGACAGACAGACTAGCAGACGGACAGACAGGCAGACGGACGCGTAAAGGGGTATTTGCCACATGGTATACGAGATGCGAGATGGCGGTACTTTAAGTGTTCTCTAGACGGACGCACGGACAGAAAGACAGACTAATGGGCAGACAGACGGACAGGTAGACGGACGTGTAAAGCGACTATGTGCCACAGGGTGTGCGAGATGGCGGTACTTTGAGTGTTCTCTAGATGGACGCGCGAACGGACACATGGACGGACAGACAGACAGACTGGCAGACAGACGGACAGGTACACGGACGCGTAAAGCGGGTATGTGCAACAGGGTATACGACGCGCGAGATGGCGGTACACAGGTGGTGGTGGTGGTAAAAAACATTTATTTCAGAAAAAGTTTACTAGAGAGTGCCGACGTGGCCCATCGGCGTGCTAGACTGGCAAGACCCTATTCCGGGACGCCAGTGGAGCTGGAAGCTGCCCGTGCGCGCTCCACCAAGGAGCGTTGTGCAGCCAAGGTAGAGCAGCCGAGCAGGTGCTCCTCCCAAGCCCCTCTAGTTGGGATAGGAAAAGGGGATGAGAAAGGGACGGGATTAACTGGGCACGATGCTACGACGTGATATGTGTCGGCGAGCACATGACAGGTCGAGCAGGTGCCATTTATTTCCGGCAAAAAGTGCCTGGCGACCGCCGGACTGATAAAGGTGTTCGTCTGCAGGCGGCGTAGCAGTCGTTCGTCCGCTTTCTCCAAACCGCGTGCGGGGTCCGGGTAGAGGCGGCGCGAAGCCCGGTAATAAGCCAAAATTTCGCGAAAGCGCGTCAGGTTGGTATTGCCAGATTCCGTCTCGGGACATGGAGGGGCAACGGCCCGGACAGGAGAAGCGCGGGCAGCGGCATTTGCCGCCTCGTTGCCGGGCAGGCCCGAGTGGCCTGGGGTCCACGCTATACGAATGGGATGAGGGTTAAAGCGCCAAGAGGCTGCCTGTAGTGGGCTAGCCGCCAGCGGAGCAATGGAACCCTGAAGGTACTGAGAACAGGCCGAGCGCGAGTCCGTCAGGATGGTGCGTGAGGCAGGGTGAGAGGCGGCCAAAGCTATGGCAACCTCTTCAGCGTGCGTTACTGTGTCTGCTCGAAAGGAGAGGCCATCTATGTGTTTGCCCTCTGTAATCACGGCAGCCGTGAAGTTACCCGAGGGGGAGGGACCCGAGACGTCCACGTAGAAAACACCAGGACGATCGGAGTGTCGCGTATGAAGGGCCGCGGCGCGTGCTAGTCTACGGCCAGGATGGAGGTCAGGGTTCATATTACGGGGTAGAGGTTCCACCCATAGCTTTTGACGCCAGAGCTCTGGTACCGGCTGCAGAGGGTCTTGGTCAGATATCGGGTTAAGGCCAAGTCTGTGTAGAAGACGGCGCCCTGAAGGCGTCTGCGACAGTCGATTGATTTGGTTAACGCGATGAGCTTCGCGCATCTCTGCAAAGGTGTTGTGTACCCCCAGAGCCGTGAATCGGCTGTTGGAAGTTGCAATCGGTAGGTCCAGAGCGCGTTTGTATACTGAACGAAGAAGGACGTCCAGCTGGTGCTCGTGTCGACGACGCAGGCGAAGGTAAGGCAAGGCGTAGAGGACGCGACTGGTCACAAACGCGTGGGCCAATCGGAGGGACTGAGACCCGTGGAGGCCGCCGCGCTTAGTAGAAACTCGCCGTATCATGCGGCTCACCTGTTCGGTGGTGCGTCTGAGGCCTGCTATTGTGCCCTTTGGATCCAAGGACGATGTGAGGTGAAGGCCAAGAACCCGAATATTTTGCACCGACGGGACAGGCCCGGACGGAAGAAAAATTTGAGGCGGCGGTAGCGGAGAGACTGAAAGAAGAGCCGATTTAGCTGGAGAGCACTCCAGGCCGCATGAACCTGCGTAGGTGTCCACTAGAAGGGCAGCCTTTTGCAGGCGTTCTTCGATTTGCGCTAAGGAGCCGGTGTTGGTCCAGATTGTGATATTGCCCGCATATAGTGCGTGTTGTATTCCCTCGACCTCGCTTAGAAGAGAGGGGAGGTTCATCATCGCCAGGTTAAAAAGCAGAGGAGACAGGACTGCCCCTTGAGGTGTACCCCGCGTGCCTAATAAGTACGGGCCGTGTTCGGTAGAATTAAGGCGAATGAAGGCGGTGCGATGTGATAGAAAGGCGTGAATGTAGTTGAAAGTCTTGTGCCCGCAGTTTGTGGTAGACAGGTTAGTGAGTATAGTGCTGTGTTTGACGTTGTCGAACGCCCCGCGGAGATCGAGAGCGAGCACGGCTTTATCGTTATGGCGCATAGTAGTCGGCTCTATGATATCGTGTTGAAGCTGGAGCAGGACGTCCTGCGCCGACAGATGCGGGCGAAAGCCAAACATCGTGTCGGCAAAGGTGCTCCTGGCCTCCAAGTAGGCCGAAAGGCGTTCGCGAACCATGGTTTCCATGAGTTTGCCTGCGCAAGACATAAGTGAGATGGGTCTCAGTGCCTCAATACTAACGGATTTTGCGGATTTGGGAATGAATGTCACGACCGATGTGGTCCATTCCGTTGGAAGCGGAGAACCGTCCCATATCGAATTTATAAGCTGGAGTAGCGAGAGGTGTGCTTGGTCGGGAAGATTTGCCAGGAGCGATACTGTGATTCCGTCGCGTCCAGGGGCCGTGCCCCGTCGCATTTTCGTGAGTGCAAATCGTAAATCAGAAAGCATGTATGGGGCGTCGAGGTCGGTGTTAGGGGCGCCGGAATACGTATATGCTGGGCCTGTGGGATCAATTGTGCGGCAGATGTAGCGGTCACAAAGTTCTCGCGCGAGTTCATCCGTAGTGCCCTGAAATGCATGCAGAACACGGTGGAGCTGGCGTTGCGTTTCTCCCCTGGTGGTGGAGGGATCGAGAAGGCTTCGAAAGAGTCGCCACGCACTCTTAGAGCTCATCTGGTTTGCAGCCTTCGAACAGGTGTCTGCCCAGTTAGCATCGGAAAGTTGTGCGGAGTATGCGGCCGCCTCTGCAGTGAGCGCCTCAATGCGAGCGCGAAGTTTCCGATTAAGTTTGTTGCGTTTCCAGCGCCTTATGAGCCCGCGGCGAGCGTGCCAAAGATGTAGGAGGTATGGGTCGATCAAAGTTTCAAAGTTTCAAAGTTTCAAAGTTTATTTGCAGGAAAGAAAAAAAAATACAAAAACTTCCCTGCGGGAGGCAAAGACTAAAGGCTAAATAGCCTGACGAGGTCTTGACCTCCTGATACAGTCTGCATCAGTGCCATATTACACATATTCACACATCAGTAACATACATATACAAATAAGTGACATTATACATATCTTGTTTAGTTACATAGCTTATTTCTACATGATATACATTCAGAATATGTTTTACATAAACAGGAAACAATTTTGGTATCAAACGATTCTGTTTAAGTATCATTGTTCACAGTAAGAAAAAAATCAACTCAGTATACAAGTATTCCTAAATATAAAAGCCTATGGATCTACTATGTCTTTAGTCAAAAGAAGAAAGGATTTATGATGACATTTAAATTGTTTAGTTTTCAGAGTAAAGTCTATATTCAATTCGTGAAGGTTTAGCAATTGTATGATCTTATAATCAATAGCCTGCTTGCCATAGTTCAATAAAACTTGTAGCTGGGCGAGTTGGTTCATAATACTGGGTAAACTGGTGTGCGCACAAAAAAACAGACAAACGACAGCAGAGAAGAGACAGGGACAAGCGCAGTATCTGTCTCTTCTCTGCTGTCGTTTGTCTGTTTTTTTGTGCGCACACCAGTTTACCCAGTTGCCATAGTTCGTGCGTGTTTTCTTAGTTTTGCGGGTAGAATTTCTGAAGCCATATGTTGTTGATACAGTGCGTGGAAAGGAATCCTGTAGTTTATGTTTGTGGATGTGTTGCATCAGTTTAAGATTATATACTTTCCTAGCAGATAGAATTCCATGTTTAAGAAAAAGCGGCTGAGTGTCTAAGTCCTTGGGGTGACCTTTATATTTTTCTATTACACGGAGCGCGCGCTTTTGCAAGATTAATATTCGATCGTAATTGGTCTTAGTTGTTGTTCCCCATACAAGCATTCCGTATAGAAGCTTGGAGTAAAACATGCTATAATATAATGATTTACATAACCATGAAGGGAGGAGGAAAGCAATTTTACTCAAGCACCCTACAGAACGAGCTAGATCTACCAAGAGACTATTTACGTGCGGTGTCCATGTTAAGTGCTCATGAAACCAGACTCCAAGGAATTTTTGTGTGCTGACTTGTTCGAGTCGCTGATTGTCAAACAAGATTACTATATTATCACTGATGTGCTTGTTAATGGGCCTGAACATAATAAATTTTGTTTTTTGTGTGTTTAATTTTAGTTTGTTTTTTGTTAGCCAGCCTGAAAGTTTCGAGAGATATACATTTGTCGAAGCTTCTACTTCCTGAATGGTGGAGCCTGTGAAGAATATACTTGTGTCGTCAGCGAACATTTTAATTTCGGGTGTATACTGAACCTCTGTAATATCATTTATATATAAAAGGAAAAGCACGGGGCCTAAAATGGACCCCTGCGGAACTCCTTTCTTTACGCTTAAATAGTCTGACTTTTTACTGTCTATGCTAACAAATTGTTGTCTGGATGATAAATAGCTTTTAAATAAATCAGAGACTATTCCACGAATTCCATAGCGGCTTAATTTCAACAGTAAGATTTTATGGTCAACAGAATCGAACGCTTTACGCAAGTCAAGGAAGACACCTAACGTGAACATTTTATTTTCAATATTTTCTATTATGCGGCTTTTTACATCAATTAGTGCCTCTTCCGTAGTTTTATTTTTGCGAAAACCATATTGATGCGGTGATAAGATATTGTACTTCTCAAGATATTTCATAAGGCGCGTATTTATACATTTTTCATAAATTTTTGAGAATACAGGTAATACGGATATCGGACGATAGTTTGTTAATTCAGTAGTGTTGCCACCTTTATGAATGGGTGTAACTTTGGCCACCTTAAGTTTTGTTGGAAAGATTCCAATAAGAAAGGAATAATTTACCAGATATGCTAATACGGGGCTAAGTATAGATGCGACAGCCTTAACTGGAGCCACCCTTACGTCATCATAACCACTCGCAACGTTTGTCTTTAGTTCTTTTATATATCGGTAGACTTCCTCGGGTAATACTTCGTGTAGTACGAGAGAGTTCATGCAACTACTTGTTTCATCTTCATATTGTGTTGAGTCTTCATCATAAACAGCCACATTTACAAAGTATTGGTTAATTGTGTTTGCCAGTTCCTTACCCTCCAGAATGATATTGTTGACTTTTACTTGTTTAGGTGTATTTGACGTTGCTGTTCTCCCAGTTAAGGAAATAACTTGTTTCCATATTTTTGCCGGTTCTGATTTTATACGTGAGAAGGTGGCTTCATAATAGGCAAGTTTAGCCTTCCTAGTGTCACTATTTAGTTTGTTGCGGAATCGCTTGAATTCACGCAATATTGCAATATCTCTAGTAGCAAGAAACCTGTGAAAAAGCGCGTTTTTCTGCTTGATTCGTTTCAGGAGGTCACTGTTTATCCATGGTTTTCTGTTCTTACCCTTTCGTGTTCTGATCTGTTGTATCGGGAAAGCAATATCGTAGCACTCAAGGAAAATAGCTAGGAAAGTATTATATGCGCTATCTGGGTTGCATTGCACATACACAGGTGACCAGTCAGCACGTTCAATTAATTCGGTAAACTTAAGCAGTGATTTGGCATCAATATATCTATACCGCGCGATATTTGGACATTTAATTTTGTGCTGCAGGTTTTGTGTAGAAATGTAGATATGTAGGTGGTCACTTAGGTCTGAGCACAGTATGCCCGAGGTGTAATCGCAACTATTTAGGCTTGTTATACAGACGTCAAGTGACGTGGAACTATTGTGAGTAATACGGGTTGGATATATAATGGCATTCCGACATCCATATGATGCTACAAGGTTTTTCAAGTCAAGCGCGTACAGCTCTTCACTCATCATATTAATATTTACATCACCCATGATAAAATATGGTTTTTTTATCTCATTAAAACAATGCATGAGGTTTTCCATATGACTGAGAAAATGCCTCTTATATCCAGTTGGGGGTCTATACACCACGGCAAGTACAAAAGAATTTGTTTCTATTGCTAGGCACTCTATGTCACCATTACTCACAGAAAGATCATCAAGCATTTGAAAACAATATCGCTGCCGCAAGTATATAGCCAACCCTCCACCTCTTCCTGCGCGATCCAAGCGTGCTATATTATAGTTAGTGAACTGAGGAGACATGTCAGTATTACACAGCCATGTCTCTGTAAACAATATTGCATCGATGTCCACGTGAAGAGAACTCATAAAGACCTCAAATGCTTCATGTTTGTTCCTAATACTTCTTATATTTTGATGTAGTATGGTAAAGGAGGCATCATTAATTATTGGTATTGTTGTTTCTATAGTAGACATGGTGAAAAAAAAATCCGCCTTCTCTTCTCCTTCCCTTCCCCTTTCTTTACTTAATGAGACCTAAATCAATTGGGCTTGTTATCCGGATTACATCTGACGTTTCATCTTTGCGCGCAAGAATTTTTCCTCCACTAGACCATACGAATTTCCATTTTGCAGATTTCTTTTTTGCTATGGCTGCGCCAAGAAGCTGCTTGTTCTGTCGCGTCAGGTGCTCGTTAACATAAATAACGCTTTCCGCTCCCTCGTAATCGAGGTGACTAGAAAGGATCCTTTGTTTCTTTGCTTTTGCGAGCACCGCATTACGTTTGTTGCGCGAGATGAGCCGGACAACGATGTTCCGTTCATTCCTTTTTGCCGTCGACACCCTGTGACAGATGTCGATGTCACTGTCAGATATTGGCTCGCCCACAAGCTCACCTATCTTTTTCACGACGATAGTTGAGTCAAGTTCCTCTGGTGCACCCTTTATCTCAAGATTGTTACTTCTTTGATATTGCTCAAGTTCTTCAACTTTCTTTTCAAGCCGATGATTCTCGGCTTTTAGTTTTTCGTTCTGAGAAACCAGTTCTTTTACTTCCGCTCTTAGTGCCCTGATATCGGTTCCTATTTTCTTTACTTCATCGCATGTATCGCAGCAAAATTTCAGGCTTTCTTTTAGTGACCTTATCTCGGCACGTATTTCCCGTTGAAAATCAGAGATTAACGTTGCGATTTCTTTCTTGTCACCCTTACTCATGATAGGAACTTCACTTGACAAGTACAAAAAAAAGAAAAAAAATGTTTGTCCGGCAGCAGTGCAAAAAGCAAGGAAAGTAGTCGAGGGATACCTCTTTCTTACCTGCAAAGAATTGCAGATGTATTTTTGCCGTCTGATCGCTTTGTGCACCGCTGCCGGACTGTGTGGGAGACGAGAATCTCAGCGCTTATAAAGCCAGCCGAGGATCAGCTGACAGCCTGCTGCGCCGACTCCGTGTTATCTTGTTCCAGCAATCAGGCCAGCAGCGTCACGATGCCGGTTCTCGATGCGTTGCGGGCCATACGTCGATGAAGGGTAGTTTTGCCGTAGCGTCCAACCGAAGCGTACACGTGGAAATTTCCTGCAAAGAATTGCAGATGTATTTTTGCCGTCTGATCGCTTTGTGCACCGCTGCCGGACTGTCGCAGGAGTCAAATTAGAGGTTGCAAGGGTGCGAGTGTTCGCTTGTTTCATATGAAGAGCGTATGATGCCCACGCTGCATATTCGGTCGAGGAGAGGCCGGCGGGGAATGGTTGCATTCTGAACTGAGTCCAATCGGTGAGACGGGCTTGGCCCCAGTGTTGGCGCATTTTCTGCCGCGGTGTGAACGAAATGCGGAGTAAAAAGTGATCGCTGCCTAGGTTTTCGCCTAAATTTTCCTATGTAGCATCGCGGATGTGACGGGTGAGGGAGAGGTCGGGGCATGTGTCTCGCGTGACCGAGTTGCCGGAACGTGTGGGTTGTGCCGGATCGGTAAGAAGCGTCAGGCTCAGCGAGGAAATGAGCTCCTTAAGCTCTCCGCCCCGGGCCTTCTCGTAGTGGTAACCCCAGTGAGGGCTGGGGGCATTAAAGTCCCCGACAATCACCAGTGGTTGTCGGGCCGCTATACGCAGTGCCCGATGGAAGAGATGCGCAAACGAAGCCCTCGCAAGGCGAGGGGGACAGTACACGTTTAAGATATGTATTGATGGTTGGCCCCTCCGCTGAGACAGCACTGATATCATGCAGTAGTCGTAAGGAAGATCCAGATCGAGGTCGATCTGTATCGCCGTGTAAGCTTTATGCACGAGGAGGCATGTGGTGGTGCCGCCTACATAGGAGCAGTATCCAGAAAGGGATGGAGCAGGGCCAGATTCTTGGAGCGCCAAGACGGCCGGCTGAGAGCCAAGTGAGCTGAGGAAAAGGGAAAGATGTGAACGCTTTCGCCTGTTCCCGAAGCCTCCAGGGTTCCACTGTATGATCTCGAATTTAGACGCAATGTTTGAACGGGACGTACGATTGGTAGCCATCGTGACTGTCCTAGGTTTTATATTTGGTCCTCCATGTCCCGCTCGGAATCTTCAGAGGCAGGGAGGGGCACGGAGGCCAGATTGTCCGACGGCGGGGTGGTGGTAGCCACCTTACGACGACGCCGTGGAGCTGTACCCTCACTGCTCACCGAGCAGGAGCGGGAACGCGATGCCTTGGGTTGAAACTGGGTGATTGCCCAGGCTTGAATTGCCTGGGTAACCTCTACTACTATGCGTTGGACCGAGAAGCTGGTGAGAAGGTGATTAATCGAAGCTTCGACGCGCGTGAGGCGTTCCTCTACGCGTGGGGTGTGCTCTTCGCTAGGGAGAGTTTGGTAAGCGGGCAAGAGAACCTGAGGTGCCCCAGGAGCCTCAAGAGCTTCTGGAGTAGATGTGGCACCGGTTCCGAGTGCTGGAGTACACATGGCTGCTTGAACCGGCGGTTTAATGGGAGTGGGCTTAGCGCGAGGACTAAGCTTGGACGTAGCTGGCGTAGCCGCCTGGACAGAGGAGGCAATACCGGATGGCCTTGCAGTACACTGTTGTTGGGGTTGAAGTCGCTTATTTAAGAGTTCGAGTTGTTTAGTTAAAAGAGAATTTTGCTTTTGAAGTGCCGCAACTTGCTGGCGAAGGGCCGCAAGTTCGGGAGAAGGAGGATCGACAGAAGGGGGTGAGAGAGGCTTAGAAGCAGCTTTCCCTGCCCAACTGCTCACCTGAGGTACCGCCGCTGGTGCTTCGAGCGGTGGGAATGCTTGAGAGTCGGCGTGGAGTGGTGGAGCCGAATGATGCAGGTTTGTGCTGCTCTCTGGCTGTGACGAGCATGAGGTGGTCCCTCGAGGAGATGTTGAGGGCTGGCGGTACACAGAGTGTTCTCTAGATTAACGCATGAATGAAGGCATGGAAGGACAGACTGGCAGACTCGCAGAGAGACGGACAGGTTGGCGGACGCGTAAAGCCGCTACGTGCCACAGGGTATGCGAGATGGCGGTACTTTGAGTGTTCTCTAGACGGACGCACGGACGGACGGACGTACGCACGGACAGACAGAGAAGCAGACGGACGAACAGTTAGACGGACGCGCAAAGCGGTATTTGTCACAGGGTATACGAGATGCGAGATGGCGGTACTTTGTGTTCTCTAGATGGACGCACGGACGGACAGACAGACAGACTGGCAGACAGACGGACAGGTAGACGGACGGTAAAGCGGCTATGTGACACAGGGTGTGCGAGATGGCGGTACTTTGAGTGTTCTCTAGATGGACGCACGAACAGACGCATGGACGGACAGACAGACAGACTGGCAGACAGACGGACAGGCACACGGACGCGTAAAGCGGGTATGCGCCACAGGGTATACGACGCGCGAGATGGCAGTTCACAGAGTGTTCTCTAGATTGACGCACGAATGGACGCATGGACGGACAGACAGACAGACTGGCAGAGAGACGGACATGTAGAAGGACGCGTAAAGCGGCTATGTGCCACAGGGCATGCGAGAGGGTATGCGGGATGGCGGTATTTGAGTGTTATTCGATGGACGCACGGACGGACGGACGGACCGGCAGAGAGACAGACCGGCAAACAGACGGACAGGTAGACGGACGTGTAAAGCTGCTATGTGCCACAGGATATGCGAGATGGCGGTACTTTGAGTGTTCTCTAGATGGACGCACGGACAGATGCATGGACGAACAGGCAGACAGACTGCAGACAGATGGACAGGTAGACAGACGTGTAAAGTGGCTGTGTGCCACAGGGTATACGAGATGCGAGATGACGGTATTTTAAGTGTTCTCTAGATTGACGCACGGGCGGATGCACGGAATGCACAGACACACAGACTGGCAGACAGACGGAATCGTAGACGGATGTGTAAAGCAGCTATGTGCCATAGATAGGTATGCGAGATGGCGGTACTTTGAGTGTTCTCTAGATGGACGCACGGACGGACAGACAGACTGACTGGCAGACAGACGCACTGGTAGACGGACGTGTAGAGCGGCTATGTGCCACAGGGTATGCGAGATGGCGGTACATTGAGTGTTCTCTAGATGGACGCACGGATGGACGCATGGACGAACAGACAGACAGACTAGCAGACGGACGGACAGATAGACGGACGCGTAAAGCGGGTATGTGCCACAGGGTATACGATGCGCGAAATGGCAGTACTCGGAGTGTTCTCTAGATTTACGCAAGAATGGACGCATGGCCGGACAGACAGACTGGCAGACAGATGGACAGGTAGACGGACGGGTAAAGCGGCTATGTGCCACAGGGTATGAGAGACGGTGGTACTCGGAGTGTTCTCTAGATTGAAGCACGAACGGACGCATGGACAGACAGACAGACTGGCAGACAGATGGACAGGTAGACGGACGCGTAAGGCGGCTATGTGCCACAAGGTATGCAAGATGGCGGTACATTGAGTGTTCTCTAGATTGACGCACGAACGGACGCGTGGACGGACAGACAGACAGACTGGAAGACAGACGGACAGGTAGATGGACGCGTAAAGCGGTTATGTGCGACAGGGTACTTGAGATGGCGGTACTTTGAGTGTTCTCTAGATGGACGCACGGACAGACGCACGGACGGATGGACAGACGGCAGACTCGAAGACAGACGGACCGGTAGACAGACGTGTAAAGCGGCTATAAGCCACAGGGTATGCGAGATGGCGGTACTTTAAGTGTTCTCTAGATGAACGCACGGACGGACGCACGGATGGACAGACGAAGAGACTGGCAGACAGAGGGACAGGTAGACAAACGTGTAAAGCAGCTATGTGCCAGAGGGTATGCGAGATGGCAGTACTTTGAGTGTTATCTAGATGGACGCACTGACGGACGCACTTACGGACAGAGAGACAGACTGGCTGACAGACGGACAGGTAGACGGACGTGTAAAGCTGCTATGTGCCACAGGATATGCGAGATGGCGGTACTTTGTTCTCTAGATGGACGCATGGACGGACGCATGGACGAACAGGCAGACAGGCTGCAGACAGACGGACAGGTTGACAGACGTGTAAAGTGGCTATGTGCCACAGAGTATACGAGATGCGAGATGACGGTACTTTAAGTGTACTCTAGATGGACGCACGGACGGATGCACGGACGCACAGACAGACAGACTGGCAGACAGACGGAAGTGTAGACGGATGTGTAAAGCGGCTATGTGCCACAGGGTATGCGAGATGGCGGTACTTTAGGTGTTCTCTAAGTGGACTCACGGACGGATGCACGGATGGAAAGACTAGCAGACAGACGGACAGGTAGACGGACGTGTAGAGCGGCTTCGTGCCACATGAAATGCGAAATGGCAGTACTTTGAGTGTTCACTAGATGGACGCACGGATGGACGCATGGACGAACAGACAGACAGACTGGCAGACAGAGGGACAGGTAGACAGATGCGTAAAGCGGTATTTGCCACAGGGCATAGGAGATGCGAGATGGCGGTACTTTAAGTGTTCTCTAGATGGACGCAGGGACGGACGCACGGACGGACAGACCGACAGACTGGCAGAGAGACGGACCGGTAGACGGACGCGTAAAACGGCTATGTGTCACAGGGTATGCGAGATTGCAGTACTTTTAGTAATCTCTAGAAGGACGCAGGGACACACGCACGAACGGACAACCAGACAGATATGTAGACAGGCGGACAGGTAGACGGACGTGTAAAGCGGCTATGTTCCACAGGGTATACAACGCGCGAGATGACGGTACTCGGAGTGTTCTCTAGATTTACGCACGAATGGATGCATGGCTGGACAGACAGACTTGCAGACAGATGGACAGGTAGACGGACGCGTAAACCGGCTATGTGCCACAGGATATGAGAGATGGCGGTACTCAGAGTGTCTGTCCGTCCGTGCATCTATCTAGAGAACACTCAAAGTACCACCATCTCGCATACCCTGTGGCACATAGCCGCTTTGCACGTCCATCTACCTGTCCGTCTGTCTGCCAGTCTGTCTCTCTGTCCGTCTGTGCGTCCGTCCGTGCGTCCATCAAGAGAACACTCAAAGTACCGCCATCTCGCATACTCTCTGGCTCATGGCCGCTTTACACGTTTGTCTACCTGTCCGTCTGTATGCCAATCTGTCTGTCTGTTCGTCCGTGCGTCCATTTAGAGAACACTCAATGTACCGCCATCTCGCATACCCTGCGGCACATAGCCGCTTTACACGTCCATCTACCTGTCCGTCTGTCTGCCAGTCTGCCTGTCTGCCCGTCCGTGCATCCGTCTGTGCGTCCATCTAGAGAACACTCAAAGTAGCACAATCTCGCATACCCTGTGGCACATAGCCGCTTTACGCCTCCATCTAACTGTCCGTCTGTCTGCAGTATGTCTGTCTTTCCGTCAATGCGTCCGTTCCTTCGTCAATCTAGAGAACACTCTTGAGTACTGCCATCTCGCGCGTCGTATATACCCTGTGGCACATACCCGCTTTACGCGTCCGTCTACCTGTCCGTCTGTCTGCAAGTCTGTCTGTCTGTTCGTCCATGTGTCCATCCGTGCGTCCATCTAGAGAACACCTAATGTACCGCCATCTCGCATACCCTGTGGCACATAGCCGCTTTACACGTCCGTCTACCTGTCCGCCTGTCTGCCAGTCTGTCTGTCTGTCCGTCGGTGCGTCCTTCCGGGCGTCCTTCTAGAGAACACTCAAAGTACCGCCATCTCGCTTACCCTGTCGCACATAGCCGCATTGCGCGTCCGTCTACCTGTTCGTCTGTCTGTCAGTCTGTCTGTCTGTTCGTCCATGCATCCATCTGTGCGTCCATCTAGAGAACACTCAAAGTACCACCATCTCACATACCCTGTGGCACGAAGCCGCTTTACACGTCCGTCTAACTGTCCGTCTGTCTGCCAGTCTGTCTGTCTGTCCGTCCATGCGTCCGTTCATGCGTCAATCTAGAGAACACTCTGAGTACCGCCATCTTGCGCGTCGTATACCCTGTGGCACAAACCCGCTTTACACGTCCGTCTACCTGTCCGTCTGTCTGCCAGTCTGTCTGTCTGTTCGTCCATGCGTCCATCCATGCGTCCATCTAGAGAACACTCAAAGTACCGCCATCTCGCATACCCTGTGGCACATAGCCGCTTTACACGTCCGTCTGTCTGTCCGTCTGTCTGCCAGTCTGTCTGTCTGTCCGTCCATGCGTCCGATCGTGCATAAATTTAAAGAACACTCAGAGTACCGCCATTTCGCGCGTCGTATACGCTGTGGCACATACCGCCATCTCGAATTCCCTGCGGCACATAGCCAGTTAACACGTTCGTCTACCTGTCCGTCTTTCTGCCAGTCTGTCTGTCTCTCCGTCCATGCGTCCGTTCGTTCGTCAATCTAGAGAATACTCTGAGTACCGCCATCTCGCGCGTCATGTACCCTGTGGCACATACACGCTTTACGCGTCCGTCTACCTGTCCGTTTGTCTGCCAGTCTGTCTGTCTGTTCGTCCATGAGTCCATCCCTGCGTTCATCTAGTGAACACTCAAAGTACCGCCATCTCGCATACTCTGTGGCACATAGCTGCTTTACACGTCCGTCTACCTGGCCGCCTGTCTGCCACTCTGCGTGTCTGTCCGTCCGTGCGTCTGTCCGTGCGTTCACCTAGAGAACACTCAAAGTACCGCCATCTCGCATAACGTGTGGCACATACCGGCTTTACGCATCCGTCTACCTGTCCGCCTGTCTGTCCGTCCATGCGTCCGTTCGTGCGTCAATCTAGAGAACACTGAGTGCCACCATCTCGCGCGTCGCATACCCTGTGGCGTCTCCCGCTTTACACGTCCGTCTACCTGTCCGTCTGTCTGCCAGTCTGCCTGTCTGTTCGTCCATGCGTCAATCCGTGCGTCTATCTAGAGAACACTAAAAGTACCACCATCTCGCATACCCTGTGGCACATAGCCGCTTTACACGTCCGTCTACCTGTCCGCCCGTCTGCCAATCTGTCTGTCTGTCCGTCCGTGCATCCTTCCGGGCGTCCTTCTAGAGAACACTCAATGTACCGCCATCTCGCATACCCTGTGGCACATAGCCGCATTACGCGTCCGTCTACCTGTCCGTCTGACTGCCCGTCTGTCTGTCTGTCAGTCCGTGCGCCCGTCCGTGCATCCATCTAGAGAACACTTAAATTACCGCCATCTCGCATACCCTGTGGCAAATAGCCGCTTTACGCGTCAGTCTACGTGTCCGTCTGTCTGCCAGGCTGTCTTTCTGTTCGTCCATGCGTCTGTTCGTGCGTAAATGTAGAGAACACTCTGAGTACCACCATCTCGCGCGTGGTATACCCTGTGGCTTATACCCGCTTTACACGTCCGTCTACCTGTCCGTCTGTCTGCCAGTCTGTCTGTCTGTCCGTCAATGCGTCCGATCGTGCGTAAATCTAAAGAACACTCCGAGTACCGCCATTTCGCGCGTCGTATACCCTGTGGCACATACTGCCATCTCGCATACCCTGTGGCACATAGCCACTTTACACGTTCGTGTACCTGTCCGTCTGTCTGCCAGTCTGTCTGTCTTTCCGTCCATGCGTCCAACCGTGCGTCTATCTAGAGAACACTCAAATACCGCCATGTCGCATACCCTGTGGCACATAGCCGCTTTACACTTCCGTCTACCTGTCCGTCTGTCTGCCAGTCTGTCTGTCTGTCCGTCCGTGCGCTCGTCCGTTCGTCAATCTAGAGAACACTCTGAGTACCGCCATCTTGCATACCCTGTGGTAGATAGCCAGTTTACGCGTTCGTCTACCTGTCCGTCTGTCTGCCAGTCTGTCTGTCTGTCCGTCCGTGCGCTCGTCCGTTCGTCAATCTAGAGAACACTCTGAGTACCGCCATCTTGCATACCTTGTGGTACATAGCCACTTTACGCGTCCATCTACTTGTCCGTCTGTCTGCCAGTCTGTGTCTGTCCGTACGCGCGTCCGTCCGTGCGTCCACCTAGAGAACACTCAAAGTACCATCATCTCGCATACCCTGTGGCACATACCCGCTTTACAGGTCCGTCTACCTCTCCGTCTGTCTGCCAGTATGTCTGTCTGTCCGTCCGTGCGTCCGTCCGTTGGTCCATCTAGAGAACACTCAAAGTACCGCCATCTCGCATCTCCTATACCCTGTGGCAAATACCGCTTTACGCGTCCGTCTACCTGTCCGTCTGTCTGCCAGTCTGTCTCTCCGTACGTGCGCCCGTCCGTGCATCCATCTAGAGAACACTCAAAGTACCGCCATCTCGCATACCCTGTGGTACATAGCTGCTTTACACTTCCGTCTACCTGTCCGCCTGTCTGCCAGTCTGTCTGTCTGTCCGTCCGTGCGTCCTTCCGTGCGTCATTCTAGAGAACACTCAAAGTACCGCCATCTCGCATACCCTGTGGCACATAGCCGGTTTACACGTCCGTCTACCTGTCCGTCTGTCTGCCAGTCTGTCTGTCTGTCCGTCCGTGCGTGCGTCCGTGCGTCCATCTAGAGAACACTTAAAGTACCGCCATCTCGCGCGTCGTATACCCTGTGGTACATACCCGCTTTACACGTCCGTCTACCTGTCCGTCTGTCTACCTGTCAGTCTGTCTGTCCGTCCGTGCGTCCATCTAGAGAACACTCAAAGTACCACCATCTCGCATACCCTGTGGCACATAGCTGCTTTACACGTCCGTCTACCTGTCCGTCTGTCTGCTAGTCTGTCTGTCTGTCCGTCCATGTGCCCGTCCGTGCATCCATCTAGAGAACACACAAAGTACCGCCATCTCGCATAACCTGTGGCACATACCGGCTTTACGCATCCGTCTACGTGTCCGTCTGGTTGCCAGTCTGTCTTTCTGTTCGTCCATGCGTCCGTTCGTGCGTAAATCTTGAGAACACTCTGAGTATTGCCATCTCGCGCGTCGTATACCCTGTGGCACATACCCGCTTTACGCGTCCGTCTGCTTGTCCGTCTGTCTGCAAGTCTGTCTGTCTGTTCGTCAATGTGTCCATCCGTGCGTCCATCTAGAGAACACCTAAAGTACCGCCATCTCGCATACCCTGTGGCACATAGCCGCTTTACACGTCCGTCTACCTGTCCGCCTGTCTGCCAGTCTGTCTGTCTGTCCGTCCGTGCGTCCTTCCGGGCGTCCTTCTAGATAACACTCAAAGTACCGCCATCTCGCATACCCTGTGGCACATAGCCGGTTTACACGTCCGTCTACCTGTCCGTCTGTCTGCCAGTCTGTCTGTCTGTCCGTCCGTGCGTGCGTCCGTGCGTCCATCTAGAGAACACTTAAAGTACCGCCATCTCGCGCGTCGTATACCCTGTGGTACATACCCGCTTTACACGTCCGTCTACCTGTCCGTCTGTCTACCTGTCAGTCTGTCTGTCCGTCCGTGCGTCCATCTAGAGAACACTCAAAGTACCACCATCTCGCATACCCTGTGGCACATACCCGCTTTACGCGTCCGTCTGCTTGTCCGTCTGTCTGCAAGTCTGTCTGTCTGTTCGTCAATGTGTCCATCCGTGCGTCCATCTAGAGAACACCTAGAGTACCGCCATCTCGCATACCCTGTGGCACATAGCCGCTTTACACGTCCGTCTACCTGTCCGCCTGTCTGCCAGTCTGTCTGTCTGTCCGTCCGTGCGTCCTTCCGGGCGTCCTTCTAGATAACACTCAAAGTACCGCCATCTCGCATACCCTGTGGCACATAGCCGCGTTACGCGTCCGTCTACCTATTCGTCTGTCTGTCAGTCTGTCTGTCTGTTCGTCCATGCATCCATCTGTGCGTCCATCTAGAGAACACTCAAAGTACCACCATATCGCATACCCTGGGGCACAAAGCCGCTATACACGTCCGTCTAACTGTCCGTCTGTCTGCCAGTCTGTCTGTCTGTCCGTCCATGCGTCCGTATTTGCGTCCATCTAGAGAACACTCAAAGTACCGCCATCTCGCATACCCTGTGGCACATAGCCGCTTTACACGTCCGTCTACCTGTCCCTCTATCTGCCAGTCTGTTTGTCTGTCCGTCCATGCGTCCGATCGTGCATAAATCTAAAGAACACTCCGAGTACCGCCATTTCGCGCGTCGTATACCCTGTGGCACATACCGCCATCTCGAATATTCTGCGGCACATAGCCACTTAACACGTTCGTCTACCTGTCCGTCTGTCTGCCAGTCTGTCTGTCTCTCCGTCCATGCGTCCGTTCGTTCGTCAATCTAGAGTATACTCTGAGTACCGCCATCTCGCGCGTCGTGTACCCTGTGGCACATACACGCTTTACGCGTCCGTCTACCTGTGCGTCTGTCTGCCAATCTGTCTGTCTGTTCGTCCATGCGTCCATCCGTGCGTCCATCTAGTGAACACTCAAAGTACCGCCATCTCGCATACTCTGTGGCACATAGCCGCTTTACACGTCCATCTACCTGTCCGCCTGTCTGCCACTCTGTTTTTCTGTCCATCCGCGCGTCCGTCCGTGCGTACGTCTAGAGAACACTCAAAGTACCGCCATCTCGCATACCCTGTGGCACATAGCCACTTTACACGTCCGTCTACCTGGCCGTCTGTCTGCCAGTCTACGTGTCTGTCCGTCCGTGCGTCTGTCTGTGCGTTCACCTAGAGAACACTCAAAGTACCGCCATCTCGCATAACCTGTGGCGCACACCGGCTTTACGCATCCGTCTACCTGTCCGCCTGTCTGTCCATCCATGCGTCCGTTCGTGCGTCAATCTAGAGAACACTCTGAGTACCACCATCTCGCATACCCTGTGGCACATAGCCGCTTTACACGTCCGTCTATTTGTCCGCCTGTCTGCCAATCTGTCTGTCTGTCCGTCCGTGCGTCCTTCTGGGCGTCCTTCTAAAGAACACTCAATGTAGCGCCATCTCGCATACCCTGTGGCACATAGCCGCTTTACGCGTCAGTTTACGTGTGCGTCTGTCTGCCAGGCTGTCTTTCTGTTCGTCCATGCATCCGTTCGTGCGTAAATGTAGAGAACACTCTGAGTACCGCCATCTCGCGCGTCGTACACCCTGTGGTACATACCCGCTTTACGCGTCCGTCTACCTGTTCGTCTGTCTGCCAGTCTGTCTGTCTGTTCGTCCATGCATCCATCTGTGCGTCCATCTAGAGAACACCCAAAGTACCGCCATCTCGCATACGCTGTGGCACAAAGCCGCTTTACACGTCCGTCTAACTTTCCGTCTGTCTGCCAGTCTGTCTGTCTGTCCGTCCATGCGTCCGATCGTGCGTAAATATAAAGAACACTCCGAGTGCCGCCATTTCGCGCGTCGTATACCCTGTGGCACATACAGCCATCTCGCATACCCTGTGGCACATAGCCACTTTACACGTTCGTGTTCCTGTCCGTCTGTCTGCCAGTCTGTCTGTCTCTCCGTCCATGTGTCCATCCGTGCGTTCATCTAGAGAACACTCAAATACCGCCATGTCGCATACCCGGTGGCACATAGCCGCTTTACACGTCCGTCTACCTGTCCGTCTGTCTGCCAGTCTGTCTGTCTCTCCGTCCAAGCGTCCATTCTTTCGTCAATCTGGAGAACACTCTGAGTACCGCCATCTCGCGCGTCGTATACCCTGTGGCACATACTTGCTTTACGCGTCCGTCTACCTGTCCGTCTGTCTTTCAGTCTGTGTGTCTGTTCGTCCATGCGTCCATCCGTGCGTCCATCTAGAAAACACTCAAAGTACCGCCATCTCGCGTACCCTGTGGCACATAATCGCTTTACGTGTCCATCTACCTCTCCATCTGTCTTCCAGTCTGTCTGTCTCTCCGTTCATGCGTCCGTTCGTGCGTCAATCTAGAGAACACTCAAAGTACCACCATCTCTCATACCCTGTGGCACATTGCCACTTTACGCGTCCGTCTACCTGACTATCTGTCTGCCAGTCTGTCTGTCCGTCCATGCGTCCATTCGTGCGTAATTCGAGAAAACACTCCGAGTACCGCCATCTCGCGCATCGTACACCCTGTGGCACATACCCGCTTTACGCGTCCCTCTACCGGTCCGTCTGTCTGCCAGTCTGTCTGTCTGTTCGTCCATGCGTCCATCCGTGCGTCCATCTAGAGAACACTCAAATACCGCCATGTCGCATACCCTGTGGCACATAACCGCTTTACACGTCCGTTTACCTGTCCGCCTGTCTGCCAATCTGTCTGTCTGTCCGTCTGTGCGTGTGTCCCTGCGTCCTTCTAGAGAACACTCAAAATACCGCCGTCTCGCGTACCCTGTGACACATAGCCGCTTTACGCGTCCGTCTACCTGTCTGTCTCTCTGCCAGTCTGTCTGTCTGTCCGTCCGTGCGTCCTTTCGTGCGTCCATCTAGAGAACACTCAAAGTACCGCCATCTCGCATCTCCTATACTCTGTGGCATATACCGCTTTACGCGTCTGTCTACCTGTCCGTTCGTCTGCTAGCCTGTCTGTCTGTCTGTTCGTGCGTCCGTGCGTGCGTCCATTTAGAGAACACTCAAAGTAACGCCATCTCTCATACCATGTGGCACATAGCCGCTTTACGCGTCCATCTACCTGGTCGTCTGTCTGCGAGTCTGTCTGTCTCTCCGTCCATGCGTCCGTTCGTGCGTAAATCTAGAGAACACTCTGAGTACCACCATCTCGCGCGTCGTATACCCTGTAGTACATACCCGCTTTACGCGTCCGTCTACCTGTCCCTCTGTCTGCCAGTCTGCCTGTATGTTCGTCCGTGCGTCCATCCGTGCGTCCATCTAGTGAACACTCAAAGTACCGCCATTTCGCATACCCTGTGGCACAAAGCCGCTTTACACGTCCGTCTACCTGTCCGTCTGTCTGCTAGTCTGTCTGTCTGTCTGTCCGTCCGTGCGTCCAATTAGAGAACACTTAAAGTACCGCCATCTCGCATCTCGTATACCCTGTGGCAAATACCACTTTACGCGTCCGTCTACCTGTCCGTCCGTCTGCTAGTCTGTCTGTCTGTCTGTCTGTCCGTGCGTCCGTCCGTGCGCCCAATTAGAGAACACTCGAAATAACGCCATCTCGCATACCCTGTGGAACATAACCGCTTTACGCGTCCGTGTACCTGGCCGTCTGTCTGCCAGCCTGTCTCTGCGTCCATGCGTCCGTGCGTGCGTCAATCTGGAGAACACTCTGAGTACCGCCATTTCGCGCGTTGTATACCCTGTAGCACATACCCGCTTTACGCGTCCGTCAACCTGTGCGTCTCTCTGCCAGTCTGTCTGTCTGTTTGTCCATGCGTCCGTCCGTGCGTCCGTCTAGAGAACACTCTGAGTACCGCCATCTCGCGTGTCGTATACCCTGTGGTACATACCCACTTTACGCGTCCGTCTACCTGTCCGTCTGTCTGCCAGTCTGTCTGTCTGTTCGTCCATGCGTTCATCCGTGCGTCCATCTAGAGAACACTAAAAGTACCGCCATCTCGCATACCCTGTGGCACACAGCTGCTTTACACGTCCGTCTACCTGTCCGTCTCTCTGCCAGTCTGTCTGTCCGTCCGTGCGCCCGTCCATGCATCCATCTAGAGAACACTCAAAGTCCCGCCATCTCGCAAACCCTCTGGTACATAGCCGCTTTACGCCTCCATCTACTTGTCCGGCTGTCTGCCAGTCTGTCTGTCTGTTCGTGCTTCCGTCCGTGCGTCCATCTAGAGAACACTCAGAGTACCACCATTTCGCATACCCTGTGGCACATAGCCGCTTTACACGTGCACTTGTCTGTCTGTCTGCCGGCTGTTAACCGAATTGTTGGAAGTTCGAGCCCACCCGGTGGTGGTGCGGCGCTTTTTTTCTTTGGGCTGATAGCTTTGAAGATATGTTCTGAAGGTGGTGAGAGTGGAGCAAGACTGTCTCCGTGGTACAATCGGCTAGCACGATCGGCTGTTAACCGAAAGGTTGGAGTTTTGAGCCCTCCCGGGAGTGGTGTGTTGCTTTTTTCTTTTGCGCTGATAGCTTTGAAGAAATGTTCTGATGGTGGTGAGAGTGTAACTCGACTGTCTTCGTGGCGCAATATGCTAGCGCGATCGGCTGTTAATCAAAAGGATGGAGGTTTGAGCCCACCCGGTGGTGGTGCGGCGCTTCTTTTTCTTTGAGCTGATAGCTTTGAAGATATGTTCTAATGGTGGTGAAAATGGAGCAGGACTATCTCCGTGGCGCATTTGCCTAGCGCGATTTGCTCTTAACCGACAATTTGGAGGTTCGAGCCCTCCCGGGAGTGGTGCGGCGCTTTTTTTTCTTTGGGCTCATAGCTTTGAAGATATGTTCTGATGGTGGTGAGAGTGGAGCATGACTGTCTCCGTGGCGAAATTGGCTAGCGCGATCGGCTGTTAACCGAAAGGTTGGAGGTTCGGGCCCACCCGGTGGTGGTGCGATGCTTTTTTTTTCTTTCCGCTGATAGCTTTGAATATATGTTCTGATGGTGGTGAGAGTGGAGCAGGGCTGTCTCCGTGGCGCAATTGGCTAGCGCGATGGGCTGTTAACCGAAAGGTTGAAGTTTCGAGCCCACCCGGTGGTGGTGGGCCGCTTTTTTTTTCTTTGGGCTGATAGCTTTGAAGATATGTTCTGATGGTGGGGAGAGTAGAGCAGGACTGTCTCCGTGGCGCAATAGGCTAGCGCGATCGTCTGTTAACCAGAAAGTTGGAAGTTCGAGCCCTCTCGGGAGTGGTGTTTGCTTTTTTCTTTGCGCTGATAGCTTTGAAGATATGTTCTGATGGTGGTGAGAGTGGAGCAGGACTGTCTCCGTGGCGCAATTGGCTAGCGCGATTGGCTGTTAACCGAAAGTTTGGAGGTTCGAGCCCTTCCGGTGGTGGTGCGGCGCTTTTTTTTGTTTGGGCTGATAGCTTTGAAGATATGTTCTGATGGTGGGGAGAGTAGAGCAGGACTGTCTCCGTGGCACAATAGGCTAGCGCGATCGTCTGTTAACCGAAAGGTTGGAGTTTCGAGCCCTCAAGGGAGTGGTGTGTTGCTTTTTTCTTTGCGCTGATAGCTTTGAAGATATGTTCTGATAGTGGTGAGAGTGGAGCAGGACTGTCTCCGTGGCGCAATAGGCTAGCGCGATCGGCTGTTAACCGAAAGGTTGGAGTTTCGAGCCCACCCGGTGGTGGTGCGGCGCTTTTTTTTCTTTGGGCTGATAGCTTTGAAGATATGTTCTGATGGTGGTGAGAGTAGAGCAGGACTGTCTCCGTGGCGCAATTTGCTAGCGCGATCGGCTGTTAACCGAAAGGTTAGAGGTACGAGCCCACCCGGTGGTGGTGCGGCACTTTTTTTTCTTTGGGGTGATAGCTCTGAAGAAATGTTCTGACGGAGGTGAGAGTGGAGCACGTCCGTCTACGTGACGCAATTGGCTAGCGCGATCGGCTGTTAACCGAAAGGTTGGAGGTTCGAGATCACCCAGTTTTGGAGCGGCGCCTTTTTTTCTTTGGGCTGATAGCTCTGAAAAAATGTTCTGACGGTGGTGAGAGTGGAGCAGGACTGTCTCCGTGGCACAATTGGCTAGCGCGATCGGCTGTTAACCGAAAAGTTCGAAGTTCGAGCCCTCCCGGGAGTGGTGTTTGCTTTTTTCTTTGCGATGAATGCTTTGAAGATATGTTCTGATGGTGGTGAGAGTGGAGCAGGACTGTCTCCGTGGCGCAATTGGCTAGCGTGATCGGCTGTTAACCGAAAGGTTGGAGTTTCGAGCCCACCCGGTGGTGGTGCGGCGCTTTTTTTTCTTTGGGCTGATAGCTTTTGAAGATATGTTCTGATGGTGGTGAGAGTAGAGCAGGACTGTCTCCGTGGCGCAATTGTCTAGCGAGATCAGCTGTTAACCGAAAGGTTGGAGTTTCGAGCCCACCCGGTGGTGGTGCGGCGCTTTTTTTCTTTGGGCTGATAGCGTTAAAGATATGTTCTGATGGTGGTGAGAGTAGAGCAGGACTGTCTCCGTGGCGCAATACGCTAGCGCGATCGTCGGTTAACCGAAAGGTTGGAGTTTCGAGCCCTCCCGGGAGTGGTATGTTGCTTTTTTCTTTGCGCTGATAGCTTTCAAGATATGTTCTGATGGTGGTGAAAGTGGAGCAGGACAGTCTCCGTGGCGCAATAGGCTAGCGCGATCGGCTGTTAACCGAAAAGTTGGAGTTTCGAGCCCACCCGGTGGTGGTGCGGCGCTTTTTTTCTTTGGGCTGATAGCTTTGAAGATATGTTCTGATGGTGGCGAGAGTAGAGCAGGACTGTCTCCGTGGCGCAATAGGCTAGCGCGATTGTCTGTTAACCGAAAGGTTGGAGTTTCGAGCCCTCCCGGGAGTGGTGTGTTGCTTTTTTCTTTGCGCTGATAGCTTTGAAGATATGTTCTGATGGTGGTGAGAGTGGAGCACGACTGTCTTCGTGGCGCAATTGGCTAGCGCGATCGGCTGTTAACCGAAAGGTTGGAGGTTCGAGCCCACCCGGTGGTGGTGCGATGCTTTTTTTTCTTGGCGCTGATAGCTTTGAATATATGTTCTGATGGTGGTGAGAGTGGAGCAGGACTGTCTCCGAGGCGCAATTGGCTAGCGTGATCGGCTGTTAACCGAAAGGTTGAAGTTTCGAGCCCACCCGGTGGTGGTGCGGCGCTTTTTTTTCTTTGGGCTGATAGCTTTAAAGATATGTTCTGATGGTGGTGAAAGTGGAGCAGGACTGTCTCCGTGGCGCAATTGGCTAGCGCGATCGGCTGTTAACCGAAAAGTTAGAGTTTCGAGCCCACCAGGTGGTGGTGCGTCGCTTTTTTTCTTTGGGCTGATAGCTTCGAAGATATGTTCCAATGGTGGTGAGAGTGGAGCTCGACTGTCTTCGTGGCGCATTATGCTAGCGCGATGGGCTGTTAACCGAAAGGTTGGAGGTTCAAGCCCTCCCGGTGGCGGAGCGGCGCTTTTTTTTCTTTGGGCTGATAGCTTTGAAGAGTTGGAGTTTCGAGCCCTCCCGGGAGTGGTGTGTTGCTTTTTTCTTTGCGCTGATAGCTTTCAAGATATGTTCTGATGGTGGTGAGAGTGGAGCAGGACTGTCTCCGTGGCGCAATAGGCTAGCGCGATCGGCTGTTAACCGAAAAGTTGGAGTTTCGAGCCCACCCGGTGGTAATGTGGCGCTTTTTTTCTTTGGGCTGATAGCTTTGAAGATATGTTCTGATGGTGGTGAGAGTAGAGCACGACTGTCTTCGTGGCGCAATTGGCTAGCGCGATCGGCTGTTAACCGAAAGGTTGGAGGTTCGAGCCCACCCGGTGGTGGTGCGATGCTTTTTTTTCTTGGCACTGATAGCTTTGAATATATGTTCTGATGGTGGTGAGAGTGGAGCAGGACTGTCTCCGAGGCGCAATGGGCTAGCGTGATCGGCTGTTAACCGAAAGGTTGAAGTTTCGAGCCCACCCAGTGGTGGTGCGGCGCTTTTTTTTCTTTGGGCTGATAGCTTTGAAGATATGTTCTGATGGTGGTGAGAGTGGATCACGACTGTCTCCGTGGCGCAATTGACTAGCGAGATCAGCTGTTAACCGAAAGGTCAGAGGTTCGAGCCCTTCCGGTGGTGGTGCGGCGCTTTTTTTTGGGCTAATAGCTTTAAAGATATGTTCTGATGGTGGTGAGAGTGGAGCAGGACTGTCTCCGTGGCGCAATTGGCTAGCGCGATCGGCTGTTAACCGAAAAGTTAGAGTTTCGAGCCCACCAGGTGGTGGTGCGTCGCTTTTTTTCTTTGGGCTGATAGCTTCGAAGATATGTTCCAATGGTGTTGAGAGTAGAGCAGGACTGTCTCTGTGGCGCAATTGGCTAGCGCGATCGGCTGTTA
Source organism: Rhipicephalus microplus (assembly GCF_043290135.1). Classification (NCBI taxonomy): domain Eukaryota; kingdom Metazoa; phylum Arthropoda; class Arachnida; order Ixodida; family Ixodidae; genus Rhipicephalus; species Rhipicephalus microplus. The sequence goes on from NW_027464589.1 coordinate 15,708,773, forward strand.
CCGAAAAGTTGGAGGTTCGAGCCCTCCCGGGAGTGGTGTGTTGCTTTTTTCTTTGCGCTGATAGCTTTCAAGATATGTTCTGATGGTGGTGAGAGTGGAGCAGGACTGTCTCCGTGGCGCAATTGGCTAGCGTGATCGGCTGTTAACCGAAAGGTTGGAGTTTCGAGCCCACCCGGTGGTGGTGCGGTGCTTTTTTTTCTTTGGGCTGATAGCTTTGAAGATATGTTCTGATGGTGGTGAGAGTAGAGCAGGACTGTCTCCGTGGCGCAATTGACTAGCGAGATCAGCTGTTAACCGAAAGGTTGGAGTTTCGAGCCCACCCGGTAGTGGTGCGGCGCTTTTTTTCTTTGGGCTGATAGCTTTAAAGATATGTTCTGATGGTGGTGAGAGTAGAGCAGGACTGTCTCCGTGGCGCAATACGCTAGCGCGATCGTCTGTTAACCGAAAGGTTGGAGTTTCGAGCCCTCCCGGGAGTGGTGTGTTGCTTTTTTCTTTGCGCTGATAGCTTTCAAGATATGTTCTGATGGTGGTGAGAGTGGAGCAGGACTGTCTCCGTGGCGCAATAGGCTAGCGCGATCGGCTGTTAACCGAAAAGTTGGAGTTTCGAGCCCACCCGGTGGTGGTGTGGCGCTTTTTTTCTTTGGGCTGATAGCTTTGAAGATATGTTCTGATGGTGGTGAGAGTAGAGCACGACTGTCTTCGTGGCGCAATTGGCTAGCGCGATCGGCTGTTAACCGAAAGGTTGGAGGTTCGAGCCCACCCGGTGGTGGTGCGATGCTTTTTTTTCTTGGCACTGATAGCTTTGAATATATGTTCTGATGGTGGTGAGAGTGGAGCAAGACTGTCTCCGAGGCGCAATTGGCTAGCGTGATCGGCTGTTGACCGAAAGGTTGAAGTTTCGAGCCCACCCGGTGGTGGTGCGGCGCTTTTTTTTCTTTGGGCTGATAGCTTTGAAGATATGTTCTGATGGTGGTGAGAGTGGATCACGACTGTCTCCGTGGCGCAATTGACTAGCGAGATCAGCTGTTAACCGAAAGGTCAGAGGTTCGAGCCCTTCCGGTGGTGGTGCGGCGCTTTTTTTTGGGCTAATAGCTTTAAAGATATGTTCTGATGGTGGTGAGAGTGGAGCAGGACTGTCTCCGTGGCGCAATTGGCTAGCGCGATCGGCTGTTAACCGAAAAGTTAGAGTTTCGAGCCCACCAGGTGGTGGTGCGTCGCTTTTTTTCTTTGGGCTGATAGCTTCGAAGATATGTTCCAATGGTGTTGAGAGTAGAGCAGGACTGTCTCTGTGGCGCAATTGGCTAGCGCGATCGGCTGTTACCGAAAAGTTGGAGGTTCGAGCCCTAACGGGAGTGGTGTGTTGCTTTTTTTTGCGCTGATAGCTTTCAAGATATGTTCTGATGGTGGTGAGAGTGGAGCAGGACTGTCTCCGTGGCGCAATTGGCTAGCGTGATCGGCTGTTAACCGAAAGGTTGGAGTTTCGAGCCCACCCGGTGGTGGTGCGGCGCTTTTTTTTCTTTGGGCTGATAGCTTTGAAGATATGTTCTGATGGTGGTGAGAGTAGAGCAGGACTGTCTCCGTGGCGCAATTGACTAGCGAGATCAGCTGTTAACCGAAAGGTTGGAGTTTCGAGCCCACCCGGTAGTGGTGCGGCGCTTTTTTTCTTTGGGCTGATAGCTTTAAAGATATGTTCTGATGGTGGTGAGAGTAGAGCAGGACTGTCTCCGTGGCGCAATACGCTAGCGCGATCGTCTGTTAACCGAAAGGTTGGAGTTTCGAGCCCTCCCGGGAGTGGTGTGTTGCTTTTTTCTTTGCGCTGATAGCTTTCAAGATATGTTCTGATGGTGGTGAGAGTGGAGCAGGACTGTCTCCGTGGCGCAATAGGCTAGCGCGATCGGCTGTTAACCGAAAAGTTGGAGTTTCGAGCCCACCCGGTGGTGGTGTGGCGCTTTTTTTCTTGGGCTGATAGCTTTGAAGATATGTTCTGATGATGGTGAGAGTAGAGCAGGACTGTCTCCGTGGTGCAATAGGCTAGCGCGATCGTCTGTTAACCGAAAGGTTGGAGTTTCGAGCACTCCCGGGAGTGGTGTGTTGCTTTTTTCTTTGCGCTGATAGCTTTGAAGATGTGTTCTGATGGTGGCGAAAGTGGAGCACGACTGTCTCCGTGGCGCAATTGACTAGCGAGATCAGCTGTTAACCGAAAGGTTGGAGTTTCGAGCCCACCCGGTGGTGGTGCGGCGCTTTTTTTTCTTTGGGCTGATAGCTTTGAAGATATGTTCTGATGGTGGTGAGAGTAGAGCAGGACTGTCTCCGTGGCGCAATTGGCTAGCGCGATCGGCTGTTAACCGAAAGTTTGGAGGTTCGAGCCCACCCGGTGGTGGTGCGGCGCTTTTTTTTCTTTGGGCTGATAGCTTTGAAGATATGTTCTGATGGTGGTGAGAGTAGAGCAGGACTGTCTCCGTGGCGCAATAGGCTAGCGCGATCGTCTGTTAACCGAAAGGTTGGAGTTTCGAGCCCTCAAGGGAGTGGTGTGTTGCTTTTTTCTTTGCGCTGATAGCGTTAAAGATATGTTCTGATGGTGGTGAGAATGGAGCAGGACTGTATCCGTGGCGCAATAGGCTAGCGCGATCGGCTGTTAACCGAAAGGTTGGAGTTTCAAGCCCACCCGGTGGTGGTGCGGCGCTTTTTTTTCTTTGGGCTGATAGCTTTGAAGATGTGTTCTGATGGTGGTGAGAGTAGAGCAGGACTGTCTCCGTGGCGCAATTGGCTAGCGCGATCGGCTGTTAACCGAAAGGTTAGAGGTACGAGCCCACCCGGTGGTGGTGCGGCACTTTTTTTTCTTTGGGGTGATAGCTCTGAAGAAATGTTCTGACGGAGGTGAGAGTGGAGCACGTCCGTCTACGTGACGCAATGGGCTAGCGCGATCGGCTGTTAACTGAAAGGTTGGAGGTTCGAGCCCACCCAGTTTTGGAGCGGCGCCTTTTTTTCTTTGGGCTGATAGCTCTGAAAAAATGTTCTGACGGTGGTGAGAGTGGAGCAGGACTGTCTCCGTGGCACAATTGGCTAGCGCGATCGGCTGTTAACCGAAAAGTTCGAAGTTCGAGCCCTCCCGGGAGTGGTGTTTGCTTTTTTTCTTTGCGCTGATAGCTTTGAAGATATGTTCTGATGGTGGTGAGAGTGGAGCAGGACTGTCTCCGTGGCGCAATTGGCTAGCGTGATCGGCTGTTAACCGAAAGGTTGGAGTTTCGAGCCCACCCGGTGGTGGTGCGGCGCTTTTTTTCTTTGGGCTGATAGCTTTGAAGATATGTTCTGATGGTGGTGAGAGTAGAGCAGGACTGTCTCCGTGGCGCAATTCTCTAGCGAGATCAGCTGTTAACCGAAAGGTTGGAGTTTCGAGCCCACCCGGTGGTGGTGCGGCGCTTTTTTTCTTTGGGCTGATAGCTTTAAAGATATGTTCTGATGGTGGTGAGAGTAGAGCAGGACTGTCTCCGTGGCGCAATACGCTAGCGCGATCGTCGGTTAACCGAAAGGTTGGAGTTTCGAGCCCTCCCGGGAGTGGTATGTTGCTTTTTTCTTTGCGCTGATAGCTTTCAAGATATGTTCTGATGGTGGTGAGAGTGGAGCAGGACTGTCCTTGTGGCGCAATAGGCTAGCGCGATCGGCTGTTAACCGAAAAGTTGGAGTTTCGAGCCCACCCGGTGGTGGTGCGGCGCTTTTTTTCTTTGCGCTGATAGCTTTGAAGATATGTTCTGATGGTGGTGAGAGTGGAGCACGACTGTCTTCGTGGCGCAATTGGCTAGCGCGATCGGCTGTTAACCGAAAGGTTGGAGGTTCGAGCCCACCCGGTGGTGGTGCGATGCTTTTTTTTCTTGGCGCTGATAGCTTTGAATATATGTTCTGATGGTGGTGAGAGTGGAGCAGGACAGTCTCCGTGGCGCAATTGGCTAGCGTGATCGGCTGTTAACCGAAAGGTTGAAGTTTCGAGCCCACCCGGTGGTGGTGCGGCGCTTTTTTTTCTTTGGGCTGATAGCTTTGAAGATATGTTCTGATGGTGGTGAGAGTGGATCACGACTGTCTCCGTGGCGCAATTGACTAGCGAGATCAGCTCTTAACCGAAAGGTCAGAGGTTCGAGCCCTTCCGGTGGTGGTGCGGCGCTTTTTTTTTGGGCTAATAGCTTTAAAGATATGTTCTGATGGTGGTGAGAGTGGAGCAGGACTGTCTCCGTGGCGCAATTGGCTAGCGCGATCGGCTGTTAACCGAAAAGTTAGAGTTTCGAGCCCACCAGGTGGTGGTGCGTCGCTTTTTTTCTTTGGGCTGATAGCTTCGAAGATATGTTCCAATGGTGTTGAGAGCAGAGCAAGACTGTCTCTGTGGCGCAATTGGCTAGCGCGATCGGCTGTTACCGAAAAGTTGGAGGTTCGAGCCCTCCCGGGAGTGGTGTGTTGCTTTTTTCTTTGCGCTGATAGCTTTCAAGATATGTTCTGATGGTGGTGAGAGTGGAGCAGGACTGTCTCCGTGGCGCAATTGGCTAGCGTGATCGGCTGTTAACCGAAAGGTTGGAGTTTCGAGCCCACCCGGTGGTGGTGCGGCGCTTTTTTTCTTTGGGCTGATAGCTTTAAAGATATGTTCTGATGGTGGTGAGAGTAGAGCAGGACTGTCTCCGTGGCGCAATACGCTAGCGCGATCGTCTGTTAACCGAAAGGTTGGAGTTTCGAGCCCTCCCGGGAGTGGTGTGTTGCTTTTTTCTTTGCGCTGATAGCTTTCAAGATATGTTCTGATGGTGGTGAGAGTGGAGCAGGACTGTCTCCGAGGCGCAATTGGCTAGCGTGATCGGCTGTTAACCGAAAGGTTGAAGTTTCGAGCCCACCCGGTGGTGGTGCGGCGCTTTTATTTCTTTGGGCTGATAGCTTTGAAGATATGTTCTGATGGTGGTGAGAGTGGATCACGACTGTCTCCGTGGCGCAATTGACTAGCGAGATCAGCTGTTAACCGAAAGGTCAGAGGTTCGAGCCCTTCCGGTGGTGCTGCGGCGCTTTTTTTTGGGCTAATAGCTTTAAAGATATGTTCTGATGGTGGTGAGAGTGGAGCAGGACTGTCTCCGTGGCGCAATTGGCTAGCGCGATCGGCTGTTAACCGAAAAGTTAGAGTTTCGAGCCCACCAGGTGGTGGTGCGTCGCTTTTTTTCTTTGGGCTGATAGCTTCGAAGATATGTTCCAATGGTGTTGAGAGTAGAGCAGGACTGTCTCTGTGGCGCAATTGGCTAGCGCGATCGGTTGTTACCGAAAAGTTGGAGGTTCGAGCCCTCCCGGGAGTGGTGTGTTGCTTTTTTCTTTGCGCTGATAGCTTTCAAGATATGTTCTGATGGTGGTGAGAGTGAAGCAGGACTGTCTCCGTGGCGCAATTGGCTAGCGTGATCGGCTGTTAACCGAAAGGTTGGAGTTTCGAGCCCACCCGGTGGTGGTGCGGCGCTTTTTTTTCTTTGGGCTGATAGCTTTGAAGATATGTTCTGATGGTGGTGAGAGTAGAGCAGGACTGTCTCCGTGGCGCAATTGACTAGCGAGATCAGCTGTTAACCGAAAGGTTGGAGTTTCGAGCCCACCCGGTAGTGGTGCGGCGCTTTTTTTCTTTGCGCTGATAGCTTTAAAGATATGTTCTGATGGTGGTGAGAGTAGAGCAGGACTGTCTCCGTGGCGCAATACGCTAGCGCGATCGTCTGTTAACCGAAAGGTTGGAGTTTCGAGCCCTCCCGGGAGTGGTGTGTTGCTTTTTTCTTTGCGCTGATAGCTTTCAAGATATGTTCTGATGGTGGTGAGAGTGGAGCAGGACTGTCTCCGTGGCGCAATAGGCTAGCGCGATCGGCTGTTAACCGAAAAGTTGGAGTTTCGAGCCCACCCGGTGGTGGTGTGGCGCTTTTTTTCTTTGGGCTGATAGCTTTGAAGATATGTTCTGATGGTGGTGAGAGTAGAGCACGACTGTCTTCGTGGCGCAATTGGCTAGCGCGATCGGCTGTTAACCGAAAGGTTGGAGGTTCGAGCCCACCCGGTGGTGGTGCGATGCTTTTTTTTCTTGGCACTGATAGCTTTGAATATATGTTCTGATGGTGGTGAGAGTGGAGCAGGACTGTCTCCGAGGCGCAATTGGCTAGCGTGATCGGCTGTTAACCGAAAGGTTTAAGTTTCGAGCCCACCCGGTGGTGGTGCGGCGCTTTTTTTTCTTTGGGCTGATAGCTTTGAAGATATGTTCTGATGGTGGTGAGAGTGGATCACGACTGTCTACGTGGCGCAATTGACTAGCGAGATCAGCTGTTAACCGAAAGGTCAGAGGTTCGAGCCCTTCCGGTGGTGGTGCGGCGCTTTTTTTTGGGCTAATAGCTTTAAAGATATGTTCTGATGGTGGTGAGAGTGGAGCAGGACTGTCTCCGTGGCGCAATTGGCTAGCGCGATCGGCTGTTAACCGAAAAGTTAGAGTTTCGAGCCCACCAGGTGGTGGTGCGTCGCTTTTTTTCTTTGGGCTGATAGCTTCGAGGATATGTTCCAATGATGTTGAGAGTAGAGCAGGACTGTCTCTGTGGCGCAATTGGCTAGCGCGATCGGCTGTTACCGAAAAGTTGGAGGTTCGAGCCCTAACGGGAGTGGTGTGTTGCTTTTTTCTTTGCGCTGATAGCTTTCAAGATATGTTCTGATGGTGGTGAGAGTGGAGCAGGACTGTCTCCGTGGCGCAATTGGCTAGCGTGATCGGCTGTTAACCGAAAGGTTGGAGTTTCGAGCCCACCCGGTGGTGGTGCGGCGCTTTTTTTTCTTTGGGCTGATAGCTTTGAAGATATGTTCTGATGGTGGTGAGAGTAGAGCAGGACTGTCTCCGTGGCGCATTTGACTAGCGAGATCAGCTGTTAACCGAAAGGTTGGAGTTTCGAGCCCACCCGGTAGTGGTGCGGCGCTTTTTTTCTTTGGGCTGATAGCTTTAAAGATATGTTCTGATGGTGGTGAGAGTAGAGCAGGACTGTCTCCGTGGCGCAATACGCTAGCGCGATCGTCTGTTAACCGAAAGGTTGGAGTTTCGAGCCCTCCCGGGAGTGGTGTGTTGCTTTTTTCTTTGCGCTGATAGCGTTAAAGATATGTTCTGATGGTGGTGAGAGTGGAGCAGGACTGTATCCGTGGCGCAATAGGCTAGCGCGATCGGCTCTTAACCGAAAGGTTGGAGTTTCGAGCCCACCCGGTGGTGGTGCGGCGCTTTTTTTTCTTTGGGCTGATAGCTTTGAAGATATGTTCTGATGGTGGTGAGAGTAGAGCAGGACTGTCTCCGTGGCGCAATTGGCTAGCGCGATCGGCTGTTAACCGAAAGGTTAGAGGTACGAGCCCACCCGGTGGTGGTGCGGCACTTTTTTTTCTTTGGGGTGATAGCTCTGAAGAAATTTTCTGACGGAGGTGAGAGTGGAGCACGTCCGTCGACGTGACGCCTTGGGCTAGCGCGATCGGCTGTTAACTGAAAGGTTGGAGGTTCGAGCCCACCCAGTTTTGGAGCGGCGCCTTTTTTTCTTTGGGCTGATAGCTCTGAAAAAATGTTCTGACGGTGGTGAGAGTGGAGCAGGACTGTCTCCGTGGCACAATTGGCTAGCGCGATCGGCTGTTAACCGAAAAGTTCGAAGTTCGAGCCCTCCCGGGAGTGGTGTTTGCTTTTTTTCTTTGCGCTGATAGCTTTGAAGATATGTTCTGATGGTGGTGAGAGTGGATCACGACTGTCTCCGTGGCGCAATTGACTAGCGAGATCAGCTGTTAACCGAAAGGTCAGAGGTTCGAGCCCTTCCGGTGGTGGTGCGGCGCTTTTTTTTGGGCTAATAGCTTTAAAGATATGTTCTGATGGTGGTGAGAGTGGAGCAGGACTGTCTCCGTGGCGCAATTGGCTAGCGCGATCGGCTGTTAACCGAAAAGTTAGAGTTTCGAGCCCACCAGGTGGTGGTGCGTCGCTTTTTTTCTTTGGGCTGATAGCTTCGAAGATATGTTCCAATGGTGTTGAGAGTAGAGCAGGACTGTCTCTGTGGCGCAATTGGCTAGCGCGATCGGCTGTTACCGAAAAGTTGGAGGTTCGAGCCCTCCCGGGAGTGGTGTGTTGCTTTTTTCTTTGCGCTGATAGCTTTCAAGATATGTTCTGATGGTGGTGAGAGTGGAGCAGGACTGTCTCCGTGGCGCAATTGGCTAGCGTGATCGGCTGTTAACCGAAAGGTTGGAGTTTCGAGCCCACCCGGTGGTGGTGCGGTGCTTTTTTTTCTTTGGGCTGATAGCTTTGAAGATATGTTCTGATGGTGGTGAGAGTAGAGCAGGACTGTCTCCGTGGCGCAATTGACTAGCGAGATCAGCTGTTAACCGAAAGGTTGGAGTATCGAGCCCACCCGGTAGTGGTGCGGCGCTTTTTTTCTTTGGGCTGATAGCTTTAAAGATATGTTCTGATGGTGGTGAGAGTAGAGCAGGACTGTCTCCGTGGCGCAATACGCTAGCGCGATCGTCTGTTAACCGAAAGGTTGGAGTTTCGAGCCCTCCCGGGAGTGGTGTGTTGCTTTTTTCTTTGCGCTGATAGCTTTCAAGATATGTTCTGATGGTGGTGAGAGTGGAGCAGGACTGTCTCCGTGGCGCAATAGGCTAGCGCGATCGGCTGTTAACCGAAAAGTTGGAGTTTCGAGCCCACCCGGTGGTGGTGTGGCGCTTTTTTTCTTTGGGCTGATAGCTTTGAAGATATGTTCTGATGGTGGTGAGAGTAGAGCACGACTGTCTTCGTGGCGCAATTGGCTAGCGCGATCGGCTGTTAACCGAAAGGTTGGAGGTTCGAGCCCACCCGGTGGTGGTGCGATGCTTTTTTTTCTTGGCACTGATAGCTTTGAATATATGTTCTGATGGTGGTGAGAGTGGAGCAGGACTGTCTCCGAGGCGCAATTGGCTAGCGTGATCGGCTGTTGACCGAAAGGTTGAAGTTTCGAGCCCACCCGGTGGTGGTGCGGCGCTTTTTTTTCTTTGGGCTGATAGCTTTGAAGATATGTTCTGATGGTGGTGAGAGTGGATCACGACTGTCTCCGTGGCGCAATTGACTAGCGAGATCAGCTGTTAACCGAAAGGTCAGAGGTTCGAGCCCTTCCGGTGGTGGTGCGGCGCTTTTTTTGGGCTAATAGCTTTAAAGATATGTTCTGATGGTGGTGAGAGTGGAGCAGGACTGTCTCCGTGGCGCAATTGGCTAGCGCGATCGGCTGTTAACCGAAAAGTTAGAGTTTCGAGCCCACCAGGTGGTGGTGCGTCGCTTTTTTTCTTTGCGCTGATAGCTTCGAAGATATGTTCCAATGGTGTTGAGAGTAGAGCAGGACTGTCTCTGTGGCGCAATTGGCTAGCGCGATCGGCTGTTACCGAAAAGTTGGAGGTTCGAGCCCTAACGGGAGTGGTGTGTTGCTTTTTTTTTGCGCTGATAGCTTTCAAGATATGTTCTGATGGTGGTGAGAGTGGAGCAGGACTGTCTCCGTGGCGCAATTGGCTAGCGTGATCGGCTGTTAACCGAAAGGTTGGAGTTTCGAGCCCACCCGGTGGTGGTGCGGCGCTTTTTTTTCTTTGGGCTGATAGCTTTGAAGATATGTTCTGATGGTGGTGAGAGTAGAGCAGGACTGTCTCCGTGGCGCAATTGACTAGCGAGATCAGCTGTTAACCGAAAGGTTGGAGTTTCGAGCCCACCCGGTAGTGGTGCGGCGCTTTTTTTCTTTGGGCTGATAGCTTTAAAGATATGTTCTGATGGTGGTGAGAGTAGAGCAGGACTGTCTCCGTGGCGCAATACGCTAGCGCGATCGTCTGTTAACCGAAAGGTTGGAGTTTCGAGCCCTCCCGGGAGTGGTGTGTTGCTTTTTTCTTTGCGCTGATAGCTTTCAAGATATGTTCTGATGGTGGTGAGAGTGGAGCAGGACTGTCTCCGTGGCGCAATAGGCTAGCGCGATCGGCTGTTAACCGAAAAGTTGGAGTTTCGAGCCCACCCGGTGGTGGTGTGGCGCTTTTTTTCTTGGGCTGATAGCTTTGAAGATATGTTCTGATGATGGTGAGAGTAGAGCAGGACTGTCTCCGTGGTGCAATAGGCTAGCGCGATCGTCTGTTAACCGAAAGGTTGGAGTTTCGAGCACTCCCGGGAGTGGTGTGTTGCTTTTTTCTTTGCGCTGATAGCTTTGAAGATGTGTTCTGATGGTGGTGAAAGTGGAGCACGACTGTCTCCGTGGCGCAATTGACTAGCGAGATCAGCTGTTAACCGAAAGGTTGGAGTTTCGAGCCCACCCGGTGGTGGTGCGGCGCTTTTTTTCTTTGGGCTGATAGCTTTGAAGATATGTTCTGATGGTGGTGAGAGTAGAGCAGGACTGTCTCCGTGGCGCAATTGGCTAGCGCGATCGGCTGTTAACCGAAAGTTTGGAGGTTCGAGCCCACCCGGTGGTGGTGCGGCGCTTTTTTTTCTTTGGGCTGATAGCTTTGAAGATATGTTCTGATGGTGGTGAGAGTAGAGCAGGACTGTCTCCGTGGCGCAATAGGCTAGCGCGATCGTCTGTTAACCGAAAGGTTGGAGTTTCGAGCCCTCAAGGGAGTGGTGTGTTGCTTTTTTCTTTGCGCTGATAGCGTTAAAGATATGTTCTGATGGTGGTGAGAATGGAGCAGGACTGTATCCGTGGCGCAATAGGCTAGCGCGATCGGCTGTTAACCGAAAGTTTGGAGTTTCGAGCCCACCCGGTGGTGGTGCGGCGCTTTTTTTTCTTTGGGCTGATAGCTTTGAAGATATGTTCTGATGGTGGTGAGAGTAGAGCAGGACTGTCTCCGTGGCGCAATTGGCTAGCGCGATCGGCTGTTAACCGAAAGGTTAGAGGTACGAGCCCACCCGGTGGTGGTGCGGCACTTTTTTTTCTTTGGGGTGATAGCTCTGAAGAAATGTTCTGACGGAGGTGAGAGTGGAGCACGTCCGTCTACGTGACGCAATGGGCTAGCGCGATCGGCTGTTAACTGAAAGGTTGGAGGTTCGAGCCCACCCAGTTTTGGAGCGGCGCCTTTTTTTCTTTGGGCTGATAGCTCTGAAAAAATGTTCTGACGGTGGTGAGAGTGGAGCAGGACTGTCTCCGTGGCACAATTGGCTAGCGCGATTGGCTGTTAACCGAAAAGTTCGAAGTTCGAGCCCTCCCGGGAGTGGTGTTTGCTTTTTTTCTTTGCGCTGATAGCTTTGAAGATATGTTCTGATGGTGGTGAGAGTGGAGCAGGACTGTCTCCGTGGCGCAATTGGCTAGCGTGATCGGCTGTTAACCGAAAGGTTGGAGTTTCGAGCCCACCCGGTGGTGGTGCGGCGCTTTTTTTTCTTTGGGCTGATAGCTTTGAAGATATGTTCTGATGGTGGTGAGAGTAGAGCAGGACTGTCTCCGTGGCGCAATTCTCTAGCGAGATCAGCTGTTAACCGAAAGGTTGGAGTTTCGAGCCCACCCGGTGGTGGTGCGGCGCTTTTTTTCTTTGGGCTGATAGCTTTAAAGATATGTTCTGATGGTGGTGAGAGTAGAGCCGGACTGTCTCCGTGGCGCAATACGCTAGCGCGATCGTCGGTTAACCGAGAGGTTGGAGTTTCGAGCCCTCCCGGGAGTGGTATGTTGCTTTTTTCTTTGCGCTGATAGCTTTCAAGATATGTTCTGATGGTGGTGAGAGTGGAGCAGGACTGTCCTTGAGGCGCAATAGGCTAGCGCGATCGGCTGTTAACCGAAAAGTTGGAGTTTCGAGCCCACCCGGTGGTGGTGCGGCGCTTTTTTTCTTTGCGCTGATAGCTTTGAAGATATGTTCTGATGTTGGTGAGAGTGGAGCACGACTGTCTTCGTGGCGCAATTGGCTAGCGCGATCGGCTGTTAACCGAAAGGTTGGAGGTTCGAGCCCACCCGGTGGTGGTGCGATGCTTTTTTTTCTTGGCGCTGATAGCTTTGAATATATGTTCTGATGGTGGTGAGAGTGGAGCAGGACTGTCTCCGTGGCGCAATTGGCTAGCGTGATCGGCTGTTAACCGAAAGGTTGAAGTTTCGAGCCCACCCGGTGGTGGTGCGGCGCTTTTTTTTCTTTGGGCTGATAGCTTTGAAGATATGTTCTGATGGTGGTGAGAGTGGATCACGACTGTCTCCGTGGCGCAATTGACTAGCGAGATCAGCTCTTAACCGAAAGGTCAGAGGTTCGAGCCCTTCCGGTGGTGGTGCGGCGCTTTTTTTTGGGCTAATAGCTTTAAAGATATGTTCTGATGGTGGTGAGAGTGGAGCAGGACTGTCTCCGTGGCGCAATTGGCTAGCGCGATCGGCTGTTAACCAAAAAGTTAGAGTTTCGAGCCCACCAGGTGGTGGTGCGTCGCTTTTTTTCTTTGGGCTGATAGCTTCGAAGATATGTTCCACTGGTGTTGAGAGCAGAGCAAGACTGTCTCTGTGGCGCAATTGGCTAGCGCGATCGGCTGTTATCGAAAAGTTGGAGGTTCGAGCCCTCCCGGGAGTGGTGTGTTGCTTTTTTCTTTGCGCTGATAGCTTTCAAGATATGTTCTGATGGTGGTGAGAGTGGAGCAGGACTGTCTCCGTGGCGCAATTGGCTAGCGTGATCGGCTGTTAACCGAAAGGTTGGAGTTTCGAGCCCACCCGGTGGTGGTGCGGCGCTTTTTTTCTTTGGGCTGATAGCTTTAAAGATATGTTCTGATGGTGGTGAGAGTAGAGCAGGACTGTCTCCGTGGCGCAATACGCTAGCGCGATCGTCTGTTAACCGAAAGGTTGGAGTTTCGAGCCCTCCCGGGAGTGGTGTGTTGCTTTTTTCTTTGCGCTGATAGCTTTCAAGATATGTTCTGATGGTGGTGAGAGTGGAGCAGGACTGTCTCCGAGGCGCAACTGGCTAGCGTGATCGGCTGTTAACCGAAAGGTTGAAGTTTCGAGCCCACCCGGTGGTGGTGCGGCGCTTTTATTTCTTTGGGCTGATAGCTTTGAAGATATGTTCTGATGGTGGTGAGAGTGGATCACGACTGTCTCCGTGGCGCAATTGACTAGCGAGATCAGCTGTTAACCGAAAGGTCAGAGGTTCGAGCCCTTCCGGTGGTGCTGCGGCGCTTTTTTTTTGGGCTAATAGCTTTAAAGATATGTTCTGATGGTGGTGAGAGTGGAGCAGGACTGTCTCCGTGGCGCAATTGGCTAGCGCGATCGGCTGTTAACCGAAAAGTTAGAGTTTCGAGCCCACCAGGTGGTGGTGCGTCGCTTTTTTTCTTTGGACTGATAGCTTCGAAGATATGTTCCAATGGTGTTGAGAGCAGAGCAGGACTGTCTCTGTGGCGCAATTGGCTAGCGCGATCGGCTGTTACCGAAAAGTTGGAGGTTCGAGCCCTCCCGGGAGTGGTGTGTTGCTTTTTTCTTTGCGCTGATAGCTTTCAAGATATGTTCTGATGGTGGTGAGAGTGGAGCAGGACTGTCTCCGTGGCGCAATTGGCTAGCGTGATCGGCTGTTAACCGAAAGGTTGGAGTTTCGAGCCCACCCGGTGGTGGTGCGGCGCTTTTTTTTCTTTGGGCTGATAGCTTTGAAGATATGTTCTGATAGTGGTGAGAGTAGAGCAGGACTGTCTCCGTGGCGCATTGACTAGCGAGATCAGCTGTTAACCGAAAGGTTGGAGTTTCGAGCCCACCCGGTGGTGGTGCGGCGCTTTTTTTCTTTGGGCTGATAGCTTTAAAGATATGTTCTGATGGTGGTGAGAGTGGAGCAGGACTGTCTCCGTGGCGCAATAGGCTAGCGCGATCGGCTGTTAACCGAAAAGTTGGAGTTTCGAGCCCACCCGGTGGTGGTGCGGCGCTTTTTTTCTTTGGGCTGATAGCTTTGAAGATATGTTCTGATGGTGGTGAGAGTAGAGCAGGACTGTCTCCGTGGCGCAATAGGCTAGCGCGATTGTCTGTTAACCGAAAGGTTGGAGTTTCGAGCCCTCCCGGGAGTGGTGTGTTGCTTTTTTCTTTGCGCTAATAGCTTTGAAGATATGTTCTGATGGTGGTGAGAGTGGAGCACGACTGTCGTCGTGGCGCAATTGGCTAGCGCGATCGGCTGTTAACCGAAAGGTTGGAGGTTCGAGCCCACCCGGTGGTGGTGCGATGCTTTTTTTTCTTGGCGCTGATAGCTTTGAATATATGTTCTGATGGTGGTGAGAGTGGAGCAGGACTGTCTCCGAGGCGCAATTGGCTAGCGTGATCGGCTGTTAACCGAAAGGTTGAAGTTTCGAGCCCACCCGGTGGTGGTGCGGCGCTTTTTTTTCTTTGGGCTGATAGCTTTGAAGATATGTTCTGATGGTGGTGAGAGTGGATCACGACTGTCTCCGTGGCGCAATTGACTAGCGAGATCAGCTGTTAACCGAAAGGTCAGAGGTTCGAGCCCTTCCGGTGGTGGTGCGGCGCTTTTTTTTGGGCTAATAGCTTTAAAGATATGTTCTGATGGTGGTGAGAGTGGAGCAGGACTGTCTCCGTGGCGCAATTGGCTAGCGCGATTGGCTGTTAACCGAAAAGTTAGAGTTTCGAGCCCACCAGGTGGTGGTGCGTCGCTTTTTTTCTTTGGGCTGATAGCTTCGAAGATATGTTCCAATGGTGTTGAGAGTAGAGCAGGACTGTCTCTGTGGCGCTATTGGCTAGCGCGATCGGCTGTTACCGAAAAGTTGGAGGTTCGAGCCCTCCCGGGAGTGGTGTGTTGCTTTTTTCTTTGCGCTGATAGCTTTCAAGATATGTTCTGATGGTGGTGAGAGTGGAGCAGGACTGTCTCCGTGGCGCAATTGGCTAGCGTGATCGGCTGTTAACCGAAAGGTTGGAGTTTCGAGCCCACCCGGTAGTGGTGCGGCGCTTTTTTTCTTTGGGCTGATAGCTTTAAAGATATGTTCTGATGGTGGTGAGAGTAGAGCAGGACTGTCTCCGTGGCGCAATACGCTAGCGCGATCGTCTGTTAACCGAAAGGTTGGAGTTTCGAGCCCTCCCGGGAGTGGTGTTTGCTTTTTTCTTTGCGCGGATAGCTTTGAAGATATGTTCTGATGGTGGTGAGAGTGGAGCAGGACTGTCTCCGTGGCGCAATTGGCTAGCGCGATCGGCTGTTAACCGAAAGGTTGGAGTTTCGAGCCCACCCGGTGGTGGTGCGGCGCTTTTTTTTTCTTTGGGCTGATAGCTTTGAAGATATGTTCTGATGGTGGTGAGAGTAGAGCAGGACTGTCTCCGTGGCGCAATTGGCTAGCGCGATCGGCTGTTAACCGAAAGGTTAGAGGTACGAGCCCACCCGGTGGTGGTGCGGCACTTTTTTTTCTTTGGGGTGATAGCTCTGAAGAAATGTTCTGACGGAGGTGAGAGTGGAGCACGTCCGTCTACGTGACGCAATTGGCTAGCGCGATCAGCTGTTAACCGAAAGGTTGGAGGTTCGAGCCCACCCAGTTTTGGAGCGGTGCCTTTTTTTCTTTGGGCTGATAGCTCTGAAAAAATGTTCTGACGGTGGTGAGAGTGGAGCAGTACTGTCTCCGTGGCACAATTGGCTAGCGCGATCGGCTGTTAACCGAAAAGTTCGAAGTTCGAGCCCTCCCGGGAGTGGTGTTTGCTTTTTTCTTTGCGCTGATAGCTTTGAAGATATGTTCTGATGGTGGTGAGAGTGGAGCAGGACTGTCTCCGTGGCGCAATTGGCTAGCGTGATCGGCTGTTAACCGAAAGGTTGGAGTTTCGAGCCCACCCGGTGGTGGTGCGGCGCTTTTTTTTTCTTTGGGCTGATAGCTTTGAAGATATGTTCTGATGGTGGTGAGAGTAGAGCAGGACTGTCTCCGTGGCGCAATTGTCTAGCGAGATCAGCTGTTAACCGAAAGGTTGGAGTTTCGAGCCCACCCGGTGGTGGTGCGGCGCTTTTTTTCTTTGGGCTGATAGCTTTAAAGATATGTTCTGATGGTGGTGAGAGTAGAGCAGGACTGTCTCCGTGGCGCAATACGCTAGCGCGATCGTCGGTTAACCGAAAGGTTGGAGTTTCGAGCCCTCCCGGGAGTGGTATGTTGCTTTTTTCTTTGCGCTGATAGCTTTCAAGATATGTTCTGATGGTGGTGAGAGTGGAGCAGGACTGTCTCCGTGGCGCAATTGGCTAGCG
Source organism: Rhipicephalus microplus (assembly GCF_043290135.1). Taxonomy (NCBI): domain Eukaryota; kingdom Metazoa; phylum Arthropoda; class Arachnida; order Ixodida; family Ixodidae; genus Rhipicephalus; species Rhipicephalus microplus. The sequence goes on from NW_027464589.1 coordinate 15,724,895, forward strand.
TGATCGGCTGTTAACCGAAAGGTTGAAGTTTCGAGCCCACCCGGTGGTGGTGCGGCGCTTTTTTTTCTTTGGGCTGATAGCTTTGAAGATATTTTCTGATGGTGGTGAGAGTGGATCACGATTGTCTCCGTGGCGCAATTGACTAGCGAGATCAGCTGTTAACCGAAAGGTCAGAGGTTCGAGCCCTTCCGGTGGTGGTGCGGCGCTTTTTTTTGGGGCTAATAGCTTTAAAGATATGTTTTGATGGTGGTGAGAGTGGAGCAGGACTGTCTCCGTGGCGCAATTGGCTAGCGCGATCGGCTGTTAACCGAAAAGTTAGAGTTTCGAGCCCACCAGGTGGTGGTGCGTCGCTTTTTTTCTTTGGACTGATAGCTTCGAAGATATGTTCCAATGGTGTTGAGAGCAGAGCAGGACTGTCTCTGTGGCGCAATTGGCTAGCGCGTTCGGCTGTTACCGAAAAGTTGGAGGTTCGAGCCCTCCCGGGAGTGGTGTGTTGCTTTTTTCTTTGCGCTGATAGCTTTCAAGATATGTTCTGATGGTGGTGAGAGTGGAGCAGGACTGTCTCCGTGGCGCAATTGGCTAGCGTGATCGGCTGTTAACCGAAAGGTTGGAGTTTCGAGCCCACCCGGTGGTGGTGCGGCGCTTTTTTTTTCTTTGGGTTGATAGCTTTGAAGATATGTTCTGATGGTGGTGAGAGTAGAGCAGGACTGTCTCCGTGGCGCAATTGACTAGCGAGATCAGCTGTTAACCGAAAGGTTGGAGTTTCGAGCCCACCCGGTGGTGGTGCGGCGCTTTTTTTCTTTGGGCTGATAGCTTTAAAGATATGTTCTGATGGTGGTGAGAGTGGAGCAGGACTGTCTCCGTGGCGCAATAGGCTAGCGCGATCGGCTGTTAACCGAAAAGTTGGAGTTTCGAGCCCACCCGGTGGTGGTGCGGCGCTTTTTTTCTTTGGGCTGATAGCTTTGAAGATATGTTCTGATGGTGGTGAGAGTAGAGCAGGACTGTCTCCGTGGCGATAGGCTAGCGCGATCGTCTGTTAACCGAAAGGTTGGAGTTTCGAGCACTCCCGGGAGTGGTGTGTTGCTTTTTTCTTTGCGCTGATAGCTTTGAAGATATGTTCTGATGGTGGTGAGAGTGGAGCACGACTGTCTTCGTGGCGCAATTGCCTAGCGCGATCGGCTGTTAACGGAAAGGTTGGAGGTTCGAGCCCACCCGGTGGTGGTGCGATGCTTTTTTTTCTTGGCGCTGATAGCTTTGAATATATGTTCTGATGTGGTGAGAGTGGAGCAGGACTGTCTCCGTGGCGCAATTGGCTAGCGTGATCGGCTGTTAACCGAAAGGTTGAAGTTTCAAGCCCACCCGGTGGTGGTGCGGCGCTTTTTTTTTCTTTGGGCTGATAGCTTTGAAGATATGTTCTGATGGTGGTGAGAGTGGATCACGACTGTCTCCGTGGCGCAATTGACTAGCGAGATCAGCTGTTAACCGAAAGGTCAGAGGTTCGAGCCCTTCCGGTGGTGGTGCGGCGCTTTTTTTTCTTTGGGCTAATAGCTTTAAAGATATGTTCTGATGGTGGTGAGAGTGGAGCAGGACTGTCTCCGTGGCGCAATTGGCTAGCGCGATCGGCTGTTAACCAAAACGTTAGAGTTTCGAGCCCACCAGGTGGTGGTGCGTCGCTTTTTTTCTTTGGGCTGATAGCTTCGAAGATATGTTCTAATGGTGTTGAGAGTAGAGCAGGACTGTCTCTGTGGCGCAATTGGCTAGCGCGATCGGCTGTTAACGAAATGTTGGAGGTTCGAGCCCTCTCGGGAGTGGTGTGTTGCTTTTTTCTTTGCGCTGCTAGTTTCGAAGATATGTTCTGATGGTGGTGAGAGTGGAGCACGACTGTCTCCGTGGCGCAATTGGCTAGCGCAATCGGCTGTTAACCGAAAGGTTGGAGGTACGAGCCCACCCGGTGGTGGTGCGGCGCTTTTTTTTCTTTGGGGTGATAGCTCTGAAGATATGTTCTGACGGTGGTGAGAGTGGAGCACGTCCGTCTACGTGACGCAATTGGCTAGCGCGATCGGCTGTTAACCGAAAGGTTGGAGGTTCGAGCCCACCCGGTGGTGGAGCGGCGCCTTTTTTAGGGGCGAAGCTCCTTAGGGCGTGGGCTGTGCGTCCCCTGTAGCCTGTATGTAGCCACCTCTAGTTTAGTTCTTGCAGTGTTCACTAGATGGCGGTACCGTCCCCTGTATGTATGCTGTAGGCGCCTTCGTCGAGGTCGGACGTGTTTTTGGAGAGCTCCGGAATGACAGCTACAGATAAGTGTTTTTGCATGTTTCCAGCTTGCCTCTGTATGTAGCGTTATGAGAACGTAAGGCGCTAGCGTAAAGCTTGATTAGGTCTAGTACGGTGTACGTTTTTTTTAGTATTCTGTACTGTGTCTTTGTTTTATCCAGCCACCACGTGGCTGAGGCCTGCGCGTAGACCGACCACGTGCATACGCAGGTGCTGTGAAGTGTAGCGTATTTATTTATTATTGTGGTTCTTTTTGGCTTAGACCAGTGTATTTTAGTACAGTTTTCTAACACGTGGGCATCGGTAAACTGAGCTAGCCATGGTCAAAAAGCCCGTAAAGTGTTCAGAGTGCGGGATAGGGAGGAAGGTGGAAATTAGTGCGGAAGAGAAAGCAGAAGATGACGCCAAGTGTAGACAGTGCGAGTTCGAGGAGAAAATGAAAAATATGATGGCGGTCCAGAGTTGGCTCATGGAGAAAATCGCAGAGCTGGAGAATGCATTGGCGAAGGAGCGAGAGAAAACGTCAGCCATGGAGGAAAGGCTCCGGGCAGCCGAGAAAAGCCTATCGAAGGTCGTGAAGGGGAACGAAGACGCAGGTGACGGCGGAAGCATTATGGCGACGACCCCCCGTGCGGGAGAGATGAGGGAAACAGGCATGACAAAGGCAGATACATTGGCCACAGGGCCCAGCTACCGGGAAGTAGTTTTGAGGGAGGGAGGGAGCAAACCAGCAGCCGTGACTCACGCTAGTCACCTAGTCGGCAGCCAGGTGCAGGTTTCAGAAGGAATGTCTGAACAGGTCATCATCGCCGGTGACTCAAATTTAGTCCGATGCGCAGCGGCAATCAAAGAAAGGGTGAAAGGCGACAAGAGAGTTGCGATAGGGACGTTCCCAGGACAAACGCTGGGGACAGTAATGAGTCAAGCGGGTGAACAACTCGCAGCTAAAGCTAACAATCGTAACCTCGTTGTAATTGCGGGAGGGTTAAATGACGTCCTGAAAAAAGAATCGTCAGGACTAGCGACGACCTTGGCGAAAGGGGTGGATGACATGCGCACCGTGTCCCCCCAGGTGCAAATTGTAGTATGCACAGTACCGGAAGTACCAGTACGCAACGTCAACCTGCAAAGAGCGGTAGTCGACGCAAACAAAGAGATATGGCGAATTAGTCGAGAGAAGGGTTTCGAGGTAGTGGATTTAAACAGGGAAGTGCACAGGTGGGGTGGATTCCAAAGAGACAAGATTCATTTCGATAAGAGGCTTGGACACGAGGTGGGCTGGCGACTGGCAGGACGCGCAGTAGCTTTTTTGGGGGGCTCATGGGCCCTTCGGAGTCCGGGGTAGCTCGTAACAGGGAAAACAACCAGAAAAAAGGTAAAAGAAAAAGGAAAAAGGCGCGTGTTGCAATTAGTTACATAAACATGCAGGGTGGCAGAAAGAAGGCAAAATGGTTAGAGATTGAGGAGCAGTTAAACAAAGAACAGATAGGCGTGTATGCGGTTACAGAAACACACCTTAGAGACTTGGAAGAGCCACCACATATTAAAAATTATGTTTGGGAAGGGTGTAACAGGACCATATCGGAAAGGAAAGGTGGGGATGTAGGAATGCTAATTCACCGCGGAGCCAAATGGGTTAGAGTGAAACAGACGTGTTCAGAGCACCTCTGGGTTCTGGGCACAGTAGGTGGAAAGGAAACGTGGCTAGGGGTAGCCTACTTGTGGACGGGGAATAACTGCCGAGAAAAGAATCAGGAGATAGTGGATTGCATGAGTGCGGATAATAAGGAATTTGGTAATGGGGCCGAAATCATCCTTCTAGGGGACATGAATGCCCACATACATGACCTTGACGGATATTCAGACACCAATGGGAAGTTATTACTAGATCTTTGCGAGCAACATAGTCTGGAGATAGTTAACACGGGGCCTAAATGTGACGGCCAGATCACATGGGAAGTCGGAAACAAGCAATCAAGTATTGATTATTGTCTCATGACTGAAGGAATTTACCACAAACTGACAGAAATGAGGATAGACGAGGAAGGCATTAACAGCTTGGGTAGTGATCATAAACGAATAACATTACAAATGGGATACGAAACTAAAAATATGAGCATGGAATCAAAGTCTGGCAGCTCGTATTTAAATGACAAACAAATAATAAATATAGCCGCAAGAGTCGAGGAAGAAGTAGGCGAAATACCAGGCAAGGACTGGGAGTATAGGGAGCTGTTACATCTAATGACGAAGGAGATAGGAAAAGAGAAGAATACCGTTTGCTGGAAAGGAAAAAGGAAGCCAAAAAGTTGGTGGAACAAGGAAATCCGGGAGGCGATCGAGAAGCGACGCGAAGCATCACGGGAGCATAGAAAGGCAAAAAAGGAGAAGCGGCCGCAGGACGAAGTCAAAAAAATATGGGAAATATATTTGGAGAAAAATCCCTTGTACAGAAATTGGTAGAGGCAAAAATAAAGGTGAAAGTGAACGCTGGATGACAGAGATACACGAAAAAAAGGAGGCCGCGCCTAGGATTTTTTGGAGCCACATAAAGGCGCTAGGTAGGAAGTCTGTCACAACGCAACAACATATTCTAGATGAAGGAGGAAATCAATTGGAAGGGTACGAAGCGCTAGGTTACATCCAAAAGATAACAGCCGATTCGTTTCAAAAGAGCGTCCAGGGGATCTCCCCGGTGAGTAAAAGTGTGGCGGAGAAAGCAACAGAGGAAGAGCTAGTACTAGATAATTTCAACTGGAAAAAGGCCGAAGGAAAAATTCCAAAGCGCACTGCCGCGGGTTTAGATGGGATTCCCGTTAGCCTCATTAACGAACTAGGACACAACACTAAAGAAGCATTGTTAAAAGCAGTAGAAAAAAGCTTAAAGGACGGACAAATACCGGACAGTTGGCGACAAAGTAGAAGGAACTTAATCTATAAAGGCAAGGGAGAAAAGGACAAGATTCGCTCGTATAGACCACTAACCATTACAGCGGTACTATACAGGTTGGCGATGCAAGCAGTAAAAATGAAAATAGAAACATGGGCCGAACATAACGATATTTTGGGAGAACTTCAGAATGGATTTCGAGTCGACAGGCGGTTAGACGATAACCTGTTTGTTCTCACCCAGTGTATAGAAATATCTAAAATAGAGAATAGGCCCTTGTACGTGGCTTTTCTAGACATCACTGGGGCATACGACAACGTTAATCAGGAAATTTTGTGGGATATATTGAAAGGAATGGGCATGGGCGACGACTGTATACAGCTTTTGAGGGAGATATACCGAGAAAATACAGTTTGCATAGAGTGGGAAGGAATGCGTAGCAAAGAGAACGTTGAGGTTAGCAGGGGTCTGAGACAGGGATGTCCTTTGTCCCCACTGTTATTCATGCTGTACATGGTGAGTATGGAAAAAGCGCTAGAAGGTAGTAACATTGGTTTTAATCTGTCACACAAACAGGGCGGCATGATGATTGAGCAGAAGCTTCCAGGTTTATTTTATGCGGACGATATCGTCTTATTTGCGGACAGTCGAGATGATATACAGCAGCTGGCGAATATATGCGGAAGGGAAGGTGAAGCTCTTGGACTAGGATTCAGTGTAACGAAGTGTGGTTTGATGGTATTCAATGATCCCTGTGATCAGACGGTGTCCATACAAGGCCAAGAAATACCGAGGGTAAGTGAATACAAGTACCTTGGAGTATGGGTAAATGAGAGTGATAGATACATGGAGGTACAGGAAAAAGCCTCGGCAGCAAAAGGAAAGAGGAATGCGGCAATAATGAAGCACAGAGCGTTGTGGGGATACAATAGGTATGAGGTGCTTCGAGGTCTGTGGAAGGGTGTAATGGTTCCAGGGCTTACTTTTGGGAACTCAGTGGTGTGCATGAGGGCAGAGGTGCAATCGGGAATGGATGTAAATCAAAGGACTGTGGGACGCCTCGCGTTGGGTGCTCACGGGAAGACGACAAACGAGGCTGTAAAGGGCGATATGGGGTGGGCAGGTTTTGAGGCGAGGGAAGCGCAGAGCAAAATAAGGTTCGAAGAAAGGCTAAGAAATATGAAGGAGAGTATATGGGCAGAGAAGGTGTTCCGTTATTTGTATAGGAAGAGCGTGGACACACAGTGGAGAAAAAGAACTAGAAGACTCACTAGTAAATATACGGCTGGTATTGTGAGCCATATGTCAACAAAGAGCGTTAAGGGGAAAGTCAGGGAGGTGGAGAGGATTTACTGGATGGCAGCTATGGAGAAAAAACCGGCTTTGAGTAACTACCGAAAGGGCAAAAATGAAATAAGGAGGGAGGCATTTTACGATAATTCAAGGGGAAGCGCTTTACTGTTTGAAGCGAGATCGGGTTGCCTTAGAACGCGTAGTTATAAAGCAAGATTCAGTAAAGAAGAAGCACAATGCACATGCTGCGGGAAAGATAAGGAAACGGCGGAGCATGTTCTGATTGAATGTGGAGATATCCACCCAGGTGTACGTTTGGGCACGAGCCTACAGGAAGCCTTGGGTTTTAGGGACAACAATGGAAAGCTGAACACACCCGCGATTGAAATAAGTAAGAGACGGTTAGAGTATTGGTGGCAGAAAATTAGAGAGAAAGGACAAAAATAAATATTGGAAAAATAAAATATGGACAGTGTGCCGTAAATGGCAGAGAACTTAAGCTGAAAATTTACCTGTTTTCCATTAAGATAGAATTTATCGAAGTAGAGGCATTAGGCCAACATAAAAAAAAGAAAAAAGGTTTTTTTTTTGTCGAGCCTGGCGGCATACTTGTCACCACCCCGTTATAAAGGGGACGCTCATAGCATCCATCCATCCATGTAGCCACCTCTAGTTTAGTTCTTGCAGTGTTCACTAGATGGCGGTACCGTCTCCTGTATGTAGGGGACATGAATTCTAGGGGACATGAATGCCCACATACATGACCTTGACGGATATTCAGACAACAATGGGAAGTTATTACTAGATCTTTGCGAGCAACATAGTCTGGAGATAGTTAACACGGGGCCTAAATGTGACGGCCAGATCACATGGGAAGTCGGAAACAAGCAATCAAGTATTGATTATTGTCTCATGACTGAAGGAATTTACCACAAACTGACAGAAATGAGGATAGACGAGGAAGGCATTAACAGCTTGGGTAGTGATCATAAACGAATAACATTACAAATGGGATACGAAACTAAAAATATGAGCATGGAATCAAAGTCTGGTAGCTCGTATTTAAATGACAAACAATTAATAAATATAGCCGCAAGAGTCGAGGAAGAAGTAGGCGAAATACCAGGCAAGGACTGGGAGTATAGTGAGCTGTTACATCTAATGACGAAGGAGATAGGGAAAGAGAAGAAAACTGTTTGCTGGAAAGGAAAAAGGAAGCCAAAAAGTTGGTGGAACAAGGAAATCCGGGAGGCGATCGAGAAGCGACGCGAAGCATCACGGGAGCATAGAAAGGCAAAAAAGGAGAAGCGGCCGCAGGACGAAGTCAAAAAAATATGGGAAATATATTTGGAGAAAAAATCCCTTGTACAGAAATTGGTAGAGGCAAAAATTAAAGGTGAAAGTGAACGCTGGATGACAGAGATACACGAAAAAAAGGAGGCCGCGCCTAGGATTTTTTGGAGCCACATAAAGGCGCTAGGTAGGAAGTCTGTCACAACGCAACAACATATTCTAGATGAAGGAGGAAATCAATTGGAAGGGTACGAAGCGCTAGGTTACATCCAAAAGGTAACAGCCGATTCGTTTCAAAAGAGCGTCCAGGGGATCTCCCCGGTGAGTAAAAGTGTGGCGGAGAAAGCAACAGAGGAAGAGCTAGTACTTGATAATTTCAACTGGAAAAAGGCCGAAGGAAAAATTCCAAAGCGCACTGCCGCGGGTTTAGATGGGATTCCCGTTAGCCTCATTAACGAACTAGGACATAACACTAAAGAAGCATTGTTAAAAGCAGTAGAAAAAAGCTTAAAGGACGGACAAATACCGGACAGTTGGCGACAAAGTAGAATGAACCTAATCTATAAAGGCAAGGGAGAAAAGGACAAGATTCGCTCGTATAGACCACTAACCATTACATCGGTGCTATACAGGTTGGCGATGCAAGCAGTAAAAATGAAAATAGAAACATGGGCCGAACATAACGATATTTTGGGAGAACTTCAGAACGGATTTCGAGTCGACAGGCGGTTAGACGATAACCTGTTTGTTCTCACTCAGTGTATAGAAATATCTAAAATAGAGAATAGGCCCTTGTACGTGGCTTTTCTAGACATCACTGGGGCATACGACAACGTTAATCAGGAAATTTTGTGGGATATATTGAAAGGAATGGGCATGGGCGACGACTGTATACAGCTTTTGAGGGAGATATACCGAGAAAATACAGTTTGCATAGAGTGGGAAGGAATGCGTAGCAAAGAAAACGTTGAGGTTAGCAGGGTTCTGAGACAGGGATGTCCTTTGTCCCCACTGTTATTCATGCTGTACATGGTGAATATGGAAAAAGCGCTAGAAGGTAGCAACATTGGTTTTAATCTGTCACACAAACAGGGCGGCATGATGATTGAGCAGAAGCTTCCAGGTTTATTTTATGCGGACGATATCGTCTTATTTGCGGACAGTCGAGATGATATACAGCAGCTGGCGAATATATGCGGAAGGGAAGGTGAAGCTCTTGGACTAGGATTCAGTGTAACGAAGTGTGGATTGATGGTATTCAATGATCCCTGTGATCAGACGGTGTCCATACAAGGCCAAGAAATACCGAGGGTAAGTGAATACAAGTACCTTGGAGTATGGGTATATGAGAGTGATAGATACATGGAGGTACAGGAAAAAGCCTCGGCAGCAAAAGGAAAGAGGAATGCGGCAATAATGAAGCACAGAGCGTTGTGGGGATACAATAGGTATGAGGTGCTTCGAGGTCTGTGGAAGGGTGTAATGGTTCCAGGGCTTACTTTTGGGAACTCAGTGGTGTGCATGAGGGCAGAGGTGCAATCGGGAATGGATGTAAATCAAAGGACTGTGGGACGCCTCGCGTTGGGTGCTCACGGGAAGACGACAAACGAGGCTGTGAAGGGCGATATGGGGTGGGCAGGTTTTGAGGCGAGGGAAGCGCAGAGCAAAATAAGGTTCGAAGAAAGGCTAAGAAATATGAAGGAGAGTAGATGGGCAGAGAAGGTGTTCCGTTATTTGTATAGGAAGAGCGTGGACACACAGTGGAGAAAAAGAACTAGAAGACTCACTGGTAAATATACGGCTGGTATTGTGAGCCATATGTCAACAAAGAGCGTTAAGGGAAAAGTCAGGGAGGCGGAGAGGATTTACTGGATGGCAGCTATGGAGAAAAAACCGGCTCTGAGTAACTACCGAAAGGGCAAAAATGAAATAAGGAGGGAGGCATTTTACGATAATTCAAGGGGAAGCGCTTTACTGTTTGAAGCGAGATCGGGTTGCCTTAGAACGCGTAGTTATAAAGCAAGATTCAGTAAAGAAGAAGAACAATGCTCATGCTGCGGGAAAGATAAGGAAACGGCGGAGCATGTTCTGATTGAATGTGGAGATATCCACCCAGGTGTACGTTTGGGCACGAGCCTACAGGAAGCCTTGGGTTTTAGAGACAACAATGGAAAGCTGAACACACCCGCGATTGAAATAAGTAAGAGACGGTTAGAGTATTGGTGGCAGAAAATTAGAGAGAAAGGACAGAAATAAATATTGGAAAAATAAAATATGGACAGTGTGCCGTAAATGGCAGAGAACTTAAGCTGAAAATTTACCTTTTTTTCCATTAAGATAGAATTTATCGAAGTAGAGGCATTAGGCCAACATAAAAAAAAGGAAAAAAAAGGTTTTTTTTTTGTCGAGCCTGGTGGCATACTTGTCACCACCCCGTTATAAAGGGGACGCTCATAGCATCCATCCATGTAGCCACCTCTCGTTCAGTTCTTGTAGTGTTTACTAGATGGTGGTACTTGTAGCTGATGATGAAAAGATGCAAGATGTTATAAACTAGAAAGCGGTACTTGTAGTTGATGAAAGACGCGAGATCTTATAAAATAGGAATGATGTCACATATGGCGCGTGTCATTGGTTGAAGGCAATCGTTCGATTTAGTGCGGAGAATATGCAGCCATCAAACTCTTTGACTCTGGAATCGTCCTCATGACCATGTACCTCGCACCCAACCTGTCGACCGGGAACATCAAGACATTCATAGACACTGCGTTACGAAATTATGAGAACAAATACAAGAATGGACCATTTGTACTACTTGGAGACTTTAACGTGGCTATCATAGACAATAATTGGCTTATCCAACATATGGCTTCTAGATATGCACTCAGACGTATATCGTTTGACCATATGAAACCTACCACGATCCGAGGAACATGTATAGACCTAGTATTTGCAAATTGCCCACTGCAACCCATACAGGAACCGCTCTCCCTTCATTTCACAGACCACAAAGCCGTCATAATGAAGGGACATCGCAAGCCATCCATCGTCTAAGAACAAATAAAAGTTGATTTGTGTATATACACACACAGCGTTTCTCACGTCTTTACATGATGATCGACTGGGCGAATTACACGGAAGATTCACAGTTTACCGATGAATCCCTCCGGAGCATCGCCCATTCATCATCATTCACCCCGTCAATATGCCGTAATTTTTTTTTCTTTGGGCTGATAGCTTTGAAAAAATGTTCTGACGGTGGTGAGAGTGGACCAGGACTGTCTCCGTGGCACAATTGGCTAGCGCGATCGGCTGTTAACCGAAAAGTTGGAAGTTCGAGCCCTCCCGGGAGTGGTGTTTGCTTTTTTCTTTCCGCTGATAGCTTTGAAGATATGTTCTGATGGTGGTGAGAGTGGAGCAGGACTGTCTCCGTGGCGCAATTGGCTAGCGTGATCGGCTGTTAACCGAAAGGTTGGAGTTTCGAGCCCACCCGGTGGTGGTGCGGCACGTTTTTTCTTTGGGCTGATAGCTTTGAAGAGATGTTTTGATGGTGGTGAGAGTAGAGCTGGACTGTCTCCGTGGCGCAGTAGGCTAGCGCGATCGGCTGTTAACCAAAAAGTTGGAAGTTCTAGCCCTCCCGGAAGTGGTGTTTGCTTTTTTCTTTGCGCTGATAGCTTTGAAGATATGTTGTGATGGTGGTGAGAGTGGAGCAGGACTGTCTCCGTGACGCAATTGGCTAGCGCGATCGGCTGTTAACAGAAAGTTTGGAGGTTCGAGCCCACCCGGTGGTGGTGCGGCGCTTTTTTTTCTTTGGGCTGATAGCTTTGAAGGTATGGTCTGATGGTGGTGAGAGTAGAGCAGGACTGTCTCCTTGGCGCAATAGGCTAGCGCGATCGTCTGTTAACCGAAATGTTGGAGTTTCGAGCCCTCAAGGGAGTGGTGTGTTGCTTTTTTCTTTGGGCTGATAGCTTTGAAGATATGTTCTGATGGTGGTGAGAGTAGAGCAGGACTGTCTCCGTGGCACAATTGGCTAGCGCGATCGGCTGTTAACCGAAAGGTTAGAGGTACGAGCCCACCCGGTGGTGGTGCGGCACTTTTTTTCTTTGGGGTGATAGCTCTGAAGAAATGTTCTGACGGTGGTGAGAGTGGAGCACGTCCGTCTACGTGACGCAATTGGCTAGCGCGATCGGCTGTTAACCGAAAGGTTGGAGGTTCGAGCCCACCCAGTTTTGGAGCGGCGCCTTTTTTTCTTTGGGCTGATAGCTCTGAAAAAATGTTCTGACGGTGGTGAGAGTGGAGCAGGACTGTCTCCGTGGCACAATTGGCTAGCGCGATCGGCTGTTAACCGAAAAGTTGTAAGTTCGAGCCCTCCCGGGAGTGGTGTTTGCTTTTTTCTTTGCGCTGATAGCTTTGAAGATATGTTCTGATGGTGGTGAGAGTGGAGCAGGACTGTCTCCGTGGCGCAATTGGCTAGCGTGATCGGCTGTTAACCGAAAGGTTGGAGTTTCGAGCCCACCCGGTGGTGGTGCGGCGCTTTTTTTTCTTTGGGCTGATAGCTTTGAAGATATGTTCTGACGGTGGTGAGAGTAGAGCAGGACTGTCTCCGTGGCGCAATTGACTAGCGAGATCAGCTGTTAACCGAAAGGTTGGAGTTTCGAGCCCACCCGGTGGTGGTGCGGCGCTTTTCTTCTTTGGGCTGATAGCTTTAAAGATGTGTTCTGATGGTGGTGAGAGTAGAGCAGGACTGTCTCCGTGGCGCAATTGACTAGCGAGATCAGCTGTTAACCGAAAGGTTGGAGTTTCGAGCCCACCCGGTGGTGGTGCGGCGCTTTTTTTCTTTGGGCTGATAGCTTTAAAGATATGTTCTGATGGTGGTGAGAGTAGAGCAGGACTGTCTCCGTGGCGCAGTACGCTAGCGCGATCGTCTGTTAACCGAAAGGTTGGAGTTTCGAGCCCTCCCGGGAGTGGTGTGTTGCTTTTTTCTTTGCGCTGATAGCTTTCAAGATATGTTCTGATGGTGGTGAGAGTGGAGCAGGACTGTCTCCGTGGCGCAATAGGCTAGCGCGATCGGCTGTTAACCGAAAAGTTGGAGTTTCGAGCCCACCCGGTGGTGGTGCGGCGCTTTTTTTCTTTGGGCTGATAGCTTTGAAGATATGTTCTGATGGTGGTGAGAGTAGAGCAGGACTGTCTACGTGGCGATAGGCTAGCGCGATCGTCTGTTAACCGAAAGGTTGGAGTTTCGAGCACTACCGGGAGTGGTGTGTTGCTTTTTTCTTTGCGCTGATAGCTTTGAAGATATGTTCTGATGGTGGTGAGAGTGGAGCACGACTGTCTTCGTGGCGCAATTGCCTAGCGCGATCGGCTGTTAACCGAAAGGTTGGAGGTTCGAGCCCACCCGGTGGTGGTGCGATGCTTTTTTTTCTTGGCGCTGATAGCTTTGAATATATGTTCTGATGTGGTGAGAGTGGAGCAGGACTGTCTCCGTGGCGCAATGGCTAGCGTGATCGGCTGTTAACCGAAAGGTTGAAGTTTCAAGCCCACCCGGTGGTGGTGCGGCGCTTTTTTTTCTTTGGGCTGATAGCTTTGAAGATATGTTCTGATGGTGGTGAGAGTGGATCACGACTGTCTCCGTGGCGCAATTGACTAGCGAGATCAGCTGTTAACCGAAAGGTCAGAGGTTCGAGCCCTTCCGGTGGTGGTGCGGCGCTTTTTTTTCTTTGGGCTAATAGCTTTAAAGATATGTTCTGATGGTGGTGAGAGTGGAGCAGGACTGTCTCCGTGGCGCAATTGGCTAGCGCGATCGGCTGTTAACCAAAAAGATAGAGTTTCGAGCCCACCAGGTGGTGGTGCGTCACTTTTTTTCTTTTGGCTGATAGCTTCGAAGATATGTTCTAATAGTGTTGAGAGTAGAGCAGGACTGTCTCTGTGGCGCAATTGGCTAGCGCGATCGGCTGTTAACGAAATGTTGGAGGTTCGAGCCCTCTCGGGAGTGGTGTGTTGCTTTTTTCTTTGCGCTGCTAGTTTCAAAGATATGTTCTGATGGTGGTGAGAGTGGAGCACGACTGTCTCCGTGGCGCAATTAGCTAGCGCAATCGGCTGTTAACCGAAAGGTTGGAGGTACGAGCCCACCCGGTGGTGGTGCGGCGCTTTTTTTTCTTTGGGGTGATAGCTCTGAAGAAATGTTCTGACGGTGGTGAGACGGGAGCACGTCCGTCTACGTGACGCAATTGGCTAGCGCGATCGGCTGTTAACCGAAAGGTTGGAGGTTCGAGCCCACCCGGTGGTGGAGCGGCGCCTTTTTTAGGGGCGAAGCTCCTTAGGGCGTGGGCTGTGCGTCCCCTGTAGCCTGTATGTAGCCACCTCTAGTTTAGTTCTTGCAGTGTTCACTAGATGGCGGTACCGTCCCCTGTATGTAGCCACCTTTAGTTTAGTTCTTGCAGTGTTCACTAGATGGCGGTACCATCTCCTGTATGTAGCCACCTCTCGTTCAGTTCTTGTAGTGTTTACTAGATGGTGATACTTGTAGCTGATGATGAAAAGATGCAAGATGTTATAAACTAGAAAGCGGTACTTGTAGTTGATGAAAGACGCGAGATCTTATAAAATAGGAATGATGTCACATATGGCGCGTGTCATTGGTTGAAGGCAATCGTTCGATTTAGTGCGGAGAATATGCAGCCATCAAACTCTTTGACTCTGGAATCGTCCTCATGACCATGAACCTCGCACCCAACCTGTCGACCGCGAACATCAAGGCATTCATAGACACTGCGTTACGAAATTATGAGAACAAATACAAGAATGGACCATTTGTACTACTTGGAGACTTTAACGTGGCTATCATAGACAATAATTGGCTTATCCAACATATGGCTTCTAGATATGCACTCAGACGTATATCGTTTGACCATATGAAACCTACCACGATCCGAGGAACATGTATAGACCTAGTATTTGCAAATTGCCCACTGCAACCCATACAGGAACCGCTCTTCCTTCATTTCACAGACCACAAAGCCGTCATAATGAAGGGACATCGCAAGCCATCCATCGTCTAAGAACAAATAAAAGTTGAATTGTGTATATACACACACAGCGTTTCTCACGTCTTTACATGATGATCGACTGGGCGAATTACACGGAAGATTCACAGTTTACGGATGAATCCCTCCGGAGCATCGCCCATTCATCATCATTCACCCCGTCAATATGCCGTAATTTTTTTTCTTTGGGCTGATAGCTTTGAAAAAATGTTCTGACGGTGGTGAGAGTGGACCAGGACTGTCTCCGTGGCACAATTGGCTAGCGCGATCGGCTGTTAACCGAAAAGTTGGAAGTTCGAGCCCTCCCGGGAGTGGTGTTTGCTTTTTTCTTTCCGCTGATAGCTTTGAAGATATGTTCTGATGGTGGTGAGAGTGGAGCAGGACTGTCTCCGTGGCGCAATTGGCTAGCGTGATCGGCTGTTAACCGAAAGGTTGGAGTTTCGAGCCCACCCGGTGGTGGTGCGGCACGTTTTTTCTTTGGGCTGATAGCTTTGAAGAGATGTTTTGATGGTGGTGAGAGTAGAGCTGGACTGTCTCCGTGGCGCAGTAGGCTAGCGCGATCGGCTGTTAACCAAAAAGTTGGAAGTTCTAGCCCTCCCGGAAGTGGTGTTTGCTTTTTTCTTTGCGCTGATAGCTTTGAAGATATGTTGTGATGGTGGTGAGAGTGGAGCAGGACTGTCTCCGTGGCGCAATTGGCTAGCGCGATCGGCTGTTAACAGAAAGTTTGGAGGTTCGAGCCCACCCGGTGGTGGTGCGGCGCTTTTTTTTCTTTGGGCTGATAGCTTTGAAGGTATGGTCTGATGGTGGTGAGAGTAGAGCAGGACTGTCTCCTTGGCGCAATAGGCTAGCGCGATCGTCTGTTAACCGAAATGTTGGAGTTTCGAGCCCTCAAGGGAGTGGTGTGTTGCTTTTTTCTTTGGGCTGATAGCTTTGAAGATATGTTCTGATGGTGGTGAGAGTAGAGCAGGACTGTCTCCGTGGCACAATTGGCTAGCGCGATCGGCTGTTAACCGAAAGGTTAGAGGTACGAGCCCACCCGGTGGTGGTGCGGCACTTTTTTTCTTTGGGGTGATAGCTCTGAAGAAATGTTCTGACGGTGGTGAGAGTGGAGCACGTCCGTCTACGTGACGCAATTGGCTAGCGCGATCGGCTGTTAACCGAAAGGTTGGAGGTTCGAGCCCACCCAGTTTTGGAGCGGCGCCTTTTTTTCTTTGGGCTGATAGCTCTGAAAAAATGTTCTGACGGTGGTGAGAGTGGAGCAGGACTGTCTCCGTGGCACAATTGGCTAGCGCGATCGGCTGTTAACCGAAAAGTTGTAAGTTCGAGCCCTCCCGGGAGTGGTGTTTGCTTTTTTCTTTGCGCTGATAGCTTTGAAGATATGTTCTGATGGTGGTGAGAGTGGAGCAGGACTGTCTCCGTGGCGCAATTGGCTAGCGTGATCGGCTGTTAACCGAAAGGTTGGAGTTTCGAGCCCACCCGGTGGTGGTGCGGCGCTTTTTTTTCTTTGGGCTGATAGCTTTGAAGATATGTTCTGACGGTGGTGAGAGTAGAGCAGGACTGTCTCCGTGGCGCAATTGACTAGCGAGATCAGCTGTTAACCGAAAGGTTGGAGTTTCGAGCCCACCCGGTGGTGGTGCGGCGCTTTTCTTCTTTGGGCTGATAGCTTTAAAGATGTGTTCTGATGGTGGTGAGAGTAGAGCAGGACTGTCTCCGTGGCGCAATTGACTAGCGAGATCAGCTGTTAACCGAAAGGTTGGAGTTTCGAGCCCACCCGGTGGTGGTGCGGCGCTTTTTTTCTTTGGGCTGATAGCTTTAAAGATATGTTCTGATGGTGGTGAGAGTAGAGCAGGACTGTCTCCGTGGCGCAGTACGCTAGCGCGATCGTCTGTTAACCGAAAGGTTGGAGTTTCGAGCCCTCCCGGGAGTGGTGTGTTGCTTTTTTCTTTGCGCTGATAGCTTTCAAGATATGTTCTGATGGTGGTGAGAGTGGAGCAGGACTGTCTCCGTGGCGCAATAGGCTAGCGCGATCGGCTGTTAACCGAAAAGTTGGAGTTTCGAGCCCACCCGGTGGTGGTGCGGCGCTTTTTTTCTTTGGGCTGATAGCTTTGAAGATATGTTCTGATGGTGGTGAGAGTAGATCAGGACTGTCTACGTGGCGATAGGCTAGCGCGATCGTCTGTTAACCGAAAGGTTGGAGTTTCGAGCACTACCGGGAGTGGTGTGTTGCTTTTTTCTTTGCGCTGATAGCTTTGAAGATATGTTCTGATGGTGGTGAGAGTGGAGCACGACTGTCTTCGTGGCGCAATTGCCTAGCGCGATCGGCTGTTAACCGAAAGGTTGGAGGTTCGAGCCCACCCGGTGGTGGTGCGATGCTTTTTTTTCTTGGCGCTGATAGCTTTGAATATATGTTCTGATGTGGTGAGAGTGGAGCAGGACTGTCTCCGTGGCGCAATGGCTAGCGTGATCGGCTGTTAACCGAAAGGTTGAAGTTTCAAGCCCACCCGGTGGTGGTGCGGCGCTTTTTTTTCTTTGGGCTGATAGCTTTGAAGATATGTTCTGATGGTGGTGAGAGTGGATCACGACTGTCTCCGTGGCGCAATTGACTAGCGAGATCAGCTGTTAACCGAAAGGTCAGAGGTTCGAGCCCTTCCGGTGGTGGTGCGGCGCTTTTTTTTCTTTGGGCTAATAGCTTTAAAGATATGTTCTGATGGTGGTGAGAGTGGAGCAGGACTGTCTCCGTGGCGCAATTGGCTAGCGCGATCGGCTGTTAACCAAAAAGATAGAGTTTCGAGCCCACCAGGTGGTGGTGCGTCACTTTTTTTCTTTTGGCTGATAGCTTCGAAGATATGTTCTAATAGTGTTGAGAGTAGAGCAGGACTGTCTCTGTGGCGCAATTGGCTAGCGCGATCGGCTGTTAACGAAATGTTGGAGGTTCGAGCCCTCTCGGGAGTGGTGTGTTGCTTTTTTCTTTGCGCTGCTAGTTTCAAAGATATGTTCTGATGGTGGTGAGAGTGGAGCACGACTGTCTCCGTGGCGCAATTAGCTAGCGCAATCGGCTGTTAACCGAAAGGTTGGAGGTACGAGCCCACCCGGTGGTGGTGCGGCGCTTTTTTTTCTTTGGGGTGATAGCTCTGAAGAAATGTTCTGACGGTGGTGAGACGGGAGCACGTCCGTCTACGTGACGCAATTGGCTAGCGCGATCGGCTGTTAACCGAAAGGTTGGAGGTTCGAGCCCACCCGGTGGTGGAGCGGCGCCTTTTTTAGGGGCGAAGCTCCTTAGGGCGTGGGCTGTGCGTCCCCTGTAGCCTGTATGTAGCCACCTCTAGTTTAGTTCTTGCAGTGTTCACTAGATGGCGGTACCGTCCCCTGTATGTAGCCACCTTTAGTTTAGTTCTTGCAGTGTTCACTAGATGGCGGTACCGTCTCCTGTATGTAGCCACCTCTCGTTCAGTTCTTGTAGTGTTTACTAGATGGTGATACTTGTAGCTGATGATGAAAAGATGCAAGATGTTATAAACTAGAAAGCGGTACTTGTAGTTGATGAAAGACGCGAGATCTTATAAAATAGGAATGATGTCACATATGGCGCGTGTCATTGGTTGAAGGCAATCGTTCGATTTAGTGCGGAGAATATGCAGCCATCAAACTCTTTGACTCTGGAATCGTCCTCATGACCATGAACCTCGCACCCAACCTGTCGACCGCGAACATCAAGGCATTCATAGACACTGCGTTACGAAATTATGAGAACAAATACAAGAATGGACCATTTGTACTACTTGGAGACTTTAACGTGGCTATCATAGACAATAATTGGCTTATCCAACATATGGCTTCTAGATATGCACTCAGACGTATATCGTTTGACCATATGAAACCTACCACGATCCGAGGAACATGTATAGACCTAGTATTTGCAAATTGCCCACTGCAACCCATACAGGAACCGCTCTTCCTTCATTTCACAGACCACAAAGCCGTCATAATGAAGGGACATCGCAAGCCATCCATCGTCTAAGAACAAATAAAAGTTGAATTGTGTATATACACACACAGCGTTTCTCACGTCTTTACATGATGATCGACTGGGCGAATTACACGGAAGATTCACAGTTTACGGATGAATCCCTCCGGAGCATCGCCCATTCATCATCATTCACCCCGTCAATATGCCGTAATTTTTTTTCTTTGGGCTGATAGCTTTGAAAAAATGTTCTGACGGTGGTGAGAGTGGACCAGGACTGTCTCCGTGGCACAATTGGCTAGCGCGATCGGCTGTTAACCGAAAAGTTGGAAGTTCGAGCCCTCCCGGGAGTGGTGTTTGCTTTTTTCTTTCCGCTGATAGCTTTGAAGATATGTTCTGATGGTGGTGAGAGTGGAGCAGGACTGTCTCCGTGGCGCAATTGGCTAGCGTGATCGGCTGTTAACCGAAAGGTTGGAGTTTCGAGCCCACCCGGTGGTGGTGCGGCACGTTTTTTCTTTGGGCTGATAGCTTTGAAGAGATGTTTTGATGGTGGTGAGAGTAGAGCTGGACTGTCTCCGTGGCGCAGTAGGCTAGCGCGATCGGCTGTTAACCAAAAAGTTGGAAGTTCTAGCCCTCCCGGAAGTGGTGTTTGCTTTTTTCTTTGCGCTGATAGCTTTGAAGATATGTTCTGATGGTGGTGAGAGTGGAGCAGGACTGTCTCCGTGGCGCAATTGGCTAGCGCGATCGGCTGTTAACAGAAAGTTTGGAGGTTCGAGCCCACCCGGTGGTGGTGCGGCGCTTTTTTTCTTTGGGCTGATAGCTTTGAAGATATGTTCTGATGGTGGTGAGAGTAGAGCAGGACTGTCTCCGTGGCGATAGGCTAGCGCGATCGGCTGTTAACCGAAAGGTTGGAGGTTCGCGCCCAACCGGTGGTGGTGCGGCGCTTTTTTTTCTTTGGGGTGATAGCTCTGAAGAAATGTTCTGATGGTGGTGAGAGTAGAGCAGGACTGTCTCCGTGGCGCAATTGGCTAGCGCGATCGGCTGTTAACCGAAAGTTTGGAGGTTCGAGCCCACCCGGTGGTGGTGCGGCGCTTTTTTTTTCTTTGGGCTGATAGCTTTGAAGATATGTTCTGATGGTGGTGAGAGTAGAGCAGGACTGTCTCCGTAGCGCAATTGGCTAGCGCGATCGGCTGTTAACCGAAAGGTTGGAGGTACGAGCCCACCCGGTGGTGGTGCGGCGCTTTTTTTTCTTTGGGGTGACAGCTCTGAAGAAATGTTCTGACGGTGGTGAGAGTGGAGCAGGACTGTCTCCGTGGCACAATTGGCTAGCGCGATCGGCTGTTAACCGAAAAGTTGGAAGTTCGAGCCCTCCCGGGAGTGGTGTTTGCTTTTTTCTTTGCGCTGATAGCTTTGAAGATATGTTCTGATGGTGGTGAGAGTGGAGCAGGACTGTCTCCGTGGCGCAATTGGCTGGCGAGATCAGCTGTTAACCGAAAGGTTGGAGTTTCGAGCCCACCCGGTGGTGGTGCGGCGCTTTTTTTCTTTGGGCTGATAGCTTTAAAGATATGTTCTGATGGTGGTGAGAGCAGAGCAGGACTGTCTCCGTGGCGCAGTACGCTAGCGCGATCGTCTGTTAACCGAAAGGTTGGAGTTTCGAGCCCTCCCGGGAGTGGTGTGTTGCTTTTTTCTTTGCGCTGATAGCTTTGAAGATATGTTCTGATGGTGGTGAGAGTAGAGCAGGACTGTCTCCGTGGCGATAGGCTAGCGCGATCGTCTGTTAACCGAAAGGTTGGAGTTTCGAGCACTACCGGGAGTGGTGTGTTGCTTTTTTCTTTGCGCTGATAGCTTTGAAGATATGTTCTGATGGTGGTGAGAGTGGAGCACGACTGTCTTCGTGGCGCAATTGCCTAGCGCGATCGGCTGTTAACCGAAAGGTTGGAGGTTCGAGCCCACCCGGTGGTGGTGCGATGCTTTTTTTTCTTGGCGCTGATAGCTTTGAATATATGTTCTGATGTGGTGAGAGTGGAGCAGGACTGTCTCCGTGGCGCAATTGGCTAGCGTGATCGGCTGTTAACCGAAAGGTTGAAGTTTCAAGCCCACCCGGTGGTGGTGCGGCGCTTTTTTTTCTTTGGGCTGATAGCTTTGAAGATATGTTCTGATGGTGGTGAGAGTGGATCACGACTGTCTCCGTGGCGCAATTGACTAGCGAGATCAGCTGTTAACCGAAAGGTCAGAGGTTCGAGCCCTTCCGGTGGTGGTGCGGCGCTTTTTTTTCTTTGGGCTAATAGCTTTAAAGATATGTTCTGATGGTGGTGAGAGTGGAGCAGGACTGTCTCCGTGGCGCAATTGGCTAGCGCGATCGGCTGTTAACCAAAAAGATAGAGTTTCGAGCCCACCAGGTGGTGGTGCGTCGCTTTTTTTCTTTTGGCTGATAGCTTCGAAGATATGTTCTAATGGTGTTGAGAGTAGAGCAGGACTGTCTCTGTGGCGCAATCGGCTAGCGCGATCGGCTGTTAACGAAATGTTGGAGGTTCGAGCCCTCTCGGGAGTGGTGTGTTGCTTTTTTCTTTGCGCTGCTAGTTTCAAAGAAATGTTCTGACGGTGGTGAGAGTGGAGCACGTCCGTCTACGTGACGCAATTGGCTAGCGCGATCGGCTGTTAACCCAAAGGTTGGAGGTTCGAGCCCACCCGGTGGTGGAGCGGCGCCTTATTTAGGGGCGAAGCTCCTTAGGGCGTGGGCTGTGCGTCCCCTGTAGCCTGTATGTAGCCACCTCTAGTTTAGTTCTTGCAGTGTTCACTAGATGGCGGTACCGTCCCCTGTATGTAGCCACCTCTAGTTTAGTTCTTGCAGTGTTCACTAGATGGCGGTACCGTCTCCTGTATGTAGCCACCTCTCGTTCAGTTCTTGTAGTGTTTACTAGATGGTGATACTTGTAGCTGATGATGAAAAGATGCAAGATGTTATACACTAGAAAGCGGTTCTTGTAGTTGATGAAAGACGCGAGATCTTATAAAATAGGAATGATGTCACATATGGCGCGTGTCATTGGTTGAAGGCAATCGTTCGATTTAGTGCGGAGAATATGCAGCCATCAAACTCTTTGACTCTGGAATCGTCCTCATGACCATGAACCTCGCACCCAACCTGTCGACCGCGAACATCAAGGCATTCATAGACACTGCGTTACGAAATTATGAGAACAAATACAAGAATGGACCATTTGTACTACTTGGAGACTTTAACGTGGCTATCATAGACAATAATTGGCTTATCCAACATATGGCTTCTAGATATGCACTCAGACGTATATCGTTTGACCATATGAAACCTACCACGATCCGAGGAACAAGTATAGACCTAGTATTTGCAAATTGCCCACTGCAACCCATACAGGAACCGCTCTTCCTTCATTTCACAGACCACAAAGCCGTCATAATGAAGGGACATCGCAAGCCATCCATCGTCTAAGAACAAATAAAAGTTGAATTGTGTATATACACACACAGCGTTTCTCACGTCTTTACATGATGATCGACTGGGCGAATTACACGGAAGATTCACAGTTTACGGATGAATCCCTCCGGAGCATCGCCCATTCATCATCATTCACCCCGTCAATATGCCGTAATTTTTTTTCTTTTGGCTGATAGCTCTGAAAAAATGTTCTGACGGTGGTGAGAGTGGAGCAGGACTGTCTCCGTGGCACAATTGGCTAGCGCGATTGGCTGTTAACCGAAAAGTTGGAAGTTCGAGC
Source organism: Rhipicephalus microplus (assembly GCF_043290135.1). Lineage (NCBI taxonomy): Eukaryota > Metazoa > Arthropoda > Arachnida > Ixodida > Ixodidae > Rhipicephalus > Rhipicephalus microplus. Next base: position 15,747,407 of record NW_027464589.1, read on the forward strand.
CCTCCCGGGAGTGGTGTTTGCTTTTTTCTTTCCGCTGATAGCTTTGAAGATATGTTCTGATGGTGGTGAGAGTGGAGCAGGACTGTCTCCGTGGCGCAATTGGCTAGCGTGATCGGCTGTTAACCGAAAGGTTGGAGTTTCGAGCCCACTCGGTGGTGGTGCGGCGCTTTTTTTTCTTTGCGCTGATAGCTTTGAAGATATGGTCTGATGGTGGTGAGAGTGGAGCAGGACTGTCTCCGTGGCGCAATTGGCTAGCGCGATCGGCTGTTAACCGAAAGTTTGGGGGTTCGAGCCCACCCGGTGGTGGTGCGGCGCTTTTTTTTCTTTGGGCTGATAGCTTTGAAGATATGTTCTGATGGTGGTGAGAGTAGAGCAGGACTGTCTCCGTGGCGCAATAGGCTAGCGCGATCGTCTGTTAACCGAAAGGTTGGAGTTTCGAGCCCTCAAGGGAGTGGTGTGTTGCTTTTTTCTTTGCGCTGATAGCTTTGAAGATATGTTCTGATGGTGGTGAGAGTGGAGAAGGACTGTCTCCGTGGCACAATAGGCTAGCGCGATCGGCTGTTAACCGAAAGGTTGGAGTTTCGAGCCCTCCCGGGAGTGGTGTGTTGCTTTTTTCTTTGCGCTGAAAGCTTTGAAGAGATGTTCTGATGGTGGTGAGAGTGGAGCTCGACTGTCTTCGTGGCGCATTATGCTAGCGCGATCGGCTGTTAACCGAAAGGTTGGAGGTTCAAGCCCGCCCGGTGGTGGAGCGGCGCTTCTTTTCTTTGGGCCGAGAGCTTTGAAGATATGTTCTGCTGGTGGTGAGAGTGGAGCAAGATTGTCACCGCGGCGCAATTGGCTAGCGCGATCGGCTGTTAATCGAAAGGTTGGAGTTTCGAGCCCACCCGGTGGTGGTGCGGCGCTTTTTTTTCTTTGGGCTGATAGCTTTGAAGATATGTTCTGATGGTGGTGAGAGTAGAGCAGGACTGTCTCCGTAGCGCAATTGGCTAGCGCGATCGGCTGTTAACCGAAAGGTTGGAGGTACGAGCCCACCCGGTGGTGGTGCGGCACTTTTTTTTCTTTGGGTTGATAGCTCTGAAGAAATGTTCTGAAGGTGGTGAGAGTGGAGCAGGTCCGTCTACGTGACGCAATTGGCTACCGCGATCGGCTGTTAACCTAAAGGTTGTAGGTTCGAGCCCACCCGGTGGTGGAGCGGCGCCTTTTTTTCTTTGGGCTGATAGCTCTGAAAAAATGTTCTGACGGTGGTGAGAGTGGAGCAGGACTGTCTCCGTGGCAAAATTGGCTAGCGCGATCGGCTGTTAACCGAAAAGTTGGAAGTTCGAGCCGTCCCGGGAGTGGTGTTTGCTTTTTTCTTTGCGCTAATAGCTTTGAAAATATGTTCTGATGGTGGTGAGAGTGGAGCAGGACTGTCTCCGTGGCGCAATTGGCTAGCGTGATCGGCTGTTAACCGAAAGGTGGGAGGTTCGAGCCCACTCGGTGGTGGTGCGGCGCTTTTTTTTCCTTGGACTGATAGCTTTGAAGATATGTTCTGATGATGGTAAGAGTGGAGCAGGGTTGTCTTCGTTGCGCAATTGGCTAGCGCGATCGGCTGTTAACCGGAAGGTTGGAGGTTCGAGCCCACCCGGGAGTGGTGTTTGCTTTTTTCTTTCCGCTGATAGCTTTGAAGATATGTTCTGATGGTGGTGAGAGTGGAGCAGGACTGTCTCCGTGGCGCAATTGGCTAGCGTGATCGGCTGTTAACCGAAAGGTTGGAGTTTCGAGCCCACTCGGTGGTGGTGCGGCGCTTTTTTTCTTTGGGCTGATAGCTTTGAAGATATGTTCTGATGGTGGTGAGAGTAGAGCAGGACTGTCTCCGTGGCGCAATTGGCTAGCGTGATCGGCTGTTAACCGAAAGGTTGAGTTTCGAGCCCACCCGGTGGTGGTGCGGCACTTTTTTTCTTTGGGCTGATAGCTTTGAAGATATGTTCTGATGGTGGTGAGAGTAGAGCAGGACTATCTCCGTGGCGCAGTAGGCTAGCGCGATCGTCTGTTAACCAAAAGGTTGGAGTTTCGAGCCCTCCCGGGAGTGGTGTTTGCTTTTTTCTTTGCGCTGATAGCTTTGAAGATATGTTCTGATGGTGGTGAGAGTGGAGCAGGACTGTCTCCGTGGCGCAATTGGCTGGCGCGATCGGCTGTTAACCGAAAGTTTGGAGGTTCGAGCCCACCCGGTGGTGGTGCGGCGCTTTTTTTTCTTTGGGCTGATAGCTTTGAAGATATGTTCTGATGGTGGTGAGAGTAGAGCAGGACTGTCTCCGTGGCGCAATAGGCTAGCGTGATCGTCTGTTAACCGAAAGGTTGGAGTTTCGAGCCCTCAAGGGAGTGGTCTGTTGCTTTTTTCTTTGCGCTGATAGCTTTGAAGATATGTTCTGATAGTGGTGAGAGTGGAGCAGGACTGTCTCCGTGGCGCAATAGGCTAGCGCGATCGGCTGTTAACCGAAAGGTTGGAGTTTCGAGCCCTCCCGGGAGTGGTGTGTTGCTTTTTTCTTTGCGATGAAAGCTTTGAAGAGATGTTCTGATGGTGGTGAGAGTGGAGCTCGATTGTCTTCGTGGCGCATTATGCTAGCGCGATCGGCTGTTAACCGAAAGGTTGGAGGTTCAAGCCCACCCGGTGGTGGAGCAGCGCTTTTTTTTCTTTGGGCTGATAGCTTTGAAGATATGTTCTGATGGTGGTGAGAGTGGAGCAAGACTGTCACCGCGGCGCAAGTGGCTAGCGCGATCGGCTGTTAACCGAATGGTTGGAGTTTCGAGCCCTCCCGGGAGTGGTGTGTTGCTTTTTTCTTTGCGCTGATAGCTTTGAAGATATGTTCTGATGGTGGTGAGAGTGGAGCACGACTGTCTCCGTGGCACAATTGGCTAGCGCGATCGGCTGTTAACCGAAAAGTTGGAAGTTCGAGCTCTCCCGGGAGTGGTGCTTGCTTTTTTCTTTGCGCTGATAGCTTTGAAGATATGGTCTGATGGTGGTAAGAGTGGAGCAGGACTGTCTCCGTGGCGCAATTGGCTAGCGCGATCGGCTGTTAACCGAAAGTTTGGGGGTTCGAGCCCACCCGGTGGTGGTGCGGCGCTTTTTTTTCTTTGGGCTGATAGCTTTGAAGATATGTTCTGATGGTGGTGAGAGTAGAGCAGGACTGTCTCCGTGGCGCAATAGGCTAGCGCGATCGTCTGTTAACCGAAAAGTTGGTGTTTCGAGCCCTCAAGGGAGTGGTGTGTTGCTTTTTTCTTTGCGCTGATAGCTTTGAAGATATGTTCTGATGGTGGTGAGAGTGGAGCTCGACTGTCTTCGTGGCGCATTATGCTAGCGCGATCGGCTGTCAACCGAAAGGTTGGAGGTTCAAGCCCACCCGGTGGTGGAGCGGCGCTTTTTTTCTTTAGGCCGAGAGCTTTGAAGATATGTTCTGATGGTGGTGAGAGTGGAGAGAGATTGTCACCGCGGCGCAATTGGCTAGCGCGATCGGCTGTTAATCGAAAGGTTGGAGTTTCGAGCCCACCCGGTGGTGGTGCGGCGCTTTTTTTTCTTTGGGCTGATAGCTTTGAAGATATGTTCTGATGGTGGTGAGAGTAGAGCAGGACTGTCTCCGTAGCGCAATTGGCTAGCGCGATCGGCTGTTAACCGAAAGGTTGGAGGTACGAGCCCACCCGGTGGTGGTGCGGCACTTTTTTTTCTTTGGGTTGATAGCTCTGAAGAAATGTTCTGACGGTGGTGAGAGTGGAGCAGGTCCGTCTACGTGACGCAATTGGCTAGCGCGATCGGCTGTTAACCTAAAGGTTGTAGGTTCGAGCCCACCCGGTGGTGGAGCGGCGCCTTTTTTTCTTTGGGCTGATAGCTCTGAAAAAATGTTCTGACGGTGTTGAGAGTGGAGCAGGACTGTCTCCGTGGCAAAATTGGCTAGCGCGATCGGCTGTTAACCGAAAAGTTGGAAGTTCGAGCCGTCCCGGGAGTGGTGTTTGCTTTTTTCTTTGCGCTGATAGCTTTGAAAATATGTTCTGATGGTGGTGAGAGTGGAGCAGGACTGTCTCCGTGGCGCAATTGGCTAGCGTGATCGGCTGTTAACCGAAAGGTGGGAGGTTCGAGCCCACTCGGTGGTGGTGCGGCGCTTTTTTTTCCTTGGACTGATAGCTTTGAAGATATGTTCTGATGATGGTAAGAGTGGAGCAGGGTTGTCTTCGTTGCGCAATTGGCTAGCGCGATCGGCTGTTAACCGGAAGGTTGGAGGTTCGAGCCCACCCGGTGGTGGTGCGGGGCCTTTTTTTCTTTGGGCTGAGAGCTTTGAAGATATGTTCTGATGGTGGTGAGAGTGGAGCAGGACTGTCTCCGTGGCGCAATTGGCTAGCATGATCGGCTGTTAACCGAAAGGTTGGAGGTTCGAGCCCAACCTGTGGTGGTGCGGCGCCTTTTTTTCTTTGGGCTGAGAGCTTTGAAGATATGTTCTGATGGTGGTGAGAGTGGAGCAGGACTGTCTCCGTGGCGCAATTGGCTAGCGTGATCGGCTGTTAACCGAAGGGTTGGAGTTTCGAGCCCACCCGGTGGTGGTGCGGTGCTTTTTTTTGGGCTGATAGCTTTGAAGATATGTTCTGATGGTGGTGAGAGTAAAGCACGACTGTCTCCGTGGCGCAATTGGCTAGCGCGATCGGCTGTTAACCGAAAGGTTGGAGGTACGAGCCCACCCGGTGGTGGTGCGGCGCTTTTTTGTCTTTAGGGTGATAGCTCTGAAGAAATGTTCTGACGGTGGTGAGAGTGGAGCACGTCCGTCTACGTGACGCAATTGGCTAGCGCGATCGGCTGTTAACCGAAAGGTTGTAGGTTCGAGCCCACCCGGTGGTGGAGCGGCGCCTTTTTTTGGGGGGCTGATAGCTCTCAAAAATGTTCTGACGGTGGTGAGAGTGGAGCAGGACTGTCTCCGTGGCACAATTGGCTGGCGCGATTGGCTCTCAGCCCAAAGAAAAAAAGGCCCCGCACCACCACCGGGTGGGCTCGAACCTCCAACCTTCCGGTTAACAGCCGATCGCGCTAGCCAATTGCGCAACGAAGACAACCCTGCTCCACTCTTACCATCATCAGAACATATCTTCAAAGCTATCAGTCCAAGGAAAAAAAAGCGCCGCACCACCACCGAGTGGGCTCGTACCTCCAACCTTTCGGTTAACAGCCGATCGCGCTAGCCAATTGCGCCACGGAGACAGATATGTTCTGATGGTGGTGAGAGTGGAGCAGGACTGTCTCCGTGGCGCAATTGGCTAGCGTGATCGGCTGTTAACCGAAGGGTTGGAGGTTCGAGCCCAACCTGTGGTGGTGCGGCGCCTTTTTTTCTTTGGGCTGAGAGCTTTGAAGATATGTTCTGATGGTGGTGAGAGTGGAGCAGGACTGTCTCCGTGGCGCAATTGGCTAGCGTGATCGGCTAACCGAAAGGTTGGAGGTACGAGCCCACTCGGTGGTGGTGCGGCGGTTTTTTTTCCTTGGACTGATAGCTTTGAAGATATGTTCTGATGATGGTAAGAGTGGAGCAGGTTGTCTTCGAAAGGTTGGAGGTTCGAGCCTACCCGGTGGTGGTGCGGCGCCTTTTTTCTTTGGGCTGATAGCTTTGAAGATATGTTCTGATGGTGGTGAGAGTGGAGCAGGACTGTCTCCGTGGCGCAATTGGCTAGCACAATCGGATGTTAACCGAAAGGTTGGAGTTTCGAGTCCACCCGGTGGTGAAGCGGCGCTTTTTTTCTTTGGGCTGATAGCTTTGAAGAGATGTTCTGATGGTGGTGAGAGTGGAGCTCGACTGTCTCCGTGGCAAAATTGGCTAGCGCGATCGGCTGTTAACCAAAAAGTTGGAAGTTCGAGCCCTCCCGTGAGTGGTGTTTGCTTTTTTCTTTGCGCTGATAGCTTTGAAGATATGTTCTGATGGTGGTGAGAGTGGAGCAGGACTGTCTCCGTGGCGCAATTGGCTAGCGTGATCGGCGGTTAACCGAAAGGTTGGAGTTTCGAGCCCACCCGGTGGTGGTGCGGTGCTTTTTTTTGGGCTATAGCTTTGAAGATATGTTCTGATGGTGGTGAGAGTAAAGCACGACTGTCTCCGTGGCGCAATTGGCTAGCGCGATCGGCTGTTAACCGAAAGGTTGGAGGTACGAGCCCACTCGGTGGTGGTGCGGCGCTTTTTTTTCCTTGGACTGATAGCTTTGAAGATATGTTCTGATGATGGTAAGAGTGGAGCAGGGTTGTCTTCGTTGCGCAATTGGCTAGCGCGATCGGCTGTTAACCGGAAGGTTGGAGGTTCGAGCCCACCCGGTGGTGGTGCGGGGCCTTTTTTTCTTTGGGCTGAGAGCTTTGAAGATATGTTCTGATGGTGGTGAGAGTGGAGCAGGACTGTCTCCGTGGCGCAATTGGCTAGCATGATCGGCTGTTAACCGAAAGGTTGGAGGTTCGAGCCCAACCTGTGGTGGTGCGGCGCTTTTTTTTTCTTTGGGCTGATAGCTTTGAAGATATGTTCTGATGGTGGTGAGGGTAGAGCAGGACTGTCTCCGTGGCGCAATTGGCTGGCGCGATCGGCTGTTAACCGAAAGTTTGGAGGTTCGAGCCCACCCGGTGGTGGTGCTTGCTTTTTTCTTTGCGCTGATAGCTTTGAAGATATGGTCTGATGGTGGTAAGAGTGGAGCAGGACTGTCTCCGTGGCGCAATTGGCTAGCGCGATCGGCTGTTAACCGAAAGTTTGGGGGTTCGAGCCCACCCGGTGGTGGTGCGGCGCTTTTTTTTCTTTGGGCTGATAGCTTTGAAGATATGTTCTGATGGTGGTGAGAGTAGAGCAGGACTGTCTCCGTGGCGCAATAGGCTAGCGCGATCGTCTGTTAACCGAAAAGTTGGTGTTTCGAGCCCTCAAGGGAGTGGTGTGTTGCTTTTTTCTTTGCGCTGATAGCTTTGAAGATATGTTCTGATGGTGGTGAGAGTGGAGCTCGACTGTCTTCGTGGCGCATTATGCTAGCGCGATCGGCTGTCAACCGAAAGGTTGGAGGTTCAAGCCCACCCGGTGGTGGAGCGGCGCTTTTTTTCTTTAGGCCGAGAGCTTTGAAGATATGTTCTGATGGTGGTGAGAGTGGAGAGAGATTGTCACCGCGGCGCAATTGGCTAGCGCGATCGGCTGTTAATCGAAAGGTTGGAGTTTCGAGCCCACCCGGTGGTGGTGCGGCGCTTTTTTTTCTTTGGGCTGATAGCTTTGAAGATATGTTCTGATGGTGGTGAGAGTAGAGCAGGACTGTCTCCGTAGCGCAATTGGCTAGCGCGATCGGCTGTTAACCGAAAGGTTGGAGGTACGAGCCCACCCGGTGGTGGTGCGGCACTTTTTTTTCTTTGGGTTGATAGCTCTGAAGAAATGTTCTGACGGTGGTGAGAGTGGAGCAGGTCCGTCTACGTGACGCAATTGGCTAGCGCGATCGGCTGTTAACCTAAAGGTTGTAGGTTCGAGCCCACCCGGTGGTGGAGCGGCGCCTTTTTTTCTTTGGGCTGATAGCTCTGAAAAAATGTTCTGACGGTGTTGAGAGTGGAGCAGGACTGTCTCCGTGGCAAAATTGGCTAGCGCGATCGGCTGTTAACCGAAAAGTTGGAAGTTCGAGCCGTCCCGGGAGTGGTGTTTGCTTTTTTCTTTGCGCTGATAGCTTTGAAAATATGTTCTGATGGTGGTGAGAGTGGAGCAGGACTGTCTCCGTGGCGCAATTGGCTAGCGTGATCGGCTGTTAACCGAAAGGTGGGAGGTTCGAGCCCACTCGGTGGTGGTGCGGCGCTTTTTTTTCCTTGGACTGATAGCTTTGAAGATATGTTCTGATGATGGTAAGAGTGGAGCAGGGTTGTCTTCGTTGCGCAATTGGCTAGCGCGATCGGCTGTTAACCGGAAGGTTGGAGGTTCGAGCCCACCCGGTGGTGGTGCGGGGCCTTTTTTTCTTTGGGCTGAGAGCTTTGAAGATATGTTCTGATGGTGGTGAGAGTGGAGCAGGACTGTCTCCGTGGCGCAATTGGCTAGCATGATCGGCTGTTAACCGAAAGGTTGGAGGTTCGAGCCCAACCTGTGGTGGTGCGGCGCCTTTTTTTCTTTGGGTTGAGAGCTTTGAAGATATGTTCTGATGGTGGTGAGAGTGGAGCAGGACTGTCTCCGTGGCGCAATTGGCTAGCGTGATCGGCTGTTAACCGAAGGGTTGGAGTTTCGAGCCCACCCGGTGGTGGTGCGGTGCTTTTTTTTGGGCTGATAGCTTTGAAGATATGTTCTGATGGTGGTGAGAGTAAAGCACGACTGTCTCCGTGGCGCAATTGGCTAGCGCGATCGGCTGTTAACCGAAAGGTTGGAGGTACGAGCCCACCCGGTGGTGGTGCGGCGCTTTTTTGTCTTTAGGGTGATAGCTCTGAAGAAATGTTCTGACGGTGGTGAGAGTGGAGCACGTCCGTCTACGTGACGCAATTGGCTAGCGCGATCGGCTGTTAACCGAAAGGTTGTAGGTTCGAGCCCACCCGGTGGTGGAGCGGCGCCTTTTTTTGGGGGGCTGATAGCTCTCAAAAATGTTCTGACGGTGGTGAGAGTGGAGCAGGACTGTCTCCGTGGCACAATTGGCTGGCGCGATTGGCTCTCAGCCCAAAGAAAAAAAGGCCCCGCACCACCACCGGGTGGGCTCGAACCTCCAACCTTCCGGTTAACAGCCGATCGCGCTAGCCAATTGCGCAACGAAGACAACCCTGCTCCACTCTTACCATCATCAGAACATATCTTCAAAGCTATCAGTCCAAGGAAAAAAAAGCGCCGCACCACCACCGAGTGGGCTCGTACCTCCAACCTTTCGGTTAACAGCCGATCGCGCTAGCCAATTGCGCCACGGAGACAGATATGTTCTGATGGTGGTGAGAGTGGAGCAGGACTGTCTCCGTGGCGCAATTGGCTAGCGTGATCGGCTGTTAACCGAAGGGTTGGAGGTTCGAGCCCAACCTGTGGTGGTGCGGCGCCTTTTTTTCTTTGGGCTGAGAGCTTTGAAGATATGTTCTGATGGTGGTGAGAGTGGAGCAGGACTGTCTCCGTGGCGCAATTGGCTAGCGTGATCGGCTAACCGAAAGGTTGGAGGTACGAGCCCACTCGGTGGTGGTGCGGCGGTTTTTTTTCCTTGGACTGATAGCTTTGAAGATATGTTCTGATGATGGTAAGAGTGGAGCAGGTTGTCTTCGAAAGGTTGGAGGTTCGAGCCTACCCGGTGGTGGTGCGGCGCCTTTTTTCTTTGGGCTGATAGCTTTGAAGATATGTTCTGATGGTGGTGAGAGTGGAGCAGGACTGTCTCCGTGGCGCAATTGGCTAGCACAATCGGATGTTAACCGAAAGGTTGGAGTTTCGAGTCCACCCGGTGGTGAAGCGGCGCTTTTTTTCTTTGGGCTGATAGCTTTGAAGAGATGTTCTGATGGTGGTGAGAGTGGAGCTCGACTGTCTCCGTGGCAAAATTGGCTAGCGCGATCGGCTGTTAACCAAAAAGTTGGAAGTTCGAGCCCTCCCGGGAGTGGTGTTTGCTTTTTTCTTTGCGCTGATAGCTTTGAAGATATGTTCTGATGGTGGTGAGAGTGGAGCAGGACTGTCTCCGTGGCGCAATTGGCTAGCGTGATCGGCGGTTAACCGAAAGGTTGGAGTTTCGAGCCCACCCGGTGGTGGTGCGGTGCTTTTTTTTGGGCTATAGCTTTGAAGATATGTTCTGATGGTGGTGAGAGTAAAGCACGACTGTCTCCGTGGCGCAATTGGCTAGCGCGATCGGCTGTTAACCGAAAGGTTGGAGGTACGAGCCCACTCGGTGGTGGTGCGGCGCTTTTTTTTCCTTGGACTGATAGCTTTGAAGATATGTTCTGATGATGGTAAGAGTGGAGCAGGGTTGTCTTCGTTGCGCAATTGGCTAGCGCGATCGGCTGTTAACCGGAAGGTTGGAGGTTCGAGCCCACCCGGTGGTGGTGCGGGGCCTTTTTTTCTTTGGGCTGAGAGCTTTGAAGATATGTTCTGATGGTGGTGAGAGTGGAGCAGGACTGTCTCCGTGGCGCAATTGGCTAGCATGATCGGCTGTTAACCGAAAGGTTGGAGGTTCGAGCCCAACCTGTGGTGGTGCGGCGCCTTTTTTTCTTTGGGCTGAGAGCTTTGAAGATATGTTCTGATGGTGGTGAGAGTGGAGCAGGACTGTCTCCGTGGCGCAATTGGCTAGCGTGATCGGCTGTTAACCGAAGGGTTGGAGTTTCGAGCCCACCCGGTGGTGGTGCGGCGCTTTTTTTTTCTTTGGGCTGATAGCTTTGAAGATATGTTCTGATGGTGGTGAGGGTAGAGCAGGACTGTCTCCGTGGCGCAATTGGCTAGCGTGATCAGCGGTTAACCGAAAGGTTGGAGTTTCGAGCCCACCCGGTGGTGGTGCGGTGCTTTTTTTTCTTTGGGCTGATAGCTTTGAAGATATGTTCTGATGGTGGTGAGAGTGGAGCAAGACTGTCACCGCGGCGCAATTGGCTAGCGCGATCGGCTGTTAACCGAAAGGTTGGAGTTTCCAGCCCTCCTGGGAGTGGTGTGTTGTTTTTTTCTTTGCGCTGATAGCTTTGAAGATATGTTCTGATGGTGGTGAGAGAGGAGCACGACTGTCTCCGTGGCGCAATTGGCTAGCGCGATCGGCTGTTAACCGAAAGATGGGAAGTTCGAGCCCACCCGGAGGTGGTGTGGCTCTTTTTTTTCTTTGGGCTGATAGCTATGAAGATATGTTCTGATGATGGTAAGAGTGGAGCAGGGTTGTCTTCGTTGCGCAATTGGCTAGCGCGATCGGCTGTTAACCGAAAGGTTGGAGGTTCGAGCCCACCCGGTGGTGGTGCGGCGCCTTTTTTTTGGGCTGAGAGCTTTGAAGATATGTTCTGATGGTGGTGAAAGTGGAGCAGGACTGTCTCCGCGGCGCAATTGGCTAGCATGATCGGCTGTTAACCGAAAGGTTGGAGGTTCAAGCCCACCCGGTGGTGGAGCGGCGCTTTTTTTCTTTGGGCTGATAGCTTTGAAGATATGTTCTGATGGTGGTGAGAGTGGAGCAAGATCCACCGCGGCGCAATTGGCTAGCGCGATCGGCTGTTAACCGAAAGGTTGGAGGTACGAGCCCACCCGGTGGTGGTGCGGCGCTTTTTTTTCTTTGGGCTCATAGCTTTGAAGATATGTTCTGATGATGGTCAGAGTGGAGCAGGGTTGTCTCCGTTGCGCAATTGGCTAGCGCGATCAGCTGTTAACCGAAAGGTTGGAGGTTCGAGCCTACCCGGTGGTGGTGCGGCGCCTTTTTTCTTTGGGCTGATAGCTTTGAAGATATGTTCTGATGGTGGTGAGAGTGGAGCAGGACTGTCTCCGTGGCGCAATTGGCTAGCACAATCGGATGTTAACCGAAAGGTTGGAGTTTCGAGTCCACCCGGTGGTGAAGCGGCGCTTTTTTTCTTTGGGCTGATAGCTTTGAAGACATGTTCTGATGGTGGTGAGAGTAGAGCAGGACCTACTCCGTGGCGCAATAGGCTAGCGCGATCGTCTGTTAACCGAAAGGTTGGAGTTTCGAGCCCTCGCGAGAGTGGTGTGTTGCTTTTTTCTTTGCGCTGATAGCTTTGAAGATATGTTCTGATGGTGGTGAGAGTGGAGCAGGACTGTCTCCGTGGCGTATTAGGCTAGCGCGATCGGCTGTTAACAGAAAGGTTGGAGTTTCGAGCCCTCCCGGGAGTGGTGTGTTGCTTTTTTCTTTGCGCTGAAAGCTTTGAAGAGATGTTCTGATGGTGGTGAGAGTGGAGCTCGACTGTCTCCGTGGCAAAATTGGCTAGCGCGATCGGCTGTTAACCAAAAAGTTGGAAGTTCGAGCCCTCCCGGGAGTGGTGTTTGCTTTTTTCTTTGCGCTGATAGCTTTGAAGATATGTTCTGATGGTGGTGAGAGTGGAGCAGGACTGTCTCCGTGGCGCAATTGGCTAGCGTGATCGGCGGTTAACCGAAAGGTTGGAGTTTCGAGCCCACCCGGTGGTGGTGCGGTGCTTTTTTTTTTGGGCTGATAGCTTTGAAGATATGTTCTGATGGTGGTGAGAGTAAAGCACGACTGTCTCCGTGGCGCAATTGGCTAGCGCGATCGGCTGTTAACCGAAAGGTTGGAGGTACGAGCCCACCCGGTGGTGGTGCGGCGCTTTTTTGTCTTTGGGGTGATAGCTCTGAAGAAATGTTCTGACGGTGGTGAGAGTGGAGCACGTCCGTCTACGTGACGCAATTGGCTAGCGCGATCGGCTGTTAACCGAAAGGTTGTAGGTTCGAGCCCACCCGGTGGTGGAGCGGCGCCTTTTTTTCTTTGGGCTGATAGCTCTCAAAAATGTTCTGACGGTGGTGAGAGTGGAGCAGGACTGTCTCCGTGGCAAAATTGGCTAGCGCGATCGGCTGTTAACCGAAAAGTTGGAAGTTCGAGCCGTCCCGGGAGTGGTGTTTGCTTTTTTCTTTGCGCTGATAGCTTTGAAAATATGTTCTGATGGTGGTGAGAGTGGAGCAGGACTGTCTCCGTGGCGCAATTGGCTGGCGCGATCGGCTGTTAACCGAAAGTTTGGAGGTTCGAGCCCACCCGGTGGTGGTGCGGCGCTTTTTTTTCTTTGGGCTGATAGCTTTGAAGATATGTTCTGATGGTGGTGAGAGTAGAGCAGGACTGTCTCCGTGGCGCAATAGGCTAGCGCGATCGTCTGTTAACCGAAAGGTTGGAGTTTCGAGCCCTCAAGGGAGTGGTGTGTTGCTTTTTTCTTTGCGCTGATAGCTTTGAAGATATGTTCTGATAGTGGTGAGAGTGGAGCAGGACTGTCTCCGTGGCGCAATAGGCTAGCGCGATCGGCTGTTAACCGAAAGGTTGGAGTTTCGAGCCCTCCCGGGAGTGGTGTGTTGCTTTTTTCTTTGCGATGAAAGCTTTGAAGAGATGTTCTGATGGTGGTGAGAGTGGAGCTCGACTGTCTTCGTGGCGCATTATGCTAGCGCGATCGGCTGTTAACCGAAAGGTTGGAGGTTCAAGCCCACCCGGTGGTGGAGCAGCGCTTTTTTTTCTTTGGGCTGATAGCTTTGAAGATATGTTCTGATGGTGGTGAGAGTGGAGCAAGACTGTCACCGCGGCGCAAGTGGCTAGCGCGATCGGCTGTTAACCGAATGGTTGGAGTTTCGAGCCCTCCCGGGAGTGGTGTGTTGCTTTTTTCTTTGCGCTGATAGCTTTGAAGATATGTTCTGATGGTGGTGAGAGTGGAGCACGACTGTCTCCGTGGCACAATTGGCTAGCGCGATCGGCTGTTAACCGAAAAGTTGGAAGTTCGAGCTCTCCCGGGAGTGGTGTTTGCTTTTTTCTTTGCGCTGATAGCTTTGAAGATATGGTCTGATGGTGGTGAGAGTGGAGCAGGACTGTCTCCGTGGCGCAATTGGCTAGCGCGATCGGCTGTTAACCGAAAGTTTGGGGGTAGCCCACCCGGTGGTGGTGCGGCGCTTTTTTTTTCTTTGGGCTGATAGCTTTGAAGATATGTTCTGATGGTGGTGAGAGTAGAGCAGGACTGTCTCCGTGGCGCAATAGGCTAGCGCGATCGTCTGTTAACCGAAAGGTTGGAGTTTCGAGCCCTCAAGGGAGTGGTGTGTTGCTTTTTTTTTTGCGCTGATAGCTTTGAAGATATGTTCTGATGGTGGTGAGAGTGGAGCAGGACTGTCTCCGTGGCACAATAGGCTAGCGCGATCGGCTGTTAACCGAAAGGTTGGAGTTTCGAGCCCTCCCGGGAGTGGTGTGTTGCTTTTTTCTTTGCGCTGAAAGCTTTGAAGAGATGTTCTGATGGTGGTGAGAGTGGAGCTCGACTGTCTTCGTGGCGCATTATGCTAGCGCGATCGGCTGTTAACCGAAAGGTTGGAGGTTCAAGCCCACCCGGTGGTGGAGCGGCGCTTTTTTTCTTTGGGCCGAGAGCTTTGAAGATATGTTCTGATGGTAGTGAGAGTGGAGCAAGATTGTCACCGCGGCGCAATTGGCTAGCGCGGTCGGCTGTTAATCGAAAGGTTGGAGTTTCGAGCCCACCCGGTGGTGGTGCGGCGCTTTTTTTTCTTTGGGCTGATAGCTTTGAAGATATGTTCTGATGGTGGTGAGAGTAGAGCAGGACTGTCTCCGTAGCGCAATTGGCTAGCGCGATCGGCTGTTAACCGAAAGGTTGGAGGTACGAGCCCACCCCGTGGTGGTGCGGCACTTTTTTTTCTTTGGGTTGATAGCTCTGAAGAAATGTTCTGAAGGTGGTGAGAGTGGAGCAGGTCCGTCTACGTGACGCAATTGGCTACCGCGATCGGCTGTTAACCTAAAGGTTGTAGGTTCGAGCCCACCCGGTGGTGGAGCGGCGCCTTTTTTTCTTTGGGGTGATAGCTCTGAAGAAATGTTCTGACGGTGGTGAGAGTGGAGCACGACTGTCTCTGTGGGGCAATTGGCTAGCGTGATCGGCTGTTAACCGAAAGGTTGAGTTTCGAGCCCACCCGGTGGTGGTGCGGCACTTTTTTTCTTTGGGCTGATAGCTTTGAAGATATGTTCTGATGGTGGTGAGAGTAGAGCAGGACTATCTCCGTGGCGCAGTAGGCTAGCGCGATCGTCTGTTAACCAAAAGGTTGGAGTTTCGAGCCCTCCCGGGAGTGGTGTGTTGCTTTTTTCTTTGCGCTGATAGCTTTCAAGATATGTTCTGATGGTGGTGAGAGTGGAGCAGCACTGTCTCCGTGGCGCTATAGGCTACGCGATCGGCTGTTAACCGAAAGGTTGAAGTTTCGAGCCTACCCGGTGGTGGTGTGTTGCTTTTTTTCTTTGCGCTGATAGCTTTGAAGATATGTTCTGATGGTGGTGAGAGTGGAGCAGGACTGTCTCCGTGGCGCAATAGGCTAGCGCGATCGGCTGTTAACCGAAAGGTTGGAGTTTCGAGCCCTCCCGGGAGTGGTGTGTTGCTTTTTTTTTGCGCTGAAAGCTTTGAAGAGATGTTTTGATGGTGGTGAGAGTGGAGCTCGACTGTCTTCGTGGCGCATTATGCTAGCGCGATCGGCTGTTAACCGAAAGGTTGGAGGTTCAAGCCCACCCGGTGGTGGAGCGGCGCTTTTTTTTCTTTGGGCTGATAGCTTTGAAGATATGTTCTGATGGTGGTGAGAGTGGAGCAAGACTGTCACCGCGGCGCAATTGGCTAGAGCGATCGGCTGTTAACCGAAAGGTTGGAGTTTCGAGCCCTCCCGTGAGTGCTGTGTTGCTTTTTTCTTTGCGCTGATAGCTTTGAAGATATGTTCTGATAGTGTTGAGAGTGGAGCACGACTGTCTCCGTGGCGCAATTGGCTAGCGCGATCGGCTGTTAACCGAAAGTTTGGAGGTTCGAGCCCACCCGGTGGTGGTGCGGCGCTTTTTTTTTCTTTGGGCTGATAGCTTTGAAGATATGTTCTGATGGTGGTGAGAGTAGAGCAGGACTGTCTCCGTAGCGCAATTGGCTAGCGCGATCGGCTGTTAACCGAAAGGTTGGAGGTACGAGCCCACCCGGTGGTGGTGCGGCGCTTTTTTTTCTTTGGGGTGACAGCTCTGAAGAAATGTTCTGACGGTGGTGAGAGTGGAGCAGGACTGTCTCCGTGGCACAATTGGCTAGCGCGATCGGCTGTTAACCGAAAAGTTGGAAGTTCGAGCCCTCCCGGGAGTGGTGTTTGCTTTTTTCTTTGCGCTGATAGCTTTGAAGATATGTTCTGATGGTGGTGAGAGTGGAGCAGGACTGTCTCCGTGGCGCAATTGGCTGGCGCGATCGGCTGTTAACCGAAAGTTTGGAGGTTCGAGCCCACCCGGTGGTGGTGCGGCGCTTTTTTTTCTTTGGGCTGATAGCTTTGAAGATATGTTCTGATGGTGGTGAGAGTAGAGCAGGACTGTCTCCGTGGCGCAATAGGCTAGCGCGATCGTCTGTTAACCGAAAGGTTGGAGTTTCGAGCCCTCAAGGGAGTGGTGTGTTGCTTTTTTCTTTGCGCTGATAGCTTTGAAGTTATGTTCTGATAGTGGTGAGAGTGGAGCAGGACTGTCTCCGTGGCGCAATAGGCTAGCGCGATCGGCTGTTAACCGAAAGGTTGGAGTTTCGAGACCTCCCGGGAGTGGTGTGTTGCTTTTTTCTTTGCGATGAAAGCTTTGAAGAGATGTTCTGATGGTGGTGAGAGTGGAGCTCGACTGTCTTCGTGGCGCATTATGCTAGCGCGATCGGCTGTTAACCGAAAGGTTGGAGGTTCAAGCCCACCCGGTGGTGGAGCAGCGCTTTTTTTTCTTTGGGCTGATAGCTTTGAAGATATGTTCTGATGGTGGTGAGAGTGGAGCAAGACTGTCACCGCGGCGCAAGTGGCTAGCGCGGTCGGCTGTTAACCGAATGGTTGGAGTTTCGAGCCCTCCCGGGAGTGGTGTGTTGCTTTTTTCTTTGCGCTGATAGCTTTGAAGATATGTTCTGATGGTGGTGAGAGTGGAGCACGACTGTCTCCGTGGCACAATTGGCTAGCGCGATCGGCTGTTAACCGAAAAGTTG
Organism: Rhipicephalus microplus; assembly: GCF_043290135.1. NCBI lineage: Eukaryota > Metazoa > Arthropoda > Arachnida > Ixodida > Ixodidae > Rhipicephalus > Rhipicephalus microplus. The sequence goes on from NW_027464589.1 coordinate 15,763,962, forward strand.
GAAGTTCGAGCTCTCCCGGGAGTGGTGCTTGCTTTTTTCTTTGCGCTGATAGCTTTGAAGATATGGTCTGATGGTGGTAAGAGTGGAGCAGGACTGTCTCCGTGGCGCAATTGGCTAGCGCGATCGGCTGTTAACCGAAAGTTTGGGGGTTCGAGCCCACCCGGTGGTGGTGCGGCGCTTTTTTTTCTTTGGGCTGATAGCTTTGAAGATATGTTCTGATGGTGGTGAGAGTAGAGCAGGACTGTCTCCGTGGCGCAATAGGCTAGCGCGATCGTCTGTTAACCGAAAGGTTGGAGTTTCGAGCCCTCAAGGGAGTGGTGTGTTGCTTTTTTCTTTGCGCTGATAGCTTTGAAGATATGTTCTGATGGTGGTGAGAGTGGAGCAGGACTGTCTCCGTGGCACAATAGGCTAGCGCGATCGGCTGTTAACCGAAAGGTTGGAGTTTCGAGCCCTCCCGGGAGTGGTGTGTTGCTTTTTTCTTTGCGCTGAAAGCTTTGAAGAGATGTTCTGATGGTGGTGAGAGTGCAGCTCGACTGTCTTCGTGGCGCATTATGCTAGCGCGATCGGCTGTCAACCGAAAGGTTGGAGGTTCAAGCCCACCCGGTGGTGGTGCGGCACTTTTTTTCTTTGGGCTGATAGCTTTGAAGATATGTTCTGATGGTGGTGAGAGTAGAGCAGGACTATCTCCGTGGCGCAGTAGGCTAGCGCGATCGTCTGTTAACCAAAAGGTTGGAGTTTCGAGCCCTCCCGGGAGTGGTGTGTTGCTTTTTTCTTTGCGCTGATAGCTTTCAAGATATGTTCTGATGGTGGTGAGAGTGGAGCAGCACTGTCTCCGTGGCGCAATTGGCTAGCGTGATCGGCTGTTAACCGAAAGGTTGGAGTTTCGAGCCCACTCGGTGGTGGTGCGGCGCTTTTTTTTCTTTGGGCTGATAGCTTTGAAGATATGTTCTGATGGTGGTGAGAGTAGAGCAGGACTGTCTCCGTGGCGCAATTGGCTAGCGTGATCGGCTGTTAACCGAAAGGTTGAGTTTCGAGCCCACCCGGTGGTGGTGCGGCACTTTTTTTCTTTGGGCTGATAGCTTTGAAGATATGTTCTGATGGTGGTGAGAGTAGAGCAGGACTATCTCCGTGGCGCAGTAGGCTAGCGCGATCGTCTGTTAACCAAAAGGTTGGAGTTTCGAGCCCTCCCGGGAGTGGTGTGTTGCTTTTTTCTTTGCGCTGATAGCTTTCAAGATATGTTCTGATGGTGGTGAGAGTGGAGCAGCACTGTCTCCGTGGCGCTATAGGCTACGCGATCGGCTGTTAACCGAAAGGTTGGAGTTTCGAGCCTACCCGGTGGTGGTGTGTTGCTTTTTTTCTTTGCGCTGATAGCTTTGAAGATATGTTCTGATGGTGGTGAGAGTGGAGCAGGACTGTCTCCGTGGCGCAATAGGCTAGCGCGATCGGCTGTTAACCGAAAGGTTGGAGTTTCGAGCCCTCCCGGGAGTGGTGTGTTGCTTTTTTTTTGCGCTGAAAGCTTTGAAGAGATGTTTTGATGGTGGTGAGAGTGGAGCTCGACTGTCTTCGTGGCGCATTATGCTAGCGCGATCGGCTGTTAACCGAAAGGTTGGAGGTTCAAGCCCACCCGGTGGTGGAGCGGCGCTTTTTTTTCTTTGGGCTGATAGCTTTGAAGATATGTTCTGATGGTGGTGAGAGTGGTGCAAGACTGTCACCGCGGCGCAATTGGCTAGAGCGATCGGCTGTTAACCGAAAGGTTGGAGTTTCGAGCCCTCCCGTGAGTGCTGTGTTGCTTTTTTCTTTGCGCTGATAGCTTTGAAGATATGTTCTGATAGTGTTGAGAGTGGAGCACGACTGTCTCCGTGGCGCAATTGGCTAGCGCGATCGGCTGTTAACCGAAAGTTTGGAGGTTCGAGCCCACCCGGTGGTGGTGCGGCGCTTTTTTTTTCTTTGGGCTGATAGCTTTGAAGATATGTTCTGATGGTGGTGAGAGTAGAGCAGGACTGTCTCCGTGGCGCAATTGGCTAGCGCGATCGGCTGTTAACCGAAAGTTTGGGGGTAGCCCACCCGGTGGTGGTGCGGCGCTTTTTTTTTCTTTGGGCTGATAGCTTTGAAGATATGTTCTGATGGTGGTGAGAGTAGAGCAGGACTGTCTCCGTGGCGCAATAGGCTAGCGCGATCGTCTGTTAACCGAAAGGTTGGAGTTTCGAGCCCTCAAGGGAGTGGTGTGTTGCTTTTTTCTTTGCGCTGATAGCTTTGAAGATATGTTCTGATGGTGGTGAGAGTGGAGCAGGACTGTCTCCGTGGCACAATAGGCTAGCGCGATCGGCTGTTAACCGAAAGGTTGGAGTTTCGAGCCCTCCCGGGAGTGGTGTGTTGCTTTTTTCTTTGCGCTGAAAGCTTTGAAGAGATGTTCTGATGGTGGTGAGAGTGGAGCTCGACTGTCTTCGTGGCGCATTATGCTAGCGCGATCGGCTGTTAACCGAAAGGTTGGAGGTTCAAGCCCACCCGGTGGTGGAGCGGCGCTTTTTTTCTTTGGGCCGAGAGCTTTGAAGATATGTTCTGATGGTGGTGAGAGTGGAGCAAGATTGTCACCGCGGCGCAATTGGCTAGCGCGATCGGCTGTTAATCGAAAGGTTGGAGTTTCGAGCCCACCCGGTGGTGGTGCGGCGCTTTTTTTTCTTTGGGCTGATAGCTTTGAAGATATGTTCTGATGGTGGTGAGAGTAGAGCAGGACTGTCTCCGTAGCGCAATTGGCTAGCGCGATCGGCTGTTAACCGAAAGGTTGGAGGTACGAGCCCACCCCGTGGTGGTGCGGCACTTTTTTTTCTTTGGGTTGATAGCTCTGAAGAAATGTTCTGAAGGTGGTGAGAGTGGAGCAGGTCCGTCTACGTGACGCAATTGGCTACCGCGATCGGCTGTTAACCTAAAGGTTGTAGGTTCGAGCCCACCCGGTGGTGGAGCGGCGCCTTTTTTTCTTTGGGCTGATAGCTCTGAAAAAATGTTCTGACGGTGGTGAGAGTGGAGCAGGACTGTCTCCGTGGCAAAATTGGCAAGCGCGATCGGCTGTTAACCGAAACGTTGGAAGTTCGAGCCGTCCCGGGAGTGGTGTTTGCTTTTTTTCTTTGCGCTGATAGCTTTGAAAATATGTTCTGATGGTGGTGAGAGTGGAGCAGGACTGTCTCCGTGGCGCAATTGGCTAGCGTGATCGGCTGTTAACCGAAAGGTGGGAGGTTCGAGCCCACTCGGTGGTGGTGCGGCGCTTTTTTTTCCTTGGACTGATAGCTTTGAAGATATGTTCTGATGATGGTAAGAGTGGAGCAGGGTTGTCTTCGTTGCGCAATTGGCTAGCGCGATCGGCTGTTAACCGGAAGGTTGGAGGTTCGAGCCCACCCGGGAGTGGTGTTTGCTTTTTTCTTTCCGCTGATAGCTTTGAAGATATGTTCTGATGGTGGTGAGAGTGGAGCAGGACTGTCTCCGTGGCGCAATTGGCTAGCGTGATCGGCTGTTAACCGAAAGGTTGGAGTTTCGAGCCCACTCGGTGGTGGTGCGGCGCTTTTTTTTCTTTGGGCTGATAGCTTTGAAGATATGTTCTGATGGTGGTGAGAGTAGAGCAGGACTGTCTCCGTGGCGCAATTGGCTAGCGTGATCGGCTGTTAACCGAAAGGTTGAGTTTCGAGCCCACCCGGTGGTGGTGCGGCACTTTTTTTCTTTGGGCTGATAGCTTTGAAGATATGTTCTGATGGTGGTGAGAGTAGAGCAGGACTATCTCCGTGGCGCAGTAGGCTAGCGCGATCGTCTGTTAACCAAAAGGTTGGAGTTTCGAGCCCTCCCGGGAGTGGTGTGTTGCTTTTTTCTTTGCGCTGATAGCTTTCAAGATATGTTCTGATGGTGGTGAGAGTGGAGCAGCACTGTCTCCGTGGCGCTATAGGCTACGCGATCGGCTGTTAACCGAAAGGTTGGAGTTTCGAGCCTACCCGGTGGTGGTGTGTTGCTTTTTTTCTTTGCGCTGATAGCTTTGAAGATATGTTCTGATGGTGGTGAGAGTGGAGCAGGACTGTCTCCGTGGCGCAATAGGCTAGCGCGATCGGCTGTTAACCGAAAGGTTGGAGTTTCGAGCCCTCCCGGGAGTGGTGTGTTGCTTTTTTTTTGCGCTGAAAGCTTTGAAGAGATGTTTTGATGGTGGTGAGAGTGGAGCTCGACTGTCTTCGTGGCGCATTATGCTAGCGCGATCGGCTGTTAACCGAAAGGTTGGAGGTTCAAGCCCACCCGGTGGTGGAGCGGCGCTTTTTTTTCTTTGGGCTGATAGCTTTGAAGATATGTTCTGATGGTGGTGAGAGTGGAGCAAGACTGTCACCGCGGCGCAATTGGCTAGAGCGATCGGCTGTTAACCGAAAGGTTGGAGTTTCGAGCCCTCCCGTGAGTGCTGTGTTGCTTTTTTCTTTGCGCTGATAGCTTTGAAGATATGTTCTGATAGTGTTGAGAGTGGAGCACGACTGTCTCCGTGGCGCAATTGGCTAGCGCGATCGGCTGTTAACCGAAAGTTTGGAGGTTCGAGCCCACCCGGTGGTGGTGCGGCGCTTTTTTTTTCTTTGGGCTGATAGCTTTGAAGATATGTTCTGATGGTGGTGAGAGTAGAGCAGGACTGTCTCCGTAGCGCAATTGGCTAGCGCGATCGGCTGTTAACCGAAAGGTTGGAGGTACGAGCCCACCCGGTGGTGGTGCGGCGCTTTTTTTTCTTTGGGGTGACAGCTCTGAAGAAATGTTCTGACGGTGGTGAGAGTGGAGCAGGACTGTCTCCGTGGCACAATTGGCTAGCGCGATCGGCTGTTAACCGAAAAGTTGGAAGTTCGAGCCCTCCCGGGAGTGGTGTTTGCTTTTTTCTTTGCGCTGATAGCTTTGAAGATATGTTCTGATGGTGGTGAGAGTGGAGCAGGACTGTCTCCGTGGCGCAATTGGCTGGCGCGATCGGCTGTTAACCGAAAGTTTGGAGGTTCGAGCCCACCCGGTGGTGGTGCGGCGCTTTTTTTTCTTTGGGCTGATAGCTTTGAAGATATGTTCTGATGGTGGTGAGAGTAGAGCAGGACTGTCTCCGTGGCGCAATAGGCTAGCGCGATCGTCTGTTAACCGAAAGGTTGGAGTTTCGAGCCCTCAAGGGAGTGGTGTGTTGCTTTTTTCTTTGCGCTGATAGCTTTGAAGATATGTTCTGATAGTGGTGAGAGTGGAGCAGGACTGTCTCCGTGGCGCAATAGGCTAGCGCGATCGGCTGTTAACCGAAAGGTTGGAGTTTCGAGACCTCCCGGGAGTGGTGTGTTGCTTTTTTCTTTGCGATGAAAGCTTTGAAGAGATGTTCTGATGGTGGTGAGAGTGGAGCTCGACTGTCTTCGTGGCGCATTATGCTAGCGCGATCGGCTGTTAACCGAAAGGTTGGAGGTTCAAGCCCACCCGGTGGTGGAGCAGCGCTTTTTTTTCTTTGGGCTGATAGCTTTGAAGATATGTTCTGATGGTGGTGAGAGTGGAGCAAGACTGTCACCGCGGCGCAAGTGGCTAGCGCGGTCGGCTGTTAACCGAATGGTTGGAGTTTCGAGCCCTCCCGGGAGTGGTGTGTTGCTTTTTTCTTTGCGCTGATAGCTTTGAAGATATGTTCTGATGGTGGTGAGAGTGGAGCACGACTGTCTCCGTGGCACAATTGGCTAGCGCGATCGGCTGTTAACCGAAAAGTTGGAAGTTCGAGCTCTCCCGGGAGTGGTGCTTGCTTTTTTCTTTGCGCTGATAGCTTTGAAGATATGGTCTGATGGTGGTAAGAGTGGAGCAGGACTGTCTCCGTGGCGCAATTGGCTAGCGCGATCGGCTGTTAACCGAAAGTTTGGGGGTTCGAGCCCACCCGGTGGTGGTGCGGCGCTTTTTTTTCTTTGGGCTGATAGCTTTGAAGATATGTTCTGATGGTGGTGAGAGTAGAGCAGGACTGTCTCCGTGGCGCAATAGGCTAGCGCGATCGTCTGTTAACCGAAAGGTTGGAGTTTCGAGCCCTCAAGGGAGTGGTGTGTTGCTTTTTTCTTTGCGCTGATAGCTTTGAAGATATGTTCTGATGGTGGTGAGAGTGGAGCAGGACTGTCTCCGTGGCACAATAGGCTAGCGCGATCGGCTGTTAACCGAAAGGTTGGAGTTTCGAGCCCTCCCGGGAGTGGTGTGTTGCTTTTTTCTGTGCGCTGAAAGCTTTGAAGAGATGTTCTGATGGTGGTGAGAGTGGAGCTCGACTGTCTTCGTGGCGCATTATGCTAGCGCGATCGGCTGTCAACCGAAAGGTTGGAGGTTCAAGCCCACCCGGTGGTGGTGCGGCACTTTTTTTCTTTGGGCTGATAGCTTTGAAGATATGTTCTGATGGTGGTGAGAGTAGAGCAGGACTATCTCCGTGGCGCAGTAGGCTAGCGCGATCGTCTGTTAACCAAAAGGTTGGAGTTTCGAGCCCTCCCGGGAGTGGTGTGTTGCTTTTTTCTTTGCGCTGATAGCTTTCAAGATATGTTCTGATGGTGGTGAGAGTGGAGCAGCACTGTCTCCGTGGCGCAATTGGCTAGCGTGATCGGCTGTTAACCGAAAGGTTGGAGTTTCGAGCCCACTCGGTGGTGGTGCGGCGCTTTTTTTTCTTTGGGCTGATAGCTTTGAAGATATGTTCTGATGGTGGTGAGAGTAGAGCAGGACTGTCTCCGTGGCGCAATTGGCTAGCGTGATCGGCTGTTAACCGAAAGGTTGAGTTTCGAGCCCACCCGGTGGTGGTGCGGCACTTTTTTTCTTTGGGCTGATAGCTTTGAAGATATGTTCTGATGGTGGTGAGAGTAGAGCAGGACTATCTCCGTGGCGCAGTAGGCTAGCGCGATCGTCTGTTAACCAAAAGGTTGGAGTTTCGAGCCCTCCCGGGAGTGGTGTGTTGCTTTTTTCTTTGCGCTGATAGCTTTCAAGATATGTTCTGATGGTGGTGAGAGTGGAGCAGCACTGTCTCCGTGGCGCTATAGGCTACGCGATCGGCTGTTAACCGAAAGGTTGGAGTTTCGAGCCTACCCGGTGGTGGTGTGTTGCTTTTTTTCTTTGCGCTGATAGCTTTGAAGATATGTTCTGATGGTGGTGAGAGTGGAGCAGGACTGTCTCCGTGGCGCAATAGGCTAGCGCGATCGGCTGTTAACCGAAAGGTTGGAGTTTCGAGCCCTCCCGGGAGTGGTGTGTTGCTTTTTTTTTGCGCTGAAAGCTTTGAAGAGATGTTTTGATGGTGGTGAGAGTGGAGCTCGACTGTCTTCGTGGCGCATTATGCTAGCGCGATCGGCTGTTAACCGAAAGGTTGGAGGTTCAAGCCCACCCGGTGGTGGAGCGGCGCTTTTTTTTCTTTGGGCTGATAGCTTTGAAGATATGTTCTGATGGTGGTGAGAGTGGAGCAAGACTGTCACCGCGGCGCAATTGGCTAGAGCGATCGGCTGTTAACCGAAAGGTTGGAGTTTCGAGCCCTCCCGTGAGTGCTGTGTTGCTTTTTTCTTTGCGCTGATAGCTTTGAAGATATGTTCTGATAGTGTTGAGAGTGGAGCACGACTGTCTCCGTGGCGCAATTGGCTAGCGCGATCGGCTGTTAACCGAAAGTTTGGAGGTTCGAGCCCACCCGGTGGTGGTGCGGCGCTTTTTTTTTCTTTGGGCTGATAGCTTTGAAGATATGTTCTGATGGTGGTGAGAGTAGAGCAGGACTGTCTCCGTAGCGCAATTGGCTAGCGCGATCGGCTGTTAACCGAAAGGTTGGAGGTACGAGCCCACCCGGTGGTGGTGCGGCGCTTTTTTTTCTTTGGGGTGACAGCTCTGAAGAAATGTTCTGACGGTGGTGAGAGTGGAGCAGGACTGTCTCCGTGGCACAATTGGCTAGCGCGATCGGCTGTTAACCGAAAAGTTGGAAGTTCGAGCCCTCCCGGGAGTGGTGTTTGCTTTTTTCTTTGCGCTGATAGCTTTGAAGATATGGTCTGATGGTGGTAAGAGTGGAGCAGGACTGTCTCCGTGGCGCAATTGGCTAGCGCGATCGGCTGTTAACCGAAAGTTTGGGGGTTCGAGCCCACCCGGTGGTGGTGCGGCGCTTTTTTTTCTTTGGGCTGATAGCTTTGAAGATATGTTCTGATGGTGGTGAGAGTAGAGCAGGACTGTCTCCGTGGCGCAATAGGCTAGCGCGATCGTCTGTTAACCGAAAGGTTGGAGTTTCGAGCCCTCAAGGGAGTGGTGTGTTGCTTTTTTCTTTGCGCTGATAGCTTTGAAGATATGTTCTGATGGTGGTGAGAGTGGAGCAGGACTGTCTCCGTGGCACAATAGGCTAGCGCGATCGGCTGTTAACCGAAAGGTTGGAGTTTCGAGCCCTCCCGGGAGTGGTGTGTTGCTTTTTTCTTTGCGCTGAAAGCTTTGAAGAGATGTTCTGATGGTGGTGAGAGTGGAGCTCGACTGTCTTCGTGGCGCATTATGCTAGCGCGATCGGCTGTCAACCGAAAGGTTGGAGGTTCAAGCCCACCCGGTGGTGGAGCGGCGCTTTTTTTCTTTGGGCCGAGAGCTTTGAAGATATGTTCTGATGGTGGTGAGAGTGGAGAGAGATTGTCACCGCGGCGCAATTGGCTAGCGCGATCGGCTGTTAATCGAAAGGTTGGAGTTTCGAGCCCACCCGGTGGTGGTGCGGCGCTTTTTTTTCTTTGGGCTGATAGCTTTGAAGATATGTTCTGATGATGGTGAGAGTAGAGCAGGACTGTCTCCGTAGCGCAATTGGCTAGCGCGATCGGCTGTTAACCGAAAGGTTGGAGGTACGAGCCCACCCGGTGGTGGTGCGGCACTTTTTTTTCTTTGGGTTGATAGCTCTGAAGAAATGTTCTGACGGTGGTGAGAGTGGAGCAGGTCCGTCTACGTGACGCAATTGGCTAGCGCGATCGGCTGTTAACCTAAAGGTTGTAGGTTCGAGCCCACCCGGTGGTGGAGCGGCGCCTTTTTTTCTTTGGGCTGATAGCTCTGAAAAAATGTTCTGACGGTGTTGAGAGTGGAGCAGGACTGTCTCCGTGGCAAAATTGGCTAGCGCAATCGGCTGTTAACCGAAAAGTTGGAAGTTCGAGCCGTCCCGGGAGTGGTGTTTGCTCAGTTCGGCAGCGGTGCTTCGAAGGACGCACACGTTAGGGAAATTCACTTTGTCTTACAGATATCGCAAGACGACTGGTGTGGTTTCCGCAGCATCTTGCAGCGGGAGGTGGGCTTCGTGTGGCCATTGCCGGACATCAAGGACGGTACCAGCCCAAGCGACTAGCGAACCTGCGTGACGGATCTGCGCAGACCCAACGGACACAAACGCCACCAGGGAACCGTCTGTGATATATACCTGCAGCAACTCGTCTATCGCTCAGTTCGGCAGCGGTGCTTCGAAGGACGCACACGTTAGGGAAATTCACTTTGTCTTACAGATATCGCAAGACGACTGGTGTGGTTTCCGCAGCATCTTGCAGCGGGAGGTGGGCTTCGTGTGGCCATTGCCGGACATCAAGGACGGTACCAGCCCAAGCGACTAGCGAACCTGCGTGACGGATCTGCGCAGACCCAACGGACACAAACGCCACCAGGGAACCGTCTGTGATATATACCTGCAGCAACTCGTCTATCGCTCAGTTCGGCAGCGGTGCTTCGAAGGACGCACACGTTAGGGAAATTCACTTTGTCTTACAGGTGAGACCTTTTGTATCACGGAGTTTTTTTTTTTTTAGTGTTAGTTTTTTAGCACTGCTGCCGAACTCAGCGCAAAGTGTTTGTGATGCCAAAGGGGGCTGCAAAAGACACTGGTGGTGATGCTGATAAGGATATGTTGGATGGTAAAGACCTTCGGGAATTAATTAGAGCGTTCGACACTTTCAAGCGAGACTACCGATCGGACATGAGGGAACTAAAAGACAGCGTGTCGTTCTGTACGGACATTTGTAATGACGTAAAGGGAATAGCAGAAAACATAAAACAGCTCAGACAGGAAATGCATGGCATTGTAAACGAGAACAAAGCACTCAAAGCAGAAAATGAAAGGCTTGCGCAGAAGTGTGAAGAATTAGAGCAATACCAGCGCCTCAATAATGTAGAAATAAAGGGAGTGCCAGCTGAAGATGATCCAGTACTTACAATACAAAAAATTGGGAAAAGCGTGGGTGAGGCTGTAGAAGCAGCTGATCTCGACACATGTCACTGGGTACGTAGCTCAAAGCAGAATGCGCAAAGCATTATCGCTCGTTTTGTGCGACGAAGCAAACGAAATGCGTTTCTGTCAAAATGCAGAAAACAAAAGATAGACAGTTCAGTGCTTGGAAGTGAGGCGAAGACGCCTATCTACGTAAACGAGAATCTCACACAGGCTAATAAAGCACTGCTTTCAGCCGCAATTCAAAAAAAGAAAGCTGCCAACTGGAAATTCGTCTGGACGAACAGCGGAAAAATTTTGGCTAGAAAGGATGAAGGCTCATCTGTAGTTCGTATCGCCACACAGGCCGATCTTATTCAGATATGCGCTGATACTGCTTTGAATGCCTAGTGACATACTTCCTAGCGCAACATCTTTTTTAACATCTTTGCCCTCATTTCACCATGCCTGAGCTAGAACATGGTACAAACTATTACACGACTGATGCCTTCAATTCTGAATTCTCACTTCCTGCAAAACGTTTTTCGCTTCTACATATCAATAGCAGAAGCCTTAAGAACAAAGTTGACGCGATTACCAATTTTCTTCACTCTTGTACCGTATCATTTGACGTGATAATGTTCTCAGAAACTTGGATTCACGGAAATGAAGTGCCCTATATATCTGGGTACCATTCTGAGCACCTGTGCCGCAGCGCTAAGAAGGGAGGGGGCGTTGCTATATACTTCAAAGACACGCTTACTTGTGAAAAGTTGCCTCACCTTTCCGTCATAAATGATGACGTCGAGTGCTTAGCTCTACGCATTGGCAAGGTGCTCGCAGTGGTTGTGTATAGGCCACCTCTTGGAAAGGAAGTAAACTTTCTTCATTTCTTCGAGACGCTACTGTGTGATAATTCTTTCACTTTGGGTTCATTTGTTATTATGGGTGACATAAACATTGATCTGAAATCATCACACACGTACTCTAGGGAATTCACTACCATGTTGGACACGTATGCCTGTAAAAATTACGTAGATATACCCACTAGAATCACAACACATAGTGCCACGTTACTGGACGTCTGCATTACAAACCTTTGCACAGACTACATAAAAACGGGCGTTTTCTCTTCCGATATTAGTGACCACCTGCCGGTATTTTTACTGGCCACCTTATATGAAAATAAGCCTCAAGAGCAAATGTGTTCTCGACGTAACCTAAATGACATCTCGCGCGAAGTATTTAGAAACTTAGTCCAAGGACTTGACTGGAGCATTATATTAGACCAGGCAGACGCCAACACTGCCTATGACATGTTTTTCGAGATGATCCATAAATGTTTTGACAATGCATTTCCGCTCAAGAAAATCATGGTGCAGCGAAACAAAAAATATAGGAAACCATGGATAAACAAAGGTCTATATCAACGCATAAAGGCTAAGAATAAATTATACCACGAATTCATTAGTTGTCGGGACCCTGAAGTGTTTTGTAGATACAAAAAAATTCGAAATACTCTGAATGCTGATTTAAGAAAAGCCAAGAAAAATTACTACACAGCAAAGTTTGAGAGCATTTACGATAACCCAAAGAAGGTATGGCAAATGGTAAATGCTCTAACTAATAGAATGGAACAGTGCAGTGATATAAAAGAAATGACTATAAACGGTACAACTATATATGCTGAAGATTTGGCTAACTCAATAAATGCACATTTCATAAATGCCGGTTGTTATGAAGAGCCAAATGACATTGACCGTGATACTAATATCCCGGATACACCTATGATAGAACACACAATATTCTTACAACCAACATCTCCTGCTGAAGTGGAGGCATCAATAAGGCTACTGAAAAGTAATGTCGCACCAGGCATTGATGAGATTGGTGCGAAAGAATTAAAACAAGTATCCCACCTTATTTCGGAGGCAGTTGCTCATATTGTTAATCTCATGTTGTCAACTGGTGTTTTTCCACAAAAACTCAAAGTAGCACGGGTGACAGCTATATTTAAAGGTGGCCTTAGAAATAATTTATCAAATTACCGACCGATATCGGTCCTCCCCATTATGTCGAAAATATTTGAAAGTGTGATTAACCAAAGACTGGTTTCTTTCTTTGACAAACACAAAATTCTTTCTAATTGCCAATATGGTTTTCGGAAAAACAGATCAACTGAAAAAGCATTGTGCTACATCAAAGATAGTATACTTACGAACATAGATAGCAAAAATTTCACACTTGGTTTATTTCTAGATTTGAAGAAAGCTTTCGATTCCATAAAATATAATATTTTATACGACAAACTATCTAGGTATGGGGTGCGGGGAGTAGCATTAGAGCTCATTAAAAACTATCTGAGTCACCGTTCTCAAATTGTGCAAATACAAAACGCAAAATCATCGAAACTAAAGCTAACACAAGGAGTTCCTCAGGGGTCCATACTGGGGCCATTTTTATTTCTTGTTTATATTAACGATATTGTAACTATAGCAAACTCTCCTGAAATTATTATGTATGCCGATGACACTAATGTTTTTTTTAAATCCACAGACTTAACTGATTTGGAAACTAAGGCCAACGAGTACCTTGCGTTGCTCTCGACTTGGCTAGGCCAAAATAGACTGCAGCTTAATATAGCAAAGACAAACTATGTCATATTTCGTGCTCTGAACAAACAACTTAGCCGGGAAATAGTTCTAACTTTCCAAGGGCATGAGTTAACCAGGGTTAAAGAGCAAAAGTTTCTTGGTGTCTGGTTCCAAGAGCATCTTTCGTGGAACGTTCATGTTAATAATTTAGTCGTTGAACTCTCCCGAGCTGTTGGCTGCTTGTATAAAATTGCACCCTTGATACCTATCTGGTTGAAGCAAAACCTATATAATTCATTGTTCTACTCTAGACTATGCTACGGAATACTGGTCTGGGGTACCACTACAAAAACCAACTACAATAGGATTATTCGTCTACAAAAAATGATACTGCGCATTTATGAAAGTTATCAGGGGCCATGGTACCAATTAAGCACGTCACCGTTATTTTTAAAATATCAAATGCTTCAAGCAAACAAAGTTTATGACTTCAAACTACTGCAGTATATACATTCCAATGCACTATATCTAGACGACAGCAGCAGTAATGAAGTCCCATACGACATGAGACTGAAGAGAAGACGAACATTAAAAACCAGGACTAACTATGGTACACAAACAACCAGCCACCAAGTACTTATGATCCTGAATAAGCTAGAAGGTCATATTGAATTCTTCACGACTAGAAATGCATTTAAAAATAAGGTGAAGGAACTGTTACTTGCACAGGCTTTGAGAGAATGACTATTGCAACACATGTGTGTGTGGGTATATGTGTGTGTATGTGTGTATATATGTGTATGTGTATATATGTGTATGTATATGTGTGTATATATATGTGTGTATATATGTGTATGTAGGTGTATATATGTGTGTATATATGTGTGTGTATGTGTGTGTGTATGTATATATATGTGTGTATGTATATATGTGTGTATGTGTATATATATGTGTATGTATATATATATATGTATATATATATGGATGTATGTGTATGTATCTATGTATACTATTGCATTCCATGCGTTTGATTGAGCTTGATTGTGTGCTGATATCAATACTCCTTTTGTTATCTTATGCCTCTGTCTATTAAAAAAAAAAAAAAAGAAAAAAAAAATAGCACAGTAACTATGTGGACGTACGAATGCGAAAGACTTTGTATTCCTAACGCATTGTATATCAAATGTGTAACGATTTTTTTTTTATATTTTTGTTTACTGCCAATGAACTACTATTATGCCATGTAATATGATGTTGTAACATGTTACGGGTACCGGGGCCCCTGTCAGGCGTTGTTCGCCTTTAGCTCCTGTACCTTTCTTGAAGTTGTCAAGATCAAATAAATCTTATTCTTCTTCTTCTTCTTCTTCTTCTTTTTTCTTTGCGCTGATAGCTTTGAAAATATGTTCTGATGGTGGTGAGAGTGGAGCAGGACTGTCTCCGTGGCGCAATTGGCTAGCGTGATCGGCTGTTAACCGAAAGGTGGGAGGTTCGAGCCCACTCGGTGGTGGTGCGGCGCTTTTTTTTTCCTTGGACTGATAGCTTTGAAGATATGTTCTGATGATGGTAAGAGTGGAGCAGGGTTGTCTTCGTTGCGCAATTGGCTAGCGCGATCGGCTGTTAACCGGAAGGTTGGAGGTTCGAGCCCACCCGGTGGTGGTGCGGGGCCTTTTTTTCTTTGGGCTGAGAGCTTTGAAGATATGTTCTGATGGTGGTGAGAGTGGAGCAGGACTGTCTCCGTGGCGCAATTGGCTAGCATGATCGGCTGTTAACCGAAAAGTTGGAGGTTCGAGCCCAACCTGTGGTGGTGCGGCGCCTTTTTTTCTTTGGGCTGAGAGCTTTGAAGATATGTTCTGATGGTGGTGAGAGTGGAGCAGGACTGTCTCCGTGGCGCAATTGGCTAGCGTGATCGGCTGTTAACCGAAGGGTTGGAGTTTCGAGCCCACCCGGTGGTGGTGCGGTGCTTTTTTTGGGCTGATAGCTTTGAAGATATGTTCTGATGGTGGTAAGAGTAAAGCACGACTGTCTCCGTGGCGCAATTGGCTAGCGCGATCGGCTGTTAACCGAAAGGTTGGAGGTACGAGCCCACCCGGTGGTGGTGCGGCGCTTTTTGTCTTTAGGGTGATAGCTCTGAAGAAATGTTCTGACGGTGGTGAGAGTGGAGCACGTCCGTCTACGTGACGCAATTGGCTAGCGCGATCGGCTGTTAACCGAAAGGTTGTAGGTTCGAGCCCACCCGGTGGTGGAGCGGCGCCTTTTTTTGGGGGGCTGATAGCTCTCAAAAATGTTCTGACGGTGGTGAGAGTGGAGCAGGACTGTCTCCGTGGCACAATTGGCTGGCGCGATTGGCTCTCAGCCCAAAGAAAAAAAGGCCCCGCACCACCACCGGGTGGGCTCGAACCTCCAACCTTCCGGTTAACAGCCGATCGCGCTAGCCAATTGCGCAACGAAGACAACCCTGCTCCACTCTTACCATCATCAGAACATATCTTCAAAGCTATCAGTCCAAGGAAAAAAAAGCGCCGCACCACCACCGAGTGGGCTCGTACCTCCAACCTTTCGGTTAACAGCCGATCGCGCTAGCCAATTGCGCCACGGAGACAGATATGTTCTGATGGTGGTGAGAGTGGAGCAGGACTGTCTCCGTGGCGCAATTGGCTAGCGTGATCGGCTGTTAACCGAAGGGTTGGAGGTTCGAGCCCAACCTGTGGTGGTGCGGCGCCTTTTTTTCTTTGGGCTGAGAGCTTTGAAGATATGTTCTGGTGGTGGTGAGAGTGGAGCAGGACTGTCTCCGTGGCGCAATTGGCTAGCGTGATCGGCTAACCGAAAGGTTGGAGGTACGAGCCCACTCGGTGGTGGTGCAGCGCTTTTTTTTCCTTACACTGATAGCTTTGAAGATATGTTCTGGTGATGGTAAGAGTGGAGCAGGTTGCCTTCGAAAGGTTGGAGGTTCGAGCCTACCCGGTGGTGGTGCGGCGCCTTTTTTCTTTGGGCTGATAGCTTTGAAGATATGTTCTGATGGTGGTGAGAGTGGAGCAGGACTGTCTCCGTGGCGCAATTGGCTAGCACAATCGGATGTTAACCGAAAGGTTGGAGTTTCGAGTCCACCCGGTAGTGAAGCGGCGCTTTTTTTCTTTGGGCTGATAGCTTTGAAGAGATGTTCTGATGGTGGTGAGAGGTGAGCTCGACTGTCTCCGTGGCAAAATTGGCTAGCGCGATCGGCTGTTAACCAAAAAGTTGGAAGTTCGAGCCCTCCCGGGAGTGGTGTTTGCTTTTTTCTTTGCGCTGATAGCTTTGAAGATATGTTCTGATGGTGGTGAGAGTGGAGCAGGACTGTCTCCGTGGCGCAATTGGCTAGCGTGATCGGCGGTTAACCGAAAGGTTGGAGTTTCGAGCCCACCCGGTGGTGGTGCGGTGCTTTTTTTTGGGCTGATAGCTTTGAAGATATGTTCTGATGATGGTGAGAGTAAAGCACGACTGTCTCCGTGGCGCAATTGGCTAGCGCGATCGGCTGTTAACCGAAAGGTTGGAGGTACGAGCCCACTCGGTGGTGGTGCGGCGCTTTTTTTTCCTTGGACTGATAGCTTTGAAGATATGTTCTGATGATGGTAAGAGTGGAGCAGGGTTGTCTTCGATGCGCAATTGGCTAGCGCGATCGGCTGTTAACCGGAAGGTTGGAGGTTCGAGCCCACCCGGTGGTGGTGCGGGGCCTTTTTTTCTTTGGGCTGAGAGCTCTGAAGATATGTTCTGATGGTGGTGAGAGTGGAGCAGGACTGTCTCCGTGGCGCAATTGGCTAGCATGATAGGCTGTTAACCGAAAGGTTGGAGGTTCGAGCCCAACCTGTGGTGGTGCGGCGCCTTTTTTTCTTTGGGCTGAGAGCTTTGAAGATATGTTCTGATGGTGGTGAGAGTGGAGCAGGACTGTCTCCGTGGCGCAATTGGCTAGCGTGATCGGCTGTTAACCGAAGGGTTGGAGTTTCGAGCCCACCCGGTGGTGGTGCGGCGCTTTTTTTTTCTTTGGGCTGATAGCTTTGAAGATATGTTCTGATGGTGGTGAGGGTAGAGCAGGACTGTCTCCGTGGCGCAATTGGCTAGCGTGATCAGCGGTTAACCGAAAGGTTGGAGTTTCGAGCCCACCCGGTGGTGGTGCGGTGCTTTTTTTTCTTTGGGCTGATAGCTTTGAAGATATGTTCTGATGGTGGTGAGAGTGGAGCAAGACTGTCACCGCGGCGCAATTGGCTAGCGCGATCGGCTGTTAACCGAAAGGTTGGAGTTTCCAGCCCTCCTGGGAGTGGTGTGTTGTTTTTTTCTTTGCGCTGATAGCTTTGAAGATATGTTCTGATGGTGGTGAGAGAGGAGCACGACTGTCTCCGTGGCGCAATTGGCTAGCGCGATCGGCTGTTAACCGAAAGATGGGAGGTTCGAGCCCACCCGGAGGTGGTGCGGCTCTTTTTTTTCTTTGGGCTGATAGCTTTGAAGATATGTTCTGATGATGGTAAGAGTGGAGCAGGGTTGTCTTCGTTGCGCAATTGGCTAGCGCGATCGGCTGTTAACCGAAAGGTTGGAGGTTCGAGCCCACCCGGTGGTGGTGCGGCGCCTTTTTTTTTGGGCTGAGAGCTTTGAAGATATGTTCTGATGGTGGTGAAAGTGGAGCAGGACTGTCTCCGCGCGCAATTGGCTAGCATGATCGGCTGTTAACCGAAAGGTTGGAGGTTCAAGCCCACCCGGTGGTGGAGCGGCGCTTTTTTTTCTTTGGGCTGATAGCTTTGAAGATATGTTCTGATGGTGGTGAGAGTGGAGCAAGATCCACCGCGGCGCAATTGGCTAGCGCGATCGGCTGTTAACCGAAAGGTTGGAGGTACGAGCCCACCCGGTGGTGGTGCGGCGCTTTTTTTTCTTTGGGCTCATAGCTTTGAAGATATGTTCTGATGATGGTCAGAGTGGAGCAGGGTTGTCTCCGTTGCGCAATTGGCTAGCGCGATCAGCTGTTAACCGAAAGGTTGGAGGTTCGAGCCTACCCGGTGGTGGTGCGGCGCCTTTTTTCTTTGGGCTGATAGCTTTGAAGATATGTTCTGATGGTGGTGAGAGTGGAGCAGGACTGTCTCCGTGGCGCAATTGGCTAGCACACTCGGATGTTAACCGAAAGGTTGGAGTTTCGAGTCCACCCGGTGGTGAAGCGGCGCTTTTTTTCTTTGGGCTGATAGCTTTGAAGACATGTTCTGATGGTGGTGAGAGTAGAGCAGGACCTACTCCGTGGCGCAATAGGCTAGCGCGATTGTCTGTTAACCGAAAGGTTGGAGTTTCGAGCCCTCCCGAGAGTGGTGTGTTGCTTTTTTCTTTGCGCTGATAGCTTTGAAGATATGTTCTGATGGTGGTGAGAGTGGAGCAGGACTGTCTCCGTGGCGTATTAGGCTAGCGCGATCGGCTGTTAACAGAAAGGTTGGAGTTTTGGAGTTTCGAGCCCTCCTGGGAGTGGTGTGTTGTTTTTTTCTTTGCGCTGATTGCTTTGAAGATATGTTCTGATGGTGGTGAGAGTGGAGCAGGACTGTCTCCGTGGCGCAATTGGCTAGCGTGATCGGCTGTTAACCGAAAGGTGGGAGGTTCGAGCCCACCCGGTGGTGGTGCGGCGCTTTTTTTTCCTTGGGCTGATAGCTTTGAAGATATGTTCTGATGATGGTAAAAGTGGAGCAGCGTTGTCTTCGTTGCGCAATTGGCTAGCGCGATCGGCTGTTAACCGAAAGGTTGGAGGTTCGAGCCCACCCGGTGGTGGTGCGGGGCCTTTTTTTCTTTGGGCTGAGAGCTTTGAAGATATGTTCTGATGGTGGTGAGAGTGGAGCAGGACTGTCTCCGTGGCGCAATTGGCTAGCATGATCGGCTGTTAACCGAAAGGTTGGAGGTTCGAGCCCAACCTGTGGTGGTGCGGCGCCTTTTTTTCTTTGGGCTGAGAGCTTTGAAGATATGTTCTGATGGTGGTGAGAGTGGAGCAGGACTGTCTCCGTGGCGCAACTGGCTAGCGTGATCGCCTGTTAACCGAAGGGTTGGAGTTTCGAGCCCACCCGGTGGTGGTGCGGCGCTTTTTTTCTTTGGGCTGATAGCTTTGAAGATATGTTCTGATGGTGGTGAGGGTAGAGCAGGACTGTCTCCGTGGCGCAATTGGCTAGCGTGATCGGCGGATAACCGAAAGGTTGGAGTTTCGAGCCCACCCGGTGGTGGTGCGGTGCTTTTTTTTGGGCTGATAGCTTTGAAGATATGTTCTGATGGTGGTGAGAGTAAAGCACGACTGTCTCCGTGGCGCAATTGGCTAGCGGCGCGATCGGCTGTTAACCGAAAGGTTGGAGGTACGAGCCCACCCGGTGGTGGTGCGGCGCTTTTTTGTCTTTGGGGTGATAGCTCTGAAGAAATGTTCTGACGGTGGTGAGAGTGGAGCACGTCCGTCTACGTGACGCAATTGGCTAGCGCGATCGGCTGTTAACCGAAAGGTTGTAGGTTCGAGCCCACCCGGTGGTGGAGCGGCGCCTTTTTTTCTTTAGGCTGATAGCTCTCAAAAATGTTCTGATGGTGGTGAGAGTGGAGCAGGACTGTCTCCGTGACACAATTGGCTAGCGCGATTGGCTGTTACCGAAAAGTTGGAAGTTCGAGCCCTCCCGGGAGTGGTGTTTGCTTTTTTCTTTGGGCTGATAGCTTTGAAGATATGTCCTGATGGTGGTGAGAGTGGAGCAAGACTGTCACCGCGGCGCAATTGGCTAGCGCGATCGGCTGTTAACCGAAAGGTTGGAGTTTCGAGCCCTCCTGGGAGTGGTGTGTTGTTTTTTTCTTTGCGCTGATTGCTTTGAAGATATGTTCTGATGGTGGTGAGAGTGGAGCAGGACTGTCTCCGTGGCGCAATTGGCTAGCGTCATCGGCTGTTAACCGAAAGGTTGGAGTTTCGAGCCCACCCGGTGGTGGTGCGGCGCTTTTTTTTCTTTGAGCTGATAGCTTTGAAGATATGTTCTGATGGTGGTGAGAGTGGAGCAGGACTGTCTCCGTGGCGCAATTGGCTAGCGTGATCGGCTGTAACCGAAAGTTTGGAGGTTCGAGCCCACACGGTGGTGGTGCGGCGCTTTTTTTTCTTTGGGCTGATAGCTTTGAAGATATGTTCTGATGATGGTAAGAGTGGAGCAGGACTGTCTCCGTGGCGCAATTGGCTAGCGCGATCAGCTGTTAACCGAAAGGTTGGAGGTTCGAGCCTACCCGGTGGTGGTGCGGCGCCTTTTTTTCTTTGGGCTGATAGCTTTGAAGATATGTTCTGATGGTGGTGAGAGTGGAGCAGGACTGTCTCCGTGGCGCAATTGGCTAGCGTGATCGGCTGTTAACCGAAAGGTTGGAGTTTCGAGCCCAACCGGTGGTGGTGCGGCGCTTTTTTTCTTTGGGCTGATAGCTTTGAAGATATGTTCTAATGGTGGTCAGAGTAGAGCAGGACTGTCTCCATGGCGCATTAGGCTAGCGCGATCGCCTGTTAACCGAAATGTTGGAGTTTCGAGCCCTCCCGGGAGTGGTGTGTTACTTTTTTCTTTGCGCTGATAGCTTTCAAGATATGTTCTGATGGTGGTGAGAGTGGAGCAGGACTGTCATGTGGCGCAATAGGCTAGCACGATCGGCTGTTAACCGAAAGGTTTTAGTTTCGAGTCCACCCGGTGGTGAAGCGGCGCTTTTTTTCTTTGGGCTGATAGCTTTGAAGACATGTTCTGATGGTGGTGAGAGTAGAGCAGGACTGTCTCCGTGACACAATTGGCTAGCGCGATTGGCTGTTACCGAAAAGTTGGAAGTTCGAGCCCTCCCGGGAGTGGTGTTTGCTTTTTTCTTTGGGCTGATAGCTTTGAAGATATGTCCTGATGGTGGTGAGAGTGGAGCAAGACTGTCACCGCGGCGCAGTTGGCTAGCGCGATCGGCTGTTAACCGAAAGGTTGGAGTTTCGAGCCCTCCTGGGAGTGGTGTGTTGTTTTTTTCTTTGCGCTGATTGCTTTGAAGATATGTTCTGATGGTGGTGAGAGTGGAGCAGGACTGTCTCCGTGGCGCAATTGGCTAGCGTCATCGGCTGTTAACCGAAAGGTTGGAGTTTCGAGCCCACCCGGTGGTGGTGCGGCGCTTTTTTTTCTTTGGGCTGATAGCTTTGAAGATATGTTCTGATGGTGGTGAGAGTGGAGCAAGACTGTCACCGCGGCGCAATTGGCTAGCGCGATCGGCTGTTAACCGAAAGGTTGGAGTTTCGAGCCCTCCTGGGAGTGGTGTGTTGTTTTTTTCTTTGCGCTGATAGCTTTGAAGATATGTTCTGATGGTGGTGAGAGAGGAGCACGACTGTCTCCGTGGCGCAATTGGCTAGCGCGATCGGCAGTTAACCGAAAGGTGGGAGGTTCGAGCCCACCCGGTGGTGGTGCGGCTCTTTTTTTTCTTTGGGCTGATAGCTTTGAAGATATGTTCTGATGATGGTAAGAGTGGAGCAGGGTTGTCTTCGTTGCGCAATTGGCTAGCGCGATCGGCTGTTAACCGAAAGGTTGGAGGTTCAAGCCCACCCGGTGGTGGAGCGGCGCTTTTTTTCTTTGGGCCGAGAGCTTTGAAGATATTGCCGCGCGCTTGATCTGCCAGCGCAAAAGAGGCAGACGAAGTGGCAGTTCCCCTCGTGCCATTGTTCTGTTTTTGGCTGTGCTGAGCCGACCGCTCTTCGGACTTTTGTGAGGACGCCTTAAAAACGTCTCCTGTCTCTTTAACGTGACAATATGTTCTGATGGTGGTGAGAGTGGAGCAAGATTGTCACCGCGGCGCAATTGGCTAGCGCGATCGGCTGTTAACCGAAAGGATGGAGTTTCGAGCCCACCCGGTGGTGGTGCGGTGCTTTTTTTTGGGCTGATAGCTTTGAAGATATCTTCTGATGGTGGTGAGAGTAAAGCACGACTGTCTCCGTGGCGCAATTGGCTAGCGCGATCGGCTGTTAACCGAAAGGTTGGAGGTACGAGCCAACCCGGTGGTGGTGCGGCGCTTTTTTGTCTTTGGGGTGATAGCTCTGAAGAAATGTTCTGACGGTGGTGAG
Source organism: Rhipicephalus microplus (assembly GCF_043290135.1). NCBI lineage: Eukaryota > Metazoa > Arthropoda > Arachnida > Ixodida > Ixodidae > Rhipicephalus > Rhipicephalus microplus. The sequence continues at coordinate 15,785,764 of NW_027464589.1, forward strand.
AGTGGAGCACGTCCGTCTACGTGACGCAATTGGCTAGCGCGATCGGCTGTTAACCGAAAGGTTGTAGGTTCGAGCCCACCCGGTGGTGGAGCGGCGCCTTTTTTTCTTTGGGCTGATAGCTCTCAAAAATGTTCTGACGGTGGTGAGAGTGGAGCAGGACTGTCTCCGTGACACAATTGGCTAGCGCGATTGGCTGTTACCGAAAAGTTGGAAGTTCGAGCCCTCCCGGGAGTGGTGTTTGCTTTTTTCTTTGGGCTGATAGCTTTGAAGATATGTCCTGATGGTGGTGAGAGTGGAGCAAGGCTGTCACCGCGGCACAATTGGCTAGCGCGATCGGCTGTTAACCGAAAGGTTGGAGTTTCGAGCCCTCCTGGGAGTGGTGTGTTGTTTTTTTCTTTGCGCTGATTGCTTTGAAGATATGTTCTGATGGTGGTGAGAGTGGAGCAGGACTGTCTCCGTGGCACAATTGGCTAGCGCGATCGGCTGTTAACCGAAAGGTTGGAGTTTCGAGCCCTCCTGGGAGTGGTGTGTTGTTTTTTTCTTTGCGCTGATTGCTTTGAAGATATGTTCTGATGGTGGTGAGAGTGGAGCAGGACTGTCTCCGTGGCGCAATTGGCTAGCGTCATCGGCTGTTAACCGAAAGGTTGGAGTTTCGAGCCCACCCGGTGGTGGTGCGGCGCTTTTTTTTCTTTGGGCTGATAGCTTTGAAGATATGTTCTGATGGTGGTGAGAGTGGAGCAGGACTGTCTCCGTGGCGCAATTGGCTAGCGTGATCGGCTGTAACCGAAAGTTTGGAGGTTCGAGCCCACACGGTGGTGGTGCGGCGCTTTTTTTTCTTTGGGCTGATAGCTTTGAAGATATGTTCTGATGATGGTAAGAGTGGAGCAGGACTGTCTCCGTGGCGCAATTGGCTAGCGCGATCAGCTGTTAACCGAAAGGTTGGAGGTTCGAGCCTACCCGGTGGTGGTGCGGCGCCTTTTTTTCTTTGGGCTGATAGCTTTGAAGATATGTTCTGATGGTGGTGAGAGTGGAGCAGGACTGTCTCCGTGGCGCAATTGGCTAGCGTGATCGGCTGTTAACCGAAAGGTTGGAGTTTCGAGCCCAACCGGTGGTGGTGCGGCGCTTTTTTTCTTTGGGCTGATAGCTTTGAAGATATGTTCTGATGGTGGTCAGAGTAGAGCAGGACTGTCTCCATGGCGCATTAGGCTAGCGCGATCGCCTGTTAACCGAAATGTTGGAGTTTCGAGCCCTCCCGGGAGTGGTGTGTTGCTTTTTTCTTTGCGCTGATAGCTTTCAAGATATGTTCTGATGGTGTTGAGAGTGGAGCAGGACTGTCATGTGGCGCAATAGGCTAGCACGATCGGCTGTTAACCGAAAGGTTTTAGTTTCGAGTCCACCCGGTGGTGAAGCGGCGCTTTTTTATTTGCGCTGATAGCTTTGAAGATATGTTCTGATGGTGGTGAGAGTGGAGCAGGACTGTCTCCGTGGCGTAATAGGCTAGCGCGATCGGCTGTTAACCGAAAGGTTGGAGTTTCGAGCCCTCCCGGGAGTGGTGTGTTGCTTTTTTCTTTGCGCTGAAAGCTTTGAAGAGATGTTCTGATGGTGGTGAGAGTGGAGCTCGACTGTCTTCGTGGCGCATTATGCTAGCGCGATCGGCTGTTAACCGAAAGGTTGGAGGTTCAAGCCCACCCGGTGGTGGAGCGGCGCTTTTTTTTCTTTGGGCTGATAGCTTTGAAGACATGTTCTGATGGTGGTGAGAGTAGAGCAAGACTGTCACCGCGGCGCAATTGGCTAGCGTGATCGGCTGTTAACCGAAAGGTTGGAGTTTCGAGCCCAACCGGTGGTGGTGCGGCGCTTTTTTTCTTTGGGCTGATAGCTTTGAAGATATGTTCTGATGGTGGTCAGAGTAGAGCAGGACTGTCTCCATGGCGCATTAGGCTAGCGCGATCGCCTGTTAACCGAAATGTTGGAGTTTCGAGCCCTCCCGGGAGTGGTGTGTTACTTTTTTCTTTGCGCTGATAGCTTTCAAGATATGTTCTGATGGTGGTGAGAGTGGAGCAGGACTGTCTCCGTGGCGTAATAGGCTAGCGCGATCGGCTGTTAACCGAAAGGTTGGAGTTTCGAGCCCTCCCGGGAGTGGTGTGTTGCTTTTTTCTTTGCGCTGAAAGCTTTGAAGAGATGTTCTGATGGTGGTGAGAGTGGAGCTCGACTGTCTTCGTGGCGCATTATGCTAGCGCGATCGGCTGTTAACCGAAAGGTTGGAGGTTCAAGCCTACCCGGTGGTGGTGCGGCGCCTTTTTTTCTTTGGGCTGATAGCTTTGAAGATATGTTCTGATGGTGGTGAGAGTGGAGCAGGACTGTCTCCGTGGCGCAATTGGCTAGCGTGATCGGCTGTTAACCGAAAGGTTGGAGTTTCGAGCCCAACCGGTGGTGGTGCGGCGCTTTTTTTCTTTGGGCTGATAGCTTTGAAGATATGTTCTGATGGTGGTCAGAGTAGAGCAGGACTGTCTCCATGGCGCATTAGGCTAGCGCGATCGCCTGTTAACCGAAATGTTGGAGTTTCGAGCCCTCCCGGGAGTGGTGTGTTACTTTTTTCTTTGCGCTGATAGCTTTCAAGATATGTTCTGATGGTGGTGAGAGTGGAGCAGGACTGTCATGTGGCGCAATAGGCTAGCACGATCGGCTGTTAACCGAAAGGTTTTAGTTTCGAGTCCACCCGGTGGTGAAGCGGCGCTTTTTTTCTTTGGGCTGATAGCTTTGAAGACATGTTCTGATGGTGGTGAGAGTAGAGCAGGACTGTCTCCGTGACACAATTGGCTAGCGCGATTGGCTGTTACCGAAAAGTTGGAAGTTCGAGCCCTCCCGGGAGTGGTGTTTGCTTTTTTCTTTGGGCTGATAGCTTTGAAGATATGTCCTGATGGTGGTGAGAGTGGAGCAAGACTGTCACCGCGGCGCAGTTGGCTAGCGCGATCGGCTGTTAACCGAAAGGTTGGAGTTTCGAGCCCTCCTGGGAGTGGTGTGTTGTTTTTTTCTTTGCGCTGATTGCTTTGAAGATATGTTCTGATGGTGGTGAGAGTGGAGCAGGACTGTCTCCGTGGCGCAATTGGCTAGCGTCATCGGCTGTTAACCGAAAGGTTGGAGTTTCGAGCCCACCCGGTGGTGGTGCGGCGCTTTTTTTTCTTTGGGCTGATAGCTTTGAAGATATGTTCTGATGGTGGTGAGAGTGGAGCAGGACTGTCTCCGTGGCGCAATTGGCTAGCGTGATCGGCTGTAACCGAAAGTTTGGAGGTTCGAGCCCACACGGTGGTGGTGCGGCGCTTTTTTTTCTTTGGGCTGATAGCTTTGAAGATATGTTCTGATGATGGTAAGAGTGGAGCAGGACTGTCTCCGTGGCGCAATTGGCTAGCGCGATCAGCTGTTAACCGAAAGGTTGGAGGTTCGAGCCTACCCGGTGGTGGTGCGGCGCCTTTTTTTCTTTGGGCTGATAGCTTTGAAGATATGTTCTGATGGTGGTGAGAGTGGAGCAGGACTGTCTCCGTGGCGCAATTGGCTAGCGTGATCGTCTGTTAACCGAAAGGTTGGAGTTTCGAGCCCTCCCGGGAGTGGTGTGTTGCTTTTTTATTTGCGCTGATAGCTTTGAAGATATGCTCTGATGGTGGTGAGAGTGGAGCAGGACTGTCTCCGTGGCGTAATAGGCTAGCGCGATCGGCTGTTAATTGAAAGGTTGGAGTTTCGAGCCCTCCCGGGAGTGGTGTGTTGCTTTTTTCTTTGCGCTGAAAGCTTTGAAGAGATGTTCTGATGGTGGTGAGAGTGGAGCTCGACTGTCTTCGTGGCGCATTATGCTAGCGCGATCGGCTGTTAACCGAAAGGTTGGAGGTTCAAGCCCACCCGGTGGTGGAGCGGCGCTTTTTTTTCTTTGGGCTGATAGCTTTGAAGATATGTTCTGATGGTGGTGAGAGTAGAGCAAGACTGTCACCGCGGCGCAATTGGCTAGCGCGATCGGCTGTTAACCGAAAGGTTGGAGGTTCGAGCCCACCCGGTGGTGGTGCGGCGCCTTTTTTTCTTTGGGCTGATAGCTTTGAAGATATGTTCTGATGGTGGTGAGAGCAGAGCAGGACTGTCTCCATGGCGCAATTGGATAGCGTGATCGGCTGTTAACCGAAAGGTTGGAGTTTCGAGCCCACCCGGTGTTGGTGCGGCGCTTTTTTTTCTTTGGGCTGATAGCTTTGAAGATATGTTCTGATGTTGGTGAGAGTAGAGCAGGACTGTCTTCGTGGCGCAATTGGCTAGCGCAATCGGCTGTTAACCGAAAGGTTGGAGGTACGAGCCCTCCCGGGAGTGGTGTTTGCTTTTTTCTTTGCGCTGATAGCTTTGAAGATATGTTCTGATGGTGGTGAGAGCGGAGCAGGACTGTCTCCGTGGCGCAATTGGCTAGCGTGATCGGCTGTTAACCGAAAGGTTGGAGTTTCGAGCCCAACCGGTGGTGGTGCGGCGCTTTTTTTGGGCTGATAGCTTTGAAGATATGTTCTGATGGTGGTGAGAGTAGAGCAGGACTGTCTTCGTGGCGCAATTGGCTAGCGCGATCGGCTGTTAACCGAAAGGTTGGAGGTTCAAGCCCACCCGGTGGTGGAGCGGCGCTTTTTTTTCTTTGGGCTGATAGCTTTGAAGATATGTTCTGATGGTGGTGAGAGTGGAGCAAGACTGTCACCGCGGCGCAATTGACTAGCGCGATCGGCTGTTAACCGAAAGGTTGGAGTTTCGAGCCCTCCCGGGAGTGGTGTGTTGCTTTTTTCTTTGCGCTGAAAGCTTTGAAGATATGTTCTGATGGTGGTAAGAGTGGAGCACGACTGTGTCCGTGGCGCAATTGGCTAGCGCGATCGGCTGTTAACCGAAAGGTTGGAGGTTCGAGCCCACCCGGTGGATGTGCGGTGCCTTTTTTTCTTTGGGCTGGGAGCTTTGAAGATATGTTCTGATGGTGGTGAGAGTGGAGCAGGACTGTCCCCGTAGCGCAATTGGCTAGCACAATCGGATGTTAACCGAAAGGTTGGAGTTTCGAGTCCACCCGGTGGTGAAGCGGCGCTTTTTTTCTTTGGGCTGATAGCTTTGAAGACATGTTCTTATGGTGGTGAGAGTAGAGCAGGACTGTCTCCGTGGCGCAATAGGCTAGCGCGATCGTCTGTTAACCGAAAGGTTGGAGTTTCGAGCCCTCCCGAGAGTGGTGTGTTGCTTTTTTCTTTGCGCTGATAGCTTTGAAGATATGTTCTGATGGTGGTGAGAGTGGAGCAGGACTGTCTCCGTGGCGTATTAGGCTAGCGCGATCGGCTGTTAACAGAAAGGTTGGAGTTTCGAGCCCTCCCGGGAGTGGTGTGTTGCTTTTTTCTTTGCGCTGAAAGCTTTGAAGAGATGTTCTGATGGTGGTGAGAGTGGAGCTCGACTGTCTCCGTGGCAAAATTGGCTAGCGCGATCGGCTGTTAACCAAAAAGTTGGAAGTTCGAGCCCTCGCGGGAGTGGTGTTTGCTTTTTTCTTTGCGCTGATAGCTTTGAAGATATGTTCTGATGGTGGTGAGAGTGGAGCAGGACTGTCTCCGTGGCGCAATTGGCTAGCGTGATCGGCGGTTAACCGAAATGTTGGAGTTTCGAGCCCACCCGGTGGTGGTGCGGTGCTTTTTTTTTGGGCTGATAGCTTTGAAGATATGTTCTGATGGTGGTGAGAGTAAAGCACGACTGTCTCCGTGGCGCAATTGGCTAGCGCGATCGGCTGTTAACCGAAAGGTTGGAGGTACGAGCCCACCCGGTGGTGGTGCGGCGCTTTTTTGTCTTTGGGGTGATAGCTCTGAAGAAATGTTCTGACGGTGGTGAGAGTGGAGCACGTCCGTCTACGTGACGCAATTGGCTAGCGCGATCGGCTGTTAACCGAAAGGTTGTAGGTTCGAGCCCACCCGGTGGTGGAGCGGCGCCTTATTTTCTTTGGGCTGATAGCTCTCAAAAATGTTCTGACGGTGGTGAGAGTGGAGCAGGACTGTCTCCGTGGCAAAATTGGCTAGCGCGATCGGCTGTTAACCGAAAAGTTGGAAGTTCGAGCCGTCCCGGGAGTGGTGTTTGCTTTTTTCTTTGCGCTGATAGCTTTGAAAATATGTTCTGATGGTGGTGAGAGTGGAGCAGGACTGTCTCCGTGGCGCAATTGGCTAGCGTGATCGGCTGTTAACCGAAAGGTGGGAGGTTCGAGCCCACTCGGTGGTGGTGCGGCGCTTTTTTTTCCTTGGACTGATAGCTTTGAAGATATGTTCTGATGGTGGTGAGAGTGGAGCAGGACTGTCTCCGTGGCGCAATTGGCTAGCATGATCGGCTGTTAACCGAAAGGTTGGAGGTTCAAGCCCACCCGGTGGTGGAGCGGCGCTTTTTTTTCTTTGGGCTGATAGCTTTGAAGATATGTTCTGATGGTGGTGAGAGTGGAGCAAGACTGCCACCGCGGCGCAATTGGCTAGCGCGATCGGCTGTTAACCGAAAGGTTGGAGGTACGAGCCCACCCGGTGGTGGTGCGGCGCTTTTTTTTCTTTGGGCTGATAGCTTTGAAGATATGTTCTGATGATGGTAAGAGTGGAGCAGGGTTGTCTCCGTTGCGCAATTGGCTCGCGCGATCAGCTGTTAACCGAAAGGTTGGAGGTTCGAGCCTACCCGGTGGTGGTGCGGCGCCTTTTTTCTTTGGGCTGATAGCTTTGAAGATATGTTCTGATGGTGGTGAGAGTGGAGCAGGACTGTCTCCGTGGCACAATTGGCTAGCGCGATTGGCTGTTAACCGAAAAGTTGGAAGTTCGAGCCCTCCCGGGAGTGGTGTTTGCTTTTTTCTTTGCGCTGATAGCTTTGAAGATATGTTCTGATGGTGGTGAGAGTTGAGCAGGACTGTCTCCGTGGCGCAATTGGCTAGCGTCACCGGCTGTTAACCGAAAGGTTGGAGTTTCGAGCCCACCCAGTGGTGGAGCGGCGCTTTTTTTTTCTTTGGGCTGATAGCTTTGAAGATATGTTCTGATGGTGGTGAGAGTGGAGCAAGACTGTCACCGCGGCACAATTGGCTAGCGCGATCGGCTGTTAACCGAAAGGTTGGAGTTTCGAGCCCTCCTGGGAGTGGTGTGTTGTTTTTTTCTTTGCGCTGATAGCTTTGAAGATATGTTCTGATGGTGGTGAGAGAGGAGCACGACTGTCTCCGTGGCGCAATTGGCTAGCGCGATCGGCAGTTAACCGAAAGGTGGGAGGTTCGAGCCCACCCGGTGGTGGTGCGGCTCTTTTTTTTCTTTGGGCTGATAGCTTTGAAGATATGTTCTGATGATGGTAAGAGTGGAGCAGGGTTGTCTTCGTTGCGCAATTGGCTAGCGCGATCGGCTGTTAACCGAAAGGTTGGAGGTTCAAGCCCACCCGGTGGTGGAGCGGCGCTTTTTTTCTTTGGGCCGAGAGCTTTGAAGATATGTTCTGATGGTGGTGAGAGTGGAGCAAGATTGTCACCGCGGCGCAATTGGCTAGCGCGATCGGCTGTTAACCGAAAGGATGGAGTTTCGAGCCCACCCGGTGGTGGTGCGGTGCTTTTTTTGGGCTGATAGCTTTGAAGATATCTTCTGATGGTGGTGAGAGTAAAGCACGACTGTCTCCGTGGCGCAATTGGCTAGCGCGATCGGCTGTTAACCGAAAGGTTGGAGGTACGAGCCCACCCGGTGGTGGTGCGGCGCTTTTTTGTCTTTGGGGTGATAGCTCTGAAGAAATGTTCTGACGGTGGTGAGAGTGGAGCACGTCCGTCTACGTGACGCAATTGGCTAGCGCGATCGGCTGTTAACCGAAAGGTTGTAGGTTCGAGCCCACCCGGTGGTGGAGCGGCGCCTTTTTTTCTTTGGGCTGATAGCTCTCAAAAATGTTCTGACGGTGGTGAGAGTGGAGCAGGACTGTCTCCGTGACACAATTGGCTAGCGCGATTGGCTGTTACCGAAAAGTTGGAAGTTCGAGCCCTCCCGGGAGTGGTGTTTGCTTTTTTCTTTGGGCTGATAGCTTTGAAGATATGTCCTGATGGTGGTGAGAGTGGAGCAAGACTGTCACCGCGGCACAATTGGCTAGCGCGATCGGCTGTTAACCGAAAGGTTGGAGTTTCGAGCCCTCCTGGGAGTGGTGTGTTGTTTTTTTCTTTGCGCTGATTGCTTTGAAGATATGTTCTGATGGTGGTGAGAGTGGAGCAGGACTGTCTCCGTGGCACAATTGGCTAGCGCGATCGGCTGTTAACCGAAAGGTTGGAGTTTCGAGCCCTCCTGGGAGTGGTGTGTTGTTTTTTTCTTTGCGCTGATTGCTTTGAAGATATGTTCTGATGGTGGTGAGAGTGGAGCAGGACTGTCTCCGTGGCGCAATTGGCTAGCGTCATCGGCTGTTAACCGAAAGGTTGGAGTTTCGAGCCCACCCGGTGGTGGTGCGGCGCTTTTTTTTCTTTGGGCTGATAGCTTTGAAGATATGTTCTGATGGTGGTGAGAGTGGAGCAGGACTGTCTCCGTGGCGCAATTGGCTAGCGTGATCGGCTGTAACCGAAAGTTTGGAGGTTCGAGCCCACACGGTGGTGGTGCGGCGCTTTTTTTTCTTTGGGCTGATAGCTTTGAAGATATGTTCTGATGATGGTAAGAGTGGAGCAGGACTGTCTCCGTGGCGCAATTGGCTAGCGCGATCAGCTGTTAACCGAAAGGTTGGAGGTTCGAGCCTACCCGGTGGTGGTGCGGCGCCTTTTTTTCTTTGGGCTGATAGCTTTGAAGATATGTTCTGATGGTGGTGAGAGTGGAGCAGGACTGTCTCCGTGGCGCAAATGGCTAGCGTGATCGGCTGTTAACCGAAAGGTTGGAGTTTCGAGCCCAACCGGTGGTGGTGCGGCGCTTTTTTTCTTTGGGCTGATAGCTTTGAAGATATGTTCTGATGGTGGTCAGAGTAGAGCAGGACTGTCTCCATGGCGCATTAGGCTAGCGCGATCGCCTGTTAACCGAAATGTTGGAGTTTCGAGCCCTCCCGGGAGTGGTGTGTTGCTTTTTTCTTTGCGCTGATAGCTTTCAAGATATGTTCTGATGGTGTTGAGAGTGGAGCAGGACTGTCATGTGGCGCAATAGGCTAGCACGATCGGCTGTTAACCGAAAGGTTTTAGTTTCGAGTCCACCCGGTGGTGAAGCGGCGCTTTTTTATTTGCGCTGATAGCTTTGAAGATATGTTCTGATGGTGGTGAGAGTGGAGCAGGACTGTCTCCGTGGCGTAATAGGCTAGCGCGATCGGCTGTTAACCGAAAGGTTGGAGTTTCGAGCCCTCCCGGGAGTGGTGTGTTGCTTTTTTCTTTGCGCTGAAAGCTTTGAAGAGATGTTCTGATGGTGCTGAGAGTGGAGCTCGACTGTCTTCGTGGCGCATTATGCTAGCGCGATCGGCTGTTAACCGAAAGGTTGGAGGTTCAAGCCCACCCGGTGGTGGAGCGGCGCTTTTTTTTCTTTGGGCTGATAGCTTTGAAGACTTGTTCTGATGGTGGTGAGAGTAGAGCAAGACTGTCACCGCGGCGCAATTGGCTAGCGCGATCGGCTGTTAACCGAAAGGTTGGAGGTTCGAGCCCACCCGGTGGTGGTGCGGCGCCTTTTTTTCTTTGGGCTGATAGCTTTGAAGATATGTTCTGATGGTGGTGAGAGCAGAGCAGGACTGTCTCCATGGCGCAATTGGATAGCGTGATCGGCTGTTAACCGAAAGGTTGTAGTTTCGAGCCCACCCGGTGTTGGTGCGGCGCTTTTTTTTCTTTGGGCTGATAGCTTTGAAGATATGTTCTGATGTTGGTGAGAGTAGAGCAGGACTGTCTTCGTGGCGCAATTGGCTAGCGCAATCGGCTGTTAACCGAAAGGTTGGAGGTACGAGCCCACCTGGTGGTGGTGCGGCGCTTTTTTTTTCTTTAGGGTGATAGCTCTGAAGAAATGTTCTGACGGTGGTGAGAGTGGAGACGTCCGTCTACGTGACGCAATTGGCTAGCGCGATCGGCTGTTAACCGAAAGGTTGGAGGTTCGAGCCCACCCGGTGGTGGAGCGGCGCCTTTTTTTCTTTGGGCTGATAGCTCTGAAAAAATGTTCTGACGGTGGTGAGAGTGGAGCAGCACTGTCTCCGTGGCACAATTGGCTAGCGCGATTGGCTGTTAACCGAAAAGTTGGAAGTTCGAGCCCTCCCGGGAGTGGTGTTTGCTTTTTTCTTTGCGCTGATAGCTTTGAAGATATGTTCTGATGGTGGTGAGAGTAGAGCAGGACTGTCTTCGTGGCGCTATTGGCTAGCGCGATCGGCTGTTAACCGAAAGGTTGGAGGTACAAGCCCACCCGGTGGTGGAGCGGCGCTTTTTTTTCTTTGGGCTGATAGCTTTGAAGATATGTTCTGATGGTGGTGAGAGTGGAGCAAGACTGTCACCGCGGCGCAATTGGCTAGCGCGATCGGCTGTTAACCGAAAGGTTGGAGTTTCGAGCCCTCCCGGGAGTGGTGTGTTGCTTTTTTCTTTGCGCTGAAAGCTTTGAAGATATGTTCTGATGGTGGTAAGAGTGGAGCACGACTGTCTCCGTGGCGCAATTGGCTAGCGCGATCGGCTGTTAACCGAAAGGTTGGAGGTTCGAGCCCACCCGGTGGATGTGCGGTGCCTTTTTTTTCTTTGGGCTGAGAGCTTTGAAGATATGTTCTGATGGTGGTGAGAGTGGAGCAGGACTGTCCCCGTAGCGCAATTGGCTAGCGCGATCGGCTGTTAACCGAAAGGTTGGAGGTACGAGCCCACCCGGTGGTGGTGCGGCGCTTTTTTTTCTTTGGGGTGATAGCTCTGAAGAAATGTTCTGACGGTGGTGAGAGTGGAGCACGTCCGTCTACGTGACGCAATTGGCTAGCGCGATCGGCTGTTAACCGAAAGGTTGTAGTTTCGAGCCCACCCGGTGGTGGAGCTGCGCCTTTTTTTCTTTGGGCTGATAGCTCTGAAAAAATGTTCTGACGGTGGTGAGAGTGGACCAGGACTGTCTCCGTGGCACAATTGGCTAGCGCGATCGGCTGGTAACCGAAAAGTTGGAAGTTCGAGCCCTCCCGGGAGTGGTGTTTGCTTTTTTCTTTGCGCTGATAGCTTTGAAGATATGTTCTGTTGGTGGTGAGAGTGGAGCAGGACTGTCTCCGTGGCGCAATTGGCTAGCGTCATCGGCTGTTAACTGAAAGATTGGAGTTTCGAGCCCACCCGGTGGTGGAGCGGTGCTTTTTTTCTTTGGGCTGATAGCTTTGAAGATATGTTCTGATGGTGGTGAGAGAGGAGCACGACTGTCTCCGTGGCGCAATTGGCTAGCGTGATCGGCTGTTAACCGAAAGGTGGGAGGTTCGAGCCCACCCGGTGGTGGTGCGGCGCTTTTTTTTCTTTGGGCTGATAGCTTTGAAGATATGTTCTGATGATGGTAAGAGTGGAGCAGGGTTGTCTTCGTTGCGCAATTGGCTAGCGCGATCGGCTGTTAACCGAAAGGTTGGAGGTTCGAGCCCACCCGGTGGTGGTGCGGCGCCTTTTTTTCTTTGGGCTGAGAGCTTTGAAGTTATGTTCTGATGGTGGTGAGAGTGGAGCAGGACTGTCTCCGTGGCGCAATTGGCTAGCGTGATCGGCTGTTAACCGAAAGGTTGGAGTTTCGAGCCCACCCGGTGGTGGTGCGGCGCTTTTTTTTTCTTTGGGCTGATAGCTTTGAAGATATGTTCTGATGGTGGTGAGGGTAGAGCAGGACTGTCTCCGTGGCGCAATTGGCTAGCGTGATCGGCTGTTGACCGAACGGTTGGAGTTTCGAGCCCACCCGGTGGTGGTGCGGCGCTTTTTTTCTTTGGGCTGATAGCTTTGAAAATATGTTCTGATGGTGGTGAGAGTAGAGCAGGACTGTCTCCGTAGCGCAATTGGCTAGCGCGATCGTCTGTTAACCGAAATGTTGGAGGTACGAGCCCACCCGGTGGTGGTGCGGCGCTTTTTTTTCTTTGGGGTGATAGCTCTGAAGAAATGTTCTGACGGTGGTGAGAGTGGAGCACGTCCGTCTACGTGACGCAATTGGCTAGCGCGATGGGCTGTTAACCGAAAGGTTGGAGGTTCGAGCCCACCCGGTGGTGGTGCGGCGCCTTTTTTTCTTTGGGCTGAGAGCTTTGAAGATATGTTCTGATGGTGGTGATTGTGGAGCAGGACTGTCTCCGTGGCGCAATTGACTAGCGTGATCGGCTGTTAACCGAAAGGTTGGAGTTTTAAGCCCACCTGGTGGTGGTGCGGCGCTTTTTTTTTCTTTGGGCTGATAGCTTTGAAGATATGTTCTGATGGTGGTGAGGGTAGAGCAGGACTGTCTCCGTGGCGCAATTGGCTAGCGTGATCGGCTGTTAACCGAAAGGTTGGAGTTTCGAGCCCACCCGGGAGTGGTGTTTGCTTTTTTCTTTGCGCTGATAGCTCTGAAGATATGTTCTGATGGTGGTGAGAGTGGAGCAGGACTGTCTCCGTGGCGCAATTGGCTAGCGTGATCGGCTGTTAACCGAAAGGTTGGAGGTACGAGCCTACCCGGTGGTGGTGCGGCGCTTTTTTTTCTTTGGGGTGATAGCTCTGAAGAAATGTTCTGACGGTGGTGAGAGTGGAGCACGTCCGTCTACGTGACGCAATTGGCTAGCGCGATCGGCTGTTAACCGAAAGGTTGGAGGTTCGAGCCCACCCGGTGGTTGTGCGGCGCCTTTTTTTCTTTGGGCTGAGAGCTTTGAAGATATGTTCTGATGGTGGTGAGAGTGGAGCAGGACTGTCTCCGTGGCGCAATCGGCTAGCGTGATCGGCTGTTAACCGAAAGGTTGGAGTTTCAAGCCAACCTGGTGGTGGTGCGGCGCTTTTTTTTCTTTGGGCTGATAGCTTTGAAGATATGTTCTGATGGTGGTGAGGGTAGAGCAGGACTGTCTCCGTGGCGCAATTGGCTAGCGTGATCGGCTGTTAACCGAAAGGTTGGAGTTTCGAGCCCACCCGGGAGTGGTGTTTGCTTTTTTCTTTGCGCTGATAGCTCTGAAGATAAGTTCTGATGGTGGTGAGAGGGGAGCAGGACTGTCTCCGTGGCGCAATTGGCTAGCGCGATCGGCTGTTAACCGAAAGGTTGAAGGTTCAAGCCCACCCGGTGGTGGAGCGGCGCTTTTTTTTCTTTGGGCTGATAGCTTTGATGATATGTTCTGATGGTGGTGAGACTAGAGCAGGACTGTCCCCGTAGCGCAATTGGCTAGCGCGATCGGCTGTTAACCGAAAGGTTGGAGGTACGAGCCCACCCGGTGGTGGTGCGGCGCTTTTTTTTCTTTGGGGTGATAGCTCTGAAGAAATGTTCTCACGGTGGTGAGAGTGGAGCACGTCCGTCTACGTGACGCAATTGGCTAGCGCGATCGGCTGTTAACCGAAAGAATGTAGGTTCGAGCCCACTCGGTGGTGGAGCGGCGCCTTTTTTTTCTTTGGGCTGATAGCTCTGAAAAAATGTTCTGACGGTGGTGAGAGTGGAGCAGGACTGTCTCCGTGGCACAATTGGCTAGCGCGATCGGCTGTTAACCGAAAAGTTTGAAGTTCGAGCGCTCCCGGGAGTGGTGTTTGCTTTTTTCTTTGCGCTGATAGCTTTGAAGATATGTTCTATTGGTGGTGAGAGTGGAGCAGGACTGTCTCCGTGGCGCAATTGGCTAGCGTCATCGGCTGTTAACCGAAAGGTTGGAGTTTCGAGCCCACCCGGTGGTGGTGCGACGCTTTTTTTTCTTTGGGCTGATAGCTTTGAAGATATGTTCTGATGGTGGTGAGAGTAGAGAGGGACTGTCTTCGTGGCGCAATTGGCTAGCGCGATCGGCTGTTAACCGAAAGGTTGGAGGTTCAAGCCCACCCGGTGGTGGAGCGGTGCTTTTTTTTCTTTGGGATGATAGCTTTGAAGATATGTTCTGATGGTGGTGAGAGAGGAGCACGACTGTCTCCGTGGCGCAATTGGCTAGCGTGATCGGCTGTTAACCGAAAGGTGGGAGGTTCGAGCCCACCCGGTGGTGGTGCGGCGCTTTTTTTTCTTTGGGCTGATAGCTTTGAAGATATGTTCTGATGATGGTAAGAGTGGCGCAGGGTTGTCTTCGTTGCGCAATTGGCTAGCGCGATCGGCTGTTAACCGAAAGGTTGGAGGTTCGAGCCCACCCGGTGGTGGTGCGGCGCCTTTTTTTCTTTGGGCTGAGAGCTTTGAAGATATGTTCTGATGGTGGTGAGAGTGGAGCAGGACTGTCTCCGTGGCGCAATTGGCTAGCGTGATCGGCTGTTAACCGAAAGGTTGGAGTTTCGAGCCCAACCGGTTGTGGTGCGGCGCTTTTTTTTGGGCTGATAGCTTTGAAGATATGTTCTGATGGTGGTGAGAGCAGAGCAGGACTGTCTTCGTGGCGCAATTGGCTAGCGCGATCGGCTGTTAACCGAAAGGTTGGAGGTTCAAGCCCACCCGGTGGTGGAGCGGCGCTTTTTTTTCTTTGGGCTGATAGCTTTGAAGATATGTTCTGATGGTGGTGAGAGTGGAGCAAGACTGTCACCGCGGCGCAATTGGCTAGCGCGATCGGCTGTTAACCGAAAGGTTGGAGTTTCGAGCCCTCCCGGGAGTGGTGTGTTGCTTTTTTTCTTTGCGCTGAAAGCTTTGAAGATATGTTCTGATGGTGGTGAGAGTGGAGCACGACTGTCTCCGTGGCGCAATTGGCTAGCGCGATCGGCTGTTAACCGAAAGATTGGAGGTTCGAGCCCACCCAGTGGTGGTGCGGCGCTTTTTTTTTCTTTGGGCTGATAGCTTTGAAGATATGTTCTGGTGATGGTAAGAGTGGAGCAGGGTTGTCTCCGTTGCGCAATTGGCTAGCGCGATCGGCTGTTAACCGAAAGGTTGGAGGTTCGAGCCCACCCGGTGGTGGTTCGGCGCCTTTTTTTCTTTGGGCTGAGAGCTTTGAAGATATGTTCTGATGGTGGTGAGAGTGGAGCAGGACTGTCTCCGTGGCGCAATTGGCTAGCGTAATCGGCTGTTAACCGAAAGGTTGGAGTTTCGAGCCCACCCGGTGGTGGTGCGGCGCTTTTTTTCTTTGGGCTGATAGCTTTGAAGATATGTTCTGATGGTGGTGAGGGTAGACCAGGACTGTCTCCATGGCGCAATTGGCTAGCGTGATCGGCTGTTAACCGAAAGGTTGGAGTTTCGAGCCCAACCAGTGGTGGTGCGGCGCTTTTTTTCTTTGGGCTGATAGCTTTGAAGATATGTTCTGATGGTGGTGAGAGTAGAGCAGGACTGTCTCCGTAGCGCATTGGCTAGCGCGATCGGCTGTTAACCGAAAGGTTGGAGGTACGAGCCCACGCGGTGGTGGTGCGGCGCTTTTTTTTCTTTGGGGTGATAGCTCTGAAGAAATGTTCTGATGGTGGTGAGGGTAGAGCAGGACTGTCTCCGTGGCGCAATTGGCTAGCGTGATCGGCTGTTGACCGAACGGTTGGAGTTTCGAGCCCACCCGGTGGTGGAGCGGTGCTTTTTTTCTTTGGGCTGATAGCTTTGAAGATATGTTCTGATGGTGGTGAGAGAGGAGCACGACTGTCTCCGTGGCGCAATTGGCTAGCGTGATCGGCTGTTAACCGAAAGGTGGGAGGTTCGAGCCCACCCGGTGGTGGTGCGGCGCTTTTTTTTCTTTGGGCTGATAGCTTTGAAGATATGTTCTGATGATGGTAAGAGTGGAGCAGGGTTGTCTTCGTTGCGCAATTGGCTAGCGCGATCGGCTGTTAACCGAAAGGTTGGAGGTTCGAGCCCACCCGGTGGTGGTGCGGTGCCTTTTTTTCTTTGGGCTGAGAGCTTTGAAGATATGTTCTGATGGTGGTGAGAGTGGAGCAGGACTGTCTCCGTGGCGCAATTGGCTAGCGTGATCGGCTGTTAACCGAAAGGTTGGAGTTTCGAGCCCACCCGGTGGTGGTGCGGCGCTTTTTTTTTCTTTGGGCTGATAGCTTTGAAGATATGTTCTGATGGTGGTGAGGGTAGAGCAGGACTGTCTCCGTGGCGCAATTGGCTAGCGTGATCGGCTGTTGACCGAACGGTTGGAGTTTCGAGCCCACCCGGTGGTGGTGCGGCGCTTTTTTTCTTTGGGCTGATAGCTTTGAAGATATGTTCTGATGGTGGTGAGAGTAGAGCAGGACTGTTTCCGTAGCGCAATTGGCTAGCGCGATCGTCTGTTAACCGAAATGTTGGAGGTACGAGCCCACCCGGTGGTGGTGCGGCGCTTTTTTTTCTTTGGGGTGATAGCTCTGAAGAAATGTTCTGACGGTGGTGAGAGTGGAGCACGTCCGTCTACGTGACGCAATTGGCTAGCGCGATGTGCTGTTAACCGAAAGGTTGGAGGTTCGAGCCCACCCGGTGGTGGTGCGGCGCCTTTTTTTCTTTGGGCTGAGAGCTTTGAAGATATGTTCTGATGGTGGTGAGAGTGGAGCAGGACTGTCTCCGTGGCGCAATTGACTAGCGTGATCGGCTGTTAACCGAAAGGTTGGAGTTTTAAGCCCACCTGGTGGTGGTGCGGCGCTTTTTTTTTCTTTGGGCTGATAGCTTTGAAGATATGTTCTGATGGTGGTGAGGGTAGAGCAGGACTGTCTCCGTGGCGCAATTGGCTAGCGTGATCGGCTGTTAACCGAAAGGTTGGAGTTTCTAGCCCACCCGGGAGTGGTGTTTGCTTTTTTCTTTGCGCTGATAGCTCTGAAGATATGTTCTGATGGTGGTGAGAGTGGAGCAGGACTGTCTCCGTGGCGCAATTGGCTAGCGTGATCGGCTGTTAACCGAAAGGTTGGAGGTACGAGCCTACCCGGTGGTGGTGCGGCGCTTTTTTTTCTTTGGGGTGATAGCTCTGAAGAAATGTTCTGACGGTGGTGAGAGTGGAGCACGTCCGTCTACGTGACGCAATTGGCTAGCGCGATCGGCTGTTAACCGAAAGGTTGGAGGTTCGAGCCCACCCGGTGGTGGTGCGGCGCCTTTTTTTCTTTGGGCTGAGAGCTTTGAAGATATGTTCTGATGGTGGTGAGAGTGGAGCAGGACTGTCTCCGTGGCGCAATCGGCTAGCGTGATCGGCTGTTAACCGAAAGGTTGGAGTTTCAAGCCAACCTGGTGGTGGTGCGGCGCTTTTTTTTCTTTGGGCTGATAGCTTTGAAGATATGTTCTGATGGTGGTGAGGGTAGAGCAGGACTGTCTCCGTGGCGCAATTGGCTAGCGTGATCGGCTGTTAACCGAAAGGTTGGAGTTTCGAGCCCACCCGGGAGTGGTGTTTGCTTTTTT
The DNA here is from genome assembly GCF_043290135.1 of Rhipicephalus microplus. Taxonomy (NCBI): domain Eukaryota; kingdom Metazoa; phylum Arthropoda; class Arachnida; order Ixodida; family Ixodidae; genus Rhipicephalus; species Rhipicephalus microplus. The sequence continues at coordinate 15,803,064 of NW_027464589.1, forward strand.
CTTTGCGCTGATAGCTCTGAAGATAAGTTGTGATGGTGGTGAGAGGGGAGCAGGACTGTCTACGTGGCGCAATTGGCTAGCGCGATCGGCTGTTAACCGAAAGGTTGAAGGTTCAAGCCCACCCGGTGGTGGAGCGGCGCTTTTTTTTCTTTGGGCTGATAGCTTTGATGATATGTTCTGATGGTGGTGAGACTAGAGCAGGACTGTCCCCGTAGCGCAATTGGCTAGCGCGATCGGCTGTTAACCGAAAGGTTGGAGGTACGAGCCCACCCGGTGGTGGTGCGGCGCTTTTTTTTCTTTGGGGTGATAGCTCTGAAGAAATGTTCTGACGGTGGTGAGAGTGGAGCACGTCCGTCTACGTGACGCAATTGGCTAGCGCGATCGGCTGTTAACCGAAAGAATGTAGGTTCGAGCCCACTCGGTGGTGGAGCGGCGCCTTTTTTTTCTTTGGGCTGATAGCTCTGAAAAAATGTTCTGACGGTGGTGAGAGTGGAGCAGGACTGTCTCCGTGGCACAATTGGCTAGCGCGATCGGCTGTTAACCGAAAAGGTTGGAGTTTCGAGCCCACCCGGTGGTGGTGCGACGCTTTTTTTTCTTTGGGCTGATAGCTTTGAAGATATGTTCTGATGGTGGTGAGAGTAGAGAGGGACTGTCTTCGTGGCGCAATTGGCTAGCGCGATCGGCTGTTAACCGAAAGGTTGGAGGTTCAAGCCCACCCGGTGGTGGAGCGGTGCTTTTTTTTCTTTGGGATGATAGCTTTGAAGATATGTTCTGATGGTGGTGAGAGAGGAGCACGACTGTCTCCGTGGCGCAATTGGCTAGCGTGATCGGCTGTTAACCGAAAGGTGGGAGGTTCGAGCCCACCCGGTGGTGGTGCGGCGCTTTTTTTTCTTTGGGCTGATAGCTTTGAAGATATGTTCTGATGATGGTAAGAGTGGCGCAGGGTTGTCTTCGTTGCGCAATTGGCTAGCGCGATCGGCTGTTAACCGAAAGGTTGGAGGTTCGAGCCCACCCGGTGGTGGTGCGGCGCCTTTTTTTCTTTGGGCTGAGAGCTTTGAAGATATGTTCTGATGGTGGTGAGAGTGGAGCAGGACTGTCTCCGTGGCGCAATTGGCTAGCGTGATCGGCTGTTAACCGAAAGGTTGGAGTTTCGAGCCCAACCGGTTGTGGTGCGGCGCTTTTTTTTTGGGCTGATAGCTTTGAAGATATGTTCTGATGGTGGTGAGAGCAGAGCAGGACTGTCTTCGTGGCGCAATTGGCTAGCGCGATCGGCTGTTAACCGAAAGGTTGGAGGTTCAAGCCCACCCGGTGGTGGAGCGGCGCTTTTTTTTCTTTGGGCTGATAGCTTTGAAGATATGTTCTGATGGTGGTGAGAGTGGAGCAAGACTGTCACCGCGGCGCAATTGGCTAGCGCGATCGGCTGTTAACCGAAAGGTTGGAGTTTCGAGCCCTCCCGGGAGTGGTGTGTTGCTTTTTTTCTTTGCGCTGAAAGCTTTGAAGATATGTTCTGATGGTGGTGAGAGTGGAGCACGACTGTCTCCGTGGCGCAATTGGCTAGCGCGATCGGCTGTTAACCGAAAGATTGGAGGTTCGAGCCCACCCAGTGGTGGTGCGGCGCTTTTTTTTTTCTTTGGGCTGATAGCTTTGAAGATATGTTCTGGTGATGGTAAGAGTGGAGCAGGGTTGTCTCCGTTGCGCAATTGGCTAGCGCGATCGGCTGTTAACCGAAAGGTTGGAGGTTCGAGCCCACCCGGTGGTGGTTCGGCGCCTTTTTTTCTTTGGGCTGAGAGCTTTGAAGATATGTTCTGATGGTGGTGAGAGTGGAGCAGGACTGTCTCCGTGGCGCAATTGGCTAGCGTAATCGGTTGTTAACCGAAAGGTTGGAGTTTCGAGCCCACCCGGTGGTGGTGCGGCGCTTTTTTTCTTTGGGCTGATAGCTTTGAAGATATGTTCTGATGGTGGTGAGGGTAGACCAAGACTGTCTCCATGGCGCAATTGGCTAGCGTGATCGGCTGTTAACCGAAAGGTTGGAGTTTCGAGCCCAACCAGTGGTGGTGCGGCGCTTTTTTTCTTTGGGCTGATAGCTTTGAAGATATGTTCTGATGGTGGTGAGAGTAGAGCAGGACTGTCTCCGTAGCGCATTGGCTAGCGCGATCGGCTGTTAACCGAAAGGTTGGAGGTACGAGCCCACGCGGTGGTGGTGCGGCGCTTTTTTTTCTTTGGGGTGATAGCTCTGAAGAAATGTTCTGACGGTGGTGAGAGTGGAGCACGTCCGTCTACGGGACGCAATTGGCTAGCGCGATCGGCTGTTAACCGAAAGGTTGTAGGTTCGAGCCCACCCGGTGTGGAGTGGCGCCTTTTTTTCTTTGGGCTGATAGCTCTGAACAAAATGTTCTGACGGTAGTGAGAGTGGAGCAGGACTGTCTTCGTGGCACAATTGGCTAGCGCGATCGGCTGTTAACCGAAAAGTTGGAAGTTCGAGCCCTCCCGGGAGTGCTGTTTGCTTTTTTCTTTGCGCTGATAGCTTTGAAGATATGTTCTGATGGTGGTGAGAGTGGAGCAGGACTGTCTCCGTGGCGCAATTGGCTTGGAGGTTGAAGCCCACCTGGTGGTGGAGCGGCGCTTTTTTTCTTTGGGCTGATAGCTTTGAAGATATGTTCTGATGGTGGTGAGAGAGGAGCACGACTGTCTCCGTGGCGCAATTGGCCAGCGTGATTGGCTGTTAACCGAAAGGTGGGATGTTCGAGCCCACCCGGTGGTGGTGCGGCGCTTTTTTTTCTTTGGGCTGATAGCTTTGAAGATATGTTCTGATGATGGTAAGAGTGGAGCAGGGTTGTCTTCGTTGCGCAATTGGCTAGCGCGATCGGCTGTTAACCGAAAGGTTGGAGGTTCGAGCCCACCCGGTGGTGGTGCGGCGCCTTTTTTTCTTTGGGCTGAGAGCTTTGAAGATATGTTCTGATGGTGGTGAGAGTGGAGCAGGACTGTCTCCGTGGCGCAATTGGCTAGCGTGATCGGCTGTTAACCGAAAGGTTGGAGTTTCGAGCCCACCCGGTGGTGGTGCGGCGCTTTTTTTCTTTGGGCTGATAGCTTTGAAGATATGTTCTGATGGTGGTGAGAGTAGAGCAGGACTGTCTACGTAGCGCAATTGGCTAGCGCGATCGGCTGTTAACCGAAAGGTTGGAGGTACGAGCCCACCCGGTGGTGGTGCGGCGCTTTTATTTCTTTGGGGTGATAGCTCTGAAGAAATGTTCTGACGGTGGTGAGAGTGGAGCACGTCCGTCTACGTGACGCAATTGGCTAGCGCGATCGGCTGTTAACTGAAAGGTTGTAGGTTCGAGCCCACCCGGTGGTGGAGTGGCGCCTTTTTTCTTTGGGCTGATAGCTCTGAAAAAATGTTCTGACGGTGGTGAGAGTGGAGCAGGACTGTCTCCGTGGCACAATTGGCTAGCGCGATCGGATGTTAACCGAAAAGTTGGAAGTTCGAGCCCTCCCGGGAGTGGTGTTTGCTTTTTTCTTTGCGCTGATAGCTTTGAAGATATGTTCTGATGGTGGTGAGAGTGGAGCAGGACTGTCTCCGTGGCGCAATTGGCTAGCGTCACCGGCTGTTAACCGAAAGGTTGGAGTTTCGGGCCCACCCGGTGGTGGTGCGGCGCTTTTTTTTCTTTGGGCTGATAGCTCTGAAAAAATGTTCTGACGGTGGTGAGAGTGGAGCAGGACTGTCTCCGTGGCACAATTGGCTAGCGCGATCGGCTGTTAACCGAAAAGTTGGAAGTTCGAGCCCTCCCGGGAGTGGTGTTTGCTTTTTTCTTTGGGCTGATAGCTTTGAAGATATGTTCTGATGATGGTAAGAGTGGAGCAGGGTTGTCTTCGTTGCGCAATTGGCTAGCGCGATCGGCTGTTAACCGAAAGGTTAGAGGTTCGAGCCCTCCCGGTGGTGGTGCGGCGCCTTTTTTTCTTTGGGCTGAGAGCTTTGAAGATATGTTCTGATGGTGGTGAGAGTGGAGCAGGACTGTCTCCGTGGCGCAATTGGCTAGCGTGATCGGCTGTTAACCGAAAGGTTGGAGTTTCGAGCCCACCTGGTGGTGGTGCGGCGCTTTTTTTTTCTTTGGGCTGATAGCTTTGAAGATATGTTCTGATGGTGGTGAGGGTAGAGCAGGACTGTCTCCGTGGCGCAATTGGCTAGCGTGATCGGCTGTTAACCGAAAGGTTGGAGTTTCGAGCCCACCCGGTGGTGGTGCGGCGCTTTTTTTCTTTGGGCTGATAGCTTTGAAGATATGTTCTGATGGTGGTGAGAGTAAAGCAGGACTGTCTCCGTGGCGCAATTGGCTAGCGTGATCGGCTGTTAACCGAAAGGTTGGAGTTTCGAGCCCACCCGGTGGTGGTGCGGCGCTTTTTTTTCTTTGGGCTGATAGCTTTGAAGATATGTTCTGATGGTGGTGAGAGTAGAGCAGGACTGTCTTCGTGGCGCAATTGGCTAGCGCGATCGGCTGTTAACCGAAAGGTTGGAGGTTGAAGCCCACCTGGTGGTGGAGCGGCGCTTTTTTTTCTTTGGGCTGATAGCTTTGAAGATATGTTCTGATGGTGGTGAGAGAGGAGCACGACTGTCTCCGTGGCGCAATTGGCCAGCGTGATTGGCTGTTAACCGAAAGGTGGGAGGTTCGAGCCCACCCGGTGGTGGTGCGGCGCTTTTTTTTCTTTGGGCTGATAGCTTTGAAGATATGTTCTGATGATGGTAAGAGTGGCGCAGGGTTGTCTTCGTTGCGCAATTGGCTAGCGCGATCGGCTGTTAACCGAAAGGTTGGAGGTTCGAGCCCACCCGGTGGTGGTGCGGCGCCTTTTTTTCTTTGGGCTGAGAGCTTTGAAGATATGTTCTGATGGTGGTGAGAGTGGAGCAGGACTGTCTCCGTGGCGCAATTGGCTAGCGTGATCGGCTGTTAACCGAAAGGTTGGAGTTTCGAGCCCAACCGGTTGTGGTGCGGCGCTTTTTTTTTGGGCTGATAGCTTTGAAGATATGTTCTGATGGTGGTGAGAGCAGAGCAGGACTGTCTTCGTGGCGCAATTGGCTAGCGCGATCGGCTGTTAACCGAAAGGTTGGAGGTTCAAGCCCACCCGGTGGTGGAGCGGCGCTTTTTTTTCTTTGGGCTGATAGCTTTGAAGATATGTTCTGATGGTGGTGAGAGTGGAGCAAGACTGTCACCGCGGCGCAATTGGCTAGCGCGATCGGCTGTTAACCGAAAGGTTGGAGTTTCGAGCCCTCCCGGGAGTGGTGTGTTGCTTTTTTTCTTTGCGCTGAAAGCTTTGAAGATATGTTCTGATGGTGGTGAGAGTGGAGCACGACTGTCTCCGTGGCGCAATTGGCTAGCGCGATCGGCTGTTAACCGAAAGATTGGAGGTTCGAGCCCACCCAGTGGTGGTGCGGCGCTTTTTTTTTCTTTGGGCTGATAGCTTTGAAGATATGTTCTGGTGATGGTAAGAGTGGAGCAGGGTTGTCTCCGTTGCGCAATTGGCTAGCGCGATCGGCTGTTAACCGAAAGGTTGGAGGTTCGAGCCCACCCGGTGGTGGTTCGGCGCCTTTTTTTCTTTGGGCTGAGAGCTTTGAAGATATGTTCTGATGGTGGTGAGAGTGGAGCAGGACTGTCTCCGTGGCGCAATTGGCTAGCGTAATCGGCTGTTAACCGAAAGGTTGGAGTTTCGAGCCCACCCGGTGGTGGTGCGGCGCTTTTTTTCTTTGGGCTGATAGCTTTGAAGATATGTTCTGATGGTGGTGAGGGTAGACCAAGACTGTCTCCATGGCGCAATTGGCTAGCGTGATCGGCTGTTAACCGAAAGGTTGGAGTTTCGAGCCCAACCAGTGGTGGTGCGGCGCTTTTTTTCTTTGGGCTGATAGCTTTGAAGATATGTTCTGATGGTGGTGAGAGTAGAGCAGGACTGTCTCCGTAGCGCATTGGCTAGCGCGATCGGCTGTTAACCGAAAGGTTGGAGGTACGAGCCCACGCGGTGGTGGTGCGGCGCTTTTTTTTCTTTGGGGTGATAGCTCTGAAGAAATGTTCTGACGGTGGTGAGAGTGGAGCACGTCCGTCTACGGGACGCAATTGGCTAGCGCGATCGGCTGTTAACCGAAAGGTTGTAGGTTCGAGCCCACCCGGTGTGGAGTGGCGCCTTTTTTTCTTTGGGCTGATAGCTCTGAACAAAATGTTCTGACGGTAGTGAGAGTGGAGCAGGACTGTCTTCGTGGCACAATTGGCTAGCGCGATCGGCTGTTAACCGAAAAGTTGGAAGTTCGAGCCCTCCCGGGAGTGGTGTTTGCTTTTTTCTTTGCGCTGATAGCTTTGAAGATATGTTCTGATGGTGGTGAGAGTGGAGCAGGACTGTCTCCGTGGCGCAATTGGCTAGCGTCATCGGCTGTTAACCGAAAGTTTGGAGTTTCGAGCCCACCCGGTGGTGGTGCGGCGCTTTTTTTTCTTTGGGCTGATAGCTTTGAAGATATGTTCTGATGGTGGTGAGAGTAGAGCAGGACTGTCTTCGTGGCGCAATTGGCTAGCGCGATCGGCTGTTAACCGAAAGGTTGGAGGTTGAAGCCCACCTGGTGGTGGAGCGGCGCTTTTTTTCTTTGGGCTGATAGCTTTGAAGATATGTTCTGATGGTGGTGAGAGAGGAGCACGACTGTCTCCGTGGCGCAATTGGCCAGCGTGATTGGCTGTTAACCGAAAGGTGGGATGTTCGAGCCCACCCGGTGGTGGTGCGGCGCTTTTTTTTCTTTGGGCTGATAGCTTTGAAGATATGTTCTGATGATGGTAAGAGTGGAGCAGGGTTGTCTTCGTTGCGCAATTGGCTAGCGCGATCGGCTGTTAACCGAAAGGTTGGAGGTTCGAGCCCACCCGGTGGTGGTGCGGCGCCTTTTTTTCTTTGGGCTGAGAGCTTTGAAGATATGTTCTGATGGTGGTGAGAGTGGAGCAGGACTGTCTCCGTGGCGCAATTGGCTAGCGTGATCGGCTGTTAACCGAAAGGTTGGAGTTTCGAGCCCACCCGGTGGTGGTGCGGCGCTTTTTTTCTTTGGGCTGATAGCTTTGAAGATATGTTCTGATGGTGGTGAGAGTAGAGCAGGACTGTCTACGTAGCGCAATTGGCTAGCGCGATCGGCTGTTAACCGAAAGGTTGGAGGTACGAGCCCACCCGGTGGTGGTGCGGCGCTTTTATTTCTTTGGGGTGATAGCTCTGAAGAAATGTTCTGACGGTGGTGAGAGTGGAGCACGTCCGTCTACGTGTCGCAATTGGCTAGCGCGATCGGCTGTTAACTGAAAGGTTGTAGGTTCGAGCCCACCCGGTGGTGGAGTGGCGCCTTTTTTTCTTTGGGCTGATAGCTCTGAAAAAATGTTCTGACGGTGGTGAGAGTGGAGCAGGACTGTCTCCGTGGCACAATTGGCTAGCGCGATCGGATGTTAACCGAAAAGTTGGAAGTTCGAGCCCTCCCGGGAGTGGTGTTTGCTTTTTTCTTTGCGCTGATGGCTTTGAAGATATGTTCTGATGGTGGTGAGAGTGGAGCAGGACTGTCTCCGTGGCGCAATTGGCTAGCGTCACCGGCTGTTAACCGAAAGGTTGGAGTTTCGGGCCCACCCGGTGGTGGTGCGGCGCTTTTTTTTCTTTGGGCTGATAGCTCTGAAAAAATGTTCTGACGGTGGTGAGAGTGGAGCAGGACTGTCTCCGTGGCACAATTGGCTAGCGCGATCGGCTGTTAACCGAAAAGTTGGAAGTTCGAGCCCTCCCGGGAGTGGTGTTTGCTTTTTTCTTTGGGCTGATAGCTTTGAAGATATGTTCTGATGATGGTAAGAGTGGAGCAGGGTTGTCTTCGTTGCGCAATTGGCTAGCGCGATCGGCTGTTAACCGAAAGGTTAGAGGTTCGAGCCCTCCCGGTGGTGGTGCGGCGCCTTTTTTTCTTTGGGCTGAGAGCTTTGAAGATATGTTCTGATGGTGGTGAGAGTGGAGCAGGACTGTCTCCGTGGCGCAATTGGCTAGCGTGATCGGCTGTTAACCGAAAGGTTGGAGTTTCGAGCCCACCTGGTGGTGGTGCGGCGCTTTTTTTTTCTTTGGGCTGATAGCTTTGAAGATATGTTCTGATGGTGGTGAGGGTAGAGCAGGACTGTCTCCGTGGCGCAATTGGCTAGCGTGATCGGCTGTTAACCGAAAGGTTGGAGTTTCGAGCCCACCCGGTGGTGGTGCGGCGCTTTTTTTCTTTGGGCTGATAGCTTTGAAGATATGTTCTGATGGTGGTGAGAGTAAAGCAGGACTGTCTCCGTGGCGCAATTGGCTAGCGTGATCGGCTGTTAACCGAAAGGTTGGAGTTTCGAGCCCACCCGGTGGTGGTGCGGCGCTTTTTTTTCTTTGGGCTGATAGCTTTGAAGATATGTTCTGATGGTGGTGAGAGTAGAGCAGGACTGTCTTCGTGGCGCAATTGGCTAGCGCGATCGGCTGTTAACCGAAAGGTTGGAGGTTGAAGCCCACCTGGTGGTGGAGCGGCGCTTTTTTTTCTTTGGGCTGATAGCTTTGAAGATATGTTCTGATGGTGGTGAGAGAGGAGCACGACTGTCTCCGTGGCGCAATTGGCCAGCGTGATTGGCTGTTAACCGAAAGGTGGGAGGTTCGAGCCCACCCAGTGGTGGTGCGGCGCTTTTTTTTCTTTGGGCTGATAGCTTTGAAGATATGTTCTGATGATGGTAAGAGTGGAGCAGGGTTGTCTTCGTTGCGCAATAGGCTAGCGCAATCGGCTGTTAACCGAAAGGTTGGAGGTTCGAGCCCACCCGGTGGTGGTGCGGCGCCTTTTTTTCTTTGGGCTGAGAGCTTTGAAGATATGTTCTGATGGTGGTGAGAGTGGAGCAGGACTGTCTCCGTGGCGCAATTGGCTAGCGTGATCGGCTGTTAACCGAAAGGTTGGAGTTTCGAGCCCACCCGGTGGTGGTGCGGCGCTTTTTTTCTTTGGGCTGATAGCTTTGAAGATATGTTCTGATGGTGGTGAGAGTAGAGCAGGACTGTCTACGTAGCGCAATTGACTAGCGCGATCGGCTGTTAACCGGAAGGTTGGAGGTACGAGCCCACCCGGTGGTGGTGCGGCGCTTTTATTTCTTTGGGGTGATAGCTCTGAAGAAATGTTCTGACGGTGGTGAGAGTGGAGCACGTCCGTCTACGTGACGCAATTGGCTAGCGCGATCGGCTGTTAACTGAAAGGTTGTAGGTTCGAGCCCACCCGGTGGTGGAGTGGCGCCTTTTTTTCTTTGGGCTGATAGCTCTGAAAAAATGTTCTGACGGTGGTGAGAGTGGAGCAGGACTGTCTCCGTGGCACAATTGGCTAGCGCGATCGGATGTTAACCGAAAAGTTGGAAGTTCGAGCCCTCCCGGGAGTGGTGTTTGCTTTTTTCTTTGCGCTGATAGCTTTGAAGATAAGTTCTGATGGTGGTGAGAGTGGAGCAGGACTGGCTCCGTGGCGCAATTGGCTAGCGTCACCGGCTGTTAACCGAAAGGTTGGAGTTTCGGGCCCACCCGGTGGTGGTGCGGCGCTTTTTTTTCTTTGGGCTGATAGCTCTGAAAAAATGTTCTGATGGTGGTGAGAGTGGAGCAGGACTGTCTCCATGGCACAATTGGCTAGCGCGATCGGCTGTTAACCGAAAAGTTGGAAGTTCGAGCCCTCCCGGGAGTGGTGTTTGAGTTTTTCTTTGGGCTGATAGCTTTGAAGATATGTTCTGATGATGGTAAGAGTGGAGCAGGGTTGTCTTCGTTGCGCAATTGGCTAGCGCGATCGGCTGTTAACCGAAAGGTTAGAGGTTCGAGCCCTCCCGGTGGTGGTGCGGCGCCTTTTTTTCTTTGGGCTGAGAGCTTTGAAGATATGTTCTGATGGTGGTGAGAGTGGAGCAGGACTGTCTCCGTGGCGCAATTGGCTAGCGTGATCGGCTGTTAACCGAAAGGTTGGAGTTTCGAGCCCACCTGGTGGTGGTGCGGCGCTTTTTTTTTCTTTGGGCTGATAGCTTTGAAGATATGTTCTGATGGTGGTGAGGGTAGAGCAGGACTGTCTCCGTGGCGCAATTGGCTAGCGTGATCGGCTGTTAACCGAAAGGTTGGAGTTTCGAGCCCACCCGGTGGTGGTGCGGCGCTTTTTTTCTTTGGGCTGATAGCTTTGAAGATATGTTCTGATGGTGGTGAGAGTAAAGCAGGACTGTCTCCGTGGCGCAATTGGCTAGCGTGATCGGCTGTTAACCGAAAGGTTGGAGTTTCGAGCCCACCCAGTGGTGGTGCGGCGCTTTTTTTCTTTGGGTTGATAGCTTTGAAGATATGTTCTGATAGTGGTGAGAGTAGAGCAGGACTGTCTCCATGGCGCAATAGGCTAGCGCGATCGTCTGTTAACCGAAATGTTGGAGTTTCGAGCCCTCCCGGGAGTGGTGTGTTGCTTTTTTCTTTGCGCTGACAGCTTTCAAGATATGTTCTGATGGTGGTGAGAGTGGAGCAGGACTGTCTCTGTGGCGCAATTGGCTAGCGTGATCGGCTGTTAACCGAAAGGTTGGAGTTTCGAGCCCACCCGGTGGTGGTGCAGCGCTTTTTTTCTTTGGGCTGATAGCTTTGAAGATATGTTCTGATGGTGCTGAGAGTAAAGCAGGACTGTCTCCGTGGCGCAATTGGCTAGCGTGATCGGCTGTTCACCGAAAGGTTGGAGTTTCGAGCCCACCCAGTGGTGGTGCGGCGCTTTTTTTCTTTGGGTTGATAGCTTTGAAGATATGTTCTGATAGTGGTGAGAGTAGAGCAGGACTGTCTCCATGGCGCAATAGGCTAGCGCGATCGTCTGTTAACCGAAATGTTGGAGTTTCGAGCCCTCCCGGGAGTGGTGTGTTGCTTTTTTCTTTGCGCTGATAGCTTTCAAGATATGTTCTGATGGTGGTGAGAGTGGAGCAGGACTGTCTCCGTGGCGCAATAGGCTAGCACGATCGGCTGTTAACCGAAAGGTTGTAGTTTCGAGCCCACCCGGTGGTGGTGCGGCGCTTTTTTTCTTTGGGCTGATAGCTTTGAAGATATGTTCTGATGGTGGTGAGAGTAGAGCAGGACTGTCTCCGTGGCGCAATAGGCTAGCGCGATCGTCTGTTAACCGAAAGGTTGGAGTTTCGAGCCCTCCCGGGAGTGGTGTGTTGCTTTTTTCTTTGCGCTGATAGCTTTGAAGATATGTTCTGATGGTGGTGAGAGTGGAGCAGGACTGTCTCCGTGGCGTAATAGGCTAGCGCGATCGGCTGTTAACCGAATGGTTGGAGTTTCAAGCCCTCCCGGGAGTGGTGTGTTGCTTTTTTCTTTGCGCTGAAAGCTTTGAAGAGATGTTCTGATGGTGGTGAGACTTCAGCTCGACTGTCTTCGTGGCGCATAATGCTAGCGCGATCGGCTGTTAACCGAAAGGTTGGAGGTTCAAGCCCACCCGGTGGTGGAGCGGCGCTTTTTTTTCTTTGGGCTGATAGCTTTGAAGATATGTTCTGATGGTGGTGAGAGTGGAGCAAGACTGTCACCGCGGCGCAATTGGCTAGCGCGATCGGCTGTTAACTGAAAGGTTGGAGTTTCGAGCCCTCCCGGGAGTGGTGTGTTGCTTTTTTCTTTGCGCTGATAGCTTTGAAGATATGTTCTGATGGTGGTGAGAGTGGAGAACGACTTTCTCCGTGGCGCAATTGGCTAGCGCGATCGGCTGTTAACCGAAAGGTTGGAGGTTCGAGCCCACCCGGTGGTGGTGCGGCGCTTTTTTTTCTTTGGACTGATAGCTTTGAAGATATGTTCTGATGATGGTAAGAGTGGAGCAGGGTTGTCTCCGTTGCGCGATTGGCTAGCGCGATCGGCTCTTAACCGAAAGGTTGGAGGTTCGAGCCCACCCGGTGGTGGTGCGGCGCCTTTTTTTCTTTGGGCTGAGAGCTTTGAAGATATGTTCTGATGGTGGTGAGAGTGGAGCAGGACTGTCTCCGTGGCGCAATTGGCTAGCGCGATCGGCTGTTAACCGAAAGGTTGGAGGTTCGAGCCCACCCGGTGGTGGTGCGGCGCTTTTTTTTCTTTGGACTGATAGCTTTGAAGATATGTTCTGATGATGGTAAGAGTGGAGCAGGGTTGTCTCCGTGGCGCAATTGGCTAGCGCGATCGGCTGTTAACCGAAAAGTTGGAGTTTCGAGCCCTCCCAGGAGTGGTGTGTTGCTTTTTTCTTTGCGCTGATAGCTTTGAAGATATGTTCTGATGGTGGTGAGAGTGAAGCACGACTGTCTCCGTGGCGCAATTGGCTAGCGCGATCGGCTGTTAACCGAAAGGTTGGAGCTCAATAGCAAGGTTGGAGGTCAATCAATAGCAGGACTGGGCTGAAGCTATCGACTCCTGTGGTGTCCCGGTAGCTGAGCAAGGCCAGATGAGGGTCTGTTGCTTTGCGAAACAACTCCTTGATGGTCCTGACCATTCTCTCCACCTCACCGTTCGATTGCGCATAGTGCGGGCTGCTGGTGACGTGGTCAAAGGCGTGAGATGCCGCCAATGCTGCAAACTCGCGTGAAGAGAACGGTGGACCGTTGTCTGATCTGACCTCTCGCGGAATCGCATGCCGGGCAAAGATGCTTTTGAGAACGTCAATGACTGCCTGAGCTGTTGTGCTACTCAAGGTTACAACTTCAGGGTACCTGGAGTGGTAGTCCACCACCAAGATGAATGTCTGGCTGCGGAGGCGGAACAGGTTCATGCCGACAAGTTCCCAGGGACGTTCAGGTAGGACCGTGGAGACCAGGGCATCTGCTAGGTTCACCCGAGTGGAAGCACATTGCTCGCAGTTAGTTGCCAGAGAGGTAATGTCTGCCGAAATGCCAAGCCACTAAATGGACTCTCGAGCGAGAGCTTTTGTCCTGTTGATGCCTTGGTGTCCTTCGTGCAACAGCGTCAAAACAGCCGGCCGAAGAGAATGCGGGATGACCATCCTGGCGCCTTTCAGTAGAACACCGTCGCAGACAGAGAGCTCGTCTGCTGCTGAGGCATACTGGGAGAGGTGCTGTGGCAGTTTGGACTTCTGTGGCCAACCATTCTGGCAGAAGGAGGTGAGGGCTCTGCATTCGCCATCGGACTCTTGTGCTTGTCGCACGTCCTCTGGGATTAGTGGCAAGGCTTCTGACATGCCACTGACCACTTGAGCTACAAATAATTCCACGGTGTCCAGGGGGAGGGACGCCTTTTGGGTGATGCGTGACAAGGTATCTGCCGTAGCTAACAGCTTTCCTGGCACGTGGAGCATTCGGAACTGGTATCGCATGGTCTTTAACCTGAGCCTCTGTATCCGAGGCGGCATTATGTCCAGCTCCATCTTGCCGAAGGGAGAAACGAGTGGTAGGTGATCTGTCTCAACATCAAAGGTGATGCCGCGGACGAATTCGTCAAACCGTTGGATGGCCCATGTTGTTTCCAACGCTTCCTTTTCAGTCTGGCTGTAACGCTGCTCTGTCTCGGTCATTGATCTTGAAGCAAACGCAACTGGGCGGCGCTCTCCAGAGGGTTGTGTCTGCAGCAAGACTGCGCCCAGTCCGAATAAGCTTGCGTCAGCCGAAACTGTGGTGGCGTATGATGGATGGTACTTGGCCATGCAACGGTCTGATGTCAGGAGTTTCTTGATTTTCTCGAATGCAGCATTTTGTTCATGCTGCCACACCAAAGTCGCAGACATCTTTAGAAGTGCTCTGATGGGAGCTGTGACCTCTGAGATGCAAGACAAAAACCGGGCAAGATGGTTCACCATTCCGTGCAGTCGCCGGACATCTGCGATGTCGGTTGGAGCTTCCATGGCTTTGATTGCTTCGACCTTGTCTGTACTTGGCCTGATGCCTTGTGCTTAAACGGTGACTCCTGGGAAGGAGACTTCGGAGACACTAAAACGACACTTGTCTTGGTTCAACGTGATGCCTGCTTTTGCAAGGAGAGACAGCACCTGGCTCAGTCTGGCAGCGTGCTCCTCGCGGGTGCGCTCAAAGACCAGAATGTCGTCTATCATATTGGCGACGCCTTCCTGGCCCTCCAGGATCCTGGCCATCTGTTTAAGGAAGTACTCCGGTGCGGAGGTGATGCCAAAGGGGAGCCGGCAGAAGCAGTATCGGCCAAATGGGGTGATGAACGTTGTGAGCTCTTAGGAGTCTGCAGATAGTTTAACCTGATGAAAACTGGCTGTTGCATCTAGCATGGGGAAAACTGTTGCGTCGCCAAGGAGGCCATGGACTTGCTCTACAGTTGGTAGGATGTGGCGTTCCCGAAGGACAACCTTGTTCCGCTGAGTCAAGTCAACGCACAGCCGGTAGGAACCATCGGCTTTCCGTACTACAACGAGACCAGAGCACCATGGGGTTGGGTTGTCGACCCTGCGGATCACGCCTCCTTCCTCCAGTTTGTCAAGCTCAAGACGGACGAACCCGCGTAGCGGGATGGGAATCCTGCGAGGCACACTTAGGCAGAAGGGTACGGCGCCAGGTCTCAGAAGGATAGTGTACTCGTCCTTGAGGGTGCCCAATCCCTGAAAGAGCTCAGCACGCAATGTTGCTTTCGGAGTCTGAAGTTCGTCGAGAAACTTTACAACTTCCAGAGCTTGAAGCGCCGGCAGTCCAAGATGAGGTACGGTGAGAGACTGGATCACGTACAAGCGCTGAGAGCTCATTTTCCAGTGCCACCGAAGTCTCGCCATGTACGAACCCAGCACGCGCAGCGGCTGACCGCCAGGTCCGGTGAGCAAGCTGTTGACGGGGTCGAGCTTGGCCGGCAATGCAGGGAAGTCGCTCGGAACGGCGGACACCTCGGCTCCTAAATCGACCTTGAACTGCGCTGTGTAGTTGTCAACGGTGATGTCGACGACCTTTGCCGTAGCGAGCGTCCCGACAGCGTGTAGCTGAATGGAGCCGAGCTTCTGTTTTGCCTGCCGCGCGCGGCACACTTCCGCAAAGTGTCCTTTCTTTTTGCAGAAGTTGCAGACGGAGTTTCGAGCAGGGCAGTTAGAACGCGGATGTGGCACGCGGCCGCAGAATTCACATGTTGATGGCTGGCAGGAGCGCTCTGCTGATCTCAAACTCACCAAAAACATCAAACACGCAGATTGGCTCAATACCGAGAAAACCCCAGGTAGTGACCTCTGCATTGTCATTACAACAATCCGGACACACCGCCTTACTCGTCCCCACCACCAAGCGAAACTTCAAGACTGGACCAAATTTCGCTTGGTATACTCCAATCCGACCCCCATAGCTCACCAAGGATACTACACTCGGTCCCAACATCTCGTAAACTCACTCCACAAAATCGAGCAGACGGTTCAACTTTCAGAGGCCACGCCGGCGGTGGACAACCACCTCCTGCATCTCTGGGAGGCTCGGCACAGCCTAGTGCGCCGATGGCGCCGACAGAAACACAACCGACAGCTCAAAATCCGCATAGTGGCTCTCACCCTAGAGGCTGACGAGTACGCGGCCCAGCTCGCCGACTCAAACTGGGTAGACCGCTGCAACGCTGCCGCCACACAGATGTCAAGCCGCAACACCTGGCGTCTCTTTAGGGCTCTCATCGACCCTAGCCAAACACGCACAAAAACACAGAAACACCTTCAGCGCGCGCTTCACGCCTATGCGAGTGACGCGGAAAAATTGGCACAGGCTCTCAGAGACAAATATCTCTGTAGCCAAAAGGACCCCATCGGACCGGCGTATTCATATGCAGGCACGAAAAACGCCGAGTTGGATCGTTGCTTTCAGCTCCACCATCTGAAGACGGCCCTGTCCAAAATGAAACGAGGCACAGCGCCAGGTTGGGATCGAGTGACGGTTCGGCTCCTAGCCAACCTCCCTGACTCGGCGTACATTCACCTCCTCGTCTACTTCAATCAGATCTGGGAGGGGCGCGAACCCCTACCGCTCGATTGGAAAACGGCCTTAGTAACTTTCATCCCTAAATCAATCAAATCTGTAAACATCGACAATCTCAGACCAATTTCCCTAACCTCATGCGTAGGGAAACTTATGGAAGCCATGGTCCGCGACAGGCTCTCCGAATACTTAGAGGCCCGACACACTTTTGCAGACACTATGTACGGCTTCCGCCCACATCGCTCTGCTCAGGACATCCTCCTGCAACTCCATCGTGACGTTGTCGAAGCGGTTGATCATCCCAGTGACGACAAGGTAGTCCTCGCCTTAGATCTCAAGGGAGCTTTCGATAACGTTACCCATGACATCATCCTTAGCAACCTATCACAAACAAACTGTGGGCATAATGCTTTTAGCTACGTCCGCCGATTCCTCATAGAACGGCAGACATACCTGCGTATTCAAGACAAGGAGCATGGACCGTACCCCCTCGGTACGCGCGGGACACCACAGGGAGCAGTCCTCTCTCCTCTTCTGTTCAATCTTGCCTCATCCCCTCATTGCTAAACGATGTCCCAGGCGGGCAGCACGCTCTGTACGCCGACGACATCACGCTATGAGCAACTCAGGGTTCCCTTGGTAGCATCGCGACATGCCTGCAACATGCCGCGTCGATAGTTGACAGCTACGCCCGCGGCTGCGGTCTCGAATGCTCACCCACCAAATCGGAATACGTGCATCTTCGCCCCAAACCGAACGACACGACACAAATTGAACTCACCTTGTGTAACAGGGCCATTCCGGAACGCGACGAAATCAGAGTCCTGGGACTGTTCATACACAAACACCGCAAAATTGACACCACTCTGCGCAAATTACGCACTGTGGGGGATCAGGTGGGCCGCATGATTCGCCGGGTTTCGAACAAGCGAGGAGGTCTCAAGAGCCGTGCTGCTCTGCGCCTCGCCAACGTTTTCTTGACCAGCCGGATCCTTTATTCGACATCTTACCTCCGTCTGCGTAAATGCGACGAGAATATACTAGACTGTATACTCCGCAAAATTTAAAAACGTGCCCTAGACCTCCCCATCTCAACGTCGAACCAACGTCTCGCAGACCTGGGCATGACAAACACGTACGGGGAACTTAAAGAGGCTCATCTCAATAACCGGTACCTGCGCCTTAGTAGGTCTCAGGATGGGAACAACCTCCTACACCGCCTCCACATTTCCAACACCCACAAGGTGGAAGAGCGTACCGCAATCCCCGATGATTGGCGTGGTGCACTGATCATTCCGCCTCTGCCCCAAAACATGACAAATGGGACTCACGATGGACGCGTACAGCGCGGGCTACAGCCCTACAGCAAAGGTATGGCTCACGCCCGGGAGTCTTCCACACGGATGCATCCGGCCCCCACCACGGCGGGTGGTACACGGCCGCTGTGGTTCACCAAAACGTACCTATTCAAGGGCTCACCTTTCGAGCACCGGACATCACACACGCGGAGAAGGTCGCCTTAGACCTCGCCGCAGCGGACCCCGCCTCTCGGATAATTATTACCGATTCGCGGAGGGCGTGCCAAAATCTCACACGGGGTTGCAACAATGATCGCGCCGCCGAAATCCTTAAGCGATGCTATTATCTAGATCGCCCAAATCCACGCACCGTCATCTGGACTCCTGCTCATACGGGGCTAGTTGGAAACGAGGCTGCAGATGCCTCGGCCCGCGCGCTTAATTACCGGGACCTGCCTCACCCTCCATCGCCTGATGTTCCAGAACCCAATCCGGCTACCTCTTTCAGAGAAATCACCGCTATGTACAATTCGAACAGGCTCCGCTTCCCACCCCCAGCATCGGGCCTGCCCAAGTAAGACAAGCGCGGGCTCCTCCGTCTCTATACCAATACAGTATTGTGCCCGGCGATACTCAAACATTTCAATCCGGCATTCTCTGGGGAATGCCTGCACTTTGACCATCCGTTCGCGGATCCTTTCCCTATGGTGTGGGCATGGCCCTCAAATACGGCGGTCCCGCCACTTCCTTACCCTTCCCTCCTTACCCGAGAGAGCTGGGAGGCTGCCTTGCTCGGTTGCTCGACCCTAGTGGACCAGCGTGCCCTAGTGGCCCGAGCGCGTGCTGCAGCAGAAGCCACAGGGGTCCCGGACTAGGGACTCCTCCTAGATTTTTTAAGGGGCCGGTCCTTAAACCCGTCCCCAACTCTCTCCTGTCAACTGAGTGAATAAAGTTTACTACCTACCTACCTACTCCTTTCCGCGGGGGCGAAGGCCGCTTATCGTAGTTGCGGCGGCGAGAGGCGAACTTCTTATTTCGTAAGGCGTCGAGGTGTAGCTTGCGGAAGTGCTCTGCGCAGTTTTGAGGCAACGTTTTTTCTTTGTCGCCGTCTTCTGATTGACGGGCCTGCATCCATGCTTCTTTGAGCGTCAACTTCGCGTTCCGGCAAAGCTGGTCCGAAAGGCGCGAGTCGTGGAGGCCGACGCCGAATCTATCTCATACAAGCCTTTGCTCCACCTCAGCTGACGAATAGTTGCACCGCTTCACCATTCTACACAGTTCGGCGTAGTAGGCATCGACGCTCTCGTCGGGTAACTGAACACGCCGGTCAAAACGCGACGACTCGTACAGTTCATTCGCCGGATGCACGAAGTGGTCGGTGAAGCATGCGGCAACCGCTTGAAATGAGGCGAGTGATGCGGTGTCGAGCGTGCTCCACTCTCACCACCATTAGAAAATATCTTGAAATCTATCAGCCTAAAGAAGAAAAAGCGCCGCACCACCACCAGGTGGGCTCGAACCTCCAACCTTTCGGTTAACAGCTGATCGCGCTAGCCAATTGCGCCACGGAGACAGTCCTGCTCCACTCTCACTGCCATCAGAACATATCTTCAAAGCTATCAGCGCAAAGAAAAGAGCAACACACTACTCCCGGCTATGTGCCACATGGTATGCGAGATGGCGGTACTTTGAGTGCTCTCTAGATGGACGCACGGACGGACGCTCGGACAGACTCACGCACGGCCAGACAGACAGACCGGCAGACAGACGGACAGGTACACGGACGTGTAAAGCGGCTATGTGCCACAGAGTATGGGAGATGGCGGTGCTTTGAGTGTTCTCTAGAAGGACGCACGGACGGACGCAAGAACGGACAGACAGACAGACTGGCTGACAGACGGACAGGTAGACGGACGTGTAAAGCGGCTATGTGCCACAGGGTATGCGAGATGGCGGTACTTTGAGTGTTCTCTAGATGGACGCACGGACGGACAGACAGACAGACTGGCAGACAGACGGACAGGTAGATGGACGTGTAAAGCGGCTATATGCCACAGGGTATGCGAGATGGCGGTACTTTGAGTGTTCTTTAGATGGACGCATGAATGGACGCAGGGACGGACAGACAGACAGACTCTGCTCTACTCTCACCACCATCAGAACATATCTTCAAAGCTATCAGCCCAACGAAAAAAAAGCGCCGCACCACCACCAGGTGGGCACGAAACTCCAACCTTTCGGTTAACAGCCGATCGCGCTAGCCAATTGCGCCATGGAGACAGTGCTGCTCCACTCTCACTACAATCGGAACATCACCTTCAAAGCTATCAGCCCAAATGAAAAAAAGCGCCGCCCCACCACCGGGTGGGCTCGAACCTCCAATTTTTCGGTTAACAGCCGATCGCGCTAGCCATTCGCGCCACGGACACAGTCCTGCTCCACTCTCACCACCATCAGAACACATCTTCAAACCTATCAGCCCAAAGAAAAAAAAAACGCCGCACCACCACCGTGTGGGCTCGAACCTCCAACCTTTCGGTTAAGAGCCGATAGCGCTAGCCAATTGTGCCACGGAGACAGTCGTGCTCCACTCTCACCACCATCAGAACATATCTTCAAAGCTATCAGCGCAAAGAAAAAAGCAACACACCACTCCCGGGAGGGCAGAGAGACGGACAGGTAGACGGACGCGTAAAGTGGCTATGTGCCACAAGGTATGCGAGGTGGCGGTACATTGAGTGTTCTCTAGATGGACGCACGGACGGACGCAGGGACGGACAGACAGACTAGCAGACGGAGGGACAGGTGGACGAACGTGTAAAGCGGGTATGTGGCACAGGGTATACGACGCGCGAGATGACGGTACTAAGAGTGTTCTCTAGATTGACAAACGAACGGACGCATTGGCGGACAGACAGACAGACTTGCAGAGAGACGGACATGTAGACGGACGTGTAAAGCGGCTATGTGTTACAGGGTATGCGAGATGGCGGTACTTTGAGTGTTCTCTAGATGGACGCACGGATGGACGCATGGACGAACAGACAGACAGACGGACAGGTAGACGGACGCGTAAATCGGGTATGTGCCACAGGGTATACGAGATGCGAGATGGCGGTACTTTAAGTGTTCTCTAGCTGGACGCAAGGACGGACAAACAGACAGACTGGCAGACAGACGGACAGGTAAACGGATGTGTAAAGCGGCTATGTGCCACAGGGTATGCGAGATGGCGGTACTTTGAGTGTTCTCTATATAGACGCACGGACCGACGCATGGACGCACAGACAGACAGACTAGCAGACGGACAAGCAGGTAGACGGACGCGTAAAGCGGTATTTGCCACAGGGTATACGAGATGCGAGATGGCGGTACTTTAAGTGTTCTCATGATGGACGGACGGACAGACGCACGGACGGACAGACAGACAGACTAGCAGACAGACGGACAGGTAGACGGAAGTGTAAAGCGGCTATGTGCCACAGGGTATGCGAGATGGCGGTACTTTGAGTGTTCTCTAGATGGACACACAGATGGACAGACAGGCAGACTAGCAGACGGACGGACAGGTACACGGACACGTAAAGCGGTATTTGCCACAGGGTATACAACGCGCGAGATGGCGGTACTAAGAGTGTTCTGTAGATTGACGCACGAACGGACGCATGGACGGACAGACTGACAGACTGGCAAAGAGACGTACAGGTAGATGGATCTGTAAAGTGGCTATGTGCCACAGGGTATGCGAGATGGTGGTACTTTGAGTGTTCTCTAGATGGACGCAGGGATGGACGCATGGACGAAGAGACAGACAGACTGGCAGAGAGACGGACAGGTAGACGGATGTGTAAAGTAGCTATGTGCCACAGGGTATGCGAGATGGCGGTACTTTGAGTGTTCTCTTGATGGACGCACGGACGGACGCACGGACGGACAGACAGACAGACTAGCAGACGGACAGACAGGTAGACGGACGCGTAAAGGGGTATTCGCCACAGGGTATACGAGATGCGAGATGGCGGTACTTTAAGTGTTCTCAAGATAGACGCACGGACGGGCGCTCGGACGGACAGACACACCGACTAGCAGACGGACGGACAGGTACACGGACGCGTAAAGCGGTATTTGCCACAGGGTATACGAGAAGCGAGATGGCGGTATTTTAGTGTTCTCTAGACTGACGCACGGACGGACAGACAGACAGACTGGCAGACAGACAGACAGGTAGACGGACAGGTAAAGCGGCTATGTGCCACAGGGTGTGCGAGATGGCGGTACTTTGAGTGTTCTCTAGATGGACGCACGAACGCACGCACGGACGGACAGACAGACAGACTGGCAGACAGACGGACAGGTACACGGACGCGTAAAGCGGGTACGTGCCACAGGGTATACGACGCGCGAGATGGCAGTACAAAGAGTGTTATCTAGATTTACGCACGGATGGACGCATGGACGGACAGACAGACAGACTGGCAGAGAGACGGACAGGTAGACGGACGCGTAAAGCGGCTATGTGCCACAGGGTATGCGAGATGGCGGTACTTCAAGTGTTCTCTAGACGGACGCACGGACGGAAAGACAGACTAACTGGCAGACTGACGGACAGGTAGAAGGACGCGTAAAGCGGCTATGTGCCACAGGGTATGCGAGGTGGCGGTACTTTGAGTGTTCTCTAGATGGACGCACAGACGGACGGACAGACAGACTAGCAGACGGACGGACAGGTAGACGGACGCGTAAAGCAGTATTTGCCACAGGGTATACGAAATGCGAGATGGCGGTACTTTAAGTGTTCTCAAGATAGACGCACGGACGGGCGCTCGGACAGACAGGCACACAGACTAGCAGACGGACGGACAGGTACAAGGACACGTAAAGCGGTATTTGCCACAGGGTATACGAGAAGCGAGATGGCGGTACTTTAAGTGTTCTCTAGATGGACGCACGGACGGAAAGACAGACTATCTGGCGGTCAGACGGACAGGTAGACGGACGTGTAAAGCGGCTATGTGCCACAAGGTATGCGAGATGGCGGTACCTTGAGTGTTCTCTAGATGTACGCACGGATGGACCCATGGACGAACAGACAGACAGAGTGACAGACAGACGGACAGGTAGACGAACGTGTAAAGCGAATATGTGCCACAGGGTATACGACGCGTGAGAGAGCGGTACTAAGAGTGTTCTCTTCATTGACACACGAACGGACGCATGGACGGACAGACAGACAGACTTGCAGAAAGACGTACAGGTAGACAGACAGGTAGACGGACGTTTAAAGTGGCTATGTGTTACAGGGTATGCGAGATGGCGGTACTTCGAGTGTTCTCTAGGTGGACGCACGGATGGACGCATGGACGAACAGACAGACAGATTGGCAGACAGACGGAGAGGTAGACAGACGCGTAAAGCGGTATTTGCCACAGGGTATACGAGAAGCGAGATGGCGATACTTAAGGTGTTCTCTAGATGGACGCACGAACAGACGCACGGACGGACAGACAGACAGACTGGCAGACAGGCGGACAGTTAGACGGACGTGCAAAGCGGCTATGTGCCACAGGGTATGCGAGATGGTGGTACTTTGAGTGTTCTCTAGTTGGACGCACGGATGGACGCATGGACGAACAGACAGACTGGCAGACAGACGGACAGGTAGACGGACGTGTAAAGCGGGTACGTTGCAGAGGGTATACGACGCGCGAAATGGCGGTATCAAGAGTGTTCTCTAGATTGACACACGAATGGACGCATGGACGGATAGACAGACAGACTGGCAAAGAGACGGACAGGTAGACGGATGTGTAAAGCGGCTATGTGCTACAGGGTATGCGAGATGGCGGTACTTTAGGTTTTCTCTAGATGGACGCACAGATGGGTGCATGGACGAACAGACAGAAAGACTGACAGACAGACAGACGGACAGGAAGACGGACGCGTAAAGCGCGAATGTGCCACAGGGTATACGAGATGTGAGATGGCGGTACTTTAGGTGTTCTGTAGATGGATGCACGGACGGAGAGACAGACAGACTGGCAGACAGACGGACAGGTAGACGGACGTGTAAAGTGGCAATTTTCCGCAGGGTATGTGAGATGGCGGTACTTTGAGTGTTCTCTAGACGGACGCATGGACGAACAGACGGACTGGCAGACAGACGGACAGTTAGATGGACGCGTAAATCGGGTATGTTCTACAGGGTATACGACGCGCGAGATGGCTGTACGCGGAGTGTTCTCAAGATTGACGCACGAATGGACACATGGACGGACAGACAGGCAGACTGGCAGACAGGCAGACAGTTAGACGGACGTGCAAAGCGGCTATGTGCCACAGGGTATGCGAGATGGCGGTACTTTGAGTGTTCTTTAGATGGACGCATGGATGGACGCACGGACGGACAGACAGACAGACTCTGCTCTACTCTCACCACCATCAGAACATATCTTTAAAGCTGTCAGCCCAACGAAAAAAAAGCGCCGCACCACCACCAGATGGGCTCGAAACTCCAACCTTTCGGTTAGCAGCCGATCGCGCTAGCCAATTGCGCCAGAGAGACAGTCGTGCTCAACGCTTACTACCATCAGAACTTATCTTCAAAGCTATCAGCGCAAAAAAAAGCAACACACCACTCCCGGGTGGGCTCGAACCTCCAACCTTTCGGTTAACAGCCGATCGCGCTAGCCAAATGCGCTACGGAGACAGTCGTGCTCTACTCTCACCACCATCAGAACATATCTTCAAAGCTATCAGCGCAAAGAAAAAAGCAACCCACCACTACTAGGAGGGCTCGAACCTCCAACTTTTCGGTTAACAGCCGATCGCGCCAGCCAATTGCGCCACGGAGAGAGTCCTGCCCCACTCTCACCATTAACAGAACATATCTTCAAAGCTATCAGCCCAAAAAAAAGCGCCGCACCACAACCGGGTGGGCTCGAACCTCCAACCTTTCAATTAACAGCCGATCGCGCTAGCCAATTGCGCCACGGAGAGTGTCCTGCTCTACTCTCACCACCATCAGAACATATCTTGAAAGCTATCAGCGCAAAGAAAACAGCAACATACCATTCCCGGGAAAGCTCAAACCTCCAACCTTTCGGTTAACAGCTGATCGTGCTTGCCAATTGCTCCACGGAGACGGTCTTGCTCCACTCTCACCACCATTAGAACATATCTTCAAAGCTATCAGCCCAAAGAAAAAAAAGCGCCGCACCACCACCAGGTGGGCTCGAACCTCCATCAGAACTTGCAAATAATCCACGCAGATTCTGGCGCGTTGTTAACCCCAAATTCTATCCTGATATAGTCCTAAGCAATAACGATGGCGTTTCAGTTCCCACATCTCAATGCGCAGATGTCTTAAACCAGGCCTTTTCCTCAGTTTTTACCAGTGAAGACGTTTCATCCGCTCCCATAATGCATAGTTTCAGCAGCACAGTCATGCCGGAGATCGTTATCAGTGAGGCCGGTGTTCTGTCCCTTTTACAGAAACTAAAAACTTCTTCAACCTTGGATAATATAGGGTTAAATAATAAAATCCTGAAATCTATATCATTCAGTATCACCCCCTTCTTATGCACTCTGTTTTCACTGTCTTTGTCTACCGGAACTCTACCCCAAGATTGGCTATCAGCTAAAGTCGTCCCCCTCTTCAAATCAGGTGAACGTTCCTCACCGCTAAATTACAAGCCCATTTCCTTAACTAGTACCATTTGCAAACTCATGGAGCATATCATACACACTCAAGTAATAAACTATCTCGAACGTCACTATAACATTTTCAATTTTCAGCACGGTTTTCGCAAGGGATTTTCATGCGACACCCAACTTGCCGGTTTTGTTCACGACCTTCACAAATCCATGGATGCTGGTTGCCAGGTCGACGCCATTTTTTTAGATTTCGCTAAAGCTTTTGACCGCGTTCCTCACCACAGATTACTACTAAAGCTAGAACAACTTAACATTAACCCTATAGTTCTTGCATGGACAAAAGCTTTTCTTTCCTCCAGGTCTCAATTCACCTTTGCTATGAATTTTTATTCTTCCTCTTTACCGGTAACATCTGGTGTACCCCAAGGCAGTGTTCTTGGTCCTCTACTCTTCCTCGTTTACTATAACGATCTACCGAATTCTTTATCTTCACACGTTCGACTTTTCGCGGACGACTGCGTAATATACTGTAACATTTCTTCTGATTCTGACCGCTTAGCTTTGCAATCTGACCTTAACAAAATTAATCACTGGTGTTCAACTTGGCTTATGTCGTTAAATGTTTCTAAAACAAAGTGCATGTCCTTTACTAACGCTGCTACACGTTTTCCTAGTCGATACTCGTTGAATAATATGACACTTGAGTTAACATCTACCTACAAGTACCTCGGTCTCCACTTTCAATCGAATCTATCTTGGCACCATCATATAGAAGTCACTCTTGCAGCTGCTAACCGGTCTCTCGGGTTACTGAAACGAAATCTTAAACAGGCTCCATCGCAGTTAAAAAACTTGCTTTTACCAGTTTAATTCGCCCTAAAATAGAATATGCCAGTGCCATTTGGGATCCTCATCAAGCCTACATTGTATCAAATATTGAATCTTTGCAAAACCGAGCTGCTCATTTCATTTACTCAGATTATTCTACCTATTCCAGCGTAACTACCTTAAAAAACCGTGCTGAGCTAGAGGATTTGGCCATTCGTCGGAAATATGCACGCCTATCACTTTTCCACAAACTTTAAAATCACCCATCATTACATGACAGTTTCTTTGAACCCGCCTGTTCCATCTTTCCCCGCCGTGATCATCCTAACAAAGTCAAACGCCCGCTATCTCGCACACTTCGTTTCGCTCAGTCATTCATCCCGCGCACTATTATTGAGTGAAACAGTTTGCCTGCACATATTGCCACCGACAAAGACTCGGTAAAGTTTTCAGAACTCATGCGCACTACGGTGACTAACTAAATATTTTTTGCTTTTGTTCTTTTGTTTTCTTTCGTTTTTTAACTATTGTATAGCGCCATGCAATTGCTGCCCGTATTCATGGTTTGTGCTTTGTTGCGGTTGTCAGGATGCACTGTATCTTGCTGTACTGCTTTTTTTCTGTTTTGTTGTATTGACCCCATGTATTGTATTTCTGACCCCATGTATTGTATTCCCCATGTATTTCTGTATGTTGTATTGGCAAACCATGTTGTATTTCCCCCCCCTATGTAATACCCTCTTCTAGAGGGCCTTCAGGGGTAACCTGAATAAATAAATAAACCTTTCGGTTAACAGCCGATCGCGCTAGGCAATTGCGCCACGGAGACAGTCGTGCTCCACACTCACTACCATCAGAACATATCTTCAAAGCTATCAGCGCAAAGAAAAAAGCAACACACCACTCCCGGGAGGGCTCGAAACTCCAACCTTTCGGTTAACAGCCGATTCAGCTAGTCAATTGCGCCACCGAGACAGTCTTGCTCCACTCTCACCACCTTCAGAACATATCTTCAAGGCTAACAGCCCAAAGAAAAAAAAGCGACGCACCACCACCGGGTGGGCTCGAACCTCCAACCTTTCGGTTAACAGCCGATCGCGCTAGCCAATTGCGCCACGGAGAGTGTCCTGCTCTACTCTCACCACCATCAGAACATATCTTCAAAGCTATCAGTGCTAAGAAAACAGCAACATACCACTCCCGGGAAAGCTCAAACCTCCAACATTTCGGTTAACAGCCGATTGCCTTAGCCAACTGCGCCACAAAGACAGTCCTGCTCCACACTCACCACTATCAGAACATATCTTCAAAGCTATCAGCTCAAAGAAAAAAAAGCGCCGATCCACCACCGGGTGGGCTCGAAACTCCAACCTTTCGGTTAACAGCCGATCACGCTAGCCAATTGCGCCACGGAGACAGTCCTGCTCCACTCTCACCACCATCAGAACATATCTTCAAAGCTATCAGCATAAAGAACAATAAGCGCCGCACCACCACCAGGTGGGCTCGAACCTCCAACCTTTCGGTTAACAGCCGATTGTGCTAGCCGATTACGCCACGGAGACCGTCATGCTCCACTCTCACCACCATCAGAACATATCTTCAAGCTATCAGCGCAAAGAAAAAAGCAACACACCACTCCCGGGAGGGCTCGAACCTCCAACTTTTCGGTTAATAGCCGATCGCGCTAGCCAATTGCGCCACAGAGACAGTCCTGCTCCACTCTCACCACCATCAGAACATATTTTCAAAGCTTTCAGCCCAAAAAAAAAGCGCCGCACCAGAACCGGGTGGGCTCGAACCTCCAACCTTTCAATTAACAGCCGATCGCCCTAGCCAATTGCGCCACGGAGAGTGTCCTGCTCCACTCTCACCACCATCAGAACATATCTTCAAAGCTATCAGCGCAACAAAAACAGCAACATACCACTCCCGGGAAAGCTCAAACCTCAACCTTTCGGTTAACAGCTGATCGCGCTAGCCAATTGCTCCACGGAGACGGTCTTGCTCCACTCTCACCACCATCAGAACATATTTTCAAAGCTATCAGCCCAAAGAAAAAAAAGCGCTGCACCACCACCGGGTGGGCTCGAAACTCCAACCTTTCGGTACCAGCCAATCGCGCTAGCCAATTGTGCCACGGAGACAGTCCTGCTTCACTCTCACCACCATCAGAACATATCTTCAAAGCTATCAGCCCAAAGAAAAAAAAGCGCCGCACCACCACCAGGTGGGCTCAAACCTCCATCAGAACTTGCAAATAATCCACGCAGATTCTGGCGCGTTGTTAACCCCAAATCTTATCCTGATATATTCCTAAGCAATAACGATAGCGTTTCAGTTTCCACAACTCAATGCGCAGATGTCTTAAACCAGGCCTTTTCCTCAGTTTTTACCAGTGAAGACGTTTCATCCGCTCCCATATTGCATAGTTTCAGCAGCACAGTCATGCCGGAGATTGTTATCAGTGAGGCCGGTGTTCTGTCCCTTTTACAGAAACTAAAAATTTCTTCCACCTTGGATAATATAGGCTGAAATAATAAAATCCCTGAATCTATATCATTCAGTATCACCCCCTTCTTATGCGTTCTGTTTTCACAGTCTTTGTCTACTGGAACTCTACCCCAAGATTGGCTATCAGCTAAAGTCGTCTCCCTCTTCAAATCAGGTGAACGTTCCTCAGCGCTAAATTACAGGCTCATTTCCTTAACTATTACCATTTGCAAACTCATGGAGCATATCATACACACTCAAGTAATAAACTATCTCGAACGTCACAATAACATTTTCAATTTTCAGCACGGTTTTTGCAAGGGATTTTCATGCGACACCCAACTTGCCGGTTTTGTTCACGACCTTCACAAATCCATGGATGCTGGTTGCCAGGTCGACGCCATTTTCTTAGATTTTGCTAAAGCTTTTGACTGCGTTCCTCACCACAGATTATACTAAAGCTAGAACAACTTAACATTAACCCTATAGTTCTTGCATGGACAAAAGCTTTTCTTTCCTCCAGGTCTCAATTCACCTTTGCTATGAATTTTTATTCTTCATCTTTACCGGTAACATCTGGTGTACCCCAAGGCAGTGTTCTTGGTCCTCTACTCTTCCTCGTTTTCATTAACGATCTACCGAATTCTTATCTTCACACGTTCGACTTTTTGCGGACGACTGCGTAATATACCGTAACATTTCTTCAGATTCTGACCGCTTAGCTTTGCAATCTGATCTTAACAAAATAATCATTGGTGTTCAACTTGGCTTATGTCGTTAAATGTTTCCAAAACAAAGTGCATGTCCTTTACTAACGCTGCTACACGTTTTCCTAGTCGATACTCGTTGAATAATATGACACTTGAGTTAACATCTACCTACAAGTACCTCGGTCTCCACTTTCAATCGAATCTATCTTGGCACCATCATATAGAAGTCACTCTTGCAGCTGCTAACCGGTCTCTCGGGTTACTGAAACGAAATCTTAAACAGGCTCCATCGCAGTTAAAAAACTTGCTTTTACCAGTTTAATTCGCCCTATAATAGAATATGCCAGTGCCATTTGAGATACTCATCTAGCCTACGTCGTATCAAATATTGAATCTTTGCAAAACCGAGCTGCTCGTTTCATTTACTCAGATTATTCTACCTATTCCAGCGTAACTACCCTAAAAAACCGTGCTGAGCTAGAGGATTTGGCCATTCGTCGGAAATATGCACGCCTATCACTTTTCCACAAACTTTAAAATCACCCATGATTACATGACAGTTTCTTTGAACCCGCCTGTTCCATCTTTCCCCGCCGTGATCATCCTAACAAAGTCAAACGCGCGCTATCTCGCACACTACGTTTCGCTCAGTCATTCATCCCGCACAAAATTATTGAGTGGAACAGTTTGCCTGCACATATTGCCACCGAGAAAGACTCGGTAAAGTTTTCAGAGCTCATGCGCACTACGCTGACTAACTAAATATTTTTTGCTTTTGTTCTTTTGTTTTCTTTCGTTTTTTAACTATTGTATAGCGCCATGCAATTGCTGCCCGTATTCATGGTTTGTGCTTTGTTGCGGTTGTCAGGATGCACTGTATCTTGCTGTACTGCTTTTTTTCTGTTTTGTTGTATTGACCCCATGTTTTGTATTTCTGACCCCATGTATTGTATTCCCCATGTATTTCTGTATGTTGTATTGCCAAACCATGTTGTATTGCCCCCCCTATGTAATACCCTCTTCTATAGGGCCTTTAGGGGTAACCTGAATAAATAAATAAACCTTTCGGTTAACAGCCGATCGCGCTAGGCAATTGCGCCACGGAGACAGTCGTGCTCCACACTCACTACTATTAGAACATATCTTCAAAGCTATCAGCGCAAAGAAAAAAGCAACACACGACTCCCGGGAGATCTCGAAACTCCAACCTTTCGGTTAACAGCCGATTCAGCTAGCCAATTGCGCCACGGAGAGTGTCCTGCTCCACTCTCACCACAATCAGAGCATATCTTCAAAGCTATCAGCGCTAAGAAAACAGCAACATACCACTCCCGGAAAGCTCAAACCTCCAACATTTCGGTTAACAGCCGATCGCCCTAGCCAACTGCGCCACGGAGACAGTCCTGCTCAACACTCACCACTATCAGAACATATCTTCCTAGCTATCAGCCCAAAGAAAAAAGCAACACACCACTCCCGGGAGGGCTCGAAACTTCAACCTTTCGGTTAACAGCCGAGCGCGCTAGCCAATTGCGCCACGGAGACAGTCTTGCTTCACTCTCACCACCATCAGAACATATCTTCAAAGCTATCAGCCGAAAAAAAGCGTCGCACCACCGCCGGTACTCAGAGTGTTCTCTAGACGGACGCACGGACAGACGCATGGACAAACAGACAGACAGACTGGCAGACAGACGGACAGGTAGACGGATCCGTAAAGTGGGTATGTGCCACAGGGTAAACGATGCGCGAAATGGTGGTACTCAGAGTGTTCTCTAGACGGACGGACGGACGGACGCATGGACGAACAGACAGACAGACTGGCAGACAGACGGACAGGTAGACGGACGCGTAAAGCGGGTATGTGCCACAGGGTATGCGAGATGGCGGTACTTTGAGTGTTCTCTAGAAGGACGCACGGAAGGACGCATGGACGGACAGACAGACAGACTGGCAGAGAGGCAGACAGGTAGACGGATTTGTAAAGCCGGTATGTGACACAGGGTATGCGAGATGGCGGTACTTTGAGTGTTCTCTAGGTGAACACACGGACAGACAGACAGACTGGCAGACAGACGGACAGGTAGACGGACGCGTAAAGCGGCGTTGTGCCACAGGGTATGCGAGATGGCGGTACTTTGAGTGTTCTCTAGAAGGACGCACGGAAGGACGCATGGACGGACAGACAGACAGACTGGCAGAGAGGCGGACAGGTAGACGGACGGGTAAAGTGGCTATGTGCCACAGGGTATGCGAGATGGCAGTACTTTGAGCGTTCTCTAGATGGACGCACGGACGGACGCGCGGACGGACAGATAGAAAGACTGGAAGACAGACGGACAGGTAGATGGACGCGTAAAGCGGCTATGTACCACATGGTAAGCGAGATGGCGGTACATTGAGTGTTCTCTAGATGGATGCACGGATGGACGCATGGACGAACAGACAGACAGAATTGCAGACAGACGGAAAAGTAGACGGACGCATAAAGGGGGTATGTGCCACAGGGTATACGACGCTCGAGATGGCGGTACTCAGAGTGTTCTCTAGATTGACGAACAAACAGACGCATAGACGGAGAGACAGACAGACTGGCAGACAGACGGACAGGTAGACGAGCCTGTAAAGCGGCTATGTGCCAGGGTATGCGAGATGGCGGTACCTTTAGTGTTCTCTAGATGGACGCATGGACGAACAGACAGACAGACTGGTAGACAGACGGACAGGTAGACGGACGCGTAAAGCGGGTACGTACCACAGGGTATACGACGCGCGAGATGGCGGTACTCAGAGTGTTCTCTAGATTTACGCACGAACGGACGCATGGACGAACAGAGAGACTGGCATACAGACGGACACGTAGATGGATGCGTAAAGCGGCTACTTGCCTCAGGGTATGCGAGATGGCGGTACCTTGAGTGTTCTAGATGGGCGCACGGATGGACGCATGGACGAACAGACAGACAGACTGGCAGACAGACAGGTGGACGTGTAAAGTGGCTATGTGCCACAGGGTATGCGAGATGGCGGTACTTTGAGTGTTTTCTAGATGGACGCACGGACGCACGCACGGACGGACCGACAGACAGACTGGCAGACAGACGGACAGGTGGACAGACGCGTAAAGCCGGTATGTGCCACAGGGTATACGACGCGCGAGATGGCGGTACTCAGTGTTCTCTAGATTGACGCACGAACGGACGCATGGACAGACAGACAGACAGACTAGCAGACAGACAGACAGGTAGACGAACGCTCCACAGGGTGTAGGATTTGCGAGATGACGGTACTTTAGGTGTTCTCTAGATGGACGCACGGACGGATAGACAGACAGACTGGCAGACAGACGGACAGGTAGACGAACGCGTAAAGCGGCTATGTGCCACAGGGTATGCGAGATGGCGGTACTTTGAGTGTTCTCTAGAAGGACGCACGGACGGACAGACAGACGGACAGGTAGACGGACGTGTAAAGCGGCTATTTGCCACAGGGTATGCGAGATGACGGTACTTTGAGTGTTCTAGATGGGCGCACGGATGGATGTATGGACGAACAGCCAGACAGACTGGCAGACAGACGGACAGGTAGACGGACGCGTAAAGCGTATATGTGCCAGAGGGTATGCGAGATGGCGGTACATTGGGTGTTATCTAGATGAACGCACGGACGGACGCACGGACGGACTGAGAGACAGACTGGCAGACAGACGGACAGGTACACGGACGTGTAAAGCTGCTATGTGCCACAGGATATGCGAGATGGCGGCACTTTGAGTGATCTCTAGATTGACGCATGGATGGACGCACGGATGAACAGACAGACAGACTGGAAGACAGACGGACCGGTAGACGGACGCGTAAAGCGGGTATGTGCCAAAGGGTATACGACGCGCGAGATGGCGGTACTCAGACTATTCTCTAGATTGACGAACGAACGAACGCATGGACGGAGAGACAGACAGACTGGCAGACAGACGGACAGGTAGACGAACGTGTAAAGCAGCTATGTGCCACAGGGTATGCGATATGGCGGTACTTTGAGTGTTCTGTAGATGGACGCACGGATGGACGCATGGACGAAGAGACAGACAGACTGGAAGACAGACGGACAGGTAGACGGACGCGTAAAGCGGGTATGTGTCACAGGGTATACGACGCGCGAGATGGCGGTACTCGTAGTGTTCTCTAGATTCACGCACGAGTGGACGCATGGACGGACAAACAGACAGACTGGCAGACAGATGGACAGGTAGACGGACGCGTAAAGCGGCTATGTGCCACAGGGCATGCGAGATGGCGGTACTTGGAGTGTTCTCTAGATTTAAGCACGAACGGATGCAGGGACGGACAGACAGACAGACTGGCAGACAGATGGATAGGTAGACGGACGCGTAAAGCGGCTATGTGCCACAGGCTATGCGAGATGGCGGTATTTTGAGTGTTCTCTAGATTGACGCATGAACGGACGCATGGACGGACAGACAGACAGACTGGCAGACAGACGGACAGGTAGACAAATGTGTAAAGCAGCTATGTGCCAGAGGGTATGCGAGATGGCGGTACTTTGAGTGTTCTCTAGGTGGACGCACGGATGGACGCATCGACGATCAGACAGACAGACTGGCAGACAAACGGACAGGTAGACGGACGCGTAAAGTGGGTATGTACCACAGGGTATACGATGCGCGAGATGGTGGTACTCAGAGTCTGCTCTAGATGGACGCACGGACGGACGCATGGACGAACAGACAGACAGACTGGCAGACAGAGGGACAGGTAGACGGACGCGTAAAGCGGCTATGTGCTACAGAGTATGCGATATGGCGTTATTTCGAGTGTTCTCCTAATGGACGCACGTACGGACGCACGAACAGACAGACAGGCAGGCTAGCAGACGGACGGACAGGTAGACAGACGCGTAAAGCGGTATTTGCCAAGTGGTATACGAGGTGCGAGATGACGGTACTTTAAGTGTTCTCTAGATGGACGCACGGACGGACGCACGGACGAACAGACAGACAGACGGGCAGACAGACAGACAGGTAGACAGACGCATAAAGCAGCTATGTGCCACAGGGTATGCGAGATGACGTTATTTTGAGTGTTCTCTAAATGGACGCACGGACGGACGCACGGACAGACAGACAGACAGACAGACAGACAGACAGACAGACTAGCAGACAGACGGACAGGTAGACGGACGCGTAAAGCGGTATTTGCCACAGGGTATACGAGATGCGAGATGGCGGTACTTTAAGTGTTCTCTAGATGGGCGCACGGATGGACAGACAGACAGACTGGCAGATAGACGGACAGGTAGACGGACGCGTAAAGCGGGTATGTGCCACAGAGTATGTGAGATGGCGGTACTTTGAGTGTTATTTAGATGGACGCACGGACGGACGCACGGACGGACAGACAGACAGACTGGCAGACAGACTCACAGGTAGACGGACGTGTAAAGCGGGTATGTGCCACATGTTATGCGAGATGGCGTTATTTTGAGTGTTCTCTAATTGGACGCACGGACGGACACAAGGACAGACAGACAGACAGTCAGACTAGCAGACGGACGGACAGGCAGACGGACGCGTAAAGCGGTATTTGCCACAGGGTATACGAGATGCGAGATGGCGGTACTTTAAGTGTTCTTTAGATGGACGCATGGACGGACGCACGGACGGACAACAAGACAGACTGGCAGACAGGCGGAATGGTAGATGGATGCATAAAGTGGCTATGTGCCACAGGGTATGCGAGATGGCGTTATTTTTAGTGTTCTCTAAATGGACGCACAGACGAACGCATGGACAGACAGACAAACTAGCAGACGGGCGGACAGGTAGACGGACGCGTAAAGTGGCTATGTACCACGGGGTATGCGAGATGGCGATACTTTGAGTGTTCTCTAGATAGACACACGGATGGACGCATTGATCGATCTTTAGATGGACGCACGGAAGGACGCACGGACGGACAGACAGACAGACTGGCAGACAGACGGACAGGTAGACGGACGCATAAAGCGGCTATGTGCCACAGGGTATGCGAGATGGCGTTATTTTGAGTGTTCTCTAAATGAACGCACGGACGGACACACGGACAGACAGACAGACAGGCGGACGGACAGGTAGACAGATGCGTAAAGTGGCTATGTGCCATAGGGTATGCGAGATGGCGATACTTTGAGTGTTCTCTAATTGGACGCACGGACGGACGCACGGACAGACAGACAAACAGATTAGCAGACAGACGGACAGGTAGACGGACGCGTAAAGCGGTATTTGCCACAGGGTATACGAGATGCGAGATAGCGGTACTTTAGGTGTACTCTAGCTGGACGCACAGACGGATGCACGGACGCACAGGCGGACAGACTGGCAGACAGACGGAAGTGTAGACGGATGTGTAAAGCGGCTATGTGCCACAGGGTATGCGAGATGGCGGTACTTTGAGTGTTCTCTAAATGGACGCACGGACGGACGCACGGACAGACAGACAGACTAGCAGACGGACGGACAGGTAGACGGACGCGTAAAGTGGTATTTGCCACAGGGTATACGAGATGCGAGATGGCGGTACTTTAAGTGTTCTCTAAGTGGACGCACGGACGGACGCACGGATGGAAAGACTAGCAGACAGACGGACAGATAGACGCACGTGTAGAGCGGCTTTGTGTCACATGGTATGCGAAATGGCAGTACTTTGAGTGTTCACTAGATGGACGCACGGATGGACGCATGGACGAACAGACAGACAGACTGGCAGACAGAGGGACAGGTAGACAGATGCGTAAAGCGGTATTTGCCACAGGGCATAGGAGATGCGAGATGGTGGTACTTTGAGTGTTGTCTAGATGGACGCACGGACGGACGCACGGATGGACAGACAGACAGAGGGGCAGACAGACGGACAGGTAGACGGACGTGTAAAGCGGCTATGTGCC
The DNA here is from genome assembly GCF_043290135.1 of Rhipicephalus microplus. Taxonomy (NCBI): domain Eukaryota; kingdom Metazoa; phylum Arthropoda; class Arachnida; order Ixodida; family Ixodidae; genus Rhipicephalus; species Rhipicephalus microplus. The sequence continues at coordinate 15,838,857 of NW_027464589.1, forward strand.
ACAGGGTATACGACGCGCGAGATGGCTGTACACAGAGTATCTCTAGATTGACGAACGAACGGACGCATGGACGGAGAGACAGACAGACTGGCGGACAGACGGACAGGTAGACGGATGTGTAAAGCGGCTGTGTGCCAGAGGGTATGCGAGATGGCGGTACTTTGAGTGTTATCTAGATGGACGCACGGACGCATGCACGGACGGACAGACAGACAGACTGGCAGACAGACGGACAGGTAGACGGACGCGTAAAGCGGCGATGTGCCACAGGGTATGCGAGATGGCGGTACTGTGAGTGTTCTCTAGAAGGGCGCACGGACTGACCCGCGGACAGACAGACAGAAAGACTGGCAGACAGACGGACAGGTAGATGGACGCGTAAAGCGACTATGTACCACAGGGTGTTCGAGATGGCGGTACTTTGAGTGTTCTCTAAATGGATGCACGGACGGGCGCACGGACGGACAGACACAGACTGGCAGACAGACCGACAGGTAGACGGACACGTAAAGCGGTATTTGCCACTGGGTATACGAGATGGCGGTACTTTGAGTGTTCTCTAAATGGACGCACGGACGGACGCACGGACAGACAGACCGACAGACTGGCAAACAGACAGACAGGTAGAAGGACTTGTAAAGCGGGTATGTGCCACAGGGTATGCGAGATGGCGGTACTTGGAGTGTTCTCCAGATTGGCGAACAAACGGACGCATGGACGGAGAGAGACTGACTGGCAGACAGACGGACAGGTAGACGAACGTGTAAAGCGGCTATGTGCCACAGGGTATGCGAGATGGCGGTACTTTTAGTGTTCTCTAGATGGAGGCACGCATGAACGCATGGACGAACAGACAGACAGACTGGGTGGGCTCGAAACTCCAACCTTTCGGTTAACAGCCGATCACGCTAGCAAATTGCGCTACGGAGACAGTCCTGCTCCACTCTCACCACCATCAGAACATATCTTCAAAGCTATCATCCCAAAGAAAAAAAAAGCGCCGCACCACCATCGGGTGGGCTCTAAACTCCCACCTTTCGGTTAAAAGCCGATCGCGCTAGCCAATTGCGCCACGGAGACAGTCGTACTCCACTCTCACCACCATAAGAACATATCTTCAAAGCTATCAGCGCAAAGAAAAAAGCAATACACCACTCCCGGGAGGGCTCGAAACTCCAACCTTTCGGTTAACAGCCGATCGCGCTAGCCAATTGCGCCACGGAGACAGTCTTGCTCCACTCTCACCACCATCAGAACATATCTTCGAAGCTAACAGCCCAAAGACAAAAAAGCGCCGCACCACCACCACCAGGTGGGCTCGAAACTCCAACCTTTTGGTTAAAAGCCGATCGCGCTAGCCAATTGCGCCACGGAGACAGTCCTGCTCCACTCTCACCACCATCAGAACATATCTTCAAAGCTATCAGCCCAAAGAAAAAAAAGCGCCGCACCACCACCGGGGGGGGGCTCGAACCTCCAACCTTTTGGTTAACAGCCGATCGCGCTAGCCAATTGCGCCACGGAGACAGTCCTGCTCCACTCTCACCACCATCAGAACATATCTTCAAAGCTATCAGCCCAAAGAAAAAAAAGCGCCGCACCACCACCAGATGGGCTCGAAACTCCAACCTTTCGGTTAACAGCCGATCACGCTAGTCAATTGCGCCATGGAGACAGTCCTGCTCCACTCTCTCCACCATCAGAACATATCTTCAAAGCTATCAGCCCAAAGAAAAAAAAGCGCCGCACCACCACCGGGGGGGCTCGAACCTCCAATCTTTTGGTTAACAGCCGATCGCGCTAGCCAATTGCGCCACAGAGACAGTCGTGCTCAACACTCACTACCATCAGAACATATCTTTAAAGCTATCAGCGCAAGTAAAAAGCAACACACCACTCCCGGGAGGGCTCGATACTCCAACCTTTCGGTTAACAGCCGATTCAGCTAGTCAATTGCGCCACGGAGACAGTCTTGCTCCACTCTCACCACAATCAGAGCATATCTTCCAAGCTAACAGCCCAAAGAAAAAAAAAAGCGACGCAACACCACCGCGTGGGCTCGAACCTCCAACCTACCGGTTACCAGCCGATCGCGCTAGCCAAATGCGCCACGATGACAGTCGTGCTCTACTCTCACCACCATCAGAACATATCTTCAAAGCTATCAGCGCAAACAAAAAAGCAACCCACCACTCCTAGGAGAACTCGAACCTCCAACGTTTCGGTTAACAGCCGATCGCGCCAGCCAATTGCGCCAGGGAGAGAGTCCTGCACCACTCTCACCACTATCAGAACATATCTTCAAAGCTATCAGCCCAAAAAAAAGCGCCGCACCACCACCGGGTGGGCTCGAACCTCCAACCTTTCAATTAACAGCCGATCACGCTAACCAATTGCGCCACGGAGAGTGTCCTGCTCCACTCTCACCACCATCAGAACATATCTTCAAAGCTATGAGCGCAAAGAAAACAGCAACATACCACTCCAGGGAAAGCTCAAAACTCCAAACTTTCGGTTAACAGCTGATCGCGCTAGCCAATTGCGCCACGGAGGCAGTCCTGTTCCACTTTCACCACCATCAGAACATATCTTCAAAGCTATCAGCCCAAAGAAAAAAAAGTGCCGAACCACCACCGGGTGGGCTCGAACCTCCAACCTTTCGGTTAACAGCCGATCGCGCTAGCCAATTGTGCCACAGAGACAGTTCTGCTCCACTCTCACCACCATCAGAACATATCTTCAAAGCTATCAGCCCAAAGAAAAAAAAGCGCCGCACCACCACCAGGTGGGCTCGAACCTCCATCAGAACTTGCAAATAATCCACGCAGATTCTGGCGCGTTGTTAACCCCAAATTTTATCCTGATATAGTCCTAAGCAATAACGATGGCGTTTCAGTTCCCACATCTCAATGCGCAGATGTCTTAAACCAGGCCTTTTCCTCAGTTTTTACCAGTGAAGACGTTTCATCCGCTCCCATAATGCATAGTTTCAGCAGCACAGTCATGCCGGAGATCGTTATCAGTGAGGCCGGTGTTCTGTCCCTTCTACAGAAACTAAAAACTTCTTCCACCTTGGATAATATAGGGTTAAATAATAAAATCCTGAAATCTATATCATTCAGTATCACCCCCTTCTTATGCACTCTGTTTTCACTGTCTTTGTCTACCGGAACTCTACCCCAAGATTGGCTATCAGCTAAAGTCGTCCCCCTCTTCAAATCAGGTGAACGTTCCTCACCGCTAAATTACAAGCCCATTTCCTTAACTAGTACCATTTGCAAACTCATGGAGCATATCATACACACTCAAGTAATAAACTATCTCGAACGTCACTATAACATTTTCAATTTTCAGCACGTTTTTCGCAAGGGATTTTCATGCGACACCCAACTTGCCGGTTTTGTTCACGACCTTCACAAATCCATGAATGCTGGTTGCCAGGTCGACGCCATTTTCTTAGATTTCGCTAAAGCTTTTGACCGCGTTCCTCACCACAGATTACTACTAAAGCTAGAACAACTTAACATTAACCCTATAGTTCTTGCATGGACAAAAGCTTTTCTTTCCTCCAGGTCTCAATTCACCTTTGCTATGAATTTTTATTCTTCCTCTTTACCGGTAACATCTGGTGTACCCCAAGGCAGTGTTCTTGGTCCTCTACTCTTCCTCGTTTACTATAACGATCTACCGAATTCTTTATCTTCACACGTTCGACTTTTCGCGGACGACTGCGTAATATACTGTAACATTTCTTCTGATTCTGACCGCTTAGCTTTGCAATCTGACCTTAACAAAATTAATCATTGGTGTTCAACTTGGCTTATGTCGTTAAATGTTTCTAAAACAAAGTGCATGTCCTTTACTAACGCTGCTACACGTTTTCCTAGTCGATACTCGTTGAATAATATGACACTTGAGTTAACATCTACCTACAAGTACCTCGGTCTCCACTTTCAATCGAATCTATCTTGGCACCATCATATAGAAGTCACTCTTGCAGCTGCTAACCGGTCTCTCGGGTTACTGAAACGAAATCTTAAACAGGCTCCATCGCAGTTAAAAAAACTTGCTTTTACCAGTTTAATTCGCCCTAAAATAGAATATGCCAGTGCCATTTGGGATCCTCATCAAGCCTACATTGTATCAAATATTGAATCTTTGCAAAACCGAGCTGCTCATTTCATTTACTCAGATTATTCTACCTATTCCAGCGTAACTACCTTAAAAAACCGTGCTGAGCTAGAGGATTTGGCCATTCGTCGGAAATATGCACGCCTATCACATTTCCACAAACTTTAAAATCACCCATCATTACATGACAGTTTCTTTGAACCCGCCTGTTCCATCTTTCCCCGCCGTGATCATCCTAACAAAGTCAAACGCCCGCTATCTCGCACACTTCGTTTCGCTCAGTCATTCATCCCGCGCACTATTATTGAATGAAACAGTTTGCCTGCACATATTGCCACCGAGAAAGACTCGGTAAAGTTTTCAGAGCTCATGCGCACTACGGTGACTAACTAAATATTTTTTGCTTTTGTTGTTTTGTTTTCTTTCGTTTTTGAACAATTGTATAGCGCCATGCAATTGCTGCCCGTATTCATGGTTTGTGCTTTGTTGCGGTTGTCAGGTTGCACTGTATCTTGCTGTACTGCTTTTTTCTGTTTTGTTGTATTGACCCCATGTATTGTATTTCGGACCCCATGTATTGTATTCCCCATGTATTTCTGTATGTTGCATTGGCAAACCATGTTGTATTGCCCCCCCCCCCTATGTAATACCCTCTTCTAGAGGGCCTTTAGGGGTAACCTGAATAAATCAATAAACCTTTCGGTTAACAGCCGATCGCGCTAGGCAATTGCGCCACGGAGACAGTCGTGCTCCACACTCACTACTATCAGAACATATCTTCAAAGCTATCAGTGCAAAGAAAAAAGCAACACACCACTCCCGGGAGGGCTCGAAACTCCAACCTTTCGGTTAACAGCCGATTCAGCTAGTCAATTGCGCCACGGACACAGTCTTGCTCCACTCTCACCACCTTCAGAACATATCTTCAAAGCTAACAGCCCAAAGAAAAAAAAGCGACGCACCACCACCTGGTGGGCTCGAACCTCCAACCTCTCGGTTAACAGCCGATCGCGCTAGCCAATTGCGCCACGGAGAATGTCCTGCTCTACTCTCACCACCATCAGAACATATCTTCAAAGCTATCAGTGCTAAGAAAACAGCAACATACCACTCCCGGGAAAGCTCAAACCTCCAACATTTCGGTTAACAGCCGATCACCTTAGCCAACTGCGCCACAGAGACTGTCCTGCTCCACACTCACCACTATCAGAGCATATCTTCAAAGCTATCAGCTCAAAGAAAAAAAAGCGCCGATCCACCACCGGGTGGGCTCGAAACTCCAACCTTTTGGTTAACAGCCGATCACGCTAGCCAATTGCGCCACGGAGACAGTCCTGCTCCACTCTCACCACCATCAGAACATATCTTCAAAGCTATCAGCATAAAGAAAAAAAAGCGCCGCACCACCACCGGGTGGGCTCGAACCTCAACCTTCCGGTTAACAGCCGATCGCGCTAGCCAATTGCGCCACGGAGACAGTCGTGCTCCACTCTCACCACCATCAGGACATATCTTCAAAGCTATCAGCGCAAAGAAAAAAGCAACACACCAATCCCGGGAGGGCTCGAAACTCCAACCTTTCGGTTACCAGCCGATCGCGTTAGCCAATTGCGCCACGGAGACAGTCCTGCTCCACTCTCACCACCATCAGAACATATCTTCAAAGCTATCAGCTCACAGAAAAAAAAGCGCCGATCCACCACCGGGTTGGCTCGAAACTCCAACCTTTTGGGTAACAGCCGATCACGCTAGCCAATTGCGCCAAGGAGACAGTCCTGCTCCACTCTCACCACCATCAGAATATATCTTCAAAGCTATCAGCCCAAAGAACAATAAGCGCCGCACAACCACCAGGTGGGCTCGAACCTCCAACCTTTCGGTTAACAGCCGATTGTGCTAGCCGATTACGCCACGGAGACCGTCGTGCTCCACTCTCACCACCATCAGAACATATCTTCAAGCTATCAGCGCAAAGAAAAAAGCAACACACAACTCCCGGGAGGGCTCGAACCTCCAACTTTTCGGTTAACAGCCGATCGCGCTAGCCAATTGCGCCACAGAGACAGTCCTGCTCCACTCTCACCACCATCAGAACATATCTTCAAAGCTATCAGCCCAAAGAAAAAAAGCGCCGCACCACCACCAGGTGGGCTCAAACCTCCATCAGAACTTGAAAATAATCCACGCAGATTCTGGCGCGTTGTTAACCCCAAATCTTATCCTGATATATTCCTAAGCAATAACGATAGCGTTTCAGTTCCCACAACTCAATGCGCAGATGTCTTAAACCAGGCCTTTTCCTCATTTTTTACCAGTGAAGACGTTTCATCCGCTCCCATATTGCTTAGTTTCAGCAGCACAGTCATGCCGGAGATTGTTATCAGTGAGGCCGGTGTTCTGTCCCTTTTACAGAAACTAAAAATTTCTTCCACCTTGGATAATATAGGCTTAAATAATAAAATCCTAAAATCTATATCATTCAGTATCACCCCCTTCTTATGCGTTCTGTTTTCACAGTCTTTGTCTACTGGAACTCTACTTCAAGATTGGCTATCAGCTAAAGTCGTCCCCCTCTTCAAATCAGGTGAACGTTCCTCACCGCTAACTTACAGGCTCATTTCGTTAACTAGTACCATTTGCAAACTCATGGAGCATATCATACACACTCAAGTAATAAACTATCTCGCCAATTGCGCCACAGAGACAGTCCTGCTCCACTCTCACCACCATCAGAACATATCTTCAAAGCTATCAGCCCAAGAAAAAAAGCGCCGCACCACCACCAGGTGGGCTCAAACCTCCATCAGAACTTGCAAATAATCCACGCAGATTCTGGCGCGTTGTTAACCCCAAATCTTATCCTGATATATTCCTAAGCAATAACGATAGCGTTTCAGTTCCCACAACTCAATGCGCAGATGTCTTAAACCAGGCCTTTTCCTCATTTTTTACCAGTGAAGACGTTTCATCCGCTCCCATATTGCTTAGTTTCAGCAGCACAGTCATGCCGGAGATTGTTATCAGTGAGGCCGGTGTTCTGTCCCTTTTACAGAAACTAAAAATTTCTTCCACCTTGGATAATATAGGCTTAAATAATAAAATCCTAAAATCTATATCATTCAGTATCACCCCCTTCTTATGCGTTCTGTTTTCACAGTCTTTGTCTACTGGAACTCTACTTCAAGATTGGCTATCAGCTAAAGTCGTCCCCCTCTTCAAATCAGGTGAACGTTCCTCACCGCTAACTTACAGGCTCATTTCCTTAACTAGTACCATTTGCAAACTCATGGAGCATATCATACACACTCAAGTAATAAACTATCTCGAACGCCACAATAACATTTTCAATTTTCAGCACGATTTTTGCAAGGGATTTTCATGCGACACCCAACTTGCCGGTTTTGTTCACGACCTTCACAAATCCATGGATGCTGGTTGCCAGGTCGACGCCATTTTCTTTGATTTCGCTAAAGCTTTTGACCGCGTTCCTCACCACAGATTATACTAAAGCTAGAACAACTTAACATTAACCCTATAGTTCTTGCATGGACAAAAGCTTTTCTTTCCTCCAGGTCTCAATTCACCTTTGCTATGAATTTTTATTCTTCATCTTTACCGGTAACATCTGGTGTACCCCAAGGCAGTGTTCTTGGTCCTCTACTCTTCCTCGTTTACATTAACGATCTACCGAATTCTTATCTTCACACGTTCGACTTTTTGCGGACGACTGCGTAATATACTGTAACATTTCTTCTGATTCTGACCGCTTAGCTTTGCAATCTGATCTTAACAAAATATTCATTGGTGTTCAACTTGGCTTATGTCGTTAAATGTTTCCAAAACAAAGTGCATGTCCTTTACTAACGCTGCTACACGTTTTCCTAGTCAATACTCGTTGAATAATATGACACTTGAGTTACCATCTACCTACAAGTACCTCGGTCTCCACATTCCATCGAATCTATCTTGGCACCATCATATAGAGGTCACTCTTGCAGCTGCTAACCGGTCTCTCGGGTTACTGAAACGAAATCTTAAACAGGCTCCATCGCAGTTAAAAAACTTGCTTTTACCAGTTTAATTCGCCCTATAATAGAATATGCCAGTGCCATTTGAGATCCTCATCAAGCCTACATCGTATCAAATATTGAATCTTTGCAAAACCGAGCTGCTCGTTTCATTTACTCAGATTATTCTACCTATTCCTGCTGAACTACCCTAAAAAACCGTGCTGAGCTAGAGGATTTCCCCATTCGTCGGAAATATGCACGCCTATCACTTTTCCACAAACTTTAAAATCACCCATCATTACATGACAGTTTCTTTGAACCCGCCTGTTCCATCTTTCCCCGCCGTGATCATCCTAACAAAGTCAAACTCGCGCTATCTCACACACTACGTTTCGCTCAGTCATTCATCCCGCGCAATATTATTGAGTGGAACAGTTTGCCTGCACATATTGCCACCGAGAAAGACCCGGTAAAGTTTTCAGAGCTCATGCGCACTACGCTGACTAACTAAATATTTTTTCCTTTTGTTCTTTTGTTTTCTTTCGTTTTTTAACTATTGTATAGCGCCATGCAATTGCTGCCCGTATTCATGGTTTGTGCTTTGTTGCGGTTGTCAGGATGCACTGTATCTTGCTGTACTGCTTTTTTTCTGTTTTGTTGTATTGACCCCATGTATTGTATTTCTGACCCCATGTATTGTATTCCCCATGTATTTCTGTATGTTGTATTGGCAAACCATGTTGTATTGCCCCCCCCCCTATGTAATACCCTCTTCTAGAGGGCCTTTAGGGGTAACCTGAATAAATAAATAAACCTTTCGGTTAACAGCCGATCGCGCTAGGCAATTGCGCCACGGAGACAGTCGTGCTCCACACTCACTACTATCAGAACATATCTTCAAAGCTATCAGCGCAAAGAAAAAAGCAACACACGACTCCCGGGAGATCTCGAAACTCCAACCTTTCGGTTAACAGCCGATTCAGCTAGCCAATTGCGCCACGGAGAGTGTCCTGCTCCACTCTCACCACAATCAGAACATATCTTCAAAACTATCAGCGCTAAGAAAACAGCAACATACCACTCCCGGGAAAGCTCAAACCTCCAACATTTCGGTTAACAGCCGATCGCCCTAGCCAACTGCGCCACGGAGACAGTCCTGCTCAACACTCACCACTATCAGAACATATCTTCCTAGCTATCAGCCCAAAGAAAAAAGCAACACACCACTCCCGGGAGGGCTCGAAACTTCAACCTTTAGGTTAACAGCCGAGCGCGCTAGCCAATTGCGCCACGGAGACAGTCTTGCTTCACTCTCACCACCATCAGAACATATCTTCAAAGCTATCAGCCGAAAAAAAAGCGTCGCACCACCACCGGTACTCAGAGTGTTCTCTAGACGGACGCACGGACAGACGCATGGACAAACAGACAGACAGACTGGCAGACAGACGGACAGGTAGACGGATCCGTAAAGTGGGTATGTGCCACAGGGTAAACGATGCGCGAAATGGTGGTACTCAGAGTGTTCTCTAGACGGACGGACGGACGGACGCATGGACGAACAGACAGACAGACTGGCAGACAGACGGACAGGTAGACGGACGCGTAAAGCGGGTATGTGCCACAGGGTATGCGAGATGACGGTACTTTGAGTGTTCTCTAGATGGACGCACGGACGGACGCATGGACGGACAGACAGACAGACTGGCAGACAGACGGACAAGTAGACGGACGCGTAAAGCGGCGATGTGCCACAGGGTATGCGAGATGGCGGTACTTTGAGTGTTCTCTAGAAGGACGCACGGAAGGACGCATGGACGGACAGACAGACAGACTGGCAGAGAGGCAGACAGGTAGACGGATGTGTAAAGCCGGTATGTGACACAGGGTATGTGAGATGGCGGTACTTTGAGTGTTCTCTAGGTGAACACACGGACAGACGCACGGATGGACAGACAAACAGACTGGCAGACAGACGGACAGGTAAACGGACGCGTAAAGCGGCGTTGTGCCACAGGGTATGCGAGATGGTGGTACTTTGAGTGTTCTCTAGAAGGACGCACGGAAGGACGCATGGACGGACAGACAGACAGACTGGCAGAGAGGCGGACAGGTAGACGGACGGGTAAAGTGGCTATGTGCCACAGGGTATGCGAGATGGCAGTACTTTGAGTGTTCTCTAGATGGACGCACGGACGGACGCGCGGACGGACAGACAGAAAGACTGGAAGACAGACGGACAGGTAGATGGACGCGTAAAGCGGCTATGTACCACATGGTAAGCGAGATGGCGGTACATTGAGTGTTCTCTAGATGGATGCACGGATGGACGCATGGACGAACAGACAGACAGACTTGCAGACAGACGGAAAATTAGACGGACGCATAAAGGGGGTATGTGCCACAGGGTATACGACGCGCGAGATGGCGGTACTCAGAGTGTTCTCTAGATTGACGAACAAACAGACGCATAGACGGAGAGACAGACAGACTGGCAGACAGACGGACAGGTAGACGAACCTGTAAAGCGGCTATGTGCCAGGAAATGCGAGATGGCGGTACCTTTAGTGTTCTCTAGATGGACGCGCGGACGGACAGACAGACAGACTGGCAGACAGACGGACAGGTGGACAGACGCGTAAAGCCGGTATGTGCCACAGGGTATACGACGCGCGAGATGGCGGTACTCAGTGTTCTCTATATTGACGCACGAACGGACGCATGGACAGACAGACAGACAGACAGACTAGCAGACAGACAGACAGGTAGACGAACGCTCCACAGGGTATAGGAGATGCGAGATGACGGTACTTTAGGTGTTCTCTAGATGGACGCACGGACGGATAGACAGACAGACTGGCAGACAGACGGACAGGTAGACGAACGCGTAAAGCGGCTATGTGCCACAGGGTATGCGAGATGGCGGTACTTTGAGTGTTCTCTAGAAGGACGCACGGACGGAGAGACAGACGGACTGGCAGACAGACGGACAGGTAGACGGACGTGTAAAGCGCCTATTTGCCACAGGGTATGCGAGATGGCGGTACTTTGAGTGTTCTAGATGGGCGCACGGATGGATGTATGGACGAAGAGCCAGACAGACTGGCAGACAGACGGACAGGTAGACGGACGCGTAAAGCGAATATGTGCCAGAGGGTATGCGAGATGGCGGTACATTGGGTGTTATCTAGATGGACGCACGGACGGACGCACGGACGGACTGAGAGACAGACTGGCAGACAGACGGACAGGTACACGGACGTGTAAAGCTGCTATGTGCCACAGGATATGCGAGATGGCGGTACTTTGAGTGATCTCTAGATTGACGCATGGATGGACGCACGGATGAACAGACAGACAGACTGGAAGACAGACGGACCGGTAGACGGACGCGTAAAGCGGGTATGTGCCAAAGGGTATACGACGCGCGAGATGGCGGTACTCAGAGTATTCTCTAGATTGACGAACGAACGAACGCATGGACGGAGAGACAGACAGACTGGCAGACAGACGGACAGGTAGACGAACGTGTAAAGCAGCTATGTGCCACAGGGTATGCGAGATGGCGGTACTTTGAGTGTTCTCTAGATGGACGCACGGATGGACGCATGGACGAAGAGACAGACAGACTGGCAGACAGATGGATAGGTAGACGGACGCGTAAAGCGGCTATGTGCCACAGGCTATGCGAGATGGCGGTATTTTGAGTGTTCTCTAGATTGACGCATGAACGGACGCATGGACGGACAGACAGACAGACTGGCAGACAGACGGACAGGTAGACAAATGTGTAAAGCAGCTATGTGCCAGAGGGTATGCGAGATGGCGGTACTTTGAGTGTTCTCTAGGTGGACGCACGGATGGACGCATCGACGATCAGACAGACAGACTGGCAGACAAACGGACAGGTAGACGGACGCGTAAAGTGGGTATGTACCACAGGGTATACGATGCGCGAGATGGTGGTACTCAGAGTCTTCTCTAGATGGACGCACGGACGGACGCATGGATGAACAGACAGACAGACTGGCAGACAGAGGGACAGGTAGACGGACGCGTAAAGCGGCTATGTGCTACAGAGTATGCGATATGGCGTTATTTCGAGTGTTCTCCTAATGGACGCACGTACGGACGCACGAACAGACAGACAGGCAGGCTAGCAGACGGACGGACAGGTAGACAGACGCGTAAAGCGGTATTTGCCAAGTGGTATACGAGGTGCGAGATGACGGTACTTTAAGTGTTCTCTAGATGGACGCACGGACGGACGCACGGACGAACAGACAGACAGACGGGCAGACAGACAGACAGGTAGACAGACGCATAAAGCAGCTATGTGCCACAGGGTATGCGAGATGACGTTATTTTGAGTGTTCTCTAAATGGACGCACGGACGGACGCACGGACAGACAGACAGACAGACAGACAGACTAGCAGACAGACGGACAGGTAGACGGACGCGTAAAGCGGTATTTGCCGCAGGGTATACGAGATGCGAGATGGCGGTACTTTAAGTGTTCTCTAGATGGACGCACGGATGGACAGACAGACAGACTGGCAGATAGACGGACAGGTAGACGGACGCGTAAAGCGGGTATGTGCCACAGAGTATGTGAGATAGCGGTACTTTGAGTGTTATTTAGACGGACGCACGGACGGACGCACGGACGGACAGACAGACAGACTGGCAGACAGAGTCACAGGTAGACGGACGTGTAAAGCGGGTATTTGCCACATGTTATGCGAGATGGTGGTACTTTGAGTGTTTTCTTGATGGACGCACGGACGGACGTGCGGACGATAAAACAGACAGACTGGCAGACAGACGGACAGGTAGATGGACGCGTAAAGCGGCTATGTACCACAGGGTATGCGAAATGGCGGTACTCAGAGCGTTCTCTAGATTGACGAACGAACGGACGCATGGACGGAGAGACAGACTGGCAGACAGACGGCCAGGTAGACGGACGCGTAAAGCGGCTATGTGCCACAGGGTATGCGAGATGGCGTTATTTTGAGCGTTCTCTAATTGGACGCACGGATGGTCACAAGGACAGACAGACAGACAGTCAGACTAGCAGACGGACGGACAGGCAGACGGACGCGTAAAGCGGTATTTGCCACAGGGTATACGAGATGCGAGATGGCGGTACTTTAAGTGTTCTTTAGATGGACGCATGGATGGACGCATGGACGGACATGCAGACAGACTGGCAGACAGGCGGAATGGTAGATGGATGCATAAAGTGGCTATGTGCCACAGGGTATGCGAGATGGCGTTATTTTTAGTGTTCTCTAAATGGACGCACGGACGAACGCATGGACAGACAGACAAACTAGCAGACGGGCGGACAGGTAGACGGACGCGTAAAGTGGCTATGTACCACGGGGTATGCGAGATGGCGATACTTTGAGTGTTCTCTAGATAGACACACGGATGGACGCATTGATCGATCTTTAGTTGGACGCACAGAAGGACGCACGGACGGACAGACAGACAGACTGGCAGACAGACGGACAGGTAGACGGACGCATAAAGCGGCTATGTGCCACAGGGTATGCGAGATGGCGTTATTTTGAGTGTTCTCTAAATGAACGCACGGACGGACACACGGACAGACAGACAGACAGGCGGACGGACAGGTAGACAGATGCGTAAAGTGGCTATGTGCCATAGGGTATGCGAGATGGCGATACTTTGAGTGTTCTCAATTTGGACGCACGGACGGACGCACGGACAGACAGACAAACAGATTAGCAGACAGACGGACAGGTAGACGGACGCGTAAAGCGGTATTTGCCACAGGGTATACGAGATGCGAGATAGCGGTACTTTAGGTGTTCTCTAGATGGACGCAAGGATGGACCGACAGACAGACTGGCAGGTGGACGCACAGGTAGACGGACGTGTAAAGCGGCTATGTGCCACAGGGTATGCGAGATGGCGGTACTTTGAGGGTTCTCTAGATGAACGCTCGGATGGACGCATGGACGAACAGACAGAAAGACTGGCAGGCAGACGGACCGGTAGATGGACGCGTAAAGCGGGTAGTACCGCAGAGTATGCGAGATGCCGGTACTTTGAGTGTTCTCTAGATGGACGCATGGACGGACGCACGGACGGACAGACAGACGGACAGGTGGGTGGCCGCGTAAAGCGGGTATGTAACACAGGGTATATGACGCGCGAGATGGTGGTACCCAGAGTGTTCTCTAGATGGGCGCACGGACGGACGCATGGACGAACAGACAGACAGACTGGCAGACACACGGACAGGTAGACGGAGGAGTAAAGCGGCTATGTGCCACAGGCTATGGAGATGGCGGTACTTTGAGTGTTCTCTAGATGGGCGCACGGATGAACGCACGGACAGTCAGACAGACAGACAGACGGACAGGTAGACGGACGTGTAAAGCGGCTATGTGCCAAAGGGTATAAGACGCGCGAGATGACGGTACTCAGAGTGTTCTCTAGATTGACGCACGATCGGACGCATGGATGGACAGACAGACAGACTGGCAGACAGAGGGACAGGTAGACGGACGCGTAAAGTGGCTATGTGCCACAGAGTATGAGAGATGTTGGTACTTTGAGTGTTCTCTAGATGGACGCACGGACGGACGCATGGACGAACAGGCAGACAGACTGCAGACAGACGGACAGGTAGACAGACGTGTAAAATGGCTCTGTGCCACAGGGTATGCGAGAAGGCGGTACTTTGAGTGTTCTCTAGATGGACGCACGGATGGACGCATGGACGAACAGACAGACAGATAGACTGGCAGACAGATGGACAGGTAGACGGACGCGTAAAGCGGGTATGTGACACAGGGTATACGACATGCGAGATGACGGTACTTTGAGTGTTCTCTAGATAGACGCATGGACGGATGCACGGACGCACAGACAGACAGACGGAAGCGAAGACGGATGTGTAAAGCGGCTATGTGCCACAGAGTATGCGAGATGGCGGTACTTTTAGTGTTCTCTAGATGGACGCACGGACGGACGCACGGATGGACAGACAGACAGACTGGCAGACAGACGGACAGGGAGACGGACGTGTAAAGCGGCTATGTGCCACAGAGTATGCGAGATAGCGGTACTTTGAGTGTTCTCTAGATGGATGCACGGATGGACGCATGGATGAAGACAGACAGACTGGCAGACAGACGGGCAGGTAGACGGAAGAGTAAAGCGGGAATGTGCCACAGGGTATACGACGCGCGAGATGGCGGTACTCAGAGTATTCTCTACATTGACGCACGGATGGACGCATGGACGAATAGACAGGCAGACTGGCAGACAGATGGACAGGTAGACGGACGCGTAAAGCACGTATGTGTCACAGGGTATACGACACGCGAGATGGCGGTATTCGGAGTGTTCTCTAGATTTACGCACGAGTGGACGCATGGACGGACAGACAGACAGACTGGCAGACAGATGGACAGGTAGATGGACGTGTAAAGCGGCTATGTGCGACAGGGTATGCGAGATGGCGGTACTCGGAGTGTTCTCTAGATTGAAGCACGAACGGATGCATGGGCGGACAGACAGACAGACTGGCTTACAGATGGATAGGTAGACGGACGCGTAAAGCGGCTATGTGCCACAGGCTATGCGACATGGCGGTATTTTGAGTGTTCTCCAGATTAACGCACGAACGGACGCATGGACGGACAGACAGACAGACTGGCAGAAAGAAGGACAGGTAGACAAACGTGTAAAGCGGCTATGTGCCAGAGGGTATGCGAGATGGCGGTACTTTGAGTGTTCTCTAGATGGACGCACGGACGGATGCACGGACGGACGGACAGACGGCAGACTCGCAGAGAGACGAACAGGTAGACAGACGTGTAAAGCGGCTATGTGCCAGAGGGTATGCGAGATGGCGGTACTTTGAGTGTTTTCTAGATGGACGCTCGGATGGACGCATGGACGAACAGACAGAGAGACTGGAAGACAGACGGACAGGTAGACGGACGCGTAAAGCAGGTATCTGCCACAGGGTATACGACGCGCGAGATGGCGGTACTCAGAGTATTCTCTAGATTGACGAACGAACGGACGCACGGACGGACAGAGAGACAGACTTGCAGACAGACGGACAGGTAGACGGACGTCTAAAGCTGCTATGTGCCACAGGATATGCGAGATGGCGGTATTTGAGTATTCTCTAGATGGACGCACGGATGGACGCATCGACGAACAGACAGACAGACTGGCAGACAAACGGACAGGTAGACGGACGCGTAAAGTGGGTATGTACCACAGGGTATACGATGCGCGAGATGGTGGTACTCAGAGTCATCTCTGGATGGACGCACGGACGGACGCATGGACAAACAGACAGACAGACTGGCAGACAGAGGGACAGGTAGACGGACGCGTAAAGCGGATAAGTACCACAGGGTAAACGACGCGCGAGATGGCGGTACTCAGAGTGTTCTCTAGATTTACGCACGAACGGACGCATGGACGGAGAGACAGACAGACTCGCAGACAGACGGCCAGGTAGACGGACGCGTAAAGCGGCTATGTGCCACAGGGTATGCGATATGGCGTTATTTCGAGTGTTCTCATATTGGACGCACGTACGGACACACGAACAGACAGACAGGCAGGCTAGCAGACGGACGGGCAGGTAGACAGACGCGTAAAGCGGTATTTGCCAAGTGGTATACGAGATGCGAGATGACAGTACTTTAGGTGTTCTCTAGATAGACGCACGGACGAACGCACGGACGGACAGACAGACAGACGGGCAGACAGACAGACAGGTAGACAGACGCATAAAGCGGCTATGTGCCACAGGGTATGCGAGATGACGTTATTTTGAGTGTTCTCTAAATGAACGCACGGACGGACGCACGGACAGACAGACAGACAGACAGACTAGCAGACAGACGGACAGGTAGACGGACGCGTAAAGCGGTATATGCCACAGGGTATACGAGATACGAGATAGCGTTACTTTAGGTGTTCTCTAGATGGACGCACGGATGGACCGACAGACAGACTGGCAGATAGACGCACAGGTAGACGGACGTGTAAAGCGGCTATGTGCCACAGGGTATGCGAGATGGCGGTACTTTGAGGGTTCTCTAGATGAACGCTCGGATGGACGCATGGACGAACAGACAGAAAGACTGGCAGGCAGACGGACAGGTAGACGGACGCGTAAAGCGGGTAGTGCCACAGAGTATGCGATATGGCAGTACTTTGAGTGTTCTCTAGATGGACGCACGGACGGACGCACGGACGGACAGACAGACAGTCTGGCAGACAGACGGAGAGGTAGACGGGAGTGTGAAGCGGGTGTGTGCCTGTTGTAAAAAAACGCTGCCCTGGAGAGTGTGCGTCATGCTTTGACGTAGAAAATCGGTGTGCGGGGCCGATTTAGTATTTCAAGGTGCGCGGGAATCATTATGATGGTGATAGCGGTAAAACTATGAGCGCGCCTATGCACGTGCTTGTGCGCGCACCCCGTGAAAAAGCTCCCGAGCCACGGGGACAGCTCGGCTAACCCCAGAGAGCAGAGCGCAAGGAAAGGTTTGGGCCACGCCCCGGCTGCTCGTTCTGACCCTCCGTGCCCGGGCCTCGTCCCGGCGTTGAAGTCCTTGGGTGCATCCTGGACTGGGCATCGCCCCACCTCGCACCCACGTTGGTCTGAAGCGGCGTTCGTCACGGCCAGCTGCTGTTCTGGTCTCGGAGCGAGACGCTGTCCCAGGTCTGTTCGCAGCAGACGAGCGGTACGCTGTTCTCGGTGGTGTACAGGCAAGCCCAGGCGTTGACCACCGTACTGGGATGCCCCTGGCGATTATCTTCTAGACCGGGCCCCGCCCCGGTACAAACTCCGCAAGCACAAGGCACACCGCCTCCCGACTACCAGAGAGCTCAAGGTCCAGCGCAACGTTCACGCATCAAGAGTAGAATGTGAGTGAACGAACAAGAACAATATCTCCCTTCGCGTAGGATCGTGAGCGCGTGTATATCTGTGTGAGTTTATGTTGTGTGTATCCCTTTGTCCGTCTTCGTGTATATAAAAGTCTCTCGTTGTCCACGAACGTCCTCTGTCCTCATCTGGCTAACCTGTGCCCACAGTTGCCCACAGTGCCACAGGGTATGCGAGATGGTGGTACTTTGAGTGTTCGCTAGATGGACGCACGGACGGGCGCACGGACGGACAGACAGACAGAATGGCAGAGAGACGGACAGGTAGACGGACGTTTAACGCGGTTATGTGCCACAGGGTATGCGATATGGCGGTACTTAGAGTGTTCTCTAGATAGACACACGAATGGACGCATGGACGAACAGACAGACAGACTGGCAAACATACGGACAGGTAGGCGGCCGCGTAAAGCGGGTATGTAACACAGGGTATACGACGCGCGAGATGGCGGTACTCAGAGTGTTCTCTAGATGGACGCACGGACGGACGCATGGACGAACAGACAGACAGACTGGCAGACAGACGGACAGGTAGACGGACACGTAAAGCGGCTATGTGCCACAGGGTATGCGAGATGGCGTTACTTTGAGTGTTCTCTAAATGGACGCACGGACGGATGCTCGGACAGACAGACTGAAAGATTAGCAGACAGACGGACAGGTAGACGGACGCGTAAAGCGGTATTTGTCACAGGGTATACGAGATGCGAGATGGCGGTACTTTGAGTGTTCTCTAGATGGACGCACGGACTGACAGACAGACAGACTGGCAGATAGACGGACAGGTAGACTGACGCGTAAAGCGGGTATGTGCCACAGGGTATGCGAGATGGCGGTACTTTGAGTGTTCCCTAGATGGACGCACGGACGGAGAGACAGACAGACTGGCAGACAGACGGACAAGTAGACGGACGCGTAAAACAGGTATGTGCCACAGGTTATACGACGCGCGAGATGGCTGTTCTCAGAGTGTTCTCTAGATTGACGCACGGATGGACGCATGGACGAACAGACAGACAGAATGGCAGCCAGACGGAAGGGTAGACGAACGCGTAAAGCGGCTATGTGCCACAGGCTATGCGAGATGGCGGTACTTTGAGTGTTCTCTAGATGGGCGCACGGACGGACGCAGGGACAGTCAGACAGACAGACAGACGGACAGGTAGACGGACGTGTAAAGCGGCTATGTGCCACAGGGTATAAGACGCGCGAGATGACGGTACTGAGAGTGTTCTCTAGATTGACGCACGAACGGACGCATGGATGGACAGACAGACAGACTGGCAGACAGATGGACAGGTAGACGGACGCGTAAAGCGGGTATGTGTCACAGGGTATACGACGCGCTAGATGGCGGTATTCGGAGTGTTCTCTAGATTTACGCACGAGCGGACGCATGGACGGAGAGACAGACAGACTGGCAGACAGATGGACAGGTAGACGGTTGCGTAAAGCGGCTATGTGCCACAGGGTATGCGAGATGGCGGTACTCGGAGTGTTCTCTATATTGAAGCACGAACGGACGCATGGACGGACAGACAGACAGACTGGCAGACAGATGGATAGGTAGACAGACGCGTAAAGCGGCTATGTGCCACAGGCTATGCGAGATGGCGGTATTTTGAGTGTTCTCCAGATTAACGCACAAACGGACGCATGGACGGACAGACAGACAGACTGGCAGAAAGAAGGACAGGTAGACAAACGTGTAAAGCCGCTATGTGCCAGAGGGTATGCGAGATGGCGGTATTTTGAGTGTTCTCTAGATGGACGCACGGACGGACGCACGGACGGACGGACAGACGGCAGACTCCAGACAGACGAACAGGTAGACAGACGTGTAAAGCGGCTATGTGCCACAGGGTATGCGAGATGGCAGTACTTTGAGTGTTTTCTAGATGGACGCTCGGATGGACGCATGGACGAACAGACAGAGAGACTGGAAGACAGACGGACAGGTAGACGGACGCGTAAAGCGGGAATCTGCCACAGGGTATACGGCGCGCGAGATGGCGGTACTCAGAGTATTCTCTAGATTGACGAACGAACGGACGCACGGACGGACAGAGAGGCAGACTTGCAGACAGACGGACAGGTAGACGGACGTGTAAAGCTGCTATGTGCCACAGGATATGCGAGATGGCGGTACTTTGAGTGTTCTCTAGATGGACGCACGGGCGGATGCTTGGACGAACAGGAAGACAGACTGCAGACAGACGGACAGGTAGAGAGACGTGTAAAGTGGCTATGTGTCACAGGGTATGCGAAATGGCGGTACTTTGAGTGTTCTCTAAATGGACGCACGGATGGACGCATGGACGAACAGACAGACAGACTGGCAGACAGACGGACAGGTAGACGGACGCGTAAAGCGAGTATGTGCCACAGGGTATACGACGCACGAGATGGCGGTACTCAGAGTGTTCTTTGAATTGACGAACGAATGGACGCATGGACGGAGAGACAGAGAGACTGGCAGACAGACGGCCAGTTAGACGGACGTGTACAGCGGCTATGTGCCACAGGGTATGCGGTATGGCTTTCTTTTTAGTGCTCTCTAGATGGACGCACGGACAAATGCATGGACGAACAGACAGACAGAGTGGCAGACAGACGGACAGGTAGACGGACGCGTATAGCGGGTATGTCCCACAGGGTATACCAGATGCGAGATGACGGTACTTTAGGTGTTCTCTATATGGACGCACAGACAGACAGACAGACAGACTGGCAGACAGATGGAAGCATAGACGGATGTGTAAAGCGGCTATGTGCCACAGGGTATGCGAGCTGGCGGTACTTTGAGTGTTCTCTAGATGGACGCATGGATGGACGCATGGACGAACAGACAGACAGATGGCAGACAGACGGGCAGGTAGAATGAAGAGTTAAGCGGCAATGTGCCACAGAGTATACGACACGCGAGATGGCAGTACTCAGAGTGTTCTCTAGGTTGACGCACGAACGGACGCATGGACGGACAGACAGACAGACTGGCAGACAGATGGACAGGTAGACGGACGCCTAAAGTGGCTATGTGCCACAGGGTATGCGACACGTGAGATGGCAGTACTCAGAGTATTTTCTAGATTCACGAATGAACGGACGCATGGACGGAGAGACAGACAGACTGGCAGACAGACGGACAGGTAGACGGACGTGTAGAGCTGCTAAGTGCTACAGGATATGCGAGATGACGGTACTTAAGTGTTCTCTAGATGAACGCACAGACGAATCCACGGACGCAGACAGACAGACAGACTGGCGGACAGATGGAAGCATAGACGGATGTGTAAAGCGGCTATATGCCACAGAGTATGCGAGATGGCGGTACTTTGAGTGTTCTCTAGATGGGCGCACGGACGGACGCATGGATGGACAGACTGACAGACTGGCAGACAGACGGACAGGTAGACGACCGTTTAAAGCGGCTATGTGCCACATAGTATGCGAGATGGCGGTACTTTGAGTGTTCTCTAGATGGGCGCACGGACGGACGCATGGATGGACAGACTGACAGACTGGCAGACAGACGGACAGGTAGACGAGCGTTTAAAGCGGCTATGTGCCACAGGGTATGCGAGATGGCGGTACTTTGAGTGTTCTCTAGATGGACCAACGGATGGACGCATGGACGAACAGACAGACAGACTGGCAGACAGACGGACAGTTAGACGGACGCGTAAAGCGTGTACGTGCCACAGGGTATACGACGCGCGAGATGGCGGTACTCGAAGTGTTCTCTAGATTTACGCACGAGTGGACGCATGGACGGGCAGACAGACAGACTAGCAGACAGATGGACAGGTAGACGGACGCGTAAAGCGGCTATGTGCCACAGGGTATGCGAGATGGCGGTACTCGGAGTGTTCTCTAGATTATAGAAGAACGGACGCATGGACGGACGGACAGACAGACAGGCAGACAGACGGACAGGTAGACGGACGCGTAAAGAGGCCATGTGCCACAGGCTATGCGAGATGGCGGTATTTTGAGTGTTCTCTAAATGGACGCACGAACGAACGCATGGACGGACAGACAGACAGACTGCAGACAGACGGACAGGTAGACGGATGCGTAAAGTGGCTATGTGCCACAGGGTATGCGAGATGGCGATACTTTGAGTGTTCTCTAGCTAGACACACGAATGGACGCATGAACGAACAGACAGACAGACTGGCAGACAGACGGACAGGTAGGCGGCCGCGTAAAGCGGGTATGTACCACAGGGTATACGACGCGCGAGATGGCGGTACTCAGAGTGTTCTCTAGATGGACGCACGGACGGACGCATGGATGAACAAACAGAAAGACTGGCAGACAGACGGACAGGTAGACGGACACGTAAAGCGGCTATGTGCCACAGGGTATGCGAGATGGCGTTACTTTGAGTGTTCTTTAATTGGACGCACTGACGGATGCACGGACAGAAGGATTAGCAGACAGACGGACAGGTAAGGTAGATGGACGCGTAAAGCGGTATTTGCCACAGGGTATATGAGATGCGAGATGGCGGTACTTTGAGTGTTCTCTAGATGGACGCACGGACGGAAAGACAGACAGACTGGCAGACAGACGGACAAGTAGACGGACGCGTAAAACAGGTATGTGCCACGGGTTATACGACGCGCGAGATGGCTGTTCTCAGAGTGTTCTCTAGATTGACGCACGGATGGACGCATGGACGAACAGACAGACAGAATGGCAGACAGACGGACAGGTAAACGGACGCGTAAAGCGTCTATGTGCCACAGGCTATGCGAGTTGGCGGTACTTTGAGTGTTCTCTAGATGGGCGTACGGACGGACGCACGGACAGTCAGACAGACAGACGGGCAGGTAGACGGAAGATTAAAGCGGGAATGTGCCACAGGGTATTTGACGCGCGAGATGGCGGTACTCAGAGTGTTCCCTTGATTGACGCACGAACAGACACATGAACGGACAGACAGACAGACTGGCAAACAGAGGGACAGGTAGACGGACGCGTAAAGTGGCTATGTGCCACAGGGTATGAGAGAAAGCGGTACTTTGAGTGTTCTCTAGATAGATGCACGGATGGACGCAAGGACGAACAGACAGAGAGACTGGAAGACAGACAGACAGGTGGACAGACGCGTAAAGCGGGTATGTGCCACAGGGTATACGACGCGCGAGATGGCGGTACTCAGAGTATTCTCTAGATTGACGAACAAACGGACGCACGGACGGACAGAGACACAGACTGGCAGACAGACGGACAGGTAGACGGACGGGTAAAGCTGCTATGTTCCACAGGATATTCGAGATGGCGGTACTTTGAGTGTTCTCTAGATGGACGCACGAACGGACGCATGGACGAATAGAAAGACAGACTGGCAGACAGATGGACAGGTAGACGGACGCGTAAAGCGGGTATGTGCCACAGGGTATACGAGATGCGAGATGACGGTACTTTAAGTGTTCTCTAGATGGACGCACGCACGGATGCACGGACGCACAGACAGACAGACAGACAGACTGGCAGACAGACGGAAGCATAGACGGATGTGTAAAGGAGCTATGTGCCACAGGGTATGCGATATAGCGGTACTTTGAGTGTTCTCTAGATGGACGCATGGATGGACGCATGGACGAACAGACAGACAGACTGGCAGACAGACGGACAGGTAGACGGACACGTAAAGCGGGTATGTGCCACAGGGTATACGACGCGCGAGAAGGCGGTACTCAGAGTATTCTCTAGATTGACGAATAAACGGACGCATGGATGGAGAGACAGACAGACTGGCAGACAGACGGACAGGTAGACGAACGTGTAAAGCGGCTATGTGTGGCAGGGTATGCGAGATGGCGGTACTTTGAGTGTTCTCTAGATGGTCGCAAGGATGGACGCATGGACGAAGAGACAGACAGACTGGCAGACAGACGGACAGGTAGACGGACGCGTAAAGCGGGTATGTGTCACAGGGTATACGACGCGCGAAATGGCGGTACAGGGAGTGTTCTCTAGATGGACGCACGAACGGACGCATGGATGAACAGACAGACAGACTGGCAGACAGATTGACAGGTAGACGGACGCGTAAAGTGGCTATGTGCCACAGGGTATGCGAGATGGCGGTACTTTGAGTGTTCTCTAGATGGACGCACACATGGACGCATGGACGAACAGACAGACAGACTGGAAGACAGACGGACAGGTAAACGCACGCATAAAGCGGCTATGTGCCAGAGGGCATGCGAGATGGCGGTACTTTGAGTGTTCTCTAGATGGACGCACGAACGGACGCACGGACGGACTCACGGATGGACAAACAGACGGACTGGCAGAAAGACGAATAGGTAGACAGACGTGTAAAGCGGCTATGTGCCACAGGGTATGCGAGATGGTGTTGGTTTGAGTGTTTTCTAGATAGACGCACGGATGGATACATGGACGAACAGACAGAGAGACTGGAAGACAGACGGACAGGTAGATGGACGCGTAAAGCGGGTATCTGCCACAGGACATACGACGCGTGAGATGGCGGTACTCAGAGTATTCTCTAGATTGACGAACGGACGGACGCACGGACGGACAGAGAGACAGACTGGCAGACAGACGGACAGGTAGACGGACGTGTAAAGCTGCTATTTGCCACAGGATATGCGAGATGGCGGTACTTTGAGTGTTCTCTAGATGGACGCACGGACGGACGCTTGGACGAACAGGCAGACAGACTGCAGAAAGACGGACAGGTAGACAGACGTGTAAAGTGGCTATGTGCCACAGGGTATGCGAGATGGCGGTACTTTGAGTGTTCTCTAGATGGACGCACGGATGGACGCATGGACGAACAGAAAGACAGACTGGCAGACAGACGGACAGGTAGACGGACGCGTAAAGAAGGTATGTGCCCCAGGGTATATGACGCGCGAGATGGCGGTACTCAGAGTGTTCTCTAGATGGACGAACGAATGGACGCATGGACGGAGAGACAGACAGACTGGCAGAACGACGGACAGGTGGACGGACGTGTACAGTGGCTATGTGCCACAGGGTATGCGGTATGGCGGTACTTTGAGTGTTCTCTAGATGAGCGCACGGATGGACGCATGGACGAAGAGACAGACAGACTGGCAGACAGATGGACAGGTAGACGGACGCGTAAAGCGGGTATGTGTCACAGGGTATACGACGCGCGAGATGGCGGTACTCAGAGTGTTCTATAGATGGACGCAAGGACGGATGCACGGACGCACAGACAGACAGACTGGCAGACAGACGGAAGCGTAGATGGATGTGTAAAGCGGCTATGTGCCACCGGGTATGCGAGATGGCGGTACTTTTAGTGTTCTCTAGATGGACGCACGGATGGACGCATGGATGAAGACAAACAGACTGGCAGACAGACGGGCAGGTAGAAGGAAGAGTAAAGCGGGAATGTGCCACAGGGTATACGACGCGCAAGATGGCGGTACTCAGAGTGTTCTCTAGATTGACGCACGAACGGACGCATGGACGGACAGACAGACAGACTGGCAGACAGATGGACAGGTAGACGGACGCGTAACGTGGCTATGTGCCACAGGGTATGCGAGATGGCGGTACTTTCAGTGTTCTCTAGATAGACGCATGGATGGACGCATGGACGAACAGACAGACAGACTGTAAGACAGACGGACAGGTAGACGGAAGCTTAAAGCGGGTATGTGTCACAGGGTATACGACGCGCGAGATGGCGGTACTCTGAGTGTTCTCTAGATTTACGCACGAGTGGACGCATGGACAGACAGACAGACTGGCACACAGATGGACAGGTAGACGGACGCGTAAAGTGGCTGTGTGCCACAGGGTATGCGAGATGGCGGTACTCGGAGTGTTCTCTAGATTGAAGCACGAACGGACGCATGGACGGACAGGTAGACAAACGTATAAAGCGGCTATTTGCCAGAGGGTATGCGAGATGGCGGTACTTTGAGTGTTCTCTAAATGGACGCACGGACAGACGCACGGATGAACAGACAGACAGACTGGCAGGCAGACGAATAGGTAGACAGACGTGTAAAGCGGCTATGTGCCACAGAGTATGCGAGATGGCGGTACTTTGAGTGTTTTCTAGATGGACGCAAGGATGGACGCATGGACGAACCGACAGAGTGACTGGAAGACAGACGTACAGGTATATGGACGCGTAAAGCGGGTATCTGCCCCAGGGTATACGACGCGCGAGATGGCGGTACTTTGAGTGTTCTCTAGATGGACGCACGGATGGACGCATGGACGGGGAGACAGACAGACTGGCAGACAGACGGACAGGTAGATGGACGTGTACAGCGGCTATGTGCCACAGGGTATGCGAGATGGCGGTACTTTGAGTGTTCTCTAGATGGACGCACGGATGGACTCATGGATAAACAGACAGACAGACTGGAAGACAGACGGACAGGTAAACGGACGCGTAAAGCGGGTATGTGCCACAGGGTATACGACGCGCGAGATAGCGGTACTAAGAGTATTCTCTAGATTGACGATTGAACAGACGCATGGACGGAGAGACAGACAGACTGGCAGACAGACGGACAGGTAGACGAACGTGTAAAGCGGCTATGTGCCACAGGGTATGCGAGATGGCGGTTTTTTGAGTGTTCTCCAGATGGACGCACGGATGGACGCATGGACGAAGAGACAGACAGACTGGCAGAAAGGCGGACAGGTAGACGGACGCGTAAAGCGGGTATGTGCCACAGGGTATACAAGATGCGAGATGACGGTACTCAGAGTATTCTCTAGATGGACGCACGGACGGATGCACGGACGCACAGACAGACAGACAGACTGGCAGACAGACGGAGGCATAGACGGATGTGTAATGCGGCTATGTGCCACAGGGTATGCGAGATGGCGGTACTTTAAGTGTTCTCCAGATGGACGCACGGACGGACGCACGGATGGACAGACAGACAGACTGGCAGACAGACGGACAGGTATACGGACGTGTAAAGCGGCTATGTGCCACAGGGTATGCGAGATAGCGGTACTTTGAGTGTTCTCTAGATGGACGCATGGATGGACACATGGACGAACAGACAGACAGACTGGCAGACAGACGGGCAGGTAGACGGAAGAGTAAGGCGGGAATGTGCCACAGGGTATACGACGCGCGAGATGGCAGTATTGAGAGTGTTCTCTAGATTGATGCAAGAATGGACGCATGGACGGACAGACAGACTGGCAGACAGATGGACAAGTAGACGGACGCGTGAAGTGGCTATGTGCCACAGGGTATGCGAGATGGCGGTACTTTGAGTGTTCTCTAGATGGACGCACACATGGACGCATGGACGAACAGACAGACAGACTGGAAGACAGACGGACAGGTAGACGGACGCGTAAAGCGGCTATGTGCCACAGGGTATGCGAGATGGCGGTACTCGGAGTGTTCTCTAGATTGAAGCACGAACGGACGCATGGACGGACAGACAGACAGACTGCCAGACAGATGGATAGGTAGACGGACGCGTAAAGCGGCTATGTGCCACAGGCTATGCGAGATGGTGGTATTTGGAGTGTTCTCTAGATTGACGCACGAACGGACGCATGGACGGACAGACCGACAGACTGGCAGACAGACGGACAGGTAGACAAACGTGTAAAGCGGCTATGTGCCAGAGGGTATGCGAGATGGTGGTACTTTGAGTGTTCTCTCGATGGACGCACGGATGGACGCATGGACGGACAGACCGACAGACTGGCAGACAGACAGACAGGTAGACAAACGTGTAAAGCGGCTATGTGCCAGAGGGTATGCGAGATGGCGGTACATTGAGTGTTCTCTAGATGGACGCACGGATGGACGCATGGACGAACAAACAGACAGACTGGTAGACAGACGGAGAGGTAGACAGAAACGTAAAGTGGGTATGTACCACAGGGTATACGATGCGCGAGATGGCGGTACTTTCAGTGTTCTCTAGATGGACGCACGGATGGACGCACGGACGAACAGACAGACAGACTGGAAGACAGACGGACAGGTAGACGGACGCGTAAAGCGGGTATGTGCCACAGGGTATACGACGCGTGAGATGGTGGTACTCAGAGTATTCTCTAGATTGACGAACGAATGGATGCATGGACGGAGAGACAGACAGGCTGGCAGACAGACAGACAGGTAGACGGATGCGTAAAGCGGCTATTTGCCACAGGGTATGCGAGATGGCGGTACTCGGAGTGTTCTCTAGATTGAATTACGAACGGACGCATGGACGGACAGACAGACAGACTGGCAGACAGATGGATAGGTAGAAGGACGCGTAAAGCGGATATGTGCCAGAGGGTATGCGAGATGGCGGTACTTTGAGTGTTCTCTAGATTGACGCACGAACGGACGCACGGACGGACTCACGGATGGACAAACAGACAGACTGGCAGACAGACGAATAGGTAGACAGACGTGTAAAGTGGCTATGTGCCACAGGGTATGCGAGGTGGTGGTGCTTTGAGTGTTTTCTAGATAGACGCACGGATGGACGCATGGACAAACAGACAGAGAGACTGGAAGACAGGCGGACAGCTAGATGGACGCGTAAAGAAGGTATCTGCCACAGGATATGCGACGCGTGAGATGGCGGTACTCAGGGTATTCTCTAGATTGACGAACGGACGGGCGCACGGACGGACAGAGAGACAGACTGGCAGACAGACGGACAGGTAGACGGACGTGTAAAGCTGCTATTTGCCACAGGATATGCGAGATGGCGGTACTTTGAGTGTTCTCTAGATTGACGCACGGACGGACGCTTGGACGAACAGGCAGACAGACTGCAGAAAGACGGACAGGTAGACAGACGTGTAAAGTGGCTATGTGCCACAGGGTATGCGAGAAGGCGGTACTTTGAGTGTTCTCTTGATGGACGCACGGATGGACGCATGGACGAACAGACAGACAGACTGGCAGACAGACGGACAGGTAGACGGACGCGTAAAGAAGGTATGTGCCACAGGGTATACGACGCGCGAGATGGCGGTACTCAGAGTGTTCTCTAGATAGACGCACGGACGGATGCACGGACGCACAGACAGAAAGACTGGCAGACAGACGGAAGCGTAGACGGATGTGTAAAGCGGCTATGTGCCACAGGGTATGCGAGATGGCGGTACTTTTAGTGTTCTCTAGATGGACGCACGGATGGACGCATGGATGAAGACAAACAGACTGGCAGACAGACGGGCAGGTAGAAGGAAGAGTAAAGCGGGAATGTGCCACTGGGTATACGACGCGCGAGATGGCGGTACTCAGAGTGTTCTCTAGATTGACGCACGAACGGACGCATGGACAGACAGACAGACTGGCAGACAGATGGACAGGTAGACGGACGCGTAAAGCGGCTGTGTGCCACAGGGTATGCGAGATGGCGGTACTCGGAGTGTTCTCTAGATTGAAGCACGAACGGACGCATGGACGGACAGGTAGACAAACGTATAAAGCGGCTATTTGCCAGAGGGTATGCGAGATGGCGGTACTTTGAGTGTTCTCTAAATGGACGCACGGACGGACGCACGGATGAACAGACAGACAGACTGGCAGGCAGGCGAATAGGTAGACAGACGTGTAAAGCGGCTATGTGCCACAGAGTATGCGAGATGGCGGTACTTTGAGTGTTTTCTAGATGGACGCAAGGATGGACACATGGACGAACCGACAGAGTGACTGGAAGACAGACGTACAGGTATATGGACGCGTAAAGCGGGTATCTGCCCCAGGGTATACGACGCGCGAGATGGCGGTACTTTGAGTGTTCTCTAGATGGACGCACGGATGGACGCATGGACGGGGAGACAGACAGACTGGCAGACAGACGGACAGGTAGATGGACGTGTACAGCAGCTATGTGCCACAGGGTATGCGAGATGGCGGTACTTTGAGTGTTCTCTAGATGGATGCACGGATGGACTCATGGATGAACAGACAGACAGACTGGAAGACAGACGGACAGGTAAACGGACGCGTAAAGCGGGTATGTGCCACAGGGTATGCGACGCGCGAGATAGCGGTACTAAGAGTATTCTCTAGATTGACGATTGAACAGACGCATGGACGGAGAGACAGACAGACTGGCAGACAGACGGACAGGTAGACGAACGTGTAAAGCGGCTATGTGCCACAGGGTATGCGAGATGGCGGTTTTTTGAGTGTTCTCTAGATGGACGCACGGATGGATGCATGGACGAAGAGACAGACAGACAGACTGGCAGACAGACGGAGGCATAGACGGATGTGTAAAGCGGCTATGTGCCACAGGGTATGCGAGATGGCGGTACTTTGAGTGTTCTCTGGATGGACGCACGGACGGACGCACGGATGGACAGACAGACAGACTGGCAGACAGACGGACAAGTAGACGGACGCGTAAAGTGGCTATGTGCCACAGGGTATGCGAGATGGCGGTACTTTGAGTGTTCTCTAGATGGACGCACACATGGACGCATGGACGAACAGACAGACAGACTGGAAGACAGACGGACAGGTAGACGGACGCGTAAAGCGGCTATGTGCCACAGAATATGCGAGATGGCGGTACACGGAGTGTTCTCTAGATTGAAGCACGAACGGACGCATGGACGGACAGACAGACAGACTGCCAGACAGATGGATAGGTAGACGGACGCGTAAAGCGGCTATGTGCCACAGGCTATGCGAGATGGTGGTATTTGGAGTGTTCTCTAGATTGACGCACGAACGGACGCATGGACAGACAGACCGACAGACTGGCAGACAGACGGACAGGTAGACAAACGTGTAAAGTGGCTATGTGCCAGAGGGTATGCGAGATGGCGGTACTTTCAGTGTTCTCTAGATGGACGCACGGATGGACGCATGGACGAACAGACAGACAGACTGGAAGACAGACGGACAGGTAGACGGACGCATAAAGCGGGTATGTGCCACAGGGTATACGACGCGCGAAATGGCGGTACTCAGAGTATTCTCTAGATTGACAAACGAACGGATGCATGGACGGAGAGACAGACAGGCTGGCAGACAGACGGACAGGTAGACGGACGCGTAAAGCAGCTATGTGCCACAGGGTATGCGAGATGGTGGTACTCGGAGTGTTCTCTAGATTTAAGCACGAACGGACGCATGGACGGACAGA
Organism: Rhipicephalus microplus; assembly: GCF_043290135.1. Classification (NCBI taxonomy): domain Eukaryota; kingdom Metazoa; phylum Arthropoda; class Arachnida; order Ixodida; family Ixodidae; genus Rhipicephalus; species Rhipicephalus microplus. The sequence continues at coordinate 15,870,077 of NW_027464589.1, forward strand.
CAGACAGACTGGCAGACATATGGATAGGTAGACGGACGCGTAAAGCGGATCTGTGCCACAGGCTATGCGAGATGGCGGTATTTTGAGTGTTCTCCAGATTAACGCACGAACGGACGCATGGACGGACAGACAGATTGACTGGCAGACAGACGGACAGGTAGACAAACGTGTAAAGCGGCTATGTGCCAGAGGGTATGCGAGATGGCGGTACTTTGAGTGTTCTCTAGATGGACGCACGGACGGACGCACGGACGGACTCACGGAGGGACAAACAGACCGACTGGCAGACAGACAAATAGGTAGACAGACGTGTAAAGCGGCTATGTGCCACAGGGTATGCGAGATGGTGGTGCTTTGAGTGTTTTCTAGATAGACGCACGGATGGACGCATGGACGAACAGACAGAGAGACTGGAAGACAGACATACAGGTAGATGAACGCGTAAAGCGGGTATCTGCCACAGGGTATACGACGCGTGAGATGGCGGTACTCAGAGTATTCTCTAGATTGACGAACGGACGGACGCACGGACGGACAGAGAGACAGACTGGCAGACAGACGGACAGGTGGATGGACGTGTACAGCGGCTATGTGCCACAGAGATGCGGTATGGCGGTACTTTGAGTGTTCTCTAGATGGGCGCACGGATGGACGCATGGACGAAGAGAAAGACAGACTGGCAGACAGATGGACAGGTAGACGGACGCGTAAAGCGGGTATGTGTCACAGGGTATACGACGCGCGAGATGGCGGTACTCAGAGTGTTCTCTAGATGGACGCACGGACGGATGCACGGACGCACAGACAGACAGACTGGCAGACAGATGGACAGGTAGACGGACGCGTAAAGTGGCTATGTGCCACAGGGTATGCGAGATGGCGGTACTTTCAGTGTTCTCTAGATAGACGCACGGATGGACGCATGGATGAAGACAAACAGACTGGCAGACAGACGGCAGGTAGATCTAAGAGTAAAGCGGGAATGTGCCACTGGGTATACGACGCGCGAGATGGCGGTACTCAGAGTGTTCTCTAGATTGACGCACGAACGGACGCATGGACGGACAGACAGACAGACTGGCAGACAGATGGACAGGTAGACGGACGCGTAAAGTGGCTATGTGCCACAGGGTATGCGAGATGGCGGTACTTTCAGTGTTCTCTAGATAGACGCATGGATGGACGCATGGACGAACAGACAGACAGACTGGAAGACAGACGGAAAGGTAGACGGACGCGTAAAGAAGGTATGTGCCACAGGGTATACGACGCGCGAGATGGCGGTACTCAGAGTGTTCTCTAGATGGACGAACGAATGGACGCATGGACGGAGAGACAGACAGACTGGCAGACAGACGGACAGGTGGACGGACGTGTACAGCGGCTATGTGCCACAGAGATGCGGTATGGTGGTACTTTGAGTGTTCTCTAGATGGGCGCACGGATGGACGCATGGACGAAGAGAAAGACAGACTGGCAGACAGATGGACAGGTAGACGGACGCGTAAAGCGGCTGTGTGCCACAGGATATGCGAGATGGCGGTACTCGGAGTGTTCTCTAGATTGAAGCACGAACGGACGCATGGACGGACAGACAGACAGACTGGCAGACAGACGGACAGGTAGACAAACGTATAAAGCGGCTATTTGCCAGAGGGTATGCGAGATGTCGGTACTTTGAGTGTTCTCTAATTGGACGCACGGACGGACGCACGGATGAACACACAGACTGACTGGCAGGCAGACGAATAGGTAGACAGACGTGTAAAGCGGCTATGTGCCACAGAGTATGCAAGATGGCAGTACTTTGAGTGTTCTCTAGGTGGACGCACGGACGGACGCATGGACGAAGAGACAGACAGACTGGCAGACAGACGGACAGGTAGACGGACGCGTAAAGAAGGTATGTGCCACAGGGTATACGACGCGCGAGATGGCGGTACTCAGAGTGTTCTCTAGATTGACGCACGAACGGACGCATGGACGGACAGACAGACAGACTGGCAGACACATGGACAGGTAGACGGACGCGTAAAGTGGCTATGTGCCACAGGGTATGCGAGAAGGCGGTACTTTCAGTGTTCTCTAGATGGACGCATGGATGGACGCATGGACGAACAGACAGACAGACTGGAAGACAGACGGACAGGAAGACGGACGCGTAAAGCGGGTATGTGCCACAGGGTATACGACGCGCGAGATGGCGGTACTCAGAGTATTCTCTAGATTGACGAACAAACGGATGCATGGACGGAGAGACAGACAGGCTGGCAGACAGACGGACAGGTAGACGAACGTGTAAAGCGGCTATGTGCCACAGGGTATGCGAGATGGTGGTACTTTGAGTGTTCTCTAGATGGACGCACGGATGGACGCATGGACGATGAGACAGACAGACTGGCAGACAGATGGACAGGTAGACGGAAGCTTAAAGCGGGTATGTGTCACATGGTATACGACGCGCGAGATGGCGGTACTCGGAGTGTTCTCTAGATTTACGCACGAGTGGACGCATGGACAGACAGACTGGCAGACAGATGGACAGGTAGACGGACGCGTAAACCAGCTGTGTGCCACAGGGTATGCGAGATGGCGGTACTCGGAGTGTTCTCTATATTGAAGCACGAACGGACGCATGGACGGACAGACAGACAGACTGGCAGACAGCCGGACAGGTAGACAAACGTAAAAAGCGGCTATTTGCCAGAGGGTATGCGTGATGGCGGTACTTTGAGTATTCTCTAGATGGACGCACGGATGGACGCATGGACGAAGAGACAGAGAGACTGGCAGACAGACGGACAGGTAGACGGACGCGTAAAGCGGGTATGTGTAACAGGGTATACGATGCGCGAGATGGCGGTACTCGGAGTGTTCTCTAGATTTACGCACGAGTGGACACATGGACGGACACACAGACAGACTGGCAGACAGATGGACAGGTAGACGGACGCGTAAAGCGGCTATGTGCCACAGGGTATGCGAGATGGCGGTACTCGGAGTGTTCTCTAGATTGAAGCACGGACGGACGCACGGATGGACAGACAGACAGACTGGCAGACAGACGGACAGGTATACGGACGTGTACTATCAGAACTACTATCAGAACACCACTATCAGAACATATCTTCATAGCTATCAGCCCAAAGAAAAAAAGCGCCGCACCACAACCGGGTGGCTCGAAACTTCAACCTTTCGGTTAACAGCCGATCGCGCTAGCCGATTGCCCTACAGAGACAGTCGTGCTCCACTCTCACCACCATCAGAAAATATCTTCAAGCTATCCGCGCAAAGAAAAAAAAGCGCCGCACCACCAACGGGTCGGCTTGAACCTCCAACCATTTAGTTAACAGCTGATCGCGCTAGCCAATTGCGCCACGGAGACAGTCCTGCTCCACTCTCACCACCATCAGAACATATCTTCAAAGCTATCAGCCCGAAAAAAAAGCGCCGCACCACCACCGGGTGGGCTCTAACCTGCAAATTTTCGGTTAATAGCCGATCGCGCTAGCCAATTGCGCCACGGAGACAGTCCTGCTCCACTCTCACCACCATCAGAACATATCTTCAACGCTATCAGCCAAAGAAAAAAAAAGCGCCGCACCACCACCGGGTGGGCTCGAACCTCCAACCTTGCGGTTAACAGCCGATCGCGCTCGCCAATTGCGCCACAGAGACAGTCGTGCTCCACTCTCACCACCATCAGAACATATCTTCAAAGCTATCAGCGCAAAGAAAAAACCAACACTCCACTCCCGGGAGGGCTCGAAATTCCAACCTTTCGGTTAACAGCCGATCTCGCTAGCCAATTGCGCCACGGAGACAGTCCTGCTCAACTCTGACCACCATCAGAACATATCTTCAAAGCTATCAGCCCAAAGAAAAAAAAGCGCCGCACCACCACCGGGGGACTCGAACCTCCAACCTTTCGGTTAACAGCCGAACCCGCTAGCCATTTGCGCAATGGAGACAGTCGTGCACCACTCTCACCACTGTCAGAACATTTCTTCAGAGCTATCAGCCCAAAGAAAGCAAAAGCGCCGAACCATCACCGGGTGGGCTCAAACCTCCAACCTTTCGGTTAACAGCCGATCGCGCTAGCCAATTGCGCCACGGAGACAGTCGTGCCCCACTTTCACCACCATCAGAACATACCTTCAAAGCTATCAGCGCAAAGAAAAAAGCAACACACCACTCCCGAGAGGGCTCGAAACTCCAACCTTTCGGTTAACAGCCGAACGCGCTAGCCAATTGCGCCGCGGAGAAACAACACTCCCGGGAGGGCTCGAAACTCCAACCTTTCGGTTAACAGCCGAACGCGCTAGCCAATTGCGCCACGGAGACAGTGTTGGTCCACTCTCACCACCATCAGAACATATCTTCAAAGCTATCAGCCCAAAGAAAAAAAAGCGCCGCACCACCACCGGGTGGGCTCGAACCTCCAACCTTTCGGTTAACAGCCGATCGCGCTAGCCAATTGCGCCACGGAGACAGTCGTGCGCCACTCTCACCACCATCAGAACATGTCTTAAAAGCTATCAGCGCATAGAAAAAAGCAACACACCACTCCCGGGAGGGCTCGAACTTCCCACGTTTCGATGAACGGCCGATCGCGCTAGCCAATTGCGCCACGGAGACAGTCCTGCTCCACTCTGACCACCATCAGAACATATCTTCAAAGCTATCAGCCCAAAGAAAAAAAAGCGCCGCACCACCACCGGGTGGACTCGAACCTCCAACCTTTCGGTTAACAGCCGATCCCGCTAGCCATTTGCGCAATGGAGACAGTCGTGCACCTCTCTCACCACTGTCAGAACATTTCTTCAGAGCTATCAGCCCAAAGAAAACAAAAGCGCCGCACCATCACCGGGTGGGCTCAAACCTCCAACCTTTCGGTTAACAGCCGATCGCGCTAGCCAATTGCGCCACGGAGACAGTCGTGGTCCACTCTCACCATCATCAGAACATATCTTCAAAGCTATCAGCGCAAAGAAAAAAGCAACACACCACTCCCGGGATGGCTCGAAACTCCAACTATTCGGTTAACAGCCGATCGCGCTAGCCAATTGCGCCACGGAGACAGCCCGGCTCCACTCTCACCACCATCAGAACATATCTTCAAAGCTATTATCCCAAAGAAAAACAAGCGCCCCACCACCACCGGGTGCGCTCGTACCTCCAACCTTTCGGTTAACAGCCGATCGCGCTAGCCATTTGCGCCACGGAGACAGTCGTGCTCCACTCTCACCACTGTCAGAACATATCTTCAAAGCTATCAGCCCAAAGAAAAAAAAGCGCCGCACCACCACCGGGTGGGCTCGAAACTCCAACCTTTCGGTTAACAGCCGATCGCGCTAGCCAATTGCGCCGCGAAGACAGTCCTGCTCCACTCTCACCACCATCAGAACGTATCTTAGAAGCTATCAGCCCAAAGAAAAAAAAGCGCCGAACCACAACCGGGTGGCTCGAAACTTCAACCTTTCGGTTAACAGCAAATCGCGCTAGCCAATTGCCCTACAGAGACAGTCGTGCTCCACTCTCACCACCATCAGAAGATATCTTCAACCTATCCGCGCAAAGAAAAAAAAGCGCCGCACCACCACCGGGTGGGCTTTAACCTCCAACCTTTTGGTTAACAGCTAATCGCGCTAGCCAATTGCGCCACGGACACAGTCGTGCTCCACTCTCACCACCATCAGAACATATCTTCAAAGCTATCAGCCCGAAAAAAAGCGCCGCACCAACACCGGGTGGGCTCTAACCTGCAAATTTTCGGTTAATAGCCGATCGCGCTAGCCAATTGCGCCACGGAGACAGTCCTGCTCCACTCTCACCACCATCAGAACATATCTTCAAAGCTATCAGCCCAAAGAAAGAAAAGCGCCGCACCACCACCGGGTGGGCTTGAAACTCCAACCTTTCGGTTAACTGCCGATCGCGCTAGCCAATTGCGCCACACAGACAGTCCTGCTCCACTCTCACCACCATCAGAACATATCTTCAAAGCTATCAGCCAAAGAAAAAAAAGCGCCGCACCACCACCGGGTGGGCTCGAACCTCCAACCTTCCGGTTAACGGCCGATCGCACAAGCCAATTGTGCCATGGAGACAGTCGTGCTCCACTCTCACCACCATCAGAACATATCTTTAAAGCTATCAGCCCAAAGAAAAAAAAGCGCCGCACCACCACCGGGTGGGCTTGAAACTCCAACCTTTCGGTTAACAGCCGATCGCGCTAGCCAATTGGGCCACGGAGACAGTGTTGCTCCACTCTCAACGCCACCAGAACATATCTTCAAAGCTATCAGCCCAAAGAAAAAAAAGCGCTGCACCACCACCGGATGGGCTCCAACCTCCAACCTTTCGGTTAACAGCCGATCCCGCTAGCCATTTGCGCCATGGAGACAGTCGTGCTCCACTCTCACCACTGTCAGAACATTTCTTCAGAGCTATCAGCCTAAAGAAAACAAAAGCGCCGCACCATCACCGGGTGGGTCAAACCTCCAACCTTTCGGTTAACAGCCGATCGTGCTAGCCATTTGCGCCACGGAGACAGTCGTGGTCCACTCTCACCATCATCAGAACATATCTTCAAAGCTATCAGCGCAAAGAAAAAAGCAACACACCACTCCCGGAAGGGCTCGAACCTCCAACTATTCGGTTAACAGCCGATCGCGCTAGCCAATTGCGCCACGGAGACAGCCCGGCTCAACTACCACCACCATCAGAACATATCTTCAAAGCTATTATCCCAAAGAAAAACAAGCGCCCCACCACCACCGGGTGGGCTCGTATCTCCAACCTTTCGGTTAACAGCCGATCGCGCTAGCCATTTGCGCCACGGAGACAGTCGTGCTCCACTCTCACCACTGTCAGAACATATCTTCAAAGCTATCAGCCCAAAGAAATAAAAGCGCCGCACCACCACCGGGTGGGCTCGAATCTCCAACCTTTCGGTTAGCAGCCGATCGCGCTAGCCAATTGCGCCGCGAAGACAGTCCTGCTTCACTCTCACCACCATCAGAACATATCTTCAAAGCTATCAGCCCAAGGAAAAAAAGCGCCGCACCACCACCGGGTGGGCTCGAAACTCCAAACTTTCGGTTAACAGCCGATCGCGCCAGCCAATTGCGCCACGGAGAAAGTCCTGCTCCACACTCACCACCATCAGAACATATCTTCAAAGCTATCAGCCCAAAGAAAAAACGCGCCAAACCACCACCGGTTGGGCTCGAACCTCCAACCTTTCGGTTAACAGCCAATCGCGCTAGCCAATTCCGCCACGGAAACAGTCGTTCTCCACTTTCACCACCACCAGAACATATCTTCAAAACTATCAAAGCAAAGAAAAGCAACACACCACTCCCGGGAGGGCTCGAAACTCCATTGTTTCGGTTAACAGCCGATCGCGCTAGCCAATTGCGCCAACGAGACAGTTCTGCTCCACTCTCACCACCATCAGAACATTACTTCAAAGCTATCCGCCCAAAGAAAAAAAAGCGCTGCACCACCACCGGGTGGGCTCGGAACTCCAAGCTTTCGGTTAACAGCCGATCGCGCTAGCCAATTGCGCCACGGATACAGTCCTGCTCCACTCTCACCCCCATCAGAACATATCTTCAAAGCTATCAGCCCAAAGAAAAAAAAGCGCCGCACCACTACCGGGTGGGCTCGAACCTCCAACCTTTCAGGTAAACGGCCGATCGCGCTAGCCAATTGCGCCACGGAGAACGTCGTGCTCCACTCTCACCACCATCAGAACATATCTTCAAAGCTATCAGCGCAAAGAAGAAAGCGACACACCACTCCCTTGAGGGCTCGAAACTTCAATTTTTCGGTTAACAGCCATCAGCCCAAAGAAAAAAAAAACGCCGCACAACCACCGGGTGGGCTCAAAACTCCAACCATCCGGTTAACAGCCGATCGCGCTAGCCAATTGCGCCACGGAGACAGTCCTGCTCCACTCTCACCACCATCAGAACATATCTTCAAAGCTATCAGTCCAAAGAAAAATAAGCGCCGCACCACCACGCCATCTCGCATACCCTGTGGCATAGCCGCTTTGCACGTCCGTCTACCTGTCCGCCTGTTTGCCAGTCTGTCTGTCTGTCCGTCCGTGCGTCTGTCCGTGCGTCCATCAAGAGAACACCTAAAGTACCGCCATCTCACTTCTCGTATACCCTGTGGCAAATACTGCTTTACGTGTCCGTCTACCTGTTCGTCTGCTAGTCTGTCTGTCTGTCCGTCCGTGCGTCCGTCCGGGCGTCCATCCCGAGAACACTTGAATTACCGCTATCTCGCATCTCGTATACCCTGTGGCAAATACCGCTTTACGCGTTCGTCTACCTGTCTGTCCGTCTGTTAGTCTGTCTGTCTGTCCGTCCGTGCGTCCGTCCGTGCGTCCATCTAGAGAACACTCAAGGTACCACCATCTCGCATACCCTGTGGCACATAGCCGCTTTACGCGTCCGTCTACCTGTCCGTCTCTCTGCCAGTCTGTGTGTCTGTCCGTCCATGCGTCCATACATGCGTCAATCTACAGAACACTCTGTGTACCGCCATCTCGCGCGTCGTATACCCTGTGGCACATACCCGCTTTACACGTCCGTCTACCTGTCTGTCTATCTGCTAGAGTGTCTGTCTGTTCATCCATGCGTCCATCCGTGCGTCCATCTACAGAACACTCAAAATACCGCCATCTCGCATACCCTTGGCACATAGCCGTTTCACACGTCTGTCTACCTGTCCGTCTGTCTGCCAGTCTGTCTGTCCGTCCGCGCGTCCGTCCGTGCGTCCATCTAGAGAAGACCTAAAGTACCGCAATCTGGCATCTCGTATACCGTATACCCTGTGGCAAATGCCGTTTACGTGTCCGTCTACCTGTCCGTCCGTCTGCTAGTCTGTCTGTCTGTCCGGCCGTCCGTGTGTCTATCTTGAGAACACTTAGAGTACCGCCATCTCGCATCTCGTATACCCTCTGGCAAATACCGCTTTACGCATCCGTCTACCTGTCTGTCCGTCTGCTAGTCTGTCTGTCTGTCCGTCCGTCCGTCCGTGCATCCGTCCGTGCGTCCATCTAGAGAACACTTAAAGTACCGCCATCTCGCATAGCCTGTGGCACATAGCCGCTTTACGCGTCCGTCTACCTGTCCGTCTCTCTGCCAGTCTGTCTGTCTGTCCGCCAATGCGTCCGATCATGCGTCAATCTAGAGAACACTCTGTATACCACCATCTCGCGCGTCTTATACCCTGTGGCACACACCCGCTTTACGCGTCCATCTACCTGTCCGTCTGTCTGCCAGCCTGTCTGTCTGTTCGTCCATACGACCGTTCGTGCATCCATCTAGAGAACACTCAAAGTACCGCCATCTCGCATACCCTGTGGCGCATACGCGCTTTACGCGTCCGTATGCCTGTCCGTCTGCCTGTCAGTCTGTCTGTCTGTTCGTTCATGCGCCCATCTGTGCGTCCATCTAGAGAACACTCAAAGTACCGCCATCTCGCATACCCTGTGGCACATAGCCGCTTTACACATCCGTCTACCTTTCCATCTCTCTGCCAGTCTGTCTGTCTGTCCGTCCATGCGTCCATTCGTGCGTCAATCTAGAGAACACTCTTAGTACCGCCATCTCGCATATCGTATACCCTGTGGCAAATACCGCTTTACGCGTCCGTCTACCTATCTCCGTCTGCTAGTCTCGCTGTCTGTCCGTCCGTGCATCCGTTCGTGCGTCCATCTAGAGAACACTCAAAGTACCGCCATCTCGCATACTCTGTGGCACACAGCCGTTTCACACATCCGTTCCTGTCCGTCTGTCTGCCAGTCTGTCTGTTCTTCCGTGCGTCCGTCCGTGCGTCCATCTAGAGAACACTTAAAGTACCGCAATCTCGCATCTCGTATACCCTGTGGCAAATGCCGTTTACGTGTCCGTCTACCTGTCCGTCCGTCTGCTAGTCTGTCTGTGGGTCCGTCCATGCGTCCATTCGTGCGCCAATCTAGAGAACACTCTGTATACCGCCATCTCGCGCGTCTTATACCCTGTGGCACACACCCGCTTTATGCGTCCATCTACCTGTCCGTCTGTCTGCTAGTCTGTCTGTCTGTTCGTCCGTACGACCGTTCGTGCGTCCATCTAGAGAACACTCAAAGTACCACCATCTGCACACCCTGTGGCACATAGCCGCTTTACACGTCCGTCTACCTGTCCGTCTGTCTGCCAGTCTGTCTGTCTTTCCGTTCGTGCGTCCATCTAGAGAACACCTAAAGTACCGCCATCTCGCATCTCGTATACCCTGTGGCATATACCACTTTTCGCGTCCGTCTACCAGTCCGTCCGTCTGCTAGTCTGTCTGTCCGTCCGTCAGTCCATCCGTGCGTCCATCTAGAGAACACTCAAAGTACCGCCATCTCGCATACCCTTTGGCACATACGCGCTTTACGCGTCCGTCTGTCTGTCCGTCTGTCTGTCAGTCTGTCTGTTCGTGCATGCGCGTATCTGGGCGTCCATCTAGAGAACACTCAAAGTACCGCAATCTCGCATAGCCTGTGGCACATAGCCACTTTACACATCCGTCTACCTTTCCATCTCTCTGCCAGTCTGTCTGTCTGTCCATCCATGCGTCCATTCGTGCGTCAATCTAGAGAACACATTTAGTATCGCCATCTCGCGCGTCGTATACCCTGTAGCATATACCCGCTTTACACGTCCGTCTACCTGTCGGTCCGTCTGCTAGTCTGTGTGTCTGTCCATCGGAGCGCCCGTCCGTGCGTCTATCTTGAATCTTGAGAACACTTAAAGTACCGCCATCTCGCATATCGTATACCCTGTGGCAAATACCGCTTTACGCGTCCGTCTTCCCATCTGTCCGTCTGCTAGTCTGTCTGTCTGTCCATCCGTGCGTCCATCCGTGCGTCCATCTAGAGAACACTCAAAGTACCACCATCTCGCATACCCTGCGGCACATAGCCGCTTTACGCGTCCGTCTACCTGTCCGTCTCTCTGCCAGTCTGTCTGTCTGTCCGTCCATGCGTCCATTCGTGCGTCAATCTAGAGAACACTCCGTGTACCGCCATCTCGCGCGTGGTATACCCTATGGCACATAACCGCTTTACGCGTCCGTGTACCTGTCCGTCTGTCTGCGAGTCTGTCTGTCTGTTCGTCCATGCGTCCATCCGTGCGTCTATCTAGAGAACACTCAAAGTACCGCCATCTCGCATACCCTGTGGCACCTAGCCGTTTCACACAACCGTCTACCTGTCTGTCTGTCTGCCAGTCTGTTTGTTCTTCCGTGCGTCCGTCCGTGCGTCCATCTAGAGAACACTTAAAGTACCGCAATCTCGCATCTCGTATAACCTGTGTCAAATACCGTTTACGTGTCCATCTACCTGTCCGTCCGTCTGCTAGTCTGTCTGTCTGTCCGTCCGTCCGTGCGTCTATCTTGAGAACACTTAAAGTACCGCCATCTCGCATCTCGTATACCCTGTGGCAAATACCGCTTTACGCGTCCGTCTACCTATCTGTCCGTCTGCTAATCTGTCTGTCTGTCCGTCCGTGCGTCCATCTAGAGAACACTCAAAGTACCACCTTCTCGCATACCCTGCGGCACATAGCCGCTTTACGCGTCCGTCTACCTGTCCCTCTCTCTGCCAGTCTGTCTGTCTGTCCGTCCATGCGTCCATTCGTGCGTCAATCTAGAGAACACTCTGTGTACCGCCATCTCGCGCGTCGTATACCCTGTGGCACATAACCGCTTTACGCGTCCGTGTACCTGTCCGTCTGTCTGCCAGTCTGGCTGTCTGTCCGTCCGTGCTTCCGTTCGTGCGTCCATCTAGAGAACACTCAAAGTACCGCCATCTCGCACACCCTGTGGCACAAAGCCGCTTTACACGTCCATCTACCTGTCCGTCTGTCTGCCAGTCTGTCTGTCTGTCCGTCCATGCGTCCATTCATGCGTCAATCTAGAGAACACTCCGTGTACCGCCATCTCGCGCGTTGTATACCCTGTAGAACATAACCGTTTACGCGTTCGTCTAACTGTCCGTCTGTCTGCCAGTCTATCTGTTCGTCCATGCGTCCATCCGTGCGTCCATCTAGAGAACACTCAAAGTACCACCATCTCGCATACCCTGTGAAAAATAGCCGCTTTACACATCCGTCAACCTGTCCGTCTGTCTGCCAGTCTGTCTGTCTGTCCGTCCGTGCGTTCATCTAGAGAACACTTAAAGTACCGCCATCTCACATCTCGTATACCATGTGGCACATAGGCGCTTTACGCGTCCGTCTACCTGTCCGTCTGTTTGTCAGTCTGTCTGTCTGTTCGTCCATGCGCCTATCCGTGCGTCCATCCAGAGAACACTCAAAGTACCACCATCTCGCAAACCCTGTGGCACATAGCCGCTTTACACATCTGTCTACCTGTCCGTCTCTCTGCCAGTCTGTCTGTCTGTCCGTCCATGCGACCGTTCGTGCGTCAATCTAGAGAACACTCTTAGTACCACCATCTCGCGCGTCGTATACCCTGTGGCACATACCCGTTTTACACGTCCGTCTACCTGTCCGCCTGTCTGCCAGTCTGTCTGTCTGTCCGTCCGTGCGTCTGTCCGTGCGTCCATCTAGAGAACACCTAAAGTACCGCCATCTCGAATCTCGTATACCCTGTGGCAAATACCGCTTTACGCGTCCGTCTACCTGTCCGTCCGTCTGCTAGTCTGTCTACCTGGCCGTCCATGCATCCGTCTGTGCGTCTATCTAGAGAACACTCAAAGTACCGCCATCTCGCATACCCTGTGGCCCATAGCCACTTTACACTTCCGTCTACCTGTCCGTCTGTCTGCCTGTCCGTCCGTGCGTCCATCTAGAGAACACTCAAAGTACCACCATTTCGCATACCCTGCGGCACATAGCCGTTTTACGCGTCCGTCTACCTGTCCGTCTCTCTGCCAGTCTGTCTGTCTGTCCGTCCATGCGTCCATTCGTGCGTCCATCTAGAGAACACTCAAGGTACCACCATCTCACATACCCTGTGGCACATAGCCACTTCGCAGTCCGTCTACCTGTCCGCCTGTCTGCCAGTCTGTCTGTCTGTCTGTCCGTGCATCTGTCCGTGCGTCCATCTAGAGAACACTTAAAGTACCGCCATCTCACTTCTCGTATACCCTGTGGCAAATATTGCTTTGCGTGTCCGTCTACCTGTCCGTCTGTCTGCTAGTCTGTCTGTCTGTCCGTCCGTCCGTGCGTTCATCTTGAGAACAATTGAATTACCGCCATCTCGCGCGTTGTATACCCTGTGGCACATACCAGCTTTACACGTTCGTCTACCTGTCCGTCTGTCTGCCAGTCTGTCTGTGTGTTCGTCCATGCGTTCATCCGTGCATATATCTAGAGAACACTCAAAGTACCGCCATCTCGCATAACCTGTGGCACATAGCCGCTTTACACGTCCGTGTACCTGTCCGTCTGTCTGCCAGTCTGTCTGTCTGTCCGTCGGTGCGTTCATCTAGAGAACACTTAAAGTCCCGCCATCTCGCATATCGTTTACCCTGTGGCAAATACCGCTTTACGCGTCCGTCTACCTGTCTGTCCGTCTGCTAGTCTGTCTGTCTGTCCGTCCGTGCGTCTGTCCGTGCGTCCATCTAGAGAACACCTAAAGTACCGCCATCTCACTTCTCAAATATCCTGTGGCACACGCCTGCTTTACACGTCCGTCTACCTGTCCATCTATCTGCTAGTCTGTCTGTCTGTTTGTCATGCGTCCATCCGTGCGTCCATCTAGTGAACACTCAAAATACCGCCATCTCGCATACCCTTGGCACATGGCCGTTTCACACGTCCCTCTACCTGTCCGTCTGTCTGCCAGTCTGTCTGTCCATCCATGCGCCCGTCCGTGCGTCCATCTAGAGAACACCTAAAGTACCGCAATCTCTCATCTCGTATACCCTGTGGCAAATGCCGTTTACGTGTCCGTGTACCTGTCCGTCCGTCTGCTCGTCTGTCTGTCTGTCCGTCCATCCGTGCGTCTATCTTGAGAACACAGAGTACCGCCATCTCGCATCTCGTATATCCTCTGGCAAATACCGCTTTACGCATCCGTCTACCTGACTGTCCGTCTGCTAGTCTGTCTGTCTGTCCATCCATCCGTCAGTCCATGCGTCCGTCCGTGCGTCCAACTAGAGAACACTCAAAGTACTGCCATCTCGCATACCCTGTGGCACATAGCCGCTTTACGCGTCCGTATACCTTCCGTCTCTCTGCGACTCTCTTTGTCTGTCCGTCCATGCGTCCATTCGTGCGTCAATCTAGAGAACACTCTGTGTACCGCCATCCCGCGCGTCTTATACCCTGTGGCACACACCCGCTTTACGCGTCCATCTACCTGTCCGTCTGTCTGCCAGTCTGTCTGTCTGTTCGTCCGTACGTCCGTTCTTGAGTCCATCTAGAGAACACTCAAAGTACCGCCATCTGCACACCCTGTGGCACATAGCCGCTTTACAAGTCCGTCTTCCTGTCCATCTGTCTGCCAGTCTGTCTGTCTTTCCGTCGGTGCGTCCATCTAGAGAAAACTCGAAGTACCGCCATCTCGCATATCGTATACCCTGTGGCAAATACCGCTTTACGCGTCCGTCTACCTGTCCGTCCATCTGCTAGTCTGTCTGTCCGACCGTCCGTGCGTCCATCTAGAGAACACTCAAAGTACTGCCATCTCGCATACCCTGTGGCACATAGCCGCTTTACGCGTCCGTCTACCTGTCCGTCTCTCTGCCAGTCCGTCTGTCCGTTCATGTGTCCATCCGTGCGTCCATCTAGAGAACACTCAAAGTACCTCCATCTCGCATACGCTGTGGCACATAGCCGTGTCACACATCCGTCTACCTGTCCGCCTGTCTGCCAGTCTGTCTGTTCTTCCGTGCGTCCGTCCGTGCGTCCATCTTGAGAACACTTACAGTACCGCCATCTCGCATCTCGTATACCCTGTGGCAAATACCGCATTACGCGTCCGTCTACCTGTCTGTCCATCTGCTAGTCTGTCTGTCTGTCCGTCCGTGCGTCCGTTCGTGCGTCAATCTAGAGAACACTCTTAGTACCGCGATCTCGCGCGTCGTATACCCTGTGGCAAATACCGCTTTACGCGTCCGTCTACCTGTCCATCCGCCTGCTAGTCTGTCTGTCCGTCTGTGCGTCCGTTCGTGCGTCCATCTAGAGAACACTCAAAGTACCGCCATCTCGCATACCGTGTGGCACATAGCCGCTTAACGCGTCCGTGTACCCTTCCGTCTGTCTGCCAGTCTGTCTATCCTTCCGTGCGTCCGTCCGTGCATCCATCTAGAGAACACATAAAGTACCGCAATCTCGCATCTCGTATACCTTGTGGCAAATACCGTTTACATTTCCTCTACCTGTCTGTCCGTCTGCTAGTCTGTCTGTCTGTCCCTCTGTCCGTGCGTCTATCTTGAGAACACTTAAAGTACCGCCATCTCGCATCTCGTATACCCTGTGGCAAATACCGCTTTACGTGACGTGTCCTTCTACCTGTCTTTCCGTCTGCTAGTCTGTCTGTCTGTCTATCCGTGCGTCTGTCTGTGCGTTCGTCCGTGCGTCAATCTAGAGAACACTCAAAGTACCGCCATCTCGCATACCCTGTGGCACATAGCCACTTTACGCATCTGCCTACCTGTCCGTCTCTCTGCCGGCTATACAGAGTGGAGGACCAGGAAGCAATGTTTTAAAAAGCGTTAAAAACATGCATGTACAGCCTGCAAGCGAAACATTCTTCTTTAAGCTGCACTCGGGCACATTGCCAGTGAAAGTGTTCTTGGAAGCAAAGGGATGTTTTTCCCCTTGGGGATACCATTGCATAATTTGCAAGGCACCATCAGCCCAAAGAAAAAAAAAGCGCCGCACCACCACCGGGTGGGCTCGAACCTCAAGCCTTTCGGTTAACAGCCGATCGCACTAGCCAATTAGGCCACGGAGACAGTCTTGCTCCGCTCTCACCATCGTCAGAACATTTCTTCAGAGCTATCAGCCCAAAGAAAAAGAAGCGCCGCACCACCACCGGGGGCTCGAACCTCCAACCTTTCGGTCAACAGCCGATCGCGCAAGCCAATTGCGCCACGGAGACAGTCGTGCTCCACTCTTACCACCATCAGAACATATATTCAAAGCTATCAGCGCAAAGAAAAAAACGACACACCGTCCCCGGGTGTGCTCAAACCTCCAACCTTTCGGTTAACAGCCGATCGCGCTAGCCAATTGCGCCATGAAGACAGTCCTGCTCCACTCTTACCACCATCAGAACATATCTTCAAAGCTATCAGCCCAAAGAAAAAAAAAAGCGCCACACCACCCCCGGGTGGGCTCGAACCTCCAACCTTTCGGTTAACAGCCGATCGCGCTATCCAATTGCGCCACGAAGACAGTCGTGCTCCACTCTCACCACCATTAGAACATATCTTCAAAGCTATCAGACTAAAGAAAAAAAGCGCCGCACCACCACCGGGTGGGCTCGAACCTCCAACCTTTCGGTTAACAGACGATCGGGCAAGCCAATCGCGCCACGGAGACAGTCCTGCTCCACTCTCACCACCATCAGAACATATCTTCAAAGCTATCAGCGCAAAGAAAAAAGCAACAAACCACTCCCGTGAGGGCTCGAAACTCCAACCTTTCGGTTAACAGCCGATCGCGCTAGCCAATTGCGCAACGGAGACAGTCCTGCTCCACTCTCACCACCATCATAACATATCTTCAAAGCTATCAGCCCAAAGAAAAAAAAGCGCCGCATCACCACCGGGTGGGCTTGAAATTCCAGCCTTTCGAATTACAGCCGATCGCGCTAGTCTGTCTGTCTGTTTGTCCATGCGTCCATCCGTGCGTTAATCTAGAGAACACTCAAAGTTTCGCCATCTCGCATACCGTGTGGCACATTGCCGCTTTACACGTCCGTCGACCTATCCGTCTGTCTGCCAGTCTGTCTGTCTGTCCGTCCATGCATCCGTTCGTGCGTCAATCTAGAGAACTCTCTGAGTACCGCCATCTCGCGCGTCGTATACCCTGTGGCACATACCCGCTTTACGCGTCCGTATACCTGTCCGTCTGTCTGCCAGTCTGTCTATCTGTCCGTCCGTGCGTCCATCTAGAGAACACTCAAAGTACCGCCATCTCGCATACCCTGTGGCACATAGCCACTTTACACGCTCGTCTACTTGTCCGTCTGTCTGCCAGTCTGCCTGTCTGTCCGTCCGTGCGTCCGTCTGTGCGTCCATCTTGAGAACACTCAAAGTACCGGCATCTCGCATACCCCGTGGCACATAGCCAGTCTATCTGTCTGTCCGTCCGTGCGTCCTTCCGTGCGTCCTTCTAGAGAACACTCAAGGTACCGCCATCTCGCATACCCTGAGGCACTTAGCCGCATTATGCGTCCGTCTACCTGTCTGTCTCTCTGCCAGTCTGTCTGTCTGTCCGTCCATGCGTCCATTCATGCTTCAATCTAGAGAACACTCTGTGTACCGCCATCTCGCGCGTCGTATACCCTGTGGCACATACCCGCTTTACACGTTGGTCTTCCTGTCCGTCTGTCTGCCAGTCTGTCTGTCTGTTCGTCCATGCGTCCATCCGTGCGTCCATCTAGAGAACACTCAAAGTACCGCCATCTCGCATACCCTGTGGCACATAGCCGTTTCACACATCCGTCTACCTGTCCATCTCTCTGCCAGTCTGTCTGTCAGTCCGTCCATGCGTCCATTCATGCGTCAATCTAGATAACACTCTGTGTACTGCCATCTCGCGCGTCGTATACCATGTGGCACATACCCGCTTTACGCGTCTATCTACCTGTCCGTCTGTCTGCCAGTCTGTCTGTCTGTCCGTCCGTGCGTCCGTCCGTGCGTATATCTAGAGAATACTCAAAGTACCGCCATCTCGCATAACCTGTGGCACATAGCCGCTTTACACGTCCGTCTACCTGTCCGTCTGTCTGCCAGTCAGTCTGTCTTTCCGTCCGTGCGTCCGTCTAAAGAACACTCAAAGTACCGCCATCTCGCTTCTCGTATACCCTGTGGCAAATACCGCTTTACGCGTCCGTGTACCTGTCCGTCTGTCTGCTAGTCTGTGTGGGTGTCCGTCCGAGCGCCCGTCTGTGCGTCTATCTTGAGAACACTTAAAGTACCGCCATCTCGCATATCGTATACCCAGTGGCAAATACCGCTTTACGCGTCCGTCTACCTGTCTGTCCGTCTGCTAGTCTGTCGGTCTGTCCGTCCGTGCGTCCGTCCGTGCGTCCATCTAGAGAACACTCAAAGTACCACCATCTCGCATACCCTGTGGCACATAGCCGCTTCACGCGTCCGTCTACCTGTCCGTCTCTCTTCCAGTCTGTCTGTCTGTCCATCCATGCGTCCGTTCGTGCGTCAATCTAGAGAACACTCTTAGTACCGCCATCTCGCGCGTCGTATACCCTGTGGGAAATATCCGCTTTGCGCGTCCGTGTACCTGTCCGTCTGTCTTCCAGTCTGTCTGTTCGTCCTTGCGTCCATCCGTGCGTCCATCTAGAGAACACTCAAAGTACCGCCATCTCGCATACCCTTTGGCACATAGCCGCTTTGCACGTCCGTCTACCTGTCCGCCTGTCTTCCAGTCTGTCTGTCTGTCCGTCCGTGCGTCTGTCCGTGCGTCCATCGAGAGAACACCTAAAGTACCGCCATCTCACTTCCCGTATACGCTCTGGCACATACCCGCTTTACACGTCCGTCTACCTGTCCGTCTATCTGCTAGTCTGTCTGTCTGTTCGTCCATTAGTCCATCCGTGCGTCCATCTAGAGAACACTCAAAATACCGCCATCTCGCATACCCTTGGCACACAGCCGTTTCACACGTCCGTCTACCTGTCCGTCTGTCTGTCCATCCGTGCGTGCGTCCGTGCGTCCATCTAGAGAACACTTAAAGTACCGCAATCTCGCATCTCGTACACCCTGTGGCAAATGCCGTTTACGCGTCCGTCTACCTGTCCGTCCGTCTGCTAGTCTGTCTGTCTGTCGGTCCGTCCGTCCGTACGTCTATCTTGAGAACACTTAAAGTACCGCCATCTCGCATCTCGTATACCCTCTGGCAAATACTGCTTAACGCATCCGTCTACCTGTCTGTCCGTCTGCTTGTCTTTCTGTCTGTCCGTCCGTCCGTTCGTCC
This sequence comes from Rhipicephalus microplus, assembly GCF_043290135.1. Classification (NCBI taxonomy): domain Eukaryota; kingdom Metazoa; phylum Arthropoda; class Arachnida; order Ixodida; family Ixodidae; genus Rhipicephalus; species Rhipicephalus microplus. The sequence goes on from NW_027464589.1 coordinate 15,889,258, forward strand.
GTGTGACCGTCCGGGCGTCCATCTAGAGAACACTCAAAGTACCGCCATCTCGCATACCCTGTGGCAAATACCCGCTTTACAGGTCAATCTACCTCTCCGTCTCTCTGCCAGTCTGTCTGTCTGTCCGTCCATGCGTCCATTCGTGCGTCAATTTTGAGAACACTTCGAGTACCGCCATCTCGCGCGTCGTATACCCTGTAGAACATAACCGCTTTACGCGTCCGTCAAACTGTCCGTCTGTCTTCCAGTCTATCTGTTCGTCCATGCGTCCATCCGTGCGTCCATCTAGAGAACACTCAAAGTACCGCCATCTCGCATACCCTGTGGAAAATAGCCGCTTTACACGTCCGTCTACCTGTTCGTCTGCCTGCCAGTCTGGATGTCCGTCCGTCCGTGCATTCATCTAGACCACACTTATAGTAACGCCATCTCACATCTCGTTTACCCTGTGGCACATACGCGCTTTACGCGTCCGTCTACCTGTCCGTCTGTTTGTCGGTCTGTCTGTCTGTTCGTCCATGCGACTGTCCGTGCGTCCATCTAGAGAACACTCAAAGTACCGCCATCTCGCATACCCTGTGGCACATAGCCGTTTCACACATCCTTCTACCCGTCCGTCTGTCTGCCAGTCTGTCTGTTCTTCCGTGCGTCCGTCCGGGCGTCCATCTAGAGAACACTTAAAGTACTGCAACCTCGCATTTCGTATACCCTGTGTCAAATACCGTTTACGTGTCCGTCACCTGTCCGTCCGCCTGCTAGTCTGTCTGTCTGCCCGTCCGTCCATGCGTCTATCTTGAGAACACTCAAAGTACCGCGATCTCGCATACCCTGTGGCACATAGCCGCTTTACACGTCCGTCTACCTGTCCGTCTCTCTGCCAGTCTGTCTGTCTGTCCGTCCGTGCGTCCGTTCGTGCGTCAATCTAGAGAACACTCTTAGTACCGCGATCTCGCGCGTCGTATACCCTGTGGCAAATACCGCTTTACGCGTCCGTCTACCTGTCCATCCGCCTGCTAGTCTGTCTGTCCGTCCGTGCGTCCGTTCGTGCGTCCATCTAGAGAACACTCAAAGTACCGCCATCTCGCATACCGTGTGGCACATAGCCGCTTAACGCGTCCGTGTACCCTTCCGTCCTTCTGCCAGTCTGTCTATCCTTCCGTGCGTCCGTCCGTGCATCCATCTAGAGAACACATAAAGTACCGCAATCTCGCATCTCGTATACCTTGTGGCAAATACCGTTTACATTTCCTCAACCTGTCTGTCCGTCTGCTAGTCTGTCTGTCTGTCCCTCTGTCCGTGCGTCTATCTTGAGAACACTTAAAGTACCGCCATCTCGCATCTCGTATACCCTGTGGCAAATACCGCTTTACGTGACGTGTCCTTCCACCTGTCTTTCCGTCTGCTAGTCTGTCTGTCTGTCTATCCGTGCGTCTGTCTGTGCGTTCGTCCGTGCGTCAATCTAGAGAACACTCAAAGTACCGCCATCTCGCATACCCTGTGGCACATAGCCGCTTAACGCATCTGCCTACCTGTCCGTCTCTCTGCCGGCTATACAGAGTGGAGGACCAGGAAGCAATGTTTTAAAAAGCGTTAAAAACATGCATGTACAGCCTGCAAGCGAAACATTCTTCTTTAAGCTGCACTCGGGCACATTGCCAGTGAAAGTGTTCTTGGAAGCAAAGGGATGTTTTTCCCCTTGGGGATACCATTGCGTAATTTGCAAGGCACCATCAGCCCAAAGAAAAAAAAAGCGCCGCACCACCACCGGGTGGGCTCGAACCTCAAGCCTTCCGGTTAACAGCCGATCGCACTAGCCAATTAGGCCACGGAGACAGTCTTGCTCCGCTCTCACCATCGTCAGAACATTTCTTCAGAGCTATCAGCCCAAAGAAAAAGAAGCGCCGCACCACCACCGGGGGCTCGAACCTCCAACCTTTCGGTCAACAGCCGATCGCGCAAGCCAATTGCGCCACGGAGACAGTCGTGCTCCACTCTTACCACCATCAGAACATATATTCAAAGCTATCAGCGCAAAGAAAAAAAACGACACACCGTCCCCGGGTGTGCTCAAACCTCCAACCTTTCGGTTAACAGCCGATCGCGCTAGCCAATTGCGCCATGGAGACTTTCCTGCTCCACTCTTACCACCATCAGAACATATCTTCAAAGCTATCAGCCCAAAGAAAAAAAAGCGCCACACCACCCCCGGGTGGGCTCGAACCTCCAACCTTTCGGTTAACAGCCGATCGCGCTATCCAATTGCGCGACGAACACAGTCGTGCTCCACTCTCACCACCATTAGAACATATCTTCAAAGCTATCAGACTAAAGAAAAAAAGCGCCGCACCACCACCGGGTGGGCTCGAACCTCCAACCTTTCGGTTAACAGACAATCGGGCAAGCCAATCGCGCCACGGAGACAGTCCTGCTCCACTCTCACCACCATCAGAACATATCTTCAAAGCTATCAGCGCAAAGAAAAAAACAACACACCACTCCCGTGAGGGCTCGAAACTCCAACCTTTCTGTTAACAGCCGATCGCGCTAGCCAATTGCGCAACGGAGACAGTCCTGCTCCACTCTCACCACCATCAGAACATATCTTCAAAGCTATCAGCCCAAAGAAAAAAAAGCGCCGCATCACCACCGGGTGGGCTCGAAATTCCAGCCTTTCGAATTACAGCCGATCGCGCTAGTCTGTCTGTCTGTTTGTCCATGCGTCCATCCGTGCGTTAATCTAGAGAACACTCAAAGTTTCGCCATCTCGCATACCGTGTGGCACATTGCCACTTTACACGTTCGTCTACTTGTCCGTCTGTCTGCCAGTCTGCCTGTCTGTCCGTCCGTGCGTCCGTCTGTGCGTCCATCTTGAGAACACTCAAAGTACCGCAATCTCGCATACCCCGTGGCACATAGCCAGTCTGTCCGTCTGTCCGTCCGTGCGTCCTTCCGTGCGTCCTTCTAGAGAACACTCAAGGTACCGCCATCTCGCATACCCTGAGGCACTTAGCCGCATTACGCGTCCGTCTACCTGTCTGTCTCTCTGCCAGTCTGTCTGTCTGTCCGTCCATGCGTCCATTCATGCTTCAATCTAGAGAACACTCTGTGTACCGCCATCTCGCGCGTCGTATACCCTGTGGCACATACCCGCTTTACACGTTGGTCTTCCTGTCCGTCTGTCTGCCAGTCTGTCTGTCTGTTCGTCCATGCGTCCATCCGTGCGTCCATCTAGAGAACACTCAAAGTACCGCCATCTCGCATACCCTGTGGCACATAGCCGTTTCACACATCCGTCTACCTGTCCATCTCTCTGCCAGTCTGTCTGTCAGTCCGTCCATGCGTCCATTCATGCGTCAATCTAGATAACACTCTGTGTACTGCCATCTCGCGCGTCGTAAACCCTGTGGCACATACCCGCTTTACACGTTCGTCTACCTGTCCATCTGTCTGCCAGTCTGTCTGCCTGTTCGTCCATGCGTCCATCCGTGCGTCCATCTAGAGAACACTCAAAGTACCGCCATCTCGCATACCCTGTGGCACACAGCCGTTTCACACATCCGTCTACCTGTCCGTCTGTCTGCCAGTCTGTCTGTTCTTCCGTGCGTGCTTCCGTGCATCCATCTAGACAACACTTAAAGTACCGCCATCTCACATCTCGTTTACCCTGTGGCACATACGCGCTTTACGCGTTCGTCTACCTGTCCGTCTGTTTGTCAGTCTGTCTATCTGTTCGTCCATGAGCCCATCCGTGCGTCCATTCAGAGAACACTCAAAGTACCACCATCTCGCAAACCCTGTGGCACATACCCGTTTTACACGTCCGTCTACCTGTTCGTCCGCCAGTCTGTCTGTTCGTCCATGCGTCCATCCGTGCGTCCATCCAGAGAACACTCAAAGTACCGCCATCTCACATACCCTGTGGCACATAGCCGCTTCGCACGTCCGTCTATCTGTCCACCTGTCTGCCAGTCTGTCTGTCTGTCTGCCCGTGCGTCTGTCCATGCCTCCATCTAGAGGACACCTAAAGTACCGCCATCTCACTTCTCGTATACTCTGTGGCAAATATTGCTTTACGTGTCCATCTACCTGTCCGTCTGTCTGCTAGTCTGTCTGTCTGTCCGTCTGTGCGTCCGTCCGAGCGTCCATCTTGAGAACAATTGAATTACCGCTATCTCGCATCTCGTATACCCTGTGGCAAATACCATTTACGTGTCCGTCTACCTGCCCGTCCGTCGGCGAGTCTGTCTGTCTGTCCGTTCGTCCGTGCGTCTATCTTGAGAACACTCAAAGTACTGCCATCTCGCATACCCTGTGGCACATAGCCGCTTTACGCGTCCGTCTACCTGTCCGTCTCTCTGCCAGTCTGTCTGTCCGTTCATGCGTCCATCCGTGCGTCCATCTAGAGAACACTCAAAGTACCTCCATCTCGCATACCCTGTAGCACATAGCCGTGTCACACATCCGTCTTCCTGTCCGTCTGTCTGCCAGTCTGTCTGTTCTTCCGTGCGTCCGTCCGTGCGTCCATCTTGAGAACACTTAAAGTACCGCCATCTCGCATCTCGTATACCCTGTGGCAAATACCGCATTACGCGTCCGTCTACCTGTCTGTCCATCTGCTAGTCTGTCTGTGTGTCCGTCAGTGCGTCCGTTTGTGCGTCCGTCTGTGCGTCCGTCCGTGCGTCCGTCTAGAGAACATTCAAGTACCGCCATCACGCATACCCTGTGGCACATAGCCGCTTTACGCGTCCGTCTACCTGTCCGTCTCTCTGCCAGTCTGTCTGTCTGTCCGTCCATGCGTCCATCCGGGCGTCAATCTAGATAACACTCTGTGTACTGCCATCTCGCGCGTCGTATACCATGTGGCACATACCCGCTTTACGCGTCCATCTACCTGTCCGTCTGTCTGCCAGTCTGTCTGTCTGTCCGTCCGTGCGTCCGTCCGTGCGTATATCTAGAGAATTCTCAAAGTACCGCCATCTCGCATAACCTGTGGCACATAGCCGCTTTACGCGTCTGTCTACCTGTCCGTCTGTCTGCCAGTCAGTCTTTCTTTCCGTCCGTGCGTCCATCTAAGGACCACTTAAAGTACCGCCATCTCGCTTCTCGTATACCCTGTGGCAAATACCGCTTTACGCGTCCGTGTACCTGTCCGTCTGTCTGCTAGTCTGTGTGAATATCCGTCCGAGCGCCCGTCCGTGCGTCTATCTTGAGAACACTTAAAGTACCGCCATCACGCATATCGTATACCCTGTGGCAAATACTGCTTTACGCGTCCGTCTACCTGTCTGTCCGTCTGCTAGTCTGTCGGTCTGTCGGTCCGTGCGTCCGTCCGTGCGTCCATCTAGAGAACACTCAAGGTACCACCATCTCGAATATCCTGTGGCACATAGCCGCTTTACGCGTCCGTCTACCTGTCCGTCTCTCTTCCAGTCTGTCTGTCTGTCCATCCGTGCGTCCTTCCGTGCGTCCATCTAGAGAACACTCAAGGTACCGCCATCTCGCATACCCTGTGGCACATAGCCGCTTTACGCGTCCGTCTACCTGTCCGTCTCTCTGCCAGTCTGTCTGTCTGTCCGACCATGCGTCCATTCGTGCGCCAATCTAGAGAACACTGTGTACCGCCATCTCGCGCGTCTTATACCCTGTGGCACATACCCGCTTTACACGTTCGTCTACCTCTCCGTCTGTCTGCCAGTCTGTCTGTCTGTTCGTCCATGCGTCCATCCGTGCGTCCATCTAGAGAACACTCAAAGTACCACCATCTCGCATACCCTGTGGCACATAGCCGTTTCACACATCCGTCTACCTGTCCGTCTGTCTGCCAGTCTGTCTGTCTGTTCGTCCATGCGTCCATCCGTGCGTCCATCTAGAGAACACTCAAAGTACCGCCATCTCGCATACCCTGTGGCACATAGCCGTTTCACACATCCGTCTACCTGTCCGTCTGTCTGCCAGTCTGTCTGTTCTTCCGTGCGTCCGTCCGTGTGTCCATTTAGAGAACACTTAAAGTACCGCAATCTCGCATCTCGTATACCCTGTGTCAAATACCGTTTACGTGTCCATCTACCTGTCCGTCCGTCTGCTAGTCTGTCTGTCTGTCCGTCCGTCCGTGCGTCTATCTTGAGAACACCTAAAATACCGCCATCTCGAATCTCGTATACCCTGTGGCAATTACCGCTTTACGCGTCCGTGTACCTGTCTGTCCATCTGCTAGTCTGTCTGTCTGTCCGTCCGTGCGTCCGTCTGTGCGTCCGTCTAGACAACATTCAAAGTATCGCCATCTCGCATACCCTGTGGCACATAGCCGCTTTACGCGTCTGTCTACATGTCCGTCTCTCTGCCAGTCTGTCTGTCTGTCCTTCCATGCGTCCATCCGTGCGTTAATCTAGAGAACACTCAAAGTTTCGCCATCTCGTATACCCTGTGGCACATACCCGCTTTACGCGTCCATCTACCTGTCTGCTTGTCTGCCAGTCTGTCTGTCTGTCCGTCCGTGCGTCCAACCGTGCGTATATCTGGAGAACACTCAAAGTACCACCATCTCGCATAACCTGTGGCACATAGTCGCTTTACACGTCCGTCTACCTGTCCGTCTGTCTGCCAGTCTGTCTGTCTGTCCGTCTCTGCGTCCATCTAGAGAACACTTAAACTACCGCAATCCCGCATCTCGTATACCCTGTGGCAAATACCGCTTTACGCGTCCGTCTATCTGTCCGTCCGTCTGCTAGTCTGTCTGTCCGTCCATGCGACCGTCCGTGCGTCCATATAGAGAACACTCAAAGTACCACCATCTCGCATACCCTATGGCGCATAGCCACTTTACGCGTCCGTCTACCTTTCCGTCTCTCTGCCAGTCTGTCTGTCTTCGTATACCCTGTGGCACATACCCGCTTTACAAGTTCGTCTACCTGTCCGTCCGTCTGCCAGTCTTTCTGTCTGTTCATCCATGCGTCCATCCGTGCGTCCATCTAGAGAACACTCAAAGTACCGCCATCTGCATACCCTGTGGCACATAGCCGTTTCACACATCCGTTTACCTGTCCGTCTGTCTTCCAGTTTGTCTGTTCTTCCGTGCGTCCATCCGTGGGTCCATATAGAGAACACCTAAAGTACCGCAATCTCGCATCTCGTATACCCTGTGTCAAATACCGTTTACGTGTCCGTCTACCTGTCCGTCCGCCTGCTAGTCTGTCTGTCTGTCCGTCCGTTCATGCGTCTATCTTGAGAACACTTAAAGTACCGCCATCTCGCATCTCGTATACCCTGTGGCAAGTACCGCTTTACGCGTCCGTCTACCTGTCCGTCCGTCTGCTAGTCTGTCTGTCCGTGCGTGCGACCGTCCGTGCGTCCATCTAGAGAACACTCAAAGTACTGCCATCTCGCATACCTTGTGGCACATAGCCGCTTTACGCGTCCGTCTACCTGTCCCCCTCTCTGCCAGTCTGTCTGTCTGTCCATTCATGCATTCATTCGTGCATTAATCTAGAGAACACTCTGTGTACCGCCATCTCGCGCGTCGTATACCCTGTGGCACATACCCGCTTTACAAGTTCGTCTACCTGTCCGTCTGTCTGCCAGTCTGTCTGTCTGTTCGTCCATGCATCCATCCGTGCGTTCATCTAGAGAACACCTAAAGTACCGCCATCTCACTTCTCGTATACCCTGTGGCAAATATTGCTTTACGTGTCCGTCTACCTGTCCGTCTGTCTGCTAGTCTGTCTGTCTGTCCGTCTGTGCGTCCGTGCGAGCGTCCATCTTGAGAACAATTGAATTACCGCTATCTCGCATCTCGTATACCCTGTGGCAAATACCGCTTTACGCGTCCGTCTACCTGTCCGTCCGTCTGCTAGTCTGTCTGTCTGTCTCTCCATCCATGCGTCCGTCCGGGCATCTATCTAGAGAACACTCAAAGTACTACCATCTCGCATACTCTGTGGCACATAGCCGTTTCACACATTAGTCTACCTGTCCGTCTGCCTGCCATCTGTCTGTTCTTCCGTGCGTCCATCTAGAGAACACTAGTAGTACAGCAATCTCGCATCTCGTATACCCTGTGGCAAATGCCGTTTACGTGTCCGTCTACCTGTCCGTCTTTCTGCTAGTCTGTATGTCTCTCCGTCCGTCCGTGCGTCTATCTTGAGAACACTTAGAGTACCGCCATCTCGCATCTCGTATACCCTGTGGCAAATACCGCCTTACGCGTCCGTGTACCTGTCTGTCCATCTGCTAGTCTGTCTGTCTGTCCGTCCGTGCGTCCGTCTGTGCGTCCGTCTAGAGAACATTCAAAGTACCGCCATCTCGCATACCCTGTGGCAATAGCCGCTTTACGAGTCCGTCTACCTGTCCGTCTCTCTGCCAGTCTGTCTGTCTGTCCATCCATGCGTCCATTCGTGCGTCAATCTAGAGAACACTCTGTGAACCGCCATCTCGCGCGTCGTATACCCTGTGGCACATACCCGCTTTACGCGTCCATCTACCTGTCCGTCTGTCTGCCAGTCTGTCTGTCTTTTTTTCCGTGCGTCCGTTCGTGCGTCCATCTAGAGAACACTCAAAGTACCGCCATCTCACACACCCTGTCGCACATAGCAACTTTACACGTCCGTCTACCTGTCCGTCTGTCTGCCAGTCTATCTGTCTGCCCGTCCGTGCGTCCATCTATAGAACACCTAAAGTACCACCATCTCGCATCTCGTATACCCTGTGGCAAATACCGCTTTACGCGTCCGTCTACCTGTCCGTCCGTCTGCTAGTCTGTCTGTCCGTCCGTGAGTCCATCCGTGCGTCAATCTAGAGAACACTCAAAGTACTGCCATCTCGCATACCCTGTAGAACATACGCGCTTTACGCGTCCGTCTGTCTGTCCGTCTGTCTCTCAGTCTGTCTGTCTGTTCGTCCATGCGCCCATCCGTGCGTCCATCTAGAGAACACTCAAAATACCGCCATCTCGCATACCCTGTGGCACATAGCCGCTTTACACATCCGTCTGCCTGTCCGTCTCTCTGCCAGTCTGTCTGTCTGTTCGTCCATGCGTCCGTTCGTGCGTCAATCTAGAGAACACTCTTAGTACCGCCATCTCGCGCGTCGTATACCCTGTGGCACATACCCGCTTTACACGTCCGTCTACCTGTCGGTCCGTCTGCTAGTCTGTGTGCCTGTCCGTCCGAGCGCCCGTCCATGCGTCTATCTTGAATGTTGAGAACACTTAAAGTACCGCCATCTCGCATATCGTATACCCTGTGGCAAATACTGCTTTACGCGTCCGTCATCCTATCTGTGCGTCTGCTAGTCTGTCTGTCTGCCTGTCCGTCCGTGCGTCCATCTAGAGAACACTCAAAGTACCACCATCTCGCATACCCTGCAGCACATAGCCGCTTTACGCGTCCGTCTACCTGTCCGTCTCTCTGCCTGTCTGTCTGTCTGTCCGTTCATGCGTCCATTCGTGCATCAATCTAGAGAACACTCTGTGTACCGCCATCTCGCGTGTCGTATACCCTGTGGCACATACCCGCTTTACGCGTCCTTGTAGCTGTCCGTCTGTCTGCCAGTCTGTCTGTCTGTCCGTCCGTGCATCCGTTCGTCCGTCCATCTAGAGAACACTCAAAGTACCGCCATCTCGCACACCCTGTGGCACATAGCCGCTTTACACGTCCATCTACCTGTCCGTCTGTCTGCCAGTCTGTCTGTCTGTCCGTCTGTGCGTCCATCTAGAGAAAACTTAAAGTACCGCCATCTCGCATCTCGTATACCCTGTGGCAAATACCGCTTTACGCGTCCGTCTACCTGTCCGTCCGTCTGCTAGTCTGTCTGTCCGTCCCTGCGACCGTCCGTGCGTCCATCTAGAGAACACTCAAAGTACTGCCATCTCGCATACCTTGTGGCACATAGCCGCTTTACGCGTCCGTCTACCTGTCCGCCTCTCTGCCAGTCTGTCTGTCTGTCCGTTCATGCGTTCATTCGTGCGTTAATCAGGAGAACACTCTGTGTACCGCCATCTCACGCGTCGTATACCCTGTGGCACATACCCGCTTCACACGTTCGTCTACCTGTCCGTCTGTCTGCCAGTCTGTCTGTCTGTTCGTTCATGCGTCCATCTGTGCGTCTATCTAGAGAACACTCAAAGTACCGCCATCTCGCATACGCTGTGGCACATAGCCGTTTCACACATCCGTCTACCTGTCCGTCTGTCTGCCAGTCTGTCTGTTCTTCCGTGCGTCCGTCCGTGCGTCCATCTAGAGAACACTTAAAGTCCCGCAGTCTCGAATCTCATATACCCTGTGTCAAATACCGTTTACGTGTCCGTCTACCTGTCCGTCCGCCTGCTAGTCTGTCTGTCTGTCCGTCCGTCCGTGCGTCTATCTTGAGAACACTTAAAGTACCGCCATCTCGCATCTGGGATACCCTGTGGCAAATACCGCATTACGCGTCCGTCTACCTGTCTGTCCATCTGCTAGTCTGTCTGTGTGTCCATCCGTGCGTCCGTCTGTGCGTCCGTCCGTGCGTCCATCTAGAGAACATTCAAAGTACCGCCATCTCGCATACCCTGTGGCACATAGCCGCTTTACGCGTCCGTCTACCTGTCCGTCTCTCTGCCAGTCTGTCTGTCTGTCCATCCATGCGTCCATTCGTGCGTCAATCTAGAGAACACTCTGTGGACCGCCATCTCGCGCGTCGTGTACCCTGTGGCACATACCCAAATTACGCGTCAATCTACCTGTCCGTCTGTCTGCCAGTCTGTCTGCCTGTCCGTCCGTGCGTCCATCCGTGCGTATATCTAGAGAATACTCAAAGTACCGCCATCTCGCATAACCTGTGGCACATAGCCGCTTTACACGTCCGTCTACCTGTCCGTCTGTCTGCCAGTCAGTCTTTCTTTCCGTCCGTGCGTCCATCTAAAGACCACTTAAAGTACCGCCATCTCGCTTCTCGTATACCCTGTGGCAAATACCGCTTTACGCGTCCGTGTACCTGTCCGTCTGTCTGCTAGTCTGTGTGGGTATCCGTCCGAGCGCCCGTCCGTGCGTCTATCTTGAGAACACTTAAAGTACCGCCATCTCGCATATCGTATACCCTGTGGCAAATACCGCTTTACGCGTCCGTCTACCTGTCTGTCCGTCTGCTAGTCTGTCGGTCTGTCCGTCCGTGCGTCCGTCCGTGCGTCCATCTAGAGAACACTCAAGGTACCACCATCTCGAATATCCTGTGGCACATAGCCGCTTTACGCGTCCGTCTACCTGTCCGTCTCTCTTCCAGTCTGTCTGTCTGTCCATCCGTGCGTCCTTCCGTGCGTCCATCTAGAGAACACTCAAGGTACCGCCATCTCGCATACCCTGTGGCACATAGCCGCTTTACGCGTCCGTCTACCTGTCCGTCTCTCTGCCAGTCTGTCTGTCTGTCCGACCATGCGTCCATTCGTGCGTCAATCTAGAGAACTTTGTGTACCGCCATCTCGCGCGTCTTATACCCTGTGGCACACACCCGCTTTACGCATCCATCTACCTGTCCGTCTGTCTGCCTGTTTGTCTGTCTGTTCGTCCGTACGTCCGTTCGTGCGTCCATCTAGAGAAAACTCAAAGTACCGCCATCTGCACAACCTGTGGCACATAGCCGCTTTACACGTCCGTCTACCTGTCCGTCTGTCTGCCAGTCTGTCTGTCTTTCCGTCCGTGCGTCCATCTGGAGAACACTTAAAGTACCGCCATCTCGCATCTCGTATACCCTGTGGCATGTACCGCTTTACGCGTCCGTCTACCTGTCCGTCCGTCTGCTAGTCTGTCTGTCCGTCCGTGAGTCCATCCGTTCGTCCATCTAGAGAACACTGAAAGTACCGCCATCTCGCATACCCTGTGGAACATACGCGCTTTACGCGTCCGTCTGCCTGTCCGTCTCTCTGCCAGTCTGTCTGTCCGTCCATGCGTCCATTCGTGCGTCAATCTAGAGAACACTCTGTGTACCGCCATCTCGCGCGTCGTATACCCTGTGGCACATACCCGCTTGACACGTTCGTCTACCTGTCCGTCTGTCTGCCAGTCTGTCTGTTCTTCCATGCGTCCGTCCGTGCGTCCATCTAGAGAACACTAAAAGTACCGCCATCTCACATCATCATCATCAGCCTGACTACGTCCACTGCAGGACAAAGGCCTCTCCCATGTTCCGCCAGTTAACCCGGTCCTGTGCTTGCTGCTGCCAATTTATACCCGCAAACTTCTTAATCTCATCTGCCCACCTAACCTTCTGTCTCCCCCTAACCCGCTTCCCTTCTCTGGGAATCCAGTCAGTTACCCTTAATGACCAGCGGTTATCCTGTCTACGCGCTACATGCCCTGCCCATGTCCATTTCTTCTTCTTGATTTCAGCTATGATATCCTTAACCCCCGTTTGTTCCCTAATCCACTCTGCTCTCTTCTTGTCTCTTAAGGTTACACCTACCATTTTTCTTTCCATTGCTCGCTGCGTCGTCCTCAATTTAAGCTGAACCCTCTTTGTAAGTCTCCAGGTTTCTGCTCCGTAGCTAAGTACCGGCAAGATACAGCTGTTATATACCTTCCTCTTGAGGGATAGTGGCAAACTACCTGTCATAATTTGAGAGTGCTTGCCAAATGTGCTCCACCCCATTCTTATTCTTCTAGTTACTTCAGTCTCGTGGTTCGGTTCTGCGGTTATTACCTGCCCTAAGTAGACATAGTCTTTTACAACTTCAAGTGCACTATTACATATCTCGAAGCGCTGCTCCTTGCCGAGGTTGTTGTACATTACTTTCGTTTTCTGCAGATTAATTTTAAGACCCACCTTTCTGCTCTCCTTGTCTAGCTCCGTAATCATGAGTTGCAATTCGTCCCCCGAGTTACTCAGCAATGCAATGTCATCGGCGAAGCGCAGGTTACTAAGGTATTCTCCATTGACTCTTATCCCTAACTGTTCCCATTCTAGGCTTCTGAAAACCTCCTGTAAGCACGCGGTAAATAGCATTGGGGAAATTGTGTCCCCCTGCCTTACACCCTTCTTGATTGGTATTCTGTTGCTTTCTTTATGAAGCACTATGGTAGCAGTTGATCCCCTGTAGATTTCTTCCAGAATGTTTATATATACTTCATCTACGCCCTGATTCCGCAGTGTTTGCATGACGGCTGATATTTCTACTGAATCAAACGCTTTCTCGTAATCTATGAAGGCTATGTATAGGGGTTGGTTATACTCTGAGCATTTCTCTATTACCTGATTGATAGTATGAATGTGGTCAATTGTTGAGTAGCCTGTTCGAAATCCTGCTTGTTCCTTTGGTTGATTGAATTCTAATGTTTTCTTTACTCTGTTAGCAATTACCTTTGTAAATAGCTTGTATACTACAGAGAGCAAGCTGATCGGCCTGTAATTCTTCAAGTCCTTGTCATCTCCTTTCTTATGTATTAAGATGATGTTAGCGTTCTTCCAAGACTCTGGTACTCTTCCCGTCAGGAGACACCTCGTAAATAGGGTGGCTAGTTTTTCTAACACAATCTGTCCTCCATCTTTCAGCAGATCTGATGTTACCTGATCCTCACCAGCAGCTTTGCCCCTTTGCATGCTCTCCAAAGCTTTCCTGACTTCTTCTATCATTACTGGTGGGGTGTAATCTGGGTTACTGCTAGTTCTTATAGTAATAAGGCCGTGGTTGTCACAGCTACTGTACAGATCTCTGTAAAACTCCTCTGCTATTTTAACTATCCTATCCATATTGGTAGTTATTTTGCCTTCTTTGTCCCTTAGTGCATACATCCGACTTTTGCCTATCCCAAGTTTCCTCTTCAATGCTTTGACACTTCCTCCGTTTTTCAGAGCGTGTTCAATTCTCTCCATGTTATACCTTCTTACATCGCATACCTTACGTCTATTAATCAACTTCGAAAGCTCTGCCAGTTCTATTTTGTCTGTTGTACTTGACACTTTCATGATTTGACGCTTCTTAATTAGGTTCTTCGTTTCCTGGGAAAGCTTCCCAGTGTCTTGTCTAACTACCCTGCCTCCAACTTCCACTGCACACTCCGTAATGATACTCGTTAGATTATCATTCATTGTATCTACGCTAAGGTTCGTTTCCTCACTAAGAGCCGAGTACCTGTTCTGCAGCGACACTCTGAATTCCTGTACTTTCCCTCTCAGTGCTAGCTGATTGATTGGCTTCTTGCGTATCAGTTTCTGTCGTTCCTTCTTCAAGTCTAGGCGAATTCGAGACCGTACTATTCTATGGTCACTGCATCGTACCTTGCCAATCACTTCCACATCCTGCACGATTCCAGGTTGTGCACTCATTATAAAGTCTATTTCGTTCTTATTTTCGCCATTAGGGCTCCTCCATGTCCACTTGCGGTTTTCTCGTTTTCGGTAGAAGGTATTCAAAATCCGTAAATTATTGCGTTCTGCGAATTCTACTAGTAGCTCTCCTCTGGCGTTTCTAGTACCGATGCCATAATCTCCTACTGCCTGGTCTCCAGCCTGCTTCTTCCCTACCTTTGCATTAAAGTCACCCATCACTATAGTATACTGTGTTTTTACCTTACTCATTGCCGATTCCACGTCTTCATAGAAGCTTTCAACTGAAGCGTCATCATGGCTGGATGTAGGCGCGTAAGCCTGTACTACCTTCATCTTGTATCTTTTATTCAGTTTAATTACGATACCTACCACCCTTTCATTAATGCTATAGTATTCCTCTATGTTGCCAGCTATGTTTCTGTGAATTAGGAGCCCCACTCCCAGTTCTCTTCTGTCTGCCAAGCCCCTGTAGCAAAGGACGTGCCCATTCTGTAGCACCGTATAGGCCTCATCTGTCCTCCTAACCTCACTGAGCCCTATTATATCCCATTTAACACCCTCTAGCTCCTCGAATAGTACAGCTAGACTTCCCTCACTAGATAAGGTTCTAGCATTAAACGTTGCCAAGTTCAGGTTCCAATGGCGGCCTGTCCGGATCCAGAGATTCTTAGCACCCTCTGCTGCGTTGCAGATCTGACCGCCGCCATGGTCAGTTGCTTCGCAGCTGCTGGGGACTGAGGGCCGTGAGTTATTTGACGTAAGCATGTGGGAGGTAGTGGCCAGATACTGCACCAGGGTGGCCAATCCTTCTCTGGTGAGGGAGTGCGTTCTCGGCGGTGTTTGCCGGTGAGGCCGCACCCCAGGCCTCTTAATGCAGTTCCATCAACACGCGGATTTTTTTTTTTTTAATCCGGTTGGGAACTGTGCGGTACCGGGATTTGAACCACGGACCTCTTGCATGCGAGGCGGATGCTCTAACCACTACGCCATCGCCGCAACCGGCCCATCTCACATACCCTGTGGCAAATACCGCTTTACGTGTCCTTCTACCTGTCTGTCCGTCTGCTAGTCTGTCTGTCTGTCCATCCGTGCGTCTGTCTGTGCGTCCGTCCGTGCGTCCATCTAGAGAACACTCAATGTACCACCATCTCGCATACCCTGTGGCACATAGCCGCTTTACGCGTTCGTCTACCTGTCCGTCTTCTCTGCCGGCTATACACAGTGGAGGACCAGGAAGCAATGTTTTAAAAAGAGTAAAAACATGCATGTACGGCCTGCAAGCGAACATTCTTCTTTAAGCTGCGCTCGGGCACATTGCCAGTGCAAGTGTTCTTGGAAGCAAAGGGATGTTTTTCCCCTTGGGGATCCCATTGCATAATTTGCAAGGCACCATCAGCCCAAAGAAAAAAAAGCGCCGCACCACCACCGGGTGGGCTCGAACCTCCAGCCTTTCGGTTAACAGCCGATCGCGCTAGCCAATTGCGCAACGGAGACAGTCCTGCTCCACTCTCACCACCATCAGAACATATCTTAAAAGCTATCAGCCCAAAGAAAAAAAAATGCCCGCAGCTTCCCTGGGGGGAACACTGAGGAGGATACGGAGCATATAATTGGTTAACGGGGTGTTAAATTGCGACTTACTTGGGTCGATGGCTAAATTGGTTAACGTGGTTGTAGGAGGGGGTGTTAAATGAGTGAACACGTACACACGTATGCGAAAGTGCGGCGCTGGTCGAAGGGACGTCGATCATTGTGTTTGTGGATTCGTTGGAATTCATTTCACCGCGACCTTGGACGTCGACGCGCCGTACAAACCAACTGACGAGCGGCAACTGAGTGAGCGAGCGCCGACCTTGAGTATATATACAGCTCGACGGCGCATGCACTGTCAGCTGTTGAATGTTCTCGAAGCGCGACGCCACATGCGCATCCACTGGAGAATCAGGAGAATTGTAGATGTCGAACGCGGTGTGTAGAGGAGGAAGGGTGCACAGATGGTGGAGGAGTGAAGCGCGCGCGGTGTTTAGAGGAGGAAGGGATGCACAGATGGTGGAAGAGTGGGCGACGGCGCGACGGCGAATGCGCGCGCGTCAGCTGTCGAATGTTCGAGAAGCGGTGCGGACGGCGCGGACGGCGCACTACAAGGCGCGAGTATAAGATGCTTCCGCATCTAAAAAAGCGCTGCATCACCACCGTGTGGGCTCGAAATTCCAGGCTTTCGATTAACAGCCGATCGCGCTAGTCTGTCTGTCTGTTTGTCCATGCGTCCATCCGTGCGTTAATCTAGAGAACACTCAAAGTTTCGCCGTCTCGCATACCGTGTGGCACATAGCCGCTTTACACGTCCGTCTACCTATCCGTCTGTCTGCCAGTCTGTCTATCTGTCCGTCCATGACTCCGTTCGTGCGTCAATCTAGAGAACACTCTGAGTACCGCCATCTCGCGCGTCGTATACCCTGTGGCACATACCCGCTTTACGCGTCCGTATACCTGTCCGTCTATCTGCCAGTCTGTCTATCTGTCCTTCCGTGCGCCCGTCAAGAGAACACTCAAAGTACCGCTATCTCGCATACCCTGTGGCACATAGCAGCTTTACACGTCCGTCTACCTGTCCGTCTGTCTGCCAGTCTTCCTGTCTGTCCGTCCGTGCGTCCGTCTGTGCGTCCATCTTGAGAACACTCGAAGTACCGCAATCTCGCATACCCTGTGGCACATAGCCAGTCGGTCTGTGTGTCCGTCCGTGCGTCCTTCCGTGCGTCCTTCTAGAGAACACTCAAAGTACCGCCATCTCGCATACCCTGAGGCACTTAGCCGCATTACGCGTCCGACTGTCTGCCAGTCTGTCTGTCTGTCCGTCCGTGCGTACGTCCATGCCTCCATCTTGAGAACACCTAAAGTACCACCATCTGGCATCTTCTATACCCTGTTGCAAATACCGCTTTACGCGTCCGTCTACCTGTCCGTCCGTCTGCTAGTCTGTCTGTCCGTCCGTGCGACCGTCCGTGTGTCCATCTACAGAACAATCAAAGTACCGCCATCTCGCATACCCTGTGTCACATTGCCGCTTTACACGTTCGTCTACTTGTCCGTCTGTCTGCCAGTCTTCCTGTCTGTCCGTCCGTGCGTCCGTCTGTGCGTCCATCTTGAGAACACTCGAAGTACCGCAATCTCGCATACCCTGTGGCACATAGCCAGTCGGTCTGTGTGTCCGTCCGTGCGTCCTTCCGTGCGTCCTTCTAGAGAACACTCAAAGTACCGCCATCTCGCATACCCTGAGGCACTTAGCCGCACTACGCGTCCGACTGTCTGCCAGTCTGTCTGTCTGTCCGTCCGTTCGTACGTCCATGCCTCCATCTTGAGAACACCTAAAGTACCGCCATCTGGCATCTCCTATACCCTGTGGCAAATACCGCTTTACGCGTCCGTCTACCTGTCCGTCCGTCTGCTAGTCTGTCTGTCCGTCCGTGCGACCGTCCGTGTGTCCATCTACAGAACACTCAAAGTACCGCCATCTCGCATACCCTGTGGCACATAGCCGCTTTACGCGTCCGTCTACCTGTCCGTCTCTCTGCCAGTCTGTCTGTCTGTCCGTCCATGCGTCCATTCATGCGTCAATCCAGAGAAAAATCTGTGTACCGCCATCTCGCGCGTCGTATACCCTGTGGCACATACCCGCTTTACACGTTCGTCTACCTTTCCGTCTGTCTGCCAGTCTGTCTGTCTGTTCGTCCATGCGTCCATCCGTGCGTCCATCTAGAGAACACTCAAAGTACCGCCATCTCGCATACCCTGTGGCACATAGCCGTTTCACACATCCGTCTACCTGTCCGTCTGTCTGCCAGTCTGTCTGTCTGTTCGTCCATGCGTCCATCCGTGCGTCCATCTAGAGAACACTCAAAGTACCGCCATCTCGCATACCCTGTGGCACATAGCCGTTTCACACATCCGTCTACCTGTCCGTCTATCTGCCAGTCTGTCTGTTCTTCCGTGCGTCCGTCCGTGTGTCCATTTAGAGAACACCTAAAGTACCGCAATCTCGCATCTCGTATACCCTGTGTCAAATACCGTTTACGTGTCCGTCTACCTGTCCGTCCGTCTGCTAGTCTGTCTGTCTGTCCGTCCGTCCGAGCGTCTATCTTGAGAACACCTAAAATACCGCCATCTCGCATCTCGTATACCCTGTGGCAATTACCGTTTTAGGCGTCCGTGTACCTGTCTGTCCATCTGCTAGTCTGTCTGTCTGTCCGTCCGCAGCGTCCGTCTGTGCGTATATCTAGAGAACACTCAAAGTACCACCATCTCGCATAACCTGTGGCACATAGCCGCTTTACACGTCCGTCTACCAGTCCGTCTGTCTGCCAGTCTGTCTGTCTGTCTCTCTGTCCGTCTCTGCGTCCAACTAGAGAACACTTAAACTACCGTTATCTCGCATACCCTGTGGCACATAGCCACTTTACGCGTCCGCCTACCTTTCCGTCTCTCTGCCAGTCTGTCTGTCTTCGTATACTCTGTGGCACATACCCGCTTAACAAGTTCGTCTACCTGTCCGTCTGTCTGCCAGTCTGTCTGTCTGTTCGTTCATCCGTGCGTCCATCCGTGCGTCCATTTAGAGAACACTCAAAGTACCGCCATCTCGCATACCCTGTGGCAAAACGCCGTTTCACACATCCGTCTACCTGTCCGTCTGTCTTCCAGTCTGTCTGTTCTTCCGTGCGTCCGTCCGTGGGTCCATCTAGAGAACACCTAAAGTACCGCCATCTCGCATCTCGTATACCCTGTATCAAATACCGTTTACGTGTCCGTCTACCTGTCCGTCCGCCTGCTAGTCTGTCTGTCTGTCCGTCCGTCCGTGCGTCTATCTTGAGAACACTTAAAGTACCGCCATCTCGCATCTCGTATACCCTGTGGCAAATACCGCTTTACGCGTCCGTCTACCTGTCGGTCCGTCTGCTAGTCTGTCTGTCCGTCCGTGCGACCGTCCGTGCGTCCATCTAGAGAACAATCAAAGTACTGCCATCTCGCATACCTTGTGGCACATAGCCGCTTGACGCGTCCGTCTACCTGTCCGCCTCTCTGCCTGTCTGTCTGTCTGTCCGTTCATGCGTTCATTCGTGCGTTAATCTAGAGAACACTCTGTGTACCGCCATCTCGCGCGTCGTATATCCTGTGGCACATACCCGCTTTACACGTTCGTCTACCTGTCCGTCTGTCTGCCAGTCTGTCTGTCTGCCAGTCTGTCCGTCTGTTCCTCCATGCGTCCATCTGTGCGTCTATCTAGAGAACACTCAAAGTACCGCCATCTCGCATACGCTGTGGCACATAGCCGTTTCACACATCCGTCTACTTGTCCGTCTGTCTGCCAGTCTGTCTGTTCTTCCGTGCGTCCGTCCGTGCGTCCATTTAGAGAAAACTTAAAGTACCGCAATCTCGCATCTCGTATACCCTGTATCAAATACCGTTTACGTGTTCGTCTACCTGTCCGTCCGCCTGCTAGTCTGTCTGTCTGTCCGTCCGTCCGTGCGTCTATCTTGAGAACACTTAAAGTACCGCCATCTCGCATCTGGGATACCCTGTGGCAAATACCGCATTACGCGTCCGTCTACCTGTCTGTCCATCTGCTAGTCTGTCTGTGTGTCCGTCCGTGTGTCCGTCTGTGCGTCCGTCCGTGCGTCCATCTTGAGAACATTCAAAGTATCGCCATCTCGCATACCCTGTGGCACATAGCCGCTTTACGCGTCCGTCTACCTGTCCGTCTCTCTGCCAGTCTGTCTGTCTGTCCCTCCATGCGTCCATTCGTGCGTCAATCTAGAGAACACTCTGTGTACCGCCATCTCGCGCGTCGTGTACCCTGTGGCACATACCCACATTACGCGTCCATCTACCTGTCCGCCTGTCTGCCAGTCTGTCTGCCTGTCCGTCCGTGCGTCCATCCGTGCGTATATCTAGACAATACTCAAAGTACCGCCATCTCGCATAACCTGTGGCTCATAGCCGCTTTACACGTCCGTCTACCTGTCCGTCTGTCTGCCAGTCAGTCTTTCTTTCCGTCCGTGCGTCCATCTAAAGACCACTTAAAGTACCGCCATCTCGCTTCTCGTATACCCTGTGGCAAATACCGCTTTACGCGTCCGTGTACCTGTCCATCTGTCTGCTAGTCTGTGTGGGTGTCCGTCCGAGCGCCCGTCCGTGCGTCTATCTTGAGAACACTTAAAGTACCGCCTTCTCGCATATCGTATACCCTGTGGCAAATACCGCTTTACACGTCCGTCTATCTGTCCGTCTGTCTGCCAGTCTGTCTGTCTTTCCGTCCGTGCGTCCATCTGGAGAACACCTAAAGTACCGCCATCTCGCATCTCGTATACCCCGTGGCATGTACCGCTTTACGCGTCCGTCTACCTGTCCGTCCGTCTGCTAGTCTGTCTGTCCGTCCGTGAGTCCATCCGTTCGTCCATCTAGAGAACACTGAAAGTACCGCCATCTCGCATACGCTGTGGAACATACACGCTTTACGCGTCCGTCTGCCTGTCCGTCTCTCTGCCAGTCTGTCTGTCTGTCCGTCCATGCGTCCAATCGTGCGTCAATCTAGAGAACACTCTTAGTACCACCATCTCGCGCGTCGTATACCCTGTGGCACAGTGGCACATACCCGCTTTACACGTCCGTCTACCTGTCGGTCCGTCTGCTAGTCCGTGTGTCTGTCCGTCCGAGCGCCCGTCCGTGCGTCTATCTTGAATCTTGAGAACACTTAAAGTACCGCCATCTCGCATATCGCATACCCTGTGGCAAATACCGCTTTACGCGTCCGTCTACCTATCTGTCCGTCTGCTAGTCTGTCTGTCTGTCCGTCCATGCATCCATCCGTGCGTCCATCTAGAGAACACTCAAAGTACCACCAGCTCGCATACCCTGCGGCACATAGCCACTTTACGCGTCCGTCTATCTTTCCGTCTCTCTGCCAGTCTGTCTGTTTGTCCGTCCATGCGTCCATTCGTGCGTCAATCTAGAGAACACTCTGTGTACCGCCATCTCGCGCGTCGTATACCCTGTGGCACATACCCGCTTTACGCGTCCGTGTACCTGTCCGTCTGTCTGCCAGTCTGCTTGTCTGTGCGTCCGTGCACCCGTTCGTGCGTCCATCTAGAGAACACTCAAATTACCGCCATCTCGCACACCTTGTCGCACATAGCCGCTTTACACGTCCATCTACCTGTCCGTCTGTCTGCCAGTCTGTCTGTCGTCCGTCTGTGCGTCCATCTAGAGAACACTTAAACTACCGCCATCTCGCATCTCGTATACCCTGTGGCAAATACCGCTTTACGCGTCCGTCTACCTGTCCGTCCGTCTGCTAGTCTGTCTGTCCGTCGATGCGACCGTCCGTGCGTCCATATAGAGAACACTCAAAGTACCGCCATCTCGCATACCCTGTGGCACATAGCCGCTTTACGCGTCCGTCTTCCTTTCCGTCTCTCTGCCAGTCTGTCTGTCTTCGTATACCCTGTGGCACATACCCGCTTTACAAGTTCGTCTACCTGTTCGTCTGTCTGCTAGTCTGTCTGTCTGTTCGTCCATGCGTCCATCCGTGCGTCCATCTAGAGAACACTCAAAGTACGGCCATCTCGCATACCCTGTGGCACATAGCCCTTTCACACATCCGTCTACCTGTCCGTCTGTCTGCCAGTCTGTCTGTTCTTCCGTGCGTCCGTCCGTGGGTCCATCTAGAGAACACCTAAACTACCGCAATCTCGCATCTCGTATACCCTGTGTCAAATACCGTTAACGCGTCCGTCTACCTGTCCGTCCGCCTTCTAGTCTGTCTGTCTGTCCGTCCGTCCGTGCGTCTATCTTGAGAACACCGAAAGTACCGCCATCTCGCATCTCGTATACCCTGTGGCAAATACCGCTTTACGCGTCCGTCTACCTGTCTGTCCATCTGCTAGTCTGTCTGTCTGTCCGTCCGTGCGTCTGTCCGTGCGTCCGTCCGTGCGTCCATCTAGAGAACACTCAAAGTACCACTATCTCGCATACCCTGTGGCACAGAGCCGCATTACGCGTCCGTCTACCTGTCCGTCTCTCTTGCAGTCTGTCTGTCTGTCCATCCATGCGTCAATTCGTGCGTCAATCTAGAGAACACTCTGTGTACCGCCATCTCACGCGTCGTATACCACGTGGCAAAGACCCGCTTTACACGTCCGTGTACCTGACCGTCTGTCTGCCAGTCTGTCTGTCTGTTCGTCCATGCGTCCATCCGTGCGTCCATCTAAAGAACACTCAAAGTACCGCCATCTCGCATACCCTGTGGCACATAGCCGCTTTGCACGTCCGTCTACCTGTCTGCCTGTCTTCCAGTCCGTCTGTCTGTCTGTCCGTGCGTCTGCCCGTGCGTCCATCTAGAGAACACCTAAAGAACCGCCATCTCACTTCTCGTATACCCTGTGGCACATACCCGCTTTACACGTCCGTCTACCTGTCCGTCTATCTGCTAGTCTGTCTGTCTGTTCGTCCATGCGTCCATCCGTGCGTCCATCTAGAGAACACTCAAAATAACGCCATCTCGCGTACCCTTGGCACATAACCGTTTCACACGTCCGTCTACCTGTCCGTCTGTCTGCCAGTCTGTCTGTCCATCCGTGCGTCCGTCCGTGCGTCCACCTAGAGAACACTTAAAGTACCGCAATCTCGCATCTCGTATACACTGTGGCAAATGCCGTTTACGTGTCCGTCTACCTGTTAATCCATCTGCTAGTCTGTCTGTCTGTCCATTCGTCCGTGCGTCTATCTTACGAACACTTAGTGTACCGCCATCTCGCATCTCGTATACCCTCTGGCAAATACCGCATTACGCGTCCGTCTACCTGTCTGTCCATCTGCTAGTCTGTCTGTGTGTCCGTCCGTGCGTCCATCTAGAGAACATTCAAAGTACCGCCATCTCGCGTACGCTGTGGCACATAGCCGCTTTACGCGTCCGTCTACCTGTCCGTCTGTCTGCCAGTCTGTCTGTCCTTCCATGCATCCATTCGTGCGTCAATCTAGAGAACACTCTGTGTACCGCCATCTCGCGCTTCGTATACCTTGTGGCACATACCCGCTTTACGCGTCCATCTACCTGTCCGTCTGTCTTCCAGTCTGTCTGTCTGTCCGTCCGTGCGTCCATTCGTGCGTAAATCTAGTGAACACTCAAAGTACCACCAACTCGCATAACCTGTGGCACATAGCCGCTTTACACGTCCGTCTACCTGTCCGTCTGTCTGCCAGTCTGTCTGTCTGCCCATCCGTGCGTCCATCTATAGAACACCTAAAGTACTGCCATCTCGCATCTCGTATACCCTGTGGCAAATACCGCTTTACGCGTCCATCTACCTGGCCGTCCGTCTGCTAGTCTGTCTGTCCGTCCGTGAGTCCATGCGTGCGTCCATCTAGAGAACACTCAAAGTACCGCCATCTCACATACCCTGTGGAACATAGCCGCTTTACACATCCGTCTGCCTGTCCGTCTCTCTGCCAGTCTGTCTGTCTGTTCGTCCATGCATCCGTTCGTGCGTCAATCTAGAGAACACTCTTAGTACCGCCATCTCGCGCGTCGTATACCCTGTGGCACATACCCGCTTTACACGTCCGTCTACCTGTCGGTCTGTCTGCTAGTCTGTGTGTCTGTCCGTCCGAGCGCCCGTCCGTGCGTCTATCTTGAATCTTGAGAACACTTAAAGTACCACCATCTCACATATCGTATACCCTGTGGCAAAAACCGCTTTACACGTCCGTCTACCTATCTGTCTGTCTGCTAGTCTGTCTGTCTGTCTGTCCGTCCGTGCGTCCATCCGTGCGTCCATCTAGAGAACACTCAAAGTACCACCATCTCGCATACCCTGTGGAACATACGCGCTTTACGCGTCCGTCTGTCTGTCCGTCTGTCTGTCAGTCTGTCTGTCTGTTCGTCCATGCGCCCATCCGTGCGTCCATCTAGAGAACACTCAAATTACCGCCATCTCGCATAACCTGTGGCACATAGCCGCTTTACACATCCGTCTGCCTGTCCGTCTCCCTGCCAGTCTGTCTGTCTGTCCGTCCGTGCCTGCATCCGTGCGTCCATCTAGAGAACACCCAAAGTACCACCATCTCGCATACCCTGCGGCACATAGCCGTTTTACACATCTGTCTACCTGTCCGTCTGTCTCCCAGTCTGTCTGTCCATCCGTGCGTCAGTCCGTGCGTCCATCTAGAGAACACTTAAAGTACCGCAATCTCGCATCTCGTATACACTGTGGCAAATGCCGTTTACGTGTCCGTGTACCTGTCCGTCCGTCTGCTCGTCTGTCTGTCTGTCCGTCCGTCCGTGCGTCTATCTTGAGAACACAGAGTACCGCCATCTCGCATCTCGTATATCCTCTGGCAAATACCGCTTTACGCATCCGTCTACCTGTCCGTCCGTCTGCTAGTCTGTCTGTCTGTCCATCCGTCCGTGCGTCTATCTTGAGAACACTTAGAGTACGGCCATCTCGCATCTCGTATACCCTCTGGCAAATACCGCTTTACGCATCCGACTACCTGTCTGTCTGTCTGCTAGTCTGTCTGTCTGTCCGTCCGTCCGTCCGTCCGTGCGTCCGTCCGTGCGTCCATCTAGAGAACACTCAAGGTACCGCCATCTCGCATACCCTGTGGCACATAGCCGCTTTACGCGTCTGTCTACCTGTCCGTCTCTTTGCCAGTCTGTCTGTCTGTCCGTCCATGCGTCCATTCGTGCGTCAATCTAGAAAACACTCTGTGTACCGCCATCTCGCGCGTCTTATACCCTGTGGCACACACCCGCTTTACGCGTCTATCTACCTGTCCGTCTGTCTGCCAGTTTGTCTGTCTGTTCGTCCGTACGTCCGTTCGTGCGTCCATCTAGAGAACACTCAAAGTACCGCCATCTGCACACCCTGTGGCACATAGCCGCTTTACACGTCCGTCTACCTGTCTGTCTGTCTGCCAGTCTGTCTGTCTTTCCGTCCGTGCGTCCATCTAGAGAACACCTGAAGTACCGCCATCTCGCATCTCGTATACCCTGTGGCATGTGCCGCTTTACGCGTCCGTCTACCTGTCCGTCCATCTGCTAGTCTGTCTGTCCGTCCGTGAGTCCATCCGTTCGTCCATCTAGAGAACACTCAAAGTACCGTCATCTCGCATACCCTGTGGAACATACGCGCTTTATGCGTCCGTCTGTCTGTCCGTCTGTCTGTCAGTCTGTCTGTCTGTTCGTCCATGCGCCCATCCGTGCGTCCATCTAGAGAACACTCAAATTACCGCCATCTCGCATATCCTGTGGACAATAGCCGCTTTACACATCCGTCTGCCTGTCCGACTCTCTGCCAGTCTGTCTCTCTGTCCGTCCATGCGTCCGTTTGTGCGTCAATCTAGAGAACACTCTTAGTACCACCATCTCGCGCGTCGTATACCCTGTGGCACAGTGGCACATAGCCGCTTTACACGTCAATCTACCTGTCCGTCTGTCTGCCAGTCTGTCTGTCCATCCGTGCGTCCGTCCGTGCGTCCATCTAGAGAACGCGTAAAGCGGTGCAAATACCGCTTTACGCGTCCGTCTACCTATCTGTCCGTCTGCTAGTCTGTCGGTCTGTCTGTCCATGCATCCATCCGTGCGTCCATCTAGACAACACTCAAAGTACCACCATCTCGCATACCCTGCGGCACATAGCCGCTTTACGCGTCCGTCTACCTTTCCCTCTCTCTGCCAGTCTGTCTGTCTGTCCGTCTATGCGTCCATTCGTGCGTCCATCCAGAGAACACTCAAATTACCGCCATCTCGCACACCCTGTGGCACATAGCCACTTTACACGTCAATCTACCTGTCCGTCTGTCTGCCAGTCTGTCTGTCTGTCCGTCTGTGCGTCCATCTAGAGAACACTTAAACTATCGCCATCTCGCATCTCGTATACGCTGTGGCAAATACTGCTTTACGTGTCCGTCTACATGTCCGTCCGTCTGCTAGTCTGTCTGTCTGTCCATGCGACCGTCCGTGCGTCCATATAGAGAACACTCAAAGTACCGCCATCTCGCATACCCTGTGGCACATAGCCGCTTTACGCGTCCGTCTACCTTTCCGTCTCTCTGCCAGTCTGTCTGTCTTCGTATACCCTGTGGCACATACCCGCTTTACAAGTTCGTCTACCTGCCCGTCTGTCTGCCAGTCTGTCCGTCTGTTCGTCCATGCGTCCATCCGTGCGTCCATCTAGAGAACACTCAAAGTACCGCCATCTCGCATACCCTGTGGCACATAGCCGTTTCACACATCCGTCTACCTGTCCGTCTGTTTGCCAGTCTGTCTGTCCATCCGTGCGTCCGTCCGTGCGTCCATCTAGAGAACACTTAAAGTACCGCAATCTTGCATCTCGTATACACTGTAGCAAATGCCGTTTACGTGTCCGTCTACCTGTCCGTCCGTCTGCTAGTCTGTCTGTCTGTCCATCCGTCCGTGCGTCTATCTTGAGAACACTTAGAGTACTGCCATCTCGCATCTCGTATACCCTCTGGCAAATACCGCTTTACGCATCCGTCTACCTGTCTGTCCGTCTGCTAGTCTGTCTGTCTGTCCGTCCGTGCGTCCGTCCGTGCGTCCATCTAGAGAACACTTAAAGTACCACCATCTCGTATACCCTGTGGCACAGAGCCGCATTACGCGTCCGTCTACCTGTCCATCTCTCTTGCAGTCTGTCTGTCTGTCCATCCATGCGTCAATTCGTGCGTCAATCTAAAGAACACTCAAAGTACCGCCATCTCGCATACCCTGTGGCATATAGCCGCTTTGCACGTCCGTCTACCTGTCTGCCTGTCTTCCAGTCCGTCTGTCTGTCTGTCCGTGCGTCTGCCCGTGCGTCCATCTAGAGAACACCTAAAGAACCGCCATCTCACTTCTCGTATACCCTGTGGCACATACCCGCTTTACACGTCCGTCTACCTGTCCCTCTATCTGCTAGTCTGTCTGTCTGCCCGTCCATGCGTTCATTCGTGCATCAATCTAGAGAACACTCTGTGTACCGCCATCTCGCGCGTCTTATACCCTGTGGCACACACCCGCTTTACGCGTCCATCTACCTGTCCGTCTGTCTGCCAGTCTGTCTGTCTGTTCGCCGTACGTCCGTTCGTGCATCCATCTAGAGAACACTCAAAGTACCGCCATATGCACACCCTGTGGCACATAGCCGCTTTACACGTCCGTCTACCTGTCTGTCTGTCTTCCAGTCTGTCTGTCTTTCCGTCCGTGCGTCCATCTAGAGAACACTTAAACTACCGCCGTCTCGCATCTCGTATACCCTGTGGCAAATACCGCTTTACGCGTCCGTGTACCTGTCCGTCCGTCTGCTAGTCTGTGTGTCTGTCCGTCCGAGCGCCCGTCCGTGCGTCTTGAGGACACTTAAAGTACCGCCATCTCGCATATCGCATATCTCGCATAAACCCTGTGGCAAATACCGCTTTACTCGTCCGTCTACCTGTCTGTCCGTCTGCTAGTCTGTCGGTCTGTCCGTCCGTGCGTCCATCCGTGCGTCCATCTAGAGAACACTAAACATACCGCCATCTCGCATACCCTTGGCACATAGCCGTTTCACACATCCGTCTACCTGACCGTCTGTCTGCCAGTCTGTCTGTCCATCCGTGCGTCCATCCGTGCGTCCACCTAGAGAACACTTAAAGTACCGCAATCTCGCATCTCGTATACACTGTGGCAAATGCCGTTTACGTGTCCGTCTACCTGTCCATCCGTCTGCTAGTCTGTCTGTCTGTCCATCCGTCTGTGCGTTCATCTTGCGAACACTTAGAGTACCGCCATCTCGCAGCTCGTATACCCTCTGGCAAATACCGCTTTACGCATTCGTCTACCTGTCTGTCCGTCTGCTAGTCTGTCTGTCTGTCCGTCCGTCCGTCCGTCCGTGCGTCCGTCCGTGCATCCATCTAGAGAACACTCAAGGTACCGCCATCTCGCATACCCTGTGGCACCTAGCCGCTTTACGCGTCGGTCTACCTGTCCGTCTCTCTTCCAGTCTGTCTGTCTGTCCGTTCATGCGTCCATTCATGCGTCAATCTAGAGAACACTGTGTACCGCCATCTCGCGCGTCTAATACCCTGTGGCACATACCCGCTTTACAAGTTCGTCTACCTGTCCGTCTCTGCCAGTCTGTCTGTCTGTTCGTCCATGCGTCCATCCGTGCGTCCATCTAGAGAACACTCAAAGTACCGCCATCTCGCATACGCTGCGGCACATAGCCATTTCACACATCCGTCTACCTGTCCGTCTGTCTGCCAGTCTGTGTGTTCTTCCGTGCATCCGTCCGTGCGTCCATCTAGAGAACACTTAAGGTACCGCAATCTCGCATCTCGTATACCCTGTGTCAAATACCTTTTACGTGTCCGTCTACCTGTCCGTCCGCCTGCTAGTCTGTCTGTCTGTCCGTCCGTCCGTGCGTCTATCTTGAGAACACTTAAAGTACCGCCATCTCGCATCTCGTATATCCTGTGGCAAATACCGCATTACGCGTCCGTCTACCTGTCTGTCCATCTGCTAGTCTGTCTGTGTGTCCGTCCGTGCGTCCGTCTGTGCGTCCGTCCGTGCGTCCATCTAGAGACATTCAAAGTACCGCCATCTCGCATACGCTGTGGCACATAGCCGCTTTACGCGTCCGTCTACCTGTCCGTCTCTCTGCCAGTCTGTCTGTCTGTCCTTCCATGCATCCATTCGTGCGTCAATCTAGAGAACACTGTGTACCGCCATCTCGCGCGTCGTATACCCTGTGGCACATACCCGCTTTACGCGTCCATCTACCTGTCCGTCTTTCTGCCAGTCTGTCTGTCTTTCCGTCCGTGCGTCCATCCGTGCGTATATCTAGAGAACACTCAAAGTACCACCATCTCGCATAACCTGTGGCACATAGCCGCTTCACACGTCCGTCTACCTGTCCGTCTGTCTGCCAGTCTGTCTGTCTGTCCGTCTATGCGTCCATTCGTGCGTCAATCTAGAGAACACTCTGTGTACCGCCATCTCGCGCGTCGTATACCCTGTGGCACATACCCGCTTTACGCGTCTGTGTACCTGTCCGTCTGTCTGCCAGTCTGTCTGTCTGTGCGTCCGTGCACCCGTTCGTGCGTCCATCTAGAGAACACTCAAATTACCGCCATCTCGCACACCCTGTGGCACATAGCCGCTTTACACGTCAATCTACCTGTCCGTCTGTCTGCCAGTCTGTCTGTCCATCCGTGCGTCCGTCCGTGCGTCCATCTAGAGAACACTTAAAGTACCGCAATCTTGCATCTCGTATACACTGTAGCAAATGCCGTTTACGTGTCCGTCTACCTGTCCGTCCGTCTGCTAGTCTGTCTGTCTGTCCATCCGTCCGTGCGTCTATCTTGAGAACACTTAGAGTACTGCCATCTCGCATCTCGTATACCCTCTGGCAAATACCGCTTTACGCATCCGTCTACCTGTCTGTCCGTCTGCTAGCCTGTCTGTCTCTCCGTCCGTCCCTCCGTCCGTGCGTCCGTCCGTGCGTCCATCTAGAGAACACTTAAAGTACCACCATCTCGCATACCCTGTGGCACAGAGCCGCATTACGCGTCCGTCTACCTGTCCGTCTCTCTTGCAGTCTGTCTGTCTGTCCATCCATGCGTCAATTCGTGCGTCAATCTAAAGAACACTCAAAGTACCGCCATCTCGCATACCCTGTGGCACATAGCCGCTTTGCACGTCCGTCTACCTGTCTGCCTGTCTTCCAGTCCGTCTGTCTGTCTGTCCGTGCGTCTGCCCGTGCGTCCATCTAGAGAACACCTAAAGAACCGCCATCTCACTTCTCGTATACCCTGTGGCACATACCCGCTTTACAGGTCCGTCTACCTGTCCGTCTATCTGCCAGTCTGTCTGTCTGTCCGTCCATGCGTCCATTCGTGCGTCAATCTAGAGAACACTCTGTGTACCGCCATCTCGCGCGTCTTGTACCCTGTGGCACACACCCGCTTTACGCGTCCATCTACCTGTCCGTCTGTCTGCCAGTTTGTCTGTCTGTTCGTCCGTACGTCCGTTCGTGCGTCCATCTAGAGAACACTCAAAGTACCGCCATCTCGCATACCCTGTGGCACATAGCCGTTTCACACATCCGTCTACCTGTCCGTCTGTTTGCCAGTCTGTCTGTCCATCCGTGCGTCCGTCCGTGCGTCCATCTAGAGAACACCTAAAGTACCGCAATCTTGCATCTCGTATACACTGTAGCAAATGCCGTTTACGTGTCCGTCTACCTGTCCGTCCGTCTGCTAGTCTGTCTGTCTGTCCATCCGTCCGTGCGTCTATCTTGAGAACACTTAGAGTACTGCCATCTCGCATCTCGTATACCCTCTGGCAAATACCGCTTTACGCATCCGTCTACCTGTCTGTCCGTCTGCTAGTCTGTCTGTCTGTCCGTCCGTGCGTCCGTCCGTGCGTCCATCTAGAGAACACTTAAAGTACCACCATCTCGTATACCCTGTGGCACAGAGCCGCATTACGCGTCCGTCTACCTGTCCGTCTCTCTTGCAGTCTGTCTGTCTGTCCATCCATGCGTCAATTCGTGCGTCAATCTAAAGAACACTCAAAGTACCGCCATCTCGCATACCCTGTGGCATATAGCCGCTTTGCACGTCCGTCTACCTGTCTGCCTGTCTTCCAGTCCGTCTGTCTGTCTGTCCGTGCGTCTGCCCGTGCGTCCATCTAGAGAACACCTAAAGAACCGCCATCTCACTTCTCGTATACCCTGTGGCACATACCCGCTTTACACGTCCGTCTACCTGTCCCTCTATCTGCTAGTCTGTCTGTCTGCCCGTCCATTCGTTCATTCGTGCATCAATCTTGAGAACACTCTGTGTAGCGCCATCTCGCGCGTCTTATACCCTGTGGCACACACCCGCTTTACGCGTCCATCTACCTGTCCGTCTGTCTGCCAGTCTGTCTGTCTGTTCGCCGTACGTCCGTTCGTGCATCCATCTAGAGAACACTCAAAGTACCGCCATATGCACACCCTGTGGCACATAGCCGCTTTACACGTCCGTCTACCTGTCTGTCTGTCTTCCAGTCTGTCTGTCTTTCCGTCCGTGCGTCCATCTAGAGAACACTTAAACTACCGCCGTCTCGCATCTCGTATACCCTGTGGCAAATACCGCTTTACGCGTCCGTGTACCTGTCCGTCCGTCTGCTAGTCTGTGTGTCTGTCCGTCCGAGCGCCCGTCCGTGCGTCTTGAGGACACTTAAAGTACCGCCATCTCGCATATCGTAAACCCTGTGGCAAATACCGCTTTACTCGTCCGTCTACCTGTCTGTCCGTCTGCTAGTCTGTCGGTCTGTCCGTCCGTGCGTCCATCCGTGCGTCCATCTAGAGAACACTCAAAGTACCGCCATCTCGCATACCCTGTGGCACATAGCCGCTTTGCACGTCCGTCTACCTGTCCGCCTGTCTTCCAGTCTGTCTGTCTGTCCGTCCATGCGTCTGCCCGTGCGTCCATCTAGAGAACACCTAAAGAACCGCCATCTCACTTCTCGCATAACTTGAAGCACATACCCGCTTTACACGTCCGTCTACCTGTCTGTCTATCTGCTAGTCTGTCTGTCTGTTCGTCCATGCGTCCCTCCGTGCGTCCATCTAGAGAACACTAAACATACCGCCATCTCGCATACCCTTGGCACATAGCCGTTTCACACATCCGTCTACCTGACCGTCTGTCTGCCAGTCTGTCTGTCCATCCGTGCGTCCATCCGTGCGTCCACCTAGAGAACACTTAAAGTACCGCAATCTCGCATCTCGTATACACTGTGGCAAATGCCGTTTACGTGTCCGTCTACCTGTCCATCCGTCTGCTAGTCTGTCTGTCTGTCCATCCGTCTGTGCGTTCATCTTGCGAACACTTAGAGTACCGCCATCTCGCAGCTCGTATACCCTCTGGCAAATACCGCTTTACGCATTCGTCTACCTGTCTGTCCGTCTGCTAGTCTGTCTGTCTGTCCGTCCGTCCGTCCGTCCGTGCGTCCGTCCGTGCATCCATCTAGAGAACACTCAAGGTACCGCCATCTCGCATACCCTGTGGCACCTAGCCGCTTTACGCGTCGGTCTACCTGTCCGTCTCTCTTCCAGTCTGTCTGTCTGTCCGTTCATGCGTCCATTCATGCGTCAATCTAGAGAACACTGTGTACCGCCATCTCGCGCGTCTAATACCCTGTGGCACATACCCGCTTTACAAGTTCGTCTACCTGTCCGTCTCTGCCAGTCTGTCTGTCTGTTCGTCCATGCGTCCATCCGTGCGTCCATCTAGAGAACACACAAAGTACCGCCATCTCGCATACGCTGCGGCACATAGCCATTTCACACATCCGTCTACCTGTCCGTTTGTCTGCCAGTCTGTGTGTTCTTCCGTGCATCCGTCCGTGCGTCCATCTAGAGAACACTTAAGGTACCGCAATCTCGCATCTCGTATACCCTGTGTCAAATACCTTTTACGTGTCCGTCTACCTGTCCGTCCGCCTGCTAGTCTGTCTGTCTGTCCGTCCGTCCGTGCGTCTATCTTGAGAACACTTAAAGTACCGCCATCTCGCATCTCGTATATCCTGTGGCAAATACCGCATTACGCGTCCGTCTACCTGTCTGTCCATCTGCTAGTCTGTCTGTGTGTCCGTCCGTGCGTCCGTCTGTGCGTCCGTCCGTGCGTCCATCTAGAGACATTCAAAGTACCGCCATCTCGCATACGCTGTGGCACATAGCCGCTTTACGCGTCCGTCTACCTGTCCGTCTCTCTGCCAGTCTGTCTGTCTGTCCTTCCATGCATCCATTCGTGCGTCAATCTAGAGAACACTGTGTACCGCCATCTCGCGCGTCGTATACCCTGTGGCACATACCCGCTTTACGCGTCCATCTACCTGTCCGTCTTTCTGCCAGTCTGTCTGTCTTTCCGTCCGTGCGTCCATCCGTGCGTATATCTAGAGAACACTCAAAGTACCACCATCTCGCATAACCTGTGGCACATAGCCGCTTCACACGTCCGTCTACCTGTCCGTCTGTCTGCCAGTCTGTCTGTCTGCCCATCCGTGCGTCCATCTATAGAACACCTAAAGTACCGCCATCTCGCATCTCGTATACCCTGTGGCAAATACCGCTTTACGCGTCCGTCTACCTGTCCGTCCGTCTGCTAGTCTGTCTGTCCGTCCGTGAGTCCATCCGTGCGTCCATCTAGAGAACACTCAAAGTACCGCCATCTCGCATACCCTGTGGTACATACGCGCTTTACGCGTCCGTCTGTCTGTCCGTCCGCCTGTCTGTCAGTCTGTCTGTCTGTTCGTCCATGCGCCTATCCGTGCGTCCATCTAGAGAACACTCAAAATACCGCCATCTCGCATACCCTGTGGCACATAGCCGCTTTACACATCCGTCTGCCTGTCCGTCTCTCTGCCAGTCTGTCTGTCTGTTCGTCCATGCATCCGTTCGTGCGTCAATCTAGAGAACACTCTTAGTACCGCCATCTCGCGCGTCGTATACCCTGTGGCACATACCCGCTTTACACGTCCGTCTACCCCTCGGTCCGTCTGCTAGTCTTTGTGTCTGTCCGTCCGAGCGCCCGTCCGTGCGTCTATCTTGAATCTTGAGAACACTTAAAGTACCGCCATCTCGCATATCGTATACCCTGTGGCAAAAACCGCTTTACGCGTCCGTCTACCTATCTGTCCGTCTGCTAGTCTGTCTGTCTGTCTGTCCGTCCTTGCGCCCATCCGTGCGTCCATCTAGAGAACACTCAAATTACCGCCATCTCGCATACCCTGTGGCACATAGCCGCTTTACACATCCGTCTGCCTGTCCGTCTCCCTGCCAGTCTGTCTGTCTGTCTGTCCGTGCGTCCATCCGTGCGTCCATCTAGAGAACACTCAAAGTACCACCATCTCGCATACCCTGCGGCACATAGCCGCTTTACGCGTCCGTCTATCTGTCCGTCTCTGCGAGTCTGTCTGTCCGTCCATGCGTCCAGTCGTGCGTCAATCTAGAGAACACTCTGTGTACCGCCATCTCGCGCGTCGTATAGCCTGTGGCACATACCCGCTTTACGCGTCCGTGTACCTGTCCGTCTGTCTGTCAGTCTGTCCGTCTCTCCGTTTGTGCATCCGTTCATGCGTCCATCTAGAGAACACTCAAAGTACCGCCATCTCGCACACCCTGTGGCACATAGCCGCTTTACACGTCCATCTACCTGTCCGTCTGTCTGTCTGTCCGTCTGTGCGTCAATCTAGAGAAAACTTAA
The DNA here is from genome assembly GCF_043290135.1 of Rhipicephalus microplus. NCBI lineage: Eukaryota > Metazoa > Arthropoda > Arachnida > Ixodida > Ixodidae > Rhipicephalus > Rhipicephalus microplus. Next base: position 15,923,830 of record NW_027464589.1, read on the forward strand.
ATTACTGCCATCTCGCATCTCGTATACCCTGTGGCAAATACCGCCTTACGCGTCCGTCTACCTGTCCGTCCATCTGCTAGTCTGTCTGTCTGTCCATGCGACCGTCCGTGCATCCATCTAGAGAACACTCAAAGTACTGCCACCTCGCATACCTTGTGGCACATAGCCGCTTTACGCGTCCGTCTACCTGTTCGTCTCTCTGCCAGTCTGTCTGTCTGTCCGTTCATGCGTCCATTCGTGCGTCAATCTAGAGAACACTGTGTACCGCCATCTCGCGCGTCGTATACCCTGTGGCACATACCCGCTTTACGCGTCCATCTACCTGTCCGTCTGTCTGCCAGTCTGTCTGTCTGTCCGTCCGTGCCTCCCTCCGTGCATATATCTAGAGAACACTCAAAGTACCACCATCTCGCATAACCTGTGGCACATAGCCGCTTTACACATCCGTCTACCTGTCCGTCTGTCTGCCAGTCAGTCTGTCTGTCCGTCCGTGCGTCTGCCCGTGCGTCTATCTAGCGAACACCTAAAGAACCGCCATCTCACTTCTCGTATACCCTGTGACACATACCCGCTTTACACGTCCGTCTACCTGTCCGTCTATCTCCTAGTCTGTCTGTCTGTTCGTCCATGCGTCCATCCGTGCGTCCATCTAGAGAACACTCAAAATACCGCCATCTCGTATACCCTTGGCACATAGCTGTTTCACACGTCCGTCTACCTGTCCGTCTGTCTGCTAGTCTGTCTGTCCATCCGTGCGTCCATCCGTGCGTCCGTCCGTGCGTCCATCTAGAGAACACTTAAAGTACCGCGATCTCGCTTCTCGTATACACTGTGGCAAATGCCGTTTACGTGTCCGTCTACCTGTCCCTCCGTCTGCTAGTCTGCCTGTCTGTCCATCCGTCCGTGCGTCCATCTTGAGAACAGTTAGAGTACCGCCACCTCGCATCTCGTATACCCTGTGGCGAATACCACTTAACGCATCCGTCTACCTGTCTGTCCGTCTGCTTATCTGTCTGTCTGTCCGTCCGTGCGTCCATCCACGCATCCATCTAGAGAACACTCAAAGTACCACCATCTCGCATACCCTGTTTCACATAGCCGCTTTACGCGTCCGTCTACCTGTCCGTCTTTCTGCCAGTCTGTCTGTCTGTCCGTCCATGCGTCCATTCGTGCGTCAATCTAGAGAACACTTCGAGTACCGCCATCTCGCGCGTCGTATACCCTGTAGAACATAACCGCTTTACGCGTCCGTCAAACTGTCCATCTGTCTGCCAGTCTATCTGTTCGTCCATGCGTCCATCCGTGCGTCCATCTAGAGAACACACTAAGTACCGCCATCTCGCATACCCTTTGGCACATAGCCGTTTCACACATCCGTCTACCTGTGCGTCTGTCTGCCAGTCTGTCTGTTCTTCCGCGCGTCCGTCCGTGCGTCCATCTAGAGAACACTTAAAGTACCGCAATCTCGCCTTTCGTATACCCTGTCTCAAATACCGTTTACGTGTCCGTCTACCTGTCTGTCCATCTGCTAGTCTGTCTGTCTGTCCGTCTGTGCGTCCGTCTGTGCGTCCGTCCGTGCGTCCATCAAGAGAACATTAAAAGTACCGCCATCTCGCATATCTTGTGGCACATACCCGCTTTACGCGTCCATCTACCTGTCCGTCTGTCTGCCAGTCTGTCTGTCAGTCCGTCCGTGCGTCCGTTCGTGCGTCCATCTAGAGAAAACTCAAAGTACCACCATCTCGCACACCCTGTGGCACATAGCCGCTTTACACGTCCGTCTACCTGTCCATCTGTCTGCCAGTCTGTCTGTCTTCCGTCCGTGCGTCCATCTAGAGAACACTTAAAGTACCGCCATCTCGCTTCTCGTATAATCTGTGGCAAATACCGCTTTATGCGTCCGTCCACCTGTCCGTCCGTCTGCTAGTCTGTCTGTCCGTCCGTGAGTCCATCCATGCGTCCATCTAGAGAACACTCAAAGTACCGCCATCTCGCATACCCTGTGGCACATAACCGCTTTACACATCCGTCTACCTGTCTGTCTCTCTGCAGTCTGTCTCTCCGTCCATGCGTCCGTTCGTGCGTCAATCTAGAGAACACTCTTAGTACCGTGATCTCGCGCGTCGTATACCCTGTATCACATACCCGCTTTACACTTCCGTCTACCTGTCCATCCGTCTGCTAGTCTGTGTGTTTGTCCGTCTGAGCGCCCGTCCGTGCGTCTATCTTGAATCTTGAGAACACCTAAAGTACTGCCATCTCGCATTTCGTATACCCTGTGGCAAATACCGCTTTACGCGCCCGTCTACCTGTCTGTCCGCCTGCTAGTCGGTCTGTCCGACCGGGCGTCCGTCCGTGCGTCCATCTAGAGAACACTCAAAGTACCACCATCTCGCATACCCTGTGGCACATAGCCGTTTTACGCGTCCGTCTACCCTTCCGTCTGCCTGCCAGTCTATCTGTTCTTTCGTGCTTCCGTCCGTGCGTCCATCTAGAGAACACCTAAAGTACCGCAATCTCGAATCTCGTATACCTTGTGGCAAATATCGTTTACTTTTCCGTCTACCTGTCCGTCCGTCTGCTATTCAGTCTGTCTGTCCGTCTGTTGGTGCGTCCATCTAGAGAACACCCAAAGTACCGCCATCTCGCATACCCTGTGGCACATAGCCGCGTTACGCGTCCGTCTACTTGTCCGTCTCTCTGCCGGCTATACACAGTGGAGGACCAGGAAGCAATGTTATAAAAAGAGTTAAAACATGCATGTACAGCCTGCAAGCAAAACATTCTTCTTTAAGCTGCACTCGAGCACATTGCCAGTGAAAGTGTTCTTGGAAGCAAAGGGATGTTTTTCCTCCTGGGGATCCAATTGCATAATTTGCAAAGCACATCAGCCCAAAGAAAAAAAAGCGCCGCACCACCACTGGAAGAGCTCGAACCTCCTGCCTTTCGGTTAACAGCCGATCGCGCTAGCCAATTAGGCCACGGAGACAATCGAGCTCCGCTCTCACTACCGTCAGAACATTTCTTCAGAGCTATCTGCCCTAAGAAAAAGAAGCGCCGCACTACCACCGGGGGCTGGAACCTCCAACCTTTCGGTCAACAGCCGATCGCGCAAGCCGATTGCGCCACGGAGACAGTCGTGCTCCACTCTCACCACTATCAGAACACATCTTCAAAGCTATCAGTGCAAAGACAAAAAAACGACACACCGTCCCCGGGTGGGCTCAAACCTCCAACTTTTCGGTTAACAGCCGATCGCGCTAGCCAATTGCGTCACGGAGACAGTCCTGCTCCCTTCTTACCACCATCAGAACATATCTTCAAAGCTATCAGCCCAAAGAAAAAAGCAACACGCCACTCCCGGGAGGGCTCAAACCTCACACCTTTCGGTTAACAGCCGACCGCACTAGCCAATTGTGGCACGGAGACAGTCCTGCTATACTCTCACCACCATCAGAACTTATCTTCAAAACTATCAGCCCAAAGGAAAAAAAAGCGCCGCACCACCACTGGGTGTGCTCGAAACTCCAACCTATCGGTTAACAGCCGATCGCGCTAGCCAATTGCGCCACAGAGACAGTCGTGCTCCACTCTTACCACCCTCAGAACATTTCTCCAAAGCTATCAGCGCAAAGAAAAAAAGCGGCACACCGTCCCCGGGTGGGCTCAAGCCTCCAACTTTTCGATTGACAGCCGATCGCGCTAGCCAACTGCGCCACGAAGACAGTCGTGCTCCACTCTCACCACCATCAAAACATATCTTCAAAGCTATCAGCGCAAAGAAAAAAAAGCGCCGCAACACCACGGGGTGGGCTCAAACTCCAACCTTTCTGGTAACAGCCGATCGCGCTAGCCAATTGCTCCACGGAGACAGTCCTGCCCCACTCTCACCACCATCAGAACATATCTTCAAAGCTATCACCCTAAAGAAGAAAAAGCAACACACCACTCCAGGGAGGGCTCGAAACTCCAACCTTTCGATTAACAGCCGATCGCGCTAGCCAACTGTGCCACGGAGACGCTCCTGTCCACTCTCACCACCATCAGAACATATCTTCAAAGCTATCAGCCCAAAGTAAAAAAAAGCGCCGCACCACCACGGAGTGGGCTCGACACTCCTCCTTTTCTGTTAACAGCCGATCGCGCTAGCCTATTGCGCCACGGAGACAGACCTGCACCACTCTCACCACCATCAGAACATATCTTCGAAGCTATCAGCCCAAAATATAAAAAGCGCCGCACCACCACCGGGTGGGCTCGAACCTCCAACCTTTTGGTTAACAGCTGATCGCACTAGCTAATTAGGCCACAGAGACAGTCGTGCTCTACTCTCACCACCGTCAGAACATTTCTCCAAAGCTATCAGCGCAAAAAAAAGCGACACACCGTCCACGGGTGGGCTCGAACCTCCACCTTTCGGTTAAAAGCCAATCGCGCTAGCCAATTGCGCCACAGAGACAGTCGTGCTCTACTCTCACCACCATCAGAACATATCTTCAAAGCTATCAGCCCGAAGAAAAAAAAGCAACACAGTACTCGCGGAAGGGCTCGAACCTCCAACCTTTCGGTTAACAGCCGATCACGCTAGCCAACTGCGCCACGGAGACAGTCGTGCTAGACTCTCACCACCGTCAGAACATTTCTTCGGAGCTATCCGCCCAAAGAAAAAAAAAGCGCCGCACCACCAACAGGTGGGCTCGAACCTCCAATCTTTCAGTTAACAGCCGATCGCGCTAGATAATTGCGCCACGAAGACAGTCATGCTCGACTTTCACCACCATCAGAACATATATTCAAAGCTATCAGCGCAAAGAAAAAAGAAACACACCACTCCCGGGAGGGCTCGAACCTACAACCTTTCAGTTAACAGCCGACCGTGCTAGCCAATTGTGTCAAGGAGACAGTACTGCTATACTCTCACTACCATCAGAACATATCTTCAAAGCTTTCAGCCCACAGGAAAAAAAGCGCCTCACCACCACCGGGTGGGCTCGAAACTCCAACCTTTCGGTTAACAGCCAATCGCGCTAGCCAACTGCGCCACGGAGACAGTCCTGCTCCACTCTCACCACCATCAGAACATATCTTCAAAGCTATCAGCCCAAAGAAAAAAAAGCGCCGCACCACCACCGGGGGTTCTCGAACCTCCACCTTTCGGTTAACAGCCGATCGCGCTAGCCAATTGCGCCACAGAGACAGTCGTGCTCCACCCTCACCATCATCACAACATATCTTCAAAGAAATCAGCCCAAAGAAAAAAAAGCGCCGCACCACCACCGAGATGGCTCGAACCTCCAACCTTTTCGATGCGGAGCATCTAATACTCGAGGCTTGTAGTGCGGCGCCGTCCGCAAGCTTCTTCCTCCTTCTTCCACCATCTGTGCATCCCTTCCTCCTCTACACACCGGGCGCGCTTCACTCCTCCACCATCTGCGCACCCTTCCTCCTCTACACACCGCGTGCGCTTCTCTTCATGAACATTCGCTAGCTGTATAATGTAGCGCGCATGCGCCGTCACGCTTCGAGAACATCGGCAGCTGACGCGCGCGCATGCGCCGTCGCGCTTTGAAAACATCGGCAGCTGACGCGCGCGCATGCGCCGTTGCACTTCTCCCCCTTCTCGAACATTCGACAGCTGACAGTGCATGTGCCATCACGCTGTATATATACTCAAGGTCGGTGCTCGCTCGCTCAGTTGCCGCTCGTCGGTTGGTTTGTACGGCGCGTCGACGTCCGAGGTCACAATGATCGACGTCCCTTCGACCAGCGCCGGCCAAAGTGTTGGCGGAACCGCAACCAAGTCGTCGTCCGAAGACAAGGCAGCGCGGAGAAGAGCTCGCGACGCCGAACGTAAACGTCGGCATCGAGCGGAAGATGGTGTTAACCAATTATATGCTCCGCATCCTCCTCAGTGTTCCCCCGAGGGAAGCTGCGGGCAATTATTTGTTAACAGCCGATCGCGCTAGCCAATTGGGCCATGGAGACAGTCCTGCTCCACTCTCACCACAATCAAAACATATCTTCAAAGCTATCAGCCTAAAGAAAAATAGCAACACGCCACTTCCGGGAGGGCTCGAACCTCCAACCTTTCAGTTAACAGCCGATCGCGCTAGCCAATTGCGCCACGGAGACAGTCCTGCTCCACTCTCACCACCATCAGAACATATCTTCAAAGCTATCAGCCTAAAGAAGAAAAAGCAACACACCACTCCCAGGAGGGCTCGAACCTCCAACCTTTCAGTTAACAGCCGATCGCGCTAGCGAATAGCGCCACGGAGACAGTCGTGCTCCACTCTCACCACCGTCAGAACATTTCTTCAGAGCTATCAGCCCAAAGGAAAAAAAGCACCGCACCACCACCGGGTGGGCTCGAACCTCCAACCTTTCGGTTAACAGCCCATCGCGATAGCCAATTGCGCCACGGAGACAGTCGTGCTCCACTCTCACCACCATCGGAACATATCTTCAAAGCTATCAGCCCAAAGAAAAAAAAAGCGCCGCACCACCACCGGGTGGGCTCGAACCTCCAACCTTTCGCGAAAGTTAACAGCCGATCGCGCTAGCCAATTGCGCAACGGAGACAGTCCTGCTCCACTCTCACCACCATCAGCACATATCTTCAAAGCTATCAGCCCAAAGAAAAAAAAGCGCCGCACCACCACCGTTTGGGCTCGAACCTCCAACCTTTCTGTTAACAGCCGATCGCGCTAGCCAATTGAGCCATGGAGACAGTACTGCTCCACTCTCACCACAATCAAAACATATCTTCAATGCTATCAGCCTAAAGAAGAAAAAGCAACACACCACTCCCGGGATGGCTCGAACCTCCAACCTTTCAGTTAACACCCGATCGCCCTAGCGAATAGCGCCACGGAGACAGTCCTGCTCCACTCTCACCACGGTCAGAACATTTCTTCAGAGCTATCAGCCCAAAGGAAAAAAAAGCGCCGCACCACCACCGGGTGGGCTCGAACCTCCAACCTTTCGGTTAACAGCCCATCGCGCTAGCCAATTGCGCCACGGAGACAGTCGTGCTCCACTCTCACCACCATCGGAACATATCTTCAAAGCTATCAGCGCAAAAAAAGCAACACAGCACTCCCGGGAGGGCTCGAACCTCCAACCTTTCGGTTAACAGCAGACCACACTAGCCAATTGTGCCACGGAGACAGCCCTGCTATACTCTCACCACCATCAGAACATATCTTCAAAGCTATCAGCCCAAAAAAAAGCGCCGCACCACCACCGGGTGGGCTCCAAACTCCAACCTTTCGGTTAACAGCCGATCACGCTAGCCAATTGCGCCACGGAGACAGTCGTGCTCCACTCTTACAACCCTAAGAACATTTCTCCAAAGCTATCGGCGTAAAGAAAAAAAAGCGACACACCGTCCCCGGGTGGGTTCAAACCTCCAACCTTTCGATTGACAGCCGATCGCGCTAGCCAACTGCGCCACGAAGACAGCCGCGCTCCACTCTCACCACCATCAGAACAAATCTTCAAAGGTATCAGCGCAAAGAAAGATGCAACACATCACTCCCGGGAGGGCTCGAAACTCACCTTCCGGTTAACAGCCGATCGCGCTAGCCAATTGCGCCACGGAGACAGTCCTGTCCACTCTCACCACCATCAGAACATATCTTCAAAGCTATCATCCCATAGAAAAAAAGCGCCGCATCACCACCGGGTGGGCTCGAACCTGCAACCTTTCGGTTAACAGCCGGTCGTGCTAGCCAATAGCGCCACGGAGACAGTCGTGCTCCACTCTCACCACCGTCAGAACATATCTTCAAATCTATCAGCCCAAAGAAAAAAAAGCGCCGCACAACCACCGGGTTGGCTCGAACCTCCAACCTTTCGGTTAACAGCCGATCGCGCTAGCCAATTGCGCCACGGAGATAGTCCTGCTCCACTCTAACCACCATCAGCACATATCTTCAAAGCTATCAGCCCAAAGAAAAAAGAGCGCCGCACCACCACAGGGTGGGCTCAAACCTCCAACCATTCGGTTAACGGCCGATCGCGCTAGCCAATTGCGCCAGAGACAGTCGTGCTCCACTCTCACCACCATTAGAACATATCTTCAAAGCAGTCAGCGCAAAGAAAAAAGCAACACACCACTCCCGGGAGGGCTCGAAACTCCAACCTTTCGATTAACAGCCGATCGCGCTAGCCAACTGCGCCTGGAGACACTCCTGTCCACTCTCACCACCATCAGAACATATCTTCAAAGCTATCAGCCCAAAGTAAAAAAGTGCCGCACCACCACGGGGTGGGCTCGAAACTCCTACTTTTCTGTTAACAGCCGATCGCGCTAGCCAATTGCGCCACGGAGACAGACCTGCACCACTCTCACCACCATCAGAACATATCTTCGAAGCTATCAGCCCAAAAAATAAAAAGCGCCGCACTACCACCGGGTGGGCTCGAACCTCCAACCTTTATGTTAATAGCCGAACGTGCTAGCCAATTGCGCCACGGAGACAGTCGTGCTCCAATCTCACCACCGTCTGAACATTTCTCCAAAGCTATCAGCGCAAAGCAAAAAGCAACACGCCACTCCACGGAGGGCTCGAAACTACAACCTTTTGGTTAACAGCCGATCGCGCTAGCCAAATGGGCCACAGAGAGTGTCGTGCTCCACTCTCACCACCGTCAGAACGTTTCTCCAAAGCTATCAGCGCAAAAAAAAGCGACACACCGTCCCCGGGTGGGCTCGAACCTCCACCTTCCGGTTAACAGCCAATCGCGCTAGCCAATTGCGCTACAGAGACAGTCGTGCTCTACTCTCACCACCATCAGAACATATCTTCAGAGCTATCAGCCCAAAGAAAAAAAAGCGCCGCACACTACCAGGTGGGCTCGAACCTCCAATCTTTCAGTTAACAGCCGATCGCGCTAGCCAATTGCGCCACGGAGACAGTCGTGCTCCACTTTCACCATCATCAGAACATAACTTCAAAGCAATCAGCGCAAAGAATAAATAAACACACCACTCCCGGGAGGGCTCGAACCTCCAACCTTTCAGTTAACAGCCGACCGTGCTAGCCAATTGTGCCAAGAAGACAGTACTGCTATACTCTCACTACCATCAGAACATATCTTCAAAGCTATCAGCCCACAGGAAAAAAAGCGCCGCACCACCACCGGGTGGGCTCGAAACTCCAACCTTTCGGTTAACAGGCGATCGCGCTAGCCAATTGCGCCACGGAGACAGTCGTAGTCCACTCTCACCACCGTCAGAACATTTCTCCAAAGCTATCAGCGCAAAGAAAAAAAAGCGCCGCACCACCACCGGGGGTTCTCGAACCTCCACCTTTCGGTTAACAACCGATCGCGCTAGCCAATTGCGCCACAGAGACAGTCGTGCTCCACTTTCACCATCATCAGAACATATCTACAAAGCTATCAGCGCAAAGAATAAATAAACACACCACTCCCGGGAGGGCTCGAACCTCCAACCTTTCAGTTAACAGCCGACCGCGCTAGCCAATTGTGCCAAGGAGACAGTACTGCTATACTCTCACTACCATCAGAACATATCTTCAAAGCTATCAGCCCACAGGAAAAAAATCGCCGCACCACCACCAGGTGGGCTGGAACCTCCAACTTTTCGGTTAACAGCCCATCGCGCTAGCCGATTGCGCCACGGAGACAGTTGTGCTTCACTCTCACCACCGTCAGAACACTTCTTCAGAGCTATCCGCCCAAAGGAAAAAAAGCGCCGCACCACCACCGAGTGGGCTCGAACCTCCAACCTTTTTGTTAACAGCCGATCGCGCTAGCCAATTGGGCCATGGAGACAGTCCTGCTCCACTCTCACCACCATCAGAACATATGTTCAAAGCTATCAGCCTAAAGAAGAAAAAGCAACACACCACTCCCGGGAGGGCTCGAACCTCCAACCTTTCAGTTAACAGCCGATCGCGCTAGCGAATAGCGCCACGAAGACAGTCGTGCTCCACTCTCACCACCGTCAGAAGATTTCTTCAGAGCTATCAGCCCAAAGGAAAAAAAGCGCCGCACCACCACCGGGTGGGCTCGAACCTCCAACCTTTCGGTTAACAGCCCATCGCGCTAGCCAATTGCGCCACGAAGATAGTCCTGCTCCACTCTCACCACCATCAGCACATATCTTCAAAGCTATCACCCCAAAGAAAAAAAAGCGCTGCACCACCACCGGATGGGCTCGAACCTCCACCTATCGGTTAACAGCCAATCGCGCTAGCCAATTGCGCCACAGAGACAGTCGTGCTCTACTCTCACCACCATCAGAACACATCTTCAAAGCTATCAGCGCAAAGAAAAAAGCAACACACCACTCGCGGGAGGGCTCGAAACACGAACCTTTCGATTAACAGCCGATCGCGCTAGCCAATTGCGCCACGGAGACAGTCCTGCTCCACTCTCCCCACCATCAGAACATATCTTCAAAGCTATCAGCCTAAAGAAAAAAAAGCACCGCACGAACCTCGGGTGGGCTCGATACTTCAACCTTTCGGTTAACGGCCGAACGCGCTAGCCAATTGCGCCACGGAGACAGTCCTGCTCCACTCTCACCACCATCAGAACATATCTTCAAAGCTATCGTCCCATAGAAAAAAAAAGCGCCGCACCACCACCGGGTGGGCTCGAACCTCCAACCTTTCGGTTAACGGCCGATCGCGCTAGCCAATTGCGCCAGAGACAGTCGTGCTCCACTCTCACCACCATCAGAACATATCTTCAAAGCTATCAGCGCAAAGAAAAAAGCAACACACCACTCGCGGGAGGGCTCGAAACTCTAACCTTTCGATTACCAGCCGATCGCGCTAGCCAATTGCGCCACGGAGACAGTCCTGCTCCACTCTCCCCACCATCAGAACATATGTTCAAAGCTATCAGCCTAAAGAAGAAAAAGCAACACACCACTCCCGGGAGGGCTCAAACCTCCAACCTTTCAGTTAACAGCCGATCGCGCTAGCGAATAGCGCCACGGAGACAGTGGTGCTCCACTCTCACCACCGCCAGAACTATTCTTCAGAGCTATCAGCCCAAAGGAAAAAAAGCGCCGCACCACCACCGGTGGGCTCGAACCTCCAACCTTTCGGTTAACAGCTCATCGCGCTAGCCAATGGCGCCACGGAGATAGTCCTGCTCCACTCTCACCACCATCAGCACATATCTTCAAAGCTATTACCCCAAAGGAAAAAAAGCGCCGCACCACCACCGGATGGGCTCGAACCTTCTACCTTTCGGTTAACAGCCCATCGCGCTAGCCAATTGCGCCATGGAGACAGTCCTGTCCACTCTCACCACATCAGAACATATCTTCAAAGCTATCAGCCTAAAGTAAAAAAAGCACTGCAACACCACGGGGTGGGCTAAAAACTCCAACCTTTCTGTTAACAGCCGATCGCGCTAGCCGATTGCGCCACGGAGACAGTCCTGCTCCACTCTCACCACCATCAGAACATATCTTCAAAGCTATCATCCCATAGAAAAAAAGCGCCGCAACACCACCGGGTGAGCTCGAACCTGCAACCTTTCGGTTAACAGCCGATCGTGCTAGCCAATAGCGCCACGGAGACAGTCGTGCTCCACTCTCACCACCATCAGAACATATCTTCAAAGCTATCAGCCCAAAGAAAAAAAAGCGCCGCACCACCACCGGGTGGGCTCGAACCTCCAACCTTTCGGTTAACAGCCGATCGCGCTAGCCAATTGCACCATGCAGACAGTCCTGCTCCACTCTCACCACCATCAGAACATATCTTCAAAGCTATCAGCCTAAAGAAAAAAAAAGCAACACACCACTCCCGGGAGGGCTCAAACCTCCAACCTTTCAGTTAACAGCCAATCGCGCTAGCCAATTACGCCACGGAGACAGTCGTGCTCCACTCTTACCACCGTCAGAACATTTCTTCAGAGCTATCAGCCCAAAGGAAAAAAAGCGCCGCACCACCACCGGTGGGCTCGAACCTCCAACCTTTCGGTTAACAGCTCATCGCGCAGGCCAATGGCGCCAGAGACAGTGGTGCTCCGCTCTCAGCACCATCAGAACATATCTTCAAAGCTATCAGCGCAAAAAAAAAAGCAACACACCACTCCCGGGAGAGCTCGAATCTCCAACCTTTTGCTTATTAGCCCATCGCGCAAGCCAATTGCGCCACGGAGACAGTCCTGCTCCACTCTCATCACCATCAGAACATATCTTCAAAGCTATCAGCGCAAAGAAAAAGCAACACACCACTCCCGGGAAGGCTCGAAACTCCACCCTTTCGATTAACAGCCGATCCCGTAGCCAACTGCGCCACGGAGACACTCCTGTCCACACTCACCACCATCAGAACATATCTTCAAAGCTATCAGCCCAAAGTAAAATAGCGCCGCACCACCACGGGGTGGGCTCGAAACTCCTACTTTTCTGTTAACAGCCGATCGCGCTAGCCAATTGCGCCACGGAGACAGACCTGCACCACTCTCACCACCATCAGAACATATCTTCGAAGCTATCAGTCAAAAAATGAAAAGCGCCACACCACCACCGCGTGGGCTCGAACCTCCTACCTTTATGTTAACAGCCGAACGTGCTAGCCAATTGCGCCACGGAGACAGTCGTGCTGCAATCTCACCACCGTCAGAACATTTCTCCAAAGCTATCAGCGCAAAGCAAAAAGAAACACGCCACTCCCGGGTGGGCTCGAACCTCCAACCTTTCGGTTAACAGCCGATCGCGCTAGCCAATTGCGCCACGGAGACAGTCGTGCTCCACTCTCACCACCGTCAGAACATTTCTTCAGAGCTATCCGCCCAAAGAAAAAAAAGCGCCACACCACCAACAGGTGGGCTCGAACCTCCAACCTTTCAGGTAACAGCCGATCGCGCTAGCCAATTGCGCCACGGAGACAGTCGTGCTCCACTTTCACCACCATCAGAACATATCTTCAAAGCTATCAGCGCAAAGAAAAAAGAAACACACCACTCCCGGGAGGGCTCGAACCTCCAACCTTTCAGTTAAAAGCCCACCGCGCTAGCCAATTGTGCCAAAGAGACAGTACTGCTATACTCTCACTACCATCAGAACAAATCTTCAAAGCTATCAGCCCACAGGAAAAAAAGCGCCTCACCACCACCGGGTGGGCTCGAAACTCCAACCTTTCGGTTAACAGCCAATCGCGCTAGCCAACTGCGCCACGGAGAGTGTCCTGCTCCACTCTCACCACCATCAGAACATATCGTCAAAGCTATCAGCCCAAAAAAAAAGCGCCGCACCACCACCGGGGGTTCTCGAACCTCCACCTTTCGGTTAACAGCCGATCGCGCTAGCCAATTGCGCCACAGAGACAGTCGTGCTCCACCCTCACCACCATCAGAACATATCTTCAAAGCTATCAGCGCAAAGAAAAAAGCAACACACCACTCCCAGGAGGGCTCAAAACTCCAACCTTTCGATTAACAGCCGAATGCGCTAGCCAATTGCGCCACGCAGACAGTCCTGTTCTACTCTCATCACCATCAGAACATATCTTCAAAGAAATCAGCCCAAAGAAAAAAAAAGCGCAGCACCACCACCAGGTGGGCTTGAACCTCCAACTTTTCGGTTAACAGCCCATCGCACTAGCCAATTGCGCCACGGAGACAGTTGTGCTCCACTCCCACCACCGTCAGAACACTTCTTCAGAGCTATCCACCCAAAGGAAAAAAATTGCCGCACCACCACCGAGTGGGCTCGAACCTCCAACCTTTTTGTTAACAGCTGATCGCGCTAGCCAATTGGGCCATGGAGACAGCCCTGCTCCACTCTCACCACAATCAAAACATATCTTCAAAGCTATCAGCCTAAAGATAAGAAAAAGCGCCGCACCACCACCGGGTGGGCTCGAACCTCCAACCTTTCGTTTAACAGATGATCGCGCTAGCCAACTGCGCCATGGAGACAGTCCTGCCCCACTCTCACCACCATCAGAACATACCTTCAAACCTATCAGCCCAAAGAAAAAAAAGAGCCGCACCACCACCGGGTGGGCTCGAACCTCCACCTTTGGCTTAACAGCCGATCGCGCTAGCCAATTGCGCCAGAGACAGTGGTGCTCCGCTCTCAGCACCATCAGAACATATCTTCAAAGCTATCAGCGCAAAGAAAAAGCAACACACCACTCCCGGGAGGGCTCGAAACTCCAACCTTTCGATTAACAGCCGATCCCGCTAGCCAACTGCGCCACGGAGACACTCCTGTCCACTCTCACCACCATCAGAACATATCTTCAAAGCTATCAGCCCAAAGTAAAAAAGCGCCGCACCACCACGGTGTGGGCTCGAAACTCATACTTTTCTGTTAACAGCCGATCGCGCTAGCCAATTGCGCCACGGAGACAGACCAGCACCACTCTCACCACCATCAGAACATATCTTCGAAGCTATCAGTCAAAAAATGAAAAGCGCCACACTACCACCGCGTGGGCTCGAACCTCCAACCTTTATGTTAACAGCCGAACGTGCTAGCCAATTGCGCCACGGAGACAGTCGTGCTCCAATCTCACCACCGTCAGAACATTTCTCCAAAGCTATCAGCGCAATGCAAAAAGCAACACGCCACTCCCGGGTGGGCTCGAACCTCCACCTTTCAGTTAACAGCCAATCGCGCTAGCCAATTGCGCCACAAAGACAGTCATGCTCTACTCTCACCACCATCAGAACATATCTTCAAAGCTATTAGCCTAAAGAAAAAAAAGCAACACAACACTCGCGGGAGGGCTCAAACCTCCAACCTTTCGGTTAACAGCCGATCGCGCTAGCCAATTGCGCCACGGAGACAGTCGTGCTCCACTCTCACCACCGTCAGAACATTTCTTCAGAGCTATCCGCCCAAAGAAAAAAAAGCGCCACACCACCACCAGGTGGGCTCGAACCTCCAACCTTTCAGTTAACAGCCGATCGCGCTAGCCAATTGCGCCACGGAGACAGTCGTGCTCCACTTTCACCACCATGAGAACATATCTTCAAAGCTATCAGCGCAAAGAAAAAAGAAACACACCACCACCGGGTGCGCTCGAAACTCCAACCTTTCGGTTAACAGCCGATCGCGCTAGCCGATTGCGCCACGGAGACAGTCGTGCTCCACTCTTACCACCCTCAGAACATTTCTCCAAAGCTATCAGCGCAAAGAAAAAAAAGCGGCACACCGTCCCCGGGTGGGCTCAAGCCTCCAACTTTTCGATTGACAGCCGATCGCGCTAGCCAATGGCGCCATGGAGACAGTCCTGCTTCATTCTCCCCACCATCAGAACATATCTTCAAAGCTATCAGCCCAAAGTAAAAAAAAGCGCCGCAACACCACGGGGTGGGCTCAAAACTCCAACCTTTCGGTTAACAGTTGATCGCGCTAGCCACTGCGCCATGGAGACAGTCCTACCCCACTCTCACCACCATCAGAACGTATCTTCAAAGCTATCATCCCATGGGAAAAAAAGCGCCGCATTACCACCGGGTGGGCTCGAACCTCACACCTTTCGGTTAACAGCCGATCGTGCTAGCCAATAGCGCCACGGAGACAGTCGTGCTCCACTCTCAGCACCATCAGAACATATCTTCAAAGCTATCAGCGCAAAGAAAAACGCAACACACCACTCCCGGGAGAGCTCGAATCTCCAACCTTTTGCTTATTAGCCCATCGCGCAAGCCAATTGCGCCACGGAGACAGTCCTGCTCCACTCTCATCACCAACAGAACATATCTTAAAAGCTATCAGCGCAAAGAAAAAGCAACACACCACTCCGGGGAGGGCTCGAAACTCCAACCTTTCGATTAACAGCCGATCCCGTAGCCAACTGCGCCACGGAGACACTCCTGTCCACACTCACCACCATCAGAACATATCTTCAAAGCTATCAGCCCAAAGTAAAAAAGCGCCGCACCACCACGGGGTGGGCTCGAAACTCCTACTTTTCTGTTAACAGCCGATCGCGCTAGCCAATTGCGCCACGGAGACAGACCTGCACCACTCTCACCACCATCAGAACATATCTTCGAAGCTATCAGTCAAAAAATGAAAAGCGCCACACCACCACCGCGTGGGCTCGAACCTCCTACCTTTATGTTAACAGCCGAACGTGCTAGCCAATTGCGCCACGGAGACAGTCGTGCTGCAATCTCACCACCGTCAGAACATTTCTCCAAAGCTATCAGCGCAAAGCAAAAAGAAACACGCCACTCCCGGGTGGGCTCGAACCTCCAACCTTTCGGTTAACAGCCGATCGCGCTAGCCAATTGCGCCACGGAGACAGTCGTGCTCCACTCTCACCACCGTCAGAACATTTCTTCAGAGCTATCCGCCCAAAGAAAAAAAAGCGCCACACCACCAACAGGTGGGCTCGAACCTCCAACCTTTCAGTTAACAGCCGATCGCGCTAGCCAATTGCGCCACGGAGACAGTCGTGCTCCACTTTCACCACCATCAGAACATATCTTCAAAGCTATCAGCGCAAAGAAAAAAGAAACACACCACTCCCGGGAGGGCTCGAACCTCCAACCTTTCAGTTAAAAGCTCACCGCGCTAGCCAATTGGGCCAAGGAGACAGTACTGCTATACTCTCACTACCATCAGAACATATCTTCAAAGCTATCAGCCCACAGGAAAAAAAGCGCCTCACCACCACCGGGTGGGCTCGAAACTCCAACCTTTCGGTTAACAGCCAATCGCGCTAGCCAACTGCGCCACGGAGAGTGTCCTGCTCCACTCTCACCACCATCAGAACATATCGTCAAAGCTATCAGCCCAAAAAAAAGCGCCGCACCACCACCGGGGGTTCTCGAACCTCCACCTTTCGGTTAACAGCCGATCGCGCTAGCCAATTGCGCCACAGAGACAGTCGTGCTCCACCCTCACCACCATCAGAACATATCTTCAAAGCTATCAGCGCAAAGAAAAAAGCAACACACCACTCCCAGGAGGGCTCAAAACTCCAACCTTTCGATTATCAGCCGAATGCGCTAGCCAATTGCGCCACGCAGACAGTCCTGTTCTACTCTCATCACCATCAGAACATATCTTCAAAGAAATCAGCCCAAAGAAAAAAAAAGCGCAGCACCACCACCAGGTGGGCTCGAACCTCCAACTTTTCGGTTAACAGCCCATCGCACTAGCCAATTGCGCCACGGAGACAGTTGTGCTCCACTCCCACCACCGTCAGAACACTTCTTCAGAGCTATCCACGCAAAGGAAAAAAATTGCCGCACCACCACCGAGTGGGCTCGAACCTCCAACCTTTTTGTTAACAGCTGATCGCGCTAGCCAATTGGGCCATGGAGACAGCCCTGCTCCACTCTCACCACAATCAAAACATATCTTCTAAGCTATCAGCCTAAAGATAAGAAAAAGCGCCGCACCACCACCGGGTGGGCTCGAACCTCCAACCTTTCGTTTAACAGATGATCGCGCTAGCCAACTGCGCCATGGAGACAGTCCTGCCCCACTCTCACCACCATCAGAACATACCTTCAAAGCTATCAGCCCAAAGAAAAAAAAGAGCCGCACCACCACCGGGTGGGCTCGAACCTCCACCTTTCGGTTAACAGCCGATCGCGCTAGCCAATTGCGCCAGAGACAGTCGTGCTCCACTCTCACCACCATCAGAACATAACTTCAAAGCTATCAGCGCAAAGAAAAAGCAACACACCACTCCCGGGAGGGCTCGAAACTCCAACCTTTCGATTAACAGCCGATCCCGCTAGCCAACTGCGCCACGGAGACACTCCTGTCCACTCTCACCACCATCAGAACATATCTTCAAAGCTATCAGCCCAAAGTAAAAAAGCGCCGCACCACCACGGGGTGGGCTCGAAACTCCTACTTTTCTGTTAACAGCCGATCGCGCTAGCCAATTGCGCCACGGAGACAGACCTGCACCACTTTCACCACCATCAGAACATATCTTCAAAGCTATCAGCGCAAAGAAAAAAGAAACACACCACTCCCGGGAGGGCTCCAACCTCCAACCTTTCAGTTAACAGCCGATCGCGCTAGCCAATTGCGCCAACGACACAGTCGTGCTCCACTCTCACCACCATCAGAACATATCTTCAAAGCTATCAGCCAAAAGAAAAAAAAAGCAACACACCACTCCCGGGAGGGCTCAAACCTCCAACCTTTCAGTTAACAGCCAATCGCGCTAGCCAGTTACGCCACGGAGACAGTCGTGCTCCACTCTCACCACCGTCAGAACATTTCTTCAGAGCTATCAGCCCAAAGGAAAAAAAGTGCCGCACCACCACCGGTGGGCTCGAACCTCCAACCCTTCGGTTAACAGCCCATCGCGCTAGCCAATGGCGCCACGGAGATAGTCCTGCTCCACTCTCACCACCATCAGCACATATCTTCAAAGCTTTTAGCCCAAAGAAAAAAAAGCGCCGCACCACCACCGGGTGGGCTCGAACCTCCACCTTTCGGTTAACAGCCAATCGCGCTAGCCAATTGCGCCACAGAGACAGTCGTGCTCTACTCTCACCACCATAAGAACATATCTTCAAAGCTATCAGCGCAAAGAAAAAAGCAACACACCACTCGCGGGAGGGCTCGAAACTCCAACCTTTCGATTACCAGCCGATCGCGGTAGCCAATTGCGCCACGGAGACAGTCCTGCTCCACTCTCCCCACCATCAGAAGATATCTTCAAAGCTATCAGCCTAAAGAAAAAAAAGCACCGCACCAACCCCGGGTGGGCTCGAAACTTCAACCTTTCCTTTAACAGCCAATCGCGCTAGCCAATTGCGCCACGGAGACAGTCCTGCTCGACTCTCACCACCATCAGAACATATCTTCAAAGCTATCATCCCACAGAAAAAAAAGCGCCGCACCACCACCGGGTGTGCTCGAAACTCCAACTTTTCTGTTACCGGCCGAACGCGCTAGCCAATTGCGCCATGGAGACAGTCCTGCTCCACTCTCACCACCATCAGAACATATCTTCAAAGCTATCGTCCCATAAAAAAAAGCGCCGCACCACCACCGGGTGGGCTCCAACCTCCAACCGTTCGGTTATGGGCCGAACGCGCTAGCCATTTGCGCCACGGAGACAATCGTGCTTCACTCTCACCACCGTCAGAACATTTCTCCAAAGCTATCAGCGCAAAGAAAAAAGCAACACGCCACTCCCGGGAGGGCTCGAAACGCCAACCTTTTGGTTAACAGCCGATCGAGCTAGCCAATTGGGCCACAGAGACAGTCGTGCTCCACTCTCACCACCGTCAAAAAATTTCTCCAAAGCTATCAGCGAAAAAAAAGCGACACACCGTCCCCGGGTGGGCTCAAACCTCCAACCTTTCGGTTAACTGCCGATCGCGCTAGCCAATTGCGCCACGGAGACAGTCGTGCTCCACTCTCACCACCCTCAGATCATTTCTCCAAAGCTATCAGCGCAAAGAAAAACAAGCGGCACAGCGTCCCCTGGTGGGCTCAAGCCTCCAACTTTTCGATTGACAGCCGATTGCGCTAGCCAATGGCGCCACGGAGACAGTCCTGCTCCATTCTCCCCACCATCAGAACATATCTTCAAAGCTATCAGCCCAAAGTAATAAAAAGCGCCGCAACACCACGGGGTGGGCTCAAAACTCCAACCTTTCTGGTAACAGCCTGTCGCGCTAGCCAATTGCGCCACGGAGACAGTCCTGCTCCACTCTCACCACCATCAGAACGTATCTTCAAAGCTATCATCCCATGGGAAAAAAAGCGCCGCATCACCACCGGGTGGGCTCGAACCTCACACCTTTCGGTTAACAGCCGATCGTGCTAGCCAATAGCGCCACGGAGACAGTCGTGCTCCACTCTCACCACTATCAGAACATATCTTCAAAGCTATCAGCCCAAAGATAAAAAAAGTGCCGCACCACCACTGGGTGGGCTCGAACCTCCAACCTTTCGTTTAACAGCTTATCGCGCTAGCCACTGCGCCATGGAGACAGTCCTGCCCCACTCTCACCACCATCAGAACATACCTTCAAAGCTATCAGCCCAAAGAAAAAAAAGCGCCGCACCACCACCGGGTGGGCTCGAACCTCCACCTTTGGGTTAACAGCCGATCGCGCTAGCCAATTGCGCCAGAGACAGTGGTGCTCCGCTCTCAGCACCATCAGAACATATCTTCAAAGCTATAAGCGCAAAGAAAAAGCAACACACCACTCCCGGGAGGGCTCGAAACTCCAACCTTTCGATTAACAGCCGATCCCGCTAGCCAACTGCGCCACGGAGACACTCCTGTCCACTCTCACCACCATCAGAACATATCTTCAAAGCTATCAGCCCAAAGCAAAAAAGCGCCGCACCACCACGGGGTGGGCTCGAAACTCATACTTTTCTGTTAACAGCCGATCGCGCTAGCCAATTGCGCCACGGAGACAGACCAGCACCACTCTCACCACCATCAGAACATATCTTCGAAGCTATCAGTCAAAAAATGAAAAGCGCCACACTACCGCCGCGTGGGCTCGAACCTCCAACCTTTATGTTAACAGCCGAACGTGCTAGCCAATTGCGCCACGGAGACAGTCGTGCTCCAATCTCACCACCGTCAGAACATTTCTCCAAAGCTATCAGCGCAATGCAAAAAGCAACACGCCACTCCCGGGTGGGCTCGAACCTCCACCTTTCAGTTAACAGCCAATCGCGCTAGCCAATTGCGCCACAAAGACAGTCATGCTCTACTCTCATCACCATCAGAACATATCTTCAAAGCTATTAGCCTAAAGAAAAAAAAGCAACACAACACTCGCGGGAGGGCTCAAACCTCCAACCTTTCGGTTAACAGCCGATCGCGCTAGCCAATTGCGCCACGGAGACAGTCGTGCTCCACTCTCACCACCGTCAGAACATTTCTTCAGAGCTATCCGCCCAAAGAAAAAAAAGCGCCACACCACCACCAGGTGGGCTCGAACCTCCAACCTTTCAGTTAACAGCCGATCGCGCTAGCCAATTGCGCCACGGAGACAGTCGTGCTCCACTTTCACCACCATCAGAACATATCTTCAAAGCTATCAGCGCAAAGAAAAAAGAAACACACCACCACCGGGTGCGCTCGAAACTCCAACCTTTCGGTTAACAGCTGATCGCGCTAGCCACTGCGCCATGGAGACAGTCCTGCCCCACTCTCACCACCATCAGAACATACCTTCAAAGCTATCAGCCCAAAGAAAAAAAAGCGCCGCACCACCACCGGGTGGGCTCGAACCTCAACCTTTCGGTTAACAGCCGATCGCGCTAGCCAATTGCGCCAGAGACAGTGGTGCTCCACTCTCAGCACCATCAGAACATATCTTCAAAGCTATCAGCGCAAAGAAAAACGCAACACACCACTCCCGGGAGAGCTCGAATCTCCAACCTTTTGCTTATTAGCCCATCGCGCAAGCCAATTGCGCCACGGAGACAGTCCTGCTCCACTCTCATCACCATCAGAACATATCTTCAAAGCTATCAGCGCAAAGAAAAAGCAACACACCACTCCCGGGAGGGCTCGAAACTCCAACCTTTCGATTAACAGCCGATCCCGTAGCCAACTGCGCCACGGAGACACTCCTGTCCACTCTCACCACCATCAGAACATATCTTCAAAGCTATCAGCCCAAAGTAAAAAAGCGCCGCACCACCACGGGGTGGGCTCGAAACTCCTACTTTTCTGTTAACAGCCGATCGCGCTAGCCAATTGCGCCACGGAGACAGACCTGCACCACTCTCACCAACATCAGAACATATCTTCGAAGCTATCAGTCAAAAAATGAAAAGCGCCACACCACCACCGCGTGGGCTCGAACCTCCTACCTTTATGTTAACAGCCGAACGTGCTAGCCAATTGCGCCACGGAGACAGTCGTGCTGCAATCTCACCACCGTCAGAACATTTCTCCAAAGCTATCAGCGCAAAGCAAAAAGAAACACGCCACTCCCGGGTGGGCTCGAACCTCCAACCTTTCGGTTAACAGCCGATCGCGCTAGCCAATTGCGCCACCGAGACAGTCGTGCTCCACTCTCACCACCGTCAGAACATTTCTTCAGAGCTATCCGCCCAAAGAAAAAAAAGCGCCACACCACCAACAGGTGGGCTCGAACCTCCAACCTTTCAGTTAACAGCCGATCGCGCTAGCCAATTGCGCCAAGGAGACAGTCGTGCTCCACTTTCACCACCATCAGAACATATCTTCAAAGCTATCAGCGCAAAGAAAAAAGAAACACACCACTCCCGGGAGGGCTCGAACCTCCAACCTTTCAGTTAAAAGCCCACCGCGCTAGCCAATTGTGCCAAGGAGACAGTACTGCTATACTCTCACTACCATCAGAACATATCTTCAAAGCTATCAGCCCACAGGAAAAAAAGCGCCTCACCACCACCAGGTGGGCTCGAACCTCCAACTTTTCGGTTAACAGCCCATCGCACTAGCCAATTGCGCCACGGAGACAGTTGTGCTCCACTCCCACCACCGTCAGAACACTTCTTCAGAGCTATCCACCCAAAGGAAAAAAATTGCCGCACCACCACGGAGTGGGCTCGAACCTCCAACCTTTTTGTTAACAGCTGATCGCGCTAGCCAATTGGGCCATGGAGACAGCCCTGCTCCACTCTCACCACAATCAAAACATATCTTCAAAGCTATCAGCCTAAAGATAAGAAAAAGCGCCGCACCACCACCGGGTGAGCTCGAACCTCCAACCTTTCGTTTAACAGATGATCGCGCTAGCCAACTGCGCCATGGAGACAGTCCTGCCCCACTCTCACCACCATCAGAACATACCTTCAAAGCTATCAGCCCAAAGAAAAAAAAGACCCGCACCACCACCGGGTGGGCTCGAACCTCCACCTTTCGGTTAACAGCCGATCGCGCTAGCCAATTTCGCCAGAGACAGTCGTGCTCCACTCTCACCACCATCAGAACATAACTTCAAAGCTATCAGCGCAAAGAAAAAAGCAACACACCACTCCCGGGAGGGCTCGAATCTCCAACCTTTTGCTTATTAGCCCATCGCGCTAGCCAATTGCGCCACGGAGACAGTCCTGCTCCACTCTCATCACCATCAGAACATATCTTCAAAGCTATCAGCGCAAAGAAAAAGCAACACACCACTCCCGGGAGGGCTCGAAACTCCAACCTTTCGATTAACAGCCGATCCCGCTAGCCAACTGCGCCACGGAGACACTCCTGTCCACTCTCACCACCATCAGAACATATCTTCAAAGCTATCAGCCCAAAGTAAAAAAGCGCCGCACCACCACGGGGTGGGCTCGAAACTCCTACTTTTCTGTTAACAGCCGATCGCGCTAGCCAATTGCGCCACGGAGACAGACCTGCACCACTTTCACCACCATCAGAACATATCTTCAAAGCTATCAGCGCAAAGAAAAAAGAAACACACCACTCCCGGGAGGGCTCCAACCTCCAACCTTTCAGTTAACAGCCGATCGCGCTAGCCAATTGCGCCAACGAGACAGTCGTGCTCCACTATCACCACCATCAGAACATATCTTCAAAGCTATCAGCCAAAAGAAAAAAAAAGCAACACACCACTCCCGGGAGGGCTCAAACCTCCAACCTTTCAGTTAACAGCCAATCGCGCTAGCCAGTTACGCCACGGAGACAGTCGTGCTCCACTCTCACCACCGTCAGAACATTTCTTCAGAGCTATCAGCCCAAAGGAAAAAAAGTGCCGCACCACCACCGGTGGGCTCGAACCTCCGAACCTTCGGTTAACAGCCCATCGCGCTAGCCAATGGCGCCACGGAGATAGTCCTGCTCCACTCTCACCACCATCAGCACATATCTTCAAAGCTTTTAGCCCAAAGAAAAAAAGGCGCCGCACCACCACCGGGTGGGCTCGAACCTCCACCTTTCGGTTAACAGCCAATCGCGCTAGCCAATTGCGCCACAGAGACAGTCGTGCTCTACTCTCACCACCATAAGAACATATCTTCAAAGCTATCAGCGCAAAGAAAAAAGCAACACACCACTCGCGGGAGGGCTCGAAACTACAACTTTTCGATTACCAGCCGATCGCGGTAGCCAATTGCGCCACGGAGACAGTCCTGCTCCACTCTCCCCACCATCAGAACATATCTTCAAAGCTATCAGCCTAAAGAAAAAAAGCACCGCACCAACCCCGGGTGGGCTCGAAACTTCAACCTTTCCTTTAACAGCCAATCGCGCTAGCCAATTGCGCCACGGAGACAGTCCTGCTCCACTCTCACCACCATCAGAACATATCTTCAAAGCTATCATCCCACAGAAAAAAAAGCGCCGCACCACCACCGGGTGTGCTCGAACCTCCAACTTTTCAGTTACCGGCCGAACGCGCTAGCCAATTGCGCCATGGAGACAGTCCTGCTCCACTCTCACCACCATCAGAACATAACTTCAAAGCTATCGTCCCATAAAAAAAAAGCGCCGCACCACCACCGGGTGGGCTCGAACCTCCAACCGTTCGGTTAACGGCCGAACGCGCTAGCCATTTGCGCCATGGAGACAGTCGTGCTTCACTCTCACCACCGTCAGAACATTTCTCCAAAGCTATCAGCGCAAAGAAAAAAGCAACACGCCACTCCCGGGAGGGCTCGAAACGCCAACCTTTTGGTTAACAGCCGATCGAGCTAGCCAATTGGGCCACAGAGACAGTCGTGCTCCACTCTCACCACCGTCAAAAAATTTCTCCAAAGCTATCAGCGAAAAAAAAGCGACACACCGTCCCCGGGTGGGCTCAAACCTCCAACCTTTCGGTTAACTGCCGATCGCGCTAGCCAATTGCGCCACGGAGACAGTCGTGCTCCACTCTCACCACCCTCAGATCATTTCTCCAAAGCTATCAGCGCAAAGAAAAAAAAGCGGCACAGCGTCCCCGGGTGGGCTCAAGCCTCCAACTTTTCGATTGACAGCCGATTGCGCTAGCCAATGGCGCCACGGAGACAGTCCTGCTCCATTCTCCCCACCATCAGAACATATCTTCAAAGCTATCAGCCCAAAGTAATAAAAAGCGCCGCAACACCACGGGGTGGGCTCAAAACTCCAACCTTTCTGGTAACAGCCTATCGCGCTAGCCAATTGCGCCACGGAGACAGTCCTGCTCCACTCTCACCACCATCAGAACGTATCTTCAAAGCTATCATCCCATGGGAAAAAAAGCGCCGCATCACCACCGGGTGGGCTCGAACCTCACACCTTTCGGTTAACAGCCGATTGTGCTAGCCAATAGCGCCACGGAGACAGTCGTGCTCCACTCTCACCACTATCAGAACATATCTTCAAAGCTATCAGCCCAAAGATAAAAAAAGCGCCGCACCACCACTGGGTGGGCTCGAACCTCCAACCTTTCGGTTAACAGCTTATCGCGCTAGCCACTGCGCCATCGAGACAGTCCTGCCCCACTCTCACCACCATCAGAACATACCTTCAAAGCTATCAGCCCAAAGAAAAAAAAGCGCCGCACCACCACCGGGTGGGCTCGAACCTCCACCTTTGGGTTAACAGCCGATCGCGCTAGCCAATTGCGCCAGAGACAGTGGTGCTCCGCTCTCAGCACCATCAGAACATATCTTCAAAGCTATCAGCGCAAAGAAAAAGCAACACACCACTCCCGGGAGGGCTCGAAACTCCAACCTTTCGATTAACAGCCGATCCCGCTAGCCAACTGCGCCACGGAGACACTCTTGTCCACTCTCACCACCATCAGAACATACCTTCAAAGCTATCAGCCCAAAGAAAAAAAAGAGCCGCACCACCACCGGGTGGGCTCGAACCTCCACCTTTCGGTTAACAGCCGATCGCGCTAGCCAATTGCACCAGAGACAGTCGTGCTCCACTCTCACCACCATCAGAACATAACTTCAAAGCTATCAGCGCAAAGAAAAAAGCAACACACCACTCCCGGGAGGGCTCGAATCTCCAACCTTTTGCTTATTAGCCCATCGCGCTAGCCAATTGCGCCACGGAGACAGTCCTGCTCCACTCTCATCACCATCAGAACATATCTTCAAAGCTATCAGCGCAAAGAAAAAGCAACACACCACTCCCGGGAGGGCTCGAAACTCCAACCTTTCGATTAACAGCCGATCCCGCGAGCCAACTGCGCCACGGAGACACTCCTGTCCACTCTCACCACCATCAGAACATATCTTCAAAGCTATCAGCCCAAAGTAAAAAAGCGCCGCACCACCACGGGGTGGGCTCGAAACTCCTACTTTTCTGTTAACAGCCGATCGCGCTATCCAATTGCGCCACGGAGACAGACCTGCACCACTATCACCACCATCAGAACATATCTTCAAAGCTATCAGCCAAAAGAAAAAAAAAGCAACACACCACTCCCGGGAGGGCTCAAACCTCCAACCTTTCAGTTAACAGCCAATCGCGCTAGCCAGTTACGCCACGGAGACAGTCGTGCTCCACTCTCACCACCGTCAGAACATTTCTTCAGAGCTATCAGCCCAAAGGAAAAAAAGTGCCGCACCACCACCGGTGGGCTCGAACCTCCGAACCTTCGGTTAACAGCCCATCGCGCTAGCCAATGGCGCCATGGAGACAGTCGTGCTTCACTCTCACCACCGTCAGAACATTTCTCCAAAGCTATCAGAGCAAAGAAAAAAGCAACACGCCACTCCCGGGAGGGCTCGAAACGCCAACCTTTTGGTTAACAGCCGATCGAGCTAGCCAATTGGGCCACAGAGACAGTCGTGCTCCACTCTCACCACCGTCAAAAAATTTCTCCAAAGCTATCAGCGAAAAAAAAGCGACATACCGTCCCCGGGTAGGCTCAAACCTCCAACCTTTCGGTTAACTGCCGATCGCGCTAGCCAATTGCGCCACGGAGACAGTCGTGCTCCACTCTCACCACCCTCAGATCATTTCTCCAAAGCTATCAGCGCAAAGAAAAAAAAGCGGCACAGCGTCCCCGGGTGGGCTCAAGCCTCCAACTTTTCGATTGACAGCCGATTGCGCTAGCCAATGGCGCCACGGAGACAGTCCTGCTCCATTCTCCCCACCATCAGAACATATCTTCAAAGCTATCAGCCCAAAGTAATAAAAAGCGCCGCAACACCACGGGGTGGGCTCAAAACTCCAACCTTTCTGGTAACAGCCTATCGCGCTAGCCAATTGCGCCACGGAGACAGTCCTGCTCCACTCTCACCACCATCAGAACGTATCTTCAAAGCTATCATCCCATGGGAAAAAAAGCGCCGCATCACCAGCGGGTGGGCTCGAACCTCACACCTTTCGGTTAACAGCCGATCGTGCTAGCCAATAGCGCCACGGAGACAGTCGTGCTCCACTCTCACCACTATCAGAACATATCTTCAAAGCTATCAGCCCAAAGATAAAAAAAGCACCGCACCACCACTGGGTGGGCTCGAACCTCCAACCTTTCGGTTAACAGCTTATCGCGCTAGCCACTGCGCCATGGAGACAGTCCTGCCCCACTCTCACCACCATCAGAACATACCTTCAAAGCTATCAGCCCAAAGAAAAAAAAGCGCCGCACCACCACCGGGTGGGCTCGAACCTCCACCTTTGGGTTAACAGCCGATCGCGCTAGCCAATTGCGCCAGAGACAGTGGTGCTCCGCTCTCAGCACCATCAGAACATATCTTCAAAGCTATCAGCGCAAAGAAAAAGCAACACACCACTCCCGGTAGGGCTCGAAACTCCAACCTTTCGATTAACAGCCGATCCCGCTAGCCAACTGCGCCACGGAGACACTCTTGTCCACTCTCACCACCATCAGAACATATCTTCAAAGCTATCAGCCCAAAGTAAAAAAGCGCCGCACCACCACGGGGTGGGCTCGAAACTCATACTTTTCTGTTAACAGCCGATCGCGCTAGCCAATTGCGCCACGGAGACAGACCAGCACCACTCTCACCACCATCAGAACATATCTTCGAAGCTATCAGTCAAAAAATGAAAAGCGCCACACTACCACCGCGTGGGCTCGAACCTCCAACCTTTATGTTAACAGCCGAACGTGCTAGCCAATTGCGCCACGGAGACAGTCGTGCTCCAATCTCACCACCGTCAGAACATTTCTCCAAAGCTATCAGCGCAATGCAAAAAGCAACACGCCACTCCCGGGTGGGCTCGAACCTCCACCTTTCAGTTAACAGCCAATCGCGCTAGCCAATTGCGCCACAAAGACAGTCATGCTCTACTCTCACCACCATCAGAACATATCTTCAAAGCTATTAGCCTAAAGAAAAAAAAGCAACACAACACTCGCGGGAGGGCTCAAACCTCCAACCTTTCGGTTAACAGCCGATCGCGCTAGCCAATTGCGCCACGGAGACAGTCGTGCTCCACTCTCACCACCGTCAGAACATTTCTTCAGAGCTATCCGCCCAAAGAAAAAAAAGCGCCACACCACCACCAGGTGGGCTCGAACCTCCAACCTTTCAGTTAACAGCCGATCGCGCTAGCCAATTGCGCCACGGAGACAGTCGTGCTCCACTTTCACCACCATCAGAACATATCTTCAAAGCTATCAGCGCAAAGAAAAAAGAAACACACCACTCCTGGGAGGGCTCGAACCTCCATCCTTTCAGTTAACAGCCCACCGCGCTAGCCAATTGTGCCAAGGAGACAGTACTGCTATACTCTCACTACCTTTTTCTTCGTTCAGCGAACTAGGAGCGCAGAGAAAACACAAAGGACGAAGCGAGGAACCACACAACACGAGCGCTCTTTTCTCTGCGCTCCTAGTTCGCTGAACGAAGAAAATGAATTACCAACTGGCCCACATTTTGATCCTTTTGCTCTCACTACCATCAGAACATATCTTCAAAGCTATCAGCCCACAGGAAAAAAAGCGCCTCACTACCACCGGGTGGGCTCGAAACTCCAACCTTTCGGTTAACAGCCGATCGCGCTAGCCAATTGCGCCACGGAGACAGTCGTGCTCCACTCTCACCACCGTCAGAACATTTCTCCAAAGCTATCAGCGCAAAGAAAAAAAAAGCGACACACCGTCCCCGGGTGGGCTCAAGCTTCCAACCTTTCGGTTAACAGTCAATCGCGCTAAACAACTGCGCCATGGAGACCGTCCTGCCCCACTCTCACCACCATCAGAACATACCTTCAAAGCTATCAGCCCAAAGAAAAAAAAAGCACCGCACTACCACCGGTGGGCTCGAACCTCCGAACCTTCGGTTAACAGCCCATCGCGCTAG
This sequence comes from Rhipicephalus microplus, assembly GCF_043290135.1. NCBI lineage: Eukaryota > Metazoa > Arthropoda > Arachnida > Ixodida > Ixodidae > Rhipicephalus > Rhipicephalus microplus. Next base: position 15,952,994 of record NW_027464589.1, read on the forward strand.
CCAATGGCGCCACGGAGATAGTCCTGCTCCACTCTCACCACCATCAGCACATATCTTCAAAGCTTTTAGCCCAAAGAAAAAAAAGCGCCGCACCACCACCGGGTGGGCTCGAACCTCCACCTTTCGGTTAACAGCCAATCGCGCTAGCCAATTGCGCCACAGAGACAGTCGTGCTCTACTCTCACCACCATAAGAACATATCTTCAAAGCTATCAGCGCAAAGAAAAAAGCAACACACCACTCGCGGGAGGGCTCGAAACTCCAACCTTTCGATTACCAGCCGATCGCGGTAGCCAATTGCGCCACGGAGACAGTCCTGCTCCACTCTCCCCACCATCAGAACATATCTTCAAAGCTATCAGCCTAAAGAAAAAAAGCACCGCACCAACCCCGGGTGGGCTCGAAACTTCAACCTTTCCTTTAACAGCCAATCGCGCTAGCCAATTGCGCCACGGAGACAGTCCTGCTCCACTCTCACCACCATCAGAACATATCTTCAAAGCTATCATCCCACAGAAAAAAAAGCGCCGCACCACCACCGGGTGTGCTCGAACCTCCAACTTTTCAGTTACCGGCCGAACGCGCTAGCCAATTGCGCCATGGAGACAGTCCTGCTCCACTCTCACCACCATCAGAACATATCTTCAAAGCTATCGTCCCACAAAAAAAAACCCCGCACCACCACCGGGTGGGCTCGAACCTCCAACCGTTCGGTTAACGGCCGAACGCGCTAGCCATATGCGCCATGGAGACAGTCGTGCTTCACTCTCACCACCGTCAGAACATTTCTCCAAAGCTATCAGAGCAAAGAAAAAAGCAACACGCCACTCCCGGGAGGGCTCGAAACGCCAACCTTTTGGTTAACAGCCGATCGAGCTAGCCAATTGGGCCACAGAGACAGTCGTGCTCCACTCTCACCACCGTCAAAAAATTTCTCCAAAGCTATCAGCGAAAAAAAAGCGACACACCGTCCCCGGGTAGGCTCAAACCTCCAACCTTTCGGTTAACTGCCGATCGCGCTAGCCAATTGCGCCACGGAGACAGTCGTGCTCCACTCTCACCACCCTCAGATCATTTCTCCAAAGCTATCAGCGCAAAGAAAAAAAAGCGGCACAGCGTCCCCGGGTGGGCTCAAGCCTCCAACTTTTCGATTGACAGCCGATTGCGCTAGCCAATGGCGCCACGGAGACAGTCCTGCTCCATTCTCCCCACCATCAGAACATATCTTCAAAGCTATCAGCCCAAAGTAATAAAAAGCGCCGCAACACCACGGGGTGGGCTCAAAACTCCAACCTTTCTGGTAACAGCCTATCGCGCTAGCCAATTGCGCCACGGAGACAGTCCTGCTCCACTCTCACCACCATCAGAACGTATCTTCAAAGCTATCATCCCATGGGAAAAAAAGCGCCGCATCACCACCGGGTGGGCTCGAACCTCACACCTTTCGGTTAACAGCCGATCGTGCTAGCCAATAGCGCCACGGAGACAGTCGTGCTCCACTCTCACCACTATCAGAACATATCTTCAAAGCTATCAGCCCAAAGATAAAAAAAGCACCGCACCACCACTGGGTGGGCTCGAACCTCCAACCTTTCGGTTAACAGCTTATCGCGCTAGCCACTGCGCCATGGAGACAGTCCTGCCCCACTCTCACCACCATCAGAACATACCTTCAAAGCTATCAGCCCAAAGAAAAAAAAGCGCCGCACCACCACCGGGTGGGCTCGAACCTCCACCTTTGGGTTAACAGCCGATCGCGCTAGCCAATTGCGCCAGAGACAGTGGTGCTCCGCTCTCAGCACCATCAGAACATATCTTCAAAGCTATCAGCGCAAAGAAAAAGCAACACACCACTCCCGGTAGGGCTCGAAACTCCAACCTTTCGATTAACAGCCGATCCCGCTAGCCAACTGCGCCACGGAGACACTCTTGTCCACTCTCACCACCATCAGAACATATCTTCAAAGCTATCAGCCCAAAGTAAAAAAGCGCCGCACCACCACGGGGTGGGCTCGAAACTCATACTTTTCTGTTAACAGCCGATCGCGCTAGCCAATTGCGCCACGGAGACAGACCAGCACCACTCTCACCACCATCAGAACATATCTTCGAAGCTATCAGTCAAAAAATGAAAAGCGCCACACTACCACCGCGTGGGCTCGAACCTCCAACCTTTATGTTAACAGCCGAACGTGCTAGCCAATTGCGCCACGGAGACAGTCGTGCTCCAATCTCACCACCGTCAGAACATTTCTCCAAAGCTATCAGCGCAATGCAAAAAGCAACACGCCACTCCCGGGTGGGCTCGAACCTCCACCTTTCAGTTAACAGCCAATCGCGCTAGCCAATTGCGCCACAAAGACAGTCATGCTCTACTCTCACCACCATCAGAACATATCTTCAAAGCTATTAGCCTAAAGAAAAAAAAGCAACACAACACTCGCGGGAGGGCTCAAACCTCCAACCTTTCGGTTAACAGCCGATCGCGCTAGCCAATTGCGCCACGGAGACAGTCGTGCTCCACTCTCACCACCGTCAGAACATTTCTTCAGAGCTATCCGCCCAAAGAAAAAAAGCGCCGCACCACCACCAGGTGGGCTCGAACCTCCAACCTTTCAGTTAACAGCCGATCGCGCTAGCCAATTGCGCCACGGAGACAGTCGTGCTCCACTTTCACCACCATCAGAACATATCTTCAAAGCTATCAGCGCAAAGAAAAAAGAAACACACCACTCCTGGGAGGGCTCGAACCTCCATCCTTTCAGTTAACAGCCCACCGCGCTAGCCAATTGTGCCAAGGAGACAGTACTGCTATACTCTCACTACCTTTTTCTTCGTTCAGCGAACTAGGAGCGCAGAGAAAACACAAAGGACGAAGCGAGGAACCACACAACACGAGCGCTCTTTTCTCTGCGCTCCTAGTTCGCTGAACGAAGAAAATGAATTACCAACTGGCCCACATTTTGATCCTTTTGCTCTCACTACCATCAGAACATATCTTCAAAGCTATCAGCCCACAGGAAAAAAAGCGCCTCACTACCACCGGGTGGGCTCGAAACTCCAACCTTTCGGTTAACAGCCGATCGCGCTAGCCAATTGCGCCACGGAGACAGTCGTGCTCCACTCTCACCACCGTCAGAACATTTCTCCAAAGCTATCAGCGCAAAGAAAAAAAAAGCGACACACCGTCCCCGGGTGGGCTCAAGCTTCCAACCTTTCGGTTAACAGTCAATCGCGCTAAACAACTGCGCCATGGAGACAGTCCTGCCCCACTCTCACCACCATCAGAACATACCTTCAAAGCTATCAGCCCAAAGAAAAAAAAAAGCACCGCACTACCACCGGGTGGGCTTGAACCTCCACCTTTCGGTTAACAGCCGATCGCGCTAGCCAATTGCGCCAGAGACAGTGGTGCTCCGCTCTCAGCACCATCAGAACATATCTTCAAAGCTATCAGCGCAAAGAAAAAAGCAACACACCACTCCCGGGAGGGCTCGAATCTCCAACCTTTTGCTTATTAGCCCATCGCGCTAGCCAATTGCGCCACGTAGACAGTCCTGCTCCACTCTCATCACCATCAGAACATATCTTCAAAACTATCAGCGCAAAGAAAAAGCAACACACCACTCCCGGGAGGGCTCGAAACTCCAACCTTTCGATTAACAGCCGATCCCGCTAGCCAACTGCGCCACGGAGACACTCCTGTCCACTCTCACCACCATCAGAACATATCTTCAAAGCTATCAGCCCAAAGTAAAAAAGCGCTGCACCACCACGGGGTGGGCTCGAAATTCCGACTTTTCTGTTAACAGCCGATCGCGCTAGGCAATTGCGCACGGAGACAGACCTGCACCACTCTCACCACCATCAGAACATATCTTCGAAGCTATCAGTCAAAAAATGAAAAGCGCCACACCACCACCGCGCGAGCTCGAACCTCCAACCTTTATGTTAACAGCCGAACGTGCTAGCCAATTGCGCCACGGAGACAGTCGTGCTTCAATCTCACCACCGTCAGAACATTTCTCCAAAGCTATCAGCGCAAAGCAAAAAGCAACACACCACTCCCGGCTGGGCTCGAACCTCCACCTTTCAGTTAACAGCCAATCGCGCTAGCCAATTGCGCCACAAAGACAGTCGTGCTCTACTCTCACCACCATCAGAACATATCTTCAAAGCTATCAGCCCAAAGAAAAAAAAGCAACACAACACTCGCGGGAGGGCTCGAACCTCGAACCTTTCGGTTAACAGGCGATCGCGCTAGCCAATTGCGCCACGGAGACAGTCGTGCTCCGCTCTCACCACCGTCAGAACATTTCTTCAGAGCTATCCGCCCGAAGAAAAAAAAAGCGCCACACCACCACCAGGTGGGCTCGAACCTCCAGCCTTTCAGTTAACAGCCCACCGCGCTAGCCAATTGTGCCAAGGAGACAGTACTGCTATACTCTCATTACCATCAGAACATATCTTCAAAGCTATCAGCCCACAGGAAAAAAAGCGCCTCACCACCACCGGGTTGGCTCGAAACTCCAACCTTTCGGTTAACAGCCGATCGCGCTAGCCAATTGCGCCACGGAGACAGTCGTGCTCCACTCTCACTACCGTCAGAACATTTCTCCAAAGCTATCAGCGCAAAGAAAAAAAAGCGACACACCGTCCCCGGGTGGGCTCAAACCTCCAACCTTTCGGTTAACAGCCAATCGTGCTAGCCAACTGCGCCACAAGACAGTCCTGCTCCACTCTCACCACCATCAGAACACATCTTCAAAGCTATCAGCCCAAAGAAAAAAAAGCGCCGCACCACCACCGGGGGTTCTCGAACCTCCACCTTTCGGTTAACAGCCGATCGCGATAGCCAATCGCGCCACAGAGACAGTCGTGCTCCACCCTCACCACCTTCAGAACATATCTTCAAAGCTATCAGCGCAAAGAAAAAAGCAACACACCACTCCCAGGAGGGCTCGAAACTCCAACCTTTCGAATAACAGCCGATCGCGCTAGCCAATTGCGCCACGGAGACAGTCCTGTTCTACTCTCATCACCATCAGAACATATCTTCAAAGAAATCAGCCCAAAGAAAAAAAAGCGCAGCACCACCACCAGGTGGGCTCGAACCTCCATCTTTTCGGTTAACAGCTCATCGCGCTAGCCAATAGCGCCACGGAGACAGTCGTGCTCCACTCTCACCACCAACAGAACATATCTTCAAAGCTATCAGCCCAAAGATAAAAAAAGCGCCGCACTACCACTGGGTGGGCTCGAACCTCCAACCTTTTGTTTAACAGCTGGTCGCGCTAGCCAACTGCGCCATGGAGACAGTCCTGCCCCACTCTCACCACCATCAGAACATACCTTCAAAACTATCAGCCCAAAGAAAAAAAAGCGCCGCACCACCACCGGGTGGGCTCGAACCTCCACCTTTCGGTTAACAGCCGATCGCGCTAGCCAATTGCGCCAGAGACAGTCGTGCTCCACTCTCACCACCATCAGAACATATCTTCAAAGCTATCAGCGCAAAGAAAAAAGAAACACACCACTCCTGGGAGGGCTCGAATCTCCAACCTTTTGCTTATTAGCCCAACGCGCTAGCCAATTGCGCCACGGAGACAGTCCTGCTCCACTCTCATCACCATCAGAACATATCTTCAAAGCTATCAGCGCAAAGAAAAAGCAACACACCACTCCCGGAAGGGCTCGAAACTCCAACCTTTCGATTAACAGCCGATCCCGCTAGCCAATTGCGCCACGGAGACAGTCCTGCTCCACTCTCACCACCATCATAACATATCTTCAAAGCTATCATCCCACAGAAAAAAAAGCGCCGCACCACCACCGGGTGTGCTCGAACCTCCAACTTTTCAGTTACCGGCCGAACGCGCTAGCCAATTGCGCCATGGAGACAGTCCTGCTCCACTCTCACCACCATCAGAACATATCTTCAAAGCTATCGTCCCACAAAAAAAACCCCGCACCACCACCGGGTGGGCTCGAACCTCCAACCGTTCGGTTAACGGCCGAACGCGCTAGCCATATGCGCCATGGAGACAGTCGTGCTTCACTCTCACCACCGTCAGAACATTTCTCCAAAGCTATCAGAGCAAAGAAAAAAGCAACACGCCACTCCCGGGAGGGCTCGAAACGCCAACCTTTTGGTTAACAGCCGATCGAGCTAGCCAATTGGGCCACAGAGACAGTCGTGCTCCACTCTCACCACCGTCCAAAAATTTCTCCAAAGCTATCAGCGAAAAAAAAGCGACACACCGTCCCCGGGTAGGCTCAAACCTCCAACCTTTCGGTTAACTGCCGATCGCGCTAGCCAATTGCGCCACGGAGACAGTCGTGCTCCACTCTCACCACCCTCAGATCATTTCTCCAAAGCTATCAGCGCAAAGAAAAAAAAGCGGCACAGCGTCCCCGGGTGGGCTCAAGCCTCCAACTTTTCGATTGACAGCCGATTGCGCTAGCCAATGGCGCCACGGAGACAGTCCTGCTCCATTCTCCCCACCATCAGAACATATCTTCAAAGCTATCAGCCCAAAGTAATAAAAACCGCCGCAACACCACGGGGTGGGCTCAAAACTCCAACCTTTCTGGTAACAGCCTATCGCGCTAGCCAATTGCGCCACGGAGACAGTCCTGCTCCACTCTCACCACCATCAGAACGTATCTTCAAAGCTATCATCCCATGGGAAAAAAAGCGCCGCATCACCACCGGGTGGGCTCGAACCTCACACCTTTCGGTTAACAGCCGATCGTGCTAGCCAATAGCGCCACGGAGACAGTCGTGCTCCACTCTCACCACTATCAGAACATATCTTCAAAGCTATCAGCCCAAAGATAAAAAAAGCACCGCACCACCACTGGGTGGGCTCGAACCTCCAACCTTTCGGTTAACAGCTTATCGCGCTAGCCACTGCGCCATGGAGACAGTCCTGCCCCACTCTCACCACCATCAGAACATACCTTCAAAGCTATCAGCCCAAAGAAAAAAAAGCGCCGCACCACCACCGGGTGGGCTCGAACCTCCACCTTTGGGTTAACAGCCGATCGCGCTAGCCAATTGCGCCAGAGACAGTGGTGCTCCGCTCTCAGCACCATCAGAACATATCTTCAAAGCTATCAGCGCAAAGAAAAAGCAACACACCACTCCCGGTAGGGCTCGAAACTCCAACCTTTCGATTGACAGCCGATCCCGCTAGCCAACTGCGCCACGGAGACACTCTTGTCCACTCTCACCACCATCAGAACATATCTTCAAAGCTATCAGCCCAAAGTAAAAAAGCGCCGCACCACCACGGGGTGGGCTCGAAACTCATACTTTTCTGTTAACAGCCGATCGCGCTAGCCAATTGCGCCACGGAGACAGACCAGCACCACTCTCACCACCATCAGAACATATCTTCGAAGCTATCAGTCAAAAAATGAAAAGCGCCACACTACCACCGCGTGGGCTCGAACCTCCAACCTTTATGTTAACAGCCGAACGTGCTAGCCAATTGCGCCACGGAGACAGTCGTGCTCCAATCTCACCACCGTCAGAACATTTCTCCAAAGCTATCAGCGCAATGCAAAAAGCAACACGCCACTCCCGGGTGGGCTCGAACCTCCACCTTTCAGTTAACAGCCAATCGCGCTAGCCAATTGCGCCACAAAGACAGTCATGCTCTACTCTCACCACCATCAGAACATATCTTCAAAGCTATTAGCCTAAAGAAAAAAAAGCAACACAACACTCGCGGGAGGGCTCAAACCTCCAACCTTTCGGTTAACAGCCGATCGCGCTAGCCAATTGCGCCACGGAGACAGTCGTGCTCCACTCTCACCACCGTCAGAACATTTCTTCAGAGCTATCCGCCCAAAGAAAAAAAAGCGCCACACCACCACCAGGTGGGCTCGAACCTCCAACCTTTCAGTTAACAGCCGATCGCGCTAGCCAATTGCGCCACGGAGACAGTCGTGCTCCACTTTCACCACCATCAGAACATATCTTCAAAGCTATCAGCGCAAAGAAAAAAGAAACACACCACTCCTGGGAGGGCTCGAACCTCCATCCTTTCAGTTAACAGCCCACCGCGCTAGCCAATTGTGCCAAGGAGACAGTACTGCTATACTCTCACTACCTTTTTCTTCGTTCAGCGAACTAGGAGCGCAGAGAAAACACAAAGGACGAAGCGAGGAACCACACAACACGAGCGCTCTTTTCTCTGCGCTCCTAGTTCGCTGAACGAAGAAAATGAATTACCAACTGGCCCACATTTTGATCCTTTTGCTCTCACTACCATCAGAACATATCTTCAAAGCTATCAGCCCACAGGAAAAAAAGCGCCTCACTACCACCGGGTGGGCTCGAAACTCCAACCTTTCGGTTAACAGCCGATCGCGCTAGCCAATTGCGCCACGGAGACAGTCGTGCTCCACTCTCACCACCGTCAGAACATTTCTCCAAAGCTATCAGCGCAAAAAAAAAAAGCGACACACCGTCCCCGGGTGGGCTCAAGCTTCCAACCTTTCGGTTAACAGTCAATCGCGCTAAACAACTGCGCCATGGAGACAGTCCTGCCCCACTCTCACCACCATCAGAACATACCTTCAAAGCTATCAGCCCAAAGAAAAAAAAAGCACCGCACTACCACCGGGTGGGCTCGAACCTCCAACCTTTCGGTTAACAGCCGATCGCGCTAGCCAATTGCGCCAGAGACAGTGGTGCTCCGCTCTCAGCACCATCAGAACATATCTTCAAAGCTATCAGCGCAAAGAAAAAAGCAACACACCACTCCCGGGAGGGCTCGAATCTCCAACCTTTTGCTTATTAGCCCATCGCGCTAGCCAATTGCGCCACGTAGACAGTCCTGCTCCACTCTCATCACCATCAGAACATATCTTCAAAACTATCAGCGCAAAGAAAAAGCAACACACCACTCCCGGGAGGGCTCGAAACTCCAACCTTTCGATTAACAGCCGATCCCGCTAGCCAACTGCGCCACGGAGACACTCCTGTCCACTCTCACCACCATCAGAACATATCTTCAAAGCTATCAGCCCAAAGTAAAAAAGCGCTGCACCACCACGGGGTGGGCTCGAAATTCCGACTTTTCTGTTAACAGCCGATCGCGCTAGGCAATTGCGCACGGAGACAGACCTGCACCACTCTCACCACCATCAGAACATATCTTCGAAGCTATCAGTCAAAAAATGAAAAGCGCCACACCACCACCGCGTGAGCTCGAACCTCCAACCTTTATGTTAACAGCCGAACGTGCTAGCCAATTGCGCCACGGAGACAGTCGTGCTTCAATCTCACCACCGTCAGAACATTTCTCCAAAGCTATCAGCGCAAAGCAAAAAGCAACACACCACTCCCGGCTGGGCTCGAACCTCCACCTTTCAGTTAACAGCCAATCGCGCTAGCCAATTGCGCCACAAAGACAGTCGTGCTCTACTCTCACCACCATCAGAACATATCTTCAAAGCTATCAGCCCAAAGAAAAAAAAGCAACACAACACTCGCGGGAGGGCTCGAACCTCGAACCTTTCGGTTAACAGGCGATCGCGCTAGCCAATTGCGCCACGGAGACAGTCGTGCTCCGCTCTCACCACCGTCAGAACATTTCTTCAGAGCTATCCGCCCGAAGAAAAAAAAAAGCGCCACACCACCACCAGGTGGGCTCGAACCTCCAGCCTTTCAGTTAACAGCCCACCGCGCTAGCCAATTGTGCCAAGGAGACAGTACTGCTATACTCTCATTACCATCAGAACATATCTTCAAAGCTATCAGCCCACAGGAAAAAAAGCGCCTCACCACCACCGGGTGGGCTCGAAACTCCAACCTTTCGGTTAACAGCCGATCGCGCTAGCCAATTGCGCCACGGAGACAGTCGTGCTCCACTCTCACTACCGTCAGAACATTTCTCCAAAGCTATCAGCGCAAAGAAAAAAAAGCGACACACCGTCCCCGGGTGGGCTCAAACCTCCAACCTTTCGGTTAACAGCCAATCGTGCTAGCCAACTGCGCCACAAGACAGTCCTGCTCCACTCTCACCACCATCAGAACACATCTTCAAAGCTATCAGCCCAAAGAAAAAAAAGCGCCGCACCACCACCGGGGGTTCTCGAACCTCCACCTTTCGGTTAACAGCCGATCGCGATAGCCAATCGCGCCACAGAGACAGTCGTGCTCCACCCTCACCACCTTCAGAACATATCTTCAAAGCTATCAGCGCAAAGAAAAAGCAACACACCACTCCCAGGAGGGCTCGAAACTCCAACCTTTCGAATAACAGCCGATCGCGCTAGCCAATTGCGCCACGGAGACAGTCCTGTTCTACTCTCATCACCATCAGAACATATCTTGAAAGAAATCAGCCCAAAGAAAAAAAAGCGCAGCACCACCACCAGGTGGGCTCGAACCTCCATCTTTTCGGTTAACAGCTCATCGCGCTAGCCAATAGCGCCACGGAGACAGTCGTGCTCCACTCTCACCACCAACAGAACATATCTTCAAAGCTATCAGCCCAAAGATAAAAAAAGCGCCGCACTACCACTGGGTGGGCTCGAACCTCCAACCTTTCGTTTAACAGCTGGTCGCGCTAGCCAACTGCGCCATGGAGACAGTCCTGCCCCACTCTAACCACCATCAGAACATACCTTCAAAACTATCAGCCCAAAGAAAAAAAAGCGCCGCACCACCACCGGGTGGGCTCGAACCTCCACCTTTCGGTTAACAGCCGATCGCGCTAGCCAATTGCGCCAGAGACAGTCGTGCTCCACTCTCACCACCATCAGAACATATCTTCAAAGCTATCAGCGCAAAGAAAAAAGAAACACACCACTCCTGGGAGGGCTCGAATCTCCAACCTTTTGCTTATTAGCCCAACGCGCTAGCCAATTGCGCCACGGAGACAGTCCTGCTCCACTCTCATCACCATCAGAACATATCTTCAAAGCTATCAGCGCAAAGAAAAAGCAACACACCACTCCCGGAAGGGCTCGAAACTCCAACCTTTCGATTAACAGCCGATCCCGCTAGCCAACTGCGCCACGGAGACACTCCTGTCCACTCTCACCACCATCAGGACATATCTTCAAAGCTATCAGCCCAAAGTAAAAAATCGCCGCACCACCACGGGGTGGGCTCGAAACTCCTACTTTTCTGTTAACAGCCGATCGCGCTAGCCAATTGCGCCACGGAGACAGACCTGCACCACTCTCACCACCATCAGAACATATCTTCGAAGCTATCAGTCAAAAAATAAAAAGCACCACACCACCACCGCGTGGGCTCGAACCACCAACCTTTATGTTAACAGAAGAACGTGCTAGCCAATTGCGCCACGGAGACAGTCGTGCTCCAATCTCACCACCGTCAGAACATTTCTCCAATGCTATCCGCGCAAAGCAAAAAGCAACACGCCACTCCCGGGTGGGCTCGAACCTCCACCTTTTGGTTAACAGCCAATCGCGCTAGCCAATTGCGCCACAAAAACAGTCGTGCTCTACTCTCACCACCATCAGAACATATCTTCAAAGCTATCAGCCCAAAGAAAAAAAAGCAACACAACACTCGCGGGAGGGCTCGAACCTCCAACCTTTCGGTTAAGAGCCGATCGCGCTAGCCAATTGCGCCACGGAGACAGTCGTGCTCCACTCTCACCACCGTCAGAACATTTTTTTCAGAGCTATCCGCCCAAAGAAAAAAGAAACACACCAGTCCCGGGAGGGCTCGAACCTCCAACCTTTCAGTTAACAGCCGATCGCGCTAGCCAATTGCGCCACGGAGACAGTCGTGCTCCACTTTCACCACCATCAGAACATATCTTCAAAGCTATCAGCCCAAAGGAAAAAAAGCGCCGCACCACCACCGGGTGGGCTCGAACCTCCAACCTTTCGGTTAACAGCCCATCGCGCTAGCCAATTGCGCCACGGAGACAGTCGTGCTCCACTCTCACCACCATCGGAACATATCTTCAAAGCTATCAGCCCAAAGAAAAAAAGCGCCGCACCACCACTGGGTGGGCTCGAACCTCCAACCCTTCGGTTAACAGCTGATCGCGCTAGCCAATTGCGCAACGGAGACAGTCCTGCTCCACTCTCACCACCATCAGCACATATCTTCGAAGGTATCAGCCCAAAAAAAAAGCGCCGCACCACCACCGTTTGGGCTCGAACCTACAACCTTTCGGGTAACAGCCGATCGCGCTAGCCAATTGGGCCATGGAGACAGTCCTGCTCCACTCTCACCACAATCAAATCATATCTTCAAAGCTATCAGCCTAAAGAAGAAATAGCAACACATCACTCCCGGGAGGGCTCGAGCCTCCAACCTTTCAGTTAACAGCCGATCGCGCTAGCCAATTGCGCCACGGAGACAGTCCTGCTCCACTCTCACCACCATCAGAACATATCTTCAAAGCTATCAGCCTAAAGAAGAAAAAGCAACACACCACTCCCGGGAGGGCTCGATTCTCCAACCTTTCAGTTAACAGCCGATCGTGCTAACGAATAGCGCCACGGAGACAGTCGTGCTCCACTCTCACCACCGTCAGAACATTTCTTCAGAGCTATCAGCCCAAAGAAAAAAAAGCGCCGCACCACCACCGGGTGGGCTCGAACCTCCAACCTTTCGGTTAACAGCCCATCGCGCTAGCCAAATGCGCCACGGAGACAGTCGTGCTCCACTCTCACCACCATCGGAACATATCTTCAAAGCTATCAGCGCAAAAACAAGCAACACAGCACTCCCACGAGGGCTCGAACCTCCAACCTTTCTGTTAACAGCAGACCGCACTAGCCAATTGTGCCACGGAGACAGTCCTGCTATACTCTCACCACCATCAGAACATATCTTTAAAGCTATCAGCCCAAAAAAAAGCGCCGCACCACCACCGGGTGAGTTCGAAACTCCAACCTTTCGGTTAACAGCCGATCGCGCTAGCCAATTGCGCCACGGAGACAGTCGTGCTCCACTCTTACCACCCTCAGAACATTTCTCCAAAGCTATCAGCGCAAAGAAAAAAAAGCGACACACCGTCCCCGGGTGGGTTCCAACCTCCAACCTTTCGATTAACAGCCGATCGCGCTAGCCAACTGCGCCTCGAAGACAGCCGTGCTCCACTCTCACCACCATCAGAACAAATCTTCAAAGCTATCAGCGCAAAGAAAAATGCAACACACCACTCCCGGGAGGGCTCGAAATTCCAACCTTCCGGTTAACAGCCGATCGGCCTAGCCAACTGCGCCACGGAGACAGTCCTGTCCATTCTCACCACCATCAGAACATATCTTCAAAGCTATCAGCCCAAAGTAAAAAAAGCGCTGCAATACCACGGGGTGGGCTCAAAACTCCAACCTTTCTGTTAACAGCCGATCGCGCTAGCCAATTGCGCCACGGAGACAGTCCTGCTCCACTCTCACCACCATCAGAACATATCTTCACAGCTATCAGCCTAAAGAAGAAAAAGCAACACACCAATCCCGGGAGGGCTCGAACCTCCAACCTTTCAGTTAACAGCCGATCGCGCGAGCGAATAGCGCCACGGAGACAGTCGTGCTCCACTCTCACCACCATCAGCACATATCTTCAAAGCTATCAGCCCAAAAAAAAGCGCCGCACCACCACCGTTCGGGCTCGAACCTCCAACCTTTCAGTTAACAGGCGATCGTGCTAGCCAATTGCGCCACGGAGACAGTCCTGCTCCACTCTCACCACCATCAGAACATATCTTCAAAGCCATCAGCCTAAAGAAGAAAAAGCAACACACCACTCCTGGGAGGGCTCGAACCTCCAACCTTTCAGTTAACAGCCGATCGCGCTAGCGAATAGCGCCACGGAGACAGTCGTGCTCCACTCTCACCACCGTCAGAACATTTCTTCAGAGCTATCAGCCCAAAGGAAAAAAAAGCGCCGCACCACCACAGGGTGGGCTCGAACCTCCAACCTTTCGGTTAACAGCCCATCGCGCTAGCCAATTGCGCCACGGAGACAGTCGTGCTCCACTCTCACCACCATCGGAACATATCTTCAAAGCCATCAGCCCAAAAAAAAAGCGCCGCACCACCACTGGGTGGGCTCGAACCTCCAACCTTTCGGTTAACAGCCGATCGCGCTAGCCAATTGCGCAACGGAGACAGTCCTCCTCCACTCTCACCACCATCAGCACAGATCTTCAAAGCTATCAGCCCAAAGAAAAAAAAGCGCCGCACCACCACCGTTTGGGCTCGAACCTCCAACCTTTCGGTTAACAGCCGATCGCGCTAGCCAATTGGGCCATGGAGACAGTCCTGCTCCACTCTCACCACAATCAAAACATATCTTCAAAGCTATCAGCCTAAAGAAGAAATAGCAACACATCACACCCGGGAGGGCTCGAACCTCCAACCTTTCAGTTAACAGCCGATCACGCTAGCCAATTGCGCCACGGAGACAGTCCTGCTCTACTGTCATCACCATCAGAAGATATCTTCAAAGAAATCAGCCCAAAGAAAAAAAACGCCGCAACACCACCAGGTGGGCTCGAACCTCCAACTTTTCGGTTAACAGCCCATAGCGCTAGCCAATTGCGCCACGGAGACAGTCCTGCTCCACTCTCACCACCGTCAGAAGATTTCTCCAAAGCTATCAGCGCAAAGAAAAAAAAAGCGACACACCGTCCCCGGGTGGGCTCAAACCTCCAACCTTTCGGTTAACAGCCAATCGCGCTAGCCAACTGCGCCACGGAGACAGTCCTGCTCCACTCTCACCACCATCAAAACATATCTTCAAAGCTATCAGCCAACAGAAAAAAAAAGCGCCGCACCACCACCGGGGGTTCTCGAACCTCCATTTTTCGGTTAACAGCCGATCGCGCTAGCCAATGGCGCCTCAGAGACAGTCGCGCTCCACCCTCAGCACCATCAGAACGTATCTTCAAAGCTATCATCGCAAAGAAAAAAGCAACACACCACTCCCGGGAGGGCTCGAAACTTCAACCTTTCGATTAACAGCCGATCGCGCTAGCCATATGCGCCCCGGAGACAGTCCTGCTCTACTCTCATCACCATCAGAACATATCTTCAAAGAAATCAGCCCAAAGAAAAAAAAGCGCCGCACCACCACCAGGTGGGCTCGAACCTCCAACTTTTCGGTTAACAGCCCATAGCGCTAGCCAATTGCGCCACGGAGACAGTTGTGCTCCACTCTCACCACCGTCAGAACATTTCTTCAGAGCTATCCGCCCAAAGGAAAAAAAGCGCCGCACCACCACCGAGTGGGCTCGAACCTCCAACCTTTTTGTAAACAGCCGATCGCGCAAGCCAATTGGGCCATGGAGACAGTCCTGCTCCACTCTCATCACAATCGAAACATATCTTCAAAGCTATCAGCCTAAAGAAGAAATAGCAACACACCACTCCCGGGAGGCCTCGAACCTCCAACCTTTCAGTTAAGAACCGATCGCGCTAGCCAATAGCGCCACGGAGACAGTCTTGCTCCACTCTCACCACCATCAGAACATATCTTCACAGCTATCAGCCTAAAGAAGAAAAAGCAACACACCACTCCCGGGAGGGCTCGAACCTCCAACCTTTCAGTTAACAACCGATCGCGCTAGCCAATTGCGCCACGGAGACAGTCCTGCTCCACCCTCACCACCATCAGAACATATCTTCGAAGCTATTAGTCAAAAAATGAAAAGCGCCACACTACCACCGCGTGGGCTCGAACCTCCAACCTTTATGTTAACAGCCGAACGTGCTAGCGAATTGCGCCACGGAGACAGTCGTGCTCCAATCTCACCACCGTCAGAACATTTCTCCAAAGCTATCAGCGCAATGCAAAAAGCAACACGCCACTCCCCGGTGGGCTCGAACCTCCACCTTTCAGTTAACAGCCAATCGCGCTAGCCAATTGCGCCACAAAGACAGTCATGCTCTACTCTCACCACCATCAGAACATATCTTCAAAGCTATTAGCCTAAAGAAAAAAAAGCAACACAACACTCGCGGGAGGGCTCAAACCTCCAACCTTTCGGTTAACAGCCGATCGCGCTAGCCAATTGCGCCACGGAGACAGTCGTGCTCCACTCTCACCACCGTCAGAACATATCTTCAAAGCTATCAGCGCAAAGAAAAAAGAAACACACCACTCCTGGGAGGGCTCGAACCTCCATCCTTTCAGTTAAGAGCCCACCGCGCTAGCCAATTGTGCCAAGGAGACAGTACTGCTATACTCTCACTACCTTTTTCTTCGTTCAGCGAACTAGGAACGCAGAGAAAACACAAAGGACGAAGCGAGGAACCACACAACACGAGCGCTCTTTTCTCTGCGCTCCTAGTTCGCTGAACGAAGAAAATGAATTACCAACTGGCCCACATTTTGATCCTTTTGCTCTCACTACCATCAGAACATATCTTCAAAGCTATCAGCCCACAGGAAAAAAAGCGCCTCACCACCACCGGGTGGGCTCGAAACTCCAACCTTTCGGTTAACAGCCAATCGCGCTAGCCAATTGCGCCACGGAGACAGTCGTGCTCCACTCTCACCACCGTCAGAACATTTCTCCAAAGCTATCAGCGCAAAGAAAAAAAAAGCGACACACCGTCCCCGGGTGGGCTCAAGCTTCCAACCTTTCGGTTAACAGTCAATCGCGCTAAACAACTGCGCCATGGAGACAGTCCTGCCCCACTCTCACCACCATCAGAACATACCTTCAAAGCTATCAGCCCAAAGAAAAAAAAAGCACCGCACTACCACCGGGTGGGCTCGAACCTCCACCTTTCGGTTAACAGCCGATCGCGCTAGCCAATTGCGCCAGAGACAGTGGTGCTCCGCTCTCAGCACCATCAGAACATATCTTCAAAGCTATCAGCGCAAAGAAAAAAGCAACACACCACTCCCGGGAGGGCTCGAATCTCCAACCTTTTGCTTATTAGCCCATCGCGCTAGCCAATTGCGCCACGTAGACAGTCCTGCTCCACTCTCATCACCATCAGAACATATCTTCAAAACTATCAGCGCAAAGAAAAAGCAACACACCACTCCCGGGAGGGCTCGAAACTCCAACCTTTCGATTAACAGCCGATCCCGCTAGCCAACTGCGCCACGGAGACACTCCTGTCCACTCTCACCACCATCAGAACATATCTTCAAAGCTATCAGCCCAAAGTAAAAAAGCGCCGCACCACCACGGGGTGGGCTCGAAACTCCGACTTTTCTGTTAACAGCCGATCGCGCTAGCCAATTGCGCACGGAGACAGACCTGCACCACTCTCACCACCATCAGAACATATCTTCGAAGCTATCAGTCAAAAAATGAAAAGCGCCACACCACCACCGCGTGAGCTCGAACCTCCAACCTTTATGTTAACAGCCGAACGTGCTAGCCAATTGCGCCACGGAGACAGTCGTGCTTCAATCTCACCACCGTCAGAACATTTCTCCAAAGCTATCAGCGCAAAGCAAAAAGCAACATGCCACTCCCGGCTGGGCTCGAACCTCCACCTTTCAGTTAACAGCCAATCGCGCTAGCCAATTGCGCCACAAAGACAGTCGTGCTCTACTCTCACCACCATCAGAACATATCTTCAAAGCTATCAGCCCAAAGAAAAAAAAGCAACACAACACTCGCGGGAGGGCTCGAACCTCGAACCTTTCGGTTAACAGGCGATCGCGCTAGCCAATTGCGCCACGGAGACAGTCGTGCTCCGCTCTCACCACCGTCAGAACATTTCTTCAGAGCTATCCGCCCGAAGAAAAAAAAAAGCGCCACACCACCACCAGGTGGGCTCGAACCTCCAGCCTTTCAGTTAACAGCCCACCGCGCTAGCCAATTGTGCCAAGGAGACAGTACTGCTATACTCTCATTACCATCAGAACATATCTTCAAAGCTATCAGCCCACAGGAAAAAAAGCGCCTCACCACCACCGGGTGGGCTCGAAACTCCAACCTTTCGGTTAACAGCCGATCGCGCTAGCCAATTGCGCCACGGAGACAGTCGTGCTCCACTCTCACTACCGTCAGAACATTTCTCCAAAGCTATCAGCGCAAAGAAAAAAAAAGCGACACACCGTCCCCGGGTGGGCTCGAACCTCCAACCTTTCGGTTAACAGCCCATCGCGCTAGCCAATTGCGCCACGGAGACAGTCGTGCTCCACTCTCACCACCATCGGAACATATCTTCAAAGCTATCAGCCCAAAGAAAAAAAGCGCCGCACCACCACTGGGTGGGCTCGAACCTCCAACCCTTCGGTTAACAGCTGATCGCGCTAGCCAATTGCGCAACGGAGACAGTCCTGCTCCACTCTCACCACCATCAGCACATATCTTCGAAGGTATCAGCCCCAAAAAAAAGCGCCGCACCACCACCGTTTGGGCTCGAACCTACAACCTTTCGGGTAACAGCCGATCGCGCTAGCCAATTGGGCCATGGAGAAAGTCCTGCTCCACTCTCACCACAATCAAATCATATCTTCAAAGCTATCAGCCTAAAGAAGAAATAGCAACACATCACTCCCGGGAGGGCTCGAGCCTCCAACCTTTCAGTTAACAGCCGATCGCGCTAGCCAATTGCGCCACGGAGACAGTCCTGCTCCACTCTCACCACCATCAGAACATATCTTCAAAGCTATCAGCCTAAAGAAGAAAAAGCAACACACCACTCCCGGGAGGGCTCGATTCTCCAACCTTTCAGTTAACAGCCGATCGTGCTAACGAATAGCGCCACGGAGACAGTCGTGCTCCACTCTCACCACCGTCAGAACATTTCTTCAGAGCTATCAGCCCAAAGAAAAAAAAGCGCCGCACCACCACCGGGTGGGCTCGAACCTCCAACCTTTCGGTTAACAGCCCATCGCGCTAGCCAAATGCGCCACGGAGACAGTCGTGCTCCACTCTCACCACCATCGGAACATATCTTCAAAGCTATCAGCGCAAAAACAAGCAACACAGCACTCCCACGAGGGCTCGAACCTCCAACCTTTCTGTTAACAGCAGACCGCACTAGCCAATTGTGCCACGGAGACAGTCCTGCTATACTCTCACCACCATCAGAACATATCTTTAAAGCTATCAGCCCAAAAAAAAGCGCCGCACCACCACCGGGTGAGTTCGAAACTCCAACCTTTCGGTTAACAGCCGATCGCGCTAGCCAATTGCGCCACGGAGACAGTCGTGCTCCACTCTTACCACCCTTAGAACATTTCTCCAAAGCTATCAGCGCAAAGAAAAAAAAGCGACACACCGTCCCCGGGTGGGTTCCAACCTCCAACCTTTCGATTAACAGCCGATCGCGCTAGCCAACTGCGCCTCGAAGACAGCCGTGCTCCACTCTCACCACCATCAGAACAAATCTTCAAAGCTATCAGCGCAAAGAAAAATGCAACACACCACTCCCGGGAGGGCTCGAAATTCCAACCTTCCGGTTAACAGCCGATCGGCCTAGCCAACTGCGCCACGGAGACAGTCCTGTCCATTCTCACCACCATCAGAACATATCTTCAAAGCTATCAGCCCAAAGTAAAAAAAGCGCTGCAATACCACGGGGTGGGCTCAAAACTCCAACCTTTCTGTTAACAGCCGATCGCGCTAGCCAATTGCGCCACGGAGACAGTCCTGCTCCACTCTCACCACCATCAGAACATATCTTCACAGCTATCAGCCTAAAGAAGAAAAAGCAACACACCAATCCCGGGAGGGCTCGAACCTCCAACCTTTCAGTTAACAGCCGATCGCGCGAGCGAATAGCGCCACGGAGACAGTCGTGCTCCACTCTCACCACCATCAGCACATATCTTCAAAGCTATCAGCCCAAAAAAAAAGCGCCGCACCACCACCGTTCGGGCTCGAACCTCCAACCTTTCAGTTAACAGGCGATCGTGCTAGCCAATTGCGCCACGGAGACAGTCCTGCTCCACTCTCACCACCATCAGAACATATCTTCAAAGCCATCAGCCTAAAGAAGAAAAAGCAACACACCACTCCTGGGAGGGCTCGAACCTCCAACCTTTCAGTTAACAGCCGATCGCGCTAGCGAATAGCGCCACGGAGACAGTCGTGCTCCACTCTCACCACCGTCAGAACATTTCTTCAGAGCTATCAGCCCAAAGGAAAAAAAAGCGCCGCACCACCACAGGGTGGGCTCGAACCTCCAACCTTTCGGTTAACAGCCCATCGCGCTAGCCAATTGCGCCACGGAGACAGTCGTGCTCCACTCTCACCACCATCGGAACATATCTTCAAAGAAATCAGCCCAAAGAAAAAAAACGCCGCAACACCACCAGGTGGGCTCGAACCTCCAACTTTTCGGTTAACAGCCCATAGCGCTAGCCAATTGCGCCACGGAGACAGTCCTGCTCCACTCTCACCACCGTCAGAAGATTTCTCCAAAGCTATCAGCGCAAAGAAAAAAAAAGCGACACACCGTCCCCGGGTGGGCTCAAACCTCCAACCTTTCGGTTAACAGCCAATCGCGCTAGCCAACTGCGCCACGGAGACAGTCCTGCTCCACTCTCACCACCATCAGAACATATCTTCAAAGCTATCAGCCAACAGAAAAAAAAAGCGCCGCACCACCACCGGGGGTTCTCGAACCTCCACCTTTCGGTTAACAGCCGATCGCGCTAGCCAATGGCGCCTCAGAGACAGTCGCGCTCCACCCTCAGCACCATCAGAACGTATCTTCAAAGCTATCATCGCAAAGAAAAAAGCAACACACCACTCCCGGGAGGGCTCGAAACTTCAACCTTTCGATTAACAGCCGATCGCGCTAGCCATATGCGCCCCGGAGACAGTCCTGCTCTACTCTCATCACCATCAGAACATATCTTCAAAGAAATCAGCCCAAAGAAAAAAAAGCGCCGCACCACCACCAGGTGGGCTCGAACCTCCAACTTTTCGGTTAACAGCCCATAGCGCTAGCCAATTGCGCCACGGAGACAGTTGTGCTCCACTCTCACCACCGTCAGAACATTTCTTCAGAGCTATCCGCCCAAAGGAAAAAAAGCGCCGCACCACCACCGAGTGGGCTCGAACCTCCAACCTTTTTGTAAACAGCCGATCGCGCAAGCCAATTGGGCCATGGAGACAGTCCTGCTCCACTCTCATCACAATTGAAACATATCTTCAAAGCTATCAGCCTAAAGAAGAAATAGCAACACACCACTCCCGGGAGGCCTCGAACCTCCAACCTTTCAGTTAAGAACCGATCGCGCTAGCCAATAGCGCCACGGAGACAGTCTTGCTCCACTCTCACCACCATCAGAACATATCTTCACAGCTATCAGCCTAAAGAAGAAAAAGCAACACACCACTCCCGGGAGGGCTCGAACCTCCAACCTTTCAGTTAACAACCGATCGCGCTAGCCAATTGCGCCACGGAGACAGTCCTGCTCCACCCTCACCACCATCAGAACATATCTTCGAAGCTATCAGTCAAAAAATGAAAAGCGCCACACTACCACCGCGTGGGCTCGAACCTCCAACCTTTATGTTAACAGCCGAACGTGCTAGCCAATTGCGCCACGGAGACAGTCGTGCTCCAATCTCACCACCGTCAGAACATTTCTCCAAAGCTATCAGCGCAATGCAAAAAGCAACACGCCACTCCCGGGTGGGCTCGAACCTCCACCTTTCAGTTAACAGCCAATCGCGCTAGCCAATTGCGCCACAAAGACAGTCATGCTCTACTCTCACCACCATCAGAACATATCTTCAAAGCTATTAGCCTAAAGAAAAAAAAGCAACACAACACTCGCGGGAGGGCTCAAACCTCCAACCTTTCGGTTAACAGCCGATCGCGCTAGCCAATTGCGCCACGGAGACAGTCGTGCTCCACTCTCACCACCGTCAGAACATATCTTCAAAGCTATCAGCGCAAAGAAAAAAGAAACACACCACTCCTGGGAGGGCTCGAACCTCCATCCTTTCAGTTAACAGCCCACCGCGCTAGCCAATTGTGCCAAGGAGACAGTACTGCTATACTCTCACTACCTTTTTCTTCGTTCAGCGAACTAGGAGCGCAGAGAAAACACAAAGGACGAAGCGAGGAACCACACAACACGAGCGCTCTTTTCTCTGCGCTCCTAGTTCGCTGAACGAAGAAAATGAATTACCAACTGGCCCACATTTTGATCCTTTTGCTCTCACTACCATCAGAACATATCTTCAAAGCTATCAGCCCACAGGAAAAAAAGCGCCTCACCACCACCGGGTGGGCTCGAAACTGCAACCTTTCGGTTAACAGCCAATCGCGCTAGCCAATTGCGCCACGGAGACAGTCGTGCTCCACTCTCACCACCGTCAGAACATTTCTCCAAAGCTATCAGCGCAAAGAAAAAAAAAGCGACACACCGTCCCCGGGTGGGCTCAAGCTTCCAACCTTTCGGTTAACAGTCAATCGCGCTAAACAACTGCGCCATGGAGACAGTCCTGCCCCACTCTCACCACCATCAGAACATACCTTCAAAGCTATCAGCCCAAAGAAAAAGCAACACACCACTCCCGGGAGGGCTCGAAACTCCAACCTTTCGATTAACAGCCGATCCCGCTAGCCAACTGCGCCACGGAGACACTCCTGTCCACTCTCACCACCATCAGAACATATCTTCAAAGCTATCAGCCCAAAGTAAAAAAGCGCCGCACCACCACGGGGTGGGCTCGAAACTCCGACTTTTCTGTTAACAGCCGATCGCGCTAGCCCATTGCGCACGGAGACAGACCTGCACCACTCTCACCACCATCAGAACATATCTTCGAAGCTATCAGTCAAAAAATGAAAAGCGCCACACCACCACCGCGTGAGCTCGAACCTCCAACCTTTATGTTAACAGCCGAACGTGCTAGCCAATTGCGCCACGGAGACAGTCGTGCTTCAATCTCACCACCGTCAGAACATTTCTCCAAAGCTATCAGCGCAAAGCAAAAAGCAACACGCCACTCCCGGCTGGGCTCGAACCTCCACCTTTCGGTTAACAGCCGATCGCGCTAGCCAATTGCGCCACGGAGACAGTCGTGCTCCACTCTCACTACCGTCAGAACATTTCTCCAAAGCTATCAGCGCAAAGAAAAAAAAAGCGACACACCGTCCCCGGGTGGGCTCAAACCTCCAACCTTTCGGTTAACAGCCAATCGTGCTAGCCAACTGCGCCACAAGACAGTCCTGCTCCACTCTCACCACCATCAGAACACATCTTCAAAGCTATCAGCCCAAAGAAAAAAAAGCGCCGCACCACCACCGGGGGTTCTCGAACCTCCACCTTTCGGTTAACAGCCGATCGCGCTAGCCAATTGCGCCACAGAGACAGTCGTGCTCCACCCTCACCACCTTCAGAACATATCTTCAAAGCTATCAGCGCAAAGAAAAAAGCAACACACCACTCCCAGGAGGGCTCGAAACTCCAACCTTTCGATTAACAGCCGATCGCGCTAGCCAATTGCGCCACGGAGACAGTCCTGTTCTACTCTCATCACCATCAGAACATATCTTCAAAGAAATCAGCCCAAAGAAAAAAAAGCGCAGCTCCACCACCAGGTGGGCTCGAACCTCCATCTTTTCAGTTAACAGCTCATCGCGCTAGCCAATAGCGCCACGGAGACAGTAGTGCTCCACTCTCACCACCAACAGAACATATCTTCAAAGCTATCAGCCCAAAGATAAAAAAAAGCGCCGCACTACCACTGGGTGGGCTCGAACCTCCAACCTTTCGTTTAACAGCTGATCGCGCTAGCCAACTGCGCCATGGAGACAGTCCTGCCCCACTCTCACCACCATCAGAACATACCTTCAAAACTATCAGCCCAAAGAAAAAAAAGCGCCGCACCACCACCGGGTGGGCTCGAACCTCCACCTTTCGGTTAACAGCCGATCGCGCTAGCCAATTGCGCCAGAGACAGTCGTGCTCCACTCTCACCACCATCAGAACATATGTTCAAAGCTATCAGCGCAAAGAAAAAGAAACACACCACTCCCGGGAGGGCTCGAATCTCCAACCTTTTGCTTATTAGCCCATCGCGCTAGCCAATTGCTCCACGGAGACAGTCCTGCTCCACTCTCATCACCATCAGAACATATCTTCAAAGCTATCAGCGCAAAGAAAAAGCAACACACCACTCCCGGAAGGGCTCGAAACTCCAACCTTTCGATTAACAGCCGATCCCGCTAGCCAACTGCGCCACGGAGACACTCCTGTCCACTCTCACCACCATCAGGACATATCTTCAAAGCTATCAGCCCAAAGTAAAAAATCGCCGCACCACCACGGGGTGGGCTCGAAACTCCTACTTTTCTGTTAACAGCCGATCGCGCTAGCCAATTGCGCCACGGAGACAGACCTGCACCACTCTCACCACCATCAGAACATATCTTCGAAGCTATCAGTCAAAAAATAAAAAGCACCACACCACCACCGCGTGGGCTCGAACCACCAACCTTTATATTAACAGCCGAACGTGCTAGCCAATTGCGCCACGGAGACAGTCGTGCTCCAATCTCACCACCGTCAGAACATTTCTCCAATGCTATCCGCGCAAAGCAAAAAGCAACACGCCACTCCCGGGTGGGCTCCAACCTCCACCTTTTGGTTAACAGCCAATCGCGCTAGCCAATTGCCCCACAAAAACAGTCGTGCTCTACTCTCACCACCATCAGAACATATCTTCAAAGCTATCAGCCCAAAGAAAAAAAAGCAACACAACACTCGCGGGAGGGCTCGAGCCTCCAACCTTTCGGTTAAGAGCCGATCGCGCTAGCCAATTGCGCCACGGAGACAGTCGTGCTCCACTCTCACTACCGTCAGAACGTTTTTTTCAGAGCTATCCGCCCAAAGAAAAAAAAGCGCCACACCACCACCAGGTTGGCTCGAACCTCCAACCTTTCAGTTAACAGCCGATCGCGCTAGCCAATTGCGCCACGGAGACAGTCGTGCTCCACTTTCACCACCATCAGAACATATCTTCAAAGCTATCAGCGCAAAGAAAAAAGAAACACACCAGTCCCGGGAGGGCTCGAACCTCCAACCTTTCAGTTAACAGCCGATCGCGCTAGCCAATTGCGCCACGGAGACAGTCGTGCTCCACTTTCACCACCATCAGAACATATCTTCAAAGCTATCAGCCCAAAGGAAAAAAAGCGCCGCACCACCACCGGGTGGGCTCGAACCTCCAACCTTTCGGTTAACAGCCAATCGCGCTAGCCAATTGCGCCACGGAGACAGCCGTGCTCCACTCTCACCACCATCGGAACATATCTTCAAAGCTATCAGCCCAAAGAAAAAAAGCGCCGCACCACCACTGGGTGGGCTCGAACCTCCAACCCTTCGGTTAACAGCTGATCGCGCTAGCCAATTGCGCAACGGAGACAGTCCTGCTCCACTCTCACCACCATCAGCACATATCTTCGAAGGTATCAGCCCAAAAAAAAAGCGCCGCACCACCACCGTTTGGGCTCGAACCTCCAACCTTTCGGGTAACAGCCGATCGCGCTAGCCAATTGGGCCATGGAGACAGTCCTGCTCCACTCTCACCACAATCAAATCATATCTTCAAAGCTATCAGCCTAAAGAAGAAATAGCAACACATCACTCCCGGGAGGGCTCGAGCCTCCAACCTTTCAGTTAACAGCCGATCGCGCTAGCCAATTGCGCCACGGAGACAGTCCTGCTCCACTCGCACCACCATCAGAACATATCTTCAAAGCTATCAGCCTAAAGAAGAAAAAGCAACACACCACTCCCGGGAGGGCTCGATTCTCCAACCTTTCAGTTAACAGCCGATCGTGCTAACGAATAGCGCCACGGAGACAGTCGTGCTCCACTCTCACCACCGTCAGAACATTTCTTCAGAGCTATCAGCCCAAAGAAAAAAAAGCGCCGCACCACCACCGGGTGGGCTCGAACCTCCAACCTTTCGGTTAACAGCCCATCGCGCTAGCCAAATTCGCCACGGAGACAGTCGTGCTCCACTCTCACCACCATCGGAACATATCTTCAAAGCCATCAGCGCAAAAACAAGCAACACAGCACTCCAAGGAGGGCTCGAACCTCCAACCTTTCGGTTAACAGCAGACCGCACTAGCCAATTGTGCCACGGAGACAGTCCTGCTATACTCTCACCACCATCAGAACATATCTTTAAAGCTATCAGCCCAAAAAAAAGCGCCGCACCACCACCGGGTGAGTTCGAAACTCCAACCTTTCGGTTAACAGCCGATCGCGCTAGCCAATTGCGCCACGGAGACAGTCGTGCTCCACTCTTACCACCCTCAGAACATTTCTCCAAAGCTATCAGCGCAAAGAAAAAAAAGCGACACACCGTCCCCGGGTGGGTTCCAACCTCCAACCTTTCGATTAACAGCCGATCGCGC
The DNA here is from genome assembly GCF_043290135.1 of Rhipicephalus microplus. Classification (NCBI taxonomy): domain Eukaryota; kingdom Metazoa; phylum Arthropoda; class Arachnida; order Ixodida; family Ixodidae; genus Rhipicephalus; species Rhipicephalus microplus. Next base: position 15,979,322 of record NW_027464589.1, read on the forward strand.
TAGCCAACTGCGCCTCGAAGACAGCCGTGCTCCACTCTCACCACCATCAGAACAAATCTTCAAAGCTATCAGCGCAAAGAAAAATGCAACACACCACTCCCGGGAGGGCTCGAAATTCCAACCTCCCGGTTAACAGCCGATCGGCCTAGCCAACTGCGCCACGGAGACAGTCCTGTCCATTCTCACCACCATCAGAACATATCTTCAAAGCTATCAGCCCAAAGTAAAAAAAAGCGCTGCAATACCACGGGGTGGGCTCAAAACTCCAACCTTTCGGTTAACAGCCCATCGCGCTAGCCAATTGCGCCACGGAGACAGTCGTGCTCCACTCTCACCACCATCGGAACATATCTTCAAAGCCATCAGCCCAAAAAAAAAAAGCGCCGCACCACCACTGGGTGGGCTCGAACCTCCAACCTTTCGGTTAACAGCCGATCGCGCTAGCCAATTGCGCAACGGAGACAGTCCTCCTCCACTCTCACCACCATCAGCACAGATCTTCAAAGCTATCAGCCCAAAGAAAAAAAAGCGCCGCACCACCACCGTTTGGGCTCGAACCTCCATCCTTTCGGTTAACAGCCGATCGCGCTAGCCAATTGGGCCATGGAGACAGTCTTGCTCCACTCTCACCACAATCAAAACATATCTTCAAAGCTATCAGCCTAAAGAAGAAATAGCAACACATCACACCCGGGAGGGCTCGAACCTCCAACCTTTCAGTTAACAGCCGATCACGCTAGCCAATTGCGCCACGGAGACAGTCCTGCTCTACTGTCATCACCATCAGAACATATCTTCAAAGAAATCAGCCCAAAGAAAAAAAACGCCGCAACACCACCAGGTGGGCTCGAACCTCCAACTTTTCGGTTAACAGCCCATAGCGCTAGCCAATTGCGCCACGGAGACAGTCCTGCTCCACTCTCACCACCGTCAGAAGATTTCTCCAAAGCTATCAGCGCAAAGAAAAAAAAAGCGACACACCGTCCCCGGGTGGGCTCAAACCTCCAACCTTTCGGTTAACAGCCAATCGCGCTAGCCAACTGCGCCACGGAGACAGTCCTGCTCCACTCTCACCACCATCAGAACATATCTTCAAAGCTATCAGCCAACAGAAAAAAAAAGCGCCGCACCACCACCGGGGGTTCTCGAACCTCCACCTTTCGGTTAACAGCCGATCGCGCTAGCCAATGGCGCCTCAGAGACAGTCGCGCTCCACCCTCAGCACCATCAGAACGTATCTTCAAAGCTATCATCGCAAAGAAAAAAGCAACACACCACTCCCGGGAGGGCTCGAAACTTCAACCTTTCGATTAACAGCCGATCGCGCTAGCCATATGCGCCCCGGAGACAGTCCTGCTCTACTCTCATCACCATCAGAACATATCTTCAAAGAAATCAGCCCAAAGAAAAAAAAGCGCCGCACCACCACCAGGTGGGCTCGAACCTCCAACTTTTCGGTTAACAGCCCATAGCGCTAGCCAATTGCGCCACGGAGACAGTTGTGCTCCACTCTCACAACCGTCAGAACATTTCTTCAGAGCTATCCGCCCAAAGGAAAAAAAGCGCCGCACCACCACCGAGTGGGCTCGAACCTCCAACCTTTTTGTAAACAGCCGATCGCGCAAGCAAATTAGGCCATGGAGACAGTCCTGCTCCACTCTCATCACAATCGAAACATATCTTCAAAGCTATCAGCCTAAAGAAGAAATAGCAACACACCACTCCCGGGAGGCCTCGAACCTCCAACCTTTCAGTTAAGAACCGATCGCGCTAGCCAATTGCGCCACGGAGACAGTCTTGCTCCACTCTCACCACCATCAGAACATATCTTCACAGCTATCAGCCTAAAGAAGAAAAAGCAACACACCACTCCCGGGAGGGCTCGATTCTCCAACCTTTCAGTTAACAGCCGATCGTGCTAACGAATAGCGCCACGGAGACAGTCGTGCTCCACTCTCACCACCGTCAGAACATTTCTTCAGAGCTATCAGCCCAAAGAAAAAAAAGCGCCGCACCACCACCGGGTGGGCTCGAACCTCCAACCTTTATGTTAACAGCCGAACGTGCTAGCCAATTGCGCCACGGAGACAGTCGTGCTCCAATCTCACCACCGTCAGAACATTTCTCCAAAGCTATCAGCGCAATGCAAAAAGCAACACGCCACTCCCGGGTGGGCTCGAACCTCCACCTTTCAGTTAACAGCCAATCGCGCTAGCCAATTGCGCCACAAAGACAGTCATGCTCTACTCTCACCACCATCAGAACATATCTTCAAAGCTATTAGCCTAAAGAAAAAAAAGCAACACAACACTCGCGGGAGGGCTCAAACCTCCAACCTTTCGGTTAACAGCCGATCGCGCTAGCCAATTGCGCCACGGAGACAGTCGTGCTCCACTCTCACCACCGTCAGAACATATCTTCAAAGCTATCAGCGCAAAGAAAAAAGAAACACACCACTCCTGGGAGGGCTCGAACCTCCATCCTTTCAGTTAACAGCCCACCGCGCTAGCCAATTGTGCCAAGGAGACAGTACTGCTATACTCTCACTACCTTTTTCTTCGTTCAGCGAACTAGGAGCGCAGAGAAAACACAAAGGACGAAGCGAGGAACCACACAACACGAGCGCTCTTTTCTCTGCGCTCCTAGTTCGCTGAACGAAGAAAATGAATTACCAACTGGCCCACATTTTGATCCTTTTGCTCTCACTACCATCAGAACATATCTTCAAAGCTATCAGCCCACAGGAAAAAAAGCGCCTCACCACCACCGGGTGGGCTCGAAACTCCAACCTTTCGGTTAACAGCCAATCGCGCTAGCCAATTGCGCCACGGAGACAGTCGTGCTCCACTCTCACCACCGTCAGAACATTTCTCCAAAGCTATCAGCGCAAAGAAAAAAAAAGCGACACACCGTCCCCGGGTGGGCTCAAGCTTCGAACCTTTCGGTTAGTAGTCAATCGCGCTAAACAACTGCGCCATGGAGACAGTCCTGCCCCACTCTCACCACCATCAGAACATACCTTCAAAGCTATCAGAACAAAGAAAAAAAAAGCACCGCACTACCACCGGGTGGGCTCGAACCTCCACCTTTCGGTTAACAGCCGATCGCGCTAGCCAATTGCGCCAGAGACAGTGGTGCTCCGCTCTCAGCACCATCAGAACATATTGCCGCGCGCCTGATCTGCCAGCGCAAAAGAGGCAGACGAAGTGGCAGTTCCCCTCGTGCCATTGTTCTGTTTTTGGCTGCGCTGAGCCGACCGCTCTTCGGACTTTTGTGAGGACGCCTTAAAAACGTCTCCTGTCTCTTTAACGTGACATTTTAATGGTGGAGGTGCGGGGTAACCTCACCTATGCAACAGACTCCTTCTAGCAGCCGGAACGTGACCCAAAACCCAGAGCTTACGCCGGTACACCGTTTCAGTCGGAGGATTCGAGGACTCTCCCCCGAGTTTGTGCCTCACAGTACAAGTACGTCGACTGGTATGGAGAATACTGTTGCTGTCACCGCTTCCCCTACCGCTGGAGCCGCCGCTGCTCCAACCGCTGCACCCGCAGCTGCACCCACTCATTACACGCTACAAAAACCACGTGTTCCGAGTCCCTTTCGTGGTGGCCTCTATGAAGATGTGGAAGATTGGCTGGCTGAGTACGAGTACGTAGCGGATTTCAACGGGTGGGACGAAGTAGCGAAGCTCAAGAATGTGTACTTTAGTCTTCTGGATGGTGCTCGCACATGGTTCCAGAACCGCAAGGGCCTCCTAACGTCGTGGCATGAGTTCTGTCACAGGCTCCGCGAAACGTACTCGAGTCTCGATCGTCGAGAGCGCGCTGAAAGGGCCCTCCAGTCCCGCATGCAGATGCCTAATGAAGGTGTGGCTACATACGTGGAGGATATGGTTCATCTGTTCACTCGCGCCGATCCAACCATGCCGGAAGACAAGAAGCTGCGACACTTGATGCGAGGTGTGAAAGAGCAGCTCTTCGCTGGACTCATTCGTAGTCCGCCTAGAACGGTCGCGGAGTTCCTCACTGAAGCCGTCGCCATGGAAAAGGCGCTGCAGCAGCGGAACCAGTACGATCGGCAAGTGAATGCTACCTATACCACCGGGCTAGGCTCGTTCCCGACCGACGTGGGAGCGCTTCGCGAGCTGATACGTTCGGTTGTTCGCGACGAGCTACAACAGCTGCAACAGCTGAACCAGGCGCAGCAGCAGCCTTCCACGAATTGCATCGCCACCATCATACGTGACGAAGTTCAGCATGCGCTCGGCACACCTCGCCGCGAGACACCAACGCAGGTTGCTGCACCACTTCAGGCGTTCGCAACTTCAAGTGAACCTCTAGGGGTGACCTACGCAGACGTATTGAGACGCACCGTTCCGTCGTCCACGACACCATCCCCAGTGAGTGGTTTCCAGCGCACCACTTATACCGACACGTTCGAACACAACGCACCTGCACCAGTCCCACTACCAGCCGCAACCCCGTACGCCACACTGCAGTCCGCACAGGTGGTCCCTTATTTTGCAGACACTCGACCCGTCATGCGTAAATCCGACATATGGCGCATGCCCGACCGACGACCGCTTTGCTACCACTGCGGTGAAGCGGGTCACCTCTACCGAGACTGCCAGTACCGCCGACTTGGGCTGCAGGGTTTTCCTGCCAATTCACCCCGCCCCCGGTTTGGACAGAGACCACCAGAAATTGAAGATTTTATCGCTCGGCAGAACGTCCCACTCAGGCGTCAGTCGCGCTCACCGTCACCGCGGTCGTCATCTTATTCAGGCAACGGAAATCGAAGGCCGCAAGGACGGTCTCCGAGCCCTCGCCTGGAAAACTAACGCCAGCGACCTTTCGAGGCGAGGCCGCTGATTCTCGACGTGATGAAGACCTCGCCCTCCAATCGACGCGACATCGGACCAACGGAAATTCGACTACGCCGGCGCCTGTATCCCAGCTGAGCGACTTTTCAATGGACATACCTGTGCTGCTCGACGGTCGCAATTTAACTGCCTTAATAGACACTGGTGCTGACTACTCGATTATTAGCGGACAATTGGCACGTACCTTGAAGAAAGTGATAATGCCTTGGACAGGATCGCATGTACGTACAGCTGGCGGACATGTTGTAACGCCGGTTGGTTTGTGCACGTCCAGGCTACAAATACGAGGCTGCACGTTTTTGGTCAGCTCCATCGTGCTACGTGACTGCTCCCGCGAATTAATTCTCGGCCTCGATTTTCTTCGGGAATATGGCGCCGTAATCGACCTACGGCGACGCTGCATTTCCTTTTCGACAGTCAACGCTACGTCAAGGGACTCCAACCGCCGTACAACCGCCCTCCGTGTTTCCGACGACAGTGTCACAATACCACCTCGTGCAAGTATCCTAATTCAGGTGACTTCCGAAGGAACCAGTGACGGTGAAACAGTGGCAGAGTGCAACGTCTCCCTGCTGCTGGCGCTTGGAATTTCTGTGGCACGAGGCATCATTGACATTCGGAACGGTACAGCCGAGGTCATGATTACAAATTTCACCAATGAGCATCGTCACCTTTTCCGGGGCACTGCGGTCGCCTACGCTGAAGCCTTGGAGGACGTCATTGAGTGTTTTGCCTGTGAAGACAGTAGCCGCAATGGACAAACCGTAATAGATGTTGACATGAACAGTGCACTGCCAGAAGAGAACCAGAGGGCCTTGCGAGAGCTATTGTTTGAATTCAGGGCGTGCTTTGCTCAGTCGTCTAAAGTGAGTCAGACGCCAATTACACAGCACAGGATAATCACTTACGACGACGCAAGACCTATTCACCAACAGCCATACCGCGTCTCGCCGACAGAACGCGCAGCTATCAAGCAGCAAGTGAAAGAAATGATCGACGACGGCGTTATCCAGCCTTCGAACAGTCCCTGGTCCTCACCGGTCGTTCTGGTTAAGAAGAAGGACGGTACGCTTCGCTTCTGTGTAGATTACAGAAAGCTCAACAACGTCACAAAAAAAGATGTTTATCCGCTGCCGCGTATTGATGACTCGCTTGACCGACTACGACGAGCGAAGTATTTTTCTTCCCTGGATTTAAAGAGTGGCTACTGGCAAATTGAGGTTGATGAGCGCGACCGCGAAAAAACCGCCTTTGTCACGCCGGATGGCCTCTACGAATTTCGGGTGCTACCGTTCGGACTCTGCTCTGCGCCAGCTACCTTCCAACGCATGATGGACACTGTGTTGACTGACTTAAAATGGCAAAGCTGCCTTGTGTACTTGGATGATGTGGTCGTGTTTTCAACCAGCTTCTCCGAACATCTGAAGCGACTACGACAAGTACTTGAGGCGATTCGGACGGCTAACCTTACGTTAAAGCCGCAAAAATGCCATTTCGGTTACGAAGAACTAAAGTTCCTTGGACATGTCGTAAGCGCAGAAGGCGTCCGTCCTGACCCTGAGAAAACCGCCGCTGTCGCAGCCTTCCCGAGTCCTGCCGATAAGAAAAGTGTGCGGCGGTTTCTTGGTCTATGCGCGTACTACCGGCGCTTTATAGGCAATTTTTCGAAAATTGCCGAACCATTAACTAGACTCACTAGAGACGATACGCCGTTCGTTTGGAGTGCTGAACAAGAATCAGCATTCACAGAGCTTCGGCTTCGCCTGGCATCACCACCTGTTCTTGGACATTTCGACGAGGAAGCCGAAACAGAAATTCATACCGACGCCAGTAACGTCGGTCTGGGCGCGGTACTCGTCCAACGGCAGGAGGGAATTGAAAAGGTTATCGCCTACGCAAGCCGAACCCTAACACGCCCGGAGTCAAACTACAGTACCACGGAGAAGGAGTGCCTTGCTGTCGTGTGGGCAATTGCTAAGTTTCGACCTTACCTTTACGGCCGTCCATTCAGAGTAGTGACGGATCATCACTCGCTGTGCTGGCTTGCGAACCTCAGAGACCCCTCCGGACGACTGGCAAGGTGGAGCCTACGTCTGCAGGAGTACGACGTCACTATCGTGTACAAGTCCGGTCGTGCACACGAAGATGCGGACACGTTGTCACGCGCGCCAGTTGAGCCTGCCGCTCAGAGCTTCGAAGAGGACTGCCCTTTCCTTGGCTCCGTAAGCGTAACAGACTTGGCTTTACGGCAGCGAGCAGATGCTCAATTGCGACCTATCATTGAACATCTAGAGGGCCGCAACGTATCACTGCCCCAGCATATAACTCGCGGATTGTCATCCTTCTGCTTACGACAGGGCGTGTTGTACAAGAAGAACGCAGCCGCCAGCAACAAAACTTACCTGTTGGTCGTCCCCGCAGAGCTGCGTGAGGAAATTCTATTTGCCTGCCACAACGAGCCTCCATCGGGCCATCTGGGCATCACCCGAACCATCGCTAGGGTACGAAAGTCTTACTACTGGCCGAAACTTGCCGCTTGCGTTAAACAGTACGTTCAAGCCTGCCGCGAATGCCAGCGCCGAAAATCCCCATCTGTTAAGCCTGCGGGATTACTTCACCCTATCGAGCCACCCAGAACACCCTTCGATCAAGTCGGCATGGACCTCCTGGGTCCGTTTCCCTTGTCATCTTCCGGCAACAAGTGGATAATCGTCGCTACAGATTATCTAACCCGCTATGCTGAAACTAAGGCGCTTCCTAAAAGCACGGCTTGTGAAGTTGCTCAGTTTTTCATCGAGAGAATTGTATTACGCCACGGTGCTCCATCCTGTGTCATCACAGACCGAGGAACAGCGTTTACAGCAAGGCTCCTTGAACAAGTTTTTCAGTTAAGTTACTCCACGCATCGCAAGACAACAGCGTATCACCCTCAGACAAATGGACTGACCGAGCGGCTTAACAAAACGATGACTGATATGCTGTCTATGTACATAGACGTACAACACAAGACGTGGGATGAAATACTGCCTTACGTAACATTCGCGTATAATACCGCTACGCAAGAGACCACACGATTCACTCCGTTTCGTCTTCTATACGGTCGGGACGTTCAGACGATGTTGGACGCAATGCTCCCATGCGACATTGACAACATCGAGAATCTCGACGAAGATGCTGAGTGTTTCGTGCAACGAGCCGAGGAAGCACGTCAACTAGCCCGCGTAAACATCAAGAAACAACAAGGCGTCGATGCACAGCGCTACAACCGCTGCCACAGACAAGTCGATTATAAACCAGGTGACCAGGTGTTGGTTTGGACCCCTGTGCGCTGCAAAGGTCTCTCTGAGAAGCTTCTCAGTCGGTATTTTGGCCCGTACAAAGTGCTACGACAAGTGAGCGACGTCAATTACGAAGTCCTTCCGGACGGAAGCCAACCACCCCGACGCCGACAGCTACGACCCGAGATTGTGCACGTGGTGCGGTTAAAACCGTACCACACACTGTGACAATGTTTTTTTTTACGATACACGCTTCGTTTAGCATCGAGGCGATGCTCTTCAGGGAGGAGGGGCAGTGCCGCGCGCCTGATCTGCCAGCGCAAAAGAGGCAGACGAAGTGGCAGTTCCCCTCGTGCCATTGTTCTGTTTTTGGCTGCGCTGAGCCGACCGCTCTTCGGACTTTCGTGAGGACGCCTTAAAAACGTCTCCTGTCTCTTTAACGTGACAATATCTTCAAAGCTATCAGCGCAAAGAAAAAAGCAACACACCACTCCCGGGAGGGCTCGAATCTCCAACCTTTTGCTTATTAGCCCATCGCGCTAGCCAATTGCGCCACGTAGACAGTCCTGCTCCACTCTCATCACCATCAGAACATATCTTCAAAACTATCAGCGCAAAGAAAAAGCAACACACCACTCCCGGGAGGGCTCGAAACTCCAACCTTTCGATTAACAGCCGATCCCGCTAGCCAACTGCGCCACGGAGACACTCCTGTCCACTCTCACCACCATCAGAACATATCTTCAAAGCTATCAGCCCAAAGTAAAAAAGCGCCGCACCACCACGGGGTGGGCTCGAAACTCCGACTTTTCTGTTAACAGCCGATCGCGCTAGCCAATTGCGCACGGAGACAGACCTGCACCACTCTCACCACCATCAGAACATATCTTCGAAGCTATCAGTCAAAAAATGAAAAGCGCCACACCAACACCGCGTGAGCTCGAACCTCCAACCTTTATGTTAACAGCCGAACGTGCTAGCCAATTGCGCCACGGAGACAGTCGTGCTTCAATCTCACCACCGTCAGAACATTTCTCCAAAGCTATCAGCGCAAAGCAAAAAGCAACACGCCACTCCCGGCTGGGCTCGAACCTCCACCTTTCAGTTAACAGCCAATCGCGCTAGCCAATTGCGCCACAAAGACAGTCGTGCTCTACTCTCACCACCATCAGAACATATCTTCAAAGCTATCAGCCCAAAGAAAAAAAAGCAACACAACACTCGCGGGAGGGCTCGAACCTCGAACCTTTCGGTTAACAGGCGATCGCGCTAGCCAATTGCGCCACGGAGACAGTCGTGCTCCGCTCTCACCACCGTCAGAACATTTCTTCAGAGCTATCCGCCCGAAGAAAAAAAAAGCGCCACACCACCACCAGGTGGGCTCGAACCTCCAGCCTTTCAGTTAACAGCCCACCGCGCTAGCCAATTGTGCCAAGGAGACAGTACTGCTATACTCTCATTACCATCAGAACATATCTTCAAAGCTATCAGCCCACAGGAAAAAAAGCGCCTCACCACCACCGGGTGGGCTCGAAACTCCAACCTTTCGGTTAACAGCCGATCGCGCTAGCCAATTGCGCCACGGAGACAGTCGTGCTCCACTCTCACTACCGTCAGAACATTTCTCCAAAGCTATCAGCGCAAAGAAAAAAAAAGCGACACACCGTCCCCGGGTGGGCTCAAACCTCCAACCTTTCGGTTAACAGCCAATCGTGCTAGCCAACTGCGCCACAAGACAGTCCTGCTCCACTCTCACCACCATCAGAACACATCTTCAAAGCTATCAGCCCAAAGAAAAAAAAGCGCCGCACCACCACCGGGGGTTCTCGAACCTCCACCTTTCGGTTAACAGCCGATCGCGCTAGCCAATTGCGCCACAGAGACAGTCGTGCTCCACCCTCACCACCTTCAGAACATATCTTCAAAGCTATCAGCGCAAAGAAAAAAGCAACACACCACTCCCAGGAGGGCTCGAAACTCCAACCATTCGATTAACAGCCGATCGCGCTAGCCAATTGCGCCACGGAGACAGTCCTGTTCTACTCTCATCACCATCAGAACATATCTTCAAAGAAATCAGCCCAAAGAAAAAAAAGCGCAGCACCACCACCAGGTGGGCTCGAACCTCCATCTTTTCGGTTAACAGCTCATCGCGCTAGCCAATAGCGCCACGGAGACAGTAGTGCTCCACTCTCACCACCAACAGAACATATCTTCAAAGCTATCAGCCCAAAGATGAAAAAAAAGCACCGCACTACCACTGGGTGGGCTCGAACCTCCAACCTTTCGTTTAACAGCTGATCGCGCTAGCCAACTGCGCCATGGAGACAGTCCTGCCCCACTCTCACCACCATCAGAACATACCTTCAAAACTATCAGCCCAAAGAAAAAAAAGCGCCGCACCACCACCGGGTGGGCTCGAACCTCCACCTTTCGGTTAACAGCCGATCGCGCTAGCCAATTGCGCCAGAGACAGTCGTGCTCCACTCTCACCACCATCAGAACATATCTTCAAAGCTATCAGCGCAAAGAAAAAAGAAACACACCACTCCCGGGAGGGCTCGAATCTCCAACCTTTTGCTTATTAGCCCATCGCGCTAGCCAATTGCTCCACGGAGACAGTCCTGCTCCACTCTCATCACCATCAGAACATATCTTCAAAGCTATCAGCGCAAAGAAAAAGCAACACACCACTCCCGGAAGGGCTCGAAACTCCAACCTTTCGATTAACAGCCGATCCCGCTAGCCAACTGCGCCACGGAGACACTCCTGTCCACTCTCACCACCATCAGGACATATCTTCAAAGCTATCAGCCCAAAGTAAAAAATCGCCGCACCACCACGGGGTGGGCTCGAAACTCCTACTTTTCTGTTAACAGCCGATCGCGCTAGCCAATTGCGCCACGGAGACAGACCTGCACCACTCTCACCACCATTAGAACATATCTTCGAAGCTATCAGTCAAAAAATAAAAAGCACCACACCACCACCGCGTGGGCTCGAACCACCAACCTTTATGTTAACAGCCGAACGTGCTAGCCAATTGCGCCACGGAGACAGTCGTGCTCCAATCTCACCACCGTCAGAACATTTCTCCAATGCTATCCGCGCAAAGCAAAAAGCAACACGCCACTCCCGGGTGGGCTCGAACCTCCACCTTTTGGTTAACAGCCAATCGCGCTAGCCAATTGCCCCACAAAAACAGTCGTGCTCTACTCTCACCACCATCAGAACATATCTTCAAAGCTATCAGCCCAAAGAAAAAAAAGCAACACAACACTCGCGGGAGGGCTCGAACCTCCAACCTTTCGGTTAAGAGCCGATCGCGCTAGCCAATTGCGCCACGGAGACAGTCGTGCTCCACTCTCACCACCGTCAGAACATTTTTTTCAGAGCTCTCCGCCCAAAGAAAAAAAAGCGCCTCACCACCACCGGGTGGGCTCGAAACTCCAACCTTTCGGTTAACAGCCGATCGCGCTAGCCAATTGCGCCACGGAGACAGTCGTGCTCCACTCTCACTACCGTCAGAACATTTCTCCAAAGCTATCAGCGCAAAGAAAAAAAAAGTGACACACCGTCCCCGGGTGGGCTCAAACCTCCAACCTTTCGGTTAACAGCCAATCGTGCTAGCCAACTGCGCCACAAGACAGTCCTGCTCCACTCTCACCACCATCAGAACACATCTTCAAAGCTATCAGCCCAAAGAAAAAAAAGCGCCGCACCACCACCGGGGGTTCTCGAACCTCCACCTTTCGGTTAACAGCCGATCGCGCTAGCCAATTGCGCCACAGAGACAGTCGTGCTCCACCCTCACCACCTTCAGAACATATCTTCAAAGCTATCAGCGCAAAGAAAAAAGCAACACACCACTCCCAGGAGGGCTCGAAACTCCAACCTTTCGATTAACAGCCGATCGCGCTAGCCAATTGCGCCATGGAGACAGTCCTGTTCTACTCTCATCACCATCAGAACATATCTTCAAAGAAATCAGCCCAAAGAAAAAAAAGCGCAGCACCACCACCAGGTGGGCTCGAACCTCCATCTTTTCGGTTAACAGCTCATCGCGTTAGCCAATTGCGCCACGGAGACAGTAGTGCTCCACTCTCACCACCAACAGAACATATCTTCAAAGCTATCAGCCCAAAGATGAAAAAAAAAGCACCGCACTACCACTGGGTGGGCTCGAACCTCCAACCTTTCGTTTAACAGCTGATCGCGCTAGCCAACTGCGCCATGGAGACAGTCCTGCCCCACTCTCACCACCATCAGAACATACCTTCAAAACTATCAGCCCAAAGAAAAAAAAGCGCCGCACCACCACCGGGTGGGCTCGAACCTCCACCTTTCGGTTAACAGCCGATCGCGCTAGCCAATTGCGCCAGAGACAGTCGTGCTCCACTCTCACCACCATCAGAACATATCTTCAAAGCTATCAGCGCAAAGAAAAAAGAAACACACCACTCCCGGGAGGGCTCGAATCTCCAACCTTTTGCTTATTAGCCCATCGCGCTAGCCAATTGCTCCACGGAGACAGTCCTGCTCCACTCTCATCACCATCAGAACATATCTTCAAAGCTATCAGCGCAAAGAAAAAGCAACACACCACTCCCGGAAGGGCTCGAAACTCCAACCTTTCGATTAACAGCCGATCCCGCTAGCCAACTGCGCCACGGAGACACTCCTGTCCACTCTCACCACCATCAGGACATATCTTCAAAGCTATCAGCCCAAAGTAAAAAATCGCCGCACCACCACGGGGTGGGCTCGAAACTCCTACTTTTCTGTTAACAGCCGATCGCGCTAGCCAATTGCGCCACGGAGACAGACCTGCACCACTCTCACCACCATTAGAACATATCTTCGAAGCTATCAGTCAAAAAATAAAAAGCACCACACCACCACCGCGTGGGCTCGAACCACCAACCTTTATGTTAACAGCCGAACGTGCTAGCCAATTGCGCCACGGAGACAGTCGTGCTCCAATCTCACCACCGTCAGAACATTTCTCCAATGCTATCCGCGCAAAGCAAAAAGCAACACGCCACTCCCGGGTGGGCTCGAACCTCCACCTTTTGGTTAACAGCCAATCGCGCTAGCCAATTGCCCCACAAAAACAGTCGTGCTCTACTCTCACCACCATCAGAACATATCTTCAAAGCTATCAGCCCAAAGAAAAAAAAGCAACACAACACTCGCGGGAGGGCTCGAACCTCCAACCTTTCGGTTAAGAGCCGATCGCGCTAGCCAATTGCGCCACGGAGACAGTCGTGCTCCACTCTCACCACCGTCAGAACATTTTTTTCAGAGCTCTCCGCCCAAAGAAAAAAAAGCGCCACACCACCACCAGGTTGGCTCGAACCTCCAACCTTTCAGTTAACAGCCGATCGCGCTAGCCAATTGCGCCACGGAGACAGTCGTGCTCCACTTTCACCACCATCAGAACATATCTTCAAAGCTATCAGCGCAAAGAAAAAAGAAACACACCAGTCCCGGGAGGGCTCGAACCTCCAACCTTTCAGTTAACAGCCGATCGCGCTAGCCAATTGCGCCACGGAGACAGTCGTGCTCCACTTTCACCACCATCAGAACATATCTTCAAAGCTATCAGCCCAAAGGAAAAAAAAGCGCCGCACCACCACCGGGTGGGCTCGAACCTCCAACCTTTCGGTTAACAGCCCATCGCGCTAGCCAATTGCGCCACGGAGACAGCCGTGCTCCACTCTCACCACCATCGGAACATATCTTCAAAGCTATCAGCCCAAAGAAAAAAAGCGCCGCACCAACACTGGGTGGGCTCGAACCTCCAACCCTTCGGTTAACAGCTGATCGCGCTAGCCAATTGCGCAACGGAGACAGTCCTGCTCCACTGTCACCACCATCAGCACATATCTTCGAAGGTATCAGCCCAAAAAAAAAGCGCCGCACCACCACCGTTTGGGCTCGAACCTCCAACCTTTCGGGTAACAGCCGATCGCACTAGCCAATTGGGCCATGGAGACAGTCCTGCTCCACTCTCACCACAATCAAATCATATCTTCAAAGCTATCAGCCTAAAGAAAAAATAGCAACACATCACTCCCGGGAGGGCTCGAGCCTCCAACCTTTCAGTTAACAGCCGATCGCGCTAGCCAATTGCGCCACGGAGACAGTCCTGCTCCACTCTCACCACCATCAGAACATATCTTCAAAGCTATCAGCCTAAAGAAGAAAAAGCAACACACCACTCCCGGGAGGGCTCGATTCTCCAACCTTTCAGTTAACAGCCGATCGTGCTAACGAATAGCGCCACGGAGACAGTCGTGCTCCACTCTCACCACCGTCAGAACATTTCTTCAGAGCTATCAGCCCAAAGAAAAAAAAGCGCCGCACCACCACCGGGTGGGCTCGAACCTCCAACCTTTCTGTTAACAGCCGATCGCGCTAGCCAATTGGGCCATGGAGACAGTCCTGCTCCACTCTCACCACAATCAAATCATATCTTCAAAGCTATCAGCCTAAAGAAGAAATAGCAACACATCACTCCCGGGAGGGCTCGAACCTCCAACCTTTCGGTTAACAGCAGACCGCACTAGCCAATTGTGCCACGGAGACAGTCCTGCTATACTCTCACCACCATCAGAACATATCTTTAAAGCTATCAGCCCAAAAAAAAGCGCCGCACCACCACCGGGTGAGTTCGAAACTCCAACCTTTCGGTTAACAGCCGATCGCGCTAGCGAATTGCGCCACGGAGACAGTCGTGCTCCACTCTTACCACCCTCAGAACATTTCTCCAAAGCTATCAGCGCAAAGAAAAAAAAGCGACACACCGTCCCCGGGTGGGTTCCAACCTCCAACCTTTCGATTAACAGACGATCGCGCTAGCCAACTGCGCCTCGAAGACAGCCGTGCTCCACTTTCACCACCATCAGAACAAATCTTCAAAGCTATCAGCGCAAAGAAAAATGCAACACACCACTCCCGGGAGGGCTCGAAATTCCAACCTTCCGGTTAACAGCCGATCGGCCTAGCCAACTGCGCCACGGAGACAGTCCTGTCCATTCTCACCACCATCAGAACATATCTTCAAAGCTATCAGCGCAAAAACAAGCAACACAGCACTCCCAGGAGGGCTCGAACCTCCAACCTTTCGGTTAACAGCAGACCGCACTAGCCAATTGTGCCACGGAGACAGTCCTGCTATACTCTCACCACCATCAGAACATATCTTTAAAGCTATCAGCCCAAAAAAAGCGCCGCACCACCACCGGGTGAGTTCGAAACTCCAACCTTTCGGTTAACAGCCGATCGCGCTAGCCAATTGCGCCACGGAGACAGTCCTGCTCCTCTCTCACCACCATCAGAACATATCTTCACAGCTATCAGCCTAAAGAAGAAAAAGCAACACACCAATCCCGGGAGGGCTCGAACCTCCAACCTTTCAGTTAACAGCCGATCGCGCTAGCGAATAGCGCCACGGAGACAGTCGTGCTCCACTCTCACCACCGTCAGAACATATCTTCAAAGCCATCAGCCCAAAAAAAAAGCGCCGCACCACCACTGGGTGGGCTCGAACCTCCAACCTTTCGGTTAACAGCCGATCGCGCTAGCCAATTGCGCAACGGAGACAGTCCTCCTCCACTCTCACCACCATCAGCACAGATCTTCAAAGCTATCAGCCCAAAGAAAAAAAAGCGCCGCACCACCACCGTTTGGGCTCGAACCTCCAACCTTTCGGTTAACAGCCGATCGCGCTAGCCAATTGGGCCATGGAGACAGTCCTGCTCCACTCTCACCACAATCAAAACATATCTTCAAAGCTATCAGCCTAAAGAAGAAATAGCAACACATCACACCCGGGAGGGCTCGAACCTCCAACCTTTCAGTTAACAGCCGATCACGCTAGCCAATTGCGCCACGGAGACAGTCCTGCTCTACTGTCATCACCATCAGAACATATCTTCAAAGAAATCAGCCCAAAGAAAAAAAACGCCGCAACACCACCAGGTGGGCTCGAACCTCCAACTTTTCGGTTAACAGCCCATAGCGCTAGCCAATTGCGCCACGGAGACAGTCCTGCTTCACTCTCACCACCGTCAGAAGATTTCTCCAAAGCTATCAGCGCAAAGAAAAAAAAAGCGACACACCGTCCCCGGGTGGGCTCAAACCTCCAACCTTTCGGTTAACAGCCAATCGCGCTAGCCAACTGCGCCACGGAGACAGTCCTGCTCCACTCTCACCACCATCAGAACATATCTTCAAAGCTATCAGCCAACAGAAAAAAAAGCGCCGCACCACCACCGGGGGTTCTCGAACCTCCACCTTTCGGTTAACAGCCGATCGCGCTAGCCAATGGCGCCTCAGAGACAGTCGCGCTCCACCCTTAGCACCATCAGAACGTATCTTCAAAGCTATCATCGCAAAGAAAAAAGCAACACACCACTCCCGGGAGGGCTCGAAACTTCAACCTTTCAGTTAACAGCCGATCGTGCTAACGAATAGCGCCACGGAGACAGTCGTGCTCCACTCTCACCACCGTCAGAACATTTCTTCAGAGCTATCAGCCCAAAGAAAAAAAAGCGCCGCACCACCACCGGGTGGGCTCGAACCTCCAACCTTTCTGTTAACAGCCCATCGCGCTAGCCAAATGCGCCACGGAGACAGTCGTGCTCCACTCTCACCACCATCGGAACATATCTTCAAAGCTATCAGCGCAAAAACAAGCAACACAGCACTCCCAGGAGGGCTCGAACCTCCAACCTTTCGGTTAACAGCAGACCGCACTAGCCAATTGTGCCACGGAGACAGTCCTGCTATACTCTCACCACCATCAGAACATATCTTTAAAGCTATCAGCCCAAAAAAAAGCGCCGCACCACCACCGGGTGAGTTCGAAACTCCAACCTTTCGGTTAACAGCCGATCGCGCTAGCCAATTGCGCCACGGAGACAGTCGTGCTCCACTCTTACCACCCTCAGAACATTTCTCCAAAGCTATCAGCGCAAAGAAAAAAAAGCGACACACCGTCCCCGGGTGGGTTCCAACCTCCAACCTTTCGATTAACAGCCGATCGCGCTAGCCAACTGCGCCTCGAAGACAGCCGTGCTCCACTCTCACCACCATCAGAACAAATCTTCAGAGCTATCAGCGCAAAGAAAAATGCAACACACCACTCCCGGGAGGGCTCGAAATTCCAACCTTCCGGTTAACAGCCGATCGGCCTAGCCAACTGCGCCACGGAGACAGTCCTGTCCATTCTCACCACCATCAGAACATATCTTCAAAGCTATCAGCCCAAAGTAAAAAAAGCGCTGCAATACCACGGGGTGGGCTCAAAACTCCAACCTTTCTGTTAACAGCCGATCGCGCTAGCCAATTGTGCCACGGAGACAGTCCTGCTCCACTCTCACCACCATCAGAACATATCTTCACAGCTATCAGCCTAAAGAAGAAAAAGCAACACACCAATCCCGGGAGGGCTCGAACCTCCAACCTTTCAGTTAACAGCCGATCGCGCTAGCGAATAGCGCCACGGAGACAGTCGTGCTCCACTCTCACCACCATCAGCACATATCTTCAAAGCTATCAGCCCAAAAAAAAAGCGCCGCACCACCACCGTTCGGGCTCGAACCTCCAACCTTTCAGTTAACAGGCGATCGTGCTAGCCAATTGCGCCACGGAGACAGTCCTGCTCCACTCTCACCACCATCAGAACATATCTTCAAAGCCATCAGCCCAAAGAAAAAAAAGCGCCGCACCACCACCGTTTGGGCTCGAACCTCCAACCTTTCGGTTAACAGCCGATCGCGCTAGCCAATTGGGCCATGGAGACAGTCCTGCTCCACTCTCACCACAATCAAAACATATCTTCAAAGCTATCAGCCTAAAGAAGAAATAGCAACACATCACACCCGGGAGGGCTCGAACCTCCAACCTTTCAGTTAACAGCCGATCACGCTAGCCAATTGCGCCACGGAGACAGTCCTGCTCTACTGTCATCACCATCAGAACATATCTTCAAAGAAATCAGCCCAAAGAAAAAAAAACGCCGCAACACCACCAAGTGGGCTCGAACCTCCAACTTTTCGGTTAACAGCCCATAGCGCTAGCCAATTGCGCCACGGAGACAGTCCTGCTCCACTCTCACCACCGTCAGAAGATTTCTCCAAAGCTATAAGCGCAAAGAAAAAAAAGCGACACACCGTCCCCGGGTGGGCTCAAACCTCCAACCTTTCGGTTAACAGCCAATCGCGCTAGCCAACTGCGCCACGGAGACAGTCCTGCTCCACTCTCACCACCATCAGAACATATCTTCAAAGCTATCAGCCAACAGAAAAAAAAAGCGCCGCACCACCACCGGGGGTTCTCGAACCTCCACCTTTCGGTTAACAGCCGATCGCGCTAGCCAATGGCGCCTCAGAGACAGTCGCGCTCCACCCTCAGCACCATCAGAACGTATCTTCAAAGCTATCATCGCAAAGAAAAAAGCAACACACCACTCCCGGGAGGGCTCGAAACTTCAACCTTTCAGTTAACAGCCGATCGTGCTAACGAATAGCGCCACGGAGACAGTCGTGCTCCACTCTCACCACCGTCAGAACATTTCTTCAGAGCTATCAGCCCAAAGAAAAAAAAGCGCCGCACCACCACCGGGTGGGCTCGAACCTCCAACCTTTCTGTTAACAGCCCATCGCGCTAGCCAAATGCGCCACGGAGACAGTCGTGCTCCACTCTCACCACCATCGGAACATATCTTCAAAGCTATCAGCGCAAAAACAAGCAACACAGCACTCCCAGGAGGGCTCGAACCTCCAACCTTTCGGTTAACAGCAGACCGCACTAGCCAATTGTGCCACGGAGACAGTCCTGCTATACTCTCACCACCATCAGAACATATCTTTAAAGCTATCAGCCCAAAAAAAGCGCCGCACCACCACCGGGTGAGTTCGAAACTCCAACCTTTCGGTTAACAGCCGATCGCGCTAGCCAATTGCGCCACGGAGACAGTTGTGCTCCACTCTTACCACCCTCAGAACATTTCTCCAAAGCTATCAGCGCAAAGAAAAAAAAGCGACACACCGTCCCCGGGTGGGTTCCAACCTCCAACCTTTCGATTAACAGCCGATCGCGCTAGCCAACTGCGCCTCGAAGACAGCCGTGCTCCACTCTCACCACCATCAGAACAAATCTTCAAAGATATCAGCGCAAAGAAAAATGCAACACACCACTCCCGGGAGGGCTCGAAATTCCAACCTTCCGGTTAACAGCCGATCGGCCTAGCCAACTGCGCCACGGAGACAGTCCTGTCCATTCTCACCACCATCAGAACATATCTTCAAAGCTATCAGCCCAAAGTAAAAAAAGCGCTGCAATACCACGGGGTGGGCTCAAAACTCCAACCTTTCTGTTAACAGCCGATCGCGCTAGCCAATTGCGCCACGGAGACAGTCCTGCTCCACTCTCACCACCATCAGAACATATCTTCACAGCTATCAGCCTAAAGAAGAAAAAGCAACACACCAATCCCGGGAGGGCTCGAACCTCCAACCTTTCAGTTAACAGCCGATCGCGCTAGCGAATAGTGCCACGGAGACAGTCGTGCTCCACTCTCACCACCATCAGCACATATCTTCAAAGCTATCAGCCCAAAAAAAAAGCGCCGCACCACCACCGTTCGGGCTCGAACCTCCAACCTTTCAGTTAACAGGCGATCGTGCTAGCCAATTGCGCCACGGAGACAGTCCTGCTCCACTCTCACCACCATCAGAACATATCTTCAAAGCCATCAGCCTAAAGAAGAAAAAGCAACACACCACTCCTGGGAGGGCTCGAACCTCCAACCTTTCAGTTAACAGCCGATCGCGCTAGCGAATAGCGCCACGGAGACAGTCGTGCTCCACTCTCACCACCGTCAGAACATTTCTTCAGAGCTATCAGCCCAAAGGAAAAAAAAGCGCCGCACCACCACAGGGTGAGCTCGAACCTCCAACCTTTCGGTTAACAGCCCATCGCGCTAGCCAATTGCGCCACGGAGACAGTCGTGCTCCACTCTCACCACCATCGGAACATATCTTCAAAGCCATCAGCCCAAAAAAAAGCGTCGCACCACCACTGGGTGGGCTCGAACCTCCAACCTTTCGGTTAAGAGCCGATCGCGCTAGCCAATTGCGCAACGGAGACAGTCCTCCTCCACTCTCACCACCATCAGCACAGATCTTCAAAGCTATCAGCCCAAAGAAAAAAAAGCGCCGCACCACCACCGTTTGGGCTCGAACCTCCAACCTTTCGGTTAACAGCCGATCGCGCTAGCCAATTGGGCCATGGAGACAGTCCTGCTCCACTCTCACCACAATCAAAACATATCTTCAAAGCTATCAGCCTAAAGAAGAAATAGCAACACATCACACCCGGGAGGGCTCGAACCTCCAACCTTTCAGTTAACAGCCGATCACGCTAGCCAATTGCGCCACGGAGACAGTCCTGCTCTACTGTCATCACCATCAGAACATATCTTCAAAGAAATCAGCCCAAAGAAAAAAAACGCCGCAACACCACCAGGTGGGCTCGAACCTCCAACTTTTCGGTTAACAGCCCATAGCGCTAGCCAATTGCGCCACGGAGACAGTCCTGCTCCACTCTCACCACCGTCAGAAGATTTCTCCAAAGCTATCAGCGCAAAGAAAAAAAAAGCGACACACCGTCCCCGGGTGGGCTCAAACCTCCAACCTTTCGATTAACAGCCAATCGCGCTAGCCAACTGCGCCACGGAGACAGTCCTGCTCCACTCTCACCACCATCAGAACATATCTTCAAAGCTATCAGCCAACAGAAAAAAAAAGCGCCGCACCACCACCGGGGGTTCTCGAACCTCCACCTTTCGGTTAACAGCCGATCGCGCTAGCCAATGGCGCCTCAGAGACAGTCGCGCTCCACCCTCAGCACCATCAGAACGTATCTTCAAAGCTATCATCGCAAAGAAAAAAGCAACACACCACTCCCGGGAGGGCTCGAAACTTCAACCTTTCGATCAACAGCCGATCGCGCTAGCCATATGCGCCCCGGAGACAGTCCTGCTCTACTGTCATCACCATCAGAACATATCTTCAAAGAAATCAGCCCAAACAAAAAAAAGCGCCGCACCACCACCAGGTGGGCTCGAACCTCCAACTTTTCGGTTAACAGCCCATAGCGCTAGCCAATTGCGCCACGGAGACAGTTGTGCTCCACTCTCACCACCGTCAGAACATATCTTCAAAGCTATCAGCCCAAAGAAAAAAAGCGCCGCACCACCACTGGGTGGGCTCCAACCTCCAACCCTTCGGTTAACAGCTGATCGCGCTAGCCAATTGCGCAACGGAGACAGTCCTGCTCCACTCTCACCACCATCAGCACATATCTTCGAAGGTATCAGCCCAAAAAAAAAGCGCCGCACCACCACCGTTTGGGCTCGAACCTCCAACCTTTCGGGTAACAGCCGATCGCGCTAGCCAATTGGGCCATGGAGACAGTCCTGCTCCACTCTCACCACAATCAAATCATATCTTCAAAGCTATCAGCCTAAAGAAGAAATAGCAACACATCACTCCCGGGAGGGCTCCAGCCTCCAACCTTTCAGTTAACAGCCGATCGCGCTAGCCAATTGCGCCACGGAGACAGTCCTGCTCCACTCTCACCACCATCAGAACATATCTTCAAAGCTATCAGCCTAAAGAAGAAAAAGCAACACACCACTCCCGGGAGGGCTCGATTCTCCAACCTTTCCGTTAACAGCCGATCGTGCTAACGAATAGCGCCACGGAGACAGTCGTGCTCCACTCTCACCACCGTCAGAACATTTCTTCAGAGCTATCAGCCCAAAGAAAAAAAAGCGCCGCACCCACACCGGGTGGGCTCGGACCTCCAACCTTTCGGTTAACAGCCCATCGCGCTAGCCAAATGCGCCACGGAGACAGTCGTGCTCCACTCTCACCACCATAGGAACATATCTTCAAAGCTATCAGCCTAAAGAAGAAATAGCAACACATCACACCCGGGAGGGCTCGAACCTCCAACCTTTCAGTTAACAGCCGATCACGCTAGCCAATTGCGCCACGGAGACAGTCCTGCTCTACTGTCATCACCATCAGAACATATCTTCAAAGAAATCAGCCCAAAGAAAAAAAAACGCCGCAACACCACCAGGTGGGCTCGAACCTCCAACTTTTCGGTTAACAGCCCATAGCGCTAGCCAATTGCGCCACGGAGACAGTCCTGCTCCACTCTCACCACCGTCAGAAGATTTCTCCAAAGCTATCAGCGCAAAGAAAAAAAAAGCGACACACCGTCCCCGGGTGGGCTCAAACCTCCAACCTTTCGGTTAACAGCCAATCGCGCTAGCCAACTGCGCCACGGAGACAGTCCTGCTCCACTCTCACCACCATCAGAACATATCTTCAAAGCTATCAGCCAACAGAAAAAAAAAGCGCCGCACCACCACCGGGGGTTCTCGAACCTCCACCTTTCGGTTAACAGCCGATCGCGCTAGCCAATGGCGCCTCAGAGACAGTCGCGCTCCACCCTCAGCACCATCAGAACGTATCTTCAAAGCTATCATCGCAAAGAAAAAAGCAACACACCACTCCCGGGAGGGCTCGAAACTTCAACCTTTCGATCAACAGCCGATCGCGCTAGCCATATGCGCCCCGGAGACAGTCCTGCTCTACTGTCATCACCATCAGAACATATCTTCAAAGAAATCAGCCCAAACAAAAAAAAGCGCCGCACCACCACCAGGTGGGCTCGAACCTCCAACTTTTCGGTTAACAGCCCATAGCGCTAGGCAATTGCGCCACGGAGACAGTTGTGCTCCACTCTCACCACCGTCAGAACATTTCTTCAGAGCTATCCGCCCAAAGGAAAAAAAGCGCCGCACCACCACCGAGTGGGCTCGAACCTCCAACCTTTTTGTAAACAGCCGATCGCGCAAGCCAATTGGGCCATGGAGACAGTCCTGCTCCACTCTCATCACAATCGAAACATATCTTCAAAGCTATCAGCCTAAAGAAGAAATAGCAACACACCACTCCCGGGAGGCCTCGAACCTCCAACCTTTCAGTTAAGAACCGATCGCGCTAGCCAATTGCGCCACGGAGACAGTCTTGCTCCACTCTCACCACCATCAGAACATATCTTCACAGCTATCAGCCTAAAGAAGAAAAAGCAACACACCACTCCCGGGAGGGCTCGAACCTCCAACCTTTCAGTTAACAACCGATCGCGCTAGCCAATTGCGCCACGGAGACAGTCCTGCTCCACTCTCACCACCATCAGAACATATCTTCAAAGCTATCAGCCCAAAGATAAAAAAAAGCGCCGCACCACCACCGGGTGGGCTCGAACCTCCAACCTTTCGATTAACAGCTTATCGCGCTAGCCACTGCGCCATGGAGACAGTCCTGCCCCACTCTCACCACCATCAGAACATACCTTCAAAGCTATCAGCCCAAAGAAAAAAAAAGCGCCGCACCACCACCGGGTGGGCTCGAACCTCCACCTTTGGGTTAACAGCCGATCGCGCTAGCCAATTGCGCCAGAGACAGTGGTGCTCCGCTCTCAGCACCATCAGAACATATCTTCAAAGCTATCAGCGCATAGAAAAAGCAACACACCACTCCCGGGAGGGCTCGAAACTCCAACCTTTCGATTAACAGCCGATCCCGCTAGCCAACTGCGCCACGGAGACACTCCTGTCCACTCTCACCACCATCAGAACATATCTTCAAAGCTATCAGCCCAAAGTAAAAAAGCGCCGCACCACCACGGGGTGGGCTCGAAACTCATACTTTTCTGTTAACAGCCGATCGCGCTAGCCAATTGCGCCACGGAGACAGACCAGCACCACTCTCACCACCATCAGAACATATCTTCGAAGCTATCAGTCAAAAAATGAAAAGCGCCACACCACCACCGCGTGGGCTCGAACCTCCAACCTTTATGTTAACAGCCGAACGTGCTAGCCAATTGCGCCACGGAGACAGTCGTGCTCCAATCTCACCACCGTCAGAACATTTCTCCAAAGCTATCAGCGCAAAGCAAAAAGCAACACGCCACTCCCGGGTGGGCTCGAACCTCCACCTTTCAGTTAACAGCCAATCGCGCTAGCCAATTGCGCCACAAAGACAGTCGTGCTCTACTCTCACCACCATCAGAACATATCTTCAAAGCTATTAGCCCAAAGAAAAAAAAGCAACACAAGACTCGCGGGAGGGCTCGAACCTCCAACCTTTCAGTTAACAGCCGATCGCGCTAGCCAATTGCGCCACGGAGACAGTCGTGCTCCACTTTCACCACCATCAGAACATATCTTCAAAGCTATCAGCGCAAAGAAAAAAGAAACACCACTCCTGGGAGGGCTCGAACCTCCATCCTTTCAGTTAACAGCCCACCACGCTAGCCAATTGTGCCAAGGAGACAGTACTGCTATACTCTCACTACCATCAGAACATATCTTCAAAGCTATCAGCCCACAGGAAAAAAAGCGCCTCACCACCACCGGGTGGGCTCGAAACTCCAACCTTTCGGTTAACAGCCGATCGCGCTAGCCAATTGCGCCACGGAGACAGTCGTGCTCCACTCTCACCACCGTCAGAACATTTCTCCAAAGCTATCAGCGCAAAGAAAAAAAAAGCGACACACCGTCCCCGGGTGGGCTCAAGCTTCCAACCTTTCGGTTAACAGTCAATCGCGCTAAACAACTGCGCCACGGAGACAGTCCTGCTCCACTCTCACCACCATCAGAACATATCTTCAAAGCTATCAGCCCAAAGAAAAAAAAGCGCCGCACCACCACCGGGGGTTCTCGAACCTCCACCTTTCGGTTAACAGCCGATCGCGCGAGCCAATTGCGCCACAGAGACAGTCGTGCTCCACCCTCACCACCATCAGAACATATCTTCAAAGCTATCAGCGCAAAGAAAAAAGCAACACACCACTCCCAGGAGGGCTCGAAACTCCAAACTTTCGATTAACAGCCGATCACCCTAGCCAATTGCGCCACGGAGACAGTCCTGTTCTACTCTCATCACCATCGGAACATATCTTCAAAGAAATCAGCCCAAAGAAAAGAAAAGCGCAGCACCACCACCAGGTGGGCTCGAACTTCCTACTTTTCGGTTAACAGCCCATCGTTCTAGCCAATAGCGCCACGGAGACAGTCGTGCTCCACTCTCACCACCATCAAAACATATCTTCAAAGCTATCAGCCAAAAGATAAAAAAAAGCGCCGCACCACCACCGGGTGGGCTCGAACCTCCAACCTTTCGGTTAACAGCTGATCGCGCTAGCCACTGCGCCATGGAGACAGTCCCGCCCCACTCTCACCACCATCAGAACATACCTTCAAAGCTATCAGCCCAAAGAAAAAAAAAGCACCGCACTACCACCGGGTGGGCTCGAACCTCCACCTTTCGGTTAATAGCCGATCGCGCTAGCCAATTGCGCCAGAGACAGTCCTGCCCCACTCTCACCACCATCAGAACATACCTTCAAAGCTATCAGCCCAAAGAAAAAAGCAACACACCACTTCCGGGAGGGCTCGAATCTCCAACCTTTTGCTTATTAGCCCATCGCGCTAGCCAATTGCGCCACGGAGACAGTCCTGCTCCACTCTCATCACCATCAGAACATATCTTCAAAGCTATCAGCGCAAAGAAAAAGCAACACACCACTCCCGGAAGGGCTCGAAACTCCAACCTTTCGATTAACAGCCGATCCCGCTAGCCAACTGCGCCACGGAGACACTCCTGTCCACTCTCACCACCATCAGGACATATCTTCAAAGCTATCAGCCCAAAGTAAAAAATCGCCGCACCACCACGGGGTGGGCTCGAAACTCCTACTTTTCTGTTAACAGCCGATCGCGCTAGCCAATTGCGCCACGGAGACAGACCTGCACCACTCTCACCACCATCAGAACATATCTTCGAAGCTATCAGTCAAAAAATAAAAAGCACCACACCACCACCGCGTGGGCTCGAACCACCAACCTTTATGTTAACAGCCGAACGTGCTAGCCAATTGCGCCACGGAGACAGTCGTGCTCCAATCTCACCACCGTCAGAACATTTCTCCAATGCTATCCGCGCAAAGCAAAAAGCAACACGCCACTCCCGGGTGGGCTCGAACCTCCACCTTTTGGTTAACAGCCAATCGCGCTAGCCAATTGCGCCACAAAAACAGTCGTGCTCTACTCTCACCACCATCAGAACATATCTTCAAAGCTATCAGCCCAAAGAAAAAAAAGCAACACAACACTCGCGGGAGGGCTCGAACCTCCAACCTTTCGGTTAAGAGCCGATCGCGCTAGCCAATTGCGCCACGGAGACAGTCCTGCTCCACTCTCACCACCATCAGCACATATCTTCGAAGGTATCAGCCCAAAAAAAAAAGCGCCGCACCACCACCGTTTGGGCTCGAACCTCCAACCTTTCGGGTAACAGCCGATCGCGCTAGCCAATTGGGCCATGGAGACAGTCCTGCTCCACTCTCACCACAATCAAATCATATCTTCAAAGCTATCAGCCTAAAGAAGAAATAGCAACACATCACTCCCGGGAGGGCTCCAGCCTCCAACCTTTCAGTTAACAGCCGATCGCGCTAGCCAATTGCGCCACGGAGACAGTCCTGCTCCACTCTCACCACCATCAGAACATATCTTCAAAGCTATCAGCCTAAAGAAGAAAAAGCAACACACCACTCCCGGGAGGGCTCGATTCTCCAACCTTTCAGTTAACAGCCGATCGTGCTAACGAATAGCGCCACGGAGACAGTCGTGCTCCACTCTCACCACCGTCAGAACATTTCTTCAGAGCTATCAGCCCAAAGAAAAAAAAGCGCCGCACCCACACCGGGTGGGCTCGAACCTCCAACCTTTCGGTTAACAGCCCATCGCGCTAGCCAAATGCGCCACGGAGACAGTCGTGCTCCACTCTCACCACCATAGGAACATATCTTCAAAGCTATCAGCGCAAAAACAAGCAACACAGCACTCCCAGGAGGGCTCGAACCTCCAACCTTTCGGTTAACAGCAGACCGCACTAGCCAATTGTGCCACGGAGACAGTCCTGCTATACTCTCACCACCATCAGAACATATCTTTAAAGCTATCAGCCCAAAAAAAAGCGCCGCACCACCACCGGGTGAGTTCGAAACTCCAACCTTTCGGTTAACAGCCGATCGCGCTAGCCAATTGCGCCACGGAGACAGTAGTGCTCCACTCTTACCACCCTCAGAACATTTCTCCAAAGCTATCAGCGCAAAGAAAAAAAAGTGACACACCGTCCCCGGGTGGGTTCCAACCTCCAACCTTTCGATTAACAGCCGATCGCGCTAGCCAACTGCGCCTCGAAGACAGCCTTGCTCCACTCTCACCACCATCAGAACAAATCTTCAAAGCTATCAGCGCAAAGAAAAATGCAACACACCACTCCCGGGAGGGCTCGAAATTCCAACCTTCCGGTTAACAGCCGATCGGCCTAGCCAACTGCGCCACGGAGACAGTCCTGTCCATTCTCACCACCATCAGAACATATCTTCAAAGCTATCAGCCCAAAGTAAAAAAAGCGCTGCAATACCACGGGGTGGGCTCAAAACTCCAACCTTTCTGTTAACAGCCGATCGCGCTAGCCAATTGCGCCACGGAGACAGTCCTGCTCCACTCTCACCACCATCAGAACATATCTTCACAGCTATCAGCCTAAAGAAGAAAAAGCAACACACCAATCCCGGGAGGGCTCGAACCTCCAACCTTTCAGTTAACAGCCGATCGCGCTAGCGAATAGCGCCACGGAGACAGTCGTGCTCCACTCTCACCACCATCAGCACATATCTTCAAAGCTATCAGCCCAAAAAAAAGCGCCGCACCACCACCGTTTGGGCTCGAACCTCCAACCTTTCAGTTAACAGGCGATCGCGCTAGCCAATTGCGCCACGGAGACAGTCCTGCTCCACTCTCACCACCATCAGAACATATCTTCAAAGCCATCAGCCTAAAGAAGAAAAAGCAACACACCACTCCTGGTAGGGCTCGAACCTCCAACCTTTCAGTTAACAGCCGATCGCGCTAGCGAATAGCGCCACGGAGACAGTCGTGCTCCACTCTCACCACCGTCAGAACATTTCTTCAGAGCTATCAGCCCAAAGGAAAAAAAAGCGCCGCACCACCACAGGGTGGGCTCGAACCTCCAACCTTTCGGTTAACAGCCCATCGCGCTAGCCAATTGCGCCACGGAGACAGTCGTGCTCCACTCTCACCACCATCGGAACATATCTTCAAAGCCATCAGCCCAAAAAAAAAGCGCCGCACCACGACTGGGTGGGCTCGAACCTCCAACCTTTCGGTTAACAGCCGATCGCGCTAGCCAATTGCGCAACGGAGACAGTCCTCCTCCACTCTCACCACCATCAGCACAGATCTTCAAAGCTATCAGCCCAAAGAAAAAAAAACGCCGCACCACCACCGTTTGGGCTCGAACCTTCAACCTTTCGGTTAACAGCCGATCGCGCTAGCCAATTGGGCCATGGAGACAGTCCTGCTCCACTCTCACCACAATCAAAACATATCTTCAAAGCTATCAGCCTAAAGAAGAAATAGCAACACATCACTCCCGGGAGGGCTCGAACCTCCAACCTTTCAGTTAACAGCCGATCACCCTAGCCAATTGCGCCACGGAGACAGTCCTGCTCTACTGTCATCACCATCAGAACATATCTTCAAAGAAATCAGCGCAAAGAAAAAAAAAGCGACACACCGTCCCCGGGTGGGCTCAAACCTCCAACCTTTCGGTTAACAGCCAATCGCGCTAGCCAACTGCGCCACGGAGACAGTCCTGCTCCACACTCACCACCATCAGAACATATCTTCAAAGCTATCAGCCAACAGAAAAAAAAGCGCCGCACCACCACCGGGGGTTCTCGAACCTCCACCTTTCGGTTAACAGCCGATCGCGCTAGCCAATTGCGCCTCAGAGACAGTCGCGCTCCACCCTCAGCACCATCAGAACATATCTTCAAAGCTATCATCGCAAAGAAAAAAGCAACACACCACTCCCGGGAGGGCTCGAAACTTCAACCTTTCGATTAACAGCCGATCGCGCTAGCCATATGCGCCCCGGAGACAGTCCTGCTCTACTGTCATCACCATCAGAACATATCTTCAAAGAAATCAGCCCAAAGAAAAAAAAGCGCCGCACCACCACCAGGTGGGCTCGAACCTCCAACTTTTCGGTTAACAGCCCATAGCGCTAGCCAATTGCGCCACGGAGACAGTTGTGCTCCACTCTCACCACCGTCAGAACATTTCTTCAGAGCTATCCGCCCAAAGGAAAAAAAGCGCCGCACCACCACCGAGTGGGCTCGAACCTCCAACCTTTTTGTAAACAGCCGATCGCGCAAGCCAATTGGGCCATGGAGACAGTCCTGCTCCACTCTCACCACAATCGAAACATATCTTCAAAGCTATCAGCCTAAAGAAGAAATAGCAACACACCACTCCCGGGAGGCCTCGAACCTCCAACCTTTCAGTTAAGAACCGATCGCGCTAGCCAATTGCGCCACGGAGACAGTCTTGCTCCACTCTCACCACCATCAGAACATATCTTCACAGCTATCAGCCTAAAGAAGAAAAAGCAACACACCACTCCCGGGAGGGCTCGAACCTCCAACCTTTCAGTTAACAACCGATCGCGCTAGCCAATTGCGCCACGGAGACAGTCCTGCTCCACTCTCACCACCATCAGAACATATCTTCAAAGCTATCAGCCCAAAGATAAAAAAAGCGCCGCACCACCACCGGGTGGGCTCGAACCTCCAACCTTTCGGTTAACAGCTTATCGCGCTAGCCACTGCGCCATGGAGACAGTCCTGCCCCACTCTCACCACCCTCAGAACATTTCTCCAAAGCTATCAGCGCAAAGAAAAAAAAGCGACACACCGTCCCCGGGTGGGTTCCAACCTCCAACCTTTGGGTTAACAGCCGATCGCGCTAGCCAATTGCGCCAGAGACAGTGGTGCTCCGCTCTCAGCACCATCAGAACATATCTTCAAAGCTATCAGCGCATAGAAAAAGCAACACACCACTCCCGGGAGGGCTCGAAACTCCAACCTTTCGATTAACAGCCGATCCCGCTAGCCAACTGCGCCACGGAGACACTCCTGTCCACTCTCACCACCATCAGAACATATCTTCAAAGCTATCAGCCCAAAGTAAAAAAGCGCCGCACCACCACAGGGTGGGCTCGAAACTCATACTTTTCTGTTAACAGCCGATCGCGCTAGCCAATTGCGCCACGGAGACAGACCAGCACCACTCTCACCACCATCAGAACATATCTTCGAAGCTATCAGTCAAAAAATGAAAAGCGCCACACCACCACCGCGTGGGCTCGAACCTACAACCTTTATGTTAACAGCCGAACGTGCTAGCCAATTGCGCCACGGAGACAGTCGTGCTCCAATCTCACCACCGTCAGAACATTTCTCCAAAGCTATTAGCCCAAAGAAAAAAAAGCAACACAACACTCGCGGGAGGGCTCGAACCTCCACCCTTTCGGTTAACAGCCGATCGCGCTAGCCAATTGCGCCACGGAGACAGTCGTGCTCCACTCTCACCACCGTCAGAACATTTCTTCAGAGCTATCCGCCCAAAGAAAAAAAAGCGCCACACCACCACCAGGTGGGCTCGAACCTCCAACCTTTCAGTTAACAGCCGATCGCGCTAGCCAATTGCGCCACGGAGACAGTCGTGCTCCACTTTCACCACCATCAGAACATATCTTCAAAGCTATCAGCGCAAAGAAAAAAGAAACACACCACTCCTGGGAGGGCTCGAACCTCCATCCTTTCAGTTAACAGCCCACCGCGCTAGCCAATTGTGCCAAGGAGACAGTACTGCTATACTCTCACTACCATCAGAACATATCTTCAAAGCTATCAGCCCACAGGAAAAAAAGCGCCTCACCACCACCGGGTGGGCTCGAAACTCCAACCTTTCGGTTAACAGCCGATCGCGCTAGCCAATTGCGCCACGGAGACAGTCGTGCTCCACTCTCACCACCGTCAGAACATTTCTCCAAAGCTATCAGCGCAAAGGAAAAAAAAGCGACACACCGTCCCCGGGTGGGCTCAAGCTTCCAACTTTTCGGTTAACAGTCAATCGCGCTAAACAACTGCGCCACGGAGACAGTCCTGCTCCACTCTCACCACCATCAGAACATATCTTCAAAGCTATCAGCCCAAAGAAAAAAAAGCGCCGCACCACCACCGGGTGGGCTCGAACCTCCAACCTTTCGGTTAACAGCTTATCGCGCTAGCCACTGCGCCATGGAGACAGTCCTGCCCCACTCTCACCACCCTCAGAACATTTCTCCAAAGCTATCAGCGCAAAGAAAAAAAAGCGACACACCGTCCCCGGGTGGGTTCCAACCTCCAACCTTTGGGTTAACAGCCGATCGCGCTAGCCAATTGCGCCAGAGACAGTGGTGCTCCGCTCTCAGCACCATCAGAACATATCTTCAAAGCTATCAGCGCATAGAAAAAGCAACACACCACTCCCGGGAGGGCTCGAAACTCCAACCTTTCGATTAACAGCCGATCCCGCTAGCCAACTGCGCCACGGAGACACTCCTGTCCACTCTCACCACCATCAGAACATATCTTCAAAGCTATCAGCCCAAAGTAAAAAAGCGCCGCACCACCACGGGGTGGGCTCGAAACTCATACTTTTCTGTTAACAGCCGATCGCGCTAGCCAATTGCGCCACGGAGACAGACCAGCACCACTCTCACCACCATCAGAACATATCTTCGAAGCTATCAGTCAAAAAATGAAAAGCGCCACACCACCACCGCGTGGGCTCGAACCTCCAACCTTTATGTTAACAGCCGAACGTGCTAGCCAATTGCGCCACGGAGACAGTCGTGCTCCAATCTCACCACCGTCAGAACATTTCTCCAAAGCTATCAGCGCAAAGCAAAAAGCAACACGCCACTCCCGGGTGGGCTCGAACCTCCACCTTTCAGTTAACAGCCAATCGCGCTAGCCAATTGCGCCACAAAGACAGTCATGCTCTACTCTCACCACCATCAGAACATATCTTCAAAGCTATTAGCCCAAAGAAAAAAAAGCAACACAACACTCGCGGGAGGGCTCGAACCTCCAACCTTTCGGTTAACAGCCGATCGCGCTAGCCAATTGCGCCACGGAGACAGTCGTGCTCCACTCTCACCACCGTCAGAACATTTCTTCAGAGCTATCCGCCCAAAGAAAAAAAAGCGCCACACCGCCACCAGGTGGGCTCGAACCTCCAACCTTTCAGTTAACAGCCGATCGCGCTAGCCAATTGCGCCACGGAGACAGTCGTGCTCCACTTTCACCACCATCAGAACATATCTTCAAAGCTATCAGCGCAAAGAAAAAAAAGCGCCGCACCACCACCGGGTGGGCTCGAACCTCCAACCTTTCGGATAACAGCCCATCGTTCTAGCCAATAGCGCCACGGAGACAGTCGTGCTCCACTCTCACCACCATCAAAACATATCTTCAAAGCTATCAGCCAAAAGATAAAAAAAAGCGCCGCACCACCACCGGGTGGGCTCGAACCTCCAACCTTTCGGTTAACAGCTGATCGCGCTAGCCACTGCGCCATGGAGACAGTCCTGCCCCACTCTCACCACCATCAGAACATACCTTCAAAGCTATCAGCCCAAAGAAAAAAAAAGCACCGCACTACCACCGGGTGGGCTCGAACCTCCACCTTTCGGTTAACAGCCGATCGCGCTAGCCAATTGCGCCACGTAGACAGTCCTGCTCCACTCTCATCACCATCAGAACATATCTTCAAAACTATCAGCGCAAAGAAAAAGCAACACACCACTCCCGGGAGGGCTCGAAACTCCAACCTTTCGATTAACAGCCGATCCCGCTAGCCAACTGCGCCACGGAGACACTCCTGTCCACTCTCACCACCATCAGAACATATCTTCAAAGCTATCAGCCCAAAGTAAAAAAGCGCCGCACCACCACGGGGTGGGCTCGAAACTCCGACTTTTCTGTTAACAGCCGATCGCGCTAGCCAATTGCGCACGGAGACAGACCTGCACCACTCTCACCACCATCAGAACATATCTTCGAAGCTATCAGTCAAAAAATGAAAAGCGCCACACCACCACCGCGTGAGCTCGAACCGCCAACCTTTATGTTAACAGCCGAACGTGCTAGCCAATTGCGCCACGGAGACAGTCGTGCTTCAATCTCACCACCGTCAGAACATTTCTCCAAAGCTATCAGCGCAAAGCAAAAAGCAACACGCCACTCCCGGCTGGGCTCGAACCTCCACCTTTCAGTTAACAGCCAATCGCGCTAGCCAATTGCGCCACAAAGACAGTCGTGCTCTACTCTCACCACCATCAGAACATATCTTCAAAGCTATCAGCCCAAAGAAAAAAAAGCAACACAACACTCGCGGGAGGGCTCAAACCTCCAACCTTTCGGTTAACAGGTGATCGCGCTAGCCAATTGCGCCACGGAGACAGTCGTGCTCCGCTCTCACCACCGTCAGAACATTTCTTCAGAGCTATCCGCCCGAAGAAAAAAAAAGCGCCACACCACCACCAGGTGGGCTCGAACCTCCAGCCTTTCAGTTAACAGCCCACCGCGCTAGCCAATTGTGCCAAGGAGACAGTACTGCTATACTCTCATTACCATCAGAACATATCTTCAAAGCTATCAGCCCACAGGAAAAAAAGCGCCTCACCACCACCGGGTGGGCTCGAAACTCCAACCTTTCGGTTAACAGCCGATCGCGCTAGCCAATTGCGCCAGAGACAGTCGTGCTCCACTCTCACCACCATCAGAACATATCTTCAAAGCTATCAGCGCAAAGAAAAAAGAAACACACCACTCCCGGGAGGGCTCGAATCTCCAACCTTTTGCTTATTAGCCCATCGCGCTAGCCAATTGCGCCACGGAGACAGTCCTGCTCCACTCTCATCACCATCAGAACATATCTTCAAAGCTATCAGCGCAAAGAAAAAGCAACACACCACTCCCGGAAGGGCTCGAAACTCCAACCTTTCGATTAACAGCCGATCCCGCTAGCCAACTGCGCCACGGAGACACTCCTGTCCACTCTCACCACCATCAGGACATATCTTCAAAGCTATCAGCCCAAAGTAAAAAATCGCCGCACCACCACGGGGTGGGCTCGAAACTCCTACTTTTCTGTTAACAGGCGATCGCGCTAGCCAATTGCGCCACGGAGACAGACCTGCACCACTCTCACCACCATCAGAACATATCTTCGAAGCTATCAGTCAAAAAATAAAAAGCACCACACCACCACCGCGTGGGCTCGAACCACCAACCTTTATGTTAACAGCCGAACGTGCTAGCCAATTGCGCCACGGAGACAGTCGTGCTCCAATCTCACCACCGTCAGAACATTTCTCCAATGCTATCCGCGCAAAGCAAAAAGCAACACGCCACTCCCGGGTGGGCTCGAACCTCCACCTTTTGGTTAACAGCCAATCGCGCTAGCCAATTGCGCCACAAAAACAGTCGTGCTCTACTCTCACCACCATCAGAACATATCTTCAAAGCTATCAGCCCAAAGAAAAAAAAGCAACACAACACTCGCGGGAGGGCTCGAACCTCCAACCTTTCGGTTAAGAGCCGATCGCCCTAGCCAATTGCGCCACGGAGACAGTCGTGCTCCACTTTTACCACCATCAGAACATATCTTCAAAGCTATCAGCGCAAAGAAAAAAGAAACACACCAGTCCCGGGAGGGCTCGAACCTCCAACCTTTCAGTTAACAGCCGATCGCGCTAGCCAATTGCGCCACGGAGAAAGTCGTCCTCCACTTTCACCACCATCAGAACATATCTTCAAAGCTATCAGCCCAAAGGAAAAAAAGCGCCGCACCACCACCGGGTGGGCTCGAACCTCCAACCTTTCGGTTAACAGCCCATCGCGCTAGCCAATTGCGCCACGGAGACAGTCGTGCTCCACTCTCACCACCATCGGAACATATCTTCAAAGCTATCAGCCCAAAGAAAAAAAGCGCCGCACCACCACTGGGTGGGCTCGAACCTCCAACCCTTCGGTTAACAGCTGATCGCGCTAGCCAATTGCGCAACGGAGACAGTCCTGCTCCACTCTCACCACCATCAGCACATATCTTCGAAGGTATCAGCCCAAAAAAAAAGCGCCGCACCACCACCGTTTGGGCTCGAACCTCCAACCTTTCGGGTAACAGCCGATCGCGCTAGCCAATTGGGCCATGGAGACAGTCCTGCACCACTCTCACCACAATCAAATCATATCTTCAAAGCTATCAGCCTAAAGAAGAAATAGCAACACATCACTCCCGGGAGGGCTCGAGCCTCCAACCTTTCAGTTAACAGCCGATCGCGCTAGCCAATTGCGCCACGGACACAGTCCTGCTCCACTCTCACCACCATCAGAACATATCTTCAAAGCTATCAGCCTAAAGAAGAAAAAGCAACAGACCACTCCCGGGAGGGCTCGATTCTCCAACCTTTCAGTTAACAGAGAGAGAGAGAGATTAAGGAAGAGACAAAAAAGGACGCTATTTTCTGCCTCCCGTCGCGGGGGCACGGCTCAGCGCCTTTAGGGATCGGGGAAGGGGAAGTAAAGATGATAGGAAGAAGAGAGGAAGGAAAGATTCAGTTAACAGCCGATCGTGCTAACGAATAGCGCCACGGAGACAGTCGTGCTCCACTCTCACCACCGTCAGAACATTTCTTCAGAGCTATCAGCCCAAAGAAAAAAAAGCGCCGCACCACCACCGGGTGGGCTCGAACCTCCAACCTTTCGGTTAACAGCCCATCGCGCTAGCCAAATGCGCCACGGAGACAGTCGTGCTCCACTCTCACCACCATCGGAACATATCTTCAAAGCTATCAGCGCAAAAACAAGCAACACAGCACTCCCAGGAGGGCTCGAACCTCCAACCTTTTGGTTAACAGCAGACCGCACTAGCCAATTGTGCCACGGAGACAGTCCTGCTATACTCTCACCACCATCAGAACATATCTTCAAAGCTATCAGCCCAAAGTAAAAAAAGCGCTGCAATACCACGGGGTGGGCTCAAAACTCCAACCTTTCTGTTAAAGCCGATCGCGCTAGCCAATTGCGCCACGGAGACAGTCCTGCTCCACTCTCACCACCATCAGAACATATCTTCACAGCTATCAGCCTAAAGAAGAAAAAGCAACACACCAATCCCGGGAGGGCTCGAACCTCCAACCTTTCAGTTAACAGCCGATCGCGCTAGCGAATAGCGCCACGGAGACAGTCGTGCTCCACTCTCACCACCATCAGCACATATCTTCAAAGCTATCAGCCCAAAAAAAAAGCGCCGCACCACCACCGTTTGGGCTCGAACCTCCAACCTTTCAGTTAACAGGCGATCGCGCTAGCCAATTGCGCCACGGAGACAGTCCTGCTCCACTCTCACCACCATCAGAACATATCTTCAAAGCCATCAGCCTAAAGAAGAAAAAGCAACACACCACTCCTGGGAGGGCTCGAACCTCCAACCTTTCAGTTAACAGCCGATCGCGCTAGCGAATAGCGCCACGGAGACAGTCGTGCTCCACTCTCACCACCGTCAGAACATTTCTTCAGAGCTATCAGCCCAAAGGAAAAAAAAGCGCCGCACCACCACAGGGTGGGCTCGAACCTCCAACCTTTCGGTTAACAGCCGATCGCGCTAGCCAATTGCGCCACGGAGACAGTCGTGCTCCACTCTCACCACCAGCGGAACATATCTTCAAAGCCATCAGCCCAAAAAAAAAAGCGCCGCACCACCACTGGGTGGGCTCGAACCTCCAACCTTTCGGTTAACAGCCGATCGCGCTAGCCAATTGCGCAACGGAGACAGTCCTCCTCCACTCTCACCACCATCAGAACATATCTTCAAAGCTATCAGCCCAAAGAAAAAGAAGCGCCGCACCACCACCGGGGGTTCTCGAACCTCCAACTTTTCGGTTAACAGCCCATCGTTCTAGCCAATAGCGCCACGGAGACAGTCGTGCTCCACTCTCACCACCATCAAAACATATCTTCAAAGCTATCAGCCAAAAGATAAAAAAAAGCGCCGCACCACCACCGGGTGGGCTCGAACCTCCAACCTTTCGGTTAACAGCTGATCGCGCTAGCCACTGCGCCATGGAGACAGTCCTGCCCCACTCTCACCACCATCAGAACATACCTTCAAAGCTATCAGCCCAAAGAAAAAAAAAAGCACCGCACTACCACCGCGTGGGCTCGAACCTCCACCTTTCGGTTAACAGCCGATCGCGCTAGCCAATTGCGCCAGAGACAGTGGTGCTCCGCTCTCAGCACCATCAGAACATATCTTCAAAGCTATCAGCGCAAAGAAAAAAGCAACACACCACTCCCGGGAGGGCTCGAATCTCCAACCTTTTGCTTATTAGCCCATCGCGCTAGCCAATTGCGCCACGTAGACAGTCCTGCTTCACTCTCATCACCATCAGAACATATCTTCAAAACTATCAGCGCAAAGAAAAAGCAACACACCACTCCCGGGAGGGCTCGAAACTCCAACCTTTCGATTAACAGCCGATCCCGCTAGCCAACTGCGCCACGGAGACACTCCTGTCCACTCTCACCACCATCAGAACATATCTTCAAAGCTATCAGCCTAAAGAAGAAATAGCAACACATCACTCCCGGGAGGGCTCGAACCTCCAACCTTTATGTTAACAGCCGAACGTGCTAGCCAATTGCGCCACGGAGACAGTCGTGCTTCAATCTCACCACCGTCAGAACATTTCTCCAAAGCTATCAGCGCAAAGCAAAAAGCAACACGCCACTCCCGGCTGGGCTCGAACCTCCACCTTTCAGTTAACAGCCAATCGCGCTAGCCAATTGCGCCACAAAGACAGTCGTGCTCTACTCTCACCACCATCAGAACATATCTTCAAAGCTATCAGCCCAAAGAAAAAAAAGCAACACAACACTCGCGGGAGGGCTCGAACCTCCAACCTTTCGGTTAACAGGCGATCGCGCTAGCCAATTGCGCCACGGAGACAGTCGTGCTCCGCTCTCACCACCGTCAGAACATTTCTTCAGAGCTATCCGCCCGAAGAAAAAAAAAGCGCCACACCACCACCAGGTGGGCTCGAACCTCCAGCCTTTCAGTTAACAGCCCACCGCGCTAGCCAATTGTGCCAAGGAGACAGTACTGCTATACTCTCATTACCATCAGAACATATCTTCAAAGCTATCAGCCCACAGGAAAAAAAGCGCCTCACCACCACCGGGTGGGCTCGAAACTCCAACCTTTCGGTTAACAGCCGATCGCGCTAGCCAATTGCTCCACGGAGACAGTCGTGCTCCACTCTCACTACCGTCAGAACATTTCTCCAAAGCTATCAGCGCAAAGAAAAAAAAGCGACACACCGTCCCCGGGTGGGCTCAAACCTCCAACCTTTCGGTTAACAGCCAATCGTGCTAGCCAACTGCGCCAAAAGACAGTCCTGCTCCACTCTCACGACCATCAGAACACATCTTCAAAGCTATCAGCCCAAAGAAAAAAAAGCGCCGCACCACCACCGGGGGTTCTCGAACCTCCACCTTTCGGTTAACAGCCGATCGCGCTAGCCAATTGCGCCACAGAGACAGTCGTGCTCCACCCTCACCACCTTCAGAACATATCTTCAAAGCTATCAGCGCAAAGAAAAAAGCAACACACCACTCCCAGGAGGGCTCGAAACTCCAACCTTTCGATTAACAGCCGATCGCGCTAGCCCATTGCGCCACGGAGACAGTCCTGTTCTACTCTCATCACCATCAGAACATATCTTCAAAGAAATCAGCCCAAAGAAAAAAAAGCGCAGCACCACCACCAGGTGGGCTCGAACCTCCATCTTTTCGGTTAACAGCTCATCGCGCTAGCCAATAGCGCCACGGAGACAGTCGTGCTCCACTCTCACCACCAACAGAACATATCTTCAAAGCTATCAGCCCAAAGATAAAAAAAAGCGCCGCACTACCATTGGGTGGGCTCGAACCTCCAACCTTTCGTTTAACAGCTGATCGCGCTAGCCAACTGCGCCATGGAGACAGTCCTGCCCCACTCTCACCACCATCAGAACATACCTTCAAAACTATCAGCCCAAAGAAAAAAAAGCGCCGCACCACCACCGGGTGGGCTCGAACCTCCACCTTTCGGTTAACAGCCGATCGCGCTAGCCAATTGCGCCAGAGACAGTCGTGCTCCACTCTCACCACCATCAGAACATATCTTCAAAGCTATCAGCGCAAAGAAAAAAGAAACACACCACTCCCGGGAGGGCTCGAATCTCCAACCTTTTGCTTATTAGCCCATCGCGCTAGCCACTTGCGCCACGGAGACAGTCCTGCTCCACTCTCATCACCATCAGAACATATCTTCAAAGCTATCAGCGCAAAGAAAAAGCAACACACCACTCCCGGAAGGGCTCGAAACTCCAACCTTTCGATTAACAGCCGATCCCGCTAGCCAACTGCGCCACGGAGACACTCCTGTCCACTCTCACCACCATCAGGACATATCTTCAAAGCTATCAGCCCAAAGTAAAAAATCGCCGCACCACCACGGGGTGGGCTCGAAACTCCTACTTTTCTGTTAACAGCCGATCGCGCTAGCCAATTGCGCCACGGAGACAGACCTGCACCACTCTCACCACCATCAGAACATATCTTCAAAGCTATCAGCCTAAAGAAGAAATAGCAACACATCACTCCCGGGAGGGCTCGAGCCTCCAACCTTTCAGTTAACAGCCGATCGCGCTAGCCAATTGCGCCACGGACACAGTCCTGCTCCACTCTCACCACCATCAGAACATATCTTCAAAGCTATCAGCCTAAAGAAGAAAAAGCAACAG
This sequence comes from Rhipicephalus microplus, assembly GCF_043290135.1. Classification (NCBI taxonomy): domain Eukaryota; kingdom Metazoa; phylum Arthropoda; class Arachnida; order Ixodida; family Ixodidae; genus Rhipicephalus; species Rhipicephalus microplus. The sequence goes on from NW_027464589.1 coordinate 16,019,413, forward strand.
ACCACTCCCGGGAGGGCTCGATTCTCCAACCTTTCAGTTAACAGAGAGAGAGAGAGATTAAGGAAGAGACAAAAAAGGACGCTATTTTCTGCCTCCCGTCGCGGGGGCACGGCTCAGCGCCTTTAGGGATCGGGGAAGGGGAAGTAAAGATGATAGGAAGAAGAGAGGAAGGAAAGATTCAGTTAACAGCCGATCGTGCTAACGAATAGCGCCACGGAGACAGTCGTGCTCCACTCTCACCACCGTCAGAACATTTCTTCAGAGCTATCAGCCCAAAGAAAAAAAAGCGCCGCACCACCACCGGGTGGGCTCGAACCTCCAACCTTTCGGGTAACAGCCGATCGCGCTAGCCAATTGGGCCATGGAGACAGTCCTGCACCACTCTCACCACAATCAAATCATATCTTCAAAGCTATCAGCCTAAAGAAGAAATAGCAACACATCACTCCCGGGAGGGCTCGAGCCTCCAACCTTTCAGTTAACAGCCGATCGCGCTAGCCAATTGCGCCACGGACACAGTCCTGCTCCACTCTCACCACCATCAGAACATATCTTCAAAGCTATCAGCCTAAAGAAGAAAAAGCAACAGACCACTCCCGGGAGGGCTCGATTCTCCAACCTTTCAGTTAACAGAGAGAGAGAGAGATTAAGGAAGAGACAAAAAAGGACGCTATTTTCTGCCTCCCGTCGCGGGGGCACGGCTCAGCGCCTTTAGGGATCGGGGAAGGGGAAGTAAAGATGATAGGAAGAAGAGAGGAAGGAAAGATTCAGTTAACAGCCGATCGTGCTAACGAATAGCGCCACGGAGACAGTCGTGCTCCACTCTCACCACCGTCAGAACATTTCTTCAGAGCTATCAGCCCAAAGAAAAAAAAGCGCCGCACCACCACCGGGTGGGCTCGAACCTCCAACCTTTCGGTTAACAGCCCATCGCGCTAGCCAAATGCGCCACGGAGACAGTCGTGCTCCACTCTCACCACCATCGGAACATATCTTCAAAGCTATCAGCGCAAAAACAAGCAACACAGCACTCCCAGGAGGGCTCGAACCTCCAACCTTTTGGTTAACAGCAGACCGCACTAGCCAATTGTGCCACGGAGACAGTCCTGCTATACTCTCACCACCATCAGAACATATCTTCAAAGCTATCAGCCCAAAGTAAAAAAAGCGCTGCAATACCACGGGGTGGGCTCAAAACTCCAACCTTTCTGTTAAAGCCGATCGCGCTAGCCAATTGCGCCACGGAGACAGTCCTGCTCCACTCTCACCACCATCAGAACATATCTTCACAGCTATCAGCCTAAAGAAGAAAAAGCAACACACCAATCCCGGGAGGGCTCGAACCTCCAACCTTTCAGTTAACAGCCGATCGCGCTAGCGAATAGCGCCTCGGAGACAGTCGTGCTCCACTCTCACCACCATCAGCACATATCTTCAAAGCTATCAGCCCAAAAAAAAAGCGCCGCACCACCACCGTTTGGGCTCGAACCTCCAACCTTTCAGTTAACAGGCGATCGCGCTAGCCAATTGCGCCACGGAGACAGTCCTGCTCCACTCTCACCACCATCAGAACATATCTTCAAAGCCATCAGCCTAAAGAAGAAAAAGCAACACACCACTCCTGGGAGGGCTCGAACCTCCAACCTTTCAGTTAACAGCCGATCGCGCTAGCGAATAGCGCCACGGAGACAGTCGTGCTCCACTCTCACCACCGTCAGAACATTTCTTCAGAGCTATCAGCCCAAAGGAAAAAAAAGCGCCGCACCACCACAGGGTGGGCTCGAACCTCCAACCTTTCGGTTAACAGCCGATCGCGCTAGCCAATTGCGCCACGGAGACAGTCGTGCTCCACTCTCACCACCAGCGGAACATATCTTCAAAGCCATCAGCCCAAAAAAAAAAGCGCCGCACCACCACTGGGTGGGCTCGAACCTCCAACCTTTCGGTTAACAGCCGATCGCGCTAGCCAATTGCGCAACGGAGACAGTCCTCCTCCACTCTCACCACCATCAGAACATATCTTCAAAGCTATCAGCCCAAAGAAAAAGAAGCGCCGCACCACCACCGGGGGTTCTCGAACCTCCAACTTTTCGGTTAACAGCCCATCGTTCTAGCCAATAGCGCCACGGAGACAGTCGTGCTCCACTCTCACCACCATCAAAACATATCTTCAAAGCTATCAGCCAAAAGATAAAAAAAAGCGCCGCACCACCACCGGGTGGGCTCGAACCTCCAACCTTTCGGTTAACAGCTGATCGCGCTAGCCACTGCGCCATGGAGACAGTCCTGCCCCACTCTCACCACCATCAGAACATACCTTCAAAGCTATCAGCCCAAAGAAAAAAAAAAGCACCGCACTACCACCGCGTGGGCTCGAACCTCCACCTTTCGGTTAACAGCCGATCGCGCTAGCCAATTGCGCCAGAGACAGTGGTGCTCCGCTCTCAGCACCATCAGAACATATCTTCAAAGCTATCAGCGCAAAGAAAAAAGCAACACACCACTCCCGGGAGGGCTCGAATCTCCAACCTTTTGCTTATTAGCCCATCGCGCTAGCCAATTGCGCCACGTAGACAGTCCTGCTTCACTCTCATCACCATCAGAACATATCTTCAAAACTATCAGCGCAAAGAAAAAGCAACACACCACTCCCGGGAGGGCTCGAAACTCCAACCTTTCGATTAACAGCCGATCCCGCTAGCCAACTGCGCCACGGAGACACTCCTGTCCACTCTCACCACCATCAGAACATATCTTCAAAGCTATCAGCCTAAAGAAGAAATAGCAACACATCACTCCCGGGAGGGCTCGAACCTCCAACCTTTATGTTAACAGCCGAACGTGCTAGCCAATTGCGCCACGGAGACAGTCGTGCTTCAATCTCACCACCGTCAGAACATTTCTCCAAAGCTATCAGCGCAAAGCAAAAAGCAACACGCCACTCCCGGCTGGGCTCGAACCTCCACCTTTCAGTTAACAGCCAATCGCGCTAGCCAATTGCGCCACAAAGACAGTCGTGCTCTACTCTCACCACCATCAGAACATATCTTCAAAGCTATCAGCCCAAAGAAAAAAAAGCAACACAACACTCGCGGGAGGGCTCGAACCTCCAACCTTTCGGTTAACAGGCGATCGCGCTAGCCAATTGCGCCACGGAGACAGTACTGCTATACTCTCATTACCATCAGAACATATCTTCAAAGCTATCAGCCCACAGGAAAAAAAGCGCCTCACCACCACCGGGTGGGCTCGAAACTCCAACCTTTCGGTTAACAGCCGATCGCGCTAGCCAATTGCTCCACGGAGACAGTCGTGCTCCACTCTCACTACCGTCAGAACATTTCTCCAAAGCTATCAGCGCAAAGAAAAAAAAGCGACACACCGTCCCCGGGTGGGCTCAAACCTCCAACCTTTCGGTTAACAGCCAATCGTGCTAGCCAACTGCGCCAAAAGACAGTCCTGCTCCACTCTCACGACCATCAGAACACATCTTCAAAGCTATCAGCCCAAAGAAAAAAAAGCGCCGCACCACCACCGGGGGTTCTCGAACCTCCACCTTTCGGTTAACAGCCGATCGCGCTAGCCAATTGCGCCACAGAGACAGTCGTGCTCCACCCTCACCACCTTCAGAACATATCTTCAAAGCTATCAGCGCAAAGAAAAAAGCAACACACCACTCCCAGGAGGGCTCGAAACTCCAACCTTTCGATTAACAGCCGATCGCGCTAGCCCATTGCGCCACGGAGACAGTCCTGTTCTACTCTCATCACCATCAGAACATATCTTCAAAGAAATCAGCCCAAAGAAAAAAAAGCGCAGCACCACCACCAGGTGGGCTCGAACCTCCATCTTTTCGGTTAACAGCTCATCGCGCTAGCCAATAGCGCCACGGAGACAGTCGTGCTCCACTCTCACCACCAACAGAACATATCTTCAAAGCTATCAGCCCAAAGATAAAAAAAAGCGCCGCACTACCATTGGGTGGGCTCGAACCTCCAACCTTTCGTTTAACAGCTGATCGCGCTAGCCAACTGCGCCATGGAGACAGTCCTGCCCCACTCTCACCACCATCAGAACATACCTTCAAAACTATCAGCCCAAAGAAAAAAAAGCGCCGCACCACCACCGGGTGGGCTCGAACCTCCACCTTTCGGTTAACAGCCGATCGCGCTAGCCAATTGCGCCAGAGACAGTCGTGCTCCACTCTCACCACCATCAGAACATATCTTCAAAGCTATCAGCGCAAAGAAAAAAGAAACACACCACTCCCGGGAGGGCTCGAATCTCCAACCTTTTGCTTATTAGCCTATCGCGCTAGCCACTTGCGCCACGGAGACAGTCCTGCTCCACTCTCATCACCATCAGAACATATCTTCAAAGCTATCAGCGCAAAGAAAAAGCAACACACCACTCCCGGAAGGGCTCGAAACTCCAACCTTTCGATTAACAGCCGATCCCGCTAGCCAACTGCGCCACGGAGACACTCCTGTCCACTCTCACCACCATCAGGACATATCTTCAAAGCTATCAGCCCAAAGTAAAAAATCGCCGCACCACCACGGGGTGGGCTCGAAACTCCTACTTTTCTGTTAACAGCCGATCGCGCTAGCCAATTGCGCCACGGAGACAGACCTGCACCACTCTCACCACCATCAGAACATATCTTCGAAGCTATCAGTCAAAAAATAAAAAGCACCACACCACCACCGCGTGGGCTCGAACCACCAACCTTTATGTTAACAGCCGAACGTGCTAGCCAATTGCGCCACGGAGACAGTCGTGCTCCAATCTCACCACCGTCAGAACATTTCTCCAATGCTATCCGCGCAAAGCAAAAAGCAACACGCCACTCCCGGATGGGCTCGAACCTCCACCTTTTGGTTAACAGCCAATCGCGCTAGCCAATTGCGCCACAAAAACAGTCGTGCTCTACTCTCACCACCATCAGAACATATCTTCAAAGCTATCAGCCCAAAGAAAAAAAAGCAACACAACACTCTCGGGAGGGCTCGAACCTCCAACCTTTCGGTTAAGAGCCGATCGCGCTAGCCAATTGCGCCACGGAGACAGTCGTGCTCCACTCTCACCACCGTCAGAACATTTTTTTCAGAGCTATCCGCCCAAAAAAAAAAAGCGCCACACCACCACCAGGTTGGCTCGAACCTCCAACCTTTCAGTTAACAGCCGATCGCGCTAGCCAATTGCGCCACGGAGACAGTCGTGCTCCACTTTCACCACCATCAGAACATATCTTCAAAGCTATCAGCGCAAAGAAAAAAGAAACACACCAGTCCCGGGAGGGCTCGAATCTCCAACCTTTTGCTTATTAGCCCATCGCGCTAGCCAATTGCGCCACGGAGACAGTCCTGCTCCACTCTCATCACCATCAGAACATATCTTCAAAGCTATCAGCGCAAAGAAAAAGCAACACACCACTCCCGGAAGGGCTCGAAACTCCAACCTTTCGATTAACAGCCGATCCCGCTAGCCAACTGCGCCACGGAGACACTCCTGTCCACTCTCACCACCATCAGGACATATCTTCAAAGCTATCAGCCCAAAGTAAAAAATCGCCGAACCACCACGGGGTGGGCTCGAAACTCCTACTTTTCTGTTAACAGCCGATCGCGCTAGCCAATTGCGCCACGGAGACAGACCTGCACCACTCTCACCACCATCAGAACATATCTTCGAAGCTATCAGTCAAAAAATAAAAAGCACCACACCACCACCGCGTGGGCTCGAACCACCAACCTTTATGTTAACAGCCGAACGTGCTAGCCAATTGCGCCGCGGAGACAGTCGTGCTCCAATCTCACCACCGTCAGAACATTTCTCCAATGCTATCCGCGCAAAGCAAAAAGCAACACGCCACTCCCGGGTGGGCTCGAACCTCCACCTTTTGGTTAACAGCCAATCGCGCTAGCCAATTGCGCCACAAAAACAGTCGTGCTCTACTGTCACCACCATCAGAACATATCTTCAAAGCTATCAGCCCAAAGAAAAAAAGCGCCGCACCACCACTGGGTGGGCTCGAACCTCCAACCCTTCGGTTAACAGCTGATCGCGCTAGCCAATTGCGCAACGGAGACAGTCCTGCTCCACTCTCACCACCATCAGCACATATCTTCGAAGGTATCAGCCCAAAAAAAAGCGCCGCACCACCACCGTTTGGGCTCGAACCTCCAACCTTTCGGGTAACAGCCGATCGCGCTAGCCAATTGGGCCATGGAGACAGTCCTGCTCCACTCTCACCACAATCAAATCATATCTTCAAAGCTATCAGCCTAAAGAAGAAATAGCAACACATTACTCCCGGGAGGGCTCGAACCTCCAACCTTTCAGTTAACAGCCGATCGCGCTAGCCAATTGCGCCACGGAGACAGTCCTGCTCCACTCTCACCACCATCAGAACATATCTTCAAAGCTATCAGCCTAAAGGAGAAAAAGCAACACAACACTCCCGGGAGGGCTCGATTCTCCAACCTTTCAGTTAACAGCCGATCGTGCTAACGAATAGCGCCACGGAGACAGTCGTGCTCCACTCTCACCACCGTCAGAACATTTCTTCAGAGCTATCAGCCCAAAGAAAAAAAAGCGCCGCACCACCACCGGGTGGGCTCGAACCTCCAACCTTTCGGTTAACAGCCCATCGCGCTAGCCAAATGCGCCACGGAGACAGTCGTGCTCCACTCTCACCACCATCGGAACATATCTTCAAAGCTATCAGCGCAAAAACAAGCAACACAGCACTCCCAGGAGGGCTCGAACCTCCAACCTTTCGGTTAACAGCAGACCGCACTAGCCAATTGTGCCACGGAGACAGTCCTGCTATACTCTCACCACCATCAGAACATATCTTTAAAGCTATCAGCCCAAAAAAAGCGCCGCACCACCACCGGGTGAGTTCGAAACTCCAACCTTTCGGTTAACAGCCGATCGCGCTAGCCAATTGCGCCACGGAGACAGTCGTGCTTCACTCTTACCACCCTCAGAACATTTCTCCAAAGCTATCAGCGCAAAGAAAAAAAAGCGACACACCGTCCCCGGGTGGGTTCCAACCTCCAACCTTTCGATTAACAGCCGATCGCGCCAGCCAACTGCGCCTCGAAGACAGCCGTGCTCCACTCTCACCACCATCAGAACAAATCTTCAAAGCTATCAGCGCAAAGAAAAATGCAACACACCACTCCCGGGAGGGCTCGAAATTCCAACCTTCCGGTTAACAGCCGATCGGGCTAGCCAACTGCGCCACGGAGACAGTCCTGTCCATTCTCACCACCATCAGAACATATCTTCAAAGCTATCAGCCCAAAGTAAAAAAAGCGCTGCAATACCACGGGGTGGGCTCAAAACTCCAACCTTTCTGTTAACAGCCGATCGCGCTAGCCAATTGCGCCACGGAGACAGTCCTGCTCCACTCTCACCACCATCAGAACATATCTTCACAGCTATCAGCCTAAAGAAGAAAAAGCAACACACCAATCCCGGGAGGGCTCGAACCTCCAACCTTTCAGTTAACAGCCGATCGCGCTAGCGAATAGCGCCTCAGAGACAGTCGCGCTCCACCCTCAGCACCATCAGAACATATCTTCAAAGCTATCATCGCAAAGAAAAAAGCAACACACCACTCCCGGGAGGGCTCGAAACTTCAACCTTTCGATTAACAGCCGATCGCGCTAGCCATATGCGCCCCGGAGACAGTCCTGCTCCACTCTCACCACCATCAGAACATATCTTCAAAGCTATCAGCCAACAGAAAAAAAAGCGCCGCACCACCACCGGGGGTTCTCGAACCTCCACCTTTCGGTTAACAGCCGATCGCGCTAGCCAATTGCGCCTCAGAGACAGTCGCGCTCCACCCTCAGCACCATCAGAACATATCTTCAAAGCTATCATCGCAAAGAAAAAAGCAACACACAACTCCCGGGAGGGCTCGAAACTTCAACCTTTCGATTAACAGCCGATCGCGCTAGCCATATGCGCCCCGGAGACAGTCCTGCTCTACTGTCATCACCATCAGAACATATCTTCAAAGAAATCAGCCCAAAGAAAAAAAAGCGCCGCACCACCACCAGGTGGGCTCGAACCTCCAACTTTTCGGTTAACAGCCATAGCGCTAGCCAATTGCGCCACGGAGACAGTTGTGCTCCACTCTCACCACAGTCAGAACATTTATTCAGAGCTATCCGCCCAAAGGAAAAAAAGCGCCGCACCACCACCGAGTGGGCTCGAACCTCCAACCTTTTGGAGGTTCGAGCCCTCCAGCCGATCGCGCAAGCCAATTGGGCCATGGAGACAGTCCTGCTCCACTCTCACCACAATCAAAACATATCTTCAAAGCTATCAGCCTAAAGAAGAAATAGCAACACACCACTCCCGGGAGGCCTCGAAACTCCAACCTTTCGATTAACAGCCGATCGCGCTAGCCCATTGCGCCACGGAGACAGTCCTGTTCTACTCTCATCACCATCAGAACATATCTTCAAAGAAATCAGCCCAAAGAAAAAAAAGCGCAGCACCACCACCAGGTGGGCTCGAACCTCCATCTTTTCGGTTAACAGCTCATCGCGCTAGCCAATAGCGCCACGGAGACAGTCGTGCTCCACTCTCACCACCAACAGAACATATCTTCAAAGCTATCAGCCTTAAGATAAAAAAAAGCGCCGCACTACCATTGGGTGGGCTCGAACCTCCAACCTTTCGTTTAACAGCCGATCGCGCTAGCCAATTGCGCCAGAGACAGTCGTGCTCCACTCTCACCACCATCAGAACATATCTTCAAAGCTATCAGCGCAAAGAAAAAAGAAACACACCACTCCCGGGAGGGCTCGAATCTCCAACCTTTTGCTTATTAGCCCATCGCGCTAGCCACTTGCGCCACGGAGACAGTCCTGCTCCACTCTCATCACCATCAGAACATATCTTCAAAGCTATCAGCGCAAAGAAAAAGCAACACACCACTCCCGGAAGGGCTCGAAACTCCAACCTTTCGATTAACAGCCGATCCCGCTAGCCAACTGCGCCACGGAGACACTCCTGTCCACTCTCACCACCATCAGGACATATCTTCAAAGCTATCAGCCCAAAGTAAAAAATCGCCGCACCACCACGGGGTGGGCTCGAAACTCCTACTTTTCTGTTAACAGCCGATCGCGCTAGCCAATTGCGCCACGGAGACAGACCTGCACCACTCTCACCACCATCAGAACATATCTTCGAAGCTATCAGTCAAAAAATAAAAAGCACCACACCACCACCGCGTGGGCTCGAACCACCAACCTTTATGTTAACAGCCGAACGTGCTAGCCAATTGCGCCACGGAGACAGTCGTGCTCCAATCTCACCACCGTCAGAACATTTCTCCAATGCTATCCGCGCAAAGCAAAAAGCAACACGCCACTCCCGGATGGGCTCGAACCTCCACCTTTTGGTTAACAGCCAATCGCGCTAGCCAATTGCGCCACAAAAACAGTCGTGCTCTACTCTCACCACCATCAGAACATATCTTCAAAGCTATCAGCCCAAAGAAAAAAAAGCAACACAACACTCTCGGGAGGGCTCGAACCTCCAACCTTTCGGTTAAGAGCCGATCGCGCTAGCCAATTGCGCCACGGAGACAGTCGTGCTCCACTCTCACCACCGTCAGAACATTTTTTTCAGAGCTATCCGCCCAAAAAAAAAAGCGCCACACCACCACCAGGTTGGCTCGAACCTCCAACCTTTCAGTTAACAGCCGATCGCGCTAGCCAATTGCGCCACGGAGACAGTCGTGCTCCACTTTCACCACCATCAGAACATATCTTCAAAGCTATCAGCGCAAAGAAAAAAGAAACACACCAGTCCCGGGAGGGCTCGAATCTCCAACCTTTTGCTTATTAGCCCATCGCGCTAGCCAATTGCGCCACGGAGACAGTCCTGCTCCACTCTCATCACCATCAGAACATATCTTCAAAGCTATCAGCGCAAAGAAAAAGCAACACACCACTCCCGGAAGGGCTCGAAACTCCAACCTTTCGATTAACAGCCGATCCCGCTAGCCAACTGCGCCACGGAGACACTCCTGTCCACTCTCACCACCATCAGGACATATCTTCAAAGCTATCAGCCCAAAGTAAAAAATCGCCGAACCACCACGGGGTGGGCTCGAAACTCCTACTTTTCTGTTAACAGCCGATCGCGCTAGCCAATTGCGCCACGGAGACAGACCTGCACCACTCTCACCACCATCAGAACATATCTTCGAAGCTATCAGTCAAAAAATAAAAAGCACCACACCACCACCGCGTGGGCTCGAACCACCAACCTTTATGTTAACAGCCGAACGTGCTAGCCAATTGCGCCGCGGAGACAGTCGTGCTCCAATCTCACCACCGTCAGAACATTTCTCCAATGCTATCCGCGCAAAGCAAAAAGCAACACGCCACTCCCGGGTGGGCTCGAACCTCCACCTTTTGGTTAACAGCCAATCGCGCTAGCCAATTGCGCCACAAAAACAGTCGTGCTCTACTGTCACCACCATCAGAACATATCTTCAAAGCTATCAGCCCAAAGAAAAAAAGCGCCGCACCACCACTGGGTGGGCTCGAACCTCCAACCCTTCGGTTAACAGCTGATCGCGCTAGCCAATTGCGCAACGGAGACAGTCCTGCTCCACTCTCACCACCATCAGCACATATCTTCGAAGGTATCAGCCCAAAAAAAAAGCGCCGCACCACCACCGTTTGGGCTCGAACCTCCAACCTTTCGGGTAACAGCCGATCGCGCTAGCCAATTGGGCCATGGAGACAGTCCTGCTCCACTCTCACCACAATCAAATCATATCTTCAAAGCTATCAGCCTAAAGAAGAAATAGCAACACATTACTCCCGGGAGGGCTCGAACCTCCAACCTTTCAGTTAACAGCCGATCGCGCTAGCCAATTGCGCCACGGAGACAGTCCTGCTCCACTCTCACCACCATCAGAACATATCTTCAAAGCTATCAGCCTAAAGGAGAAAAAGCAACACAACACTCCCGGGAGGGCTCGATTCTCCAACCTTTCAGTTAACAGCCGATCGTGCTAACGAATAGCGCCACGGAGACAGTCGTGCTCCACTCTCACCACCGTCAGAACATTTCTTCAGAGCTATCAGCCCAAAGAAAAAAAAGCGCCGCACCACCACCGGGTGGGCTCGAACCTCCAACCTTTCGGTTAACAGCCCATCGCGCTAGCCAAATGCGCCACGGAGACAGTCGTGCTCCACTCTCACCACCATCGGAACATATCTTCAAAGCTATCAGCGCAAAAACAAGCAACACAGCACTCCCAGGAGGGCTCGAACCTCCAACCTTTCGGTTAACAGCAGACCGCACTAGCCAATTGTGCCACGGAGACAGTCCTGCTATACTCTCACCACCATCAGAACATATCTTTAAAGCTATCAGCCCAAAAAAAGCGCCGCACCACCACCGGGTGAGTTCGAAACTCCAACCTTTCGGTTAACAGCCGATCGCGCTAGCCAATTGCGCCACGGAGACAGTCGTGCTTCACTCTTACCACCCTCAGAACATTTCTCCAAAGCTATCAGCGCAAAGAAAAAAAAGCGACACACCGTCCCCGGGTGGGTTCCAACCTCCAACCTTTCGATTAACAGCCGATCGCGCCAGCCAACTGCGCCTCGAAGACAGCCGTGCTCCACTCTCACCACCATCAGAACAAATCTTCAAAGCTATCAGCGCAAAGAAAAATGCAACACACCACTCCCGGGAGGGCTCGAAATTCCAACCTTCCGGTTAACAGCCGATCGGGCTAGCCAACTGCGCCACGGAGACAGTCCTGTCCATTCTCACCACCATCAGAACATATCTTCAAAGCTATCAGCCCAAAGTAAAAAAAGCGCTGCAATACCACGGGGTGGGCTCAAAACTCCAACCTTTCTGTTAACAGCCGATCGCGCTAGCCAATTGCGCCACGGAGACAGTCCTGCTCCACTCTCACCACCATCAGAACATATCTTCACAGCTATCAGCCTAAAGAAGAAAAAGCAACACACCAATCCCGGGAGGGCTCGAACCTCCAACCTTTCAGTTAACAGCCGATCGCGCTAGCGAATAGCGCCTCAGAGACAGTCGCGCTCCACCCTCAGCACCATCAGAACATATCTTCAAAGCTATCATCGCAAAGAAAAAAGCAACACACCACTCCCGGGAGGGCTCGAAACTTCAACCTTTCGATTAACAGCCGATCGCGCTAGCCATATGCGCCCCGGAGACAGTCCTGCTCCACTCTCACCACCATCAGAACATATCTTCAAAGCTATCAGCCAACAGAAAAAAAAGCGCCGCACCACCACCGGGGGTTCTCGAACCTCCACCTTTCGGTTAACAGCCGATCGCGCTAGCCAATTGCGCCTCAGAGACAGTCGCGCTCCACCCTCAGCACCATCAGAACATATCTTCAAAGCTATCATCGCAAAGAAAAAAGCAACACACCACTCCCGGGAGGGCTCGAAACTTCAACCTTTCGATTAACAGCCGATCGCGCTAGCCATATGCGCCCCGGAGACAGTCCTGCTCTACTGTCATCACCATCAGAACATATCTTCAAAGAAATCAGCCCAAAGAAAAAAAAGCGCCGCACCACCACCAGGTGGGCTCGAACCTCCAACTTTTCGGTTAACAGCCATAGCGCTAGCCAATTGCGCCACGGAGACAGTTGTGCTCCACTCTCACCACAGTCAGAACATTTATTCAGAGCTATCCGCCCAAAGGAAAAAAAGCGCCGCACCACCACCGAGTGGGCTCGAACCTCCAACCTTTTTGTAAACAGCCGATCGCGCAAGCCAATTGGGCCATGGAGACAGTCCTGCTCCACTCTCACCACAATCAAAACATATCTTCAAAGCTATCAGCCTAAAGAAGAAATAGCAACACACCACTCCCGGGAGGCCTCGAAACTCCAACCTTTCGATTAACAGCCGATCGCGCTAGCCCATTGCGCCACGGAGACAGTCCTGTTCTACTCTCATCACCATCAGAACATATCTTCAAAGAAATCAGCCCAAAGAAAAAAAAGCGCAGCACCACCACCAGGTGGGCTCGAACCTCCATCTTTTCGGTTAACAGCTCATCGCGCTAGCCAATAGCGCCACGGAGACAGTCGTGCTCCACTCTCACCACCAACAGAACATATCTTCAAAGCTATCAGCCTTAAGATAAAAAAAGCGCCGCACTACCATTGGGTGGGCTCGAACCTCCAACCTTTCGTTTAACAGCCGATCGCGCTAGCCAATTGCGCCAGAGACAGTCGTGCTCCACTCTCACCACCATCAGAACATATCTTCAAAGCTATCAGCGCAAAGAAAAAAGAAACACACCACTCCCGGGAGGGCTCGAATCTCCAACCTTTTGCTTATTAGCCCATCGCGCTAGCCACTTGCGCCACGGAGACAGTCCTGCTCCACTCTCATCACCATCAGAACATATCTTCAAAGCTATCAGCGCAAAGAAAAAGCAACACACCACTCCCGGAAGGGCTCGAAACTCCAACCTTTCGATTAACAGCCGATCCCGCTAGCCAACTGCGCCACGGAGACACTCCTGTCCACTCTCACCACCATCAGGACATATCTTCAAAGCTATCAGCCCAAAGTAAAAAATCGCCGCACCACCACGGGGTGGGCTCGAAACTCCTACTTTTCTGTTAACAGCCGATCGCGCTAGCCAATTGCGCCACGGAGACAGACCTGCACCACTCTCACCACCATCAGAACATATCTTCGAAGCTATCAGTCAAAAAATAAAAAGCACCACACCACCACCGCGTGGGCTCGAACCACCAACCTTTATGTTAACAGCCGAACGTGCTAGCCAATTGCGCCACGGAGACAGTCGTGCTCCAATCTCACCACCGTCAGAACATTTCTCCAATGCTATCCGCGCAAAGCAAAAAGCAACACGCCACTCCCGGATGGGCTCGAACCTCCACCTTTTGGTTAACAGCCAATCGCGCTAGCCAATTGCGCCACAAAAACAGTCGTGCTCTACTCTCACCACCATCAGAACATATCTTCAAAGCTATCAGCCCAAAGAAAAAAAAGCAACACAACACTCGCGGGAGGGCTCGAACCTCCAACCTTTCGGTTAAGAGCCGATCGCGCTAGCCAATTGCGCCACGGAGACAGTCGTGCTCCACTCTCACCACCGTCAGAACATTTTTTTCAGAGCTATCCGCCCAAAGAAAAAAAAGCGCCACACCACCACCAGGTTGGCTCGAACCTCCATCCTTTCAGTTAACAGCCGATCGCGCTAGCCAATTGCGCCACGGAGACAGTCGTGCTCCACTTTCACCACCATCAGAACATATCTTCAAAGCTATCAGCGCAAAGAAAAAAGAAACACACCAGTCCCGGGAGGGCTCGAATCTCCAACCTTTTGCTTATTAGCCCATCGCGCTAGCCAATTGCGCCACGGAGACAGTCCTGCTCCACTCTCATCACCATCAGAACATATCTTCAAAGCTATCAGCGCAAAGAAAAAGCAACACACCACTCCCGGAAGGGCTCGAAACTCCAACCTTTCGATTAACAGCCGATCCCGCTAGCCAACTGCGCCACGGAGACACTCCTGTCCACTCTCACCACCATCAGGACATATCTTCAAAGCTATCAGCCCAAAGTAAAAAATCGCCGAACCACCACGGGGTGGGCTCGAAACTCCTACTTTTCTGTTAACAGCCGATCGCGCTAGCCAATTGCGCCACGGAGACAGACCTGCACCACTCTCACCACCATCAGAACATATCTTCGAAGCTATCAGTCAAAAAATAAAAAGCACCACACCACCACCGCGTGGGCTCGAACCACCAACCTTTATGTTAACAGCCGAACGTGCTAGCCAATTGCGCCACGGAGACAGTCGTGCTCCAATCTCACCACCGTCAGAACATTTCTCCAATGCTATCCGCGCAAAGCAAAAAGCAACACGCCACTCCCGGGTGGGCTCGAACCTCCACCTTTTGGTTAACAGCCAATCGCGCTAGCCAATTGCGCCACAAAAACAGTCGTGCTCTACTGTCACCACCATCAGAACATATCTTCAAAGCTATCAGCCCAAAGAAAAAAAGCGCCGCACCACCACTGGGTGGGCTCGAACCTCCAACCCTTCGGTTAACAGCTGATCGCGCTAGCCAATTGCGCAACGGAGACAGTCCTGCTCCACTCTCACCACCATCAGCACATATCTTCGAAGGTATCAGCCCAAAAAAAAGCGCCGCACCACCACCGTTTGGGCTCGAACCTCCAACCTTTCGGGTAACAGCCGATCGCGCTAGCCAATTGGGCCATGGAGACAGTCCTGCTCCACTCTCACCACAATCAAATCATATCTTCAAAGCTATCAGCCTAAAGAAGAAATAGCAACACATTACTCCCGGGAGGGCTCGAACCTCCAACCTTTCAGTTAACAGCCGATCGCGCTAGCCAATTGCGCCACGGAGACAGTCCTGCTCCACTCTCACCACCATCAGAACATATCTTCAAAGCTATCAGCCTAAAGGAGAAAAAGCAACACACCACTCCCGGGAGGGCTCGATTCTCCAACCTTTCAGTTAACAGCCGATCGTGCTAACGAATAGCGCCACGGAGACAGTCGTGCTCCACTCTCACCACCGTCAGAACATTTCTTCAGAGCTATCAGCCCAAAGAAAAAAAAAGCGCCGCACCACCACCGGGTGGGCTCGAACCTCCAACCTTTCGGTTAACAGCCCATCGCGCTAGCAAAATGCGCCACGGAGACAGTCGTGCTCCACTCTCACCACCATCGGAACATATCTTCAAAGCTATCAGCGCAAAAACAAGCAACACAGCACTCCCAGGAGGGCTCGAACCTCCAACCTTTCGGTTAACAGCAGACCGCACTAGCCAATTGTGCCACGGAGACAGTCCTGCTATACTCTCACCACCATCAGAACATATCTTTAAAGCTATCAGCCCAAAAAAAGCGCCGCACCACCACCGGGTGAGTTCGAAACTCCAACCTTTCGGTTAACAGCCGATCGCGCTAGCCAATTGCGCCACGGAGACAGTCGTGCTTCACTCTTACCACCCTCAGAACATTTCTCCAAAGCTATCAGCGCAAAGAAAAAAAAGCGACACACCGTCCCCGGGTGGGTTCCAACCTCCAACCTTTCGATTAACAGCCGATCGCGCCAGCCAACTGCGCCTCGAAGAAAGCCGTGCTCCACTCTCACCACCATCAGAACAAATCTTCAAAGCTATCAGCGCAAAGAAAAATGCAACACACCACTCCCGGGAGGGCTCGAAATTCCAACCTTCCGGTTAACAGCCGATCGGGCTAGCCAACTGCGCCACGGAGACAGTCCTGTCCATTCTCACCACCATCAGAACATATCTTCAAAGCTATCAGCCCAAAGTAAAAAAAGCGCTGCAATACCACGGGGTGGGCTCAAAACTCCAACCTTTCTCTTAACAGCCGATCGCGCTAGCCAATTGCGCCACGGAGACAGTCCTGCTCCACTCTCACCACCATCAGAACATATCTTCACAGCTATCAGCCTAAAGAAGAAAAAGCAACACACCAATCCCGGGAGGGCTCGAACCTCCAACCTTTCAGTTAACAGCCGATCGCGCTAGCGAATAGCGCCACGGAGACAGTCGTGCTCCACTCTCACCACCATCAGCACATATCTTCAAAGCTATCAGCCCAAAAAAAAAGCGCCGCACCACCACCGTTTGGGCTCGAACCTCCAACCTTTCAGTTAACAGGCGATCGCGCTAGCCAATTGCGCCACGGAGACAGTCCTGCTCCACTCTCACCACCATCAGAACATATCTTCAAAGCCATCAGCCTAAAGAAGAAAAAGCAACACACCACTCCTGGGAGGGCTCGAACCTCCAACCTTTCAGTTAACAGCCGATCGCGCTAGCGAATAGCGCCACGGAGACAGTCGTGCTCCACTCTCACCACCGTCAGAACATTTCTTCAGAGCTATCAGCCCAAAGGAAAAAAAAGCGCCGCACCACCACAGGGTGGGCTCGAACCTCCAACCTTTCGGTTAACAGCCCATCGCTCTAGCCAATTGCGCCACGGAGACAGTCGTGTTCCACTCTCACCACCATCGGAACATATCTTCAAAGCCATCAGCCCAAAAAAAAGCGCCGCACCACCACTGGGTGGGCTCGAACCTCCAACCTTTCGGTTAACAGCCGATCGCGCTAGCCAATTGCGCAACGGAGACAGTCCTCCTCCACTCTCACCACCATCAGCACAGATCTTCAAAGCTATCAGCCCAAAGAAAAAAAAGCGCGGCACCACCACCGTTTGGGCTCGAACCTCCAACCTTTCGGTTAACAGCCGATCGCGCTAGCCAATTGGGCCATGGAGACAGTCCTGCTCCACTCTCACCACAATCAAAACATATCTTCAAAGCTATCAGCCTAAAGAAGAAATAGCAACACATCACTCCCGGGAGGGCTCGAACCTCCAACCTTTCAGTTAACAGCCAATCACGCTAGCCAATTGCGCCACGGAGACAGTCCTGCTCCACTCTCACCACCATCAGAACATATCTTCAAAGCTATCAGCCAACAGAAAAAAAAGCGCCGCACCACCACCGGGGGTTCTCGAACCACCACCTTTCGGTTAACAGCCGATCGCGCTAGCCAATTGCGCCTCAGAGACAGTCGCGCTCCACCCTCAGCACTATCAGAACATATCTTCAAAGCTATCATCGCAAAGAAAAAAGCAACACACCACTCCCGGGAGGGCTCGAAACTTCAACCTTTCGATTAACAGCCGATCGCGCTAGCCATATGCGCCCCGGAGACAGTCCTGCTCTACTGTCATCACCATCAGAACATATCTTCAAAGAAATCAGCCCAAAGAAAAAAAAGCGCCGCACCACCACCAGGTGGGCTCGAACCTCCAACTTTTCGGTTAACAGCCCATAGCGCTAGCCAATTGCGCCACGGAGACAGTTGTGCTCCACTCTCACCACAGTCAGAACATTTATTCAGAGCTATCCGCCCAAAGGAAAAAAAGCGCCGCACCACCACCGAGTGGGCTCGAACCTCCAACCTTTTTGTAAACAGCCGATCGCGCAAGCCAATTGGGCCATGGAGACAGTCCTGCTCCACTCTCACCACAATCAAAACATATCTTCAAAGCTATCAGCCTAAAGAAGAAATAGCAACACACCACTCCCGGGAGGCCTCGAACCTCCAACCTTTCAGTTAAGAACCGATCGCGCTAGCCAATTGCGCCACGGAGACAGTCTTGCTCCACTCTCACCACCATCAGAACATATCTTCACAGCTATCAGCCTAAAGAAGAAAAAGCAACACACCACTCCCGGGAGGGCTCGAACCTCCAACCTTTCAGTTAACAACCGATCGCGCTAGCCAATTGCGCCACGGAGACAGTCCTGCTCCACTCTCACCACCATCAGAACATATCTTCAAAGCTATCAGCCCAAAGGTAAAAAAAAGCGCCGCACCACCACCGGGTGGGCTCGAACCTCCAACCTTTCGGTTAACAGCTTATCGCGCTAGCCACTGCGCCATGGAGACAGTCCTGCCCCACTCTCACCACCATCAGAACATACCTTCAAAGCTATCAGCCCAAAGAAAAAAAAGCGCCGCACCACCACCGGGTGGGCTCGAACCTCCACCTTTGGGTTAACAGCCGATCGCGCTAGCCAATTGCGCCAGAGACAGTGGTGCTCCGCTCTCAGCACCATCAGAACATATCTTCAAAGCTATCAGCGCATAGAAAAAGCAACACACCACTCCCGGGAGGGCTCGAAACTCCAACCTTTCGATTAACAGCCGATCCCGCTAGCCAACTGCGCCACGGAGACACTCCTGCTCCACTCTCACCACAATCAAAACATATCTTCAAAGCTATCAGCCTAAAGAAGAAATAGCAACACACCACTCCCGGGAGGCCTCGAACCTCCAACCTTTCAGTTAAGAACCGATCGCGCTAGCCAATTGCGCCACGGAGACAGTCTTGCTCCACTCTCACCACCATCAGAACATATCTTCACAGCTATCAGCCTAAAGAAGAAAAAGCAGCACACCACTCCCGGGAGGGCTCGAACCTCCAACCTTTCAGTTAACAACCGATCGCGCTAGCCAATTGCGCCACGGAGACAGTCCTGCTCCACTCTCACCACCATCAGAACATATCTTCAAAGCTATCAGCCCAAAGATAAAAAAAAGCGCCGCACCACCACCGGGTGGGCTCGAACCTCCAACCTTTCGGTTAACAGCTTATCGCGCTAGCCACTGCGCCATGGAGACAGTCCTGCCCCACTCTCACCACCATCAGAACATACCTTCAAAGCTATCAGCCCAAAGAAAAAAAAGCGCCGCACCACCACCGGGTGGGCTCGAACCTCCACCTTTGGGTTAAAAGCCGATCGCGCTAGCCAATTGCGCCAGAGACAGTGGTGCTCCGCTCTCAGCACCATCAGAACATATCTTCAAAGCTATCAGCGCATAGAAAAAGCAACACACCACTCCCGGGAGGGCTCGAAACTCCAACCTTTCGATTAACAGCCGATCCCGCTAGCCAACTGCGCCACGGAGACACTCCTGTCCACTCTCACCACCATCAGGACATATCTTCAAAGCTATCAGCCCAAAGTAAAAAATCGCCGCACCACCACGGGGTGGGCTCGAAACTCCTACTTTTCTGTTAACAGCCGATCCCGCTAGCCAATTGCGCCACGGAGACAGACCTGCACCACTCTCACCACCATCAGAACATATCTTCGAAGCTATCAGTCAAAAAATAAAAAGCACCACACCACCACCGCGTGGGCTCGAACCACCAACCTTTATGTTAACAGCCGAACGTGCTAGCCAATTGCGCCACGGAGACAGTCGTGCTCCAATCTCACCACCGTCAGAACATTTCTCCAATGCTATCCGCGCAAAGCAAAAAGCAACATGCCACTCCCGGATGGGCTCGAACCTCCACCTTTTGGTTAACAGCCAATCGCGCTAGCCAATTGCGCCACAAAAACAGTCGTGCTCTACTCTCACCACCATCAGAACATATCTTCAAAGCTATCAGCCCAAAGAAAAAAAAAGCAACACAACACTCGCGGGAGGGCTCGAACCTCCAACCTTTCGGTTAAGAGCCGATCGCGCTAGCCAATTGCGCCACGGAGACAGTCGTGCTCCACTCTCACCACCGTCAGAACATTTTTTTCAGAGCTATCCGCCCAAAGAAAAAAAAGCGCCACACCACCACCAGGTTGGCTCGAACCTCCAACCTTTCAGTTAACAGCCGATCGCGCTAGCCAATTGCGCCACGGAGACAGTCGTGCTCCACTTTCACCACCATCAGAACATATCTTCAAAGCTATCAGCGCAAAGAAAAAAGAAACACACCAGTCCCGGGAGGGCTCGAATCTCCAACCTTTTGCTTATTAGCCCATCGCGCTAGCCAATTGCGCCACGGAGACAGTCCTGCTCCACTCTCATCACCATCAGAACATATCTTCAAAGCTATCAGCGCAAAGAAAAAGCAACACACCACTCCCGGAAGGGCTCGAAACTCCAACCTTTCGATTAACAGCCGATCCCGCTAGCCAACTGCGCCACGGAGACACTCCTGTCCACTCTCACCACCATCAGGACATATCTTCAAAGCTATCAGCCCAAAGTAAAAAATCGCCGCACCACCACGGGGTGGGCTCGAAACTCCTACTTTTCTGTTAACAGCCGATCGCGCTAGCCAATTGCGCCACGGAGACAGACCTGCACCACTCTCACCACCATCAGAACGTATCTTCGAAGCTATCAGTAAAAAAATAAAAAGCACCACACCACCACCGCGTGGGCTCGAACCACCAACCTTTATGTTAACAGCCGAACGTGCTAGCCAATTGCGCCACGGAGACAGTCGTGCTCCAATCTCACCACCGTCAGAACATTTCTCCAATGCTATCCGCGCAAAGCAAAAAGCAACACGCCACTCCCGGGTGGGCTCGAACCTCCACCTTTTGGTTAACAGCCAATCGCGCTAGCCAATTGCGCCACAAAAACAGTCGTGCTCTACTCTCACCACCATCAGAACATATCTTCAAAGCTATCAGCCCAAAGAAAAAAAAGCAACACAACACTCGCGGGAGGGCTCGAACCTCCAACCTTTCGGTTAAGAGCCGATCGCGCTAGCCAATTGCGCCACGGAGGCAGTCGTGCTCCACTCTCACCACCGTCAGAACATTTTTTTCAGAGCTATCCGGCCAAAGAAAAAAAAGCGCCACACCACCACCAGGTTGGCTCGAACCTCCAACCTTTCAGTTAACAGCCGATCGGGCTAGCCAATTGCGCCACGGAGACAGTCGTGCTCCACATTCACCACCATCAGAACATATCTTCAAAGCTATCAGCGCAAAGAAAAAAGAAACACACCAGTCCCGGGAGGGCTCGAACCTCCAACCTTTCAGTTAACAGCCGATCGCGCTAGCCAATTGCGCCACGGAGACAGTCGTGCTCCACTTTCACCACCATCAGAACATATCTTCAAAGCTATCAGCCCAAAGGAAAAAAAGCGCCGCACCACCACCGGGTGGGCTCGAACCTCCAACCTTTTGGTTAACAGCCCATCGCGCTAGCCAATTGCGCCACGGAGACAGTCGTGCTCCACTCTCACCACCATCGGAACATATCTTCAAAGCTATCAGCCCAAAGAAAAAAAGCGCCGCACCACCACTGGGTGGGCTCGAACCTCCAACCCTTCGGTTAACAGCTGATCGCGCTAGCCAATTGCGCAACGGAGACAGTCCTGCTCCACTCTCACCACCATCAGCACATATCTTCGAAGGTATCAGCCCAAAAAAAAGCGCCGCACCACCACCGTTTGGGCTCGAACCTCCAACCTTTCGGGTAACAGCCGATCGCGCTAGCCAATTGGGCCATGGAGACAGTCCTGCTCCACTCTCACCACAATCAAATCATATCTTCAAAGCTATCAGCCTAAAGAAGAAATAGCAACACATCACTCCCGGGAGGGCTCGAACCTCCAACCTTTCAGTTAACAGGCGATCGCGCTAGCCAATTGCGCCACGGAGACAGTCCTGCTCCACTCTCACCACCATCAGAACATATCTTCAAAGCCATCAGCCTAAAGAAGAAAAAGCAACACACCACTCCTGGGAGGGCTCGAACCTCCAAACTTTCAGTTAACAGCCGATCGCGCTAGCGAATAGCGCCACGGAGACAGTCGTGCTCCACTCTCACCACCGTCAGAACATTTCTTCAGAGCTATCAGCCCAAAGGAAAAAAAAGCGCCGCACCACCACAGGGTGGGCTCGAACCTCCAACCTTTCGGTTAACAGCCCATCGCGCTAGCCAATTGCGCCACGGAGACAGTCGTGCTCCACTCTCACCACCATCGGAACATATCTTCAAAGCCATCAGCCCAAAAAAAAGCGCCGCACCACCACTGGGTGGGCTCGAACCTCCAACCTTTCGGTTAACAGCCGATCGCGCTAGCCAATTGCGCAACGGAGACAGTCCTCCTCCACTCTCACCACCATCAGCACAGATCTTCAAAGCTATCAGCCCAAAGAAAAAAAAGCGCCGCACCACCACCGTTTGGGCTCGAACCTCCAACCTTTCGGTTAACAGCCGATCGCGCTAGCCAATTGGGCCATGGAGACAGTCCTGCTCCACTCTCACCACAATCAAAACATATCTTCAAAGCTATCAGCCTAAAGAAGAAATAGCAACACATCACTCCCGGGAGGGCTCGAACCTCCAACCTTTCAGTTAACAGCCGATCACGCTAGCCAATTGCGCCACGGAGACAGTCCTGCTCTACTGTCATCACCATCAGAACATATCTTCAAAGAAATCAGCCCAAAGAAAAAAAAACGCCGCAACACCACCAGGTGGGCTCGAACCTCCAACTTTTCGGTTAACAGCCCATAGCACTAGCCAATTGCGCCACGGAGACAGTCCTGCTCCACTCTCACCACCGTCAGAAGATTTCTCCAAAGCTATCAGCGCAAAGAAAAAAAAGCGACACACCGTCCCCGGGTGGGCTCAAACCTCCAACCTTTCGGTTAACAGCCAATCGCGCTAGCCAACTGCGCCACGGAGACAGTCCTGCTCCACTCTCACCACCATCAGAACATATCTTCAAAGCTATCAGCCAACAGAAAAAAAAGCGCCGCACCACCACCGGGGGTTCTCGAACCTCCACCTTTCGGTTAACAGCCGATCGCGCTAGCCAATTGCGCCTCAGAGACAGTCGCGCTCCACGCTCAGCACCATCAGAACATATCTTCAAAGCTATCATCGCAAAGAAAAAAGCAACACACCACTCCCGGGAGGGCTCGAAACTTCAACCTTTCGATTAACAGCCGATCGCGCTAGCCATATGCGCCCCGGAGACAGTCCTGCTCTACTGTCATCACCATCAGAACATATCTTCAAAGAAATCAGCCCAAAGAAAAAAAAGCGCCGCACCACCACCAGGTGGGCTCGAACCTCCAACTTTTCGGTTAACAGCCCATAGCGCTAGCCAATTGCGCCACGGAGACAGTTGTGCTCCACTCTCACCACAGTCAGAACATTTATTCCGAGCTATCCGCCCAAAGGAAAAAAAGCGCCGCACCACCACCGAGTGGGCTCGAACCTCCAACCTTTTTGTAAACAGCCGATCGCGCAAGCCAATTGGGCCATGGAGACAGTCCTGCTCCACTCTCACCACAATCAAAACATATCTTCAAAGCTATCAGCCTAAAGAAGAAATAGCAACACACCACTCCCGGGAGGCCTCGAACCTCCAACCTTTCAGTTAAGAACCGATCGCGCTAGCCAATTGCGCCACGGAGACAGTCTTGCTCCACTCTCACCACCATCAGAACATATCTTCACAGCTATCAGCCTAAAGAAGAAAAAGCAACTCACCACTCCCGGGAGGGCTCGAACCTCCAACCTTTCAGTTAACAACCGATCGCGCTAGCCAATTGCGCCACGGAGACAGTCCTGCTCCACTCTCACCACCATCAGAACATATCTTCAAAGCTATCAGCCCAAAGGTAAAAAAAGCGCCGCACCACCACCGGGTGGGCTCGAACCTCCAACCTTTCGGTTAACAGCTTATCGCGCTAGCCACTGCGCCATGGAGACAGTCCTGCCCCACTCTCACCACCATCAGAACATACCTTCAAAGCTATCAGCCCAAAGAAAAAAAAGCGCCGCACCACCACCGGGTGGGCTCGAACCTCCACCTTTGGGTTAACAGCCGATCGCGCTAGCCAATTGCGCCAGAGACAGTGGTGCTCCGCACTCAGCACCATCAGAACATATCTTCAAAGCTATCAGCGCATAGAAAAAGCAACACACCACTCCCGGGAGGGCTCGAAACTCCAACCTTTCGATTAACAGCCGATCCCGCTAGCCAACTGCGCCACGGAGACACTCCTGCTCCACTCTCACCACAATCAAAACTTATCTTCAAAGCTATCAGCCTAAAGAAGAAATAGCAACACACCACTCCCGGGAGGCCTCGAACCTCCAACCTTTCAGTTAAGAACCGATCGCGCTAGCCAATTGCGCCACGGAGACAGTCTTGCTCCACTCTCACCACCATCAGAACATATCTTCACAGCTATCAGCCTAAAGAAGAAAAAGCAACACACCACTCCCGGGAGGGCTCGAACCTCCAACCTTTCAGTTAACAACCGATCGCGCTAGCCAATTGCACCACGGAGACAGTCCTGCTCCACTCTCACCACCATCAGAACATATCTTCAAAGCTATCAGCCCAAAGATAAAAAAAAGCGCCGCACCACCACCGGGTGGGCTCGAACCTCCAACCTTTCGGTTAACAGCTTATCGCGCTAGCCACTGCGCCATGGAGACAGTCCTGCCCCACTCTCACCACCATCAGAACATACCTTCAAAGCTATCAGCCCAAAGAAAAAAAAGCGCCGCACCACCACCGGGTGGGCTCGAACCTCCACCTTTGGGTTAAAAGCCGATCGCGCTAGCCAATTGCGCCAGAGACAGTGGTGCTCCGCTCTCAGCACCATCAGAACATATCTTAAAAGCTATCAGCGCATAGAAAAAGCAACACACCACTCCCGGGAGTGCTCGAAACTCCAACCTTTCGATTAACAGCCGATCCCGCTAGCCAACTGCGCCACGGAGACACTCCTGTCCACTCTCACCACCATCAGGACATATCTTCAAAGCTATCAGCCCAAAGTAAAAAATCGCCGCACCACCACGGGGTGGGCTCGAAACTCCTACTTTTCTGTTAACAGCCGATCGCGCTAGCCAATTGCGCCACGGAGACAGACCTGCACCACTCTCACCACCATCAGAACATATCTTCGAAGCTATCAGTCAAAAAATAAAAAGCACCACACCACCACCGCGTGGGCTCGAACCACCAACCTTTATGTTAACAGCCGAACGTGCTAGCCAATTGCGCCACGGAGACAGTCGTGCTCCAATCTCACCACCGTCAGAACATTTCTCCAATGCTATCCGCGCAAAGCAAAAAGCAACACGCCACTCCCGGATGGGCTCGAACCTCCACCTTTTGGTTAACAGCCAATCGCGCTAGCCAATTGCGCCACAAAAACAGTCGTGCTCTACTCTCACCACCATCAGAACATATCTTCAAAGCTATCAGCCCAAAGAAAAAAAAGCAACACAACACTCGCGGGAGGGCTCGAACCTCCAACCTTTCGGTTAAGAGCCGATCGCGCTAGCCAATTGCGCCACGGAGACAGTCGTGCTCCACTCTCACCACCGTCAGAACATTTTTTTCAGAGCTATCCGCCCAAAGAAAAAAAAGCGCCACACCACCACCAGGTTGGCTCGAACCTCCAACCTTTCAGTTAACAGCCGATCGCGCTAGCCAATTGCGCTACGGAGACAGTCGTGCTCCACTTTCACCACCATCAGAACATATCTTCAAAGCTATCAGCGCAAAGAAAAAAGAAACACACCAGTCCCGGGAGGGCTCGAATCTCCAACCTTTTGCTTATTAGCCCATCGCGCTAGCCAATTGCGCCACGGAGACTGTCCTGCTCCACTCTCATCACCATCAGAACATATCTTCAAAGCTATCAGCGCAAAGAAAAAGCAACACACCACTCCCGGAAGGGCTCGAAACTCCAACCTTTCGATTAACAGCCGATCCCGCTAGCCAACTGCGCCACGGAGACACTCCTGTCCACTCTCACCACCATCAGGACATATCTTCAAAGCTATCAGCCCAAAGTAAAAAATCGCCGCACCACCACGGGGTGGGCTCGAAACTCCTACTTTTCTGTTAACAGCCGATCGCGCTAGCCAATTGCGCCACGGAGACAGACCTGCACCACTCTCACCACCATCAGAACATATCTTCGAAGCTATCAGTCAAAAAATAAAAAGCACCACACCACCACCGCGTGGGCTCGAACCACCAACCTTTATGTTAACAGCCGAACGTGCTAGCCAATTGCGCCACGGAGACAGTCGTGCTCCAATCTCACCACCGTCAGAACATTTCTCCAATGCTATCCGCGCAAAGCAAAAAGCAACACGCCACTCCCGGGTGGGCTCGAACCTCCACCTTTTGGTTAACAGCCAATCGCGCTAGCCAATTGCGCCACAAAAACAGTCGTGCTCTACTCTCACCACCATCAGAACATATCTTCAAAGCTATCAGCCCAAAGAAAAAAAAGCAACACAACACTCGCGGGAGGGCTCGAACCTCCAACCTTTCGGTTAAGAGCCGATCGCGCTAGCCAATTGCGCCACGGAGGCAGTCGTGCTCCACTCTCACCACCGTCAGAACATTTTTTTCAGAGCTATCCGGCCAAAGAAAAAAAAGCGCCACACCACCACCAGGTTGGCTCGAACCTCCAAACTTTCAGTTAACAGCCGATCGCGCTAGCCAATTGCGCCACGGAGACAGTCGTGCTCCACTTTCACCACCATCAGAACATATCTTCAAAGCTATCAGCGCAAAGAAAAAAGAAACACACCAGTCCCGGGAGGGCTCGAACCTCCAACCTTTCAGTTAACAGCCGATCGCGCTAGCCAATTGCGCCACGGAGACAGTCGTGCTCCACTTTCACCACCATCAGAACATATCTTCAAAGCTATCAGCCCAAAGGAAAAAAAGCGCCGCACCACCACCAGGTGGGCTCGAACCTCCAACCTTTTGGTTAACAGCCCATCGCGCTAGCCAATTGCGCCACGGAGACAGTCGTGCTCCACTCTCACCACCATCGGAACATATCTTCAAAGCTATCAGCCCAAAGAAAAAAAGCGCCGCACCACCACTGGGTGGGCTCGAACCTCCAACCCTTCGGTTAACAGCTGATCGCGCTAGCCAATTGCGCAACGGAGACAGTCCTGCTCCACTCTCACCACCATCAGCACATATCTTCGAAGGTATCAGCCCAAAAAAAAAGCGCCGCACCACCACCGTTTGGGCTCGAACCTCCAACCTTTCGGGTAACAGCCGATCGCGCTAGCCAATTGGGCCATGGAGACAGTCCTGCTCCACTCTCACCACAATCAAATCATATCTTCAAAGCTATCAGCCTAAAGAAGAAATAGCAACACATCACTCCCGGGAGGGCTCGAACCTCCAACCTTTCAGTTAACAGCCGATCGCGCTAGCCAATTGCGCCACGGAGACAGTCCTGCTCCACTCTCACCACCATCAGAACATATCTTCAAAGCTATCAGCCTAAAGGAGAAAAAGCAACACACCACTCCCGGGAGGGCTCGATTCTCCAACCTTTCAGTTAACAGCCGAACGTGCTAACGAATAGCGCCACGGAGACAGTCGTGCTCCACTCTCACCACCGTCAGAACATTTCTTCAGAGCTATCAGCCCAAAGAAAAAAAAGCGCCGCACCACCACCGGGTGGGCTCGAACCTCCAACCTTTCGGTTAAGAGCCCATCGCGCTAGCCAAATGCGCCACGGAGACAGTCGTGCTCCACTCTCACCACCATCGGAACATATCTTCAAAGCTATCAGCGCAAAAACAAGCAACACAGCACTCCCAGGAGGGCTCGAACCTCCAACCTTTCGGTTAACAGCAGACCGCACTAGCCAATTGTGCCACGGAGACAGTCCTGCTATACTCTCACCACCATCAGAACATATCTTTAAAGCTATCAGCCCAAAAAAAAAGCGCCGCACCACCACCGGGTGAGTTCGAAACTCCAACCTTTCGGTTAACAGCCGATCGCGCTAGCCAATTGCGCCACGGAGACAGTCGTGCTCCACTCTTACCACCCTCAGAACATTTCTCCAAAGCTATCAGCGCAAAGAAAAAAAAGCGACACACCGTCCCCGGGTGGGTTCCAACCTCCAACCTTTCGATTAACAGCCGATCGCGCCAGCCAACTGCGCCTCGAAGACAGCCGTGCTCCACTCTCACCACCATCAGAACAAATCTTCAAAGCTATCAGCGCAAAGAAAAATGCAACACACCAGTCCCGGGAGGGCTCGAAATTCCAACCTTCCGGTTAACAGCCGATCGGGCTAGCCAACTGCGCCACGGAGACAGTCCTGTCCATTCTCACCACCATCAGAACATATCTTCAAAGCTATCAGCCCAAAGTAAAAAAAGCGCTGCAATACCACGGGGTGGGCTCAAAACTCCAACCTTTCTGTTAACAGCCGATCGCGCTAGCCAATTGCGCCACGGAGACAGTCCTGCTCCACTCTCACCACCATCAGAACATATCTTCACAGCTATCAGCCTAAAGAAGAAAAAGCAACACACCAATCCCGGGAGGGCTCGAACCTCCAACCTTTCAGTTAACAGCCGATCGCGCTAGCGAATAGCGCCACGGAGACAGTCGTGCTCCACTCTCACCACCATCAGCACATATCTTCAAAGCTATCAGCCCAAAAAAAAGCGCCGCACCACCACCGTTTGGGCTCGAACCTCCAACCTTTCAGTTAGCAGGCGATCGCGCTAGCCAATTGCGCCACGGAGACAGTCCTGCTCCACTCTCACCATCATCAGAACATATCTTCAAAGCCATCAGCCTAAAGAAGAAAAAGCAACACACCACTCCTGGGAGGGCTCGAACCTCCAACCTTTCAGTTAACAGCCGATCGCGCTAGCGAATAGCGCCACGGAGACAGTCGTGCTCCACTCTCACCACCGTCAGAACATTTCTTCAGAGCTATCAGCCCAAAGGAAAAAAAAGCGCCGCACCACCACAGGGTGGGCTCGAACCTCCAACCTTTCCGTTAACAGCCCATCGCGCTAGCCAATTGCGCCACGGAGACAGTCGTGCTCCACTCTCACCACCATCGGAACATATCTTCAAAGCCATCAGCCCAAAAAAAAGCGCCGCACCACCACTGGGTGGGCTCGAACCTCCAACCTTTCGGTTAACAGCCGATCGCGCTAGCCAATTGCGCAACGGAGACAGTCCTCCTCCACTCTCACCACCATCAGCACAGATCTTCAAAGCTATCAGCCCAAAGAAAAAAAAGCGCCGCACCACCACCGTTTGGGCTCGAACCTCCAACCTTTCGGTTAACAGCCGATCGCGCTAGCCAATTGGGCCATGGAGACAGTCCTGCTCCACTCTCACCACAATCAAAACATATCTTCAAAGCTATCAGCCTAAAGAAGAAATAGCAACACATCACTCCCGGGAGGGCTCGAACCTCCAACCTTTCAGTTAACAGCCGATCACGCTAGCCAATTGCGCCACGGAGACAGTCCTGCTCTACTGTCATCACCATCAGAACATATCTTCAAAGAAATCAGCCCAAAGAAAAAAAACGCCGCAACACCACCAGGTGGGCTCGAACCTCCAACTTTTCGGTTAACAGCCCATAGCGCTAGCCAATTGCGCCACGGAGACAGTCCTGCTCCACTCTCACCACCGTCAGAAGATTTCTCCAAAGCTATCAGCCTAAAGAAGAAAAAGCAACACACCACTCCCGGGAGGGCTCGAACCTCCAACCTTTCAGTTAACAACCGATCGCGCTAGCCAATTGCGCCACGGAGACAGTCCTGCTCCACTCTCACCACCATCAGAACATATCTTCAAAGCTATCAGCCCAAAGATAAAAAAAAGCGCCGCACCACCACCGGGTGGGCTCGAACCTCCAACCTTTCGGTTAACAGCTTATCGCGCTAGCCACTGCGCCATGGAGACAGTCCTGCCCCACTCTCACCACCATCAGAACATACCTTCAAAGCTATCAGCCCAAAGAAAAAAAAGCGCCGCACCACCACCGGGTGGGCTCGAACCTCCACCTTTGGGTTAAAAGCCGATCGCGCTAGCCAATTGCGCCAGAGACAGTGGTGCTCCGCTCTCAGCACCATCAGAACATATCTTAAAAGCTATCAGCGCATAGAAAAAGCAACACACCACTCCCGGGAGGGCTCGAAACTCCAACCTTTCGATTAACAGCCGATCCCGCTAGCCAACTGCGCCACGGAGACACTCCTGTCCACTCTCACCACCATCAGGACATATCTTCAAAGCTATCAGCCCAAAGTAAAAAATCGCCGCACCACCACGGGGTGGGCTCGAAACTCCTACTTTTCTGTTAACAGCCGATCGCGCTAGCCAATTGCGCCACGGAGACAGACCTGCACCACTCTCACCACCATCAGAACATATCTTCGAAGCTATCAGTCAAAAAATAAAAAGCACCACACCACCACCGCGTGGGCTCGAACCACCAACCTTTATGTTAACAGCCGAACGTGCTAGCCAATTGCGCCACGGAGACAGTCGTGCTCCAATCTCACCACCGTCAGAACATTTCTCCAATGCTATCCGCGCAAAGCAAAAAGCAACACGCCACTCCCGGATGGGCTCGAACCTCCACCTTTTGGTTAACAGCCAATCGCGCTAGCCAATTGCGCCACAAAAACAGTCGTGCTCTACTCTCACCACCATCAGAACATATCTTCAAAGCTATCAGCCCAAAGAAAAAAAAGCAACACAACACTCGCGGGAGGGCTCGAACCTCCAACCTTTCGGTTAAGAGCCGATCGCGCTAGCCAATTGCGCCACGGAGACAGTCGTGCTCCACTCTCACCACCGTCAGAACATTTTTTTCAGAGCTATCCGCCCAAAGAAAAAAAAGCGCCACACCACCACCAGGTTGGCTCGAACCTCCAACCTTTCAGTTAACAGCCGATCGCGCTAGCCAATTGCGCCACGGAGACAGTCGTGCTCCACTTTCACCACCATCAGAACATATCTTCAAAGCTATCAGCGCAAAGAAAAAAGAAACACACCAGTCCCGGGAGGGCTCGAACCTCCAACCTTTCAGTTAACAGCCGATCGCGCTAGCCAATTGCGCCACGGAGACAGTCGTGCTCCACTTTCACCACCATCAGAACATATCTTCAAAGCTATCAGCCCAAAGGAAAAAAAGCGCCGCACCACCACCGGGTGGGCTCGAACCTCCAACCTTTTGGTTAACAGCCCATCGCGCTAGCCAATTGCGCCACGGAGACAGTCGTGCTCCACTCTCACCACCATCGGAACATATCTTCAAAGCTATCAGCCCAAAGAAAAAAAGCGCCGCACCACCACTGGGTGGGCTCGAACCTCCAACCCTTCGGTTAACAGCTGATCGCGCTAGCCAATTGCGCAACGGAGACAGTCCTGCTCCACTCTCACCACCATCAGCACATATCTTCGAAGGTATCAGCCCAAAAAAAAAGCGCCGCACCACCACCGTTTGGGCTCGAACCTCCAACCTTTCGGGTAACAGCCGATCGCGCTAGCCAATTGGGCCATGGAGACAGTCCTGCTCCACTCTCACCACAATCAAATCATATCTTCAAAGCTATCAGCCTAAAGAAGAAATAGCAACACATCACTCCCGGGAGGGCTCGAACCTCCAACCTTTCAGTTAACAGCCGATCGCGCTAGCCAATTGCGCCACGGAGACAGTCCTGCTCCACTCTCACCACCATCAGAACATATCTTCAAAGCTATCAGCCTAAAGGAGAAAAAGCAACACACCACTCCCGGGAGGGCTCGATTCTCCAACCTTTCAGTTAACAGCCGAACGTGCTAACGAATAGCGCCACGGAGACAGTCGTGCTCCACTCTCACCACCGTCAGAACATTTCTTCAGAGCTATCAGCCCAAAGAAAAAAAAGCGCCGCACCACCACCGGGTGGGCTCGAACCTCCAACCTTTCGGTTAACAGCCCATCGCGCTAGCCAAATGCGCCACGGAGACAGTCGTGCTCCACTCTCACCACCATCGGAACATATCTTCAAAGCTATCAGCGCAAAAACAAGCAACACAGCACTCCCAGGAGGGCTCGAACCTCCAACCTTTCGGTTAACAGCAGACCGCACTAGCCAATTGTGCCACGGAGACAGTCCTGCTATACTCTCACCACCATCAGAACATATCTTTAAAGTTATCAGCCCAAAAAAAAGCGCCGCACCACCACCGGGTGAGTTCGAAACTCCAACCTTTCGGTTAACAGCCGATCGCGCTAGCCAATTGCGCCACGGAGACAGTCGTGCTCCACTCTTACCACCCTCAGAACATTTCTCCAAAGCTATCAGCGCAAAGAAAAAAAAGCGACACACCGTCCCCGGGTGGGTTCCAACCTCCAACCTTTCGATTAACAGCCGATCGCGCCAGCCAACTGCGCCTCGAAGACAGCCGTGCTCCACTCTCACCACCATCAGAACAAATCTTCAAAGCTATCAGCGCAAAGAAAAATGCAACACACCACTCCCGGGAGGGCTCGAAATTCCAACCTTCCGGTTAACAGCCGATCGGGCTAGCCAACTGCGCCACGGAGACAGTCCTGCCCATTCTCACCACCATCAGAACATATCTTCAAAGCTATCAGCCCAAAGTAAAAAAAGCGCTGCAATACCACGGGGTGGGCTCAAAACTCCAACCTTTCTGTTAACAGCCGATCGCGCTAGCCAATTGCGCCACGGAGACAGTCCTGCTCCACTCTCACCACCATCAGAACATATCTTCACAGCTATCAGCCTAAAGAAGAAAAAGCAACACACCAATCCCGGGAGGGCTCGAACCTCCAACCTTTCAGTTAACAGCCGATCGCGCTAGCGAATAGCGCCACGGAGACAGTCGTGCTCCACTCTCACCACCATCAGCACATATCTTCAAAGCTATCAGCCCAAAAAAAAGCGCCGCACCACCACCGTTTGGGCTCGAACCTCCAACCTTTCAGTTAGCAGGCGATCGCGCTAGCCAATTGCGCCACGGAGACAGTCCTGCTCCACTCTCACCATCATCAGAACATATCTTCAAAGCCATCAGCCTAAAGAAGAAAAAGCAACACACCACTCCTGGGAGGGCTCGAACCTCCAACCTTTCAGTTAACAGCCGATCGCGCTAGCGAATAGCGCCACGGAGACAGTCGTGCTCCACTCTCACCACCGTCAGAACATTTCTTCAGAGCTATCAGCCCAAAAAAAAGCGCCGCACCACCACTGGGTGGGCTCGAACCTCCAACCTTTCGGTTAACAGCCGATCGCGCTAGCCAATTGCGCAACGGAGACAGTCCTCCTCCACTCTCACCACCATCAGCACAGATCTTCAAAGCTATCAGCCCAAAGAAAAAAAAGCGCCGCACCACCACCGTTTGGGCTCGAACCTTCAACCTTTCGGTTAACAGCCGATCGCGCTAGCCAATTGGGCCATGGAGACAGTCCTGCTCCACTCTCACCACAATCAAAACATATCTTCAAAGCTATCAGCCTAAAGAAGAAATAGCAACACATCACTCCCGGGAGGGCTCGAACCTCCAACCTTTCAGTTAACAGCCGATCACGCTAGCCAATTGCGCCACGGAGACAGTCCTGCTCTACTGTCATCACCATCAGAACATATCTTCAAAGAAATCAGCCCAAAGAAAAAAAAACGCCGCAACACCACCAGGTGGGCTCGAACCTCCAACTTTTCGGTTAACAGCCCATAGCGCTAGCCAATTGCGCCACGGAGACAGTCCTGCTCCACTCTCACCACCGTCAGAAGATTTCTCCAAAGCTATCAGCGCAAAGAAAAAAAAGCGACACACCGTCCCCGGGTGGGCTCAAACCTCCAACCTTTCGGTTAACAGCCAATCGCGCTAGCCAACTGCGCCACGGAGACAGTCCTGCTCCACTCTCACCACCATCAGAACATATCTTCAAAGCTATCAGCCAACAGAAAAAAAAGCGCCGCACCACCACCGGGGGTTCTCGAACCTCCACCTTTCGGTTAACAGCCAATCGCGCTAGCCAATTGCGCCAGAGACAGTGGTGCTCCGCTCTCAGCACCATCAGAACATATCTTAAAAGCTATCAGCGCATAGAAAAAGCAACACACCACTCCCGGGAGGGCTCGAAACTCCAACCTTTCGATTAACAGCCGATCCCGCTAGCCAACTGCGCCACGGAGACACTCCTGTCCACTCTCACCACCATCAGGACATATCTTCAAAGCTATCAGCCCAAAGTAAAAAATCGCCGCACCACCACGGGGTGGGCTCGAAACTCCTACTTTTCTGTTAACAGCCGATCGCGCTAGCCAATTGCGCCACGGAGACAGACCTGCACCACTCTCACCACCATCAGAACATATCTTCGAAGCTATCAGTCAAAAAATAAAAAGCACCACACCACCACCGCGTGGGCTCGAACCACCAACCTTTATGTTAACAGCCGAACGTGCTAGCCAATTGCGCCACGGAGACAGTCGTGCTCCAATCTCACCACCGTCAGAACATTTCTCCAATGCTATCCGCGCAAAGCAAAAAGCAACACGCCACTCCCGGATGGGCTCGAACCTCCACCTTTTGGTTAACAGCCAATCGCGCTAGCCAATTGCGCCACAAAAACAGTCGTGCTCTACTCTCACCACCATCAGAACATATCTTCAAAGCTATCAGCCCAAAGAAAAAAAAGCAACACAACACTCGCGGGAGGGCTCGAACCTCCAACCTTTCGGTTAAGAGCCGATCGCGCTAGCCAATTGCGCCACGGAGACAGTCGTGCTCCACTCTCACCACCGTCAGAACATTTTTTTCAGAGCTATCCGCCCAAAGAAAAAAAAGCGCCACACCACCACCAGGTTGGCTCGAACCTCCAACCTTTCAGTTAACAGCCGATCGCGCTAGCCAATTGCGCTACGGAGACAGTCGTGCTCCACTTTCACCACCATCAGAACATATCTTCAAAGCTATCAGCGCAAAGAAAAAAGAAACACACCAGTCCCGGGAGGGCTCGAATCTCCAACCTTTTGCTTATTAGCCCATCGCGCTAGCCAATTGCGCCACGGAGACAGTCCTGCTCCACTCTCATCACCATCAGAACATATCTTCAAAGCTATCAGCGCAAAGAAAAAGCAACACACCACTCCCGGAAGGGCTCGAAACTCCAACCTTTCGATTAACAGCCGATCCCGCTAGCCAACTGCGCCACGGAGACACTCCTGTCCACTCTCACCACCATCAGGACATATCTTCAAAGCTATCAGCCCAAAGTAAAAAATCGCCGCACCACCACGGGGTGGGCTCGAAACTCCTACTTTTCTGTTAACAGCCGATCGCGCTAGCCAATTGCGCCACGGAGACAGACCTGCACCACTCTCACCACCATCAGAACATATCTTCGAAGCTATCAGTCAAAAAATAAAAAGCACCACACCACCACCGCGTGGGCTCGAACCACCAACCTTTATGTTAACAGCCGAACGTGCTAGCCAATTGCGCCACGGAGACAGTCGTGCTCCAATCTCACCACCGTCAGAACATTTCTCCAATGCTATCCGCGCAAAGCAAAAAGCAACACGCCACTCCCGGGTGGGCTCGAACCTCCACCTTTTGGTTAACAGCCAATCGCGCTAGCCAATTGCGCCACAAAAACAGTCGTGCTCTACTCTCACCACCATCAGAACATATCTTCAAAGCTATCAGCCCAAAGAAAAAAAAGCAACACAACACTCGCGGGAGGGCTCGAACCTCCAACCTTTCGGTTAAGAGCCGATCGCGCTAGCCAATTGCGCCACGGAGGCAGTCGTGCTCCACTCTCACCACCGTCAGAACATTTTTTTCAGAGCTATCCGGCCAAAGAAAAAAAAGCGCCACACCACCACCAGGTTGGCTCGAACCTCCAAACTTTCAGTTAACAGCCGATCGCGCTAGCCAATTGCGCCACGGAGACAGTCGTGCTCCACTTTCACCACCATCAGAACATATCTTCAAAGCTATCAGCGCAAAGAAAAAAGAAACACACCAGTCCCGGGAGGGCTCGAACCTCCAACCTTTCAGTTAACAGCCGATCGCGCTAGCCAATTGCGCCACGGAGACAGTCGTGCTCCACTTTCACCACCATCAGAACATATCTTCAAAGCTATCAGCCCAAAGGAAAAAAAGCGCCGCACCACCACCGGGTGGGCTCGAACCTCCAACCTTTTGGTTAACAGCCCATCGCGCTAGCCAATTGCGCCACGGAGACAGTCGTGCTCCACTCTCACCACCATCGGAACATATCTTCAAAGCTATCAGCCCAAAGAAAAAAAGCGCCGCACCACCACTGGGTGGGCTCGAACCTCCAACCCTTCGGTTAACAGCTGATCGCGCTAGCCAATTGCGCAACGGAGACAGTCCTGCTCCACTCTCACCACCATCAGCACATATCTTCGAAGGTATCAGCCCAAAAAAAAAGCGCCGCACCACCACCGTTTGGGCTCGAACCTCCAACCTTTCGGGTAACAGCCGATCGCGCTAGCCAATTGGGCCATGGAGACAGTCCTGCTCCACTCTCACCACAATCAAATCATATCTTCAAAGCTATCAGCCTAAAGAAGAAATAGCAACACATCACTCCCGGGAGGGCTCGAACCTCCAACCTTTCAGTTAACAGCCGATCGCGCTAGCCAATTGCGCCACGGAGACAGTCCTGCTCCACTCTCACCACCATCAGAACATATCTTCAAAGCTATCAGCCTAAAGGAGAAAAAGCAACACACCACTCCCGGGAGGGCTCGATTCTCCAACCTTTCAGTTAACAGCCGAACGTGCTAACGAATAGCGCCACGGAGACAGTCGTGCTCCACTCTCACCACCGTCAGAACATTTCTTCAGAGCTATCAGCCCAAAGAAAAAAAAGCGCCGCACCACCACCGGGTGGGCTCGAACCTCCAACCTTTCGGTTAACAGCCCATCGCGCTAGCCAAATGCGCCACGGAGACAGTCGTGCTCCACTCTCACCACCATCGGAACATATCTTCAAAGCTATCAGCGCAAAAACAAGCAACACAGCACTCCCAGGAGGGCTCGAACCTCCAACCTTTCGGTTAACAGCAGACCGCACTAGCCAATTGTGCCACGGAGACAGTCCTGCTATACTCTCACCACCATCAGAACATATCTTTAAAGCTATCAGCCCAAAAAAAAAAGCGCCGCACCACCACCGGGTGAGTTCGAAACTCCAACCTTTCGGTTAACAGCCGATCGCGCTAGCCAATTGCGCCACGGAGACAGTCGTGCTCCACTCTTACCACCCTCAGAACATTTCTCCAAAGCTATCAGCGCAAAGAAAAAAAAGCGACACACCGTCCCCGGGTGGGTTCCAACCTCCAACCTTTCGATTAACAGCCGATCGCGCCAGCCAACTGCGCCTCGAAGACAGCCGTGCTCCACTCTCACCACCATCAGAACAAATCTTCAAAGCTATCAGCGCAAAGAAAAATGCAACACACCACTCCCGGGAGGGCTCGAAATTCCAACCTTCCGGTTAACAGCCGATCGGGCTAGCCAACTGCGCCACGGAGACAGTCCTGTCCATTCTCACCACCATCAGAACATATCTTCAAAGCTATCAGCCCAAAGTAAAAAAAGCGCTGCAATACCAAGGGGTGGGCTCAAAACTCCAACCTTTCTGTTAACAGCCGATCGCGCTAGCCAATTGCGCCACGGAGACAGTCCTGCTCCACTCTCACCACCATCAGAACATATCTTCACAGCTATCAGCCTAAAGAAGAAAAAGCAACACACCAATCCCGGGAGGGCTCGAACCTCCAACCTTTCAGTTAACAGCCGATCGCGCTAGCGAATAGCGCCACGGAGACAGTCGTGCTCCACTCTCACCACCATCAGCACATATCTTCAAAGCTATCAGCCCAAAAAAAGCGCCGCACCACCACCGTTTGGGCTCGAACCTCCAACCTTTCAGTTAGCAGGCGATCGCGCTAGCCAATTGCGCCACGGAGACAGTCCTGCTCCACTCTCACCATCATCAGAACATATCTTCAAAGCCATCAGCCTAAAGAAGAAAAAGCAACACACCACTCCTGGGAGGGCTCGAACCTCCAACCTTTCAGTTAACAGCCGATCGCGCTAGCGAATAGCGCCACGGAGACAGTCGTGCTCCACTCTCACCACCGTCAGAACATTTCTTCAGAGCTATCAGCCCAAAGGAAAAAAAAGCGCCGCACCACCACAGGGTGGGCTCGAACCTCCAACCTTTCGGTTAACAGCCCATCGCGCTAGCCAATTGCGCCACGGAGACAGTCGTGCTCCACTCTCACCACAATCAAAACATATCTTCAAAGCTATCAGCCTAAAGAAGAAATAGCAACACATCACTCCCGGGAGGGCTCGAACCTCCAACCTTTCAGTTAACAGCCGATCACGCTAGCCAATTGCGCCACGGAGACAGTCCTGCTCTACTGTCATCACCATCAGAACATATCTTCAAAGAAATCAGCCCAAAGAAAAAAAACGCCGCAACACCACCAGGTGGGCTCGAACCTCCAACTTTTCGGTTAACAGCCCATAGCGCTAGCCAATTGCGCCACGGAGACAGTCCTGCTCCACTCTCACCACCGTCAGAAGATTTCTCCAAAGCTATCAGCCTAAAGAAGAAAAAGCAACACACCACTCCCGGGAGGGCTCGAACCTCCAACCTTTCAGTTAACAACCGATCGCGCTAGCCAATTGCGCCACGGAGACAGTCCTGCTCCACTCTCACCACCATCAGAACATATCTTCAAAGCTATCAGCCCAAAGATAAAAAAAAGCGCCGCACCACCACCGGGTGGGCTCGAACCTCCAACCTTTCGATTAACAGCTTATCGCGCTAGCCACTGCGCCATGGAGACAGTCCTGCCCCACTCTCACCACCATCAGAACATACCTTCAAAGCTATCAGCCCAAAGAAAAAAAAGCGCCGCACCACCACCGGGTGGGCTCGAACCTCCACCTTTGGGTTAAAAGCCGATCGCGCTAGCCAATTGCGCCAGAGACAGTGGTGCTCCGCTCTCAGCACCATCAGAACATATCTTAAAAGCTATCAGCGCATAGAAAAAGCAACACACCACTCCCGGGAGGGCTCGAAACTCCAACCTTTCGATTAACAGCCGATCCCGCTAGCCAACTGCGCCACGGAGACACTCCTGTCCACTCTCACCACCATCAGGACATATCTTCAAAGCTATCAGCCCAAAGTAAAAAATCGCCGCACCACCACGGGGTGGGCTCGAAACTCCTACTTTTCTGTTAACAGCCGATCGCGCTAGCCAATTGCGCCACGGAGACAGACCTGCACCACTCTCACCACCATCAGAACATATCTTCGAAGCTATCAGTCAAAAAATAAAAAGCACCACACCACCACCGCGTGGGCTCGAACCACCAACCTTTATGTTAACAGCCGAACGTGCTAGCCAATTGCGCCACGGAGACAGTCGTGCTCCAATCTCACCACCGTCAGAACATTTCTCCAATGCTATCCGCGCAAAGCAAAAAGCAACACGCCACTCCCGGATGGGCTCGAACCTCCACCTTTTGGTTAACAGCCAATCGCGCTAGCCAATTGCGCCACAAAAACAGTCGTGCTCTACTCTCACCACCATCAGAACAAATCTTCAAAGCTATCAGCCCAAAGAAAAAAAAGCAACACAACACTCGCGGGAGGGCTCGAACCTCCAACCTTTCGGTTAAGAGCCGATCGCGCTAGCCAATTGCGCCACGGAGACAGTCGTGCTCCACTCTCACCACCGTCAGAACATTTTTTTCAGAGCTATCCGCCCAAAGAAAAAAAAGCGCCACACCACCACCAGGTTGGCTCGAACCTCCAACCTTTCAGTTAACAGCCGATCGCGCTAGCCAATTGCGCCACGGAGACAGTCGTGCTCCACTTTCACCACCATCAGAACATATCTTCAAAGCTATCAGCGCAAAGAAAAAAGAAACACACCAGTCCCGGGAGGGCTCGAATCTCCAACCTTTTGCTTATTAGCCCATCGCGCTAGCCAATTGCGCCACGGAGACAGTCCTGCTCCACTCTCATCACCATCAGAACATATCTTCAAAGCTATCAGCGCAAAGAAAAAGCAACACACCACTCCCGGAAGGGCTCGAAACTCCAACCTTTCGATTAACAGCCGATCCCGCTAGCCAACTGCGCCACGGAGACACTCCTGTCCACTCTCACCACCATCAGGACATATCTTCAAAGCTATCAGCCCAAAGTAAAAAATCGCCGCACCACCACGGGGTGGGCTCGAAACTCCTACTTTTCTGTTAACAGCCGATCGCGCTAGCCAATTGCGCCACGGAGACAGACCTGCACCACTCTCACCACCATCAGAACATATCTTCGAAGCTATCAGTCAAAAAATAAAAAGCACCACACCACCACCGCGTGGGCTCGAACCACCAACCTTTATGTTAACAGCCGAACGTGCTAGCCAATTGCGCCACGGAGACAGTCGTGCTCCAATCTCACCACCGTCAGAACATTTCTCCAATGCTATCCGCGCAAAGCAAAAAGCAACACGCCACTCCCGGATGGGCTCGAACCTCCACCTTTTGGTTAACAGCCAATCGCGCTAGCCAATTGCGCCACAAAAACAGTCGTGCTCTACTCTAACCACCATCTGAACATATCTTCAAAGCTATCAGCCCAAAGAAAAAAAAGCAACACAACACTCGCGGGAGGGCTCGAACCTCCAACCTTTCGGTTAAGAGCCGATTGCGCTAGCCAATTGCGCCACGGAGGCAGTCGTGCTCCACTCTCACCACCGTCAGAACATTTTTTTCAGAGCTATCCGGCCAAAGAAAAAAAAGCGCCACACCACCACCAGGTTGGCTCGAACCTCCAACCTTTCAGTTAACAGCCGATCGCGCTAGCCAATTGCGCCACGGAGACAGTCGTGCTCCACTTTCACCACCATCAGAACATATCTTCAAAGCTATCAGCGCAAAGAAAAAAGAAACACACCAGTCCCGGGAGGGCTCGAACCTCCAACCTTTCAGTTAACAGCCGATCGCGCTAGCCAATTGCGCCACGGAGACAGTCGTGCTCCACTTTCACCACCATCAGAACATATCTTCAAAGCTATCAGCCCAAAGGAAAAAAAGCGCCGCACCACCACCGGGTGGGCTCGAACCTCCAACCTTTTGGTTAACAGCCCATCGCGCTAGCCAATTGCGCCACGGAGACAGTCGTGCTCCACTCTCACCACCATCGGAACATATCTTCAAAGCTATCAGCCCAAAGAAAAAAAGCGCCGCACCACCACTGGGTGGGCTCGAACCTCCAACCCTTCGGTTAACAGCTGATCGCGCTAGCCAATTGCGCAACGGAGACAGTCCTGCTCCACTCTCACCACCATCAGCACATATCTTCGAAGGTATCAGCCCAAAAAAAAAGCGCCGCACCACCACCGTTTGGGCTCGAACCTCCAACCTTTCGGGTAACAGCCGATCGCGCTAGCCAATTGGGCCATGGAGACAGTCCTGCTCCACTCTCACCACAATCAAATCATATCTTCAAAGCTATCAGCCTAAAGAAGAAATAGCAACACATCACTCCCGGGAGGGCTCGAACCTCCAACCTTTCAGTTAACAGCCGATCGCGCTAGCCAATTGCGCCACGGAGACAGTCCTGCTCCACTCTCACCACCATCAGAACATATCTTCAAAGCTATCAGCCTAAAGGAGAAAAAGCAACACACCACTCCCGGGAGGGCTCGATTCTCCAACCTTTCAGTTAACAGCCGAACGTGCTAACGAATAGCGCCACGGAGACAGTCGTGCTCCACTCTCACCACCGTCAGAACATTTCTTCAGAGCTATCAGCCCAAAGAAAAAAAAGCGCCGCACCACCACCGGGTGGGCTCGAACCTCCAACCTTTCGGTTAACAGCCCATCGCGCTAGCCAAATGCGCCACGGAGACAGTCGTGCTCCACTCTCACCACCATCGGAACATATCTTCAAAGCTATCAGCGCAAAAACAAGCAACACAGCACTCCCAGGAGGGCTCGAACCTCCAACCTTTCGGTTAACAGCAGACCGCACTAGCCAATTGTGCCACGGAGACAGTCCTGCTATACTCTCACCACCATCAGAACATATCTTTAAAGTTATCAGCCCAAAAAAAAGCGCCGCACCACCACCGGGTGAGTTCGAAACTCCAACCTTTCGGTTAACAGCCGATCGCGCTAGCCAATTGCGCCACGGAGACAGTCATGCTCCACTCTTACCACCCTCAGAACATTTCTCCAAAGCTATCAGCGCAAAGAAAAAAAAGCGACACACCGTCCCCGGGTGGGTTCCAACCTCCAACCTTTCGATTAACAGCCGATCGCGCCAGCCAACTGCGCCTCGAAGACAGCCGTGCTCCACTCTCACCACCATCAGAACAAACCTTCAAAGCTATCAGCGCAAAGAAAAATGCAACACACCACTCCCGGGAGGGCTCGAAATTCCAACCTTCCGGTTAACAGCCGATCGGGCTAGCCAACTGCGCCACGGAGACAGTCCTGTCCATTCTCACCACCATCAGAACATATCTTCAAAGCTATCAGCCCAAAGTAAAAAAAGCGCTGCAATACCACGGGGTGGGCTCAAAACTCCAACCTTTCTGTTAACAGCCGATCGCGCTAGCCAATTGCGCCACGGAGACAGTCCTGCTCCACTCTCACCACCATCAGAACATATCTTCAAAGCTATCAGCCCAAAAAAAAGCGCCGCACCACCACCGTTTGGGCTCGAACCTCCAACCTTTCAGTTAGCAGGCGATCGCGCTAGCCAATTGCGCCACGGAGACAGTCCTGCTCCACTCTCACCATCATCAGAACATATCTTCAAAGCCATCAGCCTAAAGAAGAAAAAGCAACACACCACTCCTGGGAGGGCTCGAACCTCCAACCTTTCAGTTAACAGCCGATCGCGCTAGCAAATAGCGCCACGGAGACAGTCGTGCTCCACTCTCACCACCGTCAGAACATTTCTTCAGAGCTATCAGCCCAAAAAAAAGCGCCGCACCACCACTGGGTGGGCTCGAACCTCCAACCTTTCGGTTAACAGCCGATCGCGCTAGCCAATTGCGCAACGGAGACAGTCCTCCTCCACTCTCACCACCATCAGCACAGATCTTCAAAGCTATCAGCCCAAAGAAAAAAAAGCGCCGCACCACCACCGTTTGGGCTCGAACCTTCAACCTTTCGGTTAACAGCCAATCGCGCTAGCCAATTGGGCCATGGAGACAGTCCTGCTCCACTCTCACCACAATCAAAACATATCTTCAAAGCTATCAGCCTAAAGAAGAAATAGCAACACATCACTCCCGGGAGGGCTCGAACCTCCAACCTTTCAGTTAACAGCCGATCACGCTAGCCAATTGCGCCACGGAGACAGTCCTGCTCTACTGTCATCACCATCAGAACATATCTTCAAAGAAATCAGCCCAAAGAAAAAAAAACGCCGCAACACCACCAGGTGGGCTCGAACCTCCAACTTTTCGGTTAACAGCCCATAGCGCTAGCCAATTGCGCCACGGAGACAGTCCTGCTCCACTCTCACCACCGTCAGAAGATTTCTCCAAAGCTATCAGCGCAAAGAAAAAAAAGCGACACACCGTCCCCGGGTGGGCTCAAACCTCCAACCTTTCGGTTAACAGCCAATCGCGCTAGCCAA
This sequence comes from Rhipicephalus microplus, assembly GCF_043290135.1. Lineage (NCBI taxonomy): Eukaryota > Metazoa > Arthropoda > Arachnida > Ixodida > Ixodidae > Rhipicephalus > Rhipicephalus microplus. Next base: position 16,063,362 of record NW_027464589.1, read on the forward strand.
CTGCGCCACGGAGACAGTCCTGCTCCACTCTCACCACCATCAGAACATATCTTCAAAGCTATCAGCCAACAGAAAAAAAAAGCGCCGCACCACCACCGGGGGTTCTCGAACCTCCACCTTTCGGTTAACAGCCGATCGCGCTAGCCAATTGCGCCTCAGAGACAGTCGCGCTCCACCCTCAGCACCATCAGAACATATCTTCAAAGCTATCATCGCAAAGAAAAAAGCAACACACCACTCCCGGGAGGGCTCGAAACTTCAACCTTTCGATTAACAGCCGATCGCGCTAGCCATATGCGCCCCGGAGACAGTCCTGCTCTACTGTCATCACCATCAGAACATATCTTCAAAGAAATCAGCCCAAAGAAAAAAAAGCGCCGCACCACCACCAGGTGGGCTCGAACCTCCAACTTTTCGGTTAACAGCCCATAGCGCTAGCCAATTGCGCCACGGAGACAGTTGTGCTCCACTCTCACCACAGTCAGAACATTTATTCAGAGCTATCCGCCCAAAGGAAAAAAAGCGCCGCACCACCACCGAGTGGGCTCGAACCTCCAACCTTTTTGTAAACAGCCGATCGCGCAAGCCAATTGGGCCATGGAGACAGTCCTGCTCCACTCGCACCACAATCAAAACATATCTTCAAAGCTATCAGCCTAAAGAAGAAATAGCAACACACCACTCCCGGGAGGCCTCGAACCTCCAACCTTTCAGTTAAGAACCGATCGCGCTAGCCAATTGCGCCACGGAGACAGTCTTGCTCCACTCTCACCACCATCAGAACATATCTTCACAGCTATCAGCCTAAAGAAGAAAAAGCAACACACCACTCCCGGGAGGGCTCGAACCTCCAACCTTTCAGTTAACAACCAATCGCGCTAGCCAATTGCGCCACGGAGACAGTCCTGCTCCACTCTCACCACCATCAGAACATATCTTCAAAGCTATCAGCCCAATGGTAAAAAAAAGCGCCGCACCACCACCGGGTGGGCTCGAACCTCCAACCTTTCGGTTAACAGCTTATCGCGCTAGCCACTGCGCCATGGAGACAGTCCTGCCCCACTCTCACCACCATCAGAACATACCTTCAAAGCTATCAGCCCAAAGAAAAAAAAGCGCCGCACCACAACCGGGTGGGCTCGAACCTCCACCTTTGGGTTAACAGCCGATCGCGCTAGCCAATTGCGCCAGAGACAGTGGTGCTCCGCTCTCAGCACCATCAGAACATATCTTCAAAGCTATCAGCGCATAGAAAAAGCAACACACCACTCCCGGGAGGGCTCGAAACTCCAACCTTTCGATTAACAGCCGATCCCGCTAGCCAACTGCGCCACGGAGACACTCCTGCTCCACTCTCACCACAATCAAAACATATCTTCAAAGCTATCAGCCTAAAGAAGAAATAGCAACACACCACTCCCGGGAGGCCTCGAACCTCCAACCTTTCAGTTAATAACCGATCGCGCTAGCCAATTGCGCCACGGAGACAGTCTTGCTCCACTCTCACCACCATCAGAACATATCTTCACAGCTATCAGCCTAAAGAAGAAAAAGCAACACACCACTCCCGGGAGGGCTCGAACCTCCAACCTTTCAGTTAACAACCGATCGCGCTAGCCAATTGCGCCACGGAGACAGTCCTGCTCCACTCTCACCACCATCAGAACATATCTTCAAAGCTATCAGCCCAAAGATAAAAAAAAGCGCCGCACCACCACCGGGTGGGCTCGAACCTCCAACCTTTCGGTTAACAGCTTATCGCGCTAGCCACTGCGCCATGGAGACAGTCCTGCCCCACTCTCACCACCATCAGAACATACCTTCAAAGCTATCAGCCCAAAGAAAAAAAAGCGCCGCACCACCACCGGGTGGGCTCGAACCTCCACCTTTGGGTTAAAAGCCGATCGCGCTAGCCAATTGCGCCAAAGACAGTGGTGCTCCGCTCTCAGCACCATCAGAACATATCTTCAAAGCTATCAGCGCATAGAAAAAGCAACACACCACTCCCGGGAGGGCTCGAAACTCCAACCTTTCGATTAACAGCCGATCCCGCTAGCCAACTGCGCCACGGAGACACTCCTGTCCACTCTCACCACCATCAGAACATATCTTCAAAGCTATCAGCCCAAAGTAAAAAAGCGCCGCACCACCACGGGGTGGGCTCGAAACTCATACTTTTCTGTTAACAGCCGATCGCGCTAGCCAATTGCGCCACGGAGACAGACCAGCACCACTCTCACCACCATCAGAACATATCTTCGAAGCTATCAGTCAAAAAATGAAAAGCGCCACACCACCACCGCGTGGGCTCGAACCTCCAACCTTTATGTTAACAGCCGAACGTGCTAGCCAATTGCGCCACGGAGACAGTCGTGCTCCAATCTCACCACCGTCAGAACATTTCTCCAAAGCTATCAGCGCAAAGCAAAAAGCAACACGCCACTCCCGGGTGGGCTCGAACCTCCACCTTTCAGTTAACAGCCAATCGCGCTAGCCAATTGCGCCACAAAGACAGTCGTGCTCTACTCTCACCACCATCAGAACATATCTTCAAAGCTATTAGCCCAAAGAAAAAAAAGCAACACAACACTCGCGGGAGGGCTCGAACCTCCAACCTTTCGATTAACAGCCGATCGCGCTAGCCAATTGCGCCACGGAGACAGTCGTGCTCCACTCTTACCACCGTAAGAACATTTCTTCAGAGCTATCCGCCCAAAGAAAAAAAAGCGCCACACCACCACCAGGTGGGCTCGAACCTCCAACCTTTCAGTTAACAGCCGATCGCGCTAGCCAATTGCGCCACGGAGACAGTCGTGCTCCACTTTCACCACCATCAGAACATATCTTCAAAGCTATCAGCGCAAAGAAAAAAGAAACACACCACTCCTGGGAGGGCTCGAACCTCCAACCTTTCAGTTAACAGCCCACCGCGCTAGCCAATTGTGCCAAGGAGACAGTACTGCTATACTCTCACTACCATCAGAACATATCTTCAAAGCTATCAGCCCACAGGAAAAAAAGCGCCTCACCACCACCGGGTGGGCTCGAAACTCCAAACTTTCGGTTAACAGCCGATCGCGCTAGCCAATTGCGCCACGGAGACAGTCGTGCTCCAGTCTTACCACCGTCAGAACATTTCTCCAAAGCTATCAGCGCAAAGAAAAAAAAAGCGACACACCGTCCCCGGGTGGGCTCAAACTTCCAACCTTTCGGTTAACAGCCAATCGCGCTAGCCAACTGCGCCACGGAGACAGTCCTGCTCCACTCTCACCACCATCAGAACATATCTTCAAAGCTATCAGCCCAAAGAAAAAAAAGCGCCGCACCACCACCGGGGGTTCTCGAACCTCCCCCTTTCGGTTAACAGCCGATCGCGCGAGCCAATTGCGCCACAGAGACAGTCGTGCTCCACCCTCACCACCATCAGAACATATCTTCAAAGCTATCAGCGCAAAGAAAAAAGCAACACACCACTCCCAGGAGGGCTCGAAACTCCAACCTTTCGATTAACAGCCGATCGCCCTAGCCAATTGCGCCACGGAGACAGTCCTGTTCTACTCTCATCACCATCGGAACATATCTTCAAAGAAATCAGCCCAAAGAAAAGAAAAGCGCAGCACCACCACCAGGTGGGCTCGAACCTCCAACTTTTCGGTTAACAGCCCATCGCGCTAGCCAATTGCGCTACGGAGACAGTTGTGCTCCACTCCCACCACCGTCAGAACACTTCTTCAGAGCTATCCACCCAAAGGAAAAAAAGCGCCGCACCACCACCGAGTGGGCTCGAACCTCCAACCTTTTCGTTAACAGCTGATTGCGCTAGCCAATTGGGCCATGGAGACAGTCCTGCTCCACTCTCACCACAATCAAAACATATCTTCAAAGCTATCAGCCTAAAGAAGAAATAGCAACACACCACTCCCGGGAGGGCTCGAACCTCGCACCTTTCGGTTAACAGCCGATCGTTCTAGCCAATAGCGCCACGGAGACGGTCGTGCTCCACTCTCACCACCATCAGAACATATCTTCAAAGCTATCAGCCAAAAGATAAAAAAAAGCGCCGCACCACCACCGGGTGGGCTCGAACCTCCAACCTTTCGGTTAACAGCTGATGGCGCTAGCCACTGCGCCATGGAGACAGTCCTGCCCCACTCTCACCACCATCAGAACATACCTTCAAAGCTATCAGCCCAAAGAAAAAAAAAGAGCCGCACTACCACCGGGTGGGCTCGAACCTCCCCCTTTCGGTTAACAGCCGATCGCGCTAGCCAATTGCGCCAGAGACAGTGGTGCTCCGCTCTCAGCACCATCAGAACATATCTTCAAAGCTATCAGCGCAAAGAAAAAAGCAACACACCCCTCCCGGGAGGGCTCGAATCTCCAACCTTTTGCTTATTAGCCCATCGCGCTAGCCAATTGCGCCACGGAGACAGTCCTGCTCCACTCTCATCACCATCAGAACATATCTTCAAAACTATCAGCGCAAAGAAAAAGCAACACACCACTCCCGGGAGGGCTCGAAACTCCAACCTTTCGATTAACAGCCGATCCCGCTAGCCAACTGCGCCACGGAGACACTCCTGTCCACTCTCACCACCATCAGAACATATCTTCAAAGCTATCAGCCCAAAGTAAAAAAGCGCCGCACCACCACGGGGTGGGCTCGAAACTCCGACTTTTCTGTTAACAGCCGATCGCGCTAGCCAATTGCGCACGGAGACAGACCTGCACCACTCTCACCACCATCAGAACATATCTCGAAAGCTATCAGCGCAAAGCAAAAAGCAACACGCCACTCCCGGCTGGGCTCGAACCTCCACCTTTCAGTTAACAGCCAATCGCGCTAGCCAATTGCGCCACAAAGACAGTCGTGCTCTACTCTCACCACCATCAGAACATATCTTCAAAGCTATCAGCCCAAAGAAAAAAAAGCAACACAACACTCGCGGGAGGGCTCGAACCTCCAACCTTTCGGTTAACAGGCGATCGCGCTAGCCAATTGCGCCACGGAGACAGTCGTGCTCCGCTCTCACCACCGTCAGAACATTTCTTCAGAGCTATCCGCCCAAAGAAAAAAAAAGCGCCACACCAACACCAGGTGGGCTCGAACCTCGAGCCTTTCAGTTAACAGCCCACCGCGCTAGCCAATTGTTCCAAGGAGACAGTACTGCTATACTCTCACTACCATCAGAACATATCTTCAAAGCTATCAGCCCACAGGAAAAAAAGCGCCTCACCACCACCGGGTGGGCTCGAAACTCCAACCTTTCGGTTAACAGCCGATCGCGCTAGCCAATTGCGCCACGGAGACAGTCGTGCTCCACTCTCACTACCGTCAGAACATTTCTCCAAAGCTATCAGCGCAAAGAAAAAAAAAGCGACACACCGTCCCCGGGTGGGCTCAAACCTCCAACTTTTCGGTTAACAGCCAATCGCGCTAGCCAACTGCGCCACAGAGACAGTCCTGCTCCACTCTCACCACCATCAGAACATATATTCAAAGCTATCAGCCCAAAGAAAAAAAAGCGCCGCACCACCACCGGGGGTTCTCGAACCTCCACCTTTCGGTTAACAGCCGATCGCGCTAGCCAATTGCGCCACAGAGACAGTCGTGCTCCACCCTCACCACCTTCAGAACATATCTTCAAAGCTATCAGCGCAAAGAAAAAAGCAACACACCACTCCCAGGAGGGCTCGAAACTCCAACCTTTCGATTAACAGCCGATCGCGCTAGCCAATTGCGCCACGGAGACAGTACTGTTCTACTCTCATCACCATCAGAACATATCTTCAAAGAAATCAGCCCAAAGAAAAAAAAAGCGCAGCACCACCACCAGGTGGGCTCGAACCTCCAATTTTCGGTTAACAGCTCATCGCGCTAGCCAATACCGCCACGGAGACAGTCGTGCTCCACTCTCACCACCAACAGAACATATCTTCAAAGCTATCAGCCCAAAGATAAGAAAAAGCGCCGCACTACCACCGGGTGGGCTCGAACCTCCAACCTTTCGTTTAACAGCTGATCGCGCTAGCCAACTGCGCCATGGAGACAGTCCTGCCCCACTCTCACCACCATCAGAACATACCTTCAAAGCTATCAGCCCAAAGAAAAAAAAGCGCCGCACCACCACCGGGTGGGCTCGAACCTCCACCTTTCGGTTAACAGCCGATCGCGCTAGCCAATTGCGCCAGAGACAGTCGTGCTCCACTCTCACCACCATCAGAACATATATTCAAAGCTATCAGCGCAAAGAAAAAAGAAACACACCACTCCCGGGAGGGCTCGAATCTCCAACCTTTTGCTTATTAGCCCATCGCGCTAGCCAATTGCGCCACGGAGACAGTCCTGCTCCACTCTCATCACCATCAGAACATATCTTCAAAGCTATCAGCCCAAAGTAAAAAATCGCCGCACCACCACGGGGTGGGCTCGAAACTCCTACTTTTCTGTTAACAGCCGATCGCGCTAGCAAATTGCGCCACGGAGACAGACCTGCACCACTCTCACCACCATCAGAACATATCTTCGAAGCTATCAGTCAAAAAATAAAAAGCACCACACCACCACCGCGTGGGCTCGAACCACTAACCTTTATGTTAACAGCCGAACGTGCTAGCCAATTACGCCACGGAGACAGTCGTGCTCCAATCTCACCACCGTCGGAACATTTCTCCAAAGCTATCCGCGCAAAGCAAAAAGCAACACGCCACTCCCGGGTGGGCTCGAACCTCCACCTTTCGGTTAACAGCCAATCGCGCTAGCCAATTGCGCCACAAAAACAGTCGTGCTCTACTCTCACCACCATCAGAACATATCTTCAAAGCTATCAGCCCAAAGGAAAAAAAGCAACACAACACTCGCGGGAGGGCTCGAACCTCCAACCTTTCGGTTAACAGCCGATCGCGCTAGCCAATTGCGCCACGGAGACAGTCGTACTCCACTCTCAACACCGTCAGAACATTTCTTCAGAGCTATCCGCCCAAAGAAAAAAAAGCGCTACACCACCACCAGGTTGGCTCGAACCTCCAACCTTTCAGTTAACAGCCGATCGCGCTAGCCAATTGCGCCACGGAGACAGTCGTGCTCCACTTTCACCACCATCAGAACATATCTTCAAAGCTATCAGCGCAAAGAAAAAAGAAACACACCAGTCCCGGGAGGGCTCGAACCTCCAACCTTTCAGTTAACAGCCGATCGCGCTAGCCAATTGCGCCACGGAGACAGTCGTGCTCCACTTTCACCACCATCAGAACATATCTTCAAAGCTATCAGCGCAAAGAAAAAAAAAGCGACACACCGTCCCCGGAGGGGCTCAAACCTCCAACCTTTCGGTTAACAGCCAATCGCGCTAGCCAACTGCGCCACGGAGACAGTCCTGCTCCACTCTCACCACCATCAGAACATATCTTCAAAGCTATCAGCCCAAAGAAAAAAAAGCGCCGCACCACCACCGCGGGTTCTCGAATCTCCACCTTTCCGTTAACAGCCGATCGCGCTAGCCAATTGCGCCACAGCGACAGTCGTGCTCCACCCTCACCACCATCAGAACATATCTTCAAAGCTATCAGCGCAAAGAAAAAAGCAACACACCACTCCCGGGAGGGCTCAAAACTCCAACCTTTCGATTAACAGCCGATCGCGCCAGCCAATTGCGCCACGGAGACAGTCCTGTTCTACTCTCATCACCATCAGAACACATCTTCAAAGAAATCAGCCCAAAGAAAAAAAAGCGCCGCACTACCACCAGGTGGGCTCGAACCTCCAACTTTTCGGTTAACAGCCCATCGCGCTAGCCGATTGCGCCACGGAGACAGTCCTGCTCCACTCTCACCACAATCAAAACATATCTTCAAAGCTATCAGCCTAAAGAAGAAATAGCAACACACCACTCCCGGGAGGGCTGGAACCTCCAACCTTTCAGTTAACAGCCGATCGCGCTAGCCAATTGCGCCACGGAGACAGTCCTGCTCCACTCTCACCACCATCAGAACATATCTTCAAAGCTATCAGCCTAAAAAAGAAAAAGAAACACACCTCTCCCGGGATTGCTCGAACTTCGAACCTTTCAGTTAACAGCCGATCGCGCTAGCTAATAGCGCCACGGAGACAGTCGTGCTCCACTCTCACCACCGTCAGAACATTTCTTCAGAGCTATCAGCCCAAAGGAAAAAAAGCGCCGCACCACCACCGGGTGGGCTCGAACCTCCAACCTTTCGGTTAACAGCCCATCGCGCTAGCCAATTGCGCCACGGAGACAGTCGTGCTCCACTCTCACCACCATCGGAACATATCTTCAAAGCTATCAGCCCAAAGAAAAAAAGCGCCGCACCACCACTGGGTGGGCTCGAACCTCCAACCTTTCGGTTAACAGCTGATCGCGCTTGCCAATTGCGCAACGGAGACAGTCCTGCTCCACTCTCACCACCATCAGCACATATCTTCAAAGCTATCAGCCCAAAAAAAAGCGCCGCACCACCACCGTTTGGGCTCGAACCTCCAACCTTTCGGGTAACAGCCGATCGCGCTAGCCAATTGGGCCATGGAGACAGTCCTGCTCCACTCTCACCACAATCAAATCATATCTTCAAAGCTATCAGCCTAAAGAAGAAATAGCAACACATCACTCCCGGGAGGGCTCGAACCTCCAACCTTTCAGTTAACAGCCGATCGCGCTAGCCAATTGCGCCACGGAGACAGTCCTGCTCCACTCTCACCACCATCAGAACATATCTTCAAAGCTATCAGCCTAAAAAAGAAAGAAAAAGCAACACACCACTCCCGGGTGGGCTCGAACCTCCAACCTTTCGGTTAACAGCCCATCGCGCTAGCCAATTGCGCCACAAAGACAGTCGTGCTCTACTCTCACCACCATCAGAACATATCTTCAAAGCTATTAGCCCAAAGAAAAAAAAGCAACACAACACTCGCGGGAGGGCTCGAACCTCCAACCTTTCGATTAACAGCCGATCGCGCTAGCCAATTGCGCCACGGAGACAGTCGTGCTCCACTCTCACCACCGTAAGAACATTTCTTCAGAGCTATCCGCCCAAAGAAAAAAAAGCGCCACACCACCACCAGGTGGGCTCGAACCTCCAACCTTTCAGTTAACAGCCGATCGCGCTAGCCAATTGCGCCACGGAGACAGTCGTGCTCCACTTTCACCACCATCAGAACATATCTTCAAAGCTATCAGCGCAAAGAAAAAAGAAACACACCACTCCTGGGAGGGCTCGAACCTCCAACCTTTCAGTTAACAGCCCACCGCGCTAGCCAATTGTGCCAAGGAGACAGTACTGCTATACTCTCACTACCATCAGAACATATCTTCAAAGCTATCAGCCCACAGGAAAAAAAGCGCCTCACCACCACCGGGTGGGCTCGAAACTCCAAACTTTCGGTTAACAGCCGATCGCGCTAGCCAATTGCGCCACGGAGACAGTCGTGCTCCACTCTTACCACCGTCAGAACATTTCTCCAAAGCTATCAGCGCAAAGAAAAAAAAAGCGACACACCGTCCCCGGGTGGGCTCAAACTTCCAACCTTTCGGTTAACAGCCAATCGCGCTAGCCAACTGCGCCACGGAGACAGTCCTGCTCCACTCTCACCACCATCAGAACATATCTTCAAAGCTATCAGCCCAAAGAAAAAAAAGCGCCGCACCACCACCGGGGGTTCTCGAACCTCCACCTTTCGGTTAACAGCCGATCGCGCGAGCCAATTGCGCCACAGAGACAGTCGTGCTCCACCCTCACCACCATCAGAACATATCTTCAAAGCTATCAGCGCAAAGAAAAAAGCAACACACCACTCCCAGGAGGGCTCGAAACTCCAACCTTTCGATTAACAGCCGATCGCCCTAGCCAATTGCGCCACGGAGACAGTCCTGTTCTACTCTCATCACCATCGGAACATATCTTCAAAGAAATCAGCCCAAAGAAAAGAAAAGCGCAGCACCACCACCAGGTGGGCTCGAACCTCCAACTTTTCGGTTAACAGCCCATCGCGCTAGCCAATTGCGCTACGGAGACAGTTGTGCTCCACTCCCACCACCGTCAGAACACTTCTTCAGAGCTATCCACCCAAAGGAAAAAAAGCGCCGCACCACCACCGAGTGGGCTCGAACCTCCAACCTTTTCGTTAACAGCTGATTGCGCTAGCCAATTGGGCCATGGAGACAGTCCTGCTCCACTCTCACCACAATCAAAACATATCTTCAAAGCTATCAGCCTAAAGAAGAAATAGAAACACACCACTCCCGGGAGGGCTCGAACCTCGCACCTTTCGGTTAACAGCCGATCGTTCTAGCCAATAGCGCCACGGAGACGGTCGTGCTCCACTCTCACCACCATCAGAACATATCTTCAAAGCTATCAGCCAAAAGATAAAAAAAAGCGCCGCACCACCACCGGGTGGGCTCGAACCTCCAACCTTTCGGTTAACAACTGATGGCGCTAGCCACTGCGCCATGGAGACAGTCCTGCCCCACTCTCACCACCATCAGAACATACCTTCAAAGCTATCAGCCCAAAGAAAAAAAAGAGCCGCACTACCACCGGGTGGGCTCGAACCTCCCCCTTTCGGTTAACAGCCGATCGCGCTAGCCAATTGCGCCAGAGACAGTGGTGCTCCGCTCTCAGCACCATCAGAACATATCTTCAAAGCTATCAGCGCAAAGAAAAAAGCAACACACCCCTCCCGGGAGGGCTCGAATCTCCAACCTTTTGCTTATTAGCCCATCGCGCTAGCCAATTGCGCCACGGAGACAGTCCTGCTCCACTCTCATCACCATCAGAACATATCTTCAAAACTATCAGCGCAAAGAAAAAGCAACACACCACTCCCGGGAGGGCTCGAAACTCCAACCTTTCGATTAACAGCCGATCCCGCTAGCCAACTGCGCCACGGAGACACTCCTGTCCACTCTCACCACCATCAGAACATATCTTCAAAGCTATCAGCCCAAAGTAAAAAAGCGCCGCACCACCACGGGGTGGGCTCGAAACTCCGACTTTTCTGTTAACAGCCGATCGCGCTAGCCAATTGCGCACGGAGACAGACCTGCACCACTCTCACCACCATCAGAACATATCTCGAAAGCTATCAGCGCAAAGCAAAAAGCAACACGCCACTCCCGGCTGGGCTCGAACCTCCACCTTTCAGTTAACAGCCAATCGCGCTAGCCAATTGCGCCACAAAGACAGTCGTGCTCTACTCTCACCACCATCAGAACATATCTTCAAAGCTATCAGCCCAAAGAAAAAAAAGCAACACAACACTCGCGGGAGGGCTCGAACCTCCAACCTTTCGGTTAACAGGCGATCGCGCTAGCCAATTGCGCCACGGAGACAGTCGTGCTCCGCTCTCACCACCGTCAGAACATTTCTTCAGAGCTATCCGCCCAAAGAAAAAAAAAGCGCCACACCAACACCAGGTGGGCTCGAACCTCGAGCCTTTCAGTTAACAGCCCACCGCGCTAGCCAATTGTGCCAAGGAGACAGTACTGCTATACTCTCACTACCATCAGAACATATCTTCAAAGCTATCAGCCCACAGGAAAAAAAGCGCCTTACCACCACCGGGTGGGCTCGAAACTCCAACCTTTCGGTTAACAGCCGATCGCGCTAGCCAATTGCGCCACGGAGACAGTCGTGCTCCACTCTCACTACCGTCAGAACATTTCTCCAAAGCTATCAGCGCAAAGAAAAAAAAAGCGACACACCGTCCCCGGGTGGGCTCAAACCTCCAACTTTTCGGTTAACAGCCAATCGCGCTAGCCAACTGCGCCACAGAGACAGTCCTGCTCCACTCTCACCACCATCAGAACATATATTCAAAGCTATCAGCCCAAAGAAAAAAAAGCGCCGCACCACCACCGGGGGTTCTCGAACCTCCACCTTTCGGTTAACAGCCGATCGCGCTAGCCAATTGCGCCACAGAGACAGTCGTGCTCCACCCTCACCACCTTCAGAACATATCTTCAAAGCTATCAGCGCAAAGAAAAAAGCAACACACCACTCCCAGGAGGGCTCGAAACTCCAACCTTTCGATTAACAGCCGATCGCGCTAGCCAATTGCGCCACGGAGACAGTCCTGTTCTACTCTCATCACCATCAGAACATATCTTCAAAGAAATCAGCCCAAAGAAAAAAAAAGCGCAGCACCACCACCAGGTGGGCTCGAACCTCCAATTTTCGGTTAACAGCTCATCGCTCTAGCCAATACCGCCACGGAGACAGTCGTGCTCCACTCTCACCACCAACAGAACATATCTTCAAAGCTATCAGCCCAAAGATAAGAAAAAGCGCCGCACTACCACCGGGTGGGCTCGAACCTCCAACCTTTCGTTTAACAGCTGATCGCGCTAGCCAACTGCGCCATGGAGACAGTCCTGCCCCACTCTCACCACCATCAGAACATACCTTCAAAGCTATCAGCCCAAAGAAAAAAAAGCGCCGCACCACCACCGGGTGGGCTCGAACCTCCACCTTTCGGTTAACAGCCGATCGCGCTAGCCAATTGCGCCAGAGACAGTCGTGCTCCACTCTCACCACCATCAGAACATATATTCAAAGCTATCAGCGCAAAGAAAAAAGAAACACACCACTCCCGGGAGGGCTCGAATCTCCAACCTTTTGCTTATTAGCCCATCGCGCTAGCCAATTGCGCCACGGAGACAGTCCTGCTCCACTCTCATCACCATCAGAACATATCTTCAAAGCTATCAGCCCAAAGTAAAAAATCGCCGCACCACCACGGGGTGGGCTCGAAACTCCTACTTTTCTGTTAACAGCCGATCGCGCTAGCAAATTGCGCCACGGAGACAGACCTGCACCACTCTCACCACCATCAGAACATATCTTCGAAGCTATCAGTCAAAAAATAAAAAGCACCACACCACCACCGCGTGGGCTCGAACCACTAACCTTTATGTTAACAGCCGAACGTGCTAGCCAATTACGCCACGGAGACAGTCGTGCTCCAATCTCACCACCGTCGGAACATTTCTCCAAAGCTATCCGCGCAAAGCAAAAAGCAACACGCCACTCCCGGGTGGGCTCGAACCTCCACCTTTCGGTTAACAGCCAATCGCGCTAGCCAATTGCGCCAAAAAAACAGTCGTGCTCTACTCTCACCACCATCAGAACATATCTTCAAAGCTATCAGCCCAAAGGAAAAAAAGCAACACAACACTCGCGGGAGGGCTCGAACCTCCAACCTTTCGGTTAACAGCCGATCGCGCTAGCCAATTGCGCCACGGAGACAGTCGTACTCCACTCTCAACACCGTCAGAACATTTCTTCAGAGCTATCCGCCCAAAGAAAAAAAAGCGCTACACCACCACCAGGTTGGCTCGAACCTCCAACCTTTCAGTTAACAGCCGATCGCGCTAGCCAATTGCGCCACGGAGACAGTCGTGCTCCACTTTCACCACCATCAGAACATATCTTCAAAGCTATCAGCGCAAAGAAAAAAGAAACACACCAGTCCCGGGAGGGCTCGAACCTCCAACCTTTCAGTTAACAGCCGATCGCGCTAGCCAATTGCGCCACGGAGACAGTCGTGCTCCACTTTCACCACCATCAGAACATATCTTCAAAGCTATCAGCGCAAAGAAAAAAAAAGCGACACACCGTCCCCGGAGGGGCTCAAACCTCCAACCTTTCGGTTAACAGCCAATCGCGCTAGCCAACTGCGCCACGGAGACAGTCCTGCTCCACTCTCACCACCATCAGAACATATCTTCAAAGCTATCAGCCCAAAGAAAAAAAAGCGCCGCACCACCACCGCGGGTTCTCGAATCTCCACCTTTCCGTTAACAGCCGATCGCGCTAGCCAATTGCGCCACAGCGACAGTCGTGCTCCACCCTCACCACCATCAGAACATATCTTCAAAGCTATCAGCGCAAAGAAAAAAGCAACACACCACTCCCGGGAGGGCTCAAAACTCCAACCTTTCGATTAACAGCCGATCGCGCCAGCCAATTGCGCCACGGAGACAGTCCTGTTCTACTCTCATCACCATCAGAACACATCTTCAAAGAAATCAGCCCAAAGAAAAAAAAGCGCCGCACTACCACCAGGTGGGCTCGAACCTCCAACTTTTCTGTTAACAGCCCATCGCGCTAGCCGATTGCGCCACGGAGACAGTCCTGCTCCACTCTCACCACAATCAAAACATATCTTCAAAGCTATCAGCCTAAAGAAGAAATAGCAACACACCACTCCCGGGAGGGCTGGAACCTCCAACCTTTCAGTTAACAGCCGATCGCGCTAGCTAATTGCGCCACGGAGACAGTCCTGCTCCACTCTCACCACCATCAGAACATATCTTCAAAGCTATCAGCCTAAAAAAGAAAAAGAAACACACCTCTCCCGGGATTGCTCGAACTTCGAACCTTTCAGTTAACAGCCGATCGCGCTAGCTAATAGCGCCACGGAGACAGTCGTGCTCCACTCTCACCACCGTCAGAACATTTCTTCAGAGCTATCAGCCCAAAGGAAAAAAAGCGCCGCACCACCACCGGGTGGGCTCGAACCTCCAACCTTTCGGTTAACAGCCCATCGCGCTAGCCAATTGCGCCACGGAGACAGTCGTGCTCCACTCTCACCATCATCGGAACATATCTTCAAAGCTATCAGCCCAAAGAAAAAAAGCGCCGCACCACCACTGGGTGGGCTCGAACCTCCAACCTTTCGGTTAACAGCTGATCGCGCTTGCCAATTGCGCAACGGAGACAGTCCTGCTCCACTCTCACCACCATCAGCACATTTCTTCAAAGCTATCAGCCCAAAAAAAAGCGCCGCACCACCACCGTTTGGGCTCGAACCTCCAACCTTTCGGGTAACAGCCGATCGCGCTAGCCAATTGGGCCATGGAGACAGTCCTGCTCCACTCTCACCACAATCAAATCATATCTTCAAAGCTATCAGCCTAAAGAAGAAATAGCAACACATCACTCCCGGGAGGGCTCGAACCTCCAACCTTTCAGTTAACAGCCGATCGCGCTAGCCAATTGCGCCACGGAGACAGTCCTGCTCCACTCTCACCACCATCAGAACATATCTTCAAAGCTATCAGCCTAAAAAAGAAAGAAAAAGCAACACACCACTCCCGGGTGGGCTCGAACCTCCAACCTTTCGGTTAACAGCCCATCGCGCTAGCCAATTGCGCCACGGAGACAGTCGTGCTCCACTCTCACCACCATCGGAACATATCTTCAAAGCTATCAGCGCAAAAACAAGCAACACAGCACTCCCAGGAGGGCTCGAACCTCCAACCTTTCGGTTAACAGCAGACCGCACTAGCCAATTGTGCCACGGAGACAGTCCTGCTATACTCTCACCACCATCAGAACATATCTTTAAAGCTATCAGCCCAAAAAAAAGCGCCGCACCACCACCGGGTGAGTTCGAAACTCCAACCTTTCGGTTAACAGCCGATCGCGCTAGCCAATTGCGCCACGGAGACAGTCGTGCTCCACTCTTACCACCCTCAGAACATTTCTCCAAAGCTACCAGCGCAAAGAAAAAAAAGCGACACACCGTCCCCGGGTGGGTTCCAACCTCCAACCTTTCGATTGACAGCCGATCGCGCTAGCCAACTGCGCCTCGAAGACAGCCGTGCTCCACTCTCACCACCATCAGAACAAATCTTCAAAGCTATCAGCGCAAAGAAAAATGCAACACACCACTCCCGGGAGGGCTCGAAATTTCAACCTTCCGGTTAACAGCCGATCGGGCTAGCCAACTGCGCCACGGAGACAGTCCTGTCCATTCTCACCACCATCAGAACATATCTTCAAAGCTATCAGCCCAAAGTAAAAAAAGCGCTGCAATACCACGGGGTGGGCTCAAAACTCCAACCTTTCTGTTAACAGCCGATCGCGCTAGTTAATTGCGCCACGGAGACAGTCCTGCTCCACTCTCACCACCATCAGAACATATCTTCACAGCTATCAGCCTAAAGAAGAAAAAGCAACACACCAATCCCGGGAGGGCTCGAACCTCCAACCTTTCAGTTAACAGCCGATCGCGCTAGCGAATAGCGCCACGGAGACAGTCGTTCTCCACTCTCACCACCATCCTCACATATCTTGAAAGCTATCAGCCCAAAGAAAAAAAGCGCCGCACCACCACCGTTTGGGCTCGAACCTCCAACCTTTTAGTTAACAGGCGATCGCGCTAGCCAATTGCGCCACGGAGCCAGTCCTGCTCCACTCTCACCACCATCAGAACATATCTTCAAAGCCATCAGCCTAAAGAAGAAAAAGCAACACACCACTCCCGGGAGGGCTCGAACCTCCAACCTTTCAGTTAACAGCCGATCGCGCTAGCGAATAGCGCCACGGAGACAGTCGTGCTCCACTCTCACCACCGTCAGAACATTTCTTCAGAGCTATCAGCCCAAAGGAAAAAAAAGCGCCGCACCACCACAGGGTGGGCTCGAACCTCCAACCTTTCAGTTAACAGCCCATCGCGCTAGCCAATTGCGCCACGGAGACAGTCGTGCTCCACTCTCACCACCATCGGAACATATCTTCAAAGCCATCAGCCCAAAGAAAAAAAAGCGCCGCAACACCACCAGGTGGGCTCGAACCTCCAACTTTTCGGTTAACAGCCCATAGCGCTAGCCAATTGCGCCACGGAGACAGTCCTGCTCCACTCTCACCACCGTCAGAAGATTTCTCCAAAGCTATCAGCGCAAAGAAAAAAAAAGCGACACACCGTCCCCGGGTGGGCTCAAACCTCCAACCTTTCGGTTAACAGCCAATCGCGCTAGCCAACTGCGCCACGGAGACAGTCCTGCTACACTCTCACCACCATCAGAACATATCTTCAAAGCTATCAGCCCACAGAAAAAAAAGCGCCACACCACCACCGGGGGTTCTCGAACCTCCACCTTTCGGTTAACAGCCGATCGCGCTAGCCAATTGCGCCTCAGAGACAGTCGCGCTCCACCCTCACCACCATCATAACATATCTTCAAAGCTATCATCGCAAAGAAAAAAGCAACACACCACTCCCGGGAGGGCTCGAAACTTCAACCTTTCGATTAACAGCCGATCGCGCTAGCCAAATGCGCCCCGGAGACAGTCCTGCTCTACTGTCATCACCATCAGAACATATCTTCAAAGAAATCAGCCCAAAGAAAAAAAAGCGCCGCACCACCACCAGGTGGGCTCGAACCTCCAACTTTTCGGTTAACAGCCCATAGCGCTAGCCAATTGCGCCACGGAGACAGTTGTGCTCCACTCTCACCACCGTCACAACATTTTCTTCAGAGCTATCCGCCCAAAGGAAAAAAAGCGCCGCACCACCAACGAGTGGGCTCGAACCTCCAACCTTTTTGTTAACAGCCGATCGCGCAAGCCAATTGGGCCATGGAGACAGTCCTGCTCCACTCTCACCACAATAAAAACATATCTTCAAAGCTATCAGCCTAAAGAAGAAATAGCAACACACCACTCCCGGGAGGCCTCGAACCTCCAACCTTTCAGTTAAGAACCGATCGCGCTAGCCAATTGCGCCACGGAGACAGTCTTGCTCCACTCTCACCACCATCAGAACATATCTTCACAGCTATCAGCCTAAAGAAGAAAAAGCAACACACCACTCCCGGGAGGGCTCGAACCTCCAACCTTTCAGTTAACAACCGATCGCGCTAGCCAATTGCGCCACGGAGACAGTCCTGCTCCACTCCCACCACCATCAGAACATATCTTCAAAGCTATCAGCCTAAAGAAGAAAAAGCAACACACCACTCCCGGGAGGGCTCGAACCTCCAACCTTTCAGTTAACAGCCGATCGCGCTAGCGAATAGCGCCACGGAGACAGTCGTGCTCCACTCTCACCACCGTCAGAACATTTCTTCAGAGCTATCAGCCCAAAGGAAAAAAAGCGCCGCACCACCACAGGGTGGGCTCGAACCTCCAACCTTTCGGTTAACAGCCCATCGCGCTAGCCAATTGCGCCACGGAGACAGCCGTGCTCCACTCTCACCACCATCGGAACATATCTTCAAAGCTATCAGCCCAAAAAAAAAAGCGCCGCACCACCACTGGGTGGGCTCGAACCTCCAACCTTTCGGTTAACAGCCGATCGCACTGAAAATTGCGCAACGGAGACAGTCCTGCTTCACTCTCACCACCATCAGCACAGATCTTCAAAGCTATCAGCCCAAAGAAAAAAAAGCGCCGCACCACCACCGTTTGGGCTGGAACCTCCAACCTTTCGGTTAACAGCCGATCGCGCTAGCAAATTGGGCCATGGAGACAGTCCTGCTCCACTCTCACCACAATCAAAACATATCTTCAAAGCTAACAGCCTAAAGAAGAAATAGCAACACATCGCTCCCGGGAGGGCTCGAACCTCCAACCTTTCAGTTAACAGCCGATTGTGGTAACGAATAGCGCCACGGAGACAGTCGTGCTCCACTCTCACCACCGTCAGAACATTTCTTCAGAGCTATCAGCCCAAAGGAAGAAAAGCGCCGCACCACCACCGGGTAAGCTCGAACCTCCAACCTTTCGGTTAACAGCCCATCATGCTAGCCAATTGCGCCACGGAGACAGTCGTGCTCCACTCTCACCACCATCGGAACATATCTTCAAAGCTATCAGCGCGAAAACAAGCAACACAGCACTCCCAGGAGGGCTCGAACCTCCAACCTTTCGGTTAACAGCAGACCGCACTAGCCAATTGTGCCACGGAGACAGTCCTGCTATACTCTCACCACCATCAGAACATATCTTTAAAGCTATCAGCCCAAAAAAAAAAAGCGCCGCACCACCACCGGGTGAGTTCGAAACTCCAACCTTTCGGCTAAAAGCCCATAGCGCTAGCCAATTGCGCCACGGAGTTAGTCCTGCTCCACTCTCACCACCATCAGCACATATCTTCAAAGCTATCAGCCCAAAGAAAAAAAAGCGCCGCACCACCACCGGGTGGGCTCGAACCTCCACCTATCGGTTAACAGCCAATCGCACTAGCCAATTGCGCCTCAGAGACAGTCGCGCTCGACCCTCACCACCATCAGAACATATCTTCAAAGCTATCATCGCAAAGAAAAAAGCAACACACCACTCCCGGGAGGGCTCGAAACTTCAACCTTTCGATTAACAGCCGATCGCGCTAGCCATATGCGCCCCGGAGACAGTCCTGCTCTACTGTCATCACCATCCGAACATATCTTCAAAAAAATCAGCCCAAAGAAAAAAAAGCGCCGCACCACCACCAGGTGGGCTCGAACCTCCAACTTTGCGGTTAACAGCCCATAGCGCTAGCCAATTGCGCCACGGAGACAGTTGTGCTCCACTCTCACCACCGTCAGAACATTTCTCCAAAGCTATCAGCGCAAAGAAAAAACCAACACGCCACTCCCGGGAGGGCTCGAAACTCCAACCTTTTGGTTAACAGCCGATCGAGTTAGCCAATTGGGCCAAAGAGACAGTCGTGCTCCACTCTCACCACCGTCAAAAAATTTCTCCAAAGCTAACAGCGAAAAAAAGCGACACGCCGTCCCCGGGTGGGCTCGAACCTCCAACCTTTCGGTTAACAGCCAATCGTGCTAGCCAATTGCGCCACGGAGACAGTCGTGCTCCACCCTCACCACCATCAGAACATATCTTCAAAGCTATCAGCCCAAAGAAAAAAAAGCGCCGCACAGCCACCGGGTGGGCTCGAACCTCCAACCTTTCGGTTAACAGCCGATCGCGCTAGCCAATGGCGTCATGGAGACAGTCCTGCTCCACTCTCACCACCATCAGAACATATCTTCAAAGCTATCAGCCTAAAGAAAAAAAAAGCAACACACCACTCCCGGGAGGGCTGAAACCTCCAACCTTTCAGTTAACAGCCAATCGCGCTAGCCAATCGCGCCACGGAGACAGTCGAGCTCCACTCTCACCACCGTCAGAACATTTCTTCAAAGCTATCAGCCCAAAGGAAAAAAAGCGCCGCACCACCACCGGGTGGGCTCGAACCTCCAACCTTTCGGCTAAAAGCCCATCGCGCTAGCCAATTGCGCCACGGAGATAGTCCTGCTCCACTCTCACCACCATCAGCACATATCTTCAAAGCTATCAGCCAGAAGAAAAAAAAGCGCCACACCACCACCGGGTGGGCTCGAACCTCCACCTATCGGTTAACAGCCAATCGCACTAGCCAATTGCGCCACAGAGACAGTCGTGCTCTACTCCCGCCACCATCAGAACATATCTTCAAAGCTATCAGCGCAAAGAAAAAAGCAACACACCACTCGCGGGAGGGCTCGAAACTCCAACCTTTCGATTAACAGCCGATCGCGCTAGCCAATTGCGCCACGGAGACAGTCCTGCTCCACTCTCCCCACCATCAGAACATATCTTCAAAGCTATCAGCCTAAAGAAAAAAAAGCACCGCACCAACCCCGGGTGGGCTCGAAACTTCAACCTTTCGGTTAACAGCCGATCGCGCTAGCCAATTGCGCCAAAGAGATAGTCCTGCTCCACTCTCACCACCATCAGAACATAACTTCAAAGCTATCATCCCATAAAAAAAAACCACCGCAACACCACCGGGTGGGCTCGAACCTCCAACCTTTCGGTTAATGGCCAAACGCGCTAGCCAATTGCACCACGGAGACAGTCCTGCTCCACTCTCACCACCATCAGAACATATCTTCAAAGCTATCGTCCCATACAAAAAAAGTGCCGCACCACTACCGGGTGGGATCGAACCTCCAACTTTTCGGTTAATGGCTGATTGCGCTAGCCAATTGCGCCACGGAGACACTCCTGTACACTCTCACCACCATCAGAACATATTTTCAAAGCTATCAGCCCAAAGTAAAAAAAGCGCCGCACCACCACCGGGGGTTCTCGAACCTCCACCTTTCGGTTAGCAGCCGATCGTGCTAGCCCATTGCGCCTCAGAGACAGTCGTGCTCCACCCTCTCCACCATCAGAACATATCTTCAAAGCTATCAGCGCAAAGAAAAAAGCAACGCACCACTCCCGGGAGGGCTCGAAACTTCAACCTTTCGATTAACATCGCGCTAGCCAATTGCGCCCCGTAGACAGTCCTGCTCTACTGTCATACCATCAGGACATATCTTCAAAGAAATCAGCCCAAAGAAAAAAAAGCGCCGCACCACCACCAGGTGGGCTCGAAACTCCAACCTTTCGGTTAACAGGCAATCGCGCTAGCCAACTGCGCCACGGAGACAGTCCTGCTCCACTCTCACCACCATCAGAACATATCTTCAAAGCTATCAGCCCAAAGAAAAAAAAGCGCCGCACCACCACCGGGGGTTCTCGAACCTCCACCTTTCGGTTAGCAGCCGATCGTGCTAGCCCATTGCGCCTCAGAGACAGTCGTGCTCCACCCTCACCACCATCAGAACATATCTTCAAAGCTATCAGCGCAAAGAAAAAAGCAACACACCACTCCCGGGAGGGCTCGAAACTTCAACCTTTCGATTAACATCGCGCTAGCCAATTGCGCCCCGTAGACAGTCCTGCTCTACTGTCATCACCATCAGAACATATCTTCAAAGAAATCAGCCCAAAGAAAAAAAGCGCCGCACCACCACCAGGTGGGCTCGAAACTCCAACCTTTCGGTTAACAGCCGATCGCGCTAGCCAATTGCGCCACAGAGACAGTCGTGCTCTACTCTCACCACCATCAGAACATATCTTCAAAGCTATCAGCCTAAAGAAAAAAAAGCACCGCACCAACCCCGGGTGAGCTCGAAACTTCAACCTTTCGGTTAACAGCCGATCGCGCTAGCCAATCGCGCCACGGAGACAGTCCTGCTCCACTCTCACCACCATCAGAACATATCTTCAAAGCTATCATCCCATAGAAAAAAAAGCGCCGCACCACCACCGGGTGGGCTCGAACCTCCAACCTTTCGGTTAACGGCCGAACGCGCTAGCCAATTGCGCCACGGAGACAGTCCTGCTCCACTCTCACCACCATCAGCACATATCTTCAAAGCTATCAGCCCAAAGAAAAAAAAGCGCCGCACCACCACCGGGTGGGCTCGAACCTCCACCTATCGGTTAACAGCCAATCGCACTAGCCAATTGCGCCTCAGAGACAGTCGCGCTCGACCCTCACCACCATCAGAACATATCTTCAAAGCTATCATCGCAAAGAAAAAAGCAACACACCACTCCCGGGAGGGCTCGAAACTTCAACCTTTCGATTAACAGCCGATCGCGCTAGCCATATGCGCCCCGGAGACAGTCCTGCTCTACTGTCATCACCATCCGAACATATCTTCAAAAAAATCAGCCCAAAGAAAAAAAAGCGCCGCACCACCACCAGGTGGGCTCGAACCTCCAACTTTGCGGTTAACAGCCCATGGCGCTAGCCAATTGCGCCACGGAGACAGTTGTGCTCCACTCTCACCACCGTCAGAACATTTCTCCAAAGCTATCAGCGCAAAGAAAAAACCAACACGCCACTCCCGGGAGGGCTCGAAACTCCAACCTTTTGGTTAACAGCCGATCGAGTTAGCCAATTGGGCCAAAGAGACAGTCGTGCTCCACTCTCACCACCGTCAAAAAATTTCTCCAAAGCTAACAGCGAAAAAAAGCGACACGCCGTCCCCGGGTGGGCTCGAACCTCCAACCTTTCGGTTAACAGCCAATCGTGCTAGCCAATTGCGCCACGGAGACAGTCGTGCTCCACCCTCACCACCATCAGAACATATCTTCAAAGCTATCAGCCCAAAGAAAAAAAAGCGCCGCACAGCCACCGGGTGGGCTCGAACCTCCAACCTTTCGGTTAACAGCCGATCGCGCTAGCCAATGGCGTCATGGAGACAGTCCTGCTCCACTCTCACCACCATCAGAACATATCTTCAAAGCTATCAGCCTAAAGAAAAAAAAAGCAACACACCACTCCCGGGAGGGCTGAAACCTCCAACCTTTCAGTTAACAGCCAATCGCGCTAGCCAATCGCGCCACGGAGACAGTCGAGCTCCACTCTCACCACCGTCAGAACATTTCTTCAAAGCTATCAGCCCAAAGGAAAAAAAGCGCCGCACCACCACCGGGTGGGCTCGAACCTCCAACCTTTCGGCTAAAAGCCCATCGCGCTAGCCAATTGCGCCACGGAGATAGTCCTGCTCCACTCTCACCACCATCAGCACATATCTTCAAAGCTATCAGCCAGAAGAAAAAAAAGCGCCACACCACCACCGGGTGGGCTCGAACCTCCACCTATCGGTTAACAGCCAATCGCACTAGCCAATTGCGCCACAGAGACAGTCGTGCTCTACTCCCGCCACCATCAGAACATATCTTCAAAGCTATCAGCGCAAAGAAAAAAGCAACACACCACTCGCGGGAGGGCTCGAAACTCCAACCTTTCGATTAACAGCCGATCGCGCTAGCCAATTGCGCCACGGAGACAGTCCTGCTCCACTCTCCCCACCATCAGAACATATCTTCAAAGCTATCAGCCTAAAGAAAAAAAAGCACCGCACCAACCCCGGGTGGGCTCGAAACTTCAACCTTTCGGTTAACAGCCGATCGCGCTAGCCAATTGCGCCACAGAGATAGTCCTGCTCCACTCTCACCACCATCAGAACATAACTTCAAAGCTATCATCCCATAAAAAAAAACCACCGCAACACCACCGGGTGGGCTCGAACCTCCAACCTTTCGGTTAATGGCCAAACGCGCTAGCCAATTGCACCACGGAGACAGTCCTGCTCCACTCTCACCACCATCAGAACATATCTTCAAAGCTATCGTCCCATACAAAAAAAGTGCCGCACCACTACCGGGTGGGATCGAACCTCCAACTTTTCGGTTAATGGCTGATTGCGCTAGCCAATTGCGCCACGGAGACGCTCCTGTACACTCTCACCACCATCAGAACATATTTTCAAAGCTATCAGCCCAAAGTAAAAAAAGCGCCGCACCACCACCGGGGGTTCTCGAACCTCCACCTTTCGGTTAGCAGCCGATCGTGCTAGCCCATTGCGCCTCAGAGACAGTCGTGCTCCACCCTCACCACCATCAGAACATATCTTCAAAGCTATCAGCGCAAAGAAAAAAGCAACGCACCACTCCCGGGAGGGCTCGAAACTTCAACCTTTCGATTAACATCGCGCTAGCCAATTGCGCCCCGTAGACAGTCCTGCTCTACTGTCATCACCATCAGAACATATCTTCAAAGAAATCAGCCCAAAGAAAAAAAAGCGCCGCACCACCACCAGGTGGGCTCGAAACTCCAACCTTTCGGTTAACAGGCAATCGCGCTAGCCAACTGCGCCACGGAGACAGTCCTGCTCCACTCTCACCACCATCAGAACATATCTTCAAAGCTATCAGCCCAAAGAAAAAAAAGCGCCGCACCACCACCGGGGGTTCTCGAACCTCCACCTTTCGGTTAGCAGCCGATCGTGCTAGCCCATTGCGCCTCAGAGACAGTCGTGCTCCACCCTCACCACCATCAGAACATATCTTCAAAGCTATCAGCGCAAAGAAAAAAGCAACACACCACTCCCGGGAGGGCTCGAAACTTCAACCTTTCGATTAACATCGCGCTAGCCAATTGCGCCCCGTAGACAGTCCTGCTCTACTGTCATCACCATCAGAACATATCTTCAAAGAAATCAGCCCAAAGAAAAAAAGCGCCGCACCACCACCAGGTGGGCTCGAAACTCCAACCTTTCGGTTAACAGCCGATCGCGCTAGCCAATTGCGCCACAGAGACAGTCGTGCTCTACTCTCACCACCATCAGAACATATCTTCAAAGCTATCAGCCTAAAGAAAAAAAAGCACCGCACCAACCCCGGGTGAGCTCGAAACTTCAACCTTTCGGTTAACAGCCGATCGCGCTAGCCAATCGCGCCACGGAGACAGTCCTGCTCCACTCTCACCACCATCAGAACATATCTTCAAAGCTATCATCCCATAGAAAAAAAAGCGCCGCACCACCACCGGGTGGGCTCGAACCTCCAACCTTTCGGTTAACGGCCGAACGCGCTAGCCAATTGCGCCACGGAGACAGTCCTGCTCCACTCTCACCACCATCAGAACATATCTTCAAAGCTATCGTCCCATAGAAAAAAAAGCGCGGCACCCCCACCGGGTGGGCTCGAACCTCCAACCTTTCGGTTAACGGCCGAACGCGCTAGCCAATTGCGCCACAGAGACAGTCGCGCTCGACCCTCACCACCATCAGAACATATCTTCAAAGCTATCATCGCAAAGAAAAAAGCAACACACCACTCCCGGGAGGGCTCGAAACTTCAACCTTTCGATTAACAGCCGATCGCGCTAGCCATATGCGCCCCGGAGACAGTCCTGCTCTACTGTCATCACCATCCGAACATATCTTCAAAGCTATCATCCATAGAAAAAAAGCGCCGCACCACCACCGGGTGGGCTCGAACTTCCAACCTTTCGGTTAACGGCCGAACGCGCAAGCCAATTGCGCCATGGAGACAGTCCTGCTCCACTCTCACCACCATCAGAACATATCTTCAAAGCTATCGTCCCATAGAATAAAAAGCGCCGCACCCCCACCGGGTGGGCTCGAACCTCCAACCTTTCGGTTAACGCCCGAACGCGCTTGCCAATTGCGCCACGGAGACAGTCGTGCTCCACTCTCACCACCGTCAGAACATTTCTCCAAAGCTATCAGCGCAAAGAAAAAAGCAACACGCCACTCCCGGGAGGGCTCGAAACTCCAACCTTTTGGTTAACAGCCGATCGAGCTAGCCAATTGGGCCACAGAGACAGTCGTGCTCCACTCTCACCACCGTCAAAAATTTCTCCAAAGCTAACAGCGAAAAAAAAGCGACACACCGTCCCGGGGTGGGCTCGAACCTCCAACCTTTCGGTTAACAGCCGATCGCGCTAGCCAATTGGGCCATGGAGACAGTCCTGCTCCACTCTCACCACAATCAAAACATATCTTCAAAGCTATCAGCCTAAAGAAGAAAAAGCAACACACCACTCCCGGGAGGGCTCGAACCTCCAACCTTTCAGTTAACAGCCGATCGCGATAGCCAATTGCGCCACGGAGACAGTCCTGCTCCACTCTCACCACCATCAGAACATATCTTCAAAGCTATCAGCCTAAAGAAGAAAAAGCAACACACCACTCCCGGGAGGGCTTGAACTTCCAACCTTTCAGTTAACAGCGGATCGCGCTAGCGAATTGCGCCACGGACACAGTCGTGCTCCACTCTCACCACCGTCAGAACATTTCTTCAGAGCTATCAGCCTAAAGGAAAAAAAGTGCCACACCACCACCGGGTGGGCTCGAACCTCCAACCTTTCGGTTAACAGCCCATCGCTCTAGCCAATTGCGCCACGGAGACAGTCGTGCTCCACTCTCACTACCATCGGAACATATCCTCAAAGCTATCAGCCTAAAGAAAAAAAAGCACCGCACCAACCCCGGGTGGGCTCGAAACGTCAACCTTTCGGATTACAGCCGATCGCGCTAGCCGATTGCGCCACGGAGACAGTCGTGCTCCACTCTCACCACCGTCAGAAAATTTCTCCAAAGCTATCAGCGCAAAGAAAAAAGCAACACGCCACTCCCGGGAGGGCTCGAAACTCCAACCTTTTGGTTAACAGCCGATCGAGCTAGCCAATTGGGCCACGGAGACAGTCCTGCTCCACTCTCACGACCATCAGAACATATCTTCAAAGCTATCAGCCTAAAGAAGAAAAAGCAACACACCACTCCCGGGAGGGCTCGAACCTCCAACCTTTCAGTTAACAGACGAACGCGCTAGCGAATTGCGCCACGGAGACAGACGTGCTCCACTCTCACCACCGTCAGAACATTTCTTCAGAGCTATCAGCCTAAAGGAAAAAAAGTGCCACACCACCACCGGGTGGGCTCGAACCTCCAACCTTTCGGTTAACAGCCCATCGCTCTAGCCGATTGCGCCACGGAGACAGTCGTGCTCCACTCTCACCACCGTCAGAACCTTTCTCCAAAGCTATCAGCGCAAAGAAAAAAGCAACACGCCACTCCCGGGAGGGCTCGAAACTCCAACCTTTTGGTTAACAGCCGATCGAGCTAGCCAATTGGGCCACAGAGACAGTCGTGCTCCACTCTCACCACCATCAGAAGATATCTTCAAAGCTATCAGCCTAAAGAAAAATAAGCACCGCACCAACCCCGGGTGGGCGCGAACCTCCAACCTTTCGGTTAACAGCCGATCGCGCTAGCCAATTGGGCCATGGAGACAGTCCTGCTCCACTCTCACCACCATCAGAACAAATCTTCAAAGCTATCAGCGCAAAGAAAAGTGCAACACACCACTCCCGGGAGGGCTCGAAACTCCAACCTTCCGGTTACCAGCCGCGCTAGCCAATTGCGCCACGGAGACAGTCCTGTCCACTCTCACCACCATCAGAACATATCTTCAAAGCTATCAGCCCAAAGTAAAAAAAGCGCTGCAACACCACAGGGTGGGCTCAAAACTCCAACCTTTCTGTTAACAGCCGATCGCGCTAGCCAGTTGCGTCACGAAGACAGTCGTGCTCCACTCTCACCACCGTCAGAACATTTCTCCAAAGCTATCAGCGCAAAGAAAAAAGCAACACGCTACCACCGGTGGGCTCGAACCTCCAACCCTTCGGTTAACAGCCCATCGCGCTAGCCAATGGCGCCACGGAGATAGTCCTGCTCCACTCTTACCACCATCAGCACATATCTTCAAAGCTATCAGCCCAAAGAAAAAAAAGCACCGCACAACCACCGGGTGGGCTTGAACCTCCACCTTTCGGTTAACAGCCAATCGCGCTAGCCAATTGCGCCACAGAGACAGTCGTGCTCTACACTCACCACCATCAGAACATATCTTCAAAGCTATCGGCGCAAAGAAAAAAGCAACACACCACTCGCGGGAGGGCTCGAAACTCCAACCTTTCGATTAACAGCCGATCGCGCTAGCCAATTGCGCCACGGAGACAGTCGTGCTCCACTCTCCCCACCATCAGAACATATCTTCAAAGCTATCAGCCTAAAGAAAAAAAAGCACCGCACCAACCCCGGGTGGGCTCGAAACTTCAACCTTTCGGTTAACAGCCGATCGCGCTAGCTAATTGTGCCACGGAGACAGTCCTGCTCCACTCTCACCACCATCAGAACATATCTTCAAAGCTATCATCCCATAGAAAAAAAAGCGCCGCACCACCACCGGGTGGGCTCGAACCTCCAACCTTTCGGTTAACGGCCGAACGCGCTAGCCAATTGCGCCACGGAGACAGTCGTGCTCCACTCTCACCACCGTCAGAACATTTCTCCAAAGCTATCAGCGCAAAGAAAAAAGCAACACGCCACTCCCGGGAGGGCTCGAAACTCCAAACTTTTGGTTAACAGCCGATCGAGCTAGCCAATTGGGCCACAGAGACAGTCGTGCTCCACTCTCACCGCCGTCAAAAAATTTCTTCAAAGCTAACAGCGAAAAAAAAGCGACACACCGTCCCGGGGTGGGCTCGAACCTCCAACCTTTCGGTTAACAGCCGATCGCGCTAGCCAATTGGGCCATGGAGACAGTCCTGCTCCACTCTCACCACAATCAAAACATATCTTCAAAGCTATCAGCCTAAAGAAGAAAAAGCAACACACCACTCCCGGGAGGGCTCGAACCTCCAACCTTTCAGTTAACAACGGATCGCGCTAGCGATTTGCGCCACGGAGACAGTCGTGCTCCACTCTCACCACCGTCAGAACATTTCTTCAGAGCTATCAGCCTAAAGGAAAAAAAGCGCCACACCACCACCGGGTGGGCTAGAACCTCCAACCTTTCGGTTAACAGCCCATCGCTCTAGCCAATTGCGCCACGGAGACAGTCGTGCTCCACTCTCACTACCATCGGAACATATCCTCAAAGCTATCAGCCTAAATTAAAAAAAGCACCGCGCCAACCCCGGGTGGGCTGGAAACTTCAACCTCTCGGTTAGCAGCCGATCGTCCTAGCCAATTGCGCCTCAGAGACAGTCGTGCTCCACCCTCACCACCATCAGAACATATCTTCAAAGCTATCAGCGCAAAGAAAAAAGCAACACACCACTCCCGGGAGGACTCGAAACTTCAACCTTTCGATTAACATCGCGCTAGCCAATTGCGCCCCGTAGACAGTCCTGCTCTACTGTCATCACCATCAGAACATATCTTCAAAGAAATCAGCCCAAAGATAAAAAGTGCCGCACCACCACCAGGTGGGCTCGAAACTCCAACCTTTCGGTTAACAGCTGATCTCGCTAGCCAATTGCGCCACAGAGACAGTCGTGCTCTACTCTCACCACCATCAGAACATATCTTCAAAGCTATCGGCGCAAAGAAAAAAGCAACACACCACTCGCGGGAGGGCTCGAAACTCCAACCTTTCGATTAACAGCCGATCGCGCTAGCCAATTGCGCCACGGAGACAGTCCTGCTCCACTCTCCCCACCATCAGAACATATCTTCAAAACTATCAGCCTAAAGAAAAAAAAGCACCGCACCAACCCCGGGTGGGCTCGAAACTTCAACCTTTCGGTTAACAGCCGATCGCGCTAGCCAATCGCGCCACGGAGACAGTCCTGCTCCACTCTCACCACCATCAGAACATATCTTCAAAGCTATCATCCCATAGAAAAAAAAGCGCCGCACCACCACCGGGTGGGCTCGAACCTCCAACATTTCGGTTAACGGCCGAACGCGCTAGCCAATTGCGCCACGGAGACAGTCCAGCTCCACTCTCACCACCATCACAACATATCTTCAAAGCTATCGTCCCATAGAAAAAAAAGCGCGGCACCCCCACCGGGTGGGCTCGAACCTCCAACCTTTCGGTTAACGGCCGAACGCGCTAGCCAATTTCGCCACAGAGACAGTCTTGCTCTACTCTCACCATCGTCAGAATATAACTTCAAAGCTATCGGCGCAAAGAAGAAAGCAACACACCACTCGCGGGAGGGCTCGAAACTCCAACCTTTCGATTAACAGCTGATCGCGCTAGCCAATTGCGCCACGGAGACAGTCCTGCTCCACTCTCCCCACCATCAAAACATATCTTCAAAGCTATCAGCCTAAAGAAAAAAAAGCACCGCACCAACCCCGGGTGGGCTCGAAACTTCAACCTTTCGGTTAACAGCCGATCGCGCTAGCCAATTGCGCCACGGAGACAGTCCTGCTACACTCTCACCACTATCAGAACATATCTTCAAAGCTATCATCCATAGAAAAAAAGCGCCGCACCACCACCGGGTGGGCTCGAACTTCCAACCTTTCGGTTAACGGCTGAACGCGCAAGCCAATTGCGCCATGGAGACAGTCCTGCTCCACTCTCACCACCATCAGAACATATCTTCAAAGCTATCGTCCCATAGAAAAAAAAGCGCCGCACCCCCACCGGGTGGGCTCGAACCTCCAACCTTTCGGTTAACGCCCGAACGCGCTAGCCAATTGCGCCACGGAGACAGTCGTGCTCCACTCTCACCACCGTCAGAACATTTCTCCAAAGCTATCAGCGCAAAGAAAAAAGCAACACGCCACTCCCGGGAGGGCTCGAAACTCCAACCTTTTGGTTAACAGCCGATCGAGCTAGCCAATTGGGCCACAGAGACAGTCGTGCTCCACTCTCACCACCGTCAAAATATTTCTCTAAAGCTAACAGCGAAAAAAAAGCGACACACCGTCCCGGGGTGGGCTCGAACCTCCAACCTTTCGGTTAACAGCCGATCGCGCCAGCCAATTGGGCCATGGAGACAGTCCTGCTCCACTCTCACCACAATCAAAACATATCTTCAAAGCTATCAGCCTAAAGAAGAAAAAGCAACACACCACTCCCGGGAGGGCTCGAACCTCCAACCATTCAGTTAACAGCCGATCGCGCTAGCCAATTGCGCCACGGAGACAGTCCTGCTCCACTCTCACCACCATCAGAACATATCTTCAAAGCTATCAGCCTAAAGAAGAAAAAGCGACACACCACTCCCGGGAGGGCTCGAACTTCCAACCTTTCAGTTACCAGCGGATCGCGCTAGCGAATTGCGCCACGGAGACAGTCGTGCTCCACTCTCACCGCCGTCAAAAAATTTCTTCAAAGCTAACAGCGAAAAAAAAGCGACACACCATCCCGGGGTGGGCTCGAACCTCCAACCTTTCGGTTAACAGCCGATCGCGCTAGCCAATTGGGCCATGGAGACAGTCCTGCTCCACTCTCACCACAATCAAAACATATCTTCAAAGCTATCAGCCTAAAGAAGAAAAAGCAACACACCACTCCCGGGAGGGCTCGAACCTCCAACCTTTCAGTTAACAGCGGATCGCGCTAGCGATTTGCGCCACGGAGACAGTCGTGCTCCACTCTCACCACCGTCAGAACATTTCTTCAGAGCTATCAGCCTAAAGGAAAAAAAGCGCCACACCACCACCGGGTGGGCTCGAACCTCCAACCTTTCGGTTAACAGCCAATCGCTCTAGCCAATTGCGCCACGGAGACAGTCGTGCTCCACTCTCACTACCATCGGAACATATCCTCAAAGCTATCAGCCTAAAGAAAAAAAAGCACCGCGCCAACCCCAGGTGGGCTGGAAACTTCAACCTCTCGGTTAGCAGCCGATCGTGCTAGCCAATTGCGCCTCAGAGACAGTCGTGCTCCACCCTCACCACCATCAGAACATATCTTCAAAGCTATCAGCGCAAAGAAAAAAGCAACACACCACTCCCGGGAGGACTCGAAACTTCAACCTTTCGATTAACATCGCGCTAGCCAATTGCGCCCCGTAGACAGTCCTGCTCTACTGTCATCACCATCAGAACATATCTTCAAAGAAATCAGCCCAAAGATAAAAAGTGCCGCACCACCACCAGGTGGGCTCGAAACTCCAACCTTTCGGTTAACAGCCGATCGCGCTAGCCAATTGCGCCACAGAGACAGTCGTGCTCTACTCTCACCACCATCAGAACATATCTTCAAAGCTATCGGCGCAAAGAAAAAAGCAACACACCACTCGCGGGAGGGCTCGAAACTCCAACCTTTCGATTAACAGCCGATCGCGCTAGCCAATTGCGCCACGGAGACAGTCCTGCTCCACTCTCCC
This sequence comes from Rhipicephalus microplus, assembly GCF_043290135.1. NCBI lineage: Eukaryota > Metazoa > Arthropoda > Arachnida > Ixodida > Ixodidae > Rhipicephalus > Rhipicephalus microplus. The sequence goes on from NW_027464589.1 coordinate 16,095,424, forward strand.
CACCATCAGAACATATCTTCAAAACTATCAGCCTAAAGAAAAAAAAGCACCGCACCAACCCCGGGTGGGCTCGAAACTTCAACCTTTCGGTTAACAGCCGATCGCGCTAGCCAATCGCGCCACGGAGACAGTCCTGCTCCACTCTCACCACCATCAGAACATATTGTCACGTAGCCAGGAACGACGCAGAGTTCTTGGGAAAAACTAGTTTTTTATTAGAGCGAACCTGTGCTCTGAAAATGAATGCCAAAGAAAAATAAATCCAGGTGGTGAAGGAACGGCCCACCGCGAAACGCTCTCCCTATCAAAATGAGATAGTCCGAGGGAGGAGGAAAACATGCACTTCGCTTGCGGCACAGTATGGGTGCGGCCCACAACAGATAGCACGATCGGGCGCAGCCAGATGTTCGCCACGAAACACAGACGAGAAGGCATAGTTCGCGGCACTGCCCCCCGCGAAAAAAAGAGCATCGGCCCGATGCTACTAATAAAAAAAAAGTAGTCAAGAAAAAGTCAGTCATCTGGCGTAGTAAGGCTTAAGCCTAACCACGTGGACAATTTCGGGCCGCGTGCGTCGTCGTGACATGCCATGGTCGCTGTCGGGGACAACCTCGTAGCTGAGTGGGCCTACACGTCGCTGAATTTTATAGGGCCCGAAATACCGACGCAGGAGCTTCTCACTGAGTCCGCGACGTCGAATAGGGGTCCAAACCCACACAAGATCACCTGGGTCATAATCGGCGTCGCGGCGTCGGAGGTTGTAGCGTCCGGCATCCACGAGGTGTTTGTCTGTTATGCGCACTCGAGCAAGCTGGCGGGCTTCTTCCGCGCGTTGTAGGTACCTTTGGACGTCGGTGTTGAGGTCATCATCTTCTACGTGTGGAAGCATGGCGTCGAGCATTGTCGTCGGCTGTCGCCCATAGACAAGCTCAAATGGGGGCAATTTAGTAGTTTCTTGGATAGCTGTGTTGTACGCGAACGTGACGAAAGGGAGTACGTCATCCCACGTCTTATGTTCAACGTCGACGTACATAGACAGCATATCCGCGATCGTCTTATTCAGGCGTTCGGTAAGCCCGTTGGTCTGGGGGTGATACGCCGTGGTCTTCCGGTGATCCGTGTGGCTGTAGTGCAAGACCCGTTGCATAAGCTCTGCAGTGAATGCCGTTCCGCGGTCCGTGATCAGTACTCCAGGGGCTCCATGTCGCAGCACCACTTGGTGGATGAAAAATTTGGCGACTTCTTCTGCAGTTCCCCTTGGGAGCGCGGCGGTCTCTGCGTAGCGCGTCAAGTAGTCCGTGGCTACTACAATCCACTTGTTCCCGGCCCGTGACGTGGGGAACGGTCCGAGAAGATCCATGCCAATCTGTTGGAAGGCCCTCGATGGTACTGCAACCGGCTGTAGGAAGCCGGCGGGTCTGGTCGGCGGCGTTTTTCGGCGCTGGCAGTCGCGGCAGCTCCTGACGTAGTGGGTGACGTTGGACGTGAGACGCGGCCAGTAGTATTTTGCCTTTATCTTTCCCAGCGTGCGGGCCGTGCCGAGGTGCCCCGATGTCGGGTCGTCGTGACACGCTGCCAAGATTTCGTCACGGAGAACAGCGGGGATGACGAGAAGGTACTTTGTTCTCGTTGTAGGGTCAAAGTTCTTCTTCACGAGCACCGAACTTTTCAAAGCGAAGGTGGTGTAGTTGCGCTTAAAAACCCTTGGCACTGCGGCGTTGTGTCCTTCGAGATGTTCGATTAGGGCGCGCAGCTCGGGATCGGCACGTTGTTGAGTGGCAAGGTCACTGTCTGTCACAATACCAAAAAACGGGACGTCATCCTCGGGGTCCTGTGGCGGCTCCTCGACGGGAGCCCGTGATAGGCAGTCGGCGTCCGAATGTTTCCTGCCGGATTTGTAAACGATGGAGACGTCGTATTCCTGCAGGCGCAGGTATTCCTGTAGTCCTCCAGCAACCCAAGGAGCCGCCACCATTCCACGGGTCTCCTTCGGAGGATCCCGAAGACTGGTTGGAGCAAGTTGAACGGGTCAGGCTCTTTAACCGCTGGGACGACGAAGAGACGCTGAGGCACGTGTTCTTCTACCTTGCCGACTCAGCTCAAACGTGGTTTGAAAATCACGAGAGCACACTTGGATCGTGGCAGGAATTCAAGAGGAAGTTTTTGATGACATTCACCACAGTTGTGCGGAAGGAGCGGGCCGAGGCCATGCTGCAGACGCGCATGCAACACCCTAACGAAGGGGTTGTTGTCTTTGTTGAAGAAATGAAAAGGCTCTTCAAGCGAGCTGATCCGGAAATGTCCGAAGAAAAAAAGTTACGGCTGTTAATGCGCAGTGTGAAGGAAGAACTGTTTGCTGGGCTTATCCGGAATCCCCCCAAAACCGTCGCCGAATTCGTCGTTTTTTCGCGGGGGGCAATGCCGCGAACTATGCCTTCTCGTCTGTGTTTCGTGGCGAACATCTGGCTGCGCCCGATCGTGCTATCTGTTGTGGGCCGCACCCATACTGTGCCGCAAGCGAAGTGCATGTTTTCCTCCTCCCTTACTACGGCGCGAATTGTCTCACGTAGTGTATCCGTCGGGATACGTGTCCCGTCAACGCAGTTCGAACTGCCCACGTCGACAAACTGGCGGTTACTCTGCCTAGCGCGCATGTCGAGGGCCTTCTCAATTGTGCTAGCCTCAACGACGAATTCGGCGACGGTTTTGGGGGGATTCCGGATAAGCCCAGCAAACAGTTCTTCCTTCACACTGCGCATTAACAGCCGTAACTTTTTTTCTTCGGACATTTCCGGATCAGCTCGCTTGAAGAGCCTTTTCATTTCTTCAACAAAGACAACAACCCCTTCGTTAGGGTGTTGCATGCGCGTCTGCAGCATGGCCTCGGCCCGCTCCTTCCGCACAACTGTGGTGAATGTCATCAAAAACTTCCTCTTGAATTCCTGCCACGATCCAAGTGTGCTCTCGTGATTTTCAAACCACGTTTGAGCTGAGTCGGCAAGGTAGAAGAACACGTGCCTCAGCGTCTCTTCGTCGTCCCAGCGGTTAAAGAGCCTGACCCGTTCAACTTGCTCCAACCAGTCTTCGGGATCCTCCGAAGGAGACCCGTGGAATGGTGGCGGCTCCTTGGGTTGCTGGAGGACTACAGGGGGGTTTGCAGGGTTCGTCATAGTAGCAGCGTTGTTCATGGTGGTGGTCACGACGTCTTCTTTCTTTACGTTTTCCGGAAGCAGTCCAAACTCCGGCTGAAGTCCGAGCTGTCGGCGGCTGGCGCGAGTTGGACTTGCCCGACGACCTGTCAGGGGTTCAGGGTTCATGTACCCAGCACCTCCACCAGATGTCACGTAGCCAGGAACGACGCAGAGTTCTTGGGAAAAACTAGTTTTTTATTAGAGCGAACCTGTGCTCTGAAAATGAATGCCAAAGAAAAATAAATCCAGGTGGTGAAGGAACGGCCCACCGCGAAACGCTCTCCCTATCAAAATGAGATAGTCCGAGGGAGGAGGAAAACATGCACTTCGCTTGCGGCACAGTATGGGTGCGGCCCACAACAGATAGCACGATCGGGCGCAGCCAGATGTTCGCCACGAAACACAGACGAGAAGGCATAGTTCGCGGCAATATCTTCAAAGCTATCATCCCATAGAAAAAAAGCGCCGCACCACCACCGGGTGGGCTCGAACCTCCAACCTTTCGGTTAACGGCCGAACGCGCTAGCCAATTGCGCCACGGAGACAGTCCTGCTCCACTCTCACCACCATCACAACATATCTTCAAAGCTATCGTCCCATAGAAAAAAAAGCGCGGCACCCCCACCGGGTGGGCTCGAACCTCCAACCTTTCGGTTAACGGCCGAACGCGCTAGCCAATTGCGCCACAGAGACAGTCTTGCTCTACTCTCACCATCGTCAGAATATAACTTCAAAGCTATCGGCGCAAAGAAAAAAGCAACACACCACTCGCGGGAGGGCTCGAAACTCCAACCTTTCGATTAACAGCCGATCGCGCTAGCCAATTGCGCCACGGAGACAGTCCTGCTCCACTCTCCCCACCATCAAAACATATCTTCAAAGCTATCAGCCTAAAGAAAAAAAAAGCACCGCACCAACCCCGGGTGGGCTCGAAACTTCAACCTTTCGGTTAACAGCCGATCGCGCTAGCCAATTGCGCCACGGAGACAGTCCTGCTACACTCTCACCACTATCAGAACATATCTTCAAAGCTATCATCCATAGAAAAAAAGCGCCGCACCACCACCGGGTGGGCTCGAACTTCCAACCTTTCGGTTAACGGCCGAACGCGCAAGCCAATTGCGCCATGGAGACAGTCCTGCTCCACTCTCACCACCATCAGAACATATCTTCAAAGCTATCGTCCCATAGAAAAAAAAGCGCCGCACCCCCACCGGGTGGGCTCGAACCTCCAACCTTTCGGTTAACGCCCGAACGCGCTAGCCAATTGCGCCACGGAGACAGTCGTGCTCCACTCTCACCACCGTCAGAACATTTCTCCAAAGCTATCAGCGCAAAGAAAAAAGCAACACGCCACTCCCGGGAGGGCTCGAAACTCCAACCTTTTGGTTAACAGCCGATCGAGCTAGCCAATTGGGCCACAGAGACAGTCGTGCTCCACTCTCACCACCGTCAAAATATTTCTCTAAAGCTAACAGCGAAAAAAAAGCGACACACCGTCCCGGGGTGGGCTCGAACCTCCAACCTTTCGGTTAACAGCCGATCGCGCCAGCCAATTGGGCCATGGAGACAGTCCTGCTCCACTCTCACCACAATCCAAACATATCTTCAAAGCTATCAGCCTAAAGAAGAAAAAGCAACACACCACTCCCGGGAGGGCTCGAACCTCCAACCATTCAGTTAACAGCCGATCGCGCTAGCCGATTGCGCCACGGAGACAGTCCTGCTCCACTCTCACCACAATCAAAACATATCTTCAAAGCTATCAGCCTAAAGAAGAAAAAGCAACACACCACTCCCGGGAGGGCTCGAACCTCCAACCTTTCAGTTAACAGCGGATCGCGCTAGAGATTTGCGCCACGGAGACAGTCGTGCTCCACTCTCACCACCGTCAGAACATTTCTTCAGAGCTATCAGCCTAAAGGAAAAAAAGCGCCACACCACCACCGGGTGGGCTCGAACCTCCAACCTTTCGGTTAACAGCCCATCGCTCTAGCCAATTGCGCCACGGAGACAGTCGTGCTCCACTCTCACTACCATCGGAACATATCCTCAAAGCTATCAGCCTAAAGAAAAAAAAGCACCGCGCCAACCCCAGGTGGGCTGGAAACTTCAACCTCTCGGTTAGCAGCCGATCGTGCTAGCCAATTGCGCCTCAGAGACAGTCGTGCTCCACCCTCACCACCATCAGAACATATCTTCAAAGCTATCAGCGCAAAGAAAAAAGCAACACACCACTCCCGGGAGGACTCGAAACTTCAACCTTTCGATTAACATCGCGCTAGCCAATTGCGCCCCGTAGACAGTCCTGCTCTACTGTCATCACCATCAGAACATATCTTCAAAGAAATCAGCCCAAAGATAAAAAGTGCCGCACCACCACCAGGTGGGCTCGAAACTCCAACCTTTCGGTTAACAGCCGATCGCGCTAGCCAATTGCGCCACAGAGACAGTCGTGCTCTACTCTCACCACCATCAGAACATATCTTCAAAGCTATCGGCGCAAAGAAAAAAGCAACACACCACTCGCGGGAGGGCTCGAAACTCCAACCTTTCGATTAACAGCCGATAGCGCTAGCCAATTGCGCCACGGAGACAGTCCTGCTCCACTCTCCCCACCATCAGAACATATCTTCAAAACTATCAGCCTAAAGAAAAAAAAGCACCGCACCAACCCCGGGTGGGCTCGAAACTTCAACCTTTCGGTTAACAGCCGATCGCGCTAGCCAATCGCGCCACGGAGACAGTCCTGCTCCACTCTCACCACCATCAGAACATATCTTCAAAGCTATCATCCCATAGAAAAAAAGCGCCGCACCACCACCGGGTGGGCTCGAACCTCCAACCTTTCGGTTAACGGCCGAACGCGCTAGCCAATTGCGCCACGGAGACAGTCCTGCTCCACTCTCACCACCATCACAACATATCTTCAAAGCTATCGTCCCATAGAAAAAAAAGCGCGGCACCCCCACCGGGTGGGCTCGAACCTCCAACCTTTCGGTTAACGGCCGAACGCGCTAGCCAATTGCGCCACAGAGACAGTCTTGCTCTACTCTCACCATCGTCAGAATATAACTTCAAAGCTATCGGCGCAAAGAAAAAAGCAACACACCACTCGCGGGAGGCTCGAAACTCCAACCTTTCGATTAACAGCTGATCGCGCTAGCCAATTGCGCCACGGAGACAGTCCTGCTCCACTCTCCCCACCATCAAAACATATCTTCAAAGCTATCAGCCTAAAGAAAAAAAAGCACCGCACCAACCCCGGGTGGGCTCGAAACTTCAACCTTTCGGTTAACAGCCGATCGCGCTAGCCAATTGCGCCACGGAGACAGTCCTGCTACACTCTCACCACTATCAGAACATATCTTCAAAGCTATCATCCATAGAAAAAAAGCGCCGCACCACCACCGGGTGGGCTCGAACTTCCAACCTTTCGGTTAACGGCCGAACGCGCAAGCCAATTGCGCCATGGAGACAGTCCTGCTCCACTCTCACCACCATCAGAACATATCTTCAAAGCTATCGTCCCATAGAAAAAAAAGCGCCGCACCCCCACCGGGTGGGCTCGAACCTCCAACCTTTCGGTTAACGCCCGAACGCGCTAGCCAATTGCGCCACGGAGACAGTAGTGCTCCACTCTCACCACCGTCAGAACATTTCTCCAAAGCTATCAGCGCAAAGAAAAAAGCAACACGCCACTCCCGGGAGGGCTCGAAACTCCAACCTTTTGGTTAACAGCCGATCGAGCTAGCCAATTGGGCCACAGAGACAGTCGTGCTCCACTCTCACCACCGTCAAAAAATTTCTCTAAAGCTAACAGCGAAAAAAAAGCGACACACCGTCCCGGGGTGGGCTCGAACCTCCAACCTTTCGGTTAACAGCCGATCGCGCCAGCCAATTGGGCCATGGAGACAGTCCTGCTCCACTCTCACCACAATCAAAACATATCTTCAAAGCTATCAGCCTAAAGAAGAAAAAGCAACACACCACTCCCGGGAGGGCTCGAACCTCCAACCATTCAGTTAACAGCCGATCGCGCTAGCCAATTGCGCCACGGAGACAGTCCTGCTCCACTCTCACCACCATCAGAACATATCTTCAAAGCTATCAGCCTAAAGAAGAAAAAGCGACACACCACTCCCGGGAGGGCTCGAACTTCCAACCTTTCAGTTAACAGCGGATCGCGCTAGCGAATTGCGCCACGGAGACAGTCGTGCTCCACTCTCACCGCCGTCAAAAAATTTCTTCAAAGCTAACAGCGAAAAAAAAGCGACACACCGTCCCGGGGTGGGCTCGAACCTCCAACCTTTCGGTTAACAGCCGATCGCGCTAGCCAATTGGGCCATGGAGACAGTCCTGCTCCACTCTCACCACAATCAAAACATATCTTCAAAGCTATCAGCCTAAAGAAGAAAAAGCAACACACCACTCCCGGGAGGGCTCGAACCTCCAACCTTTCAGTTAACAGCGGATCGCGCTAGCGATTTGCGCCACGGAGACAGTCGTGCTCCACTCTCACCACCGTCAGAACATTTCTTCAGAGCTATCAGCCTAAAGGAAAAAAAGCGCCACACCACCACCGGGTGGGCTCGAACCTCCAACCTTTCGGTTAACAGCCCATCGCTCTAGCCAATTGCGCCACGGAGACAGTAGTGCTCCACTCTCACTACCATCGGAACATATCCTCAAAGCTATCAGCCTAAAGAAAAAAAAGCACCGCGCCAACCCCGGGTGCGCTGGAAACTTCAACCTCTCGGTTAGCAGCCGATCGTGCTAGCCAATTGCGCCTCAGAGACAGTCGTGCTCCACCCTCACCACCATCAGAACATATCTTCGAAGCTATCAGCGCAAAGAAAAAAGCAACACACCACTCCCGGGAGGACTCGAAACTTCAACCTTTCGATTAACATCGCGCTAGCCAATTGCGCCCCGTAGACAGTCCTGCTCTACTGTCATCACCATCAGAACATATCTTCAAAGAAATCAGCCCAAAGATAAAAAGTGCCGCACCACCACCAGGTGGGCTCGAAACTCCAACCTTTCGGTTAACAGCCGATCGCGCTAGCCAATTGCGCCACAGAGACAGTCGTGCTCTACTCTCACCACCATCAGAACATATCTTCAAAGCTATCGGCGCAAAGAAAAAAGCAACACACCACTCGCGGGAGGGCTCGAAACTCCAACCTTTCGATTAACAGCCGATCGCGCTAGCCAATTGCGCCACGGAGACAGTCCTGCTCCACTCTCCCCACCATCAGAACATATCTTCAAAACTATCAGCCTAAAGAAAAAAAAGCACCGCACCAACCCCGGGTGGGCTCGAAACTTCAACCTTTCGGTTAACAGCCGATCGCGCTAGCCAATCGCGCCACGGAGACAGTCCTGCTCCACTCTCACCACCATCAGAACATATCTTAAAAGCTATCATCCCATAGAAAAAAAAGCGCCGCACCACCACCGGGTGGGCTCGAACCTCCAACCTTTCGGTTAACGGCCGAACGCGCTAGCCAATTGCGCCACGGAGACAGTCCTGCGCCACGGAGACAGTCCTGCTCCACTCTCACCACCATCACAACATATCTTCAAAGCTATCGTCCCATAGAAAAAAAGCGTGGCACCCCCACCGGGTGGGCTCGAACCTCCAACCTTTCGGTTAATGGCCGAACGCGCTAGCCAATTGCGCCACAGAGACAGTCTTGCTCTACTCTCACCATCGTCAGAATATAACTTCAAAGCTATCGGCGCAAAGAAAAAAGCAACACACCACTCGCGGGAGGGCTCGAAACTCCAACCTTTCGATTAACAGCTGATCGCGCTAGCCAATTGCGCCACGGAGACAGTCCTGCTCCACTCTCCCCACCATCAAAACATATCTTCAAAGCTATCAGCCTAAAGAAAAAAAAGCACCGCACCAACCCCGGGTGGGCTCGAAACTTCAACCTTTCGGTTAACAGCCGATCGCGCTAGCCAATTGCGCCACGGAGACAGTCCTGTTACACTCTCACCACTATCAGAACATATCTTTAAAGCTATCATCCATAGAAAAAAAGCGCCGCACCACCACCGGGTGGGCTCGAACTTCCAACCTTTCGGTTAACGGCGGAACGCGCAAGCCAATTGCGCCATGGAGACAGTCCTGCTCCACTCTCACCACCATCAGAACATATCTTCAAAGCTATCGTCCCATAGAAAAAAAAGCGCCGCACCCCCACCGGGTGGGCTCGAACCTCCAACCTTTCGGTTAACGCCCGAACGCGCTAGCCAATTGCGCCACGGAGACAGTCGTGCTCCACTCTCACCACCGTCAGAACGTTTCTCCAAAGCTATCAGCGCAAAGAAAAAAGCAACACGCCACTCCCGGGAGGGCTCGAAACTCCAACCTTTTGGTTAACAGCCGATCGAGCTAGCCAATTGGGCCACAGAGACAGTCGTGCTCCACTCTCACCACCGTCAAAAAATTTCTCTAAAGCTAACAGCGAAAAAAAAGCGACACACCGTCCCGGGGTGGGCTCGAACCTCCAACCTTTCAGTTAACAGCCGATCGCGCTAGCCACTTGCGCCACGGAGACAGTCCTGCTCCACTCTCACCACCATCAGAACATATCTTCAAAGCTATCAGCCTAAAGAAGAAAAAGCAACACACCACTCCCGGGAGGGCTCGAACCTCCAACCTTTCAGTTAACAGCGGATCGCGCTAGCGAATTGCGCCACGGAGACAGTCGTGCTCCACTCTCACCACCGTCAGAACATTTCTTCAGAGCTATCAGCCTAAAGGAAAAAAAGCGCCACACCACCACCGGGTGGGCTCGAACCTCCAACCTTTCGGTTAACAGCCGATCGCGCTAGCTAATTGCGCCACGGAGACAGTCCTGCTCCACTCTCACCACCATCAGAACATATCTTCAAAGCTATCAGCGCAAAGAAAAAAGCAACACGCCACTCCCGGGAGGGCTCGGAACTCCAACCTTTTGGTTAACAGCCGATCGCGCTAGCGAATTGCGCCACGGAGACAGACGTGCTTCACTCTCACCACCGTCAGAACATTTCTTCAGAGCTATCAGCCTAAAGGAAAAAAAGCGCCACACCACCACCGGGTGGGCTCGAACCTCCAACCTTTCGGTTAACAGCCCATCGCTCTAGCCGATTGCGCCACGGAGACAGTCGTGCTCCACTCTCACCACCGTCAGAACCTTTCTCCAAAGCTATCAGCGCAAAGAAAAAAGCAACACGCCACTCCCGGGAGGGCTCGAAACTCCAACCTTTAGGTTAACAGCCGATCGAGCTAGCCAATTGGGCCACAGAGACAGTCGTGCTCCACTCTCACCACCATCAGAACATATCTTCAAAGCTATCAGCCTAAAGAAAAATAAGCACCGCACCAACCCCGGGTGGGCTCGAACCTCCAACCATTCGGTTAACAGCCGATCGCGCTAGCCAATTGGGCCATGGAGACAGTCCTGCTCCACTCTCACCACCATCAGAACAAATCTTCAAAGCTATCAGCACAAAGAAAAGTGCAACACACCACTCCCGGGAGGGCTCGAAACTCCAACCTTCCGGTTACCAGCCGCGCTAGCCAATTGCGCCACGGAGACAGTCCTGTCAACTCTCACCACCATCAGAACTTATCTTCAAAGCTATCAGCCCAAAGTAAAAAAAGCGCTGCAACACCACGGGGTGGGCTCAAAACTCCAACCTTTCTGTTAACAGCCGATCGCGCTAGCCAGTTGCGTCACGGAGACAGTCGTACTCCACTCTCACCACCGTCAGAACATTTCTCCAAACCTATCAGCGCAAAGAAAAAAGCAACACGCTACCACCGGTGGGCTCGAACCTCCAACCCTTCGGTTAACAGCCCATCGCGCTAGCCAATGGTGCCACGGAGATAGTCCTGCTCCACTCTCACCACCATCAGCTTATATCTTCAAAGCTATCAGCCCAAAGAAAAAAAAGCACCGCACCACCACCGGGTGGGCTCGAACCTCCACCTTTCGGTTAACAGCCAATCGCGCTAGCCAATTGCGCCACAGAGACAGTCGTGCTCTACACTCACCACCATCAGAACATATCTTCAAAGCTATCGGCGCAAAGAAAAAAGCAACACACCACTCGCGGGAGGGCTCGAAACTCCAACCTTTCGATTAACAGCCGATCGCGCTAGCCAATTGCGCCACGGGGACAGTCCTGCTCCACTCTCCCCACCATCAGAACATATCTTCAAAGCTATCAGCCTAAAGAAAATAAAGCACCGCGTCAACCCCGGGTGGGCTCGAAACTTCAACCTTTCGGTTAACAGCCGATCGCGCTAGCTAATTGCGCCACGGAGACAGTCCTGCTCCACTCTCACCACCATCAGAACATATCTTCAAAGCTATCAGCGCAAAGAAAAAAGCAACACGCCACTCCCGGGAGGGCTCGGAACTCCAACCTTTTGGTTAACAGCCGATCGAGCTAGCCAATTGCGCCACGGAGACAGTCGTGCTCCACTCTCACCACCATCGGAACATATCTTCAAAGCTATCAGCGCAAAAACAAGCAACACAGCACTCCCAGGAGGGCTCGAACCTCCAACCTTTCGGTTAACAGCAGACCGCACTAGCCAATTGTGCCACGGAGACAGTCCTGCTATACTCTCACCACCATCAGAACATATCTTTAAAGCTATCAGCCCAAAAAAAAGCGCCGCACCACCACCGGGTGAGTTCGAAACTCCAACCTTTCGGTTAACAGCCGATCGCGCTAGCCAATTGCGCCACGGAGACAGTCGTGCTCCACTCTTACCACCCTCAGAACATTTCTCCAAAGCTACCAGCGCAAAGAAAAAAAAGCGACACACCGTCCCCGGGTGGGTTCCAACCTCCAACCTTTCGATTGACAGCCGATCGCGCTAGCCAACTGCGCCTCGAAGACAGCCGTGCTCCACTCTCACCACCATCAGAACAAATCTTCAAAGCTATCAGCGCAAAGAAAAATGCAACACACCACTCCCGGGAGGGCTCGAAATTTCAACCTTCCGGTTAACAGCCGATCGGGCTAGCCAACTGCGCCACGGAGACAGTCCTGTCCATTCTCACCACCATCAGAACATATCTTCAAAGCTATCAGCCCAAAGTAAAAAAAGCGCTGCAATACCACGGGGTGGGCTCAAAACTCCAACCTTTCTGTTAACAGCCGATCGCGCTAGTTAATTGCGCCACGGAGACAGTCCTGCTCCACTCTCACCACCATCAGAACATATCTTCACAGCTATCAGCCTAAAGAAGAAAAAGCAACACACCAATCCCGGGAGGGCTCGAACCTCCAACCTTTCAGTTAACAGCCGATCGCGCTAGCGAATAGCGCCACGGAGACAGTCGTTCTCCACTCTCACCACCATCCTCACATATCTTGAAAGCTATCAGCCCAAAGAAAAAAAGCGCCGCACCACCACCGTTTGGGCTCGAACCTCCAACCTTTTAGTTAACAGGCGATCGCGCTAGCCAATTGCGCCACGGAGCCAGTCCTGCTCCACTCTCACCACCATCAGAACATATCTTCAAAGCCATCAGCCTAAAGAAGAAAAAGCAACACACCACTCCCGGGAGGGCTCGAACCTCCAACCTTTCAGTTAACAGCCGATCGCGCTAGCGAATAGCGCCACGGAGACAGTCGTGCTCCACTCTCACCACCGTCAGAACATTTCTTCAGAGCTATCAGCCCAAAGGAAAAAAAAGCGCCGCACCACCACAGGGTGGGCTCGAACCTCCAACCTTTCAGTTAACAGCCCATCGCGCTAGCCAATTGCGCCACGGAGACAGTCGTGCTCCACTCTCACCACCATCGGAACATATCTTCAAAGCCATCAGCCCAAAGAAAAAAAAGCGCCGCAACACCACCAGGTGGGCTCGAACCTCCAACTTTTCGGTTAACAGCCCATAGCGCTAGCCAATTGCGCCACGGAGACAGTCCTGCTCCACTCTCACCACCGTCAGAAGATTTCTCCAAAGCTATCAGCGCAAAGAAAAAAAAAGCGACACACCGTCCCCGGGTGGGCTCAAACCTCCAACCTTTCGGTTAACAGCCAATCGCGCTAGCCAACTGCGCCACGGAGACAGTCCTGCTACACTCTCACCACCATCAGAACATATCTTCAAAGCTATCAGCCCACAGAAAAAAAAGCGCCACACCACCACCGGGGGTTCTCGAACCTCCACCTTTCGGTTAACAGCCGATCGCGCTAGCCAATTGCGCCTCAGAGACAGTCGCGCTCCACCCTCACCACCATCATAACATATCTTCAAAGCTATCATCGCAAAGAAAAAAGCAACACACCACTCCCGGGAGGGCTCGAAACTTCAACCTTTCGATTAACAGCCGATCGCGCTAGCCAAATGCGCCCCGGAGACAGTCCTGCTCTACTGTCATCACCATCAGAACATATCTTCAAAGAAATCAGCCCAAAGAAAAAAAAGCGCCGCACCACCACCAGGTGGGCTCGAACCTCCAACTTTTCGGTTAACAGCCCATAGCGCTAGCCAATTGCGCCACGGAGACAGTTGTGCTCCACTCTCACCACCGTCACAACATTTTCTTCAGAGCTATCCGCCCAAAAGGAAAAAAAGCGCCGCACCACCAACGAGTGGGCTCGAACCTCCAACCTTTTTGTTAACAGCCGATCGCGCAAGCCAATTGGGCCATGGAGACAGTCCTGCTCCACTCTCACCACAATAAAAACATATCTTCAAAGCTATCAGCCTAAAGAAGAAATAGCAACACACCACTCCCGGGAGGCCTCGAACCTCCAACCTTTCAGTTAAGAACCGATCGCGCTAGCCAATTGCGCCACGGAGACAGTCTTGCTCCACTCTCACCACCATCAGAACATATCTTCACAGCTATCAGCCTAAAGAAGAAAAAGCAACACACCACTCCCGGGAGGGCTCGAACCTCCAACCTTTCAGTTAACAACCGATCGCGCTAGCCAATTGCGCCACGGAGACAGTCCTGCTCCACTCCCACCACCATCAGAACATATCTTCAAAGCTATCAGCCTAAAGAAGAAAAAGCAACACACCACTCCCGGGAGGGCTCGAACCTCCAACCTTTCAGTTAACAGCCGATCGCGCTAGCGAATAGCGCCACGGAGACAGTCGTGCTCCACTCTCACCACCGTCAGAACATTTCTTCAGAGCTATCAGCCCAAAGGAAAAAAAGCGCCGCACCACCACAGGGTGGGCTCGAACCTCCAACCTTTCGGTTAACAGCCCATCGCGCTAGCCAATTGCGCCACGGAGACAGCCGTGCTCCACTCTCACCACCATCGGAACATATCTTCAAAGCTATCAGCCCAAAAAAAAAAGCGCCGCACCACCACTGGGTGGGCTCGAACCTCCAACCTTTCGGTTAACAGCCGATCGCACTGAAAATTGCGCAACGGAGACAGTCCTGCTTCACTCTCACCACCATCAGCACAGATCTTCAAAGCTATCAGCCCAAAGAAAAAAAAGCGCCGCACCACCACCGTTTGGGCTGGAACCTCCAACCTTTCGGTTAACAGCCGATCGCGCTAGCAAATTGGGCCATGGAGACAGTCCTGCTCCACTCTCACCACAATCAAAACATATCTTCAAAGCTAACAGCCTAAAGAAGAAATAGCAACACATCGCTCCCGGGAGGGCTCGAACCTCCAACCTTTCAGTTAACAGCCGATTGTGGTAACGAATAGCGCCACGGAGACAGTCGTGCTCCACTCTCACCACCGTCAGAACATTTCTTCAGAGCTATCAGCCCAAAGGAAGAAAAGCGCCGCACCACCACCGGGTAAGCTCGAACCTCCAACCTTTCGGTTAACAGCCCATCATGCTAGCCAATTGCGCCACGGAGACAGTCGTGCTCCACTCTCACCACCATCGGAACATATCTTCAAAGCTATCAGCGCGAAAACAAGCAACACAGCACTCCCAGGAGGGCTCGAACCTCCAACCTTTCGGTTAACAGCAGACCGCACTAGCCAATTGTGCCACGGAGACAGTCCTGCTATACTCTCACCACCATCAGAACATATCTTTAAAGCTATCAGCCCAAAAAAAAAAAGCGCCGCACCACCACCGGGTGAGTTCGAAACTCCAACCTTTCGGCTAAAAGCCCATAGCGCTAGCCAATTGCGCCACGGAGTTAGTCCTGCTCCACTCTCACCACCATCAGCACATATCTTCAAAGCTATCAGCCCAAAGAAAAAAAAGCGCCGCACCACCACCGGGTGGGCTCGAACCTCCACCTATCGGTTAACAGCCAATCGCACTAGCCAATTGCGCCTCAGAGACAGTCGCGCTCGACCCTCACCACCATCAGAACATATCTTCAAAGCTATCATCGCAAAGAAAAAAGCAACACACCACTCCCGGGAGGGCTCGAAACTTCAACCTTTCGATTAACAGCCGATCGCGCTAGCCATATGCGCCCCGGAGACAGTCCTGCTCTACTGTCATCACCATCCGAACATATCTTCAAAAAAATCAGCCCAAAGAAAAAAAAGCGCCGCACCACCACCAGGTGGGCTCGAACCTCCAACTTTGCGGTTAACAGCCCATAGCGCTAGCCAATTGCGCCACGGAGACAGTTGTGCTCCACTCTCACCACCGTCAGAACATTTCTCCAAAGCTATCAGCGCAAAGAAAAAACCAACACGCCACTCCCGGGAGGGCTCGAAACTCCAACCTTTTGGTTAACAGCCGATCGAGTTAGCCAATTGGGCCAAAGAGACAGTCGTGCTCCACTCTCACCACCGTCAAAAAATTTCTCCAAAGCTAACAGCGAAAAAAAGCGACACGCCGTCCCCGGGTGGGCTCGAACCTCCAACCTTTCGGTTAACAGCCAATCGTGCTAGCCAATTGCGCCACGGAGACAGTCGTGCTCCACCCTCACCACCATCAGAACATATCTTCAAAGCTATCAGCCCAAAGAAAAAAAAGCGCCGCACAGCCACCGGGTGGGCTCGAACCTCCAACCTTTCGGTTAACAGCCGATCGCGCTAGCCAATGGCGTCATGGAGACAGTCCTGCTCCACTCTCACCACCATCAGAACATATCTTCAAAGCTATCAGCCTAAAGAAAAAAAAAGCAACACACCACTCCCGGGAGGGCTGAAACCTCCAACCTTTCAGTTAACAGCCAATCGCGCTAGCCAATCGCGCCACGGAGACAGTCGAGCTCCACTCTCACCACCGTCAGAACATTTCTTCAAAGCTATCAGCCCAAAGGAAAAAAAGCGCCGCACCACCACCGGGTGGGCTCGAACCTCCAACCTTTCGGCTAAAAGCCCATCGCGCTAGCCAATTGCGCCACGGAGATAGTCCTGCTCCACTCTCACCACCATCAGCACATATCTTCAAAGCTATCAGCCAGAAGAAAAAAAAGCGCCACACCACCACCGGGTGGGCTCGAACCTCCACCTATCGGTTAACAGCCAATCGCACTAGCCAATTGCGCCACAGAGACAGTCGTGCTCTACTCCCGCCACCATCAGAACATATCTTCAAAGCTATCAGCGCAAAGAAAAAAGCAACACACCACTCGCGGGAGGGCTCGAAACTCCAACCTTTCGATTAACAGCCGATCGCGCTAGCCAATTGCGCCACGGAGACAGTCCTGCTCCACTCTCCCCACCATCAGAACATATCTTCAAAGCTATCAGCCTAAAGAAAAAAAAGCACCGCACCAACCCCGGGTGGGCTCGAAACTTCAACCTTTCGGTTAACAGCCGATCGCGCTAGCCAATTGCGCCAAAGAGATAGTCCTGCTCCACTCTCACCACCATCAGAACATAACTTCAAAGCTATCATCCCATAAAAAAAAACCACCGCAACACCACCGGGTGGGCTCGAACCTCCAACCTTTCGGTTAATGGCCAAACGCGCTAGCCAATTGCACCACGGAGACAGTCCTGCTCCACTCTCACCACCATCAGAACATATCTTCAAAGCTATCGTCCCATACAAAAAAAGTGCCGCACCACTACCGGGTGGGATCGAACCTCCAACTTTTCGGTTAATGGCTGATTGCGCTAGCCAATTGCGCCACGGAGACACTCCTGTACACTCTCACCACCATCAGAACATATTTTCAAAGCTATCAGCCCAAAGTAAAAAAAGCGCCGCACCACCACCGGGGGTTCTCGAACCTCCACCTTTCGGTTAGCAGCCGATCGTGCTAGCCCATTGCGCCTCAGAGACAGTCGTGCTCCACCCTCTCCACCATCAGAACATATCTTCAAAGCTATCAGCGCAAAGAAAAAAGCAACGCACCACTCCCGGGAGGGCTCGAAACTTCAACCTTTCGATTAACATCGCGCTAGCCAATTGCGCCCCGTAGACAGTCCTGCTCTACTGTCATACCATCAGGACATATCTTCAAAGAAATCAGCCCAAAGAAAAAAAAGCGCCGCACCACCACCAGGTGGGCTCGAAACTCCAACCTTTCGGTTAACAGGCAATCGCGCTAGCCAACTGCGCCACGGAGACAGTCCTGCTCCACTCTCACCACCATCAGAACATATCTTCAAAGCTATCAGCCCAAAGAAAAAAAAGCGCCGCACCACCACCGGGGGTTCTCGAACCTCCACCTTTCGGTTAGCAGCCGATCGTGCTAGCCCATTGCGCCTCAGAGACAGTCGTGCTCCACCCTCACCACCATCAGAACATATCTTCAAAGCTATCAGCGCAAAGAAAAAAGCAACACACCACTCCCGGGAGGGCTCGAAACTTCAACCTTTCGATTAACATCGCGCTAGCCAATTGCGCCCCGTAGACAGTCCTGCTCTACTGTCATCACCATCAGAACATATCTTCAAAGAAATCAGCCCAAAGAAAAAAAGCGCCGCACCACCACCAGGTGGGCTCGAAACTCCAACCTTTCGGTTAACAGCCGATCGCGCTAGCCAATTGCGCCACAGAGACAGTCGTGCTCTACTCTCACCACCATCAGAACATATCTTCAAAGCTATCAGCCTAAAGAAAAAAAAGCACCGCACCAACCCCGGGTGAGCTCGAAACTTCAACCTTTCGGTTAACAGCCGATCGCGCTAGCCAATCGCGCCACGGAGACAGTCCTGCTCCACTCTCACCACCATCAGAACATATCTTCAAAGCTATCATCCCATAGAAAAAAAAGCGCCGCACCACCACCGGGTGGGCTCGAACCTCCAACCTTTCGGTTAACGGCCGAACGCGCTAGCCAATTGCGCCACGGAGACAGTCCTGCTCCACTCTCACCACCATCAGCACATATCTTCAAAGCTATCAGCCCAAAGAAAAAAAAGCGCCGCACCACCACCGGGTGGGCTCGAACCTCCACCTATCGGTTAACAGCCAATCGCACTAGCCAATTGCGCCTCAGAGACAGTCGCGCTCGACCCTCACCACCATCAGAACATATCTTCAAAGCTATCATCGCAAAGAAAAAAGCAACACACCACTCCCGGGAGGGCTCGAAACTTCAACCTTTCGATTAACAGCCGATCGCGCTAGCCATATGCGCCCCGGAGACAGTCCTGCTCTACTGTCATCACCATCCGAACATATCTTCAAAAAAATCAGCCCAAAGAAAAAAAAGCGCCGCACCACCACCAGGTGGGCTCGAACCTCCAACTTTGCGGTTAACAGCCCATGGCGCTAGCCAATTGCGCCACGGAGACAGTTGTGCTCCACTCTCACCACCGTCAGAACATTTCTCCAAAGCTATCAGCGCAAAGAAAAAACCAACACGCCACTCCCGGGAGGGCTCGAAACTCCAACCTTTTGGTTAACAGCCGATCGAGTTAGCCAATTGGGCCAAAGAGACAGTCGTGCTCCACTCTCACCACCGTCAAAAAATTTCTCCAAAGCTAACAGCGAAAAAAAGCGACACGCCGTCCCCGGGTGGGCTCGAACCTCCAACCTTTCGGTTAACAGCCAATCGTGCTAGCCAATTGCGCCACGGAGACAGTCGTGCTCCACCCTCACCACCATCAGAACATATCTTCAAAGCTATCAGCCCAAAGAAAAAAAAGCGCCGCACAGCCACCGGGTGGGCTCGAACCTCCAACCTTTCGGTTAACAGCCGATCGCGCTAGCCAATGGCGTCATGGAGACAGTCCTGCTCCACTCTCACCACCATCAGAACATATCTTCAAAGCTATCAGCCTAAAGAAAAAAAAAGCAACACACCACTCCCGGGAGGGCTGAAACCTCCAACCTTTCAGTTAACAGCCAATCGCGCTAGCCAATCGCGCCACGGAGACAGTCGAGCTCCACTCTCACCACCGTCAGAACATTTCTTCAAAGCTATCAGCCCAAAGGAAAAAAAGCGCCGCACCACCACCGGGTGGGCTCGAACCTCCAACCTTTCGGCTAAAAGCCCATCGCGCTAGCCAATTGCGCCACGGAGATAGTCCTGCTCCACTCTCACCACCATCAGCACATATCTTCAAAGCTATCAGCCAGAAGAAAAAAAAGCGCCACACCACCACCGGGTGGGCTCGAACCTCCACCTATCGGTTAACAGCCAATCGCACTAGCCAATTGCGCCACAGAGACAGTCGTGCTCTACTCCCGCCACCATCAGAACATATCTTCAAAGCTATCAGCGCAAAGAAAAAAGCAACACACCACTCGCGGGAGGGCTCGAAACTCCAACCTTTCGATTAACAGCCGATCGCGCTAGCCAATTGCGCCACGGAGACAGTCCTGCTCCACTCTCCCCACCATCAGAACATATCTTCAAAGCTATCAGCCTAAAGAAAAAAAAGCACCGCACCAACCCCGGGTGGGCTCGAAACTTCAACCTTTCGGTTAACAGCCGATCGCGCTAGCCAATTGCGCCACAGAGATAGTCCTGCTCCACTCTCACCACCATCAGAACATAACTTCAAAGCTATCATCCCATAAAAAAAAACCACCGCAACACCACCGGGTGGGCTCGAACCTCCAACCTTTCGGTTAATGGCCAAACGCGCTAGCCAATTGCACCACGGAGACAGTCCTGCTCCACTCTCACCACCATCAGAACATATCTTCAAAGCTATCGTCCCATACAAAAAAAGTGCCGCACCACTACCGGGTGGGATCGAACCTCCAACTTTTCGGTTAATGGCTGATTGCGCTAGCCAATTGCGCCACGGAGACGCTCCTGTACACTCTCACCACCATCAGAACATATTTTCAAAGCTATCAGCCCAAAGTAAAAAAAGCGCCGCACCACCACCGGGGGTTCTCGAACCTCCACCTTTCGGTTAGCAGCCGATCGTGCTAGCCCATTGCGCCTCAGAGACAGTCGTGCTCCACCCTCACCACCATCAGAACATATCTTCAAAGCTATCAGCGCAAAGAAAAAAGCAACGCACCACTCCCGGGAGGGCTCGAAACTTCAACCTTTCGATTAACATCGCGCTAGCCAATTGCGCCCCGTAGACAGTCCTGCTCTACTGTCATCACCATCAGAACATATCTTCAAAGAAATCAGCCCAAAGAAAAAAAAGCGCCGCACCACCACCAGGTGGGCTCGAAACTCCAACCTTTCGGTTAACAGGCAATCGCGCTAGCCAACTGCGCCACGGAGACAGTCCTGCTCCACTCTCACCACCATCAGAACATATCTTCAAAGCTATCAGCCCAAAGAAAAAAAAGCGCCGCACCACCACCGGGGGTTCTCGAACCTCCACCTTTCGGTTAGCAGCCGATCGTGCTAGCCCATTGCGCCTCAGAGACAGTCGTGCTCCACCCTCACCACCATCAGAACATATCTTCAAAGCTATCAGCGCAAAGAAAAAAGCAACACACCACTCCCGGGAGGGCTCGAAACTTCAACCTTTCGATTAACATCGCGCTAGCCAATTGCGCCCCGTAGACAGTCCTGCTCTACTGTCATCACCATCAGAACATATCTTCAAAGAAATCAGCCCAAAGAAAAAAAGCGCCGCACCACCACCAGGTGGGCTCGAAACTCCAACCTTTCGGTTAACAGCCGATCGCGCTAGCCAATTGCGCCACAGAGACAGTCGTGCTCTACTCTCACCACCATCAGAACATATCTTCAAAGCTATCAGCCTAAAGAAAAAAAAGCACCGCACCAACCCCGGGTGAGCTCGAAACTTCAACCTTTCGGTTAACAGCCGATCGCGCTAGCCAATCGCGCCACGGAGACAGTCCTGCTCCACTCTCACCACCATCAGAACATATCTTCAAAGCTATCATCCCATAGAAAAAAAAGCGCCGCACCACCACCGGGTGGGCTCGAACCTCCAACCTTTCGGTTAACGGCCGAACGCGCTAGCCAATTGCGCCACGGAGACAGTCCTGCTCCACTCTCACCACCATCAGAACATATCTTCAAAGCTATCGTCCCATAGAAAAAAAAGCGCGGCACCCCCACCGGGTGGGCTCGAACCTCCAACCTTTCGGTTAACGGCCGAACGCGCTAGCCAATTGCGCCACAGAGACAGTCGCGCTCGACCCTCACCACCATCAGAACATATCTTCAAAGCTATCATCGCAAAGAAAAAAGCAACACACCACTCCCGGGAGGGCTCGAAACTTCAACCTTTCGATTAACAGCCGATCGCGCTAGCCATATGCGCCCCGGAGACAGTCCTGCTCTACTGTCATCACCATCCGAACATATCTTCAAAGCTATCATCCATAGAAAAAAAGCGCCGCACCACCACCGGGTGGGCTCGAACTTCCAACCTTTCGGTTAACGGCCGAACGCGCAAGCCAATTGCGCCATGGAGACAGTCCTGCTCCACTCTCACCACCATCAGAACATATCTTCAAAGCTATCGTCCCATAGAATAAAAAGCGCCGCACCCCCACCGGGTGGGCTCGAACCTCCAACCTTTCGGTTAACGCCCGAACGCGCTTGCCAATTGCGCCACGGAGACAGTCGTGCTCCACTCTCACCACCGTCAGAACATTTCTCCAAAGCTATCAGCGCAAAGAAAAAAGCAACACGCCACTCCCGGGAGGGCTCGAAACTCCAACCTTTTGGTTAACAGCCGATCGAGCTAGCCAATTGGGCCACAGAGACAGTCGTGCTCCACTCTCACCACCGTCAAAAATTTCTCCAAAGCTAACAGCGAAAAAAAAGCGACACACCGTCCCGGGGTGGGCTCGAACCTCCAACCTTTCGGTTAACAGCCGATCGCGCTAGCCAATTGGGCCATGGAGACAGTCCTGCTCCACTCTCACCACAATCAAAACATATCTTCAAAGCTATCAGCCTAAAGAAGAAAAAGCAACACACCACTCCCGGGAGGGCTCGAACCTCCAACCTTTCAGTTAACAGCCGATCGCGATAGCCAATTGCGCCACGGAGACAGTCCTGCTCCACTCTCACCACCATCAGAACATATCTTCAAAGCTATCAGCCTAAAGAAGAAAAAGCAACACACCACTCCCGGGAGGGCTTGAACTTCCAACCTTTCAGTTAACAGCGGATCGCGCTAGCGAATTGCGCCACGGACACAGTCGTGCTCCACTCTCACCACCGTCAGAACATTTCTTCAGAGCTATCAGCCTAAAGGAAAAAAAGTGCCACACCACCACCGGGTGGGCTCGAACCTCCAACCTTTCGGTTAACAGCCCATCGCTCTAGCCAATTGCGCCACGGAGACAGTCGTGCTCCACTCTCACTACCATCGGAACATATCCTCAAAGCTATCAGCCTAAAGAAAAAAAAGCACCGCACCAACCCCGGGTGGGCTCGAAACGTCAACCTTTCGGATTACAGCCGATCGCGCTAGCCGATTGCGCCACGGAGACAGTCGTGCTCCACTCTCACCACCGTCAGAAAATTTCTCCAAAGCTATCAGCGCAAAGAAAAAAGCAACACGCCACTCCCGGGAGGGCTCGAAACTCCAACCTTTTGGTTAACAGCCGATCGAGCTAGCCAATTGGGCCACGGAGACAGTCCTGCTCCACTCTCACGACCATCAGAACATATCTTCAAAGCTATCAGCCTAAAGAAGAAAAAGCAACACACCACTCCCGGGAGGGCTCGAACCTCCAACCTTTCAGTTAACAGACGAACGCGCTAGCGAATTGCGCCACGGAGACAGACGTGCTCCACTCTCACCACCGTCAGAACATTTCTTCAGAGCTATCAGCCTAAAGGAAAAAAAGTGCCACACCACCACCGGGTGGGCTCGAACCTCCAACCTTTCGGTTAACAGCCCATCGCTCTAGCCGATTGCGCCACGGAGACAGTCGTGCTCCACTCTCACCACCGTCAGAACCTTTCTCCAAAGCTATCAGCGCAAAGAAAAAAGCAACACGCCACTCCCGGGAGGGCTCGAAACTCCAACCTTTTGGTTAACAGCCGATCGAGCTAGCCAATTGGGCCACAGAGACAGTCGTGCTCCACTCTCACCACCATCAGAAGATATCTTCAAAGCTATCAGCCTAAAGAAAAATAAGCACCGCACCAACCCCGGGTGGGCGCGAACCTCCAACCTTTCGGTTAACAGCCGATCGCGCTAGCCAATTGGGCCATGGAGACAGTCCTGCTCCACTCTCACCACCATCAGAACAAATCTTCAAAGCTATCAGCGCAAAGAAAAGTGCAACACACCACTCCCGGGAGGGCTCGAAACTCCAACCTTCCGGTTACCAGCCGCGCTAGCCAATTGCGCCACGGAGACAGTCCTGTCCACTCTCACCACCATCAGAACATATCTTCAAAGCTATCAGCCCAAAGTAAAAAAAGCGCTGCAACACCACAGGGTGGGCTCAAAACTCCAACCTTTCTGTTAACAGCCGATCGCGCTAGCCAGTTGCGTCACGAAGACAGTCGTGCTCCACTCTCACCACCGTCAGAACATTTCTCCAAAGCTATCAGCGCAAAGAAAAAAGCAACACGCTACCACCGGTGGGCTCGAACCTCCAACCCTTCGGTTAACAGCCCATCGCGCTAGCCAATGGCGCCACGGAGATAGTCCTGCTCCACTCTTACCACCATCAGCACATATCTTCAAAGCTATCAGCCCAAAGAAAAAAAAGCACCGCACAACCACCGGGTGGGCTTGAACCTCCACCTTTCGGTTAACAGCCAATCGCGCTAGCCAATTGCGCCACAGAGACAGTCGTGCTCTACACTCACCACCATCAGAACATATCTTCAAAGCTATCGGCGCAAAGAAAAAAGCAACACACCACTCGCGGGAGGGCTCGAAACTCCAACCTTTCGATTAACAGCCGATCGCGCTAGCCAATTGCGCCACGGAGACAGTCGTGCTCCACTCTCCCCACCATCAGAACATATCTTCAAAGCTATCAGCCTAAAGAAAAAAAAGCACCGCACCAACCCCGGGTGGGCTCGAAACTTCAACCTTTCGGTTAACAGCCGATCGCGCTAGCTAATTGTGCCACGGAGACAGTCCTGCTCCACTCTCACCACCATCAGAACATATCTTCAAAGCTATCATCCCATAGAAAAAAAAGCGCCGCACCACCACCGGGTGGGCTCGAACCTCCAACCTTTCGGTTAACGGCCGAACGCGCTAGCCAATTGCGCCACGGAGACAGTCGTGCTCCACTCTCACCACCGTCAGAACATTTCTCCAAAGCTATCAGCGCAAAGAAAAAAGCAACACGCCACTCCCGGGAGGGCTCGAAACTCCAAACTTTTGGTTAACAGCCGATCGAGCTAGCCAATTGGGCCACAGAGACAGTCGTGCTCCACTCTCACCGCCGTCAAAAAATTTCTTCAAAGCTAACAGCGAAAAAAAAGCGACACACCGTCCCGGGGTGGGCTCGAACCTCCAACCTTTCGGTTAACAGCCGATCGCGCTAGCCAATTGGGCCATGGAGACAGTCCTGCTCCACTCTCACCACAATCAAAACATATCTTCAAAGCTATCAGCCTAAAGAAGAAAAAGCAACACACCACTCCCGGGAGGGCTCGAACCTCCAACCTTTCAGTTAACAACGGATCGCGCTAGCGATTTGCGCCACGGAGACAGTCGTGCTCCACTCTCACCACCGTCAGAACATTTCTTCAGAGCTATCAGCCTAAAGGAAAAAAAGCGCCACACCACCACCGGGTGGGCTAGAACCTCCAACCTTTCGGTTAACAGCCCATCGCTCTAGCCAATTGCGCCACGGAGACAGTCGTGCTCCACTCTCACTACCATCGGAACATATCCTCAAAGCTATCAGCCTAAATTAAAAAAAGCACCGCGCCAACCCCGGGTGGGCTGGAAACTTCAACCTCTCGGTTAGCAGCCGATCGTCCTAGCCAATTGCGCCTCAGAGACAGTCGTGCTCCACCCTCACCACCATCAGAACATATCTTCAAAGCTATCAGCGCAAAGAAAAAAGCAACACACCACTCCCGGGAGGACTCGAAACTTCAACCTTTCGATTAACATCGCGCTAGCCAATTGCGCCCCGTAGACAGTCCTGCTCTACTGTCATCACCATCAGAACATATCTTCAAAGAAATCAGCCCAAAGATAAAAAGTGCCGCACCACCACCAGGTGGGCTCGAAACTCCAACCTTTCGGTTAACAGCTGATCTCGCTAGCCAATTGCGCCACAGAGACAGTCGTGCTCTACTCTCACCACCATCAGAACATATCTTCAAAGCTATCGGCGCAAAGAAAAAAGCAACACACCACTCGCGGGAGGGCTCGAAACTCCAACCTTTCGATTAACAGCCGATCGCGCTAGCCAATTGCGCCACGGAGACAGTCCTGCTCCACTCTCCCCACCATCAGAACATATCTTCAAAACTATCAGCCTAAAGAAAAAAAAGCACCGCACCAACCCCGGGTGGGCTCGAAACTTCAACCTTTCGGTTAACAGCCGATCGCGCTAGCCAATCGCGCCACGGAGACAGTCCTGCTCCACTCTCACCACCATCAGAACATATCTTCAAAGCTATCATCCCATAGAAAAAAAAGCGCCGCACCACCACCGGGTGGGCTCGAACCTCCAACATTTCGGTTAACGGCCGAACGCGCTAGCCAATTGCGCCACGGAGACAGTCCAGCTCCACTCTCACCACCATCACAACATATCTTCAAAGCTATCGTCCCATAGAAAAAAAAGCGCGGCACCCCCACCGGGTGGGCTCGAACCTCCAACCTTTCGGTTAACGGCCGAACGCGCTAGCCAATTTCGCCACAGAGACAGTCTTGCTCTACTCTCACCATCGTCAGAATATAACTTCAAAGCTATCGGCGCAAAGAAGAAAGCAACACACCACTCGCGGGAGGGCTCGAAACTCCAACCTTTCGATTAACAGCTGATCGCGCTAGCCAATTGCGCCACGGAGACAGTCCTGCTCCACTCTCCCCACCATCAAAACATATCTTCAAAGCTATCAGCCTAAAGAAAAAAAAGCACCGCACCAACCCCGGGTGGGCTCGAAACTTCAACCTTTCGGTTAACAGCCGATCGCGCTAGCCAATTGCGCCACGGAGACAGTCCTGCTACACTCTCACCACTATCAGAACATATCTTCAAAGCTATCATCCATAGAAAAAAAGCGCCGCACCACCACCGGGTGGGCTCGAACTTCCAACCTTTCGGTTAACGGCTGAACGCGCAAGCCAATTGCGCCATGGAGACAGTCCTGCTCCACTCTCACCACCATCAGAACATATCTTCAAAGCTATCGTCCCATAGAAAAAAAAGCGCCGCACCCCCACCGGGTGGGCTCGAACCTCCAACCTTTCGGTTAACGCCCGAACGCGCTAGCCAATTGCGCCACGGAGACAGTCGTGCTCCACTCTCACCACCGTCAGAACATTTCTCCAAAGCTATCAGCGCAAAGAAAAAAGCAACACGCCACTCCCGGGAGGGCTCGAAACTCCAACCTTTTGGTTAACAGCCGATCGAGCTAGCCAATTGGGCCACAGAGACAGTCGTGCTCCACTCTCACCACCGTCAAAATATTTCTCTAAAGCTAACAGCGAAAAAAAAGCGACACACCGTCCCGGGGTGGGCTCGAACCTCCAACCTTTCGGTTAACAGCCGATCGCGCCAGCCAATTGGGCCATGGAGACAGTCCTGCTCCACTCTCACCACAATCAAAACATATCTTCAAAGCTATCAGCCTAAAGAAGAAAAAGCAACACACCACTCCCGGGAGGGCTCGAACCTCCAACCATTCAGTTAACAGCCGATCGCGCTAGCCAATTGCGCCACGGAGACAGTCCTGCTCCACTCTCACCACCATCAGAACATATCTTCAAAGCTATCAGCCTAAAGAAGAAAAAGCGACACACCACTCCCGGGAGGGCTCGAACTTCCAACCTTTCAGTTACCAGCGGATCGCGCTAGCGAATTGCGCCACGGAGACAGTCGTGCTCCACTCTCACCGCCGTCAAAAAATTTCTTCAAAGCTAACAGCGAAAAAAAAGCGACACACCATCCCGGGGTGGGCTCGAACCTCCAACCTTTCGGTTAACAGCCGATCGCGCTAGCCAATTGGGCCATGGAGACAGTCCTGCTCCACTCTCACCACAATCAAAACATATCTTCAAAGCTATCAGCCTAAAGAAGAAAAAGCAACACACCACTCCCGGGAGGGCTCGAACCTCCAACCTTTCAGTTAACAGCGGATCGCGCTAGCGATTTGCGCCACGGAGACAGTCGTGCTCCACTCTCACCACCGTCAGAACATTTCTTCAGAGCTATCAGCCTAAAGGAAAAAAAGCGCCACACCACCACCGGGTGGGCTCGAACCTCCAACCTTTCGGTTAACAGCCAATCGCTCTAGCCAATTGCGCCACGGAGACAGTCGTGCTCCACTCTCACTACCATCGGAACATATCCTCAAAGCTATCAGCCTAAAGAAAAAAAAGCACCGCGCCAACCCCAGGTGGGCTGGAAACTTCAACCTCTCGGTTAGCAGCCGATCGTGCTAGCCAATTGCGCCTCAGAGACAGTCGTGCTCCACCCTCACCACCATCAGAACATATCTTCAAAGCTATCAGCGCAAAGAAAAAAGCAACACACCACTCCCGGGAGGACTCGAAACTTCAACCTTTCGATTAACATCGCGCTAGCCAATTGCGCCCCGTAGACAGTCCTGCTCTACTGTCATCACCATCAGAACATATCTTCAAAGAAATCAGCCCAAAGATAAAAAGTGCCGCACCACCACCAGGTGGGCTCGAAACTCCAACCTTTCGGTTAACAGCCGATCGCGCTAGCCAATTGCGCCACAGAGACAGTCGTGCTCTACTCTCACCACCATCAGAACATATCTTCAAAGCTATCGGCGCAAAGAAAAAAGCAACACACCACTCGCGGGAGGGCTCGAAACTCCAACCTTTCGATTAACAGCCGATCGCGCTAGCCAATTGCGCCACGGAGACAGTCCTGCTCCACTCTCCCCACCATCAGAACATATCTTCAAAACTATCAGCCTAAAGAAAAAAAAGCACCGCACCAACCCCGGGTGGGCTCGAAACTTCAACCTTTCGGTTAACAGCCGATCGCGCTAGCCAATCGCGCCACGGAGACAGTCCTGCTCCACTCTCACCACCATCAGAACATATCTTCAAAGCTATCATCCCATAGAAAAAAAGCGCCGCACCACCACCGGGTGGGCTCGAACCTCCAACCTTTCGGTTAACGGCCGAACGCGCTAGCCAATTGCGCCACGGAGACAGTCCTGCTCCACTCTCACCACCATCACAACATATCTTCAAAGCTATCGTCCCATAGAAAAAAAAGCGCGGCACCCCCACCGGGTGGGCTCGAACCTCCAACCTTTCGGTTAACGGCCGAACGCGCTAGCCAATTGCGCCACAGAGACAGTCTTGCTCTACTCTCACCATCGTCAGAATATAACTTCAAAGCTATCGGCGCAAAGAAAAAAGCAACACACCACTCGCGGGAGGGCTCGAAACTCCAACCTTTCGATTAACAGCCGATCGCGCTAGCCAATTGCGCCACGGAGACAGTCCTGCTCCACTCTCCCCACCATCAAAACATATCTTCAAAGCTATCAGCCTAAAGAAAAAAAAAGCACCGCACCAACCCCGGGTGGGCTCGAAACTTCAACCTTTCGGTTAACAGCCGATCGCGCTAGCCAATTGCGCCACGGAGACAGTCCTGCTACACTCTCACCACTATCAGAACATATCTTCAAAGCTATCATCCATAGAAAAAAAGCGCCGCACCACCACCGGGTGGGCTCGAACTTCCAACCTTTCGGTTAACGGCCGAACGCGCAAGCCAATTGCGCCATGGAGACAGTCCTGCTCCACTCTCACCACCATCAGAACATATCTTCAAAGCTATCGTCCCATAGAAAAAAAAGCGCCGCACCCCCACCGGGTGGGCTCGAACCTCCAACCTTTCGGTTAACGCCCGAACGCGCTAGCCAATTGCGCCACGGAGACAGTCGTGCTCCACTCTCACCACCGTCAGAACATTTCTCCAAAGCTATCAGCGCAAAGAAAAAAGCAACACGCCACTCCCGGGAGGGCTCGAAACTCCAACCTTTTGGTTAACAGCCGATCGAGCTAGCCAATTGGGCCACAGAGACAGTCGTGCTCCACTCTCACCACCGTCAAAATATTTCTCTAAAGCTAACAGCGAAAAAAAAGCGACACACCGTCCCGGGGTGGGCTCGAACCTCCAACCTTTCGGTTAACAGCCGATCGCGCCAGCCAATTGGGCCATGGAGACAGTCCTGCTCCACTCTCACCACAATCCAAACATATCTTCAAAGCTATCAGCCTAAAGAAGAAAAAGCAACACACCACTCCCGGGAGGGCTCGAACCTCCAACCATTCAGTTAACAGCCGATCGCGCTAGCCAATTGCGCCACGGAGACAGTCCTGCTCCACTCTCACCACCATCAGAACATATCTTCAAAGCTATCAGCCTAAAGAAGAAAAAGCGACACACCACTCCCGGGAGGGCTCGAACTTCCAACCTTTCAGTTACCAGCGGATCGCGCTAGCGAATTGCGCCACGGAGACAGTCGTGCTCCACTCTCACCGCCGTCAAAAAATTTCTTCAAAGCTAACAGCGAAAAAAAAGCGACACACCATCCCGGGGTGGGCTCGAACCTCCAACCTTTCGGTTAACAGCCGATCGCGCTAGCCAATTGGGCCATGGAGACAGTCCTGCTCCACTCTCACCACAATCAAAACATATCTTCAAAGCTATCAGCCTAAAGAAGAAAAAGCAACACACCACTCCCGGGAGGGCTCGAACCTCCAACCTTTCAGTTAACAGCGGATCGCGCTAGCGATTTGCGCCACGGAGACAGTCGTGCTCCACTCTCACCACCGTCAGAACATTTCTTCAGAGCTATCAGCCTAAAGGAAAAAAAGCGCCACACCACCACCGGGTGGGCTCGAACCTCCAACCTTTCGGTTAACAGCCAATCGCTCTAGCCAATTGCGCCACGGAGACAGTCGTGCTCCACTCTCACTACCATCGGAACATATCCTCAAAGCTATCAGCCTAAAGAAAAAAAAGCACCGCGCCAACCCCAGGTGGGCTGGAAACTTCAACCTCTCGGTTAGCAGCCGATCGTGCTAGCCAATTGCGCCTCAGAGACAGTCGTGCTCCACCCTCACCACCATCAGAACATATCTTCAAAGCTATCAGCGCAAAGAAAAAAGCAACACACCACTCCCGGGAGGACTCGAAACTTCAACCTTTCGATTAACATCGCGCTAGCCAATTGCGCCCCGTAGACAGTCCTGCTCTACTGTCATCACCATCAGAACATATCTTCAAAGAAATCAGCCCAAAGATAAAAAGTGCCGCACCACCACCAGGTGGGCTCGAAACTCCAACCTTTCGGTTAACAGCCGATCGCGCTAGCCAATTGCGCCACAGAGACAGTCGTGCTCTACTCTCACCACCATCAGAACATATCTTCAAAGCTATCGGCGCAAAGAAAAAAGCAACACACCACTCGCGGGAGGGCTCGAAACTCCAACCTTTCGATTAACAGCCGATCGCGCTAGCCAATTGCGCCACGGAGACAGTCCTGCTCCACTCTCCCCACCATCAGAACATATCTTCAAAACTATCAGCCTAAAGAAAAAAAAGCACCGCACCAACCCCGGGTGGGCTCGAAACTTCAACCTTTCGGTTAACAGCCGATCGCGCTAGCCAATCGCGCCACGGAGACAGTCCTGCTCCACTCTCACCACCATCAGAACATATCTTCAAAGCTATCATCCCATAGAAAAAAAGCGCCGCACCACCACCGGGTGGGCTCGAACCTCCAACCTTTCGGTTAACGGCCGAACGCGCTAGCCAATTGCGCCACGGAGACAGTCCTGCTCCACTCTCACCACCATCACAACATATCTTCAAAGCTATCGTCCCATAGAAAAAAAAGCGCGGCACCCCCACCGGGTGGGCTCGAACCTCCAACCTTTCGGTTAACGGCCGAACGCGCTAGCCAATTGCGCCACAGAGACAGTCTTGCTCTACTCTCACCATCGTCAGAATATAACTTCAAAGCTATCGGCGCAAAGAAAAAAGCAACACACCACTCGCGGGAGGGCTCGAAACTCCAACCTTTCGATTAACAGCCGATCGCGCTAGCCAATTGCGCCACGGAGACAGTCCTGCTCCACTCTCCCCACCATCAAAACATATCTTCAAAGCTATCAGCCTAAAGAAAAAAAAAGCACCGCACCAACCCCGGGTGGGCTCGAAACTTCAACCTTTCGGTTAACAGCCGATCGCGCTAGCCAATTGCGCCACGGAGACAGTCCTGCTACACTCTCACCACTATCAGAACATATCTTCAAAGCTATCATCCATAGAAAAAAAGCGCCGCACCACCACCGGGTGGGCTCGAACTTCCAACCTTTCGGTTAACGGCCGAACGCGCAAGCCAATTGCGCCATGGAGACAGTCCTGCTCCACTCTCACCACCATCAGAACATATCTTCAAAGCTATCGTCCCATAGAAAAAAAAGCGCCGCACCCCCACCGGGTGGGCTCGAACCTCCAACCTTTCGGTTAACGCCCGAACGCGCTAGCCAATTGCGCCACGGAGACAGTCGTGCTCCACTCTCACCACCGTCAGAACATTTCTCCAAAGCTATCAGCGCAAAGAAAAAAGCAACACGCCACTCCCGGGAGGGCTCGAAACTCCAACCTTTTGGTTAACAGCCGATCGAGCTAGCCAATTGGGCCACAGAGACAGTCGTGCTCCACTCTCACCACCGTCAAAATATTTCTCTAAAGCTAACAGCGAAAAAAAAGCGACACACCGTCCCGGGGTGGGCTCGAACCTCCAACCTTTCGGTTAACAGCCGATCGCGCCAGCCAATTGGGCCATGGAGACAGTCCTGCTCCACTCTCACCACAATCCAAACATATCTTCAAAGCTATCAGCCTAAAGAAGAAAAAGCAACACACCACTCCCGGGAGGGCTCGAACCTCCAACCATTCAGTTAACAGCCGATCGCGCTAGCCGATTGCGCCACGGAGACAGTCCTGCTCCACTCTCACCACAATCAAAACATATCTTCAAAGCTATCAGCCTAAAGAAGAAAAAGCAACACACCACTCCCGGGAGGGCTCGAACCTCCAACCTTTCAGTTAACAGCGGATCGCGCTAGAGATTTGCGCCACGGAGACAGTCGTGCTCCACTCTCACCACCGTCAGAACATTTCTTCAGAGCTATCAGCCTAAAGGAAAAAAAGCGCCACACCACCACCGGGTGGGCTCGAACCTCCAACCTTTCGGTTAACAGCCCATCGCTCTAGCCAATTGCGCCACGGAGACAGTCGTGCTCCACTCTCACTACCATCGGAACATATCCTCAAAGCTATCAGCCTAAAGAAAAAAAAGCACCGCGCCAACCCCAGGTGGGCTGGAAACTTCAACCTCTCGGTTAGCAGCCGATCGTGCTAGCCAATTGCGCCTCAGAGACAGTCGTGCTCCACCCTCACCACCATCAGAACATATCTTCAAAGCTATCAGCGCAAAGAAAAAAGCAACACACCACTCCCGGGAGGACTCGAAACTTCAACCTTTCGATTAACATCGCGCTAGCCAATTGCGCCCCGTAGACAGTCCTGCTCTACTGTCATCACCATCAGAACATATCTTCAAAGAAATCAGCCCAAAGATAAAAAGTGCCGCACCACCACCAGGTGGGCTCGAAACTCCAACCTTTCGGTTAACAGCCGATCGCGCTAGCCAATTGCGCCACAGAGACAGTCGTGCTCTACT
Source organism: Rhipicephalus microplus (assembly GCF_043290135.1). Taxonomy (NCBI): domain Eukaryota; kingdom Metazoa; phylum Arthropoda; class Arachnida; order Ixodida; family Ixodidae; genus Rhipicephalus; species Rhipicephalus microplus. Next base: position 16,128,807 of record NW_027464589.1, read on the forward strand.
CTCACCACCATCAGAACATATCTTCAAAGCTATCGGCGCAAAGAAAAAAGCAACACACCACTCGCGGGAGGGCTCGAAACTCCAACCTTTCGATTAACAGCCGATAGCGCTAGCCAATTGCGCCACGGAGACAGTCCTGCTCCACTCTCCCCACCATCAGAACATATCTTCAAAACTATCAGCCTAAAGAAAAAAAAGCACCGCACCAACCCCGGGTGGGCTCGAAACTTCAACCTTTCGGTTAACAGCCGATCGCGCTAGCCAATCGCGCCACGGAGACAGTCCTGCTCCACTCTCACCACCATCAGAACATATCTTCAAAGCTATCATCCCATAGAAAAAAAGCGCCGCACCACCACCGGGTGGGCTCGAACCTCCAACCTTTCGGTTAACGGCCGAACGCGCTAGCCAATTGCGCCACGGAGACAGTCCTGCTCCACTCTCACCACCATCACAACATATCTTCAAAGCTATCGTCCCATAGAAAAAAAAGCGCGGCACCCCCACCGGGTGGGCTCGAACCTCCAACCTTTCGGTTAACGGCCGAACGCGCTAGCCAATTGCGCCACAGAGACAGTCTTGCTCTACTCTCACCATCGTCAGAATATAACTTCAAAGCTATCGGCGCAAAGAAAAAAGCAACACACCACTCGCGGGAGGCTCGAAACTCCAACCTTTCGATTAACAGCTGATCGCGCTAGCCAATTGCGCCACGGAGACAGTCCTGCTCCACTCTCCCCACCATCAAAACATATCTTCAAAGCTATCAGCCTAAAGAAAAAAAAGCACCGCACCAACCCCGGGTGGGCTCGAAACTTCAACCTTTCGGTTAACAGCCGATCGCGCTAGCCAATTGCGCCACGGAGACAGTCCTGCTACACTCTCACCACTATCAGAACATATCTTCAAAGCTATCATCCATAGAAAAAAAGCGCCGCACCACCACCGGGTGGGCTCGAACTTCCAACCTTTCGGTTAACGGCCGAACGCGCAAGCCAATTGCGCCATGGAGACAGTCCTGCTCCACTCTCACCACCATCAGAACATATCTTCAAAGCTATCGTCCCATAGAAAAAAAAGCGCCGCACCCCCACCGGGTGGGCTCGAACCTCCAACCTTTCGGTTAACGCCCGAACGCGCTAGCCAATTGCGCCACGGAGACAGTAGTGCTCCACTCTCACCACCGTCAGAACATTTCTCCAAAGCTATCAGCGCAAAGAAAAAAGCAACACGCCACTCCCGGGAGGGCTCGAAACTCCAACCTTTTGGTTAACAGCCGATCGAGCTAGCCAATTGGGCCACAGAGACAGTCGTGCTCCACTCTCACCACCGTCAAAAAATTTCTCTAAAGCTAACAGCGAAAAAAAAGCGACACACCGTCCCGGGGTGGGCTCGAACCTCCAACCTTTCGGTTAACAGCCGATCGCGCCAGCCAATTGGGCCATGGAGACAGTCCTGCTCCACTCTCACCACAATCAAAACATATCTTCAAAGCTATCAGCCTAAAGAAGAAAAAGCAACACACCACTCCCGGGAGGGCTCGAACCTCCAACCATTCAGTTAACAGCCGATCGCGCTAGCCAATTGCGCCACGGAGACAGTCCTGCTCCACTCTCACCACCATCAGAACATATCTTCAAAGCTATCAGCCTAAAGAAGAAAAAGCGACACACCACTCCCGGGAGGGCTCGAACTTCCAACCTTTCAGTTAACAGCGGATCGCGCTAGCGAATTGCGCCACGGAGACAGTCGTGCTCCACTCTCACCGCCGTCAAAAAATTTCTTCAAAGCTAACAGCGAAAAAAAAGCGACACACCGTCCCGGGGTGGGCTCGAACCTCCAACCTTTCGGTTAACAGCCGATCGCGCTAGCCAATTGGGCCATGGAGACAGTCCTGCTCCACTCTCACCACAATCAAAACATATCTTCAAAGCTATCAGCCTAAAGAAGAAAAAGCAACACACCACTCCCGGGAGGGCTCGAACCTCCAACCTTTCAGTTAACAGCGGATCGCGCTAGCGATTTGCGCCACGGAGACAGTCGTGCTCCACTCTCACCACCGTCAGAACATTTCTTCAGAGCTATCAGCCTAAAGGAAAAAAAGCGCCACACCACCACCGGGTGGGCTCGAACCTCCAACCTTTCGGTTAACAGCCCATCGCTCTAGCCAATTGCGCCACGGAGACAGTAGTGCTCCACTCTCACTACCATCGGAACATATCCTCAAAGCTATCAGCCTAAAGAAAAAAAAGCACCGCGCCAACCCCGGGTGCGCTGGAAACTTCAACCTCTCGGTTAGCAGCCGATCGTGCTAGCCAATTGCGCCTCAGAGACAGTCGTGCTCCACCCTCACCACCATCAGAACATATCTTCGAAGCTATCAGCGCAAAGAAAAAAGCAACACACCACTCCCGGGAGGACTCGAAACTTCAACCTTTCGATTAACATCGCGCTAGCCAATTGCGCCCCGTAGACAGTCCTGCTCTACTGTCATCACCATCAGAACATATCTTCAAAGAAATCAGCCCAAAGATAAAAAGTGCCGCACCACCACCAGGTGGGCTCGAAACTCCAACCTTTCGGTTAACAGCCGATCGCGCTAGCCAATTGCGCCACAGAGACAGTCGTGCTCTACTCTCACCACCATCAGAACATATCTTCAAAGCTATCGGCGCAAAGAAAAAAGCAACACACCACTCGCGGGAGGGCTCGAAACTCCAACCTTTCGATTAACAGCCGATCGCGCTAGCCAATTGCGCCACGGAGACAGTCCTGCTCCACTCTCCCCACCATCAGAACATATCTTCAAAACTATCAGCCTAAAGAAAAAAAAGCACCGCACCAACCCCGGGTGGGCTCGAAACTTCAACCTTTCGGTTAACAGCCGATCGCGCTAGCCAATCGCGCCACGGAGACAGTCCTGCTCCACTCTCACCACCATCAGAACATATCTTAAAAGCTATCATCCCATAGAAAAAAAAGCGCCGCACCACCACCGGGTGGGCTCGAACCTCCAACCTTTCGGTTAACGGCCGAACGCGCTAGCCAATTGCGCCACGGAGACAGTCCTGCGCCACGGAGACAGTCCTGCTCCACTCTCACCACCATCACAACATATCTTCAAAGCTATCGTCCCATAGAAAAAAAGCGTGGCACCCCCACCGGGTGGGCTCGAACCTCCAACCTTTCGGTTAATGGCCGAACGCGCTAGCCAATTGCGCCACAGAGACAGTCTTGCTCTACTCTCACCATCGTCAGAATATAACTTCAAAGCTATCGGCGCAAAGAAAAAAGCAACACACCACTCGCGGGAGGGCTCGAAACTCCAACCTTTCGATTAACAGCTGATCGCGCTAGCCAATTGCGCCACGGAGACAGTCCTGCTCCACTCTCCCCACCATCAAAACATATCTTCAAAGCTATCAGCCTAAAGAAAAAAAAGCACCGCACCAACCCCGGGTGGGCACGAAACTTCAACCTTTCGGTTAACAGCCGATCGCGCTAGCCAATTGCGCCACGGAGACAGTCCTGTTACACTCTCACCACTATCAGAACATATCTTTAAAGCTATCATCCATAGAAAAAAAGCGCCGCACCACCACCGGGTGGGCTCGAACTTCCAACCTTTCGGTTAACGGCGGAACGCGCAAGCCAATTGCGCCATGGAGACAGTCCTGCTCCACTCTCACCACCATCAGAACATATCTTCAAAGCTATCGTCCCATAGAAAAAAAAGCGCCGCACCCCCACCGGGTGGGCTCGAACCTCCAACCTTTCGGTTAACGCCCGAACGCGCTAGCCAATTGCGCCACGGAGACAGTCGTGCTCCACTCTCACCACCGTCAGAACGTTTCTCCAAAGCTATCAGCGCAAAGAAAAAAGCAACACGCCACTCCCGGGAGGGCTCGAAACTCCAACCTTTTGGTTAACAGCCGATCGAGCTAGCCAATTGGGCCACAGAGACAGTCGTGCTCCACTCTCACCACCGTCAAAAAATTTCTCTAAAGCTAACAGCGAAAAAAAAGCGACACACCGTCCCGGGGTGGGCTCGAACCTCCAACCTTTCAGTTAACAGCCGATCGCGCTAGCCACTTGCGCCACGGAGACAGTCCTGCTCCACTCTCACCACCATCAGAACATATCTTCAAAGCTATCAGCCTAAAGAAGAAAAAGCAACACACCACTCCCGGGAGGGCTCGAACCTCCAACCTTTCAGTTAACAGCGGATCGCGCTAGCGAATTGCGCCACGGAGACAGTCGTGCTCCACTCTCACCACCGTCAGAACATTTCTTCAGAGCTATCAGCCTAAAGGAAAAAAAGCGCCACACCACCACCGGGTGGGCTCGAACCTCCAACCTTTCGGTTAACAGCCGATCGCGCTAGCTAATTGCGCCACGGAGACAGTCCTGCTCCACTCTCACCACCATCAGAACATATCTTCAAAGCTATCAGCGCAAAGAAAAAAGCAACACGCCACTCCCGGGAGGGCTCGGAACTCCAACCTTTTGGTTAACAGCCGATCGCGCTAGCGAATTGCGCCACGGAGACAGACGTGCTTCACTCTCACCACCGTCAGAACATTTCTTCAGAGCTATCAGCCTAAAGGAAAAAAAGCGCCACACCACCACCGGGTGGGCTCGAACCTCCAACCTTTCGGTTAACAGCCCATCGCTCTAGCCGATTGCGCCACGGAGACAGTCGTGCTCCACTCTCACCACCGTCAGAACCTTTCTCCAAAGCTATCAGCGCAAAGAAAAAAGCAACACGCCACTCCCGGGAGGGCTCGAAACTCCAACCTTTAGGTTAACAGCCGATCGAGCTAGCCAATTGGGCCACAGAGACAGTCGTGCTCCACTCTCACCACCATCAGAACATATCTTCAAAGCTATCAGCCTAAAGAAAAATAAGCACCGCACCAACCCCGGGTGGGCTCGAACCTCCAACCATTCGGTTAACAGCCGATCGCGCTAGCCAATTGGGCCATGGAGACAGTCCTGCTCCACTCTCACCACCATCAGAACAAATCTTCAAAGCTATCAGCACAAAGAAAAGTGCAACACACCACTCCCGGGAGGGCTCGAAACTCCAACCTTCCGGTTACCAGCCGCGCTAGCCAATTGCGCCACGGAGACAGTCCTGTCAACTCTCACCACCATCAGAACTTATCTTCAAAGCTATCAGCCCAAAGTAAAAAAAGCGCTGCAACACCACGGGGTGGGCTCAAAACTCCAACCTTTCTGTTAACAGCCGATCGCGCTAGCCAGTTGCGTCACGGAGACAGTCGTACTCCACTCTCACCACCGTCAGAACATTTCTCCAAACCTATCAGCGCAAAGAAAAAAGCAACACGCTACCACCGGTGGGCTCGAACCTCCAACCCTTCGGTTAACAGCCCATCGCGCTAGCCAATGGTGCCACGGAGATAGTCCTGCTCCACTCTCACCACCATCAGCTTATATCTTCAAAGCTATCAGCCCAAAGAAAAAAAAGCACCGCACCACCACCGGGTGGGCTCGAACCTCCACCTTTCGGTTAACAGCCAATCGCGCTAGCCAATTGCGCCACAGAGACAGTCGTGCTCTACACTCACCACCATCAGAACATATCTTCAAAGCTATCGGCGCAAAGAAAAAAGCAACACACCACTCGCGGGAGGGCTCGAAACTCCAACCTTTCGATTAACAGCCGATCGCGCTAGCCAATTGCGCCACGGGGACAGTCCTGCTCCACTCTCCCCACCATCAGAACATATCTTCAAAGCTATCAGCCTAAAGAAAATAAAGCACCGCGTCAACCCCGGGTGGGCTCGAAACTTCAACCTTTCGGTTAACAGCCGATCGCGCTAGCTAATTGCGCCACGGAGACAGTCCTGCTCCACTCTCACCACCATCAGAACATATCTTCAAAGCTATCAGCGCAAAGAAAAAAGCAACACGCCACTCCCGGGAGGGCTCGGAACTCCAACCTTTTGGTTAACAGCCGATCGAGCTAGCCAATTGGGCCACAGAGACAGTCGTGCTCCACTCTCACCACCGTCAAAAAATTTCTCCAAAGCTAACAGCGAAAAAAAAGCGACACACCGTCCCGGGGTGGGCTCGAACCTCCAACCTTTCGGTTAACAGCCGATCGCGCTAGCCAATTGGGCCATGGAGACAGTCCTGCTCCACTCTCACCACAATCAAAACATATCTTCAAAGCTATCAGCCTAAAGAAGAAAAAGCAACACACCACTCCCGGGAGGGCTCGAACCTCCAACCTTTCAGTTAACAGCGGATCGCGCTAGCGAATTTCGCCACGGAGACAGTCGTGCTCCACTCTCACCACCGTCAGAACATTTCTTCAGAGCTATCAGCCTAAAGGAAAAAAAGCGCCACACCACCACCGGGTGGGCTCGAACCTCCAACCTTTCGGTTAACAGCCCATCGCTCTAGCCAATTGCGCCACGGAGACAATCGTGCTCCACTCTCACTACCATCGGAACATATCCTCAAAGCTATCAGCCTAAAGAAAAAAAAGCACCGCGCCAACCCCGGGTGGGCTCGAAACTTCAACCTCTCGGTTAACAGCCGATCGCGCTAGCCGATTGCGCCACGGAGACAGTCGTGCTCCACTCTCACCACCGTCAGAACATTTCTCCAAAGCTATCAGCGCAAAGAAAAAAGCAACACGCCACTCCCGGGAGGGCTCGAAACTCCAACCTTTTGGTTGACAGCCGATCGAGCTAGCCAATTGGGCCACAGAGACAGTCGTGCTCCACTCTCACCACCGTCAGAACATTTCTCCAAAGCTATCAGCGCAAAAAAAAGTGACACACCGTACCCGGGTGGCTCGAACCTCCACCTTTCGGTTAACAGCCAATCGCACTAGCCAATTGCGCCACAGAGATTGTCGTGCTCTACTCTCACCACCATCAGAACATATCTTCAAAGCTATCGTCCCATAGAAAAAAAAGCGCGGCACCCCCACCGGGTGGGCTCGAACCTCCAACCTTTCGGTTAACGGCCGAACGCGCTAGCCGATTGCGCCACAGAGACAGTCGTGCTCTACTCTCACCATCATCATAACATAACTTCAAAGCTATCGGCGCAAAGAAAAAAGCAACACACCACTCGCGGGTGGGCTTGAAACTCCAATCTTTCGATTAACAGCCGATCGCGCTAGCCAATTGCGCCACGGAGACAGTCCTGCTCCACTCTCCCCACCATCAGAACATATCTTCAAAGCTATCAGCCTAAAGAAAAAAAAGCACCGCACCAACCCCGGGTGGGCTCGAAACTTCAACCTTTCGGTTAACGGCCGAACGCGCAAGCCAATTGCGTTATGGAGACAGTCCTGCTCCACTCTCACCACCATCAGAACATATCTTCAAAGCTATCGTCCCATAGAAAAAAAAGCGCCGCACCCCCACCGGGTGGGCTCGAACCTCCAACCTTTCGGTTAACGCCCGAACGCGCTAGCCAATTGCGCCACGTAGACAGTCGTGCTCCACTCTCACCACCGTCAGAACATTTCTACAAAGCTATCAGCGCAAAGAAAAAAGCAACACGCCACTCCCGGGAAGGCTCGAAACTCCAACCTTTCGGTTAACAGCCGATCGAGCTAGCCAATTGGGCCACAGAGACAGTCGTGCTCCACTCTCACCACCGTCAAAAAGTTTCTCTAAAGCTAACAGCGAAAAAAAAGCGACACACCGTCCCGGGGTGGGCTCGAACCTCCAACCTTTCGGTTAACAGCCGATCGCGCTAGCCAATTGGGCCATGGAGACAGTCCTGCTCCACTCTCACCACAATCAAAACATATCTTCAAAGCTATCAGCCTAAAGAAGAAAAAGCAACACACCACTCCCGGGAGGGCTCGAACCTCCAACCTTTCAGTTAACAGCCGATCGCGCTAGCCAATTGCGCCACGGAGACAGTCCTGCTCCACTCTCACCACCATCAGAACATATCTTCAAAGCTATCAGCCTAAAGAAGAAAAAGCAACACACCACTCCCGGGAGGGCTCGAACTTCCAACCTTTCAGTTAACAGCGGATCGCGCTAGCGAATTGCGCCACGGAGACAGTCGTGCTCCACTCTCACCACCGTCAGAACATTTCTTCAGAGCTATCAGCCTAAAGAAAAAAAAGCGCCACACCACCACCGGGTGGGCTCGAACCTCCAACCTTTCGGTTAACAGCCCATCGCTCTAGCCAATTGCGCCACGGAGACAGTCGTGCTCCACTCTCACTACCATCGGAACATATCCTCAAAGCTATCAGCCTAAAGAAAAAAAAGCACCGCACCAACCCCGGGTGGGCTCGAAACTTCAACCTTTCGGATAACAGCCGATCGCGCTAGCCGATTGCGCCACGGAGACAGTCGTGCTCCACTCTCACCACCGTCAGAACATTTCTCCAAAGCTATCAGCGCAAAGAAAAAAGCAACACGCCACTCCCGGGAGGGCTCGAAACTCCAACCTTTTGGTTAACAGCCGATCGAGCTAGCCAATTGGGCCACGGAGACAGTCCTGCTCCACTCTCACGACCATCAGAACATATCTTCAAAGCTATCAGCCTAAAGAAGAAAAAGCAACACACCACTCCCGGGAGGGCTCGAACCTCCAACCTTTCAGTTAACAGCCGATCGCGCTAGCCAATTGGGCCATGGAGACAGTCCTGCTCCACTCTCACCACAATCAAAACATATCTTCAAAGCTATCAGCCTAAAGAAGAAAAAGCAACACACCACTCCCGGGAGGGCTCGAACCTCCAACCTTTCAGTTAACAGCCGATCGCGCTAGCCAATTGCGCCACGGAGACAGTCCTGCTCCACTCTCACCACCATCAGAACATATCTTCAAAGCTATCAGCCTAAAGAAGAAAAAGCAACACACCACTCCCGGGAGGGCTCGAACCTCCAACCTTTCAGTTAACAGCGGATCGCGCTAGCGAATTGCGCCACGGAGACAGTCGTGCTCCACTCTCACCACCGTCAGAACATTTCTTCAGAGCTATCAGCCTAAAAGAAAAAAGCGCCACACCACCACCGGGTGGGCTCGAACCTCCAACCTTTCGGTTAACAGCCCATCGCTCTAGCCGATTGCGCCACGGAGACAGTCGTGCTCCACTCTCACTACCATCGGAACATATCCTCAAAGCTATCAGCCTAAAGAAAAAAAAGCACCGCACCAACCCCGGGTGGGCTCGAAACGTCAACCTTTCGGATAACAGCCGATCGCGCTAACCGATTGCGCCACGGAGACAGTCGTGCTCCACTCTCACCACCGTCAGAAAATTTCTCCAAAGCTATCAGCGCAAAGAAAAAAGCAACACGCCACTCCCGGGAGGGCTCGAAACTCCAACCTTTTGGTTAACAGCCGATCGAGCTAGCCAATTGGGCCACGGAGACAGTCCTGCTCCACTCTCACGACCATCAGAACATATCTTCAAAGCTATCACCCTAAAGACGAAAAAGCAACACACCACTCCCGGGAGGGCTCGAACCTCCAACCTTTTGGTTAACAGCCGATCGAGCTAGCCAATTGGGCCACAGAGACAGTCGTGCTCCACTCTCACCACCATCAGAACATATCTTCCAAGCTATCAGCGCAAAGAAAAGTGCAACACACCACTCCCGGGAGGGCTCGAAACTCCAACCTTCCGGTTACCAGCCGCGCTAGCCAATTGCGCCACGGAGACAGTCCTGTCCACTCTCACCACCATCAGAACATATCTTCAAAGTTATCAGCCCAAAGTAAAAAAAGCGCTGCAACACCACGGGGTGGGCTAAAAACTCCAACCTTTCTGTTAACAGCCGATCGCGCTAGCCAGTTGCGTCACGGAGACAGTCGTGCTCCACTCTCACCACCGTCAGAACATTTCTCCAAAGCTATCAGCGCAAAGAAAAAAGCAACACGCTACCACCGGTGGGCTCGAACCTCCAACCCTTCGGTTAACAGCTCATCGCGCTAGCCAATGGCGCCACGGAGATAGTCCTGCTCCACTCTCACCACCATCAGCACATTACTTCAAAGCTATCAGCCCAAAGAAAAAAAAGCACCGCACCACCACCGGGTGGGCTCGAACCTCCACCTTTCGGTTAACAGCCAATCGCGCTAGCCAATTGCGCCACAGAGACAGTCGTGCTCTACACTCATCACCATCAGAACATATCTTCAAAGCTATCGGCGCAAAGAAAAAAGCAACACACCACTCGCGGGAGGGCTCGAAACTCCAACCTTTCGATTAACAGCCCATCGCGCTAGCCAATTGCGCCACGGAGACAGTCCTGCTCCACTCTCCCCACCATCAGAACATATCTTCAAATCTATCAGCCTAAAGAAAAAAAAGCACCGCACCAACCCCGGGTGGGCTCGAAACTTCAACCTTTCGGTTAACAGCCGATCGCGCTAGCTAATTGCGCCACGGAGACAGTCCTGCTCCACTCTCACCACCATCAGAACATATCTTCAAAGCTATCATCCCATAGAAAAAAAAGCGTCGCACCACCACCGGGTGGGCTCGAACCTCCAACCTTTCGGTTAGCGGCCGAACGCGCTAGCCAATTGCGCCACGGAGACAGCCGTGCTCCACTCTCACCACCGTCAGAACATTTCTCCAAAGCTATCAGCGCAAAGAAAAAAGCAACACGCCACTCCCGGGAGGGCTCGAAACTCCAACCTTTTGGTTAACAGCCGATCGAGCTAGCGAATTGGGCCACAGAGACAGTCGTGCTCCACTCTCACCACCGTCAAAAAATTTCTCCAAAGCTAACAGCGAAAAAAAAGCGACACACCGTCCCGGGGTGGGCTCGAACCTCCAACCTTTCGGTTAACAGCCGATCGCGCTAGCCAATTGGGCCATGGAGACAGTCCTGCTCCACTCTCACCACAATCAAAACATATCTTCAAAGCTATCAGCCTAAAGAAGAAAAAGCAACACACCACTCCCGGGAGGGCTCGAACCTCCAACCTTTCAGTTAACAGCGGATCGCGCTAGCGAATAGCGCCACGGAGACAGTCGTGCTCCACTCTCACCACCGTCAGAACATTTCTTCAGAGCTATCAGCCTAAAGGAAAAAAAGCGCCACACCACCACCGGGTGGGCTCGAACCTCCAACCTTTCGGTTAACAGCCCATCGCTCTAGCCAATTGCGCCACGGAGACAGTCGTGCTCCACTCTCACTACCATCGGAACATATCCTCAAAGCTATCAGCCTAAAGAAAAAAAAGCACCGCGCCAACCCCGGGTGGGCTCGAAACTTCAACCTCTCGGTTAACAGCCGATCGCGCTAGCCGATTGTGCCACGGAGACAGTCGTGCTCCACTCTCACCACCATCAGAACATTTCTCCAAAGCTATCAGCGCAAAGAAAAAAGCAACACGCCACTCCCGGGAGAGCTCGAAAGTCCAACCTTTTGGTTAACAGCCGATCGAGCTAGCCAATTGGGCCACAGAGACAGTCGTGCTCCACTCTCACTACCGTCAGAACATTTCTCCAAAGCTATCAGCGCAAAAAAAAGTGACACACCGTACCCGGGTGGGCTCGAACCTCCACCTTTCGGTTAACAGCCAATCGCGCTAGCCTATTGCGCCACAGAGATTGTCGTGCTCTACTCTCACCACCATCAGAACATATCTTCAAAGCTATCAGCGCAAAGAAAAAAGAAACACACCACTCCCGGCAGGACTCGAACCTCCAACCTTTCAGTTAACAGCCGACCGCGCTAGCCAATTGTGCCAAGGAGACAGTACTGCTATACTCTCACTACCATCAGAACATATCTTCAAAGCTATCAGCCCACAGGAAAAAAAGCGCCGCACCACCACCGGGTGGGCTCAAACCTCCAACCTTTCGGTTAACAGCCAATTCCGCTAGCCAACTGCGCCACGGAGACAGTCCTGCTCCACTCTCACCACCATCAGAACATATCTTCAAAGCTATCAGCCCAAAGAAAAAAAAGCGCCGCACCACCGGGGGTTCTCGAACCTCCACTTTTCGGTTAGCAGCCGATCGTGCTAGCCAATTGCGCCTCAGAGACAGTTGTGCTCCACCCTCACCACCATCAGAACATATCTTCAAAGCTATCAGCGCAAAGAAAAAAGCAACACACCACTCCCGGGAGGGCTCGAAACTTCAACCTTTCGATTAACATCGCGCTAGCCAATTGCGCCCCGTAGACAGTCCTGCTCTACTGTCATCACCATCAGAACATATCTTCAAAGAAATCAGCCCAAAGAAAAAAAAGCGCCGCACCACCACCAGGTGGGCTCGGAACTCCAACCTTTCGGTTAACAGCCGATCGTGCTAGCCAATTGCGCCACAGAGACAGTCGTGCTCTACTCTCACCACCATCAGAACATATCTTCAAAGCTATCGGCGCAAAGAAAAAAGGAACACACCACTCGCGGGAGGGCTCGAAACTCCAACCTTTCGATTAACAGCCGATCGCGCTAGCCAATTGCGCCACGGAGACAGTCCTGCTCCACTCTCCCCACCATAAGAACATATCTTCAAAGCTATCAGCCTAAAGAAAAAAAAGCACCGCACCAACCCCGGGTGGGCTCGAAACTTCAACCTTTCGGTTAACAGCCGATCGCGCTGGCCAATCGCGCCACGGAGACAGTCCTGCTCCACTCTCACCACCATCAGACATATCTTCAAAGCTATCATCCCATAGAAAAAAAAGCGCCGCACCACTACCGGGTGGGCTCGAACCTCCAACCTTTCGGTTAACGGCCGAACGCGCAAGCCGATTGCGCCACGGAGACAGTCCTGCTCCACTCTCACCACCGTCAGAACATTTCTCCAAAGCTATCAGCGCAAAGAAAAAAGCAACACGCCACTCCCGGGAGGGCTCGAAACTCCAACCTTTTGGTTAACAGCCGATCGCGCTAGCCAATTGCGCCACGGAGACAGTCCTGCTCCACTCTCACCACCATCAGAACATATCTTCAAAGCTATCAGCCTAAAGAAGAAAAAGCAACACACCACTCCCGGGAGGGCTCGAACCTCCAACCTTTCAGTTAACAGCGGATCGCGCTAGCGAATTGCGCCACGGAGACAGTCGTGCTCCACTCTCACCACCGTCAGAACATTTCTTCGGAGCTATCAGCCTAAAGGAAAAAAAGCACCACACCACCACCGGGTGGGCTCGAACCTCCAACCTTTCGGTTAACAGCCCATCGCTCTAGCCGATTGCGCCACGGAGACAGTCGTGCTCCACTCTCACTACCATCGGAACGTATCCTCAAAGCTATCAGCCTAAAGAAAAAAAAGCACCGCACCAACCCCGGGTGGGCTCGAAACGTCAACCTTTCGGATAACAGCCGATCGCGCTAGCCGATTGCGCCACGGAGACAGTCGTGCTCGACTCTCACCACCGTCAGAAAATTTCTCCAAAGCTATCAGCGCAAAGAAAAAAGCAACACGCCACTCCCGGGAGGGCTCGAAACTCCAACCTTTTGGTTAACAGCCGATCGAGCTAGCCAATTGGGCCACGGAGACAGACCTGCTCCACTCTCACGACCATCAGAACATATCTTCAAAGCTATCAGCCTAAAGACGAAAAAGCAACACACCACTCCCGGGAGGGCTCGAACCTCCAACCTTTTGGTTAACAGCCGATCGAGCTAGCCAATTGGGCCACAGAGACAGTCGTGCTCCACTCTCACTACCATCAGAACATATCTTCAAAGCTATCAGCCTACAGAAAAATAAGCGCCGCACCAACCCCGGGTGGGCTCGAACCTCCAACCTTTCGGTTAACAGCCGATCGCGCTAGCCAATTGGGCCATGGAGACAGTCCTGCTCCACTCTCACCACCATCAGAACAAATCTTCAAAGCTATCAGCGCAAAGAAAAGTGCAATACACCACTCCCGGGAGGGCTCGAAACTCCAACCTTCCGGTTACCAGCCGCGCTAGCCAATTGCGCCACGGAGACAGTCCTGTCCACTCTCACCACCATCAGAACATATCTTCAAAGCTATCAGCGCAAAGAAAAAAGCAACACGCTACCACCGGTGGGCTCGAACCTCCAACCCTTCGGTTAACAGCCCATCGCGCTAGCCAATGGCGCCACGGAGATAGCCCTGCTCCACTCTCACCACCATCAGCACATATCTTCAAAGCTATCAGCCAAAAGAAAAAAAAGCACCGCGCCACCACCGGGTGGGCTCGAACCTCCACCTTTCGGTTAACAGCCAATCGCGCTAGCCAATTGCGCCACAGAGACAGTCGTGCTCTACACTCACCACCATCAGAACATATCTTCAAAGCTATCGGCGCAAAGAAAAAAGCAACACACCACTCGCGGGAGGGCTCGAAACTCCAACCTTTCGATTAACAGCCGATCGCGCTAGCCAATTGCGCCACGGAGACAGTCCTGCTCCACTCTCCCCACCATCAGAACATATCTTCAAAGCTATCAGCCTAAAGAAAAAAAAGCACCGCACCAACCCCGGGTGGGCTCGAAACTTCAACCTTTCGGTTAACAGCCGATCGCGCTAGCTAATTGCGCCACGGAGACAGTCCTGCTCCACTCTCACCACCATCAGAACATATCTTCAAAGCTATCATCCCATAGAAAAAAAAGCGCCGCACCACCACCGGGTGGGCTCGAACCTCCAACCTTTCGGTTAACGGCCGAACGCGCTAGCCAATTGCGCCACGGAGACAGCCGTGCTCCACTCTCACCACCGTCAGAACATTTCTCCAAAGCTATCAGCGCAAAGAAAAAAGCAACACGCCACTCCCGGGAGGGCTCGAAACTCCAACCTTTTGGTTAACAGCCGATCGAGCTAGCGAATTGGGCCACATAGACAGTCGTGCTCCACTCTCACCACCGTCAAAAAAATTCTCCAAAGCTAACAGCGAAAAAAAAGCGACACACCGTCCCGGGGTGGGCTCGAACCTCCAACCTTTCGGTTAACAGCCGATCGCGCTAGCCAATTGGGCCATGGAGACAGTCCTGCTCCACTCTCACCACAATCAAAACATATCTTCAAAGCTATCAGCCTAAAGAAGAAAAAGCAACACACCACTCCCGGGAGGGCTCGAACCTCCAACCTTTCAGTTAACAGCGGATCGCGCTAGCGAATTGCGCCACGGAGACAGTCGTGCTCCACTCTCACCACCGTCAGAACATTTCTTCAGAGCTATCAGCCTAAAGGAAAAAAAGCGCCACACCACCACCGGGTGGGCTCGAACCTCCAACCTTTCGGTTAACAGCCCATCGCTCTAGCCAATTGTGCCACGGAGACAGTCGTGCTCCACTCTCACTACCATCGGAACATATCCTCAAAGCTATCAGCCTAAAGAAAAAAAAGCACCGCGCCAACCCCGGGTGGGCTCGAAACTTCAACCTCTCGGTTAACAGCCGATCGCGCTAGCCGATTGTGCCACGGAGACAGTCGTGCTCCACTCTCACCACCGTCAGAACATTTCTCCAAAGCTATCAGCGTGTGATGCGATGGTGATGCGACTGGTGCGCGTAATTGTGAATGATTGAAAAGTGCGCGAAATTAAAGGATGACCGAGTGCACGTGCTGGGTCGCCTGAACAACGACGACGCCGAGGACCGGTACACGTGAGAGCGTGGAGCGCAAGCATCCAAGACCATAAAGCAAACAAGGGCCAATGGCTGATCACCACGGAGTTTTGAAAGGCCAATCGGGACGAGACAAGTGTGCCCCAGAGGAAGCCAATCCTGAAGGGCAAAAGAGCTAGGAGTTCGAGGTGAACGAGGCAAGAGGGAGGTCACAGCTGGGAGCTGAAGACAGGCAGTCGGGTGGCAGACCTGAGCCTTCTGGACTTCACCCGGTCTGGACCTCCGGACAACGCCTTCCAAGGACGGCGAGCTGCCTCAACGGTCGAGACCAAGGCCTGCAGATTCCGGTGCGGGTGCAGCAACGGCAGTTCGGGTCACGGGCCTGAGCCTTGCAACCAGCCACCTCATCGGGCGAATCTGGGCCGCCACAGGCATCACCGAGCGAGTCCCGTTCCATCGTCGCCGCCAGCGAGCATCGGTACACGCCGTCGCCACCATTACAGCAGCAACGTTTTGGTGAGATCGAACTTGCTCTCTTCCCTGCACCGCCGAATCACCGCGTCAGAACTGCATCATGTAGCTGTGACTTTCCGTCGGCAGTTTCGGGACTTTAGATGTTTGTTTTCCTTCTAAATCCCGCTTTTAGCCAGCTACTCATTTCTTGTAGTTTGTGTTTGAGTTTTGCTTCAGTTCTGCAGTAAATGTTTAGGTGTTGTTTGTTAAGCAAACGGCTTCGTCTTTATTAGAAAAACTCTCCGGGGCTCAACCAGGAGAAACAAATCAGCAACAAGAACCCGCATCACAAACTGGCGTCCGCGGCGACAGGACGAAGCCGTTGGTTTGACACCTTCATTTATTGACGCGGTTGACATCATGTCGAATATGCGAGAGCTAATGGCCTTGGCGGATCGCATGGGAATTGATGGGGCGGATTTTAAAGCATGGTACGAGGAGAAGGAGGCACGAGCACGAGAGGAACGGGCTGCGGAACGAGAAGCTCGAAAGGAACAGTTGGAACGGGAGACGCAGGCCAAGAAGGAGCAGCTTGAGCTCGAGACGCGCGAAAAAGAAAAACAGCTCGAACTGGAGACACGCGCAAAGAAGGAGCAGCTGGAATTAGAGAACCAAAACCTGCAACTGCGTCTTAGACTTGCCGAAGCTGAGAATAGCCGTGTAGAGACAAGAACTGTTGACTCAGCACCAGGCTCAGCACAAGAAAGGAGTGTTTCATGCAGCGTGAATCCTCATAAGTTGATACCGGGATTTAATGAAAGCCGGGACGACTTGGACGCCTATTTAAAAAGGTTCGAGAGAGTCGCCATCGGTCAAGAATGGCCTAGGGACAAATGGGCCACAGCTTTAAGTTTATGTTTGAGCGGAGAAGCCTTAAAGGTGTTTGGAAGACTTTCGCCGGAGGATTCACTCGATTATGATAAAGCCAAGTTGGCGTTGCTCCAGCGTTTCCGTTTTACGGCCGAAGGGTATCGGGAAAAGTTCCGACAAAGCAAGCCACAGGACGGCGAAACAGGCAAGCAGTACGCAACTAGGCTACTGAGTTTTTTCGATCGTTGGGTCGAAATGTCGAGGACCGGAAAAGAATATTCGGCTCTTCGTAACTTGATAGTTACAGAACAGTTCTTAAGAAACTGTCATCACCGTTTGGCACTTTTCCTGCGAGAAAAGAACTTCAACAAGCTAGAGGACATGGCCGAGGCCTCAGATAACTTTTTAGAAGCTCAGAGGCAAGTCAACCTGTTAGTTTTCCGAGAAAAAGTGGAATCTAAAAGCAATACGGAAAAAAGTGGTAGTTACTCGGAGAGAGGAGCAGTACGTTGTTTTGTATGTGGCAAAATGGGTCACAGGGCATCGGAGTGCCGATCAAGGTCAAAACAACCTTTCTGTGGATATTGTCAGAAGGCGGGGCATGATTCCAAAACTTGCTCAAAGAAGAACGGTTCAGCCAACAAGACGTCATGTCTTTTGTCGCCAGAGGAGCACTCAACGGAAGTGAAGCTTTCACCGGACAAAGAAGAGGACATGGCGGGCGCCGTGAATACTCACCCGAAGTTTGCCACACACAAAATGCCCGTGTTACAGGGCCGAATCTTTGGCCGAACCGTCTCAGTGTTGCGGGATACGGGTAGCAATACACTGGTGGTGCGTCGTTCTCTGGTACCCGATGAAGCCCTCATAGGTACTACCGCTACGCTATTCTTAGCCGATGGCAGTAGCATCATCGTTCCTGAGGCGGAGGTGGAAATTCATTCACCTTATTTTTCTGGTACATCTATTGTCAAATGCATGACAAACCCACTCTACGACCTTATCGTCGGAAATGTACCAGGTTCACGTGAAGTCCATGACCCCGATACCAAGTGGGAGGAAAGGATTCCGGTAAAAACCTACCCCAACTATATAGCGAGTGGAAAAGGAGCAGATAGAGAGGATGGTACCCTGAAGTCTTCAGTGGTTGGTATCAAAATCCGAGAGCAACGGTCAATCTCATCTGAAATCGATGTACCCACCTTGAAGACGACCCGAAAGGATCTTAGTGCCGCTCAAAAACAGGACAAG
Organism: Rhipicephalus microplus; assembly: GCF_043290135.1. Lineage (NCBI taxonomy): Eukaryota > Metazoa > Arthropoda > Arachnida > Ixodida > Ixodidae > Rhipicephalus > Rhipicephalus microplus. The sequence goes on from NW_027464589.1 coordinate 16,146,910, forward strand.
ACCCTAGATTCTTGCAGGAGTAAAGTAGGTCAAGGGCTACAGGGAGGATCAAAGTCCTATTCGTTCGAGATAGAAAAGGGGCTGCTATACCGCTATTATCACCTACCATCTGGTAAGGTGATTCAACAAGTAGTAGTGCCCCAAAGATTGCGCAGCCAAGTGCTTACTTTGGCGCACGAAACCCTGATGTCGGGGCATCAAGGAATAAAAAGAACGATTGATCGTGTTCTACAATCATTTTACTGGCCAGGAGTTCAAGAGGCAGTGAGGAGATACGTGCGCTCTTGTGACGCATGCCAACGAACCTACCCCAAGAGCAGAGTTGGTAAGGCACCACTAGGTCGAATGCCTTTGATAGACACCCCATTCGAAAGAGTGGCAGTGGACATTATCGGGCCTTTAAAGCCAATATCACACATGGGTAATCGATATATACTAACACTAGTGGACTTCGCTACTAGATACCCAGATGCAATAGCCCTGCCATCCATCGATTCAGCCACAGTAGCCGAGGCACTGGTAGAGATGTTTTCTCGAATCGGGTTCCCGCGTGAGGTACTTTGTGATCAGGCATCATGCTTTACATCGGAGCTAATGAGAGAGGTCAATGACTTGTTGGCGATCAAGCATCTCAGCTCCACACCCTATCATCCCATGTGTAATGGCTTAGTGGAGAGATTTAATGGCACACTAAAGCAAATGTTGCGTAAATTGTGCCAAGAGGAGCCCAAGACATGGGACCGACTATTAGCCCCACTCCTGTTTGCGTACCGGGAAGTCCCGCAAGCCAGCTTGGGATTTTCGCCTTTTGAGCTGATCTACGGTAGAAATGTTCGAGGACCTCTCAGTCTACTTAAAGAATTATGGACCGGAGACAATCAAAGCGAGGAAGTGAAGACAACATATGGGTATGTCCTGGATCTCAGAGATCGCCTAGAAAAAACATTGCAGTTGGCACAAGAAAACCTGTCACGAGCTAAAACAACGCAGAAGAAATACTATGACCGGGGAAGTCGGATGCGTCGGCTAAAGGTTGGAGACCGCGCCCTCGTACTACTTCCCACGACGGAAAACAAGCTTATGATGCATTGGAAAGGACCTTTCAGGGTCACAGGAAAGAAGGGTGACTCTGACTACTGGCTGGATATGGGACATACTACCAAGCTGTTCCATATAAACATGTTAAAACGCTACGAAGAGCGTCCTCCAGAAATATCACCCCAGTCCGCATCTTTCATTGTAGTGGAAGAGGAAGAGACAGACACGCCAGTGCCTACCTTTAAAGCTACTGAGGGCTTTGGTACTGAAGCTATCAAGCTTGGTCCTAACCTCAGGAATAGACAAAGGGAAGAAATTGACGAGCTCCTAGCCACCCATAAAGACGTCTTTTCCGAAGTCCCCGGCAAGACAAACTTGTTAGAGTGTCGTCTTAAACTGACAACGTCCGAGCCTATCAACACTCCACAATATCCGTTACCATTCGCAATGAAAGAGGTAGTTGAGAAAGAAGTCGGAGAAATGCTGCGACTCGGAGTGATTGAAAGGTCCGACTCACCTTACAACTCACCATTGGTGCTGGTGAAGAAGCCCGATAAGAGTTACCGTACTTGCATCGACTTCCGTCGCATCAATGATGTGTTGGTCTCCGACGCAGAACCAATTTCGAGAACGGATGTATTGTTTACAGAGATCGGCACTAGAAAATTCTTCTCCAAGTTTGACCTTACGAAAGGATACTGGCAGGTGCCCTTGGACAAAGAATCCCGGCTAAAAACGGCATTCTCCACCCAATCGGGACACTACCATTTCCTCTATATGCCATTCGGTATCAAAACAGCGTCCGCAGTGTTTACCCGGCTAATGAGACGTCTCCTTCAGGGCATCCCGAACGTCGTTCATTATATCGATGATGTTCTCGTCGCTACGACAACCTGGGAGGAACACATGCAGACTCTGAGTGAACTGATGAATAGGATTCGAGAAGCAGGACTCAAAATTAAGCCCCAGAAATCGGAGATTGGAATGACGTCGATTGTGTTCCTGGGTCATCGACTGGGAGATGGAACAATTCAGCCGGTAAAGGACACGATCATAAAAATCGCCAAAGCCCCATTACCCACTACGAAGAAACAACTACGTTCGTTTCTTGGCTTGGCAGGATATTATCGTGATCTAATCCCTCACTACGCTGAGAAGGCACGGCCTCTGACAGAGATGACAAAGAAAAGGGAGAGTAACAAGATCAATTGGAATATTGAAGGGCAGACAGCTTTCGAAACACTAAAGCAAGCTCTGGCGTCTGGACCTATTTTAAAGGCTCCGGATCTCAAACGTGGATTTGTACTCCGCAGTGACGCCTCCGATTCTTGCATCGGTGCAGTCCTTATGCAAGAGCACGACGGTGTTTTATACCCGGTAAAATACGCCAGTCGTCAGCTACTGCCTCGAGAACAGAACTACTCAACAATCGAGCGGGAGTGTCTCGCGTTGGTGTGGGCAGTGGAAAAGTTCCACATATTTTTATATGGGACGTATTTCACGGTTCAAACAGATCACCAACCGTTGCAGTACTTATCTCGAGCAAAACACCTCAACAGCAGAGTTCTGCGGTGGAGTTTAGTACTGCAAGAGTACAACTTTCACGTAGAACATATAAAGGGATCCGAGAATGTTGGAGCCGACTACATGAGTAGGTTGCAGTGAATATGTTCTGTGTGTTATTATTACAAGGTTATGCTTGTGTGGTGGACTGTTACTGGAGTTAATGACTGTATTTGTACTGTTCTTAGTTGCTGCCAAAAACTTTTTTTATTGTTGTTGGTTGAATGTTACGTTCTGTGGACTCGGTGTTTCGACGTGAGACATGTCAACGAAGAAGCAGTGTGGTGCCATCGGTGTGTTGTGATAGCTTGTGTGGTGCGCATCGAACGACAGTTTTTCAACGAGAAAAACTTCTTCGAAAGGGGGCCATTGTGATGCGATGGTGATGCGACTGGTGCGCGTAATTGTGAATGATTGAAAAGTGCGCGAAATTAAAGGATGACCGAGTGCACGTGCTGGGTCGCCTGAACAACGACGACGCCGAGGACCGGTACACGTGAGAGCGTGGAGCGCAAGCATCCAAGACCATAAAGCAAACAAGGGCCAATGGCTGATCACCACGGAGTTTTGAAAGGCCAATCGGGACGAGACAAGTGTGCCCCAGAGGAAGCCAATCCTGAAGGGCAAAAGAGCTAGGAGTTCGAGGTGAACGAGGCAAGAGGGAGGTCACAGCTGGGAGCTGAAGACAGGCAGTCGGGTGGCAGACCTGAGCCTTCTGGACTTCACCCGGTCTGGACCTCCGGACAACGCCTTCCAAGGACGGCGAGCTGCCTCAACGGTCGAGACCAAGGCCTGCAGATTCCGGTGCGGGTGCAGCAACGGCAGTTCGGGTCACGGGCCTGAGCCTTGCAACCAGCCACCTCATCGGGCGAATCTGGGCCGCCACAGGCATCACCGAGCGAGTCCCGTTCCATCGTCGCCGCCAGCGAGCATCGGTACACGCCGTCGCCACCATTACAGCAGCAACGTTTTGGTGAGATCGAACTTGCTCTCTTCCCTGCACCGCCGAATCACCGCGTCAGAACTGCATCATGTAGCTGTGACTTTCCGTCGGCAGTTTCGGGACTTTAGATGTTTGTTTTCCTTCTAAATCCCGCTTTTAGCCAGCTACTCATTTCTTGTAGTTTGTGTTTGAGTTTTGCTTCAGTTCTGCAGTAAATGTTTAGGTGTTGTTTGTTAAGCAAACGGCTTCGTCTTTATTAGAAAAACTCTCCGGGGCTCAACCAGGAGAAACAAATCAGCAACAAGAACCCGCATCACACAGCGCAAAGAAAAAAGCAACACGCCATTCCCGGGAGGGCTCGAAACTCCAACCTTTTGGTTAACAGCCGATCGAGCTAGCCAATTGGGCCACAGAGACAGTCGTGCTCCACTCTCACTACCGTCAGAACATTTCTCCAAAGCTATCAGCGCAAAAAAAGTGACACACCGTACCCGGGTGGGCTCGAACCTCCACCTTTTGGTTAACAGCCAATCGCGCTAGCCAATTGCGCCACAGAGATTGTCGTGCTCTACTCTCACCACCATCAGAACATATCTTCAAAGCTATCAGCGCAAAGAAAAAAGAAACACACCACTCCCGGCAGGGCTCGAACCTCCAACCTTTCAGTTAACAGCCGACCGCGCTAGCCAATTGTGCCAAGGAGACAGTACTGCTATACTCTCACTACCATCAGAACATATCTTCAAAGCTATCAGCCCACAGGAAAAAAAGCGCCGCACCACCACCGGGTGGGCTCAAACCTCCAACCTTTCGGTTAACAGCCAATCGCGCTAGCCAACTGCGCCACGGAGACAGTCCTGCTCCACTCTCACCACCATCAGCACATATCTTCAAAGCTATCAGCCCAAAGAAAAAAAAGCACCGCACCACCACCGGGTGGGCTCGAACCTCCACCTTTCGGTTAACAGCGGATCGCGCTAGCCAATTGCGCCACAGAGACAGTCGCGCTCTACTCTCACCACCATCAGAACATATCTTCAAAGCTATCGGCGCAAAGAAAAAAGGAACACACCACTCGCGGGAGGGCTCGAAACTTCAACATTTCGATTAACATCGCGCTAGCCAATTGCGCCCCGTAGACAGTCCTGCTCTACTGTCATCACCATCAGAACATATCTTCAAAGAAATCAGCCCAAAGAAAAAAAAGCGCCGCACCACCACCAGGTGGGCTCGAAACTCCAACCTTTCGGTTAACAGCCGATCGCGCTAGCCAATTGCGCCACAGAGACAGTCGTGCTCTACTCTCACCACCATCAGAACATATCTTCAAAGCTATCGGCGCAAAGAAAAAAGGAACACACCACTCGCGGGAGGGCTCGAAACTCCAACCTTTCGATTAACAGCCGATCGCGCTAGCCAATTGCGCCACGGAGACAGTCCTGCTCCACTCTCCCCACCATAAGAACATATCTTCAAAGCTATCAGCCTAAAGAAAAAAAAGCACCGCACCAACCCCGGGTGGGCTCGAAACTTCAACCTTTCGGTTAACAGCCGATCGCGCTAGCCAATCGCGCCACGGAGACAGTCCTGCTCCACTCTCACCACCATCAGAACATATCTTCAAAGCTATCATCCCATAGAAAAAAAAGCGCCGCACCACCACCGGGTGGGCTCGAACCTCCAACCTTTCGGTTAACGGCCGAACGCGCAAGCCGATTGCGCCACGGAGACAGTCCTGCTCCACTCTCACCACCGTCAGAACATTTCTCCAAAGCTATCAGCGCAAAGAAAAAAGCAACACGCCACTCCTGGGAGGGCTCGAAACTCCAACCTTTTGGTTAACAGCCGATCGAGCTAGCCAATTCGGCCACGGAGACAGTCCTGCTCCACTCTCACGACCATCAGAACATATCTTCAAAGCTATCAGCCTAAAGAAGAAAAAGCAACACACCACTCCCGGGAGGGCTCGAACCTCCAACGTTTCAGTTAACAGCCGATCGCGCTAGCCAATTGGGCCATGGAGACAGTCCTGCTCCACTCTCACCACAATCAAAACATATCTTCAAAGCTATCAGCCTAAAGAAGAAAAAGCAACACACCACTCCCGGGAGGGCTCGAACCTCCAACCTTTCAGTTAACAGCCGATCGCGCTAGCCAATTGCGCCACGGAGACAGTCCTGCTCCACTCTCACCACCATCAGAACATATCTTCAAAGCTATCAGCCTAAAGAAGAAAAAGCAACACTCCACTCCCGGGAGGGCTCGAACCTCCAACCTTTCAGTTAACAGCGGATCGCGCTAGCGAATTGCGCCACGGAGACAGTCGTGCTCCACTCTCACCACCGTCAGAACATTTCTTCAGAGCTATCAGCCTAAAGGAAAAAAATCGCCACACCACCACCGGGTGGGCTCGAACCTCCAACCTTTCGGTTAACAGCCCATCGCTCTAGCCGATTGCGCCACGGAGACAGTCGTGCTCCACTCTCACTACCATCGGAACATATCCTCAAAGCTATCAGCCTAAAGAAAAAAAAGCACCGCACCAACCCCGGGTGGGCTCGAAACGTCAACCTTTCGGATAACAGCCGATCGCGCTAGCCGATTGCGCCACGGAGACAGTCGTGCTCGACTCTCACCACCGTCAGAAAATTTCTCCAAAGCTATCAGCGCAAAGAAAAAAAGCAACACGCCACTCCCGGGAGGGCTCGAAACTCCAACCTTTTGGTTAACAGCCGATCGAGCTAGCCAATTGGGCCACGGAGACAGTCCTGCTCCACTCTCACGACCATCAGAACATATCTTCAAAGCTATCAGCCTAAAGACGAAAAAGCAACACACCACTCCCGGGAGGGCTCGAACCTCCAACCTTTTGGTTAACAGCCGATCGAGCTAGCCCATTGGGCCACAGAGACAGTCGTGCTCCACTCTCACCACCATCAGAACATATCTTCAAAGCTATCAGCCTACAGAAAAATAAGCACCGCACCAACCCCGGGTGGGCTCGAACCTCCAACCTTTCGGTTAACAGCCGATCGCGCTAGCCAATTGGGCCATGGAGACAGTCCTGCTCCACTCTCACCACCATCAGAACAAATCTTCAAAGCTATCAGCGCAAAGAAAAGTGCAACACACCACTCCCGGGAGGGCTCGAAACTCCAACCTTCCGGTTACCAGCCGCGCTAGCCAATTGCGCCACGCAGACAGTCCTGTCCACTCTCACCACCATCAGAACATATCTTCAAAGCTATCAGCGCAAAGAAAAAAGCAACACGCTACCACCGGTGGGCTCGAACCTCCAACCCTTCGGTTAACAGCCCATCGCGCTAGCCAATGGCGCCACGGAGATAGCCCTGCTCCACTCTCACCACCATCAGCACATATCTTCAAAGCTATCAGCCCAAAGAAAAAAAAGCACCGCACCACCACCGGGTGGGCTCGAACCTCCACCTTTCGGTTAACAGCCAATCGCGCTAGCCAATTGCGCCACAGAGACAGTCGTGCTCTACACTCACCACCATCAGAACATATCTTCAAAGCTATCGGCGCAAAGAAAAAAGCAACACACCCCTCGCGGGAGGGCTCGAAACTCCAACCTTTCGATTAACAGCCGATCGCGCTAGCCAATTGCGCCACGGAGACAGTCCTGCTCCACTCTCCCCACCATCAGAACATATCTTCAAAGCTATCAGCCTAAAGAAAAAAAAGCACCGCACCAACCCCGGGTGGGCTCGAAACTTCAACCTTTCGGTTAACAGCCGATCGCGCTAGCTAATTGCGCCACGGAGACAGTCCTGCTCCACTCTCACCACCATCAGAACATATCTTCAAAGCTATCATCCCATAGAAAAAAAAGCGCCGCACCACCACCGGGTGGGCTCGAACCTCCAACCTTTCGGTTAACGGCCGAACGCGCTAGCCAATTGCGCCACGGAGACAGCCGTGCTCCACTCTCACCACCGTCAGAACATTTCTCCAAAGCTATCAGCGCAAAGAAAAAAGCAACACGCCACTCCCGGGAGGGCTCGAAACTCCAACCTTTTGGTTAACAGCCGATCGAGCTAGCGAATTGGGCCACAGAGACAGTCGTGCTCCACTCTCACCACCGTCAAAAAAATTCTACAAAGCTAACAGCGAAAAAAAAGCGACACACCGTCCCGGGGTGGGCTCGAACCTCCAACCTTTCGGTTAACAGCCGATCGCGCTAGCCAATTGGGCCACGGAGACAGTCCTGCTCCACTCTCACCACAATCAAAACATATCTTCAAAGCTATCAGCCTAAAGAAGAAAAAGCAACACACCAACCCCGGGTGGGCTCGAAACTTCAACCTTTCGGTTAACAGCCGATCGCGCTAGCTAATTGCGCCACGGAGACAGTCCTGCTCCACTCTCACCACCATCAGAACATATCTTCAAAGCTATCATCCCATAGAAAAAAAAGCGCCGCACCACCACCGGGTGGGCTCGAACCTCCAACCTTTAGGTTAACGGCCGAACGCGCTAGCCAATTGCGCCACGGAGACAGCCGTGCTCCACTCTCACCACCGTCAGAACATTTCTCCAAAGCTATCAGCGCAAAGAAAAAAGCAACACGCCACTCCCGGGAGGGCTCGAAACTCCAACCTTTTGGTTAACAGCCGATCGAGCTAGCGAATTGGGCCACAGAGACAGTCGTGCTCCACTCTCACCACCGTCAAAAAAATTCTCCAAAGCTAACAGCGAAAAAAAAGCGACACACCGTCCCGGGGTGGGCTCGAACCTCCAACCTTTCGGTTAACAGCCGATCGCGCTAGCCAATTGGGCCATGGAGACAGTCCTGCTCCACTCTCACCACAATCAAAACATATCTTCAAAGCTATCAGCCTAAAGAAGAAAAAGCAACACACCACTCCCGGGAGGGCTCGAACCTCCAACCTTTCAGTTAACAGCGGATCGCGCTAGCGAATTGCGCCACGGAGACAGTCGTGCTCCACTCTCACCACCGTCAGAACATTTCTTCAGAGCTATCAGCCTAAAGGAAAAAAAGCGCCACACCACCACCGGGTGGGCTCGAACCTCCACCTTTCGGTTAACAGCCAATCGCGCTAGCCAATTGCGCCACAGAGATTGTCGTGCTCTACTCTCACCACCATCATAACATATCTTCAAAGCTATCAGCGCAAAGAAAAAAGAAACACACCACTCCCGGCAGGGCTCGAACCTCCAACCTCTCGGTTAACAGCCGATCGCGCTAGCCGATTGTGCCACGGAGACAGTCGTGCTCCACTCTCACCACCGTCAGAACATTTCTCCAAAGCTATCAGCGCAAAGAAAAAAGCAACACGCCATTCCCGGGAGGGCTCGAAACTCCAACCTTTTGGTTAACAGCCGATCGAGCTAGCCAATTGGGCCACAGAGACAGTCGTGCTCCACTCTCACTACCGTCAGAACATTTCTCCAAAGCTATCAGCGCAAAAAAAAGTGACACACCGTACCCGGGTGGGCTCGAACCTCCACCTTTCGGTTAACAGCCAATCGCGCTAGCCAATAGCGCCACAGAGATTGTCGTGCTCTACTCTCACCACCATCATAACATATCTTCAAAGCTATCAGCGCAAAGAAAAAAGAAACACACCACTCCCGGCAGGGCTCGAACCTCCAACCTTTCAGTTAACAGCCGACCGCGCTAGCCAATGGGGCCATGGAGACAGTCCTGCTCCACTCTCACCACAATCAAAACATATCTTCAAAGCTATCAGCCTAAAGAAGAAAAAGCAACACACCACTCCCGGGAGGGCTCGAACCTCCAATTTTTCAGTTAACAGCGGATCGCGCTAGCGAATTGCGCCACGGAGACAGTCGTGCTCCACTCTCACCACCGTCAGAACATTTCTTCAGAGCTATCAGCCTAAAGGAAAAAAAGCGCCACACCACCACCGGGTGGGCTCGAACCTCCAACCTTTCGGTTAACAGCCCATCGCTCTAGCCAATTGCGCCACGGAGACAGTCGTGCTCCACTCTCACCACCATCAGAACATATCTTCAAAGCTATCATCCCATAGAAAAAAAAGCGCCGCACCACCACCGGGTGGGCTCGAACCTCCAACCTTTCGGTTAACGGCCGAACGCGCAAGCCGATTGCGCCACGGAGACAGTCCTGCTCCACTCTCACCACCGTCAGAACATTTCTCCAAAGCTATCAGCGCAAAGAAAAAAGCAACACGCCACTCCTGGGAGGGCTCGAAACTCCAACCTTTTGGTTAACAGCCGATCGAGCTAGCCAATTCGGCCACGGAGACAGTCCTGCTCCACTCTCACGACCATCAGAACATATCTTCAAAGCTATCAGCCTAAAGAAGAAAAAGCAACACACCACTCCCGGGAGGGCTCGAACCTCCAACGTTTCAGTTAACAGCCGATCGCGCTAGCCAATTGGGCCATGGAGACAGTCCTGCTCCACTCTCACCACAATCAAAACATATCTTCAAAGCTATCAGCCTAAAGAAGAAAAAGCAACACACCACTCCCGGGAGGGCTCGAACCTCCAACCTTTCAGTTAACAGCCGATCGCGCTAGCCAATTGCGCCACGGAGACAGTCCTGCTCCACTCTCACCACCATCAGAACATATCTTCAAAGCTATCAGCCTAAAGAAGAAAAAGCAACACACCACTCCCGGGAGGGCTCGAACCTCCAACCTTTCAGTTAACAGCGGATCGAACTAGCCAATTGGGCCACAGAGACAGTCGTGCTCCACTCTCACCACCATCAGAACATATCTTCAAAGCTATCAGCCTACAGAAAAATAAGCACCGCACCAACCCCGGGTGGGCTCGAACCTCCAACCTTTCGGTTAACAGCCGATCGCGCTAGCCAATTGGGCCATGGAGACAGTCCTGCTCCACTCTCACCACCATCAGAACAAATCTTCAAAGCTATCAGCGCAAAGAAAAGTGCAACACACCACTCCCGGGAGGGCTCGAAACTCCAACCTTCCGGTTACCAGCCGCGCTAGCCAATTGCGCCACGGAGACAGTCCTGTCCACTCTCACCACCATCAGAACATATCTTCAAAGCTATCAGCGCAAAGAAAAAAGCAACACGCTACCACCGGTGGGCTCGAACCTCCAACCCTTCGATTAACAGCCCATCGCGCTAGCCAATGGCGCCACGGAGAAAGCCCTGCTCCACTCTCACCACCATCAGCACATATCTTCAAAGCTATCAGCCCAAAGAAAAAAAAGCACCGCACCACCACCGGGTGGGCTCGAACCTCCACCTTTCGGTTAACAGCCAATCGCGCTAGCCAATTGCGCCATAGAGACAGTCGTGCTCTACACTCACCACCATCAGAACATATCTTCAAAGCTATCGGCGCAAAGAAAAGAGCAACACACCCCTCGCGGGAGGGCTCGAAACTCCAACCTTTCGATTAACAGCCGATCGCGCTAGCCAATTGCGCCACGGAGACAGTCCTGCTCCACTCTCCCCACCATCAGAACATATCTTCAAAGCTATCAGCCTAAAGAAAAAAAAGCACCGCACCAACCCCGGGTGGGCTCGAAACTTCAACCTTTCGGTTAACAGCCGATCGCGCTAGCTAATTGCGCCACGGAGACAGTCCTGCTCCACTCTCACCACCATCAGAACATATCTTCAAAGCTATCATCCCATAGAAAAAAAAGCGCCGCACCACCACCGGGTGGGCTCGAACCTCCAACCTTTCGGTTAACGGCCGAACGCGCTAGCCAATTGCGCCACGGAGACAGCCGTGCTCCACTCTCACCACCGTCAGAACATTTCTCCAAAGCTATCAGCGCAAAGAAAAAAGCAACACGCCACTCCCGGGAGGGCTCGAAACTCCAACCTTTTGGTTAACAGCCGATCGAGCTAGCGAATTGGGCCACAGAGACAGTCGTGCTCCACTCTCACCACCGTCAAAAAAATTCTCCAAAGCTAACAGCGAAAAAAAAGCGACACACCGTCCCGGGGTGGGCTCGAACCTCCAACCTTTCGGTTAACAGCCGATCGCGCTAGCCAATTGGGCCACGGAGACAGTCCTGCTCCACTCTCACCACAATCAAAACATATCTTCAAAGCTATCAGCCTAAAGAAGAAAAAGCAACACACCAACCCCGGGTGGGCTCGAAACTTCAACCTTTCGGTTAACAGCCGATCGCGCTAGCTAATTGCGCCACGGAGACAGTCCTGCTCCACTCTCACCACCATCACAACATATCTTCAAAGCTATCATCCCATAGAAAAAAAAGCGCCGCACCACCACCGGGTGGGCTCGAACCTCCAACCTTTCGGTTAACGGCCGAACGCGCTAGCCAATTGCGCCACGGAGACAGCCGTGCTCCACTCTCACCACCGTCAGAACATTTCTCCAAAGCTATCAGCGCAAAGAAAAAAGCAACACGCCACTCCCGGGAGGGCTCGCTACTCCAACCTTTTGGTTAACAGCCGATCGAGCTAGCGAATTGGGCCACAGAGACAGTCGTGCTCCACTCTCACCACCGTCAAAAAAATTCTCTAAAGCTAACAGCGAAAAAAAGCGACACACCGTCCCGGGGTGGGCTCGAACCTCCAACCTTTCGGTTAACAGCCGATCGCGCTAGCCAATTGGGCCATGGAGACAGTCCTGCTCCACTCTCACCACAATCAAAACATATCTTTAAAGCTATCAGCCTAAAGAAGAAAAAGCAACACACCACTCCCGGGAGGGCTCGAACCTCCAACCTTTCAGTTAACAGCGGATCGCGCTAGCGAATGGCGCCACGGAGACAGTCGTGCTCCACTCTCACCACCGTCAGAACATTTCTTCAGAGCTATCAGCCTAAAGGAAAAAAAGCGCCACACCACCACCGGGTGGGCTCGAACCTCCAACCTTTCGGTTAACAGCCCATCGCTCTAGCCAATTGCGCCACGGAGACAGTCGTGCTCCACTCTCACTACCATCGGAACATATCCTCAAAGCTATCAGCCTAAAGAAAAAAAAGCACCGCGCCAACCCCGGGTGGGCTCGAAACTTCAACCTCTCGGTTAACAGCCGATCGCGCTAGCCGATTGTGCCACGGAGACAGTCGTGCTCCACTCTCACCACCGTCAGAACATTTCTCCAAAGCTATCAGCGCAAAGAAAAAAGCAACACGCCATTCCCGGGAGGGCTCGAAACTCCAACCTTTTGGTTAACAGCCGACCGAGCTAGCCAATTGGGCCACAGAGACAGTCGTGCTCCACTCTCACTACCGTCAGAACATTTCTCCAAAGCTATCAGCGCAAAAAAAAGTGACACACCGTACCCGGGTGGGCTCGAACCTCCACCTTTCAGTTAACAGCCAATCGCGCTAGCCAATTGCGCCACAGAGATTGTCGTGCTCTACTCTCACCACCATCATAACATATCTTCAAAGCTATCAGCGCAAAGAAAAAAGAAACACACCACTCCCGGCAGGGCTCGAACCTGCAACCTTTCAGTTAACAGCCGACCGCGCTAGCCAATTGTGCCAAGGAGACAGTACTGCTATACTCTCACTACCATCAGAACATATCTTCAAAGCTATCAGCCCACAGGAAAAAAAGCGCCGCACCACCACCGGGTGGGCTCAAACCTCCAACCTTTCGGTTAACAGCCAATCGCGCTAGCCAACTGCGCCACGGAGACAGTCCTGCTCCACTCTCACCACCATCAGAACATATCTTCAAAGCTATCAGCCTAAAGAAGAAAAAGCAACACACCACTCCCGGGAGGGCTCGAACCTCCAACCTTTCAGTTAACAGCGGATCGCGCTAGCCAATTGCGCCTCAGAGACAGTCGTGCTCCACCCTCACCACCATCAGAACATATCTTCAAAGCTATCAGCGCAAAGAAGAAAGCAACACACCACTCCCGGGAGGGCTCGAAACTTCAACCTTTCGATTAACATCGCGCTAGCCAATTGCGCCCCGTAGACAGTCCTGCTCTACTGTCATCACCATCAGAACATATCTTCAAAGAAATCAGCCCAAAGAAAAAAAAGCGCCGCACCACCACCAGGTGGGCTCGAAACTCCAACCTTTCGGTTAACAGCCGATCGCGCTAGCCAATTGCGCCACAGAGACAGTCGTGCTCTACTCTCACCACCATCAGAACATATCTTCAAAGCTATCGGCGCAAAGAAAAAAGGAACACACCACTCGCGGGAGGGCTCGAAACTCCAACCTTTCGGTTAACAGCCGATCGCGCTAGCCAATTGCGCCATGGAGACAGTCCTGCTCCACTCTCACCGCCATCAGAACATATCTTCAAAGCTATCAACCCAAAAAAAAGCGCCGCACCACCACCGGGTGGGCTCGAAACTCCAACCTTTCGGTTAACAGCCGATCGCGCTAGCCGATTGTGCCACGGAGACAGTCCTGCTCCACTCTCACCACCATCAGAACATATCTTCAAAGCTATCAGCCCAAAGAAAAAAAAGCGCCGCACCACCACCGGGTGGGCTCGAACCTCCAACCTTTCGGTTAACTTCCGATCGCGCTAGCCAATTGCGCCAAGGAGACAGTCGTGCTCCAATCTCACCACCATAAGAACATATCTTCAAAGCTATCAGCGCAAAGAAAAAAACAACACGCTACTCCCGGGAGGGCTCGAACCTCCAACTGTTCAGCCAATTGCGCCACGGGGACAGTCCTGCTCCACTCTCACCACCGTCAGAACATTTCTCCAGAGCTATCAGCCCAAAGAAAAAAAAAGCGCCGCTCCACCACCGGGTGGGCTCGAAACTCCAACCTTTCGGTTAACCGCCGCTCGCGCTAGCCAATTGCGCCACGGAGACAGTCCTGCTCCACTCTCACCACCATTAGAACATATCTTCAAAGCTATCAGCCCAAAGAAAAAAAGCGCCGCACCACCAACGGGTGGGCTCGAACCTCCAACTTTTCGGTTAACAGCCGATCACGCTAGCCAATTGCGCCACGGAGACAGTCCTGCTCCACTCTCACCACCGTCAGAACATTTCTTCAGAGCTATCAGCCCAAAAAAAAGCGCCGCACCACCACCGGGTGGGCTCGAACCTCCAACCTTTCGGTTAACTTCCGATCGCGCTAGCCAATTGCGCCAAGGAGACAGTCGTGCTCCAATCTCACCACCATCGGAACATATCTTCAAAGCTATCAGCGCAAAGAAAAAAACAACACGCTACTCCCGGGAGGGCTCGAACCTCGAATCAGCCAATTGCGCCACGGGTACAGTCCTGCTCCACTCTCACCACCGTCAGAACATTTTCTCCAGAGCTATCAGCCCAAAGAAAAAAAAAGCGCCGCTCCACCACCGAGTGGGCTCGAAACTCCAACCTTTCGGTTAACCGCCGCTCGCGCTAGCCAATTGCGCCACGGAGACAGTCCTGCTCTACTCTCACCGCCATCAGAACATATCTTCAAAGCTATCAGCCCCCAAAAAAAGCGCCGCACCACCACCGGGTGGGCTCGAACCTCCAACCTTTCGGTTAACAGCCGATCGCGCTAGCCAATTGCCCCACAGAGACAGTCGTGCTCCACTCTCACCACCGTCAGAACATTTCTTCAGAGCTATCACCCCAAAGAAAAAAAAGCGCCGCCCCACCACCGGGTTGGCTCGAACCTCCAACCTTTCGGTTAACAGCCGATCGCGCTAGCCAATTGCGCCACGAAGACAGTCCTGCTCCACTCTCACCACCATCAGAACATATCTTCAAAGCTATCAGCGCAAAGAAAAAAGCAACAAGCCACTCCCGGGAGGGCTCGAAACTCTAACCTTACAGTTAACAGCCGATCGCGCTAGCCGATTGCGCCACGGAGACAGTCCTGCTCCACTCTCACCACCATCAGAACATATCTTCAAAGCTATCAGCCCAAAGAAAAAAAAGCCCCGCACCATCACCGGGTGGGCTCGAAACTCCAAGCTTTCGGTTAACAGCCGATCGCGCAAGCCAATCGCGCCACGGAGACAGTCCTGCTTTACTCACACCATCAGAATATATCTTCAAAGCTATCAGCCCAAAGAAAAAAAAAGCGCCGCACCACCACCGGGTGGGCTCGAACCTCCAACCTTTCAGTTAACAGCCTATCGCGATAGCCAATTGCGCCATGGAGACAGTCGTGCTCCACTCTCACCACCATGAGAACATATCTTCAAAGCTATCAGCCCAAAGAAAAAAAAGCGCCGCACCACCACCGAGTGGGCTCGAACCTCCAACCTTTCGGTTAACAGCCGATCGCGCTAGCCAATTACGCCACGGAGACAGCCGTGCTCCACACTAACCACCATCAGAACATATCTTCAAAGCTATCAGCGCAAAGAAAAAAGCAACACACCACTCCCGGGAGGGCTCGAAACTCCAACCTTTCGGTTAACGGCCGATTCAGCTTGTCAATTGCGCCACGGAGACAGTCTTGCTCCACTCTCACCACCATGAGAACATATCTTCAAAGCTATCAGCCCAAAGAAAAAAAGCGCCGCACCACCAACGGGTGGGCTTGAAACTCCAAGCTTTCGGTTACCAGCCGATCGCGCAAGCCAATCGCGCCACGGAGACAGTCCTGCTCCACTCTCACCGCCATCAGAACATATCTTCAAAGCTATCAACCCAAAGAAAAAAAAAGCGCCGCACCACCACCGGGTGGGCTCGAAACTCCAACCTTTCGGTTAACAGCCGATCGCGCTAGCCAAATGCGCCATGGAGACAGTCCTGCTCCACTCTCACCGCCATCAGAACATATCTTCAAAGCTATCAACCCAAAAAAAAGCGCCGCACCACCACCGGGTGGGCTCGAAACTCCAACCTTTCGGTTAACAGCCGATCGCGCTAGCCGATTGTGCCACGGAGACAGTCCTGCTCCACTCTCACCACCATCAGAACATATCTTCAAAGCTATCAGCCCAAAGAAAAAAAAGCGCCGCACCACCACCGGGTGGGCTCGAACCTCCAACCTTTCGGTTAACTTCCGATCGCGCTAGCCAATTGCGCCAAGGAGACAGTCGTGCTCCAATCTCAGCACCATCAGAACATATCTTCAAAGCTATCAGCGCAAAGAAAAAAACAACACGCTACTCCCGGGAGGGCTCGAACCTCCAACTGTTCAGCCAATTGCGCCACGGGGACAGTCCTGCTCCACTCTCACCACCGTCAGAACATTTCTCCAGAGCTATCAGCCCAAAGAAAAAAAAAGCGCCGCTCCACCACCGGGTGGGCTCGAAACTCCAACCTTTCGGTTAACTGCCGCTCGCGCTAGCCAATTGCGCCACGGAGACAGTCCTGCTTCACTCTCACCGCCATCAGAACATATCTTCAAAGCTATCAACCCAAAGAAAAAAAAGCGCCGCACCACCACCGGGTGGGCTCGAAACTCCAACCTTTCGGTTACCAGCCGATCGCGCTAGCCAATTGCGCCACGGAGACAGTCGTGCTCCGCTCTGACCATCATCAGAACATATCTTCAAAGCTATCGGCGCAAAGAAAAAAGCAACACGCCACTCCCAGGAGGGCTCGAACCTCCAAATTTTCGGTTAAAAGCCGATCGCGTTAGCCAATTGCGCCACGGAGACAGTCCTGCTCCACTCTCACCACAATTAGAACATATCTTCAAAGCTATCAGCCCAAAGAAAAAAAGCGCCGCACCACCAACGGGTGGGCTCGAACCTCCAACTTTTCGGTTAACAGCCGATCACGCTAGCCAATTGCGCCACGGAGACAGTCCTGCTCCACTCTCACCACCGTCAGAACATTTCTTCAGAGCTATCAGCCCAAAGAAAAAAAGCGCCGCACCACCACCGGGTGGGCTTGAACCTCAAACCTTTCGGTTAACAGCCGATCGCGCTAGCCAATTTCCCCACGGAGACAGTCCTGCTCCACTCTCAATACCATCAGAACATTTCTTCAGAGCAATCAGCCCAAAGAAAAAAAAGCGCCGCACCACCACCGGGTGGGCTCAAACCTCCAACCGTTTGGTTAACAGCCGATCGCGCTAGCCGGTTGCGCCACCGAGACAGTCGTGCTCCACTCTCACCACCATCAGAACATATCTTCAAAGCTATCGGCGCACAAAAAAGCAACACACCACTCCCGGGAGGGCTCGAACCCCCAACTGTTCGGTTAACAGCGAATCGCGCTAGCCAATTGCGCCAAGGAGACAGTCCTGCCCACTCTCAACACCATCAGAACATATCCTCAAAGCTATCAGCCCAAAGAAAAAAAAGCACCGCACCACCACCGGGTGGGCTCGAATCTCCAACCTTTCGGTTAACAGCCGATCACGCTAGCCATTTGCGCCACGGAGACAGTCGTGCTCCACTCTCACCACCGTCAGAACATTTCTTCAGAGCTATCAGCCCAAAGAAAAAAAAGCCCCGCACCACCACCGGGTGGGCTCGAAACTCCAAGCTTTCGGTTAACAGCCGATCGCGCAAGCCAATCGCGCCACGGAGACAGTCCTGCTTTACTCTCACCACCATCAGAATATAACTTCAAAGCTATCAGCCCAAAGAAAAAAAAGCGCCGCACCACCACCGAGTGGGCTCGAACCTCCAACCTTTCGGTTAACAGCCGATCGCGCTAGCCAATTACGCCACGGAGACAGCCGTGCTCCACACTAACCACCATCAGAACATATCTTCAAAGCTATCAGCGCAAAGAAAAAAGCAACACACCACTCCCGGGAGGGCTCGAAACTCCAAGCTTTCGGTTAACAGCCGATCGCGCAAGCCAATCGCGCCACGGAGACAGTCCTGCTCCACTTTCACCGCCATCAGAACATATCTTCAAAGCTATCAACCCAAAGAAAAAAAAAGCGCCGCACCACCACCGGGTGGGCTCGAAACTCCAACCTTTCGGTTAACAGCCGATCGCGCTAGCCAATTGCGCCATGGAGACAGTCCTGCTCCACTCTCACCGCCATCAGAACATATCTTCAAATCTATCAACCCAAAGAAAAAAAAGCGCCGCACCACCACCGGGTGGGCTCGAAACTCCAACCTTTCGGTTAACAGCCGATCGCGCTAGCCGATTGCGCCACGGAGACAGTCCTGCTCCACTCTCACCACCATCAGAACATATCTTCAAAGCTATCAGCCCAAAGAAAAAAAAGCGCCGCACCACCACCGGGTGGGCTCGAACCTCCAACCTTTCATTTAACTTCCGATCGCGCTAGCCAATTGCGCCAAGGAGACAGTCGTGCTCCAATCTCACCACCATCAGAACATATCTTCAAAGCTATCAGCGCAAAGAAAAAAAGAACACGTTACTCCCGGGAGGGCTCGAACCTCCAACTGTTCCGCCAATTGCGCCACGGGGACAGTCCTGCTCCACTCTCACCACCATCAGAACATTTCTCCAGAGCTATCAGCCCAAAGAAAAAAAAAGCGCCGCTCCACCACCGGGTGGGCTCGAAACTCCAACCTTTCGGTTAACCGCCGCTCTCGCTAGCCAATTGCGCCACGGAGACAGTCCTGCTCCACTCTCACCGCCATCAGAACATACCTTCAAAGCTATCAACCCAAAGAAAAAAAAGCGCCGCACCACCACCGGGTGGGCTCGAAACTCCAACCTTTCGGTTAACAGCCGATCGCGCTAGCCGATTGCGCCATGGAGACAGTCCTGCTCCACTCTCACCACCATCAGAACATATCTTCAAAGCTATCAGCCCAAAGAAAAAAAAAGCGCCGCACCACCACCAGGTGGGCTCGAACCTCCGACCTTTCGGTTAACAGCCTATCGCGCTAGCCAATTGCGCCACGGAGATAGTCGTGCTCCGCTCTCACCATCATCAGAACATATCTTCAAAGCTATCGGCGCAAAGAAAAAAAGCAAAACGCCACTCCCGGGAGGGCTCGAACCTCCAAATTTTCGGTCAACAGCCGATCGCGCTAGCCAATTGCGCCACGGAGACAGTCCTGCTCCACTCTCACCACCATTAGAACATATCTTCAAAGCTATCAGCCCAAAGAAAATAAGCGCCGCACCACCAACGGGTGGGCTCGAACCTCCAACTTTTCGGTTAACAGCCGATCACGCTAGCCAATTGCGCCACGGAGACAGTCCTGCTCCACTCTCACCAACATCAGAACATTTCTTCAGAGCTATCAGCCCAAAGAAAAAAAGCGCCGCACCACCACCGGGTGGGCTCGAACCTCCAACCTTTCGGTTAACAGCCGATCGCGCTAGCCAATTGCCCCACGGAGACAGTCCTGCTCCACTATCACTACCGTCAGAACATTTCTTCAGAGCATTCAGCCCAAAGAAAAAAAAGCGCCGCACCACCACCGGGTGGGCTCAAACCTCCAACCTTTTGGTTAACAGCCGATCGCGCTAGCCAGTTGCGCCACGGAGACAGTCGTGCTCCACTCTCACCACCATCAGAACATATCTTCAAAGCTATCAGCGCACAAAAAAGCAACACACCACTCCCGGGAGGGCTCGAACCTCCAACTGTTCGGTTAACAGCGAATCGCGCTAGCCAATTGCGCCAAGGAGACAGTCCTGCCCACTCTAACACCATCAGAACATATCCTCAAAGCTATCAGCCCAAAGAAAAAAAAGCACCGCACCACCACCGGGTGGGCTCGAACCTCCAACCTTTCGGTTAACTTCCGATCGCGCTAGCCAATTGCGCCAAGGAGACAGTCGTGCTCCAATCTCACCACCATCAGAACATATCTTCAAAGCTATCAGCGCAAAGAAAAAAACAACACGCTACTCCCGGGAGGGCTCGAACCTCCAACTGTTCAGCCAATTGCGCCACGGGGACAGTCCTGCTCCACTCTCACCACCGTCAGAACATTTCTCCAGAGCTATCAGCCCAAAGAAAAAAAAAAGCGCCGCTCCACCACCGGTGGGCTCGAACCTCCAACCCTTCGGTTAACAGCCCATCGCGCTAGCCAATGGCGCCACGGAGATAGTCCTGCTCCACTCTCACCACCATCTGCACATATCTTCAAAGCTATCAGCCCAAAGAAAAAAAAGCACCGCACCACCACCGGGTGGGCTCGAACCTCCACCTTTCGGTTAACAGCCAATCGCGCTAGCCAATTGCGCCACAGAGACAGTCGTGCTTCACACTCACCACCATCAGAACATATCTTCAAAGCTATCGGCGCAAAGAAAAAAGCAACACACCACTCGCGGGAGGGCTCGAAACTCCAACCTTTCGATTAACAGCCGATCGCGCTAGCCAATTGCGCCATGGAGACAGTCCTGCTCCACTCTCACCGCCATCAGAACATATCTTCAAAGCTATCAACCCAAAATAAAAAGCGCCGCACCACCACCGGGTGGGCTCGAAACTCCAACCTTTCGGTTAACAGCCGATCGCGCTAGCCAATTGCGCCATGGAGACAGTCCTGCTCCACTCTCACCGCCATCAGAACATATCTTGAAAGCTATCAACCCAAAAAAAAGCGCCGCACCACCACCGGGTGGGCTCGAAACTCCAACCTTTCGGTTAACAGCCGATCGCGCTAGCCGATTGTGCCACGGAGACAGTCCTGCTCCACTCTCACCACCATCAGAACATATCTTCAAAGCTATCAGCCCAAAGAAAAAAAAGCGCCGCACCACCACCGGGTGGGCTCGAACCTCCAACTTTTCGGTTAACAGCCGATCACGCTAGCCAATTGCGCCACGGAGACAGTCCTGCTCCACTCTCACCACCGTCAGAACATTTCTTCAGAGCTATCAGCCCAAAAAAAAGCGCCGCACCACCACCGGGTGGGCTCGAACCTCCAACCTTTCGGTTAACTTCCGATCGCGCTAGCCAATTGCGCCAAGGAGACAGTCGTGCTCCAATCTCACCACCATCGGAACATATCTTCAAAGCTATCAGCGCAAAGAAAAAAACAACACGCTACTCCCGGGAGGGCTCGAACCTCGAATCAGCCAATTGCGCCACGGGTACAGTCCTGCTCCACTCTCACCACCGTCAGAACATTTTCTCCAGAGCTATCAGCCCAAAGAAAAAAAAAGCGCCGCTCCACCACCGAGTGGGCTCGAAACTCCAACCTTTCGGTTAACCGCCGCTCGCGCTAGCCAATTGCGCCACGGAGACAGTCCTGCTCTACTCTCACCGCCATCAGAACATATCTTCAAAGCTATCAGCCCCAAAAAAAAAGCGCCGCACCACCACCGGGTGGGCTCGAACCTCCAACCTTTCGGTTAACAGCCGATCGCGCTAGCCAATTGCCCCACAGAGACAGTCGTGCTCCACTCTCACCACCGTCAGAACATTTCTTCAGAGCTATCACCCCAAAGAAAAAAAAGCGCCGCCCCACCACCGGGTTGGCTCGAACCTCCAACCTTTCGGTTAACAGCCGATCGCGCTAGCCAATTGCGCCACGAAGACAGTCCTGCTCCACTCTCACCACCATCAGAACATATCTTCAAAGCTATCAGCGCAAAGAAAAAAGCAACAAGCCACTCCCGGGAGGGCTCGAAACTCTAACCTTACAGTTAACAGCCGATCGCGCTAGCCGATTGCGCCACGGAGACAGTCCTGCTCCACTCTCACCACCATCAGAACATATCTTCAAAGCTATCAGCCCAAAGAAAAAAAAGCCCCGCACCATCACCGGGTGGGCTCGAAACTCCAAGCTTTCGGTTAACAGCCGATCGCGCAAGCCAATCGCGCCACGGAGACAGTCCTGCTTTACTCACACCATCAGAATATATCTTCAAAGCTATCAGCCCAAAGAAAAAAAAAAGCGCCGCACCACCACCGGGTGGGCTCTAACCTCCTACCTTTCGGTTAACAGCCTATCGCGATAGCCAATTGCGCCATGGAGACAGTCGTGCTCCACTCTCACCACCATGAGAACATATCTTCAAAGCTATCAGCCCAAAGAAAAAAAAGCGCCGCACCACAACCGAGTGGGCTCGAACCTCCAACCTTTCGGTTAACAGCCGATCGCGCTAGCAAATTACGCCACGGAGACAGCCGTGCTCCACACTAACCACCATCAGAACATATCTTCAAAGCTATCAGCGCAAAGAAAAAAGCAACACACCACTCCCGGGAGGGCTCGAAACTCCAACCTTTCGGTTAACGGCCGATTCAGCTTGTCAATTGCGCCACGGAGACAGTCTTGCTCCACTCTCACCACCATTAGAACATATCTTCAAAGCTATCAGCCCAAAGAAAAAAAGCGCCGCACCACCAACGGGTGGGCTTGAAACTCCAAGCTTTCGGTTACCAGCCGATCGCGCAAGCCAATCGCGCCATGGAGACAGTCCTGCTCCACTCTCACCGCCATCAGAACATATCTTCAAAGCTATCAACCCAAAGAAAAAAAAAGCGCCGCACCACCACCGGGTGGGCTCGAAACCCCAACCTTTCGGTTAACAGCCGATCGCGCTAGCCAATTGCGCCATGGAGACAGTCCTGCTCCACTCTCACCGCCATCAGAACATATCTTCAAAGCTATCAACCCAAAAAAAAGCGCCGCACCACCACCGGGTGGGCTCGAAACTCCAACCTTTCGGTTAACAGCCGATCGCGCTAGCCGATTGTGCCACGGAGACAGTCCTGCTCCACTCTCACCACCATCAGAACATATCTTCAAAGCTATCAGCCCAAAGAAAAAAAAGCGCCGCACCACCACCGGGTGGGCTCGAACCTCCAACCTTTCGGTTAACTTCCGATCGCGCTAGCCAATTGCGCCAAGGAGACAGTCGTGCTCCAATCTCAGCACCATCAGAACATATCTTCAAAGCTATCAGCGCAAAGAAAAAAAAAACACGCTACTCCCGGGAGGGCTCGAACCTCCAACTGTTCAGCCAATTGCGCCACGGGGACAGTCCTGCTCCACTCTCACCACCGTCAGAACATTTCTCCAGAGCTATCAGCCCAAAGAAAAAAAAAGCGCCGCTCCACCACCGGGTGGGCTCGAAACTCCAACCTTTCGGTTAACCGCCGCTCGCGCTAGCCAATTGCGCCACGGAGACAGTCCTGCTTCACTCTCACCGCCATCAGAACATATCTTCAAAGCTATCAACCCAAAGAAAAAAAAGCGCCGCACCACCACCGGGTGGGCTCGAAACTCCAACCTTTCGGTTACCAGCCGATCGCGCTAGCCAATTGCGCCACGGAGACAGTCGTGCTCCGCTCTGACCATCATCAGAACATATCTTCAAAGCTATCGGCGCAAAGAAAAAAGCAACACGCCACTCCCAGGAGGGCTCGAACCTCCAAATTTTCGGTTAAAAGCCGATCGCGTTAGCCAATTGCGCCACGGAGACAGTCCTGCTCCACTCTCACCACAATTAGAACATATCTTCAAAGCTATCAGCCCAAAGAAAAAAAGCGCCGCACCACCAACGGGTGGGCTCGAACCTCCAACTTTTCGGTTAACAGCCGATCACGCTAGCCAATTGCGCCACGGAGACAGTCCTGCTCCACTCTCACCACCGTCAGAACATTTCTTCAGAGCTATCAGCCCAAAGAAAAAAAGCGCCGCACCACCACCGGGTGGGCTTGAACCTCAAACCTTTCGGTTAACAGCCGATCGCGCTAGCCAA
This sequence comes from Rhipicephalus microplus, assembly GCF_043290135.1. Taxonomy (NCBI): domain Eukaryota; kingdom Metazoa; phylum Arthropoda; class Arachnida; order Ixodida; family Ixodidae; genus Rhipicephalus; species Rhipicephalus microplus. Next base: position 16,170,951 of record NW_027464589.1, read on the forward strand.
TTTCCCCACGGAGACAGTCCTGCTCCACTCTCACTACCATCAGAACATTTCTTCAGAGCAATCAGCCCAAAGAAAAAAAAGCGCCGCACCACCACCGGGTGGGCTCAAACCTCCAACCGTTTGGTTAACAGCCGATCGCGCTAGCCGGTTGCGCCACCGAGACAGTCGTGCTCCACTCTCACCACCATCAGAACATATCTTCAAAGCTATCGGCGCACAAAAAAGCAACACACCACTCCCGGGAGGGCTCGAACCCCCAACTGTTCGGTTAACAGCGAATCGCGCTAGCCAATTGCGCCAAGGAGACAGTCCTGCCCACTCTCAACACCATCAGAACATATCCTCAAAGCTATCAGCCCAAAGAAAAAAAAGCACCGCACCACCACCGGGTGGGCTCGAATCTCCAACCTTTCGGTTAACAGCCGATCACGCTAGCCATTTGCGCCACGGAGACAGTCGTGCTCCACTCTCACCACCGTCAGAACATTTCTTCAGAGCTATCAGCCCAAAGAAAAAAAAGCCCCGCACCACCACCGGGTGGGCTCGAAACTCCAAGCTTTCGGTTAACAGCCGATCGCGCAAGCCAATCGCGCCACGGAGACAGTCCTGCTTTACTCTCACCACCATCAGAATATATCTTCAAAGCTATCAGCCCAAAGAAAAAAAAGCGCCGCACCACCACCGAGTGGGCTCGAACCTCCAACCTTTCGGTTAACAGCCGATCGCGCTAGCCAATTACGCCACGGAGACAGCCGTGCTCCACACTAACCACCATCAGAACATACCTTCAAAGCTATCAACCCAAAGAAAAAAAAGCGCCGCACCACCACCAGGTGGGCTCGAACCTCCGACCTTTCGGTTAACAGCCTATCGCGCTAGCCAATTGCGCCACGGAGATAGTCGTGCTCCGCTCTCACCATCATCAGAACATATCTTCAAAGCTATCGGCGCAAAGAAAAAAGCAAAACGCCACTCCCGGGAGGGCTCGAACCTCCAAATTTTCGGTCAACAGCCGATCGCGCTAGCCAATTGCGCCACGGAGACAGTCCTGCTCCACTCTCACCACCATTAGAACATATCTTCAAAGCTATCAGCCCAAAGAAAATAAGCGCCGCACCACCAACGGGTGGGCTCGAACCTCCAACTTTTCGGTTAACAGCCGATCACGCTAGCCAATTGCGCCACGGAGACAGTCCTGCTCCACTCTCACCACCATCAGAACATTTCTTCAGAGCTATCAGCCCAAAGAAAAAAAGCGCCGCACCACCACCGGGTGGGCTCGAACCTCCAACCTTTCGGTTAACAGCCGATCGCGCTAGCCAATTGCCCCACGGAGACAGTCCTGCTCCACTATCACTACCGTCAGAACATTTCTTCAGAGCATTCAGCCCAAAGAAAAAAAAGCGCCGCACCACCACCGGGTGGGCTCAAACCTCCAACCTTTTGGTTAACAGCCGATCGCGCTAGCCAGTTGCGCCACGGAGACAGTCGTGCTCCACTCTCACCACCATCAGAACATATCTTCAAAGCTATCAGCGCACAAAAAAGCAACACACCACTCCCGGGAGGGCTCGAACCTCCAACTGTTCGGTTAACAGCGAATCGCGCTAGCCAATTGCGCCAAGGAGACAGTCCTGCCCACTCTAACACCATCAGAACATATCCTCAAAGCTATCAGCCCAAAGAAAAAAAATCACCGCACCACCACCGGGTGGGCTCGAACCTCCAACCTTTCGGTTAACTTCCGATCGCGCTAGCCAATTGCGCCAAGGAGACAGTCGTGCTCCAATCTCACCACCATCAGAACATATCTTCAAAGCTATCAGCGCAAAGAAAAAAACAACACGCTACTCCCGGGAGGGCTCGAACCTCCAACTGTTCAGCCAATTGCGCCACGGGGACAGTCCTGCTCCACTCTCACCACCGTCAGAACATTTCTCCAGAGCTATCAGCCCAAAGAAAAAAAAAAGCGCCGCTCCACCACCGGGTGGGCTCGAAACTCCAACCTTTCGGTTAACCGCCGCTCGCGCTAGCCAATTGCGCCACGGAGACAGTCCTGCTCCACTCTCACCGCCATCAGAACATATCTTCAAAGCTATCAACCCAAAGAAACAAAAGCGCCGCACCACCACCGGGTGGGCTCGAAACACCAACCTTTCGGTTAACAGCCGATCGCGCTAGCCGATTGCGCCATGGAGACAGTCCTGCTCCACTCTCACCACCATCAGAACATATCTTCAAAGCAATCAGCCCAAAGAAAAAAAAAGCGCCGCACCACCACCAGGTGGGCTCGAACCTCCGACCTCTCGGTTAACAGCCGATCGCGCTAGCCAATTGCGCCACGGAGACAGTCGTGCTCCGCTCTCACCATCATCAGAACATATCTTGAAAGCTATCGGCGCAAAGAAAAAAGCAACACGCCACTCCCGGGAGGGCTCGAACCTCCAAATTTTCGGTTAACAGCCGATCGCGCTAGCCAATTGCGCCACGGAGACAGTCCTGCTCCACTCTCACCACCATTAGAACATATCTTCAAAGCTATCAGCCCAAAGAAAAAAAGCGCCGCACCACCAACGGGTGGGCTCGAACCTCCAACTTTTCGGTTAACAGCCGATCACGCTAGCCAATTGCGCCACGGAGACGGTCCTGCTCCACTCTCACCACCGTCAGAACATTTCTTCAGAGCTATCAGCCCAAAGAAAAAAAGCGCCGCCCCACCAACGGGTGGGCTCGAAACTCCAAGCTTTCGGTTAACAGCCGATCGCGCAAGACAATCGCGCCACGGAGACAGTCCTGCTCCACTCTCACCACCATCAGAACATATTTTCAAAGCTATCAGCCCAAAGAAAAAAAAAGCGCCGCACCACCCCCAGGTGGGCTCGAACCTCCGACCTTTCGGTTAACAGCCGATCGCGCTAGCCAATTGCGCCGCGGATACAGTCGTGCTCCGCTCTCACCATCATCAGAACATATCTTCAAAGCTATCGGCGCAAAGAAAAAAGCAACACGCCACTCCCGGGAGGGCTCGAACCTCCAAATTTTCGGTTAACAGCCGATCGCGCTAGCCAATTGCGCCACGGAGACAGTCCTGCTCCACTCTCACCACCATTAGAATATATCTTCAAAGCTATCAGCCCAAAGAAAAAAAGCGCCGCACCACCAACGGGTGGGCTCGAACCTCCAACCTTTCGGTTAACTTCCGATCGCGCTAGCCAATTGCGCCAAGGAGACAGTCGTGCTCCAATCTCACCACCATCAGAACATATCTTCAAAGCTATCAGCGCAAAGAAAAAAACAACACGCTACTCCCGGGAGGGCTCGAACCTCCAACTGTTCAGCCAATTGCGCCACGGGGACAGTCCTGCTCCACTCTCACCACCGTCAGAACATTTCTCCAGAGCTATCAGCCCAAAGAAAAAAAAAGCGCCGCTCCACCACCGGGTGGGCTCGAAACTCCAACCTTTCGGTTAACCGCCGCTCTCGCTAGCCAATTGCGCCACGGAGACAGTCCTGCTCCACTCTCACCGCCATCAGAACATACCTTCAAAGCTATCAACCCAAAGAAAAAAAAGCGCCGCACCACCACCGGGTGGGCTCGAAACTCCAACCTTTCGGTTAACAGCCGATCGCGCTAGCCGATTGCGCCATGGAGACAGTCCTGCTCCACTCTCACCACCATCAGAACATTTCTTCAGAGCAATCAGCCCAAAGAAAAAAAAGCGCCGCACCACCACCGGGTGGGCTCAAACCTCCAACCGTTTGGTTAACAGCCGATCGCGCTAGCCGGTTGCGCCACCGAGACAGTCGTGCTCCACTCTCACCACCATCAGAACATATCTTCAAAGCTATCGGCGCACAAAAAAGCAACACACCACTCCCGGGAGGGCTCGAACCCCCAACTGTTCGGTTAACAGCGAATCGCGCTAGCCAATTGCGCCAAGGAGACAGTCCTGCCCACTCTCAACACCATCAGAACATATCCTCAAAGCTATCAGCCCAAAGAAAAAAAAGCACCGCACCACCACCGGGTGGGCTCGAATCTCCAACCTTTCGGTTAACAGCCGATCACGCTAGCCATTTGCGCCACGGAGACAGTCGTGCTCCACTCTCACCACCGTCAGAACATTTCTTCAGAGCTATCAGCCCAAAGAAAAAAAAGCCCCGCACCACCACCGGGTGGGCTCGAAACTCCAAGCTTTCGGTTAACAGCCGATCGCGCAAGCCAATCGCGCCACGGAGACAGTCCTGCTTTACTCTCACCACCATCAGAATATATCTTCAAAGCTATCAGCCCAAAGAAAAAAAAGCGCCGCACCACCACCGAGTGGGCTCGAACCTCCAACCTTTCGGTTAACAGCCGATCGCGCTAGCCAATTACGCCACGGAGACAGCCGTGCTCCACACTAACCACCATCAGAACATATCTTCAAAGCTATCAGCGCAAAGAAAAAAGCAACACACCACTCCCGGGAGGGCTCGAAACTCCAAGCTTTCTGTTAACAGCCGATCGCGCAAGCCAATCGCGCCACGGAGACAGTCCTGCTCCACTTTCACCGCCATCAGAACATATCTTCAAAGCTATCAACCCAAAGAAAAAAAAGCGCCGCACCACCACCGGGTGGGCTCGAAACTCCAACCTTTCGGTTAACAGCCGATCGCGCTAGCCAATTGCGCCATGGAGACAGTCCTGCTCCACTCTCACCGCCATCAGAACATATCTTCAAATCTATCAACCCAAAGAAAAAAAAGCGCCGCACCACCACCGGGTGGGCTCGAAACTCCAACCTTTCGGTTAACAGCCGATCGCGCTAGCCGATTGCGCCACGGAGACAGTCCTGCTCCACTCTCACCACCATCAGAACATATCTTCAAAGCTATCAGCCCAAAGAAAAAAAAGCGCCGCACCACCACCGGGTGGGCTCGAACCTCCAACCTTTCATTTAACTTCCGATCGCGCTAGCCAATTGCGCCAAGGAGACAGTCGTGCTCCAATCTCACCACCATCAGAACATATCTTCAAAGCTATCAGCGCAAAGAAAAAAACAACACGTTACTCCCGGGAGGGCTCGAACCTCCAACTGTTCAGCCAATTGCGCCACGGGGACAGTCCTGCTCCACTCTCACCACCATCAGAACATTTCTCCAGAGCTATCAGCCCAAATAAAAAAAAAAGCGCCGCTCCACCACCGGGTGGGCTCGAAACTCCAACCTTTCGGTTAACCGCCGCTCTCGCTAGCCAATTGCGCCACGGAGACAGTCCTGCTCCACTCTCACCGCCATCAGAACATACCTTCAAAGCTATCAACCCAAAGAAAAAAAAGCGCCGCACCACCACCAGGTGGGCTCGAACCTCCGACCTTTCGGTTAACAGCCTATCGCGCTAGCCAATTGCGCCACGGAGATAGTCGTGCTCCGCTCTCACCATCATCAGAACATATCTTCAAAGCTATCGGCGCAAAGAAAAAAGCAAAACGCCACTCCCGGGAGGGCTCGAACCTCCAAATTTTCGGTCAACAGCCGATCGCGCTAGCCAATTGCGCCACGGAGACAGTCCTGCTCCACTCTCACCACCATTAGAACATATCTTCAAAGCTATCAGCCCAAAGAAAATAAGCGCCGCACCACCAACGGGTGGGCTCGAACCTCCAACTTTTCGGTTAACAGCCGATCACGCTAGCCAATTGCGCCACGGAGACAGTCCTGCTCCACTCTCACCACCATCAGAACATTTCTTCAGAGCTATCAGCCCAAAGAAAAAAAGCGCCGCACCACCACCGGGTGGGCTCGAACCTCCAACCTTTCGGTTAACAGCCGATCGCGCTAGCCAATTGCCCCACGGAGACAGTCCTGCTCCACTATCACTACCGTCAGAACATTTCTTCAGAGCATTCAGCCCAAAGAAAAAAAAGCGCCGCACCACCACCGGGTGGGCTCAAACCTCCAACCTTTTGGTTAACAGCCGATCGCGCTAGCCAATTGCGCCACGGAGACAGTCCTGCTCCACTCTCACCACCATTAGAACATATCTTCAAAGCTATCAGCCCAAAGAAAAAAAGCGCCGCACCACCAACGGGTGGGCTCGAACCTCCAACTTTTCGGTTAACAGCCGATCACGCTAGCCAATTGCGCCACGGAGACGGTCCTGCTCCACTCTCACCACCGTCAGAACATTTCTTCAGAGCTATCAGCCCAAAGAAAAAAAGCGCCGCTCCACCAACGGGTGGGCTCGAAACTCCAAGCTTTCGGTTAACAGCCGATCGCGCAAGACAATCGCGCCACGGAGACAGTCCTGCTCCACTCTCACCACCATCAGAACATATTTTCAAAGCTATCAGCCCAAAGAAAAAAAAAGTGCCGCACCACCCCCAGGTGGGCTCGAACCTCCGACCTTTCGGTTAACAGCCGATCGCGCTAGCCAATTGCGCCACGGATACAGTCGTGCTCCGCTCTCACCATTATCAGAACATATCTTCAAAGCTATCGGCGCAAAGAAAAAAGCAACACGCCACTCCCGGGAGGGCTCGAACCTCCAAATTTTCGGTTAACAGCCGATCGCGCTAGCCAATTGCGCCACGGAGACAGTCCTGCTCCACTCTCACCACCATTAGAATATATCTTCAAAGCTATCAGCCCAAAGAAAAAAAGCGCCGCACCACCAACGGGTGGGCTCGAACCTCCAACCTTTCGGTTAACTTCCGATCGCGCTAGCCAATTGCGCCAAGGAGACAGTCGTGCTCCAATCTCACCACCACCAGAACATATCTTCAAAGCTATCAGCGCAAAGAAAAAAACAACACGCTACTCCCGGGAGGGCTCGAACCTCCAACTGTTCAGCCAATTGCGCCACGGGGACAGTCCTGCTCCACTCTCACCACCGTCAGAACATTTCTCCAGAGCTATCAGCCCAAAGAAAAAAAAAGCGCCGCTCCACCACCGGGTGGGCTCGAAACTCCAACCTTTCGGTTAACCGCCGCTCGCACTAGCCAATTGCGCCACGGAGACAGTCGTGCTCCACTCTCACCGCCATCAGAACATATCTTCAAAGCTATTAACCCAAAGAAAAAACAGCGCCACACCAACACCGGGTGGGCTCGAAACTCTAACCTTTCGGTTAACAGCCGATCACGCTAGCCGATTGCGCCATGGAGACAGTCGTGCTACGCTCTCATCATCATCAGAACATATCTTCAAAGCTATCGGCGCAAAGAAAAAAGCAACACGCCACTCCCGGGAGGGCTCGAACCTTCAAATTTTCGGTGAACAGCCAATCGCGCTAGCCAATTGCGCCACGGAGACAGTCCTGCTCCACTCTCACCACCATTAGAACATATTTTCAAAGCTATCAGCCGAAAGAAAATAAGCGCCGCACCACCAACGGGTGGGCTCGAACCTCCAACTTTTCGGTTAACAGCCGATCATGCTAGCCACTTGCGCCACGGAGACAGTCCTGCTCCACTCTCACCACCGTCAGAACATTTCTTCAGAGCTATCAGCCCAAAAAAAAAGCGCCGCACCACCACCGGGTGGGCTCGAACCTCCAACCTTTCGGTTAACAGCCGATCGCGCTAGCCAATTGCCCCACGAAGACAGTCCTGCTCCACTCTCACTACCGTCAGAACATTTCTTCAGAGCAATCAGCCCAAAGAAAAAAAAGCGCCGCACCACCACCGGGTGGGCTCAAACCTCCAACCTTTTGGTTAACAGCCGATCGCGCTAGCCAGTTGCGCCATGGAGACAGTCGTGCTCCACTCTCACCACCATCAGAACATATCTTCAAAGCTATCAGCGCACAAAAAAGCAACACACCACTCCCGGGAGGGCTCGAACCTCCAACAGTTCGGTTAACACCGAATCGCGCTAGCCAATTGCGCCAAGGAGACAGTCCTGCCCACTCTCAACACCATCAGAACATATCCTCAAAGCTATCAGCCCAAAGAAAAAAAAGCACCACACCACCACCGGGTGGGCTCGAACCTCCAACCTTTCGGTTAACAGCCGATCACGCTAGCCATTTGCGCCACGGAGACAGTTGTGCTCCACTCTCACCACAGTCAGAACATTTCTTCAGAGCTATCAGGCCAAAGAAAAAACAGCGCCACCCCACCACCGGGTTGGCTCGAACCTCCAACCTTTCGGTAAACAGCCGATCGCGCTAGCCAATTGCGCCACGAAGACAGTCCTGCTCCACTCTCACCACCATCAGAACATATCTTCAAAGCTATCAGCGCAAAGAAAAAAGCAACACGCCACTCCCGGGAGGGCTCGAACCTTCAAATTTTCGGTGAACAGCCAATCGCGCTAGCCAATTGCGCCACGGAGACAGTCCTGCTCCACTCTCACCACCATTAGAACATATTTTCAAAGCTATCAGCCGAAAGAAAATAAGCGCCGCACCACCAACGGGTGGGCTCGAACCTCCAACCTTTCGGTTAACAGCCGATCACGCTAGCCATTTGCGCCACGGAGACAGTTGTGCTCCACTCTCACCACAGTCAGAACATTTCTTCAGAGCTATCAGGCCAAAGAAAAAACAGCGCCACACCAACACCGGGTGGGCTCGAAACTCTAACCTTTCGGTTAACAGCCGATCACGCTAGCCAATTGCGCCACGGAGACAGTCCTGCTCCACTCTCACCACCATCAGAACATATCTTCAAAGCTATCAGCCCAAAGAAAAAAAAGCGCCGCACCACCACCGAGTGGGCTCGAACCTTCAACCTTTCGGTTAACAGCTGATCGCGCTAGCCAATTACGCCACGGAGACAGCCGTGCTCCACACTCACTACCATCAGAACATATCTTCAAAGCTATCAACCCAAAGAAAAAAAAGCGCCGCGCCACCACCGGGTGGGCTCGAAACTCCAACCTTTCGGTTAACAGCCGATCGCGCTAGCCGATTGCGTCATGGAGACAGTCCTGCTCCACTCTCACCACCATCAGAACATATCTTCAGAGCTATCACCCCAAAGAAAAAAAAGCGCCACCCCACCACCGGGTTGGCTCGAACCTCCAACCTTTCGGTAAACAGCCGATCGCGCTAGCCAATTGCGCCATGAAGACAGTCCTGCTCCACTCTCACCACCATCAGAACATATCTTCAAAGCTATCAGCGCAAAGAAAAAAGCAACAAGCCACTCCCGGGAGGGCTCGAAACTCTAACCTTTCAGTTAACAGCCGATCGCGCTAGCCAATTGCGCCACGGAGACAGTCCTGCTCCACTCTCACCACCATCAGAACATATCTTCAAAGCTATCAGCCCAAAGAAAAAAAGCCCCGCACCACCACCGGGTGGGCTCGAAACTCCAAGCTTTCGGTTAACAGCCGATCGCGCAAGCCAATCGCGCCACGGAGACAGTCCTGCTTTACTCTCACCACCATCAGAATATATCTTCAAAGCTATCAGCCCAAAGAAAAAAAAGCGCCGCACCACCACCGGGTGGGCTCGAACCTCCTACCTTTCGGTTAACAGCCTATCGCGCTAGCCAATTGCGCCATGGAGACAGTCGTGCTCCACTCTCACCACCATCAGAACATATCTTCAAAGCTATCAGCCCAAAGAAAAAAAAAGCGCCGCACCACCACCGAGTGGGCTCGAACCTCCAACCTTTCGGTTAACAGCCGATCGCGCTAGTCAATTACGCCACGGAGACAGCCGTGCTCCACACTAACCACCATCAGAACATATCTTCAAAGCTATCAGCGCAAAGAAAAAACCAACACACCACTACCGGGAGGGCTCGAAACTCCAACCTTTCGGTTAACGGCCGATTCAGCTTGTCAATTGCGCCACGGAGACAGTCTTGCTCCACTTTCACCACCATTAGAATATATCTTCAAAGCTATCAGCCCAAACAAAAAAAGCGCCGCACCACCAACGGGTGGGCTCGAAACTCCAAGCTTTCGGTTAACAGCCGATCGCGCAAGCCAATCGCGCCACGGAGACAGTCCTGCTCCACTCTCACCGCCATCAGAACATATCTTCAAAGCTATCAACCCAAAGAAAAAAAAGCGCCGCACCACCACCGGGTGGGCTCAAACCTCCAACCTTTTGGTTAACAGCCGATCGCGCTAGCCAGTTGCGCCATGGAGACAGTCGTGCTCCACTCTCACCACCATCAGAACATATCTTCAAAGCTATCAGCGCACAAAAAAGCAACACACCACTCCCGGGAGGGCTCGAACCTCCAACTGTTCGGTTAACAGCGAATCGCGCTAGCCAATTGCGCCAAGGAGACAGTCCTGCCCACTCTCAACACCATCAGAACATATCCTCAAAGCTATCAGCCCAAAGAAAAAAAAGCACCGCACCACCACCGGGTGGGCTCGAATCTCCAACCTTTCGGTTAACAGCCGATCACGCTAGCCATTTGCGCCACGGAGACAGTTGTGCTCCACTCTCACCACAGTCAGAACATTTCTTCAGAGCTATCAGGCCAAATAAAAAACAGCGCCACACCAACACCGGGTGGGCTCGAAACTCTAACCTTTCATTTAACTTCCGATCGCGCTAGCCAATCGCGCCACGGAGACAGTCCTGCTCCACTTTCACCGCCATCAGAACATATCTTCAAAGCTATCAACCCAAAGAAAAAAAAGCGCCGCACCACCACCGGGTGGGCTCGAAACTCCAACCTTTCGGTTAACAGCCGATCGCGCTAGCCAATTGCGCCATGGAGACAGTCCTGCTCCACTCTCACCGCCATCAGAACATATCTTCAAATCTATCAACCCAAAGAAAAAAAAGTGCCGCACCACCACCGGGTGGGCTCGAAACTCCAACCTTTCGGTTAACAGCCGATCGCGCTAGCCGATTGCGCCACGGAGACAGTCCTGCTCCACTCTCACCACCATCAGAACATATCTTCAAAGCTATCAGCCCAAAGAAAAAAAAGCGCCGCACCACCACCGGGTGGGCTCGAACCTCCAACCTTTCATTTAACTTCCGATCGCGCTAGCCAATTGCGCCAAGGAGACAGTCGTGCTCCAATCTCACCACCATCAGAACATATCTTCAAAGCTATCAGCGCAAAGAAAAAAACAACACGTTACTCCCGGGAGGGCTCGAACCTCCAACTGTTCAGCCAATTGCGCCACGGGGACAGTCCTGCTCCACTCTCACCACCATCAGAACATTTCTCCAGAGCTATCAGCCCAAAGAAAAAAAAAGCGCCGCTCCACCACCGGGTGGGCTCGAAACTCCAACCTTTCGGTTAACCGCCGCTCTCGCTAGCCAATTGCGCCACGGAGACAGTCCTGCTCCACTCTCACCGCCATCAGAACATACCTTCAAAGCTATCAACCCAAAGAAAAAAAAGCGCCGCACCACCACCGGGTGGGCTCGAAACTCCAACCTTTCGGTTAACAGCCGATCGCGCTAGCCGATTCCGCCATGGAGACAGTCCTGCTGCACTCTCACCACCATCAGAACATATCTTCAAAGCTATCAGCCCAAAGAAAAAAAAAGCGCCGCACCACCACCAGGTGGGCTCGAACCTTTCGGTTAACAGCCTATCGCGCTAGCCAATTGCGCCACGGAGATAGTCGTGCTCCGCTCTCACCATCATCAGAACATATCTTCAAAGCTATCGGCGCAAAGAAAAAAGCAAAACGCCACTCCCGGGAGGGCTCGAACCTCCAAATTTTCGGTCAACAGCCGATCGCGCTAGCCAATTGCGCCACGGAGACAGTCCTGCTCCACTCTCACCACCATTAGAACATATCTTCAAAGCTATCAGCCCAAAGAAAATAAGCGCCGCACCACCAACGGGTGGGCTCGAACCTCCAACTTTTCGGTTAACAGCCGATCACGCTAGCCAATTGCGCCACGGAGACAGTCCTGCTCCACTCTCACCACCATCAGAACATTTCTTCAGAGCTATCAGCCCAAAGAAAAAAAGCGCCGCACCACCACCGGGTGGGCTCGAACCTCCAACCTTTCGGTTAACAGCCGATCGCGCTAGCCAATTGCCCCACGGAGACAGTCCTGCTCCACTATCACTACCGTCAGAACATTTCTTCAGAGCATTCAGCCCAAAGAAAAAAAAGCGCCGCACCACCACCGGGTGGGCTCAAACCTCCAACCTTTTGGTTAACAGCCGATCGCGCTAGCCAGTTGCGCCACGGAGACAGTCGTGCTCCACTCTCACCACGATCAGAACATATCTTCAAAGCTATCAGCGCACAAAAAAGCAACACACCACTCCCGGGAGGGCTCGAACCTCCAACTGTTCGGTTAACAGCGAATCGCGCTAGCCAATTGCGCCAAGGAGACAGTCCTGCCCACTCTAACACCATCAGAACATATCCTCAAAGCTATCAGCCCAAAGAAAAAAAAGCACCGCACCACCACCGGGTGGGCTCGAACCTCCAACCTTTCGGTTAACTTCCGATCGCGCTAGCCAATTGCGCCAAGGAGACAGTCGTGCTCCAATCTCACCACCATCAGAACATATCTTCAAAGCTATCAGCGCAAAGAAAAAAACAACACGCTACTCCCGGGAGGGCTCGAACCTCCAACTGTTCAGCCAATTGCGCCACGGGGACAGTCCTGCTCCACTCTCACCACCGTCAGAACATTTCTCCAGAGCTATCAGCCCAAAGAAAAAAAAAGCGCCGCTCCACCACCGGGTGGGCTCGAAACTCCAACCTTTCGGTTAACCGCCGCTCGCGCTAGCCAATTGCGCCACGGAGACAGTCCTGCTCCACTCTCACCGCCATCAGAACATATCTTCAAAGCTATCAACCCAAAGAAACAAAAGCGCCGCACCACCACCGGGTGGGCTCGAAACACCAACCTTTCGGTTAACAGCCGATCGCGCTAGCCGATTGCGCCATGGAGACAGTCCTGCTCCACTCTCACCACCATCAGAACATATCTTCAAAGCAATCAGCCCAAAGAAAAAAAAAGCGCCGCACCACCACCAGGTGGGCTCGAACCTCCGACCTCTCGGTTAACAGCCGATCGCGCTAGCCAATTGCGCCACGGAGACAGTCGTGCTCCGCTCTCACCATCATCAGAACATATCTTGAAAGCTATCGGCGCAAAGAAAAAAGCAACACGCCACTCCCGGGAGGGCTCGAACCTCCAAATTTTCGGTTAACAGCCGATCGCGCTAGCCAATTGCGCCACGGAGACAGTCCTGCTCCACTCTCACCACCATTAGAACATATCTTCAAAGCTATCAGCCCAAAGAAAAAAAGCGCCGCACCACCAACGGGTGGGCTCGAACCTCCAACTTTTCGGTTAACAGCCGATCACGCTAGCCAATTGCGCCACGGAGACGGTCCTGCTCCACTCTCACCACCGTCAGAACATTTCTTCAGAGCTATCAGCCCAAAGAAAAAAAGCGCCGCCCCACCAACGGGTGGGCTCGAAACTCCAAGCTTTCGGTTAACAGCCGATCGCGCAAGACAATCGCGCCACGGAGACAGTCCTGCTCCACTCTCACCACCATCAGAACATATTTTCAAAGCTATCAGCCCAAAGAAAAAAAAAGCGCCGCACCACCCCCAGGTGGGCTCGAACCTCCGACCTTTCGGTTAACAGCCGATCGCGCTAGCCAATTGCGCCACGGATACAGTCGTGCTCCGCTCTCACCATCATCAGAACATATCTTCAAAGCTATCGGCGCAAAGAAAAAAGCAACACGCCACTCCCGGGAGGGCTCGAACCTCCAAATTTTCGGTTAACAGCCGATCGCGCTAGCCAATTGCGCCACGGAGACAGTCCTGCTCCACTCTCACCACCATTAGAATATATCTTCAAAGCTATCAGCCCAAAGAAAAAAAGCGCCGCACCACCAACGGGTGGGCTCGAACCTCCAACCTTTCGGTTAACTTCCGATCGCGCTAGCCAATTGCGCCAAGGAGACAGTCGTGCTCCAATCTCACCACCATCAGAACATATCTTCAAAGCTATCAGCGCAAAGAAAAAAACAACACGCTACTCCCGGGAGGGCTCGAACCTCCAACTGTTCAGCCAATTGCGCAACGGGGACAGTCCTGCTCCACTCTCACCACCGTCAGAACATTTCTCCAGAGCTATCAGCCCAAAGAAAAAAAAAGCGCCGCTCCACCACCGGGTGGGCTCGAAACTCCAACCTTTCGGTTAACCGCCGCTCTCGCTAGCCAATTGCGCCACGGAGACAGTCCTGCTCCACTCTCACCGCCATCAGAACATACCTTCAAAGCTATCAACCCAAAGAAAAAAAAGCGCCGCACCACCACCGGGTGGGCTCGAAACTCCAACCTTTCGGTTAACAGCCGATCGCGCTAGCCGATTGCGCCATGGAGACAGTCCTGCTCCACTCTCACCACCATCAGAACATATCTTCAAAGCTATCAGCCCAAAGAAAAAAAAAGCGCCGCACCACCACCAGGTGGGCTCGAACCTCCGACCTTTCGGTTAACAGCCTATCGCGCTAGCCAATTGCGCCACGGAGATAGTCGTGCTCCGCTCTCACCATCATCAGAACATATCTTCAAAGCTATCGGCGCAAAGAAAAGAGCAAAACGCCACTCCCGGGAGGGCTCGAACCTCCAAATTTTCGGTCAACAGCCGATCGCGCTAGCCAATTGCGCCACGGAGACAGTCCTGCTCCACTCTCACCACCATTAGAACATATCTTCAAAGCTATCAGCCCAAAGAAAATAAGCGCCGCACCACCAACGGGTGGGCTCGAACCTCCAACTTTTCGGTTAACAGCCGATCACGCTTGCCAATTGCGCCACGGAGACAGTCCTGCTCCACTCTCACCACCATCAGAACATTTCTTCAGAGCTATCAGCCCAAAGAAAAAAAGCGCCGCACCACCACCGGGTGGGCTCGAACCTCCAACCTTTCGGTTAACAGCCGATCGCGCTAGCCAATTGCCCCACGGAGACAGTCCTGCTCCACTATCACTACCGTCAGAACATTTCTTCAGAGCAATCAGCCCAAAGAAAAAAAAGCGCCGCACCACCACCGGGTGGGCTCAAACCTCCAACCTTTTGGTTAACAGCCGATCGCGCTAGCCAGTTGCGCCACGGAGACAGTCGTGCTCCACTCTCACCACCATCAGAACATATCTTCAAAGCTATCAGCGCACAAAAAAGCAACACACCACTCCCGGGAGGGCTCGAACCTCCAACTGTTCGGTTAACAGCCGCTCGCGCTAGCCAATTGTGCCACGGAGACAGTCCTGCTCCACTCTCACCGCCATCAGAACATATCTTCAAAGCTATCAACCCAAAGAAACAAAAGCGCCGCACCACCACCGGGTGGGCTCGAAACACCAACCTTTCGGTTAACAGCCGATCGCGCTAGCCGATTGCGCCATGGAGACAGTCCTGCTCCACTCTCACCACCATCAGAACATATCTTCAAAGCAATCAGCCCAAAGAAAAAAAAAGCGCCGCACCACCACCAGGTGGGCTCGAACCTCCGACCTTTCGGTTAACAGCCGATCGCGCTAGCCAATTGCGCCACGGAGACAGTCGTGCTCCGCTCTCACCATCATCAGAACATATCTTCAAAGCTATCGGCGCAAAGAAAAAAGCAACACGCCACTCCCGGGAGGGCTCGAACCTCCAAATTTTCGGTTAACAGCCGATCGCGCTAGCCAATTGCGCCACGGAGACAGTCCTGCTCCACTCTCACCACCATTAGAACATATCTTCAAAGCTATCAGCCCAAAGAAAAAAAGCGCCGCACCACCAACGGGTGGGCTCGAACCTCCAACTTTTCGGTTAACAGCCGATCACGCTAGCCAATTGCGCCACGGAGACGGTCCTGCTCCACTCTCACCGCCGTCAGAACATTTCTTCAGAGCTATCAGCCCAAAGAAAAAAAGCGCCGCTCCACCAACGGGTGGGCTCGAAACTCCAAGCTTTCGGTTAACAGCCGATCGCGCAAGACAATCGCGCCACGGAGACAGTCCTGCTCCACTCTCACCACCATCAGAACATATTTTCAAAGCTATCAGCCCAAAGAAAAAAAAAGTGCCGCACCACCCCCAGGTGGGCTCGAACCTCCGACCTTTCGGTTAACAGCCGATCGCGCTAGCCAATTGCGCCACGGATACAGTCGTGCTCCGCTCTCACCATCATCAGAACATATCTTCAAAGCTATCGGCGCAAAGAAAAAAGCAACACGCCACTCCCGGGAGGGCTCGAACCTCCAAATTTTCGGTTAACAGCCGATCGCGCTAGCCAATTGCGCCACGGAGACAGTCCTGCTCCACTCTCACCACCATTAGAATATATCTTCAAAGCTATCAGCCCAAAGAAAAAAAGCGCCGCACCACCAACGGGTGGGCTCGAACCTCCAACCTTTCGGTTAACTTCCGATCGCGCTAGCCAATTGCGCCAAGGAGACAGTCGTGCTCCAATCTCACCACCACCAGAACATATCTTCAAAGCTATCAGCGCAAAGAAAAAAACAACACGCTACTCCCGGGAGGGCTCGAACCTCCAACTGTTCAGCCAATTGCGCCACGGGGACAGTCCTGCTCCACTCTCACCACCGTCAGAACATTTCTCCAGAGCTATCAGCCCAAAGAAAAAAAAAGCGCCGCTCCACCACCGGGTGGGCTCGAAACTCCAACCTTTCGGTTAACCGCCGCTCGCACTAGCCAATTGCGCCACGGAGACAGTCGTGCTCCACTCTCACCGCCATCAGAACATATCTTCAAAGCTATTAACCCAAAGAAAAAACAGCGCCACACCAACACCGGGTGGGCTCGAAACTCTAACCTTTCGGTTAACAGCCGATCACGCTAGCCGATTGCGCCATGGAGACAGTCGTGCTACGCTCTCATCATCATCAGAACATATCTTCAAAGCTATCGGCGCAAAGAAAAAAGCAACACGCCAGTCCCGGGAGGGCTCGAACCTTCAAATTTTCGGTGAACAGCCAATCGCGCTAGCCAATTGCGCCACGGAGACAGTCCTGCTCCACTCTCACCACCATTAGAACATATTTTCAAAGCTATCAGCCGAAAGAAAATAAGCGCCGCACCACCAACGGGTGGGCTCGAACCTCCAACTTTTCGGTTAACAGCCGATCATGCTAGCCACTTGCGCCACGGAGACAGTCCTGCTCCACTCTCACCACCGTCAGAACATTTCTTCAGAGCTATCAGCCCAAAAAAAAAGCGCCGCACCACCACCGGGTGGGCTCGAACCTCCAACCTTTCGGTTAACAGCCGATCGCGCTAGCCAATTGCCCCACGAAGACAGTCCTGCTCCACTCTCACTACCGTCAGAACATTTCTTCAGAGCAATCAGCCCAAAGAAAAAAAAGCGCCGCACCACCACCGGGTGGGCTCAAACCTCCAACCTTTTGGTTAACAGCCGATCGCGCTAGCCAGTTGCGCCATGGAGACAGTCGTGCTCCACTCTCATCACCATCAGAACATATCTTCAAAGCTATCAGCGCACAAAAAAGCAACACACCACTCCCGGGAGGGCTCGAACCTCCAACAGTTCGGTTAACACCGAATCGCGCTAGCCAATTGCGCCAAGGAGACAGTCCTGCCCACTCTCAACACCATCAGAACATATCCTCAAAGCTATCAGCCCAAAGAAAAAAAAGCACCACACCACCACCGGGTGGGCTCGAATCTCCAACCTTTCGGTTAACAGCCGATCACGCTAGCCATTTGCGCCACGGAGACAGTTGTGCTCCACTCTCACCACAGTCAGAACATTTCTTCAGAGCTATCAGGCCAAAGAAAAAACAGCGCCACACCAACACCGGGTGGGCTCGAAACTCTAACCTTTCGGTTAACAGCCGATCACGCTAGCCAATTGCGCCACGGAGACAGTCCTGCTCCACTCTCACCACCATCAGAACATATCTTCAAAGCTATCAGCCCAAAGAAAAAAAAGCGCCGCACCACCACCGAGTGGGCTCGAACCTTCAACCTTTCGGTTAACAGCTGATCGCGCTAGCCAATTACGCCACGGAGACAGCCGTGCTCCACACTCACTACCATCAGAACATATCTTCAAAGCTATCAACCCAAAGAAAAAAAAGCGCCGCGCCACCACCGGGTGGGCTCGAAACTCCAACCTTTCGGTTAACAGCCGATCGCGCTAGCCGATTGCGTCATGGAGACAGTCCTGCTCCACTCTCACCACCATCAGAAGATATCTTCAGAGCTATCACCCCAAAGAAAAAAAAGCGCCACCCCACCACCGGGTTGGCTCGAACCTCCAACCTTTCGGTAAACAGCCGATCGCGCTAGCCAATTGCGCCACGAAGACAGTCCTGCTCCACTCTCACCACCATCAGAACATATCTTCAAAGCTATCAGCGCAAAGAAAAAAGCAACAAGCCACTCCCGGGAGGGCTCGAAACTCTAACCTTTCAGTTAACAGCCGATCGCGCTAGCCAATTGCGCCACGGAGACAGTCCTGCTCCACTCTCACCACCATCAGAACATATCTTCAAAGCTATCAGCCCAAAGAAAAAAAGCCCCGCACCACCACCGGGTGGGCTCGAAACTCCAAGCTTTCGGTTAACAGCCGATCGCGCAAGCCAATCGCGCCACAGAGACAGTCCTGCTTTACTCTCACCACCATCAGAATATATCTTCAAAGCTATCAGCCCAAAGAAAAAAAAGCGCCGCACCACCACCGGGTGGGCTCGAACCTCCTACCTTTCGGTTAACAGCCTATCGCGCTAGCCAATTGCGCCATGGAGACAGTCGTGCTCCACTCTCACCACCATCAGAACATATCTTCAAAGCTATCAGCCCAAAGAAAAAAAAAGCGCCGCACCACCACCGAGTGGGCTCGAACCTCCAACCTTTCGGTTAACAGCCGATCGCGCTAGTCAATTACGCCACGGAGACAGCCGTGCTCCACACTAACCACCATCAGAACATATCTTCAAAGCTATCAGCGCAAAGAAAAAACCAACACACCACTACCGGGAGGGCTCGAAACTCCAACCTTTCGGTTAACGGCCGATTCAGCTTGTCAATTGCGCCACGGAGACAGTCTTGCTCCACTTTCACCACCATTAGAATATATCTTCAAAGCTATCAGCCCAAACAAAAAAAGCGCCGCACCACCAACGGGTGGGCTCGAAACTCCAAGCTTTCGGTTAACAGCCGATCGCGCAAGCCAATCGCGCCACGGAGACAGTCCTGCTCCACTCTCACCGCCATCAGAACATATCTTCAAAGCTATCAACCCAAAGAAAAAAAAGCGCCGCACCACCACCGGGTGGGCTCAAACCTCCAACCTTTTGGTTAACAGCCGATCGCGCTAGCCAGTTGCGCCATGGAGACAGTCGTGCTCCACTCTCACCACCATCAGAACATATCTTCAAAGCTATCAGCGCACAAAAAAGCAACACACCACTCCCGGGAGGGCTCGAACCTCCAACTGTTCGGTTAACAGCGAATCGCGCTAGCCAATTGCGCCAAGGAGACAGTCCTGCCCACTCTCAACACCATCAGAACATATCCTCAAAGCTATCAGCCCAAAGAAAAAAAAGCACCGCACCACCACCGGGTGGGCTCGAATCTCCAACCTTTCGGTTAACAGCCGATCACGCTAGCCATTTGCGCCACGGAGACAGTTGTGCTCCACTCTCACCACAGTCAGAACATTTCTTCAGAGCTATCAGGCCAAATAAAAAACAGCGCCACACCAACACCGGGTGGGCTCGAAACTCTAACCTTTCGGTTAACAGCCGATCACGCTAGCCAATTGCGCCACGGAGACAGTCCTGCTCCACTCTCACCACCATCAGAACATATCTTCAAAGCTATCAGCCCAAAGAAAAAAAAGCGCCGCACCACCACCGAGTGGGCTCGAACCTTCAACCTTTCGGTTAACAGCTGATCGCGCTGGCCAATTACGCCACGGAGACAGCCGTGCTCCACACTCACTACCATCAGAACATATCTTCAAAGCTATCAACCCAAAGAAAAAAAAGCGCCGCACCACCACCGGGTGGGCTCGAAACTCCAACCTTTCGGTTAACAGCCGATCGCGCTAGCCGATTGCGCCATGGAGACAGTCCTGCTCCACTCTCACCACCATCAGAACATATCTTCAAAGCTATCAGCCCAAAGAAAAAAAAAGTGCCGCACCACCACCAGGTGGGCTCGAACCTCCGACCTTTCGGTTAACAGCCGATCGCGCTAGCCAATTACGCCACGGAGACAGTCGTGCTCCGCTCTCACCATCATCAGAACATATCTTCAAAGCTATCGGCGCAAAGAAAAAAGCAACACGCCACTCCCGGGAGGGCTCGAACCTCCAAATTTTCGGTTAACAGCCGATCGCGCTAGCCAATTGCGCCACGGAGACAGTCCTGCTCCACTCTCACCACCATTAGAACATATCTTCAAAGCTATCACCCCAAAGAAAAAAAGCGCCGCACCAACAACGGGTGGGCTCGAACCTCCAACTTTTCGGTTAACAACCGATCACGCTAGCCAATTGCGCCACGGAGACAGTCCTGCTCCACTCTCACCACCGTCAGAACATTTCTTCAGGGCTATCAGCCCAAAGAAAAAAAGCGCCGCACCACCACCGGGTGGGCTCGAACCTCCAACCTTTCGGTTAACAGCCGATCGCGCTAGCCAATTGCCCCACAGAGACAGTCGTGCTCCACTCTCACCACCGTCAGAACATTTCTTCAGAGCTATCACCCCAAAGAAAAAAAAGCGCCACCCCACCACCGGGTTGGCTCGAACCTCCAACCTTTCGGTAAACAGCCGATCGCGCTAGCCAATTGCGCAACGGAGACAGTCCTCCTCCACTCTCACCACCATCAGCACAGATCTTCAAAGCTATCAGCCCAAACAAAAAAAGCGCCGCACCACCAACGGGTGGGCTCGAAACTCCAAGCTTTCGGTTAACAGCCGATCGCGCAAGCCAATCGCGCCACGGAGACAGTCCTGCTCCACTCTCACCGCCATCAGAACACATCTTCAAAGCTATCAACCCAAAGAATAAAAAGCGCCGCACCACCACCGGGTGGGCTCGAAACTCCAACCTTTCGGTTAACAGCCGATCACGCTAGCCAATTGCGCCATGGAGACAGTCCTGCTCCACTCTCACCACCATCAGAACATATCTTCAAAGCTATCAGCCCAAAGAAAAAAAAAAGCGCCGCACCACCACCAGGTGGGCTCGAACCTCCGACCTTTCGGTTAACAGCCGATCGCGCTAGCCAATTGCGCCACGGAGACAGTCGTGCTCCGCTCTCACCATCATCAGAACATATCTTCAAAGCTATCGGCGCAAAGAAAAAAGCAACACGCCACTCCCGGGAGGGCTCGAACCTCCAAATTTTCGGTTAACAGCCGATCGCGCTAGCCAATTGCGCCACGGAGACAGTGCCGCTCCACTCTCAGCACCATTAGAACATATCTTCAAAGCTATCAGCCCAAAGAAAAAAAGCGCCGCACCACCAGCGGGTGGGCTCGAACCTCCAACTTTTCGGTTAACAGCCGATCACGCTAGCCAATTGCGCCACGGAGACAGTCCTGCTCCACTCTCACCACCGTCAGAACATTTCTTCAGAGCTATCAGCCCAAAGAAAAAAGCGCCGCACCACCACCGGGTGGGCTCGAACCTCCAACCTTTCGGTTAACAGCCGATCGCGCTAGCCAATTGCCCCACGGAGACAGACGTGCTCCACTCTCACCACCGTCAGAACATTTCTTCAGAGCTATCACCCCAAAGAAAAAAAAGCGCCGCCCCACCACCGGGTTGGCTCGAACCTCCAACCTTTCGGTTAACAGCCGATCGCGCTAGCCAATTGCGCCACGAAGACAGTCCTGCTCCACTCTCACCACCATCAGAACATATCTTCAAAGCTCTCAGCGCAAAGAAAAAAGCAACAAGCCACTCCCGGGAGGGCTCGAAACTCTAACCTTTCAGTTAACAGCCGATCGCGCTAGCCAATTGCGCCACAGAGACAGTCCTGCTCCACTCTCACCACCATCAGAACATATCTTCAAAGCTATCAGCCCAAAGAAAAAAAAGCCCCGCATCACCACCGGGTGGGCTCGAAACTCCAAGCTTTCGGTTAACAGCCGATCGCGCAAGCCAATCGCGCCACGGAGACAGCCCTGCTTTACTCTCACCACCATCAGAATATATCTTCAAAGCTATCAGCGCAAAGAAAAAAAAGCGCCGCACCACCACCGGGTCGAATCGAATCTCCAACCTTTCGGTTAACAGCCGATCACGCAAGCCATTTGCGCCACGGAGACAGTCGTGCTCCACTCTCACCACAGTCAGAACATTTCTTCAGAGCTATCAGCCCAAAGAAAAAAAAGCGCCACACCACCACCGAGTGGGCTCGAACCTCCAACCTTTCGATTAACAGCTGACCGCGCTAGCCAATTACGCCACGGAGACAGCCATGCTCCACACTTACTACCATCAGAACATATCTTCAAAGCTATCAGCGCAAAGAAAAAAGCAACACACCACTCTCGGGAGGGCTCGAAACTCCAACCTTTCGGTTAACAGCCGATTCAGCTTGTCAATTGCGCCACGGAGACAGTCTTGCTTCACTCTCACCACCATTAGAACATATCTTCAAAGCTATCAGCCCAAAGAAAAAAAAGCGCCGCACCACCACCGGGTGGGCTCGAACCTCGAACCTTTCGGTTAACTTCCGATCGCGCTAGCCAATTGCGCCAAGGAGACAGTCGTGCTCCAATCTCACCACCATCAGAACATATCTTCAAAGCTATCAGCGCAAAGAAAAAAACAACACGCTACTCCCGGGAGGGCTCGACCCTCCAACTGTTCAGCCAATTGCGCCGCGTGGACACTCCTGCTCCACTCTCACCACCGTCAGAACATTTCTCCAGAGCTATCAGCCCAAAGAAAAAAAAAGCGCCGCACCACCGCCGGGTGGGCTCGAAACTCCAACCTTTCGGTTAACAGCCGCTCGCGCTAGCCAATTGCGCCACGGAGACAGTCCTGCTCCTCTCTCACCATCATCACAACATATCTTCAAAGCTATCGGAGCAAAGAAAAAAGCAACACGCCACTCCCGGGAGGGCTCGAACCTCCAAATTTTCGGTTAACAGCCGATCGCGCTAGCCAATTGCGCCACGGAGACAGTCCTGCTCCACTCTCACCACCATTAGAACATATCTTCAAAGCTATCAGCCCAAACAAAAAAAGCGCCGCACCACCAACGGGTGGGCTCGAAACTCCAAGCTTTCGGTTAACAGCCGATCGCGCAAGCCAATCGCGCCACGGAGACAGTCCTGCTCCACTCTCACCGCCATCAGAACATATCTTCAAAGCTATCAACCCAAAGAAAAAAAAGCGCCGCACCACCACCGGGTGGGCTCGAAACTCCAACCTTTCGGTTAACAGCCGATCGCGCTAGCCAATTGCGCCATGGAGACAGTCCTGCTCCACTCTCACCACCATCAGAACATATCTTCAAAGCTATCAGCCCAAAGAAAAAAAAGCGCCGCACCACCACCAGGTGGGCTCGAACCTCCGACCTTTCGGTTAACAGCCGATCGCGCTAGCCAATTGCGCCACGGAGACAGTCGTGCTCCGCTCTCACCATCATCAGAACATATCTTCAAAGCTATCGGAGCAAAGAAAAAAGCAACACGCCACTCCCGGGAGGGCTCGAACCTCCAAATTTTCGGTTAACAGCCGATCGCGCTAGCCAATTGCGCCACGGAGACAGTCCCGCTCCACTCTCAGCACCATTAGAACATATCTTCAAAGCTATCAGCCCAAAGAAAAAAAGCGCCGCACCACCAGCGGGTGGGCTCGAACCTCCAACTTTTCGGTTAACAGCCGATCACGCTAGCCAATTGCGCCACGGAGACAGTCCTGCTCCACTCTCACCACCGTCAGAACATTTCTTCAGAGCTATCAGCCCAAAGAAAAAAGCGCCGCACCACCACCGGGTGGGCTCGAACCTCCAACCTTTCGGTTAACAGCCGATCGCGCTAGCCAATTGCCCCACGGAGACAGACGTGCTCCACTCTCACCACCGTCAGAACATTTCTTCAGAGCTATCACCCCAAAGAAAAAAAAGCGCCGCCCCACCACCGGGTTGGCTCGAACCTCCAACCTTTCGGTTAACAGCCGATCGCGCTAGCCAATTGCGCCACGAAGACAGTCCTGCTCCACTCTCACCACCATCAGAACATATCTTCAAAGCTCTCAGCGCAAAGAAAAAAGCAACAAGCCACTCCCGGGAGGGCTCGAAACTCTAACCTTTCAGTTAACAGCCGATCACGCTAGCCAATTGCGCCACGGAGACAGTCCTGCTCCACTCTCACCACCATCAGAACATATCTTCAAAGCTTTCAGCCCAAAGAAAAAAAAGCCCCGCATCACCACCGGGTGGGCTCGAAACTCCAAGCTTTCGGTTAACAGCCGATCGCGCAAGCCAATCGCGCCACGGAGACAGCCCTGCTTTACTCTCACCACCATCAGAATATATCTTCAAAGCTATCAGCCCAAAGAAAAAAAAGCGCAGCACCACCACCGGGTCGAATTGAATCTCCAACCTTTCGGTTAACAGCCGATCACGCAAGCCATTTGCGCCACGGAGACAGTCGTGCTCCACTCTCACCACAGTCAGAACATTTCTTCAGAGCTATCAGCCCAAAGAAAAAAAAGCGCCACACCACCACCGAGTGGGCTCGAACCTCCAACCTTTCGATTAACAGCTGACCGCGCTAGCCAATTACGCCACGGAGACAGCCATGCTCCACTCTTACTACCATCAGAACATATCTTCAAAGCTATCAGCGCAAAGAAAAAAGCAACACACCACTCTCGGGAGGGCTCGAAACTCCAACCTTTCGGTTAACAGCCGATTCAGCTTGTCAATTGCGCCACGGAGACAGTCTTGCTTCACTCTCACCACCATTATAACATATCTTCAAAGCTATCAGCCCAAAGAAGAAAAAGCGCCGCACCACCACCGGGTGGGCTCGAACCTCCAACCTTTCGGTTAACTTCCGATCGCGCTAGCCAATTGCGCCAAGGAGACAGTCGTGCTCCAATCTCACCACCATCAGAACATATCTTCAAAGCTATCAGCGCAAAGAAAAAAACAACACGCTACTCCCGGGAGGGCTCGACCCTCCAACTGTTCAGCCAATTGCGCCGCGTGGACACTCCTGCTCCACTCTCACCACCGTCAGAACATTTCTCCAGAGCTATCAGCCCAAAGAAAAAAAAAGCGCCGCACCACCGCCGGGTGGGCTCGAAACTCCAACCTTTCGGTTAACAGCCGCTCGCGCTAGCCAATTGCGCCACGGAGACAGTCCTGCTCCTCTCTCACCATCATCACAACATATCTTCAAAGCTATCGGAGCAAAGAAAAAAGCAACACGCCACTCCCGGGAGGGCTCGAACCTCCAAATTTTTGGTTAACAGCCGATCGCGCTAGCCAATTGCGCCACGGAGACAGTCCTGCTCCACTCTCACCACCATTAGAACATATCTTCAAAGCTATCAGCCCAAAGAAAAAAGCGCCGCACCACCAACGGGTGGGCTCGAACCTCCAACTTTTCGGTTAACAGCCGATCACGCTAGCCAATTGCGCCACGGAGACAGTCCTGCTCCACTCTCACCACCGTCAGAACATTTCTTCAGAGCTATCAGCCCAAAGAAAAAAAGCGCCGCACCACCACCGGGTGGGCTCAAACCTCCAACCTTTCGGTTAACAGCCAATCGCGCTAGCCAATTGCCCCACGGAGACAGTCGTGCTCTACTCTCACCACCGTCAGAACATTTCTTCAGAGCTATCACCCCAAAGAAAAAAAAGCGCCGCCCCACCACCGGGTTGGCTCGAACCTCCAACTTTTCGGTTAACAGCCGATCGCGCTAGCCAATGGCGCCACGAAGACAGTCCTGCTCCACTCTCAACACCATCAGAACATATCTTCAAAGCTATTACCGCAAAGAAAAAAGCAACACACCGCTCCCGGGAGGGCTCGAAACTCCAACCTTTCGGTTAACAGCCGATCGCGCTAGCCCATTGCGCCACGGAGACAGTCTTGCTCCACTCTCACCACCATCAGAACATATCTTCAAAGCTATCAGCACAAAAAAAGCGCCACACCACCACCAAGTGGGCTCGAACCTCCTACATTTCGGTTAACAGCCGATCGCGCTAGCCAATTGCGCCACGCAGACAGTCGTGCTCCACTCTCATCACCATGAGAACGTATCTTCAAAGCTATCAGCACAAAGAAAAAAACAACACATTACTCCGGGGTGGGCTCGAACCTCCAAACTTTTGGTTAACAGCCAATCGCGCCAGCCAATTGCGCCACGGAGACAGTCCTGCCCCACTCTCACCACCATCAGAACATATCTTCAAAGCTATCAGCACAAAGAAAAAAAAGCGCCGCACCACCACTGGGTGGGCTCGAACCTCCAACCTTTCGGTTAACACCCGATCGCGCTGGCCAATTGCGCCACGGAGACAGTCGTGCTCCACTCTCATATCCATCAGAACTTATCTTCAAAGCTATCAGCGCAAAGAAAAAAGCAACACACTACTCCCGGGAGGGCTCGAACCTCCAACCTTTCGGTTAACAGCCGATCGCGCTAGCCAATTGCGCCACGAAGACAGTCCTGCTCCACTCTCACCACCATCAGAACATATGTTCAAAGCTATCAACGCAAAGAAAAAAGCAACAAGCCACTCCCGGGAGGGCTCGAAACTCTAACCTTTCAGTTAACAGCCGATCGCGCTAGCCAATTGCGCCACGGAGACAGTCCTGCTCCACTCTCACCACCATTAGAACATATCTTCAAAGCTATCAGTCCAAAGAAAAAAAAGCCCCGCACCACCACCGGGTGGGCTCGAAACTCCAAGCTTTCGGTTAACAGCCGATCGCGCAAGCCAATTGCGCCACGGAGACAGTCCTGCTTTACTCTCACCACCATCAGAATATATCTTTAAAGCCATCAGCCCAAAGAAAAAAAAGCGCCGCACCACCACCGCGTGGGCTCGAACCTCCTACCTTTCGGTTAACAGCCTATCGCGCTAGCCAATTGCGCCATGGAGAGAGTCGTGCTCCACTCTCACCACCATCAGAACATATCTTCAAAGCTATCAGCCCAAAGAAAAAATAGCGCCGCACCACCACCGAGTGGGCTCGAACCTCCAACCTTTCGGTTAACAGCCGATCGCGCTAGCCAATTACGCCACGGAGACAGCCGTTCTCCACACTAACCACCATCAGAACATATCTTCAAAGCTATCAGCGCAAAGAAAAAAGCAACACACCACTCCCGGGAGGGCTCGAAACTCCAACCCTTCGGTTAACGGCCGATTCAGCTCGTCAATTGCGCCGCGGAGACAGTCTTGCTCCACTCTCACCACCATTAGAACATATCTTCAAAGCTATCAGCCCAAAGAAAAAAAGCGCCGCACCACCAACGGGTGGGCTCGAAACTCCAAGCTTTCGGTTAACAGCCGATCGCGCAAGCCAATCGCGCCACGGAGACAGTCCTGCTCCACTCTCACCGCCATCAGAACATATCTTCAAAGCTATCAACCCAAAGAAAAAAAAGCGCCGCACCACCACCGGGTGGGCTCGAAACTCCAACCTTTCGGTTAACAGCCGATCGCGCTAGCCAATTGCGCCATGGAGACAGTCCTGCTCCACTCTCACCACCATCAGATCATATCTTCGAAGCTATCAGCCCAAAGAAAAAAAAAGCGCCGCACCACCAACGGGTGGGCTCGAACCTCCAACTTTTCGGTTAACAGCCTATCACGCTAGCCAATTGCGCCACGGAGACAGTCCTGCTCCACTCTCACCACCGTCAGAACATTTCTTCAGAGCTATCAGCCCAAAGAAAAAAAGCGCCGCACCACCACCGGGTGGGCTCGAACCTCCAACCTTTCGGTTAACAGCCGATCGCGCTAGCCAATTGCCCCACGGAGACAGTCGTGCTCCACTCTCACCACCGTCAGAACATTTATTCAGAGCTATCACCCCAAAGAAAAAAAAGCGCCGCCCCACCACCGGGTTGGCTCGAACTTCCAACCTTTCGGTTAACAGCCGATCGCGCTAGCCAATTGCGCCACGAAGACAGTCCTGCTCCACTCTCACCACCATCAGAACATATCTTCAAAGCTATCAGCGCAAAGAAAAAAGCAACAAGCCACTCCCGGGAGGGCTCGAAACTCTAACCTTTCAGTTAACAGCCGATCGCGCTAGCCAATTGCGCCACGGAGACAGTCCTGCTCCACTCTCACCACCATCAGAACATATCTTCAAAGCTATCAGCCCAAAGAAAAAAAAGCCCCGCACCACCACCGGGTGGGCTCAAAACTCCAAGCTTTCGGTTAACAGCCGATCGCGCAAGCCAATCGCGCCACGGAGGCAGTCCTGCTTTACTCTCACCACCATCAGAATATATCTTCAAAGCTATCAGCCCAAAGAAAAAAAAGCGCCGCACCACCACCGGGTCGAATCGAATCTCCAACCTTTCGGTTAACAGCCGATCACGCTAGCCATTTGCGCCACGGAGACAGTCGTGCTCCACTCTCACCACAGTCAGAACATTTCTTCAGAGCTATCAGGCCAAAGAAAAAAAAGCGCCACACCAACACCGGGTGGGCTCGAAGCTCCAACCTTTCGGTTAACAGCCGATCACGCTAGCCAATTACGCCACGGAGACAATCCTGCTCCACTCTCACCACCATCAGAACATATCTTCAAAGCTATCAGCCCAAAGAAAAAAAAAGCGCCACACCACCACCGAATGGGCTCGAACCTCCAACCTTTCGGTTAACAGCTGATCGCGCTAGCCAATTACGCCACGGAGACAGCCATGCTCCACACTCACTACCATCAGAACATATCTTCAAAGCTATCAGCGCAAAGAAAAAAGCAACACACCACTCTCGGGAGGGCTCGAAACTCCAACCTTTCGGTTAACAGCCGATTCAGCTTGTCAATTGCGCCACGGAGACAGTCTTGCTTCACTCTCACCACCATTAGAACATATCTTCAAAGCTATCAGCCCAAAGAAAAAAAAGCGCCGCACCACCACCGGCTGGGCTCAAACCTCCACCCTTTCGGTTAACTTCCGATCGCGCTAGCCAATTGTGCCAAGGAGACAGTCGTGCTCCAATCTCACCACCATCAGATCATATCTTCAAAGCTATCAGCGCAAAGAAAAAAACAACACGCTACTCCCGGGAGGGCTCGAACCTCCAACTGTTCAGCCAATTGCGCCGCGTGGACAGTCCTGCTCCACTCTCACCACCGTCAGAACATTTCTCCAGAGCTATCAGCCCAAAGAAAAAAAAAGCGCCGCACCACCACCGGGTGGGCTCGAAACTCCAACCTTTCGGTTAACAGCCGCTCGCGCTAGCCAATTGCGCCACGGAGACAGTCCTGCTACGCTCTCACCATCATCAGAACATATCTTCAAACCTATCGGTGCAAAGAAAAAAGCAACACGCCACTTCCGGGAGGGCTCGAACCTCCAAATTTTCGGTTAACAGCCGATCGCGCTAGCCAATTGCGCCACGGAGACAGTCCTGCTCCACTCTCACCACCATTAGAACATATCTTCAAAGCTATCAGCCCAAAGAAAAAAAGCGCCGCACCACCAACGGGTGGGCTCGAACCTCCAACTTTTCGGTTAACAGCCGATCACGCTAGCCAATTGCGCCACGGAGACAGTCCTGCTCCACTCTCACCACTGTCAGAACGTTTCTTCAGAGCTATCAGCCCAAAGAAAAAAAGCGCCGCACCACCACCGGGTAGGCTCAAACCTCCAACCTTTCGGTTAACAGCCAATCGCGCTAGCCAATTGCCCCACGGAGACAGTCGTGCTCTACTCTCACCACCGTCAGAACATTTCTTCAGAGCTATCACCCCAAAGAAAAAAAAGCGCCGCCCCACCACCGGGTTGGCTCGAACCTCCAAACTTTTGGTTAACAGCCGATCGCGCTAGCCAATGGCGCCACGAAGACAGTCCAGCTCCACTCTCACCACCATCAGAACATATCTTCAAAGCTATTACCGCAAAGAAAAAAGCAACACACCACTCCCGGGAGGGCTCGAAACTCCAACCTTTCGGTTAACAGCCGATCGCGCTAGCCCATTGCGCCACGGAGACAGTCTTGCTCCACTCTCACCACCATCAGAACATATCTTCAAAGCTATCAGCACAAAAAAAGCGCCACACCACCACCAAGTGGGCTCGAACCTCCTTCATTTCGGTTAACAGCCGAACGCGCTAGCCAATTGCGCCACGGAGACAGTCGTGCTCCACTCTCATCACCATGAGAACATATCTTCAAAGCTATCAGCGCAAAGAAAAAAACAACACATTACTCCCGGGTGGGCTCGAACCTCCAAAATTTTGGTTAACAGCCAATCGCGCCAGCCAATTGCGCCACGGAGACAGTCCTGCCCCACTCTCACCACCATCAGAACATATCTTCAAAGCTATCAGCACAAAGAAAAAAAAGCGCCGCACCACCACTGGGTGGGCTCGAACCTCCAACCTTTCGGTTAACACCCGATCGCGCTAGCCAATTGCGCCACGGAGACAGTCGTGCTCCACTCTCATATCCATCAGAACTTTTCTTCAAAGCTATCAGCGCAAAGAAAAAAGCAACACACTACTCCCGGGAGGGCTCGAACCTCCAACTGTTCAGCCAATTGCGCCACGGGGAAAGTCCTGCTCCACTCTCACCACCGTCAGAACATTTCTTCAGAGCTATCAGCCCAAAGAAAAAAAAGCGCCAGACCTCCACCGGGTGGGCTCGAACCTCCAACCTTTCGGTTAACAGCCGATCGCGCTAGCCAATTACGCCAAGGAGACAGTCGTGCTCCACTCTCACCACCATCAAACATATCTTCAAAGCTATCAGCGCAAAGAAAAAAGCAACACACCTGTCCCGGGAGGGCTCGAAACTCCAACCTTTCGGTTAACAGCCGATCGTCCTAGCCAATTGCGCCACGGAGACAGTCGTGCACCACTCTCACCACCGTCAGAACATTTCTTCAGAGCTATCACCCCAAAGAAAAAAAAGGGCCGCACCACAACCGGGTGGGCTCGAACCTCCAACCTTTCGGTTAACAGCCTTTAGCGCTAGCCAAATGCGCCACGAAGATAGTCTTGTTCCACTCTCACCACTA
This sequence comes from Rhipicephalus microplus, assembly GCF_043290135.1. NCBI lineage: Eukaryota > Metazoa > Arthropoda > Arachnida > Ixodida > Ixodidae > Rhipicephalus > Rhipicephalus microplus. The sequence goes on from NW_027464589.1 coordinate 16,202,087, forward strand.
TCAGAACATATCTTCAAAGCTATTACCGCAAAGAAAAAAGCAACACACCACTCCCGCGAGGGCTCGAACCTCCAAACTTTCGGGTAACAGCCGATCGCGCTAGCCAATTGCACCACTGAGACATTCCTGCTCCTTTCTCACCACCATAAGAACATATCTTCAAAGCTATCAGCCCAAAGGAAAAAAGCGCCGCACCACCCCGGGTGGGCTCGAAGCTCCGACCTTTCGGTTAACAGCCGATCGCGCTAGCCAATCGCGCCACGGAGACAGTCCTGCTCCACTCTCACTACCATCCGAACATATCTTCAAAGCTATCAGCCCAAAGAGAAAAAAGCGCCGCACCACCACCGGGTGGGCTCGAACCTCCGAATTTTCCGTTAACAGCCGATCGCGCTAGCCAATTGCTCCACGGAGACAATCCTGCTTCACTCTCACCACCATCAGAACATATCTTCAAAGCCATCAGCGCAAAGAAAAAAGCAACACACCACTCCCGGGAGCGCTCGAAACTCCAAGCTTTCGGTTAACAGCCGATCGCGCTAGCCAATTGCGCCACGGAGACAGTCCTGCTCTACTCTCACAACTATCAAAACATATCTTCAAAGCTATCAGCCCAAAGAAAAAAAAGCGCCGCACCACCACCGGGTGGGCTCGAACCTCCAACGTTTCGGTTAACAGCCGATCACGCTATCCAATGGCGCCACGGAGACAGTCCTACTCTCACCACCGTCAGAACATTTCTTCAGAGCTGTCAGCCCAAAGAAAAAAAAGCGCCGCACCACCACCGGGTGGGCTCGAACCTCCAACCTTTCGGTTAACAGCCAATCGCGCTAGCCAATTGCCCCACGGAGGCAGTCGTGCTCCACTCTCACCACTGTCAGAACCTTTCTTCAGAGCTATCACCCCAAAGAATAAAAAGCGCCGCACCACCAGCGCGCGGGCTCGAACCCCCAACCTTTCGGTTAACAGCCGGTCGGGCTAGCCAATGGCGCCACAAAGACAGTCCTGCTCCACTCTAACCACCAGCAGAACATATCTTCAAAGCTAATACCGCAAAGAAAAATGCAACACACCACTCTCGGGAGGGCTCGAAACTCCAACCTTTCGGTTAACAGCCGATCGCGCTAGCGTATTGCGCCATGGAGACAGTCTTGCTCCACTCTCACCACCATCAGAACATATCCTCAAAGCTATCAGCCCAAAGAAAAAAAAGCACCGCACCACCACCGGGTGGGCTCGAATCTCCAACCTTTCGGTTAACAGCCGATCACGCTAGCCATTTGCACCACGGAGACAGTCGTGCTCCACTCTCACCACAGTCAGAACATTTCTTCAGAGCTATCAGGCCAAAGAAAAAAAAGCGCCATACCAACACCGGGTTTGCTCGAAACTCCAACCTTTCGGTTAACAGCCGATCACGCTACCCAATTGCGCCACGGAGACAGTCCTGCTCCACTCTCACCACCATCAGAACATATCTTCAAAGCTATCAGCCCAAAGAAAAAAAAGCGCCGCACCACCACCGAGTGGGCTCGAACCTCCAACCTTTCGGTTAACAGCTGATCGCGCTAGCCAATTACGCCACGGAGACAGCCGTGCTGCACACTCACTACCATCAGAACATATCTTCAAAGCTATCAGCGCAAAGAAAAAAGCAACACACCCCTCTCGGGAGGGCTCGAAACTCCAACTTTTCGGTTAACAGCCGATTCAGCTTGTCAATTGCGCCACGGAGACAGTCTTGCTTCACTCTCACCCCCATTAGAACATATCTTCAAAGCTATCAGCCCAAAGAAAAAAAAGCGCCGCACCACCACCGGGTGGGCTCGAACCTCCAACCTTTCGGTTAACTTCCGATCGCGCTAGCCAATTGCGCCAAGGAGACAGTCGTGCTCCAATCTCACCACCAGCAGAACATATCTTCAAAGCTATCAGCGCAAAGAAAAAAAACAACACGCTACTCCCGGGAGGGCTCGAACCTCCAACTGTTCAGCCAATTGCGCCACGAGGACAGTCCTGCTCCACTCTCACCACCGTCAGAACATTTCTCCAGAGCTATCAGTCCAAAGAAAAAAAAGCGCCGCACCAGCACCGGGTGGGCTCGAAACTCCAACATTTCGGTTAACAGCCGATCGCGCTAGCCAATTGCGCCATGGAGACAGTCCTGCTCCACTCTGACCACCATCAGAACATATCTTCAAAGCTATCAGCCCAAAGAAAAAAAAAGCGCCGCACCACCACCAGGTGGGCTCGAACCTCCAACCTTTCGGTTAACACCCGATCGCGCTAGCCAATTGCGCCACGGAGACAGTCGTGCTCCACTCTCATATCCATCAGAACTTATCTTCAAAGCTATCAGCGCAAAGAAAAAAGCAACACACTACTCCCGGGAGGGCTCGAACCTCCAAGTGTTCAGCCAATTGCGCCACGGGGAAAGTCCTGCTCCACTCTCACCACCGTCAGAACATTTCTTCAGAGCTATCAGCCCAAAGAAGAAAAAGCGCCGGACCTCCACCGGGTGGGCTCGAACCTCCAACCTTTCGGTTAACAGCCGATCGCGCTAGCCAATTACGCCACGGAGACAGTCGTGCTCCACTCTCAACACCATCAAACATATATTCGAAGCTATCAGCGCAAAGAAAAAAGCAACACACCTGTCCCGGGAGGGCTCGAAACTCCAACCTTTCGGTTAACAGCCGATCGTCCTAGCCAATTGCGCCACGGAGACAGTCGTGCTCCACTCTCACCACCGTCAGAACATTTCTTCAGAGCTGTCACCCCAAAGAAAAAAAAGGGCCGCACCACAACCGGGTGGGCTCGAACCTCCAACCTTTCGGTTAAAGCCTTTAGCGCTAGCCAATTGCTCCACGGAGACAATCCTGCTCCACTCTCACCACCATCAGAACTTATCTTCAAAGCTATCAGCCCAAAGAATAAACAGCACCACACCACCACCAGGTGGGCTCGAACCTCCAACCTTTCTGTTAACAGCCAATCGCGCTAGCCAATTGTGCCACGGAGATAGTCCTGCTCCACTCTCACCACCATCAGAACATATCTTCAAAGCTATCAGCACAAAAAAAAGCGCCGAACCACCACCGGGTGGGCTCGAACCTCCAACCTTTCGGTTAACAGCCGATCGCGCTAGCAAACTGCGCCACGGAGACAGTCGTGCTCCACCCTCACCACCATCAGAACATATCTTCAAAGCTATCAGCGCAAAGAAAAAAGCAACACACCACTCCCGGGAGGGCTCGAAACTGCAAGCTTTCGGTTAACAGCCGATCGCGCTAGCCAATTGCGCCACGGAGACAGTCCTGCTCTACTCTAACCACTATCAAAACATATCTTCAAAGCTATCAGCCCAAAGAAAAAAAAGCGCCGCACCACCAACGGGTGGGCTCGAACCTCCAACGATTCGGTTAACAGCCGATCACGCTATCCAATGGCGCCACGGAGACAGTCCTACTCTCACCACCGTCAGAACATTTCTTCAGAGCTATCAGCCCAAAGAAAAAAAAGCGCCGCACCACCACCGGGTGGGCTCGAACCTCCAACCTTTCGGTTAACAGCCTATCGCGCTAGCCAATGGCCCCACGGAGGCAGTCGTGCTCCACTCTCACCACTGTCAGAACCTTTCTTCAGAGCTATCACCCCAAAGAATAAAAAGCGCCGCACCACCACCACGCGGGCTCGAACCCCCAACCTTTCGGTTAACAGCCGGTCGTGCTAGCCAATGGCGCCACAAAGACAGTCCTGCTCCACTCTCACCACCAGCAGAACATATCTTCAAAGCTATTACCGCAAAGAAAAATGCAACACACCACTCTCGGGAGGGCTCGAAACTCCAACCTTTCGGTTAACAGCCGATCGCGCTAGCCAATTGCGCCATGGAGACAGTCCTGCTCCACTCTCACCACCATCAGAACATATCTTCAAAGCTATCAGCCAAAGAAAAAAAAAGCGCCGCAACACCACCAGGTGGGCTCGAACCTCCGACATTTCGGTTAACAGCCGATCGCGCTAGCCAATTGCGCCACGGAGACAGTCGTGTTCCGCTCTCACCATAATCAGAACATATCTTCAAAGCTATCAACCCAAAGAAAAAAAAGCGCCGCACCACCACTGGGTGGGCTCGAAACTCCAACCTTTCGGTTAAGAGCCGATCGCGCTAGCCAATTGCGCCATGGAGACAGTCCTGCTCCACTCTGACCACCATCAGAACATATCTTCAAAGCTATCAGCCCAAAGAAAAAAAAAGCGCCGCACCACCACCAGGTGGGCTCGAACCTCCAACCTTTCGGTTAACACCCGATCGCGCTAGCCAATTGCGCCACGGAGACAGTCGTGCTCCACTCTCATATCCATCAGAAGTTATCTTCAAAGCTATCAGGGCAAAGAAAAAAGCAACACACTACTCCCGGGAGGGCTCGAACCTCCAACCTTTCGGTTAAAAGCCGATCACGCTAGCCAATTACGCCACGGAGACAGTCGTGCTCCACTCTCATATCCATCAGAACTTATCTTCAAAGCTATGAGCGCAAAGAAAAAACAACACACTACTCCCGGCAGGGCTCGAACCTCAAACTGTTCAGCCAATTGCGCCACGGGGAAAGTCCTGCTCCACTCTCACCACCGTCAGAACATTTCTTCAGAGCTATCAGCCCAAAGAAAAAAAAGCGCCGCACCACCACCGGGTGGGCTCGAACCTCCAACCTTTCGGTTAAAAGCCGATCGCGCTAGCCAATTACGCCACGGAGACAGTCGTGCTCCACTCTAACCACCATCAAACATATCTTCAAAGCTGTCAGCGCAAAGAAAAAAGCAACACACCTGTCCCGGGAGGGCTCGAACCTCCAACCTTTCGGTTAACAGCCGATCGTCCTAGCCAATTGCGCCACGGAGACAGTCGTGCTCCACTCTCACCACCGTCAGAACATTTCTTCAGAACTATCAGCCCAAAGAAAAAAAAGCGCCGCACCACCACCGGGTGGGCTCGAACCTCCGACTTTTCGGTTAACAGCCGATCGCGCTAGCCAATTGCTCCACGGAGACAATCCTGCTCCACTCTCACCACCATCAGAACTTATCTTCAAAGCTATCAGCCCAAAGAAAAAACAGCACCACACCACCACCGGGTGGGCTTGAACCTCCAACCTTTCTGTTAACAGCCAATCGCGCTAGCCAATTGCGCCACAGAGACAGTTCTGCTCCACTCTCACCACCATCAGAACATATCTTCAAAGCCATCAGCCCAAAGAAAAAAAAGCGCTGCACAACCACTGGGTGGGCTCGAACCTCCAACCTTTCGGTTAACAGCCGATCGCGCTAGCAAACTGCGCCACGGAGACAGTCGTGCTCCACCCTCACCACCATCAGAACATATCTTCAAAGCTATCAGCGCAAAGAAAAAAGCAACACACCACTCCCGGGAGGGCTCGAAACTCCAACCTTTCGGTTAATAGCCGATCGCGCTAGCGATTGCCCCACGGAGGCAGTCGTGCTCCACTCTCACCATTGTCAGAACATTTCTTCAGAGCTATCACCCCAAAGAATAAAAAGCGCCGCACCACCACCGCGTGGGCTCGAACCCCCAACCTTTCGGTTAACAGCCGGTCGCGCTAGCCAATTGCGCCATGGAGACAGTTCTGCTCCACTCTCACCACCATCAGAACATATCTTCAAAGCTATCAGTCCAAAAAAAAGCGCCCCACCACCACTGGGTGGGCTCGAACGTCTGACCTTTCGGCTAACAGCCGATTACGCTAGCCAATTGCGCCACGGAGACAGTCGTGCTCCGCTCTCACCATCATCAGAACATATCTTCAAAGCTATCGGCGCAAAGAAAAAAGCAACACGCCACTCCCGGGAGGGCTCGAACCTCCAAATTTTCGGTTAACAGCCGATCACGGTAGCCAAATGCGCCACGGAGACAGTCCTGCTCCACTCTCACCACCATCAGAACATATCGCCAAAGCTATCGGCCCAAAGAAAAAAAGCGCCGCACCACCACCGAGTGGACTCGAACCTCCAACCTTTCGGTTAACAGCTGATCGCGCTAGCCAATTACGCCACGGAGACAGCCATGCTCCACACTCACTACCATCAGAACATATCTTCAAAGCTATCAGCGCAAAGAAAAAAGCAACACACCACTCTCGGGAGGGCTCGAAACTCCAACCTTTCGGTTAACAGCCGATTCAGCTTGTCAATTGCGCCACGGAGACAGTCTTGCTTCACTCTCACCACCATTAGAACATATCTTCAAACCTATCAGCCCAAAGAAAAAAAAGCGCCGCACCACCACCGGGTGGGCTCGAACCTCGAACCTTTCGGTTAACTTCCGATCGCGCTAGCCAATTGCGCCAAGGAGACAGTCGTGCTCCAATCTCACCACCATCAGAACATATCTTCAAAGCTATCAGCGCAAAGAAAAAAAACACGCTACTCCCGGGAGGGCTCGAACCTCCAACTGTTCAGCCAATCGCGCCACGGGGACAGTCCTGCTCCACTCTCACCACCGTCAGAACATTTCTTCAGAGCTATCAGCCCAAAGAAAAAAAAAGCACCGCACCACCACTGGGTGGGCTCGAACCTCCAACTTTTCGGTTAACAGCCGATCACGCTAGCCAATTGCGCCACGGAGACAGTCCTGCTCCACTCTCACCACCGTCAGAACATTTCTTCAGAGCTATCAGCCCAAAGAAAAAAAAAGCACCGCACCACCACTGGGTGGGCTCGAACCTCCAACTTTTCGGTTAACAGCCGATCACGCTAGCCAATTGCGCCACGGAGACAGTCCTGCTCCACTCTCACCACCGTCAGAACATTTCTTCAGAGCTATCAGCCCAAAGAAAAAAAGCGCCGCACCACCACCGGGTGGGCTCGAACCTCCAACCTTTCGGTTAACAGCCGATCGCGCTAGCCCATTGCCCCACGGAGGCAGTCTTGCTTCACTCTCACCACCATTAGAACATATCTTCAAAGCTATCAGCCCAAAGAAAAAAAAGCGCCGCACCACCACCGGGTAGGCTCGAACCTCCAACCTTTCGGTTAACTTCCGATCGCGCTAGCCAATTGCGCCAAGGAGACAGTAGTGCTCCAAGCTCACCACCATCAGAACATATCTTCAAAGCTATCAGCGCAAAGAAAAATACAACACGCTACTCCCGGGAGGGCTCGAACCTCCAACTGTTCAGCCAATTGCGCCACGGGGACAGTTCTGCTCCACTCTCACCACCGTCAGAACATTTCTTCAGAGCTATCAGCCCAAAGAAAAAAAAGCGCCGCACCACCACCGGGTGGGCTCGAACCTGCAACCTTTCGGTTTACAGCCGATCGCGCTAGCCAATTGCCCCACGGAGACAGTCGTGCTCCACTGTCACCACCGTCAGAACATTTCTTCAGAGCTATCACCCCAAAGAAAAAAAAAGCGCCGCACCACAACTGGGAGGGCTCGAACCTCCAACCTTTCGGTTAACAGCCTTCAGCGCTAGCCAATTGCGCCACGAAGATAGTCCTGCTCCACTCTCACCACCATCAGAACATATCTTCAAAGCTATTACCGCAAAGAAAAAAGCAACACACCACTCCCGGGAGGGCTCGAAACCCCAAACTTTCGGGTAACAGCAGATCGCGCTAGCCAATTGCGCCACGGAGACATGCCTGCTCCACTCTCACCACCATCAGATCATATCTTCAAAGCTATCAGCCCAAAGGAAAAAAAAGTGCCGCACCACCACCGGGTGGGCTCGAAACTCCAACCTTTCGATTAACAGCCGATCGCGCTAGCCAATTGCGCCACGGAGACAGTTCTGCTCCACTCTCACCACCATCAGAACATATCTTCAAAGCCATCAGCCCCCCCAAAAAAAAGAACGCCGCACCACCACCGCGTGGGCTCGAACCTCCAAGCTTTCGGTTAACAGCCGGTCGCGCTAGCCAATTGCGCCACAAAGACAGTCCTGCTCCACTCTCACACCAAGCAGAACATATGTTCAGAGCTATTACCGCAAAGAAAAATGCAACACACCACTCTCGGGAGGGCTCGAAACTCCAACCTTTCGGTTAACAGCCGATCGCGCTAGCGTATTGCGCCACAGAGACAATCTTGCTCCACTCTCACCACCATCAGAACATATCTTCAAAGCTATCAGCGCAAAGAAAAAAAGCGCCGCACCACCACCGGGTGGGCTCGAACCTCCAACCTTTCGGTTAACAGCCAATCGCGCCAGCCAATTGCGCCACGGAGACAGTCCTGCCCCACTCTCACCACCATCAGAACATATCTTCAAAGCTATCAGCACAAAGAAAAAAAAGCGCCGCACCACCACTGGGTGGGCTCGAACCTCCAACCTTTCGGTTAACACCCGATCGCGCTAGCCAATTGCACCACGGAGACAGTCGTGCTTCACTCTCATCACCATCAGAACTTATCTTCAAAGCTATCAGCGCAAAGAAAAAAGCAACACACTACTCCCGCGAGAGCTCGAACCTCCAACTGTTCAGCCAATTGCGCCACGGGGATAGTCCTGCTCTACTCTCACCACCGTCAGAACATTACTTCAGAGCTATCAGCCCAAAGAAAAAAAAGCGCCGCACCACCACCGGGTGGGCTCGAACCTCCAACCTTTCGGTTAACAGCCGATCGCGCTAGCCAATTGCCCCACGGAGACAGTCGTGCTCCACTCTCACCACCGTCAGAACATTTCTTCAGAGCTATCACCCCAAAGAAAAAAAAAGCGCCGCAACACAACCGGGTGGGCTCGAACCTCCAACCTTTCGGTTAACAGCCTTTAGCGCTAGCCAATTGCGCCACGAAGATAGTCCTGCTCCACTCTCACCACCATCAGAACATATCTTCAAAGCTATTACCGCAAAGAAAAAAGCAACACACCACTCCCGGGAGGGCTCGAACCTCCAACCTTTCGGGTAACAGCCGATCGCGCTAGCCAATTGCGCCACGGAGACATTCCTGCTCCACTCTCACCGCCATCAGAACATATCTTCAAAGCTATCAGCCCAAAGGAAAAAAAGCGCCGCACCACCACCGGGTGGGCTCGAAACTCCAACCTTTCGGTTAACAGCCAATCGCGCTAGCCAATTGCGCCACGGAGACAGTCCTGCTCCACTCTTACCACCATCAGAACATATCTTCAAAGCCATCAGCCCAAAGAAAAAACAAGCGCCGCACCACCACTGGGTGGGCTCGAAGCTCCGACCTTTCGGTTAACAGCCGATCACGCTAGCCAATTGCGCCACGGAGACAGTTGTGCTCCACTCTCACCACTGTCAGAACATTTTTTCAGAGCTATCACCCCAAATAAAAAAAGCGCCGCACCACCACCGCGTGGGCTCGAACCTCCAACCTTTCGGTTAACAGCCGGTCGCGCTAGCCAATTGCGCCACAAAGACAGTCCTGCTCCACTCTCACCACCAGCAGAACATATTGTCACGGGGTCGTGACGTGGCCGAAGACAGGAGACTTCGTGTTAGGATTTAACTGTTTATTTGGGCGAACCTGTGCCCGGTAAACTGAAAGTCCAATTACAGCAGCAGTCTCGCACAGATAGCAGTCTCGGACTGATAGCGGCGAACGGAGCGTCGGCCTTCAATCAACAACTGACAAGCGGCGAAGCGCGTCGGCATTTATACTCTTGCCGTCGAATGTTCTAGCGTTATCGCTGGCGGTGGCGTAGCTTCCAGAACAATCTGTACCGTTCGCACAGTGGGCGTGATCTAATTGAAATGATCTACTACAGTCCGGAACGTTCTAGCAAACTGCAGGCGCGGTTTGCGCTGAGAATTGTGCGGTGTTTTCGGACGACAACAAAAACTTGGGAAATGGAACGTGGCATTGCCCCCCTCTGAAAAAAGGCATCGTCCCGATGCTTTAACTAAAGGTGGAAGTACAATAATAATGCAAGAAAGTACAATGAATAAATTACGATACAACAATAATAAAAAAAAAACACTAGTTCAGTTTGTTAACGCGCATGAAACGGCTTGAGGCGCGCGACATGGACGACTTCAGGTCGCGATCGGCGTCGTTGAGAGTTCGTGATGCCGTCGGGGACAACCTCGTAATCAAGTGGGCCGAGCCGTCGAACCACCCTGTACGGTCCGAAGTACCGTCGCAGAAGCTTTTCACTTAGTCCACGTCGGCGTATCGGCATCCACACCCAAACACGTTCACCGGGCTGGTATTGCACGAAGCGTCGTCGTAGGTTGTAACGGTGGCTGTCGGTCGTCTATTGATTCTTGATACGGAGACGCGCAAGTTTTCGGGCTTCTTCGGCGCGTTGAAGGTACTCGCTCACATCGAGGTTTTCTTCGTCGGTGACGTTGGGTAACATGGCATCGAGCGTCGTTTCCGGGCTCCTTCCGTAGACCAATTTGTATGGCGATATCTGCGTCGTCTCCTGCACCGCCGTGTTGTATGCGAAGGTCACATACGGAAGAATGGCGTCCCACGTCTTGTGTTCGACATCGACGTACATTGACAGCATGTCGGCGATCGTCTTGTTAAGCCGCTCGGTGAGGCCGTTGTTCTGTGGGTGGTACGCTGTTGTCCGGCGGTGGTTTGTTTGGCTGTATGCCAAGATTTCTTGAGTTAGGTCGGCAGTGAATGCCGTTCCTCTGTCGGTGATAAGGACCTCTGGGGCGCCATGACGTAGGACGATATTTTCGACGAAGAATTTAGCTACTTCGGATGCACTGCTTTTTGGCAGGGCTTTTGTCTCGGCGTAGCGGGTGAGGTAGTCGGTAGCTACCACGATCCACTTGTTTCCGAAAGCCGACGTCGGGAACGGCCCCAGTAGGTCCATACCAATCTGCTTGAAAGGTCGGCAAGGTGGATCAATTGGCTGCAGAAGTCCCGCTGGCCTTGTCGGCGGTGTCTTGCGTCGCTGACAGTCCCGGCATGTTCTCACATAACGAGTGACGTCGGTGGTAAGACGTGGCCAGTAGTACCTTTCTTGTATCCTCGCGAGCGTGCGAGAAACACCGAGGTGCCCTGCCGTCGGATCGTCGTGAAGGGCCTGCAGGAGTTCTGGTCGCAGAGCTGAAGGCACCACAAGAAGGTACTTAGCTCGAAGCGGTGAAAAGTTTTTCTTTTGTAGAAGACCGTTTCGTAGAAAGAACGACGCAAGTGCGCGCTTGAATATCTTCGGGACTTCGGCGGTCCTGCCTTCGAGGTATTCTATTAGGGCCTTAAGTTCCGGGTCGGCCCTCTGTCGTTCAGCGAAGTCGTCGGTAGTTATCGTTCCTAAGAAGTAGTCGTCATCCGGGTCGTCGGGTAGCGGTTGGACGACAGGCGCACGAGAGAGACAGTCGGCGTCGGAGTGTTTTTTGCCGGACTTGTAAATGACAGTAATGTCATATTCTTGAAGTCTCAGGCTCCATCGTGCGAGGCGACCTGAGGGGTCCTTCAAGGTGGCTAGCCAACACAATGCGTGGTGGTCGCTCACAACTTTGAAGGGCCTGCCGTAGAGGTAGGGGCGAAATTTCGACGTAGCCCAGATGATGGCGAGGCACTCCTTTTCTGTTGTGGAATAATTTGCTTCTGCTTTGGATAGCGATCGGCTGGCGTAACTAATAACCCTTTCAAGTCCGTCAGCCCTCTGCACAAGAACGGCGCCAAGACCTACGCTGCTTGCGTCAGTATGTATTTCTGTCTCGGCGAATTCGTCGAAATGGGCAAGTAACGGAGGCGTCTGGAGGCGATGTTTAAGCTCCTGGAAAGCGTGTTCCTGCGGCGTTTCTCACTTAAACTCCACGTCGGCCTTGGTAAGGTTAGTGAGAGGATCGGCGATGCGGGCGAAGTTTTTCACGAACCGCCTATAATAGGCACACAGGCCCAGAAATCAGCGCACGGCTTTCTTGTCAGTGGGCGGCGGGAAGTCGGCGATGGCGGCTGTTTTCCGTGGATCGGGACGAACTCCAGACTTGCTGATAACGTGCCCCAGAAACAAGAGCTCCTCATACGCAAATCTGCACTTTTCTGGCTTCAGTGTGAGTCCGGAAGTCTTGATGGCTTGAAGTACAGCTTCAAGGCGCCGAAGATGCTCGTCTAAACTCGAGGAAAACACGACGACGTCGTCCAAGTACACAAGGCAAGTCTGCCACTTCAATCCTGCCAGTACTGTATTCATAACGCGTTGAAACGTTGCAGGCGCTGAGCAAAGGCCGAAGGGCATCACCTTAAACTCGAAGAGGCCGTCCGGTGTTATGAACGCCGTCTTCTCTCGGTCTCTTTCGTCGACTTCGATTTGCCAATAGCCAGTCTTAAGGTCCATTGACGAAAAGTACTTGGCGTTATGGAGCCGATCAAGTGCGTCGTCTATTCGTGGGAGGGGATACACATACTTTCTTGTGATTTTGTTCAGGTGGCGATAATCGACGCAGAAACGTAGGGTCCCATCCTTTTTCTTCACTAACACCACGGGGGATGCCCATGGACTCTTGGACGGCTGGATAATGTCATCCCGCAGCATTTCATCAACTTGTCTCTTGATGGCCTCACGTTCTCGCGTCGAAACCCTGTACGGACTCTGACAGAGTGATCTGGCATTTTCTTCGGTTATGATGCGATGTTTCGTGATTGGGGTCTGTCGAATTTTCGATGACGACGAAAAGCAATCTTCGTATTGCAGGAGCAGGGCCTTGAGCTGTTCTTGCTTATCGTTCGGAAGTCTGGGATTGACGTCGAAAGCTATGGGAGGGGCTCGGTTCCTCTGAGCACGTTCCGCAGAATCGGCGAGGGCGAAAGAACTGGTGGCTTCGACAATTTCTTCGATGCATGCGACCGTTGTTCCTTTGTTCACATGTTTGTACTCATTGCTGAAATTCGTGAGCAAAACCGTTGCTTTGCCTCCCCGCAGCTCTGCAATTCCTCTTGCGACGCAAATATTTCGGGTGACCAACAGATGCTGACTGCCTTCAACGACGCCTTCCAAGTCAGGTGATTTAGGAGCGCCGACTGAAATAATGACGCTTGAGCGAGGCGGAATGGTGACTTGTTCTTCCAGCACATTCAAGGCATGGTGTCTTGACGGCGTGCGCGGCGGTAGTGCTTCTTCTGTGGATAACGTTATTGACTTTGTTTTTAGGTTGATGACAGCACCATGGAGGCATAAGAAGTCCATGCCAAGGATGACATCTCTCGAGCAACGCTGTAGGACTACGAAGTCTGTAGGATAAATACGGCCGTTAATGGTGACTCTCGCTGTGCAGATTCCTGCAGGCGTTACGAGATGACCTCCGGCTGTGCGGATTTTAGGGCCTTTCCAAGCTGTCCTAACTTTCTTTAACTTCGCGGCGAACGACCCACTGATGACAGAATAGTCGGCTCCAGTATCGACGAGAGCAGTCACACTGTGGCCGTCGATAAGAACGTCGAGGTCGCTAGTTCGCCGTCTCGCATTACAGTTAGGGCGTGGCGTCGGGTCACGGCTGCGTCGGCTTGTTCCGCTGCTTCCATGCTGCGTCGTCAGGCCACCTTCGGTAAATGAGCTTTCGCCGTCAGGGCTTTGTCTGGCTGGCGTTGTGTTCGGAAAGCTCCGTCGCGGCATCGTCGTCGTCGGAGGATCTTGGGTAGTTCGTCGCACAGCAACCGCACCTCCACCGGTTGCTGCCCTTAGTTTCCCGGATACGGGCTAGGAGACCGGCCCCGCGTTGGGCCAGAGTACTGCCGGTGGCGCGGTGACGTGCGGCGGCAGGGCGACGGCGAACGCGAAGGGCTTCGTGGTGTCCACCGAGTTCCTGTCAGGTAGTCGGCGATGTCACGTGGTCGTTCTCCTGGCTGTGGACGCGGTGCATTGACGGCGAAGCCACGCAGTCCCATCTGTCGGTACTGGCAACGGCGGTATGTGTGTCCGGCCTCGCCGCAGTGGTAGCAGAGCGGGCGATGGTCAGGGGTGCGCCAGACGTCAGTCTTCCTCGGTGCACTGCGCTGGGCCGCTGGCGAACGGTATGACGTCGGTGGGGGTGGTGGCGGCGGTGGCGTCTGTCGACGGAAGTGCGATGGGGCGGCGTTTTGGCGTGGACGGGGAGGAGCGTTGTGGCGCAGTGCAGCGGCGTAGCTCATAGCTTCCGGCTCGGGCAGCGGTGCGTGGGGAATTTGAAGCGATTGCCGAACTTCTTCTCGCACAATGTCGGCAATTGAATCCACTTGAGGCTGGGCCGAAGGCAACAGCTTGCGCAGCTCTTCCCGCACGATCGCTCGGATTGTTTCACGCAGGTCTCCGGAGTTACTGGCATGAGCAGCAGCGCAGTCTGCAGTCAGGCGACGATTATACTGTCTGGTGCGCATGTCCAGGGTTTTTTCGATAGTGGTCGCTTCTGCTACAAATTCTTGGACGGTTATCGGTGGGTTTCTCATCAGTCCCGCGAAGAGCTCCTGTTTGATCCCTCGCATGAGGAAACGAACTTTTTTCTCCTCAGGCATGTCTGGATCAGCGTGACGGAATAGTCGGGTCATTTCTTCTGTGAAAATGGCGACATTTTCATTTGGTAGATGAACCCGAGTCTCTAATAAAGCAGCCGCCCTCTCTTTGCGAGCGACGCTCGCGAACGTTTGAAGGAATGCGCCGCAGAAAACATCCCACGTTCGGAGCGTGGTCTCCCGATTTTCAAGCCAAGTCCTTGCGGTGTCTTCCAAATAGAAGAACACACGACGCAGCTTTTCGTCATGGTCCCAGTGGTTGAGGGCGGCCACACGGTCGTATGTCTCCAGCCAGGACTCCGGGTCTTCGAACGATGACCCATGGAAAATTGGTGGTTCCCTGGGTTGATGCATGACCATCGTGGGCTGGGACGCTGCGGTTGTCATTGTCGCTGCAGTCGCGGTCATGGCCTTCGTCTTCTGCGCCTTGTCTGGTAGAAGCCCGTACTCCGGTGGTAGCCCTTGCTGTCGGCGGCTTGTTCGCTGCTCCTGGTTGGTGTCGGTGTCTTCTCCGCGACGTGGGCTGGGTTCACGGCTTGACGGGGGCGTCCGGTACATGAACGAAGCAGCACCTCCACCAGATGTCACGGGGTCGTGACGTGGCCGAAGACAGGAGACTTCGTGTTAGGATTTAACTGTTTATTTGGGCGAACCTGTGCCCGGTAAACTGAAAGTCCAATTACAGCAGCAGTCTCGCACAGATAGCAGTCTCGGACTGATAGCGGCGAACGGAGCGTCGGCCTTCAATCAACAACTGACAAGCGGCGAAGCGCGTCGGCATTTATACTCTTGCCGTCGAATGTTCTAGCGTTATCGCTGGCGGTGGCGTAGCTTCCAGAACAATCTGTACCGTTCGCACAGTGGGCGTGATCTTATTGAAATGATCTACTACAGTCCGGAACCTTCTAGAAAACTGCAGGCGCGGTTTGCGCTGAGAATTGTGCGGTGTTTTCGGACGACAACAAAAACTTGGGAAATGGAACGTGGCAATATCTTCAGAGCTATTACCGCAAAGAAAAATGCAACACACCACTCTCGGGGGGGCTCGAAACTCCAACCTTTCGGTTAACAGCGGATCGCGCTAGCGTATTGCGCCACGGAGACAGTCTTGCTCCACTCTCACCACCATCAGAACATATCTTCAAAGCTATCAGCGCAAAGAAAAAAAGCGCCGCACCACCACCGGGTGAGCTCGAACCTCCAACTTTTCGGTTAACAGCCGATCGCGCTAGCCAATTGCGCCACGGAGACAGTCCTGCTCCACTCTCACCACCATCAGAACATATCTTCAAAGCTATCAGCCCAAAGGAAAAAAAGCACCGCACCACCACCGGGTGGGCTTGAAATTCAACCTTTCGGTTAACAGCCAATCGCGCTAGCCAATTGCGCCACGGAGACAGTTCTGCTCCACTCTCACCACCATCAGAACATATCTTTAAAGCCATCAGCCCAAAGAAAAAAAAGCGCCGCACCACCACCGCGTGGGCTCGAACCTCACCTTTCGGTTAACAGCCGGTCGCGCTAGCCAATTGCGCCACAAAGACAGTCCTGCTCCACTCTCACACCAAGCAGAACATATCTTCAGAGCTATTACCGCAAAGAAAAATGCAACACACCACTCTCGGGAGGGCTCGAAACTCCAACCTTTTGGTTAACAGCCGATCGCGCTAGCGTATTGCGCCACAGAGACAGTCTTGCTCCACTCTCACCACCATCAGAACATATCTTCAAAGCTATCAGCGCAAAGAAAAAAAGCGCCGCACCACCACCGGGTGGGCTCGAACCTCCAACCTTTCGGTTAACAGCCAATCGCGCCAGCCAATTGCGCCATGGAGACAGCCCTGCCCCACTCTCACCACCATCAGAACATATCTTCAAAGCTATCAGCACAAAGAAAAAAAAAGCGCCGCACCACCACTTGGTGGGCTCGAACCTCCAACCTTTCGGTTAACACCCGATCGCGCTAGCCAATTGCGCCACGGAGACAGTCGTGCTCCGCTCTCATCACCATCAGAACTTATCTTCAAAGCTATCAGCGCAAAGAAAAAAGCAACACACTACTCCCGGGAGAGCTCGAACCTCCAACTGTTCAGCCAATTGCGCCACGGGGATAGTCCTGCTCTACTCTCACCACCGTCAGAACATTTCTTAAGAGCTATCAGCCCAAAGAAAAAAAAGCGCCGCACCACCACCGGGTGGGCTCGAACCTCCAACCTTTCGGTTAACAGCCGATCGCGCTAGCCAAATGCCCCACGGAGACAGTCGTGCTCCACTCTCACCACCGTCAGAACATTTCTTCAGAGCTATCACCCCAAAGAAAAAAAAAGCGCCGCAACACAACCGGGTGGGCTCGAACCTCCAACCTTTCGGTTAACAGCCTTTAGCGCTAGCCAATTGCGCCACGAAAATAGTCCTGCTCCACTCTCACCACCATCAGAACATATCTTCAAAGCTATTACCGCAAAGAAAAAAGCAACAAACCACTCCCGGGAGGGCTCTAACCTCCAACCTTTCGGGTAACAGCCGATCGCGCTAGCCAATTGCGCCACGGAGACATTCCAGCTCCACTCTCACCACCATCAGAACATATCTTCAAAGCTATCAGCCCAAAGAAAAAAAAGCGCCGCACCACCACCGGGTGGGCTCGAAACTCCAACCTTTCGGTTAACAGCCGATCGCGCTAGCCAATTGCGCCACGGAAACATTTCTGCTCCACTCTCACCACCATCAAACATATCTTCAAAGCCATCAGCCCAAAGAAAAAAAGCGCCTCACCACCACTGGGTGGGCTCGAACCTCCAACCTTTCGGTTAACAGCCAATCGCGCTAGCCAATTGCGCCACGGAGACAGTCCTGCTCCACTCTTACCACCATCAGAACATATCTTCAAAGCCATCAGCCCAAAGAAAAAAAAAGCGCCGCACCACCACTGGGTGGGCTCGAAGCTCCGACCTTTCGGTTAACAGCCGATCGCGCTAGCCAATTGCGCCACGGAGACAGTCGTGCTCCACTCTCACCACTGTCAGAACATTTTTTCACAGCTATCACCCCAAATAAAAAAAGCGCCGCACCACCACCGCGTGGGCTCGAACCTCCAACCTTTCGGTTAACAGCCGGTCGCGCTAGCCAATTGCGCCACAAAGACAGTCCTGCTCCACTCTCACCACCAGCAGAACATATCTTCAGATCTATTACCGCAAAGAAAAATGCAACACACCACTCTCGGGAGGGCTCGAAACTCCAACCTTTCGGTTAACAGCCGATCGCGCTAGCGTATTGCGCCACGGAGACAGTCTTGCTCCACTCTCACCACCATCAGAACATATCTTCAAAGCTATCAGCGCAAAGAAAAAAAGCGCCGCACCACCACCGGGTGAGCTCGAACCTCCAACCTTTCGGTTAACAGCCGATCGCGCTAGCCAATTGCGCCACGGAGACAGTCCTGCTTCAGTCTCACCACCATCAGAACATATCTTCAAAGCTGTCAGCCCAAAAAAAAGCGCCGCACCACCACCGGGTGGGCTCGAACCTCCGACTTTTCGGTTAACAGCCGATCGCACTAGCCAATTGCGCCACGGAGACAGTCCTGCTCCACTCTCACCACCATCAGAACATATCTTCAAAGCTATCAGCCCAAAAGGAAAAAAAGCACCGCACCACCACCGGGTGGGCTTGAAATTCAACCTTTCGGTTAACAGCCAATCGCGCTAGCCATTTGCGCCACGGAGATAGTCCTGCTCCACTCTCACCACCATCAGAACATATCTTCAAAGCTATCAGCACAAAGAAAAAAAAGAGCCGAACCACCACCAGGTGGGCTCGAACCTCCAACCTTTCGTTTAACAGCCAATCGCGCTAGCCAACTGCTCCACGGAGACAGTCATGCTCCACCCTCATCCCCATTAGAACATATCTTCAAAGCTATCAGCGCAAAGAAAAAAGCAACACACCTGTCCCAGGAGGGCTTGAAACTCCAACCTTTTGGTTAACAGCCGATCGCGCTAGCCAATTGCGCCACGGAGACAGTTCTGTTCCCCTCTCACCACCATCAGAACATATCTTCAAAGCCATCAGCCCAAAGAAAAAAAAAGCGCCACACCACCACTGGGTGGGCTCGAACCTCCAACCTTTCGGTTAACAGCCGATCGCGCTAGCCAATTGCGCCACGGAGACAGTCGTTCTCCACTCTCACCATAATCAGAACATATCTTTAAAGCTATCAGCCCAAAGAAAAAAAAGCAACGCACCAGTCCCGGAGGGCTCGTACCTCCAACCTTTCGGTTAACAGCCGATCGCGCTAGCGTATTGCGCCATGGAGACAGTCCGGTCTCCACTCTCACCACCATCAGAACATATCTTCAAAGCTATCAGCCCAAAGAAAAAAAAAGCGCCGCACCACCACCGGGTTGGCTCGAACCTCCGACCTTTCAGTTAACAGCCGATCGCGCTAGCCAATTGCGCCACGGAGACAGTCGTGCTCCGCTCTCACCATCATCAGAACATATTTTCAAAGCTATCGGTGCAAAGAAAAAAGCAACTTGCCACTCCCGGGAGGGCTCGAACCTCCAAATTTTCAGTTAACAGCCGATCACGCTAGCCAATTGCGCCACGGAGACAGTCCTGCTCCACTCTCACCACCATCAGAACATATCACCAAAGCTATCAGCCCAAAGAAAAAAAAAGCGCCGCACCACCACCGGTGGGCTCGAACCTCCAACCTTTCGGTTAACTTCCGATTGCGCTAGCCAATTGCGCCAAGGAGACAGTCGTGCTCCAATCTCACCACCATCAGAACATATCTTCAAAGCTATCAGCGCAAAGAAAAAAACAACACGCTACTCCCGGGAGGGCTCGAACCTCCAACTGTTCAGCCAATTGCGCCACGGGGACAGTCCTGCTCCACTTTCACCACCGTCAGAACATTTCTTCAGAGCTATCAGCCCAAAGAAAAAAAAGCGCCGCACCACCACTGGGTGGGCTCGAACCTCCAACTTTTCGGTTAACAGCCGATCACGCTAGCCAATTGCGCCACGGAGACAGTGCTGCTCCACTCTCACCACCGTCAGAACATATCTTCAAAGCTATCAGCGCAAAGAAAAAAGCAACACACCTGTCCCGGGAGGGCTCGAAACTCCAACCTTTCGTTTAACAGCCAATCGCGCTAGCCAACTGCGCCACGGAGACAGTCATGCTCCACCCTCACCCCCATCAGAACATATCTTCAAAGCTATCAGCGCAAAGAAAAAAGCAACACACCTGTCCCAAAAGGGCTCGAAACTCCAACCTTTCGGTTAACAGCCGATCGCGCTAGCCAATTGCGCCTCGGAGACAGTTCTGCTCCACTGTCACCACCATCAGAACATATCTTCAAAGCCATCAGCCCAAAGAAAAAAAAGCGCCGCACCACCACTGGGTGGGCTCGAACCTCCAACCTTTCGGTTAACAGCCGATCGCGCTAGTCAATTGCGCCACGGAGACAGTCGTTCTCCACTGTCACCATAATCAGAACATATCTTTAAGGCTATCAGCCCAAAGAAAAAAAAGCAACGCACCAGTCCCGGAGGGCTCGTACCTCCAACCTTTCGGTTAACACCCGTTCGCGCTAGCAAACTGCGCCACGGAGACAGTCGTGCTCCACCCTCACCACCATCAGAACATATCTTCAAAGCTATCAGCGCAAAGAAAAACGCAACACACCACTCCCGGGAGGGCTCGAAACTACAACCTTTCGGTTAACAGCCGATCGCGCTAGCCAATTGCGCCACGGAGACAGTCCTGCTCTACTCACACCACCATCAAAACATATCTTCAAAGCTATCAGCCCAAAGAAAAAAAAGCGCCGCACCACCACCGGGTGGGCTCAAACCTCCAACGTTTCGGTTAACAGCCGATCACACTATCTAATCGCGCCACGGAGACAGTCCTACTCTCACCACCGTCAGAACATTTCTTCAGAGCTATCAGCCCAAAGAAAAAAAAGCACCGCACCACCACCGGGTGGGCTCGAACCTCCAACCTTTCGGTTAACAGCCGATCGCGCTAGCCAATTGCGCCATGGAGACAGTCCTGCTCCACTCTGACCACCATCAGAACATATCTTCAAAGCTATCAGCCCAAAGAAAAAAAAAAGCGCCGCACCACCACCAGGTGGGCTCGAACCTCCAACCTTTCGGTTAACACCCGATCGCGCTAGCCAATTGCGCCACGGAGACAGTCGTGCTCCACTCTCATATCCATCAGAAGTTATCTTCAAAGCTATCAGCGCAAAGAAAAAAGCAACACACTACTCCCGGGAGGGCTCGAACCTCCAACCTTTCGGTTAAAAGCCGATCACGCTAGCCAATTACGCCACGGAGACAGTCGTGCTCCACTCTCATATCCATCAGAACTTATCTTCAAAGCTATGAGCGCAAAGAAAAAACAACACACTACTCCCGGCAGGGCTCGAACCTCAAACTGTTCAGCCAATTGCGCCACGGGGAAAGTCCTGCTCCACTCTCACCACCGTCAGAACATTTCTTCAGAGCTATCAGCCCAAAGAAAAAAAAGCGCCGCACCACCACCGGGTGGGCTCGAACCTCCAACCTTTCGGTTAAAAGCCGATCGCGCTAGCCAATTACGCCACGGAGACAGTCGTGCTCCACTCTAACCACCATCAAACATATCTTCAAAGCTGTCAGCGCAAAGAAAAAAGCAACACACCTGTCCCGGGAGGGCTCGAACCTCCAACCTTTCGGTTAACAGCCGATCGTCCTAGCCAATTGCGCCACGGAGACAGTCGTGCTCCACTCTACCACCGTCAGAACATTTCTTCAGAACTATCAGCCCAAAGAAAAAAAAGCGCCGCACCACCACCGGGTGGGCTCGAACCTCCGACTTTTCGGTTAACAGCCGATCGCGCTAGCCAATTGCTCCACGGAGACAATCCTGCTCCACTCTCACCACCATCAGAACTTATCTTCAAAGCTATCAGCCCAAAGAAAAAACAGCACCACACCACCACCGGGTGGGCTTGAACCTCCAACCTTTCTGTTAACAGCCAATCGCGCTAGCCAATTGCGCCACAGAGACAGTTCTGCTCCACTCTCACCACCATCAGAACATATCTTCAAAGCCATCAGCCCAAAGAAAAAAAAGCGCTGCACAACCACTGGGTGGGCTCGAACCTCCAACCTTTCGGTTAACAGCCGATCGCGCTAGCAAACTGCGCCACGGAGACAGTCGTGCTCCACCCTCACCACCATCAGAACATATCTTCAAAGCTATCAGCGCAAAGAAAAAAGCAACACACCACTCCCGGGAGGGCTCGAAACTCCAACCTTTCGGTTAACAGCCGATCGCGCCAGCCAATTGCGCCACGGAGACAGTCCTGCTCTACTCTCACCACTATCAAAACATATCTTCAAAGCTATCAGCCCAAAGAAAAAAAGCGCCGCACCACCACCGGGTGGGCTCGAACCTCCAACGTTTCGGTTAACAGCCGATCACGCTATCCAATCGCGCCACAGAGACAGTCCTACTCTCACCACCGTCAGAACATTTCTTCAGAGCTATCAGCCCAAAGAAAAAAAAAGCGCCGCACCACCACCGGGTGGGCTCGAACCTCCAACCTTTCGGTTAACAGCCGATCGCGCTAGCGATTGCCCCACGGAGGCAGTCGTGCTCCACTCTCACCATTGTCAGAACATTTCTTCAGAGCTATCACCCCAAAGAATAAAAAGCGCCGCACCACCACCGCGTGGGCTCGAACCCCCAACCTTTCGGTTAACAGCCGGTCGCGCTAGCCAATTGCGCCATGGAGACAGTCCTGCTCCACTCTCACCACCATCAGAACATATCTTCAAAGCTATCAGTCCAAAAAAAAGCGCCCCACCACCACTGGGTGGGCTCGAACCTCTGACCTTTCGGCTAACAGCCGATTACGCTAGCCAATTGCGCCACGGAGACAGTCGTGCTCCGCTCTCACCATCATCAGAACATATTTTCAAAGCTATCGGCGCAAAGAAAAAAGCAACACGCCACTCCCGGGAGGGCTCGAACCTCCAAATTTTCGGTTAACAGCCGATCACGGTAGCCAAATGCGCCACGGAGACAGTCCTGCTCCACTCTCACCACCATCAGAACATATCGCCAAAGCTATCGGCCGAAAGAAAAAAAGCGCCGCACCACCACCGAGTGGACTCGAACCTCCAACCTTTCGGTTAACAGCTGATCGCGCTAGCCAATTACGCCACGGAGACAGCCATGCTCCACACTCACTACCATCAGAACATATCTTCAAAGCTATCAGCGCAAAGAAAAAAGCAACACACCACTCTCGGGAGGGCTCGAAACTCCAACCTTTCGGTTAACAGCCGATTCAGCTTGTCAATTGCGCCACGGAGACAGTCTTGCTTCACTCTCACCACCATTAGAACATATCTTCAAACCTATCAGCCCAAAGAAAAAAAAGCGCCGCACCACCACCGGGTGGGCTCGAACCTCGAACCTTTCGGTTAACTTCCGATCGCGCTAGCCAATTGCGCCAAGGAGACAGTCGTGCTCCAATCTCACCACCATCAGAACATATCTTCAAAGCTATCAGCGCAAAGAAAAAAAACACGCTACTCCCGGGAGGGCTCGAACCTCCAACTGTTCAGCCAATCGCGCCACGGGGACAGTCCTGCTCCACTCTCACCACCGTCAGAACATTTCTTCAGAGCTATCAGCCCAAAGAAAAAAAATAGCACCGCACCACCACTGGGTGGGCTCGAACCTCCAACTTTTCGGTTAACAGCCGATCACGCTAGCCAATTGCGCCACGGAGACAGTCCTGCTCCACTCTCACCACCGTCAGAACATTTCTTCAGAGCTATCAGCCCAAAGAAAAAAAGCGCCGCACCACCACCGGGTGGGCTCGAACCTCCAACCTTTCGGTTAACAGCCGATCGCGCTAGCCCATTGCCCCACGGAGGCAGTCGTGCTCCACTCTCACCACTGTCAGAACATTTCTTCAAAGTTATCACCCCAAATAATAAAAAGCGCCGCACCACCACCGCGTGGGCTCGAACCCCCAACCTTTCGGTTTAGAGCCGGTGGCGCTAGCCAATGGCGCCACAAGGACAGTCCTGCTCCACTCTCACCACCAGCAGAACATAACTTCAAAGCTATTACCGCAAAGAAAAATGCAACACACCACTCTCGGGAGGGCTCGAAACTCCAACCTTTCGGTTAACAGCCGATCGCGCTAGCGTATTGCACCACGGAGGCAGTCTTGCTCCACTCTCACCACCATCAGAACATATCTTCAAAGCTATCAGCGCAAAAAAAGCGCCGCATCACCACCGGGTGGGCTCGAAACTCCAACCTTTCGGTTAACAGCCGATCGCGCTAGCCAATTGCGCCATGGAGACAGTCCTGCTCCACTCTAACCACCATCAGAACATATCTTCAAAGCTATCAGCCCAAAGAAAAAAAAAGCGCCGCACCACCGGGTGGGCTCGAACCTCCGATCTTTTAGTTAACAGCCGATCGCGCTAGCCAATTGCGCCACGGAGACAGTCGTGCTCTGCTCTCACCATCATCAGAACATATTTTCAAAGCTATCGGCGCAAAGAAAAAAGCAACACGCCACTCCCGGGAGGGCTCGAAACTCCAACCTTTCGGTTAACAGCCGATTCAGCTTGTCAATTGCGCCACGGAGACAGTCTTGCTTCACTCTCACCACCATTAGAACATATCTTCAAAGCTATCAGCCCAAAGAAAAAAAAGCGCCGCACCACCACCGGGTAGGCTCGAACCTCCAAACTTTCGGTTAACTTCCGATCGCGCTAGCCAATTGCGCCAAGGAGACAGTAGTGCTCCAAGCTCACCACCATCAGAACATATCTTCAAAGCTATCAGCGCAAAGAAAAATACAACACGCTACTCCCGGGAGGGCTCGAACCTCCAACTGTTCAGCCAATTGCGCCACGGGGACAGTTCTGCTCCACTCTCACCACCGTCAGAACATTTCTTCAGAGCTATCAGCCCAAAGAAAAAAAAGCGCCGCACCACCACCGGGTGGGCTCGAACCTCCAACCTTTCGGTTAACAGCCGATCGCGCTAGCCAATTGCCCCACGGAGACAGTCGTGCTCCACTCTCACCACCGTCAGAACATTTCTTCAGAGCTATCACCCCAAAGAAAAAAAAAGCGCCGCAACACAACCGGGTGGGCTCGAACCTCCAACCTTTCGGTTAACAGCCTTTAGCGCTAGCCAATTGCGCCACGAAGATAGTCCTGCTCCACTCTCACCACCATCAGAACATATTTTCAAAGCTATTACCGCAAAGAAAAAAGCAACACACCACTCCCGGGAGGGCTCGAACCTCCAACCTTTCGGGTAACAGCCGATCGCGCTAGCCAATTGCGCCACGGAGACATTCCTGCTCCACTCTCACCGCCATCAGAACATATCTTCAAAGCTATCAGCCCAAAGGAAAAAAAGCGCCGCACCACCACCGGGTGGGCTCGAAACTCCAACCTTTCGGTTAACAGCCAATCGCGCTAGCCAATTGCGCCACGGAGACAGTCCTGCTCCACTCTTACCACCATCAGAACATATCTTCAAAGCCATCAGCCCAAAGAAAAAAAAAGCGCCGCACCACCACTGGGTGGGCTCGAAGCTCCGACCTTTCGGTTAACAGCCGATCACGCTAGCCAATTGCGCCACGGAGACAGTTGTGCTCCACTCTCACCACTGTCAGAACATTTTTTCAGAGCTATCACCCCAAATAAAAAAAGCGCCGCACCACCACCGCGTGGGCTCGAACCTCCAACCTTTCGGTTAACAGCCGGTCGCGCTAGCCAATTGCGCCACAAAGACAGTCCTGCTCCACTCTCACCACCAGCAGAACATATTGTCACGGGGTCGTGACGTGGCCGAAGACAGGAGACTTCGTGTTAGGATTTAACTGTTTATTTGGGCGAACCTGTGCCCGGTAAACTGAAAGTCCAATTACAGCAGCAGTCTCGCACAGATAGCAGTCTCGGACTGATAGCGGCGAACGGAGCGTCGGCCTTCAATCAACAACTGACAAGCGGCGAAGCGCGTCGGCATTTATACTCTTGCCGTCGAATGTTCTAGCGTTATCGCTGGCGGTGGCGTAGCTTCCAGAACAATCTGTACCGTTCGCACAGTGGGCGTGATCTAATTGAAATGATCTACTACAGTCCGGAACCTTCTAGAAAACTGCAGGCGCGGTTTGCGCTGAGAATTGTGCGGTGTTTTCGGACGACAACAAAAACTTGGGAAATGGAACGTGGCATTGCCCCCCTCTGAAAAAAGGCATCGTCCCGATGCTTTAACTAAAGGTGAAAGTACAATAATAATGCAAGAAAGTACAATGAATAAATTACGATACAACAATAATAAAAAAAAACACTAGTTCAGTTTGTTAACGCGCATGAAACGGCTTGAGGCGCGCGACATGGACGACTTCAGGTCGCGATCGGCGTCGTTGAGAGTTCGTGATGCCGTCGGGGACAACCTCGTAATCAAGTGGGCCGAGCCGTCGAACCACCCTGTACGGTCCGAAGTACCGTCGCAGAAGCTTTTCACTTAGTCCACGTCGGCGTATCGGCATCCACACCCAAACACGTTCACCGGGCTGGTATTGCACGAAGCGTCGTCGTAGGTTGTAACGGTGGCTGTCGGTCGTCTATTGATTCTTGATACGGAGACGCGCAAGTTTTCGGGCTTCTTCGGCGCGTTGAAGGTACTCGCTCACATCGAGGTTTTCTTCGTCGGTGACGTTGGGTAACATGGCATCGAGCGTCGTTTCCGGGCTCCTTCCGTAGACCAATTTGTATGGCGATATCTGCGTCGTCTCCTGCACCGCCGTGTTGTATGCGAAGGTCACATACGGAAGAATGGCGTCCCACGTCTTGTGTTCGACATCGACGTACATTGACAGCATGTCGGCGATCGTCTTGTTAAGCCGCTCGGTGAGGCCGTTGTTCTGTGGGTGGTACGCTGTTGTCCGGCGGTGGTTTGTTTGGCTGTATGCCAAGATTGCTTGAGTTAGGTCGGCAGTGAATGCCGTTCCTCTGTCGGTGATAAGGACCTCTGGGGCGCCATGACGTAGGACGATATTTTCGACGAAGAATTTAGCTACTTCGGATGCACTGCTTTTTGGCAGGGCTTTTGTCTCGGCGTAGCGGGTGAGGTAGTCGGTAGCTACCACGATCCACTTGTTTCCGAAAGCCGACGTC
The DNA here is from genome assembly GCF_043290135.1 of Rhipicephalus microplus. Lineage (NCBI taxonomy): Eukaryota > Metazoa > Arthropoda > Arachnida > Ixodida > Ixodidae > Rhipicephalus > Rhipicephalus microplus. Next base: position 16,228,763 of record NW_027464589.1, read on the forward strand.
GGGAACGGCCCCAGTAGGTCCATACCAATCTGCTTGAAAGGTCGGCAAGGTGGATCAATTGGCTGCAGAAGTCCCGCTGGCCTTGTCGGCGGTGTCTTGCGTCGCTGACAGTCCCGGCATGTTCTCACATAACGAGTGACGTCGGTGGTAAGACGTGGCCAGTAGTACCTTTCTTGTATCCTCGCGAGCGTGCGAGAAACACCGAGGTGCCCTGCCGTCGGATCGTCGTGAAGGGCCTGCAGGAGTTCTGGTCGCAGAGCTGAAGGCACCACAAGAAGGTACTTAGCTCGAAGCGGTGAAAAGTTTTTCTTTTGTAGAAGACCGTTTCGTAGAAAGAACGACGCAAGTGCGCGCTTGAATATCTTCGGGACTTCGGCGGTCCTGCCTTCGAGGTATTCTATTAGGGCCTTAAGTTCCGGGTCGGCCCTCTGTCGTTCAGCGAAGTCGTCGGTAGTTATCGTTCCTAAGAAGTAGTCGTCATCCGGGTCGTCGGGTAGCGGTTGGACGACAGGCGCACGAGAGAGACAGTCGGCGTCGGAGTGTTTTTTGCCGGACTTGTAAATGACAGTAATGTCATATTCTTGAAGTCTCAGGCTCCATCGTGCGAGGCGACCTGAGGGGTCCTTCAAGGTGGCTAGCCAACACAATGCGTGGTGGTCGCTCACAACTTTGAAGGGCCTGCCGTAGAGGTAGGGGCGAAATTTCGACGTAGCCCAGATGATGGCGAGGCACTCCTTTTCTGTTGTGGAATAATTTGCTTCTGCTTTGGATAGCGATCGGCTGGCGTAACTAATAACCCTTTCAAGTCCGTCAGCCCTCTGCACAAGAACGGCGCCAAGACCTACGCTGCTTGCGTCAGTATGTATTTCTGTCTCGGCGAATTCGTCGAAATGGGCAAGTAACGGAGGCGTCTGGAGGCGATGTTTAAGCTCCTGGAAAGCGTGTTCCTGCGGCGTTTCTCACTTAAACTCCACGTCGGCCTTGGTAAGGTTAGTGAGAGGATCGGCGATGCGGGCGAAGTTTTTCACGAACCGCCTATAATAGGCACACAGGCCCAGAAATCAGCGCACGGCTTTCTTGTCAGTGGGCGGCGGGAAGTCGGCGATGGCGGCTGTTTTCCGTGGATCGGGACGAACTCCAGACTTGCTGATAACGTGCCCCAGAAACAAGAGCTCCTCATACGCAAATCTGCACTTTTCTGGCTTCAGTGTGAGTCCGGAAGTCTTGATGGCTTGAAGTACAGCTTCAAGGCGCCGAAGATGCTCGTCTAAACTCGAGGAAAACACGACGACGTCGTCCAAGTACACAAGGCAAGTCTGCCACTTCAATCCTGCCAGTACTGTATTCATAACGCGTTGAAACGTTGCAGGCGCTGAGCAAAGGCCGAAGGGCATCACCTTAAACTCGAAGAGGCCGTCCGGTGTTATGAACGCCGTCTTCTCTCGGTCTCTTTCGTCGACTTCGATTTGCCAATAGCCAGTCTTAAGGTCCATTGACGAAAAGTACTTGGCGTTATGGAGCCGATCAAGTGCGTCATCTATTCGTGGGAGGGGATACACATACTTTCTTGTGATTTTGTTCAGGTGGCGATAATCGACGCAGAAACGTAGGGTCCCATCCTTTTTCTTCACTAACACCACGGGGGATGCCCATGGACTCTTGGACGGCTGGATAATGTCATCCCGCAGCATTTCATCAACTTGTCTCTTGATGGCCTCACGTTCTCGCGTCGAAACCCTGTACGGACTCTGACAGAGTTATCTGGCATTTTCTTCGGTTATGATGCAATAACCGCTGGTGTGTGTCGTCGCTTTCTTTGTGGATCGTTTTATGTTTGCGCTGTAAAAGTATATTCTATGGCTATGATGCGATGTTTCGTGATTGGGGTCTGTCGAATTTTCGATGACGACGAAAAGCAATCTTCGTATTGCAGGAGCAGGGCCTTGAGCTGTTCTTGCTTATCGTTCGGAAGTCTGGGATTGACGTCGAAAGCTATGGGAGGGGCTCGGTTCCTCTGAGCAGGTTCCGCAGAATCGGCGAGGGCGAAAGAACTGGTGGCTTCGACAATTTCTTCGATGCATGCGACCGTTGTTCCTTTGTTCACATGTTTGCACTCATTGCTGAAATTCGTGAGCAAAACCGTTGCTTTGCCTCCCCGCAGCTCTGCAATTCCTCTTGCGACGCAAATATTTCGGGTGACCAACAGATGCTGACTGCCTTCAACGACGCCTTCCAAGTCAGGTGATTTAGGAGCGCCGACTGAAATAATGACGCTTGAGCGAGGCGGAATGGTGACTTGTTCTTCCAGCACATTCAAGGCATGGTGTCTTGACGGCGTGCGCGGCGGTAGTGCTTCTTCTGTGGATAACGTTATTGACTTTGTTTTTAGGTTGATGACAGCACCATGGAGGCATAAGAAGTCCATGCCAAGGATGACATCTCTCGAGCAACGCTGTAGGACTACGAAGTCTGTAGGATAAATACGGCCGTTAATGGTGACTCTCGCTGTGCAGATTCCTGCAGGCGTTACGAGATGACCTCCGGCTGTGCGGATTTTAGGGCCTTTCCAAGCTGTCCTAACTTTCTTTAACTTCGCGGCGAACGACCCACTGATGACAGAATAGTCGGCTCCAGTATCGACGAGAGCAGTCACACTGTGGCCGTCGATAAGAACGTCGAGGTCGCTAGTTCGCCGTCTCGCATTACAGTTAGGGCGTGGCGTCGGGTCACGGCTGCGTCGGCTTGTTCCGCTGCTTCCATGCTGCGTCGTCAGGCCACCTTCGGTAAATGAGCTTTCGCCGTCAGGGCTTTGTCTGGCTGGCGTTGTGTTCGGAAAGCTCCGTCGCGGCATCGTCGTCGTCGGAGGATCTTGGGTAGTTCGTCGCACAGCAACCGCACCTCCACCGGTTGCTGCCCTTAGTTTCCCGGATACGGGCTAGGAGACCGGCCCCGCGTTGGGCCAGAGTACTGCCGGTGGCGCGGTGACGTGCGGCGGCAGGGCGACGGCGAACGCGAAGGGCTTCGTGGTGTCCACCGAGTTCCTGTCAGGTAGTCGGCGATGTCACGTGGTCGTTCTCCTGGCTGTGGACGCGGTGCATTGACGGCGAAGCCACGCAGTCCCATCTGTCGGTACTGGCAACGGCGGTATGTGTGTCCGGCCTCGCCGCAGTGGTAGCAGAGCGGGCGATGGTCAGGGGTGCGCCAGACGTCAGTCTTCCTCGGTGCACTGCGCTGGGCCGCTGGCGAACGGTATGACGTCGGTGGGGGTGGTGGCGGCGGTGGCGTCTGTCGACGGAAGTGCGATGGGGCGGCGTTTTGGCGTGGACGGGGAGGAGCGTTGTGGCGCAGTGCAGCGGCGTAGCTCATAGCTTCCGGCTCGGGCAGCGGTGCGTGGGGAATTTGAAGCGATTGCCGAACTTCTTCTCGCACAATGTCGGCAATTGAATCCACTTGAGGCTGGGCCGAAGGCAACAGCTTGCGCAGCTCTTCCCGCACGATCGCTCGGATTGTTTCACGCAGGTCTCCGGAGTTACTGGCATGAGCAGCAGCGCAGTCTGCAGTCAGGCGACGATTATACTGTCTGGTGCGCATGTCCAGGGTTTTTTCGATAGTGGTCGCTTCTGCTACAAATTCTTGGACGGTTATCGGTGGGTTTCTCATCAGTCCCGCGAAGAGCTCCTGTTTGATCCCTCGCATGAGGAAACGAACTTTTTTCTCCTCAGGCATGTCTGGATCAGCGTGACGGAATAGTCGGGTCATTTCTTCTGTGAAAATGGCGACATTTTCATTTGGTAGATGAACCCGAGTCTCTAATAAAGCAGCCGCCCTCTCTTTGCGAGCGACGCTCGCGAACGTTTGAAGGAATGCGCCGCAGAAAACATCCCACGTTCGGAGCGTGGTCTCCCGATTTTCAAGCCAAGTCCTTGCGGTGTCTTCCAAATAGAAGAACACACGACGCAGCTTTTCGTCATGGTCCCAGTGGTTGAGGGCGGCCACACGGTCGTATGTCTCCAGCCAGGACTCCGGGCCTTCGAACGATGACCCATGGAAAATTGGTGGTTCCCTGGGTTGATGCATGACCATCGTGGGCTGGGACGCTGCGGTTGTCATTGTCGCTGCAGTCGCGGTCATGGCCTTCGTCTTCTGCGCCTTGTCTGGTAGAAGCCCGTACTCCGGTGGTAGCCCTTGCTGTCGGCGGCTTGTTCGCTGCTCCTGGTTGGTGTCGGTGTCTTCTCCGCGACGTGGGCTGGGTTCACGGCTTGACGGGGGCGTCCGGTACATGAACGAAGCAGCACCTCCACCAGATGTCACGGGGTCGTGACGTGGCCGAAGACAGGAGACTTCGTGTTAGGATTTAACTGTTTATTTGGGCGAACCTGTGCCCGGTAAACTGAAAGTCCAATTACAGCAGCAGTCTCGCACAGATAGCAGTCTCGGACTGATAGCGGCGAACGGAGCGTCGGCCTTCAATCAACAACTGACAAGCGGCGAAGCGCGTCGGCATTTATACTCTTGCCGTCGAATGTTCTAGCGTTATCGCTGGCGGTGGCATAGCTTCCAGAACAATCTGTACCGTTCGCACAGTGGGCGTGATCTTATTGAAATGATCTACTACAGTCCGGAACCTTCTAGAAAACTGCAGGCGCGGTTTGCGCTGAGAATTGTGCGGTGTTTTCGGACGACAACAAAAACTTGGGAAATGGAACGTGGCAATACCTTCAGAGCTATTACCGCGAAGAAAAATGCAACACACCACTCTCGGGGGGGCTCGAAACTCCAACCTTTCGGTTAACAGCCGATCGCGCTAGCGTATTGCGCCACGGAGACAGTCTTGCTCCACTCTCACCACCATCAGAACATATCTTCAAAGCTATCAGCGCAAAGAAAAAAAGCGCCGCACCACCACCGGGTGAGCTCGAACCTCCAACTTTTCGGTTAACAGCCGATCGCGCTAGCCAATTGCGCCACGGAGACAGTCCTGCTCCAGTCTCACCACCATCAGAACATATCTTCAAAGCTGTCAGCCCCAAAAAAAGCGCCGCACCACCACCGGGTGGGCTCGAACCTCCGACTTTTCGGTTAACAGCCGATCGCGCTAGCCAATTGCGCCACGGAGACAGTCCTGCTCCACTCTCACCACCATCAGAACATATCTTCGAAGCTATCAGCCCAAAGGAAAAAAAGCACCGCACCACCACCGGGTGGGCTTGAAATTCAACCTTTCGGTTAACAGCCAATCGCGCTAGCCAATTGCGCCACGGAGACAGTTCTGCTCCACTCTCACCACCATCAGAACATATCTTTAAAGCCATCAGCCCAAAGAAAAAAAAGCGCCGCACCACCACCGCGTGGGCTCGAACCTCCAACCTTTCGGTTAACAGCCGGTCGCGCTAGCCAATTGCGCCACAAAGACAGTCCTGCTCCACTCTCACACCAAGCAGAACATATCTTCAGAGCTATTACCGCAAAGAAAAATGCAACACACCACTCTCGGGAGGGCTCGAAACTCCAACCTTTTGGTTAACAGCCGATCGCGCTAGCGTATTGCGCCACAGAGACACTCTTGCTCCATTCTCACCACCATCAGAACATATCTTCAAAGCTATCAGCGCAAAGAAAAAAAGCGCCGCACCACCACCGGGTGGGCTCGAACCTCCAACCTTTCGGTTAACAGCCAATCGCGCCAGCCAATTGCGCCATGGAGACAGTCCTGCCCCACTCTCACCACCATCAGAACATATCTTCAAAGCTATCAGCACAAAGAAAAAAAAAGCGCCGCACCACCACTTGGTGGGCTCGAACCTCCAACCTTTCGGTTAACACCCGATCGCGCTAGCCAATTGCGCCACGGAGACAGTCGTGCTCCACTCTCATCACCATCAGAACTTATCTTCAAAGCTATCAGCGCAAAGAAAAAAGCAACACACTACTCCCGGGAGAGCTCGAACCTCCAACTGTTCAGCCAATTGCGCCACGGGGATAGTCCTGCTCTACTCTCACCACCGTCAGAACATTTCTTAAGAGCTATCAGCCCAAAGAAAAAAAAGCGCCGCACCACCACCGGGTGGGCTCGAACCTCCAACCTTTCGGTTAACAGCCGATCGCGCTAGCCAAATGCCCCACGGAGACAGTCGTGCTCCACTCTCACCACCGTCAGAACATTTCTTCAGAGCTATCACCCCAAAGAAAAAAAAAGCGCCGCAACACAACCGGGTGGGCTCGAACCTCCAACCATTCGGTTAACAGCCTTTAGCGCTAGCCAATTGCGCCACGAAAATAGTCCTGCTCCACTCTCACCACCATCAGAACATATCTTCAAAGCTATTACCGCAAAGAAAAAAGCAACAAACCACTCCCGGGAGGGCTCGAACCTCCAACCTTTCGGGTAACAGCCGATCGCGCTAGCCAATTGCGCCACGGAGACATTCCAGCTCCACTCTCACCACCATCAGAACATATCTTCAAAGCTATCAGCCCAAAGGAAAAAAAGCGCCGCACCACCACCGGGTGGGCTCGAAACTCCAACCTTTCGGTTAACAGCCGATCGCGCTAGCCAATTGCGCCACGGAAACATTTCTGCTCCACTCTCACCACCATCAGAACATATCTTCAAAGCCATCAGCCCAAAGAAAAAAAGCGCCTCACCACCACTGGGTGGGCTCGAACCTCCAACCTTTCGGTTAACAGCCAATCGCGCTAGCCAATTGCGCCACGGAGACAGTCCTGCTCCACTCTTACCACCATCAGAACATATCTTCAAAGCCATCAGCCCAAAGAAAAAAAAAGCGCCGCACCACCACTGGGTGGGCTCGAAGCTCCGACCTTTCGGTTAACAGCCGATCGCGCTAGCCAATTGCGCCACGGAGACAGTCGTGCTCCACTCTCACCACTGTCAGAACATTTTTTCACAGCTATCACCCCAAATAAAAAAAGCGCCGCACCACCACCGCGTGGGCTCGAACCTCCAACCTTTCGGTTAACAGCCGGTCGCGCTAGCCAATTGCGCCACAAAGACAGTCCTGCTCCACTCTCACCACCAGCAGAACATATCTTCAGATCTATTACCGCAAAGAAAAATGCAACACACCACTCTCGGGAGGGCTCGAAACTCCAACCTTTCGGTTATCAGCCGATCGCGCTAGCGTATTGCGCCACGGAGACAGTCTTGCTCCACTCTCACCACCATCAGAACATATCTTCAAAGCTATCAGCGCAAAGAAAAAAAGCGCCGCACCACCACCGGGTGAGCTCGAACCTCCAACCTTTCGGTTAACAGCCGATCGCGCTAGCCAATTGCGCCACGGAGACAGTCCTGCTCCAGTCTCACCACCATCAGAACATATCTTCAAAGCTGTCAGCCCAAAAAAAAGCGCCGCACCACCACCGGGTGGGCTCGAACCTCCGACTTTTCGGTTAACAGCCGATCGCACTAGCCAATTGCGCCACGGAGACAGTCCTGCTCCACTCTCACCACCATCAGAACATATCTTCAAAGCTATCAGCCCAAAGGAAAAAAAGCACCGCACCACCACCGGGTGGGCTTGAAATTCAACCTTTCGGTTAACAGCCAATCGCGCTAGCCATTTGCGCCACGGAGATAGTCCTGCTCCACTCTCACCACCATCAGAACATATCTTCAAAGCTATCAGCACAAAGAAAAAAAAGAGCCGAACCACCACCAGGTGGGCTCGAACCTCCAACCTTTCGTTTAACAGCCAATCGCGCTAGCCAACTGCTCCACGGAGACAGTCATGCTCCACCCTCATCCCCATTAGAACATATCTTCAAAGCTATCAGCGCAAAGAAAAAAGCAACACACCTGTCCCAGGAGGGCTTGAAACTCCAACCTTTTGGTTAACAGCCGATCGCGCTAGCCAATTGCGCCACGGAGACAGTTCTGTTCCACTCTCACCACCATCAGAACATATCTTCAAAGCCATCAGCCCAAAGAAAAAAAAAGCGCCACAACACCACTGGGTGGGCTCGAACCTCCAACCTTTCGGTTAACAGCCGATCGCGCTAGCCAATTGCGCCACGGAGACAGTCGTTCTCCACTCTCACCATAATCAGAACATATCTTTAAAGCTATCAGCCCAAAGAAAAAAAAGCAACGCACCAGTCCCGGAGGGCTCGTACCTCCAACCTTTCGGTTAACAGCCGATCGCGCTAGCGTATTGCGCCACGGAGACAGTCTTGCTCCACTCTCACCACCATCAGAACATATCTTCAAAGCAATCAGCGCAAAGTAAAAAAGCGCCGCACCACCACCGGGTGGGCTCGAAACTCCAACCTTTCGGTTAACAGCCGATCGCGCTAGCCAATTGCGCCATGGAGACAGTCCTGCTCCACTCTCACCACCACCATCAGAACATATCTTCAAAGCTATCAGCCCAAAGAAAAAAAAAGCGCCGCACCACCACCGGGTTGGCTCGAACCTCCGACCTTTCAGTTAACAGCCGATCGCGCTAGCCAATTGCGCCACGGAGACAGTCGTGCTCCGCTCTCACCATCATCAGAACATATTTTCAAAGCTATCGGTGCAAAGAAAAAAGCAACTTGCCACTCCCGGGAGGGCTCGAACCTCCAAATTTTCAGTTAACAGCCGATCACGCTAGCCAATTGCGCCACGGAGACAGTCCCGCTCCACTCTCACCACCATCAGAACATATCACCAAAGCTATCAGCCCAAAGAAAAAAAAGCGCCGCACCACCACCGATTGGACTCGAACCTCCAACCTTTCGGTTAACAGCTGATCGCGCTAGCCAATTACGCCACGGAGACAGCCGTGCTCCACACTCACTACCATCAGAACATATCTTCAAAGCTGTCACCGAAAAGAAAAAAGCAACACACCACTCTTGGGAGGGCTCGAAACTCCAACCTTTCGGTTAACAGCCGATTCAGTTTGTCAATTGCGCCACGGAGACAGTCTTGCTTCACTCTCACCACCGTCAGAACATTTCTTCAGAGCTATCAGCCCAAAGAAAAAAAAGCGCCGCACCACCACTGGGTGGGCTCGAACCTCCAACTTATCGGTCAACAGCCGATCACGCTAGCCAATTGCGCCACGGAGACAGTCCTGCTCCACTCTCACCACCGTCAGAACATACTTCAAAGCTATCAGCGCAAAGAAAAAAGCAACACACCTGTCCCGGGAGGGCTCGAAACTCCAACCTTTCGTTTAACAACCAATCGCGCTAGCCAACTGCGCCACGGAGACAGTCATGCTCCACCCTCACCCCCATCAGAACATATCTTCAAAGCTATCAGCGCAAAGAAAAAAGCAACACACCTGTCCCAAAAGGGCTCGAAACTCCAACCTTTCGGTTAACAGCCGATCGCGCTAGCCAATTGCGCCACGGAGACAGTTCTGCTCCACTGTCACCACCATCAGAACATATCTTCAAAGCCATCAGCCCAAAGAAAAAAAAGCGCCGCACCACCACTGGGTGGGCTCGAACCTCCAACCTTTCGGTTAACAGCCGATCGCGCTAGTCAATTGCGCCACGGAGACAGTCGTTCTCCACTGTCACCATAATCAGAACATATCTTTAAGGCTATCAGCCCAAAGAAAAAAAAGCAACGCACCAGTCCCGGAGGGCTCGTACCTCCAACCTTTCGGTTAACACCCGTTCGCGCTAGCAAACTGCGCCACGGAGACAGTCGTGCTCCACCCTCACCACCATCAGAACATATCTTCAAAGCTATCAGCGCAAAGAAAAACGCAACACACCACTCCCGGGAGGGCTCGAAACTACAACCTTTCGGTTAACAGCCGATCGCGCTAGCCAATTGCGCCACGGAGACAGTCCTGCTCTACTCACACCACCATCAAAACATATCTTCAAAGCTATCAGCCCAAAGAAAAAAAAGCGCCGCACCACCACCGGGTGGGCTCGAACCTCCAACGTTTCGGTTAACAGCCGATCACACTATCTAATCGCGCCACGGAGACAGTCCTACTCTCACCACCGTCAGAACATTTCTTCAGAGCTATCAGCCCAAAGAAAAAAAAGCACCGCACCACCACAGGGTGGGCTCGAACCTCCAACCTTTCGGTTAACAGCCGATCGCGCTAGCCAATTGCCCCACGGAGGCAGTCGTGCTCCACTCTCACCACTGTTAGAACATTTCTTCAGAGCTATCACCCCAAAGAAAAAAAAGCGCCGCACCACCACCGCGTGGGTTCGAACCTCCAACCTTTCGGTTAACAGCCGGTCGCGCTAGCCAATTACGCCACAAAGACAGTCCTGCTCTACTCTCACCACCAGCAGAACATATCTTCAAAGCTATTACCGCAAAAAAAATTCAACACACCACTCTCGGGAGGGCTCGAAACTTAAACCTTTCGGTTAACAGCCGATGGTGCAAGCGTATTGCGCCACGGAGACAGTCTTGCTCCACTCTCACCACCATCAGAACATATCTTCAAAGCTATCAGCGCAAAGAAAAAAAGCGCCGCACCACCACCGGGTGAGCTCGAACCTCCAACCTTTCGGTTAACAGCCGATCGCGCTAGTCAATTGCGCCACGGAGACAGTCCTGCTCCAGTCTCACCACCATCAGAACATATCTTCAAAGCTGTCAGCCCAAAAAAAAGCGCCGCACCACCACCGGGTGGGCTCGAACCTCCGACTTTTCGGTTAACAGCCGATCGCACTAGCCAATTGCGCCACAGAGACAGTCCTGCTCCACTCTCACCACCATCAGAACATATCTTCAAAGCTATCAGCCCAAAGGAAAAAAAGCACCGCACCACCACCGGGTGGGCTTGAAATTCAACCTTTCGGTTAACAGCCAATCGCGCTAGCCATTTGCGCCACGGAGATAGTCCTGCTCCACTCTCACCACCATCGGAACATATCTTCAAAGCTATCAGCACAAAGAAAAAAAGCCGAACCACCACCAGGTGGGCTCGAACCTCCAACCTTTCGTTTAACAGCCAATCGCGCTAGCCAACTGCTCCACGGAGACAGTCATGCTCCACCCTCATCCCCATTAGAACATATCTTCAAAGCTATCAGCGCAAAGAAAAAAGCAACACACCTGTCCCAGGAGGGCTTGAAACTCCAACCTTTTGGTTAACAGCCGATCGCGCTAGCCAATTGCGCCACGGAGACAGTTCTGTTCCACTCTCACCACCATCAGAACATATCTTCAAAGCCATCAGCCCAAAGAAAAAAAAGCGCCACACCACCACTGGGTGGGCTCGAACCTCCAACCTTTCGGTTAACAGCCGATCGCGCTAGCCAATTGCGCCACGGAGACAGTCGTTGTCCACTCTCACCATAATCAGAACATATCTTTAAAGCTATCAGCCCAAAGAAAAAAAGCAACGCACCAGTCCCGGAGGGCTCGTACCTCCAACCTTTCGGTTAACAGCCGATCGCGCTAGCAAACTGCGCCACGGAGACAGTCGTGCTCCACCCTCACCACCATCAGAACATATCTTCAAAGCTATCAGCGCAAAGAAAAACGCAACACACCACTCCCGGGAGGGCTCGAAACTCCAACCTTTCGGTTAACAGCCGATCGCGCTAGCCAATTGCGCCACGGAGACAGTCCTGCTCTACTCACACCACCATCAAAACATATCTTCAAAGCTATCAGCCCAAAGAAAAAAAAGCGCCGCACCACCACCGGGTGGGCTCGAACCTCCAACGTTTCGGTTAACAGCCGATCACACTATCTAATCGCGCCACGGAGACAGTCCTACTCTCACCACCGTCAGAACATTTCTTCAGAGCTATCAGCCCAAAGAAAAAAAAAGCACCGCACCACCACCGGGTGGGCTCGAACCTCCAACCTTTCGGTTAACAGCCGATCGCGCTAGCCAATTGCCCCACGGAGGCAGTCGTGCTCCACTCTCACCACTGTTAGAACATTTCTTCAGAGCTATCACCCCAAAGAAAAAAAAGCGCCGCACCACCACCGCGTGGGTTCGAACCTCCAACCTTTCGGTTAACAGCCGGTCGCGCTAGCCAATTACGCCACAAAGACAGTCCTGCTCTACTCTCACCACCAGCAGAACATATCTTCAAAGCTATTACCGCAAAAAAATGCAACACACCACTCTCGGGATGGCTCGAAACTTAAACCTTTCGTTTAACAGCCGATCGTGCAAGCGTATTGCGCCACGGAGACAGTCTTGCTCCACTCTCACCACCATCAGAACATATCTTCAAAGCTATCAGCGCAAAGAAAAAAAGCGCCGCACCACCACCGGGTGGGCTCGAACCTCCAACCTTTGGGTTAACAGCCGATCGCGCTAGCCAATAGCGCCACGGAGACAGTCCTGCTCCAGTCTCACCACCATCAGAACATATCTTCAAAGCTGTCAGCCCAAAGAAAAAAAAGCGCAGCACCACCACCGGGTGGGCTCGAACCTCCGACTTGTCGGTTAACAGCCGATCGCGCTAGCCAATTGCGCCACGGAGACAGTCCTGCTCCACTCTCACCACCATCAGAACATATCTTAAAAGCTATCAGGCCAAAGGAAAAAAAAGCACGGCACCACCACCGGGTGGGCTTGAAATTCAACCTTTCGGTTAACAGCCAATCGCGCTAGCCATTTGCGCCACGGAGATAGTCCTGCTCTACTCTCACCACCAGCAGAACATATCTTCAAAGCTATTACCGCAAACAAAAATTCAACACACCACTCTCGGGAGGGCTCGAAACTTAAACCTTTCGGTTAACAGCCGATCGTGCAAGCGTATTGCGCCACGGAGACAGTCTTGCTCCACTCTCACCACCATCGGAACATATCTTCAAAGCTATCAGCGCAAAGAAAAAAAGTGCCGCACCACCACCTGGTGGGCTCGAACCTCCAACCTTTCGGTTAACAGCCGATCGCGCTAGCCAATAGCGCCACGGAGACAGTCCTGCTCCAGTCTCACCACCATCAGAACCTATCTTCAAAGCTGTCAGCCCAAAGAAAAAAAAGCGCAGCACCACCACCGGGTGGGCTCGAACCTCCGACTTTTCGGTTAACAGCCGATCGCGCTAGCCAATTGCGCCACGGAGATAGTCCCGCTCCACTCTCACCACCATCAGAACATATCTTAAAAGCTATCAGGCCAAAGGAAAAAAAGCACGGCACCACCACCGGGTGGGCTTGAAATTCAACCTTTCGGTTAACAGCCAATCGCGCTAGCCATTTGCGCCACGGAGATAGTCCTGCTCCACTCTCACCACCATCAGAACATATCTTCAAAGCTATCAGCACAAAGAAAAAAAGCGCCGAACTACCACCGGGTGGGCTCGAACCTCAAACCTTGCGTTTAACAGCCAATCGCGCTAGCCAACTGCGCCACGGAGACAGTCGTGCTCCACCCTCACCACCATCAGAACATATCTTCAAAGCTATCAGCGCAAAGAAAAAAGCAACACACCTGTCCCAGGAGGGCTCGAAACTCCAACCTTTCGGTTAACAGCCGATTGCGCTAGTCAATTGCGCCTCGGAGACAGTTCTGCTCCACTCTCACCACCATCTGAACGTATATTCAAAGCCATCAGTCCAAAGAAAAAAAAAGCGCCGCACCACCACTGGGTGGGCTCGAAACTCCAACCTTTCGGTTAACAGCCGATCGCGCTAGCCAATTGCGCCACGGAGACAGTCGTTCGCCACTCTCACCATAATCAGAACATATCTTTAAAGATATCAGCCCAAAGAAAAAAAAGCAACGCACCAGTCCCGGAGGGCTCGTACCTCCAACCTTTCGGTTAACAGCCGATCGCGCTAGCAAACTGCGCCACGGAGACAGTCGTGCTCCACCCTCACCACCATCTGAACATATCTTTAAAGCTATCAGCGCAAAGAAAAACGCAACACGCCACTCCCGGGAGGGCTCGAAACTCCAACCTTTCGGTTAACAGCCGATCGCGCTAGCCAATTGCGCCACGGAGACAGTCCTGCTCTACTCTCACCACCATCAAAACATATCTTCAAAGCTATCAGCCCAAAGAAAAAAAAGCGCCGCACCACCACCGGGTGGGCTCAAACCTCCAACGTTTCGGTTAGCAGCCGATCACGCTATCCAATCGCGCCACGGAGACAGTCCTACTCTAACCACCGTCAGAACATTTCTTCAGAGCTATCAGCCCAAAGAAAAAAAAGCGCCGCACCACCACCGGGTGGGCTCGAACCTCCAACCTTTCGGTTAACAGCCGATCACGCTAGCCAATTGCCCCACGGAGGCAGTCGTGCTCCACTCTCACCAGTGTCAGAACATTTCTTCAGAGCTATCACCCCAAAGAAAAAAAAGCGCCGCACCACCACCACGTGGGCTCAAACCTCCAATCTTTCGGTTAACAGCCGGTCGCGCTAGCCAATTGCGCCACAAAGACAGTCCTGCTTCACTCTCAACACCAGCAGAACATATCTTCAAAGCTATCAGCGCAAAGAAAAAAGCAACACACCACTCCCGGGAGGGCTCGGAACTCCAACCTTTCGGTTAACAGCCGATCGCGCTAGCCCATTGCGCCACGGAGACAGTTCTGCTGCACTCTCACCACCATCAGAACATATCTTCAAAGCTATCAGCCCAAAGAAAAAAAAGCGCCGCTCCACCACCGGGTGGGCTCGAACCTCCGACCTTTCGGTTAACAGCCGATCGCGCTAGCCAATTGCGCCACGGAGACAGTCGTGCTCCACTCTCACCACCATCAGAACATAACTTCAAAGCTATCGGCGCAAAGAAAAAAGCGACACACCACTCCAGGGAGGGCTCGAACCTCCAAATTTTCGGTTAACAGCCGATCGCGCTAGCCAATTGCTCCCACAGAGACCGTCGTGCTCCACTCTCACAACCGTCAGAACATTTCTTCAGAGCTATCAACCCAAAGAAAAAAAAGCGCCACACCACCACCGCGTGGGCTCGAACCTCCAACCTTTCGGTTAACAGCCGATAACGCTAGCCAATTGCGCCACGAAGACAGTCCTGCTCCACTCTCACCACCATCAGAACATATCTTCAAAGCGATTACCGCAAAGAAAAAAGCAACACACCACTCCCGAGAGGGCTCGAAACTCCAACCTTTCGGTTAACAGCCGATCGCGCTAGCCAATTGCCCCACGGAGACAGTTCTGCTGCACTCTCACCACCATCAGAACATATCTTCAAAGCTATCGGCGCAAAGAAAATAGCAACACACCACTCCCGGGAGGGCTCGAACCTCCAAACTTTCGGTTAACAGCCGATCGCGCTAGCCAATTGCGCCACGGAGACAGTCCTGCTCTACTCTCACCACCATCTTCAAAGCTATCAGCCCAATGGAAAAAAAGCGCCGCACCACCACCGGGTGGGCTCGAAACTCCAACCTTTCGGTTAACAGCCGATCGCGCTAGCCCATTGCGCCACGGAGACAGTCTTGCTCCACTCTCACCACCATTAGAACATATCTTCATAGCTATCAGCCCAAAGAAAAAAAAGCGCCGCACCACCACCGGGTGAGCTCGAACCTCCAACCTTTCGGTTAACAGCCGATCGCGCTAGCCAACTACGCCACGGACACAGTCGTGCTCCACTCTCACCACCATCAAACATATCTTCAAAGCTATCAGCCCAAAAAAAAGCGCCGCACCACCACCGGGTGGGCTCGAAACTCCAACCTTTCGGTTAACAGCCGATCGCGCTAGCCAATTGCGCCACGGAGACAGTCGTGCTCCACTCTCACCACCATCAGAACATATCTTCAAAGCTATCGGCGCAAAGAAAAAAGCAACACACCACTCCCTGGAGGGCTCGAACCTCCAAATTTTCGGTTAACAGCCGATCGCGCTAGCTAATTGCGCCACGGAGACAGTCCTGCTCCAATCTCACCACCTATAGAACATATCTTCAAAGCTATCAGCCCAAAGAAAAAAAAGCGCCGCACCACAAACGGGTGGGCTCGAACCTCCAACTTTTCGGTTAACAGCCGATCGCGCAAGCCAATTGGCCACAGAGACAGTTCTGCTGCACTCTCACCACCATCAGAACATATCTTCAAAGCTATCAGCCCAAAGAAAAAAAGCGACGCACCACCACCGGGTGGGCTCGAACCTCCGACCTTTCGGTTAACAGCCGATCGCGCTAGCCAATTGCGCCACGGAGACAGTCGTGCTCCACTCTCACCAACGTCAGAACATTTCTTCAGAGCTATCACCCCAAAGAAAAAAAAGCGCCGCACCACGACTGGTTGAGCTCGAATCTGCAACCTTTCGGTTAACAGCCGATCGCGCTAGCTAATTGCGCCACAGAGACACCTTTCGGTTAACAGCCGATCGCGCTAGCCCATTGCGCCACGGAGACAGTTCTGCTGCACTCTCACCACCATTAGAACATATCTTCATAGCTATCAGCCCAAAGAAAAAAAAAGCGCCGCACCACCACCGGGTGGGCTCGAACCTCCAACCTTTCGGTTAACAGCCGATCGCGCTAGCCAACTACGCCACGGAGACAGTCGTGCTCCACTCTCACCACCATCAAACATATCTTCAAAGCTATCAGCCCAAAAAAAAGCACCGAACCACCACCGGGTGGGCTCGAAACTCCAACCTTTCGGTTAACAGCCGATCGCGCTAGCCAATTGCGCCACGGAGACAGTCGTGCTCCACTCTCACCACCATCAGAACATATCTTAAAAGCTATCGGCGCAAAGAAAAAAGCAACACACCACTCCCGGGAGGGCTCGAACCTCCAAATTTTCGGTTAACAGCCGATCGCGCTAGCCAATTGCGCCACGGAGACAGTCCTGCTCCAATCTCACCACCATTAGAACATATCTTCAAAGCTATCAGCCCAAAGAAAAAAAAGCGCCGCGCCACCAACGGGTGGGCTCGAACCTCCGACCTTTCGGTTAACAGCCGATCGCGCTAGCAAATTGCGCCACGGAGACAGTCGTGCTCCACTCTCACCACCATTAGAACATAACGTCAAAGCTATCGGCGCTTAAAAAAAAGCGCCACACCACCACCGCGTGGGCTCGAACCTACAACCTTTCGGTTAACAGCCGATAACGCTAGCCAATTGCTCCCACGGAGACAGTCGTGCTCCACTCTCACCACCGTCAGAACATATCTTCAAAGCTATTACCGCAAAGAAAAAAGCAACACACCACTCCCGGGAGGGCTCGAACCTACAACCTTTCGGTTAACAGCCGATCGCGCTAGCCAATTGCCCCACGGAGACAGTTCTGCTGCACTCTCACCACCATCAGAACATATCTTCAAAGCTATCAGCCCAATGAAAAAAAAAGCGCTGCACCACCACCGGGTGGGCTCGAACCTCGGACCTTTCGGTTAACAGCCGTTCGCGCTAGCAAATTGCGCCACGGAGACAGTCGTGCTCCACTTTCACCACCATCAGAACATATCTTCAAAGCTATCGGCGCAAAGAAAATAGCAACACACCACTCCCGGGAGGGCTCGAACCTCCAAACTTTCGGTTAACAGCCGATCGCGCTAGCCAATTGCGCCACGGAGACAGTCCTGCTCTACTCTCACCACCATCAGAACATATCTTCAAAGCTATCAGCCCAATGGAAAAAAAGCGCCGCACCACCAACGGGTGGGCTCGAAACTCCAACCTTTCGGTTAACAGCCGATCGCGCTAGCCAATTGCGCCACGGAGACAGTTCTGCTCCACTCTCACCGCCATCAGAACATATCTTCAAAGCTATCAGCCAAAAGAAAAAAAGCGCCGCACCACCACCGGGTGGGCTCGAACCTCCGACTTTTGAGTTAACAGCCGATCGCGCTAGCCAATTGCGCCACGGAGACAGTCGTGCTCCACTCTCACCACCATCAGAACATATCTTCAAAGCTATCGGCGCAAAGAAAAAAGCAACACACCACTCCCGGGAGGGCTCGAACCTCCAAATTTTCGGTTAACAGCCGATCGCGTTAGCCAATTGCGCCACGGAGACAGTCCTGCTCCACTCTCACCACCATTAGAACATATCTTCAAAGCTATCAGCCCAAAGAAAAAAAAGCGCCACACCACCAACGGGTGGGCTCGAACCTCCGACTTTTCGGTTAACAGCCGATCGCGCTAGCCAATTGCTCCCACGGAGACAGTCGTGCTCCACTCTCACCACCGTCAGAACATTTCTTCAGAGCTATCACCCCAAAGAAAAAAAAAGTGCCACACCACCACCGCGTGGGCTCGAATCTCCAACCTTTCGGTTAACAGCCGATAACGCTAGCCAATTGCGCCACGAAGACAGTCCTGCTCCACTCTCACCACCATCAGAACATATCTTTAAAGCTATTACCGCAAAGAAAAAAGCAACACACCACTCCCGGGAGGGCTCGAAACTCCAACCTTTCGCTTAACAGCCGATCGCGCTAGCCAATTGCCCCACAGAAACAGTTCTGCTGCACTCTCACCACCATCAGAACATATCTTCAAAGCTATCAGCCCAATGAAAAAAAAAAGCGCTGCACCACCACCGGGTGGGCTCGAACCTCCGACCTTTCAGTTAACAGCCGTTCGCGCTAGCGAATTGCGCCACGGAGACAGTCGTGCTCCACTTTCACCACCATCAGAACATATCTTCAAAGCTATCGGCGCAAAGAAAATAGCAACACACCACTCCCGGGAGGGCTCGAACCTCCAAACTTTCGGTTAACAGCCGATCGCGCTAGCCAATTGCGCCACGGAGACAGTCCTGCTCTACTCTCACCACCATCAGAACATATCTTCAAAGCTATCAGCCCAATGGAAAAAAAGCGCCGCACCACCACCGGGTGGGCTCGAAACTCCAACCTTTCGGTTAACAGCCGATCGCGCTAGCCAATTGCGCCACGGAGACAGTTCTGCTCCACTCTCACCGCCATCAGAACATATCTTCAAAGCTATCAGCCAAAAGAAAAAAAAGCGCCGCACCACCACCGGGTGGGCTCGAACCTCCGACTTTTGGGTTAACAGCCGATCGCGCTAGCTAATTGCGCCACGGAGACAGTCGTGCTCCACTCTCACCACCATCAGAACATATCTTCAAAGCTATCGGCGCAAAGAAAAAAGCAACACACCACTCCCGGGAGGGCTCGAACCTCCAAATTTTCGGTTAACAGCCGATCGCGCTAGCTAATTGGCCACAGAGACAGTTCTGCTGCACTCTCACCACCATCAGAACATATCTTCAAAGCTATCAGCCCAAATAAAAAAAAAGCGCCGCACCGCCACCGGGTGGGCTCGAACCTCCGACTTTTCGGTTAACAGCCGATCGCGCTGGCCAATTGCGCCACGGAGACAGTCATGCTCCACTCTCACCACCGTCAGAACATTTCTTCAGAGCTATCACCCCAAAGAAAACAAAAGCGCCACACCACGACTGGTTGGGCTCGAATCTGCAACCTTTCGGTTAACAGCCGATCGCGCTAGGCCATTGCGCCACGGAGACAGTCGTGCTCCACACTCACCACCATCAGAACATATCTTAAAAGCTATCGACGCAAAGAAAAAAGCAACACACCACTCCCGGGAGGGCTCGAACCTCCAAATTTTCGGTTAACAGCCGATCGCGCTAGCCAATTGCGCCACGGAGACAGTCCTGCTCCAATCTCACCACCATTAGAACATATCTTCAAAGCTATCAGCCCAAAGAAAAAAGAGCGCCGCACCACCAAAGGGTGGGCTCGAACCTCCGACCTTTCGGTTAACAGCCAATCGCGCTAGCCAATTGCGCCACAGAGACAGTCGTGCTCCACTCTCACCACCATCAGAACATATCTTCAAAGCTATCGGCGCAAAGAAAAAAGCAACACACCACTCCCGGGAGGGCTCGAACCTCCAAATTTTCGGTTAACAGCCGATCGCGCTAGCCAATTGCGCCACGGAGACAGTCCTGCTCCACTCTCACCACCATTAGAACATATCTTCAAAGCTATCAGCCCAAAGAAATAAAAGCGCCGCACCACCAACGGGTGGGCTCGAACCTCCAACTTTTCGGTTAACAGCCGATCGCGCTAGCCAATTGGCCACAGAGACAGTTCTGCTGCACTCTCACCACCATCAGAACATATCTTCAGAGCTATCACCCCAAAGAAAAAAAAAGCGCCACACCACCACCGCGTGGGCTCGAACCTACAACCTTTCGGTTAACAGCCGATAACGCTAGCCAATTGCGCCACGAAGACAGTCCTGCTCCACTCTCACCACCATCAGAACATATCTTCAAAGCTATTACCGCAAAGAAAAAAGCAACACACCACTCCCGGGAGGGCTCGAAACTCCAACCTTTCGGTTAACAGCCGATCGCGCTAGCCAATTGCCCCACGGAGACAGTTCTGCTGCACTCTCACCACCATCAGAACATATCTTCAAAGCTATCAGCCCAATGAAAAAAAAAGCGCTGCACCACCACCGGGTGGGCTCGAACCTCCGACCTTTCGGTTAACAGCCGTTCGCGCTAGCGAATTGCGCCACGGAGACAGTCGTGCTCCACTTTCACCACCATCAGAACATATCTTCAAAGCTATCGGCGCAAAGAAAATAGCAACACACCACTCCCGGGAGGGCTCGAACCTCCAAACTTTCGGTTAACAGCCGATCGCGCTAGCCAATTGCGCCACGGAGACAGTCCTGCTCTACTCTCACCACCATCAGAACATATCTTCAAAGCTATCAGCCCAATGGAAAAAAAGCGCCGCACCACCAACGGGTGGGCTCGAAACTCCAACCTTTCGGTTAACAGCCGATCGCGCTAGCCAATTGCGCCACGGAGACAGTTCTGCTCCACTCTCACCGCCATCAGAACATATCTTCAAAGCTATCAGCCAAAAGAAAAAAAGCGCCGCACCACCACCGGGTGGGCTCGAACCTCCGACTTTTGAGTTAACAGCCGATCGCGCTAGCTAATTGCGCCACGGAGACAGTCGTGCTCCACTCTCACCACCATCAGAACATATCTTCAAAGCTATCGGCGCAAAGAAAAAAGCAACACACCACTCCCGGGAGGGCTCGAACCTCCAAATTTTCGGTTAACAGCCGATCGCGTTAGCCAATTGCGCCTCGGAGACAGTGCTGCTCCACTCTCACCACCATTAGAACATATCTTCAAAGCTATCAGCCCAAAGAAAAAAAAGCGCCACACCACCAACGGGTGGGCTCGAACCTCCGACTTTTCGGTTAACAGCCGATCGCGCTAGCCAATTGCTCCCACGGAGACAGTCGTGCTCCACTTTCACCACCATCAGAACATATCTTCAAAGCTATCGGCGCAAAGAAAATAGCAACACACCACTCCCGGGAGGGCTCGAACCTCCAAACTTTCGGTTAACAGCCGATCGCGCTAGCCAATTGCGCCACGGAGACAGTTCTGCTCTACTCTCACCACCATCAGAACATATCTTCAAAGCTATCAGCCCAATGGAAAAAAAGCGCCGCACCACCACCGGGTGGGCTCGAAACTCCAACCTTTCGGTTAACAGCCGATCGCGCTAGCCAATTGCGCCACGGAGACAGTTCTGCTCCACTCTCACCGCCATCAGAAGATATCTTCAAAGCTATCAGCCAAAAGAAAAAAAAGCGCCGCACCACCACCGGGTGGGCTCGAACCTCCGACTTTTGGGTTAACAGCCGATCGCGCTAGCCAATTGCGCCACGGAGACAGTCGTGCTCCACTCTCACCACCATCAGAACATATCTTCAAAGCTATCGGCGCAAAGAAAAAAGCAACACACCACTCCCGGGAGGGCTCGAACCTCCAAATTTTCGGTTAACAGCCGATCGCGCTAGCCAATTGGCCACAGAGACAGTTCTGCTGCACTCTCACCACCATCAGAACATATCTTCAAAGCTATCAGCCCAAATAAAAAAAAAGCGCCGCACCGCCACCGGGTGGGCTCGAACCTCCGACTTTTCGGTTAACAGCCGATCGCGCTGGCCAATTGCGCCACGGAGACAGTCATGCTCCACTCTTACCACCGTCAGAACATTTCTTCAGAGCTATCACCCCAAAGAAAACAAAAGCGCCACACCACGACTGGTTGGGCTCGAATCTGCAACGTTTCGGTTAACAGCCGATCGCGCTAGGCCATTGCGCCACGGAGACAGTCGTGCTCCACTCTCACCACCATCAGAACATATCTTAAAAGCTATCGGCGCAAAGAAAAAAGCAACACACCACTCCCGGGAGGGCTCGAACCTCCAAATTTTCGGTTAACAGCCGATCGCGCTAGCCAATTGCGCCACGGAGACAGTCCTGCTCCACTCTCACCACCATTAGAACATATCTTCAAAGCTATCAGCCCAAAGAAATAAAAGCGCCGCACCACCAACGGGTGGGCTCGAACCTCCAACTTTTCGGTTAACAGCCGATCGCGCTAGCCAATTGGCCACAGAGACAGTTCTGCTGCACTCTCACCACCATCAGAACATATCTTCAAAGCTATCAGCCCAAAGAAAAAAAAAGCGCCGCACCGCCACCGGGTGGGCTCGAACCTCCAAATTTTCAGTTAACAGCCGATCGCGCTAGCCAATTGCGCCACAGAGACAGTCCTGCTCCACTCTCACCACCATCAGAACATATCTTCAAAGCTATCAGCGCAAAAAAAAGAGCAACACACCACTCCCGGGAGGGCTCGGAACTCCAACCTTTCGGTTAACAGCCGATCGCGCTAGCCCATTGCGCCACGGAGACAGTTCTGCTGCACTCTCACCACCATTAGAACATATCTTCAAAGCTATCAGCCCAAAGAAATAAAAGCGCCGCACCACCAACGGGTGGGCTCGAACCTCCGACCTTTCGGTTAACAGCCGATCGCGCTAGCCAATTGCGCCACAGAGACAGTCGTGCTCCACTCTCACCACCATCAGAACATATCTTCAAAACTATCGGCGCAAAGAAAAAAGCAACACACCACTCCCGGGAGGGCTCGAACCTCCAAATTTTCGGTTAACAGCCGATCGCGCTAGCCAATTGCGCCACGGAGACAGTCCTGCTCCACTCTCACCACCATTAGAACATATCTTCAAAGCTATCAGCCCAAAGAAATAAAAGCGCCGCACCACCAACGGGTGGGCTCGAACCTCCAACTTTTCGGTTAACAGCCGATCGCGCTAGCCAATTGGCCACAGAGACAGTTCTGCTGCACTCTCACCACCATCAGAACATATCTTCAAAGCTATCAGCCCAAAGAAAAAAAAAGCGCCGCACCGCCACCGGGTGGGCTCGAACCTCCAAATTTTCAGTTAACAGCCGATCGCGCTAGCCAATTGCGCCACAGAGACAGTCCTGCTCCACTCTCACCACCATCAGAACATATCTTCAAAGCTATCAGCGCAAAAAAAAGAGCAACACACCACTCCCGGGAGGGCTCGGAACTCCAACCTTTCGGTTAACAGCCGATCGCGCTAGCCCATTGCGCCACGGAGACAGTTCTGCTGCACTCTCACCACCATCAGAACATACCTTCAAAGCTATCAGCCCAAAGAAAAAAAGCGACGCACCACCACCGGGTGGGCTCGAACCTCCGACCTTTCGGTTAACAGCCGATCGCGCTAGCCAATTGCGCCACGGAGACAGTCGTGCTCCACTCTCACCAACGTCAGAACATTTCTTCAGAGCTATCACCCCAAAGAAAAAAAAGCGCCGCACCACGACTGGTTGAGCTCGAATCTGCAACCTTTCGGTTAACAGCCGATCGCGCTAGCTAATTGCGCCACAGAGACAGTCCTGCTCCACTCTCACCACGATCAGAACATATCTTCAAAGCTATCAGCGCAAAGAAAAAAGCAACACACCACTCCCGGGAGGGCTCGGAACTCCAACCTTTCGGTTAACAGCCGATCGCGCTAGCCCATTGCGCCACGGAGACAGTTCTGCTGCACTCTCACCACCATTAGAACATATCTTCATAGCTATCAGCCCAAAGAAAAAAAAAAGCGCCGCACCACCACCGGGTGGGCTCGAACCTCCAACCTTTCGGTTAACAGCCGATCGCGCTAGCCAACTACGCCACGGAGACAGTCGTGCTCCACTCTCACCACCATCAAACATATCTTCAAAGCTATCAGCCCAAAAAAAAGCACCGAACCACCACCGGGTGGGCTCGAAACTCCAACCTTTCGGTTAACAGCCGATCGCGCTAGCCAATTGCGCCACGGAGACAGTCGTGCTCCACTCTCACCACCATCAGAACATATCTTAAAAGCTATCGGCGCAAAGAAAAAAGCAACACACCACTCCCGGGAGGGCTCGAACCTCCAAATTTTCGGTTAACAGCCGATCGCGCTAGCCAATTGCGCCACGGAGACAGTCCTGCTCCAATCTCACCACCATTAGAACATATCTTCAAAGCTATCAGCCCAAAGAAAAAAAAGCGCCGCGCCACCAACGGGTGGGCTCGAACCTCCGACCTTTCGGTTAACAGCCGATCGCGCTAGCCACTTGCGCCACGGAGACAGTCGTGCTCCACTCTCACCACCATCAGAACATAACTTCAAAGCTATCGGCGCAATGAAAAAAGCAACACACCACTCCCGGGAGGGCTCGAACCTCCAAATTTTCGGTTAACAGCCGATCGCGCTAGCCAATTGCTCCCACGGAGACAGTCGTGCTCCACTCTCACCACCGTCAGAACATTTCTTCAGAGCTATCACCCCAAAGAAAAAAAAAGCGCCACACCACCACCGCGTGGGCTCGAACCTACAACCTTTCGGTTAACAGCCGATAACGCTAGCCAATTGCGCCACGAAGACAGTCCTGCTCCACTCTCACCACCATCAGAACATATCTTCAAAGCTATTACCGCAAAGAAAAAAGCAACACACCACTCCCGGGAGGGCTCGAAACTCCAACCTTTCGGTTAACAGCCGATCGCGCTAGCCAATTGCCCCACGGAGACAGTTCTGCTGCACTCTCACCACCATCAGAACATATCTTCAAAGCTATCAGCCCAATGAAAAAAAAAAGCGCTGCACCACCACCGGGTGGGCTCGAACCTCCGACCTTTCGGTTAACAGCCGTTCGCGCTAGCGAATTGCGCCACGGAGACAGTCGTGCTCCACTTTCACCACCATCAGAACATATCTTCAAAGCTATCGGCGCAAAGAAAATAGCAACACACCACTCCCGGGAGGGCTCGAACCTCCAAACTTTCGGTTAACAGCCGATCGCGCTAGCCAATTGCGCCACGGAGACAGTCCTGCTCTACTCTCACCACCATCAGAACATATCTTCAAAACTATCAGCCCAATGGAAAAAAAGCGCCGCACCACCAACGGGTGGGCTCGAAACTCCAACCTTTCGGTTAACAGCCGATCGCGCTAGCCAATTGCGCCACGGAGACAGTTCTGCTCCACTCTCACCGCCATCAGAACATATCTTCAAAGCTATCAGCCAAAAGAAAAAAAAGCGCCGCACCACCACCGGGTGGGCTCGAACCTCCGACTTTTGGGTTAACAGCCGATCGCGCTAGCCAATTGCGCAACGGAGACAGTCGTGCTCCACTCTCACCACCATCAGAACATATCTTCAAAGCTATCGGCGCAAAGAAAAAAGCAACACACCACTCCCGGGAGGGCTCGAACCTCCAAATTTTCGGTTAACAGCCGATCGCGTTAGCCAATTGCGCCACGGAGACAGTCCTGCTCCACTCTCACCACCATTAGAACATATCTTCAAAGCTATCAGCCCAAAGAAAAAAAAAGCGCCACACCACCAACGGGTGGGCTCGAACCTCCGACTTTTCGGTTAACAGCCGATCGCGCTAGCCAATTGCTCCCACGGAGACAGTCGTGCTCCACTCTCACCACCGTCAGAACATTTCTTCAGAGCTATCACCCCAAAGAAAAAAAAAGTGCCACACCACCACCGCGTGGGCTCGAATCTCCAACCTTTCGGTTAACAGCCGATAAAGCTAGCCAATTGCGCCACGAAGACAGTCCTGCTCCACTCTCACCACCATCAGAACATATCTTTAAAGCTATTACCGCAAAGAAAAAAGCAACACTCCACTCCCGGGAGGGCTCGAAACTCCAACCTTTCGGTTAACAGCCGATCGCGCTAGCCAATTGCCCCACAGAAACAGTTCTGCTGCACTCTCACCACCATCAGAACATATCTTCAAAGCTATCAGCCCAATGAAAAAAAAAGCGCTGCACCACCACCGGGTGGGCTCGAACCTCCGACCTTTCGGTTAACAGCCGTTCGCGCTAGCGAATTGCGCCACGGAGACAGTCGTGCTCCACTTTCACCACCATCAGAACATATCTTCAAAGCTATCGGCGCAAAGAAAATAGCAACACACCACTCCCGGGAGGGCTCGAACCTCCAAACTTTCGGTTAACAGCCGATCGCGCTAGCCAATTGCGCCACGGAGACAGTCCTGCTCTACTCTCACCACCATCAGAACATATCTTCAAAGCTATCAGCCCAATGGAAAAAAAGCGCCGCACCACCACCGGGTGGGCTCGAAACTCCAACCTTTCGGTTAACAGCCGATCGCGCTAGCCAATTGCGCCACGGAGACAGTTCTGCTCCACTCTCACCGCCATCAGAACATATCTTCAAAGCTATCAGCCAAAAGAAAAAAAAGCGCCGCACCACCACCGGGTGGGCTCGAACCTCCGACTTTTGGGTTAACAGCCGATCGCGCTAGCCAATTGCGCCACGGAGACAGTCGTGCTCCACTCTCACCACCATCAGAACATATCTTCAAAGCTATCGGCGCAAAGAAAAAAGCAACACACCACTTCCGGGAGGGCTCGAACCTCCAAATTTTCGGTTAACAGCCGATCGCGCTAGCCAATTGGCCACAGAGACAGTTCTGCTGCACTCTCACCACCATCAGAACATATCTTCAAAGCTATCAGCCCAAATAAAAAAAAAGCGCCGCACCGCCACCGGGTGGGCTCGAACCTCCGACTTTTCGGTTAACAGCCGATCGCGCTAGCCAATTGCGCCACAGAGACAGTCGTGCTCCACTCTCACCACCATCAGAACATATCTTCAAAGCTATCGGCGCAAAGAAAAAAGCAACACACCACTCCCGGGAGGGCTCGAACCTCCAAATTTTCGGTTAACAGCCGATCGCGCTAGCCAATTGCGCCACGGAGACAGTCCTGCTCCACTCTCACCACCATTAGAACATATCTTCAAAGCTATCAGCCCAAAGAAATAAAAGCGCCGCACCACCAACGGGTGGGCTCGAACCTCCAACTTTTCGGTTAACAGCCGATCGCGCTAGCCAATTGGCCACAGAGACAGTTCTGCTGCACTCTCACCACCATCAGAACATATCTTCAAAGCTATCAGCCCAAAGAAAAAAAAAGCGCCGCACCGCCACCGGGTGGGCTCGAACCTCCAAATTTTCAGTTAACAGCCGATCGCGCTAGCCAATTGCGCCACAGAGACAGTCCTGCTCCACTCTCACCACCATCAGAACATATCTTCAAAGCTATCAGCCCAAAGAAAAAAAAAAGCGCCACACCACCACCGGGTGGGCTCGAACCTCCGACCTTTCGGTCAACAGCCGATCGCGCTAGCCAATTGCGCCACGGAGACAGTCGTGCTCCACTCTCACCACCATCAGAACATAACTTCAAAGCTATCGGCGCAAAGAAAAAAGCGACACACCACTCCAGGGAGGGCTCGAACCTCCAAATTTTCGGTTAACAGCCGATCGCGCTAGCCAATTGCTCCCACAGAGACCGTCGTGCTCCACTCTCACCACCGTCAGAACATTTCTTCAGAGCTATCACCCCAAAGAAAAAAAAGCGCCACACCACCACCGCGTGGGCTCGAACCTCCAACCTTTCGGTTAACAGCCGATAACGCTAGCCAATCGCGCCACGAAGACAGTCCTGCTCCACTCTCACCACCATCAGAACATATCTTCAAAGCTATTACCGCAAAGAAAAAAGCAACACACCACTCCCGAGAGGGCTCGAAACTCCAACCTTTCGGTTAACAGCCGATCGCGCTAGCCAATTGCCCCACGGAGACAGTTCTGCTGCACTCTCACCACCATCAGAACATATCTTCAAAGCTATCGGCGCAAAGAAAATAGCAACACACCACTCCCGGGAGGGCTCGAACCTCCAAACTTTCGGTTAACAGCCGATCGCGCTAGCCAATTGCGCCACGGAGACAGCCCTGCTCTACTCTCACCACCATCAGAACATATCTTCAAAGCTATCAGCCCAATGGAAAAAAAGCGCCGCACCACCACCGGGTGGGCTCGAAACTCCAACCTTTCGGTTAACAGCCGATCGCGCTAGCCCATTGCGCCACGGAGACAGTCTTGCTCCACTCTCACCACCATTAGAACATATCTTCATAGCTATCAGCCCAAAGAAAAAAAAGCGCCGCACCACCACCGGGTGAGCTCGAACCTCCAACCTTTCGGTTAACAGCTGATCGCGCTAGCCAACTACGCCACGGACACAGTCGTGCTCCACTCTCACCACCATCAAACATATCTTCAAAGCTATCAGCCCAAAAAAAAGCGCCGCACCACCACCGGGTGGGCTCGAAACTCCAACCTTTCGGTTAACAGCCGATCGCGCTAGCCAATTGCGCCACGGAGACAGTCGTGCTCCACTCTCACCACCATCAGAACATATCTTCAAAGCTATCGGCGCAAAGAAAAAAGCAACACACCACTCCCTGGAGGGCTCGAACCTCCAAATTTTCGGTTAACAGCCGATCGCGCTAGCCAATTGCGCCACGGAGACAGTCCTGCTCCAATCTCACCACCTATAGAACATATCTTCAAAGCTATCAGCCCAAAGAAAAAAAAGCACCGCACCACAAACGGGTGGGCTCGAACCTCCAACTTTTCGGTTAACAGCCGATCGCGCAAGCCAATTGGCCACAGAGACAGTTCTGCTGCACTCTCACCACAATCAGAACATATCTTCAAAGCTATCAGCCCAAAGAAAAAAAAAGCGACGCACCACCACCGGGTGGGCTCGAACCTCCGACCTTTCGGTTAACAGCCGATCGCGCAAGCCAATTGCGCCACGGAGACAGTCGTGCTCCACTCTCACCACCGTCAGAACATTTCTTCAGAGCTATCACCCCAAAGAAAAAAAAGCGCCGCACCACGACTGGTTGGGCTCGAATCTGCAACCTTTCGGTTAACAGCCGATCGCGCTAGCTAATTGCGCCACAGAGACAGTCCTGTCCTGCTCCACTCTCACCACCATCAGAACATATCTTCAAAGCTATCAGCGCAAAGAAAAAGCAACACACCACTCCCGGGAGGGCTCGGAACTCCAAACTTTCGGTTAACAGCCGATCGCGCTAGCCCATTGCGCCACGGAGACAGTTCTGCTGCACTCTCACCACCATTAGAACATATCTTCATAGCTATCAGCCCAAAGAAAAAAAAGCGCCGCACCACCACCGGGTGGGCTCGAACCTCCAACCTTTCTGTTAACAGCCGATCGCGCTAGCCAACTACGCCACGGAGACAGTCCTGCTCCACTCTCACCACCATCAAACATATCTTCAAAGCTATCAGCCCAAAAAAAAGCGTCGAACCACCACCGGGTGGGCTCGAAACTCCAACCTTTCGGTTAACAGCCGATCGCGCTAGCCAATTGCGCCACGGAGACAGTCGTGCTCCACTCTCACCACCATCAGAACATATCTTCAAAGCTATCAGCCCAATGGAAGAAAAGCGCCGCACCACCACCGGATGGGCTCAAAACTCCAACCTTTCGGTTAACAGCCGATCGCGCTAGCCAATTGCGCCACGGAGACAGTTCTGCTCCACTCTCACCGCCATCAGAACATATCTTCAAAGCTATCAGCCAAAAGAAAAAAAAGCGCCGCACCACCACCGGGTGGGCTCGAACCTCCGACTTTTGGGTTAACAGCCGATCGCGCTAGCCAATTGCGCCACGGAGACAGTCGTGCTCCACTCTCACCACCATCAGAACATATCTTCAAAACTATCGGCGCAAAGAAAAAAGCAACACACCACTCCCGGGAGGGCTCGAACCTCCAAATTTTCGGTTAACAGCCGATCGCGTTAGCCAATTGCGCCACGGAGACAGTCCTGCTCCACTCTCACCACCATTAGAACATATCTTCAAAGCTATCAGCCCAAAGAAAAAAAAGCGCCGCACCACCAACGGGTGAACTCGAACCTCCAACTTTTCGGTTAACAGCCGATCGCGCTAGCCAATTGGCCACAGAGACAGTTCTGCTGCACTCTCACCACCATCAGAACATATCTTCAAAGCTATCAGCCCAAATAAAAAAAAGCGCCGCACCGCCACCGGGTGGGCTCGAACCTCCGACTTTTCGGTTAACAGCCGATCGCGCTGGCCAATTGCGCCACGGAGACAGTCATGCTCCACTCTCACCACCATCAGAACATATCTTCGAAGCTATCAGCGCAAAGAAAAAAGCAACACACCACTCCCGGGAGAGTCGGAACTCCAACCTTTCGGTTAACAGACGATCGCGCTAGCCCATTGCGCCACGGAGACAGTCTTGCTCCACTCTCACCACCATTAGAACATATCTTCATAGCTATCAGCCCAAAGAAAAAAAGCGCCGCACCACCACTGGGTGGGCTCGAACCTCCAACCTTTCGGTTAACAGCCGATCGCGCTAGCCAACTACGCCACGGAGACAGTCGTGCTCCACTCTCACCACCATCAAACATATCTTCAAAGCTATCAGCCCAAAAAAAAGCGCCGCACCACCACCGGGTGGGCTCGAAACTGCAACCTTTCGGTTAACAGCCGACCGCGCAAGCCAACTACGCCACCGAGACAGTCCTGCTCCACTCTCACCACCATCAGAACATATCTTCAAAGCTATCAGCCCAAAGAAAAAAAAGCGCCGCACCACCACCGGGTGGGCTCGAACCTCCAACCTTTCGGTCAACAGCCGATCGCGCTAGCCAACTACGCCACGGAAACAGTCGTGCTCCACTCTCACCACCATCAAACATATCTTGAAAGCTATCAGCGCAAAGAAAAAAGCAACACACCTGTCCCGGGAGGGCTCGAAACGCCAACCTTTCGGTTAACAGCCGATCGCGCTAGCCAAATGCGCCACGGAGACAGTCCTGCTCTACTCTCACCACCACCAGAACATATCTTCAAAGTTATCAGCCCAAAGAAAAAAAGCGCCGCACCACCACCGGGTGGGCTCGAAACTCCAACCTTTCGGTTAACAGCCGCTCGCGCTAGACAATTGCGCCACGGAGACAGTTCGGCTCCACTCTCACCACCATCAGAACATATCTTCAAAGCTATCAGCCCAAAGAAAAAAAAGCACCGCACCACCACCGGGTGGGCTCGAACCTCCGACATTTCGGTTAACAGCCGATCGCGCTAGCCAATTGCGCCACGGAGACAGTCGTGCTCTACTCTCACCACCATCAGAACATATCTTCAAAGCTATCGGCGCAAAGAAAAAAGCAACACACCACTCCCGGGAGCGCTCGAACCTCCAAATTTTCGGTTAACAGCCGATCGCGCTAGCCAATTGCGCCTCGGAGACCGTCCTGCTCTACTCTCACCACCTTTAGAACATATCTTCAAAGCGATCAGCCCAAAGAAAAAAAAGCGCCGCACCACCAACGGGTGGGCTCGAACCTCCAACTTTTCGGTTAATAGCCGATCGCGCTAGCCAATTGCGCCACAGAGACAGTTCTGCTGCACTCTCACCACCATCAGAACATATCTTCAAAGCTATCAGCCCAAAGAAAAAAAAGCGCCGCACCACCACCGGGTGGGCTCCAGCCTCCGACCTTTCGGTTAACAGCCGATCGCGCTGGCCAATCGCGCCACGGAGACAGTCGTGCTCCACTCTCACCACCATCAAAACATAACTTCAATGCTATCGGCGCAAAGAAAAAAGCAACACACCACTCCCTGGAGGG
Source organism: Rhipicephalus microplus (assembly GCF_043290135.1). Taxonomy (NCBI): domain Eukaryota; kingdom Metazoa; phylum Arthropoda; class Arachnida; order Ixodida; family Ixodidae; genus Rhipicephalus; species Rhipicephalus microplus. Next base: position 16,260,604 of record NW_027464589.1, read on the forward strand.
CTCGAACCTCAGAATTTTCGGTTAACAGCCGATAGCGCTAGCCAATTGCTCCCACGGAGACAGTCGTGCTCCACTCTCACCACCGTCAGAACATTTCTTCAGAGCTATCACCCCAAAGAAAAAAAAAGCGCCACACCACCACCGCGTGGGCTCGAACCTCCAACCTTTCGGTTAACAGCCGATAACGCTAGCCAATTGCGCCACGAAGACAGTCCTGCTCCACTCTCACCACCATCAGAACATATCTTCAAAGCTATTACCACAAAGAAAAAAGCAACACACCACTCCCGGGAGGGCTCGAAACTCCAACCTTTCGGTTAACAGCCGATTGCACTAGCCAATTGCCCCACGGAGATAGTTCTGCTGCCCTCTCACCACCATCAGAACATATCTTCAAAGCTATCAGCCCAATGAAAAAAAAAGCGCTGCACCACCACCGGGTGGGCTCGAACCTCCGACCTTTCGGTTAACAGCCGTTCGCGCTAGCCAATTGTGCCACGGAGACAGTCATGCTCCACTCTCACCACCATCAGAACATATCTTTAGAGCTATCGGCGCAAAGAAAAAAGCAACACACCACTCCCGGGAGGGCTCGAACCTCCAAATTTTCGGTTAACAGCCGATCGCGCTAGCCAATTGCGCCACGGAGACAGTCCTGCTCCACTCTCACCACCATTAGAACATATCTTCAAAGCTATCAGCCCAAAGAAAAAAAGCGCCGCACCACCAACGGGTGGGCTCGAACCTCCAACTTTTCGGTTAACAGCCGATCGCGCTAGCCAATTGACCACAGAGACAGTTCTGCTGCACTCTCCCCACCATCAGAACATAACTTCGAAGCTATCAGCCCAAAGAAGAAAAAGCGCCGCACCACCACCGGGTGGGCTCGAACCTCCGACCTTTCGGTTAACAGCCGATCGCGCTAGCCAATTGCGCCACGGAGACAGTCGTGCTCCACTCTCACCACCGTCAGAACATTTCTTCAGAGCTAATACCCCAAAGAAAAAAAAAGCGCCACACCACCACCGCGTGGGCTCGAACCTCCAACCCATCGGTTAACAGCCGATCGTGATTGCCAATTGCGCCACGAAGACAGTCCTGCTCCACTCTCACCACCATCAGAACATATCTTCAAAGATATTACCGCAAAGAAAAAAGCAACACACCACTCCCGGGAGGGCTCGAAACTCCAACCTTTCGGTTAACAGCCGATCGCGCTAACCAATTGCCCCACGGAGACAGTCGTGCTCCACTCTCACCACCGTCAGAACATTTCTTCAGAGCTATCAGCCGAAAAAAAAGCGCCGCACCACCACCGGGAGAGCTTGAACCTCCAACTTTTCAATTACCAGCCGATCGCGCTAGCCAATTGCGCCAAGGAGACAGTCGTGCTCCACTCTCACCACCGTCAGAACATTTCTTCAGAGCTATCACCCCAAAGAAAAAAAAAAGCGCCGCACCACGACTGGTTGGGCTCGAACCTGCAACCTTTCGGTGAACAGCCGATCGCGCTAGCCAATTGCGCCACGAAGACAGTCCTGCTCCACTCTCACCACCATCAGTACATATCTTCAAAGCTATCAGCGCAAAGAAAAAAAAGCGCCGCACCACCACCGGGTGGGCTCGAACCTCCAAATTTTCAGTTAACAGCCGATCGCGCTAGCCAATTGCGCCACAGAGACAGTCCTGCTCCACTCTCACCACCATCAGAACATATCTTCAAAGCTATCAGCGCAAAGAAAAAAGCAACACACCACTCCCGGGAGGGCTCGAAACTCATACCTTTCGGTTAACAGCCGATCGCGCTAGCCCAATGCGCCACGGAGACAGTCTTGCTCCACTCTCACCACCTTTAGAACATATCTTCAAAGCTATCAGCCCAAAAAACAACCGCCGAACCACCACCGGGTGGGCTCGAAACTCCAACCTTTCGGTTAACAGCCGATCGCGCTAGCCAACTACGCCACGGAGACAGTCGTGCTCCACTCTCACCACCATCAAACTTATCTTCAAAGCTATCAGCCCAAAAAAATTCTGCCGCACCACCACCGGGTGAGCTCGAAACTCCAACCTTTCGGTTAACAGCCGATCGCGCTAGCCAACAACGCCACGGAGACAGTCGTGCTCCACTCTCACCACCATCAAACATATCTTGAAAGCTATCAGCGCAAAGAAAAAAGCAACACACATGTCCCGGGGGGGCTCGAAACTCCAACCTTTCGGTTAACAGCTTATCGCGCTAGCCAAATGCGCCATGGAGACAGTCCTGCTCTACTCTCACCACCATCAGAACATATCTTCAAAGTTATCAGCCCAAAGAAAAAAGCGCCACACCACCTCCGGGTCGGCTCGAAACTCCAACCTTTCGGTTTACAGCCGCTCGCGCTAGCCAATTGCGCCACGGAGACAGTTCTGCTCCACTCTCACCACCATCAGAACATATCTTCAAAGCTATTGGCGCACAGAAAAAAGCAACACAACACTCCCGGGAGCGCTCGAACCTCCAAATTTTCGGTTAACAGCCGATCGCGCTAGCCAATTGCGCCTCGAAGACCGTCCTGCTCCACTCTCACCACCATCGGAACATATCTTCAAAGCTATCGCCGCAAAGAAAATAGCAACACACCACTCCCGGGAGGGCTCGAACCTCCAAACTTTCGGTTAACAGTCGATCGCACTAGCCAATTCCGCCACGGAGACAGTCCTGCTCCACTCTCACCACCATCAGAACATATCTTCAAAGCTATCAGCCCTATGGAAAAAAAGCGCCGCACCACCACCGGGTGGTCTCGAAACTCCAGCCTTTCGGTTAACAGCCGATCGCGCTAGCCAATTGCGCCACGGAGACAATCCTGCTCTACTCTCACCACCATCAGAACATATCTTCAAAGCTATCAGCCCTATGGAAAAAAAGCGCCGCACCACCACCGGGTGGGCTCGAAACTCCAACCTTTCGGTTAACAGCCGATCGCGCTAGCCAATTGCGCCACGTAGACAGTTCTGCTCCACTCTCACCGCCATCAGAACATATCTTCAAAGCTATCAGCCCAAAGAAAAAAAGCGCCGCACCACCACCGGGTGGTCTCGAACCTCCGACTTTTGGGTTAACAGCCGATCGCGCTAGCCAATTGCACCACGGAGACAGTCGGGCTCCACTCTCACCACCATCATAACATATCTTCAAAGCTATCGGCGCAAAGGAAAAAGCAACACACCACTCCCGGGAGGGCTCGAACCTCCAAATTTTCAGTTAACAGCCGATCGCGCTAGCCAATTGCGCCACGGAGACAGTCCTGCTCCACTCTCACCACCATTAGAACATATCTTCAAAGCTGTCAGCCCATAGAAAATAAAGCGCCGCACCACCAACGGGTGGGCTCGTACCTCCAACTTTTCGGTTAACAGCCGATCGCGCTAGCCAATTGCGCCACAGAGACAGTTCTGCTGCACTCTCACCACCATCAGAACATATCTTCAAAGCTATCAGCCCAAAGAAAAAAAAAAGCGCCGCACCACCACCGGGTGGGCTCGAACCTCCGACCTTTCGGTTAACAGCCGATCGCGCTAGCCAATTGCGCCACCAGACAGTCGTTCTCCACTCTCACCACCGTCAGAACATTTCTTCAGAGCTATCACCCCAAAGAAAAAAAAAGCGCCACGCCACCATCGCGTGGGCTCGAACCTCCAACCTTTCGGTTAACAGCCAATCGCGCTAGCCAATTGCGCCACGAAGACAGTCCTGCTCCACTCTCACCACCATCAGAACATATCTTCAAAGATATTACCGCAAAGAAAAAAGCAACACACCACTCCCGGGAGGGCTCGAAGCTCCAACCTTTCGGTTAACAGCCGATCTCGCTAGCCAATTTCCCCACGGAGACAGTCGTGCTCCACTCTCACCACCATCAGAACATATCTTCAAAGCTATAAGCCCAAAGAATAAAAAGCGCCGCACCACCACCGGGTGGGCTCGAACCTCCAACGTTTCGGTTAACAGCCGATCGCGCTAGCCAATACGCCACGGAGACAGTCCTGCTCCACTCTCACCACCATCAGGACCTATCTTCAAAGCTATCAGCCGAAAGAAAAAAAAAGCGCCGCACCACCACCGGGAGAGCTCGAACCTCCAACTTTTCAATTAACAGCCGATCGCGCTAGCCAATTGCGCCACGGAGGCAGTCGTGCTCCACTCTCACCACCGTCAGAAGATTTCTTCAGAGCTATCACCCCAAAGAAAAAAAAGCGCCGCACCACGAATGGTTGGGCTCGAACCTGCAACCTTTCGGTTAACAGCCGATCGCGCTAGCCAATTGCGCCACGAAGACAGTCCTGCTCCACTCTCACCACCATCAGAACATATCTTCAAAGCTATCAACGCAAAGAAAAAAAAGCGCCGCACCACCACCGGGTGGGCTCGAACCTCCAAATTTTCAGTTACCAGCCGATCGCGCTAGCCAACTACGCCACGGAGACAGTCGTGCTCGACTCTCACCACCAACAAACATATCTTCAAAGCTATCAGCCCAAAGAAAAAAAGCGCCGCACCACCACCGGGTGGGCTTGAAACTCCAAGCTTTCGATTAAGAGCCGATCTCGCTAGCCTATTGCGCCAGAGAGACAGCCCTGCTCCACTCTTACCACCACCAGAACATATCTTCAAAGATATCAACCCAAAGAAAAAAGCAACACACCACTCCCGGGAGGGCTCGTAACTCCAATTTTTCGGTTAACAGCCGATCGCGCTGGCTCATTGCGCAGTGAGACAGTCTTGCTCCACTCTCACCACCATTAGAACATATCTCCATAGCTATCAGACCAAAGAAAAAAAAGCGCCGCACTACCACCGGGAGAGCCAGAACCTCCAACTTTTCAGTTAACAGCCGATCGCGCTAGCCAGTGGCGCCACGGAGACAGTCCTGCTCCATTCTCACCACCGTCAGAACATTTCTTCAGAGCTATAACCGCAAAGAAAAAAAAGCGCCGCACCACCACCGGGTGGGCTCGAACCTCCAACCTTTCGGTTAACAGCCGATCGCGCTAGCCAATTGCGCAACGGAGACAGTCCTGCTCTACTCTCACCACCGTCAGAACATATCTTCAAAGCTATCAGCCCCCCCCCCAAAAAAAAATGCGCCGCACCACCACCGGGTGGGCTCGAAACTCCAACCTTTCGGTTAACAGCCGATCGCGCTAGCCTATTGCGCCAGGGAGACAGCCCTGCTCCACTCTCACCACCATTAGAACATATCTTCATAGCTATCAGCCCAAAGAAAAAAAGCGCCGCACCACCACCGGGTGGGCTTGAACCTCCAACCTTTCGGTTAACAGCCGATCGCGCTAGCCAACTACGCCACGGAGACAGTCGTGCTCCACTCTCACCACCATCAAACATATCTTCAAAGCTATCAGCCCAAAAAAAACCGCCGCCGCACCACCGGGTGGGCTCGAAACTTCAACCTTTGGGTTAACAGCCGATCGCGCTAGCCAACTACGCCACAGAGCCAGTCGTGCTCCACTCTCACCACCATCAAACATATCTTCAAAGCTATCAGCCCAAAAAAAACCGCCGCACCACCACCGGGTGGGCTCGAAACTCCAACCTTTCGGTTAAGAGCCGATCGCGCTAGCCAACAATGCCACGGAGACAGTCGTGCTCCACTCTCACCACCATCAAACATATCTTGAAAGCTATCAGCGCAAAGAAAAAAGCAACACACATGTCCCGGGAGGGCTCGAAACTCCAACCTTTCGGTTAACAGCCGATCGCGCTAGCCAAATGCGCCATGGAGACAGTCCTGCTCTACTCTCACCACCATCAGAACATATCTTCAAAGTTATCAGCCCAAAGAAAAAAAGCGCCGCACCACCACCGGGTCGGCTCGAAACTCCAACCTTTCGGTTAACAGCCGCTCGCGCTAGCCAATTGCGCCACGGAGACAGTTCTGCTCCACTCTCACCACCATCAGAACATATCTTCAAAGCTATCAGCCCAAAGAAAAAAAAGCATCGCACCACCACCGGGTGAGCTCGAACCTCCGACATTTCGGTTAACAGCCGATCGCGCTAGCCAGTTGCGCCACGGAGACAGTCGTGCTCCACTCTCACCACCATCAGAACATATCTTCAAAGCTATTGGCGCACAGAAAAAAGCAACACACCACTCCCGGGAGCGCTCGAAGCTCCAAATTTTCGGTTAACAGCCGATCGCGCTAGCCAATTGCGCCTCGGAGACCGTCCTGCTCCACTCTCACCACCATCGGAACATATCTTCAAAGCTATCGCCGCAAAGAAAATAGCAACACACCACTCCCGGGAGGGCTCGAACCTCCAAACTTTCGGTTAACAGCCGATCGCACTAGCCAATTGCGCCACGGAGACAGTCCTGCTCTACTCTCACCACCATCAGAACATATCTTCAAAGCTATCAGCTCAATGGAAAAAAAGCGCCGCACCACCACCGGGTGGGCTCGAAACCCCAACCTTTCGGTTAACAGCCGATCGCGCTAGCCAATTTTGCCACGGAGACAGTTCAGCTCCACTCTCACCACCATGAGAACATATCTTCAAAGCTATCAGCCCAAAGAAAAAAAAAGCGCCGCACCACCACCGGGTGGGCTCGAACCTCCGACTTTTGGTTTAACAGCCGATCGCGCTAGCCAGTTGCGCCACGGAGACAGTCGTGCTCCACTCTCACCACCATCAGAACATATCTTCAAAGCTATCGGCGCAAAGGAAAAAAAAGCGCCGTCCCACTAACGGGTGGGCTCGTACCTCCAACTTTTCGGTTAACAGCCGATCGCGCTAGCCAATTGCGCCACAGAGACAGTTCTGCTGCACTGTCACCACCATCAGAACATATCTTCAAAGCTATCAGCCCAAAGAAAAAAAAAGCGCCGCACCACCACCGGGTGGGCTCGAACCTCCGACCTTTCGGTTAACAGCCGATCGCGCTTGCAAATTGCGCCACGGAGACAGTCGTTCTCCACTCTCACCACCGTCAGAACATTTCTTCAGAGCTATCACCCCAAAGAAAAAAAAGCGCCACGCCACCACCGCGTGGGCTCGAACCTCCAACCTTTCGGTTAACAGCCAATCGCGCTAGCCAATTGCGCCACGAAGACAGTCCTGCTCCACTCTCACCACCATCAGAACATATCTTCAAAGATATTACCGCAAAGAAAAAAGCAACACACCACTCCCGGGAGGGCTCTAAACTCCAACCTTTCGGTTAACAGCCGATCTCGCTAGCCAATTTCCCCACGGAGACAGTCGTGCTCCACTCTCACCACCGTCAGAACATTTCTTCAGAGCTATCACCCCAAAGAAAAAAAGCACCGCACCACCACCGGGTGGGCTCGAACCTCCAACCTTTCGGTTAACAGCCAATCGCGCAATCCAAATGCGCCACTTGGACAGTCTTGCTCTACTCTCACCACCATCAGAACATATCTTCAGAGCTATCAGCAAAAAGAAAAAAAGCGCCGAACCATCACCGGGTGGGCTCGAACCTCCAACCTTTCGGTTAACAGCCGATCGCGCTAGCCAACTACGCCACGGAGACAGTCCTGCTCCACTCTCACCACCATCAGAAGATATCTTCAAAGCTATAAGCCCAAAGAATAAAAAGCGCCGCACCAACACCGGGTGGGCTCGAACCTCCAACCTTTCGGTTAACAGCCGATCGCGCTAGCCAATTACGCCACGGAGACAGTCCTGCTCCTCTCTCACCACCATCAGAACATATCTTCAAAGCTATCAGCCGAAAGAAAAAAAAAGCGCCGCACCACCACCGGGAGAGCTCGAACCTCCAACTTTTCAATTAACAGCCGATCGCGCTAGCCAATTGCGCCACGGAGACAGTCGTGCTCCACTCTCACTACCGTCAGAAGATTTCTTCAGAGCTATCACCCCAAAGAAAAAAAAGCGCCGCACCACGAATCGTTGGGCTCGAACCTGCAACCTTTCGGTTAACAGCCGATCGCGCTAGCCTATTGCGCCAGGGAGACAGCCCTGCTCCACTCTCACCACCATTAGAACATACCTTCATAGCTATCAGCCCAAAGAAAAAAAAAGCGCCGCACCACCACCGGGTGGGCTTGAACCTCCAACCTTTCGGTTAACAGCCGATCGCGCTAGCCAACTACGCCACGGAGATAGTCGTGCTCGACTCTCACCACCAACAAACATATCTTCAAAGCTATCAGCCCAAAGAAAAAAAGCGCCGCACCACCACCTTGTGTGCTCGAAACTCCAAGCTTTCGGTTAAAAGCCGATCGCGCTAGCCTATTGCGCCAGGGAGACAGCCCTGCTCCACTTTTACCACCACCAGAACATATCTTCAAAGTTATCAACCCAAAAAAAACCGCCGCACCACCACCGGGTGGGCTCGAACCTCCAACTTTTCGTTTAACAGATGATCACGCTAGCCAATTGCGCCACGGAGACAGTCCTGCTCTCCTCTCACCACCATGAGAACATATCTGCAAAGCTATCAGCCCACAGAAAAAGAAGCGCCGCACAACCACCGGGTGGGCTCGTACCTCCGACTTTTCGGTTAACAGCCGATCGCGCTAGCCAATTGCGCCACGGAGACAGTCGTGCTCCACTCTCACCACCATCAGAACATATCTTCGAAGCTATCGGCGCAAAGAAAAACACAACACACCTGTCCCGGGAGGGCTCGAAACTCCAACCTTTCGGTTAACAGCCGATCGCGCTAGCCAAATGTGCCACGGAGACAGTCGTGCTCCACTCTCACCACCGTCAGAACATTTCTTCAGAGCTATCACCCCAAAGAAAAAAAAAGCGCCGCACCACCACCGGTTGGGCTCGAACCCCCAACCTTTCGGTTAACAGCCGATCGCGCTAGCCAATTGCGCCACGGAGACAGTCCTGCTCCACTCTCACCACCATCAGAACATATCTTCAAAGCTATCAGCCCAAAGAAAAAAAGCGCCGCACCACCACCGGGTAGGCTCGAAACTCCAACCTTTCGGTTAACAGCCGATTGCGCTAGCCTATTGCGCCACGGAGACAGTCCTGCTCCACTCTCACCACCATCAGAACATATCTTCAAAGATATCAGCCCAAAGAAAAAAAACGCCGCACCACCACCGGGTGGGCTCGAACCTCCAAATTTTCGGTTAACAGACGATCACGCTACCCAATTGCGCCACGGATACAGTCCTGCTCCACTCTCACCACCATCAGAACATATCTTCAAAGCTATCAGCCCACAGAAAAAAAGCGCCGCACAACCACCGGGTGGGCTCGAACCTCCGACTTTTCGGTTAACAGCCGATCGCGCTAGCCAATTGCGCCACGGAGACAGTCGTGCTCCACTCTCACCACCATCAGAACATATCTTCAAAGCTATCAGCCGAAAAAAAAAGCGCCGCACCACCACCGGGAGAGCTCGAACCTCCAACTTTTCAATCAACAGCCGATCGCGCTAGCCAATTGCGCCACGCAGACAGTCGTGCTCCACTCTCACCACCGTCAGAACATTTCTTCAGAGCTATCACCCCAAAGAAAAAAAAAGCGCCGCACCACAACTGGTTGGGCTCGAACCTGCAACCTTTCGGTTAACAGCCGATCGCGCTAGCCAATTGCGCCACGAAGACAGTCCTGCTCCACTCTCACCACCATCAGAACATATCTTCAAAGCTATCAGCGCAAAGAAAAAAAAGCGCCGCACCACAACCGGGTGGGCTCGAACCTCCAAATTTTCAGTTAACAGCCGATCGCGCTAGCCAATTGCGCCACAGAGACAGTCCTGCTCCACTCTCACCACCATCAGAACATATCTTCAAAGCTATCAGCGCAAAGAAAAAAGCAACACACCACTCCCGGGAGGGCTCGAAACTCCAACCATTCGGTTAACAGCCGATCGCGCTGGCCCAATGCGCCACGGAGACAGTCTTGCTCCACTCTCACCACCATTAGAACATATCTTCAAAGTTATCAGCCCAAAGAAAAAAAGCGCCGCACCACCATCGGGTGGGCTCGAAACTCCAACCTTTCGGTTAACAGCCGCTCGCGCTAGCCAATTGCGCCACGGAGACAGTTCTGCTCCACTCTCACCACCATCAGAACATATCTTCAAAGCTATCAGCCCAAAGAAAAAAAAGCACCGCACCACCACCGGGTGAGCTGGAACGTCCGACATTTCGGTTAACAGCCGATCGCGCTAGCCAATTGCGCCACGGAGACAGTCGTGCTCCACTCTCATCACCATCAGAACATATCTTCAAAGCTATCGGCGCACAGAAAAAAGCAACACACCACTCCCGGGAGCGCTCGAACCTCCAAATTTTCGGTTAACAGCCGACCGCGCTAGCCAATTGCGCCTCGGAGACCGTTCTGCTCCACTCTCACCACCTCTAGAACATATCTTCAAAGCTATCAGCCCAAAGAAAAAAAAGCGCCGCACCACCAATGGGTGGGCTCGAACCTCCAACTTTTCGGTTAACAGCCGATCACTCTAGCCAATTGCGCCACGGAGACAGTCCTGCTCCACTCTCACCACCATCAGAACATATCTTCAAAGCTATCAGCCCAAAGAAAAAAAAAGCACCGCACCACCACCGGGTGGGCTCGAACCTCCAACCTTTCGGTTAACAGCCGATCGTGCTAGCCAATTGCCCCACGAGGACAGTCGTGCTGCACTCTCACCACCATCAGAACATATATTCAAAGCTATCGGCGCAAAGAAAATAGCAACACACCACTCCCGGGAGGGCTCGAACCTCCAAACTTTCGCCTAACAGCCGATCGCGCTAGCCAATTGCGCCACGGAGACAGTTCTGCTCCACTCTCACCACCTTTAGAACATATCTTCAAAGCTATCAGCCCAAAGAAAAAAAAGCGCCGCACCACCAACGGGTGGGCTCGAACCTCCAACTTTTCGGTTAACAGCCGATCACTCTAGCCAATTGCGCCACGGAGACAGTCCTGCTCTACTCTCACCACCATCAGAACATATCTTCAAAGCTATCAGCCCACAGAAAAAGAAGCGCCGCACAACCACCGGGTGGGCTCGAACCTCCGACTTTTCGGTTAACAGCCGATCGCGCTAGCCAATTGCGCCACGGATACAGTCGTGCTCCACTCTCACCACCATCAGAACATATCTTCGAAGCAATCGGCGCAAAGAAAAACACAACACACCTGTCCCGGGAGGGCTCGAAACTCCAACCTTTCGGTTAACAGCCGATCGCGCTAGCCAAATGTGCCACGGAGACAGTCGTGCTCCACTCTCACCACCATCAGAACATTTCTTCAGAGCTATCACCCCAAAGAAAAAAAAGCGCCGCACCACCACCGGGTGGGCTCGAACCTCCAACCTTTCGGTTAACAGCCGATCGCGCTAGCCAATTGCGCCACGGAGACAGTCCTGCTCCACACTCACCACCATCAGAACATATCTTCAAAGCTATCAGCCCAAAGAAAAAAAAGCGCTGCACCACCACCGGGTAGGCTCGAAACTCCAACCTTTCGGTTAACAGCCGATCGCGCTAGCCTATTGCGCCACGGAGACAGTCCTGCTCACCTCTCACCACCATCAGAACATATCTTCAAAGATATCACCCCAAAGAAAAAAAAACGCCGAACCACCACCGGGTGGGCTCGAACCTCCAACTTTTCGGTTAACAGACGATCACGCTACCCAATTGCGCCACGGATACAGTCCTGCTCCACTCTCACCACCATCAGAACATATCTTCATAGCTATGAGCCCACAGAAAAAACAAGCGCCGCACAACCACCGGGTGGGCTCGAACTTCCGACTTTTCGGTTAACAGCCGATCGCGCTAGCCAATTGCGCCACGGAGACAGTCGTGCTCCACTCTCACCACCATCAGAACATATCTTCAAAGCTATCAGCCGAAAAAAAAAAGCGCTGCACCACCAGCGGGAGAGCTCGAACCTCCAACTTTTCAATTAACAGCCGATCGCGCTAGCCAATTGCGCCACGCAGACAGTCGTGCTCCACTCTCACCACCGTCAGAACATTTCTTCAGAGCTATCACCCCAAAGAAAAAAAAAGCACCGCACCACGACTGGTTGGGCTCGAACCTGCAACCTTTCGGTTAACAGCCGATCGCGCTAGCCAATTGCGCCACGAAGACAGTCCTGCTCCACTCTCATCACCATCAGAACATATCTTCAAAGCTATCAGCGCAAAGAAAAAAAAGCGCCGCACCACCACCGGGTGGGCTCGAACCTCAAAATTTTCAGTTAACAGCCGATCGCGCTAGCCAATTGCGCCACAGAGACAGTCCTGCTCCACTCTCACCACCATCAGAACATATCTTCAAAGCTATCAGTGCAAAGAAAAAAGCAACACACCACTCCCGGGAGGGCTCGAAACTCCAACCTTTCGGTTAACAGCCGATCGCGCTAGCCCAATGCGCCACGGAGACAGTCTTGCTCCACACTCACCACCATTAGAACATATCTTCAAAGTTATCAGCCCAAAGAAAAAAAGCGCCGCACCACCACCGGGTGGGCTCGAAACTCCAACCTTTCGGTTAACAGCCGCTCGCGCTAGCCAATTGCGCCACGGAGACAGTTCTGCTCCACTCTCACCACCATCAGAACATATCTTCAAAGCTATCAGCCCAAAGAAAAAAAAAGCACCGCACCACCACCGGGTGAGCTCGAACCTCCGACATTTCGGTTAACAGCCGATCGCGCTAGCCAATTGCGCCACGGAGACAGTCGTGCTCCACTCTCATCACCATCAGAACATATCTTCAAAGCTATCGGCGCACAGAAAAAAGCAACACACCACTCCCGGGAGCGCTCGAACCTCCAAATTTTCGGTTAACAGCCGATCGCGCTAGCCAATTGCGCCACAGAGACAGTCCTGCTCCACTCTCACCACCATCAGAACATATCTTCAAAGCTATCAGTGCAAAGAAAAAAGCAACACACCACTCCCGGGAGGGCTCGAAACTCCAACCTTTCGGTTAACAGCCGATCGCGCTAGCCCAATGCGCCACGGAGACAGTCTTGCTCCACTCTCACCACCATCAGAACATATCTTCAAAGTTATCAGCCCAAAGAAAAAAAGCGCCGCACCACCACCGGGTGGGCTCGAAACTCCAACCTTTCGGTTAACAGCCGCTCGCGCTAGCCAATTGCGCCGGGGAGACAGTTCTGCTCCACTCTCACCACCATCAGAACATAACTTCAAAGCTATCAGCCCATAGAAAAAAAAGCACCGCACCACCACCGGGTGAGCTCGAACCTCCGACATTTCGGTTAACAGCCGATCGCGCTAGCCAATTGCGCCACGGAGACAGTCGTGCTCCACTCTCATCACCATCAGAACATATCTTCAAAGCTATCGGCGCACAGAAAAAAGCAACACACCACTCCCGGGAGCGCTCGAACCTCAAAATTTTCGGTTAACAGCCGATCGCGCTAGCCAATTGCGCCACGGAGACAGTCGTGCTCCACTCTCACCACCATCAGAACATATCTTCGAAGCTATCGGCGCAAAGAAAAACACAACACACCTGTCCCGGGAGGGCTCGAAACTCCAACCTTTCGGTTAACAGCCGATCGCGCTAGCCAAATGTGCCACGGAGACAGTCGTGCTCCACTCTCACCACCGTCAGAACATTTCTTCAGAGCTATCACCCCAAAGAAAAAAAAAGCGCCGCACCACCACCGGTTGGGCTCGAACCCCCAACCTTTCGGTTAACAGCCGATCGCGCTAGCCAATTGCGCCACGGAGACAGTCCTGCTCCACTCTCACCACCATCAGAACATATCTTCAAAGCTATCAGCCCAAAGAAAAAAAGCGCCGCACCACCACCGGGTAGGCTCGAAACTCCAACCTTTCGGTTAACAGCCGATTGCGCTAGCCTATTGCGCCACGGAGACAGTCCTGCTCCACTCTCACCACCATCAGAACATATCTTCAAAGATATCAGCCCAAAGAAAAAAAACGCCGCACCACCACCGGGTGGGCTCGAACCTCCAAATTTTCGGTTAACAGACGATCACGCTACCCAATTGCGCCACGGATACAGTCCTGCTCCACTCTCACCACCATCAGAACATATCTTCAAAGCTATCAGCCCACAGAAAAAAAGCGCCGCACAACCACCGGGTGGGCTCGAACCTCCGACTTTTCGGTTAACAGCCGATCGCGCTAGCCAATTGCGCCACGGAGACAGTCGTGCTCCACTCTCACCACCGTCAGAACATTTCTTCAGAGCTATCACCCCAAAGAAAAAAAAAGCGCCGCACCACAACTGGTTGGGCTCGAACCTGCAACCTTTCGGTTAACAGCCGATCGCGCTAGCCAATTGCGCCACGAAGACAGTCCTGCTCCACTCTCACCACCATCAGAACATATCTTCAAAGCTATCAGCGCAAAGAAAAAAAAGCGCCGCACCACAACCGGGTGGGCTCGAACCTCCAAATTTTCAGTTAACAGCCGATCGCGCTAGCCAATTGCGCCACAGAGACAGTCGTGCTCCACTCTCACCACCGTCAGAACATTTCTTCAGAGCTATCACCCCAAAGAAAAAAAAAGCGCCGCACCACAACTGGTTGGGCTCGAACCTGCAACCTTTCGGTTAACAGCCGATCGCGCTAGCCAATTGCGCCACGAAGACAGTCCTGCTCCACTCTCACCACCATCAGAACATATCTTCAAAGCTATCAGCCGAAAAAAAAGCGCCGCACCACCACCGGGAGAGCTCGAACCTCCAACTTTTCAATCAACAGCCGATCGCGCTAGCCAATTGCGCCACGCAGACAGTCGTGCTCCACTCTCACCACCGTCAGAACATTTCTTCAGAGCTATCACCCCAAAGAAAAAAAAAGCGCCGCACCACAACTGGTTGGGCTCGAACCTGCAACCTTTCGGTTAACAGCCGATCGCGCTAGCCAATTGCGCCACGAAGACAGTCCTGCTCCACTCTCACCACCATCAGAACATATCTTCAAAGCTATCAGCGCAAAGAAAAAAAAGCGCCGCACCACAACCGGGTGGGCTCGAACCTCCAAATTTTCAGTTAACAGCCGATCGCGCTAGCCAATTGCGCCACAGAGACAGTCCTGCTCCACTCTCACCACCATCAGAACATATCTTCAAAGCTATCAGCGCAAAGAAAAAAGCAACACACCACTCCCGGGAGGGCTCGAAACTCCAACCATTCGGTTAACAGCCGATCACGCTGGCCCAATGCGCCACGGAGACAGTCTTGCTCCACTCTCACCACCATTAGAACATATCTTCAAAGTTATCAGCCCAAAGAAAAAAAGCGCCGCACCACCATCGGGTGGGCTCGAAACTCCAACCTTTCGGTTAACAGCCGCTCGCGCTAGCCAATTGCGCCACGGAGACAGTTCTGCTCCACTCTCACCACCATCAGAACATATCTTCAAAGCTATCAGCCCAAAGAAAAAAAAGCACCGCACCACCACCGGGTGAGCTGGAACCTCCGACATTTCGGTTAACAGCCGATCGCGCTAGCCAATTGCGCCACGGAGACAGTCGTGCTCCACTCTCATCACCATCAGAACATATCTTCAAAGCTATCGGCGCACAGAAAAAAGCAACACACCACTCCCGGGAGGGCTCGAACCTCCAAACTTTCGCCTAACAGCCGATCGCGCTAGCCAATTGCGCCACGGAGACAGTTCTGCTCCACTCTCACCACCTTTAGAACATATCTTCAAAGCTATCAGCCCAAAGAAAAAAAAGCGCCGCACCACCAACGGGTGGGCTCGAACCTCCAACTTTTCGGTTAACAGCCGATCACTCTAGCCAATTGCGCCACGGAGACAGTCCTGCTCTACTCTCACCACCATCAGAACATATCTTCAAAGCTATCAGCCCACAGAAAAAGAAGCGCCGCACAACCACCGGGGGGGCTCGAACCTCCGACTTTTCGGTTAACAGCCGATCGCGCTAGCCAATTGCGCCACGGATATAGTCGTGCTCCACTCTCACCACCATCAGAACATATCTTCGAAGCAATCGGCGCAAAGAAAAACACAACACACCTGTCCCGGGAGGGCTCGAAACTCCAACCTTTCGGTTAACAGCCGATCGCGCTAGCCAAATGTGCCACGGAGACAGTCGTGCTCCACTCTCACCACCATCAGAACATTTCTTCAGAGCTATCACCCCAAAGAAAAAAAAGCGCCGCACCACCACCGGGTGGGCTCGAACCTCCAACCTTTCGGTTAACAGCCGATCGCGCTAGCCAGTTGCGCCACGGAGACAGTCCTGCTCCACTCTCACCACTATCAAACATATCTTCAAAGCTATCAGCGCAAAGAAAAAAGCAACACACGTGTCCCGGGAGGGCTCGAAACTCCAAACTTTCGGTTAACAGCCGATCGCGCTAGCCAATTGCGCCACGCAGACAGTCGTGCTCCACTCTCACCACCGTCAGAACATTTCTTCAGAGCTATCACCCCAAAGAAAAAAAAAGCGCCGCACCACAACTGGTTGGGCTCGAACCTGCAACCTTTCGGTTAACAGCCGATCGCGCTAGCCAATTGCGCCACGAAGACAGTCCTGCTCCACTCTCACCACCATCAGAACATATCTTCAAAGCTATCAGCGCAAAGAAAAAAAAGCGCCGCACCACAACCGGGTGGGCTCGAACCTCCAAATTTTCAGTTAACAGCCGATCGCGCTAGCCAATTGCGCCACAGAGACAGTCCTGCTCCACTCTCACCACCATCAGAACATATCTTCAAAGCTATCAGCGCAAAGAAAAAAGCAAAACACCACTCCCGGGAGGGCTCGAAACTCCAACCATTCGGTTAACAGCCGATCGCGCTGGCCCAATGCGCCACGGAGACAGTCTTGCTCCACTCTCACCACCATTAGAACATATCTTCAAAGTTATCAGCCCAAAGAAAAAAAGCGCCGCACCACCATCGGGTGGGCTCGAAACTCCAACCTTTCGGTTAACAGCCGCTCGCGCTAGCCAATTGCGCCACGGAGACAGTTCTGCTCCACTCTCACCACCATCAGAACATATCTTCAAAGCTATCAGCCCAAAGAAAAAAAAGCACCGCACCACCACCGGGTGAGCTGGAACCTCCGACATTTCGGTTAACAGCCGATCGCGCTAGCCAATTGCGCCACGGAGACAGTCGTGCTCCACTCTCATCACCATCAGAACATATCTTCAAAGCTATCGGCGCACAGAAAAAAGCAACACACCACTCCCGGGAGCGCTCGAACCTCCAAATTTTCGGTTAACAGCCGACCGCGCTAGCCAATTGCGCCTCGGAGACCGTTCTGCTCCACTCTCACCACCTCTAGAACATATCTTCAAAGCTATCAGCCCAAAGAAAAAAAAGCGCCGCACCACCAATGGGTGGGCTCGAACCTCCAACTTTTCGGTTAACAGCCGATCACTCTAGCCAATTGCGCCACGGAGACAGTCCTGCTCCACTCTCACCACCATCAGAACATATCTTCAAAGCTATCAGCCCAAAGAAAAAAAAAGCACCGCACCACCACCGGGTGGGCTCGAACCTCCAACCTTTCGGTTAACAGCCGATCGTGCTAGCCAATTGCCCCACGAGGACAGTCGTGCTGCACTCTCACCACCATCAGAACATATATTCAAAGCTATCGGCGCAAAGAAAATAGCAACACACCACTCCCGGGAGGGCTCGAACCTCCAAACTTTCGCCTAACAGCCGATCGCGCTAGCCAATTGCGCCACGGAGACAGTTCTGCTCCACTCTCACCACCTTTAGAACATATCTTCAAAGCTATCAGCCCAAAGAAAAAAAAGCGCCGCACCACCAACGGGTGGGCTCGAACCTCCAACTTTTCGGTTAACAGCCGATCACTCTAGCCAATTGCGCCACGGAGACAGTCCTGCTCTACTCTCACCACCATCAGAACATATCTTCAAAGCTATCAGCCCACAGAAAAAGAAGCGCCGCACAACCACCGGGTGGGCTCGAACCTCCGACTTTTCGGTTAACAGCCGATCGCGCTAGCCAATTGCGCCACGGATACAGTCGTGCTCCACTCTCACCACCATCAGAACATATCTTCGAAGCAATCGGCGCAAAGAAAAACACAACACACCTGTCCCGGGAGGGCTCGAAACTCCAACCTTTCGGTTAACAGCCGATCGCGCTAGCCAAATGTGCCACGGAGACAGTCGTGCTCCACTCTCACCACCATCAGAACATTTCTTCAGAGCTATCACCCCAAAGAAAAAAAAGCGCCGCACCACCACCGGGTGGGCTCGAACCTCCAACCTTTCGGTTAACAGCCGATCGCGCTAGCCAATTGCGCCACGGAGACAGTCCTGCTCCACACTCACCACCATCAGAACATATCTTCAAAGCTATCAGCCCAAAGAAAAAAAAGCGCTGCACCACCACCGGGTAGGCTCGAAACTCCAACCTTTCGGTTAACAGCCGATCGCGCTAGCCTATTGCGCCACGGAGACAGTCCTGCTCACCTCTCACCACCATCAGAACATATCTTTAAAGATATCACCCCAAAGAAAAAAAAACGCCGAACCACCACCGGGTGGGCTCGAACCTCCAACTTTTCGGTTAACAGACGATCACGCTACCCAATTGCGCCACGGATACAGTCCTGCTCCACTCTCACCACCATCAGAACATATCTTCATAGCTATGAGCCCACAGAAAAAACAAGCGCCGCACAACCACCGGGTGGGCTCGAACTTCCGACTTTTCGGTTAACAGCCGATCGCGCTAGCCAATTGCGCCACGGAGACAGTCGTGCTCCACTCTCACCACCATCAGAACATATCTTCAAAGCTATCAGCCGAAAAAAAAAAGCGCTGCACCACCAGCGGGAGAGCTCGAACCTCCAACTTTTCAATTAACAGCCGATCGCGCTAGCCAATTGCGCCACGCAGACAGTCGTGCTCCACTCTCACCACCGTCAGAACATTTCTTCAGAGCTATCACCCCAAAGAAAAAAAAAGCACCGCACCACGACTGGTTGGGCTCGAACCTGCAACCTTTCGGTTAACAGCCGATCGCGCTAGCCAATTGCGCCACGAAGACAGTCCTGCTCCACTCTCATCACCATCAGAACATATCTTCAAAGCTATCAGCGCAAAGAAAAAAAAGCGCCGCACCACCACCGGGTGGGCTCGAACCTCAAAATTTTCAGTTAACAGCCGATCGCGCTAGCCAATTGCGCCACAGAGACAGTCCTGCTCCACTCTCACCACCATCAGAACATATCTTCAAAGCTATCAGTGCAAAGAAAAAAGCAACACACCACTCCCGGGAGGGCTCGAAACTCCAACCTTTCGGTTAACAGCCGATCGCGCTAGCCCAATGCGCCACGGAGACAGTCTTGCTCCACACTCACCACCATTAGAACATATCTTCAAAGTTATCAGCCCAAAGAAAAAAAGCGCCGCACCACCACCGGGTGGGCTCGAAACTCCAACCTTTCGGTTAACAGCCGCTCGCGCTAGCCAATTGCGCCACGGAGACAGTTCTGCTCCACTCTCACCACCATCAGAACATATCTTCAAAGCTATCAGCCCAAAGAAAAAAAAAGCACCGCACCACCACCGGGTGAGCTCGAACCTCCGACATTTCGGTTAACAGCCGATCGCGCTAGCCAATTGCGCCACGGAGACAGTCGTGCTCCACTCTCATCACCATCAGAACATATCTTCAAAGCTATCGGCGCACAGAAAAAAGCAACACACCACTCCCGGGAGCGCTCGAACCTCCAAATTTTCGGTTAACAGCCGATCGCGCTAGCCAATTGCGCCACAGAGACAGTCCTGCTCCACTCTCACCACCATCAGAACATATCTTCAAAGCTATCAGTGCAAAGAAAAAAGCAACACACCACTCCCGGGAGGGCTCGAAACTCCAACCTTTCGGTTAACAGCCGATCGCGCTAGCCCAATGCGCCACGGAGACAGTCTTGCTCCACTCTCACCACCATCAGAACATATCTTCAAAGTTATCAGCCCAAAGAAAAAAAGCGCCGCACCACCACCGGGTGGGCTCGAAACTCCAACCTTTCGGTTAACAGCCGCTCGCGCTAGCCAATTGCGCCGGGGAGACAGTTCTGCTCCACTCTCACCACCATCAGAACATAACTTCAAAGCTATCAGCCCATAGAAAAAAAAGCACCGCACCACCACCGGGTGAGCTCGAACCTCCGACATTTCGGTTAACAGCCGATCGCGCTAGCCAATTGCGCCACGGAGACAGTCGTGCTCCACTCTCATCACCATCAGAACATATCTTCAAAGCTATCGGCGCACAGAAAAAAGCAACACACCACTCCCGGGAGCGCTCGAACCTCAAAATTTTCGGTTAACAGCCGATCGCGCTAGCCAATTGCGCCACGGAGACAGTCGTGCTCCACTCTCACCACCATCAGAACATATCTTCGAAGCTATCGGCGCAAAGAAAAACACAACACACCTGTCCCGGGAGGGCTCGAAACTCCAACCTTTCGGTTAACAGCCGATCGCGCTAGCCAAATGTGCCACGGAGACAGTCGTGCTCCACTCTCACCACCGTCAGAACATTTCTTCAGAGCTATCACCCCAAAGAAAAAAAAAGCGCCGCACCACCACCGGTTGGGCTCGAACCCCCAACCTTTCGGTTAACAGCCGATCGCGCTAGCCAATTGCGCCACGGAGACAGTCCTGCTCCACTCTCACCACCATCAGAACATATCTTCAAAGCTATCAGCCCAAAGAAAAAAAGCGCCGCACCACCACCGGGTAGGCTCGAAACTCCAACCTTTCGGTTAACAGCCGATTGCGCTAGCCTATTGCGCCACGGAGACAGTCCTGCTCCACTCTCACCACCATCAGAACATATCTTCAAAGATATCAGCCCAAAGAAAAAAAACGCCGCACCACCACCGGGTGGGCTCGAACCTCCAAATTTTCGGTTAACAGACGATCACGCTACCCAATTGCGCCACGGATACAGTCCTGCTCCACTCTCACCACCATCAGAACATATCTTCAAAGCTATCAGCCCACAGAAAAAAAGCGCCGCACAACCACCGGGTGGGCTCGAACCTCCGACTTTTCGGTTAACAGCCGATCGCGCTAGCCAATTGCGCCACGGAGACAGTCGTGCTCCACTCTCACCACCGTCAGAACATTTCTTCAGAGCTATCACCCCAAAGAAAAAAAAAGCGCCGCACCACAACTGGTTGGGCTCGAACCTGCAACCTTTCGGTTAACAGCCGATCGCGCTAGCCAATTGCGCCACGAAGACAGTCCTGCTCCACTCTCACCACCATCAGAACATATCTTCAAAGCTATCAGCGCAAAGAAAAAAAAGCGCCGCACCACAACCGGGTGGGCTCGAACCTCCAAATTTTCAGTTAACAGCCGATCGCGCTAGCCAATTGCGCCACAGAGACAGTCGTGCTCCACTCTCACCACCGTCAGAACATTTCTTCAGAGCTATCACCCCAAAGAAAAAAAAAGCGCCGCACCACAACTGGTTGGGCTCGAACCTGCAACCTTTCGGTTAACAGCCGATCGCGCTAGCCAATTGCGCCACGAAGACAGTCCTGCTCCACTCTCACCACCATCAGAACATATCTTCAAAGCTATCAGCCGAAAAAAAAGCGCCGCACCACCACCGGGAGAGCTCGAACCTCCAACTTTTCAATCAACAGCCGATCGCGCTAGCCAATTGCGCCACGCAGACAGTCGTGCTCCACTCTCACCACCGTCAGAACATTTCTTCAGAGCTATCACCCCAAAGAAAAAAAAAGCGCCGCACCACAACTGGTTGGGCTCGAACCTGCAACCTTTCGGTTAACAGCCGATCGCGCTAGCCAATTGCGCCACGAAGACAGTCCTGCTCCACTCTCACCACCATCAGAACATATCTTCAAAGCTATCAGCGCAAAGAAAAAAAAGCGCCGCACCACAACCGGGTGGGCTCGAACCTCCAAATTTTCAGTTAACAGCCGATCGCGCTAGCCAATTGCGCCACAGAGACAGTCCTGCTCCACTCTCACCACCATCAGAACATATCTTCAAAGCTATCAGCGCAAAGAAAAAAGCAACACACCACTCCCGGGAGGGCTCGAAACTCCAACCATTCGGTTAACAGCCGATCACGCTGGCCCAATGCGCCACGGAGACAGTCTTGCTCCACTCTCACCACCATTAGAACATATCTTCAAAGTTATCAGCCCAAAGAAAAAAAGCGCCGCACCACCATCGGGTGGGCTCGAAACTCCAACCTTTCGGTTAACAGCCGCTCGCGCTAGCCAATTGCGCCACGGAGACAGTTCTGCTCCACTCTCACCACCATCAGAACATATCTTCAAAGCTATCAGCCCAAAGAAAAAAAAGCACCGCACCACCACCGGGTGAGCTGGAACCTCCGACATTTCGGTTAACAGCCGATCGCGCTAGCCAATTGCGCCACGGAGACAGTCGTGCTCCACTCTCATCACCATCAGAACATATCTTCAAAGCTATCGGCGCACAGAAAAAAGCAACACACCACTCCCGGGAGGGCTCGAACCTCCAAACTTTCGCCTAACAGCCGATCGCGCTAGCCAATTGCGCCACGGAGACAGTTCTGCTCCACTCTCACCACCTTTAGAACATATCTTCAAAGCTATCAGCCCAAAGAAAAAAAAGCGCCGCACCACCAACGGGTGGGCTCGAACCTCCAACTTTTCGGTTAACAGCCGATCACTCTAGCCAATTGCGCCACGGAGACAGTCCTGCTCTACTCTCACCACCATCAGAACATATCTTCAAAGCTATCAGCCCACAGAAAAAGAAGCGCCGCACAACCACCGGGGGGGCTCGAACCTCCGACTTTTCGGTTAACAGCCGATCGCGCTAGCCAATTGCGCCACGGATATAGTCGTGCTCCACTCTCACCACCATCAGAACATATCTTCGAAGCAATCGGCGCAAAGAAAAACACAACACACCTGTCCCGGGAGGGCTCGAAACTCCAACCTTTCGGTTAACAGCCGATCGCGCTAGCCAAATGTGCCACGGAGACAGTCGTGCTCCACTCTCACCACCATCAGAACATTTCTTCAGAGCTATCACCCCAAAGAAAAAAAAGCGCCGCACCACCACCGGGTGGGCTCGAACCTCCAACCTTTCGGTTAACAGCCGATCGCGCTAGCCAGTTGCGCCACGGAGACAGTCCTGCTCCACTCTCACCACTATCAAACATATCTTCAAAGCTATCAGCGCAAAGAAAAAAGCAACACACGTGTCCCGGGAGGGCTCGAAACTCCAAACTTTCGGTTAACAGCCGATCGCGCTAGCCAATTGCGCCACGCAGACAGTCGTGCTCCACTCTCACCACCGTCAGAACATTTCTTCAGAGCTATCACCCCAAAGAAAAAAAAAGCGCCGCACCACAACTGGTTGGGCTCGAACCTGCAACCTTTCGGTTAACAGCCGATCGCGCTAGCCAATTGCGCCACGAAGACAGTCCTGCTCCACTCTCACCACCATCAGAACATATCTTCAAAGCTATCAGCGCAAAGAAAAAAAAGCGCCGCACCACAACCGGGTGGGCTCGAACCTCCAAATTTTCAGTTAACAGCCGATCGCGCTAGCCAATTGCGCCACAGAGACAGTCCTGCTCCACTCTCACCACCATCAGAACATATCTTCAAAGCTATCAGCGCAAAGAAAAAAGCAAAACACCACTCCCGGGAGGGCTCGAAACTCCAACCATTCGGTTAACAGCCGATCGCGCTGGCCCAATGCGCCACGGAGACAGTCTTGCTCCACTCTCACCACCATTAGAACATATCTTCAAAGTTATCAGCCCAAAGAAAAAAAGCGCCGCACCACCATCGGGTGGGCTCGAAACTCCAACCTTTCGGTTAACAGCCGCTCGCGCTAGCCAATTGCGCCACGGAGACAGTTCTGCTCCACTCTCACCACCATCAGAACATATCTTCAAAGCTATCAGCCCAAAGAAAAAAAAGCACCGCACCACCACCGGGTGAGCTGGAACCTCCGACATTTCGGTTAACAGCCGATCGCGCTAGCCAATTGCGCCACGGAGACAGTCGTGCTCCACTCTCATCACCATCAGAACATATCTTCAAAGCTATCGGCGCACAGAAAAAAGCAACACACCACTCCCGGGAGCGCTCGAACCTCCAAATTTTCGGTTAACAGCCGACCGCGCTAGCCAATTGCGCCTCGGAGACCGTTCTGCTCCACTCTCACCACCTCTAGAACATATCTTCAAAGCTATCAGCCCAAAGAAAAAAAAGCGCCGCACCACCAATGGGTGGGCTCGAACCTCCAACTTTTCGGTTAACAGCCGATCACTCTAGCCAATTGCGCCACGGAGACAGTCCTGCTCCACTCTCACCACCATCAGAACATATCTTCAAAGCTATCAGCCCAAAGAAAAAAAAAGCACCGCACCACCACCGGGTGGGCTCGAACCTCCAACCTTTCGGTTAACAGCCGATCGTGCTAGCCAATTGCCCCACGAGGACAGTCGTGCTGCACTCTCACCACCATCAGAACATATATTCAAAGCTATCGGCGCAAAGAAAATAGCAACACACCACTCCCGGGAGGGCTCGAACCTCCAAACTTTCGCCTAACAGCCGATCGCGCTAGCCAATTGCGCCACGGAGACAGTTCTGCTCCACTCTCACCACCTTTAGAACATATCTTCAAAGCTATCAGCCCAAAGAAAAAAAAGCGCCGCACCACCAACGGGTGGGCTCGAACCTCCAACTTTTCGGTTAACAGCCGATCACTCTAGCCAATTGCGCCACGGAGACAGTCCTGCTCTACTCTCACCACCATCAGAACATATCTTCAAAGCTATCAGCCCACAGAAAAAGAAGCGCCGCACAACCACCGGGTGGGCTCGAACCTCCGACTTTTCGGTTAACAGCCGATCGCGCTAGCCAATTGCGCCACGGATACAGTCGTGCTCCACTCTCACCACCATCAGAACATATCTTCGAAGCAATCGGCGCAAAGAAAAACACAACACACCTGTCCCGGGAGGGCTCGAAACTCCAACCTTTCGGTTAACAGCCGATCGCGCTAGCCAAATGTGCCACGGAGACAGTCGTGCTCCACTCTCACCACCATCAGAACATTTCTTCAGAGCTATCACCCCAAAGAAAAAAAAGCGCCGCACCACCACCGGGTGGGCTCGAACCTCCAACCTTTCGGTTAACAGCCGATCGCGCTAGCCAATTGCGCCACGGAGACAGTCCTGCTCCACACTCACCACCATCAGAACATATCTTCAAAGCTATCAGCCCAAAGAAAAAAAAGCGCTGCACCACCACCGGGTAGGCTCGAAACTCCAACCTTTCGGTTAACAGCCGATCGCGCTAGCCTATTGCGCCACGGAGACAGTCCTGCTCACCTCTCACCACCATCAGAACATATCTTTAAAGATATCACCCCAAAGAAAAAAAAACGCCGAACCACCACCGGGTGGGCTCGAACCTCCAACTTTTCGGTTAACAGACGATCACGCTACCCAATTGCGCCACGGATACAGTCCTGCTCCACTCTCACCACCATCAGAACATATCTTCATAGCTATGAGCCCACAGAAAAAACAAGCGCCGCACAACCACCGGGTGGGCTCGAACTTCCGACTTTTCGGTTAACAGCCGATCGCGCTAGCCAATTGCGCCACGGAGACAGTCGTGCTCCACTCTCACCACCATCAGAACATATCTTCAAAGCTATCAGCCGAAAAAAAAAAGCGCTGCACCACCAGCGGGAGAGCTCGAACCTCCAACTTTTCAATTAACAGCCGATCGCGCTAGCCAATTGCGCCACGCAGACAGTCGTGCTCCACTCTCACCACCGTCAGAACATTTCTTCAGAGCTATCACCCCAAAGAAAAAAAAAGCACCGCACCACGACTGGTTGGGCTCGAACCTGCAACCTTTCGGTTAACAGCCGATCGCGCTAGCCAATTGCGCCACGAAGACAGTCCTGCTCCACTCTCATCACCATCAGAACATATCTTCAAAGCTATCAGCGCAAAGAAAAAAAAGCGCCGCACCACCACCGGGTGGGCTCGAACCTCAAAATTTTCAGTTAACAGCCGATCGCGCTAGCCAATTGCGCCACAGAGACAGTCCTGCTCCACTCTCACCACCATCAGAACATATCTTCAAAGCTATCAGTGCAAAGAAAAAAGCAACACACCACTCCCGGGAGGGCTCGAAACTCCAACCTTTCGGTTAACAGCCGATCGCGCTAGCCCAATGCGCCACGGAGACAGTCTTGCTCCACACTCACCACCATTAGAACATATCTTCAAAGTTATCAGCCCAAAGAAAAAAAGCGCCGCACCACCACCGGGTGGGCTCGAAACTCCAACCTTTCGGTTAACAGCCGCTCGCGCTAGCCAATTGCGCCACGGAGACAGTTCTGCTCCACTCTCACCACCATCAGAACATATCTTCAAAGCTATCAGCCCAAAGAAAAAAAAAGCACCGCACCACCACCGGGTGAGCTCGAACCTCCGACATTTCGGTTAACAGCCGATCGCGCTAGCCAATTGCGCCACGGAGACAGTCGTGCTCCACTCTCATCACCATCAGAACATATCTTCAAAGCTATCGGCGCACAGAAAAAAGCAACACACCACTCCCGGGAGCGCTCGAACCTCCAAATTTTCGGTTAACAGCCGATCGCGCTAGCCAATTGCGCCACAGAGACAGTCCTGCTCCACTCTCACCACCATCAGAACATATCTTCAAAGCTATCAGTGCAAAGAAAAAAGCAACACACCACTCCCGGGAGGGCTCGAAACTCCAACCTTTCGGTTAACAGCCGATCGCGCTAGCCCAATGCGCCACGGAGACAGTCTTGCTCCACTCTCACCACCATCAGAACATATCTTCAAAGTTATCAGCCCAAAGAAAAAAAGCGCCGCACCACCACCGGGTGGGCTCGAAACTCCAACCTTTCGGTTAACAGCCGCTCGCGCTAGCCAATTGCGCCGGGGAGACAGTTCTGCTCCACTCTCACCACCATCAGAACATAACTTCAAAGCTATCAGCCCATAGAAAAAAAAGCACCGCACCACCACCGGGTGAGCTCGAACCTCCGACATTTCGGTTAACAGCCGATCGCGCTAGCCAATTGCGCCACGGAGACAGTCGTGCTCCACTCTCATCACCATCAGAACATATCTTCAAAGCTATCGGCGCACAGAAAAAAGCAACACACCACTCCCGGGAGCGCTCGAACCTCAAAATTTTCGGTTAACAGCCGATCGCGCTAGCCAATTGCGCCACGGAGACAGTCGTGCTCCACTCTCACCACCATCAGAACATATCTTCGAAGCTATCGGCGCAAAGAAAAACACAACACACCTGTCCCGGGAGGGCTCGAAACTCCAACCTTTCGGTTAACAGCCGATCGCGCTAGCCAAATGTGCCACGGAGACAGTCGTGCTCCACTCTCACCACCGTCAGAACATTTCTTCAGAGCTATCACCCCAAAGAAAAAAAAAGCGCCGCACCACCACCGGTTGGGCTCGAACCCCCAACCTTTCGGTTAACAGCCGATCGCGCTAGCCAATTGCGCCACGGAGACAGTCCTGCTCCACTCTCACCACCATCAGAACATATCTTCAAAGCTATCAGCCCAAAGAAAAAAAGCGCCGCACCACCACCGGGTAGGCTCGAAACTCCAACCTTTCGGTTAACAGCCGATTGCGCTAGCCTATTGCGCCACGGAGACAGTCCTGCTCCACTCTCACCACCATCAGAACATAGCTTCAAAGATATCAGCCCAAAGAAAAAAAACGCCGCACCACCACCGGGTGGGCTCGAACCTCCAAATTTTCGGTTAACAGACGATCACGCTACCCAATTGCGCCACGGATACAGTCCTGCTCCACTCTCACCACCATCAGAACATATCTTCAAAGCTATCAGCCCACAGAAAAAAAGCGCCGCACAACCACCGGGTGGGCTCGAACCTCCGACTTTTCGGTTAACAGCCGATCGCGCTAGCCAATTGCGCCACGGAGACAGTCGTGCTCCACTCTCACCACCGTCAGAACATTTCTTCAGAGCTATCACCCCAAAGAAAAAAAAAGCGCCGCACCACAACTGGTTGGGCTCGAACCTGCAACCTTTCGGTTAACAGCCGATCGCGCTAGCCAATTGCGCCACGAAGACAGTCCTGCTCCACTCTCACCACCATCAGAACATATCTTCAAAGCTATCAGCGCAAAGAAAAAAAAGCGCCGCACCACAACCGGGTGGGCTCGAACCTCCAAATTTTCAGTTAACAGCCGATCGCGCTAGCCAATTGCGCCACAGAGACAGTCGTGCTCCACTCTCACCACCGTCAGAACATTTCTTCAGAGCTATCACCCCAAAGAAAAAAAAAGCGCCGCACCACAACTGGTTGGGCTCGAACCTGCAACCTTTCGGTTAACAGCCGATCGCGCTAGCCAATTGCGCCACGAAGACAGTCCTGCTCCACTCTCACCACCATCAGAACATATCTTCAAAGCTATCAGCCGAAAAAAAAGCGCCGCACCACCACCGGGAGAGCTCGAACCTCCAACTTTTCAATCAACAGCCGATCGCGCTAGCCAATTGCGCCACGCAGACAGTCGTGCTCCACTCTCACCACCGTCAGAACATTTCTTCAGAGCTATCACCCCAAAGAAAAAAAAAGCGCCGCACCACAACTGGTTGGGCTCGAACCTGCAACCTTTCGGTTAACAGCCGATCGCGCTAGCCAATTGCGCCACGAAGACAGTCCTGCTCCACTCTCACCACCATCAGAACATATCTTCAAAGCTATCAGCGCAAAGAAAAAAAAGCGCCGCACCACAACCGGGTGGGCTCGAACCTCCAAATTTTCAGTTAACAGCCGATCGCGCTAGCCAATTGCGCCACAGAGACAGTCCTGCTCCACTCTCACCACCATCAGAACATATCTTCAAAGCTATCAGCGCAAAGAAAAAAGCAACACACCACTCCCGGGAGGGCTCGAAACTCCAACCATTCGGTTAACAGCCGATCACGCTGGCCCAATGCGCCACGGAGACAGTCTTGCTCCACTCTCACCACCATTAGAACATATCTTCAAAGTTATCAGCCCAAAGAAAAAAAGCGCCGCACCACCATCGGGTGGGCTCGAAACTCCAACCTTTCGGTTAACAGCCGCTCGCGCTAGCCAATTGCGCCACGGAGACAGTTCTGCTCCACTCTCACCACCATCAGAACATATCTTCAAAGCTATCAGCCCAAAGAAAAAAAAGCACCGCACCACCACCGGGTGAGCTGGAACCTCCGACATTTCGGTTAACAGCCGATCGCGCTAGCCAATTGCGCCACGGAGACAGTCGTGCTCCACTCTCATCACCATCAGAACATATCTTCAAAGCTATCGGCGCACAGAAAAAAGCAACACACCACTCCCGGGAGGGCTCGAACCTCCAAACTTTCGCCTAACAGCCGATCGCGCTAGCCAATTGCGCCACGGAGACAGTTCTGCTCCACTCTCACCACCTTTAGAACATATCTTCAAAGCTATCAGCCCAAAGAAAAAAAAGCGCCGCACCACCAACGGGTGGGCTCGAACCTCCAACTTTTCGGTTAACAGCCGATCACTCTAGCCAATTGCGCCACGGAGACAGTCCTGCTCTACTCTCACCACCATCAGAACATATCTTCAAAGCTATCAGCCCACAGAAAAAGAAGCGCCGCACAACCACCGGGGGGGCTCGAACCTCCGACTTTTCGGTTAACAGCCGATCGCGCTAGCCAATTGCGCCACGGATATAGTCGTGCTCCACTCTCACCACCATCAGAACATATCTTCGAAGCAATCGGCGCAAAGAAAAACACAACACACCTGTCCCGGGAGGGCTCGAAACTCCAACCTTTCGGTTAACAGCCGATCGCGCTAGCCAAATGTGCCACGGAGACAGTCGTGCTCCACTCTCACCACCATCAGAACATTTCTTCAGAGCTATCACCCCAAAGAAAAAAAAGCGCCGCACCACCACCGGGTGGGCTCGAACCTCCAACCTTTCGGTTAACAGCCGATCGCGCTAGCCAGTTGCGCCACGGAGACAGTCCTGCTCCACTCTCACCACTATCAAACATATCTTCAAAGCTATCAGCGCAAAGAAAAAAGCAACACACGTGTCCCGGGAGGGCTCGAAACTCCAAACTTTCAGTTAACAGCCGATCGCGCTAGCCAAATGTGCCACGGACGGAGACAGTCGTGCTCCACTCTCACCACCGTCAGAACATTTCTTCAGAGCTATCACCCCAAAGAAAAAAAAGCGCCGCACCACCACCGGTTGGGCTCAACCTCCAACCTTTCGGTTAACAGCCGATCGCGCTAGCCAATTGCGCCACGGAGACAGTCCTGCTCCACACTCACCACCATCAGAACATATATTCAAAGCTATCAGCCCAAAGAAAAAAAAGCGCTGCACCACCACCAGGTAGGCTCGAAACTCCAACCTTTCGGTTAACAGCCGATCGCGCTAGCCTATTGCGCCACGGAGACAGTCCTGCTCACCTCTCACCACCATCAGAACATATCTTCAAAGATATCACCCCAAAGAAAAAAAACGCCGAACCACCACCGGGTGGGCTCGAACCTCCACCTTTTCGGTTAACAGACGATCACGCTACCCAATTGCGCCACGGATACAGTCCTGCTCCACTCTCACCACCATCAGAACATATCTTCATAGCTATGAGCCCACAGAAAAAACAAGCGCCGCACAACCACCGGGTGGGCTCGAACTTCCGACTTTTCGGTTAACAGCCGATCGCGCTAGCCAATTGCGCCACGGAGACAGTCGTGCTCCACTCTCACCACCATCAGAACATATCTTCAAAGCTATCAGCCGAAAAAAAAAAGCGCTGCACCACCAGCGGGAGAGCTCGAACCTCCAACTTTTCAATTAACAGCCGATCGCGCTAGCCAATTGCGCCACGCAGACAGTCGTGCTCCACTCTCACCACCGTCAGAACATTTCTTCAGAGCTATCACCCCAAAGAAAAAAAAGCACCGCACCACGACTGGTTGGGCTCGAACCTGCAACATTTTGGTTAACAGCCGATCGCGCTAGCCAATTGCGCCACGAAGACAGTCCTGCTCCACTCTCATCACCATCAGAACATATCTTCAAAGCTATCAGCGCAAAGAAAAAAAAGCGCCGCACCACCACCGGGTGGGCTCGAACCTCCAAATTTTCAGTTAACAGCCGATCGCGCTAGCCAATTGCGCCACAAAGACAGCCCTGCTCCACTCTCACCACCATCAGAACATATCTTCAAAGCTATCAGTGCAAAGAAAAAAGCAACACACCACTCCCGGGAGGGCTCGAAACTCCAACCTTTCGGTTAACAGCCGATCGCGCTAGCCCAATGCGCCACGGAGACAGTCTTGCTCCACTCTCACCACCATTAGAACATATCTTCAAAGTTATCAGCCCAAAGAAAAAAAGCGCCGCACCACCACCGGGTGGGCTCGAAACTCCAACCTTTCGGTTAACAGCCGCTCGCGCTAGCCAATTGCGCCACGGAGACAGTTCTGCTCCACTCTCACCACCATCAGAACATATCTTCAAAGCTATCAGCCCAAAGAAAAAAAAGCACCGCACCACCACCGGGTGAGCTCGAACCTCCGACATTTCGGTTAACAGCCGATCGCGCTAGCCAATTGCGCCACGGAGACAGTCGTGCTCCACTCTCATCACCATCAGAACATATCTTCAAAGCTATCGGCGCACAGAAAAAAGCAACACACCACTCCCCGGAGCGCTCGAACCTCCAAATTTTCGGTTAACAGCCGATCGCGCTAGCCAATTGCGCCACAGAGACAGTCCTGCTCCACTCTCACCACCATCAGAACATATCTTCAAAGCTATCAGTGCAAAGAAAAAAGCAACACACCACTCCCGGGAGGGCTCGAAACTCCAACCTTTCGGTTAACAGCCGATCGCGCTAGCCCAATGCGCCACGGAGACAGTCTTGCTCCACTCTCACCACCATCAGAACATATCTTCAAAGTTATCAGCCCAAAGAAAAAAAGCGCCGCACCACCACCGGGTGGGCTCGAAACTCCAACCTTTCGGTTAACAGCCGCTCGCGCTAGCCAATTGCGCCGGGGAGACAGTTCTGCTCCACTCTCACCACCATCAGAACATAACTTCAAAGCTATCAGCCCATAGAAAAAAAAGCACCGCACCACCACCGGGTGAGCTCGAACCTCCGACATTTCGGTTAACAGCCGATCGCGCTAGCCAATTGCGCCACGGAGACAGTCGTGCTCCACTCTCATCACCATCAGAACATATCTTCAAAGCTATCGGCGCACAGAAAAAAGCAACACACCACTCCCGGGAGCGCTCGAACCTCAAAATTTTCGGTTAACAGCCGATCGCGCTAGCCAATTGCGCCTCGGAGACCGTCCTGCTCCACTCTCCCCACCTTTCGAACATATCTTCAAAGCTATCAGCCCAAAGAAAAAAAGCGCCGCACCACCAATGGGTGGGCTCGAACCTCCAACTTTTCGGTTAACAGCCGATCACTCTAGCCAATTGCGCCACGGAGACAGTCCTGCTCCACTCTCACCACCATCAGAACATATCTTCAAAGCTCTCAGCCCAAAAAAAAAGCACCGCACCACCACCGGGTGGGTTCGAACCTCCAACCTTTCGGTTAACAGCCGATCGTGCTAGCCAATTGCCACACGAGGACAGTCGTGCTCCACTCTCACCACCACCAGAACATATCTTCAAAGCTATCGGCGCAAAGAAAATAGCAACACACCACTCCCGGGAGGGCTCGAACCTCCAAATTTTTGGTTAACAACCGATCGCGCTAGCCAATTGCGCCACGGAGACAGTTCTGCTCCACTCTCACCGCCATCAGAACATATCTTCAAAGCTATCAGCCCAAAGAAAAAAAAGCGCAGCACCACCACTGGGTGGGCTCGAAACTCCAACCTTTCGGGTAACAGCTGATCGCGCTAGCCTATTGCGCCACGGAGACAGTCCTGCTCCACTCTCACCACCGTCAGAACATTTCTTCGGAGCTATCACCCCAAAGAAAAAAAAAAGCGCCGCACCACCACCGGGTGGGCTCGAACCTCCAACCTTTCGGTTAACAGCCGATCGCGCTAGCCAATTGCGCCACGGAGACAGTCCTGCTCTACTCTCACCACCATCAGAACATATCTTCAAAGATATCAGCCCAAAGAAAAAAAACGCCGCACCACCACCAGGTGGGCTCGAACCTCCAAATTTTCAGTTACCAGCCGATCGCGCTAGCCAACTACGCCACGGAGACAGTCGTGCTCGACTCTCACCACCAACAACCATATCTTCAAAGCTATCAGCCCAAAGAAAAAAGCGCCGCACCACCACCGGGTGGGCTCGAAACTCCAAGCTTTCGGTTAAGAGCCGATCGCGCTAGCCTATTGCGCCAGGGAGACAGCCCTGCTCCACTCTTACCACCACCAGAACATATCTTCAAAGATATCAACCCAAAGAAAAAAGCAACACACCACTCCCGGGAGGGCTCGGAACTCCAACCTTTCGGTTAACAGCCGATCGCGCTAGCTCATTGCGCATTGAGACAGTCTTGCTCCACTCTCACCACCATTAGAACATATCTCCATAGCTATCAGCCCAAATAAAAAAAAGCGCCGCACCACCACCGGGAGAGCTCGAACCTCCAACTTTTCAGTTAACAGCCGATCGCGCTAGCCAATTGCGCCACGGAGACAGTCCTGCTCCATTCTCACCACCGTCAGAACATTTCTTCGGAGCTATAACCCCAAAGAAAAAAAAAGCACCGCACCACCACCGGGTGGGCTCGAACCTCCAACCTTTCGGTTAACAGCCGATCGCGCTAGCCAATTGCGCCATGGAGACAGTCCTGCTCTACTCTCACCATCATCAGAACATATCTTCAAACCTATCAGCCCCCCCCCCAAAAAATGCGCCGCACCACCACCGGGTGGGCTCGAAACTCCAACCTTTCGGTTAACAGCCGATCGCGCTAGCCTATTGCGCCAGGGAGACAGCCCTGCTCCACTCTCACCACCATTAGAACATATCTTCATAGCTATCAGCCCAAAGAAAAAAAAGGGCCGCACCACCACCGGGTGGGCTTGAACCTCCTACCTTTCGGTTAACAGCCGATCGCGCTAGCCAACTACGCCACGGAGACAGTCGTGCTCGACTCTCACCACCAACAAACATATCTTCAAAGCTATCAGCCCAAAGAAAAAAAGCGCCGCACCACCACCGGGTGTGCTCGAAACTCCAAGCTTTCGGTTAAAAGCCGATCGCGCTAGCCTATTGCGCCAGGGAGACAGCCCTGCTCCACTCTTACCACCACCAGAACATATCTTCAAAGATATCAACCCAAAGAAAAAAACCGCCGCACCACCACCGGTTGGGCTCGAACCTCATACTTTTCGGTTCACAGACGATCACGCTAGCCAATTGCGCTATGGAGACAGTCATGCTCCACTCTCACCACCATCAGAACATATCTTCAAAGCTATCAGCCCACAGAAAAAAAAGCGCCGCACAACCACCGGGTGGGCTCGAACCTCCGACTTTTCGGTTAACAGCCGATCGCGCAAGCCAATTGCGCCACGAAGACAGTTCTGCTCCACTCTCACCACCATCATAACATATCTTCGAAGCTATCGGCGCAAAGAAAAACACAACACACCACTCCCGGGAGCGCTCGAACCTCCAAATTTTCGGTTAACAGCCGATCGCGCTAGCCATTTGCGCCTCGGAGACCGTCCTGCTCCACTCTCACCACCATCGGAACATATCTTCAAAGCTATTGGCGCACAGAAAAAAGCAACACACCACTCCCGGGAGCGCTCAAACCTCCAAATTTTCGGATAACAGCCGATCGCGCTAGCCAATTGAGCCTCGGAGACCGTCCTGCTCCACTCTCACCACCATCGGAACATATCTTCAAAGCTATCGCCGCAAAGAAAATTGCAACACACCACTCCCGGGAGGGCTCGAACCTCCAAACTTTCGGTTAGCAGCCGATCGCGCTAGCCAAGTGCGCCACGGAGACAGTCCTGCTCTACTCTCACCACCATCAGAACATATCTTCAAAGCTATCAGCTCAATGGAAAAAAAGCACCGCACTACCACCGGGTGGGCTCTAAACCCCAACCTTTCGGTTAACAGCCGATCGCGCTAGCCAATTGCGCCACAGAGACAGATCAGCTCCACTCCCACCACCATCAGAACATATCTTCAAAGCTATCAGCCGAAAGAAAAAAAAGCGCCGCACCACCACCGGGTGGGCTCGAACCTCCGACTTTCGGGTTAACAGCCGATCGCGCTAGCCAATTGCGCCACGGAGACAGTCGTGCTCCACTCTCACCACCATCAGAACATATCTTCAAAGCTATCGGCGCAAAGGAAAAAGCAACACACCAATCCCGGGAGGGCTCGAACCTCCAAATTTTCGATTAACAGCCGATCGCGCTAGCCAATTGCGCCACGGAGACAGTCCTGCTCCACTCTCACCACCATTAGAACATATCTTCAAAGCTCTCAGCCCAAAGAAAAAAAAGCGCCGTCCAACCAACGGGTGGGCTCGTACCTCCAACTTTTCGGTTAACAGCCGATCGCGCTAGCCAATTGCGCCACAGAGACAGTTCTGCTGCACTCTCACCACCATCAGAACATATCTTCAAAGCTATCAGCCCAAAGAAAAAAAAGCGCCGCACCACCACCGGGTGGGCTCGAACCTCCGACCTTTCGGTTAACAGCCGATCGCGCTAGCCAATTGCGCCACGGAGACAGTCGTTCTCCACTCTCACCACCGTCAGAACATTTCTTCAGAGCTATCACCCCAAAGAAAAAAAAAGCGCCACGCCACCACCGCGTGGGCTCGAACCTCCAACCTTTCGGTTAACAGCCAATCGCGCTAGCCAATTGCGCCACGAAGACAGTCCTGCTCCACTCTCACCACCATCAGAACATATCTTCAAAGATATTACCGCAAAGAAAAAGCAACACACCACTCCCGGGAGGGCTCGAAACTCCAACCTTTCAGTTAACAGCCGATCTCGCTAGCCAATTTCCCCTTGGAGACAGTCGTGCTCCACTCTCACCACCGTCAGAACATTTCTTCAGAGCTATCACCCCAAAGAAAAAAAGCACCGCACCACCACCGGGTGGGCTTGAACCTCCAACCTTTCGGTTAACAGCCAATCGCGCAATCCAAATGCGCCACTTGGACAGTCTTGCTCTACTCTCACCACCATCAGAACATATCTTCAAAGCTATCAGCACAAAGAAAAAAAGCGCCGAATCATACCGGGTGGGCTCGAACCTCCAACCTTTCGGTTAACAGCCGATCGCGCTAGCCAACTACGCCACGGAGACAGTCCTGCTCCACTCTCACCACCATCAGAAGATATCTTCAAAGCTACAAGCCCAAAGAATAAAAAGCGCCGCACCAACACCGGGTGGGCTCGAACCTCCAACCTTTCGGTTAACAGCCGATCGCGCTAGCCAATTTTGCCACGGAGACAGTCCTGCTCCTCTCTCACCACCATCAGAACATATCTTAAAGCTATCAGCCGAAAGAAAAAAAAGCGCCGCACCACCACCGGGAGAGCTCGAACCTCCAACTTTTCAATTAACAGCCGATCGCGCTAGCCAATTGCGCCACGGAGACAGTCGTGCTCCACTCTCACCACCGTCAGAAGATTTCTTCAGAGCTATCACCCCAAAGAAAAAAAAGCGCCGCACCACGAATGGTTGGGCTCGAACCTGCAACCTTTCGATTAACAGCCGATCGCGCTAGCCAATTGCGCCACGAAGACAGTCCTGCTCCACTCTCACCACCATCAGAACATATCTTCAAAGCTATCAACGCAAAGAAAAAAAAGCGCCGCACCACCACCGGGTGGGCTCGAACCTCCAAATTTTCAGTTACCAGCCGATCGCGCTAGCCAACTACGCCACGGAGACAGTCGTGCTCGACTCTCACCACCAACAAACATATCTTCAAAGCTATCAGCCCAAAGAAAAAAAGCGCCGCACCACCACCGGGTGGGCTCGAAACTCCAAGCCTTCGGTTAAGAGCCGATCGCGCTAGCCTATTGCGCCAGGGACACAGCCCTGCTCCACTCTTACCACCACCAGAACATATCTTCAAAGATATCAACCCAAAGAAAAAAGCAACACACCACTCCCGGGAGGGCTCGGAACTCCAACCTTTCGGTTAACAGCCGATCGCGCTAGCTCATTGCGCATTGAGACAGTCTTGCTCCACTCTCACCACCATTAGAACATATCTCCATAGCTATCAGCCCAAAGAAAAAAAAGCGCCGCACCACCACCGGGAGAACTCGAACCTACAACTTTTCAGTTAACAGCCGATCGCGCTAGCCAATTGCGCCACGGAGACAGTCCTGCTCCTTTCTCACCACCGTCAGAACATTTCTTCGGAGCTATAACCCCAAAGAAAAAAAAAGCGCCGCACCACCACCGGGTGGGCTCGAACCTCCAACCTTTCGGTTAACAGCCGATCGCGCTAGCCAATTGCGCCACGGAGACAGTCCTGCTCTACTCTCACCACCATCAGAACATATCTTCAAAGCTATCAGCCCAAAGAAAAAAAAGCGCCGCACCACCACCGGGTGGGCTTGAACCTCCAACCTTTCGGTTAACAGCCGATCGCACTAGCCAACTACGCCACGGAGACAGTCGTGCTCGACTCTCACCACCAACAAACATATCTTCAAAGCTATCAGCCCAAAGAAAAAAAAGCGCCGCACCACCACCGGGTGGGCTCGAAACTCCAACCTTTCCGTTAACAGCCGATCTCGCTAGCCTATTGCGCCAGGGAGACAGCCCTGCTCCACTCTCACCACCACCAGAACATATCTTCAAAGATATCAGCCCAAAGAAAAAAAACGCCGCACCACCACCGGGTGGGCTCGAACCTCCAACTTTTCGGTTAACAGATGATCACGCTAGCCAATTGCGCCACGGAGACAGTCCTGCTCTCCTCTCACCACCATGAGAACATATCTGCAAAGCTATCAGCCCACAGAAAAAGAAGCGCCGCACAACCACCGGGTGGGCTCGTACCTCCGACTTTTCGGTTAACAGCCGATCGCGCTTGCCAATTGCGCCACGGAGACAGTCGTGCTCCACTCTAACCACCATCAGAACATATCTTCGAAGCTATCGGCGCAAAGAAAAACACAACACACCACTCCCGGCAGCGCTCGAACCTCCAAATTTTCGGTTAACAGCCGATCGCGCTAGCCAATTGCGCATCGGAGACCGTCCTGCTGCACTCTCACGACCATCGGAACATATCTTCAAAGCTATTGGCGCACAGAAAAAAGCAACACACCACTCCCGGGAGCGCTCAAACCTCCAAATTTTCGGTTAACAGCCGATCGCGCTAGCCAATTGCGCCTCGGAGACCGTCCTGCTCCACTCTCACCACCATCGGAACATATCTTCAAAGCTATCGCCGCAAAGAAAATAGCAACACACCACTCCCGGGAGGGCTCGAACCTCCAAACTTTCGGTTAACAGCCAATCGCACTAGCCAATTGCGCCACGGAGACAGTCCTGCTCTACTCTCACCACCATTAGAACATATCTCCATAGCTATCAGCCCAAAGAAAAAAAAGCGCCGCACCACCACCGGGAGAGCTCGAACCTACAACTTTTCAGTTAACAGCCGATCGCGCTAGCCAATTGCGCCACGGAGACAGTCCTGCTCCATTCTCACCACCGTCAGAACATTTCTTCGGAGCTATCAGCCCAAAGAAAAAAAAGCGCCACGCCACCACCGCGTGGGCTCGAACCTCCAACCTTTCGGTTAACAGCCAATCGCGCTAGCCAATTGCGCCACGAAGACAGTCCTGCTCCACTCTCACCACCATCAGAACATATCTTCAAAGATATTACCGCAAAGAAAAAAGCAACACACCACTCTCGGGAGGGCTCGAAACTCCAACCTTTCGGTTAACAGCCGATTTCGCTAGCCAATTTCCCCACGGAGACAGTCGTGCTCCACTCTCACCACCGTCAGAACATTTCTTCAGAGCTATCACCCCAAAGAAAAAAAGCACCGCACCACCACCGGGTGGGCTTGAACCTCCAACCTTTCGGTTAACAGCCAATCGCGCAATCCAAATGCGCCACTTGGACAGTCTTGCTCTACTCTCACCACCATCAGAACATGTCTTCAAAGCTATCAGCACAAAGAAAAAAAGCGCCGAATCATACCGGGTGGGCTCGAACATCCAACCTTTCGGTTAACAGCCGATCGCGCTAGCCAACTACGCCACGGAGACAGTCCTGCTCCACTCTCACCACCATCAGAAGATATCTTCAAAGCTACAAGCCCAAAGAATAAAAAGCACCGCACCAACACCGGGTGGGCTCGAACCTCCAACCTTTCGGTTAACAGCCGATCGCGCTAGCCAATTTTGCCACGGAGACAGTCCTGCTCCTCTCTCACCACCATCAGAACATATCTTAAAGCTATCAGCCGAAAGAAAAAAAAAGCGCCGCACCACCACCGGGAGAGCTCGAACCTCCAACTTTTCAATTAACAGCCGATCGCGCTAGCCAATTGCGCCACGGAGACAGTCGTGCTCCACTATCACCACCGTCAGAAGATTTCTTCAGAGCTATCACCCCAAAGAAAAAAAAGCGCCGCACCACGAATGATTGGGCTCGAACCTGCAACCTTTCGGTTAACAGCCGATCGCGCTAGCCAATTGCGCCACGAAGACGGTCCTGCTCCACTCTCACCACCATCAGAACATATCTTCAAAGCTATCAACGCAAAGAAAAAAAAGCGCCGCACCACCACCGGGTGGGCTCGAACCTCCAAATTTTCAGTTACCAGCCGATCGCGCTAGCCAACTACGCCACGGAGACAGTCGTGCTCGACTCTCACCACCAACAAACATATCTTCAAAGCTATCAGCCCAAAGAAAAAAAGCGCCGCACCACCACCGGGTGGGCTCGAAACTCCAAGCTTTCGGTTAAGAGCCGATCGCGCTAGCCTATTGCGCCAGGGAGACAGCCCTGCTCCACTCTTACCACCACCAGAACATATCTTCAAAGATATCAACCCAAAGAAAAAAGCAACACACCACTCCCGGGAGGGCTCGGAACTCCAACCTTTCGGTTAACAGCCGATCGCGCTAGCTCATTGCGCATTGAGACAGTCTTGCTCCACTCTCACCACCATTAGAACATATCTCCATAGCTATCAGCCCAAAGAAAAAAAAGCGCCGCACCACCACCGGGAGAGCTCGAACCTACAACTTTTCAGTTAACAGCCGATCGCGCTAGCCAATTGCGCCACGGAGACAGTCCTGCTCCATTCTCACCACCGTCAGAACATTTCTTCGGAGCTATAACCCCAAAGAAAAAAAAAGCGCCGCACCACCACCGGGTGGGCTCGAACCTCCAACCTTTCGGTTAACAGCCGATCGCGCTAGCCAATTGCGCCACGGAGACAGTCCTGCTCTACTCTCACCACCATCAGAACATATCTTCAAAGCTATCAGCCCCCCCAAAAAAATGCGCCGCACCACCACCGGGTGGGCTCGAAACTCCAACCTTTCGGTTAACAGCCGATCGCGCTAGCCTATTGCGCCAGGGAGACAGCCCTGCTCCACTCTCACCACCATTAGAACATATCTTCATAGCTATCAGCCCAAAGAAAAAAAAGCGCCGCACCACCACCGGGTGGGCTTGAACCTCCAACCTTTCGGTTAACAGCCGATCGCACTAGCCAACTACGCCACGGAGACAGTCGTGCTCGACTCTCACCACCAACAAACATATCTTCAAAGCTATCAGCCCAAAGAAAAAAAAGCGCCGAACCACCACCGGGTGGGCTCGAAACTCCAACCTTTCCGTTAACAGCCGATCTCGCTAGCCTATTGCGCCAGGAAGACAGCCCTGCTCCACTCTCACCACCACCAGAACATATCTTCAAAGATATCAGCCCAAAGAAAAAAAAACGCCGCACCACCACCGGGTGGGCTCGAACCTCCAACTTTTCGGTTAACAGATGATCACGCTAGCCAATTGCGCCACGGAGACAGTCCTGCTCTCCTCTCACCACCATGAGAACATATCTGCAAAGCTATCAGCCCACAGAAAAAGAAGCGCCGCACAACCACCGGGTGGG
This sequence comes from Rhipicephalus microplus, assembly GCF_043290135.1. Taxonomy (NCBI): domain Eukaryota; kingdom Metazoa; phylum Arthropoda; class Arachnida; order Ixodida; family Ixodidae; genus Rhipicephalus; species Rhipicephalus microplus. The sequence goes on from NW_027464589.1 coordinate 16,301,837, forward strand.
CTCGTACCTCCGACTTTTCGGTTAACAGCCGATCGCGCTTGCCAATTGCGCCACGGAGACAGTCGTGCTCCACTCTCACCACAATCAGAACACATCTTCGAAGCTATCGGCGCAAAGAAAAACACAACACACCACTCCCGGCAGCGCTCGAACCTCCAAATTTTCGGTTAACAGCCGATCGCGCTAGCCAATTGCGCATCGGAGACCGTCCTGCTCCACTCTCACCACCATCGGAACATATCTTCAAAGCTATTGGCGCACAGAAAAAAGCAACACACCACTCCCGGGAGCGCTCAAACCTCCAAATTTTCGGTTAACAGCCGATCGCGCTAGCCAATTGCGCCTCGGAGACCGTCCTGCTCCACTCTCACCACCATCGGAACATATCTTCAAAGCTATCGCCGCAAAGAAAATAGCAACACACCACTCCCGGGAGGGCTCGAACCTCCAAACTTTCGGTTAACAGCCGATCGCACTAGCCAATTGCGCCACGGAGACAGTCCTGCTCTACTCTCACCACCATCAGAACATATCTTCAAAGCTATCAGCTCAATGGAAAAAAAGCGCCGCACCACCACCGGGTGGGCTCGAAACCCCAACCTTTCGGTTAACAGCCGATCGCGCTAGCCAATTGCGCCACAGAGACAGTTCAGCTCCACTCTCACCACCATCAGAACATATCTTCAAAGCTATCAGCCCAAAGAAAAAAAAGCGCCGCACCACCACCGGGTGGGCTCGAACCTCCAACTTTTGGGTTAACAGCCGATCGCGCTAGCCAATTGCGCCACGGAGACAGTCCTGCTCCACTCTCACCACCATTAGAACATATCTTCAAAGCTCTCAGCCCAAAGAAAAAAAAGCGCCGTCCCACCAACGGGTGGGCTCGTACCTCCAACTTTTCGGTTAACAGCCGATCGCGCTAGCCAATTGCGGCACAGAGACAGTTCTGCTGCACTCTCACCACCATCAGAACATATCTTCAAAGCTATCAGCCCAAAGAAAAAAAAAGCGCCGCACCACCACCGGGTGGGCTCGAACCTCCGACCTTTCGGTTAACAGCCGATCGCGCAAGCCAATTGCGCCACGGAGACAGTCGTTCTCCATTCTCACCACCGTCAGAACATTTCTTCAGAGCTATCACCCCAAAGAAAAAAAAAGCGCCACGCCACCACCGCGTGGGCTCGAACCTCCAACCTTTCGGTTAACAGCCAATCGCGCTAGCCAATTGCGCCACGAAGACAGTCCTGCTCCACTCTCACCACCATCAGAACATATCTTCAAAGATATTACCGCAAAGAAAAAAGCAACACACCACTCCCGGGAGGGCTCGAAACTCCAACCTTTCGGTTAACAGCCGATCTCGCTAGCCAATTTCCCCACGGAGACAGTCGTGCTCCACTCTCACCACCGTCAGAACATTTCTTCAGAACTATCACCCCAAAGAAAAAAAGCACCGCACAACCACCGGGTGGGCTCGAACCTCCAACCTTTCGGTTAACAGCCAATCGCGCAATCCAAATGCGCCACTTGGACAGTCTTGCTCTACTCTCACCACCATCAGAACATATCTTAAGAGCTATCAGCACAAAGAAAAAAAGCGCCGAACCATACCGGGTGGGCTCGAACCTCCAACCTTTCGGTTAACAGCCGATCGCGCTAGCCAACTACGCCACGGAGACAGTCCTGCTCCACTCTCACCACCATCAGAAGATATCTTCAAAGCTATAAGCCCAAAGAATAAAAAGCGCCGCACCAACACCGGGTGGGCTCGAACCTCCAACCTTTCGGTTAACAGCCGATCGCGCTAGCCAATTACGCCACGGAGACAGTCCTGCTCCTCTCTCACCACCATGAGAACATATCTTCAAAGCTATCAGCCGAAAGAAAAAAAAAAGCGCCGCACCACCACCGGGAGAGCTCGAACCTCCAACTTTTCAATTAACAGCCGATCGCGCTAGCCAATTGCGCCACGGAGACAGTCGTGCTCCACTCTCACCACCGTCAGAAGATTTCTTCAGAGCTATCACCCCAAAGAAAAAAAAGCGCCGCACCACGAATGGTTGGGCTCGAACCTGCAACCTTTCGGTTAACAGCCGATCGCGCTAGCCAATTGCGCCACGAAGACAGTCCTGCTCCACTCTCACCACCATCAGAACATATCTTCAAAGCTATCAACGCAAAGAAAAAAAAGCGCCGCACCACCACCGGGTGGGCTCGAACCTCCAAATTTTCAGTTACCAGCCGATCGCGCTAGCCAACTACGCCACGGAGACAGTCGTGCTCGACTCTCACCACCAACAAACATATCTTGAAAGCTATCAGCCCAAAGAAAAAAAGTGCCGCACCACCACCGGGTGGGCTCGAAACTCCAACCTTTCGGTTAACAGCCGATCGCGCTAGCCTATTGCGCCAGGGAGACAGCCCTGCTCCACTCTCACCACCATTAGAACATATCTTCATAGCTATCAGCCCAAAGAAAAAAAAGCGCCGCACCACCACCGGGTGGGCTTGAACCTCCAACCTTTCGGTTAACAGCCGATCGCACTAGCCAACTACGCCACGGAGACAGTCGTGCTCGACTCTCACCACCAACAAACATATCTTCAAAGCTATCAGCCCAAAGAAAAAAAAGCGCCGCACCACCACCGGGTGGGCTCGAAACTCCAACCTTTCCGTTAACAGCCGATCTCGCTAGCCTATTGCGCCAGGGAGACAGCCCTGCTCCACTCTCACCACCACCAGAACATATCTTCAAAGATATCAGCCCAAAGAAAAAAAAACGCCGCACCACCACCGGGTGGGCTCGAACCTCCAACTTTTCGGTTAACAGATGATCACGCTAGCCAATTGCGCCACGGAGACAGTCCTGCTCTCCTCTCACCACCATGAGAACATATCTGCAAAGCTATCAGCCCACAGAAAAAGAAGCGCCGCACAACCACCGGGTGGGCTCGTACCTCCGACTTTTCGGTTAACAGCCGATCGCGCTTGCCAATTGCGCCACGGAGACAGTCGTGCTCCACTCTCACCACCATCAGAACATATCTTCGAAGCTATCGGCGCAAAGAAAAACACAACACACCACTCCCGGCAGCGCTCGAACCTCCAAATTTTCGGTTAACAGCCGATCGCGCTAGCCAATTGCGCATCGGAGACCGTCCTGCTCCACTCTCCCCACCATCGGAACATATCTTCAAAGCTATTGGCGCACAGAAAAAAGCAACACACCACTCCCGGGAGCGCTCAAACCTCCAAATTTTCGGTTAACAGCCGATCGCGCTAGCCAATTGCGCCTCGGAGACCGTCCTGCTCCACTCTCACCACCATCGGAACATATCTTCAAAGCTATCGCCGCAAAGAAAATAGCAACACACCACTCCCGGGAGGGCTCGAACCTCCAAACTTTCGGTTAACAGCCGATCGCACTAGCCAATTGCGCCACGGAGACAGTCCTGCTCTACTCTCACCACCATCAGAACATATCTTCAAAGCGATCAGCTCAATGGAAAAAAAGCGCCGCACCACCACCGGGTGGGCTCGAAACCCCAACCTTTCGGTTAACAGCCGATCGCGCTAGCCAATTGCGCCACAGAGACAGTTCAGCTCCACTCTCACCACCATCAGAACATATCTTCAAAGCTATCAGCCCAAAGAAAAAAAAGCGCCGCACCACCACCGGGTGGGCTCGAACCTCCGACTTTTGGGTTAACAGCCGATCGCGCTAGCCAATTGCGCCACGGAGACAGTCCTGCTCCACTCTCACCACCATTAGAACATATCTTCAAAGCTCTCAGCCCAAAGAAAAAAAAGCGCCGTCCCACCAACAGGTGGGCTCGTACCTCCAACTTTTCGGTTAACAGCCGATCGCGCTAGCCAATTGCGGCACAGAGACAGTTCTGCTGCACTCTCACCACCATCAGAACATATCTTCAAAGCTATCAGCCCAAAGAAAAAAAAAAGCGCCGCACCACCATCGGGTGGGCTCGAACCTCCGACCTTTCGGTTAACAGCCGATCGCGCTAGCCAATTGCGCCACGGAGACAGTCGTTCTCCACTCTCACCACCGTCAGAACATTTCTTCAGAGCTATCACCCCAAAGAAAAAAAAGCGCCACGCCACCACCGCGTGGGCTCGAACCTCCAACCTTTCGGTTAACAGCCAATCGCGCAATCCAAATGCGCCACTTGGACAGTCTTGCTCTACTCTCACCACCATCAGAACATATCTTCAAAGCTATCAGCACAAAGAAAAAAAGCGCCGAATCATACCAGGTGGGCTCGAACCTCCAACCTTTCGGTTAACAGCCGATCGCGCTAGCCAACTACGCCACGGAGACAGTCCTGCTCCACTCTCACCACCATCAGAAGATATCTTCAAAGCTACAAGCCCAAAGAATCAAAAGCGCCGCACCAACACGGGGTGGGCTCGAACCTCCAACCTTTCGGTTAACAGCCGATCGCGCTAGCCAATTTTGCCACGGAGACAGTCCTGCTCCTCTCTCACCACCATCAGAACATATCTTAAAGCTATCAGCCGAAAGAAAAAAAAGCGCCTTACCACCACCGGGAGAATTCGAACCTCCAACTTTTCAATTAACAGCCGATCGCGCTAGCCAATTGCGCCACGGAGACAGTCGTGCTCCACTCTCACGACCGTCAGAAGATTTCTTCAGAGCTATCACCCCAAAGAAAAAAAAGCGCCGCACCACGAATGGTTGGGCTCGAACCTGCAACCTTTCGGTTAACAGCCGATCGCGCTAGCCAATTGCGCCACGAAGACAGTCCTGCTCCACTCTCACCACCATCAGAACATACCTTCAAAGCTATCAACGCAAAGAAAAAAAAGCGCCGCACCACCACCGGGTGGGCTCGAACCTCCAAATTTTCAGTTACCAGCCGATCGCGCTAGCCAACTACGCCACGGAGACAGTCGTGCTCGACTCTCACCACCAACAAACATATCTTCAAAGCTATCAGCCCAAAGAAAAAAAGCGCCGCACCACCACCGGGTGGGCTCGAAACTCCAAGCTTTCGGTTAAGAGCCGATCGCGCTAGCCTATTGCGCCAGGGAGACAGCCCTGCTCCACTCTTACCACCACCAGAACATATCTTCAAAGATATCAACCCAAAGAAAAAAGCAACACACCACTCCCGGGAGGGCTCGGAACTCCAACCTTTCGGTTAACAGCCGATCGCGCTAGCTCATTGCGCATTGAGACAGTCTTGCTCCACTCTCACCACCATTAGAACATATCTCCATAGCTATCAGCCCAAAGAAAAAAAAGCGCCGCACCACCACCGGGAGAGCTCGAACCTACAACTTTTCAGTTAACAGCCGATCGCGCTAGCCAATTGCGCCACGGAGACAGTCCTGCTCCATTCTCACCACCGTCAGAACATTTCTTCGGAGCTATAACCCCAAAGAAAAAAAAAGCGCCGACCACCACCGGGTGGGCTCGAACCTCCAACCTTTCGGTTAACAGCCGATCGCGCTAGCCAATTGCGCCACGGAGACAGTCCTGCTCTACTCTCACCACCATCAGAACATATCTTCAAAGCTATCAGCCCCCCCAAAAAAATGCGCCGCACCACCACCGGGTGGGCTCGAAACTCCAACCTTTCGGTTAACAGCCGATCGCGCTAGCCTATTGCGCCAGGGAGACAGCCCTGCTCCACTCTCACCACCATTAGAACATATCTTCATAGCTATCAGCCCAAAGAAAAAAAAGCGCCGCACCACCACCGGGTGGGCTTGAACCTCCAACCTTTCGGTTAACAGCCGATCGCACTAGCCAACTACGCCACGGAGACAGTCGTGCTCGACTCTCACCACCAACAAACATATCTTCAAAGCTATCAGCCCAAAGAAAAAAAAGCGCCGAACCACCACCGGGTGGGCTCGAAACTCCAACCTTTCCGTTAACAGCCGATCTCGCTAGCCTATTGCGCCAGGGAGACAGCCCTGCTCCACTCTCACCACCACCAGAACATATCTTCAAAGATATCAGCCCAAAGAAAAAAAAACGCCGCACCACCACCGGGTGGGCTCGAACCTCCAACTTTTCGGTTAACAGATGATCACGCTAGCCAATTGCGCCACGGAGACAGTCCTGCTCTCCTCTCACCACCATGAGAACATATCTGCAAAGCTATCAGCCCACAGAAAAAGAAGCGCCGCACAACCACCGGGTGGGCTCGTACCTCCGACTTTTCGGTTAACAGCCGATCGCGCTTGCCAATTGCGCCACGGAGACAGTCGTGCTCCACTCTCACCACCATCAGAACACATCTTCGAAGCTATCGGCGCAAAGAAAAACACAACACACCACTCCCGGCAGCGCTCGAACCTCCAAATTTTCGGTTAACAGCCGATCGCGCTAGCCAATTGCGCATCGGAGACCGTCCTGCTCCACTCTCACCACCATCGGAACATATCTTCAAAGCTATTGGCGCACAGAAAAAAGCAACACACCACTCCCGGGAGCGCTCAAACCTCCAAATTTTCGGTTAACAGCCGATCGCGCTAGCCAATTGCGCCTCGGAGACCGTCCTGCTCCACTCTCACCACCATCGGAACATATCTTCAAAGCTATCGCCGCAAAGAAAATAGCAACACACCACTCCCGGGAGGGCTCGAACCTCCAAACTTTCGGTTAACAGCCGATCGCACTAGCCAATTGCGCCACGGAGACAGTCCTGCTCTACTCTCACCACCATCAGAACATATCTTCAAAGCTATCAGCTCAATGGAAAAAAAGCGCCGCACCACCACCGGGTGGGCTCGAAACCCCAACCTTTCGGTTAACAGCCGATCGCGCTAGCCAATTGCGCCACAGAGACAGTTCAGCTCCACTCTCACCACCATCAGAACATATCTTCAAAGCTATCAGCCCAAAGAAAAAAAAGCGCCGCACCACCACCGGGTGGGCTCGAACCTCCAACTTTTGGGTTAACAGCCGATCGCGCTAGCCAATTGCGCCACGGAGACAGTCCTGCTCCACTCTCACCACCATTAGAACATATCTTCAAAGCTCTCAGCCCAAAGAAAAAAAAGCGCCGTCCCACCAACGGGTGGGCTCGTACCTCCAACTTTTCGGTTAACAGCCGATCGCGCTAGCCAATTGCGGCACAGAGACAGTTCTGCTGCACTCTCACCACCATCAGAACATATCTTCAAAGCTATCAGCCCAAAGAAAAAAAAAGCGCCGCACCACCACCGGGTGGGCTCGAACCTCCGACCTTTCGGTTAACAGCCGATCGCGCTAGCCAATTGCGCCACGGAGACAGTCGTTCTCCATTCTCACCACCGTCAGAACATTTCTTCAGAGCTATCACCCCAAAGAAAAAAAAGCGCCACGCCACCACCGCGTGGGCTCGAACCTCCAACCTTTCGGTTAACAGCCAATCGCGCTAGCCAATTGCGCCACGAAGACAGTCCTGCTCCACTCTCACCACCATCAGAACATATCTTCAAAGATATTACCGCAAAGAAAAAAGCAACACACCACTCCCGGGAGGGCTCGAAACTCCAACCTTTCGGTTAACAGCCGATCTCGCTAGCCAATTTCCCCACGGAGACAGTCGTGCTCCACTCTCACCACCGTCAGAACATTTCTTCAGAACTATCACCCCAAAGAAAAAAAGCACCGCACAACCACCGGGTGGGCTCGAACCTCCAACCTTTCGGTTAACAGCCAATCGCGCAATCCAAATGCGCCACTTGGACAGTCTTGCTCTACTCTCACCACCATCAGAACATATCTTAAGAGCTATCAGCACAAAGAAAAAAAGCGCCGAACCATACCGGGTGGGCTCGAACCTCCAACCTTTCGGTTAACAGCCGATCGCGCTAGCCAACTACGCCACGGAGACAGTCCTGCTCCACTCTCACCACCATCAGAAGATATCTTCAAAGCTATAAGCCCAAAGAATAAAAAGCGCCGCACCAACACCGGGTGGGCTCGAACCTCCAACCTTTCGGTTAACAGCCGATCGCGCTAGCCAATTACGCCACGGAGACAGTCCTGCTCCTCTCTCACCACCATGAGAACATATCTTCAAAGCTATCAGCCGAAAGAAAAAAAAAGCGCCGCACCACCACCGGGAGAGCTCGAACCTCCAACTTTTCAATTAACAGCCGATCGCGCTAGCCAATTGCGCCACGGAGACAGTCGTGCTCCACTCTCACCACCGTCAGAAGATTTCTTCAGAGCTATCACCCCAAAGAAAAAAAAGCGCCGCACCACGAATGGTTGGGCTCGAACCTGCAACCTTTCGGTTAACAGCCGATCGCGCTAGCCAATTGCGCCACGAAGACAGTCCTGCTCCACTCTCACCACCATCAGAACATATCTTCAAAGCTATCAACGCAAAGAAAAAAAAGCGCCGCACCACCACCGGGTGGGCTCGAACCTCCAAATTTTCAGTTACCAGCCGATCGCGCTAGCCAACTACGCCACGGAGACAGTCGTGCTCGACTCTCACCACCAACAAACATATCTTGAAAGCTATCAGCCCAAAGAAAAAAAGCGCCGCACCACCACCGGGTGGGCTCGAAACTCCAACCTTTCGGTTAACAGCCGATCGCGCTAGCCTATTGCGCCAGGGAGACAGCCCTGCTCCACTCTCACCACCATTAGAACATATCTTCATAGCTATCAGCCCAAAGAAAAAAAAGCGCCGCACCACCACCGGGTGGGCTTGAACCTCCAACCTTTCGGTTAACAGCCGATCGCACTAGCCAACTACGCCACGGAGACAGTCGTGCTCGACTCTCACCACCAACAAACATATCTTCAAAGCTATCAGCCCAAAGAAAAAAAAGCGCCGCACCACCACCGGGTGGGCTCGAAACTCCAACCTTTCCGTTAACAGCCGATCTCGCTAGCCTATTGCGCCAGGGAGACAGCCCTGCTCCACTCTCACCACCACCAGAACATATCTTCAAAGATATCAGCCCAAAGAAAAAAAAACGCCGCACCACCACCGGGTGGGCTCGAACCTCCAACTTTTCGGTTAACAGATGATCACGCTAGCCAATTGCGCCACGGAGACAGTCCTGCTCTCCTCTCACCACCATGAGAACATATCTGCAAAGCTATCAGCCCACAGAAAAAGAAGCGCCGCACAACCACCGGGTGGGCTCGTACCTCCGACTTTTCGGTTAACAGCCGATCGCGCTTGCCAATTGCGCCACGGAGACAGTCGTGCTCCACTCTCACCACCATCAGAACATATCTTCGAAGCTATCGGCGCAAAGAAAAACACAACACACCACTCCCGGCAGCGCTCGAACCTCCAAATTTTCGGTTAACAGCCGATCGCGCTAGCCAATTGCGCATCGGAGACCGTCCTGCTCCACTCTCCCCACCATCGGAACATATCTTCAAAGCTATTGGCGCACAGAAAAAAGCAACACACCACTCCCGGGAGCGCTCAAACCTCCAAATTTTCGGTTAACAGCCGATCGCGCTAGCCAATTGCGCCTCGGAGACCGTCCTGCTCCACTCTCACCACCATCGGAACATATCTTCAAAGCTATCGCCGCAAAGAAAATAGCAACACACCACTCCCGGGAGGGCTCGAACCTCCAAACTTTCGGTTAACAGCCGATCGCACTAGCCAATTGCGCCACGGAGACAGTCCTGCTCTACTCTCACCACCATCAGAACATATCTTCAAAGCGATCAGCTCAATGGAAAAAAAGCGCCGCACCACCACCGGGTGGGCTCGAAACCCCAACCTTTCGGTTAACAGCCGATCGCGCTAGCCAATTGCGCCACAGAGACAGTTCAGCTCCACTCTCACCACCATCAGAACATATCTTCAAAGCTATCAGCACAAAGAAAAAAAGCGCCGAATCATACCAGGTGGGCTCGAACCTCCAACCTTTCGGTTAACAGCCGATCGCGCTAGCCAACTACGCCACGGAGACAGTCCTGCTCCACTCTCACCACCATCAGAAGATATCTTCAAAGCTACAAGCCCAAAGAATCAAAAGCGCCGCACCAACACGGGGTGGGCTCGAACCTCCAACCTTTCGGTTAACAGCCGATCGCGCTAGCCAATTTTGCCACGGAGACAGTCCTGCTCCTCTCTCACCACCATCAGAACATATCTTAAAGCTATCAGCCGAAAGAAAAAAAAGCGCCGTACCACCACCGGGAGAATTCGAACCTCCAACTTTTCAATTAACAGCCGATCGCGCTAGCCAATTGCGCCACGGAGACAGTCGTGCTCCACTCTCACGACCGTCAGAAGATTTCTTCAGAGCTATCACCCCAAAGAAAAAAAAGCGCCGCACCACGAATGGTTGGGCTCGAACCTGCAACCTTTCGGTTAACAGCCGATCGCGCTAGCCAATTGCGCCACGAAGACAGTCCTGCTCCACTCTCACCACCATCAGAACATACCTTCAAAGCTATCAACGCAAAGAAAAAAAAGCGCCGCACCACCACCGGGTGGGCTCGAACCTCCAAATTTTCAGTTACCAGCCGATCGCGCTAGCCAACTACGCCACGGAGACAGTCGTGCTCGACTCTCACCACCAACAAACATATCTTCAAAGCTATCAGCCCAAAGAAAAAAAGCGCCGCACCACCACCGGGTGGGCTCGAAACTCCAAGCTTTCGGTTAAGAGCCGATCGCGCTAGCCTATTGCGCCAGGGAGACAGCCCTGCTCCACTCTTACCACCACCAGAACATATCTTCAAAGATATCAACCCAAAGAAAAAAGCAACACACCACTCCCGGGAGGGCTCGGAACTCCAACCTTTCGGTTAACAGCCGATCGCGCTAGCTCATTGCGCATTGAGACAGTCTTGCTCCACTCTCACCACCATTAGAACATATCTCCATAGCTATCAGCCCAAAGAAAAAAAAGCGCCGCACCACCACCGGGAGAGCTCGAACCTACAACTTTTCAGTTAACAGCCGATCGCGCTAGCCAATTGCGCCACGGAGACAGTCCTGCTCCATTCTCACCACCGTCAGAACATTTCTTCGGAGCTATAACCCCAAAGAAAAAAAAAGCGCCGACCACCACCGGGTGGGCTCGAACCTCCAACCTTTCGGTTAACAGCCGATCGCGCTAGCCAATTGCGCCACGGAGACAGTCCTGCTCTACTCTCACCACCATCAGAACATATCTTCAAAGCTATCAGCCCCCCCAAAAAAATGCGCCGCACCACCACCGGGTGGGCTCGAAACTCCAACCTTTCGGTTAACAGCCGATCGCGCTAGCCTATTGCGCCAGGGAGACAGCCCTGCTCCACTCTCACCACCATTAGAACATATCTTCATAGCTATCAGCCCAAAGAAAAAAAAGCGCCGCACCACCACCGGGTGGGCTTGAACCTCCAACCTTTCGGTTAACAGCCGATCGCACTAGCCAACTACGCCACGGAGACAGTCGTGCTCGACTCTCACCACCAACAAACATATCTTCAAAGCTATCAGCCCAAAGAAAAAAAAGCGCCGAACCACCACCGGGTGGGCTCGAAACTCCAACCTTTCCGTTAACAGCCGATCTCGCTAGCCTATTGCGCCAGGGAGACAGCCCTGCTCCACTCTCACCACCACCAGAACATATCTTCAAAGATATCAGCCCAAAGAAAAAAAAACGCCGCACCACCACCGGGTGGGCTCGAACCTCCAACTTTTCGGTTAACAGATGATCACGCTAGCCAATTGCGCCACGGAGACAGTCCTGCTCTCCTCTCACCACCATGAGAACATATCTGCAAAGCTATCAGCCCACAGAAAAAGAAGCGCCGCACAACCACCGGGTGGGCTCGTACCTCCGACTTTTCGGTTAACAGCCGATCGCGCTTGCCAATTGCGCCACGGAGACAGTCGTGCTCCACTCTCACCACCATCAGAACACATCTTCGAAGCTATCGGCGCAAAGAAAAACACAACACACCACTCCCGGCAGCGCTCGAACCTCCAAATTTTCGGTTAACAGCCGATCGCGCTAGCCAATTGCGCATCGGAGACCGTCCTGCTCCACTCTCACCACCATCGGAACATATCTTCAAAGCTATTGGCGCACAGAAAAAAGCAACACACCACTCCCGGGAGCGCTCAAACCTCCAAATTTTCGGTTAACAGCCGATCGCGCTAGCCAATTGCGCCTCGGAGACCGTCCTGCTCCACTCTCACCACCATCGGAACATATCTTCAAAGCTATCGCCGCAAAGAAAATAGCAACACACCACTCCCGGGAGGGCTCGAACCTCCAAACTTTCGGTTAACAGCCGATCGCACTAGCCAATTGCGCCACGGAGACAGTCCTGCTCTACTCTCACCACCATCAGAACATATCTTCAAAGCTATCAGCTCAATGGAAAAAAAGCGCCGCACCACCACCGGGTGGGCTCGAAACCCCAACCTTTCGGTTAACAGCCGATCGCGCTAGCCAATTGCGCCACAGAGACAGTTCAGCTCCACTCTCACCACCATCAGAACATATCTTCAAAGCTATCAGCCCAAAGAAAAAAAAGCGCCGCACCACCACCGGGTGGGCTCGAACCTCCAACTTTTGGGTTAACAGCCGATCGCGCTAGCCAATTGCGCCACGGAGACAGTCCTGCTCCACTCTCACCACCATTAGAACATATCTTCAAAGCTCTCAGCCCAAAGAAAAAAAAGCGCCGTCCCACCAACGGGTGGGCTCGTACCTCCAACTTTTCGGTTAACAGCCGATCGCGCTAGCCAATTGCGGCACAGAGACAGTTCTGCTGCACTCTCACCACCATCAGAACATATCTTCAAAGCTATCAGCCCAAAGAAAAAAAAAGCGCCGCACCACCACCGGGTGGGCTCGAACCTCCGACCTTTCGGTTAACAGCCGATCGCGCTAGCCAATTGCGCCACGGAGACAGTCGTTCTCCATTCTCACCACCGTCAGAACATTTCTTCAGAGCTATCACCCCAAAGAAAAAAAAGCGCCACGCCACCACCGCGTGGGCTCGAACCTCCAACCTTTCGGTTAACAGCCAATCGCGCTAGCCAATTGCGCCACGAAGACAGTCCTGCTCCACTCTCACCACCATCAGAACATATCTTCAAAGATATTACCGCAAAGAAAAAAGCAACACACCACTCCCGGGAGGGCTCGAAACTCCAACCTTTCGGTTAACAGCCGATCTCGCTAGCCAATTTCCCCACGGAGACAGTCGTGCTCCACTCTCACCACCGTCAGAACATTTCTTCAGAACTATCACCCCAAAGAAAAAAAGCACCGCACAACCACCGGGTGGGCTCGAACCTCCAACCTTTCGGTTAACAGCCAATCGCGCAATCCAAATGCGCCACTTGGACAGTCTTGCTCTACTCTCACCACCATCAGAACATATCTTAAGAGCTATCAGCACAAAGAAAAAAAGCGCCGAACCATACCGGGTGGGCTCGAACCTCCAACCTTTCGGTTAACAGCCGATCGCGCTAGCCAACTACGCCACGGAGACAGTCCTGCTCCACTCTCACCACCATCAGAAGATATCTTCAAAGCTATAAGCCCAAAGAATAAAAAGCGCCGCACCAACACCGGGTGGGCTCGAACCTCCAACCTTTCGGTTAACAGCCGATCGCGCTAGCCAATTACGCCACGGAGACAGTCCTGCTCCTCTCTCACCACCATGAGAACATATCTTCAAAGCTATCAGCCGAAAGAAAAAAAAAGCGCCGCACCACCACCGGGAGAGCTCGAACCTCCAACTTTTCAATTAACAGCCGATCGCGCTAGCCAATTGCGCCACGGAGACAGTCGTGCTCCACTCTCACCACCGTCAGAAGATTTCTTCAGAGCTATCACCCCAAAGAAAAAAAGCGCCGCACCACGAATGGTTGGGCTCGAACCTGCAACCTTTCGGTTAACAGCCGATCGCGCTAGCCAATTGCGCCACGAAGACAGTCCTGCTCCACTCTCACCACCATCAGAACATATCTTCAAAGCTATCAACGCAAAGAAAAAAAAGCGCCGCACCACCACCGGGTGGGCTCGAACCTCCAAATTTTCAGTTACCAGCCGATCGCGCTAGCCAACTACGCCACGGAGACAGTCGTGCTCGACTCTCACCACCAACAAACATATCTTGAAAGCTATCAGCCCAAAGAAAAAAAGCGCCGCACCACCACCGGGTGGGCTCGAAACTCCAACCTTTCGGTTAACAGCCGATCGCGCTAGCCTATTGCGCCAGGGAGACAGCCCTGCTCCACTCTCACCACCATTAGAACATATCTTCATAGCTATCAGCCCAAAGAAAAAAAAGCGCCGCACCACCACCGGGTGGGCTTGAACCTCCAACCTTTCGGTTAACAGCCGATCGCACTAGCCAACTACGCCACGGAGACAGTCGTGCTCGACTCTCACCACCAACAAACATATCTTCAAAGCTATCAGCCCAAAGAAAAAAAAGCGCCGCACCACCACCGGGTGGGCTCGAAACTCCAACCTTTCCGTTAACAGCCGATCTCGCTAGCCTATTGCGCCAGGGAGACAGCCCTGCTCCACTCTCACCACCACCAGAACATATCTTCAAAGATATCAGCCCAAAGAAAAAAAAACGCCGCACCACCACCGGGTGGGCTCGAACCTCCAACTTTTCGGTTAACAGATGATCACGCTAGCCAATTGCGCCACGGAGACAGTCCTGCTCTCCTCTCACCACCATGAGAACATATCTGCAAAGCTATCAGCCCACAGAAAAAGAAGCGCCGCACAACCACCGGGTGGGCTCGTACCTCCGACTTTTCGGTTAACAGCCGATCGCGCTTGCCAATTGCGCCACGGAGACAGTCGTGCTCCACTCTCACCACCATCAGAACATATCTTCGAAGCTATCGGCGCAAAGAAAAACACAACACACCACTCCCGGCAGCGCTCGAACCTCCAAATTTTCGGTTAACAGCCGATCGCGCTAGCCAATTGCGCATCGGAGACCGTCCTGCTCCACTCTCCCCACCATCGGAACATATCTTCAAAGCTATTGGCGCACAGAAAAAAGCAACACACCACTCCCGGGAGCGCTCAAACCTCCAAATTTTCGGTTAACAGCCGATCGCGCTAGCCAATTGCGCCTCGGAGACCGTCCTGCTCCACTCTCACCACCATCGGAACATATCTTCAAAGCTATCGCCGCAAAGAAAATAGCAACACACCACTCCCGGGAGGGCTCGAACCTCCAAACTTTCGGTTAACAGCCGATCGCACTAGCCAATTGCGCCACGGAGACAGTCCTGCTCTACTCTCACCACCATCAGAACATATCTTCAAAGCGATCAGCTCAATGGAAAAAAAGCGCCGCACCACCACCGGGTGGGCTCGAAACCCCAACCTTTCGGTTAACAGCCGATCGCGCTAGCCAATTGCGCCACAGAGACAGTTCAGCTCCACTCTCACCACCATCAGAACATATCTTCAAAGCTATCAGCCCAAAGAAAAAAAAGCGCCGCACCACCACCGGGTGGGCTCGAACCTCCGACTTTTGGGTTAACAGCCGATCGCGCTAGCCAATTGCGCCACGGAGACAGTCCTGCTCCACTCTCACCACCATTAGAACATATCTTCAAAGCTCTCAGCCCAAAGAAAAAAAAGCGCCGTCCCACCAACAGGTGGGCTCGTACCTCCAACTTTTCGGTTAACAGCCGATCGCGCTAGCCAATTGCGGCACAGAGACAGTTCTGCTGCACTCTCACCACCATCAGAACATATCTTCAAAGCTATCAGCCCAAAGAAAAAAAAAGCGCCGCACCACCATCGGGTGGGCTCGAACCTCCGACCTTTCGGTTAACAGCCGATCGCGCTAGCCAATTGCGCCACGGAGACAGTCGTTCTCCACTCTCACCACCGTCAGAACATTTCTTCAGAGCTATCACCCCAAAGAAAAAAAAGCGCCACGCCACCACCGCGTGGGCTCGAACCTCCAACCTTTCGGTTAACAGCCAATCGCGCAATCCAAATGCGCCACTTGGACAGTCTTGCTCTACTCTCACCACCATCAGAACATATCTTCAAAGCTATCAGCACAAAGAAAAAAAGCGCCGAATCATACCAGGTGGGCTCGAACCTCCAACCTTTCGGTTAACAGCCGATCGCGCTAGCCAACTACGCCACGGAGACAGTCCTGCTCCACTCTCACCACCATCAGAAGATATCTTCAAAGCTACAAGCCCAAAGAATCAAAAGCGCCGCACCAACACGGGGTGGGCTCGAACCTCCAACCTTTCGGTTAACAGCCGATCGCGCTAGCCAATTTTGCCACGGAGACAGTCCTGCTCCTCTCTCACCACCATCAGAACATATCTTAAAGCTATCAGCCGAAAGAAAAAAAAAGCGCCGTACCACCACCGGGAGAATTCGAACCTCCAACTTTTCAATTAACAGCCGATCGCGCTAGCCAATTGCGCCACGGAGACAGTCGTGCTCCACTCTCACGACCGTCAGAAGATTTCTTCAGAGCTATCACCCCAAAGAAAAAAAAGCGCCGCACCACGAATGGTTGGGCTCGAACCTGCAACCTTTCGGTTAACAGCCGATCGCGCTAGCCAATTGCGCCACGAAGACAGTCCTGCTCCACTCTCACCACCATCAGAACATACCTTCAAAGCTATCAACGCAAAGAAAAAAAAGCGCCGCACCACCACCGGGTGGGCTCGAACCTCCAAATTTTCAGTTACCAGCCGATCGCGCTAGCCAACTACGCCACGGAGACAGTCGTGCTCGACTCTCACCACCAACAAACATATCTTCAAAGCTATCAGCCCAAAGAAAAAAAGCGCCGCACCACCACCGGGTGGGCTCGAAACTCCAAGCTTTCGGTTAAGAGCCGATCGCGCTAGCCTATTGCGCCAGGGAGACAGCCCTGCTCCACTCTTACCACCACCAGAACATATCTTCAAAGATATCAACCCAAAGAAAAAAGCAACACACCACTCCCGGGAGGGCTCGGAACTCCAACCTTTCGGTTAACAGCCGATCGCGCTAGCTCATTGCGCATTGAGACAGTCTTGCTCCACTCTCACCACCATTAGAACATATCTCCATAGCTATCAGCCCAAAGAAAAAAAAGCGCCGCACCACCACCGGGAGAGCTCGAACCTACAACTTTTCAGTTAACAGCCGATCGCGCTAGCCAATTGCGCCACGGAGACAGTCCTGCTCCATTCTCACCACCGTCAGAACATTTCTTCGGAGCTATAACCCCAAAGAAAAAAAAAGCGCCGACCACCACCGGGTGGGCTCGAACCTCCAACCTTTCGGTTAACAGCCGATCGCGCTAGCCAATTGCGCCACGGAGACAGTCCTGCTCTACTCTCACCACCATCAGAACATATCTTCAAAACTATCAGCCCCCCCAAAAAAAATGCGCCGCACCACCACCGGGTGGGCTCGAAACTCCAACCTTTCGGTTAACAGCCGATCGCGCTAGCCTATTGCGCCAGGGAGACAGCCCTGCTCCACTCTCACCACCATTAGAACATATCTTCATAGCTATCAGCCCAAAGAAAAAAAAGCGCCGCACCACCACCGGGTGGGCTTGAACCTCCAACCTTTCGGTTAACAGCCGATCGCACTAGCCAACTACGCCACGGAGACAGTCGTGCTCGACTCTCACCACCAACAAACATATCTTCAAAGCTATCAGCCCAAAGAAAAAAAAGCGCCGCACCACCACCGGGTGGGCTCGAAACTCCAACCTTTCCGTTAACAGCCGATCTCGCTAGCCTATTGCGCCAGGGAGACAGCCCTGCTCCACTCTCACCACCACCAGAACATATCTTCAAAGATATCAGCCCAAAGAAAAAAAAACGCCGCACCACCACCGGGTGGGCTCGAACCTCCAACTTTTCGGTTAACAGATGATCACGCTAGCCAATTGCGCCACGGAGACAGTCTTGCTCTCCTCTCACCACCATGAGAACATATCTGCAAAGCTATCAGCCCACAGAAAAAGAAGCGCCGCACAACCACCGGGTGGGCTCGTACCTCCGACTTTTCGGTTAACAGCCGATCGCGCTTGCCAATTGCGCCACGGAGACAGTCGTGCTCCACTCTCACCACCATCAGAACATATCTTCGAAGCTATCGGCGCAAAGAAAAACACAACACACCACTCCCGGCAGCGCTCGAACCTCCAAATTTTCGGTTAACAGCCGATCGCGCTAGCCAATTGCGCATCGGAGACCGTCCTGCTCCACTCTCACCACCATCGGAACATATCTTCAAAGCTATTGGCGCACAGAAAAAAGCAACACACCACTCCCGGGAGCGCTCAAACCTCCAAATTTTCGGTTAACAGCCGATCGCGCTAGCCAATTGCGCCTCGGAGACCGTCCTGCTCCACTCTCACCACCATCGGAACATATCTTCAAAGCTATCGCCGCAAAGAAAATAGCAACACACCACTCTCGGGAGGGCTCGAACCTCCAAACTTTCGGTTAACAGCCGATCGCACTAGCCAATTGCGCCACGGAGACAGTCCTGCTCTACTCTCACCACCATCAGAACATATCTTCAAAGCTATCAGCTCAATGGAAAAAAAGCGCCGCACCACCACCGGGTGGGCTCGAAACACTAACCTTTCGTTTAACAGCCGATCGCGCTAGCCAATTGCGCCACAGAGACAGTTCAGCTCCACTCTCACCACCATCAGAACATATCTTCAAAGCTATCAGCCCAAAGAAAAAAAAGCGCCGCACCACCACCGGGTGGGCTCGAACCTCCTACTTTTGGATTAACAGCCGATCGCGCTAGCCAATTGCGCCACGGAGACAGTCCTGCTCCACTCTCACCACCATTATAACATATCTTCAAAGCTCTCAGCCCAAAGAAAAAAAAGCGCCGTCCCACCAACGGGTGGGCTCGTACCTCCAACTTTTCGGTTAACAGCCGATCGCGCTAGCCAATTGCGGCACAGAGACAGTTCTGCTGCACTCTCACCACCATCAGAACATATCTTCAAAGCTATCAGCCCAAAGAAAAAAAAAAGCGCCGCACCACCATCGGGTGGGCTCGAACCTCCGACCTTTTGGTTAACAGCCGATCGAGCTAGCCAATTGCGCCACGGAGACAGTCGTTCTCCACTCTCACCACCGTCAGAACATTTCTTCAGAGCTATCACCCCAAAGAAAAAAAAGCGCCACGCCACCACCGCGTGGGCTCGAACCTCCAACCTTTCGGTTAACAGCCAATCGCGCAATCCAAATGCGCCACTTGGACAGTCTTGCTCTACTCTCACCACCATCAGAACATATCTTCAAAGCTATCAGCACAAAGAAAAAAAGCGCCGAATCATACCAGGTGGGCTCGAACCTCCAACCTTTCGGTTAACAGCCGATCGCGCTAGCCAACTACGCCACGGAGACAGTCCTGCTCCACTCTCACCACCATCAGAAGATATCTTCAAAGCTACAAGCCCAAAGAATCAAAAGCGCCGCACCAACACGGGGTGGGCTCGAACCTCCAACCTTTCGGTTAACAGCCGATCGCGCTAGCCAATTTTGCCACGGAGACAGTCCTGCTCCTCTCTCACCACCATCAGAACATATCTTAAAGCTATCAGCCGAAAGAAAAAAAAAGCGCCGCACCACCACCGGGAGAATTCGAACCTCCAACTTTTCAATTAACAGCCGATCGCGCTAGCCAATTGCGCCACGGAGACAGTCGTGCTCCACTCTCACGACCGTCAGAAGATTTCTTCAGAGCTATCACCCCAAAGAAAAAAAGCGCCGCACCACGAATGGTTGGGCTCGAACCTGCAACCTTTCGGTTAACAGCCGATCGCGCTAGCCAATTGCGCCACGAAGACAGTCCTGCTCCACTCTCACCACCATCAGAACATACCTTCAAAGCTATCAACGCAAAGAAAAAAAAGCGCCGCACCACCACCGGGTGGGCTCGAACCTCCAAATTTTCAGTTACCAGCCGATCGCGCTAGCCAACTACGCCACGGAGACAGTCGTGCTCGACTCTCACCACCAACAAACATATCTTCAAAGCTATCAGCCCAAAGAAAAAAAGCGCCGCACCACCACCGGGTGGGCTCGAAACTCCAAGCTTTCGGTTAAGAGCCGATCGCGCTAGCCTATTGCGCCAGGGAGACAGCCCTGCTCCACTCTTACCACCACCAGAACATATCTTCAAAGATATCAACCCAAAGAAAAAAGCAACACACCACTCCCGGGAGGGCTCGGAACTCCAACCTTTCGGTTAACAGCCGATCGCGCTAGCTCATTGCGCATTGAGACAGTCTTGCTCCACTCTCACCACCATTAGAACATATCTCCATAGCTATCAGCCCAAAGAAAAAAAAGCGCCGCACCACCACCGGGAGAGCTCGAACCTACAACTTTTCAGTTAACAGCCGATCGCGCTAGCCAATTGCGCCACGGAGACAGTCCTGCTCCATTCTCACCACCGTCAGAACATTTCTTCGGAGCTATAACCCCAAAGAAAAAAAAAGCGCCGACCACCACCGGGTGGGCTCGAACCTCCAACCTTTCGGTTAACAGCCGATCGCGCTAGCCAATTGCGCCACGGAGACAGTCCTGCTCTACTCTCACCACCATCAGAACATATCTTCAAAACTATCAGCCCCCCCAAAAAAAATGCGCCGCACCACCACCGGGTGGGCTCGAAACTCCAACCTTTCGGTTAACAGCCGATCGCGCTAGCCTATTGCGCCAGGGAGACAGCCCTGCTCCACTCTCACCACCATTAGAACATATCTTCATAGCTATCAGCCCAAAGAAAAAAAAGCGCCGCACCACCACCGGGTGGGCTTGAACCTCCAACCTTTCGGTTAACAGCCGATCGCACTAGCCAACTACGCCACGGAGACAGTCGTGCTCGACTCTCACCACCAACAAACATATCTTCAAAGCTATCAGCCCAAAGAAAAAAAAGCGCCGCACCACCACCGGGTGGGCTCGAAACTCCAACCTTTCCGTTAACAGCCGATCTCGCTAGCCTATTGCGCCAGGGAGACAGCCCTGCTCCACTCTCACCACCACCAGAACATATCTTCAAAGATATCAGCCCAAAGAAAAAAAAACGCCGCACCACCACCGGGTGGGCTCGAACCTCCAACTTTTCGGTTAACAGATGATCACGCTAGCCAATTGCGCCACGGAGACAGTCTTGCTCTCCTCTCACCACCATGAGAACATATCTGCAAAGCTATCAGCCCACAGAAAAAGAAGCGCCGCACAACCACCGGGTGGGCTCGTACCTCCGACTTTTCGGTTAACAGCCGATCGCGCTTGCCAATTGCGCCACGGAGACAGTCGTGCTCCACTCTCACCACCATCAGAACATATCTTCGAAGCTATCGGCGCAAAGAAAAACACAACACACCACTCCCGGCAGCGCTCGAACCTCCAAATTTTCGGTTAACAGCCGATCGCGCTAGCCAATTGCGCATCGGAGACCGTCCTGCTCCACTCTCACCACCATCGGAACATATCTTCAAAGCTATTGGCGCACAGAAAAAAAGCAACACACCACTCCCGGGAGCGCTCAAACCTCCAAATTTTCGGTTAACAGCCGATCGCGCTAGCCAATTGCGCCTCGGAGACCGTCCTGCTCCACTCTCACCACCATCGGAACATATCTTCAAAGCTATCGCCGCAAAGAAAATAGCAACACACCACTCTCGGGAGGGCTCGAACCTCCAAACTTTCGGTTAACAGCCGATCGCACTAGCCAATTGCGCCACGGAGACAGTCCTGCTCTACTCTCACCACCATCAGAACATATCTTCAAAGCTATCAGCTCAATGGAAAAAAAGCGCCGCACCACCACCGGGTGGGCTCGAAACACTAACCTTTCGTTTAACAGCCGATCGCGCTAGCCAATTGCGCCACAGAGACAGTTCAGCTCCACTCTCACCACCATCAGAACATATCTTCAAAGCTATCAGCCCAAAGAAAAAAAAAGCGCCGCACCACCACCGGGTGGGCTCGAACCTCCGACTTTTGGATTAACAGCCGATCGCGCTAGCCAATTGCGCCACGGAGACAGTCCTGCTCCACTCTCACCACCATTATAACATATCTTCAAAGCTCTCAGCCCAAAGAAAAAAAAGCGCCGTCCCACCAACGGGTGGGCTCGTACCTCCAACTTTTCGGTTAACAGCCGATCGCGCTAGCCAATTGCGGCACAGAGACAGTTCTGCTGCACTCTCACCACCATCAGAACATATCTTCAAAGCTATCAGCCCAAAGAAAAAAAAAGCGCCGCACCACCACCGGGTGGGCTCGAACCTCCGACCTTTCGGTTAACAGCCGATCGCGCTAGCCAATTGCGCCACGGAGACAGTCGTTCTCCATTCTCACCACCGTCAGAACATTTCTTCAGAGCTATCACCCCAAAGAAAAAAAAGCGCCACGCCACCACCGCGTGGGCTCGAACCTCCAACCATTCGGTTAACAGCCAATCGCGCTAGCCAATTGCGCCACGAAGACAGTCCTGCTCCACTCTCACCACCATCAGAACATATCTTCAAAGATATTACCGCAAAGAAAAAAGCAACACACCACTCCCGGGAGGGCTCGAAACTCCAACCTTTCGGTTAACAGCCGATCTCGCTAGCCAATTTCCCCACGGAGACAGTCGTGCTCCACTCTCACCACCGTCAGAACATTTCTTCAGAACTATCAACCCAAAGAAAAAAAGCACCGCACCACCACCGGGTGGGCTCGAACCTCCAACCTTTCGGTTAACAGCCAATCGCGCAATCCAAATGCGCCACTTGGACAGTCTTGCTCTACTCTCACCACCATCAGAACATATCTTAAGAGCTATCAGCACAAAGAAAAAAAGCGCCGAACCATACCGGGTGGGCTCGAACCTCCAACCTTTCGGTTAACAGCCGATCGCGCTAGCCAATTACGCCACGGAGACAGTCCTGCTCCTCTCTCACCACCATGAGAACATATCTTCAAAGCTATCAGCCGAAAGAAAAAAAAAGCGCCGCACCACCACCGGGAGAGCTCGAACCTCCAACTTTTCAATTAACAGCCGATCGCGCTAGCCAATTGCGCCACGGAGACAGTCGTGCTCCACTCTCACCACCGTCAGAAGATTTCTTCAGAGCTATCACCCCAAAGAAAAAAAAAGCGCCGCACCACGAATGGTTGGGCTCGAACCTGCAACCTTTCGGTTAACAGCCGATCGCGCTAGCCAATTGCGCCACGAAGACAGTCCTGCTCCACTCTCACCACCATCAGAACATATCTTCAAAGCTATCAACGCAAAGAAAAAAAAGCGCCGCACCACCACCGGGTCGGCTCGAACCTCCAAATTTTCAGTTACCAGCCGATCGCGCTAGCCAACTACGCCACGGAGACAGTCGTGCTCGACTCTCACCACCAACAAACATATCTTCAAAGCTATCAGCCCAAAGAAAAAAAGCGCCGCACCACCACCGGGTGGGCTCGAAACTCCAACTTTTCGGTTAACAGATGATCACGCTAGCCAATTGCGCTATGGAGACAGTCATGCTCCACTCTCACCACCATCAGAACATATCTTCAAAGATATCAACCCAAAGAAAAAAGCAACACACCACTCCCGGGAGGGCTCGGAACTCCAACCTTTCGGTTAACAGCCGATCGCGCTAGCTCATTGCGCATTGAGACAGTCTTGCTCCACTCTCACCACCATTAGAACATATCTCCATACCTATCAGCCCAAAGAAAAAAAGCGCCGCACGACCACCGGAAGAGCTCGAACCTCCAACTTTTCAGTTAACAGCCGATCGCGCTAGCCAATTGCGCCACGGAGACAGTCCTGCTCCATTCTCACCACCGTCAGAACATTTCTTCGGAGCTATAACCCCAAAGAAAAAAAAAGCGCCGCACCACCACCGGGTGGGCTCGAACCTCCAACCTTTCGGTTAACAGCCGATCGCGCTAGCCAATTGCGCCACGGAGACAGTCCTGCTCTACTCTCACCACCATCAGAACATATCTTCAAAGCTATCAGCCCCCCCAAAAAAATGCGCCGCACCACCACCGGGTGGGCTCGAAACTCCAACCTTTCGGTTAACAGCCGATCGCGCTAGCCTATTGCGCCAGGGAGACAGCCCTGCTCCACTCTCACCAACATTAGAACATATCTTCATAGCTATCAGCCCAAAGAAAAAAAAGCGCAGCACCACCACCGGGTGGGCTTGAACCTCCAACCTTTCGGTTAACAGCCGATCGCACTAGCCAACTACGCCACGGAGACAGTCGTGCTCGACTCTCACCACCAACAAACATATCTTCAAAGCTATCAGCCCAAAGAAAAAAAGCGCCGCACCACCACCGGGTGTGCTCGAAACTCCAAGCTTTCGGTTAAAAGCCGATCGCGCTAGCCTATTGCGCCAGGGAGACAGCCCTGCTCCACTCTTACCACCACCAGAACATATCTTCAAAGATATCAACCCAAAGAAAAAAACCGCCGCACCACCACCGGTTGTGCTCGAACCTCCAACTTTTCGGTTCACAGACGATCACGCTAGCCAATTGCGCTATGGAGACAGTCATGCTCCACTCTCACCACCATCAGAACATATCTTCAAAGCTATCAGCCCACAGAAAAAAATGCGCCGCACAACCACCGGGTGGGCTCGAACCTCCGACTTTTCGGTTAACAGCCGATCGCGCAAGCCAATTGCGCCACGAAGACAGTTCTGCTCCACTCTCACCACCATCATAAAATATTTTCAAAGCTATCAGCCCAAAGAAAAAAAGCGCCGCACCACCACCGGGTGGGCTCGAAACTCCAACCTTTCCGTTAACAGCCGATCGCGCTAGTCTATTGCGCCAGGGAGACAGCCCTGCTCCACTCTCACCACCACCAGAACATATCTTCAAAGATATCAGCCCAAAGAAAAAAAAACGCCGCACCACCACCGGGTGGGCTCGAACCTCCAACTTTTCGGTTAACAGATGATCACGCTAGCCAATTGCGCCACGGAGACAGTCCTGCTCTCCTCTCACCACCATGAGAACATATCTGCAAAGCTATCAGCCCACAGAAAAAGAAGCGCCGCACAACCACCGGGTGGGCTCGTACCTCCGACTTTTCGGTTAACAGCCGATCGCGCTAGCCAATTGCGCCACGGAGACAGTCGTGCTCCACTCTCACCACCATCATAACATATTTTCAAAGCTATCAGCCCAAAGAAAAAAAGCGCCGCACCACCACCGGGTGGGCTCGAAACTCCAACCTTTCCGTTAACAGCCGATCGCGCTAGCCTATTGCGCCAGGGAGACAGCCCTGCTCCACTCTCACCACCACCAGAACATATCTTCAAAGATATCAGCCCAAAGAAAAAAAAACGCCGCACCACCACCGGGTGGGCTCGAACCTCCAACTTTTCGGTTAACAGATGATCACGCTAGCCAATTACGCCACGGAGACAGTCCTGCTCTCCTCTCACCACCATGAGAACATATCTGCAAAGCTATCAGCCCACAGAAAAAGAAGCGCCGCAAAACCACCGGGTGGGCTCGTACCTCCGACTTTTCGGTTAACAGCCGATCGCGCTAGCCAATTGCGCCACGGAGACAGTCGTGCTCCACTCTCACCACCATCAGAACATATCTTCGAAGCTATCGGCGCAAAGAAAAACACAACACACCTGTCCCGGGAGGGCTCGAAACTCCAACCTTTCGGTTAACAGCCGATCGCGCTAGCCAAATTTGCCACGGAGACAGTCGTGCTCCACTCTCACCACCGTCAGAACATTTCTTCAGAGCTATCACCCCAAAGAAAAAAAAGCGCCGCACCACCACCGGTTGGGCTCGAACCTCCAACCTTTCGGTTAACAGCCGATTGCGCTAGCCTATTGCGCCACGGAGACAGTCCTGCTCCACTCTCACCACCATCAGAACATATCTTCAAAGATATCAGCCTAAAGAAAAAAAACGCCGCACCACCACCGGGTGGGCTCGAACCTCCAATTTTTCGGTTAACAGACGATCACGCTACCCAATTGCGCCACGGATACAGTCCTGCTCCACTCTCACCACCATCAGAACATAACTTCAAAGCTATCAGCCCACAGAAAAAAAAGCGCCGCACAACCACCAGGTGGGCTCGAACCTCCGACTTTTCGGTTCACAGCCGATCGCGCTAGCCAATTGCGCCACGGAGACAGTCGTTCTCCATTCTCACCACCATCAGAACATATCTTCAAAGATATCAGCCTAAAGAAAAAAAACGCCGCACCACCACCGGGTGGGCTCGAACCTCCAATTTTTCGGTTAACAGACGATCACGCTACCCAATTGCGCCACGGATACAGTCCTGCTCCACTCTCACCACCATCAGAACATAACTTCAAAGCTATCAGCCCACAGAAAAAAAAGCGCCGCACAACCACCAGGTGGGCTCGAACCTCCGACTTTTCGGTTCACAGCCGATCGCGCTAGCCAATTGCGCCACGGAGACAGTCGTTCTCCATTCTCACCACCGTCAGAACATTTCTTCAGAGCTATCACCCCAAAGAAAAAAAAAGCGCCACGCCACCACCGCGTGGGCTCGAACCTCCAACCTTTCGGTTAACAGCCAATCGCGCTAGCCAATTGCGCCACGAAGACAGTCCTGCTCCACTCTCACCACCATCAGAACATATCTTCAAAGATATTACCGCAAAGAAAAAAGCAACACACCACTCCCGGGAGGGCTCGAAACTCCAACCTTTCGGTTAACAGCCGATCTCGCTAGCCAATTTCCCCACGGAGACAGTCGTGCTCCACTCTCACCACCGTCAGAACATTTGTTCAGAACTATCACCCCAAAGAAAAAAAGCACCGCACCACCACCGGGTGGGCTCGAACCTCCAACCTTTCGGTTAACAGCCAATCGCGCAATCCAAATGCGCCACTTGGACAGTCTTGCTCTACTCTCACCACCATCAGAACATATCTTAAGAGCTATCAGCACAAAGAAAAAAAGCGCCGAACCATACCGGGTGGGCTCGAACCTCCAACCTTTCGGTTAACAGCCGTGCGCACTAGCCAACTACGCCACGGAGACAGTCCTGCTCCACTCTCACCACCATCAGAAGATATCTTCAAAGCTATAAGCCCAAAGAATAAAAAGCGCCGCACCAACACCGGGTGGGCTCGAACCTCCAACCTTTCGGTTAACAGCCGATCGCGCTAGCCAATTACGCCACGGAGACAGTCCTGCTCCTCTCTCACCACCATGAGAACATATCTTCAAAGCTATCAGCCGAAAGAAAAAAAAAGCGCCGCACCACCACCGGGAGAGCTCGAACCTCCAACTTTTCGGTTAACAGCCGATCGCGCTAGCCAATTGCGCCACGAAGACAGTCCTGCTCTACTCTCACCACCATCAGAACATATCTTCAAAGCTATCAGCCCCCCCCAAAAAATGCGCCGCACCACCACCGGGTGGGCTCGAAGCTCCAACCTTTCGGTTAACAGCCGATCGCACTAGACTATTGCGCCAGGGAGACAGTCCTGCTCCATTCTCACCACCGTCAGAACATTTCTTCGGAGCTATAACCCCAAAGAAAAAAAAAGCGCCGCACCACCACCGGGTGGGCTCGAACCTCCAACCTTTCGGTTAACAGCCGATCGCGCTAGCCAATTACGCCACGGAGACAGTCCTGCTCCTCTCTCACCACCATGAGAACATATCTTCAAAGCTATCAGCCGAAAGAAAAAAAAGCGCCGCACCACCACCGGGAGAGCTCGAACCTCCAACTTTTCAATTAACAGCCGATCGCGCTAGCCAATTGCGCCACGGAGACAGTCGTGCTCCACTCTCACCACCGTCAGAAGATTTCTTCAGAGCTATCGCCCCAAAGAAAAAAAAAAGCGCCGCACCACGAATGGTTGGGCTCGAACCTGCAACCTTTCGGTTAACAGCCGATCGCGCTAGCCAATTGCGCCACGAAGACAGTCCTGCTCCACTCTCACCACCGTCAGAAGATTTCTTCAGAGCTATCAACGCAAAGAAAAAAAAGCGCCGCACCACCAAAGGGTCGGCTCGAACCTCCAAATTTTCAGTTACCAGCCGATCGCGCTAGCCTATTGCGCCAGGGAGACAGCCCTGCTCCACTCTTACCACCACCAGAACATATCTTCAAAGATATCAACCCAAAGAAAAAAGCAACACACCACTCCCGGGAGGGCTCGGAACTCCAACCTTTCGGTTAACAGCCGATCGCGTTAGCTCATTGCGCATTGAGACAGTCTTGCTCCACTCTCACCACCATTAGAACATATCTCCATAGCTATCAGCCCAAAGAAAAAAAAGCGCCGCACCACCACCGGAAGAGCTCGAACCTCCAACTTTTCAGTTAACAGCCGATCGCGCTAGCCAATTGCGCCACGGAGACAGTCCTGCTCCATTCTCACCACCGTCAGAACATTTCTTCGGAGCTATAACCCCAAAGAAAAAAAAAGCGCCGCACCACCACCGGGTGGGCTCGAACCTCCAACCTTTCGGTTAACAGCCGATCGCGCTAGCCATTGCGCCACGGAGACAGTCCTGCTCTACTCTCACCACCATCAGAACATATCTTCAAAGCTATCAGCCCCCCCCAAAAAATGCGCCGCACCACCACCGGGTGGGCTCGAAGCTCCAACCTTTCGGTTAACAGCCGATCGCACTAGACTATTGCGCCAGGGAGACAGCCCTGCTCCATTCTCACCACCGTCAGAACATTTCTTCGGAGCTATAACCCCAAAGAAAAAAAAAGCGCCGCACCACCACCGGGTGGGCTCGAACCTCCAACCTTTCGGTTAACAGCCGATCGCGCTAGCCAATTACGCCACGGAGACAGTCGTGCTCGACTCTCACCACCAACAAACATATCTTCAAAGCTATCAGCCCAAAGAAAAAAAGCGCCGCACCACCACAGGGTGTGCTCGAAACTCCAAGCTTTCGGTTAAAAGCCGATCGCGCTAGCCTATTGCGCCAGGGAGACAGCCCTGCTCCACTCTTACCACCACCAGAACATATCTTCAAAGATATCAACCCAAAGAAAAAAACCGCCGCACCACCACCGGTTGTGCTCGAACCTCCAACTTTTCGGTTCACAGACGATCACGCTAGCCAATTGCGCTATGGAGACAGTCATGCTCCACTCTCACCACCATCAGAACATATCTTCAAAGCTATCAGCCCCCAGAAAAAAATGCGCCGCACAACCACCGGGTGGGCTCGAACCTCCGACTTTTCGGTTAACAGCCGATCGCGCAAGCCAATTGCGCCACGAAGACAGTTCTGCTCCACTCTAACCACCATCATAAAATATTTTCAAAGCTATCAGCCCAAAGAAAAAAAGCGCCGCACCACCACCGGGTGGGCTCGAAACTCCAACCTTTCCGTTAACAGCCGATCGCGCTATCTATTGCGCCAGGGAGACAGCCCTGCTCCACTCTCACCACCACCAGAACATATCTTCAAAGATATCAGCCCAAAGAAAAAAAAACGCCGCACCACCACCGGGTGGGCTCGAACCTCCAACTTTTCGGTTAACAGATGATCACGCTAGCCAATTGCGCCACGGAGACAGTCCTGCTCTCCTCTCACCACCATGAGAACATATCTGCAAAGCTATCAGCCCACAGAAAAAGAAGCGCCGCACAACCACCGGGTGGGCTCGTACCTCCGACTTTTCGGTTAACAGCCGATCGCGCTAGCCAATTGCGCCACGGAGACAGTCGTGCTCCACTCTCACCACCATCAGAACATATCTTCGAAGCTATCGGCGCAAAGAAAAACACAACACACCTGTCCCGGGAGGGCTCGAAACTCCAACCTTTCGGTTAACAGCCGATCGCGCTAGCCAAATGTGCCACGGAGACAGTCGTGCTCCACTCTCACCACCGTCAGAACATTTCTTCAGAGCTATCACCCCAAAGAAAAAAAAGCGCCGCACCACCACCGGTTGGGCTCAAACCTCCAACCTTTCGGTTAACAGCCGATCGCGCTAGCCAATTGCTCCACGGAAACAGTCCTGCTCCACTCTCACCACCATCAGAACATATCTTCAAAGCTATCAGCCCAAAGAAAAAAAAGCGCCGCACCACCACCGGGTAGGCTCGAAACTCCAACCTTTCGGTTAACAGCCGATTGCGCTAGCCTATTGCGCCACGGAGACAGTCCTGCTCCACACTCACCACCATCAGAACATATCTTCAAAGATATCAGCCCAAAGAAAAAAAACGCCGCAACACCACCGGGTGGGCTCGAACCGCCAACTTTTCGGTTAACAGACGATCACGCTACCCAATTGCGCCACGGATACAGTCCTGCTCCACTCTCACCACCATCAGAACATAACTTCAAAGCTATCAGCTCACAGAAAAAAAAGCGCCGCACAACCACCGGGTGGGCTCGAACCTCCGACTTTTCGGTTAACAGCCGATCGCGCTAGCCAATTGCGCCACGAAGACAGTTCTGCTCCACTCTCACCACCATCATAACATATTTTCAAAGCTATCAGCCCAAAGAAAAAAAGCGCCGCACCACCACCGGGTGTGCTCGAAACTCCAAGCTTTCGGTTAAAAGCCGATCGCGCTAGCCTATTGCGCCAGGGAGACAGCCCTGCTCCACTCTTACCACCACCAGAACATATCTTCAAAGATATCAACCCAAAGAAAAAAACCGCCGCACCACCACCGGTTGTGCTCGAACCTCCAACTTTTCGGTTCACAGACGATCACGCTAGCCAATTGCGCTATGGAGACAGTCATGCTCCACTCTCACCACCATCAGAACATATCTTCAAAGCTATTAGCCCACAGAAAAAAATGCGCCGCACAACCACCGGGTGGGCTCGAACCTCCGACTTTTCGGTTAACAGCCGATCGCGCAAGCCAATTGCGCCACGAAGACAGTTCTGCTCCGCTCTCACCACCATCATAACATATTTTCAAAGCTATCAGCCCAAAGAAAAAAAGCGCCGCACCACCACCGGGTGGGCTCGAAACTCCAACCTTTCCGTTAACAGCCGATCGCGCTAGCCTATTGCGCCAGGGAGACAGCCCTGCTCCACTCTCACCACCATCAGAACATATCTTCGAAGCTATCGGCGCAAAGAAAAACACAACACACCTGTCCCGGGAGGGCTCGAAACTCCAACCTTTCGGTTAACAGCCGATCGCGCTAGCCAAATGTGCCACGGAGACAGTCGTGCTCCACTCTCACCACCGTCAGAACATATCTTCAAAGCTATAAGCCCAAAGAATAAAAAGCGCCGCACCAACACCGGGTGGGCTCGAACCTCCAACCTTTCGGTTAACAGCCGATCGCGCTAGCCAATTACGCCACGGAGACAGTCCTGCTCCTCTCTCACCACCATGAGAACATATCTTCAAAGCTATCAGCCGAAAGAAAAAAAAGCGCCGCACCACCACCGGGAGAGCTCGAACCTCCAACTTTTCAATTAACAGCCGATCGCGCTAGCCAATTGCGCCACGGAGACAGTCGTGCTCCACTCTCACCACCGTCAGAAGATTTCTTCAGAGCTATCGCCCCAAAGAAAAAAAAAGCGCCGCACCACGAATGGTTGGGCTCGAACCTGCAACCTTTCGGTTAACAGCCGATCGCGCTAGCCAATTGCGCCACGAAGACAGTCCTGCTCCACTCTCACCACCATCAGAACATATCTTCAAAGATATCAACGCAAAGAAAAAAAAGCGCCGCACCACCACCGGGTCGGCTCGAACCTCCAAATTTTCAGTTACCAGCCGATCGCGCTAGCCAACTACGCCACGGAGACAGTCGTGCTCGACTCTCACCACCAACAAACATATCTTCAAAGCTATCAGCCCAAAGAAAAAAAGCGCCGCACCACCACCGGGTGGGCTCGAAACTCCAAGCTTTCGGTTAAGAGCCGATCGCGCTAGCCTATTGCGCCAGGGAGACAGCCCTGCTCCACTCTTACCACCACCAGAACATATCTTCAAAGATATCAACCCAAAGAAAAAAGCAACACACCACTCCCGGGAGGGCTCGGAACTCCAACCTTTCGGTTAACAGCCGATCGCGCTAGCTCATTGCGCATTGAGACAGTCTTGCTCCACTCTCACCACCATTAGAACATATCTCCATAGCTATCAGCCCAAAGAAAAAAAAGCGCCGCACCACCACCGGAAGAGCTCGAACCTCCAACTTTTCAGTTAACAGCCGATCGCACTAGCCAATTGCGCCACGGAGACAGTCCTGCTTCATTCTCACCACCGTCAGAACATTTCTTCGGAGCTATAACCCCAAAGAAAAAAAAAAGCGCCGCACCACCACCGGGTGGGCTCGAACCTCCAACCTTTCGGTTAACAGCCGATCGCGCTAGCCATTGCGCCACGGAGACAGTCCTGCTCTACTCTCACCACCATCAGAACATATCTTCAAAGCTATCAGCCCCCCCAAAAAAATGCGCCGCACCACCACCGGGTGGGCTCGAAGCTCCAACCTTTCGGTTAACAGCCGATCGCACTAGCCTATTGCGCCAGGGAGACAGCCCTGCTCCACTCTCACCAACATTAGAACATATCTTCATAGCTATCAGCCCAAAGAAAAAAAAAGCGCCGCACCACCACCGGGTGGGCTTGAACCTCCAACCTTTCGGTTAACAGCCGATCGCACTAGCCAACTACGCCACGGAGACAGTCGTGCTCGACTCTCACCACCAACAAACATATCTTCAAAGCTATCAGCCCAAAGAAAAAAAGCGCCGCACCACCACAGGGTGTGCTCGAAACTCCAAGCTTTCGGTTAAAAGCCGATCGCGCTAGCCTATTGCGCCAGGGAGACAGCCCTGCTCCACTCTTACCACCACCAGAACATATCTTCAAAGATATCAACCCAAAGAAAAAAACCGCCGCACCACCACCGGTTGTGCTCGAACCTCCAACTTTTCGGTTCACAGACGATCACGCTAGCCAATTGCGCTATGGAGACAGTCATGCTCCACTCTCACCACCATCAGAACATATCTTCAAAGCTATCAGCCCCCAGAAAAAAATGCGCCGCACAACCACCGGGTGGGCTCGAACCTCCGACTTTTCGGTTAACAGCCGATCGCGCAAGCCAATTGCGCCACGAAGACAGTTCTGCTCCACTCTAACCACCATCATAAAATATTTTCAAAGCTATCAGCCCAAAGAAAAAAAGCGCCGCACCACCACCGGGTGGGCTCGAAACTCCAACCTTTCCGTTAACAGCCGATCGCGCTATCTATTGCGCCAGGGAGACAGCCCTGCTCCACTCTCACCACCACCAGAACATATCTTCAAAGATATCAGCCCAAAGAAAAAAAAACGCCGCACCACCACCGGGTGGGCTCGAACCTCCAACTTTTCGGTTAACAGATGATCACGCTAGCCAATTGCGCCACGGAGACAGTCCTGCTCTCCTCTCACCACCATGAGAACATATCTGCAAAGCTATCAGCCCACAGAAAAAGAAGCGCCGCACAACCACCGGGTGGGCTCGTACCTCCGACTTTTCGGTTAACAGCCGATCGCGCTAGCCAATTGCGCCACGGAGACAGTCGTGCTCCACTCTCACCACCATCAGAACATATCTTCGAAGCTATCGGCGCAAAGAAAAACACAACACACCTGTCCCGGGAGGGCTCGAAACTCCAACCTTTCGGTTAACAGCCGATCGCGCTAGCCAAATGTGCCACGGAGACAGTCGTGCTCCACTCTCACCACCGTCAGAACATTTCTTCAGAGCTATCACCCCAAAGAAAAAAAAGCGCCGCACCACCACCGGTTGGGCTCAAACCTCCAACCTTTCGGTTAACAGCCGATCGCGCTAGCCAATTGCTCCACGGAAACAGTCCTGCTCCACTCTCACCACCATCAGAACATATCTTCAAAGCTATCAGCCCAAAGAAAAAAAAGCGCCGCACCACCACCGGGTAGGCTCGAAACTCCAACCTTTCGGTTAACAGCCGATTGCGCTAGCCTATTGCGCCACGGAGACAGTCCTGCTCCACACTCACCACCATCAGAACATATCTTCAAAGATATCAGCCCAAAGAAAAAAAACGCCGCAACACCACCGGGTGGGCTCGAACCGCCAACTTTTCGGTTAACAGATGATCACGCTACCCAATTGCGCCACGGATACAGTCCTGCTCCACTCTCACCACCATCAGAACATAACTTCAAAGCTATCAGCCCAAAGAAAAAAAGCGCCGCACCACCACCGGGTGTGCTCGAAACTCCAAGCTTTCGGTTAAAAGCCGATCGCGCTAGCCTATTGCGCCAGGGAGACAGCCCTGCTCCACTCTTACCACCACCAGAACATATCTTCAAAGATATCAACCCAAAGAAAAAAACCGCCGCACCACCACCGGTTGTGCTCGAACCTCCAACTTTTCGGTTCACAGACGATCACGCTAGCCAATTGCGCTATGGAGACAGTCATGCTCCACTCTCACCACCATCAGAACATATCTTCAAAGCTATTAGCCCACAGAAAAAAATGCGCCGCACAACCACCGGGTGGGCTCGAACCTCCGACTTTTCGGTTAACAGCCGATCGCGCAAGCCAATTGCGCCACGAAGACAGTTCTGCTCCGCTCTCACCACCATCATAACATATTTTCAAAGCTATCAGCCCAAAGAAAAAAAGCGCCGCACCACCACCGGGTGGGCTCGAAACTCCAACCTTTCCGTTAACAGCCGATCGCGCTAGCCTATTGCGCCAGGGAGACAGCCCTGCTCCACTCTCACCACCATCAGAACATATCTTCGAAGCTATCGGCGCAAAGAAAAACACAACACACCTGTCCCGGGAGGGCTCGAAACTCCAACCTTTCGGTTAACAGCCGATCGCGCTAGCCAAATGTGCCACGGAGACAGTCGTGCTCCACTCTCACCACCGTCAGAACATTTCTTCAGAGCTATCACCCCAAAGAAAAAAAAGCGCCGCACCACCACCGGTTGGGCTCGAACCTCCAACCTTTCGGTTAACAGCCGATCGCGCTAGCCAATTGCGCCACGGAGACAGTCCTGCTCCACTCTCACCACCATCAGAACATATCTTCAAAGCTATCAGCCCAAAGAAAAAAAAGCGCCGCACCACCACCGGGTAGGCTCGAAACTCCAACCTTTCGGTTAACAGCCGATTGCGCTAGCCTATTGCGCCACGGAGACAGTCCTGCTCCACTCTCACCACCATCAGAACATATCTTCAATGATATCAGCCCAAAGAAAAAAACGCCGCACCACCACCGGGTGGGCTCGAACCTCCAACTTTTCGGTTAACAGACGATCACGCTACCCAATTGCGCCACGGATACAGTCCTGCTCCACTCTCACCACCATCAGAACATAACTTCAAAGCTATCAGCCCACAGAAAAAAAAGCGCCGCACAACCACCGGGTGAGCTCGAACCTCCAACTTTTCGGTTCACAGCCGATCGCGCTAGCCAATTGCGCCACGGAGACAGTCGTTCTCCATTCTCACCACCGTCAGAACATTTCTTCAGAGCTATCACCCCAAAGAAAAAAAAAGCGCCACGCCACCACCGCGTGGGCTCGAACCTCCAACCTTTCGGTTAACAGCCAATCGCGCTAGCCAATTGCGCCACGAAGACAGTCCTGCTCCACTCTCACCACCATCAGAACATATCTTCAAAGATATTACTGCAAAGAAAAAAGCAACCAACACTCCCGGGAGGGCTCGAAACTCCAACCTTTCGGTTAACAGCCGATCTCGCTAGCCAATTTCCCCACGGAGACAGTCGTGCTCCACTCTCACCACCGTCAGAACATTTCTTCAGAACTATCACCCCAAAGAAAAAAAGCACCGCACCACCACCGGGTGGGCTCGAACCTCCAACCTTTCGGTTAACAGCCAATCGCGCAATCCAAATGCGCCACTTGGACAGTCTTGCTCTACTCTCACCACCATCAGAACATATCTTAAGAGCTATCAGCACAAAGAAAAAAAGCGCCGAACCATACCGGGTGGGCTCGAACCTCCAACCTTTCGGTTAACAGCCGTGCGCGCTAGCCAACTATGCCACGGAGACAGTCCTGCTCCACTCTCACCACCATCAGAAGATATCTTCAAAGCTATAAGCCCAAAGAATAAAAAGCGCCGCACCAACACCGGGTGGGCTCGAACCTCCAACCTTTCGGTTAACAGCCGATCGCGCTAGCCAATTACGCCACGGAGACAGTCCTGCTCCTCTCTCACCACCATGAGAACATATCTTCAAAGCTATCAGCCGAAAGAAAAAAAAAGCGCCGCACCACCACCGGGAGAGCTCGAACCTCCAACTTTTCAATTAACAGCCGATCGCGCTAGCCAATTGCGCCACGGAGACAGTCGTGCTCCACTCTCACCACCGTCAGAAGATTTCTTCAGAGCTATCACCCCAAAGAAAAAAAAAGCGCCGCAC
Organism: Rhipicephalus microplus; assembly: GCF_043290135.1. Classification (NCBI taxonomy): domain Eukaryota; kingdom Metazoa; phylum Arthropoda; class Arachnida; order Ixodida; family Ixodidae; genus Rhipicephalus; species Rhipicephalus microplus. The sequence goes on from NW_027464589.1 coordinate 16,338,237, forward strand.
CACGAATGGTTGGGCTCGAACCTGCAACCTTTCGGTTAACAGCCGATCGCGCTAGCCAATTGCGCCACGAAGACAGTCCTGCTCCACTCTCACCACCATCAGAACATATCTTCAAAGCTATCAACGCAAAGAAAAAAAAGCGCCGCACCACCACCGGGTCGGCTCGAACCTCCAAATTTTCAGTTACCAGCCGATTGCGCTAGCCAACTACGCCACGGAGACAGTCGTGCTCGACTCTCACCACCAACAAACATATCTTCAAAGCTATCAGCCCAAAGAAAAAAAGCGCCGCACCACCACCGGGTGGGCTCGAAACTCCAAGCTTTCGGTTAAGAGCCGATCGCGCTAGCCTATTCCGCCAGGGAGACAGCCCTGCTCCACTCTTACCACCACCAGAACATATCTTCGGAGATATCAACCCAAAGAAAAAAGCAACACACCACTCCCGGGAGGGCTCGGAACTCCAACCTTTCGGTTAACAGCCGATCGCGCTAGCTCATTGCGCATTGAGACAGTCTTGCTCCACTCTCACCACCATTAGAACATATCTCCATAGCTATCAGCCCAAAGAAAAAAAAGCGCCGCACCACCACCGGAAGAGCTCGAACCTCCAACTTTTCAGTTAACAGCCGATCGCGCTAGCCAATTGCGCCACGGAGACAGTCCTGCTCCATTCTCACCACCGTCAGAACATTTCTTCGGAGCTATAACCCCAAAGAAAAAAAAAGCGCCGCACCACCACCGGGTGGGCTCGAACCTCCAACCTTTCGGTTAACAGCCGATCGCGCTAGCCATTGCGCCACGGAGACAGTCCTGCTCTACTCTCACCACCATCAGAACATATCTTCAAAGCTATCAGCCCCCCCAAAAAAATGCGCCGCACCACCACCGGGTGGGCTCGAAGCTCCAACCTTTCGGTTAACAGCCGATCGCACTAGCCTATTGCGCCAGGGAGACAGCCCTGCTCCACTCTCACCAACATTAGAACATATCTTCATAGCTATCAGCCCAAAGAAAAAAAAGCGCCGCACCACCACCGGGTGGGCTTGAACCTCCAACCTTTCGGTTAACAGCCGATCGCACTAGCCAACTACGCCACGGAGACAGTCGTGCTCGACTCTCACCACCAACAAACATATCTTCAAAGCTATCAGCCCAAAGAAAAAAAGCGCCGCACCACCACCGGGTGTGCTCGAAACTCCAAGCTTTCGGTTAAAAGCCGATCGCGCTAGCCTATTGCGCCAGGGAGACAGCCCTGCTCCACTCTTACCACCACCAGAACATATCTTCAAAGATATCAACCCAAAGAAAAAAACCGCCGCACCACCACCGGTTGTGCTCGAACCTCCAACTTTTCGGTTCACAGACGATCACGCTAGCCAATTGCGCTATGGAGACAGTCATGCTCCACTCTCACCACCATCAGAACATATCTTCAAAGCTATCAGCCCACAGAAAAAAATGCGCCGCACAACCACCGGGTGGGCTCGAACCTCCAACTTTTCGGTTAACAGATGATCACGCTAGCCAATTGCGCCACGGAGACAGTCCTGCTCTCCTCTCACCACCATGAGAACATATCTGCAAAGCTATCAGCCCACAGAAAAAGAAGCGCCGCACAACCACCGGGTGGGCTCGTACCTCCGACTTTTCGGTTAACAGCCGATCGCGCTAGCCAATTGCGCCACGGAGACAGTCGTGCTCCACTCTCACCACCATCAGAACATATCTTCGAAGCTATCGGCGCAAAGAAAAACACAACACACCTGTCCCGGGAGGGCTCGAAACTCCAACCTTTCGGTTAACAGCCGATTGCGCTAGCCTATTGCGCCACGGAGACAGTCCTGCTCCACTCTCACCACCATCAGAACATATCTTCAATGATATCAGCCCAAAGAAAAAAAACGCCGCACCACCACCGGGTGGGCTCGAACCTCCAACTTTTCGGTTAACAGACGATCACGCTACCCAATTGCGCCACGGATACAATCCTGCTCCACTCTCACCACCATCAGAACATAACTTCAAAGCTATCAGCCCACAGAAAAAAAGCGCCGCACAACCACCGGGTGGGCTCGAACCTCCGACTTTTCGGTTCACAGCCGATCGCGCTAGCCAATTGCGCCACGGAGACAGTCGTTCTCCATTCTCACCACCGTCAGAACATTTCTTCAGAGCTATCACCCCAAAGAAAAAAATAGCGCCACGCCACCACCGCGTGGGCTCGAACCTCCAACCTTTCGGTTAACAGCCAATCGCGCTAGCCAATTGCGCCACGAAGACAGTCCTGCTCCACTCTCACCACCATCAGAACATATCTTCAAAGATATTACCGCAAAGAAAAAAGCAACACACCACTCCCGGGAGGGCTCGAAACTCCAACCTTTCGGTTAACAGCCGATCTCGCTAGCCAATTTCCCCACGGAGACAGTCGTGCTCCACTCTCACCACCGTCAGAACATTTCTTCAGAACTATCACCCCAAAGAAAAAAAGCACCGCACCACCACCGGGTGGGCTCGAACCTCCAACCTTTCGGTTAACAGCCAATCGCGCAATCCAAATGCGCCACTTGGACAGTCTTGCTCTACTCTCACCACCATCAGAACATATCTTAAGAGCTATCAGCACAAAGAAAAAAAGCGCCGAACCATACCGGGTGGGCTCGAACCTCCAAACTTTCGGTTAACAGCCGTGCGCGCTAGCCAACTACGCCACGGAGACAGTCCTGCTCCACTCTCACCACCATCAGAAGATATCTTCAAAGCTATAAGCCCAAAGAATAAAAAGCGCCGCACCAACACCGGGTGGGCTCGAACCTCCAACCTTTCGGTTAACAGCCGATCGCGCTAGCCAATTACGCCACGGAGACAGTCCTGCTCCTCTCTCACCACCATGAGAACATATCTTCAAAGCTATCAGCCGAAAGAAAAAAAAAGCGCCGCACCACCACCGGGAGAGCTCGAACCTCCAACTTTTCAATTAACAGCCGATCGCGCTAGCCAATTGCGCCACGGAGACAGTCGTGCTCCACTCTCACCACCGTCAGAAGATTTCTTCAGAGCTATCACCCCAAAGAAAAAAAAAGCGCCGCACCACGAATGGTTGGGCTCGAACCTGCAACATTTCGGTTAACAGCCGATCGCGCTAGCCAATTGCGCCACGAAGACAGTCCTGCTCCACTCTCACCACCATCAGAACATATCTTCAAAGCTATCAACGCAAAGAAAAAAAAGCGCCGCACCACCACCGGGTCGGCTCGAACCTCCAAATTTTCAGTTACCAGCCGATCGCGCTAGCCAACTACGCCACGGAGACAGTCGTGCTCGACTCTCACCACCAACAAACATATCTTCAAAGCTATCAGCCCAAAGAAAAAAAGCGCCGCACCACCACCGGGTGGGCTCGAAACTCCAAGCTTTCGGTTAAGAGCCGATCGCGCTAGCCTACTGCGCCAGGGAGACAGCCCTGCTCCACTCTTACCACCACCAGAACATATCTTCAAAGATATCAACCCAAAGAAAAAGCAACACACCACTCCCGGGAGGGCTCGGAACTCCAACCTTTCGGTTAACAGCCGATCGCGCTAGCTCATTGCGCATTGAGACAGTCTTGCTCCACTCTCACCACCATTAGAACATATCTCCATAGCTATCAGCCCAAAGAAAAAAAAGCGCCGCACCACCACCGGAAGAGCTCGAACCTCCAACTTTTCAGTTAACAGCCGATCGCGCTAGCCAATTGCGCCACGGAGACAGTCCTGCTCCATTCTCACCACCGTCAGAACATTTCTTCGGAGCTATAACCCCAAAGAAAAAAAAAGCGCCGCACCACCACCGGGTGGGCTCGAACCTCCAACCTTTCGGTTAACAGCCGATCGCGCTAGCCATTGCGCCACGGAGACAGTCCTGCTCTACTCTCACCACCATCAGAACATATCTTCAAAGCTATCAGCCCCCCCAAAAAAATGCGCCGCACCACCACCGGGTGGGCTCGAAGCTCCAACCTTTCGGTTAACAGCCGATCGCTCTAGCCAAATGTGCCACGGAGACAGTCGTGCTCCACTCTCACCACCGTCAGAACATTTCTTCAGAGCTATCACCCCAAAGAAAAAAAAAGCGCCGCACCACCACCGGTTGGGCTCGAACCTCCAACCTTTCGGTTAACAGCCGATCGCGCTAGCCAATTGCGCCACGGAGACAGTCCTGCTCCACTCTCACCACCATCAGAACATATCTTCAAAGCTATCAGCCCAAAGAAAAAAAAGCGCCGCACCACCACCGGGTAGGCTCGAAACTCCAACCTTTCGGTTAACAGCCGATTGCGCTAGCCTATTGCGCCAGGGAGACAGCCCTGCTCCACTCTCACCAACATTAGAACATATCTCCATAGCTATCAGCCCAAAGAAAAAAAAGCGCCGCACCACCACCGGGTGGGCTTGAACCTCCAACCTTTCGGTTAACAGCCGATCGCACTAGCCAACTACGCCACGGAGACAGTCGTGCTCGACTCTCACCACCAACAAACATATCTTCAAAGCTATCAGCCCAAAGAAAAAAAGCGCCGCACCACCACCGGGTGTGCTCGAAACTCCAAGCTTTCGGTTACCAAATCTTCAGCGCGGTGCAAAAGTGCCGCCTCAAATGCGTCATGTGCTGTTCTGCGCGTATGTATTGCATCGCATGTGTGTTCCATTTATGTATGTTATGTATAACTTCGAGTTGCTGGTCACAATAGTACCGAGAAATTATCTCGAGACCTGTACGGTACTTCTTTTTTGCAAATAATTGTTTGTACTTCCACCCTGTAACGGCCCACTTCTGGGCTAACAGTATAAATAAATGAAATGAAATGAAATGAAAAGCCGATCGCGCTAGCCTATTGCGCTAGGGAGACAGCCCTGCTCCACTCTTACCACCACCAGAACATATCTTCAAAGATATCAACCCAAAGAAAAAAAGCGCCGCACCACCACCGGTTGTGCTCGAACCTCCAACTTTTCGGTTCACAGACGATCACGCTAGCCAATTGCGCTATGGAGACAGTCATGCTCCACTCTCACCACCATCAGAACATATCTTCAAAGCTATCAGCCCACAGAAAAAAATGCGCCGCACAACCACCGGGTGGGCTCGAACCTCCGACTTTTCGGTTAACAGCCGATCGCGCAAGCCAATTGCGCCACGAAGACAGTTCTGCTCCACTCTCACCACCATCATAAAATATTTTCAAAGCTATCAGCCCAAAGAAAAAAAGCGCCGCACCACCACCGGGTGGGCTCGAAACTCCAACCTTTCCGTTAACAGCCGATCGCGCTAGTCTATTGCGCCAGGGAGACAGCCCTGCTCCACTCTCACCACCACCAGAACATATCTTCAAAGATATCAGTCCAAAGAAAAAAAAACGCCGCACCACCACCGGGTGGGCTCGAACCTCCAACTTTTCGGTTAACAGATGATCACGCTAGCCAATTGCGCCACGGAGACAGTCCTGCTCTCCTCTCACCACCATGAGAACATATCTGCAAAGCTATCAGCCCACAGAAAAAGAAGCGCCGCACAACCACCGGGTGGGCTCGTACCTCCGACTTTTCGGTTAACAGCCGATCGCGCTAGCCAATTGCGCCACGGAGACAGTCGTGCTCCACTCTCACCACCATCAGAACATATCTTCGAAGCTATCGGCGCAAAGAAAAACACAACACACCTGTCCCGGGAGGGCTCGAAACTCCAACCTTTCGGTTAACAGCCGATCGCGCTAGCCAAATGTGCCACGGAGACAGTCGTGCTCCACTCTCACCACCGTCAGAACATTTCTTCAGAGCTATCACCCCAAAGAAAAAAAAGCGCCGCACCACCACCGGTTGGGCTCGAACCTCCAACCTTTCGGTTAACAGCCGATCGCGCTAGCCAATTGCGCCACGGAGACAGTCCTGCTCCACTCTCACCACCATCAGAACATATCTTCAAAGCTATCAGCCCAAAGAAAAAAAAGCGCCGCACCACCACCGGGTAGGCTCGAAACTCCAACCTTTCGGTTAACAGCCGATTGCGCTAGCCTATTGCGCCACGGAGACAGTCCTGCTCCACTCTCACCACCATCAGAACATATCTTCAAAGATATCAGCCCAAAGAAAAAAAACGCCGCAACACCACCGGGTGGGCTCGAACCTCCAACCTTTCGGGTAACAGCTGATCGCGCTAGCCTATTGCGCCACGGAGACAGTCCTGCTCCACTCTCACCACCATCATAACATATTTTCAAAGCTATCAGCCCAAAGAAAAAAAGCGCCGCACCACCACCGGGTGTGCTCGAAACTCCAAGCTTTCGGTTAAAAGCCGATCGCGCTAGCCTATTGCGCCAGGGAGACAGCCCTGCTCCACTCTTACCACCACCAGAACATATCTTCAAAGATATCAACCCAAAGAAAAAAACCGCCGCACCACCACCGGTTGTGCTCGAACCTCCAACTTTTCGGTTCACAGACGATCACGCTAGCCAATAGCGCTATGGAGACAGTCATGCTCCACTCTCACCACCATCAGAACATATCTTCAAAGCTATCAGCCCACAGAAAAAAATGCGCCGCACAACCACCGGGTGGGCTCGAACCTCCGACTTTTCGGTTAACAGCCGATCGCGCAAGCCAATTGCGCCACGAAGACAGTTCTGCTCCCCTCTCACCACCATCATAACATATTTTCAAAGCTATCAGCCCAAAGAAAAAAAGCGCCGCACCACCACCGGGTGGGCTCGAAACTCCAACCTTTCCGTTAACAGCCGATCGCGCTAGCCTATTGCGCCACGGAGACAGTCCTGCTCCACTCTCACCACCATCATAACATATTTTCAAAGCTATCAGCCCAAAGAAAAAAAGCGCCGCACCACCACCGGTTGTGCTCGAACCTCCAACTTTTCGGTTCACAGACGATCGCGCTAGCCAATTGCGCCACGGAGACAGTCGTGCTCCACTCTCATCACCATCAGAACATATCTTCAAAGCTATCGGCGCACAGAAAAAGAAGCGCCGCACCACCCCCAGGTGGGCTCGAACCTCCAAATTTTCGGTTAACAGCCGATTGCGCTAGCCAATTGCGCCTCGGAGACCGTCCTGCTCCACTCTCCCCACCAACAAACATATCTTCAAAGCTATCAGCCCAAAGAAAAAAAGCGCCGCACCACCACCGGGTGGGCTCGAAACTCCAAGCTTTCGGTTAAGAGCCGATCGCGCTAGCCTACTGCGCCAGGGAGACAGCCCTGCTCCACTCTTACCACCACCAGAACATATCTTCAAAGATATCAACCCAAAGAAAAAGCAACACACCACTCCCGGGAGGGCTCGGAACTCCAACCTTTCGGTTAACAGCCGATCGCGCTAGCTCATTGCGCATTGAGACAGTCTTGCTCCACTCTCACCACCATTAGAACATATCTCCATAGCTATCAGCCCAAAGAAAAAAAAGCGCCGCACCACCACCGGAAGAGCTCGAACCTCCAACTTTTCAGTTAACAGCCGATCGCGCTAGCCAATTGCGCCACGGAGACAGTCCTGCTCCATTCTCACCACCGTCAGAACATTTCTTCGGAGCTATAACCCCAAAGAAAAAAAAAGCGCCGCACCACCACCGGGTGGGCTCGAACCTCCAACCTTTCGGTTAACAGCCGATCGCGCTAGCCATTGCGCCACGGAGACAGTCCTGCTCTACTCTCACCACCATCAGAACATATCTTCAAAGCTATCAGCCCCCCCAAAAAAATGCGCCGCACCACCACCGGGTGGGCTCGAAGCTCCAACCTTTCGGTTAACAGCCGATCGCTCTAGCCAAATGTGCCACGGAGACAGTCGTGCTCCACTCTCACCACCGTCAGAACATTTCTTCAGAGCTATCACCCCAAAGAAAAAAAAAAGCGCCGCACCACCACCGGTTGGGCTCGAACCTCCAACCTTTCGGTTAACAGCCGATCGCGCTAGCCAATTGCGCCACGGAGACAGTCCTGCTCCACTCTCACCACCATCAGAACATATCTTCAAAGCTATCAGCCCAAAGAAAAAAAAGCGCCGCACCACCACCGGGTAGGCTCGAAACTCCAACCTTTCGGTTAACAGCCGATTGCGCTAGCCTATTGCGCCAGGGAGACAGCCCTGCTCCACTCTCACCAACCCGCCCAACTCGCCGCACTCGTCAACATTAGAACATATCTCCATAGCTATCAGCCCAAAGAAAAAAAAGCGCCGCACCACCACCGGGTGGGCTTGAACCTCCAACCTTTCGGTTAACAGCCGATCGCACTAGCCAACTACGCCACGGAGACAGTCGTGCTCGACTCTCACCACCAACAAACATATCTTCAAAGCTATCAGCCCAAAGAAAAAAAGCGCCGCACCACCACCGGGTGTGCTCGAAACTCCAAGCTTTCGGTTACCAAATCTTCAGCGCGGTGCAAAAGTGCCGCCTCAAATGCGTCATGTGCTGTTCTGCGCGTATGTATTGCATCGCATGTGTGTTCCATTTATGTATGTTATGTATAACTTCGAGTTGCTGGTCACAATAGTACCGAGAAATTATCTCGAGACCTGTACGGTACTTCTTTTTTGCAAATAATTGTTTGTACTTCCACCCTGTAACGGCCCACTTCTGGGCTAACAGTATAAATAAATGAAATGAAATGAAATGAAAAGCCGATCGCGCTAGCCTATTGCGCTAGGGAGACAGCCCTGCTCCACTCTTACCACCACCAGAACATATCTTCAAAGATATCAACCCAAAGAAAAAAAGCGCCGCACCACCACCGGTTGTGCTCGAACCTCCAACTTTTCGGTTCACAGACGATCACGCTAGCCAATTGCGCTATGGAGACAGTCATGCTCCACTCTCACCACCATCAGAACATATCTTCAAAGCTATCAGCCCACAGAAAAAAATGCGCCGCACAACCACCGGGTGGGCTCGAACCTCCGACTTTTCGGTTAACAGCCCATCGCGCAAGCCAATTGCGCCACGAAGACAGTTCTGCTCCACTCTCACCACCATCATAAAATATTTTCAAAGCTATCAGCCCAAAGAAAAAAAGCGCCGCACCACCACCGGGTGGGCTCGAAACTCCAACCTTTCCGTTAACAGCCGATCGCGCTAGTCTATTGCGCCAGGGAGACAGCCCTGCTCCACTCTCACCACCACCAGAACATATCTTCAAAGATATCAGCCCAAAGAAAAAAAAACGCCGCACCACCACCGGGTGGGCTCGAACCTCCAACTTTTCGGTTAACAGATGATCACGCTAGCCAATTGCGCCACGGAGACAGTCCTGCTCTCCTCTCACCACCATGAGAACATATCTGCAAAGCTATCAGCCCACAGAAAAAGAAGCGCCGCACAACCACCGGGTGGGCTCGTACCTCCGACTTTTCGGTTAACAGCCGATCGCGCTAGCCAATTGCGCCACGGAGACAGTCGTGCTCCACTCTCACCACCATCAGAACATATCTTCGAAGCTATCGGCGCAAAGAAAAACACAACACACCTGTCCCGGGAGGGCTCGAAACTCCAACCTTTCGGTTAACAGCCGATCGCGCTAGCCAAACGTGCCACGGAGACAGTCGTGCTCCACTCTCACCACCGTCAGAACATTTCTTCAGAGCTATCACCCCAAAGAAAAAAAAGCGCCGCACCACCACCGGTTGGGCTCGAACCTCCAACCTTTCGGTTAACAGCCGATCGCGCTAGCCAATTGCGCCACGGAGACAGTCCTGCTCCACTCTCACCACCATCAGAACATATCTTCAAAGCTATCAGCCCAAAGAAAAAAAAGCGCCGCACCACCACCGGGTAGGCTCGAAACTCCAACCTTTCGGTTAACAGCCGATTGCGCTAGCCTATTGCGCCACGGAGACAGTCCTGCTCCACTCTCACCACCATCAGAACATATCTTCAAAGATATCAGCCCAAAGAAAAAAAACGCCGCAACACCACCGGGTGGGCTCGAACCTCCAACTTTTCGGTTAACAGACGATCACGCTACCCAATTGCGCCACGGAGACAGTTCTGCTCCACTCTCACCGCCATCAGAACATATCTTCAAAGCTATCAGCCCAAAGAAAAAAAAGTGCTGCACCACCACCGGGTGGGCTCGAAACTCCAACCTTTCGGGTAACAGCTGATCGCGCTAGCCTATTGCGCCACGGAGACAGTCCTGCTCCACTCTCACCACCATCATAACATATTTTCAAAGCTATCAGCCCAAAGAAAAAAAGCGCCGCACCACCACCGGGTGTGCTCGAAACTCCAAGCTTTCGGTTAAAAGCCGATCGCGCTAGCCTATTGCGCCAGGGAGACAGCCCTGCTCCACTCTTACCACCACCAGAACATATCTTCAAAGATATCAACCCAAAGAAAAAAACCGCCGCACCACCACCGGTTGTGCTCGAACCTCCAACTTTTCGGTTCACAGACGATCACGCTAGCCAATAGCGCTATGGAGACAGTCATGCTCCACTCTCACCACCATCAGAACATATCTTCAAAGCTATCAGCCCACAGAAAAAAATGCGCCGCACAACCACCGGGTGGGCTCGAACCTCCGACTTTTCGGTTAACAGCCGATCGCGCAAGCCAATTGCGCCACGAAGACAGTTCTGCTCCACTCTCACCACCATCATAACATATTTTCAAAGCTATCAGCCCAAAGAAAAAAAGCGCCGCACCACCACCGGGTGGGCTCGAAACTCCAACCTTTCCGTTAACAGCCGATCGCGCTAGCCTATTGCGCCACGGAGACAGTCCTGCTCCACTCTCACCACCATCATAACATATTTTCAAAGCTATCAGCCCAAAGAAAAAAAGCGCCGCACCACCACCGGTTGTGCTCGAACCTCCAACTTTTCGGTTCACAGACGATCGCGCTAGCCAATTGCGCCACGGAGACAGTCGTGCTCCACTCTCATCACCATCAGAACATATCTTCAAAGCTATCGGCGCACAGAAAAAGAAGCGCCGCACCACCCCCAGGTGGGCTCGAACCTCCAAATTTTCGGTTAACAGCCGATTGCGCTAGCCAATTGCGCCTCGGAGACCGTCCTGCTCCACTCTCCCCACCTTTAGAACATATCTTCAAAGCTATCAGCCCAAAGAAAAAAAAAGCGCCGCACCACCAACGGGTGGGCTTGAACCTCCAACTTTTCGGTTAACAGCCGATCACTCTAGCCAATTGCGCCACGGAGACAGTCCTGCTCAACTCTCACCACCATCAGAACATATCTTCAAAGCTATCAGCCCAAAAAAAAGCACCGCACCACCACCGGGTGGGCTCGAACCTCCAACCTTTCGGTTAACAGCCGATCGTGCTAGCCAATTGCCCCACGAGGACAGTCGTGCTCCACTCTCACCACCATCAGAACATATCTTCAAAGCTATCGGCGCAAAGAAAATAGCATCACACCACTCCCGGGAGGGCTCGAACCGCCAAATTTTCGGTTAACAGCCGATCGCGCTAGCCAATTGCGCCACGGAGACAGTTCTGCTCCACTCTCACCACCAACAGAACATATCTTCAAAGCTATCAGCCCAAAGAAAAAAAGCACCGCACCACCACCGGGTGGGCTCGAACCTCCTACCTTTCGGTTAACAGCCGATCGTGCGAGCCAATTGCCCCACGAGGACAGTCGTGCTGCACTCTCACCACCATCAGAACATATCTTCAAAGCTATCGGCGCACAGAAAATAGCAACACACCACTCCCGGGAGGGCTCGAACCTCCAAACTTTCGCTTAACAGCCGATCGCGCTAGCCAATTGCGCCACGGAGACAGTTCTTCTCCACTCTCACCGCCATCAGAACATATCTTCAAAGCTATCAGCCCAAAGAAAAAAAAGTGCTGCACCACCACCGGGTGGGCTCGAAACTCCAACCTTTCGGGTAACAGCTGATCGCGCTAGCCTATTGCGCCACGGAGACAGTCCTGCTCCACTCTCACCACCATCATAACATATTTTCAAAGCTATCAGCCCAAAGAAAAAAAGCGCCGCACCACCACCGGGTGTGCTCGAAACTCCAAGCTTTCGGTTAAAAGCCGATCGCGCTAGCCTATTGCGCCAGGGAGACAGCCCTGCTCCACTCTTACCACCACCAGAACATATCTTCAAAGATATCAACCCAAAGAAAAAACCGCCGCACCACCACCGGTTGTGCTCGAACCTCCAACTTTTCGGTTCACAGACGATCACGCTAGCCAATTGCGCTATGGAGACAGTCATGCTCCACTCTCACCACCATCAGAACATATCTTCAAAGCTATCAGCCCACAGAAAAAAATGCGCCGCACAACCACCGGGTGGGCTCGAACCTCCGACTTTTCGGTTAACAGCCGATCGCGCAAGCCAATTGCGCCACGAAGACAGTTCTGCTCCACTCTCACCACCATCATAACATATTTTCAAAGCTATCAGCCCAAAGAAAAAAAGCGCCGCACCACCACCGGGTGGGCTCGAAACTCCAACCTTTCCGTTAACAGCCGATCGCGCTAGCCTATTGCGCCAGGGAGACAGCCCTGCTTCACTCTCACCACCACCAGAACATATCTTCAAAGATATCAGCCCAAAGAAAAAAAAACGCCGCACCACCACCGGGTGGGCTCGAACCTCCAACTTTTCGGTTAACAGATGATCACGCTAGCCAATTAAACCACGGAGACAGTCCTGCTCTCCTCTCACCACCATGAGAACATATCTGCAAAGCTATCAGCCCACAGAAAAAGAAGCGCCGCACAACCACCGGGTGGGCTCGTACCTCCGACTTTTTGGTTAACAGCCGATCGCGCTAGCCAATTGCGCCACGGAGACAGTCGTGCTCCACTCTCACCACCATCAGAACATATCTTCGAAGCTATCGGCGCAAAGAAAAACACAACACACCTGTCCCGGGAGGGCTCGAAACTCCAACCTTTCGGTTAACAGCCGATCGCGCTAGCCAAATGTGCCACGGAGACAGTCGTGCTCCACTCTCACCACCGTCAGAACATTTCTTCAGAGCTATCACCCCAAAGAAAAAAAAGCGCCGCACCACCACCGGTTGGGCTCGAACCTCCAACCTTTCGGTTAACAGCCGATCGCGCTAGCCAATTGCGCCACGGAGACAGTCCTGCTCCACTCTCACCACCATCAGAACATATCTTCAAAGATATCAGCCCAAAGAAAAAAAATGCCGCACCACCACCGGGTGGGCTCGAACCTCCAACTTTTCGGTTAACAGACGATCACGCTACCCAATTGCGCCACGGATACAGTCCTGCTCCACTCTCACCACCATCAGAACATAACTTCAAAGCTATCAGCCCACAGAAAAAAAAGCGCCGCACAACCACCGGGTGGGCTCGAACCTCCGACTTTTCGGTTAACAGCCGATCGCGCTAGCCAATTGCGCCACGGAGACAGTCGTGCTCCACTCTCACCACCATCAGAACATATCTTCAAAGCTATCTGCCGAAAAAAAGCGCCGCACCACCACCGGGAGAGCTCGAACCTCCAACTTTTCAATCAACAGCCGATCGCGCTAGCCAATTGCGCCACGCAGACAGTCGTGCTCCACTCTCACCACCGTCAGCACATTTCTTCAGAGCTATCACCCCAAAGAAAAAAAAAGCGCCGCACCACAACTGGTTGGGCTCGAACCTGCAACCTTTCGGTTAACAGCCGATCGCGCTAGCCAATTGCGCCACGAAGACAGTCCTGCTCCACTCTCACCACCATCAGAACATATCTTCAAAGCTATCAGCGCAAAGAAAAAAAAGCGCCGCACCACAACCGGGTGGGCTCGAACCTCCAAATTTTCAGTTAACAGCCGATCGCGCTAGCCAATTGCGCCACAGAGACAGTCCTGCTCCACTCTCACCACCATCAGAACATATCTTCAAAGCTATCAGCTCAAAGAAAAAAGCAACACACCACTCCCGGGAGGGCTCTAAACTCCAACCTTTCGGTTAACAGCCGATCGCGCTGGCCCAATGCGCCACGGAGACAGTCTTGCTCCACTCTCACCACCATTAGAACATATCTTCAAAGTTATCAGCCCAAAGAAAAAAAGCGCCACACCACCACCGGGTGGGCTCGAAACTCCAACCTTTCGGTTAACAGCCGCTCGCGCTAGCCAATTGCGCCACGGAGACAGTTCTGCTCCACTCTCACCACCATCAGAACATATCTTCAAAGCTATCAGCCCAAAGAAAAAAAAAGCACCGCACCACCACCGGGTGAGCTCGAACCTCCGACATTTCGGTTAACAGCCGATCGCGCTAGCCAATTGCGCCACGGAGACAGTCGTGCTCCACTCTCATCACCATCAGAACATATCCTCAAAGCTATCGGCGCACAGAAAAAAGCAACACACCACTCCCGGGAGCGCTCGAACCTCCAAATTTTCGGTTAACAGCCGATCGCACTAGCCAATTGCGCCTCGGAGACCGTTCTGCTCCACTCTCACCACCTTTAGAACATATCTTCAAAGCTATCAGCCCAAAGAAAAAAAAGCGCCGCACCACCAACGGGTGGGCTCGAACCTCCAACTTTTCGGTTAACAGCCGATCACTCTAGCCAATTGCGCCACGGAGACAGTCCTGCTCCACTCTAACCACCATCAGAACATATCTTCAAAGCTATCAGCCCAAAGAAAAAAAAAGCACCGCACCACCACCGGGTGGGCTCGAACCTCCAACCTTTCGGTTAACAGCCGATCGTGCTAGCCAATTGCCCACGAGGACAGTCGTGCTGCACTCTCACCACCATCAGAACATATCTTCAAAGCTATCGGCGCAAAGAAAATAGCAACACACCACTCCCGGGAGGGCTCGAACCTCCAAACTTTCGCTTAACAGCCGATCGCGCTAGCCAATTGCGCCACGGAGACAGTTCTGCTCCACTCTCACCGCCATCAGAACATATCTTCAAAGCTATCAGCCCAAAGAAAAAAAAGTGCCGCACCACCACCGGGTGGGCTCGAAACTCCAACCTTTCGGGTAACAGCTGATCGCGCTAGCCTATTGCGCCACGGAGACAGTCCTGCTCCACTCTCACCACCATCAGAACATATCTTCAAAGATATCAGCCTAAAGAAAAAAAAGCGCCGCACCACCACCGGGTGGGCTCGAACCTCCAACTTTTCGGTTAACAGCCGATCGCGCTAGCCAATTGCGCCACGGAGACAGTCCTGCTCTACTCTCACCACCATCAGAACATATCTTCGAAGCTATCAGCCCACAGAAAAAGAAGCGCCGCACAACCACCGGGTGGGCTCGAACCTCCGACTTTTCGGTTACAGCCGATCGCGCTAGCCAATTGCGCCACGGAGACAGTCGTGCTCCACTCTCACCACCATCAGAACATATCTTCTAAGCTATCGGCGCAAAGAAAAACACAACACACCTGTCCCGGGAGGGCTCGAAACTCCAACCTTTCGGTTAACAGCCGATCGCGCTAGCCAAATGTGCCACGGAGACAGTCGTGCTCCACTCTCACCACCATCAGAACATTTCTTCAGAGCTATCACCCCAAAGAAAAAAAAGCGCCGCACCACCACCGGGTGGGCTCGAACCTCCAACCTTTCGGTTAACAGCCGATCGCGCTAGCCAATTGCGCCACGGAGACAGTCCTGCTCCACTCTCACCACCATCAAACATATCTTCAAAGCTATCAGCCCAAAGAAAAAAAAGCGCTGCATCACCACCGGGTAGGCTCGAAACTCCAACCTTTCGGTTAACAGCCGATCGCGCTAGCCTATTGCGCCACGGAGACAGTCCTGCTCACCTCTCACCACCATCAGAACATATCTTCAAAGATATCACCCCAAAGAAAAAAAACGCCGCACCACCACAGGGTGGGCTCGAACCTCCAACCTTTCGGTTAACAGCCGATCGTGCTAGCCAATTGCCCCACGAGGACAGTCGTGCTCCACTCTCACCACCATCAGAACATATCTTCAAAGCTATCGGCGCAAAGAAAATAGCATCACACCACTCCCGGGAGGGCTCGAACCGCCAAATTTTCGGTTAACAGCCGATCGCGCTAGCCAATTGCGCCACGGAGACAGTTCTGCTCCACTCTCACCACCGACAGAACATATCTTCAAAGCTATCAGCCCAAAGAAAAAAAGCACCGCACCACCACCGGGTGGGCTCGAACCTCCTACCTTTCGGTTAACAGCCGATCGTGCGAGCCAATTGCCCCACGAGGACAGTCGTGCTGCACTCTCACCACCATCAGAACATATCTTCAAAGCTATCGGCGCACAGAAAATAGCAACACACCACTCCCGGGAGGGCTCGAACCTCCAAACTTTCGCTTAACAGCCGATCGCGCTAGCCAATTGCGCCACGGAGACAGTTCTTCTCCACTCTCACCGCCATCAGAACATATCTTCAAAGCTATCAGCCCAAAGAAAAAAAAGTGCTGCACCACCACCGGGTGGGCTCGAAACTCCAACCTTTCGGGTAACAGCTGATCGCGCTAGCCTATTGCGCCACGGAGACAGTCCTGCTCCACTCTCACCACCATCATAACATATTTTCAAAGCTATCAGCCCAAAGAAAAAAAGCGCCGCACCACCACCGGGTGTGCTCGAAACTCCAAGCTTTCGGTTAAAAGCCGATCGCGCTAGCCTATTGCGCCAGGGAGACAGCCCTGCTCCACTCTTACCACCACCAGAACATATCTTCAAAGATATCAACCCAAAGAAAAAACCGCCGCACCACCACCGGTTGTGCTCGAACCTCCAACTTTTCGGTTCACAGACGATCACGCTAGCCAATTGCGCTATGGAGACAGTCATGCTCCACTCTCACCACCATCAGAACATATCTTCAAAGCTATCAGCCCACAGAAAAAAATGCGCCGCACAACCACCGGGTGGGCTCGAACCTCCGACTTTTCGGTTAACAGCCGATCGCGCAAGCCAATTGCGCCACGAAGACAGTTCTGCTCCACTCTCACCACCATCATAACATATTTTCAAAGCTATCAGCCCAAAGAAAAAAAGCGCCGCACCACCACCGGGTGGGCTCGAAACTCCAACCTTTCCGTTAACAGCCGATCGCGCTAGCCTATTGCGCCAGGGAGACAGCCCTGCTTCACTCTCACCACCACCAGAACATATCTTCAAAGATATCAGCCCAAAGAAAAAAAAACGCCGCACCACCACCGGGTGGGCTCGAACCTCCAACTTTTCGGTTAACAGATGATCACGCTAGCCAATTAAACCACGGAGACAGTCCTGCTCTCCTCTCACCACCATGAGAACATATCTGCAAAGCTATCAGCCCACAGAAAAAGAAGCGCCGCACAACCACCGGGTGGGCTCGTACCTCCGACTTTTTGGTTAACAGCCGATCGCGCTAGCCAATTGCGCCACGGAGACAGTCGTGCTCCACTCTCACCACCATCAGAACATATCTTCGAAGCTATCGGCGCAAAGAAAAACACAACACACCTGTCCCGGGAGGGCTCGAAACTCCAACCTTTCGGTTAACAGCCGATCGCGCTAGCCAAATGTGCCACGGAGACAGTCGTGCTCCACTCTCACCACCGTCAGAACATTTCTTCAGAGCTATCACCCCAAAGAAAAAAAAGCGCCGCACCACCACCGGTTGGGCTCGAACCTCCAACCTTTCGGTTAACAGCCGATCGCGCTAGCCAATTGCGCCACGGAGACAGTCCTGCTCCACTCTCACCACCATCAGAACATATCTTCAAAGATATCAGCCCAAAGAAAAAAAATGCCGCACCACCACCGGGTGGGCTCGAACCTCCAACTTTTCGGTTAACAGACGATCACGCTACCCAATTGCGCCACGGATACAGTCCTGCTCCACTCTCACCACCATCAGAACATAACTTCAAAGCTATCAGCCCACAGAAAAAAAAGCGCCGCACAACCACCGGGTGGGCTCGAACCTCCGACTTTTCGGTTAACAGCCGATCGCGCTAGCCAATTGCGCCACGGAGACAGTCGTGCTCCACTCTCACCACCATCAGAACATATCTTCAAAGCTATCTGCCGAAAAAAAGCGCCGCACCACCACCGGGAGAGCTCGAACCTCCAACTTTTCAATCAACAGCCGATCGCGCTAGCCAATTGCGCCACGCAGACAGTCGTGCTCCACTCTCACCACCGTCAGAACATTTCTTCAGAGCTATCACCCCAAAGAAAAAAAAAGCGCCGCACCACAACTGGTTGGGCTCGAACCTGCAACCTTTCGGTTAACAGCCGATCGCGCTAGCCAATTGCGCCACGAAGACAGTCCTGCTCCACTCTCACCACCATCAGAACATATCTTCAAAGCTATCAGCGCAAAGAAAAAAAAGCGCCGCACCACAACCGGGTGGGCTCGAACCTCCAAATTTTCAGTTAACAGCCGATCGCGCTAGCCAATTGCGCCACAGAGACAGTCCTGCTCCACTCTCACCACCATCAGAACATATCTTCAAAGCTATCAGCTCAAAGAAAAAAGCAACACACCACTCCCGGGAGGGCTCTAAACTCCAACCTTTCGGTTAACAGCCGATCGCGCTGGCCCAATGCGCCACGGAGACAGTCTTGCTCCACTCTCACCACCATTAGAACATATCTTCAAAGTTATCAGCCCAAAGAAAAAAAGCGCCACACCACCACCGGGTGGGCTCGAAACTCCAACCTTTCGGTTAACAGCCGCTCGCGCTAGCCAATTGCGCCACGGAGACAGTTCTGCTCCACTCTCACCACCATCAGAACATATCTTCAAAGCTATCAGCCCAAAGAAAAAAAAAGCACCGCACCACCACCGGGTGAGCTCGAACCTCCGACATTTCGGTTAACAGCCGATCGCGCTAGCCAATTGCGCCACGGAGACAGTCGTGCTCCACTCTCATCACCATCAGAACATATCCTCAAAGCTATCGGCGCACAGAAAAAAGCAACACACCACTCCCGGGAGCGCTCGAACCTCCAAATTTTCGGTTAACAGCCGATCGCACTAGCCAATTGCGCCTCGGAGACCGTTCTGCTCCACTCTCACCACCTTTAGAACATATCTTCAAAGCTATCAGCCCAAAGAAAAAAAAGCGCCGCACCACCAACGGGTGGGCTCGAACCTCCAACTTTTCGGTTAACAGCCGATCACTCTAGCCAATTGCGCCACGGAGACAGTCCTGCTCCACTCTAACCACCATCAGAACATATCTTCAAAGCTATCAGCCCAAAGAAAAAAAAAGCACCGCACCACCACCGGGTGGGCTCGAACCTCCAACCTTTCGGTTAACAGCCGATCGTGCTAGCCAATTGCCCACGAGGACAGTCGTGCTGCACTCTCACCACCATCAGAACATATCTTCAAAGCTATCGGCGCAAAGAAAATAGCAACACACCACTCCCGGGAGGGCTCGAACCTCCAAACTTTCGCTTAACAGCCGATCGCGCTAGCCAATTGCGCCACGGAGACAGTTCTGCTCCACTCTCACCGCCATCAGAACATATCTTCAAAGCTATCAGCCCAAAGAAAAAAAAGTGCCGCACCACCACCGGGTGGGCTCGAAACTCCAACCTTTCGGGTAACAGCTGATCGCGCTAGCCTATTGCGCCACGGAGACAGTCCTGCTCCACTCTCACCACCATCAGAACATATCTTCAAAGATATCAGCCTAAAGAAAAAAAAGCGCCGCACCACCACCGGGTGGGCTCGAAACTCCAACCTTTCGGTTAACAGCCGATCGCGCTAGCCTATTGCGCCACGGAGACAGTCCTGCTCACCTCTCACCACCATCAGAACATATCTTCAAAGATATCACCCCAAAGAAAAAAAACGCCGCACCACCACAGGGTGGGCTCGAACCTCCAACTTTTCGGTTAACAGACGATCACGCTACCCAATTGCGCCACGGATACAGTCCTGCTCCACTCTCACCACCATCAGAACATATCTTCATAGCTATCAGCCCACAGAAAAAAAGCGCCGCACAACCACCGGGTGGGCTCGAACCTCCAACTTTTCGGTTAACAGCCGATCGCGCTAGCCAATTGCGCAACGGACACAGTCGTGCTCCACTCTCAGCACCATCAGAACATATCTTCAAAGCTATCAGCCGAAAAAAAAGCGCCGCACCACCAGCGGGAGAGCTCGAACCTCCAACTTTTCAATTAACAGCCGATCGCGCTAGCCAATTGCGCCACGCAGACAGTCGTGCTCCACTCTCACCACCGTCAGAACATTTCTTCAGAGCTATCGCCCCAAAGAAAAAAAAGCGCCGCACCACGACTGGTTGGGCTCGAACCTGCAACCTTTCGGTTAACAGCCGATCGCGCTAGCCAATTGCGCCACGAAGACAGTCCTGCTCCACTCTCATCACCATCAGAACATATCTTCAAAGCTATCAGCGCAAAGAAAAAAAAGCGCCACACCACCACCGGGTGGGCTCGAACCTCCAAATTTTCAGTTAACAGCCGATCGCGCTAGCCAATTGCGCCACAGAGACAGTCCTGCTCCACTCTCACCACCATCAGAACATATCTTCAAAGCTATCAGCGCAAAGAAAAAAGCAACACACCACTCCCGGGAGGGCTCGAAACTCCAACCTTTCGGTTAACAGCCGATCGCGCTAGCCCAATGCGCCACGGAGACAGTCTTGCTCCACTCTCACCACCATTAGAACATATCTTCAAAGTTATCAGCCCAAAGAAAAAAAGCGCCGCACCACCACCGGGTGGGCTCGAAACTCCAACCTTTCGGTTAACAGCCGCTCGCGCTAGCCAATTGCGCCACGGAGACAGTTCTGCTCCACTCTCACCACCATCAGAACATATCTTCAAAGCTATCAGCCCAAAGAAAAAAAAAAGCACCGCACCACCACCGTGTGAGCTCGAACCTCCGACATTTCGGTTAACAGCCGATCGCGCTAGCCAATTGCGCCACGGAGACAGTCGTGCTCCACTCTCATCACCATCAGAACATATCTTCAAAGCTATCGGCGCACAGAAAAAAGCAACACACCACTCCCGGGGGCGCTCGAACCTCCAAATTTTCGGTTAACAGCCGATTGCGCTAGCCAATTGCGCCTCGGAGACCGTCCTGCTCCACTCTCCCCACCTTTAGAACATATCTTCAAAGCTATCAGCCCAAAGAAAAAAAAGCGCCGCACCACCAACGGGTGGGCTTGAACCTCCAACTTTTCGGTTAACAGCCGATCACTCTAGCCAATTGCGCCACGGAGACAGTCCTGCTCCACTCTCACCACCATCAGAACATATCTTCAAAGCTATCAGCCCAAAAAAAAGCACCGCACCACCACCGGGTGGGCTCGAACCTCCAGCCTTTCGGTTAACAGTCGATCGTGCTAGCCAATTGCCCCACGAGGACAGTCGTGCTCCACTCTCACCACCATCAGAACATATCTTCAAAGATATCAGCCTAAAGAAAAAAAAGCGCCGCACCACCACCGGGTGGGCTCGAACCTCCAACTTTTCGGTTAACAGATGATCACGCTAGCCAATTGCGCCACGGAGACAGTCGTGCTCCACTCTCACCACCGTCAGAACATTTCTTCGGAGCTATCACCCCAAAGAAAAAAAAGCGCCGCACCACCACCGGGTGGGCTCGAACCTCCAACTTTCGGTTAACAGCCGATCGCGCTAGCCAATTGCGCCACGGAGACAGTCCTGCTCTACTCTCACCACCATCAGAACATATCTTCGAAGCTATAAGCCCACAGAAAAAGAAGCGCCGCACAACCACCGGGTGGGCTCGAACCTCCGACTTTTCGGTTACAGCCGATCGCGCAAGCCAATTACGCCACGGAGACAGTCGTGCTCCACTCTCACCACCATCAGAACATATCTTCGAAGCTATCGGCGCAAAGAAAAACACAACACAACTGTCCCGGGAGGGCTCGAAACTCCAACCTTTCGGTTAACAGCCGATCGCGCTAGCCAAATGTGCCACGGAGACAGTCGTGCTCCACTCTCACCACCATCAGAACATTTCTTCAGAGCTATCACCCCAAAGAAAAAAAAGCGCCGCACCACCACCGGGTGGGCTCGAACCTCCAACCTTTCGGTTAACAGCCGATCGCGCTAGCCAATTGCGCCACGGAGACAGTCCTGCTCCACTCTCACCACCATCAAACATATCTTCAAAGCTATCAGCCCAAAGAAAAAAAAGCGCTGCACCACCACCGGGTAGGCTCGAAACTCCAACCGTTCGGTTAACAGCCGATCGCGCTAGCCTATTGCGCCACGGAGACAGTCCTGCTCACCTCTCACCACCATCAGAACATATCTTCAAAGATATCACCCCAAAGAAAAAAAACGCCGCACCACCACAGGGTGGGCTCGAACCTCCAACTTTTCGGTTAACAGACGATCACGCTACCAAATTGCGCCACGGATACAGTCCTGCTTCACTCTCACCACCATCAGAACATATCTTCATAGCTATCAGCCCACAGAAAAAAAAGCGCCGCACAACCACCGGGTGGGCTCCAACCTCTGACTTTTCGGTTAACAGCCGATCGCGCTAGCCAATTGCGCAACGGAGACAGTCGTACTCCACTCTCAGCACCATCAGAACATATCTTCAAAGCTATCAGCCGAAAAAAAGCGCCGCACCACCAGCGGGAGAGCTCGAACCTCCAACTTTTCAATTAACAGCCGCTCGCGCTAGCCAATTGCGCCACGCAGACAGTCGTGCTCCACTCTCACCACCGTCAGAACATTTCTTCAGAGCTATCACCCCAAAGAAAAAAAAGCGCCGCACCACGACTGGTTGGGCTCGAACCTGCAACCTTTCGGTTAACAGCCGATCGCGCTAGCCAATTGCGCCACGAAGACAGTCCTGCTCCACTCTCATTACCATCAGAACATATCTTCAAAGCTATCAGCGCAAAGAAAAAAAAGCGCCGCACCACCACCGGGTGGGCTCGAACCTCCAAATTTTCAGTTAACAGCCGATCGCGCTAGCCAATTGCGCCACAGAGACAGTCCTGCTCCACTCTCACCACCATCAGAACATATCTTCAAAGCTATCAGCGCAAAGAAAAAAGCAACACACCACTCCCGGGAGGGCTCAAAACTCCAACCTTTCGGTTAACAGCCGATCGCGCTAGCCCAATGCGCCACGGAGACAGTCCTGCTCCACTCTCACCACCATCAGAACATATTTTCAAAGATATCAGCCTAAAGAAAAAAAAGCGCCGCACCACCACCGGGTGGGCTCGAACCTCCAACTTTTCGGTTAACAGATAATCACGCTAGCCAATTGCGCCACGGAGACAGTCGTGCTCCACTCTCACCACCGTCAGAACATTTCTTCGGAGCTATCACCCCAAAGAAAAAAAAGCGCCGCACAACCACCGGGTGGGCTCGAACCTCCAACTTTCGGTTAACAGCCGATCGCGCTAGCCAATTGCGCCACGGAGACAGTCCTGCTCTACTCTCACCACCATCAGAACATATCTTCGAAGCTATCAGCCCACAGAAAAAGAAGCGCCGCACAACCACCGGGTGGGCTCGAACCTCCGACTTTTCGGTTACAGCCGATCGCGCTAGCCAATTGCGCCACGGAGACAGTCGTGCTCCACTCTCACCACCATCAGAACATATCTTCGAAGCTATCGGCGCAAAGAAAAACACAACACACCTGTCCCGGGAGGGCTCGAAACTCCAACCTTTCGGTTAACAGCCGATCGCGCTATCCAAACGTGCCACGGAGACAGTCGTGCTCCACTCTCACCACCATCAGAACATTTCTTCAGAGCTATCACCCCAAAGAAAAAAAAGCGCCGCACCACCACCGGGTGGGCTCGAACCTCCAACCTTTCGGTTAACAGCCGATCGCGCTAGCCAATTGCGCCACGGAGACAGTCCTGCTCCACTCTCACCACCATCAAACATATCTTCAAAGCTATCAGCCCAAAGAAAAAAAAGCGCTGCACCACCACCGGGTAGGCTCGAAACTCCAACCTTTCGGTTAACAGCCGATCGCGCTAGCCTATTGCGCCACGGAGACAGTCCTGCTCACCTCTCACCACCATCAGAACATATCTTCAAAGATATCACCCCAAAGAAAAAAAACGCCGCACCACCACAGGGTGGGCTCGAACCTCCAACTTTTCGGTTAACAGACGATCACGCTACCCAATTGCGCCACGGATGCAGTCCTGCTCCACTCTCACCACCATCAGAACATATCTTCATAGCTATCAGCCCACAGAAAAAAAAGCGCCGCACAACCACCGGGTGGGCTCCAACCTCTGACTTTTCGGTTAACAGCCGATCGCGCTAGCCAATTGCGCAACGGAGACAGTCGTACTCCACTCTCAGCACCATCAGAACATATTGCCGCGCGCTTGATCTGCCAGCGCAAAAGAGGCAGACGAAGTGGGAGTTCCCCTCGTGCCATTGTTCTGTTTTTTGGCTGCGCTGAGCCGACCGCTCTTCGGACTTTTGTGAGGACGCCTTAAAAACGTCTCCTGTCTCTTTAACGTGACATTTTAATGGTGGAGGTGCGGGGTAACCTCACCTATGCAACAGACTCCTTCTAGCAGCCGGAACGTGACCCAAAACCCAGAGCTTACGCCGGTACACCGTTTCAGTCGGAGGATTCGAGGACTGTCCCCCGAGTTTGTGCCTCACAGTACAAGTACGTCGACTGGTATGGAGAATACTGTTGCTGTCACCGCTTCCCCTACCGCTGGAGCCGCCGCTGCTCCAACCGCTGCACCCGCAGCTGCACCCACTCATTACACGCTACAAAAACCACGTGTTCCGAGTCCCTTTCGTGGTGGCCTCTATGAAGATGTGGAAGATTGGCTGGCTGAGTACGAGTACGTAGCGGATTTCAACGGGTGGGACGAAGTAGCGAAGCTCAAGAATGTGTACTTTAGTCTTCTGGATGGTGCTCGCACATGGTTCCAGAACCGCAAGGGCCTCCTAACGTCGTGGCATGAGTTCTGTCACAGGCTCCGCGAAACGTACTCGAGTCTCGATCGTCGAGAGCGCGCTGAAAGGGCCCTCCAGTCCCGCATGCAGATGCCTAATGAAGGTGTGGCTACATACGTGGAGGATATGGTTCATCTGTTCACTCGCGCCGATCCAACCATGCCGGAAGACAAGAAGCTGCGACACTTGATGCGAGGTGTGAAAGAGCAGCTCTTCGCTGGACTCATTCGTAGTCCGCCTAGAACGGTCGCGGAGTTCCTCACTGAAGCCGTCGCCATGGAAAAGGCGCTGCAGCAGCGGAACCAGTACGATCGGCAAGTGAATGCTACCTATACCACCGGGCTAGGCTCGTTCCCGACCGACGTGGGAGCGCTTCGCGAGCTGATACGTTCGGTTGTTCGCGACGAGCTACAACAGCTGCAACAGCTGAACCAGGCGCAGCAGCAGCCTTCCACGAATTGCATCGCCACCATCATACGTGACGAAGTTCAGCATGCGCTCGGCACACCTCGCCGCGAGACACCAACGCAGGTTGCTGCACCACTTCAGGCGTTCGCAACTTCAAGTGAACCTCTAGGGGTGACCTACGCAGACGTATTGAGACGCACCGTTCCGTCGTCCACGACACCATCCCCAGTGAGTGGTTTCCAGCGCACCACTTATACCGACACGTTCGAACACAACGCACCTGCACCAGTCCCACTACCAGCCGCAACCCCGTACGCCACACTGCAGTCCGCACAGGTGGTCCCTTATTTTGCAGACACTCGACCCGTCATGCGTAAATCCGACATATGGCGCATGCCCGACCGACGACCGCTTTGCTACCACTGCGGTGAAGCGGGTCACCTCTACCGAGACTGCCAGTACCGCCGACTTGGGCTGCAGGGTTTTCCTGCCAATTCACCCCGCCCCCGGTTTGGACAGAGACCACCAGAAATTGAAGATTTTATCGCTCGGCAGAACGTCCCACTCAGGCGTCAGTCGCGCTCACCGTCACCGCGGTCGTCATCTTATTCAGGCAACGGAAATCGAAGGCCGCAAGGACGGTCTCCGAGCCCTCGCCTGGAAAACTAACGCCAGCGACCTTTCGAGGCGAGGCCGCTGATTCTCGACGTGATGAAGACCTCGCCCTCCAATCGACGCGACATCGGACCAACGGAAATTCGACTACGCCGGCGCCTGTATCCCAGCTGAGCGACTTTTCAATGGACATACCTGTGCTGCTCGACGGTCGCAATTTAACTGCCTTAATAGACACTGGTGCTGACTACTCGATTATTAGCGGACAATTGGCACGTACCTTGAAGAAAGTGATAATGCCTTGGACAGGATCGCATGTACGTACAGCTGGCGGACATGTTGTAACGCCGGTTGGTTTGTGCACGTCCAGGCTACAAATACGAGGCTGCACGTTTTTGGTCAGCTCCATCGTGCTACGTGACTGCTCCCGCGAATTAATTCTCGGCCTCGATTTTCTTCGGGAATATGGCGCCGTAATCGACCTACGGCGACGCTGCATTTCCTTTTCGACGGTCAACGCTACGTCAAGGGACTCCAACCGCCGTACAACCGCCCTCCGTGTTTCCGACGACAGTGTCACAATACCACCTCGTGCAAGTATCCTAATTCAGGTGACTTCCGAAGGAACCAGTGACGGTGAAACAGTGGCAGAGTGCAACGTCTCCCTGCTGCTGGCGCTTGGAATTTCTGTGGCACGAGGCATCATTGACATTCGGAACGGTACAGCCGAGGTCATGATTACAAATTTCACCAATGAGCATCGTCACCTTTTCCGGGGCACTGCGGTCGCCTACGCTGAAGCCTTGGAGGACGTCATTGAGTGTTTTGCCTGTGAAGACAGTAGCCGCAATGGACAAACCGTAATAGATGTTGACATGAACAGTGCACTGCCAGAAGAGAACCAGAGGGCCTTGCGAGAGCTATTGTTTGAATTCAGGGCGTGCTTTGCTCAGTCGTCCAAAGTGAGTCAGACGCCAATTACACAGCACAGGATAATCACTTACGACGACGCAAGACCTATTCACCAACAGCCATACCGCGTCTCGCCGACAGAACGCGCAGCTATCAAGCAGCAAGTGAAAGAAATGATCGACGACGGCGTTATCCAGCCTTCGAACAGTCCCTGGTCCTCACCGGTCGTTCTGGTTAAGAAGAAGGACGGTACGCTTCGCTTCTGTGTAGATTACAGAAAGCTCAACAACGTCACAAAAAAAGATGTTTATCCGCTGCCGCGTATTGATGACTCGCTTGACCGACTACGACGAGCGAAGTATTTTTCTTCCCTGGATTTAAAGAGTGGCTACTGGCAAATTGAGGTTGATGAGCGCGACCGCGAAAAAACCGCCTTTGTCACGCCGGATGGCCTCTACGAATTTCGGGTGCTACCGTTCGGACTCTGCTCTGCGCCAGCTACCTTCCAACGCATGATGGACACTGTGTTGACTGACTTAAAATGGCAAAGCTGCCTTGTGTACTTGGATGATGTGGTCGTGTTTTCAACCAGCTTCTCCGAACATCTGAAGCGACTACGACAAGTACTTGAGGCGATTCGGACGGCTAACCTTACGTTAAAGCCGCAAAAATGCCATTTCGGTTACGAAGAACTAAAGTTCCTTGGACATGTCGTAAGCGCAGAAGGCGTCCGTCCTGACCCTGAGAAAACCGCCGCTGTCGCAGCCTTCCCGACTCCTGCCGATAAGAAAAGTGTGCGGCGGTTTCTTGGTCTATGCGCGTACTACCGGCGCTTTATAGGCAATTTTTCGAAAATTGCCGAACCATTAACTAGACTCACTAGAGACGATACGCCGTTCGTTTGGAGTGCTGAACAAGAATCAGCATTCACAGAGCTTCGGCTTCGCCTGGCATCACCACCTGTTCTTGGACATTTCGACGAGGAAGCCGAAACAGAAATTCATACCGACGCCAGTAACGTCGGTCTGGGCGCGGTACTCGTCCAACGGCAGGAGGGAATTGAAAAGGTTATCGCCTACGCAAGCCGAACCCTAACACGCCCGGAGTCAAACTACAGTACCACGGAGAAGGAGTGCCTTGCTGTCGTGTGGGCAATTGCTAAGTTTCGACCTTACCTTTACGGCCGTCCATTCAGAGTAGTGACGGATCATCACTCGCTGTGCTGGCTTGCGAACCTCAGAGACCCCTCCGGACGACTGGCAAGGTGGAGCCTACGTCTGCAGGAGTACGACGTCACTATCGTGTACAAGTCCGGTCGTGCACACGAAGATGCGGACACGTTGTCACGCGCGCCAGTTGAGCCTGCCGCTCAGAGCTTCGAAGAGGACTGCCCTTTCCTTGGCTCCGTAAGCGTAACAGACTTGGCTTTACGGCAGCGAGCAGATGCTCAATTGCGACCTATCATTGAACATCTAGAGGGCCGCAACGTATCACTGCCCCAGCATATAACTCGCGGATTGTCATCCTTCTGCTTACGACAGGGCGTGTTGTACAAGAAGAACGCAGCCGCCAGCAACAAAACTTACCTGTTGGTCGTCCCCGCAGAGCTGCGTGAGGAAATTCTATTTGCCTGCCACAACGAGCCTCCATCGGGCCATCTGGGCATCACCCGAACCATCGCTAGGGTACGAAAGTCTTACTACTGGCCGAAACTTGCCGCTTGCGTTAAACAGTACGTTCAAGCCTGCCGCGAATGCCAGCGCCGAAAATCCCCATCTGTTAAGCCTGCGGGATTACTTCACCCTATCGAGCCACCCAGAACACCCTTCGATCAAGTCGGCATGGACCTCCTGGGTCCGTTTCCCTTGTCATCTTCCGGCAACAAGTGGATAATCGTCGCTACAGATTATCTAACCCGCTATGCTGAAACTAAGGCGCTTCCTAAAAGCACGGCTTGTGAAGTTGCTCAGTTTTTCATCGAGAGAATTGTATTACGCCACGGTGCTCCATCCTGTGTCATCACAGACCGAGGAACAGCGTTTACAGCAAGGCTCCTTGAACAAGTTTTTCAGTTAAGTTACTCCACGCATCGCAAGACAACAGCGTATCACCCTCAGACAAATGGACTGACCGAGCGGCTTAACAAAACGATGACTGATATGCTGTCTATGTACATAGACGTACAGCACAAGACGTGGGATGAAATACTGCCTTACGTAACATTCGCGTATAATACCGCTACGCAAGAGACCACACGATTCACTCCGTTTCGTCTTCTATACGGTCGGGACGTTCAGACGATGTTGGACGCAATGCTCCCATGCGACATTGACAACATCGAGAATCTCGACGAAGATGCTGAGTGTTTCGTGCAACGAGCCGAGGAAGCACGTCAACTAGCCCGCGTAAACATCAAGAAACAACAAGGCGTCGATGCACAGCGCTACAACCGCTGCCACAGACAAGTCGATTATAAACCAGGTGACCAGGTGTTGGTTTGGACCCCTGTGCGCTGCAAAGGTCTCTCTGAGAAGCTTCTCAGTCGGTATTTTGGCCCGTACAAAGTGCTACGACAAGTGAGCGACGTCAATTACGAAGTCCTTCCGGACGGAAGCCAACCACCCCGACGCCGACAGCTACGACCCGAGATTGTGCACGTGGTGCGGTTAAAACCGTACCACACACTGTGACAATGTTTTTTTTTACGATACACGCTTCGTTTAGCATCGAGGCGATGCTCTTCAGGGAGGAGGGGCAGTGCCGCGCGCTTGATCTGCCAGCGCAAAAGAGGCAGACGAAGTGGGAGTTCCCCTCGTGCCATTGTTCTGTTTTTTGGCTGCGCTGAGCCGACCGCTCTTCGGACTTTTGTGAGGACGCCTTAAAAACGTCTCCTGTCTCTTTAACGTGACAATATCTTCAAAGCTATCAGCCGAAAAAAAGCGCCGCACCACCAGCGGGAGAGCTCGAACCTCCAACGTTTCAATTAACAGCCGATCGCGCTAGCCAATTGCGCCACGCAGACAGTCGTGCTCCACTCTCACCACCGTCAGAACATTTCTTCAGAGCTATCACCCCAAAGAAAAAAAAGCGCCGCACCACGACTGGTTGGGCTCGAACCTGCAACCTTTCGGTTAACAGCCGATCGCGCTAGCCAATTGCGCCACGAAGACAGTCCTGCTCCACTCTCATCACCATCAGAACATATCTTCAAAGCTATCAGCCCTAAGAAAAAAAAGTGCTGCACCACCACCGGGTGGGCTCGAAACTCCAACCTTTCGGGTAACAGCTGATCGCGCTAGCCTATTGCGCCACGGAGACAGTCCTGCTCCACTCTAACCACCATCATAACACATTTTCAAAGCTATCAGCCCAAAGAAAAAAAGCGCCGCACCACCACCGGGTGTGCTCGAAACTCCAAGCTTTTGGTTAAAAGCCGATCGCGCTATCCTATTGCGCCAGGGAGACAGCCCTGCTCCACTCTTACCACCACCAGAACATATCTTCAAAGATATCAACCCAAAGAAAAAAACCGCCGCACCACCACCGGTTGGGCTCGAACCTCCAACCTTTCGGTTAACAGCCGATCGCGCTAGCCAATTGCGCCACGGAGACAGTCCTGCTCCACTCTCACCACCATCAGAACATATCTTCAAAGCTATCAGCCCAAAGAAAAAAAAGCGCCGCACCACCACCGGGTAGGCTCGAAACTCCAACCTTTCGGTTAACAGCCGATTGCGCTAGCCTATTGCGCCACGGAGACAGTCCTGCTCCACTCTCACCACCATCAGAACATATCTTCAAAGATATCAGCCCAAAGAAAAAAAACGCCGCACCACCACCGGGTGGGCTCGAACCTCCAACTTTTCGGTTAACAGACGATCACGCTACCCAATTGCGCCATGGATACAGTCCTGCTCCACTCTCACCACCATCAGAACATAACTTCAAAGCTATCAGCCCACAGAAAAAAAAGCGCCGCACAACCACCGGGTGGGCTCGAACCTCCGACTTTTCGGTTAACAGCCGATCGCGCTAGCCAATTGCGCCACGGAGACAGTCGTGCTCCACTCTCACCACCATCAGAACATATCTTCAAAGCTATCAGCCGAAAAAAAAGCGCCGCACCACCACCGGGAGGGCTCGAACCTCCAACTTTTCAATCAACAGCCGATCGCGCTAGCCAATTGCGCCACGCAGACAGTCGTGCTCCACTCTCACCACCGTCAGAACATTTCTTCAGAGCTATCACCCCAAAGAAAAAAAAGCGCCGCACCACAACTGGTTGGGCTCGAACCTGCAACCTTTCGGTTAACAGCCGATCGCGCTAGCCAATTGCGCCACGAAGACAGTCCTGCTCCACTCTCACCACCATCAGAACATATCTTCAAAGCTATCAGCGCAAAGAAAAAAAAAACGCCGCACCACAACCGGGTGGGCTCGAACCTCCAAATTTTCAGTTAACAGCCGATCGCGCTAGCCAATTGCGCACAGAGACAGTCCTGCTCCACTCTCACCACCATCAGAACATATCTTCATAGCTATCAGCGCAAAGAAAAAAGCAACACACCACTCCCGGGAGGGCTCGAAACTCCAACCTTTCGTTTAACAGCCGATCGCGCGGGCCCAATGCGCCACGGAGACAGTCTTGCTCCACTCTCAGCACCATTAGAACATATCTTCAAAGCTATCAGCCCAAAGAAAAAAAAAGCACCGCACCACCACCGGGTGAGCTCGAACCTCCGACATTTCGGTTAACAGCCGATCGCGCTAGCCAATTGCGCCACGGAGACAGTCGTGCTCCACTCTCATCACCATCAGAACATATCCTCAAAGCTATCGGCGCACAGAAAAAAGCAACACACCACTCCCGGGAGCGCTCGAACCTCCAAATTTTCGGTTAACAGCCGATCGCACTAGCCAATTGCGCCTCGGAGACCGTTTTGCTCCACTCTCACCACCTTTAGAACATATCTTCAAAGCTATCAGCCCAAAGAAAAAAAAGCGCCGCACCACCAACGGGTGGGCTCAAACCTCCAACTTTTCGGTTAACAGCCGATCACTCTAGCCAATTGCGCCACGGAGACAGTCCTGCTCCACTCTAACCACCATCAGAACATATCTTCAAAGCTATCAGCCCAAAGAAAAAAAAGCACCGCACCACCACCGGGTGGGCTCGAACCTCCAACCTTTCGGTTAACAGCCGATCGTGCTAGCCAATTGCCCCACGAGGACAGTCGTGCTGCACTCTCACCACCATCAGAACATATCTTCAAAGCTATCGGCGCAAAGAAAATAGCAACACACCACTCCCGGGAGGGCTCGAACCTCCAAACTTTCGCTTAACAGCCGATCGCGCTAGCCAATTGCGCCACGGAGACAGTTCTGCTCCACTCTCACCGCCATCAGAACATATCTTCAAAGCTATCAGCCCAAAGAAAAAAAAGTGCCGCACCACCACCGGGTGGGCTCGAAACTCCAACCTTTCGGGTAACAGCTGATCGCGCTAGCCTATTGCGCCACGGAGACAGTCCTGCTCCACTCTCACCACCATCAGAACATATCTTCAAAGATATCAGCCTAAAGAAAAAAAAGCGCCGCACCACCACCGGGTGGGCTCGAACCTCCAACTTTTCGGTTAACAGCTGATCGCGCTAGCCAATTGCGCCACGGAGACAGTCCTGCTCTACTCTCACCACCATCAGAACATATCTTCGAAGCTATCAGCCCACAGAAAAAGAAGCGCCGCACAACCACCGGGTGGGCTCGAACCTCCGACTTTTCGGCTACAGCCGATTGCGCTAGCCAATTGCGCCACGGAGACAGTCGTGCTCCACTCTCACCACCATCAGAACATATCTTCGAAGCTATCGGCGCAAGGAAAAACACAACACACCTGTCCCGGGAGGGCTCGAAACTCCAACCTTTCGGTTAACAGCCGATCGCGCTAGCCAAATGTGCCACGGAGACAGTCGTGCTCCACTCTCACCACCATCAGAACATTTCTTCAGAGCTATCACCCCAAAGAAAAAAAAGCGCCGCACCACCACCGGGTGGGCTCGAACCTCCAACCTTTCGGTTAACAGCCGATCGCGCTAGCCAATTGCGCCACGGAGACAGTCCTGCTCCACTCTCACCACCATCAAACATATCTTCAAAGCTATCAGCCCAAAGAAAAACGCTGCACCACCACCGGGTAGGCTCGAAACTCCAATCTTTCGGTTAACAGCCGATCGCGCTAGCCTATTGCGCCACGGAGACAGTCCTGCTCACCTCTCACCACCATCAGAACATATCTTCAAAGATATCACCCCAAAGAAAAAAAACGCCGCACCACCACAGGGTGGGCTCGAACCTCCAACTTTTCGGTTAACAGACGATCACGCTACCCAATTGCGCCACGGATACAGTCCTGCTCCACTCTCACCACCATCAGAACATATCTTCATAGCTATCAGCCCACAGAAAAAAAGCGCCGCACAACCACCGCGTGGGCTCGAACCTCCAACTTTTCGGTTAACAGCCGATCGCGCTAGCCAATTGCGCAACAGAGACAGTCGTGCTCCATTCTCAGCACCATCAGAAGATATCTTCAAAGCTATCAGCCGAAAAAAAAGCGCCGCACCACCAGCGGGAGAGCTCGAACCTCCAACTTTTCAATTAACAGCCGATCGCGCTAGCCAATTGCGCCACGCAGGCAGTCGTGCTCCACTCTCACCACCGTCAGAACATTTCTTCAGAGCTATCACCCCAAAGAAAAAAAAGCGCCGCACCACGACTGGTTGGGCTCGAACCTGCAACCTTTCGGTTAACAGCCGATCGCGCTAGCCAATTGCGCCACGAAGACAGTCCTGCTCCACTCTCATCACCATCAGAACATATCTTCAAAGCTATCAGCGCAAAGAAAAAAAAGCGCCGCACCACCACCGGGTGGGCTCGAACCTCCAAATTTTCAGTTAACAGCCGATCGCGCTAGCCAATTGCGCCACAGAGACAGTCCTGCTCCACTCTCACCACCATCAGAACATATCTTCAAAGCTATCAGCGCAAAGAAAAAAGCAACACACCACTCCCGGGAGGGCTCGAAACTCCAACCTTTCGGTTAACAGCCGATCGCGCTAGCCCAATGCGCCACGGAGACAGTCTTGCTCCACTCTCACCACCATTAGAACATATCTTCAAAGTTATCAGCCCAAAGAAAAAAAGCGCCGCACCACCACCGGGTGGGCTCGAAACTCCAACCTTTCGGTTAACAGCCGCTCGCGCTAGCCAATTGCGCCACGGAGACAGTTCTGCTCCACTCTCACCACCATCAGAACATATCTTCAAAGCTATCGGCGCACAGAAAAAAGCAACACACCACTCCCGGGAGCGCTCGAACCTCCAAATTTTCGGTTAACAGCCGATTGCGCTAGCCAATTGCGCCTCGGAGACCGTCCTGCTCCACTCTCCCCACCTTTAGAACATATCTTCAAAGCTATCAGCCCAAAGAAAAAAAAGCGCCGCACCACCAACGGGTGGGCTTGAACCTCCAACTTTTCGGTTAACAGCCGATCACTCTAGCCAATTGCGCCACGAAGACAGTCCTGCTCCACTCTCACCACCATCAGAACATATCTTCAAAGCTATCAGCTAAAAAAAAAGCACCGCACCACCACCGGGTGGGCTCGAACCTCCAACCTTTCGGTTAACAGCCGATCGTGCTAGCCAATTGCCCCACGAGGACAGTCGTGCTCCACTCTCACCACCATCAGAACATATCTTCAAAGCTATCGGCGCAAAGAAAATAGCAACACACCACTCCCGGGAGGGCTCGAACCGCCAAATTTTCGGTTAACAGCCGATCGCGCTAGCCAATTGCGCCACGGAGACAGTTCTGCTTCACTCTCACCACCATCAGAACATATCTTCAAAGCTATCAGCCCAAAGAAAAAAAAAGCAACGCACCACCACCGGGTGGGCTCGAACCTCCAACCTTTCGGTTAACAGCCGATCGTGCGAGCCAATTGCCCCACGAGGACAGTCGTGCTGCACTCTCACCACCATCAGAACATATCTTCAAAGCTATCGGCGCAAAGAAAATAGCAACACACCACTCCCGGGAGGGCTCGAACCTTCAAACTTTCGCTTAACAGCCGATCGCGCTAGCCAATTGCGCCACGGAGACAGTTCTGCTCCACTCTCACCGCCATCAGAACATATCTTCAAAGCTATCAGCCCAAAGAAAAAAAAGTGCCGCACCACCACCGGGTGGGCTCGAAACTCCAACCTTTCGGGTAACAGCTGATCGCGCTAGCCTATTGCGCCACGGAGACAGTCCTGCTCCACTCTCACCACCATCAGAACATATCTTCAAAGATATCAGCCTAAAGAAAAAAAAGCGCCGCACCACCACCGGGTGGGCTCGAACCTCCAACTTTTCGGTTAACAGATGATCACGCTAGCCAATTGCGCCACGGAGACAGTCGTGCTCCACTCTCACCACCGTCAGAACATTTCTTCGGAGCTATCACCCCAAAGAAAAAAAAGCGCCGCACCACCGCCGGGTGGGCTCGAACCTCCAACTTTCGGTTAACAGCCGATCGCGCTAGCCAATTGCGCCACGGAGACAGTCCTGCTCTACTCTCACCACCATCAGAACATATCTTCGAAGCTATCAGCCCACAGAAAAAGAAGCGCCGCACAACCACCGGGTGGGCTCGAACCTCCGACTTTTCGGTTACAGCCGATCGCGCTAGCCAATTGCGCCACGGAGACAGTCGTGCTCCACTCTCACCACCATCAGAACATATCTTCGAAGCTATCGGCGCAAAGAAAAACACAACACACCTGTCCCGGGAGGGCTCGAAACTCCAACCTTTCGGTTAACAGCCGATCGCGCTAGCCAATTGTGCCACGGAGACAGTCGTGCTCCACTCTCACCACCATCAGAACATTTCTTCAGAGCTATCACCCCAAAGAAAAAAAAGCGCCGCACCACCACCGGGTGGGCTCGAACCTCCAACCTTTCGGTTAACAGCCGATCGCGCTCGCCAATTGCGCCACGGAGACAGTCCTGCTCCACTCTCACCCCCATCAAACATATCTTCAAAGCTATCAGCCCAAAGAAAAAAAAGCGCTGCACCACCACCGGGTAGGCTCGAAACTCCAACCTTTCGGTTAACAGCCGATCGCGCTAGCCTATTGCGCCACGGAGACAGTCCTGCTCCCCTCTCACCACCATCAGAACATATCTTCAAAGATATCACCCCAAAGAAAAAAAACGCCGCACCACCACAGGGTGGGCTCGAACCTCCAACTTTTCGGTTAACAGACGATCACGCTACCCAATTGCGCCACGGATACAGTCCTGCTCCACTCTCACCACCATCAGAACATATCTTCATAGCTATCAGCCCACAGAAAAAAAAAGCGCCGCACAACCACCGGGTGGGCTCGAACCTCCGACTTTTCGGTTAACAGCCGATCGCGCTAGCCAATTGCGCAACGGAGACAGTCGTGCTCCACTCTCAGCACCATCAGAACATATCTTCAAAGCTATCAGCCGAAAAAAAAGCGCCGCACCACCAGCGGGAGAGCTCGAACCTCCAACTTTTCAATTAACAGCCGATCGCGCTAGCCAATTGCGCCACGCAGACAGTCGTGCTCCACTCTCACCACCGTCAGAACATTTCTTCAGAGCTATCACCCCAAAGAAAAAAAAGCGCCG
The DNA here is from genome assembly GCF_043290135.1 of Rhipicephalus microplus. Classification (NCBI taxonomy): domain Eukaryota; kingdom Metazoa; phylum Arthropoda; class Arachnida; order Ixodida; family Ixodidae; genus Rhipicephalus; species Rhipicephalus microplus. The sequence continues at coordinate 16,374,820 of NW_027464589.1, forward strand.
CACCACGACTGGTTGGGCTCGAACCTGCAACCTTTCGGTTAACAGCCGATCGCGCTAGCCAATTGCGCCACGAAGACAGTCCTGCTCCACTCTCATTACCATCAGAACATATCTTCAAAGCTATCAGCGCAAAGAAAAAAAAGCGCCGCACCACCTCCGGGTGGGCACGAACCTCCAAATTTTCAGTTAACAGCCGATCGCGCTAGCCAATTGCGCCACAGAGACAGTCCTGCTCCACTCTCACCACCATCAGAACATATCTTCAAAGCTATCAGCGCAAAGAAAAAAGCAACACACCACTCCCGGGAGGGCTCGAAACTCCAACCTTTCGGTTAACAGCCGATCGCGCTTGCCCAATGCGCCACGGAGACAGTCCTGCTCCACTCTCACCACCATCAGAACATATTTTCAAAGATATCAGCCTAAAGAAAAAAAAGCGCCGCACCACCACCGGGTGGGCTCGAACCTCCAACTTTTCGGTTAACAGATGATCACGCTAGCCAATTGCGCCACGGAGACAGTCGTGCTCCACTCTCACCACCGTCAGAACATTTCTTCGGAGCTATCACCCCAAAGAAAAAAAAGCGCCGCACAACCACCGGGTGGGCTCGAACCTCCGACTTTTCGGTTACAGCCGATCGCGCTAGCCAATTGCGCCACGGAGACAGTCGTGCTCCACTCTCACCACCATCAGAACATATCTTCGAAGCTATCGGCGCAAAGAAAAACACAACACACCTGTCCCGGGAGGGCTCGAAACTCCAACCTTTCGGTTAACAGCCGATCGCGCTAGCCAAATGTGCCACGGAGACAGTCGTGCTCCACTCTCACCACCATCAGAACATTTCTTCAGAGCTATCACCCCAAAGAAAAAAAAGCGCCGCACCACCACCGGGTGGGCTCGAACCTCCAACCTTTCGGTTAACAGCCGATCGCGCTAGCCAATTGCGCCACGGAGACAGTCCTGCTCCACTCTCACCACCATCAAACATATCTTCAAAGCTATCAGCCCAAAGAAAAAAAAGCGCTGCACCACCACCGGGTAGGCTCGAAACTCCAACCTTTCGGTTAACAGCCGATCGCGCTAGCCTATTGCGCCACGGAGACAGTCCTGCTCACCTCTCACCACCATCAGAACATATCTTCAAAGATATCACCCCAAAGAAAAAAAACGCCGCACCACCACAGGGTGGGCTCGAACCTCCAACTTTTTGGTTAACAGACGATCACGCTACCCAATTGCGCCACGGATGCAGTCCTGCTCCACTCTAACCACCATCAGAACATATCTTCATAGCTATCAGCCCACAGAAAAAAAAGCGCCGCACAACCACCGGGTGGGCTCGAACCTCTGACTTTTCGGTTAACAGCCGATCGCGCTAGCCAATTGCGCAACGGAGACAGTCGTACTCCACTCTCACCACCATCAGAACATATCTTCAAAGATATCACCCCAAAGAAAAAAAACGCCGCACCACCAGCGGGAGAGCTCGAACCTCCAACGTTTCAATTAACAGCCGATCGCGCTAGCCAATTGCGCCACGCAGACAGTCGTGCTCCACTCTCACCACCGTCAGAACATTTCTTCAGAGCTATCACCCCAAAGAAAAAAAAGCGCCGCACCACGACTGGTTGGGCTCGAACCTGCAACCTTTCGGTTAACAGCCGATCGCGCTAGCCAATTGCGCCACGAAGACAGTCCTGCTCCACTCTCATCACCATCAGAACATATCTTCAAAGCTATCAGTGCAAAGAAAAAAAAGCGCCGCACCACCACCGGGTGGGCTCGAACCTCCAAATTTTCAGTTAACAGCCGATCGCGCTAGCCAATTGCGCCACAGAGACAGTCCTGCTCCACTCTCACCACCATCAGAACATATCTTCAAAGCTATCAGCGCAAAGAAAAAAGCAACACACCACTCCCGGGAGGGCTCGAAACTCCAACCTTTCGGTTAACAGCCGATCGCGCTAGCCCAATGCGCCACGGAGACAGTCTTGCTCCACTCTCACCACCATTAGAACATATCTTCAAAGTTATCAGCCCAAAGAAAAAAAGCGCCGCACCACCACCGGGTGGGCTCGAAACTCCAACCTTTCGGTTAACAGCCGCTCGCGCTAGCCAATTGCGCCACGGAGACAGTTCTGCTCCACTCTCACCACCATCAGAACATATCTTCAAAGCTATCAGCCCAAAGAAAATAAAAGCACCGCACCACCACCGGGTGAGCTCGAACCTCCGACATTTCGGTTAACAGCCTATCGCGCTAGCCAATTGCGCCACGGAGACAGTCGTGCTCCACTCTCATCACCATCAGAACATATCTTCAAAGCTATCGGCGCACAGAAAAAAGCAACACTCCACTCCCGGGAGCGCTCGAACCTCCAAATTTTCGGTTAACAGCCGATTGCGCCAGCCAATTGCGCCTCGGAGACCGTCCTGCTCCACTCTCCCCACCTTTAGAACATATCTTCAAAGCTATCAGCCCAAAGAAAAAAAAGCGCCGCACCACCAACGGGTGGGCTTGAACCTCCAACTTTTCGGTTAACAGCCGATCACTCTAGCCAATTGCGCCACGGAGACAGTCCTGCTCCACTCTCACCACCATCAGAACATATCTTCAAAGCTATCAGCCCAAAAAAAAGCACCGCACAACCACCGGGTGGGCTCGAACCTCCAACCTTTCGGTTAACAGCCGATCGTGCTAGCCAATTGCCCCACGAGGACAGTCGTGCTCCACTCTGACCACCATCAGAACATATCTTCAAAGCTATCGGCGCAAAGAAAATAGCAACACACCACTCCCGGGAGGGCTCGAACCGCCAAATTTTCGGTTAACAGCCGATCGCGCTAGCCAATTGCGCCACGGAGACAGTTCTGCTCCACTCTCACCACCATCAGAACATATCTTCAAAGCTATCAGCCCAAAGAAAAAAAAGCACCGCACCACCACCGGGTGGGCTCGAACCTCCAACCTTTCGGTTAACAGCCGATCGTGCTAGCCAATTGCCCCACGAGGACAGTCGTGCTGCACTCTCACCACCATCAGAACATATCTTCAAAGCTATCGGCGCAAAGAAAATAGCAACACACCACTCCCGGGAGGGCTCGAACCTCCAAACTTTCGCTTAACAGCCGATCGCGCTAGCCAATTGCGCCACGGAGACAGTTCTGCTCCACTCTCACCGCCATCAGAACATATCTTCAAAGCTATCAGCCCAAAGAAAAAAAAGTGCCGCACCACCACCGGGTGGGCTCGAAACTCCAACCTTTCGGGTAACAGATGATCACGCTAGCCAATTGCGCCACGGAGACAGTCGTGCTCCACTCTCACCACCGTCAGAACATTTCTTCGGAGCTATCACCCCAAAGAAAAAAAAGCGCCGCACCACCACCGGGTGGGCTCGAACCTCCAACTTTCGGTTAACAGCCGATCGCGCTAGCCAATTGCGCCACGGAGACAGTCCTGCTCTACTCTCACCACCATCAGAACATATCTTCAAATCTATCAGCCCACAGAAAAAGAAGCGCCGCACAACCACCGGGTGGGCTCGAACCTCCGACTTTTCGGTTAACAGCCGATCGCGCTAGCCAATTGCGCCACGGAGACAGTCGTGCTCCACTCTCACCACCATCAGAACATATCTTCGAAGCTATCGGCGCAAAGAAAAACACAACACACCTGTCCCGGGAGGGCTCGAAACTCCAACCTTTCGGTTAACAGCCGATCGCGCTAGCCAAATGTGCCACGGAGACAGTCGTGCTCCACTCTCATCACCATCAGAACATTTCTTCAGAGCTATCACCCCAAAGAAAAAAAAGCGCCGCACCACCACCGGGTGGGCTCGAACCTCCAACCTTTCGGTTAAAATCCGATCGCGCTAGCCAATTGCGCCACGGAGACAGTCCTGCTCCACTCTCACCACCATCAAACATATCTTCAAAGCTATCAGCGCAAAGAAAAAAGCAACACACCTGTCCTGGGAGGGCTCGAAACTCCAACCTTTCGGTTAACAGCCGATCGCGCTAGCCAAATGTGCCACGGACGGAGACAGTCGTGCTCCACTTTCACCACCGTCAGAACATTTCTTCAGAGCTATCACCCCAAAGAAAAAAAAAGCGCCGCACCACCACCGGTTGGGCTCGAACCTCCAACTTTTCGGTTAACAGCCGATCGCGCTAGCCAATTGCGCCACGGAGACAGTCCTGCTCCACTCTCACCACCAACAGAACATATCTTCAAAGCTATCAGCCCAAAGAAAAAAAAGCGCTGCACCACCACCGGGTATGCTCGAAACTCCAACCTTTCGGTTAACAGCCGATCGCGCTAGCCTATTGCGCCACGGAGACAGTCCTGCTCACCTCTCACCACCATCAGAACATATCTTCAAAGATATCACCCCAAAGAAAAAAAACGCCGCACCACCACCGGGTGGGCTCGAACCTCCAACTTTTCGGTTAACAGACGATCACGCTACCCAATTGCGCCACGGATACAGTCCTGCTCCACTCTCACCACCATCAGAACATATCTTCATAGCTATCAGCCCACAGAAAAAAAAGCGCCGCACAACCACCGGGTGGGCTCGAACCTCCGACTTTTCGGTTAACAGCCGATCGCGCTAGCCAATTGCGCCACGGAGACAGTCGTGCTCCACTCTCACCACCATCAGAACATATCTTCAAAGCTATCAGCCGGAAAAAAAAGCGCCGCACCACCAGCGGGAGAGCTCGAACCTCCAACTTTTCAATTAACAGCCGATCGCGCTAGCCAATTGCGCCACGCAGACAGTCGTGCTCCACTCTCACCACCGTCAGAACATTTCTTCAGAGCTATCACCCCAAAGAAAAAAAAGCGCCGCACCACGACTGGTTGGGCTCGAACCTGCAACCTTTCGGTTAACAGCCGATCGCGCTAGCCAATTGCGCCACGAAGACAGTCCTGCTCCACTCTCATTACCATCAGAACATATCTTCAAAGCTATCAGCGCAAAGAAAAAAAAGCGCCGCACCACCTCCGGGTGGGCACGAACCTCCAAATTTTCAGTTAACAGCCGATCGCGCTAGCCAATTGCGCCACAGAGACAGTCCTGCTCCACTCTCACCACCATCAGAACATATCTTCAAAGCTATCAGCGCAAAGAAAAAAGCAACACACCACTCCCGGGAGGGCTCGAAACTCCAACCTTTCGGTTAACAGCCGATCGCGCTTGCCCAATGCGCCACGGAGACAGTCCTGCTCCACTCTCACCACCATCAGAACATATTTTCAAAGATATCAGCCTAAAGAAAAAAAAGCACCGCACCACCACCGGGTGGGCTCGAACCTCCAACTTTTCGGTTAACAGATGATCACGCTAGCCAATTGCGCCACGGAGACAGTCGTGCTCCACTCTCACCACCGTCAGAACATTTCTTCGGAGCTATCACCCCAAAGAAAAAAAAGCGCCGCACAACCACCGGGTGGGCTCGAACCTCCGACTTTTCGGTTACAGCCGATCGCGCTAGCCAATTGCGCCACGGAGACAGTCGTGCTCCACTCTCACCACCATCAGAACATATCTTCGAAGCTATCGGCGCAAAGAAAAACACAACACACCTGTCCCGGGAGGGCTCGAAACTCCAACCTTTCGGTTAACAGCCGATCGCGCTAGCCAAATGTGCCACGGAGACAGTCGTGCTCCACTCTCACCACCATCAGAACATTTCTTCAGAGCTATCACCCCAAAGAAAAAAAAGCGCCGCACCACCACCGGGTGGGCTCGAACCTCCAACCTTTCGGTTAACAGCCGATCGCGCTAGCCAATTGCGCCACGGAGACAGTCCTGCTCCACTCTCACCACCATCAAACATATCTTCAAAGCTATCAGCCCAAAGAAAAAAAAGCGCTGCACCACCACCGGGTAGGCTCGAAACTCCAACCTTTCGGTTAACAGCCGATCGCGCTAGCCTATTGCGCCACGGAGACAGTCCTGCTCACCTCTCACCACCATCATAACATATCTTCAAAGATATCACCCCAAAGAAAAAAAACGCCGCACCACCACAGGGTGGGCTCGAACCTCCAACTTTTTGGTTAACAGACGATCACGCTACCCAATTGCGCCACGGATGCAGTCCTGCTCCACTCTAACCACCATCAGAACATATCTTCATAGCTATCAGCCCACAGAAAAAAAAGCGCCGCACAACCACCGGGTGGGCTCGAACCTCTGACTTTTCGGTTAACAGCCGATCGCGCTAGCCAATTGCGCAACGGAGACAGTCGTACTCCACTCTCACCACCATCAGAACATATCTTCAAAGATATCACCCCAAAGAAAAAAAACGCCGCACCACCAGCGGGAGAGCTCGAACCTCCAACGTTTCAATTAACAGCCGATCGCGCTAGCCAATTGCGCCACGCAGACAGTCGTGCTCCACTCTCACCACCGTCAGAACATTTCTTCAGAGCTATCACCCCAAAGAAAAAAAAGCGCCGCACCACGACTGGTTGGGCTCGAACCTGCAACCTTTCGGTTAACAGCCGATCGCGCTAGCCAATTGCGCCACGAAGACAGTCCTGCTCCACTCTCATCACCATCAGAACATATCTTCAAAGCTATCAGCGCAAAGAAAAAAAAGCGCCGCACCACCACCGGGTGGGCTCGAACCTCCAAATTTTCAGTTAACAGCCGATCGCGCTAGCCAATTGCGCCACAGAGACAGTCCTGCTCCACTCTCACCACCATCAGAACATATCTTCAAAGCTATCAGCGCAAAGAAAAAAGCAACACACCACTCCCGGGAGGGCTCGAAACTCCAACCTTTCGGTTAACAGCCGATCGCGCTAGCCCAATGCGCCACGGAGACAGTCTTGCTCCACTCTCACCACCATTAGAACATATCTTCAAAGTTATCAGCCCAAAGAAAAAAAGCGCCGCACCACCACCGGGTGGGCTCGAAACTCCAACCTTTCGGTTAACAGCCGCTCGCGCTAGCCAATTGCGCCACGGAGACAGTTCTGCTCCACTCTCACCACCATCAGAACATATCTTCAAAGCTATCAGCCCAAAGAAAATAAAAGCACCGCACCACCACCGGGTGAGCTCGAACCTCCGACATTTCGGTTAACAGCCTATCGCGCTAGCCAATTGCGCCACGGAGACAGTCGTGCTCCACTCTCATCACCATCAGAACATATCTTCAAAGCTATCGGCGCACAGAAAAAAGCAACACTCCACTCCCGGGAGCGCTCGAACCTCCAAATTTTCGGTTAACAGCCGATTGCGCCAGCCAATTGCGCCTCGGAGACCGTCCTGCTCCACTCTCCCCACCTTTAGAACATATCTTCAAAGCTATCAGCCCAAAGAAAAAAAAGCGCCGCACCACCAACGGGTGGGCTTGAACCTCCAACTTTTCGGTTAACAGCCGATCACTCTAGCCAATTGCGCCACGGAGACAGTCCTGCTCCACTCTCACCACCATCAGAACATATCTTCAAAGCTATCAGCCCAAAAAAAAGCACCGCACAACCACCGGGTGGGCTCGAACCTCCAACCTTTCGGTTAACAGCCGATCGTGCTAGCCAATTGCCCCACGAGGACAGTCGTGCTCCACTCTGACCACCATCAGAACATATCTTCAAAGCTATCGGCGCAAAGAAAATAGCAACACACCACTCCCGGGAGGGCTCGAACCGCCAAATTTTCGGTTAACAGCCGATCGCGCTAGCCAATTGCGCCACGGAGACAGTTCTGCTCCACTCTCACCACCATCAGAACATATCTTCAAAGCTATCAGCCCAAAGAAAAAAAAGCACCGCACCACCACCGGGTGGGCTCGAACCTCCAACCTTTCGGTTAACAGCCGATCGTGCTAGCCAATTGCCCCACGAGGACAGTCGTGCTGCACTCTCACCACCATCAGAACATATCTTCAAAGCTATCGGCGCAAAGAAAATAGCAACACACCACTCCCGGGAGGGCTCGAACCTCCAAACTTTCGCTTAACAGCCGATCGCGCTAGCCAATTGCGCCACGGAGACAGTTCTGCTCCACTCTCACCGCCATCAGAACATATCTTCAAAGCTATCAGCCCAAAGAAAAAAAAGTGCCGCACCACCACCGGGTGGGCTCGAAACTCCAACCTTTCGGGTAACAGCTGATCGCGCTAGCCTATTGCGCCACGGAGGCAGTCCTGCTCCACTCTCACCACCATCAGAACAAATCTTCAAAGATATCAGCCTAAAGAAAAAAAAGCGCCGCACCACCACCGGGTGGGCTCGAACCTCCAACTTTTCGGTTAACAGATGATCACGCTAGCCAATTGCGCCACGGAGACAGTCGTGCTCCACTCTCACCACCGTCAGAACATTTCTTCGGAGCTATCACCCCAAAGAAAAAAAAGCGCCGCACCACCACCGGGTGGGCTCGAACCTCCAACTTTCGGTTAACAGCCGATCGCGCTAGCCAATTGCGCCACGGAGACAGTCCTGCTCTACTCTCACCACCATCAGAACATATCTTCAAATCTATCAGCCCACAGAAAAAGAAGCGCCGCACAACCACCGGGTGGGCTCGAACCTCCGACTTTTCGGTTAACAGCCGATCGCGCTAGCCAATTGCGCCACGGAGACAGTCGTGCTCCACTCTCACCACCATCAGAACATATCTTCGAAGCTATCGGCGCAAAGAAAAACACAACACACCTGTCCCGGGAGGGCTCGAAACTCCAACCTTTCGGTTAACAGCCGATCGCGCTAGCCAAATGTGCCACGGAGACAGTCGTGCTCCACTCTCATCACCATCAGAACATTTCTTCAGAGCTATCACCCCAAAGAAAAAAAAGCGCCGCACCACCACCGGGTGGGCTCGAACCTCCAACCTTTCGGTTAAAATCCGATCGCGCTAGCCAATTGCGCCACGGAGACAGACCTGCTCCACTCTCACCACCATCAAACATATCTTCAAAGCTATCAGCGCAAAGAAAAAAGCAACACACCTGTCCTGGGAGGGCTCGAAACTCCAACCTTTCGGTTAACAGCCGATCGCGCTAGCCAAATGTGCCACGGACGGAGACAGTCGTGCTCCACTTTCACCACCGTCAGAACATTTCTTCAGAGCTATCACCCCAAAGAAAAAAAAAGCGCCGCACCACCACCGGTTGGGCTCGAACCTCCAACTTTTCGGTTAACAGCCGATCGCGCTAGCCAATTGCGCCACGGAGACAGTCCTGCTCCACTCTCACCACCAACAGAACATATCTTCAAAGCTATCAGCCCAAAGAAAAAAAAGCGCTGCACCACCACCGGGTATGCTCGAAACTCCAACCTTTCGGTTAACAGCCGATCGCGCTAGCCTATTGCGCCACGGAGACAGTCCTGCTCACCTCTCACCACCATCAGAACATATCTTCAAAGATATCACCCCAAAGAAAAAAAACGCCGCACCACCACCGGGTGGGCTCGAACCTCCAACTTTTCGGTTAACAGACGATCACGCTACCCAATTGCGCCACGGATACAGTCCTGCTCCACTCTCACCACCATCAGAACATATCTTCATAGCTATCAGCCCACAGAAAAAAAAGCGCCGCACAACCACCGGGTGGGCTCGAACCTCCGACTTTTCGGTTAACAGCCGATCGCGCTAGCCAATTGCGCCACGGAGACAGTCGTGCTCCACTCTCACCACCATCAGAACATATCTTCAAAGCTATCAGCCGGAAAAAAAAGCGCCGCACCACCAGCGGGAGAGCTCGAACCTCCAACTTTTCAATTAACAGCCGATCGCGCTAGCCAATTGCGCCACGCAGACAGTCGTGCTCCACTCTCACCACTGTCAGAACATTTCTTCAGAGCTATCACCCCAAAGAAAAAAAAGCGCCGCACCACGACTGGTTGGGCTCGAACCTGCAACCTTTCGGTTAACAGCCGATCGCGCTAGCCTATTGCGCCACGGAGACAGTCCTGCTCACCTCTCACCACCATCAGAACATATCTTCAAAGATATCACCCCAAAGAAAAAAAACGCCGCACCACCACCGGGTGGGCTCGAACCTCCAACTTTTCGGTTAACAGACGATCACGCTACCCAATAGCGCCACGGATACAGTCCTGCTCCACTCTCACCACCATCAGAACATATCTTCATAGCTATCAGCCCACAGAAAAAAAGCGCCGCACCACCAGCGGGAGAGCTCGAACCTCCAACTTTTCAATTAACAGCCGATCGCGCTAGCCAATTGCGCCACGCAGACAGTCGTGCTCCACTCTCACCACCGTGAGAACATTTCTTCAGAGCTATCACCCCAAAGAAAAAAAAACGCCGCACCATGACTGGTTGGGCTCGAACCTGCAACCTTTCGGTTAACAGCCGATCGCGCTAGCCCAATGCGCCACGGAGACAGTCTTGCTCCACTCTCACCACTATTAGAACATATCTTCAAAGTTATCAGCCCAAAGAAAAAAGCGCCGTACCACCATCGGTGGGCTCGAAACTACAACCTTTCGGTTAACAGCCGCTCGCGCTAGCCAATTGCGCCACGGAGACAGTTCTGCTCCACTCTCACCACCATCAGAACATATCTTCAAAGCTATCAGCCCAAAGAAAAAAAAAGCACCACACCACCAGCGGGTGAGCTCGAACCTCCGACATTTCGGTTAACAGCCGATCGCGCTAGCCAATTGCGCCACGGAGACAGTCGTGCTCCACTCTCATCACCATCAGAACATATCTTCAAAGCTATCGGTGCACAGAAAAAAGCAACACACCACTCCCGGGAGCGCTCGAACCTCCAAATTTTCGGTTAACAGCCGATCGCGCTAGCCAATTGCGCCTCGGAGACCGTCCTGCTCCACTCTCCCCACCTTTAGAACATATCTTCAAAGCTATCAGCCCAAAGAAAAAAAAGCGCCGCACCACCAACGGGTGGGCTCGAACCTCCAACTTTTCGGTTAACAGCCGATCACTCTAGCCAATTGCGCCACGGAGACAGTCCTGCTCCACTCTCACCACCATCAGAACATATCTTCAAAGCTATCGGCGCAAAGAAAATAGCAACACACCACTCCCGGGAGGGCTCGAACCTCCAAATTTTCGGTTAACAGCCGATCGCGCTAGCCAATTGCGCCACGGAGACAGTTCTGCTCCACTCTCACCGCCATCAGAACATATCTTCAAAGCTATCAGCCCAAAGAAAAAAAAGCGCCGCACCACCACCGGGTGGGCTCGAAACTCCAACCTTTCGGGTAACAGCTGATCGCGCTAGCCTATTGCGCCACGGAGACAGTCCTGCTCCACTCTCACCACCGTCAGAACATTTCTTCGGAGCTATCAGCCCAAAGAAAAAAAGCGCCGCACCACCACCGGGTGTGCTCGAAACTCCAACCTTTCGGTTAACAGCCGATCGCGCTAGCCCAATGCGCCACGGAGACAGTCTTGCTCCACTCTCACCACCATTAGAACATATCTTCAAAGTTATCAGCCCAAAGAAAAAAAGCGCCGCACCACCACCGGGTGGGCTCGAAACTCCAACCTTTCGGTTAACAGCCGCTCGCGCTAGCCAATTGCGCCACGGAGACAGTTCTGCTCCACTCTCACCACCATCAGAACATATCTTCAAAGCTATCAGCCCAAAGAAAAAAAAAGCACCGCACCACCACCGGGTGAGCTCGAACCTCCGACATTTCGGTTAACAGCCGATCGCGCTAGCCAATTGCGCCACGGAGACAGTCGTGCTCCACTCTCATCACCATCAGAACATATCTTCAAAGCTATCGGCGCACAGAAAAAAGCAACACACCACTCCCGGGAGCGCTCGAACCTCCAAATTTTCGGTTAACAGCCGATTGCGCTAGCCAATTGCGCCTCGGAGACCGTCCTGCTCCACTCTCCCCACCTTTAGAACATATCTTCAAAGCTATCAGCCCAAAGAAAAAAAAGCGCCGCACCACCAACGGGTGGGCTTGAACCTCCAACTTTTCGGTTAACAGCCGATCACTCTAGCCAATTGCGCCACGGAGACAGTCCTGCTCCACTCTCACCACCATCAGAACATATCTTCAAAGCTATCAGCCCCAAAAAAAGCACCGCACAACCACCGGGTGGGCTCGAACCTCCAACCTTTCGGTTAACAGCCGATCGTGCTAGCCAATTGGCCCACGAGGACAGTCGTGCTCCACTCTCACCACCATCAGAACATATCTTCAAAGCTATCGGCGCAAAGAAAATAGCAACACACCACTCCCGGGAGGGCTCGAACCGCCAAATTTTCGGTTAACAGCCGATCGCGCTAGCCAATTGCGCCACGGAGACAGTTCTGCTCCACTCTCACCACCATCAGAACATATCTTCAAAGCTATCAGCCCAAAGAAAAAAAAGCACCGCACCACCACCGGGTGGGCTCGAACCTCCAACCTTTCGGTTAACAGCCAATCGTGCTAGCCAATTGCCCCACGAGGACAGTCGTGCTGCACTCTCACCACCATCAGAACATATCTTCAAAGCTATCGGCGCAAAGAACATAGCAACACACCACTCCCGGGAGGGCTCGAACCTCCAAACTTTCGCTTAACAGCCGATCGCGCTAGCCAATTGCGCCACGGAGACAGTTCTGCTCCACTCTCACCGCCATCAGAACATATCTTCAAAGCTATCAGCCCAAAGAAAAAAAAGTGCCGCACCACCACCGGGTGGGCTCGAAACTCCAACCTTTCGGGTAACAGCTGATCGCGCTAGCCTATTGCGCCACGGAGGCAGTCCTGCTCCACTCTCACCACCATCAGAACAAATCTTCAAAGATATCAGCCTAAAGAAAAAACAGCGCCGCACCACCACCGGGTGGGCTCGAACCTCCAACTTTTTGGTTAACAGATGATCACGCTAGCCAATTGCGCCACGGAGACAGTCGTGCTCCACTCTCACCACCGTCAGAACATTTCTTCGGAGCTATCACCCCAAAGAAAAAAAAGCGCCGCACCACCACCGGGTGGGCTCGAACCTCCAACTTTCGGTTAACAGCCGATCGCGCTAGCCAATTGCGCCACGGAGACAGTCCTGCTCTACTCTCACCACCATCAGAACATATCTTCAAATCTATCAGCCCACAGAAAAAGAAGCGCCGCACAACCACCGGGTGGGCTCGAACCTCCGACTTTTCGGTTAACAGCCGATCGCGCTAGCCAATTGCGCCACGGAGACAGTCGTGCTCCACTCTCACCACCATCAGAACATATCTTCGAAGCTATCGGCGCAAAGAAAAACACAACACACCTGTCCCGGGAGGGCTCGAAACTCCAACCTTTCGGTTAACAGCCGATCGCGCTAGCCAAATGTGCCACGGAGACAGTCGTGCTCCACTCTCATCACCATCAGAACATTTCTTCAGAGCTATCACCCCAAAGAAAAAAAAGCGCCGCACCACCACCGGGTGGGCTCGAACCTCCAACCTTTCGGTTAAAAGCCGATCGCGCTGGCCAATTGCGCCACGGAGACAGTCCTGCTCCACTCTCACCACCATCAAACATATCTTCAAAGCTATCAGCGCAAAGAAAAAAGCAACACACCTGTCCTGGGAGGGCTCGAAACTCCAACCTTTCGGTTAACAGCCGATCGCGCTAGCCTATTGCGCCACGGAGACAGTCCTGCTCACCTCTCACCACCATCAGAACATATCTTCAAAGATATCACCCCAAAGAAAAAAAACGCCGCACCACCACCGGGTGGGCTCGAACCTCCAACTTTTCGGTTAACAGACGATCACGCTACCCAATTGCGCCACGGATACAGTCCTGCTCCACTCTCACCACCATCAGAACATATCTTCATAGCTATCAGCCCACAGAAAAAAAAGCGCCGCACAACCACCGGGTGGGCTCGAACCTCCGACTTTTCGGTTAACAGCCGATCGCGCTAGCCAATTGCGCCACGGAGACAGTCGTGCTCCACTCTCACCACCATCAGAACATATCTTCAAAGCTATCAGCCGAAAAAAAAAGCGCCGCACCACCAGCGGGAGAGCTCGAACCTCCAACTTTTCAATTAACAGCCGATCGCGCTAGCCAATTGCGCCACGCAGACAGTCGTGCTCCACTCTCACCACCGTCAGAACATTTCTTCAGAGCTATCACCCCAAAGAAAAAAAAGCGCCGCACCACGACTGGTTGGGCTCGAACCTGCAACCTTTCGGTTAACAGCCGATCGCGCTAGCCTATTGCGCCACGGAGACAGTCCTGCTCACCTCTCACCACCATCAGAACATATCTTCAAAGATATCACCCCAAAGAAAAAAAACGCCGCACCACCACCGGGTGGGCTCGAACCTCCAACTTTTCGGTTAACAGACGATCACGCTACCCAATAGCGCCACGGATACAGTCCTGCTCCACTCTCACCACCATCAGAACATATCTTCATAGCTATCAGCCCACAGAAAAAAAGCGCCGCACAACCACCGGGTGGGCTCGAACCTCCGACTTTTCGGTTGACAGCCGATCGCGCTAGCCAATTGCGCCACGGAGACAGTCGTGCTCCACTCTCACCACCATCAGAACATATCTTCAAAGCTATCAGCCGAAAAAAAAACGCCGCACCACCAGCGGGAGAGCTCGAACCTCCAACTTTTCAATTAACAGCCGATCGCGCTAGCCAATTGCGCCACACAGACAGTCGTGCTCCACTCTCACCACCGTCAGAACATTTCTTCAGAGCTATCACCCCAAAGAAAAAAAAACGCCGCACCACGACTGGTTGGGCTCGAACCTGCAACCTTTCGGTTAACAGCCGATCGCGCTAGCCCAATGCGCCACGGAGACAGTCTTGCTCCACTCTCACCACTATTAGAACATATCTTCAAAGTTATCAGCCCAAAGAAAAAAGCGCCGTACCACCATCGGTGGGCTCGAAACTACAACCTTTCGGTTAACAGCCGCTCGCGCTAGCCAATTGCGCCACGGAGACAGTTCTGCTCCACTCTCACCACCATCAGAACATATCTTCAAAGCTATCAGCCCAAAGAAAAAAAAAGCACCACACCACCAGCGGGTGAGCTCGAACCTCCGACATTTCGGTTAACAGCCGATCGCGCTAGCCAATTGCGCCACGGAGACAGTCGTGCTCCACTCTCATCACCATCAGAACATATCTTCAAAGCTATCGGTGCACAGAAAAAAGCAACACACCACTCCCGGGAGCGCTCGAACCTCCAAATTTTCGGTTAACAGCCGATCGCGCTAGCCAATTGCGCCTCGGAGACCGTCCTGCTCCACTCTCCCCACCTTTAGAACATATCTTCAAAGCTATCAGCCCAAAGAAAAAAAAGCGCCGCACCACCAACGGGTGGGCTCGAACCTCCAACTTTTCGGTTAACAGCCGATCACTCTAGCCAATTGCGCCACGGAGACAGTCCTGCTCCACTCTCACCACCATCAGAACATATCTTCAAAGCTATCGGCGCAAAGAAAATAGCAACACACCACTCCCGGGAGGGCTCGAACCTCCAAATTTTCGGTTAACAGCCGATCGCGCTAGCCAATTGCGCCACGGAGACAGTTCTGCTCCACTCTCACCGCCATCAGAACATATCTTCAAAGCTATCAGCCCAAAGAAAAAAAAGCGCCGCACCACCACCGGGTGGGCTCGAAACTCCAACCTTTCGGGTAACAGCTGATCGCGCTAGCCTATTGCGCCACGGAGACAGTCCTGCTCCACTCTCACCACCGTCAGAACATTTCTTCGGAGCTATCAGCCCAAAGAAAAAAAAGCGCCGCACCACCACCGGGTAGGCTCGAAACTCCAACCTTTCGGTTAACAGTCGATTGCGCTAGCCTATTGCGCCACGGAGACAGTCCTGCTCCACTCACACCACCATCAGAACATATCTGCAAAGCTATCAGCCCACAGAAAAAGAAGCGCCGCACAACCACCGGGTGGGCTCGTACCTCCGACTTTTCGGTTAACAGCCGATCGCGCTAGCCAATTGCGCCACGGAGACAGTCCTGCTCCACTCTCACCACCATCAGAACATATCTTCGAAGCTATCGACGCAAAGAAAAACACAACACACCTGTCCCGGGAGGGCTCGAAACTCCAACCTTTCGGTTAACAGCCGATCGCGCTAGCCAAATGTGCCACGGAGACAGTCGTGCTCCACTCTCACCACCGTCAGAACATTTCTTCAGAGCTATCACCCCAAAGAAAAAAAAGCGCCGCACCACCACCGGTTGGGCTCGAACCTCCAACCTTTCGGTTAACAGCCGATCGCGCTAGCCAATTGCGCCACGGAGACAGTCCTGCTCCACTCTCACCACCATCAGAACATATCTTCAAAGCTATCAGCCCAAAGAAAAAAAAGCGCCGCACCACCACCGGGTAGGCTCGAAACTCCAACCTTTCGGTTAACAGTCGATTGCGCTAGCCTATTGCGCCACGGAGACAGTCCTGCTCCACTCACACCACCATCAGAACATATCTTCAAAGATATCAGCCCAAAGAAAAAAAACGCCGCACCACCACTGGGTGGGCTCGAACCTCCAACTTTTCGGTTAACAGACGATCACGCTACCCAATTGCGCCACGGATACAGTCCTGCTCCACTCTCACCACCATCAGAACATATCTTCAAAGCTATCAGCCCACAGAAAAAAAAGCGCCGCACAACCACCGGGTGGGCTCGAACCTCCGACTTTTCGGTTAACAGCCGATCGCGCTAGCCAATTGCGCCACGGAGACAGTCGTGCTCCACTCTCACACCATCACAACATATATTCAAAGCTATCAGCCGAAAAAAAAGCGCCGCACCACCACCGGGAGAGCTGGAACCTCCAACTTTTCAATCAACAGCCGATCGCGCTAGCCAATTGCGCCACGCAGACAGTCGTGCTCCACTCTCACCACCGTCAGAACATTTCTTCAGAGCTATCACCCCAAAGAAAAAAAAGCGCCGCACCACAACTGGTTGGGCTCGAACCTGCAACCTTTCGGTTAACAGCCGATCGCGCTAGCCAATTGCGCCACGAAGACAGTCCTGCTCCACTCTCACCACCATCAGAACATATCTTCAAAGCTATCAGCGCAAAGAAAAAAAAGCGCCGCACCACAACCGGGTGGGCTCGAACCTCCAAATTTTCAGTTAACAGCCGATCGCGCTAGCCAATTGCGCCACAGAGACAGTCCTGCTCCACTCTCACCACCATCAGAACATATCTTCAAAGTTATCAGCCCAAAGAAAAAAAGCGCCGCACCACCACCGGGTGGGCTCGAAACTCCAACCTTACGGTTAACAGCCGCTCGCGCTAGCCAATTGCGCCACGGAGACAGTTCTGCTCCACTCTCACCACCATCAGAACATATCTTCAAAGCTATCAGCCCAAAGAAAAAAAAGCACCGCACCACCACCGGGTGAGCTCGAACCTCCGACATTTCGGTTAACAGCCGATCGCGCTAGCCAATTGCGCCACGGAGACAGTCGTGCTCCACTCTCATCACCATCAGAACATATCTTCAAAGCTATCGGCGCACAGAAAAAAGCAACACACCACTCCCGGGAGCGCCCGAACCTCCAAATTTTCGCTTAACAGCCGATCGCGCTAGCCAATTGCGCCTCGGAGACCGTCCTGCTCCACTCTCACCACCTTTAGAACATATCTTCAAAGCTATCAGCCCAAAGAAAAAAAAGCGCCGCACCACCAACGGGTGGGCTCGAACCTCCAACTTTTCGGTTAACAGCCGATCACTCTAGCCAATTGCGCCACGGAGACAGTCCTGCTCCACTCTCACCACCATCAGAACATATCTTCAAAGCTATCAGCCCAAAGAAAAAAGAAGCACCGCACCACCACCGGGTGGGCTCGAACCTCCAACCTTTCGGTTAACAGCCGATCGTGCTAGCCAATTGCCCCACGAAGACAGTCGTGCTGCACTCTCACCACCATCAGAACATATCTTCAAAGCTATCGGCGCAAAGAAAATAGCAACACACCACTCCCGGGAGGGCTCGAACCTCCAAACTTTCGGTTAACAGCCGATCGCGCTAGCCAATTGCGCCACGGAGACAGTTCTGCTCCACTCTCACCGCCATCAGAACATATCTTCAAAGCTTTCAGCCCAAAGAAAAAAAAGCGCCGCACCACCACCGGGTGGGCTCGAAACTCCAACCTTTCGGGTAACAGCTGATCGCGCTAGCCTATTGCGCCACGGAGACAGTCCTGCTCCACTCTCACCACCATCAGAACATATCTTCAAAGTTATCAGCCTAAAGAAAAAAAAGCGCCGCACCACCAACGGGTGGGCTCGAACCTCCAACTTTTCGGTTAACAGATGATCACGCTAGCCAATTGCGCCACGGAGACAGTCGTGCTCCACTCTCACCACCAACAGAACATATCTTCAAAGCTATCAGCCCAAAGAAAAAAAAGCGCTGCACCACCACCGGGTAGATCGAAACTCCAACCTTTCGGTTAACAGCCGATCGCGCTAGCCTATTGCGCCACGGAGACAGTCCTGCTCACCTCTCACCATCATCAGAACATAACTTCAAAGATATCACCCCAAAGAAAAAAAACGCCGCACCACCACCGGGTGGGCTCGAACCTCCAACTTTTCGGTTAACAGACGATCACGCTACCCAATTGCGCCACGGATACAGTCCTGCTCCACTCTCACCACCATCAGAACATATCTTCATAGCTATCAGCCCACAGAAAAAAAAGCGCCGCACAACCACCGGGTGGGCTCGAACCTCCGACTTTTCGGTTAACAGCCGATCGCGCTAGCCAATTGCGCCACGGAGACAGTCGTGCTCCACTCTCACCACCATCAGAACATATCTTCAAAGCTATCAGCCGAAAAAAAAAGCGCCGCACCACCAGCGGGAGAGCTCGAACCTCCAACTTTTCAATTAACAGCCGATCGCGCTAGCCAATTGCGCCACGCAGACAGTCGTGCTCCACTCTCACCACCGTCAGAACATTTCTTCAGAGCTATCACCCCAAAGAAAAAAAAAGCGCCGCACCACGACTGGTTGGGCTCGAACCTGCAACCTTTCGGTTAACAACCGATCGCGCTAGCCAATTGTGCCACGAAGACAGTCCTGCTCTACTCTCATCACCATCAGAACATATCTTCAAAGCTATCAGCGCAAAGAAAAAAAGCGCCGCACCACCACCGGGTGGGCTCGAACCTCCAATTTTTCAGTTAACAGCCGATCGCGCTAGCCAATTGCGCCACAGAGACAGTCCTGCTCCACTCTCACCACCATCAGAACATATCTTCAAAGCTATCAGCGCAAAGAAAAAAGCAACACACCACTCCCGGGAGGGCTCGAAACTCCAACCTTTCGGTTAACAGCCGATCGCGCAAGCCCAATGCGCCACGGAGACAGTCTTGCTCCACTCTCACCACCATTAGAACATATCTTCAAAGTTATCAGCCCAAAGAAAAAAAGCGCCGCACCACCACCGGGTGGGCTCGAAACTCCAACCTTTCGGTTAACAGCCGCTCGCGCTAGCCAATTGCGCCACGGAGACAGTTCTTCTCCACTCTCACCACCATCAGAACATATCTTCAAAGCTATCAGCCCAAAGAAAAAAAAAGCACCGCACCACCACCGGGTGAGCTCGAACCTCCGACGTTTCGGTTAACAGCCGATCGCGCTAGCCAATTGCGCCACGGAGACAGTCGTGCTCCACTCTCATCACCATCAGAACATATCTTCAAAGCTATCGGCGCACAGAAAAAAGCAACACACCACTCCCGGGAGCGCTCGAACCTCCAAATTTTTGGTTAACAGCCGATCGCGCTAGCCAATTGCGCCTCGGAGACCGTCCTGCTCCACTCTCACTACCATCAGAACATATCTTCAAAGCTATCGGCGCAAAGAAAATAGCAACACACCACTCCCGGGAGGGCTCGAACCTCCAAACTTTCGGTTAACAGCCGATCGCGCTAGCCAATTGCGCCACGGAGACAGTTCTGCTCCACTCTCACCGCCATCAGAACATATCTTCAAAGCTATCAGCCCACAGAAAAAAAAGCGCCGCACAACCACCGGGTGGGCTCGAACCTCTGACTTTTCGGTTAACAGCCGATCGCGCTAGCCAATTGCGCCACGGAGACAGTTCTGCTCCACTCTCACCACCATCAGAACATATCTTCAAAGCTATCAGCCCAAAGAAAAAAAAGCACCGCACCACCACCGGGTGAGCTCGAACCTCCGACATTTCGGTTAACAGCCGATCGCGCTAGCCAATTGCGCCACGGAGACAGTCGTGCTCCACTCTCATCACCATCAGAACATATCTTCAAAGCTATCGGCGCACAGAAAAAAGCAACACACCACTCCCGGGAGCACCCGAACCTCCAAATTTTCGCTTAACAGCCGATCGCGCTAGCCAATTGCGCCTCGGAGACCGTCCTGCTCCACTCTCACCACCTTTAGAACATATCTTCAAAGCTATCAGCCCAAAGAAAAAAAAGCGCCGCACCACCAACGGGTGGGCTCGAACCTCCAACTTTTCGGTTAACAGCCGATCACTCTAGCCAATTGCGCCACGGAGACAGTCCTGCTCCACTCTCACCACCATCAGAACATATCTTCAAAGCTATCAGCCCAAAGAAAAAAAAAGCACCGCACCACCACCGGGTGGGCTCGAACCTCCAACCTTTCGGTTAACAGCCGATCGTGCTAGCCAATTGCCCCACGAAGACAGTCGTGCTGCACTCTCACCACCATCAGAACATATCTTCAAAGCTATCGGCGCAAAGAAAATAGCAACACACCACTCCCGGGAGGGCTCGAACCTCCAAACTTTCGGTTAACAGCCGATCGGGCTAGCCAATTGCGCCACGGAGACAGTTCTGCTCCACTCTCACCGCCATCAGAACATATCTTCAAAGCTTTCAGCCCAAAGAAAAAAAAGCGCCGCACCACCACCGGGTGGGCTCGAAACTCCAACCTTTCGAGTAACAGCTGATCGCGCTAGCCTATTGCGCCACGGAGACAGTCCTGCTCCACTCTCACCACCATCAGAACATATCTTCAAAGATATCAGCCTAAAGAAAAAAAAGCGCCGCACCACCAACGGGTGGGCTCGAACCTCCAACTTTTCGGTTAACAGATGATCACGCTAGCAAATTGCGCCACGGAGACAGTCGTGCTCCACTCTCAGCACCATCAGAACATTTCTTCGGAGCTAACACCCCAAAGAAAAAAAAGCGCCGCACCACCACCGAGTGGGCTCGAACCTCCAACCTTTCGGTTAACAGCCGATCGCGCTAGCCAATTGCGCCACGGAGACAGTCCTGCTCCACTCTCACCACCATCAGAACATATCTTCACAGCTATCAAAAAGCGCTGCACCACCACCGGGTAGATCGAAACTCCAACCTTTCGGTTAACAGCCGATCGCGCTAGCCTATTGCGCCACGGAGACAGTCCTGCTCACCTCTCACCATCATCAGAACATAACTTCAAAGATATCACCCCAAAGAAAAAAAACGCCGCACCACCACCGGGTGGGCTCGAACCTCCAACTTTTCGGTTAACAGACGATCACGCTACCCAATTGCGCCACGGATACAGTCCTGCTCCACTCTCACCACCATCAGAACATATCTTCATAGCTATCAGCCCACAGAAAAAAAAGCGCCGCACAACCACCGGGTGGGCTCGAACCTCCGACTTTTCGGTTAACCGCCGATCGCGCTAGCCAATTGCGCCACGGAGACAGTCGTGCTCCACTCTCACCACCATCAGAACATATCTTCAAAGCTATCAGCCGAAAAAAAAAGCGCCGCACCACCAGCGGGAGAGCTCGAACCTCCAACTTTTCAATTAACAGCCGATCGCGCTAACCAATTGCGCCACGCAGACAGTCGTGCTCCACTCTCACCACCGTCAGAACATTTCTTCAGAGCTATCACCCCAAAGAAAAAAAAAGCGCCACACCACGACTGGTTGGGCTCGAACCTGCAACCTTTCGGTTAACAGCCGATCGCGCTAGCCAATTGCGCCACGAAGACAGTCCTGCTCCACTCTCATCACCATCAGAACATATCTTCAAAGCTATCAGCGCAAAGAAAAAAAGCGCCGCACCACCACCGGGTGGGCTCGAACCTCCAATTTTTCAGTTAACAGCCGATCGCGCTAGCCAATTGCGCCACAGAGCCAGTCCTGCTCCACTCTCACCACCATCAGAACATATCTTCAAAGCTATCAGCGCAAAGAAAAAAGCAACACACCACTCCCGGGAGGGCTCGAAACTCCAACCTTTCGGTTAACAGCCGATCGCGCAAGCCCAATGCGCCACGGAGACAGTCTTGCTCCACTCTCACCACCATTAGAACATATCTTCAAAGTTATCAGCCCAAAGAAAAAAAGCGCCGCACCACCACCGGGTGGGCTCGAAACTCCAACCTTTCGGTTAACAGCCGCTCGCGCTAGCCAATTGCGCCACGGAGACAGTTCTTCTCCACTCTCACCACCATCAGAACATATCTTCAAAGCTATCAGCCCAAAGAAAAAAAAAGCACCGCACCACCACCGGGTGAGCTCGAACCTCCGACGTTTCGGTTAACAGCCGATCGCGCTAGCCAATTGCGCCACGGAGACAGTCGTGCTCCACTCTCATCACCATCAGAACATATCTTCAAAGCTATCGGCGCACAGAAAAAAGCAACACACCACTCCCGGGAGCGCTCGAACCTCCAAATTTTTGGTTAACAGCCGATCGCGCTAGCCAATTGCGCCTCGGAGACCGTCCTGCTCCACTCTCACTACCATCAGAACATATCTTCAAAGCTATCGGCGCAAAGAAAATAGCAACACACCACTCCCGGGAGGGCTCGAACCTCCAAACTTTCGGTTAACAGCCGATCGCGCTAGCCAATTGCGCCACGGAGACAGTTCTGCTCCACTCTCACCGCCATCAGAACATATCTTCAAAGCTATCAGCCCACAGAAAAAAAAGCGCCGCACAACCACCGGGTGGGCTCGAACCTCTGACTTTTCGGTTAACAGCCGATCGCGCTAGCCAATTGTGCCACGGAGACAGTTCTGCTCCACTCTCACCACCATCAGAACATATCTTCAAAGCTATCAGCCCAAAGAAAAAAAAGCACCGCACCACCACCGGGTGAGCTCGAACCTCCGACATTTCGGTTAACAGCCGATCGCGCTAGCCAATTGCGCCACGGAGACAGTCGTGCTCCACTCTCATCACCATCAGAACATATCTTCAAAGCTATCGGCGCACAGAAAAAAGCAACACACCACTCCCGGGAGCACCCGAACCTCCAAATTTTCGCTTAACAGCCGATCGCGCTAGCCAATTGCGCCTCGGAGACCGTCCTGCTCCACTCTCACCACCTTTAGAACATATCTTCAAAGCTATCAGCCCAAAGAAAAAAAAGCGCCGCACCACCAACGGGTGGGCTCGAACCTCCAACTTTTCGGTTAACAGCCGATCACTCTAGCCAATTGCGCCACGGAGACAGTCCTGCTCCACTCTCACCACCATCAGAACATATCTTCAAAGCTATCAGCCCAAAGAAAAAAAAAGCACCGCACCACCACCGGGTGGGCTCGAACCTCCAACCTTTCGGTTAACAGCCGATCGTGCTAGCCAATTGCCCCACGAAGACAGTCGTGCTGCACTCTCACCACCATCAGAACATATCTTCAAAGCTATCGGCGCAAAGAAAATAGCAACACACCACTCCCGGGAGGGCTCGAACCTCCAAACTTTCGGTTAACAGCCGATCGCGCTAGCCAATTGCGCCACGGAGACAGTTCTGCTCCACTCTCACCGCCATCAGAACATATCTTCAAAGCTTTCAGCCCAAAGAAAAAAAAGCGCCGCACCACCACCGGGTGGGCTCGAAACTCCAACCTTTCGAGTAACAGCTGATCGCGCTAGCCTATTGCGCCACGGAGACAGTCCTGCTCCACTCTCACCACAATCAGAACATATCTTCAAAGATATCAGCCTAAAGAAAAAAAAGCGCCGCACCACCAACGGGTGGGCTCGAACCTCCAACTTTTCGGTTAACAGATGATCACGCTAGCAAATTGCGCCACGGAGACAGTCGTGCTCCACTCTCAGCACCATCAGAACATTTCTTCGGAGCTAACACCCCAAAGAAAAAAAAGCGCCGCACCACCACCGAGTGGGCTCGAACCTCCAACCTTTCGGTTAACAGCCGATCGCGCTAGCCAATTGCGCCACGGAGACAGTCCTGCTCCACTCTCACCACCATCAGAACATATCTTCACAGCTATCAAAAAGCGCTGCACCACCACCGGGTAGATCGAAACTCCAACCTTTCGGTTAACAGCCGATCGCGCTAGCCTATTGCGCCACGGAGACAGTCCTGCTCACCTCTCACCATCATCAGAACATAACTTCAAAGATATCACCCCAAAGAAAAAAAACGCCGCACCACCACCGGGTGGGCTCGAACCTCCAACTTTTCGGTTAACAGACGATCACGCTACCCAATTGCGCCACGGATACAGTCCTGCTCCACTCTCACCACCATCAGAACATATCTTCATAGCTATCAGCCCACAGAAAAAAAAGCGCCGCACAACCACCGGGTGGGCTCGAACCTCCGACTTTTCGGTTAACCGCCGATCGCGCTAGCCAATTGCGCCACGGAGACAGTCGTGCTCCACTCTCACCACCATCAGAACATATCTTCAAAGCTATCAGCCGAAAAAAAAAAGCGCCGCACCACCAGCGGGAGAGCTCGAACCTCCAACTTTTCAATTAACAGCCGATCGCGCTAACCAATTGCGCCACGCAGACAGTCGTGCTCCACTCTCACCACCGTCAGAACATTTCTTCAGAGCTATCACCCCAAAGAAAAAAAAAGCGCCACACCACGACTGGTTGGGCTCGAACCTGCAACCTTTCAGTTAACAGCCGATCGCGCTAGCCAATTGCGCCACGAAGACAGTCCTGCTCCACTCTCATCACCATCAGAACATATCTTCAAAGCTATCAGCGCAAAGAAAAAAAGCGCCGCACCACCACCGGGTGGGCTCGAACCTCCAATTTTTCAGTTAACAGCCGATCGCGCTAGCCAATTGCGCCACAGAGCCAGTCCTGCTCCACTCTCACCACCATCAGAACATATCTTCAAAGCTATCAGCGCAAAGAAAAAAGCAACACACCACTCCCGGGAGGGCTCGAAACTCCAACCTTTCGGTTAACAGCCGATCGTGCTAGCCCAATGCGCCACGGAGACAGTCTTGCTCCACTCTCACCAACATTAGAACATATCTTCAAAGTTATCAGCCCAAAGAAAAAAAGCGCCGCACCACCACCGGGTGGGCTCGAAACTCCAACCTTTCGGTTAACAGCCGCTCGCGCTAGCCAATTGCGCCACGGAGACAGTTCTTCTCCACTCTCACCACCATCAGAACATATCTTCAAAGCTATCAGCCCAAAGAAAAAAAAAGCACCGCACCACCACCGGGTGAGCTCGAACCTCCGACATTTCGGTTAACAGCCGATCGCGCTAGCCAATTGCGCCACGGAGACAGTCGTGCTCCACTCTCATCACCATCAGAACATATCTTCAAAGCTATCGGCGCACAGAAAAAAGCAACACACCACTCCCGGGAGCGCTCGAACCTCCAAATTTTCGGTTAACAGCCGATCACGCTAGCCAATTGCGCCTCGGAGACCGTCCTGCTCCACTCTCCCCACCTTTAGAACATATCTTCAAAGCTATCAGCCCAAAGAAAAAAAAGCGCCGCACCACCAACGGGTGGGCTCGAACCTCCAACTTTTCGGTTAACAGCCGATCACTCTAGCCAATTGCGCCACGGAGACAGTCCTGCTCCACTCTCACCACCATCAGAACATATCTTCAAAGCTATCAGCCCAAAAAAAAGCACCGCACCACCACCGGGTGAGCTCGAACCTCCGACAATTCGGTTAACAGCCGATCGCGCTAGCCAATTGCGCCACGGAGACAGTCGTGCTCCACTCTCATCACCATCAGAACATATCTTCAAAGCTATCGGCGCACAGAAAAAAGCAACACACCACTCCCGGGAGCGCTCGAACCTCCAAATTTTTGGTTAACAGCCGATCGCGCTAGCCAATTGCGCCTCGGAGACCGTCCTGCTCCACTCTCACTACCATCAGAACATATCTTCAAAGCTATCGGCGCAAAGAAAATAGCAACACACCACTCCCGGGAGGGCTCGAACCTCCAAACTTTCGGTTAACAGCCGATCGCGCTAGCCAATTGCGCCACGGAGACAGTTCTGCTCCACTCTCACCGCCATCAGAACATATCTTCAAAGCTATCAGCCCACAGAAAAAAAAGCGCCGCACAACCACCGGGTGGGCTCGAACCTCTGACTTTTCGGTTAACAGCCGATCGCGCTAGCCAATTGCGCCACGGAGACAGTTCTGCTCCACTCTCACCACCATCAGAACATATCTTCAAAGCTATCAGCCCAAAGAAAAAAAAGCACCGCACCACCACCGGGTGAGCTCGAACCTCCGACATTTCGGTTAACAGCCGATCGCGCTAGCCAATTGCGCCACGGAGACAGTCGTGCTCCACTCTCATCACCATCAGAACATATCTTCAAAGCTATCGGCGCACAGAAAAAAGCAACACACCACTCCCGGGAGCACCCGAACCTCCAAATTTTCGCTTAACAGCCGATCGCGCTAGCCAATTGCGCCTCGGAGACCGTCCTGCTCCACTCTCACCACCTTTAGAACATATCTTCAAAGCTATCAGCCCAAAGAAAAAAAAGCGCCGCACCACCAACGGGTGGGCTCGAACCTCCAACTTTTCGGTTAACAGCCGATCACTCTAGCCAATTGCGCCACGGAGACAGTCCTGCTCCACTCTCACCACCATCAGAACATATCTTCAAAGCTATCAGCCCAAAGAAAAAAAAAGCACCGCACCACCACCGGGTGGGCTCGAACCTCCAACCTTTCGGTTAACAGCCGATCGTGCTAGCCAATTGCCCCACGAAGACAGTCGTGCTGCACTCTCACCACCATCTGAACATATCTTCAAAGCTATCGGCGCAAAGAAAATAGCAACACACCACTCCCGGGAGGGCTCGAACCTCCAAACTTTCGGTTAACAGCCGATCGCGCTAGCCAATTGCGCCACGGAGACAGTTCTGCTCCACTCTCACCGCCATCAGAACATATCTTCAAAGCTTTCAGCCCAAAGAAAAAAAAGCGCCGCACCACCACCGGGTGGGCTCGAAACTCCAACCTTTCGAGTAACAGCTGATCGCGCTAGCCTATTGCGCCACGGAGACAGTCCTGCTCCACTCTCACCACCATCAGAACATATCTTCAAAGATATCAGCCTAAAGAAAAAAAAGCGCCGCACCACCAACGGGTGGGCTCGAACCTCCAACTTTTCGGTTAACAGATGATCACGCTAGCAAATTGCGCCACGGAGACAGTCGTGCTCCACTCTCAGCACCATCAGAACATTTCTTCGGAGCTAACACCCCAAAGAAAAAAAAGCGCCGCACCACCACCGAGTGGGCTCGAACCTCCAACCTTTCGGTTAACAGCCGATCGCGCTAGCCAATTGCGCCACGGAGACAGTCCTGCTCCACTCTCACCACCATCAGAACATATCTTCACAGCTATCAAAAAGCGCTGCACCACCACCGGGTAGATCGAAACTCCAACCTTTCGGTTAACAGCCGATCGCGCTAGCCTATTGCGCCACGGAGACAGTCGTGCTCCACTCTCATCACCATCAGAACATATCTTCAAAGCTATCGGCGCACAGAAAAAAGCAACACACCACTCCCGGGAGCACCCGAACCTCCAAATTTTCGCTTAACAGCCGATCGCGCTAGCCAATTGCGCCTCGGAGACCATCCTGCTCCACTCTCACCACCTTTAGAACATATCTTCAAAGCTATCAGCCCAAAGAAAAAAAAGCGCCGCACCACCAACGGGTGGGCTCGAACCTCCAACTTTTCGGTTAACAGCCGATCACTCTAGCCAATTGCGCCACGGAGACAGTCCTGCTCCACTCTCACCACCATCAGAACATATCTTCAAAGCTATCAGCCGAAAAAAAAAGCGCCGCACCACCAGCGGGAGAGCTCGAACCTCCAACTTTTCAATTAACAGCCGATCGCGCTAACCAATTGCGCCACGCAGACAGTCGTGCTCCACTCTCACCACCATCAGAACATATCTTCAAAGCTATCGGCGCACAGAAAAAAGCAACACACCACTCCCGGGAGCACCCGAACCTCCAAATTTTCGCTTAACAGCCGATCGCGCTAGCCAATTGCGCCTCGGAGACCGTCCTGCTCCACTCTCACCACCTTTAGAACATATCTTCAAAGCTATCAGCCCAAAGAAAAAAAAGCGCCGCACCACCAACGGGTGGGCTCGAACCTCCAACTTTTCGGTTAACAGCCGATCACTCTAGCCAATTGCGCCACGGAGACAGTCCTGCTCCACTCTCACTACCATCAGAACATATCTTCAAAGCTATCAGCCCAAAGAAAAAAAAAGCACCGCACCACCACCGGGTGGGCTCGAACCTCCAACCTTTCGGTTAACAGCCGATCGTGCTAGCCAATTGCCCCACGAAGACAGTCGTGCTGCACTCTCACCACCATCAGAACATATCTTCAAAGCTATCGGCGCAAAGAAAATAGCAACACACCACTCCCGGGAGGGCTCGAACCTCCAAACTTTCGGTTAACAGCCGATCGCGCTAGCCAATTGCGCCACGGAGACAGTTCTGCTCCACTCTCACCGCCATCAGAACATATCTTCAAAGCTTTCAGCCCAAAGAAAAAAAAGCGCCGCACCACCACCGGGTGGGCTCGAAACTCCAACCTTTCGAGTAACAGCTGATCGCGCTAGCCTATTGCGCCACGGAGACAGTCCTGCTCCACTCTCACCACCATCAGAACATATCTTCAAAGATATCAGCCTAAAGAAAAAAAAGCGCCGCACCACCAACGGGTGGGCTCGAACCTCCAACTTTTCGGTTAACAGATGATCACGCTAGCAAATTGCGCCACGGAGACAGTCGTGCTCCACTCTCAGCACCATCAGAACATTTCTTCGGAGCTAACACCCCAAAGAAAAAAGAGCGCCGCACCACAACCGAGTGGGCTCGAACCTCCAACCTTTCGGTTAACAGCCGATCGCGCTAGCCAATTGCGCCACGGAGACAGTCCTGCTCCACTCTCACCACCATCAGAACATATCTTCACAGCTATCAAAAAGCGCTGCACCACCACCGGGTAGATCGAAACTCCAACCTTTCGGTTAACAGCCGATCGCGCTAGCCTATTGCGCCACGGAGACAGTCCTGCTCACCTCTCACCATCATCAGAACATAACTTCAAAGATATCACCCCAAAGAAAAAAAACGCCGCACCACCACCGGGTGGGCTCGAACCTCCAACTTTTCGGTTAACAGACGATCACGCTACCCAATTGCGCCACGGATACAGTCCTGCTCCACTCTCACCACCATCAGAACATATCTTCATAGCTATCAGCCCACAGAAAAAAAAGCGCCGCACAACCACCGGGTGGGCTCGAACCTCCGACTTTTCGGTTAACCGCCGATCGCGCTAGCCAATTGCGCCACGGAGACAGTCGTGCTCCACTCTCACCACCATCAGAACATATCTTCAAAGCTATCAGCCGAAAAAAAAAAGCGCCGCACCACCAGCGGGAGAGCTCGAACCTCCAACTTTTCAATTAACAGCCGATCGCGCTAACCAATTGCGCCACGCAGACAGTCGTGCTCCACTCTCACCACCGTCAGAACATTTCTTCAGAGCTATCACCCCAAAGAAAAAAAAAAGCGCCACACCACGACTGGTTGGGCTCGAACCTGCAACCTTTCGGTTAACAGCCGATCGCGCTAGCCAATTGCGCCACGAAGACAGTCCTGCTCCACTCTCATCACCATCAGAACATATCTTCAAAGCTATCAGCGCAAAGAAAAAAAGCGCCGCACCACCACCGGGTGGGCTCGAACCTCCAATTTTTCAGTTAACAGCCGATCGCGCTAGCCAATTGCGCCACAGAGCCAGTCCTGCTCCACTCTCACCACCATCAGAACATATCTTCAAAGCTATCAGCGCAAAGAAAAAAGCAACACACCACTCCCGGGAGGGCTCGAAACTCCAACCTTTCGGTTAACAGCCGATCGTGCTAGCCCAATGCGCCACGGAGACAGTCTTGCTCCACTCTCACCAACATTAGAACATATCTTCAAAGTTATCAGCCCAAAGAAAAAAAGCGCCGCACCACCACCGGGTGGGCTCTAAACTCCAACCTTTCGGTTAACAGCCGCTCGCGCTAGCCAATTGCGCCACGGAGACAGTTCTTCTCCACTCTCACCACCATCAGAACATATCTTCAAAGCTATCAGCCCAAAGAAAAAAAAAGCACCGCACCACCACCGGGTGAGCTCGAACCTCCGACATTTCGGTTAACAGCCGATCGCGCTAGCCAATTGCGCCACGGAGACAGTCGTGCTCCACTCTCATCACCATCAGAACATATCTTCAAAGCTATCGGCGCACAGAAAAAAGCAACACACCACTCCCGGGAGCGCTCGAACCTCCAAATTTTCGGTTAACAGCCGATCGCGCTAGCCAATTGCGCCTCGGAGACCGTCCTGCTCCACTCTCCCCACCTTTAGAACATATCTTCAAAGCTATCAGCCCAAAGAAAAAAAAGCGCCGCACCACCAACGGGTGGGCTCGAACCTCCAACTTTTCGGTTAACAGCCGATCACTCTAGCCAATTGCGCCACGGAGACAGTCCTGCTCCACTCTCACCACCATCAGAACATATCTTCAAAGCTATCAGCCCAAAAAAAAGCACCACACCACCACCGGGTGGGCTCGAACCTCCAACCTTTCGGTTAACAGCCGATCGTGCTAGCCAATTGCCCCACGAGGACAGTCGTGCTCCGCTCTCACCACCATCAGAACATATCTTCAAAGCTATCGGCGCAAAGAAAATAGCAACACACCACTCCCGGGAGGGCTCGAATCTCCAAATTTTCGGTTAACAGCCGATCGCGCTAGCCAATTGCGCCACGGAGACAGTTCTGCTCCACTCTCACCGCCATCAGAACATATCTTCAAAGCTATCAGCCCACAGAAAAAAAAGCGCCGCACAACCACCGGGTGGGCTCGAACCTCTGACTTTTCGGTTAACAGCCGATCGCGCTAGCCAATTGCGCCACGGAGACAGTCGTGCTCTACTCTCACCACCATCAGAACATATCTTCAAAGCTATCGGCGGAAAGAAAAAAGCAACACACCACTCCCGGGAGCGCTTAAACCTCCAAATTTTCGGTTAACAGCCGATCGCGCTAGCCAATTGCGCCACGGAGACAGTCCTGCTCCACTCTCACCACCGTCAGAACATTTCTTCAGAGCTATCAGCCCAAAGAAAAAAAAGCGCCGCACCACCACCGGGTGGGCTCGAACCTCCAACCTTTCGGTTAACAGCCGATCGCGCTAGCCAATTGCGCCACGGAGACAGTCCTGCTCTACTCTCACCACCATCAGAACATATCTTCAAAGCTATCAGCCCACCGAAAAAGAAGCGCCGCACAACCACTGGGTGGGCTCGAACCTCCGACTTTTCGGTTAACAGCCGATCGCGCTAGCCAATTGCGCCACGGAGACAGTCGTGCTCCACTCTCACCACCATCAGAACATATCTTCGAAGCTATCGGCGCAAAGAAAAACACAACACACCTGTCCCGGGAGGGCTCGAAACTCCAACCTTTCGGTTAACAGCCGATCGCGCTAGCCAAATGTGCCACGGAGACAGTTGTGCTCCACTCTCACCACCATCAGAACATTTCTTCAGAGCTATCACCCCAAAGAAAAAAAAGCGCCGCACCAACACCGGGTGGGCTCGAACCTCCAACCTTTCGGTTAACAGTCGATCGCGCTAGCCAATCGCGCCACGGAGACAGTCCTGCTCCACTCTCACCACCATCAAACATATCTTCAAAGCTATCAGCGCAAAGAAAAAAGCAACACACCTGTCCCGGGAGGGCTCGAAACTCCAACCTTTCGGTTAACAGCCGATCGCGCTAGCCAAATGTGCCACGGACGGAGACAGTCGTGCTCCACTCTCACCACCGTCAGAACATTTCTTCAGAGCTATCACCCCAAAGAAAAACAAGCGCCGCACCACCACCGGGTGGGCTCGAACCTCCAACCTTTCGGTTAACAGCCGATCGCGCTACCCAATTGCGCCACGGAGACAGTCCTGCTCCACTCTCACCACAATCAGAACATAACTTCAAAGCTATCAACCCAAAGAAAAAAAAGCGCCGCACCACCACCGGGTAGGCTCGAAACTCCAACCTTTCGGTTGACAGCCGATCGCGCTAGCCTATTGCGCCACGGAGACAGTCCTGCTCCACTCTCACCACCATCAGAACATTTCTTCAAAGATATCAGCCCAAAGAAAAAAAACGCCGCACCACCACCGGTTGGGCTCGAACCTCCAACTTTTCGGTTAACAGACGATCACGCTACCCAATTGCGCCACGAATACAGTCCTGCTCCACTCTCACCACCATCAGAACATATCTTCAAAGCTATCAGCCCACAGAAAAAAAAAGCGCCGCACAACCACCGGGTGGGCTCGAACCTCTGACTTTTCGGTCAACAGCCGATCGCGCTAGCCAATTGCGCCACGGAGACAGTCGTGCTCTACTCTCACCACCATCAGAACATATCTTCAAAGCTATCGGCGCAAAGAAAAAAGCAACACACCACTCCCGGGAGCGCTTAAACCTCCAACTTTTCAATTAACAGCCGATCGCGCTAACCAATTGCGCCACGCAGACAGTCGTGCTCCACTCTCACCACCGTCAGAACATTTCTTCAGAGCTATCACCCCAAAGAAAAAAAAAGCGCCACACCACGACTGGTTGGGCTCGAACCTGCAACCTTTCGGTTAACAGCCGATCGCGCTAGCCAATTGCGCCACGAAGACAGTCCTGCTCCACTCTCATCACCATCAGAACATATCTTCAAAGCTATCAGCACAAAGAAAAAAAGCGCCGCACCACCACCGGGTGGGCTCGAACCTCCAATTTTTCAGTTAACAGCCGATCGCGCTAGCCAATTGCGCCACAGAGCCAGTCCTGCTCCACTCTCACCACCATCAGAACATATCTTCAAAGCTATCAGCGCAAAGAAAAAAGCAACACACCACTCCCGGGAGGGCTCGAAACTCCAACCTTTCGGTTAACAGCCGATCGTGCTAGCCCAATGCGCCACGGAGACAGTCTTGCTCCACTCTCACCAACATTAGAACATATCTTCAAAGTTATCAGCCCAAAGAAAAAAAGCGCCGCACCACCACCGGGTGGGCTCGAAACTCCAACCTTTCGGTTAACAGCCGCTCGCGCTAGCCAATTGCGCCACGGAGACAGTTCTTCTCCACTCTCACCACCATCAGAACATATCTTCAAAGCTATCAGCCCAAAGAAAAAAAAAGCACCGCACCACCACCGGGTGAGCTCGAACCTCCGACATTTCGGTTAACAGCCGATCGCGCTAGCCAATTGCGCCACGGAGACAGTCGTGCTCCACTCTCATCACCATCAGAACATATCTTCAAAGCTATCGGCGCACAGAAAAAAGCAACACACCACTCCCGGGAGCGCTCGAACCTCCAACTTTTCGGTTAACAGCCGATCACTCTAGCCAATTGCGCCACGGAGACAGTCCTGCTCCACTCTCACCACCATCAGAACATATCTTCAAAGCTATCAGCCCAAAGAAAAAAGAAGCACCGCACCACCACCGGGTGGGCTCGAACCTCCAACCTTTCGGTTAACAGCCGATCGTGCTAGCCAATTGCCCCACGAAGACAGTCGTGCTGCACTCTCACCACCATCAGAACATATCTTCAAAGCTATCGGCGCAAAGAAAATAGCAACACACCACTCCCGGGAGGGCTCGAACCTCCAAACTTTCGGTTAACAGCCGATCGCGCTAGCCAATTGCGCCACGGAGACAGTTCTGCTCCACTCTCACCGCCATCAGAACATATCTTCAAAGCTTTCAGCCCAAAGAAAAAAAAGCGCCGCACCACCACCGGGTGGGCTCGAAACTCCAACCTTTCGGGTAACAGCTGATCGCGCTAGCCTATTGCGCCACGGAGACAGTCCTGCTCCACTCTCACCACCATCAGAACATATCTTCAAAGATATCAGCCTAAAGAAAAAAAAGCGCCGCACCACCAACGGGTGGGCTCGAACCTCCAACTTTTCGGTTAACAGATGATCACGCTAGCCAATTGCGCCACGGAGACAGTCGTGCTCCACTCTCACCACCATCAGAACATATCTTCAAAGCTATCAGCCCAAAGAAAAAAAAGCGCTGCACCACCACCGGGTAGATCGAAACTCCAACCTTTCGGTTAACAGCCGATCGCGCTAGCCTATTGCGCCACGGAGACAGTCCTGCTCACCTCTCACCATCATCAGAACATAACTTCAAAGATATCAGCGCAAAGAAAAAAGCAACACACCACTCCCGGGAGGGCTCGAAACTCCAACCTTTCGGTTAACAGCCGATCGCGCAAGCCCAATGCGCCACGGAGACAGTCTTGCTCCACTCTCACCACCATTAGAACATATCTTCAAAGTTATCAGCCCAAAGAAAAAAAGCGCCGCACCACCACCGGGTGGGCTCGAAACTCCAACCTTTCGGTTAACAGCCGCTCGCGCTAGCCAATTGCGCCACGGAGACAGTTCTTCTCCACTCTCACCACCATCAGAACATATCTTCAAAGCTATCAGCCCAAAGAAAAAAAAAGCACCGCACCACCACCGGGTGAGCTCGAACCTCCGACGTTTCGGTTAACAGCCGATCGCGCTAGCCAATTGCGCCACGGAGACAGTCGTGCTCCACTCTCATCACCATCAGAACTTATCTTCAAAGCTATCGGCGCACAGAAAAAAGCAACACACCACTCCCGGGAGCGCTCGAACCTCCAAATTTTTGGTTAACAGCCGATCGCGCTAGCCAATTGCGCCTTGGAGACCGTCCTGCTCCACTCTCACTACCATCAGAACATATCTTCAAAGCTATCGGCGCAAAGAAAATAGCAACACACCACTCCCGGGAGGGCTCGAACCTCCAAACTTTCGGTTAACAGCCGATCGCGCTAGCCAATTGCGCCACGGAGACAGTTCTGCTCCACTCTCACCGCCATCAGAACATATCTTCAAAGCTATCAGCCCACAGAAAAAAAAGCGCCGCACAACCACCGGGTGGGCTCGAACCTCTGACTTTTCGGTTAACAGCCGATCGCGCTAGCCAATTGTGCCACGGAGACAGTTCTGCTCCACTCTCACCACCATCAGAACATATCTTCAAAGCTATCAGCCCAAAGAAAAAAAAGCACCGCACCACCACCGGGTGAGCTCGAACCTCCGACATTTCGGTTAACAGCCGATCGCGCTAGCCAATTGCGCCACGGAGACAGTCGTGCTCCACTCTCATCACCATCAGAACATATCTTCAAAGCTATCGGCGCACAGAAAAAAGCAACACACCACTCCCGGGAGCACCCGAACCTCCAAATTTTCGCTTAACAGCCGATCGCGCTAGCCAATTGCGCCTCGGAGACCGTCCTGCTCCACTCTCACCACCTTTAGAACATATCTTCAAAGCTATCAGCCCAAAGAAAAAAAAGCGCCGCACCACCAACGGGTGGGCTCGAACCTCCAACTTTTCGGTTAACAGCCGATCACTCTAGCCAATTGCGCCACGGAGACAGTCCTGCTCCACTCTCACCACCATCAGAACATATCTTCAAAGCTATCAGCCCAAAGAAAAAAAAAGCACCGCACCACCACCGGGTGGGCTCGAACCTCCAACCTTTCGGTTAACAGCCGATCGTGCTAGCCAATTGCCCCACGAAGACAGTCGTGCTGCACTCTCACCACCATCAGAACATATCTTCAAAGCTATCGGCGCAAAGAAAATAGCAACACACCACTCCCGGGAGGGCTCGAACCTCCAAACTTTCGGTTAACAGCCGATCGCGCTAGCCAATTGCGCCACGGAGACAGTTCTGCTCCACTCTCACCGCCATCAGAACATATCTTCAAAGCTTTCAGCCCAAAGAAAAAAAAGCGCCGCACCACCACCGGGTGGGCTCGAAACTCCAACCTTTCGAGTAACAGCTGATCGCGCTAGCCTATTGCGCCACGGAGACAGTCCTGCTCCACTCTCACCACAATCAGAACATATCTTCAAAGATATCAGCCTAAAGAAAAAAAAGCGCCGCACCACCAACGGGTGGGCTCGAACCTCCAACTTTTCGGTTAACAGATGATCACGCTAGCAAATTGCGCCACGGAGACAGTCGTGCTCCACTCTCAGCACCATCAGAACATTTCTTCGGAGCTAACACCCCAAAGAAAAAAAAGCGCCGCACCACCACCGAGTGGGCTCGAACCTCCAACCTTTCGGTTAACAGCCGATCGCGCTAGCCAATTGCGCCACGGAGACAGTCCTGCTCCACTCTCACCACCATCAGAACATATCTTCACAGCTATCAAAAAGCGCTGCACCACCACCGGGTAGATCGAAACTCCAACCTTTCGGTTAACAGCCGATCGCGCTAGCCTATTGCGCCACGGAGACAGCCCTGCTCACCTCTCACCATCATCAGAACATAACTTCAAAGATATCACCCCAAAGAAAAAAAACGCCGCACCACCACCGGGTGGGCTCGAACCTCCAACTTTTCGGTTAACAGACGATCACGCTACCCAATTGCGCCACGGATACAGTCCTGCTCCACTCTCACCACCATCAGAACATATCTTCATAGCTATCAGCCCACAGAAAAAAAAGCGCCGCACAACCACCGGGTGGGCTCGAACCTCCGACTTTTCGGTTAACCGCCGATCGCGCTAGCCAATTGCGCCACGGAGACAGTCGTGCTCCACTCTCACCACCATCAGAACATATCTTCAAAGCTATCAGCCGAAAAAAAAAAGCGCCGCACCACCAGCGGGAGAGCTCGAACCTCCAACTTTTCAATTAACAGCCGATCGCGCTAACCAATTGCGCCACGCAGACAGTCGTGCTCCACTCTCACCACCGTCAGAACATTTCTTCAGAGCTATCACCCCAAAGAAAAAAAAAGCGCCACACCACGACTGGTTGGGCTCGAACCTGCAACCTTTCGGTTAACAGCCGATCGCGCTAGCCAATTGCGCCACGAAGACAGTCCTGCTCCACTCTCATCACCATCAGAACATATCTTCAAAGCTATCAGCGCAAAGAAAAAAAGCGCCGCACCACCACCGGGTGGGCTCGAACCTCCAATTTTTCAGTTAACAGCCGATCGCGCTAGCCAATTGCGCCACAGAGCCAGTCCTGCTCCACTCTCACCACCATCAGAACATATCTTCAAAGCTATCAGCGCAAAGAAAAAAGCAACACACCACTCCCGGGAGGGCTCGAAACTCCAACCTTTCGGTTAACAGCCGATCGTGCTAGCCCAATGCGCCACGGAGACAGTCTTGCTCCACTCTCACCAACATTAGAACATATCTTCAAAGTTATCAGCCCAAAGAAAAAAAGCGCCGCACCACCACCGGGTGGGCTCGAAACTCCAACCTTTCGGTTAACAGCCGCTCGCGCTAGCCAATTGCGCCACGGAGACAGTTCTTCTCCACTCTCACCACCATCAGAACATATCTTCAAAGCTATCAGCCCAAAGAAAAAAAAAGCACCGCACCACCACCGGGTGAGCTCGAACCTCCGACATTTCGGTTAACAGCCGATCGCGCTAGCCAATTGCGCCACGGAGACAGTCGTGCTCCACTCTCATCACCATCAGAACATATCTTCAAAGCTATCGGCGCACAGAAAAAAGCAACACACCACTCCCGGGAGCGCTCGAACCTCCAAATTTTCGGTTAACAGCCGATCACGCTAGCCAATTGCGCCTCGGAGACCGTCCTGCTCCACTCTCCCCACCTTTAGAACATATCTTCAAAGCTATCAGCCCAAAGAAAAAAAAGCGCCGCACCACCAACGGGTGGGCTCGAACCTCCAACTTTTCGGTTAACAGCCGATCACTCTAGCCAATTGCCCCACGGAGACAGTCCTGCTCCACTCTCACCACCATCAGAACATATCTTCAAAGCTATCAGCCCAAAAAAAAGCACCGCACCACCACCGGGTGAGCTCGAACCTCCGACAATTCGGTTAACAGCCGATCGCGCTAGCCAATTGCGCCACGGAGACAGTCGTGCTCCACTCTCATCACCATCAGAACATATCTTCAAAGCTATCGGCGCACAGAAAAAAGCAACACACCACTCCCGGGAGCACCCGAACCTCCAAATTTTCGCTTAACAGCCGATCGCGCTAGCCAATTGCGCCTCGGAGACCGTCCTGCTCCACTCTCACCACCTTTAGAACATATCTTCAAAGCTATCAGCCCAAAGAAAAAAAAGCGCCGCACCACCAACGGGTGGGCTCGAACCTCCAACCTTTCGGTTAACAGCCGATCGTGCTAGCCAATTGCCCCACGAAGACAGTCGTGCTGCACTCTCACCACCATCAGAACATATCTTCAAAGCTATCGGCGCAAAGAAAATAGCAACACACCACTCCCGGGAGGGCTCGAACCTCCAAACTTTCGGTTAACAGCCGATCGCGCTAGCCAATTGCGCCACGGAGACAGTTCTGCTCCACTCTCACCGCCATCAGAACATATCTTCAAAGCTTTCAGCCCAAAGAAAAAAAAGCGCCGCACCACCACCGGGTGGGCTCGAAACTCCAACCTTTCGAGTAACAGCTGATCGCGCTAGCCTATTGCGCCACGGAGACAGTCCTGCTCCACTCTCACCACCATCAGAACATATCTTCAAAGATATCAGCCTAAAGAAAAAAAAGCGCCGCACCACCAACGGGTGGGCTCGAACCTCCAACTTATCGGTTAACAGATGATCACGCTAGCAAATTGCGCCACGGAGACAGTCGTGCTCCACTCTCAGCACCATCAGAACATTTCTTCGGAGCTAACACCCCAAAGAAAAAAAAGCGCCGCACCACCACCGAGTGGGCTCGAACCTCCAACCTTTCGGTTAACAGCCGATCGCGCTAGCCAATTGCGCCACGGAGACAGTCCTGCTCCACTCTCACCACCATCAGAACATATCTTCACAGCTATCAAAAAGCGCTGCACCACCACCGGGTAGATCGAAACTCCAACCTTTCGGTTAACAGCCGATCGCGCTAGCCTATTGCGCCACGGAGACAGTCGTGCTCCACTCTCATCACTATCAGAACATATCTTCAAAGCTATCGGCGCACAGAAAAAAGCAACACACCACTCCCGGGAGCACCCGAACCTCCAAATTTTCGCTTAACAGCCGATCGCGCTAGCCAATTGCGCCTCGGAGACCATCCTGCTCCACTCTCACCACCTTTAGAACATATCTTCAAAGCTATCAGCCCAAAGAAAAAAAAGCGCCGCACCACCAACGGGTGGGCTCGAACCTCCAACTTTTCGGTTAACAGCCGATCACTCTAGCCAATTGCGCCACGGAGACAGTCCTGCTCCACTCTCACCACCATCAGAACATATCTTCAAAGCTATCAGCCGAAAAAAAAAGCGCCGCACCACCAGCGGGAGAGCTCGAACCTCCAACTTTTCAATTAACAGCCGATCGCGCTAACCAATTGCGCCACGCAGACAGTCGTGCTCCACTCTCACCACCATCAGAACATATCTTCAAAGCTATCGGCGCACAGAAAAAAGCAACACACCACTCCCGGGAGCACCCGAACCTCCAAATTTTCGCTTAACAGCCGATCGCGCTAGCCAATTGCGCCTCGGAGACCGTCCTGCTCCACTCTCACCACCTTTAGAACATATCTTCAAAGCTATCAGCCCAAAGAAAAAAAAGCGCCGCACCACCAACGGGTGGGCTCGAACCTCCAACTTTTCGGTTAACAGCCGATCACTCTAGCCAATTGCGCCACGGAGACAGTCCTGCTCCACTCTCACCACCATCAGAACATATCTTCAAAGCTATCAGCCCAAAGAAAAAAAAAGCACCGCACCACCACCGGGTGGGCTCGAACCTCCAACCTTTCGGTTAACAGCCGATCGTGCTAGCCAATTGCCCCACGAAGACAGTCGTGCTGCACTCTCACCACCATCAGAACATATCTTCAAAGCTATCGGCGCAAAGAAAATAGCAACACACCACTCCCGGGAGGGCTCGAACCTCCAAACTTTCGGTTAACAGCCGATCGCGCTAGCCAATTGCGCCACGGAGACAGTTCTGCTCCACTCTCACCGCCATCAGAACATATCTTCAAAGCTTTCAGCCCAAAGAAAAAAAAGCGCCGCACCACCACCGGGTGGGCTCGAAACTCCAACCTTTCGAGTAACAGCTGATCGCGCTAGCCTATTGCGCCACGGAGACAGTCCTGCTCCACTCTCACCACCATCAGAACATATCTTCAAAGATATCAGCCTAGAGAAAAAAAAGCGCCGCACCACCAACGGGTGGGCTCGAACCTCCAACTTTTCGGTTAACAGATGATCACGCTAGCAAATTGCGCCACGGAGACAGTCGTGCTCCACTCTCAGCACCATCAGAACATTTCTTCGGAGCTAACACCCCAAAGAAAAAAAAGCGCCGCACCACCACCGAGTGGGCTCGAACCTCCAACCTTTCGGTTAACAGCCGATCGCGCTAGCCAATTGCGCCACGGAGACAGTCCTGCTCCACTCTCACCACCATCAGAACATATCTTCACAGCTATCAAAAAGCGCTGCACCACCACCGGGTAGATCGAAACTCCAACCTTTCGGTTAACAGCCGATCGCGCTAGCCTATTGCGCCACGGAGACAGTCCTGCTCACCTCTCACCATCATCAGAACATAACTTCAAAGATATCACCCCAAAGAAAAAAAACGCCGCACCACCACCGGGTGGGCTCGAACCTCCAACTTTTCGGTTAACAGACGATCACGCTACCCAATTGCGCCACGGATACAGTCCTGCTCCACTCTCACCACCATCAGAACATATCTTCATAGCTATCAGCCCACAGAAAAAAAAGCGCCGCACAACCACCGGGTGGGCTCGAACCTCCGACTTTTCGGTTAACCGCCGATCGCGCTAGCCAATTGCGCCACGAAGACAGTCCTGCTCCACTCTCATCACCATCAGAACATATCTTCAAAGCTATCAGCGCAAAGAAAAAAAGCGCCGCACCACCACCGGGTGGGCTCGAACCTCCAATTTTTCAGTTAACAGCCGATCGCGCTAGCCAATTGCGCCACAGAGCCAGTCCTGCTCCACTCTCACCACCATCAGAACATATCTTCAAAGCTATCAGCGCAAAGAAAAAAGCAACACACCACTCCCGGGAGGGCTCGAAACTCCAACCTTTCGGTTAACAGCCGATCGTGCTAGCCCAATGCGCCACGGAGACAGTCTTGCTCCACTCTCACCAACATTAGAACATATCTTCAAAGTTATCAGCCCAAAGAAAAAAAGCGCCGCACCACCACCGGGTGGGCTCGAAACTCCAACCTTTCGGTTAACAGCCGCTCGCGCTAGCCAATTGCGCCACGGAGACAGTTCTTCTCCACTCTCACCACCATCAGAACATATCTTCAAAGCTATCAGCCCAAAGAAAAAAAAAGCACCGCACCACCACCGGGTGAGCTCGAACCTCCGACATTTCGGTTAACAGCCGATCGCGCTAGCCAAGTGCGCCACGGAGACAGTCGTGCTCCACTCTCATCACCATCAGAACATATCTTCAAAGCTATCGGCGCACAGAAAAAAGCAACACACCACTCCCGGGAGCGCTCGAACCTCCAAATTTTCGGTTAACAGCCGATCGCGCTAGCCAATTGCGCCTCGGAGACCGTCCTGCTCCACTCTCCCCACCTTTAGAACATATCTTCAAAGCTATCAGCCCAAAGAAAAAAAAGCGCCGCACCACCAACGGGTGGGCTCGAACCTCCAACTTTTCGGTTAACAGCCGATCACTCTAGCCAATTGCGCCACGGAGACAGTCCTGCTCCACTCTCACCACCATCAGAACATATCTTCAAAGCTATCAGCCCAAAAAAAAGCACCACACCACCACCGGGTGGGCTCGAACCTCCAACCTTTCGGTTAACAGCCGATCGTGCTAGCCAATTGCCCCACGAGGACAGTCGTGCTCCGCTCTCACCACCATCAGAACATATCTTCAAAGCTATCGGCGCAAAGAAAATAGCAACACACCACTCCCGGGAGGGCTCGAATCTCCAAATTTTCGGTTAACAGCCGATCGCGCTAGCCAATTGCGCCACGGAGACAGTTCTGCTCCACTCTCACCACCGTCAGAACATTTCTTCAGAGCTATCAGCCCAAAGAAAAAAAAGCGCCGCACCACCACCGGGTGGGCTCGAACCTCCAACCTTTCGGTTAACAGCCGATCGCGCTAGCCAATTGCGCCACGGAGACAGTCCTGCTCTACTCTCACCACCATCAGAACATATCTTCAAAGCTATCAGCCCACCGAAAAAGAAGCGCCGCACAACCACTGGGTGGGCTCGAACCTCCGACTTTTCGGTTAACAGCCGATCGCGCTAGCCAATTGCGCCACGGAGACAGTCGTGCTCCACTCTCACCACCATCAGAACATATCTTCGAAGCTATCGGCGCAAAGAAAAACACAACACACCTGTCCCGGGAGGGCTCGAAACTCCAACCTTTTGGTTAACAGCCGATCGCGCTAGCCAAATGTGCCACGGAGACAGTTGTGCTCCACTCTCACCACCATCAGAACATTTCTTCAGAGCTATCACCCCAAAGAAAAAAAAGCGCCGCACCAACACCGGGTGGGCTCGAACCTCCAACCTTTCGGTTAACAGTCGATCGCGCTAGCCAATCGCGCCACGGAGACAGTCCTGCTCCACTCTCACCACCATCAAACATATCTTCAAAGCTATCAGCGCAAAGAAAAAAGCAACACACCTGTCCCGGGAGGGCTCGAAACTCCAACCTTTCGGTTAACAGCCGATCGCGCTAGCCAAATGTGCCACGGACGGAGACAGTCGTGCTCCACTCTCACCACCGTCAGAACATTTCTTCAGAGCTATCACCCCAAAGAAAAACAAGCGCCGCACCACCACCGGGTGGGCTCGAACCTCCAACCTTTCGGTTAACAGCCGATCGCGCTACCCAATTGCGCCACGGAGACAGTCCTGCTCCACTCTCACCACAATCAGAACATAACTTCAAAGCTATCAGCCCACAGAAAAAAAAAGCGCCGCACAACCACCGGGTGGGCTCGAACCTCTGACTTTTCGGTCAACAGCCGATCGCGCTAGCCAATTGCGCCACGGAGACAGTCGTGCTCTACTCTCACCACCATCAGAACATATCTTCAAAGCTATCGGCGCAAAGAAGAAAGCAACACACCACTCCCGGGAGCGCTTAAACCTCCAAATTTTCGGTTAACGGCCGATCGCTCTAGCCAATTGCCCCACGGAGAGTCGTGCTCCACTCTCACCACCGTCAGAACATTTCTTCAGAGCTATCACCCCAAAGAAAAAAAAGCGCCGCACCACCACTGGTTGGGTTCGAACCTCCAACCTCTCGGTTAACACCCGATCGCGCTAGCCCGTTGCGCCACAGAGGCAGTCCTGCTCCACTCTCACCACCATCAGAACATATCTTCAAAGCTATCAGCGCAAAGAAAAAAAAGCGCCGCACCACCACTGGTTGGGTTCGAACCTCCAACCTCTCGGTTAACAGCCGATCGCGCTAGCCCGTTGCGCCACAGAGGCAGTCCTGCTCCACTCTCACCACCATCAGAACATATCTTCAAAGCTATCAGCGCAAAGAAAAAAAAGCGCCGCACCACCACCAGGTGGGCTCGAACCTCCAACCTTTCGGTTAACAGTCGATCACGCTAGCCAATTGCGCCACGAAGACAGTCCTGCTCCACTCTCACCACCATCAGAACATATCTTCAAAGCCATCAGCCCACAGAAAAAAAAGCGCCGCACCACCACCGGGAGAGCACGAAACTGCAACTTTTCAGTTAACAGCCGATCGCGCTAGCCAATAGCGCCACGGAGACAGTCCTGCTCCACTCTCACCACCATCAGAACATAACTTCAAAGCTATCAGCCCAAAGAAAAAAAAGCGCCGCACCACCACCGGGTAGCCTCGAAACTCCAACCTTTCGGTTAACAGCCGGTCGCGCTAGCCTATTGCGCCACGGAGACAGTCCTGCTCCACTCTCACCACCATCAGAACATATCTTCAAAGATATCAGCCCAAAGAAAAAAAAACGCCGCACCACCACCGGTTGGGCTCGAACCTCCAACTTTTCGGTTAACAGACGATCACGCTACCCGATTGCGCCACGGATACAGTCCTGCTCCACTCTCACCGCCATCAGAACATATCTTCAAAGCTATTAGCCCACAGAAAAAAAAGCGCCGCACAACCACCGGGTGGGCTCGAACCTCTGACTTTTCGGTTAACAGCCGACCGCGCTAGCCAATTGCGCCACGGAGACAGTCGTGCTCTACTCTCACCACCATCAGAACATATCTTCAAAGCTATCGGCGCAAAGAAAAAAGCAACACACCACTCCCGGGAGCGCTTGAACCTCCAAATTTTCGGTTAACAGCCGATCGCGCTAGCCAATTGCGCCACGGAGACAGTCCTGCTCCACTCTCAACACCGTCAGAACAT
Organism: Rhipicephalus microplus; assembly: GCF_043290135.1. Taxonomy (NCBI): domain Eukaryota; kingdom Metazoa; phylum Arthropoda; class Arachnida; order Ixodida; family Ixodidae; genus Rhipicephalus; species Rhipicephalus microplus. The sequence continues at coordinate 16,419,602 of NW_027464589.1, forward strand.
TTCTTCAGAGCTATCAGCCCAAAGAAATAAAAGCGCCGCACCACCACCGGGTGGGCTCGAACCTCCAACCTTTGGGTTAACAGCCGATCGCGCTAGCCAATTGCCCCACGGAGACAGTCGTGCTCCACTCTCACCACCGTCAGAACATTTCTTCAGAGCTATCACCCCAAAGAAAAAAAAGCGCCGCACCACCACTGGTTGGGTTCGAACCTCCAACCTCTCGGTTAACAGCCGATCGCGCTAGCCCGTTGCGCCACAGAGGCAGTCCTGCTCCACTCTCACCACCATCAGAACATATCTTCAAAGCTATCAGCGCAAAGAAAAAAAAGCGCCGCACCACCACCAGGTGGGCTCGAACCTCCAACCTTTCGGTTAACAGTCGATCACGCTAGCCAATTGCGCCACGAAGACAGTCCTGCTCCACTCTCACCACCATCAGAACATATCTTCAAAGCCATCAGCCCACAGAAAAAAAAGCGCCGCACCACCACCGGGAGAGCACGAAACTGCAACTTTTCAGTTAACAGCCGATCGCGCTAGCCAATTGCGCCACGGAGACAGTCCTGCTCCAATCTCACCACCATCAGAACATTTCTTCAGAGCTATCACCCCAAAGAAAAACAAGCGCCGCACCACCACCGGGTGGGCTCGAACCTCCAACCTTTCGGTTAACAGCCGATCGCGCTACCCAATTGCGCCACGGAGACAGTCCTGCTCCACTCTCACCACAATCAGAACATAACTTCAAAGCTATCAGCCCACAGAAAAAAAAAGCGCCGCACAACCACCGGGTGGGCTCGAACCTCTGACTTTTCGGTCAACAGCCGATCGCGCTAGCCAATTGCGCCACGGAGACAGTCGTGCTCTACTCTCACCACCATCAGAACATATCTTCAAAGCTATCGGCGCAAAGAAAAAAGCAACACACCACTCCCGGGAGCGCTTAAACCTCCAAATTTTCGGTTAACGGCCGATCGCTCTAGCCAATTGCCCCACGGAGAGTCGTGCTCCACTCTCACCACCGTCAGAACATTTCTTCAGAGCTATCACCCCAAAGAAAAAAAAGCGCCGCACCACCACTGGTTGGGTTCGAACCTCCAACCTCTCGGTTAACACCCGATCGCGCTAGCCCGTTGCGCCACAGAGGCAGTCCTGCTCCACTCTCACCACCATCAGAACATATCTTCAAAGCTATCAGCGCAAAGAAAAAAAAGCGCCGCACCACCACCAGGTGGGCTCGAACCTCCAACCTTTCGGTTAACAGCCGATCGCGCTAGCCAATTGCGCCACGGAGACAGTCGTGCTCCACTCTCACCACCATTAGAACATACCTTCAAAGCTATCAGCCCAAATAAAAAAAAGCGCCGCACCACCAACGGGTGGGCTTGAACCTCCAAATTTTCGGTTAACAGTCGATCACGCTAGCCAATTGCGCCACGGAGACAGTCCTTCTCCACTCTCACCACCATCAGAACATATCTTCAAAGCCATCAGCCCACAGAAAAAAAGCGCCGCACCACCACCGGGAGAGCTCGAAACTGCAACTTTTCAGTTAACAGCCGATCGCGCTAGCCAATTGCGCCACGGAGACAGTCCTGCTTCACTCTTACCACCATCAGAACATATCTTCAAAGCTATCAGCCCAAAGAAAAAAAAATGCCGCACCACCACCTGGTGGGCTCAAACCTCAAACTTTTCGGTTAACAGACGATCGCGCTAGCCAATTGCTCCACGGAGACAGTCCTGCTCTACTCTCACCACCATCAGAACATATCTTCAAAGCTATCAGCCCAAAGAAAAAAAAACACACCTGTCCCGGGAGGGCTCGAAACTCCAACCTTTCGGTTAACAGCCGATCGCGCTAGCCAATAGCGCCACGGAGACAGTCCTGCTCCACTCTCACCACCATCAGAACATAACTTCAAAGCTATCAGCCCAAAGAAAAAAAAGCGCCGCACCACCACCGGGTAGCCTCGAAACTCCAACCTTTCGGTTAACAGCCGGTCGCGCTAGCCTATTGCGCCACGGAGACAGTCCTGCTCCACTCTCACCACCATCAGAACATATCTTCAAAGATATCAGCCCAAAGAAAAAAAAACGCCGCACCACCACCGGTTGGGCTCGAACCTCCAACTTTTCGGTTAACAGACGATCACGCTACCCGATTGCGCCACGGATACAGTCCTGCTCCACTCTCACCGCCATCAGAACATATCTTCAAAGCTATTAGCCCACAGAAAAAAAAGCGCCGCACAACCACCGGGTGGGCTCGAACCTCTGACTTTTCGGTTAACAGCCGACCGCGCTAGCCAATTGCGCCACGGAGACAGTCGTGCTCTACTCTCACCACCATCAGAACATATCTTCAAAGCTATCGGCGCAAAGAAAAAAGCAACACACCACTCCCGGGAGCGCTTGAACCTCCAAATTTTCGGTTAACAGCCGATCGCGCTAGCCAATTGCGCCACGGAGACAGTCCTGCTCCACTCTCAACACCGTCAGAACATTTCTTCAGAGCTATCAGCCCAAAGAAATAAAAGCGCCGCACCACCACCGGGTGGGCTCGAACCTCCAACCTTTGGGTTAACAGCCGATCGCGCTAGCCAATTGCCCCACGGAGACAGTCGTGCTCCACTCTCACCACCGTCAGAACATTTCTTCAGAGCTATCACCCCAAAGAAAAAAAAGCGCCGCACCACCACTGGTTGGGTTCGAACCTCCAACCTCTCGGTTAACAGCCGATCGCGCTAGCCCGTTGCGCCACAGAGGCAGTCCTGCTCCACTCTCACCACCATCAGAACATATCTTCAAAGCTATCAGCGCAAAGAAAAAAAAGCGCCGCACCACCACCAGGTGGGCTCGAACCTCCAACCTTTCGGTTAACAGTCGATCACGCTAGCCAATTGCGCCACGAAGACAGTCCTGCTCCACTCTCACCACCATCAGAACATATCTTCAAAGCCATCAGCCCACAGAAAAAAAAGCGCCGCACCACCACCGGGAGAGCACGAAACTGCAACTTTTCAGTTAACAGCCGATCGCGCTAGCCAATTGCGCCACGGAGACAGTCCTGCTCCAATCTCACCACCATCAGAACATATCTTCAAAGCTATCAGCCCAAAGAAAAAAAAATGCCGCACCACCACCTGGTGGGCTCGAACCTCAAACTTTTCGGTTAACAGACGATCGCGCTAGCCAATTGCGCCACAGAGACAGTCCTGCTCTACTCTCACCACCATCAGAAGATATCTTCAAAGCTATCAGCCCAAAGAAAAAAAAACACACCTGTCCCGGGAGGGCTCGAAACTCCAACCTTTCGGTTAACAGCCGATCGCGCTAGCCAATTGCGCCGCGGAGACAGTCCTGCTCCACTCTCACCACCATCAAACATATCTTCAAAGCTATCAGCGCAAAGAAAAAAGCAACACACCTGTCCCGGGAGGGCTCGAAACTGCAACCTTTCGGTTAACAGCCGATCGCGCTAGCCAAATGTGCCACGGAGACAGTCGTGGTCCACTCTCACCACCATCAGAACATTTCTTCAGAGCTATCACCCCAAAGAAAAAAAAAGCGCCGCACCACCACCGGGTGGGCTTGAACCTCCAACATTTCGGTTAACAGCCGATCGCGCTAGCCAATTGCGCCACGGAGACAGTCCTGCTCCACTCTCACCACCATCAGAAGATATCTTCAAAGCTATCAGCCCAAAGAAAAAAAACGCCGCACCACCACCGGGTAGGCTCGAAACTCCAACCTTTCGGTTAACAGCCGATCGCGCTAGCCTATTGCGCCACGGAGACCGTCCTGCTCCACTCTCACCACCATCAGAACATATCTTCAAAGATATCAGCTCAAAGAAAAAAAAAACGCCGCACCACCACCGGGTGGGCTCGAACCTCAAACATTTCGGTTAAAAGACGATCACGCTACCCAATTGCGCCACGGATACAGTCCTGCTCCTCTCTCACCACCATCAGAACATATCTTCAAAGCTATCAGCCCACAGAAAAAAAAGCGCCGCACAACCACCGGGTGGGCTCGAACCTCCGACTTTTCGTTTAACAGCCGATCGCGCTAGCCAATTGCGCCACGGAGACAGTCGTGCTCTACTCTCACCACCATCAGAACATATCTTCAAAGCTATCGGCGCAAAGAAAAAAGCAACACACCACTCCCGGGAGCGCTCGAACCTCCAAATTTTCGGTTAACAGCTGATCGCACTAGCCAATTGCGCCACGGAGACAGTCCTGCTCCACTCTCACCACCGTCAGAACATTTCTTCAGAGCTATCAGCCCAAAGAAATACAAGCGCCGCACCACCACCGGGTGGGCTCGATTCTCCAACCTTTGGGTTAACAGCCGATCGCGCTAGCCAATTGACCCACGGAGACAGTCGTGCTCCACTCTCACCACCATCAGAACATTTCTTCAGAGCTATCACCTCAAAGAAAAAAAAGCGCCGCACCACCACTGGTTGGGCTCGAACCTCCAACCTCTCGGTTAACAGCCGATCGCGCTAGCCCGTTGCGCCACAGAGGCAGTCCTGCTCGCCTCTCACCACCATCAGAACATATCTTCAAAGCTATCAGCGCAAAGAAAAAAGCAACACACCTGTCCCGGGAGGGCTCGAAACTCCAACCTTTCGGTTAACAGCCGATAGTGCTAGCCAAATGTGCTACGGAGACAGTCGTGCTCCACTCTCACCACCATCAGAACATTTCTTCAGAGCTATCACTCCAAAGAAAAAAAAAGCGCCGCACCACCACCGGGTGGGCTCGAACCTCCACCCTTTTGGTTAACAGCCGATCGCGCTAGCCAATTGCGCCACGGAGACAGTCCTGCTCCACTCTCACCACCATCAAACATATCTTCAAAGCTATCAGCGCAAAGAAAAAGCAACACACCTGTCCCGGGAGGGCTCGAAACTCCTACCTTTCGGTTAACAGCCGATCGCGCTAGCCAAATGTGCCACGGAGACAGTCGTGCTCCACTCTCACCACCGTCAAAACATTTCTTCAGAGCTATCACCCCAAAGAAAAAAAAAACGCCGCACCACCACCGGGTGGGCTCGAACCTCAAACTTTTCGGTTAACAGACGATCACGCTACCCAATTGCGCCACGGATACAGTCCTGCTCCTCTCTCACCACCATCAGAACATATCTTCAAAGCTATCAGCCCACAGAAAAAAAAGCGCCGCACAACCACCGGGTGGGCTCGAACCTCCGACTTTTCGGTTAACAGCCGATCGCGCTAGCCAATTGCGCCACGGAGACAGTCCAGCTCCACTCTCACCACCATTAGAACATATCTTCAAAGCTATCAGCCCAAAGAAAAAAAAGCGCCGCACCCCCAACGGGTGGGCTCGAACCTCCAAATTTTCGGTTAACAGCCGATCACGCTAGCCAATTGCGCCACGGAAACAGTCCTGCTCCACTCTCACCACCATCAGAACATATCTTCAAAGCCATCAGCCCACAGAAAAAAAAGCGCCGCACCACCACCGGGAGAGCTCGAACCTCTAACTTTTCAGTTAACAGCCGGTCGCGCTAGCCAATTGCGCCACGCAGACAGTCCTGCTCCACTCTCACCACCGTCAGAAGATTTCTTCAGAGCTATCAGCCCAAAGAAAAAAAAGTGCCGCTCCACCACCGGGTGGGCTCGAACCTCCAACCTTTCGGTTAACAACCGATCGTGCTAGCCAATTGCGCCACAGAGACAGTCCTGCTCCACTCTCACCACCATCAGAACATATCTTCAAAGCTATCAGCCCAAAGAAAAAAAAATGCCACACCACCACCTGGTGGGCTCGAACCTCAAACTTTTCGGTTAACAGACGATCGCACTAGCCAATTGCGCCGCAGAGACAGTCCTGCTCTACTCTCGCCACCATCAGAACATATCTTCAAAGCTATCAGCCCAAAGAAAAAAAACACACCTGTCCCGGGAGGGCTTGAAACTCCAACCTTTCGGTTAACAGCCGATCGCGCTAGCCAATTGCGCCGCGGAGACAGTCCTGCTCCACTCTCACCACCATCAAACATATTTTCAAAGCTATCAGCGCAAAGAAAAAAGCAACACACCTGTCCCGGGAGGGCTCGAAACTCCAACCTTTCGGTTAACAGCCGATCGCGCTAGCCAAATGTGCCACGGAGACAGTCGTGATCCACTCTCACCACCGTCAGAAGATTTCTTCAGAGCTATCAGCCCAAAGAAAAAAAAGTGCCGCTCCACCACCGGGTGGGCTCGAACCTCCAACCTTTCGGTTAACAACCGATCGCGCTAGCCAATTGCGCCACAGAGACAGTCCTGCTCCACTCTCAACACCATCAGAACATACCTTCAAAGCTATCAGCGCAAAGAAAAAAGCAACACACCACTCCCGGGAGGGCTAGGAACTCCAACCTTTCGGTTAACAGCCGATCGCACTAGCCCATTGCGCCACGGAGACGGTCTTGCTCTACTCTCACCACCATTAGAACATATCTTCATAGCTATCAGCCCAAAGAAAAAAAAGCGCCGCACCACCACCGGGTGGGCTCGAACCTCCAACCTTTCGGTTAACAGCCGATCGCGCTAGCCAACTACTCCGCGAAGACAGTCGTGCTCGACTCTCACCACCAACAAACATATTTTCAATGCTATCAGCCCAAAGAAAAAAAGCGCCGCACCACCACCGGGTGGGCTCGAAACTCCAACCTTTCAGTTAACAGCCGATCGCGCTAGCCAACTACGCCACGGAGACAGGCCTGCTCCACTCTCACCACCTTCAGAACATATCTTCAAAGCTATCAACCCAAAGAAAAAAAAGCGCCGCGCCACCACCGGGTGGGCTCGAACCTCCAACCTTTCGGTTAACACCCGATCGCGCTAGCCAACTACGCCACGGAGACAGTTCTGCTCCACTCTCACCACCATCAGAACATATCTTCAAAGCTATCAGCCCAAAGAAAAAAAAGCGCCGCACCTCCACCGGGTGGGCTCGAACCTCCGACGTTTCGGTTAACAGCCGATCGCGCTAGCCAATTGCGCCACGGAGACAGTCGTGCTCCACTCTCACCACCATCAGAACATATCTTCAAAGCTATCAGCGCAAAGAAAAAAAAGCGCCGCACCACCACCGGGTGGGCTCGAACCTCCAACCTTTCGGTTAACAGCCGATCGTGCTAGCCAATTGCCCCATGAAGACAGTCGTGCTCCACTCTCACCACCGTCAGAACATTTCTTCAGAGCTATCACCCCAAAGAAAAAAAGCCCTGCACCACCTTCGGGTGGGCTCGAACCTCGAACCTTTCGGTTAACAGCCGATCGCGCTAGCCTATTGCGCCACGGAAACAGTCCTGCTCCACTCTCACCACCATCAGAACATATCTTCAAAGATATCAGCCCAAAGAAGAAAAAAACGCCGCACCACCACCGGGTGGGTTCGAAACTCCAACCTTTCGGTTAACAGTCGATGGCGCTAGCCTATTGCGCCACGAAGACAGTCCTGCTCCACTCTCACCACCATCAGAACATATCTTCAAAGCTATCAGCCCAAAGAAAAAAAAGCACAGCACCACCACCAGGTGGGCTCGAACCTCCAACCTTTCGGTTAACAGCCAATCGCGCTAGCCAATTGCGCCACGGAGACAGTCCTGCTCCACTCTCACCACCATCAGAACATATCTTCAAAGCTATCAGCCCAAAGAAAAAAAAGCACCGCACCACCAGCGGGTGGGCTCGAACCTCCAACCTTTCGGTTAACAGCCGATCGTGCTAGCCAACTGCGCCACGGAGACAGTCGTGCTCCACTCTCACCACCATCAGAACATATCTTCAAAGCTATCTGCGCAAAGAAAAAAGCAACACACTACTCCCTGGAGGGCTCGAAACTCCAACCTTTTGGTTAACAGCCGATCGCGCTAGCCAATTGCGCCACGGAGACAGTCCTGCTCTACTCTCACCACCATCAGATAATATCTTCAAAGCTATCAGCCCAAAGAAAAAAAAGCGCCGCACCACCACCGGGTGGGCTTGGAACTCCAATCTTTCGGTTAACAGCCGATCGCGCTAGCCAATTGCGCCACGGAGACAGTCCTGCTTCACTCACACCACCATCAGAACATATCTTCAATGCTATCAGCCCAAAGAAAAAAAGCGCCGCACCACCACCGGGTGGGCTCGTACCTCCAACTTTTCGGTTAACAGCCGATCACGCTAGCCAATTGCGCCACGGAGACAGTCCAGCTCCACTCTCACCACCATCAGAACATATCTTCAAAGCTATCAGCCCACAGAAAAAAAAGCGCCGCACCACCACAGGGTGGGCTCGAACCTCCAACCTTTCGGTTAACAGCCGATCGCGCTAGCCAATTGCGCCACGGAGACAGTCGTGCTCCACTCTCACCACCGTCAGAACATACCTTCAAAGCTATCAGCGCAAAGAAAAAAGCAACACACCCCTCCCGGGAGAGCTCGAACCTCCATTTTTTCGGTTATCAGCCGATCGCGCTTGCCAATTGGGCAGGGAGACACTGCTGCTCCACTCTCACCACCGTCAGAACGTTTCTTCAGAGCTATCAGCCCAAAGAAAAAAAAGTGCCGCACCACCACCGGGTGGACTTGAACCTCCAACCTTTCGGTTAACAGCCTTGAAAAAATTGAATTGCTGCACAAACTTGAAGAAAAAAAACAAGAGAGACAGGAAAGAGCGCGGATAACAGCCGACCGCGCTAGCCAATTGCCCCACGGAGATAGTTGTGCTCCACTCTCACCACCGTCAGAACATTTCTTCAGAGCTATCACCCCAAAGAAAAAAAGCGCCGCACCACCACCGGGTGGGCTCGAACCTCCAACCTTTCGGTTAACAGCCGATCGCGATAGCCAATTGCGCCACGGAGACAGTCCTGCTCCACTCTCACCACCATCAGGACATATCTTAAAATCTATCAGCGCAAAAAAAAAAGCAACACACCTCTCCCGGGAGGGCTCGAAATCTAACCTTTCGGTTAACAGCCGATCGCGCTAGCCCATTGCGCCACGGAGACAGTCTTGCTGCACTCTCACCACCATCAGAACATATCTTCAAAGCTATCAGCCCACAGAAAAAAAAGCGCCGCACCACCACCGGGAGAGCTCGAACCTCCAGCTTTTCGGTTAACAGCCGATCGCGCTAGCCTATTACCCCACGGAGACAGTCGTGCTCCACTGTCACCACCGTCAGAACATTTCTTCAGAGCTATCACCCCCCCAAAAAAAGCGCCGCACCACCACAGGGTGGGCTCGAACCTCCAACATTTCGGTTAACAGCCGATCGCGCTAGCCAATTGCTCCACGGAGACAATCCTGCTCGACTCTCACCACTAACAGAACATATCTTAAAAGCTAACAGCCCAAAGAAAAGCGCCGCACCACCACCGGGTGGGCTCGAACCTCCAACCTTTCGGTTAACAGCCGATCGCGCTAGCCAATTGCGCGATGGAGACAGTCCTGCTCCACTCTCATTACCATCAAAACATATCTTCAAAGCCATCAGCCCAAAGAAAAAAAAGCACCGCACCACCACCGGGTGGGCTAGAACCTCCAACCTTTCGGTTAACAGCCAATCGCGCTAGCCAATTGCGCCACGGAGACAGTCCTGCTCCACTCTCACCACCATCAGAACATATCTTCTAAGCTATCAGCCCAAAGACAAAAAGCACCGCACCACCACCGGGTGGGCTCGAAACTCCAACCTTTCGGTTAACAGCCGATCGCGCTAGCCAACTGCGCCATGGAGACAGTCGTGGTCCACTCTCACCACCGTCAGAAGATTTCTTCAGAGCTATCAGCCCAAAGAAAAAAAAGTGCCGCTCCACCACCGGGTGGGCTCGAACCTCCAACCTTTCGGTTAACAACCGATCGCGCTAGCCAATTGCGCCACAGAGACAGTCCTGCTCCACTCTCAACACCATCAGAACATACCTTCAAAGCTATCAGCGCAAACAAAACAGCAACACACCACTCCCGGGAGGGCTAGGAACTCCAACCTTTCGGTTAACAGGCGATCGCACTAGCCCATTGCGCCACGGAGACGGTATTGCTCCACTCTCACCACCATTAGAACATATCTTCATAGCTATCAGCCCAAAAAAAAGCGCCGCACCACCACCGGGTGGGCTCAAACCTCCAACCTTTCGGTTAACAGCCGATCGCGCTAGCCAACTACTCCATGAAGACAGTCGTGCTCGACTCTCACCACCAACAAACATATCTTCAAAGCTATCAGCCCAAAGAAAAAAAGCGCCGCACCACCACCGGGTGGGCTCGAAACTCCAATCTTTCGGTTAACAGCCGATCGCGCTAGCCAACTACGCCACGGAGACAGGTCTGCTCCACTCTGACCACCTTCAGAACATATCTTCAAAGCTATCAGCCCAAAAAAAGCGCCGCGCCACCACCGGGTGGGCTCGAACCTCCAACCTTTCGGTTAACACCCGATCGCGCTAGCCAACTACGCCACGGAGACAGTTCTGCTCCACTCTCACCACCATCAGAACATATCTTCAAAGCTATCAGCCCAAAGAAAAAAAGCGCCGCACCTCCACCGGGTGGGCTCGAACCTCCGACGTTTCGGTTAACAGCCGATCGCGCTAGCCAATTGCGCCACGGAGACAGTCGTGCTCCACTCTCACCACCATCAGAACATATCTTCAAAGCTATCAGCGCAAAGAAAAAAAAGCGCCGCACCACCACCGGGTGGGCTCGAACCTCCAACCTTTCGGTTAACAGCCGATCGTGCTAGCCAATTGCCCCATGAAGACAGTCGTGCTCCACTCTCACCACCGTCAGAACATTTCTTCAGAGCTATCACCCCAAAGAAAAAAAAGCCCTGCACCACCTCCGGGTGGGCTCGAACCTCGAACCTTTCGGTTAACAGCCGATCGCGCTAGCCTATTGCGCCACGGAAACAGTCCTGCTCCACTCTCACCACCATCAGAACATATCTTCAAAGATATCAGCCCAAAGAAGAAAAAAACGCCGCACCACCACCGGGTGGGTTCGAAACTCCAACCTTTCGGTTAACAGTCGATCGCGCTAGCCTATTGCGCCACGAAGACAGTCCTGCTCCACTCTCACCACCATCAGAACATATCTTCAAAGCTATCAGCCCAAAGAAAAAAAAGCACAGCACCACCACCAGGTGGGCTCGAACCTCCAACCTTTCGGTTAACAGCCAATCGCGCTAGCCAATTGCGCCACGGAGACAGTCCTGCTCCACTCTCACCACCATCAGAACATATCTTCAAAGCTATCAGCCCAAAGAAAAAAAAGCACCGCACCACCAGCGGGTGGGCTCGAACCTCCAACCTTTCGGTTAACAGCTGATCGTGCTAGCCAACTGCGCCACGGAGACAGTCGTGCTCCACTCTCACCACCATCAGAACATATCTTCAAAGCTATCTGCGCAAAGAAAAAAGCAACACACTACTCCCTGGAGGGCTCGAAACTCCAACCTTTTGGTTAACAGCCGATCGCGCTAGCCAATTGCGCCACGGAGACAGTCCTGCTCTACTCTCACCACCATCAGATAATATCTTCAAAGCTATCAGCCCAAAGAAAAAAAAGCGCCGCAACACCACCGGGTGGGCTTGGAACTCCAATCTTTCGGTTAACAGCCGATCGCGCTAGCCAATTGCGCCACGGAGACAGTCCTGCTTCACTCTCACCACCATCAGAACATATCTTCAATGCTATCAGCCCAAAGAAAAAAAGCGCCGCACCACCACCGGGTGGGCTCGTACCTCCAACTTTTCGGTTAACAGCCGATCACGCTAGCCAATTGCGCCACGGAGACAGTCCAGCTCCACTCTCACCACCATCAGAACATATCTTCAAAGCTATCAGCCCACAGAAAAAAAAGCGCCGCACCACCACAGGGTGGGCTCGAACCTCCAACCTTTCGGTTAACAGCCGATCGCGCTAGCCAATTGCGCCACGGAGACAGTCTTGCTCCACTCTCACCACCGTCAGAACATACCTTCAAAGCTATCAGCGCAAAGAAAAAAGCAACACACCCCTCCCGGGAGAGCTCGAACCTCCATTTTTTCGGTTATCAGCCGATCGCGCTTGCCAATTGCGCCAGGGAGACACTGCTGCTCCACTCTCACCACCGTCAGAACATTTCTTCAGAGCTATCAGCCCAAAGAAAAAAAAGCGCCGCACCACCACCGGGTGGACTTGAACCTCCAACCTTTCGGTTAACAGCCTTGAAAAAATTGAACTGCTGCACAAACTTGAAGAAAAAAAACAAGAGAGACAGGAAAGAGCGCGGATAACAGCCGACCGCGCTAGCCAATTGCCCCACGGAGACAGTTGTGCTCCACTCTCACCACCGTCAGAACATTTCTTCAGAGCTATCACCCCAAAGAAAAAAAGCGCCGCACCACCACCGGGTGGGCTCGAACCTCCAACCTTTCGGTTAACAGCCGATCGCGATAGACAATTGCGCCACGGAGACAGTCCTGCTCCACTCTCACCACCAGCAGGACATATCTTCAAATCTATCAGTGCAAAGAAAAAAGCAACACACCTCTCCCGGGAGGGCTCGAAATCTAACCTTTCGGTTAATAGCCGATCGCGCTAGCCCATTGCGCCACGGGGACAGTCTTGCTGCACTCTCACCACCATCAAAACATATCTTCAAAGCCATCAGCCCAAAGAAAAAAAAGCACCGCACCACCACCGGGTGGGCTAGAACTTCCAACCTTTCGGTTAACAGCCAATCGCGCTAGCCAATTGCGCCACGGAGACAGTCCTGCTCCACTCTCACCACCATCAGAACATATCTTCTAAGCTATCAGGCCAAAGACAAAAAGCACCGCACCACCACCGGGTGGGCTCGAAACTCCAACCTTTCGGTTAACAGCCGATCGCGCTAGCCAACTGCGCCATGGAGACAGTCCTGCTCCACTCTCACCACCGTCAGAACATATCTACAAACCTATCAGCCCAAAGAAAAAAAGTGCTGCACCACCACTGGGTGGGCTCAAACCTCCGACTTTTCGGTTAAGAGTCGATCGCGCTGGCCATTGCGCCACGGAGACAGTCCTGCTCCACTCTCACCACCATCAGAACATATCTTCAAAGCTATCAGCCCAAAGAAAAAAATGCGCCGCACCACCACCGGGTGGGCTGGAACCTCCAACCTTTCGGTTAACAACCGATCGTGCTAGCCAACTACGCCACGGAGGCAGTCGTGCTCCACTCTCACCACCATCAAACATATCTTCAAAGCTATCAGCGCAAAGGAAAAAGCAACACACCTGTCCCGGGAGGGCTCGAAACTCCAACCTTTCGGTTAACAGCCGATCGCGCTAGCCAATTGCGCCACGGAGACAATCTTGCTGCACTCTCACCACCCTCAGAACATATCTTCAATGCTATCAGCGCAAAGAAAAAAGCAATACACCATTCCCGCGAGGGCTTGAACCTCCAAATTTTCGGTTAACAGCCGATCGCGCTAGCCAAATGCGCCACGGAGACAGTCCTGCTCCACTCTCACAACCATCAGAACATATCTTCAAAGCTATCAGCGCTAAGAAAAAGCAACACACCACTCCCGGGAGGGCTCGAAACTCCAAACTTTCGGTTAACAGCCGATCGCGCTAGCCAATTGCGCCACGGAGGCAGTCCTGCTCCACTCTCACCACTATTAGAACATATCTTCAAAGCTATCAGCCCGAAGAAAAAAAAAGCGCCGCACCACCAGTGGGTGGGCTCGAACCTCCAACTTTTTGGTTAACAGCCGATCACGCTAGCCAAGTGCGCCACGGAGACAGTCCTGCTCTACTCTCGCCACCATCAGAACATATCTTCAAAGCTATCAGCCCACAGAAAAGAAAGCGCCGCACCACCACCGGGAGAGCTCGAACCTCCAACTTTTCGGTTAACAGCCGATCGCGCTAGCCTATTATCCACGGAGACACTCGTGCTCCACTCTCACCACCGTCAGAACATTTCTTCAGAGCTATCACCCCAAAGAAAAAAAAGTGCCGCACCACCACCGGGTGGGCTCGAACCTACAACCTTTCGGTTAACAGCCGATCGCGCTAGCCAAATGTGCCACGGAGACAGTCGTGCTCCACTCTCACCACCGTCAAAACATTTCTTCAGAGCTATCACCCCAAAGAAAAAAAAAACGCCGCACCACCACCGGGTGGGCTCGAACCTCAAACTTTTCGGTTAACAGACGATCACGCTACCCAATTGCGCCACGGATACAGTCCTGCTCCTCTCTCACCACCATCAGAACATATCTTCAAAGCTATCAGCCCACAGAAAAAAAAGCGCCGCACAACCACCGGGTGGGCTCGAACCTCCGACTTTTCGGTTAACAGCCGATCGCGCTAGCCAATTGCGCCACGGAGACAGTCCAGCTCCACTCTCACCACCATTAGAACATATCTTCAAAGCTATCAGCCCAAAGAAAAAAAAGCGCCGCACCCCCAACGGGTGGGCTCGAACCTCCAAATTTTCGGTTAACAGCCGATCACGCTAGCCAATTGCGCCACGGAAACAGTCCTGCTCCGCTCTCACCACCATCAGAACATATCTTCAAAGCCATCAGCCCACAGAAAAAAAAGCGCCGCACCACCACCGGGAGAGCTCGAACCTCTAACTTTTCAGTTAACAGCCGGTCGCGCTAGCCAATTGCGCCACGCAGACAGTCCTGCTCCACTCTCACCACCGTCAGAAGATTTCTTCAGAGCTAGCAGCCCAAAGAAAAAAAAGTGCCGCTCAACCACCGGGTGGGCTCGAACCTCCAACCTTTCGGTTAACAACCGATCGTGCTAGCCAATTGCGCCACAGAGACAGTCCTGCTCCACTCTCACCACCATCAGAACATATCTTCAAAGCTATCAGCCCAAAGAAAAAAAAATGCCACACCACCACCTGGTGGGCTCGAACCTCAAACTTTTCGGTTAACAGACGATCGCACTAGCCAATTGCGCCACAGAGACAGTCCTGCTCTACTCTCGCCACCATCAGAACATATCTTCAAAGCTATCAGCCCAAAGAAAAAAAACGCACCTGTCCCGGGAGGGCTCGAAACTCCAACCTTTCGGTTAACAGCCGATCGCGCTAGCCAATTGCGCCGCGGAGACAGTCCTGCTCCACTCTCACCACCATCAAACATATTTTCAAAGCTATCAGCGCAAAGAAAAAAGCAACACACCTGTCCCGGGAGGGCTCGAAACTCCAACCTTTCGGTTAACAGCCGATCGCGCTAGCCAAATGTGCCACGGAGACAGTCGTGATCCACTCTCACCACCGTCAGAAGATTTCTTCAGAGCTATCAGCCCAAAGAAAAAAAGTGCCGCTCCACCACCGGGTGGGCTCGAACCTCCAACCTTTCGGTTAACAACCGATCGCGCTAGCCAATTGCGCCACAGAGACAGTCCTGCTCCACTCTCAACACCATCAGAACATACCTTCAAAGCTATCAGCGCAAAGAAAAAAGCAACACACCACTCCCGGGAGGGCTAGGAACTCCAACCTTTCGGTTAACAGCCGATCGCACTAGCCCATTGCGCCATGGAGACGGTCTTGCTCTACTCTCACCACCATTAGAACATATCTTCATAGCTATCAGCCCAAAGAAAAAAAAGCGCCGCACCACCACCGGGTGGGCTCGAACCTCCAACCTTTCGGTTAACAGCCGATCGCGCTAGCCAACTACTCCGCGAAGACAGTCGTGCTCGACTCTCACCACCAACAAACATATTTTCAAAGCTATCAGCCCAAAGAAAAAAAGCGCCGCACCACCACCGGGTGGGCTCGAAACTCCAACCTTTCAGTTAACAGCCGATCGGGCTAGCCAACTACGCCACGGAGACAGGCCTGCTCCACTCTCACCACCTTCAGAACATATCTTCAAAGCTATCAGCCCAAAGAAAAAAAAAGCGCCGCGCCACCACCGGGTGGGCTCGAACCTCCAACCTTTCGGTTAACACCCGATCGCGCTAGCCAACTACGCCACGGAGACAGTTCTGCTCCACTCTCACCACCATCAGAACATATCTTCAAAGCTATCAGCCCAAAGAAAAAAAGCGCCGCACCTCCACCGGGTGGGCTCGAACCTCCGACGTTTCGGTTAACAGCCGATCGCGCTAGCCAATTGCGCCACGGAGACAGTCGTGCTCCACTCTCACCACCATCAGAACATATCTTCAAAGCTATCAGCGCAAAGAAAAAAAAGCGCCGCACCACCACCGGGTGGGCTCGAACCTCCAACCTTTCGGTTAACAGCCGATCGTGCTAGCCAATTGCCCCATGAAGACAGTCGTGCTCCACTCTCACCACCGTCAGAACATTTCTTCAGAGCTATCACCCCAAAGAAAAAAAAGCCCTGCACCACCTCCGGGTGGGCTCGAACCTTGAACCTTTCGGTTAACAGCCGATCGCGCTAGCCTATTGCGCCACGGAAACAGTCCTGCTCCACTCTCACCACCATCAGAACATATCTTCAAAGATATCAGCCCAAAGAAGAAAAAAACGCCGCACCACCACCGGGTGGGTTCGAAACTCCAACCTTTCGGTTAACAGTCGATCGCGCTAGCCTATTGCGCCACGAAGACAGTCCTGCTCCACTCTCACCACCATCAGAACATATCTTCAAAGCTATCAGCCCAAAGAAAAAAAAGCACAGCACCACCACCAGGTGGGCTCGAACCTCCAACCTTTCGGTTAACAGCCAATCGCGCTAGCCAATTGCGCCACGGAGACAGTCCTGCTCCACTCTCACCACCATCAGAACATATCTTCAAAGCTATCAGCCCAAAGAAAAAAAAGCACCGCACCACCAGCGGGTGGGCTCGAACCTCCAACCTTTCGGTTAACAGCCGATCGTGCTAGCCAACTGCGCCACGGAGACAGTCGTGCTCCGCTCTCACCACCATCAGAACATATCTTCAAAGCCATCAGCCCACAGAAAAAAAAGCGCCGCACCACCACCGGGAGAGCTCGAACCTCTAACTTTTCAGTTAACAGCCGGTCGCGCTAGCCAATTGCGCCACGCAGACAGTCCTGCTCCACTCTCACCACCGTCAGAAGATTTCTTCAGAGCTATCAGCCCAAAGAAAAAAAAGTGCCGCTCCACCACCGGGTGGGCTCGAACCTCCAACCTTTCGGTTAACAACCGATCGTGCTAGCCAATTGCGCCACAGAGACAGTCCTGCTCCACTCTCACCACCATCAGAACATATCTTCAAAGCTATCAGCCCAAAGAAAAAAAAATGCCACACCACCACCTGGTGGGCTCGAACCTCAAACTTTTCGGTTAACAGACGATCGCACTAGCCAATTGCGCCACAGAGACAGTCCTGCTCTACTCTCGCCACCATCAGAACATATCTTCAAAGCTATCAGCCCAAAGAAAAAAAACGCACCTGTCCCGGGAGGGCTCGAAACTCCAACCTTTCGGTTAACAGCCGATCGCGCTAGCCAATTGCGCCGCGGAGACAGTCCTGCTCCACTCTCACCACCATCAAACATATTTTCAAAGCTATCAGCGCAAAGAAAAAAGCAACACACCTGTCCCGGGAGGGCTCGAAACTCCAACCTTTCGGTTAACAGCCGATCGCGCTAGCCAAATGTGCCACGGAGACAGTCGTGATCCACTCTCACCACCGTCAGAAGATTTCTTCAGAGCTATCAGCCCAAAGAAAAAAAGTGCCGCTCCACCACCGGGTGGGCTCGAACCTCCAACCTTTCGGTTAACAACCGATCGCGCTAGCCAATTGCGCCACAGAGACAGTCCTGCTCCACTCTCAACACCATCAGAACATACCTTCAAAGCTATCAGCGCAAAGAAAAAAGCAACACACCACTCCCGGGAGGGCTAGGAACTCCAACCTTTCGGTTAACAGCCGATCGCACTAGCCCATTGCGCCATGGAGACGGTCTTGCTCTACTCTCACCACCATTAGAACATATCTTCATAGCTATCAGCCCAAAGAAAAAAAAGCGCCGCACCACCACCGGGTGGGCTCGAACCTCCAACCTTTCGGTTAACAGCCGATCGCGCTAGCCAACTACTCCGCGAAGACAGTCGTGCTCGACTCTCACCACCAACAAACATATTTTCAAAGCTATCAGCCCAAAGAAAAAAAGCGCCGCACCACCACCGGGTGGGCTCGAAACTCCAACCTTTCAGTTAACAGCCGATCGGGCTAGCCAACTACGCCACGGAGACAGGCCTGCTCCACTCTCACCACCTTCAGAACATATCTTCAAAGCTATCAGCCCAAAGAAAAAAAAAGCGCCGCGCCACCACCGGGTGGGCTCGAACCTCCAACCTTTCGGTTAACACCCGATCGCGCTAGCCAACTACGCCACGGAGACAGTTCTGCTCCACTCTCACCACCATCAGAACATATCTTCAAAGCTATCAGCCCAAAGAAAAAAAAGCGCCGCACCTCCACCGGGTGGGCTCGAACCTCCGACGTTTCGGTTAACAGCCGATCGCGCTAGCCAATTGCGCCACGGAGACAGTCGTGCTCCACTCTCACCACCATCAGAACATATCTTCAAAGCTATCAGCGCAAAGAAAAAAAAGCGCCGCACCACCACCGGGTGGGCTCGAACCTCCAACCTTTCGGTTAACAGCCGATCGTGCTAGCCAATTGCCCCATGAAGACAGTCGTGCTCCACTCTCACCACCGTCAGAACATTTCTTCAGAGCTATCACCCCAAAGAAAAAAAAGCCCTGCACCACCTCCGGGTGGGCTCGAACCTTGAACCTTTCGGTTAACAGCCGATCGCGCTAGCCTATTGCGCCACGGAAACAGTCCTGCTCCACTCTCACCACCATCAGAACATATCTTCAAAGATATCAGCCCAAAGAAGAAAAAAACGCCGCACCACCACCGGGTGGGTTCGAAACTCCAACCTTTCGGTTAACAGTCGATCGCGCTAGCCTATTGCGCCACGAAGACAGTCCTGCTCCACTCTCACCACCATCAGAACATATCTTCAAAGCTATCAGCCCAAAGAAAAAAAAGCACAGCACCACCACCAGGTGGGCTCGAACCTCCAACCTTTCGGTTAACAGCCAATCGCGCTAGCCAATTGCGCCACGGAGACAGTCCTGCTCCACTCTCACCACCATCAGAACATATCTTCAAAGCTATCAGCCCAAAGAAAAAAAAGCACCGCACCACCAGCGGGTGGGCTCGAACCTCCAACCTTTCGGTTAACAGCCGATCGTGCTAGCCAACTGCGCCACGGAGACAGTCGTGCTCCACTCTCACCACCATCAGAACATATCTTCAAAGCTATCTGCGCAAAGAAAAAAGCAACACACTACTCCCTGGAGGGCTCGAAACTCCAACCTTTTGGTTAACAGCCGATCGCGCTAGCCAATTGCGCCACGGAGACAGTCCTGCTCTACTCTCACCACCATCAGATAATATCTTCAAAGCTATCAGCCCAAAGAAAAAAAAGCGCCGCACCACCACCGGGTGGGCTTGGAACTCCAATCTTTCGGTTAACAGCCTATCGCGCTAGCCAATTGCGCCACGGAGACAGTCCTGCTTCACTCTCACCACCATCAGAACATATCTTCAATGCTATCAGCCCAAAGAAAAAAAGCGCCGCACCACCACCGGGTAGGCTCGTACCTCCAACTTTTCGGTTAACAGCCGATCACGCTAGCCAATTGCGCCACGGAGACAGTCCAGCTCCACTCTCACCACCATCAGAACATATCTTCAAAGCTATCAGCCCACAGAAAAAAAAGCGCCGCACCACCACAGGGTGGGCTCGAACCTCCAACCTTTCGGTTAACAGCCGATCGCGCTAGCCAATTGCGCCACGGAGACAGTCGTGCTCCACTCTCACCACCGTCAGAACATACCTTCAAAGCTATCAGCGCAAAGAAAAAAGCAACACACCCCTCCCGGGAGAGCTCGAACCTCCATTTTTTCGGTTATCAGCCGATCGCGCTTGCCAATTGGGCAGGGAGACACTGCTGCTCCACTCTCACCACCGTCAGAACGTTTCTTCAGAGCTATCAGCCCAAAGAAAAAAAAGTGCCGCACCACCACCGGGTGGACTTGAACCTCCAACCTTTCGGTTAACAGCCTTGAAAAAATTGAATTGCTGCACAAACTTGAAGAAAAAAAACAAGAGAGACAGGAAAGAGCACGGATAACAGCCGACCGCGCTAGCCAATTGCCCCACGGAGATAGTTGTGCTCCACTCTCACCACCGTCAGAACATTTCTTCAGAGCTATCACCCCAAAGAAAAAAAGCGCCGCACCACCACCGGGTGGGCTCGAACCTCCAACCTTTCGGTTAACAGCCGATCGCGATAGCCAATTGCGCCACGGAGACAGTCCTGCTCCACTCTCACCACCATCAGGACATATCTTCAAATCTATCAGCGCAAAGAAAAAAGCAACACACCTCTCCCGGGAGGGCTCGAAATCTAACCTTTCGGTTAACAGCCGATCGCGCTAGCGCATTGCGCCACGGAGACAGTCTTGCTGCACTCTCACCACCATCAGAACATATCTTCAAAGCTATCAGCCCACAGAAAAAAAAGCGCCGCACCACCACCGGGAGAGCTCGAACCTCCAGCTTTTCGGTTAACAGCCGATCGCGCTAGCCTATTACCCCACGGAGACAGTCGTGCTCCACTGTCACCACCGTCAGAACATTTCTTCAGAGCTATCACCCCCCAAAAAAAGCGCCGCACCACCACAGGGTGGGCTCGAACCTCCAACATTTCGGTTAACAGCCGATCGCGCTAGCCAATTGCTCCACGGAGACAATCCTGCTCGACTCTCACCACTAACAGAACATATCTTAAAAGCTAACAGCCCAAAGAAAGAAAAGCGCCGCACCACCACCGGGTGGGCTCGAACCTCCAACCTTTCGGTTAACAGCCGATCGCGCTAGCCAATTGCGCGATGGAGACAGTCCTGCTCCACTCTCATTACCATCAAAACATATCTTCAAAGCCATCAGCCCAAAGAAAAAAAAGCACCGCACCACCACCGGGTGGGCTAGAACCTCCAACCTTTCGGTTAACAGCCAATCGCGCTAGCCAATTGCGCCACGGAGACAGTCCTGCTCCACTCTGACCACCTTCAGAACATATCTTCAAAGCTATCAGCCCAAAAAAAGCGCCGCGCCACCACCGGGTGGGCTCGAACCTCCAACCTTTCGGTTAACACCCGATCGCGCTAGCCAACTACGCCACGGAGACAGTTCTGCTCCACTCTCACCACCATCAGAACATATCTTCAAAGCTATCAGCCCAAAGAAAAAAAAGCGCCGCACCTCCACCGGGTGGGCTCGAACCTCCGACGTTTCGGTTAACAGCCGATCGCGCTAGCCAATTGCGCCACGGAGACAGTCGTGCTCCACTCTCACCACCATCAGAACATATCTTCAAAGCTATCAGCGCAAAGAAAAAAAAGCGCCGCACCACCACCGGGTGGGCTCGAACCTCCAACCTTTCGGTTAACAGCCGATCGTGCTAGCCAATTGCCCCATGAAGACAGTCGTGCTCCACTCTCACCACCGTCAGAACATTTCTTCAGAGCTATCACCCCAAAGAAAAAAAAGCCCTGCACCACCTCCGGGTGGGCTCGAACCTCGAACCTTTCGGTTAACAGCCGATCGCGCTAGCCTATTGCGCCACGGAAACAGTCCTGCTCCACTCTCACCACCATCAGAACATATCTTCAAAGATATCAGCCCAAAGAAGAAAAAAACGCCGCACCACCACCGGGTGGGTTCGAAACTCCAACCTTTCGGTTAACAGTCGATCGCGCTAGCCTATTGCGCCACGAAGACAGTCCTGCTCCACTCTCACCACCATCAGAACATATCTTCAAAGCTATCAGCCCAAAGAAAAAAAAGCACAGCACCACCACCAGGTGGGCTCGAACCTCCAACCTTTCGGTTAACAGCCAATCGCGCTAGCCAATTGCGCCACGGAGACAGTCCTGCTCCACTCTCACCACCATCAGAACATATCTTCAAAGCTATCAGCCCAAAGAAAAAAAAGCACCGCACCACCAGCGGGTGGGCTCGAACCTCCAACCTTTCGGTTAACAGCCGATCGTGCTAGCCAACTGCGCCACGGAGACAGTCGTGCTCCACTCTCACCACCATCAGAACATATCTTCAAAGCTATCTGCGCAAAGAAAAAAGCAACACACTACTCCCTGGAGGGCTCGAAACTCCAACCTTTTGGTTAACAGCCGATCGCGCTAGCCAATTGCGCCACGGAGACAGTCCTGCTCTACTCTCACCACCATCAGATAATATCTTCAAAGCTATCAGCCCAAAGAAAAAAAAGCGCCGCAACACCACCGGGTGGGCTTGGAACTCCAATCTTTCGGTTAACAGCCGATCGCGCTAGCCAATTGCGCCACGGAGACAGTCCTGCTTCACTCTCACCACCATCAGAACATATCTTCAATGCTATCAGCCCAAAGAAAAAAAGCGCCGCACCACCACCGGGTGGGCTCGTACCTCCAACTTTTCGGTTAACAGCCGATCACGCTAGCCAATTGCGCCACGGAGACAGTCCAGCTCCACTCTCACCACCATCAGAACATATCTTCAAAGCTATCAGCCCACAGAAAAAAAAGCGCCGCACCACCACAGGGTGGGCTCGAACCTCCAACCTTTCGGTTAACAGCCGATCGCGCTAGCCAATTGCGCCACGGAGACAGTCTTGCTCCACTCTCACCACCGTCAGAACATACCTTCAAAGCTATCAGCGCAAAGAAAAAAGCAACACACCCCTCCCGGGAGAGCTCGAACCTCCATTTTTTCGGTTATCAGCCGATCGCGCTTGCCAATTGCGCCAGGGAGACACTGCTGCTCCACTCTCACCACCGTCAGAACATTTCTTCAGAGCTATCAGCCCAAAGAAAAAAAAGCGCCGCACCACCACCGGGTGGACTTGAACCTCCAACCTTTCGGTTAACAGCCTTGAAAAAATTGAATTGCTGCACAAACTTGAAGAAAAAAAACAAGAGAGACAGGAAAGAGCGCGGATAACAGCCGACCGCGCTAGCCAATTGCCCCACGGAGACAGTTGTGCTCCACTCTCACCACCGTCAGAACATTTCTTCAGAGCTATCACCCCAAAGAAAAAAAGCGCCGCACCACCACCGGGTGGGCTCGAACCTCCAACCTTTCGGTTAACAGCCGATCGCGATAGCCAATTGCGCCACGGAGACAGTCCTGCTCCACTCTCACCACCAGCAGGACATATCTTCAAATCTATCAGTGCAAAGAAAAAAGCAACACACCTCTCCCGGGAGGGCTCGAAATCTAACCTTTCGGTTAATAGCCGATCGCGCTAGCCCATTGCGCCACGGGGACAGTCTTGCTGCACTCTCACCACCATCAAAACATATCTTCAAAGCCATCAGCCCAAAGAAAAAAAAGCACCGCACCACCACCGGGTGGGCTAGAACCTCCAACCTTTCGGTTAACAGCCAATCGCGCTAGCCAATTGCGCCACGGAGACAGTCCTGCTCCACTCTCACCACCATCAGAACATATCTTCTAAGCTATCAGGCCAAAGACAAAAAGCACCGCACCACCACCGGGTGGGCTCGAAACTCCAACCTTTCGGTTAACAGCCGATCGCGCTAGCCAACTGCGCCATGGAGACAGTCCTGCTCCACTCTCACCACCGTCAGAACATATCTACAAACCTATCAGCCCAAAGAAAAAAAGTGCTGCACCACCACTGGGTGGGCTCAAACCTCCGACTTTTCGGTTAAGAGTCGATCGCGCTGGCCATTGCGCCACGGAGACAGTCCTGCTCCACTCTCACCACCATCAGAACATATCTTCAAAGCTATCAGCCCAAAGAAAAAAATGCGCCGCACCACCACCGGGTGGGCTGGAACCTCCAACCTTTCGGTTAACAACCGATCGTGCTAGCCAACTACGCCACGGAGGCAGTCGTGCTCCACTCTCACCACCATCAAACATATCTTCAAAGCTATCAGCGCAAAGGAAAAAGCAACACACCTGTCCCGGGAGGGCTCGAAACTCCAACCTTTCGGTTAACAGCCGATCGCGCTAGCCAATTGCGCCACGGAGACAATCTTGCTGCACTCTCACCACCCTCAGAACATATCTTCAATGCTATCGGCGCAAAGAAAAAAGCAATACACCACTCCCGCGAGGGCTTGAACCTCCAAATTTTCGGTTAACAGCCGATCGCGCTAGCCAAATGCGCCACGGAGACAGTCCTGCTCCACTCTCACAACCATCAGAACATATCTTCAAAGCTATCAGCGCTAAGAAAAAGCAACACACCACTCCCGGGAGGGCTCGAAACTCCAAACTTTCGGTTAACAGCCGATCGCGCTAGCCAATTGCGCCACGGAGGCAGTCCTGCTCCACTCTCACCACTATTAGAACATATCTTCAAAGCTATCAGCCCGAAGAAAAAAAAAGCGCCGCACCACCAGTGGGTGGGCTCGAACCTCCAACTTTTTGGTTAACAGCCGATCACGCTAGCCAAGTGCGCCACGGAGACAGTCCTGCTCTACTCTCGCCACCATCAGAACATATCTTCAAAGCTATCAGCCCA
This sequence comes from Rhipicephalus microplus, assembly GCF_043290135.1. Classification (NCBI taxonomy): domain Eukaryota; kingdom Metazoa; phylum Arthropoda; class Arachnida; order Ixodida; family Ixodidae; genus Rhipicephalus; species Rhipicephalus microplus. Next base: position 16,444,202 of record NW_027464589.1, read on the forward strand.
CAGAAAAGAAAGCGCCGCACCACCACCGGGAGAGCTCGAACCTCCAACTTTTCGGTTAACAGCCGATCGCGCTAGCCTATTATCCACGGAGACACTCGTGCTCCACTCTCACCACCGTCAGAACATTTCTTCAGAGCTATCACCCCAAAGAAAAAAAAGTGCCGCACCACCACCGGGTGGGCTCGAACCTACAACCTTTCGGTTAACAGCCGATCGCGCTAGCGAATTGCGCTACGAAGACAGTCCTGCTGCACTCTCACCACCATCAGAACATACCTTCAAAGCTATTACCGCAAAGAAAAAAGGAACACACCACTCCCGGGAGGGCTCGAAACTCCAACCTTTCGGTAAAAAGCCGATCGCGCTAGCCCATTGCGCCACGGAGACAGTCTTGTTCCACTCTCACCACCATCAGAACATATCTTCAAAGCTATCAGCGCAAAGAAAAAAGCAACACACCACTCCCGGGATGGCTCAAAACTCCGATCTTTCTGTTAACAGCCGATCGCGCTAGCCCTTTGCGCCACGGAGACAGTCTTGCTCCGCTCTCACCACCATCAGAACATATCTTCAAAGCTATCAGCACAAAGAAAAAAGCAACACACCACTCCCGGGAGGGCTCGAAACTCCAACCTTTCGGTTAACAGCCGATCGCGCTAGCCCATTGCGCCACGGAGACAGTCTTGCTCCCTTCTCACCACCATCAGAACATATCTTCAAAGCTAACAGCCCAAAGAAAAAAAAAAGCGCCGCACCACCACCGGGTGGGCTCGAACCTCCAACCTTTCGGTTAACAGCCGATCGCACTAGCCAATTGCGCCACGGAGACAGTCGTGCTCCACTCTTACCACCATCAGAACATAACTTCAAAGCTATCAGCGCAAAGAAAAAAAAGCGCCGCACCACCGCCGGGTGGGCTCGAACCTCCAACCTTTCGGTTAATGGCCGATCGCGCTAGCCAATTGCGCCACGGAGACAGTCGTGCTCTACTCTCACCACCATCACAACATATCTTCAAAGCTATCGGCGCAAAGAAAAAAGCAACACACCTGTCCCGGGAGGGCTCGAAACTCCAACCTTTCGGTCAACAGCCGATCGCGCTAGCCAATGGCGCCACGGGGACAGTCCGCCTCCACTCTCACCACCGTCAGAACATATCTTCAAAGATATCAGCCCAAAAAAAAACGCCGCACCACAACCGGGTGGGCTCGAACCTCAGACCTTTCGGTTAACAGCCGATCGCGCTACCCAATTGCGCCACGGAGACAGTCGTGCTCTACTCTCACCACCATCAGAACATATCTTCAAAGCTATCGGCGCAAAGAAAAAAGCAACACACCTGTCCCGGGAGGGCTCGAAACTCCAACCTTTCGGTTAACAGCCGATCGCGCTAGCCTATTGCGCCACGGAGACAGTCCTGCTCCACTCTCACAACCATCAGAACATATCTTCAAAGATATCAGCCCAAAGAAAAAAAAACGCCGCACACCACCGGGTGGGCTCGAACCTGCAACTTTTCGGTTAACAGACGATCACGCTAGCCAATTGCGCCACGGAGACAGTCCTGCTCCACTCTCACCACCATCAGAACATATCTTCAAAGCTATCGGCGCAAAGAAAAAAGCAAGACACCACTCCCGGGAGCACTCGAACCTCCAAATTTTCGGTTAACAGCCGATCGCGCTAGCCAATTGCGCCACGGAGACAGTCCTGCTCCACTCTCACCACCGTCAGAACGTTTCTTCAGAGCTATCAGCCCAAAGAAATAAAAGCGCTGCACCACCACCGATTGGGCTCGAACCTCCAACCTTTGGGTTAACAGCCGATCGCGCTAGCCAATTGCCCAACGAAGACAGTCGTGCTCCACTCTCACCACCGTCAAAACATTTCTTAAGAGCTATCACCCCAAAGAAACAAAAAGCGCCGCACCACCACTGGTTGGGCTCGAACCTCCAACCTTTCGGTTAACAGCCGATCGCACTAGCCCGTTGCGCCACAGAGACAGTCCTCCTCCACTCTCACCACCATCAGAACATGTCTTCAAAGCTATCAGCGCAAAGAAAAAAAGCGCCGCAACACCACCGGGTGGGCTCGAACCTCCAACCTTTCGGTTAACAGCCAATCGCGCTAGCCAACTACGCCACGGAGACAGTCGTGCTCTACTCTCACCACCATCAAACATATCTTCAAAGCTGCCAGCCAAAAGAAAAAAAAGCGCCGCACCACCACTGGTTGGGCTCGAACCTCCAACCTTTCGGTTAACAGCCGATCGCGCTACCCAATTGCGCCCCGGAGACAGTCCTGCTCCACTCTCACCACCATCAAACATATCTTCAAAGCTACCAGCGCAAAGAAAAAAGCAACACACCTCTCCCGGGAGGGCTCGAAATCTGACCTTTCGGCTAACAGCCGATCGCGCTAGCCCATTGCGCCACGGAGACAGTCTTGCTGCACTCTCACCACCATCAGAACAGATCTTCAAAGCTATCAGCCCACAGAAAAAAAAACGCCGCACCACCACCGGGAGAGCTCGATCCTCCAATTTTTCGGTTAACAGCCGATCGCGCTAGCCTATTACCCCACAGAGACAGTCGTGCTCCACTCTCACCACCATCAGAACAATTCTTCAGAGCTATCACCCCCCCCCAAAAAAAAGTGCCGCACCACCACAGGGTGGGCTCGAACCTGCAACATTTCGGTTAACAGCCGATCGCGCTAGCTAATTGCGCCACGGAGACAGTCCTGCTCCACTCTCACAACTATCAGAACATATCTTAAAAGCTAACAGCCCAAAGAAAGAAAAGCGCCGCACCACCACCGGGTGGGCTCGAACCTCCGACCTTTCGGTTAACAGCCGAACGCGCTAGCCAATTGCGCGATAAAGACAGTCCTGCTCCACTCTCATTACCATCAAAACATATCTTCAAAGCTATCAGCCCAAAGAAAAAAAAGCACCGCACCACCACCGGGTGGGCTAGAACCTCCAACCTTTCGGTTAACAGCCAATCGCGCTAGCCAATTGCGCCACGGAGACAGTCCTGCTCCACTCTCACCACCATCAGAACATATCTTCTAAGCTATCAGCCCAAAGACAAAAAAGCACCGCACCACCACCGGGTGGGCTCGAAACTCCAACCTTTCGGTTAACAGCCGATCGCGCTAGCCAATTGCGCCATGGAGACAGTCCTGCTCCACTCTCACCACTATCAGAACATATCTTAAAAGCTTACAGCCCAAAGAAAGAAAAGCGCCGCACCACCACCGGGTGGGCTCGAACCTCCGACCTTTCGGTTAATGGCCGATCGCGCTAGCCAATTGCGCCACGGAGACAATCGTGCTCCACGCTCACCACCATCAGAACATATCTTCAAAGCTATCAGCGCAAAGAAAAAAGCAACACACCCCACCCGGGAGGGCTCGAACCTCCAACTTTTCAGTTAACAGCCGATCGCGCTGGCCAATGGCGCCACGGGGAAAGTCCGGCTCCACTCTCACCACCGTCAGAACATATCTTCAAAGATATCAGCCCAAAAAAAAGCCGCACCACAACCGGGTGGGCTCGAACCTCAGACCTTTCGGTTAACAGCCGATCGCGCTAGCCAATTGCGCCACGGAGACAGTCGTGCTCTACTCTCACCACCATCAGAACATATCTTCAAAGCTATCGGCGCAAAGAAAAAAGCAACACACCTGTCCCGGGAGGGCTCGAAACTCCAACCTTTCGGTTAACAGCCGATCGCGCTAGCCCATTGCGCCACGGAGACAGTCCTGCTCCACTCTCACCACCATCAGAACATATCTTCAAAGATATCAGCCCAAAGAAAAAAAAACGCCGCACACCACCGGGTGGGCTCGAACCTCCAACTTTTCGGTTAACAGACGATCACGCTAGCCAATTGCGCCACGGAGACAGTCGTGCTCTACTCTCACCACCATCAGAACATATCTTCAAAGCTATCGGCGCAAAGAAAAAAGCAAGACACCACTCCCGGGAGCACTCGAACCTCCAAATTTTCGGTTAACAGCCGATGGCGCTAGCCAATTGCGCCACGGAGACAGTCCTGCTCCACTCTCACCACCGTCAGAATTTTTCTTCAGAGCTATCACCCCAAAGAAAAAAAAAGTGCCGCACCACCACCTGGTGGGCTCGAACCTACAACCTTTCGGTTAACAGCCGATCGCGCTAGCGAATTGCGCCACAAAGACAGTCCTGCTGCAATCTCACCACCATCAGAACATATCTTCAAAGCTATTACCGCAAACAAAAAAGCAACACACCTCTCCCGGGAGGGCTCGAAACTCCAACCTTTCGGTTAACAGCCGATCGCGCTAGCCCATTGCGCCACGGAGACAGTCTTGTTCCACTCTCACCACCATCAGAACATATCTTCAAAGCTATCAGCGCAAAGAAAAAAGCAACACACCACTCCCGGGATGGCTCGAAACTACAACCTCTCGGTTAACAGCCGATCGCGCTAGCCCTTTGCGCCACGGAGACAGTCTTGCTCCGCTCTCACCACCATCAGAACATATCTTCAAAGCTATCAGCACAAAGAAAAAAGCAACACACCACTCCCGGGAGGGCTCAAAACTCCAACCTTTCGGTTAACAGCCGATCGCGCTAGCCCATTGCGCCACGGAGACAGTCTCGCTCCCTTCTCACCACCATCAGAACATATCTTCAAAGCTATCAGCCCAAAGAAAAAAAAGCGCCGCACCACCACCGGGTGGGCTCGAACCTCCAACCTTTCGGTTAACAGCCGATCGCACTAGCCAATTGCGCCACAGAGACAGCCCTGCTCCACTCTCACCACCATCAGAAAATGTCTTCAAAGCGGTGGTGTTGCGGCGCAAAGAAAAAAAAGCGCCGCAACACCACCGGGTGGGCTCGAACCTCCAACCTTTCGGTTAACAGCCGATCGCGCTAGCCAACTACGCCACGGAGACAGTCGTGCTCCACTCTTACCACCATCAAACATATCTTCAAAGCTACCAGCCCAAAGAAAAAAAAGCGCCGCACCACCACTGGTTGGGCTCGAACGTCCAACCTTTCGGTTAACAGACGATCACGCTAGCCAATCGCGCCACGGAGACAGTCGTCCTCCACTCTCACCACCGTACAGAACGTTTCTTCAGAGCTATCACCCCAAAGAAAAAAGCAACACACCACTCCCGGGAGGGCTCGAAACTCCAACCTTTCGGTTAACAGCCGATCGCGCTAGCCCATTGCGCCACGGAGACAGTCTTGCTCCCTTCTCACCACCATCAGAACATATCTTCAAAGCTATCAGCCCAAAAAAAGCGCCGCACCACCACCGGGTGGGCTCGAACCTCCAACCTTTCGGTTAACAGCCGATCGCACTAGCCAATTGCGCCACGGAGACAGTCGTGCTCCACTCTTACCACCATCAGAACATATCTTCAAAGCTATCAGCGCAAAGAAAAAAGCAACACACCACTCCCGGGAGGGCTCGAACATCCAACTTTTCGGTTAACAGCCGATCGCGCTGGCCAATTGCGCCACTGAGACGGTCCTGCTCAACTCTAACCACCATTAGAACATATCTTTCAAGCTATCAGCCCAAAGAAAAAAAAGCGCCGCACCACCACCGGGTGGGCTCGAACCTCCAACCTTTCGGTTAATGGCCGATCGCGCTAGCCAATTGCGCCACGGAGACAATCGTGCTCCACGCTCACCACCATCAGAACATATCTTCAAAGCTATCAGCGCAAAGAAAAAAGCAACACACCCCACCCGGGAGGGCTCGAACCTCCAACTTTTCGGTTAACAGCCGATCGCGCTAGCCAATGGCGCCACGGGGACAGTCCGGCTCCACTCTCACCACCGTCAGAACATTTCTTCAGAGCTATCAGCCCAAAGAAAAAAAAGCGCCGCACCACTCCCGGGAGCGCTCGAACCTCCAAATTTTCGGTTAACAGCCGATCGCGCTAGCCAATTGCGCCACGGAGACAGTCCTGCTCCACTCCCACCACCTTTAGAACATATCTTCAAAGCTATCAGCCCAAAGAAAAAAAAGCGCCGCACCACCAACGGGTGGGCTCGAACCTCCAACTTTTCGGTTAACTGCCGATCACTCTAGCCTATTGCGCCACGAAGAAAGTCCTGCTCCTCTTTCACCACCATCAGAACATATCTTCAAAGATATCAGCCAAAAAAAAAACGCCGCACCACCACCGGGTGGGCTCGAACCTCCAACTTTTCAGTTAACAGACGATCACGCTAGCCAATCGCGCCACGGAGACAGTCGTGCTCCACTCTCACCACCGTCAGAACGTTTCTTCAGAGCTATCACTCCAAAGAAAAAAAAAGCGCCTCACCACCACCGGGTGGGCTCGAACCTCAGTCCTTTCGGTTAACAGCCGATCACGCTAGCCAATTGCGCCACAGAGACAGTCCTGCTCTACTCTCACCACCATCAGAACATATCTTCAAAGCTATCAGCGCAAAGAAAAAAGCAACACACCTGTCCCGGGAGGGCTCGAAACTCCAACCTTTCGGTTACCAGCCGATCGCGTTAGCCAAATGTGCCACGGAGACAGTCGTGCTCCACTCTCACCAACGTCAGAACATTTCTTCAGAGCTATCACCCCAAAGAAAAAAAAAGCGCCGCACCACCACCGGGTGGGCTCGAAACTCCAACCTTTTGGTTAACAGCCGATCGCGCTAGCCCATTGCGCCACGGGGACAGTGTTGCTCCACTCTCACAACCATCAGAACATATCTTCAAAGCTATCAGCGCAAAGAAAAAAAAGCGCCGCACCACCACCGGGTGGGCTCGAACCTCAAACCTTTCGGTTAACAGCCGTTCGCGCAAGCCAATTGCGCCACGGAGACAGACCTGCTCCACGCTCACCACCAACAGAACATATCTTCAAAGCTATCAGCCCAAAGAAAAAAAGCACCGCACCACCACCGGGTGGGCTCGAACCTCCAACCTTTCGGTTAACAGCCGATCGTGCTAGCCAACTGCGCCACGTTGACAGTCGTGCCCCACTGTCACCACCATCAGAACATATCTTCAAAGCTATCAGCGCAAAGAAAAAAGCAACACACCACCACCGGGTGGGCTCAAACCTCCAACCTTTCGTGTAACAGACGATCACGCTAGCCAATTGCGCCACGGAGACAGTCCTGCTCCACTCTGACCACCATCAGAACATATCTTCAAAGCTATCAGCCCACAGAAAAAAAAGTGCCGCACAACCACCGGGTGAGCTCGAACCTCCGACTTTTCGGTTAACAGCCGATCGCGCTAGCCAATTGCGCCATGGAGACAGTCCTGCTCCACTCTCACCACTATCAGAACATATCTTAAAAGCTAACAGCCCAAAGAAAGAAAAGCGCCGCACCACCACCGGATGGGCTCGAACCTCCGACCTTTCGGTTAACAGCCGATCGCGCTAGCCCATTGCGCAATGGAGACAGTCCTGCTCTACTCTCATTACCATCAAAACATATCTTCAAAGCTATCAGCCCAAAGAAAAAAAAGCACCGCACCACCACCGGGTGGGCTAGAACCTCCAACCTTTCGGTTAACAGCCAATCGCGCTAGCCAATTGCGCCACGGAGACAGTCCTGCTCCACTCTCACCACCATCAGAACATATCTTCTAAGCTTTCAGCCCAAAGACAAAAAAGCACCGCACCACCACCAGGTGGGCTCGAAACTCCAACCTTTCGGTTAACAGCCGATCGCGCTAGCCAATTGCGCCATGGAGACAGTCCTGCTCCACTCTCACCACCATCAGAACATATCTACAAAGCTATCTGCCCAAAGAAAAAAAAGTGCCGCACCACCACTGGGTGGGCTCAAACCACTGACTTTTTGGTTAAGAGTCGATCGCGCTAGCCAATTGCGCCACGGAGACAGTCCTGCTCCACTCTCACCACCGTCAGAACATTTCTTCAGAGCTATCACCCCAAAGAAAAAAAAGTGCCGCACCACCACCTGGTGGGCTCGAACCTACAACCTTTCGGTTAACAGCCGATCGCGCTAGCGAATTGCGCCACGAAGACAGTCCTGCTGCACTCTCACTACCATCAGAACTTATCTTCAAAGCTATTACCCCAAAGAAAAAAAAAGCGCCGCACCACCACTGGTTGGGCTCGAACCTCCAACCTTTCGGTTAACAGCCGATCGTGCTAGCCCGTTGTGCCACAGAGACAGTCCTGCTCCACTCTCACCACCATCAGAACTTGTCCTCAAAGCTATCAGCGCAAAGAAAAAAAAGCGCCGCAACACCACCGGGTGGGCTCGAACCTCCAACTTTTCGGTTAACAGACGATCACGCTAGCCAATTGCGCCACGGAGACAGTCCTGCTCCACTCTCACCACCATGAGAACATATCTTCAAAGCTATCATCCCACAGAAAAAAAAGTGCTGCACAACCACCGGGTGGGCTCGAACCTCCGACTTTTCGGTTAACAGCCGATCGCGCTAGCCAATTGCGCCACGGAGACATTCGTGCTCTACTCTCACCACCATCAGAACATATCTTTAAAGCTATCGGCGCAAAGAAAAAAGCAACACACCACTCCCGGGAGCGCTCGAACCTCCAAATTTTCGATTAACAGCCGATCGCGCTAGCCAATTGCGCCACGGAGACAGTCCTGCTCCACTCTCACCACCGTCAGAACGTTTCTTCAGAGCTATCAGCCCAAAGAAATAAAAGCGCTGCACCACCACCGGGTGGGCTCGAACCTCCAATCTTTGGGTTAACAGCCGATCGCGCTAGCCAATTGCCCCACGAAGACAGTCGTGCTCCACTCTCACCACCGTCAGAACATTTCTTCAGAGCTATCAACCCAAAGAAAAAAAAAAGCGCCGCACCACCACTGGTTGGGCTCGAACCTCCAACCTTTCGGTTAACAGCCAATCGCGCTAGCCAAATGCGCCACGGAGACAGTCCTGCTCCACTCTCACCACTATCAGAACATATCTACAAAGCTATCAGCCCAAAGAAAAAAAGTGCCGCACCACCACTGGGTGGGCTCAAACCTCTGACTTTTCGGTTAAGAGTCGATCGCGCTAGCCAATTGCGCCACGGAGACAGTCCTGCTCCACTCTCACCACCGCCAGAACATTTCTTCAAAGCTTTTACCGCAAACAAAAAAGCAACACACCACTCCCGGGAGGGCTCGAAACTCCAACCTTTCGGTTAACAGCCGATCGCGCTAGCCCATTGCGCCACGCAGACAGTCTTGTTCCACTCTCACCACCATCAGAACATATCTTCAAAGCTATCAGCGCAAAGAAAAAAGCAACACACCACTCCCGGGATGGCTCGAAACTCCAACATTTCGGTTAACAGACGATCGCGCTAGCCCTTTGCGCCACGGAGACAGTCTTGCTCGGCTCTCACCACCATCAGAACATATCTTCAAAGCTATCAGCCCAAAGAAAAAAAAAGCGCCGTACAACCACCGGGTGGGCACGAACCTCCAACCTTTCGGTTAACAGCCGATCGCACTAGCCAATTGCGCCACAGAGACAGCCCTGCTCCACTCTCACCACCATCAGAAAATGTCTTCAAAGCTATCAGCGCAAAGAAAAAAAAGCGCCGCAACACCACCGGGTGGGCTCGAACCTTGAATCTTTCGGTTAACAGCCGATCGCGCTAGCCAACTACGCCACGGAGACAGTCCTGCTGCACTCTCACCACCATCAGAACATATCTTCAAAGCTATTACCGCAAAGAAAAAAGCAACACACCACTCCCGGGAGAGCTCGAAACTCCAACCTTTCGGTTAACAGCCGATCGCGCTAGCCCATTGCGCCACGGAGACAGTCTTGTTCCACTCTCACCACCATCAGAACATATCTTCAAAGCTATCAGAGTAAAGAAAAAAGCAACACACCACTCCCGGGATGGCTCGAAACTCCAACCTTTCGGTTAACAGCCAATCGCGCTAGCCCTTTGCGCCACGGAGACAGTCTTGCTCCGCTCTCACCACCATCAGAACATATCTTCAAAGCTATCAGCACAAAGAAAAAAGCAACACACCACTCCCCGGAGGGCTCGAAACTCCAACCTTTCGGTTAACAGCCGATCGCGCTAGCCCATTGCGCCACGGAGACAGTCTTCTTCCCTTCTCACCACCATCAGAACATATCTTCAAAGCTATCAGCCCAAAAAAAGCGCCGCACCACCACCGGGTGGGCTCGAACCTCCAACCTTCCGGTTAACAGCCGATCGCACTAGCCCATTGCGCCACGGAGACAGTCGTGCTCCACTCTTACCACCATCAGAACATATCTTCAAAGCTATCAGCGCAAAGAAAAAAGCATTACACCACTCCCGGGAGGGCTCGAACATCCAACTTTTCGGTTAACAGCCGATCGCACTGGCCAATTGCGCCACGGATACGGTCCTGCTCAACTTTAACCACCATTAGAAGATATCTTTCAAGCTATCAGCCCAAAGAAAAAAAAGCGCCGCACCACCACCGGGTGGGCTCGAACCTCCAACCTTTCGGTTAATGGCCGATCGCGCTAGCCAATTGCGCCACGGAGACAATCGTGCTGCACTCTCACCACCATCAGAACATATCTTCAAAGCTATTACCGCAAAGAAAAAAGCAACACACAACTCCCGGCAGAGCTCGAACCTCCAACTTTTCGGTTAACAGCCGATCGCGCTAGCCCATTGCGCCACGGAGACAGTCTTGTTCCACTCTCACCACCATCAGAACATTACTTCAAAGCTATCAGCGCAAAGAAAAAAGCAAGACACCCCACCCGGGAGGGCTCGAACCTCCAACTTTTCGGTTAACAGCCGATCGCGCTAGCCAATGGCGCCACAGGGACAGTCCGGCTCCACTCTCACCACCATCAGAACATATCTTCAAAGATATCAGCCCAAAGAAAAAAAAAACGCCGCACCACCACCGGGTGGGCTCGAACCTCCAAATTTTCGGTTAACAGCCGATCGCGCTAGCCAATTGCGCCACGGAGACAGTCCTGCTCCACTCTCACCACCGTCAGAACGTTTCTTAAGCTATCAGCCCAAAGAAATAAAAGCGCTGCACCACCACCGGGTGGGCTCGAACCTCCAACCTTTGGGTTAACAGCCGATCGCGCTAGCCAATTGCCCCACGAAGACAGTCGCGCTCCACTCTCACCACCGTCAGAACATTTCTTCAGAGCTATCACTCCAAACAAAAAAGCGCCGCTCCACCACTGGTTGGGCTCGAACCTCCAACCTTTCGGTTAACAGCCGATCGCGCTAGCCCTTTGCGCCACAGAGACAGTCCCGCTCCACTCTCACCACCATCAGAACATGTCTTCAAAGCTATCAGCGCAAAGAAAAAAAAGCGCCGCAACACCACCGGGTGGGCTCGAACCTCCAACCTTTCGGTTAACAGCCGATCGCCCTAGCCAACTACGCCACGGAGACAGTCGTGCTCCACTCTCACCACCATCAAACATATCTTCAAAGCTACCAGCCCAAAGAAAAAAAAAGCGCCGCACCACCACTGGTTGGGCTCGAACCTCCAACCTTTCGGTTAACAGCCGATCGCGCTACCCTATTGCGCCACAGAGACAGTCCTGCTCCACTCTCACCACCATCAGAACATATCTTCATAGCTATAAGCCCAAAAAAAAGCACCGCAACACCACCGGGTGGGCTCGAACCTCCAACCTTTCGGTTAACAGCCGATCGCGCTAGCCAACTACGCCACGGAGACAGTCGTGCTCCACTCTCACCACCATCAAACATATCTTCAAAGCTACCAGCCCAAAGAAAAAAAGCGCCGCACCACCACCGGGTGGCCTCGAACCTCCAACCTTTCGGTTAACAGCCGATCGCCCTAGCCAACTACGCCACGGAGACAGTCGTGCTCCACACTCACCACCATAACACATATCCTCAAATCTATCAGAGCAAAGAAATAAGCAACATACCTCTCGCGGGAGGGCTCGAAATCTAACCTTTCGGATAACAGCCGATCGCGCTAGCCCATTGCGCCACGGAGACAGTCTTGCTGCACTCTCACCACCATCAGTACATATCTTCAAAGCTATCAGCCCCCCCCAAAAAAGCGCCGCACCACTACAGGGTGGGCTCGAACCTTCAACCTTTCGGTTAACAGCCGATCGCGCTAGCCAATTGCGCCACGGAGACAGTCCTGCTCCACTCTCACCACTATCAAAACATATCTTAAAAGCTAACAGCCCAAAGAAAGAAAAGCGCCGCACCACCACCGGGTGGGCTCGAACCTCCGACCTTTCGGTTAACAGCCGATCGCGCTAGCCAATTGCGCGATGGAGACAGTCCTGCTCCACTCTCATTACCATCAAAACATATCTTCAAAGCTATCAGCCCAAAGAAAAAAAAGTGCCGCACCACCACCTGGTGGGCTCGAACCTACAACCTTTCGGTTAACAGCCGACCGCGCTAGCGAATTGCGCCACGAAGACAGTCCTGCTGCACTCTCACTACCATCAGAACATATCTTCAAAGCTATTACCGCAAACAAAAAAGCCACACACTACCCCCGGGAGGGCTCGAAACTCCAACCTTTCGGTTAACAGCCGATCGCGCTAGCCCATTGCGCCACGGAAACAGTCTTGTTCCACTCTCACCACCATCAGAACATATCTTCAAAGCTATCAGCGCAATGAAAAAAGCAACACACCACTCCCGGGATGGCTCGAAACTCCAACCTTTCGGTTAACAGCCGATCGCGCTAGCCCTTTGCGCCACGGAGACAGTCTTGCTCCGCTCTCACCACCGTCAGAACGTTTCTTCAGAGCTATCAGCCCAAAGAAATAAAAGCGCTGCACCACCACCGATTGGGCTCGAACCTCCAACCTTTGGGTTAACAGCCGATCGCGCTAGCCAATTGCCCAACGAAGACAGTCGTGCTCCACTCTCACCACCGTCAAAACATTTCTTAAGAGCTATCACCCCAAAGAAACAAAAAGCGCCGCACCACCACTGGTTGGGCTCGAACCTCCAACCTTTCGGTTAACAGCCGATCGCACTAGCCCGTTGCGCCACAGAGACAGTCCTCCTCCACTCTCACCACCATCAGAACATGTCTTCAAAGCTATCAGCGCAAAGAAAAAAAGCGCCGCAACACCACCGGGTGGGCTCGAACCTCCAACCTTTCGGTTAACAGCCAATCGCGCTAGCCAACTACGCCACGGAGACAGTCGTGCTCTACTCTCACCACCATCAAACATATCTTCAAAGCTGCCAGCCAAAAGAAAAAAAAGCGCCGCACCACCACTGGTTGGGCTCGAACCTCCAACCTTTCGGTTAACAGCCGATCGCGCTACCCAATTGCGCCCCGGAGACAGTCCTGCTCCACTCTCACCACCATCAAACATATCTTCAAAGCTACCAGCGCAAAGAAAAAAGCAACACACCTCTCCCGGGAGGGCTCGAAATCTGACCTTTCGGCTAACAGCCGATCGCGCTAGCCCATTGCGCCACGGAGACAGTCTTGCTGCACTCTCACCACCATCAGAACAGATCTTCAAAGCTATCAGCCCACAGAAAAAAAAACGCCGCACCACCACCGGGAGAGCTCGATCCTCCAATTTTTCGGTTAACAGCCGATCGCGCTAGCCTATTACCCCACAGAGACAGTCGTGCTCCACTCTCACCACCATCAGAACAATTCTTCAGAGCTATCACCCCCCCCCCCAAAAAAAAGTGCCGCACCACCACAGGGTGGGCTCGAACCTGCAACATTTCGGTTAACAGCCGATCGCGCTAGCTAATTGCGCCACGGAGACAGTCCTGCTCCACTCTCACAACTATCAGAACATATCTTAAAAGCTAACAGCCCAAAGAAAGAAAAGCGCCGCACCACCACCGGGTGGGCTCGAACCTCCGACCTTTCGGTTAACAGCCGAACGCGCTAGCCAATTGCGCGATAAAGACAGTCCTGCTCCACTCTCATTACCATCAAAACATATCTTCAAAGCTATCAGCCCAAAGAAAAAAAAGCACCGCACCACCACCGGGTGGGCTAGAACCTCCAACCTTTCGGTTAACAGCCAATCGCGCTAGCCAATTGCGCCACGGAGACAGTCCTGCTCCACTCTCACCACCATCAGAACATATCTTCTAAGCTATCAGCCCAAAGACAAAAAAGCACCGCACCACCACCGGGTGGGCTCGAAACTCCAACCTTTCGGTTAACAGCCGATCGCGCTAGCCAATTGCGCCATGGAGACAGTCCTGCTCCACTCTCACCACTATCAGAACATATCTTAAAAGCTTACAGCCCAAAGAAAGAAAAGCGCCGCACCACCACCGGGTGGGCTCGAACCTCCGACCTTTCGGTTAATGGCCGATCGCGCTAGCCAATTGCGCCACGGAGACAATCGTGCTCCACGCTCACCACCATCAGAACATATCTTCAAAGCTATCAGCGCAAAGAAAAAAGCAACACACCCCACCCGGGAGGGCTCGAACCTCCAACTTTTCAGTTAACAGCCGATCGCGCTGGCCAATGGCGCCACGGGGAAAGTCCGGCTCCACTCTCACCACCGTCAGAACATATCTTCAAAGATATCAGCCCAAAAAAAAGCCGCACCACAACCGGGTGGGCTCGAACCTCAGACCTTTCGGTTAACAGCCGATCGCGCTAGCCAATTGCGCCACGGAGACAGTCGTGCTCTACTCTCACCACCATCAGAACATATCTTCAAAGCTATCGGCGCAAAGAAAAAAGCAACACACCTGTCCCGGGAGGGCTCGAAACTCCAACCTTTCGGTTAACAGCCGATCGCGCTAGCCCATTGCGCCACGGAGACAGTCCTGCTCCACTCTCACCACCATCAGAACATATCTTCAAAGATATCAGCCCAAAGAAAAAAAAACGCCGCACACCACCGGGTGGGCTCGAACCTCCAACTTTTCGGTTAACAGACGATCACGCTAGCCAATTGCGCCACGGAGACAGTCGTGCTCTACTCTCACCACCATCAGAACATATCTTCAAAGCTATCGGCGCAAAGAAAAAAGCAAGACACCACTCCCGGGAGCACTCGAACCTCCAAATTTTCGGTTAACAGCCGATGGCGCTAGCCAATTGCGCCACGGAGACAGTCCTGCTCCACTCTCACCACCGTCAGAATTTTTCTTCAGAGCTATCACCCCAAAGAAAAAAAAAGTGCCGCACCACCACCTGGTGGGCTCGAACCTACAACCTTTCGGTTAACAGCCGATCGCGCTAGCGAATTGCGCCACAAAGACAGTCCTGCTGCAATCTCACCACCATCAGAACATATCTTCAAAGCTATTACCGCAAACAAAAAAGCAACACACCTCTCCCGGGAGGGCTCGAAACTCCAACCTTTCGGTTAACAGCCGATCGCGCTAGCCCATTGCGCCACGGAGACAGTCTTGTTCCACTCTCACCACCATCAGAACATATCTTCAAAGCTATCAGCGCAAAGAAAAAAGCAACACACCACTCCCGGGATGGCTCGAAACTACAACCTCTCGGTTAACAGCCGATCGCGCTAGCCCTTTGCGCCACGGAGACAGTCTTGCTCCGCTCTCACCACCATCAGAACATATCTTCAAAGCTATCAGCACAAAGAAAAAAGCAACACACCACTCCCGGGAGGGCTCAAAACTCCAACCTTTCGGTTAACAGCCGATCGCGCTAGCCCATTGCGCCACGGAGACAGTCTCGCTCCCTTCTCACCACCATCAGAACATATCTTCAAAGCTATCAGCCCAAAGAAAAAAAAGCGCCGCACCACCACCGGGTGGGCTCGAACCTCCAACCTTTCGGTTAACAGCCGATCGCACTAGCCAATTGCGCCACAGAGACAGCCCTGCTCCACTCTCACCACCATCAGAAAATGTCTTCAAAGCGGTGGTGTTGCGGCGCAAAGAAAAAAAAGCGCCGCAACACCACCGGGTGGGCTCGAACCTCCAACCTTTCGGTTAACAGCCGATCGCGCTAGCCAACTACGCCACGGAGACAGTCGTGCTCCACTCTTACCACCATCAAACATATCTTCAAAGCTACCAGCCCAAAGAAAAAAAAGCGCCGCACCACCACTGGTTGGGCTCGAACGTCCAACCTTTCGGTTAACAGACGATCACGCTAGCCAATCGCGCCACGGAGACAGTCGTCCTCCACTCTCACCACCGTACAGAACGTTTCTTCAGAGCTATCACCCCAAAGAAAAAAGCAACACACCACTCCCGGGAGGGCTCGAAACTCCAACCTTTCGGTTAACAGCCGATCGCGCTAGCCCATTGCGCCACGGAGACAGTCTTGCTCCCTTCTCACCACCATCAGAACATATCTTCAAAGCTATCAGCCCAAAAAAAGCGCCGCACCACCACCGGGTGGGCTCGAACCTCCAACCTTTCGGTTAACAGCCGATCGCACTAGCCAATTGCGCCACGGAGACAGTCGTGCTCCACTCTTACCACCATCAGAACATATCTTCAAAGCTATCAGCGCAAAGAAAAAAGCAACACACCACTCCCGGGAGGGCTCGAACATCCAACTTTTCGGTTAACAGCCGATCGCGCTGGCCAATTGCGCCACTGAGACGGTCCTGCTCAACTCTAACCACCATTAGAACATATCTTTCAAGCTATCAGCCCAAAGAAAAAAAAGCGCCGCACCACCACCGGGTGGGCTCGAACCTCCAACCTTTCGGTTAATGGCCGATCGCGCTAGCCAATTGCGCCACGGAGACAATAGTGCTCCACGCTCACCACCATCAGAACATATCTTCAAAGCTATCAGCGCAAAGAAAAAAGCAACACACCCCACCCGGGAGGGCTCGAACCTCCAACTTTTCGGTTAACAGCCGATCGCGCTAGCCAATGGCGCCACGGGGACAGTCCGGCTCCACTCTCACCACCGTCAGAACATTTCTTCAGAGCTATCAGCCCAAAGAAAAAAAAGCGCCGCACCACTCCCGGGAGCGCTCGAACCTCCAAATTTTCGGTTAACAGCCGATCGCGCTAGCCAATTGCGCCACGGAGACAGTCCTGCTCCACTCCCACCACCTTTAGAACATATCTTCAAAGCTATCAGCCCAAAGAAAAAAAAGCGCCGCACCACCAACGGGTGGGCTCGAACCTCCAACTTTTCGGTTAACTGCCGATCACTCTAGCCTATTGCGCCACGAAGAAAGTCCTGCTCCTCTTTCACCACCATCAGAACATATCTTCAAAGATATCAGCCAAAAAAAAAACGCCGCACCACCACCGGGTGGGCTCGAACCTCCAACTTTTCAGTTAACAGACGATCACGCTAGCCAATCGCGCCACGGAGACAGTCGTGCTCCACTCTCACCACCGTCAGAACGTTTCTTCAGAGCTATCACTCCAAAGAAAAAAAAAGCGCCTCACCACCACCGGGTGGGCTCGAACCTCAGTCCTTTCGGTTAACAGCCGATCACGCTAGCCAATTGCGCCACAGAGACAGTCCTGCTCTACTCTCACCACCATCAGAACATATCTTCAAAGCTATCAGCGCAAAGAAAAAAGCAACACACCTGTCCCGGGAGGGCTCGAAACTCCAACCTTTCGGTTACCAGCCGATCGCGTTAGCCAAATGTGCCACGGAGACAGTCGTGCTCCACTCTCACCAACGTCAGAACATTTCTTCAGAGCTATCACCCCAAAGAAAAAAAAAGCGCCGCACCACCACCGGGTGGGCTCGAAACTCCAACCTTTTGGTTAACAGCCGATCGCGCTAGCCCATTGCGCCACGGGGACAGTGTTGCTCCACTCTCACAACCATCAGAACATATCTTCAAAGCTATCAGCGCAAAGAAAAAAAAGCGCCGCACCACCACCGGGTGGGCTCGAACCTCAAACCTTTCGGTTAACAGCCGTTCGCGCAAGCCAATTGCGCCACGGAGACAGACCTGCTCCACGCTCACCACCAACAGAACATATCTTCAAAGCTATCAGCCCAAAGAAAAAAAGCACCGCACCACCACCGGGTGGGCTCGAACCTCCAACCTTTCGGTTAACAGCCGATCGTGCTAGCCAACTGCGCCACGTTGACAGTCGTGCCCCACTGTCACCACCATCAGAACATATCTTCAAAGCTATCAGCGCAAAGAAAAAAGCAACACACCACCACCGGGTGGGCTCAAACCTCCAACCTTTCGTGTAACAGACGATCACGCTAGCCAATTGCGCCACGGAGACAGTCCTGCTCCACTCTGACCACCATCAGAACATATCTTCAAAGCTATCAGCCCACAGAAAAAAAAGTGCCGCACAACCACCGGGTGAGCTCGAACCTCCGACTTTTCGGTTAACAGCCGATCGCGCTAGCCAATTGCGCCATGGAGACAGTCCTGCTCCACTCTCACCACTATCAGAACATATCTTAAAAGCTAACAGCCCAAAGAAAGAAAAGCGCCGCACCACCACCGGATGGGCTCGAACCTCCGACCTTTCGGTTAACAGCCGATCGCGCTAGCCCATTGCGCAATGGAGACAGTCCTGCTCTACTCTCATTACCATCAAAACATATCTTCAAAGCTATCAGCCCAAAGAAAAAAAAGCACCGCACCACCACCGGGTGGGCTAGAACCTCCAACCTTTCGGTTAACAGCCAATCGCGCTAGCCAATTGCGCCACGGAGACAGTCCTGCTCCACTCTCACCACCATCAGAACATATCTTCTAAGCTTTCAGCCCAAAGACAAAAAAGCACCGCACCACCACCAGGTGGGCTCGAAACTCCAACCTTTCGGTTAACAGCCGATCGCGCTAGCCAATTGCGCCATGGAGACAGTCCTGCTCCACTCTCACCACCATCAGAACATATCTACAAAGCTATCTGCCCAAAGAAAAAAAAGTGCCGCACCACCACTGGGTGGGCTCAAACCACTGACTTTTTGGTTAAGAGTCGATCGCGCTAGCCAATTGCGCCACGGAGACAGTCCTGCTCCACTCTCACCACCGTCAGAACATTTCTTCAGAGCTATCACCCCAAAGAAAAAAAAGTGCCGCACCACCACCTGGTGGGCTCGAACCTACAACCTTTCGGTTAACAGCCGATCGCGCTAGCGAATTGCGCCACGAAGACAGTCCTGCTGCACTCTCACTACCATCAGAACTTATCTTCAAAGCTATTACCCCAAAGAAAAAAAAAGCGCCGCACCACCACTGGTTGGGCTCGAACCTCCAACCTTTCGGTTAACAGCCGATCGTGCTAGCCCGTTGTGCCACAGAGACAGTCCTGCTCCACTCTCACCACCATCAGAACTTGTCCTCAAAGCTATCAGCGCAAAGAAAAAAAAGCGCCGCAACACCACCGGGTGGGCGCGAACCTCCAACTTTTCGGTTAACAGACGATCACGCTAGCCAATTGCGCCACGGAGACAGTCCTGCTCCACTCTCACCACCATGAGAACATATCTTCAAAGCTATCATCCCACAGAAAAAAAAGTGCTGCACAACCACCGGGTGGGCTCGAACCTCCGACTTTTCGGTTAACAGCCGATCGCGCTAGCCAATTGCGCCACGGAGACATTCGTGCTCTACTCTCACCACCATCAGAACATATCTTTAAAGCTATCGGCGCAAAGAAAAAAGCAACACACCACTCCCGGGAGCGCTCGAACCTCCAAATTTTCGATTAACAGCCGATCGCGCTAGCCAATTGCGCCACGGAGACAGTCCTGCTCCACTCTCACCACCGTCAGAACGTTTCTTCAGAGCTATCAGCCCAAAGAAATAAAAGCGCTGCACCACCACCGGGTGGGCTCGAACCTCCAATCTTTGGGTTAACAGCCGATCGCGCTAGCCAATTGCCCCACGAAGACAGTCGTGCTCCACTCTCACCACCGTCAGAACATTTCTTCAGAGCTATCAACCCAAAGAAAAAAAAAAGCGCCGCACCACCACTGGTTGGGCTCGAACCTCCAACCTTTCGGTTAACAGCCAATCGCGCTAGCCAAATGCGCCACGGAGACAGTCCTGCTCCACTCTCACCACTATCAGAACATATCTACAAAGCTATCAGCCCAAAGAAAAAAAGTGCCGCACCACCACTGGGTGGGCTCAAACCTCTGACTTTTCGGTTAAGAGTCGATCGCGCTAGCCAATTGCGCCACGGAGACAGTCCTGCTCCACTCTCACCACCGCCAGAACATTTCTTCAAAGCTTTTACCGCAAACAAAAAAGCAACACACCACTCCCGGGAGGGCTCGAAACTCCAACCTTTCGGTTAACAGCCGATCGCGCTAGCCCATTGCGCCACGCAGACAGTCTTGTTCCACTCTCACCACCATCAGAACATATCTTCAAAGCTATCAGCGCAAAGAAAAAAGCAACACACCACTCCCGGGATGGCTCGAAACTCCAACATTTCGGTTAACAGACGATCGCGCTAGCCCTTTGCGCCACGGAGACAGTCTTGCTCGGCTCTCACCACCATCAGAACATATCTTCAAAGCTATCAGCCCAAAGAAAAAAAAAGCGCCGTACAACCACCGGGTGGGCACGAACCTCCAACCTTTCGGTTAACAGCCGATCGCACTAGCCAATTGCGCCACAGAGACAGCCCTGCTCCACTCTCACCACCATCAGAAAATGTCTTCAAAGCTATCAGCGCAAAGAAAAAAAAGCGCCGCAACACCACCGGGTGGGCTCGAACCTTGAATCTTTCGGTTAACAGCCGATCGCGCTAGCCAACTACGCCACGGAGACAGTCCTGCTGCACTCTCACCACCATCAGAACATATCTTCAAAGCTATTACCGCAAAGAAAAAAGCAACACACCACTCCCGGGAGAGCTCGAAACTCCAACCTTTCGGTTAACAGCCGATCGCGCTAGCCCATTGCGCCACGGAGACAGTCTTGTTCCACTCTCACCACCATCAGAACATATCTTCAAAGCTATCAGCGTAAAGAAAAAAGCAACACACCACTCCCGGGATGGCTCGAAACTCCAACCTTTCGGTTAACAGCCAATCGCGCTAGCCCTTTGCGCCACGGAGACAGTCTTGCTCCGCTCTCACCACCATCAGAACATATCTTCAAAGCTATCAGCACAAAGAAAAAAGCAACACACCACTCCCCGGAGGGCTCGAAACTCCAACCTTTCGGTTAACAGCCGATCGCGCTAGCCCATTGCGCCACGGAGACAGTCTTCTTCCCTTCTCACCACCATCAGAACATATCTTCAAAGCTATCAGCCCAAAAAAAGCGCCGCACCACCACCGGGTGGGCTCGAACCTCCAACCTTCCGGTTAACAGCCGATCGCACTAGCCCATTGCGCCACGGAGACAGTCGTGCTCCACTCTTACCACCATCAGAACATATCTTCAAAGCTATCAGCGCAAAGAAAAAAGCATTACACCACTCCCGGGAGGGCTCGAACATCCAACTTTTCGGTTAACAGCCGATCGCACTGGCCAATTGCGCCACGGATACGGTCCTGCTCAACTTTAACCACCATTAGAAGATATCTTTCAAGCTATCAGCCCAAAGAAAAAAAAGCGCCGCACCACCACCGGGTGGGCTCGAACCTCCAACCTTTCGGTTAATGGCCGATCGCGCTAGCCAATTGCGCCACGGAGACAATCGTGCTGCACTCTCACCACCATCAGAACATATCTTCAAAGCTATTACCGCAAAGAAAAAAGCAACACACAACTCCCGGCAGAGCTCGAACCTCCAACTTTTCGGTTAACAGCCGATCGCGCTAGCCCATTGCGCCACGGAGACAGTCTTGTTCCACTCTCACCACCATCAGAACATTACTTCAAAGCTATCAGCGCAAAGAAAAAAGCAAGACACCCCACCCGGGAGGGCTCGAACCTCCAACTTTTCGGTTAACAGCCGATCGCGCTAGCCAATGGCGCCACAGGGACAGTCCGGCTCCACTCTCACCACCATCAGAACATATCTTCAAAGATATCAGCCCAAAGAAAAAAAAAACGCCGCACCACCACCGGGTGGGCTCGAACCTCCAAATTTTCGGTTAACAGCCGATCGCGCTAGCCAATTGCGCCACGGAGACAGTCCTGCTCCACTCTCACCACCGTCAGAACGTTTCTTAAGCTATCAGCCCAAAGAAATAAAAGCGCTGCACCACCACCGGGTGGGCTCGAACCTCCAACCTTTGGGTTAACAGCCGATCGCGCTAGCCAATTGCCCCACGAAGACAGTCGCGCTCCACTCTCACCACCGTCAGAACATTTCTTCAGAGCTATCACTCCAAACAAAAAAGCGCCGCTCCACCACTGGTTGGGCTCGAACCTCCAACCTTTCGGTTAACAGCCGATCGCGCTAGCCCTTTGCGCCACAGAGACAGTCCCGCTCCACTCTCACCACCATCAGAACATGTCTTCAAAGCTATCAGCGCAAAGAAAAAAAAGCGCCGCAACACCACCGGGTGGGCTCGAACCTCCAACCTTTCGGTTAACAGCCGATCGCCCTAGCCAACTACGCCACGGAGACAGTCGTGCTCCACTCTCACCACCATCAAACATATCTTCAAAGCTACCAGCCCAAAGAAAAAAAAAGCGCCGCACCACCACTGGTTGGGCTCGAACCTCCAACCTTTCGGTTAACAGCCGATCGCGCTACCCAATTGCGCCACAGAGACAGTCCTGCTCCACTCTCACCACCATCAGAACATATCTTCATAGCTATAAGCCCAAAAAAAAGCACCGCAACACCACCGGGTGGGCTCGAACCTCCAACCTTTCGGTTAACAGCCGATCGCGCTAGCCAACTACGCCACGGAGACAGTCGTGCTCCACTCTCACCACCATCAAACATATCTTCAAAGCTACCAGCCCAAAGAAAAAAAGCGCCGCACCACCACCGGGTGGCCTCGAACCTCCAACCTTTCGGTTAACAGCCGATCGCCCTAGCCAACTACGCCACGGAGACAGTCGTGCTCCACACTCACCACCATAACACATATCCTCAAATCTATCAGAGCAAAGAAATAAGCAACACACCTCTCGCGGGAGGGCTCGAAATCTAACCTTTCGGTTAACAGCCGATCGCGCTAGCCCATTGCGCCACGGAGACAGTCTTGCTGCACTCTCACCACCATCAGTACATATCTTCAAAGCTATCAGCCCCCCCCAAAAAAGCGCCGCACCACTACAGGGTGGGCTCGAACCTTCAACCTTTCGGTTAACAGCCGATCGCGCTAGCCAATTGCGCCACGGAGACAGTCCTGCTCCACTCTCACCACTATCAAAACATATCTTAAAAGCTAACAGCCCAAAGAAAGAAAAGCGCCGCACCACCACCGGGTGGGCTCGAACCTCCGACCTTTCGGTTAACAGCCGATCGCGCTAGCCAATTGCGCGATGGAGACAGTCCTGCTCCACTCTCATTACCATCAAAACATATCTTCAAAGCTATCAGCCCAAAGAAAAAAAAGTGCCGCACCACCACCTGGTGGGCTCGAACCTACAACCTTTCGGTTAACAGCCGACCGCGCTAGCGAATTGCGCCACGAAGACAGTCCTGCTGCACTCTCACTACCATCAGAACATATCTTCAAAGCTATTACCGCAAACAAAAAAGCCACACACTACCCCCGGGAGGGCTCGAAACTCCAACCTTTCGGTTAACAGCCGATCGCGCTAGCCCATTGCGCCACGGAAACAGTCTTGTTCCACTCTCACCACCATCAGAACATATCTTCAAAGCTATCAGCGCAATGAAAAAAGCAACACACCACTCCCGGGATGGCTCGAAACTCCAACCTTTCGGTTAACAGCCGATCGCGCTAGCCCTTTGCGCCACGGAGACAGTCTTGCTCCGCTCTCACCACCATCAGAACATATCTTCAAAGCTATCAGCACAAAGAAAAAAGCAACACACCACTCCCGGGAGGGCTCGAAAGTCCAACCTTTCGGTTAACAGCCGATCGCGCTAGCCCATTGCGCCACGGAGACAGTCTTGCTCCCTTCTCACCACCATCAGAACATATCTTCATAGCAATCAGCCCAAAGAAAAAAAAGCGCCGCAACACCACCGTGTGAGCTCGAACCTCCAACCTTTCGGTTAACAGCCGATCGCGCTAGCCAATTGCGCCACAGAGACAGTCCTGCTCCACTCTCACCACCATCAGAACATGTCTTCAAAGCTATCAGCACAAAGAAAAAAAGCGCCGCACCACCACCGGGTGGGCTCGAACCTCCAACCTTTCGGTTAACAGCCGATCGCGCTAGCCAACTACGCCACAGAGAGTGTCGTGCTCCACTCTCACCACCATCAAACATATCTTCAAAGCTACCAGCCCAAAGAAATAAAGCGCCGCACCACCACCGGGTGGCCTCGAACCTCCAACCTTTCGGTTAACAGCCGATCGCGCTAGCCAACTACGCCACGGAGACAGTCGTGCTCCACTCTCACCACCATCAAACATATCTTCAAATCTATCAGCGCAAAGAAAAAAGCAACACACCTCTCCCGGGAGGGCTCGAAATCTAACCTTTCGGTTAAGAGCCGATCGCGCTAGCCCACTGCGCCAGGGAGACAGTCTTGCTGAACTCTCACCACCATCAGAACATATCTTCAAAGCTATCAGCCCACAGAAAAAAAGCGCCGCACCACCACCGGGAGAGCTCGAACCTCCAACTTTTCGGTTAACAGCCGATCGCGCTAGCCTATTACCCCACGGAGACAGTCGTGCTTCACTCTCACCACCGTTAGAACATTTCTTCAGAGCTATCACCCCCCCAAAAAAAGCGCCGCTCCACCACAGGGTGGGCTCAAACCTCCAACCTTTCGGTTAACAGCCGATCGCGCTAGCCAATTGCTCTACGGAGACAGTCCTGCTCCACTCTCACCACTATCAGAACATATATTAAAAGCTAACAGCCCAAAGAAAGAAAAGCGCCGCACCACCACCGGGTGGGCTCGAACCTCCGACCTTTCGGTTAACAGCCGCTCGCGCTAGCCAATCGCGCGATGGAGACAGTCCTGCTCCACTCTCATTACCATCAAAACATATCTTCAAACTATCAGCCCAAAGAAAAAAAAGCACCGCACCACCACCGGGTGGGCTAGAACCTCCAACCTTTCGGTTAACAGCCAATCGCGCTAGCCAATTGCGCCACGGAGACAGTCCTGCTCCACTCTCACCACCATCAGAACATATCTTCTAAGCTATCAGCCCAAAGACAAAAAAGCACTGCACCACCACCGGGTGGGCTCGAAACTCCAACCTTTCGGTTAACAGCCGATCGCGCTAGCGAAGTGCGCCATGGAGACAGTCCTGCTCCACTCTCACCACCATCAGAACATATCTACAAAGCTATCAGCCCAAAGAAAAAAAGTGCCGCACCACCACTGGGTGGGCTCAAACCTCTGCCTTTTCGGTTGAGAGTCGATCGCGCTAGCCAATTGCGCCACGGAGACAGTCCTGCTCTACTCTCACCACCGTCAGAACATTTCTTCAGAGCTATCACCCCAAAGAAAAAAAAGTGCCCCACCACCACCTGGTGGGCTCGAACCAACAACCTTTCGGTTAACAGCCGATCGCGCTAGCAAATTGCGCCACGAATACAGTCCTGCTGCACTCTCCCCACCATCAGAACATATCTTCAAAGCTATTACCGCAAAGAAAAAAGCAACACACCACTCCCGAGAGGGCTCGAAACTCCAACCTTTCGGTTAACAGCCGATCGCGCTAGCCCGTTGCGCCACGGAGACAGTCTTGTTCCACTCTCACCACCATCAAAACATATCTTCAAAGCTATCAGCGCAAAGAAAAAAGCAACACACCACTCCCGGGATGGCTCGAAACTCCAACATTTCGGTTAACAGCCGATCGCGCTAGCCCTTTGCGCCACGGAGACAGTCTTGCTCCGCTCTCACCACCATCAGACACATATCTTCAAAGCTATCAGCACAAAGAAAAAAGCAACACACCACTCCCAGGAGGGCTCGAAACTCCAACCTTTCGGTTAACAGCCGATCGCGCTAGCCCATTGCGCCACGGAGACAGTCTTGCTCCCTTCTCACCACCATCAGAACATATCTTCAAAGCTATCAGCCCAAAGAAAAAAAAGCGCCGCATCACCACCGGGTGGACTCAAACCTCCAACCTTTCGGTTAATAGCCGATCGCACTAGTCAATTGCGCCACGGAGACAGTCGTGCTCCACTCTTACCACCATCAGAACATATCTTCAAAGCTATCAGCGCAAAGAAAAAAGCAACACACCACTCCCGGGAGGGCTCGAACCTCCAACTTTTCGGTTAACAGCCGATCACGCTGGCCAATTGCGCCACGGAGACGGTCCTGCTCAACTCTCACCACCATAAGAACATATCTTTCAAGCTATCAGCCCAGAGAAAGGAAAGCGCCGCACCACCACCGGGTGGGCTCGAACCTCCAACCTTTCGGTTAATGGCCGATCGCGCTAGCCAATTGCGCCACGGAGACAATCGTGCTCCACGCTCACCACCATCAGAACATATCTTCAAAGCTATCAGCCCCAAAAAAAACGCCGCACCACCACCGGGTGGGCTCGAAACTCCACCTTTTCGGTTAACAGACGATCACGCTAGCCAATTGCGCCACGGAGACAGTCGTGCTCCACTCTCACCACCGTCAGAACATTTCTTTAGAGCTATCACCCCAAAGAAAAAAAAAGCGCCGCACCACCACCGGGTGGGCTCCAACCTCCAACCTTTCGGTTAACAGCCGATCGCGCTAGCCAATTGCGCCACGGAGACAGTCCTGCTCTACTCTCACCACCATCAGAACATATCTTCAAAGCTATCAGCGCAAAGAAAAAAGCAACACACCTGTCCCGGGAGGGCTCGAAACTACAACCTTTCGGTTTACAGCCGATCGCGCTAGCCAAATGTGCCACGAAGACAGTCCTGCTCTACTCTCACCACCATCAGAACATATCTTCAAAGCTATCAGCCCAAAGAAAAAAAAGCGCCGCACCACCACCGGGTAGGCTCGAAACTTAACCTTTCGGTTAACAGCCGATCGCGCTAGCCTATTGCGCCACGGAGACTGTCCTGCTCCACTCTCACCACCATCAGAACATATCTTCAAAGATATCAGCCCAAAGAAAAAAAAACGCCGCACCACCACCGGGTGAGCTCGAAACTCCAACCTTTCGGTTAACAGCTGATCGCGCTAGCCAAATGTGCCACGGAGACAGTCCTGCTCTACTCTCACCACCATCAGAACATATCTTCAAAGCTATCAGCCCACACAAAAAAAAGTGCCGCACAACCACCGGGTGGGCTCGAACCTCCGACTTTTCGGTTAACAGCCGATCGCGCTAGCCAATTGCGCCACGGAGACAGTCGTGCTCTACTCTCACCACCATCAGAACATATCTTCAAAGCTATCGGCGCAAAGAAAAAAGCAACACACCACTCCCGGGAGCGCTCGAACCTCCAAATTTTCGGTTAACAGCCGATCGCGCTAGCCAATTGCGCCACGGAGACAGTCCT
The DNA here is from genome assembly GCF_043290135.1 of Rhipicephalus microplus. Taxonomy (NCBI): domain Eukaryota; kingdom Metazoa; phylum Arthropoda; class Arachnida; order Ixodida; family Ixodidae; genus Rhipicephalus; species Rhipicephalus microplus. Next base: position 16,471,645 of record NW_027464589.1, read on the forward strand.
GCTCCACTCTCACCACCGTCAGAACGTTTCTTCAGAGCTATCAGCCCAAAGAAATAAAAGCGCTGCACCACCACCGTGTGGGCTCGAACCTCCAACCTTTCGGTTAACAGCCGATCGCGCTAGCCAACTACGCCACGGAGACAGTCGTGCTCCACTCTCACCACCGTCAGAACATATGTTCAGAGCTATCACCCCAAAGAAAAAAAAGCACCGCACCACCACCGGTTGGGCTCGAACCTCCAACCTTTCGGTTAACAGCCGATCGCGCTAGCCAATTGTGCCACGGAGACAGTCCTGCTCCACTCTCACCACCGTCAGAACATTTCTTCAGAGGTATCAGCACAAAGAAAAAAAAGCGCCGCACCACCACCGGGTGGGCTCGAACCTCCAACCTTTCGGTTAACAGCCGATCGCGCTAGCCAACTACGCCAAAGAGACAGTCGTGCTCCACTCTCACCACCATCAAACATATCTTCAAAGCTACCAGCCCAAAGAAATAAAGCGCCGCACCACCACCGGGTGGCCTCGAACCTCCAACCTTTCGGTTAACAGCCGATCGCGCTAGCCAACTACGCCACGGAGACAGTCGTGCTCCACTCTCACCACCATCAAACATATCTTCAAATCTATCAGCGCAAAGAAAAAAGCAACACACCTCTCCCGGGAGGGCTCGAAATCTAACCTTTCGGTTAAGAGCCGATCGCGCTAGCCCACTGCGCCAGGGAGACAGTCTTGCTGAACTCTCACCACCATCAGAACATATCTTCAAAGCTATCAGCCCACAGAAAAAAAGCGCCGCTCCACCACAGGGTGGGCTCAAACCTCCAACCTTTCGGTTAACAGCCGATCGCGCTAGCCAATTGCTCCACGGAGACAGTCCTGCTCCACTCTCACCACTATCAGAACATATATTAAAAGCTAACAGCCCAAAGAAAGAAAAGCGCCGCACCACCACCGGGTGGGCTCGAACCTCCGACCTTTCGGTTAACAGCCGCTCGCGCTAGCCAATCGCGCGATGGAGACAGTCCTGCTCCACTCTCATTACCATCAAAACATATCTTCAAAGCTATCAGCCCAAAGAAAAAAAAGCACCGCACCACCACCGGGTGGGCTAGAACCTCCAACCTTTCGGTTAACAGCCAATCGCGCTAGCCAATTGCGCCACGGAGACAGTCCTGCTCCACTCTCACCACCATCAGAACATATCTTCTAAGCTATCAGCCCAAAGACAAAAAAGCACTGCACCACCACCGGGTGGGCTCGAAACTCCAACCTTTCGGTTAACAGCCGATCGCGCTAGCCAAGTGCGCCATGGTGACAGTCCTGCTCCACTCTCACCACCATCAGAACATATCTACAAAGCTATCAGCCCAAAGAAAAAAAGTGCCGCACCACCACTGGGTGGGCTCAAACCTCTGCCTTTTCGGTTGAGAGTCGATCGCGCTAGCCAATTGCGCCACGGAGACAGTCCTGCTCTACTCTCACCACCGTCAGAACATTTCTTCAGAGCTATCACCCCAAAGAAAAAAAAGTGCCCCACCACCACCTGGTGGGCTCGAACCAACAACCTTTCGGTTAACAGCCGATCGCGCTAGCAAATTGCGCCACGAATACAGTCCTGCTGCACTCTCCCCACCATCAGAACATATCTTCAAAGCTATTACCGCAAAGAAAAAAGCAACACACCACTCCCGGGAGGGCTCGAAACTCCAACCTTTCGGTTAACAGCCGATCGCGCTAGCCCGTTGCGCCACGGAGACAGTCTTGTTCCACTCTCACCACCATCAAAACATATCTTCAAAGCTATCAGCGCAAAGAAAAAAGCAACACACCACTCCCGGGATGGCTCGAAACTCCAACATTTCGGTTAACAGCCGATCGCGCTAGCCCTTTGCGCCACGGAGACAGTCTTGCTCCGCTCTCACCACCATCAGACACATATCTTCAAAGCTATCAGCACAAAGAAAAAAGCAACACACCACTCCCAGGAGGGCTCGAAACTCCAACCTTTCGGTTAACAGCCGATCGCGCTAGCCCATTGCGCCACGGAGACAGTCTTGCTCCCTTCTCACCACCATCAGAACATATCTTCAAAGCTATCAGCCCAAAGAAAAAAAAGCGCCGCATCACCACCGGGTGGACTCAAACCTCCAACCTTTCGGTTAATAGCCGATCGCACTAGTCAATTGCGCCACGGAGACAGTCGTGCTCCACTCTTACCACCATCAGAACATATCTTCAAAGCTATCAGCGCAAAGAAAAAAGCAACACACCACTCCCGGGAGGGCTCGAACCTCCAACTTTTCGGTTAACAGCCGATCACGCTGGCCAATTGCGCCACGGAGACGGTCCTGCTCAACTCTCACCACCATAAGAACATATCTTTCAAGCTATCAGCCCAGAGAAAGGAAAGCGCCGCACCACCACCGGGTGGGCTCGAACCTCCAACCTTTCGGTTAATGGCCGATCGCGCTAGCCAATTGCGCCACGGAGACAATCGTGCTCCACGCTCACCACCATCAGAACATATCTTCAAAGCTATCAGCCCAAAAAAAAAACGCCGCACCACCACCGGGTGGGCTCGAACCTCCACCTTTTCGGTTAACAGACGATCACGCTAGCCAATTGCGCCACGGAGACAGTCGTGCTCCACTCTCACCACCGTCAGAACATTTCTTTAGAGCTATCACCCCAAAGAAAAAAAAAGCGCCGCACCACCACCGGGTGGGCTCCAACCTCCAACCTTTCGGTTAACAGCCGATCGCGCTAGCCAATTGCGCCACGGAGACAGTCCTGCTCTACTCTCACCACCATCAGAACATATCTTCAAAGCTATCAGCGCAAAGAAAAAAGCAACACACCTGTCCAGGGAGGGCTCGAAACTCCAACCTTTCGCTTTACAGCCGATCGCGCTAGCCAAATGTGCCACGAAGACAGTCCTGCTCTACTCTCACCACCATCAGAACATATCTTCAAAGCTATCAGCCCAAAGAAAAAAAAGCGCCGCACCACCACCGGGTAGGCTAGAAACTCAACCTTTCGGTTAACAGCCGATCGCGCCAGCCAATTGCGCCACGGAGACAGTCGTGCTCTACTCTCACCACCATCAGAACATATCTTCAAAGCTATCGGCGCAAAGAAAAAAGCAACACACCACTCCCGGGAGTGCTCGAACCTCCAAATTTTCGGTTAACAGCCGATCGCGCTAGCCAATTGCGCCACGGAGACAGTCCTGCTCCACTCTCACCACCGTCAGAACGTTTCTTCAGAGCTATCAGCCCAAAGAAAAAAAAGTGCCGCACCACCACCGGGTGGACTTGAACCTCCAACCTTTCGGTTAACAGCCTTGAAAAAATTGAATTGCTGCACAAACTTGAAGAAAAAAAACAAGAGAGACAGGAAAGAGCGCGGATAACAGCCGACCGCGCTAGCCAATTGCCCCACGGAGATAGTTGTGCTCCACTCTCACCACCATCAGAACATTTCTTCAGAGCTATCACCCCAAAGAAAAAAAGCGCCGCACCACCACCGGGTGGGCTCGAACCTCCAACCTTTCGGTTAACAGCCGATCGCGATAGCCAATTGCGCCACGGAGACAGTCCTGCTCCACTCTCACCACCATCAGGACATATCTTAAAATCTATCAGCGCAAAAAAAAAAGCAACACACCTCTCCCGGGAGGGCTCGAAATCTAACCTTTCGGTTAACAGCCGATCGCGCTAGCCCATTGCGCCACGGAGACAGTCTTGCTGCACTCTCACCACCATCAGAACATATCTTCAAAGCTATCAGCCCACAGAAAAAAAAGCGCCGCACCACCACCGGGAGAGCTCGAACCTCCAGCTTTTCGGTTAACAGCCGATCGCGCTAGCCTATTACCCCACGGAGACAGTCGTGCTCCACTGTCACCACCGTCAGAACATTTCTTCAGAGCTATCACCCCCCCAAAAAAAGCGCCGCACCACCACAGGGTGGGCTCGAACCTCCAACATTTCGGTTAACAGCCGATCGCGCTAGCCAATTGCTCCACGGAGACAATCCTGCTCGACTCTCACCACTAACAGAACATATCTTAAAAGCTAACAGCCCAAAGAAAAGCGCCGCACCACCACCGGGTGGGCTCGAACCTCCAACCTTTCGGTTAACAGCCGATCGCGCTAGCCAATTGCGCGATGGAGACAGTCCTGCTCCACTCTCATTACCATCAAAACATATCTTCAAAGCCATCAGCCCAAAGAAAAAAAAGCACCGCACCACCACCGGGTGGGCTAGAACCTCCAACCTTTCGGTTAACAGCCAATCGCGCTAGCCAATTGCGCCACGGAGACAGTCCTGCTCCACTCTCACCACCATCAGAACATATCTTCTAAGCTATCAGCCCAAAGACAAAAAGCACCGCACCACCACCGGGTGGGCTCGAAACTCCAACCTTTCGGTTAACAGCCGATCGCGCTAGCCAACTGCGCCATGGAGACAGTCGTGGTCCACTCTCACCACCGTCAGAAGATTTCTTCAGAGCTATCAGCCCAAAGAAAAAAAAGTGCCGCTCCACCACCGGGTGGGCTCGAACCTCCAACCTTTCGGTTAACAACCGATCGCGCTAGCCAATTGCGCCACAGAGACAGTCCTGCTCCACTCTCAACACCATCAGAACATACCTTCAAAGCTATCAGCGCAAACAAAACAGCAACACACCACTCCCGGGAGGGCTAGGAACTCCAACCTTTCGGTTAACAGGCGATCGCACTAGCCCATTGCGCCACGGAGACGGTATTGCTCCACTCTCACCACCATTAGAACATATCTTCATAGCTATCAGCCCAAAAAAAAGCGCCGCACCACCACCGGGTGGGCTCAAACCTCCAACCTTTCGGTTAACAGCCGATCGCGCTAGCCAACTACTCCATGAAGACAGTCGTGCTCGACTCTCACCACCAACAAACATATCTTCAAAGCTATCAGCCCAAAGAAAAAAAGCGCCGCACCACCACCGGGTGGGCTCGAAACTCCAATCTTTCGGTTAACAGCCGATCGCGCTAGCCAACTACGCCACGGAGACAGGTCTGCTCCACTCTGACCACCTTCAGAACATATCTTCAAAGCTATCAGCCCAAAAAAAGCGCCGCGCCACCACCGGGTGGGCTCGAACCTCCAACCTTTCGGTTAACACCCGATCGCGCTAGCCAACTACGCCACGGAGACAGTTCTGCTCCACTCTCACCACCATCAGAACATATCTTCAAAGCTATCAGCCCAAAGAAAAAAAGCGCCGCACCTCCACCGGGTGGGCTCGAACCTCCGACGTTTCGGTTAACAGCCGATCGCGCTAGCCAATTGCGCCACGGAGACAGTCGTGCTCCACTCTCACCACCATCAGAACATATCTTCAAAGCTATCAGCGCAAAGAAAAAAAAGCGCCGCACCACCACCGGGTGGGCTCGAACCTCCAACCTTTCGGTTAACAGCCGATCGTGCTAGCCAATTGCCCCATGAAGACAGTCGTGCTCCACTCTCACCACCGTCAGAACATTTCTTCAGAGCTATCACCCCAAAGAAAAAAAAGCCCTGCACCACCTCCGGGTGGGCTCGAACCTCGAACCTTTCGGTTAACAGCCGATCGCGCTAGCCTATTGCGCCACGGAAACAGTCCTGCTCCACTCTCACCACCATCAGAACATATCTTCAAAGATATCAGCCCAAAGAAGAAAAAAACGCCGCACCACCACCGGGTGGGTTCGAAACTCCAACCTTTCGGTTAACAGTCGATCGCGCTAGCCTATTGCGCCACGAAGACAGTCCTGCTCCACTCTCACCACCATCAGAACATATCTTCAAAGCTATCAGCCCAAAGAAAAAAAAGCACAGCACCACCACCAGGTGGGCTCGAACCTCCAACCTTTCGGTTAACAGCCAATCGCGCTAGCCAATTGCGCCACGGAGACAGTCCTGCTCCACTCTCACCACCATCAGAACATATCTTCAAAGCTATCAGCCCAAAGAAAAAAAAGCACCGCACCACCAGCGGGTGGGCTCGAACCTCCAACCTTTCGGTTAACAGCTGATCGTGCTAGCCAACTGCGCCACGGAGACAGTCGTGCTCCACTCTCACCACCATCAGAACATATCTTCAAAGCTATCTGCGCAAAGAAAAAAGCAACACACTACTCCCTGGAGGGCTCGAAACTCCAACCTTTTGGTTAACAGCCGATCGCGCTAGCCAATTGCGCCACGGAGACAGTCCTGCTCTACTCTCACCACCATCAGATAATATCTTCAAAGCTATCAGCCCAAAGAAAAAAAAGCGCCGCAACACCACCGGGTGGGCTTGGAACTCCAATCTTTCGGTTAACAGCCGATCGCGCTAGCCAATTGCGCCACGGAGACAGTCCTGCTTCACTCTCACCACCATCAGAACATATCTTCAATGCTATCAGCCCAAAGAAAAAAAGCGCCGCACCACCACCGGGTGGGCTCGTACCTCCAACTTTTCGGTTAACAGCCGATCACGCTAGCCAATTGCGCCACGGAGACAGTCCAGCTCCACTCTCACCACCATCAGAACATATCTTCAAAGCTATCAGCCCACAGAAAAAAAAGCGCCGCACCACCACAGGGTGGGCTCGAACCTCCAACCTTTCGGTTAACAGCCGATCGCGCTAGCCAATTGCGCCACGGAGACAGTCTTGCTCCACTCTCACCACCGTCAGAACATACCTTCAAAGCTATCAGCGCAAAGAAAAAAGCAACACACCCCTCCCGGGAGAGCTCGAACCTCCATTTTTTCGGTTATCAGCCGATCGCGCTTGCCAATTGCGCCAGGGAGACACTGCTGCTCCACTCTCACCACCGTCAGAACATTTCTTCAGAGCTATCAGCCCAAAGAAAAAAAAGCGCCGCACCACCACCGGGTGGACTTGAACCTCCAACCTTTCGGTTAACAGCCTTGAAAAAATTGAATTGCTGCACAAACTTGAAGAAAAAAAACAAGAGAGACAGGAAAGAGCGCGGATAACAGCCGACCGCGCTAGCCAATTGCCCCACGGAGACAGTTGTGCTCCACTCTCACCACCGTCAGAACATTTCTTCAGAGCTATCACCCCAAAGAAAAAAAGCGCCGCACCACCACCGGGTGGGCTCGAACCTCCAACCTTTCGGTTAACAGCCGATCGCGATAGCCAATTGCGCCACGGAGACAGTCCTGCTCCACTCTCACCACCAGCAGGACATATCTTCAAATCTATCAGTGCAAAGAAAAAAGCAACACACCTCTCCCGGGAGGGCTCGAAATCTAACCTTTCGGTTAATAGCCGATCGCGCTAGCCCATTGCGCCACGGGGACAGTCTTGCTGCACTCTCACCACCATCAAAACATATCTTCAAAGCCATCAGCCCAAAGAAAAAAAAGCACCGCACCACCACCGGGTGGGCTAGAACTTCCAACCTTTCGGTTAACAGCCAATCGCGCTAGCCAATTGCGCCACGGAGACAGTCCTGCTCCACTCTCACCACCATCAGAACATATCTTCTAAGCTATCAGGCCAAAGACAAAAAGCACCGCACCACCACCGGGTGGGCTCGAAACTCCAACCTTTCGGTTAACAGCCGATCGCGCTAGCCAACTGCGCCATGGAGACAGTCCTGCTCCACTCTCACCACCGTCAGAACATATCTACAAACCTATCAGCCCAAAGAAAAAAAGTGCTGCACCACCACTGGGTGGGCTCAAACCTCCGACTTTTCGGTTAAGAGTCGATCGCGCTGGCCATTGCGCCACGGAGACAGTCCTGCTCCACTCTCACCACCATCAGAACATATCTTCAAAGCTATCAGCCCAAAGAAAAAAATGCGCCGCACCACCACCGGGTGGGCTGGAACCTCCAACCTTTCGGTTAACAACCGATCGTGCTAGCCAACTACGCCACGGAGGCAGTCGTGCTCCACTCTCACCACCATCAAACATATCTTCAAAGCTATCAGCGCAAAGGAAAAAGCAACACACCTGTCCCGGGAGGGCTCGAAACTCCAACCTTTCGGTTAACAGCCGATCGCGCTAGCCAATTGCGCCACGGAGACAATCTTGCTGCACTCTCACCACCCTCAGAACATATCTTCAATGCTATCAGCGCAAAGAAAAAAGCAATACACCACTCCCGCGAGGGCTTGAACCTCCAAATTTTCGGTTAACAGCCGATCGCGCTAGCCAAATGCGCCACGGAGACAGTCCTGCTCCACTCTCACAACCATCAGAACATATCTTCAAAGCTATCAGCGCTAAGAAAAAGCAACACACCACTCCCGGGAGGGCTCGAAACTCCAAACTTTCGGTTAACAGCCGATCGCGCTAGCCAATTGCGCCACGGAGGCAGTCCTGCTCCACTCTCACCACTATTAGAACATATCTTCAAAGCTATCAGCCCGAAGAAAAAAAAAGCGCCGCACCACCAGTGGGTGGGCTCGAACCTCCAACTTTTTGGTTAACAGCCGATCACGCTAGCCAAGTGCGCCACGGAGACAGTCCTGCTCTACTCTCGCCACCATCAGAACATATCTTCAAAGCTATCAGCCCACAGAAAAGAAAGCGCCGCACCACCACCGGGAGAGCTCGAACCTCCAACTTTTCGGTTAACAGCCGATCGCGCTAGCCTATTATCCACGGAGACACTCGTGCTCCACTCTCACCACCGTCAGAACATTTCTTCAGAGCTATCACCCCAAAGAAAAAAAAGTGCCGCACCACCACCGGGTGGGCTCGAACCTACAACCTTTCGGTTAACAGCCGATCGCGCTAGCCAAATGTGCCACGGAGACAGTCGTGCTCCACTCTCACCACCGTCAAAACATTTCTTCAGAGCTATCACCCCAAAGAAAAAAAAAACGCCGCACCACCACCGGGTGGGCTCGAACCTCAAACTTTTCGGTTAACAGACGATCACGCTACCCAATTGCGCCACGGATACAGTCCTGCTCCTCTCTCACCACCATCAGAACATATCTTCAAAGCTATCAGCCCACAGAAAAAAAAGCGCCGCACAACCACCGGGTGGGCTCGAACCTCCGACTTTTCGGTTAACAGCCGATCGCGCTAGCCAATTGCGCCACGGAGACAGTCCAGCTCCACTCTCACCACCATTAGAACATATCTTCAAAGCTATCAGCCCAAAGAAAAAAAAGCGCCGCACCCCCAACGGGTGGGCTCGAACCTCCAAATTTTCGGTTAACAGCCGATCACGCTAGCCAATTGCGCCACGGAAACAGTCCTGCTCCGCTCTCACCACCATCAGAACATATCTTCAAAGCCATCAGCCCACAGAAAAAAAAGCGCCGCACCACCACCGGGAGAGCTCGAACCTCTAACTTTTCAGTTAACAGCCGGTCGCGCTAGCCAATTGCGCCACGCAGACAGTCCTGCTCCACTCTCACCACCGTCAGAAGATTTCTTCAGAGCTATCAGCCCAAAGAAAAAAAAGTGCCGCTCCACCACCGGGTGGGCTCGAACCTCCAACCTTTCGGTTAACAACCGATCGTGCTAGCCAATTGCGCCACAGAGAAAGTCCTGCTCCACTCTCACCACCATCAGAACATATCTTCAAAGCTATCAGCCCAAAGAAAAAAAAATGCCACACCACCACCTGGTGGGCTCGAACCTCAAACTTTTCGGTTAACAGACGATCGCACTAGCCAATTGCGCCACAGAGACAGTCCTGCTCTACTCTCGCCACCATCAGAACATATCTTCAAAGCTATCAGCCCAAAGAAAAAAAAACGCACCTGTCCCGGGAGGGCTCGAAACTCCAACCTTTCGGTTAACAGCCGATCGCGCTAGCCAATTGCGCCGCGGAGACAGTCCTGCTCCACTCTCACCACCATCAAACATATTTTCAAAGCTATCAGCGCAAAGAAAAAAGCAACACACCTGTCCCGGGAGGGCTCGAAACTCCAACCTTTCGGTTAACAGCCGATCGCGCTAGCCAAATGTGCCACGGAGACAGTCGTGATCCACTCTCACCACCGTCAGAAGATTTCTTCAGAGCTATCAGCCCAAAGAAAAAAAGTGCCGCTCCACCACCGGGTGGGCTCGAACCTCCAACCTTTCGGTTAACAACCGATCGCGCTAGCCAATTGCGCCACAGAGACAGTCCTGCTCCACTCTCAACACCATCAGAACATACCTTCAAAGCTATCAGCGCAAAGAAAAAAGCAACACACCACTCCCGGGAGGGCTAGGAACTCCAACCTTTCGGTTAACAGCCGATCGCACTAGCCCATTGCGCCATGGAGACGGTCTTGCTCTACTCTCACCACCATTAGAACATATCTTCATAGCTATCAGCCCAAAGAAAAAAAAGCGCCGCACCACCACCGGGTGGGCTCGAACCTCCAACCTTTCGGTTAACAGCCGATCGCGCTAGCCAACTACTCCGCGAAGACAGTCGTGCTCGACTCTCACCACCAACAAACATATTTTCAAAGCTATCAGCCCAAAGAAAAAAAGCGCCGCACCACCACCGGGTGGGCTCGAAACTCCAACCTTTCAGTTAACAGCCGATCGGGCTAGCCAACTACGCCACGGAGACAGGCCTGCTCCACTCTCACCACCTTCAGAACATATCTTCAAAGCTATCAGCCCAAAGAAAAAAAAAGCGCCGCGCCACCACCGGGTGGGCTCGAACCTCCAACCTTTCGGTTAACACCCGATCGCGCTAGCCAACTACGCCACGGAGACAGTTCTGCTCCACTCTCACCACCATCAGAACATATCTTCAAAGCTATCAGCCCAAAGAAAAAAAAGCGCCGCACCTCCACCGGGTGGGCTCGAACCTTCGACGTTTCGGTTAACAGCCGATCGCGCTAGCCAATTGCGCCACGGAGACAGTCGTGCTCCACTCTCACCACCATCAGAACATATCTTCAAAGCTATCAGCGCAAAGAAAAAAAAGCGCCGCACCACCACCGGGTGGGCTCGAACCTCCAACCTTTCGGTTAACAGCCGATCGTGCTAGCCAATTGCCCCATGAAGACAGTCGTGCTCCACTCTCACCACCGTCAGAACATTTCTTCAGAGCTATCACCCCAAAGAAAAAAAAGCCCTGCACCACCTCCGGGTGGGCTCGAACCTTGAACCTTTCGGTTAACAGCCGATCGCGCTAGCCTATTGCGCCACGGAAACAGTCCTGCTCCACTCTCACCACCATCAGAACATATCTTCAAAGATATCAGCCCAAAGAAGAAAAAAACGCCGCACCACCACCGGGTGGGTTCGAAACTCCAACCTTTCGGTTAACAGTCGATCGCGCTAGCCTATTGCGCCACGAAGACAGTCCTGCTCCACTCTCACCACCATCAGAACATATCTTCAAAGCTATCAGCCCAAAGAAAAAAAAGCACAGCACCACCACCAGGTGGGCTCGAACCTCCAACCTTTCGGTTAACAGCCAATCGCGCTAGCCAATTGCGCCACGGAGACAGTCCTGCTCCACTCTCACCACCATAAGAACATATCTTCAAAGCTATCAGCCCAAAGAAAAAAAAGCACCGCACCACCAGCGGGTGGGCTCGAACCTCCAACCTTTCGGTTAACAGCCGATCGTGCTAGCCAACTGCGCCACGGAGACAGTCGTGCTCCACTCTCACCACCATCAGAACATATCTTCAAAGCTATCTGCGCAAAGAAAAAAGCAACACACTACTCCCTGGAGGGCTCGAAACTCCAACCTTTTGGTTAACAGCCGATCGCGCTAGCCAATTGCGCCACGGAGACAGTCCTGCTCTACTCTCACCACCATCAGATAATATCTTCAAAGCTATCAGCCCAAAGAAAAAAAAGCGCCGCACCACCACCGGGTGGGCTTGGAACTCCAATCTTTCGGTTAACAGCCTATCGCGCTAGCCAATTGCGCCACGGAGACAGTCCTGCTTCACTCTCACCACCATCAGAACATATCTTCAATGCTATCAGCCCAAAGAAAAAAAGCGCCGCACCACCACCGGGTAGGCTCGTACCTCCAACTTTTCGGTTAACAGCCGATCACGCTAGCCAATTGCGCCACGGAGACAGTCCAGCTCCACTCTCACCACCATCAGAACATATCTTCAAAGCTATCAGCCCACAGAAAAAAAAGCGCCGCACCACCACAGGGTGGGCTCGAACCTCCAACCTTTCGGTTAACAGCCGATCGCGCTAGCCAATTGCGCCACGGAGACAGTCGTGCTCCACTCTCACCACCGTCAGAACATACCTTCAAAGCTATCAGCGCAAAGAAAAAAGCAACACACCCCTCCCGGGAGAGCTCGAACCTCCATTTTTTCGGTTATCAGCCGATCGCGCTTGCCAATTGGGCAGGGAGACACTGCTGCTCCACTCTCACCACCGTCAGAACGTTTCTTCAGAGCTATCAGCCCAAAGAAAAAAAAGTGCCGCACCACCACCGGGTGGACTTGAACCTCCAACCTTTCGGTTAACAGCCTTGAAAAAATTGAATTGCTGCACAAACTTGAAGAAAAAAAACAAGAGAGACAGGAAAGAGCACGGATAACAGCCGACCGCGCTAGCCAATTGCCCCACGGAGATAGTTGTGCTCCACTCTCACCACCGTCAGAACATTTCTTCAGAGCTATCACCCCAAAGAAAAAAAGCGCCGCACCACCACCGGGTGGGCTCGAACCTCCAACCTTTCGGTTAACAGCCGATCGCGATAGCCAATTGCGCCACGGAGACAGTCCTGCTCCACTCTCACCACCATCAGGACATATCTTCAAATCTATCAGCGCAAAGAAAAAAGCAACACACCTCTCCCGGGAGGGCTCGAAATCTAACCTTTCGGTTAACAGCCGATCGCGCTAGCGCATTGCGCCACGGAGACAGTCTTGCTGCACTCTCACCACCATCAGAACATATCTTCAAAGCTATCAGCCCACAGAAAAAAAAGCGCCGCACCACCACCGGGAGAGCTCGAACCTCCAGCTTTTCGGTTAACAGCCGATCGCGCTAGCCTATTACCCCACGGAGACAGTCGTGCTCCACTGTCACCACCGTCAGAACATTTCTTCAGAGCTATCACCCCCCAAAAAAAGCGCCGCACCACCACAGGGTGGGCTCGAACCTCCAACATTTCGGTTAACAGCCGATCGCGCTAGCCAATTGCTCCACGGAGACAATCCTGCTCGACTCTCACCACTAACAGAACATATCTTAAAAGCTAACAGCCCAAAGAAAGAAAAGCGCCGCACCACCACCGGGTGGACTCGAACCTCCAACCTTTCGGTTAACAGCCGATCGCGCTAGCCAATTGCGCGATGGAGACAGTCCTGCTCCACTCTCATTACCATCAAAACATATCTTCAAAGCCATCAGCCCAAAGAAAAAAAAGCACCGCACCACCACCGGGTGGGCTAGAACCTCCAACCTTTCGGTTAACAGCCAATCGCGCTAGCCAATTGCGCCACGGAGACAGTCCTGCTCCACTCTCACCACCATCAGAACATATCTTCTAAGCTATCAGCCCAAAGACAAAAAGCACCGCACCACCACCGGGTGGGCTCGAAACTCCAACCTTTCGGTTAACAGCCGATCGCGCTAGCCAACTGCGCCATGGAGACAGTCGTGGTCCACTCTCACCACCGTCAGAAGATTTCTTCAGAGCTATCAGCCCAAAGAAAAAAAAGTGCCGCTCCACCACCGGGTGGGCTCGAACATCCAACCTTTCGGTTAACAACCGATCGCGCTAGCCAATTGCGCCACAGAGACAGTCCTGCTCCACTCTCAACACCATCAGAACATACCTTCAAAGCTATCAGCGCAAACAAAACAGCAACACACCACTCCCGGGAGGGCTAGGAACTCCAACCTTTCGGTTAACAGGCGATCGCACTAGCCCATTGCGCCACGGAGACGGTATTGCTCCACTCTCACCACCATTAGAACATATCTTCATAGCTATCAGCCCAAAAAAAAAGCGCCGCACCACCACCGGGTGGGCTCAAACCTCCAACCTTTCGGTTAACAGCCGATCGCGCTAGCCAACTACTCCATGAAGACAGTCGTGCTCGACTCTCACCACCAACAAACATATCTTCAAAGCTATCAGCCCAAAGAAAAAAAGCGCCGCACCACCACCGGGTGGGCTCGAAACTCCAATCTTTCGGTTAACAGCCGATCGCGCTAGCCAACTACGCCACGGAGACAGGTCTGCTCCACTCTGACCACCTTCAGAACATATCTTCAAAGCTATCAGCCCAAAAAAAGCGCCGCGCCACCACCGGGTGGGCTCGAACCTCCAACCTTTCGGTTAACACCCGATCGCGCTAGCCAACTACGCCACGGAGACAGTTCTGCTCCACTCTCACCACCATCAGAACATATCTTCAAAGCTATCAGCCCAAAGAAAAAAAAGCGCCGCACCTCCACCGGGTGGGCTCGAACCTCCGACGTTTCGGTTAACAGCCGATCGCGCTAGCCAATTGCGCCACGGAGACAGTCGTGCTCCACTCTCACCACCATCAGAACATATCTTCAAAGCTATCAGCGCAAAGAAAAAAAAGCGCCGCACCACCACCGGGTGGGCTCGAACCTCCAACCTTTCGGTTAACAGCCGATCGTGCTAGCCAATTGCCCCATGAAGACAGTCGTGCTCCACTCTCACCACCGTCAGAACATTTCTTCAGAGCTATCACCCCAAAGAAAAAAAAGCCCTGCACCACCTCCGGGTGGGCTCGAACCTCGAACCTTTCGGTTAACAGCCGATCGCGCTAGCCTATTGCGCCACGGAAACAGTCCTGCTCCACTCTCACCACCATCAGAACATATCTTCAAAGATATCAGCCCAAAGAAGAAAAAAACGCCGCACCACCACCGGGTGGGTTCGAAACTCCAACCTTTCGGTTAACAGTCGATCGCGCTAGCCTATTGCGCCACGAAGACAGTCCTGCTCCACTCTCACCACCATCAGAACATATCTTCAAAGCTATCAGCCCAAAGAAAAAAAAGCACAGCACCACCACCAGGTGGGCTCGAACCTCCAACCTTTCGGTTAACAGCCAATCGCGCTAGCCAATTGCGCCACGGAGACAGTCCTGCTCCACTCTCACCACCATCAGAACATATCTTCAAAGCTATCAGCCCAAAGAAAAAAAAGCACCGCACCACCAGCGGGTGGGCTCGAACCTCCAACCTTTCGGTTAACAGCCGATCGTGCTAGCCAACTGCGCCACGGAGACAGTCGTGCTCCACTCTCACCACCATCAGAACATATCTTCAAAGCTATCTGCGCAAAGAAAAAAGCAACACACTACTCCCTGGAGGGCTCGAAACTCCAACCTTTTGGTTAACAGCCGATCGCGCTAGCCAATTGCGCCACGGAGACAGTCCTGCTCTACTCTCACCACCATCAGATAATATCTTCAAAGCTATCAGCCCAAAGAAAAAAAAGCGCCGCAACACCACCGGGTGGGCTTGGAACTCCAATCTTTCGGTTAACAGCCGATCGCGCTAGCCAATTGCGCCACGGAGACAGTCCTGCTTCACTCTCACCACCATCAGAACATATCTTCAATGCTATCAGCCCAAAGAAAAAAAGCGCCGCACCACCACCGGGTGGGCTCGTACCTCCAACTTTTCGGTTAACAGCCGATCACGCTAGCCAATTGCGCCACGGAGACAGTCCAGCTCCACTCTCACCACCATCAGAACATATCTTCAAAGCTATCAGCCCACAGAAAAAAAAGCGCCGCACCACCACAGGGTGGGCTCGAACCTCCAACCTTTCGGTTAACAGCCGATCGCGCTAGCCAATTGCGCCACGGAGACAGTCTTGCTCCACTCTCACCACCGTCAGAACATACCTTCAAAGCTATCAGCGCAAAGAAAAAAGCAACACACCCCTCCCGGGAGAGCTCGAACCTCCATTTTTTCGGTTATCAGCCGATCGCGCTTGCCAATTGCGCCAGGGAGACACTGCTGCTCCACTCTCACCACCGTCAGAACATTTCTTCAGAGCTATCAGCCCAAAGAAAAAAAAGCGCCGCACCACCACCGGGTGGACTTGAACCTCCAACCTTTCGGTTAACAGCCTTGAAAAAATTGAATTGCTGCACAAACTTGAAGAAAAAAAACAAGAGAGACAGGAAAGAGCGCGGATAACAGCCGACCGCGCTAGCCAATTGCCCCACGGAGACAGTTGTGCTCCACTCTCACCACCGTCAGAACATTTCTTCAGAGCTATCACCCCAAAGAAAAAAAGCGCCGCACCACCACCGGGTGGGCTCGAACCTCCAACCTTTCGGTTAACAGCCGATCGCGATAGCCAATTGCGCCACGGAGACAGTCCTGCTCCACTCTCACCACCAGCAGGACATATCTTCAAATCTATCAGTGCAAAGAAAAAAGCAACACACCTCTCCCGGGAGGGCTCGAAATCTAACCTTTCGGTTAATAGCCGATCGCGCTAGCCCATTGCGCCACGGGGACAGTCTTGCTGCACTCTCACCACCATCAAAACATATCTTCAAAGCCATCAGCCCAAAGAAAAAAAAGCACCGCACCACCACCGGGTGGGCTAGAACCTCCAACCTTTCGGTTAACAGCCAATCGCGCTAGCCAATTGCGCCACGGAGACAGTCCTGCTCCACTCTCACCACCATCAGAACATATCTTCTAAGCTATCAGGCCAAAGACAAAAAGCACCGCACCACCACCGGGTGGGCTCGAAACTCCAACCTTTCGGTTAACAGCCGATCGCGCTAGCCAACTGCGCCATGGAGACAGTCCTGCTCCACTCTCACCACCGTCAGAACATATCTACAAACCTATCAGCCCAAAGAAAAAAAGTGCTGCACCACCACTGGGTGGGCTCAAACCTCCGACTTTTCGGTTAAGAGTCGATCGCGCTGGCCATTGCGCCACGGAGACAGTCCTGCTCCACTCTCACCACCATCAGAACATATCTTCAAAGCTATCAGCCCAAAGAAAAAAATGCGCCGCACCACCACCGGGTGGGCTGGAACCTCCAACCTTTCGGTTAACAACCGATCGTGCTAGCCAACTACGCCACGGAGGCAGTCGTGCTCCACTCTCACCACCATCAAACATATCTTCAAAGCTATCAGCGCAAAGGAAAAAGCAACACACCTGTCCCGGGAGGGCTCGAAACTCCAACCTTTCGGTTAACAGCCGATCGCGCTAGCCAATTGCGCCACGGAGACAATCTTGCTGCACTCTCACCACCCTCAGAACATATCTTCAATGCTATCGGCGCAAAGAAAAAAGCAATACACCACTCCCGCGAGGGCTTGAACCTCCAAATTTTCGGTTAACAGCCGATCGCGCTAGCCAAATGCGCCACGGAGACAGTCCTGCTCCACTCTCACAACCATCAGAACATATCTTCAAAGCTATCAGCGCTAAGAAAAAGCAACACACCACTCCCGGGAGGGCTCGAAACTCCAAACTTTCGGTTAACAGCCGATCGCGCTAGCCAATTGCGCCACGGAGGCAGTCCTGCTCCACTCTCACCACTATTAGAACATATCTTCAAAGCTATCAGCCCGAAGAAAAAAAAAGCGCCGCACCACCAGTGGGTGGGCTCGAACCTCCAACTTTTTGGTTAACAGCCGATCACGCTAGCCAAGTGCGCCACGGAGACAGTCCTGCTCTACTCTCGCCACCATCAGAACATATCTTCAAAGCTATCAGCCCACAGAAAAGAAAGCGCCGCACCACCACCGGGAGAGCTCGAACCTCCAACTTTTCGGTTAACAGCCGATCGCGCTAGCCTATTATCCACGGAGACACTCGTGCTCCACTCTCACCACCGTCAGAACATTTCTTCAGAGCTATCACCCCAAAGAAAAAAAAGTGCCGCACCACCACCGGGTGGGCTCGAACCTACAACCTTTCGGTTAACAGCCGATCGCGCTAGCGAATTGCGCTACGAAGACAGTCCTGCTGCACTCTCACCACCATCAGAACATACCTTCAAAGCTATTACCGCAAAGAAAAAAGGAACACACCACTCCCGGGAGGGCTCGAAACTCCAACCTTTCGGTTAAAAGCCGATCGCGCTAGCCCATTGCGCCACGGAGACAGTCTTGTTCCACTCTCACCACCATCAGAACATATCTTCAAAGCTATCAGCGCAAAGAAAAAAGCAACACACCACTCCCGGGATGGCTCAAAACTCCGATCTTTCTGTTAACAGCCGATCGCGCTAGCCCTTTGCGCCACGGAGACAGTCTTGCTCCGCTCTCACCACCATCAGAACATATCTTCAAAGCTATCAGCACAAAGAAAAAAGCAACACACCACTCCCGGGAGGGCTCGAAACTCCAACCTTTCGGTTAACAGCCGATCGCGCTAGCCCATTGCGCCACGGAGACAGTCTTGCTCCCTTCTCACCACCATCAGAACATATCTTCAAAGCTAACAGCCCAAAGAAAAAAAAAGCGCCGCACCACCACCGGGTGGGCTCGAACCTCCAACCTTTCGGTTAACAGCCGATCGCACTAGCCAATTGCGCCACGGAGACAGTCGTGCTCCACTCTTACCACCATCAGAACATAACTTCAAAGCTATCAGCGCAAAGAAAAAAAAGCGCCGCACCACCGCCGGGTGGGCTCGAACCTCCAACCTTTCGGTTAATGGCCGATCGCGCTAGCCAATTGCGCCACGGAGACAGTCGTGCTCTACTCTCACCACCATCACAACATATCTTCAAAGCTATCGGCGCAAAGAAAAAAGCAACACACCTGTCCCGGGAGGGCTCGAAACTCCAACCTTTCGGTCAACAGCCGATCGCGCTAGCCAATGGCGCCACGGGGACAGTCCGCCTCCACTCTCACCACCGTCAGAACATATCTTCAAAGATATCAGCCCAAAAAAAAAACGCCGCACCACAACCGGGTGGGCTCGAACCTCAGACCTTTAGGTTAACAGCCGATCGCGCTACCCAATTGCGCCACGGAGACAGTCGTGCTCTACTCTCACCACCATCAGAACATATCTTCAAAGCTATCGGCGCAAAGAAAAAAGCAACACACCTGTCCCGGGAGGGCTCGAAACTCCAACCTTTCGGTTAACAGCCGATCGCGCTAGCCTATTGCGCCACGGAGACAGTCCTGCTCCACTCTCACAACCATCAGAACATATCTTCAAAGATATCAGCCCAAAGAAAAAAAAACGCCGCACACCACCGGGTGGGCTCGAACCTGCAACTTTTCGGTTAACAGACGATCACGCTAGCCAATTGCGCCACGGAGACAGTCCTGCTCCACTCTCACCACCATCAGAACATATCTTCAAAGCTATCGGCGCAAAGAAAAAAGCAAGACACCACTCCCGGGAGCACTCGAACCTCCAAATTTTCGGTTAACAGCCGATCGCGCTAGCCAATTGCGCCACGGAGACAGTCCTGCTCCACTCTCACCACCGTCAGAACGTTTCTTCAGAGCTATCAGCCCAAAGAAATAAAAGCGCTGCACCACCACCGATTGGGCTCGAACCTCCAACCTTTGGGTTAACAGCCGATCGCGCTAGCCAATTGCCCAACGAAGACAGTCGTGCTCCACTCTCACCACCGTCAAAACATTTCTTAAGAGCTATCACCCCAAAGAAACAAAAAGCGCCGCACCACCACTGGTTGGGCTCGAACCTCCAACCTTTCGGTTAACAGCCGATCGCACTAGCCCGTTGCGCCACAGAGACAGTCCTCCTCCACTCTCACCACCATCAGAACATGTCTTCAAAGCTATCAGCGCAAAGAAAAAAAGCGCCGCAACACCACCGGGTGGGCTCGAACCTCCAACCTTTCGGTTAACAGCCAATCGCGCTAGCCAACTACGCCACGGAGACAGTCGTGCTCTACTCTCACCACCATCAAACATATCTTCAAAGCTGCCAGCCAAAAGAAAAAAAAGCGCCGCACCACCACTGGTTGGGCTCGAACCTCCAACCTTTCGGTTAACAGCCGATCGCGCTACCCAATTGCGCCCCGGAGACAGTCCTGCTCCACTCTCACCACCATCAAACATATCTTCAAAGCTACCAGCGCAAAGAAAAAAGCAACACACCTCTCCCGGGAGGGCTCGAAATCTGACCTTTCGGCTAACAGCCGATCGCGCTAGCCCATTGCGCCACGGAGACAGTCTTGCTGCACTCTCACCACCATCAGAACAGACCTTCAAAGCTATCAGCCCACAGAAAAAAAAACGCCGCACCACCACCGGGAGAGCTCGATCCTCCAATTTTTCGGTTAACAGCCGATCGCGCTAGCCTATTACCCCACAGAGACAGTCGTGCTCCACTCTCACCACCATCAGAACAATTCTTCAGAGCTATCACCCCCCCCCAAAAAAAAGTGCCGCACCACCACAGGGTGGGCTCGAACCTGCAACATTTCGGTTAACAGCCGATCGCGCTAGCTAATTGCGCCACGGAGACAGTCCTGCTCCACTCTCACAACTATCAGAACATATCTTAAAAGCTAACAGCCCAAAGAAAGAAAAGCGCCGCACCACCACCGGGTGGGCTCGAACCTCCGACCTTTCGGTTAACAGCCGAACGCGCTAGCCAATTGCGCGATAAAGACAGTCCTGCTCCACTCTCATTACCATCAAAACATATCTTCAAAGCTATCAGCCCAAAGAAAAAAAAGCACCGCACCACCACCGGGTGGGCTAGAACCTCCAACCTTTCGGTTAACAGCCAATCGCGCTAGCCAATTGCGCCACGGAGACAGTCCTGCTCCACTCTCACCACCATCAGAACATATCTTCTAAGCTATCAGCCCAAAGACAAAAAAGCACCGCACCACCACCGGGTGGGCTCGAAACTCCAACCTTTCGGTTAACAGCCGATCGCGCTAGCCAATTGCGCCATGGAGACAGTCCTGCTCCACTCTCACCACTATCAGAACATATCTTAAAAGCTTACAGCCCAAAGAAAGAAAAGCGCCGCACCACCACCGGGTGGGCTCGAACCTCCGACCTTTCGGTTAATGGCCGATCGCGCTAGCCAATTGCGCCACGGAGACAATCGTGCTCCACGCTCACCACCATCAGAACATATCTTCAAAGCTATCAGCGCAAAGAAAAAAGCAACACACCCCACCCGGGAGGGCTCGAACCTCCAACTTTTCAGTTAACAGCCGATCGCGCTGGCCAATGGCGCCACGGGGAAAGTCCGGCTCCACTCTCACCACCGTCAGAACATATCTTCAAAGATATCAGCCCAAAAAAAAGCCGCACCACAACCGGGTGGGCTCGAACCTCAGACCTTTCGGTTAACAGCCGATCGCGCTAGCCAATTGCGCCACGGAGACAGTCGTGCTCTACTCTCACCACCATCAGAACATATCTTCAAAGCTATCGGCGCAAAGAAAAAAGCAACACACCTGTCCCGGGAGGGCTCGAAACTCCAACCTTTCGGTTAACAGCCGATCGCGCTAGCCCATTGCGCCACGGAGACAGTCCTGCTCCACTCTCACCACCATCAGAACATATCTTCAAAGATATCAGCCCAAAGAAAAAAAAACGCCGCACACCACCGGGTGGGCTCGAACCTCCAACTTTTCGGTTAACAGACGATCACGCTAGCCAATTGCGCCACGGAGACAGTCGTGCTCTACTCTCACCACCATCAGAACATATCTTCAAAGCTATCGGCGCAAAGAAAAAAGCAAGACACCACTCCCGGGAGCACTCGAACCTCCAAATTTTCGGTTAACAGCCGATGGCGCTAGCCAATTGCGCCACGGAGACAGTCCTGCTCCACTCTCACCACCGTCAGAATTTTTCTTCAGAGCTATCACCCCAAAGAAAAAAAAAGTGCCGCACCACCACCTGGTGGGCTCGAACCTACAACCTTTCGGTTAACAGCCGATCGCGCTAGCGAATTGCGCCACAAAGACAGTCCTGCTGCAATCTCACCACCATCAGAACATATCTTCAAAGCTATTACCGCAAACAAAAAAGCAACACACCTCTCCCGGGAGGGCTCGAAACTCCAACCTTTCGGTTAACAGCCGATCGCGCTAGCCCATTGCGCCACGGAGACAGTCTTGTTCCACTCTCACCACCATCAGAACATATCTTCAAAGCTATCAGCGCAAAGAAAAAAGCAACACACCACTCCCGGGATGGCTCGAAACTACAACCTCTCGGTTAACAGCCGATCGCGCTAGCCCTTTGCGCCACGGAGACAGTCTTGCTCCGCTCTCACCACCATCAGAACATATCTTCAAAGCTATCAGCACAAAGAAAAAAGCAACACACCACTCCCGGGAGGGCTCAAAACTCCAACCTTTCGGTTAACAGCCGATCGCGCTAGCCCATTGCGCCACGGAGACAGTCTCGCTCCCTTCTCACCACCATCAGAACATATCTTCAAAGCTATCAGCCCAAAGAAAAAAAAGCGCCGCACCACCACCGGGTGGGCTCGAACCTCCAACCTTTCGGTTAACAGCCGATCGCACTAGCCAATTGCGCCACAGAGACAGCCCTGCTCCACTCTCACCACCATCAGAAAATGTCTTCAAAGCGGTGGTGTTGCGGCGCAAAGAAAAAAAAGCGCCGCAACACCACCGGGTGGGCTCGAACCTCCAACCTTTCGGTTAACAGCCGATCGCGCTAGCCAACTACGCCACGGAGACAGTCGTGCTCCACTCTTACCACCATCAAACATATCTTCAAAGCTACCAGCCCAAAGAAAAAAAAGCGCCGCACCACCACTGGTTGGGCTCGAACGTCCAACCTTTCGGTTAACAGACGATCACGCTAGCCAATCGCGCCACGGAGACAGTCGTCCTCCACTCTCACCACCGTACAGAACGTTTCTTCAGAGCTATCACCCCAAAGAAAAAAGCAACACACCACTCCCGGGAGGGCTCGAAACTCCAACCTTTCGGTTAACAGCCGATCGCGCTAGCCCATTGCGCCACGGAGACAGTCTTGCTCCCTTCTCACCACCATCAGAACATATCTTCAAAGCTATCAGCCCAAAAAAAGCGCCGCACCACCACCGGGTGGGCTCGAACCTCCAACCTTTCGGTTAACAGCCGATCGCACTAGCCAATTGCGCCACGGAGACAGTCGTGCTCCACTCTTACCACCATCAGAACATATCTTCAAAGCTATCAGCGCAAAGAAAAAAGCAACACACCACTCCCGGGAGGGCTCGAACATCCAACTTTTCGGTTAACAGCCGATCGCGCTGGCCAATTGCGCCACTGAGACGGTCCTGCTCAACTCTAACCACCATTAGAACATATCTTTCAAGCTATCAGCCCAAAGAAAAAAAAGCGCCGCACCACCACCGGGTGGGCTCGAACCTCCAACCTTTCGGTTAATGGCCGATCGCGCTAGCCAATTGCGCCACGGAGACAATCGTGCTCCACGCTCACCACCATCAGAACATATCTTCAAAGCTATCAGCGCAAAGAAAAAAGCAACACACCCCACCCGGGAGGGCTCGAACCTCCAACTTTTCGGTTAACAGCCGATCGCGCTAGCCAATGGCGCCACGGGGACAGTCCGGCTCCACTCTCACCACCGTCAGAACATTTCTTCAGAGCTATCAGCCCAAAGAAAAAAAAGCGCCGCACCACTCCCGGGAGCGCTCGAACCTCCAAATTTTCGGTTAACAGCCGATCGCGCTAGCCAATTGCGCCACGGAGACAGTCCTGCTCCACTCCCACCACCTTTAGAACATATCTTCAAAGCTATCAGCCCAAAGAAAAAAAAGCGCCGCACCACCAACGGGTGGGCTCGAACCTCCAACTTTTCGGTTAACTGCCGATCACTCTAGCCTATTGCGCCACGAAGAAAGTCCTGCTCCTCTTTCACCACCATCAGAACATATCTTCAAAGATATCAGCCAAAAAAAAAAAACGCCGCACCACCACCGGGTGGGCTCGAACCTCCAACTTTTCAGTTAACAGACGATCACGCTAGCCAATCGCGCCACGGAGACAGTCGTGCTCCACTCTCACCACCGTCAGAACGTTTCTTCAGAGCTATCACTCCAAAGAAAAAAAAAGCGCCTCACCACCACCGGGTGGGCTCGAACCTCAGTCCTTTCGGTTAACAGCCGATCACGCTAGCCAATTGCGCCACAGAGACAGTCCTGCTCTACTCTCACCACCATCAGAACATATCTTCAAAGCTATCAGCGCAAAGAAAAAAGCAACACACCTGTCCCGGGAGGGCTCGAAACTCCAACCTTTCGGTTACCAGCCGATCGCGTTAGCCAAATGTGCCACGGAGACAGTCGTGCTCCACTCTCACCAACGTCAGAACATTTCTTCAGAGCTATCACCCCAAAGAAAAAAAAAGCGCCGCACCACCACCGGGTGGGCTCGAAACTCCAACCTTTTGGTTAACAGCCGATCGCGCTAGCCCATTGCGCCACGGGGACAGTGTTGCTCCACTCTCACAACCATCAGAACATATCTTCAAAGCTATCAGCGCAAAGAAAAAAAAGCGCCGCACCACCACCGGGTGGGCTCGAACCTCAAACCTTTCGGTTAACAGCCGTTCGCGCAAGCCAATTGCGCCACGGAGACAGACCTGCTCCACGCTCACCACCAACAGAACATATCTTCAAAGCTATCAGCCCAAAGAAAAAAAGCACCGCACCACCACCGGGTGGGCTCGAACCTCCAACCTTTCGGTTAACAGCCGATCGTGCTAGCCAACTGCGCCACGTTGACAGTCGTGCCCCACTGTCACCACCATCAGAACATATCTTCAAAGCTATCAGCGCAAAGAAAAAAGCAACACACCACCACCGGGTGGGCTCAAACCTCCAACCTTTCGTGTAACAGACGATCACGCTAGCCAATTGCGCCACGGAGACAGTCCTGCTCCACTCTGACCACCATCAGAACATATCTTCAAAGCTATCAGCCCACAGAAAAAAAAGTGCCGCACAACCACCGGGTGAGCTCGAACCTCCGACTTTTCGGTTAACAGCCGATCGCGCTAGCCAATTGCGCCATGGAGACAGTCCTGCTCCACTCTCACCACTATCAGAACATATCTTAAAAGCTAACAGCCCAAAGAAAGAAAAGCGCCGCACCACCACCGGATGGGCTCGAACCTCCGACCTTTCGGTTAACAGCCGATCGCGCTAGCCCATTGCGCAATGGAGACAGTCCTGCTCTACTCTCATTACCATCAAAACATATCTTCAAAGCTATCAGCCCAAAGAAAAAAAAGCACCGCACCACCACCGGGTGGGCTAGAACCTCCAACCTTTCGGTTAACAGCCAATCGCGCTAGCCAATTGCGCCACGGAGACAGTCCTGCTCCACTCTCACCACCATCAGAACATATCTTCTAAGCTTTCAGCCCAAAGACAAAAAAGCACCGCACCACCACCAGGTGGGCTCGAAACTCCAACCTTTCGGTTAACAGCCGATCGCGCTAGCCAATTGCGCCATGGAGACAGTCCTGCTCCACTCTCACCACCATCAGAACATATCTACAAAGCTATCTGCCCAAAGAAAAAAAAGTGCCGCACCACCACTGGGTGGGCTCAAACCACTGACTTTTTGGTTAAGAGTCGATCGCGCTAGCCAATTGCGCCACGGAGACAGTCCTGCTCCACTCTCACCACCGTCAGAACATTTCTTCAGAGCTATCACCCCAAAGAAAAAAAAGTGCCGCACCACCACCTGGTGGGCTCGAACCTACAACCTTTCGGTTAACAGCCGATCGCGCTAGCGAATTGCGCCACGAAGACAGTCCTGCTGCACTCTCACTACCATCAGAACTTATCTTCAAAGCTATTACCCCAAAGAAAAAAAAAGCGCCGCACCACCACTGGTTGGGCTCGAACCTCCAACCTTTCGGTTAACAGCCGATCGTGCTAGCCCGTTGTGCCACAGAGACAGTCCTGCTCCACTCTCACCACCATCAGAACTTGTCCTCAAAGCTATCAGCGCAAAGAAAAAAAAGCGCCGCAACACCACCGGGTGGGCTCGAACCTCCAACTTTTCGGTTAACAGACGATCACGCTAGCCAATTGCGCCACGGAGACAGTCCTGCTCCACTCTCACCACCATGAGAACATATCTTCAAAGCTATCATCCCACAGAAAAAAAAGTGCTGCACAACCACCGGGTGGGCTCGAACCTCCGACTTTTCGGTTAACAGCCGATCGCGCTAGCCAATTGCGCCACGGAGACATTCGTGCTCTACTCTCACCACCATCAGAACATATCTTTAAAGCTATCGGCGCAAAGAAAAAAGCAACACACCACTCCCGGGAGCGCTCGAACCTCCAAATTTTCGATTAACAGCCGATCGCGCTAGCCAATTGCGCCACGGAGACAGTCCTGCTCCACTCTCACCACCGTCAGAACGTTTCTTCAGAGCTATCAGCCCAAAGAAATAAAAGCGCTGCACCACCACCGGGTGGGCTCGAACCTCCAATCTTTGGGTTAACAGCCGATCGCGCTAGCCAATTGCCCCACGAAGACAGTCGTGCTCCACTCTCACCACCGTCAGAACATTTCTTCAGAGCTATCAACCCAAAGAAAAAAAAAAGCGCCGCACCACCACTGGTTGGGCTCGAACCTCCAACCTTTCGGTTAACAGCCAATCGCGCTAGCCAAATGCGCCACGGAGACAGTCCTGCTCCACTCTCACCACTATCAGAACATATCTACAAAGCTATCAGCCCAAAGAAAAAAAGTGCCGCACCACCACTGGGTGGGCTCAAACCTCTGACTTTTCGGTTAAGAGTCGATCGCGCTAGCCAATTGCGCCACGGAGACAGTCCTGCTCCACTCTCACCACCGCCAGAACATTTCTTCAAAGCTTTTACCGCAAACAAAAAAGCAACACACCACTCCCGGGAGGGCTCGAAACTCCAACCTTTCGGTTAACAGCCGATCGCGCTAGCCCATTGCGCCACGCAGACAGTCTTGTTCCACTCTCACCACCATCAGAACATATCTTCAAAGCTATCAGCGCAAAGAAAAAAGCAACACACCACTCCCGGGATGGCTCGAAACTCCAACATTTCGGTTAACAGACGATCGCGCTAGCCCTTTGCGCCACGGAGACAGTCTTGCTCGGCTCTCACCACCATCAGAACATATCTTCAAAGCTATCAGCCCAAAGAAAAAAAAAGCGCCGTACAACCACCGGGTGGGCACGAACCTCCAACCTTTCGGTTAACAGCCGATCGCACTAGCCAATTGCGCCACAGAGACAGCCCTGCTCCACTCTCACCACCATCAGAAAATGTCTTCAAAGCTATCAGCGCAAAGAAAAAAAAGCGCCGCAACACCACCGGGTGGGCTCGAACCTTGAATCTTTCGGTTAACAGCCGATCGCGCTAGCCAACTACGCCACGGAGACAGTCCTGCTGCACTCTCACCACCATCAGAACATATCTTCAAAGCTATTACCGCAAAGAAAAAAGCAACACACCACTCCCGGGAGAGCTCGAAACTCCAACCTTTCGGTTAACAGCCGATCGCGCTAGCCCATTGCGCCACGGAGACAGTCTTGTTCCACTCTCACCACCATCAGAACATATCTTCAAAGCTATCAGCGTAAAGAAAAAAGCAACACACCACTCCCGGGATGGCTCGAAACTCCAACCTTTCGGTTAACAGCCAATCGCGCTAGCCCTTTGCGCCACGGAGACAGTCTTGCTCCGCTCTCACCACCATCAGAACATATCTTCAAAGCTATCAGCACAAAGAAAAAAGCAACACACCACTCCCCGGAGGGCTCGAAACTCCAACCTTTCGGTTAACAGCCGATCGCGCTAGCCCATTGCGCCACGGAGACAGTCTTCTTCCCTTCTCACCACCATCAGAACATATCTTCAAAGCTATCAGCCCAAAAAAAGCGCCGCACCACCACCGGGTGGGCTCGAACCTCCAACCTTCCGGTTAACAGCCGATCGCACTAGCCCATTGCGCCACGGAGACAGTCGTGCTCCACTCTTACCACCATCAGAACATATCTTCAAAGCTATCAGCGCAAAGAAAAAAGCATTACACCACTCCCGGGAGGGCTCGAACATCCAACCTTTCGGTTAACAGCCGATCGCGCTAGCCCATTGCGCCACGGAGACAGTCTTGTTCCACTCTCACCACCATCAGAACATATCTTCAAAGCTATCAGCGTAAAGAAAAAAGCAACACACCACTCCCGGGATGGCTCGAAACTCCAACCTTTCGGTTAACAGCCAATCGCGCTAGCCCTTTGCGCCACGGAGACAGTCTTGCTCCGCTCTCACCACCATCAGAACATATCTTCAAAGCTATCAGCACAAAGAAAAAAGCAACACACCACTCCCCGGAGGGCTCGAAACTCCAACCTTTCGGTTAACAGCCGATCGCGCTAGCCCATTGCGCCACGGAGACAGTCTTCTTCCCTTCTCACCACCATCAGAACATATCTTCAAAGCTATCAGCCCAAAAAAAGCGCCGCACCACCACCGGGTGGGCTCGAACCTCCAACCTTCCGGTTAACAGCCGATCGCACTAGCCCATTGCGCCACGGAGACAGTCGTGCTCCACTCTTACCACCATCAGAACATATCTTCAAAGCTATCAGCGCAAAGAAAAAAGCATTACACCACTCCCGGGAGGGCTCGAACATCCAACTTTTCGGTTAACAGCCGATCGCACTGGCCAATTGCGCCACGGATACGGTCCTGCTCAACTTTAACCACCATTAGAAGATATCTTTCAAGCTATCAGCCCAAAGAAAAAAAAGCGCCGCACCACCACCGGGTGGGCTCGAACCTCCAACCTTTAGGTTAATGGCCGATCGCGCTAGCCAATTGCGCCACGGAGACAATCGTGCTGCACTCTCACCACCATCAGAACATATCTTCAAAGCTATTACCGCAAAGAAAAAAGCAACACACAACTCCCGGCAGAGCTCGAACCTCCAACTTTTCGGTTAACAGCCGATCGCGCTAGCCCATTGCGCCACGGAGACAGTCTTGTTCCACTCTCACCACCATCAGAACATTACTTCAAAGCTATCAGCGCAAAGAAAAAAGCAAGACACCCCACCCGGGAGGGCTCGAACCTCCAACTTTTCGGTTAACAGCCGATCGCGCTAGCCAATGGCGCCACAGGGACAGTCCGGCTCCACTCTCACCACCATCAGAACATATCTTCAAAGATATCAGCCCAAAGAAAAAAAAAACGCCGCACCACCACCGGGTTGGCTCGAACCTCCAAATTTTCGGTTAACAGCCGATCGCGCTAGCCAATTGCGCCACGGAGACAGTCCTGCTCCACTCTCACCACCATCAGAACTTGTCCTCAAAGCTATCAGCGCAAAGAAAAAAAAGCGCCGCAACACCACCGGGTGGGCTCGAACCTCCAACTTTTCGGTTAACAGACGATCACGCTAGCCAATTGCGCCACGGAGACAGTCCTGCTCCACTCTCACCACCATGAGAACATATCTTCAAAGCTATCATCCCACAGAAAAAAAAGTGCTGCACAACCACCGGGTGGGCTCGAACCTCCGACTTTTCGGTTAACAGCCGATCGCGCTAGCCAATTGCGCCACGGAGACATTCGTGCTCTACTCTCACCACCATCAGAACATATCTTTAAAGCTATCGGCGCAAAGAAAAAAGCAACACACCACTCCCGGGAGCGCTCGAACCTCCAAATTTTCGATTAACAGCCGATCGCGCTAGCCAATTGCGCCACGGAGACAGTCCTGCTCCACTCTCACCACCGTCAGAACGTTTCTTCAGAGCTATCAGCCCAAAGAAATAAAAGCGCTGCACCACCACCGGGTGGGCTCGAACCTCCAATCTTTGGGTTAACAGCCGATCGCGCTAGCCAATTGCCCCACGAAGACAGTCGTGCTCCACTCTCACCACCGTCAGAACATTTCTTCAGAGCTATCAACCCAAAGAAAAAAAAAAGCGCCGCACCACCACTGGTTGGGCTCGAACCTCCAACCTTTCGGTTAACAGCCAATCGCGCTAGCCAAATGCGCCACGGAGACAGTCCTGCTCCACTCTCACCACTATCAGAACATATCTACAAAGCTATCAGCCCAAAGAAAAAAAGTGCCGCACCACCACTGGGTGGGCTCAAACCTCTGACTTTTCGGTTAAGAGTCGATCGCGCTAGCCAATTGCGCCACGGAGACAGTCCTGCTCCACTCTCACCACCGCCAGAACATTTCTTCAAAGCTTTTACCGCAAACAAAAAAGCAACACACCACTCCCGGGAGGGCTCGAAACTCCAACCTTTCGGTTAACAGCCGATCGCGCTAGCCCATTGCGCCACGCAGACAGTCTTGTTCCACTCTCACCACCATCAGAACATATCTTCAAAGCTATCAGCGCAAAGAAAAAAGCAACACACCACTCCCGGGATGGCTCGAAACTCCAACATTTCGGTTAACAGACGATCGCGCTAGCCCTTTGCGCCACGGAGACAGTCTTGCTCGGCTCTCACCACCATCAGAACATATCTTCAAAGCTATCAGCCCAAAGAAAAAAAAAGCGCCGTACAACCACCGGGTGGGCACGAACCTCCAACCTTTCGGTTAACAGCCGATCGCACTAGCCAATTGCGCCACAGAGACAGCCCTGCTCCACTCTCACCACCATCAGAAAATGTCTTCAAAGCTATCAGCGCAAAGAAAAAAAAGCGCCGCAACACCACCGGGTGGGCTCGAACCTTGAATCTTTCGGTTAACAGCCGATCGCGCTAGCCAACTACGCCACGGAGACAGTCCTGCTGCACTCTCACCACCATCAGAACATATCTTCAAAGCTATTACCGCAAAGAAAAAAGCAACACACCACTCCCGGGAGAGCTCGAAACTCCAACCTTTCGGTTAACAGCCGATCGCGCTAGCCCATTGCGCCACGGAGACAGTCTTGTTCCACTCTCACCACCATCAGAACATATCTTCAAAGCTATCAGCGTAAAGAAAAAAGCAACACACCACTCCCGGGATGGCTCGAAACTCCAACCTTTCGGTTAACAGCCAATCGCGCTAGCCCTTTGCGCCACGGAGACAGTCTTGCTCCGCTCTCACCACCATCAGAACATATCTTCAAAGCTATCAGCACAAAGAAAAAAGCAACACACCACTCCCCGGAGGGCTCGAAACTCCAACCTTTCGGTTAACAGCCGATCGCGCTAGCCCATTGCGCCACGGAGACAGTCTTCTTCCCTTCTCACCACCATCAGAACATATCTTCAAAGCTATCAGCCCAAAAAAAGCGCCGCACCACCACCGGGTGGGCTCGAACCTCCAACCTTCCGGTTAACAGCCGATCGCACTAGCCCATTGCGCCACGGAGACAGTCGTGCTCCACTCTTACCACCATCAGAACATATCTTCAAAGCTATCAGCGCAAAGAAAAAAGCATTACACCACTCCCGGGAGGGCTCGAACATCCAACTTTTCGGTTAACAGCCGATCGCACTGGCCAATTGCGCCACGGATACGGTCCTGCTCAACTTTAACCACCATTAGAAGATATCTTTCAAGCTATCAGCCCAAAGAAAAAAAAGCGCCGCACCACCACCGGGTGGGCTCGAACCTCCAACCTTTCGGTTAATGGCCGATCGCGCTAGCCAATTGCGCCACGGAGACAATCGTGCTGCACTCTCACCACCATCAGAACATATCTTCAAAGCTATTACCGCAAAGAAAAAAGCAACACACAACTCCCGGCAGAGCTCGAACCTCCAACTTTTCGGTTAACAGCCGATCGCGCTAGCCCATTGCGCCACGGAGACAGTCTTGTTCCACTCTCACCACCATCAGAACATTACTTCAAAGCTATCAGCGCAAAGAAAAAAGCAAGACACCCCACCCGGGAGGGCTCGAACCTCCAACTTTTCGGTTAACAGCCGATCGCGCTAGCCAATGGCGCCACAGGGACAGTCCGGCTCCACTCTCACCACCATCAGAACATATCTTCAAAGATATCAGCCCAAAGAAAAAAAAAACGCCGCACCACCACCGGGTGGGCTCGAACCTCCAAATTTTCGGTTAACAGCCGATCGCGCTAGCCAATTGCGCCACGGAGACAGTCCTGCTCCACTCTCACCACCGTCAGAACGTTTCTTAAGCTATCAGCCCAAAGAAATAAAAGCGCTGCACCACCACCGGGTGGGCTCGAACCTCCAACCTTTGGGTTAACAGCCGATCGCGCTAGCCAATTGCCCCACGAAGACAGTCGCGCTCCACTCTCACCACCGTCAGAACATTTCTTCAGAGCTATCACTCCAAACAAAAAAGCGCCGCTCCACCACTGGTTGGGCTCGAACCTCCAACCTTTCGGTTAACAGCCGATCGCGCTAGCCCTTTGCGCCACAGAGACAGTCCCGCTCCACTCTCACCACCATCAGAACATGTCTTCAAAGCTATCAGCGCAAAGAAAAAAAAGCGCCGCAACACCACCGGGTGGGCTCGAACCTCCAACCTTTCGGTTAACAGCCGATCGCCCTAGCCAACTACGCCACGGAGACAGTCGTGCTCCACTCTCACCACCATCAAACATATCTTCAAAGCTACCAGCCCAAAGAAAAAAAAAGCGCCGCACCACCACTGGTTGGGCTCGAACCTCCAACCTTTCGGTTAACAGCCGATCGCGCTACCCAATTGCGCCACAGAGACAGTCCTGCTCCACTCTCACCACCATCAGAACATATCTTCATAGCTATAAGCCCAAAAAAAAGCACCGCAACACCACCGGGTGGGCTCGAACCTCCAACCTTTCGGTTAACAGCCGATCGCGCTAGCCAACTACGCCACGGAGACAGTCGTGCTCCACTCTCACCACCATCAAACATATCTTCAAAGCTACCAGCCCAAAGAAAAAAAGCGCCGCACCACCACCGGGTGGCCTCGAACCTCCAACCTTTCGGTTAACAGCCGATCGCCCTAGCCAACTACGCCACGGAGACAGTCGTGCTCCACACTCACCACCATAACACATATCCTCAAATCTATCAGAGCAAAGAAATAAGCAACACACCTCTCGCGGGAGGGCTCGAAATCTAACCTTTCGGTTAACAGCCGATCGCGCTAGCCCATTGCGCCACGGAGACAGTCTTGCTGCACTCTCACCACCATCAGTACATATCTTCAAAGCTATCAGCCCCCCCCAAAAAAGCGCCGCACCACTACAGGGTGGGCTCGAACCTTCAACCTTTCGGTTAACAGCCGATCGCGCTAGCCAATTGCGCCACGGAGACAGTCCTGCTCCACTCTCACCACTATCAAAACATATCTTAAAAGCTAACAGCCCAAAGAAAGAAAAGCGCCGCACCACCACCGGGTGGGCTCGAACCTCCGACCTTTCGGTTAACAGCCGATCGCGCTAGCCAATTGCGCGATGGAGACAGTCCTGCTCCACTCTCATTACCATCAAAACATATCTTCAAAGCTATCAGCCCAAAGAAAAAAAAGTGCCGCACCACCACCTGGTGGGCTCGAACCTACAACCTTTCGGTTAACAGCCGACCGCGCTAGCGAATTGCGCCACGAAGACAGTCCTGCTGCACTCTCACTACCATCAGAACATATCTTCAAAGCTATTACCGCAAACAAAAAAGCCACACACTACCCCCGGGAGGGCTCGAAACTCCAACCTTTCGGTTAACAGCCGATCGCGCTAGCCCATTGCGCCACGGAAACAGTCTTGTTCCACTCTCACCACCATCAGAACATATCTTCAAAGCTATCAGCGCAATGAAAAAAGCAACACACCACTCCCGGGATGGCTCGAAACTCCAACCTTTCGGTT
Source organism: Rhipicephalus microplus (assembly GCF_043290135.1). Taxonomy (NCBI): domain Eukaryota; kingdom Metazoa; phylum Arthropoda; class Arachnida; order Ixodida; family Ixodidae; genus Rhipicephalus; species Rhipicephalus microplus. The sequence goes on from NW_027464589.1 coordinate 16,505,408, forward strand.
AACAGCCGATCGCGCTAGCCCTTTGCGCCACGGAGACAGTCTTGCTCCGCTCTCACCACCATCAGAACATATCTTCAAAGCTATCAGCACAAAGAAAAAAGCAACACACCACTCCCGGGAGGGCTCGAAAGTCCAACCTTTCGGTTAACAGCCGATCGCGCTAGCCCATTGCGCCACGGAGACAGTCTTGCTCCCTTCTCACCACCATCAGAACATATCTTCATAGCAATCAGCCCAAAGAAAAAAAAGCGCCGCAACACCACCGTGTGAGCTCGAACCTCCAACCTTTCGGTTAACAGCCGATCGCGCTAGCCAATTGCGCCACAGAGACAGTCCTGCTCCACTCTCACCACCATCAGAACATGTCTTCAAAGCTATCAGCACAAAGAAAAAAAGCGCCGCACCACCACCGGGTGGGCTCGAACCTCCAACCTTTCGGTTAACAGCCGATCGCGCTAGCCAACTACGCCACAGAGAGTGTCGTGCTCCACTCTCACCACCATCAAACATATCTTCAAAGCTACCAGCCCAAAGAAATAAAGCGCCGCACCACCACCGGGTGGCCTCGAACCTCCAACCTTTCGGTTAACAGCCGATCGCGCTAGCCAACTACGCCACGGAGACAGTCGTGCTCCACTCTCACCACCATCAAACATATCTTCAAATCTATCAGCGCAAAGAAAAAAGCAACACACCTCTCCCGGGAGGGCTCGAAATCTAACCTTTCGGTTAAGAGCCGATCGCGCTAGCCCACTGCGCCAGGGAGACAGTCTTGCTGAACTCTCACCACCATCAGAACATATCTTCAAAGCTATCAGCCCACAGAAAAAAAGCGCCGCACCACCACCGGGAGAGCTCGAACCTCCAACTTTTCGGTTAACAGCCGATCGCGCTAGCCTATTACCCCACGGAGACAGTCGTGCTTCACTCTCACCACCGTTAGAACATTTCTTCAGAGCTATCACCCCCCCAAAAAAAGCGCCGCTCCACCACAGGGTGGGCTCAAACCTCCAACCTTTCGGTTAACAGCCGATCGCGCTAGCCAATTGCTCTACGGAGACAGTCCTGCTCCACTCTCACCACTATCAGAACATATATTAAAAGCTAACAGCCCAAAGAAAGAAAAGCGCCGCACCACCACCGGGTGGGCTCGAACCTCCGACCTTTCGGTTAACAGCCGCTCGCGCTAGCCAATCGCGCGATGGAGACAGTCCTGCTCCACTCTCATTACCATCAAAACATATCTTCAAACTATCAGCCCAAAGAAAAAAAAGCACCGCACCACCACCGGGTGGGCTAGAACCTCCAACCTTTCGGTTAACAGCCAATCGCGCTAGCCAATTGCGCCACGGAGACAGTCCTGCTCCACTCTCACCACCATCAGAACATATCTTCTAAGCTATCAGCCCAAAGACAAAAAAGCACTGCACCACCACCGGGTGGGCTCGAAACTCCAACCTTTCGGTTAACAGCCGATCGCGCTAGCGAAGTGCGCCATGGAGACAGTCCTGCTCCACTCTCACCACCATCAGAACATATCTACAAAGCTATCAGCCCAAAGAAAAAAAGTGCCGCACCACCACTGGGTGGGCTCAAACCTCTGCCTTTTCGGTTGAGAGTCGATCGCGCTAGCCAATTGCGCCACGGAGACAGTCCTGCTCTACTCTCACCACCGTCAGAACATTTCTTCAGAGCTATCACCCCAAAGAAAAAAAAGTGCCCCACCACCACCTGGTGGGCTCGAACCAACAACCTTTCGGTTAACAGCCGATCGCGCTAGCAAATTGCGCCACGAATACAGTCCTGCTGCACTCTCCCCACCATCAGAACATATCTTCAAAGCTATTACCGCAAAGAAAAAAGCAACACACCACTCCCGAGAGGGCTCGAAACTCCAACCTTTCGGTTAACAGCCGATCGCGCTAGCCCGTTGCGCCACGGAGACAGTCTTGTTCCACTCTCACCACCATCAAAACATATCTTCAAAGCTATCAGCGCAAAGAAAAAAGCAACACACCACTCCCGGGATGGCTCGAAACTCCAACATTTCGGTTAACAGCCGATCGCGCTAGCCCTTTGCGCCACGGAGACAGTCTTGCTCCGCTCTCACCACCATCAGACACATATCTTCAAAGCTATCAGCACAAAGAAAAAAGCAACACACCACTCCCAGGAGGGCTCGAAACTCCAACCTTTCGGTTAACAGCCGATCGCGCTAGCCCATTGCGCCACGGAGACAGTCTTGCTCCCTTCTCACCACCATCAGAACATATCTTCAAAGCTATCAGCCCAAAGAAAAAAAAGCGCCGCATCACCACCGGGTGGACTCAAACCTCCAACCTTTCGGTTAATAGCCGATCGCACTAGTCAATTGCGCCACGGAGACAGTCGTGCTCCACTCTTACCACCATCAGAACATATCTTCAAAGCTATCAGCGCAAAGAAAAAAGCAACACACCACTCCCGGGAGGGCTCGAACCTCCAACTTTTCGGTTAACAGCCGATCACGCTGGCCAATTGCGCCACGGAGACGGTCCTGCTCAACTCTCACCACCATAAGAACATATCTTTCAAGCTATCAGCCCAGAGAAAGGAAAGCGCCGCACCACCACCGGGTGGGCTCGAACCTCCAACCTTTCGGTTAATGGCCGATCGCGCTAGCCAATTGCGCCACGGAGACAATCGTGCTCCACGCTCACCACCATCAGAACATATCTTCAAAGCTATCAGCCCCAAAAAAAACGCCGCACCACCACCGGGTGGGCTCGAAACTCCACCTTTTCGGTTAACAGACGATCACGCTAGCCAATTGCGCCACGGAGACAGTCGTGCTCCACTCTCACCACCGTCAGAACATTTCTTTAGAGCTATCACCCCAAAGAAAAAAAAAGCGCCGCACCACCACCGGGTGGGCTCCAACCTCCAACCTTTCGGTTAACAGCCGATCGCGCTAGCCAATTGCGCCACGGAGACAGTCCTGCTCTACTCTCACCACCATCAGAACATATCTTCAAAGCTATCAGCGCAAAGAAAAAAGCAACACACCTGTCCCGGGAGGGCTCGAAACTACAACCTTTCGGTTTACAGCCGATCGCGCTAGCCAAATGTGCCACGAAGACAGTCCTGCTCTACTCTCACCACCATCAGAACATATCTTCAAAGCTATCAGCCCAAAGAAAAAAAAGCGCCGCACCACCACCGGGTAGGCTCGAAACTTAACCTTTCGGTTAACAGCCGATCGCGCTAGCCTATTGCGCCACGGAGACTGTCCTGCTCCACTCTCACCACCATCAGAACATATCTTCAAAGATATCAGCCCAAAGAAAAAAAAACGCCGCACCACCACCGGGTGAGCTCGAAACTCCAACCTTTCGGTTAACAGCTGATCGCGCTAGCCAAATGTGCCACGGAGACAGTCCTGCTCTACTCTCACCACCATCAGAACATATCTTCAAAGCTATCAGCCCACACAAAAAAAAGTGCCGCACAACCACCGGGTGGGCTCGAACCTCCGACTTTTCGGTTAACAGCCGATCGCGCTAGCCAATTGCGCCACGGAGACAGTCGTGCTCTACTCTCACCACCATCAGAACATATCTTCAAAGCTATCGGCGCAAAGAAAAAAGCAACACACCACTCCCGGGAGCGCTCGAACCTCCAAATTTTCGGTTAACAGCCGATCGCGCTAGCCAATTGCGCCACGGAGACAGTCCTGCTCCACTCTCACCACCGTCAGAACGTTTCTTCAGAGCTATCAGCCCAAAGAAATAAAAGCGCTGCACCACCACCGTGTGGGCTCGAACCTCCAACCTTTCGGTTAACAGCCGATCGCGCTAGCCAACTACGCCACGGAGACAGTCGTGCTCCACTCTCACCACCGTCAGAACATATGTTCAGAGCTATCACCCCAAAGAAAAAAAAGCACCGCACCACCACCGGTTGGGCTCGAACCTCCAACCTTTCGGTTAACAGCCGATCGCGCTAGCCAATTGTGCCACGGAGACAGTCCTGCTCCACTCTCACCACCGTCAGAACATTTCTTCAGAGGTATCAGCACAAAGAAAAAAAAGCGCCGCACCACCACCGGGTGGGCTCGAACCTCCAACCTTTCGGTTAACAGCCGATCGCGCTAGCCAACTACGCCAAAGAGACAGTCGTGCTCCACTCTCACCACCATCAAACATATCTTCAAAGCTACCAGCCCAAAGAAATAAAGCGCCGCACCACCACCGGGTGGCCTCGAACCTCCAACCTTTCGGTTAACAGCCGATCGCGCTAGCCAACTACGCCACGGAGACAGTCGTGCTCCACTCTCACCACCATCAAACATATCTTCAAATCTATCAGCGCAAAGAAAAAAGCAACACACCTCTCCCGGGAGGGCTCGAAATCTAACCTTTCGGTTAAGAGCCGATCGCGCTAGCCCACTGCGCCAGGGAGACAGTCTTGCTGAACTCTCACCACCATCAGAACATATCTTCAAAGCTATCAGCCCACAGAAAAAAAGCGCCGCTCCACCACAGGGTGGGCTCAAACCTCCAACCTTTCGGTTAACAGCCGATCGCGCTAGCCAATTGCTCCACGGAGACAGTCCTGCTCCACTCTCACCACTATCAGAACATATATTAAAAGCTAACAGCCCAAAGAAAGAAAAGCGCCGCACCACCACCGGGTGGGCTCGAACCTCCGACCTTTCGGTTAACAGCCGCTCGCGCTAGCCAATCGCGCGATGGAGACAGTCCTGCTCCACTCTCATTACCATCAAAACATATCTTCAAAGCTATCAGCCCAAAGAAAAAAAAGCACCGCACCACCACCGGGTGGGCTAGAACCTCCAACCTTTCGGTTAACAGCCAATCGCGCTAGCCAATTGCGCCACGGAGACAGTCCTGCTCCACTCTCACCACCATCAGAACATATCTTCTAAGCTATCAGCCCAAAGACAAAAAAGCACTGCACCACCACCGGGTGGGCTCGAAACTCCAACCTTTCGGTTAACAGCCGATCGCGCTAGCCAAGTGCGCCATGGTGACAGTCCTGCTCCACTCTCACCACCATCAGAACATATCTACAAAGCTATCAGCCCAAAGAAAAAAAGTGCCGCACCACCACTGGGTGGGCTCAAACCTCTGCCTTTTCGGTTGAGAGTCGATCGCGCTAGCCAATTGCGCCACGGAGACAGTCCTGCTCTACTCTCACCACCGTCAGAACATTTCTTCAGAGCTATCACCCCAAAGAAAAAAAAGTGCCCCACCACCACCTGGTGGGCTCGAACCAACAACCTTTCGGTTAACAGCCGATCGCGCTAGCAAATTGCGCCACGAATACAGTCCTGCTGCACTCTCCCCACCATCAGAACATATCTTCAAAGCTATTACCGCAAAGAAAAAAGCAACACACCACTCCCGGGAGGGCTCGAAACTCCAACCTTTCGGTTAACAGCCGATCGCGCTAGCCCGTTGCGCCACGGAGACAGTCTTGTTCCACTCTCACCACCATCAAAACATATCTTCAAAGCTATCAGCGCAAAGAAAAAAGCAACACACCACTCCCGGGATGGCTCGAAACTCCAACATTTCGGTTAACAGCCGATCGCGCTAGCCCTTTGCGCCACGGAGACAGTCTTGCTCCGCTCTCACCACCATCAGACACATATCTTCAAAGCTATCAGCACAAAGAAAAAAGCAACACACCACTCCCAGGAGGGCTCGAAACTCCAACCTTTCGGTTAACAGCCGATCGCGCTAGCCCATTGCGCCACGGAGACAGTCTTGCTCCCTTCTCACCACCATCAGAACATATCTTCAAAGCTATCAGCCCAAAGAAAAAAAAGCGCCGCATCACCACCGGGTGGACTCAAACCTCCAACCTTTCGGTTAATAGCCGATCGCACTAGTCAATTGCGCCACGGAGACAGTCGTGCTCCACTCTTACCACCATCAGAACATATCTTCAAAGCTATCAGCGCAAAGAAAAAAGCAACACACCACTCCCGGGAGGGCTCGAACCTCCAACTTTTCGGTTAACAGCCGATCACGCTGGCCAATTGCGCCACGGAGACGGTCCTGCTCAACTCTCACCACCATAAGAACATATCTTTCAAGCTATCAGCCCAGAGAAAGGAAAGCGCCGCACCACCACCGGGTGGGCTCGAACCTCCAACCTTTCGGTTAATGGCCGATCGCGCTAGCCAATTGCGCCACGGAGACAATCGTGCTCCACGCTCACCACCATCAGAACATATCTTCAAAGCTATCAGCCCAAAAAAAAACGCCGCACCACCACCGGGTGGGCTCGAACCTCCACCTTTTCGGTTAACAGACGATCACGCTAGCCAATTGCGCCACGGAGACAGTCGTGCTCCACTCTCACCACCGTCAGAACATTTCTTTAGAGCTATCACCCCAAAGAAAAAAAAAGCGCCGCACCACCACCGGGTGGGCTCCAACCTCCAACCTTTCGGTTAACAGCCGATCGCGCTAGCCAATTGCGCCACGGAGACAGTCCTGCTCTACTCTCACCACCATCAGAACATATCTTCAAAGCTATCAGCGCAAAGAAAAAAGCAACACACCTGTCCAGGGAGGGCTCGAAACTCCAACCTTTCGCTTTACAGCCGATCGCGCTAGCCAAATGTGCCACGAAGACAGTCCTGCTCTACTCTCACCACCATCAGAACATATCTTCAAAGCTATCAGCCCAAAGAAAAAAAAGCGCCGCACCACCACCGGGTAGGCTAGAAACTCAACCTTTCGGTTAACAGCCGATCGCGCTAGCCTATTGCGCCACGGAGACTGTCCTGCTCCACTCTCACCACCATCAGAACATATCTTCAAAGATATCAGCCCAAAGAAAAAAAAAACGCCGCACCACCACCGGGTGAGCTCGAAACTCCAACCTTTCGGTTAACAGCCGATCGCGCTAGCCAAATGTGCCACGGAGACAGTCCTGCTCTACTCTCACCACCATCAGAACATATCTTCAAAGCTATCAGCCCACACAAAAAAAAGTGCCGCACAACCACCGGGTGGGCTCGAACCTCCGACTTTTCGGTTAACAGCCGATCGCGCCAGCCAATTGCGCCACGGAGACAGTCGTGCTCTACTCTCACCACCATCAGAACATATCTTCAAAGCTATCGGCGCAAAGAAAAAAGCAACACACCACTCCCGGGAGTGCTCGAACCTCCAAATTTTCGGTTAACAGCCGATCGCGCTAGCCAATTGCGCCACGGAGACAGTCCTGCTCCACTCTCACCACCGTCAGAACGTTTCTTCAGAGCTATCAGCCCAAAGAAATAAAAGCGCTGCACCACCACCGTGTGGGCTCGAACCTCCAACCTTTCGGTTAACAGCCGATCGCGCTAGCCAACTACGCCACGGAGACAGTCGTGCTCCACTCTCACCACCGTCAGAACATATGTTCAGAGCTATCACCCCAAAGAAAAAAAGCACCGCACCACCACCGGTTGGGCTCGAACCTCCAACCTTTCGGTTAACAGCCGATCGCGCTAGCCAATTGTGCCACGGAGACAGTCCTGCTCCACTCTCACCACCGTCAGAACATTTCTTCAGAGGTATCAGCACAAAGAAAAAAAGGCGCCGCACCACCACCGGGTGGGCTCGAACCTCCAACCTTTCGGTTAACAGCCGATCGCGCTAGCCAACTACGCCACAGAGACAGTCGTGCTCCACTCTCACCACCATCAAACATATCTTCAAAGCTACCAGCCCAAAGAAATAAAGCGCCGCACCACCACCGGGTGGCCTCGAACCTCCAACCTTTCGGTTAACAGCCGATCGCGCTAGCCAACTACGCCACGGAGACAGTCGTGCTCCACTCTCACCACCATCAAACATATCTTCAAATCTATCAGCGCAAAGAAAAAAGCAACACACCTCTCCCGGGAGGGCTCGAAATCTAACCTTTCGGTTAAGAGCCGATCGCGCTAGCCCACTGCGCCAGGGAGACAGTCTTGCTGAACTCTCACCACCATCAGAACATATCTTCAAAGCTATCAGCCCACAGAAAAAAATCGCCGCACCACCACCGGGAGAGCTCGAACCTCCAACTTTTCGGTTAACAGCCGATCGCGCTAGCCTATTACCCCACGGAGACAGTCGTGCTTCACTCTCACCACCGTTAGAACATTTCTTCAGAGCTATCACCCCCCAAAAAAAAGCGCCGCTCCACCACAGGGTGGGCTCAAACCTCCAACCTTTCGGTTAACAGCCGATCGCGCTAGCCAATTGCTCCACGGAGACAGTCCTGCTCCTTTCTCACCACTATCAGAACATATATTAAAAGCTAACAGCCCAAAGAAAGAAAAGCGCTGCACCACCACCGGGTGGGCTCGAACCTCCGACCTTTCGGTTAACAGCCGCTCGCGCTAGCCAATCGCGCGATGGAGACAGTCCTGCTCCACTCTCATTACCATCAAAACATATCTTCAAAGCTATCAGCCCAAAGAAAAAAAAGCACCGCACCACCACTGGGTGGGCTAGAACCTCCAACCTTTCGGTTAACAGCCAATCGCGCTAGCCAATTGCGCCACGGAGACAGTCCTGCTCCACTCTCACCACCATCAGAACATATCTTCTAAGCTATCAGCCCAAAGACAAAAAAGCACTGCACCACCACCGGGTGGGCTCGAAACTCCAACCTTTCGGTTAACAGCCGATCGCGCTAGCCAAGTGCGCCATGGAGACAGTCCTGCTCCACTCTCACCACCATCAGAACATATCTACAAAGCTATCAGCCCAAAGAAAAAAAGTGCCGCACCACCACTGGGTGGGCTCAAACCTCTGCCTTTTCAGTTGAGAGTCGATCGCGCTAGCCAATTGCGCCACGGAGACAGTCCTGCTCTACTCTCACCACCGTCAGAACATTTCTTCAGAGCTATCACCCCAAAGAAAAAAAAGTGCCCCACCACCACCTGGTGGGCTCGAACCAACAACCTTTCGGTTAACAGCCGATCGCGCTAGCAAATTGCGCCACGAATACAGTCCTGCTGCACTCTCTCCACCATCAGAACATATCTTCAAAGCTATTACCGCAAAGAAAAAAGCAACACACCACTCCCGGGAGGGCTCGAAACTCCAACCTTTCGGTTAACAGCCGATCGCGCTAGCCCGTTGCGCCACGGAGACAGTCTTGTTCCACTCTCACCACCATCAAAACATATCTTCAAAGCTATCAGCGCAAAGAAAAAAGCAACACACCACTCCCGGGATGGCTCGAAACTCCAACATTTCGGTTAACAGCCGATCGCGCTAGCCCTTTGCGCCACGGAGACAGTCTTGCTCCGCTCTCACCACCATCAGACACATATCTTCAAAGCTATCAGCACAAAGAAAAAAGCAACACACCACTCCCAGGAGGGCTCGAAACTCCAACCTTTCGGTTAACAGCCGATCGCGCTAGCCCATTGCGCCACGGAGACAGTCTTGCTCCCTTCTCACCACCATCAGAACATATCTTCAAAGCTATCAGCCCAAAGAAAAAAAAGCGCCGCATCACCACCGGGTGGACTCAAACCTCCAACCTTTCGGTTAATAGCCGATCGCACTAGTCAATTGCGCCACGGAGACAGTGGTGCTCCACTCTTACCACCATCAGAACATATCTTCAAAGCTATCAGCGCAAAGAAAAAAGCAACACACCACTCCCGGGAGGGCTCGAACCTCCAACTTTTCGGTTAACAGCCGATCACGCTGGCCAATTGCGCCACGGAGACGGTCCTGCTCAACTCTCACCACCATTAGAACATATCTTTCAAGCTATCAGCCCAGAGAAAGAAAAGCGCCGCACCACCACCGGGTGGGCTCGAACCTCCAACCTTTCGGTTAATGGCCGATCGCGCTAGCCAATTGCGCCACGGAGACAATCGTGCTCCACGCTCACTACCATCAGAACATATCTTCAAAGCTATCAGCCCAAAAAAAACGCCGCACCACCACCGGGTGGGCTCGAACCTCCACCTTTTCGGTTAACAGACGATCACGCTAGCCAATTGCGCCACGGAGACAGTCGTGCTCCACTCTCACCACCGTCAGAACATTTCTTTAGAGCTATCACCCCAAAGAAAAAAAAAGCGCCGCACCACCACCGGGTGGGCTCCAACCTCCAACCTTTCGGTTAACAGCCGATCGCGCTAGCCAATTGCGCCACGGAGACAGTCCTGCTCTACTCTCACCACCATCAGAACATATCTTCAAAGCTATCAGCGCAAAGAAAAAAGCAACACACCTGTCCCGGGAGGGCTCGAAACTCCAACCTTTCGGTTTACAGCCGATCGCGCTAGCCAAATGTGCCACGAAGACAGTCCTGCTCTACTCTCACCACCATCAGAACATATCTTCAAAGCTATCAGCCCAAAGAAAAAAAAGCGCCGCACCACCACCGGGTAGGCTCGAAACTCAACCTTTCGGTTAACAGCCGATCGCGCTAGCCTATTGCGCCACGGAGACTGTCCTGCTCCACTCTCACCACCATCAGAACATATCTTCAAAGATATCAGCCGAAAGAAAAAAAAACGCCGCACCACCACCGGGTGAGCTCGAAACTCCAACCTTTCGGTTAACAGCCGATCGCGCTAGCCAAATGTGCCACGGAGACAGTCCTGCTCTACTCTCACCACCATCAGAACATATCTTCAAAGCTATCAGCCCACACAAAAAAAAGTGCCGCACAACCACCGGGTGGGCTCGAACCTCCGACTTTTCGGTTAACAGCCGATCGCGCTAGCCAATTGCGCCACGGAGACAGTCGTGCTCTACTCTCACCACCATCAGAACATATCTTCAAAGCTATCGGCGCAAAGAAAAAAGCAACACACCACTCCCGGGAGCGCTCGAACCTCGAAATTTTCGGTTAACAGCCGATCGCGCTAGCCAATTGCGCCACGGAGACAGTCCTGCTCCACTCTCACCACCGTCAGAACGTTTCTTCAGAGCTATCAGCCCAAAGAAATAAAAGCGCTGCACCACCACCGTGTGGGCTCGAACCTCCAACCTTTCGGTTAACAGCCGATCGCGCTAGCCAACTACGCCACGGAGACAGTCGTGCTCCACTCTCACCACCGTCAGAACATATGTTCAGAGCTATCACCCCAAAGAAAAAAAAGCACCGCACCACCACCGGTTGGGCTCGAACCTCCAACCTTTCGGTTAACAGCCGATCGCGCTAGCCAATTGTGCCACGGAGACAGTCCTGCTCCACTCTCACCACCGTCAGAACATTTCTTCAGAGGTATCACCCCAAAGAAAAAAAAGCGCCGCACCACCACTGGTTGGGCTCGAACCTCCAACCTTCCGGTTACCAGCCGATCGCGCTAGCCAATTGCGCCACGAAGACAGTCCTACTCCACTCTCACCACCATCAGAAAATATCTTCAAAGCTATCAGCTCAAAGAAAAAAAAGCGCCGCTCCACCACCGCGTGGGCTCGAACCTCCAACCTTTCGGTTAACAGCCGATTGCGCTAGCAAATTGCGCCACGGAGACAGCCCTGCTCCACTCTCACCACCATCAGAACATACCTTCAAAGCTATCAGCGCAAAGAAAGAAGCAACACACCACTCCCGAGAGGGCTCGGAACTCCAACCTTTCGGTTACCAGCCGATCGCACTAGCCCATTGCGCCACGTCGACAGTCTTGCTCCACTCTCACCACCATTTGAACATATCTTCATAGCTATCAGCCCAAAGAAAAAAAAGCGCCGCACCTCCACCGGGTGGGCTCGAACCTCCAACCTTTCGGTTAACAGCCGATCGCGCTAGCCAACTACGCCACGGAGACAGTCGCGCTCCACTCTCACCACCAACCAACATATCTTCAAAGCTATCAGCCCAAAGAAAAAAAGCGCCGCACCACCACCGGGTGGGCTCGAAACTCCAAGCTTTCGGTTAACAGCCGATCGCGCTAGCCAACTACGCCACGGAGACAGTCCTGCTCCACTCTCACCACCATCAGAACATATCTTCAAAGCTATCAGCCCAAAGAAAAAAAAGCGCCGCACCACCACCGGGTGGGCTCGAACCTCCAACCTTTCGGTTAACAGCCGATCGCGCTAGCCAACTACGCCACGGAGACAGTCGAGCTCCTCTCTCACCACCATCAAACATATCTTCAAAGCTATCAGCGCAAAGAAAAAAGCAACACACCTGTCCCGGGAGGGCTCGAAACTCAAACCTTTCGGTTAACAGCAGATCGCGCTAGCCAAATGCGCCACGGAGACAGTTCTGCTCTACTCTCACCACCATCAGAACATATCTTCAAAGTTATCAGCCCAAAGAAAAAGGCGCCACACCACCACCGGGTGGGCTCGAAACTCCAGCCTTTCGGTTAACAGCCGATCGCGCTAGCAAATTTCACCACGGAGACAGTTCTGCTCCACTCTCACCACCATCAGAACATATCTTCAAAGCTATGAGCCCAAAGAAAAAAAAGCGCCGCACCAGCACCGGGTGGGCTCGAACCTCTGACGTTTCGGTTACCAGCCGATCGCGCTAGCCAATTGCGCCACGGAGACAGTCGTGCTTTACTCTCACCACCATCAGAACATATCTTCAAAGTAATCGGCGCAAAGAAAAAAGCAACACACCACTCCCGGGAGGGCTCGAACCTCCAAAATTTCGGTTAACAGCCGATCGCGCTAGCCAATTGCGCCTCAGAGACAGTCCTGCTCCACTCACCACCATTACAACATATCTTCAAAGCTATCAGCCCAAAGAAAAAAAAAGCGCCGCACCACCAACGGATGGGCTCGAACCTCCAACTTTTCGGTTAACAGCCTATCGCGTAGGCCAATTGCGCCACGGAGACAGTTCTGCTCCACTCTCACCACCATCAGAACATATCTTCAAAGCTATCAGCCCAAAGAAAAAAAAGCGCCGCACCACCACCGGGTGGTCTCGAACCTCCGACCTTTCGGTTAACAGCCGATCGCGCTAGCCAATTGCGCCACGGAGACAGTCGTGCTCCACTCTCACCACCGTCAGAACATTTGTTCAGAGCTATCACCCCAAAGAAAAAAAGTGCCGCACCACCACCGGTTGGGCTCGAACCTCCAACCTTTCGGTTAACAGCCGATCGCGCTAGCCAACTACGCCACAGAGACAGTCGTGCTCCACTCTCACCACCATCAAACATATCTTCAAAGCTACCAGCCCAAAGAAATAAAGCGCCGCACCACCACCGGGTGGCCTCGAACCTCCAACCTTTTGGTTAACAGCCGATCGCGCTAGCCAACTACGCCACGGAGACAGTCGTGCTCCACTCTCACCACCATCAAACATATCTTCAAATCTATCAGCGCAAAGAAAAAAGCAACACACCTCTCCCGGGAGGGCTCGAAATCTAACCTTTCGGTTAAGAGCCGATCGCGCTAGCCCACTGCGCCAGGGAGACAGTCTTGCTGAACTCTCACCACCATCAGAACATATCTTCAAAGCTATCAGCCCACAGAAAAAAAGCGCCGCACCACCACCGGGAGAGCTCGAACCTCCAACTTTTCGGTTAACAGCCGATCGCGCTAGCCAATTGCTCCACGGAGACAGTCCTGCTCCTTTCTCACCACTATCAGAACATATATTAAAAGCTAACAGCCCAAAGAAAGAAAAGCGCCGCACCACCACCGGGTTGGCTCGAACCTCCGACCTTTCGGTTAACAGCCGCTCGCGCTAGCCAATCGCGCGATGGAGACAGTCCTGCTCCACTCTCATTACCATCAAAACATATCTTCAAAGCTATCAGCCCAAAGAAAAAAAAGCACCGCACCACCACTGGGTGGGCTAGAACCTCCAACCTTTCGGTTAACAGCCAATCGCGCTAGCCAATTGCGCCACGGAGACAGTCCTGCTCCACTCTCACCACCATCAGAACATATCTTCTAAGCTATCAGCCCAAAGACAAAAAAGCACTGCACCACCACCGGGTGGGCTCGAAACTCCAACCTTTCGGTTAACAGCCGATCGCGCTAGCCAAGTGCGCCATGGAGACAGTCCTGCTCCACTCTCACCACCATCAGAACATATCTACAAAGCTATCAGCCCAAAGAAAAAAAGTGCCGCACCACCACTGGGTGGGCTCAAACCTCTGCCTTTTCGGTTGAGAGTCGATCGCGCTAGCCAATTGCGCCACGGAGACAGTCCTGCTCTACTCTCACCACCGTCAGAACATTTCTTCAGAGCTATCACCCCAAAGAAAAAAAAGTGCCCCACCACCACCTGGTGGGCTCGAACCAACAACCTTTCGGTTAACAGCCGATCGCGCTAGCAAATTGCGCCACGAATACAGTCCTGCTGCACTCTCCCCACCATCAGAACATATCTTCAAAGCTATTACCGCAAAGAAAAAAGCAACACACCACTCCCGGGAGGGCTCGAAACTCCAACCTTTTGGTTAACAGCCGATCGCGCTAGCCCGTTGCGCCACGGAGACAGTCTTGTTCCACTCTCACCACCATCAAAACATATCTTCAAAGCTATCAGCGCAAAGAAAAAAGCAACACACCACTCCCGGGATGGCTCGAAACTCCAACATTTCGGTTAACAGCCGATCGCGCTAGCCCTTTGCGCCACGGAGACAGTCTTGCTCCGCTCTCACCACCATCAGACACATATCTTCAAAGCTATCAGCACAAAGAAAAAAGCAACACACCACTCCCAGGAGGGCTCGAAACTCCAACCTTTCGGTTAACAGCCGATCGCGCTAGCCCATTGCGCCACGGAGACAGTCTTGCTCCCTTCTCACCACCATCAGAACATATCTTCAAAGCTATCAGCCCAAAGAAAAAAAAGCGCCGCATCACCACCGGGTGGACTCAAACCTCCAACCTTTCGGTTAATAGCCGATCGCACTAGTCAATTGCGCCACGGAGACAGTGGTGCTCAACTCTTACCACCATCAGAACATATCTTCAAAGCTATCAGCGCAAAGAAAAAAGCAACACACCACTCCCGGGAGGGCTCGAACCTCCAACTTTTCGGTTAACAGCCGATCACGCTGGCCAATTGCGCCACGGAGACGGTCCTGCTCAACTCTCACCACCATTAGAACATATCTTTCAAGCTATCAGCCCAGAGAAAGAAAAGCGCCGCACCACCACCGGGTGGGCTCGAACCTCCAACCTTTCGGTTAATGGCCGATCGCGCTAGCCAATTGCGCCACGGAGACAATCGTGCTCCACGCTCACTACCATCAGAACATATCTTCAAAGCTATCAGCCCAAAAAAAACGCCGCACCACCACCGGGTGGGCTCGAACCTCCACCTTTTCGGTTAACAGACGATCACGCTAGCCAATTGCGCCACGGAGACAGTCGTGCTCCACTCTCACCACCGTCAGAACATTTCTTTAGAGCTATCACCCCAAAGAAAAAAAAAGCGCCGCACCACCACCGGGTGGGCTCCAACCTCCAACCTTTCGGTTAACAGCCGATCGCGCTAGCCAATTGCGCCACGGAGACAGTCCTGCTCTACTCTCACCACCATCAGAACATATCTTCAAAGCTATCAGCGCAAAGAAAAAAGCAACACACCTGTCCCGGGAGGGCTCGAAACTCCAACCTTTCGGTTTACAGCCGATCGCGCTAGCCAAATGTGCCACGAAGACAGTCCTGCTCTACTCTCACCACCATCAGAACATATCTTCAAAGCTATCAGCCCAAAGAAAAAAAAGCGCCGCACCACCACCGGGTAGGCTCGAAACTCAACCTTTCGGTTAACAGCCGATCGCGCTAGCCTATTGCGCCACGGAGACTGTCCTGCTCCACTCTCACCACCATCAGAACATATCTTCAAAGATATCAGCCGAAAGAAAAAAAAACGCCGCACCACCACCGGGTGAGCTCGAAACTCCAACCTTTCGGTTAACAGCCGATCGCGCTAGCCAATTGCGCCACGGAGACAGTCGTGCTCTACTCTCAGCACCATCAGAACATATCTTCAAAGCTATCGGCGCAAAGAAAAAAGCAACACACCACTCCCGGGAGCGCTCGAACCTCCAAATTTTCGGTTAACAGCCGATCGCGCTAGCCAATTGCGCCACGGAGACAGTCCTGCTCCACTCTCACCACCGTCAGAACGTTTCTTCAGATCTATCAGCCCAAAGAAATAAAAGCGCTGCACCACCACCGTGTGGGCTCGAACCTCCAACCTTTCGGTTAACAGCCGATCGCGCTAGCCAACTACGCCACGGAGACAGTCGTGCTCCACTCTCACCACCGTCAGAACATATGTTCAGAGCTATCACCCCAAAGAAAAAAAAGCACCGCACCACCACCGGTTGGGCTCGAACCTCCAACCTTTCGGTTAACAGCCGATCGCGCTAGCCAATTGTGCCACGGAGACAGTCCTGCTCCACTCTCACCACCGTCAGAACATTTCTTCAGAGGTATCACCCCAAAGAAAAAAAAGCGCCGCACCACCACTGGTTGGGCTCGAACCTCCAACCTTCCGGTTACCAGCCGATCGCGCTAGCCAATTGCGCCACGAAGACAGTCCTACTCCACTCTCACCACCATCAGAAAATATCTTCAAAGCTATCAGCTCAAAGAAAAAAAAGCGCCGCTCCACCACCGCGTGGGCTCGAACCTCCAACCTTTCGGTTAACAGCCGATCGCGCTAGCAAATTGCGCCACGGAGACAGCCCTGCTCCACTCTCACCACCATCAGAACATACCTTCAAAGCTATCAGCGCAAAGAAAGAAGCAACACCACTCCCGAGAGGGCTCGGAACTCCAACCTTTCGGTTACCAGCCGATCGCACTAGCCCATTGCGCCACGTCGACAGTCTTGCTCCACTCTCACCACCATTTGAACATATCTTCATAGCTATCAGCCCAAAGAAAAAAAAGCGCCGCACCTCCACCGGGTGGGCTCGAACCTCCAACCTTTCGGTTAACAGCCGATCGCGCTAGCCAACTACGCCACGGAGACAGTCGCGCTCCACTCTCACCACCAACCAACATATCTTCAAAGCTATCAGCCCAAAGAAAAAAAGCGCCGCACCACCACCGGGTGGGCTCGAAACTCCAAGCTTTCGGTTAACAGCCGATCGCGCTAGCCAACTACGCCACGGAGACAGTCCTGCTCCACTCTCACCACCATCAGAACATATCTTCAAAGCTATCAGCCCAAAGAAAAAAAAGCGCCGCACCACCACCGGGTGGGCTCGAACCTCCAACCTTTCGGTTAACAGCCGATCGCGCTAGCCAACTACGCCACGGAGACAGTCGAGCTCCTCTCTCACCACCATCAAACATATCTTCAAAGCTATCAGCGCAAAGAAAAAAGCAACACACCTGTCCCGGGAGGGCTCGAAACTCAAACCTTTCGGGTAACAGCAGATCGCGCTAGCCAAATGCGCCACGGAGACAGTTCTGCTCTACTCTCACCACCATCAGAACATATCTTCAAAGTTATCAGCCCAAAGAAAAAGGCGCCACACCACCACCGGGTGGGCTCGAAACTCCAGCCTTTCGGTTAACAGCCGATCGCGCTAGCAAATTTCACCACGGAGACAGTTCTGCTCCACTCTCACCACCATCAGAACATATCTTCAAAGCTATGAGCCCAAAGAAAAAAAAGCGCCGCACCAGCACCGGGTGGGCTCGAACCTCTGACGTTTCGGTTACCAGCCGATCGCGCTAGCCAATTGCGCCACGGAGACAGTCGTGCTCCACTCTCACCACCATCAGAACATATCTTCAAAGTAATCGGCGCAAAGAAAAAAGCAACACACCACTCCCGGGAGAGCTCGAACCTCCAAAATTTCGGTTAACAGCCGATCGCGCTAGCCAATTGCGCCTCAGAGACAGTCCTGCTCCACTCTCACCACCATTACAACATATCTTCAAAGCTATCAGCCCAAAGAAAAAAAAAGCGCCGCACCACCAACGGATGGGCTCGAACCTCCAACTTTTCGGTTAACAGCCTATGGCGTAGGCCAATTGCGCCACGGAGACAGTTCTGCTCCACTCTCACCACCATCAGAACATATCTTCAAAGCTATCAGCCCAAAGAAAAAAAAAGCGCCGCACCACCACCGGGTGGTCTCGAACCTCCGACCTTTCGGTTAACAGCCGATCGCGCTAGCCAATTGCGCCATGGAGACAGTCGTGCTCCACTCTCGCCACCGTCAGAACATTTGTTCAGAGCTATCACCCCAAAGAAAAAAAAGTGCCGCACCACCACCGGTTGGGCTCGAACCTCCAACCTTTCGGTTAACAGCCGATCGCGCTAGCCCATTGCGCCACGGAGACAGTCTTGCTCCCTTCTCACCACCATCAGAACATATCTTCAAAGCTATCAGCCCAAAGAAAAAAAAGCGCCGCATCACCACCGGGTGGACTCAAACCTACAACCTTTCGGTTAATAGCCGATCGCACTAGTCAATTGCGCCACGGAGACAGTCGTGCTCCACTCTTACCACCATCAGAACATATCTTCAAAGCTATCAGCGCAAAGAAAAAAGCAACACACCACTCCCGGGAGGGCTCGAACCTCCAACTTTTCGGTTAACAGCCGATCGCGCTGGCCAATTGCGCCACGGAGACGGTCCTGCTCAACTCTCACCACCATTAGAACATATCTTTCAAGCTATCAGCCCAGATAAAGAAAAGCGCCGCACCACCACCGGGTGGGCTCGAACCTCCAACCTTTCGGTTAATGGCCGATCGCGCTAGCCAATTGCGCCACGGAGACAATCGTGCTCCACGCTCACCACCATCAGAACATATCTTCAAAGCTATCAGCCCAAAAAAAAACGCCGCACCACCACCGGGTGGACTCGAACCTCCACCTTTTCGGTTAACAGACGATCACGCTAGCCAATTGCGCCACGGAGACAGTCGTGCTCCACTCTCACCACCGTCAGAACATTTCTTTAGAGCTATCACCCCAAAGAAAAAAAAAGCGCCGCACCACCACCGGGTGGGCTCCAACCTCCAACCTTTCGGTTAACAGCCGATCGCGCTAGCCAATTGCGCCACGGAGACAATCCTGCTCTACTCTCACCACCATCAGAACATATCTTCAAAGCTATCAGCGCAAAGAAAAAAGCAACACACCTGTCCCGGGAGGGCTCGAAACTCCAACCTTTCGGTTAACAGCCGATCGCGCTAGCCAAATGTGCCACGGAGACAGTCCTGCTCTACTCTCACCACCATCAGAACATATCATCAAAGCTATCAGCCCAAAGAAAAAAAAGCGCCGCACCACCACCGGGTAGGCTCGAAACTCAACCTTTCGGTTAACAGCCGATCGCGCTAGCCTATTGCGCCACGGAGACTGTCCTGCTCCACTCTCACCACCCACAGAACATATCTTCAAAGATATCAGCCCAAAGAAAAAAAAACGCCGCACCACCACCGGGTGAGCTCGAAACTCCCACCTTTCGGTTAACAGCCGATCGCGCTAGCCAAATGTGCCACGGAGACAGTCCTGCTCTACTCTCACCACCATCAGAACATATCTTCAAAGCTATCAGCCCACACAAAAAAAAGTGCCGCACAACCACCGGGTGGGCTCGAACCTCCGACTTTTCGGTTAACAGCCGATCGCGCTAGCCAATTGCGCCACGGAGACAGTCGTGCTCTACTCTCACCACCATCAGAACATATCTTCAAAGCTATCGGCGCAAAGAAAAAAGCAACACACCACTCCCGGGAGCGCTCGAACCTCCAAATTTTCGGTTAACAGCCGATCGCGCTAGCCAATTGCGCCACGGAGACAGTCCTGCTCCACTCTCACCACCGTCAGAACGTTTCTTCAGAGCTATCATCCCAAAGAAATAAAAGCGCTGCACCACCACCGTGTGGGCTCGAACCTCCAACCTTTGGGTTAACAGCCGATCGCTAGCCAATTGCCCCACGAAGACAGTCGTGCTCCACTCTCACCACCGTCAGAACATTTCTTCAGAGCTATCACCCCAAAAAAAAAGCGCCGCACCACCACTGGTTGGGCTCGAACCTCCAAACTTTCGGTTAACAGCCGATCGCGCTAGCCCGTTGCGCCACAGAGACAGTCCTGCTCCACTCTCACCACCATCAGAACATGTCTTCAAAGCTATCAGCCCAAAGAAAAAAAAGCGCCGCAACACCACCGGGTGGGCTCGAACCTCCAACCTTTCGGTTAACAGCCGATCGCGCTAGCCAACTACGCCACGGAGACAGTCGTGCTCCACTCTCACCACCGTCAGAACATTTGTTCAGAGCTATCACCCCAAAGAAAAAAAAGCGCCGCACCACCACCGGTTGGGCTCGAACCTCCAACCTTTCGGTTAACAGCCGATCGCGCTAGCCAATTGTGCCACGGAGACAGTCCTGCTCTACTCTCACCACCGTCAGAACATTTCTTCAGAGGTATCAGCGCAAAGAAAAAAGCAACACACCACTCCCGAGAGGGCTCGGAACTCCAACCTTCCGGTTACCAGCCGATCGCGCTAGCCAATTGCGCCACGAAGACAGTCCTGCTCCACTCTCACCACCATCAGAACATATCTTCAAAGCTATCAGCCCAAAGAAAAAAAGCGCCGCACCACCACCGGGTGGGCTCGAACCTCCAACCTTTCGGTTAACAGCCGATCGCGCTAGCCAACTACGCCACGGAGACAGTCGAGCTCCTCTCTCACCACCATCAAACATATCTTCAAAGCTATCAGCGCAAAGAAAAAAGCAACACACCTGTCCCGGGAGGGCTCGAAATTCCAACCTTTCGGTTAACAGGCGATCGCGCTAGCCAAATGCGCCACGGAGACAGTTCTGCTCTACTCTCAACACCATTACAACATATCTTCAAAGCTATCAGCCCAAAGAAAAAAAAAAGCGCCGCACCACCACCGGGTGGGCTCGAACCTCTGACGTTTCGGTTAACAGCCGCTCGCGCAAGCCAATTGCGCCACGGAGACAGTCGTGCTCTACTCTCACCACCATCAGAACATATCTTCAAAGCTATCAGCCCACACAAAAAAAAGTGCCGCACAACCACCGGGTGGGCTCGAACCTCCGACTTTTCGGTTAACAGCCGATCGCGCTAGCCAATTGCGCCACGGAGACAGTCGTGCTCTACTCTCACCACCATCAGAACATATCTTCAAAGCTATCGGCGCAAAGAAAAAAGCAACACACCACTCCCGGGAGCGCTCGAACCTCCAAATTTTCGGTTAACAGCCGATCGCGCTAGCCAATTGCGCCACGGAGACAGTCCTGCTCCACTCTCACCACCGTCAGAACGTTTCTTCAGAGCTATCAGCCCAAAGAAATAAAAGCGCTGCACCACCACCGTGTGGGCTCGAACCTCCAACCTTTCGGTTAACAGCCGATCGCGCTAGCCAACTACGCCACGGAGACAGTCGTGCTCCACTCTCACCACCGTCAGAACATATGTTCAGAGCTATCACCCCAAAGAAAAAAAAGCACCGCACCACCACCGGTTGGGCTCGAACCTCCAACCTTTCGGTTAACAGCCGATCGCGCTAGCCAATTGTGCCACGGAGACAGTCCTGCTCCACTCTCACCACCGTCAGAACATTTCTTCAGAGGTATCACCCCAAAGAAAAAAAAAGCGCCGCACCACCACTGGTTGGGCTCGAACCTCCAACCTTCCGGTTACCAGCCGATCGCGCTAGCCAATTGCGCCACGAAGACAGTCCTACTCCACTCTCACCACCATCAGAAAATATCTTCAAAGCTATCAGCTCAAAGAAAAAAAAGCGCCGCTCCACCACCGCGTGGGCTCGAACCTCCAACCTTTCGGTTAACAGCCGATCGCGCTAGCAAATTGCGCCACGAAGACAGCCCTGCTCCACTCTCACCACCATCAGAACATACCTTCAAAGCTATCAGCGCAAAGAAAGAAGCAACACACCACTCCCGAGAGGGCTCGGAACTCCAACCTTTCGGTTACCAGCCGATCGCACTAGCCCATTGCGCCACGTCGACAGTCTTGCTCCACTCTCACCACCATTTGAACATATCTTCATAGCTATCAGCCCAAAGAAAAAAAAGCGCCGCACCTCCACCGGGTGGGCTCGAACCTCCAACCTTTCGGTTAACAGCCGATCGCGCTAGCCAACTACGCCACGGAGACAGTCGCGCTCCACTCTCACCACCAACCAACATATCTTCAAAGCTATCAGCCCAAAGAAAAAAAGCGCCGCACCACCACCGGGTGGGCTCGAAACTCCAAGCTTTCGGTTAACAGCCGATCGCGCTAGCCAACTACGCCACGGAGACAGTCCTGCTCCACTCTCACCACCATCAGAACATATCTTCAAAGCTATCAGCCCAAAGAAAAAAAAGCGCCGCACCACCACCGGGTGGGCTCGAACCTCCAACCTTTCGGTTAACAGCCGATCGCGCTAGCCAACTACGCCACGGAGACAGTCGAGCTCCTCTCTCACCACCATCAAACATATCTTCAAAGCTATCAGCGCAAAGAAAAAAGCAACACACCTGTCCCGGGAGGGCTCGAAACTCAAACCTTTCGGTTAACAGCAGATCGCGCTAGCCAAATGCGCCACGGAGACAGTTCTGCTCTACTCTCACCACCATCAGAACATATCTTCAAAGTTATCAGCCCAAAGAAAAAGGCGCCACACCACCACCGGGTGGGCTCGAAACTCCAGCCTTTCGGTTAACAGCCGATCGCGCTAGCAAATTTCACCACGGAGACAGTTCTGCTCCACTCTCACCACCATCAGAACATATCTTCAAAGCTATGAGCCCAAAGAAAAAAAAGCGCCGCACCAGCACCGGGTGGGCTCGAACCTCTGACGTTTCGGTTACCAGCCGATCGCGCTAGCCAATTGCGCCACGGAGACAGTCGTGCTCCACTCTCACCACCATCAGAACATATCTTCAAAGTAATCGGCGCAAAGAAAAAAGCAACACACCACTCCCGGGAGGGCTCGAACCTCCAAAATTTCGGTTAACAGCCGATCGCGCTAGCCAATTGCGCCTCAGAGACAGTCCTGCTCCACTCTCACCACCATTACAACATATCTTCAAAGCTATCAGCCCAAAGAAAAAAAAGCGCCGCACCACCAACGGATGGGCTCGAACCTCCAACTTTTCGGTTAACAGCCTATCGCGTAGGCCAATTGCGCCACGGAGACAGTTCTGCTCCACTCTCACCAACATCAGAACATATCTTCAAAGCTATCAGCCCAAAGAAAAAAAAAGCGCCGCACCACCACCGGGTGGTCTCGAACCTCCGACCTTTCGGTTAACAGCCGATCGCGCTAGCCAATTGCGCCACGGAGACAGTCGTGCTCCACTCTCGCCACCGTCAGAACATTTGTTCAGAGCTATCACCCCAAAGAAAAAAAAGTGCCGCACCACCACCGGTTGGGCTCGAACCTCCAACCTTTCGGTTAACAGCCGATCGGGCAAGCCAATTGCGCCACGGAGACAGTCCTGCTCCACTCTCACCACCATCAGAACATATCTTCAAAGCCATCAGCCCACAGAAAAAAAAGCGACGCACCACCACCGTGAGAGCTCGAACCTCCAACTTTTCGGTTAACAGCCGATCGCGCTAGCTCATTGCGCCACGGAGACAGTCTTGCTCCCTTCTCACCACCATCAGAACATATCTTCAAAGCTATCAGCCCAAAGAAAAAAAAGCGCCGCATCACCACCGGGTGGACTCAAACCTACAACCTTTCGGTTAATAGCCGATCGCACTAGTCAATTGCGCCACGGAGACAGTCGTGCACCACTCTTACCACCATCAGAACATATCTTCAAAGCTATCAGCGCAAAGAAAAAAGCAACACACCACTCCCGGGAGGGCTCGAACCTCCAACTTTTCGGTTAACAGCCGATCGCGCTGGCCAATTGCGCCACGGAGACGGTCCTGCTCAACTCTCACCACCATTAGAACATATCTTTCAAGCTATCAGCCCAGATAAAGAAAAGCGCCGCACCACCACCGGGTGGGCTCGAACCTCCAACCTTTCGGTTAATGGCCGATCGCGCTAGCCAATTGCGCCACGGAGACAATCGTGCTCCACGCTCACCACCATCAGTACATATCTTCAAAGCTATCAGCCCAAAAAAAAACGCCGCATCACCACCGGGTGGACTCGAACCTCCACCTTTTCGGTTAACAGACGATCACGCTAGCCAATTGCGCCACGGAGACAGTCGTGCTCCACTCTCACCACCGTCAGAACATTTCTTTAGAGCTATCACCCCAAAGAAAAAAAAAGCGCCGCACCACCACCGGGTGGGCTCCAACCTCCAACCTTTCGGTTAACAGCCGATCGCGCTAGCCAATTGCGCCACGGAGACAATCCTGCTCTACTCTCACCACCATCAGAACATATCTTCAAAGCTATCAGCGCAAAGAAAAAAGCAACACACCTGTCCCGGGAGGGCTCGAAACTCCAACCTTTCGGTTAACAGCCGATCGCGCTAGCCAAATGTGCCACGGAGACAGTCCTGCTCTACTCTCACCACCATCAGAACATATCATCAAAGCTATCAGCCCAAAGAAAAAAAAGCGCCGCACCACCACCGGGTAGGCTCGAAACTCAACCTTTCGGTTAACAGCTGATCGCGCTAGCCTATTGCGCCACGGAGACTGTCCTGCTCCACTCTCACCACCATCAGAACATATCTTCAAAGATATCAGCCCAAAGAAAAAAAAACGCCGCACCACCACCGGGTGAGCTCGAAACTCCCACCTTTCGGTTAACAGCCGATCGCGCTAGCCAAATGTGCCACGGAGACAGTCCTGCTCTACTCTCACCACCATCAGAACATATCTTCAAAGCTATCAGCCCACACAAAAAAAGTGCCGCACAACCACCGGGTGGGCTCGAACCTCCGACTTTTCGGTTAACAGCCGATCGCGCTAGCCAATTGCGCCACGGAGACAGTCGTGCTCTACTCTCACCACCATCAGAACATATCTTCAAAGCTATCGGCGCAAAGAAAAAAGCAACACACCACTCCCGGGAGCGCTCGAACCTCCAAATTTTCGGTTAACAGCCGATCGCGCTAGCCAATTGCGCCACGGAGACAGTCCTGCTCCACTCTCACCACCGTCAGAACGTTTCTTCAGAGCTATCATCCCAAAGAAATAAAAGCGCTGCACCACCACCGTGTGGGCTCGAACCTCCAGCCTTTGGGTTAACAGCCGATCGCTAGCCAATTGCCCCACGAAGACAGTCGTGCTCCACTCTCACCACCGTCAGAACAATTCTTCAGAGCTATCACCCCCAAAAAAAAGCGCCGCACCACCACTGGTTGGGCTCGAACCTCCAAACTTTCGGTTAACAGCCGATCGCGCTAGCCCGTTGCGCCACAGAGACAGTCCTGCTCCACTCTCACCACCATCAGAACATGTCTTCAAAGCTATCAGCCCAAAGAAAAAAAAGCGCCGCAACACCACCGGGTGGGCTCGAACCTCCAACCTTTCGGTTAACAGCCGATCGCGCTAGCCAACTACGCCACGGAGACAGTCGTGCTCCACTCTCACCACCGTCAGAACATTTGTTCAGAGCTATCACCCCAAAGAAAAAAAAGCGCCGCACCACCACCGGTTGGGCTCGAACCTCCAACCTTTCGGTTAACAGCCGATCGCGCTAGCCAATTGTGCCACGGAGACAGTCCTGCTCTACTCTCACCACCGTCAGAACATTTCTTCAGAGGTATCAGCCCAAAGAAAAAAAAGCGCCGCACCACCACCGGGTGGGCTCGAACCTCCAACCTTTCGGTTAACAGCCGATCGCGCTCGCCAATTGCCCCACGCAGACAGCCGTGCTCCACTCTCACCACCGTCAGAACATTTCTTCAGAGCTATCACCCCAAAGAAAAAAAAAGCGCCGCACCACCACTGGTTGGGCTCGAACCTCCAACCTTTCGGTTAACAGCCGATCGCGCTAGCAAATTGCGCCACGGAGACAGCCCTGCTTCACTCTCACCACCATCAGAACATACCTTCAAAGCTATCAGCGCAAAGAAAAAAGCAACACACCACTCCCGAGAGGGCTCGGAACTCCAACCTTTCGGTTACCAGCCGATCGCACTAGCCCATTGCGCCACGGAGACAGTCTTGCTCCACTCTCACCACTATTAGAACATATCTTCATAGCTATCAGCCCAAAGAAAAAAAAGCGCCGCACCACCACCGGGTGGGCTCGAACCTCCAACCTTTCGGTTAACAGTCGATCGCGCTAGCCAACTACGCCACGGAGACAGTCGCGCTCCACTCTCACCACCAACCAACATATCTTCAAAGCTATCAGCCCAAAGAAAAAAAGCGCCGCACCACCACCGGGTGGGCTCGAAACTCCAAGCTTTCGGTTAACAGCCGATCGCGCTAGCCAACTACGCCACGGAGACAGTCCTGCTCCACTCTCACCACCATCAGAACATATCTTCAAAGCTATCAGCCCAAAGAAAAAAAGCGCCGCACCACCACCGGGTGGGCTCGAACCTCTGACGTTTCGGTTACCAGCCGATCGCGCTAGCCAATTGCGCCACGGAGACAGTCGTGCCCCACTCTCACCACCATCAGAACATATCTTCAAAGCAATCGGCGCAAAGAAAAAAGCAACACACCACTCCCGGGAGGGCTCGAACCTCCAAAATTTCGGTTAACAGCCGATCGCGCTAGCCAATTGCGCCTCAGAGACAGTCCTGCTCCACTCTCACCACCATTACAACATATCTTCAAAGCTATCAGCCCAAAGAAAAAAAATCGCCGCACCACCAACGGATGGGCTCGAACCTCCAACTTTTCGGTCAACAGCCTATCGCGTAGGCCAATTGCGCCACGGAGACAGATCTGCTCCACTCTCACCACCATCAGAACATATCTTCAAAGCTATCAGCCCAAAGAAAAAAAAAGCGCCGCACCACCACCGGGTGGCCTCGAACCTCCGACCTTTCGGTTAACAGCCGATCGCGCTAGCCAATTGCGCCACGAAGACAGTCGTGCTCCACTCTCACCACCATCAGAACATATCTTCAAAGCTATCGGCGTAAAGAAAAAAGCAACACACCACTCCCGGGAGCACTCGAAACTCCAAGTTTTCGGTTAACAGCCGATCGCGCTAGCCAATTGCGCCACGGAGACAGTCCTGCTCCACTCTCACCACCTTTAGAACATATCTTCAAAGCTATCAGCCCAAAGAAAAAAAAGCGCCGCACCACCAACGGGTGGGCTCGAACCTCCAACTTTTCAGTTAACAGCCGATCACTCTAGCCAATTGCCCCACGAGGACAGTCGTGCTCCACTCTCACCACCGTCAGAACATTTCTTCAGAGCTATCACCCCAAAGAAAAAAAAAGCGCCGCACCACCACTGGTTGGGCTCGAACCTCCACCCTTTCGGTTAACAGCCGATCGCGCTAGCCCGTTGCGCCACAGAGACAGTCCGTCTCCACTCTCACCACTATCAGAACATCCCCTCAAAGCTATCAGCGCAAAGAAAAAAAAGTGCCGCACCACCACCGGGTGGGCTCAAACCTCCAACCTTTCGGTTAACAGCCGATCGCGCTAGCCAATTGCGCCACGGAGACAGTCCTGCTCCACTCTCACCACCATCAGAACATATCTTCATAGCTATCAGCCCAAAGAAAAAAAAGCACCGCAACACCACCGGGTGGGCTAGAACCTCCAACCTTTCGGTTAACAGCCGATCGCGCAAGCCAATCGCGCCACGGAGACAGTCCTGCTCCACTCTCACCACCATCAGAACATATCTTCAAAGCCATCAGCCCACAGAAAAAAAAGCGACGCACCACCACCGTGAGAGCTCGAACCTCCAACTTTTCGGTTAACAGCCGAACGCGCTAGCAAATTGCGCCACGGAGACAGTCCTGCTCCACTCTCACCACCGTCAGAACATTTCTTCAGAGGTATCAGCCCAAAGAAAAAAAAGCGCCGCACCACCACCGGGTGGGCTCGAACCTCCAACCTTTCAGTTAACAGCCGATCGCGCTAGCCAATTGCCCCACGGAGACAGCCGTGCTCCACTCTCACCACCGTCAGAACATATCTTCAAAGCTATCAGCCCAAAGAAAAAAAAGCGCCGCACCACCAACGGGTGGGCTCGAACCTCCAACTTTTCAGTTAACAGCCGATCACTCTAGCCAATTGCCCCACGAGGACAGTCGTGCTCCACTCTCACCACCGTCAGAACATTTCTTCAGAGCTATCACCCCAAAGAAAAAAAAGCGCCGCACCACCACCGGGTGGGCTCGAACCTCTGACGTTTCGGTTAACAGCCGCTCGCGCAAGCCAATTGCGCCACGGAGACAGTCGTGCTCCACTCTCACCACCATCATAACATATCTTCAAAGCTATCGGCGAAAAGAAAAAAGCAACACACCACTCCCGGGAGGGCTTGAACCTCCAAATTTTCGGTTAACAGCCGATCTCGCTAGCCAATTGCGCCACAGAGACAGTCCTGCTCCACTCTCACCACCATTACAACATATCTTCAAAGCTATCAGCCCAAAGAAAAAAAAGCGCCGCACCACCAACGGATGGGCTCGAACCTCAAACTTTTCGGTTAACAGCCGATCGCGTAGGCCAATTGCGCCACGGAGACAGCTCTGCTCCACTCTCAACACCATCAGAACATATCTCTAAAGCTATCAGCCCAAAGAAAAAAAAAGCGCCGCACCACCACCGGGTGGTCTCGAACCTCCGACCTTTCGGTTAAAAGCCGATCGCGCTAGCCAATTGCGCCACGGAGACAGTCGTGCTCCACTCTCACCACCGTCAGAACATTTCTTCAGAGCTATCACCCCGAAGAAAAATAAGCGCCGCACCACCACCGGGTGGGCTCGAATCTCTAACCTTTCGGTTAACAGCCGATCGCGCTAGCCTATTGCGCCACGGAGACAGACCTGCTCTACTCTCACCACCTTCAGAACATATCTTCAAAGATATCAGCCCAAAGAAAAAAAAACGCCGCACCACCACCAGGTGGGCTAGAAACTCCAACCTTTCGGTTAACAGTCGATCGCGCTAGCCTATTGCACCACGGAGACAGTCCTGCTCAACTCTCACCACCATCAGAACATATCTTCAAAGCTGTCAGCCCAAAGAAAAAAAAGCACCGCACCACCACCGGTTGGGCTCGAACCTCCAACCTTTCAGTTAACAGCCAATCGCGCTAGCCAATTGCGCCACGGAGACAGTCCTGCTCCAATCTCACCACCATCAGAACATATTTTCAAAGCTATCAGCCCAAAGAAAAAAAAGCACCGCACCACCAGCGGGTGGGCTCGAACTTCCAACCTTTCGGTTAACAGCCGATCGCGCTAGCCAATTGCGCCATGGAGACAGTCCTGCTCCACTCTCACCACCATCAGAACAAATCTTCAAAGCTATCAGCGCAAAGAAAAAAGCAACACACCACTCCCGAGAGGGCTCGGAACTCCAACCTTTCGGTTACCAGCCGATCGCACTAGCCCATTGCGCCAAGGAGACAGTCTTGCTCCACTCTCACCACCATCAGAACATATCTTCAAAGCTATCAGCCCACAGAAAAAAAGCGCCGCACCACCACCGGGAGAGCTCGAACCTCCAACTTTTCGGTTAACAGCCGATCGCGCTAGCCAATTGCGCCACGGAGACAGTCCTGCTCCACTCTCACCACCGTCAGAACATTTCTTCAGAGCTATCAGCCCAAAGAAAAAAAAGCGCCGCACCACCACCGGGTGGGCTCAAGACTCCAACCTTTCGGTTAACAGCCGATCGCGCTAGCCTATTACCCCACGGAGACAGTCGTGCTCCACTCTCACCACCGTCGGAACATTTATTCAGAGCTATCACCCCAATGAAAAAAAAGCGCCGCACCACCACCTGGTGGGCTCGAACCTACAACCTTTCGGTTAGCAGCCGATCGCGCTAGCGAATTGCGCCACCAGGACAGTCCTGCTGCACTCTCACCACCATCAGAACATATCTTCAAAGCTATTACCGCAAAGAAAAAAGCAACACACCACTCCCGGGAGGGCTCGAAACTCCAACTTTTCGGTTAACAGCCGATCGCGTAGCCCATTGCGCCACGGAGACAGTCTTGTTCCACTCTCACCACCATCAGAACATATCTTCAAAGCTATCAGCGCAAAGAAAAAAGCAACACACCACTCCCGGGATGGCTCGAAACTCCAACCTTTCGGTTAACAGCCGATCGCGCTAGCCAACTACGCCACGGAGACAGTCGAGCTCCTCTCTCACCACCATCAAACATATCTTCAAAGCTATCAGCGCAAAGAAAAAAGCAACACACCTGTCCCGGGAGGGCTCGAAACTCCAACCTTTCGGTTACCAGCCGATCGCGCTAGCCAAATGCGCCACGGAGACAGTTCTGCTCTACTCTCAACACCATTACAACATATCTTCAAAGCTATCAGCCCAAAGAAAAAAAAAGCGCCGCACCACCACCGGGTGGGCTCGAACCTCTGACGTTTCGGTTAACAGCCGATCGCGCAAGCCAATTGCGCCACGGAGACAGTCGTGCTCCACTCTCACCACCATCAGAACATATCTTCAAAGCTATCGGCGAAAAGAAAAAAGCAACACACCACTCCCGGGAGGGCTCGAACCTCCAAATTTTCGGTTAACAGTTGATCTCGCTAGCCAATTGCGCCACAGAGACAGTCCTGCTCCACTCTCACCACCATTACAACGTATCTTCAAAGCTATCAGCCCAAAGAAAAAAAAAGCGCCGCACCACCAACGGATGGGCTCGAACCTCAAACTTTTCGGTTAACAGCCTATCGCGTAGGCCAATTGCGCCACGGAGACAGTTCTGCTCCACTCTCAACACCATCAGAACATATCTTTAAAGCTATCAGCCCAAAGAAAAAAAAAGCGCCGCACCACCACCGGGTAGTCTCGAACCTCCGACCTTTCGGTTAAAAGCCGATCGCGCTAGCCAATTGCGCCACGGAGACAGTCGTGCTCCACTCTCACCACCATCAGAACATATCTTCAAAGCTATCGGCGTAAAGAAAAAAGCAACACAGCACTTCTGGGAGCGCTCGAAACTCCAAATTTTCGGTTAACAGCCAATCGCGCTAGCCAATTGCGCCACGGAGACAGTCCTGCTCCACTCTCACCACCTTTAGAACATATCTTCAAAGCTATCAGCCCAAAGAAAAAAAAAGCGCCGCACCACCAACGGGTGGGCTCGAACCTCCAACTTTTCAGTTAACAGCCGATCACTCTAGCCAATTGCGCCATGGGGACAGTCCTGCTCCACTCTCACCACCGTCAGAACATTTCTTCAGAGCTATCAGCCCAAAGAAAAAAAAGCGCCGCACCACCACCGGGTGGGCTCGAACCTCCAACCTTTCGGTTAACAGCCGATCGTGCTAGCCAATTGCCCCACGGGGACAGTCGTGCTCCACTCTCACCACCGTCAGAACATTTCTTCAGAGCTATCACCCCGAAGAAAAATAAGCGCCGCACCACCACCGGGTGGGCTCGAATCTCCAACCTTTCGGTTAACAGCCGATCGCGCTAGCCTATTGCGCCACGGAGACAGACCTGCTCTACTCTCACCACCTTCAGAACATATCTTCAAATATATCAGCCCAAAGAAAAAAAAACGCCGCACCACCACCAGGTTGGCTAGAAACTCCAACCTTTCGGTTAACAGTCGATCGCGCTAGCCTATTGCACCACGGAGACAGTCCTGCTCAACTCTCACCACCATCAGAACATATCTTCAAAGCTGTCAGCCCAAAGAAAAAAAAGCACCGCACCACCACCGGTTGGGCTCGAACCTCCAACCTTTCAGTTAACAGCCGATCGCGCTAGCCAATTGTGCCACGGAGACAGTCCTGCTCCAATCTCACCACCATCAGAACATATTTTCAAAGCTATCAGCCCAAAGAAAAAAAGCACCGCACCACCAGCGGGTGGGCTCGAACCTCCAACCTTTCGGTTAACAGCCGATCGCGCTAGCCAATTGCGCCATGGAGACAGTCCTGCTCCACTCTCACCACCATCAGAACAAATCTTCAAAGCTATCAGCGCAAAGAAAAAAGCAACACACCACTCCCGAGAGGGCTCGGAACTCCAACCTTTCGGTTACCAGCCGATCGCACTAGCCCATTGCGCCACGGAGACACTCTTGCTCCACTCTCACCACCATTAGAACATATCTTCATAGCTATCAGCCCAAAGAAAAAAAAGCGCCGCACCACCACTGGGTGGGCTCGAACCTCCAACCTTTCGGTTAACAGGCGATCGCGCTAGCCAACTACGCCACGGAGACTGTCGTGCTCCACTCTCACCACCAACCAAAATATCTTCAAAGCTATCAGCCCAAAGAAAAAAAGCGCCGCACCACCACCGGGTGGGCTCGAAACTCCAACCTTTCGGTTAACAGCCGATCGCGCTAGCCAACTACGCCACGGAGACAGTCCTGCTCCACTCTCACCACCATCAGAATATATCTTCAAAGCTATCAGCCCAAAGAAAAAAAAGCGCTGCACCACCACCGGGTGGGCTCGAACCTCCAACTTTTCGGTTAACAGCCGATCGCGCTAGCCAACTACGCCACGGAGACAGTCGAGCTCCTCTCTCACCACCATCAAACATATCTTCAAAGCTATCAGCGCAAAGAAAAAAGCAACACACCTGTCCCGGGAGGGCTCGAAATTCCAACCTTTCGGTTAACAGCCGATCGCGCTAGCCAAATGCGCCACGGAGACAGTTCTGCTCTACTCTCAACACCATTACAACATATCTTCAAAGCTATCAGCCCATAGAAAAAAAAAGCGCCGCATCACCTTCGGGTGGGCTCGAACCTCTGACGTTTCGGTTAACAGCCGATCGCGCAAGCCTATTGCGCCACGGAGACAGTCTTGCTCCACTCTCACCACCATCAGAACATATCTTCAAAGCTATCGGCGAAAAGAAAAAAGCAACACACCACTCCCGGGAGGGCTCGAACCTCCAAATTTTCGGTTAACAGCCGATCTCGCTAGCCAATTGCGCCACAGAGACAGTCCTGCTCCACTCTCACCACCATTACAACATATCTTCAAAGCTATCAGCCCAAAGAAAAAAAAGCGCCGCACCACCAACGGATGGGCTCGAACCTCAAATTTTTCGGTTAACAGCCTATCGCGTAGGCCAATTGCGCCACGGAGACAGTTCTGCTCCACTCTCAACACCATCAGAACATATCTTTAAAGCTATCAGCCCAAAGAAAAAAAGCGCCGCACCACCACCGGGTGGTCTCGAACCTCCGACCTTTCGGTTAACAGCCGATCGCGCTAGCCAATTGCGCCACGGAGACAGTCGTGCTCCACTCTCACCACCATCAGAACATATCTTCAAAGCTATCGGCGTAAAGAAAAAAGCAACACAGCACTCCCGGGAGCGCTCGAAACTCCAAATTTTCGGTTAACAGCCGATCGCGCTAGACAATTGCGCCACGGAGACAATCCTGCTCCACTCTCACCACCTTTAGAACATATCTTCAAAGCTATCAGCCCAAAGAAAAAAAAAGCGCCGCACCACCAACGGGTGGGCTCGAACCTCCAACTTTTCAGTTAACAGCCGATCACTCTAAACAATTGCGCCACGGGGACAGTCCTGCTCCACTCTCACCACCGTCAGAACATTTCTTCAGAGCTATCAGCCCAAAGAAAAAAAAGCGCCGCACCACCACCGGGTGGGCTCAAACCTCCAACCTTTCGGTTAACAGCCGATCGTTCTAGCCAATTGCCCCACGGAGACAGTCGTGCTCCACTCTCACCACCGTCAGAACATTTCTTCAGAGCTATCCCCCCGAAGAAAAATAAGCGCCGCACCACCACCGGGTGGGCTCGAATCTCCAACCTTTCGGTTAACAGCCGATCGCGCTAGCCAACTACGCCACGGAGACAGTCGTGCTCCACTCTCACCACCAACCAACATATCTTCAAAGCTATCAGCCCAAAGAAAAAAAGCGCCGCACCACCACCGGGTGGGCTCGAAACTCCAACCTTTCGGTTAACAGCCGATCGCGCTAGCCAACTACGCCACGGAGACAGTCCTGCTCCACTCTCACCACCATCAGAACATATCTTCAAAGCTATCAGCCCAAAGAAAAAAAAGCGCCGCACCACCACCGGGTGGGCTCGAACCTCCAACCTTTCGGTTAACAGCCGATCGCGCTAGCCAACTACGCCACGGAGACAGTCGAGCTCCTCTCTCACCACCATCAAACATATCTTCAAAGCTATCAGCGCAAAGAAAAAAGCAACACACCTGTCCCGGGAGGGCTCGAAATTCCAACCTTTCGGTTAACAGCCGATCGCGCTAGCCAAATGCGCTACGGAGACAGTTCTGCTCTACTCTCAACACCATTACAACATATCTTCAAAGCTATCAGCCCAAAGAAAAAAAAAGCGCCGCACCACCACCGGGTGGGCTCGAACCTCTGACGTTTCGGTTAACAGCCGATCGCGCAAGCCAATTGCGCCACGGAGACAGTCGTGCTCCACTCTCACCACCATCATAACATATCTTCAAAGCTATCGGCGAAAAGAAAAAAGCAACACACCACTCCCGGGAGGGCTCGAACCTCCAAATTTTCGGTTAACAGCCGATCTCGCTAGCCAATTGCGCCACAGAGACAGTCCTGCTCCACTCTCACCACCATTACAACATATCTTCAAAGCTATCAGCCCAAAGAAAAAAAAGCGCCGCACCACCAACGGATGGGCTCGAACCTCAAACTTTTCGGTTAACAGCCTATCGCGTAGGCCAATTGCGCCACGGAGACAGTTCTGCTCCACTCTCAACACCATCAGAACATATCTTTAAAGCTATCACCCCAAAGAAAAAAAAGTGCCGCACCACCACCGGTTGGGCTCGAACCTCCAACCTTTCGGTTAACAGCCGATCGGGCAAGCCAATTGCGCCACGGAGACAGTCCTGCTCCACTCTCACCACCATCAGAACATATCTTCAAAGCCATCAGCCCACAGAAAAAAAAGCGACGCACCACCACCGTGAGAGCTCGAACCTCCAACTTTTCGGTTAACAGCCGATCGCGCTAGCCCATTGCGCCACGGAGACAGTCTTGCTCCCTTCTCACCACCATCAGAACATATCTTCAAAGCTATCAGCCCAAAGAAAAAAAAGCGCCGCATCACCACCGGGTGGACTCAAACCTACAACCTTTCGGTTAATAGCCGATCGCACTAGTCAATTGCGCCACGGAGACAGTCGTGCTCCACTCTTACCACCATCAGAACATATCTTCAAAGCTATCAGCGCAAAGAAAAAAGCAACACACCACTCCCGGGAGGGCTCGAACCTCCAACTTTTCGGTTAACAGCCGATCGCGCTGGCCAATTGCGCCACGGAGACGGTCCTGCTCAACTCTCACCACCATTAGAACATATCTTTCAAGCTATCAGCCCAGATAAAGAAAAGCGCCGCACCACCACCGGGTGGGCTCGAACCTCCAACCTTTCGGTTAATGGCCGATCGCGCTAGCCAATTGCGCCACGGAGACAATCGTGCTCCACGCTCACCACCATCAGAACATATCTTCAAAGCTATCAGCCCAAAAAAAACGCCGCACCACCACCGGGTGGGCTCGAACCTCCACCTTTTCGGTTAACAGACGATCACGCTAGCCAATTGCGCCACGGAGACAGTCGTGCTCCACTCTCACCACCGTCAGAACATTTCTTTAGAGCTATCACCCCAAAGAAAAAAAAAGCGCCGCACCACCACCGGGTGGGCTCCAACCTCCAACCTTTCGGTTAACAGCCGATCGCGCTAGCCAATTGCGCCACGGAGACAATCCTGCTCTACTCTCACCACCATCAGAACATATCTTCAAAGCTATCAGCGCAAAGAAAAAAGCAACACACCTGTCCCGGGAGGGCTCGAAACTCCAACCTTTCGGTTAACAGCCGATCGCGCTAGCCAAATGTGCCACGGAGACAGTCCTGCTCTACTCTCACCACCATCAGAACATATCATCAAAGCTATCAGCCCAAAGAAAAAAAAGCGCCGCACCACCACCGGGTAGGCCCGAAACTCAACCTTTCGGTTAACAGCCGATCGCGCTAGCCTATTGCGCCACGGAGACTGTCCTGCTCCACTCTCACCACCATCAGAACATATCTTCAAAGATATCAGCCCAAAGAAAAAAAAACGCCGCACCACCACCGGGTGAGCTCGAAACTCCCACCTTTCGGTTAACAGCCGATCGTGCTAGCCAAATGTGCCACGGAGACAGTCCTGCTCTACTCTCACCACCATCAGAACATATCTTCAAAGCTATCAGCCCACACAAAAAAAAGTGCCGCACAACCACCGGGTGGGCTCGAACCTCCGACTTTTCGGTTAACAGCCGATCGCGCTAGCCAATTGCGCCACGGAGACAGTCGTGCTCTACTCTCACCACCATCAGAACATATCTTCAAAGCTATTGGCGCAAAGAAAAAAGCAACACACCACTCCCGGGAGGGCTCGAACCTCCAACTTTTCGGTTAACAGCCGATCGCGCTGGCCAATTGCGCCACGGAGACGGTCCTGCTCAACTCTCACCACCATTAGAACATATCTTTCAAGCTATCAGCCCAGATAAAGAAAAGCGCCGCACCACCACCGGGTGGGCTCGAACCTCCAACCTTTCGGTTAATGGCCGATCGCGCTAGCCAATTGCGCCACGGAGACAATCGTGCTCCACGCTCACCACCATCAGAACATATCTTCAAAGCTATCAGCCCAAAAAAAACGCCGCACCACCACCGGGTGGGCTCGAACCTCCACCTTTTCGGTTAACAGACGATCACGCTAGCCAATTGCGCCACGGAGACAGTCGTGCTCCACTCTCACCACCGTCAGAACATTTCTTTAGAGCTATCACCCCAAAGAAAAAAAAAGCGCCGCACCACCACCGGGTGGGCTCCAACCTCCAACCTTTCGGTTAACAGCCGATCGCGCTAGCCAATTGCGCCACGGAGACAATCCTGCTCTACTCTCACCACCATCAGAACATATCATATCATCACATATCATCAGAACACCATCAGAAGTGTGGGCACGGCGGCGTCGTAAAGATGCAGCCTTCAAACCCGTTCCTGTTTATCCCGCAGATTGGAACCCTGCTGCTTCTTCTAGGCCTTTCTGCAGCATGTGCGGAGCGACAACCAATGCTTCGACCTACTTTCAACGGCGATATGGATCTGCTGATAAACCCAGCCTCAACTGACGAACGCTACCGGTCCTTCAACGATGGCGCTGGTGTTACATCGTCAGAGCCTCTGGGATCACCGATGACGTCACCATGTAACGATCCTTTAAAAGACAGCGCTTACGGCACAATCGGCAGTGGGCACGGCGGCGTCGTAAAGATGCAGCCTTCAAACCCGTTCCTGTTTATCCCGCAGATTGGAACCCTGCTGCTTCTTCTAGGCCTTTCTGCAGCATGTGCGGAGCGACAACCAATGCTTCGACCTACTTTCAACGGCGATATGGATCTGCTGATAAACCCAGCCTCAACTGACGAACGCTACCGGTCCTTCAACGATGGCGCTGGTGTTACATCGTCAGAGCCTCTGGGATCACCGATGACGTCACCATGTAACGATCCTTTAAAAGACAGCGCTTACGGCACAATCGGCAGTGGGCACGGCGGCGTCGTAAAGATGCAGCCTTCAAACCCGTTCCTGTTTATCCCGCAGGTGAGCAGACGCTATGACAAGTCTTTTCGCAGTAACGATGTCTGCCTAATTCTGCTGCCGTGCCCACGGTCGCTTCGTGAAGCCTTTTGTAAACTGATTGTTTCCTTGCGCTTGTTGCTACTGTTGAGCGGAGATGTTGAGTTGAACCCAGGCCCTGCACTAGACGCCATAGCCGAACAGCTAAAGCAAATTGCAGGAGACATACAAGATATTAAGAAAGAAAAATCCGCAACAAACACCAGACTTGACGCGATTGACAAAAAACTTGAAAAGATAACTGGCCTTGAAAAACAGGTCACTGAGTGCAATAAACGAATATCTAACTTAGAAAAAAACCTAAAGGCTATGCAAATGAAAGTGGATGATCTAGAAAACCGGAGCCGTCGGTCCAACCTTGTCATTTACGGTGCTGAAGAACAACAAAATGAATCGCCAGACATGCTTGTCGAGTTGGTCGAGAAGAAGATTTTAGATGGTGTGCTACAGATAAAAACCAAGGGAATCGAAATAATCCACCGTCTAGGAAAAAAGAAGCCAGTTGGTATATCTAGACCCAGACCCATTATTCTAAGACTACTCGATCATCGAGACAAAGTTTCAATCCTCAGACAGTGTTCAAAGCTGAAGGGCTCAGGTTTCTCTATCAGTGAAGACTTTTCTCGTAATACTCGGGACATTAGAAAGAAACTGTGGGATCGAACGAAAGAACACCGGGACAGGCAAGAAAGGGTGTCACTGGTGCGCGATAAAGTGCGAATCAACGGTCAACTTTTTGCTTGGGATAGTGAACGAGAAGATATATATGCAGTGAAAAAAAACGAAGTTGGCATAGAAAAAAGAGTCACTCGAAGTCGACAGAAGTAACCCTGTTGAATGTGAACGCACGTAGTCTTGTAAATAAAGTAGATCAATTCGAAGCTCTCCTTCTAGAAATTAAACCTGACATAGTTGCTGTCACGGAAACATGGCTGTACTCGGACATCCTAGACCATGAGGTCACGCCGCCAGGTTATGTGATTGTGCGCAAAGATAGAGAGACTAGAGGAGGGGGCGTGGCACTTTTTTTCAAGAAGGAATTGCGCTACTCTGTCTTACCGGGCAACCCTAGCATTGAAGCGGTATGGTGCAAAGTGCAGCTGCAAAGGGGCTGTGTATTTGTTGGAGTTATTTACCGACCACCTAATGCTGAGACAAGTTATCTGGAACTTCTTCTGGATTATATGCACGATCACGTGACGGGTGGTATGATCATCATGGCTGGAGATCTCAATCTGCCTGAAATAGAATGGTCATCAAAAAAAGTGCGAAGTGCTGCAAATGACGTCATATTAGATATGTTGTTCAATTTTAACCTCGAACAACTGGTGCGCGTCCCCACACGTGTACAGGGCGTATCCAGCTCTATTCTAGATGTTGTGCTCGTTAGTGATCATTTTCCAGAAGACCAGGCGCGCATCGAAATCTTAGACGGAATATCTGATCACAACTCAGTCCTATGCACACTGCCTCTATCTGGTCTTTCTAGAATCCATAGCCCCGATAGACACGTTCTTGCCTTTAACAGAGCAGACGACGCTGCAATAATAACATATCTTAATCACGAATTCCTTGCCTTCTATGATCTTTGCATGGACAAAAATTTATCAATGGATCACATATGGTTACAATTCAAGGCACGTGTCATTCATTGCATTGAGAACTTTGTCCCCACACAGCGAAAAATTACAAGAAAGCATAATGCCTGGATCACACGTGACATAATTCATATAAAACGTAAAATCAGTAGGCTGAGGAAAGCTAGGAGGTCTAGCTCACGAGCTGGCTACACCGCTCAGATCGCCACTTTATCAAGAACACTGAAAAGCAAAGTACGCTCTTCAAAAATTCACTATTTTGGTACCACGCTAGCAAAATTCATCAAAACCTCGCCAGGAAAATTTTGGCGCTATGTAAGTGGCAAACACAGTGGCCAAAACGCCTCCCCCTCGATAGACACTAAAGATAAGGCAGACAATTTCAACCGCTACTTTCAGTCCGTCTTTACGATCGATAATGGGCTAGTGCATCATCCCGAGATTAGGCCACCCACTGACAAGAAGTTATCTAAAACTCCGGAAATAACTGAAAGCGGTATACTAAATCTGCTGTTAAACCTCGATGATAAAAAAAGTTGTGGTCCAGATGGGATACCGAACGCTTTTCTCAAACGGTATGCGGAACCGGTTAGTAAGTACCTGCGCTTACTATTTACAAAATCTATTCAAGATTCGCAGATTCCCTCTGAATGGAAACTTGCAAAAATAATCCCTGTGCATAAATCTGGGGACAAATCGACTCCATCAAACTACAGGCCCATTTCCTTAACTTGCACTAGCTGTAAGCTACTCGAGCACATTATCCTTAAATTCATTACAAAGTTTGTCGAAGAAAATAACCTATTACACCCCAACCAACACGGTTTTCGGAGAGGCCTATCGACCGTAACGCAACTAGCTGAAACAATTCACGATCTGGCCGAAGCCATTAATCAACACTCCCAAATTGATATAATCTTTATGGATTTTTCAAAAGCGTTCGACCGGGTTTCCCATGAAAAGCTAGTTTTCCAGCTGGTTTGCAAACTCGGGGATGGGCCAGTGACCCGTTGGATATCCAACTATTTGTCCGGTCGCCAACAATTTGTACACTGCAGTGATCACGTCTCTGACACATTAAACGTTACGTCCGGTGTTCCTCAGGGATCCGTCTTGGCACCGATATTATTTCTTCTATTCATAAACGATCTAACAGTCAACATTAACGCAAACATAAGGCTTTTTGCAGACGACTGCATATTGTACAAACAGGTTAAAAGCTCCAGAGACCAAACTGAACTGAACGATGCCCTGAACGACGTTGTACGATGGTGTTCTAACTGGCAAATGGTGATTAATTCTGATAAAACAGTCGCCATGCAAGTAACAAAAAAGAAATCACGTCTACCTTTCCATTACGGTTACAACGGCATCGTGCTACGAAATGTAAGCCAGTATAAATATCTTGGTGTGACTATAACTTCCGATCTCAGTTGGACAGTACACCTAGAAGACATAGCCGAGAAAGCCTTAAAAAAATTATTCTTCCTTAAGCGGACGCTGCGCCACGCTGACCGCGACACTAAGCTTCTAGCATACGTCACACTTGTCAGACCAATCTTGGAGTATGCGAGCATAATCTGGTTTCCATTCACGGATAGTGGTATCAGCACGCTTGAAAGAGTGCAGCGCAAAGCGATTAGATTTATTTTTAACCGGTATCGTCGCCTCGACTCCCCAACACAATTACTACGCCGCGCAGATTTGCCGACACTCGAAAGTCGAGCAAAAATTCATCGCCTAAAGTTCTTATACCTGTTATTGCACAACTGTCTTAAAATAGACCACGCTAAATACGTGAAAACCAAGACAACAAGGCAAACACGTCACACACATGAGCACACACTCCAAGAGTACTCTTGCAACAATAACACATTCTATTATTCTTTTTTTCCTAGATGCATTCGAGAATGGAATGCTCTTGACCGACTTATAGCCGAACAGCGTACAGTTGATGACTTTCTAGCAATGTTGCAAAATACACATAGCACTTAATCATAACGCTGATTACATAGTATGTATTGTATTTCCATTTCCTTGTGTACTTCCTTGAATTGACTTGCTTGCCAACATTTGTATTTGCACCAACTTTTACAGCTATGATTTATTATCCTTCTTTTCTTTTCTACGGGTGTAAAATATGTTCAATGCGCCCACTACCACTTTAACTCGTACATGCAGCCTCCTTAATTTGAACTTGTTGAGAAAGGCTGCTCGGTCCAAAATTGATTGTTACTATTGATGTGAATGTTTTCTGTTTTTCTTTTGTTCCCCTTCGCTCCCACTCCTGTAATAACCCTGCAAAGGGTTAACAGTATGTGAAAATAAATAAATAAATAAAATAAAAATATCTTCAAAGCTATCAGCGCAAAGAAAAAAGCAACACACCTGTCCCGGGAGGGCTCGAAACTCCAACCTTTCGGTTAACAGCCGATCGCGCTAGCCAAATGTGCCACGGAGACAGTCCTGCTCTACTCTCACCACCATCAGAACATATCATCAAAGCTATCAGCCCAAAGAAAAAAAAGCGCCGCACCACCACCGGGTAGGCCCGAAACTCAACCTTTCGGTTAACAGCCGATCGCGCTAGCCTATTGCGCCACGGAGACTGTCCTGCTCCACTCTCACCACCATCAGAACATATCTTCAAAGATATCAGCCCAAAGAAAAAAAAACGCCGCACCACCACCGGGTGAGCTCGAAACTCCCACCTTTCGGTTAACAGCCGATCGCGCTAGCCAAATGTGCCACGGAGACAGTCCTGCTCTACTCTCACCACCATCAGAACATATCTTCAAAGCTATCAGCCCACACAAAAAAAAGTGCCGCACAACCACCGGGTGGGCTCGAACCTCCGACTTTTCGGTTAACAGCCGATCGCGCTAGCCAATTGCGCCACGGAGACAGTCGTGCTCTACTCTCACCACCATCAGAACATATCTTCAAAGCTATCGGCGCAAAGAAAAAAGCAACACACCACTCCCGGGAGCGCTCGAACCTCCAAATTTTCGGTTAACAGCCGATCGCGCTAGCCAATTGCGCCACCGAGACAGTCCTGCTCCACTCTCACCACCGTCAGAACGTTTCTTCAGAGCTATCATCCCAAAGAAATAAAAGCGCTACACCACCACCGTGTGGGCTCGAACCTCCAACCTTTGGGTTAACAGCCGATCGCTAGCCAATTGCCCCACGAAGACAGTCGTGCTCCACTCTCACCACCGTCAGAACATTTCTTCAGAGCTATCACCCCCCAAAAAAAAAGCGCCGCACCACCACTGGTTGGGCTCGAACCTCCAAACTTTCGGTTAACAGCCGATCGCGCTAGCCCGTTGCGCCACAGAGACAGTCCTGCTCCACTCTCACCACCATCAGAACATGTCTTCAAAGCTATCAGCCCAAAGAAAAAAAAGCGCCACAACACCACCGGGTGGGCTCGAACCTCCAACCTTTCGGTTAACAGCCGATCGCGCTAGCCAACTACGCCACGGAGACAGTCGTGCTCCACTCTCACCACCGTCAGAACATTTGTTCAGAGCTATCACCCCAAAGAAAAAAAAGCGCCGCACCACCACCGGTTGGGCTCGAACCTCCAACCTTTCGGTTAAAAGCCGATCGCGCTAGCCAATTGTGCCACGGAGACAGTCCTGCTCCACTCTCACCACCGTCAGAACATTTCTTCAGAGGTATCAGCCCAAAGAAAAAAAAGCGCCGCACCACCACCGGGTGGGCTCGAACCTCCAACCTTTCGGTTAACAGCCGATCGCGCTCGCCAATTGCCCCACGCAGACAGCCGTGCTCCACTCTCACCACCGTCAGAACATTTCTTCAGAGCTATCACCCCAAAGAAAAAAAAGCGCCGCACCACCACTGGTTGGGCTCGAACCTCCAACCTTTCGGTTAACAGCCGATCGCGCTAGCAAATTGCGCCACGGAGACAGCCCTGCTTCACTCTCACCACCATCAGAACATACCTTCAAAGCTATCAGCGCAAAGAAAAAAGCAACACACCACTCCCGAGAGGGCTCGGAACTCCAACCTTTCGGTTACCAGCCGATCGCACTAGCCCATTGCGCCACGGAGACAGTCTTGCTCCACTCTCACCACTATTAGAACATATCTTCATAGCTATCAGCCCAAAGAAAAAAAAGCGCCGCACCACCACCGGGTGGGCTCGAACCTCCAACCTTTCGGTTAACAGTCGATCGCGCTAGCCAACTACGCCACGGAGACAGTCGCGCTCCACTCTCACCACCAACCAACATATCTTCAAAGCTATCAGCCCAAAGAAAAAAAGCGCCGCACCACCACCGGGTGGGCTCGAAACTCCAAGCTTTCGGTTAACAGCCGATCGCGCTAGCCAACTACGCCACGGAGACAGTCCTGCTCCACTCTCACCACCATCAGAACATATCTTCAAAGCTATCAGCCCAAAGAAAAAAAAGCGCCGCACCACCACCGGGTGGGCTCGAACCTCCAACCTTTCGGTTAACAGCCGATCGCGCTAGCCAACTACGCCACGGAGACAGTCGAGCTTCTTTCTCACCACCATCAAACATATCTTCAAAGCTATCAGCGCAAAGAAAAAAGCAGCACACCTGTCCCGGGAGGGCTCGAAACTCCGCCCTTTCGGTTAACAGCAGATCACGCTAGCCAAATGCGCCACGGAGACAGTTCTGCTCTACTCTCACCACCATCAGAACATATCTTCAAAGTTATCAGCCCAAAGAAAAAAAGCGCCACACCACCACCGGGTGGGCTCGAAACTCCAACCTTTCGGTTAACAGCCGATCGCGCTAGCCAATTTCACCACGGAGACCGTTCTGCTCCACTCTCACCACCATCAGAACATATCTTCAAAGCTATGAGCCCAAAGAAAAAAAAGCGCCGCACCACCACCGGGTGGGCTCGAACCTCTGACGTTTCGGTTACCAGCCGATCGCGCTAGCCAATTGCGCCACGGAGACAGTCGTGCCCCACTCTCACCACCATCAGAACATATCTTCAAAGCAATCGGCGCAAAGAAAAAAGCAACACACCACTCCCGGGAGGGCTCGAACCTCCAAAATTTCGGTTAACAGCCGATCGCGCTAGCCAATTGCGCCTCAGAGACAGTCCTGCTCCACTCTCACCACCATTACAACATATCTTCAAAGCTATCAGCCCAAAGAAAAAAAATCGCCGCACCACCAACGGATGGGCTCGAACCTCCAACTTTTCGGTCAACAGCCTATCGCGTAGGCCAATTGCGCCACGGAGACAGATCTGCTCCACTCTCACCACCATCAGAACATATCTTCAAAGCTATCAGCCCAAAGAAAAAAAAAGCGCCGCACCACCACCGGGTGGTCTCGAACCTCCGACCTTTCGGTTAACAGCCGATCGTCTAGCCAATTGCGCCACGAAGACAGTCGTGCTCCACTCTCACCACCATCAGAACATATCTTCAAAGCTATCGGCGTAAAGAAAAAAGCAACACACCACTCCCGGGAGCACTCGAAACTCCAAGTTTTCGGT
The DNA here is from genome assembly GCF_043290135.1 of Rhipicephalus microplus. NCBI lineage: Eukaryota > Metazoa > Arthropoda > Arachnida > Ixodida > Ixodidae > Rhipicephalus > Rhipicephalus microplus. Next base: position 16,550,237 of record NW_027464589.1, read on the forward strand.
TAACAGCCGATCGCGCTAGCCAATTGCGCCACGGAGACAGTCCTGCTCCACTCTCACCACCTTTAGAACATATCTTCCAAGCTATCAGCCCAAAGAAAAAAAAGCGCCGCACCACCAACGGGTGGGCTCGAACCTCCAACTTTTCAGTTAACAGCCGATCACTCTAGCCAATTGCCCCACGAGGACAGTCGTGCTCCACTCTCACCACCGTCAGAACATTTCTTCAGAGCTATCACCCCAAAGAAAAAAAAAGCGCCGCACCACCACTGGTTGGGCTCGAACCTCCACCCTTTCGGTTAACAGCCGATCGCGCTAGCCCGTTGCGCCACAGAGACAGTCCGTCTCCACTCTCACCACTATCAGAACATCCCCTCAAAGCTATCAGCGCAAAGAAAAAAAAGTGCCGCACCACCACCGGGTGGGCTCAAACCTCCAACCTTTCGGTTAACAGCCGATCGCGCTAGCCAATTGCGCCACGGAGACAGTCCTGCTCCACTCTCACCACCATCAGAACATATCTTCATAGCTATCAGCCCAAAGAAAAAAAAGCACCGCAACACCACCGGGTGGGCTAGAACCTCCAACCTTTCGGTTAACAGCCGATCGCGCAAGCCAATCGCGCCACGGAGACAGTCCTGCTCCACTCTCACCACCATCAGAACATATCATCAAAGCCATCAGCCCACAGAAAAAAAGCGACGCACCACCACCGTGAGAGCTCGAACCTCCAACTTTTCGGTTAACAGCCGAACGCGCTAGCAAATTGCGCCACGGAGACAGTCCTGCTCCACTCTCACCACCGTCAGAACATTTCTTCAGAGGTATCAGCCCAAAGAAAAAAAAGCGCCGCACCACCACCGGGTGGGCTCGAACCTCCAACCTTTCAGTTAACAGCCGATCGCGCTAGCCAATTGCCCCACGGAGACAGCCGTGCTCCACTCTCACCACCGTCAGAACATTTCTTCAGAGCTATCAGCCCAAAGAAAAAAAAGCGCCGCACCACCACTGGTTGGGCTCGAACCTCCAACCTTCCGGTTACCAGCCGATCGCGCTAGCCAATTGCGCCACGAAGACAGTCCTGCTCCACTCTCACCACCATCAGAACATATCTTCAAAGCTATCAGCCCAAAGAAAAAAAGCGCCGCACCACCACCGGGTGGGCTCGAACCTCCAACCTTTCGGTTAACAGCCGATCGCGCTAGCCAACTACGCCACGGAGACAGTCGAGCTCCTCTCTCACCACCATCAAACATATCTTCAAAGCTATCAGCGCAAAGAAAAAAGCAACACACCTGTCCCGGGAGGGCTCGAAATTCCAACCTTTCGGTTAACAGCCGATCGCGCTAGCCAAATGCGCCACGGAGACAGTTCTGCTCTACTCTCAACACCATTACAACATATCTTCAAAGCTATCAGCCCAAAGAAAAAAAAAGCGCCGCACCACCACCGGGTGGGCTCGAACCTCTGACGTTTCGGTTAACAGCCGCTCGCGCAAGCCAATTGCGCCACGGAGACAGTCGTGCTCCACTCTCACCACCATCATAACATATCTTCAAAGCTATCGGCGAAAAAAAAAAGCAACACACCACTCCCGGGAGGGCTCGAACCTCCAAATTTTCGGTTAACAGCCGATCTCGCTAGCCAATTGCGCCACAGAGACAGTCCTGCTCCACTCTCACCACCATTACAACATATCTTCAAAGCTATCAGCCCAAAGAAAAAAAAGCGCCGCACCACCAACGGATGGGCTCGAACCTCAAACTTTTCGGTTAACAGCCTATCGCGTAGGCCAATTGCGCCACGGAGACAGCTCTGCTCCACTCTCAACACCATCAGAACATATCTTTAAAGCTATCAGCCCAAAGAAAAAAAAGCGCCGCACCACCACCGGGTGGTCTCGAACCTCCGACCTTTCGGTTAAAAGCCGATCGCGCTAGCCAATTGCGCCACGTAGACAGTCGTGCTCCACTCTCACCACCGTCAGAACATTTCTTCAGAGCTATCACCCCGAAGAAAAATAAGCGCCGCACCACCACCGGGTGGGCTCGAATCTCTAACCTTTCGGTTAACAGCCGATCGCGCTAGCCTATTGCGCCACGGAGACAGACCTGCTCTACTCTCACCACCTTCAGAACATATCTTCAAAGATATCATCCCAAAGAAAAAAAAAACGCCGCACCACCACCAGGTGGGCTAGAAACTCCAACCTTTCGGTTAACAGTCGATCGCGCTAGCCTATTGCACCACGGAGACAGTCCTGCTCAACTCTCACCACCATCAGAACATATCTTCAAAGCTGTCAGCCCAAAGAAAAAAAAGCACCGCACCACCACCGGTTGGGCTCGAACCTCCAACCTTTCAGTTAACAGCCAATCGCGCTAGCCAATTGCGCCACGGAGACAGTCCTGCTCCAATCTCACCACCATCAGAACATATTTTCAAAGCTATCAGCCCAAAGAAAAAAAAGCACCGCACCACCAGCGGGTGGGCTCGAACCTCCAACCTTTCGGTTAACAGCCGATCGCGCTAGCCAATTGCGCCATGGAGACAGTCCTGCTCCACTCTCACCACCATCAGAACAAATCTTCAAAGCTATCAGCGCAAAGAAAAAAGCAACACACCACTCCCGAGAGGGCTCGGAACTCCAACCTTTCGGTTACCAGCCGATCGCACTAGCCCATTGCGCCAAGGAGACAGTCTTGCTCCACTCTCACCACCATCAGAACATATCTTCAAAGCTATCAGCCCACAGAAAAAAAGCGCCGCACCACCACCGGGAGAGCTCGAACCTCCAACTTTTCGGTTAACAGCCGATCGCGCTAGCCAATTGCGCCACGGAGACAGTCCTGCTCCACTCTCACCACCGTCAGAACATTTCTTCAGAGCTATCAGCCCAAAGAAAAAAAAGCGCCGCACCACCACCGGGTGGGCTCAAGACTCCAACCTTTCGGTTAACAGCCGATCGCGCTAGCCTATTACCCCACGGAGACAGTCGTGCTCCACTCTCACCACCGTCGGAACATTTATTCAGAGCTATCACCCCAAAGAAAAAAAAGCGCCGCACCACCACCTGGTGGGCTCGAACCTACAACCTTTCGGTTAGCAGCCGATCGCGCTAGCGAATTGCGCCACCAAGACAGTCCTGCTGCACTCTCACCACCATCAGAACATATCTTCAAAGCTATTACCGCAAAGAAAAAAGCAACACACCACTCCCGGGAGGGCTCGAAACTCCAACTTTTCGGTTAACAGCCGATCGCGTAGCCCATTGCGCCACGGAGACAGTCTTGTTCCACTCTCACCACCATCAGAACATATCTTCAAAGCTATCAGCGCAAAGAAAAAAGCAACACACCACTCCCGGGATGGCTCGAAACTCCAACCTTTCGGTTAACAGCCGATCGCGCTAGCCAACTACGCCACGGAGACAGTCGAGCTCCTCTCTCACCACCATCAAACATATCTTCAAAGCTATCAGCGCAAAGAAAAAAGCAACACACCTGTCCCGGGAGGGCTCGAAACTCCAACCTTTCGGTTACCAGCCGATCGCGCTAGCCAAATGCGCCACGGAGACAGTTCTGCTCTACTCTCAACACCATTACAACATATCTTCAAAGCTATCAGCCCAAAGAAAAAAAAAGCGCCGCACCACCACCGGGTGGGCTCGAACCTCTGACGTTTCGGTTAACAGCCGATCGCGCAAGCCAATTGCGCCACGGAGACAGTCGTGCTCCACTCTCACCACCATCAGAACATATCTTCAAAGCTATCGGCGAAAAGAAAAAAGCAACACACCACTCCCGGGAGGGCTCGAACCTCCAAATTTTCGGTTAACAGTTGATCTCGCTAGCCAATTGCGCCACAGAGACAGTCCTGCTCCACTCTCACCACCATTACAACGTATCTTCAAAGCTATCAGCCCAAAGAAAAAAAAGCGCCGCACCACCAACGGATGGGCTCGAACCTCAAACTTTTCGGTTAACAGCCTATCGCGTAGGCCAATTGCGCCACGGAGACAGTTCTGCTCCACTCTCAACACCATCAGAACATATCTTTAAAGCTATCAGCCCAAAGAAAAAAAAAGCGCCGCACCACCACCGGGTAGTCTCGAACCTCCGACCTTTCGGTTAAAAGCCGATCGCGCTAGCCAATTGCGCCACGGAGACAGTCCTGCTCCACTCTCACCACCTTTAGAACATATCTTCAAAGCTATCAGCCCAAAGAAAAAAAAAGCGCCGCACCACCAACGGGTGGGCTCGAACCTCCAACTTTTCAGTTAACAGCCGATCACTCTAGCCAATTGCGCCATGGGGACAGTCCTGCTCCACTCTCACCACCGTCAGAACATTTCTTCAGAGCTATCAGCCCAAAGAAAAAAAAGCGCCGCACCACCACCGGGTGGGCTCGAACCTCCAACCTTTCGGTTAACAGCCGATTGTGCTAGCCAATTGCCCCACGGGGACAGTCGTGCTCCACTCTCACCACCGTCAGAACATTTCTTCAGAGCTATCACCCCGAAGAAAAATAAGCGCCGCACCACCACCGGGTGGGCTCGAATCTCCAACCTTTCGGTTAACAGCCGATCGCGCTAGCCTATTGCGCCACGGAGACAGACCTGCTCTACTCTCACCACCTTCAGAACATATCTTCAAATATATCAGCCCAAAGAAAAAAAAACGCCGCACCACCACCAGGTGGGCTAGAAACTCCAACCTTTCGGTTAACAGTCGATCGCGCTAGCCTATTGCACCACGGAGACAGTCCTGCTCAACTCTCACCACCATCAGAACATATCTTCAAAGCTGTCAGCCCAAAGAAAAAAAAGCACCGCACCACCACCGGTTGGGCTCGAACCTCCAACCTTTCAGTTAACAGCCGATCGCGCTAGCCAATTGTGCCACGGAGACAGTCCTGCTCCAATCTCACCACCATCAGAACATATTTTCAAAGCTATCAGCCCAAAGAAAAAAAGCACCGCACCACCAGCGGGTGGGCTCGAACCTCCAACCTTTCGGTTAACAGCCGATCGCGCTAGCCAATTGCGCCATGGAGACAGTCCTGCTCCACTCTCACCACCATCAGAACAAATCTTCAAAGCTATCAGCGCAAAGAAAAAAGCAACACACCACTCCCGAGAGGGCTCGGAACTCCAACCTTTCGGTTACCAGCCGATCGCACTAGCCCATTGCGCCACGGAGACAGTCTTGCTCCACTCTCACCACCATTAGAACATATCTTCATAGCTATCAGCCCAAAGAAATAAAAGCGCCGCACCACCACTGGGTGGGCTCGAACCTCCAACCTTTCGGTTAACAGCCGATCGCGCCAGCCAACTACGCCACGGAGACTGTCGTGCTCCACTCTCACCACCAACCAAAATATCTTCAAAGCTATCAGCCCAAAGAAAAAAAGCGCCGCACCACCACCGGGAAGGCTCGAAACTCCAACCTTTCGGTTAACAGCCGATCGCGCTAGCCATCTACGCCACGGAGACAGTCCTGCTCCACTCTCACCACCATCAGAATATATCTTCAAAGCTATCAGCCCAAAGAAAAAAAAGCGCTGCACCACCACCGGGTGGGCTCGAACCTCCAACTTTTCGGTTAACAGCCGATCGCGCTAGCCAACTACGCCACGGAGACAGTCGAGCTCCTCTCTCACCACCATCAAACATATCTTCAAAGCTATCAGCGCAAAGAAAAAAGCAACACACCTGTCCCGGGAGGGCTCGAAATTCCAACCTTTCGGTTAACAGCCGATCGCGCTAGCCAAATGCGCCACGGAGACAGTTCTGCTCTACTCTCAACACCATTACAACATATCTTCAAAGCTATCAGCCCAAAGAAAAAAAAAGCGCCGCATCACCTTCGGGTGGGCTCGAACCTCTGACGTTTCGGTTAACAGCCGATCGCGCAAGCCTATTGCGCCACGGAGACAGTCTTGCTCCACTCTCACCACCATCAGAACATATCTTCAAAGCTATCGGCGAAAAGAAAAAAGCAACACACCACTCCCGGGAGGGCTCGAACCTCCAAATTTTCGGTTAACAGCCGATCTCGCTAGCCAATTGCGCCACAGAGACAGTCCTGCTCCACGCTCACCACCATTACAACATATCTTCAAAGCTATCAGCCCAAAGAAAAAAAAGCGCCGCACCACCAACGGATGGGCTCGAACCTCAAACTTTTCGGTTAACAGCCTATCGCGAAGGCCAATTGCGCCACGGAGACAGTTCTGCTCCACTCTCAACACCATCAGAACATATCTGTAAAGCTATCAGCCCAAAGAAAAAAAAGCGCCGCACCACCACCGGGTGGTCTCGAACCTCCGACCTTTCGGTTAACAGCCGATCGCGCTAGCCAATTGCGCCACAGAGACAGTCGTGCTCCACTCTCACCACCATCAGAACATATCTTCAAAGCTATCGGCGTAAAGAAAAAAGCAACACAGCACTCCCGGGAGCGCTCGAAACTCCAAATTTTCGGTTAACAGCCGATCGCGCTAGACAATTGCGCCACGGAGACAATCCTGCTCCACTCTCACCACCTTTAGAACATATCTTCAAAGCTATCAGCCCAAAGAAAAAAAAAGCGCCGCACCACCAACGGGTGGGCTTGAACCTCCAACTTTTCAGTTAACAGCCGATCACTCTAAACAATTGCGCCACGGGGACAGTCCTGCTCCACTCTCACCACCGTCAGAACATTTCTTCAGAGCTATCAGCCCAAAGAAAAAAAAGCGCCGCACCACCACCGGGTGGGCTCAAACCTCCAACCTTTCGGTTAACAGCCGATCGTTCTAGCCAATTGCCCCACGGAGACAGTCGTGCTCCACTCTCACCACCGTCAGAACATTTCTTCAGAGCTATCCCCCCGAAGAAAAATAAGCGCCGCACCACCACCTGGTGGGCTCGAATCTCCAACCTTTCGGTTAACAGCCGATCGCGCTAGCCAACTACGCCACGGAGACAGTCGTGCTCCACTCTCACCACCAACCAACATATCTTCAAAGCTATCAGCCCAAAGAAAAAAAGCGCCGCACCACCACCGGGTGGGCTCGAAACTCCAACCTTTCGGTTAACAGCCGATCGCGCTAGCCAACTACGCCACGGAGACAGTCCTGCTCCACTCTCACCACCATCAGAACATATCTTCAAAGCTATCAGCCCAAAGAAAAAAAAGCGCCGCACCACCACCGGGTGGGCTCGAACCTCCAACCTTTCGGTTAACAGCCGATCGCGCTAGCCAACTACGCCACGGAGACAGTCGAGCTCCTCTCTCACCACCATCAAACATATCTTCAAAGCTATCAGCGCAAACAAAAAAGCAACACACCTGTCCCGGGAGGGCTCGAAATTCCAACCTTTCGGTTAACAGCCGATCGCGCTAGCCAAATGCGCTACGGAGACAGTTCTGCTCTACTCTCAACACCATTACAACATATCTTCAAAGCTATCAGCCCAAAGAAAAAAAAAGCGCCGCACCACCACCGGGTGGGCTCGAACCTCTGACGTTTCGGTTAACAGCCGATCGCGCAAGCCAATTGCGCCACGGAGACAGTCGTGCTCCACTCTCACCACCATCATAACATATCTTCAAAGCTATCGGCGAAAAGAAAAAAGCAACACACCACTCCCGGGAGGGCTCGAACCTCCAAATTTTCGGTTAACAGCCGATCTCGCTAGCCAATTGCGCCACAGAGACAGTCCTGCTCCACTCTCACCACCATTACAACATATCTTCAAAGCTATCAGCCCAAAGAAAAAAAAGCGCCGCACCACCAACGGATGGGCTCGAACCTCAAACTTTTCGGTTAACAGCCTATCGCGTAGGCCAATTGCGCCACGGAGACAGTTCTGCTCCACTCTCAACACCATCAGAACATATCTTAAAAGCTATCAGCCCAAAGAAAAAAAAAGCGCCGCACCACCACCGGGTGGTCTCGAACCTCCGACCTTTCGGTTAAAAGCCGATCGCGCTAGCCAATTGCGCCACGGAGACAGTCGTGCTCCACTCTCACCACCATCAGAACATATCTTCAAAGCTATCGGCGTAAAGAAAAAAGCAACACAGCACTCCCGGGAGCCCTCGAAACTCCAAATTTTTGGTTAACAGCCAATCGCGCTAGCCAATTGCGCCACGGAGACAGTCCTGCTCCACTCTCACCACCTTTAGAACATATCTTCAAAGCTATCAGCCCAAAGAAAAAAAAGCGCCGCACCACCAACGGGTGGGCTCGAACCTCCATGTTTTCAGTTAACAGCCGATCACTCTAGCCAATTGCGCCATGGGGACAGTCCTGCTCCATGATGATGGATGGTAGCGCAGACAACGAACACGGACAAGAGAAGGCACATAGACACAACACAGCGCTAACTTTCAACAACAGTTTATTACACGCAGATCTCCGTGGTGTATGCGATCCACCACGCCAACGTCGCACGTGCGTAGCTCTAAAAACCATCAACTATAACCAACGCGCGTGTTCCAATACTTTACAATTTTATATTTTTCAATCTTTTTTTACTTTTTCTTTCTTCCTTTTATCCCATGTTACCACAACCCTATCGCGAATACATGTAATCAAGTTCCTTATCTGTCAACACCACTGATGGGCTGCTCACACACGTGTCACCTAGCTCTGCAATTCTGGCGGCCTCCAATACCAACCGCGTCATCTCGTGCCTACTTCTATTGATTATAACCGTTTCCTTGAATTTCGGTGTGCAATTACATCTCTGGCAATGAAGGGAAAGAAAACCATCAGGAACAACACTATTTACTTTGTTATTGTGCTCGCGCAAGCGATCGTTTATGCATCTACTGGTCTGACCGATATAACACTTTCCACAAGTAAGTGGAATGAGGTATACAACACACATGATGCACTCCACAAATAGGTTTCTATGTTTCTTTTGGCATACATTTGATTTTCCCTTGTCTGGTCTTGTGCTTCTGCAAAGACTCACCAACTTATTGGGTGCCGAGAAAACTACGTTAGTGCCACATTTTTCCGCAATCTTTTTTATCCTGTGAGAAACCTTATGCATGTATGGAATTACGGCAAAACTTTCCTTTCTTGAGCTCACCCTATCCATCCCTTCACATCTTTTCTCCAGCACTTTTCTGTGCAATCCTTCAGCAACGGACACGACGAGGCTCTTGGGGTACCCGGCATTGCTTAGCCTCGAGACCTGTTGTCTGAAGCTTTCATTCATGAGGCACCGGCAGGACTTCTTTAGTGCCTCACTCAAGCACATCTTCGCAATGCCTCGTTTTACCAGTTTAGTATGCGCTGAGTGAAACTGTAGTAAAGGCTTACTTGCTCTGGGCTCGTAACACCAGCATGTCTTTTCATCTGAGAATTGAAAGTTAATGTCAAGAAATCTGAGCCTTCCGTCACATGGCATTTCAAAAGTCACTTCAAGTGGGTTAAGCCCCTCACGAAAAACGCTACACACGCTACTACATTGAGTAGCAAAATCTGCAGTTCTGTCATTGATAAACACTAAAAAGTCATCGACGTACCTAAATACGTGCACAACATTGTATTCATTTAGGCGTCCTGATAGCCTCCTGTCCATTTCAGCCAAAAACAAATTACTCAAAACTGGTGCTAAGCACGAGCCAATGCATACTCCTTGTTTTTGCAGATACAGGGTACCATTGTTTCCAATAAACGTTGACGACAAGTAAAACCTAAGTAATTCTAAGAAATTGTCGACGGACGTACCTGCTTGTGAGCTAAATCTAACGGCACCGTACTCATCGATGCATTCGCCAACACTTGTTAATACTGCTGATTGTGGCAGAGAATAGTACAGATCTTTTATGTCAGCCGAAAACGCTTTTAACCCTATGTTTTTTCGTTCCCTGACGAAACTTATCACCTGTTCCGAATTTTTTGTCAGGAAGGGGTCATTTATGTCAAGCAAGTTTAATGTTCTTTGCAGATACACAGCTACAGCTTTTTGCCACGTGTCCTTCTCCGACACTATCACTCTGAACGGTACTCCTTCCTTATGCGTTTTAGCACTAAAGAACACATCCAGACTGTCATTTTTACTTTTTCTGATACCGCTAAGCACACCTTCTAGATTCATCCTCTTACAAAGTTCTATTGCTTTTCCCCTCACTTTTTCAATCGAAATACTTTTCTTTTCGCTGAACACTGCCGTAATAGCACTTTTAGCCTTTTCTTTAAATTCATCATGCGAGAAAACCGCAAACCCTCCTTCTTTATCGACTGGAAGTACACTCAGAGCATGCTGTGTCAAGTAAGTTTCCACGCGTTTGAGAGGCAAACCGCGGCATGGAGGCCTACACAATTTTAAAGCGTCCACACCTTCGTTGATGATCCTGGTGGCTTGATCCTCGGGAACCCGCTTCGAACCCGCTTTGTCGAAGCGGGTTCCCGAGGATCAAGCCACCAGGATCATCAACGAAGGTGTGGACGCTTTAAAATTGTGTAGGCCTCCATGCCGCGGTTTGCCTCTCAAACGCGTGGAAACTTACTTGACACAGCATGCTCTGAGTGTACTTCCAGTCGATAAAGAAGGAGGGTTTGCGGTTTTCTCGCATGATGAATTTAAAGAAAAGGCTAAAAGTGCTATTACGGCAGTGTTCAGCGAAAAGAAAAGTATTTCGATTGAAAAAGTGAGGGGAAAAGCAATAGAACTTTGTAAGAGGATGAATCTAGAAGGTGTGCTTAGCGGTATCAGAAAAAGTAAAAATGACAGTCTGGATGTGTTCTTTAGTGCTAAAACGCATAAGGAAGGAGTACCGTTCAGAGTGATAGTGTCGGAGAAGGACACGTGGCAAAAAGCTGTAGCTGTGTATCTGCAAAGAACATTAAACTTGCTTGACATAAATGACCCCTTCCTGACAAAAAATTCGGAACAGGTGATAAGTTTCGTCAGGGAACGAAAAAACATAGGGTTAAAAGCGTTTTCGGCTGACATAAAAGATCTGTACTATTCTCTGCCACAATCAGCAGTATTAACAAGTGTTGGCGAATGCATCGATGAGTACGGTGCCGTTAGATTTAGCTCACAAGCAGGTACGTCCGTCGACAATTTCTTAGAATTACTTAGGTTTTACTTGTCGTCAACGTTTATTGGAAACAATGGTACCCTGTATCTGCAAAAACAAGGAGTATGCATTGGCTCGTGCTTAGCACCAGTTTTGAGTAATTTGTTTTTGGCTGAAATGGACAGGAGGCTATCAGGACGCCTAAATGAATACAATGTTGTGCACGTATTTAGGTACGTCGATGACTTTTTAGTGTTTATCAATGACAGAACTGCAGATTTTGCTACTCAATGTAGTAGCGTGTGTAGCGTTTTTCGTGAGGGGCTTAACCCACTTGAAGTGACTTTTGAAATGCCATGTGACGGAAGGCTCAGATTTCTTGACATTAACTTTCAATTCTCAGATGAAAAGACATGCTGGTGTTACGAGCCCAGAGCAAGTAAGCCTTTACTACAGTTTCACTCAGCGCATACTAAACTGGTAAAACGAGGCATTGCGAAGATGTGCTTGAGTGAGGCACTAAAGAAGTCCTGCCGGTGCCTCATGAATGAAAGCTTCAGACAACAGGTCTCGAGGCTAAGCAATGCCGGGTACCCCAAGAGCCTCGTCGTGTCCGTTGCTGAAGGATTGCACAGAAAAGTGCTGGAGAAAAGATGTGAAGGGATGGATAGGGTGAGCTCAAGAAAGGAAAGTTTTGCCGTAATTCCATACATGCATAAGGTTTCTCACAGGATAAAAAAGATTGCGGAAAAATGTGGCACTAACGTAGTTTTCTCGGCACCCAATAAGTTGGTGAGTCTTTGCAGAAGCACAAGACCAGACAAGGGAAAATCAAATGTATGCCAAAAGAAACATAGAAACCTATTTGTGGAGTGCATCATGTGTGTTGTATACCTCATTCCACTTACTTGTGGAAAGTGTTATATCGGTCAGACCAGTAGATGCATAAACGATCGCTTGCGCGAGCACAATAACAAAGTAAATAGTGTTGTTCCTGATGGTTTTCTTTCCCTTCATTGCCAGAGATGTAATTGCACACCGAAATTCAAGGAAACGGTTATAATCAATAGAAGTAGGCACGAGATGACGCGGTTGGTATTGGAGGCCGCCAGAATTGCAGAGCTAGGTGACACGTGTGTGAGCAGCCCATCAGTGGTGTTGACAGATAAGGAACTTGATTACATGTATTCGCGATAGGGTTTGTGGTAACATGGGATAAAAGGAAGAAAGAAAAAGTAAAAAAAAGATTGAAAAATATAAAATTGTAAAGTATTGGAACACGCGCGTTGGTTATAGTTGATGGTTTTTAGAGCTACGCACGTGCGACGTTGGCGTGGTGGATCGCATACACCACGGAGATCTGCGTGTAATAAACTGTTGTTGAAAGTTAGCGCTGTGTTGTGTCTATGTGCCTTCTCTTGTCCGTGTTCGTTGTCTGCGCTACCATCCATCATCATGCAACCATACCAACAAGCCCAAATCGCCACCCTCATTGAGTCCTGCTCCACTCTCACCACCGTCAGAACATTTCATCAGAGCTATCAGCCCAAAGAAAAAAAAGCGCCGCACCACCACCGGGTGGGCTCGAACCTCCAACCTTTCGGTTAACAGCCGATCGTGCTAGCCAATTGCCCCACGGGGACAGTCGTGCTCCACTCTCACCACCGTCAGAACATTTCTTCAGAGCTATCACCCCGAAGAAAAATAAGCGCCGCACCACCACCGGGTGGGCTCGAATCTCCAACCTTTCGGTTAACAGCCGATCGCGCTAGCCTATTGCGCCGCAGAGACAGACGTGCTCTACTCTCACCACCTTCAGAACATATCTTCAAAGATATCAGCCCAAAGAAAAAAAAACGCCGCACCACCACCAGGTGGGCTAGAAACTCCAACCTTTCGGTTAACAGTCGATCGCGCTAGCCTATTGCACCACGGAGACAGTCCTGCTCAACTCTCACCACCATCAGAACATATCTTCAAAGCTGTCAGCCCAAAGAAAAAAAAGCACCGCACCACCACCGGTTGGGCTCGAACCTCCAACCTTTCAGTTAACAGCCAATCGCGCTAGCCAATTGCGCCACGGAGACAGTCCTGCTCCAATCTCACCACCATCAGCACGTATTTTCAAAGCTATCAGCCCAAAGAAAAAAAAGCACCGCACCACCAGCGGGTGGGCTCGAACCTCCAACCTTTCGGTTAACAGCCGATCGCGCTAGCCAATTGCGCCATGGAGACAGTCCTGCTCCACTCTCACCACCATCAGAACAAATCTTCAAAGCTATCAGCGCAAAGAAAAAAGCAACACACCACTCCCGAGAGGGCTCGGAACTCCAACCTTTCGGTTACCAGCCGATCGCACTAGCCCATTGCGCCACGGAGACAGTCTTGCTCCACTCTCACCACCATTAGAACATATCTTCATAGCTATCAGCCCAAAGAAAAAAAAGCGCCGCACCACCACTGGGTGGGCTCGAACCTCCAGCCTTTCGGTTAACAGCCGATCGCGCTAGCCAACTACGCCACGGAGACTGTCGTGCTCCACTCTCACCACCAACCAACATATCTTTAAAGCTATCAGCCCAAAGAAAAAAAGCGCCGCACCACCACCGGGTGGGCTCGAAACTCCAACCTTTCGGTTAACAGCCGATCGCGCTAGCCAACTACGCCACGGAGACAGTCCTGCTCCACTCTCACCACCATCAGAACATATCTTCAAAGCTATCAGCCCAAAGAAAAAAAAGCGCTGCACCACCACCGGGTGGGCTCGAACCTCCAACCTTTCGGTTAACAGCCGATCGCGCTAGCCAACTACGCCACGGAGACAGTCGAGCTCCTCTCTCACCACCATCAAACATATCTTCAAAGCTATCAGCGCAAAGAAAAAAGCAACACACCTGTCCCGGGTGGGCTCGAAACTCCAACCTTTCGGTTAACAGCCGATCGCGCTAGCCAACTACGCCATGGAAACAGTCCTGCTCCACTCTCACCACCATCAGAACATATCTTCCAAGCTATCAGCCCAAAGAAAAAAAAGCGCCGCACCACCACCGGGTGGGCTCGAACCTCCAACCTTTCGGTTAACAGCCGATCGCGCTAGCCAACTACGCCACGGAGACAGTCGAGCTCCTCTCTCACCACCATCAAACATATCTTCAAAGCTATCAGCGCAAAGAAAAAAGCAACACACCTGTCCCGGGAGGGCTCGAAACTCCAACCTTTCGGTTAACAGCCGATCGCGCTAGCCAAATGCGCCACGGAGACAGTTCTGCTCTACTCTCAACACCATTACAACATATCTTCAAAGCTATCAGCCGAAAGAAAAAAAAAGCGCCGCACCACCACCGGGTGGGCTCGAACCTCTGACGTTTCGGTTAACAGCCGATCGCGCACGCCAATTGCGCCACGGAGACAGTCGTGCTCCACTCTCACCACCATCAGAACATATCTTCAAAGCTATCGGCGAAAAGAAAAAAGCAACACACCACTCCCGGGAGGGCTCGAACCTCCAACCTTTCGGTTAACAGCCGATCGCGCTAGCCAATTGCGCCATGGAGACAGTCCTCCTCCACTCTCACCACCATCAGAACATATCTTCAAAGCTATCAGCCCAAAGAAAAAAAAGTGTCGCACCACCCCTGGGTGGGCTCAAACCTCCGATTTTTCGGTTAAGATTCAATCGCGCTAGCCAATTGCGCCACGGAAACAGTCCTGCTCCACTCTCACTACCATCAGAACATATTTTCAAAGCTATCAGCCAAAGAAAAAAATGCGCCGCACCACCACCGGGTGGGCTCGAACCTCCAAGCTTTCGGTTAACAGCCGATCGTGCTAGCCAACTACGCCACGGAGGCAGTCCTGCTCCACTCTCACCACCATCAGAACAAATCTTCAAAGCTATCAGCGCAAAGAAAAAAGCAACACACCACTCCCGAGAGGGCTCGGAACTCCAACCTTTCGGTTACCAGCCGATCGCACTAGCCCATTGCGCCAAGGAGACAGTCTTGCTCCACTCTCACCACCATCAGAACATATCTTCAAAGCTATCAGCCCACAGAAAAAAAGCGCCGCACCACCACCGGGAGAGCTCGAACCTCCAACTTTTCGGTTAACAGCCGATCGCGCTAGCCAATTGCGCCACGGAGACAGTCCTGCTCCACTCTCACCACCGTCAGAACATTTCTTCAGAGCTATCAGCCCAAAGAAAAAAAAGCGCCGCACCACCACCGGGTGGGCTCAAGACTCCAACCTTTCGGTTAACAGCCGATCGCGCTAGCCTATTACCCCACGGAGACAGTCGTGCTCCACTCTCACCACCGTCGGAACATTTATTCAGAGCTATCACCCCAAAGAAAAAAAAGCGCCGCACCACCACCTGGTGGGCTCGAACCTACAACCTTTCGGTTAGCAGCCGATCGCGCTAGCGAATTGCGCCACCAAGACAGTCCTGCTGCACTCTCACCACCATCAGAACATATCTTCAAAGCTATTACCGCAAAGAAAAAAGCAACACACCACTCCCGGGAGGGCTCGAAACTCCAACTTTTCGGTTAACAGCCGATCGCGTAGCCCATTGCGCCACGGAGACAGTCTTGTTCCACTCTCACCACCATCAGAACATATCTTCAAAGCTATCAGCGCAAAGAAAAAAGCAACACACCACTCCCGGGATGGCTCGAAACTCCAACCTTTCGGTTAACAGCCGATCGCGCTAGCCAACTACGCCACGGAGACAGTCGAGCTCCTCTCTCACCACCATCAAACATATCTTCAAAGCTATCAGCGCAAAGAAAAAAGCAACACACCTGTCCCGGGAGGGCTCGAAACTCCAACCTTTCGGTTACCAGCCGATCGCGCTAGCCAAATGCGCCACGGAGACAGTTCTGCTCTACTCTCAACACCATTACAACATATCTTCAAAGCTATCAGCCCAAAGAAAAAAAAAGCGCCGCACCACCACCGGGTGGGCTCGAACCTCTGACGTTTCGGTTAACAGCCGATCGCGCAAGCCAATTGCGCCACGGAGACAGTCGTGCTCCACTCTCACCACCATCAGAACATATCTTCAAAGCTATCGGCGAAAAGAAAAAAGCAACACACCACTCCCGGGAGGGCTCGAACCTCCAAATTTTCGGTTAACAGTTGATCTCGCTAGCCAATTGCGCCACAGAGACAGTCCTGCTCCACTCTCACCACCATTACAACGTATCTTCAAAGCTATCAGCCCAAAGAAAAAAAAGCGCCGCACCACCAACGGATGGGCTCGAACCTCAAACTTTTCGGTTAACAGCCTATCGCGTAGGCCAATTGCGCCACGGAGACAGTTCTGCTCCACTCTCAACACCATCAGAACATATCTTTAAAGCTATCAGCCCAAAGAAAAAAAAAGCGCCGCACCACCACCGGGTAGTCTCGAACCTCCGACCTTTCGGTTAAAAACCGATCGCGCTAGCCAATTGCGCCACGGAGACAGTCCTGCTCCACTCTCACCACCTTTAGAACATATCTTCAAAGCTATCAGCCCAAAGAAAAAAAAAGCGCCGCACCACCAACGGGTGGGCTCGAACCTCCAACTTTTCAGTTAACAGCCGATCACTCTAGCCAATTGCGCCATGGGGACAGTCCTGCTCCACTCTCACCACCGTCAGAACATTTCTTCAGAGCTATCAGCCCAAAGAAAAAAAAGCGCCGCACCACCACCGGGTGGGCTCGAACCTCCAACCTTTCGGTTAACAGCCGATTGTGCTAGCCAATTGCCCCACGGGGACAGTCGTGCTTCACTCTCACCACCGTCAGAACATTTCTTCAGAGCTATCACCCCGAAGAAAAATAAGCGCCGCACCACCACCGGGTGGGCTCGAATCTCCAACCTTTCGGTTAACAGCCGATCGCGCTAGCCTATTGCGCCACGGAGACAGACCTGCTCTACTCTCACCACCTTCAGAACATATCTTCAAATATATCAGCCCAAAGAAAAAAAAACGCCGCACCACCACCAGGTGGGCTAGAAACTCCAACCTTTCGGTTAACAGTCGATCGCGCTAGCCTATTGCACCACGGAGACAGTCCTGCTCAACTCTCACCACCATCAGAACATATCTTCAAAGCTGTCAGCCCAAAGAAAAAAAAGCACCGCACCACCACCGGTTGGGCTCGAACCTCCAACCTTTCAGTTAACAGCCGATCGCGCTAGCCAATTGTGCCACGGAGACAGTCCTGCTCCAATCTCACCACCATCAGAACATATTTTCAAAGCTATCAGCCCAAAGAAAAAAAGCACCGCACCACCAGCGGGTGGGCTCGAACCTCCAACCTTTCGGTTAACAGCCGATCGCGCTAGCCAATTGCGCCATGGAGACAGTCCTGCTCCACTCTCACCACCATCAGAACAAATCTTCAAAGCTATCAGCGCAAAGAAAAAAGCAACACACCACTCCCGAGAGGGCTCGGAACTCCAACCTTTCGGTTACCAGCCGATCGCACTAGCCCATTGCGCCACGGAGACAGTCTTGCTCCACTCTCACCACCATTAGAACATATCTTCATAGCTATCAGCCCAAAGAAAAAAAAGCGCCGCACCACCACTGGGTGGGCTCGAACCTCCAACCTTTCGGTTAACAGCCGATCGCGCCAGCCAACTACGCCACGGAGACTGTCGTGCTCCACTCTCACCACCAACCAAAATATCTTCAAAGCTATCAGCCCAAAGAAAAAAAGCGCCGCACCACCACCGGGAAGGCTCGAAACTCCAACCTTTCGGTTAACAGCCGATCGCGCTAGCCATCTACGCCACGGAGACAGTCCTGCTCCACTCTCACCACCATCAGAATATATCTTCAAAGCTATCAGCCCAAAGAAAAAAAAGCGCTGCACCACCACCGGGTGGGCTCGAACCTCCAACTTTTCGGTTAACAGCCGATCGCGCTAGCCAACTACGCCACGGAGACAGTCGAGCTCCTCTCTCACCACCATCAAACATATCTTCAAAGCTATCAGCGCAGAGAAAAAAGCAACACACCTGTCCCGGGAGGGCTCGAAATTCCAACCTTTCGGTTAACAGCCGATCGCGCTAGCCAAATGCGCCACGGAGACAGTTCTGCTCTACTCTCAACACCATTACAACATATCTTCAAAGCTATCAGCCCAAAGAAAAAAAAAGCGCCGCATCACCTTCGGGTGGGCTCGAACCTCTGACGTTTCGGTTAACAGCCGATCGCGCAAGCCTATTGCGCCACGGAGACAGTCTTGCTCCACTCTCACCACCATCAGAACATATCTTCAAAGCTATCGGCGAAAAGAAAAAAGCAACACACCACTCCCGGGAGGGCTCGAACCTCCAAATTTTCGGTTAACAGCCGATCTCGCTAGCCAATTGCGCCACAGAGACAGTCCTGCTCCACGCTCACCACCATTACAACATATCTTCAAAGCTATCAGCCCAAAGAAAAAAAAGCGCCGCACCACCAACGGATGGGCTCGAACCTCAAACTTTTCGGTTAACAGCCTATCGCGAAGGCCAATTGCGCCACGGAGACAGTTCTGCTCCACTCTCAACACCATCAGAACATATCTGTAAAGCTATCAGCCCAAAGAAAAAAAAGCGCCGCACCACCACCGGGTGGTCTCGAACCTCCGACCTTTCGGTTAACAGCCGATCGCGCTAGCCAATTGCGCCACGGAGACAGTCGTGCTCCACTCTCACCACCATCAGAACATATCTTCAAAGCTATCGGCGTAAAGAAAAAAGCAACACAGCACTCCCGGGAGCGCTCGAAACTCCAAATTTTCGGTTAACAGCCGATCGCGCTAGACAATTGCGCCACGGAGACAATCCTGCTCCACTCTCACCACCTTTAGAACATATCTTCAAAGCTATCAGCCCAAAGAAAAAAAAAGCGCCGCACCACCAACGGGTGGGCTTGAACCTCCAACTTTTCAGTTAACAGCCGATCACTCTAAACAATTGCGCCACGGGGACAGTCCTGCTCCACTCTCACCACCGTCAGAACATTTCTTCAGAGCTATCAGCCCAAAGAAAAAAAAGCGCCGCACCACCACCGGGTGGGCTCAAACCTCCAACCTTTCGGTTAACAGCCGATCGTTCTAGCCAATTGCCCCACGGAGACAGTCGTGCTCCACTCTCACCACCGTCAGAACATTTCTTCAGAGCTATCCCCCCGAAGAAAAATAAGCGCCGCACCACCACCTGGTGGGCTCGAATCTCCAACCTTTCGGTTAACAGCCGATCGCGCTAGCCAACTACGCCACGGAGACAGACGTGCTCTACTCTCACCACCTTCAGAACATATCTTCAAAGATATCAGCCCAAAGAAAAAAAAAACGCCGCACCACCACCAGGTGGGCTAGAAACTCCAACCTTTCGGTTAACAGTCGATCGCGCTAGCCTATTGCACCACGGAGACAGTCCTGCTCAACTCTCACCACCATCAGAACATATCTTCAAAGCTGTCAGCCCAAAGAAAAAAAAGCACCGCACCACCACCGGTTGGGCTCGAACCTCCAACCTTTCAGTTAACAGCCAATCGCGCTAGCCAATTGCGCCACGGAGACAGTCCTGCTCCAATCTCACCACCATCAGCACGTATTTTCAAAGCTATCAGCCCAAAGAAAAAAAAGCACCGCACCACCAGCGGGTGGGCTCGAACCTCCAACCTTTCGGTTAACAGCCGATCGCGCTAGCCAATTGCGCCATGGAGACAGTCCTGCTCCACTCTCACCACCATCAGAACAAATCTTCAAAGCTATCAGCGCAAAGAAAAAAGCAACACACCACTCCCGAGAGGGCTCGGAACTCCAACCTTTCGGTTACCAGCCGATCGCACTAGCCCATTGCGCCACGGAGACAGTCTTGCTCCACTCTCACCACCATTAGAACATATTTTCATAGCTATCAGCCCAAAGAAAAAAAAGCGCCGCACCACCACTGGGTGGGCTCGAACCTCCAGCCTTTCGGTTAACAGCCGATCGCGCTAGCCAACTACGCCACGGAGACTGTCGTGCTCCACTCTCACCACCAACCAACATATCTTTAAAGCTATCAGCCCAAAGAAAAAAAGCGCCGCACCACCACCGGGTGGGCTCGAAACTCCAACCTTTCGGTTAACAGCCGATCGCGCTAGCCAACTACGCCACGGAGACAGTCCTGCTCCACTCTCACCACCATCAGAACATATCTTCAAAGCTATCAGCCCAAAGAAAAAAAAGCGCTGCACCACCACCGGGTGGGCTCGAACCTCCAACCTTTCGGTTAACAGCCGATCGCGCTAGCCAACTACGCCACGGACACAGTCGAGCTCCTCTCTCACCACCATCAAACATATCTTCAAAGCTATCAGCGCAAAGAAAAAAGCAACACACCTGTCCCGGGTGGGCTCGAAACTCCAACCTTTCGGTTAACAGCCGATCGCGCTAGCCAACTACGCCATGGAAACAGTCCTGCTCCACTCTCACCACCATCAGAACATATCTTCCAAGCTATCAGCCCAAAGAAAAAAAAGCGCCGCACCACCACCGGGTGGGCTCGAACCTCCAACCTTTCGGTTAACAGCCGATCGCGCTAGCCAACTACGCCACGGAGACAGTCGAGCTCCTCTCTCACCACCATCAAACATATCTTCAAAGCTATCAGCGCAAAGAAAAAAGCAACACACCTGTCCCGGGAGGGCTCGAAACTCCAACCTTTCGGTTAACAGCCGATCGCGCTAGCCAAATGCGCCACGGAGACAGTTCTGCTCTACTCTCAACACCATTACAACATATCTTCAAAGCTATCAGCCGAAAGAAAAAAAAAGCGCCGCACCACCACCGGGTGGGCTCGAACCTCTGACGTTTCGGTTAACAGCCGATCGCGCACGCCAATTGCGCCACGGAGACAGTCGTGCTCCACTCTCACCACCATCAGAACATATCTTCAAAGCTATCGGCGAAAAGAAAAAAGCAACACACCACTCCCGGGAGGGCTCGAACCTCCAACCTTTCGGTTAACAGCCGATCGCGCTAGCCAATTGCGCCATGGAGACACTCCTCCTCCACTCTCACCACCATCAGAACCTATCTTCAAAGCTATCAGCCCAAAGAAAAAAAAGCACCGCACCACCAGCGGGTGGGCTCGAACCTCCAACCTTTCGGTTAACAGCCGATCGCGCTAGCCAATTGCGCCATGGAGACAGTCCTCCTCCACTCTCACCACCATCAGAACATATCTTCAAAGCTATCAGCCCAAAGAAAAAAAAGTGTCGCACCACCCCTGGGTGGGCTCAAACCTCCGATTTTTCGGTTAAGATTCAACCGCGCTAGCCAATTGCGCCACGGAAACAGTCCTGCTCCACTCTCACTACCATCAGAACATATTTTCAAACCTATCAGCCAAAGAAAAAAATGCGCCGCACCACCACCGGGTGGGCTCGAACCTCCAAGCTTTCGGTTAACAGCCGATCGTGCTAGCCAACTACGCCACGGAGGCAGTCGTGCTCCACTCTCACCACCATCAAACATATCTTCAAAGCTATCAGCGCAGAAGAAAAAGCAACACACCTGTCCCGGGAGGGCTCGAAACTCGAACCTTTCGGTTAACAGCCGATCGCGCTAGTCCATTGCGCCATGGAGACAGTCCTGCTCTACTCTCACCACCATCAGAACATATCTTCAAAGCTATCAGTCCAAAGGAAAAAAAAGCGCCGCACCACCAGCGGGTTGGCTCGAAACTCCAACCTTTCGGTTAACAGCCGATCGCGCTAGCCAATTGCGCCACGGAGACAGTTCTGCTCCACTCTCATCACCTTCAGAACATATCTTCAAAGCTATCAGCCCAAAGAAAAAAAAGCGCCGCACCACCACCGGGTGGGCTCGAACCTCCAACCTTTCGGTTAACAGCCGATCGCGCTAGCGAACTACGCCACGGAGACAGTCGTGCTCCACTCTCACCACCAACCAACATATCTTCAAAGCTATCAGCCCAAAGAAAAAAAGCGCCGCACCACCACCGGGTGGGCTCGAAACTCCAACCTTTCGGTTAACAGCCGATCGCGCTAGCCAACTACGCCACGGAGACAGTCCTGCTCCACTCTCACCACCATCAGAACATACCTTAAAGGCTATCAGCCCAAAGAAAAAAAAGCACCGCCCCACCAATGGGTGGGCTCGAACCTCCAACCTCTCGGTTAACAGCCGATCGCGCTAGCCAACTACGCCACGGAGACAGTCGAGCTCCTCTCTCACCACCATCAGAACATATCGTCAAAGCTATCAGCCCAAAGAAAAAAAAAGCGCCGCACCACCACCGGGTGGTCTCGAACCTCCGACCTTTCGGTTAACAGCCGATCGCGCTAGCCAATTGCGCCACGGAGACAGTCGTGCTCCACTCTCACCGCCATCAGAACATATCTTCAAAGCTATCGGCGTAAAGAAAAAAGCAACACACCACTCCCGGGAGCGCTCGAAACTCCAAATTTTTCGTTAACAGTTGATCGCGCTAGCCAATTGCGCCACGGAGACAGTCCTGCTCCACTCTCACCACCTTCAGAACATATCTTCAAAGCTATCAGCCCAAAGAAAAAAAAGCGCCGCACCACCACCGGGTGGGCTCGAATCTCCAACCTTTCGGTTAACAGCCGATCGCGCTAGCCTATTGCGCCAGGGAGACAGACCTGCTCCACTCTCACCACCTTCAGAACATATCTTCAAAGCTATCGGCGTAAAGAAAAAAAAAACGCCGCACCACCACCGGGTGGGCTCGAAACTCCAACCTTTCGGTT
Source organism: Rhipicephalus microplus (assembly GCF_043290135.1). NCBI lineage: Eukaryota > Metazoa > Arthropoda > Arachnida > Ixodida > Ixodidae > Rhipicephalus > Rhipicephalus microplus. The sequence goes on from NW_027464589.1 coordinate 16,573,038, forward strand.
AACAGTCGATCGCGCTAGCCTATTGCGCCACGGAGACAGTCCTGCTCAACTCTCACCACCATCAGAACATAACTTCAAAGCTTTCAGCCCAAAGAAAAAAAAGCACCGCACCACCACCGGGTGGGCTCGAACCTCCAACCTTTCAGTTAACAGCCAATCGCGCTAGCCAATTGCGCCACGGAGACAGTCCTGCTCCACTCTCACCACCATCAGAACATATTTTCAAAGCTATCAGCACAAAGAAAAAAAAGCACCGCACCACCAGCGGGTGGGCTCGAACCTCCAACCTTTCGGTTAACAGCCGATCGCGCTAGCCAATTGCGCCATGGAGACACTCCTCCTCCACTCTCACCACCATAAGAACATATCTTCAAAGCTATCAGCCCAAAGAAAAAAAAGCACCGCACCACCAGCGGGTGGGCTCGAACCTCCAACCTTTCGGTTAACAGCCGATCGCGCTAGCCAATTGCGCCATGGAGACAGTCCTCCTCCACTCTCACCACCATCAGAACATATCTTCAAAGCTATCAGCCCAAAGAAAAAAAAGTGCCGCACCACCCCTGGGTGGGCTCAAACCTCCGATTTTTCGGTTAAGATTCAATCGCGCTAGCCAATTGCGCCACGGAAACAGTCCTGCTCCACTCTCACTACCATCAGAACATATTTTCAAAGCTATCAGCCAAAGAAAAAAATGCGCCGCACCACCACCGGGTGGGCTCGAACCTCCAAGCTTTCGGTTAACAGCCGATCGTGCTAGCCAACTACGCCACGGAGGCAGTCGTGCTCCACTCTCACCACCATCAAACATATCTTCAAAGCTATCAGCGCAAAAGAAAAAGCAACACACCTGTCCCGGGAGGGCTCGAAACTCCAACCTTTCGGTTAACAGGCGATCGCGCTAGTCCATTGCACCATGGAGACAGTCCTGCTCTACTCTCACCACCATCAGAACATATCTTCAAAGCTATCAGTCCAAAGGAAAAAAAAGCGCCGCACCACCAGCGGGTTGGCTCGAAACTCCAACCTTTCGGTTAACAGCCGATCGCGCTAGCCAATTGCGCCACGGAGACAGTTCTGCTCCACTCTCATCACCTTCAGAACATATCTTCAAAGCTATCAGCCCAAAGAAAAAAAAGCGCCGCACCACCACCGGGTGGGCTCGAACCTCCAACCTTTCGGTTAACAGCCGATCGCGCTAGCCAACTACGCCACGGAGACAGTCGTGCTCCACTCTCACCACCAACCAACATATCTTCAAAGCTATCAGCCCAAAGAAAAAAAGCGCCGCACCACCACCGGGTGGGCTCGAAACTCCAACCTTTCGGTTAACAGCCGATCGCGCTAGCCAACTACGCCACGGAGACAGTCCTGCTCCACTCTCACCACCATCAGAACATACCTTAAAGGCTATCAGCCCAAAGAAAAAAAAGCACCGCCCCACCAATGGGTGGGCTCGAACCTCCAACCTCTCGGTTAACAGCCGATCGCGCTAGCCAACTACGCCACGGAGACAGTCGAGCTCCTCTCTCACCACCATCAAACATATCTTCAAAGCTATCAGCGCAAAGAAAAAAAAAGCGCCGCACCACCACCGGGTGGGCTCGAACCTCTGACGTTTCGGTTAACAGCCGATCACGCTAGCCAATTGCGCCACGGAGACAGTCGTGCTCCACTCTCACCACCATCAAAACATATCTTCAAAGCTATCGGCGCAAAGAAAAAAGCAACACACCACTCCCGGGAGGGCTCGAACCTCCAAATTTTCGGTTAACAGCCGATCTCGCTAGCCAATTGCGCCACAGAGACAGTCCTGCTCCACTCTCACCACCATTACAACATATCTTCAAAGCTATCCGCCCAAAGAAAAAAAAGCGCCGCACCACCAACGGATGGGCTCGAACCTCCAACTTTTCGGTTAACAGCCTATCGCGTAGGCCAATTGCGCCACGGAGACAGTTCTGCTCCACTCTCACCACCATCAGAACATATCGTCAAAGCTATCAGCCCAAAGAAAAAAAAGCGCCGCACCACCACCGGGTGGTCTCGAACCTCCGACCTTTCGGTTAACAGCCGATCGCGCTAGCCAATTGCGCCACGGAGACAGTCGTGCTCCACTCTCACCGCCATCAGAACATATCTTCAAAGCTATCGGCGTAAAGAAAAAAGCAACACACCACTCCCGGGAGCGCTCGAAACTCCAAATTTTTCGTTAACAGTTGATCGCGCTAGCCAATTGCGCCACGGAGACAGTCCTGCTCCACTCTCACCACCTTCAGAACATATCTTCAAAGCTATCAGCCCAAAGAAAAAAAAGCGCCGCACCACCACCGGGTGGGCTCGAATCTCCAACCTTTCGGTTAACAGCCGATCGCGCTAGCCTATTGCGCCAGGGAGACAGACCTGCTCCACTCTCACCACCTTCAGAACATATCTTCAAAGATATCAGCCCAAAGAAAAAAAAACGCCGCACCACCACCGGGTGGGCTCGAAACTCCAACCTTTCGGTTAACAGTCGATCGCGCTAGCCTATTGCGCCACGGAGACAGTCCTGCTCAACTCTCACCACCATCAGAACATAACTTCAAAGCTTTCAGCCCAAAGAAAAAAAAGCACCGCACCACCACCGGGTGGGCTCGAACCTCCAACCTTTCAGTTAACAGCCAATCGCGCTAGCCAATTGCGCCACGGAGACAGTCCTGCTCCACTCTCACCACCATCAGAACATATTTTCAAAGCTATCAGCCCAAAGAAAAAAAAGCACCGCACCACCAGCGGGTGGGCTCGAACCTCCAACCTTTCGGTTAACAGCCGATCGCGCTAGCCAATTGCGCCATGGAGACAGTCCTCCTCCACTCTCACCACCATCAGAACATATCTTCAAAGCTATCAGCCCAAAGAATAAAAAGTGCCGTACCACCCCTGGGTGGGCTCAAACCTCCGATTTTTCGGTTAAGATTCAATCGCGCTAGCCAATTGCGCCACGGAAACAGTCCTGCTCCACTCTCACTACCATCAGAACATATTTTCAAAGCTATCAGCCAAAGAAAAAAATGCGCCGCACCACCACCGGGTGGGCTCGAACCTCCAAGCTTTCGGTTAACAGCCGATCGTGCTAGCCAACTACGCCACGGAGGCAGTCGTGCTCCACTCTCACCACCATCAAACATATCTTCAAAGCTATCAGCGCAAAAGAAAAAGCAACACACCTGTCCCGGGAGGGCTCGAAACTCCAACCTTTCGGTTAACAGCCGATCGCGCTAGTCCATTGCGCCATGGAGACAGTCCTGCTCTACTCTCACCACCATCAGAACATATCTTCAAAGCTATCAGTCCAAAGGAAAAAAAAGCGCCGCACCACCAGGGGGTTGGCTCGAAACTCCAACCTTTCGGTTAACAGCCGATCGCGCTAGCCAATTGCGCCACGGAGACAGTTCTGCTCCACTCTCATCACCTTCAGAACATATCTTCAAAGCTATCAGCCCAAAAAAAAGCGCCGCACCACCACCGCGTGGGCTCGAACCTTCGACCTTTCGGTTAATAGCCGATCGCGCTAGCCGATTGCGCCACGGAGACAGTCGTGCTCCACTCTCACCACTATCAGAACATATCTTCAAAGGTATCGGCGCAAAGAAAAAAGCAACTCACCACTCCCGGGAGGGCTTGAACCTCCGAATTTTCGGTTAACAGCTGATCGCGCTAGCCAAATGCGCCACGGAGACAGTCCTGCTCCACTCTCACCACCATCAGAATATATCTTCAAAGCCATCAGCGCAAAGAAAAAGCAACACACCACTCTCGCGAGGGCTCGAAGCTCCAAACTTTCGGTTAACAGCCGATCGCGCTAGCCAATTGCGCCACGGAGGCAGTCCTGCTCCAATCTCACCACCATTAGAACATATCATCAAAGCTATTAGCCCAAAGAAAAAAAAAGCGCCGCACCACCATTGGGTGGGCTCGAACCTCCAACTTTTCAGTTAACAGCCGATCACGCTAGCCAATTGCGCCACGGAGACAGTCCTGCTCTACTCTCACCACCATCAGAACATATCTTCAAAGGTATCAGTCCAAAGGAAAAAAAAAGCGCCGCACCACCACCGGGTTGGCTCGAAACTCCAACCTTTCGGTTAACAGCTGATCGCGCTAGCCAACTACGCCACGGAGACTGTCGTGCGCCACTCTTACCACCAACCAACATATCTTCAAAGCTATCAGCCCAGAGAAAAAAAGCGCCGCACCACCACCGGGTGGGCTCGAAACTCCAACCTTTCGGTTAACAGCCGATCGCGCTAGCCAACTACGCCACGGAGACAGTCCTGCTCCACTGTCACCACCATCAGAACATATCTTCAAAGCTATCAGCCCAAAGAAAAAAAAGCGCCGCATCACCTACGGGTGGGCTCGAACCTCCTACCTTTCGGTTAACAGCCGATCGCGCTAGCCAACTACGCCACGGAGACAGTCGAGCTCCTCTCTCACCACCATCAAACATATCTTCAAAGCTATCAGTGCAAAGAAAAAAGCAACACACCTGTCCCGGGAGGGCTCGAAACTCCAACCTTTCGGTTAACAGCCGATCGCGCTAGCCAAATGCGCCACGGAGACAGTCCTGCTCCACTCTCACCACCGTCAGAACATTTCTTCAGAGCTATCAGCCCAAAGAAAAAAAAGCGCCGCACCACCACCGGGTGGGCTCGAACCTCCAACCTTTCGGTTAACAGCCGATCGTGCTAGCCAATTGCCCCACGGAGACAGTCGTGCTCCACTCTCACCACCGTCAGAGCATTTCTTCAGAGCTATCATCCCAAAGAAAAAAAAGCGCCGCACCACCACTGGGTGGGCTCGAATCTCCAACCTTTCGGTTAACAGCCGATCGCGCTAGCCTATTGTGCCAGGCAGACAGATCTGCTCCGCTCTCACCACCTTCAGAACATATCTTCAAAGATATCAGCCCAAAGAAAAAAAAACGCCGCACCACCACCGGGTTGGCTCGAAACTCCAACCTTTCGGTTAACAGTCGATCGCGCTAGCCTATTGCGCCACGGAGACAGTCCTGCTCAACTCTCACCACCATCAGAACATATCTTCAAAGCTTTCAGCCCAAAGAAAAAAAAGCACCGCACCACCACCGGGTGGGCTCGAACCTCCAACCTTTCAGTTAACAGCCAATGGCGCTAGCCAATTGCGCCACGAAGACAGTCCTGCTCCACTCTCACCACCATCAGAACATATTTTCAAAGCTATCAGCAAAAAGAAAAAAAAGCACCGCACCACCAGCGGGTGGGCTCGAACCTCCAACCTTTCGGTTGACAGCCGATCGCGCTAGCCAATTGCGCCATGGAGACAGTCCTCCTCCACTCTCACCACCATCAGAACATATCTTCAAAGCTATCAGCCCAAAGAAAACAAAGTGCCGCACCACCCCTGGGTGGGCTCAAACCTCCGATTTTTCGGTTAAGTTTCAATCGCGCTAGCCAATTTCGCCACGGAAACAGTCCTGCTCCACTCTCACCACCATCAGAACATATTTTCAAAGCTATCAGCCCAAAGAAAAAAATAAGCCGCACCACCACCGGGTGGGCTCCAACCTCCAACCTTTCGGTTAACAGCCGATCGCGCTAGCCAACTACGCCACGGAGACAGTCGTGCTCCACTCTCACCACCAACCAACATATCTTCAAAGCTATCAGCCCAAAGAAAAAAAGCGCCGTACCACCACCGGGTGGGCTCGAAACTCCAACCTTTCGGTTAACAGCCGATCGCGCTAGCCAACTACGCCACGGAGACAGTTCTGCTCCACTCTCACCACCATCAGAACATACCTTAAAGGCTATCAGCCCAAAGAAAAAAAAGCACCGCCCCACCAATGGGTGGGCTCGAACCTCCAACCTCTCGGTTAACAGCCGATCGCGCTAGCCAACTACGCCACGGAGACAGTCGAGCTCCTCTCTCACCACCATCAAACATATCTTCAAAGCTATCAGCGCAAAGAAAAAAGCAACACACCTGTCCCGGGAGGGCTCGAAACTCCAACCTTTCGGTTAACCTTTCGGTTAACAGCCGATCGCGCTAGCCAAATGCGCCATGTAGACAGTTCTGCTCTACTCTCACCACCATTAGAACATATCTTCAAAGTTATCAGCCCAAAGAAAAAAAGCGCCACACCACCACCGGGTGGGCTCGAAACTCCAACCTTTCGGTTAACAGCCGATCGCGCTAGCCAATTTCACCACGGAGACAGTTCTGCTCCACTCTCACCACCATCAGAACATATCTTTAAAGCTATCAGCCAAAAGAAAAAAAAAGCGCCGCACCACCACCGGGTGGGCTCGAACCTCTGACGTTTCGGTTAACAGCCGATCGCGCTAGCCAATTGCGCCACGGAAACAGTCCTGCTCCACTCTCACTACCATCAGAACATATTTTCAAAGCTATCAGCCAAAGAAAAAAATGCGCCGCACCACCACCGGGTGGGCTCGAACCTCCAAGCTTTCGGTTAACAGCCGATCGTGCTAGCCAACTACGCCACGGAGGCAGTCGTGCTCCACTCTCACCACCATTAAACATATCTTCAAAGCTATCAGCGCAAAAGAAAAAGCAACACACCTGTCCCGGGAGGGCTCGAAACTCCAACCTTTCGGTTAACAGGCGATCGCGCTAGTCCATTGCGCCATGGAGACAGTCCTGCTCTACTCTCACCACCATCAGAACATATCTTCAAAGCTATCAGTCCAAAGGAAAAAAAAGCGCCGCACCACCAGCGGGTTGGCTCGAAACTCCAACCTTTCGGTTAACAGCCGATCGCGCTAGCCAATTGCGCCACGGAGACAGTTCTGCTCCACTCTCATCACCTTCAGAACATATCTTCAAAGCTATCAGCCCAAAGAAAAAAAGCGCCGCACCACCACCGGGTGGGCTCGAAACTCAAACCTTTCGGTTAACAGCCGATCGCGCTAGCCAACTACGCCACGGAGACAGTCCTGCTCCACTCTCACCACCATCAGAACATACCTTAAAGGCTATCAGCCCAAAGAAAAAAAAGCACCGCCCCACCAATGGGTGGGCTCGAACCTCCAACCTCTCGGTTAACAGCCGATCGCGCTAGCCAACTACGCCACGGAGACAGTCGAGCTCCTCTCTCACCACCATCAAACATATCTTCAAAGCTATCAGCGCAAAGAAAAAAGCAACACACCTGTCCCGGGAGGGCTCGAAACTCCAACCTTTCGGTTAACAGCCGATCGCGCTAGCCAAATGCGCCATGGAGACAGTTCTGCTCTACTCTCACCACCATTAGAACATATCTTCAAAGTTATCAGCCCAAAGAAAAAAAGCGCCACACCACCACCGGGTGGGCTCGAAACTCCAACCTTTCGGTTAACAGCCGATCGCGCTAGCCAATTGCGCCACAGAGACAGTCCTGCTCCACTCTCACCACCATTACAACATATCTTCAAAGCTATCCGCCCAAAGAAAAAAAAGCGCCGCACCACCAACGGATGGGCTCGAACCTCCAACTTTTCGGTTAACAGCCTATCGCGTAGGCCAATTGCGCCACGGAGACAGTTCTGCTCCACTCTCACCACCATCAGAACATATCGTCAAAGCTATCAGCCCAAAGAAAAAAAAAGCGCCGCACCACCAGCGGGTGGTCTCGAACCTCCGACCTTTCGGTTAACAGCCGATCGCGCTAGCCAATTGCGCCGCGGAGACAGTCGTGCTCCACTCTCACCGCCATCAGAACATATCTTCAAAGCTATCGGCGTAAAGAAAAAAGCAACACACCACTCCCGGGAGCGCTCGAAACTCCAAATTTTTCGTTAACAGTTGATCGCGCTAGCCAATTGCGCCACGGAGACAGTCCTGCTCCACTCTCACCACCTTCAGAACATATCTTCAAAGCTATCAGCCCAAAGAAAAAAAAGCGCCGCACCACCACCGGGTGGGCTCGAATCTCCAACCTTTCGGTTAACAGCCGATCGCGCTAGCCTATTGCGCCAGGGAGACAGACTTGCTCCACTCTCACCACCTTCAGAACATATCTTCAAAGATATCAGCCCAAAGAAAAAAAAACGCCGCACCACCACCGGGTGGGCTCGAAACTCCAACCTTTCGGTTAACAGTCGATCGCGCTAGCCTATTGCGCCACGGAGACAGTCCTGCTCAACTCTCACCACCATCAGAACATAACTTCAAAGCTTTCAGCCCAAAGAAAAAAAAGCACCGCACCACCACCGGGTGGGCTCGAACCTCCAACCTTTCAGTTAACAGCCAATCGCGCTAGCCAATTGCGCCACGGAAACAGTCCTGCTCCACTCTCACCACCATCAGAACATATTTTCAAAGCTATCAGCCCAAAGAAAAAAATAAGCCGCACCACCACCGGGTGGGCTCCAACCTCCAACCTTTCGGTTAACAGCCGATCGCGCTAGCCAACTACGCCACGGAGACAGTCGTGCTCCACTCTCACCACCAACCAACATATCTTCAAAGCTATCAGCCCAAAGAAAAAAAGCGCCGCACCACCACCGGGTGGGCTCGAAACTCCAACCTTTCGGTTAACAGCCGATCGCGCTAGCCAACTACGCCACGGAGACAGTTCTGCTCCACTCTCACCACCATCAGAACATACCTTAAAGGCTATCAGCCCAAAGAAAAAAAAGCACCGCCCCACCAATGGGTGGGCTCGAACCTCCAACCTCTCGGTTAACAGCCGATCGCGCTAGCCAACTACGCCACGGAGACAGTCGAGCTCCTCTCTCACCACCATCAAACATATCTTCAAAGCTATCAGCGCAAAGAAAAAAGCAACACACCTGTCCCGGGAGGGCTCGAAACTCCAACCTTTCGGTTAACCTTTCGGTTAACAGCCGATCGCGCTAGCCAAATGCGCCATGTAGACTGTTCTGCTCTACTCTCACCACCATTAGAAGATATCTTCAAAGTTATCAGCCCAAAGAAAAAAAGCGCCACACCACCACCGGGTGGGCTCGAAACTCCAACCTTTCGGTTAACAGCCGATCGCGCTAGCCAATTTCACCACGGAGACAGTTCTGCTCCACTCTCACCACCATCAGAACATATCTTTAAAGCTATCAGCCCAAAGAAAAAAAAAGCGCCGCACCACCACCGGGTGGGCTCGAACCTCTGACGTTTCGGTTAACAGCCGATCGCGCTAGCCAATTGCGCCACGGAGACAGTCGTGCTCCACTCTCACCACCATCAAAACATATCTTCAAAGCTATCGGCGCAAAGAAAAAAGCAACACACCACTCCCGGGAGGGCTCGAACCTCCAAATTTTCGGTTAACAGCCGATCTCGCTAGCCAATTGCGCCACGAAGACAGTCCTGCTCCACTCTCACCACCATCAGAACATATTTTCAAAGCTATCAGCAAAAAGAAAAAAAAGCACCGCACCACCACCGGGTGGGCTCGAACCTCCAACCTTTCGGTTAACAGCCGATCGCGCTAGCCAATTGCGCCATGGAGACAGTCCTCCTCCACTCTCACAACCATCAGAACATATCTTCAAAGCTATCAGCCCAAAGAAAAAAAAGCACCGCACAACCAGCGGGTGGGCTCGAACCTCCAACCTTTCGGTTAACAGCCGATCGCGCTAGCCAATTGCGCCATGGAGACAGTCCTCCTCCACTGTCACCACCATCAGAACATATCTTCAAAGCTATCAGCCCAAAAAAAAAAGTGCCGCACCACCCCTGGGTGGGCTCAAACCTCCGATTTTTCGGTTAAGATTCAATCGCGCTAGCCAATTGCGCCACGGAAACAGTCCTGCTCCACTCTCACTACCATCAGAACATATTTTCAAAGCTATCAGCCAAAGAAAAAAATGCGCCGCACCACCACCGGGTGGGCTCGAACCTCCAACCTTTCGTTTAACAGCCGATCGTGCTAGCCAACTACGCCACGGAGGCAGTCGTGCTCCACTCTCACCACCATCAAACATATCTTCAAAGCTATCAGCGCAAAAGAAAAAGCAACACACCTGTCCCGGGAGGGCTCGAAACTCCAATCTTTCGGTTAACAGCCGATCGCGCTAGTCCATTGCGCCATGGAGACAGTCCTGCTCTACTCTCACCACCATCAGAACATATCTTCAAAGCTATCAGTCCAAAGGAAAAAAAAGCACCGCACCACCACCGGGTGGGCTCGAACCTCCAACCTTTCGGTTAACAGCCGATCGCGCTAGCCAATTGCGCCATGGAGACAGTCCTCCTCCACTCTCACCACCATCAGAACATAACTTCAAAGCTATCAGCCCAAAGAAAAAAAAGCGCCGCACCACCACCGGGTGGGCTCGAACCTCCTACCTTTCGGTTAACAGCCGATCGCGCTAGCCAACTACGCCACAGAGACAGTCGAGCTCCTCTCTCACCACCATCAAACATATCTTCAAAGCTATCAGTGCAAAGAAAAAAGCAACACACCTGTCCCGGGAGGGCTCGAAACTCCAACCTTTCGGTTAACAGCCGATCGCGCTAGCCAAATGCGCCACGGAGACAGTCCTGCTCCACTCTCACCACCGTCAGAACATTTCTTCAGAGCTATCAGCCCAAAGAAAAAAAGCGCCGCACCACCACCGGGTGGGCTCGAACCTCCAACCTTTCGGTTAACAGCCGATCGTGCTAGCCAATTGCCCCACGGAGACAGTCGTGCTCCACTCTCACCACCGCCAGAACATTTCTTCAGAGCTATCAGCCCAAAGAAAAAAAAGCGCCGCACCATCACCGGGTGGGCTCGAACTTCCAACCTTTCGGTTAACAGCCGATCGCGCTAGCGAATTGCGCCACGAAGACAGTCCTGCTCCACTTTTACCACCATTAGAACATATCTTCATAGCTATCAGTCCAAAGGAAAAAAAAGCGCCGCACCACCACCGGGTTGGCTCGAAACTCCAACCTTTCGGTTAACAGCCGATCGCGCTAGCCAAATGCGCCACGGAGACAGTCCTGCTCCACTCTCACCACCGTCAGAACATTTCTTCAGAGCTATCAGCCCAAAGAAAAAAAAGCGCCGCACCACCACCGGGTGGGCTCGAACCTCCAACCTTTCGGTTAACAGCCGATCGCGCTAGCCTATTGTGCCAGGCAGACAGATCTGCTCCACTCTCACCACCTTCAGAACATATCTTCAAAGATATCAGCCCAAAGAAAAAAAAACGCCGCACAGCCACCGGGTGGGCTCGAAACTCCAACCTTTCGGTTAACAGTCGATTGCGCTAGCCTATTGCGCCACGGAGACAGTCCTGCTCAACTCTCACCACCATCAGAACATATCTTCAAAGCTATCAGCCCAAAGAAAAAAAGCGCCGCACCACCACCGGGTGGGCTCGAAACTCCAACCTTTCGGTTAACAGCCGATCGCGCTAGCCAACTACGCCACGGCGACAGTCCTGCTCCACTGTCACCACCATCAGAACATATCTTCAAAGCTATCAGCCCAAAGAAAAAAAAGCGCCGCATCACCTACGGGTGGGCTCGAACCTCCTACCTTTCGGTTAACAGCCGATCGCGCTAGCCAACTACGCCACGGAGACAGTCGAGCTCCTCTCTCACCACCATCAAACATATCTTCAAAGCTATCAGTGCAAAGAAAAAAGCAACACACCTGTCCCGGGAGGGCTCGAAACTCCAACCTTTCGGTTAACAGCCGATCGTGCTAGCCAATTGCCCCACGGAGACAGTCGTGCTCCACTCTCACCACCGTCAGAGCATTTCTTCAGAGCTATCACCCCAAAGAAAAAAAAGCGCCGCACCACCACTGGGTGGGCTCGAATCTCCAACCTTTCGGTTAACAGCCGATCGCGCTAGCCTATTGTGCCAGGCAGACAGATCTGCTCCACTCTCACCTCCTTCAGAACATATCTTCAAAGATATCAGCCCAAAGAAAAAAAAACGCCGCACCACCACCGGGTGGGCTGGAAACTCCAACCTTTCGGTTAACAGTCGATCGCGCTAGCCTATTGCGCCACGAAGACAGTCCTGCTCAACTCTCACCACCATCAGAACATATCTTCAAAGCTTTCAGCCCAAAGAAAAAAAAGCACCGCACCACCACCGGGTGGGCTCGAACCTCCAACCTTTCAGTTAACAGCCAATCGCGCTAGCCAATTGCGCCACGAAGACAGTCCTGCTCCACTCTCACCACCATCAGAACATATTTTCAAAGCTATCAGCAAAAAGAAAAAAAAGCACCGCACCACCAGCGGGTGGGCTCGAACCTCCAACCTTTCGGTTAACAGCCGATCGCGCTAGCCAATTGCGCCATGGAGACAGTCCTCCTCCACTCTCACCACCATCAGAACATATCTTCAAAGGTATCAGCCCAAAGAAAACAAAGTGCCGCACCACCCCTGGGTGGGCTCAAACCTCCGATTTTTCGGTTAAGATTCAATCGCGCTAGCCAATTTCGCCACGGAAACAGTCCTGCTCCACTCTCACCACCATCAGAACATATTTTCAAAGCTATCAGCCCAAAGAAAAAAATGCGCCGCACCACCACCGGGTGGGCTCGAACCTCCAACCTTTCGGTTAACAGCCGATCGTGCTAGCCAACTACGCCACGGAGGCAGTCGTGCTCCACTCTCACCACCATCAAACATATCTTCAAAGCTATCAGTCCAAAGAAAAAAAAGCTTCGCACCACCACAGGGTTGGCTCGAAACTCCAACCTTTCGGTTAACAGCCGATCGCGCTAGCCAATTGCGCCACGGAGACAGTTCTGCTCCACCCTCATCACCATCAGAACATATCTTCAAAGCTATCAGTCCAAAAAAAGCGCCGCACCACCACCGCGTGGGCTCGAACCTTCGACCTTTCGGTTAACAGCCGATCGCGCTAGCCAACTGCGCCACGGAGACAGTCGTGCTCCACTCTCACCACTATCAGAACATATCTTCAAAGCTATCGGCGCAAAGAAAAAAGCAACACACCACTCCCGGGAGGGCTTGAACCTCCAAATTTTCGGTTAACAGCTGATCGCGCTAGCCAAATGCGCCACGGAGACAGTCCTGCTCCACTCTCACCACCATCAGAATATATCTTCGAAGCCATCAGTGCAAAGAAAAAGCAACACACCACTCCCGTGAGGGCTCGAAGCTCGAAACTTTCGGTTAACAGCCGATCGCGCTAGCCAATTGCGCCACGGAGGCAGTCCTGCTCCAATCTCACCACCATTAGAACATATCATCAAAGCTATTAGCCCAAAGAAAAAAAAAGCGCCGCACCACCAATGGGTGGGCTCGAACCTCCAACTTTTCAGTTAACAGCCGATAACGCTAGCCAATTGCGCCACGGAGACAGTCCTGCTCCACTCTCACCACCGTCAGAACATTTCTTCAGAGCTATCAGCCCAAAGAAAAAAAAGCGCCGCACCACCACCGGGTGGGCTCGAACCTCCAACCTTTCGGTTAACAGCCGATCACGCTAGCGAATTGCGCCACGAAGACAGTCCTGCTCCACATTTACCACCATTAGAACATATCTTCATAGCTATCAGTCCAAAGGAAAAAAAAGCGCCGCACCACCACCGGGTTGGCTCGAAACTCCAACCTTTCGGTTAACAGCCGATCGCGCTAGTCAATTGCGCCATGGAGACAGTCCTGCTCTACTCTCAACACCATCAGAACATATCTCCAAAGCTATCAGTCCAAAGAAAAAAAAGCTTCGCACCACCACCGGGTTGGCTCGAAACTCCAACCTTTCGGTTAACAGCCGATCGCGCTAGCCAATTGCGCCACGGAGACAGTTCTGCTCCAGTCTCATCACCATCAGAACATATCTTCAAAGCTATCAGCCCAAAAAAAGCGCCGCACCACCACCGCGTGGGCTCGAACCTTCGACCTTTCGGTTAACAGCCGATCGCGCTAGCCAACTGCGCCACGGAGACAGTCGTGCTCCACTCTCACCACTATCAGAACATATCTTCGAAGCTATCGGCGCAAGGAAAAAAGCAACACACCACTCAAGGGAGGGCTTGAACCTCCAAATTTTCGGTTAACAGCTGATCGCGCTAGCCAAATGCGCCACGGAGACAGTCCTGCTCCACTCTCACCACCATCAGAATATATCTTCGAAGCCATCAGTGCAAAGAAAAAGCAACACACCACTCCCATGAGGGCTCGAAGCTCCAAACTTTCGGTTAACAGCCGATCGCGCTAGCCAATTGCGCCACGGAGGCAGTCCTGCTCCAATCTCACCACCATTATAACATATCATCAAAGCTATTAGCCCAAAGAAAAAAAAAGCGCCGCACCACCAATGGGTGGGCTCGAACCTCCAACTTTTCAGTTAACAGCCGATAACGCTAGCCAATTGCGCCACGGAGACAGTCCTGCTCCACTCTCACCACCGTCAGAACATTTCTTCAGAGCTATCAGCCCAAAGAAAAAAAAGCGCCGCACCACCACCGGGTGGGCTCGAACTTCCAACCTTTCGGTTAACAGCCGATCGCGCTAGCGAATTGCGCCACGAAGACAGTCCTGCTCCACTTTTACCACCATTAGAACATATCTTCATAGCTATCAGTCCAAAGGAAAAAAAAGCACCGCACCACCACCGGGTGGGCTCGAACCTCCAACCTTTCAGTTAACAGCCAATCGCGCTAGCCAATTGCGCCACGAAGACAGTCCTGCTCCACTCTCACCACCATCAGAACATATTTTCAAAGCTATCAGCAAAAAGAAAAAAAAGCACCGCACCACCAGCGGGTGGGCTCGAACCTCCAACCTTTCGGTTAACAGCCGATCGCGCTAGCCAATTGCGCCATGGAGACAGTCCTCCTCCACTCTCACCACCATCAGAACATATCTTCAAAGGTATCAGCCCAAAGAAAACAAAGTGCCGCACCACCCCTGGGTGGGCTCAAACCTCCGATTTTTCGGTTAAGATTCAATCGCGCTAGCCAATTTCGCCACGGAAACAGTCCTGCTCCACTCTCACCACCATCAGAACATATTTTCAAAGCTATCAGCCCAAAGAAAAAAATGCGCCGCACCACCACCGGGTGGGCTCGAACCTCCAACCTTTCGGTTAACAGCCGATCGTGCTAGCCAACTACGCCACGGAGGCAGTCGTGCTCCACTCTCACCACCATCAAACATATCTTCAAAGCTATCAGTCCAAAGAAAAAAAAGCTTCGCACCACCACAGGGTTGGCTCGAAACTCCAACCTTTCGGTTAACAGCCGATCGCGCTAGCCAATTGCGCCACGGAGACAGTTCTGCTCCACCCTCATCACCATCAGAACATATCTTCAAAGCTATCAGTCCAAAAAAAGCGCCGCACCACCACCGCGTGGGCTCGAACCTTCGACCTTTCGGTTAACAGCCGATCGCGCTAGCCAACTGCGCCACGGAGACAGTCGTGCTCCACTCTCACCACTATCAGAACATATCTTCAAAGCTATCGGCGCAAAGAAAAAAGCAACACACCACTCCCGGGAGGGCTTGAACCTCCAAATTTTCGGTTAACAGCTGATCGCGCTAGCCAAATGCGCCACGGAGACAGTCCTGCTCCACTCTCACCACCATCAGAATATATCTTCGAAGCCATCAGTGCAAAGAAAAAGCAACACACCACTCCCGTGAGGGCTCGAAGCTCGAAACTTTCGGTTAACAGCCGATCGCGCTAGCCAATTGCGCCACGGAGGCAGTCCTGCTCCAATCTCACCACCATTAGAACATATCATCAAAGCTATTAGCCCAAAGAAAAAAAAAGCGCCGCACCACCAATGGGTGGGCTCGAACCTCCAACTTTTCAGTTAACAGCCGATAACGCTAGCCAATTGCGCCACGGAGACAGTCCTGCTCCACTCTCACCACCGTCAGAACATTTCTTCAGAGCTATCAGCCCAAAGAAAAAAAAGCGCCGCACCACCACCGGGTGGGCTCGAACCTCCAACCTTTCGGTTAACAGCCGATCACGCTAGCGAATTGCGCCACGAAGACAGTCCTGCTCCACATTTACCACCATTAGAACATATCTTCATAGCTATCAGTCCAAAGGAAAAAAAAGCGCCGCACCACCACCGGGTTGGCTCGAAACTCCAACCTTTCGGTTAACAGCCGATCGCGCTAGTCAATTGCGCCATGGAGACAGTCCTGCTCTACTCTCAACACCATCAGAACATATCTCCAAAGCTATCAGTCCAAAGAAAAAAAAGCTTCGCACCACCACCGGGTTGGCTCGAAACTCCAACCTTTCGGTTAACAGCCGATCGCGCTAGCCAATTGCGCCACGGAGACAGTTCTGCTCCAGTCTCATCACCATCAGAACATATCTTCAAAGCTATCAGCCCAAAAAAAGCGCCGCACCACCACCGCGTGGGCTCGAACCTTCGACCTTTCGGTTAACAGCCGATCGCGCTAGCCAACTGCGCCACGGAGACAGTCGTGCTCCACTCTCACCACTATCAGAACATATCTTCGAAGCTATCGGCGCAAGGAAAAAAGCAACACACCACTCAAGGGAGGGCTTGAACCTCCAAATTTTCGGTTAACAGCTGATCGCGCTAGCCAAATGCGCCACGGAGACAGTCCTGCTCCACTCTCACCACCATCAGAATATATCTTCGAAGCCATCAGTGCAAAGAAAAAGCAACACACCACTCCCATGAGGGCTCGAAGCTCCAAACTTTCGGTTAACAGCCGATCGCGCTAGCCAATTGCGCCACGGAGGCAGTCCTGCTCCAATCTCACCACCATTATAACATATCATCAAAGCTATTAGCCCAAAGAAAAAAAAAGCGCCGCACCACCAATGGGTGGGCTCGAACCTCCAACTTTTCAGTTAACAGCCGATAACGCTAGCCAATTGCGCCACGGAGACAGTCCTGCTCCACTCTCACCACCGTCAGAACATTTCTTCAGAGCTATCAGCCCAAAGAAAAAAAAGCGCCGCACCACCACCGGGTGGGCTCGAACTTCCAACCTTTCGGTTAACAGCCGATCGCGCTAGCGAATTGCGCCACGAAGACAGTCCTGCTCCACTTTTACCACCATTAGAACATATCTTCATAGCTATCAGTCCAAAGGAAAAAAAAGCGCCGCACCACCACCGGGTTGGCTCGAAACTCCAACCTTTCGGTTAACAGCCGATCGCGCTAGCCAAATGCGCCACGGAGACAGTCCTGCTCCACTCTCACCACCGTCAGAACATTTCTTCAGAGCTATCAGCCCAAAGAAAAAAAAGCGCCGCACCACCACCGGGTGGGCTCGAACCTCCAACCTTTCGGTTAACAGCCGATCGCGCTAGCCAACTACGCCACGGAGACAGTCGAGCTCCTCTCTCACCACCATCAAACATATCTTCAAAGCTATCAGCGCAAAGAAAAAAGCAACACACCTGTCCCGGGAGGGCTCGAAACTCCAACCTTTCGGTTAACAGCCGATCGCGCTAGCCAAATGCGCCACGGAGACAGTCCTGCTCCACTCTCACCACCGTCAGAACATTTCTTCAGAGCTATCAGCCCAAAGAAAAAAAAGCGCCGCACCACCACCGGGTGGGCTCGAACCTCCAACCTTTCGGTTAACAGCCGATCGTGCTAGCCAATTGCCCCACGGAGACAGTCGTGCTCCACTCTCACCACCGTCAGAACATTTCTTCAGAGCTATCACCCCAAAGAAAAAAAAGCGCTGAACCACCACAGGGTGGGCTCGAATCTCCAACCTTTCGGTTAACAGCCGATCGCGCTAGCCTATTGCGCCAGGGAGACAGACCTGCTCCACTCTCACCACCTTCAGAACATATCTTCAAAGATATCAGCCCAAAGAAAAAAAAACGCCGCACCACCACCGGGTGGGCTCGAAACTCCAACCTTTCGGTTAACAGTCGATCGCGCTAGCCTATTGCGCCACGGAGACAGTCCTGCTCAACTCTCACCACCATCAGAACATAACTTCAAAGCTTTCAGCCCAAAGAAAAAAAAAGCACCGCACCACCACCGGGTGGGCTCGAACCTCCAACCTTTCAGTTAACAGCCAATCGCGCTAGCCAATTGCGCCACGGAGACAGTCCTGCTCCACTCTCACCACTATCAGAACATATTTTCAAAGCTATCAGCCCAAAGAAAAAAAAGCACCGCACCACCAGCGGGTGGGCTCGAACCTCCAACCTTTCGGTTAACAGCCGATCGCGCTAGCCAATTGCGCCATGGAGACAGTCCTCCTCCACTCTCACCACCATCAGAACATATCTTCAAAGCTATCAGCCCAAAGAAAAAAAAGTGCCGCACCACCCCTGGGTGGGCTCAAACCTCCGATTTTTCGGTTAAGATTCAATCGCGCTAGCCAATTGCGCCACGGAAACAGTCCTGCTCCACTCTCACTACCATCAGAACATATTTTCAAAGCTATCAGCCAAAGAAAAAAATGCGCCGCACCACCACCGGGTGGGCTCGAACCTCCAACCTTTCGGTTAACAGCCGATCGTGCTAGCCAACTACGCCACGGAGGCAGTCGTGCTCCACTCTCACCACCATCAAACATATCTTCAAAGCTATCAGCGCAAAAGAAAAAGCAACACACCTGTCCCGGGAGGGCTCGAAACTCCAACCTTTCGGTTAACAGCCGATCGCGCTAGTCCATTGCGCCATGGAGACAGTCCTGCTCTACTCTCACCACCATCAGAACATATCTTCAAAGCTATTAGTCCAAAGGAAAAAAAAGCGCCGCACCACCAGCGGGTTGGCTCGAAACTCCAACCTTTCGGTTAACAGCTGATCGCGCTAGCCAATTGCGCCACGGAGACAGTTCTGCTCCACTCTCATCACCATCAGAACACATCTTCAAAGCTATCAGCCCAAAAAAAAGCGCCGCACCACCACCGCGTGGGCTCGAACCTTCGACCTTTCGGTTAATAGCCGATCGCGCTAGCCGATTGCGCCACGGAGACAGTCGTGCTCCACTCTCACCACTACCAGAACATATCTTCAAAGGTATCGGCGCAAAGAAAAAAGCAACACACCACTCCCGGGAGGGCTTGAACCTCCAAATTTTCGGTTAACAGCTGATCGCGCTAGCCAAATGCGCCACGGAGACAGTCCTGCTCCACTCTCACCACCATCAGAATATATCTTCAAAGCCATCAGCGCAAAGAAAAAGCAACACACCACTCCCGCGAGGGCTCGAAGCTCCAAACTTTCGGTTAACAGCCGATCGCGCTAGCCAATTGCGCCACGGAGGCAGTCCTGCTCCAATCTCACCACCATTAGAACATATCATCAAAGCTATTAGCCCAAAGAAAAAAAAAGCGCCGCACCACCATTGGGTGGGCTCGAACCTCCAACTTTTCAGTTAACAGCCGATCACGCTAGCCAATTGCGCCACGGAGACAGTCCTGCTCTACTCTCACCATCATCAGAACATATCTTCAAAGCTATCAGTCCAAAGGAAAAAAAACCGCCGCACCACCACCGGGTTGGCTCGAAACTCCAACCTTTCGGTTAACAGCCGATCGCGCTAGCCAACTACGCCACGGAGACTGTCGTGCTCCACTCTTACCACCAACCAACATATCTTCAAAGCTATCAGCCCAAAGAAAAAAAGCGACTCACCACCACCGGGTGGGCTCGAAACTCCAATCTTTCGGTTAACAGCCGATCGCGCTAGCCAACTACGCCACGGAGACAGTCCTGCTCCACTGTCACCACCATCAGAACATATCTTCAAAGCTATCAGCCCAAAGAAAAAAAAGCGCCGCACCACCACCGGGTGGGCTCGAACCTCCTACCTTTCGGTTAACAGCCGATCGCGCTAGCCAACTACGCCACAGAGACAGTCGAGCTCCTCTCTCACCACCATCAAACATATCTTCAAAGCTATCAGTGCAAAGAAAAAAGCAACACACCTGTCCCGGGAGGGCTCGAAACTCCAACCTTTCGGTTAACAGCCGATCGCGCTAGCCAAATGCGCCACGGAGACAGTCCTGCTCCACTCTCACCACCGTCAGAACATTTCTTCAGAGCTATCAGCCCAAAGAAAAAAAGCGCCGCACCACCACCGGGTGGGCTCGAACCTCCAACCTTTCGGTTAACAGCCGATCGTGCTAGCCAATTGCCCCACGGAGACAGTCGTGCTCCACTCTCACCACCGCCAGAACATTTCTTCAGAGCTATCAGCCCAAAGAAAAAAAAGCGCCGCACCACCACCGGGTGGGCTCGAACTTCCAACCTTTCGGTTAACAGCCGATCGCGCTAGCGAATTGCGCCACGAAGACAGTCCTGCTCCACTTTTACCACCATTAGAACATATCTTCATAGCTATCAGTCCAAAGGAAAAAAAAGCGCCGCACCACCACCGGGTTGGCTCGAAACTCCAACCTTTCGGTTAACAGCCGATCGCGCTAGCCAAATGCGCCACGGAGACAGTCCTGCTCCACTCTCACCACCGTCAGAACATTTCTTCAGAGCTATCAGCCCAAAGAAAAAAAAGCGCCGCACCACCACCGGGTGGGCTCGAACCTCCAACCTTTCGGTTAACAGCCGATCGCGCTAGCCTATTGTGCCAGGCAGACAGATCTGCTCCACTCTCACCACCTTCAGAACATATCTTCAAAGATATCAGCCCAAAGAAAAAAAAACGCCGCACAGCCACCGGGTGGGCTCGAAACTCCAACCTTTCGGTTAACAGTCGATTGCGCTAGCCTATTGCGCCACGGAGACAGTCCTGCTCAACTCTCACCACCATCAGAACATAACTTCAAAGCTTTTAGCCCAAAGAAAAAAAAGCACCGCACCACCACCGGGTGGGCTCGAACCTCCAACCTTTCAGTTAACAGCCAATCGCGGTAGCCAATTGCGCCACGGAGACAGTCCTGCTCCACCCTCACCACCATCAGAACATATTTTCAAAGCTATCAGCCCAAAGAAAAAAAAGCACCGCACCACCAGCTGGTGGGCTCGAACCTCCAACCTTTCGGTTAACAGCCGATCGTGCTAGCCAATTGCGCCATGGAGACAGTCCTCCTCCACTCTCACCACCATCAGAACATATCTTCAAAGCTATCAGCCCAAAGAAAAAAAAAGTGCCGCACCACCCCTGGGTGGGCTCAAACCTCCGATTTTTCGGTTAAGATTCAATCGCGCTAGCCAATTGCGCCACGGAAACAGTCCTGCTCCACTCTCACCACCATCAGAACATATTTTCAAAGCTATCAGCCCAAAGAAAAAAATGCGCCGCACCACCACCGGGTGGGCTCGAACCTCAAACCTTTTGGTTAACAGCGGATCGTGCTAGCCAACTACGCCACGGAGGCAGTCGTGCTCCACTCTCACCACCATCAAACATATCTTCAAAGCTATCAGCGCAAAAGAAAAAGCAACACACCTGTCCCGGGAGGGCTCGAAACTCCAACCTTTCGGGTAACAGCCGATCGCGCTAGTCAATTGCGCCATGGAGACAGTCCTGCTCTTCTCTCACCACCATCAGAACATATCTTTAAAGCTATCAGTCCAAAGGAAAAAAAAGCGCCGCACCACTACCGGGTTGGCTCGAAACTCCAACCTTTTGGTTAACAGCCGATCGCGCTAGCCAATTGCGCCACGGAGACAGTTCTGCTCCACTCTCATCACCATCAGAACATATCTTCAAAGCTATCAGCCCAAAAAAAGCGCCGCACCACCACCGCGTGGGCTCGAACCTTCGACCTTTCGGTTAACAGCCGATCGCGCTAGCCAATTGCGCCACGGAGACAGTCGTGCTCCACTCTCACCACTATCAGAATATATCTTCAAAGGCATCAGCGCAAAGAAAAAGCAACACACCACTCCCGTGAGGGCTCGAAGCTCCAACCTTTCGGTTAAGAGCCGATCGCGCTAGTCAATTGCGCCATGGAGACAGTCCTGCTCTACTCTCACCACCATTAGAACATATCATCAAAGCTAATTGCCCAAAGAAAAAAAAAGCGCCGCACCACCATTGGGTGGGCTCGAACCTCCAACTTTTCAGTTACCAGCCGATCACGCTAGCCAATTGCGCCACGGAGACAGTCCTGCTTTACTCTCACCACCATCAGAACATATCTTCAAAGCTATCAGCCCACAGAAAAAAAGCGCCGCACCACCACCGGGAGAGCTCGAACCTCCAACTTTTCGGTTAACAGCCGATCGCGCTAGCCAATTGCGCCACGGAGACAGTCCTGCTCCACTCTCACCACCGTCAGAACATTTCTTCAGAGCTATCAGCCCAAAGAAAAAAAAGCGCCGCACCACCACCGGGTGGGCTCAAGACTCCAACCTTTCGGTTAACAGCCGATCGCGCTAGCCTATTACCCCACGGAGACAGTCGTGCTCCACTCTCACCACCGTCGGAACATTTATTCAGAGCTATCACCCCAAAGAAAAAAAAGCGCCGCACCACCACCTGGTGGGCTCGAACCTACAACCTTTCGGTTAGCAGCCGATCGCGCTAGCGAATTGCGCCACCAAGACAGTCCTGCTGCACTCTCACCACCATCAGAACATATCTTCAAAGCTATTACCGCAAAGAAAAAAGCAACACACCACTCCCGGGAGGGCTCGAAACTCCAACTTTTCGGTTAACAGCCGATCGCGTAGCCCATTGCGCCACGGAGACAGTCTTGTTCCACTCTCACCACCATCAGAACATATCTTCAAAGCTATCAGCGCAAAGAAAAAAGCAACACACCACTCCCGGGATGGCTCGAAACTCCAACCTTTCGGTTAACAGCCGATCGCGCTAGCCCTTTGTGCCACGGAGACAGTCTTGGTCCACTCTCACCACGATCAGAACATATCTTCAAAGCTATAAGCGCAAAAAAAGCAACACACCACTAACGGGAGGGCTCGAAACTCCAACCTTTCGGTTAACAGCCGATCGCGCTAGCCCATTGCGCCACGGAGACAGTCTTGCTCCCTTCTCACCACCATCAGAACATATCTTCAAAGCTATCAGCCCAAAGAAAAAAAGCGCCGCACCACCACCGGGTGGGCTCGAACCTCCAACCTTGCGGTTAACAGCTGATCGCACTAGCCAATTGCGCCACGGAGACAGTCGTGCTCCACTCTTACCACCATCAGAACATATCTTCAAAGCTATCAGCGCAAAGAAAAAAGCAACACACCACTCCCGAGAGGGCTCGAACCTCCAACTTTTCGGTTAACAGTCGATCGCGCTGGCCAATTGCGCCACGGAGACAGTCCTGCTCCACTCTCACCACCATTAGAACATATCTTTCAAGCTATCAGCCCAAAGAAAAAAAAGCGCCGAACCACCAACGGGTGGCCTTGAACCTCCAACCTTTCGGTTAATGCCGATCGCGCTAGCCAATTGCGCCACGGAGACAATCGTGCTCCACGCTCACCACCATCAGAACATATCTTCAAAGCTATCAGCGCAAAGAAAAAAACAACACACCCCACCCGGGAGGGCTCGAACGTCCAACTTTTCGGTTAACAGCCGATTGCGCTAGCCAATGGCGCCACGGGTACAGTCCGGCTCCACTCTCACCACCGTCAGAACATTTCTTCAGAGCTATCAGCCCAAAGAAAAAAAAGCACCGCACCACCACCGGGTGGGCTCGAACCTCCAACCTTTCGGTTAACAGCCGATCGCGCTAGCCAATTGCGCCACAGAGACAGTCGTGCTCCACTCTCACCACCGTCAGACCATTTCTTCAGAGCTATCGGCCCAAAGAAAAAAAAAGTGCCGCACCACCACCGGGTGGGCTCGAACCTTCAACCTTTCGGTTAACAGCCGCTCGCGCTAGCCAATTGCGCCACGGAGACAGTCCTGCTCCACTCTCACCACCATCAGAACATATCTTCAAAGCTATCAGCCCAAAGAAAAAAAAGCGCCACATCACCACCGGGTGGGCTCGAAACTCCAACCTTTCGGCTAACAGCCGATCGCGCTAGCCAATTGCGTCATGAAGACAGTCCTGCTCCACTCTCACCACCATCTGAACATATCGTCAAAGCTATCAGCGCAAAAAAAAGCGCCGCACCACCACCGGGTGGGCTCGAACCTCCAACCTTTCGGTTAACAGCCGATCGCGCTAGCCAATCGCACCACGGAGACAGTCCTGCTCCACTCTCACCACCATCAGAACATATCTTCAAAGCTATCAGTGCAAAGAAAAAAGGAACACACCACTCCCGGGAGGGCTCGAAACTCCAAACTTTCGGTTAACAGCCGATCGCACTAGCCCACTGCGCCACGGGGACAGTCTTGCTCCACTCTCACCACCATCAGAACATGTCTTCAAAGCTATCAGCCCAAAGAAAAAAAAGCACCGCACCACCACCGGGTGGGCTCGAAACTCCAACCTTTCGGTTAACAGCCTATCGTGCTAGCCAGTTGCGCCATGGAGACAGTTCTTCTCCACTCTCACCACCATCAGAACATATCTTCAAAGCTATCAGCCCAAACAAAAAAAGTGCCGCACCACCACTGGGTGGGCTCAAACCTCCGATTTTTTGGTTAAGAGTCAATCGCGCTAGCCGATTGCGCCACGGAGACAGTCCTGCTCCACTCTCACCACCATCAGAACATATCTTCGAAGCTATCAGCCCAAAGAAAAAAATGCGCCGCACCACCACCGGGTGGGCTCGAACCTCCAACCTTTCGGTTAACAGCCGATCGTGCTAGCCAACTACGCCACGGAGGCAGTCTTGCTCCACTCTCACCACCATCAGAACATATCTTCAAAGCTATCAGCGCAAAGAAAAAAAAGCGCCGCACCACCACTGGGTGGGCTCGAACCTCCAACCTTTCGGTTAACAGCCGTTCGCGCAAGCCAATGGCGCCACGGAGACAGTCCTGCTCCACTCTCACCACCATCAGAACATATCTTCAAAGCTATCAGCCCAAAGAAAAAAAGCGCCGCACCACCACCGGGTGTGCTCGAAACTCCAACCTTTCGGTTAACAGCCGATCGCGCTAGCCAACTACGCCACGGAGACAGTCCTGCTCCACTCTCACCACCATCAGAACATACCTTAAAGGCTATCAGCCCAAAGAAAAAAAAGCACCGCCCCACCAATGGGTGGGCTCGAACCTCCAACCTCTCGGTTAACAGCCGATCGCGCTAGCCAACTACGCCACGGAGACAGTCGAGCTCCTCTCTCACCACCATCAAACATAACTTCAAAGCTATCAGCGCAAAGAAAAAAGCAACACACCTGTCCCGGGAGGGCTCGAAACTCCAACCTTTCGGTTAACAGCCGATCGCGCTAGCCAAATGCGCCATGGAGACAGTTCTGCTCTACTCTCACCACCATTAGAACATATCTTCAAAGCTATCGGCGCAAAGAAAAAAGCAACACACCACTCCCGGGAGGGCTCGAACCTCCAAATTTTCGGTTAACAGCCGGTCTCGCTAGCCAATTGCGCCACAGAGACAGTCCTGCTCCACTCTCACCACCATTACAACATATCTTCAAAGCTATCCGCCCAAAGAAAAAAAAGCGCCGCACCACCAACGGATGGGCTCGAACCTCCAACTTTTCGGTTAACAGCCTATCGCGTAGGCCAATTGCGCCACGGAGACAGTTCTGCTCCACTCTCACCACCATCAGAACATATCGTCAAAGCTATGAGCCCAAAGAAAAAAAAAGCGCCGCACCACCACCGGGTGGTCTCGAACCTCCGACCTTTCGGTTAACAGCCGATCGCGCTAGCCAATTGCGCCACGGAGACAGTCGTGCTCCACTCTCACCACCATCAGAACATATCTTCAAAGCTATCGGCGTAAAGAAAAAAGCAACACACCACTCCCGGGAGCGCTCGAAACTCCAAATTTTTCGTTAACAGTTGATCGCGCTAGCCAATTGCGCCACGGAGACAGTCCTGCTCCACTCTCACCACCTTTAGAACATATCTTCAAAGCTATCAGCCCAAAAAAAAAGCGCCGCACCACCACCGGGTGGGCTCGAATCTCCAAGCTTTCGGTTAACAGCCGATCGCGCTAGCCTATTGCGCCAGGGAGACAGACCTGCTCCACTCTCACCACCTTCAGAACATATCTTCAAAGATATCAGCCCAAAGAAAAAAAAACGCCGCACCACCACCGGGTGGGCTCGAAACTCCAACCTTTCGGTTAACAGTCGATCGCGCTAGCCTATTGCGCCACGGAGACAGTCCTGCTCAACTCTCACCACCATCAGAACATAACTTCAAAGCTTTCAGCCCAAAGAAAAAAAAGCACCGCACCACCACCGGGTGGGCTCGAACCTCCAACCTTTCAGTTAACAGCCAATCGCGCTAGCCAATTGCGCCACGGAGACAGTCCTGCTCCACTCTCACCACCATCAGAACATATTTTCAAAGCTATCAGCCCAAAGAAAAAAAAGCACCGCACCACCAGCGGGTGGGCTCGAACCTCCAACCTTTCGGTTAACAGCCGATCGCGCTAGCCAATTGCGCCATGGAGACAGTCCTCCTCCACTCTCACCACCATCAGAACATATCTTCAAAGCTATCAGCCCAAAGAAAAAAAAGTGCCGCACCACCCCTGGGTGGGCTCAAACCTCCGATTTTTCGGTTAAGATTCAATCGCGCTAGCCAATTGCGCCACGGAAACAGTCCTGCTCCACTCTCACTACCATCAGAACATAGTTTCAAAGCTATCAGCCAAAGAAAAAAATGCGCCGCACCACCACCGGGTGGGCTCGAACCTCCAACCTTTCGGTTAACAGCCGATCGTGCTAGCCAACTACGCCACGGAGGCAGTCGTGCTCCACTCTCACCACCATCAAACATATCTTCAAAGCTATCAGCGCAAAAGAAAAAGCAACACACCTGTCCCGGGAGGGCTCGAAACTCCAACCTTTCGGTTAACAGCCGATCGCGCTAGTCCATTGCGCCATGGAGACAGTCCTGCTCTACTCTCACCACCATCAGAACATATCTTCAAAGCTATCAGTCCAAAGGAAAAAAAAGCGCCGCACCACCAGCGGGTTGGCTCGAAACTCCAACCTTTCGGTTAACAGCCGATCGCGCTAGCCAATTGCGCCACGGAGACAGTTCTGCTCCACTCTCATCACCTTCAGAACATATCTTCAAAGCTATCAGCCCAAAAAAAAAAGCGCCGCACCACCACCGCGTGGGCTCGAACCTTCGACCTTTCGGTTAATAGCCGATCGCGCTAGCCGATTGCGCCACGGAGACAGTCGTGCTCCACTCTCACCACTATCAGAACATATCTTCAAAGGTATCGGCGCAAAGAAAAAAGCAACTCACCACTCCCGGGAGGGCTTGAACCTCCAAATTTTCGGTTAACAGCTGATCGCGCTAGCCAAATGCGCCACGGAGACAGTCCTACTCCACTCTCACCACCATCAGAATATATCTTCAAAGCCATCAGCGCAAAGAAAAAGCAACACACCTCTCCCGCGAGGGCTCGAAGCTCCAAACTTTCGGTTAACAGCCGATCGCGCTAGCCAATTGCGCCACGGAGGCAGTCCTGCTCCAATCTCACCACCATTAGAACATATCATCAAAGCTATTAGCCCAAAGAAAAAAAAGCGCCGCACCACCACCGGGTTGGCTCGAAACTCCAACCTTTCGGTTAACAGCCGATCGCGCTATCCAACTACGCCACGGAGACTGTCGTGCTCCACTCTTACCACCAACCAACATATCTTCAAAGCTATCAGCCCAAAGAAAAAAAGCGCCGCACCACAACCGGGTGGGCTCGAAACTCCAACCTTTCGGTTAACAGCCTCTCGCGCTAGCCAACTACGCCACGGAGACAGTCCTGCTCCACTGTCACACCATCAGAACATATCTTCAAAGCTATCAGCCCAAAGAAAAAAAAGCGCCGCATCACCTACGGGTGGGCTCGAACCTCCTACCTTTCGGTTAACAGCCGATCGCGCTAGCCAACTACGCCACGGAGACAGTCGAGCTCCTCTCTCACCACCATCAAACATATCTTCAAAGCTATCAGTGCAAAGAAAAAAGCAACACACCTGTCCCGGGAGGGCTCGAAACTCCAACCTTTCGGTTAACAGCCGATCGCGCTAGCCAAATGCGCCACGGAGACAGTCCTGCTCCACTCTCACCACCGTCAGAACATTTCTTCAGAGCTATCAGCCCAAAGAAAAAAAAGCGCCGCACCACCACCGGGTGGGCTCGAACCTCCAACCTTTCGGTTAACAGCCGATCGTGCTAGCCAATTGCCCCACGGAGACAGTCGTGCTCCACTCTCACCACCGTCAGAGCATTTCTTCAGAGCTATCACCCCAAAGAAAAAAAAGCGCCGCACCACCACTGGGTGGGCTCGAATCTCCAACCTTTCGGTTAACAGCCGATCGCGCTAGCCTATTGTGCCAGGCAGACAGATCTGCTCCACTCTCACCACCTTCAGAACATATCTTCAAAGATATCAGCCCAAAGAAAAAAAACGCCGCACCACCACCGGGTGGGCTCGAAACTCCAACCTTTCGGTTAACAGTCGATCGCGCTAGCCTATTGCGCCACGGAGACAGTGCTCCTCCACTCTCACCACCATCGGAACATATCTTCAAAGCTATCAGCCCAAAGAAAACAAAGTGCCGCACCACCTCTGGGTGGGCTCAAACCTCCGATTTTTCGGTTAAGATTCAATCGCGCTAGCCAATTTCGCCACGGAAACAGTCCTTCTCCACTCTCACCACCATCAGAACATATTTTCAAAGCTATCAGCCCAAAGAAAAAAATGCGCCGCACCACCACCGGGTGGGCTCGAACCTCCAACCTTTCGGTTAACAGCCGATCGTGCTAGCCAACTACGCCACGGAGGCAGTCGTGCTCCACTCTCACCACCATCAAACATATCTTCAAAGCTATCAGCGCAACAGAAAAAGCAACACACCTGTCCCGGGAGGGCTCGAAACTCCAACCTTTCGGTTAACAGCCGATCGCGCTAGTCAATTGCGCCATGGAGACAGTCCTGCTCTACTCTCACCACCATCAGAACATATCTTCAAAGCTATCAGTCAAAAGAAAAAAAAGCTTCGCACCACCACCGGGTTGGCTCGAAACTCCAACCTTTCGGTTAACAGCCGATCGCGCTAGCCAATTGCGCCACGGAGACAGTTCTGCTCCACTCTCATCACCATCAGAACATATCTTCAAAGCTATCAGCCCAAAAAAAGCGCCGCACCACCACCGCGTGGGCTCGAACCTTCGACCTTTCGGTTAACAGCCGATCGCGCTAGCCAACTGCGCCACGGAGACAGTCGTGCTCCACTCTCACCACTATCAGAACATATCTTCAAAGCTATCGGCGCAAAGAAAAAAGCAACACACCACTCCCGGGAGGGCTTGAACCTCCAAATTTTCGGTTAACAGCTGATCGCGCTAGCCAAATGCGCCACGGAGACAGTCCTGCTCCACTCTCACCACCATCAGAATATATCTTCAAAGACATCAGTGCAAAGAAAAAGCAACACACCACTCCCGTGAGGGCTCGAAGCTCCAAACTTTCGGTTAACAGCCGATCGCGCTAGCCAATTGCGCCACGGAGGCAGTCCTGCTCCAATCTCACCACCATTAGAACTTATCATCAATGCTATTAGCCCAAAGAAAAAAAAAGCGCCGCACCACCAATGGGTGGGCTCGAACCTCCAACTTTTCAGTTAACAGCCGATAACGCTAGCCAATTGCGCCACGGAGACAGTCCTGCTCCACTCTCACCACCGTCAGAACATTTCTTCAGAGCTATCAGCCCAAAGAAAAAAAAGCGCCGCACCACCACCGGGTGGGCTCGAACCTCCAACCTTTCGGTTAACAGCCGATCGCGCAAGCGAATTGCGCCACGAAGACAGTCCTGCTCCACTTTTACCACCATTAGAACATATCTTCATAGCTATCAGTCCAAAAGAAAAAAAAGCGCCGCACCACCACCGGGTTGGCTCGAAACTCCAACCTTTCGGTTAACAGCCGATCGCGCTAGCCAAATGCGCCACGGAGACAGTCCTGCTCCACTCTCACCACCGTGAGAACATTTCTTCAGAGCTATCAGCCCAAAGAAAAAAAAGCGCCGCACCACCACCGGGTGGGCTCGAACCTCCAACCTTTCGGTTAACAGCCGATCGCGCTAGCCAACTACGCCACGGAGACAGTCGAGCTCCTCTCTCACCACCATCAAACATATCTTCAAAGCTATCAGCGCAAAGAAAAAAGCAACACACCTGTCCCGGGAGGGCTCGAAACTCCAACCTTTCGGTTAACAGCCGATCGCGCTAGCCAAATGCGCCACGGAGACAGTCCTGCTCCACTCTCACCACCGTCAGAACATTTCTTCAGAGCTATCAGCCCAAAGAAAAAAAAGCGCCGCACCACCACCGGGTGGGCTCGAACCTCCAACCTTTCGGTTAACAGCCGATCGTGCTAGCCAATTGCCCCACGGAGACAGTCGTGCTCCATTCTCACCACCGTCAGAACATTTCTTCAAAGCTATCACCCCAAAGAAAAAAAAGCGCTGAACCACCACCGGGTGGGCTCGAATCTCCAACCTTTCGGGTAACAGCCGATCGCGCTAGCCTATTGCGCCAGGGAGACAGACCTGCTCCACTCTCACCACCTTCAGAACATATCTTCAAAGATATCAGCCCAAAGAAAAAAAAAACGCCGCACCACCACCGGGTGGGCTCGAAACTCCAACCTTTCGGTTAACAGTCGATCGCGCTAGCCTATTGCGCCACGGAGACAGTCCTGCTCAACTCTCACCACCATCAGAACATAACTTCAAAGCTTTCAGCCCAAAGAAAAAAAAAGCACCGCACCACCACCGGGTGGGCTCGAACCTCCAACCTTTCAGTTAACAGCCAATCGCGCTAGCCAATTGCGCCACGGAGACAGTCCTGCTCCACTCTCACCACTATCAGAACATATTTTCAAAGCTATCAGCCCAAAGAAAAAAAAGCACCGCACCACCAGCGGGTGGGCTCGAACCTCCAACCTTTCGGTTAACAGCCGATCGCGCTAGCCAATTGCGCCATGGAGACAGTCCTCCTCCACTCTCACCACCATCAGAACATATCTTCAAAGCTATCAGCCCAAAGAAAAAAAAGTGCCGCACCACCCCTGGGTGGGCTCAAACCTCCGATTTTTCGGTTAAGATTCAATCGCGCTAGCCAATTGCGCCACGGAAACAGTCCTGCTCCACTCTCACTACCATCAGAACATATTTTCAAAGCTATCAGCCAAAGAAAAAAATGCGCCGCACCACCACCGGGTGGGCTCGAACCTCCAACCTTTCGGTTAACAGCCGATCGTGCTAGCCAACTACGCCACGGAGGCAGTCGTGCTCCACTCTCACCACCATCAAACATATCTTCAAAGCTATCAGCGCAAAAGAAAAAGCAACACACCTGTCCCGGGAGGGCTCGAAACTCCAACCTTTCGGTTAACAGCCGATCGCGCTAGTCCATTGCGCCATGGAGACAGTCCTGCTCTACTCTCACCACCATCAGAACATATCTTCAAAGCTATCAGTCCAAAGGAAAAAAAAGCGCCGCACCACCAGCGGGTTGGCTCGAAACTCCAACCTTTCGGTTAACAGCTGATCGCGCTAGCCAATTGCGCCACGGAGACAGTTCTGCTCCACTCTCATCACCATCAGAACATATCTTCAAAGCTATCAGCCCAAAAAAAAGCGCCGCACCACCACCGCGTGGGCTCGAACCTTCGACCTTTCGGTTAATAGCCGATCGCGCTAGCCGATTGCGCCACGGAGACAGTCGTGCTCCACTCTCACCACTATCAGAACATATCTTCAAAGGTATCGGCGCAAAGAAAAAAGCAACACACCACTCCCGGGAGGGCTTGAACCTCCAAATTTTCGGTTAACAGCTGATCGCGCTAGCCAAATGCGCCACGGAGACAGTCCTGCTCCACTCTCACCACCATCAGAATATATCTTCAAAGCCATCAGCGCAAAGAAAAAGCAACACACCACTCCCGCGAGGGCTGGAAGCTCCAAACTTTCGGTTAACAGCAGATCGCGCTAGCCAATTGCGCCACGGAGGCAGTCCTGCTCCAATCTCACCACCATTAGAACATATCATCAAAGCTATTAGCCCAAAGAAAAAAAAAGCGCCGCACCACCATTGGGTGGGCTCGAACCTCCAACTTTTCAGTTAACAGCCGATCACGCTAGCCAATTGCGCCACGGAGACAGTCCTGCTCTACTCTCACCACCATCAGAACATATCTTCAAAGCTATCAGTCCAAAGGAAAAAAAAGCGCCGCACCACCACCGGGTTGGCTCGAAACTCCAACCTTTCGGTTAACAGCCGATCGCGCTAGCCAACTACGCCACGGAGACTGTCGTGCTCCACTCTTACCACCAACCAACATATCTTCAAAGCTATCAGCCCAACGAAAAAAAGCGCCACACCACCACCGGGTGGGCTCGAAACTCCAACCTTTCGGTTAACAGCCGATCGCGCTAGCCAACTACGCCACGGAGACAGTCCTGGTCCACTGTCACCACCATCAGAACATATCTTCAAAGCTATCAGCCCAAAGAAAAAAAAGCGCCGCACCACCACCGGGTGGGCTCGAACCTCCTACCTTTCGGTTAACAGCCGATCGCGCTAGCCAACTACGCCACAGAGACAGTCGAGCTCCTCTCTCACCACCATCAAACATATCTTCAAAGCTATCAGTGCAAAGAAAAAAGCAACACACCTGTCCCGGGAGGGCTCGAAACTCCAACCTTTCGGTTAACAGCCGATCGCGCTAGCCAAATGCGCCACGGAGACAGTCCTGCTCCACTCTCACCACCGTCAGAACATATCTTCAGAGCTATCACCCCAAAGAAAAAAAAGCGCCGCACCACCACCGGGTGGGCTCGAACCTCCAACCTTTCGGTTAACAGCCGATCGTGCTAGCCAATTGCCCCACGGAGACAGTCGTGCTCCACTCTCACCACCGTCAGAGCATTTCTTCAGAGCTATCCCCCCAAAGAAAAAAAAGCGCCGCACCACCACTGGGTGGGCTCGAATCTCCAACCTTTCGGTTAACAGCCGATCGCGCTAGCCTATTGTGCCAGGCAGACAGATCTGCTCCACTCTCACCACCTTCAGAACATATCTTCAAAGATATCAGCCCAAAGAAAAAAAAACGCCGCACCACCACCGGGTGGGCTCGAAACTCCAACCTTTCGGTTAACAGTCGATCGCGCTAGCCTATTGCGCCACGGAGACAGTCCTGCTCAACTCTCACCACCATCAGAACATAACTTCAAAGCTTTCAGCCCAAAGAAAAAAAAGCACCGCACCACCACCGGGTGGGCTCGAACCTCCAACCTTTCAGTTAACAGCCAATCGCGGTAGCCAATTGCGCCACGAAGACAGTCCTGCTCCACTCTCACCACCATCAGAACATATTTTCAAAGCTATCAGCCCAAAGAAAAAAAAGCACCGCACCACCAGCTGGTGGGCTTGAACCTCCAACCTTTCGGTTAACAGCCGATCGTGCTAGCCAATTGCGCCATGGAGACAGTCCTCCTCCACTCTCACCACCATCAGAACATATCTTCAAAGCTATCAGCCCAAAGAAAAAAAAAGTGCCGCACCACCCCTGGGTGGGCTCAAACCTCCGATTTTTCGGTTAAGATTCAATCGCGCTAGCCAATTGCGCCACGGAAACAGTCCTGCTCCACTCTCACCACCATCAGAACATATTTTCAAAGCTATCAGCCCAAAGAAAAAAATGCGCCGCACCACCACCGGGTGGGCTCGAACCTCAAACCTTTTGGTTAACAGCGGATCGTGCTAGCCAACTACGCCACGGAGGCAGTCGTGCTCCACTCTCACCACCATCAAACATATCTTCAAAGCTATCAGCGCAAAAGAAAAAGCAACACACCTGTCCCGGGAGGGCTCGAAACTCCAACCTTTCGGTAACAGCCGATCGCGCTAGTCAATTGCGCCACGGAGACAGTTCTGCTCCACTCTCATCACCATCAGAACATATCTTCAAAGCTATCAGCCCAAAAAAAGCGCCGCACCACCACCGCGTGGGCTCGAACCTTCGACCTTTCGGTTAACAGCCGATCGCGCTAGCCAATTGCGCCACGGAGACAGTCGTGCTCCACTCTCACCACTATCAGAATCTATCTTCAAAGCCATCAGCGCAAAGAAAAAGCAACACACCACTCCCGTGAGGGCTCGAAGCTCAAACCTTTCGGTTAACAGCCGATCGCGCTAGTCAATTGCGCCATGGAGACAGTCCTGCTCTACTCTCACCACCATTAGAACATATCATCAAAGCTAATTGCCCAAAGAAAAAAAAAGCACCGCACCACCATTGGGTGGGCTCGAACCTCCAACTTTTCAGTTACCAGCCGATCACGCTAGCCAATTGCGCCACGGAGACAGTCCTGCTTTACTCTCACCCCCATCAGAACATGTCTTCAAAGCTATCAGCCCACAGAAAAAAAGCGCCGCACCACCACCGAAAGAGCTCGAACCTCCAACTTTTCGGTTAACAGCCGATCGCGCTAGCCAATTGCGCAACGGAGACAGTCCTGCTCCACTCTCACCACCGTCAGAACATTTCTTCAGAGCTATCAGCCCAAAGAAAAAAAAGCGCCGCACCACCACCGGGTGGGCTCAAGACTCCAACCTTTCGGTTAACAGCCGATCGCGCTAGCCTATTACCCCACGGAGACAGTCGTGCTCCACTCTCACCACCGTCGGAACATTTCTTCAGAGCTATCACCCCAAAGAAAAAAAAAGCGCCGCACCACCACCTGGTGGGCTCGAACCTACAACCTTTCGGTTAGCAGCCGATCGCGCTAGCGAATTGCGCCACCAAGACAGTCCTGCTGCACTCTCACCACCATCAGAACATATCTTCAAAGCTATTACCGCAAAGAAAAAAGCAACACACCACTCCCGGGAGGGCTCGAAACTCCAACCTTTCGGTTAACAGCCGATCGCGTAGCCCATTGCGCCACGGAGACAGTCTTGTTCCACTCTCACCACCATCAGAACATATCTTCAAAGCTATCAGCGCAAAGAAAAAAGCAACACACCACTCCCGGGATGGCTCGAAACTCCAACCTTTCGGTTAACAGCCGATCGCGCTAGCCCATTGCGCCACGGAGACAGTCTTGCTCCCTTCTCACCACCATCAGAACATATCTTCAAAGCTATCAGCCCAAAGAAAAAAAGCGCCGCACCACCACCGGGTGGGCTCGAACCTCCAACCTTGCGGTTAACAGCTGATCGCACTAGCCAATTGCGCCACGGAGACAGTCGTGCTCCACTCTTACCACCATCAGAACATATCTTCAAAGCTATCAGCGCAAAGAAAAAAGCAACACACCACTCCCGAGAGGGCTCGAACCTCCAACTTTTCGGTTAACAGTCGATCGCGCTGGCCAATTGCGCCACGGAGACGGTCCTGCTCCACTCTCACCACCATTAGAACATATCTTTCAAGCTATCAGCCCAAAGAAAAAAAAGCGCCGAACCACCAACGGGTGGGCTTGAACCTCCAACCTTTCGGTTAATGCCGATCGCGCTAGCCAATTGCGCCACGGAGACAATCGTGCTCCACGCTCACCACCATCAGAACATATCTTAAAAGCTATCAGCGCAAAGAAAAAAGCAACACACCCCACCCGGGAGGGCTCGAACCTCCAACTTTTCGGTTAACAGCCGATTGCGCTAGCCAATGGCGCCACGGGTACAGTCCGGCTCCACTCTCACCACCCTCAGAACATTTCTTCAGAGCTATCAGCCCAAAGAAAAAAAAGCACCGCACAACCACCGGGTGGGCTCGAACCTCCAACCTTTCGGTTAACAGCCGATCGCGCTAGCCAATTGCGCCACAGAGACAGTCGTGCTCCACTCTCACCACCGTCAGACCATTTCTTCAGAGCTATCGGCCCAAAGAAAAAAAAAGTGCCGCACCACCACCGGGTGGGCTCGAACCTTCAACCTTTCGGTTAACAGCCGCTCGCGCTAGCCAATTGCGCCACGGAGACAGTCCTGCTCCACTCTCACCACCGTCAGAACATTTCTTCAGAGCTATCAGCCCAAAGAAAAAAAAAGCGCCACATCACCACCGGGTGGGCTCGAAACTCCAACCTTTCGGCTAACAGCCGATCGCGCTAGCCAATTGCGTCATGAAGACAGTCCTGCTCCACTCTCACCACCATCTGAACATATCGTCAAAGCTATCAGCGCAAAAAAAAGCGCCGCACCACCACCCGGTGGGCTCGAACCTCCAACCTTTCGGTTAACAGCCGATCGCGCTAGCCAATCGCACCACGGAGACAGTCCTGCTCCACTCTCACCACCATCAGAACATATCTTCAAAGCTATCAGTGCAAAGAAAAAAGGAACACACCACTCCCGGGAGGGCTCGAAACTCCAACCTTTCGGTTAACAGCCGATCGCACTAGCCCACTTCGCCACGGGGACAGTCTTGCTCCACTCTCACCACCATCAGAACATGTCTTCAAAGCTATCAGCCCAAAGAAAAAAAAGCACCGCACCACCACCGGGTGGGCTCGAAACTCCAACCTTTCGGTTAACAGCCTATCGTGCTAGCCAGTTGCGCCATGGAGACAGTTCTGCTCCACTCTCACCACCATCAGAACATATCTTCAAAGCTATCAGCCCAAAGAAATAAAGTGCCGCACCACCACTGGGTGGGCTCAAACCTCCGATTTTTTGGTTAAGAGTCAATCGCGCTAGCCGATTGCGCCACGGAGACAGTCCTGCTCCACTCTCACCACCATCAGAACAGATCTTCGAAGCTATCAGCCCAAAGAAAAAAATGCGCCGCACCACCACCGGGTGGGCTCGAACCTCCAA
Organism: Rhipicephalus microplus; assembly: GCF_043290135.1. Lineage (NCBI taxonomy): Eukaryota > Metazoa > Arthropoda > Arachnida > Ixodida > Ixodidae > Rhipicephalus > Rhipicephalus microplus. The sequence continues at coordinate 16,609,834 of NW_027464589.1, forward strand.
ACTTTCGGTTAACAGCCGATCGTGCTAGCCAACTACGCCACGGAGGCAGTCGTGCTCTACTCTCACCACCATCGAACATATCTTCAAAGCTATCAGCGCAAATGAAAAAGCAACACACCACTCTCGGGATGGCTCAAAACTCCAACCTTTTGGTTAACAGCCGATTGCTCTAGCCCATTGCGCCACGGGGACAGTCTTGCTCCACTCTCACCACCATCAGAACATATCTTCAAAGCTATCAGCGCAAAGAAAAAAAAGCGCCGCACCACCACTGGGTGGGCTCGAACCTCCAACCTTTCGGTTAACAGCCGTTCGCGCAAGCCAATGGCGCCACGGAGACAGTCCTGCTCCACTCTCACCACCATCAGAACATATCTTCAAAGCTATCAGCCCAAAGAAAAAAAAGCACCGCACCACCACCGGGTGGGCTCGAACCTCCAACCTTTCGGTTAACAGTCAATCGCGCTAGCCAATTGCGCCACGGAGACAGTCCTGCTCCACGCTCGCCATCATCAGAACATATCTTCAAAGCTATCAGCGCAAAGAAAAAAGCAACACACCCCACCCGGGAGGGCTCGAACCTCCAACTTTTCGGTTAACAGCCGATTGCGCTAGCCAATGGCACCACGGGTACAGTCCGGCTCCACTCTCACCACCGTCAGAACAATTCTTCAGAGCTATCAGCCCAAAGAAAAAAAGCGCCACACCACCACCGGGTGGGCTCGAACCTCCAACCTTTCGGTTAACAGCCGATCGCGCTAGCCAATTGCGCCACAGAGACAGTCGTGCTCCACTCTCACCACCGTCAGACCATTTCTTCAGAGCTATCGGCCCAAAGAAAAAAAAAGTACCGCACCACCACCGGGTGGGCTCGAACCTTCAACCTTTCGGTTAACAGCCGCTCGCGCTAGCCAATTGCGCCACGGAGACTGTCCTGCTCCACTCTCACCACCGTCAGAACAATTCTTCAGAGCTATCAGCCCAAAGAAAAAAAAGCGCCACATCACCACCGGGTGGGCTCGAAACTCCAACCTTTCGGTTAACAGCCGATCGCGCTAGCCAATCGCACCACGGAGACAGTCCTGCTCCACTCTCACCACCATCAGAACATATCTTCAAAGCTATCAGTGCAAAGAAAAATGGAACACACCACTCCCGGGAGGGCTCGAAACTCCAACCTTTCGGTTAACAGCCGATCGCACTAGCCCACTGCGCCACGGGGACAGTCTTGCTCCACTCTCACCACCATCAGAACATGTCTTCAAAGCTATCAGCCCAAAGAAAAAAAAAGTGCCGCACCACCACCGGGTGGGCTCGAACCTTCAACCTTTCGGTTAACAGCCGTTCGCGCTAGCCAATTGCGCCACGGAGACAGTCCTGCTCCACTCTCACCACCGTCAGAACATTTCTTCATAGGCTATCAGCCCAAAGAAAAAAAAGCGCCACATCACCACCGGGTCTGCTCGAAACTCCAACCTTTCGGTTAACAGCCGATCGCGCTAGCCAATTGCGTCATGGAGACAGTCCTGCTCCACTCTCACCACCATCAGAACATATCTTCAAAGCTATTACCACAAAGAAGAAAGCAACACACCACTCCCGGGAGGGCTCGAAACTCCAACCTTTCCCTTAACAGCCGATCGCGCTAGCCCATTGCGCCACGGAGACAGTCTTGTTCCACTCTCAACACCATCTGAACATATCTTCAAAGCTATCAGTGCAAAGAAAAAAGGAACACACCACTCCCGGGAGGGCTCGAAACTCCAACCTTTCGGTTAACAGCCGATCGCACTAGCCCACTGCGCCACGGGGACAGTCTTGCTCCACTCTCACCACCATCAGAACATGTCTTCAAAGCTATCAGCCAAAAGAAAAAAAAAGCACCGCACCACCACCGGGTGGGCTCGAAACTCCAACCTTTCGGTTAACAGCCGATCGCGCTAGCCAATTGCGCCATGGAGACAGTTCTGCTCCACTCTCACCACCATCAGAACATATCTTCAAAGCTATCAGCCCAAAGAAAAAAAGTGCTGCACCACCACTGAGTGGGCTCAAACCTCCAATTTTTTGGTTAAGAGTCAATCGCGCTAGCCAATTGCGCCACGGAGACAGTCCTGCTCCACTCTCACCACCATCAGAACATATCTTCGAAGCTATCAGCCCAAAGAAAAAAATGCGCCGCACCACCACCGGGTGGGCTCGAACCTCCAACCTTTCGGTTAACAGCCGATCGTGCTAGCCAACTACGCCACGGAGGCAGTCGTGCTCCACTCTCACCACCATCAAACATATCTTCAAAGCTATCAGCGCAAATGAAAAAGCAACACACCACTCTCGGGAGGGCTCGAAACTCTAACCTTTTGGTTAACAGCCGATCGCTCTAGCCCATTGTGCCACGGGGACAGTCTTGCTCCACTCTCACCACCATCAGAACATATCTTCAAAGCTGTCAGCGCAAAGAAAAAAAAGCGCCGCACCACCACCGGGTGGGCTCGAACCTTCAACCTTTCGGTTAACAGCCGTTCGCGCAAGCCAATTGCGCCACGGAGACAGTCCTGCTCCACTCTCACCACCATCAGAACATATCTTCAAAGCTATCAGCCCAAAGAAAAAAAAGCGCTGCATCACCACCGCGTGGGCTCGAACCTCCAACTTTTCGGTTAACAGCCGATCACGCTAGCCAATTGCGCCACGGAGACAGCCCTGCTCTACTCTCACCACCATCAGAACATATCTTCAAAGCTATCAGCCCACAGAAAAAAAAGTGCCGCACCACCACCGGGAGAGCTCGAACCTCCAACTTTTCGGTTAACAGCCGATCGCGCTAGCCAATTGCGCCACGGAGACAGTCCTGCTCCACTCTCACCACCATCAGAACATATCTTCAAAGCTATCAGCGCAAAGAAAAAAGCAACACACCACTCCCGGGAGGGCTCGAAACGTCAACCTTTCGGTTAACAGCCGATCGCGCTAGCCCTTACCCCCACGGAGACAGTCGTGCTCCACTCTCACCACCGTCAGAACATTTCTTTATAGCTATCACCCCTATCACCCCAAAGAAAAAAAAAGTGCCGCACCACCACCGGGTGGGCTCGAACCTCCAACCTTTCGGTTAACAGCCGATCGCGCTAGCCAATTGCGCCACGAAGACAGTCCTGCTGCAGTCTCACCACCATCATACCATATCTTCAAAGCTATTACCGCAAAGAAAAAAGCAACACACCACTCCCGGGAGGGCTCACAATTCTAACCTTTCGGTTAACAGCCGATCGCGCTAGCCCAATGCGCCACGGAGACAGTCTTGCTCCAATCTCACCACCATCGAAACATATCTTCATACTATCAGCGCAAAGAAAAAAAGCGCTGCACCACCACCACCGGGTGGGCTCGAAACTCCAACATTTCGGTTAACAGCCGATCGTGCTTGCCCATTGCGCCACGGGGACAGTCTTGCTCCACTCTCACCACCATCAGAACATATCTTCAAAGCTATCAGTGCAAAGAAAAAAAGCGCCGCACCACCACCGGGTGGGCTCGAACCTCCAACCTTTCGGTTAACAGCCGATCGCGCTAGCCAACTGCGCCACGGAGACAGTCGTGCTCCACACTCACCACCATCAGAACATATTTTCAAAGCTATCAGCCCAAAGAAAAAAGGAACACACCACTCCCGGGAGGGCTGGAAACTCCAACCTTTCGGTTAACAGCCGATCGCGCTAGCCCATTGCGCCAGGGAGACAGTCTTGCTCCACTCTCAACACCATCATAACATATCTTCAAAGCTATCAGCGCAAAGAAAAAAAAGCGCCGCACCACCACCGGGTAGGCTCGAACCTTCAATCTTTCGGTTAACAGCCGATCGTGCTAGCCAATTGCGCCACGGAGACAGTCCTGCTCCACTCTCACCACCATCAGAACATAACTTCAAAGCTATCAGTACAAAGAAAAAAGCAACACACCACTCCCGCGAGGGCTCGAAACTCCAACCTTTTGGTTAACAGCCGATCGCGCTAGCCAATTGCGCCACGGAGACAGTCCTGCTCCACTCTCACCACCATCAGAACATATCTTCAAAGCTATCAGCACAAAGAAAAAAAAGCGCCACACCATCACCGGGTGGGCTCGAACCTCCAACATTTCGGTTAACAGCCGATCGCGCTAGCCAACTGCGCCACGTTGACAGTCGTGCTCCACTGTCACCACCATCAGAACATATCTTCAAAGCTATCAGCGCAATGAAAAAAGCATCACACCACTCCCGGGAGGGCTCGAAACGTCAACCTTTCGGTTAACAGCCGATCGCGCTAGCCAATTGCGCCACGGAGACAGTCGTTCTCCACTCTCACCACCATCAGAACATATCTTCAAAGCTATCAGTGCAAAGAAAAAAGCAACACACCACACCCGGGAGGGCTCGAAACTCCAATCTTTCGGTTAACAGCCGATCGCGCTAGCCAATTGCGCCACGGAGACAGTCCTGCTCCACTCTCACCACCATCAGAACATATCTTCAAAGCTATCAGCCCACAGAAAAAAAGCGCCGCACCACCACCGGGAGAGCTCGAACCTCCAACTTTTCGGTTAACAGCCGATCGCGCTAGCCAATTGCGCCACGGAGACAGTCCTGCTCCACTCTCACCACCGTCAGAACATTTCTTCAGAGCTATCAGCCCAAAGAAAAAAAAGCGCCGCACCACCACCGGGTGGGCTCAAGCCTCCAACCTTTCGGTTAACAGCCGATCGCGCTAGCCTATTACCCCACGGAGACAGTCGTGCTCCACTCTCACCACCGTCGGAACATTTCTTCAGAGCTATCACCCCAAAGAAAAAAAAGCGCCGCACCACCACCTGGTGGGCTCGAACCTACAACCTTTCGGTTAGCAGCCGATCGCGCTAGCGAATTGCGCCACGAAGACAGTCCTGCTGCACTCTCACCACCATCAGAACATAACTTCAAAGCTATTACCGCAAAGAAAAAAGCAACACACCACTCCCGGGAGGGCTCGAAACTCCAACCTTTCGGTTAATGCCGATCGCGCTAGCCCATTGCGCCACGCAGACAGTCTTGTTCCACTCTCACCACCATCAGAACATATCTTCAAAGCTATCAGCGCAAAGAAAAAAAAGCGCCGAACCACCAACGGGTGGGCTTGAACCTCCAACCTTTCGGTTAATGCCGATCGCGCTAGCCAATTGCGCCACGGAGACAATCGTACTCCACGCTCACCACCATCAGAACATATCTTCAAAGCTATCAGCGCAAAGAAAAAAGCAACACACCACTCCCGAGAGGGCTCGAACCTCCAACTTTTCGGTTAACAGTCGATCGCGCTGGCCAATTGCGCCACGGAGACAGTCCTGCTCCACTCTCACCACCATTGGAACATATCTTTCAAGCTATCAGCCCAAGGAAAAAAAAACGCCGAACCACCAACGGGTGGGCTTGAACCTCCAACCTTTCGGTTAATGCCGATCGCGCTAGCCAATTGCGCCACGGAGACAATCGTGCTCCACGCTCACCACCATCAGAACATATCTTCAAAGCTATCAGCGCAAAGAAAAAAGCAACACACCCCACCCGGGAGGGCTCGAACCTCCAACTTTTCGGTTAACAGCCGACTGCGCTAGCCAATGGCGCCACGGGTACAGTCCGGCTCCACTCTCACCACCGTCAGAACATTTCTTCAGAGCTATCAGCCCAAAGAAAAAAAAAGCGCCGCACCACCACCGGGTGGGCTCGAACCTCCAACCTTTCGGTTAACAGCCGATCGCGCTAGCCAATTGCGCCACAGAGACAGTCGCGCTCCACTCTCACCACCGTCAGACCATTTCTTCAGAGCTATCGGCCCAAAGAAAAAAAAGTGCCGCACCACCACCGGGTGGGCTCGAACCTTCAACCTTTTGGTTAACAGCCGCTCGCGCTAGCCAATTGCGCCACGGAGACAGTCCTGCTCCACTCTCACCACCGTCAGAACATTTCTTCAGAGCTATCAGCCCAAAGAAAAAAAAGCGCCACATCACCACCAGTTGGGCTCGAAACTCCAACCTTTCGGTTAACAGCCGATCGCGCAAGCCAATTGCGTCATGGAGACAGTCCTGCTCCACTCTCACCACCATCAGAACATATCTTCAAAGCTATTACCACAAAGAAAAAAGCAACACACCACTCCCGGGAGGGCTCGAAACTCCAACCTTTCGGTTAACAGCCGATCGTGCTAGCCAATTGCGCCATGGAGACAGTTCTGCTTCACTCTCACCACCATCAGAAATTATCTTCAAAGCTATCAGCCCAAAGAAAAAAAGTGCCGCACCACCACTGGGTGGGCTCAAACCTCCGATTTTTTGGTTAAGAGTCAATCGCGCTAGCCAATTGCGCCACGGAGACAGTCCTGCTCCACTCTCACCACCATCAGAACATATCTTCGAAGCTATCAGCCCAAAGAAAAAAATGCGCCGCACCACCACCGGGTGGGCTCGAACCTCCAACCTTTCGGTTAACAGCCGATCGTGCTAGCCAACTACGCCATGGAGGCAGTCGTGCTCTACTCTCACCACCATCAAACATATCTTCAAAGCTATCAGCGCAAATGAAAAAGCAACACACCACTCTCGGGAGGGCTCGAAACTCCAACCTTTTGGTTAACAGCCGATCGCTCTAGCCCATTGCGCCACGGGGACAGTCTTGCTCCACTCTCACCACCATCAGAACATATCTTCAAAGCTATCAGCGCAATGAAAAAAAAGCGCCGCACCACCACCGGGTGGGCTCGAACCTCCAACCTTTCGGTTAACAGCCGTTCGCGCAAGCCAATTGCGCCACGGAGACAGTCCTGCTCCACTCTCACCACCATCAGAACATATCTTCAAAGCTATCAGCCCAAAGAAAAAAAAGCACCGCACCACCACCGGGTGGGCTCGAACCTCCAACCTTTCGGTTAACAGTCAATTGCGCTAGCCAATTGCGCCACGGAGACAGTCCTGCTCCACGCTCCCCACCATCAGAACATATCTTCAAAGCTATCAGCGCAAAGAAAAAAGCAACACACCCCACCCGGGAGGGCTCGAACCTCCAACTTTTCGGTTAACAGCCGATTGCGCTAGCCAATGGCGCCACGGGTACAGTCCGGCTCCACTCTCACCACCGTCAGAACATTTCTTCAGAGCTATCAGCCCAAAGAAAAAAAAGCGCCACACCACCACCGGGTGGGCTCGAACCTCCAACCTTTCGGTTAACAGCCGATCGCGCTTGCCAATTGCGCCACAGAGACAGTCGTGCTCCACTCTCACCACCGTCAGACCATTTCTTCAGAGCTATCGGCCCAAAGAAAAAAAAGTCCCGCACCACCACCGGGTGGGCTCGAACCTTCAACCTTTCGGTTAACAGCCGCTCGCGCTAGCCAATTGTGCCACGGAGACAGTCCTGCTCCACTCTCACCACCGTCAGAACATTTCTTCAGAGCTATCAGCCCAAAAAAAAAAAGCGCCACATCACCACCGGGTGGGCTCGAAACTCCAACCTTTCGATTACCAGCCGATCGCGCTAGCCAATCGCACCACGGAGACAGTCCTGCTCCACTCTCACCACCATCAGAACATATCTTCAAAGCTATCAGTGCAAAGAATAAAGGAACACACCACTCCCGGGAGGGCTCGAAACTCCAACCTTTCGGTTAACAGCCGATCGCACTAGCCCACTGCGCCACGGGGACAGTCTTGCTCCACTCTCACCACCATCAGAACATGTCTTCAAAGCTATCAGCCCAAAGAAAAAAAAAGTGCCGCACCACCACCGGGTGGGCTCGAACCTTCAACCTTTCGGTTAACAGCCGCTCGCGCTAGCCAATTGCGCCACGGAGACAGTCCTGCTCCACTCTCACCACCGTCAGAACATTTCTTCAGAGCTATCAGCCCAAATAAAAAAAAGCGCCACATCACCACCGGGTGGGCTCGAAACTCCAACCTTTCGGTTAACAGCCGATCGCGCTAGCCAATTGCGTCATGAAGACAGTCCTGCTCCACTCTTACCACCATCAGAACATATCTTCAAAGCTATTACCACAAAGAAAAAAGCAACACACCACTCCCGGGAGGGCTCGAAACTCAAACCTTTCGGTTAACAGCCGATCGCGCTAGCCCATTGCGCCACGGAGACAGTCTTGTTCCACTCTCAACACCATCTGAACATATCGTCAAAGCTATCAGCGCAAAAAAAAAGCGCCGCACCACCACCGGGTGGGCTCGAACCTCCAACCTTTCGGTTAACAGCCGATCGCGCTAGCCAATCGCACCACGGAGACAGTCCTGCTCCACTCTCACCACCATCAGAACATATCTTCAAAGCTATCAGTGCAAAGAAAAAAGTAACACACCACTCCCGGGAGGGCTCGAAACTCCAACCTTTCGGTTAACAGCCGATCGCACTAGCCCACTGCGCCACGGGGACAGTCTTGCTCCACTCTCACCACCATCAGAACATGTCTTCAAAGCTATCAGCCCAAAGAAAAAAAAGCACCGCACCACCACCGGGTGGGCTCGAAACTCCAACCTTTCGGTTAACAGCCGTTCGCGCAAGCCAATTGCGCCACGGAGACAGACCTGCTCCACGTTCACCACCAACAGAACATATCTTCAAAGCTATCAGCCCAAAGAAAAAAAAGCACCGCACCACCACCGGGTGGGCTCGAACCTCCAACCTTTCGGTTAACAGCCGATCGCGCTAGCCAACTGCGCCACGTTGACAGCCGTGCCTTACTGTCACCACCATCAGAACATATCTTCAAAGCTATCAGCGCAAAGAAAAAAGCAACACACCACCACCGGGTGGGCTCAAACCTCCAACCTTTCATGTAACAGCCGATCGCGCAAGCCAATTGCGCCACGGAGACAGTCGTTCTCCACTCTCACCACCATCAGAACATATCTTCAAAGCTATCAGTGCAAAGAAAAAAGCAACACACCACACCCGGGAGGGCTCGAAACTCCAAACTTTCGGTTAACAGCCGATCGCGCTAGCCAATTGCGCCACGGAGACAGTCCTGCTCCACTCTCACCACCATCATGACATATCTTCAAAGCTATTACCGCAAAGAAAAAACCAACACACCACTCCCGGGAGGGCTCGCAACTCCAACCTTTCGGTTAACAGCCGATCGCGCTAGCCCATTGCGCCACGGAGACAGTCTTGCTCCAATCTCACCACCATCGGAACATATCTTCAAACTATCAGCGCAAAGAAAAAAAGCGCCGCACCACCACCGGGTGGGCTCGAAACTCCAACATTTCGGTTAACAGCCGATCGCGCTTGCCCATTGCGCCACGGGGACAGTCTTGCTCCACTCTCACCACCATCAGAACATATCTTCAAAGCTATCAGCGCAAAGAAAAAAAAGCGCTGCACCACCACCGGGTGGGCTCAAACCTCCAACCTTTCGTGCAACAGCCGATCGCGCAAGCCAATTGCGCCACGGAGACAGTCCTGCTCCACTCTCACCACCATCAGAACATATCTTCAAAGCTATCAGCACAAAGAAAAAAAGCGCCACACCATCACCGGGTGGGCTCAAACCTCCAACCTTCCGGTTAACAGCCGATCGCGCTAGCCAACTGCGCCACGGAGACAGTCGTGCTCCACACTCACCACCATCAGAACATATCTTCAAAGCTATCAGCCCACAGAAAAAAAAGTGCCGCACCACCACCGGGAGAGCTCGAACCTCCAACTTTTCGGTTAACAGCCGATCGCGCTAGCCAATTGCGCCACGGAGACAGTCCTGCTCCACTCTCACCACCATTAGAACATTTCTTCAGAGCTATCAGCCCAAAGAAAAAAAAGCGCCGCACCACCACCGGGTGGGCTCGAACCTCCAACCTTTCGGTTAACAGCCGAACGCGCTAGCCCTTATCCCCACGGAGACAGTCGTGCTCCACTCTCACCACCGTCAGAACATTTCTTCAGAGCTATCACCCCTATCAACCCACAGAAAAAAAAGCGCCGCACCACCACCGTGTGGGCTTGAACCTCCAACTTTTCGGTTAACAGCCGATCGCGCTAGCCAATTGCGCCACGAAGACAGTCCTGCTGCAGGCTCACCACCATCATACCAAATCTTCAAAGCTATTACCGCAAAGAAAAAAGCAACACACCATCACCGGGTGGGCTCGAACCTCCAACTTTTCGGTTAACAGCCGATCACGCTAGCCAATTGCGCCACGGAGACAGTCCTGCTCTACTCTCACCACCATCAGAACATATCTTCAAAGCTATCAGCCCACAGAAAAAAAGTGCCGCACCACCACCGGGAGAGCTCGAACCTCCAACTTTTCAGTTAACAGCCGATCGCGCTAGCCAATTGCGCCACGGAGACAGTCCTGCTCCACTCTCACCACCGTCAGAACATTTCTTCAGAGCTATCAGCCCAAAGAAAAAAAAGCGCCGCACCACCACCGGGTGGGCTCGAACCTCCAACCTTTCGGTTAACAGCCGATCGCGCTAGCCAATTGCGCACGAAGACAGTCCTGCTGCAGTCTCACCACCATCATACCATATCTTCAAAGCTATTACCGCAAAGAAAAAAGCAACACACCACTCCCGGGAGGGCTCGCAATTCCAACCTTTCGGTTAACAGCCGATCGCGCTAGCCCATTGCGCCACGGAGACAGTCTTGCTCCAATCTCACCACCATCAGAACATATCTTCAAACTATCAGCGCAAAGAAAAAAAAGCGCTGCACCACAACCGAGTGGGCTCGAAACTCCAACATTTCGGTTAACAGCCGATCGTGCTTGCCCATTGCGCCACGGGGACAGTCTTGCTCCACTCTCACCACCATCAGAACATATCTTCAAAGCTATCAGCGCAAAGGAAAAAAAGCGCCGCACCACCACCGGTTGGGCTCAAACCTCCAACCTTTCGGTTAACAGCCGATCGCGCTAGCCAACTGCGTCACGGAGACAGTCGTGCTCCACACTCACCACCATCAGAACATATTTTCAAAGCTATCAGCCCAAAGAAAAAAGGAACACACAACTCCCGGGAGGGCTGGAAACTCCAACCTTTCGGTTAACAGCCGATCGCGCTAGCCCATTGCGCCAGGGAGACAGTCTTGCTCCACTCTCAACACCATCAGAACATATCTTCAAAGCTATCAGCACAAAGAAAAAAAAGCGCCGCACCACCACCGGGTAGGCTCGAACCTCCAATCTTTCGGTTAACAGCCGATCGTGCTAGCCAATTCCGCCACGGAGACAGTCCTGCTCCACTCTCACCACCATCAGAACATATCTTCAAAGCTATCAGCGCAAAGAAAAAAAAGCGCCGCACCACCACCGGGTGGGCTCGAACCTCCAACCTTTCGGTTAACAGCCGTTCGCGCACGCCAATTGCGCCACGGAGACAGTCCTGCTCCACTCTCACCACCATCAGAACACATCTTCAAAGCTATCAGCCCAAAGAAAAAAAACCACCGCACCACCACCGGGTGAGCTCGAACCTCCAACATTTCGGTTAACAGTCAATCGCGCTAGCCAATTGCGCCACGGAGACAGTCCTGCTCCACTCTCACCACCATCAGAACATATCTTCAAAGCTATCAGCAAAAAAAAATAAAAGCGCCACACCATCACCGGGTGGGCTCGAACCTCCAACCTTTCGGTTAACAGCCGATCGCGCTAGTCAACTGCGCCACGTTGACAGTCGTGCTCCACTGTCACCACCATCAGAACATATCTTCAAAGCTATCAGCGCAAAGAAAAAAGCAACACACCACTCCCGGGAGGGCTCGAAACGTCAACCTTTCGGTTAACAGCCGATCGCGCTAGCAAATTGCGCCACGGAGACAGTCGTCCTTTACTCTCACCACCATCAGAACATATCTTCAAAGCTATCAGTGCAAAGAAAAAAGCAACACACCACACCCGGGAGGGCTCGAAACTCCAATCTTTCGGTTAACAGCCGATCGCGCTAGCCAATTGCGCCACGGAGACAGTCCTGCTCCACTCTCAACACCATCATAACATATCTTCAAAGCTATTACCGCAAAGAAAAAACCAACACACCACTCCCGGGAGGACTCGCAATTCCAACCTTTCGGTTAACAGCCGATCGCGCTAGCCCATTGCGCCACGGAGACAGTCTTGCTCCAATCTCACCACCATCGGAACATATCTTCAAACTATCAGCGCAAAGAAAAAAAGCGCCGCACCACCACTGGGTGGGTTCGAAACCCCAACATTTCGGTTAACAGCCGATCGTGCTTGCCCATTGCGCCACGGGGACAGTCTTGCTCCCCTCTCACCACCATCAGAACATATCTTCAAAGCTATCAGCGCAAAGAAAAAAAAGCGCCGCCTCACCACCGGGTGGGCTCAAACCTCCAACCATTCGTGTAACAGCCGATCGCGCAAGCCAATTGCGCCACGGAGACAGTCCTGCTCTACTCTCACCACCATCAGAACATATCTTCAAAGCTATCAGCACAAAGAAAAAAAGCGCCACACCATCACCGGGTGGGCTCAAACCTCCAACCTTTCGGTTAACAGCCGATCGCTCTACCCAACTGCGCCACGGAGACAGTCGTGCTCCACACTCACCACCATCAGAACATATCTTCAAAGCTATCAGCGCAAAGAAAAAAGGAACACACCACTCCCGGGAGGGCTCGAAACTCGAACCTTTCGGTTAACAGCCGATCGCGCTAGCCAATTGCGCCCCGGAGACAGTCCTGCTCTACTCTCACCACCATCAGAACATATCTTCAAAGCTATCAGTACAAAGAAAAAAGCAACACACCACTCCCGCGAGGGCTCGAAACTCCAACCTTTTGGTTAACAGCCGATCGCGCTAGCCCATTGCGCCACGGGGACAGTCTTGCTCCACTCTCACAACCATCAGAACATATCTTCAAAGCTATCAGCACAAAGAAAAAAAAGCGCCGCACCACCACCGGGTGGGCTCGAACCTCAAACCTTTCGGTTAACAGCCGTTCGCGCAAGCCAATTGCGCCACGGAGACAGACCTGCTCCACGTTCACCACCAACAGAACATATCTTCAAAGCTATCAGCCCAAAGAAAAAAAAGCACCGCACCACCACCGGGTGGGCTCGAACCTCCAACCTTTCGGTTAACAGCCGATCGCGCTAGCCAACTGCGCCACGTTGACAGTCGTGCCCCACTGTCACCACCATCAGAACATATCTTCAAAGCTATCAGCGCAAAGAAAAAAGCAACACACCACCACCGGGTGGGCTCAAACCTCCAACCTTTCGTGTAACAGCCGATCGCGCAAGCCAATTGCGCCACGGAGACAGTCCTGCTCCATTCTCACCACCATCAGAACATATCTTCAAAGCTATCAGCACAAAGAAAAAAAAGCGTCACACCATCACCGGGTGGGCTCAAACCTCCAACCTTTCGGTTAACAGCCGATCGCTCTAGCCAACTGCGCCACGAAGACAGTCGTGCTCCACACTCACCACCATCAGAACATATCTTCAAAGCTATCAGCGCAAAGAAAAAAGGAACACACCACTCCCCGGAGGGCTCGAAACTCCAACCTTTCGGTTAACAGCCGATCGCGCTAGCCAATTGCGCCACGGAGACAGTCGTTCTCCACTCTCACCACCATCAGAACATATCTTCAAAGCTATCAGTGCAAAGAAAAAAGCAACACACCACACCCGGGAGGGCTCGAAACTCCAATCTTTCGGTTAACAGCCGATCGCGCTAGCCAATTGCGCCACGGAGACAGTCCTGCTCCACTCTCACCACCATCATGACATATCTTCAAAGCTATTACCGCAAAGAAAAAACCAACACACCACTCCCGGGAGGGCTCGCAACTCCAACCTTTCGGTTAACAGCCGATCGCGCTAGCCCATTGCGCCACGGAGACAGTCTTGCTCCAATCTCACCACCATCGGAACATATCTTCAAAGCTATCAGCCCACAGAAAAAAAAGTGCCGCACCACCACCGGGAGAGCTCGAACCTCCAACTTTTCGGTTAACAGCCGATCGCGCTAGCCAATTGCGCCACGGAGACAGTCCTGCTCCACTCTCACCACCATCATGACATATCTTCAAAGCTATTACCGCAAAGAAAAAACCAACACACCACTCCCGGGAGGGCTCAAACCTCCAACCTTCCGGTTAACAGCCGATCGCGCTAGCCAACTGCGCCACGGAGACAGTCGTGCTCCACACTCACCACCATCAGAACATATCTTCAAAGCTATCAGCCCACAGAAAAAAAAGTGCCGCACCACCACCGGGAGAGCTCGAACCTCCAACTTTTCGGTTAACAGCCGATCGCGCTAGCCAATTGCGCCACGGAGACAGTCCTGCTCCACTCTCACCACCATTAGAACATTTCTTCAGAGCTATCAGCCCAAAGAAAAAAAAGCGCCGCACCACCACCGGGTGGGCTCGAACCTCCAACCTTTCGGTTAACAGCCGATCGCGCTAGCCCTTATCCCCACGGAGACAGTCGTGCTCCACTCTCACCACCGTCAGAACATTTCTTCAGAGCTATCACCCCTATCAACCCACAGAAAAAAAAGCGCCGCACCACCACCGGGTGGGCTTGAACCTCCAACTTTTCGGTTAACAGCCGATCGCGCTAGCCAATTGCGCCACGAAGACAGTCCTGCTGCAGTCTCACCACCATCATACCAAATCTTCAAAGCTATTACCGCAAAGAAAAAAGCAACACACCATCACCGGGTGGGCTCGAACCTCCAACTTTTCGGTTAACAGCCGATCACGCTAGCCAATTGCGCCACGGAGACAGCCCTGCTCTACTCTCACCACCATCAGAACATATCTTCAAAGCTATCAGCCCACAGAAAAAAAGTGCCGCACCACCACCGGGAGAGCTCGAACCTCCAACTTTTCGGTTAACAGCCGATCACGCTAGCCAATTGCGCCACGGAGACAGTCCTGCTCCACTCTCACCACCGTCAGAACATTTCTTCAGAGCTATCAGCCCAAAGAAAAAAAAGCGCCGCACCACCACCGGGTGGGCTCGAACCTCCAACCTTTCGGTTAACAGCCGATCGCGCTAGCCAATTGCGCACGAAGACAGTCCTGCTGCAGTCTCACCACCATCATACCATATCTTCAAAGCTATTACCGCAAAGAAAAAAGCAACACACCACTCCCGGGAGGGCTCGCAATTCCAACCTTTCGGTTAACAGCCGATCGCGCTAGCCCATTGCGCCACGGAGACAGTCTTGCTCCAATCTCACCACCATCAGAACATATCTTCAAACTATCAGCGCAAAGAAAAAAAAGCGCTGCACCACAACCGAGTGGGCTCGAAACTCCAACATTTCGGTTAACAGCCGATCGCGCTAGCCAACTGCGTCACGGAGACAGTCGTGCTCCACACTCACCACCATCAGAACATATTTTCAAAGCTATCAGCCCAAAGAAAAAAGGAACACACAACTCCCGGGAGGGGTGGAAACTCCAACCTTTCGGTTAACAGCCGATCGCGCTAGCCCATTGCGCCAGGGAGACAGTCTTGCTCCACTCTCAACACCATCAGAACATATCTTCAAAGCTATCAGCACAAAAAAAAAAGCGCTGCACCACCACCGGGTAGGCTCGAACCTCCAATCTTTCGGTTAACAGCCGATCGTGCTAGCCAATTGCGCCACGGAGACAGTCCTGCTCCACTCTCACCACCATCAGAACATATCTTCAAAGCTATCAGCGCAAAGAAAAAAAAGCGCCGCACCACCACCGGGTGGGCTCGAACCTCCAACCTTTCGGTTAACAGCCGTTCGCGCACGCCAATTGCGCCACGGAGACAGTCCTGCTCCACTCTCACCACCATCAGAACACATCTTCAAAGCTATCAGCCCAAAGAAAAAAAACCACCGCACCACCACCGGGTGAGCTCGAACCTCCAACCTTTCGGTTAACAGTCAATCGCGCTAGCCAATTGCGACATGGAGACAGTCCTGCTCCACTCTCACCACCATCAGAACATATCTTCAAAGCTATCAGCACAAAGAAAAAAAAGCGCCACACCATCACCGGGTGGGCTCGAACCTCCAACCTTTCGGTTAACAGCCGATCGCGCTAGTCAACTGCGCCACGTTGACAGTCGTGCTCCACTGTCACCACCATCAGAACATATCTTCAAAGCTATCAGCGCAAAGAAAAAAGCAACACACCACTCCCGGGAGGGCTCGAAACGTCAACCTTTCGGTTAACAGCCGATCGCGCTAGCCAATTGCGCCACGGAGACAGTCCTGCTCCACTCTCAACACCATCATAACATATCTTCAAAGCTATTACCGCAAAGAAAAAACCAACACACCACTCCCGGGAGGACTCGCAATTCCAACCTTTCGGTTAACAGCCGATCGCGCTAGCCCATTGCGCCACGGAGACAGTCTTGCTCCAATCTCACCACCATCGGAACATATCTTCAAACTATCAGCGCAAAGAAAAAAAGCGCCGCACCCCCACTTGGTGGGTTCGAAACCCCAACATTTCGGTTAACAGCCGATCGTGCTTGCCCATTGCGCCACGGGGACAGTCTTGCTCCCCTCTCACCACCATCAGAACATATCTTCAAAGCTATCAGCGCAAAGAAAAAAAAGCGCCGCACCACCACCGGGTGGGCTCAAACCTCCAACCATTCGTGTAACAGCCGATCGCGCAAGCCAATTGCGCCACGGAGACAGTCCTGCTCCACTCTCACCACCATCAGAACATATCTTCAAAGCTATCAGCACAAAGAAAAAAAAGCGCCACACCATCACCGGGTGGGCACAAACCTCCAACCTTTCGGTTAACAGCCGATCGCTCTAGCCAACTGCGCCACGGAGACAGTCGTGCTCCACACTCACCACCATAAGAACATATCTTCAAAGCTATCAGCGCAAAGAAAAAAGGAACACACCACTCCCGGGAGGGCTCGAAACTCGAACCTTTCGGTTAACAGCCGATCGCGCTAGCCAATTGCGCCACGGAGACAGTCCTGCTCTACTCTCACCACCATCAGAACATATCTTCAAAGCTATCAGTACAAAGAAAAAAGCAACACCACTCCCGCGAGGGCTCGAAACTCCAACCTTTTGGTTAACAGCCGATCGCGCTAGCCCATTGCGCCACGGGGACAGTCTTGCTCCACTCTCACAACCATCAGAACATATCTTCAAAGCTATCAGCACAAAGAAAAAAAAGCGCCGCACCACCACCGGGTGGGCTCGAACCTCAAACCTTTCGGTTAACAGCCGTTCGCGCAAGCCAATTGCGCCACGGAGACAGACCTGCTCCACGTTCACCACCAACAGAACATATCTTCAAAGCTATCAGCCCAAAGAAAAAAAAGCACCGCACCACCACCGGGTGGGCTCGAACCT
The DNA here is from genome assembly GCF_043290135.1 of Rhipicephalus microplus. Classification (NCBI taxonomy): domain Eukaryota; kingdom Metazoa; phylum Arthropoda; class Arachnida; order Ixodida; family Ixodidae; genus Rhipicephalus; species Rhipicephalus microplus. Next base: position 16,627,208 of record NW_027464589.1, read on the forward strand.
CCAACCTTTCGGTTAACAGCCGATCGCGCTAGCCAACTGCGCCACGTTGACAGTCGTGCCCCACTGTCACCACCATCAGAACATATCTTCAAAGCTATCAGCGCAAAGAAAAAAGCAACACACCACCACCGGGTGGGCTCAAACCTCCAACCTTTCGTGTAACAGCCGATCGCGCAAGCCAATTGCGCCACGGAGACAGTCCTGCTCCATTCTCACCACCATCAGAACATATCTTCAAAGCTATCAGCACAAAGAAAAAAAGCGTCACACCATCACCGGGTGGGCTCAAACCTCCAACCTTTCGGTTAACAGCCGATCGCTCTAGCCAACTGCGCCACGAAGACAGTCGTGCTCCACACTCACCACCATCAGAACATATCTTCAAAGCTATCAGCGCAAAGAAAAAAGGAACACACCACTCCCGGGAGGGCTCGAAACTCCAACCTTTCGGTTAACAGCCGATCGCGCTAGCCAATTGCGCCACGGAGACAGTCGTTCTCCACTCTCACCACCATCAGAACATATCTTCAAAGCTATCAGTGCAAAGAAAAAAGCAACACACCACACCCGGGAGGGCTCGAAACTCCAATCTTTCGGTTAACAGCCGATCGCGCTAGCCAATTGCGCCACGGAGACAGTCCTGCTCCACTCTCACCACCATCATGACATATCTTCAAAGCTATTACCGCAAAGAAAAAACCAACACACCACTCCCGGGAGGGCTCGCAACTCCAACCTTTCGGTTAACAGCCGATCGCGCTAGCCCATTGCGCCACGGAGACAGTCTTGCTCCAATCTCACCACCATCGGAACATATCTTCAAACTATCAGCGCAAAGAAAAAAAGCGCCGCACCACCACCGGGTGGGCTCGAAACTCCAACATTTCGGTTAACAGCCGATCGCGCTTGCCCATTGCGCCACGGGGACAGTCTTGCTCCACTCTCACCACCATCAGAACATATCTTCAAAGCTATCAGCGCAAAGAAAAAAAAGCGCTGCACCACCACCGGGTGGGCTCAAACCTCCAACCTTTCGTGCAACAGCCGATCGCGCAAGCCAATTGCGCCACGGAGACTGTCCTGCTCCACTCTCACCACCGTCAGAACATTTCTTCAGAGCTATCAGCCCACAGAAAAAAAAGTGCCGTACCACCACCGGGAGAGCTCGAACCTCCAACTTTTCGGTTAACAGCCGATCGCGCTAGCCAATTGCGCCACGGAGACAGTCCTGCTCCACTCTCACCACCGTCAGAACATTTCTTCAGAGCTATCAGCCCAAAGAAAAAAAAGCGCCGCACCACCACCGGGTGGGCTCGAACCTCTAACCTTTCGGTTAACAGCCGATCGCGCTAGCCCTTATCCCCACGGAGACAGTCGTGCTCCACTCTCACCACCGTCAGAACATTTCTTCAGAGCTATCACCCCTATCACCCCACAGAAAAAAAAGCGCCGCACCACCACCGGGTGGGCTCGAACCTCCAACCTTTCGGTTAACAGCCGATCGCGCTAGCCAATTGCGCCACGAAGACAGTCCTGCTGCAGTCTCACCACCATCATACCAAATCTTCAAAGCTATTACCGCAAAGAAAAAAGCAACACACCATCACCGGGTGGGCTCGAACCTCCAACTTTTCGGTTAACAGCCGATCACGCTAGCCAATTGCGCCACGGAGACAGCCCTGCTCTACTCTCACCACCATCAGAACATATCTTCAAAGCTATCAGCCCACAGAAAAAAAAGTGCCGCACCACCACCGGGAGAGCTCGAACCTCCAACTTTTCGGTTAACAGCCGATCGCGCTAGCCAATCGCGCCACGGAGACAGTCCTGCTCCACTCTCACCACCGTCAGAACATTTCTTCAGAGCTATCAGCCCAAAGAAAAAAAGCGCCGCACCACCACCGGGTGGGCTCGAACCTCCAACCTTTCGGTTAACAGCCGATCGCGCTAGCCAACTGCGTCACGGAGACAGTCGTGCTCCGCACTCACCACCATCAGAACATATTTTCAAAGCTATCAGCCCAAAGAAAAAAGGAACACACCACTCCCGGGAGGGCTGGAAACTCCAACCTTTCGGTTAACAGCCGATCGCGCTAGCCCATTGCGCCAGGGAGACAGTCTTGCTCCACTCTCAACACCATCAGAACATATCTTCAAAGCTATCAGCGCAAAGAAAAAAAAGCGCCGCACCACCACCGGGTAGGCTCGAACCTCCAATCTTTCGGTTAACAGCTGATCGTGCTAGCCAATTGCGCCATGGAGACAGTCCTGCTCCACTCTCACCACCATCAGAACATATCTTCAAAGCTATCAGCACAAAGAAAAAAAAGCGCCACACCATCACCGGGTGGGCTCGAACCTCCAACTTTTCGGTTAACAGCCGATCGCGCTAGTCAACTGCGCCACGTTGACAGTCGTGCTCCACTGTCACCACCATCAGAACATATCTTCAAAGCTATCAGCGCAAAGAAAAAAGCAACACACCACTCCCGGGAGGGCTCGAAACGTCAACCTTTCGGTTAACAGCCGATCGCGCTAGCCAATTGCGCCACGGAGACAGTCATTCTTTACTCTCACCACCATCAGAACATATCTTCAAAGCTATCAGTGCAAAGAAAAAAGCAACACACCACACCCGGGTGGGCTCGAACCTCAAACCTTTCGGTTAACAGCCGTTCGCGCAAGCCAATTGCGCCACGGAGACAGTCCTGCTCCACGTTCACCACCAACAGAACATATCTTCAAAGCTATCAGCCCAAAGAAAAAAAAGCACCGCACCACCACCGGGTGGGCTCGAACCTCTAACCTTTCGGTTAACAGCCGATCGCGCTAGCCAACTGCACCACGTTGACAGTCGTGCCCCACTATAACCACCATCATAACATATCTTCAAAGCTATCAGCGCAAAGAAAAAAGCAACACACCACTCCCGGGAGGGCTCGAAACGTCAACCTTTCGGTTAACAGCCGATCGTGCTAGCCAATTGCGCCACGCAGACAGCCCTGCTCTACTCTCACCACCATCAGAACATATCTTCAAAGCTATCAGCCCACAGAAAAAAAAGCGCCGCACCACCACCGGGAGAGCTCGAACCTCCAACTTTTCGGTTAACAGCCGATCGCGCAGGCCAATTGCGCCACGGAGACAGTCCTGCTGCACTCTCACCACCGTCAGAACATTTCTTCAGAGCTATCAGCCCAAAGAAAAAAAAGCGCCGCACCACCACCGGGTGGGCTCGAACCTCCAACCTTTCGGTTAACAGCCGATCGCGCTGGCCCATTGCGCCACGGAGACAGTCTTGCTCCAATCTCACCACCATCGGAACATATCTTCAAACTATCAGCGCAAAGAAAAAAAAGCGCCGCACCACCACCGGGTGGGCTCGAAACTGCAACATTTCGGTTAACAGCCGATCGTGCTTGCCCATTGCGCCACGGGGACAGTCTTGCTCCACTCTCACCACCATCAGAACATATCTTCAAAGCTATCAGCGCAAAGAAAAAAAAGCGCCACACCACCACCGGGTGGGCTCAAACCTCCAACCTTTCGGTTAACAGCCGATCGCGCAAGCCAATTGCGCCACGGAGACAGTCCTGCTCCACTCTCACCACCATCAGAACATATCTTAAGCTATCAGCACAAAGAAAAAAAGCGCCACACCATCACCGGGTGGGCTCGAACCTCCAACCTTTCGGTTAACAGCCGATCGCGCTAGCCAACTGCGCCACGGAGACAGTCGTGCTCCACACTCACCACCATCAGAACATATCTTCAAAGCTATCAGCGCAAAGAAAAAAGGAACACACCACTCCCGGGAGGGCTCGAAACTCCAACCTTTCGGTTAAAAGCCGATCGCGCTAGCCAATTGCGCCACGGAGACAGTCCTGCTCTACTCTCACCACCATCAGAACATATCTTCAAAGCTATCAGCCCAAAGAAAAAAAAGCGCCGCACCACCACCGGGTGGGCTCGAACCTCCAACTTTTCTGTTAACAGCCGATCACGCTAGCAAATTGCGTCACGGAGACAGTCCTGCTCTACTCTCACCACCATCAGAACATATCTTCAAAGCTATCAGCCCCCAGAAAAAAAGCGCCACACCACCACTGGGTGGGCTCGAACCTCTAACTTTTCGGTTAACAGCCGATCGCGCTAGCCAATTGCGCCACAGAGACAGTCGTGCTCCACTCTCACCACCGTCAGACCATTTCTTCAGAGCTATCGCCCCAAAGAAAAAAAAGCGCCGCACCACCACCGGGTGGGCTCGAACCTCCAACCTTTCGGTTAACAGCCGATCGCGCTGGCCCATTGCGCCACGGAGACAGTCGTGCTCCACTCTCACCACCATAAGAACATATCTTCAAAGCTATCAGCGCAAAGAAAAAAGCAACACACCACTCCTGAGAGGGCTCGAACCTCCAACCTTTCGGTTAACAGCCGATCGCGTAAGCCAATTGCGCCACGGAGACAGTCCTGCTCCACTCTCACCACCGTCAAAACATTTATTCAGAGCTATCACCAAAAAAGAAAAAAAGCGCCGCACCACCACCGGGAGGGCTCGAAACTCCAACCTTTCGGTTAACAGCCGATCGCGCTAGCCCATTGCGCCACGGAGACAGTCCTGCTCCAATCTCACCATTATCAGAACATATCTTCAAAGCTATCAGCGCAAAGAAAAAAAAGCGCCGCACCACCACCGGGTGGGCTCGAACCTCAAACCTTTCGGTTAACAGCCGTTCGCGCAAGCCAATTGCGCCACGGAGACAGACCTGCTCCACGTTCACCACCAACAGAACATATCTTCAAAGCTATCAGCCCAAAGAAAAAAAAGCACCGCACCACCACCGGGTGGGCTCGAACCTCCAACCTTTCGGTTAACAGCCGATCGCGCTAGCCAACTGCGCCACGTTGACAGTCGTGCCCCACTGTCACCACCATCAGAACATATCTTCAAAGCTATCAGCGCAAAGAAAAAAGCAACACACCACCACCGGGAGGGCTGGAAACTCCAACCTTTCGGTTAACAGCCGTTCGCGCAAGCCAATTGCGCCACGGAGACAGTCCTGCTCCACTCTCACAACCATCAGAACATATCTTCAAAGCTATCAGCGCAAAGAAAAAAGGAACACACCACTCCCGGGAGGGCTCGAAACTCCAACCTTTCGGTTAACAGCCGATCGCGGTAGCCCATTGCGCCACGGGGACAGTCTTGCTCCACTCTCACCACCATCAGAACATATCTTCAAAGCTATCAGCGCAAAGAAAAAAAAGCGCCGCACCACCACCGGGTGGGCTCAAACCTCCAATCTTTCGGTTAACAGCCGATCGTGCTAGCCAATTGCGCCATGGAGACAGTCCTGCTCCACTCTCACCACCATCAGAACATATCTTCAAAGCTATCAGTGCAAAGAAAAAAGCAACACACCACTCCCGGGAGGGCTCGCAATTCCAACCTTTCGGTTAACAGCCGATCGCGCTAGCCCATTGCGCCACGGAGACAGTCTTGCTCCAATCTCACCACCATCGGAACATATCTTCAAACTATCAGCGCAAAGAAAAAAAGTGCCGCACCACCACCGGGTGGGCTTGAAACTCCAACATTTCGGTTAACAGCCGATCGTGCTTGCCCATTGCGCCACGGGGACAGTCTTGCTCCACTCTCACCACCATCAGAACATATCTTCAAAGCTTTCAGCGCAAAGAAAAACAAGCGCCGCATTACCACCGGGTGAGCTCAAACCTCCAACCTTTCGTGTAACAGCCGATCGCGCAAGCCAATTGCGCCACGGAGACAGTCCTGCTCCACTCTCACCACTATCAGAACATATCTTCAAAGCTATCAGCACAAAGAACAAAAAGCGCCGCACCATCATCAGGTGGGCTCGAACCTCCAACCTTTCGGTTAACAGCCGATCGCGCTAGCCAACTGCGCCACGGAGACAGTCGTGCTCCACACTCACCACCATCAGAACATATCTTCAAAGCTATCAGCGCAAAGAAAAAAGGAACACACCACTCCCAGGAGTGCTCGAAACTCCAAACTTTCGGTTAACAGCCGATCGCGCTAGTCAATTGCGCCACGGAGACAGTCCTGCTCTACTCTCACCACCATCAGAACATATCTTCAAAGCTATCAGTACAAAGAAAAAAGCAACACACCACTCCCGCGAGGGCTCGAAACTCCAACCTTTTGGTTAACAGCCGAACGCGCTAGCCCATTGCGCCATGGGGACAGTCTTGCTCCACTCTCGCCAACATCAGAAGATATCTTCAAAGCTATCAGCGCAAAGAAAAAAAAGCGCTGCACAACCACTGGGTGGGCACGAACCTCCAACCTTTCGGTTAACAGCCGTTCGCGCAAGCCAATTGCGCCACGGAGACAGTCCTGCTCCACTCTCACCACCATCAGAACATATCTTCAAAGCTATCAGCCCAAAGAAAAAAAAGCACCGCACCACCACCGGGTGGGCTCGAACCTCCAACCTTTCGGTTAACAGTCAATCGCGCTAGCCAATTGCGCCACGGAGACAGTCCTGCTCCACTCTCACCACCATCAGAATATATCTTCAAAGCTATCAGCACATAGAAAAAAAAGCGCCCCACCATCACCGGGTGGGCTCGAACCTCCAACCTTTCGGTTAACAGCCGATCGCGCTAGCCAACTGCGCCACGTTGACAGTCGTGCTCCACTGTCACCACCATCAGAACATATCTTCAAAGCTATCAGCGCAAAGAAAAAAGCAACACACCACTCCCGGGAGGGCTCGAAACGTCAACCTTTCGGTTAACAGCCGATCGCGCTAACCAATTGCGCCACGGAGACAGTCCTGCTCTACTCTCACCACCATCGGAACATATCTTCAAAGCTATCAGCCCAAAGAAAAAAAGCGCCGCATCACCACCGGGGGGCTCGAACCTCCAACTTTTCGGTTAACAGCCGAACACGCTAGCCAATTGCGCCACGGAGACAGCCCTGCTCTACTCTCACCACCATCAGAACATATCTTCAAAGCTATCAGCCCACAGAAAAAAAAGCGCCGCACCACCACCGGGTGAGCTCGAACCTCCAACTTTTCGGTTAACAGCCGATCGCCCTAGCCAATGGCGCCACGGAGACAGTCCTGCTCCGCTCTCACCACCGTCAGAACATTTCTTCAGAGCTATCAGCCCAAAGAAAAAAAGCGCCGCACCACCACCGGGTGGGCTCGAACCTCCAACCTTTCGGTTAACAGCCGATCGTGCTAGCCCATTGCGCCACGGAGACAGTCCTGCTCCAATCTCACCACCATCAGAACATATCTTCAAAGCTATCAGCGCAAAGAAAAAAGCAACACACCACTCCCGGGAGGGCTCGAAACTCGAACCTTTCGGTTAACAGCCGATCGCGCTTGCCCTTTGCGCCACGGAGACAGTCTTGCTCCGCTCTCACCAGCATCAGAACATATCTTCAAACCTATCAGCCCAAAGAAAAAAAGCGCCGCACCACCACCGGGTGGGCTCGAAACTCCAACCTTTCGGTTAACAGCCGATCGCGCTAGCCGATTGCGCCATGGAGACAGTTCTGCTCCACTCTCACCACCATCAGAACATATCTTAATAGCTATCAGCACAAAGAAAAAAAAGCGCCACACCATCACCGGGTGGGCTCGAACCTCCAACCTTTCGATTAACAGCCGATCGCGCTTGCCAACTGCGCCACGGAGACAGTCGTGCTCCACTCTCACCACCATAAGAACATATCTTCAAAGCTATCAGCGCAAAGAAAAAAGCAACACACCACTCCCGGGAGGGCTCGAACCTCCAACCTTTCGGTTAACAGCCGATCGCGTAAGCCAATTGCGCCACGGAGACAGTCGTGCTCCACTGTCACCACCATCAGAACATATCTTCAAAGCTATCAGCGCAAAGAAAAAAGCAACACACCACACCCGGGAGGGCTCGAAACGTCAACCTTTCGGTTAACAGCCGATCGCGCTAGCCAATTGCGCCACGGAGACCGTCCTGCTCCACTCTCACCACCGTCAGAACATTTCGTCAGAGCTATCAGCCCAAAGAAAAAAAAGCGCCGCACCACCACCGGGTGGGCTCGAACCTCCAACCTTTCGGTTAACAGCCGATCGCGCTAGCCCTTATCCCCACGGAGACAGTCGTGCTCCACTCTCACCACCGTCAGAACATTTCTTCAGAGCTATCACCCCAAAGAAAAAAAAGCGCCGCACCACCACCGGGTGGGCTCGAACCTCCAACCTTTCGGTTAACAGCCGATCGCGCTAGCCAATTGCGCCACGAAGACAGTCCTGCTGCAATCTCACCACCATCAGAACATATCTTCAAAGCTATTACCGCAAAGAAAAAACCAACACACCACTCCCGGGAGGGCTCGCAATTCCAACCTTTCGGTTAATAGCCGATCGCGCTAGCCCATTGCGCCACGGAGACAGTCTTGCTCCAATCTCACCACCATCAGAACATTTCTTCAGAGCTATCACCCCAAAGAAGAAAAAGCGCCGCACCACCACCGGGTGGGCTCGAACCTCCAACCTTTCGGTTAACAGCCGATCGCGCTAGCCAATTGCGCCACGAAGACAGTCCTGCTGCAATCTCACCACCATCAGAACATATCTTCAAAGCTAATACCGCAAAGAAAAAACCAACACACCACTCCCGGGAGGGCTCGCAATTCCAACCTTTCGGTTAACAGCCGATCGCGCTAGCCCATTGCGCCACTGAGACAGTCTTGCTCCAATCTCACCACCATCGGAACATATCTTCAAACTATCAGCGCAAAGAAAAAAAAGCGCCACACCACCACCGGGTGGGCTCGAAACTCCAACATTTCGGTTAACAGCCGATCGTGCTTGCCCATTGCGCCACGGGGACAGTCTTGCTCCACTCTCACCACCATCAGAACATATCTTCAAAGCTATCAGCGCAAAGAAAAAAAAGCGCCGCACCACCACCGGGTGGGCTCAAACCTCCAACCTTTCGGTTAACAGCCGATCGCGCAAGCCAATTGCGCCACGGAGACAGTCCTGCTACACTCTCACCACCATCAGAACATATCTTCAAAGCTATCAGCACAAAGAAAAAAAAGCGCCACACCATCGCCGGGTGGGCTCGAACCTCCAACCTTTCGGTTAACAGCCGATCACGCTAGCCAATTGCGTCACGGAGACAGTCCTGCTCTACTCTCACCACCATCAGAACATATCTTCAAAGCTATCAGCCCCCAGAAAAAAAAGCGCCGCACCACCACCGGGTGGGCTCGAACCTCTAACTTTTCGGTTAACAGCTGATCGCGCTAGCCAATTGCGCCACAGAGACAGTCGTGCTCCACTCTCACCACCGTCAGACCATTTCTTCAGAGCTATCGCCCCAAAGAAAAAAAAGCGCCGCACCACCACCGGGTGGGCTCGAACCTCCAACCTTTCGGTTAACAGCCGATCGCGCTAGCCAGTTGCGCCATGGAGACAGTCCTGCTCCACTCTCAGCACCATCAGAACATATCTTCAAAGCTATCAGCACAAAGAAAAAAAGCGCCACACCATCACCGGGTGGGCTCGAACCTCCAACCTTTCGGTTAACAGCCGATTGCGCTAGCCAACTGCGCCACGGAGACAGTCGTGCTCCACTCTCACCACCATAAGAACATATCTTCAAAGCTATCAGCGCAAAAAAAAGCAACACACCACTCCCGGGAGCGCTCGAACCTCCAACCTTTCGGTTAACAGCCGATCACGTAAGCCAATTGCGCCACGGAGACAGTCCTGCTCCACTCTCACCACCGTCAAAACATTTATTCAGAGCTATCACCCCAAAGAAAAAAAAGCGCCGCACCACCACCGGGAGGGCTCGAAACTCCAACCTTTCGGTTAACAGCCGATCGCGCTAGCCCATTGCGCCACGGAGTCAGTCCTGCTCCAATCTCACCACCATCAGAACATATCTTGAAAGCTATCAGCGCAAAGAAAAAAGCAACACACCACTCCCGGGAGGGCTGGAAACTCCAACCTTTCGGTTAACAGCCGATCGCGCAAGCCAATTGCGCCACGGAGACAGTCCTGCTCCACTCTCACAACCATCAGAACATATCTTCAAAGCTATCAGCGCAAAGAAAAAAGGAACACACCACTCCCGGGAGGGCTCGAAACTCCAACCTTTCGGTTAACAGCCGATCGCGGTAGCCCATTGCGCCACGGGGACAGTCTTGCTCCACTCTCACCACCATCAGAACATATCTTCAAAGCTATCAGCGCAAAGAAAAAAAAGCGCCGCACCACCACCGGGTGGGCTCAAACCTCCAATCTTTCGGTTAACAGCCGATCGTGCTAGCCAATTGCGCCACGGAGACAGTCCTGCTCCACTCTCACCACCATCAGAACATATCTTCAAAGCTATCAGTGCAAAGAAAAAAGCAACACACCACTCCCGGGAGGGCTCGCAATTCCAACCTTTCGGTTAACAGCCGATCGCGCTAGCCCATTGCGCCACGGAGACAGTCTTGCTCCAATCTCACCACCATCGGAACATATCTTCAAACTATCAGCGCAAAGAAAAAAAGTGCCGCACCACCACCGGGTGGGCTTGAAACTCCAACATTTCGGTTAACAGCCGATCGTGCTTGCCCATTGCGCCATGGGGACAGTCTTGCTCCACTCTCGCCAACATCAGAAGATATCTTCAAAGCTATCAGCGCAAAGAAAAAAAAGCGCTGCACAACCACTGGGTGGGCACGAACCTCCAACCTTTCGGTTAACAGCCGTTCGCGCAAGCCAATTGCGCCACGGAGACAGTCCTGCTCCACTCTCACCACCATCAGAACATATCTTCAAAGCTATCAGCCCAAAGAAAAAAAAGCACCGCACCACCACCGGGTGGGCTCGAACCTCCAACCTTTCGGTTAACAGTCAATCGCGCTAGCCAATTGCGCCACGGAGACAGTCCTGCTCCACTCTCACCACCATCAGAATATATCTTCAAAGCTATCAGCACATAGAAAAAAAAGCTTCCACCATCACCGGGTGGGCTCGAACCTCCAACCTTTCGGTTAACAGCCGATCGCGCTAGCCAACTGCGCCACGTTGACAGTCGTGCTCCACTGTCACCACCATCAGAACATATCTTCAAAGCTCTCAGCGCAAAGAAAAAAGCAACACACCACTCCCGGGAGGGCTCGAAACGTCAACCTTTCGGTTAACAGCCGATCGCGCTAACCAATTGCGCCACGGAGACAGTCCTGCTCTACTCTCACCACCATAGGAACATATCTTCAAAGCTATCAGCCCACAGAAAAAAAAGCGCCGCACCACCACCGGGTGAGCTCGAACCTCCAACTTTTCGGTTAACAGCCGATCGCCCTAGCCAATGGCGCCACGGAGACAGTCCTGCTCCACTCTCACCACCGTCAGAACATTTCTTCAGAGCTATCAGCCCAAAGAAAAAAAGCGCCGCACCACCACCGGGTGGGCTCGAACCTCCAACCTTTCGGTTAACAGCCGATCGCGCTAGCCCATTGCACCACGGAGACAGTCCTGCTCCAATCTCACCACCATCAGAACATATCTTCAAAGCTATCAGCGCAAAGAAAAAAGCAACACACCACTCCCGGGAGGGCTCGAAACTCGAACCTTTCGGTTAACAGCCGATCGCGCTTGCCCTTTGCGCCACGGAGACAGTCTTGCTCCGCTCTCACCAGCATCAGAACATATCTTCAAACCTATCAGCCCAAAGAAAAAAAGCGCCGCACCACCACCGGGTGGGCTCGAAACTCCAACCTTTCGGTTAACAGCCGATCGCGCTAGCCGATTGCGCCATGGAGACAGTTCTGCTCCACTCTCACCACCATCAGAACATATCTTAATAGCTATCAGCACAAAGAAAAAAAAGCGCCACACCATCACCGGGTGGGCTCGAACCTCCAACCTTTCGATTAACAGCCGATCGCGCTTGCCAACTGCGCCACGGAGACAGTCGTGCTCCACTCTCACAACCATAAGAACATATCTTCAAAGCTATCAGCGCAAAGAAAAAAGCAACACACCACTCCCGGGAGGGCTCGAACCTCCAACCTTTCGGTTAACAGCCGATCGCGTAAGCCAATTGCGCCACGGAGACAGTCGTGCTCCACTGTCACCACCATCAGAACATATCTTCAAAGCTATCAGCGCAAAGAAAAAAGCAACACACCACTCCCGGGAGGGCTCGAAACGTCAACCTTTCGGTTAACAGCCGATCGCGCTTGTCAATTGCGCCACGGAGACAGTCCTGCTCCACTCTCACCACCGTCAGAACATTTCGTCAGAGCTATCAGCCCAAAGAAAAAAAAGCGCCGCACCACCACCGGGTGGGCTCGAACCTCCAACCTTTCGGTTAACAGCCGATCGCGCTAGCCCTTATCCCCACGGAGACAGTCGTGCTCCACTCTCACCACCGTCAGAACATTTCTTCAGAGCTATCACCCCAAAGAAAAAAAAGCGCCGCACCACCACCGGGTGGGCTCGAACCTCCAACCTTTCGGTCAACAGCCGATCGCGCTAGCCAATTGCGCCACGAAGACAGTCCTGCTGCAATCTCACCACCATCAGAACATATCTTCAAAGCTATTACCGCAAAGAAAAAACCAACACACCACTCCCGGGAGGGCTCGCAATTCCAACCTTTCGGTTAACAGCCGATCGCGCTAGCCCATTGCGCCACGGAGACAGTCTTGCTCCAATCTCACCACCATCAGAACATTTCTTCAGAGCTATCACCCCAAAGAAGAAAAAGCGCCGCACCACCACCGGGTGGGCTCGAACCTCCAACCTTTCGGTTAACAGCTGATCGCGCTAGCCAATTGCGCCACGAAGACATTCCTGCTGCAATCTCACCACCATCAGAACATATCTTCAAAGCTATTACCGCAAAGAAAAAACCAACACACCACTCCCGGGAGGGCTCGCAATTCCAACCTTTCGGTTAACAGCCGATCGCGCTAGCCCATTGCGCCACTGAGACAGTCTTGCTCCAATCTCACCACCATCGGAACATATCTTCAAACTATCAGCGCAAAGAAAAAAAGCGCCACACCACCACCGGGTGGGCTCGAACCTCTAACTTTTCGGTTAACAGCCGATCGCGCTAGCCAATTGCGCCACAGAGACAGTCGTGCTCCACTCTCACCACCGTCAGACCATTTCTTCAGAGCTATCGCCCCAAAGAAAAAAAAGCGCCGCACCACCACCGGGTGGGCTCGAACCTCCAACCTTTCGGTTAACAGCCGATCGCGCTAGCCAGTTGCGCCATGGAGACAGTCCTGCTCCACTCTCAGCACCATCAGAACATATCTTCAAAGCTATCAGCACAAAGAAAAAAAAGCGCCACACCATCACCGGGTGGGCTCGAACCTCCAACCTTTCGGTTAACAGCCGATTGCGCTAGCCAACTGCGCCACGGAGACAGTCGTGCTCCACTCTCACCACCATAAGAACATATCTTCAATGCTATCAGCGCAAAAAAAAGCAACACACCACTCCCGGGAGGGCTCGAACCTCCAACCTTTCGGTTAACAGCCGATCACGTAAGCCAATTGCGCCAAGGAGACAGTCCTGCTCCACTCTCACCACCGTCAAAACATTTATTCAGAGCTATCACCCCAAAGAAAAAAAAGCGCCGCACCACCACCGGGAGGGCTCGAAACTCCAACCTTTCGGTTAACAGCCGATCGCGCTAGCCCATTGCGCCACGGAGTCAGTCCTGCTCCAATCTCACCACCATCAGAACATATCTTGAAAGCTATCAGCGCAAAGAAAAAAGCAACACACCACTCCCGGGAGGGCTCGAAACTCGAACCTTTCGGTTAACAGCCGATCGCGCTAGCCCTTTGCGCCACGGAGACAGTCTTGCTCCGCTCTCACCACCATCAGAACATATCTTCAAAGCTATCAGCCCAAAGAAAAAAAAGCGCCACACCACCACCGGGTGGGCTCGAAACTCCAACCTTTCGGTTAACAGCCGATCGCGCTAGCCAATTGCACCATGGAGACAGTCCTGCTTCACTCTCACCACCATCAGGACATATCTTAAAAGCTATTACCACAAAGAAAAAAAGCAACACACCACTCCCGGGATGGCTCGAAACTACAACCTTTCGGTTAACAGCTGATCGCGCAAGCCACTTGCGCCACAGAGACAGTCCTGCTCCACTCTCACCACCATCAGAACATATCTTCAAAGCTATCATTGCAAAGAAAAAAGCAACACACCACTCCCGGGAGGGCACGAAACTCCAACCTTTCGGTTAACAGCCGATCGCGGTAGCCCTATGCGCCACGGGGACAGTCTTGCTCCACTCTCACCACCATCAGAACATATCTTCAAAGCTATCAGCCCAAGGAAAAAAGCAACACACCACTCCCGGGAGGGCTCGAACCTCCAACCTTTCGGTTAACAGCCGATCGCGTAAGCCAATTGCGCCACGAAGACAGTCCTGCTCCACTCTCACCACCGTCAAAACATTTATTCAGAGCTATCATCCCAAAGAAAGAAAAAGCGCCGCACCACCACCGGGAGGGCTCGAAACTCCAACCTTTCGGTTAACAGCCGATCGCGCTAGCCCTATGCGCCACGGAGACAGTCCTGCTCCACTCTCACCACCATCAGAACATATCTTCAAAGCTATCAGCGCAAAGAAAAAAGCAACACACCACTCCCGGGAGGGCTCGAAACTCGAACCTTTCGGTTAACAGCCGATCGCGCTAGCCCTTTGCGCCACGGAGACAGTCTTGCTCCGCTCTCACCACCATCAGAACATATCTTCAAAGCTATCAGCCCAAAGAAAAAAAAGCGCCGCACCACCACCGGGTGGGCTCGAAACTCCAACCTTTCGGTTAACAGCCGATCGCGCTAGCCAATTGCGCCATGGAGACAGTCCTGCTCCACTCTCACCACCATCAGAACATATCTTAAAAGCTATTACCACAAAGAAAAAAAGCAACACACCACTCCCGGGAGGGCTCGAAACTCCAACCTTTCGGTTAACAGCCGATCGCGCAAGCCAATTGCGCCACGGAGACAGTCCTGCTCTACTCTCACCACCATCAGAACATATCTTCAAAGCTATCAGTGCAAAGAAAAAAGCAACACACCACTCCCGGGAGGGCTTGAAACTCCAACCTTTCGCGTAACAGCCGATCGCGGTAGCCCATTGCGCCACGGGCACAGTCTTGCTCCACTCTCACCACCATCAGAACATATCTTCAAAGCTATCAGTGCAAAGAAAAAAAGCGCCGCACGACCACCGGGTGGGCTCGAAACTCCAACATTTCGGTTGACAGCCGATCGTGCTTGCCCATTGCGCCACGGGGACAGTCTTGCTACACTCTCACCACCATCACAACATATCTTCAAAGCTACCAGCGCAAAGAAAAAAAGCGCCGCACTACCACCGGGTGGGCTCGAACCTCCAACCTTTCGGTTAACAGCCGTTCGCGCAAGCCAATTGCGCCACGGAGACTGTCCTGCTCCACTCTCACCACCATCAGAACATATCTTCAAAGCTATCAGCCCAAAGAAAAAAAAAGCACCGCACCACCACCGGGTGGGCTCGAACCTCCAAACTTTCGGTTAACAGCCGATCGCGCTAGCCAATTGCGCCACGAAGACAGTCCTGCTGCACTCTCACCACCCTCAGAACATATCTTCAAAGCTATTACCGCAAAGAAAAAAGCAACACACAACTCCCGGGAGGGCTCGCAATTCCAACCTTTCGGTTAACAGCCGATTGCGCTAGCCCATTGCGCCACGGAGACAGTCTTGCTCCACTCTCACCACCATCGGAACATATCTTCAAAGCTATCAGCACAAAGAAAAAAAAGCGCCACACCATCACCGGGTGGGCTCGAACCTCCAACCTTTCGGTTAACAGCCTATCGCGCAAGCCAATTGCGCCACGGAGACAGTCCTGCTCCACTCTCACCACCATCAGAACATATCTTCAAAGCTATCAGCGCAAAGAAAAAAGCAACACACCACTCCCGGGAGGGCTCGAAACTCGAACCTTTCGGTTAACAGCCGATCGCGCTAGCCAACTGCGCCACGGAGACAGTCGTGCTCCACTCTCACCACCATAAGAACATATCTTCAATGCTATCAGCGCAAAAAAAAGCAACACACCACTCCCGGGAGGGCTCGAACCTCCAACCTTTCGGTTAACAGCCGATCACGTAAGCCAATTGCGCCAAGGAGACAGTCCTGCTCCACTCTCACCACCGTCAAAACATTTATTCAGAGCTATCACCCCAAAGAAAAAAAAGCGCCGCACCACCACCGGGAGGGCTCGAAACTCCAACCTTTCGGTTAACAGCCGATCGCGCTAGCCCATTGCGCCACGGAGTCAGTCCTGCTCCAATCTCACCACCATCAGAACATATCTTGAAAGCTATCAGCGCAAAGAAAAAAGCAACACACCACTCCCGGGAGGGCTCGAAACTCGAACCTTTCGGTTAACAGCCGATCGCGCTAGCCCTTTGCGCCACGGAGACAGTCTTGCTCCGCTCTCACCACCATCAGAACATATCTTCAAAGCTATCAGCCCAAAGAAAAAAAAGCGCCACACCACCACCGGGTGGGCTCGAAACTCCAACCTTTCGGTTAACAGCCGATCGCGCTAGCCAATTGCACCATGGAGACAGTCCTGCTTCACTCTCACCACCATCAGGACATATCTTAAAAGCTATTACCACAAAGAAAAAAAGCAACACACCACTCCCGGGATGGCTCGAAACTACAACCTTTCGGTTAACAGCTGATCGCGCAAGCCACTTGCGCCACAGAGACAGTCCTGCTCCACTCTCACCACCATCAGAACATATCTTCAAAGCTATCATTGCAAAGAAAAAAGCAACACACCACTCCCGGGAGGGCACGAAACTCCAACCTTTCGGTTAACAGCCGATCGCGGTAGCCCTATGCGCCACGGGGACAGTCTTGCTCCACTCTCACCACCATCAGAACATATCTTCAAAGCTATCAGCCCAAGGAAAAAAGCAACACACCACTCCCGGGAGGGCTCGAACCTCCAACCTTTCGGTTAACAGCCGATCGCGTAAGCCAATTGCGCCACGAAGACAGTCCTGCTCCACTCTCACCACCGTCAAAACATTTATTCAGAGCTATCATCCCAAAGAAAGAAAAAGCGCCGCACCACCACCGGGAGGGCTCGAAACTCCAACCTTTCGGTTAACAGCCGATCGCGCTAGCCCTATGCGCCACGGAGACAGTCCTGCTCCACTCTCACCACCATCAGAACATATCTTCAAAGCTATCAGCGCAAAGAAAAAAGCAACACACCACTCCCGGGAGGGCTCGAAACTCGAACCTTTCGGTTAACAGCCGATCGCGCTAGCCCTTTGCGCCACGGAGACAGTCTTGCTCCGCTCTCACCACCATCAGAACATATCTTCAAAGCTATCAGCCCAAAGAAAAAAAAGCGCCGCACCACCACCGGGTGGGCTCGAAACTCCAACCTTTCGGTTAACAGCCGATCGCGCTAGCCAATTGCGCCATGGAGACAGTCCTGCTCCACTCTCACCACCATCAGAACATATCTTAAAAGCTATTACCACAAAGAAAAAAAGCAACACACCACTCCCGGGAGGGCTCGAAACTCCAACCTTTCGGTTAACAGCCGATCGCGCAAGCCAATTGCGCCACGGAGACAGTCCTGCTCTACTCTCACCACCATCAGAACATATCTTCAAAGCTATCAGTGCAAAGAAAAAAGCAACACACCACTCCCGGGAGGGCTTGAAACTCCAACCTTTCGCGTAACAGCCGATCGCGGTAGCCCATTGCGCCACGGGCACAGTCTTGCTCCACTCTCACCACCATCAGAACATATCTTCAAAGCTATCAGTGCAAAGAAAAAAAGCGCCGCACGACCACCGGGTGGGCTCGAAACTCCAACATTTCGGTTGACAGCCGATCGTGCTTGCCCATTGCGCCACGGGGACAGTCTTGCTACACTCTCACCACCATCACAACATATCTTCAAAGCTACCAGCGCAAAGAAAAAAAGCGCCGCACTACCACCGGGTGGGCTCGAACCTCCAACCTTTCGGTTAACAGCCGTTCGCGCAAGCCAATTGCGCCACGGAGACTGTCCTGCTCCACTCTCACCACCATCAGAACATATCTTCAAAGCTATCAGCCCAAAGAAAAAAAAAGCACCGCACCACCACCGGGTGGGCTCGAACCTCCAAACTTTCGGTTAACAGCCGATCGCGCTAGCCAATTGCGCCACGAAGACAGTCCTGCTGCACTCTCACCACCCTCAGAACATATCTTCAAAGCTATTACCGCAAAGAAAAAAGCAACACACAACTCCCGGGAGGGCTCGCAATTCCAACCTTTCGGTTAACAGCCGATTGCGCTAGCCCATTGCGCCACAGAGACAGTCTTGCTCCACTCTCACCACCATCGGAACATATCTTCAAAGCTATCAGCACAAAGAAAAAAAAGCGCCACACCATCACCGGGTGGGCTCGAACCTCCAACCTTTCGGTTAACAGCCTATCGCGCAAGCCAATTGCGCCACGGAGACAGTCCTGCTCCACTCTCACCACCATCAGAACATATCTTCAAAGCTATCAGCACAAAGAAAAAAAAGCGCCACACCATCACCGGGTGGGCTCGAACCTCCAACCTTTCGGTTAACAGCCGATCGCGCTAGCCAACTGCGCCACGGAGACAGTCGTGCTCCACACTCACCACCATCAGAACATATCTTCAAAGCTATCAGCGCAAAGAAAAAAGGAACACACCACTCCCGGGAGGGCTCGAAACTCCAATCTTTCGGTTAACAGCCAGTCGCGCTAGCCAATTGCGCCACGGAGACAGTCCTGCTCTACTCTCACCACCATCAGAACATATCTTCGAAGCTATCAGCCCAAAGAAAAAAAGGCGCCGCACCACCACCGGGTGGGCTCGAACCTCCAACTTTTCTGTTAACAGCCGATCACGCTAGCCAATTGCGTCACGGAGACAGTCCTGCTCTACTCTCACCACCATCAGAACATATCTTCAAAGCTATCAGCCCCCAGAAAAAAAGCGCCGCACCACCACTGGGTGGGCTCGAACCTCTAACTTTTCGGTTAACAGCCGATCGCGCTAGCCAATTGCGCCACAGAGACAGTCGTGCTCCACTCTCACCACCGTCAGACCATTTCTTCAGAGCTATCGCCCCAAAGAAAAAAAAAGCGCCGCACCACCACCGGGTGGTGCTCGAACCTCCAACCTTTCGGTTAAGAGCCGATCGCGCAAGCCAATTGCGCCACGAAGACAGTCCTGCTCCACTCTCACCACCATCAGAACATATCTTCAAAGCTATCAGTGCAAAGAAAAAGCAACACACCACTCCCGGGAGGGTTCGAAACTACAACCTTTCGGTTAACAGCTGATCGCGCAAGCCACTTGCGCCACAGAGACAGTCCTGCTCCACTCTCACCACCATCAGAACATATCTTCAAAGCTATCACCACAAAGAAAAAAAGCGCCGCACCACCATCGGGTGGGCTCGAACCTCCAACCTTTCGGTTAACAGCCGATCCCGCTAGCCCATTGCGCCACGGAGTCAGTCCTGCTCCAATCTCACCACCATCAGAACATATCTTGAAAGCTATCAGCGCAAAGAAAAAAGCAACACACCACTCCCGGGAGGGCTGGAAACTCCAACCTTTCGGTTAACAGCCGATCGCGCAAGCCAATTGCGCCACGGAGACAGTCCTGCTCCACTCTCACAACCATCAGAACATATCTTCAAAGCTATCAGCGCAAAGAAAAAAGGAACACACCACTCCCGGGAGGGCTCGAAACTCCAACCTTTCGGTTAACAGCCGATCGCGGTAGCCCATTGCGCCACGGGGACAGTCTTGCTCCACTCTCACCACCATCAGAACATATCTTCAAAGCTATCAGCGCAAAGAAAAAAAAGCGCCGCACCACCACCGGGTGGGCTCAAACCTCCAATCTTTCGGTTAACAGCCGATCGTGCTAGCCAATTGCGCCACGGAGACAGTCCTGCTCCACTCTCACCACCATCAGAACATATCTTCAAAGCTATCAGTGCAAAGAAAAAAGCAACACACCACTCCCGGGAGGGCTCGCAATTCCAACCTTTCGGTTAACAGCCGATCGCGCTAGCCCATTGCGCCACGGAGACAGTCTTGCTCCAATCTCACCACCATCGGAACATATCTTCAAACTATCAGCGCAAAGAAAGAAAGTGCCGCACCACCACCGGGTGGGCTTGAAACTCCAACATTTCGGTTAACAGCCGATCGTGCTTGCCCATTGCGCCATGGGGACAGTCTTGCTCCACTCTCGCCAACATCAGAAGATATCTTCAAAGCTATCAGCGCAAAGAAAAAAAAGCGCTGCACAACCACTGGGTGGGCACGAACCTCCAACCTTTCGGTTAACAGCCGTTCGCGCAAGCCAATTGCGCCACGGAGACAGTCCTGCTCCACTCTCACCACCATCAGAACATATCTTCAAAGCTATCAGCCCAAAGAAAAAAAAGCACCGCACCACCACCGGGTGGGCTCGAACTTCCAACCTTTCGGTTAACAGTCAATCGCGCTAGCCAATTGCGCCACGGAGACAGTCCTGCTCCACTCTCACCACCATCAGAATATATCTTCAAAGCTATCAGCACATAGAAAAAAAAGCGCCCCACCATCACCGGGTGGGCTCGAACCTCCAACCTTTCGGTTAACAGCCGATCGCGCTAGCCAACTGCGCCACGTTGACAGTCGTGCTCCACTGTCACCACCATCAGAACATATCTTCAAAGCTCTCAGCGCAAAGAAAAAAGCAACACACCACTCCCGGGAGGGCTCGAAACGTCAACCTTTCGGTTAACAGCCGATCGCGCTAACCAATTGCGACACGGAGACAGTCCTGCTCTACTCTCACCACCATAGGAACATATCTTCAAAGCTATCAGCCCAAAGAAAAAAAAGCGCCGCATCACCACCGGGGGGCTCGAACCTCCAACTTTTCGGTTAACAGCCGAACACGCTAGCCAATTGCGCCACGGAGACAGCCCTGCTCTACTCTCACCACCATCAGAACATATCTTCAAAGCTATCAGCCCACAGAAAAAAAAGCGCCGCACCACCACCGGGTGAGCTCGAACCTCCAACTTTTCGGTTAACAGCCGATCGCCCTAGCCAATGGCGCCACGGAGACAGTCCTGCTCCACTCTCACCACCGTCAGAACATTTCTTCAGAGCTATCAGCCCAAAGAAAAAAAGCGCCGCACCACCACCGGGTGGGCTCGAACCTCCAACCTTTCGGTTAACAGCCGATCGCGCTAGCCCATTGCACCACGGAGGCAGTCCTGCTCCAATCTCACCACCATCAGAACATATCTTCAAAGCTATCAGCGCAAAGAAAAAAGCAACACACCACTCCCGGGAGGGCTCGAAACTCGAACCTTTCGGTTAACAGCCGATCGCGCTTGCCCTTTGCGCCACGGAGACAGTCTTGCTCCGCTCTCACCAGCATCAGAACATATCTTCAAACCTATCAGCCCAAAGAAAAAAAGCGCCGCACCACCACCGGGTGGGCTCGAAACTCCAACCTTTCGGTTAACAGCCGATCGCGCTAGCCGATTGCGCCATGGAGACAGTTCTGCTCCACTCTCACCACCATCAGAACATATCTTAATAGCTATCAGCACAAAGAAAAAAAAGCGCCACACCATCACCGGGTGGGCTCGAACCTCCAACCTTTCGATTAACAGCCGATCGCGCTTGCCAACTGCGCCACGGAGACAGTCGTGCTCCACTCTCACCACCATAAGAACATATCTTCAAAGCTATCAGCGCAAAGAAAAAAGCAACACACCACTCCCGGGAGGGCTCGAACCTCCAACCTTTCGGTTAACAGCCGATCGCGTAAGCCAATTGCGCCACGGAGACAGTCGTGCTCCACTGTCACCACCATCAGAACATATCTTCAAAGCTATCAGCGCAAAGAAAAAAGCAACACACCACTCCCGGGAGGGCTCGAAACGTCAACCTTTCGGTTAACAGCCGATCGCGCTAGCCAATTGCGCCACGGAGACAGTCCTGCTCCACTCTCACCACCGTCAGAACATTTCGTCAGAGCTATCAGCCCAAAGAAAAAAAAGCGCCGCACCACCACCGGGTGGGCTCGAACCTCCAACCTTTCGGTTAACAGCCGATCGCGCTAGCCCTTATCCCCACGGAGACAGTCGTGCTCCACTCTCACCACCGTCAGAACATTTCTTCAGAGCTATCACCCCAAAGAAAAAAAAGCGCCGCACCACCACCGGGTGGGCTCGAACCTCCAACCTTTCGGTTAACAGCCGATCGCGCTAGCCAATTGCGCCACGAAGACAGTCCTGCTGCAATCTCACCACCATCAGAACATATCTTCAAAGCTATTACCGCAAAGAAAAAACCAACACACCACTCCCGGGAGGGCTCGCAATTCCAACCTTTCGGTTAACAGCCGATCGCGCTAGCCCATTGCGCCACGGAGACAGTCTTGCTCCAATCTCACCACCATCAGAACATTTCTTCAGAGCTATCACCCCAAAGAAGAAAAAGCGCCGCACCACCACCGGGTGGGCTCGAACCTCCAACCTTTCGGTTAACAGCTGATCGCGCTAGCCAATTGCGCCACGAAGACAGTCCTGCTGCAATCTCACCACCATCAGAACATATCTTCAAAGCTATTACCGCAAAGAAAAAACCAACACACCACTCCCGGGAGGGCTCGCAATTCCAACCTTTCGGTTAACAGCCGATCGCGCTAGCCCATTGCGCCACTGAGACAGTCTTGCTCCAATCTCACCACCATCGGAACATATCTTCAAACTATCAGCGCAAAGAAAAAAAAAGCGCCACACCACCACCGGGTGGGCTCGAAACTCCAACATTTCGGTTAACAGCCGATCGTGCTTGCCCATTGCGCCACGGGGACAGTCTTGCTCCACTCTCACCACCATCAGAACATATCTTCAAAGCTATCAGCGCAAAGAAAAAAAAGCGCCGCACCACCACCGGGTGGGCTCAAACCTCCAACCTTTCGGTTAACAGCCGATCGCGCAAGCCAATTGCGCCACGGAGACAGTCCTGCTACACTCTCACCACCATCAGAACATATCTTCAAAGCTATCAGCACAAAGAAAAAAAAGCGCCACACCATCGCCGGGTGGGCTCGAACCTCCAACCTTTCGGTTAACAGCCGATCACGCTAGCCAATTGCGTCACGGAGACAGTCCTGCTCTACTCTCACCACCATCAGAACATATCTTCAAAGCTATCAGCCCCCAGAAAAAAAGCGCCGCACCACCACCGGGTGGGCTCGAACCTCTAACTTTTCGGTTAACAGCCGATCGCGCTAGCCAATTGCGCCACAGAGACAGTCGTGCTCCACTCTCACCACCGTCAGACCATTTCTTCAGAGCTATCGCCCCAAAGAAAAAAAAGCGCCGCACCACCACCGGGTGGGCTCGAACCTCCAACCTTTCGGTTAACAGCCGATCGCGCTAGCCAGTTGCGCCATGGAGACAGTCCTGCTCCACTCTCAGCACCATCAGAACATATCTTCAAAGCTATCAGCACAAAGAAAAAAAAGCGCCACACCATCACCGGGTGGGCTCGAACCTCCAACCTTTCGGTTAACAGCCGATTGCGCTAGCCAACTGCGCCACGGAGACAGTCGTGCTCCACTCTCACCACCATAAGAACATATCTTCAAAGCTATCAGCGCAAAAAAAAGCAACACACCACTCCCGGGAGGGCTCGAACCTCCAACCTTTCGGTTAACAGCCGATCACGTAAGCCAATTGCGCCAAGGAGACAGTCCTGCTCCACTCTCACCACCGTCAAAACATTTATTCAGAGCTATCACCCCAAAGAAAAAAAAGCGCCGCACCACCACCGGGAGGGCTCGAAACTCCAACCTTTCGGTTAACAGCCGATCGCGCTAGCCCATTGCGCCACGGAGTCAGTCCTGCTCCAATCTCACCACCATCAGAACATATCTTGAAAGCTATCAGCGCAAAGAAAAAAGCAACACACCACTCCCGGGAGGGCTCGAAACTCGAACCTTTCGGTTAACAGCCGATCGCGCTAGCCCTTTGCGCCACGGAGACAGTCTTGCTCCGCTCTCACCACCATCAGAACATATCTTCAAAGCTATCAGCCCAAAGAAAAAAAAGCGCCACACCACCACCGGGTGGGCTCGAAACTCCAACCTTTCGGTTAACAGCCGATCGCGCTAGCCAATTGCACCATGGAGACAGTCCTGCTTCACTCTCACCACCATCAGGACATATCTTAAAAGCTATTACCACAAAGAAAAAAAGCAACACACCACTCCCGGGATGGCTCGAAACTACAACCTTTCGGTTAACAGCTGATCGCGCAAGCCACTTGCGCCACAGAGACAGTCCTGCTCCACTCTCACCACCATCAGAACATATCTTCAAAGCTATCATTGCAAAGAAAAAAGCAACACACCACTCCCGGGAGGGCACGAAACTCCAACCTTTCGGTTAACAGCCGATCGCGGTAGCCCTATGCGCCACGGGGACAGTCTTGCTCCACTCTCACCACCATCAGAACATATCTTCAAAGCTATCAGCCCAAGGAAAAAAGCAACACACCACTCCCGGGAGGGCTCGAACCTCCAACCTTTCGGTTAACAGCCGATCGCGTAAGCCAATTGCGCCACGAAGACAGTCCTGCTCCACTCTCACCACCGTCAAAACATTTATTCAGAGCTATCACCCCAAAGAAAGAAAAAGCGCCGCACCACCACCGGGAGGGCTCGAAACTCCAACCTTTCGGTTAACAGCCGATCGCGCTAGCCCTATGCGCCACGGAGACAGTCCTGCTCCACTCTCACCACCATCAGAACATATCTTCAAAGCTATCAGCGCAAAGAAAAAAGCAACACACCACTCCCGGGAGGGCTCGAAACTCGAACCTTTCGGTTAACAGCCGATCGCGCTAGCCCTTTGCGCCACGGAGACAGTCTTGCTCCGCTCTCACCACCATCAGAACATATCTTCAAAGCTATCAGCCCAAAGAAAAAAAAGCGCCGCACCACCACCGGGTGGGCTCGAAACTCCAACCTTTCGGTTAACAGCCGATCGCGCAAGCCAATTGCGCCACGGAGACAGTCCTGCTCTACTCTCACCACCATCAGAACATATCTTCAAAGCTATCAGTGCAAAGAAAAAAGCAACACACCACTCCCGGGAGGGCTTGAAACTCCAACCTTTCGCGTAACAGCCGATCGCGGTAGCCCATTGCGCCACGGGCACAGTCTTGCTCCACTCTCACCACCATCAGAACATATCTTCAAAGCTATCAGTGCAAAGAAAAAAAGCGCCGCACGACCACCGGGTGGGCTCGAAACTCCAACATTTCGGTTGACAGCCGATCGTGCTTGCCCATTGCGCCACGGGGACAGTCTTGCTACACACTCACCACCATCACAACATATCTTCAAAGCTACCAGCGCAAAGAAAAAAAGCGCCGCACTACCACCGGGTGGGCTCGAACCTCCAACCTTTCGGTTAACAGCCGTTCGCGCAAGCCAATTGCGCCACGGAGACTGTCCTGCTCCACTCTCACCACCATCAGAACATATCTTCAAAGCTATCAGCCCAAAGAAAAAAAAAGCACCGCACCACCACCGGGTGGGCTCGAACCTCCAAACTTTCGGTTAACAGCCGATCGCGCTAGCCAATTGCGCCACGAAGACAGTCCTGCTGCACTCTCACCACCCTCAGAACATATCTTCAAAGCTATTACCGCAAAGAAAAAAGCAACACACAACTCCCGGGAGGGCTCGCAATTCCAACCTTTCGGTTAACAGCCGATTGCGCTAGCCCATTGCGCCACGGAGACAGTCTTGCTCCACTCTCACCACCATCGGAACATATCTTCAAAGCTATCAGCACAAAGAAAAAAAAGCGCCACACCATCACCGGGTGGGCTCGAACCTCCAACCTTTCGGTTAACAGCCTATCGCGCAAGCCAATTGCGCCACGGAGACAGTCCTGCTCCACTCTCACCACCATCAGAACATATCTTCAAAGCTATCAGCGCAAAGAAAAAAGCAACACACCACTCCCGGGAGGGCTCGAAACTCGAACCTTTCGGTTAACAGCCGATCGCGCTAGCCCTTTGCGCCACGGAGACAGTCTTGCTCCGCTCTCACCACCATCAGAACATATCTTCAAAGCTATCAGCCCAAAGAAAAAAAAGCGCCGCACCACCACCGGGTGGGCTCGAAACTCCAACCTTTCGGTTAACAGCCGATCGTGCTAGCCAATTGCGCCATGGAGACAGTCCTGCTCCACTCTCACCACCATCAGAACATATCTTAAAAGCTATTACCACAAAGAAAAAAAGCAACACACCACTCCCGGGAGGGCTCGAAACTCCAACCTTTCGGTTAACAGCCGATCGCGCAAGCCAATTGCGCCACGGAGACAGTCCTGCTCTACTCTCACCACCATCAGAACATATCTTCAAAGCTATCAGTGCAAAGAAAAAAGCAACACACCACTCCCGGGAGGGCTTGAAACTCCAACCTTTCGCGTAACAGCCGATCGCGGTAGCCCATTGCGCCACGGGCACAGTCTTGCTCCACTCTCACCACCATCAGAACATATCTTCAAAGCTATCAGTGCAAAGAAAAAAAGCGCCGCACGACCACCGGGTGGGCTCGAAACTCCAACATTTCGGTTGACAGCCGATCGTGCTTGCCCTTTGCGCCACGGGGACAGTCTTGCTACACTCTCACCACCATCACAACATATCTTCAAAGCTACCAGCGCAAAGAAAAAAAGCGCCGCACTACCACCGGGTGGGCTCGAACCTCCAACCTTTCGGTTAACAGCCGTTCGCGCAAGCCAATTGCGCCACGGAGACTGTCCTGCTCCACTCTCACCACCATCAGAACATATCTTCAAAGCTATCAGCCCAAAGAAAAAAAAAGCACCGCACCACCACCGGGTGGGCTCGAACCTCCAAACTTTCGGTTAACAGCCGATCGCGCTAGCCAATTGCGCCACGAAGACAGTCCTGCTGCACTCTCACCACCCTCAGAACATATCTTCAAAGCTATTACCGCAAAGAAAAAAGCAACACACAACTCCCGGGAGGGCTCGCAATTCCAACCTTTCGGTTAACAGCCGATTGCGCTAGCCCATTGCGCCACGGAGACAGTCTTGCTCCACTCTCACCACCATCGGAACATATCTTCAAAGCTATCAGCACAAAGAAAAAAAAGCGCCACACCATCACCGGGTGGGCTCGAACCTCCAACCTTTCGGTTAACAGCCTATCGCGCAAGCCAATTGCGCCACGGAGACAGTCCTGCTCCACTCTCACCACCATCAGAACATATCTTCAAAGCTATCAGCACAAAGAAAAAAAAGCGCCACACCATCACCGGGTGGGCTCGAACCTCCAACCTTTCGGTTAACAGCCGATCGCGCTAGCCAACTGCGCCACGGAGACAGTCGTGCTCCACACTCACCACCATCAGAACATATCTTCAAAGCTATCAGCGCAAAGAAAAAAGGAACACACCACTCCCGGGAGGGCTCGAAACTCCAATCTTTCGGTTAACAGCCAGTCGCGCTAGCCAATTGCGCCACGGAGACAGTCCTGCTCTACTCTCACCACCATCAGAACATATCTTCGAAGCTATCAGCCCAAAGAAAAAAAGGCGCCGCACCACCACCGGGTGGGCTCGAACCTCCAACTTTTCTGTTAACAGCCGATCACGCTAGCCAATTGCGTCACGGAGACAGTCCTGCTCTACTCTCACCACCATCAGAACATATCTTCAAAGCTATCAGCCCCCAGAAAAAAAGCGCCGCACCACCACTGGGTGGGCTCGAACCTCTAACTTTTCGGTTAACAGCCGATCGCGCTAGCCAATTGCGCCACAGAGACAGTCGTGCTCCACTCTCACCACCGTCAGACCATTTCTTCAGAGCTATCGCCCCAAAGAAAAAAAAAGCGCCGCACCACCACCGGGTGGTGCTCGAACCTCCAACCTTTTGGTTAAGAGCCGATCGCGCAAGCCAATTGCGCCACGAAGACAGTCCTGCTCCACTCTCACCACCATCAGAACATATCTTCAAAGCTATCAGTGCAAAGAAAAAGCAACACACCACTCCCGGGAGGGTTCGAAACTCCAACCTTTCGGTTAACAGCCAATCGCGCTAGCCAATTGCGCCACGGAGACAGTACTGCTCCACTCTCACCACCATCAGAACATATCATCAAAGCTATCACCACAAAGAAAAAAAGCGCCGCACCACCATCGGGTGGGCTCGAACCTCCAACCTTTCGGTTAACAGCCGATCGCGCTAGCCAGTTGCGCCATGGAGACAGTCCTGCTCCACTCTCAGCACCATCAGAACATATCTTCAAAGCTATCAGCACAAAGAAAAAAAAGCGCCACACCATCACCGGGTGGGCTCGAACCTCCAACCTTTCGGTTAACAGCCGATTGCGCTAGCCAACTGCGCCACGGAGACAGTCGTGCTCCACTCTCACCACCATAAGAACATATCTTCAAAGCTATCAGCGCAAAAAAAAGCAACACACCACTCCCGGGAGGGCTCGAACCTCCAACCTTTCGGTTAACAGCCGATCACGTAAGCCAATTGCGCCACGGAGACAGTCCTGCTCCACTCTCACCACCGTCAAAACATTTATTCAGAGCTATCACCCCAAAGAAAAAAAAGCGCCGCACCACCACCGGGAGGGCTCGAAACTCCAACCTTTCGGTTAACAGCCGATCGCGCTAGCCCATTGCGCCACGGAGTCAGTCCTGCTCCAATCTCACCACCATCAGAACATATCTTGAAAGCTATCAGCGCAAAGAAAAAAGCAAC
Organism: Rhipicephalus microplus; assembly: GCF_043290135.1. NCBI lineage: Eukaryota > Metazoa > Arthropoda > Arachnida > Ixodida > Ixodidae > Rhipicephalus > Rhipicephalus microplus. The sequence continues at coordinate 16,656,153 of NW_027464589.1, forward strand.
ACACCACTCCCGGGAGGGCTCGAAACTCGAACCTTTCGGTTAACAGCCGATCGCGCTAGCCCTTTGCGCCACGGAGACAGTCTTGCTCCGCTCTCACCACCATCAGAACATATCTTCAAAGCTATCAGCCCAAAGAAAAAAAAGCGCCACACCACCACCGGGTGGGCTCGAAACTCCAACCTTTCGGTTAACAGCCGATCGCGCTAGCCAATTGCACCATGGAGACAGTCCTGCTTCACTCTCACCACCATCAGAACATATCTTAAAAGCTATTACCACAAAGAAAAAAAGCAACACACCACTCCCGGGATGGCTCGAAACTACAACCTTTCGGTTAACAGCTGATCGCGCAAGCCACTTGCGCCACAGAGACAGTCCTGCTCCACTCTCACCACCATCAGAACATATCTTCAAAGCTATCATTGCAAAGAAAAAAGCAACACACCACTCCCGGGAGGGCACGAAACTCCAACCTTTCGGTTAACAGCCGATCGCGGTAGCCCTATGCGCCACGGGGACAGTCTTGCTCCACTCTCACCACCATCAGAACATATCTTCAAAGCTATCAGCGCAAAGAAAAAAGCAACACACCACTCCCGGGAGGGCTCGAACCTTCAACTTTTCGGTTAACAGCCGATCGCGTAAGCCAATTGCGCCACGAAGAGAGTCCTGCTCCACTCTCACCACCGTCAAAACATTTATTCAGAGCTATCACCCCAAAGAAAGAAAAAGCGCCGCACCACCACCGGGAGGGCTCGAAACTCCAACCTTTCGGTTAACAGCCGATCGCGCTAGCCCTATGCGCCACGGAGACAGTCCTGCTCCACTCTCACCACCATCAGAACATATCTTCAAAGCTATCAGCGCAAAGAAAAAAGCAACACACCACTCCCGGGAGGGCTCGAAACTCGAACCTTTCGGTTAACAGCCGATCGCGCTAGCCCTTTGCGCCACGGAGACAGTCTTGCTCCGCTCTCACCACCATCAGAACATATCTTCAAAGCTATCAGCCCAAAGAAAAAAAAGCGCCGCACCACCACCGGGTGGGCTCGAAACTCCAACCTTTCGGTTAACAGCCGATCGCGCTAGCCAATTGCGCCATGGAGACAGTCCTGCTCCACTCTCACCACCATCAGAACATATCTTAAAAGCTATTACCACAAAGAAAAAAAGCAACACACCACTCCCGGGAGGGCTCGAAACTCCAACCTTTCGGTTAACAGCCGATCGCGCAAGCCAATTGCGCCACGGAGACAGTCCTGCTCTACTCTCACCCCCATCAGAACATATCATCAAAGCTATCAGTGCAAAGAAAAAAGCAACACACCACTCCCGGGAGGGCTTGAAACTCCAACCTTTCGCGTAACAGCCGATCGCGGTAGCCCATTGCGCCACGGGCACAGTCCTGCTCCACTCTCACCACCATCAGAACATATCTTCAAAGCTATCAGTGCAAAGAAAAAAAGCGCCGCACGACCACCGGGTGGGCTCGAAACTCCAACATTTCGGTTGACAGCCGATCGTGCTTGCCCATTGCGCCACGGGGACAGTCTTGCTACACTCTCACCACCATCACAACATATCTTCAAAGCTACCAGCGCAAAGAAAAAAAGCGCCGCACTACCACCGGGTGGGCTCGAACCTCCAACCTTTCGGTTACCAGCCGTTCGCGCAAGCAAATTGCGCCACGGAGACTGTCCTGCTCCACTCTCATCACCATCAGAACATATCTTCAAAGCTATCAGCCCAAAGAAAAAAAAAGCACCGCACCACCACCGGGTGGGCTCGAACCTCCAAACTTTCGGTTAACAGCCGATCGCGCTAGCCAATTGCGCCACGAAGACAGTCCTGCTGCACTCTCACCACCCTCAGAACATATCTTCAAAGCTATTACCGCAAAGAAAAAAGCAACACACAACTCCCGGGAGGGCTCGCAATTCCAACCTTTCGGTTAACAGCCGATTGCGCTAGCCCATTGCGCCACGGAGACAGTCTTGCTCCACTCTCACCACCTTCGGAACATATCTTCAAAGCTATCAGCACAAAGAAAAAAAAGCGCCACACCATCACCGGGTGGGCTCGAACCTCCAACCTTTCGGTTAACAGCCTATCGCGCAAGCCAATTGCGCCACGGAGACAGTCCTGCTCCACTCTCACCACCATCAGAACATATCTTCAAAGCTATCAGCACAAAGAAAAAAAAGCGCCACACCATCACCGGGTGGGCTCGAACCTCCAACCTTTCGGTTAACAGCCGATCGCGCTAGCCAACTGCGCCACGGAGACAGTCGTGCTCCACACTCACCACCATCAGAACATATCTTCAAAGCTATCAGCGCAAAGAAAAAAGGAACACACCACTCCCGGGAGGGCTCGAAACTCCAATCTTTCGGTTAACAGCCAGTCGCGCTAGCCAATTGCGCCACGGAGACAGTCCTGCTCTACTCTCACCACCATCAGAACATATCTTCGAAGCTATCAGCCCAAAGAAAAAAAGGCGCCGCACCACCACCGGGTGGGCTCGAACCTCCAACTTTTCTGTTAACAGCCGATCACGCTAGCCAATTGCGTCACGGAGACAGTCCTGCTCTACTCTCACCACCATCAGAACATATCTTCAAAGCTATCAGCCCCCAGAAAAAAAGCGCCGCACCACCACTGGGTGGGCTCGAACCTCTAACTTTTCGGTTAACAGCCGATCGCGCTAGCCAATTGCGCCACAGAGACAGTCGTGCTCCACTCTCACCACCGTCAGACCATTTCTTCAGAGCTGTCGCCCCAAAGAAAAAAAAAGCGCCGCACCACCACCGGGTGGTGCTCGAACCTCCAACCTTTCGGTTAAGAGCCGATCGCGCAAGCCAATTGCGCCACGAAGACAGTCCTGCTCCACTCTCACCACCATCAGAACATATCTTCAAAGCTATCAGTGCAAAGAAAAAGCAACACACCACTCCCGGGAGGGTTCGAAACTCCAACCTTTCGGTTAACAGCCAATCGCGCTAGCCAATTGCGCCACGGAGACAGTACTGCTCCACTCTCACCACCATCAGAACATATCATCAAAGCTATCACCACAAAGAAAAAAAGCGCCGCACCACCATCGGGTGGGCTCGAAACTCCAACCTTTCGGTTAACAGCCGATCGCGCTAGCCAATTGCGCCATGGAGACAGTCGTGCTCCACTCTCACCACCATCAGAACATATCTTCAAAGCTATTACCACAAAGAAAAAAGCAACACACCAATCCTGGGTAGGCTCGAACCTCCGACCTTTCGGTTAACAGCCGATCGCGCAAGCCAATTGCGCCACGGAGACAGTCTTGCTCCACTCTCACTACCATCAGAACATATCTTCAAAGCTATCAGTGCAAAGAAAAAAGCAACACACCACTCCCGGGAGGGCTGGAAACTCCAACCTTTCGGTTAACAGCCGATCGCGCTAGCCCATTCCGCCACGGGGACAGTCGTGCTCCACTCTCACCACCGTCAGACCATTTCTTCAGAGCTATCGCCCCAAAGAAAGGAAAAGCGCCGCACCACCACCGGGTGGGCTCGAACCTCCAACCTTTCGGTTAACAGCCGATCGCGCTAGCCAATTGCGCCACGGAGACAGTCCTGATCCACTCTCACCACCATCAGAACATAGCTTCAAAGCTATCAGTGCAAAGAAAAAAGCAACACACCACTCCCGGGAGGGCTCGAAACTCCAACCTTTCGGTTAACAGCCGATCGCGCTAGCCCATTCCGCCACGGGGACAGTCGTGCTCCACTCTCACCACCGTCAGACCATTTCTTCAGAGCTATCGCCCCAAAGAAAGAAAAAGCGCCGCACCACCACCGGGTGGGCTCGAACCTCCAACCTTTCGGTTAACAGCCGATCGTGCTAGGCATTTGCGCCACGGAGACAGTCTTGCTCTACTCTCAACACCATCAGAACATATCTTCAAAGCTATAAGCGCAAAGAAAAAAAAGCGCCGCACCACCACTGGGTGGGCTCGAACCTCCAATCTTTCGGTTAACAGCCGATCGCGCTAGCCAATTGCGTCACGGAGACATTCCTGCTCCACTCTCACCACCATCAGAACATATCTTCAAAGCTATCAGTGCAAAGAAAAAAGCAACACACCACTCCCGGGAGGGCTCGAAACTCCAACCTTTCGGTTAACAGCCGATCGCGCTAACCCATTGCGCCACGGGGACAGTCTTGCTCCACTCTCACCACCATCAGAACATATCTTCAAAGCTATCAGCGCAAAGAAAACAAAGCGCCGCACCACCACCGGGTGGGCTCGAACCTCCAACTTTTCTGTTAACAGCCGATCACGCTAGCCCATTGCACCATGGAGACAGTCCTGCTTCACTCTCACCACCATCAGAACATATCTTAAAAGCTATTACCACAAAGAAAAAAAGCAACACACCACTCCCGGGATGGCTCGAAACTACAACCTTTCGGTTAACAGCTGATCGCGCAAGCCACTTGCGCCACAGAGACAGTCCTGCTCCACTCTCACCACCATCAGAACATATCTTCAAAGCTATCATTGCAAAGAAAAAAGCAACACACCACTCCCGGGAGGGCACGAAACTCCAACCTTTCGGTTAACAGCCGATCGCGGTAGCCCTATGCGCCACGGGGACAGTCTTGCTCCACTCTCACCACCATCAGAACATATCTTCAAAGCTATCAGCGCAAAGAAAAAAGCAACACACCACTCCCGGGAGGGCTCGAACCTCCAACCTTTCGGTTAACAGCCGATCGCGTAAGCCAATTGCGCCACGAAGAGAGTCCTGCTCCACTCTCACCACCGTCAAAACATTTATTCAGAGCTATCACCCCAAAGAAAGAAAAAGCGCCGCACCACCACCGGGAGGGCTCGAAACTCCAACCTTTCGGTTAACAGCCGATCGCGCTAGCCCTATGCGCCACGGAGACAGTCCTGCTCCACTCTCACCACCATCAGAACATATCTTCAAAGCTATCAGCGCAAAGAAAAAAGCAACACACCACTCCCGGGAGGGCTCGAAACTCGAACCTTTCGGTTAACAGCCGATCGCGCTAGCCCTTTGCGCCACGGAGACAGTCTTGCTCCGCTCTCACCACCATCAGAACATATCTTCAAAGCTATCAGCCCAAAGAAAAAAAAGCGCCGCACCACCACCGGGTGGGCTCGAAACTCCAACCTTTCGGTTAACAGCCGATCGCGCTAGCCAATTGCGCCATGGAGACAGTCCTGCTCCACTCTCACCACCATCAGAACATATCTTAAAAGCTATTACCACAAAGAAAAAAAGCAACACACCACTCCCGGGAGGGCTCGAAACTCCAACCTTTCGGTTAACAGCCGATCGCGCAAGCCAATTGCGCCACGGAGACAGTCCTGCTCTACTCTCACCCCCATCAGAACATATCATCAAAGCTATCAGTGCAAAGAAAAAAGCAACACACCATTCCCGGGAGGGCTTGAAACTCCAACCTTTCGCGTAACAGCCGATCGCGGTAGCCCATTGCGCCACGGGCACAGTCCTGCTCCACTCTCACCACCATCAGAACATATCTTCAAAGCTATCAGTGCAAAGAAAAAAAGCGCCGCACGACCACCGGGTGGGCTCGAAACTCCAACATTTCGGTTGACAGCCGATCGTGCTTGCCCATTGCGCCACGGGGACAGTCTTGCTACACTCTCACCACCATCAAAACATATCTTCAAAGCTACCAGCGCAAAGAAAAAAAGCGCCGCACTACCACCGGGTGGGCTCGAACCTCCAACCTTTCGGTTACCAGCCGTTCGCGCAAGCCAATTGCGCCACGGAGACTGTCCTGCTCCACTCTCATCACCATCAGAACATATCTTCAAAGCTATCAGCCCAAAGAAAAAAAAAGCACCGCACCACCACCGGGTGGGCTCGAACCTCCAAACTTTCGGTTAACAGCCGATCGCGCTAGCCAATTGCGCCACGAAGACAGTCCTGCTGCACTCTCACCACCCTCAGAACATATCTTCAAAGCTATTACCGCAAAGAAAAAAGCAACACACAACTCCCGGGAGGGCTCGCAATTCCAACCTTTCGGTTAACAGCCGATTGCGCTAGCCCATTGCGCCACGGAGACAGTCTTGCTCCACTCTCACCACCTTCGGAACATATCTTCAAAGCTATCAGCACAAAGAAAAAAAAGCGCCACACCATCACCGGGTGGGCTCGAACCTCCAACCTTTCGGTTAACAGCCTATCGCGCAAGCCAATTGCGCCACGGAGACAGTCCTGCTCCACTCTCACCACCATCAGAACATATCTTCAAAGCTATCAGCACAAAGAAAAAAAAGCGCCACACCATCACCGGGTGGGCTCGAACCTCCAACCTTTCGGTTAACAGCCGATCGCGCTAGCCAACTGCGCCACGGAGACAGTCGTGCTCCACACTCACCACCATCAGAACATATCTTCAAAGCTATCAGCGCAAAGAAAAAAGGAACACACCACTCCCGGGAGGGCTCGAAACTCCAATCTTTCGGTTAACAGCCAGTCGCGCTAGCCAATTGCGCCACGGAGACAGTCCTGCTCTACTCTCACCACCATCAGAACATATCTTCGAAGCTATCAGCCCAAAGAAAAAAAGGCGCCGCACCACCACCGGGTGGGCTCGAACCTCCAACTTTTCTGTTAACAGCCGATCACGCTAGCCAATTGCGTCACGGAGACAGTCCTGCTCTACTCTCACCACCATCAGAACATATCTTCAAAGCTATCAGCCCCCAGAAAAAAAGCGCCGCACCACCACTGGGTGGGCTCGAACCTCTAACTTTTCGGTTAACAGCCGATCGCGCTAGCCAATTGCGCCACAGAGACAGTCGTGCTCCACTCTCACCACCGTCAGACCATTTCTTCAGAGCTGTCGCCCCAAAGAAAAAAAAAGCGCCGCACCACCACCGGGTGGTGCTCGAACCTCCAACCTTTCGGTTAAGAGCCGATCGCGCAAGCCAATTGCGCCACGAAGACAGTCCTGCTCCACTCTCACCACCATCAGAACATATCTTCAAAGCTATCAGTGCAAAGAAAAAGCAACACACCACTCCCGGGAGGGTTCGAAACTCCAACCTTTCGGTTAACAGCCAATCGCGCTAGCCAATTGCGCCACGGAGACAGTACTGCTCCACTCTCACCACCATCAGAACATATCATCAAAGCTATCACCACAAAGAAAAAAAGCGCCGCACCACCATCGGGTGGGCTCGAAACTCCAACCTTTCGGTTAACAGCCGATCGCGCTAGCCAATTGCGCCATGGAGACAGTCGTGCTCCACTCTCACCACCATCAGAACATATCTTCAAAGCTATTACCACAAAGAAAAAAGCAACACACCAATCCTGGGTAGGCTCGAACCTCCGACCTTTCGGTTAACAGCCGATCGCGCAAGCCAATTGCGCCACGGAGACAGTCTTGCTCCACTCTCACTACCATCAGAACATATCTTCAAAGCTATCAGTGCAAAGAAAAAAGCAACACACCACTCCCGGGAGGGCTGGAAACTCCAACCTTTCGGTTAACAGCCGATCGCGCTAGCCCATTCCGCCACGGGGACAGTCGTGCTCCACTCTCACCACCGTCAGACCATTTCTTCAGAGCTATCGCCCCAAAGAAAGGAAAAGCGCCGCACCACCACCGGGTGGGCTCGAACCTCCAACCTTTCGGTTAACAGCCGATCGCGCTAGCCAATTGCGCCACGGAGACAGTCCTGATCCACTCTCACCACCATCAGAACATAGCTTCAAAGCTATCAGTGCAAAGAAAAAAGCAACACACCACTCCCGGGAGGGCTCGAAACTCCAACCTTTCGGTTAACAGCCGATCGCGCTAGCCCATTCCGCCACGGGGACAGTCGTGCTCCACTCTCACCACCGTCAGACCATTTCTTCAGAGCTATCGCCCCAAAGAAAGAAAAAGCGCCGCACCACCACCGGGTGGGCTCGAACCTCCAACCGTTCGGTTAACAGCCGATCGTGCTAGGCATTTGCGCCACGGAGACAGTCTTGCTCTACTCTCAACACCATCAGAACATATCTTCAAAGCTATAAGCGCAAAGAAAAAAAAGCGCCGCACCACCACTGGGTGGGCTCGAACCTCCAATCTTTCGGTTAACAGCCGATCGCGCTAGCCAATTGCGTCACGGAGACATTCCTGCTCCACTCTCACCACCATCAGAACATATCTTCAAAGCTATCAGTGCAAAGAAAAAAGCAACACACCACTCCCGGGAGGGCTCGAAACTCCAACCTTTCGGTTAACAGCCGATCGCGCTAACCCATTGCGCCACGGGGACAGTCTTGCTCCACTCTCACCACCATCAGAACATATCTTCAAAGCTATCAGCGCAAAGAAAACAAAGCGCCGCACCACCACCGGGTGGGCTCGAACCTCCAACTTTTCTGTTAACAGCCGATCACGCTAGCCCATTGCGTCACGGAGACAGTCCTGCTCTACTCTCACCACCATCAGAACATATTTTCAAAGCTATCAGCACAAAGAAAAAAAGCGCCACACCATCACCGGGAGGGCTCGAAACTCGAACCTTTTGGTTAACAGCCGTTCGCGCTAGCCCTTTGCGCCACGGAGACAGTCTTGCTCCGCTCTCACCACCATCAAAACATATCTTCAAAGCTATCAGCACAAAGAAAAAAAAGCGCCACACCATCACCGGGTGGGCTCGAACCTCCAACCTTTCGGTTAACAGCCGATCGCGCTAGCCAACTGCGCCACGGAGACAGTCGTGCTCCACACTCACCACCATCAGAACATATCTTCAAAGCTATCAGCGCAAAGAAAAAAGGAACACACCACTCCCGGGAGGGCTCGAAACTCCAATCTTTCAGTTAACAGCCAGTCGCGCTAGCCAATTGCGCCACGGAGACAGTCCTGCTCTACTCTCACCACCATCAGAACATATCTTCGAAGCTATCAGCCCAAAGAAAAAAAGGCGCCGCACCACCACCGGGTGGGCTCGAACCTCCAACTTTTCTGTTAACAGCCGATCACGCTAGCCAATTGCGTCACGGAGACAGTCCTGCTCTACTCTCACCACCATCAGAACATATCTTCAAAGCTATCAGCCCCCAGAAAAAAAGCGCCGCACCACCACTGGGTGGGCTCGAACCTCTAACTTTTCGGTTAACAGCCGATCGCGCTAGCCAATTGCGCCACAGAGACAGTCGTGCTCCACTCTCACCACCGTCAGACCATTTCTTCAGAGCTATCGCCCCAAAGAAAAAAAAAGCGCCGCACCACCACCGGGTGGTGCTCGAACCTCCAACCTTTCGGTTAAGAGCCGATCGCGCAAGCCAATTGCGCCACGGAGACAGTCGTGCTCCACTCTCACCACCATAAGAACATATCTTCAAAGCTATCAGCGCAAAAAAAAACAACACACCACTCCCGGGAGGGCTCGAACCTCCAACCTTTCGGTTAACAGCCGATCACGTAAGCCAATTGCGCCACGGAGACAGTCCTGCTCCACTCTCACCACCGTCAAAACATTTATTCAGAGCTATCACCCCAAAGAAAAAAAAGCGCCGCACCACCACCGGGAGGGCTCGAAACTCCAACCTTTCGGTTAACAGCCGATCGCGCTAGCCCATTGCGCCACGGAGTCAGTCCTGCTCCAATCTCACCACCATCAGAACATATCTTGAAAGCTATCAGCGCAAAGAAAAAAGCAACACACCACTCCCGGGAGGGCTCGAAACTCGAACCTTTCGGTTAACAGCCGATCGCGCTAGCCCTTTGCGCCACGGAGACAGTCTTGCTCCGCTCTCACCACCATCAGAACATATCTTCAAAGCTATCAGCCCAAAGAAAAAAAAGCGCCACACCACCACCGGGTGGGCTCGAAACTCCAACCTTTCGGTTAACAGCCGATCGCGCTAGCCAATTGCACCATGGAGACAGTCCTGCTTCACTCTCACCACCATCAGAACATATCTTAAAAGCTATTACCACAAAGAAAAAAAGCAACACACCACTCCCGGGATGGCTCGAAACTACAACCTTTCGGTTAACAGCTGATCGCGCAAGCCACTTGCGCCACAGAGACAGTCCTGCTCCACTCTCACCACCATCAGAACATATCTTCAAAGCTATCATTGTAAAGAAAAAAGCAACACACCACTCCCGGGAGGGCACGAAACTCCAACCTTTCGGTTAACAGCCGATCGCGGTAGCCCTATGCGCCACGGGGACAGTCTTGCTCCACTCTCACCACCATCAGAACATATCTTCAAAGCTATCAGCGCAAAGAAAAAAGCAACACACCACTCCCGGGAGGGCTCGAACCTCCAACCTTTCGGTTAACAGCCGATCGCGTAAGCCAATTGCGCCACGAAGACCGTCCTGCTCCACTCTCACCACCGTCAAAACATTTATTCAGAGCTATCACCCCAAAGAAAGAAAAAGCGCCGCACCACCACCGGGAGGGCTCGAAACTCCAACCTTTCGGTAAACAGCCGATCGCGCTAGCCCTATGCGCCACGGAGACAGTCCTGCTCCACTCTCACCACCATCAGAACATATCTTCAAAGCTATCAGCGCAAAGAAAAAAGCAACACACCACTCCCGGGAGGGCTCGAAACTCGAACCTTTCGGTTAACAGCCGATCGCGCTAGCCCTTTGCGCCACGGAGACAGTCTTGCTCCGCTCTCACCACCATCAGAACATATCTTCAAAGCTATCAGCCCAAAGAAAAAAAAGCGCCGCACCACCACCGGGTGGGCTCGAAACTCCAACCTTTCGGTTAACAGCCGATCGCGCAAGCCAATTGCGCCACGGAGACAGTCCTGCTCTACTCTCACCACCATCAGAACATATCATCAAAGCTATCAGTGCAAAGAAAAAAGCAACACACCACTCCCGGGAGGGCTTGAAACTCCAACCTTTCGCGTAACAGCCGATCGCGGTAGCCCATTGCGCCACGGGCACAGTCCTGCTCCACTCTCACCACCATCAGAACATATCTTCAAAGCTATCAGTGCAAAGAAAAAAAGCGCCGCACGACCACCGGGTGGGCTCGAAACTCCAACATTTCGGTTGACAGCCGATCGTGCTTGCCCATTGCGCCACGGGGACAGTCTTGCTACACTCTCACCACCATCACAACATATCTTCAAAGCTACCAGCGCAAAGAAAAAAAGCGCCGCACTACCACCGGGTGGGCTCGAACCTCCAACCTTTCGGTTACCAGCCGTTCGCGCAAGCCAATTGCGCCACGAAGACAGTCCTGCTGCACTCTCACCACCCTCAGAACATATCTTCAAAGCTATTACCGCAAAGAAAAAAGCAACACACAACTCCCGGGAGGGCTCGCAATTCCAACCTTTCGGTTAACAGCCGATTGCGCTAGCCCATTGCGCCACGGAGACAGTCTTGCTCCACTCTCACCACCATCGGAACATATCTTCAAAGCTATCAGCACAAAGAAAAAAAAGCGCCACACCATCACCGGGTGGGCTCGAACCTCCAACCTTTCGGTTAACAGCCTATCGCGCAAGCCAATTGCGCCACGGAGACAGTCCTGCTCCACTCTCACCACCATCAGAACATATCTTCAAAGCTATCAGCACAAAGAAAAAAAAGCGCCACACCATCACCGGGTGGGCTCGAACCTCCAACCTTTCGGTTAACAGCCGATCGCGCTAGCCAACTGCGCCACGGAGACAGTCGTGCTCCACACTCACCACCATCAGAACATATCTTCAAAGCTATCAGCGCAAAGAAAAAAGGAACACACCACTCCCGGGAGGGCTCGAAACTCCAATCTTTCGGTTAACAGCCAGTCGCGCTAGCCAATTGCGCCACGGAGACAGTCCTGCTCTACTCTCACCACCATCAGAACATATCTTCGAAGCTATCAGCCCAAAGAAAAAAAGGCGCCGCACCACCACCGGGTGGGCTCGAACCTCCAACTTTTCTGTTAACAGCCGATCACGCTAGCCAATTGCGTCACGGAGACAGTCCTGCTCTACTCTCACCACCATCAGAACATATCTTCAAAGCTATCAGCCCCCAGAAAAAAAGCGCCGCACCACCACTGGGTGGGCTCGAACCTCTAACTTTTCGGTTAACAGCCGATCGCGCTAGCCAATTGCGCCACAGAGACAGTCGTGCTCCACTCTCACCACCGTCAGACCATTTCTTCAGAGCTATCGCCCCAAAGAAAAAAAAAGCGCCGCACCACCACCGGGTGGTGCTCGAACCTCCAACCTTTCGGTTAAGAGCCGATCGCGCAAGCCAATTGCGCCACGAAGACAGTCCTGCTTCACTCTCACCACCATCAGAACATATCTTCAAAGCTATCAGTGCAAAGAAAAAAGCAACACACCACTCCCGGGAGGGCTGGAAACTCCAACCTTTCGGTTAACAGCCGATCGCGCTAGCCCATTCCGCCACGGGGACAGTCGTGCTCCACTCTCACCACCGTCAGACCATTTCTTCAGAGCTATCGCCCCAAAGAAAGGAAAAGCGCCGCACCACCACCGGGTGGGCTCGAACCTCCAACCTTTCGGTTAACAGCCGATCGCGCTAGCCAATTGCGCCACGGAGACAGTCCTGATCCACTCTCACCACCATCAGAACATAGCTTCAAAGCTATCAGTGCAAAGAAAAAAGCAACACACCACTCCCGGGAGGGCTCGAAACTCCAACCTTTCGGTTAACAGCCGATCGCGCTAGCCCATTCCGCCACGGGGACAGTCGTGCTCCACTCTCACCACCGTCAGACCATTTCTTCAGAGCTATCGCCCCAAAGAAAGAAAAAGCGCCGCACCACCACCGGGTGGGCTCGAACCTCCAACCGTTCGGTTAACAGCCGATCGTGCTAGGCATTTGCGCCACGGAGACAGTCTTGCTCTACTCTCAACACCATCAGAACATATCTTCAAAGCTATAAGCGCAAAGAAAAAAAAGCGCCGCACCACCACTGGGTGGGCTCGAACCTCCAATCTTTCGGTTAACAGCCGATCGCGCTAGCCAATTGCGTCACGGAGACATTCCTGCTCCACTCTCACCACCATCAGAACATATCTTCAAAGCTATCAGTGCAAAGAAAAAAGCAACACACCACTCCCGGGAGGGCTCGAAACTCCAACCTTTCGGTTAACAGCCGATCGCGCTAACCCATTGCGCCACGGGGACAGTCTTGCTCCACTCTCACCACCATCAGAACATATCTTCAAAGCTATCAGCGCAAAGAAAACAAAGCGCCGCACCACCACCGGGTGGGCTCGAACCTCCAACTTTTCTGTTAACAGCCGATCACGCTAGCCCATTGCGTCACGGAGACAGTCCTGCTCTACTCTCACCACCATCAGAACATATTTTCAAAGCTATCAGCACAAAGAAAAAAAGCGCCACACCATCACCGGGAGGGCTCGAAACTCGAACCTTTTGGTTAACAGCCGTTCGCGCTAGCCCTTTGCGCCACGGAGACAGTCTTGCTCCGCTCTCACCACCATCAAAACATATCTTCAAAGCTATCAGCACAAAGAAAAAAAAGCGCCACACCATCACCGGGTGGGCTCGAACCTCCAACCTTTCGGTTAACAGCCGATCGCGCTAGCCAACTGAGCCACGGAGACAGTCGTGCTCCACACTCACCACCATCAGAACATATCTTCAAAGCTATCAGCGCAAAGAAAAAAGGAACACACCACTCCCGGGAGGGCTCGAAACTCCAATCTTTCGGTTAACAGCCAGTCGCGCTAGCCAATTGCGCCACGGAGACAGTCCTGCTCTACTCTCACCACCATCAGAACATATCTTCGAAGCTATCAGCCCAAAGAAAAAAAGGCGCTGCACCACCACCGGGTGGGCTCGAACCTCCAACTTTTCTGTTAACAGCCGATCACGCTAGCCAATTGCGTCACGGAGACAGTCCTGCTCTACTCTCACCACCATCAGAACATATCTTCAAAGCTATCAGCCCCCAGAAAAAAAGCGCCGCACCACCACTGGGTGGGCTCGAACCTCTAACTTTTCGGTTAACAGCCGATCGCGCTAGCCAATTGCGCCACAGAGACAGTCGTGCTCCACTCTCACCACCGTCAGACCATTTCTTCAGAGCTATCGCCCCAAAGAAAAAAAAAGCGCCGCACCACCACCGGGTGGTGCTCGAACCTCCAACCTTTCGGTTAAGAGCCGATCGCGCAAGCCAATTGCGCCACGGAGACAGTCGTGCTCCACTCTCACCACCATAAGAACATATCTTCAAAGCTATCAGCGCAAAAAAAAACAACACACCACTCCCGGGAGGGCTCGAACCTCCAACCTTTCGGTTAACAGCCGATCACGTAAGCCAATTGCGCCACGGAGACAGTCCTGCTCCACTCTCACCACCGTCAAAACATTTATTCAGAGCTATCACCCCAAAGAAAAAAAAGCGCCGCACCACCACCGGGAGGGCTCGAAACTCCAACCTTTCGGTTAACAGCCGATCGCGCTAGCCCATTGCGCCACGGAGTCAGTCCTGCTCCAATCTCACCACCATCAGAACATATCTTGAAAGCTATCAGCGCAAAGAAAAAAGCAACACACCACTCCCGGGAGGGCTCGAAACTCGAACCTTTCGGTTAACAGCCGATCGCGCTAGCCCTTTGCGCCACGGAGACAGTCTTGCTCCGCTCTCACCACCATCAGAACATATCTTCAAAGCTATCAGCCCAAAGAAAAAAAAGCGCCACACCACCACCGGGTGGGCTCGAAACTCCAACCTTTCGGTTAACAGCCGATCGCGCTAGCCAATTGCACCATGGAGACAGTCCTGCTTCACTCTCACCACCATCAGAACATATCTTAAAAGCTATTACCACAAAGAAAAAAAGCAACACACCACTCCCGGGATGGCTCGAAACTACAACCTTTCGGTTAACAGCTGATCGCGCAAGCCACTTGCGCCACAGAGACAGTCCTGCTCCACTCTCACCACCATCAGAACATATCTTCAAAGCTATCATTGTAAAGAAAAAAGCAACACACCACTCCCGGGAGGGCACGAAACTCCAACCTTTCGGTTAACAGCCGATCGCGGTAGCCCTATGCGCCACGGGGACAGTCTTGCTCCACTCTCACCACCATCAGAACATATCTTCAAAGCTATCAGCGCAAAGAAAAAAGCAACACACCACTCCCGGGAGGGCTCGAACCTCCAACCTTTCGGTTAACAGCCGATCGCGTAAGCCAATTGCGCCACGAAGACCGTCCTGCTCCACTCTCACCACCGTCAAAACATTTATTCAGAGCTATCACCCCAAAGAAAGAAAAAGCGCCGCACCACCACCGGGAGGGCTCGAAACTCCAACCTTTCGGTAAACAGCCGATCGCGCTAGCCCTATGCGCCACGGAGACAGTCCTGCTCCACTCTCACCACCATCAGAACATATCTTCAAAGCTATCAGCGCAAAGAAAAAAGCAACACACCACTCCCGGGAGGGCTCGAAACTCGAACCTTTCGGTTAACAGCCGATCGCGCTAGCCCTTTGCGCCACGGAGACAGTCTTGCTCCGCTCTCACCACCATCAGAACATATCTTCAAAGCTATCAGCCCAAAGAAAAAAAAGCGCCGCACCACCACCGGGTGGGCTCGAAACTCCAACCTTTCGGTTAACAGCCGATCGCGCAAGCCAATTGCGCCACGGAGACAGTCCTGCTCTACTCTCACCACCATCAGAACATATCATCAAAGCTATCAGTGCAAAGAAAAAAGCAACACACCACTCCCGGGAGGGCTTGAAACTCCAACCTTTCGCGTAACAGCCGATCGCGGTAGCCCATTGCGCCACGGGCACAGTCCTGCTCCACTCTCACCACCATCAGAACATATCTTCAAAGCTATCAGTGCAAAGAAAAAAAGCGCCGCACGACCACCGGGTGGGCTCGAAACTCCAACATTTCGGTTGACAGCCGATCGTGCTTGCCCATTGCGCCACGGGGACAGTCTTGCTACACTCTCACCACCATCACAACATATCTTCAAAGCTACCAGCGCAAAGAAAAAAAGCGCCGCACTACCACCGGGTGGGCTCGAACCTCCAACCTTTCGGTTACCAGCCGTTCGCGCAAGCCAATTGCGCCACGAAGACAGTCCTGCTGCACTCTCACCACCCTCAGAACATATCTTCAAAGCTATTACCGCAAAGAAAAAAGCAACACACAACTCCCGGGAGGGCTCGCAATTCCAACCTTTCGGTTAACAGCCGATTGCGCTAGCCCATTGCGCCACGGAGACAGTCTTGCTCCACTCTCACCACCATCGGAACATATCTTCAAAGCTATCAGCACAAAGAAAAAAAAGCGCCACACCATCACCGGGTGGGCTCGAACCTCCAACCTTTCGGTTAACAGCCTATCGCGCAAGCCAATTGCGCCACGGAGACAGTCCTGCTCCACTCTCACCACCATCAGAACATATCTTCAAAGCTATCAGCACAAAGAAAAAAAAGCGCCACACCATCACCGGGTGGGCTCGAACCTCCAACCTTTCGGTTAACAGCCGATCGCGCTAGCCAACTGCGCCACGGAGACAGTCGTGCTCCACACTCACCACCATCAGAACATATCTTCAAAGCTATCAGCGCAAAGAAAAAAGGAACACACCACTCCCGGGAGGGCTCGAAACTCCAATCTTTCGGTTAACAGCCAGTCGCGCTAGCCAATTGCGCCACGGAGACAGTCCTGCTCTACTCTCACCACCATCAGAACATATCTTCGAAGCTATCAGCCCAAAGAAAAAAAGGCGCCGCACCACCACCGGGTGGGCTCGAACCTCCAACTTTTCTGTTAACAGCCGATCACGCTAGCCAATTGCGTCACGGAGACAGTCCTGCTCTACTCTCACCACCATCAGAACATATCTTCAAAGCTATCAGCCCCCAGAAAAAAAGCGCCGCACCACCACTGGGTGGGCTCGAACCTCTAACTTTTCGGTTAACAGCCGATCGCGCTAGCCAATTGCGCCACAGAGACAGTCGTGCTCCACTCTCACCACCGTCAGACCATTTCTTCAGAGCTATCGCCCCAAAGAAAAAAAAAGCGCCGCACCACCACCGGGTGGTGCTCGAACCTCCAACCTTTCGGTTAAGAGCCGATCGCGCAAGCCAATTGCGCCACGAAGACAGTCCTGCTTCACTCTCACCACCATCAGAACATATCTTCAAAGCTATCAGTGCAAAGAAAAAGCAACACACCACTCCCGGGAGGGTTCGAAACTCCAACCTTTCGGTTAACAGCCAATCGCGCTAGCCAATTGCGCCACGGAGACAGTACTGCTCCACTCTCACCACCATCAGAACATATCATCAAAGCTATCACCACAAAGAAAAAAAGCGCCGCACCACCATCGGGTGGGCTCGGAACTCCAACCTTTCGGTTAACAGCCGATCGCGCTAGCCAATTGCGCCATGGAGACAGTCGTGCTCCACTCTCACCACCATCAGAACATATCTTCAAAGCTATTACCACAAAGAAAAAAGCAACACACCAATCCTGGGTAGGCTCGAACCTCCGACCTTTCGGTTAACAGCCGATCGCGCAAGCCAATTGCGCCACGGAGACAGTCTTGCTCCACTCTCACTACCATCAGAACATATCTTCAAAGCTATCAGTGCAAAGAAAAAAGCAACACACCACTCCCGGGAGGGCTGGAAACTCCAACCTTTCGGTTAACAGCCGATCGCGCTAGCCCATTCCGCCACGGGGACAGTCGTGCTCCACTCTCACCACCGTCAGACCATTTCTTCAGAGCTATCGCCCCAAAGAAAGGAAAAGCGCCGCACCACCACCGGGTGGGCTCGAACCTCCAACCTTTCGGTTAACAGCCGATCGCGCTAGCCAACTGCGCCACGGAGACAGTCGTGCTCCACTCTCACCACCATCAGAACATATCTTCAAAGCTATCAGCGCAAAGAAAAAAGCAACACACCACTCCCGGGAGGGCTCGAAACTCGAACCTTTCGGATAACAGCCGTTCGCGCTAGCCCTTTGCGCCACGGAGACAGTCTTGCTCCGCTCTCACCACCATCAGACCATTTCTTCAGAGCTATCGCCCCAAAGAAAGAAAAAGCGCCGCACCACCACCGGGTGGGCTCGAACCTCCAACCTTTCGGTTAACAGCCGATCGTGCTAGGCATTTGCGCCACGGAGACAGTCTTGCTCTACTCTCAACACCATCAGAACATATCTTCAAAGCTATAAGCGCAAAGCAAAAAAGCGCCGCACCACCACTGGGTGGGCTCGAACCTCCAATCTTTCGGTTAACAGCCGATCGCGCTAGCCAATTGCGTCACGGAGACAGTCCTGCTCCACTCTCACCACCATCAGAAGATATCTTCAAAGCTATCAGTGCAAAGAAAAAAGCAACACACCACTCCCGGGAGGGCTCGAAACTCCAACCTTTCGGTTAACAGCTGATCGCGCTAACCCATTGCGCCACGGGGACAGTCTTGCTCCACTCTCACCACCATCAGAACATATCTTCAAAGCTATCAGCGCAAAGAAAACAAAGCGCCGCACCACCACCGGGTGGGCTCGAACCTCCAACTTTTCTGTTAACAGCCGATCACGCTAGCCCATTGCGTCACGGAGACAGTCCTGCTCTACTCTCACCACCATCAGAACATATTTTCAAAGCTATCAGCACAAAGAAAAAAAGCGCCACACCATCACCGGGAGGGCTCGAAACTCGAACCTTTTGGTTAACAGCCGTTCGCGCTAGCCCTTTGCGCCACGGAGACAGTCTTGCTCCGCTCTCACCACCATCAGAACATATCTTCAAAGCTATCAGCCCAAAGAAAAAAAAGCGCCGCACCACCACCGGGTGGGCTCGAAACTCCAACCTTTCGATTAACAGCCGATCGCGCTAGCCAATTGCGCCACGGAGACAGTCCTGCTCCACTCTCACCACCATCAGAACATATCTTTAAAGCTATCAGCGCAAAGAAAAAAGCAACACACCACTCCCAGGAGGGCTCGAAACTCGAACCTTTCGGTTAACAGCCGATCGCGCTAGCCCTTTGCGCCACGGAGACAGTCTTGCTCCGCTCTCACCACCATCAGAACATATATTCAAAGCTATCAGCGCAAAGAAAAAAGCAACACACCACTCCCGGGCGGGCTCGAAACTCCAACCTTTCGGTTAACAGCCGATCGGGCTAGCCCATTTCGCCACGGAGACAAACTTGCTCCCTTCTCACCTCCATCAGAACATATCTTCAAAGCTATCAGCCCAAAGAAAAAAGCGCCGCACCACCACCGGGTGGGCTCGAACTTCCAACCTTTCGGTTAACAGCCGATCGCACTAGCCGATTGCGCCATGGAGACAGTCGCGCTCCACTCTTACCACCAACGGAACATATCTTCAAAGCTATCAGCACAAAGAAAAAAGCAACACACCACTCCCGGGAGGGCTCGAACCTCCAACTTTTCGGTTAACAGCCGATCGCGCTGGCCTATTGCGCCACGAAGACAGTCCTGCTCCACTCTCACCACCATTAGAACATATCTTTCAAGCCATCAGCCCAAAGAAAAAAAGCGCCGCACCACCACCGGGTGGGCTCAAACCTCCAACCTTTCGGTTAACAGCCGATCGCACTAGCCAATTGCGCCACAGAGACAGTCCTGCTCCACTCTCGCCACCGTCAGAACATTTCTTCAGAGCTATCAGCCCAAAGGAAAAAAAGCGCCGCACCACCACCGGGTGGGCTTGAACCTCCAACCTTTCGGTTAACAGCCGATCGCGCAAGCCAATCGCGCCACGGAGACAGTCCTGCTCCACTCTCACCACCATCAAAACATATCTTCAAAGCTATCAGCACAAAGAAAAAAAAGCGCCACACCATCACCGGGTGGGCTCGAACCTCCAATCTTTCGGTTAACAGCCGATCACGCTAGCCAACTGCGCCACGGAGACAGTCGTGCTCCACACTCACCACCATCAGAACATATCTTCAAAGCTATCAGCGCAAAGAAAAAAGGAACACACCACTCCCGGGAGGGCTCGAAACTCCAATCTTTCGGTTAACAGCCAGTCGCGCTAGCCAATTGCGCCATGGAGACAGTCCTGCTCTACTCTCACCACCATCAGAACATATCTTCAAAGCTATCAGCCCAAAGAAAAAAAAGCGCCGCACCACCACCGGGAGTGCTCGAACCTCCAACTTTTCTGTTAACAGCCGATCACGCTAGCCAATTGCGTCACGGAGACAGTCCTGCTCTACTCTCACCACCATCAGAACATATCTTCAAAGCTATCAGCCCCCAGAAAAAAAGCGCCGCACCACCACCGGGTGGGCTCGAACCTCTAACTTTTCGGTTAACAGCCGATCGCTCTAGCCAATTGCGCCACAGAGACAGTCGTGCTCCACTATCACCACCGTCAGACCATTTCTTCAGAGCTAGCGCCCCAAAGAAAAAAAAAGCAACACACCACTCCCGGGAGGGCTCGAAACTCGAACCTTTCGGATAACAGCCGTTCGCGCTAGCCCTTTGCGCCACGGAGACAGTCTTGCTCCGCTCTCACCACCATCAGAACATATCTTCAAAGCTATCAGCCCAAAGAAAAAAAAGTGCCGCACCACCACCGGGTGGGCTCGAAACTCCAACCTTTCGGTTAACAGCCGATCGCGTTAGCCAATTGCGCCACGGAGACAGTCCTGCTCCACTCTCACCACCATCAGAACATATCTTCAAAGCTATCAGCGCAAAGAAAAAAGCAACACACCACTCCCAGGAGGGCTCGAAACTCGAACCTTTCGGTTAACAGCCGATCGCGCTAGCCCTTTGCGCCACGGAGACAGTCTTGCTCCGCTCTCACCACCATCAGAACATATATTCAAAGCTATCAGCGCAAAGAAAAAAGCAACACACCACTCCCGGGCGGGCTCGAAACTCCAACCTTTCGGTTAACAGCCGATCGGGCTAGCCCATTGCGCCACGGAGACAAACTTGCTCCCTTCTCACCTCCATCAGAACATATCTTCAAAGCTATCAGCCCAAAGAAAAAAGCGCCGCACCACCACCGGGTGGGCTCGAACCTCCAACCTTTCGGTTAACAGCCGATCGCACTAGCCAATTGCGCCACGGAGACAGTCGCGCTCCACTCTTACCACCATCGGAACATATCTTCAAAGCTATCAGCACAAAGAAAAAAGCAACACACCACTCCCGGGAGGGCTCGAACCTCCAACTTTTCGGTTAACAGCCGATCGCACTGGCGAATTGCGCCACGAAGACAGTCCTGCTCTACTCTCACCACCATCAGAACATATCTTTCAAGCTATCAGCCCAAAGAAAAAAAAGCGCCGCACCACCACCAGGTGGGCTCGAACCTCCAATCTTTCGGTTAACGGCCGATCGCGCTAGCCAATTGCGCCACGGAGACAGTCCTGCTCCACTCTTACCACCATCAGAACATATCTTCGAAGCTATCAGTGCAAAGAAAAAAGCAACACACCACTCCCGGGAGGGCTCGAAACTCCAACCTTTCGGTTAACAGCCGATCGCGCTAACCCATTGCGCTACGGGGACAGTCTTGCTCCACTCTCACCACCATCAGAACATATCTTCAAAGCTATCAGCGCAAAGAAAAAAAAGCGCCGCACCACCACCGGGTGGGCTCGAACCTCCAACTTTTCTGTTAACAGCCGATCACGCTAGCCAATTGCGTCACGGAGACAGTCCTGCTCTACTCTCACCACCATCAGAACATATCTTCAAAGCTATCAGCCCCCAGAAAAAAAGCGCCGCACCACCACCGGGTGGGCTCGAACCTCTAACTTTTCGGTTAACAGCCGATCGCGCTAGCCAATTGCGCCACAGAGACAGTCGTGCTCCACTCTCACCACCGTCAGACCATTTCTTCAGAGCTATCGCCCCAAAGAAAAAAAAAGCGCCGCACCACCCCCGGGTGGGCTCGAACCTCCAACCTTTCGGTTAACAGCCGATCGCGCTAGCCAATTGCGCCATGGAGACAGTCCTGCTCCACTCTCAGCACCATCAGAACATATCTTCAAAGCTATCAGCACAAAGAAAAAAAGCGCCACACCATCACCGGGTGGGCTCGAACCTCCAACCTTTCGGTTAACAGCCGATCGCGCTAGCCAACTGCGCCACGGAGACAGTCGTGCTCCACTCTCACCACCATCAGAACATATCTTCAAAGCTATCAGCGCAAAGAAAAAAGCAACACACCACTCCCGGGAGGGCTCGAAACTCGAACCTTTCGGATAACAGCCGTTCGCGCTAGCCCTTTGCGCCACGGAGACAGTCTTGCTCCGCTCTCACCACCATCAGACCATTTCTTCAGAGCTATCGCCCCAAAGAAAGAAAAAGCGCCGCACCACCACCGGGTGGGCTCGAACCTCCAACCTTTCGGTTAACAGCCGATCGTGCTAGGCATTTGCGCCACGGAGACAGTCTTGCTCTACTCTCAACACCATCAGAACATATCTTCAAAGCTATAAGCGCAAAGAAAAAAAAGCGCCGCACCACCACTGGGTGGGCTCGAACCTCCAATCTTTCGGTTAACAGCCGATCGCGCTAGCCAATTGCGTCACGGAGACAGTCCTGCTCCACTCTCACCACCATCAGAAGATATCTTCAAAGCTATCAGTGCAAAGAAAAAAGCAACACACCACTCCCGGGAGGGCTCGAAACTCCAACCTTTCGGTTAACAGCCGATCGCGCTAACCCATTGCGCCACGGGGACAGTCTTGCTCCACTCTCACCACCATCAGAACATATCTTCAAAGCTATCAGCGCAAAGAAAACAAAGCGCCGCACCACCACCGGGTGGGCTCGAACCTCCAACGTTTCTGTTAACAGCCGATCACGCTAGCCCATTGCGTCACGGAGACAGTCCTGCTCTACTCTCACCACCATCAGAACATATTTTCAAAGCTATCAGCACAAAGAAAAAAAGCGCCACACCATCACCGGGAGGGCTCGAAACTCGAACCTTTTGGTTAACAGCCGTTCGCGCTAGCCCTTTGCGCCACGGAGACAGTCTTGCTCCGCTCTCACCACCATCAGAACATATCTTCAAAGCTATCAGCCCAAAGAAAAAAAAGCGCCGCACCACCACCGGGTGGGCTCGAAACTCCAACCTTTCGATTAACAGCCGATCGCGCTAGCCAATTGCGCCACGGAGACAGTCCTGCTCCACTCTCACCACCATCAGAACATATCTTTAAAGCTATCAGCGCAAAGAAAAAAGCAACACACCACTCCCAGGAGGGCTCGAAACTCGAACCTTTCGGTTAACAGCCGATCGCGCTAGCCCTTTGCGCCACGGAGACAGTCTTGCTCCGCTCTCACCACCATCAGAACATATATTCAAAGCTATCAGCGCAAAGAAAAAAGCAACACACCACTCCCGGGCGGGCTCGAAACTCCAACCTTTCGGTTAACAGCCGATCGGGCTAGCCCATTTCGCCACGGAGACAAACTTGCTCCCTTCTCACCTCCATCAGAACATATCTTCAAAGCTATCAGCCCAAAGAAAAAAGCGCCGCACCACCACCGGGTGGGCTCGAACCTCCAACCTTTCGGTTAACAGCCGATCGCACTAGCCGATTGCGCCATGGAGACAGTCGCGCTCCACTCTTACCACCAACGGAACATATCTTCAAAGCTATCAGCACAAAGAAAAAAGCAACACACCACTCCCGGGAGGGCTCGAACCTCCAACTTTTCGGTTAACAGCCGATCGCGCTGGCCTATTGCGCCACGAAGACAGTCCTGCTCCACTCTCACCACCATTAGAACATATCTTTCAAGCCATCAGCCCAAAGAAAAAAAGCGCCGCACCACCACCGGGTGGGCTCAAACCTCCAACCTTTCGGTTAACAGCCGATCGCACTAGCCAATTGCGCCACAGAGACAGTCCTGCTCCACTCTCGCCACCGTCAGAACATTTCTTCAGAGCTATCAGCCCAAAGGAAAAAAAGCGCCGCACCACCACCGGGTGGGCTTGAACCTCCAACCTTTCGGTTAACAGCCGATCGCGCAAGCCAATCGCGCCACGGAGACAGTCCTGCTCCACTCTCACCACCATCAAAACATATCTTCAAAGCTATCAGCACAAAGAAAAAAAAGCGCCACACCATCACCGGGTGGGCTCGAACCTCCAATCTTTCGGTTAACAGCCGATCGCGCTAGCCAACTGCGCCACGGAGACAGTCGTGCTCCACACTCACCACCATCAGAACATATCTTCAAAGCTATCAGCGCAAAGAAAAAAGGAACACACCACTCCCGGGAGGGCTCGAAACTCCAATCTTTCGGTTAACAGCCAGTCGCGCTAGCCAATTGCGCCATGGAGACAGTCCTGCTCTACTCTCACCACCATCAGAACATATCTTCAAAGCTATCAGCCCAAAGAAAAAAAAGCGCCGCACCACCACCGGGAGTGCTCGAACCTCCAACTTTTCTGTTAACAGCCGATCACGCTAGCCAATTGCGTCACGGAGACAGTCCTGCTCTACTCTCACCACCATCAGAACATATCTTCAAAGCTATCAGCCCCCAGAAAAAAAGCGCCGCACCACCACCGGGTGGGCTCGAACCTCTAACTTTTCGGTTAACAGCCGATCGCTCTAGCCAATTGCGCCACAGAGACAGTCGTGCTCCACTATCACCACCGTCAGACCATTTCTTCAGAGCTAGCGCCCCAAAGAAAAAAAAAGCGCCGCACCACCACCGGGTGGTGCTCGAACCTCCAACCTTTCGGTTAACAGCCGATCGCGCAAGCCAATTGCGCCACGAAGACAGTCCTGCTCCACTCTCACCACCATCAGAACATATCTTCAAAGCTATCAGTGCAAAGAAAAAAGCAACACACCACTCCCGGGAGGGCTCGAACATCCAACCTTTCGGTTAACAGCCAATCGCGCTAGCCAATTGCGCCACGGAGACAGTACTGCTCCACTCTCACCACCATCAGAACATATCATCAAAGCTATCACCACAAAGAAAAAAAAAAGCGCCGCACCACCATCGGGTGGGCTCAAAACTCCAACCTTTCGGTTAACAGCCGATCGCGCTAGCCAATTGCGCCATGGAGACAGTCGTGCTCCACTCTCACCACCATCAGAACATATCTTCAAAGCTATTACCACAAAGAAAAAAGCAACACACAAATCCTGGGTAGGCTCGAACCTCCAACCTTTCGGTTAACAGCCGATCGCGCAAGCCAATTGCGCCACGGAGACAGTCCTGCTCCACTCTCACCACCATCAGAACATATCTTCAAAGCTATCAGTGCAAAAAAAAGCAACACACCACTCCCGGGATGGCTGGAAACTCCAACCTTTCGGTTAACAGCCGATCGCGCTAGCCCATTCCGCCACGGGGACAGTCGTGCTCCACTCTCACCACCGTCAGACCATTTCTTCAGAGCTATCACCCCAAAGAAAGAAAAATCGCCGCACCACCACCGGGTGGGCTCGAACCTCCAACCTTTCGGTTAACAGCCAATCGTGCTAGCCAATTGCGCCACGGAGACAGTCTTGCTCCACTCTCAACACCATCAGAACATATCTTCAAAGCTATAAGCGCAAAGAAAAAAAGCGCCGCACCACCACCGGGTGGGCTCGAACCTCCAATCTTTCGGTTAACAGCCGATCGCGCTAGCCAATTGCGCCACGGAGACAGTCCTGCTCCACTCTCACCACCATCAGAACATATCTTCAAAGCTATCAGTGCAAAGAAAAAAGCAACACACCACTCCCGGGAGGGCTCGAAACTCCAACCTTTCGGTTAACAGCCGATCGCGCTAACCCATTGCGCTACGGGGACAGTCTTGCTCCACTCTCACCACCATCAGAACATATCTTCAAAGCTATCAGCGCAAAGAAAAAAAAGTGCCGCACCACCACCGGGTGGGCTCGAACCTCCAACTTTTCTGTTAACAGCCGATCACGCTAGCCAATTGCGTCACGGAGACAGTCCTGCGCTACTCTCACCACCATCAGAACATATCTTCAAAGCTATCAGCCCCCAGAAAAAAAACCGCCGCACCACCACCGGGTGGGCTCGAACCTCTAACTTTTCGGTTAACAGCCGATCGCGCTAGCCAATTGCGCCACAGAGACAGTCGTGCTCCACTCTCACCACCGTCAGACCATTTCTTCAGAGCTATCGCCCCAAAGAAAAAAAAAGCGCCGCACCACCCCCGGGTGGGCTCGAACCTCCAACCTTTCGGTTAACAGCCGATCGCGCTAGCCAATTACGCCATGGAGACAGTCCTGCTCCACTCTCAGCACCATCAGAACATATCTTCAAAGCTATCAGCACAAAGAAAAAAAGCGCCACACCATCACCGGGTGGGCTCGAACCTCCAACCTTTCGGTTAACAGCCGATCGCGCTAGCCAACTGCGCCACGGAGACAGTCGTGCTCCACTCTCACCACCATCAGAACATATCTTCAAAGCTATCAGCGCAAAGAAAAAAGCAACACACCACTCCCGGGAGGGCTCGAAACTCGAACCTTTCGGATAACAGCCGTTCGCGCTAGCCCTTTGCGCCACGGAGACAGTCTTGCTCCGCTCTCACCACCATCAGAACATATCTTCAAAGCTATCAGCCCAAAGAAAAAAAAGTGCCGCACCACCACCGGGTGGGCTTGAAACTCCAACCTTTCGGTTAACAGCCGATCGCGTTAGCCAATTGCGCCACGGAGACAGTCCTGCTCCACTCTCACCACCATCAGAACATATCTTCAAAGCTATCAGCGCAAAGAAAAAAGCAACACACCACTCCCAGGAGGGCTCGAAACTCGAACCTTTCGGTTAACAGCCGATCGCGCTAGCCCTTTGCGCCACGGAGACAGTCTTGCTCCGCTCTCACCACCATCAGAACATATATTCAAAGCTATCAGCGCAAAGAAAAAAGCAACACACCACTCCCGGGCGGGCTCGAAACTCCAACCTTTCGGTTAACAGCCGATCGGGCTAGCCCATTGCGCCACGGAGACAAACTTGCTCCCTTCTCACCTCCATCAGAACATATCTTCAAAGCTATCAGCCCAAAGAAAAAAGCGCCGCACCACCACCGGGTGGGCTCGAACCTCCAACCTTTCGGTTAACAGCCGATCGCACTAGCCAATTGCGCCACGGAGACAGTCGCGCTCCACTCTTACCACCATCGGAACATATCTTCAAAGCTATCAGCACAAAGAAAAAAGCAACACACCACTCCCGGGAGGGCTCGAACCTCCAACTTTTCGGTTAACAGCCGATCGCACTGGCGAATTGCGCCACGAAGACAGTCCTGCTCTACTCTCACCACCATTAGAACATATCTTTCAAGCTATCAGCCCAAAGAAAAAAAAGCGCCGCACCACCACCAGGTGGGCTCGAACCTCCAACCTTTCGGTTAACGGCCGATCGCGCTAGCCAATTGCGCAACGGAGACAATCGTGCTCCATGCTCACCACCATCAGAAAATATCTTCGAAGCTATCAGCGCAAAGAAAAAAGCAACACACCCCACCCGGGAGGGCTCGAACCTCCCACTTTTTGGTTAACAGCCGATCGCGCTAGCCAATGGCGCCACGGGGACAGTCCTGCTCCACTCTCGCCACCGTCAGAACATTTCTTCAGAGCTATCAGCCCAAAGGAAAAAAAGCGCCGCACCACCACCGGGTGGGCTCGAAACTCCAAACTTTCGGTTAACAGCCGAACGCGCTAACCAATTGCGCCATGGAGACAGTCCTGCTCCAGCCTCACCACCATCAGAACATATCTTCAAAGCTATTACCACAAAGAAAAAAGCAACACACCACTCCCGGGAGGGTTCGAAACGTTCGAAACTCCAACCTTTCGGTTAACAGCCAATCGCGCTATCCAATTGCGCCACGGAGCCAGTACTGCTCCACTCTCACCACCATCAGAACATATCATCAAAGCTATCACCACAAAGAAAAGAAAAGCGCCGCACCACCATCGGGTGGGCTCGAAACTCCAACCTTTCGGTTAACAGCTGATCGCGCTAGCCAATTGCGCCATGGAGACAGTCGTGCTCCACTCTCACCACCATCAGTACATATCTTCAAAGCTATTACCACAAAGAAAAAAGCAACACACCACTCCTGGGAGCGCCCGAACCTCCAACCTTTCGGTTAACAGCCGATCGCGCAAGCCAATTGGGCCACGGACACAGTCCTGCTCCACTCTCACCACCATCAAAACATATCTTCAAAGCTATCAGTGCAAAGAAAAAAGCAACACACCACTCCCCGGAGGGCTGGAAACTCCAACCTTTCGGTTAACAGCCGATCGCGCTATCCCATTCCGCCACGGGGACAGTCGTGCTCCACTCTCACCACCGTCAGACCATTTCTTCAGAGCTATCGCCCCAAAGAAAAAAAAAGCGCCGCACCACCACCGGGTGGGCTCGAACCTCCAACCTTTCGGTGAACAGCCGATTGTGCTAGCCAATTGCGCCACGGAGACAGACTTGCTCCACTCTCAACACCATCAGAACATATCTTCAAAGCTATAAGCGCAAAGAAAAAAAAGCGCCGCACCACCACCGGTTGGGCTCGAAACTCCAACCTTTCGGATAACAGCCGATCGCGCTAACCCATTGCGCCACGGGGACAGTCTTGCTCCACTCTCACCACCATCAGACCATATCTTCAAAGCTATCAGCGCAAAGAAAAAAAAGCGCCGCACCACCACCGGGTGGGCTCGAACCTCCAACTTTTCTGTTAACAGCCGATCACGCTAGCCAATTGCGTCACGGAGACAGTCCTGCTCTACTCTCACCACCATCAGAACATATCTTCAAAGCTATCAGCCCCCAGAAAAAAAGCGCCGCACCACCACCGGGTGGGCTCGAACCTCTAACTTTTCGGTTAACAGCCGATCGCGCTAGCCAATTGCACCACAGAGACAGTCGTGCTCCACTCTCACCACCGTCAGACCATTTCTTCAAAGCTATCAGCACAAAGAAAAAAAGCGCCACACCATCACCGGGTGGGCTCGAACCTCAAACCTTTCGGTTAACAGCCGATCGCGTTAGCCAACTGCGCCACGGAGACAGTCGTGCTCCACTCTCACCACCATCAGAACATATCTTCAAAGCTATCAGCGCAAAGAAAAAAGCAACACACCACTCCCGGGAGGGCTCGAACATCCAACCTTTCGGTTAACAGCCGATCGCATAAGCCAATTGCGCCACGAAGAGAGTCCTGCTCCACTCTCACCACCGTTAAACATTTATTCAGAGCTATCACCCCAAAGAAAAAAAGCGGCGCACCACCACCGGGAGGGCTCGAAACTCCAACCTTTCGGTTAACAGCCGATCGCGCTAGCCCATTGCGCCACGGAGACAGTCCTGCTCCACTCTCACCACCATCAGAACATATCTTCAAAGCTATCAGTGCAAAGAAAAAAGCAACACACCGCTCCCGGGAGGGCTCGAAACTCCAACCTTTCGGTTAACAGCCGATCGCGCAAGCCAATTGCGCCACGGAGACAGTCCTGCTCTACTCTCACCACCATCAGAACTTATCTTCAAAGCTATCAGTGCAAAGAAAAAAGCAACACACCACTCCCGGGAGGGCTTGAAACTCCAACCGTTCGGTTAACAGCCGATCGCGGTAGCCCATTGCGCCACGGGGACAGTCCTGCTCCACTCTCACCACCATCAGAACATATCTTCAAAGCTATCAGCGCAAAGAAAAAAGCAACACACCACTCCCGGGAGGGCTCGAAACTCGAACCTTTCGGTTAACAGCCGATCGCGCTAGCCCTTTGCGCCCCGGAGACAGTCTTGCTCCGCTCTCACCACCATCAGAACATATATTCAAAGCTATCACCGCAAAGAAAAAGCAACACACCACACCCGGGCGGGCTCGAAACTCCAACCTTTCGGTTAACAACCGATCGGGCTAGCCCATTGCGCCACGGAGGCAAACTTGCTCCCTTCTCACCTCCATCAGAACATATCTTCAAAGCTATCAGCCCAAAGAAAAAAAGCGCCGCACCTCCACCGGGTGGGCTCGAACCTCCAACCTTTCGGTTAACAGCCGATCGCACTAGCCAATTGTGCCACGGAGACAGTCGCGCTCCACTCTTACCACCATCGGAACATATCTTCAAAGCTATCAGCACAAAGAAAAAAGCAACGCACCACTCCCGGGAGGGCTCGAACCTTCAAATTTTCGGTTAACAGCCGATCGCGCTGGCCAATTGCGCCACGAAGACAGTCCTGCTCCACTCTCACCACCATTAGAACATATCTTTCAAGCTATCAGCCCAAAGAAAAAAAAAGCGCCGCACCACCATCAGGTGGGCTCGAACCTCCAACCTTTCGGTTAACGGCCGATCGCGCTAGCCAATTGCGCGACGGAGACAATCGTGCTCCATGCTCACCACCATTAGAAAATATCTTCGAAGCTATCAGCGCAAAGAAAAAAGCAACACACCCCACCCGGGAGGGCTCGAACCTCCAACTTTTTGGTTAACAGCCGATCGCGCTAGCCAATGGCGCCACGGGGACAGTCCTGCGCCACTCTCACCACCGTCAGAACATTTCTTCAGAGCTATCAGCCCAAAGAAAAAAAAGCGCCGCACCACCACCGGGTGGGCTCGAACCTCCAACCTTTCGGTTAACAGCCGATCGCGCTAGCCAATTGCGCCACAGAGACGGTCGTGCTCCACTCTCACCACCGTCAGACCATTTCTTCAGAGCTATCGCCCCAAAGAAAGAAAAAGCGCCGCACCGCCACCGGATGGGCTCGAACCTCCAACCTTTCGGTTAACAGCCGATCGCGCTGGCCAATTGCGCCACGGAGACAGTTCTGCTCCACTCTCACCACCGTCAGAACATTTCTTCAGAGCTATCAGCCCAAAGAAAAAAAAGCGCCGCACCACCACCGGGTGGGCTCGAAACTCCAACCTTTCGGTTAACAGCCGATCGCGCTAGCCAATTGCGCCATGAAGACAGTCCTGCTCCACTCTCACCACCATCAGAACATATCTTCAAAGCTATTACCACAAAGAAAAAAGCAACACACCACTCCCGGGAGGGCTCGAAACTCCAACCTTTCGGTTAACAGCCGATCACGCTAGCCCATTTGGCCACGGAGACAGTCTTGCTCCCTTCTCACCACCATCAGAACATATCTTCAAAGCTATCAGCCCAAAGAAAAAAAAAAGCGCCGCACCACCACCGGGTGGGCTCGAACCTCCAACCTTTCGGTTAACAGCCGATCACGCAAGCCAATTGCGCCACGAAGACAGTTCTGCTCCACTCTCACCACTATCAGAACATATCTTCAGAGCTATCAGTGCAAAGAAAAAAAAGCGCCGCACCACCACCGGGAGGGCTCGAAACTCCAACCTTTCGGTTAACAGCCGATCGCGCTAGCCCATTGCGCCACGGAGACAGTCCTGCTCCACTCTCACCACCATCAGAACATATCTTCAAAGCTATCAGCGCAAAGAAAAAAGCAACACACCACTCCCGGGAGGGCTCGAAACTCGAACCTTTCGGTTAACAGCCGATCGCGCTAGCCCTTTGCGCCACGGAGACAGTCTTGCTCCGCTCTCACCACCATCAGAACATATCTTCAAAGCTATCAGCCCAAAGAAAAAAAGCGCCGCACCACCACCAGGTGGGCTCGAAACTCCAACCTTTCGGTTAACAGCCGATCGCGCTAGCCAATTGCGCCATGTAGACAGTCCTGCTCCACTCTCACCGCCATCAGAACATATCTTAAAAGCGATTACCACAAAGAAAAAAAGCAACACACCAGTCCCGGGAGGGCTCGAAACTCCAACCTTTCGGTTAACAGCCGATCGCGCAAGCCAATTGCGCCACGGAGACAGTCCTGCTCTACTCTCACCACCAGCAGAACTTATCTTCAAAGCTATCAGTGCAAAGAAAAAAGCAACACACCACTCCCGGGAGGGCTTGAAACTCCAACCTTTCGGATAACAGCCGATCGCGGTAGCCCATTGCGCCACGGGGACAGTCCTGCTCCACTCTCACCACCATCAGAACATAACTTCAAAGCTATCAGCGCAAAGAAAAAAGCAACACACCACTCCCGGGAGGGCTCGAAACTCGAACCTTTCGGTTAACAGCCGATCGCGCTAGCCCTTTGCGCCCCGGAGACAGTCTTGCTCCGCTCTCACCACCATCAGAACATATATTCAAACCTATCAGCCCAAAGAAAAAAAGCGCCGCACCTCCACCGGGTGGGCTCGAACCTCCAACCTTTCGGTTAACAGCCGATCGCACTAGCCAATTGTGCCACGGAGACAGTCGCGCTCCACTCTTACCACCATCGGAACATATCTTCAAAGCTATCAGCACAAAGAAAAAAGCAACACACCACTCCCGGGAGGGCTCGAACCTTCAACTTTTCGGTTAACAGCCGATCGCGCTGGCCAATTGCGCCACGAAGACAGTCCTGCTCCACTCTCACCACCATTAGAACATATCTTTCAAGCTATCAGCCCAAAGAAAAAAAAAGCGCCGCACCACCACCAGGTGGGCTCGAACCTCCAACCTTTCGGTTAACGGCCGATCGCGCTAGCCAATTGCGCCACGGAGACAATCGTGCTCCATGCTCACCACCATTAGAAAATATCTTCGAAGCTATCAGCGCAAAGAAAAAAGCAACACACCCCACCCGGGAGGGCTCGAACCTCCAACTTTTTGGTTAACAGCCGATCGCGCTAGCCAATGGCGCCACGGGGACAGTCCTGCTCCACTCTCACCACCGTCAGAACATTTCTTCAGAGCTATCAGCCCAAAGAAAAAAAAGCGCCGCACCATCACCGGGTGGGCTCGAACCTCCAACCTTTCGGTTAACAGCCGATCGCGCTAGCCAATTGCGCCACAGAGACGGTCGTGCTCCACTCTCACCACCGTCAGACCATTTCTTCAGAGCTATCGCCCCAAAGAAAGAAAAAGCGCCGCACCGCCACCGGATGGGCTCGAACCTCCAACCTTTCGGTTAACAGCCGATCGCGCTGGCCAATTGCTCCACGGAGACAGTTCTGCTCCACTCTCACCACCGTCAGAACATTTCTTCAGAGCTATCAGCCCAAAGAAAAAAAAGCGCCGCACCACCACCGGGTGGGCTCGAAACTCCAACCTTTCGGTTAACAGCCGATCGCGCTAGCCAATTGCGCCATGGAGACAGTCCTGCTCCACTCTCACCACCATCGGAACATATCTTCAAAGCTATTACCACAAAGAAAAAAGCAACACACCACTCCCGGGAGGGCTCGAAACTCCAACCTTTCGGTTAACAGCCGATCACGCTAGCCCATTTGGCCACGGAGACAGTCTTGCTCCCTTCTCACCACCATCAGAACATATCTTCAAAGCTATCAGCCCAAAGAAAAAAAAAGCGCCGCACCACCACCGTTTGGGCTCGAACCTCCAACCTTTCGGTTAACAGCCGATCACGCAAGCCAATTGCGCCACGAAGACAGTTCTGCTCCACTCTCACCACTATCAGAACATATCTTCAAAGCTATCAGTGCAAAGAAAAAAAAGCGCCGCACCACCACCGGGAGGGCTCGAAACTCGAACCTTTCGGTTAACAGCCGATCGCGCTAGCCCTTTGCGCCACGGAGACAGTCTTGCTCCGCTCTCACCACCATCAGAACATATCTTCAAAGCTATCAGCCCAAAGAAAAAAAGCGCCGCACCACCACCAGGTGGGCTCGAAACTCCAACCTTTCGGTTAACAGCCGATCGCGCTAGCCAATTGCGCCATGTAGACAGTCCTGCTCCACTCTCACCACCATCAGAACATATCTTAAAAGCGATTACCACAAAGAAAAAAAGCAACACACCACTCCCGGGAGGGCTCGAAACTCCAACCTTTCGGTTAACAGCCGATCGCGCAAGCCAATTGCGCCACGGAGACAGTCCTGCTCTACTCTCACCACCATCAGAACTTATCTTCAAAGCTATCAGTGCAAAGAAAAAAGCAACACACCACTCCCGGGAGGGCTTGAAACTCCAACCTTTCGGTTAACAGCCGATCGCGGTAGCCCATTGCGCCACGGGGACAGTCCTGCTCCACTCTCACCACCATCAGAACATAACTTCAAAGCTATCAGCGCAAAGAAAAAAGCAACACACCACTCCCGGGAGGGCTCGAAACTCGAACCTTTCGGTTAACAGCCGATCGCGCTAGCCCTTTGCACCCCGGAGACAGTCTTGCTCCGCTCTCACCACCATCAGAACATATATTCAAAGCTATCACCGCAAAGAAAAAGCAACACACCACTCCCGGGCGGGCTCGAAACTCCAACCTTTCGGTTAACAGCTGATCGGGCTAGCCCATTGCGCCACGGAGACAAACTTGCTCCCTTCTCACCTCCATCAGAACATATCTTCAAAGCTATCAGCCCAAAGAAAAAAAGCGCCGCACCTCCACCGGGTGGGCTCGAACCTCCAACCTTTCGGTTAACAGCCGATCGCACTAGCCAATTGTGCCACGGAGACAGTCGCGCTCCACTCTTACCACCATCGGAACATATCTTCAAAGCTATCAGCACAAAGAAAAGAGCAACACACCACTCCCGGGAGGGCTCGAACCTTCAACTTTTCGGTTAACAGCCGATCGCGCTGGCCAATTGCGCCACGAAGACAGTCCTGCTCCACTCTCACCACCATTAGAACATATCTTTCAAGCTATCAGCCCAAAGAAAAAAAAGCGCCGCACCACCACCAGGTGGGCTCGAACCTCCAACCTTTCGGTTAACGGCCGATCGCGCTAGCCAATTGCGCGACGGAGACATTCGTGCTCCATGCTCACCACCATTAGAAAATATCTTCGAAGCTATCAGCGCAAAGAAAAAAGCAACACACCCCACCCGGGAGGGCTCGAACCTCCAACTTTTTGGTTAACAGCCGATCGCGCTAGCCAATGGCGCCACGGGGACAGTCCTGCTCCACTCTCACCACCGTCAGAACATTTCTTCAGAGCTATCAGCCCAAAGAAAAAAAAGCGCCGCACCACCACCGGGTGGGCTCGAACCTCCAACCTTTCGGTTAACAGCCGATCGCGCTAGCCAATTGCGCCACAGAGACGGTCGTGCTCCACTCTCACCACCGTCAGACCATTTCTTCAGAGCTATCGCCCCAAAGAAAGAAAAAGCGCCGCACCGCCACCGGATGGGCTCGAACCTCCAACCTTTCGGTTAACAGCCGATCGCGCTGGCCAATTGCGCCACGGAGACAGTTCTGCTCCACTCTCACCACCGTCAGAACATTTCTTCAGAGCTATCAGCCCAAAGAAAAAAAAGCGCCGCACCACCACCGGGTGGGCTCGAAACTCCAACCTTTCGGTTAACAGCCGATCGCGCTAGCCAATTGCGCCATGGAGACAGTCCTGCTCCACTCTCACCACCATCAGAACATATTTTCAAAGCTATTACCACAAAGAAAAAAGCAACACACCACTCCTGGGAGGGCTCGAAACTCCAACCTTTCGGTTAACAGCCGATCACGCTAGCCCATTTGGCCACGGAGACAGTCTTGCTCCCTTCTCACCACCATCAGAACATATCTTCAAAGCTATCAGCCCAAAGAAAAAAAAAGCGCCGCACCACCACCGGGTGGGCTCGAACCTCCAACCTTTCGGTTAACAGCCGATCACGCAAGCCAATTGCGCCACGAAGACAGTCCTGCTCCACTCTCACCACTATCAGAACATATCTTCAAAGCTATCAGTGCAAAGAAAAAAGCAACACACCACTTCCGGGAGGGTTCGAAACTCCAACCTTTCGGTTAACAGCCAATCGCGCTAGCCAATTGCGCCACGGAGACAGTACTGCTCCACTCTCACCACCATCAGAACATATCCTCAAAGCTATCACCACAAAGAAAAAAAAACGCCGCACCACCATCGGGTGGGCTCGAAACTCCAACCTTTCGGTTAACAGCCGATCGCGCTAGCCCATTGCGCCATGGAGACAGTCGTGCTCCACTCTCACCACCATCAGAACATATCTTCAAAGCTATTACCACAAAGAAAAAAGCAACACACCACTCCTGGGAGGGCTCGAACCTCCAACCTTTCGGTTAACAGCCGATCGCGCAAGCCAATTGCGCCACGGAGACAGTCCTGCTCCACTCTCACAACCATCAGAACATATCTTCAAAGCT
Organism: Rhipicephalus microplus; assembly: GCF_043290135.1. NCBI lineage: Eukaryota > Metazoa > Arthropoda > Arachnida > Ixodida > Ixodidae > Rhipicephalus > Rhipicephalus microplus. The sequence goes on from NW_027464589.1 coordinate 16,692,333, forward strand.
ATCAGTGCAAAGAAAAAAGCAACACACCACTCCCGGGAGGGCTCGAAACTCCAACCTTTCGGTTAACAGCCGATCGCGCTAACCCATTGCGCCACGGGGACAGTCTTGCTCCACTCTCACCACCATCAGAACATATATTCAAAGCTATCAGCGCAAAGAGAAAAAAGCGCCGCACCACCACCGGGTGGGCTCGAACCTCCAACCTTTCGGTTAACAGCCGATCGCGCTAGCCAATTGCGCCAGGGAGACAGTCCTGCTCCACTCTCACCGCCATCAGAACATATCTTCAAAGCTATCAGCACAAAGAAAATAAAGCGCCGCACCACCACCGGGTGGGCTCGAACCTCCAAACTTTCAATTAACAGCCGATCGCGCTAGCCAATTGCGGCACGAAGACAATCGTGCTCCACGCTCACCACCATCAGAAAATATCTTCAAAGCTATCAGCCCAAAGAAAAAAAAGCGCCGCACCACTCCCGGGAGGGCTCGAAACTCGAACCTTTCGGTTAACAGCCGATCGCGCTAGCCCTTTGCGCCACGGAGACAGTCTTGCTCCGCTCTCACCACCATCAGAACATATATTCAAAGCTATCAGCGCAAAGAAAAAAGCAACACACCACTCCCGGGCGGGCTCGAAACTCCAACCTTTCGGTTAACAGCCGATCGCACTAGCCAATTGTGCCACGGAGACAGTCGCGCTCCACTCTTACCACCATCGGAACATATCTTCAAAGCTATCAGCACAAAGAAAAAAGCAACACACCACTCCCGGGAGGGCTCGAACCTCCAACTTTTCGGTTAACAGCCGATCGCGCTGGCCAATTGCGCCACGATGACAGTCCTGCTCCACACTCACCACCATTAGAACATATCTTTCAAGATATCAGCCCAAAGAAAAAAAAAGCGCCGCACCACCACCAGGTGGGCTCGAACCTCCAACCTTTCAGTTAACAGCCGATCGCGCTAGCCAATTGCGCCACAGAGACAGTCCTGCTCCACTCTCACCACCATCAGAACATATCTTCAAAGCTATCAGCGCAAAGAAAAAAGCAACACACCACTCCCGGGAGGGCTCGAAACTCATACCTTTCGGTTAACAGCTGATCGGGCTAGCCCATTGCGCCACGGAGACAAACTTGCTCCCTTCTCACCTCCATCAGAACATATCTTCAAAGCTATCAGCCCAAAGAAAAAAAGCGCCGCACCTCCACCGGGTGGGCTCGAACCTCCAACCTTTCGGTTAACAGCCGATCGCACTAGCCAATTGTGCCACGGAGACAGTCGCGCTCCACTCTTACCACCATCGGAACATATCTTCAAAGCTATCAGCACAAAGAAAAAAGCAACACACCACTCCCGGGAGGGCTCGAACCTTCAACTTTTCGGTTAACAGCCGATCGCGCTGGCCAATTGCGCCACGAAGACAGTCCTGCTCCACTCTCACCACCATTAGAACATATCTTTCAAGCTATCAGCCCAAAGAAAAAAAAAGCGCCGCACCACCACCAGGTGGGCTCGAACCTCCAACCTTTCGGTTAACGGCCGATCGCGCTAGCCAATTGCGCGACGGAGACATTCGTGCTCCATGCTCACCACCATTAGAAAATATCTTCGAAGCTATCAGCGCAAAGAAAAAAGCAACACACCCCACCCGGGAGGGCTCGAACCTCCAACTTTTTGGTTAACAGCCGATCGCGCTAGCCAATGGCGCCACGGGGACAGTCCTGCTCCACTCTCACCACCGTCAGAACATTTCTTCAGAGCTATCAGCCCAAAGAAAAAAAAGCGCCGCACCACCACCGGGTGGGCTCGAACCTCCAACCTTTCGGTTAACAGCCGATCGCGCTAGCCAATTGCGCCACAGAGACGGTCGTGCTCCACTCTCACCACCGTCAGACCATTTCTTCAGAGCTATCGCCCCAAAGAAAGAAAAAGCGCCGCACCGCCACCGGATGGGCTCGAACCTCCAACCTTTCGGTTAACAGCCGATCGCGCTGGCCAATTGCGCCACGGAGACAGTTCTGCTCCACTCTCACCACCGTCAGAACATTTCTTCAGAGCTATCAGCCCAAAGAAAAAAAAGCGCCGCACCACCACCGGGTGGGCTCGAAACTCCAACCTTTCGGTTAACAGCCGATCGCGCTAGCCAATTGCGCCATGGAGACAGTCCTGCTCCACTCTCACCACCATCAGAACATATTTTCAAAGCTATTACCACAAAGAAAAAAGCAACACACCACTCCTGGGAGGGCTCGAAACTCCAACCTTTCGGTTAACAGCCGATCACGCTAGCCCATTTGGCCACGGAGACAGTCTTGCTCCCTTCTCACCACCATCAGAACATATCTTCAAAGCTATCAGCCCAAAGAAAAAAAAAGCGCCGCACCACCACCGGGTGGGCTCGAACCTCCAACCTTTCGGTTAACAGCCGATCACGCAAGCCAATTGCGCCACGAAGACAGTCCTGCTCCACTCTCACCACTATCAGAACATATCTTCAAAGCTATCAGTGCAAAGAAAAAAGCAACACACCACTTCCGGGAGGGTTCGAAACTCCAACCTTTCGGTTAACAGCCAATCGCGCTAGCCAATTGCGCCACGGAGACAGTACTGCTCCACTCTCACCACCATCAGAACATATCCTCAAAGCTATCACCACAAAGAAAAAAAAACGCCGCACCACCATCGGGTGGGCTCGAAACTCCAACCTTTCGGTTAACAGCCGATCGCGCTAGCCCATTGCGCCATGGAGACAGTCGTGCTCCACTCTCACCACCATCAGAACATATCTTCAAAGCTATTACCACAAAGAAAAAAGCAACACACCACTCCTGGGAGGGCTCGAACCTCCAACCTTTCGGTTAACAGCCGATCGCGCAAGCCAATTGCGCCACGGAGACAGTCCTGCTCCACTCTCACAACCATCAGAACATATCTTCAAAGCTATCAGTGCAAAGAAAAAAGCAACACACCACTCCCGGGAGGGCTCGAAACTCCAACCTTTCGGTTAACAGCCGATCGCGCTAACCCATTGCGCCACGGGGACAGTCTTGCTCCACTCTCACCACCATCAGAACATATATTCAAAGCTATCAGCGCAAAGAGAAAAAAGCGCCGCACCACCACCGGGTGGGCTCGAACCTCCAACCTTTCGGTTAACAGCCGATCGCGCTAGCCAATTGCGCCAGGGAGACAGTCCTGCTCCACTCTCACCGCCATCAGAACATATCTTCAAAGCTATCAGCACAAAGAAAATAAAGCGCCGCACCACCACCGGGTGGGCTCGAACCTCCAAACTTTCAATTAACAGCCGATCGCGCTAGCCAATTGCGGCACGAAGACAATCGTGCTCCACGCTCACCACCATCAGAAAATATCTTCAAAGCTATCAGCCCAAAGAAAAAAAAGCGCCGCACCACTCCCGGGAGGGCTCGAAACTCCAACCTTTCGGTTAACAGCCGATCGCGCTAGCCCTTTGCGCCACGGAGACAGTCTTGCTCCGCTCTCACCACCATCAGAACATATATTCAAAGCTATCAGCGCAAAGAAAAAAGCAACACACCACTCCCGGGCGGGCTCGAAACTCCAACCTTTCGGTTAACAGCCGATCGCACTAGCCAATTGTGCCACGGAGACAGTCGCGCTCCACTCTTACCACCATCGGAACATATCTTCAAAGCTATCAGCACAAAGAAAAAAGCAACACACCACTCCCGGGAGGGCTCGAACCTCCAACTTTTCGGTTAACAGCCGATCGCGCTGGCCAATTGCGCCACGATGACAGTCCTGCTCCACACTCACCACCATTAGAACATATCTTTCAAGATATCAGCCCAAAGAAAAAAAAAGCGCCGCACCACCACCAGGTGGGCTCGAACCTCCAACCTTTCAGTTAACAGCCGATCGCGCTAGCCAATTGCGCCACAGAGACAGTCCTGCTCCACTCTCACCACCATCAGAACATATCTTCAAAGCTATCAGCGCAAAGAAAAAAGCAACACACCACTCCCGGGAGGGCTCGAAACTCATACCTTTCGGTTAACAGCCGATCGCGCTAGCCCAATGCGCCACGGAGACAGTCTTGCTCCACTCTCACCACCATTAGAACATATCTTCAAAGCTATCAGCCCAAAAAACAACCGCCGAACCACCACCGGGTGGGCTCGAAACTCCAACCTTTCGGTTAACAGCCGATCGCGCTAGCCAACTACGCCACGGAGACAGTCGTGCTCCACTCTCACCACCATCAAACATATCTTCAAAGCTATCAGCCCAAAAAAATTCTGCCGCACCACCACCGGGTGAGCTCGAAACTCCAACCTTTCGGTTAACAGCCGATCGCGCTAGCCAACAACGCCACGGAGACAGTCGTGCTCCACTCTCACCACCATCAATCATATCTTGAAAGCTATCAGCGCAAAGAAAAAAGCAACACACATGTCCCGGGGGGGCTCGAAACTCCAACCTTTCGGTTAACAGCTTATCGCGCTAGCCAAATGCGCCATGGAGACAGTCCTGCTCTACTCTCACCACCATCAGAACATATCTTCAAAGTTATCAGCCCAAAGAAAAAAGCGCCACACCACCACCGGGTCGGCTCGAAACTCCAACCTTTCGGTTTACAGCCGCTCGCGCTAGCCAATTGCGCCACGGAGACAGTTCTGCTCCACTCTCACCACCATCAGAACATATCTTCAAAGCTATTGGCGCACAGAAAAAAGCAACACAACACTCCCGGGAGCGCTCGAACCTCCAAATTTTCGGTTAACAGCCGATCGCGCTAGCCAATTGCGCCTCGAAGACCGTCCTGCTCCACCCTCACCACCATCAGAACATATCTTCAAAGCTATCGCCGCAAAGAAAATAGCAACACACCACTCCCGGGAGGGCTCGAACCTCCAAACTTTCGGTTAACAGTCGATCGCACTAGCCAATTCCGCCACGGAGACAGTCCTGCTCCACTCTCACCACCATCAGAACATATTTTCAAAGCTATCAGCCCTATGGAAAAAAAGCGCCGCACCACCACCGGGTGGTCTCGAAACTCCAGCCTTTCGGTTAACAGCCGATCGCGCTAGCCAATTGCGCCACGGAGACAATCCTGCTCTACTCTCACCACCATCAGAACATATCTTCAAAGCTATCAGCCCTATGGAAAAAAAGCGCCGCACCACCACCGGGTGGGCTCGAAACTCCAACCTTTCGGTTAACAGCCGATCGCGCTAGCCAATTGCGCCACGTAGACAGTTCTGCTCCACTCTCACCGCCATCAGAACATATCTTCAAAGCTATCAGCCCAAAGAAAAAAAGCGCCGCACCACCACCGGGTGGTCTCGAACCTCCGACTTTTGGGTTAACAGCCGATCGCGCTAGCCAATTGCACCACGGAGACAGTCGGGCTCCACTCTCACCACCATCATAACATATCTTCAAAGCTATCGGCGCAAAGGAAAAAGCAACACACCACTCCCGGGAGGGCTCGAACCTCCAAATTTTCGGTTAACAGCCGATCGCGCTAGCCAATTGCGCCACGCAGACAGTCCTGCTCCACTCTCACCACCATTAGAACATATCTTCAAAGCTATCAGCCCATAGAAAAAAAAGCGCCGCACCACCAACGGGTGGGCTCGTACCTCCAACTTTTCGGTTAACAGCCGATCGCGCTAGCCAATTGCGCCACAGAGACAGTTCAGCTGCACTCTCACCACCATCAGAACATATCTTCAAAGCTATCAGCCCAAAGAAAAAAAAAGCGCCGCACCACCACCGGGTGGGCTCGAACCTCCGACCTTTCGGTTAACAGCCGATCGCGCTAGCCAATTGCGCCACGCAGACAGTCGTTCTCCACTCTCACCACCGTCAGAACATTTCTTCAGAGCAATCACCCCAAAGAAAAAAAAAAAGCGCCACGCCACCATCGCGTGGGCTCGAACCTCCAACCTTTCGGTTAACAGCCAATCGCGCTAGCCAATTGCGCCACGAAGACAGTCCTGCTCCACTCTCACCACCATCAGAACATATCTTCAAAGATATTACCGCAAAGAAAAAAGCAACACACCACTCCCGGGAGGGCTCGAAGCTCCAACCTTTCGGTTAACAGCCGATCTCGCTAGCCAATTTCCCCACGGAGACAGTCGTGCTCCACTCTCACCACCATCAGAACATATCTTCAAAGCTATAAGCCCAAAGAATAAAAAGCGCCGCACCACCACCGGGTGGGCTCGAACCTCCAACCTTTCGGTTAACAGCCGATCGCGCTAGCCAATTACGCCACGGAGACAGTCCTGCTCCACTCTCACCACCATCAGGACCTATCTTCAAAGCTATCAGCCGAAAGAAAAAAAAAGCGCCGCACCACCACCGGGAGAGCTCGAACCTCCAACTTTTCAATTAACAGCCGATCGCGCTAGCCAATTGCGCCACGGAGACAGTCGTGCTCCACTCTCACCACCGTCAGAAGATTTCTTCAGAGCTATCACCCCAAAGAAAAAAAAGCGCGCACCACGAATGGTTGGGCTCGAACCTGCAACCTTTCGGTTAACAGCCGATCGCGCTAGCCAATTGCGCCACGAAGACAGACCTGCTCCACTCTCACCACCATCAGAACATATCTTCAAAGCTATCAACGCAAAGAAAAAAAAGCGCCGCACCACCACCGGGTGGGCTCGAACCTCCAAATTTTCAGTTACCAGCCGATCGCGCTAGCCAACTACGCCACGGAGACAGTCGTGCTCGACTCTCACCACCAACAAACATATCTTCAAAGCTATCAGCCCAAAGAAAAAAAGCGCCGCACCACCACCGGGTGGGCTTGAAACTCCAAGCTTTCGATTAAGAGCCGATCGCGCTAGCCTATTGCGCCAGAGAGACAGCCCTGCTCCACTCTTACCACCACCAGAACATATCTTCAAAGATATCAACCCAAAGAAAAAAGCAACACACCACTCCCGGGAGGGCTCGTAACTCCAATTTTTCGGTTAACAGCCGATCGCGCTAGCTCATTGCGCAGTGAGACAGTCTTGCTCCACTCTCACCACCATTAGAACATATCTCCATAGCTATCAGACCAAAGAAAAAAAAGCGCCGCACCACCACCGGGAGAGCTCGAACCTCCAACTTTTCAGTTAACAGCCGATCGCGCTAGCCAATGGCGCCACGGAGACAGTCCTGCTCCATTCTCACCACCGTCAGAACATTTCTTCAGAGCTATAACCGCAAAGAAAAAAAAGCGCCGCACCACCACCGGGTGGGCTCGAACCTCCAACCTTTCGGTTAACAGCCGATCGCGCTAGCCAATTGCGCCACGGAGACAGTCCTGCTCTACTCTCACCACCGTCAGAACATATCTTTAAAGCTATCAGCCCCCCCCCCCAAAAAAAATGCGCCGCACCACCACCGGGTGGGCTCGAAACTCCAACCTTTCGGTTAACAGCCGATCGCGCTAGCCTATTGCGCCAGGGAGACAGCCCTGCTCCACTCTCACCACCATTAGAACATATCTTCATAGCTATCAGCCCAAAGAAAAAAAGCGCCGCACCACCACCGGGTGGGCTTGAACCTCCAACCTTTCGGTTAACAGCCGATCGCGCTAGCCAACTACGCCACGGAGACAGTCGTGCTCCACTCTCACCACCATCAAACATATCTTCAAAGCTATCAGCCCAAAAAAAAAACCGCCGCCGCACCACCGGGTGGGCTCGAAACTTCAACCTTTGGGTTAACAGCCGATCGCGCTAGCCAACTACGCCACAGAGCCAGTCGTGCTCAACTCTCACCACCATCAAACATATCTTCAAAGCTATCAGCCCAAAAAAAACCGCCGCACCACCACCGGGTGGGCTCGAAACTCCAACCTTTCGCTTAACAGCCGATCGCGCTAGCCAACAATGCCACGGAGACAGTCGTGCTCCACTCTCACCACCATCAAACATATCTTGAAAGCTATCAGCGCAAAGAAAAAAGCAACACACATGTCCCGGGAGGGCTCGAAACTCCAACCTTTCGGTTAACAGCCGATCGCGCTAGCCAAATGCGCCATGGAGACAGTCCTGCTCTACTCTCACCACCATCAGAACATATCTTCAAAGCTATCAGCCCAAAGAAAAAAAAGCATCGCACCACCACCGGGTGAGCTCGAACCTCCGACATTTCGGTTAACAGCCGATCGCGCTAGCCAGTTGCGCCACGGAGACAGTCGTGCTCCACTCTCACCACCATCAGAACATATCTTCAAAGCTATAGGCGCACAGAAAAAAGCAACACACCACTCCCGGGAGCGCTCGAAGCTCCAAATTTTCGGTTAACAGCCGATCGCGCTAGCCTATTGCGCCTCGGAGACCGTCCTGCTCCACTCTCACCACCATCGGAACATATCTTCAAAGCTATCGCCGCAAAGAAAATAGCAACACACCACTCCCGGGACGGCTCGAACCTCCAAACTTTCGGTTAACAGCCGATCGCACTAGCCAATTGCGCCACGGAGACAGTCCTGCTCTACTCTCACCACCATCAGAACATATCTTCAAAGCTATCAGCTCAATGGAAAAAAAGCGCCGCACCACCACCGGGTGGGCTCGAAACCCCAACCTTTCGGTTAACAGCCGATCGCGCTAGCCAATTTTGCCACGGAGACAGTTCAGCTCCACTCTCACCACCATCAGAACATATCTTCAAAGCTATCAGCCCAAAGAAAAAAAAGCGCCGCACCACCACCGGGTGGGCTCGAACCTCCGACTTTTGGTTTAACAGCCGATCGCGCTAGCCAGTTGCGCCACGGAGACAGTCGTGCTCCACTCTCACCACCATCAGAACATATCTTCAAAGCTATCGGCGCAAAGGAAAAAGCAACACACCACTCCCGGGAGGGCTCGAACCACCAAATTTTCGGTTAACAGCCGATCGCGCTAGCCAATTGCGCCACGGAGACAGTCTTGCTCCACTCTCACCACCATTAGAACATATCTTCAAAGCTCTCAGCCCAAAGAAAAAAAAAGCGCCGTCCCACTAACGGGTGGGCTCGTACCTCCAACTTTTCGGTTAACAGCCGATCGCGCTAGCCAATTGCGCCACAGAGACAGTTCTGCTGCACTGTCACCACCATCAGAACATATCTTCAAAGCTATCAGCCCAAAGAAAAAAAAAGCGCCGCACCACCACCGGGTGGGCTCGAACCTCCGACCTTTCGGTTAACAGCCGATCGCGCTTGCAAATTGCGCCACGGAGACAGTCGTTCTCCACTCTCACCACCGTCAGAACATTTCTTCAGAGCTATCACCCCAAAGAAAAAAAAGCGCCACGCCACCACCGCGTGGGCTCGAACCTCCAACCTTTCGGTTAACAGCCAATCGCGCTAGCCAATTGCGCCACGAAGACAGTCCTGCTCCACTCTCACCACCATGAGAACATATCTTCAAAGATATTACCGCAAAGAAAAAAGCAACACACCACTCCCGGGAGGGCTCTAAACTCCAACCTTTCGGTTAACAGCCGATCTCGCTAGCCAATTTCCCCACGGAGACAGTCGTGCTCCACTCTCACCACCGTCAGAACATTTCTTCAGAGCTATCACCCCAAAGAAAAAAAGCACCGCACCACCACCGGGTGGGCTCGAACCTCCAACCTTTCGGTTAACAGCCAATCGCGCAATCCAAATGCGCCACTTGGACAGTCTTGCTCTACTCTCACCACCATCAGAACATATCTTCAGAGCTATCAGCAAAAAGAAAAAAAGCGCCGAACCATCACCGGGTGGGCTCGAACCTCCAACCTTTCGGTTAACAGCCGATCGCGGTAGCCAACTACGCCACGGAGACAGTCCTGCTCCACTCTCACCACCATCAGAAGATATCTTCAAAGCTATAAGCCCAAAGAATAAAAAGCGCCGCACCAACACCGGGTGGGCTCGAACCTCCAACCTTTCGGTTAACAGCCGATCGCGCTAGCCAATTACGCCACGGAGACAGTCCTGCTCCTCTCTCACCACCATCAGAACATATCTTCAAAGCTATCAGCCGAAAGAAAAAAAAAGCGCCGCACCACCACCGGGAGAGCTCGAACCTCCAACTTTTCAATTAACAGCCGATCGCGCTAGCCAATTGCGCCACGGAGACAGTCGTGCTCCACTCTCACTACCGTCTGAAGATTTCTTCAGAGCTATCACCCCAAAGAAAAAAAAGCGCCGCACCACGAATGGTTGGGCTCGAACCTGCAACCTTTCGGTTAACAGCCGATCGCGCTAGCCTATTGCGCCAGGGAGACAGCCCTGCTCCACTCTCACCACCATTAGAACATACCTTCATAGCTATCAGCCCAAAGAAAAAAAAGCGCCGCACCACCACCGGGTGGGCTTGAACCTCCAACCTTTCGGTTAACAGCCGATCGCGCTAGCCAACTACGCCACGGAGATAGTCGTGCTCGACTCTCACCACCAACAAACATATCTTCAAAGCTATCAGCCCAAAGAAAAAAAGCGCCGCACCACCACCGGGTGTGCTCGAAACTCCAAGCTTTCGGTTAAAAGCCGATCGCGGTAGCCTATTGCGCCAGGGAGACAGCCCTGCTCCACTTTTACCACCACCAGAACATATCTTCAAAGTTATCAACCCAAAAAAAAACCGCCGCACCACCACCGGTTGGGCTCGAACCTCCAACTTTTCAGTTCACATACGATCACGCTAGCCAATTGCGCTATGGAGACAGTCATGCTCCACTCTCACACCATCAGAACATATCTTCAAAGCTATCAGCCCACAGAAAAAAAGGCGCCGCACAACCACCGAGTGGGCTCGAACCTCCGACGTTTCGGTTAACAGCCGATCGCGCAAGCCAATTGCGCCACGAAGACAGTTCTGCTCCACTCTCACCACCATCATAACATATTTTTAAAGCTATCAGCCCAAAGAAAAAAAGCGCCGCACCACCACCGGGTGGGCTCGAAACTCCAACCTTTCCGTCAACAGCCGATCGCGCTAGCCTATTGCGCCAGGGAGACAGCCCTGCTCCACTCTCACCACCACCAGAACATATCTTCAAAGATATCAGCCCAAAGAAAAAAAAACGCCGCACCACCACCGGGTGGGCTCGAACCTCCAACTTTTCGTTTAACAGATGATCACGCTAGCCAATTGCGCCACGGAGACAGTCCTGCTCTCCTCTCACCACCATGAGAACATATCTGCAAAGCTATCAGCCCACAGAAAAAGAAGCGCCGCACAACCACCGGGTGGGCTCGTACCTCCGACTTTTCGGTTAACAGCCGATCGCGCTAGCCAATTGCGCCACGGAGACAGTCGTGCTCCACTCTCACCACCATCAGAACATATCTTCGAAGCTATCGGCGCAAAGAAAAACACAACACACCTGTCCCGGGAGGGCTCGAAACTCCAACCTTTCGGTTAACAGCCGATCGCGCTAGCCAAATGTGCCACGGAGACAGTCGTGCTCCACTCTCACCACCGTCAGAACATTTCTTCAGAGCTATCACCCCAAAGAAAAAAAAAGCGCCGCACCACCACCGGTTGGGCTCGAACCCCCAACCTTTCGGTTAACAGCCGATCGCGCTAGCCAATTGCGCCACGGAGACAGTCCTGCTCCACTCTCACCACCATCAGAACATATCTTCAAAGCTATCAGCCCAAAGAAAAAAAGCGCCGCACCACCACCGGGTAGGCTCGAAACTCCAACCTTTCGGTTAACAGCCGATTGCGCTAGCCTATTGCGCCACGGAGACAGTCCTGCTCCACTCTCACCACCATCAGAACATATCTTCAAAGATATCAGCCCAAAGAAAAAAAACGCCGCACCACCACCGGGTGGGCTCGAACCTCCAAATTTTCGGTTAACAGACGATCACGCTACCCAATTGCGCCACGGATACAGTCCTGCTCCACTCTCACCACCATCAGAACATATCTTCAAAGCTATCAGCCCACAGAAAAAAAGCGCCGCACAACCACCGGGTGGGCTCGAACCTCCGACTTTTCGGTTAACAGCCGATCGCGCTAGCCAATTGCGCCACGGAGACAATCGTGCTCCATGCTCACCACCATTAGAAAATATCTTCGAAGCTATCAGCGCAAAGAAAAAAGCAACACACCCCACCCGGGAGGGCTCGAACCTCCAACTTTTTGGTTAACAGCCTCTCGCGCTAGCCAATGGCGCCACGGGGACAGTCCTGCTCCACTCTCACCACCGTCAGAACATTTCTTCAGAGCTATCAGCCCAAAGAAAAAAAAGCGCCGCACCACAACTGGGTGGGCTCGAAACTCCAACCTTTCCGTCAACAGCCGATCGCGCTAGCCTATTGCGCCAGGGAGACAGCCCTGCTCCACTCTCACCACCACCAGAACATATCTTCAAAGATATCAGCCCAAAGAAAAAAAAACGCCGCACCACCACCGGGTGGGCTCGAACCTCCAACTTTTCGTTTAACAGATGATCACGCTAGCCAATTGCGCCACGGAGACAGTCCTGCTCTCCTCTCACCACCACGAGAACATATCTGCAAAGCTATCAGCCCACAGAAAAAGAATCGCCGCACAACCACCGGGTGGGCTCGTACCTCCGCCTTTTCGGTTAACAGCCGATCGCGCTAGCCAATTGCGCCACGGAGACAGTCGTGCTCCACTCTCACCACCATCAGAACATATCTTCGAAGCTATCGGCGCAAAGAAAAACACAACACACCTGTCCCGGGAGGGCTCGAAACTCCAACCTTTCGGTTAACAGCCGATCGCGCTAGCCAAATGTGCCACGGAGACAGTCGTGCTCCACTCTCACCACCGTCAGAACATTTCTTCAGAGATATCACCCCAAAGAAAAAAAAAGCGCCGCACCACCACCGGTTGGGCTCGAACCCCCAACCTTTCGGTTAACAGCCGATCGCGCTAGCCAATTGCGCCACGGAGACAGTCCTGCTCCACTCTCACCACCATCAGAACATATCTTCAAAGCTATCAGCCCAAAGAAAAAAAGCGCCGCACCACCACCGGGTAGGCTCGAAACTCCAACCTTTCGGTTAACAGCCGATTGCGCTAGCCTATTGCGCCACGGAGACAGTCCTGCTCCACTCTCACCACCATCAGAACATATCTTCAAAGATATCAGCCCAAAGAAAAAAAACGCCGCACCACCACCGGGTGGGCTCGAACCTCCAAATTTTCGGTTAACAGACGATCACGCTACCCAATTGCGCCACGGATACAGTCCTGCTCCACTCTCACCACCATCAGAACATATCTTCAAAGCTATCAGCCCACAGAAAAAAAGCGCCGCACAACCACCGGGTGGGCTCGAACCTCCGACTTTTCGGTTAACAGCCGATCGCGCTAGCCAATTGCGCCACGGAGACAATCGTGCTCCATGCTCACCACCATTAGAAAATATCTTCGAAGCTATCAGCGCAAAGAAAAAAGCAACACACCCCACCCGGGAGGGCTCGAACCTCCAACTTTTTGGTTAACAGCCTCTCGCGCTAGCCAATGGCGCCACGGGGACAGTCCTGCTCCACTCTCACCACCGTCAGAACATTTCTTCAGAGCTATCAGCCCAAAGAAAAAAAAGCGCCGCACCACAACTGGGTGGGCTCGAACCTCCAACCTTTCGGTTAACAGCCGATCGCGCTAGCCAATTGCGCCACAGAGACAGTCGTGCTCCACTCTCACCACCGTCAGACCATTTCTTCAGAGCTATCGCCCCAAAGAAAGAAAAAGCGCCGCACCGCCACCGGATGGGCTCGAACCTCCAACCTTTCGGTTAACAGCCAATCGCGCTGGCCAATTGCGCCACGGAGACAGTCCTGCTCCACTCTCACCACCGTCAGAACATTTCTTCAGAGCTATCAGCCCAAAGAAAAAAAAGAGCCGCACCACCACCGGGTGGGCTCGAAACTCCAACCTTTCGGTTAACAGCCGATCGCGCTAGCCAATTGCGCCATGGAGACAGTCCTGCTCCACTCTCACCACCATCAGAACATATTTTCAAAGCTATTACCACAAAGAAAAAAGCAACACACCACTCCCGGGAGATCTCGAAACTCCAACCTTTCGGTTAACAGCCGATCACGCAAGCCAATTGTGCCACGAAGACAGTCCTGCTCCACTCTCACCACCATCAGAACATATCTTCAAAGCTATCAGTGCAAAGAAAAAAGCAACACACCACTCCCGGGAGGGTTCGAAACTCCAACCTTTCGGTTAACAGCCAATCGCGCTAGCCAATTGCGCCACGGAGACAGTACTGCTCCACTCTCACCACCATCAGAACATTTCTTCAGAGCTATCAGCCCAAAGAAAAAAAAGCGCCGCACCACAACTGGGTGGGCTCGAAACTCCAACCTTTCCGTCAACAGCCGATCGCGCTAGCCTATTGCGCCAGGGAGACAGCCCTGCTCCACTCTCACCACCACCAGAACATATCTTCGAAGCTATCAGCGCAAAGAAAAAAGCAACACACCCCACCCGGGAGGGCTCGAACCTCCAACTTTTTGGTTAACAGCCTCTCGCGCTAGCCAATGGCGCCACGGGGACAGTCCTGCTCCACTCTCACCACCGTCAGAACATTTCTTCAGAGCTATCAGCCCAAAGAAAAAAAAGCGCCGCACCACAACTGGGTGGGCTCGAACCTCCAACCTTTCGGTTAACAGCCGATCGCGCTAGCCAATTGCGCCACAGAGACAGTCGTGCTCCACTCTCACCACCGTCAGACCATTTCTTCAGAGCTATCGCCCCAAAGAAAGAAAAAGCGCCGCACCGCCACCGGATGGGCTCGAACCTCCAACCTTTCGGTTAACAGCCAATCGCGCTGGCCAATTGCGCCACGGAGACAGTCCTGCTCCACTCTCACCACCGTCAGAACATTTCTTCAGAGCTATCAGCCCAAAGAAAAAAAAGAGCCGCACCACCACCGGGTGGGCTCGAAACTCCAACCTTTCGGTTAACAGCCGATCGCGCTAGCCAATTGCGCCATGGAGACAGTCCTGCTCCACTCTCACCACCATCAGAACATATTTTCAAAGCTATTACCACAAAGAAAAAAGCAACACACCACTCCCGGGAGATCTCGAAACTCCAACCTTTCGGTTAACAGCCGATCACGCAAGCCAATTGTGCCACGAAGACAGTCCTGCTCCACTCTCACCACCATCAGAACATATCTTCAAAGCTATCAGTGCAAAGAAAAAAGCAACACACCACTCCCGGGAGGGTTCGAAACTCCAACCTTTCGGTTAACAGCCAATCGCGCTAGCCAATTGCGCCACGGAGACAGTACTGCTCCACTCTCACCACCATCAGAACATATCATCAAAGCTATCACCACAAAGAAAAAAAACGCCGCACCACCATCGGGTGGGCTCGAAACTCCAACCTTTCGGTTAACAGCCGATCGCGCTAGCCAATGGCGCCATGGAGACAGTCGTGCTCCACTCTCACCACCATCAGAACATATCTTCAAAGCTATTACCACAAAGAAAAAAGCAACACACCACTCCTGGGAAGGCTCGAACCTCCAACCTTTCGGTTAACAGCCGATCGCGCAAGCCAATTGCGCCACGGAGACAGTCCTGCTCCACTCTCACCACCATCAGAACATATCTTCAAAGCTATCAGTGCAAAGAAAAAAGCAACACACCACTCCCGGGAGGGCTCGAAACTCCAACCTTTCGGTTAACAGCCGATCGCGCTAGCCCATTCCGCCACGGGGACAGTCGTGCTCCACTCTCACCACCGTCAGACCATTTCTTCAGAGCTATCGCCCCAAAGAAAGAAAAAGCGCCGCACCACCACCGGGTGGGCTCGAACCTCCAACCTTTCTGTTAACAGCCGATCGCGCTAGCCAATTGCGCCACGGAGACAGTCCTGCTCCACTCTCACCACCATCAGAACATAGCTTCAAAGCTATCAGTGCAAAGAAAAAAGCAACACACCACTCCCGGGAGGGCTCGAAACTCCAACCTTTCGGTTAACAGCCGATCGCGCTAGCCCATTCCGCCACGGGGACAGTCGTGCTCCACTCTCACCACCGTCAGACCATTTCTTCAGAGCTATCGCCCCAAAGAAAGAAAGAGCGCCGCACCACCACCGGGTGGGCTGGAACCTCAAATCTTTCGATTAACAGCCGATCGTGCTAGCCAATTGCGCCACGGAGACAGTCTTGCTCCACTCTCAACACCATCAGAACATATCTTCAAAGCTATAAGCGCAAAGAAAAAAAAGCGCCGCACCACCACCGGGTGGGCTCGAACCTCCAATCTTTCGGTTAACAGCCGATCGCGCTAGCCAATTGCGCCATGGAGACAGTCCTGCTCCACTCTCACCACCTTCAGAACATATCTTCAAAGCTATCAGTGCAAAGAAAAAAGCAACACACCACTCCCGGGAGGGCTAGAAACTCCAACCTTTCGGTTAACAGCCGATTGCGCAAGCCAATTGCGCCAGGGAGGCAGTCCTGCTCCACTCTCACCGCCATCAGAACATATCTTCAAAGCTATCAGCCCAAAGAAAAAAAGCACCACACCACCAACGGGTGGGCTCGAACCTCCAACCTTTCGTTTAACAGCCAATCGCGCTAGCCAATTGCGCCAAGGAGACAGTCCTGCTCCACTCTCACCACCATCAGAACATATCTTCAAAGCTATCAGCACAAAGAAAAGAAAGCGCCGCACCACCACCGGGTGGGCTCGAACCTCCAAACTTTCGGTTAACAGTCGATCGCGCAAGCCAATTGCGCCACGGAGACAATCGTGCTCCACGCTCACCACCATCAGAAAATATCTTCAAAGCTATCAGCCCAAAGAAAAAAAAGCGCCGCACCACTACCGGGTGGGCTCGAACCTCCAACCTTTCGGTTAACAGCCGATCGCGCAAGCCGATTGCGCCACGGAGACAGTCCTGCTCCACTCTCACCACCATCAGAACATATCTTGAAAGCTATCAGTGCAAAGAAAAAAGCAACACACCACTCCCGGGAGGGCTCGAAACTCCAACCTTTCGGTTAACAGCCGATCGCGCTAGCCCATTGCGCCACGGAGACAGTCTTGCTCCACTCTCAATACCATCAGAACATATCTTCAAAGCTATCAGCGCAAAGAAAAAAAAGCGCCGCACCACCACCGGGTGGGCTCGAACCTCCAATCTTTCGGTTAACAGCCGATCGTGCTAGCCAATTGCGCCACGGAGACAGTCCTGCTCCACTCTCACCACCATCAGAACATATCTTCAAAGCTATCAGCACAAAGAAAAGAAAGCGCCGCACCACCACCGGGTGGGCTCGAACCTCCAAACTTTCGGTTAACAGTCGATCGCGCAAGCCAATTGCGCCACGGAGACAATCGTGCTCCACGCTCACCACCATCAGAAAATATCTTCAAAGCTATCAGCCCAAAGAAAAAAAAGCGCCGCACCACTACCGGGTGGGCTCGAACCTCCAACCTTTCGGTTAACAGCCGATCGCGCAAGCCGATTGCGCCACGGAGACAGTCCTGCTCCACTCTCACCACCATCAGAACATATCTTGAAAGCTATCAGTGCAAAGAAAAAAGCAACACACCACTCCCGGGAGGGCTCGAAACTCCAACCTTTCGGTTAACAGCCGATCGCGCTAGCCCATTGCGCCACGGAGACAGTCTTGCTCCACTCTCAATACCATCAGAACATATCTTCAAAGCTATCAGCCCAAAGAAAAAAAAGCACCGCACCACCACCGGGTGGGCTCGAACCTCCAACCTTTCGGTTAACAGCCGTTCGCGCAAGCCAATTGCGCCACGGAGACAGTCCTGCTCCACTCTCACCACCATCAGAACATATCTTCAAAGCTATCAGCCCAAAGAAAAAAAAGCACCGCACCACCACCGGGTGGGCTCGAACCTCCAACCTTTCGGTTAACAGTCAATCGCGCTAGCCAATTGCGCCACGGAGACAGTCCTGCTCCACTCTCACCACCATCAGAACATATCTTCAAAGCTATCAGCACAAAGAAAAAAAAGCGCCACACCATCACCGGGTGGGCTCGAACCTCCAACTTTTCGGTTAGCAGCCGATCGCGCTAGCCAACTGCGCCACGGAGACAGTCGTGTTCAACTGTCACCACCATCAGAACATATCTTCAAAGCTATCAGCGCAAAGAAAAAAGCAACACACCACTCCCGGGAGGGCTCGAAACTCCAACCTTTCGGTTAACAGCCGATCGCGCTAGCCAATTGCGCCACGGAGACAGTCCAGCTCTACTCTCACCACCATCAGAACATATCTTCAAAGCTATCAGCCCAAAGAAAAAAAAGCGCCGCATCACCACCGGGTGGGCTCGAACCTCCAACTTTTCGGTTAACAGCCGATCACGCTAGCCAATAGCGCCACGGAGACAGCCCTGCTCTACTCTCACCACCATCAGAACATATCTTCAAAGCTATCAGCCCACAGAAAAAAAAGCGCCGCACCACCACCGGGTGGGCTCGAACCTCCAACCTTTCGGTTAACAGCCGATCGCGCTAGCCAATTGCGCCACGAAGACAGTCCTTCTGCACTCTCACCACCATCAGAACATATCTTCAAGGCTATTACCGCAAAGAAAAAAGCAACACACCACTCCCGGGAGGGCTCGCAATTCCAACCTTTCGATTAACAGCCGATCGCACTAGCCCATTGTGCCACGGAGACAGTCTTGCTCCACTCTCACCACCATCGGAACACATCTTCAAACAATCAACGCAAAGAAAAAAAGCGCCGCACCACCACAGGGTGGGCTCGAAACTCCAACATTTCGGTTGACAGCCGATCGTGCTTGCCCATTGCGCCACGGGGACAGTCTTGCTACACTCTCACCACCATCAGAACATATCTTCAAAGCTATCAGCGCAAAGAAAAAAAAGCGCCGCACCACCACCGGATGGGCTCGAACCTCCAACCTTTCGGTTAACAGCCGATCGCGAGAGCCAATTGCGCCACGGAGACAGTCCTGCTCCACTCTCACCACCATCAGAACATATCTTCAAAGCTATCAGCACAAAGAAAAAAAAGCGCCACACCATCACCGGGTGGGCTCGAACCTCCAACCTTTCGGTTAACAGCCGATCGCGCTAGCCAACTGCGCCACGGAGACAGTCGTGCTCCACACTCACCACCATCAGAACATATCTTCAAAGCTATCAGCGCAAAGAAAAAAGGAACACACCACTCCCGGGATGGCTCGAAACTCCAATCTTTCGGTTAACAGCCGATCGCGCTAGCCAATTGCGCCACGGAGACAGTCCTGCTCTACTCTAACCACCATCAGAACATATCTTCAAAGCTATCAGCCCAAAGAAAAAAAAGCGCCGCACCACCACCGGGTGGGCTCGAACCTCCAACTTTTCTGTTAACAGCCGATCACGCTAGCCAATTGCGTCACGGAGACAGTCCTGCTCTACTCTCACCACCATCAGAACATATCTTCAAAGCTATCAGCCCCCAGAAAAAAAGCGCCGCACATCCACCGGGTGGGCTCGAACCTCTAAATTTTCGGTTAACAGCCGATCGCGCTAGCCAATTGCGCCACAGAGACAGTCGTGCTCCACTCTCACCACCGTCAGACCATTTCTTCAGAGCTATCGCCCCAAAGAAAAAAAAGCGCCGCACCACCCCCGGGTGGGCTCGAACCTCCAACCTTTCGGTTAACAGCCGATCGCGCTAGCCAATTGCGCCATGGAGACAGTCCTGCTCCACTCTCAGCACCATCAGAACATATCTTCAAAGCTATCAACACAAAGAAAAAAAGCGCCACACCATCACCGGGTGGGCTCGAACCTCCAACCTTTCGGTTAACAGCCGATCGCGCTAGCCCATTGCGCCACGGAGACAGTCCTGCTCAACTCTCACCACCATCAGAACATATCTTCAAAGCTATCAGTGCAAAGAAAAAAGCAACACACCACTCCCGGGAGGGCTCGAAACACGAACCTTTCGGTTAACAGCCGATCGCGCTAGCCCTTTGCGCCACGGAGACAGTCTTGCTCCGCTCTCACCACCATCAGAACATATCTTCAAAGCTATCAGCCCAAAGAAAAAAAAGCGCCGCACCACCACCGGGTGGGCTCGAAACTCCAACCTTTCGATTAACAGCCGATCGCGCTAGCCAATTGCGCCATGGAGACAGTCCTGCTCCACTCTCACCACCATCAGAACATATCTTAAAAGCTATTACCACAAAGAAAAAAAAGCAACACACCACTCCCGGGAGTGCTCGAAACTCCAACCTTTCGGTTAACAGCCGATCGCGCTAGCCAATTGCGCCATGGAGACAGTCCTGCTCCACTCTCACCACCATCAGAACATATCTTAAAAGCTATTACCACAAAGAAAAAAAGCAACACACCACTCCCGGGAGTGCTCGAAACTCCAACTATTCGGTTAACAGCCGATCGCGCAAGCCAATTGCGCCACGGAGACCGTCCTGCTCCACTCTCACCACCATCAGAACATATCTTCAAAGCTATCAGTGCAAAGAAAAAAGCAACACACCACCCCCAGGAGGGCTTGAAACTCTAACCTTTCGGTTAACAGCCGATCGTGGTAGCCCATTGCGCCACGGGGACAGTCTTGCTCCACTCTCACCACCATCAGAACATATCTTCAAAGCTATCAGTGCAAAGAAAAAAAGCGCCGCACCACCACCGGGTGGGCTCGAACCTCCAACCTTTCGGTTAACAGCCGATCGCGCAAGCCAATTGCGCCACGGAGACAGTCCTGCTCCACTCTCACCACCGTCAAAACATTTATTCAGAGCTATCACCCCAAAGAAAAAAAAGCGCCGCACCACCACCGGGAGGGCTCGAAACTCCAACCTTTCGGTTAACAGCCGATCGCGCTAGCCCATTGCGCCACGAAGACAGCCTTGCTTCGCTTTCACCACCATCAGAACATATCTTCAAAGCTATCAGCACAAAGAAAAAAAAAGCGCCGCACCACCACCGGGTGGGCTCGAACCTCCAAACTTTTGGTTAACAGCCGATCGCGCTAGCCAATTGCGCCACGGAGACAGTCCTGCTCCACTCTCACCACCATCAGAACATATCTTCAAAGCTATCAGCGCAAAGAAAAAAGCAACACACCACTCCCGGGAGGGCTCGAAACTCGAACCTTTCGGTTAACAGCCGATCGCGCTAGCCCTTTGCGCCACGGAGACAGTCTTACTGCGCTCTCACCACCATCAGAACATATATTCAAAGCTATCAGCGCAAAGAAAAAAGCAACACACCACTCCCGGGAGGGCTCGAAACTCCAACCGTTCGGTTAACAGCCGATCGCGCTAGCCCATTCCGCCACGGGGACAGTCCTGCTCCACTCTCACCACCGTCAAAACATTTATTCAGAGCTATCACCCCAAAGAAAAAAAAAGCGCCGCACCACCTCCGAGAGGGCTCGAAACTCCAACCTTTCGGTTAACAGCCGATCGCGCTAGCCCATTGCGCCACGGAGACAGTCTTGCTTCACTCTCACCACCACCAGAACATATCTTCAAAGCTATCAGCACAAAGAAAAAAAAGCGCCGCACCACCACCGGGTGGGCTCGAACCTCCAAACTTTCGGTTAACAGCCGATCGCGCTAGCCAATCGCGCCACGGAGACAGTCCTGCTCCACTCTCACCACCATCAGAACATATCTTCAAAGCTATCAGCGCAAAGAAAAAAGCAACACACCACTCCTGGGAGAGCTCGAACCTCCAACCTTTCGGTTAACAGCCGATCGCGCTAGCCCATTCCGCCACGGGGACAGTCGTGCTCCACTCTCACCACCGTCAGACCATTTCCTCAGAGCTATCGCCCCAAAGAAAGAAAAAGCGCCGCACCACCTCCGAGAGGGCTCGAAACTCCAACCTTTCGGTTAACAGCCGATCGCGCTAGCCAATTGCGCCACGGAGACAGTCCAGCTCTACTCTCACCACCATCAGAACATATCTTCAAAGCTATCAGCCCAAAGAAAAAAAGCGCCGCATCACCACCGGGTGGGCTCGAACCTCCAACTTTTCGGTTAACAGCCGATCACGCTAGCCAATAGCGCCACGGAGACAGCCCTGCTCTACTCTCACCACCATCAGAACATATCTTCAAAGCTATCAGCCCACAGAAAAAAAAGCGCCGCACCACCACCGGGTGGGCTCGAACCTCCAACCTTTCGGTTAACAGCCGATCGCGCTAGCCAATTGCGCCACGAAGACAGTCCTTCTGCACTCTCACCACCATCAGAACATATCTTCAAGGCTATTACCGCAAAGAAAAAAGCAACACACCACTCCCGGGAGGGCTCGCAATTCCAACCTTTCGATTAACAGCCGATCGCACTAGCCCATTGTGCCACGGAGACAGTCTTGCTCCACTCTCACCACCATCGGAACACATCTTCAAACAATCAACGCAAAGAAAAAAAGCGCCGCACCACCACAGGGTGGGCTCGAAACTCCAACATTTCGGTTGACAGCCGATCGTGCTTGCCCATTGCGCCACGGGGACAGTCTTGCTACACTCTCACCACCATCAGAACATATCTTCAAAGCTATCAGCGCAAAGAAAAAAAAGCGCCGCACCACCACCGGATGGGCTCGAACCTCCAACCTTTCGGTTAACAGCCGATCGCGAGAGCCAATTGCGCCACGGAGACAGTCCTGCTCCACTCTCACCACCATCAGAACATATCTTCAAAGCTATCAGCACAAAGAAAAAAAAGCGCCACACCATCACCGGGTGGGCTCGAACCTCCAACCTTTCGGTTAACAGCCGATCGCGCTAGCCAACTGCGCCACGGAGACAGTCGTGCTCCACACTCACCACCATCAGAACATATCTTCAAAGCTATCAGCGCAAAGAAAAAAGGAACACACCACTCCCGGGATGGCTCGAAACTCCAATCTTTCGGTTAACAGCCGATCGCGCTAGCCAATTGCGCCACGGAGACAGTCCTGCTCTACTCTAACCACCATCAGAACATATCTTCAAAGCTATCAGCCCAAAGAAAAAAAAGCGCCGCACCACCACCGGGTGGGCTCGAACCTCCAACTTTTCTGTTAACAGCCGATCACGCTAGCCAATTGCGTCACGGAGACAGTCCTGCTCTACTCTCACCACCATCAGAACATATCTTCAAAGCTATCAGCCCCCAGAAAAAAAGCGCCGCACATCCACCGGGTGGGCTCGAACCTCTAACTTTTCGGTTAACAGCCGATCGCGCTAGCCAATTGCGCCACAGAGACAGTCGTGCTCCACTCTCACCACCGTCAGACCATTTCTTCAAAGCTATCAACACAAAGAAAAAAGCAACACACCACCCCCAGGAGGGCTTGAAACTCTAACCTTTCGGTTAACAGCCGATCGTGGTAGCCCATTGCGCCACGGAGACAGTCCTGCTCCACTCTCACCACCATCAGAACATATCTTCAAAGCTATCAGCGCAAAGAAAAAAGCAACACACCACTCCTGGGAGAGCTCGAACCTCCAACCTTTCGGTTAACAGCCGATCGCGCTAGCCCATTCCGCCACGGGGACAGTCGTGCTCCACTCTCACCACCGTCAGACCATTTCCTCAGAGCTATCGCCCCAAAGAAAGAAAAAGCGCCGCACCACCACCGGGTGGGCTCGAACCTCCAACCTTTCGGTTAACAGCCGATCGCGCTAGCCAATTGCGCCACGGAGACAGTCCTGCTCCACTCTCACCACCATCAGAACATAGCTTCAAAGCTATCAGTGCAAAGAAAAAAGCAACACACCACTCCCGGGAGGGCTCGAAACTCCAACCTTTCGGGTAACAGCCGATCGCGCTAGCCCATTCCGCCACGGGGACAGTCGTGCTCCACTCTCACCACCGTCAGACCATTTCTTCAGAGCTATCGCCCCAAAGAAAGAAAAAGCGCCGCACCACCACCGGGTGGGCTCGAACCTCCAACCTTTCGGTTAACAGCCGATCGTGCTATCCCATTGCGCCACGGATACAGTCTTGCTCCACTCTCAACACCATCAGAACATATCTTCAAAGCTATAAGCGCAAAGAAAAAAAAGCGCCGCACCACCACCGGGTGGGCTCGAACC
This sequence comes from Rhipicephalus microplus, assembly GCF_043290135.1. Taxonomy (NCBI): domain Eukaryota; kingdom Metazoa; phylum Arthropoda; class Arachnida; order Ixodida; family Ixodidae; genus Rhipicephalus; species Rhipicephalus microplus. The sequence continues at coordinate 16,716,380 of NW_027464589.1, forward strand.
TCCAACCTTTCGGTTAACAGTAGATCGCGCTAGCCACTTGCGCCACGGAGACAGTCCTGCTCCACTCTCACCACCATCAGAACATATCTTCAAAGCTATCAGGGCAAAGAAAAAAGCAACACACCACTCCCGGGAGGGCTCGAAACTCCAACCGTCCGGTTAACAGCCGATCGCGCTAACCCATTGCGCCAAGGGGACAGTCTTGCTCCACTCTCACCACCATCAGAACATATCTTCAAAGCTATCAGCGCAAAGAAAAAAAAGCGCTGCACCACCACCGGGTGGGCTCGAACCTCCAACCTTTCGGTTAACAGCCGATCGCGCTAGCCAATTGCGCCACGGAGACAGTCCTGCTCCACTCTCACCACAATCAGAACATATCTTCAAAGCTATCAGTGCAAAGAAAAAAGAAACACCACTCCCGGGAGGGCTCGAAACTCCAACCTTTCGGTTAACAGCCGATCGCGCTAACCCATTGCGCCACGGGGACAGTCTTGCTCCACTCTCACCACCATCAGAACATATCTTCAAAGCTATCAGCGCAAAGAAAAAAAAGCGCCGCACCACCACCGGGTGGGCTCGAACCTCCAACCTTTCGGTTAACAGCCGATCGCGCTAGCCAATTGCGCCAGGGAGACAGTCCTGCTCCACTCTCACCGCCATCAGAACATATCTTGAAAGCTATCAGCCCAAAGAAAAAAAAGCACCGCACCACCACCGGGTGGGCTCGAACCTCCAACCTTTCGTTTAACAGCCAATCGCGCTAGCCAATTGCGCCACGGAGACAATCGTGCTCCACGCTCACCCCCATCAGAACATATCTTCAAAGCTTTCAGCCCAAAGAAAAAAGCAACACACCACTCCCGGGAGGGCTCGAAACTCGAACCTTTCGGTTAACAGCCGATCGCGCTAGCCCTTTGCGCCACGGAGACAGTCTTACTGCGCTCTCACCACCATCAGAACATATATTCAAAGCTATCAGCGCAAAGAAAAAAGCAACACACCACTCCCGGGAGGGCTCGAAACTCCAACCGTTCGGTTAACAGCCGATCGCGCTAGCCCATTCCGCCACGGGGACAGTCCTGCTCCACTCTCACCACCGTCAAAACATTTATTCAGAGCTATCACCCCAAAGAAAAAAAAGCGCCGCACCACCTCCGGGAGGGCTCGAAACTCCAACCTTTCGGTTAACAGCCGATCGCGCTAGCCCATTGCGCCACGGAGACAGTCTTGCTTCACTCTCACCTCCACCAGAACATATCTTCAAAGCTATCAGCACAAAGAAAAAAAAGCGCCGCACCACCACCGGGTGGGCTCGAACCTCCAAACTTTCGGTTAACAGCCGATCGCGCTAGCCAATCGCGCCACGGAGACAGTCCTGCTCCACTCTCACCACCATCAGAACATATCTTCAAAGCTATCAGCGCAAAGAAAAAAGCAACACACCACTCCCGGGAGGGCTCGAAACTCCAACCTTTCGGTTAACAGCCGATCGCACTAGCCCATTCCGCCACGGGGACAGTCGTGCTCCACTCTCACCACCGTCAGACCATTTCTTCAGAGCTATCGCCCCAAAGAAAGAAAAAGCGCCGCACCACCACCGGGTGGGCTCGAACCTCCAACCTTTCGGTTAACAGCCGATCGCGCTAGCCAATTGCGCCACGGAGACAGTCCTGCTCCACTCTCACCACCATCAGAACATAGCTTCAAAGCTATCAGTGCAAAGAAAAAAGCAACACACCACTCCCGGGAGGGCTCGAACCTCCAACCTTTCGGTTAACAGTAGATCGCGCTAGCCACTTGCGCCACGGAGACAGTCCTGCTCCACTCTCACCACCATCAGAACATATCTTCAAAGCTATCAGGGCAAAGAAAAAAGCAACACACCACCACCGGGTGGGCTCGAAACTCCAACCGTTCGGTTAACAGCCGATCGCGCTAACCCATTGCGCCAAGGGGACAGTCTTGCTCCACTCTCACCACCATCAGAACATATCTTCAAAGCTATCAGCGCAAAGAAAAAAAAGCGCCGCACCACCACCGGGTGGGCTCGAACCTCCAACCTTTCGGTTAACAGCCGATCGCGCTAGCCAATTGCGCCACGGAGACAGTCCTGCTCCACTCTCACCACAATCAGAACATATCTTCAAAGCTATCAGTGCAAAGAAAAAAGAAACACCACTCCCGGGAGGGCTCGAAACTCCAACCTTTCGGTTAACAGCCGATCGCGCTAACCCATTGCGCCAGGGAGACAGTCCTGCTCCACTCTCACCGCCATCAGAACATATCTTGAAAGCTATCAGCCCAAAGAAAAAAAAGCACCGCACCACCACCGGGTGGGCTCGAACCTCCAACCTTTCGTTTAACAGCCAATCGCGCTAGCCAATTGCGCCACGGAGACAATCGTGCTCCACGCTCACCCCCATCAGAACATATCTTCAAAGCTTTCAGCCCAAAGAAAAAAAAGCACCGCACCACCACCGGGTGGGCTCGAACCTCCAACCTTTCGGTTAACAGTCAATCGAGCTAGCCAATTGCGCCACGGAGACAGTCCTGCTCCACTCTCACCACCATCAGAACATATCTTCAAAGCTATCAGCACAAAGAAAAAAAAGCGCCACACCATCGCCGGGTGGGCTCAAACCTCCAACCTTTCGGTTAACAGCCGATCGCGCTAGCCAATTGCGCCACGGAGACAATCGTGCTCCACGCTCACCACCATCAGAACATACCTTCAAAGCTATCAGCGCAAAGAAAAAAAAGCGCCGCACCACCACCGGGTGGGCTCGAACCTCCAACCTTTCGGTTAACAGCCGATCGCGCTAGCCAATTGCGCCACGGAGACAGTCCTGCTCCACTCTCACACCATCAGAACATATCTTCAAAGCTATCAGCACAAAGAAAAAAAAGCGCCACACCATCGCCGGGTGGGCTCAAACCTCCAACCTTTCGGTTAACAGCCGATCGCGCTAGCCAACTGCGCCACGGAGACAGTCGTGTTCCACTGTCACCACCATCAGAACATATCTTCAAAGCTATCAGCGCAAAGAAAAAAAAGCGCCACACCACTACCGGGAGGGCTCGAAACTCGAACCTTTCGGTTAACAGCCGATCGCGCTAGCCCTTTGCGCCACGGAGACAGTCTTACTGCGCTCTCACCACCATCAGAACATATATTCAAAGCTATCAGCGCAAAGAAAAAAGCAACACACCACTCCCGGGAGGGCTCGAACCTCCAACCTTTCGTTTAACAGCCAATCGCGCTAGCCCATTCCGCCACGGGGACAGTCCTGCTCCACTCTCACCACCGTCAAAACATTTATTCAGAGCTATCACCCCAAAGAAAAAAAAGCGCCGCACCACCTCCGGGAGGGCTCGAAACTCCAACCTTTCGGTTAACAGCCGATCGCGCTAGCCCATTGCGCCACGGAGACAGTCTTACTGCGCTCTCACCACCATCAGAACATATATTCAAAGCTATCAGCGCAAAGAAAAAAGCAACACACCACTCCCGGGAGGGCTCGAAACTCCAACCGTTCGGTTAACAGCCGATCGCGCTAGCCCATTCCGCCACGGAGACAGTCCTGCTCCACTCTCACCACCGTCAAAACATTTATTCAGAGCTATCACCCCAAAGAAAAAAAAGCGCCGCACCACCTCCGGGAGGGCTCGAAACTCCAACCTTTCGGTTAACAGCCGATCGCGCTAGCCCATTGCGCCACGGAGACAGTCTTGCTTCACTCTCACCTCCACCAGAACATATCTTCAAAGCTATCAGCACAAAGAAAAAAAAGCGCCGCACCACCACCGGGTGGGCTCGAACCTCCAAACTTTCGGTTAACAGCCGATCGCGCTAGCCAATCGCGCCACGGAGACAGTCCTGCTCCACTCTCACCACCATCAGAACATATCTTCAAAGCTATCAGCGCAAAGAAAAAAGCAACACACCACTCCTGGGAGAGCTCGAACCTCCAACCTTTCGGTTAACAGCCGATCGCGCTAGCCCATTCCGCCACGGGGACAGTCGTGCTCCACTCTCACCACCGTCAGACCATTTCCTCAGAGCTATTGCCCCAAAGAAAGAAAAAGCGCCGCACCACCACCGGGTGGGCTCGAACCTCCAACCTTTCGGTTAACAGCCGATCGCGCTAGCCAATTGCGCCACGGAGACAGTCCTGCTCCACTCTCACCACCATCAGAACATAGCTTCAAAGCTATCAGTGCAAAGAAAAAAGCAACACACCACTCCCGGGAGGGCTCGAAACTCCAACCTTTCGGTTAACAGCCGATCGCGCTAGCCCATTCCGCCACGGGGACAGTCGTGCTCCACTCTCACCACCGTCAGACCATTTCTTCAGAGCTATCGCCCCAAAGAAAGAAAAAGCGCCGCACCACCACCGGGTGGGCTCGAACCTCCAACCTTTCGGTTAACAGCCGATCGTGCTATCCCATTGCGCCACGGATACAGTCTTGCTCCACTCTCAACACCATCAGAACATATCTTCAAAGCTATAAGCGCAAAGAAAAAAAAGCGCCGCACCACCACCGGGTGCGCTCGAACCTCCAACCTTTCGGTTAACAGTAGATCGCGCTAGCCACTTGCGCCACGGAGACAGTCCTGCTCCACTCTCACCACCATCAGAACATATCTTCAAAACTATCAGGGCAAAGAAAAAAGCAACACACCACTCCCGGGAGGGCTCGAAACTCCAACCGTTCGGTTAACAGCCGATCGCGCTAACCCATTGCGCCAAGGGGACAGTCTTGCTCCACTCTCACCACCATCAGAACATATCTTCAAAGCTATCAGCGCAAAGAAAAAAAAAGCGCTGCACCACCACCGGGTGGGCTCGAACCTCCAACCTTTCGGTTAACAGCCGATCGCGCTAGCCAATTGCGCCACGGAGACAGTCCTGCTCCACTCTCACCACAATCAGAACATATCTTCAAAGCTATCAGTGCAAAGAAAAAAGAAACACCACTCCCGGGAGGGCTCGAAACTCCAACCTTTCGGTTAACAGCCGATCGCGCTAACCCATTGCGCCACGGGGACAGTCTTGCTCCACTCTCACCACCATCAGAACATATCTTCAAAGCTATCAGCGCAAAGAAAAAAAAGCGCCGCACCACCACCGGGTGGGCTCGAACCTCCAACCTTTCGGTTAACAGCCGATCGCGCTAGCCAATTGCGCCAGGGAGACAGTCCTGCTCCACTCTCACCGCCATCAGAACATATCTTGAAAGCTATCAGCCCAAAGAAAAAAAAGCACCGCACCACCACCGGGTGGGCTCGAACCTCCAACCTTTCGTTTAACAGCCAATCGCGCTAGCCAATTGCGCCACGGAGACAATCGTGCTCCACGCTCACCCCCATCAGAACATATCTTCAAAGCTTTCAGCCCAAAGAAAAAAAAGCACCGCACCACCACCGGGTGGGCTCGAACCTCCAACCTTTCGGTTAACAGTCAATCGCGCTAGCCAATTGCGCCACGGAGACAGTCCTGCTCCACTCTCACCACCATCAGAACATATCTTCAAAGCTATCAGCACAAAGAAAAAAAGCGCCACACCATCGCCTGGTGGGCTCAAACCTCCAACCTTTCGGTTAACAGCCGATCGCGCTAGCCAACTGCGCCACGGAGACAGTCGTGTTCCACTGTCACCACCATCAGAACATACCTTCAAAGCTATCAGCGCAAAGAAAAAAAAGCGCCGCACCACTACCGGGTGGGCTCGAACCTCCAACCTTTCGGTTAACAGCCGATAGCGCAAGCCAATTGCGCCACGGAGACAGTCCTGCTCCACTCTCACCACCATCAGAACATATCTTGAAAGCTATCAGTGCAAAGAAAAAAGAACACCACTCCCGGGAGTGCTCGAAACTCCAACCTTTCGGTTAACAGCCGATCGCGCTAGCCCATTGCGCCACGGAGACAGTCTTGCTCCACTCTCAATACCATCAGAACATATCTTCAAAGCTATCAGCGCAAAGAAAAAAAAAGCGCCGCACCACCACCGGGTGGGCTCGAACCTCCAATCTTTCGGTTAACAGCCGATCGTGCTAGCCACTTGCGCCACGGAGACAGTCCTGCTCCACTCTCACCACCATCAGAACATATCTTCAAAGCTATCAGTGCAAAGAAAAAAGATACACACCACTCCCGGGAGGGCTCGAACCTCCAACCTTTCGGTTAACAGCCGTTCGCGCAAGCCAATTGCGCCATGGAGACAGTCTTGCTCCACTCTCATCACCATCAGAACATATCTTCAAAGCTATCAGCCCAAAGCAAAAAAAGCACCGCACCACCACCGGGTGGGCTCGAACCTCCAACCTTTCGGTTAACAGCCGTTCGCGCAAGCCAATTGCGCCACGGAGACAGTCCTGCTCCACTCTCACCACGATCAGAACATATCTTCAAAGCTATCAGCCCAAAGAAAAAAAAGCACCGCACCACCACCGGGTGGGCTCGAACCTCCAACCTTTCGGTTAACAGTCAATCGCGCTAGCCAATTGCGCCACGGAGACAGTCCTGCTCCACTCTCACCACCATCAGAACATATCTTCAAAGCTATCAGCACAAAGAAAAAAAAGCGCCACACCATCACCGGGTGGGCTCGAACCTCCAACTTTTCGGTTAACAGCCGATCGCGCTAGCCAACTGCGCCACGGAGACAGTCGTGTTCCACTGTCACCACCTTCAGAACATATCTTCAAAGCTATCAGCGCAAAGAAAAAAGCAACACACCACTCCCGGGAGGGCTCGAAACTCCAACCTTTCGGTTAACAGCCGATCGCGCTAGCCAATTGCGCCACGGAGACAGTCCAGCTCTACTCTCACCACCATCAGAACATATCTTCAAAGCTATCAGCCTAAAGAAAAAAAAGCGCCGCATCACCACCGGGTGGGCTCGAACCTCCAACTTTTCGGTTAACAGCCGATCACGCTAGCCAATAGCGCCACGGAGACAGCCCTGCTCTACTCTCACCACCATCAGAACATATCTTCAAAGCTATCAGCCCACAGAAAAAAAAGCGCCGCACCACCACCGGGTGGGCTCGAACCTCCAACCTTTCGGTTAACAGCCGATCGCGCTAGCCAATTGCGCCACGAAGACAGTCCTGCTGCACTCTCACCACCATCAGAACATATCTTCAAGGCTATTACCGCAAAGAAAAAAGCAACACACCACTCCCGGGAGGGCTCGCAATTCCAACATTTCGGTTGACAGCCGATCGTGCTTGCCCATTGCGCCACGGGGACAGTCTTGCTACACTCTCACCACCATCAGAACATATCTTCAAAGCTATCAGCGCAAAGAAAAAAAAGCGCCGCACCACCACCGGGTGGGCTCGAACCTCCAACCTTTCGGTTAACAGCCGATCGCGCTAGCCAATTGCGCCACAGAGACAGTCGTGCTCCACTCTCACCACCGTCAGACCATTTCTTCAGAGCTATCGCCCCAAAGAAAGAAAAAGCGCCGCACCGCCACCGGATGGGCTCGAACCTCCAACCTTTCGGTTAACAGCCGATCGCGCTGGCCAATTGCGCCACGGAGACAGTCCTGCTCCACTCTCACCACCGTCAGAACATTTCTTCAGAGCTATCAGCCCAAAGAAAAAAAAGCGCCGCACCACCACCGGGTGGGCTCGAAACTCCAACCTTTCGGTTAACAGCCGATCGCGCTAGCCAATTGCGCCATGGAGACAGTCCTGCTCCACTCTCACCACCATCAGAACATATTTTCAAAGCTATTACCACAAAGAAAAAAGCAACACACCACTCCCGGGAGATCTCGAAACTCCAACCTTTCGGTTAACAGCCGATCGCGCAAGCCAATTGTGCCACGAAGACAGTCCTGCTCCACTCTCACCACCATCAGAACATATCTTCAAAGCTATCAGTGCAAAGAAAAAAGCAACACACCACTCCCGGGAGGGTTCGAAACTCCAACCTTTCGGTTAACAGCCAATCGCGCTAGCCAATTGCGCCACGGAGACAGTACTGCTCCACTCTCACCACCATCAGAACATATCATCAAAGCTATCACCACAAAGAAAAAAAACGCCGCACCACCATCGGGTGGGCTCGAAACTCCAACCTTTCGGTTAACAGCCGATCGCGCTAGCCAATTGCGCCATGGAGACAGTCGTGCTCCACTCTCACCACCATCAGAACATATCTTCAAAGCTATTACCACAAAGAAAAAAGCAACACACCACTCCTGGGAAGGCTCGAACCTCCAACCTTTCGGTTAACAGCCGATCGCGCAAGCCAATTGCGCCACGGAGACAGTCCTGCTCCACTCTCACCACCATCAGAACATATCTTCAAAGCTATCAGTGCAAAGAAAAAAGCAACACACCACTCCCGGGAGGGCTCGAAACTCCAACCTTTCGGTTAACAGCCGATCGCGCTAGCCCATTCCGCCACGGGGACAGTCGTGCTCCACTCTCACCACCGTCAGACCATTTCTTCAGAGCTATCGCCCCAAAGAAAGAAAAAGCGCCGCACCACCACCGGGTAAGCTCGAACCTCCAACCTTTCGGTTAACAGCCGATCGCGCTAGCCAATTGCGCCACGGAGACAGTCCTGCTCCACTCTCACCACCATCAGAACATAGCTTCAAAGCTATCAGTGCAAAGAAAAAAGCAACACACCACTCGCGGGAGGGCTCGAAACTCCAACCTTTCGGTTAACAGCCGATCGCGCTAGCCCATTCCGCCACGGGGACAGTCGTGCTCCACTCTCACCACCGTCAGACCATTTCTTCAGAGCTATCGCCCCAAAGAAAGAAAGAGCGCCGCACCACCACCGGGTGGGCTCGAACCTCCAATATTTCGATTAACAGCCGATCGTGCTAGCCAATTGCGCCACGGAGACAGTCTTGCTCCACTCTCAACACCATCAGAACATATCTTCAAAGCTATAAGCGCAAAGAAAAAAAAGCGCCGCACCACCACCGGGTGGGCTCGAACCTCCAATCTTTCGGTTAACAGCCGATCGCGCTAGCCAATTGCGCCACGGAGACAGTCCTGCTCCACTCTCACCACCATCAGAACATATCTTCAAAGCTATCAGTGCAAAGAAAAAAGCAACACACCACTCCCGGGAGGGCTAGAAACTCCAACCTTTCGGTTAACAGCCGATTGCGCAAGCCAATTGCGCCAGGGAGGCAGTCCTGCTCCACTCTCACCGCCATCAGAAGATATCTTCAAAGCTATCAGCCCAAAGAAAAAAAGCACCGCACCACCAACGGGTGGGCTCGAACCTCCAACCTTTCGTTTAACAGGCAATCGCGCTAGCCAATTGCGCCAAGGAGACAGTCCTTCTCCACTCTCACCACCATCAGAACATATCTTCAAAGCTATCAGCACAAAGAAAAGAAAGCGCCGCACCACCACCGGGTGGGCTCGAACCTCCAAACTTTCGGTTAACAGTCGATCGCGCAAGCCAATTGCGCCACGGAGTCAATCGTGCTCCACGCTCACCACCATCAGAAAATATCTTCAAAGCTATCAGCCCAAAGAAAAAAAAGCGCCGCACCACTACCGGGTGGGCTCGAACCTCCAACCTTTCGGTTAACAGCCGATCGCGCAAGCCAATTGCGCCACGGAGACAGTCCTGCTCCACTCTCACCACCATCAGAACATATCTTGAAAGCTATCAGTGCAAAGAAAAAAGCAACACACCACTCCCGGGAGGGCTCGATACTCCAACCTTTCGGTTAACAGCCGATCGCGCTAGCCCATTGCGCCACGGAGACAGTCTTGCTCCACTCTCAATACCTTCAGAACATATCTTCAAAGCTATCAGCGCAAAGGAAAAAAAGCGCCGCACCACCACCGGGTGGGCTCGAACCTCAAATCTTTCGGTTAACAGCTGATCGTGCTAGCCAATTGCGCCACGGAGACAGTCCTGCTCCACTCTCACCACCATCAGAACATATCTTCAAAGCTATCAGTGCAAAGAAAAAAGATACACACCACTCCCGGGAGGGCTCGAACCTCCAACCTTTCGGTTAACAGCCGTTCGCGCAAGCCAATTGCGCCACAGAGATAGTCCTGCTCCACTCTCACCACCATCAGAACATATCTTCAAAGCTATCAGCCCAAAGAAAAAAAAGCACCGCACCACCACCGGGTGGGCTCGAACCTCCAACCTTTCGGTTAACAGCCGTTCGCGCAAGCCAATTGCGCCACGGAGACAGTCCTGCTCCACTCTCACCACCATCAGAACATATCTTCAAAGCTATCAGCCCAAAGAAAAAAAAGCACCGCACCACCACCGGGTGGGCTCGAACCTCCAACCTTTCGGTTAACAGTCAATCGCGCTAGCCAATTGCGCCACGGAGACAGTCCTGCTCCACTCTCACCACCATCAGAACATATCTTCAAAGCTATCAGCACAAAGAAAAAAAAGCGCCACACCATCACCGGGTGGGCTCGAACCTCCAACTTTTCGGTTAACAGCCGATCGCGCTAGCCAACTGCGCCACGGAGACAGTCGTGTTCCACTGTCACCACCATCAGAACATATCTTCAAAGCTATCAGCGCAAAGAAAAAAGCAACACACCACTCCCGGGAGGGCTCGAAACTCCAACCTTTCGGTTAACAGCCGATCGCGCTAGCCAACTGCGCCACGGAGACAGTCCAGCTCTACTCTCACCACCATCAGAACATATCTTCAAAGCTATCAGCCCAAAGAAAAAAAAGCGCCGCATCACCACCGGGTGGGCTCGAACCTCCAACTTTTCGGTTAACAGCCGATCACGCTAGCCAATAGCGCCACGGAGACAGCCCTGCTCTACTCTCACCACCATCAGAACATATCTTCAAAGCTATCAGCCCACAGAAAAAAAAGCGCCGCACCACCACCGGGTGGGCTGGAACCTCCAACCTTTCGGTTAACAGCCGATCGCGCTAGCCAATTGCGCCACGAAGACAGTCCTGCTGCACTCTCACCACCATGAGAACATATCTTCAAGGCTATTACCGCAAAGAAAAAAGCAACACACCACTCCCGGGAGGGCTCGCAATTCCAACCTTTCGATTAACAGCCGATCGCACTAGCCCATTGTGCCACGGAGACAGTCTTGCTCCACTCTCACCACCATCGGAACACATCTTCAAACAATCAACGCAAAGAAAAAAAAGCGCCGCACCACCACAAGGTGGGCTCGAAACTCCAACATTTCGGTTGACAGCCGATCGTGCTTGCCCATTGCGCCACGGGGACAGTCTTGCTACACTCTCACCACCATCAGAACATATCTTCAAAGCTATCAGCGCAAAGAAAAAAAAGCGCCGCACCACCACCGGGTGGGCTCGAACCTCCAACCTTTCGGTTAACAGCCGATCGCGAGAGCCAATTGCGCCACGGAGACAGTCCTGCTCCACTCTCACCACCATCAGAACATATCTTCAAAGCTATCAGCGCAAAGAAAAAAAAGCGCCACACCATCACCGGGTGGGCTCGAACCTCCAACCTTTCGGTTAACAGCCGATCGCGCTAGCCAACTGCGCCACGGAGACAGTCGTGCTCTACACTCACCACCATCAGAACATATCTTCAAAGCTATCAGCGCAAAGAAAAAAGGAACACACCACTCCCGGGAGGGCTCGAAACTCCAATCTTTCGGTTAACAGCCGATCGCGCTAGCCAATTGCGCCACGGAGACAGTCCTGCTCTACTCTCACCACCATCAGAACATATCTTCAAAGCTATCAGCCCAAAGAAAAAAAAGCGCCGCACCACCACCGGGTGGGCTCGAACCTCCAACTTTTCTGTTAACAGCCGATCACGCTAGCCAATTGCGTCCCGGAGACAGTCCTGCTCTACTCTCACCACCATCAGAACATATCTTCAAAGCTATCAGCCCCCAGAAAAAACGCGCCGCACCACCACCGGGTGCGCTCGAACCTCTAACTTTTCGGTTAACAGCCGATCGCGCTAGCCAATTGCGCCACAGAGACAGTCGTGCTCCACTCTCACCACCGTCAGACCATTTCTTCAGAGCTATCGCCCCAAAGAAAAAAAAAAGCGCCGCACCACCCCCGGGTGGGCTCGAACCTCCAACCTTTCGGTTAACAGCCTATCGCGCTAGCCAATTGCGCCACGGAGACAGTTCTGCTCTACTCTCACCACCATCAGAACATATCTTCAAAGCTATCAGCCCAAAGAAAAAAAAGCGCCGCACCACCACCGGGTGGGCTCGAACCTCCAACTTTTCTGTTAACAGCCGATCACGCTAGCCAATTGCGTCACGGAGACAGTCCTGCTCTACTCTCACCACCATCAGAACATATCTTCAAAGCTATCAGCCCCCAGAAAAAAAGCGCCGCACCACCACCGGGTGGGCTCGAACCTCTAACTTTTCGGTTAACAGCCGATCGCGCTAGCCAATTGCGCCACGGAGACAGTCCTGCTCCGCTCTCACCACCATCAGAACATATCTTAAAAGCTATTACCACAAAGAAAAAAAAGCAACACACCACTCCCGGGAGTGCTCGAAACTCCAACCTTTCGGTTAACAGCCGATCGCGCTAGCCAATTGCGCCATGGAGACAGTCCTGCTCCACTCTCACCACCATCAGAACATATCCTAAAAGCTATTACCACAAAGAAAAAAAGCAACACACCACTCCCGGGAGTGCTCGAAACTCCAACCTTTCGGTTAACAGCCGATCGCGCAAGCCAATTGCGCCACGGAGACCGTCCTGCTCCACTCTCACCACCATCAGAACATATCTTCAAAGCTATCAGTGCAAAGAAAAAAGCAACACACCACTCCCGGGAGGGCTTGAAACTCTAACCTTTCGGTTAACAGCCGATCGTGGTAGCCCATTGCGCCACGGGGACAGTCTTGCTCCACTCTCACCACCATCAGAACATATCTTCAAAGCTATCAGTGCAAAGAAAAAAAAGCGCCGCACCACCACCGGGTGGCCTCGAACCTCCAACCTTTCGGTTAACAACCGATCGCGCTAGCCCATTGCGCCACGAAGACAGCCTTGCTTCGCTTTCACCACCATCAGAACATATCTTCAAAGCTATCAGCACAAAGAAAAAAAAAGCGCCGCACCACCACCGGGTGGGCTCGAACCTCCAAACTTTCGGTTAACAGCCGATCGCGCTAGCCAATTGCGCCACGGAGACAGTCCTTCTCCACTCTCACCACCGTCAAAACATTTATTCAGAGCTATCACCCCAAAGAAAAAAAAGCGCCGCACCACCACCGGGAGGGCTTGAAACTCCAACCTTTCGGTTAACAGCCGATCGCGCTAGCCCATTGCGCCACGAAGACAGCCTTGCTTCGCTTTCACCACCATCAGAACATATCTTCAAAGCTATCAGCACAAAGAAAAAAAAAGCGCCGCACCACCACCGGGTGGGCTCGAACCTCCAAACTTTCGGTTAACAGCCGATCGCGCTAGCCAATTGCGCCACGGAGACAGTCCTGCTTCACTCTCACCACCATCAGAACATATCTTCAAAGCTATCAGCGCAAAGAAAAAAGCAACACACCACTCCCGGGAGGGCTCGAAACTCGAACCTTTCGGTTAACAGCCGATCGCGCTAGCCCTTTGCGCCACGGAGACAGTCTTGCTCCGCTCTCACCACCATCAGAACATATATTCAAAGCTATCAGCGCAAAGAAAAAAGCAACACACCACTCCCGGGAGGGCTCGAAACTCCAACCTTTCGGTTAACAGCCGATCGCGCTAGCCCATTCCGCCACGGGGACAGTCCTGCTCCACTCTCACCACCGTCAAAACATTTATTCAGAGCTATCACCCCAAAGAAAAAAAAGCGCCGCACCACCTCCGGGAGGGCTCGAAACTCCAACCTTTCGGTTAACAGCCGATCGCGCTAGCCCATTGCGCCACGGAGACAGTCTTGCTTCACTCTCACCACCAGCAGAACATATCTTCAAAGCTATCAGCACAAAGAAAAAAAAGCGCCGCACCACCACCGGGTGGGCTCGAACCTCCAAACTTTCGGTTAACAGCCGATCGCGCTAGCCAATCGCACCACGGAGACAGTCCTGCTCCACTCTCACCACCATCAGAACATATCTTCAGAGCTATCAGCGCAAAGAAAAAAGCAACACACCACTCCTGGGAGGGCTCGAACCTCCAACCTTTCGGTTAACAGCCGATCGCGCTAGCCCATTCCGCCACGGGGACAGTCGTGCTCCACTCTCACCACCGTCAGACCATTTCTTCAGAGCTATCGCCCCAAAGAAAGAAAAAGCGCCGCACCACCACCGGGTGGGCTCGAACCTCCAACCTTTCGGTTAACAGCCGATCGCGCTAGCCAATTGCGCCACGGAGACAGTCCTGCTCCACTCTCACCACCATCAGAACATAGCTTCAAAGCTATCAGTGCAAAGAAAAAAGCAACACACCACTCCCGGGAGGGCTCGAAACTCCAACCTTTCGGTTAACAGCCGATCGCGCTAGCCCATTCCGCCACAGGGACTGTCGTGCTCCACTCTCACCACCGTCAGACCATTTCTTCAGAGCTATCACCCCAAAGAAAGAAAAAGCGCCGCACCACCACCGGGTGGGCTCGAACCTCCAACCTTTCGGTTAACAGCCGATCGTGCTAGCCCATTGCGCCACGGAGACAGTCTTGCTCCACTCTCAACACCATCAGAACATATCTTCAAAGCTATAAGCGCAAATAAAAAAAAGCGCCGCACCACCACCGGGTGGGCTCAAACCTCCAACCTTTCGGTTAACAGCCGATCGCGCTAGCCACTTGCGCCACGGAGACAGTCCTGCTCCACTCTCACCACCATCAGAACATATCTTCAAAGCTATCAGTGCAAAGAAAAAAGCAACACACCACTCCCGGGAGGGCTCGAAACTCCAACCGTTCGGTTAACAGCCGATCGCGCTAACCCATTGCGCCATGGGGACAGTCCTGCTCCACTCTCACCACCATCAGAACATATCTTCAAAGCTATCAGCCCAAAGCAAAAAAAGCACCGCACCACCACCGGGTGGGCTCGAACCTCCAACCTTTCGGTTAACAGCCGTTCGCGCAAGCCAATTGCGCCACGGAGACAGTCCTGCTCAACTCTCACCACCATCAGAACATATCTTCAAAGCTATCAGCCCAAAGAAAAAAAAGCACCGCACCACCACCGGGTGGGCTCGAACCTCCAACCTTTCGGTTAACAGTCAATCGCGCTAGCCAATTGCGCCACGGAGACAGTCCTGCTCCACTCTCACCACCATCAGAACATATCTTCAAAGCTATCAGCACAAAGGAAAAAAAGCGCCACACCATCACCGGGTGGGCTCGAACCTCCAACTTTTCGGTTAACAGCCGATCGCGCTAGCCAACTGCGCCACGGAGACAGTCGTGTTCCACTGTCACCACCATCAGAACATATCTTCAAAGCTATCAGCGCAAAGAAAAAAGCAACACACCACTCCCGGGAGGGCTCGAAACTCCAACCTTTCGGTTAACAGCCGATCGCGCTAGCCAATTGCGCCACGGAGACAGTCCAGCTCTACTCTCACCACCATCAGAACATATCTTCAAAGCTATCAGCCCAAAAAAAAGCGCCGCATCACCACCGGGTGGGCTCGAACCTCCAACTTTTCGGTTAACAACCGATCACGCTAGCCAATAGCGCCACGGAGACAGCCCTGCTCCACTCTCACCACCATCAGAACATATCTTCAAAGCTATCAGCCCACAGAAAAAAAAGCGCCGCACCACCACCGGGTGGGCTCGAACCTCCAACCTTTCGGTTAACAGCCGATCGCGCTAGCCAATTGCGCCACGAAGACAGTCCTGCTGCACTCTCACCACCATCAGAACATATCTTCAAGGCTATTACCGCAAATAAAAAAGCAACACACCACTCCCGGGAGGGCTCGCAATTCCAACCTTTCGGTTAACAGCCGATCGCGCTAGCCCATTGTGCCACGGAGACAGTCTTGCTCCACTCTCACCACCATCAGAACATATCTTCAAAGCTATCAGCCCAAAGCAAAAAAAGCACCGCACCACCACCGGGTGGGCTCGAACCTCCAACCTTTCGGTTAACAGCCGATCGTGCTTGCCCATTGCGCCACGGGGACAGTCTTGCTACACTCTCACCACCATCAGAACATATCTTCAAAGCTATCAGCGCAAAGAAAAAAAAGCGCTGCACCACCACCAGGTGGGCTCGAACCTCCAACCTTTCGGTTAACAGCCGATCGCGAGAGCCAATTGCGCCACGGAGACAGTCCTGCTCCACTCTCACCACCATCAGAACATATCTTCAAAGCTATCAGCACAAAGAAAAAAAAGCGCCACACCATCACCGGGTGGGCTCGAACCTCCAACCTTTCGGTTAACAGCCGATCGCGCTAGCCAACTGCGCCACGGAGACAGTCGTGCTCCACACTCACCACCATCAGAACATATCTTCAAAGCTATCAGCGCAAAGAAAAAAGGAACACACCACTCCCGGGAGGGCTCGAAACTCCAATCTTTCGGTTAACAGCCGATCGCGCTAGCCAATTGCGCCACGGAGACAGTCCTGCTCTACTCTCACCACCATCAGAACATATCTTCAAAGCTATCAGCCCAAAGAAAAAAAAAAGCGCCGCACCACCACCGGGTGGGCTCGAACCTCCAACTTTTCTGTTAACAGCCGATCACGCTAGCCAATTGCGTCACGGAGACAGTCCTGCTCTACTCTCACCACCATAAGAACATATCTTCAAAGCTATCAGCCCCCAGAAAAAAAGCGCCGCACCACCACCGGGTGGGCTCGAACCTCTAACTTTTCGGTTAACAGCCGAACGCGCTAGCCAATTGCGCCACAGAGACAGTCGTGCTCCACTCTCACCACCGTCAGACCATTCCTTCAGAGCTATCGCCCCAAAGAAATAAAAAGCGCCGCACCACCCCCGGGTGGGCTCGAACCTCCAACCTTTCGGTTAACAGCCGATCGCGCTAGCCAATTGCGCCATGGAGACAGTCCTGCTCCACTCTCAGCACCATCGGAACATATCTTCAAAGCTATCAGCACAAAGAAAAAAAGCGCCACACCATCACCGGGTGGGCTCGAACCTCCAACCTTTCGGTTAACAGCCGATCGCGCTAGCCCATTGCGCCACGGAGACAGTCCTGCTCCACTCTCACCACCATCAGAACATATCTTCAAAGCTATCAGTGCAAAGAAAAAAGCAACACACCACTCCCGGGAGGGCTTGAAACTCTAACCTTTCGGTTAACAGCCGATCGCGCTAGCCCTTTGCGCCACGGAGACAGTCTTGCTCCGCTCTCACCACCATCAGAACATATCTTCAAAGCTATCAGCCCAAAGGAAAAAAAGCGCCGCACCACCACCGGGTGGGCTCGAAACTCCAACCTTTCGATTAACAGCCGATCGCGCTAGCCAATTGCGCCATGGAGACAGTCCTGCTCCACTCTCACCACCATCAGAACATATCTTAAAAGCTATTACCACAAAGAAAAAAAAGCAACACACCACTCCCGGGAGTGCTCGAAACTCCAACCTTTCGGTTAACAGCCGATCGCGCAAGCCAATTGCGCCACGGAGACAGTCCTGCTCCACTCTCACCACCATCAGAACATAGCTTCAAAGCTATCAGTGCAAAGAAAAAAGCAACACACCACTCCCGGGAGGGCTCGAAACTCCAACCTTTCGGTTAACAGCCGATCGCGCTAGCCCATTCCGCCACAGGGACTGTCGTGCTCCACTCTCACCACCGTCAGACCATTTCTTCAGAGCTATCACCCCAAAGAAAGAAAAAGCGCCGCACCACCACCGGGTGGGCTCGAACCTCCAACCTTTCGGTTAACAGCCGATCGTGCTAGCCCATTGCGCCACGGAGACAGTCTTGCTCCACTCTCAACACCATCAGAACATATCTTCAAAGCTATAAGCGCAAATAAAAAAAAGCGCCGCACCACCACCGGGTGGGCTCAAACCTCCAACCTTTCGGTTAACAGCCGATCGCGCTAGCCACTTGCGCCACGGAGACAGTCCTGCTCCACTCTCACCACCATCAGAACATATCTTCAAAGCTATCAGTGCAAAGAAAAAAGCAACACACCACTCCCGGGAGGGCTCGAAACTCCAACCGTTCGGTTAACAGCCGATCGCGCTAACCCATTGCGCCATGGGGACAGTCCTGCTCCACTCTCACCACCATCAGAACATATCTTCAAAGCTATCAGCCCAAAGCAAAAAAAGCACCGCACCACCACCGGGTGGGCTCGAACCTCCAACCTTTCGGTTAACAGCCGTTCGCGCAAGCCAATTGCGCCACGGAGACAGTCCTGCTCAACTCTCACCACCATCAGAACATATCTTCAAAGCTATCAGCCCAAAGAAAAAAAAGCACCGCACCACCACCGGGTGGGCTCGAACCTCCAACCTTTCGGTTAACAGTCAATCGCGCTAGCCAATTGCGCCACGGAGACAGTCCTGCTCCACTCTCACCACCATCAGAACATATCTTCAAAGCTATCAGCACAAAGGAAAAAAAGCGCCACACCATCACCGGGTGGGCTCGAACCTCCAACTTTTCGGTTAACAGCCGATCGCGCTAGCCAACTGCGCCACGGAGACAGTCGTGTTCCACTGTCACCACCATCAGAACATATCTTCAAAGCTATCAGCGCAAAGAAAAAAGCAACACACCACTCCCGGGAGGGCTCGAAACTCCAACCTTTCGGTTAACAGCCGATCGCGCTAGCCAATTGCGCCACGGAGACAGTCCAGCTCTACTCTCACCACCATCAGAACATATCTTCAAAGCTATCAGCCCAAAAAAAAGCGCCGCATCACCACCGGGTGGGCTCGAACCTCCAACTTTTCGGTTAACAACCGATCACGCTAGCCAATAGCGCCACGGAGACAGCCCTGCTCCACTCTCACCACCATCAGAACATATCTTCAAAGCTATCAGCCCACAGAAAAAAAAGCGCCGCACCACCACCGGGTGGGCTCGAACCTCCAACCTTTCGGTTAACAGCCGATCGCGCTAGCCAATTGCGCCACGAAGACAGTCCTGCTGCACTCTCACCACCATCAGAACATATCTTCAAGGCTATTACCGCAAATAAAAAAGCAACACACCACTCCCGGGAGGGCTCGCAATTCCAACCTTTCGGTTAACAGCCGATCGCGCTAGCCCATTGTGCCACGGAGACAGTCTTGCTCCACTCTCACCACCATCAGAACATATCTTCAAAGCTATCAGCCCAAAGCAAAAAAAGCACCGCACCACCACCGGGTGGGCTCGAACCTCCAACCTTTCGGTTAACAGCCGATCGTGCTTGCCCATTGCGCCACGGGGACAGTCTTGCTACACTCTCACCACCATCAGAACATATCTTCAAAGCTATCAGCGCAAAGAAAAAAAAGCGCTGCACCACCACCAGGTGGGCTCGAACCTCCAACCTTTCGGTTAACAGCCGATCGCGAGAGCCAATTGCGCCACGGAGACAGTCCTGCTCCACTCTCACCACCATCAGAACATATCTTCAAAGCTATCAGCACAAAGAAAAAAAAGCGCCACACCATCACCGGGTGGGCTCGAACCTCCAACCTTTCGGTTAACAGCCGATCGCGCTAGCCAACTGCGCCACGGAGACAGTCGTGCTCCACACTCACCACCATCAGAACATATCTTCAAAGCTATCAGCGCAAAGAAAAAAGGAACACACCACTCCCGGGAGGGCTCGAAACTCCAATCTTTCGGTTAACAGCCGATCGCGCTAGCCAATTGCGCCACGGAGACAGTCCTGCTCTACTCTCACCACCATCAGAACATATCTTCAAAGCTATCAGCCCAAAGAAAAAAAAAAGCGCCGCACCACCACCGGGTGGGCTCGAACCTCCAACTTTTCTGTTAACAGCCGATCACGCTAGCCAATTGCGTCACGGAGACAGTCCTGCTCTACTCTCACCACCATAAGAACATATCTTCAAAGCTATCAGCCCCCAGAAAAAAAGCGCCGCACCACCACCGGGTGGGCTCGAACCTCTAACTTTTCGGTTAACAGCCGAACGCGCTAGCCAATTGCGCCACAGAGACAGTCGTGCTCCACTCTCACCACCGTCAGACCATTCCTTCAGAGCTATCGCCCCAAAGAAATAAAAAGCGCCGCACCACCCCCGGGTGGGCTCGAACCTCCAACCTTTCGGTTAACAGCCGATCGCGCTAGCCAATTGCGCCATGGAGACAGTCCTGCTCCACTCTCAGCACCATCGGAACATATCTTCAAAGCTATCAGCACAAAGAAAAAAAGCGCCACACCATCACCGGGTGGGCTCGAACCTCCAACCTTTCGGTTAACAGCCGATCGCGCTAGCCCATTGCGCCACGGAGACAGTCCTGCTCCACTCTCACCACCATCAGAACATATCTTCAAAGCTATCAGTGCAAAGAAAAAAGCAACACACCACTCCCGGGAGGGCTTGAAACTCTAACCTTTCGGTTAACAGCCGATCGCGCTAGCCCTTTGCGCCACGGAGACAGTCTTGCTCCGCTCTCACCACCATCAGAACATATCTTCAAAGCTATCAGCCCAAAGGAAAAAAAGCGCCGCACCACCACCGGGTGGGCTCGAAACTCCAACCTTTCGATTAACAGCCGATCGCGCTAGCCAATTGCGCCATGGAGACAGTCCTGCTCCACTCTCACCACCATCAGAACATATCTTAAAAGCTATTACCACAAAGAAAAAAAAGCAACACACCACTCCCGGGAGTGCTCGAAACTCCAACCTTTCGGTTAACAGCCGATCGCGCAAGCCAATTGCGCCACGGAGACAGTCCTGCTCCACTCTCACCACCATCAGAACATATCTTCAAAGCTATCAGTGCAAAGAAAAAAGCAACACACAACTCCCGGGAGGGCTTGAAACTCTAACCTTTCGGTTAACAGCCGATCGTGGTAGCCCATTGCGCCACGGGGACAGTCTTGCTCCACTCTCACCACCATCAGAACATATCTTCAAAGCTATCAGTGCAAAGAAAAAAAAGCGCCGCACCACCACCGGGTGGGCTCGAACCTCCAAACTTTCGGTTAACAGCCGATCGCGCTAGCCCATTGCGCCACGAAGACAGCCTTGCTTCACTTTCACCACCATCAGAACATATCTTCAAAGCTATCAGCACAAAGAAAATAAAGCGCCGCACCACCACCGGGTGGGCTCGAACCTCCAAACTTTCGGTTAACAGCCAATCGCGCTAGCCAATTGCGCCACGGAGACAGTCCTGCTCCACTCTCTACCATCAGAACATATCTTCAAAGCTATCAGCGCAAAGAAAAAAGCAACACACCACTCCCGGGAGGGCTCGAAACTCGAACCTTTCGGTTAACAGCCGATCGCGCTAGCCCTTTGCGCCACGGAGACAGTCTTGCTCCGCTCTCACCACCATCAGAACATATATTCAAAGCCATCAGCGCAAAGAAAAAAGCAACACACCACTCCCGGGAGGGCTCGAAACTCCAACCTTTCGGTTAACAGCCGATCGCGCTAGCCCATTCCGCCACGGGGACAGTCCTGCTCCACTCTCACCACCGTCAAAACATTTATTCAGAGCTATCAGTGCAAAGAAAAAAGCAACACACCACTCCCGGGAGGGCTCGAAACTCCAACCGTTCGGTTAACAGTCAATCGCGCTAGCCCATTGCGCCACGGAGACAGTCTTGCTTCACTCTCACCACCACCAGAACATACCTTCAAAGCTATCAGCACAAAGAAAAAAAAGCGCCGCACCACCACCGGGTGGGCTCGAACCTCCAAACTTTCGGTTAACAGCCGATCGCGCTAGCCAATCGCGCCACGGAGACAGTCCTGCTCTACTCTCACCACCATCAGAACATATCTTCAAAGCTATCAGTGCAAAGAAAAAAGCAACACACCACTCCCGGGAGGGCTCGAAACTCCAAACTTTCGGTTAACAGCCGATCGCGCTAGCCCATTCCGCCACGGGGACAGTCGTGCTCCACTCTCACCACCGTCAGACCATTTCTTCAGAGCTATCGCCCCAAAGAAAGAAAAAGCGCTGCACCACCACCGGGTGGGCTCGAACCTCCAACCTTTCGGTTAACAGCCGATCGTGCTAGCCCATTGCGCCACGGAGACAGTCTTGCTCCACTCTCAACACCATCAGAACATATCTTCAAAGCTATAAGCGCAAAGAAAAAAAAGCGCCGCACCACCACCGGGTGGGCTCGAACCTCCAACCTTTCGGTTAACAGCCGATCGCGCTAGCCACTTGCGCCACGGAGACAGTCCTGCTTCACTCTCACCACCATCAGAACATATCTTCAAAGCTATCAGTGCAAAGAAAAAAGCAACACACCACTCCCGGGAGGGCTCGAAACTCCAACCGTTCGGTTAACAGCCGATCGCGCTAACCCATTGCGCCATGGGGACAGTCTTGCTCCACTCTCACCACCATCAGAACATATCTTCAAAGCTATCAGCGCAAAGAAAAAAAAGCGCCGCACCACCACCGGGTGGGCTCGAACCTCCAAACTTTCGGTTAACAGCCGATCGCGCTAGCCAATTGCGCCACGGAGACAGTCCTGCTCCACTCTCACCACAATCAGAACATATCTTCAAAGCTATCAGTGCAAAGAAAAAAGCAACACACCACTCCCGGGAGGGCTCGAAAGTCCAACCGTTCGGTTAACAGCCGATCGCGCTAACCCATTGCGCCACGGGGACAGTCTTGCTCCACTCTCACCACCATCAGAACATATCTTCAAAGCTATCAGCGCAAAGAAAAAAAAGCGCCGCACCACCACCGGGTGGGCTCGAACCTCCAACCTTTCGGTTAACAGCCGATCGCGCTAGCCAATTGCGCCAAGGAGACAGTCCTGCTCCACTCTCACCGCCATCAGAACATATCTTGAAAGCTATCAGCCCAAACAAAAAAAAGCACCGCACCACCACCGGGTGGGCTCGAACCTCCAACCTTTCGTTTAACAGCCAATCGCGCTAGCCAATTGCGCCACGGAGACAATCGTGCTCCACGCTCACCACCATCGGAACATATCTTCAAAGCTATTACCGCAAAGAAAAAAGCAACACACCACTCCCGGGAGGGCTCGCAATTCCAACCTTTCGGTTAACAGTCAATCGCGCTAGCCAATTGCGCCACGGAGACAGTCCTGCTCTACTCTCACCACCATCAGAACATATCTTCAAAGCTATAAGCCCACAGAAAAAAAAGCACCGCCCCACCACCGGGTGGGCTCGAACCTCCAACCTTTCGGTTAACAGCCGATCGCGCTAGCCACTTGCGCCACGGAGACAGTCCTGCTTCACTCTCACCACCATCAGAACATATCTTCAAAGCTATCAGTGCAAAGAAAAAAGCAACACACCACTCCCGGGAGGGCTCGAAACTCCAACCGTTCGGTTAACAGCCGATCGCGCTAACCCATTGCGCCATGGGGACAGTCTTGCTCCACTCTCACCACCATCAGAACATATCTTGAAGTTGAAGTTGAAGTTTATTTCAGGCAAAAGCAAAAAAAAAGAAAGGTACAATTTGCCTAGGGGACCGGCGAAAAGGCATAAAAGCCTGACGAAGCGCCTGCCCCCTGTAAACCCAAAACCCACCAAAATAACACAGTGCTCAGTGTAAAGTAACGAGTCAATAAGAAATTAAGCATAAATATGTTTCTACATGCAAAACATGTACAGGAAAACATAAATGAGCGAAAATTTGCGCAGGAGATGAAATCTATAAAGCATATGCGTGTCCGACAAATAAAGCAAACTGTAGAGGACATAAACAAACACTAATGTAAGACATGTAAAATACCTGAAGAAACTTTAAACTTGAATACAAGGTTTCAACAATCAAGAGACAGCAACATCAATAAGGAATATGTTTGATCAATAAATGAAACACAGTTTGGATAACATAAGCAAACCTTAATGTGATATATACAGGGAAATACTTCAGGGAATATGAGACAAAGATGGTGACGGTGATTACGTTTGTGTAAATAGGAAGTGTTCCTGTATCTTCTTTTTAAAAATGCCATATGAGACTGTATTGTCAATAAGAGAAGCTACAATCGGTTGTTCGTTCAAGAAATGCGAAATTTGATACAATAGTTTTTGTGTGCCGTAATTTGTACGTGGTTTCTCATATGTATACACCCTGTGCCGTAGGTTGTGACTGTGATCTCTCGGGAGATGCCTCTGATAAAACCCTGTGCGATCAGTTCGTACCTGTTTATAAATAAGCATTGCCAATTTTTGTTTCATGACGTTGGTTACCGTAAGTATTTTATGTTCCTTAAAGAGAGGCGCGGTATGATGCCTGAATGACACCCCTGATATTAGTCGTATAGCTTTTTTTTGCAAGGTGTGAATTTTGTCAGTGTTTGCTTTAGTCGTATTCCCCCATACAAGAAGACAATAATGGAGATGTGAGTGAACAAGGGAATAATATAGTTGTTTTTTCAACCACTGAGGGAGGAGTTGTCGCAATTTGCAGATTATACCCGTGGATCTGGAAATCTTGGTACGAACGTGGTTGGTGTGTAAGGACCAGTCTAAGTGTTCTTGAAAAAGTATGCCAAGAAATTTATGCGCTGTGACACGTTCAATTTTTCGCCCTTCAAATTTTATTGTAGGCTCGCTTGTGATAGCCTTATTGCGTGGGCGGAATAAAACATACTTTGTTTTTTTGGTGTTTAATTCTAATCTATTACATTTAAGCCAGTCGGATAGATGTGTCAGCCACAGGTTTGCGTGTTGTTCAAGGTGATTGAGGGAATTACCGGCGAAGAATATATTGGTGTCATCCGCGTAGAGAACAACATCGGGCGTTAGCGGTATGTTAGGTAGATCATTGATATGAATCAAGAATAGCAAAGGCCCTAAGATTGATCCTTGTGGAACGCCACAAATGATATTACCTACGTTTGATTTAGTGTCGCCGAGACTGGTGTACTGTTGCCGATTGCTTAGATAACTTTTTATAAGTTCTAGAGCCTTTCCTCTAATTCCATATGAAGGGAGTTTCCGTAATAAAATATGGTGCTTAACCGAATCGAACGCTTTTTTGAAGTCGAGAAAAATCCCTATGGTAAGCAATTTATGTTCAAAATTGTCAAGTATTTTTTCTTTAATATCCAGTAGTGCTGTTTCAGTAGATTTTTTCTTTTGGAAGCCATATTGTTGTTGTATTATCACATTTTCTTGCAATAAGTAATTTGAAAGTCGTAGGTTGATAACTTGCTCAAATATTTTAGAGAATATAGGTAATAATGAGATAGGCCTATAGTTATTAAGGTCATTTTTATTACCGCCTTTAAAGATGACAGATACTTTCGCAATCTTTAGCTCATCAGGAAAAATACCTGAACTAAGAATTGTGTTAGCGATATGTGAAAGCGGCTTACTTATGGTATGGGCAACTGCTTTAATAGGCTGAGGTTTTAAGTCATCCACGCCACATGCACAATTATTTTTTAATTTTTGCAACAATATGTATATTTCGGATTCGGATGTGGAAAACAAGAAAACAGAGGATGAAATGTTGCTAGTTACATAAGTATGATTGCTTATCTCCCCAGCAGTAGTCCCACAATCACCAACTCTAAGGAAGTGTTCATTGAACCCATCTGCAAGTGGCGGACCTGAGCATGGTTCACCGTCAATCACAAGCCCCGATACAACCGATTTATCATCTTTGCACATAAGGTCATTGACCTTTTTCCAAACTTTCCTGGAGTCGTTCGATATACCTGCAAACATATTTTCGTAGTACGCAAAACGCGCTTGTTTAATATCAGTGCCAAGTTTATTTCTAATTTTTTTGTATGTAGCTAATGTGTCCAAATTTTTTGTTCTGATAAATACGCTAAACAGATTATCACGCTCTTTTATTCTTTTTAAAAGGTGTGAATCTATCCATGGTTTTCTAGACCTACGGGTTTTTCTAATTGTTGTCTTAGGAAATGCAAAGTCATAGAGACCTTTGATAGTGTTTAGAAAGAGGCGGTATGAAGCAACGGGATCTTTGATCGCTGTCACAGAGTTCCAATCTGTACCTTCAACTAAGTGTTGAAAAATCGCAATCTTGTCCGCAGATATTATTCTGCATTTAATGGTTGTATTCTGAATAGTTTGGTCATGTCTTGACAAGTATGTCTTGAAGAAAATAAAGAAGGGCAAGTGGTCGCTTAAGTCTGCTATCAGTACACCTGCGTCGCATTCACATGGCTGATAGTTTGTAAAACATAAGTCGAGTAGCGTTTCAGATACGTCTGTAATTCTTGTTGGCATGTTAATTACATTTTGATACCCAAAAGAGCAGAAAATATCAACGAGGTTTTGCCTATTAGATGTTGTTGCCAATAAGTCGATATTAAAGTCACCACAGAAAATCGCAGGAAATCCAGATTGACAACAGTATTCTAGAACACTTTCAAGATAATTAAGAAACACAGTAACAGAACCAGAAGGGGGTCTGTACACGAGGACGACAATTGTGCCCATGCATTTGATCATTAAACATTCATAGTCAAGTTCAATATGGGAGTATTCCAAAGTATTTTCATATTGGAGGGAGTTTTTAATATAAATCGCCAGACCACCTCCTCTTCTGTTCTCTCGCGATATTTGAATACATTTGTATCCAGCGAAATGTACATCAGGGTTATCACCGGAAAACCAGGTTTCTGTGAATGTCAAGATATCGAAATTATGTTCGAGTGTATCGAGAAAAAGGCTTATAGATTCTTGTTTATGCCTTAGACTACGGGCGTTTAGATTTAACAAGGATAGGTGTTTGACGTTTCGTGTAGCTTTTAATTGCCGAAAAGAAAAGGCATCATAATAATTCTGCGACTGTGTGAAAAAAGCCATGAATTAAGTCGGCCAGAAAAGGAACTTTCTAGTTTTTTTTTAGTTACCGTAGTCCTTCTAGATCTTCAGCAGTTCTTATGTTAACAATTTGATGACGTGGGCTTCGTCGCATGAACATTTTCCCATTCTTAACCCAAAAAAACTGATAATGCAGCTCACGGGCTTTACATCTCATCAGCCAGAACAGCTTTTTGTTCTGTGCAGTTAAGTTTTCATTGAAAAAGATCTTGGACTTTGATTTCCTTAGTTCTTGTCGCTGTTTGAGCCAGATATCTCGCGTCAGTCGAGACGTGAAGCGTACCAATATAGGGGCGGGCTTATCAGCCTCGTCTTGCCCTGCTCTTTTCGGAAGCCTATGGGCGGCTTCTACATCCGATTCTGATAGCCTAGGCAGCTTTAAGTCATTTGCCAGTATGTTCAATTTTTCGAGAACATTTTCATTCATTTGTTGCGGAAGCCCGTGAATTTCAAGGTTTAGTCTTCTGCCGTATTGGTCTAGATCGTTCATTTCTTGCTTGAGTTTGTCAATTTTCTGCTCTTCCACGCGTTCTTCAAGCTTTTTCATTCGTGTCTTTAGGCAGTCTATATCTGCACCTTGTTTTTTCATTTGTGCTATTATTTCATCGTACTTATCGGACATTGCTTGTACGGACTGTTCAATAGTATCAACGGTGGCAATAAGGCCTTCTAGAGCGTCCACTTTCTCTTTGATTGTCAGTAGTATGTTAAGTTTACCGTGTATTTCAGCAATTTCATTAGCAAGGTCTATTTCACGGTCCATTTTTTCTTTTGCATTACTTGGGCCGCCTCGAACATTCGCAGTTCTGCAAGTCGGACATTTCCAAGAAGTTCTGGCCTCAGACGATTTCTTTTTGTATGCGCTTTCGGTTACGCCTGAGCATGAGCCGAGATGATACTCATAATTGCACTCTGAACATGATAAATATACAGAATCAGTTGGGATACACTTGTGACAGGCAACGCAGTTTTTTGCCATTTCGCTCAGCAGCAGCGACAACCAGGTCTCTCGCTAACGTTTAAAACAGTGTAAAAGAATAAAGTTTCAAGGTTTAGTCTTCTGCCGTATTGGTCTAGATCGTTCATTTCTTGCTTGAGTTTGTCAATTTTCTGCTCTTCCACGCGTTCTTCAAGCTTTTTCATTCGTGTCAAAGCTATCAGCGCAAAGAGAAAAAAGCGCCGCACCACCACCGGGTGGGCTCGAACCTCCAGCTTTTCTGTTAACAGCCGATCACGCTAGCCAATTGCGTCACGGAGACAGTCCTGCTCTACTCTCACCACCATCAGAACATATCTTCAAAGCTATCAGCCCCCAGAAAAGAAGCGCCGCACCACCACCGGGTGGGCTCGAACCTCTATCTTTTCGGTTAACAGCCGATCGCGCTAGCCAAATGCGCCACAGAGACAGTCGTGCTCCACTCTCACCACCGTCAGACCATTTCTTCAGAGCTATCGCCCCAAAGAAAAAAAAAGCGCCGCACCACCCCCGGGTGGGCTCGAACCTCCAACCTTTCGGTTAACAGCCGATCGTGCTAGCCAATTGCGCCATGGAGACAGTCCTGCTCCACTCTCAGCACCATCAGAACATATCTTCAAAGCTATCAGCACAAAGAAAAAAAGCGCCACACCATCACCGGGTGGGCTCGAACCTCCAACCTTTCGGTTAACAGCCGATCGCGCTAGCCAACTGCGCCACGTAGACAGTCGTGCTCCACTCTCACCACCATCAGAACATATCTTCAAAGCTATCAGCGCAAAGAAAAAAGCAACACACCACTCCCGGGAGGGCTCGAACCTCCAACCGTTCGGTTAACAGCCGATCGGGTAAGCCAATTGCGCCACGAAGACAGTCCTGCTCCACTCTCACCACCGTCAAAACATTTATTCAGAGCTATCACCGCAAAGAAAAAAAGCGCCGCACCACCACCGGGAGGGCTCGAAACTCCAACCTTTCGGTTAACAGCCGATCGCGCTAGCCCATTGCGCCACGGAGACAGTCCTGCTCCACTCTCACCACCATCAGAACATATCTTCAAAGCTACCAGCGCAAAGAAAAAAGCACCACACCACTCCCGGGAGGGCTCGAAACTCGAACCTTTCGGTTACCAGCCGATCGCGCTAGCCCTTTGCGCCACGGAGACAGTCTTGCTCCGCTCTCACCACCATCAGAACATTTCTTCAAAGCTATCAGCCCAAAGAAAAAAAAGCGCCGCACCACCACTGGGTGGGCTCGAAACTCCAACCTTTCGATTAACAGCCGATCGCGCTAACCCATTGCGCCATGGGGACAGTCTTGCTCCACTCTCACCACCATCAGAACATATCTTCAAAGCTATCAGCGCAAAGAAAAAAAGCGCCGCACCACCACCGGGTGGGCTCGAACCTCCAACCTTTCGGTTAACAGCCGATCGCGCTAGCCAATTGCGCCACGGAGACAGTCCTGCTCCACTCTCACCACAATCAGAACATATCTTCAAAGCTATCAGTGCAAAGAAAAAAGCAACACACCACTCCCGGGAGGGCTCGAAAGTCCAACCTTTCGGTTAACAGCCGATCGCGCTAACCCATTGCGCCACGGGGACAGTCTTGCTCCACTCTCACCACCATCAGAACATATCTTCAAAGCTATCAGCGCAAAGAAAAAAAAGCGCCGCACCACCACCGGGTGGGCTCGAACCTCCAACCTTTCGGATAACAGCCGATCGCGCTAGCCAATTGCGCCAAGGAGACAGTCCTGCTCCACTCTCACCGCCATCAGAACATATCTTGAAAGCTATCAGCCCAAACAAAAAAAAAGCACCGCACCACCACCGGGTGGGCTCGAACCTCCAACCTTTCGTTTAACAGCCAATCGCGCTAGCCAATTGCGCCACGGAGACAATCGTGCTCCACGCTCACCACCATCAGAGTATATCTTCAAAGCTATCAGCCCAAAGAAAAAAAAGCACCGCACCACCACCGGGTGGGCTCGAACCTCCAACCTTTCTGTTAACAGTCAATCGCGCTAGCCAATTGCGCCACGGAGACAGTCCTGCTCCACTCTCACCACCATCAGAACATATCTTCAAAGCTATAAGCCCACAGAAAAAAAAGCACCGCCCCACCACCGGGTGGGCTCGAACCTCCAACCTTTCGGTTAACAGCCGATCGCGCTAGCCAATTTCGCCACGAAGACAGTCCTGCTGCACTCTCACCACCATCAGAACATATCTTCAAAGCTATTACCGCAAAGAAAAAAGCAACACACCACTCCCGGGAGGGCTCGCAATTCCAACCTTTCGGTTAACAGCCGATCGCGCTAGCCCATTGCGCCACGGAGACACTCTTGCTTCACTCTCACCACCATCGGAACACATCTTCAAACAATCAACGCAAAGAGAAAAAAGCGCCGCACCACCACCGGGTGGGCTCGAAACTCCAATCTTTCGGTTAACAGCCGATCGCGCTAGCCAATTGCGCCACGGAGACAGTCCTGCTCTACTCTCACCACCATCAGAACATATCTTCAAAGCTATCAGCCCAAAGAAAAAAAAGCGCCGCACCACCACCGGGTGGGCTCGAACCTCCAACTTTTCTGTTAACAGCCGATCACGCTAGCCACTTGCGCCACGGAGACAGTCCTGCTTCACTCTCACCACCATCAGAACATATCTTCAAAGCTATCAGTGCAAAGAAAAAAGCAACACACCACTCCCGGGAGGGCTCGAAACTCCAACCGTTCGGTTAACAGCCGATCGCGCTAACCCATTGCGCCATGGGGACAGTCTTGCTCCACTCTCACCACCATCAGAACATATCTTCAAAGCTATCAGCGCAAAGAGAAAAAAGCGCCGCACCACCACCGGGTGGGCTCTAACCTCCAACTTTTCTGTTAACAGCCGATCACGCTAGCCAATTGCGTCACGGAGACAGTCCTGCTCTACTCTCACCACCATCAGAACATATCTTCAAAGCTATCAGCCCCCAGAAAAAAAGCGCCGCACCACCACCGGGTGGGCTCGAACCTCTATCTTTTCGGTTAACAGCCGATCGCGCTAGCCTATTGCGCCACAGAGACAGTCGTGCTCCACTCTCACCACCGTCAGACCATTTCTTCAGAGCTATCGCCCCAAAGAAAAAAAAAGCGCCGCACCACCCCCGGGTGGGCTCGAACCTCCAACCTTTCGGTTAACAGCCGATCGTGCTAGCCAATTGCGCCATGGAGACAGTCCTGCTCCACTCTCAGCACCATCAGAACATATCTTCAAAGCTATCAGCACAAAGAAAAAAAGCGCCACACCATCACCGGGTGGGCTCGAACCTCCAACCTTTCGGTTAACAGCCGATCGCGCTAGCCAACTGCGCCACGTAGACAGTCGTGCTCCACTCTCAACACCATCAGAACATATCTTGAAAGCTATCAGCGCAAAGAAAAAAGCAACACACCACTCCCGGGAGGGCTCGAAACTCCAACCTTTCGGTTAACAGCCGATCGGGTAAGCCAATTGCGCCACGAAGACAGTCCTGCT
Source organism: Rhipicephalus microplus (assembly GCF_043290135.1). Classification (NCBI taxonomy): domain Eukaryota; kingdom Metazoa; phylum Arthropoda; class Arachnida; order Ixodida; family Ixodidae; genus Rhipicephalus; species Rhipicephalus microplus. The sequence goes on from NW_027464589.1 coordinate 16,747,804, forward strand.
CCACTCTCACCACCGTCAAAACATTTATTCAGAGCTATCACCGCAAAGAAAAAAAGCGCCGCACCACCACCGGGAGGGCTCGAAACTCCAACCTTTCGGTTAACAGCCGATCGCGCTAGCCCATTGCGCCACGGAGACAGTCCTGCTCCACTCTCACCACCATCAGAACATATCTTCAAAGCTACCAGCGCAAAGAAAAAAGCACCACACCACTCCCGGGAGGGCTCGAAACTCGAACCTTTCGGTTACCAGCCGATCGCTCTAGCCCTTTGCGCCACGGAGACAGTCTTGCTCCGCTCTCACCACCATCAGAACATTTCTTCGAAGCTATCAGCCCAAAGAAAAAAAAGCGCCGCACCACCACTGGGTGGGCTCGAAACTCCAACCTTTCGATTAACAGCCGATCGCGCTAACCCATTGCGCCATGGGGACAGTCTTGCTCCACTCTCACCACCATCAGAACATATCTTCAAAGCTATCAGCGCAAAGAAAAAAAGCGCCGCACCACCACCGGGTGCGCTCGAACCTCCAACCTTTCGGTTAACAGCCGATCGCGCTAGCCAATTGCGCCACGGAGACAGTCCTGCTCCACTCTCACCACAATCAGAACATATCTTCAAAGCTATCAGTGCAAAAAAAAAAGCAACACACCACTCCCGGGAGGGCTCGAAAGTCCAACCTTTCGGTTAACAGCCGATCGCGCTAACCCATTGCGCCACGGGGACAGTCTTGCTCCACTCTCACCACCATCAGAACATATCTTCAAAGCTATCAGCGCAAAGAAAAAAAAGCGCCGCACCACCACCGGGTGGGCTCGAACCTCCAACCTTTCGGTTAACAGCCGATCGCGCTAGCCAATTGCGCCAAGGAGACAGTCCTGCTCCACTCTCACCGCCATCAGAACATATCTTGAAAGCTATCAGCCCAAACAAAAAAAAGCACCGCACCACCACCGGGTGGGCTCGAACCTCCAACCTTTCGTTTAACAGCCAATCGCGCTAGCCAATTGCGCCACGGAGACAATCGTGCTCCACGCTCACCACCATCAGAGTATATCTTCAAATCTATCAGCCCAAAGAAAAAAAAGCACCGCACCACCACCGGGTGGGCTCGAACCTCCAACCTTTCTGTTAACAGTCAATCGCGCTAGCCAATTGCGCTACGGAGACAGTCCTGCTCCACTCTCACCACCATCAGAACATATCTTCAAAGCTATAAGCCCACAGAAAAAAAAGCACCGCCCCACCACCGGGTGGGCTCGAACCTCCAACCTTTCGGTTAACAGCCGATCGCGCTAGCCAATTTCGCCACGAAGACAGTCCTGCTGCACTCTCACCACCATCAGAACATATCTTCAAAGCTATTACCGCAAAGAAAAAAGCAACACACCACTCCCGGGAGGGCTCGCAATTCCAACCTTTCGGTTAACAGCCGATCGCGCTAGCCCATTGCGCCACGGAGACACTCTTGCTTCACTCTCACCACCATCGGAACACATCTTCAAACAATCAACGCAAAGAGAAAAAAGCGCCGCACCACCACCGGGTGGGCTCGAAACTCCAATCTTTCGGTTAACAGCCGATCGCGCTAGCCAATTGCGCCACGGAGACAGTCCTGCTCTACTCTCACCACCATCAGAACATATCTTCAAAGCTATCAGCCCAAAGAAAAAAAAGCGCCGCACCACCACCGGGTGGGCTCGAACCTGCAACTTTTCTGTTAACAGCCGATCACGCTAGCCATTTGCGTCACGGAGACAGTCCTGCTCTACTCTCACCACCATCAGAACATATCTTCAAAGCTATCAGCCCCCAGAAAAAAAGCGCCGCACCACCACCGGGTGGGCTCGAACCTCTATCTTTTCGGTTAACAGCCGATCGCGCTAGCCAATTGCGCCACAGAGACAGTCGTGCTCCACTCTCACCACCGTCAGACCATTTCTTCAGAGCTATCGCCCCAAAGAAAAAAAAAGCGCCGCACCACCCCCGGGTGGGCTCGAACCTCCAACCTTTCGGTTAACAGCCGATCGTGCTAGCCAATTGCGCCATGGAGACAGTCCTGCTCCACTCTCAGCACCATCAGAACATATCTTCAAAGCTATCAGCACAAAGAAAAAAAGCGCCACACCATCACCGGGTGGGCTCGAACCTCCAACCTTCCGGTTAACAGCCGATCGCGCTAGCCAACTGCGCCACGGAGACAGTCGTGCTCCACTCTCACCACCATCAGAACATATCTTCAAAGCTATCAGCGCAAAGAAAAAAGCAACACACCACTCCCGGGAGGGCTCGAACCTCCAACCTTTCGGTTAACAGCCGATCGGGTAAGCCAATTGCGCCACGAAGACAGTCCTGCTCCACTCTCACCACCGTCAAAACATTTATTCAGAGCTATCACCGCAAAAAAAAAAGCGCCGCACCACCACCGGGAGGGCTCGAAACTCCAACCTTTCGGTTAACAGCCGATCGCGCTAGCCCATTGCGCCACGGAGACAGTCCTGCTCCACTCTCACCACCATCAGAACATATCTTCAAAGCTACCAGCGCAAAGAAAAAAGCACCACACCACTCCCGGGAGGGCTCGAAACTCGAACCTTTCGGTTACCAGCCGATCGCGCTAGCCCTTTGCGCCACGGAAACAGTCTTGCTCCGCTCTCACCACCATCAGAACATTTCTTCAAAGCTATCAGCCCAAAGAAAAAAAAAAGCGCCGCACCACCACTGGGTGGGCTCAAAACTCCAACCTTTCGATTAACAGCCGATCGCGCTAGCGCATTGCGCCATGGAGACAGTCCTGCTCCACTCTCACCATCATCAGAACATATCCTAAAAGCTATTACCACAAAGAAAAAAAGCAACACACCACTACCGGGAGGGCTCGAAACTCCAACCTTTCGGTTAACAGCCGATCGCGCAAGCCAATTGCGCCACGGAGACAGTCTTGCTGCGCTCTCACCACCATCAGAACATATATTCAAAGCTATCAGCGCAAAGAAAAAAGCAACACACCACTCCCGGGCGGGCTCGAAACTCCAACCTTTCGGTTAACAGCCGATCGCGCTAGCCCATTCCGCCACGGGGACAGTCCTGCTCCACTCTCACCACCGTCAAAACATTTATTCAGAGCTATCATCGCAAAGAAAAAAAGCGCCGCACCACCACCGGGAGGGCTCGAAACTCCAACATTTCGGTTAACAGCCGATCGCGCTAGCCCATTGCGCCACGGAGACAGTCCTGCTCCACTCTCACCACCATCAGAACATATCTTCAAAGCTACCAGCGCAAAGAAAAAAGCACCACACCACTCCCGGGAGGGCTCGAAACTCGAACCTTTTGGTTAACAGCCGATCGCGCTAGCCCTTTGCGCCACGGAGACAGTCTTGCTCCGCTCTCACCACCATCAGAACATTTCTTCAAAGCTATCAGCCCAAAGAAAAAAAAGCGCCGCACCACCACTGGGTGGGCTCGAAACTCCAACCTTTTGATTAACAGCCGATCGCGCTAGCCCATTGCGCCATGGAGACAGTCCTGCTCCACTCTCACCATCATCAGAACATATCCTAAAAGCTATTACCACAAAGAAAAAAAGCAACACACCACTCCCGGGAGGGCTCGAAACTCCAACTTTTCGGTTAACAGCCGATCGCGCAAGGCAATTGCGCCACGGAGACAGTCTTGCTGCGCTCTCACCACCATCAGAACATATCTTCAAAGCTATCAGTGCAAAGAAAAAAGCAACACACAACTCCCGGGAGGGCTTGAAACTCTAACCTTTCGGTTAACAGCCGATCGCGGTAGACCATTGCGCCATGGGGAAAGTGTTGCTCCACTCTCACCACCATCAGAACATATCTTCAAAGCTATCAGTGCAAAGAAAAAAAAGCGCCGCACCACCACCGGGTGGGCTCGAACCTCCAACCTTTCGGTTAACAGCCGATCGCACAAGCCAATTGCGCCACGGAGAGAGTCCTGCTCCACTCTCACCACCGTCAAAACATTTATTCAGAGCTATCACCCCAAAGAAAAAAAATCGCCGCACCACCACCGGGAGGGCTCGAAACTCCTAACTTTCGGTTAACAGCCGATCGCGCTAGCCAATTGCGCCACGGAGACAGTCCTGCTCCACTCTCACCACCATCAGAACATATCTTCAAAGCTATCAGCGCAAAGAAAAAAGCAACACACCACTCCCGGGAGGGCTCGAAACTCGAACCTTTCGGTTAACAGCCGATCGCGCTAGCCCTTTGCGCCACGGAGACAGTCTTGCTGCGCTCTCACCACCATCAGAACATATATTCAAAGCTATCAGCGCAAAGAAAAAAGCAACACACCACTCCCGGGCGGGCTCGAAACTCCAACCTTTCGGTTAACAGCCGATCGCGCTAGCCCATTCCGCCACGGGGACAGTCCTGCTCCACTCTCACCACCGTCAAAACATTTATTCAGACCTATCACCCCAAAGAAAGAAAAAGCGCCGCACCACCACCGGGTGGGCTCGAACCTCCAACCTTTCGGTTAACAGCCGATCGCGCTAGCCAATTGCGCCACGGAGACAGTCCTGCTCCACTCTCACCACCATCAGAACATATCTTCAAAGCTATCAGCGCAAAGAAAAAAGCAACACACCCCTCCCGGGAGGGCTCGAAACTCGAACCTTTCGGTTAACAGCCGATCGCGCTAGCCCTTTGCGCCACGGAGACAGTCTTGCTGCGCTCTCACCACCATCAGAACATATATTCAAAGCTATCAGCGCAAAGAAAAAAGCAACACACCACTCCCGGGCGGGCTCGAAACTCCAACCTTTCGGTTAACAGCCGATCGCGCTAGCCAATCGCGCCACGGAGACAGTCCTGCTCCACTCTCACCACCATCAGAACATATCTTCAGAGCTATCAGCGCAAAGAAAAAAGCAACACACCACTCCTGGGAGAGCTCGAAACTCCAACCTTTCGGTTAACAGCCGATCGCGCTAGCCCATTCCGCCACGGGGACAGTCGTGCTCCACTCTCACCACCGTCAGACCATTTCTTCAGAGCTATCGCCCCAAAGAAAGAAAAAGCGCCACACCACCACCGGGTGGGCTTGAACCTCCAACCTTTCGGTTAACAGCCGATCGTGCTAGCCCATTGCGCCACGGAGACAGTCTTGCTCCACTCTCAACACCATCAGAACATATCTTCAAAGCTATAAGCGCAAAGAAAAAAAAGCGCCGCACCACCACCGGGTGAGCTCGAACCTCCAACCTTTCGGTTAACAGCCGATCGCGCTAGCCACTTGCGCCACGGAGACAGTCCTGCTCCACTCTCACCACCATCAGAACATATCTTCAAAGCTATCAGTGCAAAGAAAAAAGCAACACACCACTCCCGGGAGGGCTCGAAACTCCAACCGTTCGGTTAACAGCCGATCGCGCTAACCCATTGCGCCATGGGGACAGTCTTGCTCCACTCTCACCACCATCAGAACATATCTTCAAAGCTATCAGCGCAAAGAAAAAAAGCGCCGCACCACTACCGGGTGGGCTCGAACCTCCAACCTTTCGGTTAACAGCCGATCGCGCTAGCCAATTGCGACACGGAGACAGTCCTGCTCCACTCTCACCACAATCAGAACATATCTTCAAAGCTATCAGTACAAAGAAAAAAGCAACACACCACTCCCGGGAGGGCTCGAAACTCCAACCTTTCGGTTAACAGCCGATCGCGCTAACCCATTGCGCCACGGGGACAGTCTTGCTCCACTCTCACCACCATCAGAACATATCTTCAAAGCTATCAGCGCAAAGAAAAAAAAGCGCCGCACCACCACCGGGTGGGCTCGAACCTCCAACCTTTCGGTTAACAGCCGATCGCGCTAGCCAATTGCGCCAGGGAGACAGTCCTGCTCCACTCTCACCGCCATCAGAACATATCTTGAAAGCTATCAGCCCAAAGAAAAAAAAGCACCGCACCACCACCGGGTGGGCTCGAGCCTCCAACCTTTCGTTTAACAGCCAATCGCGCTAGCCAATTGCGCCACGGAGACAATCGTGCTCCACGCTCACCACCATCAGAACATATCTTCAAAGCTTTCAGCCCAAAGAAAAAAAAGCACCGCACCACCACCGGGTGGGCTCGAACCTCCAACCTTTCGGTTAACAGTCAATCGCGCTAGCCAATTGCGCCACGGAGACAGTCCTGCTCCACTCTCACCACCATCAGAACATATCTTCAAAGCTATCAGCACAAACAAAAAAAAGTGCCACACCATCACCGGGTGGGCTCAAACCTCCAACCTTTCGGTTAACAGCCGATCGCGCTAGCCAACTGCGCCACGGAGACAGTCGTGTTCCACTGTCACCACCATCAGAACATACCTTCAAAGCTATCAGCGCAAAGAAAAAAAAGCGCCGCACCACTACCGGGTGGGCTCGAACCTCCAACCTTTCGGTTAACAGCCGATCGCGCAAGCCAATTGCGCCACGGAGACAGTCCTGCTCCACTCTCACCACCATCAGAACATATCTTGAAAGCTATCAGTGCAAAGAAAAAAGCAACACACCACTCCCGGGAGTGCTCGAAACTCCAACCTTTCGGTTAACAGCCGATCGCGCTAGCCCATTGCGCCACGGAGACAGTCTTGCTCTACTCTCAATACCATCAGAACATATCTTCAAAGCTATCAGCGCAAAGAAAAAAAAAGCGCCGCACCACCACCGGGTGGGCTAGAACCTCCAATCTTTCGGTTAACAGCCGATCGTGCTAGCCAATTGCGCCACGGAGACAGTCCTGCTCCACTCTCACCACCATCAGAACATATCTTCAAAGCTATCAGTGCAAAGAAAAAAGATACACACCACTCCCGGGAGGGCTCGAACCTCCAACCTTTCGGTTAACAGCCGTTCGCGCAAGCCAATTGCGCACGGAGACAGTCCTGCTCCACTCTCACCACCATCAGAACATATCTTCAAAGCTATCAGCCCAAAGCAAAAAGAGCACCGCACCACCACCGGGTGGGCTCGAACCTCCAACCTTTCGGTTAACAGCCGTTCGCGCAAGCCAATTGCGCCACGGAGACAGTCCTGCTCCACTCTCACCACCATCAGAACATATCTTCAAAGCTATCAGCCCAAAGAAAAAAAAGCACCGCACCACCACCGGGTGGGCTCGAACCTCCAACCTTTCGGTTAACAGTCAATCGCGCTAGCCAATTGCGCCACGGAGACAGTCCTGCACCACTCTCACCACCATCAGAACATATCTTCAAAGCTATCAGCACAAAGAAAAAAAAGCGCCACACCATCACCGTGTGGGCTCGAACCTCCAACTTTTCGGTTAACAGCCGATCGCGCTAGCCAACTGCGCCACGGAGACAGTCGTGTTCCACTGTCACCACCATCAGAACATATCTTCAAAGCTATCAGCGCAAAGAAAAAAGCAACACACCACTCCCGGGAGGGCTCGAAACTCCAATCTTTCGGTTAACAGCCGATCGCGCTAGCCAATTGCGCCACGGAGACAGTCCAGCTCTACTCTCACCACCATCAGAACATATCTTCAAAGCTATCAGCCCAAAGAAAAAAAAGCGCCGCATCACCACCGGGTGGGCTCGAACCTCCAACTTTTCGGTTAACAGCCGATCACGCTAGCCAATAGCGCCACGGAGACAGCCCTGCTCTACTCTCACCACCATCAGAACATATCTTCAAAGCTATCAGCCCACAGAAAAAAAAGCGCCGCACCACCACCGGGTGGGCTCGAACCTCCAACCTTTCGGTTAACAGCCGATCGCGCTAGCCAATTGCGCCACGAAGACAGTCCTGCTGCACTCTCACCACCATCAGAACATATCTTCAAGGCTATTACCGCAAAGAAAAAAGCAACACACCACTCCCGGGAGGGCTCGCAATTCCAACCATTCGGTTAACAGCCGATCGCACTAGCCCATTGTGCCACGGAGACAGTCTTGCTCCACTCTCACCACCATCGGAACACATCTTCAACAATCAACGCAAAGAAAAAAAAGCGCCGCACCACCACCGGGTGGGCTCGAAACTCCAACATTTCGGTTGACAGCCGATCGTGCTTGCCCATTGCGCCACGGGGACAGTCTTGCTACACTCTCACCACCATCAGAACATATCTTCAAAGCTATCAGCGCAAAGAAAAAAAAGCGCCGCACCACCACCGGGTGGGCTCGAACCTCCAACCTTTCGGTTAACAGCCGATCGCGAGAGCCAATTGCGCCACGGAGACAGTCCTGCTCCACTCTCACCACCATCAGAACATATCTTCAAAGCTATCAGCACAAAGAAAAAAAAGCGCCACACCATCACCGGGTGGGCTCGAACCTCCAACATTTCGGTTAACAGCCGATCGCGCTAGCCAACTGCGCCACGGAGACAGTCGTGCTCCACACTCACCACCATCAGAACATATCTTCAAAGCTATCAGCGCAAAGAAAAAAGGAACACACCACTCCCGGGAGGGCTCGAAACTCCAATCTTTCGGTTAACAGCCGATCGCGCTAGCCAATTGCGCCACGGAGACAGTCCTGCTCTACTCTCACCACCATCAGAACATATCTTCAAAGCTATCAGCCCAAAGAAAAAAAAAGCGCCGCACCACCACCGGGTGGGCTCGAACCTCCAACTTTTCTGTTAACAGCCGATCACGCTAGCCAATTGCGTCACGGAGACAGTCCTGCTCCACTCTCACCACCATCAGAACATATCTTAAAAGCTATTACCACAAAGAAAAAAAAGCAACACACCACTCCCGGGAGTGCTCGAAACTCCAACCTTTCGGTTAACAGCCGATCGCGCAAGCCAATTGCGCCACGGAGACAGTCCTGCTCCACTCTCACCACCATCAGAACATATCTTCAAAGCTATCAGTGCAAAGAAAAAAGCAACACACCACTCCCGGGAGGGCTTGAAACTCTAACCTTTCGGTTAACAACCGATCGTGGTAGCCCATTGCGCCACGGGGACAGTCTTGCTCCACTCTCACCACCATCAGAACATATCTTCAAAGCTATCAGTGCAAAGAAAAAAAAGCGCCGCACCACCACCGGGTGGGCTCGAACCTCCAACCTTTCGGTTAACAGCCGATCGCGCAAGCCAATTGCGCCACGGAGACAATCGTGCTCCACGCTCACCACCATCAGAACATATCTTCAAAGCTTTCAGCCCAAAGAAAAAAAAGCACCGCACCACCACCGGGTGGGCTCGAACCTCCAACCTTTCGGTTAACAGTCAACCGCGCTAGCCAATTGCGCCACGGAGACAGTCCTGCTCCACTCTCACCACCATCAGAACATATCTTCAAAGCTATCAGCACAAAGAAAAAAAAGTGCCACACCATCACCGGGTGGGCTCAAACCTCCAACCTTTCGGTTAACAGCCGATCGCGCTAGCCAACTGCGCCACGGAGACAGTCGTGTTCCACTGTCACCACCATCAGAACATACCTTCAAAGCTATCAGCGCAAAGAAAAAAAAGCGCCGCACCACTACCGGGTGGGCTCGAACCTCCAACCTTTCGGTTAACAGCCGATCGCGCAAGCCAATTGCGCCACGGAGACAGTCCTGCTCCACTCTCACCACCATCAGAACATATCTTGAAAGCTATCAGTGCAAAGAAAAAAGCAACACACCACTCCCGGGAGTGCTCGAAACTCCAACCTTTCGGTTAACAGCCGATCGCGCTAGCCCATTGCGCCACGGAGACAGTCTTGCTCTACTCTCAATACCATCAGAACATATCTTCAAAGCTATCAGCGCAAAGAAAAAAAAAGCGCCGCACCACCACCGGGTGGGCTCGAACCTCCAATCTTTCGGTTAACAGCCGATCGTGCTAGCCAATTGCGCCACGGAGACAGTCCTGCTCCACTCTCACCACCATCAGAACATATCTTCAAAGCTATCAGTGCAAAGAAAAAAGATACACACCACTCCCGGGAGGGCTCGAACCTCCAACCTTTCGGTTAACAGCCGTTCGCGCAAGCCAATTGCGCACGGAGACAGTCCTGCTCCACTCTCACCACCATCAGAACATATCTTCAAAGCTATCAGCCCAAAGCAAAAAAAGCACCGCACCACCACCGGGTGGGCTCGAACCTCCAACCTTTCGGTTAACAGCCGTTCGCGCAAGCCAATTGCGCCACGGAGACAGTCCTGCTCCACTCTCACCACCATCAGAACATATCTTCAAAGCTATCAGCCCAAAGAAAAAAAAGCACCGCACCACCACCGGGTGGGCTCGAACCTCCAACCTTTCGGTTAACAGTCAATCGCGCTAGCCAATTGCGCCACGGAGACAGTCCTGCTCCACTCTCACCACCATCAGAACATATCTTCAAAGCTATCAGCACAAAGAAAAAAAAGCGCCACACCATCACCGTGTGGGCTCGAACCTCCAACTTTTCGGTTAACAGCCGATCGCGCTAGCCAACTGCGCCACGGAGACAGTCGTGTTCCACTGTCACCACCATCAGAACATATCTTCAAAGCTATCAGCGCAAAGAAAAAAGCAACACACCACTCCCGGGAGGGCTCGAAACTCCAACCTTTCGGTTAACAGCCGATCGCGCTAGCCAATTGCGCCACGGAGACAGTCCAGCTCTACTCTCACCACCATCAGAACATATCTTCAAAGCTATCAGCCCAAAGAAAAAAAAGCGCCGCATCACCACCGGGTGGGCTCGAACCTCCAACTTTTCGGTTAACAGCCGATCACGCTAGCCAATAGCGCCACGGAGACAGCCCTGCTCTACTCTCACCACCATCAGAACATATCTTCAAAGCTATCAGCCCACAGAAAAAAAAGCGCCGCACCACCACCGGGTGGGCTCGAACCTCCAACCTTTCGGTTAACAGCCGATCGCGCTAGCCAATTGCGCCACGAAGACAGTCCTGCTGCACTCTCACCACCATCAGAACATATCTTCAAGGCTATTACCGCAAAGAAAAAAGCAACACACCACTCCCGGGAGGGCTCGCAATTCCAACCTTTCGGTTAACAGCCGATCGCACTAGCCCATTGTGCCACGGAGACAGTCTTGCTCCACTCTCACCACCATCGGAACACATCTTCAACAATCAACGCAAAGAAAAAAAAGCGCCGCACCACCACCGGGTGGGCTCGAAACTCCAACATTTCGGTTGACAGCCGATCGTGCTTGCCCATTGCGCCACGGGGACAGTCTTGCTACACTCTCACCACCATCAGAACATATCTTCAAAGCTATCAGCGCAAAGAAAAAAAAGCGCCGCACCACCACCGGGTGGGCTCGAACCTCCAACCTTTCGGTTAACAGCCGATCGCGAGAGCCAATTGCGCCACGGAGACAGTCCTGCTCCACTCTCACCACCATCAGAACATATCTTCAAAGCTATCAGCACAAAGAAAAAAAAGCGCCACACCATCACCGGGTGGGCTCGAACCTCCAACCTTTCGGTTAACAGCCGATCGCGCTAGCCAACTGCGCCACGGAGACAGTCGTGCTCCACACTCACCACCATCAGAACATATCTTCAAAGCTATCAGCGCAAAGAAAAAAGGAACACACCACTCCCGGGAGGGCTCGAAACTCCAATCTTTCGGTTAACAGCCGATCGCGCTAGCCAATTGCGCCACGGAGACAGTCCTGCTCTACTCTCACCACCATCAGAACATATCTTCAAAGCTATCAGCCCAAAGAAAAAAAAAAGCGCCGCACCACCACAGGGTGGGCTCGAACCTCCAACTTTTCTGTTAACAGCCGATCACGCTAGCCAATTGCGTCACGGAGACAGTCCTGCTCTACTCTCACCACCATCAGAACATATCTTCAAAGCTATCAGCCCCCAGAAAAAAAGCGCCGCACCACCACCGGGTGGGCTCGAACCTCTAACTTTTCGGTTAACAGCCGAACGCGCTAGCCAATTGCGCCACAGAGACAGTCGTGCTCCACTCTCACCCCCGTCAGACCATTCCTTCAGAGCTATCGCCCCAAAGAAAAAAAAAGCGCCGCACCACCCCCGGGTGGGCTCGAACCTCCAACCTTTCGGTTAACAGCCGATGACGCTAGCCAATTGCGTCATGGAGACAGTCCTGCTCCACTCTCAGCACCATCAGAACATATCTTCAAAGCTATCAGCACAAAGAAAAAAAGCGCCACACCATCACCGGGTGGGCTCGAACCTCCAACCTTTCGGTTAACAGCCGATCGCGCTAGCCCATTGCGCCACGGAGACAGTCCTGCTCCACTCTCACCACCATCAGAACATATCTTCAAAGCTATCAGTGCAAAGAAAAAAGCAACACACCACTCCCGGGAGGGCTTGAAACTCTAACCTTTCGGTTAACAGCCGATCGCGCTAGCCCTTTGCGCCACGGAGACAGTCTTGCTCCGCTCTCACCACCATCAGAACATATCTTCAAAGCTATCAGCCCAAAGGAAAAAAAGCGCCGCACCACCACCGGGTGGGCTCGAAACTCCAACCTTTCGATTAACAGCCGATCGCGCTAGCCAATTGCGCCATGGAGACAGTCCTGCTCCACTCTCACCACCATCAGAACATATCTTAAAAGCTATTACCACAAAGAAAAAAAAGCAACACACCACTCCCGGGAGTGCTCGAAACTCCAACCTTTCGGTTAACAGCCGATCGCGCAAGCCAATTGCGCCACGGAGACAGTCCTGCTCCACTCTCACCACCATCAGAACATATCTTCAAAGCTATCAGTGCAAAGAAAAAAGCAACACACCACTCCCGGGAGGGCTTGAAACTCTAACCTTTCGGTTAACAGCCGATCGTGGTAGCCCATTGCGCCACGGGGACAGTCTTGCTCCACTCTCACCACCATCAGAACATATCTTCAAAGCTATCAGTGCAAAGAAAAAAAAGCGCCGCACCACCACCGGGTGGGCTCGAACCTCCAACCTTTCGGTTAACAGCCGATCGCGCAAGCCAATTGCGCCACGGAGACAGTCCTGCTCCACTCTCACCACCGTCAAAACATTTATTCAGAGCTATCACCCCAAAGAAAAAAAAGCGCCGCACCACCACCGGGAGGGCTCGAAACTCCAACCTTTCGGTTAACAGCCGATCGCGCTAGCCCACTGCGCCACGAAGACAGCCTTGCTTCACTTTCACCACCATCAGAACATATCTTCAAAGCTATCAGCACAAAGAAAATAAAGCGCCGCACCACCACCGGGTGGGCTCGAACCTCCAAACTTTCGGTTAACAGCCGATCGCGCTAGCCAATTGCGCCACGGAGACAGTCCTGCTCCACTCTCACCACCATCAGAACATATCTTCAAAGCTATCAGCGCAAAGAAAAAAGCAACACACCACTCCCGGGAGGGCTCGAAACTCGAACCTTTCGGTTAACAGCCGATCGCGCTAGCCCTTTGCGCCACGGAGACAGTCTTGCTCCGCTCTCACCACCATCAGAACATATATTCAAAGCCATCAGCGCAAAGAAAAAAGCAACACACCACTCCCGGGAGGGCTCGAAACTCCAACCTTTCGGTTAACAGCCGATCGCGCTAGCCCATTCCGCCACGGGGACAGTCCTGCTCCACTCTCACCACCGTCAAAACATTTATTCAGAGCTATCACCCCAAAGAAAAAAAAGCGCCGCACCACCACCGGGAGGGCTCGAAACTCCAACCTTTCGGTTAACAGTCGATCGCGCTAGCCCATTGCGCCACGGAGACATTCTTGCTTCACTCTCACCACCACCAGAACATACCTTCAAAGCTATCAGCACAAAGAAAAAAAAGCGCCGCACCACCACCGGGTGGGCTCGAACCTCCAAACTTTCGGTTAACAGCCGATCGCGCTAGCCAATCGCGCCACGGAGACAGTCCTGCTCCACTCTCACCACCATCAGAACATATCTTCAAAGCTATCAGCGCAAAGAAAAAAGCAACACACCACTCCTGGGAGGGCTCGAACCTCCAAACTTTCGGTTAGCAGCCGATCGCGCTAGCCCATTCCGCCACGGGGACAGTCGTGCTCCACTCTCACCACCGTCAGACCATTTCTTCAGAGCTATCGCCCCAAAGAAAGAAAAAGCGCCGCACCCCCACCGGGTGGGCTCGAACCTCCAACCTTTCGGTTAACAGCCGATCGCGCTAGCCATTTGCGCCACGGAGACAGTCCTGCTCCACTCTCACCACCATCAGAACATAGCTTCAAAGCTATCAGTGCAAAGAAAAAAGCAACACACCACTCCCGGGAGGGCTCGAAACTCCAAACTTTCGGTTAACAGCCGATCGCGCTATCCCATTCCGCCACGGGGACAGTCGTGCTCCACTCTCACCACCGTCAGACCATTTCTTCAGAGCTATCGCCCCAAAGAAAGAAAAAGCGCCGCACCACCACTGGGTGGGCTCGAACCTCCAACCTTTCGGTTAACAGCCGATCGTGCTAGCCCATTGCGCCACGGAGACAGTCTTGCTCCACTCTCAACACCATCAAAACATATCTTCAAAGCTATAAGCGCAAAGAAAAAAAAGCGCCGCACCACCACCGGGTGGGCTCGAGCCTCCAACCTTTCGGTTAACAGCCGATCGCGCTAGCCACTTGCGCCACGGAGACAGTCCTGCTCCACTCTCACCACCATCAGAACATATCTTCAAAGCTATCAGTGCAAAGAAAAAAGCAACACACCACTCCCGGGAGGGCTCGAAACTCCAACCGTTCGGTTAACAGCCGATCGCGCTAACCCATTGCGCCATGGGGACAGTCTTGCTCCACTCTCACCCCCATCAGAACATATCTTCAAAGCTATCAGCGCAAAGAAAAAAAAGCGCCGCACCACCACCGGGTGGGCTCGAACCTCCAACCTTTCGGTTAACAGCCGATCGCGCTAGCCAATTGCGCCACGGAGACAGTCCTGCTTCACTCTCACCACAATCAGAACATATCTTCAAAGCTATCAGTGCAAAGAAAAAAGCAACACACCACTCCCGGGAGGGCTCGAAAGTCCAACCTTTCGGTTAACAGCCGATCGCGCTAACCCATTGCGCCACGGGGACAGTCTTGCTCCACTCTCACCACCATCAGAACATATCTTCAAAGCTATCAGCGCAAAGAAAAAAAAGCGCCGCACCACCACCGGGTGGGCTCGAACCTCCAACCTTTCGGTTAACAGCCGATCGCGCTAGCCAATTGCGCCAAGGAGACAGTCCTGCTCCACTCTCACCGCCATCAGAACATATCTTGAAAGCTATCAGCCCAAACAAAAAAAAGCACCGCACCACCACCGGGTGGGCTCGAACCTCCAACCTTTCGTTTAACAGCCAATCGCGCTAGCCAATTGCGCCACGGAGACAATCGTGCTCCACGCTCACCACCATCAGAACATATCTTCAAAGCTATCAGCCCAAAGAAAAAAAAGCACCGCACCACCACCGGGTGGGCTCGAACCTCCAACCTTTCGGTTAACAGTCAATCGCGCTAGCCAATTGCGCCACGGAGACAGTCCTGCTCCACTCTCACCACCATCAGAACATATCTTCAAAGCTATCAGCGCAAAGAAAAAAAAGCGCCGCACCACCACCGGGTGGGCTCGAACCTCCAACCTTTCGGTTAACAGCCGATCGCGCTAGCCAATTGCGCCACGAAGACAGTCCTGCTGCACTCTCACCACCATCAGAACATATCTTCAAAGCTATTACCGCAAAGAAAAAAGCAACACACCACTCCCGGGAGGGCTCGCAATTCCAACCTTTCGGTTAACAGCCGATCGCGCTAGCCCACTGCGCCACGGAGACACTCTTGCTTCACTCTCACCACCATCGGAACACATCTTCAAACAATCAACGCAAAGAGAAAAAGCGCCGCACCACCACCGGGTGGGCTCGAAACTCCAATCTTTCGGTTAACAGCCGATCGCGCTAGCCAATTGCGCCACGGAGACAGTCCTGCTCTACTCTCACCACCATCAGAACATATCTTCAAAGCTATCAGCCCAAAGAAAAAAAAGCGCCGCACCACCACCGGGTGGGCTCGAACCTCCAACTTTTCTGTTAACAGCCGATCACGCTAGCCAATTGCGTCACGGAGACAGTCCTGCTCTACTCTCACCACCATCAGAACATATCTTCAAAGCTATCAGCCCCCAGAAAAAAAGCGCCGCACCACCACCGGGTGGGCTCGAACCTCTATCTTTTCGGTTAACAGCCGATCGCGCTAGCCAATTGCGCCACAGAGACAGTCGTGCTCCACTCTCACCACCGTCAGACCATTTCTTCAGAGCTATCGCCCCAAAGAAAAAAAAGCGCCGCACCACCCCCGGGTGGGCTCGAACCTCAAACCTTTCGGTTAACAGCCGATCGTGCTAGCCAATTGCGCCATGGAGACAGTCCTGCTCCACTCTCCGCACCATCAGAACATATCTTCAAAGCTATCAGCGCAAAGAAAAAAGCAACACACCACTCCCGGGAGGGCTCGAACCTCCAACCTTTCGGTTAACAGCCGATCGGGTAAGCCAATTGCGCCACGAAGACAGTCCTGCTCCACTCTCACCACCGTCAAAACATTTATTCAGAGCTATCGCCGCAAAGAAAAAAGCAACACACCACTCCCGGGCGGGCTCGAAACTCTAACCTTTCGGTTAACAGCCGATCGCGCTAGCCCATTCCGCCACGGGGACAGTCCTGCTCCACTCTCACCACCATCAGAACATATCTTCAAGGCTACCAGCGCAAAGAAAAAAGCACCACACCACTCCCGGGAGGGCTCGAAACTCGAACCTTTCGGTTAACAGCCGATCGCGCTAGCCCTTTGCGCCACGGAGACAGTCTTGCTCCGCTCTCACCACCATCAGAACATTTCTTCAAAGCTATCAGCCCAAAGAAAAAAAAGCGCCGCACCACCACTGGGTGGGCTCGAAACTCCAACCTTTCGATTAACAGCCGATCGCGCTAGCCCATTGCGCCATGGAGACAGTCCTGCTCCACTCTCACCATCATCAGAACATATCCTAAAAGCTATTACCACAAAGAAAAAAAGCAACACACCACTCCCGGGAGGGCTCGAAACTCCAACCTTTCGGTTAACAGCCGATCGCGCAAGCCAATTGCGCCACGGAGACAGTCTTGCTGCGCTCTCACCACCATCAGAACATATATTCAAAGCTATCAGCGCAAAGAAAAAAGCAACACACCACTCCCGGGCGGGCTCGAAACTCCAACCTTTCGGTTAACAGCCGATCGCGCTAGCCCATTCCGCCACGGGGACAGTCCTGCTCCACTCTCACCACCGTCAAAACATTTATTCAGAGCTATCACCGCAAAGAAAAAAAGCGCCGCACCACCACCGGGAGGGCTCGAAACTCAAACCTTTCGGTTAACAGCCGATCGCGCTAGCCCATTGCGCCATGGAGACAGTCCTGCTCCACTCTCACCACCATCAGAACATATCTTCAAAGCTACCAGCGCAAAGAAAAAAGCACCACACCACTCCCGGGAGGGCTCGAAACTCGAACCTTTCGGTTAACAGCCGATCGCGCTAGCCCTTTGCGCCACGGAGACAGTCTTGCTCCGCTCTCAACACCATCAGAACATTTCTTCAAAGCTATCAGCCCAAAGAAAAAAAAGCGCCGCACCACCACTGGGTGGGCTCGAAACTCCAACCTTTCGATTAACAGCCGATCGCGCTAGCCCATTGCGCCATGGAGACAGTCCTGCTCCACTCTCACCATCATCAGAACATATCCTAAAAGCTATTACCACAAAGAAAAAAAGCAGCACACCACTCCCGGGAGGGCTCGAAACTCCAACCTTTCGGTTAACAGCCGATCGCGCAAGCCAATTGCGCCACGGAGACAGTCTTGCTGCGCTCTCACCACCATCAGAACATATCTTCAAAGCTATCAGTGCAAAGAAAAAAGCAACACACCACTCCCGGGAGGGCTTGAAACTCTAACCTTTCGGTTAACAGCCGATCGCGGTAGACCATTGCGCCACGGAGAAAGTGTTGCTCCACTCTCAACACCATCAGAACATATCTTCAAAGCTATCAGCCCAAAGAAAAAAAAGCGCCGCACCACCACCGGGTGGGCTCGAACCTCCAACTTTTCTGTTAACAGCCGATGACGCTAGCCAATTGCGTCACGGAGACAGTCCTGCTCTACTCTCACCACCATCAGAACATATCTTCAAAGCTATCAGCCCCCAGAAAAAAAGCGCCGCACCACCACCGGGTGGGCTCGAACCTCTAACTTTTCGGTTAACAGCCGATCGCGCTAGCCAATTGCGCCAAAGAGACAGTCGTGCTCCACTCTCACCACCGTCAGACCTTTTCTTAAGAGCTATCGCCCCAAAGAAAAAAAAGCGCCGCACCACCCCCGGGTGGGCTCGAACCTCCAACCTTTCGGTTAACAGCCGATCGCGCTAGCCAATTGCGCCATGGAGACAGTCCTGCTCCACTCTCAGCACCATCAGAACATATCTTCAAAGCTATCAGCACAAAGAAAAAAAGCGCCACACCATCACCGGGTGGGCTCGAACCTCCAACCTTTCTGTTAACAGCCGATCGCGCTAGCCAACTGCGCCACGGAGACAGTCGTGCTCCACTCTCACCACCATCAGAACATATCTTCAAAGCTATCAGCGCAAAGAAAAAAGCAACACACCACTCCCGGGAGGGCTCGAACCTCCAACCTTTCGGTTAACAGCCGATCGGGTAAGCCAATTGCGCCACGAAGACTGTCCTGCTCCACTCTCACCACCGTCAAAACATTTATTCAAAGCTATCACCGCAAAGAAAAAAAGCGCCGCACCACCACAGGGAGGGCTCGAAACTTCAACCTTTCGGTTAACAGCCGATCGCGCTAGCCCATTGCACAACGGAGACAGTCCTGCTCCACTCTCACCACCATCAGAACATATCTTCAAAGCTATCAGCGCAAAGAAAAAAGCACCACACCACTCCCGGGAGGGCTCGAAACTCGAACCTTTCGGTTAACAGCCGTTCGCGCTAGCCCTTTGCGCCACGGAGACAGTCTTGCTCCACTCTCCCCACCGTCAGACCATTTCTTCAGAGCTATCGCCCCAAAGAAAAAAAAGCGCCGCACCACCACCGGGAGGGCTCGAAACTCCAACCTTTCGGTTAACAGTCGATCGCGCTAGCCCATTGCGCCACGGAGACAGTCTTGCTTCACTCTCACCACCACCAGAACATACCTTCAAAGCTATCAGCACAAAGAAAAAAAAGCGCCGCACCACCACCGGGTGGGCTCGAACCTCGAACCTTTCGGTTAACAGCCGATCGCGCTAGCCCATTCCGCCACAGGGACAGTCGTGCTCCACTCTCACCACCGTCAGACCATTTCTTCAGAGCTATCGCCCCAAAGAAAGAAAAAGCGCCGCACCACCACCGGGTGGGCTCGAACCTCCAACCTTTCGGTTAACAGCCGATCGCGCTAGCCAATTGCGCCACGGAGACAGTCCTGCTCCACTCTCACCACCATCAGAACATAGCTTCAAAGCTATCAGTGCAAAGAAAACAGCAACACACCACTCCCGGGAGGGCTCGAAACTCCAACCTTTCGGTTAACAGCCGATCGCGCTAGCCCATTCCGCCACGGGGACAGTCGTGCTCCACTCTCACCACCGTCAGACCATTTCTTCAGAGCTATCGCCCCAAAGAAAGAAAAAGCGCCGCACCACCACCGGGTGGGCTCGAACCTCCAACCTTTCGGTTAACAGCCGATCGTGCTAGCCAATTGCGCCACGGAGACAGTCCTGCTCCACTCTCAGCACCATCAGAACATATCTTCAAAGCTATCAGCACGAAGAAAAAAAGCGCCACACCATCACCGGGAGGGCTCGAACCTCCAACCTTTCGGTTAACAGCCGATCGGGTAAGCCAATTGCGCCACGAAGACAGTCCTGCTCCACTCTCACCACCGTCAAAACATTTATTCAGAGCTATCACCGCAAAGCAAAAAAGCGCCGCACCACCACCCGGAGGGCTCGAAACTCCAACCTTTCGGTTAACAGCCGATCGCGCTAGCCCATTGCGCCACGGAGACAGTCCTGCTCCACTCTCACCACCATCAGAACATATCTTCAAAGCTACCAGCGCAAAGAAAAAAGGACCACACCACTCCCGGGAGGGCTCGAAACTCGAACCTTTCGGTTAACAGCCGATCGCGCTAGCCCTTTGCGCCACGGAGACAGTCTTGCTCCGCTCTCACCACCATCAGAACATTTCTTCAAAGCTATCAGCCCAAGGAAAAAAAAGCGCCGCACCACCACCGGGTGGGCTCGAAACTCCAACCTTTCGATTAACAGCCGATCGCGCTAGCCCATTGCGCCATGGAGACAGTCCTGCTCCACTCTCACCATCATCAGAACATATCCTAAAAGCTATTACCACAAAGAAAAAAAGCAACACACCACTCCCGGGAGGGCTCGAAACTCCAACCTTTCGGTTAACAGCCGATCGCGCAAGCCAATTGCGCCACGGAGCCAGTCCTGCTCTACTGTCACCACCATCAGAACATATCTTCAAAGCTATCAGTGCAAAGAAAAAAGCAACACACCACTCCCGGGAGGGCTTGAAACTCTAACCTATCTTCAAAGCTATCAGCACAAAGAAAAAAAAGTGCCGCACCACCACCGGGTGGGCTCGAACCTCCAAACTTTCGGTTAACAGCCGATCGCGCTAGCCAATCGCGCCACGGAGACAGTCCTGCTCCACTCTCACCACCATCAGAACATATCTTCAAAGCTATCAGCGCAAAGAAAAAAGCAACACACCACTCCTGGGAGGGCTCGAACCTCCAACCTTTCGGTTAACAGCCGATCGCGCAAGCCAATTGCGCCACGGAGACAGTCCTGCTCCACTCTCACCACCATCAGAACATAGCTTCAAAGCTATCAGTGCAAAGAAAAAAGCAACACACCACTCCCGGGAGGGCTCGAAACTCCAACCTTTCGGTTAACAGACGATCGCGCTAGCCCATTCCGCGACGGGGACAGTCGTGCTCCACTCTCACCACCGTCAGACCATTTCTTCAGAGCTATCGCCCCAAAGAAAGAAAAAGCGCCGCACCACCACCGGATGGGCTCGAACCTCCAACCTTTCGGTTAACAGCCGATCGTGCTAGCTAATTGCGCCACGGAGACAGTCTTGCTCCACTCTCAACACAATCAGAACATATCTTCAAAGCTATAAGCGCAAAGAAAAAAAAGCGCAGCACCACCGCCGGGTGGGCTCGAACCTCCAATCTTTCGGTTAACAGCCGATCGCGCTAGCCAATTGCGCCACGGAGACAGTCCTGCTCCACTCTCACCACCATCAGAACATATCTTCAAAGCTATCAGTGCAAAGAAAAAAGCAACACACGACTCCCGGGAGGGCTCGAAACTCCAACCTTTCGGTTAACAGCCGATCGCGCTAACCCATTGCGCCACGGGGACAGTCTTGCTCCTTTCTCACCACCATCAGAACATATCTTCAAAGCTATCAGCGCAAAGAAAAAAAGCGCCGCACCACCACCGGGTGGGCTCGAACCTCCAACCTTTCGGTTAACAGCCGATCGCGCTAGCCAATTGCGCCAGGGAGACAGTCCTGCTCCACTCTCACCGCCATCAGAACATATCTTCAAAGCTATCAGCCCAAAGAAAAAAAAGCACCGCACCACCACCGGGTGGGCTCGAACCTCCAACCTTTCGGTTAACAGCCGATCGGGTAAGCCAATTGCGCCACGAAGACAGTCCTGCTCCACTCTCACCACCGTCAAAACATTTATTCAGAGCTATCACCGCAAAGAAAAAAAGCGCCGCACCACCACCGGGAGGGCTCGAAACTCCAACCTTTCGGTTAACAGCCGATCATGCTAGCCCATTGCGCCACGGAGACAGTCCTGCTCCACTCTCACCACCATCAGAACATATCTTCAAAGCTACCAGCGCAAAGAAAAAAGCACCACACCACTCCCGGGAGGGCTCGAAACTCGAACCTTTCGGTTAACAGCCGATCGCGCTAGCCCTTTGCGCCACGGAGACAGTCTTGCTCCGCTCTCACCACCATCAGAACATTTCTTCAAAGCTATCAGCCCAAAGAAAAAAAAGCGCCGCACCACCACCGGGTGGGCTCGAAACTCCAACCTTTCGATTAACAGCCGATCGCGCTAGCCCATTGCGCCATGGAGACAGTCCTGCTCCACTCTCACCATCATCAGAACATATCCTAAAAGCTATTACCACAAAGAAAAAAAGCAACACACCACTCCCGGGAGGGCTCGAAACTCCAACCTTTCGGTTAACAGCCGATCGCGCAAGCCAATTGCGCCACGGAGCCAGTCCTGCTCCACTGTCACCACCATCAGAACATATCTTCAAAGCTATCAGTGCAAAGAAAAAAAAGCGCCGCACCACCACCGGGTGGGCTCGAACCTCCAACCTTTTGGTTAACAGCCGATCGCGCAAGCCAATTGCGCCACGGAGAGAGTCCTGCTCCACTCTCACCACCGTCAAAACATTTATTCAGAGCTATCACCCCAAAGAAAAAAATCGCCGCACCACCACCGGGAGGGCTCGAAACTCCAAACTTTCGATTAACAGCCGATCGCGCTAGCCAATTGCGCCACGGAGACAGTCCTGCTCCACTCTCACCACCATCAGAACATATCTTCAAAGCTATCAGCGCAAAGAAAAAAGCAACACACCACTCCCGGGAGGGCTCGAAACTCGAACCTTTCGGTTAACAGCCAATCGCGCTAGCGCTTTGCGCCACGGAGACAGTCTTGCTGCGCTCTCACCACCATCAGAACATATATTCAAAGCTATCAGCGCAAAGAAAAAAGCAACACACCACTCCTGGGCGGGCTCGAAACTCCAACCTTTCGGTTAACAGCCGATCGCGCTAGCCCATTCCGCCACGGGGACAGTCCTGCTCCACTCTCACCACCGTCAAAACATTTATTCAGACCTATCACCCCAAAGAAAAAAAAGCGCCGCACCACCACCGGGAGGGCTCGAAACTCCAACCTTTCCGTTAACAGCCGATCGCGCTAGCCCATTGCGCCACGGAGCAGTCTTGCTTCACTCTCACCACCATCAGAACATATCTTCAAAGCTATCAGCACAAAGAAAAAAAAGCGCCGCACCACCACCGGGTGGGCTCGAACCTCCAAACTTTCGGTTAACAGCCGATCGCGCTAGCCAATCGCGCCACGGAGACAGTCCTGCTCCACTCTCACCACCATCAGAACATTACTTCAAAGCTATCAGCGCAAAGAAAAAAGCAACACACCAATCTCGGGAGGGCTCGAAACTCCAACCTTTCGGTTAACAGCCGATCGAGCTAGCCCATTCCGCCACGGGGACAGTCGTGCTCCACTCTCACCACCGTCAGACCATTTCTTCAGAGCTATCGCCCCAAAGAAAGAAAAAGCGCCGCACCACCACCGGGTGGGCTCGAACCTCCAACCTTTCGGTTAACAGCCGATCGCGCTAGCCAATTGCGCCACGGAGACAGTCCTGCTCCACTCTCACCACCATCAGAACATAGCTTCAAAGCTATCAGTGCAAAGAAAAAAGCAACACACCACTCCCGGGAGGGCTCGAAACTCCAACCTTTCGGTTAACAGCCGATCGCGCTAGCCCATTCCGCGACGGGGACAGTCGTGCTCCACTCTCACCACCGTCAGACCATTTCTTCAGAGCTATCGCCCCAAAAAAAGAAAAAGCGCCGCACCACCACCGGGTGGGCTCGAACCTCCTACCTTTCGGTTAACAGCCGATCGTGCTAGCCAATTGCGCCACGGAGACAGTCTTGCTCCACTCTCAACACCATCAGAACATATCTTCAAAGCTATAAGCGCAAAGAAAAAAAAGCGCAGCACCACCGCCGGGTGGGCTCGAACCTCCAATCTTTCGGTTAACAGCCGATCGCGCTAGCCAATTGCGCCACGGAGACAGTCCTGCTCCACTCTCACCACCATTAGAACATATCTTCAAAGCTATCAGTGCAAAGAAAAAAGCAACACACGACTCCCGGGAGGGCTCGAAACTCCAACCTTTCGGTTAACAGCCGATCGCGCTAACCCATTGCGCCACGGGGACAGTCTTGCTCCTTTCTCACCACCATCAGAACATATCTTCAAAGCTATCAGCGCAAAGAAAAAAAGCGCCGCACCACCACCGGGTGGGCTCGAACCTCCAACCTTTCGGTTAACAGCCGATCGCGCTAGCCAATTGCGCCAGGGAGACAGTCCTGCTCCACTCTCACCGCCATCAGAACATATCTTGAAAGCTACAGCCCCAAGAAAAAAAAGCACCGCACCACCACCGGGTGGGCTCGAACCTCCAACCTTTCGTTTAACAGCCAATCGCGCTAGCCAATTGCGCCAAGGAGACAGTCCTGCTCCACTCTCACCACCATCAGAACATATCTTCAAAGCTATCAGCACAAAGAAAAAAAGCGCCGCACCACCACCGGGTGGGCTCGAACCTCCAAACTTTCGTTTAACAGCCGATCGCGCTAGCTAATTGCGCCACGGAGACAATCGTGCTCCACGCTCCCCACCATCAGAACATATCTTCAAAGCTATCAGCCCAAAGAAAAAAAAGCACCGCACCACCACCGGGTGGGCTCGAACCTCCAACCGTTCGGTTAACAGTCAATCGCGCTAGCCAATTGCGCCACGGAAACTGTCCTGCTCCACTCTCACCACCATCAGAACATATCTTCAAAGCTATCACCACAAAGAAAAAAAAGCGCCACACCATCACCGGGTGGGCTCCAACCTCCAACCTTTCGGTTAACAGGCGATCGCGCTAGCCAACTGCGCCACGGAGACAGTCGTGTTCCACTGTCACCACCGTCAGAACATATCTTCAAAGCTATCAGTCCAAAGAAAAAAAAAGCGCCGCATCACCACCGGGTGGGCTCGAACCTCCAACTTTTCGGTTAACAGCCGATCACGCTAGCCAATCGCGCCACGGAGACAGTCTTGCTCCGCTCTCACCACCATCAGAACATATCTTCAAAGCTATCAGCCCAAAGGAAAAAAAGCGCCGCACCACCACCGGGTGGGCTCGAACCTCCAACCTTTCGGTTAACAGCCAATCGCGCTAGCCAATTGCGCCACGGAGACAGTACTGCTCCACACTCACCACCATCAGAACATATCATCAAAGCTATCACCACAAAGAAAAAAAACGCCGCACCACCATCGGGTGGGCTCGAAACTCCAACCTTTCGGTTAACAGCCGATCGCGCTAGCCAATTGCGCCATGGAGACAGTCGTGCTCCACTCTCACCACCATCAGAACATATCTTCAAAGCTATTACCACAAAGAAGAAAGCAACACACCACTCCTGGGAGGGCTCGAACCTCCAACCTTTCGGTTAACAGCTGTTCGCGCAAGCCAATTGCGCCACGGAGACAGCCCTGCTCTACTCTCACCACCATCAGAACATATCTTCAAAGCTATCAGCCCACTGAAAAAAAAGCGCCGCCCCACCAACGGGTGGGCTCGAACCTCCAACCTTTCGGTTAACAGCCGATCGCGCTAGCCAATTGCGCCACGAAGACAGTCCTGCTGCACTCTCACCACCATCAGAACATATCTTCAAAGCTATTACCGCAAAGAAAAAAGCAACACACCACTCCCGGGAGGGCTCGCAATTCCAACCTTTCGGTTAACAGCCGATCGCGCTAGCCCATTGCGCCACGGAGACACTCTTGCTCCACTCTCACCACCATCGGAACACATCTTCAAACAATCAACGCAAAGAGAAAAAAGCGCCGCACCACCACCGGGTGGGCTCGAAACTCCAACATTTCGGTTGACAGCCGATCGTGCTTGCCCATTGCGCCACGGGGACAGTCTTGCTACACTCTGACCACCATCAGAACATATCTTCAAAGCTATCCGCGCAAAGAAAAAAAAGCGCCGCACCACCACCGGGTGGGCTCGAACCTCCAACCTTTCGGTTAACAGCCGATCGCGCAAGCCAATTGCGCCACGGAGACAGTCCTGCTCCACTCTCACCGCAATCAGAACATATCTTCAAAGCTCTCAGCACAAAGAAAAAAAAGCGCCACACCATCACCGGGTGGGCTCGAACCTCCAACCTTTCGGTTAACAGCTGATCGCGCTAGCCAACTGCGCCACGGAGACAGTCGTGCTCCACACTCACCACCATCAGAACATAACTTCAAAGCTATCAGCGCAAAGAAAAAAGGAACACACCACTCGCGGGAGGGCTCGAAACTCCAATCTTTCGGTTAACAGCCGATCGCGCTAGCCAATTGCGCCACGGAGACAGTCCTGCTACACTCTCACCACCATCAGAACATATCTTCAAAGCTATCAGCCCAAAGAAAAAAAAGCGCCGCACCACCACCGGGAGGGCTCGAAACTCCAACCTTTCGGTTAACAGCCGATCGCGCTAGCCCATTGCGCCACGGAGACAGTCCTGCTCCACTCTTACCACCATCAGAACATATCTTCAAAGCTACCAGCGCAAAGAAAAAAGCACCACACCACTCCCGGGAGGGCTCGAAACTCGAACCTTTCGGTAACAGCCGATCGCGCTAGCCCTTTGCGCCACGGAGACAGTCTTGCTCCGCTCTCACCACCATCAGAACATTTCTTCAAAGCTATCAGCCCAAAGAAAAAAAAGCGCCGCACCACCACCGGGTGGGCTCGAAACTCCAACCTTTCGATTAACAGCCGATCGCGCTAGCCCATTGCGCCATGGAGACAGTCCTGCTCCACTCTCACCATCATCAGAACATATCCTAAAAGCTATTACCACAAAGAAAAAAAGCAACACACCACTCCCGGGAGGGCTCGAAACTCCAACCTTTCGGTTAACAGCCGATCGCGCAAGCCAATTGCGCCACGGAGCCAGTCCTGCTCCACTGTCACCACCATCAGAACATATCTTCAAAGCTATCAGTGCAAAGAAAAAAGCAACACACCACTCCCGGGAGGGCTTGAAACTCTAACCTTTCGGTTAACAGCCGATCGCGGTAGACCATTGCGCCACGGGGAAAGTCTTGCTCCACTCTCACCACCATCAGAACATATCTTCAAAGCTATCAGTGCAAAGAAAAAAAAGCGCCGCACCACCACCGGGTGGGCTCGAACCTCCAACCTTTCGGTTAACAGCCGATCGCGCAAGCCAATTGCGCCACGGAGACAGTCCTGCTCCACTCTCACCGCAATCAGAACATATCTTCAAAGCTATCAGCACAAAGAAAAAAAATCGCCGCACCACCACCGGGAGGGCTCGAAACTCCAAACTTTCGATTAACAGCCGATCGCGCTAGCCAATTGCGCCACGGAGACAGTCCTGCTCCACTCTCACCACCATCAGAACATATCTTCAAAGCTATCAGCGCAAAGAAAAAAGCAACACACCACTCCCGGGAGGGCTCGAAACTCGAACCTTTCGGTTAACAGCCGATCGCGCTAGCGCTTTGCGCCACGGAGACAGTCTTGCTGCGCTCTCACCACCATCAGAACATATATTCAAAGCTATCAGCGCAAAGAAAAAAGCAACACACCACTCCTGGGCGGGCTCGAAACTCCAACCTTTCGGTTAACAGCCGATCGCGCTAGCCCATTCCGCCACGGGGACAGTCCTGCTCCACTCTCACCACCTTCAAAACATTTATTCAGACCTATCACCCCAAAGAAAAAAAAGCGCCGCACCACCACCGGGAGGGCTCGAAACTCCAACCTTTCCGTTAACAGCCGATCGCGCTAGCCCATTGCGCCACGGAGCAGTCTTGCTTCACTCTCACCACCATCAGAACATATCTTCAAAGCTATCAGCACAAAGAAAAAAAAGCGCCGCACCACCACCGGGTGGGCTCGAACCTCCAAACTTTCGGTTAACAGCCGATCGCGCTAGCCAATCGCGCCACGGAGACAGTCCTGCTCCACTCTCACCACCATCAGAACATTACTTCAAAGCTATCAGCGCAAAGAAAAAAGCAACACACCACTCCTGGGAGGGCTCGAACCTCCAACCTTTCGGTTAACAGCCGATCGCGCTAGCCAATTGCGCCACGGAGACAGTCCTTCTCCACTCTCACCACCATCAGAACATAGCTTCAAAGCTATCAGTGCAAAGAAAAAAGCAACACACCACTCCCGGGAGGGCTCGAAACTCCAACCTTTCGGTTAACAGCCGATCGCGCTAGCCCATTCCGCGACGGGGACAGTCGTGCTCCACTCTCACCACCGTCAGACCATTTCTTCAGAGCTATCGCCCCAAAGAAAGAAAAAGCGCCGCACCACCACCGGGTGGGCTCGAACCTCCTACCTTTCGGTTAACAGCCGATCGTGCTAGCCAATTGCGCCACGGAGACAGTCTTGCTCCACTCTCAACACCATCAGAACATATCTTCAAAGCTATAAGCGCAAAGAAAAAAAAAGCGCAGCACCACCGCCGGGTGGGCTCGAACCTCCAATCTTTCGGTTAACAGCCGATCGCGCTAGCCAATTGCGCCACGGAGACAGTCCTGCTCCACTCTCACCACCATTAGAACATATCTTCAAAGCTATCAGTGCAAAGAAAAAAGCAACACACGACTCCCGGGAGGGCTCGAAACTCCAACCTTTCGGTTAACAGCCGATCGCGCTAACCCATTGCGCCACGGGGACAGTCTTGCTCCTTTCTCACCACCATCAGAACATATCTTCAAAGCTATCAGCGCAAAGAAAAAAAGCGCCACACCATCACCGGGTGGGCTCCAACCTCCAACCTTTCGGTTAACAGGCGATCGCGCTAGCCAACTGCGCCACGGAGACAGTCGTGTTCCACTGTCACCGCCGTCAGAACATATCTTCAAAGCCTATCAGTCCAAAGAAAAAAAAGCGCCGCATCACCACCGGGTGGGCTCGAACCTCCAACTTTTCGGTTAACAGCCGATCACGCTAGCCAATCGCGCCACGGAGACAGTCTTGCTCCGCTCTCACCACCATCAGAACATATCTTCAAAGCTATCAGCCCAAAGGAAAAAAAGCGCCGCACCACCACCGGGTGGGCTCGAACCTCCAACCTTTCGGTTAACAGCCAATCGCGCTAGCCAATTGCGCCACGGAGACAGTACTGCTCCACACTCACCACCATCAGAACATATCATCAAAGCTATCACCACAAAGAAAAAAAACGCCGCACCACCATCGGGTGGGCTCGAAACTCCAACCTTTCGGTTAACAGCCGATCGCGCTAGCCAATTGCGCCATGGAGACAGTCGTGCTCCACTCTCACCACCATCAGAACATATCTTCAAAGCTATTACCACAAAGAAAAAAGCAACACACCACTCCTGGGAGGGCTCGAACCTCCAAACTTTCGGTTAACAGCTGTTCGCGCAAGCCAATTGCGCCACGGAGACAGCCCTGCTCTACTCTCACCACCATCAGAACATATCTTCAAAGCTATCAGCCCACTGAAAAAAAAGCGCCGCCCCACCAACGGGTGGGCTCGAACCTCCAACCTTTCGGTTAACAGCCGATCGCGCTAGCTAATTGCGCCACGAAGACAGTCCTGCTGCACTCTCACCACCATCAGAACATATCTTCAAAGCTATTACCGCAAAGAAAAAAGCAACACACCACTCCCGGGAGGGCTCGCAATTCCAACCTTTCGGTTAACAGCCGATCGCGCTAGCCCATTGCGCCACGGAGACACTCTTGCTCCACTCTCACCACCATCGGAACACATCTTCAAACAATCAACGCAAAGAGAAAAAAGCGCCGCACCACCACCGGGTGGGCTCGAAACTCCAACATTTCGGTTGACAGCCGATCGTGCTGGCCCATTGCGCCACGGGGACAGTCTTGCTACACTCTGACCACCATCAGAACATATCTTCAAAGCTATCCGCGCAAAGAAAAAAAAGCGCCGCACCACCACCGGGTGGGCTCGAACCTCCAACCTTTCGGTTAACAGCCGATCGCGCAAGCCAATTGCGCCACGGAGACAGTCCTGCTCCACTCTCACCGCAATCAGAACATATCTTCAAAGCTATCAGCACAAAGAAAAAAAAGCGCCACACCATCACCGGGTGGGCTCGAACCTCCAACCTTTCGGTTAACAGCTGATCGCGCTAGCCAACTGCGCCACGGAGACAGTCGTGCTCCACACTCACCACCATCAGAACATAACTTCAAAGCTATCAGCGCAAAGAAAAAAGGAACACACCACTCGCGGGAGGGCTCGAAACTCCAATCTTTCGGTTAACAGCCGATCGCGCTAGCCAATTGCGCCAAAGAGACAGTCGTGCTCCACTCTCACCACCGTCAGACCATTTCTTCAGAGCTATCGCCCCAAAGAAAAAAAAAGCGCCGCATCACCCCCGGGTGGGCTCGAACCTCCAACCTTTCGGTTAACAGCCGATCACGCTAGCCATTTGCGTCACGGAGACAGTCCTGCTCTACTCTCACCACCATCAGAACATATCTTCAAAGCTATCAGCACAAAGAAAAAAAGCGCCACACCATCACCGGGTGGGCTCGAACCTCCAACCTTTCGGTTAACAGCCGATCGCGCTAGCCAACTGCGCCACGGAGACAGTCGTGCTCCACTCTCACCACCATCAGAACATATCTTCAAAGCTATCAGCGCAAAGAAAAAAGCAACACACCACTCCCGGGAGGGCTCGAACCTCCAACCTTTCGGTTAACAGCCGATCGGGTAAGCCAATTGCGCCACGAAGACTGTCCTGCTCCACTCTCACCACCGTCAAAACATTTATTCAGAGCTATCACCGCAAAGAAAAAAAGCGCCGCACCACCACCGGGAGGGCTCGAAACTCCAACCTTTCGGTTAACAGCCGATCGCGCTAGCCCATTGCACCACGGAGACAGTCCTGCTCCACTCTCACCACCATCAGAACATATCTTCAAAGCTATCAGCGCAAAGAAAAAAGCACCACACCACTCCCGGGAGGGCTCGAAACTCCAACCTTTCGGTTAACAGCCGATCGCGCTAGCCAATTGCGCCAAGGAGACAGTCCTGCTCCACTCTCACCACCATCAGAACATATCTTCAAAGCTATCAGCACAAAGAAAAGAAAGCGCCGCACCACCACCGGGTGGGCTCGAACCTCCAAACTTTCGGTTAACAGCCGATCGCGCTAGCCAATTGCGCCACGGAGACAATCGTGCTCCACGCTCACCACCATCAGAAAATATCTTCAAAGCTATCAGCCCAAAGAAAAAAAAGCGCCGCACCACTCCCGGGAGGGCTCGAAACTCGAACCTTTCGGTTAACAGCCGATCGCGCTAGCCCTTTGCGCCACAGAGACAGTCTTGCTCCGCTCTCACCACCATCAGAACATATATTCAAAGCTATCAGCGCAAAGAAAAAAGCAACACACCACTCCCGGGCGGGCTCGAAACTCCAACCTTTCGGTTAACAGCCGATCGGGCTAGCCCATTGCGCCACGGAGACAAACTTGCTCCCTTCTCACCTCCATCAGAACATATCTTCAAAGCTATCAGCCCAAACAAAAAAAGCGCCGCACCACCACCGGGTGGGCTCGAACCTCCAACCTTTCGGTTAACAGCCGATCGCACTAGCCAATTGTGCCACGGAGACAGTCACGCTCCACTCTTACCACCATCGGAACATATCTTCAAAGCTATCAGCACAAAGAAAAAAGCAACACACCACTCCCGGGAGGGCTCGAACCTCCAACTTTTCGGTTAACAGCCGATCGCCCTGGCCAATTGCGCCACGAAGACAGTCCTGCTCCACTCTCACCACCATTAGAACATATCTTTCAAGCTATCAGCCCAAAGAAAAAAAAAGCGCCGCACCACCACCAGGTCGGCTCGAACCTCCAACCTTTCGGTTAACGGCCGATCGCGCTAGCCAATTGCGCCACAGAGACAGTCGTGCTCCACTCTCACCACCGTCAGACAATTTCTTCAGAGCTATCGCCCCAAAGAAAGAAAAAGCGCCGCACCGCCACCGGATGGGCTCGAACCTCCAACCTTCTGGTTAACAGCCGATCGCGCTGGCCAATTGCGCCACGGAGACAGTCCTGCTCCACTCTCACCACCGTCAGAACATTTTTTCAGAGCTATCATCCCAAAGAAAAAAAAGCGCCGCACCACCACCGGGTGGGCTCGAAACTCCAACCTTTCGGTTAACAGCCGATCGCGCTAGCCAATTGGGCCATGGATACAGTCCTGCTCCACTCTCACCACCATCAGAACATATCTTCAAAGCTATTACCACAAAGAAAAAAGCAACACACCACTCCCGGGAGGGCTCAAAACTCCAACCTTTCGGTTAACAGCCGATCGCGCTAGCCCATTTGGCCACGGAGACAGTCTTGCTCCCTTCTCACCACCATCAGAACATATCTTCAAAGCTATCAGCCCAAAGAAAAAAAAAGCGCCGCACCACCACCGGGTGGGCTCGAACCTCCAACCTTTCGGTTAACAGCCGATCACGCAAGCCAGTTGCGCCACGGAGACAGTCCTGCTCCACTCTCACCACTATCAGAACATATTTTCAAAGCTATCAGTGCAAAGAAAAAAAAGCGCCGCACCACCACCGGGTGGTGCTCGAACCTCCAACCTTTCGGTTAACAGCCGATCGCGCAAGCCAATTGCGCCACGAAGACAGTCCTGCTCCACTCTCACCACCATCAGAACATATCTTCAAAGCTATCAGTGCAAAGAAAAAAGCAACACACCACTCCCGGGAGGGTTCGAAACTCCAACCTTTCGGTTAACAGCCAATCGCGCTAGCCAATTGCGCCACGGAGACAGTACTGCTCCACTCTCACCACCATCAGAACATATCATCAAAGCTATCACCACAAAGAAAAAAAACGCCGCACCACCATCGGGTGGGCTCGAAACTCCAACCTTTCGGTTAACAGCCGATCGCGCTAGCCAATTGCGCCACGGAGACAATCGTGCTCCACGCTCACCACCATCCGAAAATATCTTCAAAGCTATCAGCCCAAAAAAAAAAAAGCACCGCACCACTCCCGGGAGGGCTCGAAACTCGAACCTTTCGGTTAACAGACGATCGCGCTAGCCCTTTGCGCCACGGAGACAGCCTTGCTCCGCTCTCACCACCATCAGAACATATATTCAAAGCTATCAGCGCAAAGAAAAAAGCAACACACCACTCCCGGGCGGGCTCGAAACTCCAACCTTTCGGTTAACAGCCGATCGGGCTAGCCCATTGCGCCACGGAGACAAACTTGCTCCCTTCTCACCTCCATCAGAAAATATCTTCAAAGCTATCAGCCCAAAGAAAAAAAGCGCCGCACCACCACCGGGTGGGCTCGAACCTCCAACCTTTCGGTTAACAGCCGATCGCACTAGCCAAGTGTGCCACGGAGACAGTCGCGCTCCACTCTTACCACCATCGGAACATATCTTCAGAGCTATCAGTACAAAGAAAAAAGCAACACACCACTCTCGGGAGGGCTCGAACCTCCTACTTTTCGGTTAACAGCCGATCGCGATGGCCAATTGCGCCACGAAGACAGTCCTGCTCCACTCTCACCACCATTAGAACATATCTTTCAAGCTATCAGCCCAAAGAAAAAAAAAGCGCCGCACCACCACCGGGAGGGCTCGAAACTCCAAACTTTCGGTTAACAGCCGATCGCGCTAGCCAATTGCGCCACGGAGACAGTCCTGCTCCACTCTCACCACCATCAGAACATATCTTCAAAGCTATCAGCGCAAAGAAAAAAGCAACACACCACTCCCGGGAGGGCTCGAAACTCGAACCTTTCGGTTAACAGCCGATCGCGCTAGCGCTTTGCGCCACGGAGACAGTCTTGCTGCGCTCTCACCACCATCAGAACATATATTCAAAGCCATCAGCGCAAAGAAAAAAGCAACACACCACTCCTGGGCGGGCTCGAAACTCCAACCTTTCGGTTAACAGCCGATCGCGCTAGCCCATTCCGCCACGGGGACAGTCCTGCTCCACTCTCACCGCCGTCAAAACATTTATTCAGACCTATCACCCCAAAGAAAAAAAAGCGCCGCACCACCACCGGGAGGGCTCGAAACTCCAACCTTTCCATTAACAGCCGATCGCGCTAGCCCATTGCGCCACGGAGCAGTCTTGCTTCACTCTCACCACCATCAGAACATATCTTCAAAGCTATCAGCACAAAGAAAAAAAAGCGCCGCACCACCACCGGGTGGGCTCGAACCTCCGAACTTTCGGTTAACAGCCGATCGCGCTAGCCAATCGCGCCACGGAGACAGTCCTGCTCCACTCTCACCACCATCAGAACATTACTTCAAAGCTATCAGCGCAAAGAAAAAAGCAACACACCACTCCTGGGAGGGCTCGAACCTCCAACCTTTCGGTTAACAGCCGATCGCGCAAGCCAATTGCGCCACGGAGACAGTCCTGCTCCACTCTCACCACCATCAGAACATATCTTCAAAGCTATCAGTGCAAAGAAAAAAGCAACACACCAATCCCGGGAGGGCTCGAAACTCCAACCTTTCGGTTAACAGCCGATCGAGCTAGCCCATTCCGCCACGGGGACAGTCGTGCTCCACTCTCACCACCGTCAGACCATTTCTTCAGAGCTATCGCCCCAAAGAAAGAAAAAGCGCCGCACCACCACCGGGTGGGCTCGAACCTCCAACCTTTCGGTTAACAGCCGATCGCGCTAGCAAATTGCGCCACGGAGACAGTACTGCTCCACTCTCACCACCATCAGAACATTACTTCAAAGCTATCAGCGCAAAGAAAAAAGCAACACACCACTCCTGGGAGGGCTCGAACCTCCAACCTTTCGGTTAACAGCCGATCGCGCAAGCCAATTGCGCCACGGAGACAGTCCTGCTCCACTCTCACCACCATCAGAACATATCTTCAAAGCTATCAGTGCAAAGAAAAAAGCAACACACCAATCCCGGGAGGGCTCGAAACTCCAACCTTTCGGTTAACAGCCGATCGAGCTAGCCCATTCCGCCACGGGGACAGTCGTGCTCCACTCTCACCACCGTCAGACCATTTCTTCAGAGCTATCGCCCCAAAGAAAGAAAAAGCGCCGCACCACCACCGGGTGGGCTCGAACCTCCAACCTTTCGGTTAACAGCCGATCGCGCTAGCAAATTGCGCCACGGAGACAGTCCTGCTCCACTCTCACCACCATCAGAACATAGCTTCAAAGCTATCAGTGCAAAGAAAAAAGCAACACACCACTCCCGGGAGGGCTCGAAACTCCAACCTTTCGGTTAACAGCCGATCGCGCTAGCCCATTCCGCGACGGGGACAGTCGTGTTCCACTCTCACCACCGTCAGACCATTTCTTCAGAGCTATCGCCCCAAAGAAAGAAAAAGCGCCGCACCACCACCGGGTGGGCTCGAACCTCCTACCTTTCGGTTAACAGCCGATCGTGCTAGCCAATTGCGCCACGGAGACAGTCTTGCTCCACTCTCAACACCATCAAAACATATCTTCAAAGCTATAAGCGCAAAGAAAAAAAAGCGCAGCACCACCGCCGGGTGGGCTCGAACCTCCAATCTTTCGGTTAACAGCCGATCGCGCTAGCCAATTGCGCCACGGAGACAGTCCTGCTCCACTCTCACCACCATTAGAACATATCTTCAAAGCTATCAGTGCAAAGAACAAAGCAACACACGACTCCCGGGAGGGCTCGAAACTCCAACCTTTCGGTTAACAGCCGATCGCGCTAACCCATTGCGCCACGGGGACAGTCTTGCTCCTTTCTCACCACCATCAGAACATATCTTCAAAGCTATCAGCGCAAAGAAAAAAAGCGCCGCACCACCACCGGGTGGGCTCGAATCTCCAACCTTTCGGTTGACAGCCGATCGCGCTAGCCAATTGCGCCAGGGAGACAGTCCTGCTCCACTCTCACCGCCATCAGAACATATCTTGAAAGCTACAGCCCCAAGAAAAAAAAGCACCGCACCACCACCGGGTGGGCTCGAACCTCCAACCTTTTGTTTAACAGCCGATCGCGCAAGCCAATTGCGCCACGAAGACAGTCCAGCTCCACTCTCACCACCATCAGAACATATCTTCAAAGCTATCAGTGCAAAGAAAAAAGCAACACACCACTCCCGGGAGGGTTCGAAACTCCAACCTTTCGGTTAACAGCCAATCGCGCTAGCCAATTGCGCCACGGAGACAGTACTGCTCCACTCTCACCACCATCAGAACATATCATCAAAGCTATCACCACAAAGAAAAAAAACGCCGCACCACCATCGGGTGGGCTCGAAACTCCAACCTTTCGGTTAACAGCCGATCGCGCTAGCCAATTGCGCCACGGAGACAATCGTGCTCCACGCTCACCACCATCAGAAAATATCTTCAAAGCTATCAGCCCAAAAAAAAAAAAGCACCGCACCACTCCCGGGAGGGCTCGAAACTCGAACCTTTCGGTTAACAGACGATCGCGCTAGCCCTTTGCGCCACGGAGACAGCCTTGCTCCGCTCTCACCACCATCAGAACATATATTCAAAGCTATCAGCGCAAAGAAAAAAGCAACACACCACTCCCGGGCGGGCTCGAAACTCCAACCTTTCGGTTAACAGCCGATCGGGCTAGCCCATTGCGCCACGGAGACAAACTTGCTCCCTTCTCACCTCCATCAGAAAATATCTTCAAAGCTATCAGCCCAAAGAAAAAAAGCGCCGCACCACCACCGGGTGGGCTCGAACCTCCAACCTTTCGGTTAACAGCCGATCGCACTAGCCAAGTGTGCCACGGAGACAGTCGCGCTCCACTCTTACCACCATCGGAACATATCTTCAGAGCTATCAGTACAAAGAAAAAAGCAACACACCACTCTCGGGAGGGCTCGAACCTCCTACTTTTCGGTTAACAGCCAATCGCGATGGCCAATTGCGCCACGAAGACAGTCCTGCTCCACTCTCACCACCATTAGAACAGATCTTTCAAGCTATCAGCCCAAAGAAAAAAAAGCGCCGCACCACCACCGGGAGGGCTCGAAACTGCAAACTTTCGGTTAACAGCCGATCGCGCTAGCCAATTGCGCCACGGAGACAGTCCTGCTCCACTCTCACCACCATCAGAACATATCTTCAAAGCTATCAGCGCAAAGAAAAAAGCAACACACCACTCCCGGGAGGGCTCGAAACTCGAACCTTTCGGTTAACAGCCGATCGCGCTAGCGCTTTGCGCCACGGAGACAGTCTTGCTGCGCTCTCACCACCATCAGAACATATATTCAAAGCCATCAGCGCAAAGAAAAAAGCAACACACCACTCCTGGGCGGGCTCGAAACTCCAACCTTTCGGTTAACAGCCGATCGCGCTAGCCCATTCCGCCACGGGGACAGTCCTGCTCCACTCTCACCACCGTCAAAACATTTATTCAGACCTATCACCCCAAAGAAAAAAAAGCGCCGCACCACCACCGGGAGGGCTCGAAACTCCAACCTTTCCGTTAACAGCCGATCGCGCTAGCCCATTGCGCCACGGAGCAGTCTTGCTTCACTCTCACCACCATCAGAACATATCTTCAAAGCTATCAGCACAAAGAAAAAAAAGCGCCGCACCACCACCGGGTGGGCTCGAACCTCCGAACTTTCGGTTAACAGCCGATCGCGCTAGCCAATCGCGCCACGGAGACAGTCCTGCTCCACTCTCACCACCATCAGAACATTACTTCAAAGCTATCTGCGCAAAGAAAAAAGCAACACACCACTCCTGGGAGGGCTCGAACCTCCAACCTTTCGGTTAACAGCCGATCGCGCAAGCCAATTGCGCCACGGAGACAGTCCTGCTCCACTCTCACCACCATCAGAACATATCTTCAAAGCTATCAGTGCAAAGAAAAAAGCAACACACCAATCCCGGGAGGGCTCGAAACTCCAACCTTTCGGTTAACAGCCGATCGAGCTAGCCCATTCCGCCACGGGGACAGTCGTGCTCCACTCTCACCACCGTCAGACCATTTCTTCAGAGCTATCGCCCCAAAGAAAGAAAAAGCGCCGCACCACCACCGGGTGGGCTCGAACCTCCAACCTTTCGGTTAACAGCCGATCGCGCTAGCAAATTGCGCCACGGAGACAGTACTGCTCCACTCTCACCACCATCAGAACATTACTTCAAAGCTATCAGCGCAAAGAAAAAAGCAACACACCACTCCTGGGAGGGCTCGAACCTCCAACCTTTCGGTTAACAGCCGATCGCGCAAGCCAATTGCGCCACGGAGACAGTCCTGCTCCACTCTCACCACCATCAGAACATATCTTCAAAGCTATCAGTGCAAAGAAAAAAGCAACACACCAATCCCGGGAGGGCTCGAAACTCCAACCTTTCGGTTAACAGCCGATCGAGCTAGCCCATTCCGCCACGGGGACAGTCGTGCTCCACTCTCACCACCGTCAGACCATTTCTTCAGAGCTATCGCCCCAAAGAAAGAAAAAGCGCCGCACCACCACCGGGTGGGCTCGAACCTCCAACCTTTCGGTTAACAGCCGATCGCGCTAGCAAATTGCGCCACGGAGACAGTCCTGCTCCACTCTCACCACCATCAGAACATAGCTTCAAAGCTATCAGTGCAAAGAAAAAAGCAACACACCACTCCCGGGAGGGCT
This sequence comes from Rhipicephalus microplus, assembly GCF_043290135.1. Lineage (NCBI taxonomy): Eukaryota > Metazoa > Arthropoda > Arachnida > Ixodida > Ixodidae > Rhipicephalus > Rhipicephalus microplus. The sequence goes on from NW_027464589.1 coordinate 16,786,371, forward strand.
CGAAACTCCAACCTTTCGGTTAACAGCCGATCGCGCTAGCCCATTCCGCGACGGGGACAGTCGTGCTCCACTCTCACCACCGTCAGACCATTTCTTCAGAGCTATCGCCCCAAAGAAAGAAAAAGCGCCGCACCACCACCGGGTGGGCTCGAACCTCCTACCTTTCGGTTAACAGCCGATCGTGCTAGCCAATTGCGCCACGGAGACAGTCTTGCTCCACTCTCAACACCATCAGAACATATCTTCAAAGCTATAAGCGCAAAGAAAAAAAAGCGCAGCACCACCGCCGGGTGGGCTCGAACCTCCAATCTTTCGGTTAACAGCCGATCGCGCTAGCCAATTGCGCCACGGAGACAGTCCTGCTCCACTCTCACCACCATTAGAACATATCTTCAAAGCTATCAGTGCAAAGAACAAAGCAACACACGACTCCCGGGAGGGCTCGAAACACCAACCTTTCGGTTAACAGCCGATCGCGCTAACCCATTGCGCCACGGGGACAGTCTTGCTCCTTTCTCACCACCATCAGAACATATCTTCAAAGCTATCAGCGCAAAGAAAAAAAGCGCCGCACCACCACCGGGTGGGCTCGAACCTCCAACCTTTCGGTTGACAGCCGATCGCGCTAGCCAATTGCGCCAGGGAGACAGTCCTGCTCCACTCTCACCGCCATCAGAACATATCTTGAAAGCTACAGCCCCAAGAAAAAAAAGCACCGCACCACCACCGGGTGGGCTCGAACCTCCAACCTTTTGTTTAACAGCCAATCGCGCTAGCCAATTGCGCCAAGGAGACAGTCCTGCTCCACTCTCACCACCATCAGAACATATCTTCAAAGCTATCAGCACAAAGAAAAAAAAGCGCCGCACGACCACCGGGTGGGCTCGAACCTCCAAACTTTCGTTTAACAGCCGATCGCGCTAGCTAATTGCGCCACGGAGACAATCGTGCTCCACGCTCCCCACCATCAGAACATATCTTCAAAGCTATCAGCCCAAAGAAAAAAAAGCACCGCACCACCACCGGGTGGGCTCGAACCTCCAACCGTTCGGTTAACAGTCAATCGCGCTAGCCAATTGCGCCACGGAAACTGTCCTGCTCCACTCTCACCACCATCAGAACATATCTTCAAAGCTATCACCACAAAGAAAAAAAAGCGCCACACCATCACCGGGTGGGCTCCAACCTCCAACCTTTCGGTTAACAGGCGATCGCGCTAGCCAACTGCGCCACGGAGACAGTCGTGTTCCACTGTCACCACCGTCAGAACATATCTTCAAAGCCATCAGTCCAAAGAAAAAAAAGCGCCGCATCACCACCGGGTGGGCTCGAACCTCCAACTTTTCGGTTAACAGCCGATCACGCTAGCCAATCGCGCCACGGAGACAGTCTTGCTCCGCTCTCACCACCATCAGAACATATCTTCAAAGCTATCAGCCCAAAGGAAAAAAAGCGCCGCACCACCACCGGGTGGGCTCGAACCTCCAACCTTTCGGTTAACAGCCGATCGCGCTAGCCAATTGCGCCACGGAGACAGTCCTGCTCTACTCTCACCACCATCAGAACATATCTTCAAAGCTATCAGCCCAAAGAAAAAAAAGCGCCGCACCACCACCGGGTGGGCTCGAACCTCCAACTTTTCTGTTAACAGCCGATCACGCTAGGCAATTGCGTCACGGAGACAGTCCTGCTCTACTCTCACCACCATCAGAACATATCTTCAAAGCTATCAGCCCCCAGAAAAAAAGCGCCGCACCAACACCGGGTGGGCTCGAACCTCTAACTTTTCGGTTAACAGCCGATCGCGCTAGCCAATTGCGCCAAAGAGACAGTCGTGCTCCACTCTCACCACCGTCAGACCATTTCTTCAGAGCTATCGCCCCAAAGAAAAAAAAGCGCCACATCACCCCCGGGTGGGCTCGAACCTCCAACCTTTCGGTTAACAGCCAATCGCGCTAGCCAATTGCGCCATGGAGACAGTCCTGCTCCACTCTCAGCACCATCAGAACATATCTTCAAAGCTATCAGCACAAAGAAAAAAAGCGCCACACCATCACCGGGTGGGCTCGAACCTCCAACCTTTCGGTTAACAGCCGATCGCGCTAGCCAACTGCGCCACGGAGACAGTCGTGCTCCACTCTCACCACCATCAGAACATATCTTCAAAGCTATCAGCGCAAAGAAAAAAGCAACACACCACTCCCGGGAGGGCTCGAACCTCCAACCTTTCGGTTAACAGCCGATCGGGTAAGCCAATTGCGCCACGAAGACTGTCCTGCTCCACTCTCACCACCGTCAAAACATTTATTCAGAGCTATCACCGCAAAGAAAAAAAGCGCCGCACCACCACCGGGAGGGCTCGAAACTCCAACCTTTCGGTTAACAGCCGATCGCGCTAGCCCATTGCACCACGGAGACAGTCCTGCTCCACTCTCACCACCATCAGAACATATCTTCAAAGCTATCAGCGCAAAGAAAAAAGCACCACACCACTCCCGGGAGGGCTCGAAACTCCAACCTTTCGGTTAACAGCCGATCGCGCTAACCCATTGCGCCACGGGGACAGTCTTGCTCCACTCTCACCACCATCAGAACATATATTCAAAGCTATCAGCGCAAACAAAAAAAAGCGCCGCACCACCACCGGGTGGGCTCGAACCTCCAACCTTTCGGTTAACAGCCGATTGCGCTAGCCAATTGCGCCAGGGAGACAGTCCTGCTCCACTCTCACCGCCATCAGAACATATCTTCAAAGCTATCAGCCCAAAGAAAAAAAAGCACCGCACCACCACCGGGTGGGCTCGAACCTCCAACCTTTCGTTTAACAGCCAATCGCGCTAGCCAATTGCGCCAAGGAGACAGTCCTGCTCCACTCTCACCACCATCAGAACATATCTTCAAAGCTATCAGCACAAAGAAAAGAAAGCGCCGCACCACCACCGGGTGGGCTCGAACCTCCAATCTTTCGGTTAACAGCCGATCGCGCTAGCCAATTGCGCCACGGAGACAATCGTGCTCCACGCTCACCACCATCAGAAAATATCTTCAAAGCTATCAGCCCAAAGAAAAAAAAGCGCCGCACCACTCCCGGGAGGGCTCGAAACTCGAACCTTTCGGTTAACAGCCGATCGCGCTAGCCCTTTGCGCCACAGAGAAGGTCTTGCTCCGCTCTCACCACCATCAGAACATATATTCAAAGCTATCAGCGCAAAGAAAAAAGCAACACACCACTCCCGGGCGGGCTCGAAACTCCAACCTTTCGGTTAACAGCCGATCGGGCTAGCCCATTGCGCCACGGAGACAAACTTGCTCCCTTCTCACCTCCATCAGAACATATCTTCAAAGCTATCAGCCCAAACAAAAAAAGCGCCGCACCACCACCGGGTGGGCTCGAACCTCCAACCTTTCGGTTAACAGCCGATCGCACTAGCCAATTGTGCCACGGAGACAGTCACGCTCCACTCTTACCACCATCGGAACATATCTTCAAAGCTATCAGCACAAAGAAAAAAGCAACACACCACTCCCGGGAGGGCTCGAACCTCCAACTTTTCGGTTAAACGCCGATCGCCCTGGCCAATTGCGCCACGAAGACAGTCCTGCTCCACTCTCACCACCATTAGAACATATCTTTCAAGCTATCAGCCCAAAGAAAAAAAAAGCGCCGCACCACCACCAGGTGGGCTCGAACCTCCAACCTTTCGGTTAACGGCCGATCGCGCTAGCCAATTGCGCCACAGAGACAGTCGTGCTCCACTCTCACCACCGTCAGACCATTTCTTCAGAGCTATCGCCCCAAAGAAAGAAAAAGCGCCGCACCGCCACCGGATGGGCTCGAACCTCCAACCTTCTGGTTAACAGCCGATCGCGCTGGCCAATTGCGCCACGGAGACAGTCCTGCTCCACTCTCACCACCGTCAGAACATTTCTTCAGAGCTATCATCCCAAAGAAAAAAAAGCGCCGCACCACCACCGGGTGGGCTCGAAACTCCAACCTTTCGGTTAACAGCCGATCGCGCTAGCCAATTGGGCCATGGAGACAGTCCTGCTCCACTCTCACCACCATCAGAACATATCTTCAAAGCTATTACCACAAAGAAAAAAGCAACACACCACTCCCGGGAGGGCTCAAAACTCCAACCTTTCGGTTAACAGCCGATCGTGCTAGCCCATTTGGCCACGGAGACAGTCTTGCTCCCTTCTCACCACCATCAGAACATATCTTCAAAGCTATCAGCCCAAAGAAAAAAAAAGCGCCGCACCACCACCGGGTGGGCTCGAACCTCCAACCTTTCGGTTAACAGCCGATCACGCAAGTCAATTGCGCCACGGAGACAGTCCTGCTCCACTCTCACCACTATCAGAACATATTTTCAAAGCTATCAGTGCAAAGAAAAAAAAGCGCCGCACCACCACCGGGTGGTGCTCGAACCTCCAACCTTTCGGTTAACAGCCGATCGCGCAAGCCAATTGCGCCACGAAGACAGTCCTGCTCCACTCTCACCACCATCAGAACATATCTTCAAAGCTATCAGTGCAAAGAAAAAAGCAACACACCACTCCCGGGAGGGTTCGAAACTCCAACCTTTCGGTTAACAGCCAATCGCGCTAGCCAATTGCGCCACGGAGACAGTACTGCTCCACTCTCACCACCATCAGAACATATCATCAAAGCTATCACCACAAAGAAAAAAAACGCCGCACCACCATCGGGTGGGCTCGAAACTCCAACCTTTCGGTTAACAGCCGATCGCGCTAGCCAATTGCGCCACGGAGACAATCGTGCTCCACGCTCACCACCATCAGAAAATATCTTCAAAGCTATCAGCCCAAAGAAAAAAAAGCGCCGCACCACTCCCGGGAGGGCTCGAAACTCGAACCTTTCGGTTAACAGACGATCGCGCTAGCCCTTTGCGCCACGGAGACAGCCTTGCTCCGCTCTCACCACCATCAGAACATATATTCAAAGCTATCAGCGCAAAGAAAAAAGCAACACACCACTCCCGGGCGGGCTCGAAACTCCAACCTTTCGGTTAACAGCCGATCGGGCTAGCCCATTGCGCCACGGAGACAAACTTGCTCCCTTCTCACCTCCATCAGAACATATCTTCAAAGCTATCAGCCCATGAAAAAAGCGCCGCACCACCACCGGGTGGGCTCGAACCTCCAACCTTTCGGTTAACAGCCGATCGCACTAGCCAAGTGTGCCACGGAGACAGTCGCGCTCCACTCTTACCACCATCGGAACATATCTTCAAAGCTATCAGTACAAAGAAAAAAGCAACACACCACTCTCGGGAGGGCTCGAACCTCCTGCTTTTCGGTTAACAGCCGATCGCGATGGCCAATTGCGCCACGAAGACAGTCCTGCTCCACTCTCACCACCATTAGAACATATCTTTCAAGCTATCAGCCCAAAGAAAAAAAAAGCGCCGCACCACCACCAGGTGGGCTCGAACCTCCAACCTTTCGGTTAACGGCCGATCGCGCTAGCCAATTGCGCAACGGAGACAATCGTGCTCCATGCTCACCACCATTAGAAAATATCTTCGAAGCTATCAGCGCAAAGAAAAAAGCAACACACCCCACCCGGGAGGGCTCGAACCTCCAACTTTTTGGTTAACAGCCGATCGCACTAGCCAATGGCGCCACGGGGACAGTCCTGCTCCACTCTCACCACCGTCCGAACATTTCTTCAGAGCTATCAGCCCAATGAAAAAAAAGCGCCGCACCACCACCGGGTGGGCTCGAACCTCCAACCTTTCGGGTAACAGTCGATCGCGCTAGACAATTGCGCCACAGAGACAGTCGTGCTCCACTCTCACCACCGTCAGATCATTTCTTCAGAGCTATCGCCCCAAAGAAAGAAAAAGCGCCGCACCGCCACCGGATGGGCTCGAACCTCTAACCTTCCGGTTAACAGCCGATCGCGCTGGCCAATTGCGCCACGGAGACAGTCCTGCTCCACTCTCACCACCGTCAGAACATTTCTTCAGAGCTATCAGCCCAAAGAAAACAAAGCACCGCACCACCACCGGGTGGGCTCGAAACTTCAACCTTTCGGTTAACAGCCGATCGCGCTAGCCAATTGCGCCATGGAGACAGTCCTGCTCCACTCTCACTACCATCAGAACATATCTTCAAAGCTATTACCACAAAGAAAAAAGCAACACACCACTCCCGGGAGGGCTCGAAACTCCAACCTTTCGGTTAACAGCCGATCGCGCTAGCCCATTTGGCCACGGAGACAGTCTTGCTCCCTTCTCACCACCATCAGAACATATCTTCAAAGCTATCAGCCCAAAGAAAAAAAAGCGCCGCACCACCACCGGGTGGGCTCGAACCTCCAACCTTTCGGTTAACAGCCGATCACGCAAGCCAATTGCGCCACGGAGACAGTCCTGCTCCACTCTCACCACTATCAGAACATATCTTCAAAGCTATCAGTGCAAAGAAAACAAAGCGCCGCACCTCCACCGGGTGGTGCTCGAACCTCCAACCTTTCGGTTAACAGCTGATCGCGCAAGCCAATTGCGCCACGAAGACAGTCCTGCTCCACTCTCACCACCATCAGAACATATCTTCAAAGCTATCAGTGCAAAAAAAAAGCAACACACCACTCCCGGGAGGGTTCGAAACTCCAACCTTTCGGTTAACAGCCAATCGCGCTAGCCAATTGCGCCACGGAGACAGTACTGCTCCACTCTCACCACCATCAGAACATATTATCAAAGCTATCACCACAAAGAAAAAAAACGCCGCACCACCATCGGGTGGGCTCGAAACTCCAACCTTTCGGTTAACAGCCGATCGCACTAGCCAATTGTGCCACGGAGACAGTCACGCTCCACTCTTACCACCATCGGAACATATCTTCAAAGCTATCAGCACAAAGAAAAAGGCAACACACCACTCCCGGGAGGGCTCGAACCTCCAACTTTTCGGTTAACAGCCGATCGCCCTGGCCAATTGCGCCACGAAGACAGTCCTGCTCCACTCTCACCACCATTAGAACATATCTTTCAAGCTATCAGCCCAAAGAAAAAAAAGCGCCGCACCACCACCAGGTGGGCTCGAACCTCCAACCTTTCGGTTAACGGCCGATCGCGCTAGCCAATTGCGCCACAGAGACAGTCGTGCTCCACTCTCACCACCGTCAGACCATTTCTTCAGAGCTATCGCCCCAAAGAAAGAAAAAGCGCCACACCGCCACCGGATGGGCTCGAACCTCCAACCTTCTGGTTAACAGCCGATCGCGCTGGCCAATTGCGCCACGGAGACAGTCCTGCTCCACTCTCACCACCGTCAGAACATTTCTTCAGAGCTATCATCCCAAAGAAAAAAAAAGCGCCGCACCACCACCGGGTGGGCTCGAAACTCCAACCTTTCGGTTAACAGCCGATCGCGCTAGCCAATTGGGCCATGGAGACAGTCCTGCTCCACTCTAACCACCATCAGAACATATCTTCAAAGCTATTACCACAAAGAAAAAAGCAACACACCACTCCCGGGAGGGCTCAAAACTCCAAACTTTCGGTTAACAGCCAATCGCGCTAGCCCATTTGGCCACGGAGACAGTCTTGCTCCCTTCTCACCACCATCAGAACATATCTTCAAAGCTATCAGTGCAAAGAAAAAAGCAACACACCACTCCCGGGAGGGTTCGAAACTCCAACCTTTCGGTTAACAGCCAATCGCGCTAGCCAATTGCGCCACGGAGACAGTACTGCTCCACTCTCACCACCATCAGAACATATCATCAAAGCTATCACCACAAAGAAAAAAAACGCCGCACCACCATCGGGTGGGCTCGAAACTCCAACCTTTCGGTTAACAGCCGATCGCGCTAGCCAATTGCGCCACGGAGACAATCGTGCTCCACGCTCACCACCATCAGAAAATATCTTCAAAGCTATCAGCCCAAAGAAAAAAAAGCGCCGCACCACTCCCGGGAGGGCTCGAAACTCGAACCTTTCGGTTAACAGACGATTGCGCTAGCCCTTTGCGCCACGGAGACAGCCTTGCTCCGCTCTCACCACCATCAGAACATATATTCAAAGCTATCAGCGCAAAGAAAAAAGCAACACACCACTCCCGGGAGGGTTCGAAACTCCAACCTTTCGGTTAACAGCCAATCGCGCTAGCCAATTGCGCCACGGAGACAGTACTGCTCCACTCTCACCACCATCAGAACATATTATCAAAGCTATCACCACAAAGAAAAAAAACGCCGCACCACCATCGGGTGGGCTCGAAACTCCAACCTTTCGGTTAACAGCCGATCGCACTAGCCAATTGTGCCACGGAGACAGTCACGCTCCACTCTTACCACCATCGGAACATATCTTCAAAGCTATCAGCACAAAGAAAAAGGCAACACACCACTCCCGGGAGGGCTCGAACCTCCAACTTTTCGGTTAACAGCCGATCGCCCTGGCCAATTGCGCCACGAAGACAGTCCTGCTCCACTCTCACCACCATTAGAACATATCTTTCAAGCTATCAGCCCAAAGAAAAAAAAAGCGCCGCACCACCACCAGGTGGGCTCGAACCTCCAACCTTTCGGTTAACGGCCGATCGCGCTAGCCAATTGCGCCACAGAGACAGTCGTGCTCCACTCTCACCACCGTCAGACCATTTCTTCAGAGCTATCGCCCCAAAGAAAGAAAAAGCGCCACACCGCCACCGGATGGGCTCGAACCTCCAACCTTCTGGTTAACAGCCGATCGCGCTGGCCAATTGCGCCACGGAGACAGTCCTGCTCCACTCTCACCACCGTCAGAACATTTCTTCAGAGCTATCATCCCAAAGAAAAAAAAGCGCCGCACCACCACCGGGTGGGCTCGAAACTCCAACCTTTCGGTTAACAGCCGATCGCGCTAGCCAATTGGGCCATGGAGACAGTCCTGCTCCACTCTAACCACCATCAGAACATATCTTCAAAGCTATTACCACAAAGAAAAAAGCAACACACCACTCCCGGGAGGGCTCAAAACTCCAAACTTTCGGTTAACAGCCAATCGCGCTAGCCCATTTGGCCACGGAGACAGTCTTGCTCCCTTCTCACCACCATCAGAACATATCTTCAAAGCTATCAGTGCAAAGAAAAAAGCAACACACCACTCCCGGGAGGGTTCGAAACTCCAACCTTTCGGTTAACAGCCAATCGCGCTAGCCAATTGCGCCACGGAGACAGTACTGCTCCACTCTCACCACCATCAGAACATATCATCAAAGCTATCACCACAAAGAAAAAAAACGCCGCACCACCATCGGGTGGGCTCGAAACTCCAACCTTTCGGTTAACAGCCGATCGCGCTAGCCAATTGCGCCACGGAGACAATCGTGCTCCACGCTCACCACCATCAGAAAATATCTTCAAAGCTATCAGCCCAAAGAAAAAAAAGCGCCGCACCACTCCCGGGAGGGCTCGAAACTCGAACCTTTCGGTTAACAGACGATTGCGCTAGCCCTTTGCGCCACGGAGACAGCCTTGCTCCGCTCTCACCACCATCAGAACATATATTCAAAGCTATCAGCGCAAAGAAAAAAGCAACACACCACTCCCGGGAGGGTTCGAAACTCCAACCTTTCGGTTAACAGCCAATCGCGCTAGCCAATTGCGCCACGGAGACAGTACTGCTCCACTCTCACCACCATCAGAACATATTATCAAAGCTATCACCACAAAGAAAAAAAACGCCGCACCACCATCGGGTGGGCTCGAAACTCCAACCTTTCGGTTAACAGCCGATCGCACTAGCCAATTGTGCCACGGAGACAGTCACGCTCCACTCTTACCACCATCGGAACATATCTTCAAAGCTATCAGCACAAAGAAAAAGGCAACACACCACTCCCGGGAGGGCTCGAACCTCCAACTTTTCGGTTAACAGCCGATCGCCCTGGCCAATTGCGCCACGAAGACAGTCCTGCTCCACTCTCACCACCATTAGAACATATCTTTCAAGCTATCAGCCCAAAGAAAAAAAAAGCGCCGCACCACCACCAGGTGGGCTCGAACCTCCAACCTTTCGGTTAACGGCCGATCGCGCTAGCCAATTGCGCAACGGAGACAATCGTGCTCCATGCTCACCACCATTAGAAAATATCTTCGAAGCTATCAGCGCAAAGAAAAAAGCAACACACCCCACCCGGGAGGGCTCGAACCTCCAATTTTTTGGTTAACAGCCGATCGCACTAGCCAATGGCGCCACGGGGACAGTCCTGCTCCACTCTCACCACCGTCCGAACATTTCTTCAGAGCTATCAGCCCAATGAAAAAAAAGCGCCGCACCACCACCGGGTGGGCTCGAACCTCCAACTTTTCTGTTAACAGCCGATCACGCTAGCCAATTGCGTCACGGAGACAGTCCTGCTCTACTCTCACCACCATCAGAACATATCTTCAAAGCTATCAGCCCCCAGAAAAAAAGCGCCGCACCACCACCGGGTGGGCTCGAACCTCTAACTTTTCGGTTAACAGCCGATCGGGTAAGCCAATTGCGCCACGAAGACTGTCCTGCTCCACTCTCACCACCGTCAAAACATTTATTCAGAGCTATCACCGCAAAGAAAAAAAGCGCCGCACCACCACCGGGAGGGCTCGAAACTCCAACCTTTCGGTTAACAGCCGATCGCGCTAGCCCATTGCACCACGGAGACAGTCCTGCTCCACTCTCACCACCATCAGAACATATCTTCAAAGCTATCAGCGCAAAGAAAAAAGCACCACACCACTCCCGGGAGGGCTCGAAACTCCAACCTTTCGGTTAACAGCCGATCGCGCTAACCCATTGCGCCACGGGGACAGTCTTGCTCCACTCTCACCACCATCAGAACATATCTTCAAAGCTATCAGCACAAAGAAAAGAAAGCGCCGCACCACCACCGGGTGGGCTCGAACCTCCAAACTTTCGGTTAACAGCCGATCGCGCTAGCCAATTGCGCCACGGAGACAATCGTGCTCCACGCTCACCACCATCAGAAAATATCTTCAAAGCTATCAGCCCAAAGAAAAAAAGCGCCGCACCACTCCCGGGAGGGCTCGAAACTCGAACCTTTCTGTTAACAGCCGATCGCGCTAGCCCTTTGCGCCACAGAGACAGTCTTGCTCCGCTCTCACCACCATCAGAACATATATTCAAAGCTATCAGCGCAAAGAAAAAAGCAACACACCACTCCCGGGCGGGCTCGAAACTCCAACCTTTTGGTTAACAGCCGATCGGGCTAGCCCATTGCGCCACGGAGACAAACTTGCTCCCTTCTCACCTCCATCAGAACATATCTTCAAAGCTATCAGCCCAAACAAAAAAAGCGCCGCACCACCACCGGGTGGGCTCGAACCTACAACCTTTCGGTTAACAGCCGATCGCACTAGCCAATTGTGCCACGGAGACAGTCACGCTCCACTCTTACCACCATCGGAACATATCTTCAAAGCTATCAGCACAAAGAAAAAAGCAACACACCACTCCCGGGAGGGCTCGAACCTCCAACTTTTCGGTTAACAGCCGATCGCCCTGGCCAATTGCGCCACGAAGACAGTCCTGCTCCACTCTCACCACCATTAGAACATATCTTTCAAGCTATCAGCCCAAAGAAAAAAAAAAGCGCCGCACCACCACCAGGTGGGCTCGAACCTCCAACCTTTCGGTTAACGGCCGATCGCGCTAGCCAATTGCGCCACAGAGACAGTCGTGCTCCACTCTCACCACCGTCAGACCATTTCTTCAGAGCTATCGCCCCAAAGAAAGAAAAAGCGCCGCACCGCCACCGGATGGGCTCGAACCTCCAACCTTCTATTTAACAGCCGATCGCGCTGGCCAATTGCGCCACGGAGACAGTCCTGCTCCACTCTCACCACCGTCAGAACATTTCTTCAGAGCTATCATCCCAAAGAAAAAAAAGCGCCGCACCACCACCGGGTGGGCTCGAAACTCCAACCTTTCGGTTAACAGCCGATCGCGCTAGCCAATTGGGCCATGGAGACAGTCCTGCTCCACTCTCACCACCATCAGAACATATCTTCAAAGCTATTACCACAAAGAAAAAAGCAACAGACCACTCCCGGGAGGGCTCAAAACTCCAACCTTTCGGTTAACAGCCGATCGCGCTAGCCCATTTGGCCACGGAGACAGTCTTGCTCCCTTCTCACCACCATCAGAACATATCTTCAAAGCTATCAGCCCAAAGAAAAAAAAAGCGCCGCACCACCACCGGGTGGACTCGAACCTCCAACCTTTCGGTTAACAGCCGATCACGCAAGCCAATTGCGCCACGGAGACAGTCCTGCTCCACTCTCACCACTATCAGAACATATCTTCAAAGCTATCAGTGCAAAGAAAAAAAAGCGCCGCACCACCACCGGGTGGTGCTCGAACCTCCAACCTTTCGGTTAACAGCCGATCGCGCAAGCCAATTGCGCCACGAAGACAGTCCTGCTCCACTCTCACCACCATCAGAACATATCTTCAAAGCTATCAGTGCAAAGAAAAAAGCAACACACCACTCCCGGGAGGGTTCGAAACTCCAACCTTTCGGTTAACAGCCAATCGCGCTAGCCAATTGCGCCACGGAGACAGTACTGCTCCACTCTCACCACCATCAGAACATATCATCAAAGCTATCACCACAAAGAAAAAAAACGCCGCACCACCATCGGGTGGGCTCGAAACTCCAACCTTTCGGTTAACAGCCGATCGCGCTAGCCAATTGCGCCACGGAGACAATCGTGCTCCACGCTCACCACCATCGGAACATATCTTCAAAGCTATCAGTACAAAGAAAAAAGCAACACACCACTCTCGGGAGGGCTCGAACCTCCTGCTTTTCGGTTAACAGCCGATCGCGATGGCCAATTGCGCCACGAAGACAGTCCTGCTCCACTCTCACCACCATTAGAACATATCTTTCAAGCTATCAGCCCAAAGAAAAAAAAAGCGCCGCACCACCACCAGGTGGGCTCGAACCTCCAACCTTTCGGTTAACGGCCGATCGCGCTAGCCAATTGCGCAACGGAGACAATCGTGCTCCATGCTCACCACCATTAGAAAATATCTTCGAAGCTATCAGCGCAAAGAAAAAAGCAACACACCCCACCCGGGAGGGCTCGAACCTCCAACTTTTTGGTTAACAGCCGATCGCACTAGCCAATGGTGCCACGGGGACAGTCCTGCTCCACTCTCACCACCGTCCGAACATTTCTTCAGAGCTATAAGCCCAATGAAAAAAAAGCGCCGCACCACCACCGGGTGGGCTCGAACCTCCAACCTTTCGGGTAACAGTCGATCGCGCTAGCCAATTGCGCCACAGAGACAGTCGTGCTCCACTCTCACCACCGTCAGATCATTTCTTCAGAGCTATCGCCCCAAAGAAAGAAAAAGCGCCGCACCGCCACCGGATGGGCTCGAACCTCTAACCTTCCGGTTAACAGCCGATCGCGCTGGCCAATTGCGCCACGGAGACAGTCCTGCTCCACTCTCACCACCGTCAGAACATTTCTTCAGAGCTATCAGCCCAAAGAAAAAAAAGCACCGCACCACCACCGGGTGGGCTCGAAACTTCAACCTTTCGGTTAACAGCCGATCGCGCTAGCCAATTGCGCCATGGAGACAGTCCTGCTCCACTCTCACTACCATCAGAACATATCTTCAAAGCTATTACCACAAAGAAAAAAGCAACACACCACTCCCGGGAGGGCTCGAAACTCCAACCTTTCGGTTAACAGCCGATCGCGCTAGCCCATTTGGCCACGGAGACAGTCTTGCTCCCTTCTCACCACCATCAGAACATACCTTCAAAGCTATCAGCCCAAAGAAAAAAAAGCGCCGCACCACCACCGGGTGGGCTCGAACCTCCAACCTTTCGGTTAACAGCCGATCACGCAAGCCAATTGCGCCACGGAGACAGTCCTGCTCCACTCTCACCACTATCAGAACATATCTTCAAAGCTATCAGTGCAAAGAAAACAAAGCGCCGCACCTCCACCGGGTGGTGCTCGAACCTCCAACCTTTCGGTTAACAGCTGATCGCGCAAGCCAATTGCGCCACGAAGACAGTCCTGCTCCACTCTCACCACCATCAGAACATATCTTCAAAGCTATCAGTGCAAAAAAAAGCAACACACCACTCCCGGGAGGATTCGAAACTCCAACCTTTCGGTTAACAGCCAATCGCGCTAGCCAATTGCGCCACGGAGACAGTACTGCTCCACTCTCACCACCATCAGAACATATTATCAAAGCTATCACCACAAAGAAAAAAAACGCCGCACCACCATCGGGTGGGCTCGAAACTCCAACCTTTCGGTTAACAGCCGATCGCACTAGCCAATTGTGCCACGGAGACAGTCACGCTCCACTCTTACCACCATCGGAACATATCTTCAAAGCTATCAGCACAAAGAAAAAGGCAACACACCACTCCCGGGAGGGCTCGAACCTCCAACTTTTCGGTTAACAGCCGATCGCCCTGGCCAATTGCGCCACGAAGACAGTCCTGCTCCACTCTCACCACCATTAGAACATATCTTTCAAGCTATCAGCCCAAAGAAAAAAAAAGCGCCGCACCACCACCAGGTGGGCTCGAACCTCCAACCTTTCGGTTAACGGCCGATCGCGCTAGCCAATTGCGCCACAGAGACAGTCGTGCTCCACTCTCACCACCGTCAGACCATTTCTTCAGAGCTATCGCCCCAAAGAAAGAAAAAGCGCCACACCGCCACCGGATGGGCTCGAACCTCCAACCTTCTGGTTAACAGCCGATCGCGCTGGCCAATTGCGCCACGGAGACAGTCCTGCTCCACTCTCACCACCGTCAGAACATTTCTTCAGAGCTATCATCCCAAAGAAAAAAAAGCGCCGCACCACCACCGGGTGGGCTCGAAACTCCAACCTTTCGGTTAACAGCCGATCGCGCTAGCCAATTGGGCCATGGAGACAGTCCTGCTCCACTCTAACCACCATCAGAACATATCTTCAAAGCTATTACCACAAAGACAAAAGCAACACACCACTCCCGGGAGGGCTCAAAACTCCAACCTTTCGGTTAACAGCCGATCGCGCTAGCCCATTTGGCCACGGAGACAGTCTTGCTCCCTTCTCACCACCATCAGAACATATCTTCAAAGCTATCAGTGCAAAGAAAAAAGCAACACACCACTCCCGGGAGGGTTCGAAACTCCAACCTTTCGGTTAACAGCCAATCGCGCTAGCCAATTGCGCCACGGAGACAGTACTGCTCCACTCTCACCACCATCAGAACATATCATCAAAGCTATCACCACAAAGAAAAAAAACGCCGCACCACCATCGGGTGGGCTCGAAACTCCAACCTTTCGGTTAACAGCCGATCGCGCTAGCCAATTGCGCCACGGAGACAATCGTGCTCCACGCTCACCACCATCAGAAAATATCTTCAAAGCTATCAGCCCAAAGAAAAAAAAGCGCCGCACCACTCCCGGGAGGGCTCGAAACTCGAACCTTTCGGTTAACAGACGATTGCGCTAGCCCTTTGCGCCACGGAGACAGCCTTGCTCCGCTCTCACCACCATCAGAACATATATTCAAAGCTATCAGCGCAAAGAAAAAAGCAACACACCACTCCCGGGCGGGCTCGAAACTCCAACCTTTCGGTTAACAGCCGATCGGGCTAGCCCATTGCGCCACGGAGACAAACTTGCTCCCTTCTCACCTCCATCAGAACATATCTTCAAAGCTATCAGCCCAAAGAAAAAAAGCGCCGCACCACCACCGGGTGGGCTCGAACCTCCAACCTTTCGGTTAACAGCCGATCGCACTAGCCAATTGTGCCACGGAGACAGTCGCGCTCCACTCTTACCACCATCGGAACATATCTTCAAAGCTATCAGTACAAAGAAAAAAGCAACACACCACTCTCGGGAGGGCTCGAACCTCCTACTTTTCGGTTAACAGCCGATCGCGATGGCCAATTGCGCCACGAAGACAGTCCTGCTCCACTCTCACCACCATTAGAACATATCTTTCAAGCTATCAGCCCAAAGAAAAAAAAAGCGCCGCACCACCACCAGGTGGGCTCGAACCTCCAACCTTTCGGTTAACGGCCGATCGCGCTAGCCAATTGCGCAACGGAGACAATCGTGCTCCATGCTCACCACCATTAGAAAATATCTTCGAAGCTATCAGCGCAAAGAAAAAAGCAACACACCCCACCCGGGAGGGCTCGAACCTCCAATTTTTTGGTTAACAGCCGATCGCACTAGCCAATGGCGCCACGGGGACAGTCCTGCTCCACTCTCACCACCGTCCGAACATTTCTTCAGAGCTATCAGCCCAATGAAAAAAAAGCGCCGCACCACCACCGGGTGGGCTCGAACCTCCAACTTTTCTGTTAACAGCCGATCACGCTAGCCAATTGCGTCACGGAGACAGTCCTGCTCTACTCTCACCACCATCAGAACATATCTTCAAAGCTATCAGCCCCCAGAAAAAAAGCGCCGCACCACCACCGGGTGGGCTCGAACCTCTAACTTTTCGGTTAACAGCCGATCGCGCTAACCAATTGCGCCAAAGAGACAGTCGTGCTCCACTCTCACCACCGTCAGACCATTTCTTCAGAGCTATCGCCCCAAAGAAAAAAAGCGCCGCATCACCCCCGGGTGGGCTCGAACCTCCAACCTTTCGGTTAACAGCCGATCGCGCTAGCCAATTGCGCCATGGAGACAGTCCTGCTCCACTCTCAGCACCATCAGAACATATCTTCAAAGCTATCAGCGCAAAGAAAAAAGCAACACACCACTCCCGGGAGGGCTCGAACCTCCAACCTTTCGGTTAACAGCCGATCGGGTAAGCCAATTGCGCCACGAAGACTGTCCTGCTCCACTCTCACCACCGTCAAAACATTTGTTCAGAGCTATCACCGCAAAGAAAAAAAGCGCCGCACCACCACCGGGAGGGCTCGAAACTCCAACCTTTCGGTTAACAGCCGATCGCGCTAGCCCATTGCACCACGGAGACAGTCCTGCTCCACTCTCACCACCATCAGAACATATCTTCAAAGCTATCAGCGCAAAGAAAAAAGCACCACACCACTCCCGGGAGGGCTCGAAACTCCAACCTTTCGGTTAACAGCCGATCGCGCTAACCCATTGCGCCACGGGGACAGTCTTGCTCCACTCTCACCACCATCAGAACATATCTTCAAAGCTATCAGCACAAAGAAAAGAAAGCGCCGCACCACCACCGGGTGGGCTCGAACCTCCAAACTTTCGGTTAACAGCCGATCGCGCTAGCCAATTGCGCCACGGAGACAATCGTGCTCCACGCTCACCACCATCAGAAAATATCTTCAAAGCTATCAGCCCAAAGAAAAAAAAGCGCCGCACCACTCCCGGGAGGGCTCGAAACTCGAACCTTTCTGTTAACAGCCGATCGCGCTAGCCCTTTGCGCCACAGAGACAGTCTTGCTCCGCTCTCACCACCATCAGAACATATATTCAAAGCTATCAGCGCAAAGAAAAAAGCAACACACCACTCCCGGGCGGGCTCGAAACTCCAACCTTTTGGTTAACAGCCGATCGGGCTAGCCCATTGCGCCACGGAGACAAACTTGCTCCCTTCTCACCTCCATCAGAACATATCTTCAAAGCTATCAGCCCAAACAAAAAAAGCGCCGCACCACCACCGGTTGGGCTCGAACCTACAACCTTTCGGTTAACAGCCGATCGCACTAGCCAATTGTGCCACGGAGACAGTCACGCTCCACTCTTACCACCATCGGAACATATCTTCAAAGCTATCAGCACAAAGAAAAAAGCAACACACCACTCCCGGGAGGGCTCGAACCTCCAACTTTTCGGTTAACAGCCGATCGCCCTGGCCAATTGCGCCACGAAGACAGTCCTGCTCCACTCTCACCACCATTAGAAGATATCTTTCAAGCTATCAGCCCAAAGAAAAAAAAAAGCGCCGCACCACCACCAGGTGGGCTCGAACCTCCAACCTTTCGGTTAACGGCCGATCGCGCTAGCCAATTGCGCCACAGAGACAGTCGTGCTCCACTCTCACCACCGCCAGACCATTTCTTCAGAGCTATCGCCCCAAAGAAAGAAAAAGCGCCGCACCGCCACCGGATGGGCTCGAACCTCCAACCTTCTATTTAACAGCCGATCGCGCTGGCCAATTGCGCCACGGAGACAGTCCTGCTCCACTCTCACCACCGTCAGAACATTTCTTCAGAGCTATCATCCCAAAGAAAAAAAAGCGCCGCACCACCACCGGGTGGGCTCGAAACTCCAACCTTTCGGTTAACAGCCGATCGCGCTAGCCAATTGGGCCATGGAGACAGTCCTGCTCCACTCTCACCACCATCAGAACATATCTTCAAAGCTATTACCACAAAGAAAAAAGCAACACACCACTCCCGGGAGGGCTCAAAACTCCAACCTTTCGGTTAACAGCCGATCGCGCTAGCCCATTTGGCCACGGAGACAGTCTTGCTCCCTTCTCACCACCATCAGAACATATCTTCAAAGCTATCAGCCCAAAGAAAAAAAAAGCGCCGCACCACCACCGGGTGGACTCGAACCTCCAACCTTTCGGTTAACAGCCGATCACGCAAGCCAATTGCGCCACGGAGACAGTCCTGCTCCACTCTCACCACTATCAGAACATATCTTCAAAGCTATCAGTGCAAAGAAAAAAAAGCGCCGCACCACCACCGGGTGGTGCTCGAACCTCCAACCTTTCGGTTAACAGCCGATCGCGCAAGCCAATTGCGCCACGAAGACAGTCCTGCTCCACTCTCACCACCATCAGAACATATCTTCAAAGCTATCAGTGCAAAGAAAAAAGCAACACACCACTCCCGGGAGGGTTCGAAACTCCAACCTTTCGGTTAACAGCCAATCGCGCTAGCCAATTGCGCCACGGAGACAGTACTGCTCCACTCTCACCACCATCAGAACATATCATCAAAGCTATCACCACAAAGAAAAAAAACGCCGCACCACCATCGGGTGGGCTCGAAACTCCAACCTTTCGGTTAACAGCCGATCGCGCTAGCCAATTGCGCCACGGAGACAATCGTGCTCCACGCTCACCACCATCAGAAAATATCTTCAAAGCTATCAGCCCAAAGAAAAAAAAGCGCCGCACCACTCCCGGTAGGGCTCGAAACTCGAACCTTTCGGTTAACAGACGATTGCGCTAGCCCTTTGCGCCACGGAGACAGCCTTGCTCCGCTCTCACCACCATCAGAACATATATTCAAAGCTATCAGCGCAAAGAAAAAAGCAACACACCACTCCCGGGCGGGCTCGAAACTCCAACCTTTCGGTTAACAGCCGATCGGGCTAGCCCATTGCGCCACGGAGACAAACTTGCTCCCTTCTCACCTCCATCAGAACATATCTTCAAAGCTATCAGCCCAAAGAAAAAAAGCGCCGCACCACCACCGGGTGGGCTCGAACCTCCAACCTTTCGGTTAACAGCCGATCGCACTAGCCAATTGTGCCACGGAGACAGTCGCGCTCCACTCTTACCACCATCGGAACATATCTTCAAAGCTATCAGTACAAAGAAAAAAGCAACACACCACTCTCGGGAGGGCTCGAACCTCCTACTTTTCGGTTAACAGCCGATCGCGATGGCCAATTGCGCCACGAAGACAGTCCTGCTCCACTCTCACCACCATTAGAACATATCTTTCAAGCTATCAGCCCAAAGAAAAAAAAAGCGCCGCACCACCACCAGGTGGGCTCGAACCTCCAACCTTTCGGTTAACGGCCGATCGCGCTAGCCAATTGCGCAACGGAGACAATCGTGCTCCATGCTCACCACCATTAGAAAATATCTTCGAAGCTATCAGCGCAAAGAAAAAAGCAACACACCCCACCCGGGAGGGCTCGAACCTCCAATTTTTTGGTTAACAGCCGATCGCACTAGCCAATGGCGCCACGGGGACAGTCCTGCTCCACTCTCACCACCGTCCGAACATTTCTTCAGAGCTATCAGCCCAATGAAAAAAAAGCGCCGCACCACCACCGGGTGGGCTCGAACCTCCAACTTTTTTGTTAACAGCCGATCACGCTAGCCAATTGCGTCACGGAGACAGTCCTGCTCTACTCTCACCACCATCAGAACATATCTTCAAAGCTATCAGCCCCCAGAAAAAAAGCGCCGCACCACCACCGGGTGGGCTCGAACCTCTAACTTTTCGGTTAACAGCCGATCGCGCTAACCAATTGCGCCAAAGAGACAGTCGTGCTCCACTCTCACCACCGTCAGACCATTTCTTCAGAGCTATCGCCCCAAAGAAAAAAAGCGCCGCATCACCCCCGGGTGGGCTCGAACCTCCAACCTTTCGGTTAACAGCCGATCGCGCTAGCCAATTGCGCCATGGAGACAGTCCTGCTCCACTCTCAGCACCATCAGAACATATCTTCAAAGCTATCAGCACAAAGAAAAAAAGCGCCACACCATCACCGGGTGGGCTCGAACCTCCAACCTTTCGGTTAACAGCCGATCGCGCTAGCCAACTGCGCCACGGAGACAGTCGTGCTCCACTCTCACCACCATCAGAACATATCTTCAAAGCTATCAGCGCAAAGAAAAAAGCAACACACCACTCCCGGGAGGGCTCGAACCTCCAACCTTTCGGTTAACAGCCGATCGGGTAAGCCAATTGCGCCACGAAGACTGTCCTGCTCCACTCTCACCACCGTCAAAACATTTATTCAGAGCTATCACCGCAAAGAAAAAAAGCGCCGCACCACCACCGGGAGGGCTCGAAACTCCAACCTTTCGGTTAACAGCCGATCGCGCTAGCCCATTGCACCACGGAGACAGTCCTGCTCCACTCTCACCACCATCAGAACATATCTTCAAAGCTATCAGCGCAAAGAAAAAAGCACCACACCACTCCCGGGAGGGCTCGAAACTCCAACCTTTCGGTTAACAGCCGATCGCGCTAACCCATTGCGCCACGGGGACAGTCTTGCTCCACTCTCACCACCATCAGAACATATCTTCAAAGCTATCAGCACAAAGAAAAGAAAGCGCCGCCACCACCACCGGGTGGGCTCGAACCTCCAAACTTTCGGTTAACAGCCGATCGCGCTAGCCAATTGCGCCACGGAGACAATCGTGCTCCACGCTCACCACCATCAGAAAATATCTTCAAAGCTATCAGCCCAAAGAAAAAAAAGCGCCGCACCACTCCCGGGAGGGCTCGAAACTCGAACCTTTCTGTTAACAGCCGATCGCGCTAGCCCTTTGCGCCACAGAGACAGTCTTGCTCCGCTCTCACCACCATCAGAACATATATTGAAAGCTATCAGCGCAAAGAAAAAAGCAACACACCACTCCCGGGCGGGCTCGAAACTCCAACCTTTTGGTTAACAGCCGATCGGGCTAGCCCATTGCGCCACGGAGACAAACTTGCTCCCTTCTCACCTCCATCAGAACATATCTTCAAAGCTATCAGCCCAAACAAAAAAAGCGCCGCACCACCACCGGGTGGGCTCGAACCTACAACCTTTCGGTTAACAGCCGATCGCACTAGCCAATTGTGCCACGGAGACAGTCACGCTCCACTCTTACCAACATCGGAACATATCTTCAAAGCTATCAGCACAAAGAAAAAAGCAACACACCACTCCCGGGAGGGCTCGAACCTCCAACTTTTCGGTTAACAGCCGATCGCCCTGGCCAATTGCGCCACGAAGACAGTCCTGCTCCACTCTCACCACCATTAGAACATATCTTTCAAGCTATCAGCCCAAAGAAAAAAAAAGCGCCGCACCACCACCAGGTGGGCTCGAACCTCCAACCTTTCGGTTAACGGCCGATCGCGCTAGCCAATTGCGCCACAGAGACAGTCGTGCTCCACTCTCACCACCGCCAGACCATTTCTTCAGAGCTATCGCCCCAAAGAAAGAAAAAGCGCCGCACCGCCACCGGATGGGCTCGAACCTCCAACCTTCTATTTAACAGCCGATCGCGCTGGCCAATTGCGCCACGGAGACAGTCCTGCTCCACTCTCACCACCGTCAGAACATTTCTTCAGAGCTATCATCCCAAAGAAAAAAAAGCGCCGCACCACCACCGGGTGGGCTCGAAACTCCAACCTTTCGGTTAACAGCCGATCGCGCTAGCCAATTGGGCCATGGAGACAGTCCTGCTCCACTCTCACCACCATCAGAACATATCTTCAAAGCTATTACCACAAAGAAAAAAGCAACACACCACTCCCGGGAGGGCTCAAAACTCCAACCTTTCGGTTAACAGCCGATCGCGCTAGCCCATTTGGCCACGGAGACAGTCTTGCTCCCTTCTCACCACCATCAGAACATATCTTCAAAGCTATCAGCCCAAAGAAAAAAAAAGCGCCGCACCACCACCGGGTGGACTCGAACCTCCAACCTTTCGGTTAACAGCCGATCACGCAAGCCAATTGCGCCACGGAGACAGTCCTGCTCCACTCTCACCACTATCAGAACATATCTTCAAAGCTATCAGTGCAAAGAAAAAAAAAGCGCCGCACCACCACCGGGTGGTGCTCGAACCTCCAACCTTTCGGTTAACAGCCGATCGCGCAAGCCAATTGCGCCACGAAGACAGTCCTGCTCCACTCTCACCACCATCAGAACATATCTTCAAAGCTATCAGTGCAAAGAAAAAAGCAACACACCACTCCCGGGAGGGTTCGAAACTCCAACCTTTCTGTTAACAGCCAATCGCGCTAGCCAATTGCGCCACGGAGACAGTACTGCTCCACTCTCACCACCATCAGAACATATCATCAAAGCTATCACCACAAAGAAAAAAAACGCCGCACCACCATCGGGTGGGCTCGAAACTCCAACCTTTCGGTTAACAGCCGATCGCGCTAGCCAATTGCGCCACGGAGACAATCGTGCTCCACGCTCACCACCATCAGAAAATATCTTCAAAGCTATCAGCCCAAAGAAAAAAAAGCGCCGCACCACTCCCGGTAGGGCTCGAAACTCGAACCTTTCGGTTAACAGACGATTGCGCTAGCCCTTTGCGCCACGGAGACAGCCTTGCTCCGCTCTCACCACCATCAGAACATATATTCAAAGCTATCAGCGCAAAGAAAAAAGCAACACACCACTCCCGGGCGGGCTCGAAACTCCAACCTTTCGGTTAACAGCCGATCGGGCTAGCCCATTGCGCCACGGAGACAAACTTGCTCCCTTCTCACCTCCATCAGAACATATCTTCAAAGCTATCAGCCCAAAGAAAAAAAGCGCCGCACCACCACCGGGTGGGCTCGAACCTCCAACCTTTCGGTTAACAGCCGATCGCACTAGCCAATTGTGCCACGGAGACAGTCGCGCTCCACTCTTACCACCATCGGAACATATCTTCAAAGCTATCAGTACAAAGAAAAAAGCAACACACCACTCTCGGGAGGGCTCGAACCTCCTACTTTTCGGTTAACAGCCGATCGCGATGGCCAATTGCGCCACGAAGACAGTCCTGCTCCACTCTCACCACCATTAGAACATATCTTTCAAGCTATCAGCCCAAACAAAAAAAAAGCGCCGCACCACCACCAGGTGGGCTCGAACCTCCAACCTTTCGGTTAACGGCCGATCGCGCTAGCCAATTGCGCAACGGAGACAATCGTGCTCCATGCTCACCACCATTAGAAAATATCTTCGAAGCTATCAGCGCAAAGAAAAAAGCAACACACCCCACCCGGGAGGGCTCGAACCTCCAATTTTTTGGTTAACAGCCGATCGCACTAGCCAATGGCGCCACGGGGACAGTCCTGCTCCACTCTCACCACCGTCCGAACATTTCTTCAGAGCTATCAGCCCAATGAAAAAAAAGCGCCGCACCACCACCGGGTGGGCTCGAACCTCCAACTTTTCTGTTAACAGCCGATCACGCTAGCCAATTGCGTCACGGAGACAGTCCTGCTCTACTCTCACCACCATCAGAACATATCTTCAAAGCTATCAGCCCCCAGAAAAAAAGCGCCGCGCCACCACCGGGTGGGCTCGAACCTCTAACTTTTCGGTTAACAGTCGATCGCGCTAACCAATTGCGCCAAAGAGACAGTCGTGCTCCACTCTCACCACCGTCAGACCATTTCTTCAGAGCTATCGCCCCAAAGAAAAAAAGCGCCGCATCACCCCCGGGTGGGCTCGAACCTCCAACCTTTCGGTTAACAGCCGATCGCGCTAGCCAATTGCGCCATGGAGACAGTCCTGCTCCACTCTCAGCACCATCAGAACATATCTTCAAAGCTATCAGCACAAAGAAAAAAAGCGCCACACCATCACCGGGTGGGCTCGAACCTCCAACCTTTCGGTTAACAGCCGATCGCGCTAGCCAACTGCGCCACGGAGACAGTCGTGCTCCACTCTCACCACCATCAGAACATATCTTCAAAGCTATCAGCGCAAAGAAAAAAGCAACACACCACTCCCGGGAGGGCTCGAACCTCCAACCTTTCGGTTAACAGCCGATCGGGTAAGCCAATTGCGCCACGAAGACTGTCCTGCTCCACTCTCACCACCGTCAAAACATTTATTCAGAGCTATCACCGCAAAGAAAAAAAGCGCCGCACCACCACCGGGAGGGCTCGAAACTCCAACCTTTCGGTTAACAGCCGATCGCGCTAGCCCATTGCACCACGGAGACAGTCCTGCTCCACTCTCACCACCATCAGAACATATCTTCAAAGCTATCAGCGCAAAGAAAAAAGCACCACACCACTCCCGGGAGGGCTCGAAACTCCAACCTTTCGGTTAACAGCCGATCGCGCTAACCCATTGCGCCACGGGGACAGTCTTGCTCCACTCTCACCACCATCAGAACATATCTTCAAAGCTATCAGCACAAAGAAAAGAAAGCGCCGCACCACCACCGGGTGGGCTCGAACCTCCAAACTTTCGGTTAACAGCCGATCGCGCTAGCCAATTGCGCCACGGAGGCAATCGTGCTCCACGCTCACCACCATCAGAAAATATCTTCAAAGCTATCAGCCCAAAGAAAAACAAGCGCCGCACCACTCCCGGGAGGGCTCGAAACTCGAACCTTTCTGTTAACAGCCGATCGCGCTAGCCCTTTGCGCCACAGAGACAGTCTTGCTCCGCTCTCACCACCATCAGAACATATATTCAAAGCTATCAGCGCAAAGAAAAAAGCAACACACCACTCCCGGGCGGGCTCGAAACTCCAACCTTTTGGTTAACAGCCGATCGGGCTAGCCCATTGCGCCACGGAGACAAACTTGCTCCCTTCTCACCTCCATCAGAACATATCTTCAAAGCTATCAGCCCAAACAAAAAAAGCGCCGCACCACCACCGGGTGGGCTCGAACCTCCAACCTTTCGGTTAACAGCCGATCGCACTAGCCAATTGTGCCACGGAGACAGTCACGCTCCACTCTTACCACCATAGGAACATATCTTCAAAGCTATCAGCACAAAGAAAAAAGCAACACACCACTCCCGGGAGGGCTCGAACCTCCAACTTTTCGGTTAACAGCCGATCTCCCTGGCCAATTGCGCCACGAAGACAGTCCTGCTCCACTCTCACCACCATTAGAACATATCTTTCAAGCTATCAGCCCAAAGAAAAAAAAAGCGCCGCACCACCACCAGGTGGGCTCGAACCTCCAACCTTTCGGTTAACGGCCGATCGCGCTAGCCAATTGCGCCACAGAGACAGTCGTGCTCCACTCTCACCACCGTCAGACCATTTCTTCAGAGCTATCGCCCCAAAGAAAGAAAAAGCGCCGCACCGCCACCGGATGGGCTCGAACCTCCAACCTTCTGGTTAACAGCCGATCGCGCTGGCCAATTGCGCCACGGAGACAGTCCTGCTCCACTCTCACCACCGTCAGAACATTTCTTCAGAGCTATCATCCCAAAGAAAAAAAAGCGCCGCACCACCACCGGGTGGGCTCGAAACTCCAACCTTTCGGTTAACAGCCGATCGCGCTAGCCAATTGGGCCATGGAGACAGTCCTGCTCCACTCTCACCACCATCAGAACATATCTTCAAAGCTATTACCACAAAGAAAAAAGCAACACACCACTCCCGGGAGGGCTCAAAACTCCAACCTTTCGGTTAACAGCCGATCGCGCTAGCCCATTTGGCCACGGAGACAGTCTTGCTCCCTTCTCACCACCATCAGAACATATCTTCAAAGCTATCAGCCCAAAGAAAAAAAAGCGCCGCACCACCACCGGGTGGGCTCGAACCTCCAACCTTTCGGTTAACAGCCGATCACGCAAGCCAATTGCGCCACGGAGACAGTCCTGCTCCACTCTCACCACTATCAGAACATATCTTCAAAGCTATCAGTGCAAAGAAAAAAAAGCGCCGCACCACCACCGGGTGGTGCTCGAACCTCCAACCTTTCGGTTAACAGCCGATCGCGCAAGCCAATTGCGCCACGAAGACAGTCCTGCTCCACTCTCACCACCATCAGAACATATCTTCAAAGCTATCAGTGCAAAGAAAAAAGCAACACACCACTCCCGGGAGGGTTCGAAACTCCAACCTTTCGGTTAACAGCCAATCGCGCTAGCCAATTGCGCCACGGAGACAGTACTGCTCCACTCTCACCACCATCAGAACATATCATCAAAGCTATCACCACAAAGAAAAAAAACGCCGCACCACCATCGGGTGGGCTCGAAACTCCAACCTTTCGGTTAACAGCCGATCGCGCTAGCCAATTGCGCCACGGAGACAATCGTGCTCCACGCTCACCACCATCAGAAAATATCTTCAAAGCTATCAGCCCAAAGAAAAAAAAGCGCCGCACCACTCCCGGGAGGGCTCGAAACTCGAACCTTTCGGTTAACAGACGATTGCGCTAGCCCTTTGCGCCACGGAGACAGCCTTGCTCCGCTCTCACCACCATCAGAACATATATTCAAAGCTATCAGCGCAAAGAAAAAAGCAACACACCACTCCCGGGTGGGCTCGAAACTCCAACCTTTCGGTTAACAGCCGATCGGGCTAGCCCATTGCGCCACGGAGGCAAACTTGCTCCCTTCTCACCTCCATCAGAACATATCTTCAAAGCTATCAGCCCAAAGAAAAAAAGCGCCGCACCACCACCGGGTGGGCTCGAACCTCCAACCTTTCGGTTAACAGCCGATCGCACTAGCCAATTGTGCTACGGAGACAGTCGCGCTCCACTCTTACCACCATCGGAACATATCTTCAAAGCTATCAGTACAAAGAAAAAAGCAACACACCACTCTCGGGAGGGCTCGAACCTCCTACTTTTCGGTTAACAGCCGATCGCGATGGCCAATTGCGCCACGAAGACAGTCCTGCTCCACTCTCACCACCATTATAACATATCTTTCAAGCTATCAGCCCAAAGAAAAAAAAAGCGCCGCACCACCACCACGTGGGCTCGAACCTCCAACCTTTCGGTTAACGGCCGATCGCGCTAGCCAATTGCGCAACGGAGACAATCGTGCTCCATGCTCACCACCATTAGAAAATATCTTCGAAGCTATCAGCGCAAAGAAAAAAGCAACACACCCCACCCGGGAGGGCTCGAACCTCCAACTTTTTGGTTAACAGCCGATCGCACTAGCCAATGGCGCCACGGGGACAGTCCTGCTCCACTCTCACCACCGTCCGAACATTTCTTCAGAGCTATCAGCCCAATGAAAAAAAAAGCGCCGCACCACCACCGGGTGGGCTCGAACCTCCAACCTTTCGGGTAACAGTCGATCGCGCTAGCCAATTGCGCCACAGAGACAGTCGTGCTCCACTCTCACCACCGTCAGATCATTTCTTCAGAGCTATCGCCCCAAAGAAAGAAAAAGCGCCGCACCGCCACCGGATGGGCTCGAACCTCTAACCTTCCGGTTAACAGCCGATCGCGCTGGCCAATTGCGCCACGGAGACAGTCCTGCTCCACTCTCACCACCGTCAGAACATTTCTTCAGAGCTATCAGCCCAAAGAAAAAAAAGCGCCGCACCACCACCGGGTGGGCTCGAAACTCCAACCTTTCGGTTAACAGCCGATCGCGCTAGCCAATTGCGCCACGAAGACAGTCCTGCTCCACTCTCACCACCATCAGAACATATCTTCAAAGCTATCAGTGCAAAAAAAAAAGCAACACACCACTCCCGGGAGGGTTCGAAACTCCAACCTTTCGGTTAACAGCCAATCGCGCTAGCCAATTGCGCCACGGAGACAGTACTGCTCCACTCTCACCACCATCAGAACATATCATCAAAGCTATCACCACAAAGAAAAAAAACGCCGCACCACTATCGGGTGGGCTCGAAACTCCAACCTTTCGGTTAACAGCCGATCGCACTAGCCAATTGTGC
Source organism: Rhipicephalus microplus (assembly GCF_043290135.1). Classification (NCBI taxonomy): domain Eukaryota; kingdom Metazoa; phylum Arthropoda; class Arachnida; order Ixodida; family Ixodidae; genus Rhipicephalus; species Rhipicephalus microplus. The sequence continues at coordinate 16,814,702 of NW_027464589.1, forward strand.
CACGGAGACAGTCACGCTCCACTCTTACCACCATCGGAACATATCTTCAAAGCTATCAGCACAAAGAAAAAAGCAACACACCACTCCCGGGAGGGCTCGAACCTCCAACTTTTCGGTTAACAGCCGATCGCCCTGGCCAATTGCGCCACGAAGACAGTCCTGCTCCACTCTCACCACCATTAGAACATATCTTTCAAGCTATCAGCCCAAAGAAAAAAACAGCGCCGCACCACCACCAGGTGGGCTCGAACCTCCAACCTTTCGGTTAACGGCCGATCGCGCTAGCCAATTGCGCCACAGAGACAGTCGTGCTCCACTCTCACCACCGTCAGACCATTTCTTCAGAGCTATCGCCCCAAAGAAAGAAAAAGCGCCGCACCGCCACCGGATGGGCTCAAACCTCCAACCTTCTGGTTAACAGCCGATCGCGCTGGCCAATTGCGCCACGGAGACAGTCCTGCTCCACTCTCACCACCGTCAGAACATTTCTTCAGAGCTATCATCCCAAAGAAAAAAAAGCGCCGCACCACCACCGGGTGGGCTCGAAACTCCAACCTTTCGGTTAACAGCCGATCGCGCTAGCCAATTGGGCCATGGAGACAGTCCTGCTCCACTCTCACCACCATCAGAACATATCTTCAAAGCTATTACCACAAAGAAAAAAGCAACACACCACTCCCGGGAGGGCTCAAAACTCCAACCTTTCGGTTAACAGCCGATCGCGCTAGCCCATTTGGCCACGGAGACAGTCTTGCTCCCTTCTCACCACCATCAGAACATATCTTCAAAGCTATCAGCCCAAAGAAAAAAAAAGCGCCGCACCACCACCGGGTGGGCTCGAACCTCCAACCTTTCGGTTAACAGCCGATCACGCAAGCCAATTGCGCCACGGAGACAGTCCTGCTCCACTCTCACCACTATCAGAACATATCTTCAAAGCTATCAGTGCAAAGAAAAAAAAGCGCCGCACCACCACCGGGTGGTGCTCGAACCTCGAACCTTTCGGTTAACAGCCGATCGCGCAAGCCAATTGCGCCACGAAGACAGTCCTGCTCCACTCTCACCACCATCAGAACATATCTTCAAAGCTATCAGTGCAAAGAAAAAAGCAACACACCACTCCCGGGAGGGTTCGAAACTCCAACCTTTCGGTTAACAGCCAATCGCGCTAGCCAATTGCGCCACGGAGACAGTACTGCTCCACTCTCACCACCATCAGAACATATCATCAAAGCTATCACCACAAAGAAAAAAAACGCCGCACCACCATCGGGTGGGCTCGAAACTCCAACCTTTCGGTTAACAGCCGATCGCGCTAGCCAATTGCGCCACGGAGACAATCGTGCTCCACGCTCACCACCATCAGAAAATATCTTCAAAGCTATCAGCCCAAAGAAAAAAATGCGCCGCACCACTCCCGGGAGGGCTCGAAACTCGAACCTTTCGGTTAACAGACGATTGCGCTAGCCCTTTGCGCCACGGAGACAGCCTTGCTCCGCTCTCACCACCATCAGAACATATATTCAAAGCTATCAGCGCAAAGAAAAAAGCAACACACCACTCCCGGGCGGGCTCGAAACTCCAACCTTTCGGTTAACAGCCGATCGGGCTAGCCCATTGCGCCACGGAGACAAACTTGCTCCCTTCTCACCTCCATCAGAACATATCTTCAAAGCTATCAGCCCAAAGAAAAAAAGCGCCGCACCACCACCGGGTGGGCTCGAACCTCCAACCTTTCGGTTAACAGCCGATCGCACTAGCCAATTGTGCCACGGAGACAGTCGCGCTCCACTCTTACCACCATCGGAACATATCTTCAAAGCTATCAGTACAAAGAAAAAAGCAACACACCACTCTCGGGAGGGCTCGAACCTCCTACTTTTCGGTTAACAGCCGATCGCGATGGCCAATTGCGCCACGAAGACAGTCCTGCTCCACTCTCACCACCATTAGAACATATCTTTCAAGCTATCAGCCCAAAGAAAAAAAAAGCGCCGCACCACCACCAGGTGGGCTCGAACCTCCAACCTTTCGGTTAACGGCCGATCGCGCTAGCCAATTGCGCAACGGAGACAATCGTGCTCCATGCTCACCACCATTAGAAAATATCTTCGAAGCTATCAGCGCAAAGAAAAAAGCAACACACCCCACCCGGGAGGGCTCGAACCTCCAACTTTTTGGTTAACAGCCGATCGCACTAGCCAATGGCGCCACGGGGACAGTCCTGCTCCACTCTCACCACCGTCCGAACATTTCTTCAGAGCTATCAGCCCAATGAAAAAAAAGCGCCGCACCACCACCGGGTGGGCTCGAACCTCCAACCTTTCGGGTAACAGTCGATCGCGCTAGCCAATTGCGCCACAGAGACAGTCGTGCTCCACTCTCACCACCGTCAGATCATTTCTTCAGAGCTATCGCCCCAAAGAAAGAAAAAGCGCCGCACCGCCACCGGATGGGCTCGAACCTCTAACCTTCTGGTTAACAGCCGATCGCGCTGGCCAATTGCGCCACGGAGACAGTCCTGCTCCACTCTCACCACCGTCAGAACATTTCTTCAGAGCTATCAGCCCAAAGAAAAAAAAGCGCCGCACCACCACCGGGTGGGCTCGAAACTCCAACCTTTCGGTTAACAGCCGATCGCGCTAGCCAATTGCGCCATGGAGACAGTCCTGCTCCACTCTCACTACCATCAGAACATATCTTCAAAGCTATTACCACAAAGAAAAAAGCAACACACCACTCCCGGGAGGGCTCGAAACTCGACCCTTTCGGTTAACAGCCGATCGCGCTAGCCCATTTGGCCACGGAGACAGTCTTGCTCCCTTCTCACCACCATCAGAACATATCTTCAAAGCTATCAGCCCAAAGAAAAAAAAGCGCCGCACCACCACCGGGTGGGCTCGAACCTCCAACCTTTCGGTTAACAGCCGATCACGCAAGCCAATTGCGCCACGGAGACAGTCCTGCTCCACTCTCACCACTATCAGAACATATCTTCAAAGCTATCAGTGCAAAGAAAACAAAGCGCCGCACCACCACCGGGTGGTGCTCGAACCTCCAACCTTTCGGTTAACAGCTGATCGCGCAAGCCAATTGCGCCACGAAGACAGTCCTGCTCCACTCTCACCACCATCAGAACATATCTTCAAAGCTATCAGTGCAAAAAAAAAGCAACACACCAATCCCGGGAGGGTTCGAAACTCCAACCTTTCGGTTAACAGCCAATCGCGCTAGCCAATTGCGCCACGGAGACAGTACTGCTCCACTCTCACCACCATCAGAACATATCATCAAAGCTATCACCACAAAGAAAAAAAACGCCGCACCACCATCGGGTGGGCTCGAAACTCCAACCTTTCGGTTAACAGCCGATCGCGCTAGCCAATTGCGCCATGGAGACAGTCGTGCTCAACTCTCACCACCATCAGAACATATCTTCAAAGCTATTACCACAAAGAAAAAAACAACACACCACTCCTTGGGGGGCTCGAACCTCCAACCTTTCGGTAACAGCTTATCGCGCAAGCCAATTGCGCCACGGAGACAGTCCTGCTCCACTCTCACCACCATCAGAACATATCTTCAAAGCTATCAGTGCAAAGAAAAAAGCAACACACCACTCCCGGGTAGGGCTCGAAACTCCAACCTTTCGGTTAACAGCCGATCGCGCTAGCCCATTCCGCCACGGGGACAGTCGTGCTCCACTCTCACCACCGTCAGACCATTTCTTCAGAGCTATCGCCCCAAAGAAAGAAAAAGCGCCGCACCACCACCGGGTGGGCTCGAACCTCCAACCTTTCGGTTAACAGCCGATCGCGCTAGCCAATTGCGCCACGGAGACAGTCCTGCTCCACTCTCACCACCATCAGAACATAGCTTCAAAGCTATCAGTGCAAAGAAAAAAGCAACACACCACTCCCGGGAGGGCTCGAAACTCCAACCTTTCGGTTAACAACCGATCGCGCTAGCCCATTCCGCCACGGCGACAGTCATGCTCCACTCTCACCACCGTCAGACCATTTCTTCAGAGCTATCGCCCCAAAGAAAGAAAGAGCGCCGCACCACCACCGGGTGGGCTCGAACCTCCAACCTTTCGATTAACAGCCGATCGTGCTAGCCAATTGCGCCACGGAGACATTCTTGCTCCACTCTCAACACCATCAGAACATATCTTCAAAGCTATAAGCGCAAAGAAAAAAAAGCGCCGCACCACCACCGGGTGGACTCGAACCTCCAATCTTTCGGTTAACAGCCGACCGCGCTAGCCAATTGCGCCACGGAGACAGTCCTGCTCCACTCTCACCACCATCAGAACATATCTTCAAAGCTATCAGTGCAAAGAAAAAAGCAACACACCACTGCCGGGAGGGCTCGAAACTCCGACCTTTCGGTTAACAGCCGATCGCGCTAACCCATTGCGCCACGGGGACAGTCTTGCTCCACTCTCACCACCATCAGAACATATATTCAAAGCTATCAGCGCAAAGAAAAAAAAGCGCCGCATTACCACCGGGTGGGCTCGAACCTGCAACCTTTCGGTTAACAGCCGATCGCGCTAGCCAATTGCGCCAGGGAGACAGTCCTGCTCCACTCTCACCGCCATCAGAACATATCTTCAAAGCTATCAGCCCAAAGAAAAAAAAGCACCGCACCACCACCGGTTGGGCTCGAACCTCAAACCTTTCGTTTAACAGCCAATCGCGCTAGCCAATTGCGCCAAGGAGACAGTCCTGCTCCACTCTCACCACCATCAGAACATATCTTCAAAGCTATCAGCACAAAGAAAAGAAAGCGCCGCACCACCACCGGGTGGGCTCGAACCTCCGAACTTTCGGTTAACAGCCGATCGCGCTAGCCAATTGCGCCACGGAGACAATCGTGCTCCACGCTCACCACCATCAGAAAATATCTTCAAAGCTATCAGCCCAAAGAAAAAAAAGCGCCGCACCACTACCGGGTGGGCTCGAACCTCCAACCTTTCAGTTAACAGCCGATCGCGCAAGCCAATTGCGCCACGGAGACAGTCCTGCTCCACTCTCACCACCATCAGAACATATCTTGAAAGCTATCAGCCCAAAGAAAAAAAAGCGCCGCATCACCACCGGGTGGGCTCGAACCTCCAACTTTTCGGTTAAAAGCCGATCACGCTAGCCAATAGCGCCACGGAGACAGCCCTGCTCTACTCTCACCACCATCAGAACATATCTTCAAAACTATCAGCCCACAGAAAAAAAAGCGCCGCACCACCACCGGGTGGGCTCGAACCTCCAACCTTTCGGTTAACAGCCGATCGCGCTAGCCAATTGCGCCACGAAGACAGTCCTGCTGCACTCTCACCACCATCAGAACATATATTCAAGGCTATTACCGCAAAGAAAAAAGCAACACACCACTCCCGGGAGGGCTCGCAATTCCAACCTTTCGGTTAACAGCTGATCGCACTAGCCCATTGTGCCACGGAGACAGTCTTGCTCCACTCTCACCACCATCGGAACACATCTTCAAACAATCAACGCAAAGAAAAAAAAGCGCCGCACCACCACCGGGTGGGCTCGAAACTCCAACATTTCGGTTGACAGCCGATCGTGCTTGCCCATTGCGCCACGGGGACAGTCTTGCTACACTCTCACCACCATCAGAACATATCTTCAAAGCTATCAGCGCAAAGAAAAAAAAGCGCCGCACCACCACCGGGTGGGCTTGAACCTCCAACCATTCGGTTAACAGCCGATCGCGAGAGCCAACTGCGCCACGGAGACAGTCCTGCTCCACTCTCACCACCATCAGAACATATCTTCAAAGCTATCAGCACAAAGAAAAAAAAGCGCCACACCATCACCGGGTGGGCTCGAACCTCCAACCTTTCGGTTAACAGCCGATCGCGCTAGCCAACTGCGCCACGGAGACAGTCGTGCTCCACACTCACCACCATCAGAACATATCTTCAAAGCTATCAGCGCAAAGAAAAAAAGAACACACCACTCCCGGGAGGGCTCGAAACTCCAATCTTTCGGTTAACAGCCGATCGCGCTAGCCAATTGCGCCACGGAGACAGTCCTGCTCTACTCTCACCACCATCAGAACATATCTTCAAAGCTATCAGCCCAAAGAAAAAAAAAGCGCCGCACCACCACCGGGTGGGCTCGAACCTCCAACTTTTCTGTTAACAGCCGATCACGCTAGCCAATTGCGTCACGGAGACAGTCCTGCTCTACTCTCACCACCATCAGAACATATCATCAAAGCTATCACCACAAAGAAAAAAAACGCCGCACCACCATCGGGTGGGCTCGAAACTCCAACCTTTCGGTTAACAGCCGATCGCGCTAGCCAATTGCGCCACGGAGACAATCGTGCTCCACGCTCACCACCATCAGAAAATATCTTCAAAGCTATCAGCCCAAAGAAAAAAATGCGCCGCACCACTCCCGGGAGGGCTCGAAACTCGAACCTTTCGGTTAACAGACGATTGCGCTAGCCCTTTGCGCCACGGAGACAGCCTTGCTCCGCTCTCACCACCATCAGAACATATATTCAAAGCTATCAGCGCAAAGAAAAAAGCAACACACCACTCCCGGGCGGGCTCGAAACTCCAACCTTTCGGTTAACAGCCGATCGGGCTAGCCCATTGCGCCACGGAGACAAACTTGCTCCCTTCTCACCTCCATCAGAACATATCTTCAAAGCTATCAGCCCAAAGAAAAAAAGCGCCGCACCACCACCGGGTGGGCTCGAACCTCCAACCTTTCGGTTAACAGCCGATCGCACTAGCCAATTGTGCCACGGAGACAGTCGCGCTCCACTCTTACCAACATCGGAACATATCTTCAAAGCTATCAGTACAAAGAAAAAAGCAACACACCACTCTCGGGAGGGCTCGAACCTCCTACTTTTCGGTTAACAGCAGATCGCGATGGCCAATTGCGCCACGAAGACAGTCCTGCTCCACTCTCACCACCATTAGAACATAACTTTCAAGCTATCAGCCCAAAGAAAAAAAAAGCGCCGCACCACCACCAGGTGGGCTCGAACCTCCAACCTTTCGGTTAACGGCCGATCGCGCTAGCCAATTGCGCAACGGAGACAATCGTGCTCCATGCTCACCACCATTAGAAAATATCTTCGAAGCTATCAGCGCAAAGAAAAAAGCAACACACCCCACCCGGGAGGGCTCGAACCTCCAACTTTTTGGTTAACAGCCGATCGCACTAGCCAATGGCGCCACGGGGACAGTCCTGCTCCACTCTCACCACCGTCCGAACATTTCTTCAGAGCTATCAGCCCAATGAAAAAAAAGCGCCGCACCACCACCGGGTGGGCTCGAACCTCCAACCTTTCGGGTAACAGTCGATCGCGCTAGCCAATTGCGCCACAGAGACAGTCGTGCTCCACTCTCACCACCGTCAGATCATTTCTTCAGAGCTATCGCCCCAAAGAAAGAAAAAGCGCCGCACCGCCACCGGATGGGCTCGAACCTCTAACCTTCTGGTTAACAGCCGATCGCGCTGGCCAATTGCGCCACGGAGACAGTCCTGCTCCACTCTCACCACCGTCAGAACATTTCTTCAGAGCTATCAGCCCAAAGAAAAAAAAGCGCCGCACCACCACCGGGTGGGCTCGAAACTCCAACCTTTCGGTTAACAGCCGATCGCGCTAGCCAATTGCGCCATGGAGACAGTCCTGCTCCACTCTCACTACCATCAGAACATATCTTCAAAGCTATTACCACAAAGAAAAAAGCAACACACCACTCCCGGGAGGGCTCGAAACTCCAACCTTTCGGTTAACAGCCGATCGCGCTAGCCCATTTGGCCACGGAGACAGTCTTGCTCCCTTCTCACCACCATCAGAACATATCTTCAAAGCTATCAGCCCAAAGAAAAAAAAGCGCCGCACCACCACCAGGTGGGCTCGAACCTCCAACCTTTCGGTTAACAGCCGATCACGCAAGCCAATTGCGCCACGGAGACAGTCCTGCTCCACTCTCACCACTATCAGAACATATCTTCAAAGCTATCAGTGCAAAGAAAACAAAGCGCCGCACCACCACCGGGTGGTGCTCGAACCTCCAACCTTTCGGTTAACAGCTGATCGCGCAAGCCAATTGCGCCACGAAGACAGTCCTGCTCCACTCTCACCACCATCAGAACATATCTTCAAAGCTATCAGTGCAAAAAAAAAGCAACACACCAATCCCGGGAGGGTTCGAAACTCCAACCTTTCGGTTAACAGCCAATCGCGCTAGCCAATTGCGCCACGGAGACAGTACTGCTCCACTCTCACCACCATCAGAACATATCATCAAAGCTATCACCACAAAGAAAAAAAAACGCCGCACCACCATCGGGTGGGCTCGAAACTCCAACCTTTCGGTTAACAGCCGATCGCGCTAGCCAATTGCGCCATGGAGACAGTCGTGCTCAACTCTCACCACCATCAGAACATATCTTCAAAGCTATTACCACAAAGAAAAAAACAACACACCACTCCTTGGGGGGCTCGAACCTCCAACCTTTCGGTTAACAGCCGATCGCGCAAGCCAATTGCGCCACGGAGACAGTCCTGCTCCACTCTCACCACCATCAGAACATATCTTCAAAGCTATCAGTGCAAAGAAAAAAGCAACACACCACTCCCGGGTAGGGCTCGAAACTCCAACCTTTCGGTTAACAGCCGATCGCGCTAGCCCATTCCGCCACGGGGACAGTCGTGCTCCACTCTCACCACCGTCAGACCATTTCTTCAGAGCTATCGCCCCAAAGAAAGAAAAAGCGCCGCACCACCACCGGGTGGGCTCGAACCTCCAACCTTTCGGTTAACAGCCGATCGCGCTAGCCAATTGCGCCACGGAGACAGTCCTGCTCCACTCTCACCACCATCAGAACATAGCTTCAAAGCTATCAGTGCAAAGAAAAAAGCAACACACCACTCCCGGGAGGGCTCGAAACTCCAACCTTTCGGTTAACAACCGATCGCGCTAGCCCATTCCGCCACGGCGACAGTCATGCTCCACTCTCACCACCGTCAGACCATTTCTTCAGAGCTATCGCCCCAAAGAAAGAAAGAGCGCCGCACCACCACCGGGTGGGCTCGAACCTCCAACCTTTCGATTAACAGCCGATCGTGCTAGCCAATTGCGCCACGGAGACATTCTTGCTCCACTCTCAACACCATCAGAACATATCTTCAAAGCTATAAGCGCAAAGAAAAAAAAGCGCCGCACCACCACCGGGTGGACTCGAACCTCCAATCTTTCGGTTAACAGCCGACCGCGCTAGCCAATTGCGCCACGGAGACAGTCCTGCTCCACTCTCACCACCATCAGAACATATCTTCAAAGCTATCAGTGCAAAGAAAAAAGCAACACACCACTGCCGGGAGGGCTCGAAACTCCGACCTTTCGGTTAACAGCCGATCGCGCTAACCCATTGCGCCACGGGGACAGTCTTGCTCCACTCTCACCACCATCAGAACATATATTCAAAGCTATCAGCGCAAAGAAAAAAAAGCGCCGCATTACCACCGGGTGGGCTCGAACCTGCAACCTTTCGGTTAACAGCCGATCGCGCTAGCCAATTGCGCCAGGGAGACAGTCCTGCTCCACTCTCACCGCCATCAGAACATATCTTCAAAGCTATCAGCCCAAGGAAAAAAAAGCACCGCACCACCACCGGTTGGGCTCGAACCTCAAACCTTTCGTTTAACAGCCAATCGCGCTAGCCAATTGCGCCAAGGAGACAGTCCTGCTCCACTCTCACCACCATCAGAACATATCTTCAAAGCTATCAGCACAAAGAAAAGAAAGCGCCGCACCACCACCGGGTGGGCTCGAACCTCCGAACTTTCGGTTAACAGCCGATCGCGCTAGCCAATTGCGCCACGGAGACAATCGTGCTCCACGCTCACCACCATCAGAAAATATCTTCAAAGCTATCAGCCCAAAGAAAAAAAAGCGCCGCACCACTACCGGGTGGGCTCGAACCTCCAACCTTTCAGTTAACAGCCGATCGCGCAAGCCAATTGCGCCATGGAGACAGTCCTGCTCCACTCTCACCACCATCAGAACATATCTTGAAAGCTATCAGCCCAAAGAAAAAAAAGCGCCGCATCACCACCGGGTGGGCTCGAACCTCCAACTTTTCGGTTAAAAGCCGATCACGCTAGCCAATAGCGCCACGGAGACAGCCCTGCTCTACTCTCACCACCATCAGAACATATCTTCAAAACTATCAGCCCACAGAAAAAAAAGCGCCGCACCACCACCGGGTGGGCTCGAACCTCCAACCTTTCGGTTAACAGCCGATCGCGCTAGCCAATTGCGCCACGAAGACAGTCCTGCTGCACTCTCACCACCATCAGAACATATATTCAAGGCTATTACCGCAAAGAAAAAAGCAACACACCACTCCCGGGAGGGCTCGCAATTCCAACCTTTCGGTTAACAGCTGATCGCACTAGCCCATTGTGCCACGGAGACAGTCTTGCTCCACTCTCACCACCATCGGAACACATCTTCAAACAATCAACGCAAAGAAAAAAAAGCGCCGCACCACCACCGGGTGGGCTCGAAACTCCAACATTTCGGTTGACAGCCGATCGTGCTTGCCCATTGCGCCACGGGGACAGTCTTGCTACACTCTCACCACCATCAGAACATATCTTCAAAGCTATCAGCGCAAAGAAAAAAAAGCGCCGCACCACCACCGGGTGGGCTTGAGCCTCCAACCATTCGGTTAACAGCCGATCGCGAGAGCCAACTGCGCCACGGAGACAGTCCTGCTCCACTCTCACCACCATCAGAACATATCTTCAAAGCTATCAGCACAAAGAAAAAAAAGCGCCACACCATCACCGGGTGGGCTCGAACCTCCAACCTTTCGGTTAACAGCCGATCGCGCTAGCCAACTGCGCCACGGAGACAGTCGTGCTCCACACTCACCACCATCAGAACATATCTTCAAAGCTATCAGCGCAAAGAAAAAAAGAACACACCACTCCCGGGAGGGCTCGAAACTCCAATCTTTCGGTTAACAGCCGATCGCGCTAGCCAATTGCGCCACGGAGACAGTCCTGCTCTACTCTCACCACCATCAGAACATATCTTCAAAGCTATCAGCCCAAAGAAAAAAAAAGCGCCGCACCACCACCGGGTGGGCTCGAACCTCCAACTTTTCTGTTAACAGCCGATCACGCTAGCCAATTGCGTCACGGAGACAGTCCTGCTCTACTCTCACCACCATCAGAACATATCATCAAAGCTATCACCACAAAGAAAAAAAACGCCGCACCACCATCGGGTGGGCTCGAAACTCCAACCTTTCGGTTAACAGCCGATCGCGCTAGCCAATTGCGCCACGGAGACAATCGTGCTCCACGCTCACCACCATCAGAAAATATCTTCAAAGCTATCAGCCCAAAGAAAAAAATGCGCCGCACCACTCCCGGGAGGGCTCGAAACTCGAACCTTTCGGTTAACAGACGATTGCGCTAGCCCTTTGCGCCACGGAGACAGCCTTGCTCCGCTCTCACCACCATCAGAACATATATTCAAAGCTATCAGCGCAAAGAAAAAAGCAACACACCACTCCCGGGCGGGCTCGAAACTCCAACCTTTCGGTTAACAGCCGATCGGGCTAGCCCATTGCGCCACGGAGACAAACTTGCTCCCTTCTCACCTCCATCAGAACATATCTTCAAAGCTATCAGCCCAAAGAAAAAAAGCGCCGCACCACCACCGGGTGGGCTCGAACCTCCAACCTTTCGGTTAACAGCCGATCGCACTAGCCAATTGTGCCACGGAGACAGTCGCGCTCCACTCTTACCACCATCGGAACATATCTTCAAAGCTATCAGTACAAAGAAAAAAGCAACACACCACTCTCGGGAGGGCTCGAACCTCCTACTTTTCGGTTAACAGCAGATCGCGATGGCCAATTGCGCCACGAAGACAGTCCTGCTCCACTCTCACCACCATTAGAACATAACTTTCAAGCTATCAGCCCAAAGAAAAAAAAAGCGCCGCACCACCACCAGGTGGGCTCGAACCTCCAACCTTTCGGTTAACGGCCGATCGCGCTAGCCAATTGCGCAACGGAGACAATCGTGCTCCATGCTCACCACCATTAGAAAATATCTTCGAAGCTATCAGCGCAAAGAAAAAAGCAACACACCCCACCCGGGAGGGCTCGAACCTCCAACTTTTTGGTTAACAGCCGATCGCACTAGCCAATGGCGCCACGGGGACAGTCCTGCTCCACTCTCACCACCGTCCGAACATTTCTTCAGAGCTATCAGCCCAATGAAAAAAAAGCGCCGCACCACCACCGGGTGGGCTCGAACCTCCAACCTTTCGGGTAACAGTCGATCGCGCTAGCCAATTGCGCCACAGAGACAGTCGTGCTCCACTCTCACCACCGTCAGATCATTTCTTCAGAGCTATCGCCCCAAAGAAAGAAAAAGCGCCGCACCGCCACCGGATGGGCTCGAACCTCTAACCTTCTGGTTAACAGCCGATCGCGCTGGCCAATTGCGCCACGGAGACAGTCCTGCTCCACTCTCACCACCGTCAGAACATTTCTTCAGAGCTATCAGCCCAAAGAAAAAAAAGCGCCGCACCACCACCGGGTGGGCTCGAAACTCCAACCTTTCGGTTAACAGCCGATCGCGCTAGCCAATTGCGCCATGGAGACAGTCCTGCTCCACTCTCACTACCATCAGAACATATCTTCAAAGCTATTACCACAAAGAAAAAAGCAACACACCACTCCCGGGAGGGCTCGAAACTCCAACCTTTCGGTTAACAGCCGATCGCGCTAGCCCATTTGGCCACGGAGACAGTCTTGCTCCCTTCTCACCACCATCAGAACATATCTTCAAAGCTATCAGCCCAAAGAAAAAAAAGCGCCGCACCACCACCGGGTGGGCTCGAACCTCCAACCTTTCGGTTAACAGCCGATCACGCAAGCCAATTGCGCCACGGAGACAGTCCTGCTCCACTCTCACCACTATCAGAACATATCTTCAAAGCTATCAGTGCAAAGAAAACAAAGCGCCGCACCACCACCGGGTGGTGCTCGAACCTCCAACCTTTCGGTTAACAGCTGATCGCGCAAGCCAATTGCGCCACGAAGACAGTCCTGCTCCACTCTCACCACCATCAGAACATATCTTCAAAGCTATCAGTGCAAAAAAAAAGCAACACACCAATCCCGGGAGGGTTCGAAACTCCAACCTTTCGGTTAACAGCCAATCGCGCTAGCCAATTGCGCCACGGAGACAGTACTGCTCCACTCTCACCACCATCAGAACATATCATCAAAGCTATCACCACAAAGAAAAAAAACGCCGCACCACCATCGGGTGGGCTCGAAACTCCAACCTTTCGGTTAACAGCCGATCGCGCTAGCCAATTGCGCCATGGAGACAGTCGTGCTCAACTCTCACCACCATCAGAACATATCTTCAAAGCTATTACCACAAAGAAAAAAACAACACACCACTCCTTGGGGGGCTCGAACCTCCAACCTTTCGGTTAACAGCCGATCGCGCAAGCCAATTGCGCCACGGAGACAGTCCTGCTCCACTCTCACCACCATCAGAACATATCTTCAAAGCTATCAGTGCAAAGAAAAAAGCAACACACCACTCCCGGGTAGGGCTCGAAACTCCAACCTTTCGGTTAACAGCCGATCGCGCTAGCCCATTCCGCCACGGGGACAGTCGTGCTCCACTCTCACCACCGTCAGACCATTTCTTCAGAGCTATCGCCCCAAAGAAAGAAAAAGCGCCGCACCACCACCGGGTGGGCTCGAACCTCCAACCTTTCGGTTAACAGCCGATCGCGCTAGCCAATTGCGCCACGGAGACAGTCCTGCTCCACTCTCACCACCATCAGAACATAGCTTCAAAGCTATCAGTGCAAAGAAAAAAGCAACACACCACTCCCGGGAGGGCTCGAAACTCCAACCTTTCGGTTAACAACCGATCGCGCTAGCCCATTCCGCCACGGCGACAGTCATGCTCCACTCTCACCACCGTCAGACCATTTCTTCAGAGCTATCGCCCCAAAGAAAGAAAGAGCGCCGCACCACCACCGGGTGGGCTCGAACCTCCAACCTTTCGATTAACAGCCGATCGTGCTAGCCAATTGCGCCACGGAGACATTCTTGCTCCACTCTCAACACCATCAGAACATATCTTCAAAGCTATAAGCGCAAAGAAAAAAAAGCGCCGCACCACCACCGGGTGGACTCGAACCTCCAATCTTTCGGTTAACAGCCGACCGCGCTAGCCAATTGCGCCACGGAGACAGTCCTGCTCCACTCTCACCACCATCAGAACATATCTTCAAAGCTATCAGTGCAAAGAAAAAAGCAACACACCACTGCCGGGAGGGCTCGAAACTCCGACCTTTCGGTTAACAGCCGATCGCGCTAACCCATTGCGCCACGGGGACAGTCTTGCTCCACTCTCACCACCATCAGAACATATATTCAAAGCTATCAGCGCAAAGAAAAAAAAGCGCCGCATTACCACCGGGTGGGCTCGAACCTGCAACCTTTCGGTTAACAGCCGATCGCGCTAGCCAATTGCGCCAGGGAGACAGTCCTGCTCCACTCTCACCGCCATCAGAACATATCTTCAAAGCTATCAGCCCAAAGAAAAAAAAGCACCGCACCACCACCGGTTGGGCTCGAACCTCAAACCTTTCGTTTAACAGCCAATCGCGCTAGCCAATTGCGCCAAGGAGACAGTCCTGCTCCACTCTCACCACCATCAGAACATATCTTCAAAGCTATCAGCACAAAGAAAAGAAAGCGCCGCACCACCACCGGGTGGGCTCGAACCTCCAAACTTTCGGTTAACAGCCGATCGCGCTAGCCAATTGCGCCACGGAGACAATCGTGCTCCACGCTCACCACCATCAGAAAATATCTTCAAAGCTATCAGCCCAAAGAAAAAAAAGCGCCGCACCACTACCGGGTGGGCTCGAACCTCAAACCTTTCAGTTAACAGCCGATCGCGCAAGCCAATTGCGCCACGGAGACAGTCCTGCTCCACTCTCACCACCATCAGAACATATCTTGAAAGCTATCAGTGCAAAGAAAAAAGCAACACACCACTCCCGGATGGGCTCGAACCTCTAACCTTCTGGTTAACAGCCGATCGCGCTGGCCAATTGCGCCACGGAGACAGTCCTGCTCCACTCTCACCACCGTCAGAACATTTCTTCAGAGCTATCAGCCCAAAGAAAAAAAAGCGCCGCACCACCACCGGGTGGGCTCGAAACTCCAACCTTTCGGTTAACAGCCGATCGCGCTAGCCAATTGCGCCATGGAGACAGTCCTGCTCCACTCTCACTACCATCAGAACATATCTTCAAAGCTATTACCACAAAGAAAAAAGCAACACACCACTCCCGGGAGGGCTCGAAACTCCAACCTTTCGGTTAACAGCCGATCGCGCTAGCCCATTTGGCCACGGAGACAGTCTTGCTCCCTTCTCACCACCATCAGAACATATCTTCAAAGCTATCAGCCCAAAGAAAAAAAAGCGCCGCACCACCACCGGGTGGGCTCGAACCTCCAACCTTTCGGTTAACAGCCGATCACGCAAGCCAATTGCGCCACGGAGACAGTCCTGCTCCACTCTCACCACTATCAGAACATATCTTCAAAGCTATCAGTGCAAAGAAAACAAAGCGCCGCACCACCACCGGGTGGTGCTCGAACCTCCAACCTTTCGGTTAACAGCTGATCGCGCAAGCCAATTGCGCCACGAAGACAGTCCTGCTCCACTCTCACCACCATCAGAACATATCTTCAAAGCTATCAGTGCAAAAAAAAAGCAACACACCAATCCCGGGAGGGTTCGAAACTCCAACCTTTCGGTTAACAGCCAATCGCGCTAGCCAATTGCGCCACGGAGACAGTACTGCTCCACTCTCACCACCATCAGAACATATCATCAAAGCTATCACCACAAAGAAAAAAAACGCCGCACCACCATCGGGTGGGCTCGAAACTCCAACCTTTCGGTTAACAGCCGATCGCGCTAGCCAATTGCGCCATGGAGACAGTCGTGCTCAACTCTCACCACCATCAGAACATATCTTCAAAGCTATTACCACAAAGAAAAAAACAACACACCACTCCTTGGGGGGCTCGAACCTCCAACCTTTCGGTTAACAGCCGATCGCGCAAGCCAATTGCGCCACGGAGACAGTCCTGCTCCACTCTCACCACCATCAGAACATATCTTCAAAGCTATCAGTGCAAAGAAAAAAGCAACACACCACTCCCGGGTAGGGCTCGAAACTCCAACCTTTCGGTTAACAGCCGATCGCGCTAGCCCATTCCGCCACGGGGACAGTCGTGCTCCACTCTCACCACCGTCAGACCATTTCTTCAGAGCTATCGCCCCAAAGAAAGAAAAAGCGCCGCACCACCACCGGGTGGGCTCGAACCTCCAACCTTTCGGTTAACAGCCGATCGCGCTAGCCAATTGCGCCACGGAGACAGTCCTGCTCCACTCTCACCACCATCAGAACATAGCTTCAAAGCTATCAGTGCAAAGAAAAAAGCAACACACCACTCCCGGGAGGGCTCGAAACTCCAACCTTTCGGTTAACAACCGATCGCGCTAGCCCATTCCGCCACGGCGACAGTCATGCTCCACTCTCACCACCGTCAGACCATTTCTTCAGAGCTATCGCCCCAAAGAAAGAAAGAGCGCCGCACCACCACCGGGTGGGCTCGAACCTCCAACCTTTCGATTAACAGCCGATCGTGCTAGCCAATTGCGCCACGGAGACATTCTTGCTCCACTCTCAACACCATCAGAACATATCTTCAAAGCTATAAGCGCAAAGAAAAAAAAGCGCCGCACCACCACCGGGTGGACTCGAACCTCCAATCTTTCGGTTAACAGCCGACCGCGCTAGCCAATTGCGCCACGGAGACAGTCCTGCTCCACTCTCACCACCATCAGAACATATCTTCAAAGCTATCAGTGCAAAGAAAAAAGCAACACACCACTGCCGGGAGGGCTCGAAACTCCGACCTTTCGGTTAACAGCCGATCGCGCTAACCCATTGCGCCACGGGGACAGTCTTGCTCCACTCTCACCACCATCAGAACATATATTCAAAGCTATCAGCGCAAAGAAAAAAAAGCGCCGCATTACCACCGGGTGGGCTCGAACCTGCAACCTTTCGGTTAACAGCCGATCGCGCTAGCCAATTGCGCCAGGGAGACAGTCCTGCTCCACTCTCACCGCCATCAGAACATATCTTCAAAGCTATCAGCCCAAAGAAAAAAAAGCACCGCACCACCACCGGTTGGGCTCGAACCTCAAACCTTTCGTTTAACAGCCAATCGCGCTAGCCAATTGCGCCAAGGAGACAGTCCTGCTCCACTCTCACCACCATCAGAACATATCTTCAAAGCTATCAGCACAAAGAAAAGAAAGCGCCGCACCACCACCGGGTGGGCTCGAACCTCCAAACTTTCGGTTAACAGCCGATCGCGCTAGCCAATTGCGCCACGGAGACAATCGTGCTCCACGCTCACCACCATCAGAAAATATCTTCAAAGCTATCAGCCCAAAGAAAAAAAAGCGCCGCACCACTACCGGGTGGGCTCGAACCTCAAACCTTTCAGTTAACAGCCGATCGCGCAAGCCAATTGCGCCACGGAGACAGTCCTGCTCCACTCTCACCACCATCAGAACATATCTTGAAAGCTATCAGTGCAAAGAAAAAAGCAACACACCACTCCCGGGAGGGCTCGAACCTCCAACCTTTCGGTTAACAGCCGATCGCGCTAGCCAACTGCGCCACGAAGACAGTCGTGTTCCACTGTCACCACCATCAGAACATATCTTCAAAGCTATCAGCGCAAAGAAAAAAGCAACACACCACTCCCGGGAGGGCTCGAAACTCCAACCTTTCGGTTAACAGCCGATCGCGCTAGCCAATTGCGCCACGGAGACAGTCCTGCTCTACTCTCACCACCATCAGAACATATCTTTAAAGCTATCAGCCCAAAGAAAAAAAAGCGCCGCATCACCACCGGGTGGGCTCGAACCTCCAACTTTTCGGTTAAAAGCCGATCACGCTAGCCAATAGCGCCACGGAGACAGCCCTGCTCTACTCTCACCACCATCAGAACATATCTTCAAAACTATCAGCCCACAGAAAAAAAAGCGCCGCACCACCACCGGGTGGGCTCGAACCTCCAACCTTTCGGTTAACAGCCGATCGCGCTAGCCAATTGCGCCACGAAGACAGTCCTGCTGCACTCTCACCACCATCAGAACATATATTCAAGGCTATTACCGCAAAGAAAAAAGCAACACACCACTCCCGGGAGGGCTCGCAATTCCAACCTTTCGGTTAACAGCCGATCGCACTAGCCCATTGTGCCACGGAGACAGTCTTGCTCCACTCTCACCACCATCGGAACACATCTTCAAACAATCAACGCAAAGAAAAAAAAGCGCCGCACCACCACCGGGTGGGCTCGAAACTCCAACATTTCGGTTGACAGCCGATCGTGCTTGCCCATTGCGCCACGGGGACAGTCTTGCTACACTCTCACCACCATCAGAACATATCTTCAAAGCTATCAGCGCAAAGAAAAAAAAGCGCCGCACCACCACCGGGTGGGCTTGAACCTCCAACCATTCGGTTAACAGCCGATCGCGAGAGCCAACTGCGCCACGGAGACAGTCCTGCTCCACTCTCACCACCATCAGAACATATCTTCAAAGCTATCAGCACAAAGAAAAAAAAGCGCCACACCATCACCGGGTGGGCTCGAACCTCCAACCTTTCGGTTAACAGCCGATCGCGCTAGCCAACTGCGCCACGGAGACAGTCGTGCTCCACACTCACCACCATCAGAATATATCTTCAAAGCTATCAGCGCAAAGAAAAAAAGAACACACCACTCCCGGGAGGGCTCGAAACTCCAATCTTTCGGTTAACAGCCGATCGCGCTAGCCAATTGCGCCACGGAGACAGTCCTGCTCTACTCTCACCACCATCAGAACATATCTTCAAAGCTATCAGCCCAAAGAAAAAAAAAGCGCCGCACCACCACCGGGTGGGCTCGAACCTCCAACTTTTCTGTTAACAGCCGATCACGCTAGCCAATTGCGTCACGGAGACAGTCCTGCTCTACTCTCACCACCATCAGAACATATCTTCAAAGCTATCAGCACAAAGAAAAAAAAGCGCCACACCATCACCGGGTGGTGCTCGAACCTCCAACCTTTCGGTTAACAGCCGATCGCGCTAGCCAATTGCGCCATGGAGACAGTCCTGCTCCACTCTCACTACCATCAGAACATATCTTCAAAGCTATTACCACAAAGAAAAAAGCAACACACCACTCCCGGGAGGGCTCGAAACTCCAACCTTTCGGTTAACAGCCGATCGCGCTAGCCCATTGCGCCACGGAGACAGTACTGCTCCACTCTCACCACCATCAGAACATATCATCAAAGCTATTACCACAAAGAAAAAAGCAACACACCACTCCCGGGAGGGCTCGAAACTCCAACCTTTCGGTTAACAGCCGATCGCGCTAGCCCATTGCGCCACGGAGACAGTACTGCTCCACTCTCACCACCATCAGAACATATCTTGAAAGCTATCAGTGCAAAGAAAAAAGCAACACACCACTCCCGGATGGGCTCGAACCTCTAACCTTCTGGTTAACAGCCGATCGCGCTGGCCAATTGCGCCACGGAGACAGTCCTGCTCCACTCTCACCACCGTCAGAACATTTCTTCAGAGCTATCAGCCCAAAGAAAAAAAAGCGCCGCACCACCACCGGGTGGGCTCGAAACTCCAACCTTTCGGTTAACAGCCGATCGCGCTAGCCAATTGCGCCATGGAGACAGTCCTGCTCCACTCTCACTACCATCAGAACATATCTTCAAAGCTATTACCACAAAGAAAAAAGCAACACACCACTCCCGGGAGGGCTCGAAACTCCAACCTTTCGGTTAACAGCCGATCGCGCTAGCCCATTTGGCCACGGAGACAGTCTTGCTCCCTTCTCACCACCATCAGAACATATCTTCAAAGCTATCAGCCCAAAGAAAAAAAAGCGCCGCACCACCACCGGGTGGGCTCGAACCTCCAACCTTTCGGTTAACAGCCGATCACGCAAGCCAATTGCGCCACGGAGACAGTCCTGCTCCACTCTCACCACTATCAGAACATATCTTCAAAGCTATCAGTGCAAAGAAAACAAAGCGCCGCACCACCACCGGGTGGTGCTCGAACCTCCAACCTTTCGGTTAACAGCTGATCGCGCAAGCCAATTGCGCCACGAAGACAGTCCTGCTCCACTCTCACCACCATCAGAACATATCTTCAAAGCTATCAGTGCAAAAAAAAAGCAACACACCAATCCCGGGAGGGTTCGAAACTCCAACCTTTCGGTTAACAGCCAATCGCGCTAGCCAATTGCGCCACGGAGACAGTACTGCTCCACTCTCACCACCATCAGAACATATCATCAAAGCTATCACCACAAAGAAAAAAAACGCCGCACCACCATCGGGTGGGCTCGAAACTCCAACCTTTCGGTTAACAGCCGATCGCGCTAGCCAATTGCGCCATGGAGACAGTCGTGCTCAACTCTCACCACCATCAGAACATATCTTCAAAGCTATTACCACAAAGAAAAAAACAACACACCACTCCTTGGGGGGCTCGAACCTCCAACCTTTCGGTTAACAGCCGATCGCGCAAGCCAATTGCGCCACGGAGACAGTCCTGCTCCACTCTCACCACCATCAGAACATATCTTCAAAGCTATCAGTGCAAAGAAAAAAGCAACACACCACTCCCGGGTAGGGCTCGAAACTCCAACCTTTCGGTTAACAGCCGATCGCGCTAGCCCATTCCGCCACGGGGACAGTCGTGCTCCACTCTCACCACCGTCAGACCATTTCTTCAGAGCTATCGCCCCAAAGAAAGAAAAAGCGCCGCACCACCACCGGGTGGGCTCGAACCTCCAACCTTTCGGTTAACAGCCGATCGCGCTAGCCAATTGCGCCACGGAGACAGTCCTGCTCCACTCTCACCACCATCAGAACATAGCTTCAAAGCTATCAGTGCAAAGAAAAAAGCAACACACCACTCCCGGGAGGGCTCGAAACTCCAACCTTTCGGTTAACAACCGATCGCGCTAGCCCATTCCGCCACGGCGACAGTCATGCTCCACTCTCACCACCGTCAGACCATTTCTTCAGAGCTATCGCCCCAAAGAAAGAAAGAGCGCCGCACCACCACCGCGTGGGCTCGAACCTCCAACCTTTCGATTAACAGCCGATCGTGCTAGCCAATTGCGCCACGGAGACATTCTTGCTCCACTCTCAACACCATCAGAACATATCTTCAAAGCTATAAGCGCAAAGAAAAAAAAGCGCCGCACCACCACCGGGTGGACTCGAACCTCCAATCTTTCGGTTAACAGCCGACCGCGCTAGCCAATTGCGCCACGGAGACAGTCCTGCTCCACTCTCACCACCATCAGAACATATCTTCAAAGCTATCAGTGCAAAGAAAAAAGCAACACACCACTGCCGGGAGGGCTCGAAACTCCGACCTTTCGGTTAACAGCCGATCGCGCTAACCCATTGCGCCACGGGGACAGTCTTGCTCCACTCTCACCACCATCAGAACATATATTCAAAGCTATCAGCGCAAAGAAAAAAAAGCGCCGCATTACCACCGGGTGGGCTCGAACCTGCAACCTTTCGGTTAACAGCCGATCGCGCTAGCCAATTGCGCCAGGGAGACAGTCCTGCTCCACTCTCACCGCCATCAGAACATATCTTCAAAGCTATCAGCCCAAAGAAAAAAAAGCACCGCACCACCACCGGTTGGGCTCGAACCTCAAACCTTTCGTTTAACAGCCAATCGCGCTAGCCAATTGCGCCAAGGAGACAGTCCTGCTCCACTCTCACCACCATCAGAACATATCTTCAGAGCTATCAGCACAAAGAAAAGAAAGCGCCGCACCACCACCGGGTGGGCTCGAACCTCCAAACTTTCGGTTAACAGCCGATCGCGCTAGCCAATTGCGCCACGGAGACAATCGTGCTCCACGCTCACCACCATCAGAAAATATCTTCAAAGCTATCAGCCCAAAGAAAAAAAAGCGCCGCACCACTACCGGGTGGGCTCGAACCTCAAACCTTTCAGTTAACAGCCGATCGCGCAAGCCAATTGCGCCACGGAGACAGTCCTGCTCCACTCTCACCACCATCAGAACATATCTTGAAAGCTATCAGTGCAAAGAAAAAAGCAACACACCACTCCCGGGAGGGCTCGAACCTCCAACCTTTCGGTTAACAGCCGATCGCGCTAGCCAACTGCGCCACGAAGACAGTCGTGTTCCACTGTCACCACCATCAGAACATATCTTCAAAGCTATCAGCGCAAAGAAAAAAGCAACACACCACTCCCGGGAGGGCTCGAAACTCCAACCTTTCGGTTAACAGCCGATCGCGCTAGCCAATTGCGCCACGGAGACAGTCCTGCTCTACTCTCACCACCATCAGAACATATCTTTAAAGCTATCAGCCCAAAGAAAAAAAAGCGCCGCATCACCACCGGGTGGGCTCGAACCTCCAACTTTTCGGTTAAAAGCCGATCACGCTAGCCAATAGCGCCACGGAGACAGCCCTGCTCTACTCTCACCACCATCAGAACATATCTTCAAAACTATCAGCCCACAGAAAAAAAAGCGCCGCACCACCACCGGGTGGGCTCGAACCTCCAACCTTTCGGTTAACAGCCGATCGCGCTAGCCAATTGCGCCACGAAGACAGTCCTGCTGCACTCTCACCACCATCAGAACATATATTCAAGGCTATTACCGCAAAGAAAAAAGCAACACACCACTCCCGGGAGGGCTCGCAATTCCAACCTTTCGGTTAACAGCCGATCGCACTAGCCCATTGTGCCACGGAGACAGTCTTGCTCCACTCTCACCACCATCGGAACACATCTTCAAACAATCAACGCAAAGAAAAAAAAGCGCCGCACCACCACCGGGTGGGCTCGAAACTCCAACATTTCGGTTGACAGCCGATCGTGCTTGCCCATTGCGCCACGGGGACAGTCTTGCTACACTCTCACCACCATCAGAACATATCTTCAAAGCTATCAGCGCAAAGAAAAAAAAGCGCCGCACCACCACCGGGTGGGCTTGAACCTCCAACCATTCGGTTAACAGCCGATCGCGAGAGCCAACTGCGCCACGGAGACAGTCCTGCTCCACTCTCACCACCATCAGAACATATCTTCAAAGCTATCAGCACAAAGAAAAAAAAGCGCCACACCATCACCGGGTGGGCTCGAACCTCCAACCTTTCGGTTAACAGCCGATCGCGCTAGCCAACTGCGCCACGGAGACAGTCGTGCTCCACACTCACCACCATCAGAATATATCTTCAAAGCTATCAGCGCAAAGAAAAAAAGAACACACCACTCCCGGGAGGGCTCGAAACTCCAATCTTTCGGTTAACAGCCGATCGCGCTAGCCAATTGCGCCACGGAGACAGTCCTGCTCTACTCTCACCACCATCAGAACATATCTTCAAAGCTATCAGCCCAAAGAAAAAAAAAGCGCCGCACCACCACCGGGTGGGCTCGAACCTCCAACTTTTCTGTTAACAGCCGATCACGCTAGCCAATTGCGTCACGGAGACAGTCCTGCTCTACTCTCACCACCATCAGAACATATCTTCAAAGCTATCAGCACAAAGAAAAAAAAGCGCCACACCATCACCGGGTGGGCTCGAACCTCCAACCTTTCGGTTAACAGCCGATCGCGCTAGCCAACTGCGCCACGGAGACAGTCGTGCTCCACACTCACCACCATCAGAACATATCTTCAAAGCTATCAGCGCAAAGAAAAAAAGAACACACCACTCCCGGGAGGGCTCGAAACTCCAATCTTTCGGTTAACAGCCGATCGCGCTAGCCAATTGCGCCACGGAGACAGTCCTGCTCCACACTCACCACCATCAGAATATATCTTCAAAGCTATCAGCGCAAAGAAAAAAAGAACACACCACTCCCGGGAGGGCTCGAAACTCCAATCTTTCGGTTAACAGCCGATCGCGCTAGCCAATTGCGCCACGGAGACAGTCCTGCTCTACTCTCACCACCATCAGAACATATCTTCAAAGCTATCAGCACAAAGAAAAAAAAGCGCCACACCATCACCGGGTGGGCTCGAACCTCCAACCTTTCGGTTAACTGCCGATCGCGCTAGCCAACTGCGCCACGGAGACAGTCGTGCTCCACACTCACCACCATCAGAACATATATTCAAAGCTATCAGCGCAAAGAAAAAAGCAACACACCACTCCCGGGCGGGCTCGAAACTCCAATCTTTCGGTTAACAGCCGATCGGGCTAGCCCATTGCGCCACGGAGACAAACTTGCTCCCTTCTCACCTCCATCAGAACATATCTTCAAAGCTATCAGCCCAAAGAAAAAAAGCGCCGCACCACCACCGGGTGGGCTCGAACCTCCAACCTTTCGGTTAACAGCCGATCGCACTAGCCAATTGTGCCACGGAGACAGTCGCGCTCCACTCTTACCACCATCGGAACATATCTTCAAAGCTATCAGTACAAAGAAAAAAGCAACACACCACTCTCGGGAGGGCTCGAACCTCCTACTTTTCGGTTAACAGCAGATCGCGATGGCCAATTGCGCCACGAAGACAGTCCTGCTCCACTCTCACCACCATTAGAACATATCTTTCAAGCTATCAGCCCAAAGAAAAAAAAAGCGCCGCACCACCACCAGGTGGGCTCGAACCTCCAACCTTTCGGTTAACGGCCGATCGCGCTAGCCAATTGCGCAACGGAGACAATCGTGCTCCATGCTCACCACCATTAGAAAATATCTTCGAAGCTATCAGCGCAAAGAAAAAAGCAACACACCCCACCCGGGAGGGCTCGAACCTCCAACTTTTTGGTTAACAGCCGATCGCACTAGCCAATGGCGCCACGGGGACAGTCCTGCTCCACTCTCACCACCGTCCGAACATTTCTTCAGAGCTATCAGCCCAATGAAAAAAAAGCGCCGCACCACCACCGGGTGGGCTCGAACCTCCAACCTTTCGGGTAACAGTCGATCGCGCTAGCCAATTGCGCCACAGAGACAGTCGTGCTCCACTCTCACCACCGTCAGATCATTTCTTCAGAGCTATCGCCCCAAAGAAAGAAAAAGCGCCGCACCGCCACCGGATGGGCTCGAACCTCTAACCTTCTGGTTAACAGCCGATCGCGCTGGCCAATTGCGCCACGGAGACAGTCCTGCTCCACTCTCACCACCGTCAGAACATTTCTTCAGAGCTATCAGCCCAAAGAAAAAAAAGCGCCGCACCACCACCGGGTGGGCTCGAAACTCCAACCTTTCGGTTAACAGCCGATCGCGCTAGCCAATTGCGCCATGGAGACAGTCCTGCTCCACTCTCACTACCATCAGAACATATCTTCAAAGCTATTACCACAAAGAAAAAAGCAACACACCACTCCCGGGAGGGCTCGAAACTCCAACCTTTCGGTTAACAGCCGATCGCGCTAGCCCATTTGGCCACGGAGACAGTCTTGCTCCCTTCTCACCACCATCAGAACATATCTTCAAAGCTATCAGCCCAAAGAAAAAAAAGCGCCGCACCACCACCGGGTGGGCTCGAACCTCCAACCTTTCGGTTAACAGCCGATCACGCAAGCCAATTGCGCCACGGAGACAGTCCTGCTCCACTCTCACCACTATCAGAACATATCTTCAAAGCTATCAGTGCAAAGAAAACAAAGCGCCGCACCACCACCGGGTGGTGCTCGAACCTCCAACCTTTCGGTTAACAGCTGATCGCGCAAGCCAATTGCGCCACGAAGACAGTCCTGCTCCACTCTCACCACCATCAGAACATATCTTCAAAGCTATCAGTGCAAAAAAAAAGCAACACACCAATCCCGGGAGGGTTCGAAACTCCAACCTTTCGGTTAACAGCCAATCGCGCTAGCCAATTGCGCCACGGAGACAGTACTGCTCCACTCTCACCACCATCAGAACATATCATCAAAGCTATCACCACAAAGAAAAAAACGCCGCACCACCATCGGGTGGGCTCGAAACTCCAACCTTTCGGTTAACAGCCGATCGCGCTAGCCAATTGCGCCATGGAGACAGTCGTGCTCAACTCTCACCACCATCAGAACATATCTTCAAAGCTATTACCACAAAGAAAAAAACAACACACCACTCCTTGGGGGGCTCGAACCTCCAACCTTTCGGTTAACAGCCGATCGCGCAAGCCAATTGCGCCACGGAGACAGTCCTGCTCCACTCTCACCACCATCAGAACATATCTTCAAAGCTATCAGCCCAAAGAAAAAAAAAGCGCCGCACCACCACCGGGTGGGCTCGAACCTCCAACTTTTCTGTTAACAGCCGATCACGCTAGCCAATTGCGTCACGGAGACAGTCCTGCTCTACTCTCACCACCATCAGAACATATCTTCAAAGCTATCAGCACAAAGAAAAAAAAGCGCCACACCATCACCGGGTGGGCTCGAACCTCCAACCTTTCGGTTAACAGCCGATCGCGCTAGCCAACTGCGCCACGGAGACAGTCGTGCTCCACACTCACCACCATCAGAACATATCTTCAAAGCTATCTGCGCAAAGAAAAAAAGAACACACCACTCCCGGGAGGGCTCGAAACTCCAATCTTTCGGTTAACAGCCGATCGCGCTAGCCAATTGCGCCACGGAGACAGTCCTGCTCCACACTCACCACCATCAGAATATATCTTCAAAGCTATCAGCGCAAAGAAAAAAAGAACACACCACTCCCGGGAGGGCTCGAAACTCCAATCTTTCGGTTAACAGCCGATCGCGCTAGCCAATTGCGCCACGGAGACAGTCCTGCTCTACTCTCACCACCATCAGAACATATCTTCAAAGCTATCAGCACAAAGAAAAAAAAGCGCCACACCATCACCGGGTGGGCTCGAACCTCCAACCTTTCGGTTAACAGCCGATCGCGCTAGCCAACTGCGCCACGGAGACAGTCGTGCTCCACACTCACCACCATCAGAACATATCTTCAAAGCTATCAGCGCAAAGAAAAAAAGAACACACCACTCCCGGGAGGGCTCGAAACTCCAATCTTTCGGTTAACAGCCGATCGCGCTAGCCAATTGCGCCACGGAGACAGTCCTGCTCTACTCTCACCACCATCAGAACATATCTTCAAAGCTATCAGCCCAAAGAAAAAAAAAGCGCCGCACCACCACCGGGTGGGCTCGAACCTCCAACTTTTCTGTTAACAGCCGATCACGCTAGCCAATTGCGTCACGGAGACAGTCCTGCTCTACTCTCACCACCATCAGAACATATCATCAAAGCTATCACCACAAAGAAAAAAAACGCCGCACCACCATCGGGTGGGCTCGAAACTCCAACCTTTCGGTTAACAGCCGATCGCGCTAGCCAATTGCGCCACGGAGACAATCGTGCTCCACGCTCACCACCATCAGAAAATATCTTCAAAGCTATCAGCCCAAAGAAAAAAATGCGCCGCACCACTCCCGGGAGGGCTCGAAACTCGAACCTTTCGGTTAACAGACGATTGCGCTAGCCCTTTGCGCCACGGAGACAGCCTTGCTCCGCTCTCACCACCATCAGAACATATATTCAAAGCTATCAGCGCAAAGAAAAAAGCAACACACCACTCCCGGGCGGGCTCGAAACTCCAACCTTTCGGTTAACAGCCGATCGGGCTAGCCCATTGCGCCACGGAGACAAACTTGCTCCCTTCTCACCTCCATCAGAACATATCTTCAAAGCTATCAGCCCAAAGAAAAAAAGCACCGCACCACCACCGGGTGGGCTCGAACCTCCAACCTTTCGGTTAACAGCCGATCGCACTAGCCAATTGTGCCACGGAGACAGTCGCGCTCCACTCTTACCACCATCGGAACATATCTTCAAAGCTATCAGTACAAAGAAAAAAGCAACACACCACTCTCGGGAGGGCTCGAACCTCCTACTTTTCGGTTAACAGCAGATCGCGATGGCCAATTGCGCCACGAAGACAGTCCTGCTCCACTCTCACCACCATTAGAACATATCTTTCAAGCTATCAGCCCAAAGAAAAAAAAAGCGCCGCACCACCACCAGGTGGGCTCGAACCTCCAACCTTTCGGTTAACGGCCGATCGCGCTAGCCAATTGCGCAACGGAGACAATCGTGCTCCATGCTCACCACCATTAGAAAATATCTTCGAAGCTATCAGCGCAAAGAAAAAAGCAACACACCCCACCCGGGAGGGCTCGAACCTCCAACTTTTTGGTTAACAGCCGATCGCACTAGCCAATGGCGCCACGGGGACAGTCCTGCTCCACTCTCACCACCGTCCGAACATTTCTTCAGAGCTATCAGCCCAATGAAAAAAAAGCGCCGCACCACCACCGGGTGGGCTCGAACCTCCAACCTTTCGGGTAACAGTCGATCGCGCTAGCCAATTGCGCCACAGAGACAGTCGTGCTCCACTCTCACCACCGTCAGATCATTTCTTCAGAGCTATCGCCCCAAAGAAAGAAAAAGCGCCGCACCGCCACCGGATGGGCTCGAACCTCTAACCTTCTGGTTAACAGCCGATCGCGCTGGCCAATTGCGCCACGGAGACAGTCCTGCTCCACTCTCACCACCGTCAGAACATTTCTTCAGAGCTATCAGCCCAAAGAAAAAAAAGCGCCGCACCACCACCGGGTGGGCTCGAAACTCCAACCTTTCGGTTAACAGTCGATCGCGCTAGCCAATTGCGCCATGGAGACAGTCCTGCTCCACTCTCACTACCATCAGAACATATCTTCAAAGCTATTACCACAAAGAAAAAAGCAACACACCACTCCCGGGAGGGCTCGAAACTCCAACCTTTCGGTTAACAGCCGATCGCGCTAGCCCATTTGGCCACGGAGACAGTCTTGCTCCCTTCTCACCACCATCAGAACATATCTTCAAAGCTATCAGCCCAAAGAAAAAAAAGCGCCGCACCACCACCGGGTGGGCTCGAACCTCCAACCTTTCGGTTAACAGCCGATCACGCAAGCCAATTGCGCCACGGAGACAGTCCTGCTCCACTCTCACCACTATCAGAACATATCTTCAAAGCTATCAGTGCAAAGAAAACAAAGCGCCGCACCACCACCGGGTGGTGCTCGAACCTCCAACCTTTCGGTTAACAGCTGATCGCGCAAGCCAATTGCGCCACGAAGACAGTCCTGCTCCACTCTCACCACCATCAGAACATATCTTCAAAGCTATCAGTGCAAAAAAAAAGCAACACACCAATCCCGGGAGGGTTCGAAACTCCAACCTTTCGGTTAACAGCCAATCGCGCTAGCCAATTGCGCCACGGAGACAGTACTGCTCCACTCTCACCACCATCAGAACATATCATCAAAGCTATCACCACAAAGAAAAAAAACGCCGCACCACCATCGGGTGGGCTCGAAACTCCAACCTTTCGGTTAACAGCCGATCGCGCTAGCCAATTGCGCCATGGAGACAGTCGTGCTCAACTCTCACCACCATCAGAACATATCTTCAAAGCTATTACCACAAAGAAAAAAACAACACACCACTCCTTGGGGGGCTCGAACCTCCAACCTTTCGGTTAACAGCCGATCGCGCAAGCCAATTGCGCCACGGAGACAGTCCTGCTCCACTCTCACCACCATCAGAACATATCTTCAAAGCTATCAGTGCAAAGAAAAAAGCAACACACCACTCCCGGGTAGGGCTCGAAACTCCAACCTTTCGGTTAACAGCCGATCGCGCTAGCCCATTCCGCCACGGGGACAGTCGTGCTCCACTCTCACCACCGTCAGACCATTTCTTCAGAGCTATCGCCCCAAAGAAAGAAAAAGCGCCGCACCACCACCGGGTGGGCTCGAACCTCCAACCTTTCGGTTAACAGCCGATCGCGCTAGCCAATTGCGCCACGGAGACAGTCCTGCTCCACTCTCACCACCATCAGAACATAGCTTCAAAGCTATCAGTGCAAAGAAAAAAGCAACACACCACTCCCGGGAGGGCTCGAAACTCCAACCTTTCGGTTAACAACCGATCGCGCTAGCCCATTCCGCCACGGCGACAGTCATGCTCCACTCTCACCACCGTCAGACCATTTCTTCAGAGCTATCGCCCCAAAGAAAGAGCGCCGCACCACCACCGGGTGGGCTCGAACCTCCAACCTTTCGATTAACAGCCGATCGTGCTAGCCAATTGCGCCACGGAGACATTCTTGCTCCACTCTCAACACCATCAGAACATATCTTCAAAGCTATAAGCGCAAAGAAAAAAAAGCGCCGCACCACCACCGGGTGGACTCGAACCTCCAATCTTTCGGTTAACAGCCGACCGCGCTAGCCAATTGCGCCACGGAGACAGTCCTGCTCCACTCTCACCACCATCAGAACATATCTTCAAAGCTATCAGTGCAAAGAAAAAAGCAACACACCACTGCCGGGAGGGCTCGAAACTCCGACCTTTCGGTTAACAGCCGATCGCGCTAACCCATTGCGCCACGGGGACAGTCTTGCTCCACTCTCACCACCATCAGAACATATATTCAAAGCTATCAGCGCAAAGAAAAAAAAGCGCCGCATTACCACCGGGTGGGCTCGAACCTGCAACCTTTCGGTTAACAGCCGATGGCGCTAGCCAATTGCGCCAGGGAGACAGTCCTGCTCCACTCTCACCGCCATCAGAACATATCTTCAAAGCTATCAGCCCAAAGAAAAAAAAGCACCGCACCACCACCGGTTGGGCTCGAACCTCAAACCTTTCGTTTAACAGCCAATCGCGCTAGCCAATTGCGCCAAGGAGACAGTCCTGCTCCACTCTCACCACCATCAGAACATATCTTCAAAGCTATCAGCACAAAGAAAAGAAAGCGCCGCACCACCACCGGGTGGGCTCGAACCTCCAAACTTTCGGTTAACAGCCGATCGCGCTAGCCAATTGCGCCACGGAGACAATCGTGCTCCACGCTCACCACCATCAGAAAATATCTTCAAAGCTATCAGCCCAAAGAAAAAAAAGCGCCGCACCACTAACGGGTGGGCTCGAACCTCAAACCTTTCAGTTAACAGCCGATCGCGCAAGCCAATTGCGCCACGGAGACAGTCCTGCTCCACTCTCACCACCATCAGAACATATCTTGAAAGCTATCAGTGCAAAGAAAAAAGCAACACACCACTCCCGGGAGGGCTCGAACCTCCAACCTTTCGGTTAACAGCCGATCGCGCTAGCCAACTGCGCCACGAAGACAGTCGTGTTCCACTGTCACCACCATCAGAACATATCTTCAAAGCTATCAGCGCAAAGAAAAAAGCAACACACCACTCCCGGGAGGGCTCGAAACTCCAACCTTTCGGTTAACAGCCGATCGCGCTAGCCAATTGCGCCACGGAGACAGTCCTGCTCTACTCTCACCACCATCAGAACATATCTTTAAAGCTATCAGCCCAAAGAAAAAAAAGCGCCGCATCACCACCGGGTGGGCTCGAACCTCCAACTTTTCGGTTAAAAGCCGATCACGCTAGCCAATAGCGCCACGGAGACAGCCCTGCTCTACTCTCACCACCATCAGAACATATCTTCAAAACTATCAGCCCACAGAAAAAAAAGCGCCGCACCACCACCGGGTGGGCTCGAACCTCCAACCTTTCGGTTAAAAGCCGATCGCGCTAGCCAATTGCGCCACGAAGACAGTCTTGCTGCACTCTCACCACCATCAGAACATATATTCAAGGCTATTACCGCAAAGAAAAAAGCAACACACCACTCCCGGGAGGGCTCGCAATTCCAACCTTTCGGTTAACAGCCGATCGCACTAGCCCATTGTGCCACGGAGACAGTCTTGCTCCAGTCTCACCACCATCGGAACACATCTTCAAACAATCAACGCAAAGAAAAAAAAGCGCCGCACCACCACCGGGTGGGCTCGAAACTCCAACATTTCGGTTGACAGCCGATCGTGCTTGCCCATTGCGCCACGGGGACAGTCTTGCTACACTCTCACCACCTTCAGAACATATCTTCAAAGCTATCAGCGCAAAGAAAAAAAAGCGCCGCACCACCACCGGGTGGGCTTGAACCTCCAACCATTCGGTTAACAGCCGATCGCGAGAGCCAACTGCGCCACGAAGACAGTCGTGCTCCACTCTCACCACCATCAGAACATATCTTCAAAGCTATCAGCGCAAAGAAAAAAGCAACACACCACTCCCGGGAGGGCTCGAGCCTCCTACCTTTCGGTTAACAGCCGATCCCATAAGCCAATTGCTGCACGAAGACAGTTCTGCTCCACTCTCACCACCGTCAAAACATTTATTCAAAGCTATCAGCGCAAAGAAAAAAAAGCGCCGCATTACCACCGGGTGGGCTCGAACCTGCAACCTTTCGGTTAACAGCCGATCGCGCTAGCCAATTGCGCCAGGGAGACAGTCCTGCTCCACTCTCACCGCCATCAGAACATATCTTCAAAGCTATCAGCCCAAAGAAAAAAAAGCACCGCACCACCACCGGTTGGGCTCGAACCTCAAACCTTTCGTTTAACAGCCAATCGCGCTAGCCAATTGCGCCAAGGAGACAGTCCTGCTCCACTCTCACCACCATCAGAACATATCTTCAAAGCTATCAGCACAAAGAAAAGAAAGCGCCGCACCACCACCGGGTGGGCTCGAACCTCCAAACTTTCGGTTAACAGCCGATCGCGCTAGCCAATTGCGCCACGGAGACAATCGTGCTCCACGCTCACCACCATCAGAAAATATCTTCAAAGCTATCAGCCCAAAGAAAAAAAAGCGCCGCACCACTACCGGGTGGGCTCGAACCTCCAACCTTTCAGTTAACAGCCGATCGCGCAAGCCAATTGCGCCACGGAGACAGTCCTGCTCCACTCTCACCACCATCAGAACATATCTTGAAAGCTATCAGTGCAAAGAAAAAAGCAACACACCACTCCCGGGAGGGCTCGAACCTCCAACCTTTCGGTTAACAGCCGATCGCGCTAGCCAACTGCGCCACGAAGACAGTCGTGTTCCACTGTCACCACCATCAGAACATATCTTCAAAGCTATCAGCGCAAAGAAAAAAGCAACACACCACTCCCGGGAGGGCTCGAAACTCCAACCTTTCGGTTAACAGCCGATCGCGCTAGCCAATTGCGCCACGGAGACAGTCCTGCTCTACTCTCACCACCATCAGAACATATCTTTAAAGCTATCAGCCCAAAGAAAAAAAAGCGCCGCATCACCACCGGGTGGGCTCGAACCTCCAACTTTTCGGTTAAAAGCCGATCACGCTAGCCAATAGCGCCACGGAGACAGCCCTGCTCTACTCTCACCACCATCAGAACATATCTTCAAAACTATCAGCCCACAGAAAAAAAAGCGCCGCACCACCACCGGGTGGGCTCGAACCTCCAACCTTTCGGTTAACAGCCGATCGCGCTAGCCAATTGCGCCACGAAGACAGTCCTGCTGCACTCTCACCACCATCAGAACATATATTCAAGGCTATTACCGCAAAGAAAAAAGCAACACACCACTCCCGGGAGGGCTCGCAATTCCAACCTTTCGGTTAACAGCCGATCGCACTAGCCCATTGTGCCACGGAGACAGTCTTGCTCCACTCTCACCACCATCGGAACACATCTTCAAACAATCAACGCAAAGAAAAAAAAGCGCCGCACCACCACCGGGTGGGCTCGAAACTCCAACATTTCGGTTGACAGCCGATCGTGCTTGCCCATTGCGCCAAGGGGACAGTCTTGCTACACTCTCACCACCATCAGAACATATCTTCAAAGCTATCAGCGCAAAGAAAAAAAAGCGCCGCACCACCACCGGGTGGGCTTGAACCTCCAACCATTCGGTTAACAGCCGATCGCGAGAGCCAACTGCGCCACGGAGACAGTCCTGCTCCACTCTCACCACCATCAGAACATATCTTCAAAGCTATCAGCACAAAGAAAAAAAAGCGCCACACTATCACCGGGTGGGCTCGAACCTCCAACCTTTCGGTTAACAGCCGATCGCGCTAGCCAACTGCGCCACGGAGACAGTCGTGCTCCACACTCACCACCATCAGAACATATCTTCAAAGCTATCAGCGCAAAGAAAAAAAGAACACACCACTCCCGGGAGGGCTCGAAACTCCAATCTTTCGGTTAACAGCCGATCGCGCTAGCCAATTGCGCCACGGAGACAGTCCTGCTCTACTCTCACCACCATCAGAACATATCTTCAAAGCTATCAGCCCAAAGGAAAAAAAAGCGCCGCACCACCACCGGGTGGGCTCGAACCTCCAACTTTTCTGTTAACAGCCGATCACGCTAGCCAATTGCGTCACGGAGACAGTCCTGCTCTACTCTCACCACCATCAGAACATATCTTCAAAGCTATCAGCCCCCAGAAAAAAAGCGCCGCACCACCACCGGGTGGGCTCGAACCTCTAACTTTTCGATTAACAGCCGATCGCGCTAGCCAATTGCGCCACAGAGACAGTCGTGCTCCACTCTCACCACCGTCAGACCATTTCTTCAGAGCTATCGCCCCAAAGAAAAAAAAAAGCGCCGCACCACCCCCGGGTGGGCTCGAACCTCCAACCATTCGGTTAACAGCCGATCGCGCTAGCCAATTGCGCCATGGAGACAGTCCTCCTCCACTCTCAGCCCCATCAGAACATATCTTCAAAGCTATCAGCACAAAGAAAAAAAGCGCCACACCATCACCGGCTGGGCTCGAACCTCCAACCTTTCGGTTAACAGCCGATCGCGCTAGCCAACTGCGCCACGAAGACAGTCGTGCTCCACTCTCACCACCATCAGAACATATCTTCAAAGCTATCAGCGCAAAGAAAAAAGCAACACACCACTCCCGGGAGGGCTCGAGCCTCCTACCTTTCGGTTAACAGCCGATCCCATAAGCCAATTGCGGCACGAAGACAGTTCTGCTCCACTCTCACCACCGTCAAAACATTTATTCAGAGCTATCACCGCAAAGAAAAAAAGCGCCGCACCACCACCGGGAGGGCTCGAAACTCCAACCTTTCGGTTAATAGCCGATCGCGCTAGCCCATTGCGCCACGGAGACTGTCCTGCTCCACTCTCACCACCATCAGAACATAACTTCAAAGCTATCAGTGCAAAGAAAAAAGCAACACACCACTCCCAGGAGGGCTCGAAACTCGAACCTTTCGGTTAACAGCCGATCGCGCTAGCCCTTTGCGCCACGGAGACAGTCTTGCTCCGCTCTCACCACCATCAGAACATATCTTCAAAGCTATCAGTGCAAAGAAAAAAGCAACACACCACTCCCGGGAGGGCTTGAAACTCTAACCTTTCGGTTAACAGCCGATCGCGGTAGCCCATTGCGCCACGGGGACAGTCTTGCTCCACTCTCACCACCATCAGAACATATCTTCAAAGCTATCAGTGCAAAGAAAAAAAAGCGCCGCACCACCACCGGGTGGGCTCGAACCTCCAACCTTTCGGTTAACAGCCGATCGCGCAAGCCAATTGCGCCACGGAGACAGTCCTGCTCCACTCTCACCACCGTCAAAACATTTATTCAGAGCTATCACCCCAAAGAAAAAAAAGCGCCGCACCACCACCGGGTGGGCTCGAACCTCCAACCTTTCGTTTAACAGCCAATCGCGCTAGCCAATTGCGCCAAGGAGACAGTCTTGCTCCACTCTCACCACCATCAGAACATATCTTCAAAGCTATCAGCACAAAGAAAAGAAAGCGCCGCACCACCGGGTGGGCTCGAACCTCCAAACTTTCGGTTAACAGCCGATCGCGCTAGCCAATTGCGCCACGGAGACAATCGTGCTCCACGCTCACCACCATCAGAAAATATCTTCAAAGCTATCAGCCCAAAGAAAAAAAAGCGCCGCACCACTCCCGGGAGGGCTCGAAACTCGAACCTTTCGGTTAACAGCCGATCGCGCTAGCCCTTTGCGCCACAGAGACAGTCTTGCTCCGCTCTCACCACCATCAGAACATATATTCAAAGCTATCAGCGCAAAGAAAAAAGCAACACACCACTCCCGGGCGGGCTCGAAACTCCAACCTTTCGATTATCAGCCGATCGGGCTAGCCCATTGCGCCACGGAGACAAACTTGCTCCCTTCTCACCTCCATCAGAACATATCTTCAAAGCTATCAGCCCAAAGAAAAAAGCGCCGCACCACCACCGGGTGGGCTCGAACCTCCAACCTTTCGGTTAACAGCCGATCGCACTAGCCAATTGTGCCACGGAGACAGTCCTGCTCCACTCTCACCGCCATCAGAACATATCTTCAAAGCTATCAGCCCAAAGAAAAAAAAGCACCGCACCACCACCGGTTGGGCTCGAACCTCAAACCTTTCGTTTAACAGCCAATCGCGCTAGCCAATTGCGCCAAGGAGACAGTCCTGCTCCACTCTCACCACCGTCAGAACATCTCTTCAGAGCTATTATCCCAAAGAAAAAAAAGCGCCGCACCACCACCGGGTGGGCTCGAACCTCCAACCTTTCAGTTAACAGCCGATCGCGCAAGCCAATTGCGCCACGGAGACAGTCGTGTTCCACTGTCACCACCATCAGAACATATCTTCAAAGCTATCAGCGCAAAGAAAAAAGCAACACACCACTCCCGGGAGGGCTCGAACCTCCAACCTTTCGGTTAACAGCCGATCGCGCTAGCCAACTGCGCCACGAAGACAGTCGTGTTCCACTGTCACCACCATCAGAACATATCTTCAAAGCTATCAGCGCAAAGAAAAAAGCAACACACCACTCCCGGGAGGGCTCGAAACTCCAACCTTTCGGTTAACAGCCGATCGCGCTAGCCAATTGCGCCACGGAGACAGTCCTGCTCTACTCTCACCACCATCAGAACATATCTTCAAAGCTATCAGCCCAAAGAAAAAAAAGCGCCGCATCACCACCGGGTGGGCTCGAACCTCCAACTTTTCGGTTAAAAGCCGATCACCAATAGCGCCACGGAGACAGCCCTGCTCTACTCTCACCACCATCAGAACATATCTTCAAAACTATCAGCCCACAGAAAAAAAAAACGCCGCACCACCACCGGGTGGGCTCGAACCTCCAACCTTTCGGTTAACAGCCGATCGCGCTAGCCAATTGCGCCACGAAGACAGTCCTGCTGCACTCTCACCACCATCAGAACATATATTCAAGGCTATTACCGCAAAGAAAAAAGCAACACACCACTCCCGGGAGGGCTCGCAATTCCAACCTTTCGGTTAACAGCCGATCGCACTAGCCCATTGTGCCACGGAGACAGTCTTGCTCCACTCTCACCACCATCGGAACACATCTTCAAACAATCAACGCAAAGAAAAAAAAGCGCCGCACCACCACCGGGTGGGCTCGAAACTCCAACATTTCGGTTGACAGCCGATCGTGCTTGCCCATTGCGCCATGGGGACAGTCTTGCTACACTCTCACCACCATCAGAACATATCTTCAAAGCTATCAGCGCAAAGAAAAAAAAGCGCCGCACCACCACCGGGTGGGCTTGAACCTCCAACCTTTCGGTTAACAGCCGATCGCGAGAGCCAACTGCGCCACGGAGACAGTCCTGCTCCACTCTCACCACCATCAGAACATATCTTCAAAGCTATCAGCACAAAGAAAAAAAAGCGCCACACCATCACCGGGTGGGCTCGAACCTCCAACCTTTCGGTTAACAGCCGATCGCGCTAGCCAACTGCGCCACGGAGACAGTCGTGCTCCACACTCACCACCATCAGAACATATCTTCAAAGCTATCAGCGCAAAGAAAAAAGGAACACACCACTCCCGGGAGGGCTCGAAACTCCAATCTTTCGGTTAACAGCCGATCGCGCTAGCCAATTGCGCCACGGAGACAGTCCTGCTCTACTCTCACCACCATCAGAACATATCTTCAAAGCTATCAGCCCAAAGAAAAAAAAAGCGCCGCACCACCACCGGGTGGGCTCGAACCTCCAACTTTTCTGTTAACAGCCGATCACGCTAGCCAATTGCGTCACGGAGACAGTCCTGCTCTACTCTCACCACCATCAGAACATATCTTCAAAGCTATCAGCCCCCAGAAAAAAAGCGCCGCACCACCACCGGGTGGGCTCGAACCTCTAACTTTTCGGTTAACAGCCGATCGCGCTAGCCAATTGCGCCACAGAGACAGTCGTGCTCCACTCTCACCACCGTCAGACCATTTCTTCAGAGCTATCGCCCCAAAGAAAAAAAAAGCGCCGCACCACTCCCGGGTGGGCTCGAACCTCCAACCATTCGGTTAACAGCCGATCGCGCTAGCCAATTGCGCCATGGAGACAGTCCTCCTCCACTCTCAGCACCATCAGAACATATCTTCAAAGCTATCAGCACAAAGAAAAAAAGCGCCACACCATCACCGGCTGGGCTCGAACCTCCAACCTTTCGGTTAACAGCCGATCGCGCTAGCCAACTGCGCCACGAAGACAGTCGTGCTCCACTCTCACCACCATCAGAACATATCTTCAAAGCTATCAGCGCAAAGAAAAAAGCAACACACCACTCCCGGGAGGGCTCGAGCCTCCAACCTTTCGGTTAACAGCCGATCCCATAAGCCAATTGCGCCACGAAGACAGTTCTGCTCCACTCTCACCATCGTCAAAACATTTATTCAGAGCTATCACCGCAAAGAAAAAAAGCGCCGCACCACCACCGGGAGGGCTCGAAACTCCAACCTTTCGGTTAATAGCCGATCGCGCTAGCCCATTGCGCCACGGAGACTGTCCTGCTCCACTCTCACCACCATCAGAACATAACTTCAAAGCTATCAGTGCAAAGAAAAAAGCAACACACCACTCCCAGGAGGGCTCGAAACTCGAACCTTTCGGTTAACAGCCGATCGCGCTAGCCCTTTGCGCCACGGAGACAGTCTTGCTCCGCTCTCACCACCATCAGAACATATCTTCAAAGCTATCAGTGCAAAGAAAAAAGCAACACACCACTCCCGGGAGGGCTTGAAACTCTAACCTTTCGGTTAACAGCCGATCGCGGTAGCCCATTGCGCCACGGGGACAGTCTTGCTCCACTCTCACCACCATCAGAACATATCTTCAAAGCTATCAGTGCAAAGAAAAAAAAGCGCCGCACCACCACCGGGTGGGCTCGAACCTCCAACCTTTCGGTTAACAGCCGATCGCGCAAGCCAATTGCGCCACGGAGACAGTCCTGCTCCACTCTCACCACCGTCAAAACATTTATTCAGAGCTATCACCCCAAAGAAAAAAAAGCGCCGCACCACCACCGGGTGGGCTCGAACCTCCAACCTTTCGTTTAACAGCCAATCGCGCTAGCCAATTGCGCCAAGGAGACAGTCTTGCTCCACTCTCACCACCATCAGAACATATCTTCAAAGCTATCAGCACAAAGAAAAGAAAGCGCCGCACCACCGGGTGGGCTCGAACCTCCAAACTTTCGGTTAACAGCCGATCGCGCTAGCCAATTGCGCCACGGAGACAATCGTGCTCCACGCTCACCACCATCAGAAAATATCTTCAAAGCTATCAGCCCAAAGAAAAAAAAGCGCCGCACCACTCCCGGGAGGGCTCGAAACTCGAACCTTTCGGTTAACAGCCGATCGCGCTAGCCCTTTGCGCCACAGAGACAGTCTTGCTCCGCTCTCACCACCATCAGAACATATATTCAAAGCTATCAGCGCAAAAAAAAAAGCAACACACCACTCCCGGGCGGGCTCGAAACTCCAACCTTTCGATTATCAGCCGATCGGGCTAGCCCATTGCGCCACGGAGACAAACTTGCTCCCTTCTCACCTCCATCAGAACATATCTTCAAAGCTATCAGCCCAAAGAAAAAAGCGCCGCACCACCACCGGGTGGGCTCGAACCTCCAACCTTTCGGTTAACAGCCGATCGCACTAGCCAATTGTGCCACGGAGACAGTCCTGCTCCACTCTCACCGCCATCAGAACATATCTTCAAAGCTATCAGCCCAAAGAAAAAAAAGCACCGCACCACCACCGGTTGGGCTCGAACCTCAAACCTTTCGTTTAACAGCCAATCGCGCTAGCCAATTGCGCCAAGGAGACAGTCCTGCTCCACTCTCACCACCGTCAGAACATCTCTTCAGAGCTATTATCCCAAAGAAAAAAAAGCGCCGCACCACCACCGGGTGGGCTCGAACCTCCAACCTTTCAGTTAACAGCCGATCGCGCAAGCCAATTGCGCCACGGAGACAGTCGTGTTCCACTGTCACCACCATCAGAACATATCTTCAAAGCTATCAGCGCAAAGAAAAAAGCAACACACCACTCCCGGGAGGGCTCGAACCTCCAACCTTTCGGTTAACAGCCGATCGCGCTAGCCAACTGCGCCACGAAGACAGTCGTGTTCCACTGTCACCACCATCAGAACATATCTTCAAAGCTATCAGCGCAAAGAAAAAAGCAACACACCACTCCCGGGAGGGCTCGAAACTCCAACCTTTCGGTTAACAGCCGATCGCGCTAGCCAATTGCGCCACGGAGACAGTCCTGCTCTACTCTCACCACCATCAGAACATATCTTCAAAGCTATCAGCCCAAAGAAAAAAAAGCGCCGCATCACCACCGGGTGGGCTCGAACCTCCAACTTTTCGGTTAAAAGCCGATCACCAATAGCGCCACGGAGACAGCCCTGCTCTACTCTCACCACCATCAGAACATATCTTCAAAACTATCAGCCCACAGAAAAAAAAACGCCGCACCACCACCGGGTGGGCTCGAACCTCCAACCTTTCGGTTAACAGCCGATCGCGCTAGCCAATTGCGCCACGAAGACAGTCCTGCTGCACTCTCACCACCATCAGAACATATATTCAAGGCTATTACCGCAAAGAAAAAAGCAACACACCACTCCCGGGAGGGCTCGCAATTCCAACCTTTCGGTTAACAGCCGATCGCACTAGCCCATTGTGCCACGGAGACAGTCTTGCTCCACTCTCACCACCATCGGAACACATCTTCAAACAATCAACGCAAAGAAAAAAAAGCGCCGCACCACCACCGGGTGGGCTCGAAACTCCAACATTTCGGTTGACAGCCGATCGTGCTTGCCCATTGCGCCATGGGGACAGTCTTGCTACACTCTCACCACCATCAGAACATATCTTCAAAGCTATCAGCGCAAAGAAAAAAAAGCGCCGCACCACCACCGGGTGGGCTTGAACCTCCAACCTTTCGGTTAACAGCCGATCGCGAGAGCCAACTGCGCCACGGAGACAGTCCTGCTCCACTCTCACCACCATCAGAACATATCTTCAAAGCTATCAGCACAAAGAAAAAAAAGCGCCACACCATCACCGGGTGGGCTCGAACCTCCAACCTTTCGGTTAACAGCCGATCGCGCTAGCCAACTGCGCCACGGAGACAGTCGTGCTCCACACTCACCACCATCAGAACATATCTTCAAAGCTATCAGCGCAAAGAAAAAAGGAACACACCACTCCCGGGAGGGCTCGAAACTCCAATCTTTCGGTTAACAGCCGATCGCGCTAGCCAATTGCGCCACGGAGACAGTCCTGCTCTACTCTCACCACCATCAGAACATATCTTCAAAGCTATCAGCCCAAAGAAAAAAAAAGCGCCGCACCACCACCGGGTGGGCTCGAACCTCCAACTTTTCTGTTAACAGCCGATCACGCTAGCCAATTGCGTCACGGAGACAGTCCTGCTCTACTCTCACCACCATCAGAACATATCTTCAAAGCTATCAGCCCCCAGAAAAAAAGCGCCGCACCACCACCGGGTGGGCTCGAACCTCTAACTTTTCGGTTAACAGCCGATCGCGCTAGCCAATTGCGCCACAGAGACAGTCGTGCTCCACTCTCACCACCGTCAGACCATTTCTTCAGAGCTATCGCCCCAAAGAAAAAAAAAGCGCCGCACCACTCCCGGGTGGGCTCGAACCTCCAAACATTCGGTTAACAGCCGATCGCGCTAGCCAATTGCGCCATGGAGACAGTCCTCCTCCACTCTCAGCACCATCAGAACATATCTTCAAAGCTATCAGCACAAAGAAAAAAAGCGCCACACCATCACCGGCTGGGCTCGAACCTCCAACCTTTCGGTTAACAGCCGATCGCGCTAGCCAACTGCGCCACGAAGACAGTCGTGCTCCACTCTCACCACCATCAGAACATATCTTCAAAGCTATCAGCGCAAAGAAAAAAGCAACACACCACTCCCGGGAGGGCTCGAGCCTCCAACCTTTCGGTTAACAGCCGATCCCATAAGCCAATTGCGCCACGAAGACAGTTCTGCTCCACTCTCACCATCGTCAAAACATTTATTCAGAGCTATCACCGCAAAGAAAAAAAGCGCCGCACCACCACCGGGAGGGCTCGAAACTCCAACCTTTCGGTTAATAGCCGATCGCGCTAGCCCATTGCGCCACGGAGACTGTCCTGCTCCACTCTCACCACCATCAGAACATATCTTCAAAGCTATCAGTGCAAAGAAAAAAGCAACACACCACTCCCAGGAGGGCTCGAAACTCGAACCTTTCGGTTAACAGCCGATCGCGCTAGCCCTTTGCGCCACGGAGACAGTCTTGCTCCGCTCTCACCACCATCAGAACATATCTTCAAAGCTATCAGTGCAAAGAAAAAAGCAACACACCACTCCCGGGAGGGCTTGAAACTCTAACCTTTTGGTTAACAGCCGATCGCGGTAGCCCATTGCGCCACGGGGACAGTGTTGCTCC
The DNA here is from genome assembly GCF_043290135.1 of Rhipicephalus microplus. Taxonomy (NCBI): domain Eukaryota; kingdom Metazoa; phylum Arthropoda; class Arachnida; order Ixodida; family Ixodidae; genus Rhipicephalus; species Rhipicephalus microplus. Next base: position 16,857,567 of record NW_027464589.1, read on the forward strand.
ACTCTCACCACCATCAGAACATATCTTCAAAGCTATCAGTGCAAAGAAAAAAAAGCGCCGCACCACCACCGGGTGGGCTCGAACCTCCAACCTTTCGGTTAACAGCCGATCGCGCAAGCCAATTGCGCCACGGAGACAGTCCTGCTCCACTCTCACCACCGTCAAAACATTTATTCAGAGCTATCACCCCAAAGAAAAAAAAGCGCCGCACCACCACCGGGTGGGCTCGAACCTCCAACCTTTCGTTTAACAGCCAATCGCGCTAGCCAATTGCGCCAAGGAGACAGTCCTGCTCCACTCTCACCACCATCAGAACATATCTTCAAAGCTATCAGCACAAAGAAAAGAAAGCGCCGCACCACCACCGGGTGGGCTCGAACCTCCAAACTTTCGGTTAACAGCTGATCGCGCTAGCCAATTGCGCCACGGAGACAAACTTGCTCCCTTCTCACCTCCATCAGAACATATCTTCAAAGCTATCAGCCCAAAGAAAAAAAGCGCCGCACCACCACCGGGTGGGCTCGAACCTCCAACCTTTCGGTTAACAGCCGATCGCACTAGCCAATTGTGCCACGGAGACAGTCCTGCTCCACTCTCACCACCATTAGAACATATCTTTCAAGCTATCAGCCCAAAGAAAAAAAAGCGCCGCACCACCACCAGGTGGGCTCGAACCTCCAACCTTTCGGTTAACGACCGATCGCGCTAGCCAATTGCGCAACGGAGACAATCGTGCTCCATGCTCACCACCATTAGAAAATATCTTCGAAGCTATCAGCGCAAAGAAAAAAGCAACACACCCCACCCGGGAGGGCTCGAACCTCCAACTTTTTGGTTAACAGCCGATCGCGCTAGCCAATGGCGCCACGGGGACAGTCCTGCTCCACTCTCACCACCGTCAGAACATTTCTTCAGAGCTATCAGCCCAAAGAAAAACAAGCGCCGCACCACCACCGGGTGGGCTCGAACCTCCAACCTTTCGGTTAACAGCCGATCGCGCTAGCCAATAGCGCCACAGAGACAGTTGTGCTCCACTCTCACCACCGTCAGACCATTTCTTCAGAGCTATCGCCCCAAAGAAAGAAAAAGCGCCGCACCGCCACCGGATGGGCTCGATCCTCCAACCTTCTGGTTAACAGCCGATCGCGCTGGCCAATTGCGCCACGGAGACAGTCCTGCTCCACTCTCACCACCGTCAGAACATCTCTTCAGAGCTATTATCCCAAAGAAAAAAAAAAGCGCCGCACCACCACCGGGTGGGCTCGAAACTCCAACCTTTCGGTTAACAGCCGATCGCGCTAGCCAATCGCGCCATGGAGACAGTCCTGCTCCACTCTCACCACCATCAGAACATATCTTCAAAGCTATTACCACAAAGAAAAAAGCAACACACCACTCCCGGGAGGGCTCAAAACTCCAACCTTTCGGTTAACAGCCGATCGCACTAGCCCATTTGGCCACGGAGACAGTCTTGCTCCCTTCTCACCACCATCAGAACATATCTTCAAAGCTATCAGCCCAAAGAAAAAAAAAGCGCCGCACCACCACCGGGTGGGCTCGAACCTCCAACCTTTCGGTTAACAGCCAATCGCGCTAGCCAATTGTGCCACGGAGACAGTACTGCTCCACTCTCACCACCATCAGAACATATCATCAAAGCTATCACCACAAAGAAAAAAAACGCCGCACCACCATCGGGTGGGCTCGAAACTCCAACCTTTCGGTTAACAGCCGATCGCGCTAGCCAATTGTGCCATGGAGACAGTCGTGCTCCACTCTCACCACCATCAGAACATATCTTCAAAGCTATTACCACAAAGAAAAAAGCAACACACCACTCCTGGGAGGGCTCGAACCTCCAACCTTTCGGTTAACAGCTGTTCGCGCAAGGCAATTGCGCCACGGAGACAGTCCTGCTCCACTCTCACCACCATCAGAACATATCTTCAAAGCTATCAGCCCAAAGAAAAAAAAGCACCGCACCACCACCGGGTGGGCTCGAACCTCCAACCTTTCGGTTAACAGCCGTTCGCGCAAGCCAATTGCGCCACGGAGACAGTCCTGCTCGACTCTCACCACCATCAGAACATATCTTCAAAGCTATCAGTTCAAAGGAAAAAAAGCACTGCACCACCACCGGGTGGGCTCGAACCTCCAACCTTTCGGTTAACAGTCAATCGCGCTAGCCAATTGCGCCACTGAGACAGTCCTGCTCCACTCTCACCACCATCAGAACATATATTCAAAGCTATCAGCGCAAAGAAAAAAGCAACACACCACTCCCGGGCGGGCTCGAAACTCCAACCTTTCGGTTAACAGCCGATCGGGCTAGCCCATTGCGCCACGGAGACAAACTTGCTCCCTTCTCACCTCCATCAGAACATATCTTCAAAGCTATCAGCCCAAAGAAAAAAAGCGCCGCACTACCACCGGGTGGGCTCGAACCTCCAACTATTCGGTTAACAGCCGATCGCACTAGCCAATTGTGCCACGGAGACAGTCGCGCTCCACTCTTACCACCATCGGAACATATCTTCAAAGCTATCAGCACAAAGAAAAAAGCAACACACCACTCCCGGGAGGGCTCGAACCTCCAACTTTTCGGTTAACAGCCGATCGCGCTGGCCAATTGCGCCACGAAGACAGTCCTGCTCCACTCTCACCACCATTAGAACATATCTTTCAAGCTATCAGCCCAAAGAAAAGAAAAGCGCCGCACCACCACCAGGTGGGCTCGAACCTCCAACCTTTCGGTTAACGGCCGATCGCGCAAGCCAATTGCGCAACGGAGACATTCGTGCTCCATGCTCACCACCATTAGAAAATATCTTCGAAGCTATCAGCGCGAAGAAAAAAGCAACACACCCCACCCGGGAGGGCTCGAACCTCCAACTTTTTGGTTAACAGCCGATCGCGCTAGCCAATGGCGCCACGGGGACAGTCCTGCTCCACTCTCACCACCGTATGAACATTTCTTCAGAGCTATCAGCCCAAAGAAAAAAAGCGCCGCACCACCACCGGGTGGGCTCGAACCTCCAACCTTTCGGTTAACAGTCGATCGCGCTAGCCAATTGCGCCACAGAGACAGTCGTGCTCCACTCTCACCACCGTCAGACCATTTCTTCAGAGCTATCGCCCCAAAGAAAGAAAAAGCGCCGCACCGCCACCGGATGGGCTCGAACGTCCAACCTTCCGGTTACCAGCCGATCGCGCTGGCCAATTGCGCCACGGAGACAGTCCTGCTCCACTCTAACCACCGTCAGAACATTTCTTCAGAGCTATCAGCCCAAAGAAAAAAAAGCGCCGCACCAAAACCGGGTGGGCTTGAAACTCCAACCTTTCGGTTAACAGCCGATCGCGCTAGCCAATTGCGCCATGGAGACAGTCCTGCTCCACTCTCACCACCATCAGAACATATCTTCAAAGCTATTACCACAAAGAAAAAAGCAACACACCACTCCCGGGAGGGCTCGAAACTCCAACCTTTCGGTTAACAGCCGATCGCGCTAGCCCATTTGGCCACGGAGACAGTCTTGCTCCCTTCTCACCACTATCAGAACATATCTTCAAAGCTATCAGCCCAAAGAAAAAAAAAGCGCCGCACCACCACCGGGTGAGCTCGAACCTCCAACCTTTCGGTTAACAGCCGATCACGCAAGCCAATTGCGCCACGGAGACAGTCCTGCTCCACTCTCACCACTATCAGAACATATCTTCAAAGCTATCAGTGCAAAGAAAAAAAAGCGCCGCACCACCACCGGGTGGTGCTCGAACCTCCAACCTTTCGGTTAACAGCCGATCGCGCAAGCCAATTGCGCCACGAAGACAGTCCTGCTCCACTCTCACCACCATCAGAACATATCTTCAAAGCTATCAGTGCAAAGAAAAAAGCAACACACCACTCCCGGGAGGGTTCGAAACTCCAACCTTTCGGTTAACAGCCAATCGCGCTAGCCAATTGCGCCACGGAGACAGTACTGCTCCACTCTCACCACCATGAGAACATATCATCAAAGCTATCACCACAAAGAAAAAAAACGCCGCACCACCATCGGGTGGGCTCGAAACTCCAAACTTTCGGTTAACAGCCGATCGCGCTAGCCAATTGCGCCATGCAGACAGTCGTGCTCCACTCTCACCACCATCAGAACATATCTTCAAAGCTATTACCACAAAGAAAAAAGCAACACACCACTCCTGGGAGGGCTCGAACCTCCAACCTTTCGGTTAACAGCTGTTCGCGCAAGCCAATTGCGCCACGGAGACAGTCCTGCTCCACTCTCACCACCATCAGAACATATCTTCAAAGCTATCAGCCCAAAGAAAAAAAAGCACCGCACCACCACCGGGTGGGCTCGAACCTCCAACCTTTCGGTTAACAGCCGTTCGCGCAAGCCAATTGCGCCACGGAGACAGTCCTGCTCCACTCTCACCACCATCAGAACATATCTTCAAAGCTATCAGTTCAAAGGAAAAAAAGCACTGCTCCACCACCGGGTGGGCTCGAACCTCCAACCTTTCGGTTAACAGTCAATCGCGCTAGCCAAGTGCGCCACGGAGACAGTCCTGCTCCACTCTCACCACCATCAGAACATATCTTCAAAGCTATCAGTGCAAAGAAAAAAAAGCGCCACACCATCACCGGGTGGGCTCGAACCTCCAACTTTTCGGTTAACAGCCGATCGCGCTAGCCAACTGCGCCACGGAGACAGTCGTGTTCCACTGTCACCACCATCAGAACATATCTTCAAAGCTATCAGCGCAAAGAAAAAAGCAACACACCACTCCCGGGAGGGCTCGAAACTCCAACCTTTCGGTTAACAGCCGATCGCGCTAGCCAATTGCGCCACGGAGACAGTCCTGCTCTACTCTCACCACCATCAGAACATATCTTCAAAGCTATCAGCCCAAAGAAAAAAAAGCGCCGCATCACC